>NW_026606134.1:725000-6705000 GCF_029834395.1 Sorex fumeus | reverse complement strand
TACACTAGTGAGTGACATGGAACAGGCTCTGCGGCGGCCTGCTGTTGGGCTGTCCAGATGGTCCATCATGGACAGGTGACAGTTGAGTCCTGCTGAGGTTTAATTGAAGGAAACTTAGAGCGGCCTTCGAGGTGTAACCACTGTCGAGTCTGAAGTGCAGTTGTTAAAGTTTCCTTTCTTTAAGCCTGCTGGAATCTAAGACTAATGGAATGGATTCATTTCCCATCAAGATAAGACTTAAAAGCATTCCTGGCTTTATTGCACAATTCTTCCCAAGGCTTTTCTCCGCAAAGAGACCAGGAGAAATGGATTTATGTCACATGCATTCATTTGCAGGACCTCGCTGAAGCCCTGGGTAACTGTGGGAAAACCCGCCTTTGACTTGTTTGAAGCCACACCTAGGGGAAGCCCTTCCTTCAGGACCAAGACCTGATTGAAAGCGGAGACTCTTCCTGAGTTTTGCGATTTTTGTGGCTCACCTGGACAGCGCTGGTGACCCTTGCTGCCTGTGACCTCATCTTGTCTCATGCGCTGTTTGGGATTATTTATTTACCGTGCTGACTCTCTTACCAGATTGTGATAATTTATCTCTGGATTCTCAGTGGCTCACATAGAAGCGCTCAGTAAATCTCCGGCCTCAGAAGCCTCATTTTCCCTCCTGTGTTTTCTCAAGGAGGACGAAGGGAAAAACCTGGCATTATTCCTAACCTGGCTTGACCCTGCTTTGAACTGTCCCAGTTTATCTATGACAGATTGACCCATGTTAAGAATATTGCCAGAAAAAGCAGAGGGCTTCAGTTCCCGGCTTTTTCATTTGTTAAATTTTTCTCTTAAATTAATTCAGCATTTTCTGTACCTTTAAAAACATCTTATTTAGGGGGTCTGGAGTGATAGCACAGAGGGTAGGGCGTTTGCCTTGCACGCGGCCAACCTGGGTTCGATTCCCAGCATCTCATTTGGTCCCCCGAGCACCCCCACAGCAGAGCCAGGAGGAACTCTTGAACATCGCCGGGTGCCACCCAAAAAGCAAAAATAAATGAATAAATAAATAAAATAAAAACATCTACTTAAAAGCCATACCCGGAGGACCTTTTATGTGCTTGGGGATTCTAGATGTGATGCCGGGGTGGGGTGGGGGGTTTGTTGTTGCTACCATAGCTGCATGCAAGGCCAGTGAACCTCTGCCCTGGCTCTGGTCTCACCCTTTTCTTGATGCTGTTCCCTCCTGTGCATTAAAGAACCCTCATTTATCCTTTCTGTAAACCAACATCTGAAGCTTCTCTCCACTGGTAGTTTCTCCTTGGCATACTGAACCATATCTTTTGCATGAGGGGAGTTTTGACCAGATCTGCGGTACTTGGGCTATATCTGGCCCTGTGCTTTGGAGTCACCTTCATAGGTGCTCAGGACTGTATGCAAGTGCTTTACCTCCTTTGCAGGCCCTCCAGTCCTAAGTCATTTCCTTTCTCCTTCCATTAAGATCCAAACCAGGGACTGGAAAGGCAGTAGAGCAGGGAGGGTGTTTGCCTTGAACGTGGCCGACGTAAGGTTCAATCCCCAGCACCCTGTATGGCTCCCAGAGCCCAACTGGAGTGATCCCTGAACACAGACCCAGGAGTAGCCCTGAGTGTCTCTGGGTATGGTTTAGAAACAAACAAACACAAAACAAAAGACCCAAAGCGAAGATCCTCCCCCTTTAAAAACACTTTTTGTAGGATCCTGTTGGATGAGTCACTTTCTTTCCTTTTCAAATGAAGCATCTTAGGAAGTAGTTTAACTTGATTCTCTCTCTCTCTCTCTCTCTCTCTCCTCTCTCCTCTCTCTCTCTCTTTCTCCCTCTCTCCCTCCCTCCCCCACCCCCTCCTTTTGCACTGCACCCAGCTCTGCTCAGGGCTTACTCCTGCCTCTGCACTCAGAAATCACTTCTTTTGGGGTTTGGGTGCGGGGAGCCTGTCTGAGTTGGCCACATGCAGTGCCAGCACCCTCCCCTCTGGACTAGCTCTGTAGCCCCTCTCGGATTGTCAAGTTCTGTAAGCTCTTGCCCTGCCTGAAGCTGGCCAGGTCCAGGTGGCTTTCATTTCTCACTGTGTATGATTTCTTTCCGTCTTCTAGCTTGAGGGCTGCCCTGCCTGTCTGTTGTCATGCTCTGTTAATTATTGGGGTTTGGTCATTTCACATGGTTGGGGCTTGGTTGTGCTTCCGAAGGAAAGATTCGCTTGGCTGCAAGGTCTACCTGCTAAGAGACTCTGGGGTGGTGCCTCCTGGGGGTGGGGGTGGGGGTGTGGGGACTGTGCATTTGGAGAGGGGAGATTTCTGCAAATTTTTTTCTTTTGTCCCTTTTTTTTAACTTAATCACCGTGAGATACAGTTACAAAGTTGTTTATGATTGCATTTCAGTCATACAGTGTTCTAACACCCATTTCTTTACCAGTGCACATTTCCCACCCCCAATGTCCTTAGCCCCCCCCCCCCCCCCCCCCCCCCGCAATTCCCTGCCCAGCCTGCTTCTGTGGCTCATACTCCCCTCCCCCCTACCTTGCCCTTCCCCTCCCTATCTTCCGCTCTCTCCATCTCCCCTTCTTTTTTAATACTAACCCGGTTGACCAGAGTTCGATTCCTCCGCCCCTCTCGGAGAGCCCGGCAAGCTAGCCAGAGTCTCGCCTGCACAGCAAAGCCTGGCAAGCTCCCCGTGACGTATTCGATATGCCAAACACAGTAGCAACAAGTCTCACATTGTAACTGGGCCTGCTCGAGCAAATTGATGAATGATGGGAGTACAGTCACAGTGAATTTTAGTTCTTATTTATTTATTTATTTTCTTTTTGTGTCACACCCAGTGATGCTCAGGGCTGACTCCTGGCTCTGCACTCAGGAATCACTCCTGGTGGTGCTCAGGGGACCATATGGGACGCTGGGAATCGAACCTGGGTCAGCCGTGTACAAGGCAAATGCCCTGCTCGCTGTGCTATCGCTCTGGCGCCATGAATTTTAGTTTTATTGAATCTTTAGTTTAAAAAAATTAAAAAAAATTAAAATTTAAAAAAAAATTTTGGATTTATTGAATTTTTAGTTTTGTTGAATCACCGTGAGATGGAAAGTTGCAAAGCTGAGTTCGTGATTGGGTTTCATTCATACAGTGTCCCAACACCCATCCCTTCACCAGTGTAATTTCCCAGCACCAGTGTCTCCAGGTTCCCTCTCGCCCCCTCAAGCCACCCCTGACCCCAACATGCCTCAATGGAAGACACTTCTCTGTCTCTGTCTCTGTCTCTGTCTGTCTCTGTCTCTGTCTCTCTCTCTCTTTCTCATTTTAGACATTATGGTTTGCAATACAGCTGCTGAAAGGTTATCTTGTATATCCCTACTTTCAACACCCCCTCTTCCTTCCCCCACTGCTAGCTTATCTCTATTCTGTAATTCAAAACCAAAGGTTAATTATCATTAAATATGGTCTAGTCCCGTGCTTTGTCTTTCTGTGTATGCTACAGAGGAGTGAGTTCATCTGGTTCTTGTTTTTCTCCCATCAGTTTATTTTGCTAAAATGATACCTTCCAATTCCATACAAGTTGCAGCGAACTGCAAGATTTCATTCTTTCTTGTGGTGGCATAGTATTGCATTGTGTATATGGCCACAGCTTTTTGATCTGTTCATCTGCCTTTGGATATCTGGATGGTTTCCATAATGAGGCTTTTGTACTGAGCTCTGCAGTGAACATTGATGTACATGTTTATTTTCACATCAGTGTCCTGGGGTCTTGGGGCAGATGCCAAGAAGTAGCTTCACCAATTCCTTTGGAAACTCTATTAGAGACTTACTGCCTTAGAATCATTTCTGTGGGGCGGACTGTGGCAGGGAAACAGGATTCTTACCTCATGGTCATCGACTAGGAACTGTTGACAGAAGCAGCCATAGCCTCCCATTGTTCGATAATCAGGTAGTCGTGGGGATGATCCACGTGTAATGGGTTATTAAATGATCTGATATTTTCTTCTGTGTTCTAGAGAGTCAGAGTTTCATCATGGTGGGGGATGGTAGTGGTAGAGCACATGCCTTGCTGTGTTCATGTGTGTTAGATCTTGAGGTCGATCCCTTTCTCCAGCACACCACACCACACACACACACACACACACACACACACACACACACCTTTTGTGTCACTATATGGAATATGTAGCACTGTAGTACTGTTCACCCGCTGTTCATCGATTTGCTCAAGCCGGCCCAGTAAGTCTCCATTGTGAGACTTGTTGTTACTGTGTTTGGCATATCGAATACACCACAAGGAGCTTGCCAGACTTTGCCGTGCAGGTGAGATACTCTCGGTAGCTTGCCGGGCTCTCCGAGAGGGGCAGAGGAATCGAACCTGGCTTGGAAGGGCTGGCCATGCAAGGCAAACGGCCTACCACTGTGCTATCGCTCCAGCCCTATATGGAATATAAAAGGCCCGATTTTCACAAACCCAACAGAAAATGAATTCTTAGATTCAGTGAAATCTGCTGGTGGTGACAAATCAAAATGTTGGGGTGTGGTTGGGAGAAATTAGATGTGGGTCTTCTTGGTGGGCTTACACTGGATCCTTGGTGGGTGTGGAGTGTCCTGTGCACATAAAGGGGTGTGAAGATCTATCCCTGAAATTCTATAGTATTGGGAAAGAGTAATCCATTTTTAAAAAAGCTTGCTATAATTGTGTGTGTATGTGGGGGGGCGGTGAAGGGCAGTTAGTGAAGGGACCAGTATGACAATAATAGTTGGAAATGATGACTCTGGGCAAGAACTGAGTGTTGAAAACAGGTAAAGGAATATATGTGATAACCTTGGTAACCTTTCAGTACCTGTATTGAAAACTGTAAAGCCTGAAAAGGAGGGGGTGAGGGGAAAGAGAGGGGGGAGAGGAGAGTGGGAGGGAGGGAAGGAGGGAGGGAGGGAGGGAGAGAGAAACTGGGGACATTGGTGGTGGGAAATGTACCCCGATGAAGGGACAGTGTCGGTACATTATATGACTGTAACCCAATCATGAACGACCTTATAACTGAATCTCACTGTGATTCAATTAAAATGGAATAAATAAGAATATAAAAAGGAGGGATATATATTTTTTCTTAAATATAGCTGCTGTGTTAAGATGGAGGGGATGATAAGTTCGGAGGGGGCTCTTGCAGTTTTGTAGGCGAACCTGAAGTGAAGAGAACTCATCACACCTCGTCTATCTGCAGGTCAGAGTTGGGGCGGTAGGCAGACACCCCACTTCCTGGGCCCTAGCCTGAAGTGAGATGATGGGAGGATGCAGAGGAGGACTGTGGGAATGAGTGGATTCAGGGTCCCTGAGCTTTGCTTCTGTTTTTTTTTTAATTAATTAATTAATTTTTGCTTTTTGGGTCACACCCGGCAATTCACAGGGGTTACTCCTGGCTCTTCACTCAGGAATTACTCCTGGCCGTGCTCAGGGGGCCATTTGGGAGTCGAACCCGGGTCGGCCGCGTGCAAGGCAAACGCCCTACCCGCTGTGCTATTGCTCCAAACCCTTCTGTTTTGTTTTAGATGTATTTCAGTTTTGTCTTTTGTTTTGGTGCCACCCCTGGCGGTGCTCAGGGCTTCCTACTGGTTCTCAGCTCAGGGCTTTACTCCTGGCCAAGCTCTGGGGTCCTAAGTGGGCCCAGGAATCCGCTGTGGCTGCTGCATGTCTCTTGCACTGTCTCTCCCATTTGCATCGAACTTCATCTCTGCCACCTAGGATGGTGTCTCTTGCTGGCTTTTACTTCTCTGAGTAGAAGACTGAGGCTTTGGACCCCATTATCTTTAAGGGATCTTTCACTGCTAAAATTCTT
Organism: Sorex fumeus; assembly: GCF_029834395.1. Lineage (NCBI taxonomy): Eukaryota > Metazoa > Chordata > Mammalia > Eulipotyphla > Soricidae > Sorex > Sorex fumeus. The sequence goes on along the minus strand of NW_026606134.1, from coordinate 6,699,174 downwards.
TCGTTACTTTTAAAAACTTAGTAGCCAGAAAAAAACAGATCAAACCTGATAAAATTACTGAGATCTTAAAAAAAAATCCACAGGCATTATATGCAATTGAATGAAGGCCAGAGAGTTTCACTAGCACTGATTTATCACAGAATGATCCTAATGAGAATAACGGTGATATGGTCAGTGGCTGTTTTCTTAGAGGTCCACATAGGACACCCAGCCATAGGATCTGTTTAGTATGAGCATATGGCCTAGAGGTTCCTGAAGTTTCCTGGCCTTTCTCATTCAAGTGCTAAAGGCTTTTGACCCTTAGAGGAGGTGCAGGGATGTGTGGAGGGGGTTAGAGCTGGTCGGGGAGGGATGGGTTTGTTGGAATGAGACCCACCCTTATTCACTAGGGCATCTTTCAATTTGCAGGCCATCTGCTTTTCTCTTGGTTGTATTTCATCATCCTAGAGTTCGATTCTCTTTCATCCAGATGTCCGCTGGGTTCTGAGAATCAGAACTCGGTTCTCTCCTTGCCTCTTCCTCTTCCTTCCTTAGTTGCAGGATCTCAGCCCCCAGCTCAGTGCAGACCAGCCCGTGTGTCAGAATGTCTGAGTCCCAAAACAGCTTCCAAAGTGCCCTGATGTTCAGAAACATGGTCCAGGTACCTTTTGAGACGAGACACCCAGCCATGTGCATCTCCTCCGCCCCCAACTTCATGGACACACTGTGAATTCTATATAGTAACACTCAAGTTTTATTTAAGTATTATTTGTTTTTTTTGGTTCACATCCAGTGATGCTCAGGGGTTACTTCTGGCTCTTCTCTCAGGAATTCCTCCTGGCAGTGCTCGGGGGACCATGTGGGATGGTGGGGATTAAACTCAGGTCAGTCGCATGCAAGGCAAATGCCCTACATGCTGTACTGTGTGCTCCCACGTAACAAGCAACTGCGTAACAAGCAACTGTTCTAGCTTTGCCTGTGCTACCTCATTTCTCATATGCATTCTTCGATGCCAGTGTTCTGGATGATTCCAGTTTGTAGCAGGTCCTCATTGAGCTTCCATCCCGAACCCTGTCCGAGGTGAGTGGGCTGTTTCCTGCTCACAATCTGACCACGCTGATAGATGTGGGGTCCTGGTGGGCTCTCTCATTAGTAACAAACACCATCTTGTGCTTGGGAATGCCAGCACCGGGGGTGCTTGCAGTAGCTCCCGGGAGGAACACAGCACAAGCTTATCTGCAGAGTTTGGGAATGATGCATTTTCTGCAAAGGAAGATGGTGGTACATGTGTTTTTTTTCTCCAGTGGCCTTGGATCTGAAACTTTGTTTGTGTCCCTATTTGCCTTTCGAATCTTAAAATCAGAGGACTTTTTTGCACTTAATCAGGTTTTCCACTGAGATAATTCCAACAGCTTCTTTGTTTACTTATAGTTTATAGCATTTGAACTTTTTCTGTCAGGAATACAGCTGGGTGGTGATAGCTTTTAACAGAGATATAAGTTACACAGTCTGTAGATATAAATGACTCCAGTCTGTAGATAGTTGATTCAGGAAGACTTTTATGGGCTGGAGAGAAAGCCTGGGGCTTAGGGTACTTTGACCTTGCATGCAACAATCCCTCCTTCAGCCTGTGGAATTGCATCTGATCCCCTGAGCACCAGAAGTAACCTCCAGAGCAAAGAGCCAGAAATAGTTCCTGAGACATTTACATAGATAAAAGAGATAAAGATTTCTAGAACAAGTCTATCACCTTCCCCTTAAAAAAAAAATAAGTCTTTTCAGCAGTTACTTTAAAAGAGTGTCTCAGCCACCCACACTTCCGAAAGGTCTGTAGATACTTATTATCAGTAGACTTATTTACATTCTGCACATAGCCCTGAGCTCGGTCTGTATTCAAAATACTCATCTCATTTCCTGGTGATCAACTCCAGAATGTCTTCAGGACTCCGTTAATCCCAGCCTTTGGACCCACTGCCTTTGGGAGGGCGTATATTAAGAGTACCAACAAGTGTCTTAAAAAACAAAAAGGGCAGATGATCTATCAGAAATATGGGGCCAGTAATAACAGGTAATGTTTGCTGAATGTGCCAGATTGTATCCTAAGAGTTTGAAGTGTTGTATTAGTTCATTCGCACTGTTCCGATGAGGTCATTATTAATGTGATCCTCCTTTGTGCCTGAGGAAGTGTGGCTTAAAAGCTTATTACCTTCCCCAAGGTTCCACCTGTACGGAGTGATGAAACCGGGACTTGAGCTGGGGGTGGGACCCCAGAATGCCTACTTACAGGATCTGGGGACAGTTCTGGGCTTACAGTGAGGGAACATAAATTTGCACTGGGGAATGAAGACTTTCCACGGGCAAGATGACTCATAGGTGATCTGTATTTTTTACCTGATGGGGTTTAGTGAGAATCTTTTCCTGAACCCTGGCAGCCTTTGCCATTCTTGCCGAGATCAATGCTGTTGTATGTGCACAATGGACGCAGTGCCCTACTTGTATGCTTTATTTGATGAATTCGCTTGAAACCCCCTAGAATTTTCCTCTGGTGTATCACTTGGACTTCTTGAGGCCACATTGCTCGGGGATGACTGGGTTTGCTTTTTTTCTGGTTTTGTCCATTTTCAAAATAATGGACTTATTCTCTTTCAATCTAGTTTTCAATTTGGATTCATGTGTAGGTATTCTCTACTTAAAATAATTTAAAACTGTCCTTAGAAAATAAAATGCTTATAGAGACATTTTTTATTTTTGGTCGGGGTGCCCCTGCGGTGCTTAGGCTTACCCCTGGTGGACTCAGGGGATAATATGGGGTGTTAGGGAGAGAACGCAGGTTGTCCACAAAGCAAGTATCTTACCTTCTGTACTAACTCTCTGGCCCCTGGACTTTTTTTTTTTAAGCATTTTAACTGTATAGCTTTATGTTTAGTGATCCAACTAAAAATAACACCAACATTGAAAACTTCAGGTAAGTTATATTAACTTTAGTAACTTTATAAGGATGTTTATAGTAGTTTCTTTTATCATCAGGTACAACACACTGAGAGACTCTCAAATTTGAACACACAGCAGAGCTTTTAGGAAACTTATTAGCACATCTTCCTGGACCATACCCCAGAGTCTTAACTCAGTAATCCTGGGGTGGTGTCGAGGATTTGCATTTTCTAATTTCTAGGTCATGTGAATACTGCTGCACCCAAGATCAATATAGAAATCCACTGCATTACACAAAGGATGTTTTGACAACGAACACGAGTCTGTTATCAAGTGCTAAAGAAATACACACCTTGTTGCTATAATACAGACTATCAATACAGAACTCATGCTTTAAAGATATATTCAGTGGACTATCATTTAGCCTTGATGAGTGAATTCCCCCCAGACTCCAAAGAACAAGTGTGTGATAGAGAGAACAGCAGTGGTTGCAGGGAGTCGGGGGGGGGGGGGGGGGGGGGTGGAGGGAAAGGCTGGTTCTGCGTGAGTGCAGAATAACACTGGGGATGGACTTCCTGGTTCTGTATTTGACTTGGAATGGTAAAACTCATGATTTGTATGTTTTACCACCAAATGAGTGCTAGCTCTCCTTTCCCCAAATGGGCTCTTTCTGGTTTGGTTCTCTGAAAATTTCGTAGTAGCAGGCTTACCCCATTAATACTGAGTCCCCCTAGTATCTAAGCTGAGACCTTTGGTTACCTTTTCCTTTGACTTGAAACCAGAGAGAAATGAACAAAATTCAGGGAAGATGCAAAGTGAAACAGGACAGTTTTACTGATTTATCATTATTATTATTTTAAAATTAAATCAAGTTACATTTTTGTAAAGTTGTTCACAGTAATTCATTGCATTTCGTATTCAAACACCAATCCCATCACCATTGTACTTTCCCACTACCATATTTTGAATGTCTCCACCCCAAATCCCAAAGAGTGCCCCCAAAGCAGAACCAAAACAATTTTGTGTTGCTTCTTATGAATAATCTGCTAAAGTTTCCTTAGAGGAAAGTGTGTGAAGATTGTTGTATTTCATCCTGGAGCCATTAAACCTTTATAAAAGAGATTATTAGCATGTTTGTTTAGCCCCATCAAATGTTCTGTGCTACTCTTGGTACATCAGTGGTACAGAATATGAAAGCATGTACTGCCATGTGCTCCAGCACTGTAGAACTGACCTCCTGTTGTTCATCGATTTGCTCGAGCGGGCACCAGTAACATCTCTATTGTGAGCTCCAGGAATTCTGAAATTCAGAATTATAGATTTAGCTTATAAACTTAGATTATAGAGTAGATTCACTCATGGGTGAGGCCTTTGTTGAGATTATGCACCAGGGGCATTTTGTGGGTGTGACTGCCAAGCTACTGGTAAACTAGGGAGATGGGCGCGGAGGAGGCCCAGTCTCACTCTGAGTGAGCTTGGAGAGTTCAGTTAGGGGTTCCGCGTACCTGGGTTTTTCTGCAGATTTACTCATGGGTAAGGCTGGTCTGAGCCTGTGGAGAGCCTGTGAACAAGGTGATAATTGAGTTCTGGAGGTTCTGCTGGGGCTCTCTTGGGGCAAGGAGGGGAACTTCCCCGCCCCACCTCTGAGTTGCCCTGGTTAAGACAGCCTGGTGCAGGGTCCGGAGGCATCTCTGTGGCGTGTTCAATCTTATTGATTATTTAAAAAAAAGCTCTCCAAGACCTTGGGTCAATTGAGATCATGTGAAAGGTACTCCAGTGAGGGAACACGGGTCTTAGTAGACTGGAGTATATGCCTCACAGCTCTGGGTTCAAGACACAGGATCCTGTGAGCTGAGATGGGTGAATCCAGTGTGCCTCAGAAAGTAATGAAGTGGGTCAAGGCACTGAAAATCCAGTAGCCAGTGCTCCTAACAAGAAAGTCGCATCCGTGTTTGTCCCCATTTGGTCATGTTAAAGTTGAATCCTTTGAAAATAGATATATATAAACCGTAAGTCTTCTACCTTCCCCAAAGAGATAGCATTTCATAGCAACCACTAGCCCCCGTTATGACGGGAAGGTCTGAGTTCTAGCAGGGAGCTGCCTGTGGCCGACCTTGTGCCACTATGTTAGTCTGGGTTCAAACTAGAAAATGGGAACCTGGACCCTAGCGGGTGGGGATCCTCTTCCTAGAAGTTGCTTGTTTGCTGATGGAGAGGTAATAAGAGAAGTCATGGCCATTAGGCCGTTTCCTATCCCACCCCGTAAGGCAAAAAGGCATGACTTATCTACATCATGCCATGTGGCCAAGAGTCTTATAAAACAGGGCTAGAGGTTAGGATTGGTTAGAATTCTGAAGTCTAGGAGCTTAGGTTAGGACAAGCCTGTGAGCTGACCTCTAGCTGTTGTTTGGCAGCTGTTCCTTTGGCTTAGGATGCTAGTGGCATCAGACTTGAAATAGCTCTATGACTGTCACCTAGAGAAATCACGTCTTTGTGTTTCATGCCCAGCTTGTCCATCATTGCCACACTTTGTTGACTTTTATTCTTTAGTCGCCCATCACTCCCTTTGTGGTTGCCATGACTGACGTCACACAGTCTGATTGTGATACTTGCTGGGGGCTGAATGCTTTATTGTGGTGGTGGGGATCCCCTTGGGGTTCTGGTAGATAGCTGGGATTGCACTTGGCATGAGGGGTGCTATTGGCATCAAACTCGAGGTATCACGCATGCAATGCGGGTGCTCTACCACCAAACCTTTCTCTTTCCAGAAGAGAATTTCTGTCAAAGTTACAGAATTGTACTTCAGGGTTATTATGTGTTTAGTTTTTTTCAATTGCAAAACTGAAGGAATGAGTTTTCTTCCATTTTATGTAAAAACGTCTAAATATAATAGCCTTCTTTTTGCCTCTTGGCTTGCAAAGTCTAAAGTCCCGATTGTCTGGCACTTTGCAGTAAAGTTTGCTGCTCTCCAGCATTTTAGAACCCTCTTCAGCATTTGACTAGCCTTCCCGTGATTGAGATGAGTTCTGCCTCCAGGCAGAAAGACTTAGCCTGCTTCATTTCTGAGTTGGAGTGCCTGATGTGTTCAGTTACACCCTCATGGTGTTCAGCTGTGCATGTGGGCTTCACTGTCTGCCTGCTGGCATGCCCCTGCCCGCTTCTGATTCTCTGCCCACAGCCTCCGTATCTCCAGCCCTTTCCTTTACGCGTGTCTCCGCTCGCTATGGCCAGTTCCACCTGAGCTCAGGTCACTGGATTCTGACCCACTGCTCAGCAAGCACGTTCGTCAGTGGGTGTTAACTTCAAGTACTGAGTTTAACACTTCATCTTACATAACTGCTATGGCCACTACTTGAAATCTGTCCTGCTATGGCCACTACTTGAAATCAGTCCTTGTTACCCAGAATAGAAAACTAACTAGCACAGGGGGCTGGAGCAGTAGTACAGCTTGTAGAGCATTTGCTTTGCATGCGGCTGACCCGGGTTCAATTTCCAGTATCCCATATAGTCCCCCGAGCACTGCCAGGAGTAATTCCTGAGTGCAGATCCAGGAGTAACCCCTGTGCCTCGCTGGTTATGACCCAAAAAGGAAAAAAAAAAAAGAAAGAAAAGAAAACCAGCACAGATCTTGGAGAGGGTGTCTCTTTTGAAAAGGATTTTCCCCTTCCTGTTTCCCCTACTTATTCTTTTAAACAATGTACTGTAGCACTGTTCTCCGGTTGTTCATCAATTTGCTCTAGTGGGCCCAGTAACGTCTCCATTGTGAGACTTGTTGTTACTGTGTTTGGCATATTGAATGCACCATGGGGAGCTTGCCAGGCTTTGCTGTGCGGGCGGGATACTCTCGGTAGCTTGTTGGGCTCTTCGAGAGGGGCGGAGGAATCGAACCCAGGTTGGCCAGGCCAGGTTGACTGGGCCAGCTTGGCTGGGCCGGCCACGTGCAAGGCAAACGCCCTACCTGCTGTGCTATCGCTCCAGCCCCCTTCAAATAATGTTCAGAAATGTTTGCCACAGCTATCTTTTTCTGTCACTTAAAAAACTCTGTACTTCCTTTTTGCATTCTGCTGTGGCCTTGAGACTTAGATTTTTGTGTAGTAATGTTGTTCCCTGTGATCTTTTTGTCGCTTTTTCCTTACAAGGGAGGGTTTTGTGTCTCACTTGGTGACTCTCCGGGGCAATAACTGAACGCTTGGCTCTGTACTCACGTGGCTCACTCTTGGTAGTGCCCAGGGAACTATCTCCGAGGTGCCGGGGATTGGACCTGAGCATGCATTGGACCTGAGACCCCTTGAGTTCTTGAGAGAGAGCAAAAATTCATTTTGTCCCTTCATGTCACTTTCAAATGACAGATTTTCACAGTTGGTCTGTCATCAAGAATTTCTGCTTTAAAGCCAGATTCCATCCTCAAAGAACCTCAGTATGATCTCAGTAGAAAGCTCTCTACTTGATTAAAATGCCAAATAAGCCTGCTTTTATTGTATTCATAGATAATAAGTGCCCAGCACTTTTTTGTATGATGTATGAGCACCTTGAAAACTAAACTTTTTTTTTTTCATGGAACTGATATGTTTGTAAGATGAAGTATTATTTAATAAACAGTTTTTCATTTTCAGGCATTCTTTTTTTTTATTTATTGAATCACTGTGGGAAAGGTTACAAAGCTTTCAGGTTTAGGTCTCAGTCATGCAAATATCAAACACATTTCCCTTTACCAATACTTATTTTTTATCATGAAGAACCCCAATAAAACCTCACCCCCCACCCCTCCCAGTCCCTGTGAGGCAGATGAATTCTAGTTAACACTCTATCTGCTTTGATTAGATTCATTGTTTCAATAAAAGATTCACCACTATTATTTAGAGTTTACCCCCCCCCCCAATCAGACATGCTGAAAAAGCATTGTGAAGTGATTTGCTTTCTACAGCTGGGTTCAAGAATTAAATGTTGGTTTTGGATTTCTGCTATTTTACCTATTGACCCTGGAAGTATTTCTACTGAAAGTCAGATAGTTAAGAAATTGGTTTCTGTGTTCTGGAGTCGTGGCCGTGCTGGAGAGCCACTCGTGGGGGGCAACGGGTGGCCTCGGTAGGGCGTGAAGGGCGGACCGAAACGCCCCCCTTCCCATGAGGTTTTAGTCGCCCCCACACCCCCGGCTCATACCTGCTGTCCACAAGGCTCCCATGCGGCCGCCATCCTTCTTTCCAGAGAAGAGAGGGCGAATGGGGCAACACCCTTTCCCCTCAGGCAGACTTGATGGCCTGGATTAACGCATATTCCGTTCACTGTTATTTAATAAACAGTTTTTCATTTTCAGGCATTCTTGAAAGATAACTACTACTATGGCATAAAAAGCCCATTAGTTTTTCTTAATCAACCAAATGCTGTTTAATTTCATGTAAATTGATGTTTTTATGCTAAAGCAGAAAAGATATTGCTTCCTTTCTTTTAACTTGTGCAATGGCTGAATAGAGTCTGAAATAATTAAATGAAAAGTTTGGTTTTTTGATTAAACAGTCAGAAAGCCTGAAAGGTTATTTAAGGACCCATTCTGCATGGTTTCGGGTGACTGCATGCCCAGGGTAATACCTGTTGTCTTGGTGTCATTATTAACGGCACTTTCTTTCATTCTGAGGTGTTTGATGATAAATTGGATTGTGACCCAATAAGAGCATGTTAGCTTGGTATCTGTGACTTGCTGTCTCGTTTAAGTAATCATTCACCTTGCAAGGCTTGTAGCTGGAGACTGTTGTGTAGCTGCAAGACTGCAGACTGAATATACCGGCACCTCCTCCAGCTCACTGAGTTAGAAGAAATGAAAACCAGTGAAAGAAACCTGCGTTCAGGGACAGAGAGATACAGTCCGGCAGGTGAGGTGGGTGGTTTTCACACAGCCAACCCAGGTTTGATCCCCGCAACCTTTATGGTCCCTCGGTGTGATCCCTGAGCCAGGGATTACTTTGAGCACCAGTGGATATGGCCCCCAAACCAAAAACACCAAAAACTAACAAAAAAACCTTGTTCATCTCTTGTTGGAAACATACGGGATTTCTTTCTTGGTACATGCTTAATTTTTTTTATGTGTTTAAACTGGGGACAGGGACTAGAGCAATAGCACAGCTGGTAGGCCGTTTGTCTTGCATGCAGCTGACCCGAGTTCGATTCTCAGCATATCGTATGGTCTCCCGAGCATTGCCAGGAGTAATTCCTGAGTGCAGAGCTAGGAGTAACCCCTGTACAAAGCAAAACAACAACAGCAACAAAAATAAAAAATAAACTAGGAACAGCTCCCTCCTCACACGTTTTTTGCTTATATATTTATTTTTATTAGTCACTTCTTTCAATCGTGGTACATTGTGCATAGCATCGATTATATTAATATTTGTAATATTTATACAGGCTTGTGGCATTGAACATGGTAGCGATGATGTGCGACCACCATCTTACCTCTACCCCAGACCTTTTCATTATTCCCACATGAACTTTGCCATTAAATAATAGCTCCCCTCCCCCAGGCTTTGTTCATAGCCCCCAATCTGTGTCTGTGCAGACATTTTCCGTTGAGTTCTTTCCCCTGAACTCTGTTCTTGGCCCATCCTCCAGCTTATTTTTTTTTCCTTTTTTTTTGGGTGGGGGGTCACACCTGGTGATGCAAGGGGTTACTCCTGGCTCTGCACTCAGGAGTTACTCCTGGCAGTGCTCAGGGGACCATATGGGATGCTGGGAATTGAACCCGGGTCGGCCGCGTGCAGGGCAAACGCCCTACCCACTGTGCTCTCTCTCCAGCCAGCCCCCCTCCTCCAGCTTATTTTTGAATGATTTCCTTCTCAGGAAGTGACTCTTCCTTTTATCTGTGCAATTTTCAATGTCAAATCGTGTTTTTTCTCCAAAACTGTGTTATTTGTATTCTGGAGTCTTCTTAGAGGCAGCAATAACTGCATGTGCCTTTCTCCTTTTCCTCTGTTTCTGTGGGGTCTAATTTTGGGTCCCTTCTGAGAAGTTCTGTGTCAGTCTAAGTGGACTCCTGCCGCATTGCTCTCTTGTTCTAACTGGCTCCTGTGTCCTCTGCAATGGCTCGTTTCCTTTGTCTCCCTGTGGTCCCCTTCACAGTTGGATTCAGACCAAACCTCTTTGTTTTTGGAGCAGTAGCAAACTTGACAGTGGTGGTGGGGCCCAGTGACTTGGGTTGTATTTGTCAAGCTCCTGTGTGATAAAATAATCACACAAATATCAAAATAGATGTATAGCCAGACTTACAGACTCTTTCGTAGGTGTCCTATACCCGGGATGGGTGAAGGGTGTCTTTAAAGGCCAGTGGGAAATTTAGGTTGATAGGTACTACAGTCTTTCTAATGAAAGGTACTCATTCTGTGGTGCCCTGCAGGCTTCTCTCTCTCTCTCTCTCTCTCTCTCTCTCTCTTTCTCTCTCCCCCTCCCTCCCTTCCTCCCCCTCTCTCTCCCTCTTACAACTGCCCTGCCATCTCTCCCAGCACAAAGATCACAACTTGCTTCAGCCTTATTTGGAGTGGATCATTGCGGTGTTATCATGGAGAAAGTTTATTGGTGGATATTATCTTCAGGTTGGCATGATGGTGTGAATCTCTGAAAGGGATCACAACTTGCTTCAGCCTTATTTGGAGTGGATCATTGCGGTGTTATCATGGAGAAAGTTTATTGGTGGATATTATCTTCAGGTTGGCATGATGGTGTGAATCTCTGAAAGGACACGTGACTTTGCCCCACACGTCCTGAGATTATTTCCTGATCTCTCTGTGTTCTGCTCTGTGGCTCTCTGTGAAAGTGGCCTTTCCCCAACTTGAGCTGAGTGTGCTGTTGTCCTTATTCATCATGGTAGACCAGTTGGACTGTTCCTCCTCTTTGGGGGGGCAGAGAGGAGAGTTAAGCCACATTCAGGGGCTGCTCCTGGCTCTGTGCTGAGGGGTGAGCCCTGGCAGTGCTCTGAGGGGCGGGGGTGGCCTATGTGGTACTGGAATTCAGGTTTGATCCAGGCCTGGCCACTGGCACCTCACATCATGGGTCGTCTTGATAGCCCTATACTGCTATTTCTGACATGCTGCTTTAACTTGACTTAGTTATATTTATTTTATTATTTATTAATTTAAAAAATCCAAGAGCAGTTTGCACGCAGTTCCCGTAGATGAATTTTAGGCATAGAATATTCCAAAACCAATTCTACTGCTAGTGTCTACTTGACCCCACCAGTGTTCCTGTGCTCCTTCCGGGCCCCTCCCCCCATGCCCTCCTGCCCAAGCCTGACACCTGACAGGCACATTTTGAAGTTTGATACTTGTAGTTTGAATCTCCTGCTCCCAGTGTTGCTGAGTCTGTGCTTTGGATATGTAACTCTACCGCTCCCCCACACCCTCTGTGTATCTGAGGCCCCGACCCTTCCTCGTTGTCCCATTACTTCCCTTTCTCATCTCTCTCCTCCCCCCTATATTTCTTCCCTTCACTGCCCTTCTCCCGGTACTCTGGGTTCCAGGTGACCCAGGCATCCTCCCTTTGTTTACTACATTTTCTTGTCCAATTATCCTCGATGCCACAGATAAGTGAGATCCCACTCTTTGCTTTTCTTTTTCTAGCTTATTTCACTCCACATGATGCCTTCCAGGTCCAACTTGCTTGCTGCAAACTGCCTGATTTCCTCTTTTCCTGCAGCTGCATAGTACTCCATTGTGGATCTATACTATGTCTTCATATTCCGCTCATCTGTCTTTGGACCCCTACGTTGATTCTGGATCTTAGCTATTGTACTGAGTTCTGCAGTGAATAAGGCCTTCTTTGAATGGATTTTCTTTCCTTTTTTGCTCCTTTTTAAATACTTAGGTTAACGGTATCTGTGAAGTTACAGATTCCAGTTCTCAATTTAGTAATATCTTAAAATGAGAAAATCTAGCTCAGAAACATACCCAGGGGCCTTGGTGCTGTGAATTATCTGTTGGGAGGGATGGCTGGAGTTGGGAGCCGGCATGCTGGATCTGGTTAGAAGGCAGCCTGGTCATCTGAAATCGGGCTGAGTGGAAATTTGGGGCTCAGTTGTATTGCTGGCAGTTGTGTGCCTGACAGGTCCTCAGGGCTTTCTGTAAGTACAGTAAATACCGTAAATACTGTGCACTTGCAAGTACACCCCAGTCATCCCCGCCCTCCCTGCCCCTCTCTGAAAGCCCAGGATGATTTAAGTGACCCAGAGCTTCTGGAACGTGTGCGGCATCGTGCAGCCGGATCCTGGATTGCAGATTCAAGTTCAATTCTCTCTTTTCCTTGCTGATTTTCCTTGCTGCTCTTTTCCTTGCTGATTGCGTTGTGCTAAGCGATGGGGGCTGGATGGAGATTGGACATGGGCCCAGCAACAGACGTGTGAGAGCTACCAGGTCAGAGACAGAACCAGATTATGTTCCAGCCCCTGATTTCCTTGTTTTGCATTTGGTGGTTGGTTGGCACGCCGGAATGATGGAAGCCCTAAAGAATGGTTAAGATTTTAGAAGCCCTGTAAAACAAGACGGTTTTGTCACCTGAGACTTGGCTTTGGGTTAGAGGTATTCTGTTTGAACAGGAGGACTTGTGATCTTGTGGTTAAAAAGGGCAAAAGAGGTTGAGAGTTGATAGGCACGAGAACCTTTCGGCATCTGTACTGCAAACCATAACATGTAAATGAGAGAGACAAAGTGAGAGAGACAGAAGAGAGGTGCTTGCCCTAGAGACCGGCTGGGGAGGGGGTGGTTTGAAGGGGTGGGAGGGAAACTGGGGACACTGGCCCTGGGAAGTTACCCTTGGTGGTGGGGTGGGTGTTGGAATATTGTAAGACTGAAACCCAATCCTGAGCAATTTTATAATGCGCTATCTCACGGTGGTTTAAAAAATTGTAAAAAATAGTGGTTGAGGTTTTTCTCTGGGTTTCAGTAGCGCCGTAAAGGGTAATATTAGCCTCCCTGCATGCAAAGTGGGGCCCGAAGGAGCAACCTAGCAACTGCCCCAACTCAGTTATGATCCAGAGGAGGCAGGAGAAGGAGACTGTGCTTCTGGGAGATGCCCTGGGGAGCGCAGACGTGGATCCATGCTGGTTCCTTCCAATGCTCTGTCAAGGGTGACAGAGAAAACAAGTATGAAAAAACTCAGAACTTCCATGGAGGAGGGTGGGCTGGGAAGAGTTGAGGGTGGTGTTGTGAGGTCAGATGAATGGGGAGATCACACAGCAGAGACACTTTTTTCACCCCAATTGAAACAAAAGGGGGAGTTGACCAGAGAATGGATTTTCTGAACAGATCCCTGGAATATTCTGGAGAATGGGAATGGTCACAAGGTGGGGAAGGACAGTGCTGAGTTTTGTCCATTTATAAGTTTTGTGTACCCACATTGTACTCAGGAGGTCTGGGGGCCCATTGGGTTAGGGGGCGTTTGGCAGTTGGGTTCTCAGTGGCTCTGCACTCAAGCCGAGGATGCTCTGGAGCCCTGTGATGCTGGGGACCACCAGGACCATACCTGGTAGTGCTTGGGTTGTGTGTGTTGCAGGGATGGGGCCCGAACCCCGGTAATAGCTGCCCTCCACCCCATGAACTTTTACTAAAACCAGTTTTGACTGTGCCTTTTACATCTTTAGTCTTGGTAAGATAATTTAGATGCTTGTGAAGAATGTTAGGGTTTTGTTTGTCCCTTTTACTTGGTTAATTTAGCAAGCCTTTCTGTCCAGATTTAATTTAATCATGTATCACTGGAAGTAACTGCTTCCCTTATAAATTAACTGGCAGCTTACAAGGGATTTGAGCTGCCTGAGTGATGGTTCTGCCTGGCACATGAATGGATCCCACCAGAGTTTCCGAAATGTTAAATTCTGAGAGATTTAACATTTTCTTCTACCTTTAATTACACCGAGTGTCATATAATGTGCAATATTCTTTTATGCAACTTTTTATTTCAGTGCAGTATTATAGTGGAACCTTAATGTATAAACATTAAGCCGTAATTAAGGATCCAGATTTAAAATTAAGCCACAGTTGGTGACTGTGCCAGTAATGACGACCCCTGATAAATTCATAAGTCATGCCTTTTTTCCGGGTAGCTGGCAATTTCTTATGATACCAGTTTTAAGATGTTTCTGATTTTTTTAAAGGGCTATCCTGTGGACAGAAATAGATTTGTTGCATTTTTCGTTTCTCTTGCAATATCAAAGGAAGAAAACCGAGGAGATTCGGGTAGAACTTTTGACTTTCCGCGTTGAAATGTCCCTAAGCCTTGGCATGTGGTTAGATGGAGGAGGTTGCTGGTTCTCTGCAGTGAAGATGCCGGCTCCTTCACTCCTGAGAGCAACCTTTGCACTTCGGACCTTAGCCCTGCCACATTTTCATGCCACTCCTTTATTGAACAAACATTTATTTGTTGCGCTCCTCGGCGAGCACCTGTGTGGGGTGGGAGTCCCTGGGTGGGGTCAGTGCTCATAAGATAAAGGAGCTGGAGAAGCAGGACAGGGCAGGGATATCAGCAGAGCGCCAGGCAGGCCTGGCATCGCGAGATGAGAGGGGAGAGATGGGCCCGTGTGTTGGGCAGGTTTCAGACCACACTGCACCTTTGGGCAAGCTCAGGCCAGCCCTGGGGGAGAGATTGACCCTTGAGGGCCTGTGCTGTCCAGGATGGGAGATCTTCTCCCCACAGCTGTGCCCAGCACTTGGCTGACACTGCCCGCATGGAAACAGATGCGATTCTCTAGACAGCTGCGACTGGAGGCTGCCGGCTTCCTGCTCTCTCTGATCGGGGTCCCCAGGCATTTTGTACATTTTTAAAAAAAAATTATTTTGGTTTGGGCGCCATACTTGGAGGTGCTCAGGGTGTACACCTGGCTATGCTTTCCGGGATCTCTCCTGGTAGGGCTTGGGGATCCTCCGGGGTCCTGGGATTGAACTCAGGTTGGTCACATGCATGATAAGTGCCCTCCCTCTTCTCTTCTGCAGTCCCTCCAGCCCCCATTGTGTGCGTCTTTTTCTGGGAGGACCACATGGGGTGCTGGGAATTGAACCCGGGTTGGCCGCGTGCAAGGCAAATGTCCTACCCACTGTGCTATTGCTCCAGCCCTATTGTGTGCGTCTTAACTCACACTGTGATGGTTTGTGGTCCTCAGCTTGTTTCGTACACATGGTGCGTTTCTTGCCGATTAGGAGGACACAGTAGTCTGCTGTTACAGCTGTGAGTACTGAGTACGTTGCAAGGAGAGAGGGTGTAAGGTACCCCTCAGATGCTCAGCGTGATGCTCTTTTTTTTTTTAAATTTTTAAAAATTTTTTAAAATTTTTTTATTAGTGAAACGCCATGAGGTACAGTTATAGACTTATAAATTTTTGTGCTTGGGTGCTCTTTCCCGTGTTTTCCGAGAGGTGACTGTGGCCAAGTTGGAAGAGAGTTTCTGTGCTGGGTGGATTTGCTGTGTGCAGAGTACCTGAAAGGAGTGATTGCACATCATGAGAAAGTGCTCCTTGAACGAGATGAGGGCATGAGGACTGGAGAGATAGTAGAAGGGGTAGGCACTTGCCTTGCACACAGCTAGAGGCAGGTTTGATCCTGACCTTTGCGTGTGGTTTCCTGAGCACTGATGGGAATGATCCCAGCGTGCAGGGCCGGAAATAAGCCTTGAGCACAGCTGGGTATGGCCCCAAACCAAACAGTATGATGAGACAAAGGGGGAAAAGGGAGACTTTTCCTTGGTTGGTTTGTTTTGGGGCCACACCCAGCCTACTCAGAGATCAGCCCTGGCAGGGCTCAGGGGAGGGACCATATGTGGTGTTGGAGATCTAACCCTGGTTGGCCCTGTGCATGGCAAGAACCTTATCTGCTGTACTATTTATTGCACCACCGCAGAGCATTTTTAAAAGCAGCAACTCCCAGAATTTCTTCCCTGCAGAAATGAATGAAATGCCTTCTTTGGCCAGGATTCACTCACAGGGGTGAGTGAATGATTTAGACGTAGGTTAAACACAGTGCTCAAAACAGGAGGGAGAGAAGGAGGGAGGCACTGGGGGGAGAGGGAGGGGGAGGAGAGGGAGGGAGAGGGAGAGCACCTGCCATAGAGGTAGGCAGAGGGTGGGGTCAGGGGTAATGGGAGGGAACCTGGGAACACTGGTGCCGGGAAGTGTACACTGGTGGAGGGATGGGTGTTGGAATACTTACGACTGAAATCCAATCATGAACAGCTTTGTAAGAGTCTGTCTCACAGTGACTCAATAAAAATGTCACACACACAGACACACACACACACACACACATACACACTGTCCTCTCATTGTTCGTCGATTTGCTCGAGCGGACCCAGTAACGTCTCCATTGTGAGACTTGTCGTTACTGTGTTTGGCATATTGAATACGCCACGGGGAGCTTGCCAGGCTTTGCCTTGTGGGCGAGATACTCTCGGTAGCTTGCCAGGCTCTCCGAGAGGGGAAGAGGAATCGAACCCAGCTCGGCCGAGCTTGCTGTGTGCAAGGCAAACACCCTACCGCTGTGCTATCGCCCTAGCCCAATAAAAAAGTAAAAAAAAAAAAAAAAAGACTCAGGTAAAAGTGTGGAAAATTGAATGCTCATCGCATGTGGCTTTAAGGAGGGTTCAGAATGAAGGTGAGTATTGAGATGCAGTGGCATCTTTTTGGGGAAATATATAGAGATGATCACCCGCTCTTTCATTTTCTTGATGGCAGGGAGTAAGTGGGGACAGACGGTATAAAGACAGGAATTCACAAACCTTTTCCTGCCTGAGACCAGCCAGTGGCTGTTTGGGGCTTGGATGGCCAGTTTCTGTTGTCACTCCTGGGTGCACTGTCTTCGTGGGCCGGTGGCCCCTGATGGCACCATGTGGGCAGGCAGGCTGAGCTGTGTCCTGTGGAACCTCAACAGTGGAGCTTTCATTTCTTAGATTTCTCATGTATCACATCATAGAATCATTTGCATCTCTTTCAATGATTAGAAAGTTTACAAAACTCATTCTTTTCTTTTTCTTCTTAAAAAACTCATTCTTCTTCTTCTTTTTTTTTTTTTCTTGTTGGGTCACACCCGGCAATGCACGGGAGTTATTCCTGGCTCTGAACTCAGGATTACTCCTGGCAGTGCTCAGGGGACCATATGGGATGCTGGGATTCAAACCTGGATTGGCCGCGTACAAGGCAAATACCCTACCCACTGTGCTATCGCTCCAGCCCCCTACAAAACTCATTCTTAACATTCGTGAGCTACCAGGAAAACAGGTGATAGGTTGGGATTTGTTGACCCCTTGACTTGCTTCCAGAATGGTGGTAGGACTAGTTTCTATTAGTGGAATAAATGTGGCAAAGAACTGAAATGTCCTTTGTCATTGTGGGGGGTGAGAAGGCTACCTGTGTGTGCTCAGGACTACTTGTTGACTCTGTGTTCAGGTTCTGTTTGCAAGACAAGGGATCTTTCTAGGGTCATTTACATGCAAGGCTTACCTTAATCCCAGTGCTACTGCTTCTCTGAACACAAATGTTTGTTTATTTATTTATTTATTTTTCAATAAAGAGGTAAGCATTTATTTCTTGAAGGTTTTAAATTCTATTTCTTTTATGTTACATAATCCCTCTATAGACTATAGGAGACTTAACTTCTGCCGTTGCTAAGCAGAAATTTTCATCATCAGTGTCCACACACCTGTCCCGTCCTGATAGTCAAGAATGGCAACATAATTGTAGGTCATTTCTATCAGAACTTAAGACTAACATGCAGGTATATTGATCTCACATGCCAATGACTCAAGCACCTTTGACTATACAACCAAAGAAGTTGCTGGGCGCTTCTTTCACTGGAACTACAAGAAACCAAAGTTAACAAGTAGAACTCAGATCAAGATTGACATCCACAAAGATGGATCTAAGGAAGCATGTTGACAAACATTTATTTTTGAGGAATTAAGGTTCCTGGTTTGAGCTTATCTGATCTGTGAAGGTAAGCCCAGTGAGGGTAGTGACTCAAAAGCATAGACTGGCTGGATTTTTCTTGTATTTGATAAAAGATGGAATGATCCAAAGTCTTATTGTACACAACAGTGCAAATTACAAATTTTAAGGAATGGGGAATTCTACTGTACCTAAGTTTTAGATCTATAGCACTGTGACCTAGCCCATGTTAGCTGTGTGTGAGGCAAGTGTCTTAACTCCTGTTCTGTCTCTCTGGCCCCATTGCCCTACCCTTTGGGGTGGGGGAATGGGGGTCACACCTAGTGGTGCTCAGGGATCACTCTTGACGTAGCTGTGGGCATTTTATGAGGTGCCTGGGGTTGAATTGGGGTAGGCCTCATGCAGAGCAAGTACTTTAATCACTGTACTTTCTCCCAGCTATCTTGTTATAAAGGGCTCTTTATGTATTTGGGAAATTCGTTCTTTTCCTTGAGTTATAGATATTTTTGTCATCTTTCAACATTTTATGGATTTACAACATTAAGAAAGTCTTAGAATTGCACGACATTTTACAATACAATCCCATTTGCTCCTCGCCTTCGTTCTGGAAGTACCTTGGTTGGTTGTGGCCAGTCTTCTAGTTTCTTCTTCAGCTGCACTTAGGAAACTTCTCCAAGGGTTTTTTCTTCTTTTCTGAGGACACCTGTCATTGGATGTCTAACCCACAGTAATCAAAAAGCTGTACTTTGAAAACACTTACCTCGCAAACTCCTTTGAAGGGATAGTGGAGGTCTCAAAGATATCATTGAGGAGCCTATGCCCCCCTGGGGTTCTCAGTCCAGCAGCCTGCAGAACCCAGGCTGAGGGACTCATCTGGTGACTGCCCCCTCCTCAGTGCTTTGGGCTTCCAAGGACACTTGGCATACAGGGAGTCATCTGGTGCTGGGATTTTTTTTTTTCTTTCTGGGTCATAACCAGCAATGCACAGGGGTTACTCCTGGCTCTGAACTCAGGAATTACTCCTGGTGGTGCTCAGAGGACCATATGGGATGCTGGGAATCAAACCTGGGTCGTGTGCGTGCAAGGCAAATGCCCTACCCGCTGTGCTATCACTCCAACCCCAGTCTGGGTCAGTTTTGTGCTGGACATCCATGCACCCTAACCACTGAGTTCACTGAACTATCTCTCCACCCCATAATCAGCCTCCCACCCTCCCTCCCTCCCTCCCTCCATCCCTCCGTCCCTCCCTCCCTCCCTCCCTCCCTCCCTCCCTCCCCTCCCTTCTATCCTTCTTCTCCTCTCCCTTCCTCTCTTCCTCGCTCTTTCTTTTCTTCACACCAGGTGATCCTGAGGGCTTACTCCTGGCTTTGTGCTTCGGGGTCACTCTTGATGGGCTCAGGGGATCCTATCTGGTGCCAGGTCAGCTATTGCTGCAGTCGCAGACACCCATTTTCGAATCAGGGTCTCATTCAGGAACTGGGTGTCCAAACTTTGAAGAGCCACCATCCCAATCCACTGCAGTGCCCCGTTTCATTGTTCATTGGAGTTTTCCTTCGAGAATGGACCTCAAGAACAGGGCTCCTGACGCTCGAGCTGAATGTTGAGTGCTCTTCAGCTATATTTTCGGTTCTTCCCAGAAGGAAACTTGCGGCATGCCTGTTGCTATTGAGTGGCCGCTGCGAACCATCCCTGGCTGGCTCCAGCCAGCAATGGAGAACTTGTTCTACTTAATTTTAATTTCTTTCTGCTCCATAAAGTTTTGATTTAAAAATAAGAAAACACATTTTTACATGAAGTCGTCCTCCTCTTTTTCATGTTTCAGCATAAATGACATACTGAACTAACTCAGTGCTGCGTTCAGTGACGGGTGGACAGCAAACCTTTTACATGGTAGTTAAATTCGAGAAGCGTGAACTCAGAGCAGCATGCCCGGCATTGTCCATAGATCATGCGACATAACATCATTAGTAGAGAACAGAAACGGGTGCACGTAAGCTTTATAACTTTGGTCAAGTTTTATATTTTCCATTTAGTCACCACTTCGAAAGTTCGAAATTTCAAAGAAGTCAGCAAAAATACCAGTTATGAATGGGTTTGGGGTTTATAATGATACATGATATTATGCATTTACTAGCTCCTACGCTGTGCCCCGTCTCAAAATTGAGCATAAAACCTGTCTACAAAGAAGATTTACTCCTGTGGCTCCTGTTTTTTTTTTCTTTTACACACAATCTCTCTACACATCAAGCAGTGTGTAGATCGAATATATTAACATGAGGTTGTAAACTATATTTGTAAGGTTACAGTTATAACTTTTTAAGTGTGATGAAATGTCTTCCTTTTTACTCCTCAATAAAAGCTATCACTTATTGTCCACGCAGCTTTTATGACTGCGCCAGTGACAGCTCTGTGCCCCAACCTGGCGAGCTGTGGGAAGTGGAAGGCGGTGCCAACCTCCTCACAGGCGTGGGGGTCAGAAACAGTCTCATGTGCCAGACTCGTCGATTGTGGACTTCTGGCTTTACTTTCTTTTTTTTTTTTTTTTGCTTTTTGGGTCATACCTGGCAACGCACAGGGGTTACTCCTGGTTCTGTACTCAGGAATTACTCCTGCCTGTACGTGCGGGACCACATAGGGGATCGAACCCTGGTTGGCCCCATGCAAGGCAAACACCCTACCTGCTGACTTTTCGCTCTGACTTTTCTTAGAGTCGCTGTGTTCTGTTAATTTTCAGTCACCAGTTTGCAGCTTTTCAGTAAAAACCCGAATAGAGGAAAGTAAACGAAAGTAGAAGGATGGAGGTGATAGTGTAATGCTTTGGGTCTGATCTTTTCCATGCTGACACAGACGAAATTTTCAAGTGCCCCTGAAGAAAAGCAAGCTGTGGTCAGCAGAAATGAAATCAGAATTTGCTGGGGAGGGTCTCAGGGAAGTCCTGTATCTCAGCACCATTGTTCTTTGCCCAATTATAGCAACTACTCTGTTGCAAGCAGTTACTGCAAAGACTGGTTTTAAATATAAATGAAGACTGTATATCTTCAGCCTTTACTTCAGTGAGATCATATTAAAGTTGAACTCCATTCTAATCTATACTTTTGTTTTCTTAGATTTTTTTAGGAGAAAAGGTTAAGACCAATTCTAGAGATAACAAAATATACTCCATGATTATAAAAGATAAACTGTTAGATATTTCATCACTAACGTAGTAATTATTTGATGTATATTTTAGTTGGTTTTAACAGTTTTTGACTTCTGTTTAGATTATTTTAACCATTGGTATAAGTTTTATCAAATGGTTTGATTTTCTTTTTTAATTTTTAAGTTGTCAGTTGCTTTTTAAAAAAATTAGAAAAGGTTCCCCCCCCCCCCCTTCTTTTCTCCACACTCATAGTGCTCAGGGTTTACTCCTGGCGCTATGCTGAGGAATCACTCCTAGAGGACCGTATGTAGTGCCGAGAGTTGAACCCTGGCTGGCTCCTTGCAAGGCAAGTGCCTTCCCAGAGTGACTGGCCCTCGGGCCATGCCAGTGACTTTTTAATGGATTATAAGTAGTTTCCTTTGAATCAACTTTTAAAGGAGCACATACACGTTTGTTGTTTTCTTAAACTCTTCCTCTTACCTACATTGACCGCTGCTAATTTCTGATTTTCTCCTGCCTTGAAACATGGGAGTAAGTCCCCGAGAATGCTTTTGTCTAAGCGGAGACTTGTAAACTTGTTAGCTGGGATTGCTGGTTTACATCGCAGGATGCTGGACCCAGGCTGCTTTAGAAATTGTGCTCCTACAGGGAGTGGGAGGTCAGGAGGTGCACACCTGGCAGTGCTCAGGGCTTACTCCTGGCTCTGTGCTCAGAGGTCACCTTTTTTTAAAATAAATTTTATTGAATCACCATGAGATAGTTACAAGTTTTCATGTTTGGGTTACAATCACACAATGATCAAACACTCATCCCTCCACCAGTGCACATTCCCCACCACCAATCCCCGGTATAAACCCTCTTTCCCACCCTCCCCCTGCCTCCATGGCAGACCATATTCCCCATACTCTCTCTTTACTTTTGGGCATAATGGTTTGCAATTCAGACCCTGAGAGGTTATCATGTTTGGTCCTTTATCTACTTTCAGCACACATCTCCCATCCCGGCCGATTCCTCCAGCCATCTTTTTCTTAGTGATCCCTTCTCTATTCCAGCTCCTTCTCCCCTTTGCTCATGAGGCAGGCTTCTAGCTATGGAGCAATGTTCCTGTCCCGTGTATCTACTAGCCTACTATCTGTAGGAGTCAGCCTCATGGTATATTGTTTTATACTCCACAGATGAGTGCAGTCCTTCTATGTCTGTCCCTCTCTTTCTGACTCATTTCACTTAGCATGATCCTCTCCATGTCTATCCATTTATAAGCAAAGTTCATGACTTCATCTCTCCTGACAGCTGCATAGTATTCCATTGTGTAGATGTACCAAAGTTTCTTTAACCAGTCATCTGTTCTAGGGCACTTGGGTTGTTTCCAGATTTGGGCTTTTTTGTGAACAGTGCTGCAATGAACATATAGGTACAGATGTCATTTCTACTGTGCTCCTTTGCATCCTCGGGATATATTCGCAGAAGTGGTATTACAGGGTCATATGGAAGCTCAATTTCTAGTTTTTGAAGGATGATGCAAATTGTTTTACAGAAAGGCTGGACTAGTGGGCATTCCCACCAACAGTGAAAGAGCATCCCTTTTTCCCCACATCCATGCCAGCACTGGTTACTTTTGTTCTTTTGGATGTGTGCCAGTCTCTGTGGTGTGAGATGATATCTCGTTGCTTTGATTTGCATCTTCCTGATGACTAGCGGCATAGAGCATTTTTTCATGTGCCTTTTGACCATTTGTATTTCTTTTTTGAGGAAACTTCTGTTCATGTCTTCTCCCTATTTTTTGATGGGGTTGGAGGTTTTTTCTTGTACAATTCTACTAATGTGTTGTATATCCTGGATATTAATCCCCTATCAGATGGGTATTGGGTAAATATTCTTTCCCATTCTGTGGGCTCTTTCTGTATTTTGGTCACTTTCTTTTGAAGTGCAGAAGCTTCTTGGTTTGAGGCAGTCCCGTTTGTTTATGTTTGCTTCCACTTGCATGGTTAGTGCTGTTTCATCCTTAAAGATGATTTTTAGCTTCAATGTTGTGGAAAGTTCTGCCTACATTTTCCTCTATGTACCTTATTGATTCAAGTCTGATATTGAGGTCTTTAATCTACTTTGATCTGACTTTTGTGCCTGGCATTAGACAGAGATCAGAGTTCCTTTTTTTTTTGCAGGTAGCTATCCAGTTTTCCCAGCACCATTTGTAGAGCCCACTTCTGACTGGACTTGAGGGATGCTGGGATCAAACCCGTATCCTCCACTTGCAAGGCAAGTGCCTGATCCACTGGACTATTCCTCCAGCCCTTTAATTGAGCTTCACATTGGTTTCCAGCACTATATTCAGGAGTACTGCCTTCACACTTGGTCATCCGTGTCTACCACACCACACCCACCAGCATCTCCTTCTCTCCCACCCCACCAGTTCCTTCTACCTCCCACCCCTTCTGCTGTGTCAGGCAGAAAAAAAATCTATGGGCTTGTGGTGTTGGTTCCTTCGCAACATTTCTTCGGTTCCACTTGCAAGGAAAATCTGTGTACCTGTATTTGAGACTTTGTTCTTTCTTTTTTGACTTACTTGACTCAGTACCATCCTCTTATGTGTATTCATCTTTTTTGTTGTTGGTTCGTGAAGTAGATGTGGTTTGTATTGCTTTTACATGGGTGGACTGGGAGATGTGGCATGTGGGTAGGGGTTGGGTCGTCTCATTGTTCAAAGCCAGGGTTGGAGAGGTAGTGCAGGGGTTAAGGCCTTACATGTAGCCGATCCTCCTTGGATTCCTCACATTGTTCCGCCAAGTGTGGCTTGGAATGAGCCTTGGGCAAGGGTCAGAAATATCCCCTAAGCACCACCAGGTGCCCTCCCTACCCCAAAACAAATCCCTGTAAACAAGATTCATTTTGAAATTGTTAACCAGTGTTTCCTTCTTTGTCTGTTAGAGCACATCTGGAGCCATTGATTGACTGTATCTTGACTGTTGTGAACAATGCCAGAGTGATAGTAGAAATGTCTCTGTGTTTTCATGTTCTTTGAGTAAATCCTTTCAAGTGGGGCTGCCGAAATCTAGGGCTGCAAACTCTTGTCTGTACCACCAGTGGGCCACATTCCACCACAGATGATGCTCTCTCCCCTTCTACTCTTCTGAATTGATTGTTCCCTCACTTTTTTGAGAGTAGCCTTTCTCCCAGGTGTGAGGTGATACTTGATTGTGGTTTTGATTTGCTTTTCTCTGATAGTAAATGATGATGAATGTTTTATAGTGGTGTTGTGGTGATTTCTCTCTATTTTATTTCTTTTTTTTGGGGGGGGGCATACACTCGGTGTTGCTCAGGGGTCACTCCTGGTGGGGCTTGGGGAACCATATGTGGTGCTCGTACTCGGGATCGAACTGGGTTGGTCATATGCAAGGCGAATTGTCCTACCCGCTGTACTAATGCTCTGGCTCTCCTTTATTTTAGAATGTTGGTTTAAATGTGACAGGAATGATTTAAGATGTGATATGGTACGTGAATGAGTTATTTTAGGTAGTTTTAAGAGAGGAAAAAGAAGGTCTTTTTTTTTTTCTTGGTCAGCCTCCTCAAAAATTCTTTGGGTAGTAAATCAGTTCTCATATTCCCTCATAGATTTAAACATAATGAACTAACTTACTCTTGATATAGCTGGGGTATATATATACATATATATGAGGAACCTTACCTTTTTTTCCCCTCTCCTTTTAGGATTCTGAGTAACAATAAGATATCTGAGTTGAAGAATGGCTCGTTTTCTGGATTAAATCTCCTTGAAAGATTGTGAGTATTATTTATTAGAATCTCTTTTTGTTTGTTTGCTTGTTTGTTTTCATGGAGGGGATGCATTTGGGCCATACTAGTGGTATTCAGAGACTCCTCCTGGCTCTGTGCTTGGGGCAATCACTCCTGACAGTGTCTGGGGAACTGTGTAGTGCCAGGCACCCAAATGGAGCCAGTTGCATGCAAGGATGTTGCGTTAACCCCTGTACTCTATCTCTCTGGCTCCTTTTTTTTTTAAATTTTTTAAAGTGCATTTTCATTGTAAATTTGTTTCTAAACTTCTACCTTGCAAGAATAAAAATTGAGTTTTCCTAACATCTTACTGTGAACATTTTCAGGAATTGAAAACCAAACCAAACAATAAAACAGTTAAAGTGAGGGTTGCCAAACTTCCTGTCAAGAGCCAGATAATAAATAATTTAGGCTTTGTGGACCATGTGTGATGCAGTGACTCACTCCCGCCATTGTGTGAAAGCAGCAGACGGCAGTGAAACATGCTCACTGGATGATTTGCCAACCGCTGGCCCTTTTGAAATTCTGTCATAAAATGTGTATGTCTTATTTGGGAGTCAAGTGCACCTACATTTAAAAAAAAGAAAAAAACCTGCCAAAAGGGGAACTTTTTGATAAATGGATATTTATAATTTTATTTAGATACTGTTGAGATAATTTTCTTTAGCAATTTGGCCTGATTGCTCTTATGAGCAGATGTGCTGCAAGTAGCACACATTGTCTGGTTGAATTTTAGTGGGTGTTATATTTGCTTATATTCTGTGTGCAATTTGGTACCCTGGTTCCAAGTTCCCCTATGACTTAGTGCATTTAGGAAAACGTTTTTGCGTACGTCAGGAGGCCAGACAGTGACTGGCTCCATTTCTGTTGGCTGTCCCACCTACTTTCTTGTTTTAGTTCTCTTTGCTACACTTTCTCTGCTTGGGTGGGGTGGCGCTTTCCTTGATCATTTCCTGCCAGCTTCTCTCACTGGGTTTCCCGAGGAGTCTCAGCTCCATCACTGACGTGCTCCCGAGGTGTGCTCAGCAACTGGAAGATAATTGGCAACCTCTGGTCTGTCGCTTTGCTTAGGGCCGCTGGTCTGTGGACCTGTCTGCCCAACAGGGGCAGGTCTGCAGGTGGACACAGGTTGAAGATAGCTGCTCAGGACTTGGCTCTGTGCTTTGCAGATGTCTCTTATTTATAGACCATTTATAGACCGTATACAGCAGCATATTTTTTAACATATGCATATGCGCATTGTCTACTTACAAGACAGTGTACCCATGGTATATGCACTTAGAATGATCTTGGCATAACAGTATTTTATTTAATTTATTTATTTAGTTTTCCTTTTTGGGTCACATCAGGCAATGCACAGGGGTTACTCCTGGCGTCTCTCAGGGATGCTGGGAATTGAACCTGGGTCGGCCGCGTGCAAGGCAAATGCCCTACCCACTGTGCTCTCTCTCCAGCACCCAGAATAGTGCTTTAACTTTCTTCTTCCCTTCCCTTCCCTTCCCTTCCCTTCCCTTCCCTTCCCTTCCCTTCCCTTCCCTTCCCTTCCCTTCCCTTCCCTCCCCTCCCCTCCCCTCCCCTCCCCTCCCCTCCCCTCCCCTCCCCTCCCCTCCCCTCCTTTCCTTCCTTCTTTTTTTCCCCTTTTCCATCCCTCCTTCCCTCTCTCCTGTTTTCATTCACATCTTCCTATCACATTGCCCAAGGGCCTTAGTGTCCTGTGGCAAGGTTAAGGACTGTCCTTTGTGTTCTGTGCTCATTGGCTCATGTAGGAGCATTTGAAATTCATTTCATTGAGTTGAGACTTGCTAGAACCTTTGGGTAAAGCATTTCCTCAGCACCTCTTGAAAAGATGTTTGTTCTCCTGGACTAGAGGCAGTCCCTCTGTGGCTCTGGCTGGGGCCGGCACCTGGCTGTGGAGTTGGGCCCTCCAGACACCCAAAGGTGTGCGTATGGGGGGGTGGGGTGGGGGTAGGTTGGAGTAGGGGCATAGGGGCAGGGCAGATCCTCATGCGCGCCCACCTGCAGCATGCCCCTTGCCAATAAACCTCATTGTAGTTGTCAAGCGTTCTGAGTAGGTAGCACCTTGTCAAGCGTTTTGCAGGTGTTTGGTTCCTAATAGAAGGGCTCAGTGTGTCTTTGCTGTCCCGAGGAAAGGTGGCAGGTGTTTGGAGGTTCTCTGTGACATCTGTTGGGTTTGGAAACATGGTTTCTATGGGGCATCTCAGAGTGCCGGGCTGGTCCTGCTCACGTGGAGCCTGTGGACTTGAGAGCTGATATTCTAAGCTGCTGCAGGTTGCGCCCTTTTGTACTTAATTCTTCATTTCCTTTGTCTTTGACTTTCTTCTCAGCCATCTGTTGCTGATAAGCCCCCCCCCCCCCCCCCCCCCCCCCCCCCCGTCTACGTGAGAAGCGTCTCAGGATGCCACTTGAATGCGGCTCCGCTGCTTTGCAGCCCTGGGCCCATTGGCACCTGATTCCCCGCATCTCCCCTTTTCCTCCCCTGGCCCCTTGCAGATGTGAGTGTACGCGCAGGTGTCTGGTGTGCTTGTCCAGGTGTGTGTACTGAGCTGTGTTCCTGTCCACCTTGCGGGCTCTGCATTGACACTGACACTGCAACGCCCAGTTGAGTAGGGAAAAGCCCTGCCCTGAATGGATTATCCCCTCCATGGTCCCTGGGGCAACAACAAGTGTCAGAGGAGAGGGAAGGGCTGTGGGGGCCACCGAAGGTCACAGAGGGGCAGCAATCACTAAGGAGCCTGCCCTCCCGTGTGGGCACAGTGTGTGGGGGGGGGTGCCGAGGGAGGGGGAACGGGACATGCTGTCCCCTGTGTTCCCCGATGGACTGGCTCTCTGTGCCCACTGAATCCATCTCAGCCTTGGCCACTCATTGGGCTCAGTTCCTGCCCCCCTGTTTTGTTCTTAGAAAATTGTTGTTTTAGAGCCTTGACCCAAGAGGCCAGGGCAGGGAACTGGCCTATGTTAAGAGTGACCTCTCGCTGTTCAGTTAGGAACAGAATTCTCTAAGGTTTCATTCTCCTGCTCTGGGGAAATTTCTGCTGTGTCATCTGTAGGTTTTCTTTCAGACCTTTTCGAGTTGAGAACGTTGTGTCCGTGGATTATCCCTTCATCCGTATGTTTGTACATCCTTTCTCCTCCTCCTGGCTCCCGTCCTCCTTCCATCTTCCTCTTCGTCTGCTCCATGGTTGCCATTAGGTGGAGTGGACCTGCTTGTCCCTCATGATGTGCTCTCATTCCTGACTTTGGACTTGCTCAGCCGTCTTTGTGTTTGACTCCTCAGTGGAGAGTCAAAGTGGTGATGGCTCTTGGTTACCCTAGTATCTTGTTCCACCCAGTCCTCATCACTTAGCACTGAAGGAGCTAATGTAGAGAAAGATTCCTAGCTCCTAACTGGGGGAAGAATGTCTAGTCTTTTTTTTTTTTAACTTGGGTTGGATGGGTGGGGTGGGCACTGGTTGCCATACCTGCTGGGACTCAGGAATTATTCCTGGCAGTACTAGGGGGCTACATGTGATGCTGAGGATTGGACCAAGGTTGGCAGCATGCAGGAGGCAAGGAACCCTTGTACTATATTTCTGGCTCCTAGAAAAATCTATTCATTTTTAAATGACTACATGCTGAGTGGTGATTTATGGACCTGGGATAGTGCCTCAAGATTGAAGGTCAGCCGGAAGGCCGAGTTGACATTCTGGGAAGGGTGGTGGGGTCACCCTTAGGTGACCCTCCTCTGGATTTCCTGTCCACTGCCTGGGAATCATTTCCCTCATTGTTGAACTTATTTTCAGTAAAGGTCTCTGATATTTGGAGTTAAAAAACATCTTCCTCTAGTAACACTGTATTTTTTTTAAAGGGTTTTGCTCTTGTAACAAGAGCTATTAAACCATTTCTCCAGTTTTGTTTAGTTTAAGCCATTCTTGTGCATCTTTCCCTTTAGGTCTTAATGATCCAGCATGTTCAGATCTAGCTATTCATCTTAAAGTTAGACTTGTGTTCACCAGGGAAGCCGTGATTGGATGAGGGAAGAGAGGGTGGATTTTAAATGAGAAAATGTGACTATAAATATCTGTTGGCAAGGCCTGATTAATATGGCTGTTATTAAATATTATATAATATGTCAAGAATTTTTTATTATTAAAGTAAAAGTGTATCTTTAAATCATATTACGATGCTCAGTTATTCAGGAAAGTATTTTGTAGAAACACATGCAGTACATCATTGAGCACAGATTTATGTACTGTGTTGGCTAAATCAGTTTCTGTTGGAGATGCTGTTTAACATCCGAAAGGTTAAACATATGTTTTAAAGAAATGGAATTGACACTGTATATTTCTGTTCGTAAAGGTCTTTAGCTTATGCAATATAAGATAAAATATAAACTGATTGAATTTTTCCCTTACTCTTATCTCTGGGAAGTGCTAAGTTTGGGTTGGTGGGGAAGGAGAGATAGAGACTAATAAGTTGGACTTGAAAATTAATTATGCTTCAGGATACTTAACAGAGACAGAGGTTCGTTTTAGCCTGACTAAAGTTTAAGCACGCAGACAAATGGGAAGAACAGTATAATCATCTCCCAGGTCACCCAGTTTCCCAGACCTGTTCGTCATTACCAATTGCCGTCACCCCATCCAAATTTACTGGTGCACACTGGCTAATTACTGGGTCAGTCGCAGACTTTCTGACCCTTTGTGTCTCTCTGCAGAATGTACTTATGAATGAGGAGCAGCTGTCTTGAGATTGTCCGACTTTAACGATCCTAATGATATTTGTGGCTTTCCATAATTTACTAGGAAAATGTTCATGGTCCAGGCCAGCTAACGTCATTCTGTCTCCCAGCGGTGGTTTCCATTTGCATCCCACATTCATTTGTCTTAGTCTGTTCCGTTTGCTCTAACAAAATAACCCAAACTGGATCGGTTAGAAAAAAACCTTTTATTTGCCCTAAAAGTCAGGGGGGCTGGGATGTCTGCAATCATGGCATTGGCACATTGAGTATCTGGGAGCCTCTTCCTGGTCTGCTTATTTTTCTGCTTAGGTGATGGAGGGGGCTGGGCTCTTTGGGGTCTCCCTTCATAAGAGCATCAGTCTCACGAGGCCCACACAGGACAATCAATCCCATGTGATGGATATAGAGAAACATATGGTGGAATAATGAATGTCCAAAGACGGTGGAAACAGCTGAGGACTGGCTTTCAGGAGCAATGCATACATGCCAAAATCTTAGCCAAGAGGAAATCAAGATGCTAGATTTGGGGATCCGGCTCTCTCTTGGGGACGGGGATGTGTGCTGGTGGGTAGGGAAGGGTGGGGGCAACAAAAATGGGAGGGAAGTGTTCAGTTGGAGGAGGAGGTACTGAGAGGTGGTAAAGAGTGTGTGTGTGTGTGTGTGTGTGTGTGTGTAACCCTATCGGAACACTACTGTAAACCGCAGTGCAAAAACCTAGTCCCCCAAAGGGGGGGGAGCTTCTGTAGAGTCAGACTGGTGAATGGGGGCAAGAAGGAATAGGGGAGATTGGTGGAAGTAAGTGGATACAGGCGGTGCTCAAGGGTTGCTCCTGGCTCTGCGCTCAGGAATTACTTCTGGTGGTGTGCAGGGGACCATACGGGATACCTGGAATCGAACCCTGCTGGCCATGTGCATAGCAAGCAAGTGTCTTACCCATTGTGCTGTCGCTCCAGCTCTAATGTGGTAGGTTTTAACTGGCCCAACAGGATCAGAACTATGTGCCTTGTGTTCTGACTGAGGGGATGAGGTGGGGAAAAGAGGTTGATGGCTTTGAAATATAGTTGGAAATCTGGACTGTAACCATTTTCAGTATGGTAAAGGTAAAGGTAAAGGCCCTCCCGTTGATCATCGATTTGCTCGAGCGGGCCCGGTAACGTCTGCATTGGAGACTTTTTTGTTACTGTGTTTGGCATATCGAATACGTCACGGGGAGCTTGCCAGGCTCTGCCGTGCGGGCGAGATACTCTCGGTAGCTTGCCGGGCTCTCCGAGAGGGGCAGAGGAATCGAACTCGGGTCGGCCATGTTGGCCACTTGCAAGGCAAACGCCCTACTGCTTGCTATTGCTCCAGCCCATATATATTTTCAATATAAGTATAGATTTTATTATAGAGTTTTCAAACATGAAGGCATTTAAAAGGAACAAGCTCTAGCATCTTGATTTTTTAAAAAAAATTTTTACACAGCGGTAGGGCGTTTGCCTTGCACGCAGCCAACATGGCCGACCCAAGTTCGATTCCTCTGCCCCTCTCGGAGAGCCCGGCAAGCTATCGAGAGTATCTCGCCCACACGGCAGAGCCTGGCAAGCTCCCATGACGTATTCGATATGCCAAACACAGTAACAACAAAGTCTCCAATGGAGACGTTACTGGGCCCGCTCGAGCAAATCCATGAACAACGTGAGTGCCTTTACCTTTACCTAGTGAAACACCATGAGATACACTTGTAGACTTACAAACTTTCGTGCTTGTGTTTCAGTTATACAATGATCAAGTACTCATCACTCTACCAGTGCCCATTCTCTACCACCAATGATTCCAGTAACCCTTCCGTTTCCCCACTCCTTCCCCCCCACCCCACCCCACCCTGCCTCTGTGGTCGGGTATTCCCTTTTGCTCTCTCTTTCCTTTAAGGTGTTGTGGTTTGCAATAGAGGTCTTGAGTGGCCATCGTGTTTGGTCTATAGTCTACTTTCAGCACGTTTCTCCATCCCAAGCAGATCCTCCAAACACCCTTTACTTGGTGGTCCCTTCTCTATCTAAGCTGCTTTTTTCCCCCAGCTTGTGCTGCTGGCCTCCAAGCTATGGAGCAAACCTCCTGGTACTTATCTCAACTATTCTTGGGTATTAGTCTCCCATTTTATACTCCACAGATGAGTGTAGTCTTTTTATGTCTGTCTCTTTCTGACTCATTTCACTTAGCATGATACTTTCATGTAGAGCCACTTGTATGCAAATTTCATGACTATCTTTTTTAACAGCTGCATAGTATTTCATTGTGTAGGCATACCAGAGTTTCTCTACCAGTCATCTAATCTCGGCACTTGGGTTTTTTTTCCAGATTTTGGCTATTGTAAACAGTGCCGCAATAGCATCTTGATTTCATCTTGGCTAAGATTTTGGCTTGTTTGCATTTCATGTCTTCCCCTTGCTCTGTGGAGACGCTTACTTGGCTACTTTAGTAAATCCTCACTATAGCAATCAGAAAGCTGGACTTAAAATCTCATTTGGTCACTGTGACACCAAGACCAAATTTCATAATCTTCCTTTACTTGAATGACCTTATCTGAAACTGATTCCTCCCAGCATTGATTATGAAGTCTTAATGGATGCAGAATAAGAGACAGCACTCACTGAATTGAGTGATGTATATATTGAGGGAGTCTGGAGTTAAGAGCTGGACTAAAGGGTCTGGAGAGATAGTATAGCAGGTGGGGCCCTTGCCTTGCATGTTGCTGTCCTGGGTTTGGCCCCCAAATCCCAAACAGCCCCCTGAGCCCTGCTGGAAGTGATCCCTGATGCAGAGCCCTACGTGCACCTGAGTATTGCAGGGTGTGACCCTAAAAGCTCCTCAAAACCCCCAAACAGACAAAAAATGAGGGGGGTGGAAAGGAGTTGGATTTCAGGCATGGCTGCATCCAGGAACCCAGCATTTCTTCTCATTTCTGGTTTGCTAGCATCATCAGTTTTCTCTGTCATAGTGACTGGAGAGTTACTTATATCTGGTCTCTCATCAGAACAAAGAAAATGCTCCCTGTTCCCCTTCCTTTATCTAGTCTTAGATTTAGTTAGAGAAGAGTCATGTGTTGCAATCGCAGGTGGCAGAGTGGTCCTGTTGCAGAAGAAGATCAGGTCCTCTGGCTCTCAAAAAAGTCAAAATTTGCAAGAAACCAGATGGGGACTTGTAGGGGAGACAGTTTGTGCTTGAGGCAGAGGGGAGGTGGCATGGAAGAGTGGTCTCGCCGACTTCATGAAGGACTCTGACGAGAGGTCTGAAACTTTCTGGAAGGGGCTTTGTAACCATCCATCTCACCCAGCAACTTCCTTGTCTCTTGCCAGATGTCCATTTATGACGTGTTGTTTGCACTGGCTCCGGGCACTGCCCAGACTAGGTGTGCATGTGTGACTAATTGGCATTTGCTATGCTGGGCTCTGGTGGAGACCAAGAGCCCTGTGGAGGTGGCAGAGCTGTTCACTGCCTTCCCCATGGGAGGTTCCTGGAGCAGCCAGGAATACCAGGAGAGCACAATGGCTCGGAGTTCTCCCCACTCCGCTGGGGGAAGTTTGTAGCTACTTGGGCTGTTATCTGGCCCCGTGGCACTGTGTGTTTAATTGGCTCTGAGGAATTTGCAGGTTGGGCTTCTTGATCTGGGCGTGTGGCCACGTCCACTCTGCGTTCTTTCTCAGGCCAGTGTCATTCCTAGACAACCTTTTCTGTCTCACCTGAAATCTGGAAGCAATTCAAGGAACCCGATTCACCACTGTGTGTGGAGCAGGTCTTTGTTCAGATGTACCACTAGCTCCATCCAGAGCCCTGCCTGGTTGGGTTAGGAGGCACGAAAGGGCAGTGTGGATACTGCAACTTAAAGGAAGAAGGAAGGAGAAACGTGACCGATGGGGTTTCTTCACAGGCTGACATCAGGGCCCTGACCAGTCACCAAAGGCTCCTCAGGACGCCAGTTCTGAGGGAGTCCTGAGTAGAGCTTAGACTCAGCTGGCCTCGGGAACGTGGCCACAGATCTGCTTTGAGGCACTCTGGTAGCTGACAGCTTTCATCAGAGTCTGGGCTTGATTCTTGCACGGGGTGAGCCGAGTATCCCACTAAACTCAGAATTTTTAGTGGTAGCAAATCCTTCTGTCAGGGGTGGGCTCCAGCGCTCACAGCCCGCCCAGGGTTCAGCAGTGACACGCTGGAGACGCTGAAGCTGTGGTGGTGCTCTCAGACACCTTCGCCCTTGGAGCTTAGCTTTGAGCTGTCTGTTGTGAATCCACACTGGCTGTTTTTGTTGAACATTTAGCTGTAGAAAACTCAGTGAGGAGCAGATATCAAAACAACAACAACAACAACTCAAACACATCAATTTTACAGAGTGTATTTTTTGCAGATGGTTTAAAAATCACTCCGTATTTGCCAGCATATACTTGCAGATTCATTTTGATAGCTTCAAGGATAATGTTGTAAGGAAGAAATTGTAGAAATGATATATAGGATTATAGCCTAGTGATAACCTTGAATGTTCAGGTCAGATCTAAACTTAACTCAGTGTATCCTTTTTTTGACATATGCCTTAATTTTCGTATGATGAAAACAAATGACTTTGGAACCAGATTTCTTGAATTTGAATACTAACTCTGCTGCTTACTAGTGGGATGTTAATGGATTACCCACATTATTCTTGTTATTATTATTTTGTTTGAGCGGATGGCTGTAGTGTATATAAATATTATCTGAGTATATGTTACAGTGTTAATATACGCATAAATTTTTGTTTCTTTTCCTTTTTTTACAGGGATCTCCGAAATAATCTTATTAGTAGTATAGATCCAGGTGCCTTTTGGGGACTGTCATCGCTAAAAAGATTGTAAGTGCTGGAATTGCTTGTTTGTATGTTGACTTTTAAAAAAAATTAATTTAATTTTCATAAAGTTGTTCATAATAATCATTACATTTAGTATTCAGACACCAATCCCACCACCGTGCACCTTCCCATCACCATAAGAGACAAGTATGTGGAGACTGTTGTGGTTCATTCTGGAGCCATTGAAGTTCTTGTATAAGAGATTTCAAGCATGTATGTTAAACCCAAACAAACATGTTCTACTTTTGGTACATCAGTGGACTAGAGTATGAGAGGTATTCTGAAATTCTGAAATTTAGAATATGACTATAGAGCAGATTCCTTCCTGGGTAAAGGCCTGTGTCGCTCTCATGTTGGCCCTTGATGAGATTACATGGTGTAGGTGGTAGTTTGTAGGTGTGACTGCCAAGCTACTGGAAAACTGTGGAGCTGCAGGGAGGAGGCCCAGTCCCACCCTGAGCGAGCTTGAAGATTTCATGGTGACTTGTTCTTTTGTAAAGTAACAACATACTTGCACCGTAAACAGGCCGGCTTAAAAAGAAATAGATCTTCTAAAAATTTTTATAAGTTTCCTTAGCCAGGTTCATGACAGGAAAATAATACTGTCCATAACCGAGAAGACAATTACTTGGAGCAGTCCTATGACTTGTTAGATGCTTCCGTTCATTTTTTTCACAGTACCAGGGATTTGACCGAGGACCTCACACACCCGAAGGCTTTTGTTTTACCTATTGAACCAAACTCTTTTTTTTTTTATTAAAATTTTTTTTAGTAGTGAGACATCATGAGGTACAGTTGCAGACTTACACATTTTTGTTCTTGGGTTTCGATTATCCAATGATCAAATACCCATCCCTCCACCGGTGCCCATTTCCCACCACCACGGATCCCAGTATCCCTCCCACCCCCCATCCTCCTCCATCCCACCCTGCCTTTGTGACAGGGCATTCCCCTCTGTTCTCTCTCTCCTTTTGGGTGTTGTGGTTTGCAAAAGAAATATTGAGTGGCAATCATGTTTGGTCTATAGTCTACTTTCAGCATGCTTCTCCCATCCTGGGAATTGAGCCAAACTCTTACCCTGCTTGTGTCCCCTAATAAAGCCATTACGGATCATGAACTGGCTTGACCACCATCTATGCTTTTCATCTGTAGGTGCTTTTGAAGTTACGAGTATATTCAAGTGGTGTCTCCTGTAAATGCTGCTATCAATCAAGGCAGCCCCTTCATTTTGGTTTCCATGAAAAGTTTGGCCATTTTCATGAATATTTGTTGATTTTTTAAAATTTTTTAAATTAAATTTTTTTATAGAGTCATTCACAATAATTTACTACATTCAGTATCTCAACACCAATCTCACCACCATTATACCTTCCCACAACCATTATTTTGAATTTTCCCACCACCACCCAAGTCTGCCCCAAAGGCAGATCTTAAATAATTTATTTTTTATTGCTTGTTATGAATAATCCTATAAAAATGATCCCAAAAGTTCCCTTAGAGGAAAGTGTGTGAAGATTGTTGTATCTCACCCTGGAGACATTTAGCTCATATATAAGAGATTACTAACATGTTGTTACAGGTTGGGCCTTGTGTGCTAATATATATATATATATATATTTTTTTTTTTTTTGATCAAGATTGCTTGCCTTCTTCTTTATGTCCCATCCTGGTACATCGGTGGCTTAGAGTATAAGATGTTGCTCCAGGAATTATAAAATTTTAAATAGGGTGATAAAGCTGGGGTTAAAATTTTAACTGAATGGTGACTTTGGGGGCATCTCTGCAGCTTGTGGCTCTTTTCCAAGATTTATTTGTTAGTCTCTGGGACATGGCCATTAATGAGTTTATATGGCACCAGCGGCTGTTACTGGGCATGACTGCCAGACTCCTGGAAGCACAGGGAGATGGTGGGAGGTCACTCACTCCCAACTCAGTGAGAGTCTGGAGATTTCAGTCCCAAATCCGTATACCTGGGTTTTTCAGCAGATTCATTCTCATGTGTGAGGCTCATTCTGAGTGTGTGGAGATTTACTGTGAGCATGGTGGCGATTAGATTCTGGAGGTTTTCAGCTGCTGGGGCTCTGTTGGGGCGGGTGCTGGCCTCACCTGTCTCTCTCTGTGGCACCCTGGGTGAGACTCAGCATGGCGTGGGGTCTGGAGGCATCTCGTTTTCATGGATTGTTATCATAAAGCCTCCAGCTGGCTTTGGAAACTAGGCAAG
Organism: Sorex fumeus; assembly: GCF_029834395.1. Lineage (NCBI taxonomy): Eukaryota > Metazoa > Chordata > Mammalia > Eulipotyphla > Soricidae > Sorex > Sorex fumeus. The sequence goes on along the minus strand of NW_026606134.1, from coordinate 6,662,623 downwards.
TCCTCTGCTTGCCAGTTGGTTCCAGTGCATGATTGCAGTGTGACTATGTTCCCGTTTGAGAAATCATGTTCCACTCACTCCCTGTGCATCTTCTCACCAGCCCTGATCCCTTCTCAAGACATTTAGTGCATGTTCATTCCTTCCTGTCTCCTGACCTCTAAAAAAATAAAAAAATTCACAGACCCAGGTCTGGAAAGTTCTCTCAAGGAACTACAGTGCATGTTTTGCATGGGGGAACCCCCAGTTTGGTCCTTTGTATTTCTGCGTCTGCATGATGCCTTCATTTCTCTTCTCCAAAGAGCTCAGGATTTGTATGTGGTCTTCCTGCCTTTGGGGAACTTCTGGGATAGGTCATCTCATCTCAAGTTTTATTCTTTCCTAGAATTATATTAACAGGACCGCCTTCTCCTCTTCCCCACCCCGCCTCCATGCCCCTCCTTTCTCTGCCTTTAATGGTTTCATAGGCGAGTCAATAGATAATGTAAACACATCCTAAGTCATTGTGAGACTTATTGTTTCTGTATTTGGCATATCGAATACATCACGGGTAGCTTGCCAGGCTTTGCCATGTGGGTGAGATACTCTTGTTAGCTTGCCAGGCTCTCTAAGAGGGGCGGAGGAATTGAACCCGGGTCTGCCAGGTTGGCCACGTGCAAGGCAAACGGCCTACCCAGTGGGCTGGAGCGATAGCACAGCAGGTAGGGCATTTGCCTTGCGCACAGCCAGCCCAGCCGAGCTGGGTTCGATTCCTCCGCCCTTCTCGGAGAGCTCGGCAAGCTACCGAGAGTATCTCGCCCTCATGGCAAAGCCTGGCAAGCTCCCCGTGACGTATTCGATATGCAAAACACAGTAACAACAAACCTCACAATGGAGACAATACTGGGCCCGCCCAAGCAAATCAATGAACAACGGGAAGACAGTGACAGTGGTCTTGTTTCTGCTCCTCTGCGTGAAAGTGAGGAAAACAGAGTTCAAGCCTAAGTCATGCTCATGAGCCATGGCAGATAGAATGATGATGATCTGAAGAACACCTTGTGGAGGGGAGCGCTGTCTTTTGAGCAACCCAGCCTTGCAGTTTGATCTTACTCCTGAGGGATGCACTCCAGGTATACTGAGAAGTGGGACATCCCGAGTGGAAAGGATCACAGGTGGACGACCCGGTCTCAGTCGTTTAGTGCAGCAAAAGGAGAGGGAGGATCGGCCTGGGGTCCTCCACCATTTGCTTTCACAGCAGACCATGGCAGATTCGTTTCTTTGGGGGTGGGGTGGGTGGGAGGCACTCACTCCTGGGTGGTGCACAGGGAGCCCCAGAAGTGACTCCTGGTGATTCTCAATCACCTGGACCTATGGTTCACTTAAGGAACCTGGGATTGTGGAACTGCTTAGGGCTCTCAGATCTCCGGTTTCCTATCACCCCAGAGGTACTCTGGGACCTCTAGACCTACTGGGGAGGCTGCGTGCAGAGCTTATGCCTTCAACCCTGTCTTAGTGCTCTGAACCCACCCTCCCCCCCCCCCCCCCCCCCCCACACACACACACACACACTCGTCCTTTTTTGCTTGTGTTAGGTGCTGGGCATTGAGCTGGCTCTCTCTGCCAGAAAACCATGTGCTCCAGCCTGTTGTCTCCTGATCTCAAAATCTGTTTCTTGGTGGGGTAAAAACAGAACTTGGTGAATGTGAGTTGATGGCAGATTTCTATGTCAAAGGATTTCTGTTGGACTCAGGTGAAGTCCAACAGGAGGGCAGAGAAAGCCCCCTTGGGGTTGGCATCAGGGCTAGTGTTGCTTTTTTTTTTTTAATGTTTTGGAGGGGAACTTCTTAGGGGACCACTCCTGTGGTTCTTGGTACTTAATTGACAGCTCTAGGTGCTTTTGTGCCAGGCAGGGCCTGAGTTTGTGTGCTCTTCAGGTTCTGGGGTGTTGGGGGTCATGAAAGCCACAACAGTGGTGCTCAGGGGTCTCCGGGGTCACAGGCCATTGGGTGTGAATGACTCTTGGGTTCTTGTGTGCGGAAACTGGACGGGGGTCTCAGCCATGTGGCACATTGAAGCCAGACACACTCCCACTCCCCAGCCTCTCCCCCGCCACTCCCTTTTCTCGTTCCCCTTGCTCTTCCTCTCACTCTTTCTCTTCCTCCTTTCTCTCTGGATAGATCAGCACATTTCTCTTACTTCTTTCCTTAAGGTTTTTAATTGTCACACCCAGGGCCTCTTCCTGAGCCATCCTTTGGGGGACTTGGGGACCTGCAGTGTTGGGCTGACTGCAGGGCTCTCATGCACAGCCTTCAAACTGGCCCCTCAAACTCTCTCCCCTCCTTGCCTTACATATTACTTGTATGACTAAGCTAATGGTTTGCTCTTAATTTAGATATTTGGAGGTTGAAAATGACCTTCCATCTTAATATTTTGTGCACTAGTCTATTATTTAAAGCCTACTCCTTTTACCAAGGGATGGAGCTCAGTGATAAGCACATGCTTTGCAATTTTGAAACCCTGACACCAAACCAACAAATCTGGTAATTTTTAGTAAGTCCCTCCCTCCCTCCCTCCCTCCCTCCTCCCTTCTCTCCTTCCTTCCCTCCCTTCCCGGTTCTGATTGTGGAAGATTGAGTAGTGTGAGTCTGATGATTCTCCTTCTTGTAAAATGATCACCAGTTTAGCCAGACATTAGAAAGGGCATCTTGTGAGTGGTCTTTGTTGTGAGTGCTGGTGGTTCATTGTTTCTTTCTCTGTATGTGTCAAGGGCTGGGGAGATTGAAAGAAGCATACTGTTACTAGAAAACAGTTCCATCAGGATGCTTTAAGATACTGCGGGATAGTTCTCTGCAATAAATAATTTCTCAAGTACTTGTTACCCAAAATAAGTTCTGCACATTAGCATTTAATTCCTAATATTCTACCAGCCATTGCCTTAGTACTTTTTCTTTGCATTATACATTCAGTAGTCTCTTGTGTTTCTTGCCTAGGAAGGTAATTGCCATTTATAATGTTCTTCCTACCAGAAAAATACATTCTTAATTCCAAATAGCTGACTTGTAATTGAACTTACCATATACAGTTTGCAGGCTGAGAGAGTCCTAGATGTAAACTCAATGAGATATAAACATATTCTGCAATCGTAATGTTTGCTAGTTGCTTCCAGATGCAGAAAATGTTACTCACGGGACCTTTATATCATTTATTTCTATTGTGCATCTCACTTGATAACCATGTAAAGTGTTTTTATACATGTCCCATGCCTTTGCCTTTATTTTATAGAAAATTTGAATCAGGGAAAATTAAGTGACTTTCTGAAGGATAAACAGAAGTAGGTAAACTGTGGACTATTTAGTCTTTCTTGCTTTATCAACAAATTCAAACTGAATCTTAAACCAAATGAAAACCCGTCATCAATACCCAAACACCCTTTTAGATAGGTAAAGCTGTAATGAAATTATTTCCCAGAGAATCAATGGTAATTACACCACTTAACATTCGAAGTTGAGACAAGATAATGAATAGAACCCAGAAATGCTTGTTTAAGCAACATTTCACAAGCTAATGCCTAATTTTCCTAAGTAGTAAAACCTAGAAATAAAAGAGAAATCAGCTGGAATTAAAAAAAAACCCTCATGATTGAAAACTTAGTTGGAATGGTAAAGCGCAGATAAAAATTTGTCTTTAAATCTGTATGGTATGTAAAAGCTTTCATCAAAAGTTGTCAGAGAAAGGGCACTGCAGGGCCAGATCGGTTGTAAGACTCTATATTTTGGAGTCTCACCTAAGGCCTGGTACTCAATTCCTGGAACAAAATAAAATAAAACATGATAAAATGACATGAAATGTCAACTGTGAAATATTAGAACACCAGGATTACCTGAGTAGCTTTTGAAATACTAGAGGGTGGGTGAGTACCTGATTCAATTCCACATCCTTATTATTTCTAGGCAGGTTGACACATTTCCTGCCACTCTCAAGTATATAATTTACAATCCAACAGTTTTAGTTGAGAACTGTTGATACTGATTATTTCTCTCGGGAGTAATTTAGTGAGCATCAGAATGTATTCCTCTCCATTGCAGAGAGTAATGTGAACAGTGAAGGAAAGGGAATATGACTACTATGGAAGTTTCTTTAGCCTGTTTGTAATCCATTTTTATTTTATTTATTTCCTGGGAGCCATACATGGAGATGCTCAGGATGTGCTTCTCACTCTGTGCTCAGGAATCACTCCTGTCAGTGCTCAGGGCACCGTATGTGGTGTTGGGGATTAAAGCCGGTTGAATGTAGGCAAGGCAAGCTCTGTATCTGTTGCATATAGCTCCAGCGCCTCCCTCTAATCCAGTTTTAAATTTTGGAGGCTTCCGAGTGTTACTTAAGGGCTCTCGGGAGTAATTTCGTGAGCATCAGAATGTATTTCTATCCATTGCAGAGAGTAATAAGAGTGTTATTTACATGAGACTCCAAAATATGGAGTCTTACAACCAATCTGGCTCTGCGTGCCCTTTCTCTGACAACTTCTGATGAAAGCTAATTTTACATGCAATACAGATTTTAAGACAAATTTTTATCTGTGCTTTACCGTTGCAACTAAGTTTTCAATCACGAGGATTTTTTTTTTATTCCAGCTGATTTCCCTTTTATTTCTAGGTTTTACTACTTAGGAAAATTAGGCATTAGTTTGTGAAATGTTGCCTAAACAAGAATCAGGTACTCACCCACCCTCTGGTATTTAAGGGCTAATGTGTCTGAACAGTTAAGTCTTTTTTTTTTTGTAATTTTTTAAATTTTTATTTTTATTAAATCACTGTGAGATACAGTTACAAAGCTGTTCATGGTAAGGTTTCAGTCATAAGTGTTCCAATTCCCATTTCTTCACCAGTGTACATTTTCCACCACCAATGTTCCCAGTTTCCCTGTATGGTAGGCGCTCTCTCTCTCTCTCTCTCTCTCTCTCTCTCTCTCTCTCTCTCTCTCTCTCCCTCCCCCCCCCACTTCGCCCCTCCCCCCCTTCTTCCTTTCTCTCCCCCTCTCCCCTCTCTTCCTTCTCTCCCCCTCCCCACCTTGATGGGCATTATGGTCTGCAGTAGAGGTTATCATGTTTGTTCCTTTCCCTACTGTCAGCACTCAGTCCTTACCCAGTGATCATTTCCCACTGTCATTGTCATAGTTTGGACAGTTCAGTCTGAGGCCTTAGGATGTGGCACTGCTCAGGGGCTGTGGTGGCCAGACCACGAGGACCACCCTGGAAGTGTGTGGGGGTGCACCAGGACTCCATCCACCCATGCTTGGGCCTTCTGGGGGCCCCCTCCAACCTCATTTGCTGTGGAATTCTTATTGGGTACCATATAACAAACAGACTGTCTTCTTGGTCTTCTCATTCTTTGCTGCAAGTTTAGAGTATGTTGAATTCTCCCAGGTCTAACAACTAACACAAGTCAAACTTCATGCTGTTTCCTTCAGGTCACGAAGGGAAGGTGGGAAAAACCCATGTTTAGTGTCAGTTACTCCCTCTGACTCGCCACCTTCACTATACAGTCAGGAATTGCAGAGATCTCTGTGGACAGTACAAGGCGGAGATCATAGTGTCTTGGTTGTGAAGCTAAGGATGAAAGATGGGCCCAAGTATTGACTGAAATGCTTCTGCAGACTAAAAGGCGGTTCCTGGATAGAGAAGAAATAATTAGAAAGTTTATGATGAGAGTATCTATAAGAAGTTAGGGCAAAACAAAAAGATGTGGGCCTTTACTTTGATTGTATAGAGTAAGTAACTTGATATAGAGCATCATGATGTGTCTGTAAAGTTAGAGCTAATTCAGTGTTTTTTGCTTGTTTTTTTTTTTTGCTCCCCCCCCCCCCCCCATACAGTCGATGAGTCGATGTGTCTGAGTATTTAAGGAGTAAAGTTAGAAATCATTATGTTTCAGATGTTCTTGGGGAAATGAAACTTTTAGCTCTTTGATAATGAGCTGTTTTACCCATTGTCTGTTAGATGTTGGCTGAGATTGGGCTCTGTTCCTAACTTCACCCGCAGAATTAACTCCGCTGACTGGGGAGGTGCTGCATCGCACAACAGAAGATCGATTGAGTCTCATTTTCACTACTTCAGTTTTATCTTGAGTCATTTTATGGAAACCAATGCTGAGAGATACAGGACACTGTAATTAAACAGCATTTAGGATGTGTGATCCAGAAGTACATGAAAGGAGGATTTTTTTTTTTTCTTCCCACAGTGCTATCCTTATCTCACCTAAAGGTGCAGAGATCTGAAAGAAGTTTTATCAGATACTTGGGCTCTTGTCTTGAATCTCAAATGTCTGAGTTCTTCATTAACCAAAATAATTAATTGGAGATGCTTTTCTCTTTTTCTCCTTAGGGATCTAACAAATAATCGAATAGGATGCCTCAATGCAGACATATTCCGAGGGCTCACCAATCTGGTTCGCCTGTAAGTACGCTTTCCTTTCCTGTTACAGTAGAAGGTGGCATTGGTCTCAGTCCTTCGGAACACTATGATCCATCAGAACTATGGTCCATGGAAAGTAGCTTTTATTACAGCCACGGAAGCACGAAGAAATAAGGAGCTGGAAATTAAATGATGGTAAAAGAATGTCATTAGAGCACAGAATATTACTATGGTGCACTGTGGCACACAGGAGACACACCTGTAGGGGTTAGAATATTATGATGTGCACTGTGTCACACAGGAGACACACCTGGAGGGGTTCAGATGATGCTTGTTTGCCTCCTGGCAATGCATCAAAAGCTTTGCTGGCCTGGGAAGATTTTTTTGTTTTGTTTTTGGGGCCACACCCAGGATGCTCAGAGATCACTCCTGACTCTGCACTTAGGAATTGCTCCTGGAAAACTCGGGACCATATGGGATGCCGGGGTATCGAACCTAGGTCGCCACTGCAAAGCAAACACCCTACCCCACTGTGCTATCTCTCTGACCCCAGGCCTGGGAAAATTTTTTTCCAAGTGATCAAACCTGAGCAGATAGTCCAGAAGATTTCAAAGAATCAGATTGGAAAGGAAAACCAGCCTGGCTGAGAGTGAAGTAATAGTTATTTCTTCTGTTTTATTCACGCTAACTTTGAAAGAGCCATGTTATGGGCATATATAGTGAGATCACTGCATCTCTCCAGGAAGGGAAGGTGTTTAATGGAATAGAGTAGAATGGAGTACTAAAGCTGAATCCGCCAGCTTTCAGTGCTTCTGATTGTAACCTTTCACTGGGGAACAGGACACGTACTGCAACTTAGTGTTTCTAAAGAAAAGATTTTTCTCATGACTTGAAATTATTAAGTCCGTTGCAGTTTTCTTTCCACCAGGCTTAGTTTTGAGGACTGGCTAAGAATTGGCAAAATGAGGCATTTATGACAGAGAAATCATTATAATTGGGGGTGGCTATGACTCAGGTAATGAAAAAGAGCCTGCAGTACACTCGAGTTGATTTTGCTTCCAGGTGATTTTATAGTTTAGTGTAGGGATTTGAGCCGTAAGCAAATGTTCTTCAGGCAACACAGCTGAAACACGACTTCCTTAGGGTACATGGCTTTTTTTTTTTTTAATGGTTTATTTTGATTCCTGCATCCTGAGAGTGAACATTTTGAAAGAGAGCAAAGGCTCCCAAACTTCGTTGACCTACTGCTGCCTTTCCAGGAAAAAAAAAATAAAAATTCCCACTCACTTTCTCCCTGAATATCTGTATTCAAGTGGACAAACAGAAAGCCCCCCCCAACAAGTTCTCTGTGCCCCTAGATTGTTACAGAGGCCCCCTCTCCCCCCAACTCTCCTTAGCCTAACCCCACCTAGCAGGGGCTAGTATGGGGAGCCTGATTTGTTTTTTGTATTTCCTCTTGTGAAAATTTACACATTGGGGATAACAGAAGGATATTTATCTGCACTGTAGCACTGTAACACTGTTCTCCTCCCGTTGTTCATCGATTTGCTCGAGCGGGCACCAGTAACGTCTTCGTTGTGAGACTTGTTGTTACTGGTTTTGGCATATCAAATAGGACACGGGGAGCTTGCCAGGCTCTGCCGTGAGGGCAGGTTACTCTCGGTAGCTTGCCAGGCTCTCCTAGAGGGACGGAGGAATCGAACTCGGGTCGGCCGCGTGCAAGGCCCTACCCACTATGCTATAGCTCCAGCCCAACATTTGTCTAGGTGAACAACATGATAAAAACACCATCGGGCTTCTACTTTGGAATTTCATTGAGATAATTTTTGTAGCTCAGGCAGTACCAGATTATTTTGACTTTGCTTTTTGGAGGGGGGGTGGGGGCATGTTGCATGGGCATTGCTCTCAGCTATGCTAGGGGGTCGACTGTGTCAGGGGTCCATGGAGCTGGGGCCAGCCGTGTGCAAGGCCAGCACGTTACCCCTGACACTCTCTCTCCCTTTCATGCCGCTCTTGTAAATGCAACATCATATTTAACAGCGAAAAGCCAAGCAAGAGCTTTCCCTCTCAGATCAGCAGCAAGGTTAGGATGCCGACTATGGCTGCTTGCATTCAGCATAGCAGTAGAAATCCTGGCAGAGAAGTTTGGCAAGATAGAGAAATGAATGTTATCCAAATTGTAATGCAGGCAGTAAACTTGTGCCGATCTGCAAATAACGTGAGATTGTGGAGAGAAAGCTCTAAAAACTTAATCAAAAACCTGTTAACGTTAATCAACGAATTCAATAGCATTGTAGGCTACAAAAATCAATATATAAGAATCCCTTGTGTTTCTTATACCAATAACAATCAGCAAGATAAATTAAGAAAAAGTGCCTTTTACAATTGCATTGAGAAAAAAATCAAGTGCCACTGCTTGATTTTTTTTTTCCTCAAAGGTATAGGATTTAGGGGCACATATGGGGTGCCCAGTTTCTTTGTGTAGTGCCCCAGTTTCCCCCCTACCCCTGCATGCTGCTCCACCGTCTCAGCACCACCAGGAGTAGCCCCTGGACACTACCAGGTATGGCCCTAATGGCCTCCCAGTGCTTTGGGGTGCCCTGGTTGACCCTGACATGGCAGAACTGGAGAAGCATCCTCAGGCCAACCCTGATGACTGTCACTGAGAGTCACCCCCGCGCTCTGTGAGCTGCTTGAGAAAACCTTCCAACCCCCAAAAGAAAATGACCTAGGAAAAGAAAATAACCAAGCAATTGAGAAATATGTGCATGAAAACAGTAAAAAATTGATGAAAGAAATCGAAGAGGATACGAATAAAATGAAAGATAATTCCCAGTCCTGCATTGGAAGAATATTATTAACATGCCCATTTTACCCAAGCATTAAACCAACTCAGTGTAACTCCAATCAAAATTCCTGTGATAACTTTCACAGAAATAGAACCAAACACTTCTACAATTGCTATGGGTCCACAAGGACTCGGCATAGCCAAAGTAGTTTTGATGAAGCAAACAGAGCTGGAACGATCACACTGTCTTATTTCAAACTGTATTACTGAGTTTTGGCTGTCAGAGGTGAACTTTAGTCACAGACATATATCAATAGATAGGAATAGATACGAAAATGTCCTTCATTATATAAAGGACTGCAGCGATAGCACAGTGGGTAGGGCATTTGCCTTGCACTTGACTGACCCGGGTTCAATTCCCAGCATCCCATATGGTCCTCCCGAGCGCTGCCAGGAATAATTCCTGAGTGCAGAACCAGGAGGAACCCCTGAGTATTGCCGGGTGTGACCCAAAAAGCAAAAAAAAAGACCAATTAATTTAGGACAATGACAATACATTTAGGACAATGGAGACAAAAATATACAATGAGGAAAGGCAGTCTCTTCAAAAATGGCGCTGGGGAAATGGGCGCATTGTCTTATACAGAGATTAATTCAGAATGGATTAAAGTTTGACCTTGAAGTCTGAGACCATAAAAGTTACAGAACAAAGATGCAGGTTGACTTTTATCTTGGTTGATGATTTTTTGAGGCCACTCCCAAGGCAAACACAAAGATAAGTGAGTGGGATTATGCACATTGAAGTGTCTACAGGACAAAGGAAATAGCTAGGTGACAAAAACCTACTGAATGGGAGAAAATATTTGCAAGTCATATATGTATCTGGGGTCAATATCTGCAGTTTCTCAGTAGACATTTTTTTCAGTGGGCAGATGGTAAAAAACATATTCAGCCTCACTTGTTGTCAGAAAAATACAAATCAAAATCACCTGTTAAGTTGACCGTTCTCAAAAGGCAAAGAAAGAACAGGTGTTTGGTGAGGCTCTGGGAAAGGGAACCCTAGACGTAAGGTTGTTGGAAATGAAAATTGGTACATTCACTAGGGATAGTGTGAGGGTACCTCCAGAACTGAAACATTGAGCTACTGAATGATTCAGCAATTTCATTTCTCAGTATTTATTGCAGAAAATGAAAATATGTAATTTGAAAATACACGTGCACTGCTGTTCTTGCAGTATTATTTACCACTACGAAGGTATTGATCATGGATACTACTCATCAGTGAATGAGCAGATTAAAAAAGCTGCATGTTGGTTGTGTGTGTGTAAGCATACACATTCACCTATTACACACTGATAATACATGTTTAATCATACCTCACTAAAGCATTAAAATGGGGGGGGGGGGGGAAGAAGCTCTTTTTAAGAGATTTGTAAACAACAATCCATGATGCATTCATGAAAGTCATTGTGTGTTACTTGTTGGAGGATGATCCTTTGTCTCATATTGTCTTCTCATTGAAGGGGTGTTTTGCTCCAGGTTCTTGATACAGTCACAGTATAAAACAGGTGGTGGGGTTGGAGCACACCCTTCTCCCAGCACCCTCAGGCCCTTTCTGGTGTAGAATGCTTTTCCAGGTGTGATCTTCATGTTGCCATCCTTCAGCCCGTTATTGTGCACCTACTGTATACTGCATCATGTTGCTAGATGTCAGAGGTAGTACCCTGCTAATTAAGACCCACTGAAGGGGGGCAGTACCAGCTTGTCCTTCACCCTACCAAGATCACGAGTTGCCCCCCCCCAGAAGCGGCTCTCCCGGCACGGCCATTGCTCCAGAGACAAAAGGACTTAATCCAGAGGGCCGGCAGTTTACGGCAGAAAAGTGAATGGACTATGCATTAAACTATGGCGCCATGCTTCCCTGGGAGGAAGAGCGTTGCTCCCTTCTGCCATACCCCCCCCCCCCCCCCCCCCAGCAGCAAGGTGGCCGCCGCCTCAGAGCTTATACAGGGCAACTGCAGTCTCATGGGAAGGGGGCGGTACCAACTCATCCTTCACGCCCCTACCGAGGTCACGAGTTGCCCCCCCCACTAGCGACTATCTAGCATGGCTATAACACCAGACGCACAGAAACCAATCTTGTAATTATCTGGCTCTCGGCAGAAATCCCTCCAGACTTAATTAGGAAAATATTAGAAATCCAAAATCACGCGGCCGCTATTGCAGCCACGCGACATCATATGGTTTTCATGACCAGCTATAGAAAACAAATTTTTTCACAATGCCTTTTCAGCAGTTCTGATTGTTGGGGGGAAATTCTAAGCAGTAATAATGTAATCAAAGTAGAGTTAAGCAGAAATCATCTGCCTCACAGGCATTGGGAGGGGTGGGAGGGGGGGTATATTGGGGTTCTTGGGTGGTGAAAAATATGTACTGATGAAGGGAAAGGTGTTTGATCATTGTATGACCAAGACTTAATCTTGAAAGCTTTGTAACTTTTCCCACAGTGATTCAATAAATAAATATAAACAACAACAAAAAAAAAGACCCACAATTTTCTGTCTGCCTATCTGTGTGTCTGTCTCTTTTTTCTTTTTGGGTCATACTGGCAATGCCCAGGGGTTACTCCTGCCTCTTCACTTAGAAATTATTACCCCTTGGCAGTGCTCAGGGAACCATATGGGATGCCAGGGATCAAACCGGGGCTGGCCATGTGCAAGGCAAACGCCCTATGCACTGTACTATCATTCTAGCCCCAAGACCCATAGTTCTCTTCCCTCTTGGAGCTCTTAGCAGAATGTGGAAGAGATGCTCAGGAGAAATCTTCATGAATGTCACAAAGGACTCAAATTGCAGTGCAGTGTGTTCTGAGTTTTCACAAATCACAAATCATCCTGTTATTCGTCGATTGCCTCGAGCATTGCCCCAGTAATGTCTCCTTCATCGTAGCCCTGAGATTATATTCAAGGCTCTTTAGGAGAATGAGACCCATCATTGTTACTGGTGTTTGGCATATTGGGTACGCCAAGGGGAGTTTGCCAGACTCTGCCATGTGGGCAGGTTACATTAATCTGCCAGTTTGTCCAAAGTAGGAATGAGATAATAAGATATTATAATAAGATGTTGCGCAGCCGCATTCACATTCTGGGAGCTGGTTTTTATAATCTCTGAGTCTTGGCCGTTGATGGGATTGCACAGCGCCAGGGGGCCAGTTGGTGGGTGTGACCCCCCGCCTACTGGAATTTGGAGGATCTGGGTGGAGTATGCTCGGCCCAAATCCAAGTAGGCTTGGAGATCTCGGCCCCGGAACCCGCGTGACATTGTCCCTCTGCCAGTACCTTCATGTGTGCAGAGAGTGGTCTCAGCATGGTGGTGGCTGGTCCTGGAGGTCTTTGGCTGCCGGAGCCCTGGTCAGAGCGGGGAGGAAAGCTCAACCCGCTCCCCTCCAAGGGATCCCGGCGAGCGAGGACAGTCAGGCGCGGGGGCAGAAGACTGCACTGTTCTCTTCCGGGAGCTGGTTTTTATAGTTTCTGAGTCTTGGCCGTTGATGGGAGTTTTAATTCAAGCAAAGACCTCCTAGGGTCACGGTCACGGTCATGATTCTCCCGTTGTTCATCTATTTGCTCGAGCGGGCCCAGTAACATCTCCATTGTGAGACTTGTTGTTACTGTGTTTGGCATATCGAATACGTCACGGGTACGTTGCCAGGCTCTGCCATGCGGGCAAGATACTCTCGGTAGCTTGCCGGGTGTGGGTATTTATTAAAGCCCTTTGCTGGTGGGGAGGCTGGGTAGTCATTTGCCTGGCTGACTCTGACAGTGAATTGTCTCCGCAATGCATATTTTCAACTCTGGGCTTTTGCTCTCTGCTCACATTTTTCACATCATTGTGTGTTGTGTCCGGAAGAGAACAGTGCAGAGTCTCCTGCCCCCACTCCTGGTTGTCCTCGCCAGGGCCCCTTGAAGGGGGGTGGGTTGAGTTTCCCTTCCTGCCCCAAGCAGAATCCTGGCAGCCGAAGACCTCCAGAGTTAGCCACAACCATGCTGAGACCACTCTCCACACGGATGAAGAAACCGGCAGAGGAACACAGGCATGCGCGTCCCAGGGTCGAGATCTCCAAGCCTGCTTGGATTGGCGCTGAGCATCCTCCACCCAGATCCTCCATCTTCCATAGGCAGGGGTCAACCCCCCCCCCCCCCCCCCCCCCCCCGCCACGCCGTGTAATCCCATCAACGACCAAGACCCAGAGACTATAAAACCCAGCTCCTGGAAGCATTCGTGGCCGAGCGACATCTTGTTATCTCATTCTTACTTTGGACAACCTAGCAGGCTACCGAATGTAACCTGCCCACACGGCAGAGTCTTGCAAACTCCCCATGGTGTACCCAATATGCCAAATACCAGTAACAATGATGGGTCTCGTTCTCCTAACCCTGAAAGATCCTTGAATATGGCACTTTAAAATCTCAGGGCTAGGACTAAGGAGACATTACTGGTGCCTGCTTGAGGCAGTCGATGAACAACAGGATGATCGTGATCGTGATTGTGATTGTATGTTGTGGCCACTCATCTTTTAGATCTTACCTCGCTTTTTTTCTTACCTCGCTTTTTTTTTCATATTTTCAATTTCTTAAACAATACCTAGTACAGACATGAAGAGTGGTACTCGTTGTAACAGGAATGTGTCTCAGGATCTAATTCAGTAACAAAACCTTCAGATTCACTCATTGTTTGACAGAAAAAGCCTGTAGTTGTGTTTGTTATTTCCTATAAGACTAAGAACAAATTTCTTTTCAACCTTGCAGCAAACACCTCCTAGCTATTGCTTTAACATGGTTTCAAGCAACTTCTACAAATTGTTAGTTTTTTTTTAAATTCACACATTTAACAAATATGCATTATTATAAAATGATGCAAAATTGGAAGTATCTATTTAAAGTGAAACTCTTTTCTTTATTTTCCAGAAACCTTTCCGGGAATTTGTTTTCTTCATTATCTCAAGGAACTTTTGATTATCTTGGCTCATTACGGGTTTTGTAAGTAAGATTTTTGTTGTTGTTGTTCACTAGTTTTGAGAAATACAGCGTAGATTTTGAAAATTAAAAACAGTTCTTATGTGGCATAAGGGACTTCATGGGAGAATTTTTTTTATTTTCTGAAAATTAGAATCTCACTTGAGTGCTTTTTTTATTCACCTTGAAAATGTACTATAAGCTTTAATAATATATTTTTGACTAGGGCACTGTTATTTTTCCTTGGAGTACTGCATTACTAAATTATATTTAGAATAGATGAGTAGATAATTCTCCCGTTTTGTCTTTGTTTTCAATGTGAAATTATTTGTTGTTTGACGAATTTAATCCTCAAAATATAAATATCCCTCCTTATGAAGAATTTATGGTTAAGAACGTATTATAGGTAAGACAATTTATTTTATTGTGTTCCCTTTTTCACACTAAATTCACAACTTAATGTATTACTGACATTTCTAGGAAGATTTAAAAAAAGGTCAGCTTTATGAAATCACCAAAAGATCCTAATTTATTCAATTTTGTGTAGTTTTAGTATTGGCTTTGGTACCTAAAAACCTACCTTAAACAGTTTTACTAAGTGCAGGAGTTACTTTTGAAAGCTATTTGCACATCAGCCTTGGCTTTTTTCAAACTATCAGTTATGCTTATAGTTTTGCAATCACAGTTAAATGCATTTACTGCTTTTCAAATACTTCTTGTATACAAGTTAGGAGATTGAGCCCTTTCCACCCAGAGAAAACTGTTCTCTCTACCAAGTGTATGCTGAGGCCTTTCTTCCTTCCCTCTCTTTTATCTTTTTTTTCCCTCCCTCCTCTTTTCTTCATTTGATCTGTCTTTCCTTTTCAAACTCTATATGTTAATCTCATCGAGCAGTTTTTATGGGTCCTGCTATTAGGTGTCTGTGCTGGCTTTCATCGTCTAGGGGAACAGTCCCTAAAATCCTCATCTTTTCACATTTGCATCAAACTCAGGTCTGCCATCAGTATGCAGTTTAGGAAACAAAAAAGATTGCAAAGAACTATCAGGCTGTCGTAAGATTGTGATAATATTTTCATTTGAAAACAGGGACAGTTACCTGGTGGTACTAAAAACAAACAAACAAACAAAAAAAAAACAAAAAAAAAAAACCCAAACCCTGCAATGTTGTGTAGGAATTAGCATTTGCGTGTTGTCCTTTGTTTTTTAAAATTTCTTTTCTCTCTTGTTCTCACATTTATTTACCCTGCCTGCATTCAGCCTTCCACCCCTAGAAAAGCCAGTGAGATGAAAGCTGGAACACAGCTTACTAGAAGAACTGACTCATCTCTTTGCTCTTTGTCGCTTTGTTTGTGAAGAACACATTACATTTTATTTACTTTGGGAGCATGGGGCGTCACTCCCTGCCTTGTGCAGGGAGATCCATGTAGTGCTATGCCCCTGCTCTGGAGGCTGCCTGGCCACAGTCCGTGATTCTCTGGGGGTTCCAGCTGAGGATCAGCTTGGGGTGTTGTGGGTCCCGCACGTGCTCCTGCTCTTTGTGTTGCATCCCTGACCACTGCATTCCATCTTTTTTTCCCCACCTTTTGGGTCACAACTGGTGATGCATAGGGATTACTCCCGGCTTTGTACTAAAGAATTACTCCTGGCGGTACCATATGGGATGCTGGGAATTGAACCCAGGTCAGCTGCGTGCAAGGCAAACACCCTACACACTGTGCTATCGCTCCGGCCCCTGCATTCCATCTTGGCTCTGCTTCTGTTCTTATTCCTGTGAGATTATGTCTCCAGGTTGGAAGAGAAGGGTATTGGCATTTTTGTATCTCTGTTAGTTGGACTTGTTTTTTTTTTTTGGTAGCTCACAAGTGCTTCCTCAGACAGTCACGAAATTCTAGTGCTTCTACCTAGTCTCTGAAGAATCCCCTTTTGTTTTTTGGAAGTGCCAGTTATACAATTTTGGGATTCAAATAAAGATAATTCCCCTAGTTCTTTCATATGGATCTTCAGGCATTCTTGTTTTGTTGGCTTGTTTGCTTTTTGGGCTACACTTGCCCCATGCTCAGGACCTCCTTCTGCCTCTGCGCTCAGGAATTAATCCTGATGGTGCTCAGGGGATGCTGAGGATCAAACCTGGGTCAGCTGTACTATCACTCCAGCCCCTCTTGTTTATGTCATTTTGACCAGCATCCCTGAGGTCTGTAAATATCTGTAGTATTAACTTTGTATATAACGGAAATGGAAACGTCACACAGAATTCTTTCTGGAGTTTATACTTTTGTGAAACAGACTATGACTATAAGAAAGAGTTAGTGGGGCATTCTGCTGCAGAGTATTGCTGGAAAAAGCACAGGAAGCTTCAGTGTACAACACTAGTCCCCCATGCCTTACGATGTGTGGGCAGAGTTTATGTATTATTTATTAATTTCTTTAATTAAGTTTTAAAATGTTTGTTAATTTTTCATTTGAAGTGTTTTTTTTTAACTTATTTTTTATCCAATTGCTTAGAGATAGACCCTTACAAAGCTGTTTATGATTAGGTTTCAGTCATACCGTGTTCCAACACTCATCCTCCCTCCTCCCATTTCCCAGCACCAGTGTCCCCAGGTTCCCTCCCTTCACCCTCCCCTCCTACCCCCTTTTGGACATTGTGGTTTGCACAACATATACTGAAAGGTTATCAGGAGTATCCTTTCCTTTGCCCACTTTTAACACTCAGTGCTTGTCCCGCATGATCATTCTGAGCTATTATTGTCAGACCTCCTCTATCTTACCTACCCTCCACCATACACACTTGTGGTTGATTCCAGCCATTGACCAGTCCTCCTATCCCGTTTTCCCTGGCCATGGATATTAGTCTTCTACTATATATTTTTTATGTACCACAAATGTGAATGCAGTTCATTCTCTCTGTCCCTCTCCTTCTGACTCATTTAAGTGGGCAGTTATAGACAAAAAAAGATGAAGATTTGAGAGTGCAGGGTCCTGGGGTGAAAGAACCCATTGCATGAAAAAGGATGATGTTGTATGCACACGAGTTTTGCTAAAAAGCAGCATCAGTTCTTGAGGCAGTAAGGCAGAGTGCTGGGCTCAGGCTCTGGTCAGACTCTGCCGGTCACCTCATTGGAAAGGAAAAAGTGGGAAAGGAGCTTGCATCTGGACAGTGGATTGTGTGGGGACACAGTGAGGGTGAGTGGCCATGTGTCTGCCAACCTAAGCCCACCCCAGTGTATGATCAATCGTGCCCTTGGATTTCACTCACTCTCTCTTTTGTCATGTTGCAGGGAATTTCAGACTGAGTATCTTTTGTGCGATTGTAACATATTATGGATGCATCATTGGGTCAAGGAGAGGAACATCACTATCCGGGACACGCGCTGTGTTTACCCTAAGTCTCTGCAGGCCCAGCCTGTCACAAGCGTGAGGCAGGAGCTCTTAACGTGCGGTAAGGGAGAAAGTACAAAGTAGTGCTTACCAGCTCACTTGCTCTCTTAATTTTTTCTTGACAGGTCGTGAAGTTCTCCACACTCTTGTATAGTGCCCAGTATGTGATCATGAATCTGCATGGATGTGATGATATTTTGTTTATGCCAACTTAAGTCAGTTTATGTTAATTTTTTTGATAGGTGTTTGTCAGATCTCTGAATAGCTTTCTTTATAAAAACACAATTTAGAGGAAAGCACAAATTGTCGACTTTGTTAATAGAATAAAATCTTAGGATGGAATCATTGTTGCTAGAGTATGAATGTAGGAGGGATTTTTTTTTTAAGCTTTTGGGTCACACCTGGCACTGCTCAGGGCTTATGATTGCTCCGATCACTCCTGGCAGACTTGGGGGACCATACAGTGTTGCCAGGAATTGAACCTAGGTTGGCTTGCATGCAAGGCAGAAGTCTTACCCACTCTGTTATAGCTTTGGCCTCAGATAGGATCTTTCTGAAGTATAGTTTAGCAGCAAGTATTTATCAGTGTTAACGGATAGGTGAAGATTAATAAGGGATAATATACGTCAAGTAGAGATTATATTCGAGAGAATTTAGGAAATGATCATTAGGAAAGGATTAGCTATGCTTGTAAATCTTCAGACTTTGTATATATATGCATACATAGAATTCTCAAAAGTAGGTAGTTGATTCAGTCACTTGTAATATACTTATTTAGTGAAATCATATTGAAATTCATAATTTTGAAAAAAATATGGAGGCTTGATGAAAATTTAAAAATGCACATAAAGAAAGAACAGTTCTTAAAATAATAGAGGTTCTAATTTACTTGTTGTGTTTGGGAAGAAATAGTCTGTCCAGTTTTTCTTTTTCTCTTCGTTGTTAATTACTTTACAAGTTTAATATGCTCAGTGGGAGAAAATTAAGATTTATGAAAGGAAATAATGTGGAAGCATACCAAACTGGTACTTTGAGTATCCTATAATTTCGTCAGTTGTACCTCTCTGCAACTAAGGGAAATGAAAATGGAAAGAAGCATAAAGCAAAACCTGTGCTTATATTCTTATCACTTAATGGCCAAAAGTGTCAGGTACTTTGGTGTATTATTTTAAATTCTTTCTGTCTTTTGACCATAGTTCAGTGATATTTTTATAGTCTTTAAACTTGAAATCATGATCACGACCCTCCTGTTGTTTGTCGATTGCCTTGAGCAGGCCCCAGTAACATCTCCTTCGTCCTAGCCCTGAGATTTTTTTTAAAAGTGCCATATTCAAGGCTCTTTCAGGCTTAGGAGAATGAGACCCATCATGGTTACTGGTATTTGTCATATTGGGTACGCCACGGAGAGTTTGCCAGACTCTGCCGTGTGGGCAGGTTATATTCGGTAGCCTTCCAGTTCGTCCAAAGTAGGAATGAGATAACTTGATAATAATAAAACTAAATTTTTAATTATATAATATATATAATATATATAATATATATAATAATAAAACTAAATTTTTAATTATATGAGTTGACACCACCAATCTGTGTCTGTGTGTCTGTGTGTCTGTGTGTCTGTGTCTGTGTCTGTGTAAGTTAACTTCCTTTTTACTATATATTTAGGTTAATAGTTTCTCACTATATAAACAATGCGAGAGATAGTTTCCTTGTATCTTTCTTTACAAATTTGCTTTTATCTCTTAGGATAGATAACTAAGAAAAGTAGAATTTGTCACATTAGATAAATAAACTATATAAAAACAATTAGTGAACCCATGTTACTTATACACACTTCTCTGTGTATTTACAGCCCCCCCTTCTTTTTTTCACTGCGAAGAAATATGTATAGCTTTTTGAAAATGATCATAAGTTCTGGAATCTTAGAAGATATTTCTCTCTTTCTTTGTATGTTGCAGTATTCTACGATATTCCAAATATTCTATGAGACGTATGCATTACTTTTATAACCAGAAACCAGTGGTTTTACTGAATGTAATATTAAGTGTATTTTAAATTGTATCTTTGTCAGTGTTTATGTATCAGTTTCATTCTAGAAGTTTAAATACTACATTGCAACTTATTTCTTATTTGAGTATTGACTTTGTGCTCATACAGTATCATATGATACCATGGAAGAGGAACACCTCCCATGATCAGACTGCGAAACAGATTCATTTTCATTTTACTTGATCTTCTTTTCAGCTCGGTCCCATCTAATCCAGCAGTCTTATAGATACTAGCTAGAACTAGGCTGCTGGTTAGTGAAGAATATCTGTCTCTTTCATTTTCATTGAAATTTTTACAACGTATTTCTGAACTGTAATCTCAGTCTTGGCTTTACTGTGCCTAGATCCTCCCCTTGAATTACCATCTTTCTACATGACTCCATCTCATCGCCAAGTCGTGTTTGAAGGAGACAGCCTTCCCTTCCAGTGCATGGCTTCGTATATTGATCAGGACATGCAAGTGTTATGGTACCAGGATGGGCGAATAGTTGAAACTGACGAATCGCAAGGTATCTTTGTTGAAAAGAACATGATTCACAACTGCTCCTTGATTGCAAGGTAACCTTTTGTAGATGAGGAATTGTCTCTGTAAATCTTAATTATTGTTTCAGAATTGAGCTGTTTAGTTGGACTTCATTAATATTTTATCTTTTTGCATTTAAAAATTCAAGCATTTGGCATTTTCCTAATTGATGCTCATTTTCTGAAATTAAATAGCTGCCTTTGTCCATCAAGATTTAAGAGGAAAAAATCATAAAGGTGGTTTTGGAGACTTTTTTCTTGAAGATTTTAGGATGAAAGAAAATATAAATTTTCCCTGTTAGACTTTCATGCTGATAATTCATGCTTTCACTTTTATGAATCACACACTTTTCACTGTCTTATGATTAATATTACATTTTTAGACACTTCCGTTTTTCCAGCGCCAGGAAAAAAGGTGTGAGCTTCTAAATAGTCAATTTGAATGAAGTTTTCACACAAGGTTAAAAAAAGAGAGTAAAATATATGAGATTTTTTTCACTTACCATATATTTATTTTGGTAGAATTTTAGTAGGTAGGAATTAACTTCTTTTTTTTTTTAATATTTTTTAAGTCAACTATTTTGGGCAGCATGTTTGCAGTAGTCTTAATGTTTTTAGTGTTGATATACATAGTTACTGACCCTTCATTACTAGAGGTTCCCAGAACACCACTATCTTTTTTTTTTTTGGCTTTCTTTGTGGGGTTAGGGGCGGGGATCACACCCCAGCAATTTACAGGCTCTGCACTCAGGAATTACTCCTGGCAGTGCTTGGAGGACCTTATGGGATGCTGGGAATCAAACCCAGGTCAGCCGCATGCAAGGCAAATGCCCTACCCACTGTGCTATGGCTTCAGCCTCCCACCACCATCTTTGAGTTATTTCTAGTCCATCCCTCCCCTCCAATCCCTTCCACTTTAGTAATCCCAATTCTGCAACCGAAGGACAAAGGTTTATCCTTATTCCATACTCTATTGTTTCTTTCTATGCCAGAGATGAGTGAGGTCATTAGGTACTTACCCTTCATTTAACACTGTGCCCTCAAGACCCATCAAAGTTGCAGTGGACCACGAGTCTTTCTCTTTTCTCTGCTACCTGTGTGACAGTCTGTTGTGTATATAGTATTGCATCTTCTGTATCCACTAATCTGTTTTTGAACGTTTGGGTTGTTTCCATATCCTGCTTTTGTACTAAGCATAGCAATGAACATAGGTGTGTGTATCTTTTCTGGTAAATGTCTTTGTGTTTGGTGGGCTAAATGTCAAGAAGTGGGGTCATTGGCTCAGATGGAAACTGTTCATTTTGGAAAGTCTGTATACTGTTTTCCATAGAGACTGAACCAGATGACCTTCCCACCAGCATTAGTTATTTCTATTATTATTATTGATATTATTATTATTGATATATGCTATTTCAGTGGTGTGAATGATAACTCACTGTCACTGTTATCCTGTTGTTCTTCTGTTTCCTTGAGCAGGCACCAGTAATGTCTCCATTCATCCTAGCCCTGAGATTTTAGCAAGTGCCACATTGGAGGCTCTTTCAGGGTCAGGGAAATGAGACCCATCATTGTTACTGGGTTTTGGCATATCGAATACGCCATGGGGAGCATACCAGACTCTGCTGTGCGGACAGGATACTCTAGGTAGCCTGCCAGGTTCTCCAAGAGCGAGAACTAGACAATAAGAAGTTGCACTGCCGCAAATGCAGCCATGCGATTCCGGGAGCTTGGTTTTATAGTCTCTGGGTCTTGGCCATTGATGGGATTACAAGGCGCCCGGGGGTGGGGGTAGGGCAGTTGGTGGGTGTGATGCCTAGGTACTGGAAGATGGGAGATCTGGGTGGAGGAGGCCCATTCCCGATCCGAGCAGGCTTGGAGATCTCAGACATGGGTCCCGCTTGCCTGGATTCCTGTGCTGGTTCCTTCATGTGTGAGGCTCATCTGAGCGTGTGGAGAGTGGTCTTAAGCATGGCTGTGACTGGTTCTGGAGGTCTTCAGCTGCCAGGGCTCTGCTCAGGGCAGGGAGGGAAACTCAACCACCACCCCCACCCCCCTCCAAGGGGCCCCAGTGAGGGATAGCCAGGTTTGGGGGCAGGAGACTCTGCATTGCTCTCTTCTGGGAACTTGGTTTTATAGTCTCTGGGTCTTGGCTGTTGATGGGATTACAGGGCTCTGGGGGGTTGGGGGGGGGCGGTTGGTGGGTATGCCGCCTAGCTACTGAAAGATGGGGGATCTGGGTGGAGGAGACCCAGTCCTGATCTGAGCAGCCTTGTATATGGCTTTTATCTTTTTGTGGAGATGTGTCTGTTCATCTCCTCTCCCCAATTTTTTATGGAGTCATGTGGTTTTTTGTTATTGCTGTTGTTTGAGCTTTGTTAGGGCCCTGCATGTTTTGGGCATTAGCCCTTTATATGAAATATGGTAGCTAATATTTTCTCTAGTTCTATAGTGTATCTTTTTATTTTAGCCTCAGTTTCTTTTGTTCTGCAAAAACTTTTTAGTTTGATACAATCCCATTTGTTTATTTTTACTTTTGTTTTCTTTTCCAGTGGAGTCAAACCTCCCTGAGCTCCGTATTCTGAGAAGTCTGTCGGTGTTTTTCTCGGTGTATTTTCTGGATTCTGCTTTAATTCACCTCGAGTTCTTCGAGGTTTTGAATCCACTTTGAATTAATTTTTACATATGGTATGAGATAAGGATCCAGTCACACTTTTTTTTTTGTTTTGTTTGTGAATATACAGTTTTCCCTGCACTGTTTATTGAAAGGAATTTCTTCTATTTTATACACCCAGCTTCTTTGTTATAGATGGACTGTCCATAACTCTGGGGGCTTATCCGTGAACTGTCAATTCTATTGGTCTGAGAATCTGTCTTTATTACAATCTCACACAGTATTAATTATTATAGCTCTATAGTGTCATTTAATGTGAGGAAGTGCAATACTTCTATCCCATTTACCTTTTTGCTCAAAATTGCTTTGCTCTTTGGAGAGTTTTGATGCTGTACAAATTCTAGTGGCATTTTCTACTAGAAGTCCTTGAATACTCCTGTTGGAATTTTAATGGGTTTATGTTGACTCTTTATAGTGCTTTGGTGAGAATGGTCATTTTGGCACTGTTAATTCTTCTGACTCAGAATATTTCCCAATCGGAAAACTCAGTCCAGAAAAAACAGGAATATTTTTGCATTTTCTTTTTTACATCTCCATTGTCTTTCAGTTCTTTAAATAATGGCTTATAGTTTTCACTGTGCAATCTTCCACATCTTTTCAGTTAATTCTTAGGTACCTGCTGTTTTGGAAAAACTTTTCTTAATCATTGGTTGTTCATAGAAATGCAACAGATTTTTGCGTATTGGTTTGGTAGCCTGCATTATTTTATTTTTTCTGAGAGTATTTAATGGAGCTCTTAAGGAACTCTGGATATTATCATGTCATCTGCAGATAACATTAGCTTAACTACTTATTTTCCAGTTTGGATTCCTTTGATTTCTTCTTGTCTGATTGTTGTGCAGAGGACTTCCAAGATGAAATTGAGTAATCATGGAGAAAGTGGACTTTCTTGCTCTGTGCCTGATCTCAGAGGGAAGACTTTCAGTTTTTTCCCCTTGACTATGATGTTGATTGTGGACTTGTTTATAGCCGTTAGTGGCCTGCCTATCCATTTCTTAAAGCTAGACTTGGATATTTAAGGTAGATCTGTAATTGACAAAATCTCTGCTGGGTCAGCTTTATAGTAATATTATAGCAAATGCCTAGAAATCCCATGAAAAAAATTAACAAATTCAATGTGCTATCAATTGAGACTATGGGGATTTGGGGGCTAGAGTATTCTACAGAATTTTATATAAATTCTATGTTTATTATGAAAAGCATATTTTTATTTACATCTTAGAACATTCACAATAGATGCCTTTAGATCACTGCCTGTTAACTCTAACATCTTGGGATTCTCAGTACTAACTACTCTGAATATGGCTTATATATTATTTTATTTTTATGAAAGAAAATATTATTCATCTGGTAATAGTTTGTTTTTTTCCTTAACCTTGCGTGCGATTTATTATAGAGACGTTTTCAGAGTATAGCTATGAAGCCAGTTGACCTGCTGGGCCTGACTGCTAGAACTGCTGTTTATAGACTAAACTGTTGCTCTTTAGATTTTGTACCTACATATTTTCTGTGTTGCTCCTTGGTCAAAAGAACCTACAATATTTTCTATCTACCCTTAGAAGAAGAAAGAAACTGCTTATCCTTGGCTCTTAACTCGTAGATTCTCTTACAGAAAATCAGTCCTTTTAGCGCTTACTGTGTCTAACCTTACCTTTTTTAGTGGTGATCTGCATTTAAGTTTGCTTGCTATGCTCCTAACCATTGTATTGACCTAGGGTCCTTAGAGACCTGGGTGGGTTTTGTCTGGGTAGAGGCTCAACCCAGGACCTTATACCTGGGCACGTACTCTGCCCTTGAGCTCTTTCCCCAGCTCTTGAGTGGATTTTACATCCAGAAATTTGGGCTCCAGTCAGGTTTTTATTGTTTCAACTTTATTTTCATAAAGTTGTTCACAGTAATTGATTACATTCAATTATTTCAGCACCAATCCTACCACCATTACCCCTTCCCTCCACCATTATTTAGAATTTTCTCACCACCACTAAAGCCTGCCCCACAGGCAGATGCTAAATAATTTACTTTGCATTGCTTATTATGAGTAGTGTAGGATGTCACGTCTAAAACTTTAAATAACTGGGTTCCAGAGACATCTCTGTGGTGAGCTGCCATCTTCCGAGATTCATTCTTGAGTCTCTGAATCTTGGCTGTTCAGGTGTTTAAATGGTGCCCAGAGGCAGGTCATGATGGGCAGGGAGATGGGGAGGGAGATGGGGAGGGCCGGCCCATACCCCCCTTCATGTGACCTGGAGTTTGCAGTCACTGGGCCCTCGTACCTGGGTTTTTATTTCGGAGGTTTGTGGCTGCTGGGGTTTGAGAGAGACTGCCTGTTCGTCTGAGGCCTCCTGGTGAAATCAGCTCTGCCTGGGGTCCGGGGACATCTCTGTGGTGAGCTGCCATCTTCCAAGATTCATTTTCCCCAACCAGGTTCTTTTCTATCTCTGTCCTAGAGTTTTCAGCCAGTAAAATTGTGAGTTTCTGTTTGAGTAGAGTGTATTGCTGGGATTAAGCCACAACAATTTTTTTTTTTTTTTACTCATTTGTCTCCCAGCACCAATCCCTTCCTTGTGCTAGCTTCTCTCTGCCTTCTGCCTGCTTTGGATTAACGTCCATATGTTTGCATCCATGAGTCTGGGGAATTGTCATTTTATAGTTTGTTCAGAGGTTTGATTCCTTTCTTCTTCCTGGTTTTTGGGCCACACGCAGTAGCATTGAGGGCTGTTTCTGTTAAGTCTTTAGGAGAACATGTGCTGGGGACGGAAGCCAGGTCTCTTGGATGTGAAGCATGAGGCTTGTAGCCCTTTGAACTATCCGCTAAGCGGGCGTGGTGATGGGGTTGGGGCCACACCAGCAGTGCGCAGGGTCTGTTCCTGGCTCTGTACCCAGGGATCACTCCTCATGGTACTCGGGACCCTATGGGATGCTGGGGATTGAACTGGGGTTTGTCACCTGCAGCACCTTCACTTCCTTTGCTATTTATCCAGCTCTCAGAGTTTACACTTCTTAATGGAAGGGAAACTGCTTTGATCAGAGCTGTAATGCAATTACAGAAAGTGGAGTATCTTTATTAGGGGATGACATTGTTTGAATCTATTAAGTTCCAGTGAGAAAATTCTAATTGTTACATTATTTTCACCATGGTGATCATTTATAAAGTTTGAAAATATGTATACATATACCAATATATCAAATTATATGCTTTAAACAGATTCTTATATAGATAATAATTGGTATGCTAAATAACACTTGAAGGATATTATAAGCTCTTTTGAATAAAAGCGCAATTAATTTATAACTAAAAATGTGTGACTGTAGAGTAACTAGATTAACTTTATAAATTAATTTCTGCATCATATTTTAATCTGAGTTCATTATAGCAGTACAAAGAACTTAATTTTTAGGATAACAACTTTACTTAATGGTCTGGATACTTCACTGAATTGAAAATCTTTCTTATGCAGACCTAAAATTTCTTTACCTATAGTGAGCCTCATAAAAATAATAATGTTGTAGCAAAAGAAAGTGTGTGCTCCAGACGAGATAAAGTACAGCAGGTGAAGCGCTTGCTTTGCGTGTGGCTGATCTTGGTTCAATTCCCAGTGCCACATATGTTCCCTGAGGCCCACCAGGAGTGATCTCTGTGCACAGAGCCAGGAGTAAGCCCTCACACTGTTGGTTTAGCTCAAAAATCAACCTCCTGTACTCCTCCCCAAACAAAACACCCCAGAGAACGACAAAAGTGTGTGTTTGCTGAATTGCTCATCTGAAATCTTATTGATTCTTCATTGATTTCCTCATATCATTGATCCTTCTTAGGAAAAAATCAAAGTTTGTCATTTTCCTCGAAGGTGAATTTTCAGTAATTGGTTTCAGATATTTAAGATATTACTGAACTTTATAAAGAGTATTTATAAGTTCTAGCAGAACTATAGTTTTCAGAATGTTCCCCGGGAGCACTGTGAGTTTGCAGAGGACAATTGTAAGTATTTGAGCAAGCATAGTGACCCTGGACATTGGTCAGACACCATGTAACACCCAGTTTAGTGTCAACATGAGATCACGTGGCATTGCTTGTGCTCATGTCATATTGGGGGATGCTGAGATGGTGTAAAACTTGCATTTTTGGGCTGGAGCAATAGCACAGCGGGTAGGGCGTTTGCCTTGCACGCAGCCGACCTAGGTTTGATTTCCAGCATCCCATATGGTCCCCCGAGCACCGCCAGGAGGAATCCCTGAGTGCATGAACCAGGAGTAACTCCTGTGCATCATCGGGTGTGACCCAAAATGCAAAAAAATATAAGTAAACCATGCATTTTGTGATAGTCACCTACTACTGGAAGTAACACTACTATGAACTGGTTGATTGTGAATTTAGAATAATTTTGAGTGTCCCGCAGTACAAAGCCATGAGAAAAGTAGCTCTGATGATCTAAACATGCATTTTTTTTGTTTAGTTTTTGTTTTGGACCCCACACCCAGTAATGCTCAGGGCTTACTCCTGGTTCTGTGTGCAGAGTTCTCCTGGCCAGGCTCAGGGAACTATTTGGGGTGCCAGGGATTGAACCTGAGTGAGCTTTGTGCAAGGCAAGTGCCCTGTCTATTGTACTGTCTCTGGTCTCTGAAGTTAAAACAGAAAATATTGTGGATTAGGTTTACACATAGCTCTGATGTTAGAACATAGGCATAGCTCTGATGTTAGAACATAGGTATGCAACTGAGTTTTAATTCATCAAAACCCTTGTATTTTCTTAGAGTGCAGGGCATCCTAGAGCAGATACCTAGTTTGAGAAGGTTCTGTGCACCTGCCTCTAGATTTGAGAACGATATTTTGCAAAAGCAAATTTTATTATTTATTTTTGGGGAGGGTCTGGGGACTGCTCCCAGGTCAGTCAGTGCTCAAGTGTTGCTTCTAGTGGTGCTCAGGGGGACCATTTGGTGCCATAAATTGAACCCGAGCTTCACACATTCAAGGAGATGCTCTATCACTGGCCCACAAGCCAGTCTGGAAAAAGCTTGAATACGTTTCTTCCTAGCTTACTAGAGCTATATGGAATAGAATGATTCGACAGACTTTCTGGTTATTTACATTTAATGTCAAACTCCTGTGTCACTTTTATCTTGAATACATTAATGATTGTATATTGGTTTATTTACTAGCTTAGTAAAGATTGTAAATATTTTCTGAGACTTAGTGTAACAGTCCCTCAAAGACTTTATTAGAAACTTTGTTGTTGTGCAGTCATTAATGATTTAGGAGACTAGAAAAAAATGTGACTTAACCTCAAGATATAATTTTGTAAGTTAATTAAAATGGTACATGCTTTATGACTATTTTTTTTTATCATTTGTATCTCTATAAAAGCAAAGTGTACTGGGGATCATGTGGGAGGAGGATAAAGGTTAATTGAAAGCTCAACATTTGCCTTTTCATTAATAGGATTTATACTAAATATGATTTATATTAAATTATGATTTCATCTTGAAAATCGAATCTACTCTGTACTATTTAGAAATATAGCTGCTTTATAAGTGGAAGTATACCATTACATGGAAAAATCCCCTTTTTTCTCAAACTATACTTGATAATCTACTGAATCCTTTAAGAGACTTGTAGTTATTTTGAGGAGAAGCCTTTTCCTATATTTTAATTTTTGGGGCTGGAGCAATAGCACAGCGGGTAGGGCGTTTGCCTTGCATGTGGCCAACCCGGGTTCGATTCCCAGCATCCCATATGGTCTCCTGAGCACTGCCAGGGGTGATTTCTGAGTGCAGAGCCAGGAGTAACCCCTGTGCATCACTGGGTATGACCCAAAAAGAAAAAAAAAGATATTTAATTTTCAAATACTAAACTTTACCTTAACTATTTTAGTTTCACCCTTTGTAATAATAGCTGTATTTCATCCATGGGTATTTCCTGTAGAGTGTGAGAAGGTAGTTCTAACTTTGAAGCTTCTCCAATCATTTTGTTGGAAATTGTGCCCTGCTGGTTCTGCCTTGCTTTGCCCTCCTGCCTTGCTTTGCAGTGTTTTGCTTGCTCTTATTTGTAAACCATCTCAGGAATCATGTACACTGAATTTTATTCATGAGCTTCTAGCCTTTTAAATGTCCCTTTCTCCCTGGCCTTGACTTGATACAGATGCTCTTCGTGGAGAGGTTATGCTTTAAATTCATTTTCACCTAGCAAGCAAAGTGCTTGGCCCTCGTATAAATTCAGACTATACTTATTAATGTATGACAAAGGCTGTGTTGCCTCCCTTCTTGCCTAACCATATTTTCTCTCTTTTTAAAATCTTTCTTCATGCAGTGCCCTAACCATTTCTAATATTCAGGCTGGATCAACTGGAAATTGGGGCTGTCATGTCCAGACCAAACGTGGGAACAACACAAGAACTGTGGACATTGTGGTGTTAGAAAGCTCCGCTCAGTACTGTCCACCTGAGAGGGTGGTGAACAACAAAGGTGATTTCAGGTCAGTGATATGGAACCTTCTGGAAAAGTCTGATTTGCCCCAAGTCTTATTTTATTCTCAAAGACACATGGTTGGTTCTTCAATTAAAAAATATATTGGTAGGCACATCAGTTAACTTATTTGTCTAGGCATTACTCTTAGCAACAGTGACTTCACAATTATTTATGAAGATTAAAACAAGTTGGCACCCGAAATCTACCTCATAACTATCACTTTAGATATCTCAGGAGTATGAAACCTGAAGTGTTATTTTTTGTTTTTGTAGCCATACCCAACTGTGAAAGCAGGCTCAAGGTGGTGGAGTTTGAACTAAGGGTTTCGCATATGCAAGTGCCCTAATAACTTGAGGCACGTCACTGGTCCTATGATGTGCTCATTTTAAACTTTTGCCTTTGTGGTTAAAGTTAAGAATTATGACTTTCTGTCTGCCTGAGGCAGACAGGGGTGGGGGATGGCAGGAGGGATAACGGGAACATTGGTAGTGGTGAAACGGGTGTTGGAACATTTCATGACTGAAACCCAATCATGAACAGCTTTGTAACTGTGTATCTCACAGTGATTCAGTTTAAAAAATATTTCAAACAATCATGACTTTAGGGAAACATTTTGGAAATTTCACTAAGCTGCTGCAAAATTTGGACAGCTTAATGTTAGCTATTCTTTCAAGGGCTCTTTTATAGCTGAATTTTCAGAAGCCCATGTTCCTTAATGTGACTAATGGCAGATACATAGTCAACATAGTTAGAGGAAACCCAAATACAATTTCAATCCCCTGTTTGGTTCTTGGGGCAGTCGAATAAGAGGGACTTAGGAAAATGATGACTATTGGGTGGTCTGAAACTTGGCTGTGTTAAGATAAATAGAGTGAGTCAAAGGACGATTTCTCAGTAGAAAATTTTGAATTTATAGGGGTTGCAATGTTGATCTTACAGTATCAACATTGACCAATATCTTAGAGTTGCCTTAAAGCCCCTTAAATATGTTATTTGCTTAATGTCTTTTATATTTAGAATTTAAATAATGAGTTTATTGCCAGACATCAAAGCAGTGTTAAGGTTGTTGACTAGTTGAACTGATTGGTACAACTGCTGCCTTCTATGTGTAATCCAATTTTAATAAGGGTAAGAAAACTCTGTAAGTGTTGTTCTTTCACATTCAAGGTTTATGGGCAAAATCTAAAACTCATCTTCTACTCAGCTACTTCTTTATTGTTTTGTTAAAAGAAATTATTGCCAATTGTTCTTTTTTCTTTAAAACCTCATGGCAAGTAGAGATAAATAAGCATTTATTATTATCAGGATAAGTCTCTGTGTGGACTGACTGTTATACTCTGTAATAGTTGTTAGATTTTTCTGTATTCACGAATTTTTATAATTGTACCATGGTTTTTGTTTCTGATAGATTTTCTATTTTTACTTCTTATGTATTTTACATGTAAAAAAGATACCTATTTAATTGATGAATGAATTATTTATCTTTGACACCCCTCAAAGTATTACATAATTAAATTTCCACTGCATTATTAACATTCTCTTTAGTGTTGCTTGAACTATTTATGCAGTTTTTGGCAATGAATTATATTCTGCTGTGACTGATAATATAATTTAACAGTTCCCAGGCGAGGGGTCAGCTGTAACTTTTATTAAATGTATGCCATTTCCTTCCCAGTTTTGGAGAAATAGAACTCAAATAGCAAAAATTTCCCCCTGCCCCTCTGGGATTCTGTGGTCCCATGCCTTATGAGTGATGTCCGAGGTAAAGGTGTGGTGTGTGTGTGTGTGTGTGTGTGTGTGTGTGTGTGTGTGTGTGTAGGGGAGGTCTTTAGGAAATTTCAGTGCGGAAATTGTCGGAAGAAATACAGGATGTGGTGTATTATAGTCACACGTGAAGTCTTGTAGAGCTACAGTGAAGAGCAGAGCTAGACCACAGGGGAATATGGCCCCGGGTGGGCTGAGTTGATGCCCGGGGTATCCGCCTAGATTTTATGTTCCCTCCCACCTCTGGCCAGGAAAAGACAGATGCTTCCTGCCCTGTTCCTACCCAGGGGAGTCTCGGCAGCAGCTCAGGTTCCTAGTGGGGACTGGCTGTGTCTTCACACTGCAGGGCAGAAACCGGTTTTTCTGACTCCCGGAAAGGAGCCAGATGTTCAGCATAAGCCCAATGCATCTCAGACAGTCAAGGAAGCAGGTTAACTTCGTGGACACAATCCAGGCCCCAGACTGCAGGGTGCCACCAAGGGGCCTGTGTCCCCAGGACGAGAATAGGAACAGGAACTGGAGTCTTGCAGCTGCCATAGTGGCTATTTCTGTCCAATCACTGACTGCTCCCGTGGATGACCAAACTCTGTTACCTGGACATGGATTGTATTTTCTAAATTTTATTTTTATAATAAAAAGTTGTTCATAAAAATTCATTACATTTAATATTGAAACATCAGTCCCACCAGCATATTTCAAATGTTTCTGCCCCAAATCCCAAATTATGCCCCCCAAAGCTTGATACATCAGTGGTATAAAGTATGAGAGGTTGAGTGGCCACATTTGCGGCCACACACTTCAGGAGTTCTAAAATTTAGACTACAATTATACAGCAGATTCACTCATGGGTGAGGCCTATGTTGCTCTTTTCTGGGAGCTTTATTTTTGAGTCTCTGGATCATGGCTGTTGGTGAGATTATATGGCGCCACGGGCAGTTTTGTGGGTGTGACTACCAAGTTAGTGGAAAACGACACAAATTTTAAATACCACACATGAATTTTAAATACCACGTGGTTGCATAAATAGAGTTGCAAGAGTTGGTGGGGCTCCCAAAACAGAGCAAAACAAACTAAAAATAAATTCATTTTTAAAACCTTTAGCAATGTTTAGAATGTATTTTGTTATGAAAAAGGATGTGTGCTTGTCAGACTGCTTAAAGTGGTATTGTCCGGTAATTCTCCACCACTCCCCCCTCTCCCCGCTGCTGGAGCTCTCCTGGCTGTGCTCAGGGCTTCTCTGAGCTCAGGGATCACTCCTGGCAGACTTGAGGGACCATATGTGGTGCCGGGGGTTGAACCTAGGTTGGCCATGTGCAAGTCAAGCGCCAACATCTCCATGTTACCACTCCAGCCCCTCTTGTTCTTTATTTCTAAAGGAGTTTTATGTCTTCTCCTTGAATTTTCTCCTGTGATGAGACATGACTTGTTTGGGTTTTGTTTTTTGGGGAGAACCTTACCTGGCAGGAACTCAGAGGCCATTCGTGGCTCTGTACTCTGGAGTGACCCCTGGTAGTATTGGGGTACCGGGTGTATTTCCCAGGAGAGAATCTGGTGTTGTCTGTATGCCAGGGTTGCCTTTTAACCCCTGGACTGTCTCTCTCATGTTTCAGTCCTCTCTTTGTCCCAAGCTGCAGAGAGGATGAGCAGATGAGCCATTGTCTGAGGATGTGGTGTGTTTGTCTTTCAGGTGGCCCCGGACGCTGGCGGGCATCACGGCGTATCTTCAGTGCACAAGGAACAGCCCCAGCAGTGGCATCTACCCTGGGAACACACAGGACACCAGGAAGGCCTGGCGCCGCTGTGATCGGGGCGGGTTTTGGGCTGATGACAACTACTCTCGATGTCAGTATGCAAACGACGTCACTCGAGTGCTGTATATGTTCAATCAGGTAAAGGGATGCCTTCTGCTTTGCCAGGTGTGTCTGTAAAACATGCGATTCAAACCAAGTACCTTGATTTTCAAAGAATTATATAGACATACAAGCTACGGTTAAGGAGTAGGTGTTTATTCTAGGCCAGTGTTCGGGGTGAGCCTCACCTTCTCCCTTAATTTGAGGCTGTGTGCTGTGTTCCTCATCTTTGCCATTGGAACCACGGGCTCCTCCCAGGGGTGATTGCACACCACCAGGGTCCCGCCTCGTCATGCTAGCGGAGTTGAAGAGATGCTTGCCGGGCATCAAACCCCAAACTCGGGGGACTTGGAGCTCACCTATGCAAGCCACGCAGCCTCCTCCCCAATTAGCTAGCTTCCCACCTGCTACGTGAGTCTTTCAAAGTCCCAGCAGATGACAAGTGGCTGGAAGGTGGATGATTTTCTTCATGCAGACTTTCTGATGCTCCTTGAAGCATCTCTTCTCCCCTCTCCCGCCCCCAACCCATGGCTGGTGTGTTTAAAATGTCAGTAAGTAGGTAGTTGGATAGATGAGGATCCAGTATGACAACAATAGTTGGAAATGATCAGTCTGGATAAGAACTGAGTATTGAAAATAGGGAAAGGGGTATACGTGATACCCTTTCAGCACCTGTATTGCAAACTATAATGCAAAAAATGAGGGCGAGAAAGAGAAAGAGAGAGAATAGAGGTTCCTGCCATAGATGTGGGCTGGGGTGGGGGATGGTTTGGAGGGGTGGGAGGGAAACTGGGGACACTGGTGCTGGGAAATTACACTGGTGGAGGGATGGGTGTTGTAACAGTGTATGACTGAAACCCAATCATGAACAGCTTCGTAATGCTCTAGCTCACGGTGATTCAGTGAAAATAAATAAAAATACAATCAGTCAAATATTTTTTACTAGATCCATGTAAAACATTGGCAGCCGTGCATGCAGTATGGTAAGTGTTAAGCCAGTGGCTCATACTCCTGAGCAGTAGCAGTTCCAGGGTATTGATCTCTCTCAATTGGAATACTCCGGAAAGGCTTCACTAAACTATTGGGATGGAGCCTGTGGAGGAAGCGATGAGCCGAGGATGAAATGGTACAGTGTGCTTTCCTGAGGTGTCTTTAAATAGAAATATATTTCATTCTCTGTCTACCGCCCCCCACTACCCAAATCCTTTCATGCTGAGTGTTTAAAAATTCACATTTTCTCAGATTTGAAAAAGGATTTGAGGCTAATAAATTAATAAAGAAGCCACTTTTGGCGAAGCCATTGCTGTGTGTTGACTTGCAAACCTCTTCTCTCTTTTTTCCACGTAGATGCCCCTAAATCTCACCAATGCTGTGGCCACAGCCCGGCAGTTGCTGGCTTACACGGTAGAGGCCGCCAACTTTTCTGACAAGATGGATGTTATATTTGTGGCTGAAATGATAGAAAAATTTGGAAGATTTACCAAAGAAGAGAAATCCAAAGAGGTAATTTTTCTAGTTCAGATGGGTACTATAAATATAACCTGTGGAACTACGTCCATAGCTGGTCATGAGATAAAGTGGGTCCATTTGGTTTTGTTGGCGGGGGCAGAGGGGTAACAATTTTAGAAATTAACAAGTGAACTCAGCACAAATTCAGGGCACAGAAAGAAACAGGCTGGCCAACATACAGACTGAGGACCAGGGATGGTACTCCATGGCCCAGGTTGGTCTCTACAAAGCTGGAAACAGAACCCCTAAAGCCTGGAACCCTGATTGTGATCTGGACATTTTCTGCAGATTCTGTTTGATTTCTAGAATAGTGTCATGTCCTGTGTGGGTGTTCGGGAAGGACTTAAGCTGTGGGGCAGAAGTAGACTAATCAGTCAAGTCCATCAGTTTCCTCATACAGGACAACTCTGATTCTGCAGTGTTATTTCCCTAAGAACCTTTTTTTTTTTTTGGTAGAATATTAGTGTTTTGCATTTTGTCATCAGTATTGAGATCACAGCCTCATCTGTTAGTCCTTAGTATGCTGTTAAAGAAAGGGAAATAGTTTTGTTTCTGTCAGGGCACTCAGGTCTGTGGACCACTTGATTGTAGCCCACAATTTTCGAATGAGCTGTCCTGCCGCTTAAGCATGTTGCTGGGTCAAAGCCGGATTCCCATGGTGATTTCCCTAGAGCCTTCTGGCTTGGGCTCTGTGGTCATAATACTCTCCATTGTTGATTATAATCACAGGTTAGCTGCCCACATGATTATAAGTCATTCATGGAAGTGGGATGTTTGTAGTCACTAGAGTAATTGCAGTGAATATGCAGTGTGGACAAGAGAAAATATTTTGCATCATGTAATCTGTATTTCTTCCCATGATGCTCTGTTCTGATTTGAGGGACATTGACTCATGTGCCAGCTTGTAAGCTTGTAGCTTGGGGGTACATCTCACTGTCTGCCTGTATGTGTGGGATGACGTTTTCACATCGGTGGGTGCTGAGGTAGAAGTTCCTTGATTGAGACTGGAGGAGTTCCATGAGTTACAGGTCCTTGATGGATTTTCCAAACAGGGATGATAACTTTGTCTTGTTTACCTTGCAGAGTTTGTGTGTATCAGAGGAAATAGGAGTGGAACTAGCAAAATAGTCAACAAACTAAGAGTTTGTATACAAACAAAAACAAACATTGTCCTCCCTTTGTTCCATGATTTGCTCGAGCGGGCCCAGTAACGTCTCCATTTTGAGACTTGTCACTGTGTTTGGCATATTGAATATGTTACTGGTAGCTTGCCAGGCTTTGCTGTGCGGGCGAGATACTCTTGGTAGCTTGCCGGGCTCTCCGAGAGGGGTAGAGGAATCAAACCCGGCTTGCCCAGGCTGGCTGCACGCAAAGCAAACACCCTACTGCTGTGCTATCGCTCAGAATTTGGAAATTGGGCACTCTTTTGATTGGAGAAACTGGGGTCTTCCTTTTTATAAGCAAGAATGCCTCAGTTATGGGGCTGGAGCTATAGCACAGCAGGTAGGGCATTTGCCTTGCATATGGCCAACCTGTGTTTGATTCCCAGCATCCCATATGGTCCCCTGAGCACCGCCAGCAGTAATTCCTGAGTGCAGAGCTAGGAGTAACCCCTGTGCATCACCGGGTGTGACCCAAAAAGAAAAAAAAAGTGCTTCAGTTATCTAGAAACTGAAGAAGAGGCTTGTAGCTTCATTGACTGTCCCAGGAGGGAAGGAGGGAGGGGTTTAATTATATTTTTTTATGTAAAGATAATTAAATACTTTTGTGCTTAGGGGCCACTATATTCCTGGTGCCGGTGTGTGTGTGTGTGTAGTGTGGGACCAGGCTGTTCTGGGGATTGAGGCCAGGGTGTTCTGCATGTAAGATCTGTATTGTACTGCTTGAGCCATATCCTCTGACCCATTTTAGTTACAATGGAAATGGGTGATGCCAACTTCTTTCATTTGACAAGAAGGAGCAGAGGGAAGGATACTTGGCACTGAATACTAGAGGCGCAAAGGGAACATTATCCTGAGGCTGACAGCCATCCTATGGGACTCTTCAGAAACTTAAACCACAGGCCATAAACTTGACTGTTTAAAACAATTAAAAGAGGGGAAAAAAATGAGGTCTAGAGGCTCCATTTTAAGGCAATTACCACAGCATAAAATTACGTTAAAATTACCCTGAATGTACGCAGTGTACCGTTGTCTAGTTGGACAAGTAAACGGATGTTTATATTATGGTCACAGGGCTGCTCGTTTCTGGGTAACTTGTAATTAAATTATCGTAAAGCAGTTGCTTTTTAGCCTGTGATTTTGCTTGTCTTAGAGGAGGGGCTGAAAGCCTTTAAGCCACCAGACCCTCATGGTCTATATTTTGGGATTTTTGTATTTTGGGGGCCACACCTGACAGTGCTCAGGGCTTATTCCTGGCTCTGCGCTCACTCCTGGCCATGCTCAGGGCACCATATGCAGTGTCATGGGGTATCAAACCCAGTCAGTGTGTGCAGCCGTTTAACCCCCATGCCCTCTCCTTGCCCCCTCCATGGGATCTTAAACACAGCTCACAGTGGTCTTCCAGGGCCCACAGGGCCTGTTTCCTATTACCTACAGACAGGAATTCCTATGGAACAGCATGTGTGTTTTAGGAGGCGGGAAGCGTGTATGGGTTAGCTTTGGTTTCTGTGCTCCAGTTTTAATTGGTGAGTGAGGCACCGCCACACTTGTTTTACTGCATGTGTGCTGGACACCTTTGTATGCCTAACTGATTTTTTTTTAAAAAAATGGGACTGGGAGCACAGCACACTCAAGTTCTCGAGGGGAGCCCCTGAGTATTGCCAGGTGTGACTCCAGAGCTCTGCTTGGGGTGGTGGGGGGTGCGGGGACCTCCGTATCACTTGCTGTTTCATTGGACAACTGACCCAAGAATCACCAGTGGGAGCCTGAACCTCAAAATGTAATGTTCTTTCTAAAATTAATTTATGCATTTATTTTTGTTTTTGTTGTTGTTGTTGTTTTGCTATACCCAGTAGTACTCAGGGCTTTCTCCTGGCTTGCTTGGTGCTCAAGGATCACGCCTCGCTGGGTTTGGGGAACCACCAGGGGTGCTGGGGATAGAACCCAGGTTGGCCACGTGCACGCCAAGCTCCCTGTCTGCTGTATTATCTTTTTAGCTCCCCATTTCTGAATTTTAAAATGTAATCATATGCATTTGTGCAATGTTCTTCTTTTTGCTTTGGTTTTTGCTATTATTTAATTCTCTGTATTGGATCATCAGACTTTTCTGTATGGTTAAACTTTTTAGAGACCCAACATCTGTTTTTGTTATCCGTTTTAGAACACTGTTTTTCCACCAGATTGCATTCGAGTTTTCCAGAGGGCTTGTTAAATAGAGATTGCGGAGCCTCAGACCCTGCTTTCTGAGTTAGTTAGTTGGGACTGAGAATTTACCTCTCTGCCATTCCCTGTGATAACATCTGAGGCATCTTCACAGGCTTCGAGGACCACGGTGGGTCTTTATTTCCCATCTTTTACCATTAAGTTTTCCCCTTTTGGATTTAACATTCGAATTCTTTCTGGAAACTATTTTCAGTGGAAGTTCCCAAAAGTGTAGGAGAGAGAATATTCTCATTAATAACTAAAAGCTTTTCGGAGGCTTCCCCAGTTCTGTTCCCCAGCTGGATTTCTCTGTCCTTTCCTTTCCTCCCTTTGGCCTTTCCTTTTCTCCTTTCTTCTCTATGCCTTCTACCCTCCTTTCCTTGCTTTTGCTCTGCTAGTTGCTTCCTCAGTTTTGGAAAATTTAATAACAAATTCTCTATGTCAACATTTCTCCCATAATTTTTCTCAAATGTATGGAACTTTTAAATAGGCCCACCGTACCATTTTCAATATATTACTCTCCAAAAGGAGCTTGAGTATTTTACATCAAGTTACTCGTCTGTATTATGTTTTCCTTGATATGGTCACATTTTTATAGAGTTGTATATAGAGAGGGCTAGAGTGATGGTATAGCAGGTAAGAGGGTGTGTGCCTGGCATGTGGCCAACCCGTGTTTGATCCCCAGCATCCCATATGGTCCCCTGAGCACCATTAGGAGTTGTTCTTGAGTACACAGCCAAGAGTAACCCCTGAACGTTGCTGGGCGTGGCCCTTAAAAAAGCTTAAAATGTAGATCTCATCTCTGGTTCCCTTATGGATCCATTCATACAATTTTGCACTTGGCAATGTGAAATTTTATAGATTGTCACCAGAAAATAAGAATGGTTTTAACTGCTCCCTTATAAGACGCCTTGCATATTTTTACTATTTCTGGTTACATATGAATGAAATCTTCAGAACAACAGAACAGCGTTCATTCACGTGGGTGGCAAAGGGTCTGGATTAAGGTATTATCTTTCCCTGTGATGCTGTTTTACATTTAGAGGCACAGTAGGGTCAGAGTACAACCTTAAAATTCAGTCTCAGCTTGAGATTCATCAGACCTGAGGAGTGGTGTGGTCTGAACCTAGTTCTGGATGAAGGTCAGAGAGTTGGCAAATTGTTGGGGAAAGAGCCATGTTCTGCCTCCCTGACAAGGTCTAGACAAGCCAGTTTCAAGTTTCCTGACACCCTCCTTCCCTGAAGTTTTCTTACTTCCTCCTTTGAGGTGAGCTAATGCTGGTTTGCCCTGGAGGCATCCCCTTTGGGTGACCGGCTTTATGCTGTGGTCTTTGGTCCTTCCTGGGGGCCAGCACTTTATCCTTGAGCATCATAGCAGTTCCACATTAATGCATCTTGGGTTACTTCTTTTAATTTGCTATTGGCCTCTGAAGGAGCCTTGGTTTTCTGACTGGCTATTTTCACTTTTTGCAGACATGTCCAGGCTATTTGGTCTTCTTTGGTTCCAGAAAGGGAAAGTCACATACATATTTTAATCTGAAAGAGAAAGATTCCACTCTGTTGGGAGAATGATAGGAATCAAAAGAATTAAGCTTTTCCATGTACCTGCCTATTTATTTCTGCCTCTCTTGATACTGTTCCCCATGTAATTAAAAATTTTGCATTAAAATCAGCTTTGTCTACCTAGAGGAAATATCCTGTTCATTATCGAGAACCTGCCTTCATTGTATGTGTAGAAACATGTCAAGAATCAACCTCTCTGTCATTTGATGTGGGGTTTTCACTTGTCTTCTGTCTCATTCACTTGTAATTCTTTTATTTCTTGATTGATATTTTCTTTTTTTTTCAGTTGGAATATCATTGACACATAATGTTCTATTGGTTTCAGTGTACAATGTTGAGTTCTGTGTTTGTGTGAGCCTGTGTTGTGAGATAATTGCACCAAATCTGGTTAACCATTACCAGAGCTATTTTGTGTGTGTGTGTGTGTGTGTGTGTGTGGTGCAAATTTTTCAGATCTACTGTTTGAGCAGTATAAGATTTACAAGTCTTTTAAAAATTGAATCAAAGATTCTCTTCTGTTGTGCTGTCTCGAATTCTCCTGTTTTAAAGCAAACCAAGAATAAATGTAAATTCTTCCTCCCCGTCCTGTGTGCTCCAGTCACACCCACTCCTGCCACCACTACCTCCGTGGTCGTCATTACGTCTCTCTAGCACCACAGTAATATCATGAAAATTAGCCCTTTCCGTGCTTGCTGATGAGGGGGCCTCTATTGAATATTAACCAGGCAAGCTGCAGAGACAGCCTGCAGCCTCCCCAGGCAGCTGGGGCACTGAATCTACTTAAGACTAACAGATACACACTTAATACTCCACTACTGGAGCCAGTTCCTTCATTTAAAGTGATCTGATGAAGAACATACTTTGCGATGGATATAATCTCAGGGTGATACTTAGTCTTAGGAGAAAATGGTGAAGCTAACTATATGCTTATAGACAGCTAACTTGTCAGTGAAAGGGTTGCAGTCTGAACTCAGAGCAGTACTAAAATTCGTACTGCAAAATAAAAAAAAATCTTCAGTATTGTACCTTACTCCTGTGACATTAAAATCAAGTGCCACTGAGTCTAGTTTCTGTGCTATCTTATTACTTTGTGTGGTCCAGCTGTATTAAATTACAGAAGAATTTGCTCATCCTTCCAAATGTAAGCGACAAGAAGAGCTTGGAATGGTCTCTTGTAGCAGGTGATTGGAGCACATTACCGTGGCCCAGAGTGTTTGTTCTTCATGCGTTTCCTTCCTTCCTGACCATTTTGCCCTTGACCAAGTATATATGCACATTTTCAGTAGCACCTCCCCATCCAGAGTAGCAGGTGAGAGGATAGATGTCTTGATTCCTTAGATCCTCTAGAAGTTTCTTGGTTCTGGGTCACATGCAACTGTGGTCAGAGCTTATTCTTGCCTCTGTGCAGGAAATCCAACCGGGCCGCACTTAGGCTTACCTGTGTACTGTCTCTCTAACTCCTCCTTGGACCCTTTTGTGGCTGGGAAGGGTTTCGAGGGAATGATGTTGAGGAGAGGTGTGCTTCTTTCTGGCTCTGACAGCAGGTTCCCTGGCATTGTGTGTCAGGGTCCTGGAATACTTTTAAAAATCCTGTGGAATTTCTCTGCCACAGTTTTTCTCTTGGTGCCCTTCAATGCCCCTGTGATGGATTCAGAGCTCTTTCCACATGAGCCGTAGAGGCAGAGAGCGAGGTTTCCATGCTCACCTTCCCAGGAACTCTTCTATCACACATCTCTTCCCTCCGTTCGTCACCCACTGGAACTAGACAATAAGCAAAATAGCTGTAGAGCTCTTTAGGATGTTCCCTTTCTTCACAGTTGGTAGCACGCATTAAATGTGCTGGTGTTATGTGCTTGTGTCATAGCAGTTGAACCTTGACCACAGAATAAGCAATTTTCCCCGAGTGATGAAGTGTCTCTCCAATGGGAGTTTGTATCTCTTAAAGTCTCTGATGAAAACTTGAAAACATGTGAATAGTGTTTACTACTACTGTGCTCCCCTTGCAGACATCACATATCCTGGTAGTGCTGTAGAGTGGAACAGTATTTTATATCTATCTATCTATCTATCTATCTATCTATCTATCTATTTTTTAATCTTTTTAGATTTGGTGGCTTAGAAAAGGATTTCCTTCTCTGATAGCTAGAGGGTCAATTTTGCCACATCATCTCCTTTTCCTGTTTTTGTGTTCAGATTTGAGTTAACAGTTGGT
The DNA here is from genome assembly GCF_029834395.1 of Sorex fumeus. Classification (NCBI taxonomy): domain Eukaryota; kingdom Metazoa; phylum Chordata; class Mammalia; order Eulipotyphla; family Soricidae; genus Sorex; species Sorex fumeus. The sequence continues at coordinate 6,621,100 of NW_026606134.1, read as the reverse complement.
AAGGATAGAAAGCAAAAACTTAGATAAATGGTGCTAGTGATTCTGAATTTCCGTGAGGACATGTGATTACATTTTCAGTGAGTGTGTGGCTGATGGGCGTCCCATGATTTCTAGCTCAGGAGTCAGCTTCAGAACTCCGCTGGGGACTTTCATGTCAGAGTGAAACACAGCTCATATGATTTGTATGTGCTAGGAACTATTGTTTCCAAGAATTGTGTGCAATACACATGTTTAGGATTGTTAACTAATCCTTTGACATCTGGTTGGGGGGAGGTGCCACTTGATAGGAAGTAAGTCCGTTAAAATCAGGGCTTGGATTGCATTTTATTATTCCCACTATATATTACTTTGTGTATTTTCCTCATCGCAGTCATCACCATCTCGACATATTCTTAAAGAGCATGTACTTACAGGCATAGTTGATTGTGCTTCATTTTACTACATTTCACAGAAAATGCATTTCTTACAAGGTATTGAGTCTATGTCACATTTTGGCATTTCTACATCATTCTGGACATCTTCCATATTATTATGTCTTTCATGGCGATCTGTGGTCAGTGATCTCCAATGCCAGTTTTACAAAAAACTTCCATCAGGGAAGATTAACACGAAAGGCTCAGATGATGGTTAGATTATTTTTGTTGATTGACAACTTCTTAAGTGTGCACATTGTTTTTTTCCCTCTAGACACTGTTCCTCTGTGCATGCTTAGAGAACTTATAATTGAGTATGTTTTATTGAGCATACATCATCTAGGTATAGAATGTTTACTCATAATATATATCAAATATATAAAATATAGTGATGGGTATTGGAATTATGTGTGCATTAAACCATTGTAGCATTAGTGTAAATGATGAAATATCAATAAAATATTAATATACTGAATTTAATAGATATAAATATTCAATGTATTTAAATTTATTATATTTAATAAACTATACGTGAACAAATATATATATATGTATATATATATTGCTTTTTGGGTCACACCCAGCAATGCTCAGGGGATACTCCCAGCAGTGAGTGGAGCACCATATGAGACCATATGGAATTCTGGGGATTGAACATGGGTCGGCCACATGCAAGACAAATGCCCTACCCTATCCCTATGTACTACCACTCCGACCCCAAACATAATTTTCTTTTTGTTGGAATCTAAATCTTTTGTGTAATCTAGTCAATTTCAGTAGTCACTTTATTGCAGTGGCCTGGAGCCAGCCCCCACCTCCCTCCTGGGACCTCAGCGTTCTCCTGAACTTGTTTTGTATTTTCTTTTTGCTGTAATGTCAGCTCCAAGATAGAAGTGGGGTATTTCTTTCACTGCTCTATCTCCGTTGCTTGCAACAGCATCTGGCTCACCTTGGTCCTCAATAAATATTTAGTCAGCAGCTGAGTAAATATATAGCGCTGGGTTTCTGTACCAGAGTAATACTAGTGAATAAGGGTGTAATAAGTAGGGTTTTGTATTGTACCTGCTCCTAAGGTATTTGCAAGATAGTGAAAACATGAGAGGAGGGCAGTATGAAGAGAACAGTGATAGGATTTTACACATGTACACAGGCTCACTGGCAAAGACCCAGAACCCCTCCACCATAGCTGATAAGCCTCTCTGTGTCCAAAATTTCACCCACTTTCTCTTTGTCTAGGCATCCTCAGTTCTGCAGAGTCTGAGTCTGATTTTTTTTGCCTTTGTTTTCTTTCCTCGCTTCATTATATTCCACACATGAGTGAGATCATCCATGTTTGTCTTTTTCTTTCTGACTTACTGCTCTTAGCATGATCCCTCCAGTTCTGTCCACGTTGTGCCCAAAAGCCAGACTTCACCTTGTAGCTGAGTACTAGTCCATTGTGTATATACACGCTGTGTCTTGACCCACTGGCCTAACTGTTGGGTGCTTCAGTTATCCCAGACTTTGTCTCTTGTAAATAGCCCGTTCGTCAACATTTCTTTAGTTCTGTTCTTTGGATAGAAACCTAGGAGTGACATGACTAGCTCATATGGTAGTTCTAGTTTGAGAGAGGGCTGGAGCAATAGCACAGTGGGTAGGGCGTTTGCCTTGCACGCAGCCAACATGGCCGACCTGGGTTCGATTCCTTTGCCCCTCTCAGAGAGCCCAGCAAGCTACCGAGAGTATCTCGCCCTCTCGACAAAGCCTTGCAAGCTCCCTGTGGTGTATTTGGTACGCCAAACACAATGTTACTGGGCCGGCTCGAGCAAACCGATGAACAACAGGAGGACAGTGACAGTTTGAGAGAAATTTCCACAGCATTTTCCATTGAAGTGGGATTAATTTGCATCCCTACCAAGAGAGACAGAGCCAAAAGAAGAGTGTTTGACTCAGATTCCTTTTCCTTTATAGCCCACGATATTTGTTGATTTTGGTCCTTTGGATGGAGGGCATTCTCTTAGGTGTGAGAGGGTGTGTCAGCTGGTTCTTCGGCTTGCATTCCCTTGATAGGTGATAATGAGCAGATTTTTATATGCACAAGCCAGCATCTGTGGCTTCCATGAGGTGTTATTTCAGCATCACTTCCCATTTATTTGCTGGGGGTTTGGTGAATGTTGTGAGTTCTTCTATGTCTTGTGTATTACTGCTTTGTCAGTTACATGATATGTAAAGATTTTCTCCCATTTAGTAGGATATCTTTGCTTTAGTTTGGTTTCTTGTACAATGCAGACATCTTTCAGTTTGAGGGAACCCATTTGTTCAGTTGTGCTTTTGTTTTCTTTGCTGTTGGAGTCAGATCTGCAAAGATCACAGAAGCTAGTGCCATGGAGTGCTGTGCTTCTTTTCTATTCTTCAGTGTATTTCATGATTTGGGATCTGACATTCACACATTCTTTTTTTAAAAATTTAACTTTATTTTTATAAAGTTGTTCACACTAATTCATTACATTTAATATTCAAACCCCAATCCCACCACCTTTGCACCTTCCCACCACCATATTTTGAATGTTTCCACACCAAATCCCAAAACATGCTCCCTGAAGCAGAACCAAAACCATTAATTTTGTATTGCTTGTTATGAATAGTTCTCTAAAAATGGTCTAAAATAAAGTTTCCTTAGAGGAAAGTGTAGCAGCCACATTTTTATTCAGTTCCAAATTCATTTTTGTGTGTGGGATAGGATTGAATTCAGAGTAATTTTTTTTTTTTTTAGGTTGGATAGGGGTTTGGGGCCTTACAGAGGAAGTTAGAGCAGTTTTGCTGAATGCGTTGGTCCTATGTACTTAGGAACCCAGGCATATCCCCATCTTTCTTGTTTCAAAGACTTTATTAGCATTTACATTTGGCCTTAACCATTGAAATTGATGTTAGAGGTGAGGTTTAATTAGTTAATTAAGTTGTGGGGTTTTGGTTTTGGGGCCAGGCCTGGCGGATTTCATGGGCTGATCCTGGCCGTGTGCTCAGGACTGGCACCTGGTGATGCTCCGGGAACTGTGTGTGGTGCCAGGAGTTGAACCAGGGTTGGCTACATGTAAGGGCAGTGTTTCACCTCCTGTAATATCTCTCTGCCTCCTATATAAGGGATTGAAAGACAGTATGTAGTTGTGGCTATCAGCATGATTTGTTGATAAGATAATCCCATTGTTGCCTGTGTGAGACCAGTGAAGGAGGGGGTTTTGCCTGGAGTGGTGAGGAGAAAGGATGTTGCTTCCTTCTCTACTCATCTCTGTTGCTGGGGAAGTTTCTGGGGAATCTCAGGCTGATGAGAGTCGGTAGTGAGCCCCCTGCGTGGTACCGAGCTCACATCTCACAGGCTCCACCGGGCGGTGGTCACACTGCACCTGGGTTCTACTTGATTGGCCCTGTGTGGGAAATGATCGCTGCCACCTTATTTCTCAGGTGTTGTGGGCTCCGGCTAGAGTGAGGAATTGCTCTTTGCGGGAAAGTCAGTGCTAAACTTCTCCATACGTTCCACATCCATTGCCTTTCCCTCACAGAAAAGAATTTTGAAAGAAAGACTTAACCTGGCAAGGGGCAGTATTGTACCGTCATCACGAAGGTGGCTTTCCCAGACTGAGACTTCTCCCTGGCTCTCCGAATGTGCTGACCCCTGCACTTCCCCCAAATGTGGGAAACTGACCTGCATCATTTGTGGTAGAAGAATTTCAGAAGGAGACGAAATAATGAGGTGGAACCAGTTTATTTGGGAAATAAAAGGAAGATAAACACGCATGCTCATGAGAGAACACGGGCTTCTTCGAAGAGGAAAAGAGCCCCAAATCCACATAAAAAGCAGGGATGTGCCTCCAGGTCCCCAGAGAGTGGAGCCGAGCTCTAGAATGAAAATGTGCACATCTCAGCAGGCAAGGCTCAGGGCCAGGCCCTTGTCCTCTGTTGAGTTAGTTGATGTTGTTTTGCCAGACTGCTCTCCCACCCCAGGCTGTTGGTAGGGAGTTGCCAGGGGGTAGAATGTGGAGTGTTGCCCATCTACTACTTTTTTAATGCACAGGGGTTATTCTTGGCTCATGCACTCAGGAATTACTCCTGGTGGTGCTCAGGAAACCATGTGGGATGCTGGGAATCGAACCCGGGTCGGCCATGTGCAAGGCAAATGCCCTACCCGCCATGCTATCGCTCCAGCTGCAGCCCGTCTACTTTTGATGTTCCTCTCCTTGTTCTTCCCTTGTCTCGGTGCTGGACCTTTTCCCTTCCAGGCCATTCAGCTGCCTCTCAGGAAACCATCTGTGCACCAGCCTGCAGTTCTCAGTCATATTGGTTTTGCAGGCTTCTGAGATGTGTTTTTTTGTGTGTCAAAGGTCTTTATGCCTTTGGACTGGTTTTAGGTTCCAGACAATGGTTCTCTTAATCTACTTCACCAGCGCGACTTAGCTTCCTGCCTACGACACAGTCTTTAGTCCAGAGATATAGCTCAGAGGGGAAGGTGCTTGCCAAGCACATGGCTGGCCCTGGTTTGGATTTCCCAGTATGCCGTCTGGTCCCCCAGCCCACACCAGGAGTGATCCTCGAATGCAGAGCCTGGAGTGAGCCCTGTGTATGGCTGGGTATGGCCCCGAAACAATACTAAATTTTTTTCCCAGGGCTACATTTATTATGAACAGAACCATAATACTATCAATCTTAGAAATTAAACCATGGGAGTTTTTTGGAGTGGGTACAAATCCTATTTCTAATTGATGAAACTTGAAATAGGTAGTTATCTTAAACCCTACTTTAAAATGATCTCATTAAAAAAATAATTTATGAATACTCATATTTATTTAGTCTTACTTGCACTCATTGTTGGTGGGGAGATGCCTCTCTGACACTGTGGGGGCTACCAGTCTTGGTCCTGGCAAAAAGCCCTGCAGTTCTGAGGGTTGAACCTGGGACCCAGGCATGCACTCCAGTCCGTCAAATTTTTTAAATTGAATCACAAACAGCATAATCTTAAAAAAAAATAGACCTCTTTCATGTTTGGTTTTGGAGAGCTATCTGGTAGTGTTTAGGGTTTTCTCCTGCTGGTGCTGGGGTACTGTTTGCTGCTGTCCTGAAGATCGAATCCCCATCAGTGCGTACAAGGCAAACACCTTACCCACTACTGTCTCTCCAGCCCAAATGTACACCTGTTAACACTTCTAGAGCCTGATGTCTCTTTTTTGGCTCTCTGGGTCACACCCAGTGATGCTCAGGGGCTACTCCTAGCTCTGCACTCAGGAATTACTCCTGGCAGTGCTTGGGGCCCCATATTAAGATGCTAGGGATCGACCTAGGGTGGCCACTTGTAAGCAGATGCCGTCCCTGCTGTACAGAGCTGGATGTCTTCAAGAAGAAGCCTGTCACGGGATTGAAATGGTAAAAAGAAGGGGAAAGAACTTACACTTTTTCAGTGCTTGCTGTATGCCAAGCACGATCTCAGGAGTCTTAATATTTATGAGTGGAACTTAATCTTCACGACATTCAGAAAAGGTAGGATTGCCATTATTCCTGTGTTACAAATCAAGGAAGGCACGGACAGGCTAAGCGGTTAGCCCGGCTGCTTGTCAGGGTTTGAAGTCTCGCCTCGGCTCTGTGCTTGTACTGGTCCCCTGACTGGGGGCGGGGAGTGTTCCCCATGCTGTGCCAAGTGAACTCTGCCTGTCGGTGCCAACCCCCCTCAGGCCTGATAATTCTGCATCCTGGAAAGAGAGCGTTTTGGGTGCAGGACAGGGCTGAGAAGCTCGAGAAGCTGGGTTGATCAAAAGATGTCTCCAAAACAGCCTGGGTTTCAGGCTGGGCTTACGGGCTTAAGGACTTTAATGCTTACTTCTTGATTAGAGGAACAGGCCGCTCGTAAATCCTCTGATCCTCCCACTGGAATGCTTTTGTTGTTCTTTGCGCCATAGATCTCCCTCTCATAAACACGTTGCCCAACCCCCAGACCCCCCCCCCCCCCCGAAACACAGCCTCCTTAGCCCGGCCTGCAGTGCTCTCGCCATGGTCCAGGCAAGCCAGTGCCAACGGTCGTTTTCAGCATGTCGCTGGCAAGGCCTGAGGAATGGCGGGGACTCTGAGCTGTGAGCTGAGCTAATAAAAAGAACCCAGTAAATGAAAGAAATAAAACAAATGGGACCTAAGGGAGCCCTCTTCACATCCATTTGTTTTACGGCACTGGGTCTTAAAGCGTTCACCGAGCTGGAAGGATCCAGAGAAGTTCCTTCGAGGTCGGGAACCACCGCGCTGCACCGGCCCGCACCACGTGGCCGCTGGCATGCACAGCTGGACACGGGGACTCTGGCGTGCGTGACGGCCAGCAGGTACCTCCGAGGACTGTTACTGAGCTCACGGGGATGCAGGAAGGAAGCGGTGTTTACACACACTCATTCTCCGTCCGTTCCCAGCTGATGTCATGTCTCTTCGAGCACCTTGCTGAAGGCAGTTGCACCCTCCACCCACCTCCACCCCCGACCCCCCATCCAGTTTGCATCCCACATACCAGACTCAGCCAGTAACTTTAGACTGAAGGCCAGGCGTGGTGACTCCTTAGGCTGCCAGTAACCGTCTGTCCATCCCTGTCGGTTTCAGCGCTCTACCTTTTCTCTTCTGCCTGCCCACTAGCTCGGTGACGTCATGGTGGACATTGCCAGTAACATCATGCTGGCCGACGAGCGTGTCCTGTGGCTGGCACAGAGGGAAGCAAAAGCCTGCAGTCGGATTGTGCAGTGTCTCCAGCGTATCGCCACCTACCGGCTGGCCAGCGGCGCCCACGTGTACTCCACGGTAAGTGGCCGTCAGCCTGGCATCCGTGGGAAGCCAGCCGGGGATCCAGCGCTGGCCTCCAGGGAGATGCCCACAAGCAGATGAAGACTTTCCCTTTCACGTTGCTCTGACGGTCCAGTTTATAAACATTTTAATTATTTTTTAAAATTATTTTTATTATTTAAAATTTTATATTTTATTTATTTATTTAATTTTTTTTTGGGGGGGTGGCCCATACCCAGTGATGCTCACTCAAGAGGTTGCTCCTGGCTCTGCACTTAGGAATTAATTCCTGGCAGGGCTTCGGGGACCCTAGTGAGATGTTAGGAAGTGAACCTGGGTCCACCACGTGGAAGGCAAACACCCTACCCGCTGGCCTCTCTCTAGGGCTCCGAAGCTTAGCTTGTAAATATCTTAAAGACTAGTTTTGCTATTGAGCGGGCTCCAAATTTCTTGGTCACTGGAGACATTCCTTCTGAGAGGGCAGAGGAAGAGTCTCTAAAAGATCTGGAAGATAAAGAGGACATGCTTGCTCCAGAGTATGCGTCTTTGTCTCCTTTTGGAAATCACTTATGGGGGTGAGTGGGGGAGGGTTTGCCGGTGCCGTGGGGGGTGCCGTGGAGGGCCAGAGGCTGCTCGTAGCTGCTGGGGCTGGTGGCCGAGTGCAGATGCTTAGTCTGTGGTGCCCTTCGGGCCTGTGTCCCAGAGACAAAGGGCTGCCTCCCCCGGGGCCTCAGCCTGCAGTGCTCACGGGCTTCTTGGCTGACTCAGCAGTGCTGGGGGACCACGTGGTGCCGGAGATCCTTCATTTGTAAGGCATGTATGTGCCTTAAGCCCTGCGCTGTCTCTGCCCCGTAAATTCCTTTCTTTGGTTGGCTTTTGGGTCTCACCCTGCAAGCCTCAGATCCGAACCGGGAACTTACACATGCAAAGCATTTCCTTCAGCCCTTCGAGCTATCTCCTCAACCCCTGCTCACTCCTGTGTTTTGTTTCATTTGGGATTGAACCCTTGACTCTCTGCATACCAAATGTGACTCCACCACTAAGGCATTTGCCTGGCCCCGGGAATGATTTTTTTTTTTTTTTAACCTTTAATTTGAACAGTGGTGGGCTCGAGTGATAGCACAGCGGGTAGGGTATTTGCCTTGCACACAGCCGACCTGGGTTTGATTCCTCTGCCCCTCTTGGAGAGCCCAGCAAGCTACTGAGAGTATCCAGCCAACAGGCAAAGCCTGGCAAACTCTCCGTGAAGTATTCAATATGCCAAACACAGTAACAACAAGTCTCACAATTTGTTGTGAGATATTACTGGTGCCTGCTCGAGCAAATTGCTGAACAATGGAAGGACAGTGCTACAGTGCTACAGTTGAACAGTGGTGGTCACCGTTTAATCCTCTGGGAAAACATCAAAATAACCCAGTAGACCTGTCTCTCATCACTGACCACAGCCTACACTACCCTGTTCGGGGTTCTGAAACTGCTTTGGAAATCTGATTATTTGATCAGGCTCCCGTTTCAAGAAATCTGGACTCTGCTTGAGCTCTTACTAATCTATTGGCTTTTTCGGGCTATACTCGGTGGTGCTCAGGGCTCAGGGCTTACTCCTGGCTCAGTGCTCAGGGGATCAATCTTGGTGGGACTCAGGATCACATGTGGTGGTGCTGGGGATTGAATCCAGTCAGCTACGTGCAAGGCAGGCACCTTCCCCTCTGTACTGTCTCTCTAGCCCCTTCTCTTGGCATTTTACATCAGACCCACCCTTGGGATAGAGAGCTATTTATATTTATTTAGTGCTCACTAAGTTGAGGAGTAGCACTTTTTATTTATGCTTAAATCGAACTCTTCTAAATTCCTCGGTGTCCCTATTTCTTCTTTTTCAAAAACGTGTGACCAGTGGGAGAAATAAGTCCTGTAGCAGTCACATTCTGATTTGGTCCATGATTTTCATTTCTTGATTATTTTAGTGGGTTCATAAACTATTTGATTCTTCCGCCTATGATTTCACACGATTCAAAGTTATTCATTTTTTCTATTGATAGATTCTTTTTATGATGGTGCTATTTTATTTTTCCTTTTTGCTCAATTAGGTTTAGGATATGTTTTATTTCCTGAATATGAAATAAAGCAGAGATTTAGCCTGGTTGCTGTTTTTCTCAGGGAAGATTTGCTCTCAGAATTACTCTCTTGTTTAAGTCCAATTGCCTTAGTTGTGGCTACCGTTAGCCCGTCCAGCCACGCAGGGCCATTTTGAAGCCCAGGCTCCAGTCTTCTTACTCAGTTCAGAGAACCAAAATGATTCTTGGGCACTTGCACACCGTTTCAGCATGTAAAGTAGCTTCCAGGGAAGTCTGTGTCTGCTTCTGATAATCAGCAAAGATTTTTTTTAAAAGATATATTGCATTCAATTTTATTTTATATTTGGATCTCATTATGGTAATAATCATGCCTTACTTCCTGTCATTAATTAAACTTTTAAAGAAATTCCATGCTAATATATTTTGTAGTTTACATGAAATAGGTCAGGCTTACTTATGTAAATTTTCCCTCTACGTTTTATATAAACACTGATTTGCAAACTTGTTCGTGATGATTTGTATACGCATTTAATATTCCAGCATCATTCCCACTGCCATTGTCACCGTCCTTCCGCCATTGTCTCCAATCAGCTAATAATTTGATTTGGCTTCAAGGCACCCAGAAGGGAAAATCTCTTCACTGAGGACTCAGGGGTTTGTGTCTTTGAGTAAAGGGTAATTCTTTTGTAACTCAGGGCTCACACGTTTGTCATGGTTTTACATATATATGTGTGTGTGTGTGTGTGTGTGTGTGTATATATATATATACACACACACACATATATATGTATATATATGTCTTTGACACAAAACTGAAATTTTAGAATCTATATTATTTGCTTGCAAATGTAATTGAGTTCAGTAAGATTTTTTTTACTATGTGAGAACTAACACAGAGATTTTTTTTTTGGTCTTGAAAACTTGTAGCAATAGCACAGTGGGTAGGGTGTTTGCCTTGCCTGCGGCTGACCCGGGTTCAATTCCTCCATTCCTCTCAGAGAGCCCGGCAAGCTACCGAGAATATCCCATCCGCATGGCAGAGCCTGGCAAGCTCCCTGTGGCATATTCAATATGCCAGAAACAGTAACAAGTCTTGCAGTGGAGACGTTACTGGTGCCCACTTGAACAAATCGATGAACAGTGGGAGGATAGTGCTACAGTGCTTGAAAACTTGGAGATCCACCAATTATTCTATAGATGGTACTGGGCAAATTCTCTGCTCTTCTGTTTTCTTTTTTTCCCCCCTCTTCTTTTTGTATTTTAAAATAATCTTTCTAATTGACTTAAGGTAACTGTATTCTTTACAACCTACGAGAAGATGATTTTGGCCATCGATAGTACTTGGGATGTGCCTTGTCTTGTAGACACAGACTTCATTCTTCCTGTAAGAGAGAAAAGAAGGGCTGCGTTGACTCTAGAATTTGCTGGAAGTCCTGTCACCATTCGTACTGGTCACTTCTGGCCTCTGGGAGAGACCAGGCCTCAGCACAGGAGGCTGTGATAGAGAGCCGGGGCCTCACAGTTCAGCCTCCCTCTTTTTTTTTTTTTTTTTTTGCTTTTGTGTCACAGCCAGCGATGCTCAGGGGTTACTCCTGGCTTTGCACTCAGGAATCACTCCTGGCGTGCTCGGGGGACCATATGGTAATCGAACCCATGTCGGCTGTGTGCAAGGCAAACGCCCTACCCGCTGTGCTACTGCTTCAGCCCCTCAGCCTCACTCTTAAGTTTGCATTCTGTTGGTGCTGGCACCATCTGTTTCTCATCTGATTTGCTTTAAAAGTCCCTCCCCTGGGCCAGAGGGGTAGCTCACAGGGTGGGGATTCCAGGAGGTCCTGATGGAGACCTACAGCCTGGTCTCTGGAGAACTGTTGGGAGGAAACTCCCCACCCAGAGCACATGTAGCCACACATAGCCGCTGAAGAGACACAGGGCCCCTTTAGTATTTGGACTCGCACCTCCCTTTCGTGCCAAGGAATCAGCCTCCAGTAAGTCTCTGAAAGGTTTTACTCGTGAAACTTGATGCACCAAGCTAATTCCATCTCCCTCTGAAAGCCGGGGAGTGCCCGTGGCCCAAGGTGTTGGCCAGGCTGCTGTTGAGACATTCCCCACCAGAGAGCCCCTCCTGCGTGACCACTGTTCAGGGGAGCAGGCAAGCCGCTGATGTGACTGGCGGCTTTTTCTTCCTTTAAGTACGCACTTCTGCTTTCAGCCCGTTTCCTGCCAAGTTCTCTTCACATTCTTTGTGATCGTGATTGAAGTCTGTGCCTTTGGGTTCTTTTCTACCTGGGCATCCTTTCTGTTTCTAGATAGCCTTTTGTTTTTCAGCTCTTTCATTTTTTTTTTAAATGTTGCTAGTTTTTTCCACTGTGTCTTTGTTCAGTTAAAACCTTTGCCTTTGCAAGTGGCCAGTCTGGCTGGAATCCTGGCATTGCATGTCGTCCCCCCCCAGCGCCTTACCCCGTTCCCCTGGCCCCAGCACTGGCTGCCAGTTGTGACCCTAGAGCCAGGCGGAACCCCGGAGCACTGTCTGGTGTGGGCTGTGACCCAGCACCTCAACAACAGGTGATGCTTTTCTCTTCCATATTGTGACTTTCATAACCCATTTCCTTGCCTTTTGAAGTACTCGCCCAATATTGCCCTGGAAGCCTATGTCATCAAGGCAGCCGGCTTCTCGGGGATGACATGCACCGTGTTCCAGAAAGTGGCTGCCTCGGAGCGCACGGGGCTCTCTGACTATGGGAGGCGGGACCCGGATGGGGCCCTGGATAAGCAGCTGAGCTTCAAGTGCAATGTCTCCAATACATTTTCCAGCCTGGCACTCAAGGTATGTCATTCCCGCAACAAAATCTTGAAGACCCTTCCCAGTGTTTGTATACTCTTAATGTTTTGCTAGGCCAAAATTTTAAGTGTATTGAAAGGTATCGAGAGCAGAGTGTTTTTAGATTGTGTTTTTGCTGTTCAGAGAAATTCAGATCGGGAAGAGCTGTGTGATGGCTTTTACTGGCCCAAGGAAGTTGTGGCCCTTGAATCATTTTCTTTGCTTAAGAATATCGATGTTACTTCTCTGGGCATACTGATAGAGGGATGTATAGATGAATATTGCATATTGCAACTCTCAGCAGCCTTCCTCTTTATTTCTGTCCTGATTCCTGACGACCTTAGGTACTTGTCGGGCCCTAAGTACTGTGTGCTCTTGGCTTTGTACCCATTGAACCCAATGAAAACATTGGGGTCTTCAGGAAAAAAATTTGATCAGGCAAGATGTACCAAAAGAACAGACAGAGAAATGCAAATATGCCTTTTAAAAATGTGTATTTAATGCTAGCATGCAAAATAAAAAATGTTTATTGACTTTTCTGTGGGGAACAGCCCTTGCAAGTCTGGGCAAGGGTCATTCCTGTTCCCGCCTACCTAGCAGGCTTGGCTGGCAGGGGTCCTGCTCCGGTCCAGCTGTACCAGGGACCCCCAGGGCCACACCCCCAGTGCTCGGCCTTTAGTGCTGCACACAGGATGTGTGGTACTCCGAGATGTCATCTGACCATGGAGTGGGGAGACACGCTGAGATGGTGAGTTGAGTTCTGTGAGAAGCCATAAGACGCAGGGAGTAGGATTGCGATCTCTCGATGGAAACAGTGACCCAGAATTGTATTCAGGTGCCCACTCAAAGCATTCAAACTTGGACTTATACCTTAACCCTAACATCATTTTTTTTTTTTCCTGTTCCATAAGAGTCATGAAATGAGACTGAACTCAAAAGTTCTTCACAGGGTTAAATAAGGGAATCTATAGTCATAACTGTTCCCGGAACAACTAGCACTCGAGAAATGTTAGTTCATGTTTATTCTTTTGGAGTCATCTGTTCCTTAGTAGATGCTGAAGATTTGAAGGTAGGGATCATGATGGTCTCATCGTAAATCTCAGGACGCTGGAGTGTCAGGCAAGAGTATGAGACATTCAGTATATGTTGGTCAATAGAAACTGGTTGCCCAGATTAATTAGCAACGAAGCTTAGTTTAAAACTGCATTCTTGGGGCTGGAGCGAAGGCACAGCAGGTAGGGTGTTTGCCTTGCATGCGGCCGACCAGGGTTCAATTCCCAGCATCTCATATGGCCCCCTGAGCACCACCAGGAGTAATTCCTGAGTGCAGAGCCAGGAGTAACCCCTGTGCATCACCAGATCTGACCCCAAAAAGAAAAAAAAAATGCATTCTTAAGGTAAATATGATCCCTGTTAACCTTTATAGTATGATAGATAATCATAATGACGGACTGATTAATAACTGATCAATTGACAGTTTCCATATGGTTAAAGAAATATTTTTGAGTATTTTAGCATCTGTCCATTTAAAATTGAGTACTCAAGAAAATTTACATAAGTTTGTTGGTGTTACTACTTTGACTCATTCTCCTTTTAGTGCTAGAGATCTATAGATATAAAAAAAATCAGACATTAGGAAAATTTAATTACATTACAGAGCACTCAAAGTCCAGATTGTCGCAGGGAAGAATATTAAAATCTAGTGCAAGTACTTGAGTTCACATCCTCCAAGCTATTTAGCTTCATATACTAGTGATATTTAGCTTGATGTCATTGTAAATAGGGAAGAAAACATGGATTTAGCAAGGAAAAACTACCCGAGATCTTTGATCCTGATCATTTCATGTGTGGGTCCACTTTGAACATGAGCGTTCCTTCTGAAATGTCAGCGTAGAAGTCAGAGGGAAGAGGCTCACGATTCCTGTTGATCAGTTGGTTAGTTTGAAGTATTTCCTCCCTCCGCAGCCTTCTCCCCACTCCCTGCCTACAGCCCTGATGATAGTAATTAACGCACCGCCTGTGTAGCAGTGTGGTTTCATGATTACAGTCTCTTTGGTCTACCCGATCCTGGGTTAAACAGCCCTTGTGCCCCACATGCCAGGTAAGACTCGGAATATCAGCAGGATGACAAGGGCCGCCCCGAGACTCTGCTAGGTGACCACTCCACTTTCTTCTCCCTGTGGCTGGTTGAGATCCTCAATCAAAACACACTCGCCGGAGCTGGAGCAGTAGCACAGCGGGTAGGGTATTTGCCTAGAACGAGGCCCACTTGGCTTTGATTCCCAGCATCCATTTGGTCCCCCGAGCACCACCAGGAGTAATTCCATCGCTGAGTGTCACCCAAAAAGCAAAAAAAAAAAAAAAAAACAACAACAACAACAAACCACACTCGCCAACCAAACCCTGGCTTTGCCAGTGGGCTGGAGGAGAGACTCTTCTCATTTATGAGCTGTGATTTGGGGCTTTATATCTATTCTTTGCTCTGATCCATGCACTTTAAAATTACATATACGGTTAACTGAAATGATAATCTTTGTGTTCTTTGCTTAAGGCCAAGTGTCAAAAAATAAGGTATACAGTCATGATAAATGTAACAAATTAAATATGTGTTCCTGGGTGATTTTGTTGTTGTTGTTCTTCGTTTTATGAACTTCCCACAATAAATGATGAACATATTTCTTTTTTAAAAATTCTATTTTTTCTTTGCTTTTTGAGTCACATCTCGTGATGCTCAGGGGTTACTCCCGGCTCTGCACTCAGGAATTACTCCTAACGGTGCTCGGGGGACCATGTGGGATGCCGGGATCAAACCTGGGTGAGCCATGTGCAAGGCAGATTCCCTACCTGCTATCTATCTTTCCAGCCCTGCCATTTTTCTTGTCTACTTTTAAGTATAAAGGTGTAAGTATTATGACATTGCTGAAGTTTACACCCCTGTCCACCACCCTCTCTACACCAGGGAGCCTGTAATTAGTATTTAGTAATATTCTGGGACGTTATAGGCTATTATAAGCTTGTGAATATATATAACAGCCTTGAATGCAGCAGGCTTCATCTCCATGGGCTGCCATAGCCTGAGTTGTACGAAGTGTTGGTGTTGGTTGGTTCTGCAGCTTTTTTTCCTTGATTAGAAGCTCTCTTTTGACTTTCAGAAATTCTAAGTGTCAATACTCTCAATACTCTTGAAACTGCTAGACCAAGTATGGTCTCTTTATGAAATCAATTTGATGTATCATAAGTAATGCGAATCAGGAAGCTATGCTTTGTTTTCATGTTGATTTTATATTCAGAGGAAAATCATTTTATGAATTTTATAGGACTTCATTTAAATATTCATTATGTAACCTTTATCTGTTGATGTCTTGCATGCTTAAGAGAAATTCATATGCTTAATAGAAACTACTAATGAACATATTTATAGCTAATTTTATTTTCTCACCAGATTATATTTTTAAGTTATGTTGATGCCAAGTTTCTTCCCTTTTCGGGGAGGGTGGGGTGGGTTATACCTGATGGTGATGCCCAGGGTTTACTCCTGACTCTGCTCAGGGTTCACTCTTGGTGGTGCTCAGGGGAGACCATTTATAATACTGAGACTGAACTGGGGTTGGCCTTGTGCAAGGCAAGTGCCTTAAACCATATAATCTATCTATCTTTGGTCTCCTCTCCACTCCCCTTCCCTCCCCACTCTTCACCTCCCTTTCCTCTGTGCTAGGAGGTCACTCCTGGGAATTCTCTGGGGAGACCAGTGGTACGGGACTGTGGATTGAACCTGACCGCTTGCATGCAAAGCATGTGTCTATTCTGTTGAACCCTCTCTCTGGCTGAACCCTATTTCCTTGGGTAATATATTCCTACTAAATTTTCTTTTTAACTTAAAAGTTATATCCAAATTGCCAATATACAGGTCCCCAGAGTACTTTCATTCAACAGGTACTTTGGGGCACCCACAATGTGCTAATGTGGCTGTAAGAATAGTTGACAGTGAATTCTCAAGTTTACCATTTGCTTTGAATGAAACATTTAAAAATCTAAACATGCCACACAGAACTTCCACTAATTCCATAGGCACGGGCTACTTTTCTCAAGTACGAGTGTCAAGTGTCTGAAGCTATTATAACAGAGGGCCATGACAAGTAAATGAGTTTATTTGTGCTTAAAAAAAAAAATTCTCCTAAGCTAGTTAGATCCTTAGACAGTGGGTTCTACTGTGATGTTGCAGGTGTCAGTTAGGAGAGAAATATGTGCCAAATTTTACCTGAGAATGGAAGAGGCAGCAGCAGCTATTTCTAAAAGCAATCTGCTGAGGAGACACAATTATATGTGTCCCAGACGCCTTATTTAAAATACTTTGTGAACTCTTCCTCCTGCCTCTCAGCCCTTCTCATTCGGATCCACCCTTTACATTGCAAACAGAATTCTTTTGGTAAAACTCGAATCTTCCCCAGCTCTTGAGGTTCCCAGACACAGTATTGGAGAGCATTTTTGCTAGGCTTTCTGGAATGTACCATAAGCAGTGGCATTAAAATGTTAGGACTTCTCAAAAGTGGTTAATCCCAGCCTTCCCAAATTGCAGGGTGTGGGAGAGGGAGAGCTATGAAATGAATCAGGGATGCATATAGTAGTCAAATTATATGGTATGTTTAGGATGGGGAGGGGCAGTGTTCTCTAAACATTGGACAACCCGGGTGTTATTAAAGCTGAGACAGTATGATGCGATATTTGCGTTTCTTAAGAATGTTGTCAGCATTACCAGTGGAAAGGATGAGTGATGCCAAAAAAAAAAAAAAAAGACTTTGTGATAAGTTCTTAAAATTGGGGAATTAAAAAAAAAACAATTTCTTGCTTTTTTTTGGTGTAGAGATTAATTTTTTTGTTAAATGCTGAGTAACATAAAAATTCTGATAAATATGACTCAATTTTTTAAAGAAAAATATTTTTAATTGAATCACAGTGAGATAAAGTTGAACAGTTGTTCACAGTTGGTTTTTAGTCATATTATGTTCCAACACCTTTCCCTTCACCAGTGTGCGTTTCCTACCGTCAATGTCCCCAGTTTACCTCCCACAGAAACTAAAAAAAAATTCTAATAAATCAGCCAGCACTTTCTGTTGGTCCTATTGGTAACTATGTTTATCTGAGCAGAAGGTATGTCTTATTCCTTGGGAAACGTATGCTGAAATAAGAGTTTGCTGAATCAAAGCTTCTGTTAGGCTTACATAATTCTTCCTTTTGTTCTTTGACAGTTTGAGTCCATCATAAATCAACGTAAAGTTCTCTAAAGCCAAATTAATTAGACTGACATTTGTGATAGTCTGCATTGGTGCTTATTTACCATATTTTATCATTGTAACGTCGATAGTACTATCACCACCTCCCTGATCTGCTCCATGCAACTGCCCCCTGCCAATAGATAAAAGTGCAGGAAAATTCAAAGAATTTCTATAGTTAATTTTTGAAGACCGGAATTTTTTTTTTATTTTTTGGGTCACATGCAGCGGTGCTCAGGGGTTACTCCTTGCTCAGGCACTCAGGAATTACTCCTGGTGGTGCTCGGAGGACCATATGGGATACTGGGTATCGAACGCAGGTCAGGGTGGCGTAAAAAGCAAACACCCTACCCGCTGTGCTATCGCTTCAGCCCCCAAGACTAAATTTTACAGTGCTCTTTCTTTGAGACTTTCTGTTCTGTGTGGTCTCGGAGACATTTCTTAGATAAGCTCCTTGAATTATCGTTCTCGGGAAATCCAGCGTTTGCTCCCTGCTCATATGACGCCCCTTTGTTTTCGTCAACGCCTTTCCAGAATACCATCGTGGAGGCCTCCATCCAGCTCCCGCCCTCCCTGTTCTCTCCAAAGCAAAAACGAGAAGTCAGACTCACCGACGACTCTCTCTACAAGCTCCAGCTCATCGCCTTCCGCAACGGGAAACTTTTCCCAGCCACCGGGAACTCCACCAAGCTGGCAGACGATGGCAAACGGCGGACGGTGGTGACGCCTGTCATCCTCACCAAGATAGGTTCGTGCGCGGCCTCCGCCGTCGGTGTTGGGACGGGGCTGTTTTCTCATTGCCTGTCACTGAGATTGTTCCTTTCTGTCCCTTCTTACTGCTGTGAGTCGCTCGTGGCACAGAGCAACTGGGGCAAGCCTGCTAGCGTGCCTGACGATGTTGCCTCACTTCTGGAGTTGGAGAAAAACCCGTTGTCGTTTCCCACTTGCCCAGATGGCGTGAGTGGAGATGCCCAGCGTATCCCCGTCATCGTGACACTGCGTCGGATTGCACATGGAGCAGATGCCGTGGCAGCCCACTGGGATTTCGACTTGCTGAATGGACAAGGAGGCTGGAAGTCCGATGGGTGCCATATCCTCTACTCGGATGAAAACATCACCACCATCCAGTGCCACTCCCTGAGTAACTACGCGGTGTTAATGGTATGGCAGTTGTTAAATGCATGCGTAAACACAGTATCCTCATTTCTTTCCCACACGCCTGTAAGCCTCAAGTGAAGGTTCTCCTTTTCTTTTTTTCCCAAATGTCTAACATAGATTTGCTGCATTTAATTATAAGTAAGTGGTGATGTTTGATTCAGGTCTGGTTTTGGAGGGAACTTGAGTTACCCACCAGGTGAAATGTTGGGTTCAGTTTGGTATAGAGATTATTATATGAGAAGACTCCTAGGTAGCTGGTAGTTATTAGGTTGATTTTGACCTTAAAATCTGGAGACATCTGCGAGCGCTCTAGTGCGGCTCCCGGCCCTGAAAGAGGTAACTCATGCATAGTGATGAGTCACAGTGACAAGTCAAGGACCCTGACCTGACCATCTCAAGCCGTTTTCCATGACATATCATACATTCTAGGTTCCTTTTGGATTTTGGATAATGGCATTCATTTCAGTTTATTTACTCTGACTGCAGGCTACAGATTGACAATTGTCTTTAGTTTCAATGCCAAAGTACCATTATCTGTTATTTCTCATTATTCAGACCTATTGATTTTTGATGAAGCAATTAGTTTTTAATGCATAAAAATAGGATACTCCTGTTTATTCACTAAAATTATTATCCAGAATGTTTTGAATAACATTCTTATCCAGATCCTAAACGTTCTTATCTGGAATATTCTTGTGGCTGGAGTGATAATTCAGTGGATTGGTTACTTGCCTTGCATGAGGCCAAGGGGTTCAAATTCCCGTATCTCATATGGTCCTCTGAGCACCACCACAAGTCCTGAGTGTAGAGCCAGGAGTAAACCCTGAGCACTGCTGGGTGTGGCCCCCAAACAAAAATAAAAGTAGAACATTCTTCGTCAAAACATATCCATTAATTGATATGGTTGGGTAAACTTTTCTTTGAGTTGAGGAGTGTTGAAACAATTTTCCATGTACAGCAGTGTGGCCAGGCTAAAAAAATTAGCCTACCTGTACACACCCATAGGAATCTTCTCACATGGCGAGGGAGCCTTGTTCTGCAGTATCCGATGGATCTGATAAGCGACTAGTCACTCTGGTTTTTATTTTCCTTTTTGATTGTTGTTGTGAGGGCCACGCTTGGTGATGCTGGGGTTCCATTGTGGTGCCAGGGGTCAATCCCAGGGTCTCACCCATGCAGTATCCGTTCCTTGTACTGAACCGCACACCAAGCTCCTTGTTTTAACTTAATTTTATCATTGCTGTGACGTGGTAGCAGTGGAAGCCATTACTTCTGAATCTGAAAGACATTTCTTCAGCTTGAGAATAAGAATGGCATTTTTATTCCTGCCTCTGTTACCAAAGGTAAAACATAATAATCATGATATGTTTTACATTTTGGTGAATAGTATTTTTTTTAAAGAGCCTTTACCCCACTTAATATGATCTGTGAAGCTGACTTTAATGAGAATCAATATTCCCCAGCCCTGGGGTGTCGGTTTCTCTTGTTGTTCCCTTGGTCTGTATTACATCACGTGGCTGTGAGTCAGGCAGAGAAGAGCGAGCTGGTCCTCAGCCCCTCTGTCCTGATGCTCCTTCCCTGTGCTTGTTCCCGGTCCTACTGGCCAAGGGTGGGTGGAACAGGCCCCGCGGGTCACTGATTAGATTCTCTTTACAAATCCACGCTTGGTCTCTTCACGGCAGAGCCAGGGGTCCGGAAGTCCACATTTTATTTTATCATTTTTTGCTTTGGGGGGGGTCACACCCGGCTATGACAGGGGTTACTCCTGACTCTGCACTCAGGAATTACTCCTGGCAGTGCTCAAGGGACCATATGGGAGGCTGGGAATCGAACCCGGGTCGGCCCCATGCAAGGCAAACGCCCTACCCACTGTGCTATATCGCTCCAACCCCTGGAAGCCCACATTTTATCATGTTGCAGTCACTTTTCAAATTGAAGTATGCAACTTCTGAATCATTTTCCCTTTCAGTTTGAAAGTGATTACGAAATACTTGGAACTAGGAAGTTCTGAGGGAGAAATAATAGATAGAAAGATTGCCTGAAGTTTATGTAATAATTAACTAGAAAGTTGACCCAGAGAAATGAAACACGGCTCATTCTCCTGCTTTCCCACTCTCCCTCCCTTCTCCTCTCTCAAGGCATTTTGAGCTTAACTGTTAATACTGTACCATTGAAACTTTATTTAATCTAATGCTATTTTAAAACATCTATTTTTGAACTTCTTGCTGTTCTTTCAGCTATTTAAATTAGTATAATCCTTTTCTGAAAGAAATAAGCTATTCTTTTATCTTCTATACTTTCGGTCTTTTTAAAAAAATTGCAATATACAATTCTCAAAAGTAAAATACAATACTGTGAGTTTTTTCTGTGAAGACTATCCTTAACCTTCCACTTTTCTTAAATATAATGGTGCCACCTAGAGGTAGCAAAGTGAAATGCACGTGGGCTTGTTGACCAAAAGGTAGCTAGTATAGAGAAATTTTAGACTTCTCACTAAATATTGACAACTTAGTTATTTGTACTCTTTGACTAAGAGGCGGTGCATTGATTATTTGTGCATTTTCAGGGCTTCCATGAGAAAGAAATCAGGGTGAGCCCTGTAACTCTTTCCTAGCTGAAGCACAGATTGAAGATTTAAGCCATTTTTACAAACAGGGCGATTTCAGCAGGGAAGAAATTTACATTTGAAGTAAGTTAGTAAGAGTCAAAATATTTATGTATGGGGACTTCGGCTAATTCTAACATCCTCACGGATCAAAGACTCCATTTATGCATTGGAAATCTGAGCTGGGAACTTTCTAGTTGTGAGTGAAAGGCAAACCTCAAAATAGATGTTTCACTTTTCTAAAATATGCTAAAAAAGATGTCTGCTCTAAGGCCTAGTTGTTAAAAGAGTCAGTTTAACTGAATCGGCAGGAATTGTAAATTGGGTGGGGGTGTCAGCTCTTTTATGCTTGGGATGGGATGGGCATTTTCCCCCCTTGAAAGAAGAGAGACTTTGGGAGAAATAACATTGCCTGAAGGGAAAAAAAAATGTTCCCCATATAGCATAAAGGCAAAGTTAATGAAATCATACCTACTTTTGAATAAAATTACATGAAGAAAGAAATCGCTTTGAAAAATAGGAAATTCCAGTCCAGTCCAGGCAGAGAGTGGAGGAGCTGGGAATCTTTCCTGGCAGACTCTCTCATACTCCTACTCCAGTTCAAGCCTGTACCACACATGGGTCCATGAGTACAGCCAGGAGTGATTCCTGAGCTCAGAGCCAGGAGCAAGAGCAGTCCAAAATACTTAGAGTCCCACCCACCCCCAATCTAATACAAAAACAGAGATGTGGCATAAAAGTCCACAGCTTTTATTCTCTTCAGAAAAGAAAAACAATAGGCCTCTTTCTGATTTTTTTTTTTTGAAAACCATGTTGCAATAGCACAACGGTAGGGCGTTTACCTTGCACGCAGCCAGCCTGGCCGAGCCGGGTTCGATTCCTTCGCCCCTCTTGGAGAGCCCGGCAAGCTACAGAGAGTAGCTTACCTGCGCGGCAGAGCCTGGCAAGCTACCAGTGACGTATTCAATATGCCAAACAATAACAACAAGTCTCAAAATGGACATGTTACTGGGTCTGCTCGTGCAAATCGATCAACAATGGGAGGACAGTGACAGTGAAGAGTTTAATATATGCTTTTTATTTTAAGCCCAAATTCTTACGTGGACAGGTAAACCTTTGTCTAATTTGGTTTCCAGTGAATTGCTTTTTCTGTTACCTGCATTGCAGAATCAAGATCAAGATTTAGAAAGCAAGTTGGGAGGGAGGGAAGGAGGGGGGAAAGGGATAGGTGAGAAGGAGGGAGGAAGGGAGGGAGGGAGAGAGGGAGAGGGGGAGAGGGAAGAGGGGAGAGAGAGAGAGGAGAGGATGAGAAGTAGGTCAAAGGTGAACCGTGCAAGTTAGGAAAATTGCATGAGCATTAATCCTTGAGTGAAGCAAGGGCATATAAGGCCCGGAGTTTTGTTCTTTCGCTCCCTTGAGAAAATCTTGAGCGGTTGTATATCCAAAAGCGGGCACTAACACAACGCTTTCTTCCTCCCCTCAGGATTTGACGGGATCCGAACTCTACACTCCAGTGGCCAGTCTGCTGCACCCTGTGGTCTACACTACGGCCGTCATTCTTCTCCTGAGCCTCCTGGCGGTCATCGTCAGCTACATATACCATCACAGGTGAGGAGTACGTGCACCGGACACAGGTTCTGCTGTGTATTTGTGTACGTCGGCGTTTAGGCCAGTTTAAGGAGGACTTACTGCCACGCTCTTTTGTCTGAATGAGAATCCTTATTTCCAGGGCAGTGGGGAAATGGCTCAACACATTGTAGTGTGTGTGCACTTTGCGTGCGGGGTTCAGTCCCCAGCCCCTGTGGCCTCCTGAGCAGCCTCTGGCGCCAGCTGCCATAACCCAGAACTGAAACAAAACAAATAGGAGTCACTTTATAGTCAACACACCTTTGTTTCTTTCAATCCCAGACTTAAAACATTGGTCCATGGGAAGGTGACTGCATCGTTTTCAGCATCTGGTCATTTGACCGTTACTGCATCATTTTCAGCATCCGGTCATTTGACTGTTGCTGCATCTGGAGAGTGGATATTGGCAGGTGCCAGATAAGTGATTAGTCAGACTGTATTGCACTGTTAGTACAGTCTGACTACACTGTTAATCTGGTTCTACACTGTTAATTTGGAAGGCAGGAGGGAAGTGGATGGGTGCCCTGTGACATGGCTTCCAGATCAGACCTTAAAACTATTTCGATTTCAGGCCGTTTCCCATTTTGTGAGACACTTCATTTCTTTATAGATGACATTTAAAAGGTTCCTGTTTGGGGTTTACTCCCAGCTTGGCGCTAGGGCACGGCTCTGCTGGTGCCAGGGTCTGGCCCACTCGGGGCCTCCCGCATGCAGAGCGAACACTTCACCCCGTGGAGCATCCCACCAGCTCCTCTCCAGGCCGTCTGTAAGAAAATCGGTGGCGTGTGAGCATGGAATCTGAGGCGGTTTTTTGTCCGTTGGAAGCAGTGCTAGAGAGAATTTTATTTCATGGTGGGAAGTAGATGAACTGAAAGGGTTCGCTAAGCAGAAGTGCACTTTAAAAGAGGTTTTGCTGGAATGTATTTTAAAACCGGACAACTATGACATTTATTGACATTTAGTTAAGAAACAAAAAAGAGGTTTTGATATTAAGAGAAAGAAAGGAGGGAAGACCTCAACATTGATTTGCAAGGCCGGGAGAAGTGCAGGGAGCATTTGGGCTGTGTTAGGCCACAAAGACATCCCGCAGAAGGCCTTAGGAGGACCGCAGGCATGTGCCTGCCCAAGGCATCAGAGCTAACAGCAGCCCTGACTGACGTGTTTCTTAGTGTGTAGAGTAGGTTTAGTCTTTAGTGTACTGGGTGATGTACTTGCCTTTGTAAGTTGTACAGGTAACTGTGGAGAAACTGAGGAACTGAGGGGCGGGGGAGGGAGGAGGGGGGAGAGAGAGAGAGAGAGAGAGAGAGAGAGAGAGAGAGAGAGAGAGAGAGAGAGAGAGAGATAAAGAGAAATTTGCTTAGAAAATAAAATGATGCCTTGGCAGTTGGGATGCATTTGGCCTTGTCTCACGTCAGAAGAGCTTGCCTGGATTTGAGTATTTTCCCCTTTTCTTTTGACAGTTTGATCAGAATCAGTCTCAAGGGCTGGCACATGCTCGTGAACTTGTGTTTTCACATTTTCCTGACCTGTGTGGTCTTTGTGGGCGGAGTCACCCAAACCAGAAATGCCAGTGTCTGCCAAGCGGTACGTACAGTGTAAACATGAAATGGAAGGGAAAAGAAATACGGTTTCAGAAAATTATTTGATCTGTTTTGTTAACTATGAAAGGGAAAATGGTAGCTTAAAGTTTTTTTTTCCCCTTTAAAGGTCAGACAAATGTCTGTCACTTGAACGGTTTACCAGTAGGCTTCAATTAGCATTTTACAATTGAAAATATGACGACTTAAGGTGTTTGTCTTTTATCTTTGGGAATTCAGTGCTTTGTGGTAGGACTCATAATGCTTAATGAATGCCAATTGTTTGCAAAATCATAATGCTGTGGAAAGAGAAATGATTTTCTCAGATAATAGGATTTTAAAAGTTATTTATTGATGAAAATATTAGGAATTAGAACAATATTTAACTGTGAGATATTAAAAGATGAAATGTTTTTTCTGACAAATAGGAAAAAATAAATTATTTAACTTTTTTTTTTTTTTTTTTTTTTTTTTTTAGTTATTTATTTATTGAATCACTGTGGGAAAGGTTACAAAGCTTTCAGGTTTATGTCTCAGTCATGCAAATATCAAACACATTTCCCTTTACCAATACTTATTTTTTACCATGAAGAACCCCAATAAAACCCCACCCCCCACCCCTCCCCGTCCCTGTGAGGCAGATGAATTCTAGTTAACACTCTATCTGCTTTGATTAGATTCATTGTTTCAATAAAAGATTCACCACTATTATTTAGAGTTTACCCCCCCCCAAATCAGACATGCTGAAAAAGCATTGTGAAGTGATTTGCTTTCTACAGCTGGGTTCAAGAATTAAATGTTGGTTTTGGATTTCTGCTATTTTACCTATTGACCCTGGAAGTATTTCTACTGAAAGTCAGATAGTTAAGAAATTGGTTTCTTGAGTATTGGTAAAGGGAAATGTGTTCGGTATCTACATGACTGAGACCTAAACCCGAAAGCTCTGTAACTTTTCCCACAGTGATTCAATAAATAAATAAATTATAAAAAAAAAAAAAAAAAAAAAAAAAAAAAGAAATTGGTTTCTGTGTTCTGGAGTTGTGGCCGTGCTGGAGAGCCGCTCGCGGGGGGACCGGTGGCCTCGGTAGGGCGTGAAGGGTGGAGCGAAACGCCCCCTTCCCATGAGGTTTTAGTCGCCCCCACACTCCCGGCTCATACCTGCTGTCTACAAGGCTCCCATGTGGCCGCCATCTTTCTTTCCAGAGAGGAGAGGGCGAATGGGGCAACACCCTTTCCCCTCCGGCAGACTTGATGGCCTGGATTAACGCATAGTCCATTCACTTTTCTGCTCCAAGCTGCTGGGTTCTGCATTAAGTCCTTGTGCTTCTGGGGCCATGGCCGTGCTGGAGAGCCGCTCACGGGGGGCGACTGGTGACCTCGGTAGGGCGTGAAGGACGGACCGGAACGCCCCCCTTCCCATGAGGTTTTAGTCGCCCCCACTCCCCCGGCTCATACCTGCTGTCCACAAGGCTCCCATGCGGCCGCCATCCTTCTTTCCAGAGAAGAGAGGGCGAATGGGGCAACACCCTTTCCCCTCCGGCAGACTTGATGGCCTGGATCAACGCATAGTCCGTTCACTTTTCTGCTCTAAGCTGCTGGGTTCTGCATTAAGTCCTTGTGCTTCTGGGGCCGTGGCTGTGCTGGAGAGCCGCTCGTGGGAGGCGACTGGTGACCTCGGTAGGGCGTGAAGGACGGACCGGAACGCCCCCCTTCCCATGAGGTTTTAGTCGCCCCCACACCCCCGGCTCATACCTGCTGTCCACAAGGCTCCCATGTGGCCGCCATCTTTCTTTCCAGAGGGAGGAGGGCGGATATTTAACTCTTAATTGCAAGTGAATTTTATTTTAATTTCTCCTTTAATCAGATTCAGTATAATTGTTTAGAAAGGTTCATTATTTTTCAAGTCTAAATAGTCCTCTGGAAACTTAAAAATGCCATTAGAAAGTACTTTACAACTAAGAATTTCAGTTTTCCTAAGTCTTAACTGTAAAACAAGAACAATTTTTTAATCTTGTATCTCCTGGATTAAAGATACTTTAACCTCTCTTTGTGAACTCTCTGTCTAACCTTTTCTTGTTCTTTTGATTTTTCTGTCAGAGAAAACTAGCAATCCTAAAACCTACTACTTCAAGTCAGTATTTGTGATGTATCTTAAGTTCTTGAGTTTCTATGTGTTAATTTTTTTCATACTCTTCCTACTGATTGGGGTGACTCCAGGTAATTCAAAGGTTTATTTTAGGTTTTTTCCCTCCATTACTTTTTTTTTTTGGCTTTTTGGGTTATACCCGCCAATGCTCAGGGGTTACTCTGGCTCTGCACTAAAGAATCACTCCTGGCAGTGCTCGGGGCACCATATGGGGAGCTGGGAATCGAACCTGGGTTGGTGCATGCAAGGCAAATGCCATACCTGCAATGCTATCACTCCAGCCCACATTTCTTTCTGCAAAGTTTTCAGTGTGATGAGTATAACTCAGAGAACCCCAGGAGTCACTTTTGTCCCTTCGCTGGAGCCCTGGGTCTGCCGTCTCTCTTGAGTGACTGTATCCTTTTGGGCCCTCCAGCATCTTTGCCCTGGGAATCCTGGACAGTGACTTCCATGGGTTTCTGTTCTGCAGAATCACACTGTCTATTCAGGTTGTCAGGTTTTCACAGAGAGGAGACATGTTTTCACTGAGAAGAATTCTGGGCTCATTGATGTCAGTCAGTCAGCATGATTTCTTGATTTGGGGGAACCATTCTTTTAGAATTAAAAAAAACTTTATTTTTTTCTGGGACATTTTCATGAAGAGAATTTGTGCCTATAATTATTATTTTTAAGAAGAAATAATCAAAGAGATTACTTCAGTGAATTCAGAAAGCTGAATCATACCCTTGGTGCCCTGATACCACATGCGTTCTTCTGATTCAAAAGCGTTTATAAGTCTCTCAACCTGGAGAGATAGTACAACTGGTGGGTGCCTGCCTTTCTCTGGCTGATCCAGGCTCAATCCCTGGCACACCATATGTTCCCTGGTCCCTTCAGGGAGTGATCTCTAAGTGTAGAGCCAGGAGTAAGCCTTGAGCACCACTGGGTATGGCCTCTCAAGTGAACGAAAAAGAGTTTTTAAGTCTCTCCATCCTATTTTCCTTGAGACTTTTATATTCATGTCGAGTTGTTTTAAGGACAGATCACGTGACACGTGTGACTTGCATCATCCCTTTGGGAAGAAACTTCATTACTGCCCTTGTTTATATTTGTCACAGTTACCCACAGTTATTGATTACCTCTCAGGTCGTAATGCAATGAGAACTAATATAGTTCCTCCAAAGTCCCCAGCGATGGTCATTGATAATACCTGTACTGCAATTGTGGAAAATCAGTTTCAAAGCAGTGGCATTGTATATCTAATGCCATACCCATAGGCAAAAAAACAAAAAAAATATCATTATATGCTAACAGTGCACTAAATCACAAATCACAATCACAAATCATCCTGTTAGTTGTCGATTGCCTCGAGCAGGCCCCAGTAACGTCTCCTTCATCCTAGCCCTGAGATTATATTCAAGGCTCTTTAGGAGAATGAGACCCATCATTGTTACTGGTATTTGGCATATTGGTTACCTCACGGGGAGTTTGTCAGACTATGCCGTGTGGGCAGGCTACATTCGGTAGCCTGCCAGTTTGTCAAAGTAGGAATGAAATGTCATAATAAGATGTCGCGCGGCCGTGAATGCGGCCGCGCGGTTCCAGGAGCTGGTTTTTATAGTCTCTGAGTCTTGGCCGCTGATGGGATTACACAGCGCCAGGGGGCCAGTTGGTGGGTGTGACCCCCGCCTACTGGAATTTGGAGGATCTGGGTGGAGGATGCTCAACCCCAATCCGAGTAGGCTTGGAGATCTCGGCCCCAGAACCCACGTGACTTTGTCCCTCTGCCAGTACCTTCATGTGTGCGGAGAGTGGTCTCAGCATGGTGGTGACTGGTCCTGGAGGTCTTCGGCTGCCGGGGCCCTGGTCAGGGCGGGGAGGAAAGCTCAACCCGCTCCCCTCCAAGGGGTCCCGGCGAGGAATAGCCAGGCACGGGGGCAGGAGACTGCACTCTTCTCCTCCGGGAGCTGGTTTTTATAGTCTCTGAGTCTTGGCCGCTGATGGGATTACATGGCGCCAGGGGGCCAGTTGGTGGGTGTGACCCCCGCCTACTGGAATTTGGAGGATCTGGGTGGAGGATGCTCGACTCCAATCCGAGTAGGCTTGGAGATCTCGGCCCCGGAACCCACGTGGCTTTGTCCCTCTGCAGGTACCTTCAGGTGTGCGGAGAGTGGTCTCAGCATGGTGGTGCACTAAATACTTTTATTTAATTTCAATAGTGTTATCATTGGCAGAGTCTGGCAAGCTCCCTGTGGCGTATTCGATATGCCAAAAACAGCAACAATAAGTCTCACAGTGGAGACATTACTGGTGCCCACTCAGGCAAATCGATGAACAATGGGAGGACAGTGCTATTGTATTAGTCTTTAGAGCTTTCATTTTTAGTTAACAGAGGAGTTTTTCAAACCCACCTTGGGCTGCTGAATTGTCATAGCCCAGGGAAGGCTACGTCCTGGTATTAAAACCCGTTTTTTTCTTGGAGTGCCAGCCTGTTCACCCTCATCTGCTCACATACCATTATGCTCTGTAGAAATTTTTCAGGCCTCTTGCTCTAAAGCTGTGACTTTGACCCTCTCTGTTCCTTTGCCTTTTGTTTTCCTCCCCAAAATGGAACTTAGCAACTGAGCTTGAATTTGAAATATTTCACCTCTGGGGAACGCACCTTTGGTTTCCTGTCCTGGAGCCATATTATGGGATAGTAGGGACTCTCCATTGTGTGAGTTAGTGGTGACTACTACTTCTATTGTGGCCCATCTCTGTTCATCTGTGCTTTCGCCATTGGAGGGCATAATCCCCTGTTACTCAACTTCTCCAGTTCTTTGTTATATTAGCAGGAAATAATGTTGCTCCATAGAGTAGACCTTTATCCTATTTTGGCATCAGTTTTTTTTTTGCTTTTTTGTGTCACACCCTGGGCTGGAGCGATAGCACAGAGGGTAGGGCATTTGCCTTGCACGCTGCCAACACGGCCAACCCGAGTTCGATTCCTCCGCCCCTTTCAGAGAGCCTGGCAAGCTACTGAGAGTATCTTGCTTGGCAAGCTACCCATGATGTATTCGATATGCCAAACACAGTAACAAGTCTTACAATGTGTCTGGGCCCACTCGAGCAAATCGTTGAACAATGGAAGAGCAGTGACAGTGAAAATTAGTGTCACACCTGGCAATGCTCAGGGGTTACTTCTGGCTCTGCACTCAGGAATTACTTCCGGAATTAACCCTTGGTGTTGTTCAGGGGACCATATGGGATTGTGGGAATCGAACCCGGGTCAGCCTCGTGCAAGGCAAACGCCCTGCCCGCTGTGCTATCGCTCCAGCCCTGTTTGACAAACTTTTTGGTAAACTTTCTAGCCTGCGCATATTGAAAAGAACATTTTTTCCCCTCCTCTTTTCAGTAATGCATTTTTCCATCATCTTTCTAGGTGGGAATCATTCTTCATTATTCCACCCTTGCCACGGTGCTGTGGGTGGGGGTGACTGCGCGCAACATCTACAAGCAAGTCACTAAAAAATCCAAGCGCTGCCAGGACCCTGACGAGCTGCCCCCACCCCCTCGGCCCATGCTCAGGTAAGCACCATTGGCGTTCACTAGCTCGCTTGACTCAGTGGAACCACGGTCGTAGCAGAAAGCACCATTTGAGAGAATAGGTGACCTCGGTTTGACTCGTGAACCCGAGAGTGTACCTTTGTGGCAGTCAGTGACTGCCCACTCCTCTCTATACTGGGGATATCTTACCTCCTGGAGGGGGCCTTATTCTGACTTTCGAAACCCAGGCTCAGAGAGTCCCCCACCAAGCCTCTCATCAACGTACAACAGTGCCAGCTGGGCATCCAGTTGGCTCAGTTCTCCTCCACTTGCCCTAAGACAGGCTGGACGCCACCAGCCAAAGGCTTCATCCTGCAGGATCCCCCACCTACCACTTCCAGATGCCCTGACCAGTTGCTATAACACACCAGAACTCCCCTTTAATGCAGCTGGCGGAAGTCAGGAACGTTTTGACCTACTGGCTGACCCATTCTACAAGGATGAGTCAGCAAGGGATGGAGTAAAGGGACGGAGTCAGCAGGAGTCGGAGAGCCCCAGGAGACCATTTCCCATGGGTTTTGTGGGTAACGCTCTCCCCCAGTTGCACTCACTCACCCTCCCGGAGCTGTCCAGGCCTGGCCGGAGGGTCCACTCCGCTGCCTGATTGAAGAAGCCCCTGGCTGCGCAGGTTCCGTTTCCAGCCCTGTCCCCTCCCTAGGGTGATCCGAGGGTAGGACTGGATGTTCTGACTCTGATAACATGGCTGATTCTTCTGGACGCCGTACACCCTGGAGAGGATTTACAGAGGAAAGAGGGCTTTGCAGGCTTGCCGTGCACAGGGCTGGCCACTGGTGAGCCCCTGCACAGGGCTCTCTGCAGTGCCAGGTGCAAGAGAACAGCCCTGGGTGAGCAGGGTTGAAACAGGGTTCCTGCAGAGGATTAAGAAAAATGAGAGAGGGGCTGGAAAAATAGCACAGCGGGTAGGGCGTTTGCCTTGCACGCAGCCAACCCGGGTTTGATTCCCAGCATCCCATATGGTCCCGTGAGCACCGCCAGGAGTGATTCCTGAGTGCAAAGCCAGGAGTAACCCCTGAGTATTTCCAGGTGTGACCCAAAATGCAAAAAAAAAATAAATAAAAATGAGAGACAGAAAAGCATGGTGAGGTGAGGGCTGACGGCCTGTGGGCTGAGTGCCCCTCTTTTTTGTCTGCTGTGTTTTTAGAACAGGAATTATTGCAGGGGAATGGGGTGGGGAAGATATTCTACAGTCAGATGCTGGTCGGTGCTCAGTGAACTGAGCTAAACTCTTTCCATATCCAAGGGGACAAAGGGTTGTGGGCTGATCTGGGCGGAAGAGCAGAGCTGAGCAGAGGGCCTTGGCTTCACAGAGTTCCGGAGTTGCAGTGCGTCCATTCCCCGCATTTCAGAGTCCTCCTTCCTACCCTCTCTGCCTCTCCCCTCAATGTGTGTTTTAACCCCTTTGGTCCCACGGCCAGGTGCAGTCCTGGGGGTTCCAGAGCACTACTGGGAGTGGCCCAGCACCACCCTCTCGAACCCCCCCCCAAGGAAAAAAAAAGTCTTCACACGAAAAGATATACTCTGAGAGCTCAGGGTCATTTACATATGTGGGTTTGTTGGTTTGTTTTGAGGGGGCACAGCCGGGCGGTGGGCCGGGCTCACTCCTGGCTCTGCACTCAGGATCATTCCTGGCTGGGTGCTGGGGAGCCTTTGGGGTGCCGTGGGTTTAAGCAAGCACCCTGCCCACTATACTGTCTCTCTGCTCCCCTGCATACATGGTTTTTTGATGGAACTGTAATGAACGTGTCTTCAGGAGAAATCCGTTAAGGAAAGCAGGATCCCTGGTCCATGTTAGGCTGAATAAGAGACTGAGGAAGATGAGAGGAAGGGCCAGTGGTCCATATGATGCCGACCAGCCTGCATGCTTGGCCAGTCAGATAGAGGACAAGCCGCAGGATGCCTCTGACCCTTTTCATTAAAAGACTTAGTCGGGAGAAGACATTTGAGTCAGACATGTGGGTATCCTGTCCTCAAGCAGCCGTCCTTTCAGTTTTGGGGTAAACAGGCTCACGATGAGTAAGAGACATTCGGTGCGCCCCACCTCACCCCCACCCCATCCCATCCACGAAATAGACATTTCAGCTTCCAAGGCCAGTGCAAGTGCCTGGTGACCTCGTGACCACAGTGCCTTCTTGGCCTGGTTCCAGACTCCTGCCCTGGCCTGGCCGGCAGCTTCAGGAAGCCCCAACCTCTCGCTCTGAGGAGGAGGCGGGAGGGGGGCTGCTGAAGAGAGTCTCCCAGTACCCAGGAGAGGACAGTTCTCAGCAGGAAAGCGGCCTCAGTGGGAGGTGTTGAAGGCATTGATGTTTCAGGATTCTCCTTGGAGACAGAAGCACAGCTGTGAGGAACATTCTGGGAGAGGGGGAAACCGGGAGAAGGGAGAACCGGCGTGTCTCCAGGCTGCGAGTTCAAGCAGCAGAATCAGGGCTGGTAACAGGAAGTCCTGCATCAATTCTGGAAACAGTACAACATGTTCCGTGAAGAACATCTCTGAGTTTGCATTGCAGGAAGAAGAGTGTGGGTGTGTGTGTGTGGGGGGGGTGTGCCCCCACTTCCTACTCTTGGGAGTATTGACACCCTTTAAGTCTCTAAAATAAAGGACAGGGGTATGGATTTTTTTTTTGAGAGGTGATTTAGCAGTTTTTCAACAACACTGATGAGTTTTAGGATTTTAGTGACGTGAGCAGGACTCACACAGTGCCTGCCAAAATGGGATTGTCTGCCTGCAGCCAGCTCCCCATGTGACAGGCCAGGAAGAAGCGAGCGCAGAAGTAAGGCCTGGACGAGAGAAAAGGAGCTCACCAGCCCAGAAAGTTGCCCATCACTTTGATCCGTGAGCTCAGAGCATCTCGGATCAGAAAGAGTTTTCCTCCAGATGGTCGGACTTCCTTCTGTGTTGTTACAAGCCTGTCACTTTCCTGCCTCCTCGCAACAGCCCATGGGAAGGGGGCAGGAAGGGCTGTGTGAAGCTGCTGTGTGAAGCTGCTGCCAAGCCGGTGCCTTGTATTTTTAGGGTCCGTGATCTGAGGAATGAGGCAGAGCCAGATATGCAAGCAGAGATCTTCATTCGCGCCAAGCGCACATACTAATCGACCAGGGTCTCCCACACAGAGGGTGTCCCCGTGCAAGTGTCCCCCTTTTTTTAAAAATTTTTAAAAAAATTTTTATTAGTGAGACACCATGAGGTACAGTTGTAGACTTAGAAATTTTGTGCTTGGGTTTCAATTATACAGTGATCAGATACCCTTTTAGCCCTTCGCTTGGGTTTGAACCTTCGTGTCTTGGGCTGGCTCCTTCCCAGGACCCTAAGGCCGTGTTTTTTCTTTTTCTTGATTGGCTTATCCCTTCCCTGCTGCCCTCACTGGCTAACTCAGAGTACCCCAGGTGACTTCCTTTCCCCCTTTTCAGGCTATCCCTGCCACTCTGCCTTTTCTGGTCCTGTACCTTTATTCTTCTTTCCCAGACTTATGCCAGTGATGGTGTTAGCTAGGTTACGATAAACCCGGCCATCCTCTCCGGTATGCCTGCTTAGCATTAAATTGTTACAGTGTGGGACTCTGGCTAATAATGGAGTCCCTGGTGTTCGTTCTTGCAGCCTTTCAATGTTAGTGCTCAGGGGAGGTCAGACCGTGGTAGACGTTCTCTTATGTGCCGCTGGAGCCAGGCACGCCACGCTATTAATATTCCATTTCATATTTTGTCAGGGGCTGGAGCGATAGCACAGCGGTAGGGCGTTTTTGCCTTGCACGCAGCCAACATGACCGACCCGAGTTCGATTCCTCCGCCCCTCTCGGAGAGCCCGGCAAGCTACTGAGAGTATCTCGCCCGCACTGCAGAGCCTGGCAAGCTCCCTGTGATGTATTCTATATGCCAAACACAGTAACAACAAAGTCTCCAATAGAGACGTTACTGGGCCCGCTCGAGCAAATTGATGAACAACGGGAGGACTGTGACAGTGATATTTTTGTCAGACAGCACATTGAAATCTTAAAAGTTCATTTTGCAATGAATTTCTATCTTACCAGCTAAACCTAACAGTTCCCTGCCAAATAGAATGAAAACCTACCTGTAGCAGCTATTACTTGGCCTGTCCACAAGGTGGCAGAAACGGATCAAACTTTTCTCCATGTGAAAAATGTACTACTAGACTGTGTTATTTAAAAAGAAAAAAAGATGCAAACACGGGTGGAAAATAGTTTAACTGTTATTGCTAACCAGGTAGCTGCCGAAAGGGAAAGTTAACGCTCACTTTTGTATTTGGGGAATAATTATCTCCAAAAATTGACTCTGGCAGACCTGAAATGCCCCAATAAGGGATCTCGTCCCTTACAGTCTGGGGTAATCAATGAACTGCTTTTCCCTGCTCACCTCCTAGGTTTTACCTGATTGGGGGCGGCATCCCCATCATAGTTTGCGGAATAACAGCTGCAGCAAACATCAAGAATTACGGCAGCCGGCCCAACGCACCCTAGTAAGTAGTTTGTATTCTCTGGACACCTGGTCCCATTGTGCGCGCATGAGAGTGTGTGTGTGTGTGTGTGTGAGAGAGAGAGAGAGAGAGAGAGAGAGAGAGAGAGAGAGAGAGAGAGAGATCCCTGGTCCCATTGTTCTTCTGTGTGTGTATGTAAGAGAGACCACTGGCCCCATTGCTTGTGTGTGTGTGTGTGTGTGTGTGTGTGTGTGTGAGAGAGAGAGAGAGAGAGAGAGAGAGAGAGAGAGATGCTTGGTCCCATTGTTCTTCTGTGTGTGTATGTAAGAGAGACCACTGACTGGCCCCATTGCTCGTGTGTGTGCGCGCGCGAGAGAGAGAGAGAGAGAGAGAGAGAGAGAGAGAGAGAGAGAGAACCCCTGGCCCCATTGCTCGTGTGTGTGTGTGCGAGAGAGAGAGAGAGAGAACCCCTGGCCCCATTGCTCGTGTGTGTGTGTGTGTGTGTGTGTGTGTGTGTGTGTGCGCGCACGCATGTGAAAGGCCTGGCCCCATAGCTTCTGTCTATGTTTGATACCTTATCTCATTGCGCCTGTGTGTGTGTGAGTGTGTGTGTGTGTGAGTGTGTGTGTGTGTGTGCGTGTGTAAGAGAGAGAGAGACCCCTGACCCCATTGCTCGTGTGTGTGTGTGAGAGAGAGAGAGAGAGACACCTGGCCCCATTTCTCGTGTGTGTGAGAGAGAGAGGGAGAGAGAGACACCTGGCCCCATAGCTTATGTCTATGTTTGGTGCCTTATCTCTTTCCTGTGCATGTGTCAGAGAGAGACAGAGAGAAGAGAGAGGAGAGACCTGACCCCATTGCTCGTGTGTGTGTGTGTTTAGTGATTTCCCCAGCACAGAAAGTGCCGGCGCTGCCTTGTCCACTGACCACAGGCCTCTTTCCTAGTTGCTGGATGGCGTGGGAACCCTCCTTGGGAGCCTTCTACGGGCCGGCCAGCTTTATCACGTTCATCAACTGCATGTACTTCCTGAGCATATTTATTCAGCTGAAAAGACACCCAGAGCGCAAATACGAGCTGAAGGAGCCCACGGAGGAGCAGCTGAGGCTGGCGGCCAACGAACACGGGGAGATCCATCCCCCGGACTCGCTGTCTCTGTCCCTGATGTCCACGTCGGCGCTGGAGAACGAGCACGCGTTCCAGGCGCAGCTGCTGGGGGCCGGCCTGACCCTGGTCTTGTACGTCACCCTGTGGCTGTTCGGCGCCCTGGCCGTGGCCCTGTACTACCCGCTGGACCTGGTCTTCAGCTTCTTCTTCGGCGCCACGTGCCTGAGCCTCAGTGCCTTCCTCGTGGTCCACCACTGCGTCGGCCGGGAGGACGTCAGGCTGGCGTGGATCATGACGTGCTGCCCGGGCCGCAGCGCGTACTCGGTGCAGGTCAACGTGCAGCCTCCGGCGGCGGCGGCCGGGCCCAACGGGGAGGCCCCCAAGTGCCCCCACAGCAGCGCCGAGTCCTCGTGCACCAACAAGAGCGCGTCGAGCTTGAAAAACGCCGCCTCCTCGCAGTGCTGCAAGCTCACCAACCTGCAGGCGGCCGCGGCGCAGTGCCACAGCAACGCGCTGCCCGCCAACGCCACGCCGCCGCAGCTGGACAACAGCCTGACCGAGCACTCGGTGGACAACGACATCAAGATGCACGTGGCGCCGCTGGAAGTCCAGTTCCGCGCCAGCGCGCACGCGGGCCGCCACCACAAGAACAGAAGCAAAGGCCACCGGGCCAGCCGGCTGACGGTGCTGCGCGAGTACGCCTACGACGTGCCCACCAGCGTGGACGGCAGCGTGCAGAACGGCGCGCCCAAGAGCCGGCCGGGCCCGGGCGAGGGCCACGCGCGCAGCCGCCGGGCCTACCTGGCGCACCGGGAGCGCCAGTACCACCCCCCGCACGCCGACAGCAGCGACGCGGCCAGCACCCTGCCCAAGGGCGCCAGGAACTTGGAGAAGCCCGGGGCCGGGAAAAGGGACCCCCCGAGGAAGCCCACCGCGGTGGAACTCGAGAGCCAGCACAAGTCGTACGGCCTCAACTTGGCCGTCCAGAACGGGCCCGTCAAAGGCGGGGGGCCGGACGGAGCCGCCCCGGGCAGCCAGGGCAGCGGCCACGTGAGGACTGGGCTGTGGAAGCACGAAACCACCGTGTAGTGGGCGCCCGGCCAGGCCCCCTCCACATTCCTTGAAGCTCTGAACGTGTGAACGCAAAACCGTTTACAGCCACCTTAGGGCGCGGGAGAGTTTGGAAGCAGCTTTTCAGTTGGGGGTTGTATGCGTTCTCCATCCTCCCGTGGTTATTTTATTTTACTATTTTATGTTCTTTGGTCTAAAGAATTGTTTTTTTTAAAGCCCTTGAAGGAATCGTTTTTTTCAGTTGTCAAAACACCAGCAGGAATTTGGGGAATCTGAAATCCAGTTTCTTGGAACCTGTACCAGCGACTACACATTTGGGGCTTGTATTTAATAAAATAAATAGATGTTTGTCATGGTGTCAATCTTAACATTTGGATGTTTTAGTCTAGTAGAAGCACTCTGTTCTGTCGCAACGAAGCCGGTATGCTGGGTTATGTATTTTTTTATTTGAAGCACCCGGTTTGCCGCACAGTCAGTGTCAGGGTTTTATGCATGCAGCCTCCAAACACCCTCCACCAGCTGCCAGCGTCCACTCTCCACCATTGTCTCATATCCTGGGATATTTTATTTATTTATTAACTTTTTAATTGAATCACTGTGAGATAAACCCTTATAGAGCTGTTCATGATTGGATTTCAGTCATACAGCGTTCCAACACCCATCCCTCCACCAGTGTACGTTTCCCAGCACCAATGTCCCCAGGTTCCCTCCTGTCACCCCCCCACCCCTCCTGCCTACCTCTATGGCAGGTGCTCTTCTCTCTCTCTCTCTCTCTCTCTCTCCCCCCCTTTCCCACTCTGTCCCCCTCTCTCTCATATCTCTTTCCTTTCCCTCTCTCTCCCTCTCTCCCTCTCCTCTCTCTCTCTTCTCTGTCTCTCCCTCTGTCTCTGTCTCTGTCTTTATGTCTTTCTGTCTCTCCCTCTCCCCCTTTATGGGCATCGTGGTTTGTAATATTGATACTGAAAGGTTATCAAGAATATCCTGGGGTATTTTTTAAAAATGTTATTACTTTGTTGGGGGGGTGCATACCCGGCATTGCTCAGGGTTTACTCCTGACTCTGTGCTCAGGGGTCACTCCTGCTGGGGCTAGGACCATATGTGGTACTTGGGATTGAACCTGGGTAGGCTGTTCAAAGCAAGTGTCCTGCCTGCTGTACTGTTGCCCTGGTCTCCACCCTGGGATGTCTTAATGAGAATTTTACATGAATAGATTATCAGATTTACACAGAACATTAGTGTTTACCTTGCATGAGGCTGACCTGAGTTTGGTCTCTTGATACCCACATGATCCCCAAAGCCTGCCAGGAGAGCACAAAGCCAGGAGCAAGCCCTGAGCACCGCCAATATGGCCCCCAAACAAAACAATGTGTTAGACTTATTTTGCTAATTCTTTTTTTTTCTTTCCTGGAGATGTTCTTTTTTTCTGGGGGCAGTCAAGCAACCAGATGGATGGATTTGTAGGTTGAAATCTTTAAAATTTCAGGCTGGCCCAGGATCTGGTTGACTGGAATATATAGCCAGGTCGATATTTAATGACAAAATCTAGAAAGAAATGAAGAGTTCTTAGTTTGTATAATTGGAATTTAAGTTTTATTTTTGTTGAACATCCCATTGTTTAGCCTGTTCCTCTGATCTTTGTCAATCCTATTTGTGGAGAGTTCTTTGTTCCTTTTCTTTTTCATACCTGTCCACAAGAAGTGAGGCATTTCTCTTCCTGGAAATGTCCAACTTTCAATAAATGTTTATTCATTTCAGCATCTGATAGATATAGCCAGAAGAGAAGCCTGGGGTAAGAATGATGTGAGGAAACAGGCAAGAAACTACTTGGAATAAAATGAAAATTCTACCGAAAATGCTCAGTGCTTTGACATTAACACATAGAAAGTGATAAGTGATGGGTTTGTGTGTTATATTCTTCATACTAGATTGAATTAAAATTGGATGCTACTGCATCCAAAGTGAGTCAAACCGGAAACATCCCTTTAAGATTTATGGCTTGTGGCTGTTTGAGGGTTTGTTGTTTTTCAGGGCATCAAAACTACTCAAAGATGTCTCTGTCGTTTTTAATTAGGCTCTTCATTTTCTTGCTTTGTGAATGTTAGCAATGTCGGTTGGAGGTTTTCAGACTTGCTGGTCTCACTGGCAGCTGAAACCAGGGTCATGTTTGACCACCCCAAGCTCCGTGATCACGGGGTGCCCGAGTTTCCTGCCACTCTGTAGTGTAGCAAACCGCTGCTCTCTGTGTCATTGGAGAGTGATCTTTCTAGGTAGGGTGAGGAGATCTTTCATTCAGACCTTGAACTGCATGTTACACAGAAGGGATCCCCAGCATCTACGTTGCAGGTTGCTTGGCCACTTGTATAGCTTGGTTTTGTGAATCTTTAAATCAAGTTGCTTTGGGTTGGGTGGCAGGTGCTCCTTATATATATTTATTCTTATGATATTTTTCCTTTTTTTAATTTTTTTTATTTGAATCACCATGAAAGCTTCCATGCTTGAGACTCAGTCATACAATGATTGAATACCCATACCTTCACCAGTGTACATTTTCTACCACCAATGTGCCCAGTATCCCTCTCCCTCCCTCAATGTCCCACCCCTCCCCCTGCCTCTATGGCAGACAATTTCACCCATACTCCCTCTCTACTTATGGGCATTATGGTTTGCAATGCAGATGATGAGAGGCCATCATGTTTGGTTCTTTGTCTACTTTCAGCACACATCTCCCATCTCAAGTGATACCTCCAACCATCATTGACTTGTGATTTTTTTTTGGTGGGTGTAGTAGGGTTCGGGTGACAGCTGATGGTGCTGAGGGCTGAATCCTGGCTCTGCACTCAGGGTTCATTCCTGGGCTCAGGGGACCACGCCACACACATACAGGGCAAACACTTTATTCACTGTACTGTCTCTTTGGCCCCAGATACATGACTTCTTTTATAGGTTACCTTTAAAAAATCTCTAGCTTGCGGGCATGAGCATACCTGGTAATACTCAGCCAACTGGTTTGGTGCATGTGCCTGGTGATGTGAAGTATTCCATCAGGACAAGTTATGCTGGGGACAGAGTTCAAGGCCAGGGTGGGTCAAGCGCACCATCCAACATTCTCAGCTCTCTCCCTGGTCCTCGGTAGGTTGCCTTTTTCACTCCTGATTGTGGATTGTGGCACTTGTAGCACTGTCCTCCTGTTGTTCATCGATTTGCTTGAGTGGGCACGTAACATTTCTATTATGAGACTTGTTACTGTTTTTGGCATATTGGATGCACCACAGGGAACTTGCCAGGATTGTGGCCTATGATGCACAATTTTTTTCCTAAAGAAAAAAAAACATTAATCACTGTGAATTACATAGATTATGTTTGAACTTCAGGTGTACAAACTCCCAACACCCATCCCTTCACCAGTGTCTACTTCCCTCTATCAGTGCCTTCGGTTCCACTGACCCCCAGCCTGCCTCTGTGACAGGCACTCTTTTCTTTTTCTTTTGTCCTTCTTTTTCTTTCCCCTTTTAGGCACTAGTTTACGATAGTGTTGCTGATAGGGTATTGTGTTTGTCACTTTCCCTCCTTTCAGCGCCTCGTTCTGGTCCAGAGTGACCACTTCCCTCTGTCATAGTTGCAGTGGCCCCTTCCATTACTTATCACACCTCACCCTCTGTGGCAAGCTTCCTACTAAGGATGACTTCCAATCTTTGTTTATAATATCCTCAGGGCTTTAGTTAGTCTTCTACAATATATATTTTTTTAAAGTGAATCACGGTGAGGTGCAGTTACAAATCCTCCTATCACCTTTTCCCCAAGGATTGCTTTAGCTATTCCTGGGGGTTTATTGTCCCATGTAAGTTTCAGTAAGTTTTGTCTCTTTTTTTGAAAAATGTCATGGGTATCTTTATAGGGATCACATCAGATCTATACAATGCATTGGGGGTATTGCCATGTAATATTTCTTCATGTACTGCACATGAGTGAGATTGTTCTGTGTCCCTCTCTGACTCACTTCACTCAGCATGATACTTAACAGATCCATCCATGTATCACAAATATTGCATGGCTTCATATTTTTTATATAGCAGAGTAGTAGTTATAATGTATATGTAATAGCTTCTTTACCCAGTCATGTGTTCTTTGGCATTCTTTTTTATTTTCATTTGACACTGTCTGGTTTTACCATTTTTGATTTTTGGAGGGTCAGGGTGGGGGTGGGGGTTGGCACACTTGGCAGTACTTGGAGGTTTCTCCTTGTGATTTTCTGGAGTCCCATGCAGTACTGGGGATTGAACTTGGGGCCTCCTGCGTGCAGACATGCACTGCAGCTCAGCGATCTCTCTTTCCAGCCCTGTTCTACTTCTGTTTCCTGCTTTTTGGTGCAATCCAAGAAACTTCTTTTTTTTGCTTATCTAATGACACAAAATTTTCTCCCTATGATTTCATTTAATTAACAGTTTTATAGTGCAGGGTCCTGTATTTGATCTTTGATCCATTTTAAGTTTATCTCTGAATGATGTCAGGCAAGGATCCAGCCCTTTCAGTATTGCTCTGTTCACTGGGGCTACTTAACCGAACTTCTAGTGCCTCCCCTTGACTTCCAGATGACCCTGCCTTGCTCTGTTCTCACGTGGTCTTCCATTCTGTGTGCACATTTTTGGTGCCTCTATTTATAGAGACAAATTTTCTTTTATAATGACACAAAAAAAGACTGAATCATGGCCCAGTCCAAAGACCTTTTTTGAGTCATTGTGTCCCTGAAAGTGATTCCTCTCCATTTGGTCACTTCCTAAGCAACTGTTTGACTAGAACTTCAACATATGTATTAGGGAGAAAGTATTACCACTTAGCAACTGACACTTGGTTTATTTGAGACTCTTGGGATTCCATATCAATTCAAAGATGGATTTCTTTCTCTTTCTACCAAAAAAAAAAGTCTTTTGAAGACTAGTGCAGGGTCCTTGAGTACCTGCTTTCAAACTTAATAGTCACAACCAATGTCCAATGTATTCCAAGTAAGATTTTAGTAGCTCTGTTTGTAATCCCTGACATCACGCTGGGATCAGGCTGCACCTCAGGTTAAAAATAGGGGTGCAAGCACCAAGACCAGGAAGTGGGGCCTCTGGTGAGCGCATAGGCAGCACAGCACAGCAAGCCAGTGCCATATGTGGAACTGTGTACCTCATTAAGGAGTGGGGCCCTCCCTCAGCATGATCACCTAGACTGGAGGTGCGGAAGCCTCATGAGCTAAGCAGGTGAGCACTGCCATCAAGCATAACTTCATAACAGTGCCAGTGCAGGGGTAGGTGGGGAGGGGATATTAAATAGGTGTGTATCATTAGAAAGCAATGTGCGTGAAAAACATCCCAAAAGGATATAGGCACACTTAACGTTCATCACTGTACTTCAAGATATGGAAATAACCCAAAGGCCCTACTGCAGATCAAGAAATTGTGGTATCAATACACCATGGGACACTATGCAGTCTGAGAAAGAACAAAATCATGCAATGCAGCAACATGGATGGAACATGCCATGCTGAGGAAAGTCAGAGGGAAAGATCCAAAGACAATAGCACACTGGGGGAAAATGACACACTTGAGTTGGGGGAGGGGGGATGAAAGGGAAGGTGATGAGAGAGAGGGAGAGAGAAGGTTATATTAGTGATGGACGTGGTGTTGGAGTTGTGTCCTTGATAAATCTTAATATAGTATTGTAAACCCCCCCTCCCATTTTTTTTAAAGCAATGTCTGTCTGGTCAGAGACATAGCACAAGGGTTAGCATTTGTTTTGCACGTGGCTGAACCTAGATTCAATCACCAGCATGACTTAAGATTCCCCAAATCCTTCCAGGAGTGATCCACGAGGAAAGAGCCCAGGGTAGGTAAACCCAAGTACCACTGCGCATGGCACGAAAATGAACAAGTAAACAAGTGCGTCCTTTTTGTTCCAATTTACAGATCTCTACCTCTCTGGTTATGCCAGTAGGTTTTATAGTTCAAGATGTATTGCTTATTTGGGTTGGATACCTTCTTTACAAAACACAGTAAATAAGATGGTGCACTGCATGTCTATCGCCTGGCTTATTGCATTCAGCGTAGTAGTCTCTGCGTGCGTCCATCATGTTCCAAAGGGCAGGATTTTAGCTCCCTTTAGACCATTCTGTAGTGTCACAAGCCACTTCGGTAATGACTTGCTCTTGAAGTCTTCTTGGCACCCCACCACCTCTCCGCTGTCTCCATGGATACCTTCTTTCTGCAGTGTGGTTTCCTGGCC
Organism: Sorex fumeus; assembly: GCF_029834395.1. Taxonomy (NCBI): domain Eukaryota; kingdom Metazoa; phylum Chordata; class Mammalia; order Eulipotyphla; family Soricidae; genus Sorex; species Sorex fumeus. The sequence goes on along the minus strand of NW_026606134.1, from coordinate 6,578,193 downwards.
AGACAAAATTATTCCAGGAAATCAGGTACAGAACCCAAGCCTGATCATGCTGTCTCTTTCTCTGGGAATTTAAGCCGAATTTCATCGAGTCACTTGCGTTTATTTCAAGACCCAGAAGAGTTTTTGCTCTGATGTTTTCTGCCCTGTAATCTCTACAGAGTGAGAGAAAAAGACAGGAATGGAAGGACCAGAATCCTCAAGGTTTTTGAGAACTAGGTTCAAAAATTCCCCGAGATCTGATTGCACCCTCTCCCTGAATCCTGGAACATAGGTTCCATGTTATACTGTCTCCTCTCTCCTTTCTATTTTGTATTTTATTTGACTTCCCTTACTGCACTGTCAAAGAACTCACTAAAAACACTAATAGAGCTACTTTTTTCCATGCTGCCTTGAGATGAGACATCTGTTTTGATTGAAAGTTTGATAGAAGAATTACTGGATCTGACATTCAAATGCTGCAATCCCCTTTGTTTTGTATAAATACTCTTAATTCATTTTTATCATCTGAGTAAAACTGTCTCAGACGAATTTGAATGAATTTGTAGCATCATGATTTGGTGGGTTTTATAAATGATTTTAGCCATTACACTACTTCGTAGAGGCTCAGAAAGGAAAAGCTGCATTTCTTTAGGCAAAATAGAGTCTGCCAGCCTCATGTATCACACTTAATATTCTGCAGGTGGGGTTTGCTCTGCAGCTAAAATTATTCTTTTTCATATGAACAGGAGATTGTTTGAATGATGGTTCTTAATTCAAAAAGGAGCAGTATAACTGAACAGCTATTCAGAGAAGCAAAAATACTCTCCAAAAATATTTTTTTTGCTTTCTATAGAATGTTATTCATTTCGCATTCACCTTTGAATGTTGAAATTCTTTTTGACTCATCAAAAACACTTATTCAGTAACAAAGTAGAAGCCAGGTTTTTAGAGTTGAACAGTTCACGAGCATCAATTTATAATTTTATGTTTCTGCTTTGGGGAAATGGTTATGTTCATGATGTTAGAATGGAACTCTCCTGGCCTCAGAAAGGCATCTGAGAAGGTGCCAAATTGTTGAATAGCTGAATCCACATGGAGTGGAAGCATCACATGCAAATTTGTAAAAGAAGTGTCTAGGCGCCTACTTGAATTCTCTCTATTCATCTGACAGTCTGAAGGTGACAGAAGAGGTCAAAGACGGTGGGGAGGAGATTGCAGGAGACAGGCTCCGCGGGCTGTTGCCTTCCTGGGGTCCTCTTTACCTCCATCCCAACAGGAGGGATCCCCATCGGGAGGCCCAGAAAGGCTGTTACATGCTCTTAGAGGTGGCGGCCTAATGAATTGGGGTTCAGCTAACCCCTACTTCCTATAAATATAGAAGACTGGTTTGTAAAATCATGGTGTCTCCTTTTCATCCACCTCTGATCCCCAAAACCTCTGAACATGTTGGCTCACCCACAAACAGAATGGCAGGTGTGATCGAGTTAAGGATCCTGAGGTGGGGAGCAGGGGTGCTTGAGAATGAGGGATATGGGGTGGAACAGGGGTTGGTGGTTAAGACATGCTAGAGAAGGCAAAGAAATGGTTCTCTTTTCCTCTTCAGGTCTTTGGACATCTCACTTCCTGAAAATGAACAGGTGAGTATTTGTTAATGAGAGATAGCAGACTGATACTCGGGCTGATCTATGCCCTGTGTATCTGTGGGGGGAGGGGTTGGGGGGCTTTGAGGGCTGTTTGGGCCATGCCCAGCAGTGCTCAGAGGCTATGTCTGTGCTCATATGGCTGTGGCAGTGCTGACCGCAGACTGATGCTTGGTAACAAAATTCTGAGACGTACTGAGGTGATGTTGGTTGAAAGCAACAAATGTGGGAAGGATAGATGGATACTTCCCATGCGTCAAACAAGAACTTCACGGGAAAGAGCTGGCAATGGACTTTCGTGAGCCCAACTCTCATCCTCTCTGTAAAATCAAGGAAAGCTCAGCAGATAGGGTTTGGAGGCATACTGTGGACTTCTAAATCAAGGACTGGATTCCAAGAGACTGTCTCCTGCTATGTTTAGGAAGAGGACGCAGAGAGCCTGGAGCCTGGAGAGCTCAAGGCCAATGTCTGTCACTTTCACTTTAAGCAAAACTTTGCTTGCTCCTTTTCCCAACGTGTTAATTCTGATAGAAACCAAAGCCACCTTAAGATGGATGAGGGAGGTAGAACAGAGCAATGGAGATGCGAGCCAATGCCTCTTAATTCTTGTAGGCTTAGAATGCCCATTACTCTGGCAAGCTCAAGCATGTCATTGTACATTAAACATCAAAATTTGTTAATGATATAAAGAAGCCACAGTCTCTCCCAGAGTTTTTTTCGTAGAGAATATTTTATATCACTTAAAAAAGTTTATAGTAAGAAAAAATAGTCATTCTATTTACATTTTTTGTACGAAAGTTTTTAAACATGTGGAAATTAGAAATAATAGTAAACCTATTAAGGACAGAATTATACACCCAATTTCTTGAAGCCTCAACTTCAGGTTTGCAGGTATTTGGAAATGGAACTTGGAGAGGGAGGTTATGTCCTGAAAAATAATTTTTTTAAAATTGACCCACCATGAGTTACAAAGTTACCCATAACTGAGTTTCAGACATAGAGTGTTCCAACACCAGTTCCTTCACTAGTGCCCACTAGCCTCCACTAATGTCCCCAGTTTCTCTCCTGTCCTCAGAGACAGGCACCTTTCCCCTCCCTCATTGTCCAAGTGTTCCTTCCCTTCCTTAAACCCCTACCCTGCCTCAGTTCCAAGTGTCCTACTGAAGACCATTCTCCTCTTCTTCCCTTCTGTTGCCTTTGGGCATTTGACAGTCTTGTAGGAAGCTTCTTTATATCCCACAAATGAGAGCTCATTCTGAGTCACTCCTGTTTCTCTTCTGCTGACTGACTTCAGGGTTGGTGTCCTTAGGAGAGAAGAGAGATCTCTGTGGAGTCCCCCACAGAGGAGACACCAATGCACAGTGGAAAGGGGACTGTGTGCAAGCCAGGAAGAGACAGGCCCTCACCTGAAGCCCACTTTGCTGGCTGTAAACATTGTGAAAGAGTAAATAATGGTATTGCTTTGCTGGCAGGGTGTGGGAACCTCCCACGAAGTGATCAGGAGACTTAGGGACCCCACCTGGGATGGGGGCACAGTGATGGCTCAGTGTGATGAGTGTTTATATGATGCAGTGTTCTTTTATTTTTTCTTAAATAATGTAGGAGTCTTCTACCCTGTGCCTGACTGTCCTCACCAGGGCCCAACAGCTGAAGACCTCCGGGCCCCAGCCAAGGCCATGCTGGGACCACTCTCCACACACTTGGATGAGTCTCACACATAAAAGAACTGGCAAAGGAATCCAGGTGTGTGGGACCCGAGGCTGAGATCTCCAAACCTGCACGGTTTGGGACTGGACCTGCCAGTAGCTAGACAGTTATACCCACCAACTGCCGTGTAACCCCAACAACGGCCAGGATCCAGAGATTATCACACTCAGCTCCCAGAAGCGCGTGGCCGCATTCACGGCCGCGCGACATCTTATCATCTCATTCCTACTTTGGATAAACTGGCAGGCTACCGAATGTAACCTGCCCACATGGCAGAGTCTGGCAAACTCCCCATGGCGTACCCAATATGCCAAATACCAGTAACAATGAAGGGTCTCATTCTCCTAACTCTGAAAGAGCCTTGAATATGGCACTTTTTAAAAAAATCTCAGGGCTAGGATGAAGGAGATGTTACTGGGGCCTGCTTGAGGCAATTGACGAATAACAGGATGGTTGTGATATTGATTGTGAATGTAGGAGTACTGCTATTTGTTTAGCTATTGATTAAGCTGAATTGAATTGGGCATGAACTCCACATTACTTTTTTATTTTATTGTATCACCATGAGATAGTTACAAAGCTTTCATGTTTGAGATTCAGCCATACAATGATGGAACACCCATTCCTCCACCAGTGCAAATTTTCCACCACTGATGTTCCCAAGTATACACCCCCCTCACACACACACATTGCAGTCCTCTCCCTGTCTCTATGGCAGACAATTTCCCCAATACTCTCTCTAATTTTGGGCATTATGTTTTGTTTGAATTTTCCCACCACCATTCAAGCCTACCTGCCAGGGGCAGATGGTAGATAATGTATTTTCCATAGTTCATTTTGAATATCATGAGAGCTTACTCGACCACAATTATAAATGTAAATTTCTAGACTATAAATGAATGGGTTTAAGAGACATATCTGTATGGCACTAATCCATTTTAGGATTCAATTGGGAGTCTCTGGGCCAGGGCTGTTGGTGCGTTAAGACGGTGTCCAGAAGCAGAATGTGGGTGTGACATCCAGTCTTCTGGGTGGGTGGGGACCCTGGGAGGGAAGCCCGTGTCCTCTGCCACCATGCGACCTGGAGATTTAGTCCCGAATCCACATAACTGGGCCTTGCTTGTGGAAGCTCTTGGTCACCAAAATTCCATCTAGAGTAGGTGGGGAGACTGCACCTGCTCCATCTGGGGTGTCCTGGTAAAATTGGCTCAGTATGGGGCCCAGAGAGATCTCTGGCACTGTGGTGTCTTCTGGGACTTGCCTCTGTGTCTCTGGGCTAGGGCTGTTGGTGCACTAAGATTCACATTCACAAAATTCAAATTCACAAAATTTTCAGCAGATTATATCTTGGTGAGGTCCATCCTGAAACAGTGAAGTCAGGCTTGGGGCATAGCAGCAATTTTGGATTGTGGAAGCAAGTGGCTGCTGGCAACTCTGCTTGGGTGGGCAGAACCCAACCCTCCCCCTCCAGTTTACTTTGGTCTATTCAGCCATAATTGGGTCCAAACTTAACTGCGGCTTTTGATCTCTTTCAAGATTTATTTAGGGGTCTTTGAAGCAAGGCTGGTAGTAGAGCTTACAGGGTGACGCTGGAGTTGGTTTGTGGGGGTGACTGCCAGTGCTTCCATGTGTATTGGGAAGTGGGGGAGGTAGCTCATCCCAACTCTGAGAAAGCCTGGATATTTCCGTCACAAAACCCATATACCAGAATTTTTAGCAGATTATATCTTGATGAGGTCCATCCTGAAATGGTGGAGTCAGGCTGGGTGTATGGTGGTGATTTTGGTTTGTGGAAGCAAGTGGCTGCTGGGGGCTCTGCTTGGGCGGGCCACCAGGCCAACCCTCCCCCCTCCCATTTACCCCAGTCTGTTCAGCCATGTGAGGGTCTGAAATTAACTGTGGTTTTTAATCTCTTTCGAGATTTATCTATGGGTCTCTGAAATAAGGCTAATGAATGATCTTGTATAGCTGAGCTGGAGGTGGTTTGTGGGTGTGGCTCCCACACACTTAACTTTTGGCCATTTAATTTCTTGGTAAACTTGGTCCCAAGTTGTCGGGGTCTGGCCAAAGGCACAGCAGCAACTTTGAGGTATTAGGAGGCCTGAAGGCACCATCAGGCTGCTGATACACTCACCCCACAGGTACAGGTTGACCTGTTGGCAGCACTATACCCCCTGATGCAGTGTTCTTGGGCCCTGAAGTGCCAAAGATTAGGCAGACCACCCACAGTGGTGCTGTGGGTGAAGGGGCTAGGTCTCCAGGGCTACACCAGCATATTCAGGGCACAATATTTGGTGCTGGGCATCGAACCCGGTCAATAGCCTGCAACTGGACAAACACCTTTACTCCTGTGATATCTCTCTGGCCTATAGAGAATAAATTGTTGAAGCCATCTAATCTATGGTATCTTGTTATGGCAGCCAGACTAGGCAGAGACCAGATGCCTGTAATTGTTTAATATTCATACCCAGATGAATTAACATTATTGTATCTCCCCTCTCCTATTTTTCCTCTCTTCTCCTTCCTTTTCCTTCTGTTGTTTTGCATAATTAATAATTTTAAGTATTTAATCTCTATTAAACTCATCCAATGATTTGACTTTTTTTAAACTTCAAGTATTGTAAATTTCATCATTTTTGCTATATGTTCCATTATGTACATGTTTTCTCTTAAAATATTGATCATATATAATAGCTCCTTTAAGCCTCCAAGAATTCCATCATATAAATCATATATAGTGCGTTCCTCCATTACCTCCACTACCTCCACTACCCAGCCACAGACATGCTCCAGGTTGCTTTCCAGACACTCAGGCCTAGACTCACGCACAAGTGAAGCCCCACAGAGTGAGGGAAGCGGAACTCTGTGACCTCGAACTCCAGGCTCAACAGACCCGGGAACAGAGATCCTCTGCCTGCTCCCAACAGCCCAGTAGACCTCCATGACCTCCACTACCTCCACTACCCAGCCACAGACATGCTCTAGGATGCTTTCTGGACCACACGGCCACATTGCAGTCAAATCATAAAGCATTTAATATAAGATTACACCACCATATTTGATAGTGTTGAAATATGGTTTGAACCATGGAAACACCTACAAGGATGATTAGAAGATGCCCTAAAGGCCTCTATCTCTGTCAGAGAGCCTGACAAGATAACCAGAGTGTTTTGCCCACATGGCAGAACCTGGCAAGCTATTTGTGGTGTATTCAATATGCCAAAACCAGTAAATACAATGGGTCTCATTCCCCTGACCCTGAAAGAGCCACCAATATGGCAGCATTAAGAAGATGAGGAAGGAGAGGCTGATAAAATCTCAGGGCCAAGGTAGGCTGCCAAAATGAAGAAGGACAAAATTGACTGTCTGTACTTTCAATGCACGTATGCTGGGATCGGGTGCATCCATCGAGGACCTGATGGTGCAAGCACAAAAGATCAAGTACAACCTCATTGGTTTGACCAAAACGAGGAGAAGACATCAATCATATCATGCCGTTTTCAACACTGGGGAAGAACTTTTCCTCAGAACATGCAACAAAAGAGGCGTCAGTGGTGTTGGTGTCCTTGTCAACATGAACTTGGCCATAAACATTGATTCATTCGAATGTCTAACAACCCGAATCGGATGCTTACACTTGAATAGATGTGGCTCACTGCCAGCAGTTTCTATCTTCGTTGTCTACACACCAACATCCAATTGTGATGAAGGAGAAATTGAGAAGTCCTACATGGAGCTGGAGAAGTTCTATAAAGAAGACCACACCTTCTACAAGATCATTGTTGGTTATTTTAATGCCAAGATAGGACCGAGAAGATCAGTTGAAGAACTCCACATTGGGACCCATGGCCTAGAATGGAACAAAGAGGGTGAGAGACTGTCTGAGTTCATCATGTGAACCAAGACCATCCATGGTAACTCACAATTCCAGAAGGCCAAATCTGAATGTTGGACATAGGAGTCTCCCGGTGGATGGTTCCACAACGAATTGACCACATCATATTCAATCGACAGTTTTGCCTGACCGATCTCGCTGTTGTCCCAAAATTCCAAACGGGATTGGACCACAGTCTCCTTCATGCAAAATTCTACTTCACAGAGTGGGGAGAAAGGGCTGCAAAGTTTAAGAAGAGAACTCCCAGAATGATCACCAACTGGGAGCTCTTTGGCACTATATTGCTGCAACATGAGATGATGCCATCGTTGACAACATTTATGAGGAATATGATTGACTGCTTTAACATCTCCATGATTGTGCAAAGAATGCCCAGAAAGAGATAGCCACAAAACGACGACTGTCTTCAAAAACTCTCGAACTTATTCGCCAACGTAGCTTGGTGCAAGCCTCAGGCAACCACAAGTGAACGTCTGAGCTCACAAAGTAGTGCAGAGAAGCAATAAATGAAGACATCAAAGAGAGAAGAGCAGCAGTGCTGGCAGATGCAGCAGAAGCCAGGAAAAGTATTTGCAATGCCCGCCTGTCCTTCGCCAACTATAAGACCAAGATGACTGCCCTCCGATGTCCTGATGTATCTATCACATCTTCCAGAAGGGCAATGGAGAAGATTATCCATGACTTCTACTCGGATCTCTTTGATAGCCTTGTCTACCTGCCCACATACCAAATTATGCAAGATGAATATGTCATTCCCAATGTTCTCCCTTCCAAAATCCGACACGCCATTTTGTTGGTAAAGAAGCGAACAGCACCTGGCCCAGACAAGGTCAAACCTGAACACCTGAAGAACCTGCCATCAGTACTCAATACATTGGCTTGGCTCTTCACACGCTACCGGTCTGAATGCAAGGTTCTGTCCCAATAGAAAACCAGCAGGACTGTATGACTGTACAAAAAGAGAGACATCCACGACATTGGCAACTTATCGCCTGATCTGCCTATTGTCCGTTGTCTACAAGCTGTTCACTCGAGTTATCCTGAATAGGATTGGCAGAACACTAGATGAAGGACAACCATGTGAGCAAGCTGGTTTCTGAAAAGGATTCAGCACGATTGACCATATCTACACGATAAAGAAGCTCCTGGAGTTCAAGATACCACTCTAACGTTCAATGATTTAAAGAAGGCCTTTGATTCTATTGAGACTGAAGCAGTCATGGAAGCCCTAGCCAAACAGGGCATTCAAACCCAATACATCAGGATCCTCCATGAGCTGTATTGTGGATTCACTACCAGAATCTCACCATTCTACAGGGAGGTGATCATTGATGCCAAGATAGGGGTTCGGCAGGGTGATACCATTTCACTGAAACTCTTCAGTGCCACCCTCGAGAATGTCATGCGACGACTGGAATGGGAAGGAATGGGAGTGAAGGTCAAAAACTACACCACCTCCACTTTGCTGGTGACATCGTTCTTGTAACACCAAACATCAGCCAAGTGGCACAATTGCTAGCCGACTTCAACCGTGAGTGTGGAGAGATCGGACTACAGCTGAATTCATGAAGACAATGTTTATGAGAAATGGTCTCATTCCTGACGTTCTATTCGCTCTCAATGGGACGAGCATCTCCAAATTCAACAGTTATGTGTACCTCATTCGAGAATTCAACATGACCAATGACCTGGCACCTGAGTTGTGCAGGAGGAAGAGAGAGGCATGGAAAGCCTTCAAAAACGTCGAAGAAATAGCTAAGAGGATGAAGAACTTCCAGCTCAAAGCACATCTCTTCGATTCCACTGTTCTTCCTGCATTAACATACACCTCAGAGAACTGGGCCCTCCGAAAGCAGGATTGAGAACACTATTTGGGTCTTCCAAAGAGGAATTAAAAGAGCTATGCTTGGAGTATCTTGCGTCACTCAAATGAGGAAAGAATCCAGAGTTCTGACCTCCATCAATGGTCAAGAATCAGGGGTGCTGTCTCATTTTCCAAGGCATGAAAAATCAGATGGGCTGGACATGTAATGATATTTGGAGACGACCGCTGGACTAGAGCCATTACCGACTGGATTCCACGGGACGTCAAAAGATTGCGTGGCTGCCCACCTATGAGATGGTCAGATTTCTTCGTCAAGACCCTAAACAAAGATAAGTACCAGGAGGTTTATTCCATGACTTGGAGGCCAGCTACACATGCTAGGGGAAAAGGCAGCTCAGATAGAGAAGGGAGCACCAAATAAAGGGTGTTGGGAGGATCCTCCCAAGATGGGAGAAGCATGCTGAAAGTAGACTATCGAGCAAACATGATTGCCACTCAATGCCTCTTTTGCAAACCACAACACCCAAAAGGAGAGAGACCAAAGGGAATGCCCTGCCACAAAGGCGTGGTGGGATGGGAGGGGGATTGGGGGGGGGGAAGGGATACTGGGATCCATGGTGGTGGAGGATGGGTACTTGATCATTGTATAATTGAAACCCAAGCACAAAAATTTGTAAGTCTATAACTGTACCTCATGGTGTTTCACTAATAAAATTTTTTTAAAAAAAAATTAAAAATGACCCTGAACGATCAGTTTGAGGGCTCTTCGTCTTCCTAGAACAAGCAGATGCCATTGGGCTACATTAGCACGGGACAGGGATGAATGGAGACGTTACTGGCGCCCACTCAAGCAAATCGATGAGTAACGGGATGTCAAGAGATCAAGTGATAGTGCATTCATTTTCTTATTGACTAATTTTAGTCCCTATATTGCTGGGTCATATTTTCCTGTTTCTCAGTCTATGAAATGTAATTGAACTCTTTGCGCTGTGATTCTTAGGTTGCTGAGTGGCGGATTTTGTTGTCGTTCTTACGGAACATCAGGTTTCTTGCTGGAAAGCAGTTATGGTGATGTGGATTTGTTCAATTCTTTAGAGCAGGGCTTCTTAAATGCTCCCAATTCCTTTCCAGCACAAGAATCACAAAATGAGCCAGCCATGCCAGCAACTCTCGAGATTCATTATGCATCTTATTTTGAATTAATTTATTGTTGCATGTTGTCTTTCACTGTCCCCTAAGCTTTCACTTTCACCAAATTTTTCATGATCTCATCATTCATTGACGTGACCCTCAGTTGAAGAAGCTAAGTGTCATGAAACTTTTTTTTATTTAGATTTTTATTCGTGAAACACCATGAGGTACAGTTGTAGACTTACAAATTTTTGTGCTTGGGTTTCAGTTATACAATGACTGAGTATCCAGCCTTTCACCAATGCTCATTCTCTACCACCACGGATCCCAGTATCCCTCCCACCCCTCCATCACCCCGCATCCCACCCCGCCTCTCTGGCAGGGCATTACCCCTTGTTCTCTCTCTCCTTTTGGGTGCTGTGGTTTGCAAAAGAGGCATTGAGTGGCAATCATGTTCGGTCTAGAATTTACTCTCAGCACGCATCTCCCATCCTGGGAGGATCCTCCCAACACCCTTTATTTGGTGCTCCCTTCTCTATCTGAGCTGCATTTTGCCCCCAGCATGTGAGGCTGGCCTCCAAGCCATGGAGTAAACCTCCTGGTACGTAAAACCTGGTACTCTGCTATTCTTGGGTGTTAGTCTCCTATTTCGTTACTTTATGTTCCCCAGATGAATACAATCTTTCTATGTCTGTCCCTCTCTTTCTGACTCATTTCCTTAGCATGATACTTTCCATGTAGTACCACTTGGAAACTTGTTTTTAAGGACTTGGCTAGTGCTGCCTTCACTGAGTGGCTACTTTACCTGTACCAGTGATACTTCTCAGGTCATGTGTGGTCTTGATGGGCAGTGCTGTTAGTGAACTACCACCACCAGCTGTTAGTGCTGTTGGTGCCTTCTTGGCACCAACTGGTTAAGACTCTAAGATCTCTCATTCCTACAAATATTCATGAACTCTTGGTTTTCAATTGGTTTTTCAATGTTTCCATGACCAACCGTCAGCCCCCAACTTTTGTGCATGCACAATGCAATATTCAGACATCAGGAACTAGACGCTACATGGATTTCGGGAGCTTCTCCTTTAAGTAGTCGTTTCATCTCTGGTTCTTTCCTATAAATTCAGATATCTCCTGCAACCCTGCATTTCAGTCTGAGCAGACAACCTGAAACTCTGCTTGGATTCTCTCCAAATGAGCTGCCCAGTGCTTCTGGAGGAAAGCAGGGTGAGTGTATTGCTCAGGGTGATTGTTTCCTCTCCTTCTAGGGTATTGGATGACACTGGTACAACCTTTCTCTTAGGAGTGTAGGTTTATTGAGTAACACCCATCACAATGCTCCCAGAGCACTCCCATTTCCTCGGTATTCATCTTTAACTTCTCCTTTGTGCTCTGCCTCCCCTGTTAATCACTTATTTCCCCTTATCAGACCCTGTGACTAATAAAGTCAGATTCCTTAGAGGTCTCTGGAGTTTGTATATAAGTGAAATATTGTTTTTTTCTTTCCTTTATGTCCTCTGCAGTTTACTTTAGAGCAATATCCTTTTTGTATAGATGCAAGAAGACAGTTAATGCTATAATTTTGTAACCTGTGAATTATTTGACTCCGAGTAATATTTACTCCTGGGCATCTGTTATATTTACTCAACTTAAGCCTCAGTTACCCTTAGTTCCTGGTATCCCCAAAGGAGGGCCCTGATAGAGGGACTGGATGGACTCAGGGCAAGCTGTAAGCTACCCTGGCATCAAAATGGGACAGGCTAAGTGCCATGAAACTTATAATAATTTAAGAGCACAGTCATGGACAAATTCTGTCATGACCCAAAGCAAAGTGACTGGACAAGGACCCTGCTGAGGTTAGGAAGGACTAATCTGGCTTGAGGACTGTAGTCTGGGACATAAAGTGAGCTGTCCTCAGGAGAGCGACTCTATAAGCTTAATATATCTCTCACTGTGTCCATACAAACCGATTAGAAAGGTTAAGAAATTTAAGATAATTTAAAATTTAAGATAATTGTTTAAATGGATATCAACTAGGGAAAGGAGAAATACTCCCTTAGATGAAATTCAGCCCTTTAAGCTTCCTCAGAAGCTTTACATATGTTGATTGTGCTATCTCACCTGTGTATAATTGCTACCCCCAACCCTTGGGGATTGTTCTCTATAACTAAGGCTGTGTGTGTGACTGGACGAAGGGGAGACAGGAATACACATCAGTGGGAAACTAGCTTGGGTGTCAGAGAGTGAGACTAGTGAGACAAGAGTTACGAATGGCAACTGATTACCCAACAAGCTTGGTGGCCCTGTTTCCTCCCTCACGTGTCCATCAGCGGCTGACTGGGGTGGGGAAGTGGTTTATGGCCACCTAAAGCACATGGCGAGCGCCCCACTTTTTGAACACTTGTTGGGGATCTTAAGTCTTGGCCAAGAATTCAGTAATGTCCAGAAATTGCTGTTTGACATTGTTGGTCCATTTTTCTCATTCTTTATGTGGGATGAATGCTTCAGATCTCTGTAATCCTAACATAGCCGGAAGTGAAGTTCTCCACTCCAGCAAATTCTAAGACAATTTTTATAGCTTATTCATCCTTCCAAAGAAATTCAGTACATAGTAATCCCAGTAAGTAGCTCAAAATGTGTTTCCTATTCATAAAATTGAAATGTTATTAACTCTTTAGGCGAAGAAACTAATTTTTTTGTGGGTTCAGACCCGGAGGTGCTCAGCGCTACACTCAGACATCAATACTGGGGGAATTCAGATGACCAAATGAGGGGCTGGGGACTGAAACCTGGCCAGTTGCATGCAAGGCAGATACCCTACCCTCTGTACTATTGCTTTGGTTCCCAGAGGAACCAATTTTACTATAATCAGAGATTCTAATATAGAAATGGGAGTGCTGGTAATTATTTAGAATATTTCTCATTTATTGTGGTGATTCCATGTCATAAAGCACAATTAGCTTGTTGTACGAAGAATCCTGGTGAAGAATTCATGCAATTTTATTACCTTCTTTTGCATTTGGGAGATTTCTTTCATTGCCTATGCACCTTTTAATAATTTCATTGATTTTCTTTTGTAAAGGCTTAATTTCATAATATTTGGAGGAATCATTAATTCCCAGCTTATATAGATTTTTGAAACCTTTATTTTTTCCTGAATCAATTTGTCTAATATGAAATGATCCAAATTTCTTCTCTTTCCAAGTCTTATTTAAAAATCCTCAGGGGCATTAATTTGAAATTATTCATTGATTTAGAAGACTCAAAGAAAATCTGCTAGAAATTTGGTTTCTAGATATTATGTTTTTACATATTTTTATATTATTAGATAATACCATAAGTGAAAATATACATGGATGAAGTTTTTGTATTTGGAAAGGATCTTTAAACCAGCCTTTATTGCTGCAAATATTAAAAAGGTGAATTAGAATCCAAGTCAATTAAGAGTTTCAGAATTTATATTTACTAGTCTGATAAAAATATTTATAGTCACATAATTCTCACATCTCTTAACTCTGCTTTTTGAACCCATCAGATGTTTAAATACCTTTTAAAAGAAATATTTTCAAATATGTAGAAAAGCTGCGAGGATTATATTGAATTTCTCACTACAAATTAAATTTAATCAAACAGAAGTGTTTATTCTTTTGAAAGTGACCATCAGCACTGTAAGTACGATTTGTTTCTGAACCTTTTCACTAAGCAAACTTTGCTACATTCAGTGGGGCAGAAAAGCATAGACCCAAATATCACAGAAGAGTGTTGAACAAAAACTTCAGAATCTTAAAAATTGAATCTTAAAAACTTGTAGGTATAAAACAAACAAGATGGCATATACCTCAAAATGGAAACCATGTAGAATTTAAGGATCAAATAGGTCTAGGAAAATAGATTTTTAAAAACTGAGAGATAATTTTTCTGTGCTCATGTTTGAATGGTTCCAGAATGAACTTACTTTAAAGCAGAATGTGGAGAATTTGCCCCCCTCTTTTGTTGAGTTGTTAAAATTAGTGAAAAAAGCCAGATTCTATTTTGCATTCTTTGCACTCACTATACTAGATTTCTTCTACACATTTGAAGGGGGCTGGAATAGGGAACCTTTTTCCCCTGACTGATATCAGAAGCTTACCAGATGTTGGGGTGGGTGCAGATGTTGACTTTAGCCCCCCAGAAGCTCCCCTCAGGGTTTTCAGTTTCCATGCTGGACTCAAATTTCTCATCTGGGCATTAGCTGCCTAAGATCTTTTTTCGATTAATTTTTTTTAAATTGAATTACTGTGAGATACATAGTTACCTAAGATTTATCTTGAAGACAAGAGGTAAGTTTGCTGCAGAAATGTCAGCCTAAGGGGCTGGAGCATCATAGCACAGCGCCTTGCACGCAACTGACCCAGGTTCGATACTTCCATCCCTCTCAGAGAGCCTGGCAAACTACCAAGAGTATTCCACCCGTATGGAAGAGACTGGCAAGCTCTCTGTGGCATATTCGATATGCCAAAAACAGTAACAAGTCTCACAATGGAGACATTACTGGTGCCTGCTCGAGCAAATCGATGAACAATGGGAGTACAGTGCTACAGTGCTTTTCAGTCAAGAAATTTTAGAATTGAAAGCCATAGTGAAGGGAAAATCATTTTTATCATGTAAAATTTATCATTGCACATGCTCTTAGAAAATTAAATTATCTAGAAATTATAGAAAATAAATAAAAAATAAAATGATTACAGGCTAGCAAGTTAATACACAGGTTAGGTGCTTGCCTTGAATGTAAGCAAACATGTTTTGCTTCCCAGCACTGCTTATGATTTTCTGACCACATCCAGGAATGATCCCCAAGAACAGAGCCAAAAATAAGCCTTGAGCACTGCTGGGTATGCACCCCTGTCCCCACAAAAGGTATCAACTCTTATCTATGGGCCTTACTTAGCAGGCTAAAAGTTGTCCTTCCTGATGGTACAGCATCACCTAAAATAAACTGCTCTGTAAACTTTCCCACCCCACGCTTGACACCCTCAGTTCTCTGTTCTCTTGGCAGTATCTCAGGATTTGATTTCTCTGAGACATTGTTCCCTTGCTTTGTAGAAAAAAGATCTTATTTCTGTAGAGATCTGTGCAGTAGCTGAGAAAAATAAGAATCGCCATAGTTATGGAGGAATAATTGAAGACTTTAATCAATACTGCAGAGGGTCTATAAATATTTTTGAATTAGCAAATGGTAGAATCACCATTAACACCTATGAGTTAAGATGGGAATCAACAGATTAGTTTAAACCAAGACAAACAAAAGAGATGATTATGTGGAAAGAGGAAAAGAATAATTAAAATATTACTCCTAACTTGATCCAGATATAATTTTGATTAGTTTGTGAATTAAGAGGGCCTAAATATGAACAATAGCTCCTATGTCTGCCAGACACATTTTTTTACACAAACTATTAGGTAATCAATAGATCATTTTGTTCCACTTGTAAATTTATCATAACTCATTTCTGATTTCTGATATCCGAAGTTAGGGATGTCTTCAGCCATAGGCAATGAGGATATGTCTTAACTGCCCAGGCTCAAGCTGATCATTCAGTCAGGAATTGGTCTGAAGAATGGACAAAACTGAACAAATAGCATTTGGTCCACCATGCATGTAAGGACATAACCATATAGCACACTGACTTCCTATGGCTGTAATCTATATCCAGTATCTGATCTGCATTGGAATTCACAGAGGGGCACAGTTAAAACGCAGATTCTTGGGTCCCTCCTAGTTTTAATCAAAATCTGTTGGGGGGTTGGAAGGCATTGGCATTTTAAAGACAATTATCTTCTTTGAATGCGCAAACTAAAGACTTTCTGGATACCACCGACATTCTAAATAGGCAGTGTAGGGGTTCAAACTATTCAAGATACTGCCAGCAGAAATGGGAATGAATTTGATTTAGAAATTCTGTGGTGGCCAGAGTGATAGTAAAGCAGGGAGGGTATTTGCCTTGCATGCCTGGGTTGGATCCCTGGCATCCCATAGGAATCCCCGAGGAACGAGTTTTGAGTGCAGAGCCTGGAGTAAGCCCTGAGCACAGCTGAGTGTGACCACAAAACAAAAAACAAAAAAAAGAAAAGAAAACCCCAGCCCCATATACACACAAAAAGAAGAGGAAAAAGAGAAGACGATGACGACGACGAGGAGTAGGAGGAGGAGGAGGAAGAAAAATAATTCTGTGTGAAGTTAAGAGAAAAATTACCTATTTTTAATATTTCCTTAGTAATTTTTCTGTCACCAGAGATGCTTCTTTCTGACAGGCTTTATTTGAATACAGAGATTATTTGTAGTAGGTTCATGAAGGTAACTATAATTATCTACCTGAGAACCATATCATATCACCATGCAGTATATCTTTAGATGATTTTTCAAATTATTCAGTGTGTAAAGCCATTATTTAAAAACTTAATTGAAATCATACAACTGAGACAAATTTTGTTAATTCCCACATCCTTCCACATATCTAAGAACGACCTACACATTTTCATAGAAAGTTATATGTAGTTTTGTAAGTCATGGATAAAATCAGGGTGATTAATTTACTCAGTTACCATTGCTCCCCACAGAATCCAACGGGAAAATTTTTCAGTGTGATTGTCCTCACTTTGCATCAGAAATAGTACATTCTGCTTTGGGGCCAATATATTGCTGAAAAATAATAAGTTTGTTTTTTTTTTAACTCTTTTTCTCCTGGGTTTGATCCCTGGTGGCTTTTCCTGACTCTGCACTTAGAAATCACTCCTGAAAAGCTCCAGCGGTAATATGTGATGTGAGGACTCAAACCTGAACCCACTGTGTACAGGCAAGCACCCTACCTGCTTTCTTATCTCCCATACCCGAAAACTTAATTTTTGATCTCGAGATTATATGACTTTCTCTATATGGTAATAGCAGATAAACTATCTGTTTTTTGAAATATCTCAAAGTGTGGTCTTAAAGAGAAGAAAGCAGGATTCCAGCAAACTAGGATAGCTTTTCTGGGCTTCAGTTTTGGTCACTGTAAATGAATTGGTTTGTTGGGAGGATTGTCTAAATTGTATCTGGTGCATATAAGTCCTTAGTAAAACAAGCCATCGCATTATTATTTATCTGTTTGGGGAAAAAAGCCAGATTTTTTCCTGCCTTCATTGTCTTTCTTTCCTTCTTTCTTTTCTTCATTCTCTTTCTTTCTTTCTTTCTTTCTTTCCTTCTTTCTTTCTTTCTTTCATGACCTTTTATGTCTGGGTAAACAGGGATTGGGAACACATAAATCATGGGTAGTGTAATGTCCACCGCACACTGTTTTGTGTAGGTAGTAAAAGGAAGCCATCAACAATTTTGGTGGTGGAGTGTGGGCACTGGTGGAGGGATGGATACTCGATCATTGTATGAGTGAAATGTAAGCACAAAAGTTTGTGAGTCTGTAACTGTACCTCACAGTGATTCATTAAAAAATAAAAAAAATGAAAAGATAAAAATAAATAAATTAAAAAAATAAAAAACATGCAGCAAATGCTCTCAATTTGCTTCTGAGGCTGAGTTTTCCCCTCTCAATGGTTCCAGTGGACACATCCCCCTCCCCAGCCCGAGAGTGGGGGCATTATCCTTGCTTTCTAAAAGACTGATAGGTGAGTAAATATACCATCTCATATTGATAAGACATTCTTATGCAATTTAGGTATCTATACAATATCTAAAATTAATAAGGATGATATTATGGTATAAGATAACTATGCTGACATTAATAAATGAACACCATTAAGGAACCAGGTAGTGAATAATGCCCATATTTGTTCCATAGCCTCTAATAGCTCTTCTCACTGTTCTTTCAATGTCTCCAAACTTAAATGTGTTTAGTTCCCATCATTCATAAATGACAGTAATTTAAAGGAGGGACAGCGATTTGAACTTCCTTCAGCCTACGGGAGCCCTGATAGTTTGGCTTTTTTGCGGGGGACAGGGGGGTCACTGCTGACAAAGGATTTACTACTCTGTGCTCAGGTTGCAGTTTTGGTGGGAATGGGAACCATCTACCGTGCTGAGGGTTAAACCAGAGTTGACCTGTGCACGGTAAATTCCTTAACCCCAGTAATATCTCTCAGTCCCTGGAACTCTTGACTCATATCAGGGCACCTCTGAAGAGTCTCACTGTCTTCTGAGTCCCCTGGAGGATCAACCTCTAGTACCCTATGTGGAATTTAGCTTAAGAACACTTTGGTTTCTCCTTCTATTGCTTTCATGTAGAAGCTCTCACTTGATAAACCATTTCCATATAAACCTTCTTCATAAGGAATGCATCTAGGGAAACTGATCTAGAAAAATTTATTCCTGAAGATCCAAATGGTATGTTCACTTTTTTGTTTTAGATATGAGGGTTTTTCTCTCTTAGGAATTAACTTATCAATGCCTTAACATACTATAAAACTTCAGGAGTTTAAACTATAGAACCCTAGGAGGCTCATGTTTAAATAAGCTCAACACCTTATCACATCTAAACATGCAAAAACCTTAGTTTTCCCATCCCCCAAATTCCAATACCATCCCACCACCAAAGAGACCCACCTACTCATTTCTCTCAGGCAGTTTCCCTCTGCCTCCAGTAATCAGCTAGTTTTCACTGAGTTTCGGAGTTATTTTGTTGTTTTTGTTTTTGCCAGTTTATTATTTTCTCAAGTATTCCACATAGGAATAAAACTATCTGGTAATTGTCTTTTATTTCTTATTTCATTTAGCAGAATCACTTCAGCATTCATCTATTTTGTCACACACACAAAAATCCAATTTCATATTCCTAAATGGCAGAGAAGTATTCAGTTGAGTTTTTCTAGGATACCTATATGCAATCAACTATCGATGGGCATTTAGTTAGATTTCACATTTGGGCTATTGTGAATAACATTGTTATGAACACAGGGGTGCAAATAGCCTTTCTAATAGTGTTTTTGTATCCTTCAGACAAATACCTAGGAGTGTGATTGCCAGATCATATGACATTTCCATTGTAAAATATAGGATTCTTCCCAGTATTTAATATGGCATGTATAGATCTTTCATTTTATATGGAAAGGTAAATCAACAACCAATATTATAGGCTATGTTATTTTAGATGCCATCTGCTATTATATATGACTTTTAATAAGATTAGATATTTGGTGTTAAATATTGAAGAAATTCACACAGAAGGTTTTTTTTATACCTGTGGTTCATGAATAAAAGTACAGATTATGAAAACTTGAAATTGCTTAAAAATATTCCAATACCGAATTTCTCGGAGTTTGAAATTCTAAGTCCTTAAATTGTATTCCAAATATAGCAAATGTGCTTTTTAAAAGTAGAAACATTTTGAATTCACATGGTTTAGATAATTTTATTTCTTCCAGCTTTATGAGCAAACACAGATATGTTTTCTCTCTTTATTTCCCAAGCTGAGCATTTTATTTCCTCCAGCAGGACCACGGGTAAGAAAATCATTCCAAATTTAGCACACTGGAAACATCTCATGTTTAAATCATGGACTTTTTTTTTATGGTTTGTGCCTTTTACTGACTTTATTTCCCTACTCTGAGGCTACATTCTGCAAGATGGCAGTTTCTTCTGATCAGCAGTGGTATTGAATTCACAAATGGCCATGTCAAGTTTCTCCTGTACACTTTAAATAAAGGTTATTCATTCTCATGGTTTGCAAAGTAAGTGAATCATCCTACTTTTAGACCTTCCTTTTGTCATAAGTGACTTATGTGAGCTCATCAGCATCTTACTCCAACTTAAGTGACTGACTACAGCTGACATGGGATGAAACTACTTAATCTACATATTTTCCTTGTTTAAAAAAGGGAACACAGATAAAAATATATCTTTTATTCTTCTCCCTCTTGAAATTAATAGAAAGGGCTTATTTCACTTTGAAGATTTTATAATATTTTAATTTTTGTTGAAAGTATGTTCTAAAGACATTTCCCAGAATTAAAACTGGATCCATATGTCACACCTTCCACAAAAGTCCACTCAAAGTATATCAAAGACCTGATATCAGACTAGAATCTATAAAATACACGGAGGAAAATTTAGGGAGAACTCTCCAACATCTGAACCTTAAGTAGAATAAAAAATAAACAAATGGGACTACATCAAATTAAAGAGTTTCTGTGTGGCAAAAGAAACACGGATAAAACTGAAAGACAGGAGCTGGAGTGATAGCACAGCAGGTAGGGCATTTGCCTTGCACGGGGCCAACCCGGGTTCGATTCCCAGCATCCCATATGGTCCCCTGAGCACCACCAGGGATAATTCCTGAGTGCAGAGCCAGGAGTGATTCCTGTGCATCGCTGGGTGTGACCCAAAAAGCCAAAAAAAAAAAAACCTGAAAGACAGTTAAATGGTCACAGTCACGTCACGGTCCTCCCGTTGTTCATCGATTTGCTCGAGCGGGCCCAGTAACGTCTGCATCATGAGACTTGTTGTTACCGTGTTTGGCATATTGAATACGTCACGGGTAGCTTGCCAGGCTCTGCCGTGCAGGCGAGATACTCTCGGTAGCTTGCCGGGTTCTCCGAGAGGGGCGGAGGAATGCATGGGAGAAAATATTTGGGGAAACATACTAGATAAAATATTAAGATCCAGGATATGTAATCACCAACATCAGCAGCAACAACAACAATATTAAAACAAAAATGGGGAGAGGAAACAAACAGGGATTTCTATGAGGAAGACCAGCAGAAACAAGAAATTATGCTCACCCAAACTTATTATTAGGGAAATCCAAATCAGGATGACCATGAGATACCATCTAACACCCAGTGAGAATAGCACATATCAAAGTAATGGGAACAATCTTTTGACAGGGGTGTGGTGAAAAAGAACTTTCATCGATTGCTAGTGGGAGTGTAGTCTGGTTCAACCCCTATGGAGAACGGTATGGAGACATCTCAGTAAACTTAAAACTGAGCTGGTTGTAGGCAACCCATCAATTCCACTTTTGGGTGTCTACAGCTGGAGTGATAGCAGAACAGGTAGGGAGTTTGCCTTGCACTTGGCCGACCCGAGTTCGATTCCTCCGCCCCTCTTGGAGAGCCCGACAAGCTACCGAGAGTATCTCCACGCATGGCAAAGCCTAGCAAGCCCCCCGTGACGTATCCCATATGCCAAACACAGTAACAAGTCTCATCATGAAAACGTTACTGGGCCTGCTTGGGAAAATCAATGAACAACGGGAGGACAGTGCTACAGTGCTACAGATAGACAGATGCAAACCACTATTCATTGTAGCACTCAGTCCAATAGCCAAGATTTGGAATCAGTCTTAATGTGCAACAACAAACAATTGGATCATGGAGATGTTCTATAGACACACAATGGAATATTATGCAACTGTAAGGAATGGTAAAATCATGCAATTTGCTGCAACATGGATGGAACTGCAAGATATCATGTTAAATGAATTAAGCCAGAAGGAGAGCCAGGTGGTGTTGAGAAGGATGGAGCTAAATATCCAAACCACAGACTCACCAACGCTGAAATCATGAGACCCAAACTTTAGTAACCAAATTTAAAAGGTGCCTGTAAAGTTGACAGGCTGGGGCTGATGTGGAGGTGGGTAGGAGAGAGAATCTGGAAACTGTGGTAGAGGTAGATGAGATTGATGATGGAACATTGTATGTCAAAAACCCAAGCATGAATAACTTATTAATTCACAGTGCGTTCACAAAATAAAATTTGAAAAAAAAGGTATTTCCCAAAGTGGGTAATGGCACCCCCTAAGGTGTGCTGGAAAAATCCAGTGGGTAGGGTAGAATGGATGTTTGAGTGGGTTGGTTTCTGTTCGTTTCTTAAAGGGGGCAGAATTTGAGAGGGTGCTGAGAAACATTTTTTTTCCTTTCTGAGCAGGGTCAACTTAGTTTGGAAAATTCAAGTACAGTTGACGTGTTCGTAGTGAGTGTTAGCTGATTCTTGGTATAGAAGCCTGGGGTCTGGTATTGCAGAGTCACTACTGTGTTTGTGGCAGAAGACAGAGGATTCATCCTCAGATACAATCAAGGAAATATCTATCATCAAGTACTAGAACTTATTGATTATTGGGCAGAAGAAGTGAAACCACAAGAGTAAGAACTGAATTCAGGCAGGAATAGACAATAAATAGTAAAAGAAGTAATACAAATAAAACAAGATACATCTTTTGGGCTGCAGTGTCAGGGTTGCCTCCTGATATGTGATCATTTGATCCAGGTAGAAACCACAGCTCCAAGAAAACAAGTGCTATATTAAAATCCTCTTATATAATTGTGTTAGAGTGATTCACTCTTTGTAATTAAGGGACACTGCAGAAGGCAGTGGGCTTACAAATAATAATAATAATAAAAATGACCATTGTGTTAATAATAGTAATAAAAATAGCTTTTACTTAAAAATAGCCTTACTTGTAGGTTGTATATTATGAGCCATGTACTTAAGGGCTCTACAGGTATTAACCCCTTAACAACCCTGATGCATCACTGTTCATTTTGTTTTATGTATTTTAGTTTTTGAGGTGTTATTCTTCTGATTCCCACCAAACGCAGAATGAATCAGAAACTTCAAAAAGTGAACTCCATTGCCCAGGGTCACTCAGCGGCATATAAATGGGAATGTCACCATCCAAATCCCAGGAAACTGGCTTACAGGGCTACAAAGAATCATCCTCAAATAACCTACATTAGTCTGAGAGGCAGGACCTGTATATAACCACCTGGATGAACATATGACCCTGTTGCTCCAAATACTGAGTCAGTGCTATTCATAGTAGTTGCCTCTGAGATCTGGAATTGGAGAAGATATTGTTCATGGTTATTTGTAGGGGATATTAGACTTGACGGATTCAAGCTGACATAAACAAAGGGTATTCATTGGCAACATAACCCAAATACCTGGGATTCATCCTCTGGTGTGGCTGTAACTCAGGACACAATTAATGTCATCAGGGGGATTTTTCGTTCCTTCTAGATTTTCTTTATTCGCTTCGCCTAATACTCAGCAAGGTCCTTCATCCCCTAGATTTTCCCTAGCAACTTATCACCAGCAGAAAAAAGCTCCTCCTATTCCATGTTTCTAGAAGTTTCTTTCTGTTCTTAAAAAAGTAATTTGATTAAGTATCAGCAGAAATTAAGTCAATAAAGTGGCAGATGGAAGGATATGAATGCCTTAAGCTGAAGAGATGAAATCATGAAGGAAAGATGAACAGTTAATTTCTTTCTAAAGAAATAGTTAATTTCTCAGAAAGGAAAAATCTCATGGTCTATTTGATTATACGCCTCCCACTGCTTTCTGTGCACTGTTTCTGGCCCACGAGAAACCAGGTTCTAATCTGTGCTGTTGCTAAAGTAAATGCACCCCCAGCATTTACGAGCCAGGCCCTGGCAGCCTCTTCCACCAGGCCCATGTCCCAGAGCTCTGCATCACTGCCCAGGCCTGTTCAATCACAGCAGCTGAGCGGCTTCCAGGGAATGCTGGTCACTGCCTAGACCCGCTCAAACTCAGCCCAGAGTGCTGCCAGGCATGAGTGGTCTTCGTCCCTGATCGCCACCCAGTCCCTTGAACTCAGTGAACTGCCTGGAGGCCTTGATGCGTGAGTACCACTGGTTTCTCCCCGTGCCTGCTTAATTTGGTGCATGTGGGTGACTAGCTGCTCATGGTCTTGGATCTCTTGTAGCCTGCCAAGGTCTGCAGAACTTGGAGTCTCAGTCGCGGCCAGGAGCTCATGGCAGCAAATCTCCTGGGTCACTGCCTAGGCCCACATGAACAAAAGCGCCCCTCCCCCCCAGCCTTGTCCCAGTTCTTCATGGAGTGTGAGACTTAGCGGGAAAGTGAAAGAACTCACCTCACTGATGGTTAACACAAGGGACTTTTGTACTTGACATGCGGCTTGTTTCCAGGTGTTGCCTATTGTGAACAGTGCTTCAAGGAATTTAGGGGTGCAAATGTCTTTTTTTTATTTTTTAATTTTTATTAGTGAGACACCATGAAGTACAGTTGTAGGGGTGCAAATATCTTTTCTAAGAAGATTTTTTTGGCTCTTGGGCAGGTGCCAAGAAGTAGAATATCTGGATCATGTGAAAGCTCAATTCCTTGTTTTTTTGTTTTTTTTGAGGAGTGTCCACGCTGTATCTTTTAAAGGGCTCGACCAGGTGACATTCCCAAAGCTGTGAGTGAGGGTTCTTTTTCCTCCATAGCCACGTCAGCACTAGTTGCTTTTGTTCTTTGTGATGTGTGTCATCTCATTGAAACAGACTGTCAAAAGCCTTTGCCCACTTCTTCTCTAGTAGCTGAAATCCATCTTTAAAAGTTTTAATTGCTCCAGTTGTCTTCAAGCAAAGCTTTTTTTAGTTTTTGAATGCCAGGAAAATGTCAAATTTTCTAGTGGAGTTTCAGCCAGTCTGTGGGATGAGTGTATCCTACTTTATTTTCTAAGTTCTTGAAATCCATGCAGTCTGCATGTTATTTTGTGTGTTTTAATGATTGAACATATTCTAATGATTTGCTCATAACTTTCCAACCACATTAAACCTCAAGATTCGAACCCGGGACTTTGCTTTCCCTGCACACGTGCCCCAGGCATCCTCTGGGACCCTGGGCTGCCCACCATTCCTGAGCCTCTTCCTGTTCATCCCCAACGCAGGGCTGGTTTTCTCCTTCTCCCAGGTTGTAACCCTCCCCCCACACAAACCAGGGCGTGGCCTCTTCATAAATGGGTGTGGCCTCTGCAGAAATGGGCGTGGTCTAATTTTGGGCCTGCGGATGCCCACATGGCCTCAGGTAAATTACTGATACCCAGCAATCTCCTGTAACATCTCAGTCTCCATACCACCACACCAACATAAAGAAACAACGCAAATCCCCACCATGAGGAGAGAACGATAAAAAGAGTCCAGAAGCCTCATTAGGTGTTACTCACTTAAGGGAGCTCTCTGATAAAGAATTCAAATATGAATTAATGAAGATGTTCAATGAACTCAATGAAACAGTGAGACAGATATCCAGTAAATTAAAGGAGGACATGAAAGAAACAATTGAGAAAATACAGGAAGAAACGAGAGCAGAAATTGGAAAGCTACGCAGAGAAATGTCACGAATAAAAGATTCCATAGATGAAATAAAAAACTCAGTGTGTGCCCTCAACAGTAGAATGGCTGCAGCTGAAGACAGAATCAGTGAGCTGGAAGATGAGCTGCACAAAGCCTATAGGCAACAACAAACAATGGCAAGAGACCTCAAAATAGCTCTAGAGTGAATCAGAGTCCTAGGGGTTGATTCCATGAGGAACAACATTAGAATCTTTGGAGTACCAGAAGATTAGGGAAATAGTTCCAATGAAAAAGCCACAGTTAAACAAATCATTACTGAAAAGTTCCCAGAGCTGGATAATGCAGGCATCCAGATTCAAGGAACCCAAAGAGTGCCAGCTAAAAGAGAACCTAACAAAAGCACTCCGAGACATATCATAGTTAAAATGATGGATGCCATGGATAGAGACACAATACGGCAAGCAGCAAGGTCAAAGAAGGAAATCCCATACAATGCAGCACCCCTTAAATTCACAGCAGACCTATCAGAGGAAACCATCCAAGCCTGAAGGCAATGGTGAGATATAGTGAAAAAACTCACTGAAATGAATGCTTCACCAAGAATGCTCTATCCGACGAAACTCTCACTCAAACTCGAAGGAATGTACACTATTTTTTGAATAAACAGCAGTTCAGGAACTTCATAGACTCAAAACCAAACCTAAAAGAAGGGCTAAAGGGGCTACTGTAAGACAAGACAAACCCCTACAAGCACAACAACCCATTACAGAAAGATGACACAAAACCCCTTAACAATAATCTCTCTCAACATCAACGGTCTAAACTCACCAATTAAGAGACAAGGGGTGGCAAAATGGATTCAGAGACAGAACCCAACATTCTGCTGCCTAAAAGAAACACATCCAAATAATCAGAACAAATACAGACACAAAGTCAAAAAATGGAAAACAGCCCTGCAAGCAAACAACCCTCTCAAAAAAGTTGGAATGGCCTTACTAGTATCAGACAACATATATTTCAGGTTGAAAAGGATTAAGAGGGACAGTGAATACTATTTTTTACTAAACAAGGGATATGTACAGCAGGAAGAAATCACACTCCTAAACATATACACACCCAGTGAGAAACCAGCCAAATACCTACAACACCTGCTAACAGACTTTAAGAAGGACATTACAAGCAACAAAATAGTAGTTGGAGACTTCAACACCGCCTATCACAGCTGGATAGATCAAGAAGATTAAAACTCAGCAAGGAAATAATGGCTCTGAGGGAAGAAATAGAAGACAGAGGGCTAATAGATTTATGCAGGACTTTATATACCCCTCCTCCCCCCAAAAAAGAATACACATTCTTTTCCAGTGAACATGGAACATTTTCCAGAATAGAACATGTTCTGGGCCACAAAGCATACCTTAACAGAATCAGGAAGATACATTGTATCAACTATTTTTTCAGACCACGATGCACTGAAGATAGAAATTAATCATGCACAGACAACAGAAAACCAAATCTGGAAATTAAACAACTCAATGTTCAACAACAAGTGGGTCAGGAAAGATATCAAGGAAGAAATCAAAAGATACCTGTAAACAAATGAGAACGAAGAAACGAGCTACCAGAACCTATGGGATGCAGCTAAAGCCATGTTAACGGGGAAGATTTATAGCTCTGCAAGCATTTCTCAGGAAGGAAGAACGAGCTCACATAAACAACTTGACTTCACAGCTCAGGATCTTAGAAAAGGACCAACAAAAGGAGCCCAAACCAGACAGAAGGAAAGAGATTATAAAACTTAGAGCAGAAATCAACGACATGGAAACCCAAAAAATATTCCGAAATATCAATGAAACTAAGAGCGGGTTCTTTGAGAAAATAAACAAGATAGATAAACCATTAGCAAAACTCACAAAGAAAGAGAGAGAGAACCCTAATAAGCTGAATCAGAAATGAGAAGGGGAATATCACAACGGAAACCAAAGAAATTCAAAAGATTATCAGAGACTACTTTGAAAGTCTGCATGCCACGAAACAAGAGAATCTAGAAGAAATGGATAAATTCCTGGATTCCTATAATCTCCCAAAGTTGAATCAAGAAGATCTAGAATACCTGAATAGCCCTATTTATATTAAGGAAATTGAAACTGTAATCAAAAGTCTTCCCAAAACAAAAGCCCAGTTCCAAATGGATTCACTAGGGAATTTTTCCAAACATTTAAAGGGGACCTATTTCCAGCTTTTCTCAAGCTTTTCCAGGAAATTGAAGAAACAAAAACTCTCCCAAACAGTTTCTATGGAGCTCA
The DNA here is from genome assembly GCF_029834395.1 of Sorex fumeus. Lineage (NCBI taxonomy): Eukaryota > Metazoa > Chordata > Mammalia > Eulipotyphla > Soricidae > Sorex > Sorex fumeus. Next base: position 6,550,653 of record NW_026606134.1, on the reverse strand, counting down.
TATCTCTCTAATACCAAAAGGAAACAAAGACACCACAAGAAAAGAAAACTACAGGCCAATATCCCTGATTAACACAGATGCGAATATTTTCAACAAAATACTATCAAATAGAATTCAACAACTCATCAAAAAGATCAATACACTATGACCAAGCGGGATTCATCCCGGGGATGCAAGGATGGTTTAACATTCAGAAATCAATCAACATAATCCATCATATCAACAAAAGAAATAAAAGATAAAAACCGTATGATCATATCAATAGATGTAGAGAAAGCAGTTGAGAAAGCAGTTGACAAGATGCAGCTTCCATTTATGATGAAAACCCTAGCCAAAATGGGTATGGAAGAGACTTTCCTCAATATAGTTAAAGCCATCTACCACAAGCCTATGGCAAGCATAATCCTTAATGGGGAAAATCTGAGAGCCTTCCCTCTAAGATCAGGGACGAGACAAGGATGTCCACTCTCTCCACTGCTGTTCAATATAGTACTGGAAGTACTTGCAATAGCGGTTAGGCAAGAAAAAGATATTAAGGGCATTCCGGCAGAAAGGGAAGAAATCAAGCTCTCACTATTCACAGATAATATACTAAGAGAACCCTAAAACCTCTACCAAGAAACTCCTAGAAACCACAGACTTGTATAGTAAACTTGCAGGCTATAAAATCAATTCCCAGAAGTCCATGGCTTTCCTATACACAAATAGCAAGAGAGAAAAAAGTGACATGAAAAAAAAATCGCGTTCACAATCCTGCCCCAGAAAATCAAGTACCTAGGAATCAGCTTAACTAAGGACTTAAAAGACCTGTACAAAGAAAACTACAAAATTCTACTTCAGGAAAAAAAAGAGGACACGAGGAAATGGAAAGATATCCCCTGCTCAGGGATTGAGAGAATTAATATTGTCAAAATGGCAATAATTCCCAAAGCATTGTACAAATTCAATGTGATCCCTATAATGATACCCATGACATTCTTCAAAGAAAAGGAGCAAACATTCCTGAAATTCATATGTAACAATAACCACCCACGAATAGCTAAAGCAATTATTGGGAAAAAGAAAATGGGAGGAATCAACCTCCCTAACTAATATATCCCGGACAGGCAAAAAAGTACGGTCGAAATATTATCTGCACTTCTATGTTCATTGCTGCACTGTTCACACTTAATCACTTAATCATTTAACTTTCCGTTAGTCGTCGATTTGCTCGAGCGGGAGCCAATAACGTCTCCATTTGTCCCTGTCGCGTGCTAGTGTAGCCCAATGGCATCTGTTCGCTCCGGGAACATGAAGGGCCTCAAACCGATCGTTCATGAGTTACAAGTTACAAGTCCTTGGCTGTCTTCTTCATTGCCTACTCCATCCGTGGCACCCCCAGTCACTTTTCATCCATTGTAGAAGAAGAACTACAACAGGAAGCAGCTCTTATCAGAAGTCGAGAAAAACCCTTGGCTTTGATTCAGATTGAAGAGCATGCAATACAGGACTTACTGGTTTTCTACGAAGCAGTTGGTAACCCTGATGAATTTGTTGTTGTTGAAAGGACACCACAGGGACCACTGGCAGTACCTATGTGGAATAAGCATGGATGCTAGTCTGCCTTGCAGTTGGAGTTGCGCACTGTTCACAATAGCCAAAATTTGGGAAAAAACCTGTGTGCCTGAGAACAAATGACTGGTTAAAGAAATTGTGATCCATCTACACAATGGAATACTATGCAGCTGTTAGAAAAGATGAAGTCATAAAATTTGATACATGGAAAGTATCATGCTAAGTGAAATCAGCCAGAGAGAGACAGACATAGACTGCACTCATCTGGGGAATATAAAGTAACAGAATGGGAGTCGAACACCCAAGAATAATTGAGATAAGTACCAGGAGGTCTGCTCCATGGCTTGGAAGCCAGCAGCATATGCTGGGGGAAAAGGCAGCTCAGATAGATAAGGGAACACCAAGTAAAGGATGTTGTAGGACTCGCTCGGGATGCGAGATGCGTGCTGAAAGTAGACTATAGACCTAACACGATAGCCACTCAATACCTCTATTGCAAACTACAACACCCTAAAGGAAAGAGTCAGCAAAAGGGAATGTCCTGCTACAGAGGCTGAGTGGGGTGGGAGGGGTGAGGTGGGGGGTGTGAGGGCTACTGGAATCTTTGGTAGTGAAGAATGGGCACTGGTGGAGGGATGGGTACTCGATCATTGTATAACGGAAACCCAAGCATGAAAGTTTGTAAGTCTACAACTGTACCTCATGGTGTTTCACTAATGAACAACAACAAAAAACTCCTCAAATATTTTACTTTAGCTTTCCTTCAGGATGTTTTTGCTTACTTTCTCTCCCGCCTGATATTTTTTATTCAAACTCTTCACGTACAAGATTCATTTTCACTAAAGTACCATGTTATACATAAAAACATTATATATATGTATATATATTTCAGAGACTTTAAAAAATTTTGTGCATAAGAAATAAAAAATAAAAATTTAATTATATTTTTATATACTAGACTGGAGTGATAGCATAGCGGATTGGGTGTTGTGTCTTGCATGCAGCTGACCTGGGTTCAATTCCTCTGTCTCTCCAGGCGAGCCCGGCAAGCTACTGAGAGTATCCCGCCCCCATGACAGAGCCTGGCAAGCTCCCCATGGCATATTCGATATGCCAAAAACAGTAACAAAAAGTCTCACAATGGAGACGTCACTGGTGCCTGCTCGAGCAAAGTGATGAAGAAAGGGAGGACAGTGCTTACAGTGTTCTATAGGCTATTTGCTAATTATAAGCATATTTTATTTCAAACATCGTTTTGTGGTCTTACTGTTTAGACATGAAAATGTATTTTTCCTTCACAGAAATGATATACATTCACCCACATCTGAGGCAGGGACATTTCCTAATTCTGAAGAACCTGACATCTTTCTGTTGCTAGTTTTACCTTGCAGTAATGAGGGATTGGTTTTATCTGCCTAACATGGTTACACAGGATTGCACACCTGCACACAGGGAAATCTTGCTAATTCTTAAGGATCATGGGCAGAAAATTGGACTATATTAAGCTTCTGAGGTTCCAGTCTTGTCTGGGAATTGAAATCACGTCTAAATGTTTTCAAAGGAGGAAATTAGCATCTAGGCAGGTAGGTTGCAGGTGCTGAAACTGCACAGGTAATCCTGTTCTAAAGCAGAGTTGCAAACCTGATATGCAGAAAGAATTCTCTAGTCTCAATTAAGCTCATCTGTGCCTTCAATCCAGACTCCTGGAGCAGTGTGTGGCCACTGCATCTTCAGTCCAGCATGCAGTTTACTTAGAGGTCTCAACCTTCTAGACTGCATGCATCATTGTTCGTACTAATATCACCTTCAGGCATATGTGGAGGATAACTCTAAGTGTCTGAAGAAGATCTAGTCGTGCCCAAGGCTTACTTTTGGCTCTGTGCTCGGGGGAGTCATATGTGGCACCAGGAATCAAATTAAAGTCAGCCGTATGCAAGGCAAGTGCTTTAACCTTTGTGCTATCTCTCTGCCCTCAACTCAGGTTTTTGTATAGGATATTGCGTTTTAATAAACAATCAGAATGCTCATTTTCACTTGTGATGAATGTGTGAAAGGGAAGACAAACTATGTTCAGAAGGGAGAGGGACTAAATTAAATCATCCTTAGTGAATTTTCTCATCAGACTGTTGGAGTCAGCTCTGTCTGGGCACTTCTTCCTAGAGCTGCATTGGGGAAGCAACCCAAAAGGATAAATGTCTTAGAAATGAGGGAGATCTAATAGAAGGCAAATCAGCACTTCTTAAACTTCTTCCACTTCTGACCCTTTAATTATTGAGATTCTTTTTTTTGGGGGGGCACTCCCAGCAATGCTCAGAGCTTACTCCTGGCTCTGTGCTCAGAGGTCACTTCTGGCAAGGTGTAGGGACCAGTTGGGGTACTGGGGATAGAACCTGAGTTGGCTTTCCATAGGGCAAGTGCCTTATCCACTGTATTATCACAAGAGACCCTAGACTCAAGATATTTTTAGGTAACTCACTGATTATATAATAAGAGTACAAATTAATCATCTGATGATAATATATCATAAATAAATATACTTTAAAACAATTTTTTATTTAGTTTTGGTTTTCGGGCCACCCCAGGCAATACTCAGGGGTTACTCCTGACTCTGTGCTCAGGAATTACTCCTGGAGGTGCTTGAGGGGTATTGGGAATTGAGCCTGGGATGGCCATGTGCATGGCAAATGCCCTACCTGCATGTTAAAACATTTAAAGATTTTTTGTATGACCTTGATATTGAGTTAGATGACCCCATATGGATTCATGACCCAGATTTTAAGGAACTAGGCATTAGATGACAGGCATAAAGAAACAAATAAGTTTGAAAAGAGACTTAGGAAATTTTTAGAAATGGGTGGTACAAAGATGTCAGTCTTGCATGTCTTTATGAAGATAGAAAGAGCAGGGGCCAGGCTTTGCGGTGATCTGCGCCAAGGCAGGTGGCATGTCTGGTATGGCGAAGATGGGAGAGAGGCCACAATGGCCAAACTAGAGGGAGGGACAAAGGGCCAAATAGAAATAATAAGAAATGAAGCTTATTCAATTTTTAAAAATGCTTTGGAGTTGGTGAAAGAACATAATCCTACCTCACTCCCTCATTTCTTTGCCTCTTTCGTCCTTCTCCTACTGGCCCTACTTCCACTCTCTCCCCTTCCCACCAAGACTAACAGGACATAGGGGCACATTTCCCACCTTCACTGATAAGATACTAAGTCTCATCCAGAACTTCCCCAATTTCTTCCCACCAATTTCTGACACCCCAATTGCCTATTCCTGTTCCCTCTTACCAGCCATTCCTTGCTTCCATGATGGTGAGAGTAGCTCAGGTTAGAAGAAAGCAGTCTCCTTTAATTCTCCTCTAGTTTGCACTAAAGTGATTATCAGTGGGAATGAATCTCTAGTTGATGCAGCATCAAGTTTTGGGAGACAGGGAGTCCCAGAATGTTGACCTCACTCGGAATCAGCTCTGGGCTCAGAGCCTCTGTGGTTCCCTCTTCGTATTGTCTTTCTTCCCTTCAGAACACATGGCTCCTCAGCATCCAGACTGCTGATGTTTAGTGGTGGAAGGGAAGGAACAGGACAGGCCCTGGATATTGGTAAATTGACACTCACCAATCACATCTCCCAACCACACTCTTCAGTGAATTGGAGAGCCCAGCATAACCTCCTGAGAGAAAAAAAATATATAGAATTCTGCTGTTATGTAATGTAAGGCACAGCTGAAGAAGAAAGAAGAGAGGATAAACCAGGCCATGAAACAGTAGGCCAAGGTTCCCAGACACTCTCTAAAACTCCACTAAAAATAATTCATAGACAGTAAGTTCACCCTCAAAGTAGTAGATTTCAAGGTCAACACACAAAAATCTGTATGAAATACATGTAGATATCTATATGGATAATACCATGATCTGGAAACAACCAAAATCTCCAACAACAAATCAGTGGATCAAGAAATTCTGTTAAACCACAGCACCCAAAAGGAGAGAGAGAACAAAAGGGAATGCCCTGCCACAGAGGCAGGGTGGGATGGGGGGGGAATGGGTGGTGGGAGGGGTACTGGGATCTGTGATGGTGGGAAATGGGCACTGGTGGAGGGATGGGTATTTGATCATCGTATAATTGAAACCCAAGCACAAAAATTTGTAAGCTACAACTGTACCTCATGGTGTCTCACTAATAAAAATTAAAAGATTAAAAAAAAAGAAATTCTGTTACATATGCAAAATAGAAAGCAGCATGGCTCTATGAAAGAAAACATTTTTTTTAATTTTAAAATTTAAAAATTTTGAAAGTTCTTAGTTTTAGTCATGCAGGTTTCAGTCATACAACATTCTAACACATATCCCTCCACCAGTGGATGTTTCCTACCATCAGTGTCCCCCGTTTCCCTCCCCTCTCTCTCCAGCCTGCTTCTATTGCAGGTACTTTCCTTCTTTATCTCTCTCCCTTCTCTCCTTTTGGGCATTGTCATTTGCAATGCAGATACTGAGAGGTTATCCTATTTGTTCCTTTACCTATTTTCAACATGCAGTTCTTATCCAGAGCAATCATTTCCAAGTATCTTTGTCATAGTGGCCCCTTTTCTATCCCAACTGCCTTCTCCTGAAGCACTTGTGGCAGGCTTCCAACTGTGGACCAATACTCCTGACTCCTGTATCTAAAGTTTTTTTGAGTATTAGTCTCAGATTATGTTTAGAAAATGAAATCTTGCTTTTTGCTGAAACTTAGTTGGAACTAGAGGGCATCCTGTTAAGTGATAGAAGCCAAGGGGAGAAGGCAGTTACTGGTGGATCTCACTCATATGCAGTATATAAATGAAACAAAACAAGGGATGGAAAGTATAATGATGAAACCTTAGACTTTGGCAACATAACTGAAGTTATCAAGTGATTGGGGGGGGGTGCTTGGCAGGGGAGAGGGATGAGCAGACTAGAAATGACACAAGGACAGTGGTGGGGGCTCCTGGCCTATTGGTGGTCATAGAGGCACAGTGACTTTGTACACCAAAAAAAAAAACATGAACATTAACACTATTGTAACCATGTTGCTCCAGCTACAATTAAATAAAAAGATTTCCTCAGTAAATACGTTAAGTAGGTAGTCGGTAGTCGGTACTACTACTTTGAAGTGAGAGAAAGGAGCAAGAGGTGAGACAAGAAATGTTCACAAGGTCCTGGAGCAATAGCACAGTGGATACGGTGTTTGCCTTGCAGGCGGCCGACCCGGGTTTGATTCCCAGCATCCCAGATGGTCCCCTGAGCACTGCCAGGAGTGATTCCTCAGGAGTAACCCCTGAGCATCTCTGGGTGTGACTCAAAAAGCAAAAAAAAAAAAAAAAAGAAATGTTCACAATAATCTTGTCAGCACCAGTAAAGGGTTTTATTCAGGATGAGTCGAACAAGTTTAAGTTTCAGATCAGACACACAAACACATGCACACATACACACATATACACACACACCCTTCTCTTTCCAGATAGAGTAAGATTTTCAACTATATTTCAGTTGTAAATTCTTTAGCTAAAATTGGGGCAATAAATTCCTAGGACATTATTATAGAAGTCAGTGATAACAAACATAATGTATGTTACATAGAGATGTTTCCTTAAAGATCTTTTTGTGTAATTATTATTTATTATAAGTAATTATTTCTTATTGTTGCTTTAAATTGAATATCCTCTTCTGTATCACTGACATATTGGGCGGGTCCCAAGAGACAGAACATAGAACTCATCTCTTCCTACTATAAACCACAGAATACTCATTACGCCTGTCTTTGTATCTTCACTCTATATTTCTGTTGTTTGTTGTCTATTAGCTATGGCAATATTGACACTGAAGGAAGACCAGTGTGTTTTTATTTTCCTGTATATTCCTTGCAATCAGAGCAATATTTTCTGTTCTTTTCATAGTAGTTGTGTGGGTGGACATTTTATAGAACATTTTGTCTTAGGAAAGGAAAAAACAATCAAGGTTGACCATTATGTCAAAACTTGTGCTAATTAAAATCCCGTTAAATGATTTTTTTTCAGTATCACATTGCTTTTTATACCTGTTGCCTAAGCCACTTGGGATATTGTGGTTTTAAACATTTCATTTTTCTGTAAGTTCTTGTAGGTATAAGATATAGGGTAGCAACAACAGCAAAAACATTTTCATAGGATGAATATAGTATTGAAGTAGCAAAAGCTGTTAAATCCCAGAAAGTGCAATCTCTAGTGGTCAATTCACATGGAAAGTGGTTGTTTGATTTGTTACAAGGGCCGTTAAATATCCATGACTCCTTCTCCCCAGATATTAATAGTCTTTTGCCAAAGTACTCAGGTCATATATAACTTTTATGGACCAACCAAAGCTTTTAAGTAAATTCTCTATTGAGTTCAGTTCCATTTATTACATAAATATGTATTGAAACCCTACTAAATTCAGAGGGGCTAGCCTAAAGCCCTATGGGCTTCAAAGAGTTCCTGTTCATAAATAAGTTATTTCGTTCTTCCCTACAAAGTATACAATCTACTTTACATATAAATAGAAGTTTCTTTTAATTATGGCACATCTAAGTTGCAATCAGCCCTTTTTAGTTTCTATGGCAGTTCTCAGTGTGAATAAAACAGTTCATAAATCAAGGTATGATATACTGAATTATGCATCACTGCTTTTTGGGAAAAAAAAAACTGGACCTGCAGCATTTTACTTCAATGAATGTTTGTTTTTAATAAGTATATTAAAAGCTCCTACTCTGTGCCAGGACAGAATTTTCCAAATGTATTTGGCCTATCTCCCCCACTTCAGAATCAAAAAATCACCAAGTTCCTACTGGAATTTACCTTTTTATTTTTTATTTTATTATATTTATATTTATTTATATATAGTTATTATTATATATACCTCTTACTGTCTAGTTCTCTCTCTCAGAGAACCCGGCAGGCAACTGAGAGTATCTTGCTTGCATATATGCCTGACTGGGAACACCTGTAAAGGTGTTTAGAGGCTGCTCCAAAAGCCTCCATCCCATTCGGAGAGCCCGGCAAGCTACCAAGAGTATCCTGCCTGCATGGCAGAGCCTGGCAAGCTACCCGTGACATACTCAATATGCCAAAAACAGTAATAATGATGGTCCTCATTCCCGTGATCCTGAAAGAGTCTCAAATAAGCCATCAGGGTACACTAGCACATGACAGGGACGAATGGAGACATTACTGGCACCTGCTCAAGCAAATCAATGAACAACCGGGTGATAGTGAAAGTGATTTATTTTTTTAATGTGAATATTATTTTATTTATTCATTTATTTTTTAAAAAAATTTTCTATTAGTGAATCACATGAGGTACAGTTACAGACTTAGAAACTTTCATGCTTGCATTTCAGTCATACAATGATCAAGTAGTCATCCCTCCACCAGTGCCCATTTCCCACCACCAATGGTCCCAGCATCCCTCCCACCACCCCCACCTCATTCCTTCCACCCTACCCCGCCTCTGGTGGCAGGGCATTCCCTTTTGCTTTCTCTCTCTTCTTGGGTGTTGTGGTTTGCAATAGAGGTAGCACTGTAGCACTGTCCTCCTGTTGTTCATCGATTTGCTTGAGCGGGCACCAGAAATGCCTCACAACAAATTGTGAGACTTGTTGTTACTGTTTTTTGCATATCAAATATCTAATGGGTAGCTTGCCAGTCTTCGCTATGCCAGCAAGCTACTCTCGGTAGCATGCCAGGCCTCTGTAGAGTGGCGGAGGAATCAAACCCAGGTTAGACACTTGCAAGGCAAACATCCTACCTGCTGTGCTATCGCTGCATCCCACAATAGAGGTATTACCTTTTTTTTTTGTTTTTTTTTAATAATTTTATTTATTGAATCACCGTGAGAGCAGTTACAAAGCATTCAGGTCTAAGTCTCAGTCATACAATGAAACTCCCGTACCTTCACCAGTGCCCATTCTCCACCACCAAAAACCCCAGTATACCCCCAACCCACACCCTCTCCCTACCTGTGGGGCAGATGATTTCCACATTACTCTCTCTCTACTTTGATCACATTCAACATTTCAGCACCAGACCCACCATTATCATTTGAGATTTTACCCCAACACTCAGATCTGCTGAAAAGGCAACAGTAGACAATTTGTGTTCTATTGCTGGTTATGAATAACATATGGTGTTGTGTGGCTGCAGTAGCACCATGTGATTTTGAAATTTCAAAATTTTTGACACTTAAATCTGGAGGGATTTCTGCCAAAAGCCACTGGGTTTTGAGATTTGCTCCTGAGTCTCTAGGATCATGGCCGTTGAGCAGCTTGATCAGGAGCCAGAGAGGCCGTTCGTGGGCGATGAGTTGGGGTCTCGTTGGAACAGGGAGACCAGGACTGGTTCCACCCCCATCCTGTGAGGCCCAACAAGTTTTGTCACTGCGGGCCCAGACCTGACTGTTCAATGGCCTCTGGAGGATGACGGCCACCGAGCCACCAAGGGGGAGCAGCCCGAGGGAAAACATCCTTTCCCCCATGGGGTGGCCTGGCGACAGTAACCTACTGTGGGGTCTGGACGCATTTCTGCCAAAAGCTGCTGGGTTTTGAGATTCGTTTTTGAGTCTCTGGCTATTAAGCAGCTTGATCAGGAGCCAGAGAGGCTGTTTGTGGGTGATGACTTGGGGTCTCGTTGGGGTAGGGAGGACAGGCCCAGCTCCCCCTCCATCTCGTGAAGCCCAACAAGTTTCGTCACTGCGGGCCCAAGCCTGACTGTCCAGTGGACTCTGGAGGATGATGGCCACCAAGCCGCCAAGGGGGAGCAGGCAGAGGGACGACACCCTTTCCTCCCTGGGGTGACCCGGCGACAGTAATGTACTGTGGGGTCCGGACTCATTTCTGCCAAAAGCCACTAAGTTTTGAAATTTGTTTCTGAGTCTCTGGAATCATGGCCGTTAAGCAGCTTGATCAGGAGCCATAGAGGCTGTTTGTGGGCGATGACTTGGGGTCTCGTTGGGGTGGGGAGGACAGGACCGGCTCCCCCTCCATTCTGTGAGGCCCTGAGTGTCTTGTCACTGGGGGCCCAAACCTAACTGTCCAGTGGCCTCTGAAGGATGGTGGCCACTGGGCCGCTGGGGGGAACAGGCCAAAGCATGAAACCTATTCCCACCTGGGTTGGCTCAGCACCGGTAACCTACTGCAGGGACCAGACGCATTTCTGCCAAAAGCTGCTGGGATTCGAGATTTGTTTCTGAGTCTCTGGGATCATGGCCATTAAGCAGTTCAATCAGGAACCAGAGAGGCCATGCCTCCAATTATATAGCTGAGCCGGAGGTGGTTTGTGGTGTGTTTCTCACATACCTAACTTTTGGCCGTTTACTTTCTTGGTAAACTTTGCCCCCAGTTTTTGGGGTCTGGACAAAGGTACAGCAGTAATTTGGGGGTATCTGGAAGTCTGAAGGCGCCATCAGGCTGCTGATGCATTTGCATCACAGGTACAGATTGACTTGCTGGCAGCACCATACCCCCTGAGGTATTACCTTTTTATTTTTTAATTTTTATTAGTGAAACACCATGAGGTACAGTTGTAGACTTAAAAATTTTTGTGCTTGGGTTTTAGTTATACAATGATGAGTACCCATCTCCAGTGTCCATTCTCCACCACCAATGATCCCAGTAGCCCTCCCCCCCCCATTCCACCTTGCCTCTGTGGCAGAGCATTCCCTTTTGAAGAAAAGGTATTACCTTTTTAAAATGAATGGAAAGAACACAATTGCACCAGTGATGACTACCACCCTCCTAGAGTTTTTTTTCCAGTGCCCCAGGGGAATCACTGTGCTAGATTTGAATGTTCATTGTGATGTAAATAAAACAAGCTCCTTTCTGGGAACTAAAAAAAAATGATTAAACATACAAGTTACAAGAAAACGTGATATGCATAAACAGCAAATGTGTGTTTAAGATGATGAGAAGCTACTATCAGTAAAGAAGAAAGCAGTGGGTAAGAAACTTCTCCATCAACCCAGTTCCTCTGGCCCAGCTCAGTCCTTCTCCTGAGCTATAATTTAAGCAGTCCAAGTGTTCTCCATCACCATGATTAGTCCTCAAACTTAAGATTATGTCTAACCTCTCTAATAGCCAACTTCACAGGTTCTCCTGCTTCTAATTGTACTGCTCAGCCAGAAGAATGTATAATCCTTTAAAGGTATGAATCAAATTATATCATTCAAATGCCCTAAGTTGCCTGCATGTTACACTTAAAAATAAATCCAACACCCACAAAATCTAACAAGGACTGTATCTTCCTTTCATTTCTTAGCACTTTTCCTTTTTTGTTTGTTTGTATGCTATAAAACCTATTATATGTATACTCAAAAATGATTTTAGTTGCTATAAATTACAGAACGAAACTTTGTGTACAAAATCTGTGTCTTTTAAAAAAATAATAACTTTTATACTAATAATGGCAGAGTCTCCTGCACCCGTGCCTGGCTGTCCTCACCGGGGTCCCTTGGAGGGGGGTGGGTTGAGTTTCCCTCCCCACCCTGAGCAGAACCCCAGCAGCCGAAGACCTCCAGAATCAGTCACAACCATGCTGAGACCACTCTTCACACGCATGAAGCTACCGGCAGAGGAACATAGGCATGCGGATCCCAGCGCTGAGATCTCCAAGCCTGCTTGGATTGGGGCTGAGCATCCTCCACCCAGACCCTCCATCTTCCAGTAGGCGGGGGTCTCACTCACCAACTGGCCCCCGGCGCTGTGTAATCCCAGTCAACAGCCAAGACCCAGAGACTATAAAACCCAGCTCCCAGAAGAGAACAGCACAGAGTCTCCTGCCCCCACGCCTGGCTGTCCTCGCCGGGGCCCCTTGGAGGAGGGCGGGTTGAGTTTCCCTCCCCACCCTGAGCAGAACCCCCACAGCTGAAGATTTCCAGAATCAGCCACAACCATACTGAGTCCACTCTCCACATGCATGAAGCTACTGGCAGAGGAACATAGGCATGTGGGTTTCGAGGCTGAGATCTTCAAGCCTGTTTGGATTGGGGCTGAGCATCCTCCACCCAGATCCTCCATCTTCCAGTAGGTGGGGGTCACACCCACCAACCGGCCCCCCGCGCCGTGTAATCCCAATCAACAGCCAAGACCCAGAGACTATAAAACCCAGCTCCCAGAAGCGTGTGGTCGCGAATGCATCTTATTATCATCTTTTTATCTTATTATCTCATTCTTGCTTTGGACAACCTGGCAGGCTACTGTATGTAACCTGCCTACACGGCAGAGTCTGGCAAACTCCCCGTGGTGTACCCAATATGCCAAATACCAGTAACAATGATTGGTCTCATTCTCCTAACCCTGAAAGAGCCTTAAATGTGGCACTTTTTCGAATCTCAGGGCTAGGACGAAGGAGACGTTACTGGTACATGCTTGAGGCAATTGATGAACAACAGTATGATCAAGATCATAATAGTAATAATAACTTTATGCTAAATGTAATATACAATTAGAAATACACTTGGTACGAAGATATGACTTGAGTTGTAGAGGGGTTTCAGTAAAGAAAATATTGAATACCTACTTATTTTGGCAGGTAAACCACATCCAGTGATGCTCAGGTGTTACTCCTAGTTATTCATTGAGGAATCACTCCTGACAGCACTCTGGGGTCAGTATGGGATGCTGAGAATTGAACCCAGATTGGCTGCATGCTCAAGCCCACTTATATTGACTTACACCTTGAACTATTACCCCTTAATAAAAGGGATTATGTTGTTGATCAGAAAGTTGTGACCTAAATATCCAGTTTGCTCTTCAACTGGTTTCATATAGTAGTGCATATATATATGTATATATATATACAAACAATATATGAAGAGAATAAATGATAAAAACAAAAATATACAAAAATTGCAGTATATGGATTAGTTTCCTTTTGGTAATAAGTGATATGAGATATATAATATAAGAAATATATAGTGCTAAAAGGTATGTTTTTCTGCTTTTGTTTGTTCTGTATTGTCTTTTGAGTATATTCTAATATGTTGTTTCAAGCATGTAACATAAATATTTTATATCTATTACAGTATTATCACCATATCTATTACAGAACACCCATCATCACACTCAGTTGTCATACTTTTATAGTCACTGTCACTGTCACTGTCCTCCCATTGTTCATCGATTTGCTCGAGTGGGCCCAGTAGCGTTTCCATTGTGACACTTGTTACTATGTTTGGCATATCGAATACATCACGGGTAGCTTGCCAGGCTTTGCTGAGCGGGCGAGATACTTCTGGTAGCTTGCCGGGCTCTCCGAGAGGGGCCAAGGAATCGAACTTGAGTTGGCTATGTTGGCTGCATGCAAGGCAAACACCCTACCCTCTGTGCTATTGCTCCAGCCCACTTTTAAAGTGATGAGGATTTTAATTGTTCCATTTTAGTTATTCCATTAGCAACATCAAATTCAACATTATTAGTTGACTTTAGTTGTTCCATTAGCAATTTCAAATACAATATTAATTATAGTTGTTATGATACTATACATTACATTCTTAAAGCATATCAACTGACACTGATTGTGATAGTAATTATAAAAAGTTTGAACTATAGAAAAGCATTAATACAGATGTGGGGTTTGATACCCAGACCCCCCTATATAGTTCCCCCAAGCCCCACCAGGACTAATCCCTTAGCGCAGAACCAGGAGTAAGCCCTGAGCAGAGCTGGTTGTGGTCCATAAATGAACAAACAAAAAGCCCCCCAAAATTTTTTTTAAATCAATAATTGCGGGGATATGGTGCCACCAGCAGGTCAATCTATTCCTGTGAGGTGAATGCATCAGCAGCCTGATGGTGCCTTCAGACTTCCAGATACCCCAAAATTGCTGCTGTGCATTTGGCCAGACTCCAAAAACTTGGGGCAAAGTTTACCAAGAAAGTAAATGGCCAAATGTTAGGTATGTGGGAGACACACCCACAAACCACTTCCGGCTCAGCTATATAATTGGAGGCATGGCCCCTCTGGTTCCTGATCGAATTGCTTAACGGCCATGATCCCAAAGACTCAGAGACACATCTAGGAACCCAGTAGCTTTTGTCAGAGATGCACTCAGTCCCTGCAATGGGTTATTGGTTGTGGACCACCCCAAGGAGGAAAGGGTGCTGTCCATTTGCCTACTCCCCCTTTGTGGCTTGGTGGCCACCATCTCCTAGACACCATTGGACAGTCAGTTTGGGGCCTACAGTGACAAGATATGTGGGGCCTCATGAGATAGTGGTGAAGACAACCCTTTCCTTCCTGCCCCAACGAGACCCCAAGTCGCCGCCCACGAATGGCCTCTCTAGCTCCTGATCAAGCTGCTTAACAACTATGATCCCAGAGACTCAGGAACAAATCTTGGAACCCAGCAGGTTTGGGCAGAAATCCCTCCAGATTTAATTGTTAAAACATCAGAAATCCAAAATCATATGTTATTTATAACCAGCAATAGAAAAAAAATTGTCTACTGTTGCCTTTTTGGCAGATCTGAGTGTTGGGGTAAAATCCCAAATAATAGTGGTGGGTTTGGTGTCAAAATATTGAATGTAATCAAAGTAGAGAGAGAGAGTAATGTGGAAATCATCTGCCCCACAGGCATGGGGAGGGTGTGCAATGAGGGCTATACTGGAGTTTTTGGTGGTGAAGAATGGGCACTGGTGAAGGGACAGGTGTTTCATTGTATGCCTGAGACTTAAACCCAAAAGTTTTGTAACTAGTCTAATAGTTATTTAATAAATCACAATCACGGTCATCCTGTTGTTCGTCAATTGCCTCGAGCATGTACCAGTAACGTCTCCTTCGTCCTAGCCCTGAGATTCAAAAAGTGCCACATTCAAGGCTCTTTCAGGGTTAGGAGAATGAGACCCATCATTGTTACTGGTATTTGGCATATTGGGTACACCACGGGGAGTTTGCCAGACTCTGCCATGTAGGCAGGTTACATACAGTAGCCTGCCAGGTTGTCCAAAGCAAGAATGAGATAATAAAATAAAAAGATGATAATAAGATGCATTCGCGGCCACACGCTTCCAGGATCTGGGCTTTATAGTCTCTGGGTCTTGGCTGTTGATGGGATTACACGGCACCATGGGGTGGGGGAGCTGTTGGTGGGTGTGACCCCCACCTACTGGAAGATGGAGGATCTGGGTGTAGGATGCTCAGCCCCAATCTGATCAGGCTTGGAGATATCAGCCCTGGAACCCGCATGACTGTTCCTCTGCTGGTAGCTTCATGCATGTGGAGAGTGGTCTCAGCATGATTATGGCGGCTTCTTCGGCTGCTGGGGTTCTGCTCGGGGTCGGGAGGGAAACTCAACCCGACCCCCTCCAAGTGGCCCCGGCGAGGACAGCCTGGCACAGGGGCAGGAGACTCTGATTCAATAAATAAAATTATAAAAAAGAAAAGCTAATAAAGTGGAGTTCATGGCCATTTCAATCAGCCTAATCAATGGCTGAATAAACAGCAATACCCCTACAAAAATCAATAATTGCAATATAAAATTGCTGTTTCAGTTTTTATAATATCTGATAACAAAGGTACAATCAGAAGATATATGTGATAATATCTGAATATAGATATAAATTCTGCCACACAAAACATTTTATTCTGATTGATTGATTGATTGATTGACTTTCTGAGTCACACCCAGAAAATCCCAATGGCTACTCCTGAGGAATTTCTATTTAGGAATTTCTCCTGGCAATACTCAGGGGATCACATGGTATTCTGGAAACCAAACCTGATTCAGCCAAGCAAACGCCCTACCCAGTGTACTATTGCTCTGGCCCCTAAAGAAAACTTTTTAAAAATCAAAACATGTTCTAAGAGTTGATACTCATAGCCTGACTGCACTGAGGAAAGCACATTTAGTCTAGACTATGTTTGATTATCGGTAAGTTATTCCCCATTGAAATATTTCCCAGACCATTGACACATTCTTAACTTTATATTTATCTCTCACTAGGCAACTTAAAAAGAATCATAAATAATATTTAATCCTTAATCTATCCTCTTTGTTGGACAAGCTTTTACCTGATGTATTTTCCTTCTGAAATCATTTATTCATTGAGTCAATAAAAAACACACAGTGAATTCTGGGCTGATGGATATGAACAAGACAGACAATAGTGAAAAGGGATTGGAAAAAATATATAAACAAAGTAATGGTAGAGCAATACTCTCTTAGATGTTTGAAAGTATTATGAAGTAAGAAAAAAAGGTGAGTTGGTAAAGGATGAGACTGTTTTCTGAGTCAATCTGTAACAAAACAAAGAGCCATCCATTGGCATATCTGTGGGAAGAGAGTTTCTGCAGAACATTTGAGATGAGAGCAAGTTTAACAGATTTAAACAAAACAAACAAAAATTAAACAAAACATACACAGAATCAGCACACAAAAATCTGGTATATTATATTCATATTCTAGTTCCAATAATGTGTTTTTTAAGTAAAATAAATTAATGATGCAATCCTGGATTCAGAGATGGAGAGTTCCATGCTGGAGCACATGGTGTGAATCCAGAAAGCTCAGGTTCAAGTCCCAGAACCTCATCTGTCCCCCTGACTCTTACCCTCATGCTGGAAGTAGTCCCTGAGTACTGCTGGATATACCCAGAAAGAAAGAAAGAAAACAATCCCACTTACAATTATATCAGGAAAACCAAACTACCTCAAAGAATCTTGTTCAATCCTATATTTGATAAAAAAAAATCCCAAGTATATGAAGAATTTCTACACTCAGTAGCAGAAAGTAATCTGATTTAAGTAAGAATAGAGGAATTAAACTAAGAAGGTTCTGCACCTCAAAAGAAACAGTGACCAAAATACAGAGAGAGCCCACAGAATGGGAAAGAATATTTACCCAATACCCATCTGATAAGGGGTTAATATCCAGGATATACAAGACACCAGTAGAATTGCACAAGAAAAAACCTCCAACCCCATCAAAAATGGGGAGAAGAAATGAACAGAAGCTTCCTCAAAAAAGAAATACAAATGGCCAAAATGAACGTGAAAAAAAATGCTCTACATCGCTAATCATCAGGGAGATACAAATCAAAACGACAATGAGATATCATCTCAGACCACAAAGACTGGCACACATCAAAGAGTACAAGAACAAGCAGTGCTGGTGCAGATGTTGGGAGAAAGGGACTCTTTAATTGTTGGTGGGAATGTCAACTGGTCTAGCCTTTCTAGAAAACAATATTGGCATTCCTTAAAAAAAACTAGAAATTGAGATTTCATATGACCTCATAATGCCACTTCTGGGAATGTATCCCAAGGGTGCAAAAAATCACAGTGGAAATTACATCATGCAGCACTGTTCACAGTAGCCAAAAGTGCCTGAGAACACACGACTAGTTATAGAAACTTTGGTACATCTACACAATGGAATACTATGTAGTTGTTCGGAAAGATGAAGTTATGAAATTTGCATATAAGTGGATGGTCATGGAGACATCATGCTAAGTAAAATGAGTCAGAAAGAGAGGGACAGACATAGAATGACTGCACTCATTTGTGAAATGTTAAATACATAATATGAGACTGACACCCAAGAACAGTAGACACAAGGGCCAGGAATACTGCTCCATAGATGGAAGCCTGCTTCATGAGCTAGGGGAGAAGGAAGCTGGAAAAGAGAGGGGATCACCAAGTCAATGATGATTGGAAGGATAGTTTGGGATGGGAGATGAGTAGAAAAAGGACCAAACGTGATAGCCTTTCAGTATCTATGTTGCAAACCATAATGTCCCAAAGTAGAGAGAGAGAGTATGGAGGAAATTGTTAGCCATGGAGTCAGGGGGAGGGTTGGATGGGGGGCATATAGTGGGGACATTGGTGGTGGAAAATGTGGAGGGATGGGTGGTGGAGAGATGGGTGTTTGATCATCGTATGACTGAAACTCAAACATGAAAGTTTTGTAAGTGTATCTCACCCTGATTCGATAAAAAAAAACCAAAAACTTCACAAAAAAGAAAAAAAAAGAAAGAGTAGAGGATCTTACTCACCAAGAAAGACAAACAAGAATGAAAGCGTGCTCAGCAGCACTGACCATCAGAAAGATGCAACTCTTTTGCTGTGTCAGTTGATAAGTCACTCACACAGGTCAGCATGTGCACTGCAAGCATATTGGTATTTAGTGTGTAACTGGGAAGAGGACACATGAGATTTCATAATCCACTGTGTTGGCACATGTAGAATATACCCAGTTCTTGGTGACAAATTTCAAGTCTCAATTTTTTTTTAATTGTCACTATGGCTCTTCACATGAGAGCCTCAAGCTTAAATTAGTCGGGGGGTGAGTGGAGAGAGATAGAGATAGAGAGAGAGAGAGAGAGAGAGAGAGAGAGAGGAAGAGAGAGAGACAAAGAGACAGAGACAAGAGATAGAGAATCCTACCTTCACTGAATTATTTGGGGGCCATTTTTGCTCTTAATTAAAATTTTTAGGTTATCTTATGATTTATAGAGCTATTGGAAATAAATCAGTTTCCATCTTCTCATCTTTCTGTGCAAGTTTACTATTTTCCTAGGAATCATTAGGTAATTTTGGACGCAGGCCTCTTTTAAACTAACAATGTCAAACTTTTCTGGAAGCCACACAATTAGAAAGTGAATGACTTAATTAAAAAAAAGTATTTTTCTTTCCAAATCAGAATTACTTTTCCCCAAGAAATTTATAAGCTTAATAATGTCTGATGACAAGAACATGGACATTTGTATTATCTGAAATTTAATCATTTTATTTTCTTATTTCTAGTACATACCATTCATTACTGAAAACACTTTGGCTTTTGTGAGTTTGAGGTTTGTCTCTGCATCCCGCTTCTCCATAAAGGTTATTCATTTGCATAGTTGTACAATCACTGTCTTTTCCAAGATGCTTTAATTTTCAAACTAGAGCCCTAACGCAAGCAAGCATCAGGTTTATTGTTTTAAGTGGCAATACTCTGTTTGCAAGCAGTAACTCTTACCACCAAATGCAAGTCAACAAATGCCAATTTAACCAAGACTCTTTTGCTATCCACAGTTTTTATCTTTAACTCCCTTATCTCCCATAATCCCTATCCTATATTCCTATTCATCATACAGCCAACTTTGTCTTTCAGGCTGGAGCACAGGTGTATATATATTATCTCTTGGACTCATTTCTTCTCCTAGTCCCACCTGGAATCCTAATCCCATCATACAGACACCATTGCACCTAAATCAAGTCAGTAATCTCATCTTTCTCCCTATGCCTAACTTCTTTGCATTAAAATTCATATACAATTTCAAAAATAACATTTGCCGCATAATGTTATTTAAAAGGGATCCAGAAGCTTCTCAATTATCATGAAATAAAGAATTTTGCATTATCAGTAGAAGCGGTTTTCAGCGATTGATATGTTAATACATTTATATCCTACCTCCCCCTATATATTTGTATACACATATATATTTATAAACTTGAAAATCTTTCTCTTTGCTCTTCTCCCTGTAGCCTTTGTGGTGCTCCTTTGTTATTTCACCCTGCACGATCCCTTCTCCTCTAATCTCTATCCAAGTTTATTTTCTTCCCAGGCACTTTTCAAAGCTCATTTCAAGAAAGTTAAGGATCAGAGAGATAGTAAAGGGGGTGAAGTGCTTGCCTTGCATGTGCCTGATCTGGATCCAATTCCCAGCACTCCATATGGTGCCCAACCCCACCAGGAGTGATCACTGAGCATAGAGCCAGGAGTAAGCCCTGAGCAACACTGAGCACGACCTCCAAACCTTAAAAAGAAGACCGAACATATTCCCTGGGAACCCAACTCAATTTCTATTTACTTCGGTGACAATCTGCCTTCAAATGTTTTGTATGTCAGATCTTCTCTCCCTTTGAGAATGTGAATTCTACGAGGTAGATTTATTTTCTGCCTACTCACCATTTTTGACTTTACTAAGCATTTTATTTGAAATCTTCATGAGGGAATGGTGTGATAGTACAACAGGTAGGGTGTTTGCCTTGTACATGGCTGATCCAAGTTTGATTCCCTGGTATCTCTATATGATCCCCCAAGTATTGCCAGGAGTAATTTCTGAGTGCAGAGCCAGAAGTAATCCCTAAGCATTGTCAGGTGTGACCCAAAAAGCCAAAAATAAAATAAAACCTTAATGAATATTTGAGGTATCATCTAGCCTGCATGGCAAAGCCTGGCAAGCTCCCCATGAGGTATTCGACAGTAACAAGTCTCACAATGTTACTGGGCCTGCTCGAGCAAATCGATGAACAACGGGAGGACAGTGATACAGTGCTAGAGCAGTGAGGTCTGGGATCTAGCAAATGAGATACATAAGATCCAGACTAGGTATTCAGCTGTGTGTCCAGTAACAAGGTCTGTCATATAATAGGCATCTTGTATCCATATTCATGAATAAAACGAGCTAAAAGATCTAAGACTGTAATCTAGAGTAAGAAACAAACCTATATTTAAAAAAAGAAATAAACCTATATCAATTTATTTGTTTTTTTTGTTTTTTGGGGGAACCGCACCCGGAAATGTTCAGGGGTTACTCCTGGATTTCTACTCAGGAATCATTCCTGGCAATGCCTCAGGGCACCATATGGGATATCAAGGATGGAACCTGGGTTGGCCAGGGCCTTATCTGCTGTACTACCTTACCTGTACTACTACCTCTAAACTATGTCAATTTTATAGATGTAGGTTTATTTCTTATTATATATTACACACCTCTCAGAGAGCCCGGAAAGCTACCAAGAGTATCCAAACCGCACGGGCAGAGCCTGGCAAGCTCCCCGTGGCATATTCGATATGCCAAATACAGTAACGACAACCAATCTGATTCCCCTGACCCTGAAAGAGCCTCCAACCACTGGGAAAAGACAAGTAAGAAGAGGCTGCCAAACTCTCAGGGCTGGGAGGAATAGAGACGTTACTGGTGCCAAATCGAGTAATTCAATGATCAATGGGATAACAGTGATACAGTAATACAGTGATAGTTTGCACCCCAGCTCCTTTTATTTATGTTTATGGATACAAGATGTCTATTACATGATGGACCTTGTTACTGGATACACAGGTCAACACCTGGTCTATGACAATAAACTATAATCACTTTATACTTGAGCTCTCATAGGTACCCAAAAGTCAGTTCACATTTTACATTCTCTACTGGCATTCATTACACCTTGGTGGTGCATTTCTTTAATCTCTCTAACTCCTGCAAAGCTCAAATATCATGATGGCAATCTCACAGAAAGGGTGATCAAGAGAAAGACGATGCCCAGCGTAGACTCTCCAATCCATATACCTAAGTATTAAGAACAGGAGTCACACAAATCGAGTAATTCAATGATCAATGGGATAACAGTGATACAGTAATACAGTGATAGTTTGCACCCCAGCTCCTTTTATTTATGTTTATGGATACAAGATGTCTATTACATGATGGACTTTGTTACTGGATACACAGGTCAACAGCTGGCTAGACAGCTGGCAGAGGACAGAGCATCATGACAGTCAGTGTTCAGTTTCCATTGAACCCTAAGCCTGAGATTTCTGTAGTCTGTAGTCTAGCATGGAGGGAGGTATCAGGAATGTGCAGTCAGAAAGCAAGTGGGAGGGCCCCGGGTCATGGAGTTAGGAGGAAGCATGGAATGTTCACGGAGGGATCACTGCTTTAGGTGTTTTACAAAGTTGGTACTTGAGTTCTAGTAGGTACTCAAATGTCAGCTCACATTTTACCTTCTCTCTTGGCATTGGTTACACCTATGTTACATTTCTTTAATCTCTCTAAAATCAAAATGGATTAAAGACCTCAAAATCAGACTGGAGTCCATAAAGTTCATTGAAGACAAAGTTGGCAAAACCCTCCATGACATTGAAGCTAATGGTATCTTCAAAGATGTCATGTCACTGACCCAGCAAGTGAAAACAGATAGACAAATGGGACTATCTTAAACTAAGAAGTTTCTGCACCTCAAAAGAAACAGTGGCCAAAATACAAAGACAGTCTACAGAATGGAAAAGGATATTCACCAAATACACATCTGACAAGGGGTTGATATCAAGGATATATGAAGTACTGGTTGAACTCCACAAGAAGAAAACACCCAACCCCATCAAAAAATGGGTCAAGGAAATGAACAGAAACTTTCTCAAAGAAGAAATCCAAATGGCTAAAAGGCACATGAGAAAATGCTCTACATCATTAATCATCAAGGAGATGCAGATCAAAACCACAGTGGGGTATCATTTCACACCACAGAGACTGTCCCACATCCAAAAGAACAAAAGCAACCAGTGCTGGCGTGGATGTGGTGAGAAAGGGACCCTCCTTCACTGCTGGTGGGAATGCTGACTGGTTCAACCCTTTTGGAAAACAGTATAGACGATTCTCAAAAAATTAGAAATTGAGCTCCCATTTGACCCAGCAATACCACTCCTGGGAATATATCCCAGAGAGGCAAAAAAGTATAGTCAAAGTGACATTTGCACTCGTTTGTTAATTGCAGCACTCTTTACAATAGCCAGAATCTGGAAAAAACCTGAGTGCCAGAGAACAGATGACTAGTTAAAGAAACTTTGGTACATTTACACAATGGAGTACTGTGCAGCTGTTAGAAAAGATGAAGTCATGAAATTTACATACAAGTGCTACTACATGGAAAGTATAATGTTAAGCGAAATGAGTCAGAAAGAGCGGGATAGACACAGAAAGATTGCATTCATCTGGGGAGCATAAAGTAACAAAATAGGGGACTAACACACAAGAGTGGCTGAGATTAGTGCCAGGAATTTTGCTCCATGGCTTGGAGACCAGCCACACATGCTAGGGGAAAAGGAAACTCAGATAGAGAAGGGAGCACCAAATAAAGGGTGTTGGGAGGATCCTCTCAGGATGGGAGGAGCATGCTGAAAGTAGACTATAGACCAAACAAGACTGCCACTCAATGCCTCTCTTGCAAACCACAACACCCAATAAGAGAGAGAGAACAAAAGGGAATGCCCTGCCACAGAGGCAGGGTGGGATGGGGGATGGGAGTATGGGGGGTGGGAAGGATACTGGGACCCTTGGTGGTGGAAAATGGGCACTGGTGGGGGGATGGGTACTTGATCATTGTATAACTGAAACCCAAGCACAAAAATTTGTAAGTCTATAACTGTACCTCATGGTGTTTCACTAATAAAAATAAGTAAAAATAAATAAAAATAACTCTCATACCTGAATTCAAGTCTGAAGTGTGGTAGATGTTCAATTTATATGTTTGTTTAACATATGGAGAATTTTAGAATCTTATTCAAACAAGTGTGTGCATGTGTGTTTGTGTGTGTGTACACTTATGTATAAAATACAAAGTGAGGGCGAGAAAGAGGGCAAGGGTGATGAAGAGAAATGGAGGAGGAAGAGGAAAGAAGAGACAAAGAAGTTATAGATATACCCAAGACTCTTTGAAAGTCTGAGAAAATAAGTCATTCAGAGAATGGAAAAAATGTAAAAGAAAAAGTGGTGAGAGCTGACACTATGAAACTTTGAAATAAGAATGTAATAGAATGAGACATCTCTATGATGTATAATATTGTCGGACTTATCTCTCATGTTATTGGTGCCTGTGAAATGGGAATAATAGCAGGTTCCTCTTGCTTTAGACTGCACTGGCATTCTCTGTTAAGTTTTAAATCCAATCTCTTGTTCTTATACAAGAAAGTGTTTACTTCTTGACAAAATTATTTTCGTTTATGTAGTTATCAAGCTGGGGCTGGAGTGATAGCACAGCGGGTAGGGCATCTGCCTTGCATGCAGCCGACCCGGATTCGATTCCTCCGCCTCTCTCGGAGAGCCTGGCATGTTACTGAGACTATTTCGTCCACAATGCAATGCCTGGCAAGCTACCCGTGACGTATTCAATATGTCAAAAACAGTAACAACAAGTCTCACAATTTGTTGTGAGGCGTTACTGGTGCTCGCTCAGGCAAACTGATGAACAACGGGAAAGTGACAGTGACAGTAACAGTGACAGTTATCAAGCTACTTTTTGAAAGAAATTGTAATCTAGGTGGGTTAATATATGTAGGCGTGTGGCCACATCCAACACTGCTCAAGGGATTTTCCTGGCTCTCAGCTCAGAAGTTATTTCTGCTGGATCTCAGGGGTGAGGATAATCTCTTCTTATAGAAAGATCTTCTAATTAAAAGATCTTGGTGCTGAAGATAATCCAGAGCCAGCTGCATGCAAGGCCACCACCTTTCTCCCAGTGCTGTCTCTCTAGTCGACTCTTTTAGAGGAAAATATGAGGAAATAGTGGAAAAAAGAGGGAGGAGACACAAATCCGAGTAGCAAATTGTTGTGTCAAAAAGCCATGACAGAGAGAAACTAGGAAAGGGTTCCTCTGATTTCTTCCCATCCAAAATAAGGTACGTGTATTTCCAAAGCAACTCTTTTGGGCATGAAAATTAGATGCAGACAAGCAGGTGTTTCATCTCTCAAAGAAAAGTGAGTTCTGGTTGTAACAGCTTAGTGACAGAAACCTGGGTAAAGAAGCAGGGCCCCAGGATAGCTCGTGGACAGAATCCATTTAGACAGTCCCTGAAACAGATGAACTTCCTCTTCTGCTTTCCCTGAAATTTGATGATACTGACCAGCCTTTCCGAGTGTGTTGGAGTGTATGGGGAGGGAGAAAGTTCTAGAAGGAGAAAATCAGGGAGCTCTTCCTGAATAATTTCTTAAGGTAAGAGACATTAATTTCTTAAGGTAGACTGTAAAAAGACATAATGCGCTTTTGTTTTGGTTTGGGGGCCGTTCCTGGCTCAGGACTTCTTCCTTTGTGTTTAAGAATCCCTCCTACTGATGGTCAAGAGGCCATAGGTGGTGTCTGGACTTGAACTCTCATCAGCTGTAAGGCATCTTATTTTCTGGACCATCTTGCTGGTCTGGGGCGGGGTTGAAGGGGGAGGTGGGCAGTGTGTTTTAAGCAGAGGGGAACCAAAGGATGGAGATGATGAGGACTCAGAAACACTGAAGGAGGCTGAAACACCGAGGGTGAGAATGGCTGGCCAGTCACAGAGGAGGCAGTTTTGGGATACTCTTGTGCTAATGTAAAGGAAACTTATTTTATTCTCTAGGCATGAGATGTTAAAAAGCAGAGTAAGATAAGAGAAAGAACACATGGAGGGTGCGGGATCCCGGAGGAAAAAAAAAAAAGAAAAAACAGGTTCCAAAAAGAGCCGAGTTCACCCGCAAGTTCCAGATGGAGTAGGTGCCGCATCCCGCCTCCCCCAGATGGAACCCCGGTGACCAGAAGCCTCTACAAACACAGCTCGAGTATGCGGGAACGAGGACCTTTTCTCAAATCCGCCGGACTACACCTCCCAGGTAACCTCTGATTCCGGAAGTCATGCCCACAGCCCGCCCCCCAGCGCCATCTTTGAAGCCTTAAGCATAAGAGAAAGAACACATGGAGGGTGCGGGATCCCGGAGGAAAAAAAAAAAAAGAAAAAACAGGTTCCAAAAAGAGCCGAGTTCACCCGCAAGTTCCAGATGGAGTAGGTGCCGCATCCCGCCTCCCCCAGATGGAACCCCGGTGACCAGAAGCCTCTACAAACACAGCTCGAGTATGCGGGAACGAGGACCTTTTCTCAAATCCGCCGGACTACACCTCCCAGGTAACCTCTGATTCCGGAAGTCATGCCCACAGCCCGCCCCCCAGCGCCATCTTTGAAGCCTTAAGCATAAGAGAAAGAACACATGGAGGGTGCGGGATCCCGGAGGAAAAAAAAAAAAGAAAAAACAGGTTCCAAAAAGAGCCGAGTTCACCCGCAAGTTCCAGATGGAGTAGGTGCCGCATCCCGCCTCCCCCAGATGGAACCCCGGTGACCAGAAGCCTCTACAAACACAGCTCGAGTATGCGGGAACGAGGACCTTTTCTCAAATCCGCCGGACTACACCTCCCAGGTAACCTCTGATTCCGGAAGTCATGCCCACAGCCCGCCCCCCAGCGCCATCTTTGAAGCCTTAAGCATAAGAGAAAGAACACATGGAGGGTGCGGGATCCCGGAGGAAAAAAAAAAAAGAAAAAACAGGTTCCAAAAAGAGCCGAGTTCACCCGCAAGTTCCAGATGGAGTAGGTGCCGCATCCCGCCTCCCCCAGATGGAACCCCGGTGACCAGAAGCCTCTACAAACACAGCTCGAGTATGCGGGAACGAGGACCTTTTCTCAAATCCGCCGGACTACACCTCCCAGGTAACCTCTGATTCCGGAAGTCATGCCCACAGCCCGCCCCCCAGCGCCATCTTTGAAGCCTTAAGCATAAGAGAAAGAACACATGGAGGGTGCGGGATCCCGGAGGAAAAAAAAAAAGAAAAAACAGGTTCCAAAAAGAGCCGAGTTCACCCGCAAGTTCCAGATGGAGTAGGTGCCGCATCCCGCCTCCCCCAGATGGAACCCCGGTGACCAGAAGCCTCTACAAACACAGCTCGAGTATGCGGGAACGAGGACCTTTTCTCAAATCCGCCGGACTACACCTCCCAGGTAACCTCTGATTCCGGAAGTCATGCCCACAGCCCGCCCCCCAGCGCCATCTTTGAAGCCTTAAGCATAAGAGAAAGAACACATGGAGGGTGCGGGATCCCGGAGGAAAAAAAAAAAAGAAAAAACAGGTTCCAAAAAGAGCCGAGTTCACCCGCAAGTTCCAGATGGAGTAGGTGCCGCATCCCGCCTCCCCCAGATGGAACCCCGGTGACCAGAAGCCTCTACAAACACAGCTCGAGTATGCGGGAACGAGGACCTTTTCTCAAATCCGCCGGACTACACCTCCCAGGTAACCTCTGATTCCGGAAGTCATGCCCACAGCCCGCCCCCCAGCGCCATCTTTGAAGCCTTAAGCATAAGAGAAAGAACACATGGAGGGTGCGGGATCCCGGAGGAAAAAAAAAAAAGAAAAAACAGGTTCCAAAAAGAGCCGAGTTCACCCGCAAGTTCCAGATGGAGTAGGTGCCGCATCCCGCCTCCCCCAGATGGAACCCCGGTGACCAGAAGCCTCTACAAACACAGCTCGAGTATGCGGGAACGAGGACCTTTTCTCAAATCCGCCGGACTACACCTCCCAGGTAACCTCTGATTCCGGAAGTCATGCCCACAGCCCGCCCCCCAGCGCCATCTTTGAAGCCTTAAGCATAAGAGAAAGAACACATGGAGGGTGCGGGATCCCGGAGGAAAAAAAAAAAAGAAAAAACAGGTTCCAAAAAGAGCCGAGTTCACCCGCAAGTTCCAGATGGAGTAGGTGCCGCATCCCGCCTCCCCCAGATGGAACCCCGGTGACCAGAAGCCTCTACAAACACAGCTCGAGTATGCGGGAACGAGGACCTTTTCTCAAATCCGCCGGACTACACCTCCCAGGTAACCTCTGATTCCGGAAGTCATGCCCACAGCCCGCCCCCCAGCGCCATCTTTGAAGCCTTAAGCATAAGAGAAAGAACACATGGAGGGTGCGGGATCCCGGAGGAAAAAAAAAAAAGAAAAAACAGGTTCCAAAAAGAGCCGAGTTCACCCGCAAGTTCCAGATGGAGTAGGTGCCGCATCCCGCCTCCCCCAGATGGAACCCCGGTGACCAGAAGCCTCTACAAACACAGCTCGAGTATGCGGGAACGAGGACCTTTTCTCAAATCCGCCGGACTACACCTCCCAGGTAACCTCTGATTCCGGAAGTCATGCCCACAGCCCGCCCCCCAGCGCCATCTTTGAAGCCTTAAGCATAAGAGAAAGAACACATGGAGGGTGCGGGATCCCGGAGGAAAAAAAAAAAAGAAAAAACAGGTTCCAAAAAGAGCCGAGTTCACCCGCAAGTTCCAGATGGAGTAGGTGCCGCATCCCGCCTCCCCCAGATGGAACCCCGGTGACCAGAAGCCTCTACAAACACAGCTCGAGTATGCGGGAACGAGGACCTTTTCTCAAATCCGCCGGACTACACCTCCCAGGTAACCTCTGATTCCGGAAGTCATGCCCACAGCCCGCCCCCCAGCGCCATCTTTGAAGCCTTAAGCATAAGAGAAAGAACACATGGAGGGTGCGGGATCCCGGAGGAAAAAAAAAAAAGAAAAAACAGGTTCCAAAAAGAGCCGAGTTCACCCGCAAGTTCCAGATGGAGTAGGTGCCGCATCCCGCCTCCCCCAGATGGAACCCCGGTGACCAGAAGCCTCTACAAACACAGCTCGAGTATGCGGGAACGAGGACCTTTTCTCAAATCCGCCGGACTACACCTCCCAGGTAACCTCTGATTCCGGAAGTCATGCCCACAGCCCGCCCCCCAGCGCCATCTTTGAAGCCTTAAGCATAAGAGAAAGAACACATGGAGGGTGCGGGATCCCGGAGGAAAAAAAAAAAAGAAAAAACAGGTTCCAAAAAGAGCCGAGTTCACCCGCAAGTTCCAGATGGAGTAGGTGCCGCATCCCGCCTCCCCCAGATGGAACCCCGGTGACCAGAAGCCTCTACAAACACAGCTCGAGTATGCGGGAACGAGGACCTTTTCTCAAATCCGCCGGACTACACCTCCCAGGTAACCTCTGATTCCGGAAGTCATGCCCACAGCCCGCCCCCCAGCGCCATCTTTGAAGCCTTAAGCATAAGAGAAAGAACACATGGAGGGTGCGGGATCCCGGAGGAAAAAAAAAAAAGAAAAAACAGGTTCCAAAAAGAGCCGAGTTCACCCGCAAGTTCCAGATGGAGTAGGTGCCGCATCCCGCCTCCCCCAGATGGAACCCCGGTGACCAGAAGCCTCTACAAACACAGCTCGAGTATGCGGGAACGAGGACCTTTTCTCAAATCCGCCGGACTACACCTCCCAGGTAACCTCTGATTCCGGAAGTCATGCCCACAGCCCGCCCCCCAGCGCCATCTTTGAAGCCTTAAGCATAAGAGAAAGAACACATGGAGGGTGCGGGATCCCGGAGGAAAAAAAAAAAAGAAAAAACAGGTTCCAAAAAGAGCCGAGTTCACCCGCAAGTTCCAGATGGAGTAGGTGCCGCATCCCGCCTCCCCCAGATGGAACCCCGGTGACCAGAAGCCTCTACAAACACAGCTCGAGTATGCGGGAACGAGGACCTTTTCTCAAAACCGCGCGGCCGCTTACGCGGCCGCGCGACATCTCTCTGTATACAAAGTGATCAATGAGAAGTAAACCACCCAATCTTTCTCCCTGAAAGTCAGAGTTAAGTTTGGAGCACGGCCACAGCCCCAGAAACACAAGGACTTAATGCAGAACCCAGCAGCTTGGAGCAGAAAAGTGAACGGACTAAGCGTTAATCCAGGCCATCAAGTCTGCCGGAGGGGAAAGGGTGTTGCCCCATTCGCCCTCTCTTCTCTGGAAAGAAGGATGGCGGCCGCATGGGAGCCTTGTGGACAGCAGGTATGAGCCGGGGGTGTGGGGGCGACTAAAACCTCATGGGAAGGGGGGCGTTCCGGTCCGTCCTTCACGCCCTACCGAGGTCACCAGTTGCCCCCCACGAGCGGCTCTCCAGCACGGCTACAGCCCCAGAAGCAAAAGGGCTTAATGCAGAACCCAGCAGCTTGGAGCAGAAAAGTGAAAGGACTATGCGTTAATCCAGGCAATCATTTCTGCCCAGAGGGGAAAGGGTGTTGCTCCCTTCCGCCCTCCCCCCTCTGGAAAGAAAGATGGCGGCCACATGGGAGCCTTGTGGACAGCAGGTATGAGCCGGGGGTGTGGGGGCGACTAAAACCTCATGGGAAGGGGGGCGTTCGGGTCCGTCCTTCACGCCCTACCGAGGTCACCAGTCGCCCCCCACGAGCGGCTCTCCAGCACAGCCACGGCCCCAGAAGCACAAGGACTTAATGCAGAACCCAGCAGCTTGGAGCAGAAAAGTGAACGGACTATGCATTGACCCAGGCCATCAAGTCTGCCGGAGGGGAAAGGGTGTTGCCCCATTCGCCCTCTCCTCTCTGGAAAGAAAGATGGCGGCCACATGGGAGCCTTGTGGACAGCAGGTATGAGCCGGGGGAGTGGGGGCGACTAAAACCTCATGGGTCGGGGGGGCGTTCCGGTCCGTCCTTCACGCCCTACCGAGGTCACCAGTCGCCCCCCGCGAGCGGCTCTCCAGCACGGCCATGGCCCCAGAAGCACAAGGACTTAATGCAGAACCCAGCAGCTTGGAGCAGAAAAGTGAACGGACTATGCGTTGATCCAGCCCATCAAGTCTGCCGGAGGGGAAAGGGTGTTGCCCCATTCGCCCTCTCCTCTCTGGAAAGAAAGATGGCGGCCACATGGGAGCCTTGTGGACAGCAGGTATGAGCCGGGAGTGTGGGGGCGACTAAAACCTCATGGGAAGGGGGGCGTTTCGCTCCGCCCTTCACGCCCTACCGAGGCCACCAGTTGCCCCCCACGAGCGGCTCTCCAGCACGGCCACGACTCCAGAACACAGAAACCAATTTCTTAACTATCTGACTTTCAGTAGAAATACTTCCAGGGTCAATAGGTAAAATAGCAGAAATCCAAAACCAACATTTAATTCTTGAACCCAGCTGTAGAAAGCAAATCACTTCACAATGCTTTTTCAGCATGTCTGATTTGGGGGGGGGGGTAAACTCTAAATAATAGTGGTGAATCTTTTATTGAAACAATCTAATCAAAGCGGATAGAGTGTTAACTAGTATTCATCTGCCTCACAGGGACGGGGAGGGGTGGGGGGTGGGGTTTTATTGGGGTTCTTCATGGGAAAAAATAAGTATTGGTAAAGGGAAATGTGTTTGATATTTGCATGACTGAGACATAAACCTGAAAGCTTTGTAACCTTTCCCACAGTGATTCAATAAAAAAATAAAAAAATAAAAAAATAAAATAAAATAAAGGGGAAAAAAAAAAGCAGAGTAATTAGAGTTGCGCATGACTGTTTTTTTCAGAATTTAGAAAGTTCTATGGAAGCATGGTGTCCATTTAATTGAAACTAATTAGAAATGGAATTAGGACCAGTTAGGAAGTGTCTGGAACACCCTTAGAACCAAGTGTTGGCTTGAACTGATGTAATAACCATGAGCTGAAGAGAGGGTGGGAGGTGAATATAAGAGGTTTTTAGGAGTTTGATTGTAGGTGGTGGGGGAAAGAAGAGTTGAGAATGACTTAGGTGTTTAATCTGGGTACAAGGAGGATTAGAGTGATTTGTGTTGTTTGCTGAAAGCAAGGAACTATGGTTGATGGAATACAGACCAGATGGTGGCTTTCTGTGGTCATGAAGTCTTAGAGAAGTAAGGGGACAGAGGGTACCAATGGGAGAAGGGATGTTGCTTCCATGGAGCTAAATACACATAGAGGACAAGGAGGGAAGAAAAACCAGACGGTCCTTGATGCCACCTGTTGGATAACACTGGGTTGTTCTTGCTGCTTCCACAGGAAGCTTAAGGTTTACTGAGCCACTTTCACAACAGTGCAACTGAGGCTCACCCAGTTCCATCAGGCACTAATAATCCTAAATTTATTTTCTCTTTCCTTTGTGTCATTTGCGTGGTCTATTTAGCAATGTACTTTTGCATAGATACAGGAAGACAGTTGATGCTTGCTATGTAATATGGGAGCTAATTGACTCCAAAATAATATTTACTCCTGGGCATCCTCAGGATGCCTCAGTTGCCCTTTGTTCCTCGCTTTCCACGAGCAGTTTCTCGAGGGACTGATTGACCCAGGTCAAACTGTAAGCTACCCTGGCATCAAAATGGACCAGGTCAAGCACCATAATAATTAACTATAAGTTAAGAGCATGGTCATGGACAAACTCTGTCATTACCCAAAAAGAATAAGGACCCTGCTGGGGTTAGGAAACGCTAGCCTAGCCTGAAGACTGTGTTCTGGAATATGTAGTGAGATGTCCCCAGGAAAAGCCAAACTTTAAGCTTGGTATATCTCTTATGATGCTCATACAAAACTGTACCTCATGGTGTTTCACTAATAAAAAAATTATTATATTAAAAAATAAATAAAAGTAGTGGGGATGGCAGATGTGAAAAAAAAGCAAAAAAAAATTTAAAAAAATGATATTGCTAGAAATATTATAAGAAGTAAATTTACTATAACATTTAAATGGATACCAAGCTCCCGGGTATTTCAGGGTACCTTAAATATCCCACCCACACGGCAGAGCCTGGCAAGCTATCGTGGCCTATTTGATATGCCATATCCAGTAAAAAAAAATGGATCTCATTACCCTGACCCTGAATACGGCAGAGTTGAGAAGGATGTGGAAGGAGAGGCTGATAAAATCCCAAGGCAGAAATAGGCTGCCAAAACGAAGAAAGACAAAAATGATTGTCTGTACTTTTAATGCACGTATGCTGGCATCTGATGCATCCATCGAGGACCTGATGGTACACGCGCGAAAGATCAAGTACGACATCATTGGTCTGACTGAAACGAGAAGACATCAATCACATCATGCCGTTTTCGACACTGGAGAAGAACTGTTCCTTGGAACATGTGACAAAAGAGGTGTCGGCGGTGTCGGTATCCTTGTCAACACAAACTTAGCCATGAGCATTGATTCATTTGAATGCCTAACAACCCGAATCGGACGATTACATTTGAATAGAAGTGGCTCACTGCCAGCAGTTTCTATCTTTGTTATCTATGCACCAACATCCAATTATGGTGAAAGAGAAATTGAGAAGTTCTACACGGAGCTGGAGAAGTTCTATAAAGAAGATCACACCTTCTACAAGATCATTGTCGGTGATTTTAATGCCAAGATACGACCAAGAAGATCAGCCGATGAACTCCACATTGGGGTGCATGGCCTAGAATGGAACAAACAGGGTGACAGACTGTCTGAGTTCATCATGTCAACCAAGACCTTTTATGGTAACTCACAGTTCCAAAAGGCTGAATCTAAACATTGGACATGGGAGTCTCTCGGTGGACGGTTCCACAATGAAATAGACCACATCATATTCAATCGGCGGTTTTGCCTAACTGATGTTGCTGTTGTCCCAAAATTCCAAACGGGATCAGACCACTGTCTCCTTTGTGCAAAATTCTACCTCACAGAACGAGGAGAAAAGAATGCAAAGTTTAAGAAGAAAACTCCCAGAACGACCACCACTGGGAGCTCTTTGACTCTCTTGCGGCAACATGGGAAGATGCCGTCATTGACAACATTGATAAGAAATACGATCGAATGATTCAGCACCTCCATGATTGTGCGAGGAATGCCAAGAGAGAGATAACCACAAAAAACCGCTTTTCTTTGAACACTCTTGAACTTATTCACCAATGTGGCTTGGCACATGCCTCAGGCAACCACAAGCAAACATCCGAGCTAGCAAAACAATGGAGAGAAGCCATCAAGGATGACCTCAAAGACAGGAGAGCAGCAGTGCGGCAGAAGCCAGGAAAAGCATTCATAATGCCTGCCTATCCTTCACCAACTACAAGACCAAGATGACTGCCCTCCGATATCCTGATGGATCTATCATATCTTCCAGAAGGGCAATGGAGAAGATTATTCATGAGTTCTACTCAGATCTCTTTAATAGCCACGTCCACTTGCCCACATACCACATTCCGCATGATGGATATGTCGTTCCCAATGTTCTCCCTTCCGAAATCCAACATGCCATCTCGTTGGTAAAGAAACAAAGAACACCTGGCCCAGACATGATCAGAGGCAAACACCTGAAGAACTTACCATTAGTACTCATCAATACACTGGCTCGGCTCTTCACACGCTACCTGTCTGAATGCAAGGTTCCATCCCAATGGAAAACCAGCAGGACTGTACTACTATACAAGAAGGGAGAAATCCACGACATTGGCAACTATCACCCAATCTGCCTATTGTCTGTCATCTACAAACTGTTCACTCAAGTCATCCTGAATAGGATCGGCAGAATACTAGATGAAGGAGAACCATGTGAACAAGCCGGATTCCAAAAAAGAATTCAGTACCATCGACCATATCCACACGATAACTAAGCTCATTGAGGTTTCTCAGGAGTTCAAGATGCCACTCTGTCTAACGTTCATTAATTTAAAGAAGGCCTTTGATTCTGTTGAGACAGAAGCAGTCATAGAAGCCCTAGCCAATCAGGGCGTACAAACTCAATACATCAGGATTCTTCATGAGCTCTATTACGGATTCACTACCAGGATCTAACGATTCTACAAAGAAGTAATCATCCGTGTCAAGAGAGGGGTTCGGCAGGGTGATACCATTTCACCAAAACTCTTCAGTGCCACCCTCGAGAACATCATGCAACGACTGGAATGGGAAAGAATGGGAGTGAAGATAGATGGTTGGCAACTACACCACCTCCGCTTTGCTGATGACATTGTTCTAATAACACCAAACATCAGTCAAGCAGCACAAATGCTGACCGACTTTGACCGTGAGTGTGGAAAGGTCGGACTACAGCTGAATCTTACGAAGACAATGTTTATGAGAAACAGCCTCATTCCTGATGCTCCATTCGCTCTCAACAGAACCACCATCTCCGAATGCAACAGTTATATATACCTATGTTGAGAAATCAACATGATGAATGACCTGGCACCTGAATTGTGCAGGAGGAAGAGAGCGGCTTGGAATGCCTTCAAGAGCGTTGAAGAAATAACTAAGAGGACAAAGAACCTCCAGCTACGAGCACATTTCTTCAATTCCACTGTTCTTCCTGCATTAACATATGCCTCAGAGACCCGGGCCCTACGAAAACAGAATGAGAACGCTATTCAGGTCTCTCAAAGAGGAATCAAAAGAGCTATGCTTGGAATATCACGATTCACTCAAATGAGAGATAGAATCTGGAGTTCTAATCTCCGTCAAAGCTCAAGAATCAGGGACGCTGTCTTATTTGCCAAGGCATCAAAAATCAGATGGGCTGGACACATAATGAGGTTTACAGACAACCACTGGACTAGAGCCATTACTGATTGGATTCCACGGGACGTCAAAAGATTGCGTGGACGCCCACCTACAAGATGGTCAAATTTCTTCATCAAGACCCTGAATGATCGGTTCGAGGCTCTGCATGTTCCTAGAACAAACAAATGCCTATGCTAGCACGCAACAGGAATGAATGGAGACATTACTGGCACCCGCTTGAGTAAATCAATGAATAATGGGGGATCAAGTGATCAAGTGATTTTAAATGAATTACTAGTTGAGGAAAGACGAAAGCAACACACCCTGGATGGAATCCCACCCTTGGGCAGAATCTCCTATTAATCTGGAGTACTCTTTCCAGATGAGATTTTGTCCTTGAGTTAATCTCCTGAAGGAGTGGTCTTACCTCTCTTTGTTGTTATGATGTTCAATGCCACTTTTGTATCCCCACCCTACATGATTCCTGTATAACTATACTATAAGTGGCTGGCAGGGACACTGGATGATGATAACGTGTAGAGGAGAAAAGATTTGTGGCTTAAGGATAAAGACTTGTGAGGAAAAAAGACTTAGGATGAAGACTTGCAGCTGGCAGGGGAACTTGTAGGAGGTACACTGGACTCTGGGAAGGAGATGCTGAGAAGGAGGTAGTGAAGATTAGACGCTGAAGACTGGATGTTGAAGACAAGAAGGATGGTGACAAGACACTGAAGATGAGGAGGAGAACTGAGACTTTGGAGACCTTGAGATCTGTAAGGAGACTAGGATGATGGAACTCTGATGACTGAGACTACAGCCATAACTGAGACTTAGGATTGTGTCATAAAGGGAGAGATCGGACAAGGCTGTGGAGGAGAGAGAAATAAACTGGCTGCTGACCAGCCTGGGGCCCAGTTCCTGTTTCACCGTTTCTCTCCCCTGTCCTTTGCCTATTGTATGGCCTGGGGAGGTGGTTCTCTGCCACCGAATGCTCGAGTCCTGTGCCTCCATCCTTCGCCTGTCCTTCAGGCACACCATCCTCTTTTAATGAAAACTTAAAGCCACCGTGGATGTGTTATCAATGCTCAGAAAGTTGTTGCACTTTCTGAACCTTCTCAAGGAAATAGTAGATATAGCTTACTTCTTTTCCCCCTCTCCTGCCCCAAATATTCATTCTTTCCAAGATACAAGATGAGGATTGGGGGTTGGTGAAGTCGAAGTTGATAGAGAAGTCCACTAAGACAGTGATAGCTTGAAATGATTGCTCAGGACAAGAATTGAGTGTTGAAAGGAGATGAAGGAATAAACAAGATAACCTTTCAGTGCCTGAATTGCAAACCATAATCCCAGAAAGAAAGGGAGAGAAAGAAAGCAATGGAGAGAGAAAGAAGAGAAGTGCCTGCCACAGGGGCAGGCTGGGAGGTGAGGTGTTGGGAGGGAAACTGGGACATTGGGAACTATACATTGGTGAAGGGAAGTGTATTGGAACACTGTATGACTGAAATCCAATAATGAACAACTTTGTAACTGTGTATCTCATGGTGATATATGTATGTGTGTATATATATGTACATATATATACATAGAGAAAATATATGTACATATATATACATATATATACATAGAGAAAATATAAATATAGCACTGTAGCAATGTCCTGTAGCACTGTCCTCCCATTGTGCATCAATTTGCTCAAGTGGGAACCCATAACATCTCCATTGTGAGACTTACTGTTACTGTTTTTGACATATTGAATATGCCACGGGGAGCTTGCCAGGCTCTGCTGTGCGGGTGTGATACTCTCAGTAGCTTGCCAGGCTCTCCCAGAGGGATGAAGGAATCAAACCCTGGTCGTCCATGTGCAAGGCAAATGCCCTACCCACTGTGCTATCGCTCCAGCCCAGGTATAAGTATATAGATATAAAATGATTTAATAATTATCTTAATATAAAATTATTTATTGCAGCTTAAAAAAATCAACAAAGTGGTATGAAGAGGTGGGCAGCTTTCCAGGGCTTGTAGAGACTGACTGAAGGAGTGTCTTAACTCGTAGCTGTAACATTCAATCCAGTAACATTCAGGCCAGGCCCTGCTCCAAACACTGAAGATACTACAATACTCCTGACTCTGCACTCAAGAAACCCTCTGGACATGGTTTGGGGGACCATATGCAGTGCTAGGGATTGACCCCCAAGTAGGCAAGTAAGGCAGATGCCTCTCCTACTCTATTATTTCTCCGTCTTCTAACTCACTTTTCTTAAGAGCACATGATGTCAAGGGCTGTGTTTCATTTAACCTGAAGAATTTCAGCATTTGGAGCAGGGCCTGGCCTGCCTTAAAGGCTTAATGTATTTTTGTTGACACAAAATTGTGGCACAATAGAGCAGGATCCTATTAGCAAACATAATTTCTCCCCAAGAGCATTAAATGGCAGTATGTAGGAGAACACTGGAAGTTGAATAGTCAATATTTTAGGCTGGTTTTCCCAGGAGTGACAGTTCCCTCTATGAACAGGTGTATCTGAAAAGACCAATTTGCTGCCAATTGTCACTTTCCTGCTGTAGACTCAGGGTTTAGTGATTTAAGGCAAGGCAGAGCACCTGGCATTGTTTACAGTGCTCTTTCTTCACAAAGTGACAATCTAACAGGCCATGTAGAGATTTCAGGGAGAAAAGGGAAGGGAATGGGATTGAAAAAAAGTGAAAAAAGGGGGAAAATTGATAAAGGAGAAGTGAGCTGAGGTTAAGTACCAATAGGTGGTCATTTATTGACAGCCAAGAGTGCCAGCTCTTTTCTAAAAGGCAGAAAGTGCAGAATTGGTCCCAAAGCAAAAAGATCCAGCTTCTAGTTTTAGCTCAGCATCTGTAACATAGTTTATTCATACACACACAATAAATCAGTCTTCTTAGATTTAAATTCTTCTTTTCAAATGGTCACACTTCATGCATCAAATGATTTTTTTGTTTTGAATTATTTTCATTGAGATAATATGGACAATTGAACATTATATTGGTTTCAAGTGTGAAATACGATGATTCCACATTTGTATGTGAAATGATTATCATAGAACTCTAGTGAATATCCATCACCATAAATAGTTACAGAATTTTTCTCGTAATGAGAACTCAGCATTTACAGTCTTGGCAAATTTCAACATTACTGTATTAACTATAATTATCCCTCCCAACTTACTTATTTTATAAGTGGAAGTTTGGTGATTATTTTACTAAATATTTTGTAAATTTCACAGTTTCGTACAAATGTTTTTTTATTATTATCACCAATGGCTGCAAATAAGAACTTTGAGCCAAAGCAAATTTACATTGCATTAGTATTTCCAGGACAAGCTGCAGAGTGACTTGAAGGGCTGGAGTTCGTGGTCCCCTGAGCACCACTGGGAACACCCCCTAGCAAAAAAGGTAGAAGAAGACCCTAATTGCCCTGTGACCCAATTTGTCTCGAATTCTCTTTATCTCTCCAAAATTTTGCTGCAGAAAATCCTAGGGTAGCAGATGAAATTTAAGTTGAATTCATTATTTATTTTCCAAGGTATCTTTTTCACAGTATACAGTAGATCCCAATAACCAAATATTTGTAAATATGTTAACGTAATCCAGTGAATGCTTATAACTCTGATCACATGTGCCAAGCCTGATAGTAGGTGCAGTGAGTTCAGAAATGAGATGCAGTTAGAGGGATGGACACAACTAACTCTATTCAAATCAGTGCACAATGTTCACATTGATAGGGTTATCAATACAACCCAAAGTATAGATAGATAGGGTTATAGGAAAGAGATGGATTCATTCTGTATGGTTGTTTACAGAAAGCTTGCTAGAAATTATTTTGGCCATGAAGAATGAGCACAACCAAAATGTTACCTAGTATTTGACCATATATAGAAGGGAACACAGCAGAGCCTGGCAAGCTACCCGTGGTGTACTAAATATGCCAAAAACAGTAATAACGGTGGTCCTCATTCCCCTGACCTTGAAAGAGCCACCAATATGCCATCGGGCTATACTAGCATGCTAGAGGGACTAATGGAGACGTTACTGGTGCCCGCTAGAGCAAATTGATGAACAACGGGAGAACAGTGATACAGTGAAAGCACTGTAGCACTGTAGCACTGTCCTCCCATTGTTCATTGATTTGCTTAGCAGGCCCAGTAATATCTCCACTGTGACAATTGTTGTTACTGTGTTTGGCATATTGAATACGTCATGGGTATCTTGCCAGGCTCTGCCATGCAGGCGAGATACTCTCGGTAGCTTGCCAGGCTCTCCGAGAAGGGCGGATGAATTGAACCTGGCTCAGCCGGGCCGGCTGCTTGCAAGGCAAATGTCCTACCGCTGTGCTATCACTACAGCCCCAATGATAGTAGGGAGAAAACATACTTCTGGTGAAGAGAATCATATGAGAAAAGCTTAGAGCTAGCACAGAGGTCAGTGTGGTGAGATAAATGGCTAGGGTTATTTGTGTTCTGTATTCTCTCTCTAGCAGCTTAAATACAATTTAAATAACATGATATATATATAGGGCTGGAGCGAAAGCATAGCAGGTAGGGAGTTTGCCTTGCAAGCAGCCAACATGGTCGACCCGAGTTTGATTCCTCTGCCTTTCTCAGAGAGCCCGGCAAGCTACCGAGAGTATCTTGCCCACACGGCAAAGCCTGGCAAGCTACCCTTGACGTATTCAATATGCCAAACACAGTAACAAGAAGTCTCAAAAAAAATGGAGATGTTACTGGGTCCACTCGAGCAAATCGATGAACAATGGGAGGACAGTGACAGTGACAGATAAATATATATATATATATATCATATATAAGGGTATGATAACCACTGATAAATGTATACAAGGAATTCTCACCAAGAATAATAACAGCAGGCCAGTGATAAGGTCTACCGGTCAACAAAAGCTGTCTGTAGGAACAAAGTAATGAGACGCATGGACTAAGTCCCATATCTTGTGGAAGATCCCAAAGAAGGGAAAAGGAACATGAGAACTGGTGTTTTACCAATAGGCAGCAGGACCCCTCCATCTTCAGTCACTTGAGATGTTGAGAGACCTGTAGGGTACATGGACACCTATCCCTTTCTCCAAGAACTTCTGAAATCTTGCAATATTTACATAGTTACAGTTTGTTTACGAAAGCTAGTGGTGAAGCTGGGATCATTAATCCCTGGCCCTATTATTTGTCAGCTGTGAAAACTTTGCCAAGCAGGCCTCTATAAATCTGAGTTGACTCATCTATTTAAAAAAGTGGAGGTACAAGTTCTTTATGAGATGGCAATGAAAATGTGTAATGATGTATGGGAAACAACCTGCAGAATGTTTTATACTGGAACTGCACTTTGTGATTGCTACCAATTAAGTGCTCTGGCCCTAAATCTCTTTCCTTCCCTCTGTATTGAATAATCATGATGGTGTTATTTGGCAAATTTCACGAATGATATCAAACTGTGTTTTAAACAGTGTTCCTCCCACTTTACTGGCCTTTCCAGAGCATCCCAGAGCCAGAACCTCTGAATAGAAGTTGATGTGGGTAATAATTTTCTTGCGAGAAGATAGGTGAGGAGTCATGCTTAACCTATTTTATAGATGCCCATGGTGAAGCAGAACCTTGGCGGTGCCCCAAGAAATTCAGTCTCTGAACTAAGACCATAATTAAATGCCTTTTCCCCTAAGCCTATAGACTCAGTCATTTGCTTCTGCAGTTTTGTCCATGTAACCATACGTCATTGGAGTGCTGAAAGGAACTGCTCTCATAAAGCTCTCAGAGCACTAAGCAGCATTGCCATAGCTGCATTGCACAAAGAATGAGTCCTTTAGAAAAACCCAATTTGAGAGGAATAAGAGCAATAACAAAACAAGGAGTTGCAATTTAATCATATAATACCATATATATATACATATATATACATATATATATATATATAGGAAAAGGAAAAGGAAAGAGAAATTCACTTTTTTGGTTCTAGGTTGAATTTTCCCAAAGATCAAAATAGAGTTCAATTCCTTGGATTTTTGTGGATGATACTGTCACTAATAATAATAACTAAAGTCACTGCATTCTGAATAGCTTCCCTCAAAATTTATTGTCCCATTTGTGCATTTGAAAATCTGAATTGTAAAGAGAATGATATATGATCTAGG
Organism: Sorex fumeus; assembly: GCF_029834395.1. Lineage (NCBI taxonomy): Eukaryota > Metazoa > Chordata > Mammalia > Eulipotyphla > Soricidae > Sorex > Sorex fumeus. The sequence goes on along the minus strand of NW_026606134.1, from coordinate 6,509,101 downwards.
TGTGGCCTTATTGGAGTGTTTTTATCATTTTGGAAATTTATTAGTATTCCTTAAGCAGTTCTTCCTTCACAAGAATGGCAGCAGTGGACGGCATTTAATACATTAGCAGCAACATTAAACTCTATTGACCTGAATTAGTATATGTGTCTTTTGCTTTGATAGTTTATTACTTTGATTCACAGGTAGAAAGATGTACAGTTGCTCAGGTTCTATCGACTGTGCAGGAAAATGTATTATGTGTCATTGGAGATACTACGAGTCTTGTAGATAATTTACACAGCATATTTTATTTTTGTACATTAAATTATTTTATCCTGGCATTAATGTTAGTATATTAACACATAAAACAATGCCCAGTACACACAGAATGAATAAATGAATGCATGAGTAAATATCTTGTATAAACGTCAATTGAAATGTAGTGGATCAGCATTAAAGGATTATGCTTGAGTATATTCAAGACCTCTTGTCAAGGAGAATTAGCTGGTGCTTATGCCAATGTTAATAGCTCATGATATAATTTTGATTTACACTTTTGGCTGTATATCCTACATGGTTTAAATTAAAAGAGCCAATGGAGTTGACCTGAATTGAGTTCCCAGAGGTAGCATTAGGATTTAGAGACCAAAGCTATAGAACCTGGTCCTTAATGAGAATGATTCTGTTGAGACAAAGCGGTCATTGAAGCCCTAGCCAAACAGGGCGTTCAAACTCAATACATCAGGATCCTCCATGAGCTGTATTACGAATTCACCACCATGATCTCACGATTCTACAAAGAAGTGATCATCCATGTCAAGAGAGGGGTCCAGCAGGCTGATACCATTTCACCAAAACTCTTCAGTGCCACCCTCAAGAACATCATGCAATGACTGGAATGTGAAGGAATGGGAGTGAAGATAGATGGTCAGCAACTACACCACCTCCGCTTTGCTGATTACATTGTTCTAATAACACCAAACATTAGCCAAGCAGCACAAATGCTGGCCGAATTCAACCATGAGTGTGGAAAGGTCAGACTATAGATGAATCTCACGGAGACAATGTTTATGAGAAACACTCTTGTTCCTGACACTCCATTCACTCTCAACGGGCTGAACATCTCTGAATGCAACAGTTATGTGTACCTAGGTCTAGACGCCAACATGATGAATGACCTGGCACCTGACTTACGCAGGAGGAAGAGAGCAGCTTGGAATGCCTTCAAGAGCATTGAATAAATAGCTAAGAGGACAAAGAATTTCTGGCTCCAGGCACATGTCTTCAACTCCACTATTCTTCCTGCATTAACAAATGCCTCAGAGACCTGGGCCCTATGAAAACAGGATGAGAACACTATTCCAGGTCTCCCAAAGAGGAATCGAAAGAGCTATGCTTGGAGAGCTATGCTTCACTCAAATGAGAGAAAGAATCCGGAGTTCTGACCTCTGTCAATGGTCAAGAATCAGGGATGCTGTCTCATTTGCCAAAGCATCAAAAATCAGATGGGGCTGGACATGTAATGAGATTTGGAGATGACTGCTGGACTAGAGCCATTACTGACTGGATCCCACGGGACATCAAAAGATCGCATGGCCACCCACCTACAAGATGGTTAGACTTCGTCAAGACCCTGAACAATCTGTTTGAGGCTCTTCATGTTTCTAGAATGAGTAGACACCATTGGGCTACACTAGCACATGCCAGGAATGAATGAAGACATTACTGGCACCCACTCAAGCAAATTGATGAGGAACGGGATGTCAAGTGACCAAGTGATCAAGATTTACAAATAGGAACTTTTATTGTTATGTCAGATTCAGAAATCAGTTGGCTATAATTTAGGAAGATCGTAGGATCTATTTCTGGGAATAGTAGTTTTTCATTGGTTTTAATGTTGATATATGCCTGGGTAAGTTCTAGGAGTTGGAAGCTTATCAACTCAAGATGAACCCAAAGCATTTTAGAATGTATTAAAATAATAATGGCAGTAGCACAGCAGTAGGGCGTTTGCCTTGCATGCAGCCAACATGGCCAACCTGAGTTCGATTCCTCCGCCCCTCTCGGAGAGCCGGGCAAGCTACCGAGAGTATCTCACCTGCATGGAAGAGCCTGGCAAGCTCCCCGTGTCGTATTCGATATGCCAGACACAGTAACAACAAAGTCTCCAATGGAGACGTTACTGGGCTCGCTCGAGCAAATCGACGATCAACGGGAGGGCCTTTACCTTTTACCTTTTACTAGAGTTATAGGCTCTTCCATGGATTATTTTACTGAAACCTGATATCATTATTACTCTTATTTAAGTAAAATCAAGTGCTCTGCAGTAGAAAGTTTAGGTATCATGAACTGGGTAATGAAAATGGTAGAGGCAGCACTTAAATCAAAAGACAAGCTTTTGAAAACTAGTGACAGGATGGCGATATCCAAAAGTAGGATATGTCTGGCCTTGCAGAAGAGCATTTCCAGATGTTTTTCTGTCCCATGTATCTGATTTCTCCGAGTTTACTAATTGTCATTCTGTGATAATAAATAAAGAAATATTATTTTACCTGACACAAAACATTCTACAAGGATGTGATCATTGACAAAGTGAGGGGTTCGGCAGGGCAATACCATTTCACCAAAACTCTTCAGGGCCACCCTCGAGAATGTCATGCGATGACTGGAATTGGAAGGAATGGGAGTGAAGATAAACAGTCAGCAACTATACCACTTCCGCTTCTCTGATGACATCATTCTAATAACACCAAACATTAGCCAAGCAGCACAAATGCTGGCTGACTTTGACTGTGAGTGTGGAAAGATCGGATTGCACCTGATTCTCACGAAGAGAATGTTTATGAAAAAGGACTAGTTCCTGACATTCCATTTGTTCTCAATGGAATGAACATCTCCAAAAGCAGCAATTATGTGTACATAGATCGAGAACTCAACATGATGAATGACCTGGCACTTGAGCTGCGCAGGAGGAATAGAGTGACTTGGATCGCCTTCAAGAGCATCAAAGAAACAGCTAAAAGAACAAGGAACCTATGGCTCCCAAAACATCTCTTGTACTCCACCATTCTCCCTGCAATAACATATGCCTCAGAGACCTGGGCCCTATGAAAACAGGATAAGAATGCTATTCGGATCACCCAAAGAGAAATCGAAAGAGCTATGCTTAGAGTATCATGCTCACTCAAGTGAGAGAAATGTAGAGTTCTGACCTCCCTCAACGATCGAGAATCAGGGATGCTGTCTCATTTGTCAAGGCATCGAAAATCAGATGGGCTGGACACATAGTGCAATTTGAAGATGACCACTGGACTAGAGCTGTTATTGACTGGATTCCACGTGATGTCAAAAGAACACGTGGTCGCCCAACTATGAGATGGTGAGACTTCTTCATCAAGACCCTGAACAAACAGTTTGAGGCTCTTCATGTTCCTTTAGCGAGCAGACTCCATTGGACTACACTAGCATGCAATAGGAACAAATGGAGATGTTACTGGTGCCCACTCAAGCAAATCACACACGAGGCCTCATGAGATGGGGATGGAGCAGGCCCTTACCCCCCTTCCCCAACGAGACCCACAAATGGCCTCTCTGGCTCCTGATTAAGGTGCTTAATGGCAATGATCCGAGAGACTAATAGACAAATCTCAGAACCCAGTGGCTTTTGGCAGAAATGCATCTGGTCCCTGCAGTAGGTTACTGGCACTGGGCCACCCTGGGTGGGAATAGGTTTTGTGCCTTGGCCTGTTCCCCTGGCGGCTCAGTGGCTGTCATCCTCCAGAGGTCATTGGACAGTCAGGTTTGGGCCCACAATGACGAGACACGCTGGGCCTCATGGGATGGGGATGGAGCTGGCCCTTTCCTCCCCGCCCCAATGAGACCCCGGGTAGCCGCCCATGAATGGCCTCTCTGGCTCCTGATCAAGCTGCTTAACAGCCATGATTCCAGAGACTCAGGAACAAATCTCGGAACCCAGCAGGTTTTGGCAGAAATCCCTCCAGATTTAACTGTTAAAATTTTGGAATTCCAAAATTGCAGCCACTACTGCAGCCACAGGACATCATATGCTATTCATAGCCAGCCATAGAAAACAAATTGTCTATGGTTGCCTTTTCAGCTTATTTGAGTGTTGGTGTAAAATCCCAAATAATAATGGTGGGTCTGTTGTCAAAATAGTCGAAATATGGAATGTAATCAATGTGGAAATCATCTGCCCCACACGTAAAGGGAGGGTGTGGGATGGGGGGTATACTGGGTTTTTTTGTGGTAGAAAATGGGCACTAGTGAAGGGATGGGTGTTTCATTATTGTATGACCGAGACTTAAACCTGAAAGCTTTGCAACTGCTCTTCTGGTGATTCAATAAATAAGTTTGTCACTTGATCACTTGACATCCTGTTACTCATCGATTTGCTCGAGTGGGCGCCATTTGTCCCTGTTGTGTGCTAGTGTAGGCCAATGGTGTCTGCTAGCTCCAGGAACACAAAGAGCCTCAAACTGATCGTTCAGGTTCTTAATGAAGAAGTCTGACCATCTCATAGGTGGGCGGCCACTCGATCTTTTGACGTCCCATGGAATCCAGTCGGTAACGGCTCTAGTCCAGCAGTCATCTCCAAATCGCATTATATGTCCAGCCCATCTGATTTTTTATGCCTTGGCAAATGAGACAGCATTCCCTATTCTCAATTGTCGATGGAGGTTGGAACTCCGAATTCTTTCTCTCATTTGAGTGAAGCGTGATACTCCAAGCATAGCTTTTTTGATTTCTCTTTGGGAGACCTGAGTAGTGTTCCCATCCTTTTTTCATAGGGCACAGGTCTCTGAGGCATATGTTAATGCAGGAAAAACGGTGGAGTCAAAGATATGTGCCTGGAGCCATAGGTTCTTCTTCCTCTTAGCTACTTCTTTGAAGCTCTTGAAGCATTCCAAGCCTCTCAACTCAGGTGCCAGACCATTGTCATGTTGAGTTATTGACCTAGGGGGATTAGAGGCCTCCCTAAAAGCCTCTATCCCTCTCCATGAGCCCTGAAAGCTAAGGAGCGTATTCTGCCCACATGGCAGAGCCTGGCAAGCTATCCATGGTTTATTCGTATGCCAAAAACAGTAAATACAAATAAATTTATAAAAAAGAAGAAAAAAGACAAGAAAGTATGATGAGTCTTATATTCTAGCAGGAGATATAAGGCAATAGGAGAAAAATAAAATCTAAAGGATGCTTATAAGGCTTATTAGATGCTGGTTTGTTACTACAAGTAAAGAAAAAGGCAAGGAGAATAAAGGTGTTGGTGGTGAACAAAATGGAATGATCTGAGCAAGTGCCAATGAGATAGATTGAGTTAAGCCTTGTAGCTGAAGAGGGCATCTAAACATGTGTTTAGGTGCAAGCATCTTCACTGTGACTCAAAGGCCGGGTGACTGGCGATTTTGACCCCAAAGGTTAAGAGTATGCCTGTGTCACTGGTAAAGTCATAACTGTAAATTATGTGACAATTGATCCCATAACTTTGTCCACATCAGGAGAGGTGTAACAGTGCCCAAGTTTGCCTTATCATAGTCACAGGCTTCCTCTTAAAAACCAACGGTGCTCAGTCAACATAAATCATAAGCAGAGGAAACCCTCACGGTTGGGGTGATGGTAAATCAAACCAGAGTCACTTTTCTATCCATTATTCCAAGGGGTGAAAAATCTAGACTTCAGCCTCTGGAGGGAGCTCAAGAATTCCCCTTCCTACCACTTCCTCACCTCATACCCACCCTCTCCACTCCCAATATTCAATGTTCTCATCATTTGCCATGTGAAGTCCTCAGAGACATTAGACATTTGGTGCTAGGAGTTGAAGGTTTGAAGTACAAGTGCACTAACTCAAAATGAAACTACATATAATATGGTTCTAATCAAAATCTCTAATTGCTATTTATCTGGATCTGCACTGAATACAAACGATAAGCTGAGCTATTAGTTTTCAAACGTGATATGCAGGACCAGATCTTTCAAACGATTTGAAACAGGGAATGCTTATTTAGCAGATGAACTGATTTTATTTTATTTTATTTATTTATTTTACCATTTTTAGTTGTTTCTCCTGACTTCTTTTAACTCCAGATTAGGCAAAGCACTGGGTTTGACTTTTTTTGTCTGCCAAGTCTTGAAAAATCAGGATGAAAATCAGTGCTACCACAAGATATAACAGGGTCACTGCTTGTTAAGACTGGACTGACAGTCCAGAAGAGAATTTTCCCTGTGCAGAATCTTCCATCCAAATCCTAACCTTTTTGACAGCAGGTTTGTTTAACTGCAAGCAGCTGAAAATATCAGCCAAGGCTCTGAAGAGACACAGTGACTCCGGTTCAGGGCCCTGTCAACATAGTGGCAGGCAGATGAAAACTGATTTTTAATTCTTTTTTTGAATGGAGAATATATGAGTGTCTGTGCATGAAGTGTTTTGAGTTGGGACCGCTGATGAAATCCTGTGGGAGAGAAATTCAGGAGAAAATAAAGAGCATCCTGCCCCAGACAAGGTAAAAGAGATGGAGAAAATGGTGTGGTGGAAAGGAGAGATCCTGGAATCTTAACAGAGATGGAGTTCAAATACTAGTTTTTGTATTTGATTAGTTCTGTCATGGCAGAGTCACTCATCATATTGTACTGTAGTTTCCTGATTTCTCAGAGTCAGTAATACAATCATTCCCACTCAGAAGGCTTCTTATGAAGATCAAAGGCAAGAGGATAGAGGTAGCAAAGTCAAGAAACTCATGAGCTCATTCATCATTGGGCATCTATTTTCAAATTAGGGAACTAGAGCAGAATTGTTTACAAGGAGCAAATCCAGGATTTATTCCTCATCTGCTTGATTCTGAGCACTGCTCTTTCTGCTGAAAACTGGAGGACAGAAATTAGTTATCAAGACAAGGTTGTATCATATTACTATCTATAACCATGCTCCAGAGAGTCCACATTATTTATTTAACTATAATTAAATGAAGATGCATTTCAGCAGGACAATAGGATGCGACCACATCCACTTGAAGGTCTACTCCTTTTTCATTCTCTTTGTTGTAAGGACTGAAGGTTGTACAGACTGGGGAGCGGTGCTCCACATTTGAGCCACACATAAGATTGCTAGTGCTTGCATACTGGACTCTGTGATCACTGGAGGCTGTATCCCCTTATTTGTGGCTGTGTCACACCTCTTAATTGAGGTATCACTGTGCCTTCTGCTTTTACTGATGACAAGGGAGTGTGTGATGTTCACATTCAGGCTTGCCTTGTTTGAAGGCAGGTATCCCATCGCTGGCTGCGATGTTCACACATCACACATCTTTTTAGTCGCAGTGTTTCCCAGGCTTGCATCCTTCAGCTCTGTTGCTCAGACATAACAGGCTGTTGGAGGTGCAGCCAGAAATCATGAACACTAGAGCCGCAGCCTGGATCTCAGAGCACAGAGCGACTCTTGAGGTAGAATCCCAAACATCCAGCTGACAAGGCGGTCCCTTCAGTTCCTGAGCAGGCACCTCCCATCCCAACTTGTTGAGCCTTTTTTAATTTTTGTTTTGGAGTTAAATGGGGCCGTGCTCAGGGCTTGCTCCTGGTTCTGGGTTCAGGGATCAATCCCGATGGTGTTTGGGGGACCACATACGGTGCTGGAGATTGAATTCTAGCCAACTGCATGCAAGAAGGGACCTGATTTACTACCCCTATGGTCCCTAATTGAGATTCTGAAAGGCTGCCTCAGAGGTGAAGGAGGGTATCATGGTTTGAGCTACAACCTCCAAAAAGACTCATTCTTAGTGTTGCAATGAACAGAGGTCTGTGTATATACTTTTGATTAATTAATTATTTATTTTTTATAGGGGTAGATGCTTCAAAGAGTGAAATTGCTGGATCATTGGTTGTTTTTCTTTTTTCCTATAATTTTGGGGTCATACCAAGTAGTGCTTAGAGCTTATTCCTGGCTCTGTACTGAGAAATCATTACTGCCAGGCCTGAGGGGACTAGATGGGGTGCTGGAAATTGAACTCGGATCAACCATGTGCAAGACAAGTCTACCCACTGTAATATTTTTGCAGCCTTCTATTCTCTTTTATTTTTTGGAGACATCTGCATGTTGTTTTCTCATGGAGGCTAAACCAGATGACCTTTCTTTCCTGCAACAGTGGATGATGGTTCCTTTTACAATTCAGAGTTTCATAAATGCTGATGGCTTCTTACTTCTTTGATATAGGCCATTCTCCTTGGTATAAGATGGTAGTAAATTATCACAATCTGATTTGGACTTCCCTGATAATAAGTGATGATGAACACTTTCATATGCTTATTGACCATATGTGTGCCTTCTTTGAGGAAGTATTGGGCCAGAGATAGTTCAGGTAGTTCAGGGGTAGAAAGCTTATGCATGTGAGGCCCTGAATTTAATCTTTGGCATTGCAAAACAAAACAAAATAAAACAAAAACAAAGCAAAAAAAAGCCTCCTCCTTAAGAAGAGTATCTTTCACTCTTTTCCACAATTTTTAATGGGGTTGTGGAATTTTTTTTTTATTGTTGAATTTGTGACTGCTTTATACATCTTGGACACTGTTCCTGTGTCAGATATATAGAGTATGAATACTTCCCCAATCCATTTGGGTTTTTATTTTAATAACTTATTTTTGGTTCTGCTTTTTTGGCCAGTAGAGTCAAATCATTGAAGATACCTGCTCAATTAAGAAAAATTCTCTACATGCTTGTATTCAATACAAAGGGATGTGCTTTCTTGGACATCTTGGCTCATTTATTCAGTAAGAACCTGACAAATATGAATATTTGCCTTTGAGTGAATTAAGTCATTGATGAGTTAACAAACTAAGTGACAAATCCTGTGGAATACTGTATGAGAAGGACAATGACACAGGGGCTGTCATAGTGCTGGGGTCACTGACAGAAGGGACTACCCCAGCTCAGGAGGGGACAGGAAGGACCCAGATGGTTTCTGAGAGGAACTGAAGCCTGAATTAGACGCTGAACTTGTCAGCTAAATATAGATTTTTCTGACGGAAGGAGCTAGGGGTGCTCTCTTCCCTTTCCCCTTGATTTGGAGTCCAGAGGCCACAGTTTCTATTTATTGCCATGTCTACTCCCTCTTTGCCATCCCCAGCATTTCTTTGTCAGGGACACTGTAGCTGCTGTAACTGTGTGCGGGTGAGATAACGTTGGGACCAGGAAGTATGAGCAGCATGGATGAGACAGGTGCTGTGGACAGATAAGCTCAGGCTCGGGGAAGGACAAAGGTAGATGATGGTGGACCTAGCTCTTCCAGGGGCTCTGTGGGAGCAAATCTGGCCCTCCTGTCATCAGCTGCATGGAGCCTACTTTGTTTCTCTGGGGCCCTGCCCACTGCTCTCTCCAGTCTCCGACTGCCCTTCTGTTCATCCGTTCCTGCCAGTTCTGCAAAGTGGGACTGAGTAAGTGAGGGATGCTGTAAATATTTTTCAGGAGAAGTGAATCCCCAATCAGTTCTCAGGGGCCCAGGAGCCACTGCTGGTGATACTCAACCAAGGAGAGTATCTGCATGGTTCAATGCTTGTTCCAACTACGTCTTGAGCTTCACCATCACCCACCTTTGGGATGCTGGAGGAGTAGAACGTGAAGTCTCAGAGATTGGACTTGAGGTCTTGCATGTGAAGGCAGTGACTCCAGCCCTTTGAACGATCACTCCAGTCCCTAGGGAAGAAGTGTCCTTATAGGTGCCAACCAGTACATTAAGTTCCTTACCTGTTCACTCAGTTAGCCTGCACAACCTTTTCTCTGGAGAAAATTGTACACTTCTCATTGTTAAAATGAAGAAATACCTCACCTGTGCCTCATCCCAGAGGAATGCCTGTCAGGTATTTTGGTCATTGAGTCATTGAGTATGACGTGGGCTGTGGACCTGTTGTTAATGTTCATCATATCTTGAGGTACATTCCCTCTATCCTTATTTTGTTAAGATTTTTTTAAAATAAAGAATCAATGTTGAATCCATTAAAGCTTTCTATCTACATCAATCAATATAATCATTTTTATCTTTTTTGTTGTTGATATGGTATATTACATTAGTGGTCTTGCATGTATTGAAACATCTTATGTCCTTTGGATGAATCTCACTTGATAATAGTGCATGTTTCCTTTGCTGTATTCTTTTGCTAATTTTAGTTCACTAAGATTTTGTTGAGGATCTTTGATCGATGTTTATCAGAAATTTGGTTGGTCTGTAATTTTCTTTTTCAGTAATAACCTTGTTTTTGGTATTAGGATGATGTTATCTTTATAGGAACTAATAAGAAGGATTATGTTTCTTCTATATTTTGAAAATGTTTGGTAACTAAAAGTAGTAAGTCTTCCTCGAAGTTCTTGCAGAACTCACTGGTAAACCTGTTTGGATCTAGGTTTCTGATCTTGGAAAGATTTTTAATTATGGTTTCAATTTTCTTACTCATGATTGATCTTACAAGTTTTCTACTTTCTCCTAACGTATGCAATACACTATATCAACAACAGCTTAGTGCTATCATAATTATGCTTCCTAAACTACAATGAAAAGCAACAAACTAGAAACAAAAAAAACAAACAAAAAACTGAGGACATAACCCTGTTAGACTAACATCCTTAGATCCTCGTAGATCTGGCTTCTGCTTATTTCCTCCCCTCCTACACCAGCCAATCTCCACCTCAAGATTTGCCCTCTCTGTGATGATTTTGCTCCCCAGAGATAAACTTTGAGAGTGTCTGGAGAGATGTCTTTGTTTTGTTTTTGGGCCACAAAAAGGTGGTGCTCAGGGATTACTACCAGCTCTGCACTCAGAAATTACTCCTGGCAGTACCTGGGTCATCATATGGCATGCTAGGGATTGAACCCTGGTCGGCTATGTGCAAGACCTTACTTGCTGTACTATTGCTCTGGCCTCTGTGTCTTGAAATAAGTAATGGTTAGCATGATGGAGGAAGGGAATGGAACTGCTTTGTAGGGAGAAGAAGTCAGGCATGCTGCTAAACATACTGTATTGGATGGGACAGTTCTCCCACACACAAAGAAAAGAATGACCTAGCCCCAAATGTCAGCGGCACTGAGAATGAAAATAAAGAAGCCTCGGAACTCTCAGAAAAAGTAGGCAAGGTAATAGTATAGCAGGTAAGGTGCTTGCTTTGCTATCAACTGACCCAGGTTCCATTATCTGTCCCCCTCCCCCGATGGTCCCCTGAGCCTGCCAGGAGTGATCCCTGAGTGGAGATCTAGGAGAACGTACTGAAAACCACTGAATGTGCCCTCCCTTTGAACCTCCCAAAGAGGTGTCTACCCCCCCCCTAATTTGTATTCATTGCTCCTCTATTATGAGCAGTTGACATAGCTCAAGTCTATTCCTCTTGCTAGATGGTTATGTTAATTGAGTGCCCTGCCACCCTTTTGTCTCTCCCATTGTGGTGCTTGGTGGTGACTCCCCAGGGATGCTCACAATTCCTTCTGTTAGACTAGTCCTGTGTTAAACTTCTCCTTTGGGCTACATTTTCCCGACATTGTTTTCCAGTCCACACTGTCCCCCACTCTCTAGCAGTTCCTCTCCCCTGTATCTAGTCTGTGGAATTGGGAATAAAGATTGTTGATTATCATCTGGCAATCAATCTGCAGCTCATCCTATTGCCTGGAGAATGTCTATCAGCCCTGAATATGCCAGGGGACCCTGTCACCATAGGAGGGTGACTCAAACAAGAATAAATAACTCTCAGAAAGAACATGGAGACTGAGAAGGGAAAGAGAGTGTGGGGATGATAATAGATTCACATCCATTACTTTGTAACTCCATCTTCTTCCCCGTGTTGTGGTGATGAGAGGAATGAGGAAACCAAACCAGCTTGAAGGGAGCAAACACTGGAGCTGTCACAATTTGAACAGCTATTGGATTCAGTGGAGGAGACATGGAGAAGAGGCAGAATCTGTGCAAGGGCCCCATTCTGCAAAGCCTCCCTGGAGCTTTCCTTGTATCCATCAGAAAATTCAAGTGACAGCAACACTCGCCCTGCCAAAGGCTGCAAACAGACCATATTTGAGGCACTAGACATGCTCTTGTTTTAAAGAGTGCCCACGTCAGCCTTCAGTCCCTTAGCTTTCCCTGACCCTTCAAAGGAACATTCACGTCCAGGCCTTGTGACTTTCCCTCTGCAAAGCGTCAGTCTAGATGAGCACAACAGAGAGAGGCCTGTAGTGTTTGTTTTTCTGTAGCAGAAGATGAGCTGAAGAGGCAGAAATAGGATCTAGTTGAACATAAGCTACTCAGGAGCCTCTGTAGGCCAGGATGAAGTCTAATTCTAGCTTTAGAACTTCCTACAGGATTTTAAGTGTTTGAGTCTATAGGTATTACTGTTTACATATCAAATTCATTTACGTTTACAAACAGCAATTCAGATCACGATCAGGATCACGATCATCCTGTTGTTCATCAATTGCCTCGAGCAGGCACCAGTAACTTCTCCTTCTTCCTAGCCCTGAGATTTTAAAAGAGCCATATTCAATGCTCTTTCAGGGCTAGGAGAATGAGACCTATCATAATTATTGGTATTTGACATATCTAGTATGACACGGGAAGCTTGCCAGACTCTGCCATGCGGGCAGGATACTTTCAGTAGCCTGCTGGGTTCTCCAAAGTAAAAACGAGATAATAAGATATCGTATCGTGTGGCCGCAAATGCGGCCGTGCACTTCCAGGAGCTGGGTTTTATAGTCTCTGTGTCTTGGCCATTTATGGGACCACCTGGTGCTGGTGGCAGCTGGTGGGTGTAATGGCTACCTACTGGAAGATGGGGGATCTGAGTGGAGAAGGCCCAGTCCCGATCCAAGCAGGCTTGGAGATCTCAGCCCCAGGACCCACATGCCTGGGTTCCTCTACTGGTTCCTTCATGCATGAGGCTTGTCTGGATGTGTGGAGGGTGATCTCAGTATGGCTGTGGCTGGTTCTGAAGGTCTTCAGCTGCTGGGGCTCTGCTCGGTGTGGGGAGGGAAACTCAACCCGCCCCTCTCTAAGGGGCCCGAGTGAGGACAGCCAGGCGTGGGGGCTGGAGACTCTGTGCTGTTCTCTTTCAGGAGCTGGGTTTTATAGTCTCTGGGTCTTGGCCATTGATGGAACCACCTGGCGCTGGAGGCAGCTGATGGGTGTAATGCCTACCTACTGGAAGATGGGGGATCTGGGTGGAGAAGGCCCAGTCAATTTCTGAGCAGGCTTGGAGATTTCAGCCCTGGGACCCGCATGCCTGGTTTCCTCTGCAGGTTCCTTCATGAGTCTCCTGCCCCCACGCCTGGCTGTCCTCATCAGGGCCTCTTGGAAGGGGGCAGGTTGAGTTTCCCTCCCCACCCTGAGCAGAGCCTCGGCAGACAAAGACCTCCAAAACCAGCCACAGCTGCAGGCTGGAGTGATAGCACAGCGGGTAGGGTGTTTGCCTTGCATGTGGCTGACCTGGGTTCCATTCCTCCATTCCTCTTGGAGAGTTCAGCAAGCCACCAAGAGTATCCTGCCTGCACAGCAGAGAACCTGTCAAGTTCCCTGTGTTATATTCGATATGTCAAAAACAGTAACAATAAGTCTCACAATGGAGACATTACTGGTGCCTGCTCGAGCAAAATCGATGAACAATGGGAGGACAGTGCTACAATGCTATACAGGCTGGAGCGATAGCACAGTGGGTAGGGCGTTTGTCTTGCATGCAGCCAACTGGGGTTCGATTCCTCTGTCCCTCTCGGAGAGCCCGGCAAGCTACCTAGAGTATCTCATCCGCAAGGCAGAGCCTGGCAAGCTCCCTGTGGCATGTTAGATATGCCAAAAACAGTAATCACAAGTCTCACAATGGAGACATTACTGGTACCCACTTGAGCAAATCAATGAACAATGGAAGGACAGTGCTACAGTGCATAAGGTAGTTCACAATATTTGATTGCATTTAATATTCAAATACCAATCCTACCACCATTACACCTCCCCACCACCAAAATTGGGATGTTTCCATGTCAAGACCCAATCCTTGTCCCAAAGCACAACCAAAATAATATATTATGTATTGTCTGTTATGAAGAAATGCTGAAAATGCTTACAAAAATGTATTCATATAGAAAGCAGTGTGAAGATTGTTCTATTTTGGCAGGGGCCATTAAGACATTCTTTAGGATATCACTAACATGTAGTTAAAGGTTGAGTGATGTGAGCTTTCATATATATATATATATATATATATATATATAGACATATATATGTGTGTATATATATGTATATATGTATATCTATTCCTCTGGGCTGGAGCAATAGCACAGTGTGTAGGGCATTTGCTTTGCCCGTGGCCAACCTGGGTTCGATTCCTCCACCCCTCTCAGAGCCTGGCAAGCTACTGAGACTATCTTGCCTGCACAGCAAAGCCTGGCAAGCTACTTGTGACGTATTCAATATGCCAAAAGCAGTAACAAGTCTCACAATTTGAGACGTTACTGGTGGCTGCTTGAGCAAATCGATGAACAAAGGGAGGATAGTGCTACAGTGCTACATTTCCCTCTATTATGTGTTGTCTACTATCTGAACCCAATCAAATGTGGTGTGTTACTTATAGAGAATGGGTAGGGAATGTCCTATGATGTGCCATATTAGCCTCTGCGTGGTCCAAGAATATATTCATTCACACATGAGGCTCGGCCTGAGCATGTGGGGAGTGGCCTTGACCATGACGGTGGTTGGGTTCTGGAAGTTTTTGGCTGCTGGATCTTGGTCCCTCTCACCTGCGCACCCCCCCCCCCCGGGGGTGCCCCGAGTGAAACAGCCTGGTGTGGAGGAGTCCGGTGGCATGGCTATGGCAGGCTTCATGCTATGTATGCTCCCTTCCAGGAGAAAGAGCTCTGTCACAGAATAAATATTTCAAGACTGGCTGGACCATTATTAAAAAATGTTTGTCATCAATTTATCATTAGTTTACAGGATGCTATAATTCCAAGGTGTAGCTTCACACCTTTCTGTGTTCAGTACTCACTGCCCTCACTGCTGAAGTCCAGTGATGAGCACCAAAGACCCACCTGCTTATTCCTTCTCCAGACATCGCCTTCGCTCCATTAACCACTTGAGTTCTCATCATGTCTAGAACTGGTTTTTGTGGTCCTTTGCTCGCTTGTTGGTCTCAGTAATTCATCTTCCACATAAGAATGAAATCATCAGGAGGTGTTTTTGATTTCCCAATTGCATTTAACAGAATCATCTCAAGGTCCATCCCTTGTAAAGGCTTCAGTTTACCTTTGTTAGAAGTTGGGTAATGTTGTAGTGACTACATAGACCCTAGCATTTTTGTCCAGTTGTCTGTCCACAGGTCTTAAAATAATCCCATGCTTTGACTTATTTATTTATTTTTTAAAATAGAACATTTTATTTTTATTTTCCTTTCATTTTTAAAAATTATTTTGACTTTTTGAGTCACACCCAGTGATTCCCAGGAGTTTCTCCTGCACTCAGGAATTACTTCTGATGGTGCTCAGTGGGGAGGACCATATGGGATGCCAGGAATTAAACCCAGTTTGACTGCATGCAAGGCAAATGCCCTACCTGCTGTCCTATGGCTGTGGCCCCAGTTCCATGCTTTTAACGGCAGCAATTTGTTCCTGAATGATCTACTGCTGGCCTGATGCAGGGGAGGTAGAAGTGGTGGTGACAGGTCTCTGAATTCTGAATTCATTCAGAATTCCCAGGTTCTTCAATATTTTTATTCTTGAATAGTTGAATAATATTGATAGTCAGACTCAAAGTTGGAAAGTAGAAAGTTTATTGGAAAGAAGAAGAGGTAAATAAAAGGAGCTCCCCAAGTGGGGAGGAACTTAGTATATAAGACTAAGTTAAAAGTAAGGGTTTGTGTAGACCTTTATAAAGGCCCTTTGCATTTCTAATCAATCGACAAGTATTATAGAGAATACAGGGAATCCACAGGGTGGCCTGACTGGTTTCAGTCTTTCTGGCCATCTGCCTTCAGTATTGCCCATTATCTTAGTCTCCCTGTGAGCCTAAGCTCTGGGTAGAATTTTATGATGGACAATTGTTAACTCCCTGTTTATCAGAAAAGCCCAGGAATTTGCAGGAAGTCAAAAATATAGGATGGGCCAGCCAACAGCGGGACAGCTCAGAGAAGCTGGAAGGGTAAACTGAGGCTTCCTCTTTCAGGCGAGAACACAGTGCCGCTGCAGTTAGCTGTGACTTCCTTTGGGCAGCGCTGCAAGGGCCATGCCTGCTGAGACCCACGTGTGCTCTGTCTTGCAGCCAAACTAGGAAGCTGTTGCTTTGAGAAGGAAGCAGTTTGACATTCTCTTCTCTCTCCTGGAGTCTATACACAGATCAGATTTGGGTTAGGGGGTAGACTGAACACAGATGTAGCTGAGTGGGTGTCAAAGGGAAGCAGCTGAGTTTTTAATAAGAATATTTACATTTTAATGTAGTTAAAATTTTCATTTAGAGTTTTAGGATGAGCACTTTAATTAGGCCCCTCTCTAAACAAAAATAGTGATGACCAGAAGGGAAAGGGAAAGGAAGGGTGGGCACATTAGGTCAAATGGTCAATTTTATTGTGAAAGACAGAATCGAGGGTAGACTTAACCTACTATATACAGATGTTTATTTTTAATAAAGTGTACCAGAAAGCAATATAATATTTTATACCAATGTTGTTCAATAAAAACCTCAAGTCTCTGCCTCAAAGCTATGACATTTTCTATATTTTCAACTAAATGTTTTAAGGCTTTACTTTATAATCTATATTTTTTTTAATAGACTGGGCTTTATTTTTGACAAAGGCAATGTAGCTGTTTATCTGTACCTTAGTTTATAAAACTAACAAATGATTCAGTCTTCCCATATTCAATAATCTGTCTCTTCTTAAAGGCAGTTTAGCAAAGCTACTGAAATACAAGCTTTAATTTATTTCGTGTGTGAAATACCTCTTAGGCCCCACATAAAGTTTAGTAATGAGGTTACATAGTCCTATGCTTTTATAAAATCTCAAAAGCATTCTTGCATTTTTTTCACCTTTTTAGGGCTTAACTGACAGTATTTGGAAAACCATGAGATGATGAAGACTAATCTCAGGGCTCCCACAGTTACAATCTGGGTCCTCCGAGCCAGCTCCCTCAAAGCTGTATTTTATTTATTTTTTTTAACTTTTTATTTTTTTGCCAACCTGGCAGTGCCCAAGGGCTTCTTGCCGCTCTCTGGGCCTCCTGCATGCAAAGCTTGGACTCCGCCTATTTCAAAGCATCTCTCTAGCCCTTGTATTTACGGTTGTTTGGAATGATAGCACAGCGGTAGGGTGTTTGCCTTGCATGCAGCCAGCCTGGCCGAGCCAGATTCAATTCCACCGCCCCTCTCGAAGAGCCCAGCAAGCTACCGAGAGTATCTCGCCCGTACGGCAAAGATACGGCAAAGATACAGCAAAGCTTGGCAAGCTCTCCCTGACGTATTCAATATGCCAAACACAGTAACAAGTCTCACAATGGAGACGTTACTGGACCCTCTTGAGCAAATCAATGAACAAGGGGAGGACAGTGACAGTGCTTTTGAGCCATACCTGGCATTCTCAGAGCTTACGCCTGGCTTCATACTCAGGGATCACTCCTGGTAGACGCCAAAGACCAGACTGCATAGGGTACCAGGGACTGAACCTGGTCGACGGAATCCAAGGCAAGCTGTGTACCTTGCTGTCCTCTCTCTCTAGCATTCGACTTCATTTTTCTTACTGATGGTGCATGACGCCCCATTCACTCTCAATGGAACGACCATCTCCGAATGCAATAGCTATGTGTACCTAGGTCGAGAGGTCAACATGACAAATGACTTGGCACCCGAGCTGCGCAGGAGGAAGAGAGCGGCTTGGAATGCCTTCAAGAATGTCGAAGAAATAGCTAAGAGGACGAAGAACCCCCGGTTCCAGGCACATCTCTTTGATTCCACTTTTCTTCCTGCATTAACATATGCCTCAGAGACCTGGGCCCTACGCAAATAGGATGAGAACGCTATTCAGGTCTCCCAAAGAAGAATAGAAAGAGCTATGCTTGGAATATCACGTTTCACTCAAATGAGAGAAAGAATCCGGAGTTCTGACATCCGTCGATGATCAAGAATCAGGGACGCTGTCTCATTTGCCAAGGTGTCGAAAATCAGATGGGCTGGTCACGTAATGAGATTTAAAGACGACCGCTGGACTAGAGCTGTTACCGACTGGATTCCACGGGATGTCAAAAGACCGCGTGGCCGCCCACCTACCAGATGGTCAGACTTCTTCGTCAAGATCATGAACGATCGGTTTGAGGCCCTTCATGTTCCCGGAGCGAACAGATGCCATTGGGCTACACTAGCACGCGACAGGGACAAATGGAGACGTTACTGGCGCCCGCTCGAGCAAATCGACGACTAACGGGAAGTTAAGTGATTAAGTGGTGCATGTTTAATCTTGCTGAGTGATTCTGCTTCTTGGCAGATGATATATTAATTCTTATAAGTTTCTTTGCAAATTAGGACAGATTTTCTATTGCTTGTCAATTTTCATAACTTGTTTATAATAGTCCAGAGTCTTATACATTATGAAATATAAATCACCAAGTTGTAATTTTAGTAATTTTTCTTTAAGGAATTCTAAAATTTTGTTTACTTATATATTTTTGGTTTGGGGGTCACACCCAGTTATGCTCAGGGCTTCCTACTGGTTCTGCGCTCAGGGATTATTCCTGGTGGGATTTGAGCTACCATGTATAGTGTCTGCTGGTGATGGAACCTGCCTTCCTTGGGGTGCTCACGGGCCCCTGGGACCACTCAGTGACACTTGCCAACTTGATAAAGGGTTCAATACTGGACACTATTATGCCCAAGGAAGGCATCCCTCCCAAACACACAAAATTTAAAAAGACCTTTCCTGAGAAAGACATACATTTAGTGTGGATTTGGGGTATGTAGCTTTTATTTTGAAAAAACTTTCTAATTTTTACATTTGCATAAAGACTATCATAAAACTATTAGGTCACATGATTTTATTTTCCGTCGTTGAGATAGGTATGTTTTTTTTCTGTCAATGCATCATTTCTGGTGATTGTAACAGCAGATTTTGTTGTGCAGAAGTATATTTTCTTTTATGGAATTTTTTCATTTGAGCTTGTCAAATACAAGTTTTTTTAAAGCCCCACTTTTTGAAAAATGCATTATGTTACATTTCTTTATGAAATGTCCACATTGATCTGTTTTCATCAACTAAAAGAAACCCAGAGAGGGAGAGAGAGGGAGAGACAGAGAGAGACAGAGAGAGACACAGAGAGAGGTATATTGGTAACAGAAGAGTAGAAATGTTTGCATTCACAGTGATCAGTCTTATCAAATCCAGTTTACTTTCTTGCTGCCTGCATTGGAAGACCATATTGCTCACAGTTTATGTTAGTAGACCTGTTAGGATTGAGTTCTACCCAGTAGGAAATAGTCGGCATCACACCTCTAACCTCACATCAAACTCCCTGAATAAACCTCCCTTAAAAGAGTTAAGAGGCTCTATGTTGAGATAGAGAAGCCTCTTGGAAAGTCAGTAAGAACTGGAACATAAAAGTAAACTCCTAGCCACATACTTCTTTCAGCAGTGATTATAACTGAGAGTGATAAAATTTGATTGTGTTTAAGTGTGATTTTGTTTTTGTTAGTTATTGCAGAGTAATAGCCTAACCTAATTAATATAATCAATGTTTCCTCCATTAGATTCTTCTTACTGGAATAATGATATATTAATTAATCTTGTTCTACTTCAAAGCTGGGGTGATAGCACAGTGGGTAGGGCATTTGCCTTGCTCGCAGCTGACCTGAGTTTGATTCCTCCGTCCCTCTCAGAGAGCCTGGCAAGCTACAGAGAGTTTCCTGCCCGCACAGCAGAGCCAGGCAAGCTCCCCGTGTCCTATTTGATATGCCAAAAACAGTAACAACAAGTCTCACAATGGAGACATTACTGGTGCCTGCTTGAACAAATCGATGAACAACAGGAGGATAGTGCTACAGTGCTACAGTTCTACTTCAAATTTTCCCTAGGGCCAAAGAGATGGGCAGAGTGCTTGCTTTGCATGCAGTTCAATCCCCACCACCCACATTTGGTCCTCTGATCCCTATCAGGAAAGATCCCTGATTCCAGGGCCAGGAGCAATAGCTGGGGAAGGAGGGCGAAAAACAAACAAACAAAAATTTTCCCTTGAGTTTAAGAGATAAGATGTTATGGCACTTGCCTTGAGAACAATCAACCCTGTTTGAATCCTTGGTGCCAAATTTGGTCCCCTGAGCACTGCTAGGAGTGAGTGTGAGCACAGAGCCAGGAGTAAGCCCTTAGTACCGCTGAGTGTGGCACACCAAAATAATAATAATAATAATAATAATAATAATAATAATAATAATTTTCTCTTGACTGAAGATCTTCCTTAATCACCTTTATCTGCTCTTTGCTAAAACCTACTTTGGGAATTGTAAAGAGAGGGCAGAGGTCAAGGTGCATATCTTATATGAAGCTGACCCTTGTTTGGTCATTCAGCTTTTCATAAGTTCCCTGAAGAATTGTCAGGAGTGATCCTTGAGCCAGAAGTAAGCCCTGAGCACAGCTGGTGTGGCTCCCAATCCCCATTTCACCCACACAACCAAAACCCAAGCAAACAAAGAAGCAAACAAACAAAAAAACCCCCAAAGAACAGCTTTGTACATTTTTTTATTGAATCACCATGTGATATAATTGCAAAACTTTCATGTGTGAGTTTCAGTCATACAATGATTGAACACCCATCCCCTCACCAGTGCACATTGTTCACCATCAATGTCCGCAATTTCTCCCCCATCCACCCCTCCTCCTGCCACTATGGCAGACGATTTCCCTCATATTCTCTCTCTACTTTTGGATGTTATGGTTTGCAATATAGATACTGAGAGGCTCTCATGTTTGGGCCTTTGTCGACTTTCAACACACACCTCCCATCCCAAATGACTGCTCCAACCATCATTGACTTAGTGATCCCCTCTCTATTCCAGCTACCTTCTCCTCCAGCTCATGAGACAGGCTTCCAACTATAGGGCAATATTCCTGGTCCTTGTGTCTACTGTCCTTGGGTGTCAATCTCATATTGTGTACATATTCTTTTTTTCATGGTTTCCTTTTCCTTTCTCTACCAAGCCCAATATTCATTTATTTGACCTCAAATATTTTAGATTTCTGACATCTTTATAGTAATTGCCAGGTGCTTGTCCTGGTTTCTTTCTTCTGTATTGGCCTTTTTATTTCTTTCTTGATGATTTAATCATTTAAAGAGATCTAAAAATTCATTAGTGACCTAAAAGTTCTTCTTGGAGGTACCTAATTCACAGGTGATTTCATTCAAGTCTCTGTCTCTAAGGTGTGTTATATTTATGTTAATGGAACTCCAATCTCCCCAAACCTCTAATCTGAGCAAAAGGCCGTCATACTCTATTGTTTCCTTGGTGTTGCTATGAGGACTAATTTTCTGAAATGTAAAATGAACAAAACAGAATTGTAAATAACTCCTCCCACTTGAGCATTCTCCCTTAAGACATCTTTGCTATTCTGCAGAGAGCATCCCCAGCCTCAGATCCTAAATCGAACATCCCACTCGAACTCTTGTATGATTCATCCTTTTCTAAACACCTCAATCAGCAACTTCACTGTTTCCACAGTAAAAGTGTAGTTCCAGTCACCGTCATCCTTTGGTTTTATCATGCATTCTGACTGGTCTTGGCACTTGTTTGTAGTCTTTTCATTGGGACTTTTCAGACAGAGAGATTACATAATACACACTTCTGCTAAAGGTTTTTAGAGGCAATGATAAATAGAATAAAATTCAGATTCCTTACTTCACAATTGGTTCTCTAATATTGAGCCTCCAATATCATCGCTACATGGTCTATCACACACCAAATTTTAGTGTGATTGCTCTTTGTTTGGTTGCTAACACACGTCAAGAACATTCTTATTTCAGAGCCTTTATACTTCCTCTTACTACTGTTTAGAATGGTTTTCTTTAGATCATAATAGAGCTGTTTCTTTCTCATCATTGTTATCTCAGATCACATGGCCTTGCCTCTGAGAAGAAAATGTATAATACTAGAGCAAGTTTTTCAGTACATGAATAATGATGTTGTCTTGTGTATGTACCTGGATCTGAAATTTCTCTTTCTCTTTGTGTGACCAAATCAGTATAAGGAGACTTTGCTCTATGTCTAATAAGTGGTACATCTAGAATATTTTAGTTAAATTCACTATTTTTATTTATGAAATAGCAGGAAGGAACTAAATATAATAAATGTGACAGGTACTGGCTTTTGTGCAGAGGAACTTAACAAACCATTGGTTCAAATAATTACTTAATGATAGTATGCCAGAGTTTGAATGCCACCTGATTATGGCTCCATTTCATTTTGCAGCCAAGATTCTGGTATAACCAGCACTTTGCATTGCCATGGCAACATTGCCTGCTGAAATGTGTTATTCTTGGTGACAGTGTTGGTTTTTTTTGTTTGTTTCTTACTAGTTGCTTGGGCACCATGCTCATTAAATTGCAATCAGGTCTTTACCCTATGAGATTTCTATTTTAAGCTGTGGCCTCATCCTTTAAGCATCTATCTTTCACTTGGGAGAAAGATGTACCTGGGCACTGTCTACTGAGATACTCAGGCAGACCCTATGAGGTGGAGGCTGTAGTTCTGCCTTTAGACCTCGCTTGCCTCTGCTGAGCCCACTCCCCATTTCAGCTCTTATTCCTGTTTTTGCTCTACTTTTGTCGCTCCAGCCTTGATGAGCAGGTGTGACTCAATTTTCTTAATCTCACCTATGTCTTGCTGTCAGGCACTCCCCAGGGCAAAATATAGCATAATCCAAAGCTTCTCTTTATTAAACTCTTTATTCCTTTCATTGCTGGATGCTAATTCCTGGGATGCTCCTACTGGACATAGCCTAGAAGTTAGCTCCTATGTGGTCTGAAAGTTAGCCATTTGTCCCCCGACCAAAAGACTAGGGGACTCATGATGATAAAGGAAATTGAAGTGCTTGATCATCAAATTAGAGATTATTCTCTACTCTCTCTGAACCTTAATTATGACTGTGAAATTTATGAGACCTTATGAGAAATATTAACAGTACTGAATTGATGAAGATGCTATGTTGCTAAGTGAAGTGAGTTAGAAAAAAAAAGACAAAGCTCAGATGACTCACTCATATGTAGACTATAAAGAAACAAAGCAATGAATTAGATGATCTCTGATGAAAACAAATGCTAAGGTAAGGTTCACAAAACTATGATCTGAAGATGTTGGGGTCTGGGATGGAACATTGAGATAATAGTGGAGGGATCTTGACACAATGGTGGTGGATTTGGCATAGAGTGCTACAAGCATAAAACGATAATATTATAAAAATAAATTATAAGCAAAGATACCTGCCGAGATTTGAGGGGTCCAGATACCACCTAGAAAACTAGTTTGTTCCTAAATTTCTTTTCACTTGATCAACCCAATTGGTAAAAAGCCCTGAGAGATTAAATCTGAATTAACATTTACTATACTTTTGATAAAGAAGATCACACCTTCTACAAGATCATTGTCAGTGATTTTAATGCCAAGATAGGACCAAGAAGATCAGCCGATGAACTCCACATCGGGACCCATGGCCTAGAATGGAACAAACAGGGTGACACACTGTCTGAGTTCATCATGTCAACCAAAAACTTCCATGGTAACTCACAGTTCCAAAAGGCTGAATCTAAACGTTGGACATGGGAGTCTCCTGATGGACGGTTCCACAATGAAATAGACCACATCATATTCAATCGGCGGTTTTGCCTAACCGATGTTGCTGTTGTCCCAAAATTCCAAACGGGATCAGACCACCGTCTTCTTCATGCAAAATTCTACCTCACAGAACGAGGAGAAAAGAATGCAAGGTTTAAGAAGAGGACTCCCAGAACGACCACCAACTGGGAGCTCTTTGGCTCTGTTGCGGCAACATGGGAAGATGCCGTCATTGACAACATTGATGAGGAATACGATCGAATGATTCAGCACCTCCATGATTGTGCGAGGAATGCCAAGAGAGAGATAACCACAAAAAACTGCCTTTCTTCGAACACTCTTAAAATTATTCGCCAACGTGGCTTGGCACATGCCTCAGGCAAACACAAGCAAACATCCGAACTGGCAAAACAATGCAGAGAAGCCATCAAGGATGACCTCAAAAACAGGAGAGCAGCAGTACTGGTAGATGCGGCAGAAGCTGGGAAAAGCATTCGTAATGCCCGCCTGTCCTTCACCAACTACAAGACCAAGATGACTGCCCTCCGACATCATGATGGACCTATCACATCTTCCAGAAGGGCAATGGAGAAGATTATTCATGACTTCTACTCAGATCTCTTTAATAGCCACGTCCACTTGCCCACATACCACATTCCGCATGATGGATATGTCGTTCCCAATGTTCTCCCTTCCGAAATCCAACATGCCATCTCGTTGGTAAAGAAACAAAGAGCACCTGGCCCAGACAAGATCAGAACTGAACACCTGAAGAACTTACCATTAGTACTCATCAATACACTGGCTCGGCTCTTCACACGCTACCTGTCTGAATGCAAGTTTCCATCCCAGTGAAAAACCAGCAGGACTGTACTACTATACAAGAAGGGAGATATCCACGACATTGGCAACTATCGCCCTATCTGCCTATTGTCTGTCATCTACAAACTGTTCACTCGAGTCATCCTGAATAGGATTAGCAGAACACTAGATGAAGGACAACCATGTGAACAAGCTGGATTCCGAAAAGGATTCAGTACCATCAACCATATCCACACGATTACTAAGCTCATTGAGGTTTCTCGGGAGTTCAAGATGCTGCTCTGTCTAACGTTCATTGATTTAAAGAAGGCCTTTGATTCTGTTGAGATGGAAGCGGTCATGGAAGCCCTAGCCAATCAGTGGTACAAACTCAATACATTGGGATCCTTCGTGAGCTCTATTGCGGATTCACTACCAAGATCTCACCATTCTACAAAGAAGTAATCATCCATATCAAGAGAGGGGTTCGGCAAGGTGATACCATTTCACCAAAACTCTTCAGTGCCACCCTCGAGAACATCATGCGACGACTAGAATGGGAAAGCATGGGAGTGAAGATAGATGGTCGGCAACTACACCACCTCCGCTTTGCTGATGACATCGTTCTAATAACACCAAACATCAGCCAAGTGGCACAAATGCTGAATGACTTTGACCGTGAATGTGGAAAGGTCGGACTACAGCTGAATCTTACGAAGACAATGTTTATGAGAAACAGCCTTGTTCCTGACGCTCCATTCGCTCTCAACGGAACCACCATCTCTGAATGCAACAGTTAAACCTAGGTCGAGAAATCAACATGATGAATGACCTGGCACCTGAGTTGCGCAGGAGGAAGAGAGCGGCTTGGAATGCCTTCAAGAGCGTTGAAGAAATAACTAAAAGGACAAAGAACCTCCAGCTACTAGCACATCTCTTTGATTCCACTGTTCTTCCTGCATTAACATATGCCTCAGAGACCTGGACCCTATGAAAACAGGATGAGAACGCTATTTGGGTCTCTCAAAGAGGAATCGAAAGAGCTATGCTTGGAATATCACAATTCACTCAAATGAGAGATAGAATCCAGAGTTCTGATCTTTGTCAACGCTCAAGAATCAGGAACGCTGTCTCATTTGCCAAGACATCAAAAAATCAGATGGGCTGAACACGTAATGAGGTTTACAGACAACCACTGGACTAGAGCCATTACTGATTGGATTCCACGGGACATCAAAAGATCACATGGACGTCCACCTACAAGATGGTCAGACTTCTTCGTCAAGACCCTGAATGATCGGTTTGAGGCTCTGCATGTTCCTAGAACGAACAGATACCATTGGGCTACGCTAGCACGCAACCGGGATGAATGGAGACATTACTGGCACCCGCTCGAGTAAATCGATGAATAACAGGGATTAAGTGATTAAGTGATTCTTTTGATTTGAACAAAATCTTGAATTTGTTAACTTTTAAATTTGAATAATAAAAGGTTCATCTGAAGGGGAAATGAGAAAATGAGCATTATTTTTTTAAAAAATTGAATCACTGTGAATTACAAAGTTGCAAAGATATTTGTGAATGAATTTTAGGCACATATCTTTCCACAGCAATCCCTTTACCTGTGTCCACTATCCTCCACCAATGTCCCGAGCTTCTCTCCAGTCCCCAAGCCTCCCTCTGGTGCAGGCACTTTTCCCCTACCCAATTATCTTAGTGTTCACTTCCCTAACTTACCCCCTTACCCTTTATCCCAGTGCCAACCTTTCTATTGAAGACCATTCTCACGTTCTTCATTTAGATTTCCATTGGACATTTGATATTCCCCTACAAGGTTTCTTTGTATCCACCATATGAGAAGGATCATTCTGAGCCTGTTTCCTCTCCCTCTGGTTGATTTCATTCAACATGATATTCTCCAGATCTAGCCACATTGCAGCAAATTGCATGACTTTATCTTCAATTAGGGCTGTGTAATAGTCCGCGTGTATGTGTGGAAGTTTCTTTTTCTAGTCATCTGTTTATGGGCATTTGGGTTGTTTCCATTTTTGAGCTGCTGTTTATAGTGCTGTGGTGAACATGGAGTGACAGTGTCTTTTATGATTTGTGCTTTTGGTCCCTTGGGGTATATTCCCAGGAGTGAAATTGCTGAGTCAAATGAAAGGCCAGTTTATAGATTTTGAGGAATGTTCACATTGTCTTCCAAAAAGGCTGGATCAGTCAACATTCCCACTGCACTGAATGAGAGCCCCTTTCCCCTACATCCTCACCAACACTATTCTTCTCTCTGATGAGTGCCATGAGATGTAGCATGAGATGGTATCTGACTGTTGTTTCGATTTGCATTTTCCTGATGATTAGTGAAAGAGCATTTTTTCTTTCTTTTTTTTTATGTAGGAGTACTGCTATTTGTTCAGCCCCTGATTAGCTGATTGAATTGGGCATGAACTCCACCTTACTTTTTTTCCATAATTTTATTTTATTTATTTATTTCTTCTTATATTTATTTATTGAATCACTGTGGGAAAAGTTACTAAGCTTTCAGGTTTAAGTCTCAGTCATACAATGATCAAACACCTCTCCCTTCACCAATGCTCATTTTTCACCACCAAGAACCCCAATATACCCCCCTCCCACCCCTTCCAATGCCTGTGAGGCAAATGATTTCTACTTAACTCTTCTCTACATCGATTACATTCATTATTTCGACAAAAGATGCACCATTATTGTTTATATTCCCCCCCCCCCAACAATCAGAATGCTGAAAAGGCATTGTGAAATACTTCGTTTTCTACAGCTGGTTATGAGAATCATATAATGTCACATGGCCGAGATAGCAGTCGCGCAATTTTGGATTTCTGCAAAGAGCCAGATAATTACGAGATTGGTTTCTGTGCATCTGGTGTTATGGCTGTGCCAGAGTCGCTTGTGGGGGACAACTCGTGACCTCGGTAGAGCACAAAGGATGAGCCGGTTCTGCCCCCCTTCCCATGAGACTGCAGTTGCCCCATCACTGCCGGCTCATACCTGGTTTTCCTATAAGCTCTGAGGTGGTGGCCACCTTGCTGCTGGGGGTAGGGGGGAAGGTGGAAGGGAGCATCACCCTTTCCCTCCCACCCAGGGAGGCATGGCACCGTAGTTTAACTCATGGTTCATTCACTTTTCTGCCACAAGCTGCCAGGCTCTGGATTAAGTCCTTTTGCCTCTGGAGCTGTGGCCGTGCCAGAGAGCCGCTCGTGGGGGGCAACTTGTGACCTCGGTAGGGCATGAAGGACAAGAAAGAGCATTTTTTCAGACGCTGTTTGGCAATTTGTATTTTTTTCTTTGAAGATGCCAAGATGCCCTGTTCATTTCTTTTCCCCATTTTTTAGTAGTGTTGAATTTTTTTGGGGGGGAGTTCTAGCTATATCTTGGATATTAACCCTTTGTCAGAAGAGTGATGGGTAAATAATTTCTCCCAGTGTGTGGGCTGTCTTTGTATTCTGGTCATCATTCCCTTTGAGGTGCAGAAGTTTCTTAATTAAATGTGGTCCATTTATTTATCTCTGTTTCTACTAGCTTGATGGTGGCAATCATCCTTAAAGATGCTGCTAGCTTCAATGACATGGAGAGTTCTACCTATATTTTCTTATGTACCTGGTGGATTCCGGTCTGATATCTACATCTTTAATCCATTTTCATGTGATGTTAGTGTGTGGCTGAGGTCTGAGTCCTTTTTTTTAATATGACTGACCATTTGTTGAAGAGTTATTCTGTGATCCACTTTATACTTTTTGCTCCTTTAACAAAGAATAACTGATCACATATATGAGTATATATCTCCGGTGTTTCTATTCTATTCCATTGAACTGTAGGCCTGTCCTTATCCCCGCACCATGCTGTTTTATTTATTACTGGTTTATAGTCTAGTTCAAAATTGTGGAAAATTTTACCTTCCATCTTCTTTTACCCATATGAATTTCAGCAGTGTTTTATTTATTTCTTTGTTAAATGTCGTGAATGTACTTATAGGTACTACATTGAATCTTTAATACTTTAGGGAGAGAATTCTTGAGAATGAGGTGTGTATCAGTTTTCTAGAATTGCTGTGACAAATTATCAAAGGCTGGGAGACTTAATAGAAGTATTTTTTTCTCATTATTCTGGAGCCTGGGGGTTCAAGAATAGAGTGTTAGTGAGATTGATTTCTTCTCAGTCATTGAAGAAGGGTCTATCTGAGGCCTCTCTTTGGTTTGTAGATGTCTGTCATATCTGTATGTTTTCACATAATCTTTACTCTACACATCTTTGTCCAAATTTTCAGTAATATTGGAGTAAGGGCAATCTAGGGACTGTTTAAATCTATTTACCTTTGTAAAGGTATTGTTACATTCTGAGGTACTAGATTCTCTACTTATGAATGATTGGTGTAAAGGCATAATCTATCATATAATTGGATCTATATTATTAATGTTTGCATAGGGCCTATGGCTAGCAGTTCTTGGGTGCAGGCAAGAAGGGCTAGACATTGAATTTAGTACCCCAAACATGCTAGGAATGTATTCTACAGCTATCTCCTAGCTCCCATAACAGTTTTTGAGAAATATTTCATTACAAAAAGTAATAAGAATAGGTAATGGAGTTTTTGGTGGTATGATGGCTGTAATTTTGGTAGTAGGCATGACTGAGTACTAAAAATACATAGAAGTATTAAGCTAAAATTCCAAAACTTTAAAGGTATTGCAAAGTAATAATAAATACAGGAGAGTCAGGAGAGTTATGTTCTGTTCTTTACACGTTCCTCTGTTGCTAAGTAAATCAATAAGAACACTTTTTTTTCCAACATAATAAAGCTGCCCGCATATATGCCTGATTTGGAACACCTGTAAAGGTGATTAGAGGCTGCCCCAAAAGCCTTCATCCCTCTAGGAGAACCCGGCAAGCTACCGAGAGTATCCCGCCTACATGGCAGAGCCTGGCAAGCTATCCATGGCCAACTCTATATGCCAAAAACAGTAACAATGATGGTCCTCATTCCTCTGACCCTGAAAGAGGCCCCAATATGCCATTGGGCTACACTAACAAGTGACAGGGATGAATGGAGATGTTACTGGCACCCACTTGAGCAAATAGATGAACAAGAAGGTGATAGTGATAATAGTGATAATAAAGCTGATTTCCCCTTACCTCTGGAAGTTATATTCATTCAGACTTCTGATTAAACATCAAGTAGACACAGAGGCCTCTCAAATCAGCAATGACGGTCTTCATCTTTTCCATTACTGATCCCTCTTTAGATCTTAACCTTGCTTTGTAATATAGCATTTAGTACTCTACACAGTAGGAAATGTATACTGATTTGAAATAAACAGCAGTAACAACAAAAACCATAGACTTCAGTTTTTGAGTGGTTGCACTTATCTTTTGTGCTAGATCTTTCCTTAGGTAATTTTATATATTATATGCTTTTTCACTGTATCTCCCAGAAATCCTGTGAGGTTGTTAATATCTTTTATGTCACCTTGCAAATAAGGAAGGGCTATTTTTGTCTTAATTACCAGCACATCTTTATTATGTTATACATATTAAGAAATGAAAGATATGGGGCTGGAACGATAGTACAGCGGGTAGGGTGTTTTCCTTGCATGTGGCTGACCTGGATTTGATTCCCAGCATCCCATATGGTCCCCCAAGCACCACCAGGAGTAATTCCTGAGCGCAAAGTAACCCCTGTGTATCAATGAATGTGACTCCAAAAAAGCAAAAAAAAATACTTGCAAGCAGCCAACATGGCCGACCCGAGTTTGATTCCTCCACCCCTCTCGGAGAGCCCGGCAAGCTACTGAGAGTATCTTGCCCTCACGACAAAGCCTGGCAAGCTCCCTGTGAGGTATTGGATATGCCAAAAACAGTAACAATTGTCACAATGGAGATGTTACGGGGCCGCTTGAGCAAATCGATGAACAATGTGAGGACAGTGCTACAGTGCATTAAATAGCAGTGATTCTTGATGGAGGTTAGTTAATTCTGATGAGGTTTTTGAAAATATAACTGCAGGGTTTCCAGATCCATTAAGTTAGAAACCTTTGAAGAAAGACACAGGCATATCTAAAAGACACAAACTGTACTAATGGGGAAGGAAGAAATTTTATGACCAAGGTGTTGGGATGGCCATAACTCTTTCTTGTTATATATAGAAAATGGAATAGAATATTGGTACTAGCATGAACTTTGGAAACCACTCAGATCAAGATTGATATTTCATCTCTGTTCTCATTTTTGGTATAAATAATTTGAGTTCCTCTAAAGTAGAATGAAAAAGTCATAGTTTCATGAATATGATATTCAATAATATTTATATTATAAAAATTAAAGGAAACCATATTACCATTTAGCAATTAACATTTAGTAAAGCATCTGAATTAAGAGCAAGTCATCAATGATTTAGAGCTAAACTGAAAGCTTCTGAATTAATAAAAACATAATAAAAATCCTCTTTTTTGAATATTTATATTTTTCTTTCTCTTTTAATCTCCCATAGCACAGCAGGTAGGGCATTTGCCTTGCGCGCAGCCAGCCCAGCCAAGCCAGGTTTGATTCCTCTGCCCCTCTCGGAGAGCCCACCAAGCTACCGAGAGTATCTCGCCCGCCCAGCAAAGCCTGACAAGCTACTCGTGGCGTATTCAATATGCCAAAAACAGTAACAACAAGTCTCACGATGGAGACATTACTGGGCCCGCTGGAGCAAATCAATGAATAACGGGAGGACCGTGACTGTGACCGTTTTAATCTTCCAGATATTTCAAAATCTGGAAGACACACCTATGACAGAACGTTTTGCTCTGAGCACACCAGAACTCTTTAGGTGTCCGATGTACCAATGTAACCTCTCTTCAAGATTTGTAAATGTGGGAAAATTTTTTTTGTCTTGATTGAAGTAATCTCACATCTTATAGGAAGTTAGGAGTAACTTTTCCTAATTCAGAAATTGCGGAGGAGCGGGTGGATTGCTAAGTATATCTGCTTCCCACTACTCCTCACCTAGTGGTCCTTTAGGTCCCAAAGAACCTAAAGTGGTTTTAGTTACAGCTGTAAAGTAGTTACAGTTGAATAACTTGAGAAAGATCATCAAGCACAGTTTCACTACCCGCACATTATCCCAATATCCCAGCAGAGGGGGGAAAAACATCCCTTAAAACAGATTCAGGTAGAGGAACTCCTATTCACCCCAATCAAATCTCCAATTTAAGAACTTCCTGCGTTAGGAAACTGACCTTTAAACTCCCGCAGAAAATCTGACCCTGTGGACCTAACTAACTTGAAGTTATGTAGCTGTGAAATGTGATTATCATCCTGTTTGAGTCATTCACTCTTTTGTCCACTGAGCATGATTAAAATGGAAGTTATTTGCATAACTGAATTTCTCCTTTTACAGAGTTGTGGAGGGAGTCTCTTTTTTGTGAGTTACTCCATAAGGTGAATTATCTTAATGGATTCGGTGCATGTGAAAAATTAACAGATGTTTATAGAAGTGTAAATCTATTTTACTTTGTTTAAAAATGTGATTTTAAGCTCATCTGTCTGCAAATAGCTCCTAGACGATTCAAAATAATAACTAGTCAGTCACAGAGCATGTTACTAAAGAAAGGTTCTGCCCAGAGAAAGGATGTGTGCCAAATTGTATTTTAATTTTTCAAGGAAATGGATGATTTTCATTATCTGAGGTGTTTACCTCTCCAAGGGACGGTTTGAGCCTCTTCTTCTGCAGAGTATTTCTGTAGTTTCTAAAAACCTGAGGAAATGAGTTTGCCAGCGGGAGCAGTGCTCTATATTAGGAAATGTGTGCATTGGCAGATGGTCAAGGGAGTGTTACCTGAGTGTAGAGGCCATTTAGACTATTCAAATAGAAATCTCTGATTTGAGCTGCACCCCAGTGGAGCAGTCAAAGCATTTGTCACGGCTATGCATGGTTGAAGTCAGAGGAAATGGAATATCGGTCGCATCTACTCTTCTACCATGGGCTTACATACTTGCAAATGGATCATTGTCTAACCATATTTGTATTGTAATGAAAGGATAACCTGAGATGAATAACGTAATGTGGGTACTGATGGCATGCTTCACACATCTAATGCTGAGTCCGTATTGTGTGGTGGGGGTACTTCAGGAACAGCAGACATTTTCACCAACCACCATACATCTTCACCGGAATCAGTTTCAGATTTATAGAAACACACACTCTCTGAAACACATTTCATTAGTTATTCTCTAAATGGAACAGTTAAAGTTAAGGGGAAAAATATTTCCAAATTTCTGAAAGTGGTTGTGAATACAATTTGGCTATTGGTGAGCACTTTATCTTGGAACTCTTGATGACAAAAATGGAGAAATAGGGACTTATGGACTCTGCATTTGGTAAATTATATTTTAAACCTTCCTAAGTTGCAAAAAAAAGCATTTTTAAATGTGGTTTGGCTATATATGGGCAACTTAGCTTGGACCTTTTGACAATAATAGACAAGTAGGCAACTTTGAAATCCACATTTAATCAGCTGGAATATTAATTCTTCATTACCTCCCTCGCTGAAAAATAAAAAGGAAACATCTCTGCTCTATAGAATATATTGGTGATTTAGAGTTTGTAGTTAGTATGATGGAACAAGGGAAATTTAATATGTGATTAAGCATGGCTATAGTTTCCTTTTAACCTTAGAAACATAAATGATATTGAAGGTGAAAAGAAACTTAGAAGGTTTTCTACTTCAACTCCATTATTATTATATAGACAGAAGAGAATAATTCACTCAAGGTAAAATCACTGATTAATGGCAGAATCAGAATACAAGTCTAGGAGATTTCAGATTCATGAGAATAATTACAATGAACAGAAAAACTTGAGATCTAGGAATAATTTCTTGCCCATATTTTACTGATCAAGTTTATATTTTTCTTACAAACAAATTTTATTGAAAAACAAAATTATAAATGTGATCACGGCTGAGTCCATAGCAAAATCAAATATAATTTTCTTCACTGTCACTATCACTGTCACTGTCATCCCGTTAATCGTGGAATTACTCAAACAGGCGCCATTAATGTCTCTATTCACAGTCCTGAGATTTTAGCAGCCTCTTCTTACTCCTCTTTTCCCAATGATTGGAGGCTCTTTCGGGGTCAGGAGAATGAGACATATTGTCTTTACTGTACTTGGCATATTGGATATGCCACGGGGAGCTTGCCAGGCTCTGCCCGTGCAGGTGGATACTCTTGGTAGCTTGCCAGGCTTTCCGAGAGGCATATATTTATATATTTTTCTCTATGATTTGTTTTCTACTGCCTAAACCCCATCAGATTTGGTGTAGTTACTGTGGAAAATGGGTAAGAAGTGTCTTTTAATGTGTCGTACGGTCAGGAAGGGGCTGCGTGGTCCGGAAAGCTGCCTGGAGCATGGTTGAGTAGTGGAGGTCAGCTGCCGGAACTGGGTCCCTTGGGGGTGGGGAGGGCTCTCACCTGCCCCATAGCCTGGCTTGGAGATAATTTTATTAAAGCATCAAATTAACTATAATTTCTTAATGACTAAGGACTTCTTGAAATATACGTCTAAAACGTGAGATGTGATATTAACATGAGTTACTGGTGTTTTCCGTATAACTCCTTCTAAAGTCTTTTCTGAAGGTCAGAATCACTGTCACTGTCCTCCCGTTGTTCATTGACTTGCTTGAGCAGGCCCAGTAACATCTCCATCATGAGACTTGTTACTGTGTTTGGCATATTGAATACATCATAGGTAGCTTGCCAGGCTTTGCCCTGCAGGGGGAGATATTCTCGGTAGCTTGCTGGGCTCTCCGAGAGGGCCAAAGAATCAAACCCGGCTTGGCCAGTCCGGCTGCATGCAAGGCAAATGCCCTACCGCTGTGCTATTGAAGGTCAGTATAGCCTGACTGAATAACCTCTGGAGGAAATGTAGCTTGTAATTTGCCTGAAGCGTGGAAAACTCATATTTTTCTGTGAATATTTGATAAGCATAAAACAGGAATTTGTATATTGAACTGCATACTAGTGTTTGTGTGTGTGTGGGGGTGGCGCGCGCACTGTGCACGTGCAGGCACACACACATGTGCTTTTAGTATATTTGTGTATGTTTCTTTCCCTTTTCTTTTTTTCTTTCCCTTTTCAAGGGTGAATAAACAAAACTTCTAGTCAAAGACATGTAATGCCCTTAAAGATTGAAGTTCCTTAGTACCACAGTCTCCAGTACCACAGTTTCACTATCTTCAAACAAAACACTTTTTATTCAGTTGTTGTTGTTGCTGTTATTGTTTATTTCATTGAAAAAAGATCACACCCACCACCTGGCCCCCTGGCGCCCTGTAATCCCATCAGCAGCCAAGACTCAGAGACTATAAAATCCAGCTCCCGGACGAGAACAGTGCAGTCTCCTGCCCCCGCGCTTGGCTGTTCCTTGCCGGGGCCCCTTGGAGGGTTGAGCTTTCCTCCCCGCCCCAATCAGGGCTCCGTCAGCCGAAGACCTCCAGGACCAGCCACCACCATGCTGAGACCACTCTCCACACACATGAAGGTACTGGCAGAGGGACAAAGCCACGCGGGTTCCGGGGCCGAGATCTCCAAGCCTACTCGGATTGGAGTTGAGCATCCTCCACCCAGATCCTCCAAATTCCAGTAGGCGGGGGTCACACCCACCACCTGGCCCCCTGGCGCCGTGTAATCCCAGTCGCAGTGACATCTTATCAGGACATCTTTTTATGACATCTTATTATCTCATTCCTACTTTGGACAAACTTGCAGGCTCTCGAATGTAGCCTGCCCACAGGGTAGAGTCTGGCAAACTCCCTGTGGCGTACCAAATATGCCAAATACCAGTAACAATGATGGGTCTCATTCTCCTAAAGAGCCTTGAATATAATCTCAGGGCTAGGATGAAAGAGACGTTACTGGGGCCTGCTCGAGGCAATCGACGATTAACAGGATGATGAATGAATGAATGAATGAATGAAGATATGGAGGCAGGCAGGTAGATAAGGAAGGATGCCCCCCCCCCCCATGCCATGGAATTTCTGGGAAAAAATAAAAGCAATTAGCCTTAAGGTTGTCAGGACCCACCTTGTGGACATGGAACTGAAGGTCAGACCCAGAGAAGGCTAGTTGTTTGTCTGAGAGAAACTCCGGCAGGAAGAAAAGGAGAAGACCACCTACCACTGCCAAGTCTACCCGCTTTGTAACCATCCTGGCAATGGACACTAGGTAGAAAGTCCCACATGGGGGAGGTTAGAAAAACCCCATAAAAGCCAACATGAATAAAGGAAGGACGTGCATATGCTGCCCAAGCCCATGTGCTGCTTTTGTCCATGTGTCATGGCCAATTGTATGCAGTCCCCAAGCACATGTCTTACCCACGTCCCTGTTTTTTTTTTCTTTTTGGGTCACACCCAGCAATGCACAGGGGTTACTCCTAGCTCTGCACTCAGGAATTACTCCAGGCGGTGCTCGGGGGACAAATTGGGATGCTGAGAATCGAACCTGGGTCAGCCACATGCAAGGCAAACACCCTATCCGCTGTGCTATTGCTCCAGCCCTGACATCCCTGCTCTTGAGATGTGTGCTTTCATATCTAATGCCAGGATGTATGTCGGGGCTCTTTCCTCCTTTGGAAACCCTGCATTCTTTCTCGAGCTTGTTACCCTCTCTTCTTTTCTCTCACTCCTTCCCCTTCCTCAAAAAAAATCCTCCAAATAAAATCAGTTCTGAATTCACTTATGTCTCCTCCTGAATTTATTTATTTATTTATTTTTGAGAAAGGCAGAAAGACCTGGGTAAAGCCTAGGATTGTCTGAGTAAAGTCTAAGAATGACTGAATAAATCCTCAGGATGGCTTTCCTTTCCTACAAGGAGCAGTTCCTCACTTGAGCCTGAGTCCATGACGCCCCAAGAAATTAGGTGGTGGGGATTAACTTCCATGCCTCACAGAACAAGTGGACATCAGGTATGGCTTGATGGCTACCTAGTGGAGCTGGCAGGGCTTGAGGTCTGTGCCGAGCAGGGTAACATAGCAGACTCTATTAATCCTAGTCTTCCCTGCTGTCCCCCACACCCCTCCCCCCCCCCCCCCCCCGTAACAGAGAGGGACCAGGAGAATGTGGCCATCCCTCTCCTCTGATTCACCTGGAGGTCCACCAGCATCAATATATCACATAATGTACAGTTGAGATATATGTGTCCACTAGTCCTTGGACAGAAATGTCTTTAATGCCTTCAGCAGTGCATTAGGTGCTCTTTTATTTCATATAAGACTTAATTTCTTTCTATTTATGGAAAAAAAGAAGGAACAAAGTTTTATAATTATAATTACAATAGTTTCCTAAAGAATAAATTATTTTATCATTATAAATTATCCTTCACTGTTTCTAGAAATTTTAATCAGAAACTTTTATTTTCAATGGATTTTTTAAGTCTCACTGTGAGTCTTGTAGATGGTCAAAAGTTGGATTATATTTTTGTGTTATCTTCCAAGCTCTGTCTTTTGATTGGAATATTTATGCTCTCTGAACAGAGTAAAACAGCAAAATGAGCTCTCTGTTCCTTTACTGTTTTCTGTATTATTTGTGGTTTGTCTCTCTGATATCCTATTACTATTTTCTTTTGTATTGACAGTTTTTTATGCTCAAGGCTTACTCTTGACTCTGTGTTCAGGAATTACTTTTAACAGGGATCAATAGACTATGTGGGGTGCCAGGGATCAACCCTGGTAGGCTATGTGTGAGGCAAGTACCTTGCTCTCTATACTATCTCTCTGGCCCTGTTTTCTGGTGTTATAGTTTACTTGTCATGTAGGATTTTTAAAATATCATATATAATACAATATATACATATATAATATCCACACAATATATAACTATACATATAGATTTCGACTGCTCCATCCTTTTGCAGGTACATAAGTCTCACTGTAACTCCCACCAAATTTTTAGTCATCACACAATTACAACGACCCCCCTCTGTTCATTCCTTTTACCCTCTTGATCACATTTTTTCTTCTTTTTTTGGTCACTCTCGGGGGTGCACAGGGGTTACTCCTGGCTCTGTACTCAGAACTGTATTCAGAAATTACTACTGGCGGTGCTCAGGGGACCATATGGGATGCTGGGAATCGAACCTGGGTCAGCTGCGTGCAAAGCAAACACCCTACCCACTGTGTTACTGCTCCAGCCCCTCTTGATCATATTTTTGAGATAGTTTGTCATTAGCAACTTGGGGAATTAGTTCATGTTCTTCATCTAGATCCTGTTATTCATCTAGATTGTGTTGTTTGTCCAATGATCATATTTTGAACTAACTTGGTAAAGTCTATATCCTTTCTGGTGAAGCCCTTAAGTCTCCACTCAGTGCACTAGTCACTGGACAGAAATGTCTTTAATGCCTGAGTAGTAAGTTAGGCACTCTTGGCTGAGGGACTTTTTTGTATTTGTTTTTGTTTTGTTTTGGTGGTCTTTTACAACCCCACCCTGGGGTCTCCAGTTAAAGATAAGGTGTGTGCTAATGGCTCCCAAGCCCCAAGGCAAGTCAAAACTGACAGTTTTGAGTTTCTCACTTCTTTCTAGGGCAAACACACAGTGGCCTTACGAGCTTTGCAAAAACTTCTATAGGAATTTCATGCCCCTGAATTTCAAAAGATATGCATTTTATTCCCTAATGTGTGTCCCTGGCTCTGACAGCTGAGATGTTAATCAATTGCTACTGATTTTTTTTGACAAATGGTCCTGGGGTTGAGAACTTCTCTGTGGGAGTGAGTAGAGTCAGGTTACCTGGAGTACTTTGAGTGAGGGTTTTTGTTGTTGGAAGCTGCCAGAGGGGTAAATAAAGACATTTATTTCCAGATGGGGTTTTTGCTGTGCTCTCAAACCATTTGGTCTCTCTTGGGGCTGCTGGACGGCCAAACTGTTGATTTTAACTTAAAATTTTGCACTTGAGACTGAGAATTCTCAAGTCTATGTCAGGGGGTTGGGATTCAGGCATGTTAAAGCACAGCAAATCTTCCTGTTCTTCCTGAGACCTCATTCTTTTTCCTTAATAAACATACTTTAGATGGTCACAGGTCTTTGGACAATTTCCAGAGTCCTGAAAAATTTCATTCTGACAGTATTTTGCCAGCTCTCTCATTGCTTTTGTGGAGGAGTGGATTTTCAAGATAACTGCTATTCCTGATGGAAATATCTTCCCCTACTTGTGATTTAAGATTTAGTTCCTGTATTCTTTTTTGCTAGAGGTCTATTGTGAACACCCAGGAAGGACTAAACATACGATTCTGAGTCTTCATTGTACCCAGAGATAGATTTCCATAGAGCTTGGCATATTAGAGTAAAATGGCACTTTTCTCTCTTTCTGTTTTTCTTTCATTAGCCTGTGAGGTCTTCAAAAGCTGGGGCAGTATTCTTTTTATGATGCCTGACCTATTTAATTCATTTTTGTTCTTATATTTCCGCTGTATGCCATCTTCCCCGTTCTAAAATCACCCAAGGCAAATAAGAACATAACAATAAGGGTTAAAATGAATATTTGAAGAGCCTTAGAGATAGCAAGATAAATTTAGGTCTAAGAAGCATATGGCATATAATCTCCTATGGTTATTAGGTTTGGAATGAAACGTGGCCTTGGGTTTCTCAGCTGCAGACTTCAAAAAGCTCTCTGATTTTAAATAGAGAGTAAGGAATATAGAATGGAGAGATACTTTTTTAGAAATATTAAAAGATAGCTTCAAACATCTGTAACCCCCTTTTCATGGTCAATTTAGGTGGTTGAATTATTTCCAGAAATGTTTCCTGAGTCAGATCTCTCCATCAGAGCCGTCTCTTGACCATGCAGTCAAGACAAGCGTTTAAGGCTTGTCTCCTCAACATCCCCTCAGCTGTCAGTCTTTGTTCAGGTAGATTTTATCCCATATTTTGTGCTAAGACCCCCTTAGTAAAATCCATATTGAAGTGATGCTGAAGCATTGACCGCAAATGTCTGTGTTCATCTATGGTTCCCAGGTTCTTAAGCATTTTTAAGAATGAAAATATTGAGTAATAATAAGGTTCAGACTCAGAGTGAGGAAATAGAAGAGTTAATTGGACAGAAGAAAATAAAGGAAGGGAAATTCCACAGGTGAGGAGGTTTTATAGAAAAAAACTAGGTCTTTTGTGCTACAGAGAATGCAGGAAGTTAAAGATAAGGTGTGTGTGTGTGTGGGGGGGTCCCTTTAAATGAAAATTTGGGCTTCCATTTCTTATCAGTTGACAAGAATGTTATAGAAAGTGCAAGGATCAAACAAATCCTTGTCTGGCCAGTTGCCTTAAATATTGTTTCCATTATCCTAGCCTCCAGGTGAGTCTGAGCTCTGGGGCAGAATTTAGCATCGAAAATTTGTTAACTTCTTGATTATCAGAAAGAGACCAGGAATTCATATGAAGTCAAAATGTAAGGTGAGGTAAGTCAAAAAAGAAATTCCTATAGCAGATGGCAAGGGGAAACTGAGGCTTCATCTTTTAGAAGCGCTGTGGGTGAAGCTAATGTTGTTTGAG
Source organism: Sorex fumeus (assembly GCF_029834395.1). Taxonomy (NCBI): domain Eukaryota; kingdom Metazoa; phylum Chordata; class Mammalia; order Eulipotyphla; family Soricidae; genus Sorex; species Sorex fumeus. Next base: position 6,468,953 of record NW_026606134.1, on the reverse strand, counting down.
GTTCAAATCTTGGCCAATGGAACCTCATGAGACTTTCCACGTGAAGTGCACAGAGGCGCTGCCATGCATTTCTTTCTGCGGGAGCTTGGGAGCTTTCTTTGGAGAGGTTATGCTAGGGCTGCTAACTCCCCACGTATCTGGCCTCTGTCACCTTAAATTTGTTGCATCAGGGGATATGGTGCTGCCAGCAGGTCAATCTGTACCTGTGAGGCAAATGCATCAGCAGCCTGATGGTGCCTTCAGACTTCCAGATACCCCCAAATTGCTGCTGTGCCTTTGGCTAGACCCCAAAAAGTGGGGCAAAGTTTACCAAGAAAGTAAACAGCCAAAAGTTAGGTATGTGGGGAACACACCCACAAATCACCTCCAACTCAGCTATATAATTGGAGGCAAGGCCTCTCCGGTTCTTAATTGAACTGCTTAATGGCCATGATCCCAGAGACTCAGAAACGAATCTTGGAAACCAGCGGCTTTAGGTAGAAATGCGTCCGGTCCCTGCAGTAGGTTACCGGTGCTGGGCCAACCCAGGTGGGAATAGGTTTCGTGCCTTGGCCTGTTCCCCCTGGCGGCCCGGTGGCCATCATCCTCCAGAGGCCACTGGATAATCAGGTTTGGGGCGCCAGTGACGAGACACACAGGGCCTCACGGGATGGGGGTGGAGCAAGGCTTGTCCTCCCCACCCCAACAAGACCCCAAATCATCGCCCATGAATGGCATCTCTGGCTCCTGATCCAGTTGCTTAATGGCCATGATCCCAGAGACTCAGAAACAAATCTCAAAATACAGTGGCTTTTGGCAGAAATGCGTCCAAACCCCACAGTACATTACTGTCGCCGGGCCACCCCAGGGAGGAAAGGGTGTTGTCACTCCACCTGCTCCCTCTTGACGGCTTGGTGGCCATCATCCTCCAGAGGCCATTGGACAGTCAGGCTTGGGCCTGCAGTGACGAAACTTGTTGGGCCTCACGGGATGGCGGGGGAGCCGGGCTTGTCCTGCCCTCCCCAACGAGACTCCAAGTCATTGCCCACGAATGGTCTCTCTGGCTCCTGAGCAAGCTGCTTAATGGCCTTGATCCCAGAGACTCAGAAACAAATCTCGAAACTCAGCAGCTTTTGGCAGAAATGTGTCCGGACCCTGCAGTTGGTTACTGTCGCTGGGCCACCTCACGGGGGAAAGGGTGCTGTCCCTCTGCCTGTTTCCCCCTGGCGGCTCGGTGACTACTATCCTCCAGAGGCCATTGGACAATCAAGCTTGGGTCCGCAGTGACGAAACTTGTTGGGCTTCACAGGATGGTGTGGAGCTGGGCCTGTCCTCCTCACCCCAACTAGACCACAAGTCATCACCCACGAACGGCCTCTCTGGCTCCTGATCAAGCAGCTCAACAGCCATGATCCCAGAGACTCAGGAGCAAATCTCTAAACCCAGTGGCTTTTGGCAGAAATCCCTCCAGATTTAAGTGTTAAAACTTCGAAATTTCAAAATCACATGGCCCTACTGCAGTTACGTGACATCATATGATATTCATAATCAGCAATAGAACACAAATTGTCTATTGTTGCCCTTTCAGCATATCTGAGTGTTGGGGTAAAATCTCAAATGATAATGGTGGGTCTGGTGTCAAAATATTGAATGTGATCAAAGTAGAGAGAAAGTAATGTGAAAATCATCTGCCCCACAGGTGGGGGGAGTGTGTGGGATGGGGGTATACTGGGGTTTTTGGTGGTGGAGAATAGGCACTGTTGAAGGTTACGGGTGTTTCATTGTATGACCGAGACTTGGACCCAAAAGCTTTGTAACTGCTCTCAAGGTGATTCAATAAATAAAATTATAAAAAATGAAAAAAAAAAACGTAAGACGGAGTTCATGCACAATTCAATCAGCTAATCAGTGGCTGAATAAATAGCAGTACTCCTACAAAAAATTTGTTGCATCAAAAAAATTTCTAAAAATGAAGAAAGATTTAAACAAGTGGAAAAAGGCATCCACACAGAGGTTTAATTTCTTATTCTCACACCCAATCTGATACTTATCCACCCAGGAAAGGTATGGTGGTATTTAATGAGCTTGGCGCCCTTTGTGATGCTGATGAAAGCATCTGTAATCTGGCCTCTCATTATTTTATGCAGCCTTGGCACTGAGTTTAAAGTTTAGTAATTCCCAGCAGTACATTTCCTTTTCATGAAAAAGTGGATAGCATCTGAATTAACTCTTTCCTTTACCAGTGAGTTGACAGACTGGCGACTGTGGTCAAGAGCTTTCTAATGTAATAAAGATGACCTTTTACTACCTGGAGTCCTACATCTCCTTAAAGAAACAGTTACTCTCCTTATTAATTTGGGGGCAAATTAATAAGATAAGTATGACATCCCTTTGAATTTTTCTCTAAAATAATAAGTAGTTCATCTTTAATGGTTCATAATTTAGTGGACTAATAAAATACCTCATATTTATGAACTAAGTATAGTGTTTCTGGACTCTTTAATTTTTATTTCTTTAGAAATCAAATTTCCAATATGATCTTATATTTCAGGCGGAATTCTGGACTTTGCAGTTAGAATGAAACTGTTCTTGGGCGATAGCACAGTGGTAGGGCGTTTGCCTTGCACGCAGCCAACATAGCTGACCCGAGTTCGATTCCTCCACCCCTCGCGGAGAGCCCGGCAAGCTACCGAGAGTATCTCGCCCGCACGGCAGAGCCTGGCAAGCTCTCTGTGACGCATTCGATATGCCAGACACAGTAACAACAAAGTCTCCAATGGAGACGTTGCTGGGCCTGCTCGAGCAAATCGATGAACAATGGGAGGGCCTTTACCTTTACCTTACCTTAGAAATCAAATTTCCAATATGATCTTATATTTCAGGCGGAATTCTGGACTTTGCAGTTAGAATGAAACTGTTCTTGGGGACAAAGGAATAAGGAGATGTTTTTCTTCTGAATAATAGAAACCAACAAGAATTGGAGAATTTGAAAATTTTCTCTTGTTGTTAATAGTGAATCTTTGTGAAGCATGTCATACACAGCTAAATTTAGAACGAACTCTCTAATTTTTGTTAAACACAATTAAAATTTGAAAGAGTTTCATGTCTGGAACATCCTGAATATTTTTCTCTTTTTATAGCAGAGATTTTGTGTGTTTGATTGACTGATAATGTTCTTTTTCTTAGTCTAGCTCAAGGCATACAACAAAGAAATTTTAAGCAGTAAACAATCTATTTTGAGTTTATTAAGATCCAAAAATAAGACTTATAACGAAGAGGAAGAGAAAGAAACAATCTAACAAGAACAGATTTTAGACAGCCAACTGTAATGTCTTTTCTCTCGTGAATGAGGGGCATATCGTGAGTTTCTTGGGTTCACAGTTCTCATTGTTCCTGTGTTGTGGCCTCAGATCCCAATAATTCTGCCTGTATAGGGTAGGGACCCGTAAATTTTGACAAACGGCAGACTCAGTTAATCTGAATAGTTGAACATATCACTAGCTTATGAGATTCCATCTCCCACATAAAGTAGTGAGAAGAGATTGCCATTTGTTAGGGCAGAGGTTCCAAAAGAAAAGTGGCGTTTGTTTCAGAGCTGTGTCCTTCCCAGAATCCAGAATCACTGAGGATCTTCAATACTTCTTTCAACCAGGCCTATCTTCTTTCTCAGTGATTGTTTTCAGCTGTGGCACAGGGACACCTCCCAATCTGTATTGAATTCTTCTTCTATCACAGAAGTCCAGGTTCATAGCCCATCAATAGATATGGCATTTTGGGAGTCCATAGCAATTTGGTGTGATTGTGTGATTCAGCTCTAACCAATGAGCAAGGTGAGGATGAAGTCAGTGGCCCCCCGTGGGTGCTTATGTGAGACAGAAGGGAGCGAGACAGTCACTTTCGCCTGCCACTCCGGGACTGGCTGGGAAGGGTGGGACTGAAAAGGCCTAGAAAGTCAGTCCTAGGCCTTACCCGAACTTACAGTTTCTTTGTCTTTTTCCCAGAAAGGAATTTCAGGAGTAGATGAGCAGTCAAGTAAAAACAGATTTTATTGGGAGATTTAGGAAGGGGAAGGAGGAAGAGAAAGTGAGAGAGTGTGTGCTTCTCCAGAGGTGGAGAGAACCTCTACGTACATCCCAGTGTTAGATATGAAAGTCCACATCTCCAGAGGGGAGATGATAGCGCCACATGTGCTCAGCCATGTGAGAATAAGCAGCACCCGATCTCAGGCAGCATCTGTGCGCCCTTTCTTTTGTTCAAGGTGACTTTTAGAGGGTTTCCCAACCTGCCCCCACATGGGACTGCTATGTAGGGCAAAGTCCATTGCTAGGGCACTTGCCAAGAGGGTTGAGTTGCGAGTGCTTGATGGTCTTCTTTGAAATTTCTTTCCTGGACTTTTGTTCCTGCTGGACCTTCTCTTGGGGCTGGGGGGCTTCCAGCCTTCTCTGTGTCTGTTGCTAGCACCAGGTGAAAATCTTATCAGGCCTGAGCTTACAAGGTGGGCTCTGTGCAGCAACCTTGGGCTCCCATACTGAGCAGGGCTATCTTTTCAAAGAGAAATAAGTATCTTATAGTGCATTGTGTTTTGCTCTGTGGTTTAAACTGCATGGGTCTCCACTGCAAGCATAACCCAACATCTTCGCTATCTTAAAGTGTTTAGAGAGTCAAAATGCCATTTATGTGTGTGACGAGGTGATGTTTATTCTATTTCTTTAGGTTTGTGGAGCCCAGGGACAACTCCTGGTTGAGGGTCTCTCTGCAGTGCTGGGAATCAAATAGGGGTCAGCTGCCTGCAACAGCGGGGGGGGGGGGGGCTTAGGACCATCTCCCGGGCCCCTTGTTTCTTTTCCTCAGAGATTAAGAAGTTGTTTGTGTCATTATTATGCATCAGAAACTATTCTAGATGTTGGAACTTTATTAGTAAATGATGTTGGGAGTTTATTAGTGACTTTATTAGTGAATCGAGCCCTTCTGACTTCCTGATGCCTGTATTTTATTAAAGATGGAATGTTGTGTGCTCCAAAATCTATATGGTGAGACTCTAATTACCCTTGTGACAGTATTTGGAAGTGAGGCCATTGGGACAGTCTTACATCCAAAAGAACAAAAGCAACCAGTATTGGCATGAATGTGGCAAGAAAGGGACCTTCCTTCACTGCTGGTGGAAATGCAGACTGGTTCAGCCCTTTGGAGAACAGTATAGACTGTTCTCAAAAAATTAGAATTTGATCTCCCATTTAACCCAGCAATACCACTCCTGGGAATATATGCCGGAGAGGCAAAAAAGTACATTCGAAATGACATCTGCACTTCCATGTTCATTGCTGCACTGTTCACAATAGCCAAAATCTGGAAAAAACCCAAGTGCCCCAAAACAGATTACTGGTTAAAGAAACTTTGGTATATCCACACAATAGAGTACTATGCAGCTGTTAGAAAAGATGAAGTCATGAAATTTACATACAAGTGGTTCTACATGGAAAGTATCATGCTAAGTGAAATGAGTGAGAAAGAGAGGGACAAACGTTGAAAGATTGCATTCATCTGGGGTATATAAGGTAACAAAATAAGAGACTAACACCCAAGAAGAGCCTTGATAAGTACCAGGAGTTTCACTCCATGGCTTGGAGGCCACCTACACATGCTGGGGGAAAAGGCAGCTCAGATAGAGAAGGGATCACTAAATAAAGGGTGTTGGGAGGATCCTCCCAGGATGAGAGATGCATGCTGAAAGTAGAGTATAGACCAAACACAATTGTCACTCAATGCCTCTTTTGCAAACCACATCACACAAAAGGAGAGATAAAACAAAAGGGAATGCCCTGCCACAGGGGTGGGGTGCGATGGGGGGTTTGGGAGGTGGGTGAGATACTGGGAGCATTGGAAGTGGAGAATGGGCACTGGTGGAGGGATGGGTACTCAATCATTGTATAACTGAAACCCAAGAACCAAAATTTGTATGTCTACAACTGTACCTCATGGTGTTTCACTAATAAAAATTAAATAAATAAATATATAAAATCTGATGATGATGATGGATGGATGATAAATATACTGGTTTTGTAATTTTTAGTAAAAGTTGAAAGGAAACCTTTTGGATTATTCAGAACAAGCAATACAAAATAAATTATTTAGTATCTGCCTTTGGGGCAGGCTGGGATGGTGGTGAGAAAATTTGATATAATGGTGGTGGGGAGGTATAATGGCGGTGGGATTTGTGTTAAACCATTGAATGTAATAAATTATTGTAAACAACTTTATAAAAATAAAACTAAATAAAAATAAAACATCTAAACTGATAAGGTAAAGGTAAAGGTAAAGGCCCTCCCGTTGATCATCGATTTGCTCGAGCAGGCCCAGTAACGTCTCCATTGGAGACTTTGTTGTTACTGTGTCTGGCATATCGAATACGTCACGGGGAGCTTGCCAGGCTCTGCCGTGCAGGCGAGATACTCTCGGTAGCTTGCTGGGCTCTCTGAGAGGGGCGTAGGAATCGAACTCAGGTCGGCCATGTTGGCTGCGTGCAAGGCAAAAGCCCTACCGTAAAATAACAACAAAAAAAGAAAAGAGCTTAAAGCTGGGACCTCTCTGAGGGGATTAGTTTCTTATAAGAAGAGAAAGACAGAGGTCTCTTGTCCACACACCTGGGAAAGGGCATGTGAGGCACAGAGAGAGGGGACAGCAGTTTGCAATAGGAACCAAGCTGGCCTGTATCTTATTATCAGATTTCTTAGCCTCCTGAGCTTTGGCTTTAGTATGTAATAAATGTTCATTTAACCCACTCAGCCTATGCAATTTAACCAGCCCAAACCACCTAAATTAATGAAAATGGTTTTTGCTTTATGCTTAAAGTTTTATTATATGTTTCCTTATTCACACACTCATTCAATAGGCATCCATGTATGAAGCTCCTAACTCAAGGTACCCGGGGCATAGCAGTGAAGAAAGGAGGCAAAATCCTCTGTGCTTTGGGGCTTACATTCCAGAAGGGAAGACCATGAGATAAGCCAAATAAGTATTAGAAATATCCCCCATTTATCAAAAGTTTACATTACACAAGTTCTCTTTTGAAAGATTTACATTTGTTCCTGTGTTCACAAATCCAAAGAACTACAGAATATGCTCATGTTTACAACAAAAGGCTAAGAGAGAAAGCCAAAACAAAATTGTTGGGTTTTGTTTTCACAAGTCTCACAATTTGTTGTGAGACGCTACTGGTGCCCACTCGAGCAAATCGACGAACAACGGGAAGACAAAGACAGTGTTTTTTTATTTTATTTTTTTAATTTTTAATTTAAACCATGAGGTACAGTTGTAGACTTAAAAATTTTTGTGCTTGGGTTTCAGTTGTACAATGTTCGAGTACCTACCCCTCCACCAGTGCCCATTTTCCACCACCACAGGTCCCAGTATCCTCCCACTCCCCATCCCCCCATCCCACCCTGCCTCTGTGGTAGGGCATTCCCTTTTGTTCTCTCTCTCCTTTTGGGTGCTGTGGTTTGCAAAAGAGGCATTGAGTGGCAATCATCTTCGGTCTATAGTCTACTTTCAGCACATATCTCCCATCCTGGGAGAATCCTCCCAACACCCTTTATTTGGTGCTCTCTTCTCTATCTGAGCTGCCTTTTCCCCTAGCGTGTGCAGCTGGCCTCCAAGCCATGGAGTAAACCTCCTGGTACTTATCTCAGCTATTCTTGAGTGTTAGTCTCCTATTTTGTTACTTTATGTTCCCCAGATGAATGCAATCTTTCAATATCTGTACCTCTCTTTCTGTCTCATTTCACTTAACATGATACTTTCCATGTAGTACCACTTGTATGTAAATTTCACGACTTCATATTTTCTAAAACTACACAGTACTCCATTGTGTACCAAGGTTTCTTTAACCAGTCATCTGTTTTTGGGAACTCAGGTTTTTTCCAGATTCTAGCTATTGTAAACAGTGCTGTAATGAACAAACAAGTGCAAATGAGTGACAGTGTTTTTCATGGACCCACGTAGAGGCAGTCTGCACCCTGAGTCTTGGAATGATAAGAGGCAGATTGTCTTATTCCAAACCCTTCACACCAGCTACATGAGGTGCAGTGGAAGACGGACATTACCTTTGGTATCAAAGCAGAAAGACTTGGTGGAAAGTTTCAATGTTAGGGATCTACATGCCTGATGCTCTATGTGACATGGAGATGATAATAGATGACTTCCTCCTTCCTCTTTCCTCTACACCCCAAGGCCCCATTCCTCCTACCACCCCACTCTCTAGTGACTTAGTTTAACATCGTGTCAGTACCACGTCTGAGCATGCTAGTGTGTGAGCTGTCTTGGGGCTCTGGAAAGTGAAGCGATATGGCTCACATACCGTTTCTGCTTCCTACAGACTGCACAGATGGTAAAATCTTTACTTTTATATGATCTGAGTGTTCTCTTAAGTTTCATCTGTTTCTTTGTATGATTTGGTGGAATATCCTTTGAATCTGGGGATGCTAAATTTATTTTTCTGTATAAATTAATATCAGGGCTGGAGAGAGAGAGATAGAGACAGAGACAGAGAGACAGAAACAGAGAGAGCCAGAGAGAGAAAGTGAGAGACAGAGCTCAAAAGGTTAGACTGCATACTTTACATCTAGAAGGCCTGAATTTAGGCCTCAGCAACACAAGGGTCCCCTGAGTACCACCAAGTTACCACATGGTCTTTAAGCATAGAGCTGGGAGTATAGACTAAACACCACGTAGTGTGGCCACTCTCCCGACCCCACCACAATTAATGTAAATGGATTCTTCTCTTTATGCCAGATTTCATAGTGCTGGCTTAGAAATATTCAGGTGGCAGAATGATTCAAGAAGTGCTTATCTGAGAAGACAAAGTGGGCTGCTGCTGTGGCTTGTTCTGGAGGTTAGGGTGTAAGAGCGTCAAACAGGAGAGAGTTCCAAACAAGCAGAGGTCACACATATGAAGTTTTGGGTTGATTGCCAGGCTGAATAATGGCATGGTGTAGTGTGGGGTTTTTGTAACCATCAGCAGAAAGTCTACATGTTCCTTTCTTAGTCATTGAGCAGGAGAGAACAGGGAGCTGATATTCCTTTTGGTCCCCAGTAAGGCAGAATCAGTGACTGGGTGTTTCTTCAAAGCCGGAGAGGAAATCCTGCATAGGAGTCTGCTTGATTCTTACCTAAACGTCTTACTTTTTGCCCGGAAATCTTCATGACAGCTAGAGATGAGACAGTGTCTACTTGACTCCAAATAAGCTCCCTAAGAAGAATTTACAGGTGCTTCAAGCAGCAATAAATTTATATTTTATTTCAATGATAAATACTAGCAAATAACTTAAAATAGGAGGGGGTGCTGGGAAGTCACCAAAATATTGCTGACATATATATGGATTGTCAGAGGTTCCCTCGCTGAGAAAGGGACATTTGAGTAAATATAGTCAGGGGCAATGGAGTGAGCCTTTGAGAGCAATATGAGTATGAGGGAGAAGCAGTCCAGGCAGAAATAATTGCAAGAGCAAGAGCCCCGAGGAGGTAACATGTTCTGGAAATTCTGACGAGGCCCATGTGACTGGAACTGAGTGAGATCATAAGAGACTAGAGAGCATTAAATCAGGCCTGTTCCTTCAGGGTGCTGTCAAGACTAGATGGCTTGCGAGCTCAGCCATCCCTTGCTTCAAAACTAGACATCCGTGATACACTTTGGCAATGTTCTTAATCCGTATTATTCTTGCTCTTTATAGCCGGGATGTAACTCAGTAGCAGAGCTCATGTCTTACACGAGCCCATGAGGCTGTGTGTTTGAGGCATGGCCACTGCAAAGCAAAACGAGCCTTTACTCCAACCAATGGCATCATCTTGTGGACAAGTGCACACTGTAGACTCAAACACAGGACCAAATTCATGTCTCATGATCAGAGGAGTGAATTGAAAGTCAGGCAAGTTGGCTATTGGAAAGAGATGATTCAAGTCCGGGAGTTGGAATGGAGGGGCCACCAGGTGTAGGTGGTGAGTGGGGAAGGTGCCCGCCATCTTGTATGGACATCAGCTCTGTGATGAGTGGGATGTCTCATGCAGATGAATAATAGCTAGAAAGAAGATAACATTATTTGTGGTGGGTTTTGAACATTTTTACAGAAAAAGATCAGTTCAGCCCTTATGGAGGGAGAGTTTTCACTGATTGAGGAATTGTGTACAAACTTGCCATGGCACAGTTAGGTAGCAATGATGACTTAGATGAATGAAGGGGCCGAGCTTGTTTTTATGCCATCCCACTGCCCAGGTTTGGAGAGATTTCACCTTGTTCTAATGGCATTATAATGAGAATCAAACATCTGCCAGGGAAATTAAAGGTAGGTGACTGCGTGAGGTCCCCCAAAAGGAAGACTGACTGGAAGTTGAAAAGGACTTTTCACAGCCAGCCGTAGGAACAAAATCTTAGATAATATAAAAGGATTTTTTTTAAGTTTCCAGTTTTACATTGACTTGTCTTTGGTTTACAATGCTGTGGAATTTTGGGGTTTGGTGTCATCCCCCTGTGTGTGTAGTTGTTACTACTCCTACCACAAATATTTCCATACCACCCTACCATGAACAGAGCTGACCCCTTAATCTCTTTACTAGGCGTCCTCTTCTATTAGGAGGACTTTACTAACTCTTTATTAGGAGTCCTCCTAATCCCAAACCCTTTCCCTATGATAACCACCATGGTTTTCATCGAGTCTATTAATTGTTTGTTGTTGGTTTTTTATTTTTATTTTATTTTTTAAATTTTTATTAGTGAAACACCTTGAGGTATAGTTGTAGACTTACAAATGTTTGTGCTTGGGTTTCAGTTGTACAATGATCGAAAAATATATGGAACACTTCACAAATTTGCATGTCATTCTTGAGCAGGGGCCATGCTCATCTTCTGTGTATCTTTACAATTTTAGTATATGTGCTGCCGAAGCAAGCACTGTTGTTGGTTTTAATATTTGCTTACTATAGCCTGGCAAGCTCCCTGTGGCGTATTCGATATGAAGAAAACAGTAACAATAAGCCTCACAATGGAGAGATGTTACTGGTGCCCGCTTGAGCAAATCCATGAACAACAGAAGGACGGTGCTAAAGTGCAGTGCTACTATAGTAATTCATATTTTTGGGGGGTGACACCTGGCGATGCACAGGGGTTACTCCTGGCTCATGCACTCAGGAATTACTCCTGGCAATGCTTGGGGGACCATCTGGGATGCTGGGAATCAAACCTGGGTCAGTCGCATGCAAGGTCAATGCCCTACCTGCTGTGCTATCACTTCAGCCCCAGTAATTCATATTTTATGTAAGATTGAAACAATTCAATAATTATCTTTCATTTATATACTAATTTCATTTAACACAATTACCTTACGTTCTCCCTATTTTGGTTCAGCGGTGCAATTTTGCTTTTGTTCTGGGACCACACCTGGCAGTGCTCAGGGCTTACTCTTGGCTCTGGCCTCAGGCATCATTTCTACCTGGATTTGGAGGACTATATAGATGCTGTATGTTGTGCTGAGATTAGGTCAGACACATGCAAGGCAAGTGCCCTATATGCTGTATTTTCTCTCCAGCCCATAACTTTATCATTTTAAATAGCAAAGAATGTTCCATTGGGCATATTCACTGAGCTTATTCAACCAAGCATCTGTTGAAGGGCAGTTAGGCTTATTCCAAGTTTTGACTATTATGAATAATGCTGCTATAAATTTAGAGATGCAAATACAAATGGATGACTTAATCTCTGTGTAGAGCGAACATTTCAGTTGACCTCCTGACCTTGATTGGAGTATTGTAGCAATTAACACTGGAGAAGACACCCATGCTTGGCAATACTGCTTGGAGGTAACCCTGAACCTTGCTTGGTCTTCCTGTCTGAAGAGATTGGATTTATCCAGAGGGAGCAGAAAAACTGGACAAAACTGGAGCATAAAGATTAGCTTGGTCTAACAAATGCATAGAGGAAAAGAAATTGGAAATGGAAAATATCCTGTTTCTTCTGTCAACCTTGCTCTATCTCTATGCTTGGTGTTTTCCCAAAGCACTATTTGAGCAGACTGTCAAATGTGTGTCAAGTTCAACAGAAAGGTGTAGTTGTGATCAATGATTTCTATATGCTGAGGGCATTTAGAGTGGAAGATAATAGACAGCATGCAACATATATTTATATACACATATATATTTGCACTACATTTTAAAAAATAATGTACACACCTTTATGTAGAAGACAAAGTAATTGGACAAACAAAACAAAAGCAAACTCTTAGATTACACAGATAAAACAATGATTCCAGAAGGCAAGGGGTAACAGTTATATAGTGATGGGTGGAAAATAAACATTTGGTGACCAGTACATATTATATACAAATGTTGATATATTACTTTTTATGTCTTGAAACCTATATATGCTTAGAGCTAAAACTTATGTAATGGGTTACATTGAACTTATAAATAGGGGGGACCCTTGGTAATTGTACCTTTTTCTAGTACTTAAAGTTCTTTAATGCTGTACACTCAATCAGGCACAGCCGAATATAACATATAGAGCTAAATCAGAGTTAGATCAATAACAAAAAGGACAGACTTAAAACTTTCAGAAAAAATTATTTTTATAACTGAACATATTTTACATTTGACAACAGTATAATTTTAACCAAAGAAATGTAGGCAATATTAATATCAAAAAAGTATAACGAATAGTTTAGAGAAAAGGTTTTTTAAATCACAAAATTCATCAAAATCTTAAATTTACTTAAAAGAAACATTGACCTGATTTGTCAAGTGTGAATAAGTGGCTAGTATCCATATATATAATTAGAATATATAAAGTCAGATAAAGTCAGAAATGAGATGGGAAATGTGCCGTCACAAAATGAAAATATGATTATGGCCACATTCTCCCAATATTACATTCATAAAATTCCTCCATATCCCTCTAGGAGCTTGGAGTTCTTGCTTTCTTATTGCTCTGTATGCTAGATGGGGTGTATGTACCACAAATTTAATCACGCTTTCTGCCGTTGATAGAAATTTAGCCTGTTTTTGTCATTGTGAATATGTCCTACTTTGTTGAGTACTTATCTGTACTTATCTAGGAATGGAGTTGCTGGTTCCTACAATGGACATGGACTTAACTTTTATAGATACTACCAGTTTATCTAGAGTCATTTGTACAAACATGCTTAAAATGGTGGAAGGGCAATTTCAATTATCTCCTGTATCTTACCTGTATTTGGAAGTGTCTGCCTTCTAAAAATGTAGCTATTCTGTTGGAATGTAGTAATTTTGCATGCAGTTTTGATTTGTTTCCCTGATAACTGATAAAACTGAACCCCATTTATTAAAGAGTGCATATAAAAAAACTGAGATTTTGTAAGTTTGAAGCAAGAAAATTTCAAGTATATACCCTCAGGGTATCATGTTAAGAAGGCACAATTTTGGTCTCTTGGGGACTGTGAGCATAAAACTAAAATGACTGACTTTGAGATCATTTTTTCTTGTCCTGGAAAAGGTTAAAGTTAATTGTTTGTAGGAAAATATAGAAGAGATTCCAAAATTATTTGGACTTTAAAACCATTTCAATGCCTTATTCAATGATCACTTTAAAATGTAAATTGTTATTTGATTTTTCTTAATGCCCTATTTTAGTATGGTCTTGGTTTTCTTAAAGTGAGGGTCACATAAATGTGTTCATTACGGGTGGTTTTCATTTTTAGTGGTTTGATAGAGTGTGCATTAATAAATAAAATATAATTCTGAGAATGGGGACCACTAGTTAGTAGAAAGTAATCTGACACTGATTATTTGCCATTTAGCTGACCCCCTGTGGCAAAACTCATGTGGGGTTCGCACCCTCAATACCAGGAGAGTTCAGAATGATAACACAGAGACTTGTAAGGAACTAAAAAGGATGAAATGCCAGTTCCTGGAAAAATGCCTCCTATTCTTCAGAAAACTCATGACTAAACCTCCATCTGCTTACTGACAATTAAAAATGATCACAAGAGACTCAGTGATCTGGATAGGAACTGTGTGCTGAAAGTAGGTAAAGGAGCAAACATGATAATCTCTCAGTATCTGTGTTGCAGACCATAATGCCCAGAAGTGGGGAGAGACAGGGGTGTGGGGTGAAGAGAAGGAACATGCCTGTCATAGAGCCAGAGAAGTAGACTGGGGAACTGTCAGGAATGGCGAGAGGGAAACTGGGGTCATTGGTGGTGAGAAATGGACACTGGTGGAGGGATAGCTGTTAGATCATTGTATGATTGAAACCTGATTATGAACAGCTTTGTAACTGTGTACTTTATGGTGAATCTTAAAAAAGAATTTTTTTTTAAAGAGACTTAGTGGAACTCTCCTGTGAGACTCAGTACATATCCTGCCCTTTTCTAACTCTTGTTTCCTAGGAGGATCATGTCAAAATTAGTGCTCAAGGCCCCCAGCCTCACATGGTCACTGAACACTGCCAGGTATTGTCCCGGAAGCCTCAAGCACTGTCCAGGTGCCCACGTTGGTCCCTGGCACTCCAGGGCTTATCTCCTTGGGCCCTGGCAATGAATTTAGAACTGATTGAGTTCCAATTGGCTGATTGAGTATCTCTGAGAGTTACCTTGCACCTATTGATCACCTGTTGGCAAAGCCCCTTTTCCTCTGCCCCACCCCTCGTCCCTTTCAAGAAAGTCTCATGTCTTTTCGTGATTTCTCTCTTCTGGGTGAAAGGAGTTCTTGTTCTCCTGTAACAGTTCAACCTTGTAAAACAGAACTCCTTGCAAACATATAAGACCATACTTATTATATTAACATGAAATTCTATAGATTATATAGTTTATTAGATAAATTAGAACTTGTTCTATTATATGTAGATACATAATAGAACATGTTTGCATTGACTTTGTGGCTGAAATTTTGAAAATGGCACGTGAACATTCTCAGAACACTGAAAGGAAGATAAACCTTGAAGATCACATTGAACTTGTAAATGTGACCCTTGGTATTTTCCCTCCTAAAGTTTTTTTGGTATTGAACTTTAGGTTAGGGCCAAACAATGCTCGTCGGTGATGCTGGTTATGAGCCATAAAACTTTAGAGACCATTTGAAATGCTGTTTGTATGCTGTGTCAGGTACTTAGCTGTTTCCTTGGGAGAAGTCTAGTTTTACTTCCATCTTCTTTCGAGTCAAAACTTGTTGATTTTAATCCAGATGAAATTAGGTGCATGCATTGTTTTCATCCAGTATAAGCCGTAACTCCTCATTTGCTTTTTGCATATTGTAAAATCTTATTATTTACTGAGGATTTGCTGCTTCTGTGCAGATCATGGAATATCTTTTTTTATTTCTTTTTCAAAATCTTACTAAAACCCTATGAAAGGATTCCCTCCACCCCCATATTTTTTTATTATTAAAGAACTGTGATTTACACGGTTATTGATAGTTGAGTTTTAGGCATATAGTACTTCAACAAGGAGTTCTTGTTCTCCTGTAACAGTTCAACCTTGAAAAACAGAACTCCTTGCAAACATATAAGACTATACTTATTATATTAACATGAAATTCTATAAATTATATAGTTTATTAGATAAATTAGAACTTGTTCTATTATATGTAGATACATAATAGAACATGTTTGCTTCTTCCATCAGTGTCCTCATATTACCTCCCCACCTTAACCCTTCTCTTGTGCCCTGCTCATCACCTTGACAGGAACATTACAGAGTTTCAGTGGTTGCCACTCAGATTCCATGTTTTCAGTTCTGTTGAGTCTGTTTAGGATCTATGGCCGTACCACTCATCTGTATAACTGAAGCCCTGGTGCCTGTTCATTCATTCTTTCCCATTCTTTTCTTCCACCCTAGATTTTTTTCTTCTTTGTCTGAAAGAAGGATTTTTAAACTGAATTACTGGCCTGGAACTTACTAATTTAGTAATTTAACTTATTAATTTAACTAGTTATAGGATCGTAGTAATTTACCTAAGAGTCTATAACTAGTAGGTAATGGAGCTGCTATTTGAATCCAAAATTGACTCTGATAAATACTAACTTTAGGCCACAGAATAAGTTTTTTGTTTTTGTCTTTTTGAGCCATACCCAGAGATACTTAAGTGTTACTCCTGGCTATGTGCTCAGATATCTTTCCTGGCAGTGCTCAGGGGACCATTTAAGATGCTGAGGATTGAACCCGGGTTGGTCATGTGCATGCAAGGCAACTGCCCTACCTGATGTCCTATCTCTCTAGCCCTGGGGTAAGTTATTTTCACCTATTGGCAATGTTAAAATTTTTATGAAGATTTAAGAGAGATGACCATAAGGTGTTTGTGAAGTGCATTTGATCATCACACAAGGACTTTAAACAAGATTATTATTCTATTATTATCTGCTATTAGCATTATTATCATCATAGTTGCCATTATTCGATAGATAAATTTCTTTTTTAGAAGAAAGTTAGCATGGTACAAATTTCTTGGGGCTTACTCCTGGCTCTATACTCAGGGATCACTCCTGGTGGTACTATGAGATTTCAGGGATCAAAACTACAAGCAAGGCAAATGCACTGCCTACTGTACTATCTTTTTCTCCCTTGTACAGGTAAATTTCTAAGGGTTCACAGTAGTCCAAACAAGTTGTAATTATTCTCCCCATTGAAAGACCTAGTAATTTATTTTTTTCTTTTCAGTTAGTGTGGCACTGTTCTCTCCTAGAACTGTTTACTCATAAGGGTTCTTCTTGTGGCACACAATCCAATATTCCCCACTGTTAATTTAGTGACTGTGAACTAACCCAAGGGAGATATCTCTGATCACTTATTCAGATTCTCTGCATTTCAAATCAGATTCAGCTTTGGGTTCTTCCAGCTCCAGTTAGAGGAAATGCTGGTGGCACATGGCTGATTACCTTGCATTCTGTCCATCCTCATAGGGAATCTGGAGTCTTGATTATTTCTGGCTAGACCACCACGCTGTCACATAACATTAGCTTGTTTGACTTCCAAGAATTCCTTTCTCTGAATTTTTGTGCACTTTTACTTCAGAAGGTCATTTTATGAACCTTTTGAAATTTCCCTTGCATTTTCTTCCCATGACATTGTTCTCTGTGGCATTTGAGGTCTCGTTTTAAAAATCTTACTTGAGATGATTTTCTAGGAAGAGTTTTGCTTGGAAAAGGGACTCCAAAGTTTCCTTCTTGCAAGTACAAAGAAATCTAAAATTGCTTATCTCATACTTTGGAAAAGAGCACTCAGAATAAAAAATTTCTGATTAAACTATAATAATTATGGATTATTGTTGGAAAAATTTGAAGCTCAAACTAAGAGTGTTATTGTCCTAGGCTGCCGGTAGAAGAGGACATCTGAAAATCATCTAGAGAGTGAAGCTTAGTGGGAGCTTGCTCTCTCTCTTATTTTTTTCTTTTTAGGTCAAACCCGGGCTGGAGCGATAGCACAGTGGGTAGGGTGTTTGCCTTGCACCCGGCCGACCCAGGTTTGATTTCTCTGCCCCTCTCGGAGAGCCCGGCAAGTTACTGAGAGTATCCCGCCTGCATGACAGAGCCTGGCGAACTCCCCGTGACGTATTCACTATGCCAAAAACAGTAACAACAAGTCTCACAATGGAAAAGTTACTGGTACCTGCTTGAGCAATTGATGAACAATGAGAGGACAATGCTACAGTGCTAACAGGTCACATCCAGCAATACACAGAGGTTACTTCTGGCTCTGCACTCAGGAATTACTCCTGGTGCTCAGGGGATCATATGGGATGCTGGGAATCCAACCCAGGTGGGCCATGTGCAAGACAAATGCCCTACCCACTGTGCTACAGGCCCAGTGGGAGCTTTCTTGAGCTTGCAATTTTATTTTGGAATAATGTGGGGTTCATGAGAATTTTCTAAGATCACATGATTCATATAGTACATCATGTGGGGTAGTTGGCATCACTATATTTTGTGTCACTTTCACTGTCACTGTTTTCCCATTATTCATTGATTGGCTCGAGCAGGTCCAGTAATGTCTCCATTGTGACAATTGTTACTGTGTTTGGCATATCAAATATGTCAGGGGTAGCTTGCCAGGCTTTGCCGTGCAGGCGAGATACTCTCGGTAGCTTGCCGGGCTCTCCAAGAGGGGTCAAGAAATCGAATTCGGGTCAGCCATATTGGCTGCTTGCAAGAGAAACACCCGACCCACTGTGCTATCGCTCCAGCTCATATTTTGTGATACTGCATATTAGTATATGCAGTATACTAATGGAGAGTTTGTATTGCTACCTGGTGTAATAGTTCCCATGGTTTTGCTGTGTCGTTGTGACTCTGCTTTCACAGTATAGTGACAACGTTCACAGTGCTATTCTCTGTACTGATTCAAGCCATGCACCTCACACCTCTCCATGATGTTAACTCTCATTGCATGCAACTCACATGGATCTATTGGTATCACCTCACACTGCTGCAGTGGCCTCAGCTCTCCGTTGCTTGCAGGTCACAGCTGTGCTGGTAGTAATGCTCATTCTGTGTGGTTTGCATTGCTGTGCTGGAGTCAGTGGTCACTGTGTGTAGGGCTCACTGCTCGGCTGGTATTCATTCTCACTGCATGCAGTTTGCACTATTGTGCTGATATTGGCTCTCACTGCACTTCACACTGCTGTACTATTACTGACATTGTGTGCAGGTCAAAGAACTACACTAGGGATTAGATTGCACTGTGTAAGGTAACAGTATTGGAGGTGTAGTCCTGAAGAGCAGAGATAGCTCTTAAAACAATCAATTATTAAAAGAAAAAAAGAGTCTTTAAAAGTGCTTCTGAGAGTTTTGTGGGCAGAACAGTTATTCTTAGCATTTACTTGTTGTTTAGCCAAGTTTAAGAGTCAAGAGTTCAGAATTCAGCCAGGCAATGTGGATTGAGAGTTCTGGAGTGAGAGCTGTTGGCTGTAAATGCTCTGAGTGCCACTAAGGAGATGCTGTTATTTAAAAACATACATAAACTGGGCCAGTGATTTCTACTTTTAAAAATACAATCCAGGAACTACACATAGAAGGGGAGATAGAATTTGTTAAGAGAGTAAACACCTTTGTATGAAAAAATACTAAATGGGTTTTTTTTAAAACTTTGTTTATATACATTGAAGGACCTTTAGGAAGAAAGTTCTAAGATGCCATGAAAGTGGCATTTTAGATGCCAGAATGAACACCCCGGTAACCAGAGGGTATCGGATTCTAGACTTCGAAGATTGGAGCTGGATAGCACAGAGAAGATGAGCTTTCTCAGGGCAAATTGACCCATGGCCCTGGTTAATTATAGACTCAGTGGCTGGACCCAAAGTTTCCCAGAACAAACTCATAAAAGATGGGGCAGAGATGTTCATTCTTCCAGCTGCCATCCAAGAGGAAAGTTCGTCCTTACCCCTATCCCACTTTGTCCTGGTCTGTGACTTTGCTTGGTTCCTTCAGGGGGATTGGCTAATGTCTGGGAATTATGGGTGTTGGGGGGTTCGGTTGGTGTTTGAGAGTTGTTGGTGCAGACCTTTCAGGGGTCCTGCTTTTCTTCCCCCTCTGTTCATTCCATGATGTGGCATGGAGTATTTTCCACAATTCAGCCTCTACAAAGCTGTAGGAAGACACAACCTTGCTGTGGCATGCATTGTCCCGCACTCCAGGCCAGTTTGTGAAAACTCAGTCTTTTTCTGAGTCCTCTGATTTCCCTCACCTTTCGGGCATCAAGTGGGGGACATAGTCCTAGTGTGCTAACCTGAAAAGTCCCAATGCTTCCCATAATTGAAGGAAGCTTTAGCTTGGGGTATTTGTATCAGATTTGCAGTGAGCAGGGAGCTAGAGCAATCAGGACTGCTGATCTTCACGAGCTTGTCCAGGCCAATGGCTACAGTTCCCACATATACTTTGTCAAAGAATTTGGTGGGTCTGTGAAGTCCTTCCATGGTCTTTAGACATCACACTTCTCTCTCCTTGTAAGATGCTCTGACTGCAAAATTTCCTTGAAGAACCTTGTCCTGATGGCCAACTCTGAATCAGTCCCCGAGCCAAGTTCTTTAAGTCCAGAAAAGCCAACTACACTTAATCACAATCCCGCTGTGGTGGAAATTCTCTCTGGGAGCCAGTGAAAAACCAAGTGACTTGTTCTGCTAGCTGGAGAACTCAGGTTTATTATACCTGTGGACCCAGCTGAGCTTGTGCTCCAAAGACTGGGTCCTGTTTTATAGAGTACCTATAAGACAGAGGTAAGAGCTCTGTTTTATAGAGTATCTTTCGGGGGATGGGGAAATTCTACACAGCTGGTGGGAGAGGACAGGCGCAGAAGGTCTCAGGCATAGCATCCGTGAAGCAAGGGAGAGACCATCTTAAAGCCATGAGCGCAATTAGAGTACATTCCCACGTAACCCAGGCTACCAAGTGAGACTATGACCATCTCAATGATATCCTGAGTGCATTTCATGGTTAAGTGATTTCGCCTAGTCTCAGCTGCCCCCTTGGCAGGTCCTGCTCTCTGCCTATTTGAAATGTGGGTGGGGCCCTTTTCTTCCTCATTGGCACCACCTAACAACATCCCCTTTCCCCCCATCCTGTTTCTTTCCCTCTTGACTCCTTACTTTCTTCTCTGTGCTTGTATTACAGAACTCTGGGCTGGGATTTGATTCCATACTTAGCATGCCTTTATAAGCAATCCTGCATATTTCTCCTCTTGCTGGATGTCTTCTACAAGGTCTTGTATCTGGCACTGGATTTCAGGGCTCACAAAATTGCATTGGTGGCATTTGCTTTACTCGACCTCCACACACCCTCAGGGTTCAAGGGAAGTTAGAGTCAGTGTTGGACACAGCTCAGTGAAAGGAATTTTGCTTTCAGACTTTTATACAGGACAGAGGGAGAAGAGAGTGGAGGAGGGAGCATGGGCAGGGGTAGAACAAATATTTCCAAACAGAAAGACAAAGGGAAGTTCAAATGATGCAGTAAGGCCCTGAACTCGATCACTGGCACTTCTGGGAGTGGACCCAGCAGCTCCCATTAAAATGATCATGATTAGTTGTTTTGGGGCCAGACCCTGTGGTACTCAGAATTTATTCCTGGCTCTCTGCTCAGGAATCACTTCTGATGGTACTCAGGGAATCATATGGGATGCCCAGGATTGAACTGGGTCAGCCATGTTCAAGGAAATCTCCCTCCCTCACTGTCCTATGGCTCTGGCCTCCCATTAAAATGGGAGGAAAGAAAAAAGAGAAGCAGAAGGAAGGGGCGAGTTGCTTTTCCCTTAGCTATTACTACTTCCGTTTTTAGGAATACCAGGGGACATCATCTGCTCTCTCTTCTTTTGAGTTATTCTAGGCTCTCTTATTGAGTTTTTATACACTTTTTTCTTTGGGGTTTGTCTCGGAAACTTCCTGGGGCTCCGTCCCCTGCTAACTATTTTATAGGAGACAGGCAAAGCCAGCACAAAGGAGACAAACAGCACCGAGTGGCCTTGACCGCCCACCAGAAGGCATTGAGACCTAGCCAGGGGACACTTCCTTTGAAGCAGAGCAGTTGCCCTGCAAGCCAGATCAAAGGTGCTTATAAAAAGAACTCCTTCTTTTAGGTCTCAGGTTTTCGGTTTTTTTTTTTTTTTTGTCTGCTCAGTTTCACGTCCAACTGTCTCCTGCTGGCCTAAGGGAAGGACTCACGGTCTTATACCTGCTTCCTGCTTCCGATGGCAAATGCTTTACATGCTAGTGCCTTTCCCCTGCTCAGCTGGCTGAGGGTCACTCCATGTGGAGTTGCAAAACCTGGCCAGAGCTCTTGCCTGGAGCTCTACCTTCCTGCTTCACTTTCTTTCCACCACCGGATGCTGGCTCTTTGTTCCCTGCAGTAAAAGTGATAAGATGCTCCTGGCAGCTGTCACTCTGGAAATCTGTGGGAAAAAAATCCCTTCCCCTGAAGACAAACAGTCTGAATGTGTGCATTGTCTTCTAGACATAATCATTGGGGCCCTGGCCTCCCCAAGCACATTCAGCCCAGAGGCACCCCCAGAAATAGGATTCCAGCTGTCCTTAGTGTAGATCTGGTCGTTGGTCTGGGAATGTTGGGGGCCACCGGGTTCACACCCCACATTGTTCTGATTGGGGGGAACATAGTACCAGAGGATCTTGCACAAGACAGGCATGTACCCCCAGCCATAGAAACTCTCTCTCCACATCTAGAGAGTTCCATGTGCAAGGCCAGAGGCTTTCTGCAATCTCTTTTACCCCTAGTTGTTCTGCTTTAAAGCGTTCTAAGAATTGAAGGATTCCTAACACCTGTCCCTTCTTTTTACAGTCATCAGATATTGGGGATTGCCAAGTGAGATTTCATTTGGACAGGGTGGTGGGGTAGACTTTTTTTAGCTTTATTTTGGGCACACCCAGTGGTTCTCAGGGCTTACTCCTGGATCAGGGATCACTCCTGGTAGTGCTTGGTGGACCATACAGAGTGCCGGTGATTGAACCCTGAGCAAGCCCTACAACGCTCCAGTTTCATTCTGGGGTAAGGCTGCTTTAAGGGAGTGAGAGAATATGAATGAAGTCTGGACACAGAAGAGGCATAAACCCATAATCCTCTGTGTGATCATATTTCACCTTGGTGAACTCCCTGATTGGAGATGGTTTAGAATTTTCCATATTTATATTCACCTATTAATTAGAAAGAAAAGTGATGCATCAAGAACTATTCAGTGATGAATAACATTCTCCTGAACAGTGTCTCTACATCCTCAGTGACTCTTCTGAAGACTTTTGGTCTCCAAGACGCTGGAAAATTTATTCTCCAAGGAAGCAAGGAAATGAAGAGATGGCAGACAGCTTAACACGGCACAACATGGACAATGGCATCTTACTTGAACAGGCACATCTGTCAGACAGAGAGCTGAGTAGAATCCAGGCTCTGCCCAGTTCCCCTGCTAACATCCCTGGTGGAGCCAGGCCTCAGGAACGCCATGTGACTGGCGGTGGTCTGGACTAGGGCAGTTAAGGGAGCTCAATTGTAGAAGCTCTTTGGGCCATTCTCTGTTTTCCTTTGGCTGAGTGACTTTTCTATTGAGGGCCGGCTTTTGCCTCAGTGTAATGAAGAGTTCAACATGAAATCACCTTCAAAACACGTTGCTGGCCACACATTTCAGATCCAATGCAAAAATCATTTCTGTGGATGGGGTGGACACACAAAGTCCTCTTCTAGCCTCTTACACAGACCTCACTGATGTCCTAAGAGTTTGAGTCAGCCTCCGTGGAGATCAGGTGCTGCTTTCTTGCCATATGGGAGAGATTTTGGTTTTGACTTTATGTATGAGCCTCACTTCACACCTTTGCTCAAAGGGAAATTTTTTATTATTATTTTTATTAGTGAAACACCATGTGGTACAGTTGTAGACTTACAAATTTTTGTGCTTGGGTTTCAGTTATTCAGTGATTGAGTACCATCCCTCCACCAGTGTCCATTCTCCACCTCAAGTGCTCCAAGTATCTTTCCCACTCACCCCCATCCTCCCAATTATGTAGACATTTTGGGTCATTCTTATAAGATGAAAACTAGAACCAATCAGTTGATTTAGCTGGTAATTATTTGTTAAGCTGCCACCCTAGGCTGTCTGTGGCTCCAGACAGTGTGACAAGCAGTGAGGAAGCAGAGTATCTCTGCTGGCAGCTACCAGACCAACTGGGATGTGGGGGAGAGAGACAGGAAATTCCTATAGAAAGAGGGATGACTGCTTCTTCAACCTGTCACTGTCACTGTCCTACCATTGTACATCAATTTTCTCAAGCAGTTCCAGTAATGTCTCCATTGTGAGACTTTGTTGTTACTGTGTTTGGCATATCAAATACATCATGGGTAGCTTGCCAGGCTTTGCCGTGCAGGGAAGATACTCTCGGTAGCTTGCCGGGCTCTCCAAGAGGGGAGGAGGAATCGAACTCAGGTCGGCCAGGTTGGCTGCGTGCAAGGCAAACGCCCTACCAGCTGTGCTATAGCTCCAGCCCTCTTCAGCCTGAATACACAAAAAAATGTTTCTCTGAAGAAGTCACATTCGAATCTACTTTTTTCTTTTTACTTTGTGTGTGTGTGTGTGTGTGTGTGTGTGTGTGTGTGTGTGTGTGTGGGAAGGGCATACCTAACAGTGCTCA
Organism: Sorex fumeus; assembly: GCF_029834395.1. NCBI lineage: Eukaryota > Metazoa > Chordata > Mammalia > Eulipotyphla > Soricidae > Sorex > Sorex fumeus. Next base: position 6,444,851 of record NW_026606134.1, on the reverse strand, counting down.
GAGATCATTCCAACTAGTGCTAGGTGATCACATGCTATCCTGGGGATCAAACCCCATTCAGTCGCATGCAAGGCAAGCATCTTACCCGCTGTACTATTTCTCTGGTCCCAGAAGTGACACTCGAATTGAGACATGAATGATGAGATGGATTGAATTGTGTAACAGTGGATAGGAGAAGGATGCTTCAGGAGGAAAAATACAAGTGTAAAATGCAAAGAAAGGAGATTAAGTTTGAGAATGCTTGGGGCCGAAATGATACCAGTTGTCACTGAAGGATGGAAGGAAGGCATCCTTCAGTGAAGGATTGAAGTTTCGAGAAGAAGGCAGACGCTGAATCACCAAAGTTTCCATAAACCAGAAAATCAATTTGGACAAGGGGAGAGTCTACACCACTTATGGACCAGAGACACTCTTGAATGAGGGACTTGTCTGAAAAAGAGGGACAAGGAAGGTTCCAGAGAAAATTGTTTCCTCCTAATCTTGGAGAAGGAAGATGGATGTTTTCTTGAGTGCTGCTGTGCCAGATGGTTTCCATGGCGGAGAGTGTCTGCCTGCATGAAACAGAAGCCCTCGGGGAGGTGGGGGGGGGGAGGATTGAGGAATCTTAGGTAGAGACCCAGACAGTTCCTGAATGTGGGGAAAAGGAGGAGAAATGGCCATTGGTTCACAAAAGAAACCTTAAAATAGATGCAGTTCGAGATGCAAATTCAGTTCAGAGAAGGTCTCCCAGAAGCTTCAAAGACTCCACAGGGAGGAAATGGGGGAGGGAAACAAAGGCAGAGCAGATGGCTCGATGAACTTGAGCTGAACACTTCAAACTACTCTAAAACAGGGATTGTTAAATGAGGAAAAGAACCTCTGGCTACAGACAGACTTTTTTGCCTTCCATTATTAATAGCATTATTTCTTCAATTATGAATTGCTAACAGATCCATCCTGGTAAATTTTGGTCTGATGGAAAAACGAGACCCCCCAAAACCTGTGTGACACTTCCTATTTACAGAGCCCCTCATCCCCCAAGCAGCCCCCAAGTCATTTCCAAGATTTCCAGGAAGGCCAATGTTCCAGATGAGAAGTAATTACAGCTCTCGGTTTCCAACTGTCCGAGTGGCAGTTCAGATGGTTAATTGGCTCAGCCTGTTTTCCTGGGGTTTGCCACCTCGTTCTATTTCCACTCCTACATCTTGGGGGAATTTTCACAGTTCAGCAAGCTCCGCACATTTAGGTTCCCTTGACGGGTGGCACTAGCACTGAGTAACAATTGATTTTCAAGCCTCCGCGGCTACCTCGGTGGGTTGTCTATGGAGTTAGAGAGGGTGGCTCCTCATTAGCATCTGTGACATTTTCATGAGCATTAATGAGGAGCATCTGAAAGACTTAGACACAGAGTGGGTGGAGTTGCTCTGTCATAGGAAGGGATCAGGAAATTTCCCCCTGTCTCACTGAAGCCCTAATCAAAGAGGCATCAAGTTTGCTCCCAATAGCCCCATTTATCCATTTGAACATCACAAGGGAATGATTTGAAAAGGGGATTCTCTGGAAGCGTGGGAAATAATATGTTCATAATATCTGAAAGTAACCCATTTCACACAAATGGCTGATGTTATAATGAATCTTTCTATTCTCAGGGCTCAATCTCAACAATATTATCTCTACCAACCTTTTAAATTTTTCTGTCATAGGATTGATTTTTTTTAATTGAATCACCATGAAACACAAAGTTACAAAGCTGTTCATGATTGGGTTTCGGACATACAATATTTCAACACCCACCCCTCAACCAGTGCACATTTCCCACCACCAATGACCCCAGTTTCTCTCCTGCCATTTCCCCTCAACCCCAGCCTGCCACTATGGCGAGCACTTCTCTTCTTTCTCTCCCTCTCTCCTTTAGAGCACTATGGTTGGCAATGTATCACCAATCTTTCATAACCAATTCTCTTATTCTTTTTCTTGGCAATTGTGAGATATTATATCATCTGATTCTATCTACATGTTTCTACAGATGTATTAGCACAGAACTATTTATAATATTAATTTTTTAAATATTAAAATTATTATTATTATTATTTGCTTTTTAGGTCACACTGAGCATTGCACAGGGGTTATTCCTGGCTCATGCATTCAAGAATTACTTCTGGCCGTGCTTGAGGGACCATATGGGATGCTGGGTCAGGCACGTGCAAGGCAAATGCCCTATCCACTGTGCTATTGCTCCAACCCCCAAATTATTAATTTTTAACCTGCAAATAAAAAATAATTTTTGGTAGAAAATTTTTACTTCATCAATGTATCCTTGAGTCTCAATTTTGTGAAATTCCAGGTTAGCTCTAGTCACATATTTGTGTCACCACCTCCACAATTTAAATAAAAAAGAAAAAGAAGAAAAGGTCTATTCTAAATATGAGATTAACAAGAAACATGGTCAGGGAACTACAAATGATCGAAGTCATTGCAATTGAAGAGTTTTGTCTATAGAACTGTGCTTGGGGAGGGCAGGGTTGGGTAGAAGGGTTCTTGGGGCATTAGTGAAGAGAAGTGGGCTGTCTGGTGATAGATGAGATGTTGGAATGAAGTACCCATGAAAAGTGTGAGTATCAATATTGTAAACCCCAGTACCTCAACAATAACAAGCATTTAAAAAAAAACATTTCTCCTCCCCAGTCATTGTTGTAGGTCAGATTTCCTGGAAATTAACCTCTTCGATGAGGAATAGCACATGGAAAGTGTATATGAAGGGCTGTCCTGAAATTAATATGACCTGTTTGAAGAAAATATAAGCATGGGAGATATTAGGACTTATAATTTTTTTCTATTTTTTTTTATTAGTGAAACACCATGAGGTATATTTGTAGACTTACAAACTTTTATGCTTGGGTTTCAGTTATACAATGATCGAGTACCCATCACTCCAGCAGTGCCCATTCTCCACCACCAATGATTCCTGCAGCCCTCCCACCCCCTCACCCCCACCTCATCCCCCCACTCAGCCCTGCCTTTGTGGCAGGGCATTCCCTTTTGCTCTCTCATTCCTTTAGGGTGTTGTGGTCTGCAATACAGGTACTGAGTGGCCATTGTGTTTGGTCTATATGACTCGTAATTTCTGATGCCCTGGAATCATTCTCTGGATGGGGGAGGGCTCTGACAACAGAGACAAGGCACAGTAGTGTTTACTGTGCTCTGTCCTGTAGGATGACATTGCTTTGTCCTTTCTCCCTTGCCACAAGGAACTCAGGTTTATTACAGTGCTCCTGAGGCACTTCCATTCCATTGTGTTTATCTGTAAACTCTTCTCTATGCTCTCTCCCCAACCAGTTAATCAGCTTTTTCCCCCTAATCAGAATCTGATAATTTGTAAGGTCAGATCCTTCTAGGACACTGAAATTGTATTGTAAGTTAATATTGCCTTTCTCCTCTCCTTATGTCTTATGAATAGTTTACTTTAAAGCAATGTCCTTTTTGTATAGATACAGGAAGACAGTTAATATTATGCTTTTGTAACTTAGGATTTAATTGACCTTGAATATTATTCACTCCCGGGCATCTGATTTCTCTACTTAAGCCTCAGTTGCCCTCAGTTCCTAGCACCCCCAAAGCAGGGTCCCGACGAGGGACTGAATGGACCCAGGGCAAGCTGTAAGCTACCCTGGCATTGAAATGGACCAGGCCAAAGTGCCACGATTCTTAACTATAAGTTAAGAGTTTGCTCATAAACAAATACTGTCATGATCCAAAAGTAACAATGAGACTAGGACTGTGCTAGGGATAGGAAAGAATATCTGGCCTGAGCACTGTAGTCTGAGATTGAGATGGCCCTAGGAGAGCAATTCTATAAGCTTAATTTATTTCTTACTGTGTCCATACAAAATGATATGAATAGTATGAATGCTTATATGTTTGTTGGACAAGGAGAGGAGAAACACTCCCAGGGGATTCCGTTCTAGGATGGGTTGTCCTGCTGAGAGAGTATCTGTCCTAGAAGCAGCTTTCCCCAAGGGAAAGAACTTCAGCCCTATTGACTGTGACCACACCTATGTGTAATTGTAACCCCAACCCATCATGCTTTGGGATTTAACTAGACTGTAAGAGTGGGCTGGGCGATCCAAATCCAGACTTCAGAAGGAGAAGGAGAAAGGGGATCCAGATCCATATTTCAGAGCCAGAAGGAGAATGAAGTAGCATGGGGGAGGAAGAAGCAGGGAGAGAATCAGAGGAGAATAGAGTTGGGAATAGAATAAACTGCAACTAAGACCAACCAGCCTGGCCCTCGTTCCTTCCTTTGCCTGCCCATCACCATCAACCTCCCTGGCATGGGGGAACTGGCATGAGAATACAGAATGCAGGCGGCGGGAGAGATAGACCGCTGCCGTTTCTTTGAGTTTACACACTGTCCCTCAACTGAAAGTGAGAAGTCCATTAAGTTCTGATTTGTGCCTCTCTGTGCAATTTAGACCAAAAGTCAGTTGTGATTGGTGAATTTAAACTCTTTGGCGGAATAATGAAAAGCTAGGCGGATGGGGCCAAAGAGATGGTACAGTGGGGAAGGCATTTGTCTCCCATGCAATGATCTGGGCTGGCTCCCCATTCCACACCATGTGGTCCCCTGAGCAACACCAGGAGTGATCCCTGAACACACAGCCAAGAGTAAGCACCCACCAGGTGTGTTCCTTCCCTTCCTTCCCTACTGCCACCCCCCCCCCCCAAACAAAGTAGAAAAGAGAAAAGTGAGATGGAGGTTCAGTGTTGCCAGGCTGCTTTGTTTCAGCTGTTTCCTGGAACTGGATGTTTAAGCAACAGAGATAGACCTGGATGCACAAGGCACCAACTCTCAAGAGCCCCAGACTCAAGCGATTCCAAAACATTCCGTACAAGGCAGACCCAATGCAAGGCAGGTTGCACAAAGAACACAGCTCCCCAGCAGAGATGACAGAACCGAACAATTCTCTAGAGTCAAGGGAGGAGCTGGGTTTTCACTCTCCCGGAGAACTTCCCGGTTCCCTGTTTTGGCCCTGGGAAGTGGGATCAGTGTCTGTCTTCAACCAGTGCTAAGGACGGTGCTTGCTGGAGGACACATATAGTCGGACACCGGGGCGGGAAGGAAATAATCTTTTCATTTCGGATTAGGACACCAGAGTGACTCGTCATATCTGGTAAAGATATCATTGCATACGACGGCGTCGAAGTATTTCTTTACTATAATTGTATGTTTTCTAAGTAAGGTTCACAACAGGAACTGTGATGTTAGGGTAAAATTCCTCACGAGCATGTCTATACTATGAATTTAAAATATGCAAGACATATTTTACTGACCCCTAAATGTGCATCATCCACTAAAATTTATTTGAGCAACTTCACCTGTCCTGAGATTTGCTCTTGTTTTAAAATTGTTGACGTCCCATTCAAACCGTGCCCTGGTGTGTTTAATAAATGGGAAAGAGACAGTTTTCATTTTATACCATTTGAGAATAGCTAAGACCAAGACTATCTGGCATGACATGAGCTTAATATTTAGAGCAGTAGCTTAACCATTGTTTACGTGATAAGAATAAAGGACATTTGAGGCCATGGTGCCTTCTAAGACTGTGTAAATATCTAAAGATATTTTATAGTTAGAACAGGATCTATGCTTAAAGTATAGTGCACTATGTTATATTGGTAGCCTTAAAAAATGCAGCTTTTTTTTCTTTTTGGGTCACACTTGGTGTTGCACCGGGGTTACTTCTGGCTTTGCACTCAGGAATTACTCCTGGTAGTGCTCGGGGACCATATGGCATGCTGGGAATTGATCCCGGGTGGCCTCATGCAAGGCAAACGCCCTATCCACTGTGCTATTGCTCCAGCCCCACAAATGCAGCTTTTTGATAGGGTCACTTCCATACAGTGTTTGCACAGTGGAAGGGTAGCAGAAAGTGTGTTAACTGATGGAGAGAGTCTGTGGAGGCTGAAATGTTAATTTTAAGAAGCTTCGAAACCTCATATATAACTTCTATCCCACTCTTCAGAGATTGATGCCAGAGACCAAGAAACCTGGAAGAAGTAATGTTCTAGGGTTTAGTGAAAGGTTCATAAATCAGTAGATTCCAATTGTCTACACAGAATAGCCCTGGCAGTAGAACTGATAAGGGAAATATTCAGTTGGCTTCTCTAGAAATGTATATATCAAAACAATGACAGGAGAGATGACAGTCAGGACAATGGGAAAAATACACATATAAAATTGGAGTTTCTCTTTGTTGTTATCATGTATGGGCTGGAGCAATAGCAGAGCGGGTAGGGTGTTTGCCTTGCATGCAGCCAACTGGGTCGGCCCGAGTTCGATTCCTCTGCCTTTGATTCCTCCGCCCCTCTGGGAGAGTCTGTCAAGCTACCGAGAGTATCTCGCCCTCACGGCAAAGCCTGGCAAGCTACCCCTGACATATTCGATGTGCCAAACACAGTAACAACAAGTCTTACAATGTTACTGGGTCCGCTCGAGCAAATCGATGAACAACGGGAGGACAATGACAGTGACAATTATCATGTATGGTTCTTTCAGGCTTTTATTTATCTATTTCTTCCCAAACATAACCTCAGTTAATGTATGTGTGTGATAACGAGTGTTTCGATTTCATAGAGAGGGGAAAGAAATTCAACTAATAAAAGAGAGGTTGCAGACAAATATCAGATACTGATAGTAGCATTTGAAGCTTCAGTAAACAGTGCTCCTGTTGGCTAGGGACTCAGAATTGGGAGGGGATTGAAGATGATGAGGCTTTTGGCATTTAGATACTTTGGCATACAAAGATTTCTTAGTTTGGTGAACTCAAGGTATCTTTTTCTTGAAGGTAAGACACTAGGCTTATATGACGGAATTGTGATCTGAAGGGAAAGCTTATCTTTCCACAGTTTGGGAGAACCTAGTTAATTTCCAAGTATCTGTGGCAATTATTAGGACGGTCTTGCATGAGAGATGGTCCTTTGTAGAAGGAGAACATGGATCTGAAATCAAGTTTTACTGCTTTCAAATTCTAGCTCTACTTATAAGCAGTGTTTCTTTTCATAGATTTCAATCAGTGGAGCGATAGCACAGCAGTAGGGCGTTTGCCTTGCATGCAGCCAACATGGTCAACCCGAGTTCGATTCCTCTGCCCCTCTCGGAGAGCCCAGCAAGCTACCTAGAGTATCTCGCCCGCACGGCAGAGCCTGGCAAGCTACCCATGATGTATTCGATATGCCAAACACAGTAATAACAAAATCTCCAATGGAGAAGTTACTGGACCCGCTCAAGCAAATTGATGAACAATGGGAGGACAGTGACAGTGACAGTGATAAAATCAGAGTAAGTTGCTTACATACTAATAGAATCTTGTGGGGATTAAATAATGGATTTTTATTGTGTTGCCAAACTCATTGAGGTTTCTCGGGAGTTCAAGATGCCACTCTGTTTAACGTTCATTGATTTAAAAAAGGCCTTTGATTCTGTTGAGACGGAAGTGGTCATTGAAGCCCTGGCCAATCAGGGCATTCAAGCCCAATACATCAAGATCCTCCATGAGCTGTATTGCGGATTCACTACCAGGATCTCACCATTCTACAAAGAAGTGATCGTTGATGTCAAGAGAGGGGTTCGGCAGGGTGATACCATTTCACCGAAACTCTTCAGTGCCACTCTCGAGAACATCATGCAATGACTGGAATGGGAAGGAATGGGAGTGAAGATAGATGGTCGGCAATTACACCACCTCCGCTTTGCTGATGACATTGTTTTAATAACACCAAACATCACCCAAGCGGCACAAATGCTGGCCGACTTTGACCGTGAGTGTGGAAAGGTAGGACTACAGCTGAATCTTACGAAGACAATGTTTATGAGAAACAGCCTCGTTCCTGATGCCCCATTCGCTCTCAATGGAACGACCATCTCTGAATGCAACAGCTATGTGTACCTAGGTCGAGAAGTCAACATGACAAATGACCTGGCACCCAAGCTGCGCAGGAGAAAGAGAGCAGCTTGGAACGCCTTCAAGAACGTCGAAGAGATTTGCTTTCTACAGCTGGGTTCAAGAACTAAATGTTGGTTACCTTTCCCACGGTGATTCAATAAATTAATTAATTAATTAATTAAAAAAAAAAACGTCGAAGAAATAGCCAAGAGGATGAAGAACCTCCAGCTCCGGGCACATCTCTTTGATTCCACTGTTCTTCCTGCATTAACATATGCCTCAGAGACCTGGGCCCTACGCAAATAAGATGAGAATGCTATTCAGGTCTCCCAAAGAAGAATAGAAAGAGCTATGCTTGGAATATCACATTTCACTCAAATGAGAGAAAAAATCCGGAGTTCCAACATCCATCGACGATCAAGAATCAGGGACACTGTCTCATTTGCCAAGGTGTCAAAAATCAGATGGGCTGGTCACGTAATGAGATTTAAAGACGACCGCTGGACTAGAGCTGTTACTGACTGGATTCCATGGGAAGTCAAAAGACCGCGTGGCCGCCCACCTACCAGATGGTCAGACTTCTTCGTCAAGATCATGAATGATCGGTTTGAGGCTCTTCATGTTCCCAGAGCGAACAGATGCCATTGGGCTACACTAGCACGCGACAGGGACAAATGGAGACGTTACTGGCGCCTGCTCGAGCAAATCGACGACTAACTGGAAGTTAAGTGATTAAGTGATTATGTTACTTGGGAGGAAATTTTCACCTAAAAATCACGGAATAAAATTTAATTTTCTTTCTCTTATTCCTCACTAAACTAATTCTCTTCAGCACAAGAAATTGTCTACATTTGAAAGTCTGAATAGGACTGACAATATAACCAAAAATCCAATTCCTTCCCTTCCTATCCACCATCTCATTTTCTTGGTATTCCATGCAACTTGTATTGCTAAAAGTCAAATATGTATTCTACTAATTATTTATATAATATTACATAAATCTCACAAAGTTTTATGTTTAATTAACTTTTATTCAGTATTCTCTTAATCAGTGGTGTATAGTAACAGAACTTACAATTTCTTGTGTTTTCACATGGGCCAATTACATATTTGACCAGTAGTAACAACTTTAATAGACTGACTTGGTATTGTGATGGTGACTTTGAGGCTTGGTTTGATAAACCACCCTGATTCATGAACCTGGAAAGTGATGGAAAGCTTTCAAAATAGTTATTTGGGCCATCAAAGTATGGTAAAACCTTTGAGTAGTGAAAAGTTTGTGAATAGACTCTTATGTTCTGAGTATGCTAGAAATATTTGGGTCTAGTAAAAGAGGAATTTGGCAACTGGAGAATCTGGTTTTGAGTTTAGTCTATGTAGATTTTAGCAAGATACTTTGGCTTGAAATACAACTAAATTTTACTTTAACAAATGAAATTTATTGACATCTCTCCCTCTTTAACTATGGTCTCTTAGTTTTTTTTAAATTGAAAATATTGTACAAATTTGTTCCAGGAAATTTTCTAGAAACATCTTTCATTTAGCTTTTTTGCTAGAGTTGTGTTTTTAAGGAAACCTTATTACACAAGTTCTATCAAATTTCGGTTCCAAAAATAATTACTATGACCAGGAGAATAGAAGATTCTCTTTAGCTGTTCCTCCATCCATTGTGTTCCTTAATTCATGGAATTGGGTCAAATGGAGGCAGAGTAAAATCCATCGAAAATATGTGGAATGACAGCACAGGGAGACATAAAAGGGAAATGTTGAGCATACAATAACATGATGCATCCTGAAACTGGCCTCAACAGAGGTAAGTTATTTCTTTATAAAATTGGCTCGTCATCTACAAAATGAGAAGAAAAGTTTCCTTGATTGGTTGTTGTGAAGAATAAATGAAATCATAGATAAAAAAGAAAATCCACATCAGAGACATTTGGAGACATTACTCTGAATTTGTATTTCTGGAAACCTGTGACTTAGCTTTGACATGTGACTTTAAACGAATTACAAAGTTATTCATGATATACAGTGTTCTAACACCAATTCCTTTACTAATGTCCACTTCCTTCCATCAAGGTACCTAATTTTCCTTCTGCCCTCTTAACCTGCCTCTACAGCAGGTACTTTCTTCTTTTTCTTTTTTCCCCTTTGGGCACTGTGGCTTATGATACTGTTACTGAGAAGTAACATATCCCTTTCCTTCCTTGCAGTACTCAATCCTCGTCCAGAGTGACCACTTCCCTCTGTCATTGTCACCATGGTCCCTTCCCTGACCAATCCCACCTCCCCCAACTAAGGACCAGTTCTCTTGCTCTTTGTTTTTATTACCTTTGGGCATTAGTTATTCCCCTACTATGACATATGGCCTTTATTTAATAATATTATTATCATTTTAGTGTTGGGAGTCAACCCAGGGGACCTCACACATGCAGGGCAAGTGCTGTTCCACTGAACTCTATCCCTGGGGCCTAATATGACTTTTATGTACTTCCTTTCCATTCAGTGATAACCAGACATGCACTACACTAAATTAACAAAGATCTATGCATTGGCATTAAGAGATGCAGGCTCATACTCTTTCACTTCTAAAGAGAGGTAAAAATGAAAGCATTAAAAAAATCCGGGATACAGTTATTTATATCTCAAGTCTGCCAAATGCTTTGCCAATGCACAGCTTAATTTCAGGTTTACCTTAAAATGTCTCTGCTGAAAGGTAAAAGCTGGGTAACAAGCCTGAAGATAAAAATAAACAGAGGATTTATACAAAGGGAATAGACAAAGCAAGAATACAAAGAGTATGTGGGAGAAAACTCGATCTGGAGCAATCTGTGCATTTTAGAGTGAGTGGGAACTTTGCCTCCGGTTATGAACCAAGGGCAGGCCATTGTGCTTCCTTCTCTAAATGAATTAAACCTTAAAAATCACATCTTACTATAATATATTAGCTAATCAAAGTGAACCTTGGGTTCACTTCTCACAATCAAGAAGGAAATAATCAATGTCTGGAGCTTCCTGCTAGCTGAAGACTTCCAAGTGTTACCTAGGGTGAAATCATGTTTAAAGGATTTCCAAGATTGAATGCCCTGCCACAGAGGCAGGGTGGGATGGGGGGTGGGTGGGGGTGGGAGGAATATTATCCATGGTGGTGGAAAGTGGGCACTGATGGAGGGATGGGTATTTGATCATTGTATAATCGAAACCCAAGCACAAAAATTGTCAATCTACAACTGTACTTCATGGTGTTTCACTAATAAAAAGAAAAAAAAAAAAGAAACGTTGGTACATCTACACAGTGGAGTACTATGTAGCTGTTAGAAAAGATGAAGTCATGAAATTTACATACAAGTGGTACTACATGGAAAGTATCATGCTAAGCAAAATGAGTCAGAAAGAGAGGAACAGAAGAAAGATTGTATTCATCTGGGGGACATAAAGTAACAAAATAGAAGATTAATACCCAAGAATAGCTGAGATCAGTACCAGGAGGATTACTCCATGGCTTAGAGGCCAGCCGGGCATTCTAGGGGAAAGGGCAGCTGAGATAGAAAAGGGAACACCAAACAAAGGGTGTTTAGAGGATCCTCCCAGGAGGGGAGATGCATGTTGAAATTAGACTATGGACTGAACATGATTGCCACTCAGTGCCTCTTTTGAAAACCACAGCACCCAAAAGGAGAGAGAGAACAAAAAGGAATGCCCTGCCACAGAGGCAGGGTGGGATGGGATGGGGGGAGGGGGGTGAGAGGGATACTGGGATCCATGGTGGTGGAAAATGGGCACTGGTGGAGGGATGGGTATTTGATCATTGCATAATTGAAACCCAAGCACAAAAATTTGTAAATATACAACTGTACCTCATGGTGTTCCACTAATAAAAATTAATTAAATAATGTACAATATAGAATAAAATTCAATGAATTTTAAAAAAAAGGATTTCCCAGATTAATTATTTTCTCTATTCTCTCCCTCTAAAAAGAATATTCCTGATTTCATGTTGGAAGTTGTATGTGTCTTCACACTGTGGCCATTGTATCATAGACATCTAGGATTGTCTAGGTTCTTTTAATATTCCTGAAAACAATTGAATAAGAAAAAAATGACTCACAGGCAATATTGAGAACTAAGCATGCTGGAATTCTGATTCAGTTACTATTCATTAAAAGAATAAATATTTGAGTATTAGGCTCCAGATGGAGGTGAATCAGATACTGATCTTGCCTTATGAAACATATTCTCAAAGATGTGAGATAGGGAATTAGATATTATTACATAAATGATGATCCAGATGATAAAAAATCAAGTAGGGTAAGGGAATTAAAAGAGGATATTGAGTGAAGTCTTAGAGAACTTTGTTGAACAGGAACTCTCTGAGGGGTTAATATATGAATGAAATAAGTTCTGAAGGAAGGATAGAGCATCCACACGTTTCATAAAGAGGGAATCTTTTTTATTATTAAATTTATTGAATCACCATGAGATAGGTACAAGCTTTCATGTTTGGGTTACAATCAAACAATGATCAAACATCCATCCCTCCACCAGTGCACATTCCCCACCACCAATATCCCTGGTATAACCCCCCCTTCCCACCCTCCCCCTGCATCCATGGCAGATATGATTCCCCATAATCTCTCTACTTTTGGGTATTATGGTTTGCAATACAGCCCCTGAGAAGTTATCATGTTTGATCCTTTATCTACTTTCTGCACACATCTCCCATCCCGACCGATTCCTCCAGCATCTTTTTCTTAGCGATCCCTTCTCTATTCCAGATGCCTTCTCCCCCTTGCTCATGAGGCAGGCTTCCAGCTACGGAGCAATTTATCTGTTCCGTGTATCTACTGTCCTTAGGTGTCAGCCTCATGTTATATTATTTTATACTCCACAATAGTCCCTCTCTTTCTGACTCATTTCACTTAGAATGATACTTTCCATGTCTATCCATTTATAAGCAAAGTTCATGACTTCATCTTTCCTGACAGCCACACAGTATTCCACTGCGTAAATGTACCAAAGTTTCTTTAGCCAGTCATCTGTTCTAGGGCACTTGGATTGTTTCCAGATTTTGGCCATCGTGAACAGTGCTGCAATGAACATATAGGTACAGATGCCATTTCTACGGTGTTTTTTGCACCCTCGGGATATATTCAGAAGTGGTATTGCGGGTTCGTATGGAAACTTAATTTCTAGTTTTTGAAGGACTGTCCATATTGTTTCCGGAAAGGCTGGACTAGTGGGCATCCCCACCAACAGTGAAAGAGCGTCCCTTTTTCCCCACATCCACACCGCTACTGGTTGCTTTTGTTCTTTTGAATGTGTGCCAGTCTCTGTGGTGTGAGATGATATCTCATTGTTTTGATTTGCATCTCCCTGATGGCTAGTGATGTGGAGCATTTTTTCATGTGCCTTTTGGCCATTTATATTTCTTTTTTTAAGAAATTTTGTTCATTTCCTCTCCCCATTTTTTGATGGGGTTGAAGGTTTTTTTTTTGTTCAATTCTACTAGTGTCTTGCATATCCTGGATATTAATCCCTTATCATATGGGTATTGGGTAAATATTCTTTCCCATCCTGTAGGCTCTTTCTGTATTTTGGTCACTGTTTCTTTTGAAGTGCAGAAGTTTCTTACTTTGATGCAGTCCCATTTGTTTATGCTTGCTTCCACTTGCATGGTCAGTGATGTTTCATCCTTAAAGATGTTTTTAGCTTTAATGTTGTGGAGAGTTCCGCCTACATTTCCTCTATGTACCTTATGGATTCATGTCTGATATTGAGGTCTTTAATCCACATTGATCTGACTTTTGTGCCTGGCTTTAGACAGAGGTCAGAGCTCATATTTTTGCAGGTAGCTATCCAGTTTTCCCAGCATCACTTGTTGAAGAGGCGTTCCTTGTTCCACTTCACATTTCTTGCTCCTTTGTCAAAGATTAAGTGGTCAAATATTTATGGGTCTGTGACAGAATATTCGACTCTGTTCCATTGGTCTGCTGATCTGTTTCTAGCCCAGTACTATGCTGTCTTAATTAGTACTGCTTTGTAGTACAGTTTGAAGTTGGGGACGGTGATGCCACCCATCTTCTTTTCCCCAAGGATTGTTTTAGCTATTTGTGGCGGTTTATTGTCCCATTATGAATTTCAGGAGTGTTTTGTCTATTTCTTTGAAAAATGTTATGGGTATCCTGATGGGGACCGCATTGAATTTGTATAGTGCTTTGGGCAGCATTGCCATTTTGATCATGTTAATCCTCCTTATCTATGAGCAGGGGATGTGTCTCAATTTCCTAGTGTCCTCTTTTATTTCTTGAAGTAATGTTTTGTAATTTTCCTTGTATAGGTACTTCACATCTTTGGTTAAGCTGATTGATTTTTTGAGGTACTATTGTGAACAGGATTTTTTTAATGTCTCTTTATTCTCTTTCGTTGTTTGTATATAAGAAAGCCATGGACTTTTGGGTATTGATTTTGTAGCCTGCCACTTTACTAAACTGACCTATTGTTTCTGGGAGCTTTTCTGTAGAATCTTTAGGATTTTCTAAGCATAGTATCATATTGTCTGCAAATAGTGATAGTTTGAACTCTTCCTTTCCTATCTGTATTCCCTTGATACCTTTCTCTTGCCTAACTGCAATGGCCAGGACTTCCAGTACTATATTCAATAGGAGTGGCGGAAGTGGACAACTTTGTCTTGGGCCTGATCTTAGAGGGAAGGCTTTTAGTTTTTTCCCATTGAGAATGATACTTGCCATGGGCTTGTGGTACATGGCTCTGACTATATTGAGGAACGTTCATTCAATGCCTATTTTGCTGAGAGTTTTCATCACAAATGGGTGCTGGATCAAATATTTTCTCTGCATCTATTGATATGATCATATGGTTGTTTTTATCTTTTTATTGATATGATGCATTATATTGATAGATTTCTGAATGTTAAACCATCCTTGCATCTCTGGGATTAATCCTACTTGGTCATGGTGTATGATCTTTTTGACGAGTCATTGGATTCTATTTGCTAATAGTTTGTTAAGGATCTTTGCATCTGTATTCATCAGGGATATCGGCCTGTAATTCTCTTTCTTTGTGGTATCTCTGTCTGCTTTTGGTATCAGGGTGATATTTTCTTCAGAGAAACTGTTCGGAAGTGTTTTCAATATTTCAATTTTGTGGAAAAGCTTAAAGAGGATTGGGAGTAAGTCCTCTTTAAAGATTTGGAAGAATTCATTGGTGAATCCATCTGGGCCAGGGCTTTTGTGCTTGGGGAGACTTTTTATTCACTATTTCAATTTCCTTGATGGTTATAGGTCTGTTCAGGTATTCCAGGTCTTCTTGGTTCAGCCTAGGGAGACTATAGGAATCTAGGAATTTATCCATTTCTTTGAGGTTTTCGTGTTCCATGGTATAAAGCTTCTCAAAGAACTTCCTGGGGGATCCTTTGAATTTCTGTAGTTTCTGTTGTAATGACGCCCTTTTCATTTATGATTTGGTTTATTAGGGTTTTCTCTGTTCCTATGAAGAGGGAATCTTATGTGATCTTGAGTAAAGAAATCCCGCCTTTCTGGAGAAAACCACAAGGAGATCAGGGTGGCTGAAGGAAATTAAGCAAGGAAAACAAGAATGACAGATAAGATATATATTGGAGACAAGTTGGAGGCCAGATTCCAGAGACCTGAAAGCATTGGTAAAATCTAATTTGTTGATGTGTACTGGAAAGCTGATGGGGGATTGAATAAAGGCCTGGCTTGATAAGATTTATGGTTTTTGAAAGATGATCCCAACTGTTATAGAGAAAATGACAGTGAAGAATGAAAGTAGAAAGAAACAAGATATCAGCTTTGGGTTTCATCAAATTAGTACCCAAAGATCTTCTCACAGTGTTGGGTTAATTTGCTTCCTAATTTAAAAAAATGATAACTGCCTATTTTCTCATAACCTTCCACTCATTTATGCTGTTTATTTTGCTTTGGAAAAATTATAAGATTGTTTTTAGAGGTGTCTTAAACTTCCAGCAACATTGAGAAGGAACAGAGATTTCTCATGTAAACTCTGTTTCCTACACAGGCATAAAGACCTTATTGTCAAAATCCTGATCATAATACCCTGTGTTATAATTACAAATCTCCTTGAATACATTATAATCACCCATAATTGTTATTTTTCTTATGGGATTGGGCAAACATAAGGGTGTGCATACATCATTATGGCATTTGCCTTAAATCTTCTGTTTCTGCCTCTTCATCTCTTCCTTAGCCCATCTTTTGGCAGGCTCTCTTTCTTTCTCTGGTCTTTTGCCTTTTCCAGATTGTCTTCTGTCTGGAATCCCACAGTATGTAGCTTCCTGAGATGTTTCCTCCCATATAATAACATGCATTAAGGTGAAGCCCTGTCTTTGCGCACCTTAATACACCTTGAATAAATGTGCCTGTTGTCTGGATGGGCCACAGTTTACTGAATTTATTCATCTCCTAAAGGGTATCTTGGCTGCCTCCAGATAATTAAGACTGAAACTGCTGAAAGTACTCATGAATATGTTTTGTTGTGTAGGCGAAAGTTTTCAACATACATTTAGGGAATGTGATCGCTGACCATATGTAAGAATATGTCTGGTTCTCTAAGAAAAACAGAAATCTGGTTTCCAAGGTGGTTGTACCATTTTGAATTTCCTATAGAAATGAATAACCACTTCTGTTGCTCTGTTTTCACTAGGATTTGGTGTTTTCATTATCCTGGGTACTGATCATTATTAATTTTCTCTGCCAATTTTTGTTGAAAATACTGACTCATTTGGTCCATAGAATTATCCATTTTCTATATTTGTCAATGTGTAATTAGTCATATAGAATTAAAGATTTTTTTTATCCTTTTGGGTCATACCTGGCAATGTACAAGGGTTACTCCTGGCTTTGCACTCACTAATTACTCCTGGAGGTGCTCAGGGGACCATATGGGATGCTGGAAATAGAACCCAGGTTGGCTGCGTGCAAGGCAAATGCCCTACCCACTGTACTATCCCTCCACCCAGAATTAAAGATTTTTTTAAATCCTTCTAATTTACTGTAAAACTTTGGCTAGATCTAGATCTTGATTTTTATATTATTAGGAGCGATAGCACAGCGGGTAGGGCGTCTGCCTTGCACGCAGCCAACATGGCCGACCCGAGTTCGATTCCTCCGCCCCTCTCGGAGAGCCCGGCAAGCTACCGAGAGTATTGGATATGCCAGACACAGTAACAACAAAGTCTCCAATGGAGACGTTACTGGGCCCGCTCGAGCAAATCGAGGATCAACGGGAGGGCCTTTACCTTTACCTTTACCTTTACAGTTGCAGACTTACAAATTTTGTGCTTGGGTTTCAATTATACAATGATCAAATACCCATCCCTCCACCAGTGCCCATTTCCCAACACCACGGATCCCAGTATCCCTCCCGCCCCCCATCCGCCCCATTCCACCCTGCTTCTGTGGCAGGGCATTCCCCTTTGTTCTCTCTAGTATAAAAATCTTAATTTTTATATTATTTTTGGCAGAATCAAAATCATTACTACATGGTGACTTGGACTGCTTATATCATTTCATTGTTAACCTAAATAACAAAGGTAAACTGAGGCAAGCTCTCCTGACCAGAAGTTGAGTTTATTTGGGAATGGCAGGAAACTTGTGACCTATGCCACAAATTTTTATCAAGTTATAGGCAAGGCTGATGAAGGTGTGGGGCAAGATATCTCTACAGACACAGGATGCAAAAGAGGAATGAAGACAGATTCTAAGCATCCAGTTCACTGACTTGAGGATGGAAGAAGTTGTTGATGGAAGCTCATTAGTTGAGGGAAGCATATTGGATGGACAGAAATCAAGCTTTTGTGGGAAATCAGTTTCTCAGTCCATATGTTTCACTTCCCCGAGGACGCAGGCCAGTCCTTCTCCATTTCTGTTGGGATCCTCTTTAGATTAAATTCTTTGACAGCCTCAGAGGATCCCTAGTTTCTGCTTTTCAAAATTCACCTGACTTCACTTCATGTTTATGAAAAACCCACATGAATACCTGCTTTCACTAGTACAGAAGAAAAAAACTCAAGATCTTTGGACTTTTATGACAAGAGGAGAAAAGCAGAAAAAGTGCCCCCTACTTATTCTGCAGCAGAAAGTTCTAGAAGCCCCGTGCCCCAACCCTCCTGGGGCAACCCGGGTGGTTGCTCCTACTCCTTTCTTCAGGCAGGGATGGTCATGTCACTCCTTTTGTTGGGCTCTATATGCTGTTTGATGTTTCTGGTAGTTTATTCTTGAGGCGTGTGGATTCTAATATTGTCTTTTGTTTGTTTGGGGGTCACACCCTGCAATTCTCAGGGCATGCTCCTGACTTTGTGCTCAGGGATAATTTCTGGCAGACCTTATGGGATTCCAGGTATCGAACCAGGGTTTGGTGCATGAAAAGCTACCTGCTCAAGTATTGCTTCTTCCCCTCTAATATTGTTTTCCAAACAAATGGTATTTGGGGGCTGGGGGGCGCGTTCAGAAGGCTGGGGTACAGGCTCTGCAGTTGCAAGCCAGGGTCTGATCATGGTCTGCTCACAGTCCTTTGATCCAGGGCAAAGTGCTGTCACACCACCAAAAATAAAATGAAAGGGAAATGAAAGAGAAGAGAAAGGGTTTGCTTCTGTGCTTGATTCTATTTTTGTTTACAGGTTTCCTAGGAATGCTTTCTTTGGGGGGACTATTAGTTTTTGGGGGGTCACATCTGAATGTGTTCAGGGCTTATTCTATGCTCTATGCTCAGGGATCACTCCTGGCAGCACTGGGGAGACCTTATGGAGTGCTGGTGATTGAGCATGGGTTGGCTACGTGCAAAGCAAATGTCCTATTTGTTGTACTATGTACCTGGCCTCGTGGAACACTTCAATTTTTTGTTACAGAGAAACCTGTGAGTTTTGGCCAGTCTTATACAGGCCCTTTCAGAGAGGTTAAATGCCCAAATTCATTGTAGTGAGGTCACAACTGATATGACCAATTCAACACCCCACCCCCACCCCCTGCACCTACCTACTTTCTTTGAAGATGTCCCTACCCTAATTTGAGCCCTTAAAGGTTGTTATGCCAAAGGGATTTTGTAAACATGACTAAGGCTGTGGGCCTCCAGCTAGGGAGAGGTGTCTGGGTGACCTAGGTGTGGCCAATCACGACATGTGAAAACCCATGCACCTTCAAAGCCAAGAGCTGGCTAGAGAGATAATGTAGGGAGTAGGTAGGCACAGGCTTTGCAAGCAGATACAGTTAATTCAGGTTTAGTTCCGGGCATCCTATGGTCTCCATGAGTCACTGGGTTGAGCCTGGAAGACCCCCAGAAACTTCCCAGGTAGCCCAGATTTCCCTGGCACTGCAGGGCTCAGATCCGGTTGGCCAGTTGTACCCAAGGAGCCCTGGTTCTTCTGAAGACCCCCTTGGGAGGTCAAAAACAAACCAAGAACTGTCTCTGCAGAAGACAGAAGCAGAGGAGAAATAAGGTAAGAGGCATGCAATTAATCAAGTTGCAAGCCAGGGAAAGACAAGATATTGCTGGTAAGGACCGTCAGCACCTGCTAAGGGCAGTGCCCAGATCCCTGGCTGCAAAGAGGCTGGGTCTGTCTTTTCACCCCAAGAAATATTGTTCTGTCACCAGCATTTGTGAACTAGGAAGTGGGTTTTTCCCAGAGCACTTTGTTTTAAGCTAGGCTAATTGATGCCTTGTTTCTGCATGAAAATTAGCAGCATCTGTAGGAGAAAAAAATGGAACCTACTAACCCGGATTTACTGCATGTAGAAAGATGAGATTATATTTGTTTCCTGCTCAGCTGGTAAATTATCGTGGTTGCCCTATAAAAATGATGCAATAGAAACAGATACCAGTGATCCTGATCCATCTCTCAAAAGATTGCTCGTGAATCTTCCACCTAATGGTTTCGGCAGCCACTGATGATTGTGGTTGAGATCTATTGTGCCATTAAGGGTGGCAAATGGTCATTTTTCTAACTCATTATTCCTTCTGCATTTATCAGTTGGCATTCTTCTCTAAAGAATGCTTCTTTATCAATAATTTAGTGATCACAAACAATTTTCTATATGAAAAGCAGAATATTTTTGATTTCTTCCTCTATTAGTCTTCAGATTACTGAAGATGGTGGTTTTGCAACAGTCCAAAGAGATCAATTAGGGTGAGGAATTTGTGAGCATGTGGTATTATGAATTCATGAAGTGTTACGAATCTATATGTTTCAGCTACATTGCTGTCATCAGTTTCATTTTGATTTTGGACTTAATGGCTCCATTTGTGGCTGTTTAAGAGACCCCCTTCAAGTCGGGCCCTGAGCCTTTTTGTCAAAACCTGATTGGTCTAAGGCTGCCTTACTTTTTTATTACAAATTATCCAGGATTGCTTTCGTACATTTTTTTGCCCCCAATATTGCATTGTCTGTTTCCCCAGAATCCCGTCTATCATTCGATACTTGTAGAATAAATACAGTCGCAGCTCTTAGCGCCTTTGATGGTGCTTCAGGTCCACTTTAGCAGCAGAGATAGAATGTGCTGCCTTCTTAAAACACTGAACCCCCCGCCCCCCATTCTATTTCCCATATGTAGAATATAAAATGTAGTTTGCTCTTTGATTTTTAGCTTACAGGATGCTGCAGTGGCAGGGCCTGTTGCTGCTCAGCTGTGCTGTGCCAGGAACCACCAGGGCCTTGCCCGGCGGTGCTTGGGACATCTAGGCTCCACCACAGGGTATTCAGGGCACTGTGGGTACAGGGTCTCAAGCTGGGGTCTTGGGCATGTAAATCATACACCCTAATGCCTCTTGTGCTATCTCCTCGACCTTATTCTCTCTTTAATTAGAATCTTGTCCTTCTTTCCCCTTTTCCAGCTTCCCTTGGTTTCTGTTGTTGTTGATGACAATATTGTTGTGAGGATCAGAGATTACACACACACCAGGTTGTGATGTTTCAACTGTTGTTTCCACCCCCCCCCGCCCATGACCCACATCCAGCAATGCTTAGGACTCGCTCTTTCCTCTGTGCTCAGGAATCATACCTGACCTGACTCAGGAGGCCGAAGGGGGTGTGCTACTCTGGGTCAGCCGCATGCAGAGCAAGTGCCCTGCCCACTGTGCTAACTCTCCAGTTCTGTTTCCACATTCTTGTTGGAGTACACGGAGCTTAGGTTTATCAGATTGTACCCATCACAGTGCTCCCGAGTCACTCCCATTACTTTGTCTGTCTGTAACCTCTTCTATGCTCTCTTCCCCAACCAATTTGTAAGGTCTCATCCTGCTTAGACACTGAAGCTGTACTGTAAGTTAATATTGTCTTTCTCCTCTCCTTATGTCTTTTGAGCAGTTTACTTTAATGCAGTGTCCTTTTGTATAGCTACAGGAAGACAATTAATTAATATTATGCTTTATAACTTAGTGAAAGAATCCATATTAGGGCATCAAATTTTTGTGTACTTTAGCTAACTTGCAACATTGCTTTCTGTAAAACTGCTTGGCTGCTTTGCACCTGGGGGAGAGGGGACTTGGAAAGTGATTTACTGTCCCTGAAATGTATTGTCTCAGTAAAGCACCCTGCAGATTTGGGTAAAGGATAACTCAGGATGCGGGTGGTTGGGGGAAATTGCCCTTTCCTGGAATGTATTGTCTCACTAAAGCACCCTGCAGACTTGGGTAACTCAAGTTGGGTAACTCAAGGATGGTCAAGGGAGATTACCTAAGGCTTAATGATTCCAGCTATAACCTTGCTTGTGCTGACAATCGATATACGTAAATGCTGATCTTTGAATCTATAGGCTAAGGAGTGAGGTACTTTTAAATGGATTGGTTAAGAAAGTATATGTTGTTGCAAATCTATTGGCTATGAAATGCGCGGGCTTTGCTGTAACGGCCAGTGAAGGCCTATATAAGATCCCCTTTGAAGAAGTTCGGGGCTCTCAGCCACTGCCCATTTTTGGGGTATGCGGCGGAGCCCCAGCATGCTGGTCTAAATAAACCCCGTTTTTACTCCTGCAGGAATTGTGTCTATCTGGTCTCTCCGCGCCTCCCAGGGCTAGGGAACTCCCGATCCCAACATTAGGAATTGGCTTTGGATATTATTCACTCCTGGGCATCTGCCTTCTCAACTTAAGCCTCAGTTGCCCTCACTTCCTAGCACCCCAATGGCAGGGTCCCGACGTGGGACTGGATGGAACCAGGGCAAGCCGGTAAGTTATGTGCTACCCTGGCATCGCGATGGGCCAGGCCAAGGTGCCACGATTCTTAACTATAAGTTAAGAGGTTGATCATAGGCAAATGATGTCATGATCCAAAAGTAACAACGAGACTAGGGCCCTGCTGCTAGGAATAGGAAAGATATCTGGCCTGAGCACTGCAGTCTGAGATCGAGATGGCCCTAGGAGAGCAATTCTATAAGCTCAAGGTATTTCTTACTGTGTCCATACAAAATGATTAATATTATGTATGCTTATATGTTGGTTGGACAAGGAGAGTAGAAACACGTCCTAGAAGCAGTTTTCCCATGTGTCCTGACTAGCTTGGATGAGACTGCTTTCTCCCCTTCAAACTGTCTTCAGTAAATGATTTCAGTATATTGAGACTGTTTCCCCTTTCTCTCAGAATCCTGGCTTAGATATGCAGATCTCAGGTGGTAGCCAGGCTGGTCTTTGGGATGCAAATCAAGGTGCTTGCAGCTTGTGAAAGTGCTTGTGAAAAGTTTCAGCTTGGCTTTGTATCTTCTTTCCAGAGGCCAGTATTACTGGCCTGCGGATGTAAGGAAACAATATGGATGTAAGGAAACAATGTATGTTTTGCCGCCTCAATGTTCTTTCTGTAACTCCTTTTTGATGACATCACTATATTGCGCCCTTTAGGGGTACTATGATCTATATAAGGGAGATTTCAGGGCTCTCTGGGGGGACACATGCATCAGAGAACCTGGGAAGATGGGGCTGAGGACAAGCTGAGAGAGCAAAGGCGCACGTGCTTGAGGATTCCTGAGGCCTCCATGACATACACTCCTTTCTAGCTGTGATGCTCCCGTGTGTGTGTGTGTGTGTGTGTGTGTGTGTGTGTGTGTGTGTGTGTGTGTGGCGGGGCAGGGGGAGTGGACCCGTTTTTGTGATGCTAATACATTTCTGGATGCAGTATGGCTAGAAATTTCTTGTGTTTTCCTGGATTGAACCTGGGGCACATGAGGCTGTCTCAGATTTAATCCCCAGTATCCAACATGGTCCTCTGAGCTCCTTCAAGAGTGATCCCTGAGCTCAGAGTCAGGAGTAAACCCTGAGCACTGCTGGGTATGGCCTCCATTTTTTTTTTTAATATTGGGAGATCTTAATTTTTGTCTTTGTCTTACTTTCATTTCTAATAGTGTAAATATTTGCATGATTTCTGTGTCGAGAAATAAAAGAAAGTAAGAGGTATTGAGAGTTCTAGTGTCTTGCTTTCTTTCTGCAGGTGAATTTTCCCCGCCAAATGTAGTTGTTTAAGTACTATGTTTTTTATTTAGAACCATTTTTAATTCAAAAAAATATCTGTGCAAATGTGTCTGTGTACATATAAATGTATATTCATAGTTGCCTTCACCAAATTAAAAATGATCTATTTTTGCACACAATTTACATTTTTTAAAATCAGTGTATCCTGAAGATCACTCTATAGCTGTATACAGAGCACCTTCTTTTTCACTTTTATAACTTATTATAATATATATTCTCTTTCTTCTCTAAACTTGTGTCATTTTTTATTTTATTATTATCAATAATGCTGTTATAAGTCCTCTGCCTTCCTTTGTCTTTATTTTGCTCATGTGTATTTAGGATATCATTATAGATTTTGGGTTGCTGTCCGAAGGCTAATTTTGGTAGATTTTCCCAGTTCAATCTCAATGGAAGTTCTGCGTATTACTATCCCATGAACAGCTTTTGAGCACACCTATTCTTGTTAAAGATTGACTACTCTTGTTAAACCTGACCCCTAACTGCTGGCCTCATTTCAACTATGCAAACCATTCTCTATGAGCACTGATTCTGCACTTGTGAACTGTGGCTTTAACAGTAGGCAGCTAAATGATAAGAAGCAAAGGAGTAAGTGCTTGATGCACAATGTTTAGTAGATCTGAACTGACTTCATTCTTTCTCTCTTGGAATAATCCATTCTAGTTATTGGTTTAATTAATGTTTACTGAGTACCACAGAATAGAACTTGTCCTCAGAACTAGACATCAGCAGTAAAATAGACCAATAAGATATTTTTCATAGAAACTGTAAGAGACAAAGATTTGTAGACAGTTTTTAAAAAGATGTTTTTCACTAGGGCTTTGATGTAGAAATACAAACAGGGCAATGGAAAATGTAGTTGATTTTTTGAGGTCCCTTCTATAATTTTTTTCACTGAATTATGTGATAAATATGTAATTACATCATCTAAACTGTTGAATTTTTTTGACAAGGTTGTTTGGAAAATGCAATAACTTTCTGGATACTTGATTGCTTTATAGTTGCTGAGAAACTGTTTTCCTTTAGGAAAGGCATGTCACCACAAGGGTAACATTACCTGTCTCAGTGAAATACCATATCCAAGGTGGTGTGGTTTTAAGTAGAAATTAGGCCTCACAATCTTTGAGGACATAACTGAGGTCAATACACTCAGAATGTGTGTTGGGGAGTTCTGCCTTGCCTTTTGCTGGAAAGTTATGAATAATAGTTGGTGGTTCTTGATTCAGAGATGGCATCTGTCCATTCTCTGCCTTTATCACTTTATCATAAAGATTTAACTAAAAAGTTGATGAAATGGGGGCTTCTTCATGTGTTAAAGAGAGGATGTTCTAAATATATCATCTTTACTCACCAGTTTTTAATGAATTTTCAGCAATTTATCTATTCCTCTTTATTATATGGTCTTTCTTCTTAGTCCACACTGATTTTATTCTTAAATAAGCATAATAAAGGAACTTTGAATAAAACTTTTTGTTAATAAAAAAGCAAAATTTCATACACACATAACATGCTCATATAGACACACAGAGAACTCATCCATCACAAGACATCTGGAACATTTTTCCAGGAATTCTGGTTTTTTGCCCTCACCATCACTCCTTGCTATACCTCTTAGGGGGAAAGGGCCTCAGGTCACAAGCTTCATCTCTGTGTTTGCTCACTTTAGCCTCAAACCAGATTCTTGAGGGTCTCTCTGACAAGCAGGATCTAAGGAGTTCTGAGGGACCAAGAGGACAGCCCTGTGAGAAGAAGGTCACGCTCTCTCCATCTGGAGAAAAGGCAGGCTTCAGTTCCTCGCCACTGCTTGAACTCAGGGTTCAACCTAGCTTTGAAATTGATTCATGAGGCTGGACGACCTTTCTTTGAAGATGAAAATGGGAAAGGAAATTTCTCATCAAATACAATGCCACGGGCCACAATAATTCTGAGGCATGGTTCCCTCCTAACCATTTTTCATCTTTATTATCTTCCTGTCAGACTATAGGACTGTAATACCCATCTTCTCTTCGTTCTTTCCCCCTAGTCTTCTTTTTCTATCTCAATCACCTAGTTCTTTTAGTTTGTGTTTGAGACATTCATTTAGTCACCCACTCACACACTCATTTATTCCTCATTTATTCCCCCACTTCCTCCATTCATTCTTCCTTTCATTCACTCTTTCATTCTTTCACTTCCTCATTCATTATTATTTAACTGCTTTAGTGAGACCTATTGTGGGCCTACTTGCTGAAGAATAAAGAGAGAAACCAAGAATATGCCTTTTACAAAAGGTAGTTGTTGAAGTTGGGGTAAGAGAAATAATGGAAAATAATATTTTAAATGCTTCCTAGATGCTGGCGATTCTTCAAAAAACTTTATATCATCATTTACTGTTTACAATAATTCTGAGAAAGCTATACTGTAGAGTTGAGAAAGCGAGGGCGGAGAGTTTCAGAGATTTTCCAATAGTCTCCAGGTTATGCTGGGCAAGCATCAGCAATTTGATTCTAGTGTTTATGCTCTTACCAGTATGTTTTGTAAGTATTTATTGTTTATCATATGTGCACATATGTGTATATGTATATATACACACGTCTGGCATACTGTATACATATGTATTTATATTAAATAGAATATACCATACTACAATATATGTATATCTTATATAATATAGTAGCGCTGTAGAACTGTCATCCCATTGTTCATTGATTTGCTCAAGTGGGCATCAGTAACATCTCCATTGTGAGACTTGTTGTTAATGTTTTTGGCATATCGAATACACCACGGGGAGCTTGCCAGGCTCTGCCATGTGGGCGGGATACTCTTGGTAGCTTGACAGGCTCTCTGAGAAGGGTGGAGAAATTGAACACGGGTCAGCCGCATGCAAGGCAAACACCCTAACCAACTGTGTTATCGCTCCAGCCCCATATAATATAGTATTGATATATCTTATAGTATATGTGTTATTATATATAACATTGTAATAAATACTTATGCTATATATTATTAGTATTACATGTACTACAATATATAGTATGTACATGTATACTATATGACAGTTGTATACTATATCACAATACACGATAAACATTGTGTATCTATAAGCATGTTAGCATATTATTGCCTTCCCTCTCCTGCCTCCCTTCATCATTGTTGATGTTGTGGTGACCAGGAGTTGTCTGCATGCCTGGTTATAGTTGTAGTTGTTGTACATTTCATTTTTGTGCTCAGTAGGGGTTGACCATCAGGTTGGGTACTCAGCAAATGGCCATAAGGGTTTAGCAATAATTGCGCTCTACCAGTAGTGGCACTTATGGTACTGCACTGCTTGAGGCATGCAAATTACTGGGCTTATGCTCTGCTTTCCATGGAAGCACTTCCTGGCTGTGGAATTCACACTCTTTGCAGCTGTGGTGCTCCCCGGGGTTGTACCCCTTGGTAGTTATTACACATACCTGGCTATGGTGAAACTGGGAATGGTTTATGGTGTTGGGCATCTCAGAGAGTCTCAATGTCAGGCTAAATACATAGCTGCCAGCACCGTGGACCTGAGGATTGAAACTTGTGGCTGAGAATTGCAAGGCAGGAACTCTAAGGCACTGTGTTTGTGCTACTCCTATAGGCCTAAAAACATATCTTTATATAATTCATTTGTATAACAAGAAATTTATTGCTCAAAGATAATTGTGGGGTGTTTAAACCAATGGGTAAGTTCTAAGGCAGAAGCTGGTAGATCCACTTGATGACAGGTTATACATACCAGATGTAGAGACAGTGTAGCGTCATCTGCTAGTTGGAATTAGGATCAAGATTTGGGATCTTCCATTAGAAATGACATCTGTGCCTATATGTTCATTGAAGCACTGTTCACTCTTCACTGTTCACTGTTCACAATGTTGTGTCCAAAATCTGGAAACAACCCAAGTGCCCTAGAATAGATGCCTGTTTAAAGAAACTTTGGTACATCTACACAATGAAATACTATGCAGCTGTTAGGAGAGATGAAGTCATGAAATTTGCTTATAAATGGATAGTCATGGAGAGTATAATGCTAAGTGAAATGAGTCAGAAAGAGAGGGACAGATATAGAAGGACTGCACTCATTTGTGAAATATAAAACAACATAACATGAGGTTGACACCTAAGGACAGTAGATACATGGGACAGATAGATTGCTCCATAGCTGGAAGCCTGCCTCATGAGCAAAGGGGAGAAGGCAGCTGGAATAGAGAAGGCATCACTAAGAAAGTGATGACTGGAGGAACCAGTCGGGATGGGAGAAATATGCTGCAAGTAGATAATGGACCAAACATGATAACCTCTCAGTATCCGCATTGCAGATCTTAATGCCCAAAAGTAGAGAGAGAGTATGGGGAATATTGTCTGCCATGGAGGCAGAGGGAGAGTGGGAAAGAAGGAGGTTTTTTAGGGATATTGGTGGTGGGGAATGTGCACTGGTGGAGGGATGGGTATTTGATCATTGTGTGATTATAACCCAAACATGAAAGTTTGTAACGATCTCATGGTGATTCAATAAAATAAAAAATAAATTAAAAAGTAAATAAACACTGCATGGCTGATCAATATCTTTAAAACAAAAAGATTTGGGAGCTGTCTCTAATAGGAATCTGAAACTATGATATGAATGGTGCCCACTAGGAGAACTGGGCAATAGGAGGGATATAATGAGAATAAAACTCTGGGGCTTCAACATTTAGAGAGTGGGCAGTATGAAGCCCAAGTAAGGAAGAGTAGGCCAAAGAGAACAGGGAGGCACTGTAGAAGGCCGGGCTATGGAATTCCCAGGCTGAGGTAGTCTGTATTGTCAAAAGACAGAAGAGAACAGCTTCATCTTAGAATGAATGCTTCCTGTTCCAATAGCATTGACAAAGCTGAACAAAAGCCTTCCAGGCAGCTGACCTGAAGTGACTCAGATGCTTTTCTGCCCTCAGATTTATGCTTTCCTCTTTTCCTTGTTGGACTCAGGTCCTTCTCTTTCTTGGAAATACCTTTGTACTGGAGGCCACTGGCCTTCCAACAGACATTCACCTACTGCTTCCTGCATAAATGAACCTCCTAGCCATAAAACAAAAGCAAAAACAAAGAAAACCTGGGCTTTTTATTTTATTTTATTTTTTTATTTTTTTTTCTTTTCTTTTTTTATTAGTGAAAAACCATGAGGCACAGTTATAGGCCCACAAATTTTGTGCTTGGGTTTCAGTTATACAATGATCAAGTGCCCATCCCTCCACCAGTGCCCGTCATCCATCCCCACTGGGCTTTTAATTTTGCTGGTGAGTTAGATTTTGATGGTCAAAACCAGATTAAATGATTCACCCAAGAGAAAAATGTTCTGAGCTGGATTCACATTCAGGAGAAAATAAGGGGAGTGAATCATTAGGAGAGTTAGGGAGAATCATAGTTTAAAAGAGAAACAGGGAAGAAAATCAAATTATCTAGGGAATGGATGTTTATTGAGAAAATCCTAGAAGGTGCCCATTCTAGACTTAAAGATATGTCTTTTAAGGTCACTCATTATTTTATAAAATATTTTCTCTGCCTTTGATTTTATTATCCACCTCACTTCCAAGTCTATGCAGTATCCTTCAGGTCTGCTGTTGTCAAGAAGACCTTTCAGGTACTGTGTTCTTCTCCCGAGGGGAGGAGAGGGGATGGGGATGAGAGAGGCAATGGATTTGCTTAAGGAGTAGAGACAGAACAGAAAGGGAATGAGCCTCCCAATAAAATCCAACATCCTTGGAAAGTAATAACTTTCACATACTTGCGAATTAAGAAACTATTGCATCTGTCCCCCTAGCTGTTAATTTGGTTTTCTTTTGTATATTCCTCACAATGATTGATAATATTCAGGGTAGTTCTTGGGATCAATGGATTTACATACATTTTATTAAAAGTTTTCAGCCTTTCTGCCAAGAACTGGTCTCATCCATTCTTTTATAAACAGAGAGACTGCGGGTTGGACAGACAGTACAGGAAATATTGCCATAGCAAGAGTGGGATGGGCACTTTCTAGGATTTCCTGAAAAAAAACAAAAACAAGTATGCATGCAGTGGACCCTAACTCGATCCCCAGCATCATATATAGTTTCCTAAGCCCAGAGTCAAGAATAACCTTTGAGAACCACCAGATTCCAAAACAGAGAAAACAGAATCAAACAAACCAACAAAAAGAATGGAAGCATGAGACCAGAATTGAAAATGGAGTTTGATTTTCTGGATTTAAGTAAATCCATTACCTCGCTCATCCCCATCCCCTCTCCTCCCCTCGGGAGAAGAACACAGTACCTGAAAGGTCTTCTTGGAAACAGCAGACCTGAAGGATACTGCATAGACTTGGAAGTAAGGTGGATAATTAAATCAAATGGAGAGAAAATATTTTATAAAATAATGACAGTGACCTTAAAAGGCATATCTTTAAAGCTAGAAGGGGCACCTTCTAGGATTTTCTCAAAAAAAAATCTGGGCTAAATCCTTTCCCTTATTGGCTACTCATTAACGAGGGCACTCTCAGTGATTCTCATCTCTATACTGTCCTTTGGTCTTGGAAGGAAGAGTCTAAACCTTTAATGCTGGCTCTAAAGAGACCATATGAAAGGAAATAGAAATAGATATGCGGTGCTTTGGCCCCATGCAGGGGAGTTGGCGTTGGTGATGGAGAGGCTTAAATTTCTCTGGCCATCACAGAACTCGCATGCCTTTGGGCAGTCACTTTGTCTCTACTCTAATGTCTCTGTGCTCTGATCAAAGGATTTGAAAACTGTTTTCAGCCCTGATATCTTTGTGGACAGTAGGGAGTGTGTGTGTGTGTGTGGGGGGGGGGGGGGGCGGCTTAAGGGAAGGGATGCAGCTTTCTCAAGAAACTGTGGTGAGGACCTTCTCAGCGTATTTGTCTTTAGATTCTCACTTGTCTGGATGTGGGACAGTGTTGGGAGGAGCGACCGCCAGGCCGGGGAGAACAGCACATCTCTAAGAAGCTCTCACGGGGAAATGTTTCAGAGCATTTACTGCTCCAAAAGGAGAGAGGTTTTGATTCTTGAAAGCTGCTGAACAAAGTGAGAATTTTTGAAAACCTTGGTACTTCCTAGGCATTTTAGTGAATATTCTTCCAGTAATGAAATTTCCTGAGTAATGCATTTCTCGGAGATTTTTAAATGTAAGGGGTGGAGGACTCATTTGCTTCAACTTCTAGTAAAACTAAATTGAATGTGATTAATAGAAGTTATGAAGTAATTAACATATGACTCTTTATATAAGCTACCACATTTTTTCTTAACAGAAATATTAAAAAAGGTATCTAATAAAATGTTTCCATAAGTGTGTGAAAGTTTATGCAAATAAGAACTTAATTAAGGGAATTTATGCCAGGAGGAGCTTATTTTGTTCTGCTGTTCAGAAGTTAGGGGTGTTGTGAGCTAGAGCAGGGGAGAGGAGAGAAAAAAGGAAGGAGAGAGAGACATATGAAATGCCAGTCTAGGTTTTCTTCATTGAAACTTCAAAAATAGAAGTGATGCCAACTGTCATATTTGCAATGTCAGCTTGTGACATGACCTTCTTTCATTCTATTTTTTTCTGAGTGCTTGCAACTTCTGGGACAGATAATCCAAACTAGAATAATAACATGTGGAGTGTTTACTCTGTGAGAACACTGCACCTATCCTTTGTTTTTAAGAACTTCCAAACTTCCTTAGGAGGTAGGAAATATTCTTATTCTGATTTTACAGATGACAAAGCAGAGGGTGGGTTGAGTAGCTTGTTAAGGTCACTGCTCCGACTCCCAAAAGAGTCAGGATTTGATCTTGCCTTATCCAAAACCTAGAGCACATTTTTAAAATATTTAAGTGAAAATGTAGTCTTCAATTTTTTATTATTGTGGACCAATGGGGCTGTTTTTACATGTAATTATTATAGTTTATACCATATGTGTATAGCGTTGTTAGCACACATGGTTTTGATGACATACTCACCATCCTAGAGAATACATTCTTTTTTGGGGGGTGGAGTAGGGAGGGTCAACATTCAGCAGTGCTCAGGGCTTACTCCCAGTTCTGAGCTCAGGGATCACTCCTGGCAGGATCTGAGGTTCCAGAGATTGAACTGGACTGGCTGTGTGGAAGCAAATGTCCTACCGGCTGTACTGTTCCTCCAGTCCCAAATACATACATTCTTAACCACCATTTATCACTGGGTAGCTTTTTAGTCTTGCATAATTTCTTAGCATGACCTGAGAATGCTTTCTGAAGTTTATGTTCAGTGGTCTTCCTTGTAGATTCACTGCACTCACAGTGATCTACAGTGCCAGTTGTTAGAGCTTTAATAGTTGTGTCCACCTCAAATCCTGTGTTGGTGCTCAAATATGCAATTGGAAATGGGGCTTTGTGTCAGTTACTAGGTTTCCAGGAGGTCGGGAGGGAGTTTCCTACCACTAGTGTCTTTATAAGAGGAGGAAAAGATGTGAGTGCTGTATCTACATCAGCGCTTAGTAAGATGGTGGCCATGAGCCTTCCAGGAAGAAGGTTCTCATACAGAATTAAATCTACCCACACCAGTATCTAAGCATCCCACACTCCAGGGCTAAGAAGAATAAGTATCTGCTCATTAATTCACTCAGTCTTAAGTAGCATTTTGTTACGGTGCTGGTCTCCATATCCAGGGCTCAGTATTTCACAGTATATCCCTTTTAATTGTCATTATTTACTTTTAATTATGGCAAGTATATCTATCCGAAATCAAATCACCTCTTAGCAACATGAAAGTGTGCAGTACGACGTTGTCAATAATTTGCTGATTGTTGTGCTGCAGTTCGACAGGGTGCCCTCACCCATCTGTTCTCTGCTCCAGCTGGACAGCTCCCAACTCCCTGCCCCCGAGAAATAGTCTTTCTATTTGCTCTTTCTGTGAGCTTTGCTACTTAGGGTAACTCATCTAAGTGGACTCACACAGTATTGGAGTTGTTGTTTTTATTGTGAGTGGCTAATGCCTCGTAGCATAATATCTTCCAGGTTCATTCATGTGCACTCTATGTCACAAATTTAAAAAATACTGAATAATATTATTCAGCTTGTATATAGCACATTTGCTGTGTCCATTCATCTGACCATGAAAGCTCCCAGTCTAATGGGTAGGAGTTTGCTCTCTCTCTCCTTCTTGCTCTCTTTCTGCCCATAGATCTATTTTTATAGACATTTTTGTTAATTTTTATTGATTGACCAAAAAGACACTGTCTAAATTTATGGAATACAATGTGCTGATTTGTCACAGTTGTAGATTGTATTTTTACCATGGCGGTGTTAGCACCTTTATCTAGTTATAATAATTATTCTTTTATAATAAATAATGGATTATTATTTTATAATAAATAATAATAATTATTATTTCATAAAATAATAATCATTTTTATAATAAAATCTTGAGACTTATTCTCTTGATAATTTTGAAGTTTGTAATTCAGCATCATTGACTACAAACACAGATCTCTACATCACATCTGTAGGGCTTATTTATCTATTAGTTGCAAATTGTGTCCTTAAACTAATTATTTCCAGTTGCTCTGCCTCAGCTCTGAGTAACTGCTATTTCTCTCTTCTCTTATAAAATCGACTTTTTAAAAGATATATAAATGATATCACACAGTATTTGTATTTATAGCTGCCTGGTTTTATGCATGTGCCCAAGTTCCACGTTGTTGCAAATGGCAGGTTTCCTTCTTTATCTTGAGTGGATAATATTCTGTTCTTCCTGCTGATATATGATTTATTTGTTTTTCTGCTTGCCTTTATTGCAACTATTCTTTACCCATTGATTCTCTTATGGACACTTAGGTTATTTTCATATCTTGCTTATCAATAATGCTCTAATACACATGGCAGTAAAGCTCTCTCTTGGAAACATCTGTCTGTTGTAACCCATCTTAATATGGGCCATCTGCCTTATTAAGTCATTGATGAAAAAAATCATCTTCAATTCTACTTTACATTCTGAGTTTCTCACACAGTGTCTGGCACAGGAGAGAGACTCAATAAGTACTTGGAAGAACAAATTTAAATTCGAGTGGAAGAAAACCAACTGTTTGGAAACATCAACAATATGTCTCCAACAAAAGAAAAGCATAATATGTTTTTATTTTTTGCAAAGGTAACAGGGCAGGGATTTGAAGAGGAATCTGGAATCCAAAATATCAAAAATTAATTCCACATTTTGCTAAGCTTTCAAGTCACCAAACCACAATGATGTAACTACTTTCATAAACCCATTAATACACTCTGGGCTACTGTCTCCTGCCTCAAGGACTCTCCCTTGCCAAATTGAGAATTATCCTTCAGCCCCTGAGCTAACCCTCTGTTCGTTACTTTAAAAGGCTTGTACACAATTCCAGAAAGGAAACTTGGCCTTTCAGCCCTGTTCCATATACCATTATTTTAATGAATGCTGGAACTCGTTCAGCCTGCGAATGGAAGTATTTCTAGAATCTCTTGTCAGCATTTTAAAAGATCTCTTTGGGCATGAGAAATTCATATTAAAAATCCAAACATAATCTCCTATTACAAAAAAAGATGAACCTTATAAAAGTTCACTTCTTAAAAAGATAAAATGTCAGCATTCAGAAATTAAATTTTCCATTCCTATATGAGATTGTGGAAATCTTATGTGTCAACTTATTTTAAGGTGGGTCTGCTTGAAGATGGATCTGCTTCAGTCAGTTTTCACATTGTCACACTCTAGGGCCCCGGATTTTGTTAGAAATCTGGCTGGTCCAGAAATCTTTCACAGGTGCTCCAGGAACGCAGACAGATGAATCTGACCTTTGTTGAGAATCCTTTTAGCATGCAGCAAACCTGCAGGGAATGGCTCTTGTTCCCAACTATGGCTTCTAGGAAAAAGGCAAAAACCAAACCAAAGTGCATATCACTCCGAACACACATACATGGCACCCTCCCCTTCCCTTTCTTTCCCTCCCCTCCCTACCCCTTCCCTCTCCTCTCCTCCCATCTCTTTCCCTCCCCTCCCCCACTCTCCCCTCCCCATCCCTTTCCTTTCCTCCTATATTTGCCTATGCTAACAAAACTTGGGAATTCTCTTCACACTTTCCTTGTCTGTAATAGATAAGAGAATGAATTCTCTTTGAATTTTCTTTCTATTGTCTGACCTTCTCAACCTTCTCCTCTGAGATACAATGCTCTGCGGCTTATTTAATTGAGCTTGAAGCATTTGGGCACCATTGGTCGCCCCACTAGACTGCTGTGCCACCTTGTGATGAAATTAAGTTCTGCTTTCTCTTCTGTGGTTCCATTGGAGGTGGAGAGATAGTCAAGGTAAGATTTGACTTGCAACCATGTTTCATCCCCAACAACCCATATAGTCCCCAGGGCCCCTCCAGAAGTGATTTCTGAGATAAGGCATTTGAGCAATACAGGGTATTGCCCCAAAACGAAAAAACAACAACAAATAGATTTTATTAAAAGTTCTTCATCAAAGTTTATGCCTTATATTCAGGAGTTTATTTCTCAGTAAGTGGAGGAAGGAACCCTAAGCTTTATATTTTCCTCAATTTAACAAGACCACGCATATTCTGTCAGGTGTAGAGATAGGGAAGGGAGAGATTGAGAATGAATCTTAGTTCATATTTGGCTCCTTGATAATAGTAGAGAACAGGTAGCTATGAAGAGAAACTCTCGTCTTTTGTATTTCTCTTCACGACTAGTCTAGATTTCACAAAGATGTATTTTATTTATTTTCCTCCATGTTGTCTTTGTCCCTGTCAAATTCCTTATAGGGGAGGTCTTCTATTTTATCATAATTTATCATCCTTTTCTTTCTTTTTCACCCAGTGCCTCAAATGTTCATCTAGTCTAACAGCTTTAGAGAATGTTTGTGTGTGTGTTTTAATTTTTAAATTATTTTTATCGAACCACTGTGAGATATAGTTACAAAGCTTTTATGTTTGAGTTTCAGTCATACAATGATCAAACACCCATCCCTCCACCAGTGCACATCTCCATCACCAATGTCCCCATATACCCTCCCCCCCTTTCCAACCGTCCCTCTGCCTCTGTGTCAGACAAGTTCTCCCATACTCTCTCTACTGTTGGGCTTTATAGTTTGCAATACAGATACTGAGAGGCTATCATGTTTGGTCCTTTTTCTACTTTCAGCACACATCTCCCATCTCGAGTGATTCCTCCAACCATCATTGTCTTAGTGATTCCTTCTCTATTACAGCTGCCTTCTACCCCACCTCATGAGACAGGCTTCCAACTATGGAGCAGTATTCCTGACCCTTGTTCTACTGTCCTTGGGTTTCAGTCTCATGTTGGGTTATTTTATATTCCACAAACGAGTGCAGTTATTTAGAGAATGGTTTTTAAAGCACATTTTCAACTTGAGTCAGGATTATGTCATTCTGTGTTTCCATGGAATGGAACCAATATATGTCCTTAGATATTCATAGGCAATTCTACAGTGACTTCCCAGCTAGGTCTTTATTGATAATTTTCTTATTTTTGCTTTTGGATAATGATAGGGTCTCTATTTTTTTGTTTACAATAGGGTGTGGTATCACTCATTTAAAGTCTGTTATTGGCAGGGATGAGTATATTATTTTCCTTCAGGACAGAAATGATGGA
The DNA here is from genome assembly GCF_029834395.1 of Sorex fumeus. Classification (NCBI taxonomy): domain Eukaryota; kingdom Metazoa; phylum Chordata; class Mammalia; order Eulipotyphla; family Soricidae; genus Sorex; species Sorex fumeus. The sequence continues at coordinate 6,408,800 of NW_026606134.1, read as the reverse complement.
ATGAGTGAGGGTATAGAAAACAGTGTTAAGGGGCCAATGAGGATCTGGACAAATAAACAGGCAGTCATACTCAAGCTGGGTTGAGTAGCAAAAACCAAGCAAAATATAAATCTTTGGGAGATCTAGATGGAGTATTAAGATCCTTAACCAGAGAAGAGAGGTAAAATTTGAATAGAAGCCTTGAAACACTAAAACCCAATAATGACCTTATTTTGTAGCTTTTTAAACTCTTCCATGACTGATGTGTGTATGTATGTATGTATGTGTGATATTTATATATATATCTACACAATACACACACACACACACACATATATATATATATATATATATATATAGAGAGAGAGAGAGAGAGAGAGAGATATCTGATCATTTTCTTCTCATCTAACCTTCATGCCCTAATGAATAATCACATTCTTTCATGTCTCTGTTCTTGCATTGATTTAGGTTCTGTTCCCATCATGATAACAAAAGGCAGGTACTCTCATTTTTAAGGATCAATGAAGGTTGCCTGAGTTGCTGTAATGGAATTAGAAAGAGGGAGGCTGTTGAGATAAGGATAGCAAGGAGAAAGAAGGTCCGATTACGTAGAGTCTTGGGGACCTTACCATACAGACATTTTTTATTGTCAGTAGGTGGTTAACTACTGGAGACTTTTAAGTAGAGAGATAATATGATTTAGCTCATGTTTTTAAAGGATCTCTCTAGCTACTGTTGAGTGTTGAGGCATGTTAGTGTTGAGAACTGATTTAGAAGTAAGTGGGTGGAAGCAGAGAGATCACTTTGGAGACTGAGTTATCCAGGCAGGAGATGAAGGTGCCTGATCTTTTTGGAGAAGAGCACTAGACTTCTCTGCAGAGAACTGTTTATAGTAGGGCTTTGCTGATGGGTTAGAATTGGGTTGTAATAGAAAGATATTAGGTGTTTGGAACTGAGACACTAATAAAATCTAATTGCTATGGACTTCAGTGGAGAAGCTCCAGAAAAAGCAGAGTTTGGGGTAATAATAAATCTCCAGCCTCTGGAGCAGTGACACAATTAATCACTATCCAAATGTAGTATGTTCACTAGAATTGGTTGTTTGGAAGACTTTTGAGGAAGTACTTCCTATGCTAGAGATGGGGTAAAGCTAGGAATACATTTGCACAGAACTTGACTTGATATTGAGATGATGAACTCGTTTGTCTGGCCAAGTAAGATGCTACTGGAGACTAATTTACCACTCAATTGTACTAGAGGAAAGTTCATCCTCCAGAAGAGATCTTTTACATGCAGGGAGTAACATCTTACAGACTTTCTTAGGGGTTTTCCGGTGTTACACTGTTTCTCACATGAGAAGTAGAGATCTGAAAAAAAAGTTACCATCAATAGTTTGGTGTCTCTGTTAGAACTTCTGTGAAGAATCTTCAGAGAGAATTCACAAACTACGCTAGATAATATGATGAAAGGATACGTATTTTTAAAGGATTAGAAGGAGAAGTTAGAATGTTAGGTAGAATTAGTAGAATGTGAGGGACCTTAATATTTTCAACTGTGGGAAAGTAAAGTAAAAGTAAAGGCCCTCCCGTTGTTCCTCGATTTGCTCGAGCGGGCCCAGTAACGTCTCCATTGGAGACTTTGTTGTTACTGTGTCTGGCATATCGAATACGTCACAGGGAGCTTGCCAGGCTCTGCCGTGCGGGCGAGATACTCTCGGTAGCTTGCCGGGCTCTCCGAGAGGGGCAGAGGAATCGAACTCGGGTCGGCCACGTTGACTGCGTGCAAGGCAAACGCCCTACTGCTGTGCTATCACTCCAGCCCCCAACTGTGGTAAATTACTGACAATTACTGGCAATTACTGTGGTAAATTACTGGCAATTACTGGCAATCCTAGTGGTGGCAGGATGAGAGAGGAGCTGAGGCCACTGGTGGAAGCAAAATCTAGGCATACACAAAAACATCTAGGGCATTAGAGCCAGGACAAGGGCTGAACAGTACAAGCTCTGGGGAACCTAGGTCTGAAGCAGAGAGGAAGTAGAACTAGGCTTGCTCTTCCTCCTGCCCTCTTCCATCTGCTTCCACCTCAAGGCAGGAAGGCAAGGGGACCTGAGAACGTGGTTTTTGAGGGAGTGAGATCTCTATCCCTAGCATGCAAGATTAAAACAAAGGAGAAAAACTGAAGGCTGATTAGAAGGCCACCATGAGTAATGCTCACTGAGGTTGAAAACAGAATAAAATTAGTGGATTCCTGCCTCAGAATGAAAAGAAAAGCAGAAGGTATGGAAGAGAGCTTCAGATCCTTATGAAACACAGTCAGGGCTCAGAGAACAGAGGACATTTTAAATGAGAACTTGGTTAGATTTAAAAGTTTTGCAGAGCATTTTGCAGGTTAATTTTCATTTTCTTTGTAGTAGAAGGGACAGTGGGGAAGAGGGGACTATGAAAAGCATATTCTGCTCACAGATGCTCCTGGGGGAAAGTAATTTCACCTAATTGAATCAATGGAGAAAGATTCTTTTTTTTTTTGGTGGTTTATTTTCTCTTTAATATTGAAATAGAGGAAGATTCTAAGTGGAGAAAGAATAGAGGATGGTGTAGAAGCATTAATTAGGACAACAAAATAAAACAGACGTGGAGAGCAGTGACCCTTTAATGACATTATCAAGGTCAGATTCTTTCCTGTAAAATTGGTTTGAAGATCCTGATTGAAAGTTCATACAAAAAAAATCATTTATCTTTTTGTAGCAACTTGCTGAAGTATTATGATTAGCAAATGTCTTCGATATCCACGTCCTGGCTTTGGGAAACTGAATAAATTGAGAGTAGATTTTGAGGTACTCACAATATTAAAAGCAGCTTGCAGGAGTAACAGGTACTGTCCAGAAGCCAGTGTCTTCCTTTGCTTATATCCTAAATGGTCCGATGTCCTCAGTGTCCCCCTTTTTGGTCCCTAAGGTGACCAGGAATCCTAGGGCTGAAGGTGATCGGGATGCATGTGAAGTCTTGCATCTTAACTCCCCATCACAGAGTGGATCATTTGATGCCCAGGGAGTTACAGCCCAATCACTGGATAGCACACTAGTGACATTATTTAATCTATATTCACCCTTTAAGATTCACTCTCCAAATAGGGGCAATAATATGGGGTCGTAGGAATTGGGGACACGTACAAATATTGAAGGGGGATCTCGTTTAATACTGCTGGCTCAGAGTAGGGAGTAACCTGAATGTAATCCCTTTTAAGTTGTACTTCTATTACTACTTTCTTGAAAATAATTGGCCCAATTAATCAAACTTCAAGGAAACCATGTGAAACTCCTTCGCAGACTGTGAACTGCTGTGCAGACATGGGCTATTGGTTTCTTTGTCCTGATGATTTCTAGCTCCTTTGTGCTTCTAGCTCTAATCACATTCTCAATATGTAGCATTTCCATGAAATTACCAGGCATCCGAGCAGTTAAAGAAGTCAAGAGACTGTCACAACAAAATAAGTTTTCCCACATTAATAATAAAATATAGTGCTAATATGAAAGATATAATAGGAAGTATTGCTTTTGCATCTGATATCACCAGCTCTGGACAATGTAAGTAATGTTTTTTTTTTTGCAAGCATCCTAACCTAGGAAGAACTGTTGGCTATAACCCATATGACTCTGAGAGATCAACAAGCCATATTTTGCAAAACAATTTGTCATAAGTAGTTCTACCCCTTTATGAGCATGGTTTTAAGGAGCCACTGAACCTTCAGTAATTCTAAATTCAATCCGTGATTTGTAATTTTTGTGGACAACCCGGATTTTATTTTGTCGTCTGCAAGTCTGAAGTTTAAAATGTAAATAATTTGATTTTTTCCCTAGAGATATTTTATCTATCTGATATATGTCTTTATATCAGCTTAAGCAAGTCAAAATTTCCATAAAAGTCATAGTGAAGAATCTTTAAGTGTAAGATCAGAGAGACTCAAAAATTGTTTGCTTACTTAAAAAACTTGTCAGGGCTTCTTCCTTTTTGTTCTCCAACCTGAGCTGGTCTCTTCTCCCCACCCAGGTCATTTTATCTGTCGCTTCTCGAACCCAGGACATGGAATTTACCCTGCAAGTCCCTGAGGCGTCGTCTGGACATTGGGAGACAAAGCAGCTCTGAGCCTCTCTGCCTCTTCCTTTTCATCCCCCAAGCTGAGCTGGTCTCTTCTCCCAACCCAGGTCAGTTTATCCGCCACTTCTTGAACCCGGGACTTGGATTTCACCCTGCAAGTCCCCCAGGCGTCCTCTGGACCTTGGGAGACAAAGCAGCTCTGAGCCTCTCTGCCTCTTCCTTTTCGTCCCCCAAACTGAGCTGGGCTTCTCTCCCAGGCAGTCTTTACTATCCCCCCACCCCCAAATCAGGTACCCGTGGGGGTGTGGCCGCTTTAGAAGTAGGCGTGGCTCCTGTAAAGTGGGCGTGGCCTAATTTTCAGTGGGCCAATGCTCATGCAGCCGCAGGTAGTATACTCATACCAAGAAATCTACTCCCTACACCTACACACCAATATGAAGTAGCAAGGCAAATCTCCACCACAGGGAGAGGATGATGAAACGATTCCAGAAGCCTTAGTAGGTGCTATCCACCTAAGCGACCTCTCTGACAAAGAATTCAGATATGAGGTCATGAAGATGTTCAATCAACTCAATGAAACAGTCAGACAGATATCCAGTAAATTGAAAGAGGCCACGAAAGAAACAATGGATCGCATAATCGACAAAATACAGGAAGAAATGAGAGTGGAAATTGGAAAGCTATGCACAGAAATGGCACGGATCAGAGATTCCATAGATGAAATAAAAAACTCAGTCTGTACCTTCAAAAATAGAATGACCAAAGCTGAGGAAAGAATCAGTGAGCTGGAAGATCAGTTGCACCAAGCCAACACACAACAACAAACAGTGGCAAAGGAACTCAAAATAGCTCGAGAATCAGAGTCCTAGGAGATGATTCCAAAAGAAACAACATTAGAATCATTGAACTACCAGAAACTCAGAGAAACAATCCCAATGAAAAAACTATGGTTAAACAAATCATCGCAAAAATTCCCAGAGCTCCACAATGCAGCCATTCATATTCAAGGAGCCAGAAGGGTGCCAGCTAAAAGAGACCCTAACAAAAACACTCCAAGGCATATCATAATTAGAATGATTGATGCTGCTGATAGAGACACAATACTGCAAGCAGCAAGGTCAAAGAAGGAAATCACATACAAAGGAGCATCCCTTAGATTCACAGCAGACCTATCAGAGGAAACCCTCCAAGCCCGAAGGCAGTGGTGAGATGTAGTGAAAAGACTCACAGAAATGAATGCTTCACCAAGAATACTCTATCTGGCTAAACTCTCACTCAGAATCGAAGGAACAGTACCACATTTTCTACATAAACAGTAGCTCGGAAACTTCATAGACTCAAAACCAAACCTAAAATAACCTAAAATAAGGTTTGGTTTTGAGTCTATGGGCTACAGGTGCTACTATAAGACAACTCAAACCCCACAACCACAACAGACCCTTACAGAAAGATGACACAAAATCCCATAACAATAATCTCTCTCAATGTCAAAGGTCTAAATTCACCATTTAAGAGACACAGAGTGGCAAAATGGATACAGAAACAGAACCCAACATTCTGCTGCCTACAAGAAACTCATTTCAACAGTCAGAGCAAACACAGACTCAAAGTCAAATGATGGAAAACAATCCTGCAAGCAAACGGCTCCTTCAAAAAAGCTGGGGTGGCCAAACTAGTATCTGCCAAGATTAATTTCGCATTGAAAAAGATTAGAAGGGATAATGAAGGCCATTTCCTAGGGAAATAACAAGAAGAAATCACACTCTTAAATGTATATGCACCTAATGATGGAACAGCTAAATATTTAAAACAACTGCTAACAGATTTTAAGGAGGACATTGCTAGCAAGACAATAGTACTTGGAGACTTCAACATCGCCTTATCACCTCTGGATAGATCAACAAGAACAAAACTTAGCAAGGAATCATTGGCTTTGAAAGAAGAAATAGAAGAGAAAGGGCTTATAGACCTATACAGGGCTTTACACCCCCAAAAGAAAGAATACACATTCTTCTCCAGTGCGTACGAAACATTTTCCAAAATAGGTCATGTGCTAGGCCACAAAACATACCTCAACAGAATCAGGAAGATAGAAATAGTATCAACAATCTTTTCAGACCACAATGCACTGAGGATAGAAGTGAATCACACATAGACACGGAGAACCAAATCAAACACCTGAAAATTAAACAACTCAATGCTGAACAACGAGTGGGTCAGGAAGGAAGTCAAGGACAAAATCAAAACATACCTGGAAACAAATGAGAATGAAGACACAAGCTACTAGAACCTATGGGATGCAGCGAAAGCCATATTAAGGGGAAAATTTATAGCTCTGCAAGCATATCTTAGGACTGTATAAAGGATGCAAATAAATAACTTGACCTCACAGCTCAAGACCTTAAAAAAGGATCAACAGAAAGAGCCTATATCAGGCAGAAGGAAAGAGATTCTAAAACTTAGAGAAGAAATCAATGACATGGAAACCAAAGAAACAATTCAAAAGATCAATGAAACCAAGAGCTGGTTCTTCGAGAAAATAAGATAGATAAACCACTAGCAACACTCACAAAGAAACAGAGAGAGAGAACCCTAATAAACCGAATCAGAAATGAGAAGGGGGATATCACAACAGAAACCAAAGAAATCCAAAAGATCATCAGAGACTACTTTGCCAGAAAACAAGAGATCCTAGAAGAAATGGATAAATTCCTGGACTCCTATAATCTCCCAAAACTGAATCAGGAAGATCTAGAGTATCTGAATAGACCTATTAACATCAAGGAAATTGAAAATGTAATCAAAAGTCTTCCCAAAAACAAAAGTCCAGGTCCAGATGGATTCACTAACGAATTTTTCCAAACATTTAAAGAGGACATACTGCCAGTCCTTCTCAAGCTTTTCCAGTAAATTGAAAAAACGGAAACTCTCCCAAACAGTTTCTATGAAGCCCATACCTCTCTAATACCAAAAGGAAACAAAGACACCACAAGAAAAGAAAACTACAGGCCGATATCCCTGATGAACACGGATGCGAAGATTCTCAACAAAATATTAGCAAATAGAATTCAACTACTCATCAAAAAGATCATACACCATGATCAAGTAGTATTCATCCCAGGGATGCAAGGCTGGTTTAAAACTCGGAAATCAATCAACATAATCCATCATATCAACAAAAGAAAAGATAAAAATCATATGATCAGATCAATAGATGCAGAGAAAGCATTTGACAAGATCCAGCACCTGTTTATGATGAAAACCCTCGCCAAAATGGGGATAGAGGGGACTTTCCTCAATATAGTTAAAGCCATCTACCACAAGTCTGCAGCAAGCATCATCCTCAATGGAGAAAAACTGAGAGGCTTCCCTCTAAGATCAGGGATGAGACAAGGATGTCTACTCTCTCCACTGCTGTTCAATGAAGTACCGCAAGTACTTGCAATAGCTATTAGGCAAGAAAAAGATATTAAGGGCATACAGGCAGGAAAAGAAGAAATCAAGCCCTCACTATTCGCAGATGATATGACACTATACTTAGAGAACCCTAAAATCTTTACCAAGAAACTCCTAGAAACAATAGGCTTGTATAGTAAAGTTGCAGGCTATAAAATCAATACCCAAATGTCCATGGCTTTCCTATATGCAAATATTGAAAGAGAAGAAAGTGACATGAAGAAAACAATCCTGTTTACAACTGTGCCCCAGAAAATCAAGTACCTAGGAATCATCTTAACTAAGGAAGTAAAGGACCTGTGAAAAGAAAACTACAAAACGCTACTTCAGGAAATAAAAGAGGACACGAGGAAATGGAAAATTATCCCCTGTTTATGGATCGGGAAAATTAACATTGTCAAAATGGCAATACTTCCCAAATCACTGTATGAATTCAACTCGATCCCCATTAGGATACCCATGACATTCTTCAAAGAAATGGAGCAAACAATCCTGAAATTTATATGGAACAATAAGCCCCCATGAATAGCTAAAGAAATTCTGGAAAAAGGAAATGGGAGGAATCAACCTCCCTAACTTCAAACTCTACTACAAAGCAGTAATAATTAAAACAGCATGGTACTGGAAGAAAGAGCTGTAGACCAATGGAACAGGGTTGAATATACTGACATCTCCCCCAAGCATACGACCATCTAATCTAGGAGATGCAGATCAAAACCACAATGAGATATCATTTCACACCTCAGAGACTGGCCCATATCCAGAAGAACAAAAGCAATTGGTGCTGGCACGATGTGGCGAGAAAGGGACCCTCCTTCACTGCTGGTGGGAATGCCGACTGGTTCAGCCCTTTTGAAAAACAGTATGGACGATTCTCAAAAAATTAGAAATTGAGCTCCCGTTTGACCCAGCAATACCACTCCTGGGAATATATCCCAGAGAGGCAAAAAAGTATAGTTGAAGTGACAGCTGCACTTGTTTGTTCATCGCAGCACTCTTTACAACAGCCAGAATCTGGAAAAAACCTGAGTGCCCGAGAACAGATGACTGGTTAATGAAACTTTGGTACATTTACACAATGGAGTACTATGTAGCTGTTAGAAAAGATGAAGTTATGCAATTTACATACAAGTGGTATTACATGGAAAGTATCATGTTAAGTGAAATGAGTTGGAATGAGCGGGATAGACACAGAAAGATTGCATTCATCTCGGGAACATAAAGTAACAAAATAGGAGACTAACACCCAAGAATGGCTGAGATTAGTACCAGGAATTTTGCTCCATGGCTTGGAGGCCAGCCACACATGCTAGGGGAAAAGGAAGTTCAGATAGAGAAGGGAGCACCAAATAAAGGGTGTTGGGAGGATCCTCCCAGGATAGGAGAAGCATGCTGAAAGTAGACTATAGACCAAACATGATTGTCACCCATTGCCTCTTTTGCAAACCACAACACCCAATAGGAGAGAGAGAACAAAAGGGAATGCCCTGCCACAGAGGCAGGGTGGATGGGGGGCGAGGGGGGTGAGAGATACTAGGATCCGTGGTGGTGGGAAATGGGTACTGGTGGAGGGATGGGTATTTGATCATTGTATAATTGAAACTGAAGCACAAAAATTTGTAAGTCTACAACTGTACTTCATGATGTCTCACTAATAAAAATTAAAAAAAAAACTTGTCAGGATGGGTATTTGGTTTGCTTCACATATAACTTTCAGAAATGGTTCTATTTATTTTGCTTTTTTATTAAACTATTATTTTCTTTCACATATTCTGATTTATCTTTGACAATTCTCATCTTAAAGTTTTGAAAATGTATCAAACCAAAAATTATTTTTATTCAAATTGTATTATAAATATGTTGATTTTATTATCTCAGTAGACTGAATATTTTAATAGTAAAAGTTACAAATTGTTGACCCCAATGTAGTAGGCTATTTACATTTTTCATGTTTAATATTTGTACATACCTCAAAGACTCTGGAATAATTTAGGAGTTTTGATCTCTAAAGATGGGGACATTGTGACTCAGAGGGAATACATATCACTGAATCGTGTATTTCTATCACAGATCAGATGATTTGCAAGTTCTAGCTCTTTAAAACTGTGTGGTGTGCATGTGGGAGGGGGAGAGTCAATGGAATGAGTGGTGTGATAGAAATTCAGGAAATATTTGCCTTATTTAAATGAAACAAGTGAATTCATAAGTAAAGACTATATATAATATTATACCTGATTGCTTTTCATAGTGATTTATTCTTAAAGCCAATAACCAGATTGCTTAGGATTTTTTTTTCAGAATTTGAATATTTTCCTCTTAAATTTTTTTCTATTTATTTTTAAAATTGAATCACAGTAGCACTGCGCTGTAGCACTGTCCTCCCATTGTTCATAGATCTGCTCGAGCGGGCACCAGTAATATCTCACAACAACTTGTGAGACTTGTTACTGTTTTTGGTATATCAAATATGTCACAGGTAGCTTGCCAGGCTCTGCTGTGTGGCCAGGATACTCTCAGTATCTTGCCGGGCTCTCCTAGAGGAGCAGAGGAATGGAACCCGGGTGAGCCGCATGCAAGGCAAAAGACCTTACCCGCTGTGCTATCACTCCAGCCCGAATCAGAGAGATATACAAATTTACAAAGTTGTTCATGATTGAATTTCAGTCATATAATGTTCCAGCACCTGAACATCCATCCCTTCACCAGTGTACTTTTCCCACCACCAATGGTTCCAGTTACCCACCTCCTCTGAATCCCACTGCCTGTCAGCATGGCAGGCACTTCTCTTCTCTCTCTCTCTCTCTCTCTCTCTCTCTCTCTCTCTCTCTCTCTCTCTCTCTCTCTCTCCCCCTACTTTTGGGCCTTATATTTGCAGTAAAGATAATGAAAGGTTATCAGGTATATCCCTTTACCTGTGCCCTTCACTCTCCCTCCACCACTACCTCCCGCCCCCTGTACCCCCACAACGCACAACACACACTCTTGTGTCAAACTTCCAACCATTGACTTATTCTCCTGGCCCCTATTTACCCTCACCTTGGATATTAGTCTTCTTTTGTCTCTCTCTCTCTGTCTCCCTCTCCTCTCTCTCTCTCTCTCTCTGTATATACACACAAACACATACACACATATTGCTTAGGATTCTTTACTGCAAGCACAATTGGATTCTTGAAATATGTATGTAATTAAAGGGAAGTTTATGTATCTGTAGAGATCTCCCCTCTGTCTTTTTTTTAGATATAGTGTTTTTTATTAATTTATTTATTTTGAATACCCATCTCTCCACCAGTGACCATTTCCCACCACCACAGATCCCAGTATCTCTCCCACCCCCCCATCCCCCCATCCCAACCTACCTCTGTAAAAGGGCATTCCCTTTTGTTCTCTCTCTCCTATTGGGTGTTGTGGTTTGTAAAAGAGTTAAGCCTGATTTTCAGGGAGAAACGTTGGATGATTTACTTTCCATTGATCCCTTTGTATATAGGGAGATGTCTATATTTGGAGTAAAAGTCCTGGTTCCCGCATGCTTGAGCTATGCTTGTAGAGGCTCATGGTCACAGGGGTTCCATCTGGAGGAGGCAGGATGTGGCACCTACCCTATCTGGGACTTCCTGGTGATCTTGGCTCTGTTTGGGACCTGGTGCATTCTTCGGGAGCTGTGGAGCCTTCCAGCAGCCTTTCTTCTCTGTGGCTGTGTGCTGTAAAGATGGTGCTGGGGGGGGGGAGTGGGTTGTGGTCATGACTTCCGGAATCAGGGGTTACCTGGGAGCCGTGGCAGTCCCGACAGTTTGGAGTAAAAGTCCTGGTTCCCGCATGCTCCTCTATGTGGGGACCCATATGAGCCCCATGCTTGTAGAGGCTCCTTTTGTTCTCTCTCTCCTTTTTGGTGCTGTGATTTGAAAAAGAGGCATTGAGTCCCATTTGGGACTTCCCGAGGCTCTCGGCTCTGTTTGGGACTTGGAGCATTCTTCAGGAGCTGTGGAGCCTCCCAGCAGCCTTTCTTCTCTGTGGCTGTGTGCTGTCTCTGTCATTTTTTTGTTAAAGAATTCCGTTTTTGAGGCAGCTCAGGTAGAGAAGGGAGCACCAAATAAAGGGTGTTGGGAGGATCCTCTCAGGTTGAGAGATGCATGCTGAAAGTAGACTATAGACCGAACATGATTGCCACTCAATGCCTCTTTTTCAAACCACAGCACCAAAAAGGAGAGAGAGAACAAAAGGAATTGCCCTGCCACAGAGGTAAATCTACAACTGTACCTCATGGTGTTTCACTAATAAAAATTAAAAAATTAAAAAAAATAGAATTTTTTTTTGGGCCCAAGTAATGGCAAAGCAATCAGGGTGCTTGCCTTGTGTGTGTTCAACCTAGGTTCAATCACTGGCACCCTCTCTGTCTCCCCAAGCCCACCACAAGTGATCCCTGAGTCCAGAGTCACAATGCCACCTTGAGCATAGCCTGGAGTGGCCCAAAAACAAGAAAAGAAAGAATTCCTTTCACTTTCATTTCTTCCCCTTTCACAGTCCTCCAATTTCTATATACTGTAGCAACTGGAAAGTATAATTACACTGAAAATGAAAATCTATAAACATGTATTTACACCAGATTCTACACCAGGCCCCAGGCATGGGGTGAATAAAGAACAAGAAATTTTCCTTGTCTTGTACAATTCTACTAGTGTCTTGTATATCCGGGATATAAATCCCTTATCAGATGAGTATTGGGTAAGTGCACTGGTGGAGGGATGGGTGTTTGATCAGTGTGATTGTAACCCAAACATGAAAGCTATCTCACGGTGATTCAATAAAATTTAAAAAAAAATTAAAAAAGAAAGAAAGAAACTCTCCTTGTCCAGGGAAGTTGCATTGGTCCTTAATGGACCTTAATAGTCACACCATTATTGTGGGAACTGCTTTCATTTCCGTCATCCCAGCCCAGTATCTTGGAGGATATTCCTAACACTTTAGTGAGATGAATATGCTTGCTTGCTTGTTTCGGTGAAGTGGGTGCTAAGGTGGGTGTGCAGTCATTGTTATCATTGTTGCTTTGGGGAATTTATAGAAAGTCTTTCCTTTGTTTAGGACAGTTTTGCCTCCCCTTTCCTTTACAACAACCCCTATCTACTCCTAGTAAAGCAAGGTTCCACTGTTCTCCCCTTCTTGGGACAATTTGGCATGGTTGATGAATGAGTTGCCTATGTGGTATGTATGCTGCAGAGATGGGAAAGGAAGAATTCTGTAAGGAATAGAATTCATTTGCACTAATATGATGCATTGTGATTTAGAAGGAGGAGTGTCTCAGGTCATTTTTGTCTTGCCTTGGTGGCACACAGGGTGGTACTCAGGGCTAGCTCCTGGCTCTGCACTCAGGGACCACTCCTGGCAGGCTTGGGAAACCACCTGGGGTGCTGTGGATGGAAACTTACCCCTGCTGGCTTCATTTTCCATAAGACTGCTATTTTCCTGTCAGCAAACAGGGGTCTTCATGTGGCAGGGTTATTACAAAGAGCCACTAGGACTGCAGGGGTGAGTAAAGCATTCCCTGGGGCCAGAATAGAGTGCAGAAGATGAGGCTTGCATGGGGCCAACCTGGGTTTTTTGATCCCTGCACTGCATATGGTCCCCAGAGGTCCCCCAGAAGTGATTCCTGAGTGCAGAGTCACATGTATGCCCTGATACCACCAGGTGTGGCCAACCCCCCCAAAACTATTCAACTTCCCCTATGGATCTAATAGGGCTCTCCATTTCTGGATAATCAGGGACTCTTACACTGGATACATAGTGTTCTCTCCCTTCTCTCTGGAAAACCCACATTGTCCTAGAGTTAGTTATCTTTACTTGATGAAACTCCTTTTGTTCTTGGTGCCTTCTCTTGAAATCCTTTTCTGTGATGAAAAAGCCCCAGTGGGAGGAGTTGGAATTGACTCGATTTCCTTTGAAGAAACCTCATTTTAATTAGATAAAATGTCCCCATATGCCCTGGCAAAGAACCATGGCACCTCTGAATATCTGAGTGACAGGAATAAGCTCCCAGATCCTCAGATCCAGTGATTCCAGGTGCTGCCTGCCAGCCCTCTCCTTGGGCTAGGGACCTGCGTGTCCCAGCGCTTCAGGAATGGTGGCAGGGTTATTACAATGTCTTCCCAGCCTCACCTCCCTGAGCACCTTCATCTAAGGATACACCATTGGAATATGACTCTGATCTTCTCTAATAAACTTTGTCTTTTCGACTCAGCCAAACTCATTTTGATGTTGCTTGTCTATGATTTTGTCTAAAAGTGCCCCTTCATGTCTAAGCAAATATTTTTGATATCATTCATGACTTTGTGGCTTCAGGATTTGGGAAGACTTCACTTGGGCTGTTTTCACTTGGATTTTCTCTTGCAGATGCCACTGATGTGTCAAAAAGCTTTGCAGACTGGACTTTGCAGGTGGTTTACCCACATAGCGGGTTATAATTGGTGACTGTTGATGACAGTGTGTCAAGGTGTGTACATGTCCTTTAGAGCTAGGCTCCCTCCAGCTAGAGTGAATGTCCCCGAAATCCACACATGGTTCTTTCTTATGCCAACACATTTTTGCTTATTTGAAAAGCCACACAATTCTGCCCTTTAACCATAAATTATATTTTAGAACTTTATGTTGAAAATTTATATGGATGGTCTCTATTTCCAGAACTTCTTTTAATAGGTCTTGTTCTTCAGGGTTGGCATGAAACTAAGGTCAAGGATTTCATCATTTAACTCAGGTGTAGATGTGGTTGTACCTTCATAAATATGGATACATGGTAATGGTTCCTCTTACTCTGAATATATTTGAATTAGTGCATGCAATATGCAATGCTCATGCAGAGGTAGGATGACTGTAATAAACACTGATATTCCAAGAAGAAGACATAGAAGACATAAGAGGCACAGAGAAGTCATTTGTTCATAGAAACTGAAATACAGCTGGATACATGGCACCAAATTGATTAAGGCTTGATTTTTATGCCTTAAAAGAAAATGAATGTTAGTGCAAAGAAAGCAATTGTTTGAGAATTTTTGTCTCTATTGAAAACAGCTTTTGTAAAAGAATTTAAAATTTCCTTTCAAAAACTATGAAAATACTAGTTTACAGGTGTAAGAAACAACTGAAGTGTTTATTTTTATATGTGTGAGTAGTTTATCTCATGAAATTCTGACTATTGCCAAGATTCTTTGTTTGGGGTTCAAATAATGATTGTTTCCCTTGACTTAAATCGATAAATCCATTTCCAAAAGGCACGTTACTGATTTATATGTGTTTGCAAGAAAAGGATCAGGTAGTCCTTTCCCCATCTCCTGCAGAAGTAATTTTCTACAGAATTTACTATTTGTAGACTTCAGACAAATTGGCTAGATTTTATAATTTTCAGCTTCAACTTACTGAAATGTTCCTTTCAACACTGGAAAGATTTTTTTACAAATTTCCAACTTTAATCATTTGTTTCCAATATGGCAGATTGGCCAGTAGAATCCCCAGTTGCCAACGTAACAGTTGTAAAGGTGACTACAGAGCTTCCAATTAAATCATTTACTTCATTCTAAAGTGCCCAGATAACTACCAACTGAGCCAAGATATAAATGAATTCCACCCCCTTCTGACTGTGCTAGGAATAGGATGTATTTTCTCATAAATGTACATAACATTTGTCAAAATTTAATCAAGCCCTTCAAGATACACCCTCCTATAAGCTAGGGGACATCTGTGCAGAACACTCCTTTGTTCTCAGGCTCTACCTAACCAAACCATAAGAAGATCTGGGATTTAAAAATAGTCTCAAGAGGAAGAGCATGGTTTTGAGGCAGTGGACATCACTCCTAGGAAAGCTATAATAGATTGTGATATAGGACAAAGCATGGAAATAAAAAAAAATAGGTATGCCCTGGGGCTGGGGCAATAGCACAAGGGGCAGGGAATTTGCTTTGATATGACTGACCTAGGTTCTATTCCTGGCATCCCATAGAGTCTCTGAGCACTGCCAGGAGTAATTCCTGAGTGCAGAGCCAGGAGTAATACATGAGCATTGCTGGGTATGACCCCCAACCAACCAAACAAACAGACAACTGCCCAAAATAATGTTCTCATTGCACCGCAAAAATGAACCCCACATTGAGTGTTGGGCTTCAACATAGCAATTAGAGAGTGGGACACAGCACTTTTTTACTATAGTGCCCCATATCTTCTACATATTACTGCCTTACCTCATATATTATTTCCATCTGTCATAACGGTAGGTCTATGTTTCTACAGTTAACTCCCATAGAACAATGTATTTTGAATGAATCCAGTTCATTTAGAGACTTATGTACTTAACTCACTTAACATCTTTTAAGCACTTAGGGTATTATAATTTCTGTGTTAGCCACTGGTTGTACACTAAGTAAAACACAAATAGTTTTGTTTCTCTCTCTCTCTCTATATATATGTGTGTGTGTGTGTGTGTGTGTGTGTGTTGTGTGCATGTGTGTATGTGTATGATAGTCATATACATAAACATATATGTATATATGTGTAAGTATATATATATTCCCCTGACCTGAAAAAATACCCAATACGCCATCAGGCTACACTAGAATGTGACAGGGATGAATGGAGATGTTACTGGAACCCACTCAAGCAAATGAATGAACAATGGGATGATGGTGATACAGTGATATACATGTGTATCTGTATAAATACATATATACATACATATACATTTAAATATTTCACCCTCTTGGCTATGAGTACAGTAAGTCATTGAATAAGCTATTTTCATTATATACATTGAATTATCTTGTATCTGCTATTTCATCACTGAAAAATAATTATTTTTCTATCACCTCTTTCTCTTACTGAGTCACTGCATTAGAAGTCGTGCTATGCTCAGTACATGATACATGACAGAGGATCAAAAATTGCCTCTGTTTTAAAACATGTAAGTTTTGTTTTTACTGTGTATATCTTTAACTCACACATATTTTAGAATAATATTTCAGCATTGGTTTGAATATCCACCAATGGAAAATAAAATACATACTCAGAGAATAATAACATCAACTTAAATAACTAGAGTTAATATTACTTATGCCATATAAGTGTTCTCATTTTCTACGCATTTGAGTTTGAGTAGAATAGGATGATGGTAAATGGATTTTTGGCTCCAAAAGAGAAAGTGTCACACAATGCCCAATCAATTTCTAATTCCCTTAACAATATGGTCTAATTTGCTCACCTTTTATTGAGCTTCAAGTGGCTCAAATATTGCACTGCACAATTTTATTGAGATTAATATGAAGTGCAGTATATCTAGAAAACACACATGTGTGTGAAGGTGAAAACAGCCATTTAATTAAATACACATGTGTGTGAAGGTGAGAAAAGCCATTTAATTAAATTCAAGTCTCAAAGTACATCCTGCCAAAAGTTTGGGATGTTTTCATAATAGCTTATAATACAGCATAGAGGGAGAAGAAAAGTTGTTGTGCTGTAGTTGTAACAATTTAAGAAATGAGACTCAATCATCTAGATTGTGTTAAATGCAGAGTAATTTGCCTAATTAAAAAAATATCCCCATCTTTACCTTCATTTTCCAATATTAATGATTTTTCTTGTTAGTGCTTTTAATAAGATAAGGTCATTTAATTAAATTGTCATAGCTATAATTTAGGAGACCTTAATGGCGTTCTCATCTTGTTTGCGTAGGGCCCAGGTCTCTGAGGCATATGTTAATGCAGGAAGAACAGTGGAATCAAAGAGATGTGCCCGGAGCCGGAGGTTCTTCGTCCTCTTAGCTATTTCTTCGACGTTCTTCGACCTGGGCCCTACGCAAACAAGATGAGAACGCCATTCAGGTCTCCCAAAGAAGAATAGAAAGAGCTATGCTTGGAATATCACATTTCACTCAAATGAGAGAACGAATCCGGAGTTCTGACATCTGTCGACGATCAAGGATCAGGGACGCTGTCTCATTTGCCAAGGTGTCGAAAATCAGATGGGCTGGTCACGTAATGAGATTTAAAGACGACCGTTGGACTAGAGCTGTTACTGATTGGATTCCACAGGATGTCAAGAGACCGCGTGGCCACCCACCTACCAGATGGTCAGACTTCTTCGTCAAGATCATGAACGATCGGTTTGAGGCCCTTCATGTTCCCAGAGCGAACAGATGCCATTGGGCTACACTAGCATGCGACAGGGACAAATGGAGACGTTACTGGCGCCCGCTCGAGCAAATCGACGACTAACGGGAAGTTAAGTGATTAAGTTAAGTGATAATTTAGGAAAAAATGCCTTCCCAGGAATATATAGTCTATGGATTTTAACCATATTCAATAATATTCACTCTTGAATTTTTGACTCTTTGTTTCCCTACAAAACCATATTTTAAACTTATATATATAGAATGGAAAACCAAACATTTTTTCAAACAAAGTACTTCCTGCGTGATGTGGAAAACAACTTGTCTTGCAACAACACAGTACTATACCTCTGAGTCATTTCTGCTGGTCATCAGAGCTGCCACTGACCAATAAAGAAACAATTATTCTTGCCTATAGGAGATCTCAGGAAAAATCTTCCCCATTCATTCTGAGCCCTCTGTTGCCAGGGCAATACAATTTTGCTCTTATGGGAGGCAAAGTACAGAGGTTATGACTTCTCCATTATTAATCAAGGGTTGATTGGCAGCTCTAAGATGATTCCCAGTGATTTCCCTCTGTTTTCCTACACTGTGATTTTGTTTCTGTGTAAAACGTGGGTTGGATTACCAACCAGCCTCTAAAGCAAAGGAAATAAAAGATAGTAGATGGCTTATCACTCTTGAGGCTAGGTTCAAAAATATACTAAGGGGAATGTATAATATGCAGGATTTTTAATGTCTCACAGAAAAATAAGTGATTTTCTTTATTATTAATAATTTTTATTTTGGAGCCATACTGGTAGATGTCCATGGCTATTCTCTGCTCTGTGCTAGGGGGTTGCTCTTGGCAGTGCTCTGAGGACCATGCAGTGCTGGGAATCAAACCAGAACCTTCTGCATGCAAAGCATGTACTCATTGAAGGTCATACTTTTCAGATTAACAGGATCTTCTTTGTGCCCATAAGAATGAAGAAAATTAACAAATAAAAGACCAACACCAAAGTCTACCATCAAGAAATTGTAGAACAATGTAGAAAATTTTTCTCTGTATCAAAAAATAATCAGCACTTAAGAGAGAATCATCAAAAAAAGAGAGAGAATAATAATTTGCTTAAATAGAAAATGATAGCAAGGTCACAAATGATCAGGGTTATAATGACATTAAGCTTTTCCATAGTTGTACTGCCAGTTAAAAGACTATGGGAAAATGTTTCACAGTATTAAGGAAAATGAGTTCTAACTGGAATTACATTTCCACCCAAATTGCAAATCAAGTCTCCCAGTGGAATAACATTTTTAGACATGCAAGATGTCAACAGTAGTCCTTGCCCCTGACTTACTGCTTAATACTTAGGGCAGATAAGGGAAAGAGTGGCAAATCATGAGATCTAGGCAACAGAGCATCACCAAGAGTAGAAAGAGGTAAGAAGACAAATCCCATCCTGTCTGCTATGGAGCCAGTCCCAGGAAACCTCCATCCACACTGGATTTGATGACAGGACCTACCTCCATGAAAAATGTCTCCAAGGAAGAAAGTGCATAAAGAATCAATATACTTAGGTCTTACTGAGAAGTGTTTTTAGCAGCTAGAATTTTAGAATTTCTGGATGCAGCAAATATTGACACCAAGGAACCTTGAACTGCGTCCTTGGAAGGAGGGTATTTGATTTGCCTTTTACTGCCAAATAAAAAATCTATACCAGAACAGCTATCTTATATAAAATTAGATGGTAAGTATTGGATAAATACTAAAGAGCTGGAAGAAATGCCTCTAGAGATTAGAAATTGAGATCAAGAAAGGGCAGGAGGGGGCTGGAGTAATAGAGCAGCATGTAGGGCATTTGCCTTGCATTCGCCTTGCCCTGGTTTGATTCCCAGCATCCCATATGGTTCCCTGAGTACTACCAGGAATATGTCATGAGTTCAGAGCCAGGAGTAACTCCTGTATATTTCTGGGTGTGACCCAAAAAAGAAAAAGAAAAAAAAAAAGAAGAAAGGGCAGGAGGAGGAGTTGACTATCTATTTTTTTTAGTCTAGTTACATTGCTTGACTCAGAGTTATGCATTGATAAAACAAAAAGCATGTTCCCAGAACCCATATTTTATTAATCTTCTAATTCCTCAGCTTCCTCTTCACACCCTGTGACCTCAATCTATACCTTTTCACTGACATCATTGATAGAGATTTCAAATGTCTTATCACCCAGTTGCCAAGAATAGCTCCTTTATCTTTGTGTGTCTCTCTGCCCCTTCCCACTTGATCTGGAAAGCTCTGAGGAAAGAGGCTTACATTTGTCTTCTCTTTCCCCTTTGCCTTATTAGAATGTCACCCTCTGCCTTTGTCAGGATGCAGCAAGCATGGAATTATCTGCAGATTTCCTTCCCCCCCCCCCATTGTGGTGGTGGTGTGCAAACTATTGATCTCCCGTCTTGACAGTCGCATCATTAAAACCTTGGGAATTCTTGTTTGTGTTCTATCTCAGCCTAGTCCGTACCTTGGACGTTGAGTGGCCTCTTTGCTCATTGAGCCTTTTTAGCGAGATTCTATCCCAGTGAGATGTGCTGAGGCAGACCTGCCCATCATCAATTTCTACATAAATTCTGATCGCCAGTCTGTGAAACAAACAATGCACACTGAGCTCCTATCCTGAATGTAGTCCCAGGAGAAGAAGTCCTCACATGGCTGGGAAGGATATGATCACAGCACTTGTGGCTGACCACTGAGGTCACGGCAGGGGGATGGTACACAGGGGCTTCTTTTGGCCCATAGATTGTATTTCTATTTCTAGGTCCCAGAATGCTGAATTTAATTCAGTTCTTCAGTCAAACTCTGGTGAGATGTAGCAGGGGGCATTCTTTTCTTCTCTTTGTCTGACATACAATGCATCTGCCCAACCCAATTTAATCTACAGCATAGCATGGTGGTTCCCGAAAGCCTCAAAGGGATCCCTAGAGGCCTCCAAGCATCTTCGAGTAAGGCATGGAGACCCCTGAACCCTTCCTGATAGCCCTGGTAATTCTCAGCCCCATTGGTCCAAATAGTACTATATCCTCAAGGATTGCCATTGCAACACTAGCCTGCTTGGTTGGAAATAGCAGAAGGAGGGTCTCTGGGCTCCATGATCACCATATGGAAAGCCCCAAACCACAAACACAAAGGTAAAGTGATGAGTGCTGGCATCAGAGTCTTATCAGCCTTACTTCCCAAGGGAATTTGACCTTCATGCTTTTTAACTACTTGAGGTCTAGAGATGAGTAACTTCTTTAAATTGCATCTTAGTTTTTGCTCCCTAAGACTTATTTTAACTTCCCCCTCTTCCCACTGCCCATCCGCCTGCTTCACATGGGCTCAAAGACCCCATGGCAAAACTATCGTGGGTGAAATCAGGTAAACCTTGGACTAAATTCATTTTCCAGCATCTGATGAAATTCCTTAGCCTCTCTCATCTCCAAATGATAAGTAGCTCCTATAGCCTGGTTGGGAAGATTATGCAAATGAATGCAGAAACAATGTCTTCTAATGTGAACTGCTCTGCTAAGGCTGTTTTGAAATCTAATCAATGAGCATTATTATCATTCATTGACTGATTCCTAAGTTCAGTTTCATGTCAGCATGAGAAGAAGAACCCATTAGAAGCAAAGCCAGATGGTAGGGAAGGAAGAATTTAGGTTCTAGTGAGAAGCAGAAACACTAAGTGATGTTGGAAATACGGTGCTGAGACCCAGTGATTTCTCATTCTCCCATTCTGTAGAGAAGACGGAAAAAGGTTAGATTATTTAGCTGTTGAGATTCTGGGTAAAATCATTTAAAGTTTCCAGGTTTTCCAGCAAATTTCGTTTCTCTAATTCAGTCATAAAGTGTTGTACAGAGGGAAAGGCCTGGGAGTCCCATGGCAGGGTTGGAGCTTGGCTTCCTTGACTTTTCAGCTTCACTACATTGGAGCTATTACTGAAATGCATCATACATCAGATTTTCCATTATAATGTGAGAATCATACTAGTGCCCATTTACTGTGTGGTTAAGAGGAAATGAATTAATGCATAAAATTGCCTTTAGGGCCAGAAAGATAATAGAGCAGGTAGGGCATTTGCTTTTCATGTGTCTAATTTGAGTTTGATCCCCAGCACCCAATACAGACCCCCTTGCTCAGAGTGAAGAATGGGCCCTGAGCACCACTGGGAATGGTGCAGATTTCTAACCCCTCCTAAATTGCCTTAAAACACGATGCAGAATAAGTTTTATTGAGCATTTACTATTTGCCAGCTTTGGTTTTGATGTATATTAAGTATATGTTGTCATTACTAAGACAAAGTCCTTCCTTGAACCTAAAATTCTCATGTGAACAGATTAGTTATGTTGAGACATTGACATTTGAAGATATAATATGAGGGTCCACGGGGGACAGCATTTTATGCAGTATCCTTCTGTGCTTTCTCAGATTTTTCAGAACTGTAATAATATTCCCTTCAGCCTGTGAGCATGGGTTATATTTCTCTCCCCTCTAAAAATATCTTCTACCAACTGACACTTAAGATTTCATAACAAGAAATTTCTTTAGAAAACCATTATATGGAAGCCAGATTAAAAAAATACATATTGTATGCTATGGGCCAAAAATGAGAAATGTCTAGTTTCAAGTTTAGTTTGAACATATGGGGATGTGACAACTACTTAAGTTAGAAGTAGATAATCATTTTGTGAATCATAAAATTTGCATCATGCTAAACATAACTAAGCCCCCGTTATTGCCCAAACTATGTCTTCTTGACAAAGAAATGTGAGAGGAGATAGCTTCTACTATTTTGATAATCCACATCTAAATATCGTCCTTGTTTTTCCCGTAGTATTTTCATACCAACTGCAATCTGTCTTTAACTGCTCTGCTTTCCTGAGCCAAGGAAGTCCTTTCCATTGAGATGCAGCCAAAAATTTGGCAACAGTTGAAGTAAGCTGGAAGCAGTTCTTTCATGTTCTGCTTGTTAGCACACACGTAAAGATGAACACAAACTTACATATCCTGAGATCATCTTTAACTTCTGTCACTGAAGAACTAATCACTTATGAACTCATTTTGGGAAAATAATTCACATCTCAAATCTCAATTTCAGAAAAACAAGAACAACACTGGAGTAAATGAATTTTCCTTTGATAATCTTATATTATCACCTCTTCTAAGGCATAAGTCATACACACAAAGCAAGAAATGATTTATGGTTAAAGTAGAAATCAGGGATTCTTTGTATGTGAGATATTAAACCTACCATTCTTAGTGTGGTTTATAGTTATCCCACATTCAGAATGAACATGTCTCTCTAGAAGGATGCTAAGAGGCTCTCATCAAACATATGAAAGGGTAAGAATCATGGGACTGGAGAGATTGTACAGTGAGTAGGGTTCTTGCCTTGCACATGGCCAACCCAGGTTTGATCTTTGGTACCCAGTGTACTTGAGCACCATCTGGAGTAATTACTGTGTACAGAACCAGAAGTGACCCCTGAGAATTGCTGAGTGTGGTCCTCAAACAAAACAAATAAAAGAAGAACTCCTCAAATTTATCATCTAGGACTTTAACTTTGGAATTTAACACCACTTCCTAATTATGGGCATTGATGATTTTTTTTGTCAAAATATTTTCTGGCAAATGATGTTCAACCTCTTTGTTTATGCATAATTATTCTACAATTTGTTAACCATGCCCCCAACCTCCTCTCATCATATAGCAGTCATAATAATCCAGTACAAATTTGAATAGTGCATTTTGCACCTAATAAGATAGGGCTGATATTAATCAATTGGAACTCCTTGTGATAAAGTTTGTACTGTCTTGGATAACTATTATGGGTATGTTCCTAGGAGTTCAATCTTAAATGTCTAGTTTTAGAGAACTTTTAGACAGTTTGTGGACAAAAGATGAGTACTTCTTGTATTGATGACCACATTTTTTTCTTTTAACAATTAATAACTAGGATGAATGCACTTTACCAAGGAAGATTATATATTAAAAATGTTGGCCTGAAATTTTGTGGTAATCCATTTTGAGTTCCCCCCAAATATTGACTTGCTTTATTCAAAAACAGTTATTTTCTTATACTAAAGCAGCAAAACTAGTATTTGTGAAACACCATGCTTCTTTTAAATTTAAAATAGAAAGTTATCAAAGGAAATAGATTCCATGAGTCAAACATACCTATAGAGAAGGACCAGGAAAATTGATGACCTTAAAAGTTTGTTTTCAAAGGGAATTCCATGCCACAGAGGCAGGGTGGGATGGGGGGGATGGGTGTGGGAGGGATACTGGGATCCATGGTGGTGGAAAATGGGCACTGGCGGAGGGATGGGTATTTGATCATTGTATAATCAAAACCCAAGCACAAAAAAAAATTCTAGATCTACAACTGTACCTCACGGTGTTTCACTAATAAAATTTTTTTTTAAAAAGTTTGTTTTCAAACCAGGAAGGTAGAGACTGAGTCATAAAAAATTTGGGCAAATGCTTGCAACTGCTAAAAAGTGAACTCTGTGATTCTTAATACTCATTATCTCAATTTTACAGATGATAAAACTAGGAGGAGTGTTTAGACATAGAAGGTAATATGTACAGAATTCATAGTCAAATGTTGGTCCAGCAGTTCAGTGTCTGATCATATAATATTAGCTGCTGCTTTTTTTTTTTATTGTTTTTGGGCCACACCCAGTGGTGTTCAGGATCCTGGCTATGTTCTCGGGGATCATTCCTGGTGTTCCTTGGCAGACCCTCTGGAGTTTTGGGGATTGAAGTGGGTTTCAGCAGCATGCAGCACAAGTTAATTAATCTTTTCACTCTAGCCAGTCCCATGGATTCTTGATATAAAATGAAGCTAGAAATAATGTTAGTCTTTGTAAGTGAAACTATTGAAGTCTAACTTCCCATCTATCAATATACTGAACCTCTAGATGGCTTTGAATGATAACAGAATATATTTCAGGGCTAACTCGAAATTTGATTCACTTATGGAGGTAAGTTCTTGCTTATCCATTCTATGCTTTGGTCCCATGGACTGTTTTTGTATAAGTCATTCATTAGTGTTCTGCTCTGTCTGCTTGGAATCTTGCATCTACTTATTTTGTCAGATTTGTATTTCTTTTACTGGTACCAGTCTTGCAGCAAGAGTTCATGTTCCTTGGAGGAGTATTGCAATACCATGTAAATTCTACATTCTGCATTATCTGCATTAAGCAAGAGATACTGTCACTGTCACTGTCCTCCCGATGTTCATCAATTTTCTTGAGTGGGCCCAGTAACGTCTCCATTGTGAGACTTTGTTGTTACTGTGGTTGGCATATCGAATACATCATGGGTAGCTTGCCAGGCTTTGCTGTGTGGGCGAGACACTCTCGGTAGCTTGCTGGACTCTCCAAGAGGAGTGAAGGAATCAAACTCGGTTCAGCCTTGTTGGCCGCTTGCAAGGCAAACGCCCTACCCACTGTGCTGTCGCTCCAGTCCAAGCAAGAGAGAATAAAACTGGATTTAAGTAACCCAGATTCTAGACTTGACTTGGTGAAGATCTTTTTCCAATGTTTTTAGGTTCTCCATTTGAATAATTGAGACTAGACCAGTTGATTTCCGAGTTTTTCTTCTGTTTGAAAAAATTGTATTAAGCAAACTGGATCATTATACTGCAGTACCACTTATCTATGAAGTGTATACTAGCTTCCTGTTGCTATATGAGTATTATCAAGACAGTGGGGGATTTTCATGTGTCTATTTCCTATAATTCTGTCAGGAGTATTAGCAGGATTTAACTGTATTTTTTTGCTCATTGTTTAAAAAAATTGTGACTGGGTTTCCATTTATTCTTTCAAGCAACAGGACTTCCTGCCAGAATTTAGTGCCTTTAGCTCTCTCTAGCTCTCTCTGTTTCTCTTCACTTAGGGTCATTCTCAGACGCCAAATACAGCACACAATTCCCATGCACTCGACTTTCTACAACGGGGACTATCCTCATTTTTTGGGGGGGGTGGTAAGTGCAGGCACACCTGGCACTGCTCATACATCATTTCTGGAGGTGCCCAGGGTCCCATATATGGTCCTGGGGATCAAACATGGGTCAGCTGTATGCAAGGCAAGTGCCTTTTACCCATTGCCCTATATATCAGGCTGTGGGGAATGTTCATATTGAAGATCATGAGTTTTTTTGTTTTTTCCTTTTTTCTTTTTGAGTCACACCTGGTAATGGTCAGCGGTTACTTCTGGCTCTGTACTCAGGGATAACTCCTGATAGTGCTCAGGGGACCATATGGGATGCTAGGGATTGAATCTGGGTTGGTCACATGCAAGGCAAACCCCTACTTGATGTGCTATTGCTCCAGCCCTGAAGGCCATGAGGTTGTTACTCGGTTTGCCTCCACTTCTTTTAAGGACTTACCTAATTAAGTCGGACTCACCACGTATACCAAGTACCGTCTTCCTGTTATTTAATTCAAAGTAAACTAATTGGGGATTTTAATTGCACCTGAAAAAGATTTCTGTCTTAATATGACAGTATACTGGATGGCTACATGCAAAAAAATGGACTCAGATCTCTGTCTAATGCCATGTACAAAAGTAGGACCAAAATGGATTTACGACCTCAACATCAGACCAGAATCCATAAAGTTTATTGAAGACAAAGTTGGCAAAACCCTCCATGATATTGAAGCTAATGGTATCTTCAAAGATGTCAAACCACTGGCCAAGCAAGTGAAAAGAGAGATAGACAAATGTGACTATCTTAAACTAAGAAGCTTCTGCACCTCCAAAGAAACTGACCAAAATACAAAGACAGTCTACAGAATGGAAAAGGATATTCGCCAAATACACATCCGACAAGGGGTTGATATCAAGGATATACAAGGTACTGGTTGAACTCCACAAGAAGAAAACACCCAACTCCATCAAAAAATGGGGCGAGGAAATGAACAGAAAATTTCTAAAAGAAGAAATCCGAATGGCTAAAAGGCACATGAGAAAACGCTCTACATCACTAATCATCAGGGAGATGCAGATCAAAACCATAATGGGATATCATTTCACACCACAGAGACTGGCCACATCCAAAAGAACAAAAGCAACAGGTGCTGGCGTGGATGTGGCGAGAAAGGGACCCTCCTTCACTGCTGGTGGGAATGCCGACTGGTCCAACCCTTTTGGAAAACAGTATGAATGATTTTCAAAAAATTAGAATTTGATCTCCCATTTGACCCAGTAATACCACTTCTGGGAATATATCCCAGAGAGGCAAAAAAGTATAGTTGAAGTGACATCTGCACTTGTTTGTTCATTGCAGCACTCTTTACAGTAGCCAGAATCTGGAAAAAACCTGAGTGCTTGAGAAGAGATGATTGGTTAAAGAAACTCTGTACATTTACACAATGGAGTACTATGTAGCTGTTACAAAAGATGAAGTCATGAAATTTACATACAAATGGTGCTACATGGAAATTATCATGTTAAGTGAGATGAGTCAGAAAGAGTGGGATAGACACAGAAAGATTGCATTCATCTGGGGAACATAAAGCAACAAAATGGGAGACTAACACCCAGGAGTGGCCGAAATTAGTACCAGCAATTTTGCTCCATGACTTGGAGGCCAGCCACACACGTGCTAGGGGAAAAGGAAGCTCAGATAGAGAAGGGAGCACCAAATAAAGGGTGTTGGGAGGATCCTCCCAGGGTGGGAGAAGCATGCTGAAAGTAGACTATAGACCAAACATGATTGCCACTCAATGCCTCTTTTGCAAACCACAACACCCAAAAGGAGAGAGAGAGAACAAAAGGGAATGCCCTGCCACAGAGGCAGGGTGGGACGGGGGGATGGAGGGTGGGAGGGATGCTGGGACCCGTGGTGGTGGAGGATGGGTGGTGGTGGAGGGATGGGTTCTTGATCATTGTATAACTGAAACCAAAGCACAACAATTTGTAAGTCTATAACTACCTCATGGTGTTTCACTAATAAAAAAATAAATAAAAAAATTTAAAAAATGAAAGAATAAGTGAAACTATGACAGAATGTACTTAGTTCACATTTTAACAGTACAAAGTACTCAAAAATATTGTCACTAATTTCGCTTATTGTGAAAAACTTAACTTTTGTGATGAATTTGTACATAAGCAGCAGCTCGTACTTTTGGATCTAATTTTTATCAGGCTAGATAACTCATGTATAGAAAAAGTACTTGAATTTTCCTCTTCTGCATAAAATTATATGATTTGTAGCTGGCTGTGTGCTAGACTATTTAATGTTACCAAATGAAAGTTTACAACTCAGATACATTAAAAGTGCTAAACTCAAAAAAAATCAAATAATATCAATAAACTAGAAAAGTAGTCAGTATCTGACATGCCAGTGTTCACCTTTTAGTTTATGGATCACTCATATGGCACTCTTTTATTTTTTTCCCACTTTATTTAAACACTGTGGTTTACAAGGTTGTTCATGGTGATTTGATACAGGCATTTAATAATCCAACACCAGCCTCACCATCACTGTCACCTTCCCTCCAACATTGTCTCCATTTTCCAAACTACTGCTCAAGCCTCCCCCCATAGCAGACTCACAATAAGTTATTTTATATTACTTGTTACTATTAGTTAATGGAATGATCAAAATATTATTTCCGGAGAAGAAAATTTGCAACATTGTTGTATCTCACCAAGGGAGCTTTAAGACCTTGTCTGAGATTTTACTAAACTGCTGTTGCAAGCTAAGCCTTCTTCTTTAATGTTTTTATTAATCAACATTGGTTGGCTACTACATTACGTCCCATCCAATCTGGTGTGCTACTATTGGGATGTTGGTGTTGGCGAATGTGAGCATGTTTCATTCCTGTCCTGTGTGATCTGCAACATTCAGAATATTTCACTGGACACTTAACTGGAAGTTAAATATTTAACTGGGTGTGCTGCCAGGTCTTCCTGATGTATGGGGAGGTGGGGGGAGGTTGCCCACCCTGATTTCGAGAAGGACTGGAGTATTCAGCCACAAAGAACTAGGGTTTTTTGCAGATTACATTCTCTGTGGTGCTCAGTCCTGAGGTGGTGGGATCCAGCTAGAGGCATGACGATAGATTTGGGGTCTGGAAATAGCTGTTGGGGTTTGTTTGGGTGGGACCTGTTCCATCCTCCTCTAAGATCACCTCCAAAGTCTCAGCGGAGAAAGGGTCATAGGGTGCTCCTTGATAACAAGGGCATTGTCCCAAAGTCGTTATGACGTGAATGCTCTAGAATGAAGAAACTGAGGCACAGAGGAGTTTGTTTACATTATAGGAGGCATGAATTTAAGATTCGAATCCAGGTAATCTGTTTACTAATCTAGTTATGTCAGAGGAAGATGCAAAAGCTTCTCTGAGGAAAACGGATCTGGTGGGAACTGAGGATAGAGGGACTAATTCTCGCTCAGTGAGTGGAGTAACAGTAACAACAAGTCTCACAATGGAGATGTTACTGGTGCCCACTTGAACAAATCTTTGAACAACAGGAGGACAGTGCTATAGTGCTACGGGGTTCTAAGAACTGCACTTCTATAGTCATGCCGGCTATGATATTTTGTTAGAGTAGAGGAAGCCTTGGAACTATTGACAGCAAAGAAGGCTGAAGGAATGGGATTCTTTCAAGAAATGCCAGAAGCTGCCCAGAAACCTACAGTACGAGAGACTAGAGAGACCCAGCTTCAAGTGATCCTGCATCAGAAGGATCTGGCTGAGCATCACAATGAGTGTAAAGGACAGACATTCTCCCCCAGTTAGCCTTAGGACCCCACTGCCAGGTCTCATCACAGCATAGAAGACAGGGCCCTAGCAATGTACATTTTGAGTAGCCAGATCATGGTAAAATAACATCAAGGAAATAGTGCTTCTAGAATTAGAGCCAGCTTTTTCTAAGGAACTGCCAACTCATCCAACTAGATAGAGCTATTTATCCAAAGAGACAGCTAAGAAATATCTGTCTACCTATCTATCATCGATCATACAAAAAGAAGTTTGACTCTTTGTATGCCTTCCCATTTCTAAGATACATGTTCTAGTCTTTGACAACAAGGCAAATGTATTATTATATTTGTTTTCAAAGAAATTGAAATGACAGTGCTGCCCAGTGAGTCAAATCCAGGAAATAATGAGACAATTTCTTAGTTCTTATATGTTCCCAAACCAAAATACTCTATTTCTCAGAATTTTTATGCCTCAAAACTCACAGTTAATAAAATAGGAAGTTCCCACAAGAGTTCAATATCTTTATCTTAATTATGACTCAAAGCCCAGACATCTCTTATTTGAATGAAATAGTATTTCAGACTGGGGTTTCAAAAAGCTTCACATTTACCAGAGCAGGTAGATTTTTTTTATTTCATCTACTGAATCTTTTTATTTTATTTTTTTACAGTTATAGATTTACAATTTTTTGTGCTTTGGTTTCAATTATACAATGATCAGATACCCATCCCTCCACCAGTGCCCATTTTCCACCACCATGGATAATATCCCTCCCACCCCCATCCCCCCATCCCCCCTGTCTCTGTGGCAGGGAAATCCCCTGTGTTCTCTCTCTCCTTTTGGGTGTTGTGGTCTGCAAAAGAGGCATTGAGTGGCAAACATGTTCAGTCCATAGTCTACTTTCGACATGCATCTCCCCTCCTGGGAGGATCCTCCAAACATCCTTTATTTGGTGCTCCCTTCTCTATCTGAACTGCCCTTTCCTCTAGGATACCCGGCTGGCCTCTAAGTTATGGAGTAATCCTCCTGGTGCTGATCTCAGCTATTCTTGGGTATTAATCTCATACTTTGTTACTTTATATCCCCCAGATGAATGCAATCTTTCTATGTCTATCCCTCTCTTTCTGACTCATTTCGCTTAGCATGATACTTTCCATATTGTACCACTTGTATGTAAATTTCATGACTTCCTCTTTTCTAACAGCTACATAGTACTCCATTGTGTAGATGTACCAAAGTTTCTTTAACCAGTCATCTGTTCGTGGGCATTCAGGTTTCTTCCAGTTTCTGGCTATTGTAAAGAGTGCTGCAATGAACAAACAAGTGCAGATGTCACTTCGACTATACATTTTTGCCTCTCTGGGATATATTCCCAGGAGTGGTATTGCTGGGTCAAATGGGAGCTTAATTTCTAATTTTTTGAGAATCGTCCATACTGTTTTCCAGAAGGGCTGAACCAGTGGACATTCCCACCAACAGTGAAGGAGTGTCCCTTTCTCGCCACATCCACGCCAGCATCGGTTGCTTTTGTTCTTTTGAATGTGGGCCAGTCTCTGAGGTGTGAGATGGTATCTCATTGTGGTTTTGATCTGCATCTCCCTGATGATTAATGATGTAGAGCATTTTCTCATGTGCTTTTTTGCCATTCGGATTTCTTCTTTGAGAAAGTTTCTGTTCATTTCATTGCCCCATTTTTGGATGGGGTTGGATGTTTTCTTCTTGTGGAGTTTAACCAGTATTTTGTATATCCTGGATATCAACCCCTTGTCAGATGTGTATTCGGTGAATATCCTTTCCCATTCTGTAGACTGTCTTTGTATTTTGGTCACTGTTTCTTTGGAGGTGCAGAAGCTTCTTAGTTTAAGATAGTCCCATTTATCTATCTCTGTTTTCACTTGCTCGGCCAGTGGCGTGGCATCTTTGAAGATACCATTAGCTTCAAGGTCATGGAGGGTTTTGCCAACTTTGTCTTCAATGTACCTTATGGTTTCTGGTCTAATGTTGAGGTCTTTAATCCATTTTGATCTTTCTTTTGTACATGGTGTTAGGCAGAGTTCTGAGCCTATTTTTTTGCATGTAGCCGTCCAGTGATGCCAACACAATTTATTAAAGAGGCTTTCCTTACTCCACTTCACATTACTTGCACCTTTATCAAAGATTAGATGAGCATATGATTGAGGGGAGATATCAGTGTATTCAACCCTGTTCCATTGGTCTGCAGTTCTGCCTTTGTTCCAGTACCATGCTGTTTTAATTATTACTGCTTTGTAGTACAGTTTGAAGTTCGGGAGGTTGATTCCTCCCATTTTCTTTTTCCCAAGAATTGCTTTAGCTATTCGTGGGGGCTTATTGTTCCATATAAATTTCAGGAGTGTTTGCTCCATTTCTTTGAAGAATGTCATGGGTATCCTTATAGGGATTGCATTGAATTTATACAATGCTTTCGGTAGTATTGCCATTTTGACAATGTTAAGTCTCCCGACCCATGAGCAGGGGATATCTTTCCATTTCCACATGTCCTCTTTTATTTCCCAGAGCAGGTAGATTTTTACAGTCTCATCTTATTTTAGGGTTTTGGTAAATAGGGATGCTTTGCCAAATTCATGATCATATCTGAGACTTTCTACAAAACATAGCAGGAGTCCATAGACAAAGGAATATTCCAGATGAGAATAGTCTTGAGGCCCAAACTGAGGTCCATCTCCTTTTAAATCTGCCATGCCAGCCTTGATGCAACATTGCTAGAAACTTGTTGCTTCAACAGCATTTTTCATGATTTTGTTTTGTTGGACAAGGACATTAGACTCTTTTCTTCAGTCATTGAGTACAATTTGCGGTAGAGCAGAGGGACAGGAAATCTTGTAAGGTGAATGATTTCTGACATACAGTAAAATTCAGCAAGCTTATCGTGTTATTTTTGGTCCTTTTGAAAACGTTTCTCTAAGGAGCGAGATAGTTCCAAATAATTCAATGGCATCTCTGTAATACATCACAGCTGCTATTTAATCCTTTCACTGAGAAAAGACACATGAAGCATTTTAATCCATAAAGATATGTTACTGAGAAGATAGACTTTTGTAGACAGATGAATGAAAATTTTGAAATGCTTGGTAGAATAAATAGAACAGCAATGGACTAAGTCTAGTCATTATTCTTTCTTTCCCCTTTAACAGACCATTCTGCTCTTTCTTTGGATTTGTTTTCATGAACACAGTGTGTACTTTCTATTATTGTTTATAGTGAGTACTTTAAAGGGAGTCTTCCACAGAATGGATTACTAGAACATTTAATTGGACTTTTTCTCTTAGCACTACAGGGGAAAAAAAGATTTGAAGAGACCAGAATTGATTAAATGAGTTTAAAAGGAAGGTAAGTATAAAAATATAGGATATAAAAGGTATTGATGAGGTAAAATAGTTTGGTATGAATTATACTCCATCTTCATTTAAGTTTCTTAAATAAATGAGAAAATAATTGTCTAAAGCTTGGTAACCTAACATACATGAGACATTGTAATTCTCCATGTTTCTCCTGAATAATCTTCAAATCTAGAGGTGTGGCATAGGGCATCAGTTTGGAAGCAGGAAGGCTTGAAGACAAGCTAGGACTGAGGAACCCAGCACTTGAGTTATTTACTCAATCTCTTTTGAATAGCAATACCTTTATTTTCGAAACAGGTATGAAATCAAATACTTGTACAAGAGACAGTCAAAATAAAATGAGATACTGTATGTTTTCTACATGGCACATGATTTATAGTCACTATAGTGTCACCAAAACCCACTTAAATGTGTCACTGTCACTGTCCTCCCGTTGTTCATCAATTTGTTCGAGCAGACCCAGTCTCCATCGTGAGACTCATTGTTACTGTGTTTGGCATATCGAATACACCACGGGTAGCATGCCAGACTTTGCCCTGCGGGCGAGATACTCTCGGTAGCTTGCCCGGCTCTCTGAGAGGGGCGGCGGAATTGAACTCGGGTTGGCCATGTTGACTGCGTGAAAGCCAAACGCCCAACCCACTCTGCTATCGCTCTATATCAAAAAAATATAAACTAAGCAACATGCGGAGGGAGGGCCAGAGAGTTAGTACAGGGTGTAAGGCCCTTGCCTCATATCAGGCAGGAACCAGATAAATATCCAGCACTGCATAGGGTCCCCAGCGCGCAATACGGAGAGCTGCTTGAGCGCAGAGCCAGCCCCAAGCAGAGTCGGGTGTGGCCTCCAATGCAAGAACAAACACGTATTAGAAAACAAACAAAACCAAAAGAAATGTTAGTACAAGAAGTATGGTGGGGATAGTGCGGATGTGTAAGTGCAGATGTGTAAATGTGGTTCTTCCAAATGTGGACACACTTTAGAAAGTTGCGACCAGACCTAATTTTACTTTTGTTTGGATGGTCCCTAATCTTAAAAAGCTAGGTGTGTGAAAAATTTTTCATTGGATTTTTTTCGATTATTGAAGGCAATTAGGAAATAGCATTTTAAAAAGACAGGTTGAGAAGGAAGAAGGAATCAGTTTGCTGAACCCACACCCAACCGAATGAACCCGCATCACAATTTTTTGAGTCCAGTTTTTCTCCAAGTCTCCCACAGTGATGCACAATGGGACTCGACATTTTCGAAGCTGAGTTCCCTGATTTCAATCTGAGAGAAAGCCAATCAGGGAAAATGAGTCAGATCGAATTATTACTGCAAGGGGTCTGAGCTAAGGCTTTCTTCTTGCTTTTACATATGATTTTCTACATTTGCAGTCATTTCCAAAGCAAAATTTTGCAATTAAATGCTATTTTTTTCTCTTGTGCTCTTTGGAACCACAATATATGAAATCATTGCAGGAGGGAGAGCCCCTTCTGTGAGATTAACCTGACATGTGAGAGAAAGAAATGGGAGATAATGGAATGAGATAAAAAATCTGATCATTTCTGGAAATGAGGAAGGATTTAGACTGCAGACAGGAATGGGTATTTAGGACCTTCTGAATGAACTGCCTGGGCAATGACTCACGCAGCTTAGCAGCACCATGGACACCTGGAAATTTTGGTTCAGATATCATTATGACAAAGTATAATTTTCTCAGGATGTGGGTTTGCTCTGACTCAACAACTACCACATTCCCCTCACTTGGGTCATGACTAACACACTGAATTAAGAGAGTTATTATGTGGTTGCTTGGAAGAGAAGAAAGAACTAAATTATCATTAAAAAGATACATTTGGCACTACCCATTTATATCAACCAACAAACAAACAGACTGTTGCATCTTAGAGATACCTGTTAACCATTCAACATGGCATTCCTTGAAGCTGTACCATCTCTTATCCTGCTACCAATGTAGTTCTTTTCTAGTAAGTATCACTTCCACATGTGGAATAAGGTCAATTTAGGCTCTATGGGTCTTTGGGGAAACTATTACCATTCTCGGGAATGCAGAGGATTTTAAACAAAGAGCAGTGTGCACTCTAGAAAGCTCAGGAAAAAAATCTCTTGTCTCAGTAACACTCCAGAAGGCTTTTATCTGAAAACACTTTTTCTGAAAAGTTTTTTACTATAAAAAAGAACTATATCTCAGTTTTCTGCACATCTAATAGAAACAAGAAATATTTCTCCCTCTTTTCATGACTGAGAAAAAAAGTTGAGGGGGGGTCTGTATCCTTCAGTTATAATTCTATCAACGTATTAGTGTTTCTTTTTTTTTTTTTTATCTGAGAAGCTCATCTTTATACTCACGGTCCACGGTAAATATCACAGTTCTCCCATTGTTCATCGATTTTTTCAAGTGGGCCCAGTAACGTCTCCATTGTGAGACTTGTTGTTACTGTGTTTGGCATATCGAATGCATCACGGGGAGCTTGCCAGGCTCTGCCGTGCGGGTGAGATACTCTCGGTAGCTTGCCGGGCTCTCCGAGAGGGGCGGAGGAATCGAACTCGGGTCGGCCATGTTGGCTGCTTGTAAGGCAAATGCCCTACCGCTGTGCTATCGCTCCAGCCCTAAGATAATAAAATGTGAGGCTACTTTATCCCTGTCATGTGAAGTCTACTCCTTCTTGTTTTTTGAATGCCCCAGTCTTAGCGTAGTTTCTTACTCGAATCCACCTGATTTTACTTTAACGCTTGGTATGTACTTTCTCGATGCATGCTATCGAATTGCCTAACCTGTCTGATGCTGTTTTGGTTGCTCCTGTGGCTTAAGAAGCCAGAGGGGTAGGGGATTTCCCTCTGCATCCCAATAGAACGTATGTATTATTTTGATTTTTCATGTACTTACTCGTTAAAGTGTATCTGAAAATGATATTAACTCCCCTGAAAATTAAATCATTGCAACTGAGTCTGGACTAACTTTCTCCATAAATTAGAACATGATCAGAAAGTGTTAGTGTGCTGAAACTGTTATTTTTTTTAAAAAGGGGGCTAGTTCTCTCTCTTAGAAATGTGGTAAGTTTGAGATAATTGTATTTTTTAATTTTTTCTGGCATTTCAGGAAATTTAGAAACAGACAGTTTAAGGCAAATAATTCGTTGTCCTGAAAATGAACCAGTTAAATTTGAACAACTGATTAAAAACTCATTATTATCTAAATTAATTGAGCCATTTATTGGACATTTGTACCAGCACATAAGTGGAAGAATTTACTTAGGTATGTGACATGACATTTGATTGAATTATTTATTTACATCAATCTTAATATTTCCAAAATGCCTAACACAGTGTCTTGTTTAGTAGGTAAATTCATGACTTTATTAAAAATTGTTTTGAAAGAAAACAACCACATGAGTCTTGATCTCAGAAAAAAGAAAAGGTTTCTGTTAGAGAGGGTAGGCTCTCTTTCGTTAGAAAAAAACACACTGGTGGATCCGGCAATGAAAAGATTTGTTCTCTCAGGTCATGGTTTAAAAGTGATGTTCTACAGAGTCACATTTCAGAAAATGTGGTGCTTCTCAGGGGAATTGGTGGTGGGGTAGAGCACGATGGTTGGAATGGATGGAGAAGACCCTGAACAACTTGGTTTCGACCAGACATTTATGACAATGGATGCCCAACAGATGGGGATGGGTTTAAAGCTTTAAGATGGTGGCAACTAGTATCCAGAGTTAACAGTTGCCACCCCTGTACTTTGTTTTACCATCTTTTTGTTATTTCAAGGGTTAATTGAAATGTTTATAGTTTGAGTAGTAGTGAAGCATTTGTTTTTGGAGAATAAAGTACTCTTTCCTGTGTGGGACTAAGTGGTAGATTTCTGGTGAAAATAAAATAAATTTGAACTATAGAGGAATTGGTAGATATTCAGAAACCACTAGAAGTAGGTTTTTGAAGACTGGAACATGGAATGTCTAAATCGGCCTTGCTTTAGAGATTTAGGACACGTTGGATAAGAGAAAATAAGTCATTGCTGGGTGTTTCCTATCTGCCACACGGAAAACACACACACACACACACACACACACACACACACATGCATCTAATCATCATCTTCTCTTCCAAGGGAAATCTAATGAAAAGTACCTCGATAAATATTGTTAATCAGTGCCAACTATTCCAGACTTCTGGCAGCAAAGTATTTTCATTTGATTTCCATTTTATTAATGAGGGGCTGATGAATTTATTTTTGTTGTAGTTGTTTTCAAGTGGGAGTTCTAAATGTCCTGATGATCTAATTAAGTCTGGTTAAGGAATATCTTCTCATTCAGATATACAGTTATTAAGTTATTCCTAAATTCTCTCAAACTTTGAGGTTTTATCATTTTATAGTCTTATACTCTTATTAACTATTAAATTATCATATGATCTAATTAGTAAACCCCCAACTTATTTTTATCACAGCTTTATGCTCAAATCATTTAAATACTTACATTTTGCCTCAAGTCTATGTCTAGTTTTTAGAAATAAGTTGAGTTGAGCATTTTATTTGGATTCTTGAAGTAAGGGGAAAGTGATAAGTGATAAGATTTGTGTGTGCACTGTGCTGTGTGTGTGTGTCCGTGTGTTCTTTGGATCTGTCTGAATTATCAAGTTTTATTCAAAAACTTCAAAGGTGATAAAGGTGATAGGGAGGCACTATCTTGGTGGGAACCACAGGTCAGGTTTCACTCTTGAGATCAGCACACTTTATGTGCTAAAAAAATATTGGTTGTTTTTAATTAAAAGACAGTTTTCACAACACATGCCCTCCCTCCCTTCCTTCCTTCCTTCCTTCCTTCCTTCCTTCCTTCCTTCCTTCCTTCCTTCCTTCCTTCCTTCCTTCTTTCTCCTCCTCAATTATCTCAATCTGGTACCTATGCTGACATTTCTTCATAACTCTATATTCTATAGGAGGCTCTTATTCAGTTGATTTACAGAGAGAAAGGCTCAAAACAGTGACTAAATCAATGAGCAGCTCTTGATGGCACAGAGTTGAGTTTTATTTTTTTCCATATTTCTTTTCCTCCATTGATTCTAAACTGACCTGCTTTAATTTAGGTTCATTATATTAGGTGGAAAAAAATCTACAACTTAAATTCTGTTTAAAAGTTTCATGTGCCAATATGGCAGTTTAAGTGCTTTCTTTATAGAACTTCAACCTATTTGTCTCTAATTAAAGGCATTTTATTCAATTGACATGGAGCTCAATGAGTTCTCAGCTCTACATTGGTGAAGTCCCTATGCTGTATGTCAGACTTCATAATGAGCCCTTTCCCTTACAATATAATTACCATATTGTCTGACCATAAAGCAGATTCTTAAAAGAATGGGGGGGGGATGTTGGGAATATGTTTTAAAAACTAGAAATTCAGAAATTTAAAACAATATAATCTACGCACTTTTAAAACAGTTACTTTGGTTGCTCAGATTATCATATGCAAATTTCCCCAGTAAGAGTGAGCTTTAAATGTTGTATTCACCATGGGCACTTATGATTGCAGATTTTGTACTGCAGTATCAATTTCATACAGGAGAGGATAGAAAGATAATGAAAACCAGGCTCTGTAAATGAATATTGGGGGCTAATAAGAATTCCCACTCAAATTATGCTTTATTCAATTGTTAAACATCAACCTGTGTTAAGAGGCTCATAAGAATACATGTGGGAAATGTGGCAAAAGGAAGACAAAAGTAAAACCAACCAGGACTCACTACAGAAATGAAGCCCTTTTTTTAAGATCTTTCTGTTTATTTATTTGCTTTTTTGGGTCACATCCAGCGATGTAGAGAGGTTACCCCTGGTTCTGCAATCAGGAATCACCCCTGTCAGTGCTCAGGGGACCATACGGGATGCTGGAAATCGAACTCGGGTTGGCCGTGTGCAAGGCCAACCTGCTGTGCTATTGCTCCAGCCCCTGATCTTTTTATTTTTAATGCCTTCAAGATTTTAGGAAATTATATGACAAGTCAGATAATCTCTATTTTCAAAGCATCTTAGAGAAAACTAAGACGAGTGTGATTCATTTTGCATGGCATAGCTGGCCTGGTTTTTGTAGTTGTCTATGTTCACCAATTTATTCTAATTACCAGAACTCTTTTCCATGTCCTCTAAAGCTATCACTATATTATTCTAAAAGAAAAAAATAACAGAGCTTAGGAGACACAATGACAAGTTGCTTCTTATATTTCCACAGGAGTTACCTAGACTAGAAATGATTCCAGAGTCTGCTGAGAATCAGATAGGGCCAGGGATGTTGCTCAAGTAGTAGACCATGTGGTTCCTACAGGCAAAGCCCTAAGTATAATCTCTGGCATTGGATGGCACCCTGGACATCATTGGTGTGTCCTGCTACAGTGATTCTTTTAAGATTGTCAAGAGTCTTGGAAATAAATTTGTAAAATATTTGGATTCAATAATTTTAATGCCTGACTGATTATTACCAAGATTAAAGCTGTCCATAAATATTTTTTTAAAGAGGGAGAACTTCTTAATACGTCTTTTGCCATTTTGCTAAAGGTTTTAGGGTAAATGATCAAATGGTTATAGAAAACTATAGATTATATACATGTATACTTGTTTACATATGCACACATTTATATATAACTATAGCTTACACATGCCTGTATTTGTATCCATATGCACACCCATTTCTCCTCATTGCATGCTATCTTTCTCTATGCTGGAGGGGCTCTATCTTATTTGTTCCGTTGCCACTGATTCCTTTCCAGAAATAAAAGAGACTCAACATCCTTTGCTATACCTGAAGATGTTGCACACCCCCTCCCATTCCAAACCAACCTTTTGTGTCATTCCCCCCACCCCCCTCCATGTGGCAGTATTATCAGTTTGAGAAACATTGCTCTAGACAGATGTTTCTCAACTTTTCTCCCATTGTTTTTTGAGCCACACTTGGCAGTGTTCAGAATTATCTTGGCTCTGTGCTTAGGGGTCACTCTTGGTAGTGCTGAAGGGTCATACAGGATGCCAGATCCTGGATTGATCACACATAGGCAGGTTTTCTACTTGTCTTTCTGGTCCCCTCGACCTTTTCCTGATTGTGGTCCCCTTCTGACCTTGTTTCCTTCCTATGACATTTCCCTGTTTTTAACCTACTAATGGAACCCCCTCTGCCTCGCCCCAGTTCCATATGGTGACTCCTCCGACTTATGTAATTTTTACCTGAACCCGCTGTGAAATGCACTAAGTGCCACTGAAGGCCCTAAGGTCCCTGACAGAGAAAAACTGGGTCTAGAGAATTCTAAAGGAGGGGTGGTATAGCATGTACAATTACATAAATGTGGGATTCCCAGAACGAGACTAGAGGGGCATTTAGTAGGACAGGGATCCGTAGGAAGGAAAAAAATTCAGAAAGGAGGCCACAATCAGATAAAAAAAATACTGCTCTAGTCCAAGATTTCCAGTGACACGTGTTGCCATAAAATTGGTTAATTTTCATGATCTTGAAGGCACCCCTGACCGCCCTTGTGCAGATCAGAGTAATTACCATCAGATGTCTTAGGTCTGATCATGGATCTTCTGAGTATCTATAAGCCTGGTACAGATCTTCCCATGATCACTTTTACTTTCTTTAACATAGTCAATACAAATATGCAAGGCAAACATCTTCCACACTGGACTTACCCCAAACTAACTTTCTGTGACTCACCTCCTCCCCTCCAAAGGCCAGAAGGATCACACTTTCAGAAACACAGCTCTACACCAGTGTTTCTCACATGCAAGACCCTCCCCACCTTGCATCTTGGGCCACACCTGGTAGTGCGATTTCCTACATTCTGGTTGAGATTTCTTATTTCCCCAGGAAGCTACCCAAAGTCTTCTCTCCCACGTCTTTCATCTGACTAAGTTGCCCTTTCTTGCTCCTGTCACTCACTGCTCTAACTACCTGCGCTATAGTGAAATTGTCTGTTTTATGACAAATCTTTCATACCCCAAAGGCAGTATTTTCTAGAAGTAAGATTAATTCCTTGTATCTTGTTGTATCCCCAGCTCTTAAAAACAGCTATAATTAGGTAGAAAACATTGAGTCAAATTCCGTAGCGTTCAATCTGGTCTTCCCAATTATTTCAAACAGTCAGCAGGATGCTAGAGTTTCTGCTCAAAGGGAGCATTGTCGTGTCTTTTTAGTGAATACTTTCCAAGTGTTCTATACGAAGAGCCAGTCAACTACACAAATCAACCAGTGGTTTAAGGACCTTAAACATCTGTACCCTTGCATGGACAGCAATCAATTGAAAGAATTGCTGGCAGAGGGGTTTGGCTACTTCCTTCTAGAATCAGACAAAATGAGACACCAAGAAAATGAAGCTTCAGGACCTCACTGTTCTGTTTAATCTGTCTGGTTCTCAGGTCCCGCAAATTGACAAGATTTTATTTTTTTCAGAGAGGCAATTTTCAAATGGAAGAGCAGAAAACAAATCAATAAAAAGGAGAGAACCACAAACTCACTGTTTTATCATGTAAAGGGAAACATCACAAAAAGTGTGATGTTGTTTGTTGCACCAGTCATGAGGACTTAGATTAGACAGATGCTGACATCTATAGGAAACAGAATAGGCATGTTTTTAAATCTTAAATGGCATAATTCTTGAGTGGACAACCTTTGTTAAACCCCACATTTGTCCTTGCTAAGTCCTTCACTACCAAGATGAAAGTAATGAGAAATATGAAGGAATTTTGTGTTTCAGAAGCTATTGACTGAAGTTACCAAGATTATTTTTTTTGGGGGGGTGGTTCTCAGATACTGTTATTTGGCACCTGGAAATAAATTTTCAGCTTCATTATGTTAGTACCCACAACTCTGCCTCCTCCCCAGACTTGTTCTACTTCAGGAAGAGGAATTTAATTATCCATAGCCCATCATCATGGATGGCATGGTATAAGATGCTATGCTCATTCTTTATTATGGCAGCAATAATAACAACTTTTATCACCTGCTATCTGCTAGACTTGGTGATATATGTTTTTAGAGATCTCAGTTATTCCTAATTGCAAAGTATCTTGATTCACCCCTTATATAAAATTTGGGCAGATAGGTAAGATGTGGGATCATCATTCATCTTACTCTATAGTTCATTCTTCCTGCTCATTTACCCTACTATATCCTGCGACATTTCTCTCCAACTGAAAGACAGGCATAATCCTAGAATGGTTGCTTTTACTTCTGTTCAAGCAGATGGTCTTATGTAAGTGTTTCTTTTCTCATTACCTTCTGATGGTTTGTCTGGGACATTGTTTAAATCATGTCTAATTCTTTTCTATACACTCAAGAATTTGTTGACAAAAGACAAAGAAACAGTTACCAAAAAAATACACATAGAGTGCAAATCAAATACAGGGAATATAGTCTTTGGTTGTATATAGGAATCATTTTTTGCGGCCATCTGCAGTTTTCAAGTGAGTTAAACATATATCCTACCATACATATAGTGAGGTCCTATTGAGTGACCAAACATCAAAACTAATCCCAAAGTAGACAAAAAATAAAGCTGAGAGTTTGTATATTGGTCGTGTTAAATATGTATTAAACTTATGTACTTTAAATATTTATAATCAAAATATCTGCCCTCACAGAATAGAACATTTATTCTGTACTAATGAATGGAGATACACACACACACACACACACACACACACACACACACACATATATATATATATGGAAAAGTAAGTAAGGTTGAGTCAACTGGTGATGATAAAACAGGGTGAGATTTTAAATGCGATCTGAACATTACAGAGAATCCAGCT
Source organism: Sorex fumeus (assembly GCF_029834395.1). Lineage (NCBI taxonomy): Eukaryota > Metazoa > Chordata > Mammalia > Eulipotyphla > Soricidae > Sorex > Sorex fumeus. The sequence continues at coordinate 6,366,240 of NW_026606134.1, read as the reverse complement.
CTATGAAATTTTCAGAAGTGGCAAAGAGACCAGAAGGGAGAACAAATTCAAAAGTGCTTAAACCACACTAGCCTTACCAAGTGTGATAACTGAAAGATAATGAGAGCATAGCAGTTATAAGAACAGTAGGGACTGCTTTCAAGGTAGCCAGAAAATACCTGAAGTTAATATTTTGTATACCAATGATATCCCAATATAGATAAAAGAAGAAAGCAGGACAAAAATCATAGTCCCTTAAATAAATTATTGTTAAACAAGTTCTGGAACTGGAATGACGTTTCAGCTAAAGTTCATGTGGAATAAAGAAATGTTAATTCTAGCTAACCTCTCAGTAATTGTTATAAAAAAAGACTAACATTATCATTCTCTCATCAGGTCGAAAACCATTAATAAATCAGATAATAATGTGAATGGCTTAGCATTTTGACTTGCATTATTTACAATATCTAAGGCATGAATTTAACCAAATACTGTTAACAAATAACTGGTTATAAAATTGTGGTGAAAATACTCAAGTATTCAGTGGAATACTTGTGCCTTTTGGGACAACATGGATAGTGATTATACTATGTGTATTAGTAACAAATAAAATGTATCAAATGGTTTCAATAATATGTGTCATATGCATAAGTAAAGGAAATGAAATGAAAGACAAAATGAACTGATTCAATAAAAAGTATGGTGGTTATTAGAAGAAAAGAGAAATAAGAGAAGGAGGAAGAGTAGACAGGTATGTTTTGTAGTGAAATGGCACTGGAACTTTGGTGGTGTCAATAGTAAACCTTAGACACATGTAGAGGTATGATATTAGACCAATAAAATTCCATAATATTATAAAACAATGGTAAATAAGTGAAAAATGATTCCTTTTTAGAAAACCATGCTGGCTGGGATTATGGTGCCGCCAGCAGGTCAATCTGTACTTGTGAGGTGAGTGCATCAGCAGCCTGATGGCGCCTTCAGACTTCCAGATACCCCCAAATTTCTGCTGTGCCTTTGGCCAGACCCCATCAACTTGGGGCAAAGTTTAACAAGAAAGTAAACGGCCAAAAGTTAGGTATGTGGAAGACACACCCACAAATCACCTCCAGCTCAGCTATATAATTGTAGGCAAGGCCTTTCTGGTTCCTGATCAAACTACTTAATGGTCATGATCCCAGAGACTCTGAGACAAATCTTGGAACCCAGCAGCTTTTGACAGAGATGTGTCTGGTCCCCGCAATGGGTTACCTGAGCCAACCCCCTGGGGGGGGAGGGTGTAGTCCCTCTGCCTGCTCCCCCTTGGCAGCTCGGTGGTCACCATCTTCCAGAGGCCACTGGACAGTCAGGTTTGGGACCACAGTGATGAGACACTCAGGGCCTCATGAGATGGGGGTGGAGCCCGGCTCCAAGGATTCCAGAGTTGCCGCCCATGAATGGCTTCTCTAGCTCCTGCTGATCAAGCTGCTTAATGGCCATGATCCAAGAGACTCAGAAACAAATCTTGGAACCCAGAGGCTTTTGGCAGAAATGCATCCGGTCCCTGCAGTAGGTTACTGGTGTTACTGGTGCCAGGACCCTCCAGGTGGGAATAGGTTCCGTGCCTTGGTCTGTTCCCCCTGGTGGCTTGGTGAATCCTTCAGAGGCCATTGGACAGTCTGGTTGGGCCTGCAGTGATGAGACACGTGGGGCCTCATGGGATGGAGGTAGAGCTGGCTCTTTCCTCTCTGCCCCAACAAGATCCTGAGTCACTGCCCACAAACAGCCTCTCTGGCTCCTGATCTAGCTGCTTAACGGCCATGATCCAAGAGACTCAGGAACAAATCTCAAAACCCAGTAGGTTTTGGCAGAAAGCCCTCCATATTTAATTGTTAAAATTTCAAAATTCCAAAATCGTGCGGCTACTACAGCAGCTATGTGACATCATATGTTATTCATAACCAACAAAAGAAAACAAATTGTCTACTGTTGCCTTTTTGGCAGATCTGAGTGTTGGAGTAAAATCCAAAAAAATAATAATGGTGGGTCTGGTGTTAAAATATTGAATGTAATTAAAGTAGAGAGTCATCTGCACCACAGGTAGTGGGAGGGTGTTGGATGGGGGAGTGTATTGGGGTTTTTGGTTGTGGAAAATGGGTACTGGTGAAAGGATGGATGCTTCACTGTATGGCTGAGAACTAAACTTGAAAGCTTTGTAACTGCTCTGATGGTGATTTAATAAATAAAATTATAAGAAAGAAAAAAAAGTAAGGTGGAGTTCATGCCCAATTCAATCAGTCTAATCTATGACTGAATAAATAGCAATACTCCTTCATTTAAAAAAAACTGACTAAAAGGAAATGCAGAGCCAAAATAGGAACCAGATTCTATTAATTATTTTAATACTTGCCTGTTTGGTACTTCTCACCCTTATGTTTTTAAATAATTTTTCTTGCTTTTATTATACAAAAGAATTATGCAACTTTTTCATATTAGACTAGGAATATCTGCCTATAGTTATAGACATTGTTCAGAAATACTTTTGCGATTAGCATATGCTCCAAGCAATTTTACTAGTTTTGCAGAAGTCAAAAGCTATCCGTTCAAGAGAAAAATTAAGCAACAACTTACGTATATTGTGCCATATCTTATCAATCATAAGAATGAATGCTATTATTCTCACTCTGCTTGCAGAAATTGAGAAAAAGTTATTTGAAAACGAATTGGAACGTTAAATAATTCAACAAATTTTCAGTTTGACTCTGGAAGGGCTACACATTTTTGACAATATTCTGGAAGAATAGTTCCAATGCTGAATTTCAGAGATCTGTGCCACAATGAATCCATGATTACTTGTGCAATTCTCTATCCGCCAAGCTGCTGAAAATAATTTAGTCAAAGAAATTTGTATAATTTATAGTTTCATTTCTACAACCGGGATAAGCACATAATTGATTGTGTAGCAGATTGTGTATCTGTCTTGTTCAGTGAGTATGTTTTCTTAAAATTAAAGTCATTGAGAATATTGATGGAAAATCTTCTAAATTCTATTTAATTCTCAACTCCATCTCAGAAACTGTGACCATGCTTAAAGATTGAATTGATTGCTTATTAGCAGTTTTCAAGAAGCTGATTCATCTCCTATACCCTCTTGTTATCTCTGTATAATCACCCAGGTAAATTTTCTTTGTTCTATTGCTTATACTAGTTCAACTTGGGCGTTTTGGGAATAAATAGGCATTTATGCAACACTCTTAGTGCATTTTTCATTGAGATATAGTCTCGTCACAGCAGGCTGAAGAGATAAGCACACTCCGTATCTTAACTACTTATTCTCTATCAATGTGGATATATCTACATTTAAAAATTAAGAACAAAAAGGAAAAAATGGCTACAGAGTTTGAAGATAGGGTTTTATTTTTTACTTTTCCCTTTAAAGGAGAGTGCAGCTTTCAGTGGCCACTGAACACTTCTGGGCCTCAGATTATGTATATAATTTTAAGGATTCTAAGAGTTTGGTATTTTCTAAAATCAAACAATATGAGTCAACATAGAAAGATCACTGGAATAAAGAATGTTGTGTCATTTGCAAGAATTTGGCCAAACATAATTACATCCACGTTCATTAAACACTTACTGTGTATAGTAGAGAAGCAATATCAAGGCAAGTATTACACAGTATATGTCTGTGTTTAAGAAAATCATAGAATAGAACTAAGGATGAGTAACAGACCTTGAGCCAAGACGTAAGTTCTGTTCTTTGGATTGGATTTGAATCTTACTTTGCCGATATTGGGCTGGGATAGATAATGATACTAACTGTGATAAAGCATGCCCCTAACAAAGACCCCAAGGTCAGAATAGTTCCCTGAGCAAAACAGTTTAGATCTTTTAAAAATAATTGGGTAGCAAAAGTGTCCCAGGAAAGAATAGAATAGATTTTGGGCAGCAAATATGTGCCCAGAAAAGAATAAAAGAATAGAATAAACCAATCTAGGGTCTTTTAGATGTAGCAGGTTAAATAGCCAAAAGTAGAATAGGAAATTGTCATGGGTATATATTTTAGGGTGCTTGCTAATTGGCTTTTGAGATATCCCAGCCTCTGCTCTTAATGTAATCATTAAATGTTTATGTGCTTGTAGCCATCCTTAATGTCTCTGTCAACTTAAATAATGCCCATATGTTTAGAATGTGGATAGGGGAGTTATCCTGTATTGAACAAACAGAGAGCCTGTGAGTTCACTGATGGATGCTCAGGAAACCCTCAGGATTGGACAGTCCCTGTGTGTTTTTGTTCTTGTGTGTTGATCTTACTCTCTGTGACTAACCCCCAACTGGACACAGGTCAAATGTTCCAAGTCAATTGAATTTATGGTGGTAAATTGCCACATAAGTGACCTATTGTCTCAGAATAGATAAGAGGACACAGAAAGACAAGACAAAACTGGGTTAAGGCACTTGCATTGCTTATTTGTCATTGCAAGTTTGACCTGTGGTACCACAGGTAATTTCCCAAGCACCACAGAGGTCACTCGAGCACAGAACTGGAAAAATACCTGACCACTGCCAAATGTGACCCAAATCCCCCCTCTTCCAAAGTAGAGGTAAAAATCCTAATTCATAGCCTTATTCAAATGATTCAATTCTTTAATTGATTCAACTGACAAATATTTAATGTGTGTCTGCTCTGTATCACAAACTGTGATACATGTTTTCATAAATTGGTGAACAGAACTGACAACTATGTGTGCCCTGGTATGGTTCCAGAGGAGCAAGATTGAAACTGAAGATAAATTGTAATTAGTAAGTGACCATAAATAAGCAACAGGTTAATAAATGAGGAGAATATAAAGAATCTAGTTTTCTTCTCTCTCTCCTTTTGGGTGTTGTGGTTTGCAAAAGAGGCATTGAGTGGCAATCATGTCCGGTCTATAGTCCACTTTCAGCATGCATCTTTCATCCTGGGTGGATCCTCTGAACAGGCTTTACTTGGTATTCCCTTCTCTATCTAAGCTGCCTTTCTCCCCAGGATGTACAACTGGCCTCCAAGCCATGGAGCGAACCTCATGGTACTTACCTCAACTATTCTTGGGTGTTAGTCTCCTATTCTATTACTTTACATTCCACAGATGAATGAAAGCTTTCTATGTCCGTCTCTCTCTTTCTGACTCATTTTACTTAGTGTGAGACTTTCCATGTAGAACCACTTGTATGTAATTTTCATGACTTCATCTTTTCTAACAGCTGCATAGTATTCCATTGTGTAGATGTACCAAAGTTTCTTTAACCAGTCATCTGTTCTCGGGCATTCAGGTGTTTTTTTTTTAAAGATTCTAGCTATTGTGAACAGTGCAGCAATGAACATAGAAGTGCAGATGTCATTTCAACTATATTTTTTTTGCCTCTCCGGGATATAATCCCTGAGTGTTATTGCTGAGTCAAATGGGAGCTCAATTTCTAATTTTTGAGAATCATCCATACTGTTTTCCAAAAGGACTGAAACTGTCGGCATTCCCACCAGCAGTGAAGGAGGTCCCTTTCCCCTACATCCGCGCCAATACCACTTGCTTTTGTTCTTTTCATCAATATGCTGGCTCGGCACTTCACACGCTACCAGTCTGAATGCAAGCTTCCGTCCCAGTGGAAAGCCAGCAGAACTGCACTACTGTACAAGAAGAGAGACATCCACGACATTGGCAAATATCACCCAATCTGCCTATTGTCTGTCATCTACAAGCTGTTCACTCGAGTCATCCTGAATAGGATTGGCAGAACACTAGATGAAGGACAACCATGCTAGCAAGCTGGGTTCTGCAAAGGACTCAGCACCATCGACGATATCCACATGATAACCAAGCTCACTGAGGTTTCTTGGAAGTTCAAGATGCCGTTCTGTCTAATGTTCATTGATTTAAAGAAGGCCTTTGATTCTATTGAGACAGAAGTGGTCATTGAAGCTCTAGCCAATCAGGGCATTCAAACTCAATACATCAGGATCCTCCATGAGCTGTATTACAGATTCACTACCAGGATCTCACCATTCTACAGGGAAGTGATCATTCATGTCAAGAGAAGGTTTTGGCAGGGTGATATCATTTCACTGAAACTCTTCAGTGGCACCCTCGAGAACATCATGCAATGACTGGAATGGGAAGGAATAGAAGTGAAGATAGATGGTCAGTAACTACACCACCTCCGCTTTGCTGATGACATTGTTCTAATAATAAGAAACATTAGGCAAGCAGCACAATTGCTGGCCAACTTAGACCGTGAGTGTGGAAAGGTCAGACTACAGCTGAATCTTACGAAGACAATGTTTAAGTCACTTTCCTCTGTCTCATGTTTATGAGAAACAGCCTCATTCCTGATACTCCATTCACTCTCAATAAAACGACCATCTCTGAATGCAACAGTTATGTGTACCTAGGTTGAGAAGTCAACATGATAAATGACCTAGCACCTGAGTTGTGCAAGAGGAAGAGAGCAGCTTGAAACACCTTCTAGGGCGTTGAAGAAATAGCTCAGAGGACCAAGAACCTCCGGCTCCGGGCACATCTCTTTGATTCCACTCTTCTTCCTGCATTAACAAACGCCTAAGAGACCTGGACCCTACGCAAACAGGATGAGAACACTATTCGGGTCTCCCAAAGAGGAACTGAAAGAGCTATGCTTGGAGTATCACGTTTCACTCAAATGAGAGAAAGAATCCAGAGTTCCAACCTCCTTCGATGATCAAGAATCAGGGACACTGTCTCATTTGCCAAGGCATCAAAAATCAGATGGGCTGGACACATAATGAGATTTGGAGATGACTGCTGGACTAGAGACATTACTGACTGAATTCCATGGGACGTCAAAAGACCACATGGTCGCCCACCTACCAGAGTATCAGATTTCTTCATCAAGTTCCTGAAAGATCAGTTTGAGGCTCTTTGTGTTCCTAGAACTTACAGATGCCATTGGGCTACACTAGCACGTGACAGGGACAAATGGAGATGTTAATGGCGCCTGCTCGAGGAAATCAATGATTAACGGGAAGTCAAGTGATCAAGTGATTTATTCTTTTGGATGTTCGCCAGTCTCTGTGGTGTGAGATGATATCTCGTTGTTTTGATCAGCATCTCCCTGATGTTTAATGTTGTAGAGCATTTTCTCATGTGTCTTTTAGGCATTCGTATTTATTCTTTTAGAATGTGTCTGCTCATTTCATCACCCCATTTTTTGATGGTGTTGGATGTTTTCTTCTTGTGGAGTTAACCAGTGCTTTGTATATCCTTGATATCAACCCCTTACTGGATGGATATTGGGTGAATATCCTTTCCCATTCTGTAGATTGTCTTTGTATTTTGGTCACTGTATCTTTTGCGGTGCAGAAGCTTCTTAGTTTAAGATAGTCCCATTTGTTTATATCTCTTTCCACTTGGTTGGTCAGTTGAGTTTTGTCTTTGAAGATACCATTAGCCTGAATATTGTGGATGGTTTTGCTGACCTTGTCTACAACGTATACTATGGATTCTGGCCTGATGTTGAGATCTTTAATCCCTTTTGACCTGACATTTGTGCATGGTGTTAGGTTGGTCTCTAAGTCCATTTTTTGCATGTTATTGTCCAGTTATGCCAGCATCATTTGTTAAAGAGGGCTTCCTTGCTCCACTTCACATTTCTTGCTTCCTTGTCAAAGATTAGATGTTCATACACTTGGGGTTGTGTGTAGGGATATTCCACCCTGTTCCATTGGTCTGCAGTTCTGACTTTGCTCCAGTGCCATGCTCTTTTAATTATTACTGCTTTGAAGTAGAGATTGAGGCTGGGGAAGGTTATGCATCCCAACGTCTTTTTTTCCCAAGAATTGCTTTTGCTATTCATGGATGTTTGTTGTTCCGTATGAATTTCAGGAGTGCTTGATCTATTTCTTTGAAGAATTTCATGGGTATCCTTATAGGGATCACATTGAATCTGTATAATGCTTTGGCGAATATCGCCATTTTGACAATGTATTGACAAGTATTCCTATCCATGAGCAGGGGATATGTTTCCATTTCCTCGTGTCCTCTTTTATTTCATGGAGTAGCATTTTGTAGTTTTTGTTGTAGAGGTCCTTTACCTCTTTAGTTAGGCTGATTTCGAAGTACTTGATTTTCTTGGTCATGATAGAGAACGGGATTGTTTTTTCCATGTCACTTTCCTCTGTCTCATTATTTGTGTACAGAAATTTTATGGATTTGGGGGTATTGATTTTATAGCCTGAAACTTTACTGTACAAGTCTGTTGTTTCTAGGAGTTTCTTGTTAGAGGATTTAGGATACTCATGGTATCATATCATCTGCAAATAGTGAGAGCTTGATTTCTTCTTTTCCTATCTGTATGCCCTTAATATTTTTTTCTTTCCTAATCGCTATTGCAAGTACTTGCAGCACTATATTGAACAGAAGTGGTGAGAGTGGGCATCCTTGTCTTATCCCTGATCTTAGAGGAAAGGCCCTTAGTTTTTCCCCATTGAGGATAATGCTTGTCGTAGATGGCTTTGACTATCTTGAGGAAAGTTCCTTCAAAACCCATTTTGGTGAGAGTTTTCATCTTAAACAGGTGCTGGATATTGTCAAATGTTTTCTCTGCATCTATTGATATGATCATATAGTTTTTATCTTTACTTTTGTTGATATGATGAATTATGTGGATTGATTTCCAAATGTTAAACCATCCTTGCATTCCCGGGATGGGTCCCACTTGGTCGTGGTGTATAATCTTTTTGATGAGTCATTGGATTCTATTTGCTAATATTTTGTTGAGGATCTTCTCATCAGTGTTCATCAGTGATATTGGCCTATAGTTTTCTTTGTTGGTGATGTCTTTGTTTGCTTTTGGTATTAGGAAGAGATGTGCCTCATAGAAACTGTTTGGGAGAGTTTCATTTTTTTTTTTTAATTTCCTGGAAAAATTTGAGGAGAACTGGCAACAGGTGTTCTTTAAATGTTTGGAAGAATTCACTAGTGAATCCATCTGGGCCTTGTTTTTGGGAAGACTTTTGATTACAGCTTCAATTTCGTTGATATGAATGAGTCTATTGAGGTATTCCATGTCTTCTTAGTTCAATCTTGGAGGTTAGAGGAATCCAGGAATCTATCCATTTCTTCTAGGTTCTCTTGTTTTATGACATATGGACTCTCAAAGTAGTCCCTGATGATCTTTTGAATTTCTTTAATTTCTATTGTGATATCCCCTTTTTTATTTCTGATTTGGTTTATTAGGGTTCTCTCTCTCTCTTTCATTGTGAGTCTTGCAAGTGGTTTATCAATCTTTTTTATTTTCTCAAAGAACCAGCTCTTGGTTTCATTAACATTTTGGATTGTTTTCTGGGTTTCCATGTTGTTAATTTCTGCTCTAAGTTTTATTATTTCTTTCCTTCGGCCAAATTGGGTCCTTTTCTAAGATCTTGAGCTATGAGGATAGGTTATCATGTAGGCCCTTTCTTCCTTCCTTAGGATTGCTTGCAAACCTATAAATTTTCCTCTTAACACAGCTTTAGCTGCGTCCCATAGGTTCTGGTAGCTCGTGTCATCATTCTCTTTTGTTCCCAGGTAACTTTTGATTTAGTCCTTGACCTGCTTCCTGACCCACTCATTGTTCAACATTGAGTTGTTTAATTTCTAGGTGTTTTATTTGGTTCTCCGTGTCTTAGTGTGTGATTAGCTTCTATCTTCAGTGCATCATGGTCTGAAAAGGTTGTTGATACTATTTTTATCTTCCTGATTCTATTGAGGTATGTTTTGTGGCCTAGGACATGGTCAATTTTGGAAATTTTTCTTAGTGCAATGGAATAGAATGTGTATTCTTTCTTTTTGGGGTGTAAAACCCTATATCAGGTTGATTCTCCCTCTCTCTTCTGTTTCTTCCTTCAAAGCCAGTTTTTCCTTGCTGAGTTTTGTTCTTGTTGATCTATCCAGAGGTGATAATGTGATATTGACGTCTCCGACTACTTTTGTGTTGCTAGCAATGTCCTTCTTAAAATCTGTAGTTGTTTTAAGTATTTAGCTAGTCCCTCATTAGATGCATATACATTAAAGAGTGTGATTTCTTCCTGCCGTACATATCCCTTGATAAATAGAAAATTGCCTTCGCTGTCCCTTTTAATCCTTTTCAACCTGAAATCTATGTTGTAGAATACTTGTATGGCAACTCCAGCTTTTTTGAGGGAATTATTTAGGGCTGGAGTGATAGCACAGCAGTAGGGCGTTTGCCTTGCATGCAGCCAACATGGCTGACCCGAGTTCGATTCCTCCGCCCCTCTCGGAGAGCCTGGTAAGCTACCGAGAGTATCTCGCCCGCACTGCAGAGCCTGGCAAGCGACCCATGACGTATTCGATATGCCAGACACAGTAACAACAAAGTCTCCAATGGAGACGTTACTGGGCCGGCTCGAGCAAATTGATGAATGACGGGAGGGCCTTTATCTTTATCTTTATCTTATTTGTTTGCAAGATTATTTTCCATCCTTTAACTTTGAGTCTGTGTTTGCTCTGACTCTTCAAATGAGTTTCTTGTAGGCAACAGAATGTTGGTTTTAGTTTCTGGATCCATTTTGCCACTCGGTGTCTCTTGATTGGTGCCTTTAGACAATTGACATTGAGAGATTATTGTCATGGGGTTTTGTGCCATAGTTCTGTAAGGGTTCATTGTGTTTATGGGTGTTTTCCTTCTTGAATTATAGAAGCCCTTTTAGTCCTTCTTTTAGGTTTGGTTTTGAGTCTATAAAGTTCCTGAGTTGTTTATCTATAAAATGGTACATCGTTCCATCAAGTTTGAGTGAGAGTTTAGCTGGATAAAGTATTCTTGGTGAGGCATTCATTTCATTGTGTTTCACTATATGCCACCATTCTCTTCAGGCTTGGAGGATTTCCTTTAATAGATCTGCTGTAAATCTAAGGTGTGCTCCTTTGTATGTGATTTACTTCTTTGACCTTGCTGCTTGAAGTATTGTGTCTCTATCCATGACATCCATCATTATGACTATGATATGCCTTGGGGTGTTTTTATTAGGGTCTCTTTTAGCTGGCACCCTTCTGGCTCCCTGGATGTGGATGTCTGAATACTTTAACTCTGGGAACTTTTTAGCAATGATTTCTTTCACTGTGGCTTTTTCATTGGGATTGCTTTCCTGCCCTTCTGGTACTCAGATGATTCTAATATTGTTCTTCTTGGCATCATACCCTAGGTCTCTGATTTGCCTTAGAGCTCTCTTGAGGTCTTTTCCCATTGTTTGTTGTTCCCTATTTGATTTCTACTGCTCATCTTCAAGCTTAATGATCCTGTCTTCAGCTGTAGTCATTCTACTGTTGAGGGCACCCACTGTGATTTTAATTTCATCTACCAAAACCTTTATTTGTGACATTTCTTTTTGTAGTTTTTATTTCTGCTCTCATTTCATCCTGTATTTTCTCAACTATCTGATTCACTGTTTCTTTCATTTCTTTCTTTAATTTTCTGAATGTCTGCTCCATTGATTCTTTGAGTTCCTTGAACAGCCTCAGTATTTCATCTCGGAATTCTTTATCGGAGAGATCATATTTGTGGGTAACCCCTGTTGAGGATTCAAGTCTCTTTTCGTCCTCTCTTAGTAGCGGAGATTTGCATTGTTTGTTAATGTTGTTGTGCTTGTATAGAGGTAGAACCTTCAAGTTCACTTATACTGTTCCCTCTCACATCAGCAAAGGGTTCTGAATGAGCTCGGTCGATGATGGTCACCCTTCTCCCCTTCTAGAATACGTCCTTCCTCTCAGACATTATTCTGTGACATATGATAGGCATCTAATGAAGCATTGGAGGATGTGCTCTTTTATGTAGGGCTTGTATAGCTTTTTTGCATACAATGATCTTTTAATGGAGTTGGTGTAGGCCAGTGGATTGTTGTTGCATTATGTTTTAGGAGGCCGGGATGTTTTGCTCATAATTAGGTGATATAGGTTGGCATATGAGTTGAGAGTGCTCGGAGTGGGAAAAAAATAACTGTGACCACACAGAAGGCTACGTCCACTTTTGAAGATGCTATGCCCCCTACGTGGAGGTCGCACCCCCAACCAGTCCCAGATGCTAGTCCCCCATCCTGTCTGGCTGCCCAGAGGTGGGGGTGCAACGTAGGGAAGGGGTGCGCAGAGCAGGAACACGCTGACCAACGAACATGCAGAGAGGGGCGGAGGGGCAATGTGGTGGGTCAGCGGTTTGGCGAAACTCGGGTAGGTGTTCCTCAAAGTCTCCTTCAGCTGCCTGGCAGTGGGGATACGGTGCTTGAAAGGGGTGCTTGGGGCACCTGACCTGAAAACACTTTTTAAATGTGGAAAATAACTAATAATTATAGAAACACATTTTTTTTATGTTGCGTGCAAGGCAAACGTCCTACCTGCTGTACTATCACTCTGATCCCAATTTTAATTCACTGGGTATATATAGTCAAGCAAAATGTAATCTGTGAAGCTGCCTACATTGAAGTTTTATTCTTGGAAAAGATGATTTACTTTTTAAAGATTGTGAGTTCACACATAGCTACGATGGGGTCGGAGCAATACTACAGAACATAGTGTTCTTTCTTACCTTACAGACGACCAACCTGGATTCAATTTCCGGCATCCTCTATGGTTCCCTGAACCCTCCAGGAGAAATTCCTAAGTGCAGAGCCAGAAGTAACCACTAAGCATGGCTGGACTTTTGCCCCCAAACAAAACAAAAGTTGCAGTGATGGAGGCTTTATTTTCTGATAGCTGATGTGCAGCAAGCTGATGTTTTTTTTTTTTTTACTATACCAAGAGATCATATAAAACAGAGTTGAAATTAAGTTTATTCTGTTTTGAAAAACTTTGTTCTATGTTCAATGTGCATGAGTATTTCTGATGTGATTAATGTTGTAAAAGTGAATTTTGAATATTTCTCTGAAGATTTTTCTGAAATAAATGCTTTCTTTCTTTTTTTTTTAAAGTATGAATGGAATCAATTATTTGTAGGTGACCTTTAGGGACTCTTCTTTTAAGTACATTTAGGAGTGATTTTAGGGTGGGTGTTACAAAGTAGTGCCGAGAAATCATTGCATAAGAAAGTTTTATTTGAAGTTCTTATGACAAATTTAGAATACAGGAGTTGTTGCCAGGAGGAGGTCTTCAGTTACTAGAAGTGGAGTGTTTAATACTAAGTCAGGAATCTCCATTTGGAGGAAATTGATACCATTGCATGTGGAGTATGGCCTCAGATGAACATAGGGTATAAAATGTAACTGCCTTGCAGAAAAGCTTATCTGTTTCAGAGGTCCAGAATGATGCTCAGAAAAAAATACAGCAGTTTCTCCCTTTAGTCTGGAATTTTCCTGAGAAAGGGGGCAATTGTCTTTGCAGGTGTTTCCTACAATGATAGAGAAGAAAAGACTAAAGAGAAACTGAAGATTTCAGCAATTATGCTATAAGCTTCCAAAATATCAAGCTACTCATATGTTGCTATTAGAAATGAAAATTGACACTACTGTTGTAGGGGGAATTTTACCATTTAGCACAGAGTAGGAGATTTAAGATGTCCTGAATTTTACCTTAAATGTTTTGTGTTTTGAGGTCTAACATAAATTAGATGATATGCAAATTAGTATAGGTAAGGTATTCAAAACGTTCACTGCAACTTAAAAAATAAACCAATGAAAAGAAAAAGAACTATATAGGAAACTATATAAACTATATGTTTTTGCTTAAGAATATTCTGTTTTCCTTTATTTGAAAATATCTCAGCTGAGTTCTTGGCCCTTTAAGTCACTAGTTTGCCTGCTCTTTTTATCTTTCAGGTAGTTGAAATTTCTTAAAATGTAAGAGCTGTCACTAGCTGATGTGCTGCCTGCATATACTTTCCAAACTCTTTGAAATTTCTCCTTTATGCCAATTTTCATCTCACTGTATACTTGATGTCTCCTTTATTTTCCCCAAATTGTTAAAAAGTAGGGTGATAAAAAATTTTTTAAATGAGCACAAATGAAGCAATTTCTCAATGCAGGCTAGCGCATCATAAGTGTAAGAGGAAGTGGTTTTATTCCACTAAAGAGAAATGACACCAGATGGAAACACAAATACAAGGGAAATGCCACCAGAAATAGCAACCACACAAATAAATATGTCAAACTGTCATTTCCCCCATTTTCAGATCTTTTTTACTATTTAGAGGAAGTTATAATGATTGTACGTATTATAGCCTACATAGAAGAAAACCTTTATAAGGATAATCTGTAGGAATTTATAACTACAAAGGACTATGAAAGAGAGGTAATAAGGGAAGTATAAATTGTAAGAGTTGTATATTACGCATGAAGAACATAAATTAACTTTAAAAAATATTATTTTACGGCACACACAAGTAAAATATTATACAAAAATACCCTCACAACCAAAATATTAGACAAACAACTAACTGGCTAATAGTGGAGATTAGTTATTTTAAATTAAAAGAAATTATTTATCCAAATGAAGAATAGAAAGAAAAAAATGATAAAAATAACAGATGGGGTAAATAGGAAACTAATAGCAAGATGGCAAATTACCTCAATAGTTATAACTAAGTGTAAAGGTGTAAATTGCAGTGACAGAGATTGGCCTTTGGTGGAGGATGTGCTGTTGGGGCATTGTATGCATGAAACCCTATCATTCACAGTATTATAAACCATGGAGATTAAAATAAAAATTGAAAAATCCATTATAAATATCTAAAGAGCAGCAGGGAGAGAGAAGCCTGATGAAAGCAAAGAAACTGGGCCAAACAAAGAAGTCGCTGATGATACTTTACATGAGGTCAGTCTCTTGCCCTGCATCAAGAACCCTTCTAACTGGCTCTCGGCCTCATGAGACTTTGTTGATTTCTGTTGCACTGCCTCCTACCTAGCTCACTGCATCATAGGCTTCCTGATCACTTATTAAGACCCTTCTTTTCAGTGAACTCTGTGACATCCACACATTTGGATCGTTTCCAGTGTTGAAAGAGGCAACTTTTTCCTCTGTCAGAAATGGAAGTTCCAAGATTTGAGTTTTAAGTCCAGAAGTGTAAAATGGCACTGGGCTCTCTTTGACCAGGATTTTCGTATTTATGAGTCCTCACTTCAATGTTCCATCATAAAATCACTACTTCTGAGTAATGCTCTGCAAGATTCTCAACAGCTGGTTTTGTTTTAAATAGACAAAAGAAATCCCAACCTGAGACATATGCTGGAGCAGCTGTAGATGGAATTATATGATACTCATGTTTGGCTTCAAAATTATATTGGAGAAGAGAAGGACAGGAGGGGCTATGGGTTGATATTGGGTGAAACTTGACAAAGGGTACATTGGGGTTCATTAAGTCACTCTCCTTGCGTATGTGTGTTTGAAATTATCTATAATAAAAGCATCTTAAATGTTAAAAAATATTAAAAGAAAAATCTATTAGCACAATATGACTAGAAAACATTTAAATATGAAGAATAGATTGGTTAAAAGTAAAATGATAAGAATGTAATCATGAGAACACTACCCAAAGATACTTAATGTGATATATTAATAATAGACAAAATACATTTTTGGATATTTCTTATGCCCTTAGATGTTGCAGGATATTTTAAAATTATGAGTAAATGATTAAGAAATAATCACTCTAAATTTATATATGCATCTATGACAATTTAAAAAAGACATAAAGCAATTATATTTTGTGATTTTAATATTTCTTTTACTAACTTATTAGATAGTTAGACAAAAATTCATATGAAATAGAAGAATTGAGCAATTTTATAACTATATTGACCTCATCTATATCTATGGAACACAATAACAACCTCAAAACTGTAGATTTGACTTTATTTCTAGTTATACTGGGCTATTTATAAAGATATATCATATGGTGAATTATGAAAATGTCTCAGTAAATTCCAAAGACTATAAATTCTTTGGTAAAAATTAAAAATCAATAGGATAACATTTAGAAAATTCTCAAATATTTGGAAATCCAGTAATGCATTTCTGAGTAAACCATATGTCAGAGAAGAAATTACAAGGATGTGCAGAAAATATTTTAGACAGTGGTAAGAATAATATGTTGTATAAGTGTAGAAACAATATAAACAATTGTCAATGCAGCGAAAGCACTGGTAAAATTCAAGAGTTTATATAACAAAAATTAAACAAGTTGAGATTTAAATAAAATTTATTTGAGGAAATTAGAAAAATTATTAAATTAAAATTCAAATAAGTATAAATACAGAAAAATGGATAAGTAAAATGCATAAGTGAATTAAAAGATGAATTAATAAATAATAAAGACTATTAGAAGTGATAAACCCCTGGTGAGCTTATAAAGAAAAAAAGAGAATTATATTTATTAATATAAATATGGGTGAAACTATAAATTATAGGAGAAATATCATATGATCATTTAAATAGAGTTAAGAAAGTTTTTGAAAGTGTTCAGCACACATATGTGATAGCAAACTGTCAATAGATTAGAAAGCAAGAGCGTCTTCATTCTGATAAAGTCTTGAAAAATGTCTTGACTTAATGCTTATTTAATCTGCTACCCTTAAATCTTGTAAAATGCAAGGGCATTTGCATGATATTAACTGGTCCATGCTACAGCCTGTGAACTTCTAGTAACTTGTGTTTGTTACCATTCCAGGTGAGGCCAGTCTGGCTGACATTACTAGGCCTACTGTACAACAGGAGGCAGAGTCCCTCCCTTCCAGATCTACTCAGTAAATCATAGCTGTTCCCAGCAGCCTCCACACCCATCCTGCACCAGATTAGCTGCCAGGAACCACAGCTCCTGAAGGGTGCAGCCTCATGCATGATAGATCTATTCAGTAAATTTCAGCTGTTCACAGTTATATTCCCTATAATTCGGTGAAGACAGCTGAGGGTGAAGAGAGCAACCACCAACCTAACCCATCAGCATCTTCCAGGGAGTCTAACTACAAAGACCCCCCAAAAAGCAAGAACCTAGAAAATCAATGGGAAAAACAAGTAGCAGTCCACCAAGTCTAATGAGCAAAACCAATGACACCAGGGACACAAACAACACCAACCAACTCAGTAAATCCTACAACAATGACTTTAGTGACAGCATCATAAGGATGTTAAACAAACTGAAAGAAACTATGGCACAGGTAGTCAGCACAGCACAAGAAAATAAGAGTCAAATGAGAAAACTACAATCGAAAGTGACAGAAATGAAAAAGAATGGTAGGTGGCATATAAAAACTCAATAGAAGCCCTGAACAGCAGAATAACAGCAGTTGAGCAAAATGATCAAGTAACTCCATGAGAAAGAGGAAACCTATAGGAAACAGCAGACTGTGGGGAATAGTATGAAAAGAAATGAACAGCCTACCAGAGAACTATGGGATGAGCTCAAGGGAAAAAGTAGGATCATTGGAGTTCCTAAAGAACAGGAAGGCAAATTTGATGAAGAAACAATAGTTAAGGAAATGTTGGATAAGAGTTTCCCAGAGTTGAGAAATATATGCAGTGAGATCCAAGATGTCTGAATGGTCTCAGCGAAAATAGACTTAATTAAGAAAACTCCAAGACACTTTGTACAAAAGCCAAGGCAGAGATAGAATATTGAGAGCAGCAAGATCTAAAAGGAACTTTACACATACAAAGGAGAGCCAATAAGATTTGCAACAGATCTATCAAATGCGACTCTGCCATCAAGAAGAGTCTGGAGGCATAGAGTACAACAATTCAACAAAAGGAACACCTCATCAAGAGTACTGAATCCTGCAAGATTATCATTCAGACTTGAAGGAACTTTACAGAGCTTCTTGGAAAGTCAACAGTTTAGGACATTTGTTGGAGTTCTCCCTGGCGCAACCCCTTGACCAACAGAGGTCGCTGTGTCTGTAGAGAGAGTAACTTGGGTCCTTCTCTGGGAATTGGGCTGTAGCCAGTGGCACCTGACAGTTCTAAGGAGAACATAGATTAGTTGCCCTTGATTTGCCGGCGACTGATGGCTTGAGATGTGGGAAACAGACATTTTTGGATGTCGGAAATACTTCAACCTTGCCTTTGCCTTAGAGCATCAAGCAGCTCCTTCCTAGTCATAACAATACCTGCCTCCCTCTCCCACCTGTTACCTTATTACACCTACGCATTCTCTCTCAGCCTCTCTTTAACCATTGCTTTTCCTATAAACTTTGTCATAGGACCCTTAGTCTGGGATCCGCGTAGATGGTATCGCCCAGCTTACCCATTGCATGTGTATCTTTGAGTCATCATCCCTAGACTGGGTGATTGTCTATATGTTCCCAGGTCTCATACCTGAACTGACAGCTACAGAGATTCATAGTTGTGAAACCAGTTTTGCAAGAAACATTAAAAGAGCTTCCCTGCAGGACAGTACAAACTTCCCAGTGTGTGATATTGAGTATGGCACCCACAAATGGTGCATAGGGTTGTCTGCTACTAGATTAGTAAAGGTTATCTCCACTCCTAGCTTTCTAAGGGATTTTACACATTTTCAATAATAAATTAACATCTGATTAAAAAGTTCTAAAATTCGGGCTGGAGCTATAGCCAGCGGGTAGGGCGTTTGCCTTGCACACAGCCGACCCAGGTTCAATTCCCAGCATCCCATATGGTCCCCTGAGCACTGCCAGGAGTGATTCCTGAGTGCAAAGCCAGAAGTAACCCCTTAGCATCGCCGGGTGTGACCCAAAAAGAAAAAAAAAGTTCTAAAATTCATCAGTTGCACTATAGTGACTGTGGTTTACTTTGAAAAAATATTTTAAAAACATTCATTAATCATGGTGTTTCACTAATAAAAAAATAAATAAAAAAATTCATTAAACTTTTAGGTCCCTGAGTCTCTTCCCGGTCTCTTAAAACCACCCGTGGTTTCCTTTTTTCCTTTTTTTCTTTTTTAAATTCACCAAGGCCATTGTGGCTATCTTAATCCAGTAACTATGGAAACAGTGTAGTTATTTTCCAGATGAGAGAGTCAAATAAATGAACTTAAATAACTATACAAATATAATCAGTTGACTTATCATTTAAATTTCTTTAATAGTGCTGAAAAATAACTGTCATCACTTCAAATGTTAAGAGGTCACGAACAGTGGGTTTTATAATAATAGTTACAGTAGCACACAAAGGAAAATTATGCATAATACCACAACACCTTATCTTATAAACATCTATTCTTTAAAATCTGAATAATGAAGATTAAAACTACAGTAGTTTATCTTCTTTTTCATAGAGAATAAATCCTTATCTTTGTTCTAAAAATATAATAAGGGCATTTACTCTCACGATTTCTATTCAATAATGCTCTTCAAGTCCTAGCTAGTAAAAGGAAGAAAGTGGCAAAAAAGGGGGCATACAGATTAGAAAAGGAAAAACAAAATAGTTTTCAACCTTAAGTGACGTATTTTTCTACATTTAACATCTGAAAACAAAGAAAACAAGAATAAAAGTCTGGTGAATTAGGCATAGATTGATAAAGATGGGTTGTATTTCCATATTGTCAATGAATATTTGGGAAAATTTAAGTAATTATAGCTGTGAAAGACTTACTAGCAAATACATAAGGAAATATCTGAGCTAAAGATGCCTATGGAAGTGTAAATATTGTATTATTATTTAGAAAAGAAATTCAACAGTGTTAAAATTCATTATCCCTCAGTGTTCGATAAATCATATGTACTATCAGCCAATTTTTTTGCAAGTCTTTGCACAGAAATTGACAAAGTGATTCTAAGGAATTGTGTAAAAGTATAAAAAATCTAGAACAAACAAGATACATTTTGCAAAGTAGCAAAATTTGATGCCTTACAGTATGAGATTTTCCAACCTACTATACTATTAAGCTATAATAGCTTAGAACTTGTAATTTTGGTTCAGTTATAGACAACATTGTAAATAGATAATAGAAGCTTGAAATGGGCTCATTTATACATATCCTCTTGATTTACTACAAATGAGCCAAAACAATTTAGTGAAAGCAGGATATCTGATGATAAATATTGCTGGAACAACTTACTCTACACATGAAAGAAAATGTTGACTCCTGCTGCAAGTTTTATACAAATAATAATGCTATTCAGATCATATACATTTATTAATATCCAAACTAGAACTACTAGGTTGCTAGTAAAGTCAGAATAGATTTGTAACCTTGAGATAGGCAAAAAATTTTCAGACAGTACACAAAAACCATTAAGTTTATAGTAAAAGACAAATTGAACTTCATGAAAATTAAAAAGTTCCATTCATCAAAACCCATTGTAAAAGCAATGAATATGCAAACTACGGAACATGAGAAAATATTTGCAATACATGTATCTGACATGTAATTAACTTACAAGGACTCTTATGAACATCAAACCCTTGTGTACAAAGACTGTCAAAAAGATAGATATGCAACAGTCAATAAATGCATGCAAATGTAGTCAACATTGTTCTACCTCGGGAAATGCAAATTAAAACAACAATGAAATACTATACTTCACCTAGAATAATTAAAATTAGTTTTAAATATCAAATGATATAAAAATAGAGTGCAACTATAACTTTCAAGCAGTTTTGCTGAAATTATAAAATGTATACTTTGGAACTTTTTTCTGAGCTTAAACATTCACTACTTTATTTTCCAGAATTCCCACTCTTAGGATTTGATATGAGAGAAGTGAAAACTTAGGACAAAGAATGTTTGTGTAAAAATATTTATTCAAGTTTTATTTTGAATAACCCAGCAGTTAAAAGAAATCAAATCACCATTAACAGAATGAATCAACAAATCGTGACATTTTCATAAAATTCATAAAGGTAAAGGTAAAGGTAAAGGCCCTCCCATTGATCGTCGATTTGCTCGAGCGGGCCCAGTAACGTCTCCATTGGAGACTTTGTTGTTACTGTGTCTGGCATATCGAATACTCTCGGTAGCTTGCCGGGCTCTCCGAGAGGGGCGGAGGAATCGAACTCAGGTCGGCCATGTTGGCTGCGTGCAAGGCAAACGCCCTACCCGCTGTGCTAAAATAAAATCCATACATTTATTATTTTATTTTTTTCTTTTTGGGTCTCAGCACGGTTGTGGCTGGTTCTAGAGGTCTTCAGCTGCTCGGGGCGGGGAGGGAAACTCAACCCGCCCCCCTCCAAGGGGCCCTGGCGAGGACAGCCAGGCGTGGGGGCAGGAGACTGGCAGAGAAACAAAGGCATGCGGGTCCGGGGCTGAGATCTCCAAGACTGCTCGGATGAGGGCTGAGCATCCTCCACCCAGATCCTCCATCTTCCAGTAGGCAGGGGTCACACCCACCAACTGACCCCCAGCTCCGTGTAATCCCATCAACGGCCAAGACCCAGAGACTCTAAAACCCGGCTCTCGGAAGCGTGTAGCCGCATCTTATTATCTCATTCTTACTTTGGACAACCTGGCAGGCTACCGAATGTAACCTGCCCACACGGCAGAGTCTGGCAAACTCCCCGTGGCGTACCCAATATGCCAAATACCAGTAACAGTGATGGGTCTCATTATCCTAAACCTGAAAGAGCCTTGAATATGGCACTTTTTAAAACCTCAGGGCTAGGATGAAGGAGACGTTACTGGTGCCTGCTTGAGGCAAACGACGAACAACAGGATGATCGTGATAGCGATCGTTATCTTTTTGGGTCGCAACCAGTGTTGCACAGAAGTAATTACTGGGTCATGCACTCAGAAATTACCCCCGGAGGTGCTCGAGGGACCATATGGAATTCTGGGAATCAAACCTGGGTGGGCCCACGTGTATGGCAAACTCCCTACCTGCTGTGTTATCACTCCAGCCCCAAATCTATACATTTAAAATAAATACTTTAAGTATACAAGCATGATTGCAAACAACAGAAAGACTAGGGACATATTAAAAAATATTTAGTAATATACTGAATATTTAAAATTACCTGGGTAGTAGACACTCAAGCCACCCAACCAAGAAACAAAGAGAACCATTCAGTCACACTCTGTTACTGTCCTAGGGTGAAACTCCACTGTTGCTGCCCCAGAGGTAGAGGAACAGCTTCGAGTTTGAAGACGGTCTGAGTGTCACATGCAAGTCTGTTATCTCATCTTGTGCAGACCTAAAACCCCACTTGTCCTTTAAAATTCAACTTTCCATAGTCCTCGAGGATTTTTATTTATTTTCTGATACAGTTAGCAAGACCTTGGGGTTTTTGTTACACAAAACTTCTTTCAGGTTTGACTTTGAAATCTTGCACTCTCCAATACCAGGAATGCTGGAATATGCTTTTAGTTTTAGGTTCAAAGGCAAAATGAGTCGGAGATTTAATTACAAGAATCAGTTCAATCAGAGGAATAGGAGGTGATTCTGTTGGCAAAGGAGGTCAAGTGGGATTTGAAAGTTTAAACTGCACAGTTATACCAGGGTTCTTTGAACAGGGACATTTGCAATGAGTCCCACTCTTGTGTAGGAGATTTATCCAGGATAAGATTTTCAACCACCTTATTATACTTTAGATATCTGTATGACAAAACCTTTTTATTATAGACTTCATCAACCTATAATAATAAGAGGTAATACACTATTAAAACAGTTAAATAGTTATTAAGACCTCTCCAGTTTCTACCTGTTTAATTAGAATCAAATATAGTAATTCTGTGATTTAAAATTTTGAATATTCCCAGCGCAGTTAGAAATCAGCAGAGTTTTCCTCACGCTCAATGATAGATTTATCTTGTCATTGCCTCTGTTTCCTACTGAGACTTCAGTCCAGGGAACCACAGGCGCTTAGCACAGGTAGCAATTTTGCCACTTAGTGCAGTAGATTGACTAATGTTGCATTTAGCAGCACAAGGCCACACACTGTCTTCAAATAGAGTTAGGTCAGTATCAATAAGAACCTGATTGAGAATTAATAAGTTCTTCAGGACTGGTTACCTGAAAGTCTTTCCATTAATAATTATCCTATTCAACGGGGTATGTATGTGTTAACAATACCTTTGGAAGTGTAAACAGATAGGATCATTTTTCTCTCACAAGTTATTCTTTTATAAATAGGTTTTCTTCAGCCTGCTCAGATCGGGGCTGAGTATCCTCCACCCAGATCCTCCATCTTCCAGTAGGCAGGGGTCACGACCACAACCTGCCCCCCTCCCCCACCCCGCACTATGTAATCCCATCAACGGCCAAGACCCAGAGACTATAAAACCCAGCTCCTGGAAGAGAACAGCGCAGAGTCTCCTGCCCCCGTGCCTGGCTGTCTTCGCCCGGGGCCCCTTGGAGGGGGGCGGGTTGAGTTTCCCTCCCCGTCCCGAGCCAGAACCAGCCACAACCATGCTGAGGCTATTCTCCACACACATGAAGGTACCGGCAGAGGAACAAAGGCATGCGGGACCTTGGGGTGAGCTCTCCAAGCCAGCTCGGATCAGGGCTGAGCATCCTCCACCCAGATCCTCCATCTTCCAGTAGGCAGGGGTCACACCCACCAACTGCCTCCCCTGGCACCGTGTAATCCCATCAACCGACAAGACCCAGAGACTCTAAAACCCGGCTCTCGGAAGCGTGTAGCCGCATCTTATTATCTCATTCTTACTTTGGACAACCTGGCAGGCTACCGAATGTAACCTGCCCACACGGCAGAGTCTGGCAAACTCCCCGTGGCGTACCCAATATGCCAAATACCAGTAACAATGATGGGTCTCATTCTCCTAAACCTGAAAGAGCCTTGAATATGGCACTTTTTAAAATCTCAGGGCTAGGGCAAAGGAGACGTTACTGGTGCCTGCTCGAGGCAATCAATGAACAACAGGATGATCGTGATGATAGTGATGTATGTGTTAACAATATCTCTGGAGGTGTAAACAGATAGGATCATTTTTCTCTTACAAGTTATTCTTTTATAAATAGGTTTTCCTCAGAGCTGGGTTTCCCTGGAGGATGGTGCAAGAGAATATGGGGAACAAAATGCAGATGCTTCATAACGAGGATAAATCTCACATAACAAAAACTTTCATCAATACCAAAGTTTTGTTCTAGAGGGAATTACACTGTTGCTACTGGCCTCCACATTCTACGTATATTTTCGTAGAACAGGCACTATAACCTCTGCCATAACTGGCTTATAAGAGTCCAGGATTATTTCTACCACCTCTGGAAGAATATCTGGTCTCTCCACTTGTCACCTCTATTTCATATTAATATCCTTCCCCTTTCTGAAATTCATAGAAAATGCAACTCACAGGAAGTGCAAATCACATCCAGAACTCAAGTTTCTCGATTTCAGGAGGTTATGCGTGCTGCACCAGCACTGATACGTTTACACAGAAAAGTTCTATAAGGTACACACAAAGAAGTGTTCGTAGCAAGTACTCCTGGATAGAATGTGTTTTATATATTTTTTGCTTATTTGTATTTCTAAATAACCAATGATATAAATGTATATTGTGAGAAAAGTAAAAATGATAAAGAAAAGTAGTTAAAACGACAAAAATGGTTACAGAGATAGCACAGAGGATATGGCAGTTTCTTCCATGTGGCTATCCCAGGTGAGCACTCGCAGTAATGAATCCCTGTGCACAGAGCCACAAGTAAGTTCTGAGAATTACCACTTGTTCCTAAAAAAAACAAGCAGAGGTGATGTCTCTTTTCAAATGCTGTGACTGCTTCGTAGTAGTATATAGAATTATACCAAATTCTATCCTCTAGATGCAGGGCATCCACATGTTATCATCACCATTGTTTCTTTATTTTCACCTAAATGTATATTAATAGATTTATTTAACAAATAGAAATAAACTGTAAATATGTGATAATCACTCTTATCGTTTTCAAAGATGCAGAGACATATAAGAGCTATAAGTTTCTTCTGAGAAAATGCTGTCAGATACTGGAAAGCTAAATCAGCTAAGGAGTGTGATATTGTTTATCTGTGCCTACAGGGATTTTTGGCATCTAGGACTTTTATTATATTTATATGGAGTGTACAGAGTTGGTTTAAAATAGAAGTAGGACCATTTATATTAATAAGAAAAATGTGGATTTATGACAAACATCAAAAAAGTTGATGATTACTTTGAACTTAATTTTGAAAAGAGAATGCACGTTTGATATATGCGTGAGAGGGTGAGGGAACAGCATGCGAAATGCACAGAAGAAATGTTCTGTCACCTTTGCTTGGCAGAATTCACTTCAGCATTACATATTCCTTTATGGTTTTTCTCCTTGGTTTCTTGCAGAAAACAGCAGATTTGTAATTATCATAATTGATTCTTAATCAGAGAAAGATGCTGAATCATCTTGAGGTAGAAAGTAGGATGTGGAATACGTACATAGCTCTCCCACAAATAATTTGAGACCACATAGAGTAAATCTAAGAATGTTCAGCCAAGCACTCCTGGCATAGATTGAAGTCCCATCCAGTTTTGCAAAATAATTTAATTGCTCAAAGCCTCAGTATCCAACATGTCATGTAAATATCTGTTTGGGGAGGTATTGGGCCACACTTAGTTGTGCTTGGAGACTATTTCCAGCTCTGTGCTCTGGGGTTACATCAATCAGTGCTTGGGGACCATGCCAGTGATCGAGTTTGAACTCAGGTTGATTGCATGCATGGTATAATGTGGACATCTAAATATAACCCACCTATTAGGGCTGAGGAGATAATTAAATAAGATAACACAGTTCCTGAGCCATAATTAGTATTCAATAAAAATTAATTAATCTCTAACTTTACTTGGCCTGGCTTTCATTATGCAACTTCACATTTCAAGTCAAACCTCTGGTATCTGCTTATTGCACTATAAAATTTTAATTGCCATTAGACAGCACTTAAGATTACTTAAGGAAATATAGTACTTGAAACAGAGAACTTTCCAGATAGGATTGCATATTTTCTCTACTAGTATTGCTTGAAGTGCAGACTCATTGTTTTCACTTTCAATGACACTCCAAGAGTAGATTAGTTAAGGATAGGATAATCAACCTAATGCTGATTGGAGCTCAAAAGACTATTATAGGGTGGCAGCTGTTCATGTGGTCCAATACAGTCAAAAATGAAAATTTTGTTGAACAATCAACTAGTAGAAAAAATAAAGTGGATAATTAGTATTTGTATGAAATATTCAAAGTGTTGCATTCGTTTTGTATTTTCAAAAATGTGGTTATGTTGGAGTATTATGCTAGCTGTCTATGGTTATTACGTGAAATATCACGACCTCCAAAGAGACCATTGAACTGGAGTGATAGTACAGCAGTAGGGTGTTTGTCTTGTATGCAGCTGACCCAGGTTCAGTACTTGGCATCCCAAATAGTCCCCTGAGCACCACTGGTACTAATTCCTAAGTGCAGATCTAGGAGTAAGCCCTGAGCACTGCTGGATGTCCCCCCAACCCCCCCCAAAAATGAGACCGTTGATTCAGCTAGTGTCCCATACTAGTTTATTCTGAACTCAAATGTATCTCACAGCTGCTCTGCACAATGCTCAGCTGAGCCTCATCAACAAGTGAACCTATTCCTCATCCGCATGGCTGGGAATGCAGCACTTCACATACCCTACCCATACTCCAAGAGTACTGCACCACATTTGGTGGCGTTCAAAATAGGATGCAACCAATCTTAGAGAGAAATATTTTTTTACACACATATATATATATATGTATGTATATAGGGCTGGAGCACATCACTAGGGCATTCGCCTTGTATGCCGCTGACCCGGGTTTGATTCCTCCACCCCTCTTGGAGAGCCCGACAAGCTATCGAGAGTACCTCGCCCACACAGCAAAAGCCTGGCAAGCTCCCTGTGACGTATTGGATATGCCAAACACAGTAACAACAAGTCTCGCAGTGGAGATGTTACTGGGCCCATTTAAGCAAATTGATGTTCAATAGGTGGACAGTGCTCCTCATATATATGTAGCACTGTAGCACTGTCCTCCCATTGTTCATTGATTTGCTTGAGCAGGCACCAGTAATGTCTTCATTGTGGGACTTGTTGTTACTGTTTTTGGCACATTGAATATATATATATATATAGTGGGCTGGAGCGATAGCATAGTGGTAGGGCATTTGCCTTTCGTGTAGCCAGCCCGGCCGAGCCAGGTTCGATTCCTCTGCCCCTCTCGGAGAGCTCAGCAAGCTACCTAGAGTATCTTGCCCACACAGCATAGCCTGGCAAGCTACCCATGACGTATTCAATATGACAATCACAGTAACAACAAGTCTCAAAATGGAGACGTTACTGGGCCCTATCGAGCAAATCGATGAACAATGGGAGGACAGTGACAGTGATCTATCTATCTATCTATCTATCTATCTATCTATCTATCTATCTATATGTATATATATATATGCACACAAGTTTCAACCTTTAACAACATGTTAGTGATGTCTTGTAGAAGAGCTTAATGTTCCTTCAGTGAAATACAGCAATCTTCACACTCTTTCCCCTAAGGAAACTTTTTTGTAATATTTTCAGCAGTTTTTCATAACAAATAATGCAAAATACATTGTTTTGGGGCAATGGTTGGGGCTCAGAATGAAAACATTCAAAATATGGTGGTAGGAAGCTATGGTGGTGAGATATGGTGGTGAGATTGTTTTTTTTGGGGGGATGTCACGCCCAGCCATGCACAGGGGTTACTCCTGGCTCTGCACTCAGAAATTACTCCTGGCGGTGCTTGAGGGACCATATGGGATGCTGGGAATTGAATCAGTTCAGCCGCATGCAAGGCAAATTGTGCTATTGATGTTCAAGGCCCTGGGATTGGCTTTTGAATATTAAATTTAATCAAATATTGTGAACTACTTTATAAAATAAAAAATAAAAATTAAAAAAGAAACACAATCTCCAAAAATAAAAAATAAAAATGTCAGGACAAGAGTGTCTGCTTTGCAATCCATCTTATTTATCTGAGTTCCTATGTGAACCTTAGTCAGCTTATTTTCTGTCTTAATTATCTCAGCCATGAAACAGTAATAATGGTACTTCTCAGGATTAAAGCAATATCACATATAAAGTAGATTTTATTACACATTAGTTATTTTGAGGACCAGATCAATAGTACAATGGACAGGGTGTTTGCACTGTTTGTGGCTGACCTAGGTTCAATCCCCAGCACTCCATATTGTCCTTTGAGCCTTGCCAAGAGTGATCCCTAAGCACTGATTGTTGAGTTTGCCTCTTTTCCCCCCAAAAACACCCCCAAATCCATGAGCTATTTTTTTTAATTAAGGCTGTAATCTTCATCTAATTACTTTGAATTTCTTTTCTCTCTTATAAAGATAGGGATAAAGGTAAAGGTAAAGGTAAAGGCCCTCCCGTTGATCGTCGATTTGCTCGAGCGGGCCCAGTAACGTCTCCATTGGAGACTTTGTTGTTACTGTGTCTGGCATATCGGATACTCTCGGTAGCTTGCCGGGCTCTCCGAGAGGGGTGGAGGAATCGAACTCGGGTCGGCCATGTTGGCCGCTTGTAAGGCAAATGCCCTACCCGCTGTATTATTCTGAAGCAACATGATTTTTAAAAACATAATTACTATTGTATTGTCATTGTTTCCCAGTAGTTCTCAGGGATTACTCCTGGCTCTGCACTCCGGGATTACTCGTAGCAAGGCTCAGAGAACCATATGGAGTTCTGGGGATTGAACCTGGGTCTGCAGTAAGACAAATGCATTACATGGTATACTATTGCTCTAGCCCATAATTTACTATTTACTTTTTTTTAGTTTCTCTTATAGCATTTTATTTTGTGTTACAATTTCTTGCAACATCTTTTATAGAAAATTACAAATGAATATTATGAAAGAAATGGGTCAGGTATTTATAAATAGAGTTTAACTATTTCTACTACAATGGTGGTATGACAAACTAGGCAGATGGAAGGAAGGTATGAATTTAAATTTTTCTCCCTTTCCACATATCGGCATCTTCTCTTCAGGGTGCTGTGATGGCATCTACTCCACTTCCTCATGAAATTCATACAGATTATCCTAAAGTAATCAACCTATCTGTCCTTTCCTATTAACTTCTCAAAATGCTTCCCCAAGGTCTTATCTAATTCTCAAATTTCTAAGGAGTCAAGATTTTATTAATAACATTATCCATGAAAACTTGATATATCTAAATACAATAATGATGTAATGATGCATTTTTGTCTCTGATATTAATTCATTATTATAAAGGATCAAGACCTTCAGCAAAAATTTTTATTCATGATGATATGGCCAAGGCCATGCTGGGACCACTTTCCACACACTTTGATGAGCCTCACGCATAAAAGAATTGGCAGAGGAACCCAGGTGTGTGGGACCCGGGGCTGAGATCTCCAAGCCTGCACGGTTTGGGACTGGACCTGCCAGTAGCTAGACAATTACACCCACCAACTGCTGTGTAACCCCAACAACGGCCAGGATAATCCAGAGATTATCACACTCAGCGTGACATCTTATCTTCTCATTCCTACTTTGGACAAACTGACAGGCTACCGAATGTAACCTGCCCACACGGCAGAGTCTGGCAAACTCCCCGTGGCGTACCCAATATGCCAAATACCAGTAACAATGATGGGTCTCATTCTCCTAACCCTGAAAGAGCCTTGAATATAGCACTTTAAAAAAGAAATCTCAGAGCTAGGACGAAAGAGACGTTACTGGGACCTGCTGGAGGCAATCAACGAACAACAGGATGGCCGTGATCGTGATTGTGATGATATTTAAAAAGACCAAGGGAAATATTTTATGAGGAAACAAATTCATTTAGAATTCTTTAAATTATATATCTTCTGAGAAATCTTTGCCCGGGGAGTGAGATTTCTCAGGATGGAGTAGGAATTAGTCTCTCAAATGTAGACATTTTATTTAAGTTAATGACTATTATTTTCTCTTAAGAGCCATACACTTATATGTGAGTATTTAACTAATTTAATTTTTACTGCTACTTCATAGATTAAACACTGATTAGAAAAGATATATGTGTTCCAAAATTCATTTAGCACTATTAACAATAGCCATTATATGGGAACAACCTAAGTACTCAATGATAAATAAGTGGCTAAAGAAGATGGAGTTTGTATACACGATGGGCTACTACTTAGCTGTAAAAATAAGATGGCAGCAATGTGGATGGAACTGGAAGCGTTCATGCTAATTGAAGTAAGTCAGAGGGAAAGAAATACCAGATTTCATTTCTGTGTGGAAAACAAACAAAACAAAACCCAACCCAAATAAATCCTTCGAATTCTCATTAGAGAATTAAGATTGAGAGGAGATTTAAGGCAAAAGAGAGAATTCAAACAAATTACTGAATTTTCTTTTCTTTTTTAGAAATTTTTATTAGTGAGACACCATGAGGTACAGTTGTAGACTTACAAACTTATGCTTGGGTTTCAATTATACAATGATCAAATACCCATCCCTCCACCAGTGCCCATTCTCCACCACCACTTATCCCAGTATCCCTCCCATCCCCCATGCCCCCCATCCCACCCTGCTTCTGTTGCAGGGCATTCCCCTCTGTTCTCTCTCTCCTTTTGGGTATTGTGGTTTGCAAAAGAGGCATTGAGTGGCAATCATGTTTGGTCTATAGTCTACTTTCAGCATGCTTCTCCCATCCTGGGAGGATCCTCCCAACACCCTTTATTTGGTGCTCCCTTCTCTATCTGAGCTGCCTTTTCACCTAGCATGTGTGACTGGTCTCCAAGCCATGGAACAAAATTCCTGGTACTAATCTCGGCCATTCTTGGGTGTTAGTCTCCTATTTTGTTACTTTATGTTCCCCAGATGAATGCAATCTTTCTATGTCTATCCCATTCTTTCTGACTCATTTCACGTAACATGATACTTTCCATGTAGTACCACTTGTATGTAAATTTCATGACTTCATCTTTTGTAACCACTACATAGTGCTCCATTTTGTAAATGTTCCAGAGTTTCTTTAACCAGTCATCTCTTCTTGGACACTCAGGTTTTTTCCAGATTCTGGTTATTGTAAAGAGTGCTGTAATGAACAAACAATTGCAGATGTCACTTCGACTATATTTTTTTGCTTCTCTGGGATGTATTCCCAGGAGTGGTATTGCTGGGTCAAATAGGAGCTCAATTTCTAATTTTTTGAGAATCGTTCATACTGTTTTCCAAAAGGGCTGAACCAGTTCGCATTCCCACCAGAAGTGAAGGAGGGTCCCTTTCTCGTCACATCCACTCCAGCACCAGTTGCTTTTGTTCTTGTGGATGTGGGCCAGTCTCTGTGGTGTGAAATGATATTCCATTATGATTTTGATCTGCATCTCCCTGATGATTAATGATGTGGAGCATTTTCTCATGTGCCTTTTAGCCATTCGGATTTCTTCTTTGAGAAAGTTTCTGTTCATTTCATAGACCCATTTTTTTGATGGGGTTGGATGTTTTCTTCTTGTGGAGTTCAACCAGTACTTCGTATATCCTTGATATCAACCCCTTGCCAGATGTGTATTCGGTGAATATCCTTTCCCATTCTGTAGACTGTCTTTGTATTTTGATCACTGTTTCTTTGGAGGTGCAGAAGCTTCTTAGTTTAAGATAGTCCCATTTGTCTATCTCTGTTTTCACTTGCTTGGCCAGTGGCATGACATCTTTGAAGATACCATTAGCTTCAATGTCATGGAGGGTTTTTGCCAGCTTTTTCTTCAATGTATCTTATGGATTATGGTCTGATGTTGAGGTCTTCAATCCACTTTGATCTTACTTTTGTACATGGCGTTAGGCAGAGATCTGAGCCCACTTTTTTGCATGTAGCCGCCCAGTTTTGCTAGCACAATTTGTTAAAGAGGCTTTACTTGCTCCACTTCACTTTTCTTGCCCCCTTATCAAAGATTAGATGACCATACGCTTGGGGGGAGATGTCAGTATATTCAACCCTGTTCCATTGGTCTATAGCTCTGCCTTTGTTCCAGTACCATGCTGTTTTTATTATTACTGCTTTGTAGTAGAGTTTGAAGTTAGGGAGGTTGATTCCTCCCATTTTCTTTTTCCCAAGCAAATTCTTGAATTTTTCACTGGAGAAATAAGATTGAGAGGGAGGGTTAGCAAATGGGTTATGGCAGAGGAATACTTGGGCGGGTGAGCATGGAGTGACAGTACACTGAAAAGTTGCAAAACTGTATTCCAAAAACACACAGTGTTGCAAACTAATAGTTACTCAATTAAAAAGTCTTATTTGTGAATGAGAATAGGCACACAGCAAGAGTTTTCCACAGGAAAGTTCTCTTATATGGTGAATTTCAACATATGAGGCTCTCTAGCTGGGAAGCTTAGCTACTCTCTCTATCCTGCTTCGCTTTTCTACTTCCCATGAAGTGCCTCATTCAATCCCTACCGAAGCCACAAACTCTAACGGTGCTTTTAGTTCTACTTAATGGAAAGAGTATTTGACCAAGGCGCCTCAACCACAAAACAGAATTGGGATGAAAATTCAGTCCTGACAACTCCCGAAGACTGTGTCATTTCCACCCTCCACAGACTTAGAAGTCCCTTTGCATTTCCAATTTCTCTGACAACGATTTCTCTACAACCCAGTTGATATATGATATTCTTTAGCCCAAATGACACCTTCCATTTGGCCACTTATTTTCTGATGTATCCAGCTATGGGTGGGGCCTAATTTCTTGGGAATGTTTTCCTGAATGCTTAAAAAAGAAAAAGACAAGAAGACTTTGGTATCTCCTTGATTTTAGGCGGTCTAATGGCAAATGAAAGAAGCAAAAGTTTACTTAATTCAGATATAGCCATTCTGTCTGCACTCATCTAAAGTGATTTAATGTCTTGCAATTCCATGTGCTATTAAGGAGCGATTAAAAGCAAGTCCTGGTAGGTTCCAGTCCTCTAAACATTCAGTGTCAAGTCACAGATCTTGAGTCTTCACTTGTTTTTAGAGGCCGGGCAGAATACACATCTTACTTCATTTACTATTCATTATCACTCTTCTTATCCTCCTTACCATTAATAGGATGTATGTTCCTGGGAGAAAATCTGTTGGAAATAAAGATTAGGCAGGTAAAAGGGGAGAATTCTGTGTACCTTTTCTTATTCACAAATATGACTTTTTAACGGAGGAACTATTGATTTGCAACACTCTGTGTGCTTTGGGAATACAGTTTTGTACCTTTTCAGTGTTTCTCCAGCCCACGCTCCAGCCCAGCCCACTGTTCCTCTGACCATAGTCCATTTGCTACACCCTCTCCCTCAATCTTAGTTCCCCAATGAGAATTCAAGAGTTTCTTTAAATTCTCCTTAACTCCCACCCAACTCCCCTCTCATATTTGTACTAATGAAGACAGAATGATCCAGATCTTGATTTTCAGAATGGCTCCCTTCCGTTTGTCTCCTCAATCACAGCAGACTGACTTAGCTTTCCCTTACACCAAAGAGAAGGGCATCAGCAGGTGAATGGGTTGGGGAGAGGAAAAGTCATTAATAGGAACATTGCACTTGATTTGATTTAAATTTTTGTTGTTGTTGTTGTGACAGCAGGTTTTACTAGGGAGAAAAGAAGAAAGGAATCTACAGTGTGAGTATTCTCTGTTCTCACCAACATTGACAAAAATCATTGACCGATGTTTAACCTACAGCAGACCCCTGTGAACGGGGTATTTATTGTCTGGAGTTTTTGGTAGATAAAATCAGAGAGATTCAATTACTTGCCTAAGGGTATACAGCTAGATCAGAAACTGGATTCTAGCTAGACTCTAAAAATTAGTCTCTCCCTCTGAAGGTCATCACCAGTGCAGTTAACTTTTTTTCTCATTTCTGAGCCACACTTCTCTGTATTCGTGGCTTAGTCCTGGCTCTGTGCTTGGGAATCATCCCTGGAAGTGACATTTGGACCAAATTAATGCTAGGGAACCACCTAAGGTTGAAAATGCTCAAGCCAACTACCTTGCCCTCCTATACTGTCTCTCCACCTCTACTAATAACTTTTATTTTATCTACTTATTTATTTATTGTAGCACTGTAGCACTGTCCTCCCGTTGTTCGCCGATTTGTTCAAGCGGGCACCAGTAACATCTCACAACAAATTATGAGACTTCTTGTCACTGTCTTTGGCATATTGAATACATCATGGGGAGCTTACCAGGCTTTGCTGTGCAGGCCAGATACTCTCGGTAGCTTGCCGGGCTCTCCGAGAGGGGTGGAGCAATCGCACCCGGGTCGGCCATGTCAGCCACACGCAAGGCAAATGCCCTACCCACTGCGCTATCGCTCCAGCCCAATTTTTTTTTTTTTTTATTTTGAGTCCACAACTTGTGGTGCTCAGGGCTCACTTCTGGCTCCGCACTTCAGGGATGGAAATCCTGGAGGTACTTAGGGGACCATAGAGGGTTCCAAAATAAAACTAGGTGAGCAATGTGCGAGGCAAGCACTCTACCTACAGTTCGGTCTCTCCAGCCCCACAAACTACAAGTAACTTTGTTGTTGTTTTGTTTGTCACACCTGGTAGTGTTCAGGACTTATTCCTGGATCTGTGCTCAGGGATCACTCTTGGTGGGGATCAGGTACCACATGGGGTGTGACAATTTTTATGAACAAATAAAAGTTATTTTCTTTTAGTTTGTGAACTATTTCCATTTAGAGAAAACAGTTGGTTCAGTAGTCCTACCTCTGACCATAAACTGTGCTCCCACTCATGCAAGGGACCCCCATGATGAGTGAGTGAGAGGAAAACTATTTAACACGTTTGACTGGTTCTCTTCTATATTGGGAACTACCTGGTGAAAGAGGAGGTCCTTTCCCAAGTACTCTATTGACCTAAAATTCTAAACTCAGTCTAATAAATGTGTGTTCCGCAGTTTGACTTGAAGCTTCAGAGGGTTTGTAGCCATTAGCAAGATAATACGTCTTTTTTTAGCATATATTTAGGCTGTGATAAAGGTGAGAAATGTGAAAGTATAAATATCAAATGATCATTATTTCAGCCACACACCTTCCTTTTCTTCTAATGGAGGCAAATGG
The DNA here is from genome assembly GCF_029834395.1 of Sorex fumeus. NCBI lineage: Eukaryota > Metazoa > Chordata > Mammalia > Eulipotyphla > Soricidae > Sorex > Sorex fumeus. The sequence continues at coordinate 6,331,332 of NW_026606134.1, read as the reverse complement.
GGACAGAAATGGTGGGAGTCTCTTCCATCCAGTGGTTCTCTAAGAGGATGGCACTGTAGCAGTCTCCTCCTGTTGTTCATCGATTTGCTCGAGCAGGCCCAGTAGCGTCTCCATTTTGAGACTTTTTGTTACTGTGTTTGGCATATCAAATACGTCACGGGGAGCTTGCCAGGCTCTGCCGTGCGGGCATGATAGTCTTGGTAGCTTGCTGGGCTCTCCAAGACGGGTGGAGGTATCGAACCTGGCTCCACTGGGCCCGCTGTGCACAAGGCAAATGCACTACCGCTGTGCTCTTGCTCTACCCCTAAGAGGATAGAGGTTTTGGAAATTTTCTTACTGTACAACTTCGGGCTGGAGTGATAGCACAGCGGTAGTGCATTTGCCTTGCGAGCAGCCAGCCCGACCGAGCAGGGTTTGATTTCTCTGCCCCTCTCGGAGAGCCCAGCAAGCTACCGAGAGTATCTCACCCACACGGAAAAGCCTGACAAGCTACCTGTGATGTATTCAAACATAGTAACAGGTCTCAAAATGGAGACGTTACTGGGCCCGCTGGAGCATATCAATGAACAATGGGAGGACAGTGTTTGTTTGTTTTGTTGTTTGACAACTTCTATTGGAGAGAGAAACTGGTTTTCTTCAAGAATAATTTTAAAAGTACAAACATGTAATATGAACACATATCTGAAAACGCACTGGAACAAACATTCATCAACATTTTAAAGTAACTCGGCTAAATGGCATTAAGATTTATTTTAATTTCTATCAAATAGTTTTTTAATGATCATGTATTTAATAACTAATGGATAATACCACTTATTTATTAATTTGTTGTCTAGGGGCTACATTCAGTGGTGCTCAGGACTTACTACTGACTGTGCACTCACTCTTTGCAGGCTTGGGAGAACACCTGGAGTTTGGGGTATCAAACCTATGTGGGCTCCAGGCAAGGCAAATGTCCTACCCTTTTACTATCTCTCCAACCCCAATACCATTTATTTAAAACAATTTTTTTTGGCTTTTTTTGGGTCAGTCTCGAAGTGTCAGTATCCACACACTTGGATAAGCCTCAGACATAACAGAACTGGCAGAGGAACCCAGGTGTGTGGGACCCGGGGCTGAGATCTCCAAGCCTGCACGGTTTGGGACTGGACCTGTCAGTAGCTAGACAGTTACACCCTCCAACTGCCGTGTAACCCCAACAACGGCCAGGATCCAGAGATTATCACAACAAGCTCCCGGGAGTGCGCGGCCGCATTTGCGGCTGCGCGACTATTTATTTACTTTTCTCTAAGTTTTCAGGGTACCTTAAATATCCTTAAATATCCAACCTGCACGGCAGAGCCTGGCAAGCTATCCGTGGTCTATGCCAAATAGACCAAATTGATACGCCAAATCCAGTAAAAAATGGATCTCATTTCTCTAACCCTGAATATGCAGAGTCGAGAAGGATATGGAAGGAGAGGCTGATAAAACACCAAGGCAGACATAGGCTGCCAAAACGCAGAAAAACAAAAATGATTGTCTGTACTTTTATTGCTTGTACGCTGGCATCTGCTGAATCCATTGAAGACCTTATGGTACAAGCGCGAAAGATCAAGTACAACATCATTGGTCTGACCGAAACCAGAAGACATCAATCCCATCATGCTGTTTTCGACACTGGAGAAGAACTGTTCCTTGGAACATGTGATAAAAGAGGCATCGGTGGTGTTGGTATCCTTGTCAACACAAACTTAGTCATGAGCATTGATTCATTCGAATGCCTAACAACCCGAATCGGACGATTACACTTGAATAAATATGACTCACTACCGGCAGTTTCTATCTTTGTTGTCTATGCACCAACATCCAGTTATGGTGAAAGAGAAACTGAGAAATACTACATGGAGCTGGAGAAGTTCTATAAAGAAGATCACACCTTCTACAAGATCATTGTCGGTGATTTTAATGCCAAGATAGGACCAAGAAGATCAGTCGATGAACTCCACATCGGAACCCATGGCCTGGAATGGAACGAACAGGGTGACAGTCTATCTGAGTTCATCATGTCAACCAAAACCTTCCATGGTAACTCACAATTCCAAAAGGCTGAATCTAAATATTGGACATGGGAGTCTCCTGATGGACGGTTCCACAATGAAATAGACCACATCATACTCAATCGGCAGTTTTGCCTAACCGATGTTGCTGTTGTCCCAAAATTCCAAACGGGATCAGACCACCGTCTTCTTCGTGCAAAATTCTACCTCACAGAACGAGGAGAAAAGAATGCAAGGTTTAAGAAGAGGACTCCCAGAACAACCACCAACTCGGAGCTCTTTGGCTCTATTGCGGCAACATGGGAAGATGCCGTCATTGACAACATTGATGAGGAATACGATCGAATGATTCAGCACCTCCATGATTGTGCAAGGAATGCCAAGAGAGAGATAACCACAAAAAACCGTCTTTCTTCGAACACTCTTGAACTTATTCGCCACATGGCTTGGCACGTGCCTCAGGCAACCACAAGCGAACATCCGAACTGGCAAAACAGTGCAGAGAAGCCATCAAGGATGACCTCAAAAACAGGAGAGCAGCAGTACTGGCAGATGCAGCAGAAGCTGGGAAAAACATTCGTAATGCCTGCCTGTCCTTCACCAACTACAAAACCAAGATGACTGCCCTCCGACATCATGATGGATCTATCACATCTTCCAGAAGGGCAATGGAGAAGATTATTCATGACTTCTACTCAGATCTCTTTAATAGCCACATCCACTTGCCCACATACCAGATACCACATGATGGATATGTCGTTCCCAATGTTCTCCCTTCCGAAATCCAACATGCCATCTCGTCGGTAAAGAAACAAAGAGCACCTGACCCAGACAAGATCAGAACTGAACACCTGAAGAACTTACCATCAGTACTCATCAATACGCTGGCTCGGCTCTTCACACGCTACCTGTCTGAATGCAAGGTTCCATCCCAATGGAAAACCAGCAGGACTGTACTACTGTACAAGAAAGGAGACATCCATGACATTGGCAACTATCGCCCAATCTGCCTATTGTCTGTCATCTACAAACTATTCACTCGAGTCATCCTGAATAGGATTAGCAGAACACTAGATGAAGGACAACCATGTGAACAAGCTGGATTCCGAAAAGGATTCAGTACCAACGACCATATCCACACAAAAACCAAGCTCATTGAGGTATCTCGGGAGTTCAAGATGCCACTCTGTCTAACGTTCATTGATTTAAAGAAGGCCTTTGATTCTGTTGAGATGGAAGCGGTCAAGGAAGCCCTAGCCAATCAGGGCGTACAAACTCAATACATCAGGATCCTTCGTGAGCTCTATTGCGGATTCACTACCAAGATCTCACCATTCTACAAAGAAGTAATCATCCATATCAAGAGAGGGGTTCGGCAGGGTGATACCTTTTCACCAAAACTCTTCAGTGCCACCCTCGAGAACATCATGTGACGACTGGAATGGGAAAACATGGGAGTGAAGATAGATGGTCGGCAACTACACCACCTCCGCTTTGCTGATGACATCGTTCTAATAACACCAAACATCAACCAAGCGGCACAAATGCTGAACGACTTTGACCGTGAATGTGGAAAGGTCGGACTACAGCTGAATCTTACGAAGACAATGCTTATGAGAAACAGCCTTGTTCCTCACGCTCCATTAGCTCTCAACGGAACCACCATCTCCGAATGCAACCGTTATATATACCTAAGTCGAGAAATCAACATGATGAATGACCTGGCACCTGAGTTGCGCAGTAGGAAGAGAGCGGCTTGGAATGCCTTCAAGAGCATTGAAGAAATAACTAAAAGGACAAAGAACCTCCAGCTACGAGCACATCTCTTTGATTCCACTATTCTTCCTGCATTAACATATGCCTCAGAGACCTGGACCCTACGAAAACAGGATGAGAATGCTATTCGGGTCTCTCAAAGAGGAATCGTAAGAACTATGCTTGGAATATCTCGATTCACTCAAATGAGAGATAGAATCCGGAGTTCTGATCTTCGTCAACGCTCAAGAATCAGGTACGCTGTCTCATTTGCCAAGACAGCAAAAATCAGATGGGCTGGACACGTAGTGAGGTTTACAGACAACCGCTGGACTAGAGCCATTACTGATTGGATTCCACGGGACATCAAAAGATCACGTGGACGCCCACCTATGAGATGGTCAGACTTCTTCGTCAAGACCCTATATGATCGGTTTGAGGCTCTGCTTGTTCCTAGAACGAACAGATACCATTGGGCTACGCTAGCATGCAACCGAGATGAATGAAGACGTTACTGGCACCCGCTGGAGTAAATCGATGAATAACGGGGATTAAGTGATTAAGTGATTAAGTGATTTTTTGGGTCACACCCAGCAATGCACAGGAGTTACTCCTGGTTCATACACTCAGTAATCACTCCTAGCAGTGCTCAGGGGACCGTATGGGATGCTGGGAATTGAACCTGGGTTGGCCATGTGCAAGGGAAACAAACACCCTACTTGCTGTGCTATTGTTCCAGCTCCCTATTTAAAAATTTTTATAGTGAGGATTGCCTTTGCATTTTCCTATAATTAAGTGATTCCTGAAAGCCTTTTGCTTGGCAGACAGTGATATGAATTACAAAAGTTGAGAGATATATAATAAACAACAATTAATAGGCAGTAATCTGCTACTATATGCCTTAAAATATTTTATATCCTGAAAAGGTCACATACTTCTAAAAAGTTTTTAGGAGATCAAATATTCCTGAAGAAACAAATAGGAATATAACTCCAGAGTACTGATAATTGTTAAAAATAACAATAAGATAGAATTAACTGAGTACCTGGAGCTGTTATTTATTAAGTGAAGAAAGAACTAAAAATATAAAGGTATGATAGTTGGGATCATCAAGTCAAATGAAAATAAGGAAAAGACAGATAATTCAGGTCTTGAAATGATATGGCGTGTGGAAGCTGTGATGATCTGGAGAATGCAGTGTCACCCAAAGGGATCAAGTTTCAGAAATAGGAGCTTAGTAGGACTGGATATTTTTTCCATTAGAAACTGGAATCTCATATTCCTAAAAGAAATCATACAATTTTTAAATATTTGCAATAGCACAGCGGGTAGGGCATTTGCCTTGCACGCAGCCAACATGGCCGACCCGAGTTCTATTCCTCCGCCCCTCTCGGAGAGCCCGGCAAGCTACCGAGAGTATTCGATATGCCAGACACAGTAACAACAAAGTCTCCAATGGAGACGTTACTGGGCCCGCTAGAGCAAATCGATGATCAACAGGAGGGCCTTTACTTTTACTTTACTTATAACCAGTTTATGGTATTTTGTCCCAATCACAAAGGTGCTCAAGTATCTAAACTGAGTCATAATATTTATGACATTTTCCCATAAATCACGAATTTTAAAGAATCTCAAGATAATATTGTTTAACTTTATTGGTAAATATATAAGAAATTTGAGACCCAGAGACTTAGTTATTAACTATTGATTTATTATTGGGAGAGATGTTCAGATGGATTGTAAATGTGCTTTTCACAGGTCTTCTTTGTTATTTGGTAACATCTACACATGCCATGTATTGTTTTATTTTGGTTCCCATATGAAGGGCAGACTAAGTGAACGCATCTCAATTATGTTTAGTAATCATAGCAATTACTGACATAATGGATTGCTGTTTGATGTTTGAAAGCATCAAAATGCATAGGTGTGAGAGTATTACCCCAAATAGTATTTGAGTACAGTTGAAAATGAGTTTAAAAATAAATTCTGTATCTTTGATGGAGGTTTTAATGTATGGTTTTTCTAAGAGGGAGACTGTGTGTCATACATGGCTTGAAGTGTCTGGCAGAGAGATTCTGAAATAATCAGAGCCTCACTTTTCCCCTGTGTGGTCTTCATCTATGGTCTTATTTATATCCTCAAAGACAGGCTTTTATTATAGTTTCTGATGGCAGAGGAAGGTTACATAATTGCTGGTGAAGCAGCATAGAAAATCAAGCAAGAGCTGAAAAGCATTCTGAATGTCCTTTTTGTAATCATGCTACATTTGTTTCTTATTAAATAATTCAGGTGCAGTTGGTTTCCTAGCAATTCTTCATGTCTTATTTTTCCTCCACAATCCCACTTGTTGAGTAAGTTAAAAAAAAAACAGAAACCCAAATAGTAAATAGTATTTACATTAAGTGAAAAACATAATTCTGCCTTGACAGTAGTTTAGCATCTAACTATCCTCTAGGGAGGCAAACATGTAGAGAGGAGCAGGAAATACATGTCAGGAAAACTAGAATGAATGTGATTGGGCCTCATTTTGGATACTGGAGTTGGGACTATTAATAAGTATCTAGAGAATCAAGGCTTATTTATCAGATCAGACTACTGGTATTGGCACTTTGGATGCTGGATGTGGGTTTAGTTCTATATCTGTTGTCTCATCTAACAAAACCAATAACAATGTGAAATGCAGTTTCAGTCTAAAAATAGTTAGGAAGTGTTAAATGAATGTCTGTCATTTTATATTAATTGAATGGTTTTTGAAATCAATTGACAGACTGAATTTATTTTCTTAGGATTTACTCCTGATAGTCTTAAGGAGAGTCACAAGCATCAAATGAGGCAATTCTTGTAAAATGCTTGCATTTTGACCCATTTTATTGCTATCATCTCTGCCTACGCTATTCTCTCTCTGTCTTTATCTCTCCTTTATTCTCTAAGGTGCTCTGACCTGTTCTGTTTAGAAGTCTCACACCAGTACTGGCCACCAGTTCTAGCTCCTGGGTTAGCTGGTGAGCTGTCATTCAAAGAAAACCTCAAGAATAGTATCTCTGAGGTTTCTTTTGATGAATATACAATCAGATAAAGGGATTACTGAAGTTACAGCTCAAACCTGATATGCATACATATATGTTCATATATCTAATTATGTATATATACTTGAGGTAAATGTTATGTATATTTTTGAATGAAATATTTGAATGAAAGTTATTTTAGTAAATTAAAAGGATTTACTAGTTGCTGCATGAATGCCCTATCAATTGAGTCTTGGTGTTATAATTTTGTCTAGGATGATAAACTTTGGACTGGAGCGATAGCACAGTGGGTAGGACCTTGCACGCGGCAGTCCCAAGTTTGATTCCTCCACCCCTCTCAGAGAGCCTGACAAGCTACCAAAAGCATTCTGCCTACACATCAAAGCCTGGCAAGCTCCCTGTGACGTATTCAATATGTCAAAAACAGTAACAACAAGTCTCACAATTTGTTGTGAGACGTTACTGGTTCCTGCTCGAGCAAATCAATGAACAATGGGAGGACAGTGCAGTGCTACAGGATGATAAACTTCATTATCTATCTGTTTAACTGTTCCATCTCTAAAAAGAACTTGGATTTAGAGATAAACTTACACTAAAATCTCCAAACTCTGACTTAGAATTCATTATTACCTACTTAACCTTATAACTCTCAGCTCTAGCATCTGTTTTCAGGGGTTTTGTTTGTTGTTTGTTTTTTAATTAAAAGTGTTAAATTTAGCAGACATTACTTATAGCCTCTCCTCCATTAAATTTGTTCCTAATATCTTCTTGAAATGAGGATCTGATGCATGAGGCTTAGCGGCTATATTGTGATTCATATGATCAAACACGAGGTCCAGCCTTGGTAGGAAAAAATAGTTGAAGAGATTATTGACCAAAGATGAAGAAGACAAGGGCTGAGAGTATTCATTCAAAGAACTGATGAACAAAATAGATAAAAAACATCAATATCAGACCTGAATCCACAAAGTACATGGAGGAAAAAGTAGCCAGAACCCTCCATTTATATAGAAGCTAAAGACATCTTCAAGAATGAAACACCACTGACCAAGCAAATGGAAAAAATATAAACAAATGGAACTATATCAAACTAAGAAGCTTCTGCACCTCAAAAGAGTGACTGAAATATAGAAAGAGCTCACTGAATGGGTAAAGATATTTACCTAATACCCATCAGATAGAGGCTTAATATTCAGGATATACAAAACGATGGTAGAACTTTACAAGAATAAAAACCTCCAACCCCATCAAAAAATGGGGAGAAGAAATGAACAGAAACTTCCTCAAAGAAGAAATTCAAATGACTAAAAGGCACATGAAAAAATGCTCCACATTGCTAATCATCAAGGAGGTGCAAATCAAAACAACGAGGTATCATCTTACACCACAGAAACTGGCACACATCAATAAGAACAAGAACAACCAGTGCTGTCTCAGATGCAGGGAGAAAAGGACTCTCATTCTATTGGTGGTGTGAATGCCAACTGGTCCAGCCTTTTTGGGAAAACAATATGGACATTTGTCCAAAACCTATAAATTGAACTCCCGTATGACCCAGCAATACCATTCCTGGGAATATATCCCAGAGATGCAAAAAACACAGTAGAAATGACATCTGCACCTGTATGTTTATTGCAGCACTGTTCACAATAGCCAGAATCTGGAAAAAAAGCGAGTGCCCAGAACAGATGACTGGTTGAAGTAATTTTGGTAAATGTACGCAACGGAATACTTTGCAACTGTTAGAAGAGATTAAACCATGAAATTTGCTCATACGTGGTTAGACATGGAAACTATCATGCTAAGTGAAATTAGAAAGAGAGAGACAGAGATAGAATGACTACACTCATTTGTGGAATATAAAGTAGGATAATATGATGTTAACATCTAAGGACAGTAGAGATAAGGGCCAGGAGGATCACTCCACGGTTTGGGAGCCAGCCTCACATGGTGAAGAAAAGGCAACTGAGATGAAGAAGAGATCACTAAGTAAATGACGGTTGGAGGAATCATTTGGAATGGGGGATGTGTGCTGAAAGTAGACTAAGGAACAAGCATGATGTCCTCTTAGTATCTGCATTGCAAATCATAACACCCCAAATTAGAGAGAGCATAAGAAGGAATGTACCTGCCACAGAGGCAGGGGATGGGATGAAGTGGGAGTGGTGGGAGGGACACTAGGAACAATGGTGGTAGAAAATGTGCCCTGGTGGAGGGAAGGATGCTCAATCATATGACTGAAAGGTAATCATCAAAGTTTGTAACTGTATCTCACAGTGATCCAAGAAAAAATATAAAAGAAAACAAAGAATTGATCAAGCTATATTTGTAAATATGTAATTTATATGGATCATTTTACATTGAGTCATTTGCATTATTCAAATTTTATCACTCTCACTTATTGTTATTTCTTTGTTTTGGGACCACACCTGGTGTGCTTAGCGTTTACTCCTGGCTCTGTACTCAGGGATCACTTATAGTAGACTTGAGGGATCATATGGGGTGCCAAGGACCAAACCTGAGTTGGTTACATGCAAGACAAATGCCTTATCTGCTATATTGTCACTACAGCTCCTTAAAAAACTTTTAATATGGTTCAACAAAACGTTAGAGTGTTAAGATTTTGTATACACTTGGTACCCTAGTTATCAAGTCTATTAGGTATATAGATGATGATATGTATATAGTCAGGTGACAGCGTCCTTTGTCCATTGCACCCTATTTTCACATTTATGAAGTCCTTGCTGATTGTTCCTGTAAATGAAGAAAAGAATCCGTTGGGGGCATCTTGATTGTGGAGTCGATGGAGTAATAATGGGTCCTTTCTTCTCTCTACCATGAGAAATAGGATACTTTAGCTGAGTCAAAAGTCCTGGTAGACATAATTTTTGTAACTGATATTTTGTGTTGATTATTAAATTTTAGACTGTAGAAATTTAAAAATGGAAAACAACATTAACTAAGGTTTGACATAATGCCTTAGACTGATGTAAAAAGGGCATGATAAATTGAACACTCAAGAAAGGAAGAACATTTCCCTGGTATGTGTTAGGTGAGCTTTGGCTCAATGCAAACATATAGTGAAAAATGAAATTCTAAATTGCTTATGTCTCAATTCACAAATATCATATCAAATGAATTGTAGGCATAGTGGTAGGGAGAATTTATAGGGCAACATAACTGTGAATTGTTATCACAGAAAAATACTTTGCAAAGTAGATTATGCTTCACATTGTTTCAGGACCACACCTGGTGTGCTCAGGGCTTTCTACGAGCTCTAAACTCAGGAATCACTCCCAGTAGGCTTGAAGGACCACACAGGATGCTAAGGATTATGGGCCTGTCACCAGATGTCAAGGAATGGAGCCTGTTCTTTTTTCTCATGTCATCCCTGTTAGAAAAAGGTGGAGGAGAAGCATATTTACTGTTAATAAATGTATTTATCCTTGGAGAAAAAAAATACTGTCTCTAATACTTTAGCCCTTATAATTGTTCACTATAGCTATTTCTGCAATTTTTATTCCCAGGGACATAATATTTTGAATATCAGCAATAAAAATGAACACAAAGTGACATTTATTTTTTTTAAAAGAAACAGAAATTTTCTTTTTTAAAAAAATTTTTATTAGTGCTTTTGTATATCCTTGATATCAACCCTTTATCGGATGTGTATTTGGCGAATATTCTTTCCCATTCTGTAGACTGTCTTTGTATTTTGGTCACTGTTTCTTTGGAGGTGCAGAAGCTTCTTAGTTTAAGATAGTCCCATTTGTCTATCTCTGTTTTCACTTGCTTGGTCAGTGGCATGACATCTTTGAAGATACCATTAGCTTCGATGTCATGGAGGGTTTTGCCAACTTTTTCCTCAATATACCTTATGGATTCCGGTCTGATGTTGAGGTCTTTAATCCACTTTGATCTTACTTTTGTACATGGAGTTAGGCAAAGATCTGAGCCCACATTTTTGCATGTAGCCGTCCAGTTTTGCCAGAACAATTTGTTAAAGAGGCTTTTCCTGTTCCATTTCACTTTTCTTGCCCCCTTATCGAAGATTAGATGCTCGTGTGCTTGGGGGGAGATGTCAGTATATTCAACCCTGTTCCATTGGTCTACAGCTCTGCCTTTGTTCCAGTACCATGCTGTTTAATTATTACTGCTTTGTAGTAGAGTTTGAAGTTAGGGAGGTTGATTCCTCCCATTTTCTTTTTCCCAAGAATTGCTTTAGCTAATCGTGGGGGCTTATTGTTCCATATAAATTTCAGGAGTGTTTGCTCCATTTCTTTGAAGAATGTCATGGGTATGCTAATAGGGATCAAGTTGAATTTATACAGTGCTTTGGGAAGTATTGCCATTTTGACAATATTAATTCTCCCAATCCATAAACAGGGGATATTTTTCCATTTCCTCGTATCCTCTTTTATTTCCTGAAGTAGCGTTTTGTAGTTTTTTTCTGTACAGATCCTTTACTTCCTTAGTTAAGCTGATTCCTAGGTACTTGATTTTCTGGGGAACAATTGTAAACGGGATTGTTATCTTCAGAAAACATCCAACCCCATCAAAAAAGGTGGAGATGAAATGAATAGAAACTTTCACAAAGAAGAAATCCGAATGGCTAAAAGGCACATGAGAAAATGCTCCACATCATTAATCATCAGGGAGATGCAGATCAAAACCACAATGAGATATCATTTCACACCACAGAGACTGGCCCACATCCAAAAGAACAAAAGCAACCGGTGCTGGCATGGATATGGCGAGTAAGGGACCCTCCTTCACTGCTGGTGGGAATGCCGACTGGTTCAGCCCTTTTGGAAAACAGTGTGGACGATTCTCAAAAAATTAGAAATTGATGTCCCATTTGACCCAGCAATACCACTCCTAGGAATATATCCCAGAGAGGCAAATCTGCACTTGCTTGTTCATTGCAGCACTCTTTACAATAGTCTGAATCTGGAAAAAAAAACTGTGTGCCCAAGAACAGATGACTGGTTAAAGAAACTTTGTTACATCTACACAATGGAGTATTATGCAGCTGTTAGAAAAGAGAAAACCATGAAATTTACATACAAGTGGTACTACATGGAAAGTATCATGTTAAGCGAAATGACTCAGAAAGAAAGGGATAGACATAGAAAGATTGCATTCATCTGGGGAACATAAAGTAACAAAATAGGAGACTAACACTCAAGAATGGCTGAGATTAGTACCAGGAATTTTACTCCATGGCTTGGAGGCTAACCATACATGCTAGGGGAAAAGGGAGCTCAGAGAAGGGAGCACCAAATAAAGGTGTTGGGAGGATCCTCCCAGGATGGGAGAAGCATCCTGAAAGTAAACTATAGACCAAACATTATTGTCACTCATTGACTCTTTTGCAAACCACAACACCCAATAAGAGAGAACAAAAGGGAATGCCCTGCCACATAGGCAGGGTGGGATGAGGGGGATGGGGGGTGGGAGGGATGCTGGGATCCGTGGTGGTGGGAAGTGGGCACTGGTGGAGGGATGAGCATTTGATCATTGTGTAATTGAAACCCCAGCACAAAAATTTGTAAGTCTACAGCTGTACCTCATATGTCTCACTAATAAAAAAAAATAAAATAATTTTATTAGTGAGACACCATGAGGTACAGTCGTAGACTTACAAATTTTGTGCTTGGGTTTCAATTATACAATGATGAAATACCCATCCCTCCACCAGTGCCCGTTTTCCACCACCATGAATCCCAGTATCCCTCCCCTCATCCCCCCCCCCCACCCCCACCAGTCCCACCCTGCCTCTGTGGCAGGGCATTTCCCTCTGTTCTTTCTCTCCTTTTGGGTGTTGTGGTTTGCAAAAGAGGAATTGAGTGGCAATCATGTTTGGTCTATAGTCTACTTTTAGCATGCTTCTCCCATCCTGGGAGGATCCTCCCAATACCCTTTATTTGGTGGAGAAACAGCAATTTTCTTAATCCTATGAAATCTTTTTACGTGGCTTCACCAACTAGTAATAATGAGCATTGCAATATGTGGCACTTTTTTTCTTTGAGGATATGATGGACTATAAAACACTATTGAAGTTAACCCTATTTTTCTAATGGAGGATAACCATCCTCTAGGGATCCTTATCATCCTTTTATGCTGATGGATTCAATTTCTCGCCTAAAAGTGTTGTTATTGTTTATGTAAAAGTAGATTTCTGGAGGCAGATGTCAATTAAACTAATATTTGCTGGGATATTATTTTCTTGCACCTTAGACGAGAAGTGTTGTGATCTTTTCTTTAAAAGATTGTTATGTTGTAATGTTTCTCTTTTTTTCATATAATGAAGAAGGGATCCTTATGGATATGTTTCTGTTGATAATTTTTTATAGATAGAGAAATGATAGCCCAGTAAAACTGAAGGAATGCTCAAGTTTACCCAGCTAGCAAACAAGAAAGACAATCCATACCTCTTGGCTCTCAGTTCAACTCTTTTTTGTGTCTAACACTGATATTTATGAAGCTCTTTGGTTCTGCTCTTTCCCCATTGCAGAGAAACTGCCAAAGGAAGGTCAGCCTTATCCAGACATTCAGTGTGAAGATGAAAAACAAAGGCTTTTTTCTTTCTTCCAAGGAGTGATGGCTATGACAAGGAATTGTGTGTCTGTCATAGCTGTCAAAAAGCCTGATTCCTCTGAGATCATGTAGCAGTGACTTCACATAGAGTGTGCCTACATAGCCCAGGATCCCCAGGGAAGGAATGAGGCAAGCTTTCCAGGACTCTCTGGGCAACGCTGTTTCCTATTTACACTATTTTAGCTGCATTGTGTCAAGTTGGAGGGTTTTGTTTATTTTTTAATTCATTAATTTATTTTTTTGCTTTTCTTTGGGTCACACTCGGTGATGCTCAGGGTTTACTCTGGCTCTACACTCGGGAATCATCACGAGCGGTGCTCAGGGAACCATGTGGGATGCCGGGGATTGAACCCCGGTCTGCCCCATGCAAAGGAAATGCCCTACTTGCTGTACTATTGCTCCGGCCCCCAGAGGAAGGTTTTGTTTAAAGGTTATCTTTATAAAGAAATTCCTGTGAATAAATTTCTATGTATCTTTCCTCTCTTCTCAACCAAATTTTCTTTTCCTATGAACCAGTAAATCAGTTGACTCACACTGATTAGGTATCTACCAAGGACGTGGTAGTTATGTATGAATTTCACTGTGAGAAATGAAATTCACTACATAAATAGGAAGTACATCTCCTACAATAAATACTCAGAAATTCTGAAAGTGTGCCCAGAAAGATACCAACAAAGAGGGTGTATAGGCAAAAATATTTTGAAAATCTTCATTAAGGACAGAGTATACTATACTGTAGGAATTTTCTGAGCATTCAATATGCTAATATAGGTGGTACCCCCATTCCAAGGGAACCCACAATGTAATGTTTCCCAAAAGTGGTAGATCATTTAAAATCACTTTTTAAGATAATAACTCTTAGTACTAGTTTTAGTTTGAAGATATTTAGGGAAGTTCTATAATTTGCAGGAATGTGCTGAACATGAAACTTAATTATTAGTTCTTTCATTTAGTTTTCTTGAGGTAAAAAATCTTTTCTCTGAAGTAATCTAGAATGATCTAAGAGTATATATAGTACAGGGTTACAAGAAGTTTTCAAAGGATATTCGAGAAAATAGTTTTAAATTTATCATTTTCCTGATCCCCAGTTCCACATGTGATTTATATTTCTCCCCACAGATTGATATTGGGCAGAAGGAAACTGGTTTTGAAGAATTTTACTTCAGAGGCTGGAGCGATAATACAGTAGGTAGGGAATTTGCCTTGCATGAGTCTGACCCAGGTTTGATCACCAGCATCCCATATGGTCCTCAGAGCACCACCAGGAGTAATTATTGAGTGCAGAGTCAGGAGTAACCCCTGGGTGTAATTCTCCCCATCCAAAGTTCTACTTCATTTTAACAATATACTCTCTACCAACTTGCAAAAAATGCCTGACTCTCAACCTTATGGATTTTCTCCAATGTGGTTTGCCACAAGATGAACACTCTCCTATCCCATAGAGATAGTTGGCAGATAGTGACATTTTGAAAAGGGAATTGACTTAAATGCTTGGCTATTTTTTTTTTGTTTTGCACGACACATGTTTTCAAATTTCAACATTTCCACTTATGAGGATTCTTCTCACTGCCGTGATTCCGGGTTATGATACTTCTGATTCTTGTTCAGTGCTTGGGGACTGTCCTTCAGCCTTCTGAGTTAAGCAGGAACGGGCCAAGTCATGTGTCACACAGGGAAGCAGGATTCTTTGTTTCCCAGACTTTGAGGCACTCACCCTCTGTTTTGGAGCCCCGCATGCTCTCATTACAAGTCTACTGCCAAGCGCCAGAGAAACAGTGGCTACGGCACCTGCCTTCATGCCGCCAACCTGATTCAATTCCCACCACTCCATATGGTTCCCTGAGTCCACCAGAGTAAGTCCCAAGCACCACCAAACGTGGTCTCCAACAGACGGTAAAGCAAAGACATTTCTAAATTTCATGTTGGAATATCCACATTCAACTTTCCTTTTCTTCAGTCACTGGTCTCCCTAGGACTGGAGCAATAGCACAGCAGGTAGGGCGTTTGCCTCGCAGTTAAACCCGGGTTTGATTCCTCTGTCCCTCTCTGACGGCCCTGCAAGCTACCAAGAGTATCCCGCCTGTAAGAGGAAGCCCGGCAAGCTCCCCGTGGCATATTCAATATGCCAAAAACAGTAACAAGTTTCACGATGGAGATGTTACTGGTGCCCGTTCAAGCAAATCGATGAACAACGGAAGGACAGTGCTACAGTGCTACCCTTTTGTCTGATAAATGCAACAGGATGAGGGCTTCCAGAAATACCTCAAATTATGCCATGATTGATTTTGATTTAAGTATTGGTCGTTATGCATTTAGAAAATTTTTACTGTTGCCAATATTTTTGTAATGCCCACATTCAGTAAAAACTCCATACGGGGTTTGGACCCTCCAGTTTAAGAATTTAGGATTTAGATAATTTGTTTCTGAGTTTAAATCCATAGAAAATGAAACTAGGATTGGATTTAGTGAAAAATATTTTCCATCCTGTATTAATTATTTATACATTTAACTTTTAATTGTATACCCATAAAATACATATTTTTAGATAAGTGAAGCTCTATGGTAACTGGATGTTATAAAACAATTTTCACTCTAATTCACGCATATTATTCTTGCACTGAAGTATGATTCAGTGATTATTAAAGGCTTTCATAAAAGCACCAAATGTTTTTTTCAGATTAACGTTCTTTGGGAAAATGAGATGGGAAATTTGAGTTTAAAGGGAATAAAATATGATAAGATTTTGAATAGAAGGGAAACACATGCTTTTATTTATTAAATGAATAATAATTCTCAAAGTGCTGCTGTGTTTGGATTACTTTAGGTGAACTATAAAGCAGTGTGAAAGTTTATTGAAAGAAGTAATTACGTGTAAGTTTTCAGAAATGATAGCTTTGCTCTTAGTTATGAACTAAAGATAAAAGTTTCAATCACAGGTTTAAAGATGCACTGGTTTCGGGCCTGGGGAAAGAGATCAACGCAAAGAACATGCTGTACTCGATCTAGACCACTTAATTCCTGGTGTCTTATGTGTGACCCGCGGCCCCCCAAGCACCATGGGCTTGTAGAGCACCCTATCATGGAGACCAAGAATTGAACTGTCAAGCCGACACAGCTGAACTGATTGAAGCCCAGAATGAGTCAACATCTCACCCAAAAAAGATCACTAAAATGATAAAATGATTTTATTAAATGAAGGAAAAACTTTTTAAAGATCGCCTATTTTCTGCCATCGTTTACAGTTATTATTCTTCTGTTAATTCCTTCCATTACTCAATTGTTTTTGAATTGTGAGCTGTTTCCCTGCCAAAAATAAACCTCACAGGGGCTGGAGCAATAGCACAGTGGGTAGGACATTTGCCTTGCACGAGGCCGATTGGGGTTCGATTCCCAGCATCTCATATGTTCCCCTGAGCACCGCCAGGAGTAATTCCTGAGTGCAGAGCCAGGAGTAACCCCAGTGCATCATGGGGTGTGACCCAAAAAGAAAAAAAGATAAGTCTCACATTTGGATACATGTATCTATAGCTATATCTTGTGGCATTATTCCTTAAACTTCTCTTAATTAGTACATGATCTCCAGGACAAAGTTTGATTTGTTTTATCTATATGTTAAACCAACATTGCTAATACCATATCTATATAAAACGTATAGAACATAAGACAGTCTTATGCAAGTAAATTCTGACTCTTAACAATGGAAGGTGATTTGGGTGTGGTATTAAAAGGACTGGAGATTAAAATTAAGATCTCTGGGGTTGGAGATATTGCCCAGGAGATAGGGTATCTGTGTTGCATGCAACTCATCCTGGTTTGATCCCTAGTACGTGATATGGTTCCTTGACCACTACCACTGGTCTCTCCTGAGCACAAAGTTAGGATTAACCACTGAGGCCTATAAACAAACAAACATAAAAGCCTATTAAGATCCATACAGAATTGGACAAATTATGTTATATAGCTCTATTGTTTTTTTAAATTTCATTTCTATAATTTTGGTTTGTGTTTTTGAGGGCCATACCTCATGGTAATCAGGGATTACTTCTGATCCTGTGCTCAAGAATCACTTCTGGCAGGTGAGGGGCCATATGCAACAGGGGATCATGTAACCAGAGTAAATTCCATGTAATACAAGTGTCTAACCCTCATGCTCTCTCTCCAGTCACCAGAGCTTCCATTTTCAATTAATCCATAAGGTCCTTAGCAGTACTGAAATCATTTATTTTTATAATTAAATTTTTTGGTAAAAATTTAATTGCAATGTAACTTCTTAACTTAAAAATATTTTTTCAACTTAATTTTGAGATAATCTTGGACTTGAAGATGTTGCAAAATTAATTCAATGGGTTTTCAAATGCCTCTATCTAGTTTTCCCAAATTGATAATATTTCAGAGTATTTTTATAAAATGCACAAGCTAACAGCATAATCCTATCATCTAAGATAAAGACATTATTCATATGATTTAAGTTGTCCCACTAATGCATTTTTTGTCCAAAAGCTAATAAAATTGCTTGTTGTTTACACTGGTGCCCTCTCCTTAACCTGAAAAAGTTCCAAATATTACATAAATCTGAATAGCTCCTAGTATTTTCATTTTTTCATGGTCTTGAACTTTGATTTAATTAACAAATAGTTTTTCTAAACCCTAACCCTAGCCCTAATTCCAACCTTTTGGCTAACCTTGTCCTAACCTAATCAACTACCCAAAGCTTTTACGTTAACTTTCATTCTCAACATTTTTGCTTTGGTCAAATCTAATCTCTAACCACAGGCCTAACAATAACCATTAATCTGGTCTTTAATAACCCTGCTCTAAATTTAATGTCAACCCTTACTCTAAATTCATTCTTAAATTCTACTATTGATGACTTTCACCATAGAAGAATCCCAACATATATTTATGTACTTGAACCTTCTCCTAATTCCATTTATTCACATTCATGTAAAATATAGTGTTAGAAAGGACCACCCTCTCTTCAGTATCTGGACACCCTTCACATTTGATGAGGTTCCTCACCTCCACTATTTCCCAGATGATATGACTTCACCTGGCTTATCTTCATGTTTTCAGGTCAATTTAGCCAGTTCCACATTATCTTTGTTTCCCATTAGTGATATTTTCCATCTACAATACCTTCCTGCTCTTTGGCATGGCATTCTGTATTTCCATGTTGTATTGGGTTGAGTACAGTTTCTCTTCAACTCCCTGAAAAATTCATTACAGAGCTTTGATCTCGAATAAAATATCTTTGATCATCTCCAAAATTGCAGTGGGTATTTTTACTTTTACTCTTACATGCAGGTTGTTTTGTACTGTGGGTGGATGATATTTTATCATTATTAGATTCAGGTTATGCATTTTTGGATAAAGTCATAGGAGATGTGCATTATTCTTAGAAGACTTAGTGAGGAGGGATCTAAACTAAATTTGCTTAATTACTTGGGGATGATAAGTTTTATTACTTGGTTAAGACTTTGAGACCTCCACACAATTTGTCCAATAAAAAAAGATGAATTATTTTAAGTTATTTATTGATATAATTTCCCTTTGCAAATAATAGTCCTGCACAGATACTTTCAATATCTTTCTTCCTTTTCTTTCAACCACTAAAATATACAGAATCTGAACTAAGGGTAGTTGATGATCATCTTTGACTTCACATATTTTTAACAAGAATTATAAAATAGAACTAGACCTTTTATAGTGAATCTCTGCCAAACTATAGGTACAAAATTATAGCATGACATTTAAAAAAACTTAACTGGAAAAAATACATAATTCTATATTAAAATAGCTAATCTTATTCTATTACACAATTCTATATTTTTAAAAAGTCATTTTTTGATTTAGAAGAACAAAGAATAATGTCCTGATTTCATTTCTTTAATCAACATTATGGATTTTATTTTTGCACATACATTGCAATTTTTATAAATGAAAATATTAATCTACATTAGTTCACCCTATTCTGTTCTTGTGAGGTTCAAAAAGATAACCGTGTAAGAGATGTTTTATGTCAGTGGCAGGGAGCAGGGAAAGTATTACTCATTGATCTGGACACCCTTGCCATTAGAAACACTCTAGTTTGGTCCAAAGATTTAGTGTCACCAACAATAGAAGGAAGCTCTTATAATGACCCAGAAGCATTAATCTTTAACCATTGAAGATTTTCTCTTTCTTCTAGAAGAACACACTAGATGCAGGTGAAAATTTCTCTTTCTTATATAAAAATGATGTTATATGAACTGCATATTATGTTATCTTAGAAATATTACAATATATATGAGAAAACATTTTCCATCATTCCCTCTAATTTACTTCCTCTGTGCTTATCTCACATACTGTTTAGGCAGTGATCAATAATTGACTAAAATATGCTGTGTAGTTCTTGAATCAAGCATTTTAGATGAACAGGAAGAAAGTGCAAGATCTCACAGAATTTAAGTCCAGAAGATAAATATAAAGTTCTCTGTACTGGGTCAGGCTGTTTCTTAAAGAATTGGAGTGTCAGATGGATCCCTGGCATTGCAAGGTCTTCTGGACAGTACTGGAAGCACCCCATGAGCACTGACTCAGGAGTAACCCTCGGTATTGCTGGTTATAGCCCTTAAACCAAAGCAAACTTCTGATTTCAATAAGTTTGATGATTTCCATGTGTATTATTTTTTAAAATTATTTTATTAGCGGTAGGGAGTTCGCCTTACAAGCGGCCAACATGGCCAACCCGAGTTCGATTCCTCCGCCCCTCTCGGAGAGCCCGGCAAGCTACCGAGAGTATTCGATATGCCAAATACAGTAACAACAAAGTCTCCAATGGAGACGTTACTGGGCCCGCTCAAGCAAATCGACGATCAACGGGAGGGCCTTTACCTTTACCTATTTATTTATTCTGCTTTTGGGGTCACACCTGGCGATGCACAGGGGTTACTCCTGGCTTTGCACTTAGGAATTACTCATGGCGGTGCTCAGAGGACCATATGGGATGCTGGGAACTTGGGTTGGTCTCATGCAAGGCAAATGCCCTTACCCACTATACTATTGCTCCAGCCTGTCCATATGTATTATAAAGTAAATATCATGAACTCTCGAAAGTTATAAAATAGGTTGCTATTACTGGTGTTGCTCCCACTGTTATGATTATTATTAATAAAATATTTGGCCCAGGTGATATACAAAGAGTCAGCACATAGGACACTTGTTTCTCTTGAGTGTCTGTTTGATATTACCTGTCTCTGCTTAAGTGCTCTGAAATTTGACTTTAGTCTTCAAGAATCATTCTCGTGTCCACCCATTTCTCCACTAAAGCCATTCAATATGGCCTCATATGTTGCTTGGCTTAGAGAATATCTGTATCTCACAACTTTGTGAGTTCTCAACAATTCCTACTAGGAGATAGGTCCTCTACACTGCTCCCACCCTGGGTTGAATCCTTCAGTATTTTTCCCCTCAAAGAAACACTTGCATCATAAGTAGTAAACACCTTTAATTCATATTCAATAGAGCTGGTGTGAGACTCAAATCAGCCATATTTTTTTCTTTTACTATTTTCTATGTGTCATTTGTGGGGGTGTTTAATTATCTTTTAAGACAATGTGGTTTATAAAAATTTCCATATTACTGTTTTATACTTGCAGTGCTACTTCACCAGCCCCACTTGCAGTGTTTAACAAAAAATAAGTGGTACTACTGTTGTTAATTGTTCCATACTATGAAACTTGACAAAACACCGTGTTTCTTCTTCTTCTTCTTCTTCTTCTTCTTCTTCTTCTTCTTCTTCTTCTTCTTCTTCTTCTTCTTCTTCTTCTTCTTCTTCTTCTTCTTCTTCTTTCTTCTTCTCCTTCTCCTTCTCCTCCTCCTCCTCCTTCTTCTTCTCCACCTCCTCCTCCTCCTCTTCCTCCTCCTCCTTCTTCTTATTCTCCTTCTCCTCCTCCTCCTTCTTCTCCCCCTCCTTCTTCTTCTCCTCCTCCTCTTCCTCCTCCTCCTTTCCTTCCTTCCTCCTCCTCCTCCTCCTCCTTCCCCTTATCCTTCTCCTCCTTCTTCTCCTGCTTCTCCTCCTTCTTTTCCTTCTTGTTCTTGTATTTCTTTTTATTTTTTCAATTTTTCCTTCATGTTATTTTTTATTGAAACTTTCTAAAATTTTTTTAAAATATAATTTGCAGGCACAAGGTTATCAGTAAGTTGGTTGTACAATCATCCTGATTTTTTCATATGTTTCCTGATTCTTATACTATTAGAGATAAGAGTATTAGTATCACTTATAGATCAATATAATTTTTCTTTTTTTGATTAATTTTATTGAATCACCCTGAGATAGTTATAAACTTTCATGTTTGGCTTACAATCACACAATGATCAAACACCCATCCCTCCACCAGTGCACATTCTCCACCACCAATATCCCCAGTATATCCCCGATTTCTCACCCTCCCTCTACCTCCATGGCAGATATGATTCCCCATAATCTCTCTCTACTTTTGGGAATTATGGTTTTCAATAAAGACCTGAGGGGTTATCATGTTTTGTCCTTTATCTACTTTCTGCACACATCTCCCATCCCGACCGATTCCTCCAGCCATCTTTTTCTTAGTGATCCCTTCTCTATTCCAGCTGCCTTCTCCCCTTTGCTCATGAGGCAGGCTTCCAGCTATGGAGCAATCTATCTGTCCTATGTATCTACTATCCTTAGGTGTCAGCCTCATTTATGTTGTTTTATACTCCACAAATGAATGCAATCCTTCTATGTCTTTCTTTCTGACTCATTTCACTTAGCATGATACTCTCCATGTCTATTCATTTATAAGCAAAGTCCAAGACTTCATCTCTCCTAACATTTGCATAGTATTCCATTGTGTAGATGTACCAAAGTTTCTTTAAACAGTCATCTATTCTAGGGCACTTGGGTTGTTTCCAGTTTGGGCTATTGTGAACAGTGCTGCAATGAACATATAGTTACAGATGTCATTTCTACTGTGCTTGTTTGAATCCTTGAGATATCTTCCCAGAAGTGGTATTAAGGGGTCATATGGAAACTCAATTTCTAGTTTTTGAAGGACTATCCATCTTGTTTTCCAGAAAGGCTGGACTAGTGGGCTTTCCCATCAACAGTGAAAGAGTGTCCCTTTTCCCCCTCATCCACGCCAGCACTGGTTGCTTTTGTTCTTTTGAATGTGTGCTAGTTTCTGTGGTGAGATAATATCTCATTGTTGTTTTGATTTGTATCTTCTTGATGGCTAGTGATGTGGAGCATTTTCTCATGTGGCCTTTACCCATTTGTATTTCTTTTTTGAGGAAATTTGTGTTCATTTCTTCCTCCCATTTTTGATGGGGTTAGAGGTTTTTATCTTGTACAACTACACTAGTGTCTTGTATATCCTGGATATTAACCCCTTATCAGATGGGTGTTGGGTAAATATTCTTTCCCATTCTGTAGATGCTTTCTGTATTTTGGTCACTGTTTCTTTTGAAGTGCAGAAGCTTCTTAGTTTGATGTAATCCCATATGTTTATGTTTGCTTCCACTTGCATGGTCAGTGCTGTTCCATCCTTAAAGATATTTTTAGCTTCAATGTCATGCAGTGTTCTGCCTACATTTTCCTCTATGTACTTTATGGATTCATGTCTAATATTGAGGTCTTTAATCCACTTTGATCTGACTTTTGTGCCTGGCATTAAACAGAGATCAGAGTTCATTTTTTTTGCAGGTAGCTATCCAGTTTTCCCAGCAGCACTTGTTGAAGAGGCTTTCCTTGTTCCACTTCACATTTCTTGCTCCTTTGTTAAAGATTAAGTTGTCAAACATTTGGGGGTCTGTGACAGAATATTCGACTCTGTTCCATTTGGTCTGTAGGTCTGTTTCTAGCCCAGTACCATGTTGTCTTAATTACTACTACTTTGTAGTACAGTTTGAAGTTGGGGAGGGTGATGCCACCCATCTTCTTTTTCCCAAGGATTGTTTTAGCTATTTGTGGGGGTTTATTGTTCCATATGAATTTCAGGAGTGTTTTGTCTATTTCTTTGAAAAATATCATGGGTATGCTTATAGGGACCACATTGAATTTGTATAGTGCTTTGGGCAGTATTGCCATTTTGATCATGTTACTCCTCCCTATCCATGAGCAGGGGATGTGTCTCCATTTCCTAGAGTTCTCTTTTATTTCTTGAAGTAGTGTTTTGTAATTTTCCTTGTATAGTTCCTTCACCTATTTGGTTTATCTGATTCCAAGGTACTTGATTTTCTGAGGTACTATTGTGAACGGGATTGTTTTTTAATGTCAGTTTCTTCTCTTTCATTATTTGTGTATAAGAAAGCCATGGACTTTTGGGTGTTGATTTTGTTGCCTGCCACTTTACTAAACTGATTTATTATTTCTAGGAGCTTTTCTGTAGAATCTTTAGGGTTTTCTAAGTATAGTATCATATCGTCTTCAAATAGTGATAGTTTGACCTCTTCCTTTCCTACCTGTATTCTCTTGATACCTTTCTCTTGCCTAACTGCAATGGCCAGGACTTCCAGTACTATATTGAATAGGTGTGGCAAAAATGGGCAACCTTGTCTTGTGCCCAATCTTAGAGGGAAGTCTTTTAGTTTTTTCCCATTGAGAACGATACTTGCCATGGGCTAATGGTAGACGGCTTTGACTATATTGAGGAAAATTCCTTCAAAGTCTATTGTGCTGGGAGTTTTCATCACAAACGGGTGCTGGATCTTGTCAAATGCTTTCTCTGTCTATTGATATGATCATGTGGTTTTTGTATTTTCTTTTTTTGATATGATGGATTATGTTGATAGATTTCTGAATGTTAAACCATCCTTGCATCCCTGGGATGAATCCTACTTGGTCATGGTGTATGATCTTTTTGATGAGTTGTTTGATTCTATTTGCTAATAGTTTGTTGAGGATCTTTGTGTCTGTGTTCATCGGGGATATTGGCCTGTAATTCTCTTTCT
Organism: Sorex fumeus; assembly: GCF_029834395.1. Lineage (NCBI taxonomy): Eukaryota > Metazoa > Chordata > Mammalia > Eulipotyphla > Soricidae > Sorex > Sorex fumeus. Next base: position 6,306,962 of record NW_026606134.1, on the reverse strand, counting down.
TTGTAGTATTTCTGTCTGCTTTTGGTATCAGGGTGATATTTGCTTCATAGAAACTGTTCGGAAGTGTTTTTGATATTTCAATTTCTTGGAAAAGCTTAAAGAGGATTGGGAGTAAGTCCTCTTTAAAGATTTGGAAGAATTCACTAGTGAATCCATTTGGGCCAGGACTTTTGTGCTTGGGGAGACTTTTTATTACTGTTTCAATTTCCTTGATGGTGATAGGTCTGTTCAGGTATTCCAGGTCTTCTTGGTGCAGCCTTGGGCGGCTATAGGATTCTAGGAATTCATCCATTTCCTCGAGGTTTTTGTGTTCCATGGCATAAAGCTTCTCAAAGTACTCCTGAGGATCCTTTGTATTTCTGTAGTTTCTGTAGTAATGACCCCTTTTTCATTTCTGATTCGGTTTACTAGGGGTTTCTCTCTCCCTTTCTTTGTGAGTTTTGCTAGAGGCTTATCGATCTTGTTTATTTTCTCGAAGAAACAACTCTTGGTTTCATTGATCTTTCAGATTGTTTTTGGGTTTCCATCTTGTTAATCTTTACTCTGAGTTTTATTATTTCCTTCCTCCTGTTTGGATTGGGTTCCTTTTGTCGGTCATTCTCCAATCTCTTAAACTGTGATGTTAGCTTACTTATGTGGGCTTGCTCCTCCTTCCTGAGGTATGCTTGAAGAGCTATAAACTTTCCTGTTAACACAGATTTTCCTGTGTCCTGTAAGTTTGGGTAACTTGTGTCCTCATTTTTGTTCGTTTCCAGGAATCTTTTGATTTCCTCTATAAGCCACTCATTGTCCAATAGTGAACTGTTTAATTTCCAGGTGTTTAATTTAGTTTTCTGTTTTTGTGTGTGATTTACTTCTAATATCAGTGCATTGTTGTCTGAGAAGATTGTTGATACAATCTAATCTTCTTAATTTTATGGAGGTATTTTTTGTGGCTCAGCATGTGGTCTATCTTGCAGAATGTTCCATTCACATTTGAGAAGAATGTGTATTCAGCTTTTTGAGGATGAAGTGTCCTGCATATATCTACTAAGTCTCTTTCTTCCATTTTTCCCCTCAGATGAAGTATATCCTTGCTAAGCTTGAGTCTGTTTGATCTATCAAGAGGTGATAATGCGGTGTTGAAATCTCACACTAGTATTGTGTTGCTATCTGTACCTTTCTCTAAGTCTATGAGTAGTTGTTTTAAGTACTTGGCTGGTCCCTCATTAGGTGCATATACATTTAGTATTGTAAGTTCTTCCTGTTGTACAGATCCCTTGATCAATAAGAAATGGCCTTCACTATCTCTTGTGACCTTCTTCAGTTTGAAATCAATGTGGTCTGATACTAGGATTGCTACCCCAGATTTTTTTGGGAGTTGTTTGCCTGAAGGATTGTTTTCCAGCCTTCGATTCTGAGCCTGTGTTTGTTTTTCCTACTGAGATGTGTTTCTTGGAGGCACCAGAATGTTGGGTTCAGTTTTCTAATCCGTCCTGCCACTCTGTGTCTTTTTATTGGTGTGTTTAACCCATTGACGTTGAGAGAGGTTATTGTTTTGGGTTTTTTCACATTTTTCCGTTGAAATTTGGTGTATTTGAGGGGCCTCTCTTGTCTTAAAGTAGCCCATTTAGTTGCTCCTGTAACCATGGTTTTGAGTCTATGAAGTTCCTGAGCTGTTGTTTGTCTGTGAAACTGTGTGTTTTTCCTTCCTTTATGAATGAGAGTATCGCTGGGTAAAGTATTTTTGGTGAGATATTTATTTCATTGAGTTTTTTCACTATATCCCACCACTGTTTTCGGGTCATGAGGGTTTCATAAGACAAATCGACTGTGAATCTTAAGGATGCTCCTTTATAGGAAATGTCTTTCTTTGATATTGCTACTTTCAGAATTTTGTCTCTATCTAAGTTTTTGCTCATTTTTATCAGGATGTGTCTTGATGTATTTTTACTCAAATTTCTTCTATCTGGTAGCCTTCACGCCTCCTGAATGTGGTCTCAAGCTTTCTTCAGCTCTGGGAAAGTTATAGCAATAATGTTCGTGTGGTGTGCCTCAATTCCCATCCCCTGCAGACCAAGGTTGAAAACCAGCTGTTCTCGGGGGACTTAGTAAGACTCGCAGCCCTGGGAAGGGGCCCTGCTGCCAGGCGGGTACCTGGATGAATGAGCTACTTTTTTCAATTTTTCAATTAAATCACCGTGAGATACAGTTACACAACGTTCATGATTGGGTTTTAGTCATACAATTTTCAACACCCATCCCTCCACCAGTGTAATTTCCCACCACCAATAGCCCCCATACCCTTCCTGCCACCCCCGCCCCTGCAACCTACCTGTCTGCAGGCACTTTTCACTTACCTTCTCTCTCTCTCTTTCTCTCTCTCTGTCTCTGTCTCTCTCTCTTTTTCTCTTGCTAATGCTCATTTTGGGCACTAGGGCATTATGGTTTGCAATACAGATAATTTCTTCTTTATTTTTATGGTAGCCTTTGTTCCTATTGCAGTGCTTGGAGTTTTTTCACCCTATTTAAATGTGTGATATGGTGTGGATATAATCTCTGCCTTATCTTCCCAGTGCTCAAGAAAGAAAACTAAAGTTACCTTGGGAACATGACTCTTGGACAATCACCCAAATCAAGACATTTGTCTTCTGAAATTGGTTTTCAAAACTACATCATTTTTAATGGAAAAAAATGGATTGAGAAATTGAAGCAGCCATTTACTTTTGGGGGTAAAAAAGTACTGATCCCATGTTTTACAAATTCTGCTTTATTGCTAATAAAGGCATCATGTGAGTAGCACAGTACTGAGATGAGATTCAGTTACATAAGATTGCAAAAGAAATAGGTAGATGGTGAATAGACTTGAGCTGACCTGTTTTTTGTCCTCCCTTTGTGGGTTTACTTTGGCATTTTTCAATATCATATTGTTTACATCGCTAGAACATTAATAATAGAATCCTCACTTTGCAAAATAATTGTTATTGCTATTTTTACATCTGGAATCCTAATCTAATAGGTGTAAGTGGGCATGAATTCGTTATTTAAGCATGTTGATTCTGTGTGTGTCTGTGTGTGGTTGCCATAGTATCTCTGCCCACTGTTTTTTGTGAAGGTAGTGCTGATTGAATCTACAAAAAGATGAGCACAGAAAAATGTGTATAAGAGTTACTTCCTGACAAAATTGTTAAAGTCATGTCAATCTGTGTATGTCTTTGTTTTGTTTCAACTCATATTCTATTATGAAATAATTTTTGAATTGTAATTTTTTCCTGTCAGATAATTGATTGAATCTCTCACTGATTTATTAAATCTCAACACTTACTGGTGTGAGATGAGAATAAAATAATTTTTTAAAATGGTCTTGTTTACATGTGTTCTGGGTATTTATGCACATGCTGTGTTCCTGAAAAGGTATATTTATTTGAATTTTTAGAAACTCATGTGACACATGACAGTGTAAATCCAATTCTATGGTAATTTTGTATGTAAATGATATAGTGTGAAGCTAATGGCCATAGTCTTTGTCCCCTCTGTAAGTTACTACAGGCTGAATTGCTTACTTTAAGTTTAATTTTTGTAAATTTGAAATCGAGATCAAGTTCTATAGTGGTATATCAGAACAGTAAGCAAATCATTCCTTCATGCTCAGACTTAATATTTCTGCTCTAAAAGTGAGAAAATTGGCTATACTAACTCTAGGTCTTTTTAGCTATCAAGCATAACTATGTGTCTGGGTGACTGTCTATGTGCATATGTTTGCATGTATGTAAATGTTTATAGCAATATATTAAATTTGTTAAAGGAAGCACCATTTTTGTTAGAAAACTGGTAGTTCACAATGTATATACTTTCATAAAACATAATTTATTGAAATTAATGTAGTGTCATAAGTCTTCACTTTTTATACACAGATTTATTACTAATTTAAGAATAATATAAAGTAGAAATATGTTTTATTTTGAAATTAGAAAAAAGAATATAAAACTGAATTCTTGTGATGTTAAATCCATAGATTTTGAATTTAGAGTAAAGTTCAAGTCCTAACATGATATGGTTGCCCATAGTCATCTCAGAAATGCATTATGTGGGCTAAAAAATTAAGATCTTTATTTTAATATTTATTTATTTTCACCCCAGGCAATCACAACACATTGAGTTGTATTTAAACATAGCTTTAAGCTAACTTCACACTGAATTATAATAGAGAATTCGCTAAAGTCATCTCTTTAGTACAGAAGAATTTAATTACTACTTAACACAGGAAAAAGTAGTTCACATATAGCTAACATACAGTAGATTTACCTTTACAACAGCAAAGTTTCTCTGATCAATCTAAAAACTTATGAAGTTGCTCATTAATTAAAATATTTTCATATAATATTAGTGTATAAGTTAACTGGAAGAAAGTGTACAATTTGGAGCAGATGAATTTGCAGAGGCTTAGAAGTGAAATGAGGATTCTTCCCTGTGGGCTATGAAAAGTCTGTGATCTTTCCCATATTATTGGCTACCTTTTGGAGGGATTGACAAGAAGAGGTGTGAAAACCATAACCACACGCCCACTCCCCCACCCCCACTTCCACTAAAGAAACTTGAGGAAAAATAGGATAAGGAATATTTATAGCAAATATTCTCTATCTTATTTTGCCACAGTAATCTGTTTGAGCCTAACACCAAATACCAATGAACAGAATTTGATTATTGTAGAATTTCTAAGTAAATTGTTGCAGGGACGAATGGAGACATTATTGGGTCAGCTCGAGCAAATCAATGAACAACGGGAGGACAGTGCTACAGTGCTAAGTAAATTACTAGGGTACCCGCTACATATGATGTCAACATATAGAACACATTTTATTACTTTAAAAGTTCTTAAGGAAATAATACACAGGAACACATATATACCTGCACACCTTCATTTACACGCACACATGCATTTCTCATTATGCCTTTCCAGTTAATGAGTTGGGTAAATGGGATCATGGAAACAATACTAAAATTCATCCAACACTGAAGACTAGATTATCTTTATTTTACACAAGCTTGTAAGCCATCCAACCATTTTATTGATTACTCAATTAACCACTGATTTTTCAAATGAATTTAAAAAGCATCTGCTGCATGTCTGGATATCAGCTACAGATGCTAGAATGTAAGATTTATGAAATCAGGAGCTTTTTCTATCTCAGTAATAATTTCTACACTCAATGTGAAGCACTGTTTTAGCACCTGCAAAAACAAACAAACAAAAACATTTGCTTATTATGTGACTACTGAGTAAAAAGTAGTTTGGCACTTACTGTGTGAGAAAGGCACTGTGAGAACGAAGAAAACACGGACTGTGGCTCTTGCACTGCAGAACTTTCTAATACAGCCTGAAAAGCAAAGAACATCAGCATGTGACTTAACTATGTACGTGGTTTTTGACTCTTGCCTGCCTATGAGAGTATAGATGATCTCAGGCATAAAATACACAGTTATAATACTATGCTCATGGATAATGTTTGAGACTGTAGAGTAATAATTCTTGATATCATTATCTTGATATCAAAGTAATAATTCTTTGATATCATTTTGTGCCACAGAAGAAGATTGGAAAACTGAAATAAAACTGAAGTGGGTGATAAAAATTGGCACCAGAGGTACCTAAGTAACAAAGTCTTTAAGTCCAGTGTTAATCTACATTCTTTATAGAAGTCACGAACAGACTGGAAGAATGATAAGATTTGGAATTAGGCCTAAACCAGAGACTGATGGTGGAATTCTTGCTGCTGTTTTCACCCTTCTGGCTAGTTCTTGGGCCAATTCAGGGACATCTGTCAACAGAGCCCCCTTCCAAAATGGTCTGTCCCCTCTCCTTCTCTCTGACTCTTCTCAGACAGACCTTCTCTGCCTAGATATGTTAAACTCCCCCAAACTGACAGAAGTCCTGGCTTTGGGTTGTCAGCAGCTGATATGTTAAAAGACAGATAGTTTAGGATTTGAGGGAGTGACACCTGTAGTATGGTCAAGGCCAGGAACTTTGCAAAGGGAAAAATATGAGGCAATGATTTGACCAGAGAGCCTATGGATTACAAAGTATAAGGTAATTCTATTTGGTCCCATCCCTTATTATTTGCAGAATTTTATATGAAAATTTTTATGCTGTGTTGTATACATAAATATAAATGGGAAGACTCCTTTGCTATTTATGTCTTTTATTGTTCTTCAAGTTACTGGATAATTTCTCCCCTGTAATTTATGTGAATATTAATGATAAATAAATTGGCAAAATGACTATATAGCACCCATGATCTTCAAACTCTAATATTAAGGAAAACATTAACAATTATTTAAACTTCTTCTAACAATCATATACCAAGTGGCCAGAGAGACATTACAGGGATTAAGATGCTTGCTTTGCCCGTGGCCAATCTGGGTTCGATCCCTAGCACTTTTTATGTCTCGGCGATCAATGTAGGAGTCGTCATTGAGCACAGAGCCAGGAGAAAGCCCTGAGCACTGCTGGGTGTTGAATAACGATAAAAGAACAAAAAAATTTCGAGGCAAAACTTTACATAGATTCTCTGAAGGTTTGTGATATAAAATTTTCCTCCCTTCATCTTCTCTTGTACCCGATTGCTTTGGATTTAAAATATTAACTCTGGGAGAACAATTTACATCCAACGTGGAGGTGCTCTTTGGAAATAGGCTAATGTAAAACCTTTTTCTACAATTATTAGTAAGACAAAAACTATACAATTTCTGTGTTTATTTATGTTTGCATATGCCTGTTGTAAATTTTCTACTTCTAAATTGTATTTCAATATTCGTGGAAAAGCTGTAATTGATGGACATAAATAAGTTGTAAAATACAGATAAGCATCCTTAAAACTCTTAAATATAAAAGCTTACCCAAATACTTAACCACCTCAAATTATATAGGAAATCTTCAATAAGTAGAAGCAGGTTAAAATGTATTGGTAAGGGCTGGAGTGATAGCACAGCGGGCAGGGCATTTGCCTTGCATGCGGCCAACCCAGATTCGATTCCCAGCATCCCATATGGTCCCCTGAGCATTGCCTGGGGTGATTTCTGAGTGCAGAGCCAGGAGTAACCCCTGTTCATTACGGGGTGTGATCCAAAAAGCCAAAAAATAAAATAAAATAAAATAAAAATAAATATGTGGCCATATAAAAAATGTATTGGTAAAATCCACAGTTATCAACATTAAATTAATAAAGACATACAATGTTTTTCTATCTGTGTATACCAGTCAGACAATCTGTGTTCGTGACAGAATTTTTCAGCAAAAAATTAAGTCAAAATGATAGCCAATAAATTCTCATGAAATTTTCATGAATAATATAGACATGTTAAAAATAAATAAAATATAAATAAATATAAAATATTTTAGAATTAATTTACATTATTTGAGCAATCTGACTAGAACTGATAAATTTATTATAAAGTTTTAAATATATAGTCCAATATAAATCATTGACACATATAAAACAAGATGCTATTTTTTTCCCGCTAGAATGATAAGCTTTTGTATTTAGTTGCTATTTTTTTAAGTAGCTGTGGGGTCCATTCTGGCAGTGTCTGGGGCTGTGTTCTTGGGCACCCAAAGTCACACAGTAGGGCTTGGGTGTCGTGCAGTGCTGAGGTTCTAACCCCCGGCCTCACACATGCAAAGACAGTGCTTGACGACTTTAAAATATCCCTAGTCCAAGAGAAAACAACTTTTTAACTACGAACTAATATGATTACAAAATGTTTTTACAATCTATTGGTGTCATGTGTACAGCACATGAAAGCAGTATCTGTACTTTCAAAGGTGATTACTTGGGCAAATATAAGTCAAACAAAGAAAACCTCAAAAGATGGTGGTGATTAATGTGGTACTGACATCCTGCCCCCTTTAGAGTATATCTCCTCCCACCAAATCATGCAGCCTTCTCTGGCTGGTATATATGGTACGATCAATGATGTGAAGTTCCAAAAGTTGCCAGTTCTGACATCCTCAGGACTAGCTAGACATGTTCTGTCTTCTTTTGGCTGCTATACATGCTACTGGTTTGGAAGACGTCAACTTCCTTATTTTGTTCACCCAATAAGTCTTACATAATAGTTACCAATGCTGCCTTTGGTAACTGGAGCGATAGCACAGTAGTAGGGCGTTCGCCTTACAAGCGGCCATCATGGCTGACCCGAGTTTGATTCCTCCGCCCCTCTCGGAGAGCCCGGCAAGCTACCGAGAGTATTCGATATGCCAGACACAGTAACAACAAAGTCTCCAATGGAGACGTTACTGGGCCCGCTCGAGCAAATCGACGATCAACGGGAGGGCCTTTACCTTTTACCTTTTAATGCTGCCTTTACCAAATACTTGTCAAGTGTCTCCAAGGTCTAAAAGCTATTCTCCCAACTTCAGTGGTCTAGTAACCTAATTATAGTCTTGCCAGAGGTTGCCTGAGTCATTCTCTAGAACAATGCCGTGTATTCTTCATATCTTATGAGTCTTTTTGTATCAGCTTTATTAAATCTCAAAGCACAAGCGAACACACCATGTTATCCAACCTTTGGCTAAGGAACTTAATAAATCAACAATTTGGTTCTGGAGAGATAGTACAGTGGGTAGGTGTTTGCCTTGCATGTGGCTGATCCAGGTTCAATCCTTGGCATCCCATATGTTCCCTTGAGCAATGCCAGGAGTAATTCCTGAGTGCAGAGCCAGGAATAACCTCTGAGTTACACTAGGTATGACACCCCGCCCTGCAAAAAAAGATCAATTCAAATCCTAGGGCCCTTGAAAAAAATTACTTGTTTAAAAATTGTGTACTTGGCAGTGCTTAGGGGAAACTCCTGATTGTGAATTCAGCAATCACTCCGGGGAGGCTCAGGGTCCCTTATGGAGTCCCAAGGACTAAACCTGGGTAAGCCACGTGTAAGGCAAATGCCCAATACTATGACTGCTATACTATGACTCTGGTCCTTATTTAAATTATTATATTAATCTGCTTTCTTCTTGTATGTGCTTCGGCTATGTCTATGTATCTGCCTCCAGTGCACTGATTTACTGGCAAAAGAGCTACCACCGTAATAAAGTCCTTATTGACCACTGAAAACGCATTAGCGAACAGGGGAATATGCAAATTTATTTTAAAAAATCACAGAAATATAAAATGGCTTCTCCTTTTAAATTTCACTTTGAGATCCCTGAGGTTACAAAACAGGATAAAACTTAGGAATTAGTTGAAATTCCTTAGCGTCTCAACTTTACCATACACTTCACTGCACTTGAAAATTCAGATTTAGTATGAAGAATTCTTTATAACAGAGGCAAAAGATAAATAGAATACCTTATATTCAAAGATGTGCTCTTGCCTACAAATCAAAAGAATATTTGGCTCACTCAACAGCATGTAATGTAGTATTTAGTCTTGGGATAAAATTTTACTCATATTTGTCCAAGGCATCATCACTGAAAGCTTTCTCATCCCCTCCAGTTGATGGATAGGTAGGCTACTATAGCCAGGCATCTTGATTTGTTCTTCTAGAATCTTTGACTGGCCCTATAATTTTATATCTTAAACAGGTGCAACTTGAAAATATTCAGTGAAACAAGGCTTTCTACAACTGCTCTTAAAAGTTCAGATCTAGATTTTCCTTCTCTGTGTTAGTTATATCATTTTGCTCCAGGGAGTCTGTAGATAACAGCAGGAATTCTTCCTCCTTTGGCTTTAGTTCATCTCCTGAAAAAGTAGTTCCAAATTCCAATCTGTCCCTTTCCCTCAATCCTTCCTCCATATGTTTTGTTTTGTGGGTCACTATAGAAAAAAAATGAGTGCAGGTCATTCAGTTTTTCCTTCTTTATTTCCCCTACCGAATTAAGAAATAAGTACTGTATATTCAGAAAACAGTTGCTTTATTGATAAAGTGGAAAATCTAAATACTTCGTGCAGTTTATTTGAGTCTATTCCCTTCTTTTCTAATCAATAGTTAATTAAAATCGGGAGGCTTTGTGTGGAAATGACAGATGTCCCTGTGATTTGGCGACATCTCTAAAAACAGTGATCCTAGCCATTGTCAATGCACTTAAAAATAAACCAACAAACCAAAAAGGAGTTTTCTCTCTGATTATCAGTCCTAGATCTTTAATGACATTTGTCAGGGAATGTGGTGGGGAGCAGAATGAAACAAATTTGATTTAAAAATATTCAAGGAAGTTGTGTCTGGTGATGCAACAGTGAAAAAGAGGGACTCGATGAAGGACTGATCTTGGCTCTCTGGGAATGACATAAGTGCCTGGGAAGTTGGCAGAGTTTCAGTAGCTCTCTGGGAAACAACTAGTCCAGATCAAGAGGGCAGGTGCTGGGAGCCCCTGGTACCTCACTCTGTCACAAACTGCTGATTTCATACCTATGTGGTTTGGGGCCAATTGCTCCATTTATATGTGTTTTTTTTCTGAAAAAAATGGGGAAACTCAGAATACTTCATTAGGGCCGTGTGGCTTTCATTCCCCAAGTATGTAATGTGTCCCTATTGTGCCTGGCACATGCTGAGCACTCTGTCTGTGTCCCTCGAACGCTCCCCTGCTTCTTTTACCAATATAGAGTCTGTCGGAGACAGGGGTATTTTGAAATTATAATTAATATGTCAACTTTAAGTTTGACCTCATATTAATAATGTTCCTCTGGTTAATGGTCACTTTTCCAGGTTGTTTGGGTTTTCTTGGAATTTAGAAAGGAATCATTTGCCCTGAAGTGTTAGGCTGGGAGAAATAATTTCTCCCTAGTGCCTCTGTTTCCTCCTGTCTAAATTTTAGATGAAACTAGTTCAGGCTTATGGTTCCCAAGGCAGCCCTGGGGTTCAATGAAAGCTCTATTACTATTCCCAGGGGCATCTAGGTGCTTGGGAAATTTAGACTTGCTTTCCTAGGAGAGACACAAGGGTACCTGATCAGAATCCTGAAAGAAGCTCTTTGTCTCATTGTATTCTTCCAGACACCCAGTCCTTTATTGCACATTATGCCTGCATCTATGTATGCATGTAGTTATATATTACTATATCTTTTATATATATATGAGAGAGAAGCAGGGGGAGAGAGAGGAGGAAGAGGGAAAGAGAGAAAAAGAGAGAGAGAGCCATATCCAGTTCCGTGTTTACTCTGGCTCTTTGCTCAGTGATCACTCCTGGTGGTGCCTGGGGGACCATATGTGGTGTGAAGGACTCAACCTGGATTGACCATATACAACTCAAGCACCCAACCCACTGTCTACTTAACACACACACACACACACACACACATATAGCACTGTAGCACTGTCCTCCAGCTGTTCATTGATTTGCTGGAGCGGCACCAGTTGTGTCTCCATTGTGAGACTTGTTGTTACTGTTTTTGGCATATCTAATATGCCACAGGGAGCTTGCTAGGCTCTGCTGTGTGGGCGGGATACTCTTGTTAGCTTGCTGGGCTCTCCAAGAGAGACAGAGGAATTGAATCTGGGTCGGCCACATGCAAAGCAAACCCCCTACCTGATGTTGTCCAGGTCACATGATTACAATACTGTTAAATTTTATGGTTTGGATTAACAAAATTACTACATGTTCACTGCCACCAAAACTCCACCTCTGTCTCTCAGTCACCCTCAGTCTACCTCTTCCTTTCTTCTGTCTCCAATCTCACTATAACCTGGCACTCTCATCTCTGCTATTATTGGCCAAGGGTTCATTTTCATTGGTAATTGTCTATTTTCCTGTTATTTTCTCTACATGCCATGTATAGGTAAGACTGTCTGGCATTTGCTCCTCTCCTTCTGACTTATTTCATTTAATATGATCCTAGTTCCTTCTAGTTCTACCCATGTGATAAAAATTACAAGATTTCAGTTTTTCTAATAGATGTCTATTGTTCCATTGCTTCATATTATGCAGTTTATACAATATTTATATTTATAGTTTATACAATCATGGCAGAGCCTGGCAAGCTACCCGTGACATATTCAATATGCCAAAAACAGTAACAATAATGGGTCTCATTCCTTTGACCCTGAGAGAGCCCTCAATACACCACTGGGCTACTCTAGCACGTGACAGGGACGAATGTAGACATTACTGGTGCTCGCTCAAGCAATCGATGAACAACAGGATGACAAGTGATACAAGTTTATACAATACTTTCAAGTATTGTGAAGAAATTTTAAAAAATCAGATACTGAAGCCCATATAAAACAAAGTGCCTATATTATAGATTTAGACAAACTGATAGATATGACTGGTAGCTAATATCTTTCAGATAATAGTGATGATGATATTGATGGTCATACTGATGATGGTGGTGATGATGCAGATGTTAAAATCAGGAATTAACATTTACTAAGTATGTCTTATTGGTTATACTTTATACTAGGCGTTTAGACAAGCTGATTTAGTCTTCATGACAATTCTATGAGACATCCAAAATCTGTAAACAAGAACACTGAGATTTAGAAAAGCCAGTGATTTTACAGGTGCCACATTATTAGATGCTTGTTTTACCACCTCCAAAGCCCAAGGTTTCACCTGACAGAATAATTGGATCAACCATCAACCATTTTTACAATTTTCTTCTTAGAGTGATTTCACCCCTCTCAACTCAAGATGCTGCATTTTCTCCTTTATGTGCCTTTGGTTACTGCTTTCTAGTAAATTCACATTTATATAAATTGCCTTTGTTGGCTCCTAGGTGTTAGGTTATTTGATGCTCTTTTTCTAATTTATTCCCTTTCAAGACATGGTCACAGCAGAAAGAAGATCTTGCAAAGCACATGCATCTCACAGTGAATTTATAAATAGAAGCAACATCATGCAATCGCTTGAAACAGACATCAGACTACAGGTCGTTTTCCACTCTTGCCTTGACCAGGTCAATTCAGATTTCACTCATTGAATTCTGGAAGTTTACAAGGTGCTATTTGGTGCAGAGCGAAGCAACAGAATTCTGTTAACTTTCTGTCCATTCATCTTTTTTTAGTAGTGAGATAAAGCTGCACTAGCAGCTTGGAAGGAGACAGTGGAATGAATTTAGCTCAGTTTTATTTGATTCAACAAACAGAAGCAAATGATTAGCCAGGCTTTAAGTATAAAATACCATAGAGCACACTTACAGCTTTGGGTCATATTATCTCAACAGCCATGATAATAGTAATTCAATGCGACCTTACACTGAGTCAGACAACAAGGGGTGTAACTTGGTATGTAAGATGTGTACTTAAACACTAACAATCATTAAGCTGCATCTGCTGTTAAAATAAATGTCAAAACAAGACATTTTCTAATATAACTTCCTGCCCCAGCTGCAATATGTGCGGTTTATTTTCTTTTACCCCACAGTACTGTGGGTCACTGGGGGTCATTGTTTAGCTATTCATATAAGACAGATAACCGAGCTTTTAGTATATTCTGCCTAGTAGACTCATGAATTGTAATTAATAGGGCCACAGTAGCAGAGAAAGAAAGGGCTGCCTTGCTAACACAGACTGGTTTATGTCGTGTACTACCTCATTCTAAACAACAGTTGTAAGCGTCTCCGCTTTGTAATAGGATTTATAGTAGCTTAGACTCTATCTGAGCTCTATATGGTTCTTATGATAGGTGTATTGTTCTTTAAATTCACAAGTTTTTCTTTATTTTATTTAGGTTCTGTGATTTATAAGGTCATTGGTAATAAAGATCCATAAAATGCCCAACTTCAATCCCACCACCAGTGTTTACATCCCTCCACCATTTGTCCCTGGTTCCCTTCCACTCTTCAACCTGTCCTTGACAGACACTAGAGCGGGCCCAGTAACGTCTCCATTGGAGACTTTAGCACAGCGGGTAGGGCGTCTGCCTTGCACGCAGCCAACATGGCCGACCCGAGTTCGATTCCTCCGCCCCTCTCGGAAAGCCCGGCAAGCTACCGAGAGGATCTCGCCTGCACGGCAGAGCCTGGCAAGCTCCCCGTGACGTATTCGATATGCCAGACACAGTAACAACAAAGTCTCCAATGGAGACGTTACTGGGCCCGCTCAAGCAAATCGATGATCAACGGGAGGGCCTTTTACTTTTACTTGACAGACACATTTTTTTAAAATTTAGTTTGTGTTTCAGGCATGCAATAGTGTTAGCTTATATATATATATATATATATATACACACATATATATCAAAGACACATATATACACATATATATCTTACATATACATATACACATATATGTATGTGTATATATACATATATAGACACATATAGGTATATGTATGTATTATCTGTATGAATAAATACATATATGTATGTTTATATACATGCAGATACCTGTGTGTGTCTATATATATATATATGTATATACATATACATACACAAAGATCCCTCACCTTGACACCTAAACTGAATTCCAAGTCCCTGTACTTTGCCCCTTTATTACCTACTACTACCTCTTCTTGCTTCCCCTCTTCATTTCTCCCCTTTCTTGGTATTTTAATTTCTATAATATAGGATTCAGGTATGCCTACTTTTGACAGCTTCTATTCTCTCGTATATATTATAAGTACCATGAATTCCATAGCACAGTGATGCAGTACGCATCATTGCCTACTTCTGGTTCTAAAGGAGACCTGAGTGTCATATTAGATGAGAATGCAGGTTTCAAAGTCAGAGTTCTGACTTTCAATTCGTGTACACAATTTAGACTTTTTCACACTCAAACAAGGTTTTGTCTTTGTTGACTCTCCACTTTCTTATTTTTAAATTACTCATAATGGCATCTATTTTTGAAGACAGTCTGTCCCTTATGAAACAATACATATTTGACAAACTATTAATGGAAAGGCATTGTAGTAGTGACAAACTATGTTCTCTCAGGTAAAAAAAGGGTTCCGGAGGTCTTCAGCTGCCGGGACTCTGCTGGGGCAGGGAGGGAAACTCAACCCACCCCCCTTCAACGTGCCCCGGTGAGGACAGTCAGGCGTGGGGGTAGGAGACTCTGCATTGTTCTTTTCCGGAAGTTTGGTTTTATAGCCTCTGGATCTTGGCCATTGATGGGATTACATGGTGCTGTGGGCAGTTGGTGGGTGTAACTGCCTAGCTACTGGAAGATGGGGGGGATTGTCTTGGTGGAGGAGGCCCAGTCCTGATGCGAGCAACTTACTGTCCTCACGGGGCCCCTTGGAAGGGGGGTGGGTTGAGTTTTCCTCCCCTCCCTGAGCAGAGCCCCAGCATATGAAGTCCTCTGGAACCCAGCCACAGCCATGCTGAGACCACTCTCCACATGCTCAGATGAACCTCACGCATGAAGGAACCGGCAGAGGAACCCAGGTTTGTGGGACCCAGGGCTGAGATCTTCAAGCCTGCTAGATTAGAACTAGGCCTCCTCCACCCAGATGTCCCATCTTGCAGTAGCTAGGCAGTTACACCCACCAACTGCCCCCAGTGCCGTGTAATCAATGGTCAAGATCCAGAGACTATGAAACTAAGCTCCTGACCTCTTGTTGTCTAGTTCTCACTCTCTAGGAGAACCTGGCAGGATACCGAGAGTATCCTGCCCAAACAGCAGAGTCTGGGAAGCTCCCCGTGGCATATTCGATATGCCAAAACCCAGTAACAATGATGGGTCTCATTCCTCTGACCCTGAAAGAGCTTCCAATGTGGCGCTTGCAAAAATCTCAGGACTAGGACGAATGGAGACATTACTGGTGCCTGCACGAGGAAATCGATGAATAATAGGATGACAATGATACAGGTAAAAAAATATTTTATTTTATTAAATCAAGTCAAATAGCCATCTTAACTACCTGATTAAGTAGGTTTTATCATTTTTGAACATGTTCAACATTTTATTTCTGGGCCACACTCAGTTGTGCTCAAGGCTTACTCTTAGCTTGTGCTTAGTGATCTTTCCCAATATAGTCAGGATGGAAATCTAACTCAAGATTGACTGCATGCAAGGCAAGTGCCTTATCCACTATACTCTCTTCTAACCAGATATCCTAAATTCTTTAAAATAGAAAAGTTGAGGCAGAAAAAAGATTGACCTCCTTAAATTTCCACAGCTAGGAAGTGACTAAATTGGAATTGGAATTCTGGCTGTCAGCTTTTGCAGTTTATTTTGTGAACTATTTGCTATGTCTTATCTGTCTCACATATTTTTTTACAGCAGTTTAGTGGGAAGAAGGAAGGAATATACCTCTTTTTATTTTTATTGACAAAATTGAGAAGTCAAAGCACTTATTCTTGATGAAGTTACTTCTTCTAATCTATAAAACGAAAGGCGATCTTTCTTCAGAAGTTCCCAAGACTTCTAAAACCCTAAACCATATTTTTCTATATACATAAGGAATAATGGGGAAGAACTGTCTTTGAAATCTCACAAATTATCTTAATAATCCATCCACTTAAAATATAACTCCAAATTATCATAGTTTATTGGCATATGAAAATTATGCTTAATACTTTTTAGTAATTGGAAGAATGGATGCTTCAGGAAGAATTGTGATATTTTTTCCCTATGGATTTTGTGTCTACTTGTTTGAGAACTTTTATTTAAATATAATGCTTTCACTGTCACCGTCATCTCGTTGTTCATTGATTTGCTCGAGCGGGCACCAGTAATGTCTCCACCCGTGAGATTTATTATTACTGCTTTTGGCATATTGAATATGTCACGGGGAGATACTCTTGGTAGCTTGCCAGGCTCTCCGAGAGGGGCAGAGGAATGGGACCTGGGTCAGCCATGTGCTACTTGTGCAAGCTATCGCTCCAGCCCAAATATAATGCTAATGGAACTAAATTGTAAAGACTTTTTGAGCATTGACAGGCTCTTAATTTAGGCATCGGGACCTTATAATATGCAATGAAGATGTCACTTAATGGTACAGATGAGAGAAGAGCCACTATAAGCAAATTTGGCTGGCAGCAGCCTATTGAAGAAATGGCTCTTGCACTGAACTTTTGAACCTACACATTGATTATTTAAAAAAACAAACAAGTTTTAGCACAATTGTAGTCTTTGCTCATGGACATCACTTACAGTGAATCAAAGTGTCTCATGATTGATGAACCCATCCTGTCATCAGTTCCGCTCCTTTTAACACCTTGGCCAATTGTGTTCCTATTATGCTTTTGCTTTCCTATCACTTCCTTTTTCCATATCAGACACACTATTTTTTTTTGCCTTGGTCCATCATTGTCAACTTTAAAATATCACTTAAATGGATATGTACTTTGTTATTACTGTCGTTGTATCAGTTTTCACACTAGACAGAACTCAGAGGTCAGAACTATTACCAACCACTGTGTGATGGTGTGGGGACCATGTGCTGCCAGGGATGAAACCAGGGCTGTACACATGCAAGACATATGTTGTACTAGTTGAGTCATATCTCTGATTCAATATGAACTCTTTAACCTCCAAATGTTAAAATGACCACCAACAGGGAAGTGAATGGTGATGATTTACCAGTTAAATATAAAAGATATTTATTGAACATTTGTTGATTATACAAGGATAAATATGCGATAGTCTGTATGACTAAAATTTTAATAAATAATTGACTACATATTATAAGTCAGAAGTTTTATTAAGTTCTTTATATATAAATGTGGTGTTTCTCTGAATTGAAAAACTTATTGTCAAGAGAACAAAATTCAAAAACAAACAAGAATGTATATATTTGAATATAAGTGATAGTATAAATAAAGACATAAAATTTTTTTTAATGTACTAACACCCAAGGACAGTAAAAACAAGGGCCAGGAGGATTGGTTCACTATTGGAAGCCTGCCTCAAGAACTGGTGGAGAGGGAAGCTGGGATAGAGACGGGACCAATATGACACTGATGGTTGGAGGAATCACTCTGGATGGAAGATGTGTGTTGAAAGTGGGTAAAGGACCAAACATGATGGCCTCTCAGTATCTGTATTGCAAGTCATAATGGAAAATAGGAGGGGGGGGGGAGAGAGAGAGAGAGAGAGAGAGAGAGAGAGAGAGAGAGAGAGAGAGAGAGAGAGAGAGAGAAAGGGCAAGGATGAGAGAGAGAGCACCTGCCATAGAGGCAGGCTGGTGGGCGGGGGTGGGTTGGGGGAAATCGACACTGGTTGAGGGGTAGGTGTTGGAACATTGTATGACTGAAACCCCATCAAGAAAGCTTTGTAACTGTGTCTCATAGTGATTCAATCAAGAAAAAGAAAATGGGAAAAAATCCCATATGGGGCAGATTGATAAAGCATATAAGAAAATGCTATGAAAGAGAGATATAAGGGTTTCACAGAGAAAAGAAATTGCTATGGAAATATATTGAGGTGGACATTCTTAGGAGAGAAAACAATACAATCATGTAATTTAAAGAGGAAACCAAGAAAGGATTTTTGTACCAGGAATTAGAGGTTCAAAAAACTTAAGAAGATAGAAGAACAGAATTTATGACTCTTCAAGTGACTATGGCTCTATCTATAGATAATTGCTGTTCTTCTTTCCAAGACTAGACAGTGGACTGCACTGGGGTTTAGTTGTAAGTATTTACATTTGTAGAAATTAACTGTCCCTTGCACAAAGTAAGAAGCAAGGTCTCTGGCCTGAATTCTGTCTATTTTTTTTCTCTTTTTGGGTCACACCCAGCAATGCACAGGGGTTACTCCTTGCTTATGCACTAAGAAATTACTCCCGGCAGAGCTTGAGGGACCATATGGGATGCTGGGAATCAAATCGGGCTCAGCTGCCTTTGTGCTATTGCTCCAGCCCCTGCATTCTATCTCTTATTCATACACACTCCTATTATACTCCTAACCAAACACAAAGTAGAATTTATAATATTTTGTTCTAAGACTTTATTCCATCTAACATAGCTTGGGTAGTTTACAAGATGTTGTAGAAATAGATGCTTGGATTCAATACATCACCACTCTTACATACCACGCATAAAATCTCTTTCTATATTCTGGGCAGCAAGATGGAGGCTGCCTCAGAGCTTATAGGAAATCCAGGTATGAGCCGGCAGTGACAGAGCAACTGCAACCTCCTGGGAAGGGGCACGTTCCAGGCTCGTCCTTCACGTCTTACCCAGGTCACGAGTAGCCCCCCATGAGCGGCTCTCTGGCACGGCCATGGCTCCAGAGCCACAGAAACCAATCTCATAATTATCTGGTTCTTGGCAGAAATCCCTCCAGACTTAATAAGTAAAATAGCAGAAATCAAAAATCATATGGTTCTCATAGCCAGCTGTAGAAAACAAATTATTTCACCATGTCTTTTCAGCAGCTCTGATTGTTGGGTGTAAACTCTAAACAATAATGGTGCATCTTTTGTCGAAATTATGAATGTAATCAAAGTAGATAGAGACTTAAGTAGAATTCATCTGCCTCACAGACATTGGAAGGGGTGGAAAGGGGGTATATTGGGGTTCTTGGTGGTAAAAAAAATAAGTACTGGTGAAGGGAAAGGTGTTTGATCATTGCATGACTGAGACTTAAACCTGAAAGCTTTGTAACTTTTCCCACAGTGATTCAATAAATAAATATATTTAAAAAATCTCTTTCTACAGAAGAAGCATTTTTATATATATCAAGAATATAGTACTGGGAATAGTAAGATGAATGGCATGTGGACCCTGCCTTCAGGGCCTAATGCCAACAGAAGAAAAGATAGTTTGAAAGAATGTTGTGCCAAGTTAAGGTCAACATATAAAAGTTTCTTTATAGAGACTAGTTCATACCAATAAATGATTGTGAGGTTGCCTGGAGTAGAATTCATCATTCCAGTGCTTTCAGAAATTCTTCATCTTCAAGAATCCAAAATCTAAATTCATTTACATATGTCTAGGTTCTGGGTCTTTAAAAGAAGAACGATTAGTTAGCATAATCAGTAAGCACTTAATACAATTTGAACCAAACTCTCCAACAACTTAGAGAGAATTGTTCTCTTTCATGCCAGGAAGCCTGTTTGGCAGATTATAATGTTCCAAGTTGTGAGAAAACATAAGTCACCTTGAAAGATGATTGAATATAATCAATGATTAATGGGAAATTTGTGGTCCCTTTAATGACCATAGCTAAATCAAATCAGACTGAACCATAAATTTGTATGCTCTCTGGAACTGGGTCATGTAAAAGTAAGATTTATGAAGAAGAAAAATCAATTTTGTAGTATTACTATGATAAGGTTCATAATTCACAATTTAGAGATTTCATTTAAAGGAGTTTGACTCTTTTTGCATATTTCCATATATTTAATTGGGATAGAAAAGCTGTGTAGATAGGATCTCAGGGGGTTCGGTCAACAGTAATTCATTTTCTTTTAGTTGATTTTATTTCAAACACATATATTAAAAACAGCAAGGGCTCATTCAATCATTTGAGTAAAGATGCTTCAATGTTTAATTTTTTTAAAGAAATTAAGAAGTGCTTTAGCTTAGTTTTTAATACCAAGTCCTACTGGAAATTAGTTAAATGATTTCTGCTCCTTTATTAGTTTAAAGGTATCTCTATTAAAATCAGGAACAATTTAGGAAAACTTCACAATGTTTTGAAAAGTATGCAATTTCAGGGCTGGAGAAATCGGTCAGCAGGTAAGGGGATTGCCTACCCTGGTTCAAAGTCTGGAACCCTATTGGATTCCCCAAACCCATCAGGGGTCATCATTGAGTGTAGAGCAGGAGCAATCCCTGAGTACTGCTGAGTATGGGAAAGAAAAGGGAGGACAGGAAGGAAGGAAGGAAGGAAGGAAGGAAGGAAGGAAGGAAGGAAGGAAGGAAGGAAGGAAGGAAGGGAGGGAGGGAGGGAGGGAGGGAGGGAGGGAGGGAGGGAGGGAGGGGGAAGGAAGGAAGGAAACTACACCATTACTGTTGGCAAGTGTCACTGTCACTGTCCTCCCATTGTTCATCGATTTACTCGAACTGGCCCAGTAATGTCTCCATTGTGACACTTGTTACTGTGTTTGGCATATCGAATACGTCACGGGTAGCTTGCCAGGATTTTCCATGTAGGTGAGATACTCTCTGTAGCTTGCTGGGCTCTCCGAGAGGTGTGGAGGAATCGAACTGGGTTGGCCAGGTTGGTCATGCACAAGGCAAACTCCCTACCCACTTTGCTATCGCTCCAACCCTGTTGGCAACAGAATTTGCAATAACTGTCAAGGTATTATTTTGAAGCTATACTCTTGAAGGAAGGAAGAAAACTACATCATTACTATTGGCAACAGAATTTACAATAGCCGTCAACGTATTACTTTTGAAGCTATACCCTGATTTCTAGCTGAATTTGGGAATATATATATATTTGATTCTGTTGAGACGGAAGCGGTCATTGAAGCCCTAGCCAATCAGGGCATTCAAGCCCAATACATCAAGATCCTCCGTGAGCTGTATTGCGGATTCACTACCAGGATCTCACCATTCTACAAAGAAGTGATCGTTGATGTCAAGAGAGGGGTTCGGCAGGGTGATACCGTTTCACCGAAACTCTTCAGTGCCACCCTCGAGAACATCATGCGACGACTGGAATGGGAAGGAATGGGAGTGAAGATAGATGGTCGGCAACTACACCACCTCCGCTTTGCTGATGACATTGTTTTAATAACACCAAACATCAGCCAAGCGACACAAATGCTGGCTGACTTTGAGCGTGAGTGTGGAAAGGTAGGACTACAGCTGAATCTTACGAAGACAATGTTTATGAGAAACAGCCTCGTTCCTGACTCCCCATTCGCTCTCAATGGAACGACCATCTCCGAATGCAACAGCTATGTGTACCTAGGTTGAGAAGTCAACATGACAAATGACCTGGCACTTGAGCTGCGCAGGAGGAAGAAAGCGGCTTGGAACGCCTTCAAGAACATTGAAGAAAGAGCTAAGAGGACGAATTACCTCCGACTCCGGGTACATCTCTTTGATTCCACTGTTCTTCCTGCATTAACATATGCCTCAGAGACCTGGGCCCTACGCAAACAGGATGAGAAAGCTATTCAGGTCTCCCAAAGAATAGAAAGAGCTATGCTTGGAATATCAGGTTTCACTCAAATGAGAGAAAAAATCTGGAGTTCCGACATTCGTCGACAATCAAGAATCAGGGAAGCTGTCTCATTTGCCAAGGTGTCAAAAATCAGATGGGCTGGTCACGTAATGAGATTTAAAGACGACCGCTGGACTGGAGCTGTTACTGACTGGATTCCACGGGATGTCAAAAGACCGCGTGGCTGCCCACCTACCAGATGGTCAGACTTGTTCATGAAGATCGTGAATGATCGGTTTGAGGCTCTTCATATTCCCAGAGCAAACAGATGCCATTGGGCTACACTAGCACGCGACAGGGACAAATGGAGACGTTACTGGCGCCCGCTCGAGCAAATCGACCACTAACGGGAAGTGAATAAGTGAATACATATATATATATGTATATATATATATATATATATATGTTGCACTGTTAGTCAATTTTGAGGAAAATTGCAAGGAAGTTGGACTTATGGAGATCCATATCTGGAGCAAAAACATATTTGCTTGCATGGGTAAATTCCTGCAAAAAGCAGTTGCAATATTTCCACTCAGAACATAAAATGCTTCTCTAGATTTCCATGGGTACAGACACTAGAGGAATAGGACAGAGGCTCATCAGTTTTCTTCTTGGTTCAAAACCCAGCATCAGAGGCTTAAAGTGAAATAAGCACAAAACGTTAGGTCATCTAGTGCAGACTCAAGAGGAAGCACTAAAACACTGAAGAGGAAGGACATCTATTACCAGTTGCAGTCCTTTGTCATTGTACAGAATAGCGTAGAGGGAAAATGTGATACTCAAAACTGACATTTGACTAAAAATTTTATTTAATGAGTTTGTGATCTCATGGCTAGCATACTGAAATTCATGAATCAGAGAGAATTGGAGTGTAACATGCCTTAGAAAACAGCAAAGAGAATAATCATGTTATAAAGTAAATGATTATTGGCTTTATGAGTTACAAGACATGCTAGTTACAAGCTCTGCTGTGCATGCATGGATACTGCATCACAGTCTCCAAATTTTATTTTATTCAATAGTACTAGCCTTGATCCAGGTGTCCAACCTCTCCAAAATGGAGTCTAATATGATACCTTTTTTGTTCTAGTATTCCCATGCATTACTCAGCAGTCCTTCAGAACACACCTTAAAATATGTCACAAATCCTTTCCTTTGGTTCCTTCATGACCACCCTCATCCAAGTCAATGGACTGGTAACCTCCTCAGTAAATACTGCAGCCAGCTCTTCTGTGCTCTCATCCATGGCACTGAGCCCTGAATTTTTAGTATAAATCTGATCTTGTCTCTCTCTGAATGAAAAATCTCTAGTGACTTTCAAGCTTCACTAAACTAAAATCAATATCAATTTGATCAATTGATATTGTATCAAATCAATTTGATATTGTATAAACTCCCAGGTCGGCCGGGGACGGGGGGGGGGGGGGAGGGGGGCGGAGGCTCTCCCAGTCACCACCGCGTTTCGCAGGGTGGGGGGGTGGTCCTCTGGCCACTCCCTCAGCAGGGGAAGCCCGGGCCATGGCACTGACAGAGGAGGAAACGAGGGTGAAGCCGGTGGTTGATCAGATGGCGTTTATTCCATTCTCCCCACATGCCAGTTCCAGTTTCTCTGAGCCCCCCATTCTAGTCTCATGTTGCTCCTCATTCCTATCTACTCCTGTCTCTCCTGCTCATCTCTCTATGCTCCATCTTGCACCCTGCTTTCTCTCCTCTCTCTCCAACTCCCTAATCTCTCCATGCCTAACATTGCACCAAAGCTACACCCAGTCATGTAGCAAGTCAACATAAAAAAGCTCTTCCTTTGCTCATGGGCAAAATATCACATAAGATATTTTTCTTCTTTCCTCAGTCCAATAACTCAATGAACATCTTAATTAACATCTTAATTCTACTTCTTAATATTAGTTATTTTGTATCAACACAGTGAAAGATACATTGAGGCAGCTCTCCTGGGAACCTCTTGCCAGAGACTCAGACTACAGTGCTCAGGCCAGATTAATTATTTCTAACCCTAGCAGGGTCCAATTCTAGTTATAACTTTTTGGATCATGACAGCATTTGTCCATGACCGAGCTCTTAACTTATAGTTAAGCATTATGGCACTTTGGCCAGGCTCATTTCAATGCCAGGGTAGTACATAGCTCACTGCTTTCCCTGGGTCCATCCAGTCCCGCATCAGGACCCTGATTTGGGGGATGCTAGGAAATAAGGGCAGCTGAGGCTTAGATTGAGAGAATAGATGTCCAGGAGGAAAATATGACTTAGAGTCAAATGACTCCCACATAAAAAAAGCATAGCATTTACTACTGTCTTATAGTGCCCATACAAAAAAGGACATTGCTTTGAATAAAATATGCAAAGGACTTAAGGAGAAGAGAAAACAGTATTTACAAGTCAATAGATCACAAAGAAAGAAATTACAAATAAACACAGAGGAAATGGAGCACTGTGATAGGAGTGACACAGTCAACCTAAACCTTCTGTGGCAATGTTATCCTACAGATACACCAAATCTTTTAGCCTAGTTACTGCTGCTAGTTCCTCTTATTTATTCCTGACCTCATGCCGAGGCCTGAGTGTGTAGAATTCTGCTTTCTCAGACCTCTTTTGCGTGTTTCTACTTTCTTCCTGGAATGTTTGTTTTCTAGGAATTTCCATACCTTTTTTCCTGCAGACTCTCATGTCTGCTCTAAGGCCACCATATTTTCTCTAATTTTTGTGTCTTGTCTTATTTTTGTAGGTTTGGAGGGGATAAGAGCTTAATCTTAGTGTTTACTGAATTAATGAGTGTATGTATTTCACTGTGTATGTATGCATATCGCTTAAAATGGAACCCGTTTCACTCCTGTATTAACTACCATGGTTAGTATAGACAAAGTTTGAGAAGTATGTCTTAGAAAATATAGCAAGAAGAGCAACGTATTACATAAGCTACGGATCTAATGGAATCATTTCAGTTGTTCTAGTATTGAAAAGGCTCCTCTCTGTTCTACCTTCAGTAGGGATATCGATCATAATGAGTTTATATTTATGAAGGCACATATGACCTTCTCGAAGTCACACTTAGGTCCACTCTGACCTATTTTACAAAGTAAATAAGACCTTAGTTTTTCTTTTTTCAACTCTCAATATTAAAGATTCACTAATTTCAAATCCAACATTGACTACAGTATCAAATATATTTTTTCTTTTCCCCTTGGAGTAATACTTCCAGAATTCATTCTGTCATAGATGGCTTAAAAATAGAGTTGCACAGAAGATCACAGCAGTAATAAACTTAAAAAAGGATTGTAACCACAGAATAAAGGGGAAAAGCACAATCCAGAGGAAACTTGCCAGAATAGAGAAAAGAATTTACCTTCTACAGAGATATATTTTTAGGAACTTTTTATAGAAAGGCTGGAGGATTGAATAGCCTGACAAAATCCATTACCTCACTGCAAATCTATCACTCCCAGCAGTAAAATAAGCACTAAAATAAGATACTTACATATGACAATTTGAAGAATTCTAAATATCCTTTAGCCTATATAATATTTTCAAAATTATTTTTGCATTCACTCAGTAAAGACCATTGCCAACATCTCAGTGAAATGTTTGTGGGAGGAATGAAATGTTGAAAATTATTGGTAAAAGCACTAAATTGAGATCATTTGTTCTTCTATTTAAAGCGGCATGACCTAAATCAAAATATCAAATGTGGTAGTTTTCTTCCTTTCTCTTTGCCTTATCTCCCTGGGCACACAGTGATGTAACTCATTGAAAAGACTGTGAGACAAGTTTTTTTTTTCTCTCTATTAGTTTGCCAGGGCTCTGTAGTAAAGTAACACATAATGGGGGCCTAACAGAGAAGAAAATGTATTTTCTTTCATTTTTGAATGCTATATATTTAAAGTCAAGTTTCATTGAACATTTTATCAAAATGTCTTAAAGGATTGTCTATGCTTATGTTTTAGGAGTGTAATGCTACTACAGCGTGCCCACTACCAAATTGTCAATATTCCTCCAACAACAATCCACTGGAATTTTACAGTCCGCACTTCCAATCTTTGTCCCTTGACAACCTAAGTTCTGGAGACACTGGAAAGTGTCTATTTATTCCCTTGGTATCGGTTTATCATGGGGTACCTTTCTTTGATTAGAAGATGGTTGTAATTTTTCTGTATCTTCATGTACACTTCTCTCTTTCTCTCTCTCTTCATATATGCAGTTAAATACACACATACATACATTTGTGTGTATATATATAAAACACACACATGTATATATATATATATATATATATATATATCTGTCCATATTCTCTTTTGTAAAGATACCAGTTATGTTGGAGTACTGTTTAACCTACTAAACCCATTTAATTTAAAGTCACATTCTGATGTACTGGGATTTAGAATCTCTCCATATGAATTTAGCAGAGAGAGAATCAATCCATTAACATTTGCCAATGGTAAGCAGAATTTGGTATTTGGAACATCTCCATATCACCCCCTTAAAAGATGCTTGACCTACAGTTCATTTCTCCTTTGGCTCTCATTGCTCAGAGATAACAATGGCTTGAATTACTTGAAAGGCCACAAGTTCAATGGCAAGTAGCAAGAATTATAGAGGTACTCAATTTACCTTCCGAGCTTCACTGTAATGGACAAGAAAATAAGGCTCAAATTCCTTAGATTCTTCCCTTAGATTCTTAGTTATGTCTGCTACAGTACCTCATGTCACTGTAACATGTGTAATGTTTTTATTTGAGCCTAACTTTTGTCATCTCAAAACTGGCAGTGAGAAATGTTTTCAGAGTGCTCTGATGAAAAATCTCTCCTATGTCTGAGAATCCTCTACATGGTGATGAAGTCAAAACTATAATGAGAATGATTTTCTGCATTCAATTTGGAGAGAAGACCTATTGCACTTATACATCTGAAATTGCTTTATGATTTAAATATCATCATTCAGTTTGAAGGGGTTTATTTTGAAACCTTTTATCTTTAAACCTTGATTACAGAGTTTACTGGCAATTTTCAAGAGGACTCAAGGCAGAAATTTGGATATATGGGTGGGGTTTTTCCTTAAAAGGGATTCAGGTTTCATCAGATTATGAATGTTAGTTTCGATTCACTAGTGTTAAGAACCAGCAAGAATTCATGGACAGAACTGATTTCAGCAAGAACAGAGTTAGAGGGAGAGTAGGAGGGGGCAGTGAATTATTGACAGAAGGAAGTTACACTCTGGTGGTGGTCGTGTTGTTAGGATACTGTAAGTACACAAGAACCTCTGTAACAACATTGTAAATCACAGAAAATTGGTTTAAAAAAAAGGGGTGGAAATAACAAATGAATTAAAACTCTAATCAAGTTGGGTAAAGCCCAGAATCCCTGAGGGTCTGACACAGAGAATATACTAAAAGAGACTAGAATCCTAGAAAACAAAAATAGAAGATCTATTGCTAGAAGGAGATGAGAAGTATTGAAAGAATATCTCACAAAATCATCAGATGTTTGGAAGAGTAGATGGAGGTGGAGGAATGAGTAGATTCTGGGCAGAATGGCTGTAGTTTTCTGCCATCTTTGCCTGCACCACTGGCTGATCCTTGATCTCTTTACTCTTATTTATGTTTCTGATCTATATTTTTCATGATGCTGTCACTGTCACTGTCACTGTCCTCCAGTTGTTCATCGACTTTCTCAAGTGGGCCCAGTAATGTCTCCATTGTGAGACTTTGTTGTTACTGTGTTTGGCATATCGAGTACATCATGGGTAGCTTGCCAGGCTTTGCCGTGCAGGCGAGATACTCTCGGTAGCTTGCTGGGCACCCGAGAGGGACGGAGGAATCAAACTCGGGTCGGCCATGTTGGCTGCGTGCAAGGCAAACGCCCTACCCACTGTGCTATCGCTCCAGCCCTTAATGATGCTATGAAAGGAATATAGAAATGTTTATTGTCTCCTTGTTTGAGACATATCTAAGAAAAAACCAAGAGATATAAATGAGACCCAACTAAGACACTGTGAAAAAAGGTAAGTGATGTGATCAAGATTCCACAGCTAATTTAGAGAAAGGGGCTAGAATCTAGATCTGCCATGCTCTATCCATCTGTAAAAGTCCAACTCCACTCTCCCCAAACTAAGTACCCAGAATGAGAAATTCCCTCCCACAGAGACAGCTTGACTCTGCCACTTTCTCCTTCCCCTATGACTTCTCCTCCTCCTGAGTTTTCTATTTTTATCAAAGTTAATCTTGTCTGGAGTTTACAGAATCTATTCCTTCTATGAGATTGGATTTACACAAAACTCTCTACCATCTTCCCACTTCACTGCTTCCATTGTTACAGAAGCCACTTCCTCTTTCGGATGATTATTTTCATGTTAATCTCCAATGCTAAGAACAACATATTGAATTGCCTAATATTTTTTAATTCAATTTTTGCCATAATTGATTAGCTTTTTTTTTTGAAAGAAGACATTTAGCCCTCTTTCTCTCCTTAAGGCCCTTACCACATATATAGATCCTTTTTCCTACATGTTTCTGAAATTTTGATGATGTCAATATTCTTTACCTTTCTCATGACTAGAAGTATATAGCATGTAAATGGAGGGCATAACATTTGTAGTTCAAATTTCTGGGTTCAAAATCCTGTATGTTTGAGTGAAATCTAATTGTGAATAGCTTTGTAACGGTCTATCTCACAGTGATTCAATAAAAAAAAAACTTTGAAAAAAAATCCACCTTAACCATGAACAAGTTAGGAGACTCTGACTGACCTCCAAACACTATGTGTTTTAAGTTCTCGGTTCATTGTCTTTTTCCCTTTGTCTTTCTCATCTACTAAACAGACAAGCTTTGTAGTTAAGCACATTTTTCTTTTCTTTGTGGAATTGTAGGAGAGAGTAAGAATGAACATGAAGCTGCCTGCCTTGGGCTGGAAAATGACAGCCTTACCTGTCCAGAGGGACAAGACTCAGCTACGGCTGCTTCAGCCCAGTCAGAAAATAACTCTCTACCATCTCAAATGGGTCTCATACTTAGTTTCTTTATCTGTGGTAAGGGAAACTGGGAAAACTCAGGAAGAGGTAGGAAAATATTTTAGCACAATACCTGGTACCCCCAATACCAACTTCCTTCTCATACTTTAAAATGAGATAAAAGAGATATTTTAAGCTTATTTTCATTTGGGGCCAAACCTAGTAGTATTCGGGGCTACTGTTAGCTCATGCTTATAGGTCACTCTTGGGGAGTACCTGAGAAAGCATATGGTACAGGGATGCAAGCCCAGTCTTTCCGCAAGCAAAGCATAAACCAGTGGACCTACCTCTTTGTATCTAAGAAGGAAAAACCAGTTATAATAGTTAAAGATTATCCCCCCTCTTCCATTCATCACCATAACCACTCTCAGACCTGCTAAAATTTTCTCTGTGATTTTAAATCTTTCTAAAACACATTCAATATCAAAAAGGTTTTTCTTTGTGCCTGTTTATGTCAGTTAAATTTCTGGGTATTAGTAGTGAGGTAAGTCTTGGTAAAACACAAGCCCAACTTCAGAGACCTCAGAACTGAACATGAGGTACTAGGAATTTATTGTGTAGAACAGACTTTCTCCAATTCCAAATGGGCTAATCAAGACTCTATTACGAACACATAGATACCCTCCTGGGAAACAGAAGGCTATAAAACTGCCTGTATTTATGTGCTATTGCAGAGTTTGTGCATTCATTTGGACTTTCTCTAATTAAACTGAAAAGATTTCTTTTCAGGTGGAGAAGGAGTCTATTTTCTTACTGAGTGGGGGGAATTGGGCCAGACAAGATTAGAGAAATTTGAACATTCTCATCCCATCTTTGTATGTCCAACAAATCATCAGGCATCAGTGTTCAAAGGTGTTTTTTGTGAACTTTCCATGGTGCCATCCTCCAACCTGCAGTCATATCTCTGTAGAGATCATTATTTAAACTTTCCTAGTACCCTCATAACTTTCTACGTTGATGAAAGATAAGTTTGCTTTTTCCTTTCTCCAGGTGGATGCCCCAGATTTCTCCATGAGAATGAATGCATTTAGGCACTTAGGTAAACAGAGACTATCATTGTGAATCCAGAGGATCTGATCTGGGTAAGACCCACATTATACCCCATCCATACTCATGTATATTTTATCTCTGATGAACGTGAATCCTTAAAACCAAAAATCATGTCCATATGTGTTTACTCTCAAGTGCATTCATCCTTTTTAATTCCAACATTACAAAAGGTCAGTTGCATTGCCTGAATTTTACCAAGCAAGTGCGGTAGTTTGACTTATGGTGCAAGTTTCTTGACTGCAAACTACAATAGCAGTGCCACATTTTCATACTTTTCCATTATCTCATAGTGGGTGGGATGTATTTCCCCAATATTTAACTTTGGCTACAGAAATATTAATGGTTGCCATACAACCAAAGCCTGAAACTCTGCTATGCAGCTGGCTCACTCTCTTGGGTATTGTTATTGCCATAAGACTAATAAAGAAGACTCTTCACCATAGTCATTTCAGTTGACCTTTAGATTACTAGACTCATAAAGAACCAGCTCAGCTAACTGGAAGATGCATGAATGATAAATCAATGTTTGTGGTTATGGGAATTACAATTTTGTGATCTTCTTATAATGTATCATTATGGTAAACATTACAGAGTAAGGATAAAAAAACTCAATAGAATTATGCAGTTTTAGCAGCAAGTATGGATTATAATGTAGATTTATCTCTTAGAAAGTTTTCCTGTTTCACTTGAGATCAAAGCACTTTATCAAGATTGAATGATGTCACTGTCATATTGTTATTTAATGTCTCCTTTATCCTCTGATCCTTTAGTTCTCTGAGGATAGTGATTATACCTGAATTGGTTTATTATTATTATTATTATTATTATTATTATTATTATACCCCAGTAACTATCATCTTACCCAATATACAGAAGCTACACAATTAACATTAGCAAAAAGAATATACTAATAAATCTGGATGGAGTTATTATCCCGAATGTTTAGAAAATTTATAAATTTTCTCATCAGAAAAAAATTGAGCCAATGAATGTACATAAAAAACAGCATATGGTCTGATAAAGATTCTAATACCTGATTATAGAAATATAAAACTTCTTTCTAGAAGGTAAAAGTATAAAACTTGTGATCAAGATAATTTGGAAACATTGCATACATTAAGCCTAAAATGATCCTAATTTTTGCTCTGGCATTTTAGGAATGAATGTCTGTGTACACTGGCAAGTCTTAGTAATTTTCCAGGGGATAGGTTATTTGACCAGATGAGTCATTTTGCTGATCATGCTGGGAATCCTTCTGCATGCTATTTTATATTTTACTTGTTAAATAGGTGAAGGGATTGGCCAGAACTAAAAGGATCAGAACTTAAAAGGTCATTTTTATAGGACATAGAGGAGGACATAATATGATCCGTGAAAGCTAACAATGTATACAGATAAGTGCCACTGTTGGTACATCCTGTTTAATGATAATTAAGGGAGAATGACTCAGTAACCCTTTGAGAATATTTGCATCTATACAGATAGTATAAAGAATGCTCTCATCCTTAAATTTCAGGTTATTCTTCTTTGAAGTGAAGTATTCCCAGTCACATGGGAAAAACTCAGGCAGCTGCCAGCATCCTGGATTCATGAGGAACTGTTTGTTAGAATTAATTCATTAAAATTTGGCCTGGAGGAAATTTCATGAATGGTGCCTTAGAGTTGGAGAGGTAATTTTGAGTTTGGGTAGGATGTCACTGGGACTGGGAATCAGAAAGTATGAACAAATTGCAGAACAATAAGTGATTTTTTTCTGAAGTCATTTTTCAATTATTCAGTCCATAGTAATCTACTTTTTCTTTTAGAAGTCTCAAATTTTCCAACTTTCAGTTTTGTTTTGACTACTGTGGTTGGGAATTTCTCCACTTTAGACAATTCATTATGACTCTCAGGGTGACCTGTGTGAAGGGTAGAAAAGAATCAGGTGGAGAGAAAGAAAAAACAGACACGCAGTTTGAAACAGGGCGACATATGGTCTGTTCCTAATGCTGTGACTTTGGGCAGGATATGTCCTTCTCCTCTCCAAGAAAGGCCTTTATAATCCCTTGAGATTGTTACCTTTATTACTTGTTCCTGTTGAGATTTTGGACCATATTTACATGGGAACCCGACCATTGACTGAGTAGCAGTCACTGAGATAATCAAACACTATCTAAAGCTGTAGAAGAGAGGAGGAAGGAAGGAAGGAAGGAAGGAAGGAAGGAAGGAAGGAAGGAAGGAAGGAAGGAAGGAAGGGAGGGAGGGAGGGAGGGAGGGAGGGAGGGAGGGAGGGAGGAGGGAAAAGAGACAGAAAGAGAGAAAAAGAAAGAGAAAGAAAGAAAGAAAGAAAGAAAGAAAGAAAGAAAGAAAGAAAGGCAAGCAAACAAGCAAACAAGCAAGCAAGCAAGAAAGAGAAAGAGAAAAAGAGAGAGGAGGGGAGGGAAGGAGGAAAAGAGGGAGAGAGGTATTAAGAGAAACTGAGAGAAAGAATGAAGGAGAGAGAGGGAAGGAAAGCAAGAAAGAGGAAGGGTAAAGGGGGAAGGAGAAAAGGAGAAGGAAGAACTAACATTTTAATATTATATTGTGCAAAATTCTGAAACATTTTTCTAATGATAAAATACAAGCATTTCATAAACATTACCAAATACGCACACTTTGGGGGGAAGGAGTTTGGAGCTTGGAGTACTAAAGGCTAAATGTCAGAGAGCACAGTAAAAAAGTTCCTGGAATTGACTGATGCTCTGGCTATCTCTAAGCTTAAGTGTAATATTTTATGATGATCAATAAAAATAAAACTAACACTTAAGTTCTATATTGAGATCACCAAAAATAAAAATTTATCTATCAATAAATTCCATAGACAACAGAGAAATTTAAAATCACAGCTCTGGCACACGCCCCAGGCGTCCTCTGGGACCCTGGGCCAGCCACCATCCCTGAGCCCCTTCCTGTTCATCCCCCGTGCTGCACCTGGTCTTCTCCTACTCATAGGTCAGTGAAAATTTGAATTCCGGATTCTGCCTCCCCTGTGCACACACCCCAGGCATCCTCTGGGATCCTGGTCTGTCCACCATCACTGAGACCTTTCCTGTCTGTCCCCAATTCTTCACTCGATCTTCCCCGGCTCCCAGGTCTGTACTATCCGCACCCCCCACCCCCCACACACCAGGTACTCGTAGGGGCGGGGCCTCTGCAGAAGTGGGCGTGGCCTATATGAGAGCCTGCAAGAGCTCATGAGGCTGCAAATTACAAAAACCTGGAAATCTTGTGTAACATCTCAGTCTCCATACCACCACAACAAACATGGGGAAACAATGCAAATCCTCACCACGAGGAGAGGTCGATTAAAAAGAGTCCAGAAGCCTTAATAGTGTTACTAACATAAGGAGCTCTCTGATAAAGAATTTAGATATGAAGTAATGAAAATGTTTAATGAACTTGAAGAATTTGTGAGACCGATATCCAGTAAATTAAAGGAAGACATGAATGGAACAATTGAGAGAATACAGGAAGAAATGAGAGCAGAAATAGGAAGGCTATGCACAGAAATTTCATGAATAAAGGATTTGGTAGATTAAATAAAAAACTCAGTGTGTGCCCTCAACAGTAGAATGGCTGCAGCTGAAGACATAAGCAGTGAGCTGGAAGATGAGCTGCAGGAAACTTACAGGCAGCAACAAACAATGGCAAGAGACCTCAAAATAGCTCTAGAGCGAATCAGAGTCCTAGGGGATAATTCCAAGAGGAACAACATTAGAATCATTGGAATACCAAAAGGTCAGGGAAACAATCCCAATGAAAAAGCCATGGCTAAAGAAATCATTGCTGAAAAGTTCCCAGAGCTGGAGAATGTAGGCATCCAGATTCAAGGAGTCCAAAGGGTGTCAGCTAAAAGAGACCCTAACAAAAACACTCCAAGACATATCATGGTTAGAATGATAGATGCCATGAATAGAGACACAATACTGCAAGCAGCAAGGTCAAAGAAGGAAATCAAATACAAAGGAGGACCCCTTAGATTCACAGCAGACCTATCAGAGGAAACCCTCCAAGACTGAAAGCAATGGTGGAATATAGTGAAAGAGCTCACTGAAATGAATGCTTCATCATGAATACTTTATCTGGCTAAACTCTCACTCAAACTCGAAGGAACGGTACATTATTTTCTGGTTAGACATTGTATCAATTATCTTCTCAGATCATGATGCACTGAAGATAGAAGATAATCATGTATGGATGCAGAAAACCAAATCAAACACCTGTAAATTAAACAACTCAATGTTGAAAAATGAATGGATCAGGAGAAAAATTCAGGAAGAAATCAAAAGATACCTGGAAACAAATGAGAATGAAGACACAAGCTACCAGAACCTGTGTGACGTAGCAAAAGCTGTGTTAAGGGTAAAATTTATACTCTGCACGCATTTCTCAGGAGAGAAGAAAGGGGCCACATGAACAACTTGACTTCACTTTTCAAGGTCTTAGTAAAGGGCCAACAAAGGGAGCTGAAACCGGGCAGAAGGAAATAAAGCATAAAACTTAAAAGCAGAAATCAATGACATGGAAACCCAAAAATCAATCAAAAGGTCAATGAAACCAAGAGCTGGTTCTTCAAGAAAATAAACAGGATAGATAAACCACTAGCAAGACTCATAAAGAAAGAGAGAGAACCCTAATAAACTGAATCAGAAATGAGAAGGGGATATCACAATAGAAACCAAAGAAATTCAAAAAATCATCAAAGACTATATTGAAAGTCTGTATGCCACAAAACAAGAGAACCTAGAAGAAATGGATAAATTCCTGGATTCCTATAATTTCCCAAGACTGAATCAAGAAGATCTAGAATAATTGAATAGTCCTATTAATATCAAGGAAATTGAAACTGTAATCAAAAGTCTTCCCAAAAACAAAAGCCCAGGTCCAGATGGATTCACTAGCGAATTTTCCAAACATTTAAATAGGACCTATTGCCAGTTCTTGTCAAGCTTTTTCAGAAAATTGAAGAAACAGAAACTCTCCCAAGAAGTTTATATGAAGCTCATATCTCTCTAATACCAAAAGGAAACAAAGAAAACCACAAGAAAAGAAAACTACAGGCCTATATCACTGATGAAAGTGGATGTGAAGAATCCCAACAAAATAGTAGCAAATAGGATTAGACAACTCATCAAAAAGATTATACACTATGACCAAGTGGAATTCATCCCGGGGAGGCATGGATGGTTTAACATTCAGAAATCACTCAACATAATCCATCATATCAACAAAAGAAAAGATAAAAACCACATGATCATATCAATAGACACAGAGAAAGCATTTGACAAGATCCAGCACCCGTTTATGATGAAAACCCTCACCAAAATGAGTTTAGAAGGAACTTTCCTCAATATAGTTAAAGCCATCTACCACAAACCTATGACAAGCATCATCCTCAATGGGGAAAAACTAAGAACCTCTAAGATCAGGCATGAGACAAGGATAGCCACTCTCTCCACTACTGTTCAATATAGTACTGGAAGTACTTGCATTAGCTACTAGGCAAGAAAAATATATTTAGGGCATTCAGGCTGGAAAGGAAGAAATCAAGCTCTTCCTATTCACAGATGATATGATACTATACTTAGAGAACCCTAAAACCTCTACCAAGAAACTATTAGAAACAAGACTTGTATAGTAAATTTTCAGGCTATAAAATCAATACTCAAAAGTCCATGGCTTTCCTATATGAAAATAATGAGAGCGAAGAAAGTGACATGAAAAAAACAATCCTATTCACAATCCTGCCTCAGAAAATCAAGTACCTAGGAATCAGCTTAACTGAGGAAGTAAAAGACCTGTATAAAGAAATCTAAAAAACACTACTTCATGAAATAAAAGAGGACCCGAGGAAATGGAAAGATATTCACTGCTCATTCATGGATTGGGAGAATTAACATTGTCAAAATGGCAGTACTCCCCAAAGCATTGTACAAATTCAATGCAATTTTTATAAGGATATCCATGACATTCTTCAAAGAAATGGAGCAATCACTCCTGAAATTCATATGGAACAATAAGCACCCATGAATAGCTAAAGCAATTCGTAGGAAAAAGAAAATGGGAGGAATCAACCTCCTTAACTTCAAACTCTACTACAAAGCAGTAATAATTAAAACAGCATGGTACTGGAACAAAGGCAGAACTGCAGACCAGCGGAACAGGGTTGAATACACTGACATCTCCCCTCAATCATATGATCATCTAATCTTTGATAAGGGGTCAAGAAAAGTAAAGTGGAACAAGGAAAGCCTCTTTAACAAATTGTGCTAGCAAAACTGGATGGCTACATGCAAAAAAGTGGGCTCAGATCTCTACCATGTACAAAAATAAGATCAAAATGGATTAAAAACCTCAACACCAGACCGGAATCCATAAAGTACATCAAAGACAAGGTTGGCAAAATCCTCCACGATATTGAAGCTAACAGTATCTTCAAAGATGACATGACACTGGCCAAACAAGTGAAAACAGAGATAGACAAATGGGACTATCTTAAACTAAGAAGCTTCTGAACCTCAAAAGAAAGAGTGACCAAAATACAAAGAGAATCTACAGAATGGGAAAGGATATTCACCTAATACCTATCCAATAAGCGGTTGATAGCAAGGATACTCAAAGGACTGGTTGAAATCCAGAAGAAAAAACCTCCAACCCCATCAAAAAATGGGGCCACAAAATGAACAGAAATTTTGTCAAAGAAGAAATCCAATTGGCAAAAAAGGCACATGAGAAAATGCTCTACATCATTAATCATCAGGGAGATGCAGGTCAAAACAAGAATGAGATATCATCTCATACCACAAAGACTGGCCCACATCCAAAAGAACAAAAGCAACTGGTGTTGGTGCTGATGTGGCGATAAAGGGACCCTCCTTCATTGCTGGTGGGAATGCCGACTGGTTCAGCCCTTTTGGAAATCAGTATGGATGATTCTCAAAAAATTAGAAATTGAGCTCCACATTTGACCCAGCAATACCACTCCTGGGAATATATCCCAGAGAGGCAAAAATGTACAGTTGAAATGACATCTACAATTGTATGTTCATTGCTGAACTGTTCACAATCACCAAAATTTGGAAAAAACCCGAGTGCCCAAGAACAAACGACTAGTTAAAGAAACTTTGGTACATCTACACAATGGAATACTATGCAGCTGTTAGAAAAGATGAAGTCATGAAATTTACATACAAATGCTTCTATATGGAAAGTACCATGCTAAGTGAAATGAGCCCTAAAGAGAGGGACATTCATAGAAAGACTGCACTCATCTGGGGAATATAAAGTAACAGAATGGGAATCGAACACCCAAGAAAAGTTGAGATAAGTACCAGGAGGTCTGCTCCATGACTTAGAAGCCAGCAGCACATGCTGGGGAAAAGGCAGCTCAGATAGAGAAGGGAACACCAAGTATAGAATGTTTGGAGGACTCGCTTGGAATGCAAGATGCATGCTGAAAGTAGACTATAGACCATATACGATGACTACTCAATACCTCTATCACAAACCACAACACCCTAAAGAAAAGAGAGAGCAAAAGCAATGCCCTGTCACAGAGGTGGGGTAAGGGGATGGTGTGGGAGGGTGGGAGGGCTACTTGGATCATTAGTGGTGGAGAATGGTAACTGTTGGAAGGATGAGTACTCGATCATTTTACAACTGAAACTCAAGCACAAAAATTTGTAAGTCTATAACTGTACCTGATGGTGTTTAACTAATAAAAATAAATAAATAAATAAGAAAAATAAATAAATTAATAAAATAAAATAAAATCATAGCTCTATTTAATAGAACTATTTAAAATGCATCAAAGTGTATTTTGTTTGATTGAATATAATGAGTTTTTCTCTGTAGGCAATTTTTTTTTGGGGGGGGGGGCTCATATGCTCTTCTTTTCATGACTTTATTCTGGCTCTCTGCTGACTCCTGGCAGAGTTTTGAGGGCCATGTATGCACTGGGAATTCAACGTGGGTTGAATGCCTGTAAGACAAATGCCTTAACTCTTGCACCATTTCTCCACCTCCTGAGTATTATTCTTCTATTAGTAATCATCTTAATGGGGCTGGAGCGATAGCACAGCGGGTAGGGCGTTTGCCTTGCACGCAGCCAACATGGCCAACCCGAGTTCGATTCCTCCACCCCTCTCGGAGAGCCCGGCAAGCTACCGAGAGTATTCGATATGCCAGACACAGTAACAACAAAGTCTCCAGTGGAGACGTTACTAGGCCCGCTCGAGCAAATCGATGATCAACGGGAGGGCCTTTACCTTTACCTTTACCTTAATGGGCAGTGAGAAAATTTTTTTTCATCTTTGCTGCTATTAGCTTTATTTTTTCTTTTTTTGCAATCCTTTCTAGCTTGTCTTCAATACCTAAGATGAACAAGTTTTTGGCATTGCGTGTAAACTAAGATTTTAAGGACCAGGTGACTGGACTGGATGGGAAAGAGATTTGGAATGTTTTAATCATTGTCTGTGAGACCATTGCTACTTAATTTATACATTTTCAAAAATCATTATTGACATATAAATCTTTCCTTGCCTATGCACATGCAAATACATGATATATATTTATATACTCCTGTCTACTTATCTAGAAGTACACACATAGCCGAGAGGTGAGTGCTCATGTGTGTGTTTGCACGTTTGCGTTTGTGTGTTTGTGTGTTTGTGCCTGTGTCTGTGTCTGTGTAGAATTTCAACATGACATAGTGGAAGAAAAATGGTGATTTTATTCTTCATATTTCTTTATCCAATATAACCTACAATCTAACCCTAACAATTGTAGAGTTAATCCTAACAATAGTCTCTTTCTAGCTTTTTAAACTTGGGCAAGTTTCTGATTTCTTCCTCATTCTTACTTTCATCAATGGTTAAATGAAAATTAAAATATTTACTTTATCATTATGCCTGCACTGCCATGTAAGTGCCACGCGCTAACCGATTGCAGACTGGAGCAATAACAAAGTGGGTAGTGTGTTTGCCTTCCATGCGGTCAACCCGGGTTTGATTCCTCCATCCCTTTAAAAGGCCCCGGCAAACTGTGGAGAGTATCCCGCCTGCACGGCAGAGCCCGGCAAGCTGTCTGTGGTGTATTCAATATCCCAAAAACAGTAACAACTCTCACTTCGTGTTCCTGGAATGAGCAGACACCATTGGGCTACGCTAGCATGCAACAGGGACAAGTGGAGACATTACTGGTGCCCGCTCAAGCAAATCGATGAGCAATAGGAGGACAATTCAGTGCTATTTTATCACTCCAACATAATTTCTTCGATATAAACTTGTGAATCTACTAATTTTTTCTTCCTATTTTAAAAGTATATGTGACCTTATGTTTTTACCAAGATTTTATTGTTAAAATTGTTGCAACTGGAAGTATTGAATTTGTTTGCTATTATAAAAGTGCTTGCTATTATAAATAAAGCTATTTCTTAATTGAACATTTTTTCAAGTAGTTTATATGTTTGTCAGTAACAATAATTGCAAGTGTATGGATTATACATACCATTCTTTTCTCCTATAATTGATAAAGATTTTCCTTTCCACTGAGACTTTTATCATGCCTCATGAGTCTTATTTTAGTACCAAATTCCACACAACTGGAACATATGAAGAAGCTCAAAGTCCTGATTTAGTCCCAGGAATGATGATTTTTCTATACATGGCATAGAAGAGGTGAAGAAAAAGGGAAGCAGAAATCTACTCCCTAATGTGCTAGTGGACAGTGACATGAGAAGCCTCAGAACTTATTTTGGAACAGGAATATTCACCAGCAGAAGGCACACTGTGCATTTCTAGTGGGTATTTATTATGACTCTAGTCAGCATCCTCACTTATGATGCCAAAAATATTAGCTTGCTTGGCCCTGGCGTTGGTGCAAGTCTCTCTACTGTCCACAGCTCTTGGTCTGAAAGAAAGTCTTGTTTGCATGGTCATCTCATAGTTTAATGTTGTTTTCAGTGTCAGCACTGATGTATGAAGATATCTCATTGTGCTTTCAATCCAATAAAGAAAATGTATTAAGCACCTACTGTATGCTAAGTGATCTCTCTCCTGAAACCTATCATGGTGGGCAGGACACAGGTATGCATCACGCTTAGGTATGTATCACCTACATGTCAGCACCTTGAGACCAAGAAAGCCTTATGCAGATGACATGTATATGCAGAAGACACACCGACTGTATGTTTCATGTCAGGGGCCAGAGAGATTAGTGCAGGTATTAAGGTTTGGCCTTGTACATGACCAGTCCAGGATCAATTCCTAGAACTATATATAGTCTCTTAACATTGCCAGGAGTGATTCCTGAGCACAGAGAAAGAAGCCCTAAGCATTTCTGGGTATAGCTCAAAACCATATTCCCAAAACAAAATTAAAAACCCAAATAATGTGATTCATGTCACCTGTATAAGGCTCTATTTCTCAGCACCTTGAGAGATCTCTTACTATCAAGGTGCTAACATGTAGGTGATACATACCTTTTGGTGCATTGGTCCTGCCTACCATGAGAGGTTGCAGGAGAGAGAGAGAAAGATCACTTCTATGGTTATCTTCAGAGTGCAAATGAATGTAGGTGTTCTGATTCTTTTTTTTTATAATGCAGGAGTATTGATATTTTATTTAATATAATGCAATACACTTAAGCTGTAATACTTATAACCTTTTACATTTATAATGTATTTTTATCTTAAAAAACTGAAGAAGTATTTTCAATATATAATTGCTTCTAACAACCCATTTTTTGGGTTGATTTCTTAATAAGATTGAATTCAAAGTCAAAATCTTTAATGTTAACAATTAGACATGTGTGCAAGCTTGAGATATATTATTTTTCATTGTCATTGTCCCCATTAGAAAGTTGTCAAGCCTGGAAAGCTAAATAGAATTTAGAATCCACAGTATGCTATTGCAGAGATGACTTCTGTAGCTCATTCATTTGGAATAATCTTTTAATTTATTCAGGAAGCCTATTATTTCCAGAGAGTGAGCTAAGCACTGGAGATATAGAGGCAAAAGGAGATCTCTGGAAAGCCCTCAGTACAGGGAGATAACCAGCATGTCAATAAGTAATTAGTATAAAATGGAGGCACCAGGAAGCCATGGCATTTGAATTGATCTTGGATGGATGAACAGAAATTTATTGGGTAAGGAAATGAGTTCATGGCATTCCAGGCGGTATAATTTTAGAAAGGAACAGCAAGTCAATGAGTACCAGAGGAAAAAATAAGTTACTGTGTGTGTGCTTGTTGTGTAAGAAGAAATGAGATGATAGTAGAATGGATATAAGAGTTTTGTAGGGGTAGGGAGGTGGGAGGAATACTGGGATCAGTGGTGGTGGAGAATGGGCACTGGTGGAGGGATGAGTACTCGATCATTGTATAACTGAAACCCAAGCACAATAATTCATAAGTCTACAACTATACCTCATGGTGTTTCACTAATAAAAATTAAAAAATAAATTGAGGTCAAGGATAAGTAATGTAGTAGTGTTAAGGTTAATATTCAAGGTTTAAATGATAATCAAAGGATCAGTGATACTAATGATGAGTATTTGGCCACATTTATATCACATTAACTAATTCTCATAAAAATGTATCAATCTGGTACTCCAAGTAGTATCTCCATTTTTTTTCTTTTTGGGTCAAACCTGGCAATGCTTAGGGGTTACTCCTGACTTTGAGCTCAGGAACTACTCCTGGAGGTGCTTGGGAGACCGAATTTTATGCCAGGGATTGAACCCTGGTAGGCCACATTCAAGACAAATGCCTTC
Organism: Sorex fumeus; assembly: GCF_029834395.1. Lineage (NCBI taxonomy): Eukaryota > Metazoa > Chordata > Mammalia > Eulipotyphla > Soricidae > Sorex > Sorex fumeus. Next base: position 6,265,119 of record NW_026606134.1, on the reverse strand, counting down.
CCTGCTGGACTTTTGTTCTAGCCCCTGTAACTTCAGTTTATAGGGTAGAAAACTGAGATTTAGAAGGGTTAAACTTTCTTTTGTTTGACTTAGGTTAAACAATTAGTGATTGGAATCAAGGCATGAATGATTTTGCTCTGAGCTCTGACCTCATGGAATGAAATTATAGGATACTAGAAAAAAGATTTTAAAGCACAAATTTTAATATTTCAGTCAAGAAATTAAGATTAGGCCTGGGGCAGGAAGATAAGATCTCTGGTGTGATAGGTCTCAAGGGTAGACAATGCGTTATTGTAAAATGCATTATGGAATTATGCTTCCATTATTTAAGATTCACTCCTATTAAAATATTAAAATAAAGCTATTTGCCTGACCATATATTTGCTTCCTTGGATATATAGCGTTCAAGTATGAAACTTTCAACTACTGAAGAAGGTTGAAAGACATTGGCATTCTAATGCAGAGTCCAAAATGTTCTGAGAAACCTCAGTGTTGTGAAAATGACATGTGATATGTTAAGTTCACTGATATTATTAGTCATTTATAAATTTTTACAATAATGTTTATTGAGAATGTACATTATTTCAGCCCTATACAAGTTGATGGGGGGTAGATAGGGGTGACACACTTACTAAAGTACTGTTGGAGCCAGAGGGCTAATATAGCATGTAAGACACTTATCTTGCACAATGAAGGCCTGGGTTTGATCTCTGGTACCAATTATTGTCCCCCCAGAACTTCTAGGAGCAATTCCTGAGCACAAATTCAGGAGTAAGCCTTGAGCACCACCAGGTGTGAACACAAAACTAAAATAAAGTACTATTAATATCATTTACTTTTTATCTTTTATTCATACCTTTTATTCCAGAGAATATTAATATTAGAGGAAAGGTTCCCATGATGTATTTTGCACATTATCAAAGAACAGATTGGAGCAAAAGACTCTGTTTCTGTGACAATGGCTTTGATTAACACCTATCAAAATAGAACCATCATTTGCTCACCTAACCATTTGTTAAATAACCCAATCTGCTACTGAATTAGAAGCCAAATAGCTTTATCTGTACATGTGCTGAACAGGCCACTGTAGTCCCTTCTTTAATCCCAGCCACCAGTGACCCTACCCTATAGGATATCTTGGCCCTGAGTCAGCTCAAAGTTCTAGGATTCTATAGGCATGGGTGTTTTTCTGGACAGGGCAGTGGGATTGCAGTTCTATTATGTTATAGATTAAATCAAAATTCCCACCATAGTACTCACCAGAGTGGTACCCATTAGAATATGCCTACATCACCCATGAAATATGCTGTCCTCTACAAGGTAGAGTAAGAATCTGGATCAATAGGTAATATTGATGGAAATGACTAACCTTGCAGAATTGTAGAATTGTTCTATAATTGGCGGTCGACCCCCAAGCAATTCCAGGGAGAATACTAACCCTTAATATTTACTTTTAGAAGAACTAAAATTAACCAGGATTTGTTTTCTTCTACTTGAGCAAGGTCTTGTAATTTTCATTCTTCTGTTCCTTTCTAAATGGAAATGTTTGTCATAATGCTGTTAGTCTTCTTCTATGGGTATCATATCTTCCCTTTTCTCAACTGAGCAACTGGATTCCCTGCTGTTCTGTAAGTGACACCATTTTTAGAGCATCTCATTATCCTGGACACTTTCTTCTTGAGTCATCTTGATTCTTCAATGTTCCTCATTAAAATGTGGCACCAAGAACTGAATTCAACTCACTGTCCTAAAGGAAATCTGACCAGCAAAACAGACATGGCACTTAATTCCTTAAATCTCCACTTGAGAACTCTAAAATATACCTTTTTTTGGAACGAAACAATCACAGTAAAGATTTTAATCACTAACATGCTTTCCTTCAGCCTTTGTACTGCATTTCTAGTCTTTCTGTCAGGAAAAATTTTAAAGGTTTTCTTTCTCTTCATTTCAGCTCTCTCTTCACTTCATTCAGTTCAAATGTCACCCCTCTGCCCTCTGCTAGCCCTGAAGCACTTTCCCATCACATAACAGTTATTTTCATAAAACCTTTAACACTTTTAGACGGTTTGCATTTTATGAAGCAAGAAAATGTTGTTTTCTGCCACTTCCCTTGGGAACATGGATTGTAGAAGTTACACAGACAATAGCTTGTAATTGAGTGAAAATTTGGTATGTGATCAGTGGTTCTTTATAGAACCTTCTTCAATGAAGGTCATAAGGTTAAGTCTGTCTATTCTTCAAGTAGAAAGTAACTTGGTTTTCTTTTCCTTTTTTTTTTTTTTTTGCTTTTTGGGTCACACCCAGCGATTCACAGGGCTTACTCCTGGCTCATGCACTCAGGAATTACTCCTGGTGGTACTCGGCAGACCATATGGGATGTTGGGAATCGAACCCTGGTCGGCCACATGCGAGGCAAATGCCCTACCTGCTGTGCTATCACTCCAGTCCCCAGTAACTTTGTTTTCTAATTAAAATATAACTCATATTTAATGCAGATATTTGCATAATAGTTTTGCAAAAATCCCTAAAATTCCCAGGTATTTATATCACTTGATCACTTGACATCCCCTTACTCATCGATTTGCTTGGATGGGTGCCATTGGTCCCTGTTGTGTGCTAGTGTAGCCCAATGGCGTCTGCTCATTCCAAGAACACGAAGAGCCTCAAATTGATCGTTCAGGGTCTTGACGAAGGAGTCTGATCATCTTGTAGGTGGGTGGCCGTGTGATCTTTTGACATCCCAGGGAATCCAGTTGGTAACAACTCTAGTCCAGCAGTCATCTCCAAATCACATTACGTGTCCAGCCTATCTGATTTTCGATGCCTTGGCAAATGAGACCGCATCCCTGATTCTCGATCATTGATGGAGATCTGAACACTGATTCTTTCTCTCACTTGAGTGAAGCGTGATACTCCAAGCATAGCTCTTTTGACTCCTCTTTGGGAGACCTGAATATCGTTCTCATGCTGTTTTCGTAGGGCCCAGGTCTCTAAGGCATATGTTGATATAGAAAGAACAGTGGAATAAAAGAGATGTGCCCAGAGCTGGAGGTTCTTCATCCTCTTAGCTATTTCTTTGACACTTTTTTTTCTTTTTGGGTCGCACCCAGCTATGCACAGGGGTTACTCTGGGACATGCTTGGGAGACCATATGGGATGCTGGGAATCGAACCTGGGTCGGGCTGCATGCAAGGCAAATCCCTACCCGCTGTGTTATCACTCCAACCCCTCTTCAACACTCTTGAAGGCGATCCAAACAGCTCTCTTCCTCCTGCGCAACTCAGGTGACAGGTCATACGTCATGTTGACTTCTTGACCTAGGTACACATAACTGTTTCATTCTGAGATGTTCATTCCATTGAGAGTGAATGGAATGTCAGGAAGGAGTTTGTTTCTCATAAACATTGTCTTCGTGAGATTCAGCTGTAGTCTGACCTTTCCACACTCATGGTCAAAGTCGACCAGCATTTGTGCCACTTGGCCAATGTTTGGTATTATTAGAACAATGTCATCAGCAAAGCAGAGATGGTGTAGTTGCCTACCATCTATCTACATTCCCATTCCTTCCCATTCCATTTGTCGCATGATGTTCTTGAGGGTGGCACTGAAGAGTTTTGGTGAAATGGTATCACCCTGCCAATCCCCTCTTGACATCGATGATCACTTTCTTGTAGAATGGTGAGATCCTGGTAGTGAATCTGTAATACAGCTCATGGAGGATCCTATGTATTGGGTATTTATATAGCATTTAAAATTATTTTATGCACCATAATTTATAATAGTTATTGGTACAGTTTTATGTATAATACGTTCCAGTGCCAAACCCTCCATCAAAATGTTCACTGATACAGATAAACTAAAGTGACATAGTTTATATATGCAAAACACAGTTTTTTTCTATTATACATTTTCTAGTTTAGAAAAATATTCTTAATAAAAGTATGCCATAGTTTAATATCAAGATAATACTATTCGGTGTTCCATGGTTCTTGATGGTCAGTGCTTAGAAATGCAGATTTCTACTTTATGTGAATTTAACACATTGCAACAATGTTGTGATTCAGTTGATGGGACATGCATAATTATTTCCTAAATATAAGAACTTGTTACATTAAGGAGCATAAATATGCAATGGGTCTCCCAAAGAGGAATTGAAAGAGCTATGCTTGGAATATCACGTTTCACTCAAAAGAGAGAAAGAATCCGGAGTTCTGACCTCAGTCGACGATCAAGAATCAGGGATGCTGTCTCATTTGCCAAGGCATCAAAAATCAGATGGGTTGGTCACGTAATGAGATTTAGAGACAACTTCTGGACTAGAGCCATTACCAACTGGATTCCATGGGATGTCAAAAGACCGCGTGGCCACCCACCTACCAGATGATCAGACTTCTTCATCAAGACCATGAACGATCAGTTTGAGGCTCTTTGTGTTCCTAGAAGGAACAGACGCCACTGGGCTACACTAGCACGTGACAGGGACAAATGGAGACGTTACTGGCGCCCACTCGAGCAAATCGACGATTAATGGGAAGTCAAGTGATCAAGTGAAATATGCAATATGCTATGGCCAGAGATGAGGCTTAGTGGTAGAATGCATGTCCTGCATGTGTAAGGTTCTCGGGATTGGTCCCAACATTGATAAATTATTTCTCTCTAGATCTCATAATTTAAATTTATATTGCAACTATTCATTTGAAATTTTTAATTTTTTATAAAAGCATTGAGTCTATACTTAATTCCATACCCATTCTTCTTGTCTTTGTATTTTTTGAGTAAATATTTCAAGTCTTTATTAGACATAAGATTTTGAATAATGTATGCCAAAATGAGAAATATGTTGTGTATCTATTATAAGGCATCTTGTTAAAAGATTCTTTGGCCTTTACTTTGTTTTAATGAAGATGAAAAGAAATCAAATGACTTTTAGTTGGGAACTCCAAAACAAAGAATGCCACATTTTTTAAATGAATTAGAAAAAAACTATTAAGAAGATTTAATAGCTGACAATGATTGTTTCAATGAGAAGTGCCAGGTGTAACCCAGTATTTAAGAACACTCCCTGACATTTGTGAATCATGTATAAAAACTTCTGAAAGGAAAATCATGATGTATCTACACTGAGAACAAAAGAAGGTAAATTAAAGATCAAGATTTTGATAAAAAAAAAAGAGCTCTTTAATAGTATGGAAGTTTAAGCATTAGAATATTTGGTTAATGAAAATTATATGATTTATATGTAATATTTAAAACATTAAATAAATTCCTTAACTGGATAAGAGTTATAATTTGTATGCAGGCACATATATGTATGCGTGTACATATGTGCAAATGCATATTTATGCATACATGTATATATGTATAAAATAAATGTACATATTAAGTGCATTTTAAAATAATAAATTCCTTGACTGGATAAGGAGTTATAATATACGTGTACACATGTATATATGTATATGTATACATGCATACATGTATATACATTAAAAATGCATATAAAAACATATTTTAAAATATTGACTGTCACTGTCACTGTCCTCCCGTTGTTTTCATCGATTTGCTCAAGTGGGCCCAGTAACATTGTGAGACTTGTTACTGTGTTTGGCATATCAAATACCCCACTGGTAGCTTGCTAGGCTTTGCTGTGTGGGCAAGATTCTCTCAGGAGCTTGCCGGGCTCTCTGAGAGGGGAGGAGGAACCGAACTCAGGTCGGCCATGTTGGCTGCATGCAAGGCAAACACTCTACCCACTGTGCTATTGCTCCAGCCCATTAAATTGACTATAGTTATTATATATGTGTATGCATGTATATGTATATGTATTCATGTGTATGCATGTGTATGTACATACACATATATATCTACTCTATGGCATACTACTCTATCATTAAAAAATGAAAGTTGTGCCTTGCCTTTTGAAACAAAATGTGTAGAACTTGAACTAATTATACTAATACTAATTCAAATAGATCAGAAAGTAAAAGACAGCTATCAGATAGCTTCATTCTTACACAGGAACATGGATTCCTAAGGCAAACAAACTGGCAAACTTCACAAAACCAATTACACAATGGTGGTTATGTGCCGGAAAGAGGAAGAAGGGCAGGAGGAATAAGCTGAGGAGTCTTTTTGTGAAATCAGAGCTTAGACTTTGGTGGTGGGAGTGTGGGAGTGATAATATGTACACATGTGGTTTTGTGCACACCACAGATACTTATCTGTGTTTGACATGATTTCATTTGTGCCATGCAATGTGGTCGGTGTTTGTTTGCAAACATGAGCAAGTCAGCCCTTTGTTTACTCTTTTATATATTTATTTTGAGATGTCACTTCTGCAGACATTTGATACTTTAAATCCTAATCTGAGTTTGTGAAACAATAGTGTGGTTTAGAATTAGGTAAAGAATAAGGTATCATTATTGTAGGGCTCAGGAGATGAAATGGTTCTTGTCTGCTATTGATCAGATGACCTATGAGTTGTTGCACTGGGATATGAATTGGTATCTGAGTTTGGAACTTCTCCAAGTCTGAGAAGTCTAGCCATGCACTAGAATAAGGTCAGGTTGGAATTTGATGCATGTTCCTAGAGGGATCTCGGTAGTTGAAACATATGTTCCCTAAAAACTGGATCTGAGAGGAAAAATGTCGTCCTAGTTATGTCACAGAAAACAGCCACTGTGCTGGTCTCTAAAGTCGGTAGCAAATAATTCAGCGCAAAGAGGGTTGGATTTGATCACTTTTTATTTCAGCTTTGGGCCCTTGAGTTACCCCTTCAACCAATCCTTATAAACGTTGAAGAAAGTGTGTTTCACTTTGTTAAAGGAAGAACTTCCAACTCCTAACCATTTGCATTTTCCAGACTGTCTTAATATAGTATTGTATTTTAAAAATAATATTTGGTTTCTTGTGCTTACATTTCATCCCCTTCTTTTTGTAACTCATGATATCTTATATTCCTCGACACTTTACTCTTGTAATGGCCCTTTAAATCATCTGGTTGAGCCACTTCATTTGAAATAAAAATACCCTGACTTTCCCTAAGTTCAGTTCACCAAACTGACCTAAGTAAATAGGAAATTGGCAAGAAAGGATGGAAGTTTCTTCTGCCCTCAATAAGAAACAGTACAAGTCAATCCTTTACAACATTTTTGCACTGCACCATTAGAAGTGGAATATATGCATCAACTCAGTCCTCAGAACAACTCTGTTCAGCATTTTCTATATTATCCCCATTTTACAGAAAGTAGAGGCACAGAAAAAATGAGGCACGACGTCCAAGATTGCATTTATAGTATTTTGTTTTTGTCTCTGGAGCTTTTGCTTTTGACCATTATTCTGTTCCTTTCCTTACGTCAACAGGACAAATAATTCACAGATTGTTAGTCTTTTCCTAGGCTTCTCCCTTCCTCAAAGGTCCTTAAGTTGCTGCATCTGCCAAGCTTTAGTAGAACTTCCCCCTTTTTGTGAAGGTTTACGTAATTCTTCCTGGCTTCTCTGCTCTTTTAATACCTTTTGTCTTGAGACTTATCACTTGGTTTATCTCTTAGATACATCACTTTGGCTCTATGTGCTCTTCTCTCCTCTGAAGTTAGTCATTTCTTTGAGAAAGAAACATCCCTCATGTCTTTGTGTATACTTGTGGATTAAACATTCTAGGGGAATGGATGTTATGTAATAAGAACTTGCAACTCCAATTCAATCAGCTTAATCAATGGCTGAATAAATAGTACTCCTACATTAAAAAAAACTTGCAACTTAGCACTTCTTACTTTGGACATGAATGAAGATATTTTTGAAGATGGATGTTGATAAATAAGAATGGTTTTAATTATCTTTTAACTCTTTAGGAGTGGGACTGTGATACGCCCAGTACTGCTCAGACTTACTCCTGGCCATGGACTCAAGGAACCATATAGGTGCTGGAGATCCAACCCAAGCTATCTGCATGCAAGGCAAACACCTTATCTGCTATACGATCACTCCAGCTGCTCTTTCAACTCTGTTTTATGTGTTTCTCTTTAGTTTGTTTTTAAAAAGGAATTTTAATTTTATGTCATTACAAGACACTGGCAAAATCAAGCATATGAGACCTTTTATTTTAAAGTTCAGTTGAAATGAGAGAATGGATAACCTTGAGTTAGGTGAATTTAGGTGATATTTTGATCTTGAGTTTGATGGGTTTGAATCTTAATTAGTTATACCCATCAGTAAATGAGCACTAGCCTGTGGTTTATTAAATAGTAAAATAAATGGTTGGGTGTTATTTTTTTATGAATCCCAATGACTGCATTTCTCATATTCATTAGTTGTCATTATTTTACAGTTATTGCTTAATCTGAAATAATGGCATTATGTGCAAATTATATGAGACCCCATTTACTGATGTTTCTCTGAAAACTATGCTTTGTGGCTTCTTTTAGTTATTCTTGCTGAACCAGAGTGAAAGCTGTTTCCTGTACTACTGCTCTGGGAATTCATGATCGAACAAACCAATTATTAAAGGATAACCATGCTACTTCTGGGCATTTCCTTGATGCATAACAGCCCCATTCTTTGATGAGTGACTTATAGAAATATTTAACCCATCTCATCTGACAGATAGCACATGCTCAGCAAAAGTCATGAACACACATCACTGACACTGAGAGGGCCATGTTTGCTATGGTTCCAATTTCAGCACTGCCAGGCATGAGAGGTTTCTGTTTTAATCACAACTGTGTTCTGGCTCAAACGTGTTGAATTGTTTGACCTTGATAGCCATCTCAACAGAATACATTTACAAGATAAGATAAAAAAGATTTTCATCAGATCAAGGTTAATTGTAGTTGATATTTGCTTAATAATTCATCCTCTATCTTTCAAGCTCAAGATAGAATAAATGAACTATTTTTGGGAGATGAAAGTTAGATGCTCTATTCAGTGCATCTCTAAAGTGAGTTTCCAAGTGGGAACATAATTTGAAGGGGATCTTTATAAAAAAAAAAGAGTTGCCTTCTAAATATCTAGGTCAGCAAGGCACATTTCAGGAATTATCCCTGTCCATGGGATGCTTGTTTGCTCAAAAAGAAAACTTCAGACATGGGTTCAGTGTCAAGAGATTTGATTTTAATATGAACTCTTGACTTCTGTGAATCTTTTTAAAAATGTTTTGTTGTCCTTAATTTCCAATTGTGTGTGCCGTATTTCCAAAAGTGTGTGCCTTATTTCCAAATGTGTGTTTCTCAAAGGGCTAATACAACACCCTGCAGTGAATATTGTACATATCATAGCTTGTTATATTGGTCTGTTAAAAATACATATGCCCAGTTGGAAGATCCTTTAGGACAGAGATTATTCTACTAACATTGTTCTTGCAGCATCTAAATAAGACTATGGTGGCCATTAGAAAGCAGTTACTAATTTTACTAATGATAATAATAATAGCCCACTGGTAACAAGCAAAATTTTACTGATACAGTGTTTTCCCCCAAATATAAGAATTCTATTTTCTTTCAAATTCAAAGCTAGTTTTTATCTGTGATTCCCACAGATGAGATGTTACTCGGGAACTCCTAATCATCTTGTTTTTATTTCACCTCTGGCCCGATCATGAACTGATGACTAACTCAAGGACATGTTTTTTAGTTTTCTCTGAAGTTAGAGACCACCCAAGTAGTAACGTGGGACTCTGTTTCTGAGAGTATTAACACTGCTGTAGGCATGCTATGTCATTGACGGATGTTCGAAATAGTATTTCTTTCCTTCATTTTGCAATCTGGGCATTAAGAATGAATAACAACACTTTACATATTTTGCAATGTATTATCATGTATCACAACATTCTCCCACTGAGTAGCTCTTCATCCTTACTTGCATCACCTCTGCCCATCCATCATAAATATGAATTAATAGAACTAGGCTAGATCTCAATACTTTATTTTTGTCCACGGTCTCATGATGCCCTCTATCATGACTTCGCTCTAGAAATTAACTTCAATAGTTCCTTTTTTTTCCATTCAAAGTCACAGTTTTATTTCCTTAGTCACACTTTCTGCTTTCATTCTCAGAATCATTATTTCAATATCTAGTGTATATGCATATATAACATTATACAATTAATAATTAATTATATGATTATCCAGTTAGTGTTTACATATTATATAACTCACATTATATAATTAATTATATGACTATCTAGTTAGTGTACACACTATATAACTAACAATATATAAAGAACAAACCAGATGATATTCTTATCCTGGTACAATATGGACTCTATCATTTTTTTAAACTAAAAAATCCCTGGGTAAGTTTCTATCCCACTTAGGGTCTAACTTAGGTTTAGGCTAACTCTAAAACAACACATGCTTCTCTCTCTCTAGCTATAACTCCAGCAGGTAGTAAACCATTTTTTTAAAATGTTTTCCTTGTTAGAGAAAGACATATAGTATGTAGTTTGAGGACATGTGAACACATTAGGAAGATACAGTAAGTAAGATAGAATTAATATGATTTATGAGAAACTTCTTTTAGGCAAAGAGAACTGTATAGAAGATAAGAAAGATGCTATTTAATTATATAGGGCTAGAGCGATAGCACAGCGGGTAGGGCGTTTGCCTTGCATGTGACCGACCCCGGTGACCCAGGTTCGATTCTTCCGTCCTCCTAGGAGAGCCCGGCAAGTTACCGAGAGTGTCTTGCCAGCACAGCAAAACCTGGCAAGCTACCTGGATGTATTCGATATGCCAAACACAGTAACAAGTCTCACAATGGAGAAGTTACTGGACCCGCTCAAGCAACTCAATGAACAAAGGGAGGACAGTGCTACAGTGCAGTAATTATATGACCAGGAAGAATAATTTACTTAAGAACATTCCGTAAGTATGTTCCTAACTTTTGTGGAGAAATTGGAGATAGATAAAAAGGTATGTAAGGGAAATTTTACTATAAGGAGCTCAGTATCAGAGATTACCTCTATGGTGAAATTATTCTTTTCATGGGTCATTTGATTAAATTTGCTGAAGATGCCACAGAGTCACTCATAAATGAGAGGCTGGGAAGGAAGATACTTTCAATAGAATTAATTTTAATTTCAGAAAATAAAACCAAATTCCTTACCCATTTTGAGAATAAAACAACTAACTATTTGAACCTAAGGTTACTTATTTACCAACAATCTTATCCACTCATAGATGCCATTTTTAATCACTCATTAGGAGAAAGTTGGACTGTGTTTTACTGCCAGCAATAAATGGGAAATATACTCAGTTGCTGGCAAGTTTCCCCAAGAGTTGAAGGTAGAAGACCCAAGAGAAATTTCTTTTTAAAAAACTCTGTTGTAGTTGCTAACATTGTCCTTTTCTGAAACCTCTTGCTAGGATGGGAAAATGAAAAGATCAATCAACTAAACTGTAGGAGACACACCTGAATGACAGTCAGGGATGAATTTTCCTACAGTTAACTTTTGGAAGCTGCTCAATTCACTGATCACTCCAAGAAGTAGGCTATGGCCCAAGGCTGTGAACTATTAGTCAAACTTCTTAATGACCATGTCACTGAAAAGGAATCATTCAGCGGAACTTGGTGACAAGAATAGACTCAAAAAAAAAGAATTTAACAAAGAGCAATTACTTACAGGAAAGTTCTTAGGATAAAGTTTATTCCAGAGAAAACTGTTCTGGAGCAATTAAGCAAGATGCTTTTAAACAATGCATTGTTGGGAAGAGTGATAGCTCAATGGGATGAGCACTTGTTTTGCTGGCAGAAGGCTCGGGTTTGGTCCCTGGTACAAATGGTCCCCTGAGCAACGCTGGGAGTAAACAACATGGAGTCAAAACAAAATAAAACTGCATTATTATAAAATTAGTTTTCAAAAATTTCCTTTTTGTAGGAAGAAAAGACATTTTATATTACACTTTCTTAACAAAAAACACAGTATTGGAAATAATCTGCACAAATGAGCCTTGGATCTCTACCTGGCTTGGTGTGTAGAATCATGAATGAAAACAAGGTTCAATGACCTGTCATTGATGTCTCATTGATTCATTTGGGTATGATAAAATGCCAACAAATCGGTTTTATTCTTTGGTAACTTGTTTATTTAGATGTTTTATGGATTATTTATTTCCCTGATCCAGGATAAAATTTAGATTTGCCTACTAATTTGTTACTTTATTTGTTCGCTTTAGTTCTAAGAGCCCATTACTAAATGGAGTGTTCAGTAATTATAAATATTATAGTGATAGATAATCAAAATATAGATATGTACAATCAACACAAGATTTATTTTACTTTAGAGAAAATATTCTCCCCGTCATGAACAACTTTGTAACTATGTATCTCATGGTGTTTCAATAAAAAAATAATATTCTATAGACATGAAGCTGCATTTAAATTGCCTTCATTTTAGAAACGTCGATAAAGCAGACTTGCCATTGTTATTTGAATTCCTTTGTATTATAGAAACACTGTTATTCAAAAAATAAGAATAGTTTCCAATATGCTTTCGAAGACATATCTTGTTAGGCATTTGAAATTTCTATATTTCAGTAATCTTGATTCTAATTTTAATGGCATTGCATCATTCAGACTGAGGTAAACCCCACCAAAGATTTAGCACATTTTAAACATGCACAAATATTATTCAATCTCATATTATCCTAGAAAAAATATGATATTAAAAATTTGGTAAGCCTAGCCTACAAATCAACTCTTATATGAAACTGACTAAAATCTTCTCATCTGAAATGAGTATGCATTTCATTAAAACACTGTGGCCTGTGTCCAGGATTGATGTAGCTAATTCCCAGATAGTAAATGTGAACAGAACAGTACTCAATTATGGCCCAGAGGGTTGACAACATTCACCTACAATGTGCCCCTCCTAAGTGGATGGATGCTATGAAAACAAAATGAACGAGATGTTTGAGAAAGACTAATAGGTGGCATAACAAAATAATAAGACCTATATGAAGAAGAATAAAAAGTATTGCCTTGGCAAAAGTTCGTCATACTCACTAACTAGTACACTGTTGTTGAAAGACTTGGGCCTGGAGGAGCTGGAAACTCAGATACTGAGTTCAGGGACTGCGGCTTGTTTGATGTTTTGAGAGCAGGTCAGTGTAGCAACTCGGTGGGACATGTCTTTTCGACAAAGTTCCAGAGGTAAATCTGTCAAATGCTGTCTGATGAAACAAGGTGACACTGAGGCTGATAAGATCAGACCAAGCTATTTCATTCTCCTTGACCCTGAGGACAGAGTTCATGCCTTTCTAAAGTAGTCACTGGCTAAGGATTTGTGACTGGTTGGTAGCTCTTTTGTGAATAAGAATTTGGGTAACAATGGTGACACTTGTTCTCTGTGTGCTGATTGCTAGAGATGACCAGCTGAAATATATGGCAGTATTCTGCTGAGACCTGACTGTCCATTATCAGCAAAATATCCAGCATCAACTATTCGGTAGGGCACTTGCCTTGCTTGCAGCCGGCCGAGTCGGGTTCGATTCCTTTGTCCCTCTCAAAGAGTCCGGCAAGCTGCCGAGAGTATCTCACCCACAGGGCAAAGCCTAGCAAGCTACTCGTGTTGTATTCAATATACCAAACACAGTAACAACAGGTCTCACAATGGAGGCGTTACTGGGCCGGCTCCAGCAAATTGATGAACAATGGGAGGAAAGTGCTACAGTGCTACAGTGAACTATTCTGATCACCTTAAGTAACATTCATCTTGCAATTGACATATACAAAAGACTTTCCTGTATACTGGCATTTTAACACATGAAAGAAAATTGATTTACCTTGTTCTTACTCACTTTTGGCAGCACTGTTTTGCTTTTGTCAAAAGTAATGATCGATCATGTTTAAGTTATGTGGTGAAATTTAATATACCATGAAAACCAAATGTTTTCACTTACATTCTCTACCTAATATCTCCTTCTGCCAAATATTCAATTTTACTTTTAAGTGTTTCATATGGTATTTATCCTCATATATCTAGTATGGGCTGCCATTACTATTTCTTGATTTTTTAAATTTTAATTATTCAGTGACTTCTAATGAGAGATGAGAATTTTTCTAACACCTTCCCTTCCCCTTTTTTCTACTTATAGACATACTCTATGCATTTGCCAAACTCCCTCACTCCAATTTTGAAATACTGTGACTTTATCTCTTTTGCATATAGCTATTTATGCAATTCACAGTTGCTCTAATTAATCATACTAGGTACTTTGTCATGTACTGTTTTCTTTATTGTACAACTCTCCTTGAGTAAATGATTGCCTTATATTTTAATTACATATCTTGCTTAGCGTATGATGGGGTTATGTCATGACAAAATGACAAATCCATCATAATTTGAAGGTATTGTAATTCAAAATGTATTTCATTCAGTATCAAGAAGACACTGGTACTACTTTGAATTGTAGAATGTTACTTTTCACTTGCATGATTGAGTGGCCAACTGGAGGTGTGGTTTACTGATACTATACAGTATCACAAGAGAGAATTGTTCTGCATGTCATGCACTTGGGAAAGAGCAAAATTCAAAGTATGTCTTTTACTGACTGCTTATCATTTCACAAAAGCATGAAGTAAAAATATCATTCATTTGAACCATTACAAGCTAGAAAAGATCTATACATAATTTTCTTTAAATCTGTCCTGTATTAATTTTCAGGCATTTGAACCCAACATAAATTGCCATGACTTGTATTCAAACACATCAAGCAGTGTCTCTTTTTGTTTTGCCCTACAGAGACTCATTCCTGTGATCCTGTGTCCTCTTTCTCACTTTCAAATACCATCTGCTACTGGGATCACTACTTCACCTTCACCTGAAATCTCTCTTATGTTTATTTTTATTTGGGACAGTTTATTTATCTATCTATTTATTTATGTTTTGATTTTTAGGCCACACATATAAGGAAGTACTTCAGAGCTGACCCCTGGCTCTGTGCTCAAGCACATACTGTACTTGAACTATTGTTCTTACCCATGTTTAGGTAGTTTCTTTGGTTCTTGAGGCTCACTTTCTGGTTCACATATCTGTTTTGTGACAGACAACACTCTCTTTTATAGCTCCTATGGAAGGACCTTAGAAAAATTTTTTGAGGTATTGCTTTTTAGTCAGGTTAAAATATCATGGGCTCTTTACCAGAGCAAGAGCAGCATTGAAACTAGGTCATTATTTGTTGGGAGGAGGCTGTAAAATGCTTAGTGAGCCCTTCCGAGATATGACACAACTAGGGACTACTATCAGCTTCTCATAAAATATATCTCAGACGAAAGAAACTTTAAGATATGACAAAATATCCTGTAATTCTAAATCTGGCTGGAACCACCAATCTCTGTGAACAAATCACTCTAAACCTTTGTTGCTTAGCCAGAGACAGTTGGGTTTACAGTTCCTCATATTGATTTTTGTAATCTTTCAGAAAATCAAAGTAATGAATATGTTCTCATCTTTTATTGGCACAGTGATTGAATTTTAAAGTCAGTGGACCTAAGTAGTGCAGGGAATTTTCATTACCTTTGTTTGATTCTGGCTTCATGGTTCATATTTCACAAGATTAGTAATTTACCCATTCTGAATTTGAAGGAAAAAAGTGATAAATGGTTTCCTCCACACCTTATTTTTCTGATATTTTAACCTCTGATTAATAGTTTTCTATGTTTGGAATTATTTTTAACAAATAAGCACTCTAGAACTGCCCGTTGTTCATCAATTTGCTCAAGTGGGCCAAGTAACGTCTCCAACAAGTCTCACACTGGAGGAACGTCTCCATTGTGAGACTTGTTGTTACTGTGTTTGGCATATCGAATATGTCACGGGTAGTTTGCCAGACTTTGTCATGTGGGCAAGATACTCTCCGTAGCTTGCCAGGCTCTCGAGAGGTCCAGAGGAATTGAACCTGGCTCGGCCTGGCAGGCTGTGCTCAAGGCAAACACCCTAACTCTGTGCTATCGCTCCAGCGATAACAATGTTAACAAAATTAACAAATAAATCTATGGTTTTAATTGAATCACTTTACAAATAAACAAATGCCCTAAGAGACACGTAGAGATAGTAATTTATGGAACAAAGATGGAGTTTATTGTCTAAATGTAGACCAAAGGTATTATTATATGTTCCACACACCTACTTTATTTCACTCCTGAGAATATAAATAAAATGCATCTTCAACTAAATTTTGGTCAGTGCGATGGAGCAGAGTAATATATGTTTGTTCATAAAATTATTCCATGTACAATTGTACTCTCTTTATTCATAATAAACAGAATTTGTCAGTTGAGTGAGAAAACAAAGAAAGGAAAGAAAGAAAGAAAGAAAGAAAGAGAGAGGGAGGGAGGGAGGGAGGGAGGGAGTCTAAATAACATGAATGAGTCCTGCTCTAAATAAACTTTTATAATTGAGTCACTGAAAGTTTAAGGTTAATGATTTTGCCAATTCATGTAATTTTGTATGATAGAAAAAATTAAAAGCAGAAAGCTGTCCTAACAAAAACATGGAAATATATCTCAGATTTATTAGTCAGGCAGCAAATGGCAAAAAATAGAAACAGTGGATAGATGATGACTCATGTTATGCTGTGTCAAAGTTTTCACTAGACTGTTTTATGTATTATGCTGTAGGGAGACCATATACTCTGCTAACAGACCTAATCAAAGTGATTGAAAAGAACTTCACTGTTAGTATATAAGTTATGAGAGATGAGAATCTATCAGGGTGCCATCAAAAACGAAAGGATATGGACTCTGGAAATATGAAATTTCATAACATTGAAAAATTCAATTGCTTCTATACTACACAATACTTAGAGCAATAAATGTCCACAAAAATCTAGTCTTGAGGCAAACAGATTAAGGATGAGATCCATTTTGGTCTGACAGCCTTGAGGTAAAAGCCATTCCATTAAAATAGAATTGGGGGATGATAAGGCAACTACAACAGAGATAAGGGTTATGTTAGAAAAGAACATTTAGATAAAATTTCCCAATAAATTATCTATAAGAGGAATGTGCCACAACAAAACTTAGTTCGTATGTATCAAACCTAGAGCTAACATGTAATTCAACCATGAAAAGTTGGAAGTCTTCCCCCTCTACATCAGAAACAATGAAAGAATATTCACTCTCACCACTTTTATTCAGTATAATACAGGAAGTGTTAACCAGGCAATTTCTTCAGAAAAAGAAAACATTATACAAATAGGAAAGATGTCAACATTTTTTTTCTGTTTTCCAGTGACATGATCTTGTATATAGAAAACCTTAAAGATGTCACCAAGTAATGTATTCATTTTATTTACTCATGATTCTTTGAGACTTCTCAAACCATCATAGCTGGGTCAGCTAGACTGAACTCAGCAGGAAAATTTGACCTCTGTAGGTAACTACTTTGGGGATGCATAGACTTAGGTACCAACAGACAGGTCAAAGAACTGGGCATCTTTCCATATGGTTCAGTTCACTATCCTGGACTCTTTACATGATTTCTTCAGAGTTTCTAACAGCAAGAGAGAGGAACTGCCAAATACTCAAAGACTTTTCAAGCTTCTATTTGCATCAAATATTACCCTAACAACTGAAGAAAATCATATGGCTGAATTGAGATCCAAAGGATAGGAGGAATATATCTCACCTTTTGGTGGGAAAAGTTTAAAGTCACATTGCAAATAAGTCTTCATAGAGATAGGACATATGGCCTTTTTCCCCCTCACATGTTTGATACTGGATGAAAACAGAACATCAGGTCCTGACAAAAGAACTGAGGTTTCCAAGTTAGGGTACTGTGGAAAGACAGGGTCCTTTGGATAATAGTAGTGGAATGACATTTTGGTGGTGGATGTGTGGTGCTGAAGCATTGTTCCTATGAAATAAACATGCAAACATTTACTTTTTATAAACTGATCTGACCTTTACAAATTGAAAAAAAATCTCTAATTCATCCCAAAAATTCACCTCTGAGAACAGTCACTTTTCCTTACACGGATATCTTAGGGGTCATATGGAGAAAATACTTCAGTCACAGGATGGAAGGTTCTTTGTCTCTAATTAATTAGTACTTAATATGAGCATAAATCCCCCCCACACACACGGCTTGTATGTACACACACATACACACAGCACACACATACACACACAGCATGACTCCAGAATTAGAAACTTTTGTTGTGATCAGACAGTAAGATTTGGGGATTGATTGTTACAACATTCCTCTTTACTTATCCTGACTCTGATAAGCTTTTACCTTAATAGTTTATATGCACATTAAGTGAAAAATGCATTATTATTACTATTATTATTGATTATGTGACTGTATGATGTGCTGAAATCATTGTAAGTCCTAAAGTACGTTTGCCAGAGACTTAAGCAATGCATGTAGTTATTTAACTTCCCTAGCAAAAGAGGTGACCAAAATAATGAGCCACTGCAATGACTCAGGGGTATCAGATAAAGGTTTGATTGAATGATCAGGGACTCAGAAATTTGCAGAAGAGTAAGTTGGGTAGACACAGGTATAATATGGAGAAGTATAGGTATAATGTATTTTCTGGGGGTGTATAGGTATAATATCATTGCTCAATGAATTGAAGAACAAAGAACGTGGTTATGAAATAAACTGCAAGTTTACATGGCCTTCAGAATATAGAATTCCTCTATGAATAGCTTTCTATGACTGCCCCTTACCCTAGTCTGCAAAGGATAGAGGACAATGAAGACTCCCCAGAATGGCCTGATTTCTCCGCAAAATAGCCAGTCTCTTGGGTAATGATGTTTATTTTCACTGAAGGACATTATGAATAGGAATTTGCCTTCTGATTACAGATTTTTTGCCGCTAGCATCATACACAGATATTGTAGATGCCTCATTCACTGTCTTTATATTCCACAGAACATTGTTTTTGTTTTGAAGCTTTGGAAATGAGACATTGGCTCATATTCTTACAATGTACTAGCTGGTCATATACCCAGTCACCCAAAACATATCAGAAGGTTGATGAAATGAAAAACTAAAATTACTAACAAAAACTTGCAGGTTTGGGGGGTTTGATACCATGAAATATAGGCATGAAACTTCTGAACAATTTATAGACATTGTATAAATTCTTATAACTAAAAAGGTGGAAATAAAATGATTTTGTTTCATTATTATCCCTAATGATCTCTTTGTCAAGCTATGCTTCTCATCCCTTAAATGCCTGAATTTTATGGTTTAAATGTCTTAGTTCCTAAAGGAGTAATGTCTGTCAGGTTCACACTACTAAGGGTTACATTGACTATAAGTTGCAGTTGCCAGCAGTCACTTGAGTTCTTCATGACAGTGAAAGAGCAGTTGAGTAAGATAGTTATTTTCTGGGGAGATTGAATTTGATTATCAAAGGAAAATAATGGCATTGCATACTACAGAGGAGGGAGTTTATATTTTGAATACAAAAAAATTTTGTACACCATTCCCCCTTTTAAGTACTTCAATGCCCAGATTATTTTCACCTCAAAGTTAATGGAAGACTAAAGCAACACAGCAAATCAAGGCATTAATTCATTTTTCAGATTCCCAGGAATAAATTAGGTGGGTGGTTGTCTTGAATGAATGGTGATTAACAGCTGAGAATTTAGCTTAGTGCATAGGGAGCATAGGACCAGTTATGTAACTGAGGACCATGCTAGCTATACCTATTCTCTCATGCATTTTTGGTATGCAAACACTTTTTACATATATATGCATTAGCATTAAGATTTCTACAAATTAAGTAAGGATGCTGTTTCTGAGCACTCCCCAGGTCTGGATCTCTAGCAGAGAGGGTAAAACGTTGGTTTTCTCGGTTTGGAGGAGGATGAACAGGTCACTATTTGACTGAGAGTAAATAAGACCCTATTCAGCAGAAGACTGATGTTTGAATATATGCATAAGATTACAAATGAACACAGTTTTTTTTTCCAATCAGGAAGTCATCATATATTTTTTAGTCTAGCCCCATCTCCTCCAATTAGGCCTTCTCTTCTCAGTAGGATCTAGTAAATAGAACGGTTTTGGCCAATGACTGGCCCTCCGCCAAGATGTGAAAGGTGAGAGGGAACAATATTCCATTTTCTGGCAGCAGCTCCTGGCAGACACAGGGCAGACAGCAGACTTGCAATGTGCAGTGGCTCCCGGGTGAACTCCCGCAGACACCTGCTCTACTTCCTTCCTTTCTGCACTCCTGAAAACCAGCAGTGAGTTCTATGGCATTTTCCCCTCAGTTATTATGAAACTTTGAACATTAATTCATTCATTATTTGGTTTTGATCATACTTAGTTTGTGCTCAGGGCTTACTCCTGGCTCTGTGCTCAAGGATTATTTTTGGTAATACTCAGGAACCAGGAATTGAACACAGGTCAGCCAAGTGCAAGGCTTAATTGGTCTTTGAGCCAGTTTTGTAAGCAATTTAGTTATTGTTTTATCCTCTTGCTAATTAAAAAAGTCACAACTTCTAATCAATACTTGATTCACTCCTTCTTTTCCTTCACTATACCATACTTACACCCACTCTGTCTTCAATATTGTGGGGGTATTTTTGGAGCTAATAGAGGAAAAACGTGGCTATAGCTTGGTAGTACTGCTAAATATCAGCTACCCCACCCCCCGAATTAGTAGCAAAAATACCTGCAACCATTTTATGATGCTTAAAAATCCCATTGGGCAAACCACAACACCCAAAGGAAAGAGAACAAAGGGGAATGCCCTGCCACAGAGGCAGAGTGGTATGAGGGGGATGGGTGGTGGGAGGGATACTGGGACCTGTGGTGGTGGAAAATGGGCACTGGTGAAGGGATGGGTACTTGATCATTGTATAACTGAAACCCAAGCACAGAATATTTGTAAGTCTACAACTGTACCTCATGGTGTTTCACTAATAAAAACTTAAAAAAATCCCATTGGATCCAGAATTTTGATATGCTATGACATTGGAGCTTGTTTCTGTGGTATAACATATTGGCTAGTCTATAAAGGGGCAGAAGACTGAAGTAACTGGACAGCTCCTTCCAGAATGCATCTGCCAGTCGGCTTGCGTGCCTGGTCCAAGAGGACTTGACTTGGGTTGCTGTCTAGGGTGTGCACACATAGTCCTCCTGGTGGCATTGTCAGGGCTTCTGAAACTTGCTGACTCCCTTTTTGCTTAGAGAAGAATTCATGGGTTAGCACTACCAGAAAGACGTCAGATTCATTGCATGTTTTATTTTGAATTATTTTTATTTCTTCTATATCCACAAACTTTTTATTGCTAGTAAATTCTTTATGATATGCCATCTCCAGTAAAGTATCCCCATATGGGTCTGGACTCAAGTTTAACAAGGTAGTCTGCAGCTTCCCCAGGGCATGACAGACTTGGGAAGTCAAACTTTTCACCCATGACTTAGGACCCCGAGTCTGTGCCAGCAAACGAGAGAAGATGCCCCTGTGTAATGACTTAGCCCTAGAGATTGCAGTGTCCCTTCCAATGAGCTCTATTATTCCATGGCAGACATCCAAAGAGAATCATAAACTCCAAATCGGAAGGCAGAGAGCCTAAGAGTTTGAGAGCCATGTTTGAATTCTATGCCCTCTCTGATTGACAAGATTACATTAGTATTCTTGTCATTGAAGTCCTTCCTTCCTCAAAGCTCTTTCTCATCATCAGGGTATCGTTACAAATGCTATTTTATGAATAACATGATTTGATACCCTATAGTATAAAGGATGAGCACCCTGACAATGAAGCCAGCATCTCAATGAACTCCCCATCTAAATAACCACACTTACTCTTCCTGGAGTGTCTAGAGCCAAAAGAAGGTGACAATAAAAGCTGCTTCAGAAGCTTCCTTTAAGACTTGCATTGAATGGTGGTCCCCAACAAAGGATGTTTCATGGAAATGTGTGAGTGCAGCCTTCTTCACAAAAGCTTTTTAATGCAAGTGTAATTCAGAATCTTGAGATCAGCATGAGGAAGGAGAATGAGTAAACCCAATAATTGTCTTTATTAAGAGAACTGTTGTTTGATTGAAGAAGGAAGAACTATGTGAGTACTAGATAATTTCTACTTAAATTACTTTTCTTTTATCACATAATTCCAGGACTTTGTTTTATAATTCTTATCAATAGTTTAAGTCTTAATACTTATACTTTTCCAAATAAGTATTAAAGTTTTTAAAGATTTTTCCTGTACTATTATATAAAATTTCTCATAGCAATGTTTCCGTGTATATTTCTTATCACTATATCTGTTGTTTCTTAAAGTATTATAGAAAAAATAAGATGACCTCTATTTATATTAAAAACATTAACTAAACAGATATATTTCCAAAAAAAGCCCAAATCAAATATTAAGCCCTAGTTCAAGCAGAATTTCTAATTGGAATCCATAATATATATGATGAAATCATTTAAGATGCTTCATGAAAGTGGTTAAGATGGAGGTGGAATTTAAGGAGATTGGAAATTCACTGTGGGAACTGTATATTGGAGGTGCGAGCAAACCTTATCTATCTTTATATTCCCACTTCCAATGTGAGAGTCTGGCACATAAATAGGCTCTTATGATAGTTAATTGAATAGAATTTATGTAAGAAAGCATTCCAGAAAAAGAATAGCGTGAGCACCACATAAAAGAAAAACACAATTCAATATTCTAAACCTATTGGTTTGACTGAAAGTCCTTTTTGTACATAAACTCTAATTGATTTGCTACCTATTTCATTTTGCTTAGAAGAAACTTCCATTCTCTTGGAAATATGCCCAATAGGAAGAGACAACCCTAACATTTGCCAGTGCCAATGCCTTGTCCAATTGCACTGTTATGAAGACAGAAAGCTCTTCCAGTATTCCCGATCAATTATGCTTACTAAACTATGGACTCTTCAGTTCTCCTGCTCATAACATCTTCCCTCTTTCCCATGCCTCTGAATGAGTCTACCCTTAAGTAAATCTGACTGGTTGCTCCCTTTCTTTATTTCATAAAGTTTTTCTTGTAGCTGCATGTATGACTATTGCCTTATAAAAAAGCCAAATACGAACCTTTTCTATATTTTATGTGCCTCCACACTATTTTTTTTCAAAGCCTATTTCCTTTTATTAATAGGAGAATAAAACGAACTGTTTTTCTACCTCAATTTCTACTAATTTAAATAGCAGGTATATTCTTTTTTGCATGTAGCAGTTGCACAATGTACTGTACATATAAAACTACTTTTTAAAGATGCCATAACAAAAAAATTTTTTGCCCATTTTAAAATTGGGGCGACCTCTAATCACCCTTGTAGGTGTTACCATATTTGAACCCTATCAAATATGGTATGACAATTCCAGAAGATGGGTATTTAGTGTCTTATGATGTGTCCGCGGTTCGCGGCCGCGCGGGTCTGGAAAGCGTCCTGGAGTGTGGCGGCGACTGGGTAGTGGAGGGAGTGTCCATAGTGGAAGTCTGCCAGTGGGGTATTTATCTGGGTAGGGTGGGTCTTCTGTGCGCAATCCGATTCCTGGGTGGTTGATGGAAGCAGACAGGGTAGGGTAGGGTGGGGCTCCTGATTAGAATCCCATTGTCACCTGTGGTTGGGGGGAGCAAGCAGAGAAACTCTGTTCCTGGGTCTGCCGAGCTGGAGTCAAGGTCTCAGAGAGTTCCGCTTATCTTGTTCTGTGGGTCTTCAGTGGTTGTGTGAGTCTTGGCCGGAGCTGCCACGTGGGTCTGGAAAGCGTCCTGGAGTGTGATGACGACTGGGTAGTGGAGGCTCTTCACTCTCTACCTGTATGAATGCAAGGTTCCATCCCAATGGAAAACCAGCAGGACCGTACTACTATTCAAGAAGGGAGACATCCATAACATTGGCAACTATCACCCGATCTACAAGTTGTTCACTCGAGTCATCCTAAATAGGATTGGCAGAACTCTAGATGAAGGACAACCATGCGAGCAAGCTGGGTTCCACAAAGGATTCAGCACCATCAACCATATCCACACAAGCTCATTGAGGTTTCTCAGGAGTTCAAGATGCCACTCTGTTTAATGTTCATTGATTTAAAGAAGGCCTTTGATTCTGTTGAGAAGGAAGTGGTCATTGAAGCCCTAGCCAATCAGGGCATTCAAGCCCAATACAGCAAGATCCTCCGTGAGCTGTATTGCGGATTCACTACCAGGATCTCACCATTCTACAAAGAAGTGATCGTTGATGTCAAGAGAGGGGTTTGGCAGGGTGATACCATTTCACCAAAGCTCTTCAGTGCCACCCTCGAGAACATCATGCGACGACTGGAATGGGAAGGAATGGGAGTGAAGATAGATGGTCGGCAACTACACCACCTCCGCTTTGCTGATGACATTGTTTTAATAACACCAAACATCAGCCAAGCGACACAAATGCTGGCCGACTTTGACCGTGAGTGTGGAAAGGTAGGACTACAGCTGAATCTTACGAAGACAATGTTTATGAGAAACAGCCTCATTCCTGATGCCCCATTTGCTCTCAACGGAACGACCATCTCCGAATGCAACAGCTATGTGTACCTAGGTTGAGAAGTCAACATGACAAATGACCTGGCACCCGAGCTGCGCAGGAGGAAGAAAGCGGCTTGGAACGCCTTCAAGAATGTCGAAGAAATAGCTAAGAGGATGAAGAACCTCCGGCTCCGGGCACATCTCTTTGATTCCACTGTTCTTCCTGCATTAACATATGCCTCAGAGACCTGGGCCCTGCGCAAACAAGATGAGAATGCTATTCAGGTCTCCCAAAGAAGAATAGAAAGAGCTATGCTTGGAATATCATGTTTCATTCAAATGAGAGAAAGAATCCGGAGTTCTGACATCCGTCGATGATCAAGAATCAGGGATGCTGTCTCATTTGCCAAGGTGTCAAAAATCATATGGGCTGGTCACGTAATGGGATTTAAAGACAACCGCTGGACTAGAGCTGTTACTGACTGGATTCCATGGGATGTCAAAAGACCACGTGGCTGCCCACCTACCAGATGGTCATACTTCTTCGTCAAGATCATGAACGATCGGTCTGAGGCTCTTCATGTTCCCAGAGCGAACAGATGCCACTGGGCTACACTAGCACGCGACAGGGACAAATGGAGACGTTACTGGCACCCGCTCGAGCAAATCGACGACTAACGGGAAGTTAAGTGATTAAGTGCTTTAAAATTAGGCTGTTTGATTAAAAATTTTATTGAGGCATAGATTTTTTTCCAAACATCCTAGGTACCAATTACTTACTAGACTTACTTGGCTTTTGTTATGGGTCATACCCAGAGGTACTCAGGACAAGGCAACTGCCTTTCTCACTGTGCTATCTCTCTGTCTCTCACATTGCCTTTTAATGAAATGGCAATTAGAACACATCTCATTAGGCCAGTGTGATATTATAAAGAGAAAAAAGTTGTAAAATTCATAAGTAGGTGCTTCATATCTAGTAGATGGTTATTAATCTATTCTTGTTATTTCTTGAGAGTTTGTTCTCGTGTTAAAAGAAAAACACCTAAAATGCCACAACAAATAATTAAAATTGTAAACAGCTTATGTCAATATATAAGAATTCATAACTCTTCAGGAAAGGCAAGTATCTTCTAGAAAAAGTCTGATAAAAAATAAAACCAGAGAAAGGAAACTTAAGTATGTAATAAAAAACAAACACTAGTACTCTCTGAAAGTGTTCCTCTATTTTTCTTTGTTTCTTATCCAGGATGAACTAATGTTGAATTTTAATGAGAAGAATTAATTGCTTTACAACTAAGTTAAATACAGACTCTTTATTATCAAATAGGCCTTTTGAAGGGCTTTAATTTTATCATTTATAGAATGGAGATAATCATGTGACCATTTCTTGGGTTGATTTACTGACATATAACTTTACCACATGTTGTGTACTCTCTTTTCTATCAATAAAGGCATATTTATTAAATGCACAAACATAGTTCTGAAAAACTGAGCTATTCTAAAATAGGGTTTTTATTTTGAAAACATTTTTTAAAAGGGTACTAGCAAGCTTAGCTAAATTGGAAGAAACAATGAAAGTAATCTTCATAAAATTCTGCAGAGTATTTCCTCCTTGAGAATGGTTCTGCAGATTAGAACATTGCAAGATGGGAATGGATCCACCATAATATTGCTTTAATTAAACCTATTCAGATCTCCTCAAATGGATTAGGAAAATCTGAAAAAGTCCTGGGACCATGTGTGGGTAACAGGTGATAATCTATATTCTCTTGGGGTGATACATAAAAGTCCCATCTTTTATAAATCTCCAAGCTTATTTCTCTTTTTCCACATCACTCTTCGGTTCTTTAAGCAAGTTAAAAACCTGGATAATTGTATTGTCATTATTATATTTTATCGTTTGTTCTACTGATATATAGTACTTATACTGACTTGAATTTAGCATAATTTATTTTGATAAAGCAAGAGGGAACAGAATATCCAATATAAGCTGAAAAATTGGTGAACTCTCTTTTGAATGTAAGTGTGACTACTCAGTCTAATTGTAAATGGGCACTTACCTCTTGGAACTGACTCATTTCTAGCCTTTCTTTTCTCTAGGTCTCCCATAATAGAACAGTAAACAATTCCAGGACAGGCTATTTGTTCTTTCTGGCTTCCTTGGTTCTTCACCTAGCATCTCCAGCACACGCCAGTCCTATTTAAATAACAATTATCCCACACTGAGTCAGAACAAATAATAAAGCTTACTGCAAATTCATTTCAAACCCCAGTGAACTGAGAAGGTCAAAACCTGGGGGGAAAAAAACAACTAAAATAATAAATAAATTACTCAGTCTCTCTCAAGCTCCAGAAGCAATTTGTACAAGCAAGTGGCAGAAATAGCATCGGAAATATCTTGTCAAATGAGCAAAATCCCCCCTTGTCTTAATTTAATGATAGATCACTTTTGTACTTCTGCCCAGTCATTATATAGTGATTAAAGAGAATTTACAAAGTATGTGACTCATTTTAAAAACTTCATACAAATGAACTCATTCAATTATTACAATAACATGCATAAGCTTGATACTATTCTTATCTTCATTTTACAGAGAAGGAGAGTGATGTATGGAGAAATTAGGAGTTTTCCCAAGTTCACATGGCTAAAATGGGATCAGAGATTGGACCTATGTAGCTCCTGTCAGAAACCCCCAATTCCTGGCAAATAGATTCTACTACATTTGGGAAATTTAAATACAGGAAGAATGATTGAAAATATTCTACCAGTTTCCTGCTCTTTTTCTCCTTTTGGAGCTTTGACCAGAACATACTTTCCTTAGGAAAAGTGGGAAAGAGGGAGCTTTCAGACCCATTGCTGTTCTTTCTCCTTGCCCTGTAGGAGAAAGAACAGAAAGAGCAGGCTCTTGTTTCCCTAAGAGGCGAAGGAGACAAGATCATCTGAGGGCTGGAGCTTCTCTTTCTGGCCTTAAGTTTAAATTGGGGAGATAGCTTGAAAAAAGAGTCTGGAGAAGCTAGAGTAGTGGCAACTTGCCTCTGGATAGAAACTGAGAGACTGAGTCTTAGAACCCCTTGAACGAAGCTGACATATCCACATGGTGAAATCCAATGGGAGAAATGGCCTGAAGATTCTCAAATCATGGCAGGCAGCCTGAAGCTCTCAGACACCCTAAGGTTCATGCTGAGAGTGTTCAAATCTCCATGAGAGAGAATATCATGTGGAGACTCTTTGTGCAAAGCCCAAAATGCAAATGGATTGCAAGAGTCTTGGTTGAACAAGCAGGGCTCTGCTGCCTTGGGGGGTCTGTGGTGCTAGTGAGAGGAAAGATAAGGTTGAGTCACAAACAGGATCCTCCAGAACATGATAAAATAATGCAAAGGCAACCCAGAGGCAGACCACTTGCAGACTTCAGCTGCAAGTGCCCACCAGAGTCCTCTAGTGAGAGTCCCAGGGACCGGAGATCAATGGCACAACAAAAGGTAAGAAAGACACCTACCCTCCCTCCTTGTGTTCAGCTTTAATATCTGGAAATCATAGGGATCTAATCACACTACAGCAGCTAGAGTGCTTGCCTTGTATGTGGTTGACCCGCATTTGATCCCATATGGCCCCTGATGTGCCCCCTCTGGCCCCCAGAGATCCCTGAGCATAGGGCTAGGAGGAAGCCCTGAGCACTACTGGGTGTAGTTCCAATACAAAAGAAAAATTGGGGAAACATAAGACAAATCTCTTCAAGTCTCATTCATTCCATGCAAATATCAAGTCAAATATCTAGAAAAGGAGCTAAATCTAAGAGTGAGATTGAAATAGCTACTTTAGACATTGACTTCCTTAAGACACCTTTGTATTATTCTATTACAGCTCGATTGAATTAAAAAATTAAATTTTATTCCCTATTATAACTGAAATGGTAGTGATGGGGATGGCTAAAGAAATGGGAGAGCTTCTCTTTAACTTAATAATTATGGTGTTTTAAATTTTTATTTGGCTGGAAGATTTTCTTTAAAACACGACTGTCTCTGCATCAATCGCTGCTCAAAAGTCAGAAAGCAGTGTGATGTCTTTCTTCAAACTTTTTTCAAGTGGCACTTTCATTTAGACATTGATTATTACTGCAGAATAAATGGTGCAACATAACTTTAAACATCTTAAAGAAGATTCTTTAAAGGGTCAGAGAAATAGTAGAAGGATTAAATTGCTGCCTTGTACGCGGCTAACCTTGATTTGATCCCTAACACCACGTATGGTCCCCTGAACCAGGGGATTAAAGGTTTGATAAAATTCGCTAAAATATTAAGTAAATTCTAAACTTATATTGGTGGAATCTCTAGACATTTGAGGGTTAAACCATCCACTGTTG
The DNA here is from genome assembly GCF_029834395.1 of Sorex fumeus. Taxonomy (NCBI): domain Eukaryota; kingdom Metazoa; phylum Chordata; class Mammalia; order Eulipotyphla; family Soricidae; genus Sorex; species Sorex fumeus. Next base: position 6,236,329 of record NW_026606134.1, on the reverse strand, counting down.
AACTGCTCATTGAGATTATTACAATATAATATATTCCTTTGATTTTCTATGACTGACTAATACACTATTCTTGGGTATAATGGCTTAAAATAACAATAATTTATTTGCTCACAATTACATTTGGAACTGGGCTTATTTGAGCAGATGTTCTACTATTCTTGATTGGGCTCATTATGTGATATCTTGATGGTGCTGAATTCAGTAGGACCTAGAAAGCCTGGGTCAGGGATGGGACTCACATTACAGATGATATGCATTGTATGTGAAAGGCCCTGGATTAAATTCACAGCACTACATGTCGCCTCCATCCAGCACCCACAATACATTAAAAAATGTAAAATAAAATGGAAATGCTAGGATCATTTGAATAGTATCATTCAAATGTCTAGGGAGTTGTCTCGGTGTTGCCTGGAATTCTCTTCCATGATCACTATCCGTTAGTTTAGCTAGAACTCCCTAACACTGTCTAAGGAAAATTCCAAGATAGTGGAACAGAAACCTCGTGGTCTCATGAAATCTGGGCTTTGGAATTCATAGAAACTTGCACCTGCCAGGTTCTATGGCAAATCAAAAGCCCACCTAGGCTTTGATGTTGGCAATAGAAACTCCATCATTTTGTGGAAGCAGCAAAAAATATTAGCAGCATGAGTTTTTAGTCTATTATATAAACTTCCCACCTATTCCCTGTTCTCTTTGAAATGCAATTCCACAATTATTTCAAGCTCCATACAATACCATTACTACTAACTTTATTTTATTTTCCTTAGATCTGAAGGTGCGTTTTATCAAATTTGGAAAAGATTTTCTAAATTTTATTGATTTATAAAGTCTATAAACTCATAAATTTTCCATTGTGAGAAGCAGAAAATGTTTCCTATATAGGTTTCTTATTTAAACAGTTTTTTTTAACCATAGTTAGTTATTCGTTTGTTTATTTGGGGGCCATATTCACCTCTTGTCAGGACTTTTTCCTGGCTCTGTGCTCAGGGATCACTTCCGGCAATGCTCATCGTGTTGTCTTAAGGACAGAGCCCAGGTTTGCTGCATTCAATTCAATTATTGTACTATTTATATGAATTCAATTCTGTTTTGTTTAAACTCACCCGAAAGTCTAAAATGATAAGAAACATAAATCAAGGAATCCAAAGAAGTGGTGGGTTCTTTGTCGAAGGAAAGAGACACTTGGTTGGCCTCAACCCCTGTGAAGAAGGTAGCAAAAACTTTTACAGGTGAGGATTAAAGCAGTTTAACATTTATTTGAGAAATGTTTAATGAACTGAAATATTAAGGAAGCCCTCACCTCATGGAGAATCAGCAACTTTGTGTCAGTCCTCTCAACTACTTGTCACTGAGTGCAAGAATAGTTTGTCAAACACAGGAAATAGGTTATAAACCAGGATTCAATTGTTTTCTCAAATGCAAACAGGAGAAAGCCCAAAACCCAAAAACAAAAAACAAAAAAACCCACCTGAGTGACACTTTGTTATGTCCCTTTTTTCCCCTTTGCTCTCTAATAAATTCCTATTGTTACTAAAATAAATGACCACAAACTTAGTTTCTTGCAATCACACAAATAAATTTTCTTGCAGTTCCAGAGGAAGCCAGAAGGCCAGAGTCAATGTTATGGGGCTGCAGCAAGTTGCTAGCAATGATTTTTGTTGGAAAGTTCTGGGTGCATATCTTTTACTTTGCTTTTCTCACTCCCCAGAGCTGGATTCTTTGTTTCCCTGGTCACTCTTCCTTTTCCCATGCTCAAAGTTTGCAGCATCTTTACATGTTTTTATGTTTCTGCTGAGGTTTCTTCCTTTCCTTCTCTATTCCTTTATTACTCCTCTCCTGACTTCTCTCTTTCTTCCCCATCCTTCAGCAAATGTTACTCACTGTTGACCATGTGATGGTGCTTTCCTTGGCACTTACCTAGGGCTTTACAATTCAGGAGTATGGTATGTGTGATGTAATATTTATAATCTTAAAATGCAAACAAAACCATCATATTCATAAAGTTAGTTGTTTCTAAATTTTTCTAAATAGGACAGTTCTAGGTCTCTACCTGAAAGTGCCAATACAAATTTTGACTTCTTTTTATTGTAGGAAGAAGGTTGGAAGTTGAGCCCAGGTCAGCAGTGTAAAAAGCAAGTGCCCGACCTGTTGAACTGTCTCTCCAGGCACCTCTGTACTTCTCTAAACCACCAACATCTTTTCTATCTCTTATGATTTTAGGTCTCTTCTTTTCTCATTCACCTGCCAATGCACTCAGGAATTACCCTTGGCGGTGCTCAGGGGACCATATGGAATGCTGGAAATCAAACCCAGGTCAGCCTCGTGCAAGGCAAACACCCTACCCACTGTGCTATTGCTCCAGCCCCAAACTTTGACTTCTTGGTGCATACCTGGCCCATCATTTTCCTCATAGGGGTTACACCTTCACAAGAGCATTCAACTTATTTTGATTCACCTTTAAGGTAGCTATGGACATTTACAATCCCCCTCTTGTTGAGGAGATCATGTTGAAACTTGTTTAAATATCCTTGATCTAAGGGCTAGAGTGATCAAGGAATTGGGTAAAGTACTTGTCTCGAACCCTGCTGACCTGCATTCTATCCGTAGCACACATATGGTCCCCTGTGCCTCTCCAGAAGTGATCCTTGATCTCAAAGCCATAAGCACTGCTGAGTGTGCCCCCTCGAAACCCCAAAATGAATAATTTATTTCTAAAATTAAAAAATCCTAGATCTAGAATAACACTTTCAGCATATTAGGAACTAAATAATACTTGCTGAATTAAAGTCCAATATTTTATCCAATTGTTTTCTATTTCTCTCATTATTTCATGCTGGAAATAAGACTAAATATTTTGCAATTACTAAATAGAGGGTCCTACAGTCCCTCTATAATGACTACTCTGAGTGATTGATACTTGTATTCTAATAACTACAAAGCAGTATCTTTTTAAAAATTGTTTTTTGTTTCTCTGGCCATACTTTCATTTATTCTTCACACAGGAAAGGGAAGCTTTGTCTGACAGTTAGATGGAGAGAATAGTTAATTGGTATTTCAAGTGTGGACCTCAAAAGACAAGCATATTCCTTTACTTTGCAAAGACATATTGATGAAAGAGTAATGTTTTATATATATGTATATATATACATATATATTCAGACATAGCCAATGGAATATTAATTGGCAGTGCAAATGAACAAAAATTCCTCTTTGTTAAGTACGGTTGGAATTTTTTATACTATGTGAAACTTAATAAAGAAGAGAGAGACAGTATCGCATTATTTCAATTCTATGTAGATTATTAAAATAAGAAAAGAAGAGACCTAAAATCATAAGAGATAGAAAAGATATTGGTGGTTTGGAGAAGTACAGAGGTACCTGGAGAGACAGTTCAACAGGTCGGGCACTTGCTTTTTACACTGCTGACCTGAGCTCAACTTCCAACCTTCTATATGTCCCCTGAGCCTGCCCACAGTAATTCCAGAGTACAGAGCCAGGAGTAAGTTGTATGCATCATAGTGTAAGGTGCCAAAGCTAAAAAAACAACAAGGATGGAAAGAAGAGTGATGGTATATAAAAAGGTAAAGAAGATCAAGAAGTATCCACTACAAGTTATAAGATAACTAACCCAGTTTCAATCATTTTGCAGTAAATTTTATTGTTTCATCATTCTTTGCAGCTGTATAGTTTTCCATTAAATATGCACTGTAGCACTGCCCTCCCATCGTTCATCGATTTGCTTAAGCAGGAACCAGTAATGTCTCCATTGTGAGACTTGTTGTTACTGTTTTGGGCATATTAAATATGCCATGGGGAGCTTGCCAGGTTCTATTGCTCCAGTCCACATAGCACAGTGGGTAGGGTGTTTGCCTTGCACACGGCCAACCAGGTTCTATTCCTCTGCCCCTCTTGGAGAGCCCAGCAAGCTACTGCGAGTATCCTGCCCACATGGCAGAGCCTGAAGCTCTCCATGGTGTATTCGATATGCCAAAAACAGTAACAAGTCTCACAATGGAGATGTTACTGGTGCCCACTCCAGCAAACTGATGAACAACGGGAGGATAGTGCTCCAGACCTTCAGTGCTACAGTCCATCTATTCTGGAACTGTGTTACACTCTTTCTCAATACTGCTCTGTGATCTAAGAGGGATGACATCTTCAGGTTACATCCGTGGTCTACCCTGATATTTTCTTCCATTTAGGTTGAATGGTAAGAACCAGTTCTACATGGAAGAGGTGAGAGAGGTGGGGTAGAGGTTGCCTTTTGGCCCCTGACTTTGTCCCAAAGGAGGACTGTGGTGTCTTCAACTGGGAAGCCACAGCCTCCTACAATTACATCTGGTACCTGTGTTCTACCATTAATCTTGAGTACTGTTGGACTTGTGTGACTTTGGTTCCCCAAAGCAGTACCCCAAAACTCTGTTTATTTGTCCGTCATACTGGACACACTTTAGTTGATTACCCTTTCACTGAATTTGTCATTATTAATCAGCTTGAATATGCTCTTCCCTAGGATCTTGATATTTGGTGCTTGTCTTTGCAGTGGAAACATAAACTAAACAGATGAACCATCTTCTATTTTCCAAAGTCTTTGTCAATCTGAAGTCACATAAAGGCAGAGGAAAGGAACTGACATTTAAAGAGAGAATGTCTAAAATTAATAGAACATAGCAACAAAACCCATAGTAAAGTCCTAAGTACAGCAAAAAATGAAACATGGATGAAATTTAGAAATTGTAAGGAATTTTGCAGTTTAAAAATATTTGTATTAATTATAACCTCAAAAAATGATCAAGGGCACAGTGAGAGAGAGAAAGAGAGAGAGAGAGAGAGAGAGAGAGAGAGAGAGAGAGAGAGAGAGAAAGAGAGAGCGAGTACAGTGAGTGAAATGCTTGCCTTGCAGCATCCTACCGTTAAATTGTTTAATCCCGGCTTCCGACATTGTTCCCTAAATCTTGTGAAGAGTGATTTCCAAGCCAGATCCAATCCTGAGCACTTCTGGATGTGGCCCAAACCAAAAATAATCAAACAAACAAACAAGCAAACAAAAATCTAAGTAAGAAATAATGGTGTGTATAGGTGCTTTTGAATAAACATTTTTCTGTTCTGCAGGTATACACCTAGAAGGGCAGTTTCTGGGTTGTGTGACAACACAATTCTTAACTTTTCTGATAGGTATCCATGCTGTTTTCTATAAGGATTAAACTAGACAACATTCCCACCAATGTTGGATGAGAGTTACCTTTTTTAAAAGGTTAAATCACATACCAGTCAAGATTTTTTTCAGATTTTTATTTGTTCCATTTTTGGTCGTGTGAGATGTCTCATTGTCATCTTATTTGAAAGGAGGCAGGTTAGGGGGTAGGAGGGAACCTGGAGACACTGAGGGAGGCTAGTTGATATTGGTGGGGGCATTGGTGCAGGAATATTACACACCTGAGACTCAACTATGAATAACTTTGTAAATCACAGTGCCTTAATAAAAATTAAAAAGTAACTGTGACTGTCACTGTACTCCTGTTGTTCATCAATTTGCTTAAGCAGGCCCAGTTACATTGTGAGACTTGTTGTTACTGTGTTTTGGCATATTGAATATGCCACGGGGAGTTTACTAGGCTCTGCCATGGGGGCAAGATACTCTCAGTAGCTTGCCGGGCTCTCCAAGAGGGGTGGAGGAATCGAACTGAGGTTGGTCAGGTTGGTTGCATGCAAGGCAAACGCCCTACCTGCTGTGTTATCGCTCCAGCCCGCTTCAGCAGCACATATACTAAAAAGTAAATAAATAAAAATAAATTTAAAAAAAAGCAAGGAACTTTATCTGTTTAATAGATATATATCTAAAACAATAATTATTATACAAATACTATATATATAATTATTGCATCACCTTGAGATACACAGTTACAAAGCTGTTCATGATTGCATTTCAATGTTTAAACACCCATCACTCCACCAGTGTCCATTTTCAACCACCAATGTCCCAGTTTCCCATCCACCACCACCCACCCCTTTTCTCTCTTCTCTCTCTCTCCCTCTCTCTTTCTCTCCCTCTCTCTCTCCCCCCCCCTCTCTCTCTATCACACACACACAAGCACACACACACACAAGGAAACCTTGCAAGTTCATTCATTCACACTCTCCTTTTGAGCATTATGGTCTGCAATATTGTACTGAGATGTTTCCTTTACCTTTTGTTCCTTTACCTACTTTTAGCACACAGTTTTTATCTAGAGTGAGCATTTCCAACTCTCATCGCCATGATTGTTTCTTCTCTATCCCAAATTCCTTCTCCCTCAACACCTGAGGCAGGCTTCCAATCATGAACCAATCCTCCTGGCTCTTGTTTCCACTGTCTTTTAGTATTAGTCTCATACTATGCTTTTTAATGTCCCACGAGTAAGTGCAATCATTTTATATCTTCCCGCTTTATCTGACTTGTTTTGCTCAGCATGATACTCTCCATGCAGGTATATACTTCTAGAATTGGGCCTGCCATGTAGTAGGTCCTCCATAAATATTTGGATAATGAATGAATGCATACACTTACAAATTCATTCATTCCCTTCACAGATATACTGTGTATCTATAATAATATAAAAATTACAGAAATTCTTGAATAAAAAATTTACAAGTATTATCCTTTTCACCTTATGTTTGAATATTTCCTTATGATACTAATTTCCTGAAATTTTTTTATTCCCAGAATTTATGAAGTTCTCTACATAAAACAAATTTATTTTGAACTTATCAAGACTTTTATGAGTTACTGACTCAACTGATTTTTATAATAGCATGGGATTATTTTATTGTCATGAATATGACAATTCATTCAGTGCAAATTTACTTCAGAGTCTGCTTAGATCCAGGATATCAGTGAACATTAGGTATTTCCTTCACCTGATACTCTCCCTGTTACTGTCTATTAACTTATTTCTTTTTTGTTTTGGGGTCATACCTCATGGTACCAGGGCTTACTCCCATTTCTGCATTGTGGTATCAGTCCTTTGGAGGGGGGAAATGGGGGGGATCACATGTGGTGCCAGGGATCAGGGCAAAGAAAATGCCTTAGTTTATTTCTTTTTTTAAAATTTTTAATAGTGAGACATCATGAGGTACAGTTGCAGACTTAAAAATTTTTGTGCTTGGGTTTCAATTATACATAATCAAATACCATCCCTCCACCAGTGCCCATTTCCCACCACCACTGATCCCAGTATCCCTCCCACCCCCCATTCCCCCCATGCCCCGCCACCTCTGTGGCAGGGCATTCCCTTTTGTTCTCTCTCTCCTTTTGGGTGTTGTGGTTTGCAAAAGAGTCAATGGGTGACAATCATGTTTGGTCTATAGTCTACTTTCAGCATGCTTCTTCCATCCTGGGAGGATCCTCCCAACATCTTTATTTGGTGTTCCCTTCTCTATCTGAGCTCCCCTTTCCCCTAGCATGTGTGGTTGGCCTCCAAGCCATGGAGTAAAATTCCTGGTACTAATCTCGGCCATTCTTGGGTGTTAGTCTCCTATTTTGTTACTTTATGTTTCCCAGATGAATGCAATCTTTCCATGTCTATCCCTTTCTTTCTGAGTCATTTCGCTTAACATGATACTTTCCATGTAGTAGCACTTGTATGTAAATTTCATGACTTCATCTTTTCTAACAGCTACATAGTACTCCATTGTGTAAATGTACCAAAGTTTCTTTAACCAGTCGTCTGTTCTCGGGCACTCAGGTTTTTTCCAGATTCTGGCTATTGTAAAGAGTGCTGCAATGAACAAACAATTTCTTAACTATAGAAATTATACACAATATAGGCTTAGGACATACTCCTCCTGAATCCTTATTTCTTTGATTATTTTATTTATTTATTTATTTTGTTCTTTGGGTCACACCCGGCTATGTACAGGTGTTACTCCTGGCTCTGCACTCAGGAATTACTCCTGGCGGTGCTCAGGGGGCCATATGTGATGCTGGGAATCGAACCCAGTCACTGTGTGCAAGGCAAACACTCTACCCACTGTTCTATCACCCCAGCCCCAAACCCCTCATCATTTAAAGGCCAATATGCTAAAAACAAGAGTTGATGTGGAAGGAAAATAGGTTTATTCAGGGGATGAACTCATGTCCCCCCATGAATGTCAAGCATTGTGACAAGAAGTTTTTTTTTTCCTAGAAAAAAAGAAACAGGGAAGTACATTTTTAGGAAGAGAACATTACAGACTGTGGGTGCCAGGTGTTGAATAAATTCCTTTGTGGACTGACCACCTCAGACATACTTCCCCCTGGGCCTGCAAATTAAGATCTCCGATTAAGGTTTCTACTCTCTTATCATTCATTACAGATGTTTCCAAATTTATCTGCCCTATTACCCCCTTTGGAGGAAAAAAATCTTACTTAGCACCCCTCTGGAAATCTACTACCTTTAAATAAGAGCCCCCTCCATGCACTTGCACCCAAGGTTGTGACTCCACCCTCACTTGACAACTTGACAAGCACATTACAAAATAGAAGTGGTTGCCACTTAGATTTCATGTTTTCAATTCTGTTGAATATACATTGGGGGTGTATGGCTATACCCCTCACTCATTATCTCTGGTACAATGCAAGCCCTGATGCCTGATAAGCCATTACTTTTTGGTCTCCTCTTCCTGCCTTTGATTTTTTTCTTCTCTGTGTCCTCTCTAAACACTGTGATTGAGGATGCTCTAAACACCACTCTATTACTACATTTCCTCATCCAAGAGTCTATATTTCGCAGTTATGTGAGAACATCCTGTGTTCCAGACAGGTTTTCTGAAATCTATTATTGAATCACTCTTTATCTTTGGGTTGGCTTCACTTAGTACTTCAAAAAAGTCTGCAGGAAAATGCTCTGTTCCTAAGAATTCCAACATGACTTCAGGGGTTGCCTTCATCCTGGAGCTATGGATCACATTCCTATCTTGAAATCAGAATCTACAGTCAGAGAAAAAGCTTACACTTTTGACCTCCTCTGCATTATCCATCCTTTCTGAAATTATTCAATAGAGTTGTCAAAACTACCTAGAAGACTTGGCTTTAAAGGAAGTCCTAAGAAAATTTAGGTTAATATCACCAGTAAGGAACAGATATTGTTCAAACAAAAGCAAATTAGGTTCTAGTCTACTAAAAAGTTTTCAACTTTATACAGTGCTACTCTCGTTAAAGCTTCTAATCTAGAATAGCTGGGAGGTGGAAGTTTTGGCTAAATATATAAAAACATTTTAGAAGAGTCTCTTTTTAATGCGATCATAGGGTGTGTAACCAAACAAATTCACTAAGCATCCCTTCCACTTCCTGGAAGGTAATTGCTGTAAAGAATGCATGGAGACTAGTTTGTAATTAGCATGAGCTTTGTTTCTCTAAGAAAAAGAGTGCTCTAAAGTATTTGTGAATGATTGAAGATGTAGTTGTTTAGGTGATTTTAAACTCTACTGCAATTCTTCTTAGGCTATTAATTTACTTGGCCAGATTATCAGAGACTCTGAATTAATGAGGTCTTAGTACGCATGCAGATGTCATTATCTAGTTTGCTTTACATAATCCTCAAGGCATGGTCTTCCCCTCTACTACTGGGAAAATTGTGCAAATGTTTGCTGAATCATTTAGAGGAAAATGGTTCAAAGATTAGCCCATTTGTTTATTGAATTTGTTTCAATTCAGTGTAGAATTTAAACTCCAGACAAAGTAGGTCTTGCTTTTATTACATCTCTTCCCTTAACTTGAGAATTTTCTTAATGCCTTTTCTTAAGTGTGATTTCTACAGGAATACTGAAATATGTTCCCTCTACTAGGGATTCATAGAAACCAAATACAGAAATTGAGAGCTTTTGAGACTGTGATAGCAATTAAATATTTTTGTTACATCTGGAGCAATAGCACAGCTGGTAGGGCATTTGCCTTGCATGTGGCCAACCCGGGTTCGATTCCTCTGTCCCTCTCAGAGAGTCCGGCAAGCTACCGAGAGTATCCTGCCCATACAGCAGAGCCTGGCGAGCTCCCCGTGGTGTATTTGATATGTCAAGAACAGTAACAACAAGTTTCACAGTGTAGACATTACTGGTACCCGCTCAAGCAAATCGATGAACAATAGGAGGACAGTGCTACAGTGCTACATCTAAATGTATAAATCCTCTGGAACATGATATGGACAAGTTAGGGTATTCTTGAATATAAAGAGTGACCTACTTTAGTAATGCCCAATTTACTATTTAACATCTGTAATTAATTTAAAGAAGAAAAACTGGTCTCCTTCTCTTATCCCAGTAGGTTGCAAAGAACTACTATACCAAAGAAATTATCTTCAGCCTCAGAAAACTTCACAAAGGCAGCGAAGCAGTGCTCAGCACAAATACAGAAGATAGCATTATGCAAGACCTCAAATGATCTCAATAGTTTCTTATGTTCTGTCTCTGAAATCCTCAAAATATTATACAGGAATGTGAGGAAAGAGACAATGTGATAAAGATCAAAATAAGCATCAGATGATATAAATAGACTTACTGATAATCCAGATAAAAGATTCATCAATTTTGGAGCTTAAAATAAATATAGTTAAAATGCTTTTAAAATAGGATAAGATTAGACTTTTTCTCAGAGAACTAGAATGTATTTTGTAAAAGTGACAAATGAAAATTATATAACTAAAAGAAGTGGCAGTCTATCAAGAATTTTACTTATGGATTTTTCTGACAGATTATATACAGTTCAGAGAAAGTGATTTGTAAAGTGACTCAGAAGTAACATGAAAAAGAATCAAGGAGGGAGAGTCTGATTGAAACTCCCACAAATAGTGTAAAAACAGGTGGGCTATCGAAAGAATATCTGTGTACATAATTGGAGAGAGAATGGAGTTAGACTGAGACTTAATAATATTCGAAGATAAAATGACTGAGAAATTATCTAAATTGACTAAAGATTTTAAGTCAAACATTCAAGAGGTACTATGAACCTTAAGTCACATCATAGTCAAATTATTGTACTAAAGAAGAATAACAAATAAAATTAATGTTTCCTTCAAGGAGCAAAACTCACCCAACAGTGGATTCCTCAACAGATATTGCTGTGGAAGCAAGTGAGTGAAAACTGTCAACCTATAATTCTGTACCAAGTAAAATAAAAAAATAAAGATGACTTAATACAATTATGAGATAAACCAGAAATTATAGAATGTATCATTTGTGGGCTGGAGAGGTTGTACAGTGGGGAGGACATTTGTCTGGCATGCTGCCAACCCAGGTTCTATCCACAGCACCAGATATGATTTCTCCAAGCCCCTCCAGGAGTGATCCCTAAGCACAGAATTTATCACTAGTATCTATCACTGTAGCTGTCCTCCCCTTGTTCATGGATTTGCTCTAGCTGGTCCAGTAACATTGTGATACTTGTTACTGTGTTTGGCATATCGAATACATCACCGGCAGCTTTCCAGGCTTTGCCACACAGTTGAGATACTCTTTGTAGCTCGTCGGGCTCTCCAATAGGGGCGGAGGAATAAAAATCACATCCGTGGGCAGGTGGCATGCAAGGCAAACGCCCTACCGCTGTGCTATCGCTCCATAACCTTAAAATAAGAATATTCTACAGGCAAAAGGAAAATGTCCAAAATTGTTGGAAGTGCCTCTTCACTCCTCACGCTGCACCCATCTCGTCCCAAACCCAGGTCAGTTCAGCCACCGGTTCTTGAACCCGGGACTTGCATCTCTCCTTTCAAGACCCCAGGCGTCCCGCCAGACGCCTGGAGAAAAGCAGTTCTGAGCGTCTGCCCTCCCCTCTGCACTCCTCATGCTGCGCTCATCTCTTCCCAAACCCAGGTTTCTGTAGAGGCGTGGCCTCTTCACAAGTGGGCGTGGCTTCTGCAGAAGGGGGCATGGCCAATTTTTTCAGCAGGCGGCTGCCAATGCAGCCGCAGATAGTTTACCCATACTATGGAACCTAGCCCCCAAGGAATCTAGTCCCCAACCTACACAGCAATATGAAGAAACAACGCAAATCCCCACCACAAATGGAGGACAATAAAAACAATCTAGAAGATTCTGTTGATACTGCTCACCTAAGGGACCTCTCTGACATAGAATTCAGATAAAAAGTCATGAAGATGTTCAATCAACTCAATGAAACACTCAGACAGACATCCAGTAACACCACAGAAAAAATCGACAAATTACGTGAAGAAATGAGAGCAGAAATGTCACGATTAAAAGATTCCATAGATGAAGTGAGAAACTCAGTCTCTTCTCTTAACAATAGAATGGCTACAGCTAAAGAGAGAATCAGTGAGCTGGAAGATCCGCTGCACCAAGCCAACAGGCAACAACAAATAGTGGCCAGGGACCTTAAAATAGCTCTACAGAGAATCAGAGTCCTAGCAGATGATTCCAAGAGGAACAACATTAGAATCATTGGACTACCAGAAGCTCAGGGAAACAATCCCAAAGAAAAAAACACGGTGAAACAAATCATTCCTGAAAAATTCCCAGAGCTCCACAATACAGCCATTCAGGTTCAAGCACTCCAAAGGGTGCCAGCTAAAAGAGACCGGAAAAAAAACACTCCAAGACATATCGTAGTTAGAATGATCGATGCTGCCGATAGAGATACAATACTGCAAGCAGCAAGGGCAAAGAAGGAAATCACATACAAAGGAGCACCCCTTAGAGTCACAGCAGATCTATCAGAGGAAACCCTCCAAGCCCGAAGGCATTGGCGAGATATAGTGAAAAAACTCAATGAAATGAATGCTTCACCAAGAATACTCTATCCGGCTAAACTCTCACTCAAAATTGAAGGAACGGTACACTATTTTCTAGACAAACAGCAGCTCAGGAACTTCATAGACTCAAAACCAAACCTAAAACAAGGGCTAAATGGGGCTACTATAAGACAAGTCCTACAACCACAACACACCCTCACACAAAGATAACACAAAACCCCATAACAATAATCTCTCTCAATGTCAACGGTCTAAATTCACCAATTAAGAGACACAAAGTGGCAAAATGGATTCAGAGACAGAACCCAACATTCTGCTTCCTACAAGAAACCTATCTGAGCAATCAGAGCAAACACAGACTCAAAGTCAAAGGATGGAAAACAATTCTTCAAGCAAAAATCTCCCTCAAAAAAACTGGGGTGGCCATACTAGTATCCGACAGCATTAATTCCGTGTTAAAAAAGATTAGAAGGGGCAGCGAAGGCTATTTTCTCTTCATCAAGTGATACGTACAACAGGAAGAAATCACACTCTTAAATGTATACGCACCTAATGAGGGAACAGCTAAATATTTAAAACAACTGCTAACAGATTTTAAGGAAGACATTGCTAGCAACACAATAGTAGCTGGAGATTTCAACATCGCCTTATCATCCCTGTCTAGATCAACAAGAACAAAACTCAGCAAGGAAACATTGGCTTTGAAAGATAAAATAGAAGAGAAAGGGCTTATAGACCTATACAGGGCTTTACACCCCCAAAAGAAAGAATACACATTCTTCTCCAGTGCGCATGGAACATTTTCCAAAATAGACCATGTCCTAGGCCACAAAACATACCTAAATAGAATCAGGAAGATAGAAATAATCTCAACAATCTTTTCAGACCATGACACACTGAGAATAGAAGTGAATCACAAACAGACACGGAGGACCAAATCAAACACCTGGAAATTAAACAACTCAATGCTTAACAACGAGTGGATCAAGAAGGACGTCAAGGACGAAATCAAAAAAATACTTGGAAACAAATGAGAATGAAGACACGAGCTACCAGAACTTATGGGATGCAGCGAAAGCCATTTTAAGGGGAAAATTTATAGCTCTGCAAGCATATCTCAGGACAGAAGGAAGGATGCACACAAACAACTTGACTTTACAGCTCAAGATCTTAGAAAAGGAACAAAAGAAAGAGCCCAAATTGGGCAGAAGGAAAGAGATCACAAAACGTAGAGCAGAAATCAACGACATGGAAAACAAAGAAATAGTCCAAAAGATCAGTGAAACCAAGAGCCGGTTCTTCGAGAAAATAAGTAAGATAGATAAACCACTAGCAACACTCACAAAGAAACAGAGAGAGAGAGAGAGAGAGAGCCCAAATAAATCAAATCAGAAATAAGAATGGGGATATCACAACAGAAACTAAAGAAATTCAAGAGATCATCAGAGACTACTTTGAAAGTCTGTATACCACGGAACAAGAGAACCTAGAGGAAATGGATAAATTCCTGGATTCCTATCATCTCCCAAATCTGAATCAAGAAGATATAGAGTACCTGAATAGACCTATTCACATCAAGGAAATTGAAACTGTAATCAAAAGTCTTCCCAAAAACAAAAGCCCAGTTCCAGATGGATTCACTAGCGAATTTTTCCAAACATTTAAAGAGGATATATTGCCAGATCTTCTCAAACTTTTCCAGGAAATTGAAAAAACAGAAACTCTCCCAAACAGTTTCTATTAAGCCCATATCTCTCTAATACCAAAAGGAAACAAAGGCACCACAAGAAAAAAAAACTCCAGGCTGATATCCCTGATGAACACCGATGCATAGATTCTCAACAAAATACTAGCCAATAGAATTCAACAACTCATCAAAAAGATCATACATCATGACCAAATGGGATTCATCCCAGGAATGCAAGGAAGGTTCAACATTCGGAAATAAATCAACATAAACCATCATATCAATAAAAGAAAATATAAAAATCATATGATAATATCAATAGATGCAGAGAAAGCATTTGACAAGATCCAGCACCCATTCATGATGAAAACCCTCACCACCAAAATGGGGATACAGGGGACTCTCCTCAATATAGTTTAAGCCATCTACCACAAACCTACAGCTAACATCATCCTCAATGGGAAAAAACTGTGAGCCTTCCCCCTAAGATTAGGGTCGAAACAAGGATTCCCACTCTCTCCACTACTGTTCAATATAGTACTGGAAGTACTTGCAATAGCGATTAGGCAAGAAAAAGATATTAAGGGCATCCAGGTAGGGAAAGAAGAAATTAAGCTCTCACTATTCGCAGATGATATGATACTATACTTAGAGAACCCAATAACCTCCACCAAGAAACTCCTAGAAACAATAGACTTGTATAGTAAAGTGGCAGGTTATAAAATCAACACCCAAAAATCCATGGCTTTCCTATACGCAAATAGTGAAAGAGAAGAAAGTGACATGAAGAAAACAATCCCATTCACAATTGTGCACCAGAAAATCAAGTACCTGGGAATCAGCTTAACTAAAAAGGAAGTAAAGGACTTGTAAAAAGAAAAGTACAAAATGCTACTTCAGGAAATAAAAGAGGACACGAGGAAATGGAAAAATATCTCCTGCTCATGGATGAGGAGAATCAACATTGTCAAAATGGCAATACTTCCCAAAGCACTGTACAAATTCAATGCAGTCCCTATAAGGATATCCATGACATTCTTCAAAAAAATGGAGCAAACACTCCTGAAATTTATATGGAACAATAAACCTCCATGAATAGCTAAAGCAATTCTTGGGAAAAAGAAAATGGGAGGAATCAACCTACCTAAATTCAAGCTCTACTACAAAGCAGTAATAATTAAAACAGAATGGTACTGGAACAAAGGCAATGGAACAGAGTTGAATATACTGACATCTCCTCCCAAGCATATCATCATCTGATCTTCGATAAGGAGGCAAGAAAAGTGAAATGGAGCAAGGAAAGCCTCTTTAATAAATTGTGCTGGCAAAACTGGATGGCTACATGCAAAAAAGTGGGCTCAGATCTCTGCTTAACGCCATGTACAAAAGTAAGTTCAAAAGGGATTTATGACCTCAACATCAGACCGGAATCCATAGGGTACATTGAAGAAAAAGTTGGCAAAACTCTCCATGATATTGAAGCTAATGATATCTTCAAAGATGTCACACCACTGGCCAAGCAAGTGAAAACAGAGATAGACAAATGGGACTATCTTAAACTCAGAAGCTTCTGCACCTCAAAAGAAACAGTGACCAAAATACAAAGACAGCCTACAGAATGGGAAAGTATATTCACCAAATACACATCCAATAATGGGTTGATATCAAGGATATACAAGGTACTAGTTGAACTCCACAAGAAGAAATCACCCAACCCCATCAAAAACTGGGGCGAGGAAATGAACAGAAACTTTCGCAAAGAAGAAATCCGAATGGCAAAAAAGCACATGAGAATATGCTCTACATCACTAATCATCAGAGAGATGCAGATCAAAACAACAATGAGATATCATTTCACACCACAGAGACTGGCCCACATCCACAAGAACAAAAGCAACAGGTGCTGGCACGGATGTGGCGAGAAAGGGACCCTCCTTCACTGCTGGTGGGAATGCCGACTAGTTCAACCCTTTTGGAAAACAGTATGGACGATTCTCAAAAAATTATAATTTGATCTCCCATTTGACCTAACATTAGCACTCCTGGGAATACATCCCAGAGAGGCAAAAAAGTATAGTCGAAGTGACATCTGCAATTGTTTGTTCATTGCAGCAGCCTTTACAATAGCAGAATCTGGAAGAAACCTGAGTGCCCGAGAACAGATGACTGGTTAAAGAAACTTTGGTACATTTACACAATGGAGTACTATGTAGCTGTTAGAAAAGATGAAGTTATGTAATTTACATACAAGTGGTATTACATGGAAAGTATCATGTTAAGCAAAATGAGTCGAAAAGAGCGTGATAGACACAGAAAGATTGTATTCATCTGGGAACATAAAGCAACAAAATGGGAGACTAACACCCAGGAATGGCTGAGATTAGTACCAGAAATTTTGCTTCATGACTTGGAGGCCAGCCACACGTGCTAGGGGAAAAGGAAGCTCAGATAGAGAAGAAAGCACCAAATAAATGGTGTTGTGAGGATCCTCCCAGGGCAGGAGAAGCATGCTGAAAGTAGACTATAGACCAAACATGATTGCCACTCAATGCCTTTCTTGCAAAATACAGTACCCAAAAGAAGAGAGAGAGAGAACAAAAGGGAATGCCCTGCCACAGAGGCAGGGGGGGATGAGGGGATGGGGGGTGGGAGGGATGCTGGGATCCGTGGTGGTGGAGGATGGGCACTGGTGGAGTGATGGGTACTTGATCATTGTATAACAGAATCCCAAGCACAAAAATTTATAAGTCTATAACTGTACCTCATGGTGTTTCACTAATAAAAAAAATTTAGAAAAAAAAAGGAAAAAAAGAAAACAAAATTGTTGGAAGCACAGAGTTACAGGAAAATATGGAAAGCATTCACAGTTTATATGTGAATAAGTCTAAATGAATATTAATGGTGTCAGAAATAAATAAATGGAGAAATATATAAGTTTAAAGTTGCAACATTTGAGAAATTTTAAGGAGAAAGATACTTTGAAATATTTTAAAATAAAGCAAAGGTATAAAATGCAAAAAACTGGAATTTATATAAATGTTGAAAGAACCTGTATTTTCAAAACGAAAGGTACTTATTTACATTAAAATTTGACGAGTTAAATGCAATAGTTCTCAACTAAGAGTGATTTTGTTTTCTTATCACTTGACAATGTCTAGCATCATAATCTCACGTAAGAGCCAGTCAATGCTTTAAAAATTCAGAAGCCAGTATTGCTAATAAAATCTTAATAGGCACAAAAATCTGTCTCTGATAACAAAGGATGATCTATTCAAATGGCCAATAGTCTTGTTATTGACAAATCCAATCTCATTATGAAATGACAGAATAAAAGCACAACCTTCCCTTATAAAAGGGAGGGAAGTAAAACAAATTCATATTCCATCAAGAGAAAAAAGAGAAGGCGGAACAAAGAGAAAGTAAATCAAATGGTGTTGAATTTAAAATTAATTCTATTGGTAATCACATTAAATACAGATGGATAGAGTGTCCTATTTTAGAAGATAGATATCAATAAAATATGCATATATGTGTCATTTATATGCTGGGCAAATAGCTCAAAATACTGGAGGGCAACAGAAGGTCTGTTCAGAGCCCTGGGACTATGTAATCTCTGGAGAGCATTGAAAGCTCATGGAGCACCAAACCTGGGGGAGCAACTTAGCACTTGGGATAACCCACAGGAATGAAAGACACTTTAAAATAATGCAAGGGGATAAAATGAAAAAATACTGAAAATTTTATGCTATTAAGCATGTTTATGTGAAATGATTGAGTTAAAAACAATCTTAACAGTTCCCTATTTCTTTCTAGAAGTATTTGTTCAGAATAATTTCTTTCCTCTTATTTTATTTATTTGGGCTGGAGCGATAGCACAGCGGGTAGGGCGTTCGCCTTACAAGCGGCCAACATGGCCGACCCGAGTTCGATTCCTCCGCCCCTGTCGGAGAGCCTGGCAAGCTACCGAGAGTATTCGATATGCCAGACACAGTAACAACAAAGTCTCCAATGGAGACGTTACTGGGCCCGCTCGAGCAAATCGATGATCAACGGGAGGGCCTTTACCTTTTACCTTTTATTTTATTAATGGGCTGGAGCCATAGCACAGCCGTAGGGCGTTTGCCTTGGATGCAGCCAGCCCAGCCCAGCCCAGCCGGGTTCGATTCCTCCACCCCTCTCGGAGAGCCCGGCAAGTTACTGAGAGTATCTCGCCCGCATGGCAAAGCCTGGCAAGCTACCCACGATGTCTTCAATATGCCAAACACAGTAATAACAAGTCTCAAAAAAATGGAGACGTTACTGGACCCACTCAAGCAAATTGATAAACAACGGGAGGACAGGACAGTGACAGTGAGTGATTTTATAAACGTTTTTCAAAGCCTTTTGCACTCTGACCTTCAGTAGGTCTTGCAGCAATTTTGGGATAGATTCCTATCTTCAGACCTCACCGGTCCAGGCACTTCACAATAGCAAAGGTGAGTGTCCTTTTTCTTTTCTTTCTCTGCACATACCATCTGCCATAGTCCAAGGCATATAGAAATTATTCTGTATATAAATATGTAATGATTTGATAAATACTTTGATAAATAGTTTTTGACCTCATACCAATTTGTTAGTAAAAATCAAAGACGATTTCAAAAGGTTTTGTATTATAATATTTGTGAAATAGTAAAGAGGTGGTAAAACATAAAATCAAGTACTTTGGTAATTATGTAGAAATTATGACTTTGTGAGGTTACTAATAACTATTTTTAGAAGATATCTTCAGAAGATTTAGTAAGAATGATAGAATTACTCACATTTTTGGTATTTTTTCCAGTTGAAGTAAGTACAATATAACACATGAAATTCCAGTGGGAATCGTTGAAATCTAAGATCTTACAAATATCTTTAGTGTAAGTTTTAATAGAAGGCAGCTGGATTCTTGTATCTGATTATGCACTCAATCTGGTGAATTATGTTATTTTGGTAGAATTATAAAAATAAAATTCTATTTTACCCAGACATTAGTTGAGAAAGTGTATCTTAATAGCTTTTGAAAAAAAAGGTGTTGATTATTGTTTGTTTTTACATTCAAAACTTGTAAAATATTGTTTTGTAAGAGTTAATTGTGATATGCAGCTGGAAAAATTTTCAACAAAGTACTTTTTTATACTCTGTTACTTTAAAATCTATTCATCTATTTTGCACTCTGAATGGATCATTTGGAAAATATTGATTCATTGAATTATGACAAACTTTCAAGTATTGACATATTTCATTGCACAAAATTAAAGATCACTCATTAATAAAGCAACCAATTTTGTCAGAAAATATTGGACAGTGATTGAATGTTTGATGTTCTGCATACATTTTCAATTTTTGAATTTTCATTGGAAAGCTCAAGTCTTATTATTGGCAACAATCATCTGTTGTTTTGTTTGAAATCACAGACTAATTTAATTCATTTTGAAAAAAATGTCTGCTAGACATCAAAATTTCTGAATAATAATAGTTTATCTGTCAGTCACTTGTACACAAGTAAAAATGTATTTTATGATAAAAAATGAAAATATGCTACTTCAACTCACAATTCAAATACACAAGTAATTTTCCTAGAGGTAACTGTTTTGTTTATGCACAGACTATTTATACATTTCTCATTTTCTCAAATGGGAGATGAAAAAGATGTGTACTCTCAGGTCAGTATTGAATAAAATTAACATTTTTTAAAAAAATTAATTTTGGGCCACACCTGGCGGGTCTGAGGGCTGACTCCTGGCTCTGTCTGCAGGGATCATGCCTGGCCAGCTCTGGGGACCATATGGGATACCAGGAGCCAGCTGAATCAGCTACATTCAAGACAAATGTTGTTCCAGCCTTCAGTTAAAAGAAACTTGTTAACTAGTTCTCTAGCTGGTTAACTTAAGAAGTTAGCTAATTCATGTTTGACTGGATATGGCTCTTTTTACCCTTGTCTGTAAGTGGCAATGAAGAATTTAATTAATAGATACTCTACTTTGTTGACCTGCATTTCTAAACATACATCAATTTCAATCACTATTGTTTTAGTCTCCTTCCAAAGGAACACACAAGTCGATGATTTTCTACTGTGAAATCCCTGAAGTTGAGTTTCAGGGACTCTACAGACCACGCTTTGAAGAAGTCTTGTCTTACTCATCATTCAGCATAGCTTTTAAGCTGACTGCTTGTCTCTGAATACCTCACCCTAACCTTTATTAAGAACACTCTTTTGGGGACTGCAGAGATAGAACAGTGGGTAAGGCACTTGCTTTGCACACTGCCGACCCAGATTCAACCCCCCATACCCTATATAGTCTTCTGGTACTGCAAGGGGTGATTCCTGAGTGTAAGCCAGGAGTAACCCCTGATTACTACCAGCTCTGTGCTCAGTGGTTGATTCCCGTAGTGTTAAGGGGACCATGAGGTGCTGTTGCAGATGAATCCAGGGTCAGCACCTTAATCCTGCACATCTCTGTGGCCCACCTCTGTCTTTTTCATTGTACCCAAGTCCTGATGCATCATAGGACCTTAGCCTCTCTCACTCTTAGTTTCTCACATCATGTTGAATGTGGCTTGTATAAATTTGCACTGTTTGCTTTCTGATTATTGTTGGATATTTTGAGCTTTCTTAAGGGAGTTGACTTGAAATGACTTACTGCTTTAGAAAAGGTTCTGGACATATACATCGCTAAATAGTTATTATTTATTGTATTGAAATGAAGTACATATGGTTTTATTAAAGCTTTCAGATTTATTTCCAGAGGAGTAGATTAATTTACAAAACCTGTTTAGGATTATTTTATTTTTTGGTTGGTTTTGGTTTGGGGGATACATCTGGTCATACTCAGATCTTGCTCCTGGAACTGCTCTCAGGCATTATTCTTGGTGTTGCTTGAGGAGCCAGATGCAGTGCTTGGAAGCAAATAACGATTGATGTAAGCAAGGAAAACCCTTTTTGCCCTGTACTTTGTGTCTAAGGAATTCATAATAAGGACTTTGGATTTTGTGTACATGCGTGAGATAGCTATTTTTAAACTTTACTCTAGAAATTTAGGCTATTGGACTGATGAGATGAATGATTTAGGATAATTTTTGTCAGAAATTGAGTATGCTTTTATTGAATCACTCGTCTAGTATGTATTCATTCCAATTAGTTTTTAACCAAAGATTTAATACTTACCATGTGGGCCATTCAGATATAGTGGGAACAAGACACAGATTCATCCAAAGTGGTTATATTCATTCACAAACTAAATTATGGTCAAGTACTAAATGTTAAAAGCCTTCTCAGCATTTGGGAGATACAATTATTGCCATCATGACTTGCCTATAGTGCAATTGAATTAAGTGAATAAATTAAAATATAGCCATCATTGACACTTAAATAAACAGTAGCAGCAGCTCTGAAAATGAGGTCAAATGATTGTCCCCAGAGACAATCACCCTACGAGGGAGCATTTGAACCAGATCTCTTGTTAAAGGTTTGTGACAGGTGAAATAGGAGACAAAGAAAATTCTTGCATCTTGAAAGTCCCCAAAACTAACTTTAGAATCATGAACTTGTCTTATGATTTGTGTATAATGATTAAAGTTCTCAGGGGCAGGATAAGAGGCTAAATAAAGGATAGGTAAAGGTAAAGGTAAAGGCCCTCCCGTTGATCGTCGATTTGCTCGAGCGGGCCCAGTAACATCTCCATTGGAGACTTTGTTGTTACTGTGTGTGGCATATCGAATACTCTCGGTAGCTTGCCGGGCTCTCCGAGAGGGGTGGAGGAATCGAACTCGGGTCGGCCATGTTGGCCGCGTGTAAGGCGAACACCCTACCGCTGTGCTATTTATTTTAGGTTTCCACTGTTCCAGGCTAAGGAATTCATACTAAGGACTTTGGATTTTGTGTACATGCATTGGTCACCAACGTAGATTTTTCAGAATAAAGACAAGGTGAACACTTCTACTTGATATGGGTGAGTCAGATGACCAGTAGAAAATATAGAGTATGGAAGGGTAGTATAAACAGAGGGCTATTTTAAGGAAGTCAAAAATAATGAAAACTGGAAGTAAGATACTGAGTTAAGTGGAAGTACATCTTTGAGAGTCCTTTATGTGGCAAAAAAATTGGTATAACTTAGCAACTTTGGATGGTGAGCATGAGATAGCAGTAAGATAAGAGAATCAAGCATTTATATCTCGGGAAGTTGAGAATATGGAGGAGAACTCAAAATTAAGAAAAAATAGGAGAAAGTACTAATTAGCAAGATTGGGAGAGAATTCCTGTTTTAATTTTTATTGTTACATTTTAATGCTGTTTTTTAAATTTATTAATAATACCATCAGACATTTGTGGCACTGTTTCTCGTCTATGTTAATCTCATCACACCCACCACAAAAATTTTGTGCCTTCGCACTATCAAAATAATCTCCTTTATTTATTCCCATCATTCATCACTCATTTTCCTGAGCTACCCACCATGTTTTTCAGAATCTAAGATTTATTCTCACTAAATTTTCATTTGTTTGTTTTGACTGAATTTCAAATATGAAAATAATAAGACAATAATTTTCATTTTATGACTTATTTTTGAGTAACATAATTATCTTAATGTTCAACTGTATTTTTGAGAAAGACAGGCAAGAGTTCATCAATTTTAATAGATGAGTAGTACTCCATTGAGTACTCAACTTGCCATGAGAGTACATGTACTAATGCCATGACTTCTCTATCCTATATAGCAATTCCTTTCTTTTTATGTGTATTATTGCCTTTAAAAAACCACAATGAGATATGATCTCACACCTCAGAGACTGGCCCACACCCAAAAGAACAAAAGCAACCTGTGCTGGCACGAATGTGGTGAGAAACAGACCCTCTTTCACTGCTGGTGAGAATGCGCACTGGTTCAGCCCTTTTGGAAAACAGTATGGACGATTCTCAAAAAATTAGAAATTGAGCTCCCATTTGACCCAGCAATACCACTCCTGAGAATATATCCCAGAGAGGCAAAAAACTATAGTCGAAGTGACATCTGCAACTGTTTGTTCACTGCAGCACTCTTTACAATAGCCAGAATCTGGAAAAAACCTGATTGAGAACAGAAGACTGGTTAAAGAAACTCTGGTACATTTACACAATGGAGTACTATGTAGCTGTTAGAAAAGATGAAGTCATGAAACTTACATACAAGTGGTACAACATGGAAAGTATCATGCTAAGCGAAATGAGTCAGAAAGAAAGGGACAGACATAAAAGGATTTCATTCATCTGGGGGACATAAAGTAACAAAGTAGGAAATTAATACCCAAGAATAGCCGAGATAAGTACCAGGAGGATTACTCCATGGCTTAAAGGCCAGCTGGGCATGCTAGGGGAAAAGGGAGCTCAGATAGAGAAGGGAGCACCAAATAAAGGGTGTTTGGAGGATCCTTTCAAGATGGGAGAAGCATGTTGAAAGTAAACTATAGACCTAACATGATTGCCTCGCAATGGCTCTTTTGCAGACCACAGCACCCAAAAGGAGAGAGAGAACAAAAGGGAATGCCATGCCACAGAGGCAGGGTGCGATGGGGGGGATGGGAATGGGAGGGATACTGGGATCCATGGTGATGAAAAATGGGCACTTGGTGGAGGGATGGGTATTTGATCATTGTATAATCGAAACCCAAGCACAGAAATTGTAAGTTTACAACTGTACCTCATGGTATTTCACTAATAAAAATAAAAAAAATGTACTGTGACTTTAAGTTTGTCTTAATGTATGTTGTGTTTCTTATGCATATAAATATTCATATTGCTTTTTCACAGTATAAATGGCCTTTTGATTAATGAGTTCAGACTTTTGGCCTTTAAGATGATCATTGATATGTTACTGTCACTCTATCATTTTTTAGTAATTTAATTATTTTGAATTTATTTTTCTTCAAGTTTCTGTCTAACTTCTACTGTGAATGATTTTCCATAGTGTTCCTCTGATTATTATTTTTAATTCTGTGTCCTACCCATAGCTGTGCTTTCTGGTTACCATGAGCTTTGAATCAGTAGTTACAGATAAATTCTTTTATCTACAATTGTGTATTCTTTGTATTGTTACTCACTAATGATCTTTAATCAGATTCTGAATTATAATTCCTCTATCTAGTTGTTTTCTAAATTATATTATTTTTGCTTGGTATTTCTGGTTCTATGTTGGTACTTAACACCACATTCAACATTTATGTTCTGTTTTTCCTTTCCTATAAAATCATTTAATGTTTCTTTTTGTTTATTTATTTTTCCCACTTCCGGCAGTATGCTGAGCTTACTCCTGGTTCGGTGCTCAAGAACCATTCCTGCTGGTGCTCAGGGAGCAGAGGTGGTGTCGGGGAATCAAATCCATTTGCATTTGTGCCAGACCAGTGCCCAGCCCGCTGTACTATCTCTCTGGCCCTTTTGGTGCAGGTCCAGTGGTGATAAATCCTATTTGTTTTTGGAAAGTCTTTATTTTTTACATCACACTTGAAAGATAATTTGCAGATTAGAGTATTCTTGCTAGAATGTTTCATCTTTCAGAGCTTTTGAGAACTCTCTCTCCTCACCTATACAATTTTAGCTAAGAAATATATAACAGCTTTTGGATAGGGATATCTAGCAAGTTATTTATTATTTTTCCTGGAATCCTCCTCCAGTTCTTATTTTCACTGACTTTTCATAACTTCACAATGATGTGTTTTGGAATATGTATTTTGCACATTTAGAAACTTAGGTGTTCTATCAGCTTCCTGGTTTCTGATGATCAGTTCTTAGGATTGGGATATTCTTGGTTATTATTTCTTTAAACAGAGACTTTGTTCTTTCTCTTAACTTCCTGGAATATCGATTCTATTTATTTTCTCTCTTTTAATGTGATCAGCTAGTTTTTGAAGGTTTCTTTACTGTTCTTAAATTTTATTTTTCTGTCTTCTTCCCTTTCTGAATTTTATTTTCAATTTCACTGTTTTTCTACTTGAGACTGAACCTGTTTGTTATGCTTTACGTGGAGGTTTTTATTCTACTTATTATGTTTATTTTTATATCCAGCATGTGTTTTTGAAAAATAATTCAGATTTACTCTCTGCTAAAAAAAGAAAAAACTCCCCCCTTGGGGTGCTTGGAGTGCCAGCTTGGGATGGGAGAATGGTGCTGAAACTAGACCAAATGATGACCACTCAATACCTCTACTGCAAACCACAACACCCATAAGGAGAGAGAGAGAGAGAGAGAGAGAGAGAGAGAGAGAGAGAGAGAGAGAGAGAGAGAGAGAGAGAGAGCAAAAGGGAATGCCCTGCCACAGAGGAAGGATGGGGTGGGCGGATGGAATAGGGATGGTGGGAGGGATTCTGGGATCATTGGTGGTGGAGAATGGCCACTGGTGCAGGGATAGATACTCGCTCTTTGTGTGACTGAAATGTATGCATGGGAGTTTGTAAGTCTGTACCTGTACCTCACGGTGATTCATTAAAAACAAAACAAAACTGTAGAATAACACTCTTTTGTCCTTCTTCAGGTAGCTTAGGTTTATCGGGTCACACCCATCTAAGGACACTGAATTTGTATTGTAAGCAATGTCCTTTCTGTGTGGACACAGGAAGACAGTTAATATTATGGTTTATAACTTGGGAGTGATTGACTCTGGATAATATTTACTCCTGGGCATCTGATTTCTTGACTCATTTGCCCTTAGTTCCTAGCACTCCAAAAGCAGGGTCCCGACGAGGGACTGAATGGACCCAGGGCAAGCTGTGAGCTACCCTGGCATCGAAATGGGCCAGGCCAAAGAGCCACGATACTCAACTATAAGTTGAGGGCACGATCATGGACAAATGCTGTCTTGATCCAAAAGTAAGTAACGATGAGACTAGGACCCTGCTGGAGCTAGGAAGATTAACCTGGCCTGAGGACTGTGGAATGTATAGTGAGATGTTCTCAGGAAGAACCAAACTAAATTTATATCTCTTACTGTGCTCATACAGAATGACATTGCTAGGAATATTTAGAAGTAGATTTATTACAACTATTTAAGTAGATTACTAACTGAAGAAGAACACACCCTTGTTGGGATCCCACCATTGAGCGGATCTCCTAGTAATCTGAAGTAATCTCTGCAGATGAGATTTTATCCTTGAGTTACTCTCCTGGAGGAGTGGTCTTACCTCTCTTTGTTGATTCATCAGTATTCAACCCACCTTTATGTCACCGCTTTATGTGACTGCTATATAAACTAAGACGTAAGCTCGTAAACTCGGAGAGGAGAGTCAGAAGCGAGAGAGCTCGGGCTCCAGAGATCCAGAGTCAGAGCCAGAAGGAGAGAGGTTCCAAGATTGGGGCCCAGGAGAGAAGGAGGCAGAGGTAGACAGGAGTGAAGAGGATTGGAATAAACTACTATTGATATAGACTGGCCTGGCCCTCGTTTCTTCTTTCATCTGCCCTTGGCCAACAGCCGTTCCGATCCAGGCCACACACAGCGGCTCAAGAGCACCGAACGCAGGCGGTGAGACAGTGCCATCCAGTGAGCCCGTGAACACACAACCTTCGGCGTGATAAGATTTTACACAAAACAAACACCCCCCCCGGAAAAAAAACCTCCCTGTTCTTTTTTTTTTTAATTTATTTTTTATTAGTGAAACACCATGAGGTACAGTTGTAGATTTACAAATTTTTGTGCTTGGATTTCGGTCATACTATGATCAAATACCCATCCTCCACCAGTGCCCATTTTCCACCACCAGGATAATATCCCTCCCCCCCATCCCCCCTATCCCCCCTGCCACTGTGGCAGGGCATTCCCTTTTGTTCTCTCTCTCCTTTTGGGTGTTGTGATCAGCAAAAGAGGCATTGAGTGGCAAACATGTTCAGTCCAGTCTACTTTCAACCTGCATCTCCCCTCCTGGGAGGATCCTCCAAACACCCTCCATTTGGTGCTCCCTTCTCTATCTGAACTGTCCTTTCCCCTAGAATACCTGGCTGGCCTCTAAGCTATGGAGTAATCCTCCTGGTGTTGATCTCAGCTATTCTTGGGTATTAATCTCATATTTTGTTATTTTATATCCCCCAGATAAATGTAATCTTTCTATGTCTATCCCTCTCTTTCTGACTCATTTCGCTTAGCATGATACTTTCCATATTGTACCACTTGTATGTAAATTTCAAGACTTCATCTTTTCTAAGAGCTACATAGTACTCCATTGTGTAGATGTACCAAAGTTTCTTTAACCAGTCATCTGTTCTTGGGGACTCAGGTTTCTTCCAGTTTCTGGCTACTGTAAAGAGTGCTGCAATGAACAAACAAGTGCAGATGTCACTTCGGCTACACATTTTTGCCTCTCTGGGATATATTCCCAGGAGTGGTATCGCTGGGTTAAATGGGAGCTCAATTTCTAATTTTTTGAGGAACATCCATACTGTTTTCCAAAAGGGCTGAACCAGTCGGCATTCCCACCAACAGTGAAGGAGTGTCCCTTTCTCGTCACATCCGCACCAGCAACGGTTGGTTTTGTTCTTTTGAATGTGGGCCAGTCTCTGAGGTGTGAGATGGTATCTCATTGTAGTTTTGATCTGCATCTCCCTGATGATTAATGATGTAGAACATTTTCTCATGTGCTTTTTTGCCATTCGGATTTCTTCTTTGAGAAAGTTTCTGTTCATTTCATTGCCCCATTTTTGGATGGGGTTGGATGTTTTCTTCTTGTGGAGTTCAACCAGTATTTTGTATATCTTTGATATCAACCCCTTGTCAGATGTGTATTCGGCGAATATCCTTTCCCATTCTGTAGACTGTCTTTGTATTTTGGTCACTGTTTCTTTGGAGGTGCAGAAGCTTCTTAGTTTAAGATAGTCCCATTTATCTATCTCTGTATTCACTTGCTCAGCCAGTGGCGTGGCATCTTTGAAAATATCGTTAGCCACAATGTCATGGAGGGTTTTGCCAACTTTGTCTCCAATGTACCTTATGGTTTCTGGTCTGATGTTGAGGTCTTTAGTCCATTTTGATCTTACCTTTGTACATGGTGTTAGGCAGAGTTCTGAGTCCATTTTTTTGCATGTGGCCGTCCAGTGATGCCAGTACAATTTGTTAAAGAGGCTTTCCTTACTCCACTTCACATTTCTTGCACCTTTATCAAAGATGATCATATGATTGAGGGGAGATGTCAGTGTATTCAACTCTGTTCCATTGGTCTGCAGTTCTGCCTTTGTTCCAGTACCATGCTATTTTAATTATTACTGCTTTGTAGTACAGTTTGAAGTTCGGGAGGTTGATTCCTCCCATTTTCTTTTTCCCAAGAATTGCTTTAGCTATTCGTGGGGGCTTATTGTTCCATATAAATTTCAGGAGTGTTTGCTCCATTTCTTTGAAGAATGTCATGGGTATCCTTATAGGGATTGCATTGAATTTATACAATGCTTTCGGTAGTATTGCCATTTTGACAATGTTAAGTCTCCCGACCCATGAGCAGGGGATATCTTTCCATTTCCTCATGTCCGCTTTTATTTCCGGAAGTAGTGTTTTGTAGTTTTCTTTGTACAGGTCCTTTACTTCCTTAGTTAAGCTGATTCCTAGGTACTTGATTTTCTGGGGCACAATTGTGAACGGGATTTTTTTTCATGTTGCTTTCTTCTCTCTCACTGTTTGCGTATAGGAAACCCATGGACTTTTGGGTATTGATTTTATAGCCTGCAACTTTACTATACGAGTCTATTGTTTCTAGGAGTTTTTTGGTGGAGGTTATTGGGTTCTCTAAGTAGAGTATCATATCATCTGCGAATAGTGAGAGCTTGATTTCTTCCTTTCCTACCTGAATGCCCTTAATATCTTTTTCTTCCCTAATTGCTATTGCAAGTACTTCCAGAACTATATTGAACAGCAGTGGAGAGAGTGGGCATCCTTGTCTCATCCCTGATCTTAGAGGGAAGGCTCTCAGTTTTTCCCCATTGAGGATGATGCTTGCTGTATGCTTGTGGTAGATGCCTTTAACTATGTTGAGGAAAGTCCCCTCTGTACCCATTTTGGCTAGGGTTTTCATCATAAAGGGGAGCTGGATCTTGTCAAATGCTTTCTCTGCAACTATTGATATGATAATATGCTTTTTATCTTTTCTTTTGTTGATATGATGGATTATGTTTATTGATTTCCGAATGTTAAACCATCCTTGCATCCCTGGGATGAATCCTACTTGGTCATGGTGTATGATCTTTTTGATGAGTAGTTGGATTCTATTTGCTAGTAGTTTGTTGAGGATCTTTGCATCTGTGTTCATCAGGTATATTGGCCTGTAGTTCTCTTTCTTTGTGTTATCTCTGTCTGCTTTTGGTATCAGTGTGATATTTGCTTCGTAGAAACTATTCGGAAGTGTATTTGATATTTCAATTTCGTGGAAAAGCTTAAAGAGGATTGGGAGTAAGTCTTCTTTAAAGATTTGGAAGAATTCACTGGTGAATCCATCCGGGCCAGGGCTTTTGTGCTTGGGGAGACTTTTTATTACCATTTCAGTTTCCTTGATGGTGATAGGTCTGTTCAGGTATTCCAGGTCTTCTTGGTTCAGCCTTGGGAGTCTGTAGGAGTCTAGGAATTTATCCATTTCCTCGAGGTTTTGATGTTCCGTGGCATAAAGCTTCCCAAAGTATTCCCTGAGGATCCTTTGAATTTCTGTAGTTTCTGTTGCAATGACCCCCTTTTCATTTCTGATTCGGTTTATTAGGGTTTTCTCTCTCCCTTTCTTTGTGAGTTTTGCTAGGGGCTTATCGACCTTGTTAATTTTCTCAAAGAACCAGCTCTTGTTTTTATTGATCTTTCGGATTGTTTTTTGGTAAACCTCCCTGTTCTTTAATATTCCCTGTCTTATATTATGAAAATGTATTAGCATTCAAAATCACAATCACAAATCATCCTGTTATTCGTTGATTGCCTCGAGCAGGCCCCAGTAACGTCTCCTTCATCCTAGCCCTGAGATGATATTCAAGGCTCTTTAGGAGAATGAGACCCATCATTGTTACTGGTATTTGGCATATTGGGTACTCCACGGGGAGTTTGCCAGACTCTGCCGTGTGGGCAGGCTACATTAGGTAACCTGCCAGTTTGTCCAAAGCAGGAATAAGATAATAAGATGTCATAATAAGATGTCGCGTGGCCGCGAATGCAGCCGCGCTGTTCCGGGAGCTGGTTTTTATAGTCTCTGAGTCTTGGCCATTGATGGGATTACACGGCACCAGGGCGTCAGTTGATGGGTGTGACCCCTGCCTACTGGAGTTTGGAGGATCTGGGTGGAGGATGCCCGGCCCAAATCCGAGTAGGCTTGGAGGTCTCGGCCCCGGAACCCACGTGACTTTGTTCCTCTGCCAGTACCTTCATGTGTGCGGAGAGTGTTCTCAGCATGGTGGTGGCTGGTCCGGGAGGTCTTTGGCTGCCGGAGCCCTGGTTGGGGTGGGGAGGAAAGCTCTATCTGCTCCCCTCCAAGGGGCTCCGGTGAGGGCAGCCAGGCACGGGGGCAGGAGACTGCAATTATTAGCATTAGTTTGCATCTTATCTATCACATTGATTTTCTTCACATAGTTACAATAAATTCATTGTCTGCTGGACATTTCCATGTCATTAAAGTTACAATAAATTCATTGTCTGCTGGACATTTCCATGTCATTAAAGATTGATTTATGAGGATTTTTCCTGCATTTGATTGCCAGGTTTCACTTCCATTGTGTTACTTTCGTTGCTTTTCCTCTAGGAGGTGCTATTCCTCCTTACTGAGTTTGAGAGGGTTTCATCTGCCCTGGGTAGGAAAGAACTGTCTCCTTTTGTGACCACACCTGTTCTTCCTTTGGGATGATAACTGTAATTCGGATGTTTCCTCTAAACCTAGCTAAAAATATATGCTTCTGTTGGTAGATTACTTTGAAGATCGTTTTCCCTAGATTTCTAATAATGGGGTGGGGGGGGGGGAGATGGGATCTCTGGCAGTTCAGACTTAGCCCTGTTGGTGCAGCAGTGAGGGAACTCCTTCTTTCCTTGCTAAATCTCACTTGGATTTTGGTCTGGTTCCTTCTCTCCTCTGCAAAAATAGAAGTTTGTTGGTGCAGGGAGACTAGAGTTTGTGGTCTCAGAGTTGAGGAATATTTCCTACTTGGATTGCACTCAACTGGATGATGAGATTCAGGATTTATTTTGTACTTTGAGGCTCTACCAACTGCTAAGATTTAACAATGATGACCGGGGGTAAGAGTCAGGGTGGGGGTGGGCAGGGTTGGGGAGATGGGGTACAACAGACTGTGGATATTGAAATTGCTGAGTTTCGAACTCAAGTCATCACACACAGTCTCTGGAAGGTAGCGAGTCATTTTCCCTTCTTGGTGGGAAAGCTCACTGGGGTGTTAGAAAACTGACAGCCCCCAACGTCCAACCATTCCCTTGTTTGCTCTATAGTCCTTAGCACACAGCATCTGCAAAGTTCTTTATAGATATGACAGACAATACCTAAAGCTTCCTCCTCCTTCTCCATTTTCTCTGCTTCCCCATGGACTCTGGGACATACATTAAAAATGCAGGTGTTTGGATTGATCAGATACTATCTGGAGATACTGAAGAGTGCTGTATGGGAGATGTAATTGGTTTCTGATTGTGTTTTAAGGAGCTCTTTCCCTAATGGAGACAATTCCTCTATGACTTATAGACTACTCTGTCAAAAATTTCCATTTGAAATAGACTTTTAGAAACAAAGAGACTTGCATTCCTATCACTAATGTTTCCAACTGTTATGACATGGCATTTTGTATTTAATTCATAAAATGGATATGTCACTCTGTAGTGGATATTTAGCATTATCCAAGGAGAACACATACTTTTGTTTATGACGACAAAGAAGTAGCTTCTAAATCTGAAATTTTCTAGATAAGAGCAATTTCTTTATTATTCATGGCAGGTCTCAGGTAACCACACCTGAGAGTATATACAAATTAGATGATTCTTGATGGGCTTCTTGGACCACCTGTTATATCAATCAGTCATTCCTGGCTATGTCTTCCAGCATCCAGTGAAAACTCTGAATATAGAGGCTAAGGTGGTCTTTTGGGTACAGATTTATAATACTCCCTAAACATAAAAAGCAAGAGTGCGAAACTTCTTGAGGACACTAGAATCATAAAATTTGGAACCCACCTATACTCACCTTCTCTTTGGAAAGTCTGGAGAATTGTGACCTTCAGCTCAGAGTTAGCTTAATGTCAGTTATTTATTGTGAGTATGCCTTTAACTTTTCTATAAATGTGCAAGATTACAATGTAGTGACATAGCATGTGATACAAGACAGACAGAGAGAGAGAGAGGAGAGAGAGAGATAGACACAGAGAGATAGAGACAGAGAGTGACAGAGACAGAGACAGAGACAGAGACAGAGACAGAGAAAGAAACAAAAAAAGGCATCCTTATCCTCACATAACATAGAAGTCAGGGGTAACTGAGGTCAGTATGTACACTAGTGAATGTTTCTGTTCCCCTCCTATTTCTTATGTTGAAATCCTCAATTCAGTGTGATGGTGTTAGAAGGTGGGGTCTTTCATAGGTCATTGGATACTGGAGAAAGTCTTTGTGATAAAATTACTTTTTTTAATGTTTTAATCCGGGGACCCCAGACAGTTCTCAGCCTCTTTCTCGCATGTGAAGACATGATGGAAGGTGTCATTTAGAAGTTGGACAAGGCTCCACAACCATGATCAAATCATACTGGGTCTCTGCTGTCAGATATCCAGCCTCCCCCAAATGTGAAACATTTTTTTAAATTATAGTCTCCCGGTTTTAATACTTTATTAGAGCAATTCAAACTGAATAAAATAGTACCTAAAAAGCAGTAAAGAACTGACCACAGTTCCTGATACAAAATAAGGTCAAAATAAATATTAATTCCCTTGAACAAGTTGTACTGAGCTGAGGATGTACAGTGGAAAATTTGAAATGCGATTTGGAGAGTGGGAGAATAGTTTGGTGCATAAATATAAATATGGTTTTATCAGCCTCTCGATGGTAGTTGAATTCTTGAATATGGATGAGGTCATATAGGAAGATTTTTAAGACAGACACCTTGATCAAGAAACAAAAGGTCTCTTCAAGTTCAAAGTGAATCACAAGATCCTGAAATTCAGGACACAGATTGTGCCATGATTTCCTTTCACCGCTAATTAGTAGGGTACTTCTAAATCACTGATCTGAAAGAGTGAAAATACCAACTATTCCAAAGTTGCAGGTAAAGAAAGTCCAAAGTTGAAGCTTCCTTTAAGCATAGAAATCATATAAATAAGAAACATATACAAAGAAAGAGAATTCTCCATTTAATAGTTGCTAGGGAGCTCCATATTATTATTCTGATTGCCAGACATCTCAAAATAAAGTATGCTGTAGTTACTGATACAGTTTCAATCCTCTTGATCTCTAGAGGTCTTCTGAAATGAACGCCAAACTCACATCCCACAATTGGAATAAACGCACAAGCAAGAAAATAAGTTCCGAATTTTGTCACATGATTTTTGAAAGTACTTAAGCACCCATTTATGATCACATTATAAATACACTGGACAAAAATGGAACTATTATGTGTCATATTTAAGCAGTGTAATAGGAAGTAAGCCTGGAGAAAGAAAGACATGAATATTTCTTGTGAGCTTGATTTTTGCAGATGAGTCTCTGACTGGAATGTTTTTAATTGAACTCATGCTGTTCACTCTGTTTTCTCAGCACCCATAGAACAAAACCTTAGAAAAGACCTTTAGAGCTTTGGAGTCGATGGACAGATTCAGTCAGACTTGGTGTCTCGAGATGAGAAAGTATGTTCTTGATGTGATTGCTGTAGAAAGTAGATAATAGACTATAGACTATAGCAACTAGAAGGTAATGTTGCTCTTTCCTCCTGACTTTTGTTCTTTTTATTATCACAAAATGATTCAGCCCCATTCATCAAGTGATGCAGAATACAAAAACACCTCGAATTCTGTCATAGTCACAAAACAAAACGCTTCTTAAATATGCTCTTTTTAGAAAATCAATTGCTGGCAGGTACAACTTATAATTTACTTGATGAAATATCACTGTCTTTCTAGCATTGGAAAAAAGAAATGAGCATGATTTTTAAAAATCTGAGCAAAATAGATGAACTACATTGTTTTCGAAAATGGAAGTATGACATATGCTAATAAGGGCACAAATAGCACTTATAATTGTGTTTGTGGTCTTTGTGAGCTCTGTGTATCAATGAGTTCAGGGAAATTATGTAGTACTGAATAAAAAATAGTAGTGAAGTGAACATTTCTGCTCTGTTTTGTGCTTTCTACATCATTTTTCTAATACAGAAATCCCCAACTAATTTTCTCTGCCATGCAAACATATACCCTAATGCACAGATTGCTTGGACTGAAACTGAGGTGGTTAAAACTAAGTAAATATTTTAATGTCCAGATGTTAAAATATTGAAATATGAACATAATAGCTAATATTATTAAGTTATTCATTGGACAAACATTTGTTGGTGTTAATTATTCATTGAAAAAATTTATGGAAAGTTATTGTATTTTAATCTCCACTAGAAATATAATACAAAAGAAACATATTTACTTAAGGCAAGGTGGATCAGATCTCACTGGGCCATAAATTCCCATGGACTGTCAGCTCAGATGATGTGCCCACAGCTAAAGAATTACAATCGTAATTGCTCAAAATAACAGGAAATGCAGCTTGAATAAGTTGAGTTTACTCCGTTGCCATATAAGGTCTTATAAAATTGTTAGGTTGCTTTTCAAATTCTATAGGAGGCTGAAGAGATAGCACAAGAGGTAAGGTGCTTTCCTTGCATGCATCTAACCTGGATTTGATCCCCTGCACACCCCAAATGTTTCCCTGGGCTCTGCCAGGAGTGATCCCTGATGCTAAAACCAGGACCCTTAGCACAGCTGGGTGTGGCTCTAAAACAAATAAAGCATTATGATAGAAAGTAACAATGATTCATTTTTTCTACCTATTTAAAATTTATATTTAATCAAATAACTTTAAAGTTTCTCTTTTGCAGAATAAGGATATTTTCATAATACATACATATATATATATACACACACATTTTCACATGCAGAGAATGGTTTATATGTGATTTCACTTGATATTTTTGCCAAGGACATGACAATTTGGTTATTAAAAGGAGGGATATTAAACTGACTCCAAGACTAGTGTCATTGATTCCATGTTGGACAATGGAATGTTTCTGGTCAAACCCGGTCCTCTCTCATTACTACCACACATACCCTCTGTCATATCAGGAGTTCCTGACATGCTCCAGTAGGTTAATTCTGTTCAAGCTCTCCAAAATACTGTGATATCAGGTGAGAGTTTGGTATTTACACGCAAGAGGACAGGGGTTCAATTTATTCATTGTTTATAATCCAGATGACATTGACACTTTCCTGCTTCTTCAAATACTTAATTTCATCTTTTTTTTTTTTTTTTGCTTTTGGGTCACACTTAGTGATGCACAGGGAGCACTCCTGGTTCATGCACTCAGGTATTACTTCTGGCGGTGCTTGGGGAACCATATGAGATACTGGGAATCAAACCCGGGTTGGCCGCATGCAAGGCAAACACTATGCCCGCTGTGCTATCACTCCAGCCCCGATCATATTTTTTGACTTGAGACAACTGACATGCTGTGTCTATGACTTCCTGCAGTTGATCTCCTCATGCTTTCTCTGTCCTACTCTGCTGGGTTTGGGCTTTGGCCAGAGATTACACGTATAAGAGACCTATTTCCTTCACTCTTGGTTTCCTTTATAAACTCACAAGATATTTTGTGAGAGTTTTATATAAGGTCAGAAAGTGTCATTGGAAAGGGCCCCATAGATAGAACAATCATTTACTGTAGGGTGGGGGGGCAATAAAACAGTAAATAAGGCACTTACCACAAGTGTGGCTGACCTGGGTTTGATCTTCAGCATCCCATTTGTTACTCCCACCATGCCGGCACTGATCCCTGAGCTCAGAGCCAAGAGTAAGTCACCACTGGGTGTGACCCCCCCAAACCAAAATAAGTAAGTAAATAAATAAATTTTAAAAAATTTAAATGAGAACCATGGATACAGAAAGGTTAAATAAACTAAGTAAGGTTATAGGAAGAGAAATATCAAAATGAGTAGTGAAGTCAGATCCTTCTGTATACTTTATATTAGTGGTTTTCAACGACTAGCTCATAGAATGCTGCTGGACCATAGAAATCTCCTGCTAGTCATGAAAAAGTGTTTGTAATCTCTCCATGATCCAGTCATGTCAAATGTCAAGCTCAAGAAATTGTTCATATATGGAGAGAAAATTTCTGCAGATCAACAGTGGCTCATGGCAGGGCATTTGAAAGTTACTGTTTTTTATTTTATTTTATAAATATGTCTCCCTTTTCAGTTATCAGGTTTTACTAAAAAATGTGAGTATGTGCACATGTATTAATTTATAAAATTAAGTTTCAGTGCTTAAATCAAAATCATAAGAATATGGTTTATTTTGTAGGCAACACTGAAACTGATGCTCAAATTGAAAATATAAAAGTCATCCATTTTCCATCATCAATACTTATTTTTCTAGACATACCAAAAAAATAAAAACTCAGTTACGATACATTATGACAACAGCCTTGAGAACTTCCAGGTATATTCTGGAACCAGCCACCTTTTACACAGAGGACAGAGAGAGATTCAAGAAAGAGGCAGGATATGGTGAATTCTTAGAAGACATTCTTCATAAACAAAGCATGTCTGGAGGAGATGCAAAATGACTTGTTTTCTGCACAAGTCTATCAAATCTTAAAATCTTGAATAAGGACTTCAGTTGGGTTCCAAGGTCTCAATACCACTTTACTGCTTCAAGGCTCTGCCGTAGGCACTTTGGGAATGGAAAGGCAACTAGAACCCACAGTTCACAGTCAGACACAATGTTGAAGGTGTTCCATGGATCAGTGGTTAGCAGTCACATCCTCTTAATGATTATAACCTCTAATAATTTTGCTTGTGATATAAAAGGGAAAGTATAAATATGAATTGGTACACAATGCAAAGAGAGATGCATTTGAGTTATTTTCCAGGTCTAATCCACTAAATTTCTGTCACTGTCACTGTCTTCCCGATGTTCATCAATTTGCTCGAGTGGGCCCAGTAACGTCTCCATTGGGGACTTTGTTGTTACTGTGTTTGGCATATCGAATACGTCACGGGAGCTTGCCAGGCTCTGCCGTGCGAGCGAGATACTCTCGGTAGCTTGCCGGGCTCTCCGAGAGGGGCGGAGGAATCGAACTCCAGTCGGCTATATGGCTGCGTGCAAGGCAAACACCCTACCGCTGTGCTACCACTAAATTTATGAAAGAACAATATTTAAGGTTTAGATGGAACCTCTGACTACTGAGTATCTCAGTAAAATATGCCGAGAGTATCTGGGATCATATTGACTCATATATCTTTCCATGTTAAAATATTTAGAAATTTCACCAGTTTGGGTTGACTGTGGTTTTTCAAACTCTTATTCCTTACTTAAATTAATTTCGTTTTTGCCTAATGTTCCCAAGAAAGTAAAACATTTAATGTTGTAGATTGATTGATTGTTTGTGTAGGACTATTTTACCCAATGAATTCTGTGCTCATCCCTTGTATAAACAACACACTTGTTCTGTTATGGAATTTTACTTTTCTAAACAGACGGTTCCCTGGGCAATAGACAGCTGTTTCTATAGGATGGTAATTAATGTTTTTATTCTCATTAAAAAGAACACTTTGAATACTTAAAAGATTAGAACAATGTTTTATATTATTTCCTCATTTTAAGCCAGCGTAACTGAATCATTTCACCTTTTATCTGTCTGTCTCTCTCCATATATATGTATACATAATCCAGGAATATTCTGAAAGGGAAAAAATGTGTGGATATAAAAATCAGTAAGTTTCAACCAAGCAGTCCTCAGAATCACCTCAGAGACCTATTAAAATATTTCTTTAATTTAATAGGTACATTGTTCACTGTATTACTCACTGTATCACTGTCATCCTGGGTGTTCAACAATTTACTCGAACGTGCGCCAGTAACGTCTCTATTCCTCCCAGCCCTGAACTTTTAGCAGCCTCTCCTTACTCATCTTCCCTTAGGATTGAAGGCTCTTTCAGGGTCAGGGGAATGACACCTGTTATCATTACTGCTTTTGGCATACATCACGGGGAGCTTGCCAGGCCTAATCATTTACATTTTTTGGAAATTTCTGAAGTGAATCTGATGTTTATGTTTTAAGGACCAGTCTTAGAGAAATATTTCTTTAAAGTGATGAAACTTGGGGGAGGGCAGGGTTGGGCCACATCTGCTGGTGCCCAGGGGCTATTCTTGGCTTTGCATTGAGGAATGACCCTGGACAGGGCTAAAGGCATAGGTCATGGAAGGACCGACACAAGGTTAGCAGCATGTAATGCAAGCTTTGTACTGTCTCTCCAATCCAGCAATCAAACATTTTTTTCCATCTAAGAAAATCTGTTTTAAATTCAAATGATATGCTTTCATTTTGTTTGGAAGTCTTTAGAGATGCTTTTGAAATATGTTTTAAGAAACTAATTTGAAAATAGTGGTGCATAGAATATGTCACAAAGAAGAAACCTGAAGTAGAACTATATCTACAAGGAAGTGGAATATGATTAACGTCTGCAAAGCAACGTTAAAAGGAAAATAGAAATAAGTTTGAGGGAGATGGAGGACAAAAATTTCTATGAAGGGATTTACTGAATGTGAGAGCAGAGGGGTGAGAGGGAGGTAGAATTGTGTATCTATTTAAAAATTTTAATTTAAGGAACTGTGAGAGAGGTATGATAAAATGACAAAAATAAGGTAGTTACATTATTTTTTAAAATTAGAATTAAATTAGAATTAGGAAGAAATATAATCCATAGTTATGTTTTCTATTATGTTTCTATAATTCACATTTTCATAGGCATCTTTTGTATGTAGGAATAAATTAAGTTGTTTTAATAGTTATCACAAGACTTGCAATGCTAAAATCTTCCTTAAAACCTCCCCCAGGTATTTCAGTGCAGCCGCCAGGCATAAGTGAACAAGTACCAGCGCTAGTCATTATCCACTGTTCTGAATAACAAGGTTCTGAATGTTTTGACCCACCAAAGATGTTGCTGAATTTCCTCTTATAGGCATTAGGAAGGACACAATTCAGGAGCCTTAACTGCATTCACAGTGTTGTCTATCTATGACATTACATTCAAGACTTACACCACTTAATTCATTGTGAACATCAATGGTAAAAGCAATTTTAGGTTCACAACAAAATTTATTGAAAAGTGTAGAAAGTTCCTATATGTTCCTTCCCATATACGTCAACTTTCTCTTCCCGGATATCCGGCATCAATGGTATATTTTCATCTTATGAACAAAAGTAATACATCGTGATCACTCCAAGTTACAATAATGTTTAAGATAACTTTATAAAACATAGTAAGATGCATGATAGTTACACTGTTCCGAATACAATGTTACATATATTAATAAAACCTCCCTCTAGTGTCCCTGATATATATACATATACGCATATATATTATCTCCATAGTCATATATATATATATATACTATTTACATAGTTTTGCCTTTTCTTGAATGGCATGTAATTTGAATATTATGGTCTCCTGCTCCTGCGCCTGGCTGTTCCTCGCCGTGGCCCCTTGGAGGGAGCGGGTTGAGCTTTCCTCCCTGCCCCGACCAGGTCTCTGGCAGCCGACGACCTCCAGGACCAGACATCACCATGCTGAGACCATTCTCCGCACACCTGAAGGTACCGGCAGAGGGACAAAGCCATGTGCGTTCCGGGGCTGAGATCTCCAAGCCTACTCAGATTGGAGTCAAGCATCCTCCACCCAGATCCTCCAAATTCCAGAAGGCGGGGTCACACCCACCAACTGGCCCCCTGGCGCCATGTAATCCCATCAGTGGCCAAGACTCAGAGACTATAAAAACTAGAGCCCGGAACCACGCGGCCGCATTTGCGGCCGCACAACATTTTATTATGACATCTCATTCCTACTTTGACAAACTGGCAGGCTCCCGAATGTAACCTGCCCACACGGCAGAGTCTGGCAAACTCCCTGTGTCGTACCCAATATGCCAAATACCAGTAACAATGATGGGTCTCATTCTCCTAAAGTGCCTTGAATATAATCTCAGGGCTAGGATGAAGGAGACGTTACTGGCGCCTGCTCGAGGCAATCGACGAATAACAGGATGATCTGTGATCTGTGATCTGTGATGGTACATAACATTTTCAGATTTTTTTCACTTAGATATATATATATATATATATTTAAGATTCGTTAATATCTTTCACCGCTTCTAGGCTTTTTTTTCCACCATGAATAGTATTCCATTACAGGAGTGAACTACAGTTTGTTAATTCATTCACCAAATGAAAAATATATTATTTGCAAACTTGTCAGTTATAACATAAAGATGCTATTGGTATTAAAAATCCATAATTAAGAATTTTCTGTGGATATAAGTGTTTTACTCATCTTCATGAATACCAAGGAATACAATTTCTGAAACACTGGTATTAATATGTTCAGCTTCATAAGAAATTGATAAATGAGCTTTTAAAATGTCTTTTTTTAAATTGTCACAACTTCTAGTGAGAATTTCTGTAATAAAAATTTTGGAGGTGTTGATATTCAGAGCTTTTGTTGATTTTTAAACAGGGTGATTTCTTTTCTTATTTTTT
This sequence comes from Sorex fumeus, assembly GCF_029834395.1. Classification (NCBI taxonomy): domain Eukaryota; kingdom Metazoa; phylum Chordata; class Mammalia; order Eulipotyphla; family Soricidae; genus Sorex; species Sorex fumeus. The sequence continues at coordinate 6,195,157 of NW_026606134.1, read as the reverse complement.
AAATTTTTATTAATGAAACACCATGAGGTACAGTTGTAGACTTACAATTTTTTGTGCTTGGGTTTCAATTATACAATGATCAAATACCCATCCCTCCACCAGTGCCCATTTTCCACTACCACGGGTCCCAGTATCCCTCCCACCCCCCGTTTTCCCCATCCCACCCTGCCTCTGTGGCAGGGCATTTCCCTTTTGTTCTCTCTCTCCTTTTGGGTGTTGTGGTTTGCAAAGGAGGCATTGAGTGGCAATAATGTTTGGTCTATAGTCTACTTTCAGCATGCTTCTCCCATCCTGGGAGGGTCTCACAACACCCTTTATTTGGTGCTCCCTCGTCTATCTGAGCTCCCTTTTCCCCTAGCATGTGTGCCTGGCCTCCAAGCCATGGAGTAAACCTCCTGGTACTAATCTTGGACACTATTCGCTGTTAGTCTCCTATTTTGTTACTTTATGTTCCCCAGATGAACGCAATCTTTGTATGTCTGTATCTCTCTTTTCGACTCATTTCGCTTAGCATGATACTTTCCATGTTGTACCATTTGTATGTTAATTTCATGACTTCATCTTTTCTAACAGCTACATAGTACTCCATTGTGAAAATGTAACAGAGTTTCTTTAACCAGTCATCTGTTCTCAGGCACTCAGGTTTTTCCCAGATTCTGGCTATTGTAAAGAGTGCTGCAATAAACAGACAATTGCAGATGTCACTTTGGCTATACTTTTTTGCCTCTCTGGGATGTATTCCCAGGAGTGGTATTGCTGGGTCAAATGGGAGCTCAATTTCTAAATTTTTTGAGAATTGTCCATACTTAAACAGGATGATTTTCTTAATGCAAACAATCTTTTTCTTTTTTCCCTCTTTTTCCTTAGGGCTTATTCCTGTCCCTATACTCAGATTTCATTCCTGACACTACACAGTCACAGGGGACCATATATTATGTAAGGGGTAAAAGCAGAGTTGATTATATGCAAGGTAAGTAACTTACCCACTTTTCTACCTCTTTAGCCTCTTATTGTGGAATATTAAGTGGGTTTTAAAAAATATATGAAAACAAGCCTTTTGGTCTCACGAGTTTTTCAAATATTTTTTTCTTTTTTGTTGTGGGTCATGTAGTTTCCTTATCACCACAAAATGGACTTTGTAATCATAAGCAAAGTCTTCCTAGCCTCTGGAAAACTATTTATTCTGTTCCTATCATCCAGCATGTATCCTTTTGGGTTTAGTACATTTCACTTATAATGTTCATCAATGTTGAAGTTGAAGCACATATCATAATATCATTCCCTAAAATTTGGCTAACATTTCATTGATTATGTACACAGCATTTTGATTTGCATTAGTTTGTGGATAAATGCCAAAGTTGGTTTCACCTTTGATGATTGGGAGTAATTCTACAACAAATCAACAAATATGTAGCTATCTGCTTAACTTCATTTTTATGATTATTTTAGTTATGCCCTTTGGAGTGCAGATGCTGAATCATAATGATTCCATGATTAAGCCTTTGAGGAGCTGTCCAACTATTGTTAACAGGAGTTGTACTATTTTACTGAATTTCTTTTGTCTACTCATGTGAAAGTGAGTCAATGCCTACTCTCTCTACTCTGATAATTCTTGTCATTGTGGACCTGAAAGAGTATCTAAAACCACAAACTTTGAAGATTGGCTCTTTGTATTGATTTGTCTAGGTACTGGATAGACCTATTTGGAAAAAAAAGAACAAAAAAACTTTAGTTAAACTATGACCTACTTTGAATTTGTGCTTTTAAGTTAGCAATGTTTTTGATGTTGCTAATTCTTCCTATAAAGGTAAAAGGTAAAGGCCCTCCCGTTGATCGTCGATTTGCTCGAGCGGGCCCAGTAACGTCTCCATTGGAGACTTTGTTGTTACTGTGTCTGGCATATCGAATACTCTTGGTAGCTTGCCGGGCTCTCCGAGAGGGGTGGAGGAATCGAACTCGGGTCGGCCATGTTGGCCGCTTGTAAGGCGAACGCCCTACCGCTGTGCTATCACTCCAGCCCTATGGTAACTTTAATTTTTCCTTTAGGATTACATATATTTATTGGCATTTTATACTCATATGTTTGCTTTGATATGTTTCCTTTCTCCCTACAACAGAAAGAAAAAAATACTGAGCAGGCTGAAATAAAATTTTTCTGTAATGAAGCTTATACGCCAATTTGGGAGATAAAAATCTTTTTCTTGAGTAAGGTACAATTAGGTAGAAATAAATGCTATATTAAATAAAGTGATATAAAAGGGAATAACTTTGTAAGAAACTTGTGGATAGTGTGGTTAGTAAAAAGTTATCAAAGTACCTTTAAAATGAGATTTGGAGGATATTATTTATAATTGAACATGAGAAGAAAGTGTTGTGGAAGAATATTTTGAGTAACAATGGAACAATGTTTTGAAGGTAGAGAAGATGTTGACATGTTTGAGCCATGTGAAGCATAGTTTGGAGAATTATGATAAATTAGTGAAGTCAAGAGTGAGAGAAAAGGAAGGTAGATCGAAATTCATTCAAAGAGAAGTTAGAGGTTTTGTAGGTGCAATATCCTGATATAATTCGCATATAATGTGTATTCTTAATACTCATCCTTTTGTTCCAAACACAGTAACAAAAAGTCTCACAATGGAGATGTTACAGGGACTGCTCAAGCGAATCAATGAACAATGGGAGGACAGTGCAGTGCAGTAACTAACCATGTCCATTATGGTCATACTGTTAAGGACAGTCATAAGACAATTTTGTAGCAAGAACTCTATCTTTCTTTAAGAATTTAAAAGGTTGGTTTGGGAGATAGTGTAATGGGCAAGATTGCATGTGACAGATACAAATTCATTCCTGGCCCCACATATGGGCCCTTAATTCTCATCAGAAGTGATCTCTGAATTCAGAGCCCTGAGAAACCCTTAAGCATTACCACATGTGACTCAAATATCAGAAAAAGGAAGGGGTGTGTTATTATTCTGATTTCTGCCTTCTTTGATTAGTTTTGCCTTTGTTTGAGTGTAAATAGACTATCCCATCATAGCACATATCCTCTTGTGTTTGGCTTCATTTACTCAACATTATTTATATGAAGCTCATCTCATCCTTTGTGTTACATATATTTGAGGTTAGTTCATTTTCATTTCTGTGAAGTAGTCCATCATCTGAAAGGATACCACCGTTTTTCCCATTCTTCTGTTATCAGCTGGATCTTTAATGAGAAGTGCCACTAGAACACACTCTTCTATTTTATGTGTGAATTTATGATTCCTTCTTTAATATATATTATATATAGTATTGTATTGTATATATTATATATCTCAGTTGTTATTATTTATAGATAATTTGTAACTGCTAAACTAAAATATAGTATAGGATGGAAGATATCCTCAAATTAAAATTTTTTCATAATTACTGTCACTGTCACTGTCCTCCCGTTGTTCATCAATTTGCTCGAGCGGGCCCAGTAACGTCTCCATCGTGAGACTTGTTACTGTGTTTGGTATATTGAATACATCACGGGTAGCTTGCCAAGCTTTGGCATGCTGGCGAGATACTCTCAGTAGCTTGCCGGACTCTCCAAGAGGGGCAGAGGAATCGAACTTGGGTTGGCCATGTTGGTTGCGTGTATCAAAAGTATCTTCGGGATGTTATCACACCAGAAAATCAGATACACACCAATACCATCTAACATAAAGACTACTATGGAAGGACTCTTAAGGTATTAGTTTATTAGATATATAGAATTCAACATGAATGTTTGAAATGCAATAATGTGGTTTGAAGATTAGGAATTATCCAATTGTATATATGAATCTTACATCTCCTTCAAGTTAATTGGCCAAGAGCATTGATTCATTCGAATGCCTAACAACCCGAATCGGACGTTTACATTTGAATAGATGTGGCTCACTGCCTGCAGTTTCTATCTTCGTTGTCTACGCACCAACATCTCATTATGATGAAAGAGAAATCGAGAAGTTCTACATGGAGCTAGAGAAGTTCTATAAAGAAGACCACACCTTCTACAAGATCATTGTGGGTGATTTTAATGCCAAGATAGGACCGAGAAGATCAGCTGAAGAACTTCACATCGGGACCCATGGCCTAGAATGGAACGAACAGGGTGAGAGACTGTCTGAGTTCATCATGTCGACCAAGACCATTCATGGTAACTGGATTCCACGGGATGTCAAAAGACCGCGTGGCCGCCCACCTACCAGATGGTCAGACTTCTTCGTCAAGATCATGAACGATCGGTTTGAGGCCCTTCATGTTCCCGGAGCGAACAGATGCCATTGGGCTACACTAGCACGTGACAGGGACAAATGGAGACGTTACTGGCGCCCGCTCGAGCAAATCGATGACTAACGGGAAGTTAAGTGATTAAGTGATTCAAGTTAATTCCCCAAAATTGGTCCTTTTATTTGAAACATTTTAAAATTTTTCTCCTATACTGTTGAACAGAAAATTCAAAACTGAGTATGAGCAGGAATCTAGTAACCTAAGATTTGATCCTTCCCTTGTGAATTTGGCACTTTATACTAGACACTATCTACACATTCAGCACTATAAACTTACTACTAAACACAAATAAGACAGTGTAAAACATAAAGTTGTATAGATCCACAGGGTCTTCGCTGACAAAGCAGATGTTTCAACATTTGCAGAGAAACTGTGCGGAGCCAGTGCGTTCCAATCCTCTATGGCGTTGTGTGTTACCTCCCACTGCCATCAGCATTCGCAACACAATCTCATTGCTCTTGAATTTGCAGACAGAGTTTTGATTTTAGTATCTGGCCCACGAAACAGTATTTGTACATCTGTCCACTTGGAAAGCTTTCAGTCACAGACTTAATCTCTTAAAACTGGTGAGTTGAGACTGCTGGTTTTCCATGTATTGTGTATGGAGATTTGACTGTGTGATCCAAGATTGAAAATTGGCTCAAATCTTCTTGTGATGTGTCATTTTGTAAATGGCTCAAAGCAAAGTAAAAAAGAGAGCTATCTTAGGTTCTATCTGTTTGCATTTTGTTTCTTTCACTTGCTCTTGAAAAATCAGTGAAAATCATTTTACATATGGTTTTCAATGCTTGTTACTGCAATCTCTAATGCATAGGACTGGAGGCCCTAATTATAGTTTAAAATAGTTTCTAGGTAAATTGTGTTTCTGGGATGTGATTTTATTACCTCTATTTATACCATAAACGTATGATGAAAATTTAGGAGATTAGGCTTCGTTAGACAGGAATATGTTATTGAATATGGGTGTGTGAGAAATCAGGCCATTACATACATACACACAGGAGCCACTGTTCTGAAGAAATAGTTCTCTGCCCAGACACAAGAAATTTTTATAGGAACTTGGCTTAGAGAGGGAACAATATTTATATCTATGAATAAAAATACATATAAAGGGTGACCACTAAGTATTTTTTTTCTAGAAGCCTTTCTGCTTTTTATGCTACTTGACTGATAAGTCACAATTAGAATGTGTACTAGCTTACATGTATAGTACTTACAAAGCCCATAATTATTTAAAGAGGAAAAATTAGATAATTCAAATTTTGTTAAGATTTTTAGGAAGTGATTCACATTTTCATGATGATTTAAAGATGATACTTATCTTCCAATCTATCTCGAATCCTACCACACATAATTTCAATATGCACATTTTCTATCCAACACTGTATTTATCCCCATGTGTCTTTCTTTCTCTGCCCTCAATCCCAAATTTATGGAGCTGATAAAATAGAAAAAAATGTGGAAAAAAAGAGAAATATTTTAGATTTTTAGTTTTATAGATATGACATCTTTTTTGATTGAATATGCATATTAATTCATTATAAGAATAAAAGTTTTCTAGTTTAGAGGCCAGAGAAATAATACAGCAAGTTTGGTGCTTGTCACATAGCCAACTTGAACTCAATCACCAGCATCTCATAAGACCCCCCTGAAAACTTCCAGGAATAATTCCTGAGTCAGGAGCACTGAATGCAACCAAGTCTGGCCCCGAAACAAAACAAAACAAAACAAAACAAAAAAAACAAAACCAGAATCTTTCTGGTTAAAACTCAAAACCATTCAAGACATTTTTAAATAAAATTCTCCTGTTTATTCCTTCTTTTTTCCTCTCCACTTCAAACACCATGTTTTACAAAGTTTTTCATGATGATTTGTTACAGTCGTTCAATATTCCAACACTAATGCCAACACCACTGTCACTTTTCCTCTACCATTGTCTCCATTTTTCTTACCACCCCTCAAGCCTGCTCCCATGTCAGGCTCACAAAAAAATGTTGTTACTACTAATTGGCCAATGGGATGATAAAAAAATGATTCTGTAAAAAAATACGTGAAAATTGTTATATCTTTACAATGGGAACATTTAGTCTGTGCCTGGGGGTTTTCTAAGTCAATAAGTCATTTTAATGTGCTGAAAAAATATTCTTTAACATAAATATACTGCATTATGGGCTGGGGCGATAGCACAGCGGGTAGGGCGTTTACCTTGCATGCAGCGAACCTGGCCGACCCGAGTTGGATTCCTCCGTCCCTCTCGGAGAGCCTGGAAAGCTACTGAGAGTATTTCACCCACACAGCAAAGCCTGGCAAGCTACCAGTGACATATTCAATATGCCAAACACAGTACCAACAAGTCTCAAAAATGAAGATGTTACTGGGCCCGCTCGAGCAAATTGATGAACAACGGGAGGACAGTGACAGTGACATACTGCATTATATGAAAGTCTATTTAAATTTACACAGATTCTGTTTTATTGTATATCATGTACTATTATTTTTACCTTTTTATAACCTAATAGAAGTCATGCTTTTAAGATCAATGTACATTTGCAAGTTCCTACATACCTTTATCTGCTAATATCTGGGTAATTTTTCATTATATCCAATAGTCATTTTTGCTTTTCTTCCATACCATAAGAAATGTTCAGGTTTTCTCTAAGTCCATCAAAACAAACCATATTTTGAAAACATCTTTAAGAATCTGCGTTTGAGTGTTTTATCGGGATATTCATCTTGGTTGGATGGGTTCTCTTATGAATATTGGGAAATATCTAAAATGAAAGATAATGTGATATATCATAGTCATTTTCCTTTTTCTAATTACAAATAGTTTTGAGTACCCTTCCAGACTCCCGTGAGCATTCTGGCTTCCTTCGTATGCTCCCTTTTATCTTTGTCATGTTCCCTCAGCCTTTTCAGGAAATTTCAGCTAGTTTTAGATACTAATATCTTCGTTCAAGACATTGTGCTATTCATCTCCCTACCATTCAAAGCCTGGCAAGCTACCCATGACGTATTTGATATGCCAAACACAGTAACAAGTCTCAAAATAGAGACATTACTGGGCCCACTCAAGCAAATTGATGAATAACAGGAGAACAGTGCAGTGCAGTGCTATCATTCATTAAGTTCTTTATAAAATTTATTGATTTTGCTGAAATTAGAATGATAATAATGTTTTTTCTGGTGCTTAGTTCATGATTCTAGAGTTTGATTACAAAGGTTCTTTAAGGGCTAGAGTGATGGCACAGTGGATAGGGTGATGCCCTGCACACGGTCAACCCTGGTTCAATTCCCACTAAGGAGTAATTCCTTAGTGCATGAGTCAGGAGTAACCCCTGTGCATTGCCAGGTGTGACCCAAAAAGAAAAAAAAAAGTTCCTTTAACCATGCCTCAGAAAACCTTGGAGATATTCTCAGAAAGGGACTAACAATAAATTAACAGCATGATCAGTTAGTCGATTAGGTGGCCATCAGGTGGCCACCAGGTGGCCATCTCTCTCTCTCCCTCTCTCTTTCTCTTTTTCTTCCTCCCTCTCTCTCTCTGTCTGTCTCTCTGTCTCTCTCTTTCTCTCTTACACACACACACACACACACACACACACACACACACACACACTGTAGTACTGTAGCACTGTCCTTCTGTTGTTCATCAATTTGCTCAAGCAGGCACCACTAATGTCTCCTTTGTGAGACTTGTTACTGTTTTTGGCATATTGAATACACCACGGGGATCTTGCTAGGCTCTGCTGTGCAGGTGGGATACTCTCGGTAGATTGCCAGGCTCACCAAGAGGGATGGAGGAATCAAACCCAGGTTGACCACATGCAATGCAAACTCCATACCCGCTGTACTATCGCTCCAGCTCCTAATTCAGTCACTATTAACTGAATAAATCCACAAATCTACCGTGATTCACTTGCAGATAAAATCCTTTCTACCATGAATCTTTCCCCAATTTTCACCACCTAACACACAGCTTTTATAAAAAAAAAAAACAGCAACATCATCATTTTACACCTGTATATAATATTTTTGACAGATTAAAATTAGTTAAATTTTGTGTCATTTTGCTTATCAAATATGTCACAGATTTTAAAAATCTGAATGTTATTTTTCTATTTTTAAAATAATATGAAGATTTCTGACAAGAAATATTTTACCTTTTCAGTAAAGTGCAGATTTTAATTTACAGAAACCTGGGCCTTGGGCCTGGCAAGCTAACACTGTGGATAAGGCACTGTTCTTACAGGTAGCGGGCCTGAGCTCAATCCCATAAGGTCCCTCCAAGTCCTGCTGTGAGTTTTCCGAGGACATAGGGTCAGGAGTAATCCCTGAGGACCACTGGGCATGGCCCCAAAATGAAAACTATCCCCAAACTTTGCTCATTAAGATTTGGAGACCATTGATTTACATATTCAGCTCTACAAAATGAACCTATTAATTGTGTGCTGGGAAGGGGTTTGGGTGGGAGTCTCCCTTTATACAATATATTATGTTTTCTGTCCCACGATAAAACATGCTTCCCTATGTAAGTACAAATCCCAGAGTCATTTTACTGTGAATGAAGTACAGTTGCCTTTGAAATTCCTCTTGTGCGTCAGTTCCTCTCACATAGGAGCCATTTCATTACCTGGACACCCTCTCTCTTGTTAAATGAGAAGAAACTATGCAGCAAATGGAAATGTTTCTGCTGAAAATGTCTTCTAGGAAATATTAAAATCCGACATGTAAAGCAAAGGCAGTTTGGTCATTATTATGGGAATATACTGCTCATTTTATTATCTTAGGTATCATCTTGGCATAAGCTAAAGAGAATGTTCTATTTCTAAACAAAGAACAGGAAAGCATAAGTGAAAAATATTGTTTCTAAAATCTGGGAAAATACTTAACTACTTTTTTGCTTTGTTTTGTTTTCTTTTTCTTTGGGGGACTCAAATAGCCATACTCTCTAAAAGTCAGCTTAAAATGACTCCTTCCATTAAGTTATCATTTGATACTGGCATCCTAAATTGGCTAAGGAAGAGATATTATACCCCCCGAGAGCTTATACTTTATTAGTAGGACACAAAGCCTGACAGAGATGTATAACTCGGTGGAAAACAGTCATGTAGTTTAAGGGAATGTTATTGTCAATAATATGTTTAAATACACAGAAATTGCTTCTGTTCCAAATCTTCCACAGTTTTGTCTGATAGAGATTATTCCTCACACTTGCATTACTGTGAAGGGTTTTACAAGACTTTTAGCTTGTAAAACTTGAGTATTTTCCCTTGTATTCATTTTCCTACTGCCAGACATAAGCAGTTACATTTGCTTCCTTTTGACTGAGCATGTCATGGGAAGTTCCCCTAATCCACCATCTGTCAGAGAGACCAAATTATGTTGCTCTGTAACTCTGAGTTCCTTTACAGTCACTATGTGGCCCATCTTTTCAATCGTGCTGAACATAGAAAGTAATGGTTTATCTTAATACCTGCCACGAATTAGACCATCGATCTAGATGTGTCAATTCTACCTAAAAATTTGGAGTTTAAGAATTCCCAAAAGAACTTTTGAACCATAAGTAATTTTAAAGCTTTGACTTAAATATTTTAGGAATTTTTCCATTGATCTGAAAATAAAGAGGGTACATTCATAGAACAATGAGCATTTAGAAATTGGATTCCTTAATGCTTCTGGAAAATGAATATTTTTAGTATATAAGAATACTTTTTAAATGTGATATCAAAATAGAATATTATATTTTACCATCATTATTCCTAACCATCTGAATAAATAGACTACTATGAATTTTAAGTGGTTTAATATACCAGAATCTTACTTGACAAAATTAAAACATCCTTTTGTGACTAATGAACAATGGAAATTATTTAGGCAAGTATCATAGATTTTAGATTATTTTTATGTCATATAAGTACATACTTTCAATGTTTGGTAAGTATAGTTATCATAAAGCCCCTAATTAATCCTTAAGACCCTATATTCCCCCTCTGGATAAATAAGCTACACAGTAAATTTCTTTACTCTAGTGTTCTCTTGACAAATACTTATTTTTATTCAAGTGCTAAGGTTTTTGTTTCATTTCTTAATATTTTAAGTCAAATTACATTTACAATTATGTAACAGGAAAGGGGATTATTATTACCTAATAGAGCCTTATTTTGATCATCATTCAATTCTGTGATTCTTTTTCCAGAGTTGTCAGTTACATCTTTATCCATGTGTCAACAGACAATTGGTGTCAGAGAATATTTCATGGTTGTCTACTCTATCATCTTTTACAATTTTTCTCTCTCTGCTCACAGGAAACTCCTTGGTGATGAAGTCTGGCAATGTAGCCAATATGTTGGTGTGTTTGGCAATGAGAAAAATGAAACTGAAGATAAAACAAACTTTAATTATGAATAATTTTATGAGCCAGTTAAGCAAAGATATAATTTGATTTTTTTTGCTATCTTTATTATTTCTTGAAGGCTCCCAAGTGGCCCAAGAGTTCTAGGGTCGCCTACTGGTGGTGATTCTTAACCAACGCATCTGACACATCTGGGTGGTTCAATGCAAGGACTTGAGATGGGGTGCTTCTTGACCTTGTGGTGCTAGAGATTAAGTGGACCATCCTGATGGTGCTTTGCTATTCAGGGTCCCTGGGTCTGTAGTTGATGGTGCTTGGGGAACCATGTGGTCTTGTGAGCTGAATGCAAGGCACGTATCTCAACCCCTGTATTATCTTCCTGATGCAGTTTTTCAAGGTGCAGTTTTATGATGATTTTGATTGAAGTCAGGGATGACTTAATTCTTCATGATGGATTATACAAGATTCCTAAGATTTTTCTTTGAACTACATTTAAACTACTTATCTCTTTGGGAGCTATAAACAGTATAATCCTTTGCTTAAGAAGAATAGTAATGCTGAGAACTGGAGGAAACTCAATAAATGAAGAATGGTGGAATAAATTAAGTTTCTATACTTTATAGAATCTTCTAATCCTCTTTGAAAAATGACCAGTTGAGACCAGTTAACTTGAAAATGTCTCTCTGTTGTTATTGCTGGAAAGATATGATGAAAAATAGAGTTTAGAATGTCACTCATTTTCAATGACTTATAATACAGTTTTCCTAAACAAATGTGTTCTATTTGGATAAATGTAGGGAAAATAAAAATTAGGTGCTATCCTGACCTGCCTCAGTGAGATGGTTATGAAAAGTCATGATGGAGAGTGGAGTTGAAGGAGGGAATCAAACAAAATATAATGAAATAAATACAAATATATAAGAAACAACTAAATGCTGAGCATGTACAATCATGTAATTATATATATATATATATATATATATATATATATAATGCTATGGATTAGACTGTATCTCCAACAGTGGGCGGTTGTAGTCTCAATCACATTAGACTATGAAATCATTTGGGTATAGATATTTATATAGTTAATCAAGGAAAAGATATCATTATGGTGGGCCCAAATTTAGAATCACAAGGAGAAAAATTTGAGCATAAGGAAGGTGAGCAAAAGAAGCAGTGGAGAGGTATCATGTATAAGCCATCCATGTAGAATGCTTGTGGGTCATAGAGTCTATTAGACAGTTCTCTCTGAAGAAAAATACATCAACTATACATTGACTCAGAAGTTACAGTCTCTGGAAGTGTGAAACAAAACATTAATATATCAAATCTGAGGTATGCCTTCAAAAGTAGCCCTAGAAGATAAGTGGTATACACAATCATAAGGAACTAGATGTGAAAAAAGATAGAGGTGATTTAATTTGTTGAGATCTATGAATTTTTTTTCAAACAGAAAAAGGAATAGCATCAGAATAGTGCAGAATAGTCAGAGAAGAGCCCATTCTGTCCTGATGTGGCAATAGGAGAGAGGATAGGACCTCAGACGAGCTACTTGAGTTTCATCATTTCAGTTGGACTAATGATGGCCCTGTTTCAAGACTGGTTAGGTGGCAAGTGATGCATGTCTTAGTGCCTTTATTGTTGACTCAGTTCTTTCTGTTTGCTTTTTTGTAAATCTGGAAGGTTCTTTACACGGTCAACTCTTCACTCTGCATGTCTCTGCTTTGAGCAAATTTTGCAGAGCATTTACTTTCTTTCCCCTGTCACCTGGCATCTAGTTAATCTGACATCACATTATTTATTTCTTTGGTTTCTAGTTTATTTCCTATACCCTATACCATTCACTTTATGAGTACAAGAATCACATCAGTGATGCTCACCTTTGACTCTTCTGCTGAGTATATTGTCAATAACAGAGAACACAATTATGAAATATTGCTAAATGAAAAAATGACCTTTTCACATAAGTACATACAAAATAGGTGTTGTCTGTTTTTCTTTTTCTTATGATCATACAAATATAGGGTCGCTTCAGTGACTTGTACCATAAGACATAGATAGTAATAATAGAGCAAGATGTTGTTTTTATTTAGTCCTCTCTATGAATATTCATCCTAACTATGAACTTTTTGTCTAAACCCTATTTTAATTTAGTTTTATGTAAAATAAAGTGTGTTCAGGAATCATATGCCACAGAATATCTACAAAATTGTTTAGGATTTCTTCGGCAGGTTAGTTGCTATCTAATAATCTTCAGGTACCTTTCACATAATTTCACCTTATTTGATCCAGGTAGTCTTTAGAAGCATACTTAGGATAAAATATAAATAGGACCATTATTATTCAACCAGGAACATATCAACAACCCACCTAGAAAACTATATGCTGGTTGCTGAGAAACAGTGATCAGAAATGATACTTTTTGGACAGAATCCTAGCATATAAAATCTGTCAAGAATGAAGAGAGCTAGGTAAACAAATTATAAAGATCCAAAGACAATTTATTTGGATTAGTAACCTAACTTTAGAAAAGATAGCCTGGATATTATTACTGGCAGAGTAGTGCTGGACAATAGGGCTTCCGAGCACACAATAATAAGCTTTGCTGGCAGTGGTTCTAGTTCTTCCTGTAATTCACATTTGGTACACATGACAACCAAAGACAACATCAGTGGACTGAGGGACTCTGATGCTCCTGGAAGGCATCAGTGGGTCCAGTTTTTAAAATGTTAGGAGATAACTGGAGTCATATACATCTCAGATGCGGCTACCTGACCTCTAAAAAATACCATTTTAGCATACACTTATGATAAGTCAAACTAATTTCAGACAGAATTTATCAAACCACATTCCATGCTACATGTGTGTCTTTCATGATATTACCAAAAATATATTCCTCAATAAAAGAGAAAATCATGAGATTACAGGATCCACATGATTCTTTATCTTACCTTAAAATGTGACAAATGATGTGTGTATGTGTGGGGGGTGTTGGGCCACAGCTTCAGGTGCTCATGCACCACATCTGGTTCTGTGCTGAGGGGTTGCTCCTGGAGGTTCTCAGGGCATCTTAAATGATGCTGCAGATCAGACCAGGCTTAGACTCATGCAAGATAAATACCATAAGTCTGTATTCGATATGCCAGACACAGTAACAACAAAGTCTCCAATGGAGACGTTACTGGGCCCGCTCGAGCAAGTCTGTACTACCTGGCAATATTTTAAATCAGGGTAACTGCAACTGATACACTATATTACCATCTAAATTTATTAATTTCCAAGAACAGGTTTTATATGAATTCTAATGTGTGTGACCTCACTTAGTGTTGTTTTAGTGACTAGGATTTTTAAAAATATTAAAGTTATGGATTTAATATTGTCTATACACAATATGTTACTACACAGTACATAAAATTTTCTTTTTTTCTTTTTAAATTTGCATAATACAGTTAATTCTTTGCATCACATTAGCAACTAACATTATTATGGAAGTTTATTATACTTACTTTCTTACTGCTTGTAGCATTTGAGGTATAATAATATTTAATTGTTCTCTCTGTGTTGTGCCTTTAAAATATAATCACCTTATTTCTTACTATAAACTTTTTATGTGAATAATTAAAAACCTTTCATTTTTTATTCTCTTATTTTGTCCTGTCTCTCTCATTATGAATTAATAGATTATTTAGGTCACTAAAAAGTCAAGCATTAATGCTATTTGTAATAAAACAAAATTTGCCAATAAAATTATAGGGGAAAATTCTAAAACATTTAAAGTTTCCATTTAGACTACAGAACAACAGAAGGCTTCTGAAGTAAGGAAAATTCCCCAGGAAACAGTTTAAATGTAAGTTTGGAATTTAAATTTTAACTTGTATATCATTATAGTGTTTACTTATTTATTTAATCAAGGCAGTACATCGGAAACTCAGCTTGGCAACTGTACTCGACTAATGGCATGAATATTCTTGCTTTTCCTTGGAGGAAAGGTATTATATAAGCCCCCTAAACAAAGTGATTACATGTGCTATGGTTATCATTTTTCTTGAAAACTGTAAGCATATTGGGATTTGTTTGTGATACTGTTTGATGGTTTATATATTGGAATATTTTTATGGGAAAATCGTCTTGTATTAAAATTCTTTTGGGGTGGAGATACAGCTCATATGTAGAGCACTTGCCTTGTATATGCTAGGCTCTGACTTCTATTGCCAGCACCGACACACACACATACAGACACACACAAACAAATCCTCTTGTTATTATGATGTAAAATTATATTTTAATGAGTGCTAGAGGAGAACAATCATTTTCCCATGTTCTGAATGATGCTCACACTCATGATTTTAATTGCTGTCGATAGCTCTATTCTTTGTTCTAGAACACCTGGAAAGTTCCAGGCATGCTGTCTGTTTCCAGGAAGAAGTCAATCTACTTGGAATTCTGAGGATTGTATGGAACATAGATTTATCATTTCCATGCACTTATTTCTTTTTGAGAAATATCATAAATTGATACATGGACTCCAAAGGCATTTGATCTTGACATGTATTCTCCTCAAGTTGGGAAGCTTTGGAAGAACCTCTTTTGGTCTTTCTCCCCCATCTCCATATTTTTGACTTCCGCTTATTCCCATATGTACTCAGGCCAGGATTCATTTACTCTTGTATTCATAGTTAGTAAAGCAATTAAAGCTAAAACTTTTATGTTAAATTCGGTTTTCCACATGGGTTTGAGACACTCAAGTCCTTAAGTGTTCAACCGCTGTCTTAACATTCTTTGGAATAGAGAATAACAAAGAATATCTATCTTGTTAAAGCATTATCAGGCTAAAAGATGAGCTTTTGTCTTTGATGAGATTATATAACAGTAAGGGAGATAGATGGAGCAGAAAACTTGTCCTGAAGCATTTTGTAATGTTCATTTTAAAATATCATTAGATCGGATGTATATGCATCTACATTAGGTAGAGATATATTCTCCTCAAGTTGGGGAGCTTTGGAAGAAACTCTTTGTCCAGATTGCTTAGCGTAATTCATCATGCACATAACTGCATCAGAAAAGTAGACCTTTCAAGACTAATTCTTGAAGAATCCTTCTAGGAAATCACAATTTGGCCAAAACAGAAAACATTACTAAGAAACATGCTTTACCTTAAAACCAGGACAGTCCAGGGGAATAATTTCATTATTTTACTTCCTATCAACTTCTGAATTCATCATGAGGGATTTGAGTAAACACACCTTTAGACTAGGTGAATGCATCCTGGGTTCAGATTCAGTTAGTTGTTAAAAGTTTGTGTCATATTTTAGGATTAATCATTTATAAATGGTCAGTTGAAATACTTTTGCTGCCATAACTTCTATCGTCTTGCCATCTTCTGGTGGGAAAATGATCCGTGTGCCTTACCACCTGGCTTGTGTCCTCATCTTTCCCAACTCCCTGCTAAGTTTCCCTCTCACCAAACTTTGAGTCATTTTCCTTCATCTTGAGACTTTTTTATTATTTTAAAAAAATTTTTGAATCGCAGTGATAGTTATAAGCTTTCATGTTTGGGTTACAATCACACAATGATCAAACACCCATCCCTCCACCAGTGTACATTCCCCACCACCAATATCCCCAGTATGCCCCCTCCTCCCCATCCTCCCCCTGCCTTCATGGCAGACATTATTCCCCATAATATCTCTCTACTTTTGGGCATTATGGTTTGCAATACAGACACTGAGAGGTTATCATGTTTGGTCATTTATCTACTGTCTGCACACATTTCCCATCCCGACCGATTCCTCCAGCCATCATTTTCTTAGTGATTCCTTCTCTATTCCAGCTGCCTTCCCCCCTTTGCTCATGAGGCAGGCTTCCAGATATGGAGCAATCTATCTGTCCTGTGTATCTACTATCCTTAGGTTTCAGCCTCATGTTATTGTATTTTATACTCCACAAATGAGTGCAGTCGTTTTATGTCTGTCCCTCTTTTTCTGACTCATTTTAGTTAGCATGATACTCTCCATGTATACCCATTTATAAGCAAAGTTCATGACTTCATTCTCCTGAGAGCTGCATATTATTCCATTGTGTAGATGTAACAAACTTGAGCACACCTGAGTTTTCCAGTATCCCACAGTTCATTTCTCTGTTCAGAATGTTTCTTTCATAAGACAGATTATTCCTCCTTGCTTTTGAACAACTATTATACCTCCTACAAAAAGTTTTAATCCATTTTTAAATTTCAGAATGTGCTCTGTTCATAGCCCTTGATAATATGATTCATCATGTAGTTTTCAAATAGACTTAAATTATGTCTTATTTATTTGACTATATTTTAGAAAGAGATAATGAAGTTTTATCACTATTGCTTAATTGACTCATCTGTGCAGAACATAGGCATTTTAAATTTAGGTTTGTTTTATTTAAGTTTAATATTAACTCCATGGGCTGGAGCGATAGCACAGCGGTAGGGCATTCGCCTTACAAGCGGCCAACATGGCCGACCCGAGTTCGATTCCTCCGCCCCTCTCGGAGAGCCCGGCAAGCTACCAAGAGTATTCGATATGCCAGACACAGTAGCAACAAAGTCTCCAATGGAGACGTTACTGGGCCCGCTCGAGCAAATCGACGATCAACGGGAGGGCCTTTACCTTGTTTACCTTTACCTGTGTTTCAGTAAGAACAATACAGATTCTGTATTTGTGGCTCCAGTCAGATATCCAGCAGTTCAAATTAGCTTCAAGTTAAAATGATACAACATATGCTTCTATAGTGTGATCCACCTTGCTTAGATGTTTTGCATCACTTAGACATCCAATGGCTTTCAAATGCAATTTCCATTTCTAATAGTGATCTTGCCACATCTGGCAAGAGACAATACAGTAATGTTGAAAAAGCCTTGATGCAGTCCTGTTAGTGTCTTAAAGAACCTAAAAGCCGAGACCAGTAAAATCCACAGAAATTCACTCTTGCCTTTAAGAACTTTTGAAACCTGTTTTTTAAAAAACCAACATGGCAGGAACCTAAATTCTGAGACCAAATTTAAAAGTCAGATTTGGTGTTTCTCAGTAACAATGTGGGACTTTCCAAAGGGGTTGGGGTGGGAAGGAGTGCGGTGATCAGAGATGGTCTTTCTTGTTGGCTTTTTTAGGTCTCACTGATTTTTATCTTCCACATCCTGCAGCACTTCTTTATTTAGCTCTTCACCATCACCCTGCATGTCTGAAGTCCATAGGGTCAGATTATCACGTAACAACTGCATGATACGTGTTGAGTCCTTATCGCTTTCTTCACTCAGCATATCCAGTTCTGCAACTGCATCATCAAAAGCTACTTTGGCCAACCTGCAGGCACCGTCAGGAGAATTAAGAATTTCATAGTAGAATACAGAAAAGTTGAGAGCAAGACCCAAGCGAATAGGATGCGTTGGTGGAAGTTCTGTCATTACAGTATCGCTAGCAGCTTTGAAAGTCACTAGGCTATTCTCTGCAGCTTCCTTTCTGCCATTCCCTGTGGCAAACTCAGTGGGATACCTGTGGTAGTCCCCTTTTATTTTATAATAGAAAACCTTGGACTCGCCAGTGTTAGCTACTGGGATGAGTTGTTTGTCCAGTACATCCAGAATGTCACAACAGATTAACTTTAGCTCAGTCTCAACCATTTGTCGATATTCCCGGATCATTTTAGTTTGTCTTCTCCTCCTTTGTTTTCTTCGTTCTGTTCAATGCTGATGATTATTCTCCAGGAAGCTCTTCTTGCTCCAATCACATTTTTATATGCAACAGATAAGAGGTTTCTTTCTTCAACTGTCAACTCCACATCCATTCCTGCTGCTTTCTTCATTGATTCCACTATTTCGTCTATCGCTAAGCCTGCTTGGCCAGCTTGGCCTGGTACACCAGATCCTCCCGATCATCCATAGCGGTGGCGGCTCGTCAGGTTCTGCCCCAAGAATGGCAGCGGATAGCTTCTCCGACTCCCTCAGCCTCTCGCTCCGCTTCCGGGCTGCCTGCAGAACATTTTTTTGAGTGGATATCTACAACTACTTTGTTTTAAAAATTCCTTTAAACATATTAAGACAATGAAGTTCATAGATACCAAAATATTTCTCTTGTACCAATACCTATGGGATGATTGAAGCGAGGCTTGGAAAAAGCCTTCCAACTCTACAGGCCATGAGTTATGGGCTAGGGCTGTAGCTGAATTGTAAAATATTTGCTTTGTGTGTATGAGATCCTAGGTTTGATTCCTGGAAACTCCCTCCCCACTCTCTGTCCACACATATATGCAAACCTAAGCATTTATCACCACTTCAATTATACATATTGATTGCTGACAACACACTCCCAAGTTTCAGTGGAGAACTGAAAGGGTCAGGACAAATATATTTGAAGAGGACAAGAAAGATGTCTATAATTTAAAAGAATGATATACAGCACTTAATAGAATTCTTCCAAGGGCAAATGATCCATTTAGATTAGAACAGTCTTTCATTAAAAAGTCATTCTTTCTGTCTTTCATATTTTAGTTGAATTGACATAAAACTTCTTGACTTAGATTGTATGACCTAGTGTATAATATTGTACAAACAAATCTGGCAATAAAAATGGCATTTCATTTATAAAAGCAAATATATGCATATATATGTAGGGTTCAACTATTCTGATCAACTATGCTGCACATTTAACATGAATTGATATTACTTTCTATAATTTTATCACTTTAATATCACTGTACTTTAATATCTATTGAGAACACTTGCTATTTCCCTCTATAATATGAATCTTTAATAATTAAATTCAAAGTTAGAGGATTATGGATATGGCGCTAGAGGATAATACAGTAGTTAAGGTGCTTGGCTGACCTGGGTTCAATTCCATACCACAGGAGTGATTCCATAGCACAACAAGTTGGGCCCGATGCTCCCTTCCTGCCAATATAATGGATATGCAGAGATCCCTGTACCTCAAACTTATCTTGAGTCATCTACAATTATATAGAGAATCTCAAGAAATACTGTCAGTTTTTCATATTGTGTTAAAAACAAGTCTGGTGGTGAATTTTTACTGCTTTAATAAAATATCAATGTTCCCAGTTTAGCTGGGATTTATTCTGTGTTCCTGGAACATATCTCCTGACTTTTTAGATGCTTTGTTTCTCCTGCAATTAGAATAACTAAGTACTCAGTTGTCATGGAAATACTCCCCTCTATAAAAATTCTTAAAACAGAAGCTTTCTTGATTTGTCTCTCTTTGCAGAGAAGGTAATTACTATCACTACCTTTATCCTCCTTTCTTTGTGGTTCTCTTTATATCTGCCTGTACCTTCCAATTCAAATGCTTTTGTAGCTGTTTTGTGGTGTTTGATCTCCAGATGAAAATGCCTTCTCATTCATGAGAACCAGTAATAATATTCAGACGGTGTTCAGAGCTTTCACTAGTTGACAGTAATTATCAGAAAAGTACAGATATATAGCTATGGCATTGTAAGGTGGACTGCTTTTAGTTTGCTACAATCTCACAATATTATAGTAGTTACTTAAAAACAGGATTTCATGTTCCTATAGATAAATGATTGTTTGTCCCCAGAGGTAAACACATCTTGGACCACATCCACATATCTCAATGAGGAAATTCATCCTATACAACTTGACAGGTCAACTATATATGAACAATACATTTGATACTTCTAACCGGGATAAGCACTTGATAATTATTTATTCCATAAAAAGAAATACTAAGTAGTTTCTGAAATTAAATTCTGTATTCTGGAGGTGAAATAGGAGGTGAACAAAAATGGTTCTCTAATATATATAAGCATAAAAGCATGGCCTATTATCTTTACCATTTAGTAATATATACTTACTAAGTAGCTATAATTTGTAGAAAATTCTTTGGTGACATTTGGTAAGATACAAGAGCCCAGAATAGTGGTTATAGGTATAAAATTGGACTGAGACATTCATATCTAAATTCATTCATTAAATCTGTGATCTTGGTTTTTATTCTCCTTACTTGAAAAATTATGAATGTGTCTACTTTATAGGGAACTTATGGGGTTGGATTAAGTCATCACTTAATCACTTAATCACTTAATCCCCGTTATTCATCGATTTATTCGAGCGGGTGCCAGTAACGTCTCCATTCATCCCGGTTGCGTGCTAGCGTAGCCCAATGGTATCTGTTCGTTTTAGGAACATGTAGAGCCTCAAACCGATCATTTAGGGTCTTGACGAAGAAGTCTGACCATCTTATAGGTGGGCGTCCACGTGATCTTTTGATGTCTCGTGGAATCCAATCAGTAATGGCTCTAGTCCAGCGGTTGTCTGTAAACCTCATGACATGTCCAGCCCATCTGATTTTTGATGTCTTGGCAAATGAGACAGCGTCTCTGATTCTTGAGCGTTGACGAAGATCAGAACTCCGGATTCTATCTCTCATTTGAGTGAATCGTGATATTCCAAGCATAGTTCTTTCGATTCCTCTTTGAGAGACCCGAATAGTGTTCTCATCCTGTTTTCGTAGGGTCCAGGTCTCTGAGGCATATGTTAATGCAGGAAGAATAGTGGAATCAAAGAGATGTGCTCGTAGTTGGAGGTTCTTTGTCCTTTTAGTTATTTCTTCAATGCTCTTGAAGGCATTCCAAGCCGCTCTCTTCCTCCTGCGTAACTCAGGTGCCAGGTCATTCATCATGTTGATTTCTCGACCTAAGTATATATAACTGTTGCATTCGGAGATGGTGGTTCCGTTGAGAGCGAATGGAGCGTCAGGAACAAGGCTGTTTCTCATAAACATTGTCTTCGTAAGATTCAGCTGTAGTCCAACCTTTCCACACTCACGGTCAAAGTCCGCAAGCATTTGTGCCACTTGGCTGATGTTTGGTGTTATTAGAACGATGTCATCAGCAAAGCGGAGGTGGTGTAGTTGCCGACCATCTATCTTCACTCCCATGTTTTCCCATTCTAGTCGTCGCATGATGTTCTCGAGGGTGGCACTGAAGAGTTTTGGTGAAATGGTATCACCCTGCCGAACCCCTCTCTTGATATGGATGATTACTTCTTTGTAGAATGGTGAGATCTTGGTAGTGAATCCGCAATAGAGCTCACGAAGGATCCTGATGTATTGAGTTTGTACGCCCTGATTGGCTAGGGCTTCCATGACCGCTTCCGTCTCAACAGAATCAAAGGCCTTCTTTAAATCAATGAACGTTAGACAGAGCGGCATCTTGAACTCCCGAGATACCTCAATGAGCTTGGTTATTGTGTGGATATGGTCGATGGTACTGAATCCTTTTCGGAATCCAGCTTGTTCACATGGTTGTCCTTCATCTAGTGTTCTGCTAATCCTATTCAGGATGACTCGAGTGAATAGTTTGTAGATGACAGACAATAGGCAGATTGGGCGATAGTTGCCAATGTCGTGGATGTCTCCTTTCTTGTATAGTAGTACAGTCTTGCTGGTTTTCCATTGGGATGGAACCTTGCATTCAGACAGGTAGCGTGTGAAGAGTCGAGCTAATGTATTGATGAGTACTGATGGTAAGTTCTTCAGGTGTTCAGGTCTGATCTTGTCTGGGCCAGGTGCTTTTTGTTTCTTTACCGACGAGATGGCATGTTGGATTTCGGAAGGGAGAACATTGGGAACGACATATCCATCATGTGGTATGTGGTATGTGGGCAAGTGGATGTGGCTATTAAAGAGATCTGAGTAGAAGTCATGAATAATCTTCTCCATTGCCCTTCTGGAAGATGTGATAGATCCATCATGATGTCGGAGGGCAGTCATCTTGGTTTTTTAGTTGGTGAAGGACAGGCGGGCATTACGAATGTTTTTCCCAGCTTCTGCTGCATCTACCAGTACTGCTGCTCTCCTGTTTTTGAGGTCATCCTTGATGGCTTTTCTGCACTGTTTTGCCAGTTCGGACGTTTGCTTGTGGTTGC
Source organism: Sorex fumeus (assembly GCF_029834395.1). Classification (NCBI taxonomy): domain Eukaryota; kingdom Metazoa; phylum Chordata; class Mammalia; order Eulipotyphla; family Soricidae; genus Sorex; species Sorex fumeus. The sequence goes on along the minus strand of NW_026606134.1, from coordinate 6,172,574 downwards.
CTGAGGCACGTGCCACGCCACGTTGGCGAATAAGTTCAAGAGTGTTCGAAGAAAGACGGTTTTTTGTGGTTATCTCTCTCTTGGCATTCCTTGCACAATCATGGAGGTGCTGAATCATTCGATCGTATTCCTCATCAATGTTGTCAATGACGGCATCTTCCCATGTTGCTGCAACAGAGCCAAAGAGTTCCCAGTTGGTGGTTGTTCTGGGAGTCTTCTTCTTAAACCTTGCATTCTTTTCTCCTCGTTCTGTGAGGTAGAATTTTGCACGAAGAAGACGGTGGTCTGATCCCGTTTGGAATTTTGGGACAACAGCAACATCGGTTAGGCAAAACCGCCGATTGAATATGATGTGGTCTATTTCATTGTGGAACCGTCCATCGGGAGACTCCCATGTCCAACGTTTAGATTCAGCCTTTTGGAATTGTGAGTTACCATGGAAGGTTTTGGTTGACATGATGAACTCAGACAGTCTGTCACCTTGTTCGTTCCATTCCAGGCCATGGGTTCCGATGTGGAGTTCATCGACTGATCTTCTTGGTCCTATCTTGGCATTAAAATCACCGACAATGATCTTGTAGAAGGTGTGATCTTCTTTATAGAATTTCTCCAGCTCCATGTAGAATTTCTCAGTTTCTTTTTCACCATAACTGGATGTTGGTGCGTAGACAACAAAGATAGAAACTGCCGGTAGTGAGCCACATTTATTCAAGTGTAATCGTCCGATTCGGGTTGTTAGGCATTCAAATGAATCAATGCTTGTGACTAAGTTTGTGTTGACAAGGATACCGACACCACCGACGCCTCTTTTATCACATGTTCCAAGGAACAGTTCTTCTCCAGTGTCGAAAACAGCATGATGGGATTGATGTCTTCTCGTTTCGGTCAGACCAATGATGTCGTACTTGATCTTTCGTGCTTGTACCATAAGGTCTTCAATGGATGCAGCAGATGCCAGCGTACGAGCATTAAAAGTACAGACAATCATTTTTGTTTTTCTGCGTTTTGGCAGCCCATGTCTGCCTTGGTGTTTTATCAGCTTCTCCTTCCATATCCTTCTCGACTCTGCATAATCAGGGCTAGGGGAATGAGATCCATTTATTACTGGATTTGGCATATCAATTTGGTCTATTTGGCATAGATCACGGATAGCTTGCCAGGCTCTGCCGTATGGGTTGGATATTTAAGGATATTTAAGGTATCCTGAAAATTATTAAATAAATAGTCTTGCGGCCGCGAATGCGGCCGCGCGCTCCCGGGAGCTTGTTGTGATAATCTTTGGATCCTGGCCTTTTTTGGGGTTACACGGCAGTTGGAGGGTGTAACTGTTTAGCTACTGACAGGTCCAGTCCCAAACCGTGCAGGCTTAGAGATCTCAGTCCCGGGTCCCACACACCTGGGTTCCTCTGCCAGTTCGGTTATGTCTGAGGCTTATCCAAGTGTGTGGAGAGTGGCTCCAGTAAGGCCTTGGTTGGGGCCTGGAAGTCTTCAGCTGTTGGGCCCTGGCGAGGATAGTCAGACACAGGGTAGGAGACTCTGCCTTGTGCTCTCCCGGGAGCTTGTTGTGATAATCTTTGGATCCTGGCCTTTGTTGGGGTTACACGGCAGTTGGAGGGTGTAACTGTTTAGCTACTGACAGGTCCAGTCCCAAACCTTGCAGGCTTAGAGATCTCAGTCCCGGGTCTCACACACCTGGGTTCCTCTGCCAGTTCGGTTATGTCTGAGGCTTATCCAAGTGTGTGGAGAGTGGCTCCAGTAAGGCCTTGGTTGGGGCCTGGAAGTCTTCAGCTGTTGGGCCCTGGCGAGGATAGTCAGACACAGGGTAGGAGACTCTGCCTTGTGCTCTCCCGGGAGCTTGTTGTGATAATCTTTGGATCCTGGCCTTTGTTGGGGTTACACGGCAGTTGGAGGGTGTAACTGTTTAGCTACTGACAGGTCCAGGATTAAGTCATATTTATAAATATTTCAGAAGAGTACCTATAATGTAATAAGCATTATGTGCTTATAAAATAGAAATAAAATAAAACATTAAGCAAAATAGACAAGGTTTATATATCATAAAATCTGTGATCTTACTCTTAATTCTTTATTTATTAGTAACAAAATAATTAAAAAGCAGACAGAGTTCTCCAACACTGAGATGTTTTCCAGTTTTGCACTGAAGCAATTTCTCCTACAAATGAATTAAGATAAATGCACAAAAATGTATGTAGTAATCACAAGGGTGACTTGCAAGATGTACCTGCAACTCACTCAATGCAATCTATGAATTACTAAAGCATTACAGATTTACTGGGAACAGATGTGTAAAATAATTTTCAACGATTGCAGGAAAGCTTATTTTGTAAGGAAGATATCTATAGTGAATACTTTATAAGAGGATTTGCCATTACCTAGCTTATTTGCTTTATCAATTTTTTCTTTTCATAGAACTCTTAAAAATACACACACATATATATATAATATATGTAATATATATATATGAGTTAAAAATATCTGAACAGGGACTGGAGTGATAGCACAGCAGGTAGGGCATTTGCCTTGCACGCGGCCAACCCGGGTTCGATTCCCAGCATCCCATATGGTCCCCCGAGCACCACCAGGAGTAATTCCTGAGTGTATGAGCCAGGAATAACCCCTGTGCATCGCCGGGTGTGACCCAAAAATCAAAAAAAAATATCTGAACAGGGGGCTGGAGCAATAGCACAGCAGGTAAGGCATTTGCCTTGCATGCAACTGACTCGGCTTTGATTCCCAGCATCCCATATGGTCCCCTGAGCACCACCAGGAGTAATCCTGAGTGCAGAGCCAGGAGTCATCTCTGTGCATCGCCGGGTGTGACCCAAAAAGCAAAAAAAAAATCTGACCAAATAATATGAAGGGGAATATCTGACCAAATAATATGAATATATATGCACATACATGTATATGTATATATGCACATGCCTTTAGTTCTATTATCAATGTCCATTTTTCTATTGTTTTATTGTGTTTTGTCTACATATCAATTTTATATCCTTATATGCATACTTGTTTTCAATTATCCAAGAGGTGTTTTTGATTCACTTATTTCACCTTCCATCTTCTTTATTTTTTCTGTGAAAAATTCTCTTAATTTTTTTGTGAAAACTTGTCATTTTTTTAATGACTGAAAAGTATTCCATTGTATAAATTGTACCATATCTATCTTATCTAGTCATTTGGATGAAGACACTTCAGTTGCTTCTATACTTTAGCTGTTGTAAATATACTGCAATAAATATTGGGTTGAATATAACTTTTGGAGATAATAATTGGTCAGATACACAATGGGGGAATTTTTGACTATATGGTAGCTCTGCTTTCAGCTTCTTGAAGAAATTGTGTGACATTTTCCAAAATAATTTCTCCAATTTACAATATAACCAATTGTATACAGGAAATCCTATATCTTCAGATCCTCTCCAATACTTAATATCAGTAATATAGATGTAAGGAAAAAGTGAACCTAAATGTATTCTGAACTCACAATTTCTCATAATAATTCATAAACATTTTTCCCATATACATATTGACTATGTTCATTGTTTCTTTGGAGAAATGTCTATTAAAATGTTTTGCCAATTAGGGTTTTTGTTTTTGTTGTCCTTCATTATGTTGCATGAGCTTTTTATATACTTTGACATTATACCCTTTTATCTTGTGCTATTCAGTGTACTATACCTTTAGAGATTTTTGTTCTGTTTGCATATTATCTTTAGATCAACAAAAATTTTTCTATTTTTGCTAGTCCCTGTTGTTTCCCTTTATCTTCATTTCTACTGATGCCCCCCCCACTTATCTTTCATGCTAATGGCATGAAATAATTTACCTTTGTCTAAAAGATTTGCAGTTTTAGGTCTTTGATCAGTTGTCACTTTATTTTATGTAAACCTAGAGAGAAGTCCAGTTTCGTGTTTTGTACATAGATGGCCAGTTTTGCCACCATCATCTGTTAAAGAGATTCTTATTTCTCCATCATATGATTTTAAACCCTTTTTTCATAACATATGTATATATATTTATATATATGGACATGTCTGTGTTTCTCATAATACCATACAGTTTTAATCACTATCACTTTGTAGTACAGTTTTGAGTATATGCAATAGGATGTATCTATTTTTCTTCTTTATAATTGCATTTGAGGCATTTTATGATAATAAAATAATAAAATACCTGTAGACCATAGTATTTTATGTTCTGTTTCATTTAAATATGTCATTGGAATTATGATTGGGATTCCATGGAACCTCTTTATTGCTTTTGAAATATAGAGATGGTGGAAAAGACTGTGACCATGGTATTTCTCTATGTCTATAAAGATATTTTTCATATTTTAATGTCTTATTCTGTATTTTGATTGAAGGCCACACTTGGAAGTGCTCAGGAGTCACTCCTGGCTCTGATCTCAGGAGCAATATACTTTGGCCAAGATTTGAATCAGGGCTGTGGCTGGAACTGCATACTTGGGAAGCACCTTAATCTTTTTGCAACCTCCCCAGTTCCAGGCTTCACAGGAGTATCTGGGAGATGGGGAAAAGTTTTCTTGACTCAATGTCTATTTAATTATTTACCTGCTCCATTCACAGCTAACATAGCCAAGATTCTTTGGAGAGTTAGAGATTTTTCCTTTAGTTCCTTGTCATCATCTCCACGGTCGAAGGTCATTGCTATTCTCTCAAGTGTTCTTCAAGTACCCCAGTGTTGCCCTTGTCACAAATACAGTGGAAAATTTCTTAACCTTGTTTGATATCCTTGAGGCACGAACATTGTTAGTGTCTCCTGAGACACGGTGGCCTTTGCGTCCCTTAGTTTGCACTCTTAGATTTCCTTCCAGTTTTCTTTTCTGTCACCTTTCTCTTTATTACTCATTAAATGACAATGTCTTTTTGCATTTGCCCTTGGCCTCTACTTATTCATGGTAAACAACAGCTCTCCAATGCACGATGCTAGAATTTTCTTTACTTCCTACTCCTATGGCGTTTTTACTAGTGTCATTGAAATCTTTACCAATGTCATCCATTCCTAGGATGCAAAAATGATCATCTGTTCCCAGTACTGGGAGAGTTAGAGAATTAAAAGATAAGAGCAAATCCTACTAAAATATTTTTTATTTACATGAATTCAAAATTAATTGGAAATCAGATTTTTTGGGCAACTTTGGTGATAATAGAGGCGATAAATTCAATTTCTTTCAGAAGCCAGTTAGTTTATAAAATTATGACAACCAAAAAGGTGAAAAAAATAGATCTAGTGGGGGGTGTTAAGGTCTATTAAAGAAGATAGCCCACAAACAGCTTCTGTTTCAATTTCTTTCCTATATTTGCATACAAGTGAATCTGGTACACAGGCTATATCTGATCTAAGGCTACTCTGAGATCTCTATACTAACAATGTCCTCTAATTCTGTGTAGATGACTATTTCCCAAATATCTAGATATTTCCACGTGTATATTTTCCTACTTGGCAGGCTACTAAAAGTATCCTGCTCACATGGCAGAGTCTGGCAAACTCCTCATGGCGTACTCAATATGACAAAAACCAGTAACAATGGTGGGTCTCATTCTCCTGACCCTGAAAGAGTCTCAAATGTGGTACTTTTTAAATTCTCAGGGCTAGGACGATGGAGATGTTACCGGGGCCTGCTCAAGGCAATAGACAAACAACAGGATGACAGTGATGCAGTGATATTTTCCTAGTAAATCAAGATCAACAAAATGCTGACATAAGACTTCCATGCTATAGCCAGAATTCTCACTCTGTTATGCAATTAGGATCATGCCATTTTTTCTCTTTAAACCTTTACTGACTTTTAACTGACAGCAAAATAAAACTCAATTTTTATTTACAATGTTTTCAAGAAGTTTATGTGTCCCCAGTTTGCTGCCTTTAGTGTCATCTGTCATTATCACCCTCACCTTACCACTTCATACTCAATCTGGTTTTCGCCAAAAATATCTGAGCAAAACACTTTCTCCCTGGCTTCTATAACTCTAGGTAAGAGTTGGAGGTGTACTTCCTGCTTGTACTATGTTCACAAATGTCCTCTATGTTGCTTGCTCTGGCTAATAAAATACAAACAAGATGGAAATATGCAAATTTTGAAAAAAAGTATTAGGGTTTGTGCCTACTTTGGTTTTTCTCTCTTTCTGTTGCTGTGGAAGCACAGCATTTTCGGATTTCCCAGCACACAAGAGAGGTAAATTGTTCTGGGACCTAAAACCTTTGCAGTGAAACTTCTAAAGTTATTAGTGTCTGGCATATCAGAGATGCTTGTTAAAAATATCAATTGTAGGTGACAAAACTTACCCCAAACCACATGAGAAAAAGATGAAATGATTCGCAGTGCACTCCAACATAATAGGCTCCATAGGATTTTGTTTAGTTGAAACTCTGTGTGAGTCAACCAAAGTGTTGATAAATAGTTTTGCTTTCTGAGGCTGTTCTTTCGTAAGGGGAAAGTTCTCTGTGAAACAAAAAAGGATTAAAGAAAGAGAGAAACTCTGGGCACTGGAGAGACAGTACAGAGATAGGATGCTCCCTTTGTACATGGCTGACCTGGGTTCCATCCCTAGTATGGTCCCCTAAGCCCAGTGTAGTGATCACTGATGCTTAGAGCTATAAGTAAGCACTGAATACCACTTTTATGCCTCTCCAAACAAATTAACAGAGAAACTATGCACATTAGAAACCAAATGAGCAATTATTTACTTTCTTTTGTATGTTCATACCATAAAAGTCAGGGTGCTGGGATATGACAGAACCTTCTTGAATGACATGATGGGACTTAGAATAAAGTGTACAAATATTACAAGTTGAAGGAATTTTCCTCACAAGAGTTAAACCCTTCCTTTCCCTAAAACCTATAACGTCTTCAACTAAGTTGTAGTGTTTGGCTAATTTACTGTCTAATCAAAGATAACCATGCTTAGATTTACAGAACTCTTAGAATATAAAGACTTTTAAAAATGAGGAACCATTTAATAATACTGCAATGTAAAAATATAGAATTTCCTTTAAAATTTTGATCTCTAAACCCAGCTCATAACCAACCTTGATTGAGAAAATATTTATGCACAGGGATGCTTAAATTCCACCATAGATATGATGAAATTCTAGAAGCTATTGATTTAAAATTCTTTGTTCAAATAGATAGCTTCTAGAATTTCATCAGATTTCATTGTCTTTGGGTGATGATCACTATGTAAGTTAAATAATATCAAACATGACATTTTTTATCAATTGAGAAGACATATTCAATTTTGATGAAAAAATTCTCTCTTTATGATCACATGAGTATAAAGAAATGAGAAGCAATGAATGATGAATTTCATCATAAAATAGAGAATAAGAGCAAAATGGAATGAAATTGCTTAACAAACTCAAAATTCAACAATTTTTTAATGTAAATTGCTCTGGACACTTGGTGTGAACCACTAGAGAACTCAAATTGAGATAGGTTAAGTTAGCAGTGAATTGACCACAAAGAAAATAGACAAACATAAGTTCTGATCTCACTTCTGATTTTTAAGACGTGCATTATTTAGGTCATAAACATAATCACCACTATACATTCATTTAATTGATGAGACTTCTGTCTCAGATTACTATTGTAAAATTTAAGTGGTATAAAATTTATAGCATGTAATGAGCACACCTAAGTGATCCCTTTAGTATTCTTATTACAATCTTGAAATGATCTTACAAAAATGATCTACCAGTCTCACCCTCCACATAAGTTGTTTAATGAAAGGAATAAATTGTAATCCTGAAAGCATAGTAAATATAATCAAAAATAACTGAATACATGGAAGTTAATAATAAAGGACATTCAACTTGTCACAGAGAAATTAGAATTGAGCAGTAAATTGAAGTTCATGCAGGTAGACAATGATTCCACCCACAATGATACATATGTCAATATCTTTTACCTAGTAAACATATTACTTTATGTAACAAATGTGAATAAAAATTATGGAAATATTAAAGTCATGAAAAGGTAACCATTAAAATAGGGACATAGTGATGCGTTACCTGAGCAAGCCTCTGTAATCTAGAATGTTCTTAAATGTGCAAAGGGGCAAAGAGTCAATGTCAAACCAATGCAGTGTGAAAAAGAGTCAGCTAGTTTTTGCTGGCTTTGGATAGAAGCAGGGGTTCAAGCCAAGGAAGGCAGGGGGCCTCTGGAAGCTAGAAAAGGCAAGAATATAGATTCAGCTTGTGAACATATAGCATGGAAAGCAGCAGGGCATTCAAAATCAGATGCCTTGGGTTCAACCCAGAGTTGAATCTCCAGAACGATGAAATCAAACAGATGCCCTGAGTCATGCCCCTGGTTTGTAGCAATTTGTTTCTGAGGGAATTGATGCTGAGCTAAACTGAAAAAGTGGCGAAGGGGAGGACTAGTCCTCTGAAGATGGAGCTGACAACACTGAGGCCAAGGTTGGGAGACAATGGTTGAGAATCCTGGGATATCAAGAACCACAGAGGTGAGTGCTCTCTGTGAGCAAGTCAGGGCAACAAGAGACTGCAGAAGGCCATGCAAGTCCTTCAGAAAAATCGGGAAATAATTGATCCTGCTAGCTATAGGAAAAATTTTAATTAATTGTTTCAGTGGGGGAACAGACCTAGCAGTGCTCAGGGATTACTCCTGATTCTGTTCTCAGGGATAACCCTGGAAGTGCTCAAGAGACCATTCGCAGTTCAGGATTGAACACAGGCAAGGCAAGTTGCCTTATCTAGGACACTAGCTCTCTGACCACTCTAGGGAATTCTAAAAGAACTTTCAAGATCAATGAATAAGCTAACTATCTTCAAAGTAGGAGAAACCATTCAGAGTGGGAAAATGCAAGTGCCCTCATTAAATATATCAGAGAAATTATTATTGAAGATGTGATATAATATTAACTTGTCATATTTTCAAATTACAACTTTTGTTCAATACTCTTTCCTGCTATGGGTATGCAAATCATCATTTATGGTACTTCAAAACTTTCATTTCCTTCTTTATCCTCCTTAGAGAAAGTCAGGTTACAAATGCAGTAATAGTATCGTGTAGATGGAAAGATAAGTTGAGAAACAAAAACTGATCAGCCATCCTTTTATTCAACATGTTTATTGAATATATTTTGTGGTATACACTGAGCTAGGCAGATTTGAAAAAACATAACAAAACAAAACTGAACCCAGAAAGAATGATTCTAGTTTTATAGGGCACTAGGGAGTGTGTGTCTTCCAGGACACTAGGGGTGGTGTGTGTGTGTGTGTGTGTGTGTGTGTGTGTGTGTGTGTTCATGCATGCACTGGTAGATACACATTAAATAGTAAATAAAAAATAATAGATTAACTAAGACAAATTTGGGGAAAGAAAGAAGTAAGTTACTTTTAGAGAGAGAGAAAAGAGAAAGGAATGAGTTGTATACATTATTCTGGGCAGTCAGGAAATTTGGGAGGAAGTGGTGTTTGCAATGAACCATGAAAACCTTTGAAGGAGGGAAAGGACCTTTCCTGGCAGAGAAAATATTGTGCAGAAGCACCTGACATTAAAAAAGGCCATTGATCCGGAATGAGTCCAGGCAAATAGCACACACCCTGTGGGAGAAAAAAAGAGTCATCTCCAAAGCAGTCTCCGGCTATAAGTGGAATTAGCTGGTCAATTGTGGTCAAGTTGTCCAAAGTCCTTGAACTTTGGGCATCTAGTGAACGAAATCAGTTGAATTTACTCATCTCATACCTGCAAAAGAACAAGACACCCGCTCCATTGTCCTATAAAGAGCATTGTGACAAAGAAAAAGCTATTTAAAATATTGAAAAAGCCTTGGCTTTTAGCAAATATTTATTGAAGACTTAATTTATGCAAAGTGCCAGGGGGAGCAGGAGGAGTGAAATGCATCAGCATCTGTTCTCTGGGCGAGGTTGTTACTTCTGTTCTGTCTCTCATGCTTCTGTAGGTTGGTTGGTAGGAAGGATCCCCAAATACCACCACCCACAGACAACTTTTAAAGGATCACTGAGAAGCTCTGAGCAGTTTCGGAATATCTCCAACCTACCCCTAGACCTTAAAATGCTACATCTGACTTCTGTGGCTTTCTACCCACGGTCTGATTATATCACCTTCGGAGGCCTGCAGGCTAGGTTCCCCGGCACATACTGGGTCACCCTTGAGCTCAGTTTTCTGTACAAATTACGTCTCCAGAGTTGGAATGATATAAAGAGAGAGGAAAAACTGGTCAATTCAGCCTTAAGAGACTCTGAAAGGTTTCTGCAGTGTCTCTTGTTGGAAAATGATTTTAAAATAACTAGATATGGCTGAGGTTGATTTCAGAAGAAAGCCACATGATTCTCTCCAACACCTAAACATATCCCAGAAAAAGAGGATCTGGATGGTGGGTGGAGAGATTGCTAACTGTAATGCCTAGAGAGTGTGTGTTCCTTGACATAAAGAGGGAGAGAATTTAGCACAAGATTATTCAGATAAGAATGTCAAGATCTAAAGCAAATCTGTGACATTCTCATCGGCATTGCTTTATTTCCATCCCAGTTCTCATGAGGCAGGAGGGAGAATTTTCAGCTGCCTTTGTTGGGCAAATTTTGTTGGAAGCAAAATTTTAATGAGGACTTTTGCTCTTGCTCTTCATTGTTTGGTGATTGCCATATATGGGAAGACGAAATACATAGTTTCTTTAGCAGTTATCATAAGTATTCTTATCCCCATACCAAAGAAAGCTCTACTTAAGTTGATCTGAGGTGACATAAGGTAAAACACAGCCTTCTATGGCTGAAGTATAATACTCCTTTAGTTCCTATTTGCTTTCTTTTGCCCTTGCAATTTTATTTGCTGAAGTGTAACATTTCTTATTTTAAGTCCTTAATTGCAAATAAATATGATTCCAGGGAGGAAAATAGTATAGTGAGTGAAGTTAAAAGTAAATATATTAGACATATCAGAGCAAATGAATGTTAATGAAGCAATTTCTTTAATGCTCTATAGACAGCTAGTCTTCATGTTTATATAAAACTGAGATTGATTTATTTTTAATAAGAGCTGGGACTAGAAAACATAGCTTTCATGTTGCTATTTGAAGTACCAACTAGATTTTGACCTCTCAAAATTTTATGACCCAGTCTTATAACTTGATAGTGTTATTTTTAAATAGTACATTTCTAGGTATTAAAACAAGCTGTCACATCTCAGATGATTTTACCAATAATACCAGCATTATCTCAGTGAAACCTTAATATTGAACCTTAATAGTGGAAGATAGGGGCCATTAGGGGTCATATCATATATCCATAAACAGAACCACAGTGTGATCCCCCAAGAAATATATTAGGTATTCACTAGGATCATGTCTCATAGGACACATGTCATAGGGCACAGGCCTATGACACAGGCACAGGCCTAAATAAGGGGATATAGGATGACACAGAAAGTCAGGCAAGGATTAAGATTTATACATCTTCGAGGTTAGTTCTCTTCTTTATCTTCCAAGTATTCCCTATATATGCCACCCCTTCCCTGATCACCCAGGAATAGAGCCACAATCTGTCATGAAGGTGTCTAACATTTTATACTTCTTGGTTAGAGTTCTAGTAATTATTCTCTAATCTGAGAGTGGGATAGAAACTTTGTTAGTATCTGTGAATAGTTTTTTAATCTCTTTAAATAAGGGCACCTCTGGCAGTGCGGTGAGATGAGTGCATGTGTTTGACAGGGGGATGTGTGAGACCAGCTCCAGCAAGACTGGGACCCACGGTGCAGGCCTGATGTTTTTCTAGGCAAGTGTGCAGCACTTGGGACCTGGAAGTGCTGGGGACCATCAAAGCTATGCCAGGCAATGCTTAACATGCTGTGTGATGCCAGGGAGAAAACTCAGGGACTCACATTTGCTAGACATATGAACCTCCACTTTGGCCCTAGCCCTACCCCCCCAACTTTTGCGGGTGTTGTATAGAGTGATTTTTGCCTGTTGGGATGAGAATGACAACTCTGACCATGCAAATATTTTTCAAAATTTAGCACGTTTTGAGAGTATGTTGGAAAATAGTTGTGCTTCATTTTCTTCTCGTGAGATGCAGAATCTGATTTTTCTGCTGCTCATAATTTGAACCAGGTATCTTCTTGTTATTTATTTTATTTCATTGTTATTGTGGATTCAGTGCTGGGGAAAAAGATTGTAAATAGAACTTCTGATTGTTCAGGGTTCTGACAAATAGACAAGAGTTAGCACTGCATGGATATGGAGAGCTGGGGAGATTGCGCAGGGTTTGGAGACATTGTGTAATAGTTGCAGCCTAGATTTCTTTCTGAAGTTCACTGAGGGACTTTGCCAGTCATCTACCAGGGCTCATGAATTGGAGTTTAGACTGTCTGTACCTAATCCAACTGGACAGTGATTTCATGAGAGAAAATAGTCGTAGGATTTGTTCAGAGAAACAGTCTCTGTGACCACATAACAATAGTGAAGACCAAAGGAAGCTCAGAAGCACAGTGGAGTTGTGGAGAAGCATCATCTACCATCCATGTGGATGCTGAGGGTTTAGTCACTTCTGTGAATGCTTCTCTCTCTTCTCTGTGTAGCTCTACCAGGTCAGTACTGCACAACCCTTCCACCACATGCTCACAGGCACACACACACACACACACACACACACACATACACACACTCTCTCCCTGTCTCTCTTTCTCTTTTTCTCTCATACATGTACACTGCATCTTGATCAGCCTTATAGATCTCAAGTAAAGCTTAGCATAGAGTTTAGACCTTTCAATATGTTAAAATAGTGATGTTTTTGTGTGTGCTTAAGAAAGGAGAACACAAAAACAAAGAATCGTTCATTTTGCTATTGAACATATTTTTAAAACTTCATTTATTTACTGGGATAATATTACAAGACTGGAAATATTGTATGTGAGGGGTGCAATGTTGCATCACCTCAGAGCACCAATATCCTTCCGCCACAGTTCATTGTTTGGATCCCATCCACCTCTCCACACCAACAGTTCCATATTTGGACTCCATCCACTTTTCCACACAATTTACTGTCCCCATTAGGAGCCTAAGCTCTTTGGTCAGGGTTGTAGGTTTTATTTTTTTGAATTAGAACTTATCTTTATTGTGTTTTGCATCTTATATCTAAGAAATTAGTAAGATTAACAGGCATTTGTTCTCTTACTTTTGCATTCAGGCAGACCCTGGGAATCTCCTTATGGTGTATTCGATATGCCAAAACCAGTGATGACAACAGGTCACATTCCCTTGGCCCTGAAAGAGCCTCCAATCATTGACAAAAGATGAGTAAGAAGAGGCCGCTAAAATTTCAGGGCTGTGAGGAATCGAGATGTTACTGGCCCCTGCTCAAGTAAATCAACAAACAATGGGATGACAGTGATACTTTTGCATTAGTTTGCTGAGCTCACATACCCTCTAATTTCATCCACGTTGCCACTGAAGGCAACATTTCAACTTTTCCAATGGCTGAATAGTGGTCCATATTATGTTTATGCTATGTTTTCTTTGTGCATCTGTAGTTGGGCACTTGAGGTGTTTCCAGATCTTGGTGATTTTAAACAATGCCACAATGAACATGTACATGTACATATCTTTTCAAGTCAGTGTCATCTTTTTCTTTGGATATATAGAATTTGGATATAAAATTGAAATGACTGGATCAGACAAGAAGGTTATACTAGTTACTTTTTTTTTGTATATGGAGAAAATTCCATGTTGTTTTTTACGAGGCTGAATCAGTTTATAATCCCACTAATGGAGAATGAAGTTTCCCTTTTCTCTACACCCTCCACAACTTGTTTCTGGTCCTTTTGATGAATCTATATTCACATGTATGAGGTGACATCCCATTTTCAGTTTAGTTTGCATTTTCCTGATAATAAGTGCCAATAGGTGTTCCTTTGTGACCACCTGTATGTTTCCAGGGATAAGACATCTATTCCTTTTGCTCCCCTTTTTTGATGGGATTGTTTGTGTTTTGGTTGCTGATTTTCTTCAGTTCTTTACGTCTCTTGAATATTAGCCCTTTGTCAGCTGTATGATGTGTGAGAATTTTTTTTTACATTTAGTAGGATATCTGTGATTTTACTATTTCACTCTGCAGAAAAGCTTTAAGTTAATAAAATAGTTGGGAATTTTTGTTTTTTATTTCTTTATTTAGCTTTTGCTTCTCTTGTTGCTAAGTTGAATCGCCAGAGATATTACTGAAGCCAGTACCTTGGGACATTTTGACTATATATTCTTCAATGTACTATATGATTTGAGATATGATGTCCAAGTATTCAGTTCATTTTAACATTAATTTATGTCATAGGCAGTGATCATTTCATTAATTTCCATATGGCTGCCTAGTTTCCCCAGTGCCATTTGTTAATGAGATATACCTTTCTAATTTTATTCTCTTAGCTTGTTATAGTAGATTTCTTTGAGTATCTTTTTTGTTGATGTCACTGAGATTGGCACTGGATATTCATCTGTGATGAAAACAAATGGTACTAGAGCAATTGTAATGTGGGTAGTGTGTTTGCCTTGCATGTGGCTGTCCTGGGTTCTATCCCCGGCATCTCAGATGGTCCTCCAAACCCTTCCAGGAGTGATCAGAGAGTGCAGAACTAGGAACATCCCTAAGCTCTGACTGGTGTGGCTGCAAAACCAAAAAGAGAAAAATGACTTCTAGGAGATATCTAGTCTGTGTTTAGAATACATATTTATGTGTGAAAATCCTGAGTATAAAATGAAGTTTTTGAGAGATAAAAAATAGTAGGGTACATTTTTATCCCATTATTCTGAGAAATCAGGCACTTTGCACTCAAATATTACCTTTATCTGTGAGGATGCTCACCTCATGATTTTGGGCTCTATTATTATTTTGTGCACTGATATTCATTATTAGAAAATGACCCATAATTCCAAACATGGGTTTCACTAATTTCTGACAACCTAAAACCACTGTATTTGGGTTGGTTACCAAAAACAATGATTGTGTTTTACTTTTACCATCTGCTTAGTTATTGATCCATAATGGTGTGCCATTAGCTAAATTTCTATTAACTAAGAAAATGATGTTGCCATGCTCACCTAGCATCACAAATGGTCTCATTCACATTATTCTTTTGATGATACTTATTGTAGGCCCCCCTGGATCCTTAGTTCATTGGACAGATGGATCATTCTAAATGGCTCTAAGATCCAACATAATAGTATGCAAATTACAAAGGTTTTCTCACACTGCATTTAACTGCAGAGAATACTTACTACTCCCATCTCACAGATGAGGTAATGAATGGTGAAACAAATTTAACACCATCTCAAGTGATAATAAAGGGCCACTGTAGATTTCCAGCTGGCCACCCTCTAGCGTCAGTATTGCTAATGTAGTGTCTTCTGCTACCCATGAACATTTGTTTTTAGACCCAGAAGACAAATAGGTTCATGTTTCAGGTACTCTTGTGTTAATTTATTTTAGTAACAGTTTTTAAACCTTTCCTAACTGGCTTCATTTTGATTTGTACATTTGGTTGGTCATTCTGAGTAAACTTCTGTTCACCTTGGTAAGATAACTCATTTGGTTTTACTTCCATCATTTATGCTGTAGAATGGGAAGTTGGGAGTACCCTCCTTGAATTAGTATTAAGTGAGATAATATACAGTTCATATTAGATTCATAGAGAGCTTTAAAAGATATCTGGCACCTAATTAGTGCCAGATCCAGTAACTTCCCTGAATTGGAAACCGCAGTCAGGAGCACTAGTACCCTCCTCCACCCAGAGATACTTTGTTTCTTTTCTAGAAATCAAAGGCAGAAGATTTAGTTGTAATCTTCTTGGTTTCATCTTGTCTTCAACTTCTGATCCTTTTATTACTTATTGAAATATCTCTATAAGAAAAGCTAGAGAATTCTTGAATTGCTGTCCTTCAGAAATGACAGCCAAAATTGTAAAGGCAGACAGAATTGGAGTAATTGATTAAAAAGATATCATTGAATCAGCAGATATAATTTATGGCATTCTTTCATCTTTTGTATAGGAATATAATAGAGATTATACTAGAGTGTTGTGAGAAAAAAAATAATCACAAGGTCTGATTGTGAATCTGTATATTACCCTGGACAACGACCATACTTGTGATCTCAATCACCATGCAAAACCTGGGTATCTTCACTTATCTAATAGAAAGAAATCTTCTACCTTGCGGGTAATTGTTAGAAATGAATCACTGATTATACATGATTTCAGTGTGCAAAAGAAAATGATGCTAATTTTCAAAGAGCAGTATTAAATATTCGAGCTGAGAGTTGCTTGTTAAAGCTTGTAAAAGGTCACTAATGATCTTCTTTATCCTAACTTGCGCTGGTAAATTATATCAGGCTTTGGGATACTTGACATCTTGTTACTATAGCTGCTGACTTTTTGAAAAATATTTCAAGCTTTCTGGGGCACAAAGCTGGCCAGAATCTGACAAAATACATTTCAAATTGGCTTCATACCTATTCCTACTCCTAGTGTTCTAATGGGCAAATGGCCATGGTTACAGTGTATAGGAGTGAAAGACTAGGTTGGATAGAATTTACAAAGTCCTACCTAGCACCTCAACCTAACCCTGCATCTTATGATTATTTGAGGCATATTTATCTTAGTAAAGGATCAGTCAATCTAATCTTAACTATATTTTTGTGGTTATATACAATGCAGATATATTTCTTTTTCCTCATCTCCCATATAATAATATCACCTCACCTTTACTACAAACTTACATTTTAAAACTGAATTTTTATTCACTAGTTTTGATAGGATTTAAAAGTTTTGTATTCATTTGGGTGGTATTTTGCATTGGATCTTTCCTCAGAGGAAATTCTTCATAGAGGAGCAGTCTATATAATCCATAACTTCATGATTAGCAGCAGGAACTCTGGGGACACATTTCTATTGTTAAAATAATGTGTAGTGTTTTAAAAATTGCTCCTGTATACAGGGAGTGAGCTCAGAAGGATAAAGTACACACTTTTCATGTAGGAGCCTTGGGTTTGACTCCTTGAGAGTTTTTAAAGTGCTCTCCCCCCAATAAAATCCCCAATAGTTTTTAAAGTTTTCTGTATAGAACAAATATCTAATAATAATTCTATATTATCATACATATTTTTTCTGAATAACCTTTCAGTATAGTAAGGACTGTCCTGTCTATGATTCTAACCTAGTCCCTTTCTGTAACTTTTATCTCTTTCAAACCCCCGAAGTGGAATATACCCATTGGGCTGAAAACATATGAAACTCAGCACTTACATTTTTTTTTTTGCTTTTTGGGTCACACCTGGCATTACACAGGGGTTACTCCTGGCTCTGCACTCAGAAATTACTCCTGGCATGCTCAGGGGAGCATATGGGATGCTGGGAATCGAACCCATGTTGGCTGCTTGCAAGGCAAATGCCTTACCTGATGTGCTACTGCTCCAGCCCCTACTCAACTCAGCACTTTCTTTTCAAAATATGTTGTTTCTTTCCCTAAAAAGGTCTTTGTTTTGTGACATCACCATAGCAACATGTTAATCCAACATGTTAATCATCATTGATACTATCACTGCTACATTCATTAGAGATCAGGCCTTTTAAATATATTTTCAGTTTGTATTGTTTTCATAACCACTGCACCAATTGGCAGACCTTTTAATTGTAAGCTGAATAAGTGACTTTTATATTAAGCACCTAACTTTTGTGGGGAGTTCTTTAAAATAAAACAAATTAAATCTCATGGATGCAGTAAGGATTAGGTAACAGCTATCTTTGCACCCACAGAGTGCATGATCTTTGCTCTATAAAAATTCATTCTTCTTACTGTGATGATTTTACTTATATGAATCAATTCTTTGAAGTAGAAAACCATCCTTCTTCCATTATGTCTTCTGTACAAAACACGATATCTGGCTTGATACATATTGAATGAATGAGTAAACACCCTTGAGAGTAAGTTGATAAACATAACTTCTCCTAGAAATAAGACAGCAAGTTGAGTTGTTATGAAACGTTCCCATTCACTGTGCCTTTCCATCAGTTTGAGTTCTCTGTACTGTCATATTATACCAAACTTTTATCTACTATGAAAGTTTGAGTTCATAAATAAAATGAAAGTTAATCTATCATCATTTGCCCAGCATTCTGGTTGTTACTTATGGAACCATGACATTTTATTTGTAAAAACATTCATTTTCCTAAGGGGAAAGGCATCTTTTAAATTCTTTATGAATTTTATTTCACCGAACTTTGTTTTATATGAATCAGTAGAAGTAAATATTCTGAGAGCTGTTGGAAACACTGGGTAAAATTTAAGTAGTTGCCAAAGATCAATAATGCTAATAAAATATAAATGACTTGTCATGTCAGAAAACTTTGTTACTCAGTTGCCTAGTCACAAATCTTGTCTCTTTGTTCCCTGTTATCATCTGTGTCTTAAATTCTCATTGAAATTTGAGTCTGCTCCCAGAAGCAGGAATATATCTTTCTTTTCATTTTGTCAAGCTCAGCTGAAACCCAGTGTACTTGCTCAGTTAGCACTTACCATTTGGACATAGCTTTTTATTCTCTGGTACTGTTCATTATATTACTGTCGCCCTTTAAAGATATCCTGGGCTTCGGAAGAGCCAATACCATTGAAATTTTTGTATGTGATGTGTATGTTATGTGTATGTGAATCATGTGAGAGATGCCTGGGGTTTACTCTTGACTCTGTGCTTAGAGATCACTCACTGCAAGGCTTGGGCCACCACATTGGGTAGCAGGAATCAGATCCTGGTAGGTTGCATATAAGGCAAACACCCTACCCACTATAATGTCACTCTATATCCCCCCACTTCTTTTTCCTCATTTATACTCATTTATGTTACTGTGTCTGGCATATTGAATACTCTCGGTAGCTTGCCGGGCTCTCCGAGAGGGGCGGAGGAATCGAACTCGGGTCAGCCATGTTGGCCGCGTGCAAGGCAAACGCCCTACCCGCTGTGCTATCGTACTGGGCCCGCTCGAGCAAATCGACGATCAACGGGAGGGCCTTTACCTTTACCTTATACTCATTTATATAGGAAAATGTGCATGAGGTAGTTTAACTGTTTAATTCTGACTGATAGTTAAACCAATATTTGAATTCAAATGTAATTTCCAGGCTGAGAAATGTGGCAAATTTAGCTTAATTTGAAAAATAGATTATTATGTTCATGGTGCACTTCTAATTCAAATTTTCACATTATTTTAAAAGAGAAAAATTGAAACTATTTCCTTAAAGTGTAAATTTAGTGAAATGTCTAAATTAAGTGTACCAAGATAGGTATTTTTTTATGTCAGCAGTATAGTACTTTGTATCACACACAAAGAAATTCATGTTTCTTTTACTGTTAAGGACTTGATAAAAATGAAATCTCACATTTGAAGAAAATAAATGCCTTAAAACTAAACTCAGTTTTCAGCTACAAAACTTTTGATTAATACTCTTAGAAACAATTTCATTTAGTTACACTGAAATCAATTTTGAATAGTTTCATCCAAACTATAATAGATAAACGAGACGATTCTTAGTCCCCGAGGAACCATTTGTAGTCCAATGTAATACCATCAATAATTAAGGGAAATCAGGGGGAAGGGTATGAAGTGGTTCAGAATTTAATAAACCTACCCACAAGGTAGAATAGAAAGTTCAAATATAGAACTGAGAAATATGGCATTTAGGTAAAATGGTTCTTCAGGAACTTATTTAATGACATTAATGTTAAGTTATTGCAGATTTTTCTGGTTTAATTCAATCTTTCCTTTGAAATAAATGCTGAAATGACCACTCCTGCTACACATGTCCATAATATAAGTAGCCAGCTGATTTCCTGAAACCCATAATCAGGCAAAATGCAGACAAGCTTTATACAGGCATTCTCTGCTTCCCAAAAGTCAGCTTACAATGCCACTTAGCTTTTATAAAAATTCTACACGTACACCTTTTAGTATGTAATAGAAATCCAAGAGTATTTTTTTTTTTGCATTTGTAACAATGGGGGAAATAGAATTCAGAATTGGCTTGGCAGAGAATCATAGAGAGAGCATATCTTCTGAACCCAAATCACCCCACCAAACTTCATCCTCTGGATATGTTTTATATAGAACATACATTTATAATGCAATTCCTGCTTTTGTATTATTGTGGATTCTATTGGTTTGGTATGATTTTGAAGGTCAGTTATCTTTTGAGTGTGTGAAGGCTAAAATATTGTCCATACACTGAATGGTTCTCTGCTTCATGCTCTATTTCAGATAGTGCAGAGAATCTACATTAGCTGTACATATATGATATGGAATTACCTGGCAAGAGGAAGTTGCAAGACAAATCTGAATTTTGGTGTTTAGAGAACTGCAATTCATTTGACTGTAATCCAGTTTATATAATCTTGGCAAGCCTTAGAACATTAAGTGCTGAAAGATATCAGATGATGAAAATTTGTATCTTAGCTGCATCTCATGGTCCTTGTGAACATTTAAGTAAGTCATGCATGTTCTAAGGGTTTTAGTTTCTTACCTGAAAAATGAGGATAACATAATCTGATGTGTTTTATAGGCTTGTAAAATCCAACCATGGGATTGTAAGAATTAGCCTTGCTGTCCTGAAAGTGTTACATCATTTCATCTTGTTGTGACATAGTACTATTACCTTAACCAGGAGGATCTCAAAAAGGCTTTTTTTCCTGATTATTATGCTATGAAGAGATCAAGAGTCACAGGCACACTACTGCAGGTGTAGTCGAATGAGCAATTTGGTGGGTATCTGTGCTTGGAATCTAATGAGGCAATGAAAAAGTAATTCTATTCATGGGAGGAGGGATTGACAGGAAAGGTTAGCAGGAACAACCTATTATGGGCAATTGCAGAGACTGATCATGCTGAGGACAACAGCCTCCTCTCACACCCTCTGAACTCTGCTTGTGTCCAGGAAGTCGTATGAATTCAGTGCCTTATCTGATAGAATGGTGCTGCTCACATGTTAATCTGCATACCTGAAACTCTGACACTGGTGTAAAAGTATCAATACTGATCCTGTGGATCTGAAGCAGAATCTCAGCTTCACCAAATGATGCAGGGGGTGCTGGAGCTCTCAAACCCCACTATTAACAGGGTCAAGAGAAGGATTTCTCAATGCACAGTCTTGTGGTATATCGTCACCTTGTCTGATGGTTCCCTACTTAAAAAACACATATGGCACATTTAAACAAAAGTCAAGTTCCTTGGAGAGTTTTAGGATTTCCAGGATCAGAGCTATGACATGGCCTGGATTCTGTGGGCAGGGTTCTCCTGCTGGTTTGTAGATGGTTCTTTTGTCCTCATATAGCCTTTCCTCTGTGCAGTCTTTCTTCTTCATTTCTTATAAGGTCATAAATCTCATCTAAATTATGGACTTCAGTTGATAATAATGTATTATTGATTCATCAGTGGTAACAAATGTACCACACAATGTAAGATGATAATCGGGAGAACTGGCTGAGGGAGGAGGTATTTGGGAACGCTGTGTGCTTTCTGCTTATTTTTTTCCTGTAAACCTTAAACTGCTCTAAAATATACAGGCTGTTAATTAAAGACAAATTAAATCCCAAGACCTTCCACCCAAACTCAATCAATTTTGGAGGCTTGAGTACAAGGGCTTTCAAATCAAGTCTTGAAGTGATCGTTAGGCATGCTGAAGTTTGAGAAGCATCAGGCAGAAATTGAAAGCGACAATGTTCAGCTCAGCAGCTGACTGATCTTGGGGTATTTTGCCATCGTTTACCCTCTCTGAGTCTATCTCATTTGAAAATCAAGATAAAAAGAGCACTTTATCATGAAAAGATCCTTCCAGATGTTACATAATATAGTAATAGAAAGTTCTTCACATAGGTAATGGGGCATAGTGAGCAGTCAATAAATATTAAATGACAAACATTTACTGCTTTACGTCCAGGTGAATGAGCCTGAATCCTTCTAAATTATTGTTTAAGGTTAGGTGAACAGGAAAGACTTCTGCTGAATGTGAGGCCTTCCAGAAAAGACCAGACATTCCAACTAAAAGCTACTGAAAGATCAAGACAATAAAAATGTAATCCCGGATGCTTCTATAACATTCTATGGTTTATACAGAGCTTTTGCTTTCATTACTTGGCTGGATCCTGATGATGACCTTGTGAAGCAAAAATTCTCCTTTAAATAGGTGAGGAACTGAAGCTTAGAAATGATTAGTGACTTTCTGAAGAACCCAGCTGAGAGGTATCGGTGCAGAGGGTCTAAATCCCAATCCAGATTGGCAGTACAGTGTGATGACTCACTTTGAGGGCACCTGGGTCACATCACTAGGTCTCTAGTCCAAAGATAACGGTTTACTCTAGATATAAAATTGACAAATTAGCCTCTCTCTCTGAGCCAAATTTCTTCATCAGGTAAATGGAGTTAGAGATTGTGTTTACTTTGTAGTGTTTGTAAATATTAAACGAAGAATTTCATAAAAATTGAAATATATGATGTTTCATTTATTTATATATGAGATTATATATATATATATATTTCAAGTTTACCACTTCTTCACCTATCTTTTAATGTGGTTCCTTGAAGCAACTATGTATCTTCCTATAATTTGAAGAGTCCTCTAGAGTTACCCAAATGTAAGAATATTTGTGCATGTAGTTTGGGATCAGTGGGTAAGGCTGGGATTACTTCAGTAACCAACACAGTAACCAACAAAGAACGATGAAGAAGCCCAACATCCTGTGGGACATAAACATCTTTGTTTGCTTATTTTGTTTTTGTGCTACACACAGCTGTGTTCAGGCCTGAATCCTGGTTCTTCACTCAGAGGTCACTCCGGGTGATGCTGAGGGACCATATGCGGTGCCAGGGCCAAGTTCAGGTTGGCCCCATGTAAGCAGGCACCTGAATCCTATTATTATCTCTCTGGCCTTCATATCTCTGCTTGATGACTGCTGGAGAACATCTGAAACATCAAACTGCAGATCCTGGCTTTTGTTCTTGCTCCTGCTTCCTAAAGATTGCTCCCCTGAACAGACCTTCTAAGCTTCTCATTCACTTCCGTTACTTTTTGGCTTATTTTTACCTCCTTCATGTGTGAACTGCCCAAAAATTGCTCCTCTTGAGCAGACAACTCCCTAGTTTTTAATTATTTGCCAGTCTCCTTGGCCTGCTAGAAGGAGGTTGCAGGAAGTGGCATGTCGCTGTATTCTGTTGTTTGCTACCATGTCTAATATTCAGTCTGACTCTATGTTTATTGACTAATGGAAAAAATGTTTTGTGAAGACCAAAGAGGTGCCAGTAATGTTGCTAATTACTTTGTCAGTAGAGAACAGTTGTTCGTATGAAGTATATGGTGTTTATCTCTACACAGTGGCAAGAACAAGTCCTTTGCACCTGTCTTAAATCCTCACAATAAACCAGTCAAGCAGTTACCTTGCAGAAAAGAAGCAAATAATTTGCACCAAGTCACAACATTAGAAAGGAGTGGAGCTAGGATTGAACCGCAGGTGCCAGCAGCCCCGGCTTGAGCCCTGTGCTGAAAGGCCTATGAAGAAGATTCCTTACCCGGGCTAGGAATAAGGAGAAGGGCAAGAAATGTCAAGGAGACTCTGAAGTAAAAGGGGAGGGTTGCAAATGCTTGGAAAAGGACTTCCGTGCAAGTCCAGGCCAGTGGACTGTGCAGCCAGGGGTGGGCGTTGGAGGAGGATTTTAATTTGGTTTGTGCAGAAAACAGGTCAGCTTGACCTTTGATTTACAAAAGAACAAAAACCCCAATCAAGCAGCTATGGGATGTAGGAGGGCAGCATTTCCATCTGTGCTTTCTCCAGTTGTCACAGGGTTCTGAGTCTTCTTGCTCCAAACATGCACTGCCCTGGTTTCCTGGAGGGCGAATGAACTAAATGAGGGATGCCACACGTGTGTGCATGTGTGTGCGCATGTGTGTATTTGTGTATGTGTATGTGCGTATATATTTCTGTGTCTGTAAAGTATGTGTGTTTCTGTGTCTGTATGTCTGTGTGTAATGTTTCTATATGTGTATGTATGTGTATTTCTCTGTGTGTATACTTCTGCATGTGAATGTGTGTCTGTATTCTGTTTATGTATGTGTGTATATGTGTGTTTTTGTATGTATGTATATGTTTCTGTGTCTGTGTTTCTGTGTGTGTAGTATGTGTGTGTATTTGTGTGCCTGTATGTTTGTATGTGTAGTGTTTCTCTATGTGTATGTATATATGTTTCTGTGTGTATGTTTCTGTGTGTCTGTGTGTTTCTCTGTGTGTATATGTGTTTCTGTGTGTAGTATGTGTATGTGTGTTTGTGTGTCTGTATGTCTGTATGTAGTGTGTTTCTGTATGTGTATCTATGTTTCTCTGTGTGTATATGTTTCTGTGTGTCTCTATGTATGTATGTGCATGTTTATGCATGTGCATGCGTGTTTCTGTGTGCATATGTGTGTACATGTATGTTTCTCTGTGTGTACATGTGTATGTGTTTCTGTGTGACTATTTGTGTATGTGTGTGTGTATTTGTGTGTCTGCATGTTTGTGTGCAGTGAGTATCTATATGTATATATATGCGTGTTTCTCTGTGGGTACTTATGTTTCTGTATGTGTATGTGTGTGTCTGTGTTTCTGTGTATGTATGTGTGTGCGCGCGCGTGTAGCAAGACCCCCACCCCCACCCCCAGCTACAGTGGCGATTGCCCTGAATGTCCCCTCCCCGGGTCCTCATCTGGCTGTCCAAGGTGGTTCTGGTCCTCTGGGCCTTGCCCCTGTGCCTCTTGGCGTGCGGAGGCCGGGGTCCCCGTGCCCAGGCAAACCTCCAGACAGGGCAAGTTCTGTCCGGGACATCTCGGAGCGCCTGGCGCGCTGGCCGGCTCCGGAGAAGGACGCTGCCAGGACAGCGCTTCCCTCCCGCGGTCCTCCGGGCTCAGCCTTAACTTTGGGCAGCGACAATGTCCAGTCCAAACGGTCCCAGTCCGAGCACCCGCGGGACCCCCAGGCAGACCCTTTGAAAGTTCAAGTGCCGCTACCTGCCCCTTGGGGGTCTTGGGGTCGCGGCGTCAGAAAGGGGTCCCGCTGCGTCTTTTCGGGCCGGGCGGCTCCGCGACCCGCACTGTCCCCCCGCCCCACCCGGGCCGGGGCAGCAGGTGGCAGGGGCGGGCCGGGCGGCGGGTGCGAGGAGCCGCCTGCGCTCGGGTGCCCCTGCGGCCGCCCCCGCCGCCCCGGCTCCGCGCGGCGCCCCCGGCGCCCCCCGCCGGCCTCCGGCCGCACCTGCAGCTCCGCGCCCGGACACCGCGGCCGCGACTCGCGCGCTCCCAGCCTGCAGACGCCCCCGGGCCGACCGCCGGTGCGCTCCAGCCCAGAGCCGCGCCCGCCGCCCCCCGCACGCCGCCCGCCCCGGCCGCCCCGCGACCCCCAGGATGAATGTGAGGCGCGTGGAGAGCATCTCGGCCCAGCTGGAGGAGGCGAGCTCCACAGGCGGTAGGATGCAGGGAGCAGGAGCGGGCGCCCGTGCCCCCCTCCTTCCCTCGCCGGCGGGTTCGGGGACCCCCCCTCCCGGGTTTGGGGACGCCTGTGGCCGGCCTTGCTGCACGAGGGACCCGCTCGAGTCGGGACTGGGAGGGCAGGGCGCACGGTGGGAAAGGGGGCGCCCGCAAAGGAAGGGGGGCGGTGCATGCGAGGCCCTGGCGAGTCTGGGGTGAAGGGGTGAAGTGTGAGCGAAACTCGTGGGCGTCAGGGACCCCGCGATCCTGTGCCTACTTTTGCCTTCCCTGAAACACTGGACTTCACACCACACAGTTGCTGCCTCGGCACCTGCGCGGGAAGCGCCTGGATGCCCTCCGTCCACTTTTGCTCCGTCCTCACCAACAATTCTTCATCCCAACTCTGTGTGTCCCCCACCCCCGGCGGATAGAACGCAGCCCAGCTCGGATTCTTGGGCACAAGAGCGAGTCTGTGTGACCCGCGGCTTCCGTGCCTCCTGCGTTCGAGATCACAGTGCTCTGTGACACTTGGGGATCATTGATGAACAGTTTAGGCTGGGGAGAAGCTCTGTACCCTGGGAGCGCTGAGATGGCCTTGCCGACTTGCCCATGTTCTGCGAAAGCAGGGGAAGGGTTGCGGGGGGTCGGGGGGAGATCAGGACAGTACCCGCCGCTCCCCGAGTGTACTGGCCGTGGCTGAGTGCCTCTGGGTTAGGGGTACAGTTGTTAGTGGAGTCATAAATCAGATGAAGGTTCCTATCGGGAGCCTGGGGGGTGACAGAGAACCAGACATGTAAGATTACATCCAGATTATGTAACATGGGGGGGGGGTCGCACTTAGGGCTCAAACAGAGTTTGGGTTTCCAGGGTGTAAGATATGGTCTTGAGGTCTGTAAAGCTGCAGGGACTGAGACAGTTTCTCACTCTACCTGATTCTATCCTGGGCAATGGAATCTCTTAACTGAAGCCCACCACTTTTGCTAATTTTCAGACACTTATTGATAGTTACCTTCCATTTCCTCCCCAAAATGGTGTTGATGGAGCACTGGGTTTATTTGAGTGTGAAATTTTAAGGAGAAAGATATCCTTCAGACCTAGATAAAGAATAATATGAATATCACCCGTAAAGTATGGATTTTGACTCTCGCAATATTTAGTTCTGATTTTGCTTAAGAGCTCCCAGTCACGGCACAAAGCTTGCCCAGGGGAGATGTAAAGAGAAGCAGCCATCATCATTACGAGGCTTAATTTTGTCAGACTGACATGTGAAGTGAAGTATTGAGCGCTCTTTGATGTGTTCCTAGGAACTCTGTCTCTGTATCTCTGCCGTCTAAGAAGGGATGGAGATGCTTCATGGTCCCTTTACAGACTGGTTTTGAGTCCAAGTCACTGGGAGTTAGTGAGCCCAAGAGCAGAGCAGATGGGATGATCACGGGCCTTGGGAACTGGGTGGCCTAATCTATCAAGTCCTCGGGTCATCACTGCTTTTCAGTTGGTCAGAGAAATGAGGACCGGATAGGTACAATCAGTCTATTGATGGTGATTAGTAGTGAGCATCTCTCAGCGTGAATAGCAAATACAAATGACATCACGGCTGGTGTATGATGCATTTATAGGAAACTTCTAATATCATCTTTAGAATCAGCCTCTGTTTATTGTTGGGTGACTAGAAAGATGTGGAGATGTTGATTTATATCTTGGCTAAGTTGAGACCCAACTTAAGTTTTTCTGGTTTGAATGGATTTGACACCTGTTTCTTGAACCATACTTCACCTGAGTTTAGAGTTAACTGCCAAATGAAAAGAATGAAGTTGAGTCTGTGGGACTTTTTGTTGTTGTTGTTTGTTTGTTTCTCTTATCGTCTCGGGTCCTATCAGAAGATATTTCTCCCAAAGGTCTAGTCTCTCTCATTTCCCCTAAACATGGACTTTCATACTTTGGTTATTGGTACTCAGACATATGATATTCTTTTCTAATCCTGGATATAAAAGTGTTACCATTTTTAAAAGTAGCACATAATTTTTAGTTCTGGCTTTAAAACAGTAGTTCTGAACTGCTGACTTTTGACTTCCTTGCAGGACGAGTGGTTTATTTGTATAAAATAATCATGACGGTATTTCTTGAATAAATGAAGTCTACATATTGGTTTAAACAGAATTTAAAGAATTTTTATTTTTTCATTTGAGGATCAAACTAAAAGGAGCTTAAGGTAATAAAGAAATCAGGAATTGACTGCATGTGTGTACATGTATGTACTTTAGGATCTGACAGCAGCACCGCAGTACTCGAAAAACTAGCTTGCAGAGGGGCAAAGAAGAAATCCTCGCAGAGAAGGGAGGGCAGAGATCAAAGTTGGATCATAGTACTAAAATGAGAAAAATGGAGCTAAAAAGCTTTTTCCCCTGTGCATTTTCAACAAGGATTGGATTTAATATACTCCCTCATCAATGCCACTTCTAATCACTGCAGTTAATCTGGAAGCATTTTGTATAATCACCTTTGAATTTGGATTTCTCCTACTCTGCCAGTGAAACAGCCTACCTCCAGCTATCAAAGCCCAAGTTTCTCGAATTCCCCAATGCTAATCAGATGCTCCGAACATTAGTACGTTTCTTGGTGATCATTCCTTCTGCTTTAGTACTTGACACTGAGTATTTCAATGTACAGAAACTGGACATCATATACACCAGGGCACGCAAAGAGAGTTTCTTTTTAGTGCTAGTGATCAGTTTCACACTTCCTCTCATCAGCTTTCAGATTAAAGCAAAGCCTTTCCTGCATATATTGTTCATGTCATTGTCTGTTACACTCATTTTGAGCCCCTGATATAAACCAGCCATATTCCTGTTACCAGTGGGGAGAGAGAGTGAGATGAAAATTCATAATATATATGACAGAGAATCCGAAGTATGGTCAAAGGGAAATTGCATGCTGATAGCTTTAATTTAATTTGTTTTCATCTAACTTAGTGGTGGCAGGTGTTATGGGATGTTATCTAAAATGGAAATGTGGAGAGAAAAATATGTGTTTCAGGCATAGGCTGAAAAGAAACTAATTTTTGTATTGTTTGATGGCTGTTTCAGGGCTTGCTGCCCTAGTATTGTCCCTGAACATTTAATGTTCAGTATTAAATACTTCCATCAAGACATCTCAAATACATTATTTTTCATCCAGCCTTACATATTTCTTCCTAACATAGTTATGCTCTAATTTCCATAGGCTATTTATTTTTGCATTCTTTTGACCTGTATTTGAATGACTAGACGGAAATATTGTACACGTTTGTTTTCTTTGAAGCTATTTAACTGTAGTGCCTCAAAGGTGAGTGTCATACATGATTTGCTCATGTTTATATATCTATGAAGGATTGGCATAATGTGCATAATAGTGGATATTGAATTGGAACCATGTTGCCCATTGGTAGAACTATCAAAGATCTCAAATGACAGTTCATTTGTGATTCCTCATTAAAATATTTGTGCAAAATGACAATTTCTTTTATTTCCCATCTCTTTCACTTAGTGGCTGGGTCTATGGATACAGTAATATGGCACTGAAGTAGTTGTTCCTCTGAGTTGTGTATGCTATTACATGGATGTTGTTTGGCTGTGCTACTTGACATTCTCTTTGATGAAGGGCTTAATATTGGGCTGGTATTTTCAGTTGTTGTTAAGAGCAATAGTGCTCGGGTATTGTTATATGATTCTCCCTAGTATGTTTTTCCAGAAATAGTCCCTCTAGTCAGGAGTTCAAGGGCCCACAGTGAGTGACTCTCGTTTCTCCTGGTTTCCCTCCAAAGAGATTGCAAAATTGTATCTTGCCTTTGAGTCATGAATGTGATTGAAAACCATGCTAGTAGTCTGAGTTTATGTTATTGAGAGTGTGCCTTCCGTATATTGTCTAGTCCAGTGCCTGGGAAATGGCTGTACCTTCACCACATCTACCATCATTATTACCATCATTATCCTGATCCTCTCTAGTCAATCATTCTTTCATTCTAACAGTAGAGGTGGAAATGAATGAGTGAAAAGGGAAAAACAGATATTATTTAGTGTCTTTGGTTCTGTTTTCTTGGGAGTACTTTCTTTCATGTTAGATGACACCAAAAAAATCAGGATAAATTGAGAGGGGATTAGGAGGGAAGTGAAAATTGAGGCAGGACTGAGATGAGTTTAGCTCTTTGACTCTTCCCACTGCCCAGATATTTCTCTAGAGACTGCTCTACTTGTGAGTGTGTGTGTGTGTGTGTGTGTGTGTGTGTATGCCTTTAGTAGCCTTGGCAATTTTGAAGAAGGAGAGGATCTTAGTGTTTAAACATAAAAGTTCTCTGCATATTCTAAC
This sequence comes from Sorex fumeus, assembly GCF_029834395.1. Taxonomy (NCBI): domain Eukaryota; kingdom Metazoa; phylum Chordata; class Mammalia; order Eulipotyphla; family Soricidae; genus Sorex; species Sorex fumeus. The sequence continues at coordinate 6,142,698 of NW_026606134.1, read as the reverse complement.
CAAGGAATCGTTTCAACAGGGATATAAATATGAAATTTGCCACATCAAGTATTTAGCCTTCCTACTTATGTTAAGGGCAGCTTTTTATTCCCAAATTAACAAAGCCAGTGCCATTGAATGACATTTTTATTAGAAATAGATTATCTTGTCAGTTTAACTACCTCTTGTATTTATTATTAACTCTTGATTACTTTTCTCCCCTATGTATCCTATTACAATCCTGTTCTTAGAAAAAAAATTAGTCACCAATCTATTTATAACAATGGTTCATAACTTTCGGAGTACCTGAAATTTGGGTTGGCTTAAAGAAATGTCCCCTCGTGCACTCAGGCAGCATCTGCTCACGAATAAGTGAATAAAACGTCACAGGGGAATTAGAACCAGTGACTTTTTAATAGGTCTTTACTTTAAAAGAGTTTTGGAGAAAAAACAGACTTTCAACTCAAGATGTCAGCACTTCTTAATATTTTGAAGACTCTTTCAAGTGAAGCAGTTTATTTAAGAAAGGTCATTGTCTTCAGTCAAATAGGAACCAAAATCAGATTTGACTGATACAGTAACTACTGCAGTCTCATGATCATGCTGCGTCTCTCTTGATCTTATCTTCATTGTAATGGAATCTGTATAGTCCATTAAGATATCTCTAAGAATGTCCCCATGCATCGCATTAGTTTTTAACAAACAAAGGCATGACTTCCAAATATCTTAATGAATTTCATAAAAAATTGGATTAAAAGAGCTCATCCAAAAGACCATCCATTCAGTTGATTTACGTCGCATAAAGGATGCTCTAATAGGTAGTTTATTTTGAGTTGTAACTTTTTGTAAAATGAAGAAATTTTCATAGGAAATCAGGAAAAATATGAAACCAAGCCATTGCCTCTTATTTATGAATTTTTGTATGACAAGTGTTCCATGAATTTAGTGAATTAATGAGAAAGTTTAAAATAAGGAAAGTTAACTTGTACACACTTGCATTTTTATTAAAAAAATCTTCTTATGCCTTCTAGGAATTAGGGGGGAGGGAGGGGAAACTAGAGTCAGGAATCAGCCCTATTCACAGTCAGGTGTGCCCCAAAACAAACATCAAAACTGAGCAGGAACCCATACAGTGCAGTGCTAACATATTTTTCAAATAATCCTGTCAAATTCAGTCCTGAGAACAAGCTTAATTTGGAGAAACACTTAATTTAGATGAATTTTTATTCAATTTAGAAAAATGAAATCGTGTAGAATAGCCAGTGGGTATAATGTTGTTGTACAATAACCAGTGGGTATAATGTTGTTGTTCTTTTTCTTTACATCTTCAAAATTGTGGTCATCTTACCTCCCTGTAGCTTACAGGAATTGATTCTGTAATTATAAAATGATACTAATTCAGCAAGTATTTACAAATAAATCATCTGCTCATAAGAGGAGTGAGGCATGAGTCTAGCTTCAGAATATGCTATATGTTGAAAAGATGCATAAGTCTTAAAGTCATTGAAGAGAAAAGAAATAGTCAAACTTACATTTTAAACATCGTTTACTGTCATTGTAGAGGTAAGGCTGAAGTGAGATGGACGTTAAACAACAAAAATACTCTCTCTTGACATAATGTCCCTAAGTAAAGGAGTAAAGCAGATGTTAATGCTGAACTTGACCTCCCTTTGGATTCTTATAGAGTTAGTGTTTATACGAAGACATGGACTTGAAATTCTCTATTTGTTCCATTTACCTATTACTTTCTACCTTCAATTCTCTTTATACATCTACAATATGGTTTTTCTGTCAATTACTAAGTCAGTGATTTTGAATTGCTGGTACATACCAGCCTACAGGTATAAAATAGATTTTTTTAAAGCACTGATTTAAGATATTTTCAAGACTTTTTAAATGGCAATGCTGTAAATCAATGAAGAAGTGCCTTTTTTTTCCATAAGACATCTAGGATTTTGAGACTTGGAGTACAAAATGACTAATAACTTCTGTTTAAAGAGAGTCATAAGGGAATTAAAAATGCCCAGCTCTCCTTCTGTCCATTCTGGTAAAGAAAAAGGCATTTCAGAGTCGTTTAGATTTTAAAAATTAAACAAAGATTTTCCTAAATTGTGAATTTAATTTTGCAAACTCAATCATTTATCATAAAATTATTGTTATACTTAATTTAATATGATGAACCCTTATGAAAATCAGATCCAGCCAGAGCATCCTCACGGCTCTTCCAAGAATTCTTAAATCAGTCTTTCTAAGTCTCCTATTTCCCCAAACTCTTTAATTTGAGGCTGCTTCTGAGCCTCCCGAGATGCACAGTCTTCTTGCAATTTGTTGCTCACTCCCATTGTTCTCATGACCAGTTTCCTGCTGAAGCTGTGATGACTGAGAATTGGTGCAGGCTCAGAATTGCAGGTGCATGGCATTTATCTGAAGGACAGGAAGGGACATCATGGACACAAAGTATAAAATGATGAGAGCTCAGAACCCAACACTAAGAAAAATGGGAAATGAAAGGCGAATATTTCAAAATAGAGCAACTGCCCCGGCCATAGTGAGAAATCTGTAGTCAAAAATATTTTAAATAAATTACATTTTTCTTAAAATTTCTTTAAAATAAATTCCATTTTTGATGTGGTTGTTGTCAGATAATTTTAAACATTAAAAGCAAACAAAAAGGACAATATATTTATCCTGATATCCAAAGATAATACATACTAGCACTTAATATAATTATTAACATAATATAATACTTAATATAATTAAGCATCATAATTAATGTAATTGAGTATTAACATAAAGTATTAAGTTAACATAATACATACTAGCATTTTTATTTGATTTTTGGGCCACGCTTGGTGGTACTCAGTGTTACTTCTGACTCTGTACTCAGGAATTACTCCTGGCGGTGCCCAGGGGACAATTTGGGATGCCAGGAGTCAAACTTGTGTCAGCCACATATAAGGCAAAAACTCTACCCACTGTACTATCTTCCCAACCCTATTATACTAGCACTTCTGATGTAATTTAATTACTGGTTTACATCCCAAACCTAGAAGCCCTTCTGTTTCAATTACAATTCAATTAAAGTTGTAAATATAAGATTACAAATGGAATGTAGTGTTTTAAATGCATTAAAATAGTTGTTTAGCTCTCTAGGTAAAGATTGTCAAAATAAAGCTACAAGCAGCACACTAAGGTGGAGATGTGGACATAATTTGTTGCAACATCACAATTTAAAACAGTTACACTTCTCCCTGGATCCCAAGATTGGCGTTCCCATAAAATCATTAAAATAGAATTTCTGATCTCAAGTGGTGATGGTATATAACTTCAGTCAATACTATTTGTGTTTGGGTAGTGTTTGAAATATTTTAAAGGACATTATACCACAATAGTGCATTTAAAAACATTTAAAATGAGCATCAGTAAAGGGAATACTATTAGTATTTTAGAAGTCTTGTTGTCTAATGCATAGGAGGAATTAAGCTTTTAAATCCTATATTCCTTTTCCACTTTAATATTCTATTAGATTTGAATGGTATATCGATTGGAAAAAGCATGCTATCTTTTGCCTCATTTTCAAAGGCACATGCTAAATGCTTCATAGAGTCTTGGTGGATGTCCTTGATGGGGGAATTCAAAAGCTTCAATCCTTGTCTTCCATTAAATAGTGTTCTTAAGGAGCACAGAACAAGCCTACTATAATCTACAATTCACTATAAATGATACTGGCTTTGAAGAGTTACATAAAACTAGAAATAAACTCTATGTAGACAAAGAGAAGTTTGCGTAAGTTTCTAGAATTCTGATTTGGGTGACTGGTTTGTGACATATATTTACCAGATGAAAAATACAAGAAGAACATTAATGAAAAAATAAAATTAAATCAGATTGTGGACAGTAGAACTTAAGATTTTCTGAGATAATAAAATGGAGACATCCAGTAGTTATTAGATTACACTGGGCTAAAAATTAAAAGTGATATGTGGTCCTATTCACTGTGGAGATTCAGTTGAATCTAGTAAGGAGTGACACTATCACAAACATCAGTTTCGCGTAGTTGTGAATGAGACGCAGCTTTGGTAGCAATGGCCTTAGGAGGTTGGTGCAATACTATAGACAGGAGAAAACAAATGGCTGAGGAAGGATGAAGGTGATAGAAATGAAAACGGGGGGTGATTGGTAAGAAAGAGGATGGACAGGTTGCTGATAGGTACGGTATGGTGGCATGAGGAGGAGGGAACAGAGAAAAAGGAGGTTTGGGAGTCAAGATAACCCATTCATTTTTAGAAATATTGATTTTAATATGCTGGGAAAGCATCCAGGTCAAACTGTCCCAAAGGTACTCGGAAATGTGGTGTTTAAATGTAATTGATTTCAGAGAAGCACACATTTATTAAGCATCCAGTTCTGTGATAGGTATTAGGAATAAGGAGATGTATGAGGCCTGGGTGGCCATTAGACTGTCAGAGAAAGAAGGCATTCAATGCCATCACTCTGAATAGGGAACAGATTCTAAGGATAAACCCAATGAAGAATAAAGGTGAAAATGTATGTAATGTTCAGAAAATATATCTGAGGAAGGAATCTGGGAGGAGAGTGTTGTTGAGATCAGTACCACCCACATAGATTATCTTGCATGTACAATAAGAAAGTTTACAAAACAGAAAACTGGTCATGTAGTCCAAACCATTAATTGTGGATAACATATAGATAGGATGAGGCTATAGATAAGACTCGAGGGTCAACATTAGGGTTCAGATACTGTGTCTGCTACTTCATGACCCTGGAGAACCACATGCTTTTTCTGCAACTTAATTTTATGATAAGTGATTCACGCCTTAAATATTTAGCCAGCTTGTTGGCTTACTTCCTCACTTGTCCATTAAACTTCCTCAGTTCTCCATTAAAGTATTATTTCTTGAGGGTCCGAGAGATAGTGCAGGAATTAAGGTGCTTGCCTTGCATCTGACAGACCTTGGTTTGATCCCACATTTGGCCCCAAGACACTACTAGGAGTGATTTCTGAACAAAGAAGCCAGGTATAAGGCTCAAAAGAATAAAAAATTATATTCATAATAAAACACCAAAAAAGTTATATATGTGTGTATTAGTGTTTTATTTTTTGAGCCACACATGGTGATGCTCAGGTCAACTGGATCTGTACACAGGAATCACTCCTGGTGGTGCTTGAAGGTTCATATAGGGTACCAGGGATCAAACCTGGGTTTGTTGCTTCAAGGCAGATGCTCTACCTGCTCTGCTATCTCTCCAGCCCGCTCTGTGTAATTTCTTGAATAATGTCATGTTTAACAAACCACCTGTGTTTCACTATGACCCTACTTTTCTTTCCTCATATATAATAGTAAAATAGGCTACTGAGAGTATCATAACCGCCTATATGCCTGACTAGGAAAACCTATAAAGGTGATTAGAGTCTGCCCCAAAGGTGATTAGAGTCTGTCCATCTGTCTCGGAGAGCCTGGCAAACTACCGAGAGTATCCTGCCTGCATGGCAGAGCCTGACAAACTACCGTGGCATACTAGATATGTCAAAAACAGTAAAAATGAATGGTCCTCATTCCCCTGACCTTAAAGGAGCCGCCAATATGTCATCGGGTTACACTTGCATGTGACAGGAATGAATGGAGACATTACTGGGCCCGCTTGAGCGAACTGAAGAACAACGGGGTGATAGTGATAGTGATGTAATAGTAATAAATTGACTTAAAATAACACATACTTATTTTTACAAACACACATAACTTTGTTCATTTTCTATATATTTTAATATTTTATTAAAACCCAGTCAAATATATCTTGAATGGTGACTTAATGTACAGAACCCCTTTCCATAAATTGCATTATTGTTTAACTGAATTAATGTATATAAAATGGTTAGCATGGTGCCCAGCAAAATGGGGTCTGGTAAAAACGATATATTGTCAGTTTTATAGTTATTGAAATGAGGATATGTCCTTTCACCTAAAGGATGTGAAGTTCTGAGATTGGGGGCAGGTAGGAAAATTTACATTGAGTTGGAGGAGGGTGGTATTTCTCGTTAGAAAAAGGTGGTGCATTTTGAAGGGAAGACAAGGCCACCCTAAAGTGGTCTGCTGGGAGAACTCATCTGAAATATGAGCTAGATTTTGAATGGCCAGTTATGTTTAGAGTGTGAGGAAGAATTTAGGTCTCTAAAGAGACCTGTGAAGCTCAAACTTTGAAGGGAATAAATGGTTCTCTAACTTGATCGTTGAATTGAGAAAGAAAAAGTGAAGAAGTAGGTCTTATTCATTGGGAAAAAATGCCAGATTTCTAAGTTAAATATACTAGTGATGCCTTAGCTGGTATGTTTTTGTCCTGCTATAAATGAAAGATTAAAAAATGAGGAGTGTTCAGGTGGAAGAGTCAGTTGAAATGCTCTCTTAGAGGCTGGACATAGCACAGTGGGTAGGGCATTTGTCTTGCATGCGACCAACCCGGGTTCGATTTCCACCGTCCCATATGGTCCCCTGAGTACCACCAGGAGTAATTCCTGAGCCAGCAGTAACCTCTGTGTTGTGAATTGTGACCCAGAAAGAAAAAAAAAGCTATCTTAGATTTCAAGATACCACTTAAGATGGACCAATATTTGAGGTCATGCAACCAAATTTGAAAAACTCAGATAATACGGATGGTCTTCATAATTTATGGAATGTAGTCATAGAATTAGGTGGGAGATGAAGGATTAGAGTCAAGTATGTGCTTCTAAGAAGGATATTCCCTTAAAATATATTGAGAGAGTAAAGATCTTTACTCATGGTTATAATTATCCAGAAGAGAAAACAAAGAAAGGCATCGTATTATCTTTGTGTATATAGTGTCAAAAGCATTGAGTTCAAGATAGTATGTGGGGTACTCAAATGATAGCCTGGAAGGAGGAATACTCTACAGTTTTAGTATCCTTCAATTTAAATAATTTTGAGCAATTTGAACAAGCAGACTGAAGCTCAAAGAGATAACAACTTCCCAATAATCACACAGCTAGTGCTTGAGAAAATGGGCATTAACCAAATCAGTGTCAGTTCATACATAGTTCCTATCCTATCCCCCATTCTCTGGCCTGGACAGTAAAGGGCCACAGACTAGCCAACCTGATGTTGTTCAACAGGTAGATACCCTACCGCTATCTATTTCAATAGTGCCTTGAGTGAAATGGGAAAGGAGTGATAAATATCTCTGTGGAGATGGCATCCATGGTAAAATTCAGTGTTCAACAAAAATCAGTGTTCAACCCAAACGTTCCTGCCTGGGAAGAAAAAAACCTTGATATCAGTCTTGTAGATTTTGAAAAAGGGCTATTAATTCGTGAGGGGTTTGAAAGAAAGTAAAAGTAAACTGAAAGGCCTGAGTTGGGGGACTGATGGAAGTTGACTGATGTAGGCAAGTGAGTTCAAGTAAGGGTCTGGATCTGAATGGATGGAGAAGTACTATACATAAGGTAAGTGTTCAGATGATATCTGCTGTCCCATGCAGATATGAAACTTTGAATCTGAAAATATTCCACTGGCATCTCCGTCTTCCTTCTCTCTCCCTTACATGGTTCTCCATCTGCGTGTCTCCCCCACTCTATGGGAACAAGCAGTTTTTCCTGTGAATAATAAGCTGGGAATATGTACATTGCTGCAAGCAATAAACTTCAGTCCTTCTTCAGCTTGCCAAAGTCGGCCGTGATTCCCTTTAATATCATTCCTTAATGAATACAACTTTAATTAATTGCTTTATGTGTGCCAATGTAGGCACTGCATACTTCCAGAACCCACTAGAGTACTCAAATATTTGTTGACCAATTGATAAGGAAATGTCTTGAAATGTCCTCATAAAAAGTAGTGAAATACTATTATAACTATTAGGTAAGCCTCATATTTCTGCCATCATCAAATGCATTAAGTAAATGCTTAGGAAGCTCAAGGAAATTCTTCTGCTCACTGGGTGTCCGGATGCCTTTTCTCTGAATTTCACTCCAATCCACACATTTATTTAGCAGCATCATCAATCAAACAACGTACTGGGTGCTTGCGGGATACCTATACCTACTTATACCTACTCTGTCTTCACCGAAGACTAGCAAGGAAAAAAGACCTTCAGCAGTGCATTAACAGCATGCTGAGAATTTCAGCGCAGTGTGTGAGAGATGCCATAGGAACATATGGGGAAAATTTGCTCTGTTCTAGGGACTAGGAAATATCTCTTAAAGGAAGAAAACTCAAGTGTACAGCCAACTGATACTTAAAGACAGACATAAGACAAGAAAATCTGCTTGAATAGCTCTAGAAGGTCCAAAGGTAGAGAGGAATTAGAGGGAGAGAGAGAAAAAATGATGCTGAAGACAAAACTGGATTGTTTTGAGTTTAAATTTTATTAAGAATTTGCATTTCAACCTAATGACAATGAGAAATGATGAGAGGTTTAAAGCAGGGGGTCGAGATAATGAGCCACATCATTTCTTCTTACCTTAGTCTCCACTCTCAGCAAGCAAAAAGCCTAAGAGAGTTATTCCCATGACCAGCAAATTGTTAATCTGAGCTTTGTACTGATTAGCTGTGTAGGGTCTGAAATTATTTTTACATCTCCTCTAGCTTTTCTTCCCCTGGTCTCCTTTTCTTTTCTGTGTTGGTCTGTTATTAGAACTAACTGCAAATCATTTAGAATATAGGATTGCAGTCTTCAAAGGGTTTTGATTTTTTAACCTTACCTATAAACTAATGAGCATATGCATGCATTTATAGATTTTTAACTAGCTCTATACCTATCTTATATAAGTATGCATACATATTTTAGTTCTTTACTTTAAAAATTATACATTAGAATTTTTAGTAAAATTAGAGTACATTTTACTGAAACAACCTCAATTTTAAGCTCTCCTTTTTCTTAGATAATAAATAAATATGCTCATAATGATAATATTTTGAATTGAATTAAATCTAAAATGTTTGTCCTCAATAACTTCTGGTATAGGCATTTCTACTCATTCTGTACCAGTATAAAAAGAAAATTCTAAGTTCCTTATTAGCCACTAGAAAAAAACTAAAATGGTAACAAAATATGAATAATGTGCAACTGTGTAGTTTTATTGACAATTGGTTTTATTGATAGGGAAGGAGAAAATTGAGGGGAGAAATAAGAGGAGAAGGAAAGTAGATGGTGGGGTTGTGGGCATAATGGCATTGTAGAGGTGTGGAATATCTATGAATTTATACCACAGAAACAACAAAACAAAAAACGTAAGTTTAAAAATACAGTAGCCAACTACACATCTGATAAGGGGTTAATTTCAAGGATATACAAAATACTGGTTCAACTCCACAAAAAGAAAACATTCAACTCCATCAAAAAATGGGGAGATGAAATGAATAGAAACTTTGACAAAGAAGAAATCCGAATGGCTAAAAGACACATGAGAAAATGTTCCACATCATTAATCATCAGGGAGATGCAGATCAAAACCACAATGAGGTACCACCTCACACCACAGAGACTGGCCCATATCCACAAGAACAAAAGCAACCGGTGCTGGCGCGGATGTGGTGAGAAAGGGACACTCCTTCACTGTTGGTGGGAATGCCGACTGGTTCAGCCCTTCTGGAAAGCAGTATGGATGATTCTCAAAAAACTAGAAATTGAGCTCCCATTTGACCCAGCAATACCACTCCTGGGAATATATCCCAGAGAGGCAAAAAAGTATAGCCGAAGTGACATCTGCAACTGTCTGTTTATTGCAGCACTCTTTACAATAGCCAGAATCTGGAAAAAACCTGAGTGCCCGAGAACAGATGACTGGTTGAAGAAACTCTGGCACATTTACACAATGGAGTACTATGTAGCTGTTAGAAAAGACGAAGTCATGAAGTTTACATACAAGTGGTACTACATGGAAAGTATCATGTTAAGCGAAATGACTCAGAAAGAAAGGGATAGACATAGAAAGATTGCATTCATCTGGGGAACATAAAGTAACAAAATAGGAAACTAACACCCAAGTATGGCAGAGATTAGTACCAGGAATTTTACTTAATGACCCGGAGGACAACCACACATGTTAGGGGAAGGGGGAGCTCAGAAAGAGAAGGGAACCCCAAATAAAGGGTGTTGGGAGGATCCGCCCACGATGGGAGAGCTTGCTGAGGGTAGACTGTCGACCAAGCATGATTGCCACTCAATGCCTCTTTTGCAGACCATGGCACTCAAAAGGAGAGAGAGGGAAATGCCCTGCCACAGAGGCAGGGTGGGATGGGGGCTGGGGGGGGGGGAGGGGATGCTGGGGTCCGTGTTGGTGGGAAATGCGCACTGGTGGAGGGATGGGTGTTTGATCATTGTATAATCGAAACCCAAGCACAAAAATGTGTAAGTCTACAACTGTACCTCATGATGCCTCACTATTAAACAATAAATAAATACAAAAAAATAAATAAAAAAAATACAGTAGCCAAATGTAAAGCAGTTTCTGTTAAGGATTCAGGACTGGAGGTGAAAGGAAACCTGGGAACAACAGTAGTGGGAAGCTGAGTTGACAGTGCTCGTGGAATTGAAGTTGGAACATAGTATGCCTGAAACTTAACTAGGAATAACTGTGTAAAAAGTTACTAACACCGTATTTGTAGATATGAATAGCTATACATATGCAAGTTCATTTAAATTTTTTATGAAAGCATTGAGATTTTATTTGTGGTTAGTAACTTTGTCATCCTTCTGTGCCCAAGGAAAACTTTGTTCAAGCTATGATTTGTTCTGATGTACTCATGCTTTTTTTTCACTGTTCCAACCATAGCACCTATACCAACATCACACATGCCTTAATATCTATCTATAAATATTCAAAGTTTACATAAGATGCATGAGTTAGCGCCTAATAATTTTTAAGCATATAGTATAGGTGACCAGCATGTGGACATTTTCTTAATCACAGATAACTTATCTGTTGTTATTCTATTTTATAAATCTATACAGTGTGTTTGATGCCTTTTATTCATAGGGAACATGCATCAGTGTTGTCTACCCAAGTTCAATGTGTAATTGTACACTCCCTTGTGGAAAGGTTCCTGTGTGCCTTCATGGAAAGGAATAGTGTTCTTCAAAAGAAGTCAACCTTTCAGTTTTAACAGATCCTTTGCTATGTGCATTTGTGTGTGTTTAGTTCCTGTGGGCTTGCACAGAAATGAATGATGAACTCTACTTGGAGATGACATTCTATATCCCGCAGAAGCCACCACATACTATGGAAAGTTAAGTGTTAGCTCATTTTAAGATGTCCTTAAAATAAATTCAATAAACAGCCTCAAACCCTGCCTCAGATGTTCTGATGGAAATTTTGTCTTCTAGGTCTTCCCCAGTAGCCCTGAAATTTAGACTTCATGAGAGTCGAAATTGGTCTATGTAAGGGAGTCAGTGGGTGATTAAAGGTAGTATGGATTGCCATCTCCATGATGTTAGGAACACTGACTTGGGAGACAGTGGATTGCAAGTAAAACCATGAAAATAGAGGAGAGAACTTAGGGAGAGAGCAGAGTTTAGAGTTGAATACCTTGAAGCTGATTATGATTTAGTGGATTCTTAGGGAGTTGGCCTAATCAACACTGCAAAGGAATCAGAAATGGAATATCGAAGAGATGAGAAGATGGCAGCAAAGAAGAGTTGTGTGGATGCCAAGCAAAGAAAATCTTTCCAAGACTTGATCAATTACCTTAAGTGCTTGCATGGTTAAGACAAATGAGAACTGAAAGGGTTTGCCAGTGAGGAGGTCGAAGCGATTTAAGTGAAGTAAAAGCCAGGTTGCTGTGGGTTGGGGTGTGAGCAGGGAAAAAGAAATGCAAGGAACTCTTCTAAGAAATTTAGTCCTGAAGAAAAGAGAGCAATCACTTGAGGGAGTAAGTGCTGATGCATCCTAATTTTTCAAGACAGGAAATTAGGACATGTCTATAGGCATGTTGTTGTCAGGGTGTTCTTGTCAGGGTGGTACATTGGCACTGAGAGCAATGATTTGAAAACCTGTAGAGAGAGAATCATCCTTTGGTTCTATCATCATAGTACATTGTATATACAGTATAAGGTCCTTGACAACTGTCACTGTCATTTAAATTTGATCTATTTCTGAAAATATGAAAAAGCATACAGAATAATATCTGAGGGGCAAGAGAGCAAGATAGAGGGAATAAGGCACTGGCCTTGCACTGACTGACCCAGTTCCAGCCCCAGCACTGTGCATGGTCCCCTTAATACTTCCAGAAGTGATCCATGAACATATAACAAAGAATAAGTCCTGAGCACTTCCAGGTGTGAGCCAATTTCTGCTTCCCCCCAGTAAATAAGTAACTAAGAATATCTTTTTCCAAATTGCTAGTTAATAATTTGACATACTGTTTGTTCCTAGCTAAAAGAAAATGATAAAAGGTTGTGTTGCTTTGTCATTTCCCATTTTCATAGCTTGTGCTCTTCTTACAGCTACAACCATTATCATGTCTCTCTGTATTCAGTTAACTTTAGTATTATTTTATCTGCACATGTGAAAATTCATGCTCACCATGTCATATTTCCCCCCAGGTACCTTAATTCTTTTGAGATGTGATCACTAAATAACATACTCTGGAAATTTATTGCTCACAGTTGAATTTTTGATGGGGCATTAGGTTGGGCCATAGCCATCATTGCTCAGGACACTTATCATTTTAGAAGCTAGAAGTCTGAGTTCTGGGTTCCGGCATGACTGGGCATGGACCTGCTTCCAGGTCATAGGTTCTGTGTGTCTTCTTGTGTGCTTGAGGGTCATTCTCCCTCATCCCTTTACTAAGAGCACTAATTTACCCGTAAACACCCCACTCTCATGACCAAATCACCTCCCAAAGGCTCCACCTACTGATACCTTCTCCTTTCTGGCTTGAGATTTAAATATAAAAATTTGGAGGGAAGCATAGCCATCCAGACCACAACAACATGTATATTTTCAAATTTGGAAAAATGGTGGTATAATTTAAGACTAAAAAAAAAACAAGACTATGTTTGGGAGCTCTAGCTGCAATAATGAATACGGTTTATTCTCCCTAATTGCTAAGAGTTATTTGTGTAATGTTTTATGATTCTGTCTGTCCCCTTTAAGACGCTTAAAATGGGGGAATTGGGGGTGGGAGGGATACTGGGATCCATGGTGGTGGGAAATGGGCACTGGTGGAGGGATGGGTATTTGATCATTGTATAATTGAAACCCAAGCACAAAAATTTGTAAGTCTACAACTGTACTTCATGGTGTCTAATAAAGATTTTTAGAAAAAGGAAAAAAAATAAAAATAATAATTTTTTCAAAAAAAGAGGCTTAATTGTTCTGCATAGGATGACTTAGTTGGTCTTCTTTGTGTGTGTCCCCCACCCGCACCCCTCCACATTGCCTGAATACTTTTTGACTAAGTTAGTGACTGGGCACATGAACAGGTTGGATTTGAGAAGGAAGATAGGGTGATGAAGTTCTTTTCCTTAGCAGCAGAAAAGTAAGGTTTGGGAATATTTTATATTGACAGTATTTTCTCCATCTGTTTTGTGAAAAAAATGATGCAATATCATTTTTTAGTGGTCAAGGATAAGGATTTGAGCATCATGCTAAGATTTGTAACCTGCCACTTCTTTGGGGGTTGAGATTATCCCAAATTGTTACTGTTTCTCATAAACCATACATTTTAGGCTTGTTTCATTTTGGGTTTGTGAATGGTGAGCTCTTGAAATATTCATTTGTTTGCTACAAATTCTTTTTCCTTATTTATATGTTCCTTTAAGCATTGGGTGGAAATGGTGATTGTCTTTTGACTATTTCATTATTTCAATCAGTCTTAAACATACTGGAAAACATTCATCTAGTTGTACTTAGACTCTTATTAAAGATATTTTTATGTATGATGTGATGAATTGGGATGTTTTATATAGTTCAATCTATTTTGCATGTTAATAATCATCACAAGTTATATGCAAGGTCATTTTTAAGTTTCACAGGCAGTCTGAATATTGTGAAACAGTCCACAAATGCCCAAAGGCTCTAGAGGGTTTTTCAGGAAATTAGGTCTTGCTGGCCAATCTGATTATATATAATTCATCATTGATCTAAACTAGAGGTTTATTCTCTATAGCTGAAGAGAAAAAAGAAAACATCAATATGGTTCAACTATACATATTTGTTGTCTAATGTGAACCAGAAATTTTTTTCAAGTATTAAGTAGATGAATGGTTAAGAATCTAAAAATGAAGATGAAAATCTTGGCTACTTTTATTCCACCTACCAGAGAGGCAAGCTAAAGAAGGTTCAATGTTTATTTTGCATTTATTCACATCAGAATCTATTTTAGAACTTACATATATATTTTCTCATATCCACAACCTATGAGTAAGAATCATCACTCATCTATAGATATAGGGACTGAGTCTCTGATAAGCAGCCCATTCAAGGACACACAGCAAGTGACAGTATATGTAAATGACAGATGCAAATCTATATCCATTGGACTGTAAAGTTTTTGCTCTTTCTAGTCTTCAAAGCATCTCCCATATTTATGTAGAAGATTAACACATTTCCTATATGATTAGAAACACAGTCATGAGCTATTAAATATGAAAGGAACAAAATTAATTTTATCATTCATTTCTTAGCCATTGAAGTGTGTGTACATAATTTTGGAATCTTAAAGGATGATTTTGGTATCTCAAAGGATGTTTCAACTTGGCTCTTGCCTTCGGACCTTGGATTATAAGACGCCAGCAATTCCCGTGTTTACTCTTTTCTGAATGCATCAGTCTCTTATTCTCTATTTTGGTGCTTCTAAGTTTTTTTTTTTTAAGTTACTGTGTATTATTGCTTGTCTCAGACTGAAGGGGTGAGGTGGGGTGTGCCCTAAGTAGATCTATTCTGCCTATCTATTGTGACATGCAAAATAACAGATTCCTAAACACATTCATGTTTTATTTCCTGGACTCAGTGGCTCTGTTGTTCCAACTAGAAAAAGGTAAATTGCAGATTTGATTAAATTAAGAAGCTTGATATGGAGAGAATTTCCTGGATTATCAAGTGTTTCCGGCCTCTCCCATAGAGAGCTAAAAAGTTGTTTGGGAAATGGAAGACAGGACTAGAGAACGGGGTCACCTCTCTAATATAGAAAAGAAAAATGGGATTTTCCTAGAGCTCTTAGAAGGGGATCTATCCCTAACAATACCTAACTACAATTTGATCTTTGTCTGGAATTTAAATTCTAGTGAAATGAACTGTAAGATAGTAATGGTGTTTGAGAGGCTATTCCTGATTATTCTTGGTTCTGTGCTTTGTGGAACATATGTTTTGCTGGGTATTGGAACTAGGGTTAGAAGGATCCAAGACTTAACCCTTAAACAGCACTATTTTCTCTGGCTTTCTCCATATTTATTTATGTGAACTATGATAAGACACTGTAATTTTCCAGGATACAACAACAATTAAGACCTGGATGTATTTTTGTGTCTCTTTATATATAGCAGATCTCTGTATCTTAGAACAGTCTTTCCTCGATTAGTATTACCAAAGAAAGCTTATGATTCCCATTAGAGAGTGCACCATATGAAACTAAACTTTCCAAAACACTCTTTTGAAAAATGACACTTAATTGGAGGGGAAATATATGTTAGTTTAGTTAAAGAGGATGAGAAGTGGTACTTACATGCAAGAAAAATCCCACATATAAGACCTGGGTGCTGGAATAAAAATGACATCTTAGAGGCACTGAAATAAATTCACTTTTGCTAGAGTAGAGTGGATAAGGGCAGAGGAGTGAGAGACAACACTGTGAGATTAGAAAATTGCATGACAAATATCATTCATCACACTGTCCTCCCGTTGTTTATTAATTTGCTCAAGTGGACCCAGTAACGTCTCCATTTTGAGGCTTGTTGTTACTGTGTTTTGGCATATTGAATGGGTCATGGGTAGCTTGCCAGGCTTTGCCGGGCGGGCGAGATACTCTGGGTAGCTTGCCGGGCTCTTCGAGAGGGGCGGAGGAATCGAATCCGGCTTGGCAGGGCTGGCTGTGTGCCAGGCAAATGCCCTACTGCTGTGCTATCACTCCAGCCCCATTTAGCACAATATTTTTAAAAAAATATTTATATAACATTTTATAAGAACTTCAACTTCTATTTAAGGGCAACAAGTCTACCAACAGAGTGGCATTTTCTGATTTCTATTTTAAAATATAATGCAGTGGTGGGCAACTCATGCAGCACATACTATAGGATGCCAGAAGAGCATAACCTCAGAAGAGGTGTGAGAGACTCAGTGAAAGAGTTCATGGAAGAGATGGTATATTTTTTTCTTTCCTTGTATTTATTTTTTGGGGTTTTTTTTGTTTGTTTGTTTGTTTTTGCTTTTTGGGTCAAACCCAGTGATGCACAGGGGTCACTCCTGGCTCTGCACTCAGGAATTACTCTTGGCGGTGCTGGCAGACTATATGGGATGCCGAGGATGGAACCTGGGTTGGCTGCGTGCAATACAAACGCCCTACCCACTGTACTATCACTCTGGCCCCAAGAGATGGAATTTGTGCTGGTGATTTGAGAACATCTGGATAATGGAAGAAAGAAGGAAAGGTGTTTCATATGTTGAAAAAGTGAAATTGAGTAACATGCACTGAGCAGCTCTTTCAGTTGGTAGAGAATTTCCTCCGTATCAGAGAAGAAGGAATCATTGCCTGTGACCCATGCACATTGTAGATCAAAGTCAGTGAGTGGTGATGTGGGGGTGATGTGGATACAGCAGAAGTAGGGTGGCGGCTGTGAGAAGGTGAGGAACTTGGGGGAGGCATCTATGTTTTTTACACTTCTACTTAATCCTAATGGAATTCCATATGAATGAATCACACAAAGCATAGTGCCCTTGAATTCAGTAAAACTTAAACTTCTAGAGTATAATAACGTTTTGACATGCTAAAAACATTCCTCCTTCAGTCTTTGTTAAATTTTGGTGGAGTCATTATATGGAATTGAGAAACAAAACCTGTGACTCATTGGTATCGAGCAAATGTCATCTTTCCTCTGTGCTCATCAGGGTGCTTCTTTCCACCCTGACCACTTTTGTACATGACAATTCTAGTAGATATTTTAGTAGTTTGATTGATCTCAATTTACATTATACTTATTTATTCCCATGTCATTCTCTACTACTAGGCAATAGATCTGCTGTCACATTTTTCTTTGAGTAGCAAAACTTTTGGCACAGTAAATATTTCTTGATTGACGAGTGAAAAATGACTCCAAATGTATTTCCTGATTAATCTTAAAACCCAAAGAAAATAACTTTATCAAAGCAGGGAAGCGGAATAGAGCTCTAGCAAGAGTTTTGCTTGTGCCTGGGAACTCTATCAACTTCTTGACAAATTCAAATTGAGCATCTGTGGAGTCTCTTGGAAATAGAAACACAACCATGAGAGGGTCAGATAAGGTCCTTGTTCTCAAAAGCAGTAGATTCTTTTGGAGGAAGACAGATAATAAAGAGACAGGTAGAGATGAGAAAGTAGCAGTTATTGTGATGCAGAGAAGGCATGAGAAATCAAGAATAATAAGATGAACACTCAGGCATCTGTAACACTTAAGGTTTCTCTGTGGAGGTGTGCTATGAGTGTTGGCCTAGATCATAAGACAGAATGATCCGTGTGACACCCAAGATGAAAATCTTTCCATACAAAAGACATAGTTTTCTACAAGGACCCCAAAGGCAAATGACTAGGATTGTAGATATTCCCAAAA
The DNA here is from genome assembly GCF_029834395.1 of Sorex fumeus. Classification (NCBI taxonomy): domain Eukaryota; kingdom Metazoa; phylum Chordata; class Mammalia; order Eulipotyphla; family Soricidae; genus Sorex; species Sorex fumeus. Next base: position 6,124,947 of record NW_026606134.1, on the reverse strand, counting down.
GTACAGAAAAGTTTGTGTATATAGGATAAGATGAGATGCTTGGAAAAATAACAATGAGGTAGACCTTGAACGAAAGTGGATTTGAATATGATATGAATATGATACAGCAATGTGATAGAATGTAATACAGGACTATAGTGGTTTGAATGTGATAGAACATTATGATAATGGATTTATGCAGAGAATTGACAAGATATTACGTGCATTTTTTTAAAACATTGTACTGGCTAACCTATGGGAAAACAAAGGGGGAAGGGTGTAGTGTTGGAATGCGGTATGTATGATACCCTATCGGCAACAGTATTGTAAACGATGATACCTCAAATTTTAAAAAAATGAGTTTGGAATGTCACTGGAAAGATGATTGTAGGGGAAAACAAAGGCCCAAAGGCAATAGTAACAAAGAGCAGGAGAACTGGTCTTCACTGGGAAGCTAACTACTGGGGCAGGGTTGGAGGTGGGAATAAGTTAGGGAAGGAAACACTGGAACAACATAGAACGGGGGGCCAAGGGAGAGTTTCAGTCATAGAAACAAACTTGACGGCAGGAGGAAACTGGGACATTGTGGAATGAAATGGACACGTGAAGTGATTGGTGTTGAAACATTGCATGCATGAAACTTAATAATGAATCACTTTGTAACTCTATAATGCTTAGTGATTCAACTCAAAAAAGTTGTTGTCTCTTAGGAGCCCAAAAAGAGTTGTCAAAAAGACAATTAAAATGTCAGATAATAGGGGTTTTTTTGGGGATAGACTTAGGACTAACAACAGAAATATTTGAGTGCTGTAACATATGTTTTATTTTAAATAAATAATGTAATGTAATACATTTCATGGTAATATTTTATAGAGGAGGGAAAACATGAAGGTAAAAACTCTATTTAGAGATAAAGAAGGAAGGATCCGCTAAATGACATCAAAAGTAAGAAGTTGAAGGCAAATTAATGGAATTTGATTTCATCAAGGTAGAAGAAATCAGCTATGTCAAAGGCTGCTGAGAGTTTGTGTTTGCTAGACAGAGAGGTAACATATGATCTGTGGAATGAATGCATGAATAAAGATGAATGAGTATGGTATGACAAAGAACAAATCAAAGAATCTGAAAAGCAATGAAAAGTGTACATCAAGAAAAATGTCTTTTAATGTTGGTCTGAACATTAAAATCTTTTGAAGAGTAAACATCTATCAGGAGTCAAACATTTCTACAAAAGTCTGTAGAATTTGAAAATATTAATGTACAAATAGTGTATGGTTTTATATATTTACCTTATATTCTAGCAAACTGAGTTCAATTCCTGGCACTACATGTCGACTCTGAGCACCACCAGGGGTTACTCTTAAGCACAGAGCCAGAAATAACACCAGAGAACCACTGAATGTGGGAATTAATCTTCTTTGCTCAAAATAAGATTAAGATACTATTCACATAGGGTAGAATTAGACAGTTTCTAGGAAGCTATTTTAAATGAACAAAAGAAAATATATGGTAAACCATACTTGGGATGTTTTTAACTAAGTTTCTATTGACATTTCCATGATATCTATAGTCCACATGAAAATATACACCATGAGCTCATTATATTTTTCGACAATTGGGCTATAATTGATGGGGTTCAAGGCTAATTCTGTCTTCATACTCGGATTACTTTTGGAGAGGTTTAGGGGACCATATGTGGTACCAGGGATCAAACCCTGGGTTGGCCATGTGCAAGGCAAACACCTGCCCTACTGTTCTATTTCTTTAACCCCTTAATTATCTTCTGTGCCCTTTTGGTGTTTTATTATTTCACTATGGTTTGTAATATTTGCTTATTCATTAACAGTTCTACTTACTAAGAATAATCTGGAAACTTTCTTGAGGAATATTTAATACTTTAATAAATTAACTGTTTTTGAAAAATAAGTAGCAAATCTTTCAAAAAGTTGGGATTTACTGTATTATGTTTTTCTACTATTAACACAGGTATTCACCTACCATGTTCTATGATATTAGGTGAATGAATTTGCGAATTAGATGTTCTTAAATGTAAGGAAAATTTCAACTATGACATGTACTATCACATTTATTTACTCCATTATATAATAAGGTTAAAACTATAATGACACTCAAGTAGGGATGTATCATAATTCATTCCAAGAGCTGCAAATGTTGATTTCTTAAGTAGAAACCCATTTCTTTTAGCAAGGAAGAAAGAAATGACTGTTGATTTGTCAGTGAGGCTAAATACCATAGTTCATCCATTTGGCAATCCCACATTTATACCATTTCTTTCCATATACATACATATATATAGTTAATGTGATTTTAAGTTTTATGGAATGCTTTTACCCTCTCCTTGAGAGAAAACTTCCAAAGATTCAATAGTTATACAATTTTTTGCTTTTATAACTTCTCTGGATATTGATCACCTCAGTTATATCTGGACACAAATTTTTAAGATTGAACAAGATCCTTAAAGTCAATAAGGCTTGTATTAAAATACCAAATATACAGGGGTAAATTTCGATTAAGAATTAATTTAAATAATACTCTGTGTCTGCTACACACACATTTTTTAAAAGTATAGAATTATTAAGAAAAAAATCTACTGTAACAATGGAAAAATATTTTTAGTCCTCCACTCTACTAGGTAAGTGACCCACTCTTTGGAAGGATCTCTCTTCTCCGTCTTTCCTTGTGTCTTAGCTTTTGCTTTTAGATATATTTTGCGTGCTTTCTCTATGATCCTCCTTCAGGTAAATTGTAGGTAAATTGCCTTCCCTGGGACTATAGACATATAACAATCCAGATATCAGGGAGTAGAATTGCAGAATCACAGGATTTTCTTTTTGTTTTGTTTTGTTTTATTTTATTTTGTTGTTGCTGTTTTAGGGCTATACCTGACAGTTCTCAGGATTTACTCTTGGCCCTATGTTCAGAAGTACACCTTATGTTGTGCTGGCGATTAAACCAGTCAGTAACAAGCAAAACTAATGCCTTAACCACTGTGATATCTCTCCAGTTCCAGAATTTGCTTTGGGAAAATAGCTGGTCTTTGGGTTCCTCTGGGAATATCTTTCCCTCAACTACTCAGTAGACTTCCAGTTTTACTTCCGTGATGATATTATGCTCTAATTACATAGTCAATTATTTTATACACTTAGTCCAAAAAAAGTCAAAGATTCCTTATTCTTTACCTTCCTGGCTCTACCCTGAAAATCCAAAGTTCATTTTGAAGGCAAAGAACTCCTGTTAACTTTTATCTTTTCTGGAAATGCATCTTTACATGAAGAACCTAGAAAATAACTGGTTCCCAAATCTTGTAAATGCTACCTCCTATCAAGCTTCAGTTTTGCTAATTTTCCCACTTTAGCAAGAGGAACACAAATGTAATTCCCATCTTGCCAGACACTAAATGATAAGAATCTTATGCTCATGGTGCTCTTTGTATCAAGATTTATTTTCCATATTTTTGATTCTTCTACTCTGACATAGGCTCATTTTTCCTCTGGGACATTTTAAAATATTTTTTAATTTAATCTTTATTAGTGAAACACAATGAGGTACAGTTGTAGACTTACGAATTTTTGTGTTGGGTTTCAATTATACAATGGTCAACTACCCATCCCTCCACCAGTGCCCATTTTCCACCACCCCGGGTCCAAGTATCTCTTCCACCCCCATTTTGATGATTAAATACTGTAGAGAACTTCCACACTTTTGCAAACACCACTCCTCAAAGAATCTAAAGGCTAGGAGGCAAAGTAAATGAGGTGCCAGTTTGGTTCAACATTTCACAACCCCTAATGTAGTTGGGTGTGTCCTACCCACAAATCTGAGCCCTTATTTTATATCTGTTCTTAAACTCATTTCACTCCACTAATCCATATTTTATTCTCTTTACTTACAACATCATCCATTTCCTTAGAAGCAATTTTCTTATTAGGGACAAGTATGGAATGTTATTGCTGTACCCACTCACTGATTTAATTTTAACTCATTTATGGATTATGATTTTATAGGTGAATCCTTTATTTTTATTTTAATTTTTTAATTTAATTAAATATTCTGAGTTACAAAGTTATTGATAGCTGAGTCTTTGGCATATAATATTCCAACACTAATCTCAGCACCAGCATTAACTTCCCTTCACCAGTGTTACCATGCTCCCTCCTTCACCCTAACCTAGACACATTGACAGGCACATTTAAAAATTCTATCATTGTAGTTTAGAGCTCATGTTTTCAGCATTATTGTGTCTGTGCTTTGAATATAGAGCTACACCACTCACCTACATTTCCAGTATACCAGAGACTTGACCCTTATTTCCCTTTTACTTCCTTTTTCCCCTTTCTCATCTTCCTTCACCCTTCAGTTTCTTCTCTTCTCTGTCCCACTCCTCCCTAGACTCTGGGCCCAAGGGTAATTTCTGCATCCTCCCTTTACTATATTATATATTTTTTTGTCCAGTGAGCAGATAATGAGATAATGCTGTGTAGTGTCCTTCTGATTTACTTCACTTAACATATCTTCCAGTTCCAATTATGTTGTAGCAAATTGCAAGATTTCATCATTTCTTGCAGCTGCATAGTATTCCTGTATATATATGTATATATATATATATATATATATATATATATATATACACACACACACCATATCTTTATAATCAAGTCATCTATTGTTGGACACCTAGGCTGATTCCATATCTTAGCTATTGTAGTAAGTACTGAAATGAATAATGGTGTGCATTTGTTCTTTTGAATGATTTTTTTTCTTTTGTATTTAGGTTGATGCCTCAAACAGAACTACTAGGTTATGTGGCAGCTCAGGTCTAAGCTTATTGAGATCTCTTCATCCTTCTTTCCAGAAAGGTTGAAACAGACTATTTCCACAAGCAGTTCCTTTTCACCACAGCCTCACCAACAGAGATTTGTTCCCACTATTTTTAATATGTGAGGTGATATCCCATTATCATGAATTTGAATTTCCTTAATGAAAAGTGATGCTGAGAACTTTTTCATTTGCTTATTGGTCATATACCTGTATTTCTGTATAAATTATCCGTTTCTTCTCCACATATCTTTAGAGTTTTGGATTTATTATTGTTGTTATTGTTACTGTGTCTGGCATATCGAATACTCTCGGTAGCTTGCCGGGCTCTCCGAGAGGGGCGGAGGAATCGAACTCGGGTCGGCCATGTTGGCTGCGTGCAAGGCAGACGCTATAGCACAGCGGGTAGGGCGTCTGCCTTGCACGCAGCCAACATGGCCGACCCGAGTTCGATTCCTCCGCCCCTCTCGGAGAGCCCGGCAAGCTACCGAGAGTATTCGATATGCCAGACACAGTAACAACAAAGTCTCCAATGGAGACGTTACTGGGCCCGCTCGAGCAAATCGACGATCAACGGGAGGGCCTTTACTTTACTTACTTTATTGTTGTTATTGAGTTTCGTGAGCACTTTATATATTCTGGATATCAACCCTTTATCTGATGTGTTGAATGTGAATAATGTTCCTATTCAGTAAGTTGTCTTTTAGTTTTAACTCATATTTAGTCACCATGCAGACACAGTAACAACAAAGTCTCCAATGGAGACGTTACTGGGCCCGCTCGAGCAAATCGACGATCAACGGGAGGGCCTTTACCTTTACCACCATGCAGAAACTCTTTAATTTTTATAGTCCTACTTGTTGGTTTTTTTAAATTTTGTTGCCTTTGCTAAGTAGTAGTACGATCAAGATTAGAACTTTAGCTCAGTAATAAAGCATTGGCCTTGCATGTGTGAAACCTGTGGTTCAATTTCTGGTTTGATGGAGAGTAGAGGAGGCCAGGGGAGAGCAGAGGAAGGAAGAATCTTCCTCTGAGTAGGTCTTCTTATTATTTTTTATCTCCTTCTTTTAATGTATATCTTATAATTATCTGGTCATCAATGGTAAAATGTATTATCTTGTGTGCTGAAAGTTGCCATCTGGCCTACGTTATGCCAAGAATATATTATATCTATATAACAGGAATATTGAGTGGAACCACACAATGCTATATTTGTGTTGAAAAAGAAGTCTGGGGTTTTATTTCTGGTTCTTACCTTAGTTTCACTGGGAGCTTGAAATTTTTAACTATACAATGCCTCGGTTTGCTCATCTGAAAATGGAAGCAATGACAGTTAGGAGTTCATTTGTATATTTATGTATTTGTGTGTTTGAATTAATGAATGATACAAGGAAATGGCTAATGAATAGTAGTTATTTCTGTTATCAGTGGCCTGATTACTCCAGCATGATTACAGAGATGGGCCATAAGAGGGTAAACCTTACAGTGCTCTGTGAATGAGGAAATGTTCTGTTTTAAAGAGGGATGCTTAGATAGACCTTGTTCCCAGAGTATAAGGGAGGAGAGGGACAGAGAGGGAAAGAAATCAAGAGGGGAAGGAAGAAGATGAGAGGGACGTGATGGAGGATCAGGGATCAGGGACCTCGCCTGAAGTATCCTGGGAATGTGGGAGAGTAGAACAGCTCTATATGCAAAGTGTACACTCAATGACACTGAAAATAGGAGATCCATGCGACAACTGCCAAACTTTAAAATATGACTTTCATGATTGCAGAGTGGGGATGGGGGATGGTTTTATGATGGAACATGGGAACAACAGTAGAAGAAAGTTGACACTGGTGATCTGATTGATACTAGAACATCATGTGCCTAAAACTCAACTCTCACAGTAACTTTGCTGATCCATAGCACTATAGCACTGTCCTCCCATTGTTCATCGATTTGCTTGAGCGGGCCCACTAACATCTCCATTGTGAGACTTTGTTGTTACTGTGTTTGGCATATGGAATACGTCATGAGTAGCTTGCCAGGCTTTTCCGTGTGGGCGAGATACTCTCGGTAGCTTGCCAGGCTCTCTGAGAGGGGCTGATGAATCAAACTCAGGCTGGCTGGGTTGGCCGCACGCAAGGCAAATGCCCTACCCACTGTGATATCGCTCCAACCCTGGGTCTTTAATTAAATTTAAATTTTTACATGATTCCCAATGAACAATTGGTTGCATCCAAGAATTTAGGAAATATCTGAAGTTTAAGCTGATGGAAAGAAGCAGAGTGAGAAGGTGGCAAAAGGACAATTTAGGATGCAGGGAAAATCATCTAGTGCAGTTAGGTGACTGTTTTGACTCTGAAGATTAAAGAAGGGGGAAGAGCTTTGATACTGATGACATGAAAGAAAAACCTCATTTCAGATTAGTCCCGATTCTGCTGGAAAGAGAACTCTGACCACAGCAAGCTTGGTAAAAATATGACATGTGGGCTGTTCTTTGTGACTTCTGAAAGCTTGGTGTTTCCCTAGAAGAGCTTTCATTTTGATTTCCAACATTATGATCGTGCTAAATGCTGCAAGGCGGTGGTTCTTTGACAATCACTAACTTTCCCATATGGCTCTTTTTATAGGTAGAATAGAGTGTTGGTGGTCAGGGCCCAGATGATGAGAACTATTGATTGTTTCTTTTACAACTGTAATGGCTTAGGGAAGTCTGCAATCACTGGGAAACTGCTAAATGAACCCACACCCTACATTGGCTAGAGCAGCCTGCCAAGTAAATAAAGAAAGGCAGCGGTTATTGGGAAAAGTGGTCTGAGATGACTTATGACAGCAGGACGTTTTTCCCATTGCCTCAAACATTTTTCTCTAATATTGAGGCTATTGTATAGAAAATAGCTGAAAAAGAAAGGCATAATTGTAGCATTTTATGAGATATATTTTTCATAACTATGTAAAAAATGGAAGGAAGTTTTATTGGTTAGACAGGAAGTGCCAAGTGCACAATGCTGGGGAGAAATCGACATTTTAAAACAGACTCAAATGATATGCATATATTTTTACATATATTCACACTGCTATTGTTAGGTTGGCCCTATGAGGGTGGGGCATTACTTGAGCTGAATATATGGAAGCAGTTCTTCAAGGACACAGTCAATCATACTTTATCAACTGATAATGGGAAAATGGGTGGCTGGAAGCTGACAATATGCAGGAGCCAAGCTGTGGACAAGCTGTGCATAATGGGGACCATCTCTGCAGGGAAACAGCCAGCAGCACGCCCTGCACACAGACAAAACAGAATCCACACCCTGATGTTTACAAAAGGCAAAAAGGAACACACAAAAAGTCATCATTAATAAGATGGAAAGCACCTTTTGAGTTTTCACAGTTCCAGAGAAATACTAGTGGACTTAATATAGGTGTGTCAAATAATAGGCTTTGAAATTCAGGCATCAAATAATTTGAAATTCAGGCTCTCTTCAGGACCGGGAGCATTCTAGGTAGCTGTGGAGCCCCCCCACCCTCCCGTGGCCTTTCTTCTCTGTGGCTGCATGCTGTAAAGATGGCACAGCTACCGAGAATGCTCCCAGTCCCAAAGAGAGCCTAGATCACCGGGAAGTCCCAGATGGGGTAGGTGCTGCATCCCGCCTCCTCCAGAGGGAACCCCAGTGACCATGAGCCTCTACAAGCATAGCTTGCTTATGCAGGAACCATGACTCTCACTGCAAACTGCTGGGCCTGCACCGGCACCCAGGTAACCTCTGACTCCGGAAGTCACGCCCAAAACCCGACCCCGAGTGCCATCTAAACTGCATTTTTGTGACCTTTTGTAGGAAAAGTCTGCTTATCTCTGATCTAAAGTCAACACTGAGGTTCCCAAGAGGTGCTCAGGACACTCACATGCAATTTGAACATGGTGGGAGGTTCAGTGCCAGGGGCTGAGTGTGAGACATTGTTTGGACCTGCAGTTCTGGGATTCCGAACCACAGGTCTCAGCCTCCTGTTTGGCTTTTGCTCCCTCTTGTTTGTCTCCGTGCATTCTCCCCCTGGATTCTTCTAGCAAGTCCCAAGGAGCTCACTCCCCACTCCCTGCCATCTCTCACCATTTGGCCACTTCTTATATATGCTTCTTCTTTTGCCTAACAGGTTTCTCCTCCAAGAAATCTTCCCACACACTCAGATGGATTAGATTATTCTCTGACCCTCTCTGACTTCCAGTAAATGACCCCACCAAAATTCTCTGACTCTTCTTCGCTCTCCTACCTTATTATTACATCACATATTATGTTCATCTAATTGGTTCCATTATCTGTCATTTCTCTTCCAAGTATGATGACTCTCTCAGAATATGCATTTCTGCTTTACTTAGTGGTAAGGGCATGATGGAGTGAATAGCTTAATTTCCCCCATTGTATTTCCCTTTCTTTCCTTTTTATGATTGTTGGTGCTGCAGTAACTTGAGGTCACACACTTGGGATGTGTGTTTGTGTATATGCGTGTGTGTGTGTGTGTGTGTGTGTGTGTGTGGCAGGAGTTTTAGCTTGGAGTTGGATGATTTACTTGTCATAATTGTGTTGAAGATCCTTGACTCTCCTGTCAAGGATCAGGAATTCCAGTGCTAGGGAATGTAGGGTGCTAAGGAATGTGGGGTGTTACATAAAGTGAAGTGGTTTCAGGGGCTCTAACTTATGGATTCAATGGCAAGGCAGGGACATTTGCCGTAGAGTCATTCCTAGACCCTTCTGTATTATTTTTTTTCTATTTACTGAATAGTTTAAGCTACCATCATCTTCTAGATTATTGCATTTATTCTACTCCTGCTTTCTTGAATCTTCTCCTTTGCTAATATGGAGAAAGGAATTTAAACAGGATAGATAAATGGATATATGGATAGATATGGATGATAGATTGATAGATATATGGATAAACTTGTGGATAAGGGCATATTTATAGTCCAATAATCTAAAATATCAGCATTTATTAATGTAGCAAAGGGACTATATGGTAGCACATGTAATTTTATATACCATTATTCACTATATAAAATAGTTTCTTAAAACATCTTAGCTTGAGATATCTCTCCACCTTATCTGCTTACATGTTTTCTTTTCTTTCTCTCCACCTTATCTAGTTCCACTTTTTTAGTAAGCAGTAAGACTGAAACTGGTTTTATGACCAATTTCTATGTCCTTGATTCTACAGGGACAGTTTACCTTTTCTCAGCCTCAGGATGTTTGCACATGCAATTTCTTTGTAATACACATATATGGTATTGGCATGTGTAGCAATTGCTGTGTTGCCAGTGTCAGATCACCCCCTCCTTTTCTTTTTAGGGGGGTATTTGGGCCATGCTTGGTAATGCTCAGTTGTTGCTCCTGGCTCTGTACTCAGGAATCACTCCTGATGGAACTTGGGAGACCCTCTTTTTCTTAATATTCATTTAGAGAGGAAAAACATGACCATAAAAGCAGAGATGTGATCAGTAAGCAATGATTAGATGAGTTTGGTTCTGTGAAGAGTTTGTTGAGTATACATTATATTTGTGATGTATGGAACACGAACAATAACTGAACAGAGAGATAGTATTTGAGTCTGTATAGCAATGATAATGAAAACTCCTGATCTGACAGGGAACAGAGGTCACAGGTTGAATTGAGAGCCAAGAAATAGCTCATTGTAGATCCAGCATCATAAATGAAGGAACCCCAGTTTTGTCACAAATATCAAACTTAAATATTGTGTATGTGTGTTTCTGTATATGCATGTACTTGTGTTTAGAGCAAACACACTCTGGATTTAGCATTAGGTAAAATTTCCTACAACTCACTCTGAAAATAAGCTATGTGTTACTCAGAATTTGCTATATCGGCATATTTAAGTTTTTTAGGCTATAAATATGTTAGCTTCTGGACAGAAAACTAGCATCTTGTCCCAGTGATAAGTATAGAAGTATTTGAAGCAGATGTTAGGGTTGAATTTCTGTTTGTATGCCTGCCTTCTTCACAAAGTGACAGCTTCTTCACAGTTTTTGGAACTACTTTTAAAAAGAAACCATATCAGTACACATATGAGAATATTGATTCTTCCTTTAAAAATTAACTTTTTTCATAGAGACTGTCAGCCTGTTGTATGTATCAAGAAATTTCCAAAGTGTTAATAGTAAGGTTGACTTTTATTTTGAATAGCTTTTTGAAAACAGCACGGGAAGCAGATTGTAGTTAGTTGTAATTAAGGCATCTTATTGACTGAGTTATGATAATTCAAGGAAATACAGAAATTCTCTGTAAAAATACTAATCCCCTAATAAATGAGCTTTTAAAAAAGTCAATTTCAAATTTACATGTAATAATAGTTCATACATTTTTTTCAGTCTTCTGTGGAAAAGTAAATTAAACATAGAAGCTGTAAGGTAAGTGGCCGAATAATCAAATTTCATTTGCCTCTTAAATCAGAGTGAGTTAGATTAGAGAGTAATGAAAAGCCTCCCTCACATAATTTAGCTCCTTATGGCTTTGAGTTTTTACAAATTGCAGCTTTATTGAAGAGCAGGCATCTGTAGATGTCGTACTTAATCATGGTTGTTTTTAGAAATAAAATCTGTAATTTCAGAATGAAACTTGGGGGAAATCTCTGGAGCTTCACAAGCTGCTTCGACAAGATTGTATATATAATTCTACGCTGGATCCAGGAGACATGAGCCGTGGGAACAGCCAATCTGTTTGGCTTTAATTTTGGATGCTCTCAAAGAGGTCCAAATTTTCACGAGAAATGTGTTGCTTAAAACAAGATGGCTTCAAGTATGTTGGTTGTAATATTTTTTCTTTAAAGTTGATTTTTTTGAGAGTAAGTTTGTATCATGTAATCTCACAGATACATTGAGGCTGAGGATGAGAGGTGCCTGCTCTCCTGGTTGAAAGGGAAGTTGGTTCTCTATTCTCATCTTCTGCATAAGATGACTCAGCTTTGAGCCATGTATTATATGGATATACACCCCCTCTACTCTCTGTTCTCTCTCTAAACCCTACTTGATGTTTTTACAGTAGAGTTATCTTCCTATTTTTACTCACTATATATATATATAATTATTTTAATTCTGGGATAGAAATTTTAATAGAATTTCAGATCCCATGAGATAAACCTCCTTGCTGCTTTCACAGAGAAGAATTTTCATGTGAGCAGACACAATGCACATCGTGAATCAACAGATTTTCCATCTGACATGAAGATTATAGAACAATTAAGAGATAAGATCTAATTGATGATCAGGAGAGTTCTTAGTTTTGATTAGTATTTGGACGGAGTTTCTCTTTCTGAAGGGCTTGTCTAAGACTAGGTGAGAAAGTTGAGGAAATGCTAGTCAAATAAGGATCTAGAGGAAGAACATTCTAGACAAGGAAGCTCTCTAAGACCTAGAGAAATTTACTTGACTGGAGAATGATAAGAAAAAGGCAAGTTTGGAGAGGATTAAGTATCCCTCAGCTTTCTATGGCTTATCAAGGACTTTGGAATTATTCTAAATTTAATCAGAAACTCTTTACCTTCTATTATCTTCTTATTCCCAGACATAATAAATGTTGATGTATCTTCTTTTATTTTTCAGCATATAATTACTGATAATTTCAATATGTCATGTATAATTCTTCCCTCAAGAAGATGAAAATTCACCAGAGAGATGAACACCAATTGACTAGCACAGGCACAGTTTATCTCGCATACAGTGGAAGAAAACACAGCCCACAGTAAATAAATACCTCAGAAATATGTGGATTCAAACAAAATAGTTGACAAGTACTTTGTCCAGTTACTATTCTTTTTTCTTAGTTTTCACTTTAAGCTTGTAGACATAACCTCCTTCAGACATGACCATACCATGACCACATGGATCCTTAGTTCAGTACATTGTACATGACATATGTCTATTTACATGTCTGCCTTCCATGTCTAGAGTGAGAAAATCTACATTCGTTCTTCTATAGGGGAGAACACATTTTGTGTGACTGAATTTTGAACCTCACTTACTGCAGAAGCATAGGTCAGTTAATCTATAGAAAAGAGAGGTACATAGGCCTTAGAATCCATTGCAAAGAAATGCTATCTCACTAGACAACACAGAAGAACATGAAGCGGAAATCCATGAGCTGAAACCTTGGCGTTTTCTAGTCAAAGAGGAAGAATCTTTCAATCAGAGGGAACAACATGTGGCATCTCCTGTGGTAAAGGGCCTGAAAGAAGGCCAGAATGGCTGGAACCCAGGGGATTGGGAAAAGAGAACTAACGCCAATATTTAAAGGTTCCATAGGCAGATGCAGTCGATTGTCATTCATGGGACATGGGATTATTCTGGAAAGGCTTACAGGTGTTCATTCGTGCTGCATAAAAATAATAGAATTTCCAGCCTTGTTTGGGATTTTTTTTTCAATTTAAAGAGACTTTCAGAGCACGATAGAGCCACACTGAATATGATTGAATCACCTATTTAATGGGCAAGACAACTTTTGCACTAGAGTTGAAATGCTATCTAAAGTCACGCATAGTTAATTCAACATTTCTGCCAATACTCCAAATACAATATAAACCAGATTTATATTTTGGAAGAGTTTTTCTTCATTATTTTTAGACTTTTCAATTATGGCACACTCACTACCTTCTTTCTACTGTGAGATTAGAGAATTACATTTTCAAAACAGCTTAGCTATCTACTAAGAAGAGTTTTGTACTAAATAGATAGTACACATTTTACACACAAAAATTATTAATATTTATTAATCTACTCATGCTAAGTGTTACTGAGGACTAGAGAAATAGAAACTCTTAAGTACTGCAGCTCAAGGTTTGCATTTTTATGTCCCTCTCAAAAACAATTTGTTGTTATATGCTGAAGATAAAGACACATTCACTGTGACCAAGAATATCCATTTCTCAGTAAGAATTCTGGAATACACTTATGATTGTGCACATGAAATAAATTTAAGAACATTCTTGATGGTACTGTTTGTCATAACAGAAACAGAAATAATTTTTTTCTCTCTAGCAGTAGGAGAAAGGTTTAATAAATAAGGTTATATTAAAACACCAAAAGAAACTAACACTTCAGATAAAAAAGTGAATAAATCATAGATACTATGTTGAAATACAAAAGTAACTTATGAAAGGATACTTAAAAGTATAATTTTTAGGGACTAGGAAGATAGTTCAAGGGACTGTAGCACATGTTTTTCATGACAGAGGCAATGGTCGGATCCCCAGCATGCCATGGACCCAAAAGCACTAGAAAGAACAATCCCAAAGCATCAAAGTGGGAGTAGTTCCTGTGTACCACAGGTGTGAACCAAAAGCAAAAATGAAAGGTATACTTTTGAAACTAAAATGTAATATTTGAATCCGTATGATTTTATTGTGTTGAGATACATTCATTCTTGATACATATGAGCGTTCATTAAACGTGGCAAGTTCTCACTTGAATAACATCAAAAACTTATTTATAGATGGCTTTCTTATGTACAATGTTCACTTGTGTATGGATACATTTGCATACTAAAATTCCATATGCACATAGTCTATATTTTGCCTAGTATATATGCATATAAGATATAATTATATAATATAATACATAATATAAATATTAATTTGCATGCATATATATGATATTGGGAAAAATATAAACTATAGACTATATATAAATGAAAGAATAAAGTTAGAAGACATTATCACAAACAGCTTAAACTTTCATTTTGAACTTTCCAAAAGTCTTAGAACTATCGTAATCCATTTAGGCTGCTATAACATGAACTTCATGGATTGGGCAACTTGTACAAAGAAGACATTTTCCTCAGTTCTCTAGGTTACAAAGCCCATTACCAAGTTACTGGCAGATTTTTAATTTACTAAACTTACTTCCTGTTTGTTAGAGAACCATTGTCTCCCAGAATAGGACTGGGGAAATCCCTGGGGTCTCTTCCTAAGAGAACTAATCCTATTCTTGACAACTCCACCCGTGGCCTTATGATATACCAAATCCACCTGTTCTTGGTACCATGGTTCTGGAGAATTAAGATTTCAATATGTTGAGATCTTGCATTTTGGGGAGGCACATTCAGGTTGTATTTTTTAAAGGATCTTTGTTTGATTAAAGATTTTGAAAGATTTTCCTAATTTTTCTAAGTGAACACAAAAATGAAATTCTAAAGTGCTTGTGTGAGAGGGGCAGAAAGAACTATAGTATGAAGGATGGAGCCTTAGGGACAATATTTTTGCCCTTATAAAGGGACCCCAGAGGATCCTCCCCTTCCCCCACCAATCTGTTCCCCCATGTGAGAAAGCAAAACGGTTCCAATTATGGACCAAGAAGAACTTCCACCTGACAATGTTGGCTATCTAATCTCAGACTGTCAGTATCCAGAGAGTAAGAAATGTAAAAAGACATTTGGCAGGATACAGGTTTAAGAGTCAAATTTGGAAAGTCTATTTCAACTGACATCTAAAGAAACAAAATTAATGTTTATGTAACATGTTTAAGATGTTTTAAATTGTCCTCAAATTAACATGGCTTATGATAGTTAATGTTTACGTCTTTGAAATTCAAAGTTACTGCATAACTACCAACGTGCCAATCTTCTCACCCACTGTCCCTAGTTTTAATTTCTGCTGAATGTGGTACAAATGCTGTTACATCACACTAGTGCAAAAATACAATGGATGCATCGGACCCCATTCCAAAATAGAACTATGAATCAAGAAATAGTTAATTTATGTAGGTAAGTAATGGATCAGTGGAGAAGCAAAAGTTGGGATCTAAGTATGTCTGACGCTAGAATTTCATCATTTATTCGGGCCTTTAGTTATCTAGCTGAAGCAAGAGAAGGGTTGACGAATTTTATTTCCTGTTCATTATTAATATCAATATCCTATGACAGATTGTTTCAACAAGTAAACTAGATGCTGTAATTGTGACCTATGCATGGACTCCCCTCCCAATTGTAATTAAGGTCCAAGATAGCAGTAACACCAAAGCAAACTTAAAGTCATTTGCTCTCTTCTATGTAAACCATCAGATAGATCACATTTCCTTGAACCAACTGCAGAATATATTTTGAAGAGATAAGAGAGATAAGCCTATAAAAATGTTTAATTGTTAAAATAAAATGTCATTTTGTTTGAAATGTAATGTTAAAGAATGAGACTTCTGAAATTTATTATAATGAATAAAACTACTGGGGCATAGACGTTAGGATGATATGGAATTTATATGCCTCCAAAGGGAAACGTTTACATAACTTCCTAATGGATCTGCCATTTATGATTCAATAGCTCTTTTCCCATTTAAAAAATAAATTGCATATTTCATTATGGCTTATTATCTTTCCCTCTGTTGATTTGGTAAAATTTCAATAATTTAGTCTATATTAAAAAGAATAATAAATGAGTTTAATAATATCCTCAAGCCTCTTTGCACTTATTTCCCTCCCCCTATCACACTATTAAAAAGTATCAGTGCCTGCACTCTTCCTAAACTATTCTAAATAGCCATTTCTGTTTGAGCTTAAGAGAGCAATTAATTCTAAAGTGAAATATTCACCACTTTCTAAATTAATCTCATTGTTTGCAGAGTTAGTGCAGGAATGAAAGCTTAACCCCTCCTAAATGTGGTCCGTAGTAGTATTATCTTGTTTTTCTTAAGGTAAATTTGAAATCGTTTTAATTTTAGTGCAAAATCCTTACTAAAGCTACTTTCAATTTTAGTTTTCTTAGACTTAGTCACTCCAAAGGGAGTAATAAGGCATTTCTTTTATGACTTGAATTACCTGTATCAAAACAGTTTTCTCTTAACTTGGGAAGCAGATCATTTTAAAAGAAATAAAAAAAATAAGCCATAATTCTACCTACAATTCTATCACATTAAAACATACTCTGCATGTTACAGGTGTGATTAAAAAAAGTGTGGATACAGTTCCACTTTATGTTTTTCTTCCCATGGGACATTTATTCCTATCACTAGTTGCTCTCTGATAAAGTAAGTCCTGGATGAAAAATTAGTACTCTGGTTAAATTGGTGACCATGGACTGTCATTGTGGTTAGATGTTAGTTGTACTGTCTAAAAGTCCATGTGGTAAATCTCTCCCATTCTTAGTGCCTGGGATGTCCTGAAGTTGCGCTTTCATAATATTGCAGATTCCCTTGAACTCACCTCTCTATATGTTTTTCCCAGTAAGGGAACTATTCCTGGCTCCCTTAGGTGGTTAATTTCATAGAGACCTACTTATAGATCTTTTTTAATCTAACCTGTCCCAATTCCTTTTAAGCCTCAACCATAGAAGTCTTCCATTTATGCCAAGATAATATTCTGCTTTCTACTTTGTCCCCACTCACTCTTCCTTCCAATGTCATCTCACACCATTCTACTTTATTTCAACCAACTGGTCTTGTAAGATTTCATATGCTATCAGTCCTGATCCTGTTTAATGGCCACTTAGGTGATATTTATTTGTCACTCTTTTCATGAATCCTTCTGAATCCACAATACTAATTTCAATACTACTGTGTTACAGTTGGAATGTTACCTCCCAGAGTGACTTTCTATTTTACCTAAGGTTTCTTCTTCTATTCGATGCCAACCTATTATTTTACATTAGAGCAATATTAGTTTTATTTCACTTTTTTATTTTATTATAATTTGTTAAACTGTAAACTTCATAAGGAAAAAGCTAACTTTGTTTATTTTTGCAATTAATATTACTCTTAATAATTTAAAAGTGTGTTGAAAATGTTCATAAAAAGAATAATGGCTAATGACTTGTTTTTTGTATGAGAAGGAAGTGACCCATGTTTATGAAAGTTCAACTCTAGATCCCAAGTACCACAACTAGAACTATACTCTTTTTGGCTTGCTACTTTTCTTTTTGACTATGCTTATCATTCCATCGTTTCACCCAGCACTTGCAAACACACTCTTCTACCATTTTCAGTTTCAAGTAATGTATCTTGTGACTTAGCAGTGATCTAGTCACAAATTATAACATTTCCCCAAGTGTTTTGTAATCATTTGTCAGTGAAGTTTGCAGGATACTTGTGCTTTGCTCTGTATGCAGCTTTCCAAGGGAGAACTTTCCGGGGCTTGGGCATACCCATGGGTGTGAGAGAAGAGATAAAGGAAGATAAGGGCCTATTTTGAACATATAATTCTTTGGAATTGTCAACTCATCTTATCCAATTTTATTTTTATATCCTCTCTTTTTGAACCTTCCACTTACTTTATTTTAAAGGCAAGATTATATTGGATGTGTATTGTGTTATGTTTGCATAATTAAAGCGGACATATCACTAGATTTCATTATCTTTATCTTCTGAAAGTATCACACTTACTTTATTCAGCATTCTACTGCTAGTGTATGTTGCACATGAGAAATGCACAGAAAATGCAGTGTGGAAACAACCAATTTATTGTCCAGATCAACTATTTGATATATTCCTTTCATAGGAATTTAAATTAAAGGTAAACCGTAGCTTACCTGCATTATAGGCATAAAGTGGTGTACTTTTTCTCTACATTTTAATAGAGAAAATTTTATTTTTTATTAAAAAAATAAAGCAATAAAATTCACTTTATAGTTTAATAATAATATAATAAAGACTATAACATGGTTAACAATAGCAATAACAAAAGAGTAATAAAAGTGGTATCCTCATATTATCACAATGCTCAGGCAATTCTAAACAATGACAGAGATAAAATAATGTTACTGCCATGAGATATCTCTCATATCCCTACTTGGTAACCCAGATGTTCAAGAGAACACTGTATAGTAAATTTTATCTCGAGGATTTTAAGTAGCATTTAATCGTATATAGTTTACAATAGAAAATTTATACAAATACTAGTGAGAGCAGTTGGTGATATATTTCAATAGCCTCATAAATATCTTTGCATGTCCTTTCTGGGTTTCTACCTTAAAAATACCATGAAATGCCAATGAAACTTTATGGCGAATGGTGTTCATCACAGCATGATTTATAGTCAGAGATCATAATTAGATCATAATTAGATCTATTATTGAACACCTAAGAAGCTACTGAGATATGTAGTTCTCAGAATAAGGACTGTTATGTAGACATTAAAATGACATATGCAGATATTTTTAATTGTTTCCAGAAAACTCAATGTTTTTAGAACTGATCTGAATTTGAAGTATTTACAAACATAAAAGGTATGTGCATCGAAGAATACAAAATTGAAACAGCAGTTTCATTGAAAACAATATTGAGACAGTAAAAAGTTTCTTTCTTGAATACTAGTAAAAAGATTCTTGCTAGAATACCATGTTTGAAGTAATGATGGGAGTAAGCTTGGCATAAAAATATCAAGCATGTTGAAATTATTACAAGCAGAGCATGTCCAAAACATAGTTATTGAAAAATATGGAATGGTGGCTTAGATATAATGGAATTAGTGAGCTAAATGCACAGAATTTGCGGTTCTTAGTTACTTGATAGCCAGTGTGATTCTTCTTTCAGATGTTATGACAGTTGGTGCAAGATGCTAAGTTTATTCCCACTTTATGGATTAGTACTGCTTTCTCATATCCCTAGAGAGAAGGTCTCTTACATTGCTTAAATGCAAATAAAGGTGACGGCTACTCATATAATAAATGATTCATCCAAACAGTCTGGCTCTGTCACTCAGTGGTTTTATGTCAACTTTAATAACTAGCACACTCTGATTTTCTCAGAACACTTTTATTATTGTTATTGTGTCCCTAATTTTTTAATTGCTCTAAGTTTGGCTATATTTATGAGTGATGAGTAAATTTTCTTAGTGTTTTTTGTCTGAACATTAGTTTTCATTCTATCAATATTAATTTATTAGTATTTTTATGCTTGAAGTGTACTTGAAAAATTACCAAATTTATCAACATTTTAATACTTGGAGCAGCAAATTTTAGCACCATTCATGGAAAAACACTGTTACTATTAGAAAAACAACAAAATAACTAATGAGAAAATATTGATTAAATACCCCAAGTTTATAGAGCAAAATAATGATGAATTATATATTCCAGATCTCCAAAGAATCCAGACATTCAGACATTTTTAGCTTAATTATTTGAATTATTAGAGACTTTTTTCACTATAAGAAATTTGCGTTACTTTTTTTAACTCTTTTCTTACTGTTTTATTTTTTCTTATTTTCTTGCCCTCCAAATTCTAATTTGCCTTTGTCACTTTCGTATTTTAAACTGTGGCATGTTGCCTGGAACTTATTTATAAGTGAATTAAAATACCACTGAATTATGATGAGGGTAAAGTTTAAAGAACTTTTTTGTGTTATGTAAATCTGTTTATTCTTTGAGGAATTTTTAGAGATGGAACAAAAATCATGACACTTGGGCCAGAAGAAAGTGAAGTTGAAGATCTCATGGCCAATTAAGCTTGCTTATAAATTAAAACATTGCTTTTAAAGGTACTATATTATTTTGCTGTTTCAGTCAAATTTGAAAATAATAAACTGTTGGTTAAAAGAAAAATAATCTATTTCCGTATCCCTATTTATGTATCTATTTTTTTCTGTCTTGAGTACTAACAGCCTTCTTTTAAATACTCAGACATAGCCAGATTATATGTTATACCATTATTTTTAAAGCTATACGTAGATTTAAAGATATTTTATGTAAAACTACAAAAAAAAATTACTCAAAAGAAACTCAGGAGTTTAATACAGTGGAAAGCTATACTCCAGTCTACATTCTATGGCTAGAATAGAAGCAAATATGGGCATGCTGTTTCCATGGTTAGACTTTTTCAATGGCTCTTCATTATCTGTGAGTAAAGTCCAGTGTACTTAACATGCTAATGAGGTTATGCACTATTCAGCCCCTCTGCCCTCACTCACCTTAGTCTTCACCTCTTTCCTTTTCTCGCTGGGACTTCCAGCAAGCCTACTCTTCTTTCATTTCCTAGAATGTGCACCTCATCCCACCTCCTATTCCCACACCATCTAATGCATATAAATACTTGTTCTCACGTGAATTCATACATCATGTTTCCTGAATTGGGAACTCATAATAACTTGTACTTTTCACTCAAGTTATCTCAATTGTAAATGATAGAGTTAAATATCTGTCTTTTCCATAAGAGTATAATTTAAAGGAGATCAGTGGTTATGTGTATGTGAATTACTTCTGGTTTGGATTTTTTGGGTGGCCACATTTGAGTAAACTCAGGGTTTACTCAGTACTCTATACTCCAAAGTTCACTTCCAGATAGATTCAGAGGGCCATATGGGGTGCTGACAATTAAACCTGGGTCAGCTCACATACAAGGCAAGCTCCCTATTCACTGTGCTATCATCCAGACCCTGTGCGAATTACTTATTATGATAATTGCTATTATAATTTTAAGTGCTAGGAGAATATTAGGGCTGGAACAATATTACAGCGGTAGGGCATTTGCCTTGCATGCGGCCCACCCGACCGAACCCAGGTTCAATTCCTCCGCCCCTCTTGGAGAGCCGGGCAAGCTACAGGAGTATCTCGCCCGCCCGGCAAAGCCTGGCAAGCTACCCGTGACGTGTTCAATATGCCAAACACAGTAACAACAATTTTCACAATGGAGACGTTACTGGGCCCGCTCGAGCAAATCAATGAACAAGGGGAGGACAGTGACAGGAGAATATTAAATCCTCACATATAAGATGGGGAAAATGATAGACTCTGTTACATAGGAGAACTATAAGGAGGAAGTGGAACAAGCTGTGTATAAAGCTTAGCATAGATTTGAGCAAAAATACTTGTTTTAAAACAATGGAAGTTCAGATTGTTGGTGGAATTGTCAAACTTTATCAATGCATATCTGACAGGCTTCTTCTCATCTGCCTTTAGAAAATTTCTCTATACACTGGGAGCTTCAGAGAGTCCATCACCAAATTTAACATTAAGGACAATTAAGACATTTTAACAAAAGCGAGAGCATGTGTATATCAACCAGTCAATCTTAATGAGATATATTGGACTTTAAGTTTTAAAAATATTGGTTAGATGGCACGTTTACAACAGAGTTAATATTTATGACTTTGATGTGCAAAGTTACTGCACTTCATACCACCAAATTTCCAAGACCCTCTGTCATTGTTCTTCAGTTTTTTTTCTAGAACCCCTCTTCCTTCCCTCCTCCCTTGCTTGGTAATCTGTTTTCTAATCAAGAGTCAAGAGTCTCTTATCATTCAATACTGCCTATTCATTTGTTTTTTTCTCTCTATATTACAGATGAGTACATCATCCAGTATTTGTCTTTCTCCCTTACTTACTTTGCCTAACTTGATGCCCTCCAGTTCCATTCAAGCTATAGCAAACTGCAATAGTTCATAGTTGTATAGTATTCCATTGTAATATACACTGAAATTTCTTTATTGGTTTTTCTTCACTTGGACATTTGGTGTGTTTTTTTATCCTGGATATTGCAGGTAGCAGCTCAATGAACAAAGAAGTACATATATATATGGACATATATATATACATATATATATATAATAAATGTTTTTGTGTTTGGGTAGTAGACAAGATGTGGAATTACTGGGTCATGTGGGAGTCCTAGTCTTGAGATATTTCCATACTGCTTTCTATAGAGGTTAAAACAAATAGATGTTTCCATACTGCTTTCTATAGAGGTTAAAACAAATAATTTTCACACCAATGATGAGTAGAAGCTTATTTTCCACCACATTCCAGCCAACACTGGTTGTATTGAATGTTGGTGAATAACTGCCAATTTAAGAAGTAAAAGGGAAAGTTCTTTTCCTATGCTTATGTTCATATGGGTGATAAGGGCCATTTTCAAATAGATTCATTTCTTTATTAATGTACAGTGTGATCACTTACATGATTCTAACATCATGGCTATATCTCTGTTTAACTCTTGTTAACTTGGTAAAATCATAAAGATATTAATTACAGTCTAACCTCTGGGTCCTAATATTATGTCAGATGCTCTGAAAGTATCATACATTTTGAATTTATTTTATTTTCACAGTGACCCTATGACATATTACTTTTACCATTTTTAATACAGAAACGTAAAGCAGTTGCCCCGGTTACACAGCTAGTAAATAGAGAGATGAGTTTGAATTTTGAAAGTCTGCATCTTAGTGGTGGATTCTTTCATGATTATTGTGTGCTGATAGAATGTTTTCAAAGGAAATTCTTTTGTCCCTGTTGTCCATACTTCTGTTAAATCTATATTCTGATGCATTTAAGAACACTGAGCAGCATATAATTTTTTTCCTCTTTTTTGGGGGGGGGAGTCACACCCAGCAATGCGCAGGGGTTACTCCTGGCTCTTGCACTCAGGAATTACCCCTAACAGTGCTCAGGGAATCATATGGGATGCTGGAAATCAAACCTGGCTTGGCTGTGTGCAAGGCAAACACCCTACTCACTGTGCTATTACTCCAGCCCTAGCATATAATTTTTAAAAAATTTTTATTACTGAATCACCTGAGATACAATTACAGACTTATAAACTTTTGTTCTTGAGTTTCAGTCATACAATGCTTGAGTACCCATCCCTAGCATACATTTTGGTTCAGTTGTTGACCCTACAAGTTTTGTATTTGGGTTTCAGGCATACAATGATCGAGTACCCATCCCTCCACCAGTGCCCATTCTCTACCCCCAATGATCCCAGTATCCCTCCCATCCCTCCCACCCTCCCCATCGCATCTCGCCTCTGTGGCAGGGAATTCCTTTTTGTTCTCTCTCTCCTTTTGATTGCTGAGGTTTGCAAAAGAGGCATTGCTTGGCAATCATGTTCGGTCTATAGTCTACTTTCAGCAACCAGCATATAAATTTTTAATGTTCACTGTTGACTATTATGTAATTCTCCACATTACATATTTGATGCCACTAACTACTTAAAATGGAAGATTTTTGTATTATCTTAGTTACTACTCAGTTCTTTCTTTGTAATTTATTTTTATTCTGCCTTAGAAATGAATGTATCTTCTTTTTTTAAATTTGTAAGACAAGTGATTTAAAATTAACTAAATTGAAGCAAGTTTCTAAAAAACTGTACACATTTCTAAGAAATTGCATTTAAAACTAGCTTTAGTTTCTTTTTCTGTTTTAATTTTTAATTTAATATTAATTCATATTGTCTCCTAGTTGATAAATTCTCCTAGCCATATATGATAAAAGTGTAGGTTGTTACTAGAATAGATTATTTTCAAGCTGTGAAGAATGTTTACCAAGATCCTGAAGGAAAAAATTAATATAACACTTCACATAAACATAGTAGCATTAAAAATTCAATTTCAGTACCATTCATTCCAACATTATATGTTTGGTTTACAAAATCTTCACATAAATATATCTTTTTAGATTGAAGGAAAAGTCATTAGTTTTTACTACCTTTTAACAGCCAGACAACTTTAAAATCTTATCTATACTAGAGAGTATAATTGGCAGTGTGCTATTCCCAAAAGAACCAATCTGTGATCTTTAGCAATTATTTATACAATAATTACTAAAAACTTAGCACAACATATATGTATGAAACAATGCAAATGTTGTATTACTTTGCTTTGAGTATATTATTATGTTAAATGAACTGATGTGGAGAGACAATGAGAAATTAGGGGAAGAGAAATGAAGATATCTCAATGTCCCAGGAATTCAAAGGAAAGCCACAAGTAATTCTAATTTTGTTTATTTTACAAATGGGTGGCATTGGGTGTGCTTCTAGAAGTCTAACAATTTTATCAATAAAGAGTTCTGCTATTGAATCAGCATACTATTAAAAAACTCAGGGAATATACAAAAAATCAAAATCTGTTATGACACCTGGTGTTGGTGTCTTAAGTAGAGGGGGAAAAAACAAAACATAATAGACAGGAGATAGCATATATTTATACTGGATATTACTGTGATGATGTTTTGCTGTTGTAATTCACTTGTGAGATTTTCACAAATGAAAGAAATCTGTCCCAAAGTTACTGGTTTTTAATCCGGTACTGCTTGGTACATCTACACCTTTGCTTACTTTAAAAAAAATATTAATTTTTTATTAGTGAGACACCATGAGGTACAGGTGTAGACTTACAAATTTTGTGCTTGGGTTTCAATTATACAATGATCAAATACCCATCCTTCCACCAGTGCCCATTTCCCACCACCACGAATCCCAGTATCCCTCCCACCCCCCATCCCCCCCATCCCATCCTGCCTCTGTAGCAGTAAGATCAAAGTGGATTAAAGACCTCAAAATCAGACCAGAATCTGTAAGGTACATTGAAGAAAAAGTTGGCAAAACCCTCCATGACATTGAAGCTAATGGTATCTTCAAAGATGTCACGCCACTAGCCAAGCAAGAGAAAACAGAGATAGACAAATGGGACTATCTTAAACTAAGAAGCTTCTGCGCCTCAAAAGAAACAGTGACCAAAATACAAAGACAGTCTACAGAATGGAAAAGGATATTCACCCTTGCTTACTTTTTAGGTACTTATTCACTTTGCCTCAGATTATCCTATTACTTCACTATGTCTGTTGGAAGCAGTGGTTGGCAAAATCTTGATCGATAATAGGCTCCCAGATATGAGCTTAAAATAGCATAAAAACTTTGGAAACACAGAGATGCATTCTATACACTGGCCTCAAACCAGGACTGTGTCACCTATGAAGTTGCTGAAACTAGAGATGCATTGACCTCTACCCAAGTGAAGCAAGATCTGAAGAGTGGAACATATCTGTTAGTTCCTTTTTGTTCTCCTCAGATGACCCTCGTCACAAATTTCTGGTTTAAAGAATTATCAGTTATGCAGTTTATGCTGTGACTTACAAAGCACATCACAGTGGTTTGAATTCATGTATTGTGATATGATGGGTGATTATTTCATACTTAATAGATGAAGATCTCAGGTACTAGAGAGATTCAATGGCTAAGATAATATGTTTTATGAGAGTCAGAATTCTGGAAAGTCCAATGCAAATTACTGGATATGTTTTCCTTCTGACCTTTCTTTCAGGGGAGCTAATACATAAGTATACTATAGTATATAGATATGAATATTTCATAGTATATAGGTATGACTGATCCATAAATGAACCTTTGCATACTGAACACTAATACAACGAGCACAATAAATATCTCCCTACAGTTTGTTTTCTTGTCTTTAATTGCCCTGCATTGATGAAAGAAATAAATGTCACAACTTCTCATTGCATTGCTCACATTGACTAATCTTATATTTAGAAAGGACTTTGTGTATGACTTCTGAGGATCATGACAGCTATAAAGTTCACTTTTGGTGTTATGCATAGCAATAAACAGTTTACCTGCATTGCTTATATTATTTCTTTGCATGGATATAAAATTATTTTATTTGGCCTAGTACTGGTGGAAATTCTGAAGGTTCCAGTTTTTAGCTGCTCCCAACAACACTCAAAAATCTGGTACATAAACCTGGTGACTGTGCACATAGTTCATTGGAAATCTATCTCTTTAGATCCCATGCTTTTTAAAATGTAATTTGCAAGTAGACAGAATCCACCTCTAACATTTGTTCTCAAACATTTCTCTTCTTTCTCAAAAGTATTACTGCCACCGCCACAACATCATTAATGAAAATGCAAGGGCACAGGAGAATGAAAATGAACATACTTTAAAATCTGCCATGTCTAATAATTTCTCATTGATTTCAGCAGATAGACCTTGATTTTAGAAGCTAACTAGCTGATTGTGGGCTTGGAGGGTTTAAGAGTTATACCCAGAGTGAAGTAAATACTTTTTTCTATTTTTATATGAATATTGAAACTCCTTTGGGCAAAACATTATGAAGAAACACAAAATAATGAGTTAATTTGTTTCTCTCTGAATTATCATTTGTAGTCTGTGGACACTCAGGTTTACTTACCATCCTACGACTCTGTTCAAATCTACAAATAACATAGGCAGAGTATACCTTCTACCTTTGCTTGCTTTAAGGTTCATTGATTTCAAAGGGCTGGAGCGATAGCACAGTGGGTAGGGTGTTTGCCTTCCATGCAGCCGACACGGCCGGCCCAAGTCCAATTCTTCCGCCCCTCCTGGAGAGTCCTGCAAGTTACTGAGAGTATCTCGCCTGCTTGACAAAGCTTGGCAAGCTACCTGTGACATATTCGATATGCCAAACACAGTAACAAGTCTCACAATGTTACTGGGCCCACTCAAGCAAACCAGTGAACAACAGGAGGACAGTGACAGTGATATTACTATATAATGTCAAAAGGGAAAAAAAGATTTAGAAGGGGTGAGGATAAGTTTGCTTCATAGAAGGTATATAGGGCTCTCTACTGGAAAGGCAGCTATGAAATCAATGAATTAATATTGCCTTTGGACTAAATAAAGAACAGACACTCTGAGGCTAACACAGTCATTGATACTGAGTAATTAATATCAGTAGTAACTACTAAGGGCTGGAGTATATGTCTTATTCATTCCTATAATAGTATCTGGGAGGGATCTAACCAGTGTAGGCACAAGGAACCTGAGATCAAGTGACCAAATTCAGGAAAGAATCCAAAGAAAGGCATAAGAAAAGTGTTTTCCCCTTTTATACCTTTATAATAAAGATATTTTCCAGGACTATAAACACCTGAGACATGTGATTATAAAATGATTGTTTTCTGGTCCCTACAGGCCACTGAAAGACAACCCAACTGCATGCCATTCCTCACTGATAACTCTTTTTTAGAACCTTATTCTTAATAGGGCTGGAGCAATAGCACAGCGGGTAGGGTGTTTGCCTTGCATGCTGCTGACTCGGATTCGATTCCTCCGTCCCTCTTGGAGAACCCTGCAAGCTACCAAGAGTATCCCGCGCACATGGCAAAGCCTGACAAACTACCCATGAGTTATTCAATATGCCAAAAACAGTAACAAGTCTCACAATGGAGACATTACTGGGCTCACTCGAGCAAGTTGATAAACAATGGGAGGACAGTGCTACAAGTGCTACTCTTAAATCTTGCTCTTTCTTTTTCTCTCTTTTTTATGATCAGTAGGAAGGTGCTTGTATCTTTTCTAGAAAGCTTGTGATTTCTCTTAGTCTTCCTGGCTGGTGGTAACATTCTCACTAGAGAATAATCTCCTTTTCACCCTTCTCACTCGTTGCCATTCTGGATGAATATGGAATGATTAAGAAAATCCATCAAGGAATCTTTCCAAATGTGTTTCTTACAAAAGAACAGTCCCGGGTGGCATTACATCTAAGGGATTCAAATGGGTTGGGATGTATTTACAGGAGTATTATTATCATTAGAAATTTATTAGAAATTCATTGAGAATGAATTTACTAAGTAACATGAGTTATGTAATTCTGCTTTGTCTAAGTTTCTAGGTCTTCTCTGGCCAATCATGCTAATAAAACTAGACAAGCTATTTTAATTTCTTTCACCTCCCAGTCTAAACTTTAGTGATAGCTGTTAATTTGCCTCTGAACTGTATAAATTGTCACATCTCTAGAATTTATGGACAGAGACCTTTCCTCAGGGCATGATCATAGGCACTCATTATACTGCAGTGAATAACAAATACCACCACAAAGCCTACATTCAAAGTCTTTGTATATTCCACCAGAAATCCCAAAACCAACATTCAAACTCAGTGTTGGGTCAATGAATCAGCCAGGCTGCAGGCTTCATAAGAGGCCATGACATCATTGCATACAGAGTTTAATCAAGGAAACAGCCATAAAGTTGGCACTGTTGAGTTCTGCCCCATTATCATGTCTTGGACATCAAGTTACTCTGCTTGTCACAGTCGTTCAACAACCAACCTATTTCATTTTTAGTAACAGGTTGTAATTTTTGCTCTTCTTAAAGATGTTTGCATAGGTTTAACCTGGAATGCTTTTATGCTGCGTCTGGATAGGTTGAAACCCTTCTTACCCTTAAGCTCTTAACTCCAAAGCCATTGCCAAAGAAACCCTTTACACTGCATATATTCAGATTAGTATAATAAGAAGAAGAGTTCTTACCTGGTACAACTATAGGCATTTGTGATACATGAGTGTCCAGTACCTAAAAAAATCTCTGCAAGAAGAAATCATCATATACCCCTCTGGGTTCTTCAGAGATCCAACAGACAAATATCAAACAGATAAAATAAAAAAGCAGAAATTCTTTTGTTACATGTATTCTTTTAATAAATAGGATACAGATCCCCACAAAAAGAAGATACTTGACATCTGTGGTTTTAGGTCCTATATTTAAAATAGTTTAGCAAAAACAGAGGACATTGGGAAGATGAAAAGTGCAGTTCAGTTAGGGAGCTGACACATGAAGGCTCAATAAGCCAGTGTATACAATTTGACTTCTGTCTTCTATTGAAGAGCTGAAGAGATTGGCCCACTCCAGTATCAACCCTAAACCAGAGGTCTGTATGAAAAATTCCTCTTGCTCAATCATAATCTCTTTTTTTGCCATTTAGGGTCCCTGGTATAAAATTAGCCTTTTGTTAAAGGTTTCTTTGTAGGTGATTGCTCTCCTATAAAACATAAGTCTAAAAGAACTAGCAGAATCCAGAGGAGAGGAGTTTTAAGGCATGAAGGACACTCTAGACCAGTGGTTAGAACAGAATTCCTACAGAATATTCTATAGAGTGCTGATAGCATAGTTTTTGCAATGGAGCAGAGCCCACAGGAGATGAAAGGAGAGGATATTTAATTAATTACCTCAGTGGATGACAAGGTACGCTAATAACCAATATTCATCATGGCCTTTTCACAGAATCCCCTGCATCTTTCTGATGGGCTTTTATCTTTTTCTTAAACTCAGAAAGAGTTGGGCACCAAGTTACTGTGGAAGTATGCACTGTTAATGCATTTTTATTGCATTCAATTCCTATGAGTCTCGCAAAAGGAGTACTTAGTCAAATTCTATTCTTGTTGTTGTTTAGTTAGAAGATAAAAATTATCCAACTCAGTTTGCATAAAATTGTACTGGAGGAATATTTCTAAGTAATTATTCTGGCCCACAACCAGTTTCTCCCATCTTTTCTTTAACTTATTCTGCATATGAGTCAGAGTGTAATACATGCCTATGATTTATTCTTTGCAGAGTCTGTTTAAGGTAGTGATGCTAAGAGCAAAAATTTTAGAGCTAGACATTTGGATATGAATCTCAGCTCTATATCTTAGCATCTGTGAGACCTTGGGCAAAACATGTATCTTCTCAGGCCTTAGGTTTTTCCATTGTAGAACCTTGATAATGATAGTTTCCAATAGTACATAGAGTTGTCTTGGTTGTAAATTAAAATGATGATCATGAATCAGTGTCAGGCTCATGGCATATAAATATAAACTCTCTTGGTTGAACAACTAAGAAAAAAGAACAATAGGCACTTTCAACATTTTTTTGGCAACTGCCTGAACTTTTGAAAATCAAAAAGTAATTGCAATGACTTCTATAAACCCAACACATATTCTCAGAATCAATAGACTTTAATAATTAGTAATGTTTCCTTTTGGGTTAGAATATATCAAAGGTGGATACAATCTCTTTTAAGTCTTTCTATTATATAACCTCATCTATAATAATAACTGTATTAGTTAAGGAAATCATTATTCAAAGCCTGAATCATCTACATGCAAATGAGTTTAGCATAATTTCCTTAAGCAGTGTAATCACTAAAAAAAGAGAATATTCATTTCCTCTCATAAGTCTCTGTGTCTGAAATAATTTAGCAAAGTAAATTTAGGAAGGGGGCAGTTCACTACTTGAAGTATTTTTGTGAGATCCTTGTAGTTCCCAGGCAATTATGACCTCTTCTTAAATATTGTGTCTCCTGTGTATCTAGAACATATGTTTTTGCGCAAAACATTGATTTTCTCTTTCTAAAAAGTGGTTTACTTTGGTTTAGTCTTGGAACTGACAATTAGTCAGTATTATCAATCATTAACACTTTGATTCAAACCAAAGCTTCCTTACTATTTTTCCTAAATGAGTGAATTTATATGGCTAGTTTTTGCAGTGGTTTTAAATTATCTGTTGACTGTGCATCTACCAGCATTATTATTTGTGCACTTATATCCTGTTAGGCAAAAATATCTATTATTCTTGCTTTATACTTATTTTTAATAAATATAAAGAATAGAAAAATAGAATTTAAATACTATATTTTGTGCCCTACTTTATTAGGATGCATTTATTTGAATGTCCCTAGTCTTTTTCAATAAATATTTAGAGACATTTAGTGCTCTTAAATTCCCTGTACTGAACATCATGAAACTTTTCAGTATAGTAACTTTTGGATTCACAGCTTTGATATACACAAATTGAATATTGGTTACATCTTGTAGCAAAAGGTTATAAAAGTCTAACTCTGACATCCTCCTTTTTTAAGAACTCATTGGCAATAACTATTAATATAATATTATACATAATATATGATATAATAAGTGTATATCAAGAACATTTTAGTAACTGAGAAGCTTACTTTTGACACAATTAGAGAAGACCTGAATGATTTTTGAAAAATTAGTTTGCCAAGTAAATGAGGTGTGGTGTGATTATTTTGTGCTGAAAACAAGTAATTTCTGATGATATGTTCATTGTTTATTTTCAGGCATATCTTGAGATTAATTCCAGTCAAAAGAGTTGTAAAGATCAATATCTAATGTAGAATTCTTTCATGTCTTTTATGTTTTTTGTTTCTTGTTTTGTTTTCTTTCATTTATTGGTACTAAGGGGTTACTCTCAGCTCTGTGCTCAGGGGTTACTCTTGATGGTGCTGGAGGGAACATGTGTCCGCAGCAATTAAATCCAAGTCTGCAGCATACAAAGCATGTGCTTGAGCCCATTGAGCTATTTCACTAGCCTAGTTTATGACATAGATTTCCCTAATCACCATTATCAGATTCTCCATATCAATCTTAAATATCATAAGACATTTTAGTAGGTAGTTCCAAACTGTTGAAAAATATACAATAGTAAATTTGCTCAAAATTCAATCATTTCTAAATATTATAGTAGTATATATACAGAAATTAAGTTTACTTAATAATAGGAGCAATAGTAGCTCATTAATCTCATGGACAAAGAATTCTAGGTCACTGTGAAAATTAATAATTGAAAACTGCAGGTATATTAGAGTTCATAATAAATGTGTGCCTGTTAAGGGGCAATTTCTGTCCTTTGGAATTGTAGAGTCAATAAATGTCCCCATTCTCCTGGCAATAATGATTAAGAGACATGTTTTAATGAGGATCATTGGAGTGTCCATTAGTAGTATGCAGAGTCAAGCATATTCAAAAAGCAGTATGCTTGGTACTCTGTGCAAACTAGCAATTGAATTTTTATTAGAAGGAAATGTTTTCTCCTCTTTATTATTCCATATGAATATCCAGTTCTGACATTTAAAGCAACACACGTTCGAACTTCCCTTAAAATTTTAAATTTGTGCTAATTTATTTTTTTATGGGAAGTGAGTTTTGCATTTGTTAAGGAGATTTGGTTATAAAAGTTTAATTGACTTAAGACTCTTGAAGAGGGTGAGTGGAGCCATGGGCAGGAAAGCCAGAGAGGGAAGTTGATAGAAAGCTGATTCACTGCTATCATCTGCAGTTCTTGTCTGAAGAAAAAAAATTATTGTTGATCAGTGGTCAAGAAATTAAGCCATGGCTGCTTCTTTTAGTATTTCTCAGTAACAATATGGCAAAGTGCTAAGTATTTGCCTAATATGTTATTGAATACTTTTCATGAGACTTTCTTCATGAAAATAATAGCGCTCAGTTCTACAAAATGTAATGGACTCTCTTACTCGATCCAACAATAGCTACTCAAGAATTGAATATTGAATGGAATTAGGCGGGATTTGTCTATAATGCAATTGATTGCTCTGTGTGTTTCTTCCTTTGACTCCTGTCTTTATCTCCTACCCCCATCTCATTTTATACTTGGTTGTCAAATTCTTGTTACATGCCAGAAATTGCGTAAGGTTCTGGTGGTGCAATCATGAATAAACCTCAATTGTACTTGATGTCATGGAGCTGATATTCAAAATAGAAAAGCAGAATAAAAGTAAAATGATTCAATAATTGCAAATTGTGATGATGGCCCGGAACCATGCAATCAAGGGGCTAAGTTAGAAAATGATGGAGGTGATTGGCAGAGCATTAAAGAGATGGATTCCTGAGGGAAAAGAAGGTGCCAATAATCACCATAGATGATTTGGTGGGGCCCAGTTCTAGGGATTGTGTTGGTAATATCACCTCCCTGAATCTGAAAGAGCTATAAAGATCAGAAAATATTGGGAAAAGGGATAATAGTATTTCACTTCTCGGTTTGACCTTAAATACAAATGCTGAAAATCTGGTTTAAGCCCTTGTCGTGGAACATTTACATCCTCCCCTGCCAGTTAGATTTCTAACTAGTTCATGACAGACAAGCATGGTTTTGCTATCCATCCTTACTACATAAACCAGACCAAAGTGCACTACAATATGCTTGTGTCGTCACTTAGTCATGGAGCAAATGGTTCTTCCCGAGGACTTATTGTGGCCAAGGAATGTTTTGGGCAAATATAGCTCACTAACAAGTGACAAGGTCTTGGTGAAGAGAAGGGTAGAAATGACAGATTATAAAAAAAGCTGAGTGTAAATTGGCATAAATTTCCCAGCAGAGAACTGAAACAGAAGAATGTGACAGAGTATGGTGAGCAGGGGCCAGTTAATGAGTCCCTGTGAAGGTGACATGTGAGACAAGAACTGAAAGAAAAAGAAAAGGTACTGTAAAGTAAAAATGAGGAGAACCTGGTAAAACACAAGGATCTTTGTACACTGACATACTTGAATGTTTCAGAGTAACCCCCCAAGCCTTTATGACTACAAAATCAATTTTTTTCTGTGCTAACCATTGTTAAACAAGCAACATAGAAAAGCTCGAAAATTCAAAATGTGATATTAAAAATTTAACTTGGGCATATATATCCAGTTATTAAAATGGATAATTTTATATAAATCATGAATGCTTATAATTTGACAAATGGCTATATCTTCACATCTGTTTGCAAAGGAAGTCTTGTGGTCTTCATAAGAGGGAAGATAACTAAGATTTTAGGGCAAGGATCATAATTCAAGTCCTGGTAGTTTTTAAACCTGTCTATGTGGTACTGTACTGCGTTCAGAATTTTTCCCAACATATTAGTTCTTAGTTATGTTTAGTTATGTAGAAATATAATACATAACTATGTTCCTGGGTATTTTTCTTTGTATTTAAAAACAGCTGTATTTAGCTTGAAAATGTGGACTATTTGCTACTTTAATGTAGACTAGTATGAATATTGCACTGCTTGCTCTTAAGTTCCATGGGACAGGGGCTGGAGAGATAGGATAATGGGTCAGGGGCTTGCCTTGCACATAACTTATCTCCTGGTTCAATCCTCAGCATCCCATATGGTCCCGCAAACCTCCACCAAGATTAACCCTTGTGCACCGAGCCAGGAATAATTCCTAAATACCACAGGGTATAACCTCTACAATTAAAATATTAAAGTTTCATTTGGACATGTGAAGAAAGTATATTTCATATTCGGCAGTGCACAGTGGTTACACTTGGCTCTGCACTCAGGAATTACCCCTGGCGGTGCTCAGGGGACCATATGGGATGCTGGGAATCGAACCCAGGTCGGCCGTGTGCAAGGCAAAAGCCCTACCCACTGTGCTATTGCTCCAACCCCCGAGAAAGTATCTTAAAGACAATAATTAGTATTTGGGAAGAAAAGAAAATATGTTAAAATAGAGGTTCACTGACATTCCATATTACTATATCACTGATGGAAGCCACAGGACCCTTCATGTTTTGTTGAACCTGGAAGGATACAAAGGCACTGTCCTGGACTCTTTCTCCTACCTTGCTCCTTCCTTCCCTTTCAGCCTCTTACTTTTTTCATCTCTTTCCCTTACCTCTATATTTCTGTCTCCATTTAACCTATTTATAGTGGTAAAATTAAGAACCCAGATTCTATTCTATTCCATTCTATTAGAGTATTACTAATGTAATTTTTAAAAAAGAATAATGTTTTTCCTCTTTGGAATTTTCTGCCAGTAATGGGTCAGATTTGGTTCACCAACTGTGCACGTGCTGTAGATAGGGGGAACTCATGTTCTCCCGGAGAGATGGGAGAGAGCTCCCAGCCAAATTTTCCTCACATGGCATCTCTGAAAGTAAGGAATATCATGGCAGTCCAAACCCAGAGACTCTCTGAATACAACCTTCATTATCTGTCCTCTACCATTTTCTTCTTTGAAAGAGACAACACTATTGTAAGGCACAGTGGCTTAACCTCCCCAGAGCTGGTCAGCATGCTCTCGGCAAATGAATGCATAGAAGCTTTGCTTGTGCAAAACTGCCTGTTATTGTCCTGGGTTTTATTGTCATCCACAGACTGTATCTCGGCATCTCCCACAGCTAGGCTAAGTCTTTTCATGCCATAAATAGCATAGAGAATCAGGAGCTCTCGGCGTGCTACAAAGCGAGTTTATTTGAGCACTCAGATCTATGATTGAGTTCTATCTGCAGTCGTCCTAGATAATGGTGATATGACCTGTGCTAGAAAATTGGTACCGATCAGAATATCTCATTCCTGTGTAGCTTATAATAAATAAACACATCCCCATGTAGCCATTCATTTGGTTTCCCGTTTGTTCTCTTTACACTCTATGTATTGATCAGTCTGTTGGAAAATTATTTGATCGATCAGGTACTGGGCATTGTGAGCTGGGATTTTTCTAGTCAGCAATGCAAAAAGGAGAATACCATGAAAAGCACTGCATCCTATTTTCAATGAACTCATAGGTCAAAAAGATACAAGCTAAATATAGTGTAAGACATTTTAGAAAGCTAATTTCTGATTATTATATGGACATAATTAGTGAGCGATATCTGTCTGCCAGAATAGCGATAAGAAAAAAGGTAAGTGATTTTTAGATAGAGCAGAACACAGAATATTTGTGTACTGGGTTTTAAAAGTCTTATACTAACATGCTTTTTTCAGTTTACACTAGCACCTGTCACTTTTTACAAACTACTTAGAGTTTTGTCTATTTAGAGTCTTCATTTGAATAGAACTTTTTTCTCTTTCTTTCTTTGAAGCTCGATCAGAGCTTAAAATGTTAATATGTAGAACTAAATGGAATAGAAGATAGGATCTAAGAAGAGTCTATTTTTATTTCCGGTCAAGATTCTAGGTGATGCACTAAAAAAGTAAGTGAATTTCTGGACCAAGTCATATACTTTGAATTTAAGGGATTTTTTACTTTTTCTGTCCTGTGTCAGCGCAGTGCTATATTTCAGTATCTTACATGGGGCATTTGGTGGTTTCTTGTGCACAGGTATTGAGACTGTCCAGAACACTAATCCTTGAAGAGATTTCTCTTTCTTTTTCCACCCTTTCTTCACGAATTTAATAAAAAGTTAAAGCGTCACCAAGTTATGCTAATTCAATCTTCCTCTGTTCTTTTCCTGTGAAACTCCAAGTCTCAGTGATTGAAAGGGTGCAAACTCTGTTTCTTTTTTCCCTGCCTAGTCTCCTACATGCCTTCTTTCTGTTTTCCCACAGATTTGTTCTCTATCTATTCCCCATGTCCCCACAATGTGATTCTGACTTTGGAAGTTCCTCTCCTGAGAATGCATATAGTCCCACAGCTTCTAAACATTTGAGGCTCTGTATGTAATATGCAAAATCTCAAATCTGTAAAACTATTCTTATCTTTGAAAATCTGTCTCTGGTTTCTGCTCCTTTATACTGTGTTTAGTGTCTGCTCAATTTTCCTTTCAGATATGAATTCTGTGTGTCATGAAACAAATGACTCTCTCTGAGCCTTAGTTTTCTCCTCTACTATGGTATGACCATAATTCCTACTTTATGGAAGAGTGGGGGCATTAAATAGGCCTTTTTGGTTCTTTTAAATTGGGTAATATTTTTATTAGCATTACTTATTGCATATATTGTGCTAAGAAATTATAAAAAGTATGCATATGCATTTTTGAAAAAGCATGTATGAAAAACATATTCTAATGCACAAATAAGGATATTTTTAAAATTTTTAATATTTTATTAATGAACTTTGATTTCAAAAGTTATTCATAGTTCAGTTTTAGGGATTTAATATTTAAACACCAATCACACTACCAGGTCAAATTTATACCACGTCACTGTTCCCAGATTTCCTCCCCATCCCACCCTCTGCCCACCCCTACCTGTCACCTTGACAGGTACATTACAAAGTTTCAGTGGTTGCAACTTTGAACTCATGTTTTTAATTTGGTTGAATCTGTGTTTTGGATATAAGGCTGTAGTACTCACCCCTATATCCCCTGTATAACTAAAGTCCTGATGACTGTTCAACCATTACTTCCTGTTCTCTTCTCCCCCACCTTTATTCCTTTCGTTTTCTGTCCTACTCCTTATATTTCCTCAATAAGTATTCTATATACCACAGAGAAGTGATCTCATTCTGTGTTTGTCTTTCTTCTTCTGGCTTACTCCACTTAATGTGATATCTTACAGTTCCAACTACATTGCAGCCAATTCCATGATTTCATTGATTCGTGTAGCTGCAGAGTATTCCATTGTGTATAGACCACATCTTCAGATTCCATCCATCTATTGCTGGACACCTAAATTGATTCCATATCTTAGCTATTGTACTAAATGTATCAATGAATAAGAGCATACATATTTTTTTTAGAAACTGTTTTCATGCCCTGGAGGTAGATGCCCCAAAGTAGTTGTGCTGGGCCATATGGCAGTTCATTTATAAGTTTACTGAAAACTCTCCATACTGTTTTCCACAGGGATAGTACCAGATAACATTCCCACCAGCAGTGGATGAGTTTCTTTTTCACCACATCTCTGCCAACACAGATTGTTCCTACTATTTTTGATATGTGCCATTCTCACTTGTATGAAATGGTATCTCTCTGTTGTCTTAATTTGGATTTCTCTGATAATGCATGATGCTGAGTATTTTTCACGTGCCTACTGGCCATGCATAATTAGGCCTATTTGTTTAAATGCTTAGCAAAATCCTTTCCTTATTATGCACCACTTGTCTTGGTGCTTACTAAATGGAAAGAAAAACTAAGATTTCAGTTCCCTGGTAGTAAAATATCATTTAAGTAAAAAAAAAACTTATTGCAGATATAATTTCTTCTAAATATGTTCAGTCTTACTAATAGGTTCAAACCTGTGTCGATGGAAAGAAGAGTTTCTACCATGCATAGCCTATATCTTTAGATGGTCACGGGATGTGGATTTGTGGTAAAGGAACTGTCAGGTTCTGGGATTTATGTGAGCACCTGCTATTGTTTGTTTTATATGAAACAAGAGGGGAAAATTAGCCATTTTTAAATAAATGCAGTGTAACCCACTCAGAGGTTTTAAAGTTGAGTGATGATATTTTCTGGTACGTGTCATTAATAGTGTCAATCACCTAAAGCATGTTCAGAAAAGTATAGATCTATAAATGTGCTTAAGTTTTTATTTTTGTTTAGACAATGTGAGTTTCGAAAAGGAAAAGGCACTGTGGGGCACTCAGGACTCGAGCATTCAGTGACTGAGAGCCGCCTTCCCAGACTAGCCCACAGTGATGGTGGACAAAGGACCAGGGAAACTGGAACCAGACCCCAGCCTGGTCGGTAGACACTTTATTTCCCTCTCCTCCCTAGTGTCATGCAATCTCTCCCCTTACGGCACAATGGTAGTCGTAGTTTTGGTCGTAGTCCTAGTCATCATCGTTCCATCATACTAGTTTCCTTGTAGACCTCAAAGTCCTCTACCTCATTACATTTTCTTCCTCCTCTCCACATAATCTCCTAGTCCTCTACTGCCAGTCATTGTCATTATCTAGTCCTCCTTCTAGTCCTTGCAGACCCCCAAGTATTCCAAGGCATCAAAGTCCAAAGGCCCAAAGTCTCAGTTCTCATACTGTCCACTTTCCCCTTATTGCATACTTATATAGGAATCAGGAGAATTGGGGTACACGTAGGTGGGATTGAACATTGTCATAACAACAAATGGATGTAAATAAATGCTACTCCTTCAGGATATTAACTTGAACACAAAATCTCATCTGATTACTACGAGATTCCCTCAAGGGTGGGATTCAATCCAGGGTGTATTGCTTTATCCTTTCTTCAGCTAGTAATACATTTAATCAATCAAAGTAAATTTACTTTTGATAATATTTCTAGTCACTTTGTATGAACACAGTAAGAGATATATTAAGCTTAAAGATTAATTCTTCCTGGGGACATCTCTCTATATATCCCAGAGTCCTCGGGCCAGGTTAAGTCTTTCCTAACCCCAGCATGGTCCTTATTCAATTATTTCTTTTTGGGTCATGGCAGAGTTTGTTCCATGACTGTGCTCTTAACTTATTATACTTATGGCACTTAGCTTGTCTTCTTTCAATGCCAGAGTAGCTTACAGCTTGCCATGGGTCCATTCAGTCCCTTTGTTGGGACCCTGCTTTTGGAGTGCTAGGAACTAAGGGAAACTGAGGCTTAAGTAAATGTGAATGCCCAGAAGTAAATATCTTATTGGAGTCAATTAACTCAATTACAAAGATAGAATGAACTGTCTTCTTGTGTCTATACAAAAACGACATTGCTAAATAAACCACGCAAATGACATAAAGGAAAGAGAAAACTAATATAAGATTATTAGTGCATGATGGAATGGGGTGTACCTCAGGGGCACTGTTTGGGGAGTAGCTCAATAAACCTAAGCTTTCTATGGGAGGAGTAAGGACAACCCAACGTTATCCAACAAGAGAGCTTGCAGAAATCGAGATAGCGTGCTACTTCTTAACAATATATATCATGTGTTTATCCGACAATTTAATGCATTTCTAGTACCAGAAACATTGGATCAAGTCAGAAGCCCCTAAAAATTCAAGAATAATAACCTAGTCACATAGTGGACTTGATATTTCACTTAATGGACTTGAGACCGATACTCTCAATCCTTATAATATTTTATTCACTTAAAAGAGAATATTTTGGGGGGATTGATATACCGTTTTCATTTCATTGCTTGACATTTAGCTCCTGAACCTTCATATTATTAGAAATGTTGATGTTAGAAAAAATATCTGGCTGCTCTATGTTAACTCAATTATTCTAGAAATTTTATTCTTTGTTTGTTTGTTTGTTTGTTGGATCATACCCAGCAATGCACAGGGGTTGCTCCTGGCTCTGCACTCAGAAATTACTTCAGGCAGTGCTCAGGGGACCATATGGGATGCTGGGAATCGAACCCAGGTTGGCCGGGTAGAAGGCAAATGCCCTACCCACTGTGCTATCACTCCAGCCCCGAAATTTTATTCTTTGAGCATTGTTTTGACATAATTATTTTACCTTAGCACAGTGATAGGGCGTTTGCCTTGCACGCAGCCAACATGGCCGACCCGAGTTCAATTCCTCCGTCTCTCTCGGAGAGCCCGGCAAGCTACCGAGAGTATCTCGCCTGCAGGGCAGAGCCTGGCAAGCTACCCGTGACGTACTCGATATGCCAAACACAGTAACAACAAGTCTCATGATGGAGACGTTACTGGGCCCGCTGGAGCAAATCGATGAACAACGGGAGGACCGTGACCGTGACCGTGACCTTTAGTAACATCATTGATAAACAAATAGCTAACTTATTTTCAAGAAAAATATTAACCAAACATGGGAATTACAGTTTCTCTAAAGAGAAGGGAATTTATAATAGAAGAAACCTAGAGGCTGTAAGAATGTTGAGTGTATAAATATTATCATCTATAATAATGGTTGAAGTGTTAACCTAATTTCTAAAAAAGATATCATTAGACAAGTAGATATCCTTGGAAAGGGAATAAGTAAAAAAAATACAAATTAATATTTTCCACATTTGACAGACTTTGGCCTTGGCAAATCTAAAGAGCAAGAAGTTAAAATCAGTATATAGACAAATTGTTCACATCAACAGAATACCCAGAAGGATACTGTATTGTGAAGCTCAGGGTTTTGGAAGCAAAGACAACAGTTGAGAATTATCTCTGTCAGTTTACTGACACTCTAGTTCCTTTCTCAGTAGAATAATAAGAGCTACTACAGATCAGGATAAACTTTTACAGATGCCATGGAGTATGTTTTTTTGTTATCAGATTTTCTCTCTCCCATCTCCCTTTAGAGATGGAAACAATGACATTTTATTAGGAAAACTTAAGTCAATTAGCTATAAATCAATGGTCAATGGAATGACATGAATAACAAAATCTGAAAAGTACAACCTGAGTAGGTTTTTAAAATAAAGAACTAAGAACTAAAAATAATTAAATGTTAACTTTTTAATTTTCAAATTACCTTTGGTTAATAACATTTACCAGTATTCTTATGCTAATAGTAATGCTACCAATTTTGGAAAGTTAAAGTTGTTTGCAGAAAAGACCATGCCCAATAACTAAGAGATTCTATTAATTTATTTACAATGGTGATTCTATTTTCTCACAATGATGTGTAGACTGGTATTTCTATCAGACTGTTTTTTATATTCATAATATATTTATTCTTTTTTAAAAATTTTTATTAGTGAAACACCATGAGATACTGTTGTAGACTTACAAATTTTTGTGCTTGGGTTTCAGTAGACTGTTTTTGTATAATAACCACCTCCGATTTATTCTTGGAACAATCACTTCCCCTTTTGTAGGAATAAAGATGAGTCCCAGGTAAAATATAGAGGTAGATTTTATTATTGTTCTTGCATTTTATTTTAGCTTTTTTTTCTTTTGGGACCATATCCAAGTATGCTCAGAGTCTACTTCTGTCTCTGTGGTCATGGGGTATATATTTTTTCTAATCAGATTTAACTATTGTTTTGTCTTCTTGTTTTTGTTCATATTGTCCAGAATAAAATTAACTAAATGATTTAAATATAGAAATTACTTTATATATGGCCAATGCTTTAAGATAGTAAATCTGTTCAATAAAAGTATTGAAAAATAGCTTTTATCCTTTTTGGGAATTGCTAGGTTTAGGTAGAAAGAACCAGGAAGCTGAACCTTCAGAAATGGTGTATTCTTTTTATGAGGGTATTGGCAAAATGCCCACCAATGGTGAGTAATGCAAAGTTAATTAATGTAGACAGGAGATATAATAACTATTCTGAACCCAGAGAACTCTGAGGAGAGAACACAGTAACCTTCCACACAAAGGGAAAATGGTCCACAATCTTGTGTCCCCCTAAGAGGGATTCTGGGAGGCTTTTACCTTTCCATTCTCAGAAGATATCTTGGTGTTTTCCTAGCTCATCCTGATTGTTCGGAGGTCTGGCTCTTTGCCTGAAACCCCAGAACATTCCTTATTGTCTTCTCTGAGGTTGGGTGACCTACAGATGAGTCTCTAGGTCTTTCATCTTATGCTGGGCTTCTATCTCATGCTGGGCCTTAGGGATATATTTGGAAAATGAGTCAGGCCAGAAATAGAACAAAGACTAAAGAACATCTGGTAACCCAGGAGGAAAAAAAAGGGGGCAACTGCATTGAGATTGGACATTTGTATGACGAAAGCAGCAAGTACTGAAGTACTGTGAGAGTTTAGTCGTGATTAAATGGAGTTAGGCAGTGTTCAAAGGACAATTCATAGTGCTGGGCATTTCAAACAGTATAGTGTTATAAACCAATGTCATTTCAATTAGAAAAATATAGGGACATGTATGAATTTGACAGGAAGGCGGTGATTTCTGGAGAAGAGGTAGGAAAAAAGAAGTGTCCCAAAGGTTCTTATTTGATACTTTTGATACTTGGATGTTGTTTCTGTTTGACGACAACTAGAGAGGAGACTAAGAAAGTGAGCCTTCGTGAGACAGACCCAAATTTGTTCTCTGGTACCCCATACAGTCCCCATAGACTGCTAGAAGTGATCCTTGAGTGCAGAGCAACTAGTAAGAGATGAGCATCACTGAGAGTGAACCCCTCCCCACCACTCCGGCCTAAAGAAAACAAAGAAAATGAGCCTAATATAGGAAGCATTACTGGGAGCTATTAGAAAGCATTAGAAAGAACCTATTATTTTTCTTCTGCATTCCTGAGGGACTCTGTTCCAGTACCATAGGACAGAGATAGGGAATGTGTTCTATCTTTAATGAAAATGGTAAATCTGTTGTTTTGGTGGGGGTTTTGTTTTTAATTTTAGTGGATCTATTTTTTTAATTGACTGGTTCTGATATTATTCAAAGTGTTTTTGTTGATGGTCCTTTTGAGCCAAATTCTGCCACTGAGTTGGAGTCTGAGATAATGTGACCAGTGCTTGGAGGAGTTGATGAGCAAACAGGGTGTTTAGTACAGTACCAGAATATATCTGCTTTTATCGCCCATATCAAATCAATGAATAACCCTACTGCTATTTCCCTTTGAATGTTTTGCACAATTTTTACAATAAAATATACATTAGACATTCTAGAAAGAGGCTCTGCCCTGTCAGTCACTCACAAATCCAGTACTTCCTCTTTTCAGATATGTTCTTGTGGTTCCGTCTGCTTGTGCTCTATTTTAACTTATTTTCTTAAATAGAATTTTGTTTTGTTCTTTGGAGCAAAAGTATATTTGGCTCTAAAATTAATTGTGCTTGAACAACTCTGTTTTCTTCCTGCTTGGTCTTGGAGAATGGGAAGCTTTCTCTCTTTTCTTTCTTTCAGGCTGTTGCATTATCTCTAATAGTTTATGACAAACTTCTGTCAGCTCTATCAGGACTTCTTTGTTTGGGAATCCAGGAAGAGAATTTAGACATTGGGTAAACTTATATAGAATTAAAATTAAATCTTCATTTTACTAGGGTTGACAAGTCATTGAGTTATGGGTATAAGCAGCAAAGTACAGAAATGGTGTGTGATTTGGGGCTGGTAAGATAATGCAGAGAGTAGTGCACTTGCTTTGAACATGACTAGCCCAGGTTTGATCCCCGACATTCCATATGGTCCCCTGAGCACCTCCAGGAGTGATCTCTGAGTGCAAAGTCAGAAGAAACACGTGGGTATTGCCAGGTGGGGCCAAAAATGAAATCAAAAACGATTATGTTTGATTGTTATCAGTGGAATCATAAATATAACCATAATATCACATCACTGTCTTTGCAGATATAATTAAAATTGAGGCAGTTATTGGGCACACTTCTGCATATTGACAGTTAATATTTATATAATAAAGTATATTGTTTACTTACAGAATTACTCCCTTTGAGGCATATAATTGGCTCCCTTTGTAACTTTATGTGCTTTCTTTGATTCATTTAAACACAGTATTTATTCTAGGACCTCTGAACTAGATTTGAA
This sequence comes from Sorex fumeus, assembly GCF_029834395.1. Lineage (NCBI taxonomy): Eukaryota > Metazoa > Chordata > Mammalia > Eulipotyphla > Soricidae > Sorex > Sorex fumeus. Next base: position 6,080,825 of record NW_026606134.1, on the reverse strand, counting down.
GCTTAGCTCTATTACTTCCCCTTAGGTCAACCACAAAGTTGAACTATTGTCAACTTGCTTTTTTCTTCTGTCTGTCAAATAAGGAAAATTTTTTTCTTATTTTATTTTTTTAAATTTTTATTAGTGAAACAACATGAAGTACAGTTGTAGACTTACAAATTTTTGAGTTTGGGTTTCAGTTATACAATGATCGAGTACCTATCAGAAAAAAAATGCAGTAATTTCAAGATTGTTCGTAGGTACTATAGAACTGTGGAAGCAACCCAGGTTTTAAAAAGTGTTTGTAGAGAAATATTTACACTGGCTTTTCTGAGATCTTCACTTCCTATACAAGCCATACGTTGAATGTTTTTTGTCCTGAATTTGGCCCAAATCAATAAACTTGTGTTTTCTTCCAAAATCCTATGATGATATGTTTTCATATTGGATGTGAATTAAAAGCATTTAGTGCTAGTGAGATAAGTGAATTAGACATTAGATTAGCATATACTATTGTGAAATTTTACCAGAGTAATTACCACAATGCAATTACATACAGTCATCTGAAAATTTGCTATGTTTCCCTTTTTGACATCACATAATCAAAACTCTTATTTGGCCATGAATCGTACGATTTTTCCCCCAAATTCTGAATTATTGCCTGTATTCTGAATCTAGGCAACAATTTTTTTTTTTTTTTGCTTTTTGAGTAACACCCAGCGGCAATGCTCAGGCGTTACTCCTGGCTCTCCACTCAGGAATCACTCCTGGCGGTGCCTGGGGTGCCATATGGGATGCTGGGAATCGAACTCGGGTCAGCTACATGCAAGGCAAATGCCCTACCTGCTGTACTATTCCTATAGGCAATAATTTTTAAACAGAGAAGCTTCTATCACAACATAATTGATTAAATATTCATTAAATGCCTACAATATACTTATAAATAACACTTTGAATGATGTATGATTGTTAAAACAGCACACATTAAGTATTAAATGCAACATAACCAAATTCCAGAGAGTATCTTAAAGCTGAAGGATATTACAAGAGAAAACAAATATAAGCATATATACATTTATATACATTTATGTCACAAAATAATTAATTTTGTATATTTTTATTGTTGAAATTTGGTAATCTCTTTTTATTTTTTTTTTCCCCTTTATTTTATTTTATTTTTTTTAAAGTTGTAGATTTACAATTTTTTGTGCTTTGGTTTCAATTATACAATGATCAGATACCCATCCCTCCACCAGTGCCCATTTTCCACCACCATGGATAATATCCCTCCCACCCCCATCCCCCCATCCCCCCGTCTCTGTGGCAGGGCAATCCCCTGTGTTCTCTCTCTCCTTTTGGGTGTTGTGGTCTGCAAAAGAGGCATTGAGTGGCAAACATGTTCAGTCCATAGTCTACTTTCGACATGCATCTCCCCTCCTGGGAGGATCCTCCAAACATCCTTTATTTGGTGCTCCCTTCTCTATCTGAATAGCCCTTTCCTCTAGGATACCCGGCTGGCCTCTAAGTTATGGAGTAATCCTCCTGGTGCTGATCTCAGCTATTCTTGGGTATTAATCTCATACTTTGTTACTTTATATCCCCCAGATGAATGCAATCTTTCTATGTCTATCCCTCTCTTTCTGACTCATTTCGCTTAGCATGATACTTTCCATATTGTACCACTTGTATGTAAATTTCATGACTTCATCTTTTCTAAGAGCTACATAGTACTCCATTGTGTAGATGTACCAAAGTTTCTTTAACCAGTCATCTGTTCTTGGACATTCAGGTTTCTTCCAGTTTCTGGCTATTGTAAAGAGGGCTGCAATGAACAAACAAGTGCAGATGTCACTTCGACTATACATTTTTGCCTCTCTGGGATATATTCCCAGGAGTGGTATTGCTGGGTCAAATGGGAGCTCAATTTCTAATTTTTTGAGAATCGTCCATACTGTTTTCCAGAAGGGCTGAACCAGTCGGCATTCCCACCAACAGTGAAGGAGTGTCCCTTTCTCGCCACAACCACGCCAGCATCGGTTGCTTTTGTTCTTTTGAATGTGGGCCAGTCTCTGAGGTGTGAGATGGTATCTCATTGTGGTTTTGATCTGCATCTCCCTGATGATTAATGATGTAGAGCATTTTCTCATGTGCTTTTTTGCCATTCGGATTTCTTCTTTGAGAAAGTTTCTGTTCATTTCATTGCCCCATTTTTGGATGGGGTTGGATGTTTTCTTCTTGTGGAGTTTAACCAGTATTTTGTATATCCTGGATATCAACCCCTTGTCAGATGTGTATTCGGTGAATATCCTTTCCCATTCTGTAGACTGTCTTTGTATTTTGGTCACTGTTTCTTTGGAGGTGCAGAAGCTTCTTAGTTTAAGATAGTCCCATTTGTCTATCTCTGTTTTCACTTGCTTGGCCAGTGGCGTGGCATCTTTGAAGATACCATTAGCTTCAATGTCATGGAGGGTTTTGCCAACTTTATCTTCAATGTACCTTATGGTTTCTGGTCTGATGTTGAGGTCTTTAATCCATTTTGATCTTACTTTTGTACATGGTGTTAGGCAGAGTTCTGAGCCTATTTTTTTGCATGTAGCCGTCCAGTGATGCCAACACAATTTATTAAAGAGGCTTTCCTTACTCCACTTCACATTACTTGCACCTTTATCAAAGATTAGATGAGCATATGATTGAGGAGAGATGTCAGTGTATTCAACCCTGTTCCATTGGTCTGCAGTTCTGCCTTTGTTCCAGTACCATGCTGTTTTAATTATTACTGCTTTGTAGTACAGTTTGAAGTTCGGGAGGTTGATTCCTCCCATTTTCTTTTTCCCAAGAATTGCTTTAGCTATTCGTGGGGGCTTATTGTTCCATATAAATTTCAAGAGTGTTTGCTCCATTTCTTTGAAGAATGTCATGGGTATCCTTATAGGGATTGCATTGAATTTATACAATGCTTTCGGTAGTATTGCCATTTTGACAATGTTAAGTCTCCCGACCCATGAGCAGGGGATATCTTTCCATTTCCTCATGTCCTCTTTTATTTCCTGAAGTAGCGTTTTGTAGTTTTCTTTGTACAGGTCCTTTACTTCCTTAGTTAAGCTGATTCCTAGGTACTTGATTTTCTGGGGCACAATTGTGAATGGGATTGTTTTTTTCATGTTGCTTTCTTCTCTCTCACTGTTTGCATATAGGAAAGCCATGGACTTTTGCGTATTGATTTTATAACCTGCAACTTTACTATACGAGTCTATTGTTTCTAAGAGTTTTTTGGTGGAAGTTATTGGGTTCTCTAAGTAGAGTATCATATCATCTGCGAATAGTGAGAGCTTGATTTCTTCCTTTCCTACCTGAATGCCCTTAATATCTTTTTCCTGCCTAATCGCTATTGCAAGTACTTCCAGTACTATATTGAACAGCAGTGGAGAGAGTGGGCATCCCTGTCTCGTCCCTGATCTTAGAGGGAAGGCTCTCAGTTTTTCCCCATTGAGGATGATGCTTGCTGTAGGCTTGTGGTAGATGGCTTTAATTATGTTGAGGAAGGTCCCCTCTATACCCATTTTGGCTAGGGTTTTCATCATAAAGGGGTGCTGGATCTTATCAAATGCTTTCTCTGCATCTATTGATATGATCATATGCTTTTTATCTTTTCTTTTGTTGATATGGTGGATTATGTTGATTGATTTCCGAATGTTGAACCATCCTTGCATCCCTGGGATGAATCCTACTTGGTCATGGTGTATGATCTTTTTGATGAGTAGTTGGATTCTATTTGCTAGTAGTTTGTTGAGGATCTTTGCATCTGTGTTCATCAGGGATATCGGCCTGTAATTCTCTTTCTTTGTGGTATCTCTGTCTGCTTTTGGTATCAGTGTGATATTTGCTTCGTAGAAACTGTTTGGAAGTGTTTTTGATATTTCAATTTCGTGGAAAAGCTTAAAGAGTATTGGGAGTAAGTCCTCTTTAAAGATTTGGAAGAATTCACTAGTGAATCCATCCGGGCCAGGACTTTTGTGCTTGGGGAGACTTTTTATTACCATTTCAATTTCCTTGATGGTGATAGGTCTGTTCAGGTATTCCAGGTCTTCTTGGTTCAGCCTTGGGAGTCTGTAGGAGTCTAGGAATTTATCCATTTCCTCGAGGTTTTGATGTTCCGTGGCATAAAGCTTCTCAAAGTACTCCCTGAGGATCCTCTGAATTTCTGTGGTTTCTGTTGTAATGACCCCCTTTTCATTTCTGATTCGGTTGATTAGGGTTTTCTCTCTCCCTTTCTTTGTGAGTTTTGCTAGAGGCTTATCGATCTTGTTAATTTTCTCAAAGAACCAGCTCTTGGTTTCATTGATCTTTCGGATTGTTTTTTGGGTTTCCATCTCGTTAATCTCTGCTCTGAGTTTTATTATTTCCTTTCTCCTGTTCGGGTTGTGCTCCTTTTTTTGGTCCTTCTCCAAGCTCTTAAGCTGTGAGGTTAGGTTACTTATGTGTGCTCGCTCCTCCTTCCTGAGGAATGCTTGTAGAGCTATAAACTTTCCTCTTAACACAGCCTTTGCTGTGTCCCATAAGTTTTGGTAACTCGTGTTCTCATTTTCATTCGTTTCTAGGAATCTTTTGATTTCCTCTTTGATTTCCTGTCTAATCCACTCGTTGTTCAATAGTGCACTGTTTAATTTCCAGGTGTTTGATTTAGTTTTCTGTTTTTGTGTGTGATTTACTTCTAATTTCAGCGCATTATGGTCTGAGAAGATTGTTGATACAATCTCTACCTTCTTAATTTTATGGAGGCATGTTTTGTGGCTCAGCATGTGGTCTATCTTGGAGAATGTTCCATGTACGCTTGAGAAGAATGTGTATTCAGCTTTTTGTGGATGAAGTGTCCTGTATATATCTACTAAGTCCCTTTCTTCCATTGTTTCCCTCAAATGAAGTATGTCCTTGCTAAGCTTGAGTCTGGTTGATCTATCAAGAGGTGACAAAGCAGTGTTGAAGTCTCCCACTAGTATTGTGTTGCTATTGATGTCTTTTTCCAAATCTATGAGTAGTTGTTTTAAGTACTTTGCTGGTCTCTCATTAGGTGCATATACATTTATTATTGTAAGTTCTTCCTGTTGTACAGATCCTCTGATCAATAAGTAATGGCCTTCACTGTCTCTTATGACCTTCCTCACTCTGAAATCAATGTGGTCTGATATAAGGATGGCTACCCCAGCTTTTTTATGGGAGCTGTTTGCCTGTAGGATTGTTTTCCAGCCTTTGACTCTGAGTCTGTGTTTGCTTTGACTATTGAGATGCGTTTCTTGCAGGCAGCAGAATGTTGGGTTCAATTTTCTAATCCATCCTGCCACTCTATGTCTTTTAATTGGTGCGTTTAGCCCATTGACATTGAGAGAGATTATTGTTATGGGATTTTGTCCCATTGTTCTGTTAAAATTTGGTGTATTTGAGGGGCCTTTCTTGCCTTAAAGTAGCCCATTTAGTTGTTCTTGTAACCATGGTTTTGAGTCTATGAAGTTCCTGAGCTGTTGTTTGTCTGTGAAACTGTGTGTTGTTCCTTCTATTATGAATGAGAGTCTTGCTGGGAAAAGTATTTTGGGGGAGGCATTTATTTCATTGAGTTTTTTTACTATGTCCCACCACTGTTTTCGGGCCATGAGGGTTTCATCAGAAAAATCAGCTGTGAATTTTAAGGATGCTCCTTTGTAAGAGATTTCTTTCTTCGATCTTGCTGCTTTCAGAATTTTGTCTCTGTCTAAGGTTTTGGTCATTTTGATCAGAATGTGTCTTGGGGTATTTTTATTCGGATTTCTTCTAGCTGGTACCCTTCGGACCTCCTGAATGTGGTCACAAGTTTTCTTCAGCTCTGGAAATGTTGTAGCAATGATGTCTTTGACAGTTTCTTCTTCATCGAGGTTTTCTTCCTGTCCCTCTGGGACTCCAATAATTCTTATGTTACCCCTCTTGGCTTCATCACGATCTTCTCTTGCCATCTGTTCCCGAATTGTGAGTCTCTTTTCCATTTTCTGCTCTTTTCGGGAGAGTCTCTGAACTTCATCTTCGAGCTCACTGATTCTGTTCTCAGCCGCTGTTACTCTGCTGCTGAGGCCTTCCACTGAGCTTTTCAATTCGCCTACGAGATTTTTCAGGTCTGACATTTCTGATTGCATTTTCCTCATTTCTGCCTTCAGATCCTCTTGTCTTCTATTGGCATTGGTTTCCATTGTTTCTTTTAATTCCCTAAGCATCCTAAGTAGCTCCCTTCTGAATTCCTTGTCAGAGAGGTTGTCTAACACTACAGTACTGTTGGTGTCATCTGGGCTAGACTCTTCAATATGAATGTTTGGTGGGCTTTTGCGTTGCTTTACCATTGTGAGAGGTGTGGTTTAGTCCTTCACGTTCAGTGTTACTATTCTGCTTGATATGCAGTGTGAGTTAAGATAGGCTTATGAGTTATTGGCAACTGTATTTCTAGTGGCTGAGCTAAAATAGAGAAGTTTCCATCGAAGAAGTTAGCTTATGGTTCCTATGGCATATGTAGTGGGAAAATATTTCGCGGCCGCATTAGCGGCCGCGGCTCCGGAAAGAGTCCCTGGCACTGGCACTCTTTTTATTAAGAATATTTTTTAAGTTAAGATTTAAAAAGCGGTTCATAATAGAATTCAGGCACCCAATATTGAAAGAACAATCCCACCAACAGTGTCTGCAAGGTTCGTGCCATCCCCCAGTCTGCCACCTTGGTGGGCATATAACAAACTTTTTTCATATTGCTTGTCAAATTTAAAGATGCTGAATGGAATTATTAGATTGTATATCAATAAAAACAATTTGTAATTATTAATTCCTATGTAATTTAGCCTATGTAAATAAGAACATTCAAATCACTTTATAAATTTACAGTCTACTGCCTTTCTCATTTACATAATTAATTTTTTAACTCTGGCATCTAAAAGATATTGCATTAAATTTTATTTTGTACTTGAACCTATTGGAGCAATCATCATAGTTTCCTGTCATAAATGAATGAGGTTTCTTTTTTTTATCCCTTGGCAGGCATAAAACAAATTTATTTCATATAACTTAGTCCAAATAAACTTAAAAGAATGGCAAACAGAGTTATTGGAAAATAAATCAATAAAAGTCAATTTGTGATGATTAGTTACTATATATTTTGAACCTTTCTCAATTCCGTAGAGGACAACCATAGCTAATGTTAATGAGTATCAGATTCAATAACACACGATGGGAAATTTCTCCTGCTTTTTAAAGTTCTTTTAATGCTTCTTGCAAAACTGGTTTCAAGGGTATTAAATCCCTAAGCTGTTGCCTATCCATGAAGCTCTCTACAGTTCCTTCAAATTTGTATGATAATCTAGTTGGATAGAATATCGGTGAGGTCCTTAGTTTGCTAAGTTTTTGTACTATATCTTTCCATATTCTTGTGACTTGTAGAGTTTCATTTGATAGCTCTTTTGTACATCCTATGGACTATCCTTTCTAATGTACTTTTTAAATTTTAGTTTTTTAAATATTTTGCCTCTATGCTTATATTTTTTTCATTTTGAGCATAATGCATCATGGAGTTTTCCTAACGGAATGTATTTTCACTGGGACTCTTCTGACCTCTTGGATCTTGGTGCTTGTAATCCTCAACTCTGGGAAGTTCCTATAGATGATTTCTTTAACTATTGTTTCTTCACACTTGCTTTCCTGCTCTTCCGGGACTCCAGTGTTTCTTATATTGTTCCTCTTGAACTCATCACTCTGGTATGCTCTTCATTTCTTTTCATACGATTTTTCACCTTTTGCTCTTTCCTAATGATTCCTCCTTCTCATCTTAGAGTTCCTCAATCTTCTGCTCAGTATTTTTATTCACTATTAAGAGTTTATATTGACTTTTTTGATATAAGCTACCATGTTCTTCATTTCTGATTGTAATAGCTTTTTCATTTCAGCTGTAATACTTTCTTGTGCTTTGCTGACTGCCTGTGCTATCGTTCAGGGGTATTTTTTGCTCATTGAGCTTGGTGGACTTCTATTTGTTTTCCCCATTGTTTTGATAGTTTTCCTGTTGTGCTTGTAGTGAGTTTTTATAGTTAACCCCCAGGTCAGGTGGTGAAGGATTAGCTAGAGAATATTCTCTGTCTTTTCTGCTTGTTCTCACAGAATGACAAGAAGAATAACTGTGAGTAGCATATAATTTGAGTAGATCTATAGTTCAGGAGCTGTGGTCTTAATACAACACAAGTCAGGTGCATAGGCTGCTCAGATTCCCCTGAGAAGTAGGGGCTCTGACTCCTGTTGGAGTTCTGCCTTCTGTTCAGTTCTATCTGCCCAGTTCTATCAGCCAGAGGGGAGCCTTACCTGGAATAGTGAAGAAGCAAGCAGAAGGTCAGCTCTTTTGCATATTTTTCATCTCAATTGAGCTTGATGTCTAAAAAAGTCGTAAATTTCTGTTGGCTTCTGATGACCTTGAACCTAATGTAGGGACATCATTTGTAGTGATTGCTTAATTTCAGGAGAAGTCTCCTACTTTCCTTGCAAGAGATATCAAATTGTGGGAAAGGATGTGAAGTCAGGTATCATTTGACTCATCTGGATCATGCCTCTGCTACTTACTTGGTGTGTGACCTTGTTTAAATTACATGGGCCTCAGATCGCATGTTTTGGAATTATGAATAATCAAAGATGAGTTTTACAGTGGGCATTAAAATACTGGAAAATGCCTGCTCCAGATTTCTGTGATATAAGTGAATATTCGACCAATGCTAATTGTTGGTGTTTGTTAAAACTCTGCTCAAATAGTCCCCTTCCAAGGAGTGGTTGAAGAATTATGTTACATCCTAAACTCTTAGCACAATAAAGAAAATACAATGCATATCATGTGTCAGTAAAATGGACTCAAAGTAAGTTAAAATATTTAATAATATGCATTAAGTATATATGATAAATTTTAGACACATCTGAATCAAATGGGACATTTTAAAATATTAGAAATGCTGAGTGTCATGTACCAGTCTAAATCTTGTCATGAAATAGAATAGAAATGAATAACAGGACACTTTACACAGGTGTGAGTAAGGTTCATGCTGAATGATGCTGTTACTTCTAAGTAGCAAACTTAGGGACTTAGTGCTATACCATGACCCAGGGAGAGAAGGTATGTTTACCAGACCCTGGAGGGCACATCTATTCAGTAGAAGAGTCCCTTTTGGTATCAATTGCAGTCTTGGCTAGAAGAACACTGCTACTCTGTACAGCCCTTAGGATGGTGATCTAACCACAGTCTCTTTCAATTATGATAACCAACCAGAAATCAAAGAGCTGAGGAACTCAGGCCAAATAGCATCATACACATCACTACTGGGGGCTTGATGGAGCTTGGAGAGTGCAAGTATTGGAAGAAACATTTCAGACGTCAGAAATGGAAAGTGACATCAGGATCATGGACATTACAGAAAGCTGTTCTTACAGTGGAAATTGAGTTCTTTGGATCATTCCTGCTTTAGACCCATAGATATATATGTTTAAAAAATGGTGATAAACCCAAGAATAGCTGAGATAAACACCAGGAGGATTACTCCATAGCTTAGAGGCCAGCCGGGCATTCTAGGGGAAAGGGCAGCTCAGAGAGAGAAGGGAGCACCAAATAAAGGGTGTTTGGAGGATCCTCCCAGGAGGGGAGATGCATGTTGAAAGTAGACTATGGACTGAACATGTTTGCCACTCAAAACCTCTTTTGCAGACCACAGCACCCAAAAAGAGAGAGAGAACACAAGGGATCGCCCTGCCGCAGAAGCAGGTTGGGATGGGAGGGATGGGGGTGGGAGGGATATTATCCATGGTGGTGGAAAATGGGCACTGGTGGAGGGATGGGTATTTGATCATTGTATAATCGAAACCCAAGCACAAAATATTGTAAATCTACAACTGTATCTCATGTTGTTTCACTAAAAATTTAAAAAAATAAAAAATAAATAAAAAAGGTGATAAAACCATTCGGCTCTAGGAAATGTAGGAATTTCGCAGTCAAATTGCCTTGTATGAACTGAATAACATGGTGCATAGTAGAATTTTCAATTTACCTGACAATAGGTCTTAGCCTTGATTTTCTGCTGGTCCTTAAATGATCAAATATAAATGATTTCAGTTATTTTAGAGCCTGCTGAATCTCTCACTCAGCTGCCATTGATTACTCCACCAAGACCTATTCATTTGAAACTTTCTATTGATCTGTTTACAGAATTCACATCAGGACTTATTATTGTGAGAGGGTTGCTTTCAACAAGGAATTCCTTTGGGTCTTACGTTATCATTTTGTTGGGCTTCATAAGGTAGTAAAGTTGTGTGTATGTTCAAAAAATTTGTCCTGGAGGTTTGTTTCCATAATCTTCTATCTTAGGATAATTCAGACTCTCCACATTCATTCAGTGAATCATTCTTTCACTACTTATTTTTCAGTGACTATTTTGTGCTAGGCAGTGTAACAATGATTAGCAATATATTAGCAAGAGACTTTTGTTTCTTTGAATTCAATAGGCTGTGATACTCTTTGCATAGTAGCTGGAATGGAGCAAAAAATACCCCTAAGTCATCAGCAGTTTTGCTCTGAGTGTTAGCAAGCAGCATCACTTTATAGATCTGTGTGCCCTCTCCTCTGCTTGCCCGTGGCATAATTCAGCATTCATATTTTTTTGGTGAGAGGACATCTTTAAAGTTACAGACAAGTTCACTTCAAGTTCATATCCCCTTATGCCCAGATGGCTTTTGAATCTGTGTTGAATATTCTAATTTTAAAGGCTTCCTTCCGTACTCGAAGGAATTAGCCCTTTGGGGGGCTCAAGATGCTACTCTCCTTTTCGTTTTTCTATTTTTCTCATAGTTTTGAAACGTGTTTACAAAGATTCACATATTGAAATGGAGGATATCTTTCGGTGCTTCACATTTCTGGAGAGCTTTTTCAATGATAACTTTGAGGATTTTATATGCATGCAAGGCTAATGGGGCATATTTGAGATCACAAATGACTGCATTTTAGTCTCTGGACCACTTCTGAATGTTGAAAATAATTGTTCAATGAAGAATATGGTTCCCATTTCTATCTTTGTCAGCTCCCTCCTGGTTTTATGAAGTGAAGGAAATAAATGTGTTGATGATGCCTTTGGCCTTTCGTTAAAAAATAATGAAACTTTATAACCTCAGAGAAATTTTAACAGTTCAAGAAAGATGTTTCTCTGTAGCGTATCTCCTTGGGAGTCCTCATTTTGGTGAAATGGATTAGACCATTAGGTGTTATGTTGCTTGTTTGGGGATACAAAGATAGCAACAGCAGATGAATCAGAGAAAATGAAATCTATTACATAATGGTTATATCAAATTCATTAAGGTAACTTAATGAAATGCATTCTGATATTTTCTCTCCCCTTCCTCCCATTCAAGTGTTCTAAAGCATTAAAATTCTGGGCTAGTGCTGTTGCTTCACTAGGCTTACTCTATTTACCTTTTCCTGGAATGGACCAAAAGTATATACTTACCTGAAGGGGAGAAATATGTCTTGATCCCTTTTACCTGCAGGTTACTCCTGTCTTTAGGAAGGCAGTAATTATTTTACAGAACCATAGGACAAAAGCATCCCTGGAGAGAACAGTACTGGCACACTGCTCTGGAGAAGGGGCCCAGGGATGTCATGTGTGAATGCCGGATATTAATATTATGGAGGAAAAAGGTCCAGGGTTCCCGGTGCAACAAAATAGTGAGTGAGTAGTAATTTTAGTTGTGCTGTCTAGCCAGTGTCTCTTGATTTGTTCCGTACCCCCCACCCAGCCCTGTGAAGAAGAGGGCTCCAGAGCAGTGCTCAGGGGACCTAGGAAACTTTCTTAGCAATACTCTACCCGCTCGTCTGGGCAGTTCAATACTTGGGCTTGGAAATTCAATACTACCAGGACCCTGTTTTCCTGGGTCCATCATGGTTACTTCACAGTGCATGCAGAACTAGGGATCAAATTTTCTCTTTCTTTCTTTCTTTCTTTCTTTCTTTCTTTCTTTCTTTCTTTCTTTCTTTCTTTCTTTCTTCCCTTCCTTCCTTCCTTCCTTCCTTCCTTCCTTCCTTCCTTCCTTCCTTCCTTCTTTCCTTCCTTCCTTTTTTCAGAGTTGGAAAGTAGAAAAGTTTATTGCTCCCCGGGACTGGAGAAATAGTACAGCGGGTAGGGAGATTTGCCTTGCATGTGGCTGACCCAGGTTTGATTCCCAGCATTCTGGAGGGTCTCCTGGGCACTACCAGGAGTAATTTCTGACTACAATGCCAAGAGTAATCCCTGTGTATCTCCAGGTATGACCTCCCCAAAAAAGAAAAGAAGCTCCCCAAAAGAGAAGGAACTTAGTATAGGATTAAGTTTCAAAACTTTTTCTTTTTTCTTAATACATGCAAGACTTGCTCCCCTGGCCCCTGACTGTCTCCATAACCCTGAGTTGAAACATATTTTAACCTCTGGTTTGGCCAGGTGGATACTAACCAGATACCAACGATTCCTAGTACTGAGTTCCTGGATCCTATTGCCTTTCTCTGGAGATAGGAGACCTCTGGGGAAAGAGGGTTTGACTAAGGAAAAAGGCAAACCTCAAATGACAGCAACCTCACAATCTGAAAATGTTGAAGAGGACAATTTAGATTTTTCATGGCTTTGTAGCTTTCCCCTTGTGTTTTATTGTCAATGTTTTTCTTTTTTTGTTTCTTTGTTTTTCAATTATTCCTGGGAGCGGTAGCACAGAGGTAGGGCGTTTGCCTTGCGCCCTGGCTGAGCCAGGTTCGATTCCTTGGCCCCTCTTGGAGAGCCAGGCTAGCTACTGAGAGTATCTCGCCCACACGGCAAAGCCTGGCAAGCTCACCGTGACGTATTCGATATGCCAGACCCAGTAACAACAAAGTCTCACGATGGAGACATTACTGGACCCGCTTGAGTAAATCGATGAATAACGGGATGACTGTGACCGTGATCGTTTTTATTTCACTAATGTGTTCTCTGGTCCATGAAGTATGCAAATTGCTTTTTGGGTGCCTTACCTCATTGAATCCTTCAAGTGTGGTTTCCTCTGTTATAGATGAGGAAATAAGTTCCAGAATGGCAACTGAAGTTTTGATATATAGAAAACACCCACAAATGAAGCTGTTGTCTGGTAGCCTGGGATGTGCCCTGAGAGGAGGGTGATGGAACTCCTCGTGAATTTAAAGACCAGAGTTCCAAGTATTTTATCTATTTCATTTAAACGCTGTGTTAAATTATTTAAACACAGAGTCTGTCAGACCAAGATGGATTCAATAATTAAACAAATCCAAATCTAAGCCTAAAAATGCTTCAAGGTTAAGAAATTGAGGCCTAAGGACACCTAATCACAAGCAGTCAACAGGCTGAGCACTCTTTCCAATCAATAATGCCCAGACTTTGTTTCCATCTTTTCTCTGCACAAGTCTCTCCTGAGCTCATGTTAATGGGCTGTTTCTTTCAGCTTGGTGCTGCCGGAGTCATTGATTTTTTTTCTCAAATAAACTCTTAAAAATTTTAATGTGCTTCTGTTTATTTTTGTTCCTTTTTTAAAAAAATTTGGGGAGTTTGATACCACAGTTGGCAACGCTCAGGAATTATTACTGGCTCTGCATTCAGGAAACACTCTTGGAGGAGCTCAGGAGACCATACGGGATGGGATGAAGGGGATTGAACTCATCAGTTGCGTGTAAGGTAAGGGCCTTACCTGATATCTCTCCAGCCCCTATTTTTGAACAAACTTTATACTGGCTTTTTAAAATTTCTTTCAAATGGTTCCTTCTGACTTAAATCTGTCATGCTTTCATGTGTGAGTCTAATGTGTGTAATACATGAAGACATATACATATCTGTGTTTATTCTCTATGTATTTCTGTGTCTAGGTCTGCTTTCACCATCTCACCTTTACATCCTATCAACCTATCTGTCAATTTCTTTTGACCTTTATAGGGAGAACCATGTAGACCTACAGGTGTTTGAGTTTGTGGCTCCTGCCCTGCATGAAAATGCACCATTTATTCATTAAGTAAACAACTTTTGTTTATCAAAGTACCCAAAGGTTCATACAGTTACACAAAGCTAAACCCAAGTGTTAGTCTCCAAGGAATGAGGGTCACATGAGAAAGAGTGGGTTATTTCATGGTAAAGTGACAGACTAAGTTATAACTAAACTCCGGGAGTTCAAGAAAAATTGGAACCCTAGAATTCGGCAAGAAATTGAGAGCTGGGAATATCATTAGCAAGATAATGGCCTGAGGTGGTAGGAAGCTGAAATTTAAGAAAGTCAGGCACTGGGGAAAACCTCAAATGACAGCAGCCTAGCCTAGAAATTTGAATATTAGAGAATATAGTTTAGACTCTGTGTGTGTATGTGTTTCTGTCTTTGTTTTGGGTTTTGGTATCCAGTGTGGTTTCAAGTATCCCTGTACCCCTTGTACAAAATTGGGAGAATGAAGAAGGAACTTTGTAGTCTGGACTTGGGTTAAGTGTGAAGGGTTGGAAGAAGGGCTGCAGGGGACTTGTGAATGAGCTGGGAGAAGGACAAGAATTTTCCTGCATTCCTCAGGAGTCCTCAGAAATAATTGCTGGACTTTGCTAAGAAAGGAAGAAAGAGAATAAAGGCACAACGCTTAGGTAATAAGACATTGGTGACCCTAGGAGACCAGAAAATATGGGCATGCTTATTTTATAAGATGTTTAGTGATTTAAGGGAACAAAATTGCTCCTCCTATTTTTATTTATTTATTTTGGAACTCCCTGTACTTCCAGTGAGAACATTTTAAAAGAAATATTTTTTGGGCTGTCAATCAATTTTTATAAACAGTTTTTGTTTTGGTAGAAAAAGAAAGGTTGGTTTGATGTAGCTTTCATCATATGACATTGAATTCTGGGGTTATAATGGGGTTCATCTTGTTTAAAAAGACATTCAATTGTTAAATTTTTTGTTTTTGTTTCTGGGGCTACAACGAGCTGTATTCAGGACATACTCCTCGCTCTGTGCTCAGAAATCATTCTGGGCAGGCTGAAGGGACCACATGGAATGTGGGGAAAGAACCCACGTTGGCCACAGGCAAGACAAATGCCTTATCTGCTGCACTATCACTGCAACCAACTATTTTCCAAAAAAATATCGATGTATTATGTTACAGGATGGATTTTTATTCTGCCTGTAGAAATAAACTACAGCTTTCTCTCTCTCTCTCTTTCTTTCTTTCCTTCTTTCCTTTTTTCTTTCTTTCTTTGTTTCCTCCTTCCTTCCTTCCTTCCTTCCTTCCTTCCTTCCTTCCTTCCTTCTTTCTTTCTTTCTTTCTTTCTTTCTTTCTTTCTTTCTTTCTTTCTTTTTCCTTCTTTCTTTCTTTTTCCTTCTTTCTTTGTTTCCTCCTTCCTTCCTTCTTTCTTTCTTTCTTTCTTTCTTTCTTTCTTTCTTTCTTTCTTTCTTTCTGAGATATTTCCACATACTTGTATTTACTTGGAGAAAAAATAAAGAGTAAGAATGGTTAACGCTTACTGAATTCCCTGAAGCCAGCCTCGTCTCAGGCACCTTAATTCAGTGAATCGGACATTCACCAGGGCATTAGAGGGGTTTGTGAATCTGATTTCCATTATTCTGCTAAAGAAATACAGGAATGTCAAATGAGGTCTTTGGGCTAAGAGGACATTGTAGTCATCAAGCAGCCGATAAATTCAAACTCGGGGGAT
Organism: Sorex fumeus; assembly: GCF_029834395.1. Taxonomy (NCBI): domain Eukaryota; kingdom Metazoa; phylum Chordata; class Mammalia; order Eulipotyphla; family Soricidae; genus Sorex; species Sorex fumeus. Next base: position 6,065,121 of record NW_026606134.1, on the reverse strand, counting down.
ACTAAGCCTCTAGAGCTTCTTGATGAAATATGCTCGGATGGTCACAATTTGTCGTTGTTGATGCCCCACTTCATTGTCTCAAAGCCTGAAACTTAGGTTTGTTTGTTTGGGTGCCACATGTGGTGGAGCTGAGGGCTTATTCCTAGCTCTGCACTTGAGGATCACTTCTGGAGAAAGCCCCAAATTTTAAGTGCCTTTGATGCTTTGATACATGTCCTCAGGAATACAAACACTGAACACACATGAACACCCCATGGTAAGAGATTCAGGAAGTAGCTGGGATCACTCTCTCATATCTAACCGCTAAAGCATTCAAGATGTTTAGGAAGAAGCACTGTGTTGATGAGATCCATGGAGCTTATGTCAGGGAGCAAAGGAAAATTCTCCTGCCCCATCTGGATTCTTCTGGGGTTGTAGAGCAGTTCAGTTCTTATGAGAAAACACTCAAATTTAATAACAGTCATTTTTGAGGATTTGTTTTTTTTGTGCAACATTCAGTGGTGCTCAGAACTTATTCCTGGTTCTTTGCTAAGTAGTCACTCCTGGTGGGCTTGGAGGACCATATCAATTTCCTGGGATCCATTCTGGGCTGACTGTGTGCAAAGAAAGCTCTCTATCCACTACACCATTACTCTGGCCCCACAGTTTGAAGATGTAACTTACTCTAAGTCTTAAAACAAAGGGGGTGGGCCACAGATCGAGCAACCTGGAGCTTGAAGGAGAGAGAATGGGAGACTGCAGGGGATGGTGGAAGGATGTACCCTTTGTCACTTTTGAAAATGAAGGAGGTTTTCAGATCAGGATGACTTATTTACCAATAAACACAGTACAGCTATATTTTTCTAGGTCAGAAAGAAGGGGAATATTTGCCTCTTCCATTAGGGAAAAAGCCAAGATTGAGTTCAGAGCTACTTACCAGTCTCTAGGGCCATTGCTATACTTACCCGCAAATACATTTTATTCTTCAAGTGATGGTTTTCCTTTCTCCCCAGGCCAGCTGGATTTTAGTTGATCTGTGACTTCTCAGACCATGGTGAGACTCACTGGAAGTAACCTACTTTCTGCACTTTGAGAAAATCTGCTTTGATCCGTTTGGATAGACCAATCTCACACTTTGACTGAGAGTAAACTATAACATTGAAGGCCATGGTCAAACATAAAAGCAGGCAAATATGGCCAAGCTTATCAGGGATATTCTCCTGATGGGATTCCAAAGATCATCTACATACTTCAATATGTCAGCTGTCTCTGTAAATGGGAAGATACCGATGCTTTGCTTTTCTTCTCTCAAGATGAAGAAAACGAGGGACTAAAAAATGAGAAATTAATTTGGGTGCTAAGATTCACTTCAGAATAACTATCACCAATATTTTTGTGGGGAGGGCCACGACTGGCAGTGCTTTCAAGGATTCCTCCTGCCTCTGAGCTCGGGCATTAGTGGAGGCAGGGTCAGAGGACCATATGGGGTACCAGGGATTGAGGTGGGACACCTGTAAGGCAAGTGCTTTATGCACTGTACTAGCTCTTTGACCCAAAGAATAATTTTATTTATTTACTTACTGTTTTGGGGACTACACCTGATGGTGCTCAGGGCTTACCTTTGACTCTGTACTCAGGAATCAATCCTGACAGTGTTTGGGAAGACAGATGGGCTGTGAAAGATCAAACCCCGGTCAGCCACAAGCAATCAAATGCCCTATGGGCTGTACAATATCACTCTGGCCTCTCTATCACCAAATTTGAGTAGTTGCTGGAAAACTATGCTTTCTGCTATTGAGAGAATTTTCAGATTCACTGGTTTTGATGAGTGCTATTTTCTGATGAGGATGGTTGTGGTGTATGCTAAAGTATGCTCCTGATAATAATGTCACTTTCTTTCCTACTAATTCCATTTTGAGCAAACTCAGCTGTCACTCTCATCTGCTGCCATTGTCCTGGAGTGGTTGCTCCTGACTGACCCAGACATGGTTTGCTGGGAACAATTGAAGATTGGTTTCCATCCACTGCTGGGAACAAACTGAGGAGTGCTTTCTGTCTACTGCAGAAGCTACTTTTCCACTAATGTGCAAATTTTATGGGCTGGAGCAATAGCACAGTGGTAGGGCGTTTGCCTTGCACGCAGCCAACATGGCGGACCTGAGTACGATTCCTCCACCACTCTCGGAAAGCCTGACAAGCTACCAAGAGTATCTCGCCCACACAGCAGAGCCTGGCAAGCTCCCTGTGACGTATTCAGTATGCCAAACACAGTAACAACAAAGTCTCCAATGGAGACGTTACTGGGCCTGCTCGAGCAAATCGATGAACAACAGGAGGACAGTGACAGTGACAGTGCAAATTTTAGTTATTACAAACAAAACCCCCATCGGAGTAGAAAATTGACCAATTAACTCTAATTCTAGTGATTTATATCAAGAATTTCTAAGATGGAAGCTCGCATGTTTGCTCTCTGCAGCCAGTACTCTAGGTAAAAGATTTTTGATCAAAGGGAAGAACCAGGAACCTGAGCATAGAAGGTGAGTCATTTGCCTTGCATGTTGCCGACCCTGGTTCAATCCCCAGCACCACCTATGGAATGATCCATAGAGCCAGGAGTAAGCACTAAGTATTGTCCAGTGTAGTTCAAAAGCAAACAAAAAGCTGACATCCAGGAGAGTAGGAGAGTGCTCACTGGCTGAAACTCCTGCAAGTATGAGGTCTCAAGTTCAAGCCCCCATGTTGTTCACATGTGCAATCCTGCCTAGAAGCTCTGTTCTTTGTACCCCAGCAAAACACAGGTTTCTGACCAGATTTATCCAGTTGTGTGCGAGCAACCAATGGATACAGTCCCCAAAGATTACTACAGCCAAAATATGCGACTAATGAGTATGGCCTTTGGCAAAGAGTGCAAGGCAGTGAACATCATCACCTGGTGTGCAGTCCAGGATGAGTACCATCACTGAGCATGAGTACCATCTCCACTTATCACAACTGGAAAGGGAAGTGTGTGTGTGTGTGTGTGTGTGTGTGTGTGTGTGTGTGTGTGTGTGTGTGCTGGGAAGAGTTAAAGACCCTTAACTTCTTACATATTGTTTAGGTTATTTAAGTAGCACGAGGCCCCAATTTATTGCACTAAATTTATTGCATTTTGTTTAATAACTTATTGCACAAGATGTTTGCAATACATTGTGGTAGACTATAATTTAGATTAGAACTTTTCATATAGACCAGTTAGGAAAACAGATGCCCATGTAAATAGTCTTAATACAAGTTAATCTTGTAAGAAAGTAGAAAGCACCATGATAAAGGTGATAGGTGCTCTGCAGGTAGGCACAGGAGCAGATGAGAAACTTGGTTCTTATTCTGAATCACAGAAATTGACCAGCATTTCTGGACAAAGTGATTTTGTTGGGATTATTGTACATGAGTATAGGCACATATTCTATACCTTTGTGTCTTTTCTTTTTCTCTGAACCACCCTTCTGTGTATTATGAAGGAATCAGTCCTAAAGAGCCATTATTCCTAATTAGCTGTTTCTACATAAAGTGGAAGAGATGAATGGCTTTGCAATCACTTTGTCTTGCCATGGCCAGACGTACTTCCAGTGGGAGGGCATCTGAAAAGTGAATGGGAACAGTCCCAGCCACCATTCTGATGACAAAGGGCAACTGGTTTATTTATGGTCATGGAACTGCTTCCTGCTTCTAGCCATGGATAAACACACAGCATATGGTCTGACCCCGGTTCCCTCCCGAGTTAGGAGAAAGCAATTTTACATAACGAATTCCAATTAGTGGTGCTAATGGAAAAGACTTGCTGTGATTTGCCTGAATCCAGATATGATTTACAAACAAAATCTCAGTTCATAGTATTTGTACCAATTTCAATTTAAGCTGCTGATTAACAGTATGTATTTATACATGTAGAAGAGCAAATTATTTCAATTACCAAGCCTCGGGAATATAACTCTGCAAGCTTTGTTTAAAACCACAGTGGATCTATGGCAATCATTTTTGAAACCATTCTGCAAGGCTCGTGTCATTTGCTTTTAGCTTGAGATTTTTTTTTATTATTATTATAACTTTTGTCAATAAAACTTTGTGGGTAGCTGCTTAATGATTTTTGGATGTGTGAGAGAAAGATTTCTAGTAGTTTCTAAATAGTCTCATTTGTCTGATTTTGATGTGAAATTTAGAAATTGACACATCAACTAAAAATTTAAAGTTGATTTCTTCTCCCCTGAATAAACATTCTTCCCTCCCTCCCTCCCTCCCTCCCTTCCTTCCTTCCCCCTTCCTTCCTTCCTTCCTTCCTTCCTTCCTTCCTTCCTTCCTTCCTTCCTTCCTTCCTTCCTTCCTTCGTCCTCCCTCCCTCCCTCCCTCCCTCCCTCCCTCCCTCCCTCCCTCCTTCCTCCTCCCTCCCTCCCTCCCTCCCTCCCTCCCTCCCTCCCTCCCTCCCTCCTTCCTCCTCCCTCCCTCCCTCCCTCCCTCCCTCCTTCCTCCTCCCTCCTTCCCTCCCTCCCTCCCTCCCTCCCTCCCTCCCTCCCTCTCTCCCTCCCTCCCTCCCTCCCTCCCTCCCTCCCTTCCTTCTTTCCTTCCTTCCTTCCTTCCTTCCTTCCTTCCTCCTCCCTCCCTCCTTCCCTCCCTCCCTCCCTCCCTCCCTCCCTCCCTCCCTCCCTCCCTTCCTTCCTTCCTTCCTTCCTTCCTTCCTTCCTTCCTTCCTTCCTTCCTTCCTTCCCTCCTTCCTTCCTTCTGTCCTTGGAGTGGACACACACTGCTGTGCCCAAGGTTTACTCCTGGATCTGCACCCAGGAAACACTCCTGGTCGGCTCAAGAGATTAAATGTGGTGTTGGGGATCAAGCACAGGTCAGTCACTGTGCTATCTTGCTGTTCTGTGGATAATAAAAGGAGTGAGTGATTGTGTCTCAATAAACTGAGAAATGAGCAAATCTACCTTTTCTTGTGAGAATCTACCTTTCCAAAATCAGATGAATCAGCACTGTGAAAATAATCCCATTAGCTATTTAGGAATTCTTTCTCCTCATGGATGAGTGTTCCTTTCATTTGTGAATTTAAATTGTTGAAATACGAGATTGAAGAAAAACAAATGATTTATATTTGTATTTCCCTGGAATACTACATGTTTATTCCATAACTAAGAGCTCTTTTTTTTAACTGCATTCAGTTATCCAGTTTGTTTCATTAGCATCACCTAGTCAAAGTCCAAATCATTAACATGTGAAATGAGCTGAACTGAGTTGATCATTTTTCCTACATGCATCTTTAGAGAAATGAACTTTCTGAATTCATAACTACTGGCCAGCCTCTTGGTTTTCTTCCATTATAAGATAATTAAATGGATTTTTTTAACTTATCTTCTTAGAGTTTTGGATTTTAACTGAAATAAATGGGTATTTGCTTGAGGGATCTAGGAACTCCTTTTTGACAAATCCTAAGTATAGCCTTCTTATCTTTTTTTTCCCCCTAATTGCAGACATAGATAAAAGAAGATCTAGGGAAGAGGGAAGGAAACCATCCTTATTAGAAAAAACATATTGCTGCTTCTAATACATATATTTCCTGGCAACCTAGTAATGAACAAGTGTGGTTAATGTCTAAGAAGCAACAGGAGAAATCATGGGAATTTCAGCCTGGCAATGTTAATATTAGATATATCCATGTGTATCTATCTTCTCTGTGCTTCATTATATGGTCCCTTGGTAGATTCATATAAAATTCTTAGTAATTTTTCTTAAAGCACACAAATTTAAATTTATCTGAGAAAACAGAGATTTTATATTAGAGCAGACATGTATCACTAGGCACCTGAAATAAAATGGTGTGATTGCATTGGCTATTTTGAAAACATATAAAGTAATTATTGCATATTATTCTGCGTTCCTTGCTTACAAAGATATGAGAAGATGCTGGTTTTATGTAGAAAATATTTATATTATTTCTTGCTGTTCTGGGGGTAGCTGGCCTGTCTGGGGTTATCCGAGGGTCCTCTTAGCACGTTCGGGGTCAAATTAGCATTCCCACCCTCACCTGGCTAACAGTGGACAAACGAAGAAATGGCAACCAGAGGCTTGGCTGGTAATCATAGACTTTATTTAAGTCTCACAGTATTAGCTACAGGGAAATCATAAAGGGTTGGGGATAGCAATTTCACATGGATGTGGTTGAACATTATAATAAACAGTGAATAGATTAAACCCTTTCTTCAAGGGAAGTTCTACTAGGAGATTCACCCAAGGACAAAATCTCATCTAAGGGCTCAGCACTCTAGATCCCTACTAGGAGATCAGCCCTTGGGTGAAATTCCACCTAAGGGTATATTGCGTTCTCGTTTCCTTAGCTAGTAATCGATTTAAATAGTCATCTTAGATTTACTTCTTAATAATATTTCTATTCACTTTGTGTGGACACAGTAAGAGATATTAAATTAAGCTTAAGGGTAGTTCTTCCTAGGCACATCTTGCTATATATCTCCAACTACAGTCCTTAGGCCATGTTAATCTTTCCTAACCCCATCAGGATCTTTACACATTTACTTCTTTTTTGGGTTATGTCAGTGTGGTCCATGATTGTGCGCTTAATTTATTATAATTCTTATGATGTTTAGCCCGTCCCGTTTCAATGCCAGGGTAACTTATGGTTTGCCCTGGTTTCATCCTTGTCCCTCACTGGGACACCCCCTCCTTTGGGGTATTAGGAAATAAGAGCAATTGAGATTTAAGTCAAGTGAATGAGTAATGCGCAGTAGTAAATACTATTTGAAATCGATTAACTCCAAGTTACAGAAGCATAGCATTAACTATCTTCCTGTGTCTATACCAAAAGAACATTGCTCTAAGATAAATCATGCAAAAGACATTTTAAAGGAAAGAGAAAGCATTATTTCACTTACATATACCAAAGGCCAGAATCCTCAGAAAATTTTTACTTTACGAATGACAGTGTCTTATTTGAAGATATATGTGAATAATAGGAGAGGAAGAGCACAAAGGAGAGGTTAAAGATAAACACAAACACAAAGGATTAGGAGTACCTGATGAAATTGAGTGTTCTTCAGGAACACTCTGGTGGGTGTGACTCAATAAACCTAAGCTTTTAGCCAGAGGAATAAAGACAACCAGAAGTTAAACCTAACTTGCTTGGCACTATGATCCAGCAATTATTATTAACTTTTAAGTCAGAAACTGAATAAATGGGATTTAAAGAAATTAGCAATACCTCATAAGTGAAGAAGTATAACAAAGAAGTCTGGGTTTGGATTATTATATATTAACAGTGTGAGCTCATCATTTTTAATCTGATGTAATAAAGTCACTACTAACCAATGTTTCACAGAATTATAACATTTGTAACTATAAGAGAAATATATGGGACTATAAGTTTATTGGAGATAAAGATCAAAGACTAATTTCCTTTTGAGTTTGTTTAATTTTGCATTTGACAAAACTAAGCCTCATATAACAAATATGTCCTTTATCCTATAAGTGCTCCAAGCTCCGGCTAAGGAGCTATCCGCTAGCTCCTTCCGTGGGGGAGAGGTGATCCATAGCATCTCCTGCCCAGTCTGCCCTCGCCAGAGGCCTGGCAAGCTACCGAGAGTATCTCGCCCACATGGCAGAGCCTGGCAAGCTACCAATGACATATTCGATATGGCAAACACAGTAACAAGTCTCACGATGGAGACGTTACTGGACCCGCTCGAGCAAATCGATGAATAACGGGAGGACCGTGACGGTGATTCTATAAGTGTGTCCTCAGGTCTACTTCAATCACAAATCTCAGAGAAATTTTCAATTTTAACAGTTAAAAGGGCAAATGGACATAGTTGGAGAACAGATTCACACAATTGAGTTGTGTGGGGGTGGGGTACATGGGAAGGACAGAGAGATAGGATATCAGGTATGGACTTTCCTCGCAGACAGCTGATCTGGGTTCAATTTTTGGCATCCCATTTGGTGTTCCTCTAACTTCCCAGGAGTGATCTTTGAGCACAGAGCCAGGAGTAAACTCTGAGCACTCCTATATGGAATAAGACTTAGTGTGGTCCAAAACAAACGAAAAACAAAAAATAAAAAGGAAGGAAGAGAAGTCCACTTTAAAGGCCAAGTGGAAAAGAAAGGCTTTGCACTAGGAAATAATTGTGTTAGACAAGAAAAGTGACTTCCAGGCCCATGTCAAAGCTGCACTCAGACACAACAGCTGTTGCCATGCCTCCAGCCAGATTCTGTTGCTTCATGACTGAGCTCCACAGAGATGCTAACCTGCCAAAAGTTTCAGGTACACCGGGTGTTTGGGGCTGAAAACCTGGCCTCACCTCTCTGTACTTCTGAAAGTCCCAGCAGCCAAACCCATATCCCACCACCAGGTAAGTTCATCTACCAGCCCTGTTTCAGATATTCAAAATTAAATCTCTAAAGAGATCAACTAGCCACAAAAATTTCTCAGATACCTGGTTCCAGCTGAAACCTCTGGGGCAATCTCAGAGTGGGGCAAGCCACGTTCCTGCCCTACTAAAGTTCCAGCAGCCACACTCACACCTGAACAGCTGCCACCATGTCTCTGGCCAGTCAAATGTTCTGGATTCGCTGAAGTCACATCTCCAAACTCCACAATACTAACATCCCAGGGGGACACACAGATTGGATGTGAAAATAAAATCGGAGTCAACTAATTTCAACTAACAAAAACATTAACACACAAGGCTTAACTAGCAGTAAAAGCTTAATAAATTCTCAAACAAGGATTTATGTCCCTATAGTAAGATACATTTTTCACGAGTTTTCTTTTACTGAACTTTTTTTAAAATCTTTTCATTAGTTATTCAGGGTAACAAGTAATAACGTGGGCCTACTATGGGAACAGACTTGAGGGTTGATTTGGAAAAATAGAGACAATGGTGGAAGGAAGGTGACAGTGGGGAAAACTGTTGAGTCAAAGAAATTAGCTAATAATTGAATGTGAAATATCCCTTTGATCAACAGGAAGGTGAAACATGATATGAAGATTTTTGTTGTTTTTTTTTCAGTGTGGACTGAATAGAGTTTGTATATATATACATATATATAACCATTAGAATTATAAATATAGAACCATATACATGTGTATATGTGAGAATATATAACCACATATTGTCCGTTTTTTATTTTTCATAATCTTAATTTTATCACATAACATTTTTACCCACATAATAATTTGAGATGCTGTATTTTAAAACCAGATATTTGGTAAAACTGATTATGTCAGAGACCTGAAGTTTTAATGTGATTTTTTTATAGAAATGGGTGGATAAGTTCACCAAAGTAGGAGTAATTGGAATCACAAGTGTGCTAAGTTAGAGTCCATTATATCATTATTGTGGGGAAAATAAAAACTTTGAGAAGCCTATTTTATAATTGTAGTATATAAAATATGGCAGCATAGTTAAAATGAGTGTGGATAACTATTAATAAAATAAAGGTGAATTTAAGGAATTTTCAGCTAAAGGAACTGAGGACAAAAAATTAGTCTTTTACATTTATATGCTACTAACACTTTTCCAACTTTTGGTTTTAAAGCAGCTTTCTCTACAGTGGAAAACATCTTTTATTTTTTATTTATTGCACCAAGAGTTGCAGAACATGGTGGAAGGTGGTTTGACCAAATCATCAAGAAGTTTTGGTGTTAAGGTCAGAATTCTAGCTTGGAAAAAGAAATTCATCAGTCCCAAAATATGGTAGACTAAAAACTATCAAGAAATATATATATATATATATATATATATATATATATAGCACTGTCACTGTCCTCCCATTGTTCATTGATTTGTTCAAGCGGGCCCAGTAATATTGTGAATTTGTTACTGTGTTTGGCATATCAAATACGTCACAGGTAGCTTGCCAGGCTTTGCCATATGGGCAAGATGCTCTCGGTAGCTTGCAGGGCTCTCCGAGAGGGGCGGAGGAATTGAACTCAGGTTGAGCATGTCGGCCGCATGCAAGGCAAACACCCTACCTGCTGTGATATATATATATATATATACATATATATATACACATATATATTATATCTGTATTTGTTTATCTATATTGGATGCAATTGTACATGTAAACATTTACCATAAATTTTGAGGCCTAAATTTTCTTTAAGAGTAAACAGTTTATCTGACTATTATATCATTTAATTTCTAGTGGACATCTCAGATTTTTATGATAGCCACAAATGGTCAGTGTGGTGAGGTTGTTCTTAAAGGAATTGTGGACAAATTTTATATAGATTAATCAAACATCTCTCTTTTTCTCTGGACTATACTTTCTGATTATCATCGCATTTCCTATCCCTTGTCAGACATGCATAAAGATGAATATTTTATTTATTTTTTAATTAATTAATTATTTATTTATTGAATCACTGTGGGAAAAGTTACAAAGCTTTTAGGTTTAAGTCTCGGTCATGCAATCATCAAACACATTTCCCTTCACCAGTACTTATTTTTCACCACCAAGAACCCCAATATACCCCCTCTCCCAACCCTCCCAATGCCTGTGAGGCAAATGAATTCTAGTTAACACTCTATCTACTTTGATTAGATTCATTGTTTCGACAAAAGATGCACCGCTATTATTTAGAGTTTACACCCCCAAATCAGACCTGCTGAAAAGGCATTGTGAAATCGTTTGTTTTCTACAGCAGGTTACAACATTGCTCGAGCGGGCCAGTAACGCCTCCATTGGAGACTTTGTTGTTACTGTGTTTGGCATATCGAATACATCACGGTTGGCTTGCCAGGCTCTGCGGTGTGGCCGAGATCCTCTCGGTAGCTTGCCGGGCTCTCCGAGAGGGGCGGAGGACTCGAACTCGGGTCGGCCATGTTGGCTGCGTGCAAGGCAAATGCCCTACCACTGTGCTATCACTCCAGCCTGGTTACAAGAACCAAATGATGCTGCGTGGCCACTATTGTGGTCACGCAATTTTGGATTTCTGATATTTTACTTATTAAGCCTGGAAGTATTTCTGCCAAGAGTCAGATAATTATAAGATTGGTTTCTGTGGCTCTGGAGTCATGGCCGTGCCAGAGAGCCGCTCGTGGGGGGAAGCTCGTGACCTCAGTAAGGCATGACGCACGATCCGGGAACTCCCCCCTTCCCATGAAGTTTCAGTTGCCCCATCACGACCGGCTCATACCTGGCTTTTCAAAAAGCTCCGAGGCAGCCGCCATCTTCTAAAGATGAATATTTTAGACCAATTTGTTAGAAGGTTTCTTGAATAAAACTACATACACATGTGCTTTTTTTTGTACTCAATTTGAAACTCCTCTTTTTTATAGCCATCATTTCTTTTCTTTTTCTTTTCTCTTTTTCTTCATTTCTTTTACTGAATCATAGTGAGATACACTGCTACAAAGTTGTTCATGATTGAATTCCCACCATGAAATGTTCCAACAACTATCCTTTCACCATTTCCTACTACCAATGTCCTCAGTTTTCCTCCTACCCCCTTGCCTCTCCCCCTATCTGCCTCTATGGTAGGCACTTGTCTCTCTCTCTCTCTCTCTCTCTCTCTCTCTCTCTCTCTCTCTCTCTCTCTCTCCAATTCCTTCTCCCTCTCTCTTCAGCCATCATTTCTTGAACCTTCCTTCTATTTATTTGGCTGGAGAGATAGCACAGCAGATGGGGTGTTTGCCTTGCACAGGATGACCTAGGTTCGATACCTTCACCCCTCTCAGAGAGCTCAGTAAACTACGGAGAGTATCCTGCCCACACAGCAGAGTCTGGCAAGTTCCCTGTGGCATATTCAATATGCCAAAAACAGTAGCAACAAGTCTCACAATGGAGACATTACTGGTGCCCACTTGAGCAAATCATTGAACAACAGAATGACAGTGCTTCAGAGCTAATGAGCCATTTAAAAGAAATATAGATAATTTTATGGAGTTTTGTCTATTTTTAAAAATTAGATGATTTTGTTTTTTTAAATATCCAGTATATTCTAGTTTTGGTCTTAGTTATAATTTAGAATACTCTGATTTGATGATTAGCCACAATAACTTTAGTGAAGGATTGTCTTAAAACTATAATCAATAAGATATTTTAAATTGTAACACAGGAAGAAAAGTTGATTTTGTGAGGAAAGGTCTGAATACATATTAAATTTTTATTTTAAATAATGATAATATGCAATCAATAATGAAAGAAGCTTAACTTGCTTTTAATTTATCCTAATGTCCCATTGCTATAAGCCTGACAGTAATTTTAATATGTCAGTATGCTTCTAAATGAATTTTTTATTGTCATATAATAGCCAACATTTGGAATTGAGTCCTTTACTCATTGCATAATCATAATTTCTTCTTAAATTCTTTTGAAAGTTAAGAAAATTAAATGAAGCTGAAATTGGGCCACTAGAGTTTTAAGCTAAATTCTTCATCAGAGAAATCCGAGCCATATTTCTACCTTTTTCTAGTAATCAGTTCAGATAATTGACAAGAACAGTGTTTCACAGAGTTATCGAAGAATTAAACTTTTTCTAACCATTTTTGTTCTTCCCTTATGCTCTACTTATACAATTATAGATGTAAGAACATGATAAAACTTGCTGTTAATTACAGATATATAAAGATGAGTACTCACGACTTTAAATACTTCCTTCACAGGGGTGATAAGCATCAGTTTAAATTATGCATAATGCCCATAAAATCATGGGGACAGTTCTCAGTACCTGTTTGGTAGATGCAGATGCTTTGTATTGCTTACCGACTGATAGTCTCCTGCTACTTATGGCTCATGACTGATAATAACACCCACATGGCCCTGACCCTTGTCAGGAGAAAGTTTTCCCTTCCCTGTCCTACAGAAATGCTCAACATGAAGTCCTTTCTGAATGTTTCTTCACAGGTAGTTGCTCTAAGTGTTTGCTAGTTACTTGCCTGACCTTCCATCAAGCTGGAAAGAATGATAGTGTGGATTGAAAATGAACACTTTCCACCAAATCTCATCCTGGTAGTTGAGTGAGGTGTCTCTGGCAAGATCAAGGATGTAATAAATGGGCCTACCTCATGTGACCTAAAAGCAAAAGTGAGGAAAAACTGTTGCAATGGGGACAGTTGCCACTCAGCTCCAGTACGCCATGGGCAGGTGGGAATGGGGGTCTGGCATCACACCAGCAGTGAGGTCAGATCTCATTTTAATTAAATAAATAGTACTGAGCTATGAAATGATGAAATATTCCTTTTGCTATATGGAAACTGGATGGAACTAAATGGGGTTTAGAAAGAAAGAAAGCCATAAAAAGGAAGACAGATACTGAATTACCCCCTCATGCAAAATAAAGGAATTGATGATGTAGTGAAAATAAGTTGTTAGCTACTGACCACAGAATGAAGGTTATCAAAGGAGGGGGTTGTGGGTGATAAGAGGGGTGTCTATGAACAGTAGGGAAGGGCTATTAGCACTTTGATGGTAGATGTGGTTGCACTACTAGAATATCTAAGCAGGCATGCTAGAGGAAACCAATGTTAACTCAGGATGAAAATAAAGACAAAGATTTCCAGTGATTTCAGTTTGAAGAGAAATTATTTGAACCAGGAAATCCCATCACTCTGTTTGCAGGGGAAATTCCAATTAGAATTATATGATCATTTTAATAATTTCTTGGAGATAGAGGGAAGAGGAAGAAATGAGAAAAAAGATTTGAGGAAGCCAGATGAATATTAAGGGTGATCAGTATTGGGGTAGTGTGAAAACTTCTGAAGAAAGAATAGAGGGTTGGGTCAGTATCCTGGTAGGACACGAAACAGACCCATAAGCCCATTGACTAGTAATAAACACAGGGAGACAGGAATATTCAGGTTTCTCTGGGGTCCTGGGGAAAAAATGCTGGGGCTCAGGTGGGATGTGCATATTTTTATCAGTAATCTGAAATCCAATTATCCTTCTCTTGCAAGTACAGACACATCTCCCACGCACACAGAATAATTATCCCCATGGATGGGTTCAGTTTTGATTTTTCTATCAGCAGATACACCGATCCCATTGCTACAATTGCTTGAAAGGTCATGGCTTCAGCAGCATAGATGCTGGAGAGCAAAGATGAAAATAGAAGTGGAGTGATTTTGCAAGGCAGATGGAGGAAAATCAAGTGAAGGTCAATTTATAGTCAGTGGCAGGAGAGAAGAATGAGAGGCAAAGTAAGAATTAAAAACTATCATGTAGACAAAGATGCTAGACAAGCAGCAAAGGACAAAAGGAGCAACGATTCTCTTCATTCTGAGTTAGTTTGATACTGAAAATTGAACAAGTAATAGTTCTCTGTTGAATTTGTAGAGTGAATATTTGGCCTGTGGAATAGACAAAGTCTAAAATGACTTTAAAACCCTGAGTGTCCCTATTGTCTCTATTGAGGCAAAAACTGAGAAACAATGGCAGGGGGCAAATGTATGAGAAGAGATGGAAAACAGCAACAGTCCTGCTAATTCAACTCTATCTGCTGCGTTCTGGTATACAAGACAAGATCCTGATGATGCAACACTGATTAAGACACAATTACAGTATTAAATGCAGACAAACATTTAAGCAACGAAAAGCAGCAGGGCAGAACAATTATTGTGTCACCCATTTTAAAGAGTTTCGGTTGCAGAAAACAAGGGCTAGATATCCAAGTGACAAAATCCAGCTACTGGAAACAAGGACCTCCTTTTCATAGAGAAATGTCTTAGTTTAACCATAATTTCTCACAATAGAGTTTAATTATCAATCCTAGCAAAGGTTAGCAATGATAGCTATTACCCACAGAGAATATGTAAAGCAAAAAGAACTATGAACTAAGAGCAGACCCAAGAAGATTCTGTTTTTTTTTTTTAATTTTATTAGTGAAACACCATGAGGTACAGTTGTGGACTTACAAGTTTTTGATCTTGGATTTCAGTTATACAATGATCGAGTACCCATCCCTGCACCAGTGCCCATTATCCACCACCACTGATCCCAGTATCCCTCCCACCCACCCCCCATCCCACACTGCCTCTGTGGCAGGGCATTCCCTTTTGTTTTCTCTCTCCTTTTGGGTGTTGTGGTTTGCAAAAGAGGCATTGAGTGGCAATCATGTTTGGTCTATAGTCTACTTTCAGCATGCTTCTCCCATCCTGGGAGGATCTTCCCAACACCCTTTATTTGATGCTCCCTTCTCTATTTGAGCTTCCTTTTCCCCTAGCACATGTGGCTGGCCTCCAAGCCATGGAGCAAAACTCCTGGTACTAATCTCGAACACTCTTGGGTGTTAGTTGGCATTGGATTTACATATTCACACCATGTGAGCCACAATGTCACTCCTGACCAGCCCAGTGAGAGGGATTTAAGCAATTGGTATCATAAGCACTCCAGAGGAGGGAAGGCCAATATAGATTTTGGACTGATGAAACTACATGAGACACTGAGGATGAAAGATGCCCCAACTTGATGTTAGTTAATTGAAACATAGAATGACTTGGAAGAGATTTTTAGCTCAAAAATAATTAGTCTTGTCTTTTCGTCTTTCTGGTCTAAAGGAAGGCCGACTCACTTCATTGTTTTTATTCTCAGAGAGATAGGTTTTCACACTATACTTTACTGCTTCAAGGAGGCAGAGAACCATACATTAACATCCTAAAATTTAAAGTGACAAAATAATTTAAATTTTTAATAGTAGTTCTCCAAACCTTGTATTATTATAGGACCCTTCTCTACAACCTTATGAAGCTGACCAGTTTTTGTGCAGTTTTCTATGAGATCAACTTTCAGAGTGAGATGCAGACTGAATTGGTTTTATTCCCTTAAGAAGGGAAAAATTAAAAGAGGTCTGTTCAATCTTAGTACTGTTGTTGAAATACTTTTAAAAAATAATTCAGCAAGATAGAGCTCTGTTAATAAGGTTGTTCTTCAAGGAAGGACTACTTAGGCTTTATGTTAAAAAAGCTTTCTCCAAGTTACTTCTCATCCAAGTGACAATGTCCTAATTTACTCTTGCTGAATTGGCCACTTGCTTGACAGAAAGCAGAATTTTACGTTGTTCTGCCTAGGAAGTTTGGAAGCCTATACTCAGGGAAAAGTATGTAACACTTTTTTTTAATTTAGAAATCCTTCTGGAGAAAGCAAGAGAGAGAGAGAGACAGACAGACAGACAGACAGACAGACAGACATAGACAGACTGACAGAGACAGACAGAGACAGACAGAGACAGATACATATGGAGAGAGAAAACAAAGAACATATTGATAGGTACTTGAATATATCAGTCAAAGGCTTGAACATGCTTGTTCCAGAAAGTCTACTAAATTTTTCTGTGTCAATGAACAAAATCATGTCCTTTTTTTTAACCTAAATTTCTATCACTTGCAAATGAGGGTTTTGTCTGTACAGTTAATTCATAAGTAAATAAATTAGGATATAAAAAATTTTTACATAACTTTACATGGGGCTTGGGGGATAGCTCAAGTGGCAGAGCACACGTGTAGCATGTGTGAGACCCTGAGTTCATCCCCAGCATCACACTTCCCCACCCCTATACCCCACATCCCTGGGAGTGGACTTTAGCTATTCTTTCAGGCAGTTTTTAAACTCATATTCTGTGCTTTCCAATGCTATTGATAATGATTTCTCATACACGTAATTCCAGCACTCTACCCATAATAAAACTTTTACAGGGCTGAGCAGACATCACCCAGTCAGAGTCTATCTGCAACAAAACATGACTTTTGGAGCATTGCTAGGTAGATTCTCAATACTTCAGGGGCCCAAAAGCAAAATGACTCAGGCCCAAGAACTAAATGAAAGCAGTTTTCTTTGGATTGTGGGGATTGGCTCTCAGGCTTCCAGAGTGTCACTTGGGAGGCAAAAAAAAATCCAAACCCAAAATGGACAAATTGAAAATCCACACTGCAGAATTCTAATTAAGGGTATAAACTGAAAGAAAAAAAATACCCAAGTGAGTTGCAGGCAGAGGATGCTTTTAGGCTCAAGGTATGAGGCTGCCTTAGTGGTGTGGTTCATTGTAACTGACACTGAGCATGGAGAGTTCCCTATAGCCCATCCTGGGGACTTAGAATTCTCTGCAGGGCACTGCACTCTTTTTAATTAGGGAGTATTTAGGCTCATGTTGTCTGTGCGAGCAAACATCAACCTAAATCAACAAACAAATTAATGAAGAAAGTTTCCTGGGTTGTTTCCATAGCTTTTCTCTGTTGAGACAATTTCTGAGTCGATTAAACGTGAATGAGAGAAGAGAACGGAAGGAGGTGGGAAACAGTTTTAGGTACTGTAGCATCTTTGCTGAATGGTAATGAAGCCACTCCTGTCCTCAGAGTCTCATTAGAGGGTGAATTGCCAAATAAAAGGCAGGGAGAGTGATTCCCTGGACTTGCCTATCCAGGTGAAGGGGAGTAGGAATTCAAATCAGAGCCCCCATACACTTCCCTGACCAATGACCCTATTGGGAACCAATAAACCATATGCATGGGTCTTTCCAGAAAAGTCAGCCCCCTGAACACAGTTAATATTTATTGTATTTTGATGTGACTCCCCATGACTTCCTCTTCATAGTTTTCTGAATTATTATGGATTATTGAGATGTATTTAATAAATAAAAGGGTCAAGGAATGGTCAATGCTGGCACACTCTTCCCTGTCTAATGTAGGTGATGTGCTTAAACACTTCTTGAGAGTAAGGTACTATTATTACCTACTGAATAGAACCCACATGTAATATATCATTATAAGTGAGTTTTAATGTAAAATATTAAATTATAAAACACATATCAAGATATAACATTTTATAGACATTATCACTGTCACTGTCACTCACCTTCCATCATTGATTTGCTCAAGCAGACCCAGTAACATCTCCACTGTGACACTTGTTACTGTGTTTGGCATATCAAATATGCCACAGGTAGCTTCTCAGACTCTGCCATGTGGGTGAGATACTCTCAGTAGCTTCCCGGGCTCTCTGAAAGGGGCAGCGGAATCAAACCTGGGTCGGCCAGGTCAGCCACATGCAAGGCAAATGCCTTACCCACTGTGCTATTGCTCCAGCCCTTTTATAGACAATAATGAAGGATAACAAATAATTCTCTTTTATGATACTTGGCTTTCCATTTCCTCAGTGTTCTACAGAATTTAAAATGATTAGTCCACAATGAAGCCTTATCTCAGTTTTGTCTTATTGCTCTAGAGCAAATCCACACGTAGCCTTAAGCAAGTCACTTAAACCTCATTAAGATTTAATTCCCACCTCTGAAAAAGCAATAATAATAATACTTCTAATAATAATGATAGTGATAACTCATATCCATCTCATGAGTTATTCTACCAATCAATAATATCTATTAATCTTTTACTCTGATCTGGACATTATTAGTGATGTAAAACTTTTGATATTTTCCAGATAATTTTGGGGTAAAAGAGAGTCCTGAAATTTTAGGAATCCAAGTATGAAATCTCTGTGCTTTGGGAAAGACTTTTGTGAAGTTCTCATTTTTGCAGTTGCAATTGGAGTTCCTCTCTCAAATTCTCTCAACCTTGGAATCTCCTTCCTCCTTCCACTTGTTATGAGACAGCCTTCTCTCTCATCTGGCAGGATCAGAACTTTTGAAATCAGCATATTTTGTACTTATTTCTATCTTCTTGCCTTTTTACTCTAAATTTAGGTATCACGCCTCCACAGAAGCTAGGTTATCCCATTCTTCCCTTTGACAGCACTGTTGGTGGTTCCTTGTCTATAATTATGTATATGTTTGTCAGCCCAGTGAGACTCTAAGCTCTGCAGTGATTGGGAACTTTGTCTATTTTATTCATGCCTGTGTATCAATCAGCTCTGAAGCTTGCAGAAATGTTGAATGCATAATTAATGAAGGATTAGGCCATTTGGGGGGCAAAAATTCATGAGTGCCAGAGCGTGCCTGTCCTTGGAATGATATGCAGAAATGAAAAGGGCCATCCGAATTTCAAGATCCTTTTATCTAGATTGAACTTGTCATGAATGATTTTAAATCTTATCCAAAAATTTTTAAAATGAAAGAGCATAAAATTGAAATGAGACATGTCCTACAACAAGAGCTTCAAACACATGACCCTTTTTAGTAAATAACCACTTAAAATGTTTTTCAGTTGTCTTCTTTGGGTTGCTCAAGGGACCCCTGTGCAAAACATTCACTGTTTTCCAGGGCTGGTTTGTGAGATATTATTTTATGAGATATACAATTGAGTAGTGACCAAATACAAAAACACAATAAAATATATTTAGCTCAACTTTTGAGTGTATTCACAGCCTGTTTGTTTTACTGTTTATATTACAAAATAGCTCTGTTGGCTCTTTCTCTTGAGTCTCCTAATTTACCCATTTGAAATATGGAATTTGAAGATTAGAAAGAATAAGAATAGGTATCAGCCTACTTGAATACCAAGCTCATGTCTACTACAGTGAACTTTGTCTTTGCAGTACAGTTGCTAATTCTCTCAGTCTGAGTTTTATTTGAGCAGCAAGAAGGGAAAACATCGTAACTTCTACCCTTCTTCTAAAACACATATACAAGCACCCACTGTTCATCATAAATGTGGTACTGTTTGATTGATTCAGGATTTGGGGAATAGTTGATATGGCTTGTTGTCCATCAAGATTATAGAGAAGCAAGGATAATCTTTGATTTTTTTCATCTAACATATTTGTTTCTAAGTAAATGTTATAATGATTTTATTCATGATCCAAGTTGAATAAAAATGTAGGTGAGTGTTACTGTCACGTTATATAGGTGCCGCCTTATTGATACTAATAAACTTGTCTCTGGTGGTAAAATAAAATATGGTGATTGATATTTCTGATTGATCTTTTCTGCAGTAATAATATGTGTATATCAAATGAACTGATTGTTTTTATTGCTAATCAGATTGTATGAAACACAATTCCAGTGACTTTTTTATGCGAGTTTCTCCTCTGATGCTAACATTGGTTTGCAGGTGGAGTGTGAAGATGCACTATTATAATAGAAATAATCATGATTATAAAGGGTTTGTGCAGGGATTATGTACTAACAAAGCATTTCACCTTAATATTCTCTCTTTATGGTTCCCCTTTTTCAAGATGTGCATAATTAACATCACCACAAGCACAGTCCTATTCTTTCTGCACAGCTGAGAGAATTGGGTGGATTAGAATACAGAATAGAGTCAGAAATGTACAAGAGAATGACTTCTTTTCTATTTCATAAATATTCCATTCATTAGAAATGAATATTTTCATTGCAAATGAACTGAGCCAGGTAGGTCAGAAGAACTAGTCCTTTTTTTCTCCCAGGAGGGTGAGTCCAACACATAGTAAAAACTCAACAAAGGTTTGATCTGTGCTTTTTCTCCCAGGAGGGTGAGTCCAACACATAGTTAAAACTCAACAAAGGTTTGATCTGTGCCAATCAGTTATTTCAGTCACCATAAAAACATACCCACAGTAGAAGGCAACTCCTTTTTCTGTTATTCTGTCTTTAGGTACTCATCAGTTTTAGAACATGTGTGCTTTTATTACTGTGGGATATTTGCTGCCAGAGTAAAATGTTTTCCCTGCTGCAATCTATTTCTGTGTACAGAATGATACAAGTATCAATCAGAGTCTCAGGATTTAGTAGAATAAAGGTGCTTACTTTTAGCTTATCACCCATTACGTCACATAGATTTTCAACAATGACCAAGGACCTCCACTGGAGTATCAAGTCCTTATGGATATTTCAGATCAATTTAATTCAAATAATAAAAATAATGAGGATATAATTCCACTTTTACTGTGTCTGTCTTTAGAAATACCCTTGAAAAAGAAGTTAGTATGTCCACTTTTGAAAGAGTAACCTGGCCACTAGAACAGTAAAATAAATGGCTGTAAATGAAGAAGGCAAACTTGAAATCAGCTCTTTGATTGCTGTGTTCTTCTGGCTTTGTAAAATTGCTGCTTATTTCTCATTCCAATTTCAGTGTAATCAAGTCTTCCCAAATGCCTATATTTGTCAAAACTTCCATTCAAGACTGGTAAGAACCCTAGGAATTTTGAGTAGGCCTTGAGTTTCAATTTTCAAGAAGCGCAGAGAATTTATCCAGTGGGTGGGAAGTGTGAGCCTATTCAATTAGAGTACCTGAAACAGTTCAGTGAATTTTGGTTTTTGGTTTTAATTATAGGGTTTGAGTCTTCTCCTAATATTAAACCATTAGAAGGGGATAGCACATAGAGGCAGATTTTCTGTGGTCATCGTGAATCCAGTCACAAGAAGAGAACATTCCAACCAGCAGAATCTATCGTGAGATCAATGGGTCAGGTGGTCTTCTATAGCCAGAGAAGAGGAAGTGACCCATTAAGAAAAAATGAGTGAAAGGGAGACCAGTGAAAGAAGAAACTCCAAGAGAAAAAGTGGAAAGACACATAACAGACAGCAGAGAAAGTAAATGGATGTCTGTGACAGAAAAGATGAAGAGCCTGCCAAAGGACTTTTTATAAGGAGTGACAACAATGGGTCAAGTGGCAGCTATTCTAGGGGCAGGAATAAAAAAATCTATAATGAAAGGAAGAAACAAGTTTTGCATTTGGGAGAAGAATGTGAGGCTAAAGAGCAATTTAATGAGTAGGCACGGTGTTACTAGGTCTATTATATTTACTGATCGCTTCCACACATGCCATTTTCATTTAATCCACTCAATAATTCTGAAGAGGAGTTGAAGTACCTCCTTCAATGTTTATTTCAGAACCATGGAAATCTTGGGTATCAGAAGTTAAAGGACATGTCTACTTTTTCAAATGAGTGAGTAAACTAAAACAAGAAATATATGTTCTGGCCTCATCTAATCTTCCTTTCACAGCAGATTGATGGACATTGGGGTGTAGTGTTAGAAGTCTGTTTACTATCAGGTGGCTTTGATAGATGTGATTGGGGATATTTAGTCACTGGGTTATTCTAGTCTTCTTACCTTCAGACAGTCATGAGGTAAAGACATATAAAAAGTATAGCGTCAAGTATATTTAGCCTTAGTACTTTACCAAGGTAGATTCATTATAGAATGGTGGGCAAGTACCTCCTAGGCACTAATACTTTTATAAATTTGGATGTTCATTTAGGATGATGAGCTGAAATTTCAGTGCTCATGATCTGTGCAAGCATTTTTTAAGCAGGCACCATATCCCTTATCTTGGAATAGCCTTCATGATATTTCAAGGGGACCAGAAGGGAATACTATTCAAGAGACTAGGGGCATAATTGTATGAAGTTGGCAGAAATAATAGGAAGGAAGAGAGGCCAGAAGGTAGGTAAAATGTTTAAAAACACTGATCTATGCAATTGGTAGAAACAAAACACCAAACCAACCTACCACGACATAATAGTGAGGGTGAGCGCCATGAATGGTTGTGAGCACCAGAAATGATGGTCTGTAGTTCCAGTCTGCTCAGTTCTTTTTCTTTTTCTTTCTTTTTTTAAATTTTATTGAATCACCATGAGAAAGTTACAAGCTTTCATGTTTGGGATACAATCACACAATGATCAAACACCCGTCCCTCTACCAGTGCAGATTCTCCACCACCAATCTCCCCAGTATAATCCCCTTCCCCAACCTACCCTTGCCTCCATGGAGAGTAGAAAGTGGGCTGGGCTTTTGTCTTGCAAATGGACAACTACATTCGATCTCTTTCACCTCATATTATTCATGCAATCCTACCAGGGATGATTCCTGAACACAGAACCAGAAGTAAGCCCTGATTTCCACTTGGGTGAGGCTCCCAAACCAGAGGAAAAAGAAAGTAAATATGTTAGGTGGGACTTGACCAGCTTTTCTTCTCTATTTTCAACCAACATGGAATGGTATATGCCCCTCATAGGGCTAGTTAGCTACCTTTCTAGCACAATAATCAAGGGTGTATTAATCAAGAGGTTGTGGATCTGAGGTTGTCAGCTAACCATCTTATTCACCTCATGAAGGGAATCTGTGGGGTGGGAGGTTTCAGAATGGCCTGAGCTCTTGGTCCCATGAGTGTGCTTTCAGAAGATGAAGTACTTGTTAACATTTGTTAACAAGTTAACTTGTTAACATCTATACTTGTTAACATTTCCCTGGACATACATCAATTCACAAGCTTGCATGAGCTGAAATTTGTCACTGCCAATGGTAGTCATATACAACTTTAGGTGACTGATATGTAATGATAACCAAAACTTACCAAGAACATATTATATCCTACGAGGAAAATTAAAACTTTTCTAATTAAAACTTTATTGTTATTGGACTGTAGATTTGCCCAGGACTAATTCCTGTGCTCAGGGTTCATTATTCGTGGTGCGGAGGAAATAATGTGTAGGAGATATGAACCAGGGTTGACTGCATACAAGAAAATGCCTCTACCACTGTACTATCTCCCTAGCCCTAAATTCTTTTTTTAAATATTTAAGTAATTTTAATTCTCTAACCTTCACAAGAGTCCTATGATAGATATATTATCCATTTATAGACAGAAACAGTGAAGCAGAGAAAGAGTAGATGATTTGTCTTTAGATATCAGAGCTAAGATTTGAAACTAGATTGCCTAACTATACTCAAGAATCTCATTTTCTATCTTTCCTGAGCATGTCTTCTAATACCACTTCTCCCTCACATTCTCTCTTCCCTTCTTCCCTCTTTTTTTCTTAAAAATCTTCAGTAATAATAGGATTAAATTAACAAATAAGAACATTCATGTTGCTTATGTACATAAAATGAGAATACTATATTTTATCCCAGAGTCATGGACAAGAATGGAAATAACTACTAAATCTCAAAAGGATACTGTGTATCTCTGAAAGTTATCATAAATAAATATAATATTGAAGCATCCTTACAACATGATATGAAGTCTCTGAAAGAGCAGATTGCTAATTGGTCAAGTATTTTTCAAAAGTGCACTGTAGTACTGTAGCACTGTCCTCCTGTTGTTCATCGATTTGCTCAAGCGGGCACCAGTAATGTCTGACAACAAATTGTGAGACTTGTTATTACTGGGTTTGGCATATCGAATACGTCACAGTTAGCTTGCCAGGCTTTGCCGCGCAGGTGAGATACTCTCGGTAGCTTGCCAGGCTCTCCAAGAGGGGCAGAGGAATCGAACCCAGGTCGGCTATGTGGACCCTGTGCAAGGCAAATGCTTTACCTGCTGTGCTATTGCTCCAGTTCTTCAAAAGTGAAAAATTACAAAAATTAAGAACCCACAAAAATCTAGAAGTAGGGTTAGTGTAGACAGTGAACCACACTTCATTCTACTTTTTATTGAGTATAAGATCACAGCAGGGAGGAATCTCTGAGCCAATACTGAAAACAAAAGTAGGTTGAGTTCCAGAAAACTTAACAAAGGCAAACATTGGATCACTGTAAAGTTGGAGGTAGCACTGTAGCACTGTCCTCCCATTGTTCATCAATTTGCTGAAGTGGGCACCAGAAATGTCTCCATTGTGAGACTTGTTACTGTTTTTGGCATATTGAATAACCACAGGCTCTGCAAGGCTCTGCTGTGTGGATAGGATACTCTCTGTAGCTTGCCGGGCTCTCCGAGAGGGATGGAGGAATCGAACCCAAGTCAGCCGCATGCAAAGCAAATGCTGTACCTGCTGCACTATCGCTCCAGTCCTTGTTAGAGGTATTATCATAAAACTGAAACCCAGAAACCCTGTGTTGGAAGATTGCTGAAAAATTACCTTTGCCCCTCAACCCCCCCAAAAAAGTTAACACAAGCCACCTGGTTCCTGAGTATCTTTATCAGTAAATCCCAGTATCTTTTGTAGGGATAGCTAATGATTGCATTCGGTGACTCACATGACAAGTTCTGAATGGAATTGAATAATCATCTCTTCCAACTGGTATTGTCTACCGTAAAAATAAATTTGACATGTAAAACAAAGAGTAAAGTTCCTATAGTATTCTATTGAACTGTGGAATGTAATGTGACAATATAGGTAAATACCTATTAACAGTTTAGAAATGCATTTTTTCCTTTTAACTTTTCTTCCTTTTAGAAATGCATTGTTGTCTAATCTAATTGCGATTGTATTTTAGCAGAGGGGTAGACCAGTGTCCCAAGTCTACATTCTACCTGTTATTCTAGCGTGAATAGCCTAAGAATTTTTAATCATCTTAAGTGGATAGAAAAAATCAAAAGAAATGATGTATAAAATTATATGAAATGTAATTTTTTCTTATCCATAAATAGTGTTAATTTGGAATATAGCCAGAGTTATATTGCCTATGGCTTTTTGCTTTGTGCTATGTCAGCAGAGTTGAGTAATTGTGAAAGGAAATATGTGACCCACAAAGTGCAAAATACTAATTGACCCTCTCTCCAGAAAAATTTTACACCCTTATCATTTGCTAATAAAGCTTTGTTACTAGGACCAGAGAAATAGTCCTGTGGATAATATGCTTGCCTTCCACGTGGCTGACCCAGGTTTGATTCCTGGCACCACAGATAGTCCCCTGAAAACTGTTAGGGATGATCCATGAACATAGAACCCGGAATTATCACTGATCAATGCTAGTGTTCCCACAAAATAAAAATAAAATAAAACTGATACTGGGAAGTATGAGAAATCCTTTTCTTACTAAGATAGCAGCGTTAATATCTAGAATCAAACACAGAAGCAAGAGTATATATGTGTGCATGAGTTAGGTATATTGCCTGTTATGTGAGTAGTACTTTCTAGATTAAAATCATAAACCATGATTGAATACAATCAGTATTACTCTAGAATGTTTGTGACAAGTTTATACAATCCTTTGACAAGTAACGTAAAGGGCTGTGAACTTTATTGTAATGTAAATTATATATTTAAAATGGAAAAACTTTATGAAATCTCTGTCCTGTTGAAATATGACATCTCATGAATATAATGAAGGGAAACATTTAGCTTTGTGAATAAATTTGTGTTGAAGTGATTAAGTTGGTATGTGAAATGCAGTTCTTGGATTTTTTTACACTGCTCACAGATTTGGTAAGGTAAGCTGGGATAAACATTTGGGATAGCTAGCTAAAAAGATGATCTGGAAAGATAGTTATTTCTGTTCTCCATGGTTCTGCAAGACTGTTATCACAGAGAGACACAAACACACACACACACACACATACATACACAAAGACAAAGCAACTATGTACTTGTTTACTGTCAGAATTGTGCTTTTGCTGATTGTCTCTACTTGACAACCAGCTCATTTTTCTTATCTCTGTCACTGTGACTGTAACTGTCCTCCTGTTGTTCATCGATTTGCTCGAGCGGGCCAGGTAGCATTGTGAGACTTGTTGTTACTGTTTTTGCATATCGAATAAGTCACGGGTAGCTTGCCAGGCTTTGCCCTGCAGGTGAGATACTCTCAGTAGCTTGCCGGGTTCTTCAAGAAGGGTAGAGGAATCAAAGGCGGAGGAATCAAACTCGGGTTGGCCTCATTCGAGGCAAACGCCCTACCCCGCTGTACTATCGCTCCAGCCTCATATCATCTCTAGATTCTTAAATTATAGGCATGTATTTTATTCGAGAGTTTATCCCTTTAAAATATTTTAAGTATATGACATATACAAAATGTATCTCTATGTGGGCAAGCAGTGGAATGATAATTTCCCATATACCTATGTATTCTCTTAATCAATTTCTCTTCATCTGTGCTCTTGGGAAAGGGCTTTTCTTTTTTTTTTTTTTTTTAATTTATTTATTGAATCGCTGTGGGAAAGGTTACAAAGCTTTCAGGTTTATGTCTCAGTCATGCAAATATCAAACACATTTCCCTTTACCAATACTTATTTTTTACCATGAAGAACCCCAATAAATCCCCACCCCCCACCCCTCCCCGTCCCTGTGAGGCAGATGAATTCTAGTTAACACTCTATCTGCTTTGATTAGATTCATTGTTTCAATAAAAGATTCACCACTATTATTTAGAGTTTACACCCCCCCCCCCCAAATCAGACATGCTGAAAAAGCATTGTGAAGTGATTTGCTTTCTACAGCTGGGTTCAAGCATTAAATGTTGGTTTTGGATTTCTGCTATTTTACCTATTGACCCTGGAAGTATTTCTACTGAAAGTCAGATAGTTAAGAAATTGGTTTCTGTGTTCTGGAGTCGTGGCCGTGCTGGAGAGCCGCTCGCGGGGGGCAACCGGTGGCCTCGGTAGGGCGTGAAGGGCGGACCGAAACGCCCCCCTTCCCATGAGGTTTTAGTCTCCCCCACACTCCCGGCTCATACCTGCTGTCCACAAGGCTCCCATGTGGCCGCCATCTTTCTTTCCAGAGAGGAGAGGGCGAATGGGGCAACACCCTTTCCCCTCCAGCAGACTTGATGGGCTGGATCAACGCATAGTCCGTTCACTTTTCTGCTCCAAGCTGCTGGGTTCTGCATTAAGTCCTTGTGCTTCTGGGGCCATGGCCGTGCTGGAGAGCCGCTCGCGGGGGGCAACTGGTGACCTCGGTAGGGTGTGAAGGACGGACCGGAACGCCCCCCGACCCATGAGGTCTTAGTCGCCCCCACACCCCCGGCTCATACCTGCTGTCCACAAGGCTCCCATGTGGCCACCATCTTTCTTTCCAGAGAGGAGAGGGCGAATGGGGCAACACCCTTTCCCCTCCGGCAGACTTGATGGCCTGGATCAATGCATAGTCCATTCACTTTTCTGCTCCAAGCTGCTGGGTTCTGCATTAAGTCCTTGTGCTTCTGGGGCCGTGGCTATGCTGGAGAGCCGCTCGTGGGGGGAAACTGGTGACCTCGGTAGGGCGTGAAGGACGGACCGGAACGCCCCCCTTCCCATGAGGTTTTAGTCGCCCCCACACCCCCGGCTCATACCTGCTGTCCACAAGGCTCCCATGTGGCTGCCATCTTTCTTTCCAGAGGGAGGAGGGAGGAAGGGAGCAACACCCTTTCCCCTCCGGCAGACTTGATGGTCTGGATTAACGCATAGTCCGTTCACTTTTCTGCTCCAAGCTGCTGGGTTCTGCATTAAGTCCTTGTGCTTCTGGGGCCGTGGCTGTTTTGGAGAGCCGCTCACGGGGGGCAACTGGTGACCTCGGTAGGGCGTGAAGGACGGACCGGAACGCCCCCCTTCCCATGAGGTTTTAGTCCCCCCACGCCCCTGGCTCATACCTGCTGTCCACAAGGCTCCCATGTGGCTGCCATCTTTCTTTCCAGAGGGAGGAGGGCGGAAGGGAGTAACACCCTTTCCCCTCTGGGCAGAAATGATTGCCTGGATTAACGCATAGTCCTTTCACTTTTCTGCTCCAAGCTGCTGGGTTCTGCATTAAGCCCTTGTGCTTCTGGGGTTGTGGCCGTGCTGGAGAGCCGCTCGTGGGGGGCAACTGGTGACCTCGATAGGGCGTGAAGGACGGACCGGAACGCCCCCCTTCCCATGAGGTTTTAGTCGCCCCAACACTCCCGGCTCATACCTGCTGTCCACAAGGCTCCCATGTGGCCGCCATCTTTCTTTCCAGAGAGGAGAGGGCGAATGGGGCAACACCTGGAAAGGGCTTTTCTATGTCTATTGCTATTGCCTTTGAAGTTGAGTCCTATATTCTTAGGAAATATTGTGAGTCTCTTCAAAGGAATGATCTTGGACTTTCTGTTCCTAGAGTCTCCTGAACATTACCTTCAAGAAATTTAGTGAATGAACACAGCAGACTCTGTAGAGAAAAAAGCTTTTAGTATAGGACCTTTTTGTAAAGTTGTTAAGCTTAGGCTACAGAGGAGGCAGTTGGCAAAACCTGCAGTTGCGTGTGAATTCCTGTGATTCATTCATGTGTTCTCCTGAATTTCTGTATGCAGACACGGTGCTATGTTATGAATTGTTTATACATACTCACCAGGCATTATACACAGTGCACTGTGTGTTAATTGACGGGATCAAGGTAGCCTTATCCATTGATTGAGGCTCTCCTGTCGCTCTACTGTAATTGTTCTATTCTCTCAAACCAGCTATTTCTGGTGGTCATGACAAATTGCTCTGTGATTTGCTATTCTCATTGCCATTATAAAACTCTCCACTCTGATTCTTGGGTGGTTAGTTCTAGGCAAGCATTTATTTTCTTTTCAATTCTTGGGCCCCCATGTTTTAAAATATTTTCTTTTTTCTCTGTCAATTCTTGTGACTCTTGTGAATTTCATTTTACCTGCCAACCAAAACAGTCTTAATTACCAGATGACTGTTACTTCAAAGAAACCTTGAATATTAAACCTTTGTAGGGGCCTTGCTGTTAGTAGTATCCGAGATACTATTTTCTTGCCATTGTGATGCTGAGGAACATACTTGGAAATGTCAGGGGTAGCAGTTGATGATGTGAGGTGGTAGACACACTCTACCACACAGCCACATGCCCGAGAGACTAGCTTTAAAAGTTCTAATTTCTTTATGTTTTGAATAGAAAATGAACTGTAATCTGATGATCTTATAAAGTATTGCCATGTTACTCTGTCTTTATTTTTATATTTCTACTTAAAAGCATATTATTTGAAAGATTGAATGAGTAGGAGAAACTTGAAATAATTAAAAATCATGAGTGAATTTTTCCTATGCAAAAATTTTTTCATCCAGTGCTTTTATAATAAAATATTTATAACTACTAGGTGAAACAACTTCACAAAATTTTCATTTGAGTAAACATAATTTTAATTTTGTATTCAGGACTATGCAGAATCTTTCATTAAAATATATAGTTATATCCATAATTTGGATACATTTGGATATTAGTATATCAGGTATTACTACATAATATATGTATATATGTTATATTTATAATGTAAACTGCAATGGGAAATGTAAAGTCAATTAACTCAACTTTCAGATAAAATATAAATTATTAAGTTTCATAACCAATGTTTCTTTCCCCATTGTGAGCTTGATTATTTATATGGAGAGGCTATTATTTGGTAGTAAATCCTGAACATAGTTTTTTGATAGATTTAGGTTATCAAAGCGTAATATCTCTATATACCTGTAGTGATGTTCAGACCATTACATATTCAGTTCAAATACTGTCACAATTGCTTATTAACTATGTGATCTAATTCTTAGTTTCCTCATCTGTGAAGCTAAAATTAAAATGTCAATCTCATAATAGTCATTGGAATATTAATTGGAATAAAGTAAGAGCCTTAAATGAGTAGTTGAAGTATAGAAAGTGTTTAAAAAATGGTTGTTAGGGACCACAGGTAGTGCGGCAGGTAAAGTCACTTCTTTGCATGCAGCTGACCGGGATTTGATCCCCTGAGCCTCGTCTTGAGATACAAGAGTAAGCCCTTAACATAGCCAGGGGGTACCCCACAAACAAAAGAAAACAAAAAATATGGCAGTCATTTCTGGTTGGTTGTTTCCCCTACATTGTCACAGTGAATATCCCTACTTATTAAATGTCCTTCTATTTCACAATATGCTTGGACCATGGTGATAACTCATAGAATTGGAGTACAGGCTTTGCATGCATGAGCCCAAGTTTGATTCCCAGTTTTGTGTGGTCCCTCAAAACTTCAGTTAGTGTAGCCCCATTCTGTTGAAATATACTGGTATTGGTAAATAATATTTTATGACATCAATTAGCATAACTGTATGAACTATGATAGCATATACAAAAGCGTTTTATGCAATTTTTAGCTTCCTTTTGTGGATTCATTTCTATGTAAATCCACTTTAGTTAATGAACAAATCAATAGGTTGGGATAGGAAATCTTTATGTTCAGACATAAAACCAAAATATGCCAAGAACTACTCTAAATACTTCATCATCGTTTAGCTCTATTTTTGTTATTGTTGCGCGGTTGTTGTTGGGTCATAGCCACCAATGCTCAAGGCTTACTCCTGGCTCTGTGCTCTAGGGACCATATGGAGTGCCAGGGTCAGGAGCATGCTAGGTCCAAACTTTGCCTGCTATACTGTCACTCTGTTGTAAAATCTTATCATGCCGAAGGTTGTGTGTTCACGGGCTCACTGGATGGCACTGTCTCACCTCCTGTGTTCGGTGCTCTTGAGCCGCTGTGTGTGGCCTGGATCGGAACGGCTGTTGGCCAAGGGCAGACGGAAGAAGAAACGAGGTCTTTATCAATAGTAGTTTATTCCAATCCTCTTCACTCTTGTCTTTCTCTGCCTCCTTCTCTCCTGGGCCCCTATCTTGGAACCTCTCTCCTGGCTCTGACTCTGGATCTCTGGAGCCCGAGCTCTCTCGATTCTGACTCTCCTCTCCGAGCTTACGTCTTAGTTTATATAGCAGTCACATAAGGCGGTGACATAAAGGTGAGTTGAATATTGACGAATCAACAAAGAGAGGTAAGACCACTCCTCCAGGAGATTAACTCAAGGATAAAATCTCATCTACAGAGATTACTTCAGATTACTAGGAGATCCGCTCAAGAGTGGGATCCCAACAAGGGTGTGTTCTTCCCTCAGTTAGTAATCTACTTAAATAGTTGTAATAAATTAACTTCTAATATTCCTAGCAATATCATTCTGTATGAGCACAGTAAGAGATATAAATTTAGTTTGATTCTTCCTGAGAACATCTCATTATACATTCCGCAGTCCTCAGGCCAGGTTAATCTTCCTAGCTCCAGCAGGTCCTAGTCTCGTCGTTACTTACTTTTGGATCATGACAGCATTTGTCCATGATCATGCCCTCAACTTATAGTTGAGTATTGTGGCTCTTTGGCCTGGCCCATTTCGATGCCAGAGTAGCTCACAGCTTGCCCTGGGTCCATTCAGTCCCTTGTCGGGACCCTGCTTTTGGAGTGCTAGGAACTAAGGGCAACTGAGTCAAGAAATCAGATGCCCAGGAGTAAATATTATTCGGAGTCAATCAACTCCCAAGTTACAAAGCATAATATTAACTGTCTTCCTGTGTCCACACAGAAAGGACATTGCTTACAATACAAGTTCAGTGTCCTTAGATGGGTGTGACCTGACAAACCTAAGCTACCTAAGGAAGGACAAAAGAGTGTTATCCTACACTCTGTCCTCATCCATCACTTCACTCTGAATCAACACCACAAACCATGCAGTGGGCACCATGGTTATGTTCACTTTCAGGTGACAAGACAGAGACATGGGACAGGACCAAGTAGGCTAAGCTGTTTTTTAATTTAATTAATTAATTAAATAAATTAATAAATAAACTAGCTTTGTTTAAGCAAATATAAAAAGGAAAAAAGAAGACAGGTAGAAACTTACAGTTTGAAGAGAGATTATGGGTTTCTTCAGAGGGGAGAGAGACATGGAGAATCATAAAGTACAGAAATTAATTACATATCATAGGCTGAGTTGCACATGACACCCATCCCCAATGGTGAATGAATCTCAACCCTTAACTTTTAATCATCAAAAATTATTAACTTGATATTACAAAGTCATATATGCGATAATGACTCTTATTTTGACTTGTCAGAAATGGCACTGGGTGAAAATACGTACCAGGTAGAAAATGCGTATAGAACATTTAGATAAAGCTAAAGAATAGGGAGTCCCATAATCTCATATAAAATATTAGCACTTTTGCACTGTCACTGCCACTGTCCTCCCGTTGTTCATTGATTTGCTTGAGCGGACCCAGTAATGTCTCCATTGTGAGACTTGTTGTTACTGTGTTTGGCATATCAAATACACAATGAGTAGTTTGCCAGGCTTTGCCACATGGGCAAGATACTCTCGGTAGCTTGCCAGGCTCTCCGAGAGGGGCGGAGGAATCGAACTCGGGTCGGCCATGTTGGCTGCTTGCAAGGCAAACGCCCTACCGCTGTGCTATCGCTCCACTTTTGCAATAAGGTCAAATTTTTCACAGGATAATATATGACCTGTTTTCAGAGTACATACATGTTGGTCATTAAAATTTTTAATTAATGCCGAATCGGATTTCTGCTTAAAATTGTTATTTTTTTAAAGCTAAGAAGACATTAAAAAAAATATTTTGGAGTCTGAATTGTCACATAGTTATGTTCTTGATGAATAATTTATCCAATCAAGTTTTTTGTTTTTTTTTTCTTCTTTGAGGACACAAAGGTTCTGCCAAGATATGTGGGTTTTTTTTTTTTTGGTGTGTGTAATTTCTGTCAATTTCTAAAAGAGAAATTCCTAAGAGCAGAAAGTTCCTAAAATTTCCAACGATATAGATTTTGCTGCCAAAGGTGCCATATTTAATGTAATTCTGTGTAAATTAAAGAACATTTTGACAGCCAGAAATTATAACAATATTTTTTAAATAACTTGCAGCACAATATGAATGGATCTTAAGGAATCATTGTAACATTTGCACAGATTTACTTATGTATTTATTTATTTTTAGACAGTTAAAAATAACTTTTAAACCTCTATTTAAGAAATTTACCTTAGAACTTTCAGAGAGGTTAGAGAGATAGTCCAGGAAGTGCTTGTCTACATGTAGCTGACCCCGGATTCCTCCCCAGTACCTCACGGTCCCCGGTCCCCTGAGCACTGTTGTGAGTGCCTCCTCCTGCTGCTCCAAGCACAGAGCTGGGAGTAGCTCCTGAACATGAGCAGAATCAGCCACCTGAGCACAGAGCAAGAAATCACCGTGAGCACTGCTGGGCGGAGCCCTCTACCACATTCATAGAATTCTAAAACATTTTATTCTGTATATTTCCTATTTTATATTTATAAGACAGGATTACTTTTTAGTTGTTTATTGACCACATTGGTTTAGGAAAGTACACATATGTATGGTTCTATTAGGGTAAATTTTGCTATAAGGCACCCCAAAGTGCCAGTATGTCCCTATCATTGTTCTTTTGACCCTTTTGGCCCATTTCCTGCCTCCTGATAACTTCAATTCTGTGATCAATGTCTAATGTTTTTGTTTGTTTGTTTATTAGTTTTGTTTGGGGGCCATACTCAGCAGTGCTCAGAGCTTACTCATAGCTCTGGGCTCAGGGATCACTCAGGTAAATGCTTGGCAGACCACCTGCGCATAGTTTTAGGGAGTCAAACCTGTGTCAGTAGCATGTAAGGCAAGTACCCTGCCCTCTGTACTATCATGCTGCCCAATGTCTAAGGGTTTGTTTTTATTAGATATCGTGTATTTCCTTGCTTTATTTCTTTAGTCACCACCTATGAGTGAGATTATCCGGTATTTGCCTTTATATTTTTATCTTATTTCACTTAGCATTACTCTTTCCAGTTCCATCTTGTTTGCAGTGAATGATGAAATTTCACCTTTCATTATATCTATATTCTATTGTGTTTATATACCACCACTGCTGTCACAAGACATTTGCTTTTGGGGGGGGGGTCACACCTGGTGATACTCAAAGATTATTCCTGGCTCTGCACTCAGGAATTATTCTTGGCAATGCTCAGGGGACCATATGGTATGCCGGGGATGGAACCCAGGTTGGCCGCATGCAAGGCAAGCACCCTCCCCACTGTGCTATCACTCCATCCCCTGTCACAAGGCATTTGACTTATTTTTAAATCTTGATTATTATAAAGAGCAATGCAATAAACGTTAATATGCAGTCATCTTTTCACATCAATGTTTTCATGTTCTTTGAACCAATACCTAGAAGTAGAATTGCTATATCTTATGGTATTATATTTTATTACTTTTTGAGAAAGGGCATATCTATTTTTTAACAGAGGTCAAACCAATTTACATTAATACCAAGAGGAGTGAAAGTTCCTTTATCTGTACATTCCTGCCAAAGCTTTTTTCTGGTCTTTTTGATATAGACCATGTCCCTGATTACCAGTGATGAACATTTATTTTTCTTGTTCATTTAGAATTATTAGTATATCATCTTTGGGACAAATGTGTAGCTCTTTTCCCTATTTGTTGATAAGGTCTTTTGAGTTTAGTTGTTGAGTTCTGTAAAGTGCTGATGAATCTTGGATATTTGTCCTTTGTCAGATGTTTGAGGGGAGATTTCCTACCATTTAGTAGCATGTCTTTTACTTTTGCAATAAAGAGGCATTTTAGTTTGATGTAATACAATTTGTTTATTTTTTTAAATTTCCCTTGCGTTTGAAGGCAGAGGTGTGTTTAACAGATTAACAGTTTAACAGATTATAGAGCCATCATTAAATCTTTGAAAAATGACCATGTGGAAGTCATGCAGTGACAGAATCTATAGGAAATTCCTATGTTCATGTAAAGAGAAAAGGAAACATGGGAAGGGTAAGATTAGTAAATAAAATTCTCATCATATGAAAAGAATATTCTCATAAATTCTGTTAAAATGGAATGAGTTGATTGAAGAAATTTGTAATGTTTTAAAAGAGACTAATTAACCAGCAACTATGAATAGCATGGAAATAAGTTTTTTTTTCCCTAAATTGGGACTAAATGGTCTGTAGGAGCCATTTTCAAGTGCAATGTTCTAAGAAGGTAGAATGATAGAATCTTTAGACTTTAAAAGTATTAAGGATCACATGGAGCATTAAGCCTTGTTTCATGAGCACTGTAGTAATTAAAGGGGTGGGGGGTCTGGGAGAACAGAGTGTAAGGTACTTATTTTTTTAGTTTAATTTTTATTAGTGAGACACCATGAGGTACAGTTGTAGAGTTACAAATTTTTGTGCTTGGGTTTCAATTATACAATGATCAAATACCCATCCCTCCACCAGTGCCCATTTCCCACCACCACGGACCCCAGCATCCCTCCCACCCCCCCATCCTCCCCCATACCACCCTACCTCTGTGGCAGGGCATTCCCTTTTGTTCTCTCTCCTTTTGGGTGTTGTGCTTTGCAAAAGAGGCATTGAGTAGCAATCATGTTTGGTCTATAGTCTACTTTCAGCATACTTCTCCCATCCTGGGAGGATCTTCCCAACACCCTTTATTTGGTGCTCCCTTCTCTATCTGAGCTCTCTTTTCCCCTAGAGTGTGTGGCTGGCCTCCGAGCCATGGAGCAAAACTCCTGGTACTAATCTCAGCTACTCTTGGGTGTTAGTCTCCTATTTTCTTACTTTATGTTCCCGAGATGAATGCAATATTTCTATGTCTACCCCTCTCTTTCTGACTCATTTTGTTTGATATGATACTTTCCATGTAGTACCACTTGTATGTAAGGTACTTTTATTGTAGATGTTCTACCCTTCTTCTTTTCCTAGCACTACATACATCCAAGCAGCTCCAGGAGATATCCTCAGCTCAGATATAAAAGTGAGTCCCGAGTACTACAATGTCCGGCCCCAAACCAAACCCCCATGCAAAAAATAAATAAATAAAAATAAAAGGACATTCCTTATAGTGTGTTTCTGAAAATGTTCATTTTAAAATAACACTTCTCTAAAAGTTTTCCACAATACTATCTGCAGAAAATAAATAGTAAATCTCATTTAAAAATTGTATTATAAAAAAAAAACTAAAGGCATTCCACCCCCCCCCAAAACAAGACAGTTTCACATAATTTCAAACAGGAGGATCTTTTTTTAAAATTTTTATTAGTGAGACACCATGAGGTACAGTTGTAGAGTTACAAATTTTTGTGCTTGGGTTTCAGTTATACAATGATCAAATACCCATCCCTCCACCAGTGCCCATTTCCCACCACCAAGGATCCCAGTATCCCTCCCACCTCCCATCCCCCCACACCCCCTCCCCCACCTCTGTGGCAGAGCATTCCCTTTTGTTCTCTCTCTCCTATTAGGTGTTGTGGTTTGCAAAAGAGGCAATGGGTGACAATCATGTTTGGTCTATAGTCTACTTTCAGCATGGTTCTCCCATCCTGGGAGGATCCTCCCAACACCCTTTATTTGGTGCTCCCTTCTCTATCTGAGCTCCCTTTGCCCCATCAAAAATGGGGCGATGAAATGAATAGAAACTTTCTCGAAGAAGAAATCTGAATGGCTAAAAGGCACATGAGAAAATGCTCCACATCATTAATCATCAGGAAGATGCAGATCAAAACAATAATGAGATATCATTTCACACCACAGAGACTGGCCCACATCCACAAGAACAAACAGGAGGATCTTTACCAGGAAAATATATCAATATTGATATTTTTTTATGATTTGGATTTAAGCATATGATTTAAGGAATAACAAGAAATTGATGAACCAAAGAAGTTCAAAGAATTGTAGACAATATTGTCATTGGAAAGGGCAATGATCAGAGTCCCTGGGAAGATTCGGGTGTTTAGAGTTAATGCAAGTGTTTCTGGGATGCCGTCCTCCCATGGAACATTGGGCACTTCAGAACTTCATACTACTCTGCTGGAAAAGCAAATTCTGGAATTAATTAAGAATATGCTTTTAAAACCAAGTTCATATCACTCACTCCTTAGTCTGGGAAAGCAGAACTTGACTGACAGTTCTGCCACATATCTGTGGCAGGGGAATAAGACATCATTTTTAGAAGGAAGAACATAAACTGGACAGGGAAAATGGAGATTGTGCAATTTACCACAATAAGGGCAATCACATCAGCGCCTTTATCTCCATCCAGTGGGGGAGGATTGCAGAGAATAAGACAATACAAGAACTGTTCCAAGTCTTAGGGTCATCTTGGAAGCCCTAGTGAGCTCATAGGCTGCACCTATATTCAGTATAGTGTCATGTCTCTATTCTAACTCCCAAATTGGGAGCCATCATCTGAGTTGACAAAGACATTAAAGACAGTAAGTACATTAATATTTAATGGCTACATTAAGAGCAGAAACTTGAATATTTCACACAATTAATCAGCCAGAACCCTCAAAGTACAAAGTAGTGACAATTTCCTAATCTAATTTTGCTTATGTTGCCCTGTACATCTAGAAGACCTCAATTATGTACCATTTCCTGGATGCACACTTGAACATGTTTGCACATTCAGTAAGACTAAGTTGATTTGTCCAGGGGTTATCCCAACTTTGGGTTATTGTTAGGGAGGACAGTTTTCTACAAAAGATTGTCCCATGTTTGAACTTGGGGTTCAACGTGAATTCTTATGCCTCGATCCTCACTAAGGATTACTCATTCTCTTTAAGATGTATGTTCTGTTATGAGGAGGAAGCAATGAATTTTTTTCTGTATGTAAAAGGAAATGCATTTGGAAATTCAGAGGAAAACTGGGGCCAAGTTATCTACATCAAACTAATAATAATAATAATAATTAGAGAAGTCCCACTAATGTAGAATGTCTGAGATCATAGACAGCATAAAGTTTTTCAAATTAGAGTGGTGAATAGAATTTTAGCAGTTGCATCAAATATTCTGTTTTAATTTTTTATCTGTACTCTACTATACCCTAATAATATCTAATGTCCCTATACCTATCATATAACTATGTTGGGCACAGGGTTCCTTCATTGATGGTTCTTGAAATGGAGAAGAATCAAAACAGTCATCATTTATCAGGTTTCCACAAAGCCAACAAGAATTTTTGGGAAGCAAATTCTTAACCTGAAAGCTAAGCTGTCCTGAAATATATGAATGGTAGGAGAGGAAGGGATAATATCAACATAATTTGAGATGGATATTTAAAGCATTTTACTTTTATATTAACCCATATAATAATTCTGTCCTTCAGCCATTCTTTTCCAATGCCCAGCCTGATTCTGTGCTCAGTATTGTTTTTTTTATTTTTATACATTTTTAAAAATTTTTATTAGTGAAACTCCATGAGGTACAGTTGTAGATTTACAAACTTTCGTGCTCAGGTTTCAATTATATAATGATAAAATACCCAACCCTCCACCAGTGCCCATTTTTTCATAAAGTAGTTCACAATAGTTCATTGCAGATAATATTCAAACACCCACACAACCAGCAAGCATCTTCCCACCACAATAAGAGACAAGTGTGTGAAGGTTGTTGTATTTCATTATGGGGCTATTTAAGCCTGTATATAAGAGAATACAAGCAGATATTTTAAAAACCAAACTTATGTGTGCTGCTTTAGGCATATCAGTGGGCTAGAGTATAAGAGATCACGCAGCCTCGAATATTCAGGAAATACTGCGTTGCTCTTTTCCGGGAACTTTGTTTAAGAGTCCTGGATCTTGGCCATTGATGAGATTACATCGCACTGGGGGCAGTTTGTGGGTGTGACTGCCAAGGTACTGGAAAACTGGGGAGCTGGGTGGAGGAGGCCCAGTCCTGATCCGAGCAGGCTTGGAGATCTCAGCCACAGGTCCTGCATACTTGGGTTCCTCTGTCAGTTCCTTCATGTGTGAGTCTTGTGGGAGGAAGCATGTGGAGACCAGCCTTGAGCATGGCTGTGGCTGGGTTCTGGAGGTTTCTTCCTGGGTTCTGCTTGGAGCGGGGAAGGAGACTCAACCCACCCCCATCCAAGGGGCCGTGGTGAAGACAGCCTGGTGAAGGGACAGGAGATTCTACCGTTCAGTATTGGTTTGTAAAAACTGTATCTGGGGCTGGAGCTATAGTACAACAAGTGCAGCATTGCCTTGCGTGCGGCTGACCTGGGCTGGATCCCCAGCACCTCATATGGTCGCCTGAGCACCGCCAGGAGTAATTCCTGAGTGCAGCAGAGTCTGTAGTATCGCTGTGCTTCACCAGGTATGACCCGAAAAAGCAAATAAATAAATGAATAAATAAATAAATAAATAAATATTCTAACTATTTGTATTTGAGGATGGGTATTCTCTCTTTTGTAGGAAAGATGGGGAAGTGAATAGCTTTACATATACTAGAATGGATTTTTCAAATACCTGTTGTTATTTTTATTAATAGGATTTTGGAAGATTTAGAGATATTTAATTTCAGGTTTTCAGAGTAGGCTGGTTGCATGATGAGATCCTTAGTAGTAATACATTTTTGTCTAATTTAAATAATGCCTTACAAATTCTAATCATATTATTTATTAAGACTTCAGTTTTGATTTATCCATTCAATTACATTTTTCATGTAAATGTATATGCTAGGTTATCTATCCATTTATATAAACTGAATAACTTGCTAATTTAATAAAACTCAGTGTTGAGAGACAATAAATTTCAAGGAAACAAAACATTTTTTTTTCCCCCTTTATTTTATTTTATTTTTTTTTAAAGTTGTAGATTTACAATTTTTTGTGCTTTGGTTTCAATTATACAATGATCAGATACCCATCCCTCCACCAGTGCCCATTTTCCACCACCATGGATAATATCCCTCCCACCCCCATCCCCCCATCCCCCCGTCTCTGTGGCAGGGCAATCCCCTGTGTTCTCTCTCTCCTTTTGGGTGTTGTGGTCTGCAAAAGAGGCATTGAGTGGCAAACATGTTCAGTCCATAGTCTACTTTCGACATGCATCTCCCCTCCTGGGAGGATCCTCCAAACATCCTTTATTTGGTGCTCCCTTCTCTATCTGAATAGCCCTTTCCTCTAGGATACCCGGCTGGCCTCTAAGTTATGGAGTAATCCTCCTGGTGCTGATCTCAGCTATTCTTGGGTATTAATCTCATACTTTGTTACTTTATATCCCCCAGATGAATGCAATCTTTCTATGTCTATCCCTCTCTTTCTGACTCATTTCGCTTAGCATGATACTTTCCATATTGTACCACTTGTATGTAAATTTCATGACTTCATCTTTTCTAAGAGCTACATAGTACTCCATTGTGTAGATGTACCAAAGTTTCTTTAACCAGTCATCTGTTCTTGGGCATTCAGGTTTCTTCCAGTTTCTGGCTATTGTAAAGAGTGCTGCAATGAACAAACAAGTGCAGATGTCACTTCGACTATACATTTTTGCCTCTCTGGGATATATTCCCAGGAGTGGTATTGCTGGGTCAAATGGGAGCTCAATTTCTAATTTTTTGAGAATCGTCCATACTGTTTTCCAGAAGGGCTGAACCAGTGGACATTCCCACCAACAGTGAAGGAGTGTCCCTTTCTCGCCACATCCACGCCAGCATCGGTTGCTTTTGTTCTTTTGAATGTGGGCCAGTCTCTGAGGTGTGAGATGGTATCTCATTGTGGTTTTGATCTGCATCTCCCTGATGATTAATGATGTAGAGCATTTTCTCATGTGCTTTTTTGCCATTCGGATTTCTTCTTTGAGAAAGTTTCTGTTCATTTCATTGCCCCATTTTTGGATGGGGTTGGATGTTTTCTTCTTGTGGACTTTAACCAGTATTTTGTATATCCTGGATATCAACCCCTTGTCAGATGTGTATTCGGTGAATATCCTTTCCCATTCTGTAGACTGTCTTTGTATTTTGGTCACTGTTTCTTTGGAGGTGCAGAAGCTTCTTAGTTTAAGATAGTCCCATTTATCTATCTCTGTTTTCACTTGCTCGGCCAGTGGCGTGGCATCTTTGAAGATACCATTAGCTTCAATGTCATGGAGGGTTTTGCCAACTTTATCTTCAATGTACCTTATGGTTTCTGGTCTGATGTTGAGGTCTTTAATCCATTTTGATCTTACTTTTGTACATGGTGTTAGGCAGAGTTCTGAGCCTATTTTTTTGCATGTAGCCGTCCAGTGATGCCAACACAATTTATTAAAGAGGCTTTCCTTACTCCACTTCACATTACTTGCACCTTTATCAAAGATTAGATGAGCATATGATTGAGGAGAGATGTCAGTGTATTCAACCCTGTTCCATTGGTCTGCAGTTCTGCCTTTGTTCCAGTACCATGCTGTTTTAATTATTACTGCTTTGTAGTACAGTTTGAAGTTCGGGAGGTTGATTCCTCCCATTTTCTTTTTCCCAAGAATTGCTTTAGCTATTCGTGGGGGCTTATTGTTCCATATAAATTTCAAGAGTGTTTGCTCCATTTCTTTGAAGAATGTCATGGGTATCCTTATAGGGATTGCATTGAATTTATACAATGCTTTCGGTAGTATTGCCATT
Organism: Sorex fumeus; assembly: GCF_029834395.1. NCBI lineage: Eukaryota > Metazoa > Chordata > Mammalia > Eulipotyphla > Soricidae > Sorex > Sorex fumeus. Next base: position 6,023,379 of record NW_026606134.1, on the reverse strand, counting down.
TTGACAATGTTAAGTCTCCCGACCCATGAGCAGGGGATATCTTTCCATTTCCTCATGTCCTCTTTTATTTCCTGAAGTAGCGTTTTGTAGTTTTCTTTGTACAGGTCCTTTACTTCCTTAGTTAAGCTGATTCCTAGGTACTTGATTTTCTGGGGCACAATTGTGAATGGGATTGTTTTTTTCATGTTGCTTTCTTCTCTCTCACTGTTTGCGTATAGGAAAGCCATGGACTTTTGGGTATTGATTTTATAACCTGCAACTTTACTATACGAGTCTATTGTTTCTAAGAGTTTTTTGGTGGAAGTTATTGGGTTCTCTAAGTAGAGTATCATATCATCTGCGAATAGTGAGAGCTTGATTTCTTCCTTTCCTACCTGAATGCCCTTAATATCTTTTTCCTGCCTAATCGCTATTGCAAGTACTTCCAGTACTATATTGAACAGCAGTGGAGAGAGTGGGCATCCCTGTCTCGTCCCTGATCTTAGAGGGAAGGCTCTCAGTTTTTCCCCATTGAGGATGATGCTTGCTGTAGGCTTGTGGTAGATGGCTTTAATTATGTTGAGGAAGGTCCCCTCTATACCCTTTTTGGCTAGGGTTTTCATCATAAAGGGGTGCTGGATCTTATCAAATGCTTTCTCTGCATCTATTGATATGATCATATGCTTTTTATCTTTTCTTTTGTTGATGTGGTGGATTATGTTGATTGATTTCCGAATGTTGAACCATCCTTGCATCCCTGGGATGAATCCTACTTGGTCATGGTGTATGATCTTTTTGATGAGTAGTTGGATTCTATTTGCTAGTAGTTTGTTGAGGATCTTTGCATCTGTGTTCATCAGGGATATCGGCCTGTAATTCTCTTTCTTTGTGGTATCTCTGTCTGCTTTTGGTATCAGTGTGATATTTGCTTCGTAGAAACTGGGAAACAAAACATTTTAATCATCATCAGAACTGTTAGAGGCACATTGGTTTTTGAAGATAAATTCAGAATAATTCAAGGAATTCAATTGTGCCCTTAAAAATAACTTTGGCTTATATGAGAAGGGATTAATGGAAAATAAAATATATTCAGCAGTAAATACCATGGGACTATCCTGAATAATAAGACTATAAGATAATTGAGAGTATTTTTTTCTTTGATCAAGTATAATAGGGGAAGAAAATGCATATTTTTTTTCTTTTGAGGTCACACCCAGTAATGCTCAGGGGTTACTTCTGGCTCTGTAGCCAGAAATTAGTCCTAGCAGTAGTCAGGGGTACCATATGGAATGCTGGGGATCGAACCTGGGTCAGTTGCATGACAGAAAATGCCCTATTCACTGTACTATCATGCCAATGTATTCAGTTTTATACTGGCTGAAAGGAGATGGTGAGCTTTATACTGACTGAAGGGAAGTAGTGAGCTTGATAGTAGCTGAATTGTATTTTAAGTGTTATCAATGCTTGAAATAAAGTCTGGTAAAAATGAGGGCATAGTGATAAAGCACTTTAATGTAACTGATCTGGGTTTGAAACCAGGTATCCTATAGGATACGGTTTTCTGAGCTCAACTGAGAGGTCTGCTGAGCATAGAGCCAGGAAAAAACCCTGAGCACTAGTAGGTATGGCTGAAATCCCCCTTAGAAGATCAACATAAGGCCTATGTGATCATAATATTACATACGAATAGATATCAAATGATGGTATTCTAGGAGGCAGCTAAAAAACAGAACTTCATTAATGAACTACATGGCTGAGATGGGAAGGTTTTCTATTTGACCATAACCTCATAGGACAACTGCGTGTCCCCGGATATCCTATTCCAGGATGGGATCTTATTGATTATCCACTGCAGTTATCACAGGTTACAATACAAGAGTTCAAGTGACTTTTTAGGACCATGGAAATAATAAAGTTGATAGAAGAAACTCTGGCACTCTAATGCCTAACTTATCCTCCTTGAGTTATAACTGAGTTATAACTGGCCCAGAAAATTGGAGAATAAAAAGAATTTTCCCTTCTCTTTCTGCCCTCTAGAGCCTAAATGAAGTAATCAAGTGGAATATTTTCTTTTTCACAGTATAGCAAAGGATGCATGCTTTATTATTCACCCTAAAGTATATGAATTAGAAATTGCTTCTTCATCCTTAAATTTTGCATTTAATATTTTATGGCACTTAAGTGAGTAATGAATTATTTTTGTCCTGATTCATTATTTATGGAGTGCTTTTAACAAAATGTAATGTAATTCCAAAAAATGACAGACATAGGGAGAAAAATGAGTATAGAGATAATTGGCCCAGTGCTGCCCAAAATAATTTAAGACATTCTTTTGGTAAAAATATTGATGGTATTTCTAAGAAAAGCCTATGCACTAGCCATGGCAGCTAATCAACTTTAGATTATTCACGATCCAAAACTAAAACCAGAATTTATAAGATTTTCTTTCTTAGGTCTCTCTCAATTAAACTCATTTTACCTATGGAAGCAAACTCATTTTGAGCATCTACAGACGCAGCATAATCCAATTATTTAATTACAATTGTGAATTATAGGGGTACTGTTGTGGGAGAAAGCTATGGAAAACCTCTCCGATTTGGTAATCGTGTCCCATTCCTTGGTTATATATATATATATATATATATATTGCTTTAGTTTTTAAATCTTTTCTGCAAAATCTCAGTATGTTTAGAGAAAATAGATCTCTCTATATCTCCCAAACTTAGGTCAACATCAGCTCTGAGCTATTTTCAAACCTCAAGAAACTTTAGTCTTTTATTTCCTTTAGAGAAAATCAAAAATTGCTTTTGCAGTGTGGTGTAAAAAAATTGTCATGTTAAACATTATATTACACACCTAGTTAACTACAGATTTATCATTGGGCATAGTTTCACTTTTTTCCAATTTTTATTTCAATTGAATAGAATGAAAATTTTCAAAAGGATTACCACCATTTATTTGGTGCGGGGTGGGGGCTAAGATTTGGTAAAATAGAAAATTTCTTTCTCTTTCTGTAACATCTGCGTTGTCCTAGCAGGTTGTCGCCTCCCAATCACATATTAAAATGAGACAAATATCTTTATTCTGTTCTTTCTACTCTCAGGCAAAGCTGTTGATATGTAATAATTGAATTTCCCCAGGGAGTCTAACAGAATGGATGTCATCAAGAAATATAGCTGAGGAACTGAAGAAATATGGACCTAAGGCACATGCTTTGTGTAAGGACAGCCCCACTTATGTTCCCAGAGTCACATGGTCCACAGAGCATCACAGGGACCTGAGCACAGCCCATGAAGCAGTTGTGGCCCTGGGTAGTCTTAAGGCACTGCTGGAGTGACCAAGCTCTGATGGCTTGACTCGGAATATTCAGTACACGAGGGTTCAAATACCATGAAATTCTTCTCAGGCTTTCAGTGTACTTCAGAGTCAGTTGATTTGTAATCAAAGGGGCACTTCTGTCTCCTGAACATTGCTTGTGAGAAACACCACACACACACACACACACACACACACACACACACACACACACACACACATGGAAGCACACAGAAACATATATACAAACATCATGAGTCCTTGGTATTCATTCTCCCCCATGTAAATAAGGAAAATTTTATGAAATGCCTTAACACATAAAAAATAGGTAACTTAGGGATGGTAAGATAAATCCCTACATATTAATTTTCAAGCTAGGTCCTGGTCCTTTTTTGCATTGCTTCTGCAACTAGAAAACCCCCAAAATAGCTGCTCCCTACACCCTACATTTAGCCTTGCTTTCTACTTATGGTTTTATTTCTGCATTTATAAACTATGCAATGTAAGTTTTGTTGTAGTTGAACTACAGTCCTCCAATCTACCAACTGAGCTATCGGGCTGGAGCGATAGCACAGCGGTAGGGCGTTTGCCTTACAAGCAGCCAACATGGCCGACCCGAGTTCGATTCCTCCGCCCCTCTCGGAGAGCCCGGCAAGCTACCGAGAGTATCTCGCCCGACGGCAGAGCCTGGCAAGATACCCGTGACGCATTCGATATGCCAAACACAGTAACAACAAGTCTCATGATGGAGACGTTACTGGGCCCGCTCGAGCAAATCGATGAACAACGGGAGGACCGTGACCGTAGTTGAACTGTGTACAATGGAGTTATATTATTTTATGACCACTTTCTAAGCTAAATACTACATTTTTAAAGGCAATTTATGGTGAAACTGATTCTTGTGGTTCATTGCTTTTTGGTGTTAGATGGACTGAATGTGCCTCATTCCATTCATCCTTTCTGTTTTGGACTAACTGTGACTTGCTTCTGGTTTTTATTACAAAAGAGCAAAGATTGCTCACACACCTCATTTGTACAAGTGTTCTTTTAGAGAAGAGTTACCAGTTTAAAATATAAAAATGAAATAATGTATCATGCTAATATAGTGGCAATTTGTAACATTTTCCAAATGTGACATTTTTACTTTCACTAGCCTTCACCAATAGTTGTTGATTTATTATCGTTGATTTACATGCTATTTATGATAGCATTAGAAAAATTAATGTTTTTGTGTATGTGATTAGCAGTGACATAAGGTTGTTTTATTTAAGGTTGAATTTACCAAATCACTAATCAAACTGAAAATCTTAATATCTTTGATAGATCATTGATTGTTTTAAAGGACTCTTTTAAAGTTGACTTAGGTTTTTAACAAAGTTGAGGAGGTCTAGAAATTTCCCCCGTTCTTATTCATGCATATCTCTCTTCTTTATCAACATTATTCATCAAAAGCAGGAACGTTTTTAACAAAAGTTGAATCATTTTAATACAGAATTTCTCCTTTTATTCTGTACCTTGTAGTTAACTCTTGGTGTTTTCAATTCTGCATTTTTGAGCAAAGGTGTGTCATATCCATCGTTATGTATCAGACAAAGTATTTGATTTGAAATCTTCTGTTGTCTGATTTTTAATCTCATATTCAGACAATCACTAATGTTTCACTGTCATCTTAGTTTTTCCTTTTCCAGAATGTCATGGGGAATCAGACAGTAGGTAACCTTGACAGACTGGCTTTTTTTACTTAGCAATATTCATTTAAGTTAACACCATGTCCTTGTGTGACTTGATAACACATCTATTTTTAAAGCTAAAAAATGCATCATTTCCTATATGGATGACATTTTATTTATGCATTTAATGAAAGATATCTTGATTGATTCAAACTTCCCATGGGTTATGAATAACATTGCTATAAACATCCCTAGATACGTGTGTGTTTGTTGTTTTTTTTTTTATTTGTGTGTGTGTGGATATAAGTTTTCAACTCCATTCAGTAAGAATCAAGGGAGGAGATAATTTGATTATATAATTGTCTTAGCTACTTAGATCTCTGCTGGTTCTATATGAATTTGAGTATTTTTAATATTTCTCTGGAAAAAATTCATTTAAGTGTAATGAGTTCCTTGAATCAGTAAATCACTTTGGTAGTAGCACTGTCTGTCCACCGTCCTCCCCATTGTTCATCGATTTGCTCAAGCGGGCATCAGTAATGTCTCCATTGTGAGACTTGTTGTTACTGTTTTTGGCATATCGAATATGCCACGGGGAGCTTGCCAGGCTCTGCCCTGTGGGCGGATACTCTCAGTAGCTTGCCCGGCTCTCCGAGAAGGATGGAGAAATCAAATCTGGATAAACCACGTGCAAGGCAAACGCCCTACCCTTTGTACTATCACTCCAGCTCACTTTGGGTAGTACCACTATTAATTATTCCAGTCCCAGAACTATAGCACTGTAGCACTCTCCTCCTGTTGTTCATCGATTTGCTCCAGCGTTCCCAGTAACATCTTCATTGTGAGACTTGTTGTTACTGTCTTTGGCATATCAAATATGTCACGAGTAACTTGCCAGGATTTGCCTTGAGGCGAGATACCTTTGGTTGCTTGCCAGGCTCTCTGAGAGGGGCGAAGGAATTGAACCTGGGTTGACCGGGTCAGCCGCGTGCAAGGCAAACGCCCTACCTGCTGTGCTATCCCTCCAGCCCAGAACATGGGATATTATTCTATTTTTTGTGATGTCTTATATCAATGGAAACATTTAAACTGAAAAATAACTATTTTTCTATTGTATATTCTATCTTATATTTTATTTAAGCTTAAAATATTGTTCTTGTCCTATCTTCTTAAGCTAACACTAGACTGATAAAATTTGAACTTTTTCTAGCCTTTCTTTAAAATCTCTAAGAATTACACCGACTAATAAGCTTAGGTTTTCTCTGAATCCCTAATGAGCTCTCAAACAAAACTGTGAGCAATTTGGTAGTGTTTTGACAAAATTATATGCACATATATATATGTATGTATACATATGTACATATATGTGTGTATATACATAGAACATATGTATTTATATGTATTGGTTTGGGGGCCATACTAGCGGTGCTCAGAAACTATTTCCAGCTCTATTTTCAGGGTTCATGAAGTGCTGGGTATCCAACTTGGGTCTCCTCCATGCAAAGCATGAGTTGCAGTAATTTGAGTTTTTTCATCATATATTTGTGTTATTTTAACATTTATTTCTTTTAAGTAATTTTTATTAGATTATGTGGAATACTCTGTGGGATGACCAGTCATTCCAAATTTGAGAATGTTGTTCTCTGTGTAGGTATATGTGGGTGTATATATGTTCCATATAAGAAAAAGTTGCTTAATGTTAGATGTGTCACACAATTTGTGTCTAAAAGCGAAAAAAATTTTATCATATTATTTAAGTCTCCTGTAAATTTAGAAATTTCTTTCATAAAATGATCTTTACATTTGTAAGCCCTAATAGACTTTTTAAGTGTTATCATGTAACTCCGTTAATTCTTGCTTCATATGATAGAAATTTGTGTGATTAAGATATATGCAAGTTAAAAATTATTATATTAACTAGTAAATGAACAATTATATTGTTACATTGTTCTCCAGAAATTAAACAGAAGACTTCATAATTCCAACTATATCTGTTTTTTCAGGAATAGAATTGCATTAGCTTTCTACAGGCTTGTGTTTGATAGGTATTCTTTGTCCAAATCCTTACTTTAAAATTCAGTGAAACTTTTCAATTATGCTGCATTTAAGAATGTTGCAACTGAGATGTTTTTATCCATTTTTATTTAATTTGCTGAAATATTTATTCCCACATTAAAAGGTAAAGGTAAAGGCCCTCCCGTTGATCATCGATTTGCTCGAGTGGGCCCAGTAACGTCTCCATTGGAGACTTTACTGTTACTGTGTCTGGCATATCAAATACTCTCGGTAGCTTGCCGGGCTCTCCAAGAGGGGCAGAGGAATAGAACTCAGGTCGGCCATGTTGGCTGCGTGCAAGGCAAACGCCCTACCTGCTGTGCTATCGCTCTAGCCCACATTATTTCTTAATAATATTTCTTGTCTCTATTGCTTTCTTTAAATTTGTTTTATATTTTCCTTAAAAGTCACCTAAAATTTCCATTATTTTTGCAGTAATGGGTGCCCTTTGACAACATTTACAAATTAAAGTATGATGATTATAACAATTTTTCCATCTTTTTTGAGCTAAAGAATGATCTAAGAATACTTCACTTCCAATCATTCTCTTGCAGTTTCAGCGCTAGTGTTTACTGTATTTTTTGTTCTATCTTGCTTTTTTCCAAGTGATTTCTTTAGTTGTCAAGATATTAGTCAACATATGTTTTCCATTTGTATTTATTGTAAACCTCTCATCTGTTATCATTTATTAAGTATTAAGTATATGTGTAATTATTTTTCTTATTGTATATTTGAGGTAAAGTATAATTTGGGCTATAACCCGTGGTACTCATGCCTTACACCTGACTCTGCATCAAGAAATTCCTTCTAGAAGTGCTCAGGGAACCATATGAGGTGCTAGGGATGAAACTCGAGTTGTTGCTTTGCAAAGCAAGCATCCTACATGCTGTACTATAGCAATTACCCCTCTATTTTGATTTTTTTCTGAAGTTTTGTTGACTCACATTTTATTTGGGAACAATCATATTGATTATATGCTTCTACCTTTTTCTTTTCAATTTTGGAAGACATTATTTCATGCTTCCTTTGTTATTGTTTCAGATAGTTTACCATCCTAACTGTGCTTTAATCCTAAATGATCTGTATTTGTTTTTTCTGCTCTAGGATCTTGTCTTTGTACTATGTACTCATGAGTTTACTGCAGATATTTAGGTAAAGATTTGCGGTGGGGCTACCACACTATTGTCATGCTTAGTGGTTTCCTTGACTTTGTGTTCAGGGATCACTCCTGGAAGTGATTCTTGGGGGCCATATGTAGTGCCTGTAATCAAAGCAAGGATGGATGCTTGCAATGCAAGAGACTGAACCCATGTAGTATCTATATAGCCACTGAATTTTTTTAAAACATCTATTTCTACTGCTATTATTTTTCTTACATTGTAGAGTTTAGAATTCATATTTTCGTATAGTTTGGGAAATTTCTAGTGGTTCTTTGAATATTATTGCTAATTCATTCTCTCTTAAAGGTAAAGGTAAAGGCCCTCCCGTTGATCGTCGATTTGCTCGAGCGGGCCCAGTAACGTCTCCATTGGAGACTTTGTTGTTACTGTGTCTGGCATATCGAATACTCTCGGTAGCTTGCCGGGCTCTCCGAGAGGGGCGGAGGAATCGAACTCGGGTCGGCCATGTTGGCCGCGTGTAAGGCAGACGCCCTACCCGCTGTGCTATCGCTCCAGCGATCTGGCTGCGACATCTGTCACCCCATTGATCGCCAGGGTTGATTCGGCTGATCTGGCTGGCTAGGCGGGTGTCCCCTTCCTCCCTCACCGCTCCATGTGCGTCCCTCCCGAAGCTGCGCGCTCGGTCGAAGAGGACGGCCTTCCCCGATAGAGACGGACCGGTCTTCGGTCGAGGGTATACGAGTAGCTGCGCTCCCCTGCTAGAACCATTCTCTCTTATTTTTTTCTTTCTCCATTATCATTTTCTGAACCTTTTCTGAATACATGTTTTGGATAGTCTTGTTTTACCATTATAAATCTCTCAATTGCATAAGTTCTTCAAAATGATTTCATTTTGTCTATCTTATACACAAAATGGTATTTTTGGTTCCAATATTCTGTGTTTGATCTATTTAGTTGTTCCATTGAGCACTCATTTTTTGTGTTAGTTTTTGCTCTACATGCATGGTGCTCAGAGCTTACTCCTGACTCCATGCTCAGAACTCCTAGGGTTCATATGTGGTGCCGTGGAGCAAACCTGAGTTGGCCGCCTGCATGGCAGATGACTTAATACATGTACTATCACTCTGTCCACTTACTCTGTATTAATGTTAGTGATTTTATTATTTATAGAAATTCTAGTAGATTTTAACCTATTCAGTTTTTCTGGTGAGTCTCTTAATCCTGCTATATTTTAAATGTTGATTTCAACAGTACCCTATTTCACAGATATCTGTATGCATATAGGAGTCCACATTCCTATATATCAGCCAAAATATGTTTTTCACTTGTATTTATTGAAAACCTCTCATCTGTTATAATTTTATTAATTTATAAATTATACATGTAATTATTTTTATTATTGTATATTTGAGGTGAAGTCTAATTTGGGACTATACCCCATGGTGCTCATGTATATACTGCATAATTTAAATTTTAAATATATGTACATGTACGTGTATGGCGTGGTGTGTGCAATTTGGTGTGTATTTGTACATATATGTGAATCTGTGTGTACATGTGTGTATTATACACACATACGTTCATAATCCTGTGGAATAGTTTCTATAAGTAAAATATTCCGAGGTATGATTCTATTGTAGTTTTATCCTGTTCTCATCGATGGCACACTTTTTATTGTCATTAACTTAGAGCTGAATGTTTGATCCTATATGTGCGAATTCTTTGATGCCAGATGTAAGTCTTGTTCCTCTAGAGAAAGCTTTCATTGGTTATTTCAGTCATCAGAGAGTGCCACCATACCTGAAACCTTTCCAATTAAATCCACACTTGCTGCCTTTTTATGGCATTGTAGTGGAAATTTAGCCTAAGAGTCTATATGAGGTCTAGCTTGTGGTCATAAATTTTCAGAATTTACTTCTTTTATTACCAATCTAGAGATAAATACAGATCAGGGAAGTTTCTCTGTTAACTTGCCTCTGTGAGAAAAAAATTGTTTCTTCTGTAAGACCTTTATTCTATCTTTGCACTGAGGTTTCTTTCCTAGGTGCTGTGCAAGTCTCTCAAATAATGAATATTAGGTTTTCGAGAATTTGGCTAAAATGTGCAGGATAAAAACTACTTTGGTGTTTGTTTATATACTAATTTCACTTTAACTTTGTTTTGAACTGTGATGAAATCCTTCCTCTATTGCAAATCACTTCACTCAAAAGTTATCAATATTTCATCAAGCATTATGATTGCTGTTTATCTTTTAAAATCTGAAAAGGCTCATTTCATTCTGATAATCCTTGTTCTCCTCTTTTAAACATGCTATCTCACTTCTTGACATTTGCATGGCTGGATCCTTATTTTATTTCTGGTATATTAAATCTCACTTCCTAACATCCCTTTAGCCTCCATTTTAAATGATTTGCTCTTCTTCTTCACATTTTTACCACTCCCTCCCCCCAGATAGCTCATACATTCTAGAAATTATATTGTTCTACTAAAATGTTTTGATGAGAGCTGGTTATTGTATATATTATTATTTTCAGAATCCTTAATACCTAATCATATTTCCAGTACCCTTATGATAAAGAAATAAGTGAATGAGACAAGAAAATGAAGTTCTCAATATTATAATGATGGCATGTAATGTAGTATGTTACTACATATCTTTTTAGCTTATTTACACACTTTATATAATTATTTTTAATCTTATGAGGACCATTTTTATTACAAGTATACTAAAGAGTATAAATTTTTCTAAAAATTTATTTATTTGGCATTGGGGACACACCCAGCACTTTTCTAGACACAATTCTGGGGTCTTTTCTTGTAGGACTTGTGCACAAGACCTTCTTTAAGCACTTAATATATTGAGTTCTCCCTTCACCCTAAAAGGATTTTGAAAGCAGGCTGATGATTGGGTCTTAAGGATATTTTACATAAATATTATGATGAGAAATTTCATGTTCATTACAATTCACTTCATCCTCTAAAAACACCTTTGTTAGAAGTGTGTAAGGAAGCAGTTACCATGGTAAACTTAGATTTTCAATAATGGAAGTGAACTTTCTTTGTAAAAGTCAAAACTAAATGTCACAGTTGGTGTTTTCAATTGCATGATTTTTTTAATGTCTATTTCCAGAACTATTTTATGAGTTATTACATTTCCCCCCCCCAAATGTTTACTTGTCTTAGTTGCAGTTGATTAAATAGGATAAAACTTCGGGAATTGATTTGACCACTTATATGTACAAATATGTTTACAACTATGTTAAGTTTTGAAATGAAAGGTAAAGAATACAATAATGTGAAGTTTGAGCCCAACCAAAATTGATGTAGATAAGTTGGCCTTTTGTTTCTTTGTCTTTTTTAGTGTTTTTTTTTTATAAGAAAGGCAGAACAGCTTTTTACTGTATTATAAGACACCTGCAGTATTTGTGAATGATTTAAAGCAGCTATCATATTTTCATGTGAAGTACATTGTGTTGGCAGATTGGGCTGGGCCCAAATGGACACTTATTCACATGGATCCTGGGTCTCTCTCACCCAGAAATAACATGGCTAGGTTGGTCCTGGGTGGCCTCCTCCATTTATTTTACTCCAAAAGTACAGAGGCAGATGTTCCATTTCTGTCTACTCGTCAGGCTTTCCAGTTTCTCCGCATGGTAGCAGCCAGACAGAGGAGGAAACTCCCTTGTGCCAAGACATGCCAAAGACAGTTTCTGACATGATTGTTAATGTCTTATTGGCTGAAGGATGTCACACGACAAAGACCAGACTCTAAAAAGGTGGAGTATACACTCAAACTCATAAGGAAGGAATTGGTAAGTGAACATATTGGGAGGAAGATATTAGGGTGTGTGTGTGTTTGTGTATGTGTGTGTGTGTGTGAGACTGTGTGTGTGTGTGAAAAATTTATTAGTCAGAAATATTTAAAATAATATGTTCTAAGCAAACATATCAAAGTGAATAACTTTCAGGCATAATCATTGATTAAATGTTTTCCTAACTTGTTAGCTGAATTCCCTACTCGGTAGTTCAGAATGTGTGATGTCTGTTAAACATGCTATACATGCCCAAGAAAGAGGCATGCTAGTAACCATCCCAGTCTGTTGTGATTCAAGAATTGGAATGGAGATGGAGTCCAAGCATATTTCCTTTCTAATTTCTGATACAGAAGATCGTAATAACTCCTTACCTCAGAGCCGTGTAAATGCCTTTGCTCGGGGCTTACACGTTAACAGATGTCCGTGGGCTCTCCCGGTGGCTCTCTCTCACGGCCTGCATTCGGTGCTCTTGAGTAGCTTCCCCACCCAAGAAAGCTGTTGCCTTGGACGGACAAAGGAAGAACGAGGGCCAAGCTGGTTGCTGATTAGTTGTCATTTATTCAATCTCTTGTCTCTCCCAACTCTCTCCAAACCTCTCTCTAACTCACTCTACAATGCTCTTCGTAACTCCTCTCCAATCTTCCCAGCCACTCTTACTCTCAGTTCTCAGACTTCTCTCTAACTGGCAGCCTTTTCTTCTAACTCTGTGTCTCTTCTCTCCGTCTCTGTTTCTGTCTCTTCCTCAATCTTCCTCGAACTCTATCTCACTCAATCTACTCATCCCTCTGTCACCGTCTGTCTGCCCTTCTCTGTGCCCGAAACCGCTCTTTCTTTTCAGTTCTCTCACCATGCTTCCACAACCACACCTCCCCATGGGAAAATCGCAATCAAAGTGTTTTTCCAGTCTTCCTGACCACCTGCATTCCACAAGGGCAAAGCAGACCGTAAGGTGTGTTTCTCCTCTCCTTAAACCTGCAACTTGATTAACATCTTTAATTCTCCTTCCTAGTATTTACCATTCTGTATGGACACAGTAGTAGTCACATTTAGGCTTGTAGGGTGACTCTCCTGGGGACATCTGACCACAGAGTCAGACTACAGTGCTCAGGCTGGATCAATCATTCCTAAACACAGCAGGGTCCAAATATAGTTATTACTTTTTGGATCATGACAGAATTTGTCCATGACCAAGCTGTTAACTTACAGTTAAGATGTCAGTTAAGTTTGATGTCAATGTAGCTAGCTCACCACTTGCTCTGGGTCTATCCAGTCCCTCTTCAGGACCCAGCTTTTGGGGATCTAGGAAGTAAGGGCAACTGAGGCTTAAATTGAGAGAGCAGATGTTCAGGAGGTAATATTATCTGGAGTCAATCAACTCTCAAGCCACAGGCTTGTCTTTTTAATTCTCTTCCTGTATCCATACAAAAAGCAATTGCTCTGAGATAACTAACCATGCAAAGGACAGTGAGGAGAAGAGAAAGACAATATTTACAAGTCAGAGTCTGATCAGGAGACAAAGATAATTGACAGGTTGGGGGCAATCAACAAACACATGTTCAGGGAGGAAGGGTAAACCAATGTTATCCTACAGGAGGTAGAGAGGAATGTAATTCTTTAAAGATAGGATTAAAATGATATGCATGATTATATCAGAATAAGAAGTGAGAATTGATTTATTAAAAGCTAGGATTTCTTTGGAATTTCTATCTTATCTTAAAATAAGTTTTCTTTAACCTCATTTAAAATTCAAGTGAAGCCCTGGTAATTTTAAGTCCATTTAATCATTTTTATCAGTTTTATTTGCTGTAAATAAGCTTAAGTATATGATATTTGGGGTGGAGTGATAGCACAGCGGATAGACCATTTGCCTTGCACGTGGCTGACCCAGGTTCGATTACTCCGTCCCTCTTGGAGAGTCCAGCAAGCTACCAAGAGTATCCCACCCACACAAAAGAGCCTGGCAACCTCCCGGTGGTGTATTCAATATGCCAAAAACAGTAAAAATAAGTCTCATTGGAAACGTTACTGGTGCCTGCTTGTGCAAATCAATGAACAAGGGGAGGACAGTGCTGGATTATGATATTTATGTTGTAAGTATATATTAATTATAGAAGGACAAAGTATGTAATTATTGATAACACACCTTCCATACTTCCTATGAAGTTAGTTCTTAAATGGCATATTTATTGTGAAGGATCTTCCTCATTATAATTGAACCTCTTGCAAATATTTCAGTGAGTAAAAATTATTAGGTAAATACAATAATAAAATTCTTTGTGTTGGTAATGATCTCACACATTATGTAGGGATTATTTCCTTAGCAGGTAACCCATCTTCTAGGGAAATAATTCCTACCACTTTTTAATCCACACATGAGACAATTTGAAGACTTAACATTTATCACGAAGCCAAACACTAGATGTGTGCTGACCTAGAAAATAACAAAAGACAAATTTATGTATCTAATTTTTTTGTATTAATGCCACAGAGTTCTGAGCGAAACATTGATTTTAGTATATGTGGATAAACTTGCGTTTAATAAAATCCCAGAGGATAGAAACTGTCTTCCTGGATTCTTATAGGAAGCACTATATAGAGAAAATTGCAGAGATATTTGAAAAACAGTTGTACCTCTGGTTATTTATTATCATCTACCGAAAAACTCCTCATAAACTAGTTTTCATTTTATTTTGTGAAAGTATGATGAAATAGAAAATATTATTTCTTTCATCATGTAGCCTGTAAAGGTAAAATTAGTCAGTTATATATATTTTTGGTAAATTATATACCTGAATGCTAAGCTGACACCTTGATGAATGAATTTTATAATTGAATTTTTATAATTGCCAGTACAAAGATAAGGACTACTGGTAATGATTTGCTGATTATAGAATTATGGAATTTGTTTCCAGAGTAAATTTGGGACAATTTCTTGAGCTTGTATATTCTTGTTGTAAATACTAGCTTCAGAGCTGAATTTTGAGCTACATTATGTTATTTGGTAAAGGTAAAAGGTAAAGGCCCTCCCACTGATCGTCGATTTGCTCGAGCGGGCCCAGTAACGTCTCCATTGGAGACTTTGTTGTTACTGTGTCTGGCATATCTAATACTCTCGGTAGCTTGCCGGGCTCTCCGAGAAGGGCTGAGGAATCGAACTCAGGTCGGCCATGTTGGCCGCTTATAAGGCAAACACCCTACCCGCTGTGCTATCGCTCCAGCCCATGTTATTTGATACATATTTAAAACTTTTGTATATTCAGATAATGATTGGAAGTAAGTGAACTAAGAACTTCTATTAGTTAGCTAAGTATAATTCATGGTACAAGTGAGAATTAAAAGACTTCTTTACTTAAATAATTTTTTTCATTTAGAAAAATGAGATTTAATAAACATAGCTTAAAATTTTTTATACTTAGAAGAAAAGTTTATTCAAATACAGCATAATAATGCATTTAATGAAAAGTATACGTTCAACGGTACAAGTCGATAGCTGTGCAATAAAGTGTTACAAATTATTCTTGATATCTTTAGAATAAATATATTTTTTCCTGGAGATATTCAAGAAGACATGTATCTTGCATTAAATCATGTAGATTGCAGTTTAAAGTAAGATACTGGATGCTAACTAGGTGGAACTATTTGGTTTATCCCAGGCACCTCTAATGTGGTTTTAGTGCTCTGTCTCTCACATTAAAAGTTTTTCCAGAGTGAACAATACGTTTTAAAGAAGCTAATATATACTTCTCTCTCATAGCACTGTAGCACTATCCACTCTCCTCCCGTTGTTCATCAACTTGCTTGACCGAGCACCAGCAATGTTTCCATTGTGAGACTTGTTGTTACTGTTTTTGGCATATCGAATATGCCACAGGGAGCTTGTCAGGCTCTGCTGTGTGGGAGGGATACTCCGAGCTTGCTGGGTTCTCCGAGAGGGACACAGGAATCGGACCCAGGTCTGCCATGTGCAAGGCACATACCATACGCACTGTGCTATCACTCCAGCCCTATTATTACTAGAGTAAATTTAAAAAATTAAATGTGGTTACAAATAATTTAAAATGCTTTCAAAGATAGTTTTTGAAAAATAATCATTATTTGTAGTGAAAAGCCTCTTTTGCAAACCACAACACCCAAACGGAGAGAGAGAACAAAAGGGTATGCCCTGCCACAGAGGCAGGGTGGGATAGGGGGGATGGGGAGTGGGAGGGATACTGGGATATGTGGTGGTAGGAGATAGGCACTGGTGGAGGGATGGGTATTTGATCATTGTATAATTGAAACCCAAGCACAAAAATTTGTAAGTGTACAACTGCACTTCATGGTGTGCCAAACACAGTAACAACAAAGTCTCCAATGGAGACGTTACTGGGCCCGCTCGAGCAAATCGACGATCAACGGGAGGGCCTTTACTATTTTATAAATTAAAAATAAATAAATAAAATTCTTAGAACAGTGAAAAAATACACATTCATTTTTACAATAGTACTAATATCTGTGTTTTATACTTTCGGGGTTACAATATACCCACACCCATTCCTCCTCCCATCACCCAAGCACACTCAGTTCACTGTTTTATCTACTGGATCTCAAGCTTGTTTCCATTAGCAATTGTTTAATCTTTCTTTGTTTCTTTGTATTCCATATATGAGATCATCTAGTGTTTGTCCCTCTCTTTTGAGGTACTTCACTTAGCATGACTTCCTCCAATTCCTTCCAAGTGGCAGTAAACTTCAATATTTCACATTTTCTCATCACTGAGTAGTATACCATTGTGCATATATATGATAATTTCTTTGTCCCTTCCTTGTTGTTTGGTCCTTGATTTTTTTTCCAAATCTTTACTACTAACAATAATGCTCCAGTTTACATATATTCTTTCGTATCATCATTTTGAGATATTCAGAAGTGGAATTGCAGGGTCATAAGGAAGCTCTGGTCTTAATTTTCAAAACGTCTCCAACCATTTTCCAAAGTGTTTAAATCAAGGAGCAATCTCACAAACAGTGAATGACAGCTTATTTTTCTTTTTTAACCACATTCCCGTCAATGCTTAACTGTTTCCAAACTTTTTAATATAGATCATTTTTAGTGGTGTAAGATGATATATAATTGTTATGGAAATAGTCACAAGATTTTTGTCTATTTTTATTAATGTGGAATAAGTAAAGTAAAGTAAAGGCCCTCCCATTGATCATCGATTTGCTCGAGCGGGCCCAGTAACGTCTCCATTGGAGACTTTGTTGTTACTGTGTTTGGCATATCGATTAGGTCACGGGGAGCTTGCCAGGCTCTGCCGTGCAGGCGAGATACTCTCGGTAGCTTGCCGGGCTCTCCGAGAGGGGCGGAGGAATCGAACTCGGGTCGGCCATGTTGGCTGCGTGCAAGGTAAACGCCCTAACGCTGTGCTATCGCTATCAAACCATATTAATTAAATGACTGAAATATATTAAATCATCACTGCGTTCCTGGAATAAATTCTATTTGATCATGCCATATGTTGTGTTTAATTTATTATATTTGATTTAATAACACTCTATTGAGGATCTCTGAATCGATAATCATTAGAGATATTGATCTGTCTTTTTGTTGTTGTCGTTAAATTTATTTATTGAATCACTGGGAAAAGTTACAAAGCTTTCAGGTTTAAGTCTTTGTCATACAATGATCAAACACCTTTCCCTTCACCAGTACTTACTTTCCACCACCAAGAACTCCAATATACCCCCCCATCCTTCCCAATGCCTGTGAGGCAGATGATTTCCTACTTAACTCTCTCTCTACTTTTATTACATTTATTATTTCGACAAAAGATGCACCATTATTGGTTAGAGTCTCCATCCAACCATCAGAACTGCTGAAAAGGCATTGTGAAATAATTTGTTTTCTACAGCTGGTTATGAGAACCATATGATTTTGGATTTCTGATATTTTACTAATTAAGTCTTGAGGGATTTCTGCCAAGAGCCAGATAATTACGAGATTGGTTTCTGTGCCTATGGAGCCATGGCCGTGTCAGAGAGCCGCTCCTGGGGGACAACTTGTGACCTTGGTAGGGTGTGAAGGACAAGCTGGTACCACTCCCCTTCCATGAGGCTGCAGTTGCTCCATCACCGACGGCTCACACCTGGCTTTCCAATAAGTTCTGAGGTGGCAGCCACCTTGCTGCCAGTGGGGGAAAAAGCAGAAGGAAGAGACACCCTTTCTGTCCCGGGGAGATCTGTCTTTTTTTTGTATTTTTTTTTCATCATTTGGTATCAAAATAACATTGGTTTCATCAAAACTGGGAGGATATGCTTCTTTCACTTCCTGGAAGAGCTTGAGAAGGATGTGTAGAAGGTTCTCTTAGAAGTTTTGGTAAAACTCAACTTGAATGCATTTGGGCCAGGTCTTTTGCTCTTGGTGAGATTTCTGTTACCGCTTTTGCCTTTCTTGTTAATAATAGTTTGATTTGAGTTTTATACTTTGGAAAGTTTCAAACAAGAGATTTAGTATTATTATTATATAAAGTAGCACAGATTACTGCTGAGGCTTTAAGGACTATTCATTCTCACATATGTCCATTTATCTACCTCATCAGTATTGAAAATTTAAGTAAATAACAGATCCAGTAAGGCTATAATAATTTACAATATATCTTAGAATAATGCAGGGGTTCGATAGGAAAGAGGTATAGGAGCTTGCTTTGCATGTGACAATTCCCTGTTCAGTTCCAGTATGACATATTGTCTTCTCAGCACCTCCAGGAGTGATCCTTGAGCAGAGAATTTGGTGTAAGCTCTGAACAGCACTAAGAGAGGACCCCAAACCAAATGATGATGATGATGATGATGATGATGATGATGATGATGATAAAGGTTTAGGGTCCTTGCCTTGCTTGAAGACAATACCAATTCAATCGTCAACATCATATGATCCTTTAATCACCACTGTGAGTGATCCCTTAAGCATTGCTGGGTGTGCCACACCCCCCAAAGAGACATTTCCATATCATTCTCCACTTGACATTTTGAGAGTTTATTTGTGTTACTGAAAAAAATTCATAACAGTTCTTGTCATGTTTGCTACTTTCTTGAAGTTATTTCAAAATCAAAAATCCTATTAAGTTCTATAACTAAAATTTAAAACTTTTCACCCTCAATTTCAACCACAGAATTTATGAGAATTTGATTTCTTTTTATTTTCTTCTTTATTTTTGGTTTTGGAGCTTTACCCAGTGATGCTCAGGGCTTTCTTCTGACTCTGTGCTCAGAGGTCACTTCTCGAAGTGCTCAGGGGATTCTTTGCAGGGTCAGGCAATAAACAGGGGTCAACCACCTGCAAGGTGAGTGCCTGAACTCCTGTACCAGATCTCCAGCACTTGTTTTTTCTCTTTAAGTGTATTGCTCTCTGAATTTTCCCTCCAAGGACAAGTATTAGTTTTAAAATTTTCCAGTAGAAAATTCTTATGATCTTAAGAAGTATTATTTATGAGACTTATTCGATCTAAATTGTTCCTTAGGAAGATATTTAGTTGAATCTTACTTAAAATCAGAGATTGCAGTTGAAAAGAGTCTTTAGCAATATTGACTTGATCTTATGCTTTCAAAATGGATGTGGGTACTCAAACAGATACCCCAAGTCCTACTTTATGAAGTAAAGTCAGACTACCTGCATGGCAGTGTCTTCTTACCATGGTATGTGGAAATTAAAGAATGATAAATTTCCCCAAACTGACAATTGCTAACACTGACACCTAAATTTTCGTTGTAGAAGTTGTAAATTAATACTGCCTTTTCCTCAAATAGCTACCTGCTTCTTATAATTAGTTATATGACATAGCTGAAAATGTATTTCAGTGTTTTCTCACCATGAATTTGCCTAATCTTGAGTTACCAGTGATAAGACTATTCTGTTATCAGTTGTTTGACATCCAGTTCAATGAAAATCAATTTGGAAAATTGCATGTTTCTAAGGGGGGCTGCTCCTCTGATGTGGAAATCAACTGTTGTTTCATGACTTGCTACTTGCATGGAACCAGAATGAGGAGTACGCCCCGAATATAGATTAAGGTGGAAAGAAATCTTTAATGATCATTGAAACCAAGTAAAATGTCAGTGAACTTAAAGAATTTCTATTATGATACAAATGAAAAATTATGGTTCAGCAAAATAAACAAAGCATTTCAACCTTGCTGCAGTCTTTTCTAATCTATAATTGTTAATATCTTAAAATTTGAGTATGAAGTAAAGTGAAAGAAAAAGATGGTGGTATTCCTAGCCACTCTTCTAAAAGCTGAATTCAGATGCCTTGCTCAGCAGAATACACAATGATTTGTGTGGTTTTATATAGCTTATGTGCTTCTTCTAATTTGTGTATATCCAGTAGCACTTTATTCAAATACTATTATCTGGCTGTATATAAATCCATCTTATATGTAGAAAGTATTTTCAGAAAAACAAGTTTATAAGCTCTTTAGTGTAGTGTACATAGTTTATTCTAATAGTTACTACTGTGAGTTGCAGAAAGTAAAAATATAACAACAAAAGGATATATAATTTTATGATCACCTAATATTTCATTAGTATATCTTTGATCCTTATTTTACTTTGTTTTTTTTGTTTTTTGGTTTTTGGTTTTTTTGCTTTTTGGTTTTCACCCAGTGATGCTCAGGGGTTACTCCTGGCTCTGTACTCAGGAACTACTCCTGGTCGGGGGACCATATGGGATGCTGGGAATTGAATCTGGGTCAGCCGCGTGCAAAGCAAACACCCTTCCCGCTGTGCTATGGCTCCAGTCCCCTTATCTTAAGTTTTTGACTTTCCAATCCACCAAAATTAAAAAAGTGTAGCTATTACTTTTTTTTTTTGCCCACATTCAGCAGTGCTCAGTCAAGGCTTGCTCCTGGATCTGTACTCAGGGATCACTCCTGGTGGTACTAGGGACCTTTATGGGGTCCCAGACATACCAGAGATCGAGAGTGGGTCGACCGTATGCCATATGCAAGGCAAATGCCCTACCTGCTGTGCTATCACTCTGGCCCCATGGCACCATTACTTTTAATGGAAAGTCAAGTCACTGTTTTATTATTTAACGGGCATTTAGTTAGCTTATAAATCTTCAATACCTCGACATTTCCATTAGGCACTTCTCCAGCATTTTGAACCAATAAGTATAATGAGCAGTTAAGATTAAATCCTAATTCAGTCTATCCTTAAAAGTAAACAAATCTCAAACTTCACTTCAAAACTGACTGCCTCATATTCTTCTCTCTAAAAATATGAAAATACCTCTCAGACCTTAGAAGTCTGAGAAAAATGCTGGCTTTAAAATTTATGTGTATTTTGAAAGTAGCCCTCTCTTTGTATCTTCCTCTCCCTGTCCCTCTCTCTCTTTATCTATCACCACTCTTCTTTCTACCCTTCCTCTCTGTCTCCCTCTTTCTCACACACACAAAGGCTATCACGACATAGTCAAAATATGCATTTAAAAGAAGTTCGTTACTTTGTCCTCTACCACAATTATATAGGCAACTGAAACTTTTTTTAATTCACTGATTTAATAAATACTGTGTCAAGCAGTTAAAAATATGTTAAGTATAAACAGCAGGAAATAAAGCAATTTTGTGCTTACATTCAGAAGACTATTTTGAAAATTAAAATAGTTCCATCTAGGAAATACGAGATAGAAGATAGACACAAGAAAGGGGACTATAAGGTAAAAGAAATAAA
Organism: Sorex fumeus; assembly: GCF_029834395.1. Lineage (NCBI taxonomy): Eukaryota > Metazoa > Chordata > Mammalia > Eulipotyphla > Soricidae > Sorex > Sorex fumeus. The sequence continues at coordinate 6,001,717 of NW_026606134.1, read as the reverse complement.
TAACACACCCCAAGTTGGGATGTGGGAAATTCCAGAATAGACTATGTCTCTATCTCTGTCTATTGCACAAAAAGTGACAGAATGTGTCTCTGTCTTTACACAAACAGACACGAGTTTATAAGTGAAGCTGAGGGGCAATAGCCAAGTACTATAGAGACAAACCAAGGAAGAAACAATTATTGTAGAACGCCCAGACAAGTAGGCAGCTTGAGGATGTGAAATTGCCAGTGGCGACTGTGGAAATGAATCCTGTGGTATGTGCTGTATCCAGTTTTGTGGTGTCTGCTAGTGGGGAGGGCATAGCACCTTCCCCTTTCCTTGAGCTCACAGCAGCCATTGTGACTGGCGGCCAGCAATGAAGAAACAGGTCAAACCTCAGTGCACAAATTTTTGCAGAACATCCAGAGATTCGGCGTCTGTTCTAAGTACAACATGAAGTCATTGTAGACGTTTCATCCACCTGACTATTGGTGCAAAGGGGGGGGGGGGGAGTTTTGCCAATTATTTGCTGGAAAAAAATCTCTATTTGAAATTTTATGAAGAAATCTAGAGGTCTGAATTCATATGAATTTCATATGAGTATGCTGGGACTCTATGACTGGGCATGCAAAATCACCAAATAGGTGAGTTTCTCCTCATTCTGAAAGTGGGGCATCTCTCCCATGTGGCGATGATACTTGGCTTTGTAATTTGTTGATTCTGTCCTCATGACTGCACTTTACAGGAAACACTGCTTATTCACAAATAGGTTATCTAGGAGAGGTAAATTGTATCTTATTTTGAAATTTTAAAATGATGGAAATGTATGATGAAATAGAATTTCCAAGAGAATAATATTTCTGAAATAGAGAGGGTCTTTAGAAATCTTAAAACGTTTATTTATTCAGGTGAGTCTATTATCGCAGAGCCTAATAGAAATTTCTGTGATTAGGAAAATGCTTTCTAGCTATGGTCTCCTGCCCAGGAGGGAATACTCACATGTGGCTCTTGAATATTTGAAATTTGCCTAATGTGACTGAGGGACTGAATTATTAATATCCTTCATCGTAATTAATACAGAACATTAAAGCTACACATGGCTAGTGTATTGAACACTCATGTCAGCTATATGGGCTTATAACAGTTCACCATTATGACAAATCAGGGGGAAATAGGTCCTGTTATCCAAGAATACACAGACATATACATATGATCAAACATAAGCAAAATCTCTGGAATCCAGCAGAGAAAGTGAGAAATGCTTGGCAGAATTTTGGTTCAGTTAGTAAGGCTTCCTAAAGAGAAATTGAGAGAGCTGGAGTAATAATGCAATGAATAGGGTACTTGCTTTGCATGCAGCCAACCTGGGGTTCAGTCTCTGGCATCACATATGGTTCCAGGGACTGACCGGAAGTGATCACTGAGCACACAGCCAGAGATAAGCACTTAGCACTGCTGAGTGTGACTCTCAAAAAAAAAGGGAAAAGGAAGGAAGGAAGGAAGGAAGGAAGGAAGGAAGGAAGGAAGGAAGGAAGGGAGGGAGGGAGGGAGGGAGGGAGGGAGAGAGGGAAGGAGGGAAGGGAAAGAAAGAATGAAAAAAATGAGGACTTGATTTGGAGTGAGAAACAGAAGAGCAAATGATGGATGCGTCATTGATCCTGGTCTATGGAGGATTAACAACTTTGTTAATATGTGAAATTGAAATGATGGGCAGTAAGAGCAAAGGAACAAATCAAAGAGGAGAACAATGTGTCAGTGTTAGAGACATAGAGATAATATACTGTTATAAATAATCGTAATAGCATGCATCTATTATGTGCTTACATATCTGAGTGCTTGCATCAATTCTCAAAACAGCTTTCTAATGCTAAATGGTAATGTCATTATCATCAATACATTGGAAAGGAAACTCAGAGTAATGAGGTCAAACAAATTTCCCAAGGTTCAGCTGGTATTATAGATTTAGGATGTGTACTCAAGAAATATGAAATGGCACAGGGCACTCCCCATGTAAGCTTGAGGGTCAAGTAATCACTTTTAGTGTTAGGATATACAGAGAATAGTAAACTCCCTGCTATTTCTTCTTTCTTCTGACATTCCCATCATGCACATTGTTTTTCCCTGAGGATCTCTGATTATTGTTAAGTCAAAAGCTCTCACAAAATTTCTATGGGTTGAGAATGTCTAATGGAATTTCCTGGATTTAGGGCTTTGGGGTGGGCAAAGAATGGCTTGTGTCTGGGGAGATGGGATGGACTAACAAGTCATGGAGATAGGATCAGCAAACTCTAAAGAGCTCTGAAACTCTAAAGTCCTCAACTTCTAAAATTGTATTTATCTTAAGCTTTTCTTTCTAGAGAAATTTTATGTCATAAGAGGGTAATTCTTTCATCTTTTTAATGTCTTAATTTCTTTATCTTTGTGACTTACTCATTCAACCTTATACTGTGTTACAGCGTAGGTTTTGGACTTTAAAGATTTGATCAAATGTCAATTGCTATTCAGGATTAAGTTCAAATACTAGCTAGACATAGTTAATTATATGATAGATGGTTTGTATAGCATCACCACAGGCTCTCTGCTAGCATTTATTTTTGTAGTGTCCATTTATCTGGCAGTTTCCTTGCAATTTCAGAACCCAGTTAAATTCTTTTACAATAGCTTTTTAAAAAAGGAAGATGAGTTTGGATAAGAACAAAAACATGCCATTATTCCCACCAGCAATACCTTTAAACAGTGCAAACATTTCAAATCCCCAAATGATATGTCTCTGAGATTCATCTTCCTTATTGAAAAAAAGGTTACCTGCCAGAAAGATAAGCATGGATTTGAACATTTTTATTTATAAATACACATACTCTGTAATTTTATCTGATGGGAAAAACCTAATTGGTAACTACAATTGAGGAGATATTTTAGAGACAATACCAGCTGGTTGCCTAGGTGGACAGATGGTTCAAAGCTCTGTAATGGGGGACTAGAATGATTTGGCTGAGAGAAATATGGTAAGATACTTCATGAGCTCTGTGTTTCATTTTTAAATATTCTGCAATAATATTTCTATAAACAGTACTTTCATGATAATGGTAACTAGCTTTATAAACATGATCACCTGTATTTGGCTTTTATCAAATTATAAAGATTTTTTTTCAACTTTCATCAGCGATTTTTCTTTGGATCACAATGAGTCTTTTGGTCTTACTCAGTAAGTTCTTACAAATATGTGTCTGCATCACAACAACAAATAATTATACCTTATATGATAAAGTTCTCGAAGAGCCAGGCAAGCTACCGAGAGTGTCTCGCCCGCAAGGCAAAGCCTGGCAAGGTATCCATGACGTATTCAATATGCCAAAAACAGTAACAACAAGTCTTACAATTTGTTGTGAGATGTTACTAGTGCCTGCTCGAGCAAATCAATGAACAAAGGGAGGACAGTGCTACTTATGATAAAGTTAGATGTTTTGTTTTCCAACATTATCTTACTTGAAAATTCTGAGCATTGCCCCATTTAAAGAATTCTTAGGCCTTCAGAGATCTTTGATGATAATGGTATTGGTGATGAAGATGATGATGGTGGTCAGAAACATTGGTAATGATTTAATTAATGCTATCTAGCTGATCCTGTTACAAACGTTAATTCATATCAGCCATCCTTTTGGGTTTATCAATTTCATCTTATATTACTAAACTCCTTTTACACTATAGCATTTAGTTATTACAAAATCACTTAAGATCTCCATTTTACAGAAAAAATAATTGGGTCTCAGATACAGAAAGCTGCGCCCTGATTTCTTACTCGATACAATATGAAATCACTGAATGGTTCTACTGCCTACATTCTTCATCTTAATCTTTTTGAGTGATTAAAGATTCAATGTGCAGGGCCAAGCAGTAGTATAGCAGGTAGGGTGTTTGCCTTACATGCAGCTGACCTGGGTTTGATCCCCAGAATCCCATATGGTACCCCAGGCACCATCAGGAGTAATTCCTTAGTGCAGAGCCAGAAGTAACCCCTGAGCATTGCTGTGAGTGGCCCATAAAATCAAAAAAATAAAAGATTCAATGTCCATGATACTTAATGTTATTTAGCACTTTTGTTAAATTATCTCTCAAAGATGATAAAATTCATGAAAAGAATTTAGAAAGATCACATAATGGCCAGAGGTACACAGTAACTGGTAAAATTGGGATTCCTGGCAGCTTGATGGCAACAAGTTTCTTACTTTATTTTATATTAGTTGGCTCGCAAGTGGTGCTCAGGAGGCCCAGGGGCTCTCTGCAACTCTCCACCAACTGAGCTGGCAGATACTGCCAGCTACTAAGCATGGAATATTACTCAGGTCCTTGATGATTTGGGAATACACAGGCAACACAATGGGACTCCAAAGTCTCCAAGGCTCTTGATGGGAATCATCTGCTATCAGGGCCAAAGCCCTGGGTTGGCTTCATGAGCCTTAACACCTGTGTTTTTCTCTCCATGTCAACTTTATTGTTTCTACAAGATCAGGACATATTTTGTAGGACTGAACATTGATGTAGTTGTTAAAGAAATCATGTACCCTGGTAACACTGTGTTTTCAGCACAGGAAAATGGAGCATTACTTCTTTTCCTGAGAGAAAAAAGACCCTTCTTTTACCTTTTTTTAATAGGGATCAATAGATGCTATATAGACTATGTCAAATTTTACTAAATTCTAGAGTTGCTATATCAAAGCAAGTGTCTCTTTGATGAAGAATCAATAACATTTCAGAGTATTTTAAACTGGAAAATTGGATTATAAAGATGAAAATTACAAACCTTTGATTCACAGTGTGGGGCTGAAAACATGGCTTATCTGTAAAATGAGGATAAAAATACCAACATGGCAGGCTTGCCCTCCGTATCGAGGCAATGAAGTGATGTCTATAGGCAGACAGCTGTCTATGTTCCACAGTAAAGGCACTCAGTGCCAAACTGTAACTTTGACTGATATTTTTTTTTAATTCAATGGTGGATCAGAACTAAGACATGTGTCACTTATAGAGACCCAAGCAAAAATTCACAAAACTGCCTTAGACAGTGTTGCTCTCTCAACACTAATTGTCCAGCAAATGCAGGATAAATGAGAATGTTTCAAAGGAGACATGTGCCCTTTCAATTATGCTTTGCTGCCTTTGATGCGGAAATATGATAAAGTTTTGTTTCACATTTTAAAATGGAGCCCTTATTTAAAGGAGCTCGCATGCAACAACATTTAATTTACCTTGTATTTTCTCTATTTTATATGTTTATTGTTTTGCACTTATGAATATATACTCGTAAGTTGCTCTACTTTGGTTAGTCTTGAAAGTTCTTGGTTATTAAACAGATTTCGTGTTCATGTAGTGTGCTGATGTAGTTTTTTTAGAAGAGGAAGAAAGAAAAGTGAAAAGATTGGAATCATCCAGATATGTCTTTGTCATGAAAGTTATCAGATGATATCATCTGGAGAGGTACAAAGCACCAGAGTAAGGGGGCTGGACCCAGGTCTAGGACCCCATGGAAAGTTTGAAAGACAGGCCTAGACCTGAACATCCATATCTGATAACCCAAGCATGACACAGAAGCATCAGAGCTACTTGAGCTATTCCGATGAGTGAACCAAACATTTGGACCAAGGTCCTTGCTAAATGAGGCCACATGCTCAACTCTTTACCATTATGTCAAAGCCTGAGATCTTTGCACGATCTCAGTGTAGTCTGGTGGTTGGTTTTTCATCGGAGAATTGTTATTATCCCAGGGTTAGAATTTGTATTGATTTAAGAAAATGAAGAAAGTGACATTTTTGCAGTTTGAATTTATGGGCTGAGATTAATTTTAATACATTTTCTTTTATGGTCAAGTACAATGTTTACGAAAGCACTCTGATGGATCCCGGTATTTAATAATAAGCCCACCCGTTTGACAGCTGAGAGCAATGGTGTTGCTGAACAGCATTGTTTAATTTTTCATTGTTTGCCTTGTTTTCTCAGGCAAGATGTGCATCCCTTGAGTACAGAGACCTTGCATTTATTTCATTGCATCCTCAATAACACTGGATGTCAGCTGAAAAATTCGTGCTAGATTCCCATCTTTACATTGGTTCTGGGATGGATTATTTTTTGAAACTGTTTTATTGATACTGTGCTATTTTTCTCGGGCTCTCTGAAGAATGTTATTAGGCACAATACTCTTCTTATATGAGAAAAGTAAACAAAAGAATAGGATAATTTAAAATAAAGTAGGCCCCTTTTCTGGAATTAGACACATTCATTTTTGTTTTTATTTTTCTTTCGAGAAATGAATAGAAATGATTTTTGAATCAGTTTCAGCTGCATAAAATGTATGCTAAACATAGAAACCAAGAAAACCTAGATTCTGGTTATGATGAATGTACTAATTTGTCTGGTATATGTGATACCTAGGATATTTATTTTGTGAAGGCAAATAGTCTACATTTATCTGGCACCCCATTGCTCTTAAGAATTTCATCTAACTTTATTCTTGCATGACTATTTAATGGTTAAAATGGAGAGAAAACATGGTCTCTGCATATTGAGAGTTTCAGTGAATTCTCCACTATAAATTAGCATTTTAGTTCATTTGAGACCATGACAAATGCTGCTCTGAAGTTCTTGCTTGTGTTGGTTGAGGCATCTTTTGATGATTTCTTAGAGTACCTTTAAATATCTTTACTTGTGGGCTAACGAGATAGTATTTTCGGTGCTTTCTTTGCACTTGGCTGACCTAGATTTGACCAAGAATGATCCCAGTATAAAGTCAGGAATCAGCCCTGAACACAACCGGGTTTGGCCGCCCAAACCAATAAAGACACTAAATTGAAACCCTTCTAAGAACTAAGCTTAAGGATACTTCCTTAGGTGGTCATGTAATACATTCCATTTTTTTTTTCATGTAGGAGTACTGCTATTTATTCAGCCACTGATTAACTGATTGAATTGGGAATGAGCTCCACCTTACTTTTTTTTCATTTTTTATAATTTTGTTTATTGAATCACTGTGAGAGCACCTACAAAGCTTTTGGGTCTAAGTCTCGGTCATACAATGAAACACCCGTACCTTCACCAGTGCCCATTCTCCACCACCAAAAACCCCAGTATACCCCCATCCCACACCCTCCCTCTACCTGTGGGGCAGATGATTTCCACATTACTCTCTCTCTCTACTTTGATCGCATTCAGTATTTCGACACCAGACCCACCATTATTATTTGAGATTTTACCCCAACACTCAGATCTGCTGAAAAGGCAGCAGTAGACAATTTGTGTTCTATTGCTGACTATGAATAACATATGATGGCGCGTGGCTGCAGTAGGATCATGTGATTTTGAAATTCCAAAATTTTCACACTTAAATCTGGAGGAATTTCTGCCAAAAGCCACTGGGTTTCAAGATTTGCTCCTGCGTCTCTGGGATCATGGCCATTGAGCAGCTTGATCAGGAGCCTGAGAGGCCGTTCGTGGGCGATTACTTGGGGTCTCGTTGGGGTGGGGAGGACAGGCCCGGCTCCACCCCCATCCCGTGAGGCCCAACAAGTTTTGTCACTGCAGGCCAAGACCATCCAATGACTATCCAATGGCCTCTGGAGGATGACAGCCACTGAACCGCCAAGGGGGAGCAGGCGGAGGGACAGCACCCTTTCCCCCTGGGTGGCCCAGCGACAGTAACCTACTGCGGGAGTCCGGACACATTTTTGCCAAAAGCCAATGGGTTTCAAGATTTGTTTCTGAGTCTCTGGGATCAAGGCCGTTAAGCAACTTGATCAGGAGCCAGAGAGGCCGTTTGTGGGTGATGACTTGGGGTCTCGTTGGGAGAGGCAGGCCTGGGTCCCCCCGCCCCCCCGCCAGCCTGTGAGGCCCTGCGTGTCTCGTCACTGGGGGCCCAAACCTAACTGTTCAGTAGCCTCTGAAGGATGGTGGCCATTGGGCCGCGGGGGGGGGGGGGGGGGGGGCGGGGGGAACAGGCCATGGCACGAAATCTATTCCCACCTGGGTTGGCCCAGCACCGGTAACCTACTGCAGAGACCAGACACATTTCTGCCAAAAGCCACTGGGTTTTGAGATTCCTTTCTGAGTCTCTGGCATCATGGCCATTAAGCAGTTCAATCAGGAATCAGAGAGGCCATGCCTCCAATTATATAGCTGAGCCGGAGGTGGTTTGTGGGTGTGTTTCCCACATACCTAACTTTTGGCTGTTTACTTTCTTGGTAAACTTTGTCCCAAGTTTTTGGGGTCTGGCCAAAGGCACAGCAGCAATTTTGGGGTATCTGGAAGTCTGAAGGCGCCATCAGGCTGCTGATGTACTCGCCTCACAGGTACAGATTGACCTGCTGGTGGCATCGTACCCCCTACATTCCATTTTTAGATCAAATGATGTAAACTAGTTTTATTTAGTCATAGTAGAAAGAAGAGGGAAATATTAACACTCAGCCTTAGCCTCAAGGCCATCATTTCTCTTCTCAGCAATCCCTTCTTGGAATCCTTTGAAAAAATTCTACTATCCTCACACAAGAGAATTACCAGGAAATATCACAAATTGTAAAAAGATTTCATAAAAAGGAAAGGTATTTTTGTTAAAAAATAATCACATGGATGTCATTATATTATTAATATTCTATTCATTGGGTTAGAAGCTATCTTTAGCACTAGAATTATGGTTTGTCAAGTTTTAAAAAATTTCATCATTATTTCACCCAAATTCTTACCAACTTCATTTGCCCCATGGTGAAAAGAAGGGAATCTTCATTGAAGAATTAGATGGCAGGTTGGGGCCGGGGCTGCTGGTAGGATAGGAGAGAGATTCCGGTGAAAGAAGGTTGACACTTTTGGAGGGATTGGTGATGGGAGATTGTATGTCAATGTTGTAAACCCAACAACAAATAATTTTATAAAAACTCACAATGCTTTAATAAAATTAAATTTGGGAAAACATTAGAAAACATTAGATGGTGTAAAGGGTTGGAAAGATAGTACAGTGGGTAGGGTTTTTTTCTTGTGCTATCCTGATCCTGGCACTGCATTTGGTTCCTTGAACATGACCAGGATTGATCCCTGAGCACAGAAAAGTGATAAATCCCAAGAAACACTGGGTGTGCCCACCAAAAACAAGAAATAAGAAAGAATCAGATGTTGAGTCTTATCTTTGTCCATTCTCTCCTAACTTTGGACAATGAAGTAGCTTTCGTATGGAGAATTAAATGACACTAGGAATCTTAGTTTTTTCTAGAACTATAAATCTTAAAGGGGATGTTGTATTTTAGGGAATTCCCAATTCTCATATTACTTTGGTCTCCTAACTTTCAAGTCAGAGGCTCAAGTTAGACATAGAATAATTAGTTTTTTCTGCTAAATATGAATGATGTTAATTTTCCACCCTTGTTCCAAACCTTAAGTGAAAAACTGGAACTGTTTATATTGGGTCTACAAAAACATTTGAATATTAAGTCATTGGTTAGTATTAGTTGATGATCAAATCTTTCTTCCTTTCTTTCTTTCTTTCTTTTTTTTTGTTGAGTCATACAAAACGGTGCTCAGGACTTACTTCTGGCTCTGAGCTCAGGAATTACTCTTGGTTCTGTGTTCAGGAATTACTCCTGTGGGGCTATATAAGATGTCAGGAATCAAACACAGGTAAAACTCATGCGAGGCAAGCACCCTACCCATTAGGCAATTTCTTGAGCAATCAAACTTCCATTTTCTCCTTCATTTCACAATAACCATAATTCTGAATTTGTTTAATTATTTATTGTCTCACATAAAGGTCACTCATTGCTTTGGTCTTGAAATATAGTCACTGTCACTGTCACTGTCCTCCCATTGTTCATAGATTTGCTCGAGCTGGCCCAGTAACGTCTCCATTGGAGACTTTGTTGTTACTGTGTTTGGCATATCGAATATGTCACAGATAGCTTGCCAGGCTATGCCATGCGGGCGAGATACTCTTGGTAGCTTGCGGGGCTCTCCAAGAGGAGTGGAGGTAAAATTCTTTATTCCCTCTTTGGAAATATTTCATAGATCTTGATTGATCAGCAGTATTAGTTCCTCCTCCTTACCCAAAGTTCGTTGGTGACAGGAAGAATTCTGAGGTTTGTAAGGGCACTTGGGTAAAGGAGATTTAATGAGAGATTGGGAGGAGAAAAATATATTAAAAAATTAAAGGGAAGGGTGTAGTAGTAAGGGTTCCCATACCTGGTATATGATTTATTTTGGTTTGATTTTGTGCAATTGAATCCTTTTTTGCATGTCATGAGGAGTCTATTTTATGTATTTAGAAGGATGACATGAAATGGGTCACATACATCAAATTTAGGATGCAAAGCTGGAATTATGTCATTAGTGGTTTCATTGTATTTTTTTCTCAATATCCTTATCCTTTTTGTCTAAAGAATTCTCCTTGTCTATCACAGGTTATATAGATGCCTCTTCCTTCAGGATTACTCTCCACCGGGCTTCTGTCTGTCCACTTGCTCCTTTAATCCTGATCTTCCCTGAGGAACTCAGGGAAAAAATCAGTTTTCTAAAGTGAACAGCACTCTTCTTGGGAGGCACTGGGGTGATAAGGGCGGGGTTGCGATTGTAGTCTCAGTACACTTCAGTGGAGAGTAATTTGTGTTTGTTACCTCAAAAAAAGTAAATTTCCTTTTTTGATAGTGGAGGAGGGGGGCCAGTGATTAGAAATTCTGAAAAAGGTAATTCTGAAAAAAAGTAATTCTGAATTAGTAATTCTGAAAAAAAGTAATTCTGAATCAGTAATTCTGAAAAAAAGTAATTCTGAATTAGTAATTCTGAAAAAAAGTAATTCTGAATCAGTAATTCTGAAAAAAAGTAATTCTGAATTAGTAATTCTGAAAAAGCCCTGTAGCACTGTCCTCTATTTGTTCATCGATTTGCTCAAGCGGGCACCAGTAACATCTCCATTGTGAGACTTTCTGTTACTGTTTTTGGCATATCAAATATACCACGGGGAGCTTGCCAGGCTCTGCCTCGCGGACCGGATACTCTCGGTAGCTTGCCGGGCTCTCTGAGAGGGACGTCGGAATAGAACCTGGGTCAGCCACGTGCAAGCAAACACCCTACCTGCTGTGCTATTGCTCCAGCCCCTGAAAAGAGGTATATAGGAAAAATGGGTTTGTGAACCTCTGGTCATAATGGAGACTCTGAAATCTTCTGTTGTTGTACGAATTGTTGCTACCACCTGTCTTATATGAAAAAAAGAGACACAGATTCTAAACATTGTAGAAAATGACAAGGTCTGCAAGACCTCTTGTTTTGTGTCTCTCTTTTATCTGGAATCATGTCTAAACAAACCAGACCTGGTTCCCATTAATTAATTCCCTTTCAAATCCCAAGTGATTAGCACAATGTCTGACCCATCCAAGGTACACTAACAAGTAAACTCATTACAATAGTTTTCAGAGCTAAGATTAGGATGTTGAGTAATGTAAAGAAACTGGAATGAAAATGCACTGCCACTTAAGCACAGAAATGAACTGTGAGTGCTGTCTTGTGAGGGATATAGTGCACCGTTTCTTCAGTCCCTGATAGCCACTGAATGTGCAACCAGACTTAAGGAAATCTGTGATGGTCAGAGATCTAAATTCCAAACTTGTTAGGTGAAACCAGATCTTCACAACCAGAGAGAATTGTCCTGAACCTTGTTTATTTATTTATTTATTTATTTATTTTGCTTTTTATGAGATCATATCCAGAGATGCTCAGGGATTCCTCCTGGCTCTGCACTCAGGAATTACTCCTGGTGGTGCACAGGGAGCCCATACAGGATGCTGGGTATTGAACCCAGGTCGATCAATTGCCAAGCAAATATTCTCCTCACTCTACTATTCCTCTGGCCCAAGTATTTGCACCTTATTGCTCCACAGAGATAACTTGATTTATAAAAATGACTGATCTGTGAAATCAGGCTAGCCAAGTCAGAAATTCTCTAACTTAGTTTATTAACTAAGTCAGAAATTCTCTAACTTAGTTTATTAACTAACTCCTGCCTCCTAGGAGTACTTACCGGTACCTTAGGAGTACCTAGGAGTATCTAGGAGTACCTTACCGGTTCTAGAACCAAGTGTAGTCAAAGCAAGATAATCATCACTGTATTGACAGATGTAGAGCTCAGAGAATTTTGTTTGTGGAGTAGAATATAGAGGAAAATCTAAAATGGTGACATAGCATTATTTACATACCCATTAAACTATACCCTAAAGATCATTTTATTTTATTCTATTTATTATTTTATTCCTCCGTCCCTCTCAGAGAGCCCAGCAAGCTACTGAGAGTATTTCGCCTGCATGGCAAAGCCTGGCAAGCTTCCCGTGACGTATTCAATATGCCAAACACAGTAACAAGTCTTATGATGGAGACGTTACTGGGCCCACTCGAGCAAATTGATGAACAACAGGAGTACTGTGACCGTGACCATAATTTTATTAATTTTTTAAAAAATTGAGTCACCATGAGATACACAGTTATAAAGCTATTCATGATTGGGTTAAAGATCACTTTAGACTGGCTATTCATCTAGTATATTACCTGTGACCTGGAACACATGCATGACTAAGGACATGTCGGGGTGTTGACTATACACAGAGATCTCTCCCCTTGACACCTTGACACCTATTACTCTGTAATGGTTAGAGGCCCAAAGTTGTCCATTCTCGATAGGATAATTTTGATTGTGGTCAAATACATTTGATCTGTGAATTTCATTGTCATTTTGATGTCTTCAATCTTGGCAAAACACATTGAGCCTTAATGTTTAACCTTTAACTGTGTTTATACACTTTATATCATTTTAACCATGTTTGCCTTACCAGCAGTATGGGAATTTAAACAATACAAATCTTGATTGCCTCCTTGCTAACAATCTGTATTTTAAAAAAACACAGAAAAGAAGGTGTGCCTCAACCAGTGGGTGACATTGGGGAAGAATTCATATGCCATGCAGTTTGATTTCTTGGAACATGTGGGAGATATTGCAAGTCACCCAAGTTTTTCTGGACAAATGAGATAAGACGGATAGAACTGTACTGTATTCTAGTCATCTAAAACAATGACTACCAGTTACCAGTCCTAAAAAGTGCCAAAAGATAGAAAATAGGAATATTTATTAATGAAGAAAATAATATAGTGCAACATGCTTTACACGGTGCAAAATATGCTAATGTTTATTTTATAAGCCTACCTGGATCTTCATAGTTGGAATTTAAAAGTTAGAGAAAGGATTTTATTTCCCCCCCTCAATATCACTAAATATTTACACTCCCTGGAAACATTTCTGGCCGTACACCCCTTCTGTACTCTTCTTGTTCTGTGTAAAATAACTATTCTTTAATGACTTGGAATCTGTTTCTGGTCCCTTTTCCCCTTCTTGATGATTTCTGTACGTTTAACTTATTCAAAGGGAGCGTCATCAGAGCTTCTGGCCCAGTGGGCATGCTCTGTATAACACAGTAGTAATTAATCACTCAACTAATACAAATAAAAGCAAATCGCTCCTGTGGCATTTATGCCACATTTCAAGCAGTGGTCCAAACAGTTTATTTCTTGTATTCAAACCAGAATTTCTCTCATCATGAATCTCTTCATACTGGACAAAGCTATTCCATGGTGTACTTTCCATGATGTTCTGTCCCTTTCTATCCTACCACTGATGCAAAATAGGAACGGAGCTTGGGGAACAGCAGGTCACTGGTTACAGTTTTAAGTTAAAGTTTTGAGCTTAAATTTTAAGTTTTAAAAACTACTTCTCTTAGGGCCTAAATGATATTACATGAGTTGCCTTTCGCCTTGCATGTGGCTGTCCTTGGTTCCATCCCTGGCATTCCATGGTCCTCTGAGCATCTCTGGGAGTTATACCTGGCCACAGAACCATGAACAAGTCCTGAACATTGCTGGATATGGTGCAAAAACCATTATTCGTTGTCCTCCCATTATTCATTGATTTGGCTGGAATGGGCACCAGTAATGACTCCATTGTGAGACTTATCGTTACTGTTTTTGGCATATCGAATATGACATGGGTAGTTTGCCAGGCTCTGCCACGTGGACGGGATACTCTGGGTAACTTGCTGGGTTCGCTGAGAGGGATGCAGGAATTGAACTCGGTGGCTGCATGCAAAGCAAAAGCCCTACCCCCTGTGCTATCACTCCAGGCCACAAAAACAAAAACAAAAACAAAAAGCAAAACCAGTCTACTATTCTTGCTCATTACATGGCTGCACTTTTCCATTTATCTACCCATTTTGGAGACTTCTTTTATTTTCTTTATTTTATAAATTTATTAAAATTCATCTCCTTTTATATACTTTCTATTACTGGCATATACAAATAGCACCTTAGGCATGGAGATGTGAAAATCTCTATTAGAAAATGATCTTCCATTTCCCAGTTAATTACTTGGAAGAAAATAGGTAAACTTGTCCAATTTTTTTGCTTCTGTAAAGTGGGCATAAAAACTCTCAGGGTTTTTGTTGTTGTGTACTTCGAGAAATCAGTGAGAGGATATCTTCAAGAGCCAATTAGTGTCTTGCAATGTTCCTAATTTAGAGAATGAATGCAACGGAAGCTTTTGCTCCAGACAAAAGCAAGCATTGGAGATTTCTCATGAGATGTGTTGGCAAAGGTTCTTAGTAGAAATCCCTTTAGAAGCTATAGCATGCTTGATTACCTGAGGCATTAGGGAGGGTTTGCACTCTCCATCACAGTACTGCACGTTCTATTTGGCAGAATATTGTATTGTACTATATTTGCAGTTTATTTTGGGAAAGAGTTTGGATAAGGAATTCTAAATTAAAGTAAGCAGTGCTGATATATTTTTCTACAATTCCTCTAGGCTTTTTTTTATTAGTGACTTACTTACATTTTTTCCAGATTGCCTTGTGAACAATGATGAAAGGTAAAAAAACATTCATCAGAAACAAAGGAAGCCGATCTTTGAGGAGTGGGCTGTTGTCTCAAGGCTAATCATTCATTTACTTCCTTTTTATTGTAAACTTTTATTGTATTTGGGAACATTTTGCTTTTGGAGTCACAGTCTCTTTGTATTTATCTGTCTGTGTGTGCTTTCTTTAGAAAGTATCGCTTCACATTCTGAATCGATTTGATACATTTCATTATGCAATCCTTGTTTGGGTCAGAAAAGGAAAGAATAGGATGGTTACGGGCCCTTTGCTAGACATAGTTATACTGGATCTAACAATCATTAACCAACAATCATATGTAAGAAATGAATAGCAGCCTCAGATTGTATTTGAAAACAATAAAGCTAGCAATGAAAGCTATCTATAAAGCTTCATAGCAGAGTCAAAAATAATTCTAGAGTGCTGAGTCTGGCAGTGAATACACTGGTCAAATAATCTGGGCATGCACTGGGAGCTGCGTTTTATTAAGTGGGTTGTGAAATGAACACTTAGTTTTTTTTTATTGAATCACAGTGAGATACACAGTTACAAGTTTGTTTCTCCATTTATCCCTCCCTTGTCTCCTCCTGCCTCTGTGGCAGACACTTCTCTCTCTCTCTCTCTCTCTCTCTCTCTCTCTCTCTCTCATTAAGGTTAGCAATACAGTTACTGAAACGTTATTATGCATTTCCCTTTACCTACTTTCAACACTCAACACTCAGTTCTTGTCCAGAGAGATCATTTCTAACTATTACAGAACGGGACCAGTATGAAAAATTTTAAGAGTCGGAACTTACACAAAACTGGTAGATTGGAGCCCTTCAGGCAGCTTTCTAAGCTCAGGGGTTAAAGTATGTACTTAAGGACCTGGGTTGTGACTCGGTGGTAGAGTCCATGCCTTCCTTGCATGTGTGAATATCTGGGTTGGACTGCCACCCCTGTAAATAAAAGATATTGTTGTACTCCTTGTGGGCTGGAGCGATAGCACAGCAGCAGAGCGTTTGCCTTACAAGCGGCCAACATGGCAGACCCGAGTTCGATTCCTCCGCCCCTCTCGGAGAGTCCAGCAAGCTACCGAGAGTATCTCGCCCATACGCCAGAGGCTGGCAAGCTCCCCGTGACGTATTCGATATACCAAACACAGTAACAACAAGTCTCATGATGGAGACGTTACTGGGCCCGCTCAAGCAAATCGATGAACAATGGGAGGACCGTGATACCGTGATACTCCTTGTAGAGATTATCTAATGTAAGTGCTTTATTGCTGAGCCACATCTACAGCCCCTTTGTAATGATTTTCTTCTATGGAGAATTCTTTTTCAAATAGAGACAAAGGGACATATTTCTACCACAAAACAAATTAAATATATTAAATAATAAACATACATAATGTATTGTTTTCCAAATCTATTGCTCAGCTAACAAGGATGTAAAGGACATCCTCAGAACTCAAAACTGAAGAAGGAACTGAATTTGGAAGTGAAGAGTTGTTTCAGTACAGCTGCTCTCTGTGCCTCAGGCCTCTGACCATTGACATCTATTTGGATGGCAGTAGGTGCCCAGAGAGAAAGAAATAGCCTAGAACCAATACAAGGTGAGGAATATAAAAACAGATCCCTGGAATGCCCGAGGTCTGTAGACATGGACAGCAAGAAAACTTACTTGTTTCTAAAACTCAACAAGAAAGAAAAGAAAAAAAAAAAGAATATTTTGAGTTTTCATGTTTAGACTACTGTCTTCAATATCTTATCAAAGTCATAATCTGAGTCTTTTGGTACCTGAGTCTCAAATTAATGGTGTATTGAGTCAAATTTTCATCATTGATGAAGGAAGACTTGTCACCAGACAATGACTCCTCCATCCTGGTACATATGCCGACCCCTTAAATAATTGCAGCAGTCTCTTATAGAGCATGGCATCACAAGCATTGCATTTTAATTATTTGCACACGTGTTTCCTCTCCTCTCACCAAACATTTCTTAATGCTATGAACACTGAGCATCCATTCTTATGTTCTCAGATCTAATCATAATTTGTATGTTCTTTGATAAATAACTGATATGGGACTAAGAAAAAACTCAAAAAGCTGAGCAAATACTTTGGATGCAAGTGACCTAGGTTTTGATACCTGGAATAATTCGAATAATTCCAGGTGTGGTCCAAAACCCTTGACCCCCAAATAAAGTAAAGCCAATATTTATTACTCTTATAATGTTCAGGAAAGAAAACAATTGGAAGATAGTAAACAGGGAAACTATGAGTTTTGCCTTTGCAGAACCAAATTCCTTTATATGTCTTTAGATATGTTCTCATTCCCTTTGGTAGAAATTATTTGTGTTTCATAGCATCACAGAAGAACCAGAATTTTTAATAGTCATAGAGATGGAAAGTATGTTAGACTTTTGGTCACTTATGCTCTGTAATTGTTCTACTTTTTCCTGGCAGGTCATAATCAACCATATACAACACACAAATGAAAGGATGTGGCTGTATTCTAATAATATTTATTTTTTTAAAAGAGCTAATTTGTTGAATTTAGTACATATATTTGTTCATAGCTTTCCTAGGAGATAGAGGAGTAGAACCCACTCCATTCTGCCACGTGATTGACTTTGAAAATACAAATCACAATAAAAAAATCCAGAAGTCTTTCTACATTGCCTTTCTGTGCATGAATACAGAATTGTTCTGTATGCGCAGTCTACTATATCCCTTACTTTATACTCATCCAAAAATGTCAGTGTCTTAATGTCCTGTTTTTTAAATCTTGTAGCCATATTCATCAGTACTCAGGGCTTACTTCTGGCTCTGAAATCAAGGGTCATTCTTGGGGTGACAGGGAATGAACCTGTCATATGCAAGGCAAGTATCTTAGCCTCTGTTCTATCTTTCCAGTCCCCTAGTATCCTAGTTTTAGCCCTGAAAATTTGAGGTCAGAATATTTAAAAGGAAATAGGGAAACAATTTGAAAATTGGTATGTGCTAATATTTAAGTGGGTGATGTGCTGAATTCTTAGCAGCTGTTTCTCTTTTCTCCCATAGTAATCTCACATCTCTTAATTGTTGGAACAACACTTAACCAATACTGATACCAATGATTATTAAAAATATCTCATATTTAGCACCTGAATAAGTCCTTTGTAATTTTTATACTATATAAGATAAATTTTTAGTTTTGAGTTACTCATATCTATTCCAAATGTCACTTGCTAGCCCTAGACCAGGTTACTTCATTTCTCCATATACTCATTATCCAGCTATAAAAAACACAGAGTAAAATGAAGTGCCTTATCACTCTACTATTATGAATACTAAAAGAAAAGAACTACATTTTTTAAAATCACACAGCACAGTGAACTTTGTGTGAGAACTCTATAAAATTACCTATGATCAGCAATGATGTGACATTAAATAACTAATTTTATATGCTCAAATTTTGAAGAATGAGGTTAAAATTCTAGTTGTTAATTTTTAATGGATAAACTATTATGTAAAATATGAATATATTACAAATATGTATGGCATACAATATCTTATAAATATATTGACTATAAAAACTCACCTCCCTCTGAGATACTGTAAACATAAAGTCAACAAATTCAATTTGGGGGACAATATGGCAAAAGATTGAAAATAAAGTTTACTATTTATTTAGGTGCAATTATTGATGGGCTAAGTACGTCTGATGTATTGGTTGTATTTCACCAACTTTAAGAGCTAATTATTTGGGAATAGGAAAGATTTTGTCCATCTGGATTATTTGTTGTATATGTATGCTAAATATTCAGTAATATAAAACACTTCATTACTGAAGATTTTACCAACATAATTTTAATGACTTTCAAAAATGGACTATTCTTTGCTTTCACATTATGTTTTCTCCAAAGAGCCTTAGAAAACACACACACATATTGTTGTGCCCAAGTTTCGGATCCCCAGTTGTGGAAAGACCAGGTCCACACACAATAATGAAAAAGCAAAGGAACTTTATTACTAGCTTGAGCCAGCGCTAGCTCGAGCTAGGGCCCAAGTGTCATCCAACACAGAGGAGTCTTGACAAGGACCCCGACTCCAAATCACAAGTAGTTTATATAGGGTTCAGAGTTAAGAAGCAATTTACATACTGGTCTATTTTTAGCATTGGCCCTATTACAATGGTGGTCAGCAATTAGACAATGGTTAGCAACAGTTTCTAAGGAGGGTATAGTGACCGTTCATGACCGGCCAGACCTTACTGGCCTATTCCTTATCTTGGCAAATTGATCAACTGGGAGTTTATCAGAAACTGCAAGTCCTGCTCCAGGGAAACAGAAACTGAGGTCTAGTTGAGACTTAATGTTCGCTGCAGCTTGTCATGGTATTAGTTTCACCCTCACTAGGTCACATCTTTTTAATATATAGATATAGATATAAGCAATGAGAGAATTTTATCTTTATGTATATATTGCTTAATTGTTTAGTTACCCATGGTGTATTTGATATGCCTAACACAGTAACAACAAGTCTCACAATGGAGACATTACTGGGCTCACTCAAGCAAATCGATGAACAACAGGAGGACAGTGACAGTGACAGTACTTAGCTCATATCTTGTTGCTTCAATCAAAGAGCAGCTTTTTGTTTACATTTCTAATCTTCAGTGCATTCTACATACATCTCCAGTCATGTAAAAGTCTGACATGTTTCCATTTAAGTCTGTACTTAAGGCCCCACACTAGAAGATGTTGTTTGTATAAAGTATATAGTTATGTTCATGTTTAAAATGCATTATCTATGATTGGGAGAAAGAAGGGGAGAATTCCAGCAGCATTATAATTCTTGTTGAGATGGGAGCGGAGAGGAGAAGTCATAAGTCTCTCTCCTGTAAAAAGTTTTATATTTGGACATCTTACAAGTCTTCTTTAGGAGTCAAAGAGATTGTATAGCAGGAAGGGCATTTGCCTTGCATGTGGCCAACTATGAATTGATCCCTAGCACCCCATTTGGTTCTTTGAGCCTTGCCAGAAGTGATTTCTGAGTGCAGAAACAGGAGTAAACTCTGAGCACTGCAAGTGTGGCTACAAAATAAAAACGAAACAGAACAAAAAAAAACAATGTTTTTTTATACCATGACACTGACTTTTCTTATCTTGTCTTTAGTAGTCTCAGATACTGATGAAATGAAAAGCATGTGAAAACTTTATCCAAATATTATGTCAAGCTAGCATCTACCGTCCTACAAACTATTTGCTGTGAACATATTTCTTCAACATTTTAGTTAATTTTCAAACAATTGGAATTCTAAGGCCAGAGAGTTATTTCACAAAACTGGGGAACGTTTGTTCAATGCCTGGTACCATACAGTTTCCCTGAGGTCCATTAGATGAGCCCCAAAAACAAATTAAAAGAATGGAAATTGATAAATCTCTTATCTCAAGATTATATTATCAACATTACCAAAAGAATAAACCAAAACAAGCATTATAAAGTTAAAGCAATCGGTTGGGGAGATAGTTCAACAGGATGGAGTACTTTTAATGTTCAAGAGCATATTTGAACCCACACCACATAGGAGAGTGGTGTGCTGGGAGAGACCCTCAAACACTGAGCCAGGAGTCTCTAGCCCTTCAGCAACACCAGTATAGTTCCAAGATCAAAAATTATCGTTATCAAAATGAAAGCCAAATACAATAATACAAAAGGACTGCAAAGGAAGTAAATGTTCAAATGTACAAAGTTTGTGTTCCATTCACATTCTATAGAACTGGAGTACAGTACAGTATAGGAAAAGCAAAACCCAGGTTATAAGCAGATGAAATGAAGGAAATGAAAGTAGACTAAAAAGTCTTTTTGAGAAAATGATCATCAAGAAAGTGCAGATGAACAGTGATGCAATGCTCTTGGGAAGCAGGGAAGACATATTCATCTCTGGTACCAGTAATAGGAAAAATCTAGAAGCTTTTTCAACCATCTTTAGATGACCCCCTTCTCACCTTTCTTCCTTCTCAGGGCAATCCTGTATTCCCAGTGGGCTCCATAGTCTCATGCAGTGATTGCTCATTCATGCAGGTTTCACCTCTGAGACCCATGAGATACCCCCAGGGTTCTGGAGGAGGCCATGGGCACCTGTTGAAACATTGCCCTGCCACATATTCATGCAAAACACAAATGTAGCTGGGCCCTGTCTCAGAGTAAGTGTGAATTTTGCCAATGTGAAAAAAATGCAATCTAAAAGGAGCATGCTAGGCATTCACTAGTATGAAAATGTTTCCTGATGGGGCTTCTTATTTTGATAAAGCATGAGGTTGCTGAGTTAAGCACCATCCCACAGTTCTTTGATTACTGTGCTCCCCAGGAAGGATTTTAGGGAGCACAGACTATTTAAAGTATGTATTCCAAGAGGTAGAGAAATACCTTCTAGCTTTTAAATTATGTATGCATTTTAAAAGGTAGTGGAATCCTATTTGACCATAAGACAACACAAAATCATGCATTTTTTTTTTTTGCTCTGTGGAAAGAATCAGAGGTTACTGTGATGAGTGAAGACAGTCAGAAAGACAAGGACAGATACAGAATGATCTTGGTCATATGCAGGATAGAAAGAAGCATAAATAGCAAACAACAAATGGCCAAAAGCAACAGAATTTGAGAACTGGTTTATAGAACTGAACTAAATGGACACTGGTTGGGGGCGGGGGTTAGGCTGGAATGTTGAATGCATACAACCTTATTTTTGACAGTATTGTAAATCACAGTGTCTGAAGTAAAAATTAAAAATATAAGAAGCAAAAGGTAGAGGAGATAAAAGGTTTACGAGAGCGAGTGAAGTTAGCTCCCAGCTGGGGATAATTCTGTGTTCATGTAAGGAAGGTTTTAGAAAGGAATCCCCTGCAGTTGCAAAGAGCTGGAGTAAGGGGTGGCATTCCAAGGAGTTTTGTTTCCCCTCTCTTTAAAGTTTCAGACTAGGCTGGAGCGATAGTACAGCAGGTAGGGCATTTGCCTTGCAAGCAGCAGACCCGGGTTTGATTCCCAGCATTCCATATATTCCCTCGAGCACCGCCTGGAGTAACTCCTGAGTGAAGAGCCAGGAGTAAACCCCTGAGCATAGCCAGGTGTGACCCAAAAACCAAAAAAAAAAAAAGGTTTCAAACCATTTACCTTCCCTATCCCCTCCCACCCTCCCCAAATAGGAAGGTTAGCTGGGCTCTGAAGTCATGACCATACACAGCCAAGCTCAAGGGGTCTTAGGTAACCAGAGCTGATAGGTCAATTTTCATATTTTCAAGTAGTACAATGGTTGTGTGACGAGAGCGATTGCTCAACTGTCCCCTGTGACAAGCTTGTGCTTGCCTCCCCCACCCCCAATGTAACCTAGGACTAAACTTTGCAGGGTGTTAGATACCTTTGGTTAGATTTTGTTCACATCATTTCGAACTGGTGCATGTTTCTGGGAAGTCTCTTGGCATTTCTTGCCCTTCTAAGTCCTGTCACCTGGTCTCACCCACACCTATTGTGAGCTTAGAAATCTACCTCCCTTACTATTTTGAAATCCCACTGCAAATCACCGAGAAGAAAAGAGGTTCACCAACTTTGTTTTTTTTTTTTCTGGACCTTTTCCAGGACACTTGCAAACCACAAAAGTAAATCCTTACCAAATGTATCGGCCCCATGATCATACCCTGAATAACTCTTCCACATAAAAAGTTCCTAGTCCACATTTATACTAAATAGTACAAAGATGTGTGATTTTATGATCGTCACCATCATTAAGATATGGTAGAGGTGTAATTTTAAAAATAAGAATAGTGCCCACATAGCTTTAATTTCACAGAGATGGACACTTCCTTTTATAAAATTCTCTGGGGTAGCCTTGAAAAATTGGCTCATTATCTTGAAGAGAAATTTCCTCAGGAACATAATTGACCTGCTTCATGGGGAATGTAAGGGTCCATAGACCCTGAGCTGCAGATAACGCGGGAAGAGAAAAATTGTAACAATCTGTGTTACAGGCACCAAGAACAAAGTACTTTCACATGTTATATGAAATGGGGGGAAAGAATAAAATTCACTTCAACATGTTTTAAAATGTTATGTAACTCACAGGCTTCTTTCTTCAAACCTATGTTGTCCCGTGAACATGTATCTTGCTTATTTTTCCTCTGTTTCTCTTTCTATCCTAACGTCTTTCTAAGCAAGTTTCATTGAATAAGAAAATTATTTTGCCTCTGAACAGAAGGCATGAAACAAAAAGTATAATATAGCATTCTTCATGTTTTAAAGGGTTTGTTTTTTTAATAAGAAAGAATCTCTTAGTTGCAAAATATGCCAGAGATTATGTAATATACGCTTATATTGCTCTTTGTGCAAAAAAAAAAATCTTTTTTTCAGGGTGAATTGAGGCAGAATGATGTAGTAAAATGTGTTGTATAGCAAAGGTATCTAGTAATGAGTTGGCTCTATTACTCCAGTAGGGAGAATATTTAAGGTCTCAGTCTGTAATTTCGGTCCACTGGATACAATTCTAAGTAACTCATTTGTTTTGGAATCATTCTATGCCTAGAAGTTGAGGTTCCATCTAAGCATATTTATGGGGATTGTCTATCATTATATGGACATCAACATGTCCACATAACTGAAGGACTTAGGTACTTTTATCCTTTCATGTCCTGAAAAATCAATTAGGAGCTTGATTTTTGTTTTGTCTCCCTATTATTGATTAACTGCTTGTCTTCTTTTTAAACCAGATCACTCCCACAATACTTCCTGCAGAAACACTGCTACTATTTTTTGAGTAACTGGATTTACAGATTTCCATTTATATACGAGGCAGCTTCCTTTTCTCCAGGAACCCATTTTCTGCACTGTTTCCTTTCATGGTGCAGCAGAAACAGAGATTGCACCTCCCCCTGGCTCCCTCCAACTGCTTCCCAGGAATGGAAAAGTTCTGCTTCCTAACACACAGGTGCTAGTTTTCTCTCTCCCAACAATTGACTCTGAGCCATGGCATTCTCTCCAAATTTCTTTTACTGCTTTCATTTAGAATCATGTATTTTGCCATCAAGAGTAGGGTTTTTTTCAGATTGGGTATTTATATTGAAATCAGTGCTTCCATTGGCACGGGATGGAGTCCATAGAATAATGTCCTCCCCAGGAACTGAGGATGGTGCTTAAAGCTCTAGGTGCAACCCTAGGTTTGGAGGTTACTTGCTCAAAGGACTCACCTAGGTAGCAAGTTCTTGCTCTTGCCCTGAGACGCTCTCTACTCAGCTATTATATTGAGACCTTCCTGACGCTGGGTGCGAGGATCTACAACTGGTGGAAAAACAACCAAAAACCCTGTCACAAATGTGGAGAAGTGTTATACACATCCTTCATTTATTATGAAGACAAAGAAATGGCCACAAGCCTATAGAAAATATTCATCATCATGAATTATCAGGGAAAACCCATCGAAACAGCAAATAATTATCTCAGAGACAATCGTCTAGGTGCCAAAAGTCCAGAAATAATCAGTGGGATTATTATTATTATCCACAAGGATGTGGGTGGGAAAGAAAGTTTTTATTACTGGTGGGATTATTGTCTGGTTCAGCCCCCTTGGAAAAAGTGTGGAGACTTTTCTAAAAAAAATCAAAAATAAAACTCCAATATCATTCAGCCATTTTGCCCTTAGGCACAGAACTCAAAAACATTTCTAAGCAAAGATAGATGCACACTTATTTGTCACAGTGTTATGATCATCAGTATCTGAAACACCCCAACTGCCCAGTAGCAGATGAGTGGATAAAACATAATGATATATATATACATATAAGTATATATATTTACATGTGTGTATAGACTAGAATACTACATACAATGTAGTATATATATGTATGTGTGTATATATATATATATATAGAGAGAGAGAGAGAGACACTCAATACTACTCAGCAGTAAGAAAAATGAAATCTTGCTGTTTGCTGTAACTTGAAGGAGGCATGTTACCCAAGCTAAGGAAAATGAGTAAGAAGAAAATTAAAAGATCTTATTTATATGTGCAATACAATGAAACAAAGCAAGACAATAGACCATTTTCATTAGAAGGAAAGCCTGAGACATGTGAACAGAACAATAAACTGAGACTGGAAAGGGTGCAGAGGAACAAGAGTCAAGACTCAGAAGAGGAAGATCACAGTCACGCTGCTGGTGGACGGTGTAGGGTCACTGCAAGTATAGAATTGTAATAAGCGGCTACTGTAAACCAAGATTCTTCACCCTGATGACAAAGGATCTCCCCTCACTCCCAGCAGGTCTTCGCACTCATTCTCCCCCCCAGCGTCTGGCCATGCTAATTTTCCATACCATGACCACACTCCTATATCATTACTTATTGGTTTTCTTTACATTGGTAAGTTTTGAATTCATGACTTTATTTTATTATTTTTTGTAACTGTGTATTTCATGGTGAGCCACCATGAAATAAATACACAGTTACAAAAATGTTCGTGCTTAGATTTCAGTCATACAATGTTCCATCCCTCCAACAGTGTACATTCCCACCACCAATTGAACCCAGTTTCCCTCCCACCACACCCACTCCCTTCTCCCTCTATGTTGGGCACTTTATTCTCTCTCTCTCTCTCTCTCTCTCTCTCTCTCTCTCTCTCTCCTTTTGATGCCTTTATTTTATTTTTTTAGGTAACTGAATTTCACTACTGGTGGTTGGACTGGTTTGAAACATTGCCTGAAACCCAACTATCAGTAGCCTTGTCAATCACAGACTTTCAATTTATTTTTACTTCATTTAAACATCATAATTTACAAAGTTGTTCATACTATACTTTGTTATGGGCTCTTGGTGTTCCAACACCAATCCTACCACCTCAGTCAATTTCCCTCCACCATTATCAACATTTTCCCAACCATCCTTTAATTAAATAAAAAGATAAAATGAACAAAAACAACCTGTCCCACTGGCCCATAGTGGAAAGTCACTGTCACTGTCACTGTCCTCCTGTTGTTTATAGATTTGCTTGAGAGGCCCAGTAACATTGTGAGACATGTTACAGTGTTTGGCATATTGAATATGTCACGGGTAGCTTGCCAGGCTCTCCGAGAGTGGCAGAAGAATTGAACTTGGGTCAGCCATGTTGGCTGCGTACAAGGCAAATGCCCTACCCGCTGTGCTAGTAGAAAGTAAATATGAAAATCAACATAATAGAGAAGAGGCATTAGGGGAATTCTGGTGGCCTACTATGTGCCAACTCTGGGTCAGTATTATGTCCAGACACCCACGGCCCTTCTCTGAGTCCTCCAGCTAACGTGTGTTCTGGGCCTCAGACACTCCAGAGAAAATGAAAATCTATATAAACAAGATCTATGTGTTGGTGGAACGTATGACTTGTAGAGGGGGAAAATAAATAAATTAACTAATATGACAAAAGTGGGAAAAGATGAGAAAGTAGTGCCTTAAAAAATGCAGAAGTTCCAAGAACAAAAAAATGGTAGAAGTAGGTGCCCTTATGCCAGAGTTTCTGCTGATGGGAAAGGGGAAGATTAAGTGTATTTAGTCTTTGTTTTGACTGTGTCACAACAGAATGTAGGGTTGCAATAAAATTTTAAAATTTTGTTTGAAGATTAGCTGCTTTATGATTTATTATCAGTGAATGTTTGATGTGTATATCTATTATATAAATCTATATTTGAGGGGTCAGATAAACATTTCTCTGGAACAAGGAGTCATGGATGGAAAAATTTCCACAGTCTCATTTTGAGTAACTTGCTCCAAGTCAGACAAGCAGTGAACAATGCAGGCAGGCTTCACCCACCAGCTGGAGCATCCTTGGCTCCTTCTCCAGAGGGACCCGACACCGCTCTCTTAGCCTTTCCCCACCTCCCCCCCCCAATTATTCTTAATCTAGTGTTACTTTCTAGAATAATCCAAAATTGCTTCACAAAGATGGAGAGCCCTACGTATCTATTGGCCTTCTTTCTGCAATTACACGCAGGTCTATTGAATTTTTCAGGTCACTCAGAAAATCACAGTGCTCATGAAAATTCTACTGAGTGCAGATTTTTGTGGGATATGTAAGCAAATAAAGGAATGGCACATTGCTGGTGGCTGAAGGCCGCCCTAGTTGTTTTTCCTTCCATGCTGAAGATTGAGATGTGATGAGGCAGAATGGCAGCTTCTGGCATCTCTGGCCATTGAATTAGGTAAATAATGACTTTATTGTATTGTAATTGAAGACATTCTAAAGAGCAATCCCACCCTAGAAAGACAAGGCCGCCTCCTTTTAAGATTAGCATGCAAGAATTGTCAGAGCAAAGAGCTTTTTATTTTGGCTCTGGGGCTAGAGTCCTCTTCTGGTGATGCAAAATGCAAAGTTCTCTTTTTCTTTTCTTTTTCTTCTTTGGTTTGGTTTTGTTTGGAGCCACGGCCTGGCAGTGTTCAGGACTTCCTCAGGGCTCTGCACTCAGGGATCACTCCTGGATCACTCCTGCTTGGGTTACTGACTGGGATGCCAGGGATCAAACCCAGATCCACTGCTCAAGGTCACTGCCAGGAATCATACCTGAGCATACAGCCTACTGTGGCCTCTCAGAAACAAACAAACAGATAAACAAACAAACAGGGAGACATCTAAAGGGTCCAGATGGCCAGTAAGTGTGTTCTTGTCCACAAAGTAACATTTTTTTTAAAAACCCTGCTGGGAAGAATCACCTGGGTGAAAAAAACAAGTATACTTGTGGGATGTGAAAGATAGTACATTGGGTAGGACAGTTTGTTCAAGTATGAAGACATTTTTTTAAAATTTGGTGTTTAAATGACCGTATCACACTAAGCATGTCCTCACACTATTATTATTATTATTATTATTATTATTATTATTATTATTATTATTTGCTCGAGCGGGCCCAGTAACGTCTCCATTGGAGACTTTGTTGTTACTGTGTCTGGCATATCGAATACTCTCGGTAGCTTGCCGGGCTCTCCGAGAGGGGCGGAGGAATCGAACTCGGGTCGGCCGTGTTGGCCGCTTGTAAGGCGAACGCCCTACCCGCTGTGCTATTGCTCCAGCCTTTTATTATTATTATTATTATTATTGTCAAAAGCACTCGAGTAGGCTATGTGAAGTTCTAGAAAAGCCTATTGCTTTTCTGGAAAGCTAAATTCTTGTATTCTGATACACGTGGAATTTGAGTGTGACCAGAGTGTCTGATTTTCAAGATGCTGCTGACAAAGATGCTCAGCAATCATGAAATATCTTTCTAACCTGACAATCATTTGTAAAATGACAGCACGCACTTACAGAGAAGTGTTGGTTTGTGCTGGGCTCATTCGGAAAGCGAGCATGGACTTGCTCTTGACCTTCCCTTTTCCATTCCAGCCTTGTTCTCTCTGCCTGTAACCCAGACAGCGAGGCACGTGGGCAATTTCTGGCTGCTTCCTTCCACAGAATATTTGTACCGTGGTGGCCTTTGCATAAATGACAAGCTGATCTGGCTTCCCAAGGTGGTTTCATCACCAAAGTAATGTATGTTCATGTTCTGAAGCTGTTTTGAAACCAAATTTCAGTGTGGGGGAAGCTAAGGTTCAGTTTTCTTCTTTTGGGGTGAGGGGCATATCTGGTAGTGCTCAGGGATTTCTCCTGTTCTGTGCTCAGAGATCCCTCCTGTAGCACGTCAGGGAACCATATAGGGTGCAGAATCCAACTGGGTTGGCTGTGTGCAAGGCCAACCTCTGAACTGCTCCACTGAGTCTCTTACCTCTCCCCTCAGTTTTCTTTACATCAAACACAGTGCATATTTGTTATTTATCTTCCTAATTAGTTGTTGCAAAGCCAGTTGGACCCAACTGGACAAAATTCTTCTTTGTTTACATTAAAGGGACTGCAGGAAGGATCTCCAAAGTGGTTCCACCTGACCATTGCAGCACTTTGTCACCAATAGCCGGAATATGTAAATGTCCAATGGTAGATCAATGGGTCAAGAAGTTGTGATACACATATACAGTGGAATGCAATGCAGAATTAAGAAAAGGTGGAAATCATGCTATTTGCTCCAATATGATGGAACTATAGGGTATCATGTTTAGTAATGTAAGTGCAATGGAAAAGAACAAATATGGGACGATTTCACTCTTCTGTGGATATAGAGACCAAAATGGCAAATAGACAAAATAGACAACAAATCGACAGCAAAAGCTAGGTGCTGGAGATTCAAAAGGTGATGAGGAGTTAGAGGAGTAATGATCAAACTAGATGTCAGAGGGACAGCGGTAGAGCACAGTGGATACTTTGATAATGGAGAGGTACTGTACTGTACTGTCCTCCCGTTGTTCATTGATTTGCTCGAGCGGGCCCAGTAATGTCTCCGTTTTGAGACTTGTTGTTACTGTGTTTGGCATATTGAATACATCACGGGTAGCTTGCCAGGCTTTACTGTGCGGGTAAGATGTTCTTGGTAGCTTGCCAGGCTTTCTGAGAGGGACAGAGGAATCAAACCCGGCTCGGCCAGGCTGGCTGTGCACAAGGCAAACGCCCTACCGCTGTGCTATGGCTCCAGTCCATTATTTTTGTATAATATATTATTTAATATATAGTCACTTCACTTGATCACTTGACATCCCGTTACTCATCGATTTGCTTGACTGGACACCAGTAACGTCTCCATTTGTCCCTGTTGCGTGCTAGTGTAGCCCAATGGCGTCTTCTGGCTCCAGGAACATGAAGAGCATCAAACCGTTCATCAGGGGCTTAACAAATAAGTCTGACCATCTTGTAGGTGGGCAGCCACGTGATCTTTTGATGTTCTGTGGAATCCAGTTAGTAATGACTCTAGTCCAGCAGTTGTCTCCAAATCTCATTACGTGTCCAGCCCACCTGATTTTCGACGCCTTGGCAAGCAAGACAGTGTCCCTGATTCTCAATCGTCGACCGAGGTTGGAACTCTGGAGTCTTTCTCTCACTTGATTGAAGCGTGATATTCCAAGCATAGCTCTTTCAATTCCTCTTTGGGAAACCCAAAGAGCATTCTCATCCTGTTTTCGTAATGCCAAGGTCTCTGAGGCATATGTTAATGCAGGAAGAAAGGTGGAGTCCAAGAGATGTGCCCGGAGCAAGAGGTTCTTTGTCCTCTTAGCTATTTCTTCGAAGTGCTCGAAGGTGTTCCCCGCCACTCTTCCTCCTGAACAGTTCAGGTACCAGGTTCTTTGTCATGTTGACTACATATGTTATTATATATAATTATTATTGGGCTGGAGCAATAGCAGATCGTGTAGGGTGTTTGTCTTGCATGCAGTCAACCCAACTTCGGTTCCTCCGCCCCTCTCGGAGATCCCAGCAAGCTACCAAGAGTATCTCGCCTGCACAGCAAAGCCTGACAAGCTACCTATGATGTATTCAATATGCAAAAAACAGTACAACAAGTCTCACAATTTGTTGTGAGATGTTACTGGTGCCCTCTCTAGCACATTGATGAATAATGGCAGGACAGTGCTTCAGTGCTACTATAATTATTATATATATAATTATATATTATATAACATATATTACATGTGTGACTGTATCTGAGATAGCACACTGGGTAGGGTGTTTTCCTTGCACAACCCGGATTTGATTATTTTGTCCCTCTTGGAGAGCCCAGTAAGCTACCAAGAGTATCCCACCTGCACCGCAGAGCCTCACAATCTCCGTAAGGTGCGTTCGATATGCCAAACACAGTAACAACAAGTCTCACAATGGAGATGTTACTGGTGCCTGCTCGAGCAAATCGATGAACAATGGGAGGACAGTGCTACATTGCTTCAGTATCTGAGTACCATCAATACCATCAATAACATAAACAGTATTATAACTATTGACCGGAACAAAAGATTAAAAAGTGAGCATGAATATCATACTCGTTTTGTACACAAAGCAAGGATCTATACAGAGAGAATCGTGTGTGTGTTTTAGAGAACAGTACAGACAAAACTTATTTAGTTGTGAGCATATGAACTTTCTACATCCAGTTCTTTACACGGAGATAGCCACGACATTGTTGTATTGTCTGAAATGTATGCCTCGTGGTACCCCGCCTCTGAGCATAACAGTAATATGGAATCTTAGACTCCTAGACTATCCAAGAAGAAATGCTCCTATGTGAAGCAAGCCACTGACTCCCGAAAAGGCGCTGTTCCCAGCAGGGCTCTTCACAGTATGAATGGGGAGCTACTGCCATCTCGTGGTTATATGCCAAAGTGCATAATAAAATTTTTCCGTGATCTCAGAAGTTTTTGTATTTTTTCCTAAAATTTAGCTTCTTCAACTGTGGGTACTTCCAACCTAACTGTTGTTTTTATATTACATTTGTCAGAGAAACTTTGTAGGTAGATACTTAATGATTTTTAGATGTGTGAGTGGTTATTAGCTTTCTAGTAGTTTCTAAATAGTCTCATTTTTGTCTAATGATGTGAAATTCAGAAATTGAAGATTCAAGTTATAAGTTTAAAGTTGATCTCTTCTCCCAGTCTTTCCTTCCTCCCTTTCTTCCTCCCTTCCACCCTCCCTCCCTCCCTCCCTCCCTTCCTTCCTTCCTTCCTTCCTTCCTCCCTCCCTCTGTCCCTCCCTTCCTCCTCCCCTACCTTCCTCAGACTGGACTCTTCCCTCCACTCCTCCCGCCTTATTTCACTGTAGAGCTATATCCTGCAGTTCTTAAGTGCTCTTGGTTCCATGCTCAGGGATAATTTCTGCCAATGTTGAGGGGATCCTATGCAGTTCTGGGGATTGAATGGTCGTTGGTGGTCACCTGCTCTTTCTCTGGCCTTCTGTAGGAATATTTTCTCCAGATTTGGACATGAAGACACTACCATTTTCTGTCTCTGTATCCCAGAATACTTATCTCCATCCCTAGGACAGAGTCAGTGTCTGTAGAATCATGGTTCTCCCTGGACCTTGCCTTCTAGGCTGCCTCAGGAAGTAAGGGTTGGGGAGAAAACCCCAAGTATTTCACATAATTTGCAGCAAAGAGATTAAGGTATGGGACCAGCTTGGTAGTTGCAAATCTTTGATTGATATTTTGAAAATGATGTGCCACCTACTCTCGTTCGGCTAAGTATTAATGTCATTCAGCTAATTAATGAAGTCCCACTTCAAGCATAAACTGAACAGTTCTCCCACTCTTTAAAAATTCTTCATTTCCCATAAAGTTTCAAGTCCTTATTTATAGCGTTGATTGCTTAATCACCACTAATTGCATTACTCTTAAATTGATGTACATGTATCCGTAGAAAAATAATAGAGCTATTTTTATGTTCTCCATTAGCACCCAAATTTTGAAATGTCACAGTGGTTGACTTGCAAAGAAGGTTCAGCTCTGGTTGAAGTGGGCTTGACAAGGCTTGCTCTTGACAACTCTGAGTTAATTCTAAATTTTGGCGGGGGGGAATTTGTTGCTAGGCCTGTCTACACATCTGTTGATTTTTTTTCTGTGTCTCTATTTATTTTTCATCTCTCCTAGAGCAAGAGATAAATAATACAAAGCAAGTTTCCATGGCACGGTCAATGAGTGCGCTGTTCCTGTCTCTGGCTCATTTATTCTAAATAGAAATATAAGCCTGAAGAAGTTAAGGTCAGGGAGATAACGTTTAGGGTTGGAGAGCCTGCTTTGCATGTGGGAAGCCAGGGTTTAATCTTCAGAATCACATGCTCCCTGTCACAGCAGGCAGACACACTCCATTCCCAATAGCACTCACCTGGAAATATCCTGACAAGCTTGGGGTGTGGCCCAAACTATTGCCTATTTGCCAAGAACAACAACAACAAAAGAAGCCGGAGAGTGGTGTAGAAATTGTTGCCTGATTTGGGAAATTGTCAGCCACATAACCCTTCTTCCTGATCATTTCCTTCAAAAAAGTGTTTCATTCTAAAAAGATGTCTGATCATCAGCCATTCCTCTTCTGTCACGTAAAAGGCCACATCTTTCAGTTTCCTCTCTGAAGTATTTCCTTTCCGGTTATTTAGAGATTCTGCAGTAAATAGATGCTACCACTCTGAAAGTGCTGCTTGTGACAGTTTTGATGTCTGTCCATCTGCCTGCCTGCCTGCCTCTCTGTCTGTTTGTCTGTCTTTCTATCTCTCTGCCCCTGGGGTGAGAGAATCTTGGGTCTCTCACTTATGAAGCATAAGGCAAGCAGTGTCCTGCTGACCTCTTGCTGAGTCCTATCCTGGGTTCGATGCCTTTGTAAACACATGTTTTATTTTTTAATTTTTTTTCTGCGGTCACTCACAGTGGAGATCAGGGTTTCCTCCTGCAGTGCTCAAGGAAGCAATCCACACCTCCCACATGTGGGGCAGGCATGCAGTCCACTAAGCTTTCTCTCTGGGCTCGCTGTCATTCTTTTGTGACTGCTTTGCGACATCAGACATTGCAAGGCTGGAGGAGTACAAGTGACCAGAGTCTCAGAATCCCTGAATAAGTGACCTTACTGAAGCCAACTATCTTGAAATGGAATGTAGGGCTCCTGAGACATTTTATGGAGAAGATAGCTCTGCTAGTGAAGGTGAGAAGCGGACAGAGAGCTGGACTGCTGAAAACGAAATGGCTATGAGGATTGTCACTCACTTAGAGGATCAACTGTTCTAGGTTTGAATTCCAACACTGCTACTGGCCCGCTTGGATCATCACCCTACCTTGCTTTTCATGCGAAGAGTCAAGGTACTTCCCTTCTGAAGTTTTAATTGTGGAAGGATAGAATCAGGCACTCCAAATTCTTATATTATATTATAGTATGGATGGTCACACAAGTATATGAATTCATCTTCATGGTGTAAGTGATCAGCGAGGTTTCATTCCTTCTTTCAAGTTGTATTTTGTTTTGTTTTGGGACCACCTCCGATGGTGCTTGGGCTTACTCCTAGTTCTGCAGGACTTACTCCTGGAAGGCCTTCTGGGACCATATATGCTCCTGCATACCAAACCCAGGTTGGCCACATGCAAGGCAAGCACATTACCTGCTGTTCTAGACTCAGCCCTCTTTAAGTTTTAGAGTCATGATTAGTTTGACCAATCATGAATGTTTGATGAAATGATTTCTTAATCATCCTGCCCCTCCTCCTCCACCTGCCTGTCTGGAGCTGGCTCTTTACCCGATGGCTTTTTACTTCTGCCACTGGAGAGCAACAAAGATGGAGAGAGAGAGGCCATGGGGTTAATTAGAAAAGCTTCCATGTCCGATGACCTTTAGGATTCTCAGTAGTCATTTGAGTTCACTCTCTTTGAAGTTCGAGGCCCTGGGACCTAACAAAAGAGTATCATTGCTCATAAATGCCAAGCTCTCCTTGGTAATGTGCTACCCCCATGCTAAGAACTTGCAAAATCATGTGTGGCATTCCCATTTTTAATAGAGAGAGAGAGCATTTGTTCATCTTGGCTCTTATTTCTCTTTTATGGATCAGACAGTGAGATTCCAAAGCTTGTGTGAGTTACCTAAAGTCTAATAAATCAGTGTCAGGGTCAACATTCAAATTCAGACTTATTAATGTCTCAGATCCACAAAATACTTGAAAGTCAACTCACCTCACTCTTGAGTTGACTTGATATAGTGAGAGGATTCTGGGCAAAGAGCAAGAGAGAGGACTTACTCAGCACTTCCTCTGTCCCCGGAGACTCTCTGCTCATGGGGTGATGCTGAGCTTCCAGATGAGAACATGTGTGGCCTGGTCTGGTCACATGATGATGGGAGTTGCCCACGGCAACTCTCTAGTCTATAACCACATTTCTCAGCCATGAGCCTCCTCCCCGTGGCCCCTCCGTGGGTCTCCAGGTGAAAAAGCATAAATGTGGGTCCACAGCATGAGGCTAGGGGGCCAACCAGTAAGTAATACAGGGTGCACAGGATGAATGCAAGGTCAGAGGGGGTCAGAGAAGACAAAAGATTGTAGAGCTGCTGGTCTGTGCATTGGTGTTGCCTCTGCAGGCAAATTCCTCACAGCTCTCCTGGGACTTTCTTATGGCAAATTTCATAACTGAGTGATAATTCCCATTCTATATTCTTTAGAAGTTTAAAGAAATAAAATCATGTGGAGGGTCATGGGCACTTTGATGAGGTATTGTAATTTTGTATGTTGATACCCATTGTAATTACTGGTATCGACTGGATTCCATGGGATGTCAAAAGACCGCGTGGCCGCCCACCTACCAGATGGTAAGACTTCTTCATCAAGATCATGAGCAATCGGTTTGAGGCTCTTCATTTTCCTAGAGCGAACAGGTGCCATTGGGCTACACTAGCACGCGACAGGGACAAATGGAGACATTACTGGCGCCCGCTCGAGCAAATCGAAGATTAACGGGAAGTCAAGTGATCAAGTGATGTTAACACCATAAATTCGAACATTCTTTTACCTTACTAAACTATAGTAAATAATAATAAAAATAGGAAATATGTGTGTACAGATGTATTTTAAGTTTTTAAAGCATTCTAAGATGTACTCACTTATTACTATTACTGTCTTGACTGTCAAACAAAAAAGTTTATATAAAAATGCATACATTATAGGACAATCTCTGACTTGCTTCCCTATAACCATTTATTAAATAAACACACTAGAAAATATAAATAAATATATAAAATAGGTTTTCTTTCTTCAATTTAAATTCCAGGGCAGACAAAGAACAGGCAATGAATTTGACCTTCAGGAAATGAAGGGAGAATTTTACTAAGAAATGAGGAGTTTCAAAATGAACATAAAAATTTATATATACAAGCTTGTAAAACAGATACAATATGTTTTTTTGTAGAAGAAGTAATTGCATTTTTAGTGCTTTTTAGTTTTATTCTGGTGCTGACCAAGAATCTTGTTGATCATTGTCACTTTTTCGCTGGAACTGAATCCTCTCAAGGCACCTGGTACAACCCATACTCTGAATTAAATACAATGTATCATAGTTAGGTTTTTATATACCAACACCATAAATGCCAACCTTATTACAAGCACAACCTTATTACAAACATTTGGTGTAAACTACTATGATTCAGTTTTTTATAGAAGACATTGTTGAAGGATTGTGTGTTCTCTTGTGATAAAATGACTATGCACATACGAAGCAAAAAAGCATTCACATTATAAACATATTATCTAAATTATATTATTTTAAAATCCAATGATGTGTTGAAATTAATACTAGATTCCCCTGAACCTATGATTTATTATCCTTTTGGCCTGAGTGAAAATCCTTTTTGATCTGATCCCCAGGGAAAGAGTGCAGAAGCAATTAGTAAGAAGGAGGAAAATCATCCAATGTCTGTTATTATGGGCCATGAGTTGATGTAATGAATCAGGTTTTGCTGAAATACCCTTGGATGTGATCTTCTTCAATTGCTTGTGTCTCTGAACTCAAGGCTCCATTTATTTTGATTTTTCTTGTGCTTACAGCATTTTTGCCCTTGGCTCCATCTCTTATTGATCTTCATCCATTCATTTATTCATTCCATAGAGTTTTATTAAAACTAGTGACCACTTCTGGCTGATAGCAATATGAAGATGAAATGCTCCAGGCTTCTTAACCTGAGGAAGACATGTTAAGGAGGAGAGAAGGAAAGAGACTTCCATTATAATGCGTGCTTTCTAGGCAAAAGATGGAGACTTGGAGAGTTTGAATGCTCATTTTATCCTTAGGACTTACAAGGTCAGTGCTTATAAGGCCAAAGTTTTCTGTTCAGATGTGGATATTAAACTGATTTAATTTTGACTTACAGAGGCATTTTCTCCTGATCATTTTGGACATGACAGTTCAGAATATGACACTCATAACATCCAGTCAAGTTTAGCCTGGAAAAAGGTCAGTTATAAGAAATAGAAATTTACCTAATTGGTTTAAGGGTGAAAGAACCAACATTTCAGGCAAATGCAAGGTTACAATGAACTATAACTAGGAACCTTCTGGACGCCCCCTGAACATAGTCTCTCAGCTTTGATTTTTTTTCAGTTCCTTTTCATTAGGCTGGTGCGTTCACCTGGAAGTTAACTGGGAATAGTTTCAGACAGTACTGGGCTTATAGCATCTCGGTTTAAGTCAGTTAAAAGGAAAAATTGGAGTCTTGTAGAATTCATAACGTCTCCCTTTAACTTCAACCAACCAAGTGTTTCTCTTTGGTGAACTTTGCAATGAAAATTCAGCTTGCTATTTGTTCTCTGATTCCTGTGGGTTCGCAGAAGTGTTCTGGATGGCACGACTCCTGAACTGAATTGAGAGAGCCTTGAACAGAATTGAGAAAGTGAAGAGGGTCTTGTATGAGAATGAGAGTGAGTGAGCTATGCTTTACTGATTGATTTAAACTGCTAAAATTTTCTGTTTTTCACTCAGGCCAAACCTAGTCATCCCTGTTTAGAATTAGACCAAGAAAGGGTCTGACTCAGTGTCATCTTTCCACATGGACTCTGGCCAGATTGTTCCTAGACTATCCGGCTGGTCACAGTTTGACCTTCCAGCACATTTGGAATGCTGTGATGGACAAGATTTGCCCAGCCTATTTATTGTTGAATGGGGGTGACAGAGTTTCCAATGGAAATAAATGTAAATAGATCATTCCACGCAGACATAGAGTTTCTACACAAATATACTACTGTGAGGAATCTATATAACACTGTATACCTTTTTAAAAAATTGTGTGTATCTCTTTTTAAAATCACAGTTTATAATTAGGTTTTTATTTTTTAATATTGAATTGATATTTGTTCCCTCCACTCGACTCTCAATTCCAAGAGGACCAACATCTTATTCTATATATATCTCACGCTTATCACCATGCATAGAATGGGCTCAACATAAAGAAGAGTAATCATAGTGCAAGGAAATGGTATTTTAAAAACACTTTGAATGAGAATAATCTCCAATATAATCTCAGCTACGTGTGGAGTTATTTATGTATTGATTGATCGATTTTTATTTTTTAAATTTATTTTCATTAATTTTATTTTTTATTTCTAAGGAGCTAATTGCATTAATAAGGACATCAGCAACTCAGTAGGCAAATCATCTTGGGGAAAGCTCTAGCTAGGTTCTACCATGTGTGAGTTAACCATTTAAAACCTCACCTACTCATTTGTAAACTTGAGACAAAGCTACCTTCTTCACAGGGCCATTTGAGAAATAAATGAAAAGGAAAATATGGTGTAAAGTATTCTAAAGTACTTCCACGGGGCTATAGATGAGAAGACTTGACTCCAGTGAAAGAAACCCAGCTGCAGAGAAGAAAAAGCATTTTAGTTGGAGCTTGTTAACAAACTTAATTGGAAATAGCTGAGGAGAATAGAATCCAGGAAGAAGCTAGATGTTTCTACTGTATGTATCTAGGCTGATTGACTGCAGTGAGTATTTATTGATTATGCAGTTTAGTCATTTAAGATTTGAGATCAAGAGATAAGTTAGGAGAGAGGAAAATTAAGGTAAAGTCCTGTGTAGCAAGCAAAGATATAAATACTGATAAATATTGGAAAACAGATATGTAGGTTTAGGCACAGATACAGTTATAGATTATAGGTATAAATACTATCAAAAACTGTTTATCTTCTGTTTGATATCTGCTAATTTAGCTTAAAAGGACCATAGATTGCGAAAAATGATGCTTGCTCATGAAGGTTTTGAAAATATTAGGTTAATGTCAACTCAACATTGACTCAAAGGCTATTGATCAAATTACTACGGAAAGAATAATGGCAAACTAAATTTAGGAAATGATTAGGATAAGATAAATGAATATGCTATGTGAGAAAGTTAGAAGTTGTACTTGATATATTGTACATTTTTGCTTGACAGGTTTTCATCAGATTGTTCCAAATAAAAATTTATTTTGGGAAAAAGCATTTGACTTTTATTTTGACATTTATGGACTTTTTTCCCCCACTTTCAAAATATATCACTATGTCTGATTTCAAGGAGACATTCTTGTTCAAGTGTTTCTTAGTTTGTCAGGCTGACATCTAAGAATCTGAATAAGTAAAAAATAAAACCATTGATTCCATAATATTTTTTAAAATGTCATTTTAATTTAAAATGTGAATTGATTTTCAAAATAGGAATGTTTTCTATAAATTTAAGAATAGTTTCTTTGGACATTAAGTTTTCTTTGGTCATTTTAAGGTTTTTAAGTACTGTTATATATAGAATGGTAGATAAGACAATTAGTTGGAGCCATTGTGTGTACTTTTTATTAATTTATTTAATGTAGACAAAACCCCAAACTGTTGGTACAAATCTAGAGTAAGAATTTAT
This sequence comes from Sorex fumeus, assembly GCF_029834395.1. Classification (NCBI taxonomy): domain Eukaryota; kingdom Metazoa; phylum Chordata; class Mammalia; order Eulipotyphla; family Soricidae; genus Sorex; species Sorex fumeus. The sequence goes on along the minus strand of NW_026606134.1, from coordinate 5,962,589 downwards.
TAGATATGAAAACTCCAATATTAAAATCAGTAAGTTTTTAAAAATTAGTTTTTATTTGAAAATTGTTATTTCTCATCAAGGGGTTGTTAAGTCCTTGTCTAAGGATTTACAAGTTGTTTGTTGCTAGCGAGCCTGCTGTGTTATTATTTTTGTTTGGGAGTTTATTTGACCTCAATATTAATTTCCCACCTACTGAAATTTCTGTATTTAGGAATTAGGAGGGTTTATGCAAGCTGCACAGATTTCAGGCTGCTCACCTGGACTCCAAAAAGACCCCAGAGTTCTCAACCTGGGCACCAGGGCAGCTAAAATTATTTAGTTTTGCATATCTGCAGAGAATATTAGTGAAGCGTTGCAATTAAGCCTTTGTTGTGACTGCAGTGGCGGGACAGGATATAGCCTCCTACTCCCAAGACTGCCACAGAGTTTTCAGACAGAGAGGGACAGGTGTTTGTATGTTTTAACTGCTTGGCATGCATTTCCTCAGAGACGTAGTTGGGACTCCATTGTGTACTTTTTTTTAAGTGTGGATAATATGGGCTGAGCGATAGCACAGTGGTAGGGCGTTTGCCTTACAAGTGGCCAACATGGCCAACCCAAGTTCGATTCCTCTGCCCCCTTGGAGAGCTCAGCAAGCTACCGAGAGTATCTTGCCCGCACGGCAGAGCCTGGCAAGCCACTCGTGATGTATTCGATATGCCAAACACAGTAACAACATCTCATGATGGAGACGTTACTGGGCCCGCTCGAGCAAATCTATGAACAACGGGAAGACCGTGACCGTTACTGAATATGGGCTGGAGCAATAGCCAATCGGGTAGGGCGTTTGCCTTGCTCATGGCCAACCTGGGTTCGATTCCCAGCATCCCATATGGTCCCCCGAGCACTGCCAGGAGTAATTCCTGAGTGTATGAGCCAGGAGTAAACCCTGTGCATCGTCAGGTGTGACCCAAAAAGAAAAAAAAAATGCATAATATACTAAGTAAAGGTCCTTAGAAAGTTTATTATGAAATACACCAGCACATTCTCCCATATATCTTTTTTTCAATACTAATATTTTAATGTTGTCCACAATATAATGAAACAATTAAAAAAATCTTACACATACACAGTCATAGGGGAACAACTCAGGGTTTAGGATTTTTGAGTCCTTTTCCCCTTATATTTCTATCAGCTATTTCTAGGCACCTTTTTTTAGATTTTATCAGAATTAAAATTGCAACTCCAATCTTGGTAAAGGTTGATTTTGATGTCTCCTGTGCTCCTACTGATTTTTCAGTCACGATCACGACCACCCTGTTGTTCGTCGATTGCCTCGAGCAGGTGCCAGTAACGTCTTCTTCGTCCTAGCCCTGATATTTTTTTTTTTAAAGTGCCATATTCAAGGCTTTTTCAGGGTTAGGAGAATCAGACCCATCATTGTTACTGGTATTTGGCATATTGGGTATACCACGGGGAGTTTGCCAGACTCTGCCGTGTGGGCATGTTACATTCGGTAGCCTGCCAGTTTGTCCAAAGTAGGAATGAGATGATAAGATGATAAGCTTCCGGGAGCTGAGTGTGATAATCTCTGGATCCTGGCCATTGTTGGAGTTACACGGTAGTTGGTGGGTGTAACTGTCTAGTTACTGGCAGGTCCAGTCCCAAACTGTGCAGGCTTGGAGATCTCAGCCCCGGGTCCCACACACCTGGGTTCCTCTGTCAGTTCTTTTATGCGTGAGGCTCATCCAAGTGTGTGGAGAGTGGTCCCAGCATGGCCTTGGCTGGGCCTCGGTGGTCTTCAGCTGTGCAAAAAATAGTAACAACAAGTCTCACAATGGAGACGTTACTAGTGCCCGCTCATGCAAATTGATGAACAACGGGAGGACAGTGCTATCCTCAGTGCTATAGATACCATATATATGTGGATATATATATATATATATATATATGGTATCTATAGCACTGAGGATAGCACTGTCCTCCCGTTGATATATATATATATATATATATATATATATATATATATATATATATATAGGACTGGAGCGATAGCACAGCGGTAGGGCATTTGCCTTGCACGCAGCCAACATGGCCAACCCGAGTTCAATTCCTCCGCCCCTCTCGGAGAGCCCGGCAAGCGACAGAGAGTATCTCACCCCCACGGCAGAGCCTGCCAAGCTCCCTGTGACGTATTCGATATGGCAAACACAATAACAACAAAGTCTCCAATGGAGACGTTACTGGGCCCGCTCGAGCAAATCAATGAACAACGGGAGGACGGGAGGGCCTTTACCTTACATATATATATCACTTAATCACTTAATCACTTAATCCCCGTTATTCATCGATTTATTTATATATGCATATATATATGCATATATATGGCTTTAGACATCAATTTAAAAAATTAAGTATCATTCTAAGCGAAATGAGTCAGAAAGAGAGGAACAGACATAGAAAGATTGCTTTCATCTGGGGAACACAAAGTAACAAAATAGAAGACTAACACCCAAGAATATCCGAGATAAGTACCAGGAGGTTTACTCCATGGCTTGGAGGCTAGCCGCACATTCTAGGGGAAAAGGCAGCTAAGATAAAGAAGGGTGCACCAAATAAAGGGTGTTCGGAGGATCCTCCCAGGATGGGAGATCCGTGCTGAGAGTGGACTGTGGACCTAACATGATTGCCACTCAATGCCTCTGTTGTAAACCACAGCACCCAAAATGAGAGAGAGAAAAAAAGGGAATGCCCTGCCACAGAGGCGGGTGGGATGGGGGGATGGGAGGTGGGAGGGAAACTGGGACCCGTGGTGGTGGAAAATGGGCACTGGTGGAGGGATGGGCACTTGATCATTGTATAACTGAAACCCAAGCACAAAACTTTGTAAGTCTACAACTGTACCTCGTGGTGTTTCACTAATAGGCTGGAGCGATAGCATAGCGGGTAGGGCGTTCGCCTTACAAGCGGCCATGTTGGCCGACCCGAGTTCGATTCCTCCGCCCCTCTCGGAGAGCCCGGCAAGCTACCGAGAGTATTTGATATGCCAGACACAGTAACAACAAGGTCTCCAATGGAGACGTTACTGGGCCCGCTTGAGCAAATCGACGATCAACGGGAGGGCCTTTCACTAATAAAAATTAAATTAAAAAAAATAAGTAGCATCTGTATAAAATAAACATCTATTTCCTTTACCTATTTTTTGTCCTTTTTTACTTATATTTCTCTTCTTGATTTTTCCCTTAAATTTGGGCCACCTTGGCTGCTGTTGGCAGCATTTGGAGCAGCCACAGTGCCGGAAGTGGAAAGCCAAACTGGCGCCCATCCCAGTAAATTATTTCCCTGGCTCTCCTTCCTGATGTTTGAACATACCTTTGTCCATTTTATTTCTGCTAATGTCTTCTTCTCACTAATCTTTTCAGAAAGGTCTTATGATTCTCTTCTTCCAACCTGTGAGAAAGTAGAGGGAAGGGACCGAGAATGTGGGTTCCCTGCCCAGCTCCTCTGAGCACTCTTAGAGGGGTTCCTGTTTCCATGGTCAGGATGCAGGGAGAGAGACATGTTTTTTTTTTCTGATCCCTAGGTCATATCTAAAATACCTTACTGGTTGGGCATCTTCTTTCCTGGCTCATTAGCTAGAAAGAGCAGATTTTCTTCAATGTCCCCAGCTATCAGAACAGAGGAAAGGCATTCTACTCTGTGGACACGGCCTTCTTTCGAGGACAGTAGTGAAGATTTCTCTCAGGAGTTCCTACACGTCATGTCTTTCTTGTCTCTTTCCACAACTGTTCCAGATAAAACTGAAAAATCCTTTCCCATTGGGTGCATTCAATAGGCAAGATTCCATGTGAGGTAATACATCAGAATTCACTTTTTAATTATTATTCTATAGGCTCCAGAGATATGAAAATAGCATTCAGCCATCTCAATTTTTTGGACATTTATTGGTTCTTGTTTGTTTTGTTTTGTGCCACCCCTATGGACATCTGTGGATACACACATACACATTTTTGTGTATGTGCTCAAGTATCAGGGATACACAATACACATTTTGTGTCTGTGCTCAAGTATCAGGGATCAGGGATCACTATGTGCTGAGAAACCGCTCAGGATCACATATGGCAGTGTGCAAGGGGACCATATACTGTGCCAGGATCAAAGCAGAGGCTTTTAGGTTTGTAGGACAGTAAACCATGAAGCTCAACTCCCATAATGTTCCCAAACCTTCCTTTCCTCCTCTTATCAAGTTAGGATTACAACGTGCAAAATGAAGGGGATGAAAGCGTGTGGTCTATAGCACTGTGGAAAAGAAAAATCCTAAGCATGTTAAATTGTAATAACATTATTTAAGAGATAAAGAGCTTAAATGTGTATGTGTGTATCCACAGATGTCCATAGAAGAGTCCATGAATGTTCCTCGAGAAGTAGAGCACATGTATGTGTGAACCCTGGGGCCGGGCCTCAGGTTCCCTCTAAGCATCTCTTGGTATGACCCTTGTGACGCCCAACACTGCTGAGCCCAAGGACCCCCAAATATGCAAGGCGTAGCCCCAGTTAGAAAGCTAAAATAATGTAAGTGAAAAATGTTTTCTCTGCAGTGGCTCTTTAAGAGAACTGAAAGATGTTGCCTTTCTCTCTGCCTCCATCCAGCTGTATTTGCTAGTGATAGATTTTGTGTTACGAACCCTGATGCACATATTGACTGTCTAGTCAATATCTATCTATGTGCTTATTAATATGATCCTGATATGAAACAATAGGCAATTTAGACCCATTTACTGGTATATTTGGTGCTATAGATCCTGTTTGAGAAATTGAGTCTATCCATTTGTCCTATTCCATCTAATAAAAATACCTTTTTCAAATTGCTTTCTCAATTAAAACTATTGTAAAAGCTTTGTAGGGTATGAGGGTGCCTTCTGAAATTACCGTGTTGTTATGGTTGATAATTGATTAGTGATGTTTGTTACTGAACTGGATATTGGAGATGTTATCCAAGTGTGTCTGGGATATGCTCTCATGGTGATAGACACAGATAAAGAAAACAACTTTGAAGTCATTAGCTTAGATTTCTTTGTAGCAAAAAAAAAAAATGAGTCTGGGTGCTGGAGCAATAGTACAGCAGGGACATTGTTTGCTTTGCTTGTGACTTATCTGGGTTTAAATAAGTATTCTATAGGGATCCTATAGGGTTTCCTAAACATCACCAAGAATAATCCTGAGTGAAGAGCCAGGAGTAACCCCTAACCATCACCAAATGTGACCCAAAAAGGCCCCCAAAAATTAGATTTAGAAACAAGACCCTAAGCCCCCTAATTTTCTATGTGTTCCAGTGTTGCCTGAGTCTCACATTTCAACTTCTCATCCTCCGCAGCATGTTCCCAAGCCAGCAGACCCCTTCCATGGTACAGAGTTCACATTGTGCTATGTGATGATGGACAAGCATTGCATCTTTCTCCCATCTCCAGACCCTTCTCATTTCTCTCATATCATGAGCCTTGCAATAATATAATCCCACATTTGTTTGTGACTTAATGAAGCTTTTGACTGATACAAAGAATCCATTTATTTTATTTTGATAATTGAGCAATTTCTAAGCATGAACACCGGGTGCTCTGCTGCAGCGCTGGCCAACCTCTTAGTGGATATGGCAAGAGAGCATTGATAAGATGACAGGGTATGTTGCCCATCAGTGTCGTCATTTCTGCAGGTTTGGAAGAGAAGTAGGATATGATTTAATCATAATTTATAGTGCAGTTTTCTTCTTCTTAGAGATAGCAACAAAAAAATTCAAAGCAGAACTAGATAGAAGCAATAGAGACCGCTCACATAGAAAAGGGAATGTGAACAATTTTCCTTCCAATGAAGTCACTTTTTTTCCAGAGTAGGAAAGTCATTTTTTTCCACTTTTTGGGTCACACCCAGCAATGCTCAGGGTTACTCCTGGCTCTACACTCAGGAATTACTCTTGGCGGTGCTTGGGGGACCATATGGGATGTTGGGGATCAAACCAGGTCAGCAGCATGCAAGGCAAACGCCCTACCCGCTGTACTATCACTTCAGCTCCAGAAAGTCATTTTTAAGCATAAAGTCACAAGAGGAAAATTGGGAAGGAAAAAATTAACATGTTTGGCTAAGTCAAAATCAGAATGCTTGCATATTAAAAGTATCATAGATAAAAATTAAATCCATGAAAGGATATATATTTGAAATGCATATAAAAAAGTATTTATTTGATTTCTTTGGTGTCATTTTATTTTATTTGGGGGCTACACCTGGCAGTGCTTATGGACTCTATCTGACTCTGTGCTCAGGAGTGACTCCTTGTGGTACTCAGGGATGTATAAATATAAATATAAATCTTTAATGCTGGGGATTAAATCAGCGTCAACCACAGGTAAGGCAAGTGCCTTAACCTTTAAACTATATTTCTGGCCCCTTATTAATTTTTTAAAAATTCTATATAAGCAGTAAAGTAGAATATCTATCACATAGATCTAAGGCATTTTAGAAATGCAGAAGTATAACTCACCAGGAAACATAGAAAGAAATGCCCACTATTAACAAATTAAATTTTTTTAAAAAGCCAAAGAGGAATCCAAAACAGTCATTTTTTATTTCCTTCATAAATTCACTTGAAGTGGCTTCTAAAAATATACAAATTATATCAAAGAGGGTGTCGGGCCTGAAGGGAAAGGTGCTTGTATAGGAATACAATGGTATAGAATTTTGGGAAATGAGCTTGGCTTTTGTTAATCATCTTCCCATTTTCACATCCTTCTACTAAAGGTATATTTCAAATAGCCCTTCATATAAAAATAAGAGGTCAACTCAAACTTTTTAAGTTCGTATGTTGCATAGAAATTATTCTAGAACATAACCAAAAAGAAAGCCAAATATGCAAATATGCAGTGATACATGGTAAAATATTATATGGTAATTTAAAAAATAAGTGGTATAAGCTTGGGGAATATCTTCTAAGTGCAAAATATCAAATTTTACAACCATATTTTTTGCAATCTATATTCCAGGACTTATCTTAATAGAGGCAATGTAAGAATTACTCTTTCTTCATTTTGGCTTTCTATATACTCTTCTCCCATTGTTCATCGATTTGCTTGAGCAGGCCCAGTAACGTCTCCATTTTGAGACTTGTTACTGTGTTTGGCAAGCTACCGACAGTATCTCGCCTGTGCAGCAAAGCCTGGAAATCTACTGTGATGTATTCTATATACTAATAGTACAAAAATTCTATAATTAGAGAGGTTACTTTGGATTCTCACTCGTACGCATATTTGCAAATACAATCACTATCACTATCACCCTGTGCTTCTTCAATTTGCTCGAGCGGGCCCAGTAACATCTCCATTTGTCCCTGTCAAGTGCGAGTGTAGCCCGACGACATATTGGGGGCTCCTTCAGTGTCAGGGGAATGAGGACCATTCATTGTTACTGTATTTGACATATCGAGTACACCACAGGTAGCTTGTCAGACTCTGCCGTGTGGGTGGGATACTCTCAGTAGCTTGCCGGCCTCTCTGAGACGGATGGAGGCTTTGGGGGCAGCCTCTAATCACCTTTACAGGTGTTCCTAGTCAGGCTTATAGGCAGCTATGATATTCTCAGTAGCCTGCCCAGTTCTCTGAGAGTGAGAACTAGAGAATAAGAAGTCGCATGGCCGCAAATGCGAGCTTGCTTTTATAGTCTCTGGATGGCCGTTGGTGGGGTTACATGGCAGTTGGTGGGTGTAACTACCTAGCTACTGGAAGGTGGGGGAGCTGGGTGGAGGTGGCCCAGTCCCGAACAGAGCAGGCTTGGAGATCTCAGCCCCGGGTCCCGCACACCTGGGTTCCTCTGCCGGTTCCTCGTGCAAGCATGTGGAGTGTGGTCTCAGCATGGCTTTGGCTCAGTTGAGGGAAACTCAACCCTCCCTCCTCCAAGGGGCCCCGGTGAGGACAGCCAGGCGCGGGGGCAGGAGACTCTGCCTTGTTCTCTTCCAGGAGCTTAGTTTTATAGTCTCAGGATGGCCGTTATGGGGTTGCACAGCAGTTAGTGGGTGTAACTGTCTATTTTTGAGTTTAAATACAATATTGAAAAGATGATAATTTCAAACATATAATAAAGTTTCTCCACACCGATACAAATCTAGGAATATAAACTAAGCCAAGGAAGAAAGGATGTGATTCTTATTTTTGTTTGTTTTGTTTCTTCATTTTGGTTTGGGGGTCTCAGTCTGCAGGGACGAGTCCCCAGGGATTACTCCTGGCTCTGTGCTAAAGAATCACTCTGGACAGGGCCCAGGAGACCATAATCAGAACTGAGGTCAGCCACGTGAAAGGCAATTGCCCTGCATTCCATCTTCTCCAAATCTTGTACTTTTGCAAGTTAGTTTTGATATGTACCAGCAGGTGGCAGTAACAAACAAGCAGTGTTTCAGAAATAAGCGACCAGGTTTGGGATAGGAAAGTTTCTCCCATTTTTCTAGATAAGCAGAAAGATATATAACTACCACACCAGGTAATTACTCTGGTTTGTAATTATTCCTGTATTTAAATCAGGATTTATCTTTAAATGTAAATATATCAGAGATGAAATGAGCCAAAGAAAACGCCCTGGAGGAACTTTCACAATTAGGGAACAGAATTCGTATTTCACACACTTACATGCTCATTTTATGATCATTGCTCATCTACCTAGAATCAATTATTTTTGTACTAAAATTCAAATTTAATTTCAAATGTTAGGTCCTAAAAGATCTTAAATATGTCTCAGAGTAAGTCAGATTATTTCAAATATGTGTTCTTTTGATCTCCAATTTGACCTTTGGACGCTTAAAACAGTTATTTCCCACATCTGGTTGTAAGGAATACTGTGCGTGCACACACAAGCACACACTCATACACAAACGCACGCACACATGCACATACATGTACTTTTAGTTTCAAATGACTATTTTATGTTCCATTTTTAATTTAGTCCATAATGCTTATGAATATGAACATACAAAAATGTCTGGTCCTCTGAATGTCTGCAGAGCGAGTGAGAGTCTCTGGCTGAAATCTCTGCTCTCTCTCCAGGTACTTTGTTTCCTTGCAATGGTCACCACTTGATCAAACTGTTTTATTGTGTACTTTCTTTGGATTCCGTCTGCAGCACAGCGTTAGGGTCCCTGCAGGCTTCCACATCCAGGATCAGAAAGTTATGAGTAAATCTTAAGCATAGTAGGATGTGGCCCAAAACAATAAAACAAACAAACCCACAAAAAGTTTTAAAAAATTTAAAAAACTTGAAATGAGAGAGTGAATTCAGATTTTGGGTTGGCAATCATAAAGGAGGTTCCTGGCAACAGCGCCTCAGAGTCCTCAAGGCAAAGCCCTTTATTTACCTGATTTCCATGGGCAAAAGGAAGACTAGGAGTTTGAAACATTTAACAAAAGCCACCTGAGGCAGGAGACCAAGCGGCATTCACGTGGAAGTTCTGAATTTTTATTGCTTTCTTTAAATCTTCAAAATCCTGGGTTTCCAACTGCTGTTCTCTCACCAACCGATAGCTGCAAGCAAATGCCCTCTTTTCTGCATTCACCGTCCCCGCTGCCCGCTACTCGAATGCAGAGCACCCAGGTAGTAAACCGAAAAATCTGAAGTAGCAATGACTGCCTTGCTTCATGCCTACTAGGTTAGCCAGGTTCTTCCTTTTCGATCTTTCCGGTTTAATGGCGTATATAAAAATGACTCGAATTTTATTTTATAATTGAGAAATAGGGAAAGAATAAGATAGTTCCCCCAAATCCAGGGTCTTCCTCACTGAAAGTCCCATTTCACCTTTCTTTAACTGAACCCAAGCAGGGATTCACTGGCCATCAGAGGGTGTGGCTCTAGTTATTCATGAACTTGAAAATGACCCAAAGCCATGAGGAGTTGGACTTAACTTTACAAACCAAAAGCGTAATCTGGATCCATTTGCAGCCCCATCCGAAGGGAGGTTCATGTCAGTAGCTCCTGAGAGCATTTATTGACCTACCTGCAGCCCCAGCCTGTAACCAGCCTTTCTAAAAGCCAGCTTTCCTGTTCTCATTTCCTATAAAACTGCTTTTTATGGTCATGCAGGCCACAGCAGAAGGCGACTTTGAGGACTGAGTCCACCATCTTCGAGTCACTGCTGATAGCCGAACAAGCTCTGTCTCAGAGCATCATTAGGTCTCTGGCTCTGAAGCATCACGGCTACATAAGGGCCTTAACCACAGTACAAAGTCTCCAGTCCTACCTTCTCACTGTTAAGCCATTTGATTGTTCTGAGAACAACCTATTTTGCATAGCTACTCTCAGATTTTCTTGGACTTCCTCTTCTCATTCTTTTTTTTTTTTAATTGTTATTTTAAAATTGAATCACAGTGAGACAGTTACAAAGCTTTCTTGATCGGGTTTCAGTCATACAAGGTTCCAACACCCATCCCTCCACCAGTGTACCTTTGCCACCACCAATATCACCCGTATCCCTCCTGCCCCCCACCCCCACCCGCCTTCTTTTCATCCTTCAGTCATCCCAGAACTCTAAACAACAAACTCTCAAGTGGAGCTGTTTAGTTAAGATCTGCAGTTATACATGATGACCACGCAGTGTCGCTGTTTCAAAGGATTCCGTGACACCAATAGCCACTTCGCTTCCCCTTTTCAGAAACTCTTGCTTGGGCTCTAGGACACAGGCCATCTGTCCTCCCCTGGGATCTTCAAGGCTTTGCCGCAGCCTGGTGTAAGTTCTCTGTCCTGAGGGGCTCCAAGTGTCAACCGCATGCAGGGTTGATTTCTAGCCCTCCTCCCGGGCCCCCAGAGGCTGTGTCTGACTGCACTCACAGCTTGTCTTCTGTCTGCCTTGTGTCCTGAGTCTCCCCTGGAACTGGCCTGTCCTTGGCCACTTGCTCACATCTCCCAGGGGTCCACCTCTCCAAAGAAGGAATGACACCATTTGGCGAAGTCCCACACAGTCACAGTCCTGTGTGCGTGCCCCCATGCATCGGCACTGCTCTGCTCCTTCATGCACACACATTCACAGGCTGTCACTACTGATTTCTCCCTGGGCAGCCGCCTGGCGCTCATTTCAATAAAGAACCAGGACACTCAATGACTTTGTGACAAGATCCGAGTCCCTTGACAGGTAAGCAGTAGAGGTAGCAGGTACGCCCCGCTGTTTCTATCCACATCCTTAGGACTTGGCCGCTGGGGAGAGAGCAGCTGTTCTCTGAGGGTTGCTCAACTTTGCTCTGCCCCAGCCTGCTGCTGAGGGGGGAAGACCCCAGGATCCCCAGGATCTGTGCCAGGTGGGCTCAGAAGGGATCCCCACAGTGTCATGGGTTCAGCAATGAGAGGATGAGAGAAGAGCCCAGGGGTCATGAAATAAAGACTGAGACAAACTCTGCCAGGGAGATCCACAAATCCTCATGCAAGTGCTGAGCATCTTGGCCGTGCCTGTCTACCTCAGCTGCTGGCTGGAGGACCAGCCTCTGGCCAGTTCTTGGTTCCAGAAGCATTCAGGCGGTAGAGGGGGCAGCTGTCTCTTCATCTTGCACTCTCTGAGACTTTCATGGGAAGGGCTGCACTTTCTATGACTGCCATGCGGTGCAGTCTATTCACGAATGGGGGAATGAAGGCTCTGGGGATTTGCAAGAGCAAATATCCTGTCTTTGAGTGTCTCTTGGAGCCTGGGCGTTCCCCAACCCTGGTTTAAATACTCATGATCCTGATCCCCACAGGACCCAATTAATCATTCCCAACCCTGGGGCCAGAGTTGACACATTCTTTCATTTTTAGATAGGTGCATTACTGGAAACACATACCCTGGTGTCATGATATAGCCCAAGGCTCTTCTACCTCCAGTCCAAATCAGACCAGCTCATTCCTAAATTTTCTATTGGACTTTTCTTATGCCTTTAGTGAGTTGCAGGCTAAACCCTGTAATTGGCGCTTACCAAAGAAGACACCTTTCATTCTTAGCCTTTTCTCTTCTGAACTTGAAAATTTATCTTGCTGGCTGGTTTAATAGTCATGATCTGAAATTTTCTTGACTGCATCCTCTCTGTTCTCCTATGTGAAATCATTCGCTGGATATTCAGGGAAAATGTTTGCTTATAATACAGTGAAGATTGTCATCTCTGCAGGTCTGTGAAACTTCTGGAATAAATTGAATCTTTTCTTACTTTCCTCATTATCCTGACTATACCTACAGCCTACTTTATCACTTAAGTGTATAATCACATTTGGGTCAAATGATAGAATTGTGTCAGTTTTTCTTCTGATCTGAATTCCAGGCACTTGAGTCTTTTCCCAGTAAACCTATTATAACTCACGGACTGTTTATAAATTCTATGTGTTGTTTCAAGTTTCTTTGGTTTCAAACCCTAAAAAGCGAAGTTGGGAAATTCTACAATTTGAGGTAGATCAGAAATTGTTTTTCTTCTTTTTGCCATGTTCATTAAATAAAGACATATGTACCAAATTTGAAATGAGAAATTTAATGTTTACTGTAGAAAACTGCATTCTACTGGGGCTGGGAAGGTAGTACAACATGTAGGTCACTTGCCTTGAACGTGGCTGATCTGGGTTCAATCCCTGGTTTCATTCCATGTGTTCCCCTGAGTACGACCAGAGTAATTTTTTAGTGCAGAGTAAGAGGTAAGCCCTGAGCACTGCTGGATGTGGCCGCCAAACAAAACTAAAAACAAATGAAGTACTCTACTTACACTCTTTAATCTTCAGGATTAAACTGCAAACTTAGTTGCTTTAAAAAATAAATCTTCTTTGCTAATAAAATTGACATTTGGGGAAGAGAAATAAGTAGGCAGATAATTATCAGCTTTTTACAAAATTTTATACATATTGCCACAAATTAATCTTCTATACCAGAGAAGATACTTTTAAAAATAGCAAATTTAGAAGGCAGAGGTATAGTATAGTGGTACTTCCCTGACACACATATATTCCAGGTTTAATTCCCAGTGTTCCATATAGTCCCCTGAGACCACCAGTAGTGATCCCTGAACACAGAGATAATCCCTGAGAACAGCTTGATGTGGCCCCAGAACAAAATTTAGTAAATAAATAAAATAAAAACAAAATAAAATTTACTCTTTAACACAATCTAGAAATTTTACCCAATACTCTCAAATTGAATGCTGGTTTTCAGTAGCCAACTGAAAATGTTCAATAATTGGAGGCCAAATTTAAATCAGTTATTTTTCTTCAGTGAAAGAAAAAAGATAAAGAAAAAAATTACCAACTGACTCTGAGGAGGGCAAAGCTAGATGCATTTATTAGTTACTACCAGTCTAACCTAATAACTCTGGGTGCTATTTGGGACCCAAATCACCAGTCACTCCTGTCTAATGAGCAGCAGATGGCACGGCACATGATTTAAAAAAGACCCAAACATGCCTCTGTTTATTTTGACATGCAGTTGACAGCAGTACTTAACATGATCATGGAAATAGTCTAGTCGTTGGGTATGGTTCTACTTCTTCCATTTGTTTAAGCCCAATCAGAATTCAGGAGGGGTTACCCAGGGAGCTTGTTGTCATTGTTAGGGAAGCCTCCATTGGTGTTCTGACAAGAGGCCTCAATCAGTGAGTGCCTGGGTCTGTGCATTCTTACCAATAGTTGCCAAATGTTCCCTGTGTACTAAGTATGTACTAAGTACAGGGAGCTGTATATCCAGTCTGTCAGTCATGGATGATCATCAAGCATTAAGCACAGGCTGCTATGTTTTTTTAAATTTGGAGTAGTAAATCTTTACAGTAAATTATGTTATTTGGGGGAAGCACTTTTGAATGAAATAATCTAAGACTAGCATAGCTAGGTAGTACGATAATATTCCCTAAGAGAAAAATAAAGAAAGGAAAACAGTGGATATATAATGGGCAACCAATTATAAAGGTTGATAACAAAATAAATAATAATTCCCACTTTTGGTGTTGTTATTTATTTCTTTATCTCTTTATTTATAACTGTTGACACTGTTTACTGAGTAAACAGCAGTTACTTACTGATCAGTCTGAAAAAGACAAAAAACTATAGGGAAAAATTAATAGCAACATAGCAACTTCTAAATCTTCCCTGAGTTCCTTAGAGCATTGCTGTCCAATCGTGTACATTCCTTTGGCTTATGAACCTTTTACTTGTGAAAAGTAGAAATGTTATGTGACAAATATACCAATTTCAAAAATTAGCACAAAAATAACAAATGCCTCATGAATAACTATTATTGGTCTCATGTTCAAATAATATTCTGGATACTTTATATTAAATTAAATATATATATAGTAGTACTAACAGTATTGTACTGTTTGCTTTTAAAATGCAGATAGAAGAATTAAAATATATTATACGTATAATGTTTTTTGTGTATGTGTGACTCTTTTGTGGTTTTTCTAATCCTTTTGGGGACTTTTATATAGAGATTTATAGACTAAAGTTTGCATTTGAGATGATATCATTAAAAGTATTTTTTTCATTAAGTATTTTTAACTGTGATTTTTAATAGCTTCATGATTATCCATTATATGAATAGTCGATTAACCACATCCTGTTCTGTTCCAGTTTATTTAGGTAATTTTCAATTTTGAAAATAAGGAAATTGAACATAAACTTAATTTGCTTTTTAGCAAATACTATCTTCTCCTTTTCACCCCACTGGAATAAATTTTCAGGGGAAAAATATAAGTGAATTATTGAAAATTATGTAGGAATATATAGGAAGTTTCCATTCCATTTTGGTGTTATTAATTTGTACTCAGTTTTCTTTTTTTGTTATGGTTTCTTGTTTTTGAAAACTATTATATGTTGGATTTCTTTTCTTTTTTATTGAGCATAATAATTTTATGTATATCCATCATTTTCTTACAGCTTAACCGAAGTACAAAAAGAGTGTGAAAGACTATTTTAAAGACTGTACGATCTTCTGCTTAATTTAGAGATAATTTAGTGAGTAAATTATCTCCTTTGTTGTGACTCTCTACGTTGAATTTAGTTTTGAAAAATCATAAATAATGCCACTTCCCCCAAAACATCCCCCAAAACATAGTGATAGCAGAGCGGTAAGGCGCTCACCTTGCATGAGACCGACCCGGATTCGAGTTCTCCACCCCTCTCAGAGAGCCCAGCAAGCTACTGAGAGTATCTCGCCCGCACGGCAAAGCCTGGCAAACTACCTGTGATGTATTGGATATGCCAAAAACAGTAACAACAAGTCTCACAATTTGTTGTGAGATGTTACTGGTGCCTGCTCAAGTAAATCGATGAACAATGGGAGGACAGTGCTCCGGTGCTCCAGTGCTCCATAGATCTAGCTAATCTTATATGGAAATTTAAGAAAAAAGCACACAAATATCAATAATACATTTCAAACTCACATGTTTCACGTGTGAAGTTACAGTATTAAAAATTTGGGAGTTCTTAACAATGAAATCAATGAAAACCTCATGCTTTCCAGTATTTCCGTTCACTTTGCTGTTCTGTGAGAACACACATGTGTATGCATTATATTCTATAATCATCATGCTATTAGCAGTTAGGGCGTTAGCCTTGCAGAGGCCAACCTGGCTGACCCAGGTTCGAATCCTCTGTTTCTCTCGGAGAGCCTGGCGAGCTACCAAGAGTATCTCACCCGCACGGCAAACTCTGGCAAGCTACTTGTGATGTATTCGATATGCCAAACACAGTAACAAGAAGTCTCACAATGGAGACATTACTGGACCCGCTTGAGCAAATTGATGGACTATGGGAGAAGAGTGCTACAGTGCTATATATTGCATGATATACTACATAAAGTCAACTTTAGCATACACATTGATTTTCATTGACTATTTAGGAAATTTAGAACATGAACTTAATGAAAACCTCTATTTAGTTCAATATTGAACTTAAGCCAAGTTGTTTTTCCACTGTTAATAATTTGTAATATTAGCCCATTTCAATAATAAAGTGATGCCAGATATTTCCTGTACTTTTTCGCTTTATTATTAATATACACAGAGCACTAAATGTCAATATTTTTTCACTAAACTACTCAATTTCAGTGTCTTATCTTTGTTACAGTTAAGTCATAAAAGTGCAAAATTAAGAACTAAAAGCTAGGCTGCAGGAACAGGGCAACAGGCTGAGTGCATGCTCTGTCCAGGTGCTCACCCACCACGTGTGGTTTCCCAAGCACTGCTAGGAGTTGGTCCTGCACAGTACAGGGAGTAGACCCTATGAACCAGAGGGTAGGTACGGACTGAAAACAAACCCCCAAAAAAGGGGAAGGAAAGAAGGAGAGAGGGAGAGGAGGAGGGAGAGAGGGAAGGAGAGAGAGAGGGAAGGAGAGAGAGAATGAGAGAGAGGAGAGAGAAAACAGAAAGTGTTAGGCAGGCAAGAAGGCCAGCAGGAAAAAAAGGAGGGAGGGAAGAAGGAAGGAAGAGGGGAAGGAAGGAGAGGGATGGAGGGAAGAAGAAAAAGAGGAAAGGAGGGAGGAAGGGGAGGGAGGGAAGGAAGAAGAAGGAAGGAGGAAGGGAGGGGGAAGTAAGGAAAGAAGGAAGTAAAGGGAGGGAGGGAAGGAAAAAGGAAGGAGGGAGGGAGGGAGGAAGGAAAGAAGGAAGGAAGGGGAGGGAGAGAAAGAAGAAGGAAGGAGGGAGGGAGAAGGAGGGAGGGAGGGAGGGAGGGAGGGAGGGAGGAAGGAAGGAAGGAAGGAAGGAAGGAAGGAAGGAAGGAAGGAAAGAAGGAAGGAAGAGCTTTTACCAAGGATGTCCCGAACATTGACAGTAATTACTGCTTAATGTCTCCTCTGTGGGTTGGAGTGATAGCACAGCAGGTAAGGCGTTTGCCTTGCAAGTGGCCAACATGGCCAACCTGAGTTTGATTCCCCTGCCCTTCTCAGAGAGCCCTGCAAGGTATGGAGAGTATCTCACCCGCAGGACAAAAGCTGGCAAGCTCCTCGTGGTGTATTCAATATGCCAAATACAGTAACAATTGTCACAATGGAGACCTTACTGGGCCAGCTCAAGCAAATTGATGAACAACGGGAGGATAGTGACAGTGACAGTCTCCTCTATACCAGGCACTTTGTCAGAGGCATTCCATAAGTGGCCTTCTTTCAGATGTTGTGGGTTTGAATATTTTCCCCAATGTAATATTGCTTGCATCGAAGTTCCTAAACTTATATGGACTGTTATCCATTATACAATTCCTTCTCCTCCTTTTCCTTCTCCTTCTTTTCCTTCTCCTCGTTCCCCATCTCCTACTTCTTCTTTTCTTCCTTGTCCTCCTACTTCTTCTTCTCCTCCTTTTCCCCTTTCTCCTCCTCCTTCTCTTCCTCCTGATCCTCCTGCTCTTCCTCCTTCTCTTTCTTTCAATCCCCTTTAAGCACAAAGGAAGTGCTCCCTCTATCCTATCCACCAGGGGTATAGGTATAATTTCACACCTCCTCTTCAACATAAATAGCCACAAAGTAAATTTTTATAGCCCACTCTCCACCCAAAGTGCAGTCTCCCTCCACCACAGGCCTTTGAACCCTTCCTTCCTTATTTTCCTCTCCCCTTCCTCCTTTGAGGGCATCAGTTCTGTGATATGAGTTCATAGATTTATTTTCTTTTGGCTTCATGTCATTAGTTCCCGTGCTTTGCTTCTCTGTATTGCACCCAGTTTGCTGCAGATGGCAATAGGTTTCATCTGTTCTTATGGTTATATTTCACTGAGTGGATATGCTAAATTTTCATTATGTATTTGTCTGCCTTTGGGCACTGGAATTGTTTCCAATTCATGGCTGTTATTATAAATGACACACCAGTGGACATAAGTGCACATAGATCTTTTGGAATGTGTGTTTTTGTGTTCTTTCCACAGATTCCTTGGGATGTAATTTACAAATTATCTTATGTTAAAATTTGATTAATTTTTTTAGAAATATCCATATTATTTTTATGGACACTGAATCAATTAGTATTCTTACTAATAGTAAATGAGGGTTCCTCTCCTTCCATACTGCCAGACATATTGTTATTTTTTCCCTTTTGGGATATATGCCTTTCTCACTTAATATTGGCATTTTTATTTGCATTTCATCGTTGATAATAAGAGTGGATCCACATTTTTTAATGTTTCTGTATATCTTTTTGTTTTTATTTTTGCACCACCCTCAGCAGTGCTCAGGTCTTACGCCTGTATCTTTGTTCAGGAATTACTCCTGGTAGTACTCAGGGGACCATATTTGGTACTGGGGATTAAACCAGGGTTATCCTGTTTAAGGCAAGCATTCTACCCTCTGTATTATTATGTTGGCCCAGTAGGTCTTTTTTAGATACACATCTATCAATGTTTTTTAGACTATTTATATATTTTCTTTTGATGTACATCTATGTTCTTTAGATAGATCTTATGTATATATTCTTTCAATCTATTCTGTTCTTACTTTTTGATCAGGTTTGTTTTTTTGTTGAGTTTTGTTCTTTGTAGGTCTCCAGTATTTGCCCTTTGTTTGGTGGATGCTGTGTAAATATTTTCTCCCATTCAGTACTCAGTCTTTATGTTTTAATAACAGTTTCCTTCACTGTGCAGAAAGTCTTTAGTTTGCTTTGATCCTTCGGGTCTATATTATGGTTGAGATCACTGGAACTCGGTTTGCTTACACAAGTTGAATTTCCACACAGCTAATAATTCTCCCTTCTAGGCACTGCCAACTGAAAAGATCTGCATAGATTCTCTCTTTTAAGGCTTCTCTCTGTTAGGTTGTTATGCAATTGCACATAATCCTTCTGTTGAAACAGAGTGAGCCAAGTATAAGCATTGAAATCTTGATCTTATTTAGTCCAATGAGATTAGAGGACTATCGATCATAAAAGTCTCAAATGCATCTTGAATAAACACGTGTCAGAGTCCTATTCGCTCTTGCATGAGATACAGCTGAGTTGGTATTTAAATCCGACTCTAACCTGGCTTCCACAGAGAGACATTTTGGAATCACTTACATTTTGAAAACATCTCCCAAACAGACAGAGCCCTCCACTTTTATCACTCTGTTCATGTGACTCATTTTTGTTGTCTTCAGAGTGGCAATCACTGTTGATTGACTTGGTCCACTTTGGCCCTTCTCCTCTATTCAGGGTAATAGATTAATGACAGCAGACAGCTCTCTGGTTTTATACAGTACCACCTCCAGCACTGAGGATGGTAGACACAGTGTCACATTTTTATAATAGAATACAACCTCGGCACAACGTGACACTTTTATTTTGTTCTGGGGTCACAACCATCAGTGCTTCAGGCTTACCCCTGGCTCTTCGCTCAGGGATCTCTCCCGGTGGGTTAGGAGACCATATATGGTGATGGGGGTTGACAGAGGATTGACTACATGCAAGGCAAGTGCCCTACTCACTATATTATCACTCTAGCCTTAATAACCTGACACTTTTATGAAATGAATGGGTTTTGCTTAGTGTTCTCATTAAGATTGATAAAGAAGCTATTTTTTATTGCTAAGTTTCCTATGTGCCTTGTTCTGTGTTAAGCATCTGTGTCCTGAATTTATTTCTAATAATGAAACGGTTACTCAGTCCATTGTGCAGATGAAGAAAATATGGCAAATAGATCTCATTGCTTATATAAGGACACAGAGCTAGTAGTGAAGAGGCCAAAGCCAACACGGAAAGACCACCTCTCAATATTGGCCTCCATTATGATGACAGACATGCAAACAGAAAGAAAGAAAGAAAGAAAGAAAGAAAGAAAGAAAGAAAGAAAGAAAGAAAGAAAGGAAGGAAGAAACTAAAAGGAAAGAGAGAGAGAAAGAAAGAAAGAAAGAAAGAAAGAAAGAAACTAAAAGGAAAGAGAGAGAAAGAAAGAAACTAAAATGAAAGAAAGAAAGAAAGAAAGAAAGAAAGAAAGGAGGAAGGAAAGAAAGAAAGAAAGAGAGAGAGAGAGAAAGAAAGAAAGAGAGAGAGAAAGAAAGAGAAAGAAGAAACAAACATAAACACAGACCCAGAGAGAGAGAGAACACTAAATCATTTCATTATTTTGTTTGTTTTTTCCAAAAAAGTTATTTTTGTGACTGCATTATATACTTTGTAGGAAAGATTTAAAAGCAACTAACATTGACTAAACAGAGTCAAGATTGTCATGAGTCTGACTTCAAAAGGGGGTGGAAAAAAAGGAAAAGGAAATTTTAGATAAGCAATAATGATATTACTGTGATAATTGGTAAAACCAGAAGACAAACCAGGATTATTGAGGTTGAGTTCTCTGCACATTTTATAGTAAAAAAGTTAGGACTGTCTCTTGAAGAGAAATCACCTTCCCAGCTCTGTATTTCCTAAGCAGGACTTCCAAACTCTATTGAGAGGAAGAATTATTTCATCGTAAATATTGCAATTCTCTCGTAAATTGCTCTCTTAGGGGAGGTAATATTTGAGAATAGATTCTTGATCATTATTTTGTCTAAAGCTTTACGGGAATTAACTTTCTTTCTTGGCAGAGATCCAACCTAGACAAAGACGTGTCCTGAATGATTTTCTTAGAATTTCTTTTCTTGCACAGTGAGTCTTTTATTTGTGTTTCAGTATCCCTAAATGTCATTTGACAAATTTCTGGAGCTCTCATCGATTTGCTTTCAGGATACAGAAAAATTTCAAGGTTACTTTAGAAAATAGGAAAGCAGAGGTATGTATACTTTAAGTAGTCCAATAGTTACTAAACTAATATACATTTGGATTTCACTTCTTCCCTCAAGAGAAAGGCTGCAAGTGATATTGTGTAATATTATTTAGTTCAACTATATAATCAGTACCTACTTAGAAGCATTCAATAATAGAAATAGAACAAAGCAAAACAACCAAAAAATCCAAACTGAAACCAACCATCCAGTGATACTCAATTGGCTAAATAAGCAGAAATGTTTCTGACAAAGAAATTGAAGATAAAAACCTGTTTTTAACTTTATGACAGCTGATATTCTTTGAAAGTAGACAGGGATTTTAGGTTGTCAAGCAAAAATTCTGAATCTAAAAAATAAGGAGACAGGCCCATAAAAATAAAAATGTATTGCATTCCCCAGGCTATTTTAGAGGTGATAGAGCCATTTACAGTTATAAGGAAAAATGTAATTTATTGTACCCACTCAACCATAGCACATCAGAAGATCGTTACTACTTTGCTGCCAGCAACTATAGAAATTGTGAGACACTAAATTTCTAAAATCACATTTGAGTTAGAACGTTTATTTTTTTCTGAAAATTCTTCGTATGTATTCAGTGTGTCTCCTGAAAACACACTGGGTGTTATCTTCACTTTCAGTGAAGATCTTTCATCCAACTCCATTGTTTTTTCAACCAGATATTTGGCTATCTGGTGGTTAGTTAATTTCCCTAAGAATTCTTGTGAAGTTCCTTGGTTACATTTAAGTAAATCTTTGGATGCTGCTAATCCACACTTCCTCAGTCTGATATCTTGGATAGTTAATCATAAGTAAAGAAAATGAAATTTAGGACATCTTCCATGACATCAGAGACAATTGCCAAAGCTCCTTTTCCCATAAACATTGAGTGTTCTTTGAGATTCATAGCATTGCCCCACTCAGTGCTTGTATGGGGTGCATTAGTCAATGAATAACTTGGACTAAATGAGTCACTCATTATACTTAATATTGTGCTAGAAGATGCATTTTATTTTTCGGTGTTTGGGTTACACCCAACAATGCCCAATGCTTACTCCTGGGGCTACACTCAGGAATTATCCCTGCTGGTGTTCAGGGAACCTTATGGCATACTAGGGATTGAACCTAGGTCAGTCACATTCAAGGCGAGTACCTTATCCACCTTAGTATCTCTTTCAGTCCAAGAACCTCCATTTTTTAGTCAATTTTCTTTCAGTAACTTCCTGTGGTAGATGAGTCAGCATGCCCTCTTTATAGATAGGTAAGCTGACTTTGAGAAACTGAGTGGACCAATAATATCCATCTTGATTAAACTTTTTGTTCTTTCTACAGCACTCATTTTGTGTTAACTGTGTACCAGATGAGAGTCTTCAGTTTAATTTGGTAGTGGTCCAGCTTTGCATTTGCAGTTTTACTCTTGTATTCTCCTATATTATATTCAGTGACTGTTTTTTCTCTGTAGTGTTTTCAATCTCTTCCCGGGAGGCTGAGCATTTAGGGAAGCTTCAATTATTAGTCATGTAAAGTAAATGGTTCTCTAAAGGGAGCCTTATATAGCAATGATTATGAAGATTGGTATTCTATTGTGCAGAACCAGATATGAGCCCTAATTTCACTGTGTTTCAGCTGAATGGTGTTGGGAGCATTCTGATCCTTTGTGTACATCATCCACCATCTACATCCTACCTGTTTATTTATTTATTTATTTATTTATTGCTTTTTGGGTTACACCCGGCGATGCACAGGGATTAATTCTGGCTCTGCACCGAGGAGTTACTCCAGGCGGTGCTCAGGGGACCATATGGGATCTGGGAATCAATCCCGGGTCAGCCGCGTACAAGGCAAACGCCGTACCCGCTGTGCTATCTCTCCAGCCCCTTCCTACCTGTTTATTATCTACTCACCAATTTGTCAATTATTTATTATCTACCTATCTATTCATCTAATCATGCATCCATTTACCCATCATAAGCTATTGATCTTTATTTTTTGCCTATGCACTCTTTCTCACACACACACATACACACTGTATTTCTCTATCTCTCTTCCTCTTTCCTCATATCTGCTTCTGGTCAATGTATTTGTATATCATATGCCCATTGTTTTATATATATATATCATGTAATTTATCTATCTCTAAGAATATTTTTATTATCTCTTTGATTTTGATAAACCTGTGGACATGATGTTTATCCTCTTAACAAATTGTAGACTCTAATCCATTATTAACCAGACACATAATGCTATGTAGAAGGACTCTATATTTTATTCAACTCACACCACTGAAACCCTGTATAGATAGATGATCATTTTAGACCACTGGAGTAAGAGTTCCCTGCTTTGTCTATGTGAAGCAATAAACAAAATAGAGATGTCCCCTCTGGCCAGGGAACTCTTATTTATTTCTTCCAACAATGCCCAGTCCTCCTGACACTCTTCGTTTCTGTCCTTGGATATTAGTCTCATCATATATATACAATGCATATATATCACATAGAATGATTGCACCATGCACCATTGTGGGACATATATACATATATATATACATATACATATATATGAACTCCACATCGGAACCCATGGCCTGGAATGGAACGAACAGGGTGACAGACTGTCTGAGTTCATCATGTCAACCAAAACCTTCCATGGTAACTCACAATTCCAAAAGGCTGAATCTAAACGTTGGACATGGGAGTCTCCCGATGGACGGTTCCACAATGAAATAGACCACATCATATTCAATCGGCGGTTTTGCCTAACCGATGTTGCTGTTGTCCCAAAATTCCAAACAGGATCAGACCACCGTCTTCTTCGTGCAAAATTCTACCTCACAGAATGAGGAGAAAAGAATGCAAGGTTTAAGAAGAGGACTCCCAGAACAACCACCAACTGGGAGCTCTTTGGCTCTATTGCGGCAACATGGGAAGATGCCGTCATTGAAAACATTGATGAGGAATATGATCGAATGATTCAGCACCTCCATGATTGTGCAAGGAATGCCAAGAGAGAGATAACCACAAAAAACCGCCTTTCTTCGAACACTCTTGAACTTATTCGCCAACGTGGCTTGGCACATGCCTCAGGCAACCACAAGCGAACATCCAAACTGGCAAAACAGTGCAGAGAAGCCATCAAGGATGACCTCAAAAACAGGAGAGCAGCAGTACTGGTAGATGCAGCAGAAGCTGGGAAAAACATTCGTAATGCCCGCCTGTCCTTCACCAACTACGAAACCAAGATGACTGCCCTCCGACATCATGATGGATCTATCACATCTTCCAGAAGGGCAATGGAGAAGATTATTCATGACTTCTACTCAGATCTCTTTAATATCCACATCCACTTGCCCACATACCACATACCACATGATGGATATGTCGTTCCCAATGTTCTCCCTTCCGAAATCCAACATGCCATCTCGTCGGTAAAGAAACAAAGAGCACCTGGCCCAGACAAGATCAGACCTGAACACCTGAAGAATTTACCATCAGTACTCATCAATACATTGGCTCGACTCATCACACACTACCTGTCTGAATGCAAGGTTCCATCCCAATGGAAAACCAGCAGGACTGTACTACTATACAAGAAAGGAGACATCCACGGCATTGGCAACTGTCGCCCAATCTGCCTATTGTCTGTCATCTACAAACTATTCACTCGAGTCATCCTGAATAGGATTAGCAGAACACTAGATGAAGGACAACCATGTGAACAAGCTGGATTCCGAAAAGGATTCAGTACCATCGACCATATCCACATAATAACCAAGCTCATTGAGGTATCTCGGGAGTTCAAGATGCCACTCTGTCTAACGTTCATTGATTTAAAGAAGGCCTTTGATTCTGTTGAGATGGAAGTGGTCATGGAAGCCCTAGCCAATCAGGGCGTACAAACTCAATACATCAGGATCCTTTGTGAGCTCTATTGCGGATTCACTACCAAGATCTCACCATTCTACAAAAAAGTAATCATCCATATCAAGAGAGGGGTTCGGCAGGGTGATACCATTTCACCAAAACTCTTCAGTGCCACCCTCGAGAACATCATGCGACGACTAGAATGGGAAAACATGGGAGTGAAGATAGATGGTCGGCAACTACACCACCTCCGCTTTGCTGATGACATCGTTCTAATAACACCAAACATCAACCAAGCGGCACAAATGCTGAACGACTTTGACCGTGAATGTGGAAAGGTCGGACTACAGCTGAATCTTACGAAGACAATGTTTATGAGAAACAGCCTTGTTCCTGATGCTCCATTCGCTCTCAATGGAACCACCATCTCCGAATGCAACAGTTATATATACTTAGGTCGAGAAATCAACATGATGAATGACCTGACACTTGAGTTGCGCAGGAGGAAGAGAGCGGCTTGGAATGCCTTCAAGAGCATTGAAGAAATAACTAAAAGGACAAAGAACCTCCAGCTACGAGCACATCTCTTTGATTCCACTATTCTTCCTGCATTAACATATGCCTCAGAGACCTGGACCCTACAAAAACAGGATGGGAACGCTATTCGGGTCTCTCAAAGAGGAATCGAAAGAACTATGCTTGGAATATCACGATTCACTCAAATGAGAGATAGAATCTGGAGTTCTGATCTTCGTCAATGCTCAAGAATCAGGGACGCTGTCTCATTTGCCAAGACATCAAAAATCAGATGGGCTGGACACGTAATGAGGTTTACAGACAACCGCTGGACTAGAGCCATTACTGATTGGATTCCACGGGACATCAAAAGATCACGTGGACGCCCACCTATAAGATGGTCAGACTTCTTCGTCAAGACCCTAAATGATTGGTTTGAGGCTCTGCATGTTCCTAGAACGAACAGATACCATTGGGCTACGTTAGCACACAACCGGGATGAATGGAGATGTTACTGGCACCCGTTCGAATAAATCGATGAATAATGGGGATTAAGTGATAAGTGATATATATACTTATATATGATGAATGCAATCATTCTATGTGTGAATCTCTCCTTCTGGCTCATTTTATTCAGCATGATACTCTCTTCATGTCCATCCATTTATTAGCAAATTTCATGACTTTATTTTTCTGGGTGGCTGTGTAGTGTTCCGTTATGTAGTTGAACCACAGTTCATTTATCCAATCATCTGTTCACAGGTTGTTTCCAGATTCTGCCTATTATGACAGTGCTGCAATGAACATAGAATTGCAGATGGCTTTTCTGCTGTGCATTTTTGTGTACTCCAGAGTGTATTCCCAGAAGTGATATTGCTGGGTCAAATGGGAGCTCAGTTTCTAGGTTTTTTGAGCAATGTCCATATTGTTTTTCAAAATGGTTAGAGCAGTCAGCATTACTCTCATCTGCACCAGAACTGGTTGTTCTTTTTGATGTGTGCCAATCTCTGTGGTGTGAGATGATATTTAATTGTTGTTTTGATTTTCATCTCCCTGTTGATTAGTTATATAGATCATTGGGAAAGATTACTTGCCCAATACCCATCTGATAAGATAAGAAGTTACTATCAAAGACGTATAATGCACTGGTTGAACTTTAAAAGAAAAAGACATCCAATCCATCAAAAACTGGGGTAAGTGAACAGAAACCTCCTCAAAGAAGAAATTCAAGTAGTTTCTGTGACTTTTGACAGTGAGTTAAGATTATTTGCTATTTCATGTTATATTCAACAAAACTTTATTCACACTTAGCTGGATTTATTTTTACTACCTGAAAAAGAGTTTTTGACCAACTCTTATGTGATACATGTTTATCCAAGAGAAATATTGGTAGGATGGACGGATGGGTAATTTTCCTTTACCACATATGATCTATAGAAAATAACACAAGTGAATCATGAAACTGGAAACAAGGTGATAGAAAGAGAGAACTCAACAATGGGGAAATTGGGCCAGACTGATATTACAGTGGTGGGGCTTTTGCCTTGTACGCAGCCAACCCAGGTTCAATCCCTGTCATCCCATATGGTCCCCTAAGCACTGCCGAGAGTAATTCCTGAGTGCACAGCCAGGAGTAACCCCTGAGCATCCCTGGGTGTGACTCATAAAGCAATAAATAAATACATAAATAAATAAATAGGGAAATCTAAATAGGATGGATAGAAGTAGTATAAGTCAGGAATTATATTTTGTTTTGCTATTAGCTTGCTAGACATAATACAGGCATATCCCTGAGAGACCATAATAGCTTTCTTTTTATTCACTCAATTACTATTGACTGAGTCCTTTGACTTGTAGAATTTCCCTCCGTTCATATTTCTGAAATCTGTGCTTATTAAAGGGTAACATGTAAAAGTGTATCTAGCTTCACCATTGATTCTATGCAGTTTTGTTTGGTGAAACCAAATCCAAGTGATTGGCTCTACAATATTATAAAATATAGTAACATCTTATGCACCCACAATTGGTTCAACAAAACTCAGTGTTTTAAAAGACAGTGTCTTAAATAGATTTGCTTCTGATTTAGATTAAAAATGTAATGTGTTAGGACAAAAACTGGTGTAATAAAACCATTTTAGATTATGTAAGAGTCTGGAGCCTTGCCATGTACTACTCTGGACTTGTATATGCACAAGAACGCATATCCCGAGATGCCAGATATTTAACTGAATTTCAGATTCAATTTTGCTAAGTTGCAAACATCCTCAAAAAGCTGATAAACAGGAACGAGCCTCCCACATGCTTCCAGAAAAGCAAAATGCTTGGGAATTTTTTTCGAAATACTCTAATTGCTACAGCACATTTTATGGTCAATAAAGTATTCAATATGCTATGCAGCAGGGGTATTTCAACTAGAGTCAAATAAAAATAACTGTGCATGTGATAGCTCGATGAAAAGTTTCTTTTCTCAACAGGAGATAAAAAATCTCAGCTGTTTACAGCTTGACATATTTAAGAATTGATTGCACAAAGAGAATGTGTGGATTTAGTCTAGCTAAAACAAAATTTAAAAAATGCCTGGTAGTTGGCATCTAGGAAAGTTAGGACTGATTCAGATTGATTTTTGGAATATTTAAATGCAGGTCTTCTTTAAATATGTCATTCAAAAATCCCAAGAACAGCTGAATAGAAAATAAAGACTTTATTGTCAAGAAAACAACATATAAATTGGGAGCATAGGAATGCAGTCTCACTGGCACAGGCTGTAGAGCACATTTTAGAATGGAAAAGTGTGTTTATGGGGATTCTGAGGACTGACTTTACACTGAGTAGAATTTAGATGAAATAACAGTTCATACAAACTTAGGAGTTTTCTGTGGAAAGTGATGCACAATTATAATGGAGAGTGATGTGCATGCGTGGTCAAGGAAAACACAGTGAACATACGTAATCATACCGTGTGCATGAAGATGGCAGAGAAATGTCATCCTGGGTGAGTTATTTAGTAGGGTGACAAGGAAATATGAAAATGCATTCATTGCATAGCATCCACTATCTGTCCATGAGTCTGGGGATCTTACAATGATACCTGTAATATTATGGCTTATTGATACCAATAAAAATATATATCTATGTGTCTGCTTCCTGAGAGTGATTGTCATATCACTCAAAATACGAGATTCAAGCCAGCAATTGTTTCTTTCTTTCTTTCTTTCTTTCTTTCTTTCTTTCTTTCTTTCTTTCTTTCTTTTTTGGACTTGGAGGAAAGCGGTTATTATGCTTTGGTTATTTGATGACAGATATGAATAGCAACACTTGACTTTCATTGATTTTGTTTTCCAGAAAGGAATCCATCCTTCTTTTCCTCCATCCTTCACCCCCTGTCTCTTCTTCATGCATCTGTATATATCATTCCCTCTTTAAGATTTCTTTGCCACACCTATGTACCACCTTTCCAGATTTATACTAACCAGAATATTCTCTCTTTTTTTCCCTGAGAGAGTTAAAAGACTGAGGATGTGTGAACAAAATTTTGAAAATTTTGAAAGAGGGATTGTTCAACTTAATAGTTACTTGCTTTTTTATTGACCTTTTTATTTTTTTCTGGAGTCTATTATCATCGTTCTTGTGTGCCTGTGCATATAATTATTGATTGTTTTATTGGATGGTCTATTAATATACTTCCTCTTCAAGACTCTTTAACCTACTTATATGATTTATTTTTCTATATGTGCTTAACCCAATTATGATTTAAAGTGAATTTGTAGTGGAGTTATATTTATAAAACTTAGTCAGTATTACCTGGCTGGTGGAACTCTATCTTTAGAAATAAAAGTAATCTGTTTACTTTTTTAAAAAAACTTTTATCATAAAAGATTTCAAGCATAGAAAAATAGTGATAGTCTGTTCGGTAACTGAGATTAATTAATGATCAGCAATTAATCTTATCTCAGATAATAATTTATTTGGCAGAATATTAAAAATAAAAGATAGATATAATTCCTAGCTGATGAAAAATTTTATGTATGTGTAATATGAACTTGCTTATACATAGAACCTGCTGCTATTAGTATGACTAACACAATTGATAATAATTCTTTTTAAATTTTATTTATTTATTTATTTTTTAAAATTTTTATTAATGAAACACCATGAGGTACAGTTGTAGACTTACACATTTTTGTGCCTGGGTTTCAGTTATATAATGATCAAGTACCCATTCCTCCACCAGTGCCCATTCTCCACCACCAAAGATTCCGTTATCCCTCTCACCCCCATCCCCCCCATACCACCCCACCTCTGTGGTAGGGCATTCCCTTTTGTTCTCTCTCTCCTGTTGGGTGCTGTGGTATGCAAAAGAGGCATTGAGTGGCAATCATGTACTGTCTATAGATTTTGTACTTTCAGCATGCATCTCTCATCCTGGGAGGATCCTCCCAACACCCTTTACTTGATGCTCCCTTCTCCATCTGAGCTGCCTTTTCCCCTAGCATGTGTGGCTGGCCTCCAAGTCATGGAGTGAACCTTCTAGTACTTATCTCGTCTATTCTTGGGTGTTAGCCTCCTATTTTCTTACTTTATGTTCCCCAAATGAATGCAATCTTTCTATGTCTGTCCTTCTCTTTCTGACTCATTTCACTTAGATGATATTTTCCATGTAGTACCACTTGTATGTAAATTTTATGACTTCATCTTTTCTAACAGCTACATAGTACCCCATTGTGTAGATGTACCAAAGTTTCTTTAGCCAATTATCTGTTCTTGGGCACTGGGTTTTTTTCCAGATTTTGGCTACTGTGAACAGTGCAGCAATGGATATAGAACTGCAGATGTCATTTCGACTGTACTTTTTTTGCCTCTCCTGGATATATTTCCAGGAGTGGTATAGCTGGTTCAAATGGGAGCTCAATTTCTAATTTTTTGAGAATCGTCCATACTATTTTCCAGAAGGACTGAACCAGTCAGCATTCCCACCAGCAGTGAAGGAGGGTCCCTTTCTGGCCACTTCCGCACCAACACCGGTTGCTTTTATTCTTTTGGATGTGGGCCAGTCTCTATGGTGTGAGATGATATCTCATTGTTGTTTTAATCTGCATCTCCCTGATGATTAATGATGTAGAGCATTTTCTCATGTTCCTTTTTGCCATTCAAATTTTTTTTCTGAGAAAGTTTCTGTTCATTTTGTCACCCCATTTTTTGATGCAGTTGGATGTTTTATCCTTGTGGAGTTCAACCAGTACTTTGTATATCCTTGATATCAACCCTTGTCAGATGGGTATTGGGTAAATATCCTTTCCCATTCTGTGGAATGTCTTTGTATTTTGGTCACTGTTTCTTTGGAGGTGGGCCCTCTGTGGGCCCTTTCTTCCTTCCTGATAAATGCTTGCCGCACTATACTTTTTTTAAACACGGCTTTAGCTGCATCCCATAGATTCGGGTAGCCTGTGTCTTCATTCTCATTTATTTCGAGGTATCATTTGATTTCGTACTTGACTTCCTTCCTGACCCACTCTTTGTTTAACACTGAGTTGTTTAATTTCTAGGTGTTTCATTTGGTTCTCCGTGTCTGTGTTTGATTCACTTCTGTCTTCAGTGCATCATCATCTGAAAATATTGTTGATACTATTTCTATCTTCCTGATTATATTGAGGTATTTTTCATGTCGTAGCACATGGTCTATTTTGGAAAATGTTCCATGTGCTCTGGAGAAGAGTATGTATTCTTTCTTTTTGAGGTGTAAAGCCCTATATAGTTCTATAAGCCCTCTCTCTTCTATTTCTTCCTTCAAAGGCAATGTTTCCTTGCTGAGTATTGTTCTTGTTGATCTATCCAGAGGTAATAAGGCGATGTTGAAGTCTCTGGCTTCCACTGTGTTTTTAGCAATGTCCTCCTTAAAATTGGTTAGCAGTTGTTTTGTATATTTAGCTGTTCCTTCATTAGGTGCATATACATTTAAGAGTGTGATTTCTTCCTATTGTATGTATCCATTGATAAATGGAAAATGGCCTTTGCTATCTCTTCTAATCTTTTTCAACCTGAAATTGATGTTGTTGGATATTAGTATGGCCACCCCAGCTCTTTTGAGAGTTGTTTACTTGCTGGATTGTTTTCCATCCTTTAATTTTGAGTCTTTGTTTGCTCTGACTGTTCAGATGAGTTTCTTGTAGGCAGCAGAATGTTGGGTTCTGTCTCTGAATCCATTTTGCCATTCTGTGTCTCTTAATCGGTGAATTTAGACCATTGTTGTTGAGAGAGATTATTGTTATGGAGGTTTGTGTCATCTTTCTGTAAGGGTCTGCTGTGCTTATAGGGTTTGTCTTGTCTTATAGTAGCCCCTTTAGCTCTTCTTTTAGGTTTGGTTTTGAGTCTATGAAGTTCCTGAGTTGTTGCTTATCCACAAAATAGTGTGTCATTCCTTCGAGTTTCAGTGAGAGTTTAGCTGGAGAGAGTATTCTTGGTGAAGCATTCGTTTCAGTGAGTTTTTTCACTATATCCCACCATTGCTTTCAGGCTTGGAGGCTTTCCTCTGATAGGTCAGCTGTGAATCAAAGGGGTGCTCCTTTGTATGTGATTTCCTTCTTTGACCTTGCTGCTTGCAGTATTGTGTCTCAATCCGCAGCATCCACCATTCTAACTATGATATATCTTGGAGTGTTTTTATTAGTGTCTCTTCTAGCTGGCACCCTCGGGGCTCCTTGAATCTGAATGGCTGCATTATCCAGCTCTCAGAACTTTTCAGCAATGATTTGTTTAACCGTGGCTTTTTCACTAGAACTGTTTTCCTGACGTTCTGGTACTCCAGTGATTCTAATGTTGTTCCTCTTGGAATCATCTCCTAGGACTCTGATTCGCTCTAGAACTATTTTGAGGTCTCTTGCCATTGTTTGTTGTTGCCTGTAGGCTTTATGCCGCTGATCTTCCAGCTCACTATTCTGTCTTCTGCTGTGGTCATTGTACTGTTGAGGGCACAGACTAAGTTTTTTTTATTTTATCTATGGAATCATTTAATCGTGACATTTCTGTGCATAGCTTTCCAATTTCAGCTCTCATTTCTTTCTGTATTTTCTCGATTATTTCTTTCATGTCCTCCTTTAATTTACTAGATATCTGTCTCACTGTTTCATTGAGTTCATTGAACATCTTCATAACTTCATATCTGAATTCTTTCTCAGAGAGGTCCCTTAGGTGAGTAGCACCTACTGAGGCTTCTGGACTCTTATCATTGTCCTCCCCTTGTGGTGGGAATTTGCGTTGTTTCTTCATGTTGGTGTGGAGGTATGGAGACTGAGATGTTGCATGAGATTGCTGGAATGAGTAAAAAACCTGTGGTTGCATGAGGGGCTGCCAGCCCAAAATCAGACCACGCCCCCTACTGGTACCTATTGTGTGGGGTGTGTATAACCTGGGAGGGAAGAAGACATGGCACAACATTGGGGACAAACAGGAAGCAATTCTTTAAAGTAATACTTACTCCATTTTGACCTGTTCAAATTTCCTGAGTTGTCTATTAATATTTTGTCCTACATTCTGTTTATATCTGTAGTCCAAACAAAAGTCTTTTACTCTGTTTGACTCTTGTATATTAACTGCTTGCTCTGTTGTCTTCTACTTTTCTCTAGGTGTGAGGGTTCTCTTTTTATGGGTTTGTCACTCACCTCACTTGCACCTTGCCTGCCCTTTTCATAGGCTGGATTAGATCAAGTTCTTGTCATTCTTCAAGGCCTGGGTCATAAACCAGGCTGCAGCAGGGCTTTGAAGAGAAAACGTCTTAGGCTAGACTTCTGATTTGCTTTCAGGAAATTGCTCTCAGTATTTTCCTCTGGGAAAATGTATAAGATCTCCTACTTTCTACACTCCAGGGGAGGTGGGGGTGGTGGTCTTACGGAACAATAGACATAACTGAATGTTTCTCTATATAGAGGTGGTGTGACTCCATAAAACTGAGTCTATTTGCCCCATTAGATTATGAATTTTAGGTTGAGGAGAGATTGTTTGAAGCTAGAATGTACCAGAAGACTAATTTCTCCTTCCTTTGCTTATAAACCCATTATTTCACGTCCACATAGATTTTATGGAAAAAGTAACAACCATGAGTTTATCTCAGAGTTACCACATGCTTACAACTTAGTCTTGTCCTTTACAGAATGATGTATGCAAAACTTATAGCTTACTCAATAAATTAGTGAATGTGGAGATAAATACTTGCATTTATACTGAAAACATATATGTGTGTGTGCATATATATATATTTATATATATTTCTAGTAGGATGTCAATACTTCACGTATTTGAATCATGATGAAGCTCAACCATCTACACTCTGGTTCTCAGCATAACCTTAGACCCAGAGATAAAGGAGGGGTGTATTTTGAAGGAAAAAGGATTTCTGGCAATAACTTCAGACTTGACATCAGAATAGTAATGAAAATACCTGAGCTCTGAAATAATTATGAACACTTTCTTTGAGGTTTGCCTCATCCCTTTTCTTTTCTATTTCTTAGTCCTCATTTCCTTGGCCAAACTGGATCATACAGTCCTGAAATATGTGAGAGACTTCCAAATTCTCTGAATATAACTGCAATAAGGTGGTTTCTGTGTCCGCTCCCATAAATATCAATAAAATGTGTGTATAGTAGTGAGCCAGTGGAGATTTTATAAATATAAATGATAATTTTTTCATTTAATAGAATTTTAAAGTTTATGGTACACATCATTTAATTAATAAATATCATTTAATCCTTCAATGATTTTTCTATAAACAGCAACTGTATGCCCAGCAAGAGTGAAAGTCTAGCAAATATAAATAACTTGTTGAATGCAGAGAAAAAGAAATAAATGCAAATTTTAGTATCATTGGCTGATTTAAAGCTGCTTCAGACACTTTCTTTGTGTTGTTCTTATACTGAGAAAAGGTTTTCACAATGGAAAATACAGTCCTACCGTTTGAAAATTGAATTTGACTATGAATTATAGCGTGCTGAGAGGTAAGACTAAAGAGACCAGAGAGAACAGGAAATTTAGTGGTGAGGGTAGACAATCAAGGATCTTGGCTTTGTGAGCTCTTGGCACAGACTGATGTCCTTTCCATTCAAAGGTCAGAGTCGGTCAGGGGATTTCCCTGACTCTCACCATAATGGCAGCATCATGTGTGCTCATGGGAATAATGACACATGTCAACAGAAGTCAAATGATGAAGGACTTCATGATGTGAACATACCAGTGACATTTCCAACAGTGTTTGAGATTCCATACTAATGAGTGAGAACAGGGTGACATTTCAGGATCATCAAGTTCCTTCTTTTCCATTGTCATCACCACATATGTGTCTCCTGTTGCCTGAGGAGAGGTGTTGTAAGGAATGAGGAGGAAAGTAGATCCCATTTTTTAAAGCATAATTTTCCTTACATAGAAAGTTTATTTCTGGAGCAAACCTGAAACCTGGATCCTACCCTGAAAATATTTGATATTCTAGGTCACTAATATAATAAGTATTTTTCTTGAAGTCTGCAGAGCCTTGATCAAAGTTAGATCCTAATGATCTACATGCCAAGTTGACACAGCTCTGGACACCTTGGGGATACCGAGTGGGACATTTTGGCAAAGTCTATTCTTCAGTTCTTTGTCTGGCATTCTGTGTTTTCAATCAGAAATACTGAAAATGTCTTACCATAGTCTTCCCATCTATTTCTTATCCTAATTCTGATGACTAAAATACAATAAATGATTATTAATGACACTTGAACAAGTCTAAAAATAGCTAAGCCCTAGGTTACTCCCCTCTTGAAATATTCCTAATAATTCACATGTCAATGTGACAAATGATTCACATTTGAGTCCAAAGTCAGCCTTTAGGACATAAGTCTCCCCTTTAGGCACAAAAGATTTTGCACTAGAAGTTAAAATGCCTATCAAAATGCTTACTTATATCAATTCCATTTTTCAGCGCTCCTAGTTTATAGCTATCTAGTATAAAATTCACATTTACTCTTGAACCAGCATAACAACAATGGAACACCAGCATTTCAAGTCACTTTAATGCTTATCAGATGCTTATCATGCATCCCCTGTCATTTAATTCTGTCAACAATTCTATGCAATTTGTAGTATAACCATGTCTGCTAGAGATGGTTAAATGTGTATTTGGAAAGGTTAACTGACTCGCCCACTGGAAAATTTCAAAATAGAAGTTAGATATTTAGACTCTAGCTATTCCCTTTTTTTTTCAAACCATGTCTTTCTGCTTCCATTAATCCCTGGGAGACATTTTGTGAAATATGACACCGATTTTTCTCTACATGAAAGAATTCTACTGGATTCCTAGGGGTTCCATAGCACATAAACACAAGTTACTTGACTTAAGCAACAGATATATATTTTTTCAGTCTGAAAACTAAGTAAAGTAAAGTAAAGGCCCTCCCGTTGATCATTGATTTGCTCGAGCGGGCCCAGTAACGTCTCCATTGGAGACTTTGTTGTTGTTACTGTGTTTGGCATATCGAATACGTCACGGGAAGCTTGCCAGGCTCTGCTGTGCGGGCGAGATACTCTCGGTAGCTTGCCGGGCTCTCTGAGAGGGGCGAGAGGAATCGAACTCGGGCCGGCCATGTTGGCTGCGTGCAAGGCAAACGCCCTACCGCTGTGCTATCGCTCCAGCCCAGTCTGAAAACTAAAGGTTTGAAAATCAAAGGACGGAGATAAGAGAGATTCCTCCTTGCCGCTTTCAATTCCCCATGTCTCCTAGTGTTACTTTATTTATGGCACATTATTTTGAAATTAAATTTAAAAAATGTTATCTCTGTCTTTGCATGGCTTACTTATCTTGTACTTTGTGTTCTAGTCTAACTTGTATAAAACACTCTCACTTAATTCTGGTCTTGTCTAATAATCCAGAACAGTCATGACTTTATCCTCACAATAATTACTTCTGTTTCAAATTGGAGCCCAACGATGTAAATTTTCTGGGGTTAATATTTAACATTTTGCAACTATATGTATTACACATATTCTAGTAAGAAAATCAGTCGACCTAGTCTCAGTATTGTTTTCTGGACAATGGATCACTCATGAGGAACTTTATGAACTAAAGATCATGTGTATTTTGACATTCTTTATTTTAGGAGAGAGTAAAATAAACCATTATCTTAACTCTGCCAGATTTTGTGTTCTATACACCGAACTTGCTAAGAGCTGATTTTCATGTGTTGAGATTTGCCATGACTTGCTGTGCACTTTCCTCATAGTCATAGAGAATGATAACGGGCATCGGAATCCAGTGTCACCTAACCTAGAATTATCTAAAGAACTTAAGTATGTCTCTGACTTTCAGACTATACTGCTCATATTCTCATTTTGGCAGATTAAACAAGGAGCGGTTTATTCAAACACCCTGGAAAGCTAATGTTTCTCAAATCCATATATTGTGATTTCTCTATCATATTTCTTAATAGACCTAGCTCTTTACTTTGTATTTTATCTGCAGTGACTAGAACGGAATGCATAAAGTTGGAAATAGGTGAGCAAAGGTATCACTATATCAACATAATAATGCAAAATGAAAGAAAAGCACCCAAGCAAGCAATTGACATTCTAAACCATGCTTTTAACATGGTTAAAATTTGAACTAACACAAAAATTTGTCAAA
This sequence comes from Sorex fumeus, assembly GCF_029834395.1. Classification (NCBI taxonomy): domain Eukaryota; kingdom Metazoa; phylum Chordata; class Mammalia; order Eulipotyphla; family Soricidae; genus Sorex; species Sorex fumeus. The sequence continues at coordinate 5,925,928 of NW_026606134.1, read as the reverse complement.
TTCAGCCCAATTTTACTTAAGTTCAAATAGCTTTTCTCAGTTATAAAATCCATATATTTTTGAAATTGGAAATAGTTAATAGAAAAGACAAAATCATTTCAATTTATAGACTATAGACTTATTTTCTTGTTTTTTTAATACAGTCCATCTTTTTAATAGACTATTGCATCTTCTGTTGTCCATAAAATTATGGATCTTTTGGGCCAGAGAGATAGGACAGCAGCTAAGACACTTGCCTTGCATGTGCCAGACAGGGGATTAATCTCTGGCAACAAATATGTTCAGCCCATGTCCAGAGTGATTCCTAGATACAGAGTAGGCCTGGTCTTCAACACAGCCAGGTGTGGGACCCCTTAAACACTCACAAAAAATGTGGATCTTTTATGCCTTTCATCTTCTTTATAAATTTTTATTGCTGTATAACAGCTCAGCATCTGTAGATATTTATGTAAAAGTTTTTTTCATTATAGTCACTTAAACATTCCAAGCATTTTTATATATTATAAATAATACTCAGATGATTAATATGGAATAAGGATATCTCCCAGTAGTAAATATATGTCTCCCGGAATTACTTCACAGAAGTAAATGTACTGATCTCTAGATAAAATTTGATTATATTTTTTCTTGATGTATTTATCTACATGGAGTATTAATCTTTCTTTGACAGAGGTGGTTGGGAAACACCGGGCTATATGCAGGACTTATACCTGCTTTGTGCTCAGGAATCATACTTGCACTGCTTGGGGAGCCATATGCAGTGCCACAGATTGAACCAGGGTCAGCTGGATGTGAGTCAAGTCCCTTTCACACTATTCTGTCTCTCTGACCATGGCCTTAAAGCAGTTTTAAAGGGAAAAATATTGTCTGAAAAGCTATATAAAATGTATATCATTATTAATAAAAGAAGGATGTTTTTAAAGGTAAAATAGACCCTATTTTTTGCTTACCAAGTAACTAATGCCTAAAAAATAACATTTTGTTCTTTAGCATTTATATGCTACCAACATTTGTGTTCAATGAGAATTTTGAATGGTGCAGGCTGAAGTGAAAACTGGCATGTCATGTTGAAAAAACTTATGAATAAGAAATATTATAAAAAGACCAGGTTCACTCTCCACCCTAGAGACTAGCCTGTATCTCATCAACCCAGGTTCTATACCACTCATGACATTTGGCCCCACAAGATCCACTAAGACTAATCTCTGTGCACAAAACCATTAGCCAACCCCTAGCACAGCTGGGCATGCCCCCCAAACCCTAAATCAATAAACAAGCAAAAAATGCCATTGTCTCTTATGGGCTAAGAAGTGCCCCCTGACAAATCCCTATGTTGAATTGCTAACTCCGAGAAGCATAGAATGTGACCACATTTTAAGCTAAGGTCTTAAAGAGATCTTCTAAGGGAAATGATATATGAAAACAGGAATTCACCATGGTGATTTACTGAGTAAGAGAAGATAAGAACAAACATAGCATAAAACCAGGGAGCAAGAACTAGGTAGCGAGAGCCAGTCATGGGGAGAAAGATAGCTGCAAGTCACAGAGAGGTTTCGAAGACACTGGACTTGCCAGGATCTTGATTTCAGACTTCCTGAACTATGTGAAACTATCTCAGAACTAGCTAACAGAAGTATGAGAAAAAATTACAACACCAAAACCAACTATTTTTCAAGCCACCCTGTCTGTATTTTTTTTCTTATGGAAGCTCCAAAAATTATTAAAATGTTCCCTGCCAATCGACTTATAAGAGTGACATACATTTTCCTTAATAGTGTACACATGCTTTTTTTTTTAGCTTATACATACTTACTTCCTTTTATCTGTGGTTACAGAGTGATTTTTTTCCATTTGTCATATTTTCTTCATCTTCATATTTTTGGAGGGGCTGCATGTCTTTGCCATTTTTGTTGCTTTTCTTCAATTATTCATCTTTCCATTATGTTGTCTCCTCTATACTTCAAAGCCTACAGAGTCTTCTCCCTTAATACATTTGACATGCAGTCAGCTCTATTTTTGTTAGTTTTTATGTGGTTTGCTGTGAATTGTGTTATGTAACTGTTGTTCATGTTTAGGAGAGCAGATTTACAAAAGTAACAATTTCAAATTGATACAGCAAGATTTTATTTCTCCCTCCCTCCATGCTTTCCTTCCTTCTCTTTGTTTCTTTCCTTTCTTTTTCTTTCTTTCTTTCTTTCTTTCTTTCTTTCTTTCTTTCTTTCTTTCTTTCCTTCTTTCCCTTTCTTTTCTTTCTTTCTTTCTTTCTTTCTTTCTGTCTGTCTGTCTGTCTGTCTGTCTGTCTTTCTGTCTGTCTTTCTTTCTGTCTTTCTGTCTTTCTTCTTTCCCTTCTATCTTTTTATCTCTTTCTCTCTTTTTTCTTTCCTTGTTCTTTCTTTTTTTCTTTTTTTCTTTCATTTATGAGATCCTTATGTGGCTTATGAGACCACATCCCACTGTAATAGAGCTATGGTCCATGAAAGTAAAATTTTCTTTAATTTATTTTCCTTTGTGTGTGTCCCGATCAATGATCTATAGTTTTTATTTTCAGGGATCTGAAAATAAACTATTTTCAAATCATCAAGATGATGAATTTTTATTTGGTTAAGTGGTTGTTACTTCAGTTTAGAGTCTACATGAAGGGCTGGAGAGAGAGAGAGGAGAGAAGAGAGTAAATTTTGAAATGCATTTGAAACAATTTTATTGATATTGAGAATTATAAAGACAAAGCATATAAAAGCAGAAGATAGCTATAGCTCTCTGAAATTTTTTCATTGTCTTTGAAATTCTACTGGAATATAAGTTAAGTGAAGTCTGTGTTTTCTTGCAAGATGAAAGAACAAAATCCTTTCTGATTTTTCTCATTTCCATTTATGTTCTTGTGCTAAGAAAAAAATTAAAGTCTTTTTCAATGGACCATTTTACCTAAGTTTTCTACTATCTTTCCCTTTGAAGATATTTCTAGTAATGTTAAAGAAAATTCTCTCTTTTCTTGAGATCTGTGATTATATCATCAAATTTTGCTTTGAGATTCATCAAAAGAGCATCATCAAAAGATACTGATCATCATTTCTTTGTTGGTAGTATTCAACATATGAAAACTTTTCCATTTATGGTATAAAATTTTCTGACCATCGGGGAATTACTTCTGATTTGAACCACCTTATATTCACGTTGAATAGTAGGAAGTAGAGGCTAAAACATTACTTGGAATAAACAATTGAAGATTTTAAAAGCTAAAGAGGTGAAAATGTTTACCTTTTCACTTATTTATATGTACTTTACAAACAATATTTTAAAAATTATAGTATAAAGCACATTGGTATGATACAGTAATGCTGCAATTGCTATTGTAACACTAGTTAATGGCACCATTACATCATATAATTATTATCCTTTGGGGAACAATTATAATTGACTCTAACAAATTCAATGTGTATGATATAGTTGCGCCATCTATAAATGATGTATACTTATTAGGAGTCCAGATTTATTTATTAGCTGTATTTTGTAGTTTCACCCCTATCCCTGATAGTCAGTATTCAAGTTTATATTTCTGAGTTTGGATTTTTTAGAATTCATATTTTAGAATTCTTCTTCGAGAGATACCTTATACTATCTACTCTTCTCTTCTTTATTCTGTTAACACAATGTTCTCATGGTCTACTCATGTTTGAAATGGGAGAATTTCTTTTATTTATCATGACTGAATCACATTCCATTTACTCTTCTTTACATCTTCTTCATTCATTGATGAACATAGGTTATTTACAGATCTTAAATATTGGGCATAGCATTGCATAACTTTGGAAGTCCATATACCTCTTCAATAAACTATATTAATTTCCTTTTAGTATATTCCCAGAGGTAGAATTTCTGAACTGTGTATAGTTTTATATTTAATTTTTAATAACTATGTTTTTTCCATCATGTTAAATCAATTTATCACCCCAAATACAGTGAAAAAGTGTTCTCATTTCTTTTACTAAGGTTCATTGTTATTTAATTATTTATTTCTTTATTTTTAGGCACTATGATATACAGTACCGTTAGGGATAGGGGTTCATGCAAACAATTGTCCAACACCACCACCTCCCCCAGAGTGCCGCTCCTCCCATAAGGTGGTCATTATATATAGCTCTGGTATGTAGACTACTCCAGCTCTGTTGCCTTTGGCTACTTGTTATCCCCTTACTGTGTTTTTTTATGTACCACATATCACTGTATCATTGTATCACTGTCGTCCAGTTGTTCATCAATTTGCTGGAGCAGGCACCAGTAACATCTCAGTTTGCCCCAGTCCTGAGATTTAGCAGTTTCTCCTTATTCATCCTTCCCAATGCTGCCATTTTGCAGGCTCTTTCAGGGTCAGGGGAATGAAGCCCGTTATGGTTACTGTTTTTGGCACATCCACTACGGCACGGGTAGCTTGCCAGGCTCAGCCATGCATGTACCACACATGAAAGAGATAATTCTGTATCTGCCTCTTTCCTTCTGAATAACTTGGCATGATAAGAGGATACCCTTCAGAGCTATTCATGCAGTAGCTGATTTCATGGTTTCATCTTATAGACATATAGCTTTTTCATTTGTGTGCGTATATGTATATTTCTCTTTGCTTTCATTTCCACCAAAGATGCTTTTTCTCTGCTCTTAGAAGTTTATTAGCCAAGTTTAAACATTTAAATCTATTGATAACATTTATTCATTTTGATATATTTTAACCAAACATCTACTGCAAACCAGGCACTGTCCCAAAATTTAGGAGCACAGTTCTTCTATAAAACATAGCTACCGACCAATCAGAATGGGCCCTGGATATTACTAAAGAACAGAATCTCAGATGGTCCTTGCTGTACCTTTAGTGCTGGATTTGTAAGTCCTGTGTGGATTAAAGGAAAGGGCTATTCATTGAGGAATTTCATATACCCCTCACAAATTATAACTGTATGCCTGCCTTCATTATTATCTGCAAAATAAATAAAAATGAATCTAGCATCCCGTACTTTGGGGTTTGACTGAATTAGTGTGGGGGAGCAGAGTTACTTAGGGGTACACCATGAATGATTGAGCAAAGTCTGTATTGAGGACCCTCAAAGAAGGCAAAGGTCAGTACTCTACAAGAACGAGAGTAAAAATCGCAATAAGAAAACCCTTTATAGAGATGACTGTGGCGAGTTTCATTGGATTTTATTGGGTTTAATGTGAATATGTCTGAAGGGTGTCTACAAAATATGAACCACACAATAGTTTAGTTGACTAACAGAATTTTCTCCAAAATTTGGTTGTCAATATTGTCATCTTGGTTTTTTTGTTAACCTGGTTCTATTTACAGACCAGTTTCCTGAGGTAATCAGACAAAGCATGACTTTATCATATCAATTACCCTGGCTCTGTTAAGCATGTAAACTCTGTTAACTAACATAGTTCTGCTAACCATGGGTGAAGGTATATTTTCTCATTTAGAATGTTATACACATAAGAAGAAAGTTTTACAAATTTTCTAATTATGTCTTTGTGGCAGGTCTGAATGTTGGGGAAAACTCCAAACAACTGTGTTTGGTCCTTTGTTGTAATATTGAATGTGATCAACATAGAGAGAGAGAGAGAAAGTGAAAATCTGCCACACAGGCAGGGGGTAGGTGGGAGGGGTGTATACTGGGGTTCTTGGTAGTGGAAAATGTGCACTGGTGAAGGGACGGGTGTTTGATCATTGTATGACCAGCAGAGACTTGAACTGGAAGGATTTGTGACTGTTCTCATGGTGATTCAATAAAAAAAAAAAGAAGAAATTTTTACTTTTTTTTTTTAGAATGAATTCTGCAACTGCTTTCTTGTCATCCCAGTGATGAAGTGCAAAAGTGACATTATTAATTTCATTAGAAAACACATTGACTAATAGTTTTTTTAATAAATAGAGAAGGTGATAGGGAAAGAGGGAAAAGAACATTGAAATCCCAAAATATATAAACATTTCCACTCATGGAAATTAAAATTATCTCAATAAATTGAGTGCATCTATGTGATATTGTAACATCTGTATCCAGAAATATAGTACCTATTAAGTATAAAGATAAAACCCAAACAAAAATGGGTGACAAAAAAGAAAGCACCCATTTTCCAATAGAAGGAGTTGTCCCAAAGAATTCAGTTATTTATTATTATTATTATTTGCTTTTTGGGTCACACCCAGAGATGTTCAGGGGTTACTCCTGGATCATACACTCAGGAATTACTCCTGGCGGTGCTTGAGGGACCATATGGGCTGCTGGGTATCAAACCGGGTCAGCAGTGTGTGAGGCGAATGCCCTATCCGCTGTGCTATCACTCCAGCCCCTCCCAATCATTATTGATTCTGTGCATGGAGAGGAATTGATAGATCAAGAAATACCTATCCAGAAAAGTCCAGTTTATTTGCACTGTAAGAAACTGGAAAACATAAAAAGAACCTAAAAGTTTTCTTTTTGGTCTTTTTTCAGTTTCTGCCTATATACAGTTAAACATTTGCAAATTTGTTTGACCATAGATACTTGAAGATATGCAGTTCCATCCAAACTTTGAAACCCTTTATAGCTCAATCCCTACAGAGAGATTAAAACCATAGGATTTAATGATTGAGTGACTATGAAAGAAAATTAAATAAGAAATTCCTGCTTTCTTGTAGATATCATTTTGGGTTTCTCTGCCAGTCAACCGTTGGATACTGTTTAAGCATTTTGTTTATCCTCTTTTTCTTCTTTGTTATAATGCTCCTTAGATTTTAATTAGAGAACAGAAAATTGGCAGTGACATAAAGGATTGACTTCAAAGGAGCTATTAAAGACAATCAGGAAAATATTTTTGGACACAAATGTATTTTTAAAAGTATAATTTCCCCCATAAAATATTGATGTGAACAGAATTGGAAGTTTTCAGTGAATATGCAATTCATTTTTATTTCATGAAAATAAAAGTTCTTTCATAACACAGAAATTTATTTCAAACAATTATAAGCTGTCATATATATCTGAGGCAAGCAAATATTTCCATATAATTTTTCTAATATCTCCTTGAAAAAGAAGAGTCATTTTACAACTGTCTGTAAATAATCCTGCCTAAATTGATATGAAATGAAAAATAGAAATGAAGCAATCTAAGAGCTTTACAATGGAAAAACCTTTCTTGGGAGTTTTGATTCAGTTTTTAAAGCTTGAAAAATAGGCTATAAAGTCTAAAATACTAAGCAACTACATACATTTTACTATGACACTGTATATATTCAAAATAAATTGTATAGTCAGTTCAAATCTGTGAACTAAAGAGCAAAAATGTTTGCCAGCTGAGTAAGTTTACTGATTAAGAACACTAGTGTAGTAATGTGGCATGGATTGAAATATTTATTCAGTTAGTTACATATGGTATTTTATTTGACACATTACTTTATCTATTTTATTTCTTAAATTCACTATGCCCTTAAAATATTAAGGTAATGCACATTTTATATGTACTGTATGTTAATTAGATGATAACAAACAAGATAATTATCGTAGGACAATTGTCACAAGTTGCAGAGAAAATTGATCCTAATGTGTAAATATAAAATTTAACGTGAATTAATATGATTGTTTGTAGAAAACACTAACCAAACAGCAGAAATGGAAATGCCCTGAAATGAATGGCAGTGATGACAAGTTTCATCACAAAATAAAAACCTGCCTTTGTCAAGAGGAAGAATGCTTGCCTGGAAGTTTGTTTCTATGTAGCCATGTTCATTTTTTAAAATTTTATCACATATTGCTGCTTTATTTTCTGAATAATATTTTAAATGGAAAGTTTTTCATCTGGGTACATTTTCTGGTCTCTTCAGATGGAATTCTTAAATTTACGTTTGCCTTGCATGCAGCCAACATGGCCGACCCGAGTTCGATTCCTCCGCCCCTCTCGGAGAGCCCAGCAAGCTACTGAGAGTATCTCGCCCGCACGGCAGAGCCTGGCAAGTTCCCCGTGACGTATTCGATATGCCAAACACAGTAACAACAAAGTCTCCAATGGAGACGTTACTGGGTCCGCTCGAGCAAATCGATGAACAACGGGTGATAGTTTTATTGTTTGTTAAACTACTTTAAGAAATATATTAGGGAATTCAAAATATAAAAGAGTAATGATATAGGGGAATGACACAGGATAGGGGGAATTATTAGCATGGCACTGTATAGCACTGTCCTCCTGTTCATCGATTTGCTCGAGCAGGAACTAGAAATGTCTCCTTTGTGAGACCTGAAGGAATTGAACCCAGGTCGGCTGTGTGCAAGGCAAACACCCTTCCCGCTATGCTATCGCTGGAGTGGCTGGAGCACAGTGGTAGGGCCAGCTTACCCTAGTTCGATTCCTCCATCCCTCTCGGAGAGCCTGGCAAGCTACCCAGAGAATATCTCGCCCACATGGCAAAACCTGGCAAGCTCCCCAGGACGTATTCTATATGCCAAACACGGCAACAACAAGTCTCACAATGGCGTCTCCACCTACAATGGAGACGTTACTGGGCCCTCTTGAGCAAATTGAAGAGCAGCAGTTGGACAGTACTACAGGATAGGATAGGGGGAATTATACTTCCTTCATATGGCTTTGATCCCAGTTTGATCCCTGGCACTTCATATGGTCCCCTGAGCATTTCCAAGAATGATTACTGAGCACAAACCCAGGAAAGAGTAAGCTCTGAGCAGAGGTGTGTGTGTGTGTGTGTGTGTGTGTGTGTGTGTGTGTGTGTGTGTGTGTGTGTGTGTGTTTTGGTGGGGTTGGGGGTGAGGAACATGGGAAGAGTTTATTTGAGGTTAGCAGTATAAGCGTGGCATGAAAATCAATTGAAAAAAAGTAGTAGAAAAAAAAGAATGGCTGTTTCTTAGGAATGACTTGGCATGAATGATGAGAATGTGAACTTTTGATTAGTGCATATTATGCTAATCGTATTACTGTGACATGACACTCAAGATATCCCTCAAGTGAAAGGATTGGAGTAAGTGATTAAAACTTTTGTTCTTACCAGTGGCAGCAGTCTGAAATATAATCTTAATTAAAATCAGAGATAAGAAATCAAAGGGTAAGTTCAATTCTAGCTGACCCTGTTTAGTAAATCAAAGATTAGTTTCTCAAATAAAGGACACCAAAGATTAGTTATGTATTTATTGCTAGCTTTTAATCAGTGCTATGTGTCAAGCCCTGAGTTTTCCAAGCTGTATCCAAGAAAGCTAAGATTAGAAGAGAAAAATCACAGAACTGTATACTGGGTCATAGGATCAGTGTGATTCTAGAAATATAAGCAAAGTGTTATTGTAAAATGCAGAAAGAAAAGGAAAGGAGCACTTTTTATGAAGGGACTTTATTACACTATCTCATAATTACTGGTTCTTACATATGCAGTTGAAATGGTCAAAGGAGTTGAGATGAGAACATAAAGGTTCAAGATTTGGGTTCTGTTGCCAGAATCTTATCGGTGAAACAATTTTTTTCTGTGTGATTGAAATATTCATATTAAAGGACCTTTTAAATATACTATTTTTATTTATTTAGATTTCTCTTGTACATAGTGAATGCATTTGAATGAAGTATAGAGGGTTTGGGGTGGGGTACAAATCGAGGTATGCTGAAATGGCATCGGGAAGGGAAGTTTGACTTTTGTAATATTCAAGTGATAGATGCTTAGGTATGAACTGAGGCCAAGACCGGGTGGACACAAACAAAAATTATTTCAAGTGTAGGTTCTATCATACTTGACAATTGTATGATTGAGGGTGGTATATGCGTGTGGTGTGTGAGTATAGTCCCAAAGAGCAATAACTTAGTGCCTCAAAAGTTAATATCTCACTCAAAAGTTAATTTCTCACTCAATATGCATAACTGCCCAAATAGGCATTTACAGGGCACCTTACACATACTTTGTTCATCATAACGAGGCTGGGATTAGGCTTGGCTATTTCCAATATCAATATTGGAGGGTTAAATAAACAGGGCAAAACACAGACTATCATTAGCAGCTTCGACCTGGAAGTGACCGTTACATTTCTGCATTCATTCTGTTGACCTAATTAAGTCCTTTGCCCATGTTCTTCTTCAAGGGAAAAACCCAGGACACTTTTCGATCAACTCTAAAAATGTATATTAGAATTTAGGCAAAAATCTTTACCATTGCAACAGATAGACTGCAAGGGAACAATGATAGAGAGTTGGTGAGAATATCAGAGCTATCATCCACTTGTATTTTTAGTTATGCAGTCAGGTCCCTATTCTTTGACTAAGTTTTTCTATTCTTTACTTTCTCTTCTTCCAGGAAACTTATCTAACAATAATTGGACAGGGATCTAGGTGGGCCACTTTCACCTGTTTTCTGATACATATTCAATGACTGATTCTTTGGTGGGGATGTAGTTGCAGGTCAGGGTTTGTTGATTAAATAAATATAAACACTCCCAACCCCCATGTTAAATTCCAAGCCTCCCACATGAAACCAGTAAAGAATGTTGCTAATAGAAGCTCAGTAATCTATCATTGTTTTATTTGGATTTTCTACCATAGACGCACAATAGCACTAAATATCCTCATGTGCATAGCAAACAATAACAGGTAGATAAATAATTTAGAAATTATTAAGTTTAAAGTATTTATGAGTTATTTTAACTATCTTTTATTGTAACTGTGTCTAATTTGATTATTAACATTGAAAGTGTTCAGTGACAAGATTACAAATTTTCTGAAAATTTGGGCGTTGCCGGCCATAAATTCTCACAGGCTGGAAACAGTGCTATACAACAGTGTGTATTTGTCCTTTTTATTACTTTATATACACTTTTAAATTATTCATGGACTCATGTGTCTTCTCTGCTGGGACAATGAGATCCTCAAGGAAGAGGTCATTGTCTCACTGTAGAGATCTTTAGTGTTTAATATGGTGCTTGGATCATAAAAAAATATTACAGATACCAGTCGAGAAAATGAACTACTTAAAGCTTCTTTAAATCATAAAATTAGCAACATTTGAAAAAGATATCTGAAAGTTATTCCACTTTAGCCAATTGACCTGAAACTAAACTCTTCTTACCTGCAATTGCCCAGATATTAATACCTGTTCAGTTCTTGGGTGAATGTCAGTTTCACTAAAAAAAATCTCCAAGTAAATGAGACCAGAACCAGAACATTAGAAGGTTCTATTTTATTTTCTGTTTTTGAGGTTTACTTTTTACATGTTTTCATGTAGTCTAAGAATAGCTATTGCATTTTGTCTCTCAAATGAAATTAAGTTAATAAAGATAGCACTCATGTTTTATGCTTTTACTTAAGATAGTGCTGTTCATATCATAGTGACTCAGTGCATTTACTATGTGACTGTTTCACTTCTATCCAAGAGGCTGCATCTAATATATCTAGATACACAACTAGATTTAGTTCATCTGCTGGTTTTTCTGTCTTACTGAATTAGCTGAATCTTTACCATTAGAATGTAACTCCATTTTGAAATTAGTGGATTAACATCTCATTTTTGTGTGTGTATGTGTGTGTTTAGCTGGATTAAAATTCAGTATTTTGACACTGGCTTAAAATAGTCTATCTTGACAACATTTGACACTTCAAGGACAATAGACAGCACCACGTAAGAGGAGTATCCTTTGACAAATTACAGTGACTTGGTAGAGTTAGATTATTAGAATCTTTATCTAAATTGTTTGCATATCAGAGTTCTTTGGTAGCCCAGGATAATTTGGATAAATGAGCCTTCTAATGGTAATCACATTTCCTTAACAACATTTTGGTGAATGTACATAAAGTTAATAATAACTGGTTCCAGTGCTCTGTCCTGTAACATGTCAGGGCCCCAGATGCCTATAGGGTCTGACACTTATTACTTAAGGCATATATTTCCAAAAGCCTAAGTCTCTGCAAGGCCTTTTTGCAAATGATGTTGTCTCAAGCTACAAAGAGTCAAAATCTGATTATGCTTGCAACATTCCAAGGATGTCAGAGAGATTTGGGGAAGCCCAAACATTCTGAATTTGGAATAATCCAATATAAACTATGAAATGGATCTTGGAAGGTTACCTCCCCAACTTTCCCCCTTGACACTGTACATTCTCTGCCTACTGGGAGAGTGTCTTGTGTCCTCTCTGAGCAAGAATTCTTGTTCTGGCTTTATTGAAATCCATGGTTATTCATGAGCAGGTGCTGTGTCAGGTGTTCAAGGACAGGGGAATGTTACAAACATTATTCCATAGTTTGTTTAATCAAAAAAATGAAAAGAAACGTGTTGACTTTCTGAAATTATGCTAGCTATTCCCTATGAAGAATCATTGGTCTCAGATGTCTACTAGGGGAATTCACTGATAAGATGAGCTGAAATATCTGTATTCCCATGAATGCTCCCAGAATACTATTACTCAGTAATTGCATCTATAGGGGCTGGGATGAGTGTCTGTGTTAATAAAAGCTTGTGAATTTTTCTATACATTTGATCCTTCTTTTGCGTTGATAATGTAATATGCTTTATTTTTTATAATGTAACATGCTTTAGAGATGCAAGAAATCCTACAGTAAAATGAACATTTATGTGTGTGTGTGTGTGTGCTTGTGTCTGTGTGTGTTTATTGAACGTCTTATGTCTAAGTGTATTTCATTCATACTTACTAAAGAGAAATCACATAAACAATAAATATTTTACAATGGAATTTTAAATAAAAACTTTATTATACTACTGTATGGAAATTTTTAAAAAATCAGGATTAACTGAGCAAAAGATGAAGAGAGAGAATGTCATAGTATAGATCAGAGATTCCCAAACTTATTTGACCTACTGTACTCTTTTCAAAAACAAACAAATGATCTAGTGCCCTTTCCCAGAGATCTACTGTGCTTAAAAACAACAGAAAGTCTTTCTAGCAATTGTGCATAAGGCTCCCACCCACTGAATCATTCCAGCACCTTGCAGGCTGATATTGCAGAGGTAAGCTGCCTTTAGGCTGGAAGAAGATAAGAATGCCTTTGGAAAGTCTCTTTCTCCCAGAGTTGAGTTCTCCATACCAGTGAAGAGAGCATAACTGTTAGAAGTTAACCGTATTTTATTAAAATTATTATCTATCATATCAATATATTTTATTAATATGAAGATAAAATCTATCAGAGTTTTTAAATATTTTTAGTTAGGTTGGTTTATGTAGAAATAGAATAGAAAGAGAACTGGTTTGGGGGATAGGTACATCTTTAAACCATTTATCTTGCATTGATTTTTCTTCCATGTACCATCATCTGGTGAGCAGCACCAGCACATAAGCCACAGCTTTCAGCTTAGGAGTCATCTCTCCTCTGACTTCACCTTGAGAAGGAAATAGATAGAGGCAAACATTGATGAGCTGAGGCCGGAGAAATAATACAGGGATTACGGCACTTGCCTTTCATGTGGCCAACACTGACTCAATTCTGGTGCCTCGGATGGTTCCCCAAGCATCACCAGAAAGGGTGCCTGAGCACAGAGTCAGAAGTAAACCCAGAGCACACAAGATTATGCCTCCCCACCCCAAACCAATACTACTAACAGTTTGTTGAGGCGACCATACAACTTGTTCATGGTAATGCTGGAGAGAAAGTGCTCCATTCAGCAGATTCCTCAGAACTGGAGCCCTTCATCAGCGCTGGCTTGGTTTCTTCCCTGCTGTTCAATGGCTAGTTTGACCTCAGGCCAATTCAGATATTTAGACCTAGCAGGAGGAATAAATAAAAGATGTAAATCTTTAGAGTAGTCCAAGAGAGAACATCACACAATAAATAGTAATCAATAATAATTCTCTTTTGTCAAACTCTTCTAGAATTGCTTTAGAAATTAAGGACAGACTGAGCAATCACTTGGACGTTTATTTTTAAGATATGCTACTGTTGCTTTGATAGCTTTCAAGTCATTTCCCTAATTATACACCATTTTATCTCATAATGTAGCACTGTGGCTTCAAGGATAATCTAATTATGAATGAACTGACTTAGAAGTAAGATACTTATGGCTATAGTGGTAGTACAATGGATTGGGCACTTGCCTTGCATGTGTATGACCTAATTTCTGTCCCCAGCATCTCATATATCCCTGAGCCCCACCAAGAGGGACCCCTTGAGCTCAGAGACAGAGTAAATTCTGAGCACTGCTGACTGTTGCCCAAAAAAACAAAATAAATAAAAAAGTAGAATGTTTATTCTTGCCAGTAGATTTTTAAGTAATCTCATTCCCTGATACTTTAAAAACATTAATATTAATTTAATATATTTTATAAAATTATAACTCCAAGAAATAACAACTTTTGTTATAAATCAGAACTAATCAGACTATAAAAGCTATTCTTTATTTTGATATATTAATATGCATATATTATTAGAATTAGTGGAATTAGACTATTATGTAATATAAATAATAAGACATTCTGATAAACTCTTAATTTTTTAATTTATTTATGTGTCTTAAGTTCTGAAGTGCATGAGTACATCTGTCTTATGTCTTTTGAATTTTGTAGAGGTTTATAATTATATCCAAGAAGTTTTTGTTTCTTGAATGACTTTAGATAAAGCATGAGAACAAAGAGAAAAATTGAATCATAATTGTAATAGTAAGTAAATATTGTGATAAGTAATTATGATTTATGTCTTGGATATGAGAATTTAATGCAAAGGATTGCTGGACACTTTGTATCTAAATATGCTAAAAATATGTGTCGTTGAATTCTGAAGATTATAATTTTAGGGTCCGTAGATTAAGATTTGGGAGTGAAATACAGGAGTGGCAGCTAAACATATCTTGACTGAAGAATATCATGGCATTACAGTGATCATGGGATTTGTAACATGTTATTTTTGTATTAAGTTCTCAGAACTTTCTCTGCTATCCAAATAGCATGCTTGCAGTAAACTATTCTTCACATAATATTTTACTTTGACCTTTTTTATTTCCTCTCGTACCTTTTTTTACATCGCCTGTCTACGTTGGTAAAAATACATATACCTTTGTCTAAAAAATTGTCATAAATTTGTCATATTTCATGTTGAATTAAGTTTATGCATATATGTATCTCCAGTGAACACTAAGAGGATGAGATATATAAAGCAAAGTTTTATGACAATATTGCCTAACAGTGAAACTCAGAAATAATGACCCCTTGTAATTTTGAGAATTCAAAATTAATTTTAACGAATGAATGAATTGATGATGTAGTGGTGCTGGGAACAAACCCAGGTCCTCAGACATGTGAGATGAATGCTATACAGCATTGTCCCAGTTATGATTTTAATCTTTTCAGGATAGAATCCTAAATTAAGTTGACACAAGACCCATATGTATCTACCTTCTACCTAGTGAGTTTGTGACGTTGAACACTTCCTTATTTTAAGATAAATCAGAATGGAGCTAAAATTTCAGCTGATAAAATAACTAGATAAACTTTTAAATCATACTTTTGACATGCTTACACTCTCTTTGCTCAGAGGGTCATCCCAAGATTGCATTTATCATTTTTGAACTGTGTTTTCCTTGAGATTATTAATCTCTCTAAGCCTCAGAGACCTGGGCCCTACGCAAACAAGATGAGAACGCTATTCAGGTCTCCCAAAGAAGAATAGAAAGAGCTATGCTTGGAATATCACGTTTCACTCAAATGAGAGAACGAATCCGGAGTTCTGACATCCGTCGACGATCAAGGATCAGGGACGCTGTCTCATTTGCCAAGGTGTCGAAAATCAGATGGGCTGGTCACATAATGAGATTTAAAGATGACCGTTGGACTAGAGCTGTTGTTACTGATTGGATTCCACGGGATGTCAAGAGACCGCGTGGCCGCCCACCTACCAGATGGTCAGACTTCTTCGTCAAGATCATGAACGATCGGTTTGAGGCCCTTCATGTTCCCGGAGCGAACAGATGCCATTGGGCTACTCTAGCACGCGACAGGGACAAATGGAGATGTTACTGGCGCCCGCTCGAGCAAATCGACGACTAACGGGAAGTTAAGTGATTAAGTGATTAAGCCTCATAGACTTCCTTGCAAAGACCATGGGCATTGATCAATATCCTTTTTTGCTCTCCCTGGTACAGGATAGTAGCTTGCCTGACATTGCCAAAGCAGCATCTGCTCTACACTCTTTGACTGCAGAGTGAAACATAACAAGGAATATATCCTTCAAGGAACTCACAGTAGAGAAAAAAATATTTTAATCAGAGAAACTATCAGCATACTAGGTAAATGCTAATATGCATTTGTGAAATAGAAAACATATTACAGTGTGTAGAATCTAGAACACAGATTTGAATATTCCTTCAAATTACATATAAGATTACATATTACATATTACAATATTACATATTATAAATTACATATAAGATTACATATCCTTCGTAATCTTAGCTAGGCATTTACATTAGTTTCTAGACAATTTCATATCTAGAATATAAGTGAAATGTCATTTGAACTGCCACAAAAAAATGGAAAAAGAGATCAAATTGGATTAGACAGACTACCTTCCATATGAGCTAAATAAATAACACACAAAATTAAATAAATGACCCTTTTTGAGGCTGAGACATCAGACAGTGAAGGAAAGTGACTCAGTGAGATTGGGGGAAAGTGTTCCATTGTGTTCAGGGAGATTTTGTCGAAGCAATTGGGTTAATGAGCCTACATTGTATCTGATTTATAGTTTATTGAAATGTATATATTATTTTAAAATAGTACATGGCTATAATTCATGAAGCAAAATAGGTTTATATTTATGAATTTATCAGCATTTTAATATATTAGAATAAAAGTAAAAATGGACTTATACATAAAATTCATTTAGGAATAAACTTTTAAAATAATCTTTGTTAAAATTAATCCTTTCAAAGCCTTTTTTTTCTTGTAGAAAATTCACCTATTGTTTTAAATTATTTAGAGTTGTACTAATATTTTTCTCATTCATTGAAAAAATATTTGTTGTACTTATGTAAAACTGCACATGTAACTTCATTTAAAACTATTATTTTTTCTGCATTAATTTGAGGGTGCATAGTGAAATTCTTGGCCAAGAAGTATGGTTTCTTGACTATAAGAATTGCTGGCGGAATAATAATATGCTTCCAACAAATTCTGTTTTCTAGATTAGTGCCGGGATCAAATAATTTATAGTAGCATTTCTTCAAAGTACTCAGTGGCATATTTCTTGTTTCCTTTTAATTTATGTTGAACCTGGAAAATTAAATGTACAAGTGTTTCAATAATGACATGAGGATTGTGTGGTTATTAGTATGCACTGGTTAGAATATATGACTAAGCAAAAATCAATCAAGACACCAAATGATTTCTAAATGGGCATAGGCCTACAGTGAATTGTTTTTAAAGTATTTATTGGGGAACTGATTTAGAGAGGCACTGTACTGAGTGTTCGGTATATCACTCTAAGCTCTGAAAGTCTGTGAACACAAAGTTTAAATTCTAGAGAAGAGACAGAAGACAAATGAGCCCTAGAAAGAAGAATGCATGCCTGTGTCTGTGTTGTCATATTGCAATAAGTGGGGAATGAAACAAAATAACAAAGGATGGAGGAAGTATACAGTTTGAGGGGTTTGTGTTTTAATCAAATGATCTGAAAAACAATTGCCCAAAAGCTGATGTGTGAGTAGAAACCCAAGTGAGCTAAGACAGAAACACTGAGATGTCTATAAGGAGCAATTGCATGAGGTAGGGGAATTGTGTGGCAGTTATTGCAGTTCAGGTGCATGCATAGGACCCAGGTTTAATTCCTGCCACCACATGATCATCTAAGCATCACTGGGTGCAGCCCTGGTGCCTGCCCCTAGCACCGCTGGGGTGGTGTGAGTATTCTACATGGCAGGGCTATAGAATCACCTGAAGTTAATAACTGATTCTGTAAATGGAGTACCATTCCATGGAAATCTTGGCTACCTGAGCACTGCTTCGGAGTCTCTCCTCCCCTAATAAAGGAAATTCAAGTAGAGAGATAGAAGATCAGGCTTTTGGAGTAAGACATGGTAGTTCTTTTAAAGGCTTCTTATCACCTACATTCGAACAGAGAAACTAGGAAGCCAGTGAGTAAGATGCGGTTGGGAAGATATTGAAAGCTAGTAATGAGTAGTATAAGGTGTTTATCACTGTACCACTGTATCATTGTTATCCCATTGTTCATCGATTTACTCGAGCGGGTGCCTGTAATGTCTCTATTCATCCCAGTCCTGAGATTTTAGCAGCCTCTCCTTACTCGTCTTTCCCAACTATTGGAAGCTCATTCAGGGTCAGGGGAATGAGACCTCTTATAGTTACTGGTTTTGGCATATTGAATGCACCACAGGGAACTTGCCAGCCTCTGCCCGTGCAGGCAGGATACTCTCGGTAGCTTGCCAGGCGCTCTCTCTCTCTCTCTCTCTCTCTCTCTCTCTCTCTCTCTCTATATATATATATATATATATATAAAGGCCCTCCCGTTGATCATCGATTTGCTCGAGTGGGCCCAGTAACGTCTCCATTGGAGACTTTGTTGTTACTGTGTCTGGCATATCGAATACTCTCGGTAGCTTGCCGGGCTCTCCGAGAGGGGCGGAGGAATCGAACTCGGGTCGGCCATGTTGGCCGCTTGTAAGGTGAACGCCCTACCCGCTGTGCTATATATATATATTATTTGTTGCCTACTGTCTGAACCCCATCAAACATGGTGTGGTAATTATGGGAAATGGGTAGGAAGTGTCTTATGATGTGTCACGTGGTCTGGAAAGCGGTCTGGAGCATGGTGGTGGTTGGGTAGTGGAGGTGGGCTGCTGGGGCTGGGTCCTTTGGGGTGAGGAGGGCTCTTGCCAGCCCCCCTCTTTCACTTGGGCACCCCAAGTGAAAATAGCCTGGTGTGGAGTTCCAAGGTGTTTATATTTAAAAAATTAAAACATAAAAAGGTGTTTTAATTTTTACTAAATTGTCATTGAATAATGGTCACAATGTAGAGTGGTAAGGGTTCACAGAAAAGCAGAGGTCTGCCACTATATTGACTTTTTCTTTTTGAAGAATCACTCTGGCCGGACTTGTAAGAGATGACAGATTCCCATTTAAGATGTAGAGAGGCCAGTTAAAAGGATACTATGGTAAATAGACAATAATTCATTGTCGCTCATGGCAAGGGTGTGGAGGCAACCATGGTGAGAAGTCAGTTAGTTTTGAACTTTAAGTCAACCTCATTTGTTATATGGGAAGTAGAAGGGTAGTTGGTCTTGTTTTAACCAAAGTCTGGATATAATAAAGACTGATGAGTAAGTAACATTTAAAAAAACGTAATATTGCCATTTACAGAGAATGGAAAGACTGTTTGGGACAATTCTAGCAGAGGGAGATTTGGAGTTTAACTTTTGTTTCTTTCATTGTAACAAATGCTCATTGCATATCACATTAGTTATGTTGACACGTAAATATATGATTACGAGTCTCACCCTGAAGATGTCTAATTGAAAGTTGCCCATAGACTGGGAAAAGATCACTGTGAAGTTTAGTGTAGTTGGATACAATATGGAGATATCCACATCAAGTCCAATCTAAGTCAGTTCAGTATGGATTTCTAGAAACTAAGGAAAGAAAATGTGCGGGAAATGTCTGTTCTCCTTATTGGTTATGGTGCAAGATGGGTTGTGTAGAGGCTGTTGTTCTGTCTAGAGGCTGCTGTTTTTGCAAAGCCTTCTTAACAAAAGGAAACAATATTTTTAACTGCAGCTTATGATTCAAAAATAGAATTTATTAACCAAAAGTAAGTGAATATATAAAATAAACTTAAATTCTTTGCAATGCTCAACCATAAGCATAATATTAACTTGCTTCCCTGAATATACTGATGCTGCAGACTTACTTGTATGATTGGTACAAATTAGGATTGAACCTCTCACTGACTGAGTAAACTTATATTTAGTATCTGCTCTGTGTTAGATGCTATGCTGGTCACCAACTGAATACTGGGGGAAGCGATAACTTGCGTAGTAGGCAAGCATTTGAGAAGGAGAACGACAATTGTCTAAGCAATCACAGAGCAAGTGGTGAGTGATTTATTTGTAAAAGCATAGGATGATGTTGCTTATATTAAGGATATGGAATTTCACCTTAAGGTCTAAGGAAAACCTTCCCAGAAGTTTTGACTCAATCCTATCATTAAATGTCTTACTCTCTAGGACTTCTGTTACACACATGCTTGATTTCTAAATTCCTGTTTTATCATGTTTTTCCTAGTTTGTGCTTTAGACCATTGTACAGTCTTGCAGGGTTATTACTTAATGTCTTGTGCAGACCAGACTTGTTTTTATGCTTAGACATTTCCAGTTTTTGTTTCATATCTTGCTTTTTTCCATTCTTAAAACACAATTTATTAGGAAGCATAACACATGCTTCTTTAAGAGAATATTAAAGTTATTGAATATGACTTTTGAGAAAATAACTGCTTCTTTACTTGCTCAGAAGCAAGTCATTTCAGTGGAACATTCTATTATTTATACATGAGGAGGTCTTCTGTAGGAGAAGTAAACTCCTCCAGCCTAATGGTATGCTAATGATGACCTCACTGCTTTGTAGCTAAGCTTCAAAATTAATAACATTATGAGACATAGCCTTGTTCTTCATAGACTCCTACTGGGTTGGTTGTAGATTATATGCAAATGAGCTGACTAGAAATCACATTATTTCTATATGTTCACTTATACCCTAAATAACATTTGTTTGCTGTAATTTAAGAAAACATGTTGGACTGGAGTGATAGTAGGGCAGATAGGATACTTGTCTTGCAAGTGCCAGCCTGAGTCCCATCTCCAGTATCCTGTTTGGTCTCTCAAGTCTGCCAGGGGGATTCCTGAGTGCAAACAAAGGTATAGACCATGAGCATCACCAGGTGTAACCCACAACAAACAAAACTATTGTAAATCAGTGAAAAAGCAGCGATCAATTTTATGTTTAATTTTCCCAGAAATGTTCATTTGAAATATATTCATTTACTTTCATTTATAGATTCCTGATTAATTATTAGAAAATCAAATTCCTATCATTATTACCTGTCTACTTCATTTCATATCAGTTAAGTGCTTTTTGTCACTGGAAATCAACTAGATAGGAAAAATACAATTTTAAATCAGAGTTCAGTAGTGAATATAGAATCATCTCAAAGGTAATATACATCCTTATAAAGAAAAACATTACCCAAAGTGTTTTTGATGTCTTTCCTTTTACTAGGAACCCATAAAATAAAGTATTAAAAAGGTATTTATTTCAGTAATCCATATAATCTCTTTAGTCCTGATAATGCAAAGATTTTTTTTGTGTGAAAGCATGGGAAAAATGGTGCTCATCTCAATTTCAAGGCAATAAGCCTCCACTAATCTTGGTTAGGGGGCAGTGTATGCCTGTCACTCTGTGAAGGAGAGAAAGAGAGAGAGAGAGAGAGAGAGAGAGACAGACAGACAGACAGACAGACAGACAGACAGGGAGGCAGGCAGGCAGGCAGGCAGGCAGGCAGACAGACAGACACAGACAAAGACACAGAGACAGACACAGAGAGACAGAGACAGGGAGTCAGAGACAGAGAAAGAAGAGAGAGATTTTTCATCTTAGTGTCTCTTGACTCCACATTGTAGTCTACTAGTTGTTGTTTCATTGAATTTTGACCTATCTGTAATTGATTTTTTGTTGTTACCTTTTTTATAGTGTGCTCTTCATGGATGACTTCAAAATGTGAATCTGAAGTAGCCAATTTTTCAGCCATACTCCCAAACTGCAGTTTCAGATAGTTATTCATAAATGGTGTGAATATTATGACAGGAAATCTAAGAAAGAAAGAGAACTGGGGGCTATTTTCTATATATAGCTTTGAAATATTTACTCAGAAGTCTTATTTTTCTGGATTTGTGTTTTGATGAAGAATTATTGACTTTAACCAGTGATTTCTTAACAATAATATTAGGACTCATAGGAGAGCGAAGGCAGAGGTGTCAAACAAGCTGTGTCTATGATTTACTAGGTTTAGACACTGAATAAGGTTGAGTAAATACAGAGTGGGAATATTTTGACATCTCACAGGAACTTCTATGAAGCTAAAAGGTTTTAAAAAGCAACTCCATAAGGGAAGGAGGATTGAGTACATGAAGCTCAAAATAATGCAGAGAAACAACAGACTAAGGAGACCAGGACTCCAAGAGCTATAGCTTCAGTTTTGATGTGTTTGATAGTCAGTGTGTATTCTGTCCTCCTATATTGCAGGCATTGTTATGGACTTTATCTTATTCCTCATTAACTTGTAGGTATTTAAATATCCTTCAAGTATCCTTTAAATATCCTTCAAATATTCATATTCTTTTTACTTTGGAGTGAAAATATTAAGAAATGTCCCATGGAAGTTGCATTACAATACTAAATCAACACTTACTGGCATGCCAAATCCAAGAATTTAATAGTGCCTTATTAGTTTATAGATAAAACAGGAGTCACTCCCCTGCTCAGAACCTTAAAGGTATAAGAGAAGTCAGTTAAGTACTATGATGAATTTCTCTATAAGCTATGTAAATAAATGCAGCGATTTGTTGGTGGAAATTTAAATTGGCACATTATCTATGAAATCTGCTAAATTAAAAATTAAAATTAAAAAAGGACATCTTATATGATCTAGTAACTCCAATCCTAGGCTTTTATCTAAATGATATGAAAATGCTAATTCAGAAAGGCATTTTTACTCCTATATTTATAGCAGCATTATTTGTGATAACCAAAATATTGAATAAACCTAAATGCACATTGACAGGTAACAACGGAAAGACACTGTGATATAAAGACTTGATGCAATATTACAGTGATATTTTAAAAATGAGAGTGAAATCTTGCCTTTTGGCACAGAATAGCCAGATGTTGAGATGATCATACTAAACAAACAATAAGCGCAAGAAAGTAAAAGTAAATAAGCAAGAAATAAATAAGCTAGAAAATAAAAGTAAATAAGCAAGAAATGCAAAAGACTTGCAAAATTGTTTACTTTTATGTGCCATATGAATAACTTAAGCAAAAATACTGGCAAAGAACAACAAAATAAGTTCCCAGAATCAATGATGATAACTATGATGTTTACCTAGAGGGAAAGAGGAAGAGGGAAGGAGGAATGGTGGTCATTTTCGGTGGTCATTGGTAGTGGAACTATGGTTATTGTATAAGCATAAGGGGGGAAGTTAATATAAACTCTAGAAATACCAAAATATTATAAACCAACGATCAATGAAATATAGATATGGCACTTTATCTTATGTGCAC
Organism: Sorex fumeus; assembly: GCF_029834395.1. NCBI lineage: Eukaryota > Metazoa > Chordata > Mammalia > Eulipotyphla > Soricidae > Sorex > Sorex fumeus. Next base: position 5,902,643 of record NW_026606134.1, on the reverse strand, counting down.
AATTTACCCGCATGCTAAGTTTTAATTTCTGTAATGATTATTTGAATTACATATAAAACATTGCCAACTATCTTACAGTTACAGTTCTAGCTTCTTGTTCTAACTAGCACATTAGGGCTATACAGAACATTTAAGAGGTATAAGTGTTCTGATTCTGTGTAACTATTCAATTGGGACTTTGCATTGTACAATATTTTGCTTCTATGACTTAATACTCACTCTCATACATTTTTATCTCATTGACTCTACCAACAACTTTTGTGTGCATCTATTGCCTGGAAAGTGACACAGTTCAGTTATGTTTGGGCAAATATATAGAGCTATACTTGTCTGGAATCTTTAATTCCTTGGCCATAACTCATGTAGGTTCTATTTTAATTTATGGCTTCCTTATAAACGTCTCTCTAATCCATAACTCATACACTCATTCTGATTATCTTGTCAGAATCCAATATAAATTGCGTGACTATTATTAAATTCTTTCTAGTCCTAGACCTACATATAAAACTGATTGAGAAAATGTTGTTAGTTTTTTCCCTAAAGATCGTGATATTTTGGGGGTCTTAACAATCAATGAGAAAAAAAAAACCTAAAAAATTTCTTAAAAACTTAAGAAAATTGCTTATTTTTTTCTATAGTCCACACATACATAAAAAACACTTCAGCCAGATCACTTGTCTGGAAATCTGATGCATCAATGTTCATATGAAATATTGGAGGAAAGACTCAGGAGGAAATACTCAGCATGTATCTGACCACGAATTTGAGTGTCAAGCCTTAAGCAGTACATAACTGGGCTGCTAGGGGGCACCATAATTTCTTTCCTAAACTATGTCTCTGTAAGTTCTTTTGATATTTTTTTTTAATTTATTTTTTATTAGTGAAACACCATGAGGTGCAGTTGTAGATTTACAAATTTTTGTGCTTGAATTTCGGTCATACCATGATCAAATACCCATCCCTCCACCAGTGCCCATTTTCCACCACCATGGATAATATCCCTCCCCACCCCATTCCCCCCATCCCCCCCGCCACTGTGGCAGGGCATTCCCTTTTGTTCTCTCTCTCATTTTGGGTGTTGTGATCAGCAAAAGAGGCATTGATTGGCAAACATGTTCAGTCCAGTCTACTTTCAACCTGCATCTCCCCTCCTGGGAGGATCCTCCAAACACCCTCCATTTGGTGCTCCCCTCTCTATCTGAACTGTCCTTTCCCGGGAATACCCGGCTGGCCTCTAAGCTATGGAGTAATCCTCCTGGTCATTTTTTCTCTATAGTAGATCCAGGGCATTATTTCAGTATTTGACAGAGACAATTCAAACGTATCCCAGGAGAGAGCAAGAAGGGAAAAGCCTTTTAAGTCCTGTTTAACCAGCTATAGACTTAAACTGTTCTTACGGTGAACTTGCTGCAATGGAGACAAATGAAAATCTCCACTAGCAGTTCCTTCTCCCTCATTTGGATCCTAGGGATCATACCAACCTAGAGGAGTGTCTTTACATTTGGGAAACATCAACTGGAGCAGCACAGTTTTGTTTTTTTTTTAAATGAAGAAAGAGATTTAAATGAATGAAATTTACTAAGAAAGATGTTAGAAGGGAAAGAGAGGGCAGAAAGACAGCCTGGGAGAAACAGAAACAGATTTTCAAGGATGAACGGGGCCAGAGAAAACAATCATGCGGAATATGGGTTGAAGAGAGAACACAGGCTTCAGAGATTTAGCCATCACAGACAAGCATTATGTTATTTTTTAAATTAGTCCTGAGTTAACATATCTGAAAATTGTAATAATCGACATTAAATTGTATCCTATAGAAAACACGTTTGATCTTAAAATTAGAATAGCACTTGACCACTCGGGTTTATCTCTATAATTTTAATCATATGAAATATATAGCAAGGTATATAGCAAGGAAGTATATAAGTAGGTAGTTAGGTGGTTTGATGGATGGATAAAGAGATGGAAGAGAGAGAGAGGGAAAAAGAATTTTAATTCTTATGGACTTTGATCTTGTGTCTGAAGATATTATTTCTTTCTGTTGTAGCTCATAATCCTTCACAGCTTACTCTCTATCATTAGACACACCAACTTACAGAGTAATAATAATTAGGTTAATCATAGAACAGCACAAAAATGTTACTGTAGGGTATGGAAATAGCAAAAGGCAATATTCACGGTAATGTGGCCTCGATGACTCATTTTAGCGAGTCTTTCCAGAGATGGAGCAGGCGGTCCAGAGACCAAGAAAGGAAGAGACAGACTTCTGAACTTCCCTCCAAAGTCAGGGAAGCAGCGCTGCGGAAAGCCAAGGAAAGCTGCTGAATTTGTTTTCATAATTTGAATTGATTTGTATTTGTCTACTCACAACAGAAAATTCTGACAGTGGCCCCAAGTGATATGAGGAATTACATTGACTCTACAAATGAGAAATTTGAATTTATGTGATGTTTTCTTTTCCTCTTCAGGTTCAATTATATCAAGTTCATTTATCATTCTTGAGGTTTGGGTGTTTCTCTTTCCTGTTTGGGGAGGGGGCATCCTGTTTCATCTTATCAAAAGACTTTCCCCAAATCACTGAAAGTTCTTTTTAGTGATGCAAATCCTGGACTCCTTTTCCCTCTTTAATCCTGACCCATTCATGCACCCAAGGGTTAGACCTACTTCCCCCAAGATATTCTGCATTGTTTTTCTGTCTCTCTTCCCAATGTGAACCAGTATTCAAGCCTGGCTTAGATTCATTTTACAGTGTTTTTAGTGTCTTGCAGTAAATTGAGTACATGGAATTTTTTTACATAAAATATTTTTTGCATTGATGAAATGCTGGATTATGAGTTCAATGGAAATAGTAATTTAACTGAATGATAGTTCAAAACATAAGGTCTATAAGATTTTAGTGAAAATCAGATGATAGATACCTTTGAAATAAAAATTCTATACTGCCAATATGAGTTTCACATAATCATGCAAATATTTTAATATAGTTTATATGAGTAAGTTTTACATCAATAAAACATTTACATAAATAAAACATAGAATTTTGAGTATATTAAAGAATAAATACTCTAAATGCAGTCATGTCTGCATTTGAATTGTAATTTGGGAGAAAGTTGACTTTATGCTCTTTTCTATTGTTATATGACAAAGAGAGAATTGTGTAGAAAACTTAAATAATAGGTACTATGTCAATAAGCGATATGATATGGAAACAAAAGTTATTGAATATATTGGTGATCACTTTTCATCCAGAACTTAATACTAGAATGAAAAGTAAATAATGAGAGGAAAGGAATTTATGATATAATATTTCAATAAGTTGATTGAGAATTTAACTTGAACTTACACTTGCACCAAGGTTACTTAATGGCAAAAAATCAAATCACTAATTTGCACCGTCCTTTCCTGTTCAAACAGTGGGCACTATGTGTGCTATGTTGATTAATAATGACATTGAACTTTGTAGAGTTTAGCAATAAAGTTGGTACCTGTAATAATTGCCTCCTTTATGCTACAATTCTTGTTATCAGTGAGAACTTCTGGTTTTCCACTTTAACAGTGGTTGGGATCTTAGAAAGCTCAGAAACAAAAACAAAAGTAAAACAGATATTAATAAAAATGTGTAAGCCACTATAGGTTCCCCCAAATGTAGAAGTGATGACATAATCTTTTGAGGTAGTGAAGTATCTTGGCCAGTGTCGGTTGCCTTAATCCTAAAGGCAGAGAGAAGATGCAAAGCCAGGCATCAACTTTAAATCATTATACTATAATGCTTTCCCTGAAAATGATTTTGTAATAAACATTGGAGCTCACTGAATATTTTAAAGTCTGAATAAGGCATTGAAGTTATATTGTAGCTTTGGATCATCTCCTTTAACTGTGAAGCACCATCATTTAAATCTGTAAGAGCTTCTGGTAAGCAGGCATAGATTATTTAAAAAAATACTTTAAGAAAGGAACTTTCCAGTATTTTAATATTAAAATCAAGATGACAGAGACTAGTGTATATTTTCTTGACATGTATTGGTTGTGAAGCTCCATTTGTCTTCGAAAGTTGAATATTTTCTTTTGCTCTCACTTTTTCACAAGAAATTAAAGAAATATGTACTGTGCTTACTATAGAAAATTCTTGATATGGTATTAAATATAGTTGCCCAATGTGCATTTATTAGACAGAAAAAAAACAAATGGAATTAAAACACAGCCTGGAAGATGGGCAGGGAACTCTTATCACAGGTTGGTAGAAAAAGGATCCAGTTACTGGGCCCTTAATCATTGTTCCTTTAATTTGGCACAAAGTTTTCTTGTCTCCATTACCAACTAATATGAAATTGTGACCTAATACTATCCTCTCTTTAACTAGCAATTTATAGATGGTTTGGGATTCATTACATTCATTCACAAAATGTTTATTGAACTTTTGCTCTGCCTCGTTGCATTGCACTATTTACACAAAACCTGACCCTTACGAATACCATATTTTCACACAGGCATCATCAGTACCAGCACCCTAGGTTCTTAAGAGAAGAGTAAATAAAGCACACTTTGTCTCCATAGATTCTTTATGGAGCATATGCTAGCGGCAGCTGAAGCAACAGCAGGCATACAATAAATTCAAGTTGACTCTCTTATATATATCTCTAAGCTCCTCTGAGATAAATTGAGTTCAGGTTCCTGGGTATTAAATATCAGTTTTCTTGTTTCCCTTTTCTATTCCTTATTGACACACACTGTCTCTCTCATGCTCTCTTTCTCTCTGACACACACTCATATTCTGTCTCATTCATGTGAAGTTGTGTATTAATTATTTCAAGACTATAAATATAAGTTTTTAGCAATTCTGGGACTTCAGTGCAGAAAAGTTTGTTGTTGTTGTTGTTGTTTTTAGTCATGTATCAGCCCTATTAAAATTGAAGTTGTGTTGTAAAACAAAAAACACTTTTTGGAATGTCTTGTTAGGATTTTTTTGCTGGGTGCTGTCATCTTAAAAATGACAAAGCTATGATATTGATAATCTGGAAGAGATTTAAATTTGTAACTACAGGTATTGACCAGTAAAATTAAAAGAGCCTTAAAAAATTTTTTTGAGGTTTCAGGAAGAATCGTTTGTGCATTATATCATTCTTGAGTTTTTATGATCATAAGTATACAATGTATGAAGAGATAATTCATTAAATATTAGCATATTAGAAACAAATAAATTTAATTAAGTTCTTAACATGCCCGATTTTGAAAGAGGTTCTGCTGATTTGCACTGACTTTTCATATTTAACAATTTTTAGCATTATTTGAATTAAATGTGTAGTTGTTAATATTTGCCCTAAGTTTGCGCCAGATATACAGTGCAGGGGTTAAATCACTTGCTTTACATGCAGTTGTTTCTGATTTAATTGCTAGCACCATATATTGTCACCAGAGCACTTTCAAGAATAATTCCTGAAACAGAAGTACTGAGTACTACCAGATTGTGGGCCATAAACCAAATGTATAAATTCAGTGGTATACATTTTATGACAAATTTTAATATAAATATAGAAAAGTTCATATATATTTAGGTAAAGTGGTACATTAAGTATATGCAATTTATACATAACCAAAGTAATTTTAAGTGTTATAACTTTCATATTAACCACATATGATGGAATAATTTCAAAGCACAGTTTCTTCTTTTCTTTCTTGTCTAGTTAGAGTACAGATATTTCTTTATTGAAAGCTCCAATTTGTTACTGCAGATAAAAATTGTCATCCTCTATGTGACAATGAAATTGTCTCAAAAGTCATGAAGTAGACAGGGATATTCCTAAGAATATTGGCTCAGTTTTCTTTAGTTTATCTCTGCCTGTCCCACTGGTAAATCTCTTCTTTGTGTTTGAGAGGTCTCTAGCATGCAGCAATCAGAGTGAATTTAAGACAAAAGAAACAGAAAATGCCAGGACTATGACTAGTGAAGTGAATCCAAGTAGCACTGGCAAAATGTTTTGAAACAAAAAAGAAATAGATTCAGAATGAAAGCGGAACTTGGAGTGGGAGCTTTAAAAGAAAACACAGTACACAGCTGTGCTCAAGGTTCCATACAGCATAAAACAAAAATTGTAAGAATTCAGGTTTAAGGGATCCACGTGAGCAGATTCTGATCAGTTCAACCCTGTTAAAAAAAAGTTTTCAAATTAGCAACAGTGAAATTGGGCTTGCTCCCAATTACTTCTTTGCCCTAGTCTTAGGTTCCTGACTGAGTATAGGTAGCTACAACATGCATGGTGGATTTTCAATTAAAAAGTTATTTAAAAAATACACGATTTTATAGTCTCATTAATTCTCATACATCCTAATTCTTACAAAGACAGTGGCTTAATTTTCCAGAAGGAAAATAACCTTTCTAATGTTCAATGCTAAATTCACAGAGATTTGATTTACTATTTATTATTTATTGGATTCTACAGATATATAGTTAATACATAATGAATTAATGCAATTAACATAATCAAAATCACGTGAATCAGAGGGCTTTCAACAGGAATACAAAGAGTGCCCATTTATCAAATTTATAGACTTACAACTGGTTCTTAATCAAGGATAGATTCTCCTAAAAAACATAATAAAATCTATGAAAATGTTTATAGTTGTTCCAACTGGATGAGTATTTCTTTCACTTAATAAGGATTCCATAGTCAGAGGAGCAATAGCAAGGGCTGGAGCCATAGCACAGCAGGTAGTGTGTTTGCCTTGCATATGGCTGACCTAGGTTTGATTCTTCCATCCCTCTTGGAGAGTCCAGCAAGCTACTATGAGTATCTCGCCTGTATGGCAGAGCCTGGCAAGCTCCCCTTGGCATATTTGATATGCTAAAAACAGTAACAATAAGTCTCACTATGGAGACATTACTGGTGCCCGCTCGGGCAAACTGATGGACAATGGGAAGACAGTGCTATAGTAAAGATTCAGGATTTCTCCTAATCATTCTATAGTATTTAGAGTAGTTCCAAACATTGTTATACACTTTGTTAGAAACACTGACATAAAAACATATCAGTATAAGGAGAAGGTAGGCTAGCCAAGCATCTTGAAGACTTAATGATTTCATTGGCTTGTATAAACTAAGTAACCAGTATGATGGTTTCCTCTTGGAGAGACTATAGATAAAGTAAATGAACACTTGTCCTTGTTTCACTAACTTTACTGGGTGTATATTATCATAATTTCTTAGAAAACACTTCAGGTTTTACTTACAGTCAACTCCTCATAATAATATTGGAGAAGAAATGAATAAGGTAGTTAACTGAATGGCAGAAAAATAACGTTGACTTCTACAGCAAAGACATACTAGGATGGTAGGGATGATTCATAATCAGTGTTGGAAATAAGGGAATTTGGATGGCGTAATTAGTTTGGAGGAAGATGTATTTATTGCCAACTGAATAACTAATTGTGGTATTCATGTCTATCAGAATATCTGAAAAATCAAGCCCCCCAACTTTATTTAATAATCATTCATCACTATAAGATTTTAAGGTTCAAAGTTTCTACCACCTATCTAAAAATATTATTAATGCACCATTTGTGTACTGAGCCACTCTGGCTAATAGAGTTAGGGATGTCTCATCAATAGGCATATGAAAAAGTGTTTATCATCATTTTTTATCGGGGAAATGCAAACCAAGACAATGTGATACCATCTTACACCAGTGAGAATGATATATATTAAAAACTCCCTGGAAAAAAGTATTGGTATGGATATAATGAAAAAGGGTCCCTCATTCATGTTGATGGAGATGTCCTCTAGTTCTGCCTCCATAGAATACACAACGGGGATTTTTCAAAAAGTAAGAATAGGACTTTCTCATAACCAGGTAATCCCAATTTTTGTGTCTTCTTCCCAAACACAAAAATAATAATCGCCCCTCTCTCTCCACACATACACACACACACATACACACACACACACACACACACACACACACGCTTGTGTTTATGTAATGCTAAGTAAAAGACTTAGAGTATGGAAACAACCCAGATGTCCAATAGGAGACAAATGGAATTTTTAAAAGTTGTGATATATATACACAATGGAATGCTATTCTTTTATGATAAAAACATGAAATCATGCAGTTAAATGCAACTTGGGTGCTACTTACTCTATTTACTGACTAAGTGAAGTAAGTTTGAGGGAGAAGGACAAATACACAATGATGTCACTCATCCGTGGTACATACAGTAGAAAGATAAGGAGCTGGAATGTATTAACGATGGTGCTCCTTGTTTCTGAATTACAAAACTGATACTGCCAATTGAGGGGGACTTGAGGGTGGGGATGATTAGATAGACTGGAGGTGACATGAGAATATTAATCAAGGTTCTTGAACATTTGATAGTTAAGAGGTGGGGAAACTGTGAAATTCAAATGCATAAGTGTCGATACTATTGTAAGCATGTAATCATCAAACTATAATAATCAGATCAAAAAAGTATTTAACAAGGGCGTAGAGGTCTAGTTGGGGACCATAGGACATAGGTGGAGGGATGCTGACACTGGTGGTAGGTATGGAGTTAGAATATGGTGTATATGAAACTTTATTATTAATAGTAAATCATGGTGCCAAAGTACAAACAAATAAAATTAAAAGTTGGCATCTCCTCAGTGACTGCCCTTGAAACTATGTCTCATTCTAAACCTTAATTTCTCCTAAAACTTTGGGATTATTATGGAAAGGTTATTTTACAAGGCCATTTATTTTGCACACTAATTCCCAGGTAGATAGATCTCCACTTTAATGCTGTTTTTAAAAAAGTCAGATCAGTTGGATCAAAGTTACCAGATTTGACAGTACTCTCCTTAATAAATGTTTGAGTGAGCATGTAAATAAATAATGTAAGAGGTGAGTAAAATGTTTTGCAATTATGGTATCAGAATCTCTAAGTAAAAATAAAGACTGCACTATAAAAATTGTATATCATCTCCAGAGGAAGACAAATCAATTTTCATAAAGTTACTTTTTTACCAGTTTATACTTTTATGATGGATACACTTCAATTCTGGCATTTTAAGATACATATTATTTCTAGAGCATATGTAATTCTTCTATTGAGGGAGCTTGATAACATGATATCATGGAAACCATAAAGATATCATTAAATTTCTCACACTAAATTAAAAAGAACTGATCTTGTAGTCTGGCATATCGAATACTCTCGGTAGCTTGCCAGGCTCTCCGAGAGGGGCGGAGGAATCGAACTCGGGTCGGCCATGTTGGCTGCGTGCAAGGCAGACGCCCTACCCGCTGTGCTAACAAAGTCTCCAATGGAGACATTACTGGGCCCGCTCGAGCAAATCGATGATCAACGGGAGGGCCTCTCTACTCTACGATCTTGTAGTACAAATGGCAACAACAAACAATATAAAATGTTGCCGAGACAATGGGACAACAATTAAATATAAACATTTTGTTGTAGCTCTCTAAAGAGAATATTTCGCTCTGATTCATTCTCTAACAAATGATTCATTTGACAGTATATAAAGAAAATTGACATACATAGGTTTATAACTTGAATATATAAACTATCACACTTAAGAAAGGTGCTATATTAGAAGTCATATAATTAATAGACACTTAAATTTTATTTTTTAGATAATTATTAATTATTCATAGAAAAATGTTGTCCTGTCCCCGCACCTGGCTGTCCTCGCCCTGGCCACTTGGAGGGGAGCGGGTTGAGTTTCCCCTCCCCACCCCGACCAGGGCTCCGGCAGCCGAAGACCTCCAGAACCAGCCAGCACCATGCTGAGACCACTCTCCACACGCATGAATGTACTGGCAGAGGAACAAAGGCATGTGGGTCCCGGGGCTGAGATCTCCAAGCCTGCTCGGATCGGGGCTGAGCATCCTCCACCTAGATCCTCCAAATTCCAGTAGGCAGGGTCACACCCACCAACTGGCCCCCTGGCGCCATGTAATCCCATCAACGGCCAAGACTCAGAGACTATAAATCCCAGCTCCCGGCCACATTGGAGGCCACGCGACATCTTATTGTCTCATTTCTATTTTGGACAAACTGGCAGGCTACCAAATGTAACCTGCCCACATGGCAGAGTCTGGCAAACTCCCACTGGCATACCCAATATGCCAAATACCAGTAACAATGATGGGTCTCATTCTCCTAACCCTGAAAGAGCCTTGAATGTGGCACTTTTTAAAAAAAAATCTCAGGGCTAGGACGAAGGAGACATTATTGGGGCCTGCTCGAGGCAATCGGCGAACAACAGGATGGTAATGATCGTGACCAGAAAATATTGTCGAATTGTTAGAACTTTTAATCTATATGTATATTTATGATAAACATGGTTATTTGTGTTATTATGAAATTTATATTACTTTAACATGCAATATTACTGCAATAAAACAGTCTAAAAATAAAAATAAATAGTGTGGGTCAGAATACCCAAGTTGCTTTTTCTTTACTTCAAGGAAATGTACTGGTTTGAGATGGAATGCAGGGGCTTTGGAAGAGAGTCTTCTCAGAAATACACATATTAATTCACATGCCAAAGCATAATCTTTTTTCTTTATCTCACTTCTTTTTCCTCTCTTTTTACTCTTTACTTCTCTCCTGTCCATTTTTCTTCCTCTTACTTTTCTTTCAATCACTGTCACTGTCCTCCCGTTGTTCATCGATTCTCTCGAGCGGGCCCAGTAACGTCTCCATTGTGAGACTTTGTTGTTACTGTGTTTGGCATATCGAATACGTCACGGGCTGGAGCGATAGCAAGTGGTGGGGCGTTTGCCTTGCATGCAGCCAACATGGCCGACCCGATTTCAATTCCTCCGCCCCTATCGGAGAGCCCGGCAAGCTACCGAGTGTATCTCGCCCGTGCGGCAGAGCCTGGCAAGCTACCTGTGATGTATTCGATATGCCAAACACAGTAACAACAAAGTCTCACGATGGAGACGTTACTGGGCCCGCTCGAGAAAATCGATGAACAACGGGAGGACAGTGACAGTGACAGTTACTTTTTTTTTACTCCTTCCTAGCCCCTTCTTTTCCCTTCCTTTCCTCATTCCATCGTCCATATCCTCATCATATTCTGGTTTATGTGTCCCGATTTTCTTTCTTTGTCTCATTCTCTCTTTCCATTTCAACATTGATTCCATTGCAAATGCTTAGTTGTCAAAATACAAATGGTTCACTATTGTGACTTATTGTCAAAAAACAAGGGAAATTTCTCATATTTGCTGGGAAAGTCTATAAGGCAGTCTCTCTGTCCAAGAAAGGAGAGAAGTCTCATTCCTAGTCTGTAAGAGATGGAAATGCCCCAGGAACCAGCTAAGGCTTACCACTATTGACTATCATCCATTCATCTTAAGAGAAGAATTCTAAATTTCCTACTAGGAGAAAATCATTTCCTAAGAGAAAAATTATTCCCAAAAGATTATAAAATATATGCTACTAGACTATATATGCTAGAGCATATATTCAGTTTATTACTTAGGTTTCTACCAGAAAAAGTTGATATTTATAAAAGTTAATTACTCCTTATTAATTTAGCATATTTCTAAACTTATATACTTTTCATATTTGTATAGAAGGTTTGGACTCTTTTATCAGGAAGTTTGCATGTCCTCATGCCGTTTTCATCCAATTTTATAAACTTTTGAATCTCATCCATGTGCCAGTCTATGATCTTCTACTGTGAGATATGGTCATTTTAATTGATTACAATATGTTTACATGATAAAAAGAAGTGTTGTCTATAAAATACCCGATTAATTAAAATGCTGGTATATCTCATCACTGTAGCACTGTCATCCCATTGTTCATCGATTTTCTTGAGCAGGCACCAGTAACGTCTCCTTCGTCCTAGCCACATTCAAGGCTCCTTCAGGGTCAGGGAAATGAGACCCATCATTGTTTCTGGTTTTTGGCATATTGAATATGCCACAGGGAGTTTGCTAGACTCTGTTGTGAGGGCAGGATACTGTTGGTAGCCTGCTGGGTTCTCCAGAGTAAGAACTAGATAATAAGATGTCGCACGGCCACAAATGTGGCTGCACACTTCCGGGAGCTGGGTTTTGTAGTCTCTGGGTCTTGGCCATTGATGGGATTACATGCATCTGGCGGCTGTTGGTGGGTGTCAAGCCTACCTACCGGAAGATGAGGGATCTGAGTGGAGGAGGCTTGGAGATCTCAGACCCGGGTCCCACATGCCTGGGTTCCTCTGCCTGTTTCTTCATGCGTGACGCTCGTCCAAGTGTGTGTAGAGTGGTCTTAAGCAGGGCTGTGGCTGGTTCCAGAGGTATTTTGCTGCCAGGGCTCTTCTAGGGGCAGGGAGGAAAATTCAACCCGCCCCTGTCCAACGGGCCCAGGTGAGGACAGCCAGGCATGGAGGCAGGAGACTCTGGTATATCTTATGATCCAAAGTATAATAATAGTTGGATTCCAGGGATTGTGTCAGGAAATTAGAACTTTTAATGAAGTCTCAATCTTTCCTTGATAATAGTTTTGGGAAAATATTCTTTACAATTTTGGATCTTATAATAAAACAGCAAGAGTTGCCACCATTAATGGAATATAAATGTATTTCATATATATATATATATATATGTATCCTGAATAACAGATGTATTTCAGTTACATTATCCCATTTAATTCTCATAAGAATTATGTGAGTTTTACAAGTTTTCTTCACACATGATTAATTCCAAGTTTAGATATTTAGTATATCATAAGTAAAAATGTGGCATAGTACACTGGATGATCTATGAACATAGTTTATTTTTATTTTTACTCTTCATCTTCTTTTTAAAACATTTCTAATTTAGGGACCACATATTGTAGTGCTCAGGACATATTGTATACCCTGTGCCCACGGGTCACTCCTGGTTATGTCTGTAGACCATATGTGGTGCTGAGGCCTAAGGGAGCCACACACAAGACAAGTGCCTTTACAGCTATACTATCTTTCTAGCACCCAGTTATTTCTTACGTGTTCAGTGATGGAGTGAATGTCCAGGTAATCTTACCTTCTGACTATACAATGTCAAGAAATTTTAAACATATAAAAAAGAAGACAAAATTGTCTCATTGCTGCTGTTACCAGAGTTTTTTAGGTCTCTAAATGGAAAAATTGTCCTTACATCCCACTCAACAGCAGCTGTCCATGGTGTTGTTCTATTCTATGAATTCCCCAGCAGATATTTGTAAAAATAAACCAATGTTGCAGCAGAAAAATAAAAATTAAGGTTTTAGACTATCTCAGGAAGAATTCATGGAGAGAATTTTATTTTAGAGTAAAAGGTACCCAATTGAAATATTAGTAAAAATAATGTAAAAAAAATTGGATCTGCACTCTGGGTAGTATATCTTCAAAATATGTTCAACTATGTTTGAGATAAGACTTTTGTGGAAGTTGAATTTTGAAATAATATTGGGAATATTGTTCTCTGACTGATGAAAGATAGTGTAAAGTTTTGTTCTCTTTAATTCTGTTTTACTGAGACACAACTAGTTTTCTATAGGACCAGTAGTAGTATAGTTAAGCTAACTGAAAAGAAATTCTGTTCAGTTTGCTAAGCCCGACTTTATGAAATAGCTTAAATATAGTAGGCATCTTGGACCCATATAAACCATTGTATCCATTAAAATTTTTATGAGAAACTATATCTACATAATGGAATACTACAAAGCCATAAGTAAAAAAATGAAGACATGAAATTTGCTTATAAATGGATGGGCTTGGAGAATATCATGCTGAGTAAAAAGATTCAGAAGGAGAGGGATAGACATAGAATTATTGCACTCATTTGTGGGATATAAAAAAGTAGTATGAGACTAATACCCAAGTACAGTAAAATAAGGGCAAGGATGACTGCTCCATGGTTGGGAATTTGCCCAATTATATGGGGAGGTGGGGTAAAGTTAAACAGAAGGTGGAATGAAGTTAGCACTATGATAATAGTAGTTGGAAATGATCACTCTGGACAAGAACTGAGTGCTGAAAGTGAGAAGAGGTTATACAAGATAACCTTTTAGTTTCTCTATTGAACAAACCATCAATGCCCAAAAAGAAAGAGAAGAAGGAGGAGGAGGAGGAGGAGAGAAAGAAGAGGAAGAGGAATAAAAGAAAGAGTGTCTGCCATATATACTGGGGCAGGGAACATGAAGGAAACTGGGGACATTAGTGATAGGAAATTACACTGGTGAAGAGATGGATGTTGTAATATTGCATGACTAAAATCCAATCATAAGCAACTTTTTAACTGTATATCTCATGGACATTCAATTTTTAAAACTGAAAATTAAATAAAAAATCTTTAAGAAAGTCTCATTATAGGAGTAGGGATGAGTGCATAAAGGCCTAGAGTTTGACCCCTGGTCCCATATAGCCTCCGTACCTCATCAGTGGGTCACACAGCAATGCTGAGAATAAGCATAACTGGAGCTAGTGTCCAGTGAGTACCACAGGATTAATCTCTCCAAATCGGTGTAGAAAGTTAAAGATGGTTTTATTTTGTAATAATTACTTTTATTAGCAATCATTAAGTAATGTTTCAGGTATTAGAGTTTTAATATTTGCCAGACTAGAAGAGGGGAAATTTATTAAAATATTCTAATGCAAATCAATGACTAATGGAGGGAGACAGTGCTTTATTTATTTACTTATTCATTCATTTTTCTCAACAGAAGACAGAAAGTGGTAGACTATCCTACAATATTTCAGATGATGCATGTTTTGGGCAGACTAAAGGTGGGATTCCCTTATGATATAATAGCCAGATTTGGCCCAGATCATTTTTCTTAAGATCGTTCTCCTAATATTTCCTTGAACAGGACCAACCCACGTTTTTCTCTGTGATCATACAAAAAAATTGTTCACCAACTGTCCTGCTCATAAAAAGATGTCTAATAATCAGATAAGATTGGTATTCTGAAAATGAGCCTCTACAATGCATTTCTGCCACAGAATCATTATTTTCATATTCATGTATATGCTTTTGTGCAAAGAAAATTAAAACAGTTGGTAGAATTTACATAAAAAATTGTATACATACCCATCTATTAATGAATGTAGTATTTTTCTTTCCCGCATTTTACATATTCTTAACTTTCTCTAGATGCACGTTAAGCTAATATTTTCATAGATTTTTCAATTTTATATTCTAAGTGTTAGTGTTTTATCACGAGATTTTCCATTGTTTTATGGTCTCCTTTAAGTGTTTTTTAACTGAAGAAACTGAATTGTAGCGTTATGAAGACTTCTGTCATACAGTGTGATAGTTCACCATCTGTATCTTCTTTTTTTAATCTATGTTCTCTCTTCTCCTTTGAAGTTGCTTTTGATCAATGAAATATGCATGATATATAAAATATGGTTTCAAATCACAAAAATAAGATCATATATACACACACACATATATATAAACATAAGCAACATCTTTGCAGCTCGTTTTCTCAATATTTAGCCATGCTTTTAAATGAATGACACAACACTACAAGAACAAAAGTTTCATCTTATAGCAATGCATGCATAGGGACATATATTACAGTATTGTTTCTGGTATCAGGACAACTGAAAACATGCTGAAAAATCTTCCTAAAAGACTGTATGTGAGTAAACTGAAACATATACATATCGTGGAACATTATATGACATAAACAAATGCATTCACTGTGTGTAAATATATATTTGGTGTTGGAAAAGAAGGCAGGAATCATGGAAACAAAGCCTTGATTGTGCATAGCAGCAAATGGAAAGATGAAGCTGTCAGTCATTTAGGAAAACTGAGAGCAAGCCTTACTCCTACTCCAGTGCTCATCCCATTGCCATTCACTGCAGTTCCATGGAGCGGCAGTGGGGCAGCAGGCAGGAGATGGCGCTGACTTTGAATGTGCAGCGTGTGTCACAAAGGCTTTAGCGTGACTTATGCAGTGAGGCTGGCAGAGCACTTTCTGTAGTGCAGAGCATGTAATGTAAAGGTAGCACCTGGTGTTTAGTGGCCAGTGCAAATTTCATGTCACCTGTTGTCATGCGTTTGTTCCTCAATTATGTTTCCTGAAAGAGGTCAGAGCCATCCCTCACTTTGACCCAAACCACCACACCGGGGGCTCCTGAATACTGAATTCGGCCAATGAGAAGATGGAGTGGTACAGGGTCCAGGGAGCATGTGATTCTCTCCTCTTTAGTGTGCAGCTGCAAATGAATCCTGGGGGCACACTCAAGGACCTTCCAAAGACATGGCGGCATGTTTCCCCTTCAGCTCATCAAAATTGGATTTAGAATGGAGACAAGTCTAAAAGAAGACTTCATTTCTTGCCTAATTGAATATTGCATCTTAAAGCCTAAATATGTTGCTTGGGGGAATATGGTGGTAGTTGTGTTATGTTGCTATAATATTGCAGTGTGTCCCATAATGGCATACCCCTGTGTGTCCCCAGCTCTGTGTAAGGAGCAGGTTGCATGAACTGGTAGCTCTCCTGGTTAGCACGTCCTGGAGCTGAATGATGATCTACAGGATGAGAATTTGCACTGGGTTTTTCTTTCTTTCGTTCACATCAGGATTGTAGCATCATTGCAGTTATAAAATTATCAGTGAATGCCTTAGCAGGAACTTTACAATGGGGTGTCTTGTACTATAGAGAAACAGAAGATGGTTCTAGATTACTAGGTTATTCTATCTATTGTCATTGATGCAATAGTTTTAGATATCCACATATGTGAGAAGGCACAGATTTTGGGAACAAATATTTAGATTCTCATATCACTGTCACTTAATATAATTTTAAGACATATGCTTTACTGTGTTGTTTTCTTATTTTAGATATGTCTTGGATTTTTCTTAATCAGGAGCCACACCCACTGGTACAGGAAGGTGAGTGAGGTGGGAAGATGGACCTCGCTACTCCAGGTATTGCTCTCAAGTGCTGTGATTTGGTGGTTGATCTGGCAGGGCTGGCAACCACCAGGGTCATACCCAGGGCCACACTAGCAGTGGGTGTCAACACTGGGGTTTGAACTCAGGGACTCACACACACCAGACAGATACTGTCTCACTTGAAACATCTTCCTGGTCTCATTTTTTATTCTTCTTTTAAAAAATTTCCAGCATCATACTTTTATGACCACATTAGCAGGGGTGGCTCAGTATTAAATTAAAAATTGAACAAAGCCACATCCAGTTGACAATGTGACAGCACCTTTTAAGTCACCTCTTTCTCCTTTCAGGGGCTTTATCCATATATTCGGTTTTAAGTCACTTCTGCAGGATTGACTTCTGCCTGTGACCCTTGAATTTACACCAGACTGTCATTTCTAAATTATCAGTAGTATGTATCTTAACATCCTCTGAAACTTAATTTCTGACCTGTGTCTGATATGTACTAGAAATCCAAAAAAAAAATCTTCTTAACCAACTCACTATAGAAGAAGTTAGGGAGGTCAGCAAATTTATTGTTCCATTTTGTCCTGTTTTTTTTTTTAATATCCTGCTTTCACTTAGTTGTCTCCAACTCAAAATTGTCTTTTCAGAACTCTAACCTCATGAGAGAAGGAAGAAAAAAATTCCCATGCTTCTCCCTACACAGGTTACCAAAGAAAAAAGGCAGAGACAGTATTGGTAGAATTCTGCTTGCACATAATGCTAGTGAACAAAATTCTATACCTGAATATGAAAATAAAGAACTAATCTTCAAAAAATTCCATAAGCAGGGGAAAGGAATGAGTGGGTTGAAACTTAAAGTTTCACATCTCTTTTGTGGCTTACTTGTTGTTAAACATATTGACTCTTCCAATAAAGTGTGGCAAAAGTTCCATGTCACCAAAGCTTGTGTATGTCCATTATATTGAAGAAGACATGACAGGATTGTTTGCAGTAGATGACTTTCACAGGAGAATGTGAGCCACCTGTGCTTTAAAACCTACATATTGATTTCCTTTGATAGAGTGAAATTGAGGATTCCCTGACTCATGGTTTGTTTTGGAATGAGTAGCCTTAGATGCCTCAATGAGTTCATCCTGCCTTGTTAGAGACTGTGTATGAAGTATTGGGTGGGATATTGGAGCTTTTCTGGAGGCCTAATATCATATTCTTTAAATAACAAGTTGACTTTTTTTTCCTTTCAGACATGTAGTTCATTTCCATTACATTGTTTACCAAAATTCTGTGAGAAATCAGGAGATACTAATGATGAGATTCCTTGATACATATAGCAATTCAGTCTCTATATTCAAAGGGAACTCAAGAAATTTGCATTTAAAATGGACTTTTAGGTAATTCTGATGCAGATAGATCAAAGTTAATGCTTTGAGGAAAAATATAGGTAGGAATTTGGTTAAAATTCCGGTGCATAAGCTTCAGGGATTTTGATTTTTTTTAAATAAAGCAAGCATAGTTAAATTTAAAATAATAATAATAATAATCACTTAAAATTTTCTATATAATTATAGGGTCTATTTTAATATACATAATAGGGGCTGGAGTGATAGCACAGCGGGTAGGGCATTTACCTTGCACACGGTCGACCCGGGTTCAATTCTCAGCATCCCATATGGTCCCCTGAGCACCACCAGGAGTAATTCCTGAATGCAGAGCCAGGAGTAACCCCTGTGCACCGTCAGGTGTGACCCAAAAAGCAAAAATAAATAAATAATATATGTAATAATCACCTATTTTTTTTTATTAGTGAAGCACCATGAGGTACAGTTGTAGATTTACAAATCTTTGTGCCTGAGTTTCGGTCATACAATGATCAAATACCCATCCCTCCACCAGTGCCCATTTCCCCCCAGCCCCCCTCCCACCCTGCCTCTGTGGCAGGGCATTCCCCTTTGTTCTCTCTCTCCTTTTGGGTGTTGTGGTCTGCAAAAGAGGCATTGAGTGGCAATCATGTTCAGTCCATAGTCTACTTTCAACATGCATTTCCCCTCCTGGGAGGATCCTCCAAACACCTTTCATTTGGTGTTCCCATCTCTATCTGAACTGCCCTTTCCCCTAGAATATCCGGCTGGCCTCTAAGTTATGGAGTAATCCTCCTGGTGTTGATCTCAGCTATTCTTAGGTATTGATCTCATATTTTGTTGCTTTATATCCCCCAGATGAATGCAATTTTTCTATGTCTATCCCTCTCTTTCTGACTCATTTCGCTTAGCATGATACTTTCCATATTGTACCACTTGTATGTAAATTTCATGACTTCATCTTTTCTAAGAGCTACATAGTACTCCATTGTGTAGATGTACCAGAGTTTCTTTAACCAGTCATCTGTTCTTGGGCACTCAGGTTTCTTCCAGTTTCTGGCTATTGTAAAGAGTGCTGCAATGAACAAACAAGTGCAGATGTCACTTCGACTACACATTTTTGCCTCTCTGGGGTATATTCCCAGGAGTGGTATCGCTGGGTCAAATGGGAGCTCAATTTCTAATTTTTTGAGAATCGTCCATACTGTTTTCCAGAAGGGCTGAACCAGTGGACATTCCCACCAACAGTGAAGGAGTGTCCCTTTCTCGCCACATTCGCGCCAGCATTGGTTGCTTTTGTTCTTTTGAATGTGGGCCAGTCTCTGAGGTGTGAGATGGTATCTCATTGTGGTTTTGATCTGCATCTCCCTGATGATTAATGATGTAGAGCATTTTCTCATGTGCTTTTTTGCCATTCGGAATAATCACCTATTTTATTATATAAAGTACTGCAAAACTTCTTAAGACTTGAGTATAAGTCTGAGTAAAAATACTTAAACTAATGTGTAGTTGCACTAATAAATTAAGACCTGGGTTGCTTATTCACAATGGAAATAAGCTAATATAAGTTTTCTAAGGACATGACATTGTGTGTTTGTGTGTGTGTGTGTGTGTGTGTGTAGTGGGAGGTTAGTTGGTCATACCCAGTGATGCTGAGATTTACTCCTAGCTCTGTGTTCATGGTTCACTCCTGTTGGTACCAGAAATACACTGGAGTGCTGAGGATTGAATTGACATTGGCCAAGAGCAAAAGCACGACATTAACACTGCACTATCTCCAGCTCCAGGTAACAAGTTTTATCTCAATTTTGTGGAAGAACACACATAAGGACACATTAAATCCTTCGCATATATGTATGTAATATATAATTTATATGTAATGTAATATAAATAATTTATATATAATGTAATATATAAATTATTTATATAATGTAATACACATAAAAGCTAAGAATAAATCTAAAACTGATTCCTGCTAGCCCTTCAGTTCCCTGGTCTTCAGCATGCTGGCCCCAGAACTTGCCTCCCCCATGCCCACAATGCCAGTCACATGTCTGCTTCTTAGGACTTTCAAATATGTTTTTTATTAAATGTGACTCACACATCTCATTCTGACTCTCAGAACCGTCCTAAGGTGAGATAACACTGATGAAATCATTCACTCAACTCCAGATTGGTGGAGCACTATGGAAGGAGCCCTCATTTCCTGCCTATGTAGTGTTTTCCTAAAATATGCATCTGAGTGGTCAAGTAGGAGCCCTTGACCTTAAAATTAAGTGCATTATTACATGGCAAGGAAGTTGTACTCTTGATATTGTTGTAGCATTTAACATGGCAGTTCTCAGGGCTTATTCCTGGTTCTGTGCTTAGGGATCATGGGCTCTAGGGCCCGTATCGGGTACCAGATATTTTGGTGTCAGTGGTGTTCAAGAAAGCATCCTACCTGCTCTACTATCACTCTGTCCCAATATTTTTTAAATCACAAGTCAAAACACAAACAACACAAAACAGAGCTAGAAGCTTATCCTCAATGGGGCAGAGGTTTCCTTTACTTCTCAAGGTATTTATTGGATGAAATTTATAATTTATATTAAGCATTTTTATTAAGTAGATGCTTCTGTGAGCTAATTTACATGAATATATGTTATTTGCCTCCTTAATGCCAGTGTGATACAAAGTCCTCACATTTTATTAATTATTTTGGACATGAACTTACAGCAGAAAGCCGGAATAATTGTGGTGTCTTGGTATTGTCTAGAATTGTAGTTAAATTCTATTATGCTTGATTTAGACTTAGCCAAACTTCCTCCAGCCTTAAGGCTTATTTTGACTTACTTTATTTTACAAAGCTGTGATTAAAGTGACTGTCAAAGCTATGCTGGTCTGCTATTGATTCATTGAAATAGGTGTTTAGTGATGTTTCTGGGAAAACAAAACAAATCAAACAAACAAACAAACAAAACAATGGACAGGGCAGTGGGATATTCCACTCTAGTGGGTACCAGCAAGTCTGATATTTCTTCAAGACCCAATTTCAAAACCTGTGACTTTGCCGGGAGGCTTTGCTCTGCTCCTCTCTCAGCCCCATGCTGCGCTATTTTTAAGCTGCACATGTTTAATTTTGCAACTTGTGACAATTTGAAAAGCATAACAATGTCTGTTCCCACTGAGACACACAGAATACACCAAGATGTACTGAGATAAGCTGTATTGGGGGGAAAACTCCACTGTGGCAAGAGTCTTCTTGGGATTCACTTTAGGGGTTTTGTTCCCTTGAAGAGAAGCTGACCTTCTTATGTGAATCAATCACTGACATTAATTCCTGGTCCTCCACCCAGAGTAGAAACAATGAGAGTTAGCTTTTCTTGGCCTCCTCAGAAATAGCTGAAGACAATTTTTCCAAAATCATTTTACTGAAATGCGGTTTAGAAAAATTCATCTTGAAATGAGTAGGGATGTTTCCTTAAAATATACTAGCAGAATCAGTGGTTGCTTCTAGAATCATGTCCTGTCATAGTACCTGTAGTTTCTACTATGTGATCTGTTGATTTGTCATCCTTTTTAATTTACCTGTAACTTTACTTCAAAAATATTTACTCTCATCTGTAGTATAAACTAAAGTTCTTATCAAGTTTATCCGGAAAAATATCAAGGGTTAAAGAGCTGTTGCAAAGTTCTCTCACATTTCATTGCAAATAACAGTGACTTTGAGCATTTCTGAAACAATAAGGGCTAAATTATTTTTGAACTTGCAACTTTAATTATCAAAATTATTATGAAGGCTGGTCCAATGGTAGTGTGTTATCAGAACTTATTAATGCTAGGATCACTAAAGTTGGTATTCTACCTGCCCCCCCCCCACACACACACTGCTGAATTTAACTGGTAAAAAATATTATGTTATATTAATACAACTTTTATGATAATTTAAAATATTTTTTTAAATAAGTACTGGTGAAGGGAAATGTGTTTGATGATTGCATGACCAAGACTTAAAACTGAAAGCTTTGTAACTTTTCCCAGTGATTCAATAAATAAAAGATAAATAAATAAAATATTTTTCTTTTTACTAACTCCCTAATATTTTACCTTCATCTGCCTGGTAATGTTTTATTTTCTCCTATAGATCCAATTCTTTGTGTCTTGATATCCATTTGCTCCAGCATCACTTGTTGAGAGACAGCCTTTTCTCCAGTGAATTATATTGCATCTTTTTTTCAAAAAATCAATCATTCAGAATCATGTCAGTGTCCTTCTAGGATTTGTATTGTTCCACAAAGCTCCATGTTTCTGTCTATCAATATCACAGTCTTGATTACTGCAGCTATAGAAATCTTGAAGTCAGGATCACAGAGTTCAAGACTAACCCTCTTCAACACTAATTTACTATTTAATATCCTTTGATCCTGCCATGTAATTAAAAAAATATTATAGTAAGCTAAACTTACTAAAATTTTAATTGGAACTGCTTAAAAGCAAGTTGAGAAAAATTAAAATTTTTATAAGTTTAGAATACAACTGTGGAAAAAATGTGTTTTAATACAGCGTTTGTAAACCAGGGACCCTCTATGACAACAGGAATGAAAGTCAAGGTCAAAATTGTGAAAACTGGGGGCATTGCATGAGACTGGAGTCTAACTGGACAATGGATACAGGATGGAAACAGGGTTGGAGGAATTCACATTTAGAAAAATGCTGATAAAACTGTCAATACATAAACATGTTATGTTACTTTGCTTATTTATAATTTATTTGTGTTAAAGATATAATTTACAGCTTAAACTGCTACACATTTTGTTAGATTTAGACCTATCAAGGTACTCATTTTTGAGCGATTGATAATTACATTGTATTTTAAAATTAAATGCTTGAGGCTGGAGATTCTTTGTAGGTAGGGGCCTTGGTTCAAGCCCCAGCATATAATGGTCCACCAAGCTTTACAGAACACCACCATGTATTACAGTATTACCGAAAAACAAAAAAGCACTGAAAAACCTGCAAAACTAAACTTAATTGTCCAAATATTCACTGCTTGTACAATTGATGTCTTGGTAGTATAAAATAGAGTGTTTAGCTGATATCTTATGAGACTCATTGAACTTATTTATTCTGTTTTTTCCCGTTTGGTAGATTTTTTAGAGTTTTCTGTGTAATATTATCTATAATTGATAATATTTTAGTTTTTTCACTTATAATCTGTATGTTTTCATTTTTTCTTACTTTATTGCACTGACTAGCACTTCTAATACCATGTTGAGTAACACTGCTTGAAACAGATATTCTTGCTCTTTTCCTTATCTTAGGGTGAAAACATTCAGCTAATTTGACACTAAAAATAACATTAGCTGTAGGATTTTGTTCTTTATCAAGTTAAGGAAGTTGCTCGTTGTTTTTATTTCCTTGATTTTTTTTATTAATTTGTGTTGAATTCTTTAATATGGATTTAAAGTTGAAAAGATTATGGAATCTTTTACTGTAGTAGTATCAGATTTATATCTGGTAGATAAGTTTGATTTCTCAATATTGTATTAGTCTTGGGACCCTAGACTGAACCCTTCCCTTATGTCACATAATTCTTTGTAAACGTGTTACTGTATCCATTTAATAATATTTTGTTGGGTCGTCAGTCTATATAAATGAGTTATATGTCCATTTTCATTTTGCTATTGTTTTTGGTTGGAATTCATATTAGGCTAATACAAAAATATTATGAAATTTATTAGGAAATGGTTTATATGTTTATATATTTTATATGTTTAGGATGATCTAATTAAATTTTGCTAACAATTCTTTATGAATATATTAGAAGTCTCCAATGAAGGCAAATAACCTGAAGAATTTGGGTGGGGGGACTCTTATTATTAAGTTCAATCTATTTAGTTATGGGATGAGTTAAATTATTTAATTCTTATTTGGTCAGTTACTTATTTTTTACAGATTTGGTCTGTATCACCTAAATCATTGAACTTATGCCTATAGGGATTTATCTGCTACTCCCTTGCTACCCTATGACATATAAAAATTTTATAGTAATGTCACTACTTTATTTCTTTGGGGCCTCTCCAACCATACTGGGAATTGTTGACATATACCCAGTTGCGTTCTTAAGGCATATGGTTCATTAGGATTAAACCGGTGCCTTATGCATTCTAAGCTCCAATCCTTTGCGCTATCTCTCAGCCCAATACCCTCCTTGTAAAAAGCTACTTTTAATATAAAAGCTACTTTTAATATAAAAAGGTGCTGGAGCGATAGCACAGCGGGTAGGGCGTTCGCCTTACACGCGGCCAACATGGCCGACCCGAGTTTGATTCCTCCGCCCCTCTCGGAGAGCCCGGCAAGCTACCGAGAGTATTCGATATGCCAGACACAGTAACAACAAAGTCTCCAATGGAGACGTTATTGGGCCCGCTCGAGCAAATCAATGATCAACGGGAGGGCCTTTACCTTTACCTTACCTTTAATAGATTTCTTGATTTTTAATGATTATTAACATTTTAAAAACAGATATTAAAAAATTTCATTAAGCACACACACACTGCACACACACACCTATAATGTTATGGTTTTTTTTTTCTTTTTGAGTCACACCTGGCAATGCTCAGGGGTCACACCTGGCAATGCTCAGGGATAACTCCTGGCTCTGCAATCAGGAATCATTCCTGGAGGTGCTCAGGGGACCATACAAGATGCTGGGAATTGAGCCAGGGTCGGCCACGTACAAGGCAAACGCCCTACCCGCTGTGCTATTGCTCCAGCCCCTAATGTTATGTCCAAATGAGAACTAAAGTTTATCTATTTCATTACATCATTAAAAATTTTAATCTAATTGTTGAAGCCTCAAGCAAAATTAATTCTCTTCCTTGCATTCTGTAAAATACTATTTCTGTTTCAAGATATTCCCAGAAACCAAACAGCTCTCATTTCTGCTTCAGGCCAGAGCACCATCTTTCTCACCTTGACCACTGTCGTGCTCCCTCGAGGTGTTCCTTCCTGCTCCCCGTGATTCATTTCTGACGTAGTAGACAGATCATATGATTCCCTTCCCTCGAGTGACTTCCTAGCATATGTGAATCAAAACCCACATTTCTTATCCTACCTCTTAAACTCTAGCTCCTCTCTTCATGCTTGAAAACTTACCCAACAATTCTCCCCTGACTTAAAATACTCAACATCCATCTCCTTTTTGTTCATTGAGAATGTCAAGCACAGTCCCAGCTCAGGGTCTTTGCCCAATTTTTTTTTCTATCTACTTGACAAAGTATTTCTCATAAACATATCACAGTTGATGTTTGGTCTTCTTTGTAATGCATATTTAGGTTTAATTATCTTTCACTAAAGATATGTTCTCTGAATACTCATCCTTGGCACTTTCTATCAAGTTGGTTTTAATGATCTCCACGGCTCTTATTCATATTTTTTGGCGAGTTTCTTAATTTCAATCCTGACACAGAAGCTTGATAAAGGGAGAATCCTTAATTTAATCTATATTCTATTCCATTCTCTAACACAATGGTGTCTCTGGATCCATTTTTAATGGTTAAGAAAGTAAATGTTCAAGTCATTATGTCATCGACATAACTATAATAGTAAGTATACTTCTTTTGCATATTGTATTTGTTTTTGCAGTGCTGGGGATTGAATACAGAATCTCACAGGTTCAAGGCTGTGCTCTACCTAGATGATATCCCAGACCCTCTTCCTACTCTAAGAGATACTATCTTTCATGCAAATGTCCTAGAGCAAAGACTTCAAAAAGTGTATTGTGAGCTTCTGCATATTAATTGATTTTTATCTCAGACACATTCAACCAAAGTTCTGGAAATTCCTGAAACGCATGAATTATTATCCCTTTTAAATGACTATACCCTCTGAACCCAGCGGGACTGTAGGAAGTTGCTCAATCTTTTTCCATCCAGATTTCAAGGATGCTTGTTTCTTTATTGCAGAATATTGCCTAATATTGTTGGGAAGTATTCCACCGGAATTGTGATAACTCATAAGAAGGAAAAGAAAATACCCTATTAGTTGTCTAAAATAAGATGCATCTACATATCATAAAGACTAACCACACAGATATATTTGTGCTTACAAAATAAGAAGAGACATATAAACACAGACCTTTAGAATAAGAATAAGAGTGTATAACAGATTCCTAGAAAATGCCTAAGGCATTTAAGAATTGAAAAAAAAAAGGAAGAAGGAACAACCGCAGCCTCAGAGAAAGCCAGCCTGCATTTCTCTGCTCTCTTAGCAACTGCCTATCTCTTGCCACTGTCTGTAATCCAAAAGTACTTTGTCTAGATTTCAAAGTCTTGCAAGTGTTCTTCCTAGTAAACTAGGCGGGAGGGGGGGAGAGGAACTAGCGAGTTGCTCTCCCATTTAGAAGCAGGAAGAAACTGAGGCAGCTCTTTCTCTTGGGAGAATGCAGCAAATTAGTTTTGGAGCTCCGTTGCCTGGAGGCAGAACGGAGAGGCATCATGCAGTGTGGTTTCCCAGCTACTGTCTTTGAAAAGAGACAATGATTTTCCTCCAATTTCCAAATACCTGAGCCGGGACGGTGCTGACAAGAGCCACGTTCAGCTAACTGCTGATTTTCCACGTCTGTGCCCGTGAAGTGGGATTATATCTATCTCTGACAAAACACCCAGCCTCCATGGGCGGGGAAGTCTTTGGAACCGGGGGCAGCTTCCCGAAGGAGCGTTTTCACTCTTTAGGGATGTCCAGATCAGCCCGGGAATTGTCTGAGGTCTGACCTTGAGCATCCTGCTCTTAGTTTCCTTTTCATGCTTCTTTATTTCTTAGAACCCTTTTCTACCGCTCTGGACCCCGTGATCTCCTCTCTCCTGTTCCCCCCACGGAGCAGGGGCAGGCTTTGTGCCCCGGTGACCCGTCAGCGGGTCCCCTCACCTGCTTGCATGCTGATTCATTGATGAGCTGGCCCCGCACGCCCCGCCTCCCTCCGAATGGTCTGTGAGGTGGCTCTGCTACTGGAGAGGGGAGCGAGCTGAGCTTGGCACTTCTAGGGCGAGCCGGCAGTCTATCTGTTGCCACTGAGGAACTTGGTGATCAGACTTGAGCATCAGCCTCTTCTCTCTGTCTCCAGCATCTTTAAGCTCCTGCAAGGAATTTCTGATTCAGACGCTAAGAGCTCATGCCAAAGGAGTTGTAAGGCAGCCTGTGACATAAACTGAGACAGAAGTTTCCCCGCAGAGACAGTCATTTTTTAATTTTTTTTTTTTTTGCTTTCCCTTATTGGCAAAGACTTCTGGCTCTCTACAGAGGAATACCTTGTTGCTTAAGATGAGTGGCTGTAGAAAACGGTGTAAACGTGAAATATTGAAATTTGCCCAGTACCTTCTCAGACTATTAACAGGTTCTCTTCATACAGGTAATGACTTTTTTTTTTTAATTAGATGCTGGTGGAGCATTGTAAGGAAGTTGCAAAGGATAGAAAAGGCGCACTCTGTGTTGTGGTTATTTTTAATGTTGTCAATAACATACAGTTGTGAGGGTTTGCTGAGAATCACGTTTCTAAAAATGTGTGCAGTGCAGTTATTTGGGGGCAAGAGCTGGCTTCTGTGGATGTATCTTGTTTGTCTTCCTGGGAGCATTGCTGTTGAAATGTGCCTGAGTTTAAGGAAGCAGTGTCTGCAGAGTATTTTTTTCTTTTTAGTGCATTATTGTGGCAGATTGTCCCCCTCTCCCCTGTATGCTGCAGTTTACTGTGTAATCACCTATCTGTCCTTCCTACAGGTAGGAATTTAGAAATTCTTTACAACTATTTGGATCATTATAATCTAGAGCTGGTTTCCAGTACTTGATCTGAGAGCTTGGCAGAGAAAGAGTTACAAACATTTATTCCCTTTCTGAATTCTTTACAAAATGTGACCAAAATGTGAAAACAGTTCAACAGCAAAATGCCCATGAGAGATTTGATATATGTATCATTGCTGTGGATTCCGATGTATAAGAATTTGCACAATTGAAATAGAAAATCTATTTATAACTAAATGTTGATAACAAGAGGATATTTTAAAGATGATCCCATGTTATGAGCTCAACCCAGCATTTCTGCTGCTCATGAAATGCCTAGGCAGAGCTATCATTAATATAGTGACAGGTGGGATCCAAACTATTTGGCTCTGATCCTTGATATTTTAAATCGCTCATCAAACTTCTGAGAGGCAAAGCTTGGTGGATAATACTACATTTTGATTTGGATCAGGGAAAAAGCCAGAATTAAAGTGTGTGTGTTTTTTTCCCAAACTACATTTGTTTTTGTTGATCTAAAAGAGAGTCAGTGATGCAACCTATATACATTATAATGCCAGATTGAGAGAGAAATGGGAACATTTTCCTAGGAGGTTAATTGTAAAGTCAAACAGAAGTCCATATATTATTATGCTGACAACCTGATTTTAAAATTGAGAGAATCACTATGGAAGTATTTTAATTTTCTAAAAGCTTTATTAAGTTTTAACAATTATTAATAAGATAGTTATAAGATATTAGTCATGAATTAGTACCTTGTGACTTTTGATCCTTCAAGAATTAATTACTGAGAGTCTGTGTGTGACTTTTGCTAACTTGGACCTCTGTGGTTTTTTTCCGTCCAGTATTGCCAGTTTGTTACAAATGTAAATATTTAGTCCCATTAAAGGTAATGTAACCAGTAATTTCAACATGCTATTTGTATTCAACATTCAGTTTGAATGATATGCCAGTTGTGATATCATGCCTCATTAGATCGTGATTGATATGTGATTGTTGATGTTGCTATGAAGTTACACAACTATTTGGTAAAAGAAAAACTTTCCGTTAGGTTTTTAAGAAAATCTATAATTTCTTTTTTTAGGGTCAAAGTCTGTATTTTCTTCTTTTATCTTTTCTCTCAGAATGTGAAGCTCTGATCTGTTCTTTATGGATTTAGATGCAGTGTTTTGTCCTGATGGTTTGGTGTGTTTTAGAAGAGTTTCCATATACTCTGGATTTCAAATAATTTTATAAAGAAAGTGTACGATTATGAACTCTTACACTATAATTACTGAGTTAACAATATAGTAGATGTTTAAAAACTAAATGATATTTTGGAATATGGAATTTATGAAAAGCTAGTGTAGCTTTAAGCACTATTTTAAGTCTTCTTCAATGTATATTTAGAACTTGGTGTAGGTGGGATTACCTCATTTTGATCCACCAGAGAAAAAATTCAAAGTTTGAGAAATAGGAATAGACAGATGATTATCAAGTAGAAGGTTTGGTTTTTGACTTGGGAAATGTGATTATAGCAACTTGTTTCTTGTAAATATTCTTTTCACCTTAGTCTTCAATACGAGATGCTCTAAAATTCAGTCAGAGTCTTTACAACTGCTCCAAAAGCAATGAGAAAAGGCCAAGTTTTGCATCTACTAGATGCTGTAATAATATACACTGTTCATAATGCAGAATCTAATGTAAAATTCATTAGGGCACTTTCAAGTCCCTTAGCTAGTAATTAATGAAGAAGTAGAAAGCAGAGTTGAATTAGTTTAAAAAATTTGCTTTAAGGTTGGATATACAAGCAGTTGCTAATTGTATCATGAACAATCAGCATATATCTTTGCGGTTATCAAAAATTTAAAACAACATGAATATCAATCGATTGGTTTTTTTAAGCACATGTTCATTAGCCTTAATTTTTAAATTACATGTGATCCAAGAAAATGATATTTTTTTGTTTCAAAATAATTCTGAAACACACGCTGTGTATTGTCAGGTGTCTTTCATTTGATAGCAAAATGTCTGTGCCTTTCAGAAGAATAAAAATATTAGAAGTGTGAAGAAATTTTTATTAGAAGGTTGACTTTGGTTGTGTCTTAGTATTATTAAAAGTTCTAGGAAAGTATTTGCCCTTTTATCGGAGTGCTTTTCCTGTAAGTTCTGGCAATGCTGAGGATGGCTTATACATAAATAATGTAATTAGTGATGTTTCTAAAAATATTTTGTTAGAGGATGAAAATGTAATGGTAAAGATTTGTCTAAGAACAAGGAGATGATTTTATTATTATCTAGTGACTTTTGACATTTTACCAAGGCATATCACTCTTGTTTGTTTGCTTGTTTTTTGGCTTTGCCAGCGATCAAACTCATAGTCTCAAATATGGTTAGGCAAGTACTCTGCTTCTGAGCTACATTGCCACCCCTTCAAAACAAATCCCTTTCAGAGTGACTTTGATGAAAGTTATATTTTTAAACATGCCTTTTACAAAAACGTGCATTTAATTATCATGAAACTATAAGCAATAGACTTTGCTGTGGTTGATACATTTTAGAAATACATATTAAATGTTACAAGTGAATAGCAATCATATATATCCACGGTGCAGTGCAATGGAACATTAATTATCCCAACCTCTTCTCAATTTGGGTCCTAATCTTGATGTACCATGATCATTTTTAGGTGGGGCTTAAACTTGATCAAATATTCTTATGTGTTCAAACAAATGGAATTAATTAATGAAGATTATAATATAATATAGGTTTCATTACCCATTCTTCACTGAAGGGAGTTATTTGCAGTAGGAATGCATGGCACACCCTATCAGAAAAGCTGACATAGTCAGAAAGGATAAATGCTGTTACAGATTTCATAATTTAAACCTCTTCTTCTTTAGGTGTGAGATTTAGTATCAGAATATTTTGTGACACTCATTTTGAAACTTCTTTTCTTTTACATTCGTCGATTCTTTATGCATAACTTGCTTGAAAATTTGAAGATCTGGATGCATTTTTCTATTGGCAAATATTCCCCAGACATAAACCAAGGTGGTATTGCTTGGAGGTTGCAAGATTGCAAGCCATCTGTAGGTGTGGCTATTATTTTTATTTAAGGTGGGGAAGGGGAGGAGGAGGGAAGTGGTTGGGGTTAAAAGCATTTCGGTTTTCAAAATAACGGGAATAAAGTTAAGCATTGAACTGCTGTTTGACTAATAAGTTAAGATATTTTAAATTTTACAAATTTCTATGAATTGTATATAGTACCAAAAATTACTGGGGCGGAAGTTGGGACTGGTGTAGATACAGAGACATGAAGGGTGGGAGGTGAAGGTGAGAACTTTGGGGAGAAGGAAGGAGAAATTATTTCCCGTGTTTGTATCTAGTTAATTATTAACTTTTTATAATTGTCCAAGACACTTCGGATCAAGCCTTCCTCACTATTAGTGATGTAAAATCTGATGTTTTTGCATTGTAGTTTCAGGGTATGGAAAAAAAACATAACGATGATCTTAACAAAATCAGAGAATTAACACAACGTCTTTCCAGACACATGCGCTTTCTTTTTTGCCTCCTTTCCTCCTGATTACAAACCACACCATCATAGTTTCGTCTTTTTCCTGACATCCTGCCACACATCCCTGCCACAGTCTGACACAAAACAGATGTACCTAATGTAAAGGATGTATTTCCGAAAACCTTGTATGATTAAAATTCACCGATGCACGGTTAATCCTTGCAAAAGACTATTTCCCTGTTCATGTGATCAATTCACCTGACCTGCCAACTCCATTACGCTACCTGTGATTTGTTTTTTGCTTTTTAATTTCCTCAAATTTTGCTGATAAATTGAGGTGATAACTGCAGTAACAGCATATGCAATTTGTATTCTTAAAGTGCATCTGGAACGATACCCTATTCTACTCAGCTTTCCTGTGCTTCTCTTTCCCCTAAAGCTGCCCTCAGAGTAGAAAGCAAGGATGCTGTTGTTTATAGGTGAAAGCCAAGGAATCTATGTCACTGTGTTGTGTTTCCTGCAGCAATAACACGTTCCACTTCCTATGAGTAAAGTTTGCCTTTTCTTAATAAGTTTATTTTCCATCAGGAGTGAGGTGAGAGTTTAAAGAATTCAGGATCTTGTGTAATCTTCTTAAGTTTTGATGGAAGTAAGGATCTGGACTCCCTGAATTCAGTGGATAAAATTTGCACATTGCTGGTTATCCTTTCAATTTCAGAAGAAAGTTTGGGTTTTCAACATTAATAATCTTGTATATTATATTTGATAGTTTTTTTTTGTCACTGTTGCTTTGAGGCCACACTCAGCTATATTTAGGGTTTACTTCTGGTTCTGCACTCAGGGATTACTACTGACAGTCTCAGAGAGTCATATGTTGTGCTGGGGGTCAAACATGAATCAAATAGTGTGAAAAGTAAGAATTCTACCCACTATATTCTCTCTCTGACCCATTTATCATATTCTTTGTTATGTAGGTACTACACTTACTAGGTAAAGGTATAGAACTTATAAACTCTTTCAGTGAGACTTTTTAAAAAAATTGTTCTAAGATATTCAAAACAGAATGTTCCGCTATCACAATTTTAGATAAGAAAATCTTAAAACTTGTATTGATGCATTAATATGTTTACTCAATATTTTATATGTAAGGAAATGGGGAAATGTGAACTCATCACTTTCCTAGCGGAAAGGTAAATATGTTAGTGAATCATTTGAGTACTTGAAGACCATTGAGGCAAAGATATTGAGGATATGCTACACTGACTGTGATTATTTGATGGCAAGAAATAGGCCTTAAATTCAGACAAAAAAAGATTTTATAAGGGAACCATTTAAGTAGGTGGTGAGTCAGAAAATTAACAAGAAACAATACTAAACTGACATTACTACTAGGATACTATTGAAGAAGCAAGAGATGGAATTTATTCCGGGAGCCAAGAGAGGGAAACCATATGCACAAAACTCTTTGACAAGGGTCCCAGGTTTTGATACCAGAAAACAGTCAACCCACAGGAAGTTTACAGGAAGGAACTCAGTGGGGAAAATGTTGTTTTCTTCCTTCTACCTTTGTATTGTTTTGCTACTATATCCAGTCCATTGGCTGTTCCCATCCCCAAGAGCATCTTGAAGACTTTTCTATGTAGTATAAATATGCCCAGGGCCATATTTATGATTGAATCGATGTCAATCAAAGGAATAAGCACTGAGCAGACTTTCTCTGTTTACAATTTTTAACAGTATTCATGTTGCTTCCCCTCAGAAATATTAAAACTGGCATGATCAAGCTAATCAAACCCTGTATGACTCATAAGGATAGGATCCCATCTTTTGAGATCATTGTTTATCATTGTTGGTCTTTTACTTTGTTCCTAAAGTCTCTTTCCAAAATTTTTCCTTGTGCTTCTTAAGCCGTTTTAAACAGACCTGCATCTTCAAACAAATATACTCCATTTTCTGAGGAGATGCCCCTATAGTCCATCCAATTGAATTGATAAATATAAGATTATGTAATATCTGATGTGTAGAAAGATGGTCTTTTATTGAGTTTAATAAATCTATGGATTGTGTTTGCTAAGAATGATGATGAATTTTCTTTGATAATGTATGTCTTCTCTCTAAGCTCATTAGTTCAGCATTGGGCTCCAATTGTTTGTTTCAGTAGGAGGCTGAGATCTGAAAAATCAGCCTTACTTATAGAAGAAAACAAAGTCCAATTGCTCATAAACGCAGTCGGTACAAAGATCTATTTTGCAGTATATGCCAAACAGTTTGACAACAAACTAGTTTTTATCAAGTCTCCTCTGCAAGGTATGGCTCTATGCCTAGTATTTCTTCTGCCTGCTAGAGATACTGCAATAACAACAGGATGTTTCAAGATATTCTTTATTTGGGACCAGTGTTCTTCATTTGTTTGAAAGGTGATTGCATTGGTCTCTGAAGCAGACCAACAAAAAATAATAGTCATGGAGGACCAATGCATCATTATTTTTCACCTTCTGGGACAGTGAGTCAGAGAGAAGAACTGAAGAGTGGTCTGGGTGGGAGGAGTATCAAATTTGGGCTTGGTTCTTTTCAATTTGCTCACAAGCTAAGTTAGCTATTACTACCAGATTGTTGCAGAAACTTCCAAAAAAGCCCATCTGAAAATTCTATTTCTTGTCTTCATGAATAGTCCTGTGGTTCGTTGAGTTTTCAGGGGGTGAATGTTAATTTTTCTCAGTTAAGCACCTGTTCATATTCTACCTCTCCCTTCAAACCCAACCCTCTTTACCCTCTGAAGCAATTGATTTTTTTTGAGCTCTCATAATGTGAGTTGTCTAATTCCTACTGTTTGGTACTTAATTACTCATCAATCCTGAATTGTTTAATGCATCCAGGTGCCCCATTGTTTAATGGATTCACGATTCTATCTTAAGTAAATCAAAATCTTCAAAATCGTATAATATTAAATTCTCTAGAACTACCTTACCAGCATCTATTGTATAGTATCTTTTCAATATAAAGATTAATGTCTTATTGCGTGGCAGGGGAATCTGATACTTGTTAGCTTCCTTTTCCATACAACTATATGTTCCTCACTGAGTCAAATTATCAGACTTTAGTTGCGCTACAGGAGTACCCTATGGGGAGCCTATTCTTAGGTGCCAAATCTGGCAGGTGTTGAGATTAAGATACAAAATACATTTATCAGAATCCAGTCTCCTTTGTTTTAGAGTGTACTTCACTTGCTTTACTACACACTATTCCACCGCAAGCCTCTCTCAAGATCTGGGACATTAATTTCTTCAACTCAAGGTCATTTATTGCAAGCCATTTCCTGACCATGCGATCAAAAATGCCCCTCCCATCAAGACCTTTTATTACCATCTTAAAAAATTTTGTTTTACACTAAGGGGTAAAATTGGGACACTTTGAGAGTTAAAGAGGTCAATCTTAATAATCATAGCAGGAAAGTAGATGTAAACCAAGACCAGTTGGGACAAATTGAGGCACCTTATCCCTACAAATTACCACTACCTGAAGTAATTTTGATTTATTTGTGTCTGTGACACTGAAATGCAAATTTCTTTTAAAGGACTATGTTTTCTAGCTCATTGCTGCAGTCCAGTCACTGTCTAGACTATAATAATAGTACATAATACATGTTCAGTGAGCACTCATTGGAAACAAGATTAAATTATTTAACAGTCCTTTTTAGGGACAAAACTGCCCCATTTCTTCCCTCTGATTCTTCATTTGTAGCGCCAAAGTTAAATAACTGATATCACTTTTGACACTGCAATAGCACAGCGGGTAGGGTAGGGCGTCTGCCTTGCACGCAGCCAACATGGCCGACCCGAGTTCGATTCCTCCGCCCCTCTCGGAGAGCCCGGCAAGCTACCGAGAGTATTCTATATGCCAGACACAGTAACAACAAAGTCTCCAATGGAGACGTTACTGGGCCCGCTCGAGCAAATTGATGATCAACGGGAGTGCCTTTTTTTCTTCTAATTTTAGTCGCATTAAATACTGATTTTTGATTCTTCTCAGTTTTGCTGGTGTTTTGGTTGTTTGTTTGTTTTTTTTTTCATTGCTACCTCATACTTCTTCCCATATAGAAATTCCTGTTGGCAACCTGGTGTACTGGATCTCAGTTCTCTCTAATTGTATGCAGGTTCTGTTTACGTGTTCATTTAATTTGAAAGCCATGTATATGATTGACTATTAGAACTAGATTAGTTACTTTTTATTTCCTTCTTTATTTTTCTCTAGTCCTCATAGTACAGTGACAGAATTTTCAATGTAAAATCAATAAATAAATGTATAGATTCTTTCGAAATTTGTAGATTCTTTTGAACTTCCACTTCCAGTAACAAATAAAATTCTAGAAGCAAAAGGATACCATTATTCATATCCTTAAAGAGGTTTTAGAAAAAAATGTTGATGTTCAGAATTTCAATGTATTTTCTATATGTTATTTTCTTCTCTAATTTGCTTATCACTTTGACAAAGTTTTACTAATTTTTCCTCATCACTATCACTACCTCCAAAATGTACCATTTTCATTTTACAAGATCACGGGGATTCTGAGCTTAAGCCTACCCAGCCAGTTCAAATCCTCTTCTCCAATACATAGTCTATTTATTAGGGAGTGTGCACAGAATAGTTTCCTTTCTGTCTTATAAAAATTTTCTGAGCCAAATAAAAGTCAAAAACCTTCAAAGAGCTGTGCAGCCAATTCTGTTAAAGCCTTTTAGAACTTTAAAGATTAGTTTTATGCTTTGTCTACTAAAGTTACCCTGGAGAAACTAAACAGCCAACTTCTGGGCAGGTACCCAAATCCATGCAAATGCACCATCCAGTAATGCTTTCCTTGGTCATCTCCAAGCTAAAGGATAGTCTGATTTCTGATGGTTAAGAAACTACCTGATTCAAATGATTGAAACTAAAATATCACTGATGATGACTATATTCTGCATATCATATTTTATATATAGAGAGAGGTAATTTGAATATATTATTGGATGATAGGCATGTCAGTATTCAATGAATTTTAAGAATCTTTGACCTGACTTTTTATTTTAAGATGACAATATTGCAATCTTTTACTAAAATGATTTACCCAAGATCAGGGTGTCGTTAGTCCTATTGTAGTCCACATAATCTACTCTTGTAGAAACACATTGTTCTCAGGCCTTGTATATTGTTGAGTATCTATAATGAAGCCTTGATCTGATAGAAATATCTATCTTGACAGTCAAGAATACTAAATCTTACATCTTAGCACTAGTAGGTGATCTTGATAAAAACTAAGAAAATATATAATATTTCCTCATCGGGAACATTAGACGATGCAGATTCAAACTTCCTAAACATTCTTTTCCAGCAAAATGTTAAACAATAATGCTTGAATCACTATTATTATAGTAATATTAAGATCTGTTTTGCATATTGAAAAATTAATGGAAATTATAGCATCCAACATTCAGTGGTCTTGTAGTCTTGAATCAAGGTCAAAAGTTAAATTTTTTAAAGGTGATAACATTTAAAAGACTATTCTTAAAGGTACATACTCAGTTACGTCTTAATCAATAGTATTTTAACTATATTAATCTCAACTGTTCCTTGTTATACAGAGCATTAAATTAAAACAGGAATGAAAATAGAAATTGTCTACTTCAAAATTCATTACCAATAAAAATCAATCCAGATTTTTTCATAAAAATGAGTTTGAAAAATTTCAATCCACGTATAAATTTGAAGAGTGCATAATAATTATATACATAAAAAGAACAGTCATAAGAAAATTTGGAGAAAGTTGACTTAAGCCTCTAAAATATATAACAAATAGTAGTTGCTAAGAGAGTTCACCTTAAAACGTTTTATCATAAGACAAATTGTAATTATATGGTAACAAGTTATTCAGACTTATTGTGTTAATCATATCAAAATATATACAGATAAAATAATTATGTTATATATCATATGAAAACTAGATCACATTTTTACCTTAATTATACCTTATCCTTTGGTCATATGAGATGGCAAATATACCTCAATATAAAGTAATTTTGAGATATACTATGTCTTGCTTTATCTTTATTTAATTTTAGAAGATAATGTTTTATTTTAAAATGAATTATCATTTCTTTCTTTCTTTTTGGTTTTTTGGTCATACCTGGCAATGCTCAGGGGTTGCTCTTGGCTCCGCACTGAGGCATTACTTCTGGCGGTGCCTGGGGGACATTGTGGGATGGTCTGGATTGAACTCAGGTCAGCCACATGCAAGGCAAACGCCCTACCCACTTGTACTATTGCTCTGGCCCTGGATTATCATTTTAATATTGGGACAACACCTGGCAGTGCTCAGGGTTCACTATGGGGAGCTGGGGATCAAACCCAGGTAAGGCAAATGCCTTACCCCCTGTACTATGTCTCCAACCCCTGTTTTATTCTTTGAAGTCATGAGTCAACATACTCAGATCCTGACTTCTGTGGAATGATATACCTGTGTTTGAAATCCAGCTTTACTCCTCCTTAACATGACTCCGGGCAAATGTTTTGTCATCTACTAGGCTCAGTAACTTTGCTATAAAAACATTTATGATTATCACATTCTCAAGACTTCTGCTAATTGTACAAATAAGATATTCCAATGCAATTATTCATCAAGAAGTATTTTATTGTGTGCGTGTTAACTGAGAAGCTATGGTAAGGGACTTGATTATACATAAGATAGCAACTATATCATCAAGAAACTTAAAATTTTAGAATAGGTGAAAGTAGGTTTAAAACATCTTAAGACTTTACTTTTGCAAACCACAGCACTCAAAAGGAGAGAGATAACAAAAGGGAATGCCCTGCCACAGAGGTAGGGTGGGGTGGGGGTTTTGGGGTGGGAGAAATACTGGCATCAGTTGTGGTGGAGAATGGGCACTGGTGGAGGGATGGGTACTTGATCATTGTATAACTGAAACCCAAGCACAAAAATTTCTAAGTCTACAAGTGTACCTCATGGCCTTTCACTAATAACAATTTAAGGAAAAAAAAAGAAATACAAGCATATTTGTATTAATTAAAAAAATCCTAAGACCTTAATATGTTAAACATCAGGAGGGCAGTGCAGATAGCACAAAGAGAAATCAAAGAGGGAGTTGACTCTCTTGATGGCCAGAGAAAGATCTTTTTTGATGAAATCCTTGCTGTTGTGGTGCTTGGATTTATCCCTGGCTGTGCTCAGGAACTAGAGCTGTATTCCTGGGGAGCAAGAGAAAGATTCTAATTGGTGCTAGCATTGGAGTTAGGCAAGTAGTTCTGAGTCTTGAGATGCTACGATGCCATAACAAAATGCCACCCATGTTCAACCATAAAAATTTATTTTCTTATGGTTCTGGAAATCTGAAAACCAAGATAAAGGAGTGGACAGTTTTAAATCTTTTGAATCTTCTCTCCTTACCTTTCCTGGAGTGGTATTTGCTCTGAAAACACATCTGTCTACACTTCCTTCTGGTATAAAGGAAGATACCAATCATTGTGCGCTGGGGACTACTTTTACAGCCGCCCTTAACCACTTCACCTCTTTAAAGGCTCTGCATTCTCAAGAACTGACGATTAGGTTTTTCAGAAGGTGAAATTTAATGGGACACGATCAACCTGTAATAGAGTGGTTATAATTTAAATACAATAGTCACTTGAGGCCTGTCATAATCTTCAAGTAAACAAAAGAGCATGGAAACATATGGAGAAAAAGATTCCAAGAGTAAGAAGAGCTGATAAGAAGGTCCTCAGGCATATTTGTAATCAGAGTTCAAAGGTCCGAACTCAGGTCAGCTACAGCAAAGGAAAATAAAAGAGAGAGCTTGGAATAATTGGAGATTAAAGCAGAGAACCACAGGGGAAGAGAAAAACATAAGAGCTTCTCAGCTGGTGAGCACCCAAGGATTTTCTCTGAGTGGAATTGTGAGCCACTGCAGAATTTTGAGCAGGAGTTACAATTCAATCATGCAAATCACTCACTGCTCTTTTGAGATGTACTATAGAATCTGAATCTACAACTACAGCCCACGGGTCAAATCCAGCCATTGTTGCCTATTTTAATGATCCATTAAGAATCATTTATGCTTTGTTAACTGATTGAAGAGACATCAAAAAAGAGAATAAGAGTTCAGGATGCTGGAAAATTATATAAAATTCAAATTTTGTTTCCAAAAATAAAGTTTTGGTGGAATATAGACATGTCACTCACTTCCATATTACCTGTGACTGCTTTTGTGATATAACATCATACTTGAACAAATAGAAAGGAAGCTATCTGATATGCAAAATCTTCAATATTTAACATCTGATCATACTTATAAGCTCTGACCCCTGCAAGAGAAAGTAAAAAAAAAGAAATAGTGGGCAGGCGTGGTGCTAGCTATAATATCCATCAGTGTGGGAAGTGACTATATTCCAAGTGAAGCCAAATGAGTGATTGGAAAGACTGAGTGGAAATGTACATTGCAGGGAAGTTGTGGGGTCTTAATTATTGGCCATATAAGAGAATAGTCCAGGGGTCTGTGGGTAGAGATGTACACTATAGCTATAACATTTTAGGATGCCTGATTGAGAAGTGATTTCAAGGGATTAACTGCAAAGATAAAGTCAAGAGGCGATGTTAGTCTGAAAATAGAGGAAAAAGGACAATGAAAGGAGATTTAAAAGCATGAAACCCCCCCAAACTCAAGGAGCTTTGGCATTTTCTGTGCCTGTGAGGAGCCTTCTGTGATAATATAGCAGTTTTCAAACAACTTTAAAAATATCCAAAGTGCTAGAATACTAGTATTCTAATTATACACCCTATGAGTTAAAATAGAGTTCTTCAAGTGAATCAGGCCGGATGCCTTTTACAATTTAGACTTTTAAGATGTGTGATATTGAAAATAGGAACTCTAAAGAATTCTATATGTGGCGGGAGGAATTCTCAATCTGGATTTTGTTTAAGTTAGCATTCACTGTTTATATCTTGAGTTACTTTCATAATCTATTCACAAATCTTACTTTTAAATAGTTCTATAACATACATTATCATTGCTAATATATTTGAGTCATGTTTTTTTGCAGTATTGTTTTGGAAGATTGATTGACAAGAAGACATTTAATTCAATTTTGTCAATTCCTTAAATCTCCTCAATTATATATTTCACAGGGAAGTTTGACCCTTCAAAAGAAAAAAAACTTCATTGTCATAAAATGTGATTATTATTTTAATTATATAATCTAATGTATTTACTCATGCATCATGTCTAAAGTTATATGAGTTTGATTTGTGCCATATATGTTTCAAATTTATTGAGTCCCATTTTCCAAATGCAAAGAAGCCTAAAACATAAATGAATCTGAAGTTAGAAAAAAAGCTTGATATCTTTAAAAACAAATAGTTCCATAATATAAAATGGACCTCAGACCCAGAGCTGACTTATTCATGTCTGAAATACAGCATTTTATGAATGAATAGATCATTCAGATAAAGCTATATTCTAAATTTAGACTTAGTTAAAAGAAATCTGACTAAAAGAACTTAGTTAAATATCTGCTGCATTGAAGAACAGACAGTAAGATCTATGACTCTAAAAATACACCTGTGGAGGGATGGGTGTTGGATCTGACTGAAACCTGATCATGAACAGCTTTGTAACTATGCATCTCATGGTGACTCAATTAAAAAGATAAAAATTTTAAAAAATTAAAATTAAAATAAACAATCTTTTCTGAGGAAGAGAAAGATAGTTTGATATTCTGCCTAGGATATCCAAGGGAAGAATCATTTTTGGACAAGATGACAGGTATCTTACACAGTTTATTAGTTCACTTCATAAATTTCACTCTTAAATATTTGTTGAGATAAACCACTTAGAAAAATGAAATTCATTTCTTATTGTTTCATTTATCTTTGTTAAAAATGAAGTTTGGTCTGGAGCAATAGCACAGCAGTAGGGCGTTTGCCTTGTGTACAGCCAGACTGGCGTAGCCGAGTTCGATTCCTCCACCCCTCTCAGAGAGCCCGGCAAGCTACCGAGAGTATCTCGCCCACACGGTAAAGCCTGGCAAGCTACCCATGACATATTCAGTATGCGAAACACAATAACAAGAAGTATCAAAATGGAGATGTTACTGGGCCCGCTTGAGCAAAATCGATGAACAACAGGGGGACAGTGACAGTGAAGTTTAATGTTGGTGAAGGGAACTATTGTAATGTCTTAAATGTTCTCTAAATTTGAAAGATAAAAATGCAAATATTTCACAAATAAATGTTAAAAACAGAAAAATCAGGGGAATACATACATAGTCAAGACATGGAGTCAATGGCCCTTTGATATATCTTTAACATTTTGCAAAACAAACTATGGCCCCTTGAAGACAAGTTTGTTGAATACCAGACTACTTGCCTTAGTTTTCTCAGTATCCTAGTTGTTCTACCAGATTTATCTAAGAATAGTTACTGTGACTGACATAGCACCTCCTTTTTGGTCTCACAACCTATTCCTCTTTCAGATAGAGTCTAGATTACAAGTCTTCATAGTATATAATGCTTGCATTGATAAAAAATATGCTGATTTTATGTTACATGTGCCTTGGCTTTATAAAGCAGTTTATCACATAGTTATGAAGGTGATCATTTTAATGCCCCTCCCCCCTTTGGTCTTTTGATCATACCAATGGATGTCTTCAAGCTAATTCAAATATATTTTTAACACAATTTGAAAACTCATGACTCCATTTTTAGCAAGAACATATTAGAGGCCCACTTTTCACCAACTCAAGAGGATAACTCTAAAATTTGAAAATATTAGGATCTGGATAACATTTTTTTAGAAGGTATTTTGTTTGCTTTGTTTCAAGGCTATGGCTAGTGGTGCTCAGAATTTACTCCTGGCTCTCTGCATTCAGAAATGATTCCTGGTTGTACTCAGAGGGCCATATATAAAGCCAGGCATTATACCCAGGTTGGCTGCCTATAAGGCAAGAACCTTATCTGTTCTGCCATCTCTCTGGCCCTAGAAGATATTTTAAAAGGCTGTTTTCTGCTCACAGCAAAATAATTTCTATAAGAATTAAGTATTTCTACTACATTTATTTACCTAGATTATTTCTTATGAAATATTAATCCAGAGTTTTTACAGATATGGCAAAATTTATGAAGGCAGGAAATAAAAAACAATTTTTTGGAACACAGATACTTTGAATCATGAATAGGGTCCAGGAATAACTTAGCTTTTAGGAACCCTTCTCAGGATATTGACTCAGTGGTAGAGTATTTCGGGGCCCTAACTTCAATTCCTAGTACCAAAAACAACAACTAACAAATACCTCAAGACTTTTCTAGTCATGGTGAAGGCTGCCCAATCTGAAGAGGCTAATGACACCATGTGGTGCAAAAATTGAAATAAAAGAAAAATAGTTCTTATTGGGTAAAGAGATACACTGCAAGCTTTATTTTTTCAAAGGTGCAATTAAAAGTAATACACTGGGAACAGGTAAGTTTTCTCTTGCAAAGGTGAAACACTTTTCTCTTCAAGACATGATATTCAAAACAATTAAGGAACATTACTCACTCATCATACCATTAAGGACTAAATTGTCCTAGTAATCACCAAATACTATTATCTCATCAGTGACATTCAACCAAGAGTTTACATAACAATTTAATACAGAAATCTTTTTTGAACCAGGGGTAGAGAAAGCCACATCTCTATTTCTATAAATAGGTTAGAAAAATGCATGATCGTTTAACTTTCATCACCCTGAGGGCTAAATTTTGAACTATCCCTCTGAATTCTTTGACTCAGATCTAATTCAATAAATATAGTAAAGATCTATAAGTATTGCTTTAGCCTGACTAAGAAGTCATTAATATTCTCTACTCTAAATCTGAT
The DNA here is from genome assembly GCF_029834395.1 of Sorex fumeus. NCBI lineage: Eukaryota > Metazoa > Chordata > Mammalia > Eulipotyphla > Soricidae > Sorex > Sorex fumeus. The sequence continues at coordinate 5,859,259 of NW_026606134.1, read as the reverse complement.
TTGTTGTTAGAATATTTAATGCTAAAGTGTTTAAAATATTGAGTCTGCTGATAGGACACTGTTTTACATTTCTGTTTTCAAATATTCCCTGCAAGGCATACAAATATGTGCTTGTTTCTCTGAGTCTTAAAACAAGTTGTTTTATAAAATTATTTTTACTCAGGGACTGGGATTTACAAAGTCATTTATGGTTGAGTTTCAGACACAGTTTTCCAACACCGATACCACTATCAGTTTCAGCTGGCCTCCGTCAATGTCCCCAAGTTTCCTTTCTATCCTGCGCCCTGCCTCCTTGACAGACAGATCTCAGATCTTTAAGTTTATTTGTTGTACTTTGATTTAATTCTTTCAGGTTTTTTGGTTCTGTGATTCAGATATATAGTTGTTCCAAACATGTCTACACTACATGAGTTAGTATTTTAAATCCCATATAGAAAAGCATATAAATAATAATTTTGTTATTAACTTTAATCTAAGTTTTCTTTAGCCATAGTGACTTTCATTAGTCAATCAGACATGATATACAAAGAAAGGGTTCGATAGTGTTTAAGACTTTGGTGAAAATCAGCAGGTTAAGGTTTGTTTAAAGGTTAAGACAGGAGGGTTAGGCAGGTAAGGTTTTGTCTTCCAAGCTCCTGCGTTCAAGCCTACTTCCATCCCTGTAGTGATAACTGAACTCAGAGGAAGGCATAAGCACTGAGCACCATCAAAAAACTAAAAACTAAAACTAAAAAATAAAAAAAAATTCTTTAAAGGCAGTTATTTTTTCATGTGCCTCTTAGATGTCTATACTAAGGTATTATCTGTTCATTTTTTCTCCCCACTTTTTATTAGGTTTGATGTTTTTTGTCCTAAATTTTACAAGTGATTTATAGAACTTAGATATTAACTTTGTCAAATGCGTGCTAGGCAAAAAAAATTTTGTTTATAAATGTCTCTTCCTTTTCTCCTGAACATCACTTCTTTTGCAGTGCAGAAACTTCTTGATTTGGAGTAGTCTCATTTATTTATCGTTGCTTGCATTTTCTTGGCCCACTGTATTGAATCTTTTATGTTATCTCCAGAATCAAAGTCATGAAAGCCTCTGCCTATATTTTCCTCAATATAATTTATGGATTGAGGAAAGGTATAAAGGTCATTAATCAAGGTCTGAATTGACTTCTATTCGTGGTTGGAGATAGGGATCTGCGTTTGTTTATTTATTTTACATGCTCCTGATCAATTTTCTCAACACCCTTTGTTGAAGAGAATTTCCTAGCTTTACTTCAAATTCTTAGCTTGTTTATAAAAGAATAGCTCTTGGTATATACCTAAAGATCTGTCTCACGGCTCTGAATTCTATTTCATTTGTCTGCCTTTGTTCCAGTACCACACTATCTTGATTACTATAGTTTATAGTATGGTATGTTATCATGTTGGTAAAAGAGAAGTGTCTCACCCTTTTTTTAACCTTGGATTCCCTTAGCTATTTGGGAATTTTTATTAATCCAGACTAATTTTGGTAGCATCAAAGTCTATGTCTCTGAAAAATAGCATGTGTGGAAAATGCAAATGAAAACAATGAGGTATCATTCCATACAAGTAAGACTAACACTCATCAAAAAGAACAGAAACAACCAGTATTAGTATGGATGTGGGGAGAGAGGAACCATCATCCACTGCTTGAGGGGATGTCATTTGGTTCAACCCCTTTGGAAAGCAATATGGGAATTTACAAAAAAGTAATAATCAAGCTTCCATATGACCCAGAAATTCCACTTCTGAATATTAACCCCAAGGGCCCACAAACTTTATTCAGGGAAGACTTTTCAAGATAGCCAAACTCAAAGTGCCGAAGTACAGATGAATGGATTAAGAAACTATGGTACATATACTCAGTGGAATACTTCTCAACTTTAAGAAAAGATAAAGTTATGGAATTTATCACTATATGAATGAAACTCGACAGTATCATGCTGAGGAGAGAGAGAGAGAGATGCAAAAAGATCTCTCTTATATATGAAATATAAATAAGTATAGTAAATAAATAGCAAATAGTCCAAGGCAGCAGAATCTGAGAACTGATCTAAAGAACTGAGCTTACCATAGTGAGACAGAGGGTCCGGGCCAAACCTGAGGCTTTTGGTGGACAGAATAGATCATGAGGGCCTTGGTCTTGGAACTTTTATGCATGAAATCCTATTCTTTACATTAGTCCAAATAATAGTGACTGAAATGAAAATTAAGTTTTAATTTAATTTAGAAAGAAAAGGAAAAAAAGTACCTGTTAACTTGGAATAACAAAGGAAAGTTCCACACACCTACATATAGTAGTGCTGTGCCAATTATTGAATGAGGATAGAAATTATATCTTTAAAAATAGTATATTGGATAACACATCTATCCTCCTCTTTTATATTTTTTTAGTGCTGTAGCACTGTCTTCCCGTTGTTCATTGATTTGCTCGAGCAGCCCAGTAACGTCTCCGTTGTGAGACTTGTTACTGTATTTGGCATATTGAATATTTTTAACATTTAATAAATGAAAATTTTAGAATGTTTTCATTTGGAGTACAGTCATGTTATAATAGTAGAAGCTCATTTAATATTCTACTTTAAAAATCTTTTTTTTTATCATACTCAGTTCTGCTCAGGGATTACTCCTGGCTCTGTGCTCATTAATATACGGTGTTGGAAAGTAAAGTGGGGTTGACCACTACAAGGCAAATGGCTTACTCTTATAGTATATCTGTGGCCCCCAATTTTATTCTGATTGCTGTAGTTTATTTAAATTACCTTTCTATTATAATGAAGCATGGAATTTTATTTATACTTTTGTCATTAATTGTCCTGGATCTAGTTTATTTGACTCATGTAGTGTCAGAGTAGAAGTCAATGTAGCTTGAGACCCAAGAGTATATAAGCAATATGTAATGACATTCACTTTTTAGTCACTTTAAGTACAATTTTCTGATAACTGTTATAACAGTCACTGTCACTGTCACTGTCCTCCCGTTGTTCATCGATTTTCTCGAGCGGGCCCAGTAACATCTCCATTGGAGACTTCGTTGTTACTGTGTTTGGCATATGAATACATCACTGGTATCTTGCCAGGCTCTGCCGTGTGGGAGAGATACTCTCGGCAGCTTGCCGGGATCTCTGAGAGGGGTGGAGGAATTGAACTCGGGTTGGCCATGTTGGCTCCGTGCAAGGCAAACGCCCTACCACTGTGCTATCTGTGTTGTTTTATACATCAGGTGTATTATAATGATATGTGCTATACAAATACTTTCAAACAAATTTCCAGTGAACCTCACTCCCTAATATGAATATCTTCATGAATTCTCCTCACACACTGTGAGGGTTGGTCTGGTGGCCATTAGCAGTCTGCAAACATGAACATGATAGTTTGTGATTTTCAAGGTTAAGATATAAATGGTAGTTACTTTGGTAATAGTCTCTCTGTTGGTCAATCTGAGCAAGGTCTTGGATTTTTTTGAAAATGATTTATTTATTTATTTGACTTTTTTGGGTCACACCCGGAAATGCTCAAGGGTTACTCCTGGCTCTGCCTGCAGGAATTACTTCCAGTGGTGCTCCCAGCTAGACTATCACTGAAGTTCATCTTTGGAGAAACCTGCTTTGTAAGAAAACAAAGTCTCCTTTTAACATCCTGGTTGTGCACCCATTTTGGAAGGACAACCTCCAGCTAAGTCAAGTCTTCAGAAATTTGTTACCCTGGCATGTTTATTTTACTCAACCTCTAAACAAACAAACAAACAAACAAACCAAAATAGGAAACCACCCTGGTACACAACTTCCAATGTTCTGTCCCACATAAACTAAGGTAAATCTTTGCTATTTTAATTCACTATTTGAGGGCAAGTAGTGATCCAGCAATTAGAAACCAGAACATCCATTTTATTTCAAAAGTCACCTGCCCTTTTCTCATTTTAAGGACACTTATGGTTCTTCCCTGAAATCTAAACTAGACATAAGCGGTTTAAAAATGAAAGTTTAACTACCAACAATTATGCAATGTTCATGTAAACAAAACACATTTATGACACATGAAACTGATGCACTGCCTAGGGCACCAAAGAAACAACAGCTAAAAGCAAAACATATTTAATATATACTGTGTCTTTGTTTTCTTTTTCTAAGTACTGCATTTGGCATCCCATTAAGAATCCCAACAACTTCATGGGGCTTGAGCAATGATGTGTGGAGTATTAGCTTTGCATGTAGCGAACCCAGGTTTGATCCTCAGCTACCTGGAGTCCCTTCCAAGGGTATCATTGAATGTAGAGCCAGGAGTAAGCCCCAAATACCACTGGGTCACAATAACTTCTTGAGTGGGTATTATCATCTCCTTCCTTAGAGTACAAAAATTTAAGGAAAGATGACACAACAGATGTTATAGAACTAGTATTTAAAATTAGACATTTGCTAATATCACAATTTAATAAGCATCTGTCAGTCCCTAAAGGAATGTGTATGAAGAATGCGGCTTTACTAAGTGGCCCTTGGTACATTTAGGGAATTTGTTTCATTTACTTCAAGCTTCAGACTGGCTCTAGAGAGATGCGTTTCCTTGAAGTCTGACCTTTGAGTTAGAGGGACATTGCCAGGGTATAATTTAATTATGCAGGAAACTACTTTCATCTTGAGAATCATTAGCTTTTAAAATGAGTGTTTGTGCAGGCCAGTAGGATTTCACCAACTTACCCATAATGTATGCCATGTAACATAAGTTTCAGGTTGATGATCTAGTAAAGACTTTAAAACTCCCCTGCTTCTGAGTAATATGAGGAGAAGGAACTTTATAATATATAGATCCATTACTAGCAATGGAAAAATGATGAAGTATAGCCAGGAGAAAACCTGAATTCTTTTCACCATTGAAATGTGATGGTGATTGATTCTGGGAAGCAGGAAAATGTAGAAAAGATGTTCATGAAGAAAATAACTTCAAATGTCCCCCTGGTAGAATAAATTTATTTGAACTACATGGTAACATTAAAGTGATCAAAATGACTTTGTGATGGAAATTGCATTAGCCATTTATGAAGAAGCATGTCTTCCAAAATCAGATTATTGGCTTCTGAAAAATTTACATGATCTCAATATTATAGAACCTTCTAGATCCACATAACAATGTATTAAGTGTGTCTGGCTACATTGTAAAAGTATTGTTTGTCATAGCCAACCATTCTCATTAGATTTGAGAATTCAGTAAACTCTGACTCTTCATAATTCAATATTTTAGTGACACATTTTTAGGTTCCTAAATCAGTTTTATGAGACATGTAATAAAAATAAAATCAAAAACTGTTGAACACTTATGTTGCTCAGTCAACTCTGACTATGCCCTATAAGAAACAGAGTAGAAATAAAATGACAGAGAATAGCCTTTTTTTTATTAGAAGCAAAAGAACAATTGAGTGAAAGAGGAAGCATAACAAGATATGAATATTTTATAGAGAAAACAAATAGATATTTCAGCATATGCAGTTACTATTATGGAAAATTAGAAACTTATAGTTAATAATTATTTTATATAAGCTTGTCATAAAAAAGTTGTATTCATGTCATATACAAGGGACAAAGAAACTCACCCCAAGTACTTTTCAGCTTCAGGGTTTAAGTTTGCAGGGACCCAATCCAGGGTGAACAGGCCTGAAGCAGGGGAGTTAAGTATTTGATCATTGTATAACTGAAACCCAAGCACAAAAGTTGTAAGTCTACAACTGTACCTCCTGGTGTCTCACTAATACAAATAAAAAAATTAATAAAAAACACAGAAATAAGTGAAAGAAAGCATGGCATCATGGGACTAACAACCCCTTTGACAGAGAGCTTGGATCTCCTCAGCTTGCTGTGTTTGTTGCTTAGAACCAGCAAATATCAGGAGACCTACAAACATTCTTTAGCTGGGTTAGACTTTTACATGTTTGAGGGTTTGGTCAATATAAATATAAATAGGTTTAGTTAAGCATAAATATAATCATAGATTTCATTGAAAATAAATATAAACAGATATAAAGCGCTTCCTTCAGGGAACATTCTTCTAGGAGATCTTTCCAGGGGTGACACTCCATCTAGCGTTCCAGCATTCTGGATTCTCGTCCCCAATATTGTTCATGAAGAGTATCATGTTTGACAAAATTCAACAATAAAGATATGTTACCTGTGGGATACTTTAGAACTCTCTTTCCTTCTGCTGAGCACTTACTGCTTTAGTGACATACAATCAATAACTCATTAAGTTGTTGGAGGCTAATTGTCTGTTCAAAATAATTAGAAGCATTATTTATAATAGTTGATAAGGCTTTCTTCCTACTATTTATCCGTATTCACTGTGAAGGCCATTGAAGTATGGAGTAGGTGAGTGGTCCTTGTTTCATATTGATGTGGAAAGAAACTTAACAGTACTGAGAACATAGAGAATCGTCATGGATTTTATGTTTTAGTACAGAAACAGTGTCACTTCTGGGTAATTTGTGTTGAGTGAAATTCCATAACACAATGTGCAAATTCTTATTTCTGTGCTATTGTGATTTTCTCTCCTGGATTTCCTCACCTGCATCCTTCCTTCAATGCTGTAGTCCGAAGATCTTGAGGTCAGTTGAGTGGATGGTGACATCATTCATGTATTCATTTGCAATCAGAGCTAAGTATATAGTAGATTTTCAGTTGCGTTGTTGTTTTGTTTTAGTTGGTGGAGAGCCCAACTGCTGGTTCTCAGAACTTACTACTGACTCTGTGCTCAGGGATAATTCCTGGTGATGTGTGGGGGACTATATGTAGTGTCAGGGATTGAATGGGGTTGACTGAGTGCAAGTCAAATGCCTTAATACTGCCCTATTTCTCCAGGTCAACATTTTGTTTATTTTTAATTTGTTAACACATGAAAATAGTAATAGAGGTGGCTATCACTGCAGAGAAATATTCACATATATGAATATATATGGATATTAATGCATATATTATCCCATCATATAAATATGATAAAAGAGAATTGGAAAACTGAGTGAATACAATAGAAAATTTATTAAGCTCTTGCTGTGATTTGAATTTGTCCCTTCAAAGGCATAGGCTGAGAGTCGAATCTCTATGTAATGGTGTTAGTAAGTGTTGTCTTGGGAGATTTTTATACCATCAAGGTGAAATCCTCTTTAAGGGGTTAATGCTCTTGCTCTTGTAAAAGATACTCTCCAGGGCTCCCTGGTGCCACCTATGGAAAGCTCAGTTCATTAACCAGAAAGGGAGCCTCCATCTGCCACCACAGAGAATCTACCTCACTGTGATCTAATGTTCTCTTACCTCAGAACTGTGACAAATAAAGGTTGATTGAATAAAAGCCAAGCAACCTGGGGAATTTCGTTACAGCTGTCAGATGGACTAACACAAGTCAAGAGAATCATGCCTCATTACTCTAGCTTTTCCCTTTTGTGTGATACCAACTTTCATTCCCTTACACACAATTGCTTGGGGTACATCGACAGCGGAATGATCTAGTTGTCTTGTTTTCTGTACAGATTACCTAAGCCTGTGATGGTTTGTTTCTTGTACATTTATGAGTGGTTGCCCATGTTTCATCCTCCTTGCTGTCATTCTCTGTTCTAGTTTTATTTTTTTTTCAGGTCAGTGACGTTGATAAAGTTGAAGAAAGGCAAGGAATGTGTGTGTTGGGGGGGGGGGGGGGGGAAGATTTGTGATTCTCTTTTCTCACCCTTTCTCACCAGCGCAGACTGCAGTACATCCTTTCAAAAGACCTGGAGGGATGTCTTAAGGAGTTCCTTTTATTGCTTTTACCTAAAAGACAGCTTTGGCATTTTTACTCAATGTCTGTAAAACTGTTCTGTGTAAGTACCATGTGAAACACAGAGATTAGTATGGTTAATTCAATGCAGTGAGCTTAGAGTCTTTATAAGATACCACCATCTTTTGAACTTTATGTTGAAATCAGTAGAGACCACAGCAGAGTTTTTCAAAAGAATATTAACTTTCCTAGTGCATATGTTAAGCAAATAGAAGGGTCATAGAAAATAAAAATACTTGGACTTATATATTAGCATTAAATTATACTGATGTATGGGGAAATAAACTTGCATGTACATTTTTTTTTCACGAACTTCTCGGCTAACTGAGAGTTTCCTGCCTGCACGGCAAAGCCTGGCAAGCTACCCATGATGTATTCAATATGCCAAACACAGTAACAACAAGTCTCATGACAGAGACGTTACTGAGCTTGCTCGAGCAGATTGATGAACGATGGGAGGACAGTGCTACGATACTACCAAGAACTTCTGGGGAAAATAAGTGAATTTGCTGTACAGATAATGAATGCAATAATGTGGAGAGATGATCTGTTGTAATGATGCACTTGAAAAGGCCTTAATCTGGGAAAGATCCTGCCAAATTGATGACATAAAGCAAACAAAAGTTATTAAAGTTATTATGGACAAAGTAGCATACATCTTATTCCTTAAAAATTAGAGGAAATATTGAAGAACATATTAAAAACTTATCTTAAAATTCTATCAGCTGAGGCATACATTTATTTTTATGCATGTAATTTCAAAGGCTGGAGCGATAGCACAGCAGGTAGGGCATTTGCCTTGCATCAACCCACCTGGGTTCGATTCTTCTGTCCCTCTCGGAGAGTCCGGCAAGTTACCAAGAGTATCCTGCCTGCATGGCAGAGCATGGCAAGCTCCCTGTGGCATATTCGATATGCCAAAAACAGTTAACAGCAAATCTCACAATGGAGACATTATTGGTGCCCACTTGAACAATGGGAGAACAGTGCTACAATGCTACAGTTTCAAAGGCAATCTCTTATTTTGGTGAAATGTTTGAAAAGAAAATAACAGTATTCCATAGGCAGAAATCAGGCAAAAGTAGTATATAGACAAAGAATTGCTTTGAGCCAAAAGTAGTGCTCTAAGAACAGAAAACTTTAGCCCTCAATTGTTTTGACACTAATGAAGCTTTCTTGTTAAGGTTTGCCTCTGCAGATAGATCTTAAAACCAGTTTTACTGTTTTGATCCATAAGAGTTATATATGTCTCTTAATAAGGAAACATTCTGGAGAAATATGCCACCAGGTGATTTTCTTTCCACAACACAACATCAGAAGTAAATTGTGTACACTTCAGGGCTGCCGTGAACAAGCTAATGTAAAAGGAAATCAGATACAAGGAAATACAGTACTCTGAAAAGACTTGGTAAGAGGAACTGTGGGAGATTGAAGCTTGGCGATGGCAATAGGAGGTCTGGGAGCACCACGGAGTAGGTGGTGCATAAGCGACAGACACACTATTCTGTCATGCTGTCCTGAAGAGCTTGATTGTAACTGAAAATGATGAAAGCTCAGCAAGCGCCAACCTGGGGGGAACTAGGCTGAAGCCTTCAGGCATGCGCACAATGGGCCGCAAGTGGAAAATAATGACCTGATAAGCAGAGGGTCATTTTATCCAGCAGAGTTGAGAGTGCCAGCACTTTTGCTGAGGACCTTATATTCTTTTTGATATAGCTTGTTGTGCTTTGCAAAGCAGCACCACTTAATGCTTCTAAGGAAATTCCACAGCAAAGACAGGTTCTCTGGATGCCTACCTAATGCTTGCTTTTCTGTTCAGGTTTAAATTTCTCTGTTTTACATCTCCATACCTTTAGTTCTTCTTTGTGTAGTAAGATGTTTTTGTCATTCATGTTGATAGCTTCAAAGAATGTGTGTACATTTATTTATAAATAGAGGATGGGACACAGAGACTGGAATATAAAGAAACATATTGATGATTCTTCCACTTTTCTTTACTTATTTTTAACTTGGAGGCTGGAGCAATAGCACAGTGGGTAGAGCATTTGCCTTGCATGCGGTTGACCTGGGTTCAATTCCTCCTAGACAGCCCGGCAAGCTATCGAGAGCATCCCACCCACATGACAGAGCCTGGCAAGCTACCCGTGGCAAGCTACCCGTGGCGTATTTGATATACCCAAAACACTAAAATCAAGTCTCACAATGAATATGTTACTGGTGCCCGCTCAAGCAAATCGATGAACAATGGGACAACAGTGTTACATGTTACATTTTTAATTTTAAACAGTTATTTAGGTAAAATGGTTGTAAACATGTTATTGTTCATGATTTTGATATGTTCCTTCACCATCATTAAGTTGAGCAAGACAACCTATTCCTTTCCTTGTGTTACTTGTAGACTGTTATTGCTCCCTGACCCCCTCTCACCCTATCCCCATAACTGTTTGCTTGACCTCAAAGTTTCAGTTAAAGGCCAGGAGCTTGTCATCTTTTAACACTATTTGCTTTGATGCTCTACGTATCACAGATTGTTGGATTATTGGGCATGTGTTCTTCTATCTCTGACTTCATTTAACTTCACACTTTCTCACTGTACAGTAAGTGAAATCCACGGTTATCTTTCCTTATAGCTGCATAGTGCTCCTTTGTGTATGTATATATACCAGTGTTTCTTTATCTACTTGATTCTCATTGAGCATTTTGCTTTGTTTCCATATCCTAGTTGTTGTACTTAGTTCTATGGTAAACATTGGCGTGTATATATGTTTATATATATTTATCTAAATATATATGTAGATACATACATACTTTTTTTAAGATAAAGGAATACTCTTTCTAAGGTGGCAGTATGTTTGAGAATTTGATCTATAAAAGTGTACCACCTCTGGAATATATTCAAGCCCACACAATTCATCCTTACCTATTCCTGTCTTATATGAGTTCTCTGATACTATCCTATTTTGAGACATGAGAATGAAGTCGAACAAACCTTGCTCTTAATACTGACATGGGTGAAGTTTATAACAGTGTCACTTGCAGTACCTTTTCTGAACCTGGAAGGTAAGTTGGTTCATCTGAAGACCACTTGTAAAACATCAAATGAAAAACATTTGATTTAACCTCTGTTGTTACCTTTCAGCAAAAATCAAAACAATAGCAATTTACCAAGATCTCACTATGCCATTAGTTTTCAATATATGTAAAATTGAATTTTGATTTATTAAAAAGATAATTTTGAAACTTTGTAGCAAAGTAAAAGTTTTAGAGCAATGCAATAAAATTGTATAATGTATATAATCTTTAGAATGCAATCTTTAATGCATATGTCTCTGAAGATTATAGATGTATGCTTCAGTGTCAAAACAGAAATCACATTTATATTTTACTGTAATTTTTGATCTCTTGTGCATTGCTCTGCGAGGAGATTAGTTAAGCTGCTTCAGTCATACAACTAGTAAACAGCAAAGCTAAAAGGCAATCCGCATGTCTGACCCTGAGTTCTATGCTTTCAACAGCTCCGTTATTCTCCTTCACTTAGGTAGGTCACATCTAAGAGAACATTTTACTTGCTGTAAGTTATTGCTAGCCTCAAATATCAAACAAATAAGTGTAAATGTTTGTTTGACTTACATTTATTTATGGGAATATGTGCTTTGTCAATTTCCCAAGGTTTTTTCTTAAATGCTAACCCATCTCTCTTAGTAAAAGTACTAAATAATAGATGATGTTTCTTTGGGTGCCTTGCTTTTTCTTGACAAATATGCCCACTGAAGATTTTCTATGTGACTTGTGCATACAGCTATGGAACAGTTTTAAAACAGTTCATTGCCATGAACTCAGACGCTCTGAGTTTGAATCCCAGATAGGAGAATGCCTTGGATTTCTTTCTTACAAAAGAGTGAGTGTATGAGAATGAGGTGTCAGAAGCTATGCAGGGCTTTGGAAAAATCCATGAAAGGTGTCTAACAAAAGGGATTTTATCTCAGCGGGCCCCAAAGTACATGCAGAGGTTCTGATGGGAGGCTAATGGACCCTGTAGGCCCTTTAGAAATGAAGCAGTATTATGCTCAAAGATATCATGATCTTAGCACCATTAGGTTGTGACGAAGTTCATGGCCTATAGGGATTTATTATCAAGATTCAAGAGACTAGTGTCAGAACTTATCGCATGCAGAGTGCATGGAATATTCTTTGCTAAGTCCCAGCTGACCTCTGAACTGCGTAGTGTGAAGTGGTGAACTTCCACTGTGCTAGCTCCTTTCCTTCTCCCATGGTGGACCATGGTGGACCAAGATCAGCTTTTCCTAATTAAGAGACTTTCATCAAAACTCAGTATACACACTTCTTTGAAAAAAAAAAAAAGAAAAAGGATTTTAACAATGAAGAATTGAACTCAAGGAGCTCAAGCTCCTTGAAAAACTCAGAGAAAGGCAAATGTTCTAATACGGGATAATCATCCAAGCAGAAGGAATAGAAAGACACAGTAGAAAGGGACTGACTCAGCCAATCTGAAACACACCCTTATTTCTGACAATGGAGGTTGGATGAGGGATGAACAACGAAGAGTGGAAGGATGTTCCCTAGGGAAGCATGAACCTAAAATATATTATGTGTTATCACCCAATGTTGAACCAATCAAAAGAAAAAAAGTTATAGAATGAAAAATTTTATAGTCATTTATAAAGTATTTTAATGTTTATCCACGTATAATTAATTTTCTCAAAAAGATCAAGACGAACAAGAATCTAGTACAAAGAAAATGAAAATAAAAAAGAACCTAGTTCACAAGGTCTACATTAACATTTTAAAGAGTGTTTGTTGTAAAATATTTTTGTAGCTTAGAAGAATTGCATTTACTTTTCCCTTGATACTTCTAAAACACCCCTCAGCCTATATTTTTAACCTTATCAACTTGCCTACCCCAAATAAGAGTGCTTTGCAGCATTTTCTAGATAAATAATTACCATAACCACATTTTCAAATGGATTCAGGATTTCTTATTTTGTACATAATTTAGTATATCAAAGTAAAATGTATGTGTTTGAGTTTAATTTTCCTTTTCAAGTAGCCCTCAGACCAAATTATTAGGGCTACTATTTAAGTTTCCAATTGTAAAATAGAAAATAACTGAGGATGTTAGTATAACCTTTCCTCTATGCCTCCTGCTTTCTTCAGATGTAACAAACATTGATATGTGCAATACCATTTTGAATCATTTCTTGGTTAATATTTTAGTCCTTCTGTTAGTTCTGTTATGAGATCTGTGTTTTTCTTTTTTTTAACATGAGCAAATATAACTTCAAAGCTGTTACAATCACTTTTATATAGAAGCAATTATTTTGGACCACAAACCAAAATAACTTGCAGATAATGTTACGTAGGAGGCCTAAAGTAGAGAGAATAGGGTCCTAATTAGTGCTGCTTTTGTGCTATTCTCATTATTCTGGGTGGATTACATAATACTACATTTATAACCGAAGACACATTGCTATTGCTGTTTAGAGGATCACTTAGTAGGCAGATATTCAAGTGCACCTCACCTTTCAGGACAGTGAGCAACTTTACTGGTAGTTTAAGCAGATTGGAAAAAATCTTCATTGTGGATTATAACACGATAAAACATGTACCAAAAGAGTAACTAGGTAATTGTAGAAAATTTTATGAAAAAAAAGAGTAAATAAATAAATATATATGACAAGATAGAATTTTCATCCCTGCAAAGGATATTAACAAAAGCAAAACAAAGAAAAAATGCCAATATCTCCCCAAGCTCTACAGGCCTGTGATGTCAGTATTATCTTGGGGCATTGCAGACTCTTTATTTAGGTTCCTTTAATCTTCAAAGGAAGGTTACAGGGTATTTATCTTTTTTATTATTATTATAACCGTGACTTACCAAGCTGTTCAGGCAATCCTACCATCCGTGCAGCCTTCCCTCCACCAATGCCCTCAGAATCCCATTCATCACTCTGGCTTGCCTTCGACAGGCACAAACACATTTACTTCATTTGTTACAATACAAAGGCAAATGAAATTATCAAAACTGAAATCAGTCAGAGTCGATTTGTGATCACTGTTATATCTCGCAGGAGAATTACAGAAGTCATGGTCTGAGTATGTAAGGTACTGGTTAGTGCTAGTTGAGCCTTCTGTGTTACTGTTTAGGCTCACTGAGCTTGGTGGGCTTCTAGCAAGATATTTAAAATATCAGAAATGACAAGTTCAGTCCAGTACCTTGGGTCCAAGTAATGAGACAGCCTAAGAGTCTTCTGCAGAGGAGCTTCGCACACGATATTGCTTCTGACCAGCCTGGACATCATTGGGCTGTATCCCGGACATCATTGGACATCATTTGGCTAAGCCTTACCAGGGACTGAAATTTCACCTAGAAAGTTTCTTTATTTCAGACAAGACATTATTTTTTTTCCCTCAGAGTCAAGAGCTCTTTGGCAATTTCTTTTGCTTGGAAGTTTTATTTTAGCCTTTTGGCAAAAGAAGAACTGTGTTTTAAGATCATACAATTTTTAGTTCTTTATTTAGGGACAGAGTTCACAAGTCAGAGTAGTGGACAGAAAACTCAAAACCCCACGGACTAACATTGCGATATCCAAGTTGTCAGTGTTATCTTTCATTTTCCTTTGCTGATATACATATATATGCATATATATATTTAAATTTCAAATCCCAGAAAAAGGGGCATACTGGTCCACCACTAAAATTTCCAGAGTTTCACACACTCTGCTCTTCTTTTACTGTCTTCTAGCCATGATCCTACATATTCAGGATAAAATTCAAAAGAAGAGTGGATATGTAATGGAATAGCCTGGAAAAAGAAAAAATGACATGCACCCAGAGGAATGAGGGAAAACACTGTTTATTCTCCTCCAGTGTGGGCCCAGCAGAGGGATCCCCGGACTAAGCACTAGTTGGAAGCTTTGGTTATACTTCTATCAGGTCTCACTGCAGCTGGATGGGAAATGTGAAGGTCTGGGACACATGAAAAGTGAGAGATATATTAAACAGTGTGTCAGAGTGAAATAATGCATAGATTTTGTAAAAGCAGGATTTGGAGTCGTGCTTGCCCTGATTGTGATAATAAGCAGACAGGGGGAGAAGAGCCTTGCTCTCGTGAACTGAGAATCAGACTTCCCATCACAGTGGGACCAGACTTTCCTCTTCAGACGCACCAATTAAAAATGAAATTTACATTCAGCTGGATACTCAAAGAGGTAGCCATTACTTTAGATGGGAAAGAGTTATTATGTAATGGAAGATGTTTTCAACTTTCCTTTTCACACCTGAACACTGATCACTAATCACTGATCTGACCACTGATGTGCACACCAGTGGCTAATAACCACATAGCCCTGTGTTTTGCAAATGTTTTTATGCCACAACTCTGGCAGTGGAAACCCAATAATCTTAGTTAATGGAAATTAGGTTTATTTATTATGTATATGGCCTGTAAAACAGGCAATTGAAATGATGCCGGGAGTAGCATCTCTATCTGCCTGTTACAGTTAACAGTCTAAACTTTGGAAAACTTTGTTAATTTTGTATAAGACTAAATATACTTTTATTATCATAAGAAAAAACAACCAGGTTCTTAATATTTACTTAAGCTGAAAATCTTCCTCCACAAAAAAACCTATCAACTGATTTTTGACCGCTTCATTTCTTAATTGCAATAACTTGGAAACAACGAACATTCCCTTAAGTTGGTGAATGAATAAACAGTGGTGCATTCAAACAAAAGAATCTTATTCACTGCGAAAAAGAAATGAGCTCTCAAGTCCACTGAATGCATGGAGAGCTGTAAATGCACATTTCTAAGTGAAAGAATCCAGTATGTAAAGGTTATGTACTGTATGATTCCAACTAAATTGCAGTTTAGAGAAGAAGAAACTACAAGGAGAATAAAAAGATCAGTGATCATTAGGGATTTGGGGTGAGGGAGAGATGAAAGGTAGAGCTTGGGCTTTTGGGGGACAAATTATTAAACCATAATTATGGATATAGAGTACTAGACATTTTCTAAACCTAAGAATGAACAGCATGAAGAAAGAACTGCAGAGCAAATCGTAGTCTTTGGTTGCTCTTAGGTGTAATCTTTACAAAAAACATGTAATGATGAGGCATGTTGATAACAAAAAGGATGTTGAATAGAGACATATGGAGTTTTTATGGGTAATCTCTGTATCCCTCCTCATTTTTTTTGTGAACCAGAATCTAGTTTGAAAATTAAATTCTAGGGAACCTTGGGGATAGAAATGAGTTGATTGTCATAAAAACGAGTTGATTGCCAGAAAGCACACAATTTTCAACTATAAAATACATTGGAGCAATGTTATATATGACATGGTATCTATAAATAGTTATTTTGTAATGCATAATTAAAAATTTCTAAGAAAGTGAATCTTAAAATTCTTTACAGCACTGTAGCACCGTCCTCCCATTGTTCATCGATTTGCTCGAGCTGGCCCAGCAACGTCTCCATTGTGAGACTCGTTGTTACTGTGTTTGGTATATTGAATACGCTACGGGTAGCTTGCCAGGCTTTGCTGTGGGGGCGAGATACTCTCAGTAGCTTGCCGAGCTCTCCGAGAGGGGCAGAATCTAACCCAGCTCTGCCGGGCTGACAGTGCACAAGGCAAACGCCCTACCCGCTGTGCTATCACTCCAGCTCTGGCTGAGCTCTTTTTTTTTTTTGCTTTTTTTTTGGGGGGGGGGTGGGTCACACCCAGCGATGCTCAGGGATTCCTCCTGGCTCTGCACTCAGGAATCACTCCTGGTGGTGCTCAGGGGACCATATGGGGATCGAACCTGGGTCAGCCATTTGCAAGGAAAGCACCCTCCCAGCTGTACTATTGCTCCCCGCCCCACCCCCCTGAGTTTTTCCCAGCACCACTTGTTTTTCCTTCTTCACTTTATATTATTTACTTTTTTTAAGGCAAAGATTAATGAGCCAAGCCAGAGTGATAGTACAGCCAACAAGGTACTTGTTCTGTACGTAACTGACCTGGGTTAGATCCCTGGCACTCCATCTGGTCCCCCAAGCCCCACCAGAAGTGATCCCTGAGCAGCTTCAGGAGCAAACTCTGAGCATAGCTAGGTGTGGCCCCAAAACAGAAACAAAGAGTAACTAACCCAATGCCTGGGACTCCATCTCTGCATTTTCATGTGTCTGACCTGTTTCCCCCTCTAGACTCTCACTCACAGAATTGGAGCCTGGATATACAGAAGGACTGAGCTCTGTCCTGCAGAGAATGGGGGCATGGCTCGTCCCAGGACAGTGGGGTGGTAGTCCTGGACTCCCCTCCTGTACCTCCCACTGAGCTCACTGAGCGGGTGGGGGGGTCTCAGCAGGGGCCAGAGCTATAGATAGTCCACCTGGGAGGGTGTTTGCCTTGCATGCGGTGGACCTGGGTTCGATTCCAGCATGGCATCCCATATGGTCTCTGCCCCTCCTCCAACCCTGCAGGAGAAATTCCTGGGTGTAGAGTCAGGAGCAGGTGTGGCAAAAAAATAAAAATGAAAAGTTGTTCCCAGCCTGTCCAAGCCAACCCCCGGTTGGGATGGCCAAGGCACTGAGCTCAGGACTTAGCCAGGCTTCATGTACTCATCAACATCCAGGGCCAGGAACAGAAAATGGCAAGCTTGTTTGAGGATAGATACATGTTAGCAAAACATTGTGTGGATCACTTTGGTATATGTATAAATATTAAAATTTGTCTACACCTAAAGATGACATGTGTGCCAAGAACAAAATGTTTCAGAATCTTAGAAAAACAATTCAACTATTATTGTAAATACAGAAAAATTAAATTATTATTTTTTTCTTTTTTGAATTGTGAGCCACACCAAGCAGTGCTAAGGGCTTACTCCTATTTCTGCACTCAGGAGTGAATCCTGGTGGGACCAAGGGGTACAATAACCATATGAAATCTGGGCATTCAAGGCAAGGATTTTACAAATGTACTATCTCTCCAGTTCTTTTTGTTTATATTTATTTATTCATTTATTTTGGTTTTAATACCACATAGACTATACTCAGGGTTTATTCCTGGCTCTGTATTCAGAAATCATTCCTAACAGTACTTGGGGAGACCATTTGGGGTATTAGTATCAAACCTCTGTCCTCTGTGTTGATGCAGATTATTTTTTTCTTTTTGGGTCACACCTGGAGATGCATAGGGGTCACTCCTGGCTCTGCACTCAGGAGGTACTCCTGGTGGTGCTCAGGGAACCATATGGAATTCTGGGAATCAAACCCAGGTCGGCCGTGTGCAAGGTAAACGCCCTATCTGCTGTGCTATCTCTCCAGTCCCCTTGATTTTTTTTTGAAGCGTATGGTTGAAGGCGTTTGAAACCAAATTTCAATCAATATTTGAATGGAAATATTTTCTAAGTAATTTCTAAGCTCAAAGTATCTAAGTGAATATATATTTTATATAAAAATGTTTTGATGTTAATCTAACACAAGCTTAGAAGGAAATTTGGTAAACCAGATATGTGTACAAAGAAGCTTAAAAAGCACATATTACCAATTTAATAAATATAACTATCATATGCATGCAACCATACTTTAGTTTTCCACAGTTTCTTTACTGCATAACTACTCTTTGATACCAGTTGCTGGGATAAAGGATAATAGAGAAGCACCTAGCTTGCTTTTGGTACACGATCTTACTATATTCAGAATTTTTACCATGCGCATTTCTTTATGGAAGACATAAAAAAGATATCAGTAAAAGTTGGTTCAAAGAATCAATGAGGGAAAGTAGTCAGTTGATCACTTATTGTGGATAGTTATATTACCATTGGAAATATTTCCAGTTATCATTTGCTCAATAATGTACTTTGTTCTCAGTGCATTTCAGCTCATCAAGAAGAGGCATCATCATACCTCAGTGTCCCTATATGTTATTGTCAATTGTCTTCAGTGTATAAAAGAATTACATTTTAGAATCTCATGTTATTTTTCTGTGGTTATCAAATCAATTCAAAATGGCAGCACGGTAGAGTTTTTGTATTTATTTTCCTGGTGCTGGGATCAAACCCGTACTTGCAAGGATTGTGCCCCAATCCTGAGCCATATTGCAAGTTGCTTTAGTGGAAAACATTTTAAAAAGCTAAATTATTCTCTGTCACAAATGTTAGTATAATGAGCTTGTAGTGTACCATACTAATGAGATATTTAAGCTTCAAAGAACCTTAAATTTGACTTAACATTAAGTCAACAGTATTTTTAAAATAGTTCTTAGATGTAAATTGCTAAAGATGTCAGTAGACCAGGATGAACTGTCTGGTTAAACAAGTTACTATTTCATTTCCAATCCTAAAAAATATTGCATCACAAAGTTTTTATTCTAACACTTTTTCACTGAAAATGAATAATTTAACCACATAGGTTTTATTCAAGTTTTATGCCCACTTTTTATTGTATGAAATAGTTAATTTATTGGAAAACAATGCAAGCTAAATTTTCTCAAATCAGTTTTCAGGTGAAATTCACCAGGCTCACCCAATAACCAATGGACTGCATATAAATTACATATATTACTTGGACTTCACCTGTTCTTTATACTGAGTTTTTTTATAGTATATCTGTGATGCTGTCTTGGCTTTCTACTCTAAAACCCAGATGGGGGTTATGGGGGATTTATGGGGGGACTGCTTAGAAAAATCATTAAACTCCTAAAACTAAGTAGAAAGTCTAGAATAACTAACATTTAACAAATGAGATAGAAGTCATGGTGCACCTAAGTGAAGAGATTTCAGAGATTACTGTTCAATTCTTGTGACATACTAATGCCCTACTTCCCTTAAGACCAAAATATATTTTAGTTAAGATTAAAAATGGTGTAATACTCTCTTTTAGTCTGAAGCTTTATGTCTTATTACATATAATATAGTATAATCGTATGGAGAACATTACTTAGGACAGTATGGATTTAAAAATAAAACTAAGATCTTATAGAAATTTGTACAATTACAGTATTTCATGGGGTGTTTTAAACTATGTTCCTGCAATTTTTTGTAGTTATATGGCTTTTATTGTTTTAAATTTTTCCAGGATGTTGTTATTTTTAGAGTAAAATTATGTTTAAATATATTTGATGAGGAGCCAAAGTGATCAATTGTAGATTAGGTAAGGCATTTGCCTTGCATGTGGCTGACCAGGGTTCCATTCCAGGAATTCCATATGATCTCTCAATCATATGGAATGATCCCTGGAGTGATCCCTGAGTGCAGAGCCAGGAGTAAGCCCTGAACACCCCCAGGTGTGGCCCAAAAGGCAAGCAAAAAAAAAAAAACCTTTGTGAAAGATTAATATCACTGTGAAAGGTTCACCTTCACATTATAGGCCAAAGCAGGCCAAAAGAGTTTCCAAACATCAGTAGTTTTCACAGACTTGTGGCAAAAAGTGCCCACAGTGATGAACAGGAAGAACCTCTAGGAGGGACTTTTTACCCTAATTTTACAGGTGGGTCTAATAGATATGCTTTAGCATTGTAGACTATATGTAAAATTTAAAATGATGCTTTTATGCAATGAGAATATTATTATTGTTTGTGTGTAAGATATATTATTGTTATAATGATCAACTATAGTACCAATCAAATAGTGAACAGTTGAGTACTCATGAATCAAGTAGTGTCTCAGGAGTTTCTGTAAACATAATAGAAATTCTGAATCTAAGAATTTTGTTCTGATTTTAAATATGTGGAAATGAAGATCAACCATGCTCTACCGGCCTGTGGTATACCACTTAATATAGGCTGTGGGGAAAGGGGTTATCTGATACATCTGATCTATCCTCATAGATCTGTAATCACAACATATGACCAAAATGAAAGAACTTGGTTAAAATACCAACCTAGTATTCAAAAGTAGGGAGCCACCTTAGTTCTCTTTAATTAAAGAAAATAGACAAAGGTATTGTAAGAGGACAGAAAAGCACATCATCACAGAACAGGATTGGAAAGAATTCAATAGTGCTTTCTATCTTTGCTACATGACAGCTCAACAAGATGCATATTCATCTGCTGTTATTCATATTATTATTCATAATTCTAGCTGACATTTATTGAGCTGGGTCAGGCAAGACTCCCTGAAAAAAGCAAAATAGTAGCAGTGACCTGAACAATTAATGTGCCAATTGAGAATATCTGAGACAGGGGGGCAATGTCAGGGCGAGAATCCTGTTAGGAGAAAAGCTTGTTCAAAGTCACAGAAAAGAAAGATATGATGATGAATTGAATTGTGTCTCCCAAAAGTTCTTCTGTTGAAATTCTTCCCCACCAGTGCTCTTAATATGAGTATTACAAACAAAAAGCTGGCGTGGGTAGAGTTAGAGTCGGGTTAGTCAAGAGTGGTTTCCATATATCTGATATGATTGGAACCCTTGGGTACCCAAGGTCACCAGGAAACTGCCAGAATCTAGGGAAGCAAAATGAAGTATGTGTCTTCATCAGAGGAACTCAATTTTACTGATGTCTTAATCTTAGATTTCTAGCTGGAGCAAAGGATAACAAGAACTATGATCTTAGAAGAAAGTGGTTTGGCTAATGACTTACAGTAGCTCAGTCTATTCTTCCT
This sequence comes from Sorex fumeus, assembly GCF_029834395.1. NCBI lineage: Eukaryota > Metazoa > Chordata > Mammalia > Eulipotyphla > Soricidae > Sorex > Sorex fumeus. The sequence continues at coordinate 5,837,854 of NW_026606134.1, read as the reverse complement.
GAACAATGACTTACAGAGCACTGTGATGCAAGAAGTTATGCCTCATGATTGTTAAATTGATGTAATAGGCAACTATTGGCTTCCTCCTGTTCTTCAGTGATTTGATAAACAATGCAGTATGGACAATGTGCCCCATTCTGAAAGATAGTAAAGATAGTAAAGACCCTACCTTGAAGGCTATAGATTTTTCTCTCAGGGAATCAATCAATATCCTTATCAGCTTCCTCAAGGTCAGTGAATAAATATGATTAGAACAAGATTATACCTATTGGGATTCATGTTTCATTGCAAACATGTAATGGCCTTTTATTATTATTATTATTATTATTATTATTATTATTATTATAGCATAGCGGGTAGGGTGCTTGCCTTGCACGCGGCTGACCCAAGTTCGGTTCTTCTGCCCCTCTCAGAGAGGCTGGAAAGCTACTGAGAGTTTCTTGCCCGCATGGCAAAGCCTGGCAAGCTCCCCGTGATGTATTCGATATGCCAAAAGCAGTAAGAACAACAATTTGTTGTGAGACTTTACTGGTGCCCACTTGAGCAAATCGATGAACAACAGGACAGTGCTACAGTGCAGTGCTCCATGTTACAACTTTACGATTTCTGCTATCACTTAGCTATTTTTTCTAAGTGGGGGAGATGTTCTTTTTGTCAACCATCCTCTTAGGCTCTTGGTGTCTCTGTGTCTGTGAGCTGTGTTGGTGGGTTCTGGCTCTGTTCCCTGGCTCCTCATTTCTAGCTTTTGATGGGGCATGATGATCAGATGGCTGTGATTAGTTCTTTGGCTTGCATTGCCGATTATCTATTAAGTAGCCATCTCCTCAACCACGGAGGCATATGGTCAGCACTTCCAGGGCTTAAAATAAATCTGCATTTTAACATGTGGGATTTTATTATGCAAAAGCGAAATCACACAGGATCTAAACTTGTTATTTGTTATGCTGCGGGCATTACTTGTGCATTCTGGATGGAATAGTACATTCGGCCCTAGGCCTTCCATTTTCTCAACTTTGCATAGTTAATCTGGATGAGAATTTCCCAGGATGTGGCATTAGCCCCAAACTGTATAAGAGGCAGAGAAAAAGAGTGATTTTTTTTTCTTTACTCAATTTGCAGTCACTTAGGTTTTCTTTTTTTCTTTTTTTAATCTAAAATGTACTGACTTACTCTGAACAGGATTATTCCCCAGACAATTGAGGAACAAGAAATAGAATATAGTCCTAGACTTAAGGTGTGTGAGACAGAGTTTTCTTAATTGCTGAACAAGAAAAATAAAAGTTGAAAAATATTTTAAAATGCTCCTTTCCTTGGCCAGAGTAATTGTACAATGGGTCAGGTACTTGCCTTGCTTGCAGTTGGTGCTGGTACAATCTCCAGCATTCTGTACGACCTGCTGGCATTGCCAGAAGTGATTGTTGAGCACAGAATCAAGAGTAATCCCTGGGCCCAGCCATGTATAGCCCCTAGACAAAGAAATTAATAATAAAGATAATAAAATTAAAAAGTTTTTCTATTTTAGCTAGTACAACTCTGTCTTACTGGACTTAAAGAAAGGAGTTCAATGAATTTTATATCCCCCCCTTAAATCATATCAGTGTTATATCAATGGTAAAAGAAGAAATTCCCTATATTAGTGGAAAGATACTTATCCTGAATGAGGACTTATATCTTTTGTTTCTTTGTTTTGTTTTAACTTTATATTATTTTTTTTCTTTTCCATTTTTTTTTTTTTGGCGATGGGAGGGAGTGCTACACCCAGTCATTCTTGGGACTATTTTCTGGTTATGTACTGCAGGATCACTCCTGTTAGGGCTCAGAGACCATATGTAGTGCTAGAGATCAAACCCTGGTCAACCACATGGAGGAAAGTGACATAGCTGCTACACTATCGCTCTAATGTCTTTGTTTATCCTTCTCTTTTTGCTGAGGTTACTGGTCTACAAGAGTTGAAGTGCTTATATATTTTTGGGGCCCATGGTGCCACACTGCCCCCATCACCACACTCACCCCTAGTATCCCTCAGTTACAGTCTATAGACCCCTTCATCTCACCTCCCTTGGTACCTCAGTTCTATCTTGAGAGTTTTAAGATGTATTTTCAGTGGACACTGTCTAGTCCTTTACTTTGTCTCCTTTAGGTCATCTAAGTTGATAAATTGTGCACAAAAATACAAATAATAGAACCACACAAAAATATCCAGGATATGGAGAATGAAAGAATTAGGGCTGAATTTAATTTCTTTTTCTCCACCCATTTTTCATTTGTTACTGCAGGCGAGTTCCTAATCCTTCACAGGATTCATAGTAATACTATATTCTTTGAGTGTTCTGAGGATTAAACATGATAATGCAAGTGAAGAGTTAAGTATAGTGCCAATATCTAGTAAATATTCAGCAAGTGGCAGCTGCTCTGGTTGATGCTTCTGGTACTTTTTAAAATTCATAAGAATTTTCAACATGTAAACTAGTATTACTTATATGAAGTCAGTGGATTTTCCATTTATCTATATAGACATAGATAGAGCCCTCATACATATATGTATAATCAAGAATGTATTTACTTTTATGACATTACAACATTAATCTTGGCAAATGCATATCTGCTTGTTCAATCCTGTCCGATGCATTAACTAACTCAGAGTATCATTACTACGATCCTGTGGGTAGATTGAATAACTCATCAGAAAATTGAGGCCACAGAGGAGAATGTGGACCTAATATGCTGCAGAAAACAATTTTAATCCATGCAGCCCATTTCAGATCTATCCCTGATCTTTATTCTCACTAGCAGCAGTAGTCTGAATTTTACTGAGGAACACTTTATCTCTCTGTATGTATATTCGTGTACAGGAACACTTATGTGCCCAATGCAGCACATAAAACTGGGTACGTATTTGCTTTCATAAAATCCTAGTGCATGATGACTCTGCTGAATACACATTCTATTATTATTCTTGTGAAGCCTGTACCACATTTACACTGTTCTGTTTGTGGGTCCCATTTTCCCAGCAGGCTGATTGAATTAGATGGCACATCATATGCAAACAGGGATGCTAAACTGAAACCACTCTGCTGCCCAGCAATGGATGATTGCTCCATCTTGCTTCAAGTGATGCTCAAGCATATCCGCAGGCACTATTCTCTTTGCTTCCTCTCACCCCCACCTCAGTTACTTGTACTGTGGCTTTCTATCCTGTTATGTATCATCTAGTGGCAGAGGGGTGACATTTTTAATATGGATTAACTCCACACTTCGGGCACTTTGGTGATGTATGCTCTTCAGTGCTGCATATCAGTTTGTCCCTGGTCGAGTCGGCCAGAAATGTGATGTTTGTCATTTAACCAAGCAGGCATTCATTTTGTTCACATATCAGAAAGTCCAGGAATAACTTGTCCAGTATTGCAGTGGCGGGTTCTAAAACCCTCAGTGCGACAGGTCGTTTCCAGCCACCCCCAGGCTGCCATTCTAAGCTTGTAGCTTTCCTTTTGTCTTGGTTTCAAAATCATAAAATGGCCATTCTCTCTCCTACCTCTCATTCCAATTCCTAACAGGAAAGAAGTGGGTAGTTCTCTCTATTTTTGTCATTTTCTATGCCTCAAGGGCTAGGGGATCAGTGAGCTTGATATTGTTTCCACCAATAAAATTCACATTAAGAAGCATAAATACAAATCATCAGAGAGATGCAGATCAAAACCACAATGAGATATCATTTCACACCACAGAGACTGGCCCACATCCACAAGAACAAAAGCAACCGGTGCTGGCGCGGATGTGGCGAGAAAGGGACCCTCCTTCACTGCTGGTGGGAATGCCGGCTGGTCCAACCCTTTTGGAAAACAGTATGGACGACTCTCAAAAAATTAGATTTTGATCTGCCATTTGACCCAGCTATAGCACTCCTGGGAATATATCCCAGAGAGGCAAAAAGGTATAGTCGAAGTGACATCTGCAATTGTTTGTTCATTGCAGCACTGTTTACAATAGCCAGAATCTGGAAAAAACCTGAGTGCCCAAGAACAGATGACTGGTTAAAGAAACTTTGGTACATTTACACAATGGAGTACTATGTAGCTGTTAGAAAAGATGAAGTTATGAAATTTACATACAAGTGGTACTACATGGAAAGTATCATGTTAAGCGAAATGAGTCAGAAAGAGCGGGATAGACACAGAAAGATTGCATTCATCTGGGGAACATAAAGCAACAAAAAGGGAGAGTGACACACAGGAATGGCTGAGATTAGTACCAGGAATTTTGCTCCATGAATGGAAGGCCATCCACAGGCTCTAGGTGAAAAGGAAGCTCAGATAGAGAAGAGAGTACCAAATGAAGGGTGTTGTGAGGGCCCTCCCAGGGTGGGAGAAGCATGCTAAAAGTAGTCGATAGACCAAACATGATTGCCACTCAAAGCCTCTCTTGCAAAACACAGTACCCAAAAGAAGAGAGAGAGAGAACAAGGGGGAATGCCCTGCCACAGAGGCAGGGTGGGGCGGGGGGGGGAATGAGGGGGGGATGCTGGGACCCATGGGAATGGATGACGGGCACTGGTGGAGGGATGGGGACTTGATCATTGTATAAATGAAACCCAAGCACAAAATTTGTAAGCCTATAACTGTACCTCATGGTTTTTCACTAATAAAAAAAAAAAGCATAAATACAAATTGGGTGAATTTCTGTCCATGTGTTTAATGACTTGAAACTTAGAATGCAGGATGTTTTTCTACCAAACAGGTGTGATGTTCAAGGAATCTATGTTATAAAGCATCTACATGAATCCAGAGGTTCAGGGTAAATAAGTAAGGATAGTAAGGCAAGTAAGGATGGATAGTTCCTTTTCCTTGTTTTGTTTTTGTTTCTTTGCTACACCCAGTGGTGTTCAGGGCTTATACCCGGTTCTGTGCTCAGGGTTCAACTCCTGGCAGGCTCAGAGGACCATGTGGGATGCCAGGGGATGAGCCTGGCTTGGCTGCCTGGAAAACAATGCCTCCTGTCCTCCCTCTCTTGGTCCCACCAACAATGGGTAGTTTCAGGGAGTTAAGAGTGGATCTTAAGCTGACAGCTGGAAAGGAATGGGGACCTGTTTCACCAAAGTAAAAAGGTAAAGGTAAAGGCCCTCCCGTTGATCGTCCATTTGCTCGAGCGGGCCCAGTAACGTCTCCATTGGAGACTTTGTTGTTACTGTGTCTGGCATATCGAATACTCTCGGTAGCTTGCCGGGCTCTCCGAGAGGGGCGGAGGAATCGAACTCGGGTCGGCCATGTTGGCCACTTGCAAGGCGAACGCCTTACCCGCTGTGCTATCGCTCCAGCGGAATGAAGAAATAGCAAAATAATTCCAAAATACAAAAAAGGGAACCTGGCTGATAACATACTTTTAACCATGTAAGACCATTAGCAGAGAATCCAATAGTTCTTTGCCTAGACCCATGGAAAGAGAAACAATGAATTGGTTTTGTTTGAAGGTGCTAAATTTTACACCATCTGTTACATGGTAGAAGATAACTTATATACCTTGGGCTAGAGTGATAGCACAGCGGTAGTGCGTTTGCCTTGCGCGCAGCCAGCCCAGCCGAGCTGGGTTCGATTCCTATTCCTCCGCCCCTCGATTTAATATTCAGAACTAAAACCAAGATATATAAGTTATCTCCCGCCCCTCTCGGAGAGCCTGGCAAGCTACCCAGAGTATCTCGCCCTCGGCAGAGCCTGGCAAACTCCCCGTGACGTATTCGATATGCCAAACACAGTAACAACAAAGTCTCCAATGGAGACGTTACTGGGCCCGCTCGAGCAAATCGATGATCAACGGGAGGGCCTTTACTTTACTTTAGTTCTGAATATTTAAGTCTTCAGCTCTCATCTTAAATGTGCATAATGGAGTTACTCCCAGAGGTCTCTAAGTGTGTGCCAGAGTGAATTTTCAACCTATCTGATGCATTAATGTAAAGTTGAGGAATGGGGACCTGAGATCATCAGAATAAGTGGGGTTGTATTTGTCTTAAAATTTGGTCTAGATAATTTCTGTCAGTGTCTTCTCATCCCATTCTTACTTAACACCCCCTGCCCTGACATATGGAAAGCTAAAACAAACACCATATGATACACCTATTAGAAGTCAAGGTCGGTAGAACAAGGACAATATCCAAGGTGAAAGATAATTTAAAAAATGCAAAATGAGTGGACCATGAACTAAAGGTTTTGTGCATAGTGAGAAACACAATTTGATGCTCCTTTTCTTGCTGTGTGAAGTACAGACCCTGTGGAGTGGGATGGCAGAGAAGGTGCTTTTTCTGTGGGTTTCTGCTTCAAGGAGTACTCTAGCAATCTATTTTAGGCTTCATTAACATATGAATACTGAATTTGTCCAGAACATGCAAGTAATTGTGCACAGGGCTAGAAAGACTGAAAATTTGTTGTTGTGTGCATTTATGGGTAACTGTTTGTAAACTTGGAAAAGGCTACCTGCCTATAATAAAATATGACCCTCACTCACTCTTGTAAATTGCTTTTGCCCATTCACATTTAGAGGTCATCAATCTCCTTTCCCTTTATGGATGGACATTCAGCACATTCCCCACAATTGCTTGCTTCAGCTCTATAGTTCAGAGTGATTAAACACACACACACACATACCACACACACACACACACACACACACACAAGTGCAGTTGAAAAAGAATTATCTTGATATTACCGTTAAAAAAAAAAGGAAGAGCATTTGCAAAAAGGACTTAAAAGGATCAAATAAATGAGACTCTAATGACCAATAAATCATTTTTTTTAGCCCAGAAAGAACTATTTAAAAAATATACAGGAATTTTTATTCACACCATTGACTAAAGCACTGTAGCACTTTCCTCCTGTTGTTCATCAATTTGCTCGAGCAGGCCCAGTAACATCGCCATTGTGAGACCTGTTGTTACTGTTTTTGGCATATCGAATACATCATGGGTAGCTTGCCAGACTTTGTCATGTGGGCGAGACATCCTCTGTAGCTTGCCAGGCTCTCTGAGAGGGGCAGAGAAATCAAACCCGGGTGGGCTGCATGCAAGGCAAATGCCCTACCCACTGTGCTATTGCTCCAGCCCAACACCATTCTCTAAAACAAAAAAAAGTAGTTCTATAACATATGCTTGGAAATATCCTAGACTTAAAGAACTTGCTCACCTAAAAGATACTCCTGTTTTCCATGATATCTTTAGCAATCAAGAGACACATGCTTACTTTGAAAACACATAAACTATGGCTGTCAGAGGTAATTATAAACCTTTATGGTTTTCATCTGTTCTTTGTGCCTTCAGTATATAGTATAATATATTACATTTTTGTAGATACTGAAATGTTTGTTGAATATAAATCGCGGTGAAATTTTGGGCTTTCCAGAGGATTTCCAGAGGATTCTAGATTCTCCTAACTTATTAATTCACCTGGCTATTAAGAGTGAAATTCAAAAATAAGCCAAGTGCACATGAAGAAGGCAGTTCTGTTATGGAGAAAATGTGAGTAATCTTCTGTGTTATTTACAAGAATCCAGAGCAGATCTATATCTGTTGCAACACTTGTATACTAATTTGTTTGATATTGATCTTCTGATGATTTTCTCATGCCATTCCAATACAGTTTGATACATATTCTTCAGTATAACTGAAGCCAATCGGAAATAAATGGGATTTAAAGTATCAGCTCACCAGAAGGCCAACATTTTTCATTTTTAATTGTAAGCCATAAGTCCAAGGGTTGCTTAACCTCTGATCTTTATTTTTATTTAAATTGATTGATTATGGTAAGTCATTATTGATTCAGTATTGTACTAAAAGCTTGAGTATATTAATCACAACTGAAGTAATAGTCTATAAAGTGTTTACTCAGGGACAATAATGTGTCATTAAACAGACTGAGAAATTTAAAATCATTTCATAACATTATCAAATTAATAAATATTTGATTTTCTAAGATGTGCAGGGCCTGTCTTCATTCATGTAGAAGGGAAATTTTGACAGCATTTTCTCTCTCGTATTGAACTGCATTTGATCTTGCAGAACTAGGACACGATATGAGTAATATATCTCATTTTTTTTCTTCACAGAACCCTGCACCGAGCAGTGCTCAGGAAATACTTCTGACTGGGTGCTTAGTGATTGCTCCTGGGGAACTCAGGGGACCATGTGGTGACAGGAATTTGACCTTTGTCCCCTTCATGCTCAGTACATGCTCCAGCTAATTGAACTATCTCCCCATCCTTGAAGCATCTCTCCCTCAGACCATATTGCTTGAAATGGTTTATGTGTATATTCCGTTGCCTACTTTTTACACTATACTCTTGTCTATTGTGATCACTTTCAACTATTATTGTCATATTAGTCCTTCTCTATTTTATCTACCCTTTGCCCTCAGTACACTTAATTCCAATAATTGACTTGTCCTCCTAGCCCTCGTTTTCCCTGGCCTTGAATATTAGTCATATATATGTAAAATATCTATATATTTTATATATGATAAATGAATGCGGTCATTCTATATCTGTCCCTCTCCTGACTCATTTCACTCACCGTGAAATTTTCCATGTCCATCCATTTATAGGAAAATTTCATAATTTTTTCCTAACAGTTGCATAGTATTCTATTGTGTAGATGTGCCACAGTTTCTTTATTCATTCATCTGTTCTCGGTCACTCAAATTGTTTCTAGATTTTAGCTGTTGTGCATAGTGCTGCAATGAACATAGGAGTGCCGATGGCATTTCTGCTGTGTGCTTTTGGGCCCCCAGGTTATAGTCCCAGGAGTGGTATTATGCAGTTCTTTATTCCTGTTGTATTTTTTCTAAGTGCTATACTCTTGTATTTAATATTGATGTAATTTACTGGATATTTATGGATTAGCACCAAAGACAATGAAAAACCTGTCTAGTCCTTCTTTCCACTTCTGAAAGAACTTACCATGACTAAGGCCTATGGCACTTCAAAACAATGTTTCAGTAGTATGGGGTTTAAACGATAGCACAGCGGTAGGGCGTTCGCCTTACAAGCGGCCAACATGGCCGACCCGAGTTCGATTCCTCCGCCCCTCTCGGAGAGCCCGGCAAGCTACCGAGAGTATTCGATATGCCAGACACAGTAACAACAAAGTCTCCAATGGAGACGTTACTGGGCCCGCTCGAGCAAATCGACGATCAACGGGAGGGCCTTTACCTTTACCTTTAACAAAATATTAAATGCTTCTTTTAAATTAGCACTACAATGCATGCAAAAATATTTAAAATACATATGTAGCAAATTTTAAGTTTGGATATTTCTCAAAAATCAATTTAATGATTTTTTTAAAAAAATTTTGAGACACATCCTGTGATGTTCAGGAGTCATTCCTGGCTCTGCACTCAGGAGTTCCTCCAGATGATGCTCCGGGGAACCATATGAGTTGCCAGGGATCAACCTCGGTGAGCCACTTACAAGTACCTTACCCACTGTACTACCTCTAGAGATCCTTAATGATCTTTTAAGTTGAAGTAAGATTGCATTATGTAATATTTTGTACACTTCTTTGTAAATCAGCATCTCCATATTTTCCATGAAGTTCTCCAACAAAAGTCCAATTCTATTTCTTAGCACAGCGGGTAAGGCGTTTGCCTTGCACGCAGCTGACCAGGGTTCGATTCCTCTGCTACTCTAGCCTGGCAAGCTACTGAGAGTATCTCGCTTGTACAGCAAAGCCTGGCAAGCGACCCGTATCATATTTGATATGCCAAAAACAGTAGCAACAAGTCTCACAATCTGTTGTGAGACATTATTACTGGTGCCTGCTCGAGCAAATTGATGAACAATAGGAAAGCAGTGCAGTGCTACCATGTAATTGGTCCTTTAACCAAATTTATTGAACCCTCCTCCTATCTGACACTCATTCACAATGTATAAAATCTTATTATTTATTTAATTAATTTGATATGTTTCTTCTGAACCTAAACTACTATAGTCCAGTCTATCTAAATACATTTAAATAAGTTCTACACAATCTTGAATCTACTTTCTAAAAATGCAGTTTATTCAGATATACATATATAATATCTCCCTTTCTTTGAATATTTATGTTCTCATTTGAATACTAAATCAATATTTAGTGCATATCAGAAATGCATGTTATATTGACTTACATTCAATGCATTTTATGTTGATTTATATACAATAGACTTGAAGGAGAAATGGCTTGGAGAAGGAATCAACTTAGATACATATTCATATGTATTTTTTAAACTTGCAGGAATTAGTTTTGAGAACAGTTCATTTATTCTTTTTTTTATTTGAAGCTATTTATCAGCATAGTATTATGTCTTTCATAGTGGGGGTTTACGATTTATTTTTCCCACATATTGCTGACAACTTGAGTAACAGGGCAAACATGTTTTGAACAACAGAGACATGATTGATTTGTGTAAGGAGAAGTTGTGGGAGAGATGAAGAGCTAGTGGGAAGGAGAGGATGAGGTATTGTAAGTGCTCATTATAAAAACTCCAAAAGGAGAGAAAGAACGAAAGGGAATGTCCTGCCACAGAGGCAGGGTGGGATGGGAGGGTGGGGATGGCGGTGGGAGGGGTACTGGGATCCGTGATGGTGGAAAATGGGCACTGGTGGAGGGATGGGTATTTGATCATTGTATAATTGAAACCCAAGCACAAAAAATTGTAAGTCTACAACTGTACCTCATGGTGTTTAACTAATAAAAATTAATAATAATAAAAATAAATAAATACATTTTTAAAAATGTGAGAAAAAACTCCAAGAAAAATTTGAAATATTATCCTTTGCTCTGATGTATACTGTTCATTTAGTTTTCACCTGTTCATGATTTTTTTTTAGTCAACTGTTTTGTAATATTAATCTGTAAGTGAAGCTCTTTTTGAGCAGTGGAATAGAATAAAATAGAATAGAATAAAATTTATTCTCTGCCTACCAATTTATGGTAGGCAGAGAATAATGTTTCATGAAAAGTTGATCCCTTACGCATAATAAGGCTAAGATATTGTTTTATCATATTTGGATAATAGTCTCTGTCACTGTCACCGTCCTCCCATTGTTGATCAATTTGCTCGAGCGGAACCAGTAATATTGTGAGACTTGTTACTGTGTTTGGCATATCAGACACGTCACAGGTAGCTTGCCAGGCTTTGTCATGCGGGTGAGATACTCTCAGTCGCTTGCCAGGCTCTCTGAGAAATGTGGAGGAATCGAACTCGGGTCAGCCTTGTAGTCCGCATGCAAGGCAAACACCCTACCTGCTGTGCTATTGCTCCAGCTCTTGGATAATAGTATAGGAAATAAATGAAAAAAAAAATTAAATTTTAAGGAAAATTTAGGTTTAGAAAACATAAGAGGAAGCAATTTTCTTGGACAACTTTGGCAACATGTAAGTTTATTGTCATCCCTCAAAGAAAAGTTGCATATGTGTGCATATATAATATGTTTTCTTCTGGATTATATAATGTGGTGTAATGGCAGGCACTTAAACTATAAAATGGAAATTAGCCTATTGAGGTTCAAAGAAATAATACCAGATATTTATTAAAAATATATAACATTTAAACTTATACAGCTCTGGAGCATTAAAGTTGTACTTTGTGTTTTGTTTTTCTCAACACTTATGGTTCTTTAATTGTTAAGCAAAAAGAATGGGAAATAGAGTTTGGGCAATGTTAGCTTTTGCATTTTCATGCAAGAGTATGCTTTCTTTTTTGTTTGCATGTTTTATTTTGAGCCACGCCCATTGATGATCAGGGATTACTCCTGGCTCTGTGCTCAGGAATTACTCTTAATGGTGCTCTTAGGACCATATGGAATGCCCAAGGTCAAACCCGGGTTGACTGAAAGCAAAACATGCTCCCTACATTCTGTACTATCTCTCTGGCCCCAAAACTATCACTTCTTAAAATGATTTTCAATTTGTTGCAAGAATTGGTTTTGTCCATGTTAAATCAATTGATAATCAAATAATTGATATCATGCTTATAGTCAGGGGTACATGTTCATAAACAGTATATGGGGCTATAAGGGTTACCATGCAACCTTTAGGCAATGGAGAATGTATACTATTGCCACATACAAGAGGGTCATGTCCCATATATATGTGTACAGTATATATATATATATATTGCTGGACAGAGAACACATGACTACATTTTTCAACAACTGATGAATTAAAAATGTAAATGCAAAACAGTTTGAAAACTATTTTTATTAAAAAACACCTACTTGTTTCTAGTAAATACTTTTTATCAAACATTGCAGAAAAATAAAGCTACAGGTTGGAAGTATAAATTTATATTTGAGAATTATTCCCCTTATAATTCAATATAGAGATACAATATTTCAACTCTAAAAGATAGACTCTGCTTCCTACTTATTCTTATTTATAAATAACTAAGTAAGTAAGGAGCATAGTATTATAAGCATAGTATTATTTATAAATTATAAATAGGAATAAGTAAGAAGCATAGTATTATGCCAAGCAGGGCACCAGTATCAAGTGACTCATGAAGAAATGGGCAAAGAGGAGTTGAAGTTAGCTGTCGTAGAAGAGCACAGTAAATAAGATAGCCAGAAAGAAATTTCATTTAGCATGTTATACTTGCCAGTGGGGACTATGGTGAGTATATAATCTTCATAAGTGATTTTCTTCTTGATGAAGACATCAGGATACATTAGAGGATAAAGTTAGTGATATGGAAACTGCTTATTAAAATTCAAACAAAAGATTGTGCTATTATAGCTCTAGGAGTGAGAGAAGATTTCATAGAGATGAATGACATTTAGGCATAATTTTGCAGATTAAATGACATGGCAACATAGATGTAGAAAAAAAGTGAATAGTGCGGACATTTATTGTGACACTGAAGTATTAAAATACAAAAGAGTGAATAGTGAGGACATTTATTGTAACACTGTAGTATTTAAATACAAAATGTGGTAAAATTACCTGAATCTGATTAATGTCAGCACAGCAGGTAGGGTGTCTGCCTTGCACGCAGCCAACATGGCCGACCCGAGTTCGATTCCTCCGCCCCTCTCGGAGAGCCTGGCAAGCTACCGAGAGTATTTGATATGCCAGACACAGTAACAACAAAGTCTCCAATGGAGACATTACTGGGCCCGCTCGAGCAAATCGATGATCAACGGGAGGGCCTTTACTTACTTTACTAATTGTTTTTAAGCAGAAGTGTTTTCTGCTCCTATTTTAACAGTCCGACAAATATTTCAATAATTAGGTCTCTGTTACCTTTGGTAGGAGATAGAAGTCTCTATTTTTGAAGTAGCAGGTTTGTAGAAATCCCAGTTAAGTAAGGGAGTTCCTGGCCAAAGTGAACTGGGGGTTTCATTCAGGAACTGAGAAAAACTGGGGTGACAGTAAACTATGGATGCTCTCCTACAAATTATCCACATCAGAGCACAGTGCAATGGGCCTGCTGATCTCAACCAAAATGCCATTCTGCTGTATCTGGATTCAAACTCACTTTATTTGCTCTGGGCACATGGGCATATCTTGTTTGTAACAAGAGCAAGCACAGGATTTTTTTTAAAAATTGTGTGTACATTGTCATTTTCTTCCACAATTGTTTTGATAAATTCATCAGACCTTTAGCATTTCACCTTTAAACAGAGTTTGTTTGGTTTTTCACCTTTTAAATAAATAGAGTTTTGTGATAGTGAAAACCACAGACTTACTTCGGTGCTTCACTATTTGTGTTGAGTATTTGCCATCAACATTTTAGGATCTATTATTTTAGCAAGCTGCTAAAAGTGAATTTGATTAGAATTTTAATATCTTTAGTGAAGGGTAATAATAGTGTATGTCTACTGAAAACATTGTTTTAATCACGTTATATAATGGTTGGACTCAAAGATTGAGAACTGCTTTCTAGTTGGGATTTTATTTGGCTATTTTCCAAGTTTGTGGCGTCAATGTTTTCTCCATGTATAGTAACATATACACAAATACAAAATTCTTTTACATTTTCATAAAGTTATCATCAAGATTGCATGAATTATTATTTTAATATCTTGGAAGTTTTTCTGGATTAAAAATAAGCATCACCCTTGTGCTTATTATATAATGAAACAAAGTATTCAATGGTTATCATTTCTCTAAGAATAGTTTTTCTTGGTGAAGCTAGAATGTTTTTATTGAATCTTTTTTAGAAAGATGTGAGGGGAGAGGGGGGGGGGGGAGAATTATGTGTTTGAGAGAGAACCTGGTCTTCTCTAGAGTGAAGTTTGCAAGCAAGGCAACAGCCAAGCAAGTATGACACGTATTCAATGGAGAATGCAGGTTTGAAGAGCAGGTTTCTAAGAAAAGTTTTGGTGACAAAGGAATGAATATTAGTATAAATTTGGACATACATTAACATTAGTGAACTCTGCTACAACAATAATATATAATACGTATGTATAGGTAATATATCATAATTTGCTACTGCAAGATCACAAGTTTCTGTAGCACAAGAACTATTAGTCAATTGTTTAAAATCATAGCATCTATAATTGATTGGAACAGTTTCATTATTCTGATTCTAGGATACTAATGTTTTTATTTCTAGAATGGTATAATATTTTATGGACATATGCTTAATCTTACAATTCAGAAGCCAATATAGTACCAGAAGATATGCTCTCTATTTTAAGAACAAAATTGAAGGAGAATAAAGACAAAACAAAAAACTTAAGACTTGAAAAGACTAAGAAGTTTATGGGAAAAGGGATGAGTTCAACCCAGGACCTTTGAGGGTTCTGAAGCTTTGCCGTAAATCAGGGCCTTGCTTACAACAAACAAAGCAGAAATAGTGTGCAGATCTGGGTAGCTTTGAATCTGCCTCTGCCCTTTCTGTATCTGCTGGTTTTACTTCCTGTAGCTTCTTCAGCTTTCAGATAAAATCAACTCCTAGAATGGAAATTCATATTGCCAAGGGCATATAATTTTCCTGTAATTCACACTTGGATTAAATCCAAGGCTTTACTCCTCCCCATATGCTTTACTTCTCCCTAAACTGCCTTCCATCAACCTAATAACTTTGGCTTCTGAAAAGATAATCTATGGCATGGTTTGGGCAAGGTTTGTATAAGTGCATCCCATCAGAATTTCTCTGACTCTTTCCCTCCAGAAGTAAAATTAGACTTGATTTGTGATTTAGAGGGTAGAAGTTTATTCTGCTTGTGTGCTTCCCATTCTAGAAGCCAAAGTGAACCCTGTGTCACTAACAGTAATAACTGTATGTTTGTGCTCAGAACATAGAGCACAAGGAAAACTGATTGATAATAGGTTCAAAGATTTGTTTTGTTTTTTTTTAAAGCCAGGAAAATGTTTCTATTGAGACCCAATATGCAATTTGCAATAGTTAAAAATCACTGAACATCAGATGATATATGCTAGGACTGTACAGAAAACATAATGAATAATATGTACGTAGTACTGTCCTCCCATTGTTCATCGATTTGCTTGAGTGGGCAGCAGTAATGTCTCCATTGTGAAACTTGTTACTCTTTTTGGCATATCAAATACACCCCAGGGAGCTTGCCAGGCTCCGGCATGTGGGCGAGATACTCTCAGTAGCTTGCCGGACTCTCTGAGAGGGACGGAGGAATCAAACCCAGGTTGACTACGTGTAAGGCAAATGCACTTCCCATTGTGCTATCGCTCCAGCCCAATATATGCATATATATAATATATCACATGTATACATATGCACAATTATATTTGAATATCAATACTTTCAGTCTATATTGCATACTTTATTGATTCATATACAGAATAGTTGCTAAAAAAGAGTCTGCCCTTTTGTTCTGGCCTTTAAGTAATTGGATAGTGCATGTACACATTTTGAAAGGCAATCTGATTTACTCGAAGTCTACTGACTTAAATTTAATCACGATCACGACCATCCTGTTGTTCGTCGATTGCCTCAAGCAGTCCCCAGTAACGTCTCCTTTGTCTTAGCCCTGAGATTTTTTTTCAAAAGTTCCATATCAAAGCTCATTCAGAGTTAGGAGAATGAGACCCATCATTGTTACTGGTATTTGGCATATTGATTATGCCACGCGGAGTTTGCCAGACTCTGCCGTGTGGGCAGGTTACATTCAGTAGCCTGCCAGTTTGTCCAAAGTGAGAATGAGATAATAAGATGTCCAGGAGCTGGGTTTTATAGTCTCTGGGTCTTGGCCGTTGATGGGATTACACGGAGCTGGGGGCCAGTTGGTGGGTGTGACCCCTGCCTACTGGAATATGGAGGATCTGGTTGGAGGATGCTCAGCCCCGATCCAAGGAGGAGATGGTAAACTCCAGCTAAGGCTAAATACCGGCACGAATCCGATAGTCAACAAGTACTGTAAGGGAAAGTTGAAAAGAACTTTGAAGAGAGAGTTCAAGAGGGCGTGAAATATTAATATCATCTAAAATATCTTTGCAGAAATATTTCAGACAATACCTGACCAAATTTCTGTACTTTGACCTTGTCAAACTGACAAAAATCTACATTGTGAGGGCCACCTCTTCTCAACATATCAACTATACATCATCTCCAAATAGAAAAAATAGAGGAACAATTCTTCTGTATTGTATAATCTTGTGTACACTGAAAGTCCATTATCCACTAGATGACGATATAAAAATCTTGAAATTCCTGGCTGATGCTTATTTTTTTAAATTCAGATAAATGTTGTATCTTAAATATTGTATTGTGAAGCTAACAATACTAAGACAGTATCTGATTTAGTAATCAGCCAGTGGTGAAACAATTTGTCTGTACTGATATCCAGCAGCAAGCCAAAAGATGTTCAGTAAAAGGAAAATTTCTGTAATGGCTAATAAGTCTTTGCTCCATATTTCTAAGGATGTGTTGTCACCTGTAGATACCTGCCAAGACTCCAAACAACATGCCTCCCTTCCCTTGAACTTTAAACACCATTAATTCTGCTTGATGATAGGATCCACGTCACTCAGTAGCGTGGGCATGTTTTAGAGTTTTTCTTTTGTCTTGGTTCCCACTCAAGGTATATAAAACTACAGGTATTTGCTGATTTTGTTAGAGATATGTGCTGATTTGCTTAGAGATTTGGGCTGTGACAGAGAAAATATGTATGTTTAGATAAAACATTTTTATGAAATGTGCTACACTCCTTGCAGTAGATTTGTTTGGCTGTCAAAGCTCAATTACAACAATCCAGAACAGTTTCTAAAAAAGAGAGTGTGAAAATTGAACTCTCTGATGCTCAAGGAATGTTAGCTGCAGCAGAAAAGGTTGTCAAGATCACGATCTTGTAGAGTTTTAGTACTATAATAAAAATATAAAAACCTTATAAATGGGAGATATTTCAAGAATCTCTCTTCTTTTTAAATTTCTGAAGGATACTTAGAAAAGTAGACCAGAGAGCCATTTCCAACTATAACTAGGAAAAAAATCTTAAAACTCGAACTGACCATTGAATTCCATCTACAACAGACTCCAATAGAACAGCCACGTGGAGGCGCTTATAAATAGCGTTTGGCTTCTTGCTGTCTCTTGCGTTGCAGATGAATTACCACTGGATTGGACTGGATCATGACTGGGGAATTTATTACTCCAATATCCATCAAGATGGATGAAGTTCTGCTCCATATACGTTATTTTATTCTTCTCAAAAGCATTTCCCTTGACAATAGAAAGGCCTCTTTGGTTTGTTCTCATTAGCATCTTTTGAATCTTCAAAGGCACTGATGTGTTATTTGATTGACTGTTTGAAGGACTGGAAGAGAGGAAGAGGATAAATGGGAACATGTGAACATTATTTGTTTGCTCCTAATTTGTATGTAGGAAAGAGCATGGATACTAAACTTAGCAGGCATATAGAATAGTAGTTAGTAGTGGAGCTTGGAGTTGTTTTGTCTATTAGCCTTAGTTTTAGTCACCATTTAGCCACTTACTATGTTAATAGGCCGATTCCTTAGCAGTACCCACATTTTATTTTTTTCATTTTCTATGTAAACTATCAGATATCTCTTGTATATGTAAGCACATTTAATGAAGTACTCCTTAGCATAGAAAAGAGCTATTGACAATTAAAACTGGCACAAAGTGCCAAAAAAGGCATTTAGTCATTGATGAATATAATATATACTAGTTTTCTCTCTTCACTGATACTTCCAAACCAACAGCAGCCACAATAGCAACAACTGTTACTGAATTATTTCCAAGTTTACTCCCTATGTTTCCTATATAAAGGAAATCACTCTCCATTATATCTGTAGTAAAATGATTCCATAATCAATAAAGATATTCAAAATGCCATGAGATTTCTTATTGCTATGACTTTGTTTTAAATAATTTAAAATGGTTGCTTTGGACCAAACATAATAGTTTATTTTAAATTGTTTCTTGTTTGTTCCTCATAAAAATATACAATCAGTTGCTTTCTTTTTGATATTAAGTTTTTGGGAGAAAAAATCGAAAATCTGACATAACGGATTGACTGTGGCTGTGTGCCTTTTGGGGGTTCTCAGTGAACTTTCTGCATCTGCAAAGTGAGTTTTTTAGTATACTCTGGAGAGTTTCAAAGAGAATGTCAATATTACACCTCATTGTCTGCTTCTCAGCAGGGAAAATGTGGACCCCCACAGCAGGGGCCTAAGTACAATGTACAACATAAAAGTTTTATTTGGCCATCCTGTCCTGGAACTTGCTGCTTTCAAAGGAGAAAAATATTAATTCATTGTGGAGAAGTAATTTCTGTCAAGATTTTCAAGGAATCATTTTAGGACAGGATTGCTTTTTTCATTTTGTGGCAATGGTTCTGTTAAGGACTTTGAATTCAAATCCAAATTTTTATCAGATTATTTTAAAAACCCAATTAACCAACAGCACAATGTGTTAAAAGGAGCACATTCCGGTGATTGATTTCCTTTCTCTGTTCTGCAGAACTCTGGGCTGTCTGTGTGGATGGGAAACAATGGATTGATTTAATGTATCTGGGCACCTAACACTGAACTTTAATAAGAATGTTGAGAAGCGCCATGAGGAAGGATGCAGCCATGTATTTGCTCATTGCCCTAAAGTAGAAAATCTATTACAGTGATTTGAGTAAGTTTCAATGAAGTATGGGGAAGCACTGGGTTTTATGACCTCTTTGTTGGGTCAAGGTACTAACTTGCCAGAGCAATCTATTTCAAAATAACTTTATGTAAGTGTTATATTGTTTTGACAAAAAAATAATAGAATTTTAGATTACTAATCTTCCCAGTCTCAACTCTCTTTATAAGGTTTGGAGAAGCTAAATATAAATGTGTACCTATATACGTATATCTATATTTATATCTATATATATCCTTGATTATTGTATATTCTTGTATTTTCTGACAGTTTTGCCTTCAAAACTGTATATTCCTATTATTAATTTGCTGCAAAATGATCATTACTAACGCATTATAAAAATGTGAGTTATTTTAAAGGGCAACCAAAGTTTTACCATTTTGTCAACTTGGAGAAAGAATTTTGTTCTTCTGTATTCTGTAACTTTTTTTTTTAACAAATAAGACAATTCAGTAGAAAAGCTCTATGAGTCCTAAAATTCTGAAAGGATAATTTATATTTTTAAGTTTTTGTCTCTTTGGAGTTATAGGCTTACATTTTCATTTTTGTCTTTTGGGAGGCATAGAATAAGTTTCTATTTTTCATTTCTGTCTCTTTAGAGGTACAGAGTTTAGAGTTATAGAGTATTAACTTCACTCTCACCTAATATATGCTAACTTTGAAGACTACATTTTAATTTCCACAGAGCTTATTTGTCACATCTACATTGTTTATGTGTTGGAAGAGAGTGTTTACCCAGCTATATAAAATCTGAATGTAAAAATAAATTGTGTTCAGTATAATATTTCCTATCTATGGTGTGTATTGAAGTTGCATAAATATAAGGTAGGTGATTCTCAATATATAGGAGATTCCAAGTGAAATAGACCTGACATGGTCCTTGAGAGATTTCAACCTCCACTAGTGACACGTGATGGATACTAATGACTGCCACAGCAAAATACCATAAAAAGGTGGTTTATAAACCACTGAAATTTATTTATCACCATACTGGAGGCTGCAAATCCAAGATCAAGCACTGAAAGTACCTCGTCTTATAAGAGTCTACTTCTTAACTCATAGCTATCTTTGTCCTTTATCTGTGTCTTCAATGGCAAAGGAAGGATGGATAAGTCTCAGGAGAAAATATTTTATAAGGTCATCAAATCTTATAATATTTGACGCCCTTTTAAAAATACATCAAGTAAGGGCTCTATTCCCATAATCTTGATCATCACAAAACCCCATCATCAATATTATCATATTAGAAGCATATGTTTAAACATGTAAATATTTGAAAAATGCACTTGGGAAACTACTAAAACTAGGTTTGTATGTATTCTCTTTTTTGTTATAGAAGATAATCCATAAAATATACATAATGAATAAAATTGAAGACTCTGTGAATCTAGAATTTTAAAGTGTGTTTTTTTTAAAGAGGACCAGATAGACAGTAATGTTCCTTGAGAGATTTTCAGATAGATTAAGAAGTAAAATCTACTTTCCTAGCAAAACTGAAAGGATATGTTCCCTTTCTATTTTCAATCATTTCTATAAATGCGTGGTAAAGTGTGTTATCACATGGAAGATGAAATGAAGAAACAGATCAGAGGAACCAATTGTCTTTTACTAGGCCTTTTACTAGTCAAACATTAAAAATAGTTGCAAATATGTAAAACTATCATTTTTCCATTACATTTTAGGTTTTGAAACAAATATTCATATAAACATAAATAAATTCACATTTTAAAAAACTAGTCACATGAACACATAAGTGTATTCTTATTTAAAAATTAATATGTTAATTTTTATCTCTGTTTAAATACTAATATGATATATAGTAACAGATAAGAACTGTATGAACAATAGTTCTTTATGGGTACCAGACTCTTGTGAAATTAAATTGTTTGACTTAGTGGGCATATTCCTTGGAGTAGGATAGATTGGGTAGTAAAGCTTACATTTCATATTAATTTTTCATTTTGAGAGAGTTATTTTCTTCTTATCTAATTGTCTATTGTTGAATATAGTAGAAAAAAGCCTTCATATAAGACATTTCAGCAACTCAATGAGTGATATGGCTTTGCCATTATTAGAATTTGATTTTCAAATTTGTTCTGGAACATTGGTATCCCAGTTATCTGGACAAGAGAATTGGCACAGAGGAGTGGAAGTGGCAGATTATACTAGAATCTGAACTGTCACCAAGGTTCACTCAGATTACATGGGCTAAAATTCAATTTCATGCTGAAAACCAGCTCAAAGACTAGAATAAAACTATTCCAACTCTGTGCTTGGAAAGAAATAAAAATTAACTTTGGTTTTAAGTCTCTGTCATATGTAAATAGTGGTCTAATCACCATTTACTAGCTAGGTAAGAGACGGTTTCTTCATCTGTAAATAGATATGATGCTCTAATACCATTAAAGGGTTTTCTAAAACAGATTATGAGTTTTTAAAACTGTATAGAAATTAATTCATAGCGTAATTATGTGAGGCTTTCTAAAGGTTTGTATTCAAAAAACAATGTTTTAACCAAGATACTAGGGGAATTTGATATTTAGAAATAGATATGAAGCTCCTAATAATAATTATAATATAAAATACTGTGCATTGCATCCAATGAGTATTATACAAACTGGGAGAATTTTTTGGTTAGAAGCTTTTAGGTTTCATGACAAGTTGTTTGGAAGTTCTATAAATATGTATCCCAAATATCACACATATTTCTTTGCTCTGCAATTCTGTATTCAGTTGTAGACAACTTTCTACTGAAATCAGCTGACCTTCACATAATATAGATTTTTTTAATCCATCACCTTCATTAGTTATAGCTCTTGTTAACACTTTCCTATTAGGAAAGGATTCCAGGAACTGGAGAGATAGTGCAGGAGGTAGGCCACTTGTCTGTCTTGCTTACAGCTGACCCAAGTTCAATCCCCAGCATGGCATATGACCCCTGAGACTCATCAGCTGTGATTCCCTAAGCACAGAGCTAGGAATGAGCACTAGTACTTCTGGGTGGGTGTGGGCTCTAAGTAAACAAGCAAAAGAGCAAAACAAACAAACAAACAAAAATCAGGATTCATCTCTTATCTGTCTTCAATCTAACTTGATGCCTAAACCATTGTAGCCAGTTTCGTAGGTACTGACTGATATCATCATAAAGTTTCAAAAAGAAATTGTAAAAGGAAAAGAGGAAGACCCTTTTAAAGGGGTGATAAGAGTTTGTGATCAAAGAGCATTTTTGCATCTTAAAGTAGAATCAGGCCAGTTCCTAAATTAATAGAAATAAGAGAAATAATGCAAAACATGAAGAAGTATGTTTTCATGTGCCTGGAGAGTTATTACTCGGAAAGTTCACATGTCTGAGCAACAGGATGAGAAAGGATTAACAATGAAAGAAAACAGGTCGGTGTTTTGAAATGAGACTGAGAGAATTTCTAGTAACAAAAACAGCACATCTTGCATAGCCTACGTAATCTCTCTGGCCCTTAATCCAGATTATTGATGGTCTAAAGCAAAACCAGTAATGCAGGAAATGGAGAAATAATTTCATTGTAGGGAACAGAGTAAGTAGTCCATATAAGCTAGAATTATTCTTTGGGTAGTATAACATGATTATGGTGATATTGGAGAAAGGGAGATGAACTTGAAGCATATTTAGAGAAAAATATAATTGTTTGACATAAAATCATTAGTAATTCATATGGATGAACTGTCCAGATCTATGATATGCGTTCATCTGTCAGACAGGATCCAGAGCAGAAATGCCCATTCTCTCAATTCTCTGAAAGTGTCCAGTTGCTTCTGAATTTAAAAGTTGTTTTGTTTTGCTTTATAAGTTGCTCAGAATGTCACCACTCACATGCCATTTTAAATGTTTCATCAGAAGAACATATTAACATTTTCTACTAATTAAGAAATGATGGCAAGATCCACACTATTCTTAGAGTATTTAGGTTAAGAACATTAGCAGTGAATTGGACTCTATCAGGCCATCAAATTAGGGCATTTCGCACGAAAGACCTGCAGGTTGATAGCCTTCTCATTGCTTCTGAGAGTGTTTAGTGTTATTATTTCCTTAAGGAGCCACAAAAGTAGGATAAATCTCCCCTGCTCCGCCCAGATAATTTTCTTGTACATTACCTTCAGTTACATATAATAGAGCTGATCATTGATTTATCATTAATTTAGTTTGTTTAAACTCAAAAGACTCATCGTACAACCATTGACACAATTATTTTCTTTTAAAATAAATTATTTACTCTAGCTGAGGTTTCCCAAGTGTCTTACTCTGGAGACTAATCCTCCTGATTATTTCCTCTATTATGCCAACTTTCTTGATTTACTTAATTTTCTGATGTATGTACCATTTAACATTTGGGGGAAGGGGATGTGAAAATAGAATTTCATTATTTGAAGTTAATTGAAATGCTACCTTTTGAATTTTTAGAATCCTATCCCTCGGTTTTAATAGCCCTAAACACAGATCCTAGTGTACTATTTCTCTGGTCCTAGTTCATAGTTTTAAAAATATCTGTATATGCTTGCTTTGTATGTGGCTGATTCAGATTTGATTCCAGATAACCTTATGGTACTCTGGGTAACACTAGGAGTTATCCCTGAGCACAAAATCAGGAGTAAGCTCTGTACACGGCCACATGTGACTCCAAATGAAACTAAACTAAATAAAGACTATGTACTATTTAAGATTGCTTATATGAAATGTCGGCATATATGAAATGGAGCCATCATCTTTAAGTAATAGCCATAGATAAGTGGTAATAATGTAGTTATAAAGATGTCAAGTTTAGTGGTGACTTGGTAAAACTGAATTCTTATTAAAAATATTACTTATGTGACTCATATTATGGACAGGATATATATTTTCTTTCTATACTATTGTCTTAGAAATTATTTTAAATATAGATGCGAAAAGCTATTTTTGTTAAAAGAAAAGGATAAATATGATTATAGTTAGCAAAAAGGACATAATATGCCAGAAAAGAAGGGGACTTTTAAAGGTGGGATTTCTTTAGAAGCAATAAAGTATCTTCATTGGGAAACTTGTCTGCTGAGATAGTTTCATTTTCACCATTTTTAATATACGTTCTCTATGTTTGGAATACCTGTGTAATTGCACCTACTTTTTTGTGGTTTGGTTATGTTTTGGGCCACAGCTGCTGTTTTCAAGGCCTGTTCCTGGCACTGTGCTCAGATAGCTCTTCCGGCACTGCTTGGAGGATCATATGGGGTGGTGAGGATCAAACCTGGGTCAGTCATGAATATTATGAGCACCTTCCTCACAGCAATCTCTCTCTAAAACCTAATGTCTATTTTTATTTGTGTGTTTATGGGACACTTCTCAAGTACCAGTCATGTGCTAGATCACGTGCATGTTGAATAGGAACAACCAGGCTATTATTTTGAGAAACTTGTGCTACTGCAGGAGGATAAAGCCCAGCAGAGCAATGATTGCAACCCAGCAGGATTAAAGTCTGCAGGGGGCACTGGATAATCACAGAAGATGAGCACACCTACTCTCAGTTCATTATATCATATTTGATAGTCAGAATTTAGAATTTTGGAGGAGGTAAAGAAGCAAGTTGAAAGGAAGCAAAATGCATCCATTGGGAAATATCTTTGTTTTTTCCTAAAAAAATAACAAAGGTTCTATGAATTAAAGAGTGAATTCGAAATGAGGTAAGCAACAGTTAAAGAAGAAACCAGGCTCCCTCGTTTTATAATACACCAATGTATAGCATTCTTATGTAAAATGTATCTATTTTGGGTGCAAAATCTCAACCCTAGTCAGTTAAACAAACATACTGTATGCATAGTCTTTACCATTGGATTTGTAAAAGGTGAGTAAATTTCATTCTTTGCATAATTCTGAAAATATTCCTCTGAAGAATCATTTTCCTTCCACTTTTCCTATATAAATGTACTTTTCCCAGGCTATTATCATGTTCTGAAAAGTTTTTATTAAACAACCAACACTTATTATACTCAATGAAAATCCAAACAAGCAAATTATCTTGTGCTTACAAGCTGAGGGCCAAAATGAAATCAGGTTTGGAAGACAAAGATCAACATAGTGGAGCCTAAAGTAAATTTCATAAACCACGTTTCTTTTTATATTGTGCTCCTGCAAGTACCTTATGGGAAGTCCCTTGAGAATAATTGTATTATTATTATTATTCGTTTTTGAGCTGGGGAGCAGTAGTGTATTATGTTATTCTTTTTTGAGACTGGGAGAATCTTTCTCTGGTTTTCTTCTTAGAGTAAGAAGCGAAAAACTCAGAAAAAAATTGCAAATCAGAAATAACAGTACAATTCAGAATAATGTTAGAAAACAGTCACAGTAAATATATTAACCTTCTGTTACATATTTAGCGCTATCTTTATTAATTCAAGAACCAAGAAAAAATGTGTTTGTGTATGTGTGTGTGTGTGTGCGTGTGTGTGTGAGAGAGAGAGAGAGAGAGAGAGAGAGAGAGAGAGAGAGAGATTGGAACTTGAAAAATAGGTTAATAATGAGAGAAAAACAAAATATTTAATTTATAATCAACAACTAAGTGGAATACTGTCCAGAAGAGATTGAAATATAAAAATATCCTAAAGGTCTAGATCAATATATGTGTGTGCTAATGTAATCAGAAAAGTTTACTTGACAAACCAGGGATTTGGGAGGTTGCACACAAAATTTATGGAATCAGTTGAAATCTAGACAGACTTTTCCAATAGTTCTACAATAAATGCTTTTTGAAGTGGAAACAAAAATTGAAATTCAGCATGCAGTCACAAGCCTAGGGTAATTGCCTTAGTCCTGCCTGAATCCACAAAATTCACTGTCTGGTGAAAAAACAACCTTTAAAGCAGAAACAGAGAATGGGACATAAAAACGGAGAGGCAGGTCATTATAAAGCTAAATCCAATTGGTGCTGGGACTCAGAAATAAAGACAGACTAAGACGCAATGGAAGAATCTAGAATGTGGAAGAATGTGATCTCTGGAAAGGTGAAATGGAAAAATTTTCAAAATGCATAGCACAACTATGGAAGGTGAGAGGAGCCAATCCTGAAGAGATACTTTGAATGAAGCAGGAAAAAAGAACATGAGGCTCTACCCTGAAGCTTGTTTTTTTAGTGGCTGAACCTGGGATGCTGGTAGGGAATAATAAACCAACCCAAGGAATGCTGATAGGGAATAATAAACATACAAGCTGCCATCACCTTGGTGAGATTTGGGGTTCAAATGATGCCACCATTTGTAGGAAGCAACTGTAGCTTCCAGAGGATACAATCATGCCTTAGTCTGTGCAGGCTGTCATAACCAAATAGCATACACAGGGTGACTTAAACATTGATTTCTTACAGTTCTGGAAACTCTAAATTTGAAGATCAAGTTATCAGCAAGGAAGGGTTTTGTTTCTCCCTAAATCATCTTATTTTGGCTATAGGCGATCACACTCTTTAGCCTCTTTCTCAGTGTTCACATAACCCCTTCTTTGTGCAGAGAAAGAAAGAGGCAGAGGGAGAGAGGGAGAAAAAGAGAGATAGAGCTAGAGAGAGAGAGAGCCTTAAAATCTCATTATGAGAACATTAACCACATAATGTGTTCCTACCTTAGAACCTCATCTAATCCCAGTTATTTCCCAAAGAGTCTATATCAAAATATGATCATATTGGAAGTTCAACATTGCACAGTGAATATGGGGAAGAAGGATGATATAATATATTCAGTGCATGCATAACAACTCCCATTGTTAGGTATTTGGCCCTGGAAAATAAATTTCTGAAATAGGCTTTACTAGTGTTGCCAGGTAAAACCTAGGATAGACAGGTAAATGTGAATACCAGATAAATACTATTTAGTAGAAGTATGGCATTTGGAACAGGTGCATACTAGAAAACTTGTATGTTGTTTTTGGTTTGAATTTAAAATGCATTTCAGTTATTGGTTGTTTATTTGGATTTAAAATTTTAATGTGCAGCTTATATTCTTCTTTGCTATGTCTAACAACTCTAATTCTCTCTTGGGGTTCAAAGGTATTGCTGATCTAATCAATTGACCATTTATTCCAAATCAGTTGAAGACTAAGACGAACAGAGCATGACAATTATGATCTATCTGCTTAAGAAATTGATAACAAAATACTACTTTTATTCTTATTTATTTATTTATTTTGATTTAGGGGACACATCCCGTGGGACTCAGGACTTAATCACGGCTCTATTCTCAGAGATCAGTCCTGATGTTTCTGAGGGACAATATGGAGTCTTGGGGATGGAATCCAGGTCAGCCATCATGAGCAAATCCTCCATCTACTGTAGTATCTCTCCAGCCCTACTACAACTTTTTAAAGATGAAACCTCTAATGCAGATTTTGACTAGAATTTTTTAAATTATATAAAAGCATTATGTAATTTCACAAAAAGTTAAATTTTTTGCATACTCACACAAACTTCTTTTATATGCAGAAGTCATGCTCTAGTGATATTGAAACCAAACCAAAAGAAGTTAAAAGCTGAATTCAAAAGAAATGAAAGATTAGCAGCTCTTCTTGTCAGGGATGATTTTCCTCATATTGTCTTCTCAAAAGTGCAAGATAAGAACAAGTTCTGTCCTTACTAAAAACCTTGGTCATAGGTTTTCTGATAGGTTGTAGTGTGCCTCAGGCAACCAGCCCTTTTTGAACATTTTAATCTAATCATTTTGTTGTTGCCGTTGATATACTCTAAGACGAACATTGATGTTTTAGGTTTCCAAAGCTGTTGTACTAACACCTAATAGCAGTGACTGCCCATATCCTGCCATCACAGTCCGTAAGTCTCTTTTCAGCCACTCACCCACTGAGTTGGCAGCCCGAGGTTTATTGGCAGAATCTCGGGGTATGTTTTTATTTTGCCATTGTCTATTTGCTAGCTTTGTTTCTTGACACCCCACATATAAATGAGATCATCTGGCATTTTTGTTCTCTTTCTAAGTCCCTCCAATTAGTAATGCCACTGGGGGATTTCTGGTGTGTGTCTTCTTTTCTATAATAATCTGTGCACTCAACAATTTTACTAGAAAATAAACTACACTTAATAAATTGCTTTTTTTAATTGAGGTGGGTGTCAGGATAGGTGGGCAAAATGTGGACAAATGCATGCAAGAACTGATTATAAGTACCAAGCAATTATGGCCTCAATTAGCACACTTGTAAGTGGCTTTTTTCTCACTCTGGCAATAAATTGAGGGGCCCGCCTAGTAAGTCATTAAAAAGAGGAGTAGCAAGCAGTTTTTAATTATATACCATTTGTACATCTGTGAATAAATTACCCAGCAGTTGCTATCTGGGTGACAATGATTGACAACAAATTCCCAATGGGTGCTGGCAACGGATACGAGGAAAAGACACAAGAACTTCACCTGCTGAAGTCAGCAACAGAGACTCAATCAATGATGGAGAGTTCCAGATCCCAGCCCATATAGGAGTTAAAGCACTTTCCTGGCAGGCGTCTGAGCACTTCTTGCTCCAGGCATTACATGTGGTCCCCCCAATACTGCCAGAGGTTTATTTGACCTGAGCACAAACACTTGAACAGCTCCAGTTGGTGTGACCCCAACCCTCCTAAAAAAAGATTTTCTGATCTTCAAGTCTCAGAGGTTCATGTTGCCTGTGGCAATCCCTGTTTAAGACAAATCCCTTTAGGGTCTTTATAATATGTGTTTTTGTCATTTTTATAGTTATGCCTACTGGGTCCTTTTAACCTTTAGATCTGCTTGCCCCAAAGGATAGGCTCCTACCTGTACTGGAAGCAGAACAGTCCTGAATGCTGACAGTGTCTGTGCCTGAATCAAACAGTATTTTCTGTTACGTGGTTTAACCCTGGAGGGCCCCTCTCAGGCCTGTTGGCCTGGATCCTCTGGAAACCAGCTGAAGCCCTGCAGATTATCGTGAATGTCATTTTAAGCCTTTTCATCTTTTTTGATTTTTTTTTTAAATTTTGAGGCTTTTAGTCTTTAACTTAAAATAGTAAGAAGCAAATGTGTGGCATAGTTTCCTATGATAATTGCCCTTGTGGGTCAGAGGTGGCTGCAAATTCATCTGAGTGTTCTGGGCGTCACTAAGAGTTTATCTCAGTTTGCAGATGGAGCTTCTGGGTCTGTGGACATGCATTGTTTGGCTCCCAAGTAGTTTTGCCATTAAAAGTTGAATTTGAATATCTTTGCTAGAGGCATGACTTCTGTTTGCCTTAATTCTGAAACTCTTTCTTGCTTTTTCTTTGGCCCACTTCACATGCACTGCAGGCAGTTGTCTGTGTTTCCAGTGTTAAAATGTGACTCTTGATAAAATTGTGTGACCCTGTCATGATTATCTGCATATAAAGAGAAAATTTGGAAGTAGAGTAGTTAAACTGCTAGAGTCTAGGTCTTAGGGAAACAGGCCTTACAGCTAGGTTGGAGATAGAGGAGCTTAAAGAGAGAGGTGTGATCGAGATAGATTGGTGGTAGAAGTGGTGGAAGAGGAAGGACTTGAAGTCACAGTGATGAATGTTTGGGGCTGGATAATGGATCTGCAAACTGGTCAAGTGAACCTGTAACACATATCAGAACTAGACAAAATGTCTTTGGGATTCTCCTATATTCTCCCCTCAGATTGAAAACCTGTTGTGACAAGGCAGGTAGTCAAGTAAGTGTGTGTGTGTGTGTGTGTGTGTGTGTGTGTGTGTGTGTGTGTGTGTGTGTGCGCGCGCGCGCGCGTGCGCGCAGGGCGGCGGGAGGCCGAGGGGGACAAGTTCAGGATACTTGACTGTGATTTCAGTAAGCACTGAAACCAAAAATGTTTGGAGACCCTGAAGCCAGAATCAGGAAACAATTCAGCAGAACAAATACCCTGAGAAGATAAAGAATGAAGAGACCTCCACTGTGCAAAATCTTTTTTCTTGGTGATGTCATAGCAAAGGCACTTACCTGTGTGAAGAGCTATAGTCTGAAGCAGCTGGAAAAGACTCTCACAGAATGTTTCCCACAGTAACTTGGAAACTGCCTCTGTCCCTACTGTGGATGTATAGCTTCACTTCCCCTTCTTTCAGGATTCTATTTTCTTACTGAAGAGGCCTGTATTTCTTGGAGACTTCTCGTATTTTTTTTTCTTTAGTAGAACTTTTCCATTTCACTCTGTTGTCTTCTGAAAATGTTTTTTTTCTATAAAACAGAGAACCAGGGTCCAGTTGGGGGTTGAAACTGACAGCTTTATCGGAAAAGAGCACTATCATTTCTCCTAGCGTGAGAAATACTGCACCGTGAAAAATCTGGGTCCTTTGGGCCTGCTCCTAGAATATACACATTTAGTGGGTTTCCACTGCCAGTTGATGCCTAACTTGGTAAGGTTGACTAAATTGTACTGTTCTTGCTGTATAGGAGAGTATGCAGACTTTACCCACCCACACCCACATTGAGCATAACTACTAGAAGGAAGGTCAATTTTTCTATTGTCCTTGTCCCACCCCACTCTGTATCACCCTTTTCATGTTCCCTGTCCACTTTACTGATAGATATTATGTGATAAGATGATAAGATAGATGGTACCTACCGGGAACAAGTGGATTTTGTTATTTATCAGGTACTAGTGACTGTTAGTTTTTTTTTCTTTTGTTTTTTCTTCCTTTCTTTATTAAATTTATCTCACATCAAGATAACTTTTTCAATAGAGATAAATAAGCCTATGAACTGAAGCCTACTGTATTTTTTTTTTTAGTTACATGTCCTTTCTTTAATGGGTGCGGGGGTGATGTACTTGTATTTTATTTAAAGGGAAGATGGTGCAAAGAAATAGTTTTACTTAGGAAATATGAGAGAGAAGTGTGAGAAGTAGAAGAGAGAAGAAAGAAGGCACCCCGTGGAGTAAAGGAAAGAAATTATAGGTATTCATTTGGGATGCAGAAGAGACTAGAATTGTTGTGCTTGCTTTTTCAACACTGGTATTATAGGGGTTTGGTTTGTTTTATTTTTGGGCCAGCTATGCTCAGGAGTTACTCCTGGCTCTGCACTGAAGGATTACTTTTGGCGAAAATTGGGGGAACACAAGGGATGTCAAGGATTAACCCTTGGTGGGCTGTGTGCAAGGCAAACCTCTTACTATCTATCTGATCCTGGCATTACATGGGTTTTAAAAGACTACTCCATCTTGGAGATTTTAATGTAAGAGTCCATTACTAAGGCATTGTTATGACAACTTTGATGGGTTCTTTCATATTCTTGTCAGTGCCATTTTTCGCTACAAAGTTTTTCATCCTGAAGAGATCTGCCTTTCTAGGACTAGGAATTGTACGCTCACTAGTCCTCAATTCCTATTTATCCTATTGGGGATATGCAATTTTTTCTTTGGGATTTGGCAAATAAACTTGAAACAGTAACTTTTTTGCTACCATCAGCAAGATCGTGTGTTGGTATTATTACTTCTGGAAACTCATTGCAAGAGCCTCCTTATATGACTATTTACCTCAGTTTCTTTATAATATCAGTCCTTTAGATTTGAATTCTAGTAATAATTTTTTAAAGCATACATTCTGATTTCTATTATCGATTTATCGTCTGTGTTTCCTGAATTGATTACTAATGGACTCAGGCAGACTGTACCTAGAATTACTGGTGACTGCTGCCTAGTTTTTCTTTTCCAGTAAAACTTTTTATTATTACCCTCTATGTTCATTCATTCATTTTATTATTCCTGTTGTTGATGGATTGGATGTCAGGGAGGAAAAGAGAAGTCAGTCCAAATCACCAGTGGGGTCCAAGTCCTTGTCTTTGATCATGGAAAGTGATTTTAGATAAAACAGTAGAGTAGGCTGGAGAGGTAGTACAATGGGTAATATATTTGTCTTGCAATTAGCTGACATAGGGACCACATTTTCTTGGCATGAAATATGATTCTCTGGGCCTGCTAGGAGTGATCCTTGAGTGCATAGTCAGGAATAAGCAGTGGGCGCAACCAGTATGTCCCTAAAACAAAAGAAACAAATCAATCCATAGTATATCAAAATAAAGTATTATTATTATAGGAAGATTTTCCCCTGTATAGAGGAGATCCATAATGCAAAGTGAATTTGTACCCAAGGTTGGAAGCTGGTATCTCCAAGACTGCTTGCACTATTTTTCAAGCTTAGGCCAAGTGTCTTTGGGAAGGGGTTGCTAAGGAAAATGTTCAGCTCTAGTGTTGTCTTCATGATCTCAAGTCTTGTCAGGGCATTCCCTCACCCCAATCTCCTCCAGTCAATGATCTTCAAACAGTGGCCAGTTGAAGTCCTGATCTGGTCACAGAATAAGTCCTTCTCTGATTTTATCTCCAAATACTTTGTGGTTTTATGTCTCCCTAGAATTTCCTAGCAAGGACCCCCCTACCTGACTGCTTTCCTAAATTTCTACCAGTCTCAGAGAAGGGATATTATTATCATGTCCATTATATAGATGCCAAGACTGAATCTCAGAGACATGAATTGTTTACTTTTAAAATGGCAATTCTCTTAATATTTTCTCAGTTACTCTAAAAAGGTAATGGTGAACTATTTCTTACTTTCAATGTGTTGCCCTAAAGTTAAAATCTTTTTGATATGCTAGTATCCAATCTTCTTACTCTCTTAAAGATAGAATCATCCTGAAGTAGTCAGGTATTCAATACATTTGCTTAATATAGATCTTTGCAGTCCACTGTCCTCTGTCCTCTTGTTCTTCAATTTGTTCGAGCAGGCACCAGTAATGGCTCACAACAAATTGTGAGATTGTTACTGTTTTTGTGTATTTAATATGTCAAGGGAGCTTGCCAGGCTTTGCCGTGCAGGTGAGATAATCTCGGTAGCTTGCTGGGATCTCCGACAGGGGCAGAGGAATCTAACTCAGGTCGACCACGTGCAAGGCAAACCCCCTACCTGCTGTGCTATTGCTCCAGCCAGATCTTCGTAATATCGTTTTATAATATTCCAAGAGGACTGGAGTGATACTGCAGCCGGTAGTGTGTTTGCCTTGCGCACAGCCAACCCGAGTTTGATTCCTCCACCCGTCTCAGAGAGCCCCGCAACTACCAAGAGTATCTCGCCCGCATGGCAAAGCCTGGCAAGCTACTTGTGACGTATTCAATATGCCAAAAACAATAACAATAGGTCTCAGAATTTGTTGTGAGACGTTTCTGGTGCCCGCTTGAGCAAATCAATGAACAACGGGAGGACAGTGAGTACAATATTCCTAATATGGAACATGTTCATCTTCCATTAGACTGTGAAAATTAAAGACAATGGATGATACTTATCCATCTTAGTGTCTTCCATTCTAGCCAACATCTGGTTTATGAGCAGAGGCTTAATTGTTAAATATTTTATTTATGTAGTTGAACATACAATCAACACAAAAGCCTGGCCTTTTGACTAAGTATCTATTGATTTCTCACAGGCTCAGGTCACCTGGGATTGCTACTACTGTCTGAGTCTCCAGCTCTTGAAAAGTGCTAATGACCTAAACAAACACAGACAGTCTTAATAGTCAAACTTCAATTAGAATTTAGCCTGTCTGAGTGCATGTCTTATGAAGATTGCAAAATAGGTTAACAACTAGGATATGATCAAAGCCCGTGTAAATAATAAATACAGATTATGATTTTCCTACTCTGCTTGCTCTGAATCAGTGGCAATGACATATTTAATATTTGCTTAATCAAGCACTATTTTTTAAATTTACACATTAAAATATTTTAGTTAGATAATCATTTGTACTTTATCCAACTTTTAAAAATTATAGAAAGCATCGTTATTAATCTGAATTTTTGCTTGGAAAAATATCTAAGCGTTGCATTTAGGGCACATAATACAGTGGAAATAATCCTGGCCTTGGTGGGAGTGGGTCGATGAACTAGGGAAGGAGGTCAGAGACCTCAGACTGAGTTTCATTTCTCTTATTATCTTATCTGTCATTCAATAAACAGGTATTGTGCACTTCTATTCTCTGACATTACATTTGTGGGTAGTCACACAAAGATAAATGAAGTGGTATTGTAGAGTCATCAATTTGCCCTCTGTTTAGTAGAGGAAATGCACATGTCAACAACAGGTAATGAATAGATAATATAAAAAGACATGTGTACACAAAGATAATTAAGGGAAAACTATAAGAAAAAATATGAGAGACAATGAAAGAACCAAGGAGAAAGAATGGTTTGCTCTCTACAACTATGGAGGTTCACTTCCGTGGGATTCTCTTAACATCTCTTTGTATATCTGTAGATCAATGTTTCTTAAATTTCAGTCATTTTGGTACCATCTACATAATATTTATAAATTTAAGTATTGCTCTTAAATGATTTGTGTCCTTTCAATGACCATTAATATAGCTGACCATTAATATAACTGATAATATATGTCATTTTTAACACTAAAAAGCTTCTGTGAAGTTAGTTTCAATAGACTTTCTTATACCTCAATGTTTACTATTGATAAACCCTATAATGAGGAAATGCAATCAGGAAATGCAGTGATCTAGGTCATGCCTAGATCATTCAAGGCCCCAGAGTTCAGGCAGGAGAAGGAAAGAAATAGAGTGCAGTGAAAACAGGTGAAGAGCTAGATGAGAAGCATCAGGAGCAAGGGTCAGGGACTCAGGTACATCACTAGTGTAAAGAGTCAAGAATCCTAACCACAGTGTCAAAAAAACTAAGATCACAAGGCCCAAACTTTAACAACTAAACATTAAAGATGCCTATTAAGATGGCATATTGGGACTAGATTGAGGGCTAGGAAGTAGGAGAGGGAACCTGGGAACACTGGAAGAGGGAAGTTGATACTGGTGTCAGGATTGGTGATAGAATATTTTATGCCAAGAACCCAACAATAAATAACTTTGTAACTCATTGTGTTTTAATAAAATTAAATTTGTGGGGGGATTCTCTGCCTGAACAGGAAACATGAAATACTGCAGACTAGTTTTGAATATTTTTTGACCTCATAATAGTAAAATAGCACCAATATAAGGCAAATTTGTCCATTGTAATCATTTAAAAATAAGTGTGTTGCTATCTAAAATCATCTCTTTTATTGTTGTTGTTGTTTAGGGGGCCACAACCAACAGTGTCCAGGGCTTACTCCTAGCTCTGCATTGAGGGATTACTCCTGGTTGGTTCAGGGGACCATATTAGATGCCAGGGACTGAAACTGGGCCGACAGCATGCAAGGCAAATGCCCTACCTGCTGTTCTATTGCTCTGGCCCATCTCAAAGCATCTTATATACCATCAGGATACCCAGGCCATATCAATTTGGAAAAATTAGGGACAGATGTCCTTTATGAATTATCTTCTTCTATTGTTAATTTGCTGCCTATATTTTGTAATTTACAAAACAAAACAACAACGACAAAAAATGAAATATTTTTCTCAGATATTAGGAAATTTACTCTCACAGAAGTCTGAAGTAATATATAGTCTTTTGGATTCTCCATAAAACTTTTCTAGTATTAAAAAGGTTAAAAGAATTGCTCAGTTGTCATATCTGTTTTTCTGGAAGGAATGTCTCTGAGCTAGGAGGAGGTGGAGATTATTCAATAAACATTGAATATGTTTATTCAGTCTATGGAATGTGGAATAAATTATTCCCTATTCCTAGCTTCAAATTCTTTTTTTTTGAAATTAAGTTAATGCTTTTCATAAGTATAGATGCTAAATTAAGGCGAAATATTCAGCACTAAAATGAAAAGTTGTAAAATCAACATGAGCTTTGTAGAATATTTTATAATTTGTCTAATTATGACCTAATAATGATTTACTATTTAAAACTTTATAAAAACATTATTGTGGCAGGTAATTTAAAAGCAAAGCTACAAGACATTTGTGAAATTAAACGCAATTGAATTTATACTGATGTCAAGTAACAGCTATAATGACAACGTTTGCAATGACATGTTAAATTGACTCGCATATAAAGGACCTGATGATGTGTCATTTCACTCATAAAAATAATTAGGATAAAGTAGACTGTAGTTCACCTACAGGGGTAGTCTGAAGAGGAGAATGTGCCTCATTTCTCCTGGAGAGTCAGAGCTATTGTTATATAACATATGGTTTTGGAAGTCATTAGAGGTTAAAATGGAGGCAAGACATTGTGCTGTCTTCCTTTTTAATCAAAGCATGGTTTTTGTGTGTCCTTAGCTATAAAGGGCAAGGTTTGGAATCCAGGATCAAGTCGGAGAGATTATTTCAATTATTCAGTCAAGAAATAAGTCTCTGGGGCTGGAGCAATAGCACAGTGAGTAGGGCGTTTACTTTGCACGCGGCCAACCTGAGTTCGATTCCCAGCATCCCATATAGTCCCCTGAGCACAGCCAGGAGTAATTCCTGAGTGCAGAGCCAGAAATAACCCCTGTGCATTGCCAGGTGTGACCCAAAAAGCAAAAAAAAATAAAAATAAAAAAATAAGTCTCAGGCCAAGATTATTGGTGAAGAAGTTAAGAACGCTTGAATTAGAGAAAGAGCTGGTATAATTTTAATGTCCTAACATATTAAATATGGGTGTAAATGAAATGATAAACTATTTTTCACAGTGTTAGAAAAATGTAACTATCCATTTGGCCATGTACAAAAGGTTTGTAAAACAGTGAAAGTACTCTGTATGATATCATCTGATAGATATAAAAAGGTAAAAGGTAAAGGCCCTCCCGTTGATCGTCGATTTCCTCGAGCGGGCCCAGTAACGTCTCCATTGGAGACTTTTGTGGTTACTGTGTCTGGCATATCGAATACTCTCGGTAGCTTGCCGGGCTCTCCGAGAGGGGCGGAGGAATCGAACTCGGGTCGGCCATGTTGGCCGCTTGTAAGGCGAACGCCCTACCGCTGTGCTATCGCTCCAGCCCTGATAGATATATGTCACCGAATATTTCTAAATAGATAAACCAGGAGTGAACCTTAATGTAAACAATGAATGTTGGTGATTATGACATATCTAAAGTTCAGCAATTGTGATAAATCATTACTGTGATGAGAGATACTAATTATTGGGAGGGTGTGGGTATGCCCCTTGCATGGGGGCAGCGGTAGTGGGTATATGAGAACTTTCACTTTCCCCTGAACATAAAAATGACATTTTTTAAAAGTTATAATCTAAGCTCTTCTCTTTAAATAGATGCTACAGGGGCCAGAACGATGATACAGCAGGTGGGGTGTTTCCCTTGCACACAGCAGACTTGGTTTCGATCCTCAGCATCCCGTATGGTCCCCCAAGCACTGCCGGAGTGAATCCTGAGTGCAGAGATAGCTCAGTCCCCTTGAGCATCTCTGGATGTAAACCCAGAAGCCAATAAATTTATAAATAAATAAATAAATAAATGCTACAGAAAAGCATAAATCTAGATACTAGAGTGCAAAATGGAAATGGAGCAAAAAATGAGGGATAAGAATTTGTAAAAGATGTGTTAACAAATCTAGTACATTTTAAAACTCAAGAACATCCCTGTACCCTCCCCTTCTACCTGCCACCACACTTTAGATGACAGTGATTCAGTTCTTAAAGAGGATAAAGCACTCTCTGCCTTTGCATTCATAGGCATGTTCAATTTAACAGCCAGTTCTAATATCTTTTTTTTTACAATCCAATGGCTCTTTAACTCCTTCACTATCCCTTTTTTTATTTTTTTATTTCCCATTGCTCCTAATTTCCTAGTTTTGTTTAGTTTTTGTTTGTTTGAGGGCCACACCTGGCTTTGCTTAAGGCTTACTCCCAGCTCTGCCATTATGGGGTACTGGGAATCCAATCTGGATTGGTGTCTTGCAAGAAAAGTGGATTCACCTCTTTAATATCTCTCTGGCTCCCTAGTTTTCTGCTTTTAACTGATGGGTTTTAGTCATGGAAGATCACCCCATAGGGTTTGTCATTTTAATACTAGCCTAATCTTTTTCTCCCAGAGCCATATGTTTGTTCTGTGCTTTAAAGAAATGTAGAATAGCTTCAGAGTTAGTTACATGTGACATAATCAATGGTTATATATTTTTATAAACAAT
Source organism: Sorex fumeus (assembly GCF_029834395.1). Lineage (NCBI taxonomy): Eukaryota > Metazoa > Chordata > Mammalia > Eulipotyphla > Soricidae > Sorex > Sorex fumeus. The sequence continues at coordinate 5,799,758 of NW_026606134.1, read as the reverse complement.
CAATGTACCATGGAGCTTCTGTCTCAATGATTAAGACTCTTTTTAAAAAACACTCCCTTGAGTTCTTAAGATTTATTATGGCTGTGCAATTTTGGATATGTATGTATGGTACATTTAGATTTCACCCATTTACGTCCTTTTACCCTCTCTTTATCACTTTATCTGGAAGATAGGAGATTGGCAATAATGAATGTAGGAATACATTCATTTTTAGTCAACTGTTAAAGAGTTGCTTTTAAGCATGGTGAGCTTGTTTGATCAAAATATGTTTTTCTGGCATGATTATACACCCTGACAGGTTGTATATCATATGCCTTACACTTGCAGCCCTCATGTCAAGGAGAATGTCATTTGCTTGAATACAAAGTCACACTCTAATAATCTTTTTAGTTTGTATTTTTCTATTCAGCTCAAGGCTGAATTAATTTTCTCTGAACAGCAGGATACATTAAGGTGTTGATGGGCCAATACCTGGATCCATTGAAAAATGGATGAATTTCTTCTTCCTAATACATTCTTCCAAGACAAATGTAAATTTGTCAATGAATATTATGCCCCACGTACATTTATGCAAAAACCCAGGGCCTATGTTATGGTTTCACTTGGACAACAATAAGGTTTTTTCAAAGATTGTTTTAGACTTAAAGTATTTGTCCTGGTTTTCTAATGCCATACAGTTAATCTCAAAATATAGTGGCTTAAAATGGCAGAAGTTTTTACTAAGTAATAGGTTCTGTGGATCATGAATCCAGGAGGAGAGGTGTTTTCTGCCTTATGTTTTCTCATGAGTTGCTGATCTGAAGGCTTCACAGGGTCCAGACATCCTCTATCACAGCTTCTCATTCATATGCTCAAATAATTTGGTACTGGTGGTTGGTAGAAGGCACAATTTCCTCCTTGTGGCATTTTCTACAGTGCTGCTTTAATGCCCTTTTAACATGGTTAACATGTTAACATAGTAGACATCACCGACAGATAAAAAGCAAGGGTGCTCCAAAAGGAGAGAAAAATATTTATTTGCTTCAAATGTGTATTTACATATGAAGCAAATAAATATTTTATAGGGACAAAAAAAAGCAAGGGTGTCACATACTCTACCATATACTTTAAGTAGAGCATTTTATTCTTTCACATTGTACTAGAGGACTATCCAAGGACATAGGCAGATTATTCCCCCAGGGACCATGACTGCAACAGTCTATCTATGCTGTTAAAGGATATATTGGATTGAAAAAGAAGTTTAATTAGGTCTCATTTTATAGTTGGTAGCAAACATGTCTTGGAATCACTAAATTGGTTCGATCACTAAATCGGTCCATTTTTAAACCTCCGTTAATCTTGAAATTGCCAACAGATGTGTGCTTTGTGTGTCATCATGCAAACCAGAACAATTATTGCCTCTAATGGAAGAAAACTTTTCCTGATATTGCCAAGCAAGCCACACCTCCTCTTTTTCTCCTGAATCTCTTAGCATAGTGCTTTTTTGTTTGTTTGTTTGTTTGTTTGATTGATTTTGCTTTGGGACCACACCCAGTAATGTTTCAGAGCTTACTCCTCTCTCTCTGCTCAGGGATCACTCCCGGTGGTGCTAGGGAAACTATAGGGGATTCGACCCTGGTGGCCAGGTGAAAGAACCTAGCCACTATTCTCTCTTTAGTCTCTGAAGAGTGCTTCTCATGATTTGTATTGTGATTCTTCTTCCCTTTCTTAATTCAGTGTGTTTGAGGCCATTGACTTTGATAAAAAGTGACAATGTTATTGAAGACTGAGCTGAGTTAATTAACTTTGATGCTGTGTGTCCCTTTCTGCTGCATCTTTCTGATGAATAATTGATCTGTCAAGTAGAATACTCAGTTTTCCATTAAAGAGCCATAGGGCATTATATGCCAATCTGAAATATGCTGATATGGCCTAATTGTTTCCATCAAGTACCTCTATCTCTTTAGTTAAATTAAGTGTCCACTGCAGACAACAAGTATATTGGTCTGCAGGTTGGGAATTCCATGGTTCAGTGATGTGAAAATTGAGCCCAAATCAATGTAATATATTTGACACTCTGGTTTCCTCTATAAAAACTTTTTTGTTTTGTTTTCACTTTTTTAGGACATACTATAAAAGATCCATTTATCCACTGCACATAATATTTCAGCCTACTTTATTCCTGACAAACAATTTCAGGCTAAAACAAAACGACACATAAAAACTTGCTGATTTTAAAAAGAGCCGATTGTTTTTTTTCTCTTACAAAATAAATAGAAAGTGAAATATTCACTCATAACTAAGTTGATAGGAGGGTATTACATGATATCAGGTATTGTTATTAAAAAGATAATGATGGAGGTTGGCCCAAAGGAGTAGAGCATACTTCTTGCATGTTTCAGATCCTCAGTTCAATCTCAAGGACTACATGTTTCCACATGTGCCCCAGAAGCAAGAAATAGCTTGAGGGCTCATAGAACTACTGGCTGAACATAACCGGAGATTCCCCTGAGCCCCAAGTCCACGTAATTTCTGGTTGTAACCCCTATCAAAATAAAAATATAAAAGTCAATTAAAATTCAAAAGTAAAGATGGATGGACAATAATGATTTTTCTGTATGATGGCAAACGAAGAGCGTAAGCTGCGAAAGCTTAAACATTGAGAAAAGACAAAATGAAATTTCTTCTTTAGTTTTCTAAGTAAGAAAACAGTGAACCAGAACTTTATTTTACTTTATTCTATATGTAATGCTTCGATGCATTTGATTCTTCTGCTTTTGATCTCCTTTTTCTTTATACAGCTTTGAACATGAACTGTTCTAACAAAATCCAAGTGACAGTAAAAGATGTTATTTCCCAAGAAAAACATAAGTAATATCTATGTAACTCTTCTTGTTGTTTTGGAATGGAGAGTCAGAGCACTTCTTAATGTGAAAATAAAAGCTCAGACTAAGGGATTATATCGTGAGTTGATATTAATGACTACACATATGTCTTTTTTCCATCATATGTACAAGGCCATAACAGGACCTCGTTAATTCTTTTATTAATCCTTTATATGAATGGTGTTGTACTGATACTCTGTACTTACATCAATATCTTATACTTTATATATTTGAATATATACATTTAATATTATAGGGATTCAATTTCTAATGTGATTTCTTTTATCTTTGTGTCATAGATTGCCAGAGAAAAATTGTGTGTTAAAGTCTTAACCTTCAATACAACATAATAAATGGCAATTTTATATCATTGAGTGTCCCCTAATCTGGTATCATTATAATAATGGAAAATTTGGCCTCAGAAATATGTAGCAGGAAGATGATGTGAAGAGATTATCTCTAATGGTCCTCAGAAGAGTCTAGTCCTACTTGTTCTTGAACTCCTAGCCTCCATGACTCTGAGGCAAACTATTTCGGTCCATTAATCCTATCAATGAGGCACTTTGTTTTAGTAACAGTATCATACTAATACACTGTGCTTCTACATCTCTATACTCTATAGACAAATCCTCTGGCAGGCTTTATAAAACTTCAAACTGTTTCCTTTCCACATATCTTTTACCAATCTTTATATGCCAATATTGCATGTGCAGTGTTAAGATAAGAAATCCTATTATCCCAAAACCTGCAGTTGCATGAAATGTATGACCCATCATAATTTTCAGCATAAAAGTGATTTGCAGTTACATGATTCTATATTCTAGAAGAGATTCACATCATAGCAATGCTAATATCTACAGTTTGTTTTATCTGAAGCATGTAGCAACTCCTGTCTGGTTTCTGCAAATTACTCATTCTAAATAGCAATATTACTGAGCTAGTATGAGGGATAGTAGAAATGGGATAAACTTTCTGATCAATAATTTTGATTTAGCTCCAGCAGCAATATGTTTGGACCCACTTTTGGCAGCAAGATAATCTAGTCTGGAAAATGGTCCTCATCTCAACCTGAGAAGTGTACAGTTGCCTTTACTCCCCTCTGGAAAAGCCCATGTTTTCTCTTGAACGTAAAAGTGTTTTTGTCTCCCTTCATATTTCTTTAAACAAATTTCTTTAAATATAGCTATGACCTTTTATTAAAAAATAAAAGTAGAAGAATTTTCTTCACATCTTCTGGGCAGTGGCTCATGCTTTGCATAGGTAAGACCTGGATATCACCCTCCAGAAAATAGGGGCTCATTCCCAGCAACACAAGACACTAAGGAGCCAGAGTGATAGTATAGCGGGGAGGGCATTTGTCTTGCACGTGGTCAACTCAGGTTCAATCCCCGGCATCCCATATGGTCCCTCAAGCAAAGTCGGATTGATTCCTGAGTGCAGAGCCAGGAGTAACTTCTGAGCATCTTTAGACGTGACCTAAAAAGCAAAGAGAAAAACAAACAAACAAACAAACAAACAAACGAAGATACTGAACTCAGACAGCAAGGAAAAGAATTTTCCCCTGGAGTCTGTATATAATAGGGTAGCTTCATTTTCTTCTTGCTTTCCCTTATAGAATTCTCTATAGTCACACAGCTGAGCTGAACTATGTAAAACGTGAGACAATAAATTAGTGATCCTTTATACTACTAGGCTTTTGGTTACTTATAAAAGCCATGAGATAAAATTAATGCAGCAAAGACTGGAGCGATAGCACAACGGGTAGGGTGTTTGCCTTGCACGCGGCTGACCTGGGTTCAATTCCCAGCATCCCATGTCGTCCCTTGAGCACCGCCAGGAGTGATTCCTGAGTGCAGAGCCAGGAGTAACCCCTGTGCATTGCCAGGTGTAACCCAAAAAGCAAAAAAAATATGCATCAGATAAAAAGAAAATTTCAATAATAGTGATGGCAATGAAAAAAATAATAATGGAATCTGTAAAAGAAAAATACCATGAAGAAAAATTTGGCTCCTGAGATTATCCAAGCCTGAGTTTGAAACCGGGGGAGATGTCTGGACACCTTTCCTAGCTGAGTACCACGCTCACTGGAAGCATACCTGCCTCTGTTTCTCAGAAGTCTATTTGTATGTGAAGAAAATGGATGGCAGGCAGTGGCAATCATTGTGTCCTTGGGAGCATGTCATTTCTGCTGTGGAGATACTCCTTGAAGTTCAGTGTAAACGCAGAGTTCCTTATGGCACAGAATTTAGCATCTTAAGCTGTGTGGATGACTCAACAAAACTCTATGAGGGTAAAGTGCCCTGAATGTTTAAGAACCAAAATCTAATTCTAAGTCTATTGCATCATAAGTCTGGGGTCTTTGGGGCAGGGCTTACCCTGTTTTGCAATTGTCATGCAAAAAGTTATACCAAGTGGAAAATGCTTAAGAATTCCTAGCCTGCAGAGGTGTGGTTGAAATAATAGCAAGAACTTGGGCAATTGAGCAGGAAGTTGAGGACTTGAGTTACAGCCTTCAGTAGAGGTACCTACTTAAAGGATGTCTAGAGAGTTACACACAGGTACTTTCACATCCCTCAGATACCCTTCATGGGCAAGTATTATCAACACAAATGAACATCTCATGAGCTCTAGGAACAAGTCAGGTTTTGGTTAATGCTATTCAAGGACAATTAGAGAATGTTGAGATGGGTTACATTACTGTGCATATCATACTGTGCATAAATGAACACCCCATTCTTTTTGTTGATTGGCCCGTAAACAGAAACCATATATTTGATGATCCCACCTTTAGTCTTGGAAAGGTAGACTGACAGCATGATGATTCATTGAATTGAATTTTTTAAAAATGTGTCTGGCTTTGAGCTACACTCTGCAGAATTCAGGGACTATTCCTGCCTTTGGGCTTAGGAGTGACCCCTGACAGTCCCTAATGGACCATATACAGTGCTGGGGATAAAACTAGGGCCAGGTATATCGAGGCAAACAGCTTATCATCTACACAACCTCTCCAACCCCTAGAATTGTTCATTTTAATGGAATGCTTATCTTGTAATGTTCAAGCACATTTCATAAATAACTCTTTTTATTATTATATAAGAACCCCTGCAGATTCGCACCTTGAGGAAATAATATTTTCCTGTTAACCACAGTTTTTAATAGGAAACTGAGCCATGGGAAGGATGCCTTTAACCCCTGGTTGCTCAGTAAGGTACGAAGGCTGAATATAGACAGTGTATGTCCAAAGATACTGTTTTTCACAGATTAGCAGTACTATTGTTAAAAGAAAAATAAAGAAACATTTATCTCTCGAGAAGAAATGCAGACAAGGTATCCAAGGGCATCAAAGTGGTTGTGAACATCTGGTTCAATCAGGAGCTGAGGCTTCCAGGTTCCTTGAACACTAATGAGGTCACAGAATATGAAATGCAGGGCTGCCGACGCTGTCACTGTCACTGTCCTCCCGTTGTTCATCAATTTCCTCGAGTGGGCACCAGTAACATCTCACAACAAATTGTGAGACTTATTATTACTGTTTTTGGCATATCGAATACATTGTGGGTAGCTTGCCAGGCTTTGCAATGCGGGCAAGATACTCTCGGTAGCTTGCTAGGCTCTCTGAGAGGGGTGGAAGAATTGACTCCGGTAGGTGGTGTTGGCTGTGTACAAGACAAACGCCCTACCCTCTGTGCTGTTGCTTCAGCCTGCCGACACTATTATTTTAAACTATTGAGCTTCATGCAACTTCTGAGATGTAGAACTATATGATGCCGTTTGATGTTGGTTGAGGTTATCCACTTTGTAGTGTGTGATGTCTTGTGGTGCTATAACAACAGGAAATTAATTCACCTAGTGCCATTTCATCACCGCTTTCTCAGAAAGAAAACTCATATGTTCCACACAAATCCACAGGTTACCTGAAAAACTTTGTGTTTGATATCTAGTGTCTGGAGATGAACAGCCTACCGGGCTTCAAAGAAAGTTTCAAGTTAAATGTTGTGGAGTTGGTTTATTTAAGCACCACAGTTCTCTAAGTTTCACATTTGAGTGACTACTGTCCAAACTCTGACCTCATTGACTATTAAATATGTGATCAAAGTATACCCTCATCTGATCCAAGTATGCTAGTTTTAATGTTTAAGGAAGTTTCCTCTTTCTGTCTCATAACTGTGTGTTTGATAGATTGATTGTTTTAACTTTTACACAGTAGTATATCACTCCTGGCTGTTCTGAGAGATGTTGAAAACTCAGTTGGCAAGGCAAGTGCCTACCCACTATACTATCACTCTAGCTCCAAACTTTATCTTTTGTCCACATTTACATACCCAAAGAGAGGAAAATAGGAGAAAGAAAATGTACTGGCCAGTATTTTTGGAAAACATTTTCTGAAGGCATTTTCATAAAAATGTTTTTATATTTTTTGTTGCTCTCTGCGTGTTTGCAAAGAAAGAGGTATATAACTACCTTACTTACATTACAAATAAACTTTCTCCTTCCCCTTTTTTGGGGACTTGCAAGCTAGGGAACTATCTTTACTTTTATATGAAAAATAACTTGTAGTATATTGATGAGTTCTAGAAGGCAAACAGAGGGTCTTCTCTCTGTGAACAAGTACTCTGCATAGAACTACATTCCTAGATCCCTTGTACTGATTACCTAAGTTAGTAAAGCAATTATTTTTAAGACCATAATTAGCATAGAATGTTCTGAGGCTGATCACACCTTGAGAGCATTTGGCCTTGTCCCATGGCTTTTCTAAAGTGCACCTGTATTATTTCAACTGGAGTAGGGCCTGTAACCTTCAAGGAAAATTTACTTATTTCTATACAATATTACTGGACTTGCCCCAAGATGAGCTTGTAAACACAGTCTAGACCAACAAAACAACGCTGACCACAGGAGTCTGTTCTTTCTGACAAATGTGTCTACAGCAAACCAGATGGCATTGTCCCCTGGAGGCAGCGGTGTTCATTGTTAAGAGACAGCTGCTTTCTTGGTCTCTTACTTTCTGGGCCTAAAACAGAGTTTTTCCTTATTTAAGTCAAGATAACAATTTCTTTCCAGTTTTCAGCCTGTTTAAGACTAGCCTTCCTTTACTGTTTTGAGGAACACTCATGTTCTTTATAACTTAAAGAATGCTACAGGCACTGGACTCGGATCCAACTAACAAGTTTATGATGTCATTGACAGTGGAAATGCTCAGATACAACTGCAGGTCTAGAGGGAAGTAATTTGACCATGTTTGAGGCTTTTGAAATAATTGATCAAAGTGAAAGCTCTTTCCACTCAGTTCTTTTTTTTCAGAGTTTGTCTTTCAATCTCTTTATCCCACAGCGACTTTCAAAAGAATTACTTGAATTTGTCTAAACTTAGTATGCTAAGAGGGATATCAAAACTCATCTTAATTTCTTGAGACAAAATAGCAGATAATTCATCTTTTTTCAGAAGTAGCTCATGTAAAAGTTGGGTGTACTTTAAATACAGTCAGTATATGAAAATCTCTATTGAAACAAAGATTAACTATGTCTTTGTTCACCAATTAAAGAGGCCAGTGGCAAATAAACCTATGATTTAATATTATTCCCTAGTGTCACTTATACTTGATAGCTTGGGAGAAATATTTTTGTGTGAAACAAGTAGGTAAGGTAAAGGTAAAGGCCCTCCCGTTGATCGTCGATTTGCTTGAGCGGGCCCAGTAACGTCTCCATTGGAGACTTTGTTGTTACTGTGTCTGGCATATCGAATACTCTCGGTAGCTTGCCGGGCTCTCCGAGAGGGGCGGAGGAATCGAACTCGGGTCGGCCATGTTGGCCGTGTGTAAGGCGAACGCCCTACCCGCTGTGCTATCGAAACAAGTAGAGGCGTTATTATTTTATACTACTATATTATGATGTCTAGGGCTGGAGCGATAGCAGAGCGGGTAGGGTATCTGCCTTGCATGCAGCCAACATGGCCGACCTGAGTTCTATTCCTCCGCCTCCTCGGAGAGCCGGGCAAGCTACCGAGAGTATCTCGCCCGCACGGCAGAGCCTGGCAAGCTACCCATGATGTCTTCGATATGCCAAACACCGTAACAACAAGTCTCACAATGGAGATGTTACTGGGCCTGCTTGAGAAAATCGATGAACAAAGGGAGGACAGTGACAGTGACAGTGACAGTCTAAGCACTTTATTTTGAAAGACCCTACTATGGATAAAATTCTTGCTTCCTGAAATGATTCAATACATAAACTTGAAGAGTTTCCTTGAATTCCTCCTTCTCCAGTTTCTTCATCTGTAAATAGAGTAAGCACCTATCTGACAGTATGTTATAGAGCTGGTTTGGTCTCTTAGTTTATATAATACATTCCTTATCCACTGTTACCTACTAGTCAGGTAACTCACTAGATTAGTATTTGCATTGTATTTCTTGTTGTTTGAATTCTTGCATTTTCTTTTTCTTTCATTATTGCTTGCATTCCTTCTTCATTCTCTTTCCCTCCACTTTCCACTGCTTCCTTTAATTTCTTTTCCATTGCCTTTCCATCCTACTTTCCTAATTTTTTTTAAAAAAATTATTAGTGAAACGCTATGAGGTACAGTTGTAGACTTATAAGTTTTTGTGCTTGGGTTTCAGTTATACAATGATCGAGTATCCAGCCCTCCACCAGTGCCCATTCTCCAACGCCAATGATCCCATCATCCTTCCTACCTCCCATCTCCCCCAATCCCATCCAGCATCTGTGGCAGGGTATTTATCCATTCCCTTTTGTTCTCTCTCTCCTTTTGAGTGCTGAGGTTTCCTATTTCTACCATACATTCTCATAGACACTGCAAAGAATTTCAGATATCTCTTTCAACTCTGCCAAACTTGTGGATACAATTTTGCATCAAGGTCATCTAACTGATACAACAGAGAGCTTCAAAACACAATTTTAAAAGGTTCCCAAACGTTAAAAGTAAATAAATGTCCAAATAAGCTTATTCATCCATGTAATGAAGGAATGATCAAGGATGTTTTAAAGCTCTTTGGCAGTGCCAACAGAGGAGAGATGCGCTTATGAGTCTCTTAAGGATTGTTAAAGTTGTTTTTTTTTCTGAAAATAAATATATTAAATGCAATTTCCAAAAGAAAAGATAATTGAAGCTGAATAGAACTGCAGATGCAAGCATGAACTTAACATTTAAGGGGATGCATATAAACGTGGAAATTATTTCTTATCCATTAATTGTTTTCATAAAATTTGAAATGGAAGAATTTAACTCCAATTATTTCTTCCTCCCAGAATACTTGCATTTATTTACTCAGTTAAATGGCATTTTAAAGTACCGCTTATGGACTAAGTATTATATATATTAATCGAATCTTACTATTTTTAATACTAAATTTACCATTTTTGAGAGCATATACATTAAAAACCAACAAGATAAGTCTATATTGCTATTTTGACATATAATCAGTGTATAATTGTGAGTAAATTACTGTTATATTAAATTATACTTTTAGTTATAGAATAAAGATTGATTGCATATATCTGAATGATGAATGATTCAGTTTGAGGCTTATGCATGTTTTACATCGTCTATGATTATTTTCCCATATATTAATGGTATGTACACAACAAATAGAGATGATAAGTGCTTTGTTCTGGAAAATGTAAATCTGATTGTTTGTGTTGTCTATACGATAATAATGTCAATTTAGTAGGCTGTGCTATTGAGATGGAAAAGGCACATTCTCTATTATAGAAAGTTCTAGGTTCTAGGTAGAAGGGCAGACAAATAAATTTTCTGAAACTGATGCTGTAACAGAGGCATGGACTATATGTTGCAGAATCAGCCCTATTTGGAGTGAAATTATTTTCCAGTAGAAGAGTTGTTTGAAACATCGTTGGAGTATGACTGAGAAACTAGCACATGGTCCAGTTCTAAGTAGGAAGGAATGATATATGGAGATGTTGTCATTCAACAAATACTTTTGGAACAAATACATTTTGAGCTAGACTCTGTGAGATGACATATTACAGTTGAGTCAAGGATGAATACATAGGCAATCTAAGAGCGATTTTGCAAAATAAACAGAAAGATTCTAAGTGCAAATTTTCTAAATGAGAAGTGAAAATCAGAAAGGTCAGGGGACAGAGTATGACTTAACAGTAGATCACATTCATTGTTTGAATGAAACCTGGGTTCAATTGCAGGAATCCTTATACCCCCCCCCCCCCCCAAAGAAAAGGTCAGTTTGTTTGGAGTAGTTCAACTTACTGATCAGTGTGGAAGACAGAGGGTAGACAAAAGTCAAAGCTTAGAGGCATATAACCAAGGGAGGAAGTATAGGGTTTGCTCTAGAGGCAGACTTTGGACCAAAAAGATTGAATAATATTTTTAAGATTCATAATAGGGACTGCGTTGAGACTATATTAAAAGTGAAAAGGAAGAACAAGGAGTGTCTGGAAATGAATGGAAAATAAAATGATGGCTTTTTAAGTACAACTGTTTGAGATTGAAGCAGCAAAGTGCATTTACATCATTATAAGTACTTATTCTGTCTGAATTTGTCTGTATTTAATATATATTTGGAGCAAGGTGGAGATTACTTTAGATGCATTGGCAGGACTTGGATTATAAATGCACTTCTAAAGGTATAGATATTGAATTCATTTGGCAGTATGAAAACATTAAAATAACTTTAGAGGAAAAAGAAGAAAATAGGATATAAGATTCGGGACAATCATATTCAAGCTGCACTGTGGAAAAGGAATTGAGAGAAGGGAGACTGAAACTGGGGAAACCACAGAGAACCCTGTGGCACTGGTGCCTTTGAAAAATGTGAACAGCTGAAATTAAAGGGTAGGTGCCCACTACATGGAAGGTGTGTCTTTGAAATAACATAAAGACAACATGGATTGAGGGGTGTTAGATGCCAGGTATCAGAAAATACAAAGAATCTATAGTAGTACCTGGTTTTGTTTGACATTAGTGATTAAATGAGTGATGGAATAATTTGTGATTTAGTTTTCACAAAAAGAGATCTCTAAAAGAAAATTATATATGAAGTGGTAAGATGATGAGTTTAATGTGTTTATAGAATTTCCAACATCTGCCCATTGGCATAATGTCCAATTAGGTCAGGCGTTCTACATTATATCAAAGGAATCATAATGTAAAGCTTTGAGTACAAGGTTTTCGATGTAAGGAAGAATTTGTCAACAAGTACTTATGGTAAACATCAAAGGCAGAATCTAGTGATCTGGAGTTAATCTATGCAGGTACCAGTGTTTGAAAAATAGCTCCAAGTCAGGTGAAAATAGAGTGTTCTGTAAACATGTAATGCATTAGTGTTTTATTTCTCTTGTACTTTTTCAAGAATCTAGGTATGGTTGAAAAATAAGTTTAACAATTAAGTTGATAATGAAGAGAGTTTAAACAGCATTGATCAAAATATAGGCTGTTCTGAGTCTAGGATGTAGGTGCAAAACTCAAAAGGTGATACTGAATTGATATTCAGCTAACACCTTGATTCTTCCTGAATGATTGCTTATTGTTTCTAAGCTTCAAGAGCAAAAAGGCACTGCAGCATGGTGGTATAGGTGCCCCCAAAGAGACTGAATAGGAAGAGTTACTTAGTAGACATAGTAAAGAGATAATCAGTTTATGATAGTACTACATAGATGAAACTTTTTTGTTTTATTTATTTACTTATTTTTGTCTATTGATCAAATATGGCAGTGCTCAGGGTTTGCTCATGGCAGGGCTCATGCAACCATATATGGGTTTGAGGATCGAACCTGGATCAGCAGCCTACCAAGTCCCCTTCCTTCTACGCTATCTCTCTAGCCTCAACTTCATATTTTAATGGATTCCAGGACCAACTAAAGCAGAATATCCAAGTATCTCTGCTAAAAACATCATGATGTGTATCTCCAAATTTTGCACAGATCTCTAGATGATCTCAGACAATACGAATGTATTTATAATCACACCATATATTTGATACACCCTAAAATCTCCTTGAATGTGCCAACAATTTTTGTTATTTTAAATTAACCTATCTGACATCTGGAACAATTCATCTTCAGTAGGCAAACAAACTGGGTTAGCTCTGCAGTTAGCTTGACTAGAATATGTCTGCTCTAAACAATGAATTAACTCACACCTCAAAAAGAGAACTACACTAGTAAAATCCGAATCCGGAAACCATTTTCTAGAAAAAAAAATTTTCCTTTAATTCATTTTCTGCTTTGCCTCTGCTTATGTTTGCACATAAACATGATTAATGTATTTATACCTTATCTCCATCTCTGGTACCTATTACATACTTAATACAGTGTAGCTATAATCATTCTTCTTAATTTCTCTTGTTATTATTTGCATTTTTTCCAAGAAGGGGAAACTGTAAAACTAGAAAATAATTTCTTTAAATTTTTCCTAAATTAAGATACGATGACATTAATAAATCATTTTAATAATAATTCTGTATTAAATCATCGTACTGATTTATAACCTTTATAGAAATGGAAAGTAAAGAGAAAGGAATACTTGTAATCACAAAAACATAAAGTAAAGTAAATAAAGTAAAGGCCCTCCCGTTGATCATCGATTTGCTAGAGCGGGCCCAGTAACGTCTCCATTGGAGACTTTGTTGTTACTGTGTCTGGCATATCGAATACACCACGGGGAGCTTGCCAGGCTCTGCCGTGGGGGCGAGATACTCTCGGTAGCTTGCCCGGCTCTCTGAGAGGGGCGGAGGAATCGAACTCGGGTCGGCCATGTTGGCTGCGTGCAAGGCAAACGCCCTACCGCTGTGCTATCTCAAAAATGGATATTAATTTTACCATGTGTTATTCGTTTGGCATGTTAACAGGGGATGAAGCATATTTTAAACCAACTTAGGAGGTAACAGGTCTCCATACATACCTAAGAGCGGAGTGTAGAAGGTCAATTATATTAAAATTATATTTAAAAATAATACTACTCGTGCTTAGATAGTATTGATAGAAAAATGATATTCCAGGATTAGTGCTGCAGGAGTGAAGCAGATAATCAAACTAATCAGCTTTATAAGTTCTTAACTGTTAAGAGATCTTTATTCCCCAAAGAGAGGTGTAACAGACCCAGCCAATGTGCTATCTGGGAACCTGGATATTTCTCCATTGTCACAGAAAATACATCAAAAAAGGAGATTTTTTTTTTTGCACACCACTGTGGTAAGAAACAGAAGCAGAGTGAAAATCCTCATACTGTATAAGTAGTGGAATCCCTTTGAAGCATGAATGAAAGGGAGCAGAGGCAAATCTATACTTTGAAAATATTTACATTTCCTGTGAAATGATTTTTAACTACAAAATTTTACATGTCTTGTTTTGAAGGAAGGGGTTGTTGATTTACTTAACAAAACACATACAAGAAAAAAGAGCATTAGATGGGTTTATTGATGTATTACTTAGCCTAGTTTCTCATCAATATGTCCTCATCATACTAGTATGGATTGGTAAATCCCAGTTCATTTTGAGATCACCATCTTCTTTTTTAAATAAAGTTTTACTAAGACACAACCACACAATGTCTCATTCATTTACATAGTGTCTGCTGACCCACAAAGTGAGTGTTGCAACAAAGCACTGACATACCTACAATCGAGAGTTTATAGGAAAAGTTTTCTCACCTAAGTCATACAAATAATCTGGCACAGAGAGAGTTCATATCACTCTTTTATTTTTTGTCTGATTTAGAAAAAATAGATTTTGGCATCACACCTTGCAAAACTCTGGGCCTAGTCATGGTATGTGCTCAGGAATCACTCCTGTTTGGAGACGATATGTGGGTGCCAAGAATTCAACCTGGGTCATCCAGGTGCAGGGCAATCACTTGATCCACAGTTGTAACTCTCTCCAGCTCCTTAATAACTCTGAATGGGCTCGAAATGTAAACTAGCCACTTAAGCTACGCAAGATGAATCATCTCCCTGAGATCTAGTTTTCCTCTGCGCTAAAATGAACATTATGCCAAACTTAGAAATGATCTGCATAGTCTAGTATAGTAACTGAAATAAGGTTTCTGGATAAAACATGACATTTCATGTTTCTTCTCTTCCTCCACTAATGGGTAGCAGATGCTACTTTAATCCAGAATAGGGCATTTTATGCCAACTGGTGAATGCGTGGCTCTCTAAGTTTTCCAACATACAGAAATGATTTACTCTCCCAACTGAATCAGTAGTTTATAGTGATTTATGATGTTCCTAAATCATCTTCCTTGCCTTTTGCTTTCTCGCCTTTTTAGGAAACTATCTATTTTCCTCTAAGCCAAACAAGTCTTCCTTTTATTTTTTTTCATGTAGCACAGAGAGTTCATTCATTTCTTCTGAAAAGCACAATAGTTATGAAGGCCTATGAGACCCAACTGACGGTCTGTTGGATCAGTTTGAAGGAGCACAAGAGCATTTTCTTAGAAAATTCCGTTCACCTTCCTGGAGAAAGGAAACTAATTAGATAAATACAGTTGATGCAGATGGGCCCCAAGTGAGGAGGAGATAATGAAGAAGCCAGTCCCAAGAAACTACTTCCTTGCACTGTGATAAATCTGTGCGCCTGTGAGGTCTGCATTTATGAGCCTAGCTTTCATTTCAGCTTCCTGATAAAAGCCTGAGTTCATCCTGTGGTAATTTTCAAGCAAACCCTTCTTCCCACAAAGAGGCACTGAGGCATTTGTAATCACCTATGTGGGTGAGTGTACCTTCATCCCTGTCATACTGATTCACTGAATGGCCTTTAAAGGAACTCTCCTCAAATAGGCCCTATTATATCCGGTCTCTGGTGGCCCTTCTTCATTCACTTCTGTTTCTTTCTCTTTAATCTGTGTCGAAAACTCATATTCTCTACTTTTTTTTTCTTTTTGGGTCATACCTGTAAATGCACAGGGGTTACTCCTGGCTTTGCACTCAGGAATTACTCCTGGCAGTGCTCAGAGGACCATATGGGATGCTGGGACTCGAGCCCGGGTTGGCCGGGTGCAAGGCAAACACCCTACTGTCTGTACTATCACTATAGCCCCTCTATTTCTTCTTTACACTTAGTCCATCCTCAGCTTCTGGCCCCATACCCTGAGTCTCCAATTGGTACTACAGTTTAATACCAACTTTAGTAAAATCTGTACTGGGGGGAAGTATGTGATGTGTACAAAGCAAAAAAAAAAAAAAAAAGAGGAAAGAAAACAAAAGACCAGACCCTGTTTAGACTCCACTTTTTTTCTGACAAAGGGATTCAAGCTTATAAATAGGAGTAATAACAAAGACTTTGTTCTCTGATTTTGTTCTGCTCTGCCTCAGAGCCAGGTGGAGGCGATGCTTTTTTCCTTCTTCCCAGAGGAGTGGATGGGGAGAATTTCATAACATTGCACATATAATTGGTATGAGTAGGGCTTTTGCAAGGTAAATTTCAAGGTAAACGAGATCATCTTTATTCCATGAGAGCAGGGAAACTCCCCAAAGCAAGAGTAAAAATGGAAATGAAATTCTAGCTGTGATCATCATTTAGGAATCAAGAGACTGCTTGCATTATATTTACATATGTCTGTGAATAAAATGGCTATTGAGCAACTATTATGATAGATTTCCAATGAATCCAAGCACTGGAAAATTCCGGGATAATATTGTAAAATGTAAACATTAACTAAAGTTTTATGGCTATAGACTGATTTCCACTATGACAAAACTAGCCTATCTTTACTTGAGATGTACTAAAGTGTAGACCATCTTCTTCAACATTACAAGACAATGAAGTACTGAATGATGAGGAAAGGTAAGCCACTTGATCACTTGATTTCACTTGATCACTTGAAATCCCTATACTCATTGATTTGCTGGACTGGCACCAGTAATGGCTCCATTTGTCCCTGCCGTGTGCTAGTGTAGCCCAATTGAGAGTGAATGGAATGTCAGGGACTAGTTCATTTCTCATAAACATTGTCTTAATGAGATTCAGCTGCAGTCTGACCTTTCAACACTCACCGTCGAAGTTGGCCAGCATTTGTGCCACTTGGCTAGTGTTTGGTGTTATTAGTATGATGTCATCAGTGATGTCACGGAGGTGGTGTAGTTGTTGACCGTCTATCTTCACTCCCATTCTTTCACAGATGTTCTCAAGGGTGGCACTGAAGAGTTTTGGTGAAATGGCATCACCCTGCCGAATCCCTCTCTTGATGTTGATGATCACTTCCTTGTAGAATGGTGAGATATTGGTGGTGAATCCATAATGCAGCTCATGGAGGATCCTGATGTATTGTTAGGGAGTTCAAACTCAATACATAAAACCTTTCAGTGGTATCAAATGATGAATCAAGTCACGGAAAACATCTCGGCTTCACTGAAACATATGACTGACAGTATGACTTAAGATTCTTTTGAATTTTATATACCTATAATATATAACTCGAGCATATAGTCAGATAAACTTCTTAAAGTTCCTTCATCCCTTTCTTCATTCTTTCTTTACTCCTTTCCTCTTTCCTCTTTTCCCTCCCTCCCTTTTTCCCTTCCTCCCTCCCTCCCTTTCTCCCTCCATCCCTTCCTTCCTCCCTCCCTTCCTTTCTCCCTTCCTTCCCTCCCTTCTTTCCCTTTTCCATTCCTTCCTCTTGAGCAGTAGAATTCTTGTATTCTGAGCCCATTCTTGCCAGGATCTGGCACTTTCTTGAATGCTCTATCAGGAACCATCTTCAAATAACTAATACTTTTTTATTTTCTTTCTTGTTGGATAACACCCAGCGATGCCAATAGGTTACTCCTGACTCAGCCCTTCAGGAATTATTCCTGGCAGTGCTTAGGGCACCATATGGGATGCCAGGGATTGAACTCAGGTCGGCCGCATGCATGGAAAATGCCCTACCCACTGTAATATTGCTCCTGTCTGCTTTTCATTTTTCTTTAGAGGAACTATTCCTTCTCAACTCTCAGACTTTACATTTCAAATAGAGGTCTTTCTGTTTCTATGCTTTTTTTCTGAGGGTGAGTCCAACATGGAGGGTTGGCAAGCTGAGAATATCATTCTCTGGTCTTGGTTCTGGGGAAAACCTTTGACTCTTACAGTCAGTGGAAGATGAAGTTTATGTTAATGTATCAGCAAAACAAGTTCTCTTGACTCCTAAACCTGAACTGAGGGAATAAAAGATTATAACTACTGAAGTTAACATATTACAAGTAGTTCAGAAGGAGAAACTATTTGGAAATCATTTACTCCAACTGTGGTACTCTGACCACTTTATTGATAGCTTAGTGGGATTTTGACTTGCATCATTACCTTCATTCAATTCTTCTGTTCACAAATAAGTCTTCTTATCTAGGCAGCATACCATATAAAATCCAACCAATCAATTTCTTTCTTATTTAAGATAGCCAATCTGTTGCTCTGATGAGTGATTGAAGACATTTGGTGAGATTGTATGAAACATCCCATTTCAACTTGCCCCCGGTTTAGGAGAGGAAGTCTCTGAGATGAAATTTGACAGCTTCTTTGGAAAAAATGGGAAAAAAAATATCGACCTGTTAAAGTAGATTTCCAGTTTCTCCTGTATGGTAGGGTATTTCTTTTTGTTGTTGTTGTTCAGACTTTGGTCTTATTACAGATTCCATTTGGGAGGTAATCTTAGAAGTGATAAGTCCTGAAAGAAATAGTTATTGAGTGTTTTATCAGTAGACTACTAAACAAAGTAAGCATGCTTGCTAATGACTTGGTTTTTGATAATGCGCAAAAATGGTTCTTGCCCTTCATTAAAAAACTTTATTAAAATAAACTCTCATGGAAGATACTTTATAAAACTTCCTTTAGGATATTCTTTCTGCCAAGATATAACCAGGCTGGACCAGAATAGAGGGCACAGACATTTCCCCTTTTAGGAGATTTTTATGTATTGATTTTCATGGTAGCAGAAAACTCATTATGGAACAGGGAATGCCAAATTATTCTGAGTCAATGAGGCTGCAGTGACAAGATACTCCAAGGAGATTTGGGGAGTAAAGAAAAAACTTTTTTAAAATAGGAACCACACCCAATTAGGGCTTGGGGTGGGGATGAGGGGGCATTCAGAATAATACATTTATTATTACTGTAATATAGAAGCCAAGATGCAATTTTCATCTGCCCCCAAATTCACTCTGTACTCTGATTTCTACAATGATTTTGTACAATGATTTTCTACAATGATATTGTATATTCTTCTGCCAGATAGTGAAGAGAAGAAAAAAGCTCTTTTTTTGTTTGCTTGTTTGCTTGTTTGTTAAAATAAAAGGTGTTTGAAACATACAGCATGCTCAGCAAGAGTCTAAGAATTGACATAGAAAGGAATCACCTGTGTGTCCTTTGGATGTACTTTGTCCATAGTTTCCAAAGATACAACTTCACTATTCCCATTAACACTTTCTTTTGGTCAAATATGGCAGCTTCTGACAAGTCATTTATGCCAAAGCCATTTGTTATTTGGTTAGCACGATTACTAAGAGTTCTTAAGGATCTAAATCATTTACCTTGTCAAATTGGCTCTTAATATTACAAATATCAAGTTAGTTATTCTCAACACCAGCTACCTACTAGAGTCAGTTTTCAACCAAGACATTGATACTATTTTAAAAGTTCTCACTACCACGATCACGATCATCCTATTGTTCGTCGATTTCCTCAAGCAGGCACCAGTAACGTCTCCTTCTTCCTAGCCCTGAGATTTTAAAAGACCCATTTCAATGCTCTTTCAGGATTAGGAGAATGAGACCCATCATTGTTACTGGTATTTGGCATATTGAGTACGACACGGGAAGTTTGCCAGACTCTGCCGTGTGGGCAGGATACTTTTGGTAGCATGCCGGGTTCTCCAAAGGAAAAATAAGATAATAAGATGCCGTGCGGCAGCAAATGCGGCCGCGCTCTTCCGGGAGCTGGGTTTTGTAGTCTCTGCATCTTGGTCATTGATGGGACCAACCTGGTGCTGGTGGCAGCTGGTGGGTGTGACGCCTACCTACTGGAAGATGGGAGTTCTGGTTGGAGAAGGTCCAGTCCCAATCCGAGTAGGCTTAGAGACCTCAGCCCCGGGACCCGTATGTCTGGGTTCCTCTGCCAGTTTTTTCATGCATGAGGCCCATCCGGACGTGTGGAAAGCGGTCCCAGCATGGCCATGGCTGGCTCTGGAGGTCCTCAGCTGCTGGGGCTCTGCTCAGGGTGGGGGGAGGAGAGAGAAGATCAACCCCCCCACCTCTAGGGGGCCCCTGTGAGGACAACCAGGCACGGGGGCAGGAGACTCTGCGCTGTTCTCCTCCGGGAGCTGGGTTTTGTAGTCTCTGCGTCTTGGTCCTTGATGGGACCAACCTGGCGCTGGCGGCAGCTGGTGGGTGTGACGCCTACCTACTGGAAGATGGGGGGTCTGGTTAGAGAAGGTTTTCAAGAGGATATATTTGTGAATCCAGAGAGGCTTTATCTGTGAGATTAATCCAATATTTAATGCTTTTTTCTGTTAGTTTACCAATGATTTATTATAGATTTCACTATTATTTTTATGTTATGAACCTCTTTTTTGAAGCTATAATTCAGTTCTTGAATGTTAAAGTGGTCTTGTATCTCTGTAGGTAAACTCTAGTAATCCACCAAACATATTGAAGGTTCATGTGATGTGAATCTCATTCTACAACTGTAATAAAATATATGAAGAAAAAATCAGGCATTCCTGGAAGGTTTGTACCTCAGGAAGTCAAAAGGATGCTGAAATATGAGTGTTATAGGCAATAATTCTCCTAATTAAACTCATACATGAGCAGCTAAATGCATTATACTATATGAGACTTGTCTATATTTTATATATATGCATATATAATAGTAAATATTATAGGAGAGAATTTGCTACATAAGCCAAATAATAAAGACAATTTGAAAATGGGAAATTAATGAAGTCCCATATATTAGTGTAAATGCAGCAAGGAACCGGAAGATTATAAATTATCTACCATTTCTGAGAAACTGTCAGGTAGATCAAACTGTAAATTTAGAAGCAAAGTTTAAAAGGCACAAACTGTAGTGTAGGCAAAAATTCAATGAAGGATTTCTAAAGTGTATTAGCAAAAGCAGTCTATTTATTCTAAATATTGCCTTGCTTGCCCTACAGTTATTTGAAATCGAGCATTTGCTTACAAATGCTCTACAACCTCGGAGTGAGATACAAAGAGAATATATATATATATATATATGATCATAAACCATGACCTTTTTTAGGTTAGTTTTAAATCCCAATTTTCATAAAATATAGAGTTTTTTTCCTTTGAAAAGTGATCAACCATCTCAAAATAGAAAAGAAGGGAAGAAGAACTCTAAATGCAAGAGCGTTCCTGGACTTCGTAAAACGTGATCATGTGGGACAGCAAGGAATTCTATGCAGTATGCCAGGATCAGGTCGAAGAACAAATAGCACTTAATTGTATGTCATTTATGATTTACTCAACTCCGGAAAGCTACCTATGGTTGGTCCCTACCAATACTTAATCAGACAAATACATTGCTACTCTTTTAATATTTGCATTTTATAATGTTCCAGGATGATAAATTATTTTATGTTTCTGTGTTTCCAATTTCCACATAAATGCACCATGAGAGAAGAAATAGTTTACAATCTTTTTCTGGTTACTCCCATCTCTTCTTACCCAAGACATTAGTACTAATAATGCTGATTAACTTGCTTTTTAATTGTTTATGTTTTGTTTTTATGTGCAGAAAATTTAAATTGTTATGCAGGCTTGCTTTTTATTTATCTCTTGTGATTTTTTTCTCTTGCCTTTAATCTTAGGAAGACTTTTTCTTTCTGAAATTCAATTGAACATTCACACACATTTTTGTTTTGTTCTGTTTGATTAGATTTTATTGCCTGTTTCACCACCTTCAGCATTGTGCTATATCCTGTCCTCTCCATTACAATTTATAATTGTAGTTTGTATTTGTTGTGTCCTGATCCTAAGCATGAATTTCCCTATTTTTTCGCATCTCATATGTTCTACCAACCAACTTTGCAGATTTATATTGTTTTGATCTCATAAATGTTAGGTATTCTCTTAACGTGTCATACTTTTCCAGCCTAAATCCATTAAATATCAAGCCCCCCTTCACTGTTTTTTCATGACTGAAGTAACTTGCAATCTTGATGGATAGTTCATTTAAAAACATATCAAATGGTTAAGTCCTACAGTTCATAAATAGTATATAACATCCCAATACATGGTGCATATCCAAGGTTTGCATGAAGCCCAGTACATAGCTCTGTTTGCACAAACATAACTACACTCCTCTCCTTGCTAGGTTTTGTTGTGAAATAGCTTCAGATTCAATAAAGTATTTGCATACTTTTAAATGTTTTGTGTTGTTTATCTTTCAGCTTGTTCACAAACTCTATTTCTTTCCTTCCAACAATCTCTACAGAGATTTTAACAAGCTAAGCAAGCAAAAACTATGTGGTAGATTTTATAAAGTTATTTTGGAGCAATATAAAGTTTTATAAAGTTATTTTGGGCTGGAGCGATAGCACAGCGGGTAGGGCGTTCGCCTTGCATGCAGCCAACATGGCCGACCCGAGTTCGATTCCTCCGCCCCTCTCGGAGAGCCCGGCAAGCTACCGAGAGTATTCTATATGCCAGACACAGTAACAACAAAGTCTCCAATGGAGACGTTACTGGGCCCGCTCGAGCAAATCGACGATCAATGGGAGGGCCTTTACCTTTACCTTACCTTTATTTTGGACACATCAATTTCCTATCTAACAAGTAGAACCAAAGATTCTTCAGCTTAGAATAACTGCCTCACTCATAATAATTTCTTTCTCTGTCTCTCTCTCTCTCTGTCTCTCTCCATCTCCCTTTGTCTTCCTCTGACTCCCTCTGTCTCTGTCTCTGCCTCTGTCTCTGTCTCTGTCTCTCTCTTTCTCTCTCTCTTTGCTTTTGAACCACCCCCAACTGTACTCAAGGTTAGCCCTAGATTTATGGTTAGGGATCTCTCCTGGCAGTGTTCCATATATGGAACTGACAATTAGACCCACGTTCAGCACATGCAATCTAACTGTAGTTCTATCTCTCTGATCCACACAATGATTTTTTTTTGCATTGTTTCTCTTTATGTTGTCATGAATCAATTGCTGTGAGGAACAAGGTTTTCCAAAGGTTCCCTGGTGAGAAAATTAAACAATGTCCCTGTTTCAGATATTGGCATAATTTCACTCAAGGGCATGTACCTGTCTTGATGTGTCTTGGTGTGCCAAATATTAATGTCCTTTAAAGCCAGTTGGGGAATCTTGCGCCAGCTGGTTTGAATGTGTTGGTGAGCAAAGGGAAGAGTGGGAGATGAAATCTGGTGCGAAGACTGGAAAGAAGCTGCAGGACTAAAAGCTAATAGTGAGAAAATATAATACATCACTTGATGAGGTCACAGTCCTATTGATCCCAGATCCACATACCAGAATGGGCAATGTAGAATAGATCCTGGCCTCTGAATGGAGAATTCAAATGCAGGCTTGGAAAAGAAAGGGAAGGGAAGGGAAGGGAAGGGAAGGGAAGGGAAGGGAAGGGAAGGGAAGGGAAGGGAAGGGAAGGGAAGGGAAGGGAAGGGAAGGGAAGGGAAGGGAAGGGAAGGGAAGGGAAGGGAAGGGAAGGGAAGGGAAGGGAAGGGAAGAAGGGAAGGGAACAGTTTATCAGCAGAGAAGCCCAGTGCCCAACCAAAGTACCTCTGTAGACTCATAGTCTTGTCTTTGTCTATAGACAGATGATAAGTACAAAATATTTTCAATTCCTGCAATTTTAAGATAAAGTGAATCAGCATAAGGACCTCAGCCCTGGAGTGACAATGGAGAATGAAAATGTTATTCTTGATTTTATAGTTTGAGCATGTTTGCATGTTTCTTCTGCCTCTTGCCTCTGTACCTATAGAGCTTCTAGGCAATATTTTTTCACTTTCTAAAAATAAAAAAATGAATTTAAATTGAAAAATAAACATTACAACAATGCAATGTTTTAGAGTAAGAAAAGGGAATTGGAAGGTGATGGCACATTACTTTCAGAATTTTCAGAAGATTAACATTACTCAGGTTAGAGTATTCTTTCAATTATTTTTTTGCTGCATTTATAAGAAAAAAAACTAATGTTTTAAAATGGTATACATATATGCTTTGCTGGAATGTAACATTTTCCGCAAGATCAAAGTTTGAATCTTGGTTGATAAATATGTGCCTTGTAATTAAGATCATGTCAGGATTGGAATTGAATTAAAAACTTCGTGGAATACAAACCACTATGATATTTCCATTCAAAAGAAGCCAGAATAACTACAATTTTCTTTTCAATTGAGCATGGATTATAAACACTAACAAAGCAATGAATACTTTTAAAAACTCTAAGCAGTTAATCAATTAATATTCTCTTTATCAAAGGAAAACTATGAATTTATAATAAAATTTAAATTAAAATACAAGTAATCGTATTTATAGAAAAATATTTCTAAGTACATGGTCACAGTAGTTAAGAAAGAAGCAATATCGATGATGTAGTGGAATGCTTATAGACCTTTATTAGATTCTGTTTCTGTTGAGGAAGCTTAGAATGGTTTGACGTGCTTTTGAGTTAAGAATGGGAGGAAATTTTCTGTACAAATATAGCTTTATGTATATATTAGTACAAGCGTGTTGTATGATTTACTTCTGTACAAATCCAGAAAATATAAGTATCTAGTGTTGCTCAAAGACAGAGATAACCCACTACTATTATATATTAGTCAAACTTGAAATATGAGACAGTCCATATAATTTAAGTGTTTTGAATTTGAGTAAACATAATTCATTAATTGAACATAGTTGGATAAAAATCCTTCCTTCCTCCCTCCTTCCCTCCCTCTCTCCCTCCCTGCCTCCCTCCCTTCCTCCCTCTCTACCTTCCTTCCTTCCTTCCTTCTTTTCTTTCTTGTTCCCCCCCTTTCTTCCTTCTAAGTGTTTGCCATAAGACCAGCATCCTGGGTGTGGATTCCAAGTTCATGCTTGAATAAATCTGACACTTGAATATACTCCAAGGGTATCTTGAAATCACTAATACATTTTAAACATGGCCTACTGCACTGTCATTTTTCTGCCTAACAGATTTACTCTGTGCATCCTACTCACAAAAATTTATTTTTCTGATTGCCACTTCTTTATTTCCTATGCACTCCTCCCAGGAAACAATTTAGAATAAAGCTTTGTCTCTTTCCAGGTGGATTGAAAGACCAGCTATCTAGCTTGTCAGATTCAGCCTCTGCTTCTTTAGTGTCCGTAGGACACAAAGGACCTGCTAAATAATATCCTTGACATTATTTTTCTCAGCACATTTTTTTCCTGCTCCAAAAGACTTCCTAAATCATCTGTATTTTTTCCAGATCTTCAAATAGTGATCTGACCCCTCCTTTGAATTAATCCTTACTTGAGTCCTGTGGTTTCTCCAAACTATTTAATTTTATATTTTTTTGTTATTGAATCACAGTGGGGTACACAGTTACATGGTTGGTCATGATTGGGTTTCAGTTATGGAATGTAGAAGCACCAAACCCTTCACCCGTGTATATTTCCCACCATCAGTGTCCTCAGTTTTCCTCCTGCCTCCACGCTGCTTCCATCTAAAGTAGGCTCTCTCTCTCTCTCTCTCTCTCTCACTCTCTCTCTTTCTCTCTTTCATCTGCATATTATTACTTCATCAAACTGTACTAAACTGTCTTAAATGTTTATCCACTTCAGGAAATTAGTTCATTAATTTAATCATTCCATTTTTAATAAATATTTAGTAAACACACACTCTTTGACATGCACTAAGTTAGCAATGGCAGCAATGAATGATGACATACCAGGTTTCTACCCTCAGAAAATGTACAGTTTAGAGAAAGTTCGTGATATTTAATAATAACTTAGTTGTTTAAAGTATCATGAAGATAATTAAGAATCACAAGAGAGGATTAAGAAAAGATTACTTTCCTTCTGATTATTCCGACCTCATACACAGTCCAAAGTTGAGAGTCAGAGAGGTAGTACAGGAGTTAAGAAGCTTGTCTTCTTCATAGCCTACCTCAGTTTTAATCCTCTGAACTATGTATGGTCCCCCAATACTGCCAGAAGTAATCCCTGAGCTCAGAGGTAACAGTAAGCTCTGGGCACCGATCTGATTACTTATCACCCTTGCTTGTAATATTTACAGTCTGCTTATTTAATTCAACTCCTTTTTATGAATGTTTCTTGCTCACTCAATTAAATTGGGGTCTAGACAATGCCTTATGTGCTTTTGTGTCCTTCAAGAATCAGTTCAGCTTTTAATTTTTTTGTAACCTATATCTAATTACCTTTTCTTACCAAACTGAACCCACTGGTTCTATCAGAGAGCCTTTATTTTTGAGAAATTGCTTTGATTTTTAGGATGTATAAGGTAAAAGAGAAAATGAGGTAGAAGATTAAATATATTCCAGAGTAAAATGTTTGGGGAGAGAGGGAAAAAGAGAGGCAGAGAGAGAGAAAGACAGAGAGAGACAGAGAAAGACAGAGGGAGAGAGAGAGAGGGAGCAAGAGAGAGAGAGAGAGAGAGAGACTGAAAAAAAAGGCAGCAGGAAGCTTCATAAAGGAGTTACAAACTTAGAGCAGTTTTTAAAATCTCTATTTTCAGGATAAATGATAGCTTCAGGGTCCTAGTAGGAGAGGCTGAAGAACTTCTGAATGACTAAAATAAGACTGGCTTTATTAATATGTCATGTTTCTGCATTTAACTATTGAGAAATATTTCAAATTATGATTGTTTAATACTAATGTTGCATGTTGTATCATTCATTGCAATTGCTAATTACAAATGAAAACAGAAGTTGGGATATTATTGCTGTAAAAATATTATTTTGGGTACCTCTCGGAGAGCCCGGCAATCTATGGAGAATATCTCGCCCACACGGCAAAGCCTGGCATGCTACACGTGACAAATTCAATATGCTAAAAACAGTAACAACAAGTCTCACAATTTGTTTTGAGAGTGGTGCCCACTCGAGCAAATCGATGAACAACGGGAGGACAGTGAGAATGACAGTGACCAGAGAAATAGAAAAGTGGATAAGGCTCTTGCCTTACATGCAGCCAACAAGGGTTCAATTCTTGGCATCCCATATCATCCTTTTAGCCAGAAAGGAGTAATTCCTAAGTGCAGAACCAGGAGTTTCCCCTGAACATTGCTGGGTATGGCTGGGAAAAAAAAACAACCAAAAAGCTTATCATTCTTGGTTAAGTGTCCAATAATTTTTATTAGAGACAAAATGTTTTTCAATGACAATTATTAATTGTATTTTTTAAATCATTGTTCCTTTTATAAGGCAATTATTTTAAATTATCATTGCTAATCTTTAAAGTGACTTGTTGGATTTATATAATAACTCACTGATGGTACAGAGGTAAAGGAGCCTGTCTTGCTTGAAGCAGACCCCTGTTAATCCCTGTGACTATTTCCCGAGTATCACCAGGGACAATTCCTGATCACAGAGCCAGAGGTATGCCCTGAACACAACTGCTTATGTCCTTGGACCTGAATAGCCCTGTATTGATATGGAAAGTTGTTTGGGGCAGAGGTGGAGATATAGTAACTTTGTAAACCAAAAATATAAACATTAGCAATTTTGTCAATTATGTCACTAAGAAAATCTGAGGTTACCATGTAGAGGAGAGTGTACACAATTTTATATGCACAATGAAATACTACTCAGTTCTAAGAAGGTACAAGATCATATAATTTCTTGCCTCATGGAAGGAACTGAAAGGTACTATACTTAGTGAAATCAGTAAAAAAAGGACAGATACAGAATAACCTCTCTCATATGTGGTATATAAAGAAGCATAATGCAGGTATATGATCAAAGAAAACAGAACCTGAGGAATGGTTTACAGAACTGAACTTTCCAACGCAGACCTGGGATCAGGCTCTACTGGTCTTGGTTGTTATTGCTCGCAGTTGTTTAGAAAACTGTGGCATGAGGTTCACAGCCACTACATGTGAGGCCTGGTATTTGTGTGGTCTTTGTTACCTTTAGGGAAGACGCTATCCAAAGATCTTTGCGTCTGTGTTCATCAGGGATATTGGCCTGTAATTCTCTTTCTTTGTGGTATCTCTGTCTGCTTTTTGTATTAGGGTGATATTTGCATCATAGAAACAGTCCAGAAGTGTTTTTGATACTTCAATTTCATGGAAAAGCTTAAAGTTGGGAGTAAGTTCTCTTTAAAGATTTGGAAGAATTCACCAGTGAATCAATCTGTGCCAGGACTTTTGAGTTTGGGGAGAATTTTTATTACCGTTTCAATTTCCTTGATGGTGATAGGTCTGTTCAGGTGTTCCAGGTCTTCTTGGTTCAGCCTTTGGAGACTATAAGAATCTAGGAATTTATCTATTTCCTCAAGATTTTTTTGTTCCATGGATAAAGCTTCTCAAAGCACTCCCTAAAGATCCTTTGAGTTTCTGTAGTTTCTATTGTAATGATCCCCTTTTCATTTCTGATTCGGTTTATTAGGGTTTTCTCTCTCCCTTCTTTGTGATTCTTGCTAGAGGCTTATCAATCTTGTTTATTTTCTTGAAGAACCAGCTCCTGGTTTCACTGATCTTTTGGATTTTTTTTTTGGGGGGGGGGTTTCCATCTCGTTAATCTCTGCTCTGAGTTTTATTATTTTCCTTCCTCCTGTTCGGATTGGACTTCTTTTGTTGGTCATTCTCCAAGCTCTTAAGCTGTGAAGTTAGGTTACTTATATGTGCTCACTCCTCCTTCCTGAGCAATGCTTGTAGAGCTATATACTTTCCTCTTAACACAGTTTTTGCTGTGTCCCATAAGTTTTGGTAACGCTTGTCCTCATATTCATTCATTTCCAGGAATATTTAGATTTCCTCTTTGGTTTCCTTTCTAAACCACTCGTTTTCCAATAGTGAGCTGTTTGATTTCCAGGTATTTGATTTAGTTTTCTGTTTGTGTGTGTGTGTGTGTGTGTGTGTGATTTACTTCTAATTTCAGCACATTGTGGTCTGAGAAGATTGTCGATACAATCTCTATGTTCTTAATTTTATGGAGGTATGTGTTGTGGTTCAGCATATGGTCTATCTTGGAGAATGTTCCATGCACACTTGAGAAGAATGTCTATTCAGATTTTTGAGTATGTAGTGTCCTGTATATATCTACTAAGTCCCTTTCTTCCATTTTTTCCCTCAGATAAAGTATGTCCATGCTAAGCTTGATTCTGGTTGATCTATCAAGAGGTGATAAAGTGGTGTTGAAATTTCCCACTAATATTGTGTTGCCATCAATATCTTTCTCCAAGTCTATGAGTAGTTGTTTTAAGTACTTTGCTGGTCCTTCATTCGGTGCATATACATTTAGTATTGTAAGTTCTTCCTGTTGTGAAGATCCCTTGATCAATAAGAAATGACCTTCACTGTCTCTTGTGACCTTCTTCAGTCTGAAATAATGTGGTCTGATACTAGAATGGCTACCCCAGCTTTTTTATGGGAGTTATTTGCCTGTAGAATTGTTTTACAGACTTTGACTTTGAGCCTGTGTTTGCTCTGACATGAGATGTGTTTCATGCAGGCAGCAGAACGTTGGGTTCAGTTTTCTAATCCATCCTGCCACTCTGTATCTTTTAATTGTTGCATTTAGCCCATTGACATTGAGAGAGATTATTGTTATGGGGTTTTGACCCATTTTTCTGTTGAAATTTGGTGTAATTGATGGGCCTGTCTTGTCTTAGAGTAGCCCATTTAGTTGTTCTTATAACCATGGTTTTGAGTCTATGAAGTTTCTGAGCTGTTGTTTGTCTGTGAAAGTGTGTGTTGTTCCTTCTGTTATGAATGAGAGTCTTGTTGGGTAAAGTATTTTTGGTGAGGCATTTATTTCATTGAGTTTTTTTCACTATATCCCACTACTGTTTTCGGTCTGTGAGGGTTTCATCAGACTAATTGGCTGTGAATCTTAAGGATGCTCCTTTATAGGAAATTTCTTTCTTTGATCTTTCTGCTTTCAGAATTTTGTCTCTATCTAAGGTTTTGGTCATTTTGATCAGGATGTGTCTTGGAGTATTTTTATTTGGATTTCTTCTAGCTGGTACCCTTCGGACCTCCTGAATGTGGTCGCATGTTTTATTCAGCTCTGGAAACGTCATAGCTATGATGTCTTTAACAGTTTCTTCTTCATCAGGGTTTTCTTCCTGTCCCTCTGGGACTCCAGTAATTCTTATGTTACACCTCTTGGCTTCATCGTGATCTTCTCTTGCCTTTTGTTTCTGGATTGTGAGTCACTTTTCCATTTCTGCTTTTTTTCTGGAGGGTCCCTGGACTTCATCTTCGAGCTCACTGATACATTGCTTATTCTTTATCCTTTGTCATCTCCAGTTGATTGGTACAAAGTGGAGATCCTATTTTTTGACCTCCTTTTTATTGATTGTCATTTAATTAGCTCCTGTCACACATTCTCCTGATTTATTTTGAACATTTTAAGTAACTCTGCAATCTAAGTGCTGCTCCTAACACCTGTCTCCTTCATACTCATCCAGACGGAGACAGTGAGAGAGAAAATAGCTTGAAAATGTTTATGCTTATGATGCTAGAAGAACTCAAGTTTCACCTCTTTCATTCATTTACTTAATCAACACTTGTTTTCTGAGCACCGCTTATAAGCCAGATTCTGAAGATGGAGAAATAAACAAAATTCACTGTCCTTCTTCTCATGAACTATAGCCTAAAATGAATAAAGACTTTAAATAACTAACGCATAAAGATTAAAATTTGTAAATGTTCTACAATTGAAATGTGCAGTATACAAAATTTGTTTGTATTTTTCTACCTTGGCATCATAATTTATACAGTGGGGATATTGATACCTTATTGCTGAGATAGTTAAATGAAAATGTTAATTATAATTAATTAACGGTATGATCATCCAAATATTTCAACTCTGCTTATATCTTTTACCAAAAAAAAGCTCATGCTATTTTTTAGGTTAAATGCTAATTTATTAGTGAATATCCCTGGTGAGAATTCAATCCAATCAGAATTATAATTTATTTCAGTGTTTTGATCTGAAACTTGTAATGTACTACTTTTCTATGTACCATAATTCCAGAATGATATTTATATCATTATTCCTTTATTTATCAATGTATCACTGTCATCCCATTGTTCATCGATTTCCTTGAGCAGGCACCAGTAATGTCTCCATTCGTCCTAGCCCTGAGATTTTAGCAAGTGCCACATTGGAGGCTCTTTCTGGGTCAGGGGAATGAGACTCATCATTGTTACTGGGTTTTGGCATATAGAATATGCCACGGGGAGCTTGCCAGACTCTGCTGTGTAGGCAGAATACTCTCAGTAGCCAGTGAGAACTGGACAATAAGAGGTCACACGACCACAAATGCAGCTGCATGCTTCCAGGAGCTGGGTTTTAGAGTCCCTGGGTCTTGGCCATTGATGGGATAACACGGTGCCAGGGGCAGTTGGTGGGTATAACGCCTACTTACTGAAAGATGGGAGATCTGGGTGGAGGAGGCTCCAGTCCCAATCCGAGCAGGCATGGAGATCTCAGCCACAGGTCCCGCTTGCCTGGGTTTCTCTCATGGTTCCTTCATATGTGAGGCTCATCTGAACATGTGGAGAGTTGCCTTAAGCATGGTTGTGGCTGGTTCCAGAGGTCTTCAGCTGCTGGGGCTCTGCTCGGGGTGGGGAGGGAAACTCAACCCGCCCCCCTCCAAGGGGCCCTGGTGAGGACAGCCAGGCTAAGGGGCAGGAGACTCTGCACTATTCTCTTCCTGGAGCTGGGTTTTATAGTCCCTGGGTTTTGCCCTCTGATGGGATAACACGACGCTGGGAGCAGTTGGTGGGTGTAACGCTTACCTACTGGAAGAAAGCGCATCTGGGTGGAGGAGGCCCACTCCTGATCTGAGCAGGCTTGGAGATCTCAGCCCTGGGTCCCATTTGCCTGAGTTCCTCTGCCGGTTCCTTCATGCATTGTCCAAACATGTGGAGAGTGGTCTTAAGCATGGCTGTGGCTGGTTCTGGAGGTCTTCAGCTGCTGAAGCTCTGCTCGGCAGAGTCTTCCGCCCCTGTGCCTGGGCTTCCTCCACCCAGATCCAGAAGGTAGGTATTATACCCCCCAACTGCCCCAGCACTGTGTTATCCCATCAACAGCCAAAACCCAGGGACTATAAAGCCCAGCTCCCGGAAGAGAACAGCACAGAGTCTCCTGCCCCCTTGCCTGACTTTCCTCACCAGGGCCCCTTGGAGCAGGGCGGGTTGAATTTCCCTCTGCTTTATTTATAAAATAAATAAATTAAGAGTCAGGGAATTAAGCTTCTTTGAATTCCTTCCCTTAATAATTTTTATATAATAGACTTCATACACAGAAATGTTTGTTATAAATTCAACACAGTTTAATGGAATCACTTTCTATCTTATATGCATTAATGTATTTTGAGGTTGTATTATATTTCACAACCTCTCAGCTTTCTTTTTAAAGAGCAAAGAGGACCCTTTTGATCTGACAATGACTCATTCCTATGACATGGTGAAATAAAAATTGTTTTTCTTTTATCTTACTTTATTTCAGTTGCAAAAGTGGTACTTAGGAAAGCAATATATGTCTTGATAAAATTTTTTTTACTTGTCATCCGAATAGCCTAAGAAAATCTTCCATTCATTTGGTAAGGACTGGAGCAAGGGTCCTGAGTCAGGTCAGTTTCTCCATCTACTTTAATACTTTGAGTATAAGCATATAGTCTATGCCAGCTTCCTTATCTCCTTTTATACAGAAAAGAGATGATAACAAACACCTACCTCACTTCGCAGTATTATCAGGAGGGCTGTTTCAAATAATATTTGTAGAATACTTAACCAGTTCCTTCTACACAGTAAATACATAGTGCACATTTGCTATGACTGTTGTAGTTAAGGAATATTATGAAACAGTCATTTGCCAATTCCTGTGCTAACTATAAAGATTGACTGAGGTTAGAATTTTCTGAGCTGTATCTACCTTAGACCAACTGCCTTTTCCAGTACAGTTTGTTGTCATCTTAAATCTGAAGGAAATTGAAGTTCAGCTGATCCTAGGAAATATTCAGGCTTGCTTGGAAGAGGTAATATGTCTTGTTCTTCTATAGAAATCTAAAACCATTCAATTTGTTGTTTCACTTTTCCTTTAAATCTCTGCCTCCCCCTCATCACTATCAATCTTACTTTCTCTTTGCTTTGTCCCTTCCAAACTGTTGTTTCAGCAGTGAAGTATAGTGGAAGGAACCACGCTTTGGAGACTGGCAGACTTGGAGTCGAATTTAGAATTTGGCCCTCATTAATTGAGAGACTCAAGCAAGACAGTCACCGAGCCTCTGCCTTTCTCTCCTCTAACTTGGGCCTGATGCTGGATGATCTTTAATCATAGCAGTAAATGATCAGTGAATGATATTTATTCCCAATTCAGGGTATTTATAAAATATAAAAAATGGTCATTTCATCATTTTCTACCTTGTCATTTTTAGTAAAATCTCTTAAAGAATGACTTTTTATTGTAAGTTTCTTGGAGGCGGATTGTATTATGATATGTGAGTTCTCCCAAGTTAGAATAATTTGGTGAAGGTTGATGTGAGTAGCTCCCTATGGCTTTTAAAAAGAATGATGAACCATGGACCTGGGAGATAGCTCCAAGGATAAACACATGCTTTGTGAGTGAGAGGCCTGGGCTCAAACCCCAGCACTGCAGGGTCCCCGTGGTATAGCTGGGAGCAACCTCTGAGCAGTGATTTAGCTGTGACTACCAAACATTGCTGGGTATGGTCCCCCAAATGAACAAACCTAATAAGTAAAAAATGGACTTGATTATATGTTTCAAAATGGAATTTACAGAACAAGAATCAGACCCCCCAAAAATAAATCATACAATGAAACATGTGCAGACCCATCATCCAGTAAACTGTTTTCATTCTAACTATACTAAGATTGTTCTGTGCATCGTGAAAACATGATCAAAATAAAGTCAAAATAAAATTAAATCGAAATAAAGTCATATTGTCTGTTTAATTTGATCTTATTTCTCCCCAGCTTAGAAATCAGAAGCAACAAGTAGAATAAAAGCATTTTCATAATGGATATGTGTTCAGCATTTTATTCATGAAATATATCTTTGAAAAGTAAAACCCTATCAATTATATTGAAGTAATGTATCATATTTTTAATGCTGATATTAAAATGTTTTCCTGAATATTACTTATTTTGTTGAAGGCAAGGTTTATGCTCCTGGAATCGCCCCAATAATCTTGTTTCTATGTGCTGCTGAAAATGATTCTTATCTTAACCGCTAATGGTTATTGAGCTCTTACTATATGCCAAGTCCTGGCATGATGCTTCCATCTATATTGCCTTATTTAAGCCTCATTTCTAGCCTATAAAGTAGTTGTTGTCCTAATTGTACCCAGAATGAGGCTAAGGCACAGAGAAATTTCCCATATTCACAAAATTAGAAAAGAGTTACAATTGTATGTGAATTTCAACTTTTTAAACTAACTTAAAATGTATGTATCCTTTTCTATCATGGTATATGCTCCCCCTTAGAACCTGGTAGTTCTTATACATTGTTCATAATAGTTGAGTAGCATATTAAATTTTTAAAAGATGAGCTTGTATTAAAAATACTTTCATTTTCACAGAAGGCAATTTTTCTTCAAAGGGAAGTATATCCAAAAAGGAAATGAAATTACAAAAAGCATGTCATTAAGTATGATTTTGCAGTTGAATTCTCTCTTACCAGTTGTATCAGTACAGTTGCAGATTTTTAGTTAAGGGCTGATTGAGACATGTTCTAGTATAGTGAGTAACTCTTTACTGATATCTCTAAATTTTACATGAATACAAGTCTTTGAAATAAGAAAAGTGATCTGGAGAGATGTACACCCATTAATTTTTTAAACATATTTGATCTTTTGTTTTCTTGTTTTATCCCCAAAGACATTCTCCTCATGCTTGACTGACTGTCTTAAAGTAAAATGGAGATTTCAGAGTTATCTCAGGGGATTGCATTTTGATGCCTGATGCCCTGTTTGCATTCTTTGTGTCAAGTGTTCATGGTTTATTTATAATATTGATGCATAGGTTTGCATTGAAAACATCTTTCTGTAAAAATATAACTGTGAAGAATAAACTCCCTAATGAATTTTAAAAAAAGTCATTTATCTCCTGTTTACTTGAAACTTTGAGGCAACAAAAATTTTAAACTCTTCATTTCATGCTGTTTGTACATTCAGCAATTATTAGGTTATATTCATTTTTCTGTGGGAGTGAAGTGTGAAGTGGCATGATGTGGGTTATTATTATTTGAAGTCTAAATTATATACATTTCCATTAATGAGCCAGCAAATTTAGATACAAAACTACTAGCATATATAATCAGAATCCAATTTTGCATCAGTTCTAATCAAGCTTAATGATTACATTTCTACTGTGAAAGGAGACGAAGGATTCTCAGTTCCCATCCACAGTGCACAGCATTGTGAGCATGTAGTTATCTAGGATCATATGTGTGTAGTGTTCCAAAGCCTGGACATCTTCCTGTCCATTGCTTCTCAGATGTTTTTAATCACCAACCAAGAAAGTACATATTACACATTATACCCTAGCCTAAGATATACACACAAATACCGTTACTATAAAAAAAATAAGTTTTACCATCTCTATGATGAGATGTACTCTAGTATCTGACCTATTTTAATTCTGTTCTATTCAAGTTCTAGTCCTCTATATTATTTTCTCTTCCAATTCTTTTTCATCCCATTCTTATTTATTTATTATTTATTTATCTTTTCATCCCATTCTTATTTATTTATTTATTTTTTGGTACCTGAGATGTGATCCAAGTCTTCCCATATACAAGGTAGTTGTGCGACAGCTTAATTGCATCCCTGATCCTTTTGATTAAGAAAAAGAACATTCAGGGTTGGAGTGATAGCACAGTGGGTAGGGAATTTGCCTTGCAGGCAACTGACCCGGATTCGGTTCCCAGCATCCCATACGGTACCCCAAGCACCGCCAGAAGTAATTCCTGAGTGCAGATCCTGGAGTTACCCCTGTGCATCATTGGCTGTGACCTAAAAAGTAAAATAAATAAATAAAGAATAAAAAATAAAGCATTGTATTTTTCTATATTTTATTCTTGATTGATCACTAAGTTGATTTTATCACCCACTAGAGGTTCATGACCTCAAGTTTGAAGAAGAAACTGTGTAAATGGGTAGGTAATTGCCAGAAGTGAATAAAAAGGGAAATGACAAGATTTAGAGACACACTGAAGGAGCCGGAGGGATGGTAACTGTATGAGGCAATCCATAAAATTATTATGAGTCATCTTTTTTATTAAATGTTTTGAGTGCCTTCTGAAAAACAGTTTTGAATGCATTTTATCACATAGCCCTTTAATAGTTGTGCATGTTAATAGACATAATTTATTAGACATGTTTTATAGATTAAGAACTGCAGATTTGAACATATTTTCCCCATATCTTATATTCTTTAATTAGACGAAGTCATAATTTGAAGCAGCCTTATGAACTTAGAGCCCAATTTTTCCTTCATTCTATACCTATTTCTTTTTCCTCAAAAATGTTGTGCCTGGGTGCTAGATTGATAGTACATCAGATAGGATATTTTCCATGTATACAGCTGACCCGGGTTTTTTCCCTGTCGTTCTATATGGTCCACTGTGCAACACCAGGAAAAATTTCTGAGTGCAGAGCCAGAAGTAATTCCTGAGCATCACTCGGTGTGAGCAAAAAAAGCAAGATATATATATATTTATATAATGTGTATCTATCTATCTATCTATCTATCTATCTATCTATCTATCTATCTTTATATATGTATGTATCTTCTTTTACTCTAGCTTTCTCTGCCAAAGTGCATGTTTAAATTTGTTTGGAAATATAAAGGTATAAAGGTGCCACACAAACATTTTGAAATCAATACTGTTTTCTCTGCATGTCTATACTTATTATCACTATGCAGGATGACAGAGTGAAACGTAGATCATAAAATAAATTGGATGTGCACTCTAGTTATAAACATAGCTCAGGTTGAATGTCAGTTCTTATGGCTCAACTCAGTCTATTCACTGAACTTGGTCATTTGCTCTCTGAATGTGCTGACATATTCCTACAAAAGCACAAATGTTGCTAGCTTGTTTTTTTTTTCTTCTCTCATTCTTCACTGTGATTCTCGGGAAGGAAAACCAATTGCTGTAGATCACAGAGTTGATGGCTCTTCTGACAGTGTATAAAGTACTTGTTGACACTGGCTGAGTTGATTTTTCTAGAGGAAAGGGAAGGCAAGTTAAAAATTCACCATCCTTAATGGAATGATACTCTTAAAGTGTGCACTTGGCAATTGTACTTGGCAGTTGCTGATGAGACTGGGAGAACACTGAAGATAATCACTTCTAAGCATTTGTTTACTTTGCATAAAACATCACACATCAGGATGTTGGAGAGAATGTCTATTACATTCCACTAGGGATATAGTTTTTATTCAATAATGTCTATTAACTTATCATTAAAATAATGTCTAACTAATATTACTATTGTTTATTAGCTATACCATATTTATTTTCTAGGGAATTTTAATAACAGTATCTTGAACAAAACATTTTTATACAAAGAGTACTGGTTTTAGGGCACATATGGAGTCAATTGTGGTATCAGTTGCCTATTAGTGGTGAAACTATATACAAAGAATTCTACTGTGGATATTAAGTAAGATAAATAAGGCATAAAAGAGTAATTTGTTCAAGAATACAGATAAATAAAAAGAGTGTTGGTTTTTTTTTACTGTGAAGTCATATATTGAGAAATTCTGTACTTTTTAAGTTACATAGAAGTTAAATTAAGTAGGATTAAATAGTGTTAATACATAAATAAATCACTTATAACTTAATCACTTAATCCCCATTATTCATCGATTTATTCGAGCGGGTGCCAGTAACGTCTCCATTCATCCCGGTTGCGTGCTAGCGTAGCCCAATGGTATCTGTTCGTTCTAGGAACATGCGGAGCCGCAAACCGATCATTTAGGGTCTTGACGAAGAAGTCTGATCATCTTATAGGTGGGCGTCCACGTGATCTCTTGATGTCCCATGGAATCCAATCAGTAATGGCTCTAGTCCAGCGGTTGTCTGTAAACCTCATTATGTGTCCAGCCCATCTGATTTTTGACGTCTTGGCAAATGAGACAGCATCCCTGATTCTTGAGCATTGACGAAGATCAGAACTCCGGATTCTATCTCTCATTTGAGTGAATCGTGATATTCCAAGCATAGTTCTTTCGATTCCTCTTTGAGAGACCCGAATAGCGTTCTCATCCTGTTTTCGTAGGGTCCAGGTCTCTGAGGCATATGTTAATGCAGGAAGAATAGTGGATGTGCTCGTAGCTGGAGGTTCTTTGTCCTTTTAGTTATTTCTTCAATGCTCTTGAAGGCATTCCAAGCCGCTCTCTTCCTCCTGTGCAACTCAGGTGCCAGGTCATTCATCATGTTGATTTCTCGACCTAGGTATATATAACTGTTGCATTCGGAGATGGTGGTTCCGTTGAGAGCGAATGGAGCGTCAGGAACAAGGCTGTTTCTCATAAACATTGTCTTCGTAAGATTCAGCTGTAGTCCGACCTTTCCACATTCACGGTCAAAGTCGTTCAGCATTTGTGCCACTTGGCTGATGTTTGGTGTTATTAGAACGATGTCATCAGCAAAGCAGAGGTGGTGTAGTTGCCGACCATCTATCTTCACTCCCATTCCTTCCCATTCCAGTCGTCGCATGATGTTCTCGAGGGTGGCACTGAAGAGTTTTGGTGAAATGGTATCACCCTACCGAACCCCTCTCTTGATATGGATGATTACTTCTTTGTAGAATGGTGAGATCTTGGTAGTGAATCCGCAATAGAGCTCACGAAGGATCCTGATGTATTGAGTTTGTACGCCCTGATTGGCTAGGGCTTCCATGACCGCTTCCGTCTCAACAGAATCAAAGGCCTTCTTTAAATCAATGAACGTTAGACAGAGCGGCATCTTGAACTCCCGAGATACCTCAATGAGCTTGGTTATTGTGTGGATATGGTCGATGGTACTGAATCCTTTTCGGAATCCAGCTTGTTCACATGGTTGTCCTTTATCTAGTGTTCTGCTAATCCTATTCAGGTTGACTCGAGTGAATAGTTTGTAGATGACAGACAATAGGCAGATTGGGCGATAGTTGCCAATGTTGTGGATGTCTCCTTTCTTGTATAGTAGTACAGTCCTGCTGGTTTTCCATTGGGATGGAACCTTGCATTCAGACAGGTAGCATGTGAAGAGTCGAGCCAATGTATTGATGAGTACTGATGGTAAGTTCTTCAGGTGTTCAGGTCCGATCTTGTCTGGGCCAGGTGCTCTTTGTTTCTTTACCGACGAGATGGCATGTTGGATTTCGGAAGGGAGAACATTGGGAACGACATATCCATCATGTGGTATGTGGTATGTGGGCAAGTGGATGTGGATATTAAAAAGATCTGAGTTGAAGTCATGAATAATCTTCTCCATTGCCCTTCTGGAAGATGTGATAGATCCATCATTATGTCGGAGGGCAGTCATCTTGGTTTTGTAGTTAGTGAAGGACAGGCGGGCATTACGAATGTTTTTCCCAGCTTCTGCTGCATCTACCAGTACTGCTGCTCTCCTGTTTTTGAGGTCATCCTTGATGGCTTCTCTGCACTGTTATGCCAGTTCGGATGTTTGCTTGTGGTTGCCTGAGGCATGTGCCAAGCCACGTTGGCGAATAAGTTCAAGAGTGTTCGAAGAAAGACGGTTTTTTGTGGTTATCTCTCTCTTGGCATTCCTTGCACAATCATGGAGGTGCTGAATCATCCGATCGTATTCCTCATCAATGTTGTCAATGACGGCATCTTCCCATGTTGCCGCAATATAAAAAAAAATAAATAAATGTATTTTATTATACCATAGATTCAGGTACTTGTTATAATTAGAAGTCACACATTAGTTGCAGTTGAATTCAGTTGATAAGTTATAAAAATAATGGATTTCAACACATCTGAGATTTATTGCATAAATACTGTGAACTCTGTTGAATAGCGTCAACATTACCTGAAATTTTTTTCAGAAATAATTTTATTGTTATAAATTCTTTTTCAACATAAAACATTATAGATTCACATTTTAATTTAATTAGGTTTTATCTCTATGCTTAAAGGGATTTTATGGAAGATAATAGACAGAATATCATTTCATTCTATTTTTAATAAATCTCTACTGATTCTACAATATCAGTGGACTTGCCCTCAAATTAGTCTAAGGAATTTTAATAATAAAAACCAGGCTGGTGGAGCTAATTGTCAACATTATCCAGAATTAGGAATGTGGAATTTTGGGCGAGAGAGATAGAATGGATAAGTTACTTGCCTTGCATGCAGCTGACCTGTGTTCAATCCCCAGCACCCTCTCTGGTCCCATGAATCCCACTAGGAGTGATCCTGAATCCAGAGCCAGTGGTAAGTCTTGAGTACTGCTAGTTGTGGTGCGAAAACTGGGAATAAAGGACTGGGTTAGTAATTTTGAAAAAATATATAAGAAGGAAATGCATATTAAAACACAAACCAATACTAAGTAATTTAATTTAAAAATAAATTAACAGGTTTTATAGAAAGCAATTTACAAATAAGACAAATAAATAAGATAAAATCAATATTTCACATGGAACAAGAAATCTCAATATGAGCAATAATGCATGTTTTATTCTTAATACATCCTGGTAGGAAATGTAAGGTAGCTTTTCTTTAATGCAGTTTTATTAATTTATTTTTTGTACTCAACTGCATTCTTATCTCGCACTTACGTTGCATTCAGACAGAACTAAGGCTTTAACTGTATTTTTCTACATTCTCAAAAACATGATGTAGCATGTTCTGGCTTAGTGCTGGTGCAATCTTGGCTTTCAGTAGGCTCAAGAAAGTCATCCAAAGTTGCAGAGAGGAGCTCTGGACTTTTATACTTCTTGAGTTTCCAACTTGTAAAAGACATTTTATAGGATACAGTATTAAATCAACTGATCCTGGAGATTCTTCGATGCATGACTACTTAAGGTGGAGAAAAGGAAACATTAAAAAGTATGCATTAGGAATACAAAATGAATGTTAAGGGGGCCAAGGAAATGGCTAACAGGACTGGAGTGCTTTCATGCCGGGGTTTCTGTTTTAGCCCCTGGGTTTAGACCCCAATCTCATGGTCCCCCAAGCAATGCCAGAAGTTACCCAGCCTTGCTGTGTATGAGCCACCCCCTCCTAAATGTTGATGAGTTATAGCACTTATTTATTGCTCTTCGGTATTCATTCTACATATAGTTGTTGAACACCTGTGATGAGAAAACAGTGGGATTCTCATGTAGGTGTGCAAGGATCGATGCTTTGGAGTCCTCCATTGCTCAGAGAGGGATTGTTTTTCAATTTGTCCAGTGTGGGATTTATCAACTGAATTCCAGGAGGTCGCCATTACTTTGAGTGCCAGGTGAGGATTACTTCCTTTTGGTATTAAGAAACAGAAACTACACAACACTTGATGGGTTTGATGACTAGATCTACACTTAGTACTCAAGACACATTCTGTAAGGTCCCAGAAGTGGCAATGGAAGTATGTAGTGAGCATCAGTCACATCGCCTTTTTATGTTGAGTCATTCTTGATCTTTCTTTAAATGGGTAGAATGGTGGGTTAACAAATCTTACATTAAATTTTTCTTATTATACTTCCACTAGCTCCCTAATCTTTTCCTTTATATCCTTCTTAATCCCCTTTCTCATATTTCTCTTAATCCCTATATCTTAGTTTAATCCCCACATTTCTCAGGAGTAATATATATATATATATATGTATATTTATATATGGTCACGGTCCTCCCGGTGTTCATCGATTTACTCGAGCGGGCCCAGTAACGTCTCCATCATGAGACTTGTTCCTGTGTTTGGCA
Source organism: Sorex fumeus (assembly GCF_029834395.1). Taxonomy (NCBI): domain Eukaryota; kingdom Metazoa; phylum Chordata; class Mammalia; order Eulipotyphla; family Soricidae; genus Sorex; species Sorex fumeus. Next base: position 5,757,860 of record NW_026606134.1, on the reverse strand, counting down.
TATCGAGTATGTCACGGGTAGCTTGCCAGGCTCTGCCAATTTATATATACCTATATGTTTATGTGTGTAAGTATCCATGAAATATTGCATGTATATTTTAATAGTTGTTTGCTAGTTTTCCTAACCACATAAGAGTTATGTGCTTTAGAATCAGAAACACCATAGGAAGAATCAAGAAAACTTTTGTTTAGCATAAATTCCCAGGTAACATATGAACAAATATACTCATTCACTATAAACTGTTATGACAATATTACACTTTCTGGAAGAGTTGTGAACAATCTGAATAAACCTGGGGTTTAGAGTTTGGCATTGAGTCGATGTTAGAAAACATTACTTATAGAAGCAGGTAGAGGTGAAAAGGATAATACCAAGGAAAAAGTTATCAGTTCCTCCATGAAAGAGATTTTCTCAACATTTTTTCAGAGCTTAAAAGAAGCTAAGTGAGTGGCCAAGATAAAAATGACAATCAAGGCAACAGGGGAAGTGTGTTCAAGGGCATTGAATCCCAGATAACATAATGCATTTATAGAACTACTGCTCTCTAAGTAGGAAGGAGAGGAGCGCAGCAGGATGGGATTATGAGGGATCTCAAAATCGGCACAATCTTCCAAAATTGACATTTGAGAGGGATGATGAGTTCTCTGCTCGTTGAAAGGTTTTATAAACATGATGTGCTTCTTAATCTCATGTATGATTAACATGAAGCAAATTGCAGGTCTAACATTTCACACTTTTTCTTAGATAGACTTGCTATTGCATAACTGATTAATGGGGAAAAGAACAGTTGACATTATTGGACAGAATTTCTTAAAATAATGATTTAAACTTGGGGCTACACAGTAGTAAAGAAAGTATGATCCTTGCCTTGCATGTGTCCTGTCTGGCGTCAATCTCTGCTATCACATATGGTTTACATAGGTGCATAGGTGATCCCTGAGCACCGAGTCAGAAGTAAGCCCTGAACAAATAGAGTGTGGCCTCAAATAAATCAAAAAACAAAACAAAACAAAACAAAAAAACAAGAAAAGAAAAAACGGTAACACCACAATGGAATGCATTTGACTGTTATTTTAAAATGAATTTAAAAATAAATATTTTAGGGAAAAATAAAGTATGACTAGTAAATGATAAATTCTGTTTCTATTACCAGAATAATTCAATGATAATGGAACAATTATAAAATAAAAATAAAATTCAGTAGTATTTAAATTAACCTAATTAAGTCTACAGTAGTTAAAAACTTGTATCAATTGAGTATACTCTCTGAAGAAATTAGCATATTAATGTAAGATAATTATAATCATAGCACTTTATGTGTTATGAGTTCAGGATTTAGAAGAAAATTTGTTAAGAATAATACTTTCACAAAGTGAATCATTGAAATTAAATAACTTTGAAGTTGTCTTTAAATTTTGATAAATTACTAATCAGAGACTTCTAACTCACCTCTGAAATATGTTTTCTGAAATAGCTTTGAGTAGTATTTCTGAGTGCAATAAGCAGAAATACTTTGGGGGCTTTGGTGGTTTTAGTTAGTTGGCAAGCCAGATCTAATTGTTTCTGGATCTTGGATTGTTTTCAGCAATAAGACATCCATAGCGTAACATGATCAACCATTATCTATCAGAGACAAACAAAAATGTTAGTGGTTTAAACAAATAGAAGCTTAATTTATTGCTCATTTATCAACTCAAAGTAGACTTTATTAGTCTTTTTTCTAGGTGGGAGCTCAGAGAGCAAATTTCTTGCAATTTGTAATCCATCATCTTCCACAGTGATTGCCAAGGACATGGTGAAGGTCATTTGCATTGGAAAAGCAGATATAGACATCATTATGAGTCAGTATGAGAGTGGTATGGTTAATACCTTCACTTTCTCTTTGCTCAGCATTTAGCCTGTGGCCACTGCTAGGTGGATAGATGTCCTCTACTTCTGTGTCCACTGGGAAGTCTTTACCTAGACAACATACTGATTCCAAAGAAGGAAAGAAATTCAAGTCCAATGAACTTCCAAGATCCAGCCAAGCTAATAGACGTATTTGATCATATTATTTAATTTCATCTTTGCTATGGATTTGCAGAGTAGATGACATTCTAAGAATCTCTCTCTCTCTTTTTTTTTTTTTTGGCTTTTTGGAGTCACACCTGGCGGTACACAGGGGTTATTCCTGGCTTTGCACTCAGGAATTACTCCTGGCAGTGCTCAGGGGACCACACAGGATATTGGGATTCCATATGCAAGGCGAACACCCTACCCACTGTGTTATCACTCCAGCCCCTCCAAGAACCTCTTGAAGCATTGATTGCAACATGGGTAACAAGAATGCAGTTTGAGATGTATGTAGCATTTCATTTTGAGTCCTAGGAGCAACATGTCTATCCTAAGCTTTGGGCTTTGTTTTGCAACCCCAGCTATGATATTTACTAGTTATTGGACTCTGAGTATTTTAATTAACCTATTTTAGCTTGTAATATATTTGTTGACAAAATCAAAATATTTGTATTCCTGCTCCAGCTTTCCTGACATACCATACAAGTGATAACTACTTGTAAACTAGAATGATAAACAAAATGATCTTATTCACTCATAACAGTGATTTTTGTCTGAAGATTATGAACAAAGTAAATTATGTCCAAAGCTTTTGTATCTTAACCCTTTTGAATCAGCTTGGACACTTATATTAACAATTAATATACCCTTAGTTTCTTTTTTGCTTATTTCTATTGAGTTCAGTAAACTTCTCATTCTACCCTGGATTTGCAACTATTATTACATTCTTTTCAGTCAGCTTTCAGGCAATACTAACTCCACTATAGGTGTCAGACTAAATACAAACTGTCTCCTCATTATGCAGTGTTTTTCAAAGTGCTATGCACAAAGGAAGGGAGACATTATTCTAAGGTATACTCTACTTTTATAGTCATATTTAGTGATATGCACATGTTGTTTCATTCCATTAGTTTGGGATACTTAGGACACTACCATAGAAGAGGTCAATTGAAATCATATGGATTTAAAAGAGGAAGTTTTTAACAGCGGAGATAAATCTGAGCTTCTCAGAAGCAAAACAATTTTGAGGCAAAAATCCTGGAAATGCTGACAGTCAAGGACAGGCAAACAAGAGTAATTAGATTGGACCTGAGGTTGCATTCAGTTTCAGAAACACCTCTTTATGATTTCTTTGCCAAATCTAGTGCTATTTTCTGTTAATATTAATTTCTTTTATCCAGTTCCTCTAGGACAAATGTAGCCTTAGACACCTGGTTTGAATCGTTCCCTTCAACAACTATGACACTCTCCTTCAAATTGTGTCCCTTCTTCCTCTGATTTTTTTAAACTTCTACTAGCATTATATAATTTTATATCATTTATAATCCTCCTTAAAATAAAGACTATCAAGAGTCTCCTAAAATTATATAAGGATTACATTCCCACAAAAGTGGGAAAATATATTCTCTCAAATGCCTATGAAACATTAAAAAGACTGGCCACAGGAAGAGCCACAAAACTCGACTCTCAGTAGATTGCTTAAGTATATAAATTATTTAGACAGCTTTCTCTTATTTCCATACAATCGATCTGGAAATTAAAAACAAAGCTGAAAAACAAAAGACTGGTCTGTCTTGGAGATGTCTCTTAAAGAAATACAGAGAAATGAAAATAAATACATATAGCCAAGGCCTACAGACTTTACAGTGGTTAGGATGTGGCATTACCATGCACCTGAACTGGGTTCTACCCCTGGCACCATGTGGCCTGGAGCACAGTTGGGTGTGACTCTGGAGGGTCCCAAGCATACCAGGGTGCCCCAGGAAAACCCAGTCCCACAGGATCTGAGTAGTTCCACATCCTTGGACCTAGCACTGAACCACTAGACTGATGGGCCCTAGATCCCCCAAGAATCACTTGGAAACTCTTGCCACCACTACTTGAAGAAAGATTTTTAATTTCTATAACATCATAAAGACACCAAAACCTTATTTTCTATCAATTCCAAAACAGTGTTAGTTGTGAGATGATTTTTTTCTTCTTTTTTTGGTTTTGATTTTCTTTCATTTTGGGCCACACGCAGTAGTGCTCAGTGTCTACTTCCAAGAAGATGCACAGTGGTCACTCCTGCTAGTGTATGAGGAACCACATAATGCCAGAGATGGATTTCTGATTTCTCCACTTATAAAGCATACATTCAGTCACCTGAGCTATCTACATGGCCCGTGAATACTCATTAAGAAAGCTAAAATGATCTCTTTGAATTCACAATAATTAAAGTTCACAATGAATTCACAGTGAATACAGTTGATGCCAGTAAACTGCAATTCAACGTTTTTAGACCTGCAGAATTTTTGTCTTCTGTTCAGGCAAGGTCATTTAGTAACTCCATGTTTACTCAAAAGATTGCATTATTGATATCTTAGGAGTTTTTGCTAAGACACTGACACCAATTTTTAAAAGTTTTGTGATTGTTCTTATCATCTTATCTCTTTAGATTACATCTATTAAATATTTTATCAGTCAAAGGACAAAATAGAAGTATTCAGAATAGCAACTGAATTAAGCTCTTGTTGCATCAATAATAAAGCGTACAACTTAATGGGGATGATGGCAGCTAAGACCACCGTGTGCCTGGTACTGGTTGGCTCTGAGGCTGGCAGATGTTCTGGAAAGCAGCGTGGCTGAGAGTCACTGGGATCTAACCAGAATGGACCTAAACATGCCTAAGTTTATCCTTAGTGATGGCAGCCTTTTGTTTTGAAGAAAAGCAGTAGAGAGGGGTAGGATACTAATTCTGATGAGAAATCTGAAATAAAAGAAAAGAGATAGAGAAAGATATAGAGAACATTATGTTAAGGTGATATTGTACTTTTTTTTTAAGTACAGAGGATTAATACAGTAGGGAGAGCATTCACCTTGCACACATCCAATACAGCTGCAGTCCCTGGCATCCCATAAGGTTCCCTAGGCCCACCAGAAGTAATCTCTGAGTTCAACCAGGAGTAAGTCCTGAGCACTTCCAGGAGTGGCCCCAAAATCAACAATAATAATAGAAATTAGTAAAATGCAAGCCAGAGCTCACAAATTCTGTGAGAAAAGAAGTATGGGAAGGGTAAATTTTTTACAATTTTGATGCTTCCATTTTTATTATCTCTTTTTAAATTCTTTCTGTATAAACACAGAATTTCCTTTTTCACTGACCATTAATGGAAGTGACTACTTTTCTAAAAAGATATTTTCCTAAAATTAAACATTATTTGTTCAAAAGAAGTACCCACCAAAGTATGCTAAGTTGTTCTGTAAAGGCTAGAATTTTTCCATTTTGGGGGTGTTTTTCATTTCAAGGGTGTCTTGTTTTGATTACACGGTGGGTAGGACATTTGCCTTGCATGCAGCCAACCCAGGTTCGATTCCTCCATCCCTCTCAGAGAGCCCGGCAAGCTACCGAGAGTATCCTGTCTGCACAGCAGAGCCTGCCAAGCTCCCTGTGGTGTATTCAACATGACAAACACAGTAACAAGTCTCACAATGGAGACATTACTGGTGCCCGCTCAAGCAAATCAATAAACAATGGGAGGACAGTGCTACAGTGCAGATATTGCACATCCACAGTTGGTAGGTTGGCGACCTGGAAAGCAATTCCACTAGACATTGATTGAATCTGAGATTTGTCCGTTGAAATGTCCTAAACATTGTTTACATAATTGGTGAAATATAGATTGAGATGTTAGGGGAAAAAGTATGTACACATGCATACAATATATATCACTGCCTACAGTAAAAATCATACTAGCATTAATAAAAGATACAAATAAATGAAATCTGTTAAGCATTTAGAGACAGACTTAATTCAAAAAATAAATCTAAGGAATAAAAAATATTAATTTAGTAGAGAAAATTAGAAATCAATAAATTAGAATTCAGAAAATAAAAGTAATATAAGACAATTTTGGGAAAATAAATGCAACTATATAGTGAAATCATTTAAGGAAGAAAAAGCGGTAGTGTAAAACAGTTAAATGCAATAAATAAAAACTGCTAATGAAGACATTTTAAAAAAATAGTTTTCCTTGGTTACAAAGTGGGGAATAATAAATTAATGCTAATTATGGAACTTTAATGGATTATATATACATATATATACATATATGTATATTAAAATCTAGTTCTGAGTCTGGCACCTATGAAACTTTTAATTCTTGAAAATTGCTGCCTATTTCTGATAATGTGAATGCAGATTATATATCTTATATATTGATATTGCTGCTACTACTCTTGTTACTATTATACTAATGCTAATATTTCTACTACTACTAGTGTTGATTAAAAATATCATGAGTATAACTGTATAGTGGTAATAGTACCCAGCCTAGGATGCTCTTGAAATTGCTGATAGTGACATCTGTCTTAGCTGCAGAAGCAAAGGTTTGATGAAATAATGAAGATCAAACTGAATCAGTGAAAGTAGGAAATGGTGAAACCAGGTGATGAGCAGAGAAAATTCAGAAAGGCAGAGTGAGATGATGAGATACCTTGTTGGACCTAACTATTTTGCATTTGCTAATATAAAATATGCATGGGGACTCAAAAAGAAGCTGAGTTATAATGAATTCAGGTTTCAGAATAAATGCATTTATTAACACACTAAGACCCTTTTTTACAAAATAGTTTTATCATGGCTTTTATTTGGCTTAACTGTGATAGCTTATTCACAATTTAAAAAAGATTTTACCTGGGTTTTGTTTTATTTTGCCCCAGGGTTTGCATGAATTACATGATAAATCAAAGAAGCGATAGTAAGTACACTCTGAAGCCTTTAGGTAGGACAAATGAAAACTTGCTGAAAAAATCTAAAAGAATTAAAATATAAGTGGAAAATTTTATTAAAATGACAGGTTGAAATTGATTATAAAACATTATAACCCCAAACACATTTGCTGAACTGTTCACAAGTACTCAGAAATAGATGGAGGTGCTTTAGTGAACCAGTATGTCCCTCTAAGTCATCAAGCTGTACAAAATAAAATAATTATGTCAGCTCATTATAGTAATTATTGTTGTAGGAAGTTCTGAATTGTCTTTATACATTATATGTTCTGTATGTATAGTTAGGCATCACTATATACCTAGCCTGTATCTATATATTCATGCATTTTTTCATAAGAGAAATTCTCTCTGATAAATTTCATCAGGTGATTTTTGTCATGTGAATGCCATAAAGTATGCTTATACAAATGTAGGTGGTACAGCCTACCACACCCCTAGGCTGTCTTGGGGATCACTTTGTAAAGGTGGTCCTTCCCTGACTGAAATTTCTGTATGCATAATCTGTTAATAATTACTCTGTTTCTCACAGATTTATTTTCCACATCAACAAAATAGTTTTAATTACACATGCTGTAAGTTTAATGTGATCTTGGGATATTAATATAAATAAAATATGCCATAGTACTAAGTCTACTGCTCTTGCTTTATATTGCCTGAGTGATTTTGCTCTCACATAGACCACTTTCCATTAAATCTTGAGCATACTAAAATTCATGAGCACTGGCCTTTCTCTCAGAGCAATTATAGCTCTTCTGCTCCTGGACACCTTACAACTCAGGGCCTAAGTGGACCATCTGCAAGCCAGATGAGTTTTAATTTAACCTGTCTGCTTAGCTCTTCCTCCTCTCACCTTCTGCAGCGAAACCGGCGGATATGCGCTTCCGCCGATGAGCTCAGCTTAATACTTGCACATTATCTTGGCAAGAAAATGTCAGTGCACCTGCTGTTATTTACGCAGAGGCTTTGTCTACTGCATTTATCTGTATAAGCTAAAGAGTCAACTTATTAAGACTTAGGAAATAAAGCAACTAGCGCCCAGGCCCAGACGTGTATGTGTCTGCGTTCAGCTATTCTTTTTCCTAAGCCACTGTGGTCAGATCTGCACAAATGTGTGTGACACACAAGTCAGGTGTACATATATCAGAGCAGCTGGGCTGGCTGGCTCACAGATGTGTCCTCTGTAACCTCTTCGTGCCCACTCCTGGCAGCGGATTCTGTTTGGGGACTTTGTATTATCCACATTCTCATTACCATCATTCAGCCTGTCATCTCAGAGAACTGTGACAAAGCTTAAATAGTGAGAAGGAAGGAAAATGATATTCAGAAGGGATTTTAACCAAGCAGAGATAAGGATTTGGAAAAATGACTCAAGCTACCAGGTGGTACTTGAGTCTTGAAGTGACCTTGCTGACTGGGAGATTGGGAATAGTGGGAATATTGGGAATATTTCCGGCAGCCAAAGACCTCCAGGTCCAGCCACCACCATGCTGAGACCACTCTCCGCACACATGAAGGTACTGGCAGAGGGACAAAGTCACGCGGGTTCTGGGGCCGAGATCTCCAAGCCTACTCGGATTGGGGCCGAGCATCCTCCACTCAGATCCTCCAAATTCCAGTAGGCGGGGGTCACACCCACCAACTGGCCCCCTGGCACCGTGTAATCCCATCAACGGCCAAGACTCAGAGACTATAAAAACCAGCTCCCGGAACCGTGCGGCCGCATTTGCGGCCACGCGACATCTTATTATAACATCTTATTAACTCATTCCTACTTTGGACAAACTGGCAGGCTACTGAATGTAGCCTGCCCACATGGCAGAGTCTGGCAAACTCCCCGTGGTGTACCCAATATGCCAAATACCAGTAACAATGATGGGTCTCATTCTCCTAAAGAGCCTTGAATATAATCTCAGGGCTAGGATGAAGGAGACGTTACTGAGGCCTGCTCGAGGCAATCGACGAATAACAGGATGATTTGTGATTTGTGATTGGGAATATTGGGAATATTGGAGTCGAAGATGTTGTGGGGTGTAATACTGAAGTGAAATGGATTTGGTTGTAGCTCCCAGTTTTGCTATCAATATGACCATGACTAAAAACTTACCATTCTACATCCTCCTTTTTCCTCATTTGATAAAGAGATTCATAAAACCTATCCATCACGTTGTTAACTGCATCCTATGTCAATTAAGGAAAGTTTTCAACACCTGTCCCAAAGTAAGCACAAATAAACAAATCAATAGTGAAGTTGAAGGTGGTGATAATGGGTTTTGTGATGGTACTACTACTTATAAAATCATGTATTTTACTACTAGGGTAAGTAATATGTTTTATGATGATCACTGAATGCTACTTGTTCATAAAAGTTTTGCCGAACTGTTTTTCAAACACACTGAAAATTGATTATGCTTATGGAGTCAGAATGACTTACGTATCATACTATCAAAAGGAAGTTTTACATTTTTGTTGCCTCATGTTAGTCGTTATTTTATACTTTTTCCTCCAGCACACTTTTGTGCATATTAAATAATTATAGGTGACAGAGTTTAATTGGTTTTATTTTCTCTTGCAGTCAGTCCTAGTTTTCATAGGGAATTCATACATTAACTGACCAACCATGCATCCCAGCCTCCTCACAGACAATTAATTTTTACTAAATTTGTTGTAGAGATTTAAAAATTTTTTAAGAACAATCTTGATTTTAAAGTCTTCTATGTCACTTATGGCCTTTACTCAGATTTGGTTTTTAAGCTTACGACTGGCTGTCCTATGTATTAATTAGATTTGAGTACCTACCTCAGAGAATCCAAATAGCATTGGCTTAACCTAAGTCCATATTATATTGTATCGTATTTGCTGTGGAAAGGTATATGTGAAAGACTTAAACTCTTCCTGTTCTTTTGTCCTTTTACTATTATTGTGCTTCCACTCTTCAGCAGCACTGATCTTCACAGATACATTCTGAGAAGCAGGATGGAAGAATGGAGGAAGGCAAAAGGGTTCTCTTTCCCCTTCAAAGTCTTTCACTGATCCTGTCCCCCCTCACTGATTAATATTTATGTCCATTTGTAACTCACTGATCATTCCTAGTGGCATTAGATAATGTGTAAAGCTGTACTGTTCACCAATCTGGGGTTCTGTTTGCAAAGTGTAGGCAAGAAGAGATAGTAGATGCTTAGTTATTTCTTTCACAGTGATAGTGATATAATTAGTAAATTAAATTTTGTTAATATGAAAGGTTTTGATATGATTTTCCAGTTTCTGTACTGGCAGTCACAAGACTATTAGGCATTATGAATTTTTTTTGTGATATTGGCAGTTTATACCTTACTGACTTGCACATGCATCTGCAGAACACAATTTGGAGATATTTGCACCCTTTCAGCCCCCCATAAAAATAAGCCATAATCTTGAGACATTTTGAAGCATTATGTTTTTAATTTTATCTTTATGTCCTGTATATCTGAGAAAATGCATATAGACCAGCTTCTGTGACAGCAACAAATGTTGATTTGTTGATTTTCCCCACAAACAAACAACAAAAACAACTTTCCTCCCATTGCTCATTGATTTGCTCGAGCAGGCCCAGTAACATCTCCATTTTTTGAGACTTGTTGTTACTGTGTTTGGCATATTGAATACATCACGGGTAGCTTGCCAGGTTTGCCATGTGGACGAGATACTCTTGGTAGCTTGCCGGGCTCTCCAGTAGACCTAAATCTCTTCACCTACAAATGGAAATTTTTACATCACTGGGCTAATTCGAGTATTCTCATGATTTCTTTTGAACAATTTGGCACAATATTTTAAAAATATGAATTATATTATATTTTTTGATGGCTGGGTGTAGAGTTCACAGTAAGAACTACTATATAACTATATAATTTTAACTGTACTCATAATAAATTCAGAACTCTAACTTGACATAGACAGGCATACATACATTTCAGACATATATAATAAAACATGAAGTTTACTTATATACATGGGTCTAGGGAACAGAGAAATATGGGAAGAAGGCTGATATAACTCCAAATTTTAATTTTCTTATTTATATGGCTGGAGCAATAGCCCAGTGGTAGGGCATTTGCCTTGTGCACAGCCAGCCTGGCCGAGCCAGGTTTGATTCCTCCGCCCCTCTTGGAGTCCGGCAAGCTACCTAGAGTATCTCACCCACATGACAAAGCCTGGTGAGCTACCTGTGAAGTATTCAATGTGCCAAACACGGTAACAGCATGTCTCAAAATGGAGACGTTACTGGGCCCACTCAAGCAAATCGATGAACAATGGGAGGACAGTGACAGTGACAGTGATTTATATGACTTGGTCCCATACATATGACTGATTTTAAGAAAGATTGGGAATCTTTTTTTAAAATTTTTATTCTTAATGAATCACCATAAGGTAGAGTTACAGACTTATGAACTTCCGTACTTATGTTCAAGTCATATTGTGATGGAGTACCCATCCCTCAATCAGTGCTTTTTCTCCATCGTCATTGTTCCTAGTATTCCTCCCGCCACCCCCACCCCCACCCCAGCCTCTGTAGCGGGCACATTCTCTTTTACTAACTCTTTGAAATCTTATTTTCTTTTCTCTTGCCATACATGTAGTTGCCAATCTAGTTCATCCTTTTCACTGTATGTGAAGCCAGATAGGTTTTATTGAAACTTATTTAGAAAGATGTGAGTGGAGAGAAAAAGAGATGCATGTGCTTAAGAGAGAAAACAGGCTTCTCCAGAGTGGAAATAGGTCAGCAATAAACATAGAGACAAGCCAACAAGATATATGTTCAAGAGAGAATAGAGCTTTGAAAAGCAAGGCTCTATCTTCATTCGATTCCATTATTTGTCTCAGTCTTTCCTATTCTCTCTTAACTTCCATCAACTTGGATCAATCTACCCATAATGTGTGGTATACTCTTAGCTTGTCTTTCTGCTAATCTATGCACAGACAAATCTACCATTTCTTCTGTAGCCTCTGTTAGCATAACAGTTACCTATTATTTGTTATAGCTTTTCACCTTACTCCAGTATATTTATTGTGATAGAGGATGACTCATTGAGTGCAACTATTTTATCAGCTCTTTTCTACATCTTTACCCAGACTTGACTGTTGTCCAACAAGTTCTAAGATCTCAAGTTTCCTTAGTATTTATTTTTTCCTGCTCTCATGTGATAAACATGCTCTCTATTTAGGACACCCTTCCCCTTTTGTGTTATCTGGTAAAGAAATTCCACGTGAATACATATAATCTCCATTGGAGATTTTGTTGTTACTGTGTTTGGCATATCGAATACATCATGGGTGGCTTGCCAGGATCCTTTTATGTCACTCATATATTTGTTAATTTGCTTAAATAGATATTGCAAGTTCCCAAATTATTTTATATCATTTTCTTTGCCAATAATCTCTTTAAAGTATGCCTATATCTCAGCAATGTATAGACATCTCAAGGGTAAAATTTTTACCTTACACAAAACTTTCTTCTTCCCAATCTCAAGAACACTGACTGACACATGTAAGTTATTGAATAGCAATGAAACCGTAATTTATATCATTAATGTACCAGTAAACTGTTGTAACTCTGCATTATAATAAGAGATGGTTCCAAATATATAAAAATGAAAAAGTATTGCGAACAGCCACATAAGTGTAAAATACAAACTGGACATATTGAAGAATTATTTATATGTGTATATAATCTTCAAATCATGGTATGTTATTTTTTATAATTAATCCATTTTTATCATTGGAAAGTTATTCACGATATTTGATTACATTCATTATTCAAACACCAATCCCACCACCATTACACCTTCCCGACACCCTATTTCCATCCCAAACCCGAAACCCTGCCCCTAAGTAGAACTGAAAAATTTAATTTTATATTGCTTGTTATGAATAATTCACCAAAAGATGAGACAAAAAAGGTTTCTTAGAGGAAAGTGTGTGAAGATTGTTGAATTTCACCCAGGACAATTTAGCCCATCTATAAGAGATTAGCAACATGTTGTTAAAGGTTAAGCCTTGTGTACTTATACATATACCTGTATAAGTATATTTCCCCCTATGATTGGTTGTCTTCTACTTTAAACCCTATCAAATGTGGTGTGCTACTCTTGGTATATTGGTGGTGTAAAGTATTAGATGTCCAGGAATAGATTCACTAATGGGTGAGACTCCTCTGAGCATGTGGAGAGTGGCAGTAAGCATGGCAGTGGCTGAGTTCTGGAGGTTTTTGGTTGCCGGGGTTGGCTCTGTTGGGGCATGATATGTTATTTTTATCTGTTTGCATAACCTGGTATAGTGCATAGCTAGTCATCACATTTGTCTGAGTGAAAGCTCCTGTTGTGAATGAATGCACTCCCCATCCCTAACTCAGAAGCATGGCAGGTGTGGCATTAATGAGGAAACTGAGTGTGTAATGGACAGATGAAGGATTCACAGATATCTCTGATTCTCGGGGCATGTGAAAAGGAAATCATCTGCTTATATTCCTCCAAGGTGCAAATGATTTTACATTTAATTAAATGCTTAAATGCTTAGATTTTTGCGGGTGAGAGAACTGAGCAGGTGCTTATATGCATTTGTTTCTTGAGCCCTGATTTCTGATTAAATCCACTGGAGGAAGACCACTTCTCTTCTTGCACAGGGGCATGACATATCTGCACTCATCAATCACTAGTGTTAAACATGAATGTAACAATGTTTAAAGTTGTGAAAACATAATTAATCACAGTTTACTTGCAACACAATGCAGTTCACAAAGAGGTAAACAGTACTTCAAAGGCAAGAATCTAAACTCAGGCCTTGGAAGATTTTCCACCTTTAAATATATAAATTAACATAATTGCAATAATACTATGTCACAAAGCTGAGGTGCTGGATAAAAAAGTACTAGATATAATCACGATCACGATCAGGATCACGATCATCCTGTTGTTCGTCGATTGCCTCGAGCAGGCACCAGTAATGTCTCCTTAGCCCTAGCCCTGAGATTTTAAAAGGTGCCATATTCAAGGCTCTTTCAGGGTTAGGAGAATGAGACCCATCATCGTTACTGGTATTTGGCATATTGGGTACACCACATGGAGTTTGCCAGACTCTGCTGTGTGGGCAGGTCACATTTGGTAGCCTGCCAGGTTGTCCAAAGTAAGAATGAGATAATAAGATGTCGCTTCCGGGAGCTGGAAAGAAAGAAAGAAAGAAAGAAAGAAAGAAAGAAAGAAAGAAAGAAAGAAAGAAAGAAAGAAAGAAGAGAGAGAGAGAGAGAGAGAGAGAGAGAGAGAGAGAGAGGAAGGAAGGAAGGAAGAAAGAAAGAAAGAAAGAAAGAAAGAAAGAAAGAAAGAAAGAAAGAAAGAAAGAAAGAAAGAAGACAAAAAGAAACTACCTAGTTTGCACTTGATCACACAGTCAGATGAAGGAGACTGAAGGGCTGAAGAGGGCCCCAGGTCAGAGGGGCATCACCTGTGCCAGCACCAACCTCCAGCTAGACATAATATTTTATACATATTGGAAATCCAATGCAGGGTGTAGATTGATCTTTAAAAAAATCCTTCTAGTGCTCTTCCTATTCTATCAAAAATAACTGATAGCTCTAGTTGAATGAAGAGGTTAAATAGTCATGTTGTATAGTCAAAAGAAACTCTATAATTCTGTCATTTCAAAACTCCAACCCTCCCTTCTCTTCCATACGTATTCTGATTGGAGTTCCAAGTAGCTTTTACCAAGACCTATTTCAAATAGTGTCAGTTTTTAACACAAGGACTTTTGTAGAGGATCTTGGGCATTGTGGTGGTGAAGTGAGCTAACTACATGGACCGAAATAATAAATGGCAAAACCAGTATAATTTTTTACTTAAAATATAGTAATTTACAGTGGTGGAAAGTCATGGTATTTTGGTGGTAACAACATTTTACATCTGAATTTAAAAGTTTAACACTATTGTAAACATGTGACCTAAAATACGATTAAAATTGAAAGTTTTTTCGAAAAGAAAAAATTAAAATTGGAAAAAACTTTGAAAAAGAAAGTGTGATTTTTTTCTTTCTACGTCTCTTTTATTTTATTTATTTATTAATTTATTTATTTATTGTGGCTTTTCGGGTTACACCTGGTAATGCACAGGGGTTACTCTTGGCTTTGCGCTCAGGGTACCATATGGAATGATGGGAATCGAACCCTGGTCAGCTGCGTGCAAAGCAAATGCGGTACCCACTGCACAGTCTCTCCAGCCCCTCTACATCTCTTCTATTTTGTATATCATTTTTGAGAGCACAGAGCCTCTAATCAATCCTGAGCACAGCTAGGTGTGACCCAAATCCACTCCCCAAAATGAAATAAATAAAAAAAACACTAATGGGGCTGGAGCAATAGTACAGCCTTGCACATGGCCGACCCAAATTCAATTCCCAGAATCCCATATAATCCCTCAAGCACTTCCGGGAGTAATTCCTGAGTGCAAAGCCAGGAGTAATCCCTGTGCATTGTCGGGTGTGACCCAAAAATAAAAAAAAAATTTGTATTTTTGTATAAGGTAAAGGTAAAGGTAAAGGCCCTCCCGTTGATCGTCGATTTGCTCGAGCGGGCCCAGTAACATCTCCATTGGAGACTTTGTTGTTACTGTGTCTGGCATATCGAATACTCTCGGTAGCTTGCCAGGCTCTCCGAGAGGGGCGGAGGAATCGAACTCGGGTCGGCCATGTTGGCCGCTTGTAAGGCGAACGCCCTACCCGCTGTGCTATCGCTCCAGCCCATTTTTGTATAATTATCCTTTATTATATTATACCAATATATTACAATATTTATAAGGAATTAGATTTCTGCTATAGCTAGGCTAATACAATAACACATGGCTCATATACTTTGAGTTTTTGTATAATATCGTTTCAATATATAGGCTAAACTTGTGCACATTTAGTTTTAGTACTTTTAGTACAAAAGTTATCCAGAATAATTATTCTACATCTCTTTTAATAAAAATTATCTTTCCTGTTTTTTCAACTCCTATAGAATTTTTTAAATTGGATTGCTTGTTTTTGTTTTGGTTTGGGCCACACCTGGTGTTACTCAGGTCTTCCTCCTGGCTCTGTGTGTCTCAGGGATGTGTGGTTCTGGGATGTGTGGACTGAAATGCAGTAAGATGTAGGCAAGGGCAAGGCATCTACCTTCCCCTCTGTACTATCTCTATGACCCATCAACTCCCATTGCATTTGAACAAATTCTTATAGCAGTTAATACATTTCATCTCTTTAGTCATCAAATTTGAATATTTCTTGCTGAATAATCCATATTTTCTTAAAATGTCTTTATATTCCATTCAAATCAGTAAATAATGGACAGAATCACCTGCTAATTTAGCCATTTGTAATTTTTATTGCCTCTTAGTTTTATTTTTGTATTTGGTTCTCATACTAATTACATGTATATCACTTAATCACTTAATCACTTAATCCCCATTATTCATCGATTTATTCGAGCGGGTGCCAGTAACGTCTCCATTCATCCCGGTTGCGTGCTAGCGTAGCCCAATGGTATCTGTTCGTTTTAGGAACATGTAGAGCCTCAAACCGATCATTTAGGGTCTTGACGAAGAAGTCTGACCATCTTATAGGTGGGCGTCCACGTGATCTTTTGATGTCTCGTGGAATCCAATCAGTAATGGCTCTAGTCCAGCGGTTGTCTGTAAACCTCATTACATGTCCAGCCCATCTGATTTTTGATGTCTTGGCAAATGAGACAGCGTCCCTGATTCTTGAGCGTTGACGAAGATCAGAACTCCGGATTCTATCTCTCATTTGAGTGAATCATGATATTCCAAGCATAGTTCTTTCGATTCCTCTTTGAGAGACCCGAATAGTGTTCTCATCCTGTTTTCGTAGGGTCCAGGTCTCTGAGGCATATGTTAATGCAGGAAGAATAGTGGAATCAAAGAGATGTGCTCGTAGCTGGAGGTTCTTTGTCCTTTTAGTTATTTCTTCAATGCTCTTGAAGGCATTCCAAGCCGCTCTCTTCCTCCTGCGCAACTCAGGTGCCAGGTCATTCATCATGTTGATTTCTCGACCTAGGTATATATAACTGTTGCATTCGGAGATGGTGGTTCCGTTGAGAGCGAATGGAGCGTCAGGAACAAGGCTGTTTCTCATAAACATTGTCTTCGTAAGATTCAGCTGTAGTCCGACCTTTCCACATTCACGGTCAAAGTCGTTCAGCATTTGTGCCGCTTGGTTGATGTTTGGTGTTATTAGAACGATGTCATCAGCAAAGCGGAGGTGGTGTAGTTGCTGACCATCTATCTTCACTCCCATGTTTTCCCATTCTAGTCGTCGCATGATGTTCTCGAGGGTGGCACTGAAGAGTTTTGGTGAAATGGTATCACCCTGCCGAACCCCTCTCTTGATATGGATGATTACTTCTTTGTAGAATGGTGAGATCTTGGTAGTGAATCCGCAATAGAGCTCACGAAGGATCCTGATGTATTGAGTTTGTACGCCCTGATTGGCTAGGGCTTCCATGACCGCTTCCGTCTCAACAGAATCAAAGGCCTTCTTTAAATCAATGAACGTTAGACAGAGCGGCATCTTGAACTCCCGAGATACCTCAATGAGCTTGGTTATTGTGTGGATATGGTCAATGGTACTGAATCCTTTTCGGAATCCAGCTTGTTCACATGGTTGTCCTTCATCTAGTGTTCTGCTAATTACATGTATATGTGTGATGAAAATGTAAGTATTCTCAAATTAAAGAGTTTCCTTGATGGTTTTTAAAGGGCAGTAGGATAGAGTATTGGGCCCCACCCAGTGGTGCTCAAGGATTATTCCTTGCTCTGGACTCAGAGCTTTTTCCTGGTGGTTCTCAGGGGAATACTATGTGTTGCTGAAGATCAAACTTCTACATTCAAGGGAAATTCTGTAACCACTGTACTATCTTCTTGTCCCCTGTACTTGGAGACAGCTTAAGGTCAGAGAGGTTAAACAAAATACCAAAATTTACACAGCACAGTGATTAGGATAGATTTAGTTTCCTGTTCTTTGATGAAAACACAGTCTATTTTTCTATTGTAGTGATAAATGCTTCAAACATATAGAAAGTACAAAACACTTCTTTAGTTAACAGTAGTCTGTTTGAGTTTGACTAGTGTATATTACTTTACCTGCATTTACTAATGTACTTGTGGGAAAATACATCCATCTTTAACACAAGCTAATTATTACTACTACTGAATAATCATAGCCCTTACAGACACTGATCTTTTGAGGTAATAAATGGTCATTTTAACATTTCTAGTCATTGAATCAAACGTTTAAACTATCAAAGCAATCAACAAAGAAGTAATGTTTTTAAAGCACAGTAAAATGTAGCTGACATTAATGAGAAATTACAATTTCAAATGCATTACCCTTGTAAGATAAATCAAAGGTAACAGTAATTAAGATAATTGCCAAAGATATTTTGGGTTCTGTGTATTTGCGCAAGTGTTGAGAGGTGGAATATAAATGTGGAAGTATTTTTGTTCACTTTGGTATTTGAGCTTGAAATAATTTTTAGACCACAACATTTTTTTTTCAAACTGAGTTAAAGCCTGAGATATGGTTATGCACTCTTGTATGTCTTTACAATATCATGTTTGTTTACAATATCTTGAATTTTAAAACAATAGAGACTAATTAAAATGTATGTTATTATCATGTACATTATGCCAGTTATATAGATGACAACATTTTTTTATTTCTACTTTTTTTGTGTTTATCAGGGATACATTTTATAAATTCTATTTGCTATGTGATATGAATCATTATTTGGTTCTGATATTAGAAAACATCACATTATGATAAATGCTCCAATATATAGGATTTCATTGAAGAAATTTAAGTATGAATGTTTTTTGGAAGTAAACAATTAATGCCCTCTTAGTTATATTTCTACAAGCTATTCAAAGAACATGGAGGAGTCATTTAGATGTAATGCATCCATACATTCACTCTTGGTAATGGGTCTCTAATATCAGTGCTGAATGGCTTATCCACCTCTGTAAATTAAATCTTAATGATAACTACTTAAGCTTGAATCATTCATCCTGACTCTTCTAGAACTACTTAGATATTCAAATATTTTGACACTATTATATATCTCAGGATTCATCAAATTTTCAAAACAAGTTTATCAGTTTCAATTGATTTCTTTTGCATTTAAAATGACTATCCTGTTATTTTTATGCCAAATGAAGTAATTTCTAGTATATTTAAGAAGGGCAGTAATAGAGATTTAGGGAGAGAGAAATGAAATAAAAATCCTTACTAGTCATAAGTATGCAGAGGACACTTAAAGGATTTTTTAAAAATAGGAGAGTTACGGAAAAATCTTATTTTGAGTCACATTGACCAGATAATGACATCTAAATTAATCATTATCTTAGAATACTCTTTAGCCTGTGGTCTCATATTTTACTTCTCTAGCTAAGGAATGAGGCTTTTCTTCATGAATTAACATTGTACTATAGGCTGATATTCCAAAAAGCAAGCAATAATCTGTTCTGTTACCTTCAAAAGTATTACTTGAATCCACTAAAATGAAGAAGTAAACCTTATCACATTGGTCAAATATTTCCTACTACTCTCCATAAGGGCTGGAGCGATAGCACAGTGGTAGGGCATTTGCCTTGCACGCAGCCAACATGGCCGACTCGAGTTTGATTCTTCCGCCCCTCTCGGAGAGCCCGGCAATCTACCGAGAGGATCTTGCCCACACGGCAGAGCCTGGCAAGCCACCCGTGATGTATTTGATATGCCACAGTAACAACACAGTAACAACAAAGTCTCCGATGGAGACGTTACTGGACCCGCTGGAGCAAATCGATGAACAACGGGAGGACAGTGACAGTGACAGTGACTCTCCATAAAGAGTAGTGCTCAATTAATGGCACCAATTTTAACCCTTTATTTAGTAGTGCTGCATTTTTTAAGGATATTTACATGGAGTTTTGTTCCATTGATTTTTTTCTTTAAAAATATTTTATTTAAGGACAATGGTTTACAAATAAATTCATAAATGAATTTTAGATGCAATGTTGTTCTAGCACCAATCTCAGCACCATTGTCAACTTTCCATCACTAGTGTTCCCAGGTTACCTCCTCCTTCCCAACTCGCCACCTGAACAGAATGGCGTTTGAAAATTTTTAACTTTGGTTGCTAAAGTTTGGATCTCACGTTTTCAGTATTATTGACTCTCTGCTTTAGTGTGCTATTCACGATCACGATCATCCTGTTGTTCGTCGATTGCCTCAAGCAGGCACCAGTAATGTCTCTTTCTTTCTAGCACTGAGATTTTAAAAGAGCCATATCCAATACTCTTTCAGGGTTAGGAGAATAAGACCCATCATTGTTACTGGTATTTGGCATATTAAGTATGATACGGGAAGTTTGCCAGACTCTGCCGTGCAGGCAGGACAGCCTCAGTAGCCTGCTGTGTTCTCCAAAGTAAGAACAAGATAATAATTGGTCCCACAGCCGTGAATGCAGCCACGTGCTTCCTGGAGCTGGGTTTTATAGTCTCTGGGTCTTGGCGCCAGCGGCAGCTGGTGGTGTGATGTCTGCCTACTGGAAGATGGGGGATCTGGGTGGAGGAGGCCCAGTTCTGATCCCAGCAGGCTTGGAGATCTCAGCCTTGGGACCCGCATGCCTGGATTCCTCTGCCGTTCCTTCATGAATGAGGCTTGTCCAGACGTGTAGAGAGTGGTCTCAGCATGGCTGTGGCTGGCTCTGGAGGACCTCGGCTGCCAGGGCTCTGCTCGGGGCGGGGAGGGAAACTCAACCCGCCCCCTCCAAGGGGCCCCAGTGAGGAAGGTCAGGCACGGGAGCAGGAAACTCTGTGCTGTTCTCTTCCGGGAGCTGGGTTTTATAGTCTTGAGGTCTTGGCCGTTGATGGGACCACCTGGCTATTAAGTGTGCTATTAAGTAATATCATTTTTTTAGCCTATGTATCCAGGGTTAATATTCTTGCTCTGGTGCTTTCGGTGATAAAAGTGTGCATTTGAATTGACTAATTTCCCAAAGCAAGGAAAACCACTGGGGCTATTGTTTGACATCAAAATATAAATAAAAAGAAAATGGAATGTCCTGTGAGCTGTGTCTGAAATATTCTTTAATGGAGAAAAGGAATTTTCAATTCCTAAAGCTCCATTTAGTCTTTGGTCTTAGGAAATGATCTAAGAGACTTTGCTGTCTCAATGGTGTCTACAAACATTGTGTCTATATATCCTCTACTTTTAGTTTTTTTTTTAATAGTATCTTCTATTAATTTTCTTTCTTTTCTTCCTACTAGGGTAGGATGTTGAAAAGAAATAGTCTAGTGCTTATTGTTTGCCTTGAACAATGAGTAATAAACACAAACTTTAATCTTCTGTCTGTTGTCAGTAAACTTCCAACAGGTCCTGAGGACGTAAAAGTTCCCTTGATATAAAAGGTTATTTCCTTCCTAATCTGTGTTTCCTAACCTTGCTCCACTGCACATAACTAATAAGTGTGCAGCCCAGACTCCAGCTGTGGCAAAGTAGAACACTCCATGTAATGAGTTCTATTATTTTTCTCTTTGCAATTTAATAGACCAGTAACTTTAATACGATAAAAAATGTTTTCAAGACAAATCAAAATGTAGTTCTAATTGTATCACTTGTTTTCTTTTTCTACTATTGATTTTTTCTTCTCAATTATGTAGTATAATCTATTGGTACCAATCTGAATGAGGCTCATTGTTCATTAGTAGAGACATTGATCTTAACATTCCACAATGATTCAAAGTCCTGTGTTTGTTGACTGAACCGTTTAGGAGAATTTTTAAAAATGAAAGCTTGATCTCCTCTGTGAGCAATAATAAAGAGAAAATGCTCAGACTTATTCACCTTTTCAAAGGATCAGGATCAAGTCTGTCACTGAGCTAAATGAGCTCCAACTGTATCTTAATCGATGGACTAAAATATGATAGTAGATGGCACCTTATCATTGCTTAGATATTTGGAATGGAGTTTTCCTTCTTGCTATAAAGTTCACTAGCAGTTAAAAGAGCATATTCACCACAGACATAACTATGGTTATTTTCTGCCAAGTGTTATTTGACTTTCAGTCATTTTGAGCCTGTGGTTTTATAAAAGGAGCTGTATTTGTGAATTTTTAATTTTTGGAACTTTGATCCACAATAGGCACTTATGTATTTATGGATGCACTTTAAATTTTAATAAGGCTCAAATGCAGAAGCAGCTATGGTCCATTTGCTGTAAGGGCCTTTAATCAGAGTTATGGTAAACATGAAGATCCAATAATCTGAAACTCAGATGCAGAGTTCATTTTACAATTAGACAAGCCCAAAGGGACATGACCTTAAGGTCAGGACAGGGTGCCTCAAAGTTCAACTTAGGCCCTCCATAGAGTATTTTCAGAAACCTATTTGCATTTTAATTATTTACTTATTTTTAGAATATGCACACATTTGCTCCCATGAAGTCAGGGTGGGCTGAGTGGAGACACAAATTGCCGTATACAAAGATAGAATGAAGTACTCTCAAAAGAGAAATGAATCACTTCATTAAGATGGATAAGGACAAACTGTGATGAAATAGATCAAGTAAGAGAAAAAATTTCCATGAATAATTACAAATTAGCTTTAAAAAATGGAATTAAAGTGCTGAAACCATTTTTCCCCTCCACATTTTGCTATTATTTATTTGGGTGAATGGGACAAAGAGAGAGAATGGAAGGAAGAGTGAAAATATTCATAAATGGGTAATGGGTTATGGATTTTCATCCTAACTCTGCCCCTATTCTGTTACAGGACTATAGACAGTCGATAAACTATTTTTTAAACTGTTGATTTTTCTCTTTAGTAAAAATAAGGTTTGTTATTCCCTTTGCCATCTTAACAGAATAATGATCTACATTTCCCCTTGTCTTCTTTGCACACCAAGTAAATCACATTTTCTGTGTAGTGATATTCCTGATAGAAATGTTTCTTCTGTTTATTGTCCCTGCTGTTAAGATTTCCTGACATCAAAAAAAAAAGAGATTTCCTGACATCATAGAAGTCACATGTGTTTCTGTCCTTACATAGACTAAAACTAAAGAGAAAACTGCCTCAGTTATTTCCAAAATAAATCTAGAGATAAGTTTTTTATATATACATTTGAATTTAAAAGTAATATGGTACTATTTGTAAAGTGTAATATTATTAACATAATGTAATATGATATAATATGGGTATGTATATGTTATATATGTATAAATTTACATACACATTTGAGGAGACCATCTTTGTCTTGAATTACTGATGGCAATTACAGGACTCAACAACATAGTACAACATATTGTCCACAACACATTGTCAAAGTTTCCTAACTTGATTTGTCATTTGTTATCAGTGCAATAAAATTTCAGAGATATATCTTGAGACCTCATACAGTGTTTTGCAACAAGCAAATAGGTGTCCTCATTGAAATTATAAAAGAGTTCAATTGAATAAATTATAGAGTACCACTCTACACATGAAGGTAGTTAATAATTACTATTAAAATGATTTCTCACTATTTATTTGCTGATTATGAACTGCATAAATTCCTACAGCTTTTTATTCATTTTATTGAGTCATAAAAAACTCTTTAAGTAGCTTTCATTATCATGCTTTTTGACGATGGGAAAATAAAGGTTAGAAACTGAAAGACAGAAAACTAAGACAGGGTCTGGAGAGAAAATGCAGGAGGTAAGGACCTTGCTTTAGATGTGACTCACCCAGTTTCATCCCAGTGCTACATATGATCCCCCAAATACCTCCAAGAGGGCCTCTGAGCACTCTGCCAGGAGTAGCCTCTGTTAACCATCAGGTATAACCTGTCACACCTTCAAAAAACCTAAAAATGAAAAATGGCACAGAGCGAGAGCCTTGTGTATCCAGGGCTAAATTAACTTTTCCTTTCATTTTAATACCATACCTAGCAGGTCCCTGGCTTAATGCTCTATAATCATTCCCAGTGGAACTTGGACCTACCACATGCAAACCATGTGTTCTAACCCTCAGAGCTGTCACTCTGGTAAATTTTAAAAAAAAAGTAAATTAAAAAAAAACTTTATACAATTAAAAATAAAATGAGCCCTTAAAGTATTTCTTACACACATATGCATATATATATTTGCATATACAGACACAGATATCTCTCTTATGTGTAATACAAAGAAATTTTGTAAGGGAATAAGAAAGCCCAAAAAGCAATGGAAATGATGATGATGATGTTGACCAGGAAAACTATTCTTCAATAGGAAACTTGCCACTAGATTGGAGGTAGGGGAGGTAAATTATGGAGAGAACATTAGGACAATGGGGAAGGGGCAAGTGCCTGCCCCAGGGGCAGGCTGGGGTAGACAAATGAGAGGGAAATTGGGCACATGGGCAAGGAAAGTTGACTCTGGTGAAGGAATCCGTGTTGTAATGCCTACAACTTAATAGTAAATAACTATCTAACTGTAATTTATGGTGATTACTTTTTTTAAAAATTATCTGAATACCCTCTGAAATGCATTATACAGAAGAGAAAGTTTTAGGAAATCAGACTGTAAATAAATCCATGACCCAAAGGAACCACTTATACACTCAGCTCTTTATTTGTGACCACCATAGTCCTAAAACTTCAGCATCTAGTAAAACCCCATCTACATAATCTTTGTGTCACCTCCTCATTAATATATTACAATGACATGTCTCTGAACAGGCGATAAAAGCATTGTTCTCCTCAGCATCACTTTCAATGGCAGTATTAAGTAGGGGGAATTGCTGTCTTTTGTCTTTGTATCAAGATATTTCTTTAATGTCCCCTAATAAGACATCACTTCCTAATAAGGGCAGTGATTTATGGATTGCATTACTTTGGCAAATCTAAATCCTGAAACACTCAGACTGCATCTCACTAAAGGGGGCAAGCCCTATGTCTGCTAATGTCCAAAGTGGAGCTGATTTGTATCGCAGTGTTTGAATGGAGTACAATCTGGGTAATGGGGACTTCCTGGCCACAGGCACCTCTCGTCCGAGTCACCTTCTAAGCAGCCAGTGAAATCAGAAAGCTCAAAGGCGCCTTTCCCTGAACCTTAGCATTGTCATCTCACCTTCCTCTGTGCTTATAAGGCGACAGTGCGCTCACATTGCTGCTACGGTACCTGACTGCCTGCAGAAGAGAAATTCTCATGCGGTTTTTAATCCTTTGTTTTTTTTCTTCCTCTTTTTTTTAATTGAGATCACTTCATGAGCACATGGCACTGTATTCATTTACATGTGTGAAGTAACTATTTGATATGTGTATTGTAAGTTCTGCTAACTTCCATTCCATCATCTCATATAATTGCAAACTTGCTTTTTTTGTGATGAGTAGTTTTAAGATGCACTCTCTCAGCAGCTTTGAAATTTATGATACAGTATTGCTAATGACAGTTACCAGACTTCCGTGTCATTTCTCAAATTGACGTATCTCATAACTGCATCCTTGTATATTTTGACCTTTCTCACCTATTCCTCACACCCTAGCTTGTTTTTGTTCAGTTACAAAACCCAGGTAAATATTTTCCTCACCCTAGCTCAATATGTTTATTAAAGTCATTGGACCTTTATGTACTTTCATCAGGACCAAACATGATGGCCTCTCAGTATTTGCATTTCAAACCATAATGCCCCAAAGAAGAGAGAGAGAGAGAGAGAGAGAGAGAGAGAGAGAGAGAGAGAGAGAGAGAGAGAGAGAGTATAAAGGAAAGTGTCTGCCATAGAGGCAGGGGGTGGGGTGGGTGGGGGTCGGTGCAAGGGATACTGCGGTCACTGATGGTAGAAAATGTGCACTAAGTAGAGGGATAGGTGTTTGATCATTGTATGACTGAAACTCCATCATGGAAGCTTTGTAAGTGTATCTCACAGTGACTCAATAAGAACTAAATAAAAATAAAATAAAAATAAAGTCATTGGGGAAACATTTGACTTTGGATTCAAAACTGGAAGGACTAGAGAGATAGTGCAGTGACTGAGGTTCTTGCCTTGTATACATCCCACCTGAATTCAGTCCACAGCATCCTGTACAGTCCCCTCCACTGTACCAGGACTGGTCCCTGAGTGAGCACCAGGAGGAAGCCCTGAGTACCTCAGGGTGCTCCCCCAAAATAAACAAACAACATTAGGAAATAGGAGGAAGAAAAGGGTAGTTCACCATATCAAGGATCTCCTCACAGCACTGCCACAGAATAAAACAGTGCTGATGGAGCTTAAGGTGGGAAGTTAGTAACTGGAACCAGTCTTCCCTCCAGAATGCCAGCTTACATTTGCTCTTTCTCATTTTCCATTTTTAGGGAAAAAACATAGTAGCATATTAATAAAATCGTTTTCTTTCAGTTGTCTTTTATTTTCTCATGGGCTTACTGATTTTGAATACTACGTGGTATTGGGAGTTTAGCTTCATGCCTCCATAAGTTTGTAACTGTAACCAGGTCCGTTGCCTTAGTCCTAGCACCATCTTGACACCTCAAAGTCCCTCTTCTCCTTCTTTGACCTCTGTTCTCTGGTTTAAGGGTTCAGGTAATTTTATTGTGTCTTAACGGTTCATGTGCATTAGTAATTTTCATTCCATCAAACTTATTTTTACCTCTGAGTGAAACAATCTATTTGTCCTTTACTTCCTCACATATGGCACTGAGCACTTAACATGATTTCTGTGGATTTTGATGTTCAAAGGCTGGATTTCATCTTTTTGAAGATTCTCCCAAATGGTACTCAGGAAACTTGGGAATCCTTCTGAGTATTCTTCATAAATCATCTGGTGGTTAATTTTTAGGTCCCAGATATGAGGTTATGCTTGGACTCTGGGGTAGTGGGATTATATAGAATACCCCGGCAGTGCTTGGAGTTCCCCAGGATGCCCCTGGCAATCCTCCAGTGATCAGGTAATGGTCAGAAATAAAGTGAGATCAGTGAACCTTATACTGTAACCATTGTACTATACCTTCAGTCCTAGACCTTACCTCTTTAATGGCAAAGTGGTATTCTGTTGATTATAGGGACCATTAACTTCTTTTTCCAACCATCTATTGAGCATTTATGCTCAGCCTCTGAGTCTCTATTTTGACTCTTGCAAATGATGCTTCTATGAATATGGGCATGCATGTTTTCCTCCAAATTATTGTTTTTAGATATTATCATTTAGATAAGTATCTGAATGTTGTTACTAAATCATATGGGATTTTTATTATATGCAAGGATTAAAATGAAAAGACTTAATAAGATAACCCCTTCCATAATAAGCATTGTCCTTCCAGTGTTCATCGATTTGCTTGAGCGGGCACCAGTAACGTCTCTATTGTGAGACTTGTTCTTAGTGTTTTTGGCATATCGGATATTCCATGGGGAGTTTTCCAGGCTCTGCTGTGCAGGCAAGATACTCTTGGTAGCTTGCCAGGCTCTCCGAGAGGGATGGACGATTCGAACCCAGGTCAGTAGCATGCAAGACAAATGCCTTACCCACTGTGCTATCGCTCCAGCAGGAAAGTTAGGACCCGTAAGTGTTAGGACCTGAAAGATAGTGAACTATGCCTGGGCAGGGCAAAGCCAGAGGAAACTCTGGTGGAGGTTCATAGCGGTCCTGACGTGCAAATCGGTGGTTGATCTGGGTATAGGGGTGAAAGACTAAACGCATTATCTAGTAGCTGGTTCCCTCCAAAGTTTCCCTCAGGATAGCTGTCACTCTCTCCCATGATTTGTATAATACTGGTCATAATTTCTAACCAGGCATTTTTCTATAAGCATATTAAAAACTAGTGGCACTCTTCATTTTAATTTCTATTTTTCCCACTGCTGCATTTTACTCATTTTGTTTTTCTTGCAATCTTAAGGAGTGTGAAGTGAAATAATATGATGCTGATAATATCTATGGTGATCATAGAAAAGGTATTAACACGAGTACCATGGCAATATAATTTCCTATAATGTGTATTAAATGTAAGAAAGTTCATTACTAAAGAGGATTAAAATAACCTTTTTAAAAATGTTATTAAATTGCCGTGATTTACAAAGTTATTTAGAGAGAATTAAAATTTCTATAGCAAACATACCTAGATGGTATGCAGAGGAAGAATAATAAAATAATTCCTATGGTCAAAAGTTGAGGAAGAGCTATGTAAAATGCTCCCACCAGATATCTACAGATTATATAACTATATTCGAAGTTGTGGAGTATATTAAAGTGAAGAAATATTTCTCATAGGTTTCCCTGATATTTTTCCGGGAGCAATCTTATAATGCATTGAAGAGAAACACTACTGATATAGTTCAGAATTAGCTTTCCTTAGAAAATTCTTACAGAATTCTTAATTCATGGCAACAGAGTTTGAGTAACCAGTAATGACAAGCATTTCTGAAAATTTAAGGGAGAACATCCAGCCCATTTTTTTTTCTTTTTGGGTCACACCTGGCATTTCACAAGGCTTATTCATGGCTCATGCACTCAGGAATTACTCCTGGTGGTGCTTGGGGGACCATATCAGATGCTGGGACTCAAACCCAGGTTGGCTGCCTGCAAGGCAACCTACCCGCTGTGCTATTGCTCAAACCCCAGTCCAGTCCATTCTTGAGGACTCTTACAGTCTCACAGAGCTTGAGATTTTATTCTGATGTAACCAAGAGATGGTCTACTTGAATTTGAGTGCAATCTCTGACATATGTCAGCATAGCAATTGGGACAAATTACTGATCTCCATGCTGCCTGGATCTAATCTCAAAATTGGAGATGTGGTAGCACTATCACACCCTTTGCATATTTGTGGATAAAACATTTCATCAAAGGAAAGAGCTGTGTAGAAATAAAATTGGCATCGCATTTAACACCACTATAATTATCCCTTAATAGCTCTCCAACATGGAAGCCAATAATCTCTGACCATTTCCTAGCATTCTCAAAATTCATTTTCACTTAGGGCCAGCTATGAAAAAATGGCTTCTTTAAAAAATAAGTTAATTTAAAACACTTCCCAAGTTAAATGTACTTGTCTCAGTACTACATAAGACAGAACACACCAAAGGATGCTCTTTCTTTCACCACACTTGGAAACTGAAATTATTCCATTTTGTAAGTGCACAGTTTTTACAACCGGCAGCTGTGTCCACAGTTGCACTTGGCCCAGCTTGCTTCCAGTCTTTGCTTTGTGAACACTAAAGCACAGATAATAACCAGTGATGTGGTCTGACTGATCTCATGTTAGTATAGATGTAATGGAGATATGTGTTCAAATGATATGACTAATGGTTTAGTCAACAATTATTTAAATAAAGATTTATATATATATATATTTAAATATATAGAAATTCATCTGAAATGTTTCTTTTTTCTCATCTCTATGAGAAAGACCAAGCTTCTAAGTTGGCTTAGTTACTATGCTTTAACTCAGTTAAATATACATCCCAGGGTTTTCCGTTAGATAAAGTACAATGAACAGAATTGAATGCATCAAAAAAATATTGTTTCCCAAGACCCCATTGTCCGAGAAGATTTTCTGAAAGTCGCAGCTGTTGCATCCATTTATGAATGGAGAATTGAAGTGATTAGACACATTTCACTGTGTGTGTACCAGAAATTGAGAGAGAGACTGAGAGAGAGAAGGAGAGAGAGAGAGGAGAGAGAGAGGAGAGAGGAAGAGTGAGAGAGAACACTGTACATGTGACCTGGCTCAGTGTACAACAGTGAGAGACAAATTTAGCTTCCTGAATGGTGGAGTTGGTGAGACATGGCAATAATTGTCGTGGTCTTAGGAGGGCTAATGAAACTCCTACTTTATTGTCCCAAATATACAACAAGGAGACCATTGCATGCCTAGAGTTCTATGCCAACACATGAGAAAATTTTTAGTGAACTATTAGAAAAATGTTTAGATTATATCCTGGCACTAACTCTCCTCAAATTTTTTAAATACCAGTAGGGACTTTGTGTTTAATTGCACAAAGTGTTTAACTATACAAAGTAGTGAGATGAAAATAAACATATCCAGGCAAAATCAAACCAAGTTCAAGGCTCATTTGAACATTCAATAAGTGTTAAGCCAATGTCTATTGTACAAGGTGCTGCTTTCTGAAACTACAAGGATAATAAAGATATAGAAGTTACCACAAAAATGCAAACAAACAAAAAAGTCTGGCCACTCTGGCGGGTGGAAACAGATGGCCACAGTACAGTGATGAAGTGCTTTGGGAAATGTGTGACTGGTAGCATGGAGAAAGAAGAGGGCCCTTTTCAGGTGAGGTGAGACAACCGAACATAAAACACAGCTGATGGAGATGCACAGGAAGGGCACCAGGCAGAAGAGTACCTTGATGCAAACACATGACATGTTCAGAAGAGCACAAGATGACCTATGGCAGGGTAAGAAAACCCAAAGAGTTCGAAATTGGGAAGATTTAGAGGAATCCAAAGGTTACTCTTGGAATTTTGTCTCCTTACTAGAAAGAATGACTTGAGAGCTTAATATTTAAGTGTTTAGGTCCATGTCTACATTTGCTCTAAAATATAACCCGGAGGGAACATGAAGTAAATAGGTTAGAAAAATATGAATACAATATATTTTCATGCAGATATGCAGGATAAATAAAGCAAATGAGCAAATGGAAATGAAGACAAACCCTGGCTTTTTAATATGGTTTTATTTGAGGAAGGAAGAGCAATCCCTGCAGTGTTCAGGGCTTACTCTTTTATCTGTGCTCAAGATCACTCCTGGTTGTACTCTGGGGATCAAATGAGTTGTAGGAGAGTCAGGGATTGAACTGGGGTCTGATTTTGCAAGGCAAGTGCCTTAAACTCTGTAGTATTTCACTCAGTTTTTGTTGTTGCTTCTCAAGTAGTGCTTCGGTAACTAGAGCTTCCAGAGATGCTCGAGTTACCCAACAAACAGATCAAAAAGAATATCAAAGGAGCTTCAGTGCTTAGGCACTGCAGTACTGAAGACCACTAGGCCACACCCATTTGATGTTCAGTGGTATGCACTAGGGCCATACCCAGTACCAGGGGGAGATGGAAAATGTAGAACTAGGATTTTAACTGGGGTTCTGTGTATGCAGTGCATGACTGACCCCTGTGCCATCTCCAAACTCTGAATCCAGAAATACTGATGGCAGAACGGGGGTCATCAGAGAAGGGGCATGGTGCAAAGGCAGACAAGTAACTGAGATACTATTATAGTGCACAATACATCTGTTTCAATTTGTCCTTTAATGCTTCTGATAATCACATTATTCTGATCTCAATTCACAGCTTGGAATGAAGGCCCCGGAAATATCACTAATATTTCCTGAAACCAATCATGTAGCTCCTAGTGTGCTATATCAAACAGAGGTCGGAGTAGTAGAACTGGAACTTCTTGCTTTGACATTATTAGAATGGAAATAAATAATCATTTTGTTTTCTGGAAACTTCTGAGTCTTCTATTATTGGTTTTAATTGAGAGACATAAAAATGCAAACATAAAATCTGGAGTGAGATGGAGAGTATTCTTTGAATTCTATTATGTTTGACTGAAGAACTTCATGAATCTTCAAAATAAATAGTTTTTGACCACACATCCCTGTACTCCAAATCAGTTATTCCAACTCTTTTATGCCTTATTTTAGCTTTTAGAGATATTAGAATTCTATAGCTATAGAATCTTGGACTGGTGTTTTTTGGTCATTGGAATCTCTGCCCTTGCATAATTTGTCCTACTGGTCACTCCCCACACCCACCCAATAGCCTCCCCCCCCCCCCCCCCCCCCGTGCTTATCTGCAAGGAGATTGAATTTGCTTCTATTCTCTTTTCGCTGAGTAAAATGTGAAACTGAAAGTACTACTTTTATAGCCTTCTCTAACTTGGCAGAAACTTTGGCTTGTATCCTTCCCTCCTAGCTCACTCTGTTTACTTGACCTGCCTCTTCATACCCGTGTGAACCCCAGGAGGGCTAGGAAAATTGTCCTACAGCAAGATAAGCTACTGCAAGGAAAGGTCAGTCGTCTGAGAGAAATCTAAAAAAATGATGTATTAAAAATATGCTTTGCTGTGGCAAGTACAGATAACACTCTCTCCTTCATATCTCCTCCACCTCTTTCCACTTCTGAAAAAATCAGTGTTCTCAGTTCTACAGATTTCAAGACTCTGTAGTTATATCCAAGCAGAGTATGGAGCAAGGTCACTGTCACTGTCTCTGTCCTCCCGTTGTTCATCGATTTGCTCGAGTGGGCCCAGTAACATTGTGAGACTTGTTACTGTGTTTGGCATATCCAATACATCACGGGTAGCTTGCCAGGCTTTGCCATGCAGGCGAGATACTCTCGGTAGC
This sequence comes from Sorex fumeus, assembly GCF_029834395.1. Lineage (NCBI taxonomy): Eukaryota > Metazoa > Chordata > Mammalia > Eulipotyphla > Soricidae > Sorex > Sorex fumeus. The sequence goes on along the minus strand of NW_026606134.1, from coordinate 5,725,677 downwards.
TTGCCGGACTCTCCGAGAGGATGGAAAAAGGTACATTACAGATATATGAATTTCTTATGCACTGCAATAATTGGAGAAATTGAAAAGCAAAGTGCTTCTCGCACACTGTTTGATATAAGATTTATAAACCTCCTCAGTCCTTTTGTTTTTCACAGAGTAAAGGCTGGTGTCTTTCATTATTTGTTAAACAAATTCGTGTTTACTTGTATTTCTTTTGCATCCAGTCACATTCTTACAAAGCCATTTAATCAACACATGATTTTACTCACAGAACTTGTGTTTATAGTTTGTAGGAATCATTAGTAAATGCTGAGTTTAACTTCTTGTTTTTCTCCAAAGGCATGAAAATTGGGCAACCAAATATTGATTTTACCATTTCTAATTACATGGCTCATTGATATAATTGTACCATACCTACTAGCTGTAGATAGAATGAGAGTACCTATATTTTGTAGCTTAAGATTTTATTTAGGGGTGTGTGTGTGTGTGTGTGTGTGTGTGTGTGTGTGTGTGTGTGCGTGTTTCTGCACACGCTCACATGTGCGCCCTGGGAATCAAAAGCAAGGCTTCACACACAGGGTAAGAGTCTACTGCTAAGCCTCACACCTTTCAGACCTCTGTACCTTTTCTGTTTTTTCTTCTTTTTGGATTAAACCCGGTAATGCACAAGGGTTAAATCCTGGCTCTGCACTCAAGGAATTACTCCTGGTGGTTCTCAGGTGGCCATATGGGATGCTGGGAATCAAACCTGAGTTGGCTGCATGCAAGGCAAACGTCCTACCCACTGTGCTATCACGTCAGGCCCTCCTGTACCTTTTATTTTTGCATAAAATCAATTAAAACCTCTTTCTTAATTTCATCCTGTTTTCTTTATCTTTCTGGTAATAGCAAAGATCAAAGTTGCACACTTGGTTGTGGTGCTGATGGAGGTTCCACATTTTTAGTTGTGGCCTTCACACAAAGATGGTTGTAATACACCCAATATTGTGGCAACTTTTTCTTTTGTGGTAGTGATCTCAAGCTACAGTGTCCAGAGAATTGCAGTGGGCTCTGCTCGGGTGCTAGTGCTAGAACTTAAAGCCTAATGTTTGGAAAGAGGCACTGTACCACTGGACCCTTTCTCTAAGCTTTCCCCAGTCTACAAGAATAAGTGAACATGTAAAAATGAAGAGGATAAAGCCAATTTAATTATTAGGAGACAGGGGCTCAGCTGAAGACTGAATAAACTTGCTGGGACTATGAGTATTTTAACTGTGTCTGAAGTAGATATATCTAAACTGACTTCTTCTCTTACAACTCATTGTTTCTTCTATAATTTTGCACTGCTACCTCTATTCTTTAAATATGGATTATTATTATATGGGAGGGAAGAAAAGAAATAATAAATTCCTAGGCCAATAGAAAGAACCATGACAAAAAATCCCAGTGTATCCAGGCAAAACTGCATATTTTGTCTGTCTAGTTTGTCTCATGAAAAATTCTACTGCACTCTTTCCAAAAGAGAAATTGAGAACTCTAAAGTCCCACATTTAACAGGCTTTGGCACAGTCACAACCTTTCCATTGAAAGAATAATAATTAATTTTTTATCAAGCTGTCAAGGATGTTTAGTCTTTTGGTCACAGTTCACAGTACTAAGACACATTGAACTGTCACATTTCTGTGAACTGTAGCCAACTCCAAAGATCATTTAATAATTCAGTAGGGAAAGTTTCTAGGATTGTAATGGCCAGGAGATAGGAGACGAAATGAATTTTATGCAGGTAGAAATAACAGTGATTAAAAATGAAAAAAATTATCATAAAAAACTGGAAGAATCTGAGTTTCAATTAGGCATCCTTTACCAGCTTAATTGTCTGTGTTCTCCTGAATAATCAAAGTATATTTAATGTTTTCCAAATATAATATTCACCATTACGGAATATTTACAGAAGTTAAAGTGAAAAAAAGCATATATTTGCAGTGTAGTGTATCACTATAAGCTTACAATTTAACTTAATTGTATTTTACATACTAAAAAAAATGTTTTTAGGGCTGTACCTGGTGGTGCTGGGTGCCGACTCATTGTGCTGCACTCAGAGATCAACCTGCTGTGCTCAGAGATTCAACCAGAGTCAGCAAAATATGAGGGAAGCACTTAACCTGAAGGACTGTCTTTGGCCCCAAAGACTACATTCTTTTTTTAAAATTTTTATTAGTCTATAGCACTGTAGCACTGTCCTCCCATTGTTATGGATTTGCTCAAGCAGGCCCAGTAACATTATGAGATTTGTTGTTACTGTGTTTGGCACATCGATTATATCACGGGTAGCTTGGCAGGCTTTGCAGTGCGGGCAAGAAACTCTCAGTAGCTTGCTGGGCTCTCTGAGAGGAAGGGAGGAATCGAACCTGGGTCAGCCACATGCAAGGCGAACACCCTACCCGCTGTGCTATCGCTCCAGCCCACATTCTTATCTACAGCAATTTATTAATCCATGCCATGTATAAAAATATATCACATATAATAATATGCATGGCTTATTTTTTTAAAAAAATATTGGTGAATCACTGTGAGGTACAGTTACAGACTTACAAACTTTCGTGCTTGCATTTCAGTCATAAAACAATCGAGTACCCATCCCTCCACCAGGCTTATTTTTATTTTTATTTATTTATGTAGGAGTACTGCTATTTATTCAGCTACTGATTAGGCTTATTTTTAAATACTTTTTCTGTTATGAAAAATTTGGTGAGGGTGCTCATGACTTACTTCTGACTCTGCACTCAGGGATCATTCCCCATGCAACTCCAGGAACTATAACGGGTCCTGGGGCTCAAACCTGGGTCAGCAACATGCAAGCCAAGAACCCTTCCCACTGTCCTGTCTCTCTGGCCACTGTTTGCAAATCTTAAAAAATAGGGTTACAAAACTATGCAGATCATCAGAACTCTCTTGACCATTTTAAAGTAGGACTGTATTTCTGAGTGTGGAACGCAGAATTGGGAGTCTTTGGGGCTAGGTTTTGGCTATCTGACAGACTCTGAAAGATCAAGAGCTATACCTTCTCTTGTAAGAACTCTGGCTATATGTCATTCTGACACACTGGGTTCATGGGACTGGCTAACGAGAGGGCAATGGCAGTCTACCTAGCCCCACCAGCTGCACACACAAAGAGAAGGAGGGCAATCCCTAGAAGGAGGATGAGTACATGGAGCCATATGAAAAAAGACAAGATGCATCCCAGAGCCTCTGCAGGCAGAAGATTCACTTTATTGCAATCAGGTTTAGGTTTATAAATTTTAAGAGAAAAGGGGAACCAATGGATGGACATCTCCAGGGGGGAGATTCCCGCACAACCCCACAAGCAGCTGAAAAGGGTGTTCTGGTTCTTCACTCTTCCTTGCTGCCTGACATTTAGCTTCCTCAACAGTCCCTGACGTAGGACAGTGGTAGCTGGGTGTTGCAGTCAGCTGAGAAGGGAGGGAACCATCACTGCTGTGATGCCGAGGGGTCCTGCTGGGGTCACCTAATGCTGGTAGCTTGAGCCAAGTCAGGGGGCTCATCCTTGACCCCAGCTGCTCCCCCAAACCCCTGCAGTACCCCACGGCTATGTTCCTCAAGTGAGTGCAGTCATTCTATATCTGTCCCTCGCCTTCTGACTCATTTCACTCAGCATGATACTCTCCATGTCCATTCATTTATAGGCATATTTTATGACTTCATTTTTCCTAATAGCTATGTAGGTGTGCCATGGTTTCTTTATCCATTCATCTGTTTTTGTGCACTCAGGTTGTTTACAGATTCTTAGTATTGTGAATAGTGCTGCAATGAACATAGGAGTGCAGATGGTATTTCTTCTGTTTGCTTTTGGGTCCTCTGGGTATATTCCCAGAAGTGGTATTGCTGGGTCCAACCGGAGCTCAATTTCTAAGTATTTGAGGAATGTCCATATTGTTTTCCCAAAGGGCTTGACCGGTTGACATACCCACCAGCAATGAATGAGCGTCCCTTTTTCCCACATCTGCACCAGCATGGGTGGTTCTTGGTGGTTCTTGTTCTTTTGGATGTGTAGAGGACTCATATCCAAGGCCAGAGAAAAGAGGGTCTAGGAAGACTGGTTAATGGTTGTTATCTACGACAAGTGTGTGTGGGGGGAGCAGAGGTTAGGTAAAATAGAGAAAGGATAAGTATGACAATAATACTTGGAAATGATCATGCTTGGCAAGAACTGAGTGTTAAAAGTAGGTAAAGGGATATAGCAACAACCTTCAAGTATATGTATCACAAAGCACAATGCCAAAAAGGAGAGTGAGTGAGGGAACAAGTGAGAGAGAGAAAGAGAGAGGGAGAGAGAGAAACAGAGAGAGACAGAGAGAAAGGTGCCTGCCATAGAGGCAGACTGGGGCAAGGGTGATGGGAAGGAAACTGGGGACAGTGTTGGAATACTGTATGACTAAAACTTAATCGCAAATAGCTTTGTTAAGGGTCTATCTCACAGTGATTCAATCAAAAAATCTTAAAATAATAAAAATAAAACATTCTGGCTACTTTTATGATGTATATTTGTACTGTTGCAAAATTCATATTAGCTATGGGACAGTTCTTGAATCTCCTAATATTTAAAAGTCCATCTACCATGTGGGTAACCATATGCAGCTTTATCTTTCCATTAGAATCTGTAAGAATACAATGGAATTAGGGTCCCTTATTTAGATTTGAGGATAAGTGGTCAAAGATTCTGACCCATCTGAGACATGTATGGCAATAAACCTTCAAGAATTATTTAAAATGAATAGTTAATGCAATCAAAATCTGATTTTCTGTACATCTTAATGGTTTAATTAAAGCAAGAGAGCAGTCAGAGAAAGATAAATTAGTGAAGAGAAGTTTTCATTGAGATTATGAAATGGAATTAAGGATTTTTTTGTGCACAGTAATATAATTGGCTAAAAACCTGGGAATAATAGCCATCACCTTAGGTGATACTAAGCTACTTCTCTCAGCATTTGTTATTCATTTTATAAGCACTCTTGGACTGATCATGATTTTTGGCATATTCTTCAAATCTCAATCTTAATCCACATCTGGCAGCCATTAGCTCTTATTTTTTTTCCCATTGACTCCCTTGGAAGGGGAAAATTGTGTTATTTGCTCCAACCATGTCTATGATTATTATGACCTTGAAGAACTTTCTAACGAAACATAGAAATTTGGAGAAGTGTGGGCTTTTCTTTTCCACAGGATTTTCTCACAGCAGACAGTTTTAAGAGAAGATGTATCCTCTAAAAACCCACAAATTTAAGTCAGTGAAGATGGATAGTTGCCATTAGGAAGGAGACTGGTCTAGTAGGACATTATCTGATATGTCATCAGCTTAGCTTTATTGAAATAAATCCAGCCTAATAGACATGTCTGTAATTGGGAAAGGCACAGATTGTTAACACTGGAAGGGGCAGCTGCAGAGCTAGCCCAGCTTCCCAATCCAAAAATTAGGAAGGAGACTTCTTAGAGGACAGCATTCAGTTGTCAGATGCATCCTGCTGTCTGGAAGCCCATTTCATTTAAAGACTCACTCTGCAGTTTCAAATCCAGACCCTGCTTATGACCTGAGTAAGTAACTAGACTCCCTGTGCTTCAGTTTCTTTACCAATGATATAGAGATAATCATACTACTACATAGTCACTTTGGAGTAACTAAGAGTTCTTAGTTCTTGTCCAGAGTGATCATTTCTATCATTGTAATACTGGTTCCTTCTCTATCCCTATAGCCCTTCACCGTACACATACTTGTGACAAGCTTCTAACCACTGACCAGTCCTCCTGGCCCCTGTTTTTCCTGGCCTTGGATATTAGTCTCATATTATTATTTTGTTATATCCCACAAATGAATGCAGTCATTTTATATCTGAACTGTGTTAAAAGTAGGTAAAGGGATATACATGATAACCTTTTATTTTATCTGTATTGCAAACCAAAATGCCCAAAGGATGGAGAGAGAGAGAGAGAGAGAGAGAAAGAGAGAGAGAGAGAGACAGACAGACAGACAGACAGACAGACAGACAGACAGAGAAAGTGCCTGCCATAGAAGCAGGGGATGTGGGGCAGTGCAGGAGGGAAGCTGGGGAATCATTCTTGGATAATGTACACTGGTGAAGCGATGGGTGCTGGAACATTATATGACTGAAATCCACTCATGAACAACTTTGTAACAGTGTGTGTCACTGTGATTCAATTTAAAAAAATAGTAAATATCATTTAATTAGGTAATTTTGCACCAAGATTTGTGCTTATGATTAACATCTAGTATCTGAAGGGTTTTTCCTCACAAATTCTCTGCTGGGGATAATGCTGCCCCAGGGGACACTGGTCTTATCGGGGGCCTTTTCAGACGTGGCAGCACCAGCTTTGAGAATGCTTCTGGCATCTAACAGGGATGATTCTGAAAATCTTGTAATGAGTAGGTCAGCTTCACTTCCCACACACACATTTATCCAAATCAAAAGGCAGAAGGGCTGACACTGCGGAACCATCATGTAGATTGAAAGGAAATAATAATTTGAATCTGGGCTGTATACTGAAATTGAGTTTACAGTGAAAACAATATCTAAAATAATGATTTGGGCAGTTCTGCTCATGCAGACTCAGTTGGTCTGGGCCCACTCCTGCCTATGGTTGGCTAATTGGGCTATGGTCAGTTCAAGCCCAGTACTGATGGGGCCTCTCAGTTGCTGTGGCTCAAACTCTGCATCTTAGGAAGGAAAGGCTGGTCCCTCACTCCCCAGATATCTCTCCAGTTCTTAAATTATTTCATTCTACTCAGTTAGATAAAAAATAACAAGCATGAGACAGAGTTTCCTGATTTCAACCACTTGACATTTCTTATACATCCTTTATTCTTCAGGTCTCTCTATATTTTTTATTTATTCATTGCCAATCTCTCAGTATTTTGCCCTAGCCAATGGTTCTTTGGATTCAGTAATTTTCAATAAGCTAAGGTTTTCAAATGCAAATTTTCATAAGATAATGCATATTCCGCTACTTTCAAAGTATTATTTATATGAAGCCTGACAGTTATTTTCCACAACTGATTCCATTTTTGTTTTATTGGGAAATGATCAACATAATAATTCTAGGTAACAAATATCACCATCCATAGTTTCTTTCCCCTGAGTTCTAGGAATTTGTTAGATTCATTCTCTTGCGCTTTGGTGATAACTCAAAAGGTGAAGTCCATATCTTGCATGCAATGAGACCCATATTTTATTCCAGTACCAGATGGCTCCTGGTTATCACCAAGAGTGACCCCCAAGTGCTTCCTGTTCTATGCTTCCTCATAACAGAAAGCACATTTACACTTTTAGCAACGCTCACATACACAGTATAGTATTATTAACTACAGTGCTTCTGCTACACATTGAATTTCTGTGGCTTATTTATTGTTATCTTTGATTTACTTCACACAGTTTACCCGGTCATCCCCACTTCTCAGCACACTCTCATGCCCCACAGTAACCACTAATCTGTTCCCTATGTCTAAGAAATTCATTTATCTCTCCTCTCTTTCTTCCTTTCTCTATATAACCTGTTTCATTTAACCTATTTGCCTCCAGCATCCTTGTAAGTGGTAAAATTTCTTTTGCTTTATTCTGGCTGAAATATAGTATGTCATAGACACAAATGAAATAACATATTTTATCCACTTAGCCATCAGTGAAGACTTTGTTTCCATAGTTTGGATATTGTAAATAAAGCTCAATTAAACAGGGAGAGCAGATATATTTATATGAGTTAATATTTTCAATTATGTGGTTAAATACCCTAATTTTTGTAATGCATGGTAAATATATTTTTACCTTATTGAGAACCATCTTTATTACTTTCAGTATTTTATGTATCAATTTGTATTCACAGCAGTAGTTCTCAAGGGACCCTTATATCCACATCATTGCCAATATTTGTTATTTTATTTTTATATTTTATGTTATAGTCACTCTATATTTTTTTCAGTTCAAGGGATGGAACCCAGGATTTCACAAACAGAGAACATGAACTCTCTAGCTGAATTACAGTCATTATAACAATTTTGATGTGATATCTAATTTATATCTCATTAATTTGCATTTTTCCAATAATTAGTGATATTGAGCACCTTTTCAGATACCAGCTTCCCATCTGGTTGTCTTCTTAAAAACATTCACTTAGATGCTGAGATTTTAAACATTTAATTGTATTTTCTTTAAGTTGCGGGATGTTTTTATATTTTTGAATATTTGTCCTTATAGTAGTGTTATATTTTGAATATGAGTCTTCCCAAACTCAGTGAATTTGCAACAGCAAGTACTTATCCTCTGACAGGTGTGCAGGTGACTGGTTCAGTGGCCAGTTGAGCTTCCCAGATGAATTGCAGGCTCTGTCAGTTCTGTCTGTGTCCTTCATTTCAGTTTGCAGTTTAAAGGAGCTTGTTTGTAGCAGTTAGTCCTCACTACACAGGAACCAATTCAAACCTCATTCATACACCATTGGTCCTTTTCCTATCACATTCACGAGTGGAGTCATATTTAAATCCAAAGTCAGATATTTGCCAAGCTCAACATCAGTGTACTGAAAAACTATTTCTCCCTCATGGTCAGAAACAAAAATCAATAGAAATATATATTTGTCTGAAAAGATTACTAGTCATCCACACCTTCTCCTTATTTCAAGTAAAGACTACAACTCTTTTCTAAGGTCATTTTCTATTTCTCTTTCTCATCAGAATTGAGACTGCTCATTAGAAAATCATTCCCAGTTTTGTGCAGTATGGTTGAGCTTGGCATTCTATGACACACATCGATGTTTTCCTCATTTTTAATTTTATGTTAATATATGCATGGATATGGTAAATTTTTAGAGACAATAATTTAATTATAGACTCAGACGTTCCCCTGCATAAACAACTTAATAAGGAAGGAAGACATGAGAATGGTTCAAACCTCAGAGTATAATTCTGAAACGACATACCAATTAGGAATGCAAATAACTTTTTAGGAAACAAATATTCCAAAATGTTTTCTGTCTTTTTTCTAGAGAGCAAACATTAGCAAGTCAGAGAGGGAAATGAATATATAACTATATGAATATTCATGATCATTATACATATTTACTTGGGGTCATGGCAAATTTATTTCTCACTTTTTCTCTCTTCTACTCTATTGAATTATATCTCTATTCAAGTTCTCACTCTGACTTATTTATAATTTCACATAAACTAGAGTTCAGGCTCCTTAAATAAGTTAAATTTCCCTCACCCTTGCCTAGAATACACAGGAAATATAATTATAACTCCTTTAAAATGTCTGTTATAGGCACAAGTCCAGGGATGGTCCTCAATGACCAACCAATTCTGTTTGCTCCCCACCTTTTAGGTGGGTAGAGTATTTCAATATGATGATAATGTTACAAGTATCATTCCTGTAGATTTATCATGTTACATGTCATAAATAATCTCAATTTAAGGAATTTATACGAATGCATCTAATCTGATGACCAGCTTTCTCAAAAGTACAGGTCTCTTTCCAGCTGGTAATAGACAAGACAGAGAGAATGAAGGTATGGAGAAGACTCAGTATATGGCTGATGGGTAAAGGATAAAGGGCCTTATAAGAAGAAGTTTATGGACAGTCTCTTGGACAAGAGCAGCCTAAGAAGAGACTAAAGGCCACCAAAGATCATGGTATCTTACACCTACAACCATGAGAAACTAGATACTGCCAAAATCTTTGGTGGGATTTAATAGCAATAGACCTCACATCAGATACTTGGATTTTTGTCTTGCAAGTTATAGGTTAAAGAAGTTATAGGTTAAAGAATCCAGACAAGCCTACATAGACTTCTGTACTTATAACTATGAAATGATAAATAATGCTTTGATCAGGAAACAATATTCAATTTGTTCATTGAATATGCATCAATATAGAATGAATGTTCTAAGACTGTTGTGCATATGATTCTCACAAAACTAAATGTATTGTCAGAAATAATTTTATGTGTCAGAACAGGCATGCTATCTTGGAAAAAATTGCATAATCCTCTCAATATCTCTATTTTTTCAGTTAGCCTTGTAGTTTACACAAGACTAAACTCACTCACATAGGTATACAGTAGCACATTCTATTTTGGAATCTCCCAAATTGGGTATGTAATGGTCATGTAATTCATTTATCAGAATATCTCCTTCTCTCTCATACTTTCTAAATATAACTAATTTACTTGACATGTATACAAATACATACACATAAATAAATATTGGTAGTTTTACAATTCCCTTTAAGGAAAATATTACGCAGTAAAAACACAAAACGTAGCATTGAGGAACTTTACTTAATTAGACTGACTTAAGTTTAATTTTACTAGAAAATTTGAAACATTAATAAACTCAGGATTTTTGATTATTTAAAAGTGAGATGGAGTACAATCAATTCTTATTATTTTTTAGAAGTTATGTTCTATAAGGTCATCAGAAACTCTAAATGAGCAAACATTAACCATTGTTTCTAAGGAAATATAGATTACACCTCTGAGAGCTACCAGTCGTAACATTTATATCAGCTCATCAATACATAATCTTATAATCTTGTTTAAGTATGTTAATGTTTAAACAACCATACTTAATGCGTATGTATCAGTCCGTTGTCATCAAACTTTCAATGAATACTACCATCATCCTTTGTTAAAACTTGTCCAACACATCTATTTTATCCACAAGTCATACTGTAACCTTCTTGGTCACTAGGCAGAATTTCGACATTACACATGGGACCATTTTAAATAGATAAATCTATAGTGACAAAACAAAAACATTAGAACAAACAAAAAAAGCATTAACCTATATTCTCTGTGAGAATATTCTTCATTAACTATGAGATATGATATTAGATGGTAGAGTGTAACTTTATTTCATATCAACTAAGAAGGTATACAGAATATGACTTCAATTTCTGGAGATCTTCACTTGTGCGAGTCTATAAATGGTCATAATAGCACCATAAGCATCAACTCTGTGATTACATGTAAATTTGAACAAGTATGCTCATTTGAAAATAAGGAAACTGTGAATAATGAGAATGAGTTACACAACTTAATTGCATTCATGTACCTGTTTGCTTATTCATTCAACCACTGAATGAATACTTATTGGGATTCTAACATATGTCAGGAATTTCTAGGTTTTGAAATTTGAAAGTTAAAAAAAACAGTGTTCTTGCTTTTATGTAGTTGTTAAGTTAGCAAATGTTAGCTGAAGCATGACTTAAAATTTTCCACATTCCCTTGGCAAAGCATGCTTTGCATCCACATATAAATGTTTTTGTATTGAGAAATACAGTGTGTCTAAAAAGGAAATAATTCTTTTCTTGAAAATGTAGAATTGTCATTCCTACTTGGCCCCTATAAACAATACATTGTTAATTATTATATACCTTTATCTTATATTAAGGTATACCCTGGAAGGCTGTCTAAATTCCCTTTAGAAATCTTGGGTCTCCACGATTACTAAAACAATTCTTGGGAAAAAGAAGATGGGTGGCATCACCCTCCCCAACTTCAGACTGTACTACAAAGCAGTAGTAATTAAAACAGCATGGTACTGGGCTAGAAACAGACCTTCAGACCAATGGAACAGAGTTAAATATTGCCACAGACTACAAATATATGACCATTTAATCTTTGACAAAGGAGCAAGAAATGTGAAGTGGAACAAGGAAAGCCTCTTCAACAAGTGGATCTGGGCAAACTGGGTAGCTACCTGCAAAAAAATGAATTTTGATTCTGTCTAATGCCAGGCACAAAAGTCAGATCAAAGTGGATTAAAGACTCCAATATCAGACATGATTCCATAAGGTACATAGAGAAAAATGTAGGCAGAACTCTCCACAACATTGAACCTAAAAACATCTTTAAGGATGAAAGAGCACTGACCATGCAAGCGGAAGCAAACATAAACAAATGGGACTGCATCAAACTAAGAAGCTTCTGCACTTCAGAAGAAACAGTGACCAAAATACAGAAAGAGCCCACGGAATGGGAAATAATATTTACCCAATACCCTTCTGGTAATGATTAATATCCAGGATATACAAGACACTAGTAGAAGTGTACAAGAGAAAAATCTCCAACCCCATCAAAAAATGGGGAGAAGAATGAACAGAAGTTTCCTCAAAAAAGAAATACAAATGGCCAAAAGGCACATGAAAAAATGCTCTATATCGCTAGCCATCAGGGAGATGCAAATCAAAACAAGAGTGAGATATCATCTCACACCCCACAGTCTGGCACACATTCAAAAGTACAAAAACAACCAGTGCTGACGTGAATGTGGGAAGAGAGGGACACTCTTTCACTGTTGGTGGGAATGTGCACTAGGAAAACAATATGGACAGTTCTTCAAAAACTAGAAATTGAGCTTCCACATGACTCCGCAATACCACATCTGGGAATATATCCCGAGGATGCAAAAAAGCACAGTAGAAATGACATCTGCACCTGTATGTCCATTGCAGTACTGTTCACAATAGCCAAAATCTGTAAACAATCCAAGTGCCCTAGAACAGATGACTTAGATACCAAGACTTCCACAGAGCAGTCTTACAGTTGGGCAGGCAGAAGCTGCCACCCTGTCCCAGCTCAGGTGCCAACTCAGGTTTCCTGTTCTATAACACTTTACTTCCAGAATTTCCTAGTATTTCTTGTACCTATATTACAAAATTCTTTTTTTAAATATATGTTTAACACTGTGTTTACATCACTCTTACAGTAGAAGGATTTTGCTTTCTAGGAGTCACTTTTAGATGAAACAATTTCTTTGTAATAAGCAATGGCTTCCATTATCCCATTTGAGAGAGCCTCCTCTCTCGCATATAGCAGAGGGTTTGTATCAATGCTGATATTTTCGCTCTAGCTCATTGTTTGAAAACTTCTGCTTAAATGCTCTATGTGTGTGAGGTTCTCTATTTTTGTTATTAGTTTGTCATGTAGCAACGTTATAGCATACTAGTAATCCCCTGGATTATTCTAGTGATCCTTGGATTATGCAAGGTCAGTATCACCACATTGGGAAATGCTGATTTAAGATTTTCAAATCTGAAATAAAAATAATATATCTAGTTTGCATAATAGTGTACATAACTGCCTAATACTAGTAAACTCTGTACCTAATTTTGTGAAATTGAAATGTGGAGCTGAACAAAATGTCCTCAAGATTCTTACAAAGCATATAAAATGCTGTTTAATCAAGTGACTAAATAAAGAAGAAAAGATCAATATAAAAAGGACTGTGTTTTTCCAATATTTAGATCGTATGAATTTATAACTACTGGAATTTATGCCAATTAACTTTTCTTAATTTAAAACTCCAGAAGAATTCAAAGTTAAGGATTTGAAGGATCCCTTAATTTTTCAGCTCACATGACTCTATTCATGGTTTACTGCAGATTCTGTGCTCAGGAATCACTCCTGGTGCGTTCATCAGAGCATATGGAGTGTTGGAGATCCAACCCAGTTTGGCCCCGTGCATCTATGGCCTTGATTTTTATCTCTTATTCTTTCTCCTATCCCACATACGCCCGATAGAGTAAATCGACAAACAACAGGATGACAGTATTGACAGTGATAGAGTGAAATATTAATAAATAGGTAGGTAAAGGTAACCTTTACCTACCTATTTATTAATATTTCACTCTATCACTGTCAATACTGTCATCCTGTTGTTTGTCGATTTACTCTATCGGGCGTCAGTGTGGCTCTATTTGTCCCAGTCCTGGGACTCATCTATCTCAACAATTGAAGGCTCTGTCAGGGTCAGGGGAATAAGACCTGTTATAGTTACTGGTTTTGGCATATCGAATATGCCATGGGGAGCTTGCCAGGCTCTGCCTTTGTGGGCGGGATACTCTCGAGAGGTTGCCGGGCTCTCCAAGAGGTATATATATGTATATTATATATATATTATATATATTTCTCCCTTTGATTTGTTGTTTACAGTCTAAACTCCAAATATTGTGTGGCAATCATTAAAAATGGGTAGGAAGTGTCTTATGACGTGTCCAGAAAGCAGCCTGGACGGTGGCAACTGTTGGGTAGTGGAGGTCGGCTGCCAGGGCTGGGTCCCTTGGGGCAGAGAGGGCTCTTGTCCAGCCCCCACTGGGACCCCCCGAGTGGAAACAGCCTGGTGTGGAGTTTGGTGTCATGGTTATGGGGGCCTCATTTTATATCCCCTCTGGGAAGAGCAGCCGTGATTTCTGGTGGGTGGTCCTTTGGTCTGATGAGGAGATTATCTGATTCAGGCAGAATGTGGCTTATGGGTGTGACCCCTGGGTCACTGGAGACTGGGGGAAGCAGGAAGAGGATTTCTGCTCCTGCATCCTATTGAGTCCAGAGTCCAAGGTCACACATTCTGCATTATATGGGTTCAGTGGGACTTCACTCCTGTGTGCTCAGCTGAGCAAGTGTAAAGGGGTCTGGAGCATGAAGGCAGTTGGGTAGTGGAGGTCAGCTGCTGGGACTAGGTCCTTTGGGGTGGAGAGGGCTCTTCCCTGACCTCCTCTGGGTTCCCTGAGTGAAAACAGCCTGGCATGGAGCCTAGTGGCATGGTTATGGGGGTCTCATTTTACACTTCCTTCTGGGAGGAGCAGCCGTGAGTTCAATATTTACTTCTTTTTATCTCTAACTTGAGTACTTTCTTTCGGTACCTTTAAAATAAGCAGCTTATTCTCATCATAGTTAATACCAGAGTGTGGGAAGAGATGCGTCAATTGTACGATGGAAGAGGTGAATTGGAAACATGGGCTGACTGTTGCATCTGAGGTGATCCAAATGCTGGTCTTATGCATTGGGTGGGATTTATGATCTCTGTGTTTTATAGAATTCATAGCCATTTGGTGAGCATCCCTGGGGCCATGTCTAGAGGCCTCAGATCAGCAGAGCTGTGGTTCTCTCAGACTTCACGTGGTCTGAGTATCACTCTATCATTATCACTGCCTTTGAAGCAGAGGGACCTTGGGCCTCCTAAGCACTGTTTGGGAGAACCATAATTCTTTTATGTTTTTTCTTGGTTTGGAGACACACCGGGCAATGCTCAGGACCCCTTCTGGCTTTGAGCTAAGTGATCACATCTGAAGGGGCTCAGAGTTTTGTATATGGGGTCTCAAGAACATCTGTCACTCTGTCTGGCTTGTCTCTTGCTTCTCCTCTTCCCCTCTTCTGATGAATTCCACTAGCAAAGATGGATGAGACACTCAAAGACTGAAAGAAGCAGAGAGGTGATGCTGGTCCACAGACCAGTGGCTGAAACACCACTGGACTGAGGACAAGATGTTACCATCGCCACGTTCCTATGCACTTTACTTTTTTTTTTTTAAAGCCAGCATGGGACTCCCTAAAATGTGAAATTGCAAATAATCCGTGGTCCTTCATAGAAATAATTATGGCTAAGATCATGGACACGATGCTTTTAAATGCAGAACCGTGCTAAGAGATGAATGGGCATTTAGTTATTACAATGTTAAATATTCTATGCAGCAGGTTCTATTCCCTTTTGATAGGGGTGATGATATGCTAAAGGAGATAATTACAGATTGAACACAGCACAGTGGGAAGGATGTTTGCCTTGCACAGGACCTACCTGGGTTTGATACCCCAAACCTAATATGGTCCCCTGAACATCTTGAGGCATGATATCTGAGTGGTACAGAGTCAGGAGTAATCCCAGAACACTATCTGTGTGGCCAAAAATGTTAATCTTTTTTAAAAAGAAGCAAATAATTAGACTTTGGGTCTAAGAGTTTGAGTCTCCCTTTTTATTCACTTTATATTCTTTAATTTATTAGTTTTCGTGAGTAATAAGGAAAACTCATAAGTTTTGGTCAAAGATCATATTCAGCTATGGTCCTGTGATAATTATTATAATTACTATATTAAGATTACTATATTTTCATGTTATTACTAGTAACATAGGTATCTTAGTTTTTCTGTTTCCAGAGAGTTTTCTCCCCCTCAATTACCCAATGCACAGCATGTATCCAGAATATTTGCTGTTCTGTGCATTCTTTTTTTATTGTAATGTCCTAATTCTTTGAAGAAATTTGTCCAAATTTTATTTCTTCGGCATTTTTTTTGATCTGCCCAGTTTGCATTTCTTAGTATGTATTTCTAAATGTGGAAATAAAATACTAAGCTAACAGAGGCCCTGTAATAAAACAGACATTAATTTTTCTGCTTTCTCTTCATTATCAATCCACACTCAAATCAATTTCAGTTGTTGAAACACAACATGGCTTTTTTCTAGGTTGTTATTATTGATCCTGATATCTTCCTACTGGATATTGAATTTGTGTCCACATATAACAGATTAAAAATGGCTTAAAATGAGGTGGACAGTAAGACAGATAGCAGGCCAGAGAAGTCATTGGATCTATATTTTGTTGTCATCTTCTATTGGTCTCTTTAGGTCTTTAAAAATGAGTCAATCCATCAAGAAAACTAGCAATTTACTTTGTATTCAATTAGTAATACTGTCATAAAAGAGGATGATCTTGAATGCAAATAATATGGGAATTAATTCTGCAACTATTAAGCTGCCACCTGGTGATCACAGGCATAACCTTCACGTCAAACAAACTTGAACTGGGATGCTAAACCCCGTTTTCTTCTTTGTTATTTATCTTTGCTAATTTCCATTCTTCAGAAAGGGAGAAGGGGGTTGGAGCAATACTATAGTGGGTAGAGTACTTGCCTTGCATGCAACCAACCCATGTTCGATCCCTTACATCACAAATGATAACCCAAGCACTACTGGGAATAATTTCAGAGAGCAGATCCAGGAGTAACCCTTGAGCATCTCCATCTCCGATGTGTGCTCCACCCCTACCTCCCGCCCCCCCCCCCCAAAAAAAAGAAAGAAAGTGAGAAAGAGAAGCACAGAAGATAAGACAGAGTGACCAATGGTCTTTGAGAGTTTCTGGTTTTAACACGGGAAATTCTACAGCCCGGGTAATCATATCATCTCAGGATAGCTGATCAGCTCCAAAGTTGCTGTGAAAATTCAATGACTTGTAAATATGAAATATAAACTGAGTTTGGAATCAGTTGTAAATATTAAAGTGTGATCCGATGGCAAATTCTAGGGCTATTCCACTGGGGGACAGAGTTATCAATTACTCCTTCCTCCTCACTACCCACTCCCACAAAAATACATTTCATTTGGCCTTTAGCAGAAGGTCATGTCTGGAGGATTTTTCTTTTTCTCTTTTTGTTTTCCTTTTGGTGGGGAGGGAACACCTTTGTGTCACACCCGGTGATGCTCAGGGGTTATTCCTGGTTCTCTACTCAGGAATTACTCCTGGCAGTTCTCTCAGAACTTGGTTCGCCAACTGCAAGGCAAATGTCCTACCCAATCTACTATTGCTCCAGACCCTGGCGGATTTTTTTTTAGCCAGGTTCATTCTCAGCAGAGGGGTACAAGTGTATACTGTTCAGAGCAATGCTATATACTGGAAGTAGCATCTCAGACTTTAGTGTCAGCATCTGTTGCAACCACTCAGGAATTTTCCGCAAGAACATTCTAGTAGTTGGTTTAGCTAAGCAATTCCATGTGCAAAGTATGACACAATATAATAGCTTCCATTTTGATACTTAAATGTCTTGCTGCTCTCTGAAATACAGGTTTTAAATATTCCTCATTAGTCATCTAAAAGGGTAAACTCATTTGAAGAAATATTGTATATTATTCTAAACATGTTATGATTGATTTAGGCTGGCATGTGAGAGAAGAATACACTTTTTATTGCTTAATTTATTAGTTTTCAGTGAGAAATCTAACCACCTTGAGATAAAAATTAGAATAGAAATGGAAGCTGCTTCTAAAATCTTGAATAATATAATGTGGTAGATTCCTGTAATTTAATACAAATGCCAAGGTTAAGTAGAATGCAACTCCTCCAGAGGTCTGTATAATTTAGAAAATGGTTTCAATTTGTCAGCAGGATTAACATTGCTAATTGCCCATCAGCTACTGGGGGAGGGGGAAGAAAAGAAAAACAGAAACAAAAAAACACTTAAAGACAAAGTGTTAACTTAGCTAATCAGCACGTAGATACTTGTAGTTTCATCTTAATACTCTTCATGTAAAAAATTTCCAAAGTGAAAGTAATGTTAAGCACTTCCATAGCTTAAAAAAAGTTATTCTCTGCAATTGACAATACTATTAAGGATGATTTCTCATGCACATAATTCCAATGTTATACCCACCTTCAGTGTTCCTACCTCCCTCTCCCCCAAAACCGAACTACAGGAGCCAGCTCTGCGGACTTGAAACTCAGGAGAGCTGTGAGACTAATCATGGTGCAGACTTCTCTTCATTCCATCTGCTGACCCCCTCTTTTTCTTACAGCCAATACACAAGTATCACACTCACTCTATACATCCTGAGATTGGTGTTTTTCTTAAAATAATATTTCAATGGGATGTAACTGAATGAAGTCAAGATATGGTGAAAGATCTACAAGTATTTGAGAAACTCCCCAACATTAGAAGCATACATTTTCTGAACAGTGCAGTTGTGTTCAAAGCTTTGGGGGATCAAAACAAATATATTTTTGACATTGACCTTTTATAATAATTTTGAGAACCTCAAAATTCTGTTTCTGAGTGGGAGAAACCAAATGTCATTTTCTTTTTGTTTGGAGATTTTTATCTATCTGTTTATATTGATATATGCATGCCTAATTCTCTATCATAACGATTTAATATTGAAGTTGGGTATGCCAGAATATAAAGAAGACCAACTTTGTGGAAATAAATTTCTGAAAATGCTCTGGCATTTCTTACCACACTCTAAATACACTGAGGGTTGACTTCTAAAAACAGCAATGCGCTCTCAATTTCCTACCCACATAAATTTTAACTTGTGTCAAGCAACCGTCCTTTATATCAAGATTTAAAAGCAGAGGGATTTCATAATGTGACTTATGCGTAATAGTATTGAAGACATTACTTGATATATTTCACCCAAAATAGAATTAAATAATATTGTATGCCAGCATTGACCCTCTAACTCCAACGCCAACCCCTTAACTCTAATCTTAAATTTTTAAGTACATCAATGTTTTTTAAGCATAGAACTTAAGATATATATTTGCCCACCCTTCCCTTTATTGTTGTTATTGCTATGTCTGTAGGTCTCATTTTTGGTTGTGGTAGTTGCACACTTTTGGTTTGGACTACCAGGGGCTGCACAATCATGGTGCCAGGGGTCCTAGCAACAGTGTCATTGGGATTAGTATGTGGAGCGGTTCCGCAGGTGGAATTTGAGGTCTCACATCTCCAAGGATGGAGTTCAACCACTGAACTGTATCACGAGGGCCCCTCATAGAACATTTAGAAAAGTAAATGAGAGAAATGAATCTCAACATACATAATAATGATCTTTTCATTTTTAAGTTCCTTTGAGTCATTTAGTTTCCAAAGGCAAGATTTCTTGGGTCTCCTGAGTGTGCAGTTATTAGAAATGAAAGAAACTAACATTTTCAGGACCACAGAGTGTGATCAACAGGCTGGAGTGTGCTTTGCACTCTAGAGGCATAGCAATACCAGGGAGGTTCCCTGAACACCAAGCCAACAATAGCCCCTGTGCTCCTACAGGTGTGGCCCCACAAAACAAACCAAATAAGAAACAACACTTTTCAAACTCACTTTGGGAGGGAGGGGTAAGCAAGCAGTGCTCAGGGACTACTCCTGCTCCAGTGCTCAGAAGCCTTGGCTCTTCTCAGGGAATCACATGGGATGCTGGGAATTTGAATCAGGGTCACAGCTTGTGTAGTCATATGGAGACCAGTGCTTTACTTTCTGTATTTTTTCGATGGCTCCAAAATAATTTTTAAAATTTCATCCATTTTTATTGTTGTTTAACATTATTGAATTGTAATAACTTTGCGGGCTTGATCAACAAAGTTGCTGGAACTTCAGCACCACCAAAGCATCTCAGAACCTCCAGCTTTGTTCTTGTGTCACCATGTGTCCACTTCTTCCACCTCTTCTTTCAACACTCTCTGCACTATTTTGTAATCTCAGCTTTGCAATAAAAGGTGAAGGGTTTGTTCTCATTTATTATAATTTATTGCCAAGTTAGGTCTCTCTACACACCATAGATGAATGAGAGCATCTGGTACTTGTTCTTCCTTGGACCTATTTCATTTCAAATGATGCATCCAGTTCCATCCAAGTTGCAGCAAATTACACTAGGTATTTTCTTATTCTGGCTACTGTACTAGTGCTACAATAAAATAGACATTATGCATATCTTTGAATTAATGTGTAAAATCACTTTTAAAATTGTTCCTTCTTTCCCGTTTAAGTCTAGTTGAGAAAAGTGGAACAGACGAATGTGCCATGGAAGGCTAGGATAACATTGTCAGAAAGAGTTAAAGCTCTAATCTCAAAGTTTCTTTAACCAGTCAGCTGTTCTTGGGCACTCAGGTTTTTTCCAGATTCTATCTATTGTAAACAGTGCTGCAAGGAACAGACAATGGATACTATGTAGCTGTCAGAAAAGATGAAGTCATGAAATTTACATACAAGTGGTACTACATGGAAAGTATCATGCTAAGCGAAATGAGTCAGAAAGAGAGGGAGAGACATAGAAAGATCGCATTCATCTGGGGAACATAAAGTAACAAAATAGGAGACCAACATCCAAGAATAGCTGAGATAAATACCAGGAGGTTTACTCCATGGCTTGGAGGCCAGCTTCACACTCTAGGGGTAAAGGCAGCCCAGATATAGAAGGGAGCACCAAATGGGGGGGGGGTATTGGGAGGATCCCCCCAAGGATGGGAGAAGCATGCTGAGACTAGACTCTAGACCGAATATGTTGCCACTCGATGCCTCTTTTGCAGGCAACAGCACCCAAAAGAAGAGAGAGAACAAAAAGGAATGCCCTGCCACAGAGGCAGGATGGGATGTGGGGGATGATGGGAGTGGGAGGGTTACTGGGATTAGTGGAGGGGGAGTATGGGCACTGGTGGAGGGATGGGCACTCGATCATTGTACAACGGAAACCCAAGCACAAAATTTGTAAGTCTACAACTGTACCTCATGGTGTTTCACTAATAAATAAATAAATAAATAAATAAAAGCTCTAGTCTCCATTTTCTTCTGCTAGTTGCTACAGTTCTTTGCTTATTTGGTTTGTTCTTTTGGGAGGGCTCCATTTGGCTCTAGCCAGAGCTCACTCCTGTCTCTCTCTGAACTCAGAGATCACTCCTGGTATCACTCACAGGATCATCCACAGTGCTGAGAATTAAACTCAGCAAGCATCTTACCTGCTAAGCCCAAGCAACTTTGGTTCTTATAGTGACTCCGGGTGACATATTTTGACAAGAACATGTATTTATGGACATCAACCCCACTTGTAAACTTTTCACCCAAATGCATAATTATATGGCCACCTAGAGAAAGTAATCCTACATCTTTTTCTTATACACAGCTCACTTAGCCCAGTTTCTGTTCTGGAAGACCAGATTCAAGCTCTTTGTTATCTCTCGTGACTCATGCAACATCTCAAGTATTCTAACATGTGTGCAACTGCCTACTGATGTGTAATTAACAAACAAGTAGATTTTGTACCTGTCTCCTCTGACCTGATTTTTAAGCATTCTCAATGAATATTGAATAAATAATTTGAGAATTTCTGTGTGATAATGTAATGACCTTAGACACTTTTGGTAACCTTTTATTTTAATCACCTAGAATTAACATACACCCTGAGTTCCATGTGTTTAAGACATTATAAGATGAGATATCTGGCAGTTCACGACCTCTGTTTTTATCCATTAGTAATAATAATGACATTTATTCTAACGTAGTATGTTATTTTGAAAAATTATCAATAATTTGGTGCCACTATAAAATGTTTGTGATAAGCTATAAGTGATAATTCGTGTTATAAAGTTTTAAATAG
Organism: Sorex fumeus; assembly: GCF_029834395.1. Lineage (NCBI taxonomy): Eukaryota > Metazoa > Chordata > Mammalia > Eulipotyphla > Soricidae > Sorex > Sorex fumeus. Next base: position 5,703,710 of record NW_026606134.1, on the reverse strand, counting down.
GCTGGAGTGATAGCATAGCAGGTAGGGCATTTGCCTTGCATGTGGCTTATCTGGGTTCGATTCCTCTGCCCCTCTCGGTAAACCTGGCAAGCTACCAAGAGTATCTTGCCTGCATAGCACAGCCTGGCAAGCTACCAGTCACGTATTGGATATGCCAAACACGATAACAAGCAAGTCTCACAATGGAGATGTTACTGGTGCCCGCTCAAGAAAATTGATGAACAAGAGTAGGACAGTGACAGTGACAGTTGTTTTAAATATCATTGAAATAATTTGTATAGTATGACAGTGTATCGTAATCCTGAATGTTGTTATGTCCCCGTAAATAAATATGGCAAATATTTAAAAAAGAAAAACTTTACAAGCTTAGAAAATGTATAGTTATTCTTCTTGTACTGACTTACTCTAAAGGTTAGGTTTTTGAAAACTTGATCTAACACTGTATAACTTTAGAATACAAGGTATGATGTGCACATGTGTCAGAAGATTTTTTATTCCCAAAATTTGCAATGAGAGAATACTGGACTTATTATATAATTGGTACCCCCAAAATCTCATTCCTATGGAGTCTTTCATTAAGGGATTTATCTTTTGTCACCCAAGATTCAATGAATTTGAAAAATTTTCATAATAACTCCTACTGGACATAAGCAGACAAATTAGGTCAGTTGTAGAAAGTGCATTGCACAATTTCTGACACCTAGTAGGTAATCAATATGCTAGATATTATTGCATTGGAGAGAAAAAAACTAAAACAAAAGGTGTGAATTTACTGCCAATTTTGAATAAAAAATTATTAAAATGAGGAAAAGTTCTGTCATCTCTGTTCACTGAACATCTATTGGATATGCCATGACACATTTAATGTCTCGAAATACCAGACATTCTCAAAATCACAAAACAGTAACACTTTTTTAAAATCTCATAATACCTGGGTTTATGCATCAGAGAACATAATGTTGATGATAATGTCTCTCATGACAGTTGTTCCCAACTTTATCCTCTTAACACCCTTCAACAGACTATGATGATTTACTATGGCCTGGGTGATATTAAAAAGTTTAACAAGGATGATAGGAGATCTAAGAATACTTTATCATATTTAAAATTTCTCTGAGAGAAAACGAGCATATGTAAAGCTTAGGAAGATTGATTCTTTTCAAGTTATAGGGTCTTGGAGAATGTGCAATGGTTAGGGTATATGCCTAGCATGCTTCTTAACCAGGTTTTGAATTGTTTGTCTTTATCTGATAGCTTATTAAAAAAATACAGGCAAAAAGCTAAATGTGAGTGGAGTGATTTCAGAGCAACCAAAGTGAAATATTTGAAAGTTCTCTTTAGTTTGGTATTTATTTTGAATATGCTTAAGATGCCAATTAAATGTGTTTAGCATTACCTTGGGACATAGTATTCATTTTCTACCTTTGATGAGAACTATGAAAAGTCAGCCTAGGTATTATCAATACCATAAACCTTCAAAGAGCAAACAAATTCTTAATTAATGAGTGACAACAGACTATAGACCAGTATCTGTCCATGTAGGTATATAGAAGCACATAGAAAAGGTATAAAGGAACATCATCCACTTAAGCATATGGAGAGTTCTGTCCCTTGCAAATACTATTAAAAAGAACAATTTTGCAGAAGCTGATAAACAAATGCAGAGTGATTTCCCTCATGTGTGATGTTATGTATAAAAGCGAGGGAACAAACAAGGCCAAGCAAAAACAAACTTTTGGATTCTGATCTTAATACTGAGTTTCCAAAAGTGGGAGGTTGGAGAGAACTGAAGAGATATACGGAGGACGGAGTGGGCTCTGGTGGAAAGATATTGGTATTTTGTGACAGGTAATGTATAATAACAGACATTTGAAGAGATGTGAAACTGTATTCTGAAAAATCATAAGGTTTTGTAAGCCAACTTTTGCTCAGTAAAAAAAGATATAAAAAAATAACAATCTTGTGATGTGTTGTAGAATAAATTAAATAAGTGAAAAGAATCTCCCAATTATTTCAATGCAGAATATTTGATGTGGGGAAATTCAATGGAGGTTTGAAAACCATGCATTAAACATAGTGTTTATAAATATGACCCCCATTGTCCTAAAATATGAGCCCACTAGATGTAACAGAATTCCAATTTTTGGTTGTGCCCCATGTGGCTTTGGATGAAAAGTAATTTATGATTGTTAAAATGAGTTTGTATTATATATATATTGGACATATTGATACAGGAAAGGCATATCACTTAAAATTTCTTAAATGCAAATAAAAATGTTCTTAGATGCTCATTTTTCTTATATTTCATTATATTTTCTTACATTTTTCTTATATTTTTTATTTAAAATTCTTATAGGTTTTCTGTGTATCTACTCTTGGAATATTCATATATCTGTCGATATAAAGGTATATCTATCCTTCCAAGAAATGGGTCATTAAATTTTAATTTCTTGTTTAGTAATATGAAGAATGATTTTCTTTTTATTTATAGTAGTCTCATTTATAAGCTACATATAATTTAATTTTCAAAACAAGACAACGCTTTCCTGATTAATAATGAGTGTAAGGATTAGACAGGAAATAATTACTGTTAATTTATGAAAATATGTCACAATAATTTGAATATTGTTTTGCTATAGTAATTCAAGTATTACAGGATTTTCTTCATGTAAGAAACAAAGAACTGCAGGCAGTTCCCATCCAGCGTGATCCCTTTCAACCATCATTGTCATGGTGGTCCCTTCTTTATCCCACCTGCCCTCTCCCCCACCACTTGAGGCATGCAAGCTGAAAGTGGGCAAAAGACCAAACATGATGGTCTCTCAGTATCTGTATTGCAAACCATATTGTCCAAAAGAGAGAGAGAGAGAGAGAGAGAGAGAGAGAGAGAGAGAGAAGAAAGAAAGAAAAGTGTCTGCCATAAAGGTAGGCTGGGAGGGGGTGGATGGGGGAAATACTGGGACATTTGTGATGATTGGTAGTGGGAGATGTATATACACTGGTGGAGGGATGAATTTTGGAAAACTGTAGAACTTAAACTGAATCATGAACAGCTTTGTGACTGTATATCTCATGGTGATTCAATTAAAAATAAATAATAAAACATACCACTTATTCAAAGGTTTGAAAAAAAGCAATGTTCTATGATTTATGTACATACATATACGTGTATGTATATGATTTTTGATTTAGTGCATTCAAAACATGAAAACATACTATTCCCAGAAATATTTACTACACTGATAATACAAACATTATACTTATTGTATTTTTATTTCACGAATCACGATCATCCTGTTGTTCGTCAATTGCCTCGAGCAGGCACCAGTAATGTCTCCTTCTTCCTAGCCTTGAGATTTTAAAAGAGCCATATTCAATACTCTTTCAGGGTTAGGAGAAAGATACCCATCATTGTCACTGGTATTTGGCATATTGAGTACTACACGGGAAATTTGCCAGACTCTGCCGTGCAGGCAGGATACTTTTGATAGCCGGGTTCTCCAAAGGAAAAATGAGATAATAAGGGGTCGCCTGTGTAGCCACACACTTCCTGGAACTGGGTTTTGTAGTCTCTGCGTCTTGCCTGTTGATGGGACCAAACTGGCGCTGGCGGCAGCTGGTGGGTGTGACGTCTACCTACTGGAAAATGGGAGATCTGGGTGGAGAAGGCCCAGTCCCAATTCAAGCAGGCTTGGAGATCTACACCCCGGGACCCGCCTGCCTGGGTTCCTTTGCCAGTTCCTTCATGCATGAGACTTGTCCAGACATGTGGAGAGTGGTCTCAGCATGGCTGTGGCTGGTTCTAAAGGTCTTCGGCTGCTGGGGTTCTCTAGGGTGGGAGAGGGGAGGGAAACTCAACCTGCCTCCCTCCAAGGTGCCCCGGTGAGGACAGCCAGGCATGGGGGCAGGAGGCATATAATAGAACACGTTATATTTAGTTAACCCTCTCTGCCCTTCAGCACTGGGTTCTTATCACTAAGTCAATAGAAGAACCATTGTTACAAGCAATTTTAATTCAACTTTCTATCATTCAATGAAATTTCCTTTTAGAGATAGTCTATGAATTCATAATGATAAAAAAAAAATCCACCTTCCAGGGGCCAGAAAGATAGTACTGGGTAGGGCACTTGCCACACACATGTCTGACCTGGGTTATATTCCTGGCAGCTCATATAGTTCCCAAGCCTGCCAGGAGTTATTCCCGAGAACAGAAACAGGAGTAAACCTGAACACCACTGGGTGTAATTCCCAAATAACTCCTCAAATTAAAAAAAAAATACCAAAAATAAAATCTGCCAAATGAAAAATATTAGGGATTTAGTTTATTTGGTTCATAAAACTCCCCATCCAATGGCATTTTTATGACCAGATCCTATTTTCTACTTTTATTGTCCATTTTTTATTCCTTTTTCACTGAAATCCAGCAATTGAAAAAAAAACTCACCTCTGGAAAAGACAACAGATCAACAGTGTCAAAACACAATACAATAAAACAGAAAAATAAAATATTTGTCACAGTAGCACAGCAACATGGAGTATCATCTCAGGATTAAATAATTTTTATTTAATTAGAAATAAATTGATATTGCATATATCAGTAATGAGATCCCTCCTTACCACTGAGTAGCTATCTAATATATTATTTGTGTGGTTTTTATAGGAAATTTTGAAGTTGTTTAGTCATCCATATGTTCGCTGGGTGTGACTATAGACAGATGGAGGAATGGTGGGAAAATTTAGGGACTAACATATTTTTCTCATTTTTCATTGTTCTGCTTTTAGTAGAACTTGTTGTAGTTCAAAGTGTAGCACCTAGACTGGAGTGATAGTACAGTGGATATGGCTCTTGCCTCGTGTGCATCCAACTTGGGTTCAATCCCCTGAATCCCATATGGTCCACCAAGCCCCACTGGAAGTGACCCAGAATTGCACAGCCAAGAGCAAGCCCTGAGCACTGCTGGATGTGGCCTCCCCCGAAACACAGCAAATAAAAAAATAAATCAAGCCCCTCTTGTTCTTACTTTCCTGAAATCTCTAAAGGGTTAAATGCAACTCCCTAGTCAGTTGGCTTAAGACAGGATAATTTGTAGATTGAAGCAACATATCCTAATGCATATTATATTAAAATATACTTTTATTTGCAATCACCTGTCAACTCATTTGCCTCTGTTAATGCAGCATTAATGATGACAGACACAAGTTGAAGTAATTAGTGTTTAAAATGTCTCTCAAAATCGTGTGCTACATTTCCCCTATCCTCCCCTGGAGGAGATAATACGTTGATACAGTGTCTTGAAAGACAGCAGGCTTCCAGAGCTATTTAAATAGCCCATTTTTAATTGTAATGCTCGCCACAGGTGAGTATGCTTTTATGCAATTCCCAAAGGTTCCCAGATGGTCTGAAACCTCTGAACAACAGTGAAGCAACAACAACATTGTAAAGCTTCTCTACTCATAGGTGGGATATGCAGAAACATAGTAAGAGAACAATAAATGGCTGAAAACATAAGGACTGAAGATTCTGTTTACAGAACTGAATTTACCTGGGTAGGTGTAGAGCAGGGGACACTGGAACATTGGGAAGCAGCCGTATGGTCCCTGACGGAAGCAGACACTTTGGTGGTCGGGATACTGTTGGAACAATGTGAGAGTGAAAAGCACCATTAGTGATATTATAAAACAGAGTGCCTCAATAAAAATGACAAAAATGCATATGAAACCACTTAGGCAATTTACAAAACGCACACACATTTTTTCCTCTTTATGCATAGAAATTGTTCTTTCTGTTCTAAAGATAAAGGTGACATTGATCAAATACAGTAAGAGTATTGTATTGAAAACCATTTCAGTTATTCAGAACAGAGATAATGTTACCTAAAACAATGAACTGAGTAACGGTGTATTTTGGAGATGGGCACTATGAGACTTGCTCAGCAATGAGGAAAGGAATGATTAGATGACATTTTTGCACTCTGATTTTAATAAAAGTTAGATGGTGATGATGAGGACAATGATGATGATGGGGTGATGATTGGAGATGTCGATGTGATGCTGGTGATGAGATACCACTATACCACCTGACTCATGAGGAAGAAAAGACAAGAGGGGGATCGGACAGCCTTTGGAAGGTTGAAACATGCTGATTTTGAGATCCTTGTGAGACTTTCAAATAAAGAATTCAAAGATAAAAAAATAACGTGAAACAACTCTGCATAGAACATGTGATATTCTAAGTCTGTTCACAAAGTTTCCATCTTGACTTGTTAAATTGTTATGATAACCATCATAATTAGAGGGACAATCATTACTCTCATCTTTCACATAAAGGAAAATGAGCATATGAATAAAGCTAAACCAAATTATGGTCTGTCCTTGGCACTAATAATAATCTGTGAACTGTGCATCCCTTACATGTTTTTCTTAGAATACTCACTGATAATTTGCATGTCATTGGCTCCTCCTCTAGCTGCTTGAGTGTCAGAAACATTCTGTTTCAAACCCCTGTATGATTGTAAATAGCAATTACAAGTGCAAAACAGGTAAACCTCATAAGACACTTGCATTGAAGAAGATTCAGTGATTATGACAAAAGTCCTGCCACATTCTGTGCTCCAACAGTTCACATTTCCACTCCACTAAATGATAATAGAGGGCAATTTAATTAAAAGATAATGGAATAAATTAAGAATTCTCCAGTATCTTTGAATGCCTCAAGAGTGAACGTTTTCACTTCATCAAAGCTAACCCAGGAATATTTCATACCCAAATTGAAGCAGTCTATAAATATCACACATTTAAGATAAATTTTACTGAAATAAAGCTCTGGAATTATTTGCTAAAGTCATTTTCTCAGGTGGTGGGCATACAGCATTTTCTTATTTAAAAATGAAGTGGATTAAAGAGAAGAGAATGAACAATCTCTTATTTTTATTCCTCCTTAATTTGTTATTTAGTGAATGCTCAGCATTGTACTAAGACAGCAAGCCCAGTACTGAGTTCATCTTGCTAGAATGCTCTGCAGAAGATAAGGATTCTGTGAATTAAACATTGGCTCTTCTCCCTGAATTCCTAGCTGAGTGACCTTGGTCAATGAATCTGCCTACTCCTTTGATTTGCTTGGTGGGTTAAATGGCTACACTTGTCTCTTAGGGATCAGAGCTGGTAAAGAGTCAGTTTCCATCTGCATCTGGGTTCATACTCTTGTCTTTATATCACATAATAGAGTTTCTGAAGAAGACAGGCAGTGAAGTATTTTTAGAAAATATGTGAAGAGAAAGAAAGAAAAGACTCCTTCAAATAAAGAAAAGTAAAACTTAAAAGGCAAGCACAGGAAACGTCAGAGTGGAGTGCTGATAAGTAACCCAAGTTTGAGATGTGGGAAAGTCCAGGACTGACTGACACCTCTTTTGTATCTCATTTTATAGTTGTTGCTGTTTATTTTTTTCCAACCTGTTCCAGCATGGCTGAGGGTCATTACTAAGGGGTTCTCAAGAATGTCTCTTACTCGTGTTATTTTCTTTTTTTTTCTCATACTTATCAGAGTACCATTCCTGGCTATCAATTGATATATGGACAGGGTCTAGTTTTCATTCTGGGATGACATTAGTGGATTCCTTTACAGAATATATCTTGTCTCTCTAAACATTTCTTATGTGATTTATGACTTTTAACCTCTTCCTAAAAGTTACCTCACAGGGGACCCACTAGAAAGCCCCTCTCACATTAATGGTAACTCGTAGTAGACTTTCTGTGAATTGAAATATGTGTGTAAAGTAGTGGAAATTTGTAAAGTAGTGAAAATGTGGCCTGATCCATTAGAGATACTGTTAACTGTGCTTCAGTCTGATAGGTGTTATTAAATCTAAACCCAATTTTTGAAGCAGATTTTCAACAATCTGCTTCAGTACCTCAAAACACACCCTGACACTAAGACTGCTTGGAATTGGCACTTACAAGGGATTTTATTGTACAAAGTCAAATACAAGCCTAGTGGAAAGGCATTTCTGAGCAGGACAGAAGACCAAGGCAATGTGTGCTACACAATCTCTACAGTTCCCACAAGGAACTAAGGACTCTTTATATATGTAGAAGGTAAAGAAATACATTTTTTAAAGCTGAAAAGATGAAGATTGCTTCTCCCAGATGTTTTAGAACTGACACTAAGGAAAAGAGAATAAATTATCCTTTAACTCCTGGGAGTGATAGTAGACGTGACTCCTAAGTTTTCATTCTCCTTTATCAACTTGCACAAACCACTCTCTTGGACCCATGGAATGGCAATGCATGTTTGATAGTGTGGATGGCAGTATTTGATGTATTTGATGACATTCAAATTTCAGAGAAGCAGCACATTGTGGAGTGGAATGGCAGAAGGTTTGGAATAAAAAAGACTTCTGTGTCCCAAAGGTATATTATACTAACTGTATAAACTTGCTCTGAGCATTTCAGAATTTTAGTTTTCCATGTAGGAAAATAGCAGAAAAGGAAGAGTAATGCTTTGTTATGAGATTTTGCGTAGAGTTAGTGGGAAATGATTGTGTTGAGCATATAATTTACCCCACAATAAACAGTAGGTGCTTCTACTGGAAATCCCATACTTGAGTCTTCTATCATGGATCAAAGCAGACAGGAAGCTGAGTAGAAGGAATGGTATATTGGGTGCCTGAGTAGGAGAATAGCATTAGGTGACTGTGTGTTTCCTGAACTCTCTGTTATGAGAAATTCAAATTTATGAACACAGTCTTTACACTTCAGCAACTTCTCACTGTCAATATGTCAGCAATAGGGTTAAATAGTACACATATGGGAATTAGAAAACAATATATTTGACTTTGAACGAAGGTGGGAACATAAAATCCTTGATTTGGCAACTTGAAATTCATTGTTTAATAGAAATATAACCAGTTCATTTTTTTAAAAGTTTATTTAAGAAAAAATTCAAAAAATTTTACTTTTCAACTTAAAAATATTTATTGAGGCACAGTGTTTCATAATAGTTAATAACAGTTCTGTGCACCATTCTATCCAACGCCTCATGCACAGGCCACCTCTCTTCACCAAGATCCTAAAGACCTCTCCCCGCAACTCACCCAGCCCCACAGTCAATGCTGGGGTCCATTCTTCAGTTCTGTTGCCTTGACTACTTATTACTCCTGTATTCTGTTTCTCTCCACACTTGAGAGAAATTATTCTGCATCTTTCTCTTTTACTGACTTCAGTCAGTATAATACCCTCTAATTTCATCTATGTAGCAGGAAATTACATGATTTTGTGCTTTTAATAGTTCCTTGGTATTCCATTGTGTACAAATATATCACAGCTTTTGCATTCATTCATCCATAGTTGGGCATCTGGGTTGTTCCCATATAATTGTCATTGTATTAAGCACAGCAATAAACTCAACTGTTTATTGAATGAATGATTTTGTATTTTGTGAGTAGATGTCAAAGAAGTCATATTGCTGGGTTGTATGAGAATTCTTAATTTTTAAGAAATATGCATATTGTTTTTATAGAGGTTTTTCAACTTTATTTTTACTTGATTCCCTTTTTTCTTGCTCTATTATGACAATTAATTTTCTAATTAAGTTCAGATATTAAAGTATATTACTTCTTATGTATTTTTATGCTACTTATTCAGCCACTGATTAGGCTGATTGAATTTTGCATGAACTCCACCTTACTTTTTTTCCCAATTTTTTATAATTTTATTTATTGAATTTCCATGAGAGCAGTTACAAAGCTTTCAGGTTTAAGTTTTGGTCATACAATGAAACACCCGTACCTTTACCAGTGCCCAGTCCCACCACCAAAAACCCCAGTATACCCCAATCCCACACCCTCCCCCTACTTGTGGGACAGATGATCTCCACATTACTCTCTCTCTCTCTCTCTCTCTCTCTATTTGATTACATTCAATATTTTGACTCCAGACCCACCATTATTATTTGGGATTTTACCTCAACACTCAAATCTGCCCAAAAGGCAACAGTAGACAATTTGTTTTCTATTGCTGGTTGTGAATAACATATTATGTCATGTGGCTGCAGTAGTGGCCTCGCAATTTGAAATTTTGAAATTTCAACAAATAAATATGGAGGGATTTCTTGCCAAAACCTGTTGGGTTCCGAGATTTGTTCATGAGTCTCTGGGATCATGGCCATTAAGCAGCTTGATCAGGATCCAGAGAGGCCGTTCGTGGGCGGTGACTTGATATCTTGTTGGGACAAGGAGGAAAGGGCCGGCTCCATCTCCATCTCATGAGGCCCCATGTGTCTCATAATTGCAGGCACAAACCTGATCCTCCAATGGTCTCTGGATGATGGCAGCCACCGAACCTCCAAGGGGGAGCAGGCGTAAGGACAGCACCCTTTCCCCCTGGGGTGTTCCAGTAATAGTAACTTACTGCGGGGTCCAGACGCATTTCTGCCAAAAGCCTCTGGGTTCCAAGATTTGTTACAGAGTCTATGAGATTATGGCCATTAAGCAGCTTGATCAAGAGCCAGAGAGACCATTATTGGGTGGTGACTCGGGGTCTCATTCGGGTGGGGAGGAAAGGAACTGCTCCACCCCCATTCCATGAAGCCCCGTGTATCTCATCACTGCGGGCCCAAACCTGACTGTCCAGTGACCTCTGGAGGATGGCAGCCACTGGGCCACCAGGAGGAACAGGCGAAGGCACGAAACCTATTCCCACCAGGGGTGGCCCAATGCCGATAACCTACTGCAGGGATCGGGTGCTTTTCTGCCAAAAGCCGCTGGGTTCCGAGATTTGTTTCTGAGTCTCTGGGGTCATGGCCATTAGATGGCTTGATCAGGAGCCAAAGAGGCCGCTCATAGGCGGCTACTTGGGGTCTTGTTGGAATGGGGAGGCTCCACCCCCATCCCTTGAGGCCCCGTATGTCTCATTACTGTGGGTCCAAACCTGACTGTTGAATGGCTTCTGGTGGATGGTGACCACCAAGCTGCCAAGGGGAGGGGGGGCAGGCGGAGGGACAGCACCCTTTCGCCCCCTGGGATGGCCCGGCAATAGTAAGCTACTGCTTGGTCTGGATGCATTTCTGCCAAAAACCACTGGGTTTCGAGATTTGTTTTTGAGTCTCTGGGATCATGACCTTTAAGTAGTTTGATTAGGAACCAGAGAGGCCATGCCTCCAATTATATAGTTGAGCCAGAGGTAGTTTATTGGTGTGTCTCCCACATACCTAACCTTTGGCCATTTACTTTCTTGGTAAACTTTGCCCAAATTTTTTGGGGTCTAGCCAAAGACACAGCAGCAGTTTGGGCGTATCTGGAAGTCTGAAGGCACCATGAAGCTGCTGATACACTCGCCTCACAGCTACAGATTGCTCTGCTGGTGGCACCATACCCTCATAAAGTATAGTACTTTGAAACTCTCTATAGGCAAAGGATATCATCTTTTTCTTCCTGCATTCCTCAGAATCTATGCAAATAATTAAACAAACATTATGCTCAACAAAATAAACTAAGGAGAAACATTAATCATATGTAAATTTGTGGGAGAAATCCAGAAAATGCGTGTAACTCAGCATTTGGCTTTAGATCCCATCTTGAAGTAGCTTAGCTAAAACACAGAGGGCATTGGGAAAGAGAAAGAGGAAGGTCAATTAATGAGGTTATTGTAGAAAAAGTTCAAAAGAGTATGCAGATTTAATTTTATCCTGCTACATTTAAAGATAAGAAGATTAATTTTCTCTTGATAAACTGGCAGAGTCTCCTGCCCCCGTGCCAGGTTGTCCTCGCCAGAGCCCCTTGAAGGCGAGCGGGTTGAGTTTTCCTCCCCGCCCCGACCAGGGCCCTGGCAGCCGAAGACCTCCAGAACCAGCCACAACCATGCTGAGACCACTCTCCACACACATGAAGGTACTGGCAGAGGAACAAAGGTACGTGGGTCCCGGGGCTGAGATCTCCAGGCCTACTCGGGTAGGGGCTGAGCATCCTCCACCCAGATCCTCCAAATTCCAGTAGGCAGGGGTCACACCCACCAACTGGCCCCCTAGCGTGGTGTATTCCCATCAACGGCCAAGACTCAGAGACTATAAAACCCAGCTCCCGGAAGCGCGCGGCCACATTTGCAGCTGCGCGAAATCTTATTATCTCATTTCTACTTTGGACAAACTGGCAGGCTACTGAATGTAACCTGCCCACACAGCAGAGTCTGCCAAACTCCCCGTGGTGTACCCAATATGCCAAATACCAGTAACAATGATGGGTCTCATTCTCCTAACTCTGAAAGAGCCTTGAATATGGCACTTTTTTAAAAAATCTCAGGGCTAGGACGAAGGAGACATTACTGGGGCCTGCTTGAGGCAATCTACAAATAACAGGATGTTCGTGATTGTGATCGTGATAAACTGGGAATGATGAACTTATAGAGAGAAGGTTACACTTAAATACCTTTTTCAAAATCAAACTCCATCCTACCATCAGAGTGCCCCTCTTGAAATTAACCTTTTGCCAAAATGCAATTTAAAAGAAAAAAGATCCTCTCTATGTAGCATTTTGAATTTAAGTCTTTCCTGCCTGTACTTCCTTTCCATTTCTGTGACTGTATTCATGTTGATTATTCTTTGCTGACAGACTTTTTTCCTTCACTCCATAATAATTATTTCTGAACATGTGATGCTCATGATTCCACTGGAAATTGATGTTTAGTTTTATTGAGGGACCTTTGGTTCTGTAGGGACTTATCAACTATTCAGGCAACCCCAGAAACCTCATTCTTGTTCATTTAGGGGCACAGACCACTGACATCTTCTCAGACATTCATTGAGTGTTCATAGACTTGAAATAAATCTTCATGTTATCTTCCAAAATATACTGTAAGTTCCTCTTGAGAGACTTCTTAGGTCACCAGTGTTCTTCAGACTACCATCAGGCACTAGCTAATGTGGACCTGAGGTGTTATTTTCAGCTCAATAATCTAGAACAGAGTAAAAAGATGTACTTTTTTATTCATTTATCAATCTCTAGCTTATTATTGACATAAAGCCACACAATAAGCTACTGTTATGTGACTGGCAGGTATGGAGATGAGAGCACACTCATAAAAAGACCAGTGGCTTCTAAAGAGACAAAATTATAATGAGTCTGAAACTAAAGAAACAGAGTTCTTCCAGGTGAGATGGATTCCTCAGTGATACCCAGCTTTGCCAAGGGTTTTATAGAAAGCCTCTCCACAAAATGATGGATAAGTAGGTATGTGGTAGATAACTTTTAATTAAGTAAAGAAAGGAGCAATAGCATGTAGGTAGACTAGAGGAAAACATACCGAGGGAATAAAATTAGAATGGGGGAATATAGGGAAAGAGTTGGGTTAGATAGTGGGTTAATGAAACAAAACTAGGTAGAGACTAAATAGAACCTCTGTGTCATGTTTAGAATGGGAGTTAAAAGAATAAACAGCTGAATACGGAAATATGTAAAATGAATATACACTCTTCTTACATTCAACCATCTCCCCTGAAAAGTTAAGCAGATAGGGTTTTGATAATTATGTGTTTCACTTACTTCACTTACATCAAAAGGTGGGTATTTGGGAATACATAAATGAAGAGATTCTAATGAAGAGAGAGCCTTTCCTTCACATTAACGTTTTAAAACTGTATATTTAGTGATTGTTCTTTAATCTATTCATCCTATGTTATTTCTTTGTGTGTGTGTGTCTCATTTCTTCTGACAGCCCTGCACTAATTTGGTTTGCTTATCCAGAAATGTAATTTGGATTCTTTAGAGGAAAAGGAAGCCATGGTCATTTAGTTACGATTTTCCCCATTAGAGCTGTCTTTGTATGCTCTCCATCCCCTGTGGACACATATGCTCAGCTTGAAGTGGTTATGTTTTATTGTGTGGATATCAATAATCCAATGATGACTTTTCTAAAAGATCTACCCTTTTCCTCTGTGTGCCATGAGAGAAGCATTAGGCTTGTAGCAATCCAATTGCCTTGAGTTAGTGACAACATGCTTTTCTCAGCTGGTCTGGAAATGTGTTTACCTTGGGAGATATAACTGGTGACGTGATGTCCCTGTCATTTTTGAAGGCATGAGTACAACTTAGAAACAGTCTCAGCACATGCAAATCACTCACAGGGTTTGTGCCGAAGGTCACATTATAGAAGGGTCAAGAGGCAGCTGACAATAAAAACCACTTGTTTCTCAAAGCTGACAGTCCCACAATGGAAATAGCAGGTGATGACATAGCGGGTGATGACATAGGCTAATAGTTTCACTTTTCTCAAGGGCTTTATTATCTCCTGCGATTTATATGGCTTTTCTGGAGATGACCTGTTTCTACTTCATGAGCAGAAAGCCATCTCCATCTGCTCGTCTGTCTGAGATATTTAACATGTTTTCTTGTACAAGGTGTGTTACTTCTGCACTCTGTTACACTGATTAGTAAGCCGACCTCTCCTCTAAACCTTCATTGTGCTTCCAAGTCTTACCGATAAACCCTGCCAATGAGCTAAGGCACAGCGGTAGGGCGTTTGCCTTGCACGCAGCCAACATGGCCGACCCGAGTTCGATTCCTCCGCCCCTCTCGGAGAGCCCGGCAAGCTACCGAGAGGATCTCGCCCGCACGGCAGAGCCTGGCAAGCTCCCTGTGACGTATTCGATATGCCAGACACAGTAACAACAAAGTCTCCAATGGAGACGTTACTGGGCCCGCTCGAGCAAATCCATGATCAACGGGAGGGCCTTTACTTACTTTACTTTACTTATTGTTCAAGTCCGTCACATGATTTATTTTTCTTTGTTATGTTGGGACCATAGCAAGGCTTGGGTTACATGCAGAAGTGCTCAGGGATTACTCCTGCATGAGTGCTCAGGAGTGATCTCTGGTGGTGGTTGGGGGAGCATAGAAGGTGGCAGAAATTAAACCTGGGTTATCTGTATGCAAGGCAAGAAACTTGCCTCCTGCACTTGTTATCCAGTCTTTCATTTTATTGTCATAAAAATAAAATTGAACTCAGAATACTTAAGTGGGGACATTAAAAAATAAGTAGACAGAGACTGGGGTGATAGCACGGAAGGTAAGGAGTTCACCTTGCATGCAGCTGACCCGGGTTCGATTTCCAGTATCCCATATGGTCCCCTGAGCACCGCCAGGAGTAATTCCTGAGTGCATGAGCCAGGAGTAACCCCTGGACATTGCCAGGTCTGACCCCCCAAATTTTTTTTAAAAAAGAGTGGGCCCAGTAATTTGCTCGGGTGGGCCCAGTAACATCTCCATCATGAGACTTGTTACTGTGTTTGGCATATCGAATACATCATGGGTAGCTTGCCAAGCTCTGCCGTGCGGGCGAGATACTCTTGGTAGCTTGCCAGGCTCCCTGAGAGGGGCGGAGGAATCGAACTCGGGTCGACCATGTTGGCTGTTTGTAAGTCAAACGCCCTACCGCTGTGCTATAATGCAAAGCAATAATGGAGACTAACACACAGAATATCATAGAAGTTAATATGTAATTAGTACATGTTATATATAATCCTATATATTATATTATACTTTAGGATTCAGTTCAAACCATATTCTATTAAAGTTGTAATGTAGGTAAATGAAGAGATCTGAGATTGAAACCTGACTTTTATTCTGTTGTGCCAGTGGTAGAAGATTTATAGGTGATTTAGATATGGCCTTTAATACATATATATCATACATCATATATATAAATATAATATATATATATTTTATTTAGAAAAGATATTTGTTACTTAAGTTCAAAATGGTCCATCATATTACATTACTTCTTCCAAGTAAGAGTAATAGACCCACTTTTTTTCCTATACACTATGTGGTATTGGATATAATGCACTACCCCTATGCATCTCAATTCTTCATCTGAAAGCTATAAGGAAACTGAATATTTGTAATATTTCATTTAAAAGATAGCTTCTTAAATCAATAAGTTCTGTTCACACAGCAATTTATTTCTTGAAAATGATGTTGATTTCAACTGTAATTATAAAGCAATGGCTACATTATAGATGTAGTGAAGTCTTTGTAGATAATGTTATCTTATTGAAGAAGAGGAATATGACTATTCTAATCCAATAAGAGAGATTCAAAGTATTCAAATAGTTTGAATAGCTGAAAATATGGATTTTCAGGGAAAATTACCCCCCCATCATTTTATGTAAGTTGCTTTGTATTACCTACGTCTCTAACCCCAACATCGTAAATGTCACCACAGTAGTTTGAAACAATGCAGAAAAGTATTTTCTGTGTACTTTATACCAGAGAACACTTCTTTGAGTGAGTTTTCCAAGTATCTTTGAAGAGAAACAAGGTGTGATTTCATTGATGATTTGTTTTTGGTTTAACGCAGGTATTTCAATGAGCAGCTTTGATTGAGATTGAGTCTGGATCCAGATCTAGATGATATAGAGGCAGGGTATAAATTATTCATTGGTTCTTCTTGATGAGGAGTTGACTGGTCTTTCAGGAAGTTTCTATAATAAACTCTCACATTATTTGCCTGGAGTTGAGTCTCCAGGCAGGAAGTATGCAAATGAGTGGAAAAAGATTAATAAAAATACTATATTAAATGTAAAAGGCAGCACTGTAGCACTGTCCTCTTGTTGTTCATCTATTTGCTCGAACGGGCACCATTAATGTCTCCATTGTGAGACTTGTTGTTACTGTTTTTGACATATTGAATATGCCACAGGGAGCTTGCCAGGCTCTGTCATGCGGGCAGGATACTCTTGGTAGCTTCCCAGTCTCTCTAAGAAGGACAGAGGAATCAAACCCAGTTCGGCCACATGCAAGGCAAACGCCCTACCCGCTGTGCTATAGCTCAGTGATGTAAAAGGTAGTTGTTTCAATATTTGAGATTGAAGTTTTTTTATAGAGCTAGATGGTTGTATTCTCATGATTCAAAGTAGAAATTTTATTTCACAACAGCCTTGTCTATACTAGTGGAACGAACACGAACTATTTCACAGTAGCATTGCCCTCCTGACACTTTTGCTTTTCCTCCTGGAGCTAAGTGTTAGCATAACAGTGATGGTGAAATCATAAAAACAGTAATGGAAGCAATGTAATCATATGATATCTTTTCATTACTGCTCACTCCCCATATGTGAGATGGCATGCACTTTATGCGTGTGAAATATCTCATCTACTTTTTGTAACAACCATCTAGGGTTTCTTTTATTTTTATTTCACAGAACTGTCATTGGTTTATTTTCTTTCTTGTTTGTTATTTTGAGACCCACAGCAGTGCTCAGGGATTCCTCCTATATGAGCACAATCCTCCTGGTCATCGGGAGACTATATGCACTGCCAGGGGTCATAACCAGGTAAGCCACATTCAAAGCAGGCCCTCACCTGTCCCATTATCTCTCTAGGTCCTGATTGTGTAGCCCTGCAGCACTGTCCTCTTGTTGTTCATCGTTTTGCTCGAGTAGGCACCAGTAACGTTTGCATAGTGAGACTTGTTACTGTTTTTGGCATATAGAATATGCTACGGGGAGCTTGCCAGGCTCTGCTGTGCAGGCGGCATACTCTTGGTAGCTTTCCGGGCTCTCTGAGAGGGATGGAAGAATCAACCTGGGTTGGCCTCATGCAAGGTAAACGCCCTACCCACTGTGCTATCACTCCAAAGAAAGTTATTTATAATTAATTAGTCACTCTTCCCATTAATTCTTACCAGGCTCATCAACCTACAATGTTTACTTATTCTTCTTTCAATCCACATATTAACATTCCCACTGTATTTGCCTATGAAAGGTTAGATAAGAGTTCCAGCCCTTTGGGGATAGAGTGATAGCACAGTGGGTAGGGCGTTTGCTTTGCACGCAGCCAACACGGATTTGATTCCCAGCATCCCATATGGTCCCCTGAGCATCGCCAGGAGTAATTCCTGAGTGTGTAAGCCAGGAGTAATACCTGTGCATCATTGGTTGTGACCCCTCCCCCCAAAAATTTAGAAAAAAAAAGTTCCAGCATTTGGTGAGGTCAGTGAGCTATAATTCATTAGCCAGTATCTATTGTATCAAAGATTTCCACACAAATTAACCAAGTGCCCTACAGTCTTCATGATATCCCTGTTGAGACCACCCTCTCTGACCCCTGGGTCTCCAGAGATTAGAATCTTCAGCGACTTGTTCCACATCACCTTGCTTATGGTTTATCTGGAATTTTAAGTCTCTGCTGCCACATGGTGGTAGAACATAAGATAAAACATTGGCTTCAAAAATAATTTTTGTCTTCTCTCCAGGGAGCAATTATCGTTTAAATGTCTTAAATTCAATTGAAAAACATATTTTTTACAAAGATTCATCTTCAGTGAAATTATTATAAATGAAGGTGAAAATTATTACAAATGGATGTGGTGACTTTATAGAAAAGCAAAATAGTTTTTATTTTTTTATTTAAAAAAATTACTTAGAGAAGTGTGAGAGGAGAGAGAAATAAGTGTTCACAGGAACAAGTTTTGTCCTGAGTGGAAAAATCCAGCCCTAATTTTAAGAGAACATTTTATTACAGCTCATTTAAAAATGTTTTCCTAGAATAGAGATTTCCAGCCTGTCATAGGGAAACAAAATAAGAAATTTTATTTCTGATTATAAGGTAATAACATTCCCCTCCTCCTTTTTACTTTTTCTTTTCTTTTTTCTGATGCCTTTTTCCTTTTCTATTTCCATTAAAATTATTGAGTACCTACTACCCTGTGGAAAACATAAGCCTGATTATTATTAATACCAAATCAATTAACCTCATCTTTGGATTTATGTGGGGATGTTTCATGAAGCAGTAAATATCACAACATAAAGCAGGCTTTCTGATGCGTCACACGCAATATCATGAGGCTTTTATAAGAACAGCCTCCAGGGACAGTTTCAATTATTTACAGCAGATTCTGACCCTTCTCTGGGAGTGACAAATCCTATCCTGTAATAACTGTAGTGGGTCCTGCCTTCAGGGGACATGAGTTGCTGTTATTTTCCTCATGGTGAGAGTAAGTGGTTGTTATCTATAGCTGATGGCATTTGAAATGGGTAGGGGCTAAGAACAGTTATGAATAACCAGATCATCTCTGTATTTAATGAATGCTATTTCAAAAACATTGACAGAACTTAGAGCTTTATGTAGCAAGATGGTGATATCCATACTTCTTTACAAATATGCTTCGGTTTGATCACATATTTTATTGTGTATATTATAAAATATATCTATTTATTTTAAGTATCTTCAAGAATAACATTCAAAATAAAGAACAGGCATGAGGAGTTAAAAATGGGTTGGAAAATAATTAAAATAAAATAAAAATAAAACAAAAATAAAACCTTGCCTAAAGAACAAATATAAAATGGGAAAATATTCAATATCTACCATTTCTTTGGCATAAAATATAACTATATTCTAAAAATAACATTTATTTATTATTTCTCTAATATTGTTTCTTCAGATCAAATAAGTAAATGCTTATTTCAAGGCTTAGCAAATCTGGAAAATAAGATTGAAAAGCTCATATTAGTTAGGAAGATTAAAAGGAAAAGAGAATGATTTACTATTTGTTGAGTATTATGCACAGGTACATGACAGATTATTTATAGTCTGTTCTTTTTATTTTTTTTTATTGAGTCTTTATTTTTGAACAATACTCTTCCAATCGGAGCTTGCTATATTAGCTTCATTTTACAGATGAAGACATTGAGGATTAACAATCTCCTTTACATCTTCAAGGTCCCATAATTAATAAACAGAGGAATTGAATAAATCCAGAGTCATCGTGTTCCATATCTTAGAATCATAAGGAAACTTTAAAATACCTACATACAAGTGAAATGTCCTTTATCTAAATCTGCCTGTCGTTCCTTTTTTTTTTTTAAGTCTAATATGGTATCTGTGGCATCAGGCAGATAAGTAAAATAGACCTTGTGTTAAACCATATGAAAATGCATTTGCTTATCTTTGAAGTGCACACTTTTTCATTAAGTACATTTTAAATTAAGCCTTCATTTTGAAGGTGAAAGCAAATTGTAAGCTCATTTAAAAGTCAGGAAACCAAGGAATTCTTTTGAAGTACAAGTTTTCTGAGGCAGAATTCATGAATATGAATTCAACAGGAAAGTCAAGTCAAAAATATTTTAGTGTTAAATCTTTTCAGGATGGAAAGCAGGTGGTTGGTAATCTTAAATATGTGTGATATTTAGGGTTCGGTGGCAGAGGAAGTACACTGCAAACAACTAGCAGAAAATGAGGACAGTCTGGGTCTGCAGGTCTCTATTGGCCCAAGGGCAAGTCCAGTCTATAAGGACTGATGGGTACAATTATCCTTTGCAGGTGTTTAGGCAAGAGTAGCATAAGTGAAGTTGAAGTTTGTGAATTACCACTGCATAGAACCTGTCTTTCCCCATATGACTTGAGGTTCATACTAGTCCTAAGGTTTAAGATTACCGTGAGAAATGAGTAAGATAATTTATGTAAAACTCTTGAACCAGCAGAAGCCTTGTAGTTTAATATCCCTTTTCGATGTTTACAAGTCTTAATTCTCATCCTTAGGGCTGGAGTGATAGCACAGCAGTAAGGCGTGCCTTGCATGCGGCCCACCCATCCGACCTGGGTTCCATTCTTCCACCCCTCTCTGAGAGCCCGACAAGCTACCAAGAGTATCTCGCCTACCTGGCTAAGTATGTCAAGCTACCCATGACGTATTCGATATGCCGATACACATTAACAACAAGTTTCATAATGGTCACGTTACTGGGTCCGCTCGAGCAAATCGATGAACAATGGGAGGACGGTGACAGTGAATTCTCATCCTTGCAAGCAATGGAATTAAGTAGATTCAATTCTAGTTAGGTTGTTGTCCAAATAAGTTGATCAGAGGAATAAGTTTCTCCAGGAACACATTTATCAGACTGGAAACTTGAACCAATCGGATTTATTTATATCCTTTCAGGACTCCATTTTCACCTTGTACAGATATGATTCATACTTACTGTGCAAAGTTGTTGTGGAGTTAAATAAACAGTATTTGCAGATAGTTTTATTCTTATTTTGGTTACCGCATAAATGAATGGGCTCCTTTATCTATTACCATGACAGAGGTCCATCGATTTGCTCGAGCAGGCCCAGTAACATCTCCATTTTGAGACTTGTTGTTATTGTGTTTGGCATATTGGGCGAGATACTCTCAGTAGCTTGCCAGGCTCTCCGAGAGGGGCGGAGGAATCGAACCCGGCTCTGCCTGGCTGGGCTCCGTGCAAGGCAAACACCCTACAGCTGTGCTCGAGGCAGCTCTATCTGTTCCTTATAAAGAAAAAAAGTTCCCTGGTATCCGCTAACTTATTTTTTAATGTTTTATCAGCTAGAATACATCAGCTGGCTTCTCTTGGCTGTAATCAACATCATGATGATGAATATTAATTAGGCACGTGCTACTCAAAGCAAAATCTGCTTCATAACAAAGGCTGTGGGCAGAATGGCTGGGTAGATGGCTCACAGTTCCTGAAATAGTGCCTTCTTCAGAGCTGCTGACAAAGGGGCCACATGGAGCTAAGGTGTAAGAACTATAAAGTAATCATGACACAGTATCATTGTGCTTGGAACTCTCTGTTCTTTGTGGGCTATTTTGGAACTCATAGTCCAAGAACATAGAATAGTGGAGGGCGGGAAAATTTTGAATCTGTTATATAGGGAAAAGGGAGAAACTTGCTTCAATAACAGCTCCCTTACAAATTGTTTCTATTGGAAAGATAGCACATTTGCTGCTGTTGTTGAGAGTGTCACATTGCTCCTAATCCAAGTGTGTTTTCATGCTTGTTTTTCAAAAAACAAATGTCATTTACTTTACTATGCAGGACAGATAACAACATGTCTAAATGCTGAGATGCTCAAGAATGTCACTGAACAAAAATTGGCCAAAGAAACAGCAATTTGAGGATGCAAAGATGGTACAGTGAGTAAGGTGCTTGTCTTGCATGCATTCAACCTGGACTTGATCCCCATCACCACAAATGGTCCCCCGAGTCCCATAAGGGGTGATTCCTGGACACAGAGCCAGGAGTAAGCCTTGAGCAAAACTGATTGTGGCCCCCAAACAAAAATCAAAACCAAAAAAATAATAATAAGGAAATAGCACTGTAGCACTATCCTCCCGTGCTCGAGCGGGCACCAGTAACATCTCACAACAAATTGTGAGATTTGTTGTTACTGTTTTTGGCATATTGAGAGCATCACGCTTGCCAGGCTCTTCGAGAGGGGCAGAGGAATTGAACCTGGGTCGGCCATGTGCAAGGCAAACACCCTACCTGCTGTGCTACAATAAAGCAATGTAAGATATAGAATGAAATAACATCACACTAGATCTAATCTATCTAGTGAAATTGAGCACATTATGAAAAGTACTTCCATATGAATTGTATAACCTAATCAACTTGCATAGGCCTGGAAAACTTCCAAATACTTGTTTAAGAATTTGGATTTGCTTGGCTTTCAGTGTCACTGACTTCTTATAAAAGGATATTTTTATTCCCATTATTTCTTTTTGGAAATAATGGGAAAATTATAAAATAATGGGAAAGTCTCTGCTTTCTAGAGACCTCAGCTGCATCTTTTACTTTATGTGAGAACAGTATTTGGCTACAGCACCACCCAGCGATATAACTAAAAATTGCATGCATTTGTGTTCCAGTGTCTCAGACTTCAATAACCCGTGTACTACATAGGCCATTGGTCACGGCAATCAGTGTGACCTAGAAATAGGAGTGATAGTGATTGAGATTTACAATAGGCAAAAATCAATAGGATTACATCATTTTTTAAAATATTTTGTACATGTTAAAATGGCAGTTTCTGATCATTTTGCTTAAACAGAATCTATCATTCAAACTCATTTTACTTATATATTGATGAGGATTCAATGCGGGTACTTGGCATTATACTTGTACAAGATAGTGCTGCTTAAAGACTAAACTTGGTAATATTGTCCAGATAGATTATTTGGAAAAGTGTGAGGACAACAAAGCTGTATAGATCATCTGAATATATGCAAGGGGCATATTGTGTCATATTTAGAGAGTGCTGGAATGAATATACCCAGGTCTCCTTTGTATACTTCTGTTCTAGAACGTAATAGAGTTGGTTCACTATTGCAGTGCCCGTTTGATAATTTACTAAGTTCTTGATGTTGTTTGAAAAATCCTGCATGAATTTATTCACTCCATCCCCACAAACATTCTCTGAGACAATCGTTGCTATATTCCTAACTTTACACAAAACTGAGTGCTGAATGTTTTGTCGAAGCTCACAGGGTTTAAACACTATGATTGCACTACAGGATAGCTCTGGAGTATGCATTTTTAACCCGTGCTTCTGTCCTCTGAATAATTAAAAAAAAAAGACAAAAGAAAAAAATGCCAAGGGGGTCGAGGGGAACTGCCATTGAAAAACCATTTTGATCCAGACTATCTCCAAGATAGAAAATTGGCAGAAGTGAATGTAGTCATTTAAGACTATGTTTCAGGCTGGCAATTGAACATTTAGCTCCACACTGTGAAACTCTGTGATGAACAAGACAAATGATTTGCCTTTTGGGTGCTACGAATTTGGGGGAAGCAAGATCTATAAATAAGTAATACAGATAAAGTAAAAAGAATGACCCCCAGAGGAGATAACCTTTAAGCAGAATTGGGGTGGAAAAATAGAATATGTCAGGCAGAAAAACGAGAATCCATAGGTCCCCTACAGGGAGAATAATTTGGGTAAAGTCACAGAGGCATATAAATGTGTGACACATGGAGAAAACCAAAAAGTTAAGGGGGTGGATCTAATGGGGGAACTCACGGAGGTGTTTTATACTCTAGACTTATCCCAGAAATGCACCAGACTCACTCTTATCCAGAGAAGGAGGGAATAATTTTTCATAGGAATCAAGATCTGGGTCGGTTGGATCTAAAAATGTTTTTCCTTTAATATCATAATTTTGTATGGTAAGATGAAAATGCTTCATGGAACATCTGGGCAACTATAGTCCAAATAGTTCAAGAATATGTCTCTCTAAATGTCGATGCTATGATTGAAGAACATGAACACCCATTATGGAGATCAAATAATCTCAGATAGATGACACTATTTGAATAACAAACCAATGCCATAGAGTTATAGTTTTGATAATTATTGTTGCTTTGGAGCTAAGTGAATCAGGTCATTAAAAATTAAAAATTTCCTTAACGTCTAGAGACACCTTTCTTAGATGCATCAGCATAAGGGGGAGTATTCTGAGATTTTAGAATCTGGCAAATGAGCACGTAGATTTGTTTTGCTTTTCTTTGGGGGCCACAACCAGCAGTCAGAGCTTGCTCCTGGGTTTCTCAGGAAGCACTCCTGGAGGTTCCTATGAGAACCATGTGGGATTTGGGAGATCAAATCTAGGCCAGCCACGTGTAAGACAAGCTTTATCTGCTGTACTAACTCTCCAAGCTCTCTGATGTGTATTTTTGACTTAAGTAATCAGGAAATTTGATTAAATGGTCTGCATGAAGATGCGTATGTGCAGACTAGATCCAAATAAAAGTGTCACATTTGTTTCGGTTCATGACTTTTTGAAAAACTATTCGTAAATAGCCCCAAGTGATAACAATGTTTTGAGAATGGGGTACCCAAATAAATGTCAATGTCAGGAGTTAGAAAGACTTAGTCGAGGCTTTTCTCATACTGAACACAGGTAAATTAGAGTTGAAGACAGAACCCTACCCCACCTCACCCCCAATTTAGACATGCAGAGCAGGGGCATGTGGATGGGTCTAACAGTCACTAATCTCAGCACTGATATCTCAGTTGGAATACCAGTCGATAACACTCATGAGGATGGGCAGAATATTTTTCCCCTATGATGTTTAGATATCTTGATTGTGGGAGAGGTTCTCCAATGCTGTGCTGAGGATGCCCTGTGCCTCTTCTGGCTGTTTTTGGTCAACATCATGAATGGTTCAAAACAGCGGTTCAATGATGTGCTGCTTGGGCCATTGGGTGCTAAATATTACCCAGGACACATGAATAGTCCTCAGGAGTCTCCAAGGATGCACCAACATGCTTTGGGGACCATATGATGCAGGATCTAGCACTGGAGTAAGCCACTGCAAGAGGAGTACCTTAACCACTGCATGCTCTCTCTGGTACTCAAAAAACACATCCTTGAGTCCTCTAAGACCAGAAATGGGTGTGTGGGGTTGGTACATGGGAATAGGCATTCTTGTTCGTTTGCTTACAGCCCAGGCCAGCAGTGCTCAGTAGACCACATGGTGGGAAAACCCCAGTCTTTCCGCTTTCACTCAGCCAGTTAAGCCATCTCTCTGGCCCTGGAATTCTTAGCAAATATGAATCATTATTTTAACAGATTTTAGCTTTACAGATAGTCTGTATAATTGAACAACAGTATAATTGAAGATCAGAATTCTAACTTATTTTCCAAAAATCAAGAGTGGGAGGTTTTTACTGATACAACTTCTTCCTTACAAACACAAAGACACAGCATGACATTTGAATCAGAAGTTCATCACTGTACCCTGACCCATCTGATTTCATGTTTCCTCAGTAGCACTGTAGCACTATCTTCCCATTGTTCATCGATTTGCTCGACAGAAGCATCTCCATTGTGAGACTTGTTGTTACTGTTTTTGGCATATCAAATACACCACAGTGAGCTTGCCAGGCTCAGCCATTTGGGCGGGATACTCTTGGTAGCTTGCCGGGATCTCCGACAGGACAGAGGAATCAAACCCAGGTCATCTGAGTGCAAGGCAAACGCTCTACCCAATGTGCTTTTGCTCCAGCCCATTTACTAAGTAGTCTAGGGAATTAAAATTAAAGGATCTCCTGACTCATTGGCCATTCTGCCAATCCTTCCATCCATTACTTTCCTGCTGTAAGAGACAAAAGGGTCAAGAGAGTGTATCTTAAAGGTTCTCACAACACATACAAAAAACAACAATATGTGATGAATTGTTAACTAGAATTATGTTGGTAAGCACTTCATTATGTACATCAAGATATCGAAACTTCTGCTGCATATCTGAAATTAATATAATTATATGTGTCTAATATATTTCAATAGAAGTTTGGGGAATGCTCTCTGTTCTTCCATTAAAGAAATATTCAGCCACAGAGTATACTTTTTGGAAAGCAAAGAAAATGACATGTATATGGCTTAGAATGAACAGTTCATTTAAATTTCATTTTCATCAATAAGTAGATAGATTTATGCTGAATGTCTGATGTCTTAAGTGAAAAGTATAACAGATGCTGTTTCTTACTATAAAACAATTGCTTTTCTATAATTTGTGATTTATTGGAATGATAGAACTATATCTTGGTTTTTTACTTGCAAATGACTTCTAAGAGTCATAGGTCTTAGCAGGTGCTAACTTTTTGGTTTGGAACTCCTTCCTCCATCTCTACCCTACTCCACAAGAAATATTGGTATGACTACTTTTTACACCAAGAAAGGCACAGTTTAAGGAATATTGTGACCAGACAAGTATTCAAAGCAAGAAAATACAAGGAAAGTCTACTTCTTGAGTAAATTACAGAATATGAAGTTACAACTCAGCTTACATTTTGCTTAAATTTTTCTTCCCTTAAATAATACAATCCTATTAATCATCGATTGCCTCGAGCAGGCCCCAATAACGTCTCCTTCATCCTAGCCCTGAGATTATATTCAAGGCTCTTTAGGAGAATGAGACCCATCTTTGTTACTGGTATTTGGCATATTGGGTACACCACAGGGAGTTTGCCAGACTCTGCCATGTGGGCAGGCTACATTCGGTAGCCTGCCAGTTTGTCCAAAGTAGGAATGAGATAATAAGATGTCATAATAAGATGTCGCGCAGCCGCAAATGTGGCCACGCGGTTCCGGGAGCTGGTTTTTATAGTCTCTGAGTCTTGGCCGCTGATGGGATTACACGATTGATCTGGGCAACTCCCCTTTAAATTATCGCGTTACCTCATTTACTATTCTTAATATTGCATACAAGTGATATCATTCTGTGTTTATCCTTCTTCTTCTGGTTTACTTCACTTAACTTGATGTCTTCCATTTCCATCCATGTTACTGTGAATTGAATGATTTCATCATTCCTTACAACTGTGTAGTATTCCATTGTGTATACATGTCACAACTTCACAATTCATTTATCTTTCGTTAGACATCTAGGTTGATTCAAACTCTTAGATATTTTACTGAGTACTGCAAGGAATAATGGTGTGCATACATTCCTTTGAATGAATACATCTCTGTCCTGGGGATAGCTACCCAAAAATAGAATTGTAGTCATATGGGAACCCAATTCTGAGTTTCTTAGTAACTTTTCATACTATTTTCATAGGGGTTGAACTGTACGACAATCTTACCAGCAGTGAACGAAAGCTCCTTTTTTATAGCACATCCCTGCTAACAGAGCTTGTTCCCAATATTTTAGATATGTGCCATTCTCACTAGTGTAAGATGATCTTTTGTTGTCATATTAATTTGGGTTTTCCTATTTTTCACTCTACATACATACATACATATCAGAGACTATAAAAACCAGCTCCCAGAGCGGCCGCACAACATCTTATTATGACATCTTATTATCTCATTCCTACTTTGGACAAAATGGCAGGCTACCGAATGTAACCTGCCCACACAGCAGAGTCTGGCAAACTCCCCATGGTGTACCCAATATGCCAAATACCAGTAACAATGATGGGTCTCATTCTCCTAAAGAGCCTTGAATATAGCACTTTCTTAAAAATCTCAGGGCTAGGATGAAGGAGACATTACTGAGGCCTGCTCGAGGCAATCGATGAATAACAGGATGGTCGTGATTCGTCGTGATTCGTGAAATAATACAAAATATAGAAATATACATTTTAATGTCACATGCTAAACTCAATAAAAGAGAAGATGCTGAATTGTAGTACCATAAAAAAGTCCCATTTTTTCAGATTAAATTGACTTTATGCCAGCATAATGAGAAAATGGGTATGTTATTTTAAAATTGCTTTTAATAAAGTAGAAAAGCTGTTTATACAAATCTGGCAAAAATTTAGGCTGGAGAGATAGAACAGGGCTATTTATCCAAATCTGGCAAAGATTTAGGCTGGCGAGATAGAACAGGGATATTCAGAGGGTTGCCTTATTTGTATGCAAGCCCAGTTTGATCTCTTGTGCTTTCACCTGATGGTGGTGGTCATCTCATCACCCCCAGGAGTTACCGATGAATAGCCAGGAGTAAAGTCTAAGTTACAATGAATGTAGATGATTCTCGGCAAAATAAAAACAGAATCCATAAACTATAAGGCTATAAATTTTTTAAATATTAGGATGCAAGCCCAGAGTGATATAGAGTGAGTAAGCCACTTGTCTTTGAACTGAGAGACCCCTGTTCTCTTCTGGCACCACATTTGGTCCCCCTAAGAACAGACATGAATGATTCCAGAGCACTGAGTCAAGAGTAGCCCCTGAGAGCACTGTCTTGACTAACATCCCCCTCCAGCTGATTAGATTGTGTTAGGAGCTATGTGATATTATAAGAAAACTCAAGAATCTTTTAGTTATATTAAGAACTTTACAATGGACTGTTTGTTATATATAAAATGAAATCAGGTTTGAATGGCATGCTTTTGTAAAAAATTATGAGTGAATCATTATAAGTGCTTATTGAAGGGAGGGTCTTTCTGTTATTGTTTTGAGTCTGTATCACAACAGCTCATACAACATGCATTCAAGTCAACATGACTAAATTCCATCAAATAAAATGTGAAGTTTTCTAATAAAAAAATGAAATCAGGCTTACACTTCTGAGTTTGCATGTCAGCTCACAAAGACTTTTTTTTATCCTTAAATTTTTAATCAAGAAAAACTAATTGGAAATTGTCTTCCATAGAGGCAGAGGGAAGGTTGGATGAGGGAGGATACTGGGGACATTGGCGGTATAAAATGTGCACTGGTGAAGGGGTGGGTGTTCAATCATTGTATGACTGAAATTGAAACATGAAAGCTTTGTAACTATCTCATGGTGAGTCAATAAAATAAAAAAAATCTAAAAAAAAAGAGAAAAACTAACTTCATATTAAAGACAAAGTTCACACTTTTAATTTCATAGTTTATCCCTAAAAATGAGATATTATATAAAAATGTATCAGCTTTCAGATAATGAGATAAATTTTAGGCAAGATTTTAGCAAAATTGTAGGAAAAGTTTAGGCAAGATTTTAGGAAAAGATCATCGTGGATTAGAGAATGTTTAAGATGAGGTTTTGGCTTAAACCAGAAGATCTTACTTTTTAAAAGAAAAATTTTGAAAAAAGACACACTCCTTCAACATCTGAGACGGGCACTTTTGTATTCTTGAGAGAATAGCTGATAATTGCGAGTAACTTTCTGATCATTTCTCTACTATGCTAACTGCTCGGTTTTAATTCATTTAGGTAAGATCTAACCTATTTTGTGCTTTTTATTAATTCTTTCATCAAAAGAGAACTCCCTCCTCATTCCAATTTTCTCCTCTTAGGCCAGGCTGCTAATTAGGGGAAAATGCTCATTTTCATTTTCCTATTTTCATTTTGAGATTCTATCAGACATTGAAATAGAAGGCAAAGTGCCCTGTATACAGTTTCATTTTTCAAATAAAGGAATTTTGGAATACAATATCATAGTTTTTCTATGCGCCGCTTTTATAATTTTGATCTTTACTTTGTATCTCCCGGGAGAATTTTGCAGATATCACACTTACATTGTTCAGCGAACCATCTGCCATATGCTATGGTGTGTGTTTATATGATAGACCTCACCTGTTTATCTCTGTCTAAGAAACAAAAAGAGCAATAGGCAGAGAAATTCATATATTTTTGGCAAGGGAAAGTTTGAATTTAATACTTGAGGGAGTAGTTGTACTCCACAGTTGGATAGTGATTATGGAAATATGTAAGAATGCTGATATAGCTTTTTACCAATAACAGGTTTACAAGTAGACTCTTTTGAGAAAAATATAATTCTTCATTTCCAATATGTGAGACTTGAAAATCCCTACACTTATTTGCAGCAGAGTGGAAAACGATTATCATTCAAGACTGGGAAAGATACTGAAACTTTTCGAGAAATGCAAAACCTTTTGTGCCTTTCACCATGCTACTTCCCACCACTTTTATTTTTACTTCTAAGTGGGAAACTAGTGAATTTTTTCAAATACAGGGTTTTTAGAGGAACGGAGACATTTAAGACATGAATGAGAATATGGTAAATGTGATGGTGACTGTTTTCATACCAATAAAGTCAAGGGGACAAGTTAAAGGTAAGGGTCTAGTTCCAGTACCTTTCTGTCTGGGATTTATGTGCTTTTCTCACATGAGGACAGTAGTCACAAATTCTGTAGTCTGGAAGCAAATTTGATGCAAGGTGTGTGTGTGTGTGTGTGTGTGTGTGTGTGTGTGTAAGAAAGAGAGATCAAGTGATACAATTTGAGGGATTTCAGGATAGATATTAGTGTACAAAAATTGTCAATTTAACTATTTTTCATATTTAAAATTTTTGATGACTCAGCAGAATCTCATTATTAACCATAAAATTAATATCTTGGGAAGTCAAGGAACATGGACTTGTATGGCAAAATGTTTAAAAACTACAAGAAATACCCTTAAGTGATAAGAAATCCAGAATTTAGGAGATCAGTATTCTTTCCTAAATTCTATGTTATTTTATACTTGTCCTTTAAAGATATTTTCCTTTATTTTCTGATTTCTCACAAATGCACAGGAGTTAAAATCATAAGGCAAAGAAAAATACTACTTATTATACATATGGAGAATGAGTTTAATCTGTGGCCAGTGTCATCAGTACCGAGTTAAGAAAGCATTTTCAACTCTGCATAGTCACCAATTTTAATCTGACTCCAGCAATTGAATAGATCTTTATGTGGACATGATCTCAGGTGAAATTTTAAGTCTTAATTATCAGAAGAAAACTCTCAGGCACTTTGTGTTAGATTCTAGTTTGAATCAAAAATAAATAATTCTCTTCATTCCTAGATTTATTTTCCATCATTTAAACAGAATTTAACACAATAAAAAATTTATAAGTGTCTAATTGGAACCTTAAACTTCTAGCGTATTTTAGTATCCGAAATACTAATTATTAAATTTTATAGCCACCCCATATATTTGGTTTTTTATAATCTTCTGCAACAAGAAGACTGATGAATGTTTCTAAATGAATGTTGAATACAGTTTTTGTTATTTCTATTTTGAATATATGTATCAGCCTACATTTCAGGAGTAAGATGGGTTGATAAAAGAACAACTGCATCCCAGTTTATTTCCCCTTAACCCACTGAACCAATCTCCTGGTTGTTTCCTGAGAAGGTGCAAAAGGTTACCACCTTCTGCTGCTCTAGTTAGATGAGCAACAGGTGAATGTCTTAAGAACCTTGGATGACCTTGACGCAATCATTGTTTAACTAAGGAACAGCAGCTGTTCTGCCTGTGAACTCTCTAGGGAGGTTGCTCCTCCTCTTTTCTTCTCATTAGCTGGTTGGTCAGGGAGGTTTGGTTTTTAATAGGAACTCTGGCTTAATTCTCAAAGACAAGCTGAGGACAGTGAGTCAGCCCTCATCCTCCTCACAGAAGGATTCCACAAAGAGCTCTTCCCTTTGTGTCCTCCTGAGACCAGCTTCAACCCCCTACCCCTGAGGCTTAGTAACTAAGGATCACTAAAAGTGAAATAAGCTACATTTCAGAAGGTGAGACCAAGGTCATTTGACACCTCAACCCTCTCCCCCATTTAGGCATGCTTCAAATTTAGGTGATTGAACTTAAATAAAATTTTGGTATTTGTTTTCTCAGCGATGTTATAAAAATATGTGTTTGCAAGATAAAGATGAAATGCTCCTTAGAAACTCTACTGGTTTATAACTGAACTCATCGATGTCTTTCCGTCGGTTCTTCTTCTTCTTGTAGTTTTCTGTTTGTAGAGCTCTTTTGATTTGCTTCCTACACACTGGGGTTTATAAAGGAATTCAACATACTGATCTTATGCCTGGGTTTTGCTTTCTGATGAGTTCAAATCAATGAGGTTGTAAATGACTGTATTTTTTTTGGATATTTGTTTCACCATAGTTTGAGAATAGTTTGTGAATAATGCTATGTGCATGTTGTAGAAGATTGAAAGAAGAAGTCAGGGAAAGAAATAAGCTATTACTTGGAAGATAAAGAAGCTCTTTAAAGTCATGGCTACATTTATCAACTCTGAAATAAGTGTCTTTCCATGTATCAAAAGTTCCATTTCAAAATGTCCATGTACTTATTGGTTTTATTAGTTTCTGACAATGAAATATCTAGCACACTATATACTTGTAGAATCTCTCTATATACGCAGATATAAAATATCTTAGCCTATACCCAAATAATTTCTCATTTTATATGAGCTTATATTTCATGCATTTATCAAAGAAATATAACACTGTAATGAATTTATCTTTAAAGACTATTTTTGATACTATCATCTATATGGTATCTATATAGATAGTATAGTATATACTATACTATCACCTATACTATCTTTCAATACTATCATCTATATACTATCTATATAGATAGTATATACTATACTATCACCTATACTATCAGTTTGAATCATTATCAATCACATATATTTAATGATTTTCAATGGCATACGGAAGGGACTTTTATAATGAAAAGCATACTAGTAATTTTATTGCATAAGCTACCAAGGGAGTAGAGTGATACTTCCCTAGCTGTACATTTCCAAGTAGATTCGGCTGCTTTGTTTTCTTGTTTATGGGTCAGTTCATTATCGTCAGTTCATTTTTCAGCCATTAAATGCTCTTAACACCATATTTGAAACAAGTACAGGTGATATGTTTAGTAGCCCATCCACCACTCAACTCTTTCATTGCTCTGCACACTCAAGTCAAATTAAACTGCTGGAGGTGTCTTCCAATGGTTGTAAATGGGGTCTAGGAATTGGAGAAAACACTACCTCAAAGGGCTTGCATTTGAGTCTGCTAACTGATGAGCCATGGCTGAGCTTAATCAGTCCATTGTACCAGTGTAGCTTAGTACTAATCATCACCTTGTTTATATTTAGCAACCCAGTTATCCATTCATGGAGTTATCTTATTAAATAATATATCTATATAATATTAACATAACGTGGTTACCAGAAATTATATAAAAGTTGTAATAAGTGATAAATGGAAAGTTAGAATAATATTCCATAACTATAACCTTAATAAGGAGCAGATAAAATCCAAGAGTGATAAAACACAAAATGGAAAACATAAAAGAGTAGCATAAGACCTTGAGTTAATCTTAGGGGGGGGTGTGAGAACTCTGTGAGATCTACTGATAAATGACAACTTCACATTTCTTAATATTACATATTTAAAGTCCATTGGGGAATATGAGTTACAGTTTTCCTAACATAGGATTTAGTTTAAAAATATGTTTTTATATTACCTATAAAGAGATGACCCATACCTGTAATTGCATTGCTTGGTTTTTCCCTTTGATAAACAATATTTAGGTGAGATTGTCTGACTGCATCTCGCTCTTCTAGAAATCTTTAAATTTCAGTCTTCTGGGCCTTTCCTTTTCTTTAAGATTTTAAATGAAGAGTTTATGAAATACTATGACAATTGGAGAATCATTTGCTAAGATGCTACCATGCATCCAATATTATTTGAGAACTTTGGGAGAGGTGTTCTATTTATTTATTTTAAGTTTATTTAAACACCATGATTTATAAACCTGTTTATAAAATAGATTTTATGAAAATGCAGTGTTCAGCACAAATTCCACCACCAGAGTCACCCCTCCACCAAAGTCCCCATTTTTCCAACCATGCACAAAGCCTGCTCCCTTAGCAAGCACAAACTAATTTATTTGATATTACTTGTTACAACTAAACACTAATGGAATTATCAAAACATACTTCAGTAAAAGAAAATTTGTGAAAATTGTGGTATCTTATTGTGGAGTCATTAAGTCCTTGTCTGAGAGTTTACTAAACTCTTCATTCCTAGTTGAGCCTTCTGCATTATTGATTTTGTTCATTGAGATTAGTTGGCTTCTTTGTTAATTGCATGTAGAATTTGGTGTGCTCCTCCTGGGATGTCAGTATTGGGGAATTTGAAGGTGTCTCCAGGAACTCAATGACCTATAGAACCTGGGTCCACTTGGCAGTAGCTGTAGGATGTGAGTGTGGCTGTCAGGGCTTCTTAGAAGAATGATGGTGAGGGTATGCTGTCTTCCACGGTTCCGAGATGACCTGGGGGTTTTTATCATGTGAGTTTAGCACTGTAGCACTGTCTTCCCATTGTTCATCGATTTACTCGAGTGAGCCCAGTAACATCTCCACTGTGAGACTTATTGTTACTGTGTTTGGCATATCAAATGTGTCACAGGTAGCTTGCCAGGCTTTGTTGTGCGGGCGAGATACTCTTGATAGTTTGCCGGGCTCTCCAAGAGGGGTGGAAGAATCAAACCTGGGTCGGCCAGGTCTGCTGTGTGCAAGGTAAATGCCCTACCCACTGGGCTATTTCTCCAGCCCCGTGTGAGTTTAGTCAATTTATATTTTCATTGTTTATAAGATATACAGTTTGTTTTGTTCTTTAACCTCCTTCAGTCTTGCTATCTTAAAAGTATTTTAAGGCTTAATAATAGAAGTCTTCGTATATATGTTGGGTGGATTTGAGAAATTGCAAGCAATAGAGTTGTCTGGGCTTCAGGAAAGTGGATAAATGTCTCACCTTAGCTGATGTCTCTTTTATTAAATTCAAGTGGAAGAAGAGCTCTCAGCTGCTAATCAAATCATTCTTTCATCAAATAAGGAATCGAGTCAAGTTAATGTTACCCTCCTTTTACAGATGAGCTGGCAGGAGTCAAGGATGCTAAAATACTTAGCAATATTAGCAATCCAAACCTAAGTTTATGAGAATGACTTGAATTCATGAATTCCAAGTTTTTCGTTAAACATATAGCCTACCTCGGTTAAATTAAAAATATCCATCAAAGTCAAAAAAGATTAAGCATTTTCTATGTATTCTGTACCCTCAAATATTTCATATAGGTTTCTGTAAAAGTTTAAGAAACTGTTCAAAGGTAAACGAGTCAGCCAAGAAGTCGAAAGACTTCCTGAACTTATCAAAGCTGAGTTTTTCTCACAAAACTTTGGGATGTCATATTTTTCTTTATCTGTTCTGGAAAGATGTGTGAAAATCTCAATGTTTGTACAGTTCAGCTCATTCTGTGAATAGTTTGGGAATAAAAAATGTCCCCGCAAGGAAAGTTCCAATGTTCTGAGTGTACAGAAAACTAAGGATGCCCTTTAATTAGAGGATAAAGCATAGCTATGAGTCTTCAGGTCATTTGTATCCACCAAAGCAATTTTTAAAGACAGAATTTTCTTTAAACTAAAGCAGATAAGGAAATTAAATGTATTCTTGTTGTGTTATAAATAAAATATAACTAAAGTACTTAATAATATAATCCTTTAGCTATTTCTCTTTGAAAAATAAAACCATGGAATACATGGTTTCTTGTGGAAGGGGCTGCAGAATAATAGCAATTCTAAATGCCATAATAAAATTTATTTCATTAAAAAAATTTAGTCAGTCTAGACATATTACCAAATTATGTATTATGACAGAGAAAAAAAGTTTTGCTTTTATAAAAGAGAACATGCTGGGCAAAGGTCTTTTAAACGTCAGGGATGCCATTCATCTAATGCTAGAGGGAGTTTGTTCTCTTTGTTCATAAATTCTCATGATCTGGAATACTTTTTCTCTCTCCTCTTCTTATTCATGCAGCATGCCCTGATTTTACCATTGTCGCCAAGAGCTAATATTCAAAGGAATTTAGACATGATCCTTAACCTTCAGACTTACTCAGACTTAGCTCAGAAAAGTGGAAGAAAGTATTATAATAATTGAAGGCACACTTACAAATATGAATCATTACTGTGATATAGAGATGCATTAGAAGATGCAACTTATAAATAGATACAGTTATATATGATATAGATATGACAGATATGCATAGATATGGTAGCATCAGAATACTTCTTAGGAAAAAAAACATTGTGTTTTATCCTGGAGGATATTATTCAATGCTATTTAGCCAGATACTCTAAATTTGTCTTTTTATAAGTTTTATTCATCCCTACAATAGGAACCATTTACAATCCTCAAGTTCTATGTTATGCATATTGGATTCTGATATACCAAATTTACAGCTCGACTTCTTTGCTTTTGGTGTATATCTAGTATTGGACTATTTACCTATTAGGATTTTGATTTTGCTGTCTAGAATAACTGCTCTACATATGTACAAAAATGTATTTGGAGGGTTCATTTTTCACTGCCAATAACGCTATCCATGTATATCCTAATTCCTGCCTCCTATACTTAATGGTGATTTACTTACTTTATATTAAAATGTAATCTTTAAAAATAAGAGTAAAATTTACCCAGCCAGACACTATGGAACAGCAATTATCTGTCAGCTAATATGAGAACTACTCATTATTTGATATTTTTTGTTATTTTATAAAGACTCTTTACCTCTCTTATAAAGACAACCCTGTTTAATGTGTAAAAAAATTATTTTTTTAAATTTAGTTGATTTAATTTGTACTTAGAGACTGAGCCTTTTTAACTTTAGGAATTTTCTACAATGTATCTATCCTTTATCAATAAGATTTTTTATTTTTTAATATGATGAATGTTTCTCGCAAATTCTTATTACATGTTATTTAAATGAAATATATCATAAATGTAAGCAGAGTAAAAATCCTAATAAAACTGACATTAATCCACATATCTTATTCCACATCCCTTATCACATTTCCTAATTTTATACCTGTCTTAATATGGAACTTTATGCCATATCTGTATTCTTTAGTTTTGGTTCATTAAAATTGTCTTAGTATTATCTCTACTCTCTTTTTCATGAAGACTCTCTTGGGCTTGAGAAAATGCAAAATTAGAAATAAAATGAAATGTGATAGAACAGCAAGCTATTTCTCATGAGGTGAGGGTTTATGTAATCTATATTCTTTAGTTTTGGTTTATAGTCTCAGAATTATCTTCAAGTATTTCCCATGCAGATTCTCCCAGGTTTAAGAACATTAAAAGTTATAAAAGAATAAGTGAGATGCTTCTTTAGGGGTAAAGATTTCCAATTATAATTTTGTTATTCATATTTAATTGACTTGAAAAATTATATATGGATGATTTACAGGATTCAAATTGCTCACTTTCATGTGGGAGATGATACAGAAAGCAAGTGAGAATGTTAGAATGACATGTGTACCAATATGAGCTCATGCCTATTTTTATATATATAAATATATAAAGCTATATATATGTGTGTATATATACATATATGTATGTATACATGTGGGTTATGAGGTATATTTGCTTACTCTTCCAGCTAAGTGTTAGAAGCAAGAATATGCAGAAACAATGGTCACATCAGCTACTAGCTTTTGGTTATTGGTGGTGTTCTTCAATAAAGAGAAGCAAGGGTCCTTAGAGAAATAGTTGATTCCATGACTGAAGCAAAACACAGTAAAGATGAGTGCAGATTATATTGTTCTGCAAGAAATTATCAGAACACCAAATTAAAACACAAGTACTGGAAATATAGTTCAGTGAGTAGGATGCTTGCTTTGTTCAAGGCCAACCCAGAATTCGATCTTTGGCATACCATACGGTTCCCCAAGCACTACAAGAAAGATCCAAAGTGCAGATCCAGGGATAAACCTGAGTGTCTCTGGATAAGTGTCCTGAAAATAATACAATGACACCAAATATAGCCCTCAAAAGTCACTTTAATTAACTTGCAATAACCACAGTTGGAATAATTTAAATAGCAAAATTAACAATATGTTTCAGTCTTTATTTTGTTTTGGGGGTCACACTGGGCAGTGTTCAGAGCTTCTGGTAGAATTGGGGGCCTCCTTTGTGGTGTGAGGGATCAAACCTGGTTCAGCCAAAGTGCAAGGCAAGAACCTTACTCTCTATACAATCTGTCCCACACAAAAATGTGTTACTTTTATTATAGTCTAGCGTATAAAATAATTTGAGTCCAGAAATAAAGAAATTGTATAATAAATAAAAGGGATTGAAGAAATATCCTTGTAGACCAATTTCAAGTATAATAATTTATAAGGTAATCTGCCTTCATCAGGATGGGCCATAGGGCCTCGTTCCTTCCATGTGACCTGCAGGTGGTTGTGTAAGCTCACAAAAGAGGGGCGCAGCACACACACAACTGCGGTGGCTCTATCTCTCCCGCCGCCCGCGTTCGGTAGTCTCACCCTTCTCCCACCCCAGAGAGGTCGATGGCGATGGTCAGGCGGTGGAAGGAACGAGGGCCAGGCTGGTAGGTATTAGTCGTAGTTTATTCTGATTCTCTCTTCATCTGTCTCTGCCCCCTTCTCCTTCTGTCTCTCTGCTCCCATATGCCCAATCTACCGGCTCCTTGTATCTCTCTCCAAGAGGAATTGGGGGAACAACTACACATAGGTGCGATCACAATCAATAGGGGTGAAGATCAATAGGGGTAGAAATCTTAGCCTCAGGGAAGGCCACTCCTAGGACAGTTCCTCTCTCAGCATGAGGACCCACCCTAGAGCAGAATCCCAAGGGTGTGTCTCTCCTCTCCTTGTCCGACAAGCATATAAGACTGTAATATAAATCATTTTGTATGGATACAGTTAGAAATATCTTAAACTTACAGAATTGCTCTCCTAGGGCCATCTCGATCTCAGACTACGGTGCTCAGGCCAGATAGTCTTTCCCACCCCTAGCAAGATCCTAGTCTTGTCGTTACCTTTGGATCATGACAACATTTGTCTATGATCAAACTCTTAACTTATAGTTAAGAATCGTGGCACTTTGGCCTGGCCCATTTCGCTGCCAGGGTAGCTCACCACTTGCCCTGGGTCCATTCAGTCCCTCGTTGGGACCCTGCTTTGGGGTGTTAGGAACTAAGGGCAACTGAGGCTTAAGTCAAGAAAGCAGATACCCGGGAGTGGATAATATTCAAGGCCAATCAAATCCTAAGTTACAAAGCATAATGTTAACGGTTTTCCTGTATCTATACAAAAAGGATATTACTTTAAGGTAAACTGTTAATAAGGCATAAGGAGAGGAGAAAGGCAATATTTCACTCATACATATAAAATCATAGATTTCTGGGAAACTGATCTTACAAATTAACAAAGTCTGATTAAGGGAAAAGCTGATTAACTGGGTGGGAAGGAGAGCATAGGGAAGACTGTTTACAGATAAACACAATGGAAGTGGAAGTGCTTCAGAAGCACTGCGATGGGTGTAACCAGATTAATGGGTGTAAGGAGATAAACCTAAACTCCTTGTACTCCAACAGCAGTGACCTCTGTTCAAAGGGTCACAAATCACAAATCATCCTGTTATTCGTCGATTGCCTTGAGCAGGCCCCAGTAATGTCTCCTTCATCCTAGCCCTGAGATTATATTCAAGGCTCTTTAGGACAATGTGACCCATCATTGTTACTGGTATTTGGCATATTGGCTACGCCACGGGGAGTTTGCCAGACTCTGCCGTGTGGGCAGGCTACATTCGGTAGCCTGCCAATATGTCCAAAGTAGGAATGAGATAATAAGATGTCATAATAAGATGCCGCGCGGCCGTGAAAGCTTGGAGATCTCAGCCCTGGAACCCGTGTGACTTTGTCCCTCTGCCAGTACCTTCATGTGTGCGCAGAGTGGTCTCAGCATGGTGGTGGCTGGTCCTGGAGGTCTTTGGCTGCTGGAGCCCTGGTTGGGGCGGGGAGGAAAGCTCAACCCGCTCCCCTCCAAGGGGCCCCGGCGGCGAGGACAGTCAGGCGTGGGGGCAGGAGACTGCACTGTTCTCTTCCCGGAACTGGTTTTTATAGTCTCTGAGTCTTGGCCGCTGATGGGATTACACGGCGCCAGGGGGCCAGTTGGTGGGTGTGACCCCGCCTACTGTAATTTGGAGGATCTAGGTTGGGGATGCTCGGCCCAAATCCGAGTAGGCTTGGAGATCTCGGCCCCAGAACCCGCATGACTTTGTCCCTCTGCAGTCTCCTGCCCCCGCGCCTGACTGTCCTCGCCGCCGGGGCCCCTTGGAGGGGAGCGGGTTGAGCTTTCCTCCCCGCCCCAACCAGGGCTCCAGCAGCCAAAGACCTCCAGGACCAGCCACCACCATGCTGAGACCACTCTCCGCACACATGAAGGTACTGGCAGAGGGACAAAGTCACGCGGGTTCAAAGGGTATGGTAAAGAAAATGAGAATAGAGAGTGGAGGGTAACATCAAGAAAATGAATCCTACAGAACTTCCTCACTCAGAGGGTCATGGTTAATATAAACAGGGATAAGTCACCTTGACATATGTTTCCTTCCTCTGATGTGGTATGATGAAAATAGTAATTTATCTCTACAGTTTCCATGCAGGGGAAATCATATAACCCCAGTCTGATAGCAGGACCTATGATAAATAAGCATGCAGGGCAACAAACAAATCCCAGTGGAGATATAGTGCACAGAATAGCAGACCGATATTTCTCAAAATAAAATATCAAGAACAAAGTGTCATTGTGAGAAATTCAGCCCCTGGAGGAGCTTGAGTACACGTGACAGTGAGATGGGTTTGAGCAGCTGGATGCTAAGACAGTCAGTATGTAAAGACATTCAAATAAAGTATGGACTATCATTAATAAATATAAATCAGTGTAGCAAAATTGGTATTGTAGCACTATAGCATTGTCCTCCCGTTGTTCATTCATTTGCTCGAGCAGGCACCAGTAATGTCTCCATTGTGAGAACTGTTGGCATATTGATTATGCCACGGGAACCTTGCCAGGATCTGCCATGTGGGCAGTATACTCTTGGTAGCTTGCCAGG
The DNA here is from genome assembly GCF_029834395.1 of Sorex fumeus. NCBI lineage: Eukaryota > Metazoa > Chordata > Mammalia > Eulipotyphla > Soricidae > Sorex > Sorex fumeus. Next base: position 5,662,772 of record NW_026606134.1, on the reverse strand, counting down.
CTCTCCTAAGAGTGACGGAGGAATCGAATCTGGGCCAGCAGCGTGCAAGGCAAATACCCTACCTGCCGTGCTATTGCTCCAGTCCAGAAAAATTGGAAAAGTAACATAATATTCTGAAAGGGGGAATCATATTATAGGCGTATTATCTGTATTAATTTGCTTAATTTGGGGACCACACCTGACTGTGCTCAGGGTTTATTCCTGGATTGTTGCTCAGGGGACTTTATGCAGTACCAGAACTTATGAACTAACTTGACCACACACAACACAAATATCTTTCCTCCAGTACTATCTTTCAGGTTCACACACTTGAAAATGTGATATAAATGTGTATTAAATAAGACAACTCTTTATTCTAAAATTTCTGGGAAATTTATTTTGATAAATACTTAAAACATTTACACAACTGAGGAACTGAAATTTGGGAAAAATCTTTAGAATGAAAATATGCATGACTCAAATGATAAGTGCTTACTTCAGTAAATTGGATTTTTTTAGATATAAAAGACCTTTTCTAGCATATTTTAATATTTTTAATAGTCAATAATTTAAGTAGCTCTACATTGACACAAAATAACATACCTGAGTCAAACTCACAGTCTCATTGATGTTTCTTGAGATGAATCCTTCTGTCTCCTTTGATCTTGGGAGATCGAGAGATAAAACACTAAAACCACCTAAAATACATTACTTATTTCTTATCTCCAATGTTCAGAGCATCTTTCAATTTATAAATTCAGCTTTTATCTGGGCAGTTGCTTCTGAGTTGGGGAATTATGAGGTCTGTGTCCTAATCCAAGCCTAAGGCAGACTCCCCAGCCTCCAGGCTGCTTGCAGCTCTCATGCACAGCATGGTAAAAAAATCTCAAAAATTCTCTGTAAATAAGGAAGAGGGAAACACATTGGGTCATTTTGTCCACCCAGCAGATTCTTTGTAATGAGCAAAGATCATTAGAAATGATGCAAAAAATGAACGATAATGAATAGATCTTAGAGATATAGTGTAATGAATAGGATGTTTACCTGGCATGCAATTTACTGGGTCCAATCTCTGGTATCACATATAGGTCCATGAGCACTGTGAGGACTGATTCCTGATCACAGAGCCAAGAGTAACCCTTGAGTGCAGCCAGTGTTCTTCCCCACATCAATATATAAAAAGGGGGTAAAATGAATCTCACTTCTGCTGCTTTTTTTCCAGATTTCTACCATGAATTTCTAGTTATGCAAGTCACAGGCATAGGGAAATTGAACAGTTGAATTTCCAGAAAAATACTGATAGTGTCTGAAGAGTTTTCTTCTTCAGACATTATTTTATGGAAATACAAATAATTACATAAAAACACAAGGTCTGGACAAGAAATGAAAGATAGCAGAGAAAGTTTTCCATGGAGAATTTTTTCCTGAGTGAGCCAGGCTATCCTGTTTACCCTTCCATCCTTTTATCTCTCACCGGTTAGTTGGCTACCAGCCCTGCTATCACGAATTTTATGGAAAATTTGGATTCCCAGGTGAAGAAGGTTCAATTCTTGCTTTCAAGGAGGTAGGAAGTGGAACCAATAAACAATAATCTCTGTAGTGAAACTGGACATGAAAGGACATATAGGGCAAGGGGTTTCGTGAAATGTCCAAAATTGCAGAAAGGAGGATTTTCAGCAAATGAGATGTAGCTTTCAAGCTGAGAATAATGCAGAATAAAAGCTTGCAATCCAACAAAAGTTGAAAGAACATTTTTGGCTGAAGGGACAAAATATGCCAAAACCATGGTCATGAGAGATGATGTGAGGAACCTGAATTGAACTGTGGTGGTGCCAAGTTGCATTTTGAGTTTTAGGGAACATGTATGGTGTGGCACAGAAAGAAGATTGAGAATTAAAGGACTGTCAGGAAGAGAATTCAAAGATGTATGCTAGAACCAGATTATAAACAACCTTTTAGAATTAAAAAAAAATGGACAGTAGACCATGAATGGTTGAACTATGTTTTTGGTAATCATTTTATTTATTTATTTGGTTGGGGGGAAATGCCCATCAGTGCCCTTGTAACTCTTCTCTCACTCATCTCTCCCGGTAGGGTGAAGGGCCATATAGGATGCTGGGGTTTGAAGCAGGTTCAGTCATGTGCAAGGGAAGAACTCTGCCACCCATACTATGTCTCTGGACCCTGATCATGCTTTCTTTGTATTGTCATAAACCTTGTCTTTACAGGCCTAGTCTATTCCACTGGAGTGAGTGCTGAGTGTGATCTGTAAAGAGTCTACAACTGAGAGCTGCCTCATTGCTAATTGGTGTGTGATAAGGTCCCTAAGAACCCTCTCCACATTTCAGTGCTTCAAAGAAAGGTCTGATACTGCCTAGTGAGAACAGATAAAATGATTATCTCGTATATTGTTGTGCAGGATAATGTCTCTCTAGATGGCCTTATTCAATTATATTTTTAATGCTTCTTCTTTACTAAGCACAATGCCAGGAGCCATTTATTCAAGAAGGAACCAGAAGTTTACCATGCTGTCACCTGGCTGGAGATCTGGTATGGGAAACAGATGAGTAAATAAATACACAAGCTGAGGGGTCAGAGTCCTCTTGAGAGTAGTGCATGGAGGACAGAGAAGACAGACATCAGGTTTGCCAGTTTTGCCTTCGGTATCAGCATTAGGCCAGGAAAGCCTTTTAGAGAAAATGGATTTGAGATCCAGTTCTAAATGCTAATCGTATGCATATGATGGGGATGAGAAAAAAAGAGCATTTGTGCAGACTTTAGGTCTGAAGGGAGGGAGAGCAGAGGAGGAGCTCCGCAATATTGCTCCTTCCAGTTGGACAATATTAGTAAGACCTCCCTGGTTCAATTCACATCAGAGTCTGTGAGAATATTGCCCTCGATTCTCCACGCTCAGAGTAGTGAAGTTGCAGAATATGCACCCTATGCCACATTGTTTGGCAGCCCACAATCATCTTATTTTTATTTTTTTATTTTATAAGAGTTCGCAATATTTGATTACATTTAATATTCGAACACCAATCCCACCACCATTACACCTTCCCACCACCATAGATGGGATAGTTCCATCCCGAACCCCAACCCTTGCCCCAGAGAAGAAGCAAAATAACTTATTGTGTATTGTTTGTTATGAAAAAACACTGAAAATGCTCCAAAAAAGATTCTTTAGAGGAAAGAGTGTGAAGATTGTTGTATGAGATCACTAATATGTTCTTAAAATATATGTAAAAATATATATGTAGAATAAATATGCACATATATGATATATAAGCATTATATATCTATAATACGGTTGAGCCTTGTGTGTTTACACATATATGCAATTATATATTATTATATATTATACATAATAATATATATAATTTATATATATAAAACCCACAATCATTTTAGCTTACGTGAGTACTATAAGCGCTGGGAATTAAAACTGGGTCCTCTGTGTGCAAGACAAAGGCCTTTATCATTGCTCTGTCTCTTTCCATCTCCATTTCAAATCTGATCTTTTTCCCTTGATGTCACCTCAGGATCTTATATTCTACATCTCACTTGAATAGTCATTTTAATGGTATTACTGAAGCAGTTTAAGCATTTTGCAAACATTTGGACTTCCCAACCCACACTGTTTTCTTTCACAGATGTCTTTCCTTCCCCTATGATCTTTTTTCCTACTTTTGTATCAGTACCTTACTACCGTAAATACTGGTTTGGTATATGATAGTGTAGTTTCCTCACTATTTGGTTAAATTACTCTTGCTTTTTGCTGCATTTATTAGTCTTATTTTGTTGGTCTCACAGAATATAATAAAATGAACTGATTATAATTTTGCTTGGGATGTGAGCAATTTATAAAGGACTAGGTGAAACGGTAGCCCGCATCTTATAATAATCATCCTTGTGTAGAAGTGTTTTATGTTTTTCCATTTATTTAGGTCTTTTTTAAAATTTTTGCCTTATGGCCTACAAATATGTACTTATCATTTTAATTACTCTTACAAATATTAATGGATTTTTCCATTACTGTGATCTGGACATTTTGATGTAATTTGGATCTGATTAAATATCTATGTCACAACAGACATTTAAATGCTTGTTTTAGCACTGTCCTATTCAATTTTCTTATTAACATGATGAAGCACATCTTGATCAATCTTATCCATTAAGAAATATCAAATATGTTAGAATCTCTGTGCCTGAAAAAGGGACTAAAAGAGCAAATGTATATATTTTATATTTTAAACACCCCAAACCCCAACTTTCTCAGACAGTATGGCTTTTTATGGTGTTAAGCACATGGTCAACATTCAGAAAAATAAAATTTACTATCATTATGCTCTATATTCTATCCTGTAAGTTTTATCTTTAGGTATTTTCTATTTTGTCTTGGCTTTTGTTCTTTTAGGATCACAATAGTATGAAGAGCAGGGGTTAGTAAGTCTCTTGTATCCGACACAAATCTGCAGACACTGTCCATATTGTTCTTCTATATCAGAAGCTTTTATAAATATTTAGAGATAAAATACAAGTCTCTAGAGAGAAAGACCAGTAGAGATCTTAGAGAATATCTACTGCAATTTTTAAAAAGTCACAGTCATGGGGGCTGGGACGGTAGCACAGTGGGTATGGTGTTTGTCTTGCACACAGCCAACCCAGGTTCGATTCCCAGCATACCATATGGTCCGCCGAGCACCACCACAGAGGACCCAGTTTTAATTCCCAGCGCTTATAGTACTCACGTAAGCTAAAATGATTGTGGGTTTTATATATATAAATTATATATATTATTATGTATAATATGGGCCAGGAGTAACCCCTGTGTATTGCCAGGTGTGACCCAAAAAGCAAAAAAAAAATTCATTGGCATAAGATATAAGATATTCATATGGAAGTAACAAGAAGATAAAAATGCACCCTCTTCCTTCCATTTTAAAATTAGGAGAATGAGGTAAATGGATCTCAACTTTTTGAGCTCTGAAGTCTAATTCTCTTTTCTGTAGAATATTACTATCTAGAAAACCTAGTATCTATTTCATGTGCTGACAAAACTGCTCTTCAAAAACGAATAAGCAATTCAGATTGAATCTAGAAAACTCATCTTCAAGCTAGAAAGATGAGAAAAAGTACCAAACACCATATTTCTGTCATTATTGCCGTCTTTCAGACATACCTCTCCTCAGAATTAAGTAAAGACAGCCACAATCAGGTCCACCCCAACTTCTGGGCCTTAAGAGTGACCTGGAAAGTCCATTAATTGCATCATTTGGAATCTGCTGGAAAGCCACACTGGGAGAAATCCACACTGGGAGAAACCCAATTCTTTTTTCCTCCTCACTGCTTCGATAAAAGATCCTTTTATCAGTAAAATTTCAGTGGGATTCTCTTTTATTTTGCTTTGTTGATTTCCCACTTGCTAAGGATACTCTTACAGTCTTAAAGATAATTGTTTTCTATACAATATAGATTATATGTTAAGACTCTAGAAGGCATCAAGGAAAATGGCGCTCTGAACATTAGAGAAACTGTCATTAGCCATCATTTGCAATGTGGCTGAAAACAGGAAGTTGTTATTTAAGTTTTAGCTGAGATGGTATAGCAAAATTTACAGGAGCCAAACTGGGACTCATCAACAGAATTCCTTGGAGATTTCAAGTGGCTAAGATCCCAGGCAGAAAGAGGATATGATATCTCTCTTTGCAACAAACACTACTACATACATAAGAGAGGGCCAAAGAAACAAATGCTATGAACAGCCAAGGATTCTATGCCTCTCAATGGTAATTTACAGTGTTTCAAAAACTGATAAATTAGCATGATTACAGACTGAGCAAAGCAAATCACTTCAGAAAGGATTAACGATAGAAGGAGAATGAAAAACAGAAACTCAAACGCCTCTTACAAAAAAGAATAACTGAGGTTTTGAAGATGTTGAAATGGCAAAAAGATTTGTTGCCAGGTTGATACTAATGTACCAGAGTCATTAAAAAGATATTTTTGTTTAATGTTCTTTTTCAAAACCACAATTTAAAAAGGGAAAGGGAAATAAAATGTGAATGAAGTCTATACTGAATCATGCAGGAAAAATACCTCCAGGTTTGTTTTCTTGGTCTGAAATATTTTACTTTATGGTGAAATTTGGGCGGGGGAATTTCAGAGTAGCTTAGATTCAGAAGAAAGAGATGCCAATGGAATTTAGCACCTTTACTTAGTACACCCACAGAAAATAAATTAATATAATTTCTGTTCACTAATGTTTGACAAATCTGGTAACAGGGAAATGATTTTTCAAGTAGTAAAACCTCTTTTCTTCATTTAGTAAAGAACAGGTTTGACATGTCAAGGAAATGCCAAAGAAGTTCATATTTATGCATAGCAAGAATGCTGGATTTTCTCTGATATAAACTAGAAAATTGTGGCCCCATGATTCAAGGATAGTTGATAGGCTATCGATTGTGATGTCCTATCCAGAGACTAGTTACTTTTTACTTAGAATGCAAGAAAAGTCTACGATATTCCTAGGGATTCAGTCTTGGCTGCTGAATTTAATATTTTCATCAAGACCTAGAGGAGAGACTGCAAAATGAGCTCATTAAGTTTGCTTCAGACACTAAGCCAGGGGTGTCAGGCACAATTCTGAGAAATAGCTTGGCAAGGCAAACTTGCCCTAGGGAGCTACATGAAGTTTAGTAAAGATAGTTGTTTGCAAAAGAAAAAGAAAACCTGACTAGAGCAGTTGGAGAGTAATTGGCTTTAAGAATATGGTCAACATAAATAATAGGAATCTGATTCATTCGATAGCAACCATCGATCAGAACAGTAGCACAGAACTTTTAAAAATCCACGTTAATTTTTTGAAAAGTTTCAAATATTCTTTTGGGTGAGAAACTGTGGGTGATAAGCACTCTGATAGGCCATCCCTGGGGTTAGGACTCTGTCTGGGTGTCTTTTATACTCTAGAGAAGCAGTGAAGAGAAGAGACCAGAGGAAATAAGAGACAGGAACACAAAAAAGAGTGAAAATTAGTCCCTCTACTCTAGGGAAAAAATAACACAATTCGGGGCCTGAAGTGGTAGCACGCAACTGACCTGGGTTTGATTCCCAGCATCCCATATGGTCCCATGAGCACTGCCAGGAGTAATTCCCGAGTGCAGAGCCAGGGGTAACCCCTGTGCATCCCCAGGTGTGACCCAAAAAGAAAAAAAAAATAAATACAATTCAAGGAGGGCAAATGCAAGTGCAAGGGGTTGGAGTTCAATGAAAACCCGCTGAATAACAGCATTACAGAATGACAATTCAAGTTTGACCAGCAGGTTTTAGACTAGAATATATAGGCTGAAGGAAAATATCAATGTTTTCATTTTAATATTTTTTAAAATAGGGTTAATAGATTCAGTGATTGCAATGTTAAAGAAATACAGCTGCGATGTTAAAGAAATACAGCTATATAGATGCATAAGATTAAAGATAAAAGAAAATCAAGTCTCATGGATCTGCTTCTTTTGCTTTTGCCTTGTAAAATGCAAATGGCGTCTCCAAACAGAAAGAAACATTTGAGGTCGGCTCTTCCTTTTGCTTTTGAACTAAACCTTTATTTATTAAATACCAGACTGAACCAAATCCATTCATCTAGAAGCAGAAACTTGAGTCTCCATATGGAAAGCAATGATTTTTTTTCCCTCTTCTATAAAGAACTAGTCTGTGAGAATTCAGTGCAGGAATAAGAATTTAATAGCATTGCATTGAAGAGAAAGATGCTGTTCATGATAAAGTGGTTCATGCTTTATAAAGTGTGACTTTTGGAAATTAAAAATTAAATAACTTAGATAGAACGCTGTGGTTTTAAACTTTCTAGTTCTGGATGAAAATCTGAACATAATTTTTACATGTCAAAATCAGACATCACTAGTGTAATGGAGATTAATCATTCGTTAACTCTAGTAGCAGTTTTACAAAGCTTTCTTCTATGCAGTGGGCCATACAGCTAAATTTGCATTTCAAGGAAAGAATAAAAGTTAAGTTTAAGATCTGAAACTGGAAGTTGTGATTTAGGGACCCCCTCAACCACCAGCTGCAACGGGATACCACAACATGGATGGGTCTGGAGGGCATTATGACTGGAGAACAAATAAGTCAGAGAAAGAAGGACAATAATAGATGATATCATTCATCTGTGGTATAGAATAAAACAAGGGAGTGGGCGATATTGATGGGTGATAAACCTTTCTATTTCTTCCTTCTTTTTTTTTTCTTTTTTCATTTTTCTTTTGAGCACAAAATTAAAATTACCAAGTAGAGAAGGTGAGGGGGTGTCAGAGATAAGCTAGAGTTGACATAAGATCAGTGGTGGAACATCTTGGGCACTTTGTTGATGAAAGTATAGTAATCTTGTGGAAAACCATAATAGTTATCACTCCTCCATTCATGTGATAAAAAACCACTGTCACTCTCACTGTACTCCCTTTTGTTCATCAATTTGCTCAGGCGGACCCAGTAACATGGTGAGACTTGTTGTTACAGTGTTTGGCATATTGAATATGTCATGGATAGCTTGCCAGGCTTTGTCTTGCAGGCAAGATACAATTGGTAGCTCTGAGAGGGGCAGAGAAACTGAACTTGGGTCGACTGTGTAGGCCACGTGCAAGGAAACACCCTACTCACTGTGCTATGGCTCCAGCCTGTGATATAAAGTACAATTTAAAAAAATCATTTGTAAAGTATATTGTAATTGTAATGGTCACTATTAAATGTATCCTCTAAGTAGCTCTTAATTATTAGTATAATATTTTTAAACTCTGATTTTTTTCTTCTTAAATTTTTTTTTTTTTTTGGATTTTGATGTCACAGCTGGCAATACTCAGGTGTTTCTCCTAGTTCTGCACTTAGGAATTACTCCTGGCAGTTCTTGGGGGACTCAGGGGATGCTGGAGCTCCAACCTGGATGCTCTGTTGCAAGGCAAACACTCTCCCCGCTATACTATTGCTTCAGTCCAAACTCTGATTTGTTCTTAATGACAGCACGTGACCCATGACTCAGCATTTGTTAGGAAGTGTCGGTTAGGTTACTGGAGGGTTGACTCTCAGAACGCTTTCAATGTTGGTTGCATGCATATATGAAATTGCACTTCCCACGTAGTAGGACCTCTGCTTGTGGAGACTCAAGACCCACATCTCTGCCTTTAATCTGCAAGATGTGGAAAAGCAGCCACCTGCATGCATGAGGTGTTGCTCAGGAAGTAAATTGAATTCTAATGTGGAAACATGAGGCAAATTATATGCTTAAGACATGTTTAAATTAAAGTCGGTAAGTATTTATTCTACAGAAAGCCTTTCATTAATATTTTATGGAGAATAGATGGGCATGATTTTATTTAAGCAGCTAACAAAAATATGTCACAATATTGCACAAAAGGCAGTGATAGTTCTAGTTATGGGAAGGCAAGGACAAGCTTTGCTGTTTTCTTTGGTGCCTTCTGCTCATGTTAAAACACTGTCCATCTTCTGTCTTTTCACACTTTACCTGCCCAGGTCTCTTCTGTGTAAAGCATAATAATTCTATATTATGCGGTTCATAAAAGGTGTTCCTATTAAAGAAACTGCAATTATTCAGGGAGGACAGGACGAATTCCATAATGTGGAATTTCTAAGTAACTCTTTGATTTTGCAAAGAAAGCCTCATAAAGTGAGAACATAGCCTGTGGCATGAATTGCCCACATATTGAGAGTTTAAGGAATTGATCATCAGTGTTTCGCTGTGATTACAGTAAAATTAGCTTGAAAGCATTGCTTTTCTCCCTCTGTCTTCAGATTCTGAATTAACAGGAGTGTGGGATAGCAATTTACTAGGCGTACTATGACAATTTCAAAAGCAAATCAGTAATAACATGAATAATAGTGGGGAAACTAGAGTAATTGGCAAAAATCTCAATGGCTTTCATTTCTTGTTTCATCTTGCCTACTATTAAGTAGAAATTCAGGGAACTTTTTTCCAGCACTATCATTCACAAAAGCTGATTAAAGACAATGTGTTTACCCTGAGATTCTTCCATATTTTGGAAACATTTAGAATATTTCTCAAAAAATATTCTATTTTTCTCTCAACATTTTCTCTCAAAATATTCAGTTTTCTCTCAATATCTGTTGCTCCACAGTTACTCCACAGCCGTTTGAAGAATAGCGAGGTACTGTGTTAACTCCTTATAACTCTGATGTTGTAAAGTATAAAATTCATTCCAGATTTTCCTTTGCGTTCCCTAAAGTTTGTAACCTGGTGATAATAGTTGAGTTGCCACAAAACTTTAAGAAATATGAAAGTCTGAAAGACGAGATGGAAATCAGATCCCCTGTTTAGTCCTTTTGTTTTTCTAAACTCATAAATGACTATTGGGATGATTTGTTTTCTGTGAGTTTTAAATTTCCTGACAATGGAGCAACACAGTGCACACGTGATTTGTGTGAGTGGTCATTAATAGTGCTCATTCATAGGAAACAGGGAGGGGGGAACAGATAAAAGCACATCTCCATTTTGTTCTGGTGGAGTTAGACAACTAGAGAGTTTTACTATATTTTTAGGTTGAAAATTGTATATGGCATATATTTGTCAACACACTGGATCATGCCCTAGTAACACCACCCTCCCCCCAAATTTTCATGTCATCAGCAATAAAAAGGGTCTTCTTTTTTACCCTACTGTGGGCCAATTCTCACTTTCTTTATGTCTCCTCCATTTTAAAATACTGAATTACTGAAGTCAATTTAGAATATTTCTAGGCATCCCACTGTCAAAACACTGTCCTCCGTTGTTCATCGATTTTGCTCAAGTGGGCCCAGTGACATCTCCATTTTTGAGACTTGTTACTGTGTTTTGCATATCAAATACGTCACAGGTAGCTTGCCAGGCTTTGCTGTGTGGGCGAAATACTCTGGGTAGCTTGCTGGGCTCTCTGAGAGGGGCGGAGGAATCGAACCCGGCTTGGCCAGGCTGACTGCGTACAAGGAAAATGCCCTACCACTGTGCCATGGGTAGGCATCCCATCAAAAAAAAAAAAAAAAGACATGAATGGAAGGCCAGCCACACGTTCTAGGTGAAAAGGAAGCTCAGATAGAGAAGAGAGCACCAAATGAAGGGTGTTGTGAGGACCCTCCCAGGGTGGGAGAAGCATGCTAAAAGTAGTCTATAGACCAAACATGATTGCCACTCAATGCCTCTCTTGCAAAACACAGTACCCAAAAGAAGAGAGAGAGAACAAGGGGGAATACCCTGCCACAGAGGCAGGATGGGGCGGGGGGGATGGGGGGTGGGGGGGGATGCTGGGACCCGTGGTGATGGATGATGGGCACTGTTGGAGGGATGGGCACTTGATCATTGTATAACTGAAACCCAAGCACAAAATTTGTAAGCTATAACTGTACCTCATGGTGTTTCATTAATAAAAAAAGAAAAAAAAACATGAAAAAAAAGACAGATAAGAATTCAAATCACAGGTGATAGTTCATTTCCCACCACATTTCTTTAGCTAGTTATGTCACTACGTTCAATGTTCATGAGGTAGTAAGGGATAATTTACCCCTAGGGAAGTAAGTATCAAACATTTTCTGACGTCTACAACCAGCTGATACTATTGTCAGTGTGTCAGGAACTAAATCAGGCATTTATGAATGATTCTAATCCTTGTCATTGGACTATCAGGACTTTTAATTCTTTGCAGAAAAGAAGAGTTGATCAGCTGTTTAGGCTTGCATATTTAGTGATACAAGATGCTAAGAACAGACCAATTTCTCAATGAGCTGCATCTCAAATGGTAGATTCATTATAATCAGTTTTCTCCTTGAAGAAGGGGAAATGAAAAACATTAATTAGGGTATTGATAATTACAGCACTTACAGACTACCAGATGTCAGTATTTAATGGAATGAAATTTATTTTGCACTCATGTAATTGTTCAGTGGGAAAAAATACTAAAGAACTAGAGATTATTTCTTAGTTGAATAATGCAGAATCCAGGCACTTGTTCAACACTTGTTCTACTACCATCTGAGACTTCTAGATCCTCTTCATTCAGGACATAAGAAATAGAAGGTGTAGTCATACGTGCTACTCACATCCATGATCCTGTATATTTCATACATATTGGTTCTGTTCTCCTGCCATTAACAAGAACTAGGCATATGAACTCATTTATGTGTAAGATTGCTTTAGAAATATAATCTCCAACAAGATAGCAGCTGATCAAAATAATACAAAATTATGAAGGTGGGCTCATAAAGTCTTGTTGATTTCTAATATGTAAGGAATTGCCATTTTTTATGTTGATCTGAAGTACAAAATCATTAGTACCAGGTACATATGCAAGAACATTTAACTCACAAAATATGTGTTGTTTTTCTTATTCCAAAAGCAATCGATAAAAATTGTATTTTTGTAAAGCAATATGTTAAATTAACTTCTAATTGTTTTACTACATATTGTTAGGTCATTATACATTTTCTTTCCTCAAAGGGATGCATTGGTATCAGATGGTATACTCTTACACTCATAATCAACCCAGACAAAATAGTGCACCATGTAGCTATTAAAAATTCCAGCATAGGTCTTTCAACCCAGTGGTCTTTGCATCTTAGTATTGGAATCTCAACACAAACGTGATACGAGCCAAACACTGAATGAAACAAGGCTTTATTTTACCCAATGAAGAGAGAAAGCTTAATCTGCTACAGTGATGGGTTTGGCCATGCAGGTCTTGGACAGTAGATGTCTCCTGATGGCATTTTGCCTCCTAAGGGGCATTTTGCCTATGAGTAACCAACTCATGTTAGGATGGGAGGATTCTGTTCCCCTTCCTGGGCAATGCATATCTAATAGTGATATTGGTCCAGGTGCTGTGTCATGCATGCACACACTTAAAATAGAGGCAAGTCACTTATTTGCCTGAAACAGGAAAAACATTTCCACACAATGTGAGAAGTTGGGCACAGAGTTTTTTGTCTCTTGGACATATTCCAGATCCAAGGATAACTTTTTATGAGGCAGAGAGGGGAGATTTGAGAGTCTACCTGTATAAGCTAGCCTTTTCCCAACACATGAGCCTGTTCCAGTTCAATACCAAGTCCAAAATAGAGAATATATACATATATGTATATATGTATATTATAATAGATATTATGTAATGCATATATATTCATGTTGGCCACGTGTATTCATACTATGACTCAGAATTTAAATTATTGGCTGTAAAGTTCTTATAAAAAAGTCATATAAGTTGCCCAAATGTTAGTCTTTTTTTCCCCACTCCAGTAATCCATAGCAATAAAGGAACATAAATATTTGTAGGGTCTTTGTCTTAACACTAAGTGCAAATTTAAAGGAACCCACCCAACTGTATAGTCATATGAATGTCAAGTTTCATCTACTAGAATTGAAGTGAAAATTAGTTTCATCAGTAAATTACACATAATTCCTCTCTAATCCCTTAACTTCTCTATTATTACCCACCTTCCCTTCTTTCACCTGAATTCTTAATCAAGGCAACTAGGACATGGGGATTTGGTAGTGGACTCTTCTAATTTGCATTATGTCCCAGTTAAAATGAGACATATGATTCTGAATTGTTATATCTTGCTACACTTGAAAATAACACTGTGTTTCTGTGTTAAACATTTTCCCTATACTTAAAATGGGACTTCTCAACTCAATGAATAATGAAGGTAACCCAGAGAATTTGTTAGACAATCAAATTCAAGAATTGATCCAAACTTAGTTCTCAAACTTGAGCCTGTATCTCCTACATGATAAATGTCAAAACAGATTTCTGAGGACATTCCCTGAGACACTGTTAGTTAATGGGGCCAGAAAGTCAGGGGATGCTGAGAATTTACATTAACTATAACTGCTAAGACCAGGGACCACATTTTGAGAATCACACCTAAAGCATTGATCTGTGATTCTGCCTATTCCTCCCAACCAACCAGTGACACAGCTTGAGTTAAAAGCACTGTGATTATAGGTTAATGATTATAAGCTTCCAGAGGGATGTTTCTTTTTGACTTTTATTAACACCTGGGTCTTGAATTGGGAATTTGGCCAATAATTTTCTTGTAACTGCTTCCCTGGGAGTTTTCATTGTGTCACCAGTGCCTCTTAGCAATGTAATTACTCTTACTCCTTTCTAGTCTATGATTGCCTGTCCCTCAGTGTCGCTGCTATGCTTCTTCAAATCTGCTGGTTCCCTGGCTGGGACCCAGAGAATGACTTGGCTAAAGCACTGAGAGTTGTTAAAGAAACAGTGTCTGGGGCAGACTTCTTCATTTGCTACAATTCACTTCTCCACTTAATCATCTGCAGAGCTGACCAAGTTATCTATTTTTTGAAGTTTACTCTTCTCTTCTGTAGGAGTAGAGATAATAGCACTTCACCTGTTTCTGTGAACAGATGAAAGTACTTAGTACAGAATAATAATAAATAGTCTGTACTTGCTTTTATTCTTGATTTCCCTTTCTATCTCATTTATTTTAATTCCATTTTTTTAAATTTTCGCTGAGTTCCAACCTCTAGAACAGACATGAGTTTATGCAACCCCTTTTGAGAACCTCAGTAAAGGAGATCTACTTTTTTTATTTTTAGTGAAACACCATGAGGTACAGTTGTAGATTTACAATTTTTGTTCTTGGGTTCGATTATACAATGATCAAATATCCATCCCTCCACCAGTGCCCATTTTCCACCACCATGGATAATATCCCTCCCACCCCCATCCCTCCCGTCTCACCCTGCCTCTGTGGCAGGGCAATCCCTTGTGTTCTCTCTCTCCTTTTGAGTGTTGTGGTCTGCAAAAGAGGCTTTGAGTGGCAAACATGTTCAGTTCATAGTCTACTTTCAACATGCATCTCCCCTCCTGGGAGGATCCTCCAAACACCCTTTATTTGGTGCTCCCTTCTCTATCTGAGCTTCCCTTTCCCCTAGAATGCCTGGCTGGCTTCTAAGCTATGGAGTAATCCTTCTGGTGTTGATAGATCTACTTTTGACTTACAGAACATTTTTCTTGTCTGAAGTAGTTCTGTCTATCCTCAACATCTAAGGATCTGCTTACAAGTAAAGACTCGGGTTATTTCTCTGTTCCAGTATGCACAATTAAAAGTAAATCAGACAAACACAGAAACACAGTTTTATGTATTATTTCTCAGCCGAACACATTTCCAAGTACCTATACTGTGCTCCAATTTCCCCCCATGCGATATCGTTATTTCATACGTATGACCAATGTAACAAAAACATACAAATTAAATATATTAATGGCACCTTTTCCTTTATGCAATAAGATTGAATAAAGATTGCAATAAGATTGCATAAAGGAAAAGTCTGCGTGTGTTATTAGATCATGCATTTATTTATGGGTAAGAGAAACATGCAACTCTGCCACCAGGGATAGAATATCTTACACATGCTTTTTTCTGTGTCAGGTCTCATCTTAAATGCAAATTCTAAACTCAAGGAGATGTGCACGCTCACCGTGCATTGAGACTGAGTCAAGGCCGCTTCTCTGGGGTTTAGATGGATCTGGCGTGTCAATGGTTTGTTACTGTCTGCAAAATCGAGCTGCACTGTTGTTCTTGACCTTTAGAGGGCAGTAGAGGAGCTCGCTGAAAATTCCCTTTCACCAGGAAAAACATTTTTCTTTGCCAAGTGATTTCAACAAAGATTTCTCATAAAAGATGTTGTTTTAAAAGGGGCATGTAGTAGTAGCCTTTTTGCTTTTATGAAAATATTTCCTCCTGACATATTTCAAATATAAAAGATATGTTGCTGTTATTTTTTATTTTTTATTTTTTATTTTTTTTTACTAAGGGGAAAGTGTTTATACTCTAGACTGATTGTTAACTTGTGATTAAATCCAGAGGTAAAATTTAAAAGGACACTATTTGCTGCATTTTTATAAACGCATATTTTTTATTGTATTCCGTCTGCATCTATTTGTCAATATATATTGAGAAGGGCAAAAATAGTTCTGGAAAATTGGGATTGCATATAAACAGTCAATAGATGATATTGAGCAATTCGAAACAGAAAAACTCGTGCAAAAATACAAATTTCAAATGTAATGAGAAATTGTTTTTGAGCTAAGAATTTTAATTCATGGTGTGGGGCGGAGAGTGCATTGGGATTCTGCGGAGCAGTTTAGAGTTCATATAATTAAACCAGAATCCGTTAGCCCTGGAAACCCGGAGCATCTGAATTTAATCACCCTGCACTCCAAGCGAAACTGGTTTAAGAGGCGGAGTTCATGGTCTTCCTACAGGCTCTCATGAAAAATGCTCATCCTCGATTTCCTCTTCTTCTGCGTGTCCCCAGAGTGACTGTGCGGTCCCTATTCTGATACCGTTATCACGAAGCCTGAGGCTGGAGGGTCAGCAGCACCGCCCGCAGGCCCTAGCATCCTCTACGTGGGTCTCCTGAGTCTGCAACGCAAGCACATGGGTGTGCTATATCATTAGCGGGATCGGAGCGAAACTCACCCCGTTTGCTCTTGGATTGAGATTTTTCCTGTGGGATTGTATGGTCTTTGCCTGCTCTACACAGCCCACAGTCATTCGTGTTCAGAGTTCTCTCACCAGAGAGACCAGAGCTCACAGTTTCGGGTAGGCGACACAGCTTGCCTTGCTTCATGTCTTTGCCGTTGCTTCACGTATGCACGATCTCAATTATTATTTTTTTTCCCAGAGAAGACCTCACCTTCCTTTCCAGTGTTCTCACCTTTTTTTGTGTGTATTTTAATATTTAATCACATCATTTTTACTTCTACTTTCTGATTCTCTTGCTTTTTTGGACTATGCCTCTAGGAATATAATTTGCTTGATCTCTTAGGACCTGGTAATAAGAAACCCAGTATGTGATTACCCAGTAATCTCATTGATGTGAAGCCTGCCTTGTTTGTGATTCTCACAGATCCTATGGGCCTGAACCCCCAGGTTTGTCACAGTCGGAGTGGGTTTTCCATGTAGCGTCTGAGGGTCTGTTCCTAACTCCAAGGTTCTCTGTGGCATTCCCGTTCAACACCTTAAAACGGGAGAGGACCACTGAAGCCTGATAAATGAGTCAGGATGGTCTTTAGACTTTCGGGGCAGCTCATGAACCCTTTGTTGAAAAGCCACTGTGTCTAGGATGCTAGAATTCCAGTGGGCTCAAAATCCCAATTGCAAAGGGCAGTTTCCTCTTCCTCTTCCTCTTTTCTCCTCTATCAGAATCTCTCACATGTGTTCTCTTGCAGCATGCTATAGCCACCTGGATATTTCTTTCCATTTATATTTCTAGAGGGGGATAATTTTGGTTTTGAGGCCAATTGATGCTGCCTGACTCGGTAACTCGTAAGTGGGTCTGTTGTCACTGAAAAGAGGGTTCCAATTGCCAGGGAGAGCTGTTCAGATTGAGACTATATACAAATAATTCATTGATTTGTTTAATTGGGGGGTTGAGGACATTATTATTGGTGCCCAGGTGAGAACCCCTGGCTCAGGAGAGATCAGTGGTGGTGCTCCAGGGACCATATGCTGCAGGGGATCAAGTTTGGATTGATTGCATGTAGGCAAGAACTTTACCTCCTGTTATCTCTCAGTCCCATCAATTGGTGATTTAAAGTTCCCTTTCAAAATAGTGGCTGGAGCGATAGCACAGAGGGTAGGGCATTCGCCTTACACGCGGCCAACATGGCCGACCCGAGTTCGATTCCTCCGCCCCTCTCGGAGAACCCGGCAAGCTACCGAGAGTATTGGATATGCCAGACACAGTAACAACAAAGTCTCCAATGGAGACGTTACTGGGCCCGCTCGAGCAAATTGACGATCAACGAGAGGGCCTTCAAAATACCAATCTAGAGAAAGTGTTTAGTTCGATTTGATTCCAGTATTTACTACATTTCCTCCCTCAGACTTCTAGATCGAACCAAAAAGTGAATACTTCTGTCGAATGAACAATCTTAAAGTAATATTTCAGTCAAGATTTTATAGAATCTGAAGATTTAGCATCAGCAGAAAAGACACACGTTTTTCTTTTTCAAGTCCTAGTTAGTAA
The DNA here is from genome assembly GCF_029834395.1 of Sorex fumeus. Lineage (NCBI taxonomy): Eukaryota > Metazoa > Chordata > Mammalia > Eulipotyphla > Soricidae > Sorex > Sorex fumeus. Next base: position 5,644,723 of record NW_026606134.1, on the reverse strand, counting down.
CTATCATGACAGACATGTTATTTCTTTTAGATAGTGTGGATTTACTCTACATCTACTCCCCATTGTCCTCACGGGGCCACTACATGATTTTAGAATGAGGGTCTGCTTCTTTGTAATGATCCAAACAGTTCTTGGTATAGTGTGAGAGCACCTGTAGGGTATGTTCTCTATCTGTAGGTGGGATGGGTGTCTGGAACCTTAACAAAGGTAGAATTTATACCTTTAGTAAATAATATTTTGTTGATCATGACTTAACCTGTCTTGCCATCCTCATTGGCTCTCTTTCTGTCCTCACCTTTTCTCTCTCTCTTATTCTAAAATGCTTTCAGAATCCTTTAGTGCCACAGGTTAGCACTCAGATAATTAATTATCATTGAACTGGCAGTGAGAATGTTAGTTAATGGATGGTCTTTGTTGATAAAATGCCAGATAGCAGATAATTAATTATAATAGCTCATTTTGGGGCAAAACAAGTCCATCAGAATGAAATTAATGATCAATTCACCATCTGTCCTAGATTAAGGGACCATCTGGGTCACTGTTGAGTCACTTTAAGTTCTCTGAAGTGCCTTAATACAGGTTGACTCTATCTGTTGCCAACCGTGCATGTTATGAATGAGAGCGTTGAGTTCAGAGTTTATTGTCTCAATTTTGCTGAGCTAATATGTAACCAATGGGTTGAGGAGAATAATCCTGATCTCTGGGAGCAGTATGTATAAGGGAGGTTGACGGAACGAAAAGGAGCATGACAAAATGAGCATGATGAGACGTAAGTGTTGGCAGGGCCGAGTGCTAATGGTAATCAGCAGTGTGGGGTCAGCAGGGGACTTCACTCACAGCAGAGCTTCGTAGGACAGCCAGAGAAATGGGGGGAGGGGGTGAACACTCCATTCCCACCGGACTTTGTTTCAAGGAAAGAGTGTCAATGCAGGGCAGGAAGAGAGAATAAGCCAACAACCTTCACAGCTCAACTCCTAAAGGTTTGAGAGGAAGGACTGAAATCAGTAAGAAGGTGAGGGTGATCACTTGTACACTTTAGCTTACCATTTGCAGAGACAGTCAATAATGTGCCAGGTACTATAAAGACTTCATCATATTTTGGTATTGCTGCCTCTTCTGAGAAGTTTACATTTCCAGATTAGAATCCCAGGAATAGAAACCTTAGGCAAATGGTGATACCCGTACAGTCATGTTTTACATGACTTGATTTTTCTGTGTCGAGGTGTCTTTCTGATCTAAGACAGCAAGTAACAAAATTTAGAGGAGAAGGCGGGAAAACAACTCAAGGACCATGGGGCATTTGTCCTAGACAACTGAGTAGAGTTATGTAAACCCACTTATCATCTTACAGATTTATAGAGCAAACCAGTAGATGAAAACTTCCTTTGTATATATCTAGAACTGATACATTTTTTCAAGAGAAAGAGTATGTTGCGAATCCTGTCAGCAGAAAGCATCAGGCACCAGTTCTGTTTTTATGAGGAAGCTCTTCTACCCGCAGACTATGCCAGGTTATCACTCTTAATTCCCCAAGAAATTGATCTCCAGACGCTTTTTTTTTTTACAGCATAGTAAAATGAATGTAAATAGCGTTACAGTTTGACTCATGTTAGGGTTTCATTCATTCTTCAAGAATGACTAAATAAGTGTTCATCTCTGAAGGGAGCAAATGCTTCTAACTCTACTTCTGTGTATGCCCCTAGCTTCAAGCAGAGAAGTCCAGGCATCACTCACCTGCTTCCCCTAAAAGTCACAATTCTGCCACATCAGCTGCTTGTGAAGGACTTAGACAAATTTGTATTCCATGAGAACATCTTGATTATAGGTATCCAAAGCATTTAGCCTTATATGGTGATTTATTTAAAGGTATGAATGATACTACTCCTGTATGAGAAAAGTAGATAAATAACTTTTTAATATAATATAAGTTATAATTAACTTAAAAAGTAAATTATAAAAACTAGCGGAAGTTGAGAACATAGATTTATTTTTTCATTTTTTTATTTTATTTATTTTTTATTTTATATATATATATATTTTTATTAGTGAAACACCATGAGGTATAGTTATAGACTTATAAATTTTTGTGCTTGGGTTTCAGTTATACAATGAAAAGTACCCATCCCTCCACCAGTGCCCATCCTCCACCACCACGGGTCCCAGCATCCCTCCCACCCCCCATCCCCCCCGCCCCACCCTGCCTCTGTGGCAGGGCATTCCCCCTTGTTCTCTCTCTCTCTTCTTTTGGGTACTGTGTTTTGCAAGAGAGGCATTGAGTGGCAATCATGTTTGGTCTATCGACTACTTTTAGCATGCTTCTCCCACCCTGGGAGGGTCCTCACAACACCCTTTATTTGGTGCTCTCTTCTCTAGCTGAGCTTCCTTTTCACCTAGCACGTGTGGCTGGCCTTCAAGTCATGGAGCAAATATACTAATATAGAGAACATAGATTTAAATAAGTAATATTGTAAGTTGTTGAGAACTAATGTATCTCTGTGGGACATGTGCTTTTCACTTACAAAACAGAGTTATTTTTAGGATAAATATTATGATACAATATAAAACAGGGTGAAAGAATTGAGATTATACAAATTATAGTTTTAGACCATTATGGAATGATCTTAGAAAACAATAAAAATAAATATTGGAAACCCACAATTATGTGGATAACTAAAAACACACTATTAAATAATAATTAATGGGCCAAAATTTATGAGTAAAATTAGAAAATTCTTTCAGACAAATAAAAAATAAGACATATTTGAAAACATGTGCATTATAGTCAAAGCTCTTGTTGGTATAAAATGTATTCCTATTAATGCATATATTATAAAAATAATTCTGTCCATTAAAATATGGAAACCTAAAATATATGTCTATAAACATAAGGAAAATTAAAACCCAAATAAATAAAAGAGAAGAAATTTAGTACATAAATACAAACTGGGGGATATTAATAAAGCTATGTTTCTTTGAGAATCATCAAAAATCACTGTCACTGTCACTTTCTGCCCATTGATTTGCTCGAGCAAACCCAATAACGTCTCCATTGTGAGACTTGTTGTTACTGTGTTTGGCATATCAAATTGTCAAGGTTAGCTTGCCAGGTTTTGCCGTGCAAAATACTCTCGGTAGCTTTCCGGGCTCTCTAAGAGGGGTGGAGGAATTGAACCCGGGTCGTCCGGGTGGGCCCTGTGCAAGGCAAATACCCTACCCTCTGTGCTATTGCTCCAGATATCAAAAATAATATAACAGCATCAAAAATAACATACTTTTATGTAGAATGATCAAGAAAAAAAAAGGCCTTAAATTAATATAATGTGGATTTGTGGATGAGAGAAGGTAGGGTTAGATAGGAAAAGAAGAGACAAGAAGAATCCTATGGGGCAATAGGGAGGGATTCTGGTGCTTTGGTGTTGGGTGATGATGCATCAAGCCTATTGTACACCACGCAACCTCAATTAAAGGAAGAATGAAATACAATCTCTTTCTTACATCATAGACATGAACTTAGAGATGATAGGACTAAGTATAAACAAAAGTATAAACAAAAACCTTAAACTTCTGAAAGAAACACAGGAATACATCTTTGTAACTGAAATTTGGTAAAATACTCATAAATATGACATTAAAGTTAAAACAATAGGATTTAGACAAATTGGTGTGTGCTAAAATCAAGCATTGTTTTAATAGAGCCCATCAAAAAATTGAGAACACGGTCCATAAAATGTTTGAAAGTCATGTCTAAGATCAGGAATACTTATCTATATAATGTAATAATGACTTACAAATCATTACTTAACACAAATCATCTAATTTTAAAAGAAACAAAAGATCTGAAGAGATATATCTTCAAGGGAAAGCAAATCTAAAACAGATTGAGATGATACTTCATTTTCATTAAATAGGCTATAATAATAAGAAAGACAAAAACAACAACTGCTGGAAACCACATGAAAATATTGGACCCCTCACACATGTCTCATGGCAGTGGAAAGTGATACAACAGTTTTGGAAAACCATCTGGCCTGTTAGTTTCTTGTAATATATATCATAACATTGTCATATACATTCGTTTCCCAGAACTACCTGAATAAATTATACATTTGATAGACTAAACCATGAGCTGATCATTCCTTAATGTATCTAAAGACAAACAAATGCAATGAAATTGTTGCTATGGAGCTCCCATCTGAAAACTCTAGACAGATTCTTTTTCTCTCATATTTGGCTTCAAATCTTCTTGTCTATGGCTACATAATTATAATTTTGATTTTCATCCTCATATGACCTTTTATTTTTGTGTTTTTTCTTTTCTTTCTCTTGTGAAGAAACTTTCCATTGGCTTCAGAGCCTGTTGATTAATCAAAGTGATCTCTCCTCAACATCTTTAACTTACTTTTATTTGTAATACTTTCATATTCATAGACTCTGGTGGTTAGAACATAGATATGTCTTTGCAGATACATTTCAATCTGCCTCACTTTATGACTCAGTGATTCCCTTGCAACATCCCTGAAATAAATTAGAACCCACTATTACCTCAAAAGAATGTATATCCCAATTTTCATTGCAGTACTTTTCTAATAGTGAAAATAAGCACAAAGCCCTTCATTTATGAATGAATCCATAAAACCCGGCATGCCCGCTGTGGATCCATGCTAAAACCTGCTGGGTCCTTCAAACTTAGTGTACCAATTGAAAGAAGCAAACCACAAAAGCCCAAGTATCCTGCATCATGTAACTCAGACAAATGTCCAGAATAGGCAAAATGTTGAGATATAAAGTAGATGAATGTCTCCCAGAGATGGGGTTTGGAGAAAGAAGCAAAGAGAAATTATGTCTAAAGGATGCAGGTTTGAGGGAGGAGGGACGAATGCGATGTTCTGAAGTTGGCTGTGGTCATGGGACGTAATTCAGTGAATACATGAAAAAACATCACAGCTAAATTGGATGATATATAAATTCTCTCAATCTGTTAGAAAAAAATATTCTGAGAAATAACTTTAGTGCAGCTTGCTTTGAAGCAACAAACCAGACTTGTTTCCATCAGTGAAATTTTAGAGCCTCTAACCACAGGTGGCAAAAAAAATTTGTGGTATAGATAGTGATTCAGTCGGGGCATCAATTGGGGAAAAGGTTAGCAGAAATCTGTATAAGCACCAGGAGCAACCCTCCCCCCCAGATCTGTGCAGGGGAATATAAGGCTTCTCAACAGAACTGTTAACCTTTGGAACTGAATTTTGAAGGATAAATTGAAGTGTCAGAGACACAAGAGGGTGACAAAGGCTCCTCGGGGATCTAAGGAGCCTGGGGAAGTGTAAGATAGAGAAAATCAAGTTGAATTTCATACAGGGTGCAGATGGCAAGGAAGTAACAGACACAGAAGTCACGCCTGGAGTTTAAAGTGCCTCTGCCTTTGATGCCATGCTCTCGCCTGATTTGCTTTAATAATGATCTGTGGTAAGGACAGGATTTATAGTTGTCATTGTTATTTTGCTATTCTGTCATGAGCTGATACTTTTCCAAACATAGTAATGTTTTTCTCCAAACATAGCAATAATTTGCTAAGGCCTGAGTGGTCATATAGCAGGTAGGGTACTTGCTTACCTTACGAGTGACTGACCCAGGTTTGATACCGGGTACCACATATGGTTCCTGGAGTCCTGTCAGGAGTGGTCCTTGAGTGCAGAGCCAGGAATATGCATTACTGGGCATGGCCCCCAAAACAAAATAATGATTGACTAATATCAATAGCGAATAAGGAATTACTAGAAAACATAAATGAGAAAATATAAACAAATGCAAACTCCACGAATTCATTGATCCTTTGGGGAATAACCTCATGTGACTTTAAAATTTCCTAATATTTACTCCAAGTTTCTGTATTTTTGTCATTGAGATGAATAATGCAAAATTTGTAAACCAGCACTGGTTCATCAAGAACACTTGGAGCCGCATGGATCTGATATATCCCCAAATGCTTTGGAGAGCCTAGTGACCAGGAATGCAGGGAAGCAGTGATTGCTTTTCTCTGATCCTCTTATCCTGTAGTAGACACATAATCTGTATTCTCAAGTGATTCTCCTTACAGTAATAAATAAGTGAATAGACATCAATTTATTAAAAATGATGTTTATAAGCTGGAGCATAATGGTAGGGCGTTTGCCTTGCACGCAGCCAACACGGTCAACCCGAGATCTATTCCTCCGCCCCTCTCAGAGAGCCTGGCAAGCTACGAAGAGTATCTTGCCTGCACGGCAGAGCCTGCAAGCTACCCGTGATGTATTCATATCCCAAACACAATAACAACAAAGTCTCCAATGGAGATGTTACTGGGCCCACTCGAGCAATTCGATGAACAACGGGAGGACAGAGACAGAGATAAGCTATCCCTTATTTATTGATGATCACAGTGCTCATTTTGGTTTTTGTAAAACATTTGTTGGGACCCTATCCTTTGTTCAGCAAAATTTCAGGTTCTGAGGAGCAGATCAAACATTTGTCGTGTGTACCTATGTCTTGGTGAGAGACACCAGTGAACTAAGTAACTAGGAAATATTAGAGTGAATTAGTCAATAATACTGGAGTGACAAGTGAGGGAGAAATAAAGACCAGCAAGGGTGTTTCAATGATATCAGTTGCCTCTGAAAATATGGCACTGTGTAAGAAACAGAAATGTGACAAATCAAGGCTTTCAATTCGGGTGAAAAAGAATGGGTGACTAGACAGGGTGTGACATGTGCACATGCTTGATGTGGGAGGCTGTCTGTAATGGGATCAATATCTATAGTGGGATAAGAACCTGAAGAAAGAAAGGCATAGGCTTAAAAGCTCCAGAAAAAAAAAAGAGAGAAAAAAAGAGAAAAAATAAAATCTCCAGAGAGGATACGGGTTTGTAGACTCCATATGATGTTTTCACTATCTGTAGAACTCAATGCCATTGAAAAGTTGGATCAGAGGACTGATATCATCCTACCTGTGTGTGTACGGTGCTATTTTGGTTCCTTTGTAGATTAAAGAGAAGAGAAACTTAAAGTGGGGAGATGGCGGGAAGTTGCTGTAATAATTCAAGCTTCAGGTGGAAACAAAGCTCAAAGTGAGGTGTGAGCAGAGTAGTTGGTAAAAATATATCCTGAATATGTCTTTGTGGTCATCTTGATAGTTCACTGACCGGCTGTAGAATTGGAAGACGACAAGGAGAAGATGCCACTAAAGTGTTTGAGCAGTACCATTAGATTTTAGCTGTAGCAGAATGGGTGAATGTTTGAAGGAGATTTTGGAATGTGAATTTAAAAAATTTGCTTTCAAACTTGGTAAATTTGAGGTGCCAAGTAAACATTTAGCTGCAGAAGTCAAAGAAGTAATTGGATTTGTAAGTCCAGAGAATAAGGAAGAGGTATCATGTGGAGATACACCTTTGGGAGTTGTCAACCTTTTTCATATTTATACTTAAAAGTATGAGTATAGAAAATATCAGCAAAAGTGTGGGTCTAAAATTAATAGAGCAGTTTAATGGCTATGGCTTGGGGGTTTTACCTTATGATATCCAGAGAGGCGAGGAGAAAGAGAAAATAAGAGAAGATTCAAGTTAGAAATAGAAAAACTAATATTCTTTGATGACATTAAAACCAAGTAAGAGTGTGTTTTGAGGAAGAAGAAATAGAGTGCTGGACCCTTTCAAATATAGATGACAGTGAGTTAATTCTAAGAGAAGTAGCCTTGGAATTTAGCAAAGTGGATAGTGTTGATGTGTCATAAGAAAAGTTCTAGTGACTACAGAGCTGAAAGCCTGAATTAAATATGTTCAAGAGGAATTTGGGGAAAGAGATCGCAGAGATGAGACCACAGAAATTTGTTTACAGAGTCTGTGGTTATACCCAGAAAGGAAATGTGGAAAAGTGAGGTTTTGATGATAAAGATAAGAGTGATCGTAATGAAAAAACTCACAGCAAGTTCACGTGTAAAGAGGCATAATGATTTAGGGGACAATTGATGTCTTTAAATAGGTGGGAAGAAATAGAGTTATGTCAATAAGTGGCTAAGTTTGTTTTAGCATTAGCAGTGTAGAAAGGAGGAACATATATGAACATAAATGAAAGTGAGTAAGTGTCTGTAACTGTGGAAGCTAGAGATGTTGGTTTTCTGATCTCTCAGGATATTGCTAGCCAAGAATGAGAGTGGATAAAGTGTAAGAAATCTGTGATGAGGGATAACATGAAGCAGTTGTCTGGGAGAGTATGGGAGAGTTGGTCTAAAGCAATGCTGTCTGTATGACACACAACTCTGATGGTCTTGGGTTAGTGACCATAAGCCTGAAGTGAAATATGGCAGCATGATTGCATGGTTCAATCATACTAATCTTTCTCGTGCAAAACTTCTTGTACCATCAGGCAAAACTCCTTATGAAGTACTCACTGACCAATACCATAGGTGAAAGATGTTAGGCAGGACATAGATATATCAATTAAAAAATATTGAATCACCGTGAGATAGTTGCAAAGCTTCTATGACTGTGTTTCAGTCACACAATGTTCCAACACCCATTCCTCCACCAGTATACATTTCCCACCACTAATATCCCCCTATCCCTCCTGCACGCCCCCAAAGCTTGCCTCTATGGAAGGCACAGAGCACAGTCTAAGCACGGTCCTCCCGTTGTTCAATTTGCTCGAGCGGGCCCAGTAACGTCTCCATCATGAGACTTGTTACTGTGTTTGGCATATCAAATATGTCACGGGTAGCTTGCCAGACTCTGCGTGCGGGCGAGATACTCTTGGTAGCTTGCCGGGCTCTCCAAGAGGGGCGGAGGAATCAAACTCGGGTAGGCCATGTTGGCCGCTTGTAAGGCAGATGCCCTACCGCTGTGCTATCGCTCCAGCCCAGAAGGCACAGATATGATAAAATTTATAGAAGAAAGAAAGGTTACTATGTCATCAGCATGCAGTATTGAGGCAAAACATAAGAGTGGGGTGGAGAATCTGTTGACTGTCATTAATAATCATGAATAAGTAGATATTTTTATGACTCCAGATGTGGTCCAGAGAGTATTATATTTGAGGAGATATTTTCTTTTTTCCCTTAGTTCATTGAAGGAGTTTGTCTCCAGAAACCCTCTATATAAGATGCTTTTGGCATTTGCTATTGAGTAAACTTGTTCTGGTACTACCATATGCCAACTCTCCATTTCTCACCAGCTTCCATCTGCCTTTACTCTCTATGTGAGCTAGATCTGCGGGAAAGAGGGACATTGGCCAGGTTGTGTGATTTTTATCTGCACGAATGGCTGCCTATTTCACGATTTGTGGGCTATATTTTCCAAGCCTTGTCTTTCTTCAGGACCAGAAGAGTTTCATTATTGAGATAAAGTCTTTTCTGATTGTTTTCTGGCTGTTTTATAAGGTCTTTTTGCACGGAGGGAATAGTTTAGAAGATGAACAATTGAGATAGTTAATGATGGTGAAGGATTATCTTTAAAAAATGCTCACTGAGAATTGGGAACTGGAGATTTGATTTTCATCTCTCTTTGAAAAAAGTCAGAAAAACATAGCTGGCATGCTAAAAGGCATTAAACCTGGCAGGGAGGTAAAGAGAAAGGGCCAGCAAACTGCCAACAAGGAATTAAAAGAGATCATGGAATTCAGCCCAGTGCTCTGTCAGGCTGCTAGGGGCCTTCCAGGAGAAGCAGCAGCAGATAACAAATGATCATAAGCTGAGACCAAATTAATTCAGTGGGGAATGAAGATGGAAGGCAAAGTAAGAACATCATGGGCCTGTAAATGATGTTTTTAATAAAGCAGAATGTACAATGGAAGGAGGGTAAGAATGGAAAAGTAAAATACAAAAAAATATGAACTGTCACACTCATGATGAGGATCACAAAGACTACCGGTGAAATCCCGAACCAATGAGAAACATACACCGGAAGGGAGGATGTGGGAAAATTTCAGAATGTGGGTGAGCAAGGGGGAGCACAGAGAGAGAGACCCACTGAAGTTTTTAAACTCACATTTTTTGAACATAGGAAGTCTGAAAATTCATGAATAACATCAGAGCCTGCAGTTTGCCCCTTATTATGAGCTGATCTAATTCTGTAATGCAACAAGGACTCCCATGGCATTGGGACTTGATATTAATCCCATAACGGAAAAGCTACAAGGGACTTTGGATACTGACTCACGCTACCTTCGCCCGTAAATAATCATACAGATCTTACTTGTTTGTTTTTGAAAGTATTTTCAAATGTCTTATATGAAGTAAGTCTAAAGAAGGACAAATGCAGGATTATCTTGCTTATATGTAGAATATAGAATAAATGGATAAGGGAATGCAGTATTTGAAAGGGTACGCATACCTCACCCTGGGTCCAAGATATAGGAGAAGGGCAGAGAATGGAAGACATGGAGGAGGGAAGAAGAGATAAATGCATAGCAATGAGGGACAGGGGTCAAGGGCACCCGAGTACATAGGGGTGCAAAGAAAAGGGAAAGCTAAAAATCAAAATCACAACATTAACAACACTGCAAACAGAAGACTCAGACTTCTAACAACCAAAATTAAAAAGGTTCCTGTCAAGGTGACAGGCTGGGAATGGGATTTGGGGCAGGGACAGGCAGGAGGCAACCCAGGAGCCCTGGTGGAGGGAAGGAAGCATTTATGGTGCTTAGTTAGTGCTGGGACATAAAGGTAGAAGGTAAAGGCCCTCCCGTTGTTCGTCGATTTGCTCGAGCGGGCCCAGTAACGTCTCCATTGGAGACCTTGTTGTTACTGTGTCTGGCATATCGAATATGTCACGGGAAGCTTGCCAGGCTCTGCCGTGCGGGCGAGATACTCTCGGTAGCTTGCCGGGCTCCCCGAGAGGGGCAGAGGAATCGAACTCGGGTTGGCCATGTTGGCTGTGTGCAAGGCAAATGCCCTACCGCTGTGCTATTGCTCCAGCCCAGTGCTGGGACATAGTATGTCTGAAACCAAACTATGGATAACTTTGTAAATCATAGCATTTTAATAATTTTTAAAATAAAATGTGTGCAAAAAAGAAGAAATAAACCAACCTTTCCCATAATTGCAGCAAAGTTTTGATTTCATGGATATTATTATTAGGGCAAGTCTACATTTTAAAAATGAATTGAAGTACCATTAAATAATACATATGTATTTTTATATATATGATGCAAATTAAATAAAAATGCATAGGTTTAAACATGAATAACAACAGTAAAATGAGCTGCCTCAACTCTCTGTATATTACCTCTCACCTGACCACGAAAGTGAGTTTGGCATCAGGGAAGAACAAAGACTCTGTACATTATGAGTCTAGGTTTAAAGGTGTCTACTATTCTCACTGTGCTTCCCCAGTAATTAATATGTTTATGTAAATTACTTGATGTCTTTGTGACTATTAATTTTTATTTAAGGCTAGGCTAATGTGATATAAAGTGCTTAGCAAGTGCTTTGCCTAGAGAAGGCACTGAAGAAATTTTGTCATTATTGCAAATATTGGGACTTTTCTTCTCTCTGCATGAACTAATATAAGGATATATTCAGAAATATGATAGAAATATTTTATTCAAAAGGAATGAGATATAGAGGAAAATATTTGTTTAATATGCTGCACCAAGCATTTTCTGCTAACTGAAGTGTTAGATTTAATGAATATATTTATTCTTTTTGAGTCTGGCATGAAAATTCTTACTAGTGATATTGAAAAATTCTATCTATAGTAATATATATACGGAAAAGATACATATATATATACATATGTTGCTCTTACTGTGTTTGGCATATCGAATACTCTCAGTAGCTTGCCAGGCTCTCGGAGAGGGGCGGAGGAATCGAACTTGGGTCAGCCATGTTGGCCGCTTGTAAGACGAACACCCTACCTCTGTGCTATCGCTCCAGCCCTGTGTGAATAAGACTCAGGTATATATATAGCACTAGATAGAGAGGGGCAGAAATCATTAGAAAGTAAGAGGATGGAAGGCAAACTGGGGTGATGTGGGGAGATTGTTGACTTAGAACAATTGATTCAATTCTTAGCCTTTAAAGTGGAAGGAAGTACCAATGCCCTCAGCTTTGAAAGAAAAGCAACAGAACCCACGTCAGTGGATTTCTTTGTTTTCTCTGTCTACCTGCTCTTGTCTATGGATCTACATATCTAGCAATTATAGAATCAAATTATTCCAGCAGATTTCTGAATATATCATTATATTGGTTCATTTGGAGAGAATAAAATTCCTAATATCTGCAATAATGACAGAATTTCTTCAGTGTCTTCTTTAGGCAAAACCTATTAACTTGCATCACTTAAGTTCTCAATGACAGGCAGTGATATTTCAGGTGTTCTCTCCATCATAATCAAGCTGCACTGTGATCTTATAAGACATGCTTGATTTCAGCATGTCAGTTATACCTGGCTAATTTATAAAAACAAAGGAAAAGATAAGTGAATTTACAAGATAGTTATAATAATCAGAGATACTTTCCAAGAGCTTGTAAGGAACGCCCTTAGGAGTCATTGCCTGAATTTTATCTTTTCTGGGAATTAGTCTTGAGTTTACAGCCATGGCATTTTGGGGCAATTACAGCTCTTGGGGAATGGACACACATTTGTTTCTTACCTGTGCCTGATTGAATACACACCAGATTCATCCTGTACAATTTGGGAAAAAAAGACAAAGAACTAAATGATGGAGTCTGATATTAGTTGCCACATAGACAAATCTGGTGCAAAGTTTCTGCTAGGTGTGCAGCTAACTGTTCTTGTGTGCCTGGGACAAAGGAAACCAAAACACCTTGGAATTTCCTGTGCTAAACAGAGACAGTTTATAGTAAAGTATGGTGCTAACTAAACCTACAAAGTACTCTGGTTCTTCTTAGTATGAGAGTGAATTTTCCATCTTTCTTATTAATGTCTCTGTATACTTTCAATGTACTGCTTGCTTTAAACTTAAACTCTTCAGAATTAAACTGTAATAGATTTACAAAATGAAACCAAGAATGCTATTTTCAAAAATTCTGAAAGAACAGGGGAAAGAAGATAATATTAATATGAAGTAGAAACTGTTAACTTAAGCTGTCAACCTTGAATAAAATTTGTGATTGCCCGCTATATGAGTGTGAGAAAGCTACAGTTTAGTGAAGCTTGGGGGGAAAAAGAATGCCTTTTCTAATACTCCTTAATATTTGGTGAATTACGTTAGTAAATTGAGAAGGATTATCTACTTACTCTGTTCGGAAAATTGTCTCATTACCTCTGTTACAGAAAGGGATGAGGGTGTCTTAGTATCAGAAGCATTTTACCCTGAAGTCATGATGATGAATCAAGAATTCGATCAGCCTATGTCTCCAGTGAATTGCACTGTCAAATAATGTTAATAGAACCAACTGAAGCATCTTTCAGGGCTCTCTCAAGCATCAGTGTGCCTGAGCATCTCTCTAAGAGGGAATTAAGCATTTAATCTCCCGGGTCTCCTCCCCGGAGTCTGTGTAAAGGTTCCAGAGTCAATGTTCATTCAGTCCTTGGGCCCCTTGCTACTCAAGAGTGTGATCTGGTCCAGCAGCATTGGTGCCAAGTAGAGATTGTGAGCAAAGACATGTTACGATCTTAGTTACAGGCAACAGTAGTTCTTGTTTTTGAGGTTTTGGCTTGTAATTTGGTTTACCCCTCCTAGGAATTCTTGTAATTTGGTTTACCCCTCCTAGGAATTCTTAGAGGTCACACTGGTTCTCTGCAAAGATATCACTAGTTGTGCCTCAGTTTTCTTCCTTTTAAAATCATGGGCTTCCAGTTATATACTTTTTTTTTTGTGGGGGTGGTTTATACTTGCAAGTGCTCAGGGTTTACTCCTGGCTCTGTGCTCAGGGATCACTTCTAGCAATGCTTGCGGGATTACATGCTGTGCTGGGGATGAAGCTCAGGTCAGTCGTGTACAAGGCTACTATCTATCTACTACCTACTGCCTACTCTACTATCCCTCAGCTCTGTATACTTTTTTTATTTTAATATTTTTAAATATTTATTTATTTTATTTTATTTTTTATTAAATTTTTTTTAATAGCGAAACATCATGAGGTCCAGTTGCAGACTTACACATTTTTGTGCTTGGGTTTCAAACCGAAGAAATACTTTGATAGAAGCACTTCTTTGTTTTATATTATGCATCACAACTATACCATTTCTGAAAGAGTTCTATTTAAACTTTAGAATGATCTGCATTTTATCCAGTGTATAAGAAATATCAGTCTAGACTGAAAGTATTCCGACTGCTAATTTCCAGGGTTTTTTTAATTTTAAATAGATATATGCAAAAGCAATGCCCACCATAAAGAGGATCCATTTCACAGACCCACCAGTGAACAAATACTAAACCCCATTTTCTAGCATTTCTGGAAGAATTGAATGAGGTTGAGGCCCTTATGTAGCACACTAACTTAAATATTACTTATATTTTATTTTTTTTTATGTAGGAGAATTGCCATTTATTCAGCCACTGATTAGCTGATTGAATTGGGCATGAACTCCACCTACTTTTTTTCACAATTTTATTTATTTTTTATTTTTATGTTTATTTATTGAATCACTGTGGGAAAAGTTACTAAACTTTCAGGTTTAAGTCTCAGTCATACAATGATCAAACACCTTTCCCTTCACCAGTACTCATTTTTCACCACCAAGATTACTTATATTTTCTTTCAATGTTGAGTTTGAAGTCATCATCCTCTCTCAGCTAATTATGAAATCTTAACTGTAGAAGGGACCATAAATGTAAGCAAGCATCTACTTGTCTCACTCCCAAGCCTGCACATTCCTCCCCTATAGCTGACTCACCCATTACTGAGAGACTAGCGCTGCTTCCTAAACAAAAGGCCTTTCCTTTGAGACCATATTTCAGAGATGATAGGAAGAAATAATCTGTTGAATGTGATAAGTAACCTAGGAGCTGTGGGCGGTGGACTCTGTAGGAAGCTCTGAATTTAATCCCTCCCACAATCATACCCCCTAAAATTGACCAAAACTATGCATAGCCCAAAATGTCTCATCCCAAAATAAGAAAAAAGTATTTTGTATCTTACCAGAGATATCAAAAGTTAAAAGGCTTATTGTGCTAATTAAAATAAGACCTCAAATGTACATTTCCTTTATCAAGAAATACAACCCTCACACTGGCAATTTTTATTGCATTGATGATTCATTCTGAAAATGATGTCATAGCTGTTTTAAAATTCTGATTATACATGTTTCTTGACAAAACATACTGAATCAGGACTACAGTGATTTTAGCCTGCTACATTTATTGACTTGTTCTGTCATGTGATTTAATGTAATTGAACAGGCAATAAGTGACTTGAAACTTCCAGAAAGCAATAGTGATTTCCTCCATGAGTGGTTTGCCATGTTGTATTCTTCAGAAAATATTTTGTAGTCTGCATTTTTTAATATTTTGTAACAGTTTTTTTGTATATTTTTGATTTTTTGCTTTTGGACCATATGCAGCAAGGTTCAGGGCTTACCCATGACTTCGTACTCAGGCATCGCTGTGGGAAGAGCTTGAGGAATATATATTGCTGAGATGGAACCTGGTTTGTCTTTGTGAAAGGCAAATGCCTTGCCTGCTGTACTATATCTTCTGTCTGCTTTGTTGGCAGACAAAAGATATAGTATCTTTTAAATAATATATATATTTTTAAAAATATATTTTTATGTGTGTGTTTGTCACATCCAGTGTTTCTGAGGTTTTAGTTCTGGTTCTGTGCTCTGGTTACTCCTGGTGGGACCCTCTGGGGTGCTACGGGGATTTTACTCAGTCAACCATGTATAAGGTGAGCCCCAAGACTACTGTACTGTCCAGCCCCTTCCATGGTTCTACATTCTTTTTGTTTGTGTGTTAGGAGGGATGGGTGGCATTG
This sequence comes from Sorex fumeus, assembly GCF_029834395.1. NCBI lineage: Eukaryota > Metazoa > Chordata > Mammalia > Eulipotyphla > Soricidae > Sorex > Sorex fumeus. The sequence continues at coordinate 5,628,817 of NW_026606134.1, read as the reverse complement.
TGATTATGCTTAGCAGTGAACCTGGGTCCTCGCACTTGGAAAGCAAGCACTAATTGAGTCAGTCACGTCCTGGCCCCATCTTTACTTTGAAAGAGTCTGGCAAAATAGGAGTCACTTTGTGCATTAGTGGTCTTTGTAAACTTCACAAAATAGTTATATGCATGCACACAACTAATATTTTTTTCTGCCCAGTATCTGGGGATCACACTTAGAGTTTCACATGCAATATATGTGCTGTACCACTGAGGTGCATCCTTAATCTTTTATTTAACCTTTCATTTTTCAGTTTTTGAGCTACTCTTAGCTCTGCTCAGAATTTATTCCTGATACTGAGCTTGGGGATCTCTTTGGGTGTGACTTGAAGATCTTATGTGGTGCCAGAGTTTAAATGCTGGTTATTGTGTTTTCAAAATGGTTAAATACTTGTTAAAGTGGTAAAGGTACTTTATCTTTTATACTATTCTTTCCGAGAGTATATTCCTGCATGGCAAAGCTTGGCAAGCTACCCGTGACGTATTCGATATGCCAAAAACAGTAACAATACGCTGTGTTGTTTTGAGCACTGTTTTGCTTCAGAAATTTGTCAGAACTGCCTTGCAAGGTAAATGCTATTATCATAACCCCTACTCGAGTTAGGTAAAAACCTTGTAGTTGGTAAATGTGAAAGCTGGGATGGGGAGTAGGCAAGATGACAGCAAACACCCAACCCTTGTGCAGTGACGATTCAGGTAAGTAAATATTCATCCAGAAATTTCTACCCTTCACTTTCGAGGATTAACCTCCCTAGAATTTCTAATGACTTTCAACATACACATGCTTCCTGTGATAGAGTTCTGCTTTTTAATTTTCTTGTAAATTAAGTTTTAAAAGTATATGCATTAGTTATAATGTTCAATAAGCACAGTTGTGATGCTTAATATGCTTAATAATTAAGCTCCCAGTAGTTGAAATAAGTAATAAAGTGCATTCATTCTCCTTGCCAGCTTCTGGAAGTTTTAAGAAAAGAATTTATTTTTTTTTGCATTTAGCTGTCAATATCTGATTTTAGTTAGCTGAGATTTTGGAAATGATATTTTTTTCTCTTAAATTAGGAAGAATCCTCAATCACTTTGACTGTTGGGATAGCCTAATCTTTGCTCTTATGGGTCTAGAGAGATAGTACAGGAGGTAAAGCATTTGGTTTGTGTGCAGCTGCTGTAACTCTGGTTCAAGTCCTTGACACCGTACGTGGTCCCTTGAGCACAGCCTGCATAAAACCAGATGTGACCCATCCCTTCCCCTCATTGCCTTAGAAATGCTCACATGTGGTTTGCTTTCACTTCATCCATATTAAACTTTGGGCCTGAAAATAGACTTGAAATCTATTTGGCATATTGCTAGAAGCAAGGATGTTTTCACTGGATTTTATAACACATATTTTTGTGAAAATTACTGAGACCACCATCAGATTGTGTAGATTACTGTGACCACACCACTGATATGTGGCAATGTTGAATCTGTACAAGGGGATGCTATTAAAGAAACTTTCAACTGACATAATGGGAAAAAGAAATTATCATATTTTGAGTTATGCTCCCAGTTACAGAAAATAGCAGTAACCACTGAATTGGGTAAAGCTGGCTACAACTTAAAAGATATTTACCTGATTTGGTTGCTTAAATAACCCTGAAAAATAGGATTAATGAAGGTTTTAATTTTATAAATATAACTAGAAAAAAAGGCAAAGCTCTATATACCTATAATGACAAAGAATTCAGACTCATTTTTATGACTCTGTCAGTAATCCTACGGAGTTAGATTCATTTGTAGTCAAATATTTTCTGGAATACCATGTCACCATGATTGTTTGAATGTTTACAAATGGTATAATCCACTGTTTCTTACCACTGACATTTCACCGTATGCTGTTGCTATTCTCAGCCACAAAATGCCAGATGGGAAAGTGATTTTGTTACTCATTACTCAGGAACAGCAATAGCCATGGAATGCAAACTAGCTTCAGATTATGAAGAACCACTTGTTATTTTTACATATCTAAGAAAACTCTCCAATTGCCTGCAATTAGGATTTTGAATATTGAGTACTCCCTCCAATTTTTAATCATTTTTATGCTATTATCATTCACCTGTATGCATTTTTCTCAGTTTTAAAGCTACCTATTCTCATATCTATAAGCAAAATATATAAATTCCCAATGTCCTTAGATTCTCAATATCGTAAACTGCAGATTATTCATATTTTGAAATAACCACAAATAGATTGTCATAGGGTTGGATGTTTACAAAATATCTGCATGAGGAACTAAAGAAATATGAATAGTGGGTTGAGTTCTTGCCTTGCATGTGACTGGCTCAGGTCAATTCCTGACATCACATATGTTTCCCCAAGCCTTGCCAAGAGTTATCCCTGAACTCAGAGTCAGAAATAAGCTTGTGGCACAGCCATTTATGGCCTCAAAACCAGAGAAAATGTCATAAAAATATAGTAATAGTAAATTGTCTAATATCTCCACATGCTTTTTAAACTGTCATTATAATATTCCTCGTAGTAGGTATTAGAACTATTAACTACCAAATTCACTTTGAAGGTGAGACATGGAAATGCAGACACAGTGATATTCAGATACATTGAACTATCTAATATCAGATTGGAAAGGCAAAATTACGTTTGTGACAGTGATTGTCAGGACTTCTGAATGCTTATTAGATATCACAGAGCAGTAGGCTATGAATCCTGAGCTGAAAATGAAGTTGGGACTTGTTAGCATGTTGTTGCCATTTAAAACTGCGAACCAAGATTAGTTCTGTAAGGGAATCTATAAATGTTGCCGAAGGGTGAGATAGAAATTGAAACCTGAGAGGATAAAATGATACAGAATGAGCAACATTTTTATTTATTTATTTTTTGCTTTTTGGGTCCCACCTAGTGATGCACAGGGGTTACTCCTGGCTCTGTACTCAGGAATTACTCCTGGTGGTACTCGGGGGACCATATGGTATGCTGGAAACTAAACCAGGGGCGCTGCATGCAAGGCAAATGCCCTACCAGCTATGCGATCACTCTAGCCCCCAAAATAATTTTTAATAGGGTTGTCAGTGAGAATAGAAGTATCTAGTACCTATGTCTTACAAGAAAACAAGTTTTACAAGAAACATAAGTAGTCAGCTGAGTCAAATGCTCTGGATTACCAAGATAATGATTTAGGGCTAGCACTGCGATTTCTAAAGAAGTTTGGGATTGGAATGAATTGAAAAGAAAACCGTCAAGAAATTAGACAAAGCATACATCCCCAACATGGATCTTCTTGAAATGTAATTGGTTTATATCCCCAAGGATTAAAATCAGTGGAATCATTTGTGACATTATAAATTACAGGTTCCAAGAAAGAATTATCGAAGGGTTTATATTCCTTTCTTTCTGGAAATCTTTGTAAGTCTTCATGATAGCTTTTTATTCTGTTTTCCTTGAAGGAAGATGAATCTTCAATATCCGGGACAGGAGCACAGAGACAAGAGTCATGATGGAAGGTGAGCCAGTCGATGATGAGGTGCTGGAAGGTTGCCAGGCCCTGGCACAGGTAGACATAGAAGTACTGCCCTGAGACCCCCCATGGTATTAGGGCCCAGTGCTGCTGTTTGTAGAGAGTGTACAATGAAGTACGTGAGGGCACATGAGGTCTGGCCAGGACCACGTAGTAGCTGTCACAGCTGAAGACCACCCTGCAAGCAGGTTGATGACCATCCCCACGTATTTGGTAGCCACTGGAGGCCTGCAGGTAAAAGGTGCTCATGTCATGAGCACCTTGGCCAAGTACCCACACAGTATCCACACCAACGCTCTGCTCGCACACAGGCAAATCACCTCTGGGGAGAACTTTTTTTCTGAATGCCCAGGGTCATTCCAGCTGACTAGATGTGGGTCATTACATGCATCATTACCTTCATTAAGGACTTTGTCAGGATACAGATGTTCGGGTCTTTGAGGTTTTGCACAGTGGCAGGTTCCCAGTCCTGGTGGGTGAAGGAGAAGACCAGCAACCTGAGCTTCCTGCCCAGCAGGCTGTGTCCACCAACAAAGAAAGACAGACTTGAGTCTGTTCACCAGCACAGGTTGGTGGAGCTCTTTGTGCACCATGCCCTTCCCTTGAGACATGATATAGTTGACACAGGTCATGGCCGTGTTGGCCACTGCAAGTGGTTGGCTTGGAAGGCCACCTCGGCTTTAGGACTGGCCTCGCCCAGACTAGCTGTGGAAACATCCGCTTGTGTCGTAGATGAGGGGAGGGGCATTTGGAACCCTCCAGCCCTGTGTTCAGACTGTGGGCATCCAAGAATGAGTGATAAGCCACGCCAGCCACACTCTCTCCCAGACAACCCACCGCTCCATCTCATTGAAACAAACACAAATGAGCCACTTGCTCTGCTCGCCAAGCACCGAGAGAGGCTACCAAGCAGAGGGACATGTGGCCAGGTGGTCTGAGCACAGCCGCCTTGTCCCCGGCATCATCCAGGGTAGCTTTATAAAATTTTTTCAATGGATCTTCATGAAAGCTGTCAGTTATCATCTCTTACTGGCAAGGCTTAGGGTTAAAGACTATTGTTGAAAACAATTACTTAACCTCTGCAATAATGGGAAAAAAAGCCAGACCTCAATTCTATAAACTAAACAATTGGAAAAAAAGAAAATACAATTCTAGAAAAGATACAAATAAAATATAATTTGATAAGCAGTCAAAAAACAAGACTATAGGATTTATCTCAAGGAGTTTACCTATTTTAGTAGATGGTTCTTGTAGGTACTTGAAAATGAAATCAAGCTGTCAGCAGAGATAAAGTTTCAATAAATATTAGATTTTTTTCCCCAGAAGATTTTAACACAGCTCACCATTGTCCATGAGAGGTAGATCTCGAAATAATATTTGAAATTAAAGAATAATTTACAGTAGACTTCAAACAATTCATCAGACAATGAATGGTTTGAACAATGAGAAGCAAAGAGTGAGGAAAGATCCTAATTAGGATTTTTAATCTTCCTTTGTATGAGGGTGGGGTTTGTGAGGAGTTTTATAAATTGCTCAAGTTCTCCGTTTTCTGATGATTCTTCTTCCAGACCATTATATACTGTATGGAAAGTCCTGTGACATACTCTACCCAGGGAAGGACTGGGAAAGCAAAACTGAGAAGGGCATTGTAAACAAGGGCAGATGGAAGGCCCTGAAGCAGTGAGAATAATTTGAATTTGATACAGAACGTGACAAGCTCCCCTGGAGGTTTGCAAAAAGGAAGAAGGTGGTCAGAAAGACAGGCAAGGAAGATTATTTTGACAGCCTTAGGTACTGATTGGGTGTTTCATAATATAAACCAGTGTTGGAGGGTTTAGAAAAATATCTCATATTTGGTGATCTCTTTGTATTTTTCCAGTATTACATAAATTGCTATTTGCTATACATTCTAGGAATGAAGCAGTCCATTTTGATTTGATTTGTTTTTTATCATGGAGGTCATGAAATTGAGTTATGTGTCTGCAAATAGCTACAACCCAATCTTTTCATCAGGCTTAGCACAATGTTCACAGTATAGAAGTGATCCTGATATTTATTCAAGTTGAATAGAGATGTATAGTCCTTTCAAGCAAATTATTATAAAAACAAAACCAAGAGAGAGAAAGTGCGATAGTGTTTAAATAGCAGATATGTTAATACAGAGTAATTATGTTGACTGAAAATGAACGGTTCCATCAGGCAGATGCCCAATTTTTTCCCCTTCCAGTGTCAACACTGAATGTCTTTTAATACACCGGAAAATTACTAGGCAGATTTGAAATAACAAAGCAATCACTCGCCGGCTTTGTTTAAAATTCCTCTAGAGACTAGGACAAATAAAATGATTACAGTGATTTGAATAGTGGGAATTTTATAGCCACTTAGAGAAACAATCTCCCAATTAGTTGAAAATTGATAGCTTCTGATATTTTCTGAAATGGTTTCTCTGCTTTAGGTGCTTTAGGAGTATTGATCTGTACTTCTACTTAGTAGGTTACCTGGGAGAAGGTTATGATTATTATAGTGAACATATAGGATACAAATATGGTTAAAATGTGTCACTGCACATTTTGAACAATGAGTTTGTATTGTTTGTGCTGTGAACATGATTGCCACAGTGTTGTGCTGGATATTAGTGTATTTGGAAGTTTCAATTCCTTTTACTTACTGTTGTTGTCGGAGAGAGTATGGCATGCAAGGCTTTTGTTTTCCTTTGTAATTGAGTGAGAGAATGAACAAGTTGATTTTATTTGCAACCCTGAGTACTTGAGAAGTCTGAGCTTGGATTGTGACTTTTTAGGGTCAGACATGTGAATACATGTTAGCTGTATTCACAACTATTTGGTTTTAAAAGTGAAAGTGATGTCCTGTGAAATAAATAATACTCTGTCATAAGGCATTATGAAGTAAGTGTACCTCTTCAATAGAAAAGGCAACAAATATTGTCTTAAACAGCATCTACATATTGCAAGAAGTTTGGAGATTGCCATCTTGTGAACTTGAGTTATTGAGGTAATCGCCATTGCAGAGTATATCAAAGACTATTCAAGAACAAGGGAAAAGGCGGATGTAAGTTCTGAGTATTTCAGTCCCAAGTGTCACAAAGCACAAACTCGGTCAGCTGTCAGGTTATCATTCTTTACATCACAGTGACTGGGGATATATCATGTTGCCAACCCAGTTTATATAGAATCTGTGTAGATATATTATTTTTACTGTATCTCTCCTGGAAACAGAGAAGGAAGAAAAGTTAACATGAGTCAGTACACCATATTTGTTTCAACCAGTGAATTATCCAAAGACTTTCCATGTATCCCCAGAGTTTTTATTTACCTAGATTTAATCATATTGAAGATTCCCCTATAATTTGGAAAAGTGTTTACTAATGAAGATATCCTGGTCCGATGCTGAATGAGGAATGATAAAAATGAGCTCAGAATAATCATAGTACATACTCAGTCAGATAAAAATACAAGATTTTCTCTCCAGCCCTTTATCTACTTTTGAAATATTCCTGGTTTTGTTCATATAACTTGATGGATTTCTGAAATTCTCTTGAATTTTTTTTAAAAAACATGTTTTTTTTATTTTTTTAATTTTTTAAAAATTTTTATTAGTGAAACACCATGAGGTACAGTTGTAAACTTACAAATTTTTTGTGCTTGGGGAAAAAACATGTTTTTTTTTTAAAAAAGCAACAATTTTATCTGAATAATAGCTTTAAAAACATTTAAAATAATTATATAAAATAATTATAATTGCTAAATTTACCATAGAAATAAACTGCAATTTTGATTCTTTTATTTGCATGTTCACATAAGTTCAAATATTTTCATTAATAATGATTATTATAGATCTCATTTCATATTTCCACCTAGGTCCCTTAAGTCTTTTCCTTATTACTCAGTATTTATCAATGTCAAAGTAATTGTTCATAGACCAATTCATATTTATAGCAATTCTGACCTAAAAATGGACAGTTGATGCCTAGAAATAGACATGCCACAAAACATTTAACTCTCTACAATTTTATACATCAGCATGATGTTGGTGGGCCCCACGGGTGACTTATGTGAAGCGGGGAGGAGAAAGACAGTCACTTTCTCCTGGAACCCAGGGTTACTGGGTTCTTGTCTTGTTTGGGAGTGGTGATGGTCTCTGAAATTCCTTTCCTGACTTTTGTTTGTTTCTGCAAGAGCTTCTGTTGGAGGGGCTTGGTCAGGTGTCAAAGGAACAACTTTGGAATTTCTGGTGAATCTCTTTCTGGTCCTTAATTAGTCTCTATATCTTCTGCGGTTATACCTGTAAGTGTCCAGCCTCCACAGGGTCTGTCACAGACTGTGGACTGGTGCCAGTTAGTTCTCCATGAGGTCAGGGCTATTGCTTCCTAGGAGATTTACTGCCATTGCCTTGGGAAGGGGCTTTCCCTATCTGCCTGCCTACATCAAGCACATTGCATAAAATCATATTAAGAATTAACATAGTGTATGAAGCTGGCACTGGTTCAATTCTTGACACTAAGTATGATCCTTTAAGTATGGCCAGGAGTGACCCCCTGAAAACAGAGCCAGAAGTTACCTGAGCCCTGAACACCAGTGAGTGTTAGCCAACACCAACCCTTCTCCAAAATAAAAATAATAATAATAATTTTAAGAAAGCCCACAAAATTGTCTACATAGAACTTAGAGTCTGGGAAAGAAATATTACTGTCACCAGCATCAACATCGCTTAGTATCTGTTTTTTAGGGGGATATATTTTCTTAGAAGTGTGTATGATAATCATCTGCTGGTCATTTTGAATTGAAGCAGCAAACTGTTTTGTAAGATTGAGAAACTTAAGTGGTAGAAGAACATCTTTTGAACATATATGGCAAGGAGTTTTTAATAATTTTAGGAGCAGATTTTTTTTCATAATGATCATTCGGGCAACTTATAGGGAATTCATTGCTGGGGAAATGACTGAACAAGAATAAAATAAAAGAAGTGTCATATAGAAATTAAGTCAGTATTCTTCAGACCAATAAACAAGGAACCAAACAATTAAAAAACCATGTAGTGCTACTTGTAAAATAAAAAGACATAAAGGCTTATTCTATTGACTTTAGGTTGACTAATCATTTTAGCCACAGCAGTTTTAATTAAAAGGAGATTAAATGAACAAAAGGTTTATCATCCATTATTGTTGTAAAAGGAGTTAGGGATGCTATGCTATCTTGTCTAGCAACTCCTCTGCTTTATGTTTCATTAAGCTACTTAGGAAGAACCTCAGTACTATGTTAACATATTTCAATTTACCCTTTTGAAATCAGTACCACTAATGCATGGAAGGAAGTTAAATTAAACTGGCTCAGGGCACTGAATTTAAAATGGTATTCCCCAAATCCTGAAAACTGCCCCGGGACTTTGGAGATGGAAGCAGGAGGAAAGAAGCAGCTGCCTCGTGAGACAGAGACACCAGGATTCTTGCTTTGTCCATCCATAGAGATGGCCCAGAATAATTTTTTATTTATGGTTTTACTTTTATAAACCATCTTGTTTGAAGAAGATGGCCTTGCTTTAAGATTTTCGTTGCTGTCTGCCAAGAGAAGAAAATGTGGTCAGGTGTAGTAGGATAGTTAATACCTTCTGTTTTGATTTGAACACAAGATGGCTTCTGAAAATGCAACTGAGAAAGCAATGGCTGAACTATCCAATGCCCCTAATACTCTTGATCAAGAGAAAATAGAGTGTTGTCTGTCTAAAAAGAAACCCCTCCTTCCTCTTCTTCACAGTGTTAGCAAAGAAACAAATTTTCCTATGCTGATAGTTTCTTGAGAATTGTATGAAAGATTTACATACAAAACTCAAAAGACTAAAAGTTTATTTATACAGATAAAATAGATGAGACCAGATCTGTCCCCACATGTCCAGACCTCACCTTTACCTAGGAACGATATCACTGTTCCTGTCCCTGATGCTGCCCTGTCTTGTGAGGGACTTACCTATCTCATCCTGCATAGTATACTCATTTCCCCTGAGCTATGGGCAAGTCCTGTGCCTGTGTGTGTCTCCAGAACGGCCACATGTGTGTGGGTGAGATAGCTATGCTCTGTCCCTGTCGCTGGGCCTCCCAGCTGTACTCTGGCAGGGACTCCATCCTGTCCCGGCTTTTCTACTCTGTGGTCACAGCCATGTGGGAATAGACAACTGTGCTCATCACCTTGTCACTGCCTGGAAATCCAAGCCTGGCCTGAACCTAAGCTTACCTGGGCATATGAGCTCTGCCTGTATTCTGCCCCTGTCTGGTCCTATGTGGCCTGCCTGGACTGGGCATATTTCCAGGGGCATGATTCTGCCTGATCCTGGCAGTCTGGAAAGAGAGATCAGAGTCTGCTCAGAGCAAGAGAGATAGACAGAGATGGGGCTGAGGTTTTCCTTTTTATCTACTGCCATATCGCACCCCCAGCTATCTGGTTATCTACTATGATTGGCTACCTGTTCAGTGGGTGAGATATAAAGTGACCTGGCAACCCTACCCTTCTGCTCCTTCTATATCAGTAGGATGGACAAATAATCTAACATGCGCAGAACAGATTAGTAAGAGAAAGGGTAAAGAGATATTTATGAATAAGACGCATACTTTTTACATATAGGAGGCAGCAAAAGAGGAACACATCATACCTCTTCATCTTCATCTAACACCATGGTAGCTTGGAAAGAGAGAGGGAGGGTCAGTTTGAAGGTTACCAGGAGGGTACAGAGAAAGTTCTTCATTCTCATCCATTGATTAGATCTCCCCTTCCAGGGAATCATTCCTATGCAAATATCTCTTGAAAGGTAATTACCCATTCTGCCTTCAGGATCCCTACTGGGAAATTATCCTTTTACCAAAGAAATATTTTAATGTGACAGCTAAAGGGTACTGCCTATATTTAAAAAATTTAGTTTTCTGAAATGGGGGATATAATGGTTCAGGAGCTGTGGTGGCGGTCCCTGCATTTGTCCATGGTTCCTAGGATCTTCAATATTTTCAGGAATAAAAATATTCTTGAATAAACAATACTTCAACTCCGAATTAGAAAACAGAAAACTTTATTGGAAAGTAGAAGAGAAAGAAACTCCAAGCAGGGGAGGAACTTAATGTAAGACTAAGATAAGTAAGGTTCTTTGTTGTTGTTGGGTTTTTATGGGAAAACTGGGTTTTTGTGTTAATATCAGACAAAATATCAGAGAATTTATTTCTGTTTTCTAGAAATGGATATTAATTTAGATCCCATTTGTGTTGCCAAAAAAGGTGAACAGTTTACATTCCTATTGAGGCCGGTGGGGACTGTCTGTTTAGAAGATCTTTCAGGATATATATTTCACCAAATGCCCAGGCATCTTTGTCTTTGTCCCCAGTGACCCCAATGTATGTGGCAAAATTTAGGGTCTTGGGAAGTTTTAAATGCATCCAGTCTCAAAAAGATCCCAGGAATTTGCAGGAATGTTTAAAAATATAGGGAACAACTAAAATCAAGCGGCTTATAGAAACTGGCCGGAGAAACTGAGGCTTCCCTTTCAATAGCTCAAAGGGCTAAATGCATTCTTTGTACGTGAGAGGCTTGTGTTCAAGTCCAGACACTTTGTGATCTGTGGGCATTGGAGGAAAAACCCATGAGAACTGAACTGCAGTCACCCCTGAGTTCCACTCCTTGTGTTCTAAAAACCTGAAATGGATAAGAAAGAAAATTAACATTTCTGATTCCATTAAAGATAGGAAGAGCACAAGCACTACTGTGTTTTAGAGCTTTCATGCTTGTTTGTGAAATGACAGTGTAGGCCCCTGTTAATGACCTGCTTTGAGTGTATTAAATTCTGAGGATCTCAACATATACTGAACCTACTGCTATGCCCTGAAATAAGTCACAATGTTGGGAATCATCCCAGTGGTCAACTAACTGTTGTAGACTAATTGCTCTGAAATGAACAATGGTAGGAATTCCTCAATAAGAAATGTCTTTAATATTTTTAAATTTCTTTAGGTATATGGAATTATTTTATAGTCTTTAAAATAAAATCCATTCAAATTTAGAGGGGTAATTGGCATAATTAAAAGATTCATGATTGGGCCAACTTCCATTAAGCAAGCAGAAGATTCTACAAGAAGTCCTAAAATAATACAAGAATGTGATTTTCCTAAGAGGATGAAATACAATTATTAGAAGTGGGGATGGATGGAGGTGGGGGGTTTATTTTGGCAACACCACCTTGCCTTGGAGAAAGGTAGAGAGGTTTTATGCAGATTATCTCCCAAGAGCTGAGCAGAAAACTGCAGACTGTATTGAAGTCTCCCTTTGAAGAGGTTGAAACTGTCATTAACTTAGATAGTGAATAATGGTCAGTGACCTAGCATGAATAACTAGGTCTTTAGAATGAATGACTGACTCCATTTGGGACTTGTTTTTCTTTATCACAGGAGATCTAGAAATGTCACATAGCTGGGAATGTTGAGATGTTTCTGAGCTTAGTCTAAATTTCTAGTGCATGTCCTAAATAATCTCGAATTGTTGTTTTTCTTGAATCAAAGAGCTCAGGGAAGAAGAGACGATATAATTTTGTGAGTACATGTTTAAAACAATGGTGTTACCTGCTAGTATAACTTATCATTAGGTGAAAATAAGTCATTCAGGGGCTGGAGAGATAGTACAGCACGACTGACCAGAACTCCATTTCCAGCACCTCATATGTACCATGAGCAGGACCAGGAGTGATCCCTAAGCAGAAAGCCAGGATTAATCCCTGAACATCTCTGAATATAGCCCCAAAGTCAAAATAACAACAACAAAGAAAAAATTATAAAAATAGCTAAATAACTCACAATCAGAATGTCTAAAATATTATAAATAAGTTAAATATATAGATGTTGAGAGTCTATATTACGTTTCTAGAATTTAGTAATATTTTATTTAAGTATTTCTGCATTTTCTTAGGCTATCCCTTTCAGATAAAATATTAATTGGGGGGAAAAGACTACATAGTTCCCTCTACTTAGAACTCATCTTCAACAGTTAGAGGATCAATGTAAAAACATATGACTTTCGTGACACTGAATATGTCTGACCCCCAAATAAAATATAACCCCCAAAATAAAACTTAAATTGGGTATCTCAAAGGAAAACCTGAATTAGAAACTAAACACTCTCTTGTAGCTAGGACAAGTAATTCCCACCAAAGATGTGAGGTATCAGAGCAAATGTTTCTCCTGCAACTCCACTCTTGAGATATAGATTTCAACACTCCTCCTCCCATTCTGAGGAAGTGGTCTGCGCATCTCTGCTTGGGGTGTGTACAGGGGAGACCTGTTTTCTCTACCTGTCTCCTTCCTTCTCTTTAATTCCCAAATGTTTTTTACATGAGAGGGTGAGGGAGAGGGAGAGGGAGAGGGAAAGAGGGAGAGAGGGGGAGAGAGAGGGAGAGAGGGAAAGAGAGGGGGAAAGAGAGGAGAGAGATAAGAGAGACGAGAGAGGAGGAGGGAGGAAGGGAAAGAAAGAAGAGGGGGGAAGAGAGAGTGAGAAAAAATGTGGTTTACCCAGGTGGTTTGAGAATGATGTAGGAGAGTTAGGTGACGTGGAGAGTGAAAAAGGTAGCCTTGAATAAAGGCTTCACTTTTCTGTTTAATCAGTCTCTCAGGGAAACACCTGGTGTTATTTAGGACTGGTGAAGTCATCCATGAGCACTAGTGGGGCTGGTGGGTGCTGGTATCCTACCAGGTCCATGAGGGACCAATCTATTTTTGAAATCCACTTGGTTCACATGCTGTGGAAATGGGTCTCCATCCCCTGCACTCGTGCTGAAGTGGAAAATTCCTCTTTGCAGGAAGGAGATAGTTGGTTGTAATCTCTACTCAGGTTTTCCAGAAACATCATCTGCCCTCAGTGAAAAACATTTTCAGGAGAAAACAGAATAATGACAAAAATAGTTTTATTTAGAGAAGCCTAAGGGTAAAGAAAGAGCCCACATTCAAGAGAAAACTTGGGCTTCTCCAGAGGAGGAAACACTTTGAATGATTTTGGGGAGAAGTTTATATATGGATTTTCTTCAAGCTGCCTTGGTGTGAAATTTTCTACATACAAAAAAAAGTTAATCTGGTTTTGTCACAGGACAAAGATGCCCTGTACTTTTGATGCCCTTCCTGTTATCCTAGATATTTATATTCTCTTGAAGTATCTCCTAATCTGATTGGGTCAATACTTCTCTGAGTGCTGCCTCAGTTTCTGTAGATCTAAAGAGCTCGGGATTTACATCTCAAAGGTATGTGATCTTTCTTTCTGTAGGCTGTTTCTGAGCTAGTGACTACCCAGCTTCAGGTGAAACTCATTACCTCTCTACAGTAATTTCAAGTGGAGAAATAGACCTATTTCACTATCCCTACAAATCAAATCACTGGCAATGTCAGGAAATAGTAGTAAGGAGAGGTTCAAGGTCTATACTTCTCTCTCTTTCTTCTTCACTGTGTATTGTGTATGATAATTGTGTCCAAAATCTGTCACATTCAAAATCTATTTGCAGAAATTCCATTTGTAAATAAAAGTACAGGAGCGCAAAGGTCAGCAAGAAAACTGAAATATAAGTAGTATGAAGCAGGTCGTGGACATTCTTAGTAAACAAGGGGTCTGCACACATGTGAGGTTAGCAGTTGTTTCTATTTAGCTAGTAGGAGAGAAAATCATCTTGCCTTTATTTCTGATTTTGTTATAATTCCTGTCATCCAGAATATGCCCTTTCGTAAGACTACAAATATAAATATTTTAGAAATCTGTTATCCAGTGTACTCTTCAATTAACATCTATTCATTCAACCAGCAACAATCAGTGTTCAGCCCATTAAAAATAAGAGGTTTCCTTTTCTATTCCCTTTGCTGTTATTGATACTGTTAATCATTTTAATTAGTGGTTTCCCAGGATTCCAATCAAGCCCATTTACACGGAAACCTGATAAACAATAAAGAGGTGAAAACAGCAGTTCAAAACATGGATTAATCTCCCTGGTACAAAGTGGAAGTAACTGCTTTTTAAATTGCTTCTATTCACCTTTAAACAATGACATTCTGGGTCCCCAATTGTAATAGGTTCTGGTTGCTTCTGTGAAATGTAATCAAAATCCTCATGCTGTTCAATGACCTTCACTCTATGGACCCTCATGCATTTATTTGCTTGTCCATATTTTCTTCATTGTGCCCTAGTCTACGATATTTCCACATCAACTATAAAACAGTTAAATTTTTTCTCCATTTCTTCCCAGTATGTGCATGGTTTTGAAAGGTACAGTCTCCTTTAGTGCAGAGCAATTCCCACTTTAAATGATGTTTTAGACACTATATACTTTCAGGCAGCCACAATATATCGATCTTGGATACAGTACTAAATTACTTTATAAGACATGTTTGGTTTTTATTTTTTTTTCAGTCCGTTTTCTCAACTCTGTGAGGCAGTTTATGTTCAAGTAGGATCAGACTTCGGGGGTCTTTCACTTAAGAGCACTGTCATGTCAGTCTCCCAGGAGGAAAATGTCAAACACTAAAATTTGCTCTGTGCATTCCTAGAATAGCTGCAATTAGTATAGCATGACTCTTTTTGTAAGGAAAGGGCAAGTATTACACCGTGGTTAGTGGTGTTCAGGGTCTATTTCTGCCTTTGCTCAGGAATGACTCTTGAGTGTTCTTGGGATTCCATGTGGTGCCAAGGATTTGAACCAGGGTGGCCATGTATATAGCAAGTGCTTTAATGACCCCCCCACCCACACCCCTTAGTAGCATTACTATTAGGGGTGGGGTGGGGACAGGGACACACCCAGAAATGATCAGGCATCTCTCCTGTTTCTGCATTCAGGAATCACTCCTGGAGTTGGTCAGGGGACCCGGAGTAGATTCTGCAAATGCGCTACTCTCTATACTATTGTTCCAGCCCCAGCAGCTTTAATTTTAAAAAGCATTGCTTATCTAAGTCCACCTTGCTTGTCTGACCACACTTGCCAGATGACATGGTGCAGCTACTTTTACATGAGCCAAGATGCTCTATGACTATTTAAAGGTTTAAATAGACATTTTTTTATTAAGAATTGATTATGAATAAAAAATATTTTCAAAACTTCATCTTTCCATTCTAAATATATATTATAGAAAAGTAACCACTTAATTTAACTCTTGGCCCTAGTACTTATTGCTTGGCTAATTTGAACTTAGTTACCATTTTTGAGCTGAGAACCTGTAGCATAAACAACAATAAATAACAAATTGAACCCTAAAAGTGGCTATAACAAAATCTTCCTTGCAACAATTTCTAAACTGTTATTGAATTCATTGAAAAGTATATTTACAGGTATGAAACTGCAAAGCCAACCTAAAACTTATTATTAATAGTCATGTGCATTGTAATTTCTTTATCTTGCACCATGTATAAATTATTGGCTAATTTTAATGTTGGATAATTTAGACAATAGGTTTCAATGAAGTATAATATTGGGAAAGTGTGACACAGAATTACCAGAACCCACCCAAAGGGACTCAGATTGGAAAGATACTGAGTAGAGTCATCTTCACATGATATTTGAAAATAGAATAAAAGGTTGGATTTGATAGAGAACAGAAAGATAACTAAGGAAACAATTACTAGAACTTGAAAGAATATATATATATATCAGTTATATATTGCCACCATGATAAATCCAGAGAAAGGGCTCTGAAATACAAATATTAGAGTGTTTGTTCTCATACACATTCGATGCATTTAAGTATTTATTCTCACACTCATTTAAATGAACTAAAATGATATAAGTAATGATATATCTGCCTAATGCTGTGGGTAAGCGAGGCTTGGCAAAAATATGAAGGTTCTGTTTACAATCTATTCCATACATCTTTGTTTTTGGGCAACAGTTCCTGGATATTCTTCTCATGCAGTTTCATGAAGTCATTACAGAGGAAGTGCACTGAGCTTTGTTGGTTTTCAGGAGTTGCCCTTGTCAATCTTCAGCTCACATCAGGTCTTCTAATACATGTTGGCCAAAGAAAACCATATGGCTTCACAGATTGAGTTAGACTTTATTCATTGTCAGACAGTATTATGTATATACAACGGTAGTGAAATGAACATTCTGGATCAAAAATAAGTCACCACACAATGGTTAACATTTGGGGTTACTTTAGGACTTAGAAATCACTGAAGCTCTTAAGCTATTGATTTAGAGGTTGTCTGGCTGCTTCACAGAGGATGAGTCTGTTTACAAAAGTTAGACCTCGAGCTTAGGCTGAAGTTGACAGGCTTTAATTTTGGAAATAGAATGAATGTTGCATCAGGCAAAAGGAACACAAATGAGCCTGAATATTAATGTGGTACAATGTTTTGACCTGGTCCATATGACCTGCTTTTGCTGTGCCACTTTGAAATGTTTTGCTTTCCTTTGAGGCTTAGTTGTGTGCTTTTAGCAAGTTTGCCCGAGCACTGTAATGGAACTATTGATTACTCATCCATTTGTCTTCCCTTTCGGCCCCCTGCAAGTAGTTCATGGCTAGCTTTCCTTTTAATTTCTTGAGCTGCTCTTGTAAGCATAATACAGAAAGATCAGTCATTTCCCCAGTGATGCTGAGCTTTTGCCCAGCTGCTTAGTTTGAGCTGAGATGGTTAAGGTTTAATCACACTATATATCTTTGTATTTTGTGCTTATGGGTATATGCACTCAGGGCTGTCAGTGCATCTTCACCTCTGTTAACATTTGCAGTGCCTGTCTTCCCCGATATCAATAGATGTGGAATTAATTCTGGTTAAAGTGCTTTACAGGTGCCGTTATGATTTACTAAACTGATGTAATTTTTATGGTCAAAGAGTGTGAAGCAACTTGGACCAAGTTTTATTAGGAACTTCTGCTGATTCTTTAAGAAATGATAGTTATTATCCATTGAACAGATTGAGATTAACTAGGCTTTTCCTCACTTTGCTTAGTTCTAGTTTCACCTGGCATATTGACACTTTAACTTAACTTTCAGCAGTGGAAATTAAACTCACTCTCTGTTTCCAAATAGATATGTGTGTTTCTATTAGGCTTTCTCTCTCTACATATCTATCTATCTATCTATCTATCTATCTATCTATCTATCTATCTATCTATCCATCATACATACATATATGTGGCTGGAGCGATAGCACTTCAGGTAGGTCATTTGCCTTGCTCGTGACCGACCTGGCCGACCCCAGTTCGATTCCTCCACCCATCTCGAAGAGCCCGGCAAGCTCTTCAGCATGAACAATGGGAGGACAGTGCAACAGTGCTACATACATATATGTGTCTTTCTATTGAATCACTCTGAATGTATTGTGTATATTATTACAATTCTGCTCCACTTTGAAATTATAAAAATAATGTGAAAGAAGGTATTTATTCCTGTGTTTACTCAGTAGCTGACACATTGCTTGTCAATATCATATAATTTAATTACTAATCATTGTGGTTTAGGATACAGTCGACCAAATGTTGTGATAAGTACTTCAAACATACATCACAGTTCCTATGTCTTTCTTGGTTTCATTAGTATTAATTTGTTTTAACAACAAGTGTTTTGAAGTTAATAAAATGGCTATATGTTTGCACAATTTATTCATTTATCTTGAGACTTGACAGTGTTGAGGTATCACCTGTATTTTCTTGAAGATTTGCAATCATCCTCAAGTTATAATATTTGTTTTGTACCACTATAATAATATCTTGCTTTCATTTGGAGTGAATCTGAGATACATATATAATACATGATCTATAACCAAATTACATAGTGGGACCAGCTCTGAATTTATATATGACAAAATGTTATTTATTAACATTTTATAAACGCATCTTATTGTTTTGTATGCATACATTCATGACCTTCAGACTGGAGGAAATAAAAATCAGAGCAAACAAAAGAATTGTGATAAAATATATTTCTAAATATTATAGGTAACCATATCATTTAAATTATGCATTATGTATTCGCTCATGTTGTAGTGAATGCCATGCTCCAAACTTTATTTTTCTTGCAATTTCTTTTGTTCTTGAATATTTTATGGTCCTCTCTGATATTCTTCAGAATTTTCTTACACACAGGTCTGCCTTCTTTACCCTCCCTTCATCTGAGTCGGTAGATATTCTGACCATGCCCTTCTGTTCTTCTTTAATTCAGTATGTCTTGCTGAAGAAATGTGCATGCGACCTGACAATAACCTGCCTCATTCCTCACTTTTTTTTATATCTAATTAGACTGTACTTAGTAGAAACACACACCAGAAACACATTCCATCACTTATTTTAAACATTGTTTTGATGCTTTGTTTGAATTTTTTTTGTAAACACTATCTTTAATCAGTGCCTTTCTTTTGAAGGTCCTTGAATCTATTTAGAATAGTGTGACTATTTTTATCACTGGCTCAGCACTTGTATTTCATGATCCAATTTAGAAGCAGTATTGGAGAAGTGGAAAGGGCTGGATTTACTCAATCTCAGGTTTTGAATCCTAGATCAGCCCACTTAACTACCTATATGACCTTGCTACAGTTATTGAATGTCTCTGAACCTCAGATTTCTCACTTTTTCATTTTCTGTATTCATGGGGCCTTTAACCTTCCCAGGCTATTGTGAACACAGTTAAAGAAAACTTTCTGATATGCAGTGTAGACTTCATAAATGATGGTGAAATAAGGCTGATTGCTATGTGAAAGGTCACCGTCACTGTCCTCCCGTTGTTCATTGATTAACTCGAGTGGGCCCAGTAATGTCTCCATCGTGATACTTGTCGTTTCTGTGTTTGGCATATCCAATACATCACGGGTAGCTTGCCAAGCTTTGCCATGCAGGCTAGATACTCTCGGTAGCTTGCCAGGCTCTCCTAGAGGGGCAGAGGAATTGAACTCGGGTAGACCATGTTGGCCGCTTGCAAGGCAAACATCCTACCTGCTGTGCTATCACTCCAGCCCATGTGAAAGTATTCAGGACATTTCTTTGAGTCATTATCCAATGAACGCATCTGGAGTCTATTGATTTCACTAGGATTTCTTTACTCTCTGCTTCATGGTTGACTCTAATTGTGGGCACACACCATACTTTCCTGAAGATAACTGGTTGGTCTCCTGCATGTTCTGTTCACCTTTTAAAATTTTTCTAATGGAATATTGCTGATAACTTTATCCTCATCAGGATTTTTAGTTTATCTACCCTTTGAAGAAAAGACTTTAGAAAGAGTCCTTTCCACATCCAAATATTTGTACAAGCCACTAAAATATATGCTAGTAAGCATAAAACATGAAATCCTTGATAAAGACAAATCTACTCTGGAAGTATGCAATTTTTCTATGGGAGATCATGTTCCTCAGTGCTTTAATGCTTTTTTTTATTTCCTGGGTTTTCTTTGAGTAGTTCTGGGTGGACTGTGCCATGCCAAGTGTGCCACTTACCAGATACACACCCAACCCATCAGACTCTCTTTCATCCCTGGCGTCATTTTATGTCAGTTCATTAAGATGAAGGTTATGTCAAAGGAGAAATAAATTGCACTATAGAAACCCAAGAATGATAGAAGATTTGACGAAGAGAGGAGACAAGCTCCTTGATTCTGCATTAATATTTTCTGAGAGAATATTATGCGCAAGACACTGTTTAAAATGGAAGATTGTTTAACTCTGTCAAAAATAATTCAGAGGAGGGAACCTGAAATATAATACAGGGGCATGGGCACTTGCCTTGCATTTAAACAACCCTGGTTCGATCTCTGTCAACACATCTGGTTCCCCAAGTACTGTCAAGAGTGACACTTGAGTGTAAGAAACTTGGTTAGACCCTAGCAATAATGAATGTGATGGATGTGGTCCAAATTTCCCCTGCCCTCCCCCCAAAGGATAAGTCAGTGGAATATACTCTTGGAATGTCATGTCATTCTCAGAAACTTAAAATGCTACCTGGAAAGTTGTGTCAGATGAAGGAAAAGATTGAAAAAAAGAATAGGTTTAATGTTGGTTTAGAGATTATTGTTTTTTATGCACACATTTATGACCATTGTAATCTCTTGCTGGACAGCAAGGGAAATTAGATATATTGTTATTCACAAGAATGAAAAATCAAAAAGCAAGAGCTCATTTAAAAATGTTTTCACTTTCCAGTTTAGTTTTAAATGAACTTACAGAATTAGAAATGCCCCACATAAAAAGTGATATTCAGAGATTATTCTAGTTTTTCAATATACTTGAGAGAGTTAGTTGAATTTATTTACTTATCTATTAATTTGTGGTCTCTGGGCCTCACTCATGTGCTCAGGGCTTATATCTGAATCAGTACTCAGGGCTTACTCCTGGAAGGGCTCTGGCGACCATACAGGATGCCAGGATCAAACCCTCATTGACTGGGTACAAGACAAGTGCCTTACCCTTTGTACTAGCTCTTTGGCCCCGGCTTAGCTGAATTTAAATTCATCTTTGAAGGCATGTTCCCTAATACTCACCGTTTCTATCATTGGGTATCACCCTTCATCTTCAACAGATAGATAACAATGTAGTACTTTGATTCTTCCATGCTGCCCAGTAGATTTATTTTCATGAGGATCTCATTTGTAATTCATCCAAAAAGTTTTATAGATTCCATGAGAGCTTCTCCCCATCACCAAGATAAATTATAAACCTTGTACCTTCCTGTTGGCTACAGGGATTTTTGAGAACATAGACAGATTTTACCACTGGCCTACTCAAGCGTGGATGCTATAAAATAAGCTCGGAAAATAAGCTCTTTTGATTTGGTTGACTTTTATACCTCTTCTCATCGTGACCTCTCAGTGTCACAGTGGCCTAATACCCCTACCAAGCAATGGAACTGCTGGTACAACCAGACACTGCATTTAAAGGGAATGCAGAAAAATCAAGTTGGAATTCCTCTGTGTCTATTTAAAAATTAGAATATCAACATGCATTTCTCTGATTCAGAAGTAAGGGTCTGAAGACAAGTTAAGAGTGCCTTTGCTAGCATTTAGTTTCGGTTGCCATCTGTTCTGAGTCATGCCCAGAGGCAAGCCCTTACCCACCCTTGCCAGCTCCAACTCCTTCTCTAGGTTCCAATACCCATTACTGTTCAGGCATGTTATCCAATTTCCCTGAAAAGGAAGACAGTCATCAATCCTTCTCCATATCTTAGCTTGTTTTATGCTTGCACCAAGAGAAAGTGTGTTTGCCACATTAGTGTCTGGCCATAAGTTTCCTTTTTACAATCCAATCTTCTCTCTGCCCTCTTTACAATATGTAGGCACTATTCACTCTGAAGTCATCTTTCTTTAGTACTTTGTCAATCCCAGCATATTACATTAACACATAGCCCTGAGGTTGGGAGAATCTTAGGAATCCTTGTATTAAGGGGACTGCAAATACTATACTTGAACCCCGAATTCGAGCATTATTATTCTCCAACCAGATCACAATGAGGTACACAGTTAAAACCTGAGACTCTGCGAGAAGCTAAGCCTATTTCCCTGGAGGGAATTCTCGAGAAGTCCTGCACACTGTATTTACTTGTCAGGAGGCTTGTTTTGAGATGACTGCAGAGAAGACCAGATACAGTAAAAGCTGTCCTTTGCTTCACTGCCCACACCACCAGGCAAAAATACTTCCATTGTCATTTTGGAAGCATTTCAGAAAATATTTTAAACATTTTCATTGCAAGAAAAAATTTGCAACTCTATGTGAAGATAAATTTTAATTATATTTGTAGAGATCACTACATTATGTATATATATAGTCCAATCTTATTATTTATATGAAACTAATATAGTATTATAGGTTAGTTATATATAGCTCAATTTTTAGAAGCAGAATTAAACATTGCATTTTTGAAGGTTTGGAGTGGGTTAAAAATCAAAAGCTTAAAACTGGATTTATATTCTTACGGTTTTGTCTTCAGTATATTAAGAACAGTTTGATCCATAGTACATAAAGGACAAATATTTGTTAAATATTTATGTATCTAATTTTTTGTAGTGAAGTAGATGCTATATAGGCTAAGGAAAAATACACTAGTTATCTAAAATTTCCTGATGAGCACACCCATTCCCTGACTTAATGGCCCAATATTGAGGCTCAAGTTTTTTTTTGTTGTTGTTGTTCAGCCACAATTCTTTTCTTTAGCCCTGTATAGAAATTTCAATCTCAGTTTTGAAAAACACTACCTCCCACACAAAAAAGGGGAATATCTTATCCTTATATTGAATTAGAGTATCTTTCTGGTACTATAAAGGTAAGTAATGATTGATGTGACATGCAATGAGAAGGCAATTTGATATCTTGAAAAGAAGACAAAAATTGGAATTGAATACTCAATAAATTTTTTTATAAAACATAGAAATACAATTTAAATTGCATAGAACACAGATCTTAAGGCATCTTTCATATTGATGTCTTCACTTTACCCAGAGAATAGCACTGTAGCACTGTTCTCCCGTTGTTCATAGATTTCCTCAAGCGGGCACCAGTAACGTCTCCATTGTGAGTCTTGTTACTGTTTTTGGTATATCGAATATGCCATGGGGAGCTTGCCATGCAGGTGGGATACCCATGGTAGCTTCTGGGCTCTTTGAGAGGGACAGAGGAATCGAACCCAGGCCGGCCTTGTGCAAGGCAAATGCCCTACCCGCTGTGCTATCATTCCCAGTGAATAACACTGCAAAAATGAGTGTATCCAGACTTCGCAAAATATTGTTTTATTGTAGTTTCTCCTTCTCGAGTCATTTAAGTATTTGGCTGCCTCACCAAAGCATGACTACAGACTTCTAAATAGTTTTATTAGGGTTTAATTTTCATATTTTAAGTTGACCCATTTAAAATATATTGTTCAACTGTTTTCATTCCCTTTCCAAGTACCCCACCCCCGTGATTCCCCTGAATATGATGAGCTTCTTACTAAAGACCAGTTCTCAGTTTTGTTTTACTTGCTTTTGACCATGTATTATTCTTTTTTTATTGAACATTTAAACAGAACCTGCTAATGCTTTATTATTATTTCCCTAGAAGACAAATAAAATGTTGAGTTTGTCTGAAGGAAACTTAGATAACACAGAATACAAAATTAATTTTAGGTTTCTCATGTGAGTAACAAATGTTAACAAAATTGAAAGCTTTCTTTCCTTGAAGAATGATGAGCTAGCTAAATATATCTCGTAAAGCTCTTTGGTGACAGAACAGAAAAATGCAGGTAAGAATCATCCTATGTAGGCTCGTACACTCTACTCTATTCATAAATTTACACCATTATAACAGGAATCATATCATATGTTGTATATAACTCTTGGAAACTCTAGCAACACCAAGATTGTGGGCTGGCTTCAGGTTTATTTAGATTCAGACCAGTGGTTACTTGAGTTGCAAGTGTTTTCATATTAAACAAGTTAATTTTAGTTGAATTCTGTGCATATTTGAAGACTTATTTCTAGAATATCAGAAATCCAAAATCGTGTGGCTGCAATAGCGGCCTCGTGACATTATATGCTCTCCATAATCAGCAATAGAAACCAAATTATCTAATGATGTCTTTTTGGCAGGTCTGATTGTTGGGGGCAATTCCAAATAATAATGGTGGGTCTTTTGTCATATGTTGAATGTGATCAACGTGGAGACAGAGTAAAGTGCAAATCTGCCACACAGGCAGGGGGATGGGTGCGAGGGGGTGTATACTGGGGTCCTTGGTGGTGGAAAATGTGCACTGGTGAAGGGATGGATGTTTGGCCTTTGTATGACTGATTGAGACTTACACTGAAAGGCTTTGTGACTGTTCTCACGGTGATTCAATAGACCATGTATTATTCTTTTGCTGTGTTTCTTTATATCCCAGAGATGAGGGTGCTCATTCTGTATCTGTCGTGCTTCTCTGCAGGAACCTCTCTGGATCTATCTGCATAGTAGTGAAGCACATGACTTTTTCTTTTCTTCTATCTAAGTAGGATTCACTTGTGTATGTGTACTATAGTATTTGTTTTTTAATCCAGTTATCTGTTCTTGGACATCTGAGTAGTTTCCTGATTTAGGCTATTGTATATAGCGCTGCACTGAATATAGGCATGCAAATGTCTTTTCACTTCCCTTTTAGATTTTTGGAATGTAACTAAGTGTGAAGAATTAGGAGATAGTCCTAGAAGGAAAAGGGGAATTAGGGGATAGTCCTAGAGAAAGAAAAGAGGATATTTTTTACTATTTCACCTAACATATTAGGATGGATAGTCCAAACACCGAGGCATTTTATAGATGTGAAATGTAGATATGCCTTTCCAGATCCCTTTACCTGTCTTTCATTCTGCTCCAGCAAAGCAAGGAATTGCGAATGAAAAATAAGAAATATCTTAAAATAGATGGCTCAAATATATTATGCAGCACATTGATGCACAAATGATTGACTATACTACATGGTCTTTGAGTGCAGGCATAGGATGGGTGATAGAAAGATGGATTGTGGGAAGCTGTAAAGAAACGGGATAGGAGCTGCTTAATTATTCTCTTTCACACCACTCATTCACTTTGTCATCAGCAAGGGCTTATAAGGCACGGGTACACATGAAAATATAAACAATGGGGACACAGACATTAAAGTAGAGCAAAATAAAAATATATAAGGTATATATCAGGTAAGCAAAATCATGTACTCACTAATAATAGTGGTAAGCATATAACTCAAGTTTCTCTTTTGTGGTGTCTTCTACATTTTTTTCAAGTCAGTGACTTTTAATTAACAATAAATTTACTGTTGAAACACAATGCGCAATCAAGTGGGCCTCATGGTTTTTACTCCCAGATATCTCTGTGGGGGAAATGTTACTGATATTTTAAATATTTCTAGCATAGACAATAATTTATTTGGGGCTCTCTCTGTGTGTCTTAGTCTCTGTCTCTGTCTGTCTATCTGTCTGTCTCTGTCTCTGTCTCTCTCTGCTTCTGTCTCTCTCTGCCTCTCCCTACCTCTGTCTCTCTCTCTCACACACGCACACGGGGATGAGAAGTTTCCAACAACCATGTAAATTGAAAATTGATTTGACTGCTTCTTTTACTCACTCAGAATATCACCAAAAGAGAGGAAGGTGACAATTACATCTAACTTCCATCACTCTTTCATATATATTTCTCTTTAAATAATGGGAGTCTCTTATTTTAAAATACATTTTATTGGATCACCATGAGATATCATTATAAACTTGCATGATTATGTTTCAGTCATATAATGCTCAAGCACCCATCCCTCAAAATGCACATTTTCCACCACCATTGTTCCCACCACCCCCACCCCATCCCACTCCCTGCCTCTGTGGCAGGTACAATCCTTCTTACTCTCTCTCTAATTTGGGGCAGTATGATTTTCAATACAGATACTAAGAGGCCATCGTGTTTACTCCTTTGTTTACATTCAGCACATCATTTCCCATTCCAGGTGATCCCTCCAATCATCATTTACTTAGTGGTTCCTTCTCCATCCCAACTGCCTTTTCCCCTAGCATGTGCAGCCACCTTCTTAACTGTGACGTGATCTTCCTGTCCCTTATCACTACTGTCCTTAGGTGTTAGTCTCATATTATGCTGCTTTATATTCCACAAATGAATGTAGTCATTCTATATCTGTCCCTCTATTTCTGATTCATTTCACTTAGCATGATACTCTCCATATCCATCCACTTAAATGCAAATTTTATGATTTTATGTCTTCTAACAGGTGCATAGTATTCCACTGTGTAGGTGTACCAAAGTTTCTTCAACCAGTCTTCTGTTCTCTAGCCCTCGAGATTTTTCCAGATTATGGCTATTGTAAACAGTGCTGCAATAAACATACAAGTACACATGTCATTTCTAATGTGTTTTTTTTTTTTGCATCTCTAGGATATATTCCCAGGATTGGTAATGCTGGGTCACATGGAAGCTCAATTTCTAGTTTTGGGGGGGAATTTCCATATTGTTTTCCAAAAAGGCTGGATCAGTCAGTATTCTCACCACAATTAATGAGTCACTTTCTCCTTGCATCTGTGCCAGAACCGGTTGTGTTTGTTTGTTCTTTAGAATGTGTGTCAGTCTGTGGTGTGAGATGATATCTCAATGTTATTTTAATTTGTATTGCCCTGATGATTAGTGATGTAGAGCCTTTTTTCATGTGCCTTTTGGCCATTTGAATTTATTTTTTGAGGAAGTTTCTATTTATTTCTTTTCCCCATTTTTTGATGGAGTTAAAGGTTTTGTTTCTTGTAAAGTTCTACCAGTGTCTTGTATGTCCTTGATATTAAGCCCCCATCTGATGGGTATTGGGTAAAAATTTTGTTTTCCATCCTGTGCACTCTTTCTGTATTTTAGTCACTGTTCCTTTTGAGCTGAAGAAGGTTCTTAGCTTAAGGTAGCCCCATTTGTTTATATTTGTTTTCACTTGTTTGGTCAGCGGTGTTTCTGAAGATGCCTTTAACTTCAATATCATGGAGGGTTCTACCTTCATTTTTCTCCATGTATCTTATGGATTCAGGTCTGATATTGAGGTCTTTAACCCATTTTGATCTGACTTTTGTGCTTGGCATTAGACAGAGGTCTGAGTTCATTCTTTTGCATGTAGCTGTCCAATTTTCCCAGCACCACCTGTTGAAGAGTCTTTTCCTTTAATATGAGAGGTTATAGAGTTCATTGTTACTGTTTGATCAATATGGGCTAGCAACTTCAATTTTTAGCTTAGTGAGTTTCTGCATTGTTTTACAATAGTGACCTTTGTGTTTTGGAGTTTTTTTTTTCTCATGTAATTGTATGCTTTGACCCCTGCAATTAGGCTATCTTTTTGTGTTGCCGTGGCTTATTGAATAGATGTGTGTGTGAGACCTTGGTTAACTAGTACCTGAAATGTGGGGTGCAGACAAAATAATTTCTTCGTGTCCACGTGATTTTGTGATTAGGGCTCAAAGTGTATGTGGAAGAGTAGATATGGGTCCACACACCTAATGGACAAAGTGTAAGGTCAGCGTTGGAGGGGAGGTGACTGACAGGAGGTTATGAATACTGTAAGATGCTGGGAGGAGCTTGCCTTGAGGTACAGGGCTGAGATGCAGATGCCAGGAGCTGGGTCAGGCCAGGATACAGGCCAGGGTGATTTACACACCTGATGCAGGAAGTAAGATCAGGCACTTGAGGGCCAGCGACTGGCAGGGAATGGGGGGCTGCTGTGATGCTGGAAAGAGCTTGCCTTGGGGTACAAGGCTGGGGAGCATTCTCAGGGCTGGGTCTCTGGCCAGGGCAATTCAAGCAAGTGATGCAGGAGATAAGGTTGGTGTTTGGGTTTACAGCGGTATGTTAGGAGGAGCTTGCCTTTGGATACAGGGCTAGGGTGTAGGAACCGGCGCTGGATCACCAGTCAGGGAGATTCACACACCTGGAGAAGGAAGTTAGGTTGGCACTGGAAAGGCAGTGACTGTCAGAGGTGTGTGGTCAGCTGAGTTGCTGGGAAGAGCTTTCCTTGGAGTACAGGGATGGGGCGCAGGCGTGGGGGTTGGTCACTGGTCAGCAATAATGGAAATCTCTTTAATTCTTCTTTGGATCTTATTGAAGCCCCCTTACGTCAATACTGTCAATTCTCTCCAGCCTGAAGCTTAAAATAAACTTGTTTGTAAGGTAGACTGAAGAAATTTTTGAATCAAAAAATAAATTTCTTTCTATAGGTTTATGTAACTTGGTTTTTATGACTGTGGTTTTTAAGTCTTTGTTTATGAACTCTATAGCTTAATATTGTCTCTTGCTATTTACATTCTTTGCAACCTTACCCATATCATTAACTCAGGAAGCAGTGGGGTTAGGTTCAGGGAACTGAACAATGTATGTATCAGAGACCACAGACTCTGCATAACCAATGCTATGCAGAGCTTGATTTAATAAAGGAGATATATTAAAGCTGAGAAAATGACTGTCCTTCCATTGTTTACCGATTTGATTGAGCGGGCCCAGTAACCTCTCCATTTTGAGACTTCTTGTTACTGTTTGGCATATCGAATACATCATGGGGAGCTTGCCAGGCTTTGCCGTGTAGGTGAGATACTCTCAGTAGCTTGCCGGGTTCTCTGAGAGGGGTGGAGGAATCTAACCCAGCTTGGCCGGGCCGGCTGCATACAAGGTAAACACCCTACCACTGTTTTATTGCTCCTAATTGAGAAAATGACACACCTTGGGTATATCCTACATTGATTTTAAATGAAGACTGACATCTCAAAGAAAATGACTCTGTGTGTGTGTGTGTGTGTGTGTGTGTGTGTGTGTGTGAAGATTGTTGTATTTCATTCTAGAGCCATTTAAACCTGGATATAAGAGGATACAAGCAAGGATATTAAAACCAAACAAATGTGTGCTACTTTTGATAAGTAAGTGAAATAGAGTATAAGAGGTTGCATAGCCGCAAATGTGGCCATGTGCTCCAGGAAATTCTGTGGCGCTCTCTCCTGGGAGCTTTATTTTATAGTCTCTGGGTCTTGGCCATTGATGAGATTACATGGCACTATGGGCAGTTCGTGGGTGAGACTACCAAGCTACTGGAAAACTGGGGAGCTGTGGGGAGGAGGCCCAGTCCCAATCTGAGTGGGCTTGGAGATCTCATTCATGGGATCCCGCATACTCGGTTAGAAAATGACCCTCTTAAGCTCCAAGTCATGGTTCTCCCGTTGTTCATCGATTTGCTCGAGCAGGCCCAGTAATGTCTCCATCATGAGACTTTTTGTTACTGTGTTTGACATATCGAATACATCACGGGTAGCTTGCCAGGCTCTGCCGTGCGGGCGAGATACTCTCGGTAGCTTGCTGGGCTCTCCGAGAGGGGTGGAGGAATCGAACTCGGGCCGGCCATGATGGCCGCTTGTAAGGCAAATCCCCTACCGCTGTGCTATTGCTCCAGCCCAAGCTCCAAGTAAAGTTTGTAAAAGTGAGTGAAAGTCACCAGACCTAGAGTTACATATTCCAATGGGTGAAGAATGAAAAGTGAAAAGTATGAGGGATTGTGGGAGAAGAAGGGCTTTCTGGGAAGAAATGCTCATATGACCTGGTATTTGGGCTTCTCTAATTGAAAAATAACAAAGACCTTTCATTAGAAATGTTTTAGTATCTGGTATACATATTTCCAAGTCTTATATGGGGAATAGATTTACTGAGTTGAATTAGAGAACAGAACAAGACAATGAAGAGAAAGTCCTAAAGAGCACTGGTGTAGTATATCTTGGTCTAAATAGAGCTCTCAGGATGTTCTAATGTGGCTTTGGGTGTAAATCAGTTATGTAAATGGGGAGAGTAGCATCAGATTAAGTGACAAACCAGTAAGACAGGAAGAGTACAAAATGAAACAAGGTCACAAATGAGGTCACAGTCTGTAGAGATTGAGAAACTACTGATCTTCGAGACTCTGCTTAAATTGGAGTAGAGTGGAGTTAGGAGGGAAGAAGAGATAGGCAAGACTATGAGAAATACATTAATAAGGTTTGCCTGCTTAATGTATTATTTTAAAATTAAAAGTAACTCCTTGGATATCCAATACAATGCATCTGTCAACGTTGATAGTGTTTCAGTTGATTTCTTTAAGTGAACCTTGAAGATTCCACCAACATGGACAATTAGGTATAAAGTGTGGGTCTCTTCAAGGCCATAGAGGCAGCTTTTTCAAATAGAGAAATGTGAGGCCACGGCACAGGTGAGAGGTCTGACCCAGCTTCTGTGGAAGGGAAAAGCTCTAAGTGAAACGTCTTTGCTTTTAATTATTTTTGGTGTTTCAATGACCTCTGTGCAAATTTAGAAAAAAAATCAAAGTAGAGTGCCTTAGTAATTATCCATCCGTCTCTGTCAAAATATAACTGCTGTGGGCAGTACAATTTCTTTATGTGCAGAGATTTATTTGGAGGACTTATTCTCATATTTCCTTTTTAAGTTTCTTCTGCATTCCATATCTTCTTGGATTAATTATATAATGACTTGGTAAAGGGCAAAGTCAAATAGAATCAAACTAAACAACTCAAATCTTTTCCTTTTCCTCTTTGCTTGTTTTCCTATATTTTTAGTAAAAGATTTTTTTAAATCAATAAGGAAAACTGATACTTAATCATTTCTGAACCCTGAAAGGTGCTGGGCAGCATGCTAAAAGTGCTATATATAAAAATAGTTCTATTTAATTTATTAGACACTTGTTCCTGCCTGAAACTCTGATGCAATCTTGGAAGGGGGCCGGCCCACATCCACTCATAGTGCTAGAAACTGCTTTCACCAGGCCTCTCACTGGACTGCCCAATTTGTCTGGATTTTCTGGAGCTAACATTTCCATACTCTACAACACTGACATCTCAGTAGGAACACTCAAGATTGAATGGGATGTAATGTAGAAATCAACCAATCTCAAATATCAAAAATTTTAACACACAAGGCTTAGGTTGCAACAACAGTTTAGTAAAACCTCAAACAAGGACTTTATATCCCATGGTGAGATACAGTGATTTTACAAATTTTCTTCTATAAAATATTTTGATTATTCCAATAGCCATTTAGCGGTTATATGCAATATAAAATACATTGTATCTGATATAATCTATTTCATATGTAGTTAATATGTTGTATATTACAACGTATATTATTTTATATTACATAAACTTTGAAAGGTGGTTTGGAAATGTAGACAATAGTGGAGGCAAGGTGACAATGGTGGTGGGATTAGTGTTGAAATATTGAATACCTGTAACAAATCATTATGAACAACTATAAACCATGATGTTTAAGTAACACTGTAGCACTGTCATCCCATTGTTCATCAAATTGCTTGAGTGGGCACCAATAACATCTTCATTGTGAGACTTGTTACTGGTTTTGTCATTTCAAATACACCATAGGTAGCTTGCCAGGCTCTGCCATGTGGCTGGGGGTACTCTCGGTAGCATGCCGGGCTCTCTCTGAGAGGGATGGAGGAATCAAACCCGGGTTGATCTCGTGCAAGACAAAAGCCCTACATGTTGTGCTATCACTCCAGCCCATGTTTAAGTAAAGTAGGAAAAGTGTTTTATCTAGTTATTTCAGAACAGTCTTTTATTTTTAGATATACGTATAACTTTTACAATAAAGATGAGCATGGAAGTTGTTTATAACCAATTAATAACAAGAGACACTAAGGTCTCTTACTCTCTGATTGTCTAATAAAATTAGACTAGCTAATTTTATTTCACAAAAATCCTCCGTCTTTTTCTTACCTCCTTATTTTAGTGTCTATAGCTCATCCTGATCCTGAGAATAAGGAATATTCTCCACTCTTTAGGAAATTATTTCTGGGAATGAAAGGGCACAGTGTTTTAAATTCTAGCTTTGAGTTGTTTTGAGTCACATCCAGTGGTACTCGAAGCTCACTCCTGGCTCCACATCCACAAATCACTCCTCACAGGGCTGGGGGAACAACTGATGCTGGACATTGAATCTGGGTTTGGGGGCAGGGGAGGGAGGCTTTTGCAAAATCAGCGCCCTACCCACTTTTATTTCTCCAACTCAGATGCAAGTTTCATAAAACACGTGGGCCAGTTAATAGGAGTCACCAAAAAAACTGGTGACAGTTGAAGGTTCTGAACACACAATCAAAATTATCACAGCACCAGGCACCTATTGAATCCGAAGTGCTTTTTTGGCAGTGCTTACTTGTGTTGCCTTTCATAGGTCAGGAGTAAAAAAAGTTGAAGCCCTGCTCTGAATCATTAACATTTTCAACAGGGTTCACTTTCCAGATGCAGTGTCTGGTGCTGAGCTGGGAAGCCAACTGGGAGTCAGTTTCTGTCTCATTGCAGTGGAAAGTAGCAACCTCTATTTGGTTAGGAAATAGTTGGCTCTCAGTTGTAGTGGAGGGATGCAGAGCTTAGCTCTGCAGGGCGTGCAGGTGAGGTGAAAATGCAGGCATGAAAGGCCACTTTGTTGGGCATGGCTGCTCCCCCAACTGGCTTGTAGAAGTGTGTGCCGCCTTTTGCCTTACTTGTGTTTGTTTTTTTTCCTTTGCGTCTTTTCTCCAACTCTTGACAGTTCTTTCTAGCATCAAACCTTATTCGGAAGTAAAAACAATTTGGAGGCTCAGAGTGATAGCTGAAGGATCAGGATGTTTTCTTGGTGTGTACAAGGACCTGAATTCTAGCCCCCTCTTCCTCCAGAACCCCATTTGCCACAACTGCATATCTGGGGTTCTCAACACAGTTGTGACAGAAGTATTGTGTTGCTTGCACTCTGTTTCCAGGTAGTTAACTGTTTCACTGCATGTGGGTCTGTGGAGCTCTCTAATCACTCCTTAGGGGCCCTGCTTCCAAATTCTTATTCCTACTCTTGTAGGAAAGCAACTCTTTACAAATATTTTAATATCTCTGATATCTTTACAGTTAATTTCTGGGTTAAATATACCAGGAATTGGTGAAATGTTTCCCAAGAGACCCTAACTGTGGGGAAATTTAGGGAGGTGAAAGTTCTCATCTTTCTCTCTCCTCCAGAAGATGTTCGGTTGCAATCTAACCAGTTAGAGTAGATATTTTTCTCCTTCCTTTTTAACACTGAAGTGTAGGCCAGAATATATGATCTCACTCGTTACTAGCCCCTGCAGGTATCAAGACCCAGCTCCATGCAGGGCTTGGAGCACACCACCAGAGTGAAGGGGAACCAATAACTCCTCATCCATACACATTGGGAGGTTTGTTCTGGATCAGGTGACATAAGACTGCTACCTGTGATCCTCAGTGGCAAGGTCCTTATACGATCCTGACCACACCAATTTCTCTGAAGGTGGATGAAATCAAACCCTGAACAAGCTAGTGTTTTCTGTTAAGGGAAGGATAAATACAGTACAGTTTATGGTCTTAAAGCCATAAACTATTGGCCAGGAATCCAAAGTTCATAGAACAGTTAAGCATGCAAAATTATGATTACTCTTGAAGGGACAAGAAAAAAGGTAGAATGAAGAGATGAGCCACACAATAAGCAATAGCAACACCATGACAGGTCACAGAAATGAGAAAAATCAGCTAGGTCTCAGGTTCAGTTCCTGAAACTGAAACCATTTTCATTTCCCAGAAATGAAACAATGCAAAACTAGCCAACCAAGATTCCACTTGGAAAGTTCTTGGGCCCAGCATGTGGGGTCAATCAGTCACCATGTGCCATATCAGCAATAACTAGTGCCAGAAATTGTCTTTTGTCACAAAGAATGAGTAGTTTATATAACCATATGCTATATAATGCCCTCTGAAACTAAAGGTGGGTTCTTTGTCCTGAGGCCGCTGCATCTGTAAGGACTTGGACATTAGCTTGAGCTAGCAATAAAATTCCCTGCTTTCGCATCACGAGAGTGGTCTCTTTCCTTATCCTGAACCCCAATATTACATTTGTACAATACACAAGTTTTAATCTAGCAAAGCAAAGGTTATATATCTAAGATCTTTAGAGCTGATTGCACATGGGACTTTCTCTTGTCTGTTGTTTATCTTGAGCTCAGTTCTTTGGAATCCCGTGTTACTTGCTCCCATTATATTTTAAGAAGCAGAACATTTCATGTTGCAATGCAAATACAAACCTTCTATCTCTTCCTTTCTTGTGCTTTGCCCAGTCTTCTTCCGTGAGGTTGGGGCAGGATGTTCAACTTGGCTTCCTTGGAAAGAGGAGGGAGTGGGGGAGCTCCATCTCCAAAGGGGAAAAATGTTGCATGTGAGTTTCAGTTCAGATGCTTAGAAAGTAGAGACTGCTGTTTCCTAAACAAACACCGAAGGCAAAAACACTTTTCAATAGCACATAAGATTCATTTTTCACTAAAGGCAACACATTTTCACACGGAAGGAAGATGTTTCTTATTAGCATGATTTTTACCCTACTTGTTTCTTAGCCTTTCCCCTGGCATCACTGTTTAAGGAACATCTTCGTAATGTACAGGGCAAGTGGAATTCTTCCCAAATCAATTCTCCTTGAAACAAATGATCTATATTCCCCTGACATAGTGGGAAAATTGACCATTATATGTTCCACAGATTTACTCCCTGTTTTCTACATTAGAAATAAATTTTATTAAGAAACTTAAGTCTGTACCAGCTTATATTTGCAAGTCTATGTAGCCTTAAAATGTTTAATGAATTGCACATTTTATTAATTGTCCTTGTTTTTCAAAACCAGTTTCCTTTATATATTTAAGTGATGGTTAACTATGGATAAGACCAAAATAGACAAAATAATTGTCACTTGTTCCTTTGTCTTTTGGTGACTTGCTGTGCTATAAATGTATTTAATCTAGACCAGACTGGGGAGGTAAAACCTAATTTAATAGCTATCAATCACAGACAGCAGGCCTCCAAGAGGAGAAAATAAAAAAGTGCTTCTATTATGCAGTTCCATCTCAGGAAAAAAAAAGTGAAACATTAGACACTGGGTGCCTTTACAAGATACTTTTGAATCCCAATACCAAGTTGTGCATAATTTGAAAGTCTGTATATTTCATTTCCACTTATATGCTACCACCCATATATTAAAACGATGTGATTGGGATACTAACTATAGTATTTAATGAGAACAAAAACATTGGGCTTTATTGGAAGGAAACAGAGGAACTTGATATGAAATTTGAATGCTCATTTAATGAAGCTAAGCAACTGCTTTGCTTAGCCTCCAAATAAGGCTCATGGCTAAGCATCTCAGCCTTCTGTCATCTCTGTTGTCAGTCAAATCCTTCTAGAATCTTCTCTTTTTACTCTGTCAGGTCCAGATGACTTGAATGGCTCACCAATCTGTGTTATTTATCTGATATTATCATTTCTTACAAATCTTCCCATCTCCTCACTCACGTTGCTCCAGCATCCATTTTCTCCTGACTTCTCCCATATCAGTGGCTCCCACTGTACTTGTTTTACTTACAGTTTCCTCTCCTTCACATGCTGGGGTGGTGGTGGTTGTTGTTGTTTGTTGTTTGTTGTTGTCATCTTTAGTATGTGCTCATATCTCTTCCACCTATTCCATGTCTTGGTGACTCCGAGTAAATCCTGATCGTTTAATTGCAGACTGAATCCAACCATCTCCATACCTGCCTACCTTATGTCTCTGCTCATTCTCCATAGAAGTTACTGCCATCTAAAACAGTGCGTCTCAGCCAGGGACCATATAGCCCTTCTGGGGGCCTTAATGTTCTATAAAGATCACAGGTAAAAATCATGTACATAGACATGAAAGAGTCATGGCAGGAGATTGTGCTGATTCATGGCAGGAGATTGTGCTGATTCACAGGACAGGGGCCAAAGGAAGAAAATGAAGTTGGAAAGGGTTCATGGTTGGGAAAAGTTAAGAAACACTGATTTAAGTATTCATTATTCAGATTGCTCACTCAGAGCTTGATTTCTCCCTGTTCAAATACAGGGAAATAATTTTGTTTATTGTTATAATATCCCAGACTGAGGAACAGCATGCTATAGATATGGAATAAATATTTGTTGAACAAATGAATGAATTTGAACTTGGTCTCTTCTGTAGAAGCGGTAAGTAATCTCAAAAGGAAATTGAGTGTAATGGAATTGGTATAAAGGTGACTTGGGGCAGAGACTAATAACCCTGTGATAAATAGGTAGAAACACTGCAGACTGCATTACATCAGTCCAGACACTTCACTTAAGCTGTAATTTCCCCCAGCTATTGAGCATATTGGTTCTTGTCATGGCTGAAATAAGGAACAGGATAAAAGAATTGGTGATTTATCTATTTATGTATTGATGGCTTCTGAAAGAATCGGGCAGTGTACAAGGGATTCTAGGAATATATTGCTAAAATATATATAGTCTCTATTGCTGAACTCAGATTCTACTAAGAGAGCAGATAGAAGAATTCAATTCACTCCCCCATTTTTGTTTTGTTTGTGTGTTTTGGTTTTGTTCTTTGTTTTCTTTTTTTTAGGGGAAATACCCAGCTGTTCTCAGGGTTTACTCCTGTCAGTTGTGTTAGCTTCCATAGTATTAATGGATGAATGTTTTCTGAGCAAAGTTCATTTGGGCGGGGGGGGGGGGGGGGGGTGCGGGGGCTGGAGTTCTGGTCCACAAGCTGAGAAGTCTAAAGGCATCTGTGTAGCAGGGATCAAACCATAAAAGTTCAATTTCATTTGTATTTTTGTTCAAGACATGTTGAAATAATGGAAAGCTCAACTCCACTGAGCTTGAGCAATTAAAGGATTTATTAGCTAAAGTACCTGGAAACACCCAGAGATAGGCTTTAAGCCATAGAACAAAGCCCCATATTTTCACTCTGTCTCTCACATCTAGTTTCTTCTCTGTGGTAGATTTACCCCTAACTGGCTTTCTCGATACTTTGCTTCAAATATGCCCACCCTATTGCCTCACTATCCACAAAGAGTATATTTCTCCCCGCCCCCTACTATTGACTAAAATACATGGTTATCTAACTTATCCATCCAAGGCTAACACACTAAAATTGCCACAATGTTATTGCCATATATCTGGATCCCCTACTTGGTTCTACTCTTGTCCCCAGAGCAGTTAGGTTCTGTGATTCGCAGCTGTTTAGGAAGAGCTATTTTCTTGTGGGTGCTCCTGACCAGAGGTCAGCTTCATAGATGGGAAAAGAGAAACACCTGATTCTATAGCAACTTCAATAGGTCTTCTGATCTCACAAAGAGCTTTCCAGGGAGCTCACAGATGAAATAAATGCTAATATAGGAGAAGTGCCATATGAAAGTCATA
This sequence comes from Sorex fumeus, assembly GCF_029834395.1. Classification (NCBI taxonomy): domain Eukaryota; kingdom Metazoa; phylum Chordata; class Mammalia; order Eulipotyphla; family Soricidae; genus Sorex; species Sorex fumeus. Next base: position 5,591,567 of record NW_026606134.1, on the reverse strand, counting down.
AAAATATTAGATGGTAGGCACTAAGGTATGAAAATATTTTGGATATAGGTTTTAATGGGGTGTCTGGATATAGATCCCAAATGAGGGCAAAGATATGATGGACATATTACTATATATAATGGAAGTGAATGTAGTGATTCTGAGAATATTCAAAATATTTTATCTTTTTATTTTTACTCAAATAAGCATAGAAAGCAATGTATTACCAATAATCAGTGAATATAGAGGAACACACAGCAATGGGACTCATGTAAGGGGTACCTTCCCCAAAAGCCATGTAGACCATCAAGTTTATTAAACAAAATAGCAACTGCAAGTACTTCCTTGTTGAGATTTGTGTCACTTTAATTTAGAAGTTAGGTAAAGTTTTGTGAGAATTGGATTTCAAAGAATAAGTAAGAACTTAGAGAAACTTGGGAGTTGAATAAACAAATATTAGTGGTAAAAGCAGAAGATATTCCTCCTGAGAGGGAATCAGCAGGCGTTCAGACACAAGTTCAGATAAGAACATTTCATCAACAGGAACAGAGGGCACCAAAGCTGATGTATATATAATAAGCAGACATCAAAGAGCTCAAAATGGTAAGATGAAAGGTATTACTTTGTTCAATCAGGGCTCTGGAAATTTTATTCCTTTTATACTCTACTCAGTCTCCTCATTTCTTCACAAGAGCAAACACCTTCTTTTGCTTCTTTTTTTTGGATAGAAAAGTAGTTAGTTACCAAACAGATGAAAATTCTGGGTGCACTGATTTTCAAGGTGAAAAATTCTGGAGTCTTCTCAGAGTGGCAGTCACACCCATCTCCCACCATGTAAACTTGTCCATCAACCCAGTTCTAGAGATCCTGGAGATTCTGAGATGCATAGCAAGATACACAGCCATGCAACACCTCCAAATTATGTAATGCTGATGTCCCAATATAAGCACAATGAATTAAATGGAGAAATAAGTAGGTAATTCCAATTATATGTGGAATATAGATAACTGAACAAATGAACTTGGAATAAAAATCAAAACTCAGTCCCAGACTTGGTGAAAAATATGGTGATGAAGAATACAAAAAGGTTATATATCTGGAAATGGAATGTAATAAGACTTGGGAATAGATGAGATGCTTAAATAGAGATGCAAAGTTAGATACCTAAAAAATTTATTTGAACCAGTGAAAAATCAATTCTATAACATGTTAAAAATTATATAAGTTCAAAAGCAAAAGGTAGTTAAAATAAATATACACAATTTCCTCTATTTGGTGAAAATATATATAGTCTATCCAAGTTACCCTCTTCTTCCTCCAAACCTAAAACAAGTGAATTAATACAAAGTCAGATTTTCACTACTCAGTAAGAACTCAGGAAAATTTAATAGAATATTAAGAATATTTTGATTTCACCTTCAAAAGGATGAGGAAATATGTTTCTTTGACTTTTTTTGCACTTGGATAATATCAGTTGTGAGTTTCCAAAGAAAAAGGCGTGATGGGGGCAAGCAGGACTACAGCGTGCAGTGGCGTAGAGCTGCCTCCCCAGGTTGGACAGTGGTGGCGACAAAAGATGGGAGGAACTGAGAAACTGGGCCTGGAGCTGGTCAGTAATAAGTATATTTCCCTCTCCTCCCCAGCATTTTCCAGTCTCTGCCCTTATGGAGCGATTGTAGTCATAGTTTTGGTCATAGTCTCAGTCATCAGAGTTCCATCATCCTAGTCTCCTAGTAGAACTCAAAGTCTTCTACTTGGCTATATCTTCTTCCTCATCTTGTCATAGTCTCATACTCCTCTACTTCTGGTCTTTGTCGTCATCTTATCTGTCTTTCTCTCACAGACCCTCTAGTCCTCAAAAACCTCAAAGTCCCAAAGTCTCCAAAGTCTCAGTTCTCACCCTTTTTCTAGTTGTTGACTTTCTAGTCTCCTCATACCCTTTAGAGTATAGTTATATAGAAATCATGAAGGGTGGGGATACAGAATGGTGGGGTTAAACACTTTCATGACAACAAACAGATGTAAAGTCACTCTTTCAGAGGAAGTTTTAGGAGTTTTACTCAAGGACAAAAGTTCATCTGCAGGTTCAAGTCTCCAGGTTACTAGGAGATCTGTTCAAGGGCAGGATTTCATCCAGGGTGTATTGTTTTATCCTTTCCTTAGCTATTAATCCATTTAAACAATCATAGTTAATTTACTTCCTATAATATTTCTACTCATTTTGTATGAACACAGTAAGAGATATATTAAGCTTAAAGGTTGACTCTTCCTGGGGACATCCCACTATATATCCCACACCATAGTTCTCAAACCTGGTTAATCTTTCCTAACCTCAGCAACGTCCTAATTCAGTTATTTCTTTTTGGGTGATGACAGAGTTTGTTCCATGACCATGCTCATATTATACTTATAGTGCTTAGCTTGTCTCCTTTTGATGCCAGGGTAGCTGACATCCATGGGTCCATCCAGTTCCCTTTGTCAGGACCCTGCTTTTGGAGTGCTAGGAACTAAGGGCTGTTCAGGATTAAGTTAAGTAAATATGGATGCCCAGGAGTAAATATTATTTTGGAGTCAATTAACTCCCATGGTGCAAAGTGTAGTATAAACTTTCTTCCTGTGTCTATACAGAAAGGGCATTACTAAATAAACCACGCAAGTGACATAAAGTAAGAGAAAAGCAATTTAGGATTATTAGTGCCAGATGAAATTGGGTATGCCTCAGTTGCTCTGTTGTGGGAGTGGCTCAAGGAACCTAAGCTCCCTGCCAGAGGAGCAAGATCAAGCCAGTGTTCTCCAACAATCAGTGCTATTGATCTTCATGAATTTTTGTAACTTTGTTTATAATAATCAAAGAATCACTGGTAGAGTTTTTGTCACTCTTGATCTGAATATATCATAAGCAATATATTATAGACAGAACACTGGCAAATATTGATATATGTTCTCATTATTGGGAGTTACTTTTGTATAAATTTTCATTTAAATATATTGATAAATCAAGTTGATTTCTCACTGGCAAACTCTTGACACCTTGTTCAGTCTCACTATGTCTGTTGTTCTAATTTCACTTTGTCCCAAATTGAACTCCTCTTCCCAGGCACCTACAGATATTTCCTTCAGATATTTCTTCTATGTGTATCAATCACAAAGAGACTCTAGCTCAAAAATAATATGCCATCTTTGAATAAGTAATTCCTTACATTTGTAGGTTCTCATCTCTCTTATTTCTCTCTCTCCCTTTGGGATTGCTCTTCCCCAGGTCACCTCTAATCTTGGAGACTAAAACAGAGCCCACCATCTGGCAGTGTTTATCTGTCTCTGACTATCTGATACTTTTGTCAATGTTTCCTGATTATTAAGATTGATACACCCCAACATCATTACTGTCCCCATTTTAAGGGCCTTTAGAGTGTCTGAAAAGAAAACACAGGCTGTTTATTTTTAGTCATTGAATTTTCATTATATAGAACTTCAGATAAATATTACTCAACTACTTATTTTTATTATCAATAATAATTAGGACACAGATTCTTATGGACCTGATTTTTAAAATTGGGCCATACCCAGTGGTACTCGGAGCTGGTGCTGTGCTCAGGGATTACTCCTGGTGAGGCTCCATGTGAGGTGCCACGGATTGAACCGGATCAACAGCATCTAAAGCACACACCCTACATCCTTCACTGTCTCTCTGCCTCCCGGAGCTAAAGTTTAGAAGCAGTTTAGCTGGAGCAACCCATCTACATCTTTCCTAAGATTCCGTGAAAGTGGAGGTCCAGATTGCAGTCATTTCTGTCATTTAATGATTTAACTGTGTCTGCGTGATCTACTTTGAAGATGATTCCCTGCCAAGGTGAGGCTGATTTTTGTCAGCAAGTCTCCATTCCTTTCCTCGTGCTGGGGGTTTCTCCCTGGGGCTGCTGCTTTTCAACTTGAAAGCTGACCTTCCCCCAGAGATAGAATGCTAGAGAGGAAAGCAAGGCAGCCGCTAGAGTCTGTCAGCGATCTTGCCTGTGATCGCTGCAAAGCAAGTCACTTTGCTGCGTGCTGTAATTAGAGAGAAGCCATTATTAGAGTCCAGGGAGTCGAATTAAGCTTTGCATTTGGAAGGTCGATCTGTCAAAGAAGTCATAGAACTATCTTAAAACGACTACAACTTTTAATTGCATTTTTCAGGAATATGCTCAATATCAGGTTTTCGATTTCCAGCACATCTTTTGTAAAATTATATCCACATTTAAAGGAATAGGTATCATTATTAATCCTTATGGAATATAATGAGCACATCATTTTCTTTGCATTTCTAGATTTTTAGAATAGTCTGGAAAGAATTTGTTGTGCTCGTGTAGGAGTTGATCGACTGTTATTTATTACAAATGCTGCTGATTTACATTTGCTTCCAGTATCCCAAAATAAATTCCAATTCGACCAAGTCAGTCTTCTCACTGTTCCAAGACTGGATTTTTATTGCTGTTTCCATGGCTTTACCAAGACCATCTTCCTTCACGTGCTGCCTTTTCAGCGCCTGACATACATAATAAGCAGTTTCAAAATTGACCTTTCCACAAAGGTGGATTGATATATTTGTTATGCATGGTACCCTCAGTTATGGCTGTTCAGATATATTCAGACATTAATTTAACCCAATTATATCGTTTAGCTCAATTTTATCCAGCTTGTTATCTATCATAATATCTTTTCATAGCCACATTAGTTATTTATGAATAAAAGATTAAATTTATTTAGCTTTATTACCCAAAGTATTATAATTTATCATTGGATCAAAAATAAGAATATAAGGGATGAATTTTAATACACTCTAATAAACTAAAAATTAAAAATCTACTATATTATTTTTATTACCTCAATCCTTATGCTAAATTTTTACAGGTGTATTTGATCTGTATTAAGAATTTTAAAATGTATAACCTCTAAAGATTAATTTTACACACTCAATTTTTTTAAAACTCTGAATGCCACAGAAATAGTACAGCATAGAAAGTGTCTTGCATATATCCACTTGGGTTCCATACTTAGACTTTCTTATAGACCCCTCAACACCAGCTGAACTCAGCCAAGTGTGACCCAAGAACAAAACAAAGCAATTCTAAATTTTTTTCCAGTCATCACACTATTTTTAAAGTGAAATTAGGTTATAAAAAATTATGTTTCTTATTATCAGTGGTAGACTTATAGTATACAATAGCAGTGTGAAGCTGATAAACATGATTTCAGACATTACAGCTCCCAGAATCCAGAAGAAAGAAACAGATATGGGATCTCACTGGGCATACACTGACCTTTACCCAAAGAAGTTCCTAAATAGCGTACACATTACTCATTAGTGAATCATAAAAAATATGATAGTGCACTTCCTTTTGACAATGATCTACATCATGGGTCCTAAATTTTTAATAAACATAATTCCAAATACAAACCAGCACAGCAAAGTAACATGAGTTTAATAACATGTCACAAAAAGGGTCCTGCAGCAAAACGTATGTTACCCCCAACACACCAAAGTGTGTACAGATAGATAATAGTAGATCTGAGGAAACTTTTGCTATATACAGATTAATAACTGATAGCTGATGAGTAGTGGGATCTGAAAAAAATAAGCTGGAGTTGGAGAGGGAGATAAGAACACCTTATTTAAGTCAAAAGAAGAAATTATTTTTTTTCCATTTTTTTATAATTTTATTTATTGAATCACCGTGAGAGCAGTTACAAAGCTTTTGGGTCTAAGTCTGTCATACAATGAAACACCCGTACCTTCACCAGTGCCCTTTCTCCACCACCAAAAATCCCAGTATACCCCCATCCCACACCCTCCCCCTGCCTGTGGAGCAGATGATTTCTACATTACTCTCTCTCTACTTTGATCACATTCACTATTTCGACACCAGACCCACCATTATTTAAGATTTTACCCCAACACTCAGATCTGCTGAAAAGGCAACAATAGACAATTTGTGTTCTATTGCTGGTTATGAATAACATATGATGTTGCGTGGCTGCAGTAGGGCCATGTGATTTTGAAGTTCTGAAATTTTAACACTTAAATCTGGAGGAATTTCTGCCAAAAGCCACTGGGTTTCGAGATCTGCTCCTGAGTCTCTGGGATCATGGCCGTTGAGCAGCTTGATGAGGAGCCAAAGAGGCCATTCGTGAGCAATGACTTGGGGTCTCGTTAGGGTGGGGAGGACAGGCCCGGCTCCACCTCCCCCCCCCCCCCCATCCCGTGAGACCCAACAAGTTTCGTCACTGTGGGCCCAAGCCTGACTGTCCAATGGCCTCTGGAGGATGACAGCCACCAAGTCGCCAAGAGGGAGCAGGCAGAGGGACAACACCCTTTCCTCCCTGGGGTGGCCCGGCGACAGTAACGTACTGTGGAGTCCGGATGCATTTCTGCCAAATGCCACTGGGTTTTGAGATTTGTTTCTGAGTCTCTGGGATCATGGCCGTTAAGCAGCTTGATCAGGAGCCAGAGAGGCCATTGGTGGGCGATGACTTGGGGTCTCGTTGGGGTGGGGAGGACAAGCCCGGCTCCACCCTCATCCCGTGAGACCCTGTGTGTCTCGTCACTGGGGGCCCAAATGTGACTATCCAGTGGCCTCAGATGGATGGCGGCCACTGGGCCGCCAGGGGGAGTAGGCCAAGGCACGAAACCTATTCCCACCTGGGTTGGCCCAGCACCGGTAGCCTACTGCAGAGACCAGACACATTTCTACCTAAAGCCACTGGGTTCTGAGATTCGTTTCTGAGTCTCTGGGATCATGTCCATTAAGCAGTTCAATCAGGAACCAAAGAGGCCTTGCCTCCAATTATATAGCTGAACTGGAGGTGGTTTGTGGGTGTGTTTCCCACATACATAACTTTTGGCCGTTTACTTTCTTGGTAAACTTTGCCCCAAGTTTTTGGGGTCTGGCCAAAGGCACAGCAGCAATTTGGGGGTATCTGGAAGTCTGAAGGCGCCATGAGGCTGCTGATGCACTCGCCTCACAGGTACAGATTGACCTGCTGGTGGCACCATATCCCCTAAGAAGAAATTATTTGAAGGAGAAATTAGAACAGTGCCAAATGCTTCTGATCAATAAGATGAACACTGGAAAAGATCCTTGAATTTGTCATGTTGAATTTGACCATGGCATGGTGTAAATTAAATTATTACTGTAAATGAGTAATAGAGGATATGAGTAATAGAGGATATGGAAGAAAACATGTGAAATTTTAAGTGGTGACAAGAACTCCCTGACTCTAGAGGGATAAAAAGGCTCAAGATAGACAGCTTCTGAAGTGGTATTTTACTAGAAGGCTATTTAATAATGATTCAGTGAAGACTGGGCAATAGTGATGTAACAGATTAAGTACCAGTTGGAGAAGAAATGAGATAAAACACTGAATATGAGTATATCTAACATTTAAGTGCAGTTGTGAGTCCAGAACATGAGAAATCTCTAAAAGTAGATTCAGGTCAGAGGGTTTGGTGATAAGGTTGTTGGTGACATTGCTGAATCTACCCTTTTGAAAATAGCAAAAAAAGATGCAGGGAGAGAAGAAGATGAAAGTTTTATTTATGTTTTCAACTAACCGTGCTTGGAAAGCAGTTTGAGAAAGCATTCTGCCTACCTACCGAGGAGCTTGGGGGCATTTCCATGGACCATTAGATCCTCATGACCACTTATAATTTGTTCTTTCTCTACAAAGTTTTTTATGATGAGATGTTCGTTGTGACTCTATCATATCCCTGACTGTGGTAATAGGAAGAGACAGACCAGCAGATAGAAATTTTCTGAGATTCATTTGCTCTTCAAAAGAAAAAAAAGAGCCATTTGTACTTTCATTGAAGAGATTTGAATTTGCAACCCTCAGAAAGCTATTTTTGAATAACCCCACTGTCTTTTATAAAATGGCATATTCAGATTTTGGTGAAATAAAGTAAAACTAGAGAATTCATCTACCCAGTGAACATGAAGACCTTTTTTTTTTTTCATCCCCACTCTGCATTTCAAAGCTGTTAGGAATTGTCCATAACAAGTAACTTGAAGATAAAGTATATGTATTTAAGTGAAAATCATTTAAAATGAAATGAAATCATTTGAAATCAAATGAAATCATTTCTGGGGCTGGAGGGATAGTAGAGTGAGTAGGGAATTTGCCTTGCGCTTTCAACCTGGGTTCAATCTCCAGCACCCAATTTGGTCCCCCTAAGCACCTGATTTTACAGTGAGCCAGGAGTAAGCGAGCTTACTCCTGTGCACCTGAGCACCACCAGCTGTGGCCTCAAATCCCGCTAAAATAAATAGGAATCACTTCAAAGAGCCTTTACTGCCTTATTTTAAAATTAGAGATGTTTGCTTTTCCATCCTTGACATTCTGAAGGATTCCCTTGCATGGGGAAGTGTGTACTTTGGGGAGCAGTGTGTATTTCAATTCCAATATTGCATGGTTATCATATAAGCGTTGGCATATATAATAGTGTTGACTTCTGAAAACATAGAGACCCAAATTCTCTCTCCATTAAAGAAATATCCTCATGCTTGTGAAGCACCTGTTTTTTTGAACTTGAACTCCCTAGAGAAAGGTCCCAGAATCCTGCTCAGTTATATAAAGGCCTCATGACATAGGGATAGAGAATGAGCTATGAATTAGCACATCAGACTCATTTCACTGGTAACCTGATTTTACAGTGAGCATCTCATTGCCATAAGTAAAAGCAGATGGGATCCTGCCTTCATTAATTCTCTGTTGCCAGTTTTTTTCCCCGTAAATCAGTCCAAGTGTTTTTCAGAACCTAAACATGATTTCTTCCCTTGCTACTTTCACCTCTGAATTAGGAAATGTCAGGTTTTTTGCGTCAAGTTTAGCAGACCCACATCCAAGGCAGACAACTTCACTTACTGCTGAGTTTTTAACAGTGACCCCTTAATAGGTCTGCCCCAGAAAAAGACAAATGGAAGCATTTGGGGAGCCTCTTGGGTTTCCCTTGGAGCTTGGGCATCAGAGATTTGTAAAATGGGACAGTCTGCACATATCCTTAAAGAGAAAGCCCATGTTTTTCCCGTATCTCAGAAAAATCCAAGGGACATCATTCTGGACAAACGGGAAATAAAACAAAACCAAAGGTCAGCAATGTGATTGCACTTGCTGCTAATCCGAGTGAGAGGCTGAGGTGGCCAAGGAGAGCCTGCTCACTACAAGCTCTCCGAGGGAAGCTGAACCATCTTGAACTCCAGACCCAGTTTCTCTGGGTCCTCTTTACCTACCCTAAATCCCCCAACCTCCACTTCACTGGCTCTTCAACCGAGGAAACCTTGTTTGGTTTCAATGGAGGTAACACTAATATCATGACCTTAGTCTTTCAGAATACAAGCAATTGTTACCACACTACAACCACCACCAGAGATTAACATGCCAACAGCATTCAGTTTATCTTCCTCCCCCCTCCTCCAGTAAGTGCAGCTTTGAGATCTGAGTTGATGACTTGGTCCCATTTAAAGGCTGGCCTGATCATTTCCTGTGTATTGCTTCTCTAGTCCCTGTATGTATGTCACAGAATATTTGTCTTCTCCTGACTTCATATAAGTTAGTCACATAACATGTCCTGCACCAGTCTCATTAATGTTTGAAAGAAGCATGATTCCCTTGCCTACGAACAGCTGCAAAATTTTACACTGAGTAAATACTGTATTTTCTTTTATTGTTTTGTGGTCACTGGGTGTGGGTGCCAGAGTCATGATAGTATTAATGGGGCATGAGGTACTGTGGATTATACCCAAGAATTGAATATGAGACCTTGCATATAAAAGACATGTTGTATTAGTTGAACCTTTGTATTACTTGAATCTCTTCCTGAAACTCTATACTACATGTTCTTTACATTTCTCTATCATTGGCATTTGAATTATGTTCATATAGTTGCTGTTGTAATGATGCAACAAACATAGGTATACATATATAATTTTGATTTAATGTGGGTTTTTTGTTGTTGTTTATATAAATGCCAAAGGAATAAAGTTGTTGGGTCATATCATGAATCCTGCTGAGTAATTTGAAGTCCGATGTGATATCTACTGCACAACAGAGCTACCATGTTTAATAGTTTGAGAGTTACCCTTATTCCATTCCATGGAACCTGGCTCAATGTACATTACTATCAATGAAGTAAGAGGATTTTTATTTCTCCACTTTATCTTAACCCTTGATATTTCTTATCTTTAATTTTCAATGTAGATCATTCTATAAGGATATAAGGTTGCATCTCAACTGTGATCTTGATTTGCCTTTCCTGATTTTGTAATGGTCAATTTCAGCTTTAAATTATAGCATTTGGGGTCAGAGAGATAGTACATCAGGTAAAGTGCTTGCCCTGCACCTAGCCAATCTAGGTTCGATCCCTGCTACCACATATGAGCACTGCCAGGAGTGACCCCTCAGCTTGGAGCCATGAGTAATCCCAGAGAACTCCTGTCTATAATGCCAAAGCAGCAAAGGTTTTCTGAATACAGGTCTCATAGAGTTGAAATTCTGTTTTCTGGAGTCATAAATCAGCAACATTTAAACCCCTGCCCATGGTTTTTCAAACATGTGTGATGAGTATTACTTTTATTGAAAGGAAGGCTGACATAACAGAAAATCTCAGGTCAGAAAGAGTAGATTTAGTGGGTAGAACATAGGAATGGGTATGAGGACAATTTTAGAGGTGAAAATTCTGACCCACTCCCGCACACCCTAATTCATCTCCAAGCTTAGGCTCCTGGGCCCTGTCCTCAGGGCTGATCTTTTTGTTTTCTCTCTATTCCGAGGCTGTGTCTGTCACACTTCTCTTTGTCTGTATGTGTTTGTTCTACTGCCCAGAGTAAGACCTCTGAACATGGAAGAATCAGGACCTTCTTACTGATATCCTGTCCTCATAGTGCTCTGCAAAATATTTTAGCCATAGGCCATCCTCTGTGAATAGATTGTTAAATGATATAAATTAAAGTGAACTCCCAGAATGGCATGCTTCACAAAGAATCTATTACTACGTCCTTCCAAAAACTGATTCCAGGAACTTGGATTTCAAACCAGTAAAGAGAGAGATACAGGAAATAAAGTAGACTTTTGGCAGTCTGTTAAAATAAAATAAAATAAAATTTTTTTCTGTTAACTGTGGGCTGGAGCGATAGCATAGTGGTAGGGCATTTGGCTTGCCTGCAGTCAGCCCAGCCGAGACGGATTCGATTCCTCTGCTCCTCTCAGAGAGCCTGGCAAGCTACCGTGAGTATCTTGCCCACGTGGCAAAGCCTGGCAAGCTACCCATGATGTATTCAATATGCCAAAAACAGTAACAACAAGTCTCAAAATGGAGATGTTACTGGGTCTGCTCAAGCAAATCGTTGAACAACAGGAGGACAGTTTGTGTGTTTGTTTGTTTCTGTTATGTGTAATGAGTTCATATTCTTCTAACAAGGACCGTCCAAGGCTACCTCACTACCTCACACATTATTATCTGTCTCTATGCTTTGATCCCAGATTTTCTTTCTTTCACCACCTTTCTGTTGTTCTCTTACACAGTTTATAGCAGAAGTTAGTAATTGAGTTGTCAGATTTCCCCTAAATACAGTGTGGGAAATCTAACACAGGAAAGAAATTTGGGGATTATGTGAACTTCAAATTTAACCAGACACCTGCATTGTCTCTGGCCATAACATACAGTGCCAGAAGGGCTGGAAATCCAACTCAAATGAGATTCCGCAGCAGCAGTAACGCTAACAAGGATGTGTTGGTCCACATACGTGTAAGATGCAGGCAGTAATTCTGGACTTCAGGTGGGTTGAATTTAATATGTCAGTAACAACCTGTTTAATGTCACAGCTCTGGCTTCTACCCTGTTGGTTTTATTTTCTGCCTTCGCATGGTGGAAGCCGACTGCAGTCCATCCCTGCTTCACAGTTGTGTGCGTCAACTGCACTAGGGAAGAGCAGCTACCTCCTGTTTGGCTCCTCCAGCCCACGTGGGTTCTTGCTCTACAGCTTTCTCTGGGAGACACTCCTCATTCCCAGCCTGCACTTTGGCCAGAGCAGTGCCATATTCTGATTGGTCAGCTCAGATCACATGCCCCACTCTAGACTTGTAATCTGCTTTCTCACCTTGTTGATGAGACTCAGTACAAACCTCCACTCTGGACATTCGTTCATTTTGGCCTGAGCATCCCTGAGATCTGAGGGCCAAGCACTACACTGGAATTCTACGAGAAGTGCCTGGGATGTGCGACAGTGTGTACTTTCTTACTAGTTTGAGTCACTTAACTACTCACAAAGAAAATGCATGGTGGGGGATAAAGGTCTAGGAGCGGGTGGTAGGTTTTAACCTTTAAAATCACACTCATCGCAGCAGCTACAGGTTACCAAACCTCTTAATGCAGTTTTGAGGAGTTTTCGAGAGAGATGAGAGCAGAGCCCTGGTGTTAATTCTGGCTGGTCTCCCACTTTGAACTGTTGGTCAGATTCTACACGTGTAAATGGAGGAAGTGGCACAATCACAGGTAACTGGCAATTTCTGAGATTCTTTCTGTTCTCACTTTTCTGAATACTATGATTTATTGTAAGAGGGAGCTTATGAGAAAATAATCTATACAATAGGTATCCCAGGCAATATTTTTCTGTATGTGGAATAAATGTGCTGATGTTACCTGCTGCCAAGCACTGCGAGGACACACATGCGACACATATCGCAATGACAACAGCAACAAAGGAAGGAAAATAATTAGTGCTGATGCTGGAATGAAAGCTTACTATAAATGGGCCATATTTTATTCATGATGAATGTTCACTTGTTAGATTTTTCTCTGCTTTTTAGCTACTTAAAATCAATGTAACTGTCTCTGTGAATGTCTGTGTATGCATTAAAATTACTGCTCAGCATTGACATCAAGTTGACTTTTCTCTCCAGATTAATTTATTAGAGAGTAAAAAAAAAAGGAAAAAATGAAATCTCAAAGGAATTATCAAACTCTTGTAATTTTGTTTCAACATAGCCTACCATTAAAATGCCATAGATCATCTTTGTGTCATGGGATTAATATAATTTGTGTGAGCTTTTGAAAGCTCTTTGAAACGTTTAGATTAAGGGAATTAAGTTATATTTTAAAATAAAAAATCCAATTATTGGTGTTTCTGAAGGTTCAAATGATGAAGAGTCAGTTCCCCTCCTTCAGATGTCATTTTATTCATTTTCTTACCACTGAATCTTCAAGTTTAAACAAGTCTTCATTATTTTGATTTAAATAGTAGAAGAACTGGCCTCAGTAGACATGGCCAAATTTAACCTTGATTAAAAAAAAAGAAAGAAGAAAGAAAGAGAGAGAAAGAAAATAAAAGAAAAGAGAGAAAGAGAGAAAGAAAAAGAGTGGACCAGCCAAGGTCTTGGCTCAAATTGCAGCTGCCTGTAATAAACTTGTGAGGTTTGGCCTCTCAGCCTCCTTCGGCTAACTCCCCAAATCGTCCCTATAGGGATGCACTCTGTGGCGGATGTGTTTGTGTTTGCTTCCAATTTTTGGCAAATAGCTTAAATAAGAGCTGACTTGGGGCTTTCTGTACCCAGTCATCTTGGAATAACGTGTCATTTTTATGACTTCTAATCATGTAGTCCATCAACTCTTTTCGATTTATAGGTGCTGAGCAGACCCCATTTATGGAAGAATGACATACCCAAGGGCAGAGAGTCATCAAAAATAGGAACTCCTACGTCTATTTTGATATACAGCCCTAAATCTTTCAGAGCTAAGGTGATCATCAATCTACAATATTTAGTACTGAAAAAGATCATCAAATTCATTAAACTAATTCTAGATTAACTGATAATATGGAGTAAACATTATATCTTGAAAATATTGAAATTATTTATTGACTCATTAAATGTCTTCAATATCTCTTTGGAGAATTGTTAAAAATGTTGCTATCAGATGTTATTGAGGTTCACTATGACAGTGAGAGCTAGAAATGATCACTGTGAACAAGAACTGAGTACTGAAAATAGGTAAAGGGCTAAACATGATAACATTTAAGTACTTGCAGTGCAAGCCATAGTACCCAAAATGAAAGAAAAAAGAGAGAGAAAGAGAAGAAAAGTGCTTGACCCAGAGGCAGGCTGACTACGGTAGGGGGTGGGGTCGGTTGGTGGTGGGAAGGAAACTGGGAATATTGGTGGTGGAAAATGTACACTGGTGAAGAAGCAGGTGTTGGAACATTGTATGACTGAAGCCCAATTGTGCAGAACTTTGTAACTATGTATCTCATGGACATTTATTTTTGAAAAAAGGGGGGGAAGAAATATGATCTAATGGTATTATAGGCAAAAATATGAATCTCAGAGACCAGAGTCATCATTCACCAGATAGTATGCTTGCCTTGTGTGCAGCCACCTTGGGTTCAATCCCCAGGACTCAATCTGGTTCCCTCAAGAATCAGCAAAAAGTGATCTCTGTTCCCTGTTGAGTATGGCCCCTCACACCCTCCAAATGGAATCTCAATGTTTGTTTCATCTCAAGTATCTCCAGTATAATTGTAAATAATTGAAATGCCAAGAAATTGTTTGAAATAGGTACCACCAGAGCTTTTGTTAAGTTGATGTTTCCTTAGACATTTTTTTCTTAGCCCTTTCACATGATTTTTTTTTCCTTTGTGTTTTTCTTTTGGGCCACACCTAGTGGTATTCGGTTTTTTTTTCTTACAGATGCACAGGAATCACTCCTAGTCATCTTTTCTTTTCCTTTTTATTCAAAACACCATGAGTTACAATATGAATAAGTAAGGGCTTCATACAAATGACATTCATCATCATGCCCTCCACTAGAACTCACTTCCTTCTGGAACTGTCTTGGTATCTCCTCCCAACCACTCCCGCTCTTTCTTCCAACCTCCCACCCTTGGTAAGATGAGTTCTGCAGACCAGTTCTCCGGCTATATTCTCACACTATCTTTCTTAACAGAATATCAAGTGTAAATTCTTTTATCTCATATTTAAGTTTTAAGAGAGCTAAAAGTGGTTTGTTTTCTCTCTTCTATTCCTTACAAATAACTTTTCCTTATATGCCTTGGCTAAATATTCTCTGAAGGACCCTCTTCCCATCACCTTCCTCTGCCCCTCCTCCCCGCCACACACACACACACACACACAAACACACACACACACCCCATTCTTAATACTATATGGATATTTCATGCCATTTCCTAAACTGGCAAAGATGTAAAATTGCACAAAAGTTTCCTATTACATTGGTAGCAAATTATTCCATAGTGAATGACTTAAAAAGCACTAATGTATTCTTGATAGTTCTGTGCATTGGAAGTTTGAATTAGTTTCACTGAGTAAAAAGAAAGTGGACACGGGACTGGTAAAATAGTATAGTGGGTAAGGTACTTGCCTTGCTTGCAGCTGACAGCTCAATTCTCTACATCCCAAATGACCCCCTGAGCACTGTCAGAAAAGATTCTTGAACTGAGTGGCAGAACTAAGCCCTGAGCAGAGCTGGATGTGTCCAAAAAAGAAAAACAAAATTAAACTAAAAAAGCAAGTGGACCTCAATGCCTCTGTTGCAAACTACAGCACCCAAAAGGAGGAGAGAGAAAAAAAGGGAATGCCCTGCCACAGAGGCAGGGTGGGAGGGATACTGGGATCAGTGGTGGTGGAGAAGGGGCACTAGTGGAGGGATACTGGGATCAGTGGTGGTGGGAAATGGGCACTGGTGGAGGGATGGGTATTTGATCATTGTATAACTGAAACCCAAGCACAAAAATTTGTAAGTCTTCAACTGTACCTCATGTTGTTTCACTAATAAAATTTTTTTAAAAATTAAATAAAAAATAAAAAAAGAAGTGGACCAATTTCTGGATTGTCTAGGAAAGTATCTCTTATTTCTCTTCTAATAGCTTAAAAATTCTTATCTTAATATTCTTTTGTCAATGCCCCTCACTGCTACTAGTCTTCTACCAGTATAGTTCTTTTACCCAGACCTCGCTCCCTCCCTCCTGTAGTAATCATAGTGCTTACCTTAACCCAGTCAGACAGTCTGTATGGAATCACATACATACTTTTGTATATCTCCCATTCTTCTTTTGGTAGATTCATCTCTGTTTAACTTATAATCAATAATGTCAGTTTTTTATATAAAGGGAAAATATATAAGTATATCTTCATACATAAAGGCCACCCATAACAACTCAAAATTAAATGCTGTTTCCATTTTGAGAGATTCTAGAAAATAGAATAGGATAAAAGTTTGTGAAGAAGAAAGTTAATTTCGAACAAATAGGTAACAGAACTATGAAATGACTGGAAATGTCAAGTGAAGATTCATCACAGGGTTTTTGAAGGTCAGTTTTCTCCATGTCATTTATAAGGGAGTGCTTTGATGAAATGGTGATGACGGTGATGAAAACATATGTCTATATGATTCTCCCTGTGGAAGCTCTGACATCCATGTTCAGAGACCAAAGATCCACAGCATGACCACATTCACAGAGTATGCTGTGTGCCATGCTCTAGGGCCCAATTAGCAATGTGGGGGGTGTGATGCAGGGATCAAATTCTTTACTGTAACATTCCAGGCATGTGTGCTGTCTCCCGAGCTATCTTTCTGATCTTAACATATTTTATTTTACTTAATGGTTTAGTTGTAAGTTTCCCAATGTTTAAGGGTTTTCTGAGGATAAGAATTTTCATTGCTTGTATTTGGTTTTTTTTTGAGCCTAGGGCTTGACTTATTGTAGATGCTCACTGAATGTGTTGTGTGATTGATGAGATTTAAAAAAAGAAAGTCAAAACATTCAAGCCTATTTATTCCACAGTTAAAGAGAAGTATCATCTAAGATTTTCCAGTTCATGAAGAAGAAAAAAGAACTGAGTAAATGAGAAGTGCATTGGGTCACTGTCCCTGTCCTCCCATTGTTCATCGATTTGTTCGAGCAGGCCCAGTAACGTCTCCTTTGTGAGATTTGTTGTTACTGTGTTTGGCACATCAAATACGTCATGGGTAGCTTGCCAGGTTTTTCCCTGTGGGCGAGATACTCTTGGTAGCTTGCCAGGCTCCCTGAGAGGGGTGAAGGAATCAAACTCGGGTCGACCATGTTGGTTGCATGCAAGGCAAATGCCCAACCCGCTGTGCTATTGCTCCAGCCCGCGTTGGATATAACTTGGAAATAATTTATGACTAGTTCAAAAGAAGGGGTGATAGCATGATAAGAGCTCTAGAGACTAGAATTGTATTTCAAGAATAGAGTTTTTTCTCTCTACAAATTTCTCATAGTTTATTTTCTCTGTACCCCATTCTATTTGGATTAGTTGTACCCTACTGTCTTAGACTTTTTAAATAGCATAGGACACAAAAATTCCAGATTTTCAGGTTAGCAATCTGGCATATTACGAGAGCATATTTAGCCTAGGGTGAATCTGAGTAAACCTAGAGAAGACTTCTGTTTGATTGTATTTTTAAAATAGTATACTAAGGTGATTTTTTAGTTCATGCCATGCTTGCTAAAGAAGTGGATTAATCAAATATTTTGATTACTATATTTGGAACCATAGACTATTCATTCAGATGCTGTGAATTCTTATTTCCTACATTCTTAATTACTGGACTGTATAAAACACTAGTTATGTAAATTTAAAGTGCTGTATACATCAGAACAATTGAAAATTTAAATAACATCAGTAGACAATCTGATAATCACAACCAAAGAAAGAAAATTATATACTATGCAAAAGTCAGCATAACTTGCTCCAGTTAGTTTGAAAATTTAAGGTAACATTTTTTTAATTTTATCTTGAAATAACTTATTTTTTAAATTTTTTTATTTTTATTTTTTTTTATTAGTGAGACACCATGAGGTACAGTTGTAGACTTACAAATTTCATGCTTGGGTTTCAAAATAATTTAATAAAAAGCTATGTGGATAAAAAAAAGGACAGGTACGATTGACTATAAGAGGACAGTTCTATTTTATGTATCAGTGACTTAATCAATTTCAGATCTAGACTACTGGACACTGAATCAGAGATTGGAAGAGTTTATTAGGTAGAGGACTTTCTTCCTTCCCTTTTTGTGGCAGCCTTTTGCAAAATAGGTAGAGCCACCTCTATTATTACACAATTCACAGCCAAGTGGTGCCCTTTCCCTTCTTTGTTTCTCTTTAGTCAAATTTTATTTTATAATGTAAACTATAATCTTCAACTGGAATTTAAGAATTCAGAGTTAAATTGATAAAATATCTTCTCGATATGCCTTAAAGGAACGATAAAGAAAGGAAAAGCAACACTAAACGTGAAAAGCCTTTTTACTTGATGCTAGATCTTATGATGTTCCTTGCTAGCAATAAATATCTCTTATGGCAGACATTTTAAATTTTTCTGATAATGATCTGACAGTTCTCCTCAACAGCTACTTCTCAAATAAACGTTTGCCTACTGATTCATTCTTTTTCTGGGAAAGCGAGAGAAATCTTCGAACAACATATCATTACAAGAAATTTGATTCCATTTTACGTTTAAATTTCAATGACAAACCTAATACTTATATCAATATGTTTAAAAAGAGGCCCCTTTAAGTTTCCTCAAATGATTTATTGCCTTAGTTACATTATTGCTTCAGGTGTAATCAGGAATATTTGTCTTCATGCCATTGCAATGGAGATATTGGATAGAATATGCTAATGTGCTTGTCTTTGTACATAATGTTTTATTAGTCTTTTGTTTGTTTCACTCTCTTAATTAGTGACAGTCTTTTAAAGCCATCCATCTTCGTTCAAATTTATGCAAATATTGTGAGCCAATGATGAGAATTTCAAAGGACACTGTTTTATCAGTCTTTGAGTTTGTTAATCTAATAATTTGTTTAGTTAACTTCCTGTTTTAAACATAGAAAGCTAAAATTCATCAACTATATAATTATTAAAAATTTTTAAGAATAATTTTCTGTTTCACATTAGACTACAAATGCCATTTGTGGAGTTCAGTTGCTCTTCATGTATTCATTATTCTCTCTGCCACAAGCAGCCCCCATCCATAGCCTCAGTGAGTGCTCGGGAAAATGATAAGGTCCTGTTAACATTTACTTTCCCCGATGCCATCTTGCATCTATTGACTCATTGCAATTTAGAACAGAATCCTCATAGTTTACTAATGTTAATTGGAGTTAATGCTACACAGGTTGATTAAAATGCTTGTTGGTACTATAAGAAATGCATCCTTAATTACAATCTTCTTAATAGTTAGTGCACACAATCAGGACAGAAAATTATCACTTCATTCACAGCCTTGCATATTCATGGTGCACTGACACCTTCACATTGGGTTACATTGTTTATTTCTAAAACTCCTGTGGCAGCTAGCTTGGAAATGCTGATGTGTAATTCTCAGGACTACATTGGCAAGGTCTCTTCTTGTTTATTAGTCAAAGATTCTGTCTTCCTATGGAATGTATGAATATCAGAAGTTCCAGTATATATCTGAATAACTTTTTTTAAAGGTTAGTTATTTTTTATGGACTACAGTGGTGAGCAAATTGATGTGATACCTAAGCTGATACGTTTATTTCAACATTCTTCAACTTTTTTGTTACTCTGGACTGGCAGCTTTTTTGAATGTTGGTCCATGGACTGGCAGTAAGACAGTAAGTACACCAACGGTTATCTTTTCTCTTTCTGGGTATTGTCCCATCAGGTGATCATGAGGTACAAAATCCAGTGACTCACTGATGAGTCTCACCTAACTGTCCATTTGTTCAGTGCATGGGCCCACGGATGGAATGTGGCTTAGCCCTGCAATGCTGTGGGTACCAAGACCACTCCAGTGATACGGGGGCTTTCAGGGCCATCCCCAGCAGTCCTTAGTGTCTAGAGGGCTTCATGTGGTTATGTTTGGGAACTCCATGTGGTGCCTAAACTCAGACTGTGTCAGGAGCATGTTAGAGATGCACCCTAACTGCTATACTATCTCTTGGCCCCAGATGATTGTGATCGTTGGTTTTTAGCCTCCCTACAACTGTGGGCAGCCACTACTCCATGGCCAATGGTTTTAAGACCTTGTTTGATAGCATTTTGGCAAAGATAGACACAGACTAGATTTAAGCTTTCTGGGTTGGAATATCTTCAATGCTTGGAAAGAGAGGGGTTTCTGTTTTCTTTTGTAGAAAAGTTAGAAATGTGAATTTTACCAAATGTCTGATGTGCCGGGTATAGGAATAAATGCAGGGTTGGCATAGATGCACAAGCTGAGGAATTTGAATGCTAATCCTGTGCTAAAGAGGCCATCCAAACAGGCACTGAATGCAGATTTCTGATTGGAACTGAAAGATCAGGAAGGGCTGCAAAACAGAGGATGAACTTGTGTTCTCTGATAAGATGGTCCCTTAGCACTAGAAAGATTAATGTGTGAGCTTCAGTGTTACCTAATTCTAAAGTGGCCAAATATTTAGCAAAATAACTTCCTCCACTTTCCCATTTAAAAAAAAACTGGAGTCATAACATTAAATTTAAAGATTACTTCCTATATGCCATATTTATAAATATCAAGTATTTGGAACATAATAACTTTTTAAATACTGCTGAAACCTATAGAAACACACCAACAGTATTTGATACCCAACAAATAGATTTATAGAAGCAAAGAAAATGAATTTTTCCAGACAATGGAAAATGTGCGCATGAAAATATGCTTCACATCACTAGCTATCAGCAAAGCGAAAATGAAAAGCCACATTGACAGACTACTTCTCTCGGTTAGGATGGCTTAAATTTAAAAAAAAAGATAGAAACAAATGTTGGCAAGGAAATAAAGAAATTAGCACTCCCATGAGCTGCTGGAGTGTGAAACGGTTCAGTCCCTTTGGAAAGAAACTGGCATTTTCTCAAAAGGTTAAACACAGAGTTATTACATGACCCAGCAATTCCATTCTAGGAATATCCCCAAGGGATAGGAGGACAAATGGTCACACAAAACCTGCAGTTAAATATTCATAGTAGCATTAAGCATAATAGGAGAAGGAAAGTGGAAACAAGTCAAGTGCTCAACAACTGATAAAATGAGCTATATACATGCGATGAAATAGTATTAGGAATTAAAGGGAAATGAATTAATCACAGGTGGCCCCACTTGTATGAACCTTGAAAATATTATGCTAAGTGAATGAATCTAGTTACAAAATACCACATACCATATTGAAGTTGGGCAAAATTTATACAAATATCCCAAATAAATATTTATATTGCATAGGCCTAAATATTTGGGTGATAAATGAAGGTAACTGCTAAATGGTTCAACTTTATTGAGGGGAGTGGCAGAGGTAGAAAAAATTTATTCCAGGATCAATTGAGGTGATTGCTATATAGCTGTATTTATAGAAAACAACATTAAATCCACTCAATACAATCCATGTTAAAAGTGAAAACTGTATAGTATGTGAACTAATCTCAGTTACATATCGTAGTTACAAAAGAGTAAAAGTAATTTGTGTATATACTAGGGACTTAAATATATAAAAGGGGATATACTTAATCTTATCTCTTTTACGTATTGAATCAAGATTGCCTATCAAATAAGGATAGTTTTAACATTTACAGGCTGAAAATAGACTCTCTAGGTAGTGGGATGGTTGGAATTCTTAGTGATTGTATTGTGTATGGTTATATTATATATGCAGTGTACTATGTGCTATTTTATATAAACTGAATCTGAATTCATTTCATTTTAGAAGAGAATAATTGACATGATGTTTAGTTGAAGGCGTGGAACACATGATTATTTCTATGCATTATAACATGAACATTCCAATGGGAAAATTTATCATTTTAGCAATCTTCAAATTTTTAATGCAACAACAGTTGTATTGCTGATGAGCTCTTTTAGACTTCCTTTGTAAACTGGATTTTGTATTTCTTATCCCTCCACTCATTTGCCTACTCTCTGATTATCCACCACTCTTTTGTCCTTATGATTTTCATTTTGTTTTATAGATTGTGCATGTAGAGGAAAGAATATAGTTCTTAATTTATATTTAAAGCATGAGTAATCCATATAGTTTACTTAGCTCTGAGTTATTATTAGCTTCCTTTATTCTGGCTCAGGAAATCAGTCTTAGAAAATAAGAACACACTCCGGCCCATGCCCCTCAGGTCATCCTACCATTACGATTTTATGTGTGGATTTTTCTCATCTCACCCCAGAGAAAGGGATGGACCTTCTCATTTCACTTCTAAGCTTCTTGACTTGAATTATGTACGCCTGATGTCGGTGGGCGGTAATGATGACTTACATGAAGCGGGGAAGATAAAGATGATCACTTCCTCCCCATCCACCTCTGCCACCCAGGATCCAGGGTGACTGGGTTCTTGTCTCACCTTGCAGAACAGAATTTCAGAAGTAGGCAAGCAGTGAAGTAAAACAGATTTTATTTGGAGGTTTTGAAGGAAAGGAGGAAGAGAAAGTGGGAGGAAGTGGAGAGTAACCTGCTCAAGAGAGAGCCCAGGCTTCTCCAAGGGCTGCAAGACTGCCTACACACATCCCATCATGAAAGTACACATGAAAGTACACATCAGACATGAAATTACACATCTCATAAGGGGAGATGCAGGTGACACATGTGCTTGGGAACCACATATGATTGGCCACATGGGTGCAAGCAGCACATGATCTTGTTAGCGTATTTGTGCAGCTTCCTTTGTTCAATGTGACCTTTATAGGGTTTCTCCAAAAGTCCATTGCTAAGGAGGTTGCCTACTTGCCTAAAGGGTAAGGCTGGGAGTGGTGATGGTCTTCTGGAAATTCCTTTCCTGGCCTTTTGTTCCTGTAGCTGTAGCTTCTCTGGGTCTGTTGCTATAGATAAGCTAAGGCCCTATCAGGGGTCAGCTTTTGTCATTGCCTTGGGAAGGGGCCTCCCTATCTGCCTACATCAAGCTTAAATAGTCAAGAGTAAAGAAGCCTCAGGCAAAAATAATTGCTTAGCAAACAGTTTGCCTCTAATAAGTATTTTCACAATAGCTGACATTAGTAATGTTTTTAAACCCTTATTTTAATATGCCTTTTAAATGGACATTCTTTTATTCATATATTAGGGCAAAAAAAAACCTTGCAGAGGTGAATAACCAAAAATTCAGATATACTGAGGACTTTGCCTTCTAAGCACTGAAAATCTCATCCTTCAAACATTTTAGTCCCAGAGAAACCAACACAGTGGTTCAGCTTCAAGATGGAGTTGTATTGAACTGCCCTTTTTGATCTAGGAATTTGACATTGTGAACTGTTCTTTCTCCCTCACGTCTCTACCCACCCCCAATCCCAGCTCAGAACAGAAAATCTTTAAGGTTCAATTTCTAATTCTCAACCTTTTCTCTAAGTTATTTTTGATGACATGTTGTTTGTTGATTGGAGCGACAAGCTTATGAAGAGAGGCTAAAGACATTCTCAGAATAGTAAAGAGTGTATTTTGGGAGACATCAACAAAAGAGTTGATACAGTAATTAAGCACACCTGAAATCTGGTGTAAAATATAAATATAGTTTGCACAGGAATTTTACATTGAGTGAAATAAAAATATATCTTCTATTTAAAATGTCAAGCTGATTATTGTTAGTTATTTTTCTCCTGACTAAAAAGGGACATTTCTATGAACACTCATTTATGGTTTAGTGGTAAAACACAAAGCTATTACCCCTTATTTATTTTCTACTGAGCTATCTGTGAAGAAGTTGTGAAAGCAATAGCATCAGTCAGTTCTTTCCGTATCCTCTGCTGCCAGCTCTATTTAAGGATTCCATAGCCTGAGTGTTGGCATTAAATGAGTCCATCTTCTGTCTCTGGCCTCTTAAAGGTTCTGATTCACCTTCTACATCTCTTATAAAAAGTAATTGATTTGTCTCTGGGCTTGTCCACTAAGAAGTCAAAGGTTACATTTCTTTTGTACATAAGGAAAGGAGTCTCTAGGAAATGAACTTGCTAAATATTCTATTTTTTATGTTCATGGAAATATTTTCCTTAACAAGAATGAGAACAGAAAGGCCGTGGGAATGATGAGCTAGTTGCCTTGGTGTCCTGTAATAGAGGGTAAGTGAGCATAGCAAAAATTCGCTATTTTCTCAGTGTAGAAAATGTCTAAAGTCAACTGCAGTGGCATCTGTGATCTCTGTACAGCCTGGGTTGGTCACAGATAATGAGACAAATGATCACATAAGGAGACAGACAAACACATCTGGACTTGCAAGCTTTAGGGTCACCTGGGCAGCCCTCTGCCAGCTCACAGGCTGGTCATTGATTCAATACAATAAGTCTCCCCTATTGCTGTAGTCCTGGGCTTCCAACAGGTGAACCATTGTTGACAGACATTAAAGAATGCTGGTGAGCATATCAGCATTCAATAGGTACCTGAAGATCAGAGGCTGGGGATTTTACATAGCTATTAGAAGTCACCCTTCAAATATTAAGTCCTGAGAGTTTCCTAAGCTATTTTTGCCCATGTAGTCTCTACATCTGAAAGACCCTGAATAGTCGTATTCTGTACTTGACTGGCACATGTTTGCATGGGGGATATTTGCTATTATTCCGATCTTTCCTGCTATATTATTGTTTCCTAGCATTTTAAAAAATGCTTTGCATTTAAGATTAAAATATCTTACCTAGAGGCATATTCCATCATTTTTTGTTAGGGAGCCCCCCAAATTTTTTAAATGAATGAATTCCCACAGTAAGTGTTTGGGAAAAGATCATTCCCCCTTCCTCATCTTTGGGCAGGGAACAAAGTATTTTGGCCTCGGTATTCTGCTTCTGTTTGAAGCAGAACCTTGTTATATAGGCAGAACCTAAACTATCCTTTATCTATACCCCCAGCATTATCTAGTAATATGTAACTATACTGCTTAAAAATATTTCATAATTTAATTATTTGGGATGCCAAAGAGAAATTATATACTTTGGTAACAAGAAGTATAAAAATTATGAAGAAGACTGCCCTAATTTTACTTACGAAGATTTCTTTTAAATCTATGCATTTTTTAGTAATACAAACAACAGTTGATTCTAGGTTTTGGTGCAGGTTAGTTTAGAGATTTGGAGGAAAATGACAAACATGGTGGAGTAAAGATCTCACGATGAAGTAAAGCTCATCTCTGATATTTTTTAATGAGATGCATATCTATTATGGGAAGAAACTCATTTTCCCAGCAACTATTCAAGTTCCCATTATTGTATAAGATAGGAGTTAATTCTACTTCAAAAAAAGATTACATAATTATCAAGTGCAAGTTATCAAAAATGCATTTTATCAAAATTACCATCAGGTTTTAAAAAGCAATAGTCAACTTTTTTTTTCTTTATTTTAATAGTCAGCGTTTTATATTTGTAGAATATCTGCCATAAAAAGCCATTCCCTAAAATATACAATCTATTAAAAATTAGCTATAGTTTTAGAAAGCAGTTTAATGGCATGCTTTCCTTGATTGATAAGTATTTGGTTATCAAGTTTCCAAAGCAGTTTCTTTTACTTCTTTTAGTTTTATTTTCTCAGTACCTTGATTGAGCTAATTTGATGTGCTCATCAGAATTATAAGGAAAATAGATATTTAGTGGTACTTTGGGGATGATGTTATTTCTCAAGTATGCTTTTTATTTTTATATTTTTATCTGTAAATCTTGTAGCATCTCATTTACAACATTTATGTCCAATACATGGGCTGGAGTGATAGCACAGTGGGTAGGGTGTTTGCCTTGCACACGCCCAACCCGGGTGCGATTCCTCCATCCCTATTGGATAGCCCACATACCAGAACCTGGCAAGCTTCCCGTGGCGTATTTGATATGCCAAAAACAGTAACAACACGTCTCACAACGGAGACGTCACTGGTGCCCGCTCAAGCAAATAGATGAACAATGGGAAGACAGTGCTACAGTGCTACATGACCCATCTAATTATCTCTTTAAGTTTCAGTGTCCACCCAGTTTCTTGGAGGTGATGATGTTAATAATAAGGATGGTGATAAGGGAAAATCGGAATTAGTTTCTGAGTGTTTATTATGTGGCTAAAATCGGGATATTTTCTTTTGAGGGGAGGGTGGTGGAGGCCTTCAGGTCATGGCAGTTTTCAGGGCTTACTCCTAGCTCTATGGTCAAAGGCCATTCCTTGCATTGCTTAGGAGACAATATGCGATGCTGGAGATTAAACTAGGGTCAACCAACTGCATAGGAGGCAAGCATGCTTAACATTGTACTATCTCTCTGTCCCCCAAATCAGTATGTTTTTTTTAAATTTTTTTTATTAGTGAAAAACCATGAGGTACAGTTATAGGCTTACAAATTTTGTGCTTGGGATTCAGTTATACAATGATCAAGTCCCCATACCTCCACCAGTGCCCGTCATCCATCCCCATGGGTCCCAGCATCCCCCCCACCCTCATCCCCCCCCCCCCGTCCCATCCTGCCTCTGTGGCAGGGTATTCCCCCTTGTTCTCTCTCTCTTCTTTTGGGTACTGTGTTTTGCAAGAGAGGCATTGAGTGGCAATCATGTTTGGGCTATCGACTACTTTTAGCATGCTTCTCCCACCCTGGGAGGGCCCTCACAACACCCTTCATTTGGTACTCTCTTCTCTATCTGAGCTTCCTTTTCACCTAGAGCCTGTGGATGGCCTTCCATTCATGGAGCAAAATTCCTGGTACTAATCTCAGCCATTCCTGTGTGTCACTCTCCCTTTTTGTTGCTTTATGTTCCCCAGATGAATGCAATCTTTCTGTGTCTATCCCGCTCTTTCTGACTCATTTCGCTTAACATGATACTTTCCATGTAGTACCACTTGTATGTAAATTTCACGATTCCTCCGCCCCTCTCGGAGAGCCCGGCAAGCTACCGAGAGTATTCGATATGCCAGACACAGTAACAACAAAGTCTCCAATGGAGACGTTACTGGGCCCGCTCGAGCAAATCGACGATCAACGGGAGGGCCTTTACCTTTTACCATCTTTTCTAACAGCTACATAGTACTCCATTGTGTAAATGTACCAAAGTTTCTTTAACCAGTCATCTGTTCTTGGGCACTCAGGTTTTTTCCAGATTCTGGCTATTGTAAAGAGTGCTGCAATGAACAAACAATTGCAGATGTCACTTCGACTATACCTTTTTGCCTCTCTGGGATATATTCCCAGGAGTGCTATAGCTGGGTCAAACGGCAGATCAAATTCTAATTTTTTGAGAGTCGTCCATACTGTTTTCCAAAAGGGTTGGACCAGCCGGCATTCCCACCAGCAGTGAAGGAGGGTCCCTTTCTCGCCACATCCGCGCCAGCACCTGTTGCTTTTGTTCTTGTGGATGTGGGCCAGTCTCTGTGGTGTGAAATGATATCTCATTGTGGTTTTGATCTGCATCTCTCTGATGATTAGTGATGTAGAGCATTTTCTCATGTGCCTTTTTGCCATTCGAATTTCTTCTTTGCGAAAGTTTCTGTTCATTTCCTCACCCCATTTTTTGATGGGGTTCGGTGATTTCTTCTTGTGGAGTTTAACCAGTAACTTGTATATCCTTGATATCAACCCCTTGTCAGATGTGTACTTGGTGAATATCCTTTCCCATTCTGTAGGCTGTCTTTGTATTTTGGTCACTGTTTCTTTGGAGGTGCAGAAGCTTCTTAGTTTAAGATAGTCCCATTTGTCTATCTCTGTTTTCACTTGCTTGGCCAGTGGCGTGACATCTTTGAAGATACCATTAGCTTCAATATCATGGAGAGTTTTGCCGACTTTGTCTTCAATAAACATTATGGATTCTGGTCTGATGTTGAGGTCATAAATCCATTTTGATCTTACTTTTGTGCATGGTGTTAGGCAGAGATCTGAGCCCACTTTTTTGCATGTAGCCGTCCAATTTTGCCAGCACAGTTTGTTGAAGAGGCTTTCCCTGCTCCATTTCACTTTTCTTGCCCCCTTATCAAAAATTAGATGATTATATGTTTGGGAGGAAATGTCAGTATATTCAACTCTGTTCCATTGGTCTGCAGCTCTGCTTTTGTTCCAGTACCATGCTGTTTTAATTATTACTGCCTTGTAGTAGAGTTTGAAGTTAGGGAGGTTGATTCCTCCCATTTTCTTTTTCCCAAGAATTGCTTTAGCTATTCGTGGGGGCTTATTGTTCCATATAAATTTCAGGAGTGTTTGCTCCATTTCTTTGAAGAATGTCATGGGTATCCTTATAGGGATTGCATTGAATTTGTACAGTGCTTTGGGAAGTATTGCCATTTTGATGATGTTGATTCTCCCCATCCATGAACAGGGGATATTTTTCCATTTCCTCGTGTCCTCTTTTATTTCCTGAAGTAGCGTTTTGTAGTTTTCCTTGTACAGGTCCTTTACTTCCTTAGTTAAGCTGATTCCTAGATACTTGATTTTCTGGGGCACAATTGTGAATGGGATTGTTTTCTTGATGTCACTTGCTTCTCTTTCACTATTTGCGTATAGGAATGCCATGGATTTTTGGGTATTGATTTTATAGCCTGCCACTTTACTATACAAGCCTATTGTTTCTAGGAGTTTCTTGGTAGAGGTTTTAGGGTTCTCTAAGTATAGTATCATGTCATCTGCGAACAGTGAGAGCTTAATTTCTTCTTTCCCTATCTGGATGCCCTTAATATCTTTTTCTTGCCTAATCGCTATTGCAAGTACTTCCAGTACTATATTGAACAGTAGTGGAGAGAGTGGGCATCCTTGTCTCGTCCCTGACCTTAGGGGGAAGGGTCTCAGTTTTTCCACATTGAGGATGATGTTTGCTGTAGGTTTGTGGTAGATGGCTTTAACTATATTGAGGAAAGTCCCCTCTATCCCCATTTTGGCAAGGGTTTTCATCATGAATGGGTGCTGGATCTTGTCAAAAGCTTTCTCTGCGTCTATTGATATGATCATATGATTTTTATCTTTTCTTTTGTTGATATGATGGATTATGTTGATTGATTTCCGAATGTTGAACCATCCTTGCATCCCTGGGATGAATCCCACTTGGTCATGATGTATGATCTTTTTGATGAGTTGTTGTATTCTATTGGCTAGTATTTTGTTGAGAATCTTCGCATCCGTGTTCATCAGGGATATTGGCCTGTAGTTTTCTTTTCTTGTGGTGTCTTTGTTTCCTTTTGGTATTAGAGAGATATGGGCTTCATAGAAGCTGTTTGGGAGAGTTTCTGTTTTTTCAATTTCCTGGAAAAGCTTGAGAAGAATTGGCAATAGGTCCTCTTTAAATGTTTGGAAAAATTCGCTAGTAAATCCGTCTGGGCCTGGGCTTTTGTTTTTGGGAAGACTTTTGATTACAGTTTCAATTTCCTTGATGTGAATGGGTCTATTCAGGTACTCTATATCTTCTTGATTCAGCTTTGGGAGATGGTAGAGATCCAGAAATTTATCCATTTCTTCTAGGTTCTCGTGTTTCGTGGCATAGAGACTTTCAAAGTAGTCTCCGATGATCTCTTGAATTTCTTTAGTTTCTGTTGTGATATCCCCATTCTTATTTCTGATTCGATTTATTAGGGTTCTCTCTCTCTGTTTCTTTGTGAGTGTTGCTAGTGGTTTATCTATCTTATTTATTTTCTCGAAGAACCAGCTCTTGGTTTCATTGATCTTTCGGATTGTTTCTTTGTTTTCCATGTCGTTGATTTCTGCTCTAAGTTTTATGATCTCTTTCCTTCTGCCTGATTTAGGCTCTTTCTGTTGATCCTTTTCTAAGGTCTTGAGCTGTGAGGTCAAATTGTTTATGTGCATCGTTTCTATCGACTTAAGATAGGCTTGCAGAGCTATAAATTTTCCCCTTAATACAGCTTTCGCTGCATCCCATAAGTTCTGGTAGTTTGTGTCTTCATTCTCATTTGTTTCCAGGTATCTTTTGATTTCATCCTTGACTTCGTTCCTGACCCACTCATTGTTCAGCATCGAGTTGTTTAATTTCCAGGTGTTTGATTTGGTTCTCCGTGTCTGTGTGTGATTCACTTCTATCCTCAGTGCATCATGGTCTGAAAAGATGGCTGATACTATTTCTATCTTCTTGATTCTGTTGAGGTATGTTTTGTGTCCTAGCACATGGTCTATTTTGGAAAATGTTCCGTGCGCACTGGAGAAGAATGTGTATTCTTTCTTTTTGGGGTGTAAAGCCCTGTATAAGTCCATAAGCCCTTTCTCTTCTATTACTTCTTTCAAAGCCAATAATTCCTTGCTGGGTTTTGTTCGTGTTGATCTATCCAGAGGTGATCAAATCAGTATGTTTTAAACATTAAACATTTGAATTAGTTTATCTTTCTTATACTTTATAGATTGTCTTAGGAATGGAAAAGTTGAGTCTCGAAGAAAAGTTACTTAATGTCATACACTAAGAAATAGAAATTCAAGTTAATTTTATATCAAACCATGGTTCTTTATTCTGAAGTTCTTTTCCTGTCTGGGCCTCTTATCACTTAGAGATTCACAGACACGCGCGTGGAACTCTCTTCTATTTCACTCAAACTGCCTCTATCCATTCTTCCTATCTTTCAGTATAAGAATATTTACGTCAATAGTTTTTGGAAGCCATACTTCGATCCAGGATAGAAGACTCTGTTCCAAAAAGAGCCAAAGATCCCTACTCCTGTCAAATGATAGTCATTGAATCTGTATATATTGTGTTAATATTTAGAGTTAATGATACTTGTGTGCAGTCTATTTTATCTCCCCTTTTAACCTTCTCCCTAGAGTGTTTGGTACTTAAAATGAAATTTCATTACCTCCCGACTATTACTCTGTGATAGAGACATGGCCAGTATTGTCATCCCTAATTCACAGAACACTTTATATGTTTAGGATGTTTTTTAGAGTCACAGTGCCAGTTGGCAAATCCTTTGGATCAAGTCTGTTTATTTTGTTTCACAGTGATTTGTGGGTACACAGCAAATTTTCAGTGCATTCTAATATTCTAAGTCTAACTGTACATCACATATTATGCCACATCGATCTAGGGTGAGATTTTACTGCTGCCTTTATCTTAAAGCACAGAATATATTTATCACTATTCTGTAGAAATGGTTCAAACTTTTCAAATTTTGATGTTAAAAATGGATGATGTGAATTCACTGTCAGTTGGATGACTTGACATTAGTCATCCTATACATATTTGTAAAAAGATCTAGATTGGTAAATGTCTACAGCGAGTCATTTGAAGAAAGCACAAAATAAAGAGATAATCATATCCCAGTGAAGTTTAAACTAAAACAGTATTAAAGAAAAATGGGGTACGTCAGTGAATATTATGGCATAGTAGAAAATAAACACTATAAAATTAGAAGACCAGGAGAGAGAGAGGAAAATGTAGGGCTTGGAGCATATGCCTTGTATGCTTCTGACCCAAGTTTGATCCACAGCACCTCCTCCAAGTGTCATCAAGTGATCATTGCTGAGTATGGTCCCCTGGTGATCCCCAGCAGCATAGAATCCCTGAAGCACAGAATCCTTAGGTTATATTCAACCTTGCAACATTGTTGCAAAACTTTCCCAGTGTGACACTTGGGCTCCCCTAAGCACTACTTAGGATCTGCCCCTTCCAAAAAAAGTTAAAAATAAGGATGGTGACATGAATAGATAACATCATGGAGGAGTTGTAAGGAGGAATAAATAGGTATAACCTTACTGATATTGTGTTCAGGTGGATAATAAAAGATAAAAAGGAGGTAATCAGGCCAACACCTGGAAACATATAACTCTAGAGAGAGTTAAGAGCAAATGCAAATACCCTGAGGTAGAAATAAGATTGGCAGAGGTATATTATTGTGAAACAACAAGAAGCCAGTGTGACATGGTATGGGGGTGAGATAAGACAGGATGGAGAGTGCAAAAGGAGGACCATGCATGCTAGTTCATAGTGCCTTGTGGATAAAGAATTTGTGTGTGTGTGTGTGTGTGTATGTGTTTATGTGTGCGTGCATGTATTTTAGTATTTTATTTATTTGTTTGTTGCAAGTGGTACAAGGAGTACTCAAGGTTTTTAAAGAGGATAGTCATATCAAAGAGGATAGTCACATCAAATTCAGGTTTCTGAAGCACACTCTCATGTCTTTGGCAAGACAGTTTGATCAAGTACAAGAATGGAAGCAGAGGAGATACTTGGCCTCTGCATCAGTCCAGTTAAAATCTGGGATAATTTGGTCACAATAGGATAGAAACTTCCATAAAAGTAATCACAAGTGCCCTGATAGGCCAGTTGTTTAAGTTCCCTCTCTCCCACCTTGTTCTCTGGGCATTTATAAACACTCCTGCAGACCAAGAAACTCTTTCCTCATCTTTGTCTTACAGCTCTTATTTAGAGGCATCTTGAGTACCACTTGTAGCACTTACTAGTAAGCAAATAAATGAAACACACACACACACACACACACACACACACACACACACACACACACAGTATTCAACTGAGGCATCCATTTCTCTAGGAATCTTCCCTGATATTTATATTAAAGTCAGTAACTAAACCTTACTCCTCTTGATTTTCTATATTATAGAATTCATTCTCTTTTTGATCTTTTGTTTCTCTAATACCTGTCAGACTATAATCTGCTGGGGTAAAATGTCTATAATCTCCTGTTCTAGTTTGGTAAGGTTGCTTTAGCAGGATTATACAGATGGTTGAAACAATTAAAATGAAATCCGTTCCAGTTCTGGAGGCTGAAACTTTAAGATCAAAGTGTCAGCATGGCTGGTGTCTTTAAGGCTCTTTCCTCATGTTGCGGTGGGATTCTTTATGCTTTTTGTATTCTCACATGGCCTTTCTCCATGCTCACATGTCCCTAGTGGAAAACTTCCTCTTTTAAAAAGGACAGTAATTTTCATTGGATTGGGAACTGTCTTACCTGCACTTGCTATGTGCATTTATATGTTTTTCTCCAAATTCAGTTACATTCTGAGTTCCCTTTAGTTGGGATATCCCAATAGCATTTTCTTGGAGACGATAATAGTCACTGCATCTGGAATACTTTAGGCCATCAGTAAGTGTGGTTTGATTAACTTTGTTTCTTTATCATGATCTAAATAATAACTATAGAAAAAGTCAAATATAAGAACTTTATTCATAGCTGCTGAAATTTTGATCCCTGTTTCAGTATTTTAACTGTATATTTAGCTTACTTTTCAGTAGATAACAAATTATGTGACTATAAGCTTCTCTATCATCAAGTTTAAATGATTTCTCTTGATGGATATATTGCTAAATCTTACCCATAATTGTCAATTATGTATTTTTGTCCATAATTATGAAATTGCCCATAAATGGCTGTCTTTAAAAATATTCTAAAATTTGACTATTGATGCATGATTTTAGATAATGGGTAAAGCAAATACTCTCATAGTTAGAATCACATCTTGATTGTATTTGGAGGAACTCTACTAGGTACCTACACATTTTACTTCTTTGTATTGATTTGAGCTCTTCTCTATGAGCATCTTGGATTATGACACCAGTTCTTCAAAAATGTCATTGTAATAAGTATTTACCCCCAATTTTCAGCCAGTTAAGTTCTTTTCTTACAGAACTGGGCAGATCACTGCTCTAGCTCATGCACTGTGTTTCCCATTACAATTAGCATGAAAGTTGTAACCATGATTTATGACATTGTGGGTGTTTCTATTGAACCCAATAGGCTCTCAGCCTATCATCCTTCCATTTACTAGATCTGCCCTATTCGACAAAACTAACAGCAAACATTTCATTCCTTATCATCTCTGTCAGAAAAAGCAACCCTACAATTTTCATTCTCAGCTATGCAACACAGCTTTAAGACAACTTTTTGAGAATTTGAGATGACTACCTTTGCTTCGTACTCGTATAAACGCTCCATTTGGTTTATAATGTTTTATCTCTTGTAAATTCTCTGTTCTCCTTCACAGAACTTTGGTACTTTCAATTATGTACTTAAATAGTCACGTCTTTATCTCATGCCTTCATGCTAAACTACTAGCACCACATGTGAGTTGCTGGTTTTCTTTATGTTCACGTTTGTATTTCTAAGGATGATCTATTTAACATTTAGTTGTTACTCAATGAATAACTGTTGACAGAAAATAAAGCTGGCAGTCATGGAGACACATATCAACTCATTAGTAATTCAGAAGCAATGAGGGCAAACACCAAGCTCCCAATGCCATTAAGCCCTCTGTTAGGGTTATAAATAAACTTTGGGATACTGTGATGCCCCAGTTAGATTTTAAAACTAAGAAAAATTCAACCAGTCAATAAAATTTTGAACTCAACTAAATCAACTCAGTGGAAAGAGTTTTTTTTTACATGTAACACATTTTTCTCAAAGTTTAAAATTTATTTTTGAATTTTATGCTGGGTGGGGGAGGGGCATGGTTAATGGAATGGAAATTCAATCTCAGAGACAGCATTTAACATAACAAAAATATTTTAGTGGACATAATGCTAAATTTCTATGTACATGAATCAACCAAGAATATCCTGTACTTTGAAAAGCTAAGTAAAAATGTTACTTGGAGTGTATGCATATAGCTGATAAATCTAGCTCTAAAATAGCATGTGTCATTGCTAATCACCACAAATCTTCTATCTGCCTGCAATGTGATGAAAACTATCCATTTTGTGCCACTTTCTTTCTGGATACATGCAGGTCTTGATAAAATAAAACTTTCAACTTAATTAGGTGACAGAAAAAAGGTAGAGAATTATTGTTTAAAACTGAGTTTTCAGTAAAGCCAGTGGGGTGACTGAAGAAAATGACAGTGGCATTTCCCAAAAATTGACATTGAGTTATTAATGAAGGTTTGGAGCACCTCTTAGTTCTGTAGTTAAGCCCATTTCCAAATCTGGAGACAGAGATATGTCAGATTTCACCCACTGCTGTCTTTCACTAGAAATAAATAAGAACATTGATACTTTGGATTAAAATGGAAGAAAGCTATGCTTTCTAGCTGGCCACCCAGGCTTCCAGGGTGGACTGAGAAGCATTCTTTTGCAAATTGTCTCAACTGTCTCGTTCTGTGTTGTACCTGTGTATACATTTCTGCAAATTAATCCGTGCTCTTGTATGTATATCATACTTGTGGAAATATTTTATATATATGAATGGCGGGAAAGACACTTAAAATGAAGTTAACTTATCTGTGGATATGAAAGATTAATGGAATAGAATTGTTCAGTATGGTAAGCAGTAAGTAGTAATTCTATGCCTAAAAGTGTAAATACCAGTTCATGTAAAAGATGTCTGACTTTGCTCATTAATAGAGACTCAGTTGTTGTAAGATTTATAATGCCCTATCTTTTTAAATATGTCCAGAACCCTTTCATGTAAACCTATCATTAACTATTAAAATTTCTGAAATTAAAAGTGTAATTAAATGTAGAAACTATAAGCAATTTGCTGTTCTCATCTCTTTTATTCTTTCACTCTTGACGTCTCTACTAGATCTCTTATTCTCTCTCTCTTTCTCTCTCTCTCTCCCTCTCTCTCTCTTTCTCTCTCTCTCTCTCTCTCTCTCTCACACACACACACACACACACACACGGCACGTGGACTACATTTTCATGAGTAGTTGAGGTAATCTTAATATAAAAATATTATTAGAAAGAATAAAACATTAACAAAAATTCTGTTGACTGAAAAGATCAGAATCAAACAATATTTACATATCACTAAGGGATTTAGTTAACAAATGTGCACCACACAGGAGTTAAAAGAATCATATGGCATGTTAGGAAGAGCTTTGTTTTTGGATGTTGGCATAGTTGAAAGATTAATTCTGTTTTTTCCTAATCCTGTGATAGGATAAAATTAATCCCCCAATTTCCTCATGTGTAAAATGAGTATAGTTGCAATGCCTATTACAAATAATGAGTGTAAGTATGAAAATGCAGTTATATATGACAATTCCTCTATGATTATCATGGTAATCCTTAATTGAAAATTTTCATTGTACTCTCAAAGATTTAGATGCAATGTTATAAATATCAAAGGGCAGGGGTCATAGAAGTACCTAACTATTTTTATTAAATATAGAGCTGCTTTTTGAAACTCAAATGATTTAAATAAATAATTCTTCACAATCCATTGTCTACAAAGTCATATACCAGGATGGTACAAAATCACAAACTTGGTTTACTAATTACGAGGGTGATCTTAAATTGTTACACCCCATTGATACTATGGGATAATTTAGTAAAAAAATTTAAATATGTCCTGTTGTCTAAGAAACAGAATTTTACTTAAGGAATTGATTGTAATGAAACTCTCCCACTTAGAAAGAAAAGGTTCAGTGCAGTAATGATAAAGTGTTGAGCCAGGTGACATTACTGGAGAATTTTAGAGAGGTTAGTGGCATGATCTAAATTACATTAAAAGTATCACTTAAACTGTTGCATTATGGATAGATAAGAGGAGTGTCTATGAGAACACACCTAGATTATTTGAAAGTCAATTCAATAATTTAGAAAAGTCAAATGATTCTATGACTTAGAGTAGTAACAACAAGGATCATGATGCGGTCATATTCTAAGATAGGACAATAATATTGAAATCTTGAAAAAGCATACTGAGATAAAGTATAAAAATTAACTTAACTTTAATCTCAAAAATTATAAAAATTATTCAAACATTATTAGCATTAATATAGTGTGTAAAATAATACCTTTATCATGTGGGGGCCACAACCAGAGATACATAGTGCTTACTCCTAGTTTTGTGCTCAGGGATCACGCCTGTGTGGTGGGGCTCAGGGTACCATATGGGATGGTACCACCCAAACTCAGATTGGCCACATGCAAGGCAAGCACTCTATTCACTCTCCAATCTCTCCAACCCCCTAAAATAACATTTCTCATAGAATTTATATAACTAAAATTTCAAATTCACAGTAACTTATTTTTTAGGCTTTAGAGTTGTATGTCCATAGGTGGTTAATAGTAAATTGTAGGTGAATACATTAAATTATTGAGAGTTTATACCTAGTTAGAGAGTATGGAAAAATAAATTAAACTAGAAATGAGTGAAAATGAGATCCTACTTGTATATTGCATTTCTTAAATTTGAAAAATATAGTCAATAAGTGCATAGACTTCTGAATAGCATTAGTTAATAAGTACATTCACCTCTATATAGTATTAATCCTGTGTTTTTCAATACTTTTTCCACATTTTAATTAAAAAAACATCTGAAGACAGAGAGAGAGAGGCAAAGAGAGACAGAGAGACAGAGAGAGACAGAGAGAGAGAACAGAGGGTACGATGCTTGCTTGTACACAGCCGACCAGTGTTCAATCTCCATCACATATGGTCCTCTGAATACAGAGCCAAGAGTATCCTCTGAGCACTGTCAGACATAGCACTAAACCAAATCAAAATGAAGAGCTGGAGAGAAAGTGCAAGAGGTAGTGCTCTTGCTTTGTACCTGTCCAACTCTGATTCAAATCCTATCACACATTGTCCCTGCCAAGAATGACCCTTGGGCACAGAATGAGTAATAGGCTCTGAGTGTAGTCTAGTGTGCATCTCTCATAGACAGAGCTAACCACCTAAATAGCATTCAGAGATACATAGAACAAAATAAGTCATCTTAAATGATATCTGGAAACTTTTTTTTAAATGTCTTCAGGCTCCAAAATATAGCCTGGTGAAATATAATTAACTAGAAGAGTGAAGAGGAGAGGTTTAGGTGGTTCTTAAATATTTCGGGATATTCAACAGTTAAGAATGTAGAAAAGAGCCAGAGCAATAGTACGGCAGCAGTATGGGTTTTGATCATAGGCTTTATTACCAGTACTACATATGGCCCCCTGAGCTTACCAGGAACGGCCCTGAGCAGAATCAGGAATTTGCTCTGAGAATCACCGCATGTAGTCCCCAACAAAAAACAAACAAACAAAAAAAACCCAAATAAATCCACAAATAAAAGTAGAGGAAAGACAGGAAAGCACTGACTAACTATTGTAAAACTTATAAAATTAAATATTTTGAAACTTGTCCATATTTTTAACTTGCTCTTGAAAGAGGATTTCAATTGCCAGGAGATTTCAATTGCAACAAAAACAAAACAAAAATATTAAATTCATTGAAGCATTTTATTAAAAGAATTTATGATGGGTTTATAATCTGAGAATTATTATGGTTTTAATCCGAAAATTCTCTAGATTTAATTTAAACCTTTTGGCTGACAATTTGACCAGTATTTCACACTTTTACTTTTAAATCTACATCCCATTCAGTAGAGTCCCAAGAGTTCTTCTTGAGCAGGTGGAGAGAGTGTTAGAAATACACATCCGACAAGGGGTTGATATCAAGGCTATACATGGTACTGGTTAAACTACACAAGAAGAAATCACCCAACCCCATCAAAAAATGGGGCGAGGAAATGAACAGAAACTTTCGCAAAGAAGAAATCCGAATGGCAAAAAGGCACATGAGAAAATGCTCTACATCACTAATCATCAGAGAGATGCAGATAAAAACAACAATGAGATATCATTTCACACCACAGAGACTGGCCCACATCCACAAGAACAAAAGCAACAGGTGCTGGCGCGGATGTGGCGAGAAAGGGACCCTCCTTCACTGCTGGTGGGAATGCAGGCTGGTCCAACCCTTTTGGAAAACAGTATGGACAATTCTCAAAAAATTAGAATTTGATCTCCCATTTGACCCAGCTATAGCACTCCTGGGAATATATCCCAGAGAGGCAAAAAGGTATAGTCGAAGTGACATCTGCAATTGTTTGTTCATTGCAGCACTCTTTACAATAGCCAGAATCTGGAAAAAACCTGAGTGCCCGAGAACAGATGACTGGTTAAAGAAGCTTTGGTACATTTACACAATGGAGTACTATGTAGCTGTTAGAAAAGATGAAGTTATGAAATTTACATACAAGTGGTACTACATGAAAAGTATCATGTTAAGCGAAATGAGTCAGAAAGAGCGGGATAGACACAGAAAGATTGCATTCATCTGGGGAACATAAAGCAACAAAAAGGGAGAGTGACACCCAGGAATGGCTGAGATTAGTACCAGGAATTTTGCTCCATGACTTGAAGGCCAGCCACATGTGCTAGGTGAAAAGGAAGCTCAGATAGAGAAGAGAGCACCAAATGAAGGGTGTTGTGAGGACCCTCCCAGGGTGGGAGAAGCATGTTAAAAGTAGTCTATAGAACAAACATGATTGCCACTCAATGCCTCTCTTGCAAAACACTGTACCCAAAAGACGAGAGAGAGAACAAGGGGGAATGCCCTGCCACAGCGGCAGGGTGGGATGGGGGGGGGATAGGGAGTGGGAGGGATGCTAGGACC
The DNA here is from genome assembly GCF_029834395.1 of Sorex fumeus. Lineage (NCBI taxonomy): Eukaryota > Metazoa > Chordata > Mammalia > Eulipotyphla > Soricidae > Sorex > Sorex fumeus. Next base: position 5,552,299 of record NW_026606134.1, on the reverse strand, counting down.
CGTGGCGGGGGAGGATGGGCACTGGTGGAGGGATGGGTACTTGATCATTGTATAACTGAAACCCAAGCACAAAAATTTATAAGTCTATAACTGTACCTCATGGTGTTTCACTAATAAAAAAAATGATAATAAAAATTAAAAAAAAAAGAAACTTGGAGTAGAGTGTTTGAACAAGCTGATTAAACCAGAGTGCCTGTGTTCCATAATATATCACGACCATCATCAGATCACCAACCCTGACACCCTTCCAAACACACCTTTACACTAAAAGTCAAACTGATCACCGTGGGCACTGTTGGCAAAGGTCAAGTCAACCGGATGTCAGGAATCTTGGAAGTAGTTTGGAGATTGGTTTATCAAAATCAAGAGTTCGGGAATAACTCACTTCTTTCCCTCACCAGTTTCTCAACCAGAGGCTAATCTGGATTCTTCTATAATTTTCCCTAAGGGATCCAACAGAGGCTTGAGATACCCAAGTTTTGCATCCATTTCAGATTCTTTATTTTCATCTGAGCTTAATTAATTAGCTTCCTTTTATGTATATTCAATATTACAACAAAGAATTGAATAAGTTTGAATACCAGCAGCCAGCATTGAAATGAAATTGAGGTACAGTGACCTGCAATGATATGTTACTATAACATCAGGCTGTAAGAGTTTTATAGTTGGTTTTGTTTTACGTTTGTTTCCCCTGGATGATCCTTTGTGCATAAAGATCGCGCACAATTTTTAACTTTTTTTCCCCAAAATATATATACTGATCTATTTCCTAGGCAATTATTTAAACCTTATTGATAATCAGTGGCTAGTGAGGAAAATAGTACAACTCCCATTTGCTATTTTTTTTCCATAATTGTCTGTATTTGCCCTATGGCCATTCATTTGTCACAGCTGAAATTAGTCTATAAATAGCTCAGTGAAATGATGGACAGTTTTCAAGGCTGGTTGGCATGGAATCAATATGTGGCTGAAGGGACCATATGAATCAATTACATTGTCCCTGGCAGGGTTTCCATGGAAGTCTTAGCTTCTCATCCCAGCTTACTTCTCCTGTCAGGATAGTATTCTCTGTGTAGCTTTAATTAGAATGGATGCAATTTATTTAGTAATGGAAAGCTTACTTGAGAGAGTTCTGTGAAGGTGTCAGACAGAATTCAACCTGCCATGCATATTCAGAGAAGACTAATGTGAAAATGCAAATGCTTTCTTCTAATTTAATTCCTTGCTTTAAAAACGGAGAGGGAGCACCTCTCATGGAAGTAAGCCTCCACTGATTGTAAAGAAATGATCTTTTATATTTCATCTTTGCTCAGACACAAAACAGGTAGTTCTTAAAATAACCTCTTCTGCCATGGATATAATAGTCTGCTGTATTCATTTATCCAGTGACTCCTCCGACGTTTCTTAGCATTCACAATGCCCACAAAGAGCTTCATATTAAATATAACCTAAGGCCAAACAGAACTAACCACTAAATCTACATGTCTGCTCTATAGGGGTATAAAGCCACGTATGAAATCACGTACCTTACTGTCATATGCATGTAGAGTTAGGGACATTTATAAGTGAATAGGCAAGTCTAACACAAAAACATATGTGGTACAGGTTGGCATGATATGTTTCACTGTGAGTTATAAGGAAAATATACCCCTGTTTCCTCCATGATGCTGAAAATAGGATCCTGTACCTCCTACCCCCATCATGAACAGGGAAACAGCGAAATAAGAGCTGCAAAAGATGAACTTTTCTCCTAGACTACAAGGTGTGACTGGGACATCCTTGAGATAATCCTTCTGGTCTGGTGACCACAGAATGAGCTCAAAATGTCCTTGAGGTTGTCCAGAGTCTGTTTGCAAAATCATTTGCTTGGAGACTTTTGCCTCTGTACTCTCCCACCAGCTGCTTGCAAATTCTCCACTCCCAATCAAATATTTCTCTATAAAACTGAGCTCCCAGCTTTTGTTTGGGCCCAGTTTTTGGAGAGTGAAGCTTAACTGGTTCCACTAGTGAAATAAAGAGTTCATCCACTTCTCAAAGAGTGTCGCTTGGTTGTGTGCTGGCTCTTGGTGGGAATTTCTACAAGAGAAATTGGTGGGAATTTGCTAAGACATGAGAATTATATATATATATATATATATATATATATATATATATATATATATAATGTACTCCCTGAAGAGGGTGTACTTGAGATAAATTTTGAAGGATAGGCTGTAACTTATTAGCTTGAAGTGGCAGAAAGACAAATGCCCAGAAGAAAAAATACATAGAAAGACACGGACCATTGAAATACCAGACAGTGCTTGAGAAACTGAAAATAAATGGAGTGTCAGGACACTAAAAATGCTTTTTTTAGGGCTAGCATATGAAATCAGACACACATTGTGAAAGAACCAGTTTTATCATCCTAAGATTATCAGTTTTATTTTGAAAGGTCATAGTTAGGAACCATTCTGCCATTCAGGAAAAATAACATGTTTGTACATAGATAAGAATATGCTCCTTAAAACATAAAGTCACTTAAAACATTGTTACCACAAATTAAAAAGTGACCTCCAAAGGAAACAAAAAGAAAGGAGTACACTAGTGCTAGCAGAATTTCACTACTGATAAATTTAGTTATTAATTTTTAAACTTTTAGTTAAAAAATACCTGCCAAATAGGTTTTGAGGAAAGTAAAAAATATTAGTTCTATAATAATAATCTGGACAGACACTAAATCTGTGTGTGGCAAATATTTTCCCCAGAATCTAAGTTGCTCCTGAGTGATATCTGGAAGACTGAAGATTAAATGGATTTCCTAAGTGATTGGGCACCCTTTCTAATATGTAGTTTTCTTTGTTTGCTTACTTGATTTTGGTTGTTTTCTTCCATGACTCATTTGGCAGGTATCTCTTAGAACATGACATTATTTTTTACTCTGCAGTTTATTAAAAAAACTGAAAATAATGCACATATAGATGTAATCTTTCATGTTATTTTCACCTCCATCGTGAAGAGTATTATCAGATCCCCTAGTTTACAAATGGAGAAAGTAACAGTCAGAAAATTGAAATAAATGGCTCAAGACCAAGCTTCCACCCTCCAGCTGAGAAGACAGGAAACTCATGGCTCATGTTTGATCTCAGGTTGTTCATACTTCCAGGTCCTTGTTGTTATTGGAGGGAGGGATTATGCTTCTGTGCACATCTTGGTGGTAATGAGCACATGTGTGCTATCCTATTAGACTATCGGCATAGTGTTGGACAGGATGTAAAAGAAAACAATAAACAGAAACAGCTACATTCTGTGTTTTTATGATTCTCATGCTTCCATCAACTTCTGCTTTTAAATATTTGAGAAGCCAATTTGCCAGCTGTTTGGAAATCTTGATCTGAATAGAGTTTACACAAACTCCTTAAATGAATACTCTAAAGTGTGTTTTGTGCCCCATTACCTCCAAATTGTCTACCACTTCTCTGTGTCGATGATTAAGGTTACTTTAAAAAGTAAAGAATCCCTTCCCCCCTTTCCAAAAAAAATAAAATCCCTTGGTATTCCTTGAAAATAAACTTTATTTTTCATTTTTGATTTTATTCTGTGGGACCACACACAGGATCATACTATACTCAGGAGACTTACTCCTAGCCCTGTACGCAGGGATCACTCCTAGTGGGTCTTAAGGGGATCATATATGGGGAGTTAGGAATTAAATCTAGGTAAGATGCATGTAAGGTAAATTCCCTGCCCCACTTACCATCTCTCTGATTCCAAGAATATCTACCTGTTTTCAATATAAAAAAAAGTGCCCCCGAAGTCACTAACTTTTCCCATGGATCATTCATTGCCCCTAGATGTCAGTCATGCCCACCTTGACAAACACTGGTTTAGTCTATTCTGGACCATTGCTATTTTTGGGGAGAGAATGTACCTGGGTTTCAGAGAAACCTAAATTTGAGCTAGAAGAATTACTATCAGTAATTCATTACAGGGCCTTATGAAACTGGAGCTTCTGTTTTTCGTCTGTTAAAATTGGGAGGATGAAACATGTGCTGAGAACAAGCTTTACTATAAATCAACTAACAGCCCCTTGGTGAATGTCTAGCTCATGCAACTCTCCTTGCTTACCATGTTCTCCGATCCCCAGAAGACTTCTATTACGGTAGAAGAACTCTGCTATAATAGAGTGCAAAATACACTCTGCTGATGTAAGTGCTTTCTTGTCTAATGTCTATGTTAAAAGGTCAACTTTTTTAGCCGCAGATATTTGTGTAGAGTAAAAATTTCTTAATTACTAATAAATAAAAAAATTTAAAAGGTAAGACAAAGTAAACTACAATTTTTTTTTTATCACAAGGCCGTACCCTATCCTTAGGGGCACATGCTTTGGGCCAGTGGTTTATCTCATGTAGCATTACAGTGCACTGTAGCACTATCCTCCTGTTCATTGATTTGCTTGAGCAGGCCCAGTAACGTCTCCATTGAGAGACTTGTTGTTATTGTGTTTGGCATATTGAATACGTTACGGGTAGCTTGCCAGGCTGTGTCGTGAGGGCGAGATACTCTCAGTAGCTTGCAGGGCTCTCAGAGAGGGGCGGAGTAATCCAACTCGGGTTGGCCAGGTTGGCCATGTGCAAGGCAAATGCCCTACCCGCTGTGCTATCGCTTCAGTCTCCATCTCATGTATAAATGAAAAATAAAATAGGTTTTAATGGAATTAGCAACTCTAAGAACAGCTTTCCATGGTCTTGCCCACCAGACATGAAGACATGGGTGGTGAACCCCCCTGGACTCTCACTCAGCCTCTCCTTAAGTTCTATTTGAATGTGTATCTGTTTCCATGTGCATCTGTAGATGTAATTCCAGACTGCTTGTGGGGACTGTGAAATGGCCACTAATATACCCCTTCATTTTATATAAAATGCACTTATTATCCTAATGTAAATAATAAACAGCAATCACAGTGGAAATGAACTCATCATTTAAAAAATAACCTATTAAGGTATTCTGTACTCCCTTAGGACTTACTCATTATCTGCTTTGTTTTTCCTGATTTGTAGCAAGTTTGCTACTAGATCTGGTCATGGTTTTGTACATTAGTTTAGTTAGTACCTCAGTGACATTCATAATATATTTGTGGAAATCCTTTTTCACATGCAATTTAAGTAATCATCAAAATAATGCAGGAGACTATCTGTATTTGTGTTTCATTAGAAATAGTACTAGTATTTTTATTACAAAAAGAGAAAAATCCTCATAAAAGTTATGCACCTTGTGCAGGTCCTTCAGGTCAGAGTTTGGTCTTAGCTCTGTTTTCTGACCTGTTTCCTGTGATCCTATGTGACACTAATGACTAGAAAACACAACCTGGTACAGTGCACTTGAGAATTCCTCAAGAAAAACAGAGCTGCTCTCTCTAAAAGAAAAAATAGCATGCAAAAAAGAGCTGTCCATTATACAAAGGTCCCCCAAATCACTTTAATTGCAAGTTGTATTAAACCAGTTACTTTCTAAAGACATTTAAAAAATTCCTATAGTATTTTCTAAAGATATGCATGTAGACTTTTTGCCACTAAAAAAGTGTACTCTTCAATATAGTCAGCTTACTGGGATATTTTATCTAATCCATTAAAATCAATGAATGAGAAGTTACATTCATATCCTAAATTTCATACCGTAATCTAGCAGACTTCCATTCATTTCAGTAGATTTCTCTCTATACAACCAAAGTAAATATTCAGATGTTGATTTTTTTTTAACCCAGAGCTCTGTCAGTTTGTTTGAAATGCTATTTATTTGAAATTTTAACACTGCTGTGTTGATATGTATCCTTAAGATTTTAGAATAGCCAGTCTTTGGGAACTGAGTAGAAAGCTTCTGTCTTGGAACACTGTGGTTCCTTCATGGCAGCCTCTTATAACTTATGTTCATATTCCTTGAGATGCTTATTGATGAAATGATGACATTTCAAAAATTCAGTAGAGGCCACTCAGATTCCCATTTGAGGAAAGTTTGTAGTGTCTCAAGTAGATTCTATTAGCCCCAAACTGAATTAATGTCTCTTCTCATTTCTACTTGCAGAAAGTAGAACAGAACAGAAGAGAACAGAAAATTGTGAATGCATTTTTTAAACCTTCCTAATATTATATTTAATTTAAAAATCAGAATTGGATATAACTGAGGATATTCCTCAGATAAAAATTTAGATCTATAGATACATTTTGCCACTGAGATATAAAATATACAAACAAAAAAATAAGAATTTAGTATCATACTTTTGGCACATATTAGCTTCAATAAAGGTAACTTTAAGAGGAAATTGATGAATGCAGAGAAAGCAATCTATTCTCATAATAAATGTGATAAGTTTCTATTTTGGATTTGGCCTTCTAATACAAAGACCCCTCTCTAGTGAATAAAAATCTACAAGAATATACTTAAAAATATAAAATGTGCTGTAAGAGGTTTTTAAGAGCTTTTAAATATGTTGATGCCAGATGTCATATTCAAACAACTCATTACAGAGAAGTATCCATCCATCAAACATTCTTCTAAGACCATGAATTATGTTTCTAGCCCATTTGAGTTTATAAAACCTGAAAAGTTGGCAGCAGTTGGGAGATACACAAGGTGTTTATTTAAATTTGTGACACATTTTGCTTTAAGAGCTGCTAAGATGTTTTACTACATTCCCTAGGGCTCAAATTTCCTAATTATTAAAAGTAAAGAGCTAATCTGACCTTTGTATTATCAAAAGGTGAGTCGAGATGAATCTATGATAAGCTGTGGCCTTTTAAGTAATGAATTTGGATAATAAGGATCAATTTTTAGATTTATGTAATTAAATAAGCTTCCTGAAGTCCCAGTGCCTTTGATCATGTTTTCTTCTATTATAGTTCATCAGTTGGTGTCCAACTTTTCTTAAAGCAAGAAAAAGTTGCTCCATCTCCCAAGATTGTACATAAACAGCTGACTTTTCATGAGAATTTTTTTGTGTGTTGAACACAAAGGTAACATACATATTTTAAGTATGATTACACAAACATATTTTAAGTATGGAAACACAGACATATTTTAAGTATGATTCTCTTCCTGAAGGTGGCATGATATTCTTCCTAATTTTTAAAATAGGGAGTAACTAGAAAAAGAGAAGCTAGTAGCAAACCTGAGGTCACACAGACAGAAAGTGATGGTTAGACCCTAGAAACCGACAGTGTACACTCTGTGGGTCTTACCCCAGGGATCCTTCATTTCAGAAGAACTCATTATTTACTGGTTTCCATATACCAAATGCCGTCTCACTCCTATTAATACTATTGCTAAACTGTTTGCATAGAGTATTCACTCTTTATGCTTTTATTTATCCAAACTCCTTAAGATTGTCTCTAAGTTCAGTAGAAACTTCCCTCCAGGTGAAGGTATTTGGAACATTACAGTTGTGTGTCTAAAATTCATTAAGTGTCTCTCTGTCCAAAGGACAAAGTGCAAGTATCTGGGCTTGGCTTGGAAAGACATCATGATTTGTTCCTCCCAAAACCCATGTCAAATCTCAGACCACCTGAGCCATTTGCTCTCCTCCACTGTGCCAATATGCTCATAATTTGCACTCCAGTTAATGGAAACCCTGTTCTTCCCTGCACTTAAGGACTTTGCTCTAGTCCCCTCTACACACATACACATACACATGTATACACACATACACATGCATGCATGCATACATGCACACACATACACATGCACACACACATGCACATGAATACACATGCACACACTTTGCACACGCACACCACACATGCACACACACACCTCACATGCACACACAGCACACATGCATATGAACACACATGCACACACACAGACATACACACACACACACACACACACCACGCATACCCTCAACTCTCAGAGTATTTTTCTTTGTGTTCAACTGTAAAACCTCACTGCACTTCTTATTTTGTTGCTTCCTTCAAAGCTGTTGTTGTGTCCACAGTGTTTGGATAACCCTTGCTTTTTTTGTGGACTGTCATTAGGGAATTTTCCTCAAACCTATAGTTTCAAAATTCTTCTGTCAAGTATGCCAGTGCCCTTTCTGCCACCATATCCCTGACTTTCTGCCTATGCCACACCTTCGTTTGTGGGCCTTTGTAATTCAGTCCCCCCACCTGGAAATGTGTCTGGGAGGAAGCTCTGTGACTCACTTCTACCATACCCCTTCCCAGCTGGCGCCTTAGTCTTTCTTCACTATCTATTTCAAGCTAGAGGATTGATTTCCTTACTCTCAGTGTGTTTTGACCTCTTCCCTGTTAGAATTTTCTCAATGGCAGCTAGAACATAGGCTTTCTAATGTCCTGCATAGTTCCTTATTTGCATAATTTGAAAATAATTGAACTTAGTAGACTATAACTGAGGTAATGTTTGTAAATTGTTTGGGGGCAAGTCCCTGCATATAGTATTGTCTAAGTAACGATGCTCTGTTTTCCTTTGGGTATGTTTCTCTTAGGTGTATGCTGGGCATATTGTATTCCAAGTCTCTCTTATGCATTATTTCTGTCCATCACCCAAAACCCAACTGGTATCATTTCACTTTGGGGACTCTCCTCTGGACAATGACAAGTATAGCTTCAAACTCATCTTTCTAAACCTATATCTGGAATCCAGAATCCTGGGCTGGCCAGTGTGAAATGACATTTTATCTCAGCCTCCCAGGAGGTGATGAGAGTTAAAAGCATGTGTATTTTATTTCAGAATCATTGTCAGTTACAAACTCAAGCTCCATGCCTGCTTATGGTAGGAGTCTGTAGGGAATAGCTTGCATTTTTGCTATCTCAGATCATATGTAGCAGACACGAAAAGATGTCAGATTGAGGATGCTCCCAGCAGAATCTGTGTTTACAAGCTAGTAATAGCCTTGACTTTGCATATGTAGACTTATAAATTTCCTGACAGGTAAAATGTAGCTATGCGTTTTCTTTTAATAGAAACCCCCTCACAGATACATTATTTTTCTATTGCCAACTCCCCATGGATCTGTCGGTATCCATTGTGAGTTTAGTTTTTCATGAGGCTACTAGTTGGAAAAAATTCTTATCAAAGTCTCTTAAGAATGGTGACAATTGTGAAGATGTAAAATGCATTGGGATATAAACTGTCTTAGAAAGCCAGAAATAACTATCCTGACTGAGTCTTGGCTTTGATCACAGTGGTATTTTGAGTTGTTGAAAGATGGTTTGTATGTCTAATTTCATGGAGACGTTGCCATGAACAACCGTGTTTGGTCAAAACATTGACGAAGAGAATAAAACAAAGAAATATAAAATAGTGCCTATCCCAATCTGTCAAGAACAGAACAGGTTTAGAAGGAAAAAGAAATCAGATAACGAATTTAATTTCCAAGTATACTGTAGGGTCATGTGGAAAAAGGAAAGAACTCTTAATTTTGTTATTTTCAGACAAATTGAAAAGAAGAATTGGAACTCTTGGTCTTTTCTTTCTCCTCCTTTTCTCTCTTCTCCTTGTTTTGCCATATTTCTCATCTTTATCCTCTCTTTCTTTTCCCCTTTTTTCTTGTTCCTCCTTTAAAAAAATCTTTCTCTTTATACTTTCTCTTTTATTTTCTTCCTCCTCCTCACTCTTCTCCAACTTTCTTTTCTAAATAGGTGAAGACTAAGGACTGTAGCCTTGGGAGTGATCTCCCTCCTTTGTCTTGGCCTTAAAATTTGCTAATTGGAGAATGAAAGATTTATTCTTAGAACAAAAACTGCTTTTGCAGTCCAAGGGCTAGCTTGTGTAACAAGCCTTTCATCACAAGAAAACAAAACAAAACAAAAGAAAAAAAAATATTGGTCACCTTGGTTAACATTCCCTGAGCATGATGGAAAGCATTGCAATTCAGCATCTATTCACCACCTAAAATCTGGTTTCTGCCCACCTTTTTGTAACTGACCCCTTTTATCTCTGTCTCTCAACCTCCATCCTGTTCTTCTTGCAGTAATTAATCTGTTCTCTGAATCTTGGTTTGCTTTGGTTCTGGTTAGTTTGTTTACTTTTCTAAAATACTCACTGTATATGTAAAATCGTAGGTACTTGTGTTTCTGCTTCTGACATTTCACTAAATGTAATGCTCTCTAGCGTTTATTTATACTGTTGCTGATGGCAGAATTCCATTTGTGTGTGTGTGCGCACGCGTGTGCATGTGTGCATGCACATGTCTGTATGTATCACATCTTTTTTACCCTTTATTCCAATAATCGGAAGGTTCGTCTTTCAATCATTGTGACTGATGCTATAATGAATAACACGTCTAGTGGTGTACAGATCCTTTTGAATTGCTTTCTGCATTTACCCAGTGAAGCATTTGTACTCATCCTCAGTTCTCATATTGTTCCATTCTTATAATACCAATGTAAGAATCTTACTTTGATCTCTTAAACCACAGATTTTTCTCATTGTTTCCCTTTGAGATCTTTTTTCAAGATAAGGCTTCAAGTTCTGTTTCTATAGGAGGGAATAACATGGGAACTGCTTGAATAGCTGAAAGCATGGAAGATCTTATTATAGCTGCTTCGCAATACATCTCAATGAAGATTTTGGAGTAGAATGTTTTAAAGATGTTCAAAGGAGAACATTTTTACTAGCCCAGGGTTTAAGGTTATTGCCTTTCATACAATGCTAGGAATTGACCTTGGCTCAATCCCTTATACCTCTGGGCACCTGAGCATGTTATAGGTCCAGGAGAAAAAAAAATATTTGACTCCATATCTGCCAAGCCATATAATAGTTCTTCCTTTGTCAGCTAAGGAGAACTTTGCTGCAATTAATGCATTCACCAATATCATTCAGCTCATGCATTGTTGAGAATATGCTGTATCATTAGGCAATATAATGACTATTATTTTTAATAGGTGGAAATTTTCTAAGTCTTAAACCTAAATATTATATTCAAAATAATGTTATTGTGCCAGAGAGATGGAACAATGTGCAAGATGCTTGCCTTGAAACTAACCAGTGTTTTGTCCCCCCGCACTGCATATGGTTCCCAAAGCACCATCAAGGAGTGATTCCTAAATACAGAGCCAAGAATTAATATGAGTACTGCCATGTGTAACCCAAGAAACAAAACAAAGAATTTTCATGAGATAATTGGATAGTCTTTATGAACATAAGATATTTTATACCCAAAGATCGCCATTAGCTATTCATAGCTAGGCTTTAACAGAGTGGTCAGCATGATAGAAAATCATATTAGTAATTTTCATAACTGTTTCAATTTGTAATCCTACATACTTTGGAAGCTGAGTATTTTCAACTTTTGTGGATGCATCTGAACTAGTCATAGTTGAGGTTTGAGTGTTTTCTTAATGGACATGTATAGATTCAAGGCTTGAAATTAACTTCCAATATGAATAATTTCTATTCTGAAAGTGTTTTAGATAAATACTCTTTGCCAAGGTTAATAGCAACAATGGATATGGAATAAATAGCTACTGGGTGAGCACACAAAATTGTATAAAAATAAATTGCATATGGTTTCAGATCAATAGCAACTAAATAAAATGGAAAAATACAATGAATTAGGTATGTTAAAGGCTTTGTTTTTGTATTGGTTGTGATAGCTAAGATATACTTCTTAATTCCCATAGGTTATGTTATACAAATTGACTAACCAAGACCATTGTGGATATGTAGAAGATTTCATTTTCATTATAATTTATAGACTGCTTATGGTAAAAAATCATGACAATCTTTTTTTTTGATTAGTTTTATTTTTTTGAATCACCGTGAGAAAAGTTACAAAGTTTCAGGTTTAAGTCTTGGTCATGCAATAATCAAAAACCCTTCCCTTCACCATTACTTATTTTTCACCACCAAGAGCCCCAATATACCCCCTTCCCACCACTCCCGATGCCTGTGAGGCAGATGATTTCCACTTAACTCTCTCTCTACTTTGGTTAAATTCATTATTTTGACAAAAGTTGCACCATTATTGTTTGGAATTTCCCCCCAACAATCAGAACTGCTGAAAAGGCACTGTGAAATAATTTGTTTTCTATTGCTGCTTGTGAAAACCATATGATGTCACACAGCCACTATCACATGACATCATATGGTCGAATTTTGGATTTCTGATATTTTGCTAATTAAGTCTGTAGAGATTTCTGTGAAGAACCAGATAATTACGAGATTGGTTTCTGTGAGTCTGGTGCCATGGCCATGCCGGAGAGCCGCTTGTGGGGGGCAACTCATGGCCTTGGTAGGGCGTGAAGGACAAGCCAATTCCACCCCCTTTCCCATGAGGCTGCATTTGCCCCGTGACCGCCAGCTCATACCTGGCTTTCCAATAAGCTCTGAGGTGGCGGCCACCAATCATGACAGTCTTTATCTTGGCAACCAATGTATTTTGATAACGTACTATTGATTTTTATCTTCACATTCATATCCCAAGAAGAAATTTCTCCCATACTTTGGTATAAAACTACCTTTTGAGAGTTCCTTCCATCTTGAACTCCTGCCAATTTTTACAAACGGCACAATTCTTCACTGCCTTTCCTTTGCTTTCCTATAATATATCCAAGCAGAGTTGTTTTCTAATTTTGAAACTTTGCAAAGAATGCTCACTCTTCAATGTCCAACTCAAGTAACTTTTCAATATGAATAGTCCCTACTATAGTACTCTTCATACTATTATCTTCCTATTGGTTCTCATTCTTTATACATCATTTCTATTTTATTAAAGTTAATTTGTGTCTCATCATGATTTATTTACATATTTTGTATTGTTATTGAGATGCTATTGAGGGCTGGAGCGATAGCACAGTGGGTAGGGCGTTCGCCTTACAAGCGGCCAACATGGCCGACCCAAGTTCGATTCCTCCGCCCCTCTCAGAGAGCCTGGCAAGCTACCGAGAGTATTCGATATGCCAAACACAGTAACAACAAAGTCTCCAATGGAGAGACGTTACTGGGCCCGCTCGAGCAAATCGACGATCAACGGGAGGTCCTTTACCTTTACCTTATTGAGATGCTATTTTGTATTTTTATTTCTTAAACTTTTCAGATATCATCATTCGCTGGTCATTCATGTGTTCATTCATTCTTAGCATATTGAAATGTGCATACCATATTGTAAACATTTCATTTATAAACTATCTTCTTTAAAACCTTATACCTGGAACTTTTGTCACATTTTCTGTCATGCAACAGAACTAAATGTATTAATATTTACTGTGTTACTATAATTCCCACATCTTTTTTCTATATACCACTATTATCACTGTATCACTGTCATTCTGTTGTTCATCGATTTCCTCGAGCAGGAACCAGTAATGTCTTCTTCATCCTAGCCCTGAGATTTTAGAAAGTTCTCGGATTGGGACTGGGCCTCCTCCACCCAGATCCCCCTCTTCCAGTATGTAAGCGTTACACCCACCAACTGCCACCGGCACCGTGTAATCCCATCAGTGACCAAGACCCAGAGACTATAAAACCCAGCTCCCAGAAGAGAACAGCTCAGAGTCTCCTGCCTCTGCGCCTGGCTGTCCTCACCAGGGCCCCTTGCAGGAGGGCAGGTTGAGTTTCCCTCCCCGCCCCGAGCAGAGCCCCAGTAGCTGAAGACTTCCAGTTCCAGCCACAGGCATGCTTAAGACCACTCTCCACATGTTCGGACGAGCCTCACACATGAAAGAACCGGCAGAGGAACCCAGGTGTGCGGGACCGGGGCATAGATCTCCAAACCTGCTCGGATTGGGACTGGGCCTCCTCCACCCAGATACCACTATTATACTATACCACTATTATACTTCTTATAATATTCAATATTATACATAGAAATTTGCTTTCCATTGATTTCCAACATAATTTTTTGGCAAAAAAATCACACCTCTAAGTTTGGTATTTCTAGCACAAGTACTTGAGAGACTTTCAATAAATATCCATTCTGTAAACACAGGTAGTATGGTGGCCTAAGTTATAAGTATGGTTAAAAAATAACACATGAATTAATTAGGAATCTTCTTTATGTGACATGATTTCTTTGTAACTGAGTGCATAAAGTCCAATCAAGGGTATACTCTTCATAAGGCAATTTTTTTAAAATCTTAATTGCAAAAGTAGCATAGCAAATTTATAGAAAAATAAAGGGTCTCATATTTTCCCCACCTGAAGTTGAATGACTAAATTCACTTTATTCTCCCAGCCACTCTGATAAAAATCTAATAGATTTTTTGACTCAAGGTCATGGCTGAAATATGTGTTTCTCCTGAACCTTGATAATTTACTTTCATTATCTGCATAATATGCAGAAGTAGCATATTAATAGTTAGGGCCTTTGTGGTTAACATCATTACACTTTCCAAAACATTATTAATAAAATAGATATAACGCCTAATTATGTTCTTCAAATCCCAAAGAAAACCTTTGAACTCAGTTTCTAGGTAGGAAGAAGCTACCCACAATAGAAATGACACCTATACCTGAACATTGCAGCACTGCTGTGAACAACAACAATTGTGAATATTGTGAATAGCCAGAATTTGGAAATAACCCTAGTGCCTGACAACTGGTTAAAGAAACTTTGATACATCTACACATTGGAATACTATGCAGCTGTTGGGAAAGTTGAAGTCATGAAATTTGCTTATAAGTGGATTATCATGGAGAGTATCATGCTAAATGAAGTGAGTCAGAAAGAGTGGGACAGACATAGAAAGACTGCACTCATTTGTGAAATATAAAATAACATGATATGAAACTAATTCCTAAGGACAGTAGAGATTGCTAAGGTCAGGAAGATTGCACCATGGTTGTAAGCCTGCCTCATGACCTGGGAGAGAAGGCAGCTGGAATAGAGAAGGAATCACTAAGACAATGATGGTTAGAGGGATTATTCAGGATGGGACATGTGTACTGAAAGTAGATAATGGACCAAACGTGATAGCCTCTCAGTATTTACAATGTAAACCATAATGCCCCAAAGGAGAGAGAGACTACTGGAGTAAATTGTCTGCCATAGAGGCAGGGGATGGTTCGAATGTGGTAGGAGGTGGAAATTGGGGACATTGGTGGTGGAAAATATACAATGGTAGATGGACAGATGTTCAATCACTGTGTGACTGAAACTTAAACGTGGCTGCTTGGTAACTATATCTCATGATGATTCAATAAAAAAATAAAAGAAAAAATTGAAGGAGGTATCATAGGCTTCAATTTTTTGTCTTCCTGCTTTTCATGCTGATAGTCAAATGTGAGCATAGTTAAAACTCCTACCTCTAAAATACAAAGATTAGAAATTATATATGTGTGTCTATACATATAGTATATATGCATATACATAATCAGTAATTATCTTTGTAGTATAGTTCGTAAACAACAATTTGAAAAGTTTAATTTTCTCTTTTCCAGAAGATCTATATAACTTTAATTTTTTTGCAGATTTTTATTTTGCCAATAAAAAAATGGTGTTGCCAGTAATTTTCCTTATGTCAGTGCAGTTGATGACAACGAAGGGCTTTAAACATTCCTGATCTGTTGTGTCATAAAGCTATAACTATTCTAAAACATCCCTCAGGGTAAGAGCAGTGTTTGGAAAACATTTTTTATCCACAGCTATCAGGACCATGGGGAACCAGAAAACAGGCTTAGGACGGCACATAAAATGGGGAACAGGGTTCAGAACAACAATTTGAGAAGGATATATAACTGTATTAGATATACTCAGGGTATGCGACAAGTATGTTATGGCTATTGGAATGCAGCATCCCACAATCAGAGGAAGTAGAAATATAAGAAAAATAGGAGGGAACTGGCACCTGCTTCATCATCACTCATGTGGACTGTTGAGTATGTTCTGATCTTCCTCTTCCTCTACAGAGAAATATTTGTCAATCAATTTTAATGAAGCTTTGTATACAGATTCATTTTCATGGTTTTGTAGAGCTTCAATTTTGTCCAAACCTCCACATTCTTCAATCATTATACTAAGTTTCTCATTTTCACCAATTTTCTCAGCAGCCTGAAAGATATTTGAAATGGCATCCAGAATAACCAGAATAATTTTGGTGTCTTTTGCAGTTAGAAGGTTCATCAATGGTTCTATTATGCCACAATGAACAAGGTATACAATCTGTTCAACAGATCCACAACTTGTATAGTTGGTCACAGCCCATACAGCCTGCTTTTGCGTCGTAAAGTCTGCCTTCGTGAGAACACGAACAAGAAACGGGACTAATCCATGATTCACATATTCTTCTGGATATGTTTGGACTCAGAAAAGTATTTGACAATGCTGTAATAAGCCGAAGAAGTGGTCAAAAGTCACAAAAATTAAACTCACACTGCTGGAAAGGAGCATTCCATGGGCTCCAGGGCTGAATTTCTTTAAAAACAGTAGAAGTAGTTTAATGATCTTGAATCTTGAATGTTTATAGTGTAATTTTATATGCTTCCCTGATTCATTCGCCACATCCCAAGAGAGCACCATGTTTACAGAATGAAAATTATCTTATAAAGTTTATAAATACTTATGAACTCTCTGACCCTCATTTAGTTTATTATGTCTATAGGGATTAGGAAGATGAAAACAATATTTGTTTCTTGATTGTGACCATAGGGCTGGAGTGATAGCACAGCGGTAGGGCGTTTGCCTTGCACGCAGCCAACATGGCCGACCCGAGTTCGATTCCTCCGCCCCTCTCGGAGAGCCCGGCAAGCTACCGAGAGGATCTCGCCCGCACAGCAGAGCCTGGCAAGCTACCCGTGACATACTCGATATGCCAAACACAGTAACAACAAGTTTCGTGATGGAAACGTTACTGGGCCTGCTCGAGCAAATCGATGAACAATGGGAGGACTGTGATAAACCGTGATAAACTGTGATTGTGACCATAATATAGCATATATGGAAAATAGACTATAAAGTAGGTGGGGCCAGAAAGATATATAGAGGTAGGGTGCTTTTCTTTCATGCAGCAAACCATGGCTCAATTTTCAGTACTGTGTATGGTTCCCCCAAGCAATGCCAGGAAAGATCCCTGAGCACAGAATTAAGAGTAAGATATGAGAACCATCAAGTGTGGTATAAAACAAAACAGGCAAGCATATGCATGTTTGAAGTGAGAGAAAGAGAGAGAGAGAGCGAGAGAGAGGGAAGTGCCTACAATGGAGGCAGGCTGGAGTTGTGTGTTTGGGGGTCAGAAGGGAAGGGTGGTGTGAGCAAAACTGGGGACATTGGTGATGGGAGATGTACACTGGTGAAGGGATGGATATTGGAACATTATATGACTGAAATCCAATACTTTATATCACTTAATCACTTAACTTCCCGTTAGTCGTCGATTTGCTCGAGCGGGCGCCAGTAACGTCTCCATTTGTCCCTGTCGCGTGCTAGTGTAGCCCAATGGCATCTGTTCGCTCCGGGAACATGAAGAGCCTCAAACCGATCGTTCATGATCTTGACGAAGAAGTCTGACCATCTGGTAGGTGGGTGGCCACGCGGTCTTTTGACATCCCGTGGAATCCAGTCGGTAACAGCTCTAGTCCAGCGGTCGTCTTTAAATCTCATTATGTGACCAGCCCATCTGATTTTCGACACCTTGGCAAATGAGACAGCATCCCTGATCCTTGATCGTAGACGGATGTCAGAACTCCAGATTCGTTCTCTCATTTGAGTGAAACGTGATATTCCAAGCATAGCTCTTTCTATTCGTCTTTGGGAGACCTGAATAGCGTTCTCATCCTGTTTGCGTAGGGCCCAGGTCTCTGAGGCATATGTTAATGCAGGAAGAACAGTGGAATCCAAGAGATATGCCTGGAGCTGGAGGTTCTTCGTCCTCTTAGCTATTTCTTCGACGTTCTTGAAGGCGTTCCAAGCCACTCTCTTCCTCCTGCGCAGCTCGGGTGCCAGGTCATTTGTCATGTTGACCTCTCGACCTAGGTACACATAGCTGTTGCATTCAGAGATGGTCGTTCCGTTGAGAGTGAATGGGGCGCTTTATATATATGCATATATAAAAAGTATAACACATGCTACTAAGCAACAAACAAGCAAAAAATATCCCCCTAAATAAACAACTTTACTATAAGAACTAGATGGTGGTTACTAAAGAAGGGGAAAAGATGGATGGAGTAGATAGACTTCATTGTATGATGGCATATGAAAACTAGATTTTGGTGGTCATTCTAATATAGCACGCACCGGTGCCAAATTATATAAACCTAAAATTTATATAAACTAAAATGTATGCAATATTATAAAGTTCTATTTTTGCAGTGAAAAACTTCAAAGAAGAAAATATGTACTCTTCTGTGAGAAAATAGGGTTGAAAATGCTTTCTGTCCCTTGTACCTTCTCAAGTAAGGAACAGTAACACAATGATAGTTGGAAATGATCACCCTGGACAAGAACTGAATGTCAAAAGTAGGTAAAAGGATATACATGATATCCACTCAGTGCCTATATTGCAAACCATAATGCCCCAAATGAAAGAGATGGATAGACAGAGAGAGACAGAGAGACAGAGAGAGAGAGAGAGAGAGAGGAGAAGAAAATTGTCTACCATAGATGCAGGCTGGTGTATGTGTGTTTGGGGGAGGGAGGCTCAGATGGGAAGGGTGGTGGGAGGGAAACTGGGGACATTGGTGTTAAGAGATGTACCCTGGTGAAGGTATGGGTATTAGAACATTATATAACTGAAATACAATCATGAACAACCTTATAACTGTGTATTTCATGGTATTCAATTAAAAAATGAGCTTCCAAGTTCAAGTTGAAAGGTTAAACCTTTATATTACTTTGCTAAAGTTGATATAAGCAAAAACACACACATAGTAGTTCGCCAACAGGATAAATTTATTTGGGCATAGTTCTAGAGCATGACGTCAAGTTTGTCATAAGTTTTGGTTTGTTTTGAGACCTGTGAAAAATATTTGTCCTAGACTCCTGACCCAGTCACACACTGAATCATGGGTAATGAAAGAAATTCTCTGAGTCTGATTTGATTTCTAAGATACAGAGAGTGATATGCTTAGAATCTTTGGATTTTCTTGTATTATATATTCATCCCTTGATTCATGTCTTAATTCTCACATCATATTTTTCGTGTTTGTGTGTGTGTCCCATTTTCTTTTTGTAAATTACCAAGACATCTTGTACTAAAGTTTACACTCCTGACCTCTTTTTGATTTGATGACTTCTGTTAAGTTCCTTCTCTGTAAGTAAGGTTACATTCTGAGATATGAGAGGTTACTATTTCAGCAAATATTTAGGCTCAGGCACAATTTAACTCATTATGCCTTTAAAGATGTAAATAACGGGATACTATTTTTACTAAAGAATATTGTGCTTCACAAAGTTATTGATAGTTTAGGTTTAGATGAACAATATTTTAACAGTAATCACACCACTAGTGTCAATTCTCTTTCACTAGTGTTCCAAAGGATATTATTTAAAAAAAAAATATCAGTGGCATCTATATGCCAGATATTTGTATATTATTTATGTATTGAATTCCTTGTGACTCAGTGAAGTAAATATACTCTCCATGTTGAGAAATGTAGAATTGAATAATGTAGAATACTTAAAATCAAAGAGATCAAACAATAAGCACACCCACCAGTAAAGACTGGGGCCACAATTTGAATCAACTTTAAAATATTTCCTTTCTTATGCTTCTTTTTCTAATAGCTGGTCTCCACGTGAATAGGATTTCTCAGACAGTTATTCAATGTTTTATCTTTAGTAGCAAAAGTAGTAACTAGACCAGAATACATGCTCAGATAAATATTTGTTGAAAAAATGATTGAGAAGTGCGCTGACTTATTAACAGGTGATTTTCTTCTCTGTAAGATGGAGGGCCAGTGAGTGTTCTGATCTTCGACATTAATGGGCTCTGTTCTACTCTGTGGCCTTTCCTGAAAATTGAAAACTGTCACCCTGCATTTTCATTAGTCATTTTCTTACAAGACTCTCAATCATCATCTCACCTTGGAGAGAGCTGAAAATACTATATGATGCATTCTAAAACATACATGTGTGCAATGCTTAGAGTGAGCACTTAGCCTTTACCAAATATGAACTCTCCACATGCCATACAACCTAATTTAAGATTAAGAGACTGGCTTCAATGGTTCAGCTGCTTCAGAGGTCTTGCATACCACAGGAATATTCCCTGGAAGTGGAGGACCAAGGTTAAGTGACTGCTCTTGATTTTAGCTAGAATAATTTCCCTGTCAAGAGATGAGTGGACTGGAAAAAATGCAAATCAAGGTCAGACTCACCTTGAATATGGTTAAAAGTGCTATGAATAAGGAAAGAATAAAATATTTCCTAGTTTAAGATCCACTTTTATGCTATAAATTTAAAATGTGCATATAAATTCTCATCAAATAAAACCTATTAGATAATAACATATTAAATAATATACACATTTTTAACCATTCTTATAAAATAAAATTACTGAAAAGTCCACAAATATACCTTTCAGAAAACTTTAAGAGAAGATTTTGAATGTAGAAATTATTGATTACATAAAAATATGCATATTTCTGTAGAAGTGCTTTTTATCAGTAAAATCAGAACTTGTAATGAGTGATGTATAAATGTCTGAGATCAGAGATACTTTTATTGATCATTTCAGGAGGTACCAGGTCTTTACAGGTGCCACTAATTTTATTCCTACATATTATTCAGAAAATTAAGTGAATGGCTTCCCTATAAGATAGCTTCTGTTAAGATAATTATCCCTAACGTTATAGATCATTTACATCACAGTTTGGATCTTTGTTGTTGAGTAGCATTCTTCTTAAAATAGGACATGTGTGAAGTTTTGGACTTCAGGAAATAAATAAGTCTCAGAGAATTTATTGTATTAAGCACATGCTTTATAAACATGTGTCAGAGAAAAGACCTGAGCTAGTCTTAACTTCGTTTTGAAACTCTTTCTATTAGCTACTGTTGGGCAGTCATGGGAAGAGAGAAAAAATTATTTCTTGTGGCAGGCAGATAGAGTTCCCACAGGGCAAAGCTCTCAAAGTTTACCAACTCTGCAGCCAAGCAAGCCCCTAATCCAAATTCACCCCTTCTGCTACAGAGACACATTTTAAGAGAGAAATAGGTCCAAGGGTGATATTTACATGAAAAAATCACTACAGTTAATGCAATAGTTGGGTTGACAAAAGACAGAGGGTGGTTTAAACAATGAACTTTGTCATTGTTCTTGGGACTAGAATTTCAGATTAAGGTTTAGGTAGTTAGGTTACTTCTGAGTCCTCTTTCCTTGACTTCAGACTCCTCTTTTTGTGTGTGCATGTTCTCCCTTCTTATAAAGATGTCAGTGATCGTGGATGAGTGCTCATCACTAGATAAAAAATCTGACGTGTTTTTTTGTTTGTTTTTGATTTTGGGGGTCACACCCAGCGATGCTCAGGGGTTTCTCCTGGCTCTGTGCTCAGAAATTACCCATGGCAATGTTTGGCAGACCATATGGTATGCGTAGGATTGAACCCAGGTCAGCCACGTGCAAAGCAAACGTCCTACCTGCTGTACTATCACTCTGACCCCAGAGTCTGATGTTTTTTGATAAAGGAGAAACAACCCATTTCAAAGACTCTGGGGTCAGTTTCATGCATATTCTGAAGCAGTGGGAGTTAGAGCTTCAGTATATGAGTTGGGGACGGGATATAATTCAGTTCACACAGGGAGGATCGGTGACTCTCTTTACTTGGTCAGAGAGTTTCCATTGAAGTCTGTGGTTTCTGTATAATCATCACTGACTTCTACTTCATTTCAAAATCTCATCAATTAATTATGGTTATTTTAATAATATTAAATAACATTAAATAAAATCAAAATATAGTTAATGCTATGGAAAGTAGGTAAAATTATATATTGATCATATATTATGTCTATAAATGCAATTACAAATTAAGTTATGATTATATTATTTTATACTGTATTAATATATCACAATATAATTTAATATTGTATAATTATAACAATATAATATTTTAATATGTTTAAGAGTATAATTTATCAGCATTATTGTTACTTTATAATGTTTTTATATGTTCATTTTTATCTATAGTGAAAATCGATGATCACGACCATCCTGTTGTTCGTTGGTTGCCTCGAGCAGGCCCCAGTAATGTCTCCTTCGTCCTAGCCCTGAGATTTTTTAAAAAGTGCCATATTCAAGGCTCTTTCAGGGTTAGGAGAATGAGACCCATTATTGTTACTGGTATTTGGCATATTGGGTATGCCACAGGGTGTTTGCCAGACTCTGTCATGTGGGCAGATTACATTCAATAGCCTGCCAGTTTGTCCAAAGTAAGAATGAGAAAATAAGATGTCACACAGCCACAAATGCGGCTGCGTGCTTCCAGGAACTGGGGCTTTATAGTCTCTGGGTCTTGGCCGTTGATGGGATTACACAATGCCAGGGGGCCAGTTGGTGTGTGTGACCCCTGCCTACTGGAATATGGAGGATCTGGGTGGAGGATGCTCAGCCCCGATCCAATTAAGCTTGGAGATTTCAGCCCTGGGAGTGGTTTCAGCATGGTGATGACTGGTTCTGAAGGTCTTCGGCTAAAAATAATCCTTAAAATCATCTGAATCACCCAGTTTGGTAAGCTACTATTTCTTTGTTATTTCTCCACAGCCAGATTTCCTTCCATGTAAATTTCCCTCCATTATAAATTTCTTTGTTATTTATCCACAGCCAGATTTCATTCCATTATAAACTATTATTATTTCTTCATTAGAGTTAAATTTTATTAAGGTAAAAATTGTTGAAAGATCCTAGACAGAAGTGTGAAGTGGCAATGTGGTTTCTTAAGGATAGATGGATTCTGAGCCAGGCAGAAGAACAAATCTACTTTTCCCCTGTGTCAAGCACGTAGTTTTAGTAGCTCTGTAATAGTTGTGGGTATTTGAGAAGATGGAAATTCTCATCTCACAGAATGGACATCAAATCCTTCATCTGGGGAATAGAACTAACCAAGACTCTTCTCATCAAGGAATGTCCCACTCGAACCCAGAGGCTAGAGATTTCTTGTCTCTGTTGGTTCTAATAAGTCACTCTCCTCTGAATTTCACTGTCTGAGACTTTCAGCATTTATTTTTGTAGTCTTTATGTAAGGAAGAATACAAAAGTTTGTTCTACTACTTTGACAAGACAACTTTGAGCAACTGGCTTTGAGCACAGGGCAAAGAAATCTAGAAAGAATGGAGTGTAGACAAATAGGAACAAATAAAGAAGACAACACAATGACTTGGAATTTGCCCATCTTAATTAAAATATTAGTGACATACAATTGTCCTTATTTCAGTTTTCTAAAGTTTCTAAAATAATGTACACTAACAATAACATACCAAAATTGATACCTTAATAAATGATTATTTTTCCCTTTAGTACTAACATTTTGGAAAATGCTTACAGAGGTGAAGTTAGAGGCAGCTGGCCTGGAATTACATTGAACATGGGGATACCCACAGGGGTTTTCCCTACACTAGAAACTTTTTAAATTATTTAAATCAGCACAGAAACATAAGATTGAGAACTACTGTTCTGTTCTTAGATTAAAGCTAATGTTCCCAAGAATTCTACCCCTTATGATTGCTTCCCTCATATTTTAAAACCCCAGAAAGCTGATGAAAATATTCATTCTGATACCAGCTTCTCGCCATTATAATTCCCATCCTTGTATTCATTTTAATTTATGGGAGAACTGTGGGTAAATAACCCCAAAATAATCTCCCCTAACAATTTAAATTTCCTTAGAACCCAGGAAACTCTGTGACTGTCAATTTTTGGCAGTCCTTACATTCCATAAAATGTGGTCAGTCTCTGGGGAGAGTCTCAGTTATTTTTAAGGGCCCATAGATTTATTGTTGGGTCCTTAAATGCATTTTATTGTGCCAAAAGAGTCCTTCCTCAGTTTCCTCTATTGCTTCATTAAGGATTTGTAAAAGAAGTTGTCAAATAGCAGCTTGTACATATGATATTGCTTGATTAATTTTTAAAAATATTCCTCAGGGTGCCCCAGCCCAATTTTTCATGCTGACAACGATGCTTTTATTTCGACAAGACAATATATTGACCATACCCTACTGTCAAAGCATTTTATATTCAGATTCCATTTACTCGTTTACCTTCCAGATAATAATATAGAACTGAGAAATAAATTTAGTTTGTTTTTCAGTGATGAAATAATGAGCACTAAAATTGGCTGTGCCCTTCATCAATTCTTGTAATAGCTCCTTGAATCAGGCATTACTGTTATGCCTATTTTGCACTTGAGAAAGCATGGAAGTGACTTAGCTAATATTAATTATTGAATTACTAAAAGAGCTACAGTTCTATCTTAACCAGGTTAAATGTGGGTTCTAAACTTCTGAGGACTGTAGTATCTTTAGTCTCTGTATGCTCAACTCACTTTTCTATTTCCACCACACAGAACATTTGTTGGGACTATTCCCTTCAGTCCAAAGCACCATTCCCATGCATTCCATCTGACCAGTTACAACGAGCCTGTTAGAGCACAGCTTCATATTGCTTCTTCCACCAAGACATCCCAAATCCTCAACCCTTTAACTAACATTTATTTCCAAGAAATCATATCATTCATTTTCTGCACCAATTATTTTGGCACCTAGTATATGACAGATGGTGGAAATCTCTAGGACACCCTGTGATATCATAATTGAACTCAAGAAATGTATAACAAATAAAACATTACAATGTCACTCTGAGGTACCCTGAAATTAGACATTTTGGTGGTTTGTTTATAATCATGATGCCATAAATATTCATATATTCCTTGTTTTACAGAGATATCCATGTGTATGTAGATAAATCAGACAAATATTGGGATGAGTTGAGCTTGCATAGAGGCTTGATGATCATTTACAGAGAGGGACTACTATGTTCAATGTGGGATTTGCTTACTGACTTCCAAACATGATGAACAGTGATGGAACTAATAACAGAATGTAGCATTTTCTCTGTTGTAAGAGCTCAGGATAGAGTATAAACGGGTTTGGTTATATTTTCTATCACAAAGGAGTTATATGCCAGCACTCGCATTTCATTGCAATATAACCTAGAAGAGACATCTGTGTCTATTTCATAAGCTTTAGATAACTTATATTGAAGAACTAATCTACAGGAAAATCAATTCGTTTTTATCACTAAGGATGTTAGTGTCTTGTTTATAACGTAGCAACTCTGCTATAGACAAAACGTTTGCCTTTGGTTTCAGACCTAGCATGTTGATCTACTTTTAGTCAAGAGGAAACGGAAAAGACCAATCATCGTCAACACTTGAATCTGAATCCATAAAAAGATGCCATATAGGCCTGATCATTCTTTGCATCAATCTGCATGTCATATTCCATAGACGATAAAAACATCATTTTTCATTTTGCTCCTTTGCTGCTCTTTCTTCCCCTTGAGCCCTGCATTCCAACCCTTTACCTTGAGAACAGTACAAAGTATGATCCTGAAAAGACCTTGCAGTTGTAAATGTTGCTCCTGAGCTCATCTCATTGAGAACTTGTTGGGTTCATATGCACTCACGGTTGAGGACTTTAAGTCTTTCTGATTCTACTTGTGAACGAAACAGACTATTTTACAATATATATTTCATGGCGTAATTTTGACATATCATTATATTATGAATACTGTTTCTAACGCCCCGTGACCATGTACTAACAGGATAATGGGTGAGAGTAGAGAAGGAGAAAAAGAGATAGTTCTTGTGCCGTAGAAACATGCTGATAACAATTATGCTGTCAATGCTGTTAGTGAAAATGATGCATTAAAGGTACTAGTGACAAACTAAGGGCTTAGTAGGTAACATGTCTCATTTATATTACTCAACACCCATGTTCAGGTGTGTGTTCCAGCATAAGATGCAGAGCTAGAAGTGTTGCTTAGAGCTTTAGAGACCTGTGTTGATGATTCTTTACCAGCTGACTCTCAAATCCTACTTTTTCCTTGCCCTCCTATCAAGCATAAGGAAATATATTTTAGACTTTCCTGTTGCCAGCTCAATGGATGAGTGTAGTCCTTGGGAGAAGACAAACTGGAAAGGAGTGTAGAGCAAAAGGTCACCTTCAGACTAGATCTCCCTTTTCCTGCCTTAGCACTGTCTCTGATAAAGGTGTCCTCTCTGTGGCTTAAGCTCCCTCTGGACAGTTCTTTGACCTGGTCTGTTGGATCCCCACAGATTACATAGACAGTTTCAGGCTATAGCCAGTTTCCCAAACTTATGTGACCTGCCTCCCCTTTTAGAAAAAAAATATCAGTTTCTAAGTGAACAATCAGAAGAAGCTCATGAGTTACACCTGTGGTTCTTACTTTGCCCCAGCTCACAACCCCTGATCATACAATACGGTTGTCCAAGTGTCACCATGAAGGACCATGAATGACATCGACCTCCTGAGCACTGCTTTAAAGGTTTCCCCGATGTAAATAGATTCAAAAACTTAAAATTATAGGGGTCAGAGAGATAGTTCAGTGGGTGGGTGGTTGTCTTACCAAAGACAAGCAGGGGTCAATCCATAGCACCCCATATGGTCTATTGACCCCCACCAAGTGTGATCCCTGAGTATAGAGCCAGAATTAAATGCTAAATACTGCCAAAATATATATAGTATATGTAAATGTTTATATATATACATATATACATATATATATATGTACTTAAAATTCTACTAAGGAAAGAGTTCCTGGCTCTGTCACTTGCCAAATCCCCGGATATCCTCAGAACACACTTTGTTCCTTATTCTCTGCAACATTTGACCTTTTATTTTCCACAGTAAATTAACCACATCAAACTCTGAAGTCTACTTGACAATTGAATGCTCTTTTTATTGTCAATATCAAAAGTATTACAGTATGTCTTTTGCCAAAGTCCACTTTTTCTAGACATAACAGATTCTATGGTTATAGGAATATGTCTTACTTGTTTTCAAACTCAGCCTGTGGTCCTTTATAAGTGCTTGAACTCTCCAATAATGGGTTGGCCCTTAAATTTCCAATCTCTTCTGCTCACCTCACCTCTTTCCTTCAGCATCCTTACTCCCATGTGATGTAATGTAAAGAACATGGCAGTGGTATAGCTAGACCAAGATTTGAATACTTGCCATTTACCAACGATGACTTATATCAATAATCTCATTTTTTAAATGGAGCTAATGATATCTATCTTAGAGCAACATTCTGGAAATTAAATGACTTAAATTCAACAGTTCCTTATTAATATACAAGGGCTGAATAGCCCAGGGTGTGGTTAAGGGATTTTCATATATGCATGTTGAACCTCTTCTAAAAAATCCCCGAGGTAGACTTAAAACAGTGTGTGTTGGAATCCTTTGGTGATTTTCATGAGCAATAAATTTAGAGGGCTATTGTGTCTAGGGAAATGCCATGAATTTAAGAATCCTAGTAAAGAGATTCATAAACTAGTAACCTTTTTATTCTATGTATTGAATTGTGCTGGAATAATTAAAAATAAGCTCATTGAGATAGAAACCACTTCATTAACTGAAGAGAGTTAATGTTCTTGGAAAACGGGGATGGATAACTCCCGAAGGAGTTGTTTCCTGTCTACAGTAAAGGTTTATAAAGCATATGAATATATATCTTTCTGAAATGTCTGTCCTCTCTTCCAACTTTTTTTTAGCAGTCTACTTAAATAAATGCTTCCAGGAGTTTTGCTGCTGCTTTCAATGTGTTTGTGACCTTGTTTACCACCTTAACTCCAAGTACATTATGTACATTTTTATTGACGTTAGACCTGCAGAACTCTTTCTATTTGAGTCTATTCATCATAGCCTTAAAAACAGTTTCTCAACCTTCCTTGCTGTTGCCAGGATTATAAGAACATGCAGACGGCTATAATTGGGCCTATCTTTCACAAACCCTTTCTCTCTCTATTCACATAGTGTGAGCTCCAAACAGGCTGAAACATTGCCTTAAAGGAATGGATGGCAAGAAGTAGATCTTCAGAGAAAAATAAAGACCTCAGAACTAATGAACTTTTTATTTCATTCAGAGCTTATCATGCCACATATTATTTCTTGGTTCGAGGCCAAGAGTGCCAGTCAGGAGCTGCTTCTCCTCTTTTCAGTGGATGAGTAGATTTTTGAAACACCTTAGCAGAAAGGAGGGCTTGAATCAGGAAAGAGGTATTCCACAGCAGGATTTAGGTCTCCTTGCATATGTGCTGCATTTTACTTCTTAGCACTACGAAGAGCAAAACTGTCAATCCAGCAAATTAAAAAAAAAGTTATTTCAAATATGAAATTAGCAGATAAGGAGGGGAGAACAGATGTTTTGTTTGTTTTGGATTTGGGGGCCACACCAGGCTGTGTGTAGGGCTTGTTCTGGACTCTGCTCTCGAGTCACTCTTGGTGGGGCTTGGAGGAACGCATGGGAGGCAGAAGATCAAACCTGGGTTGACCACATGCAAGAAAAATGGCCACTCTTCTATCTCTCCAACACTATTTAATGCTTAATGTTGATTTCATGAATGTTTTTGTTTAAGTATCATCTTTTTTTAATATTTAATTTTTTTAATTTTAAATGAATCACTGTGGGGTACAGTTACAGACTTATAAACTTTTGTGCTTATGTTCCAGTCATACAATGATTGAGTACCCATCCTTCCACCAGTGCCCATTCTTAAATTGTGGAATTTTATGTCATCCTTTGAGTAACTTGGACATTTAATTTTTAATTACCTATCAGAACGATATTTGTGGAGATACTTTTGACATTGCTTATGCAACATTTGGAGATGGTTCAAAATAGACCTACCAAATTTGGAATTGTTCAAATGCCCTCAACTGGATATTATGCTATGATGAAAGAATACTGTAGTAGAGGAAAGTTGAGAGAATTCTGCAACAGAACACAGTTTCCCCAAAGCTAACTTTTTGTCACCATAAGCTTCTGAGTTACAAGATAATGACTTTAGTCTTTGGTTCCCTTTCAGTTTTGCTCTTTATTTATTTTTTTAATTCAGATTGAATCACCATGCATTGAGCATTTATTTATCATTGACTTTCAGGTTTGCAATGTTCTAACACCAATCTCATCACCATTATCCACTTCCCTCTACCACATCCTGAGTTTCTTGCCCACTGCCCTCAGATTGAGTCTGTGGGAGGCACTTTTTTTTTTTCCCCCTTTATTTTATTTTATTTTTTTTTAAAGTTGTAGATTTACAATTTTTTGTGCTTTGGTTTCAATTATACAATGATCAGATACCCATCCCTCCACCAGTGCCCATTTTCCACCACCATGGGTAATATCCCTCCCACCCCCATCCCCCCATCCCCCCGTCTCTGTGGCAGGGCAATCCCCTGTGTTCTCTCTCTCCTTTTGGGTGTTGTGGTCTGCAAAAGAGGCATTGAGTGGCAAACATGTTCAGTCCATAGTCTACTTTCGACATGCATCTCCCCTCCTGGGAGGATCCTCCAAACATACTTTATTTGGTGCTCCCTTCTCTATCTGAATAGCCCTTTCCTCTAGGATACCCGGCTGGCCTCTAAGTTATGGAGTAATCCTCCTGGTGCTGATCTCAGCTATTCTTGGGTATTAATCTCATACTTTGTTACTTTATATCCCCCAGATGAATGCAATCTTTCTATGTCTATCCCTCTCTTTCTGACTCATTTCGCTTAGCATGATACTTTCCATATTGTACCACTTGTATGTAAATTTCATGACTTCATCTTTTCTAACAGCTACATAGTACTCCATTGTGTAGATGTACCAAAGTTTCTTTAACCAGTCATCTGTTCTTGGGCATTCAGGTTTCTTCCAGTTTCTGGCTATTGTAAAGAGGGCTGCAATGAACAAACAAGTGCAGATGTCACTTCGACTATACATTTTTGCCTCTCTGGGATATATTCCCAGGAGTGGTATTGCTGGGTCAAATGGGAGCTCAATTTCTAATTTTTTGAGAATCGTCCATACTGTTTTCCAGAAGGGCTGAACCAGTGGACATTCCCACCAACAGTGAAGGAGTGTCCCTTTCTCGCCACATCCACGCCAGCATCGGTTGCTTTTGTTCTTTTGAATGTGGGCCAGTCTCTGAGGTGTGAGATGGTATCTCATTGTGGTTTTGATCTGCATCTCCCTGATGATTAATGATGTAGAGCATTTTCTCATGTGCTTTTTTGCCATTCGGATTTCTTCTTTGAGAAAGTTTCTGTTCATTTCATTGCCCCATTTTTGGATGGGGTTGGATGTTTTCTTCTTGTGGAGTTTAACCAGTATTTTGTATATCCTGGATATCAACCCCTTGTCAGATGTGTATTCGGTGAATATCCTTTCCCATTCTGTAGACTGTCTTTGTACTTTGGTCACTGTTTCTTTGGAGGTGCAGAAGCTTCTTAGTTTAAGATAGTCCCATTTATCTATCTCTGTTTTCACTTGCTTGGCCAGTGGCGTGGCATCTTTGAAGATACCATTAGCTTCAATGTCATGGAGGGTTTTGCCAACTTTATCTTCAATGTACCTTATGGTTTCTGGTCTGATGTTGAGGTCTTTAATCCATTTTGATCTTACTTTTGTACATGGTGTTATGCAGAGTTCTGAGCCTATTTTTTTGCATGTAGCCGTCCAGTGATGCCAACACAATTTATTAAAGAGGCTTTCCTTACTCCACTTCACATTACTTGCACCTTTATCAAAGATTAGATGAGCATATGATTGAGGAGAGATGTCAGTGTATTCAACCCTGTTCCATTGGTCTGCAGTTCTGCCTTTGTTCCAGTACCATGCTGTTTTAATTATTACTGCTTTGTAGTACAGTTTGAAGTTCGGGAGGTTGATTCCTCCCATTTTCTTTTTCCCAAGAATTGCTTTAGCTATTCGTGGGGGCTTATTGTTCCATATAAATTTCAAGAGTGTTTGCTCCATTTCTTTGAAGAATGTCATGGGTATCCTTATAGGGATTGCATTGAATTTATACAATGCTTTCGGTAGTATTGCCATTTTGACAATGTTAAGTCTCCCGACCCATGAGCAGGGGATATCTTTCCATTTCCTCATGTCCTCTTTTATTTCCTGAAGTAGCGTTTTGTAGTTTTCTTTGTACAGGTCCTTTACTTCCTTAGTTAAGCTGATTCCTAGGTACTTGATTTTCTGGGGCACAATTGTGAATGGGATTGTTTTTTCATGTTGCTTTCTTCTCTCTCACTGTTTGCGTATAGGAAAGCCATTGACTTTTGGGTATTGATTTTATAACCTGCAACTTTACTATACGAGTCTATTGTTTCTAAGAGTTTTTTGGTGGAAGTTATTGGGTTCTCTAAGTAGAGTATCATATCATCTGCGAATAGTGAGAGCTTGATTTCTTCCTTTCCTACCTGAATGCCCTTAATATCTTTTTCCTGCCTAATCGCTATTGCAAGTACTTCCAGTACTATATTGAACAGCAGTGGAGAGAGTGGGCATCCCTGTCTCGTCCCTGATCTTAGAGGGAAGGCTCTCAGTTTTTCCCCATTGAGGATGATGCTTGCTGTAGGCTTGTGGTAGATGGCTTTAATTATGTTGAGGAAGGTCCCCTCTATACCCATTTTGGCTAGGGTTTTCATCATAAAGGGGTGCTGGATCTTATCAAATGCTTTCTCTGCATCTATTGATATGATCATATGCTTTTTATCTTTTCTTTTGTTGATATGGTGGATTATGTTGATTGATTTCCGAATGTTGAACCATCCTTGCATCCCTGGGATGAATCCTACTTGGTCATGGTGTATGATCTTTTTGATGAGTAGTTGGATTCTATTTGCTAGTAGTTTGTTGAGGATCTTTGCATCTGTGTTCATCAGGGATATCGGCCTGTAATTCTCTTTCTTTGTGGTATCTCTGTCTGCTTTTGGTATCAGTGTGATATTTGCTTCGTAGAAACTGTTCGGAAGTGTTTTTGATATTTCAATTTCGTGGAAAAGCTTAAAGAGCATTGGGAGTAAGTCCTCTTTAAAGGTTTGGAAGAATTCACTAGTGAATCCATCCGGGCCAGGACTTTTGTGCTTGGGGAGACTTTTTATTACCATTTCAATTTCCTTGATGGTGATAGGTCTGTTCAGGTATTCCAGGTCTTCTTGGTTCAGCCTTGGGAGTCTGTAGGAGTCTAGGAATTTATCCATTTCCTCGAGGTTTTGATGTTCCGTGGCATAAAGCTTCTCAAAGTACTCCCTGAGGATCCTCTGAATTTCTGTGGTTTCTGTTGTAATGACCCCCTTTTCATTTCTGATTCGGTTTATTAGGGTTTTCTCTCTCCCTTTCTTTGTGAGTTTTGCTAGAGGCTTATCGATCTTGTTAATTTTCTCAAAGAACCAGCTCTTGGTTTCATTGATCTTTCGGATTGTTTTTTGGGTTTCCATCTCGTTAATCTCTGCTCTGAGTTTTATTATTTCCTTTCTCCTGTTCGGGTTGTGCTCCTTTTTTTGGTCCTTCTCCAAGCTCTTAAGCTGTGAGGTTAGGTTACTTATGTGTGCTCGCTCCTCCTTCCTGAGGAATGCTTGTAGAGCTATAAACTTTCCTCTTAACACAGCCTTTGCTGTGTCCCATAAGTTTTGGTAACTCGTGTTCTCACTTTCATTCGTTTCTAGGAATCTTTTGATTTCCTCTTTGATTTCCTGTCTAATCCACTCGTTGTTCAATAGTGCACTGTTTAATTTCCAGGTGTTTGATTTAGTTTTCTGTTTTTGTGTGTGATTTACTTCTAATTTCAGCGCATTATGGTCTGAGAAGATTGTTGATACAATCTCTACCTTCTTAATTTTATGGAGGCATGTTTTGTGGCTCAGCATGTGGTCTATCTTGGAGAATGTTCCATGGACGCTTGAGAAGAATGTGTATTCAGCTTTTTGTGGATGAAGTGTCCTGTATATATCTACTAAGTCCCTTTCTTCCATTGTTTCCCTCAAATGAAGTATGTCCTTGCTAAGCTTGAGTCTGGTTGATCTATCAAGAGGTGACAAAGCAGTGTTGAAGTCTCCCACTAGTATTGTGTTGCTATTGATGTCTTTTTCCAAATCTATGAGTAGTTGTTTTAAGTACTTTGCTGGTCTCTCATTAGGTGCATATACATTTATTATTGTAAGTTCTTCCTGTTGTACAGATCCTCTGATCAATAAGTAATGGCCTTCACTGTCTCTTATGACCTTCCTCACTCTGAAATCAATGTGGTCTGATATAAGGATGGCTACCCCAGCTTTTTTATGGGAGCTGTTTGCCTGTAGGATTGTTTTCCAGCCTTTGACTCTGAGTCTGTGTTTGCTTTGACTATTGAGATGCGTTTCTTGCAGGCAGCAGAATGTTGGGTTCAATTTTCTAATCCATCCTGCCACTCTATGTCTTTTAATTGGTGCGTTTAGCCCATTGACATTGAGAGAGATTATTGTTATGGGATTTTGTCCCATTGTTCTGTTAAAATTGGGTGTATTTGAGGGGCCTTTCTTGCCTTAAAGTAGCCCATTTAGTTGTTCTTGTAACCATGGTTTTGAGTCTATGAAGTTCCTGAGCTGTTGTTTGTCTGTGAAACTGTGTGTTGTTCCTTCTATTATGAATGAGAGTCTTGCTGGAAAAAGTATTTTGGGGGAGGCATTTATTTCATTGAGTTTTTTTACTATGTCCCACCACTGTTTTCGGGCCATGAGGGTTTCATCAGAAAAATCAGCTGTGAATTTTAAGGATGCTCCTTTGTAAGAGATTTCTTTCTTCGATCTTGCTGCTTTCAGAATTTTGTCTCTGTCTAAGGTTTTGGTCATTTTGATCAGAATGTGTCTTGGGGTATTTTTATTCAGATTTCTTCTAGCTGGTACCCTTCGGGCCTCCTGAATGTGGTCACAAGTTTTCTTCAGCTCTGGAAATGTTGTAGCAATGATGTCTTTGACAGTTTCTTCTTCATCGAGGTTTTCTTCCTGTCCCTCTGGGACTCCAATAATTCTTATGTTACCCCTCTTGGCTTCATCACGATCTTCTCTTGCCATCTGTTCCCGAATTGTGAGTCTCTTTTCCATTTTCTGCTCTTTTCGGGAGAGTCTTTGAACTTCATCCTCGAGCTCACTGATTCTGTTCTCAGCCGCTGTTACTCTGCTGCTGAGGCCTTCCACTGAGCTTTTCAATTCGCCTACGAGATTTTTCAGGTCTGACATTTCTGATTGCATTTTCCTCATTTCTGCCTTCAGATCCTCTTGTCTTCTATTGGCATTGCTTTCCATTGTTTCTTTTAATTCCCTAAGCATCCTAAGTAGCTCCCTTCTGAATTCCTTGTCAGAGAGGTTGTCTAACACTACAGTACTGTTGGTGTCATCTGGGCTAGACTCTTCAATATGAATGTTTGGTGGGCTTTTGCGTTGCTTTACCATTGTGAGAGGTGTGGTTTAGTCCTTCACGTTCAGTGTTACTATTCTGCTTGATATGCAGTGTGAGTTAAGATAGGCTTATGAGTTATTGGCAACTGTGTTTCTAGTGGCTGAGCTAAAATAGAGAAGTTTCCATCTAAGAAGTTAGCTTATGGTTCCTATGGCATATGTAGTGGGAAAATATTTCGCGGCCGCTAACGCGGCCGCGGCTCCGGAAAGAGTCCCTGGCACTGGGCGAGGAGTTGGGAATGTCTCCTGTTTGGAATTGGAGCCGTTCAGCTTTGTTGCCCAGAGCTGGGCCTCTGTGCCCGTCCCACGCGGATCAGGGGTTGAAAACCGGCTGTCTCTGGGCTGTTTCTAGCTGCGCGTGCCCAGAGAGGAACCCAGGCCCTTGGGGGCGGGCTGTACCTGTTGGAATTGGAGCCGTTCAGCTTTGTTGCCCAGAGCTGGGCCTCTGTGCCCGTCCCACGCGGATCAGGGGTTGAAAACCGGCTGTCTCGGGGGGAGGCACTTTTTAAAAATTGTTTTTATCACTGATTTTGATGTATCTTTCATGGTCTTCTGAAATTAACTGCTGCATGACAAACAATCATTTTCAAGATTTTTTATGTAGAAATGTCTTTGTCAGTATGTAACTTTTAGGTACATCTGATTGTAACTAGTAAGTTATTTATATTGAATAGATAATATTTATTTTTTTAAGAACTTGTTTATAAGAAGTATGTCATAGAATGTCTCCTATCTCCTTTGTCTAGCAAACCCTTTCCATTTTCAATGAATTCAATTTATTTCAATTCTGAAAGTTATTCATGCAAAAACAAGATTATAGAAATATGCACCCTTAACTAAATTTTTACAGATAGGACTAATACCACAATTGTGCATATACTAAGATTAGATGTGCTTATATATTTCACATTTTATACTCCTTTGCTCAAGCAGGCCCAGTAACGTCTCCATTATGAGACTTCTTGTTACTGTGTTTGGCATATTGAATACTCTCGGTAGCTTGCCAGGCTGTCCAAGAGGGGCGGAGGAATCAAACCTGGTT
Source organism: Sorex fumeus (assembly GCF_029834395.1). Taxonomy (NCBI): domain Eukaryota; kingdom Metazoa; phylum Chordata; class Mammalia; order Eulipotyphla; family Soricidae; genus Sorex; species Sorex fumeus. The sequence continues at coordinate 5,516,891 of NW_026606134.1, read as the reverse complement.
TAGCCGGGCTGGCTGCACGCAAGGCAAATGCCCTACCGCTGTGCTATCACTCCAGCCCTGATATCACTCCTTTAGGGCTAGAGCGATAGCACAGCGGTAGGGCGTTTGCCTTGCACGCAGCCAACATGGCCGACCCGAGTTCGATTCCTCCGTCCCTCTAGGAGAGCCCGGCAAGCTACCAAGAGTATCTCCCCCACACAGCAGAGCCTGGCAAGCCACCCATGATGTATTCGATATGCCAAACACAGTAACAACAAAATCTCCAATGGAGACGTTACTGGGCCCGCTTGAGCAAATTGATGAACAACAGGAGGGCCTTTACTTTTTACTTTATACTTCTTTAATGAATGCCCATTCTCTGACGGGTTAAAGATACAGGTAAGCAATCAATTTCAATGTTAATGCATTGCATATTTTCAAATCAACACAGAGAGCATTTCTTAATTCCTTTTCATGGTGACTTGATATTCTAGATTTTGGATATATATCATTCAACTAATTTCCCTGATAGATTTTTTTAATATAATATTTCATACTGTTTGCTGTTACAGTCAGGACGATGATAAATAACCCATTCGTTTTGCTTGCCTCTGAGGATATTGATAATGCTGGTTTGCATCTCCCATTGCTGTTTCCTGGGAATTCTGAATGTGTTCTGTTTCACATGGTTGAAAGTTTCAAATGGTAAAAGTTACATGTACAATCAAAAGTTTTTGAAAGTAGTCTGCTGTTTTTTTCTTGTGTCTCAAAAGAGCATTGGACAAACTGTATTTCAGATCATTATTGCCACTCTCTGTTCCAAACTTGCTATGGTTTTGGACCATTTTTGATTTTTTTCTTTTTGCTTTTTGGGTCACACCCAGCAATGCACAGGTGTTACTCCTGGCTCTGCACTCAAGAAATACTCCTGGCGGTGCTCAGGGGACCATATGGGATGCTAGGAATCGAACCCGGGTTGACTGCGTGGAAGGCAAGATCCCTACCCGCTGTTCTATCGCTCCAGCCCCGGTTTTGGACCAGTTTTGCCTCAATTTGACCACCTTCTTAATTGGGCAGAGTGCCACCCTTACATATGCCTAGTATCGTAGTTTATAGTATGTTGTTGCTATTGATTGATGTTTCCTAATATACTGCTTAAAATGAGAAGCAATTAATTTAAAATTGTTTTTATTAAATGTGCTACTCTAAATGTGAAGAAATTGATCTGAAAAGAAAAGATTGTAGTACCTGAACAGTTTTTGTATGCCATAAATCTTTTTTTTTTTTTTTTGCTTTTTTGGGTCACGCCCAGCAATGCACAGGGGTTACTCCTGGCTCTGCACTCAGGAATCACCCCTGGCGGTGCTCAGGGGACCATATGGGATGCTGGGAATTGAACCTGGGTCGGCCGCGTGCAAGGCAGATGCCCTACCCACTGTGCTATTGCTCCAGCCCCTGCCATGAATCTTTGAAAGAGAATCAGTTAAGGATAATAGGATTTTTTCACAATCCCAATATCTTATCCAGAGGTCTCTAAAAGGAAATTAAAAGAATTAGCATTCACTTTTTATTACATTAAAATATGTAGATGATCCCCAAGATCCTATATAAATAAATAAATAAATAAATCAGGCCAGAGATAAAGCTCAGCAATAGAGCCCTTGTATTGCTTGTTCAATTCCTGGCTTCAGTACCTGGCAGTGTAAAAGAAGAAGAAAATTAAATATGCAATACAATAATACTGATATTGTAGCATGGCAACCATTTGGAGGAACTCATGAAATAACAAATAGATGGATATAGAAATTATGCAATAAAATATGCACAGTAATTGAAGATGATACTATGCAAACTAGACAAATATGTAAAACATTATGAAAATGGCAAAGAACTTAAAAATAAAACTATTGATTCACTATTTGTATATAATACTCTGCACAAATTCATGAGTATGGCCTTAAACATTTATCTTTGCATAACCATCACACAATTATCAAAATTCTTATGCTTCAAAAGATTTTCTGTACCAACAACTCTGTTCTCCCCCGGTGCATGTTATATGATTCCGAGTTCTGTATGCATTCAAAAATAAATGAACATACTAATCTCAGGATATTTAAAATGTAACTTTATATCTTCTTTTTATGGCTTTTTTAGACTCTTGTTGAATTGCCTTTCATATCAGCAACAGGCTAGCTAAGCTTAAAATTACAGGGGTTCTCTAATATTTCCAGCGGGTAAGGCGTTTGCCTTGCACGCAGCCAACATGGCCGACCCGAGTTCGATTCCTCCGCCCCTCTCAGAGAGCCTGGCAAGCTACCGAGAGTATCTCGCCCGCAGGGCAGAGCCTGGCAAGCTCCCCGGGACGTATTTGATATGCCAGACACAGTAACAACAAAGTCTCCAATGGAGACGTTACTGGGCCCGCTCGAGCAAATCCATGATCAACGGGAGAGCCTTTACTTTACTTCTATTTCAGAAAAATAATCCTGAATTTATAATTTCATTTTATATTTGAGATTCTTCTAATATCCTTCCCTATTGAATCTATGCTCATCTAGAGTTCAGATCTATTACTTAGGTTAACAGAGATTTTTTTTTTTATTAAAGAAATAGAAATCAATTATCTCCACTTTTTAGATTTAACATATGAGATAAAACTTCCAAATACATAAGTCTGATTTTGTTGTTTTAGGACTTAAATATAGTTCATTTTTGTAATAATAGTATTACATTTTCTGCTATTAAATCTGACAATGGTCTCTCTATCTCCTTCAAACGAAAGCATTCTACCTGTCACCCTCGGAACTGGAACTATGAATTACTATTTCTATACTGATTTACACCATTTACTCTAAAACAATTTTCTTCTCACTCAATCAATGGGTACTTAGCAGCACTAAGATGAACAATAGCTATTTCTGTAATTGGATAGTTATATCCAAGCTATCATGCTGTCAGTTGACCATAGTTAACTATTTAGGTGCCTCTGACTGCAGTAGAGAGGAATCATATACACAATATATCTCTTGCTTCAAAACGCTTGACTAATTTGGTAGTAACTGTAGTTTTGAACTTGATGAGATCTAAGGGTTTCTTTCTTCTGTACTAGCTCATAGACCTCAAACAAAACCATCCTACTGTTTCCTTTCTTAAAGCTTCCTCGGGTTCTTGAGTTTGCCAGGTTTGACATTTGAGTTTTCTTATTCCGCTCTTCTTAGTTCTGTATCCTTCTAATGCAAACGTTTCCAGCTTGGCTGTAAAAATTATGCTTTGTTTATTTTTGTTTTGAGGCCATATTCGGTAGTGCCTTGGGCTTTATCCTGGCTCTGGGATCAGGAATCACTCCTCCAGTGCTCAGGTGATCATATGCAGTGCCAGGGATTGAATCTTGGGTGGACATGTGAATAGCAAGTACATTACTATATCTCTGGCCCCAGATTAATTATGATATATCCAATATAATGAGAGAGATGAGTAACAGAATCAAAGAAGGGTTTTTGTAAGGATGAAACATTGTCTGAGCTATGAAGAGTTAAAAAGGTAAAGGCCCTCCCGTTGATCGTCGATTTGCTCGAGCGGGCCCAGTAACATCTCCATTGGAGACTTTGTTGTTACTGTGTCTGGCATATCGAATACTCTCGGTAGCTTGCCGGGCTCTCCGAGAGGGGCGGAGGAATCGAACTCGGGTCGGCCATGTTGGCTGCGTGTTAGGCGAACGCCCTACCCGCTGTGCTATCGCTCCAGCCCATGAAGAGTTAAACCAAGTTAAATTGTTCATGATGGAATAGATATTATACATTGCTATAAATGTTGGGTGATAGATATTATTGAATTGTTATCAGATGGAAATATTATTTTGCACATATATCATTAAAGTTATTCTTTAACTGGGAAAAAGGTTCAGTGGTAGAGTTCTTACCCTGCATGTGTAAAATTCTGCATGTCATTCCTGATCTACCATGCCATGTTTGTGATTGTGGGTGCATGTACACGGGTGCACACACACAAACACATACATACATGTGCATGCACACACACATACATATACACACATTATCTCCCTGCTTTTTCTGTGGAAAAGTATTAAAATATGCATGTTTCTTAGTTTTGATTAATCTGAGTAACAGTTATTGGAGTAATGTGTTCTTTACATAAAAATGCAGTCTCACAAAGAGATTTTGTTCTTTTCTCTTCTTTCCCCCACAGACACATAGCAATGGTTAGTTTTAAAGGAAGTGTCTAACAACTAAGAACAAGTTACATACCAAGAATAGTGGGAGGATATACACTAGGATCCATTACCATTTTAATTTATGTTACTATTTTGTTGTTTAGTTAATATTAGCAATATTTTACAGTCATGCGTGCTTTATGTTGTGGATTACAACTGGCTCACTTATTACCTAAGTTGCTTTTTAGTTTTGTTGATTGTTTCTCATACTATGGAGGTATATTTTAGTGTAATGTGATAAATTTAAAAACATTTTTTGCTATTGACAATTTGCTACAACGACATATAAAAAGTCAATGGGTAGATGAAAAGATGTCTCCCATCATTTATCATGAGGGAAATTCAAATCAAAGTCTTGATGATATATCTCTTCTCACTGTTAGAATATCTACTATCATAAATAATATGCAATAATAAATGCTTTAAAAATTAGAAAGAAAAGAAAACCCTTGTGCATTATTAGTAGGAATGTGCTGATACATAATGCAAACCATTATGTAAGGTACCCAACAATAGAACAGAAATGCTATATGTTGCTGCAGCAGTATTTAGAATAGTCAAAGTATCAAAACCAAGTTTATTATTGCAGAAAAAAACACTATGTGGTTTAGAGTGCAATAGTATTCAAACTTCAAGGACATTCTTTCACTTGTTACAATATAGATAGGTTTGGAGACCTTTGTGCTAAATGAAAATAATGTCAGAAACAAATGCTGTACAATATTGCTTATAAGAGAAACCTCAAACAAATCAGTTTAATTCATATAAAGAGAATAGAGCAGTGATTTTCAGTTGAAAGGAGGGATAGAAAGAATGAGAGTGAAACTATAAAATGCTCAGATTACTATTGTCTCCAAGTACGGGGAGGAAAAGGGCAGAAAAGTAAAGAAATTGAGGGGACGAGAATAGATGAGAAGCAATGGGGAACAGGGTTGAGGGTATCTGAGTGCATGGTGGTACAGAGTTTGGGACACTGAAAAGAAGAGATCCAAGGGTCAACACCAAAAATAAGGACTTTCCTGTCAAGGTAGCGGGCAGGGGATGGGGGTGGGGTGAGTGGGAGATAACCTGGCAATGCTGGCAGCATAAGGGGAAGAAGACCCCAGTGGTAGGATTTATGCTGGAATATAGTATGTGTAAAGGCAGCTCTGAATAAATTTGTAAATCATGGAAGTTTAATAAAATCTAATAAAAATGGATATGCATTTTAGTTCTAAGCTGAATCAGAGTTGAGGATCTCATGTACAGTGCAGTATATAGCAGGTGATACTGCATTGTTTAAGAAAAATTTGCTTTAGAAAGAATGATTTGATTTTTCATGATCGGTCACAATCAGACCGGTCACAGTCCTCCCGTTGTTCATTGATTTGCTCGAGCGGGCCCAGTAACGTCTCTATCATGAGACTTGTTGTTACTGTGTTTGGCATATTGAATACGTCACGGGTAGCTTGCCAGGCTCTGCCGTGTGAGCGAGATACTCTCGGTAGCTTGCCGGGCTCTCCGAGAGGGGCAGAGGAATCAAACTTGGGTTGGCTATGTTGGTCGCTTGTAAGGCAAATGCCTAGAAAATAAATATTCATGGAAGACAAGCATGTCCTCATTATATTTCTTTGGGAAGTAGAAACTTTAAAATAATAAAATTATGACGCGTGAACAGTTCTTCTCCATTGTCAAAAACGGCATCATATGATTGTTGCCTACATGTCTCAGTCAGACCAATGATGTACTTGATCTTTTGTGCATCCATCAGGTCTTCGATGGATGCATCCGATGCCAGCATACATGCATTGAAAGTACAGACAGTCATTTTTGTCCTTCTTTGTTTTGGCAGCCTAGTTCGGCCTTGAGACTTTATTAGTCTCTCCTTCCTCATCCTTCTTAATACTGCCATATTGGTGGCTCTTTCAGGATCAGGGGAAGGAGACCCATTGTATTTACTGGTTTTGGCATAATGGATATGCCACGGATAGCTTGCCAGACTCTGCTATGGGAGTGGGGTATTCTCAGTAGCTTGCCAGACTCTCTAAGAGGAATAGAGGCTTTTAGGGTGGCCTGTAATCGCCCTTGAAGGTTTTTCCATTGTTCAAACCATATTTGAACCCTATCAAATATGGTGCGGTAATCTTGTATTAAGTGTCTTATGATGTGTCCCAAAAAGCATCCTGGAAGCAGAGGATCTCTATTCCCGGGTCCATTGAGCCTGGAGTCCAAGGTCACAGAGTTCCACTTACCTGGTTCTGTGGGGCTTCACTCATGTGGGAGTTTGGCCCTAGTGTCCGGAAAGCGTCCTGGATCATGGAGGTGGCTGAGTAGAGGAGGTAGTGGATTAGGATTGGCGGAACACTAGATGAAGGAAAACCATAAGAGCAAATCGGGTTCCGAAAAGGATTCAGCACAATCGACCATATCCACACGATAACCAAGCTCATTGAGATTTCTTGGGAGTTCAAGATGCCACTCTGTTTAACATTCATTGATGTAAAGAAGGCCTTTGATTCTGTTTAGACTGAAGCAGTCATCAAAGCCCTAGCCAAACAGGGTGTTCAAATTCAATACATCAGGATCCTCTGTGAGCTATATTACGGATTCACTACCAGGATTTCACTATTCTACAAGGAAGTGATCATCCATGTCAAGAGAGGGGTTCAGCAGGATGATACCATTTCAACAAAACTCGTCAGTGCCACCCTCAAGAACATTATGCGACGACTGGAATGGAAAGGAATGGGAGTGAAGATAGACGGTCGGCAACTACACCACCTCTACTTTGCTGATGACATCGTTCTAATAACACCAAACATTAGCCAAGCAGCACAAATTCTGGCCGTCTTCGATCATGAGTGTGGAAAGGTCAGATTACAGCTGAATTACACGAAGACAATGTATGAGAAACGGTCTCATTTCTGACACTCCATTCGCTCTCAACAGAGCGAACATCTCTGAATGCAATAGTTATGTGTACTTAGGTCGAGAAGTCAACATGATGAATGACCTGGCACCTGAGTTGCACAGGAGGAAGAGAGTTGCTTGGAACGCCTTCAAGAGCGTCGAAGAAATAGCTAAGAGGACAAAGAACCTCCGGCTCCAGGCACATATCTTCGATTCTACTGCATTAACATATGCCTCAAAGACCTGGGCCCTACGAAAACAGGATGAGAACATCATTTGAGTCTCCCAAAGAGTAATTGAAAGAATAATTCTTGGAGTATCATGCTTCACTCAAATGAGAAAAAGAATCCGGAGTCCTGACCTCCATTGACAGCCAAGAATCAGGGATGTTCTCTTGTTTGCCAAGGCATCGAAAATCAGATGAGCTGGACACATAATGAGATTTGAAGATGACCTCTGGACTAGAGCCATTACTGACTGGATTCCACAGGACGTCAAAAGATTGTGTGACGCCCACCTACGAGGTGGTCAAACATCTTCATCAAGACCTTGAATGATAGGTTTGAGGCTCTTCGTGTTCCAAGAATGAGCAGATGCCATTGGGCTATACTATCACGCAACAGGGACAAATGGAGGCATTACTAGTGCCCGCTCGAGCAAATTGATGAGTAACGGGATGTCACGTTATCAAGTGATAGCATGTGAAATATGTGTGTAATACGTTAGAAGGGCTAAAATGTAGAATAATGCTGCCAGTCAGACCTGAAAATTTTGTGTGCCTTATTCTGTATTCAATACCCTCCTCTTCTCACTAATAACCTGTTCAGTGGGCTAGAGGGTCACTCTGTCTCTTAAGCTAAGGGAGAGGAAGCTCTTAGGTATGTGCTTCAGGAAAATAAAAGCATGTGTATGGGAAGAATTTGAATGCAAATGTTGATGGCCGTGCTATTATATGAGGTAGTCAAAAGCCAGATATAAGTCAAATGTCAGTCAATGGGCAAATAGAGAAGCAATGTGAGATGGTGAAAGAATGGATAAAGGCTCTGCAAGGAAATGAAACAAAGAAGCTGAAAATTCTGCTACAGGACTAAAATTCACCAATACAAAAAAGTTATCCACAAAACCCCATCCACAGTATGATTGCATTTGTATGAAAAACCTGTGAATCTAAGGACAGCAAACCAAATAGTGACTGATTGGCTTTATGAAAAAGAGCGGATACCTATGGGCATAAATCACTTGGTGGTGGTGACAGGAAGGAGAGATCCTGACAATGTCCCACTGTTGGGTTAGGACTCTGGATCTCTGAACAACAGGAACTCTGAAATGTAAGCTCTCCAGAACAATTCATCCTGTGGCTAAAATCAAACATTTATGAGTTTATGTCTCATAGATTCACGACATCATGTCTCACTACATTTTACTCATTTAGCTTTCTTCTTTATTCCTCCTCACAGCTTTATAAGGTAGACATTACATCAACCCTGTTTTCATGATGCGAATCTGAATCATTTTGGTTAATGTGACACAGCGTGTAGAGAGCTGAACAGAGAGACTTGAACCCCAGTGTCTGAGTACCTGATGCTCAGTCACGTACCTTTGCTTCCATAATAGATGCTCTGTGAATGTTAGTCTATGAAAGAATAATGTTTAGGGACTGCTTTTGTGAACTGCCCTTGTGACACAATACAAGTGAGCACTTGTGTATGATGAACTCTTTCTGTCACTGCTTTAGTGCATTTCAGAAACTAATTCTTTTCTTACATCCTGATATTTACTTCTAAAGTGATATGATTAAGTAGATCTATAAAAATCTTTTACGATTTTTCAGTAGGCTATTAGAGAACAAGCAAATGATTGTCTTTCGGCCACTAGCCATTAACCTGAAGGATCAGTTCTTTCTTTTTAACATATTCACTGTGACATGTTTATGGTGAAGATTTTTACTGATGAGGATTTTGCTGCTGGTGGTGTTAAAGAGAAAATGCCTGTGTATGTTATGGATTGTTGCTCTCTTTCTCTCTCTTTGACTGTTCCTTGAATAAACAGTTTATATAGTTGAAAAGGATGTTGTACTAAAATGCTAGCAAAAGAAATATTTAAAAATTATTCTGTGGATTTGATAATATTGTGTATAAAATTAAAGCACTGGGATTATATTTGGTAATTTAGGTTCAAATAAAAAATTGATATTAAAACTTGATGGGGGAGAGGCTAAGAATGACTCAGTGGCTGAAAGTGTTTGTCGAGCTAGCATGAGGCCATGAGTCAATCCTCGGTGCTGATGGATGCTGGTATCCCTGGCATCACCACCTAGTGTGAAGTTGCAGAGTTAGGTAAGTGTGAACACTACAACTAAAAGTGGTGTATGGTTTCTCCACAAGAGCGACAACTACAGGTACAGAAACAGTGTGACTGAAAATACAAATCCCTTCAAATATGGACACCATCACAAATTCTGCAAAACACTACAACTAGAGTGTGCATAGGTACCACAACTAATGTGATAAGCACATATACAAGTTCTACAACCAGACACTGAACCCTCAGCAAATAACACAACCAAGTGTTGTGTAAATTTCATCATCACAGCTAAAGCCCTAGAGGGAAAGGAAGGGGAGTAATTAAAACTCTGAGAAATTAATCTTCATTGGCAAAGAATTAAACCACATGCCTTCAGTGTTATGACTATTAAAGATCTATGGGATTGTGAATATATCTGTTGGCCCAGATGATGTTCAGACTAAAAAATTCATTGTAGAGTTTAATTGTAATTATCATATTTATTTTCATGTCTTTGTTGTTCAACACATTGTTTTTAGTGCTTTTTCTATAGTGGTCCAGTTGAAATGGTATATAGGAGTTAGCTCATTTGCCTTGAGAAAACTTTGGGCCGGAATGATAGTACAGCAGTGAGGATGCTTGCTTTCCCACAGCTTGTCAGTTCGACCCCCAGCACTACACATGATCCCTCAGCTCACCAAGAGTGATCCCTGAGTGCAGAGCCAGAATAAATCCTGAATACTACCACAGGATGGTCCAAAAGGGAAAAAAAACTTTATTACTGGGGACGATAAGACCTGAATCAAGAAAAGGGTTAATAAACAAGAATTTTAAGTTGTGTTCAGGTAAGATAAGCAAGCTAATGAGATGATAAGACTGAACTTTTTTGAAGTGTATTAATATGGAATTAATGATCAGAGATGTATATAGTATGGTTAGGAAAGGTCTCTGTGTGGAGATAATATTTCAACAGAGACAAAATCCCGAGAAAGAAACAACATAATAGGAATAAGGGGGAAGAACATTCAGAAACAGGGAACAGCATGTTTTTTTTTTCACTCTGAGAAAGTAAAGAATGTGTATTGAAGGACTTCATGGGATATTAATGAGTCTGTACTAACAACAATGTTATAAGACAGAAAAGGATAAGAAATTTAATTTTATTATAAATAAAATAAAGAGCTTTTAATGCTTTCAAATAAAAAGGTTATTAAACACAAAGTATAAGAAACTTGTTTGGAAGGCAGAGAAGAGAACATAGATTTAAGTGCTTGTCTTGCATGAGGCTGACCCTAGTTCATTCCCATGCACCAAGTATAGTCCCTGGGCATCACAAAGAACAATTTAAAAATACAAAAAAAGTATTTTGGAGTGAAGGAGTAAACGAAGAAATAAGGAAGCGAAGATGGGAAACTATATCAGTATGACAGAAAATGGAAATCTTTACTAATGTGATACTCAGTGCTTGATGGAGATGGAGTGTGCAATTTTATTAATTTCAATAAAAACTATACAGTGTTTATTATGTTTGGATGAGTGTAGAGAGAAAAAATATTATCAAGTTGACCACATCAAGTTTTTGCTGGATGCAGACATCACTGGCAGGAAGATTAACAGATTAACAGTTGAATGGAGAGCTGTCTTTTGGACACATCTATCAGAGGACTCCCAAACATTCCGCTGGATTAGGCTAAAATAAATGTGAAGTGCAGAGAGTTCTAAACTTGAAATATATAATCCAGGAGTCATAACCATAAAAATAGTAAAGTTAAACTTTTATAGGTAAGTAACAGTGGTAGATCTGTTTTTCTAAGGAGTACTCAGAATCCCTAGAGTTGATTCTTGCTAATTTAATCTACAAAATCCATTATGTCTGAAGGAAGCAGAATGCTTAATATAAGTTTCTAATGGGTTTGCAATATGTCACATTTTGCAATCAAGATTGTCAAACCTGTTTTTGCCTTTGCTTTTCTATGGATTGAAAGGTATGAATTAACACTGTCTGATTATAAATCTTGGAGGTCTCTCAAATCATTTGATTATGTCTGCTAACATAAAACTATTAAACCACAGGATGATGATTTTATACTAAATTCATGTATGTATTCTTTATCCACACTTCATTATACATGAAGATGCTCTTCTTCTGACTGCTGATGAAGGAGGTTCTCTGTATCACATATTCTTACTAGTGTGAAAACTGACATCCATCACTGCACCAATGACTCATCCAGGAAGAGATTCTTCTAAAGAAAAATTCACTTAAAATTTGGCATAACCTATATTCTAGGAGAGATTAAAAATCAAAGGCTGATAAACTTCAAAAGGCTAGGAAAGTGCTTCTTGAAATACATGATATTTAAGTTCAATCATGAGGGGTGGGCTGAGATTTCTGCAAAGACAAGATAGGAGAGAGTACACCATGGAAGAGATATGCAAAACAGAGAATGAAAAACATAAGAATTCATGTGACATAATCACATATTGAATGTAGCACATAAAAAGAAGCCTGATACTAGCAGAGAGTCAATATCTGATTAATGAATATATGAATGACTGAGCCCAATCTTACGAGCAACACAATATTACTGGACTCTAATTTCTGAACCAAGAGTGAAAAATAACATTTAATATTTGATTATAAATAAATAAATCCATTTAATATTTGGATTATATGTAATAACATTTGGCCCATGGTAAATAGTGCACATGAAACTTCCTCAAGATAAATGTCTGAGAATGTTGCTTTAAATTTATGGATGAGTTTGGAAAGAACAATCAGGAAAGTACAGAGAAAGAAAGGATGGAAGAGAAAAAAGGTTTTAGAAGCCTATTTCTCCCTTGCCTTGATTGTTTTTGCAGTACCTTGAAGATTACACAGTGCCTGGGTTCTTGTGTAGTCTGGTTGTACACTCAGCAATGGTTAGTGTTACCAGGAATCAAATTTTTAGCCTCATGAATGCAAAGCAGGTATTCTGCCACTGAGCCACATCACTGGGCCTCAAAAAATGTTTTTTTTAAAAGCATCTTCAGGGAAATGAGCATTCAAGGAAATTGCTCTAAGGTGACTCAGGGCATAATCTGTGAAATAGGAACCACAAATGATTAGACTCAGGAAGGGAAAATCATACCTGAATATTGATATAAGCCAAAGGAAGTAGAATAAAAAATCAAAGTTTATGACAGGAAGTCAAAATGAGAGACTCCATCAAGTAGAGACCAGGAGTACGCAGCCTTACACAGTGACCAGGAGAGACTGGTGAAGAAACACAGTCAACTCTAAAAATTGGGAGTCTGAAAATATTAGAAATTAATTCCACTTAATTTCAGTGTCTGATTCCAGTTTGGCTTTCTTTTCTCTCTAAACCATCCACTCAATATCTTAAAACTACAGTTTAGCTCTGTCAGAAGTGATGTACAACGGATGGCTAAGAGAGAGCACTTTTCCAAATCAACATAAGGACTGGAGAGCAGTTAAGACACCACTGAAGATGAAGTAGTGAGTTTCTCTGAACATTCATTTGCAAAAAGTAATCTTTCACTCAAGATAGGAGTGGTTGAGTTCAATGACAATGTTGATTATGTTGGAGGAGAAAGTGATAGAACTCTTTATTCTTTAGGGACATCACATTTTTTTGAAAACCACTCGTGTAATGTTTTATGAGGTTTCAATTAAATTTGTGCCAGACTAAATGTGAAGTTATTCCTTGTTCTCACTCTGAATTATTACAGAAAGCTTTCCTAACACTATAAATTGAAAAAATGAATGGTGTCAATCCATTTTCAAGTGGATAGTGTGCCACTTTAATTCCTGGAATTCATATAATCTGAATTTTATATACACAAATAACCACAACTGTTTAGTACTCAGGATTTATATAATCAGAACTCTATAGCTATGAATAATGTCTTGTGTCCTTCCGCTTAATTTCTTAGTGTTCCTTACAAACAGTGTTGCAAAAGAATACATCATGAGAGGACTCTCGAAGGGCCAAAGAAATAGTAAGGTAAGGCACTTGCCTTGCATGTGGCCAACCCATGTTTAATTCCCACCACCTAGTATGGTCCCCAGAGTATTGCTGAAGCTCTTCCCACCAGAAAAAAAGAGTATTCTTGAAATTCTAAGATTTGTTCAGCTTCAGAAATTTATCCAACATGGGCTGGAGCAATAGCACAGTGGTAGGGCATTTGCCTTGCACGCAACCAGCCCAGCCAAGCCGGGTTCAATTACTCCATCCCTTTCAGAGAACCTGGCAAGCTACTGAGAATATTCTATATGCCAAACATAGTAACAACAAGTCTCAAAATGGAGACATTACTGGGCCTGCTTAAACAAATCAATGAACAATGGGAGGACAGTCATGCTTATGCATTTATATTACTATTATATGATTAGTACTATTAAACAATTTTTGCTGTGTCAATATTCTATAATTATTATAAATTCATATAATTATTGCTGCTTTCCAAAATGTGTGTATATCCATATATACTAGAGCTTAACTGAATAGTGTCTAATTATTTTTAAAATACATTAATGGAATAATTTATACAAATAAGACAAACTTTCGCTATCACTGATCCCGTTGCTCATCGATTTCCTCAAGCAGGCACCAGTAACATCTCCATTCATCCTAGTCTTGAGATTTTAGCAAGTGCCACATTGGAGGCTCTTTCAGTGTCAGGGGAATGAGGTCCATCATGATTACTGGATTTTGGCATATTGGATACGCCATGGGGAGCTTGTCAGAGTCTGCTGTGCGGGCAGGATACTCTCGGTAGCCTGCCGGGTTCTCTGAGAACAAGAACTAGACAATAAAAGGTCTCCTGCACGCTTCCAGGAACTTGGTTTTATAGTCTCTGGATCTTGGTAGTTGGTGGGTGTAACTGTCTAGCTACTGGAAGATGGGGGATCTGGGTGGAGGAAGCCCAGTCCCAGTTAGAGAAGGCTTGGACATCTCATTCCAGTGCCCCCCCCCAAAAAAAAACTTTTGCTAAGATAGTCTAAATTGTAATGCTTTTAATGAGTTTTCCAGAATGAAAACAACAAAACACTGTCCTCCCGTAGTTCATCAATTTTCTCTAGTGGGCCCAGTAATGTCTCCATTTTGAGACTTGTCTTTACTGTGTTTGGCATATTGATTACATATAGGCTTTGCCGTGGGGGCGAGATACTCTCGGTAGCTTGCCGGGCTCTCCGAGAGGGGCGGAGGAATCAAACCCGGCTTGGCCGGGCTGGCTGTGCGCAAGGCAAACGCCATACCGCTGTGCTATCGCTCCAGAATGGAGAAGAAAAAACTTACCAATGTGTTGGGTAAGTTATTAAATTACCACTTGAAGGGCCAAAGAGATAGTTCGGTGGATAAGGCATTAGCCTTGCTTGTGAATGACCTTAATTTGACTCCTCACTGATTGTGATTCCATTGATTCAAACACTTCTGGGAATGTTCCCAGAGCACAGAGCCAGAAGTAAACCTTGAGCACACTCAGATGTGCCCAACATTCCAAAGCCCTCTCCCCAACAAAAAAGGGCTTCTTGAAGAGACCTGAGCTATTCTTTTTTAACATCTGATGGACATAAAACCAGCAAGCAAACTTATAGAATGTTTATTTACATAGCATTTATAGAGTCTTCAATCACCCATATTAGTGATGGTGCTAATGGGGCTTCCTCCTTACAGTATATTGCTCTGTTATTTGTTAACCTGCATGGTTTTGCATTTCTTTCTATTCTGGAGTGCTCCTCCTTATTGTTCCAGAAAACCTTGACTCGTCCTTCAAAGTACAGTTGGAGCATCATCTTCTTTGGGGAGTTTAAACCCTGATAATATCTTCAGTCCACTGTCAGTTAAATCTCCCCTTTCCTCACCTGCATTCTTTTTAAGTACCCAGGATCTTTATCCAAAGTACTGATTGCATTGTTTGGAGCTGTACATTTTGAGTATTATTTCATACTGACTGTGAATCATTCAGAGCAGTGAGATTCTTTATATGCAAATGCCAAGCACAAGTTCTGCCACATGTGGCAGTCCGTTAAAAAAAAGCCGAATAAATCTATTGGAAATAAAATCTCAAATGTAGTTTTTAAATTTGATTTATTTAGTTGCTCATGATTTATATCTGAACTTTCATGAAATTATAGGCTATTTGCAAGTAAAAAGATTGGACCTTTTATTTCATGGCATCTTATGAATCCCCATATACATAAGTTTTAATATCAGAGATAATAAAATACTTTATATTGAATGTGAATCTTATTTATTAGAATGATACATAATGCTTGAAGTAGTTATATACATTACCTCTCTTAAGGTTAGCATTTATTGAAGTACTTCAATTAGTAGTTTTTTTCTTTGCTAATATTGAAACCAAGGTTCCTTGCATAGTATATTTTTTGTAACATATGCACCAAAGAGGCAAAAAACTCTTTATGCTTAAATGATTCTATTTTATACATACAACTATCATTGGCTTCCACATAATTGAATACTTGGTGAAATTTTGCCAAAGCTTTATTAATTCATGCCCAAAGTTGTTGGATATACGATTTAGATCTCAATTATGCCATCAATTCCCTTTAATTCCAATTGGGCATACTAATCAAATACTTACTGTCATCCATTATTCACATAGCAGAGCATATAAAGAACAGTGTAAATAATTTGAAGGTATGCAGACAAGAATTATCTTAAACCCTTGTTCTTTCATCTACTATTTAGTGATTAAGGGCAAAATAACCTCTAAGGCAAAACTAACCTCTTTGTCCTTATAATGTGATTATTATTTCTATGACTTTAAAAATTTTGTTCTATACCCAGTGGTTCTCAGGGGCCACTTCTGCATGGGAGATGTTTCTGGTGCTACTCAGAGGACCATCAAACCTGGCTGTGAGGGACTAGATCAATAATATAGTGGATAGGGCATTTGACTTGCATGCAGCTTAGCTGGGTTTGATCCCTGGAATCCCATATGATCTGTGCACAGATCCAGGAGTAAGACTACGAACTGTCAGGCATGGCCCCCAAATGAAAACAAACTCAGGCCTCCAGCATGCATATTAAGCATTCAGTCCATGGAGATAACTCTGTGGCCGAAATAGAATTTCAATTTCTGAATGGGAGGATTTGAATCTCAGTCTTCAAAAAGGTTATAAAAAAGACAAAAGTGTCATAATATTTGGCATCTCGAGGGTACTCAAAAATTCAACCTGAGCTTCAGCAAAACAAAGTCTTTCTCATTCTCCATTATATGAAACCTTGAAGTGCTCCTTAGGAAAGTGGGTCCCAACCTCAGACAATTGAAAATTGCTTGCCAGATGGCCTTGTCTAATGGTGGTGTTGGATGGGGTTTTAAAAGAAGGTGTGTGACAAAGAAGTTATATCATTCTGTTTCAATTGGAGACACCATTATCTGCATCAGACCAGCCAAAGGTTAGTTAATGCCCCGTGCCCAACTCCTAGACTTTATAGCTATAATGGCTTTGCAAAGCTCCTAGAGCTCCCCATTACTGTCACCTTCTGATTTAATGACAGAACTTGTTCCCTAAAGGACGGTACTGACACTGTTTCTTTGATAGGCCTAGGTTTCTGGGGAAATGTTCATTTTTTTCTCCTGGAGAATGGCCAGAAATTCATTTCACATGTGTCTTGATATCAGGTGAAGTGAGAAGACATAGTTTTCTTTCTCTCATTGTGTTCTTGATTGTGTTTCTAACTTCTATTGTTCAAACAAAACAGAACCACTTTACAAAAACATTCCTGGTATATTATGGATCCTAGCTATTCATCACTGCTCATTGTTAAAATGATGAGGATTGGTGTGATGATTCTTGTCATTAAAATATAAATTAAATTGCAATATACATTGTAAATATAATTTAAAAAATTTTATCCATAAGGTACTGCCAGTGTGGTTGCTTTGTGTTTCACTTATTTATTTTTTGGGGGGGTCACTCAGTGGTGCTGAGTGGCCACACCTGGTTTTCTGCTTGAAGAGCCAGAGTTGATGGTGCTGGGGACCATATACAGTGACTGAGTTAGAATCAGGCAGCCACAGCTGCATGTGAGGTGAGTACCTTAACCTCTGCACCATCTTTCAGGAAAGCTGCTATGTTTATGAGAGAAAGATTGGCAAAGGAAGGCATTGGTGCCTTCAGCCCTATTTTATTTTTCCCCTCCCTCATTCCCTCCCTCCATCCTTCCTTCACTCCCTTCATCCTCTGTTGCTTCTCTCTTTTTCCTTTTCCTCCACATAATTCTTGTTCTCTCTCTCTTATTGCTCCTTTTTTCTCCCTCCTATTTTATACTTTGTAAGTTTATGAAGTGAATCCTCTTGCCAAAGTCCTTTTTTTATTGTCTTATTTGACATTTTCTCCCCAATCTTATTAGTTCTGTCTTGTATCCTTATGTTTTTTTCCAATATTTATAGATTGTTATTCTATTATTTGCTTATCACAAAGCCAAACATTAGGCTTTTATCTACTTTAATCTGGCCTCATGAATCAAACTTTCCTTTGCCTTCACCATATCTTCATCTGTTGCTAAATGATTTTAACTTGTGTGGATCATTTTTTTTTAAGTAGAAGTCCATTCTGACTTCATGCAAGAATCCAAGGTTACAATCTTTTTGACTCCATTTGTCAATTTTCTTCCCCTGTAGAAGCATTTCCTAACAAGTTAGTAATGGTAGTTCTCTAGCTGATTTATAATTTTGTAAATTTTTGCAGGGTGAATCTCTACTGAAATTTTCTGAGTATATTTTTCCCCAAAGTCAGGAACCAACTATTAATATGATTCTATCCTATTTCTCACACTTGCCATTAGATTCTCTGCTACTAACTTTCCTTCTCTCTACCAGGGAAAGAATCCCATGTGCTTTCTGGAAAGGACCGGTCTAGGTGAGGTATCCCGAGTGCTTAGGGTATTGGTAGCATCCCTGATTAGGCACCTGTTGTCACATGTACCTATTTGTTCCATGTTAGTTACATCCTTTCTCCTGAGGACAAATGATACAAACGTGTGAAAAGGCCCTGAACTTATGAAGATATGGCAAACACAGGTGTTGTCATGATTATTCTTCACCAGTTCTTCACCCAGTTTCCAGCTGCACACAATTCACTCCCAGGGGAATTATTAGGCTGTGGCGTCAGCACTTTCAAGTCTTGCTCTCTAAACTTGGTGATTTTATCCCATTTTCCAGTATCTGAAGGCACTAGTCTTTGAAGCTGTGTTTCAGGCAGTGTCTTAGGGAAATTTTTAGCTAAATATGTGATCCAGATAGGGTCACATATCTGTGATTTGGTTAAAGTACTTGATAGCTATGCTATCAAAATATCTACATCTCTTGTATGGCACTTATAAACTAGTTTGTCATTAAAATAGTGGTAAATAGATCACAAGTCTGTGATTTGGTTAAAGTATTTGGTAGCTATACCATCAAAATATCTACATCTCTTGTATGACACTTATAAACTATTTTGATAATTAAAATAGTAGTACATAGATTTTATAATGACTTAGGACACACACACACATATATATGCATATATATATATATATAGGCAAAGCCATATAAATGTCATTAGAAGGGATTTAGTAAAAGAGTCCTAACCCCTTACACTTTCAAAGCACCTATTCTAGTCTAGATTATTCTTTTCTATTATTTTTTTCTTATCATGAAAGAGTAATCATCCCATTCTTTTCCAGTGCACTTAGTTCTAAACCAATTGATCTGTTTAAAAACTTTTTGATCAACCGTAATGTTGATTTTTACCAATGATTAATTATGGTAGATTGCTTCTTTGTTAATACTCAAAATGACAGTGTTTAAATGGAACTTGGGGTGTGGCTGTGACTCAGACTTTGAACTAAAGTTTTTAAGCATATAGGTATGCTTTTCTGTCTGCCTGCACAGGGTAATCTGAGATAATACCAGGCTGCCTTCACCACGGGAGAAGGACAGGCTTCTTGGTGGGGATATCATTATGTCATGTGCACAGGAATTAAACAGATGATTGGGTTACTCAATGATCAGGAAAATTCAGGAGGTAATGGAGCTCACATTGGTTGTGCAGCTAGAGTACCCTGCTGGCAAACTGAGAAAAAGGCAATCTCTAGAGATTTTGGGGCGGCAGTTGGACTTTTACACAGAAACATCTGGTAACATAGACAAGCATCACAGTTAAAAGTGAATAGATAGAAGGAGGAAACTAATAAATGGGATCCAAAGAGCCGAGGAGAGTTTCAGGTAAAATCCATTCCATGCATTAGCACGTGTCTGGATGCTGACTGGTGGTTTTTCCTACAGATAGGTCGGAAGTAAGACAGAATCGTCTTAAAAAGATTCATTTTAAGAATTTTAGCTTACAAAGGTGTGAAAGTAATGTGCATCCAATAGAAACTCTACTTGGAAGTTTGACTTTTTGTCTTGCCCTAGACCAGTGAAATATGCTCTGATACCCTGTCCTAGTACAGGAGACCAGGAGCCGTATGTTAGTGGTCGTGCTCTAGTGGACATGCCCTAGTGGCCATGTGCTGCAGCTCCCAGTCCATCCCACCATCACAAGAGCAAGCTGCTTTCTATTCACCTTTTATGACACCCACTGGAAGGCAGAAAAGGAATGGTCTTGTTGCTCTATCATCCCCATGAACTATAAAATAATCTTGATTGAATGACACAAATACTTCATGCCTTGTGTGATTTGAGCAGTGGAAGTTAAGGAAGAACCCATGAAATGATTTTGCTTTTACTGTTTCAGGACAATAATCAATAAATGACATGAGCTAGTACAGAGTTTATTATAAAATGGGCTGCGCGATTATTTTGCCCCACTATGGGCTAATGTAAATATGTTCAGTACATTTATGTTAAGCTAAGCTGTGGTGTTAATAGGTGTATTTAATCTGTTTTCTACCTTTGGTGTATTTCAACGCAGGTTTATCGAGACATAGGCCCAGTGTGAGAGGAAGAGCTAGGCTGAGTGCAACCAGGGGATCACTACCTCAAGCAATGCCAGTTTGTCGATTGCCTCGAGCAGGCCCCAGTAACGTCTCCTTCATCCTAGCCCTGAGATTTTTAAGAAAGTGCTATATTCAAGGCTCTTTAGGAGAATGCGACCCATCATTGTTACTGGTATTTGGCATATTGGGTATGCCACGGGTAGTTTGCCAGACTCTGCCGTGTGGGCAGGTTACATTCAGTAGCCTTTGTTCCTCTGCCGGTAACTTCAGGTGTGCAGAGAGTGGTCTCAGCATGGTGGTGGCTGGTCCTGGAGGTCTTCAGCTGCTGGAGCCCTGGTCGGGGTGGGGAGGAAAGCTCAACCCGCTCCCCTCCAAGGGGCCCTGGCGAGGACAGCCAGTTTGAAGCAGCAAGAAATGAACAGAGTTGGGGAGGGCAGAGAGGGATAGTGGGTAGGAAGCTTGTCTTGCATGAGGATAATCTGGGTTTGATCCCCAGTACCCCTAGGGGACCCCGTAAGACTAATCCCTTAGCACAGAGCCAGGAGCATCTGAGTACCACTAGCACTCTCTCTCTCTCTCTCTCTCTCTCTCTCTCTCTCTCTCTCTCACACACACACACACACACACAAACATGGAATGAACATATTTTCTTGGCATTTCCCACTTGCTGTCGATGAACACACAAACATAACAGAGGCTGAACACCTCTGCTAAAATACAAATGTATTTTTTCACATTGCTGCTAGTGCTGTAATTAGTATTTGTCACCATCTGGTGCATTCATTAGTAGTCTCTGCTTTGATGGACAGACAGAGTAAAGTAATATGAAATGTTGGCAGTCATAGCCGTTTCAGTAGGAACAGTTTGTCCAATGTAAAATCCAAGTGTGAGCCACCAGTGGTATGTACCTGCACCAGTATTATTCATGTTTAACAAGCCCTCTCTTCAACTTGTTCTGTCTTATTGTCAACTTGTGAGTTTTCTCTCCTTCATCCCAGGTGTGCAGACTAAGGATCAAATTAGCTATAGTCCAGTTCATTTATTTTATTCTGAGGGAGCGATGGTCGGAGTGAATTGGTCTATAACTTGGTATACTCAGGGCTTACTTCATGCTACGAACTCAGGGATCACTCCAGGTGTTGCTTAGTGGACCATACGCAATGCCAGGGATAGCTCCTGAACCGACTGCATATACAGCCGGTGCTTTATTCCCTGTACTATCTCTCCTGCCTAGAGTTCTCTTGATTTTAATAGGAGAAATTACATTGAGTATTATCCATAACTGTGCTCTAAATAGAATTATTTTTCTGTGAAGTCTATGATTCCTTATGTTTCTACTGTCCAGAAAATATATAAGCTTGAGAGAAATTGTATTAACCTTGAAAATTTAAAGTTCATAAAGAGAAAATGAGCTTCTTATAATATTCCAACTTTTGAACAAAACAACTCCAAGTTAATGTCTAAAGTTGTGGCCACTAAGGGCACATTTCAAGAGCTACAAATGTCACAAAGTTTAAGAAAGAAAGAAGGCACAGACTAAAGTGCAATTTTTCTCTTCCACTCTGTGGTACAATGGTGGCAAAGTACTTTCACAAGGCATACGTCTCCAAAAAATACAAAAGTCAATAACTTTTGAAATATAGAGGAAAAATGACCTTTAAAATCCTACTTCAAAAGTAGAGAGTCATAAGCTTAAGCGATCAGTACATCTAAGATGTGTTTTCCAAATGTAAGAGAATTTTAGAGGCTCATTTTATCCCATGTAGCAAGAACTTATTAGGACCACTTTGACTCACAATGATGCTGTCAAGTTCAAATTATCCCAGGTCATATAAGCAAAGATAGAACATCATTACAATCCAATACTAACACAGGAGGTAAATTCTAACCATGGATTTCTACCTTTTTCCACAAAAACAAACAAACAAAAAACATTGCACAATTCAGTAGAAAGAAACCCGGTGGCCTGTACATCATTTTATCTCTCTCCCTGCATGTACTCCTCTTCAAAATGTTCTGAGAAGGGGCCATGTGATTCCTGTGTAGTCAATTAAAGATCAAGTGTGTTTTTTTTAATGCCCAAAACATTGAAGGCAGAGTTAGGTTCAAACATGGAAAGATTCCATGTCCTATTGGTATCATGCACGTGGCAACAACTGCAGGTGGAACTTTGGTAAATCATTCCAAGCTGCAGGATCCCATTGTTTCTGGTGATCCAGATCTGACACTTCTGGTGAGGAAAGAGATAAGCATTATTCCCTGTGAACCAAGAGATGTGTTGCCAAGGTACTAGTCACATCTCCATGATCCACAACACATCTGTGTGAGGACCATTCACCTTTTCTGGAAAGGTTGTTGATAAAAATAGGGCTCTTGAAAGGCCATCCATCCTTATTTTCTCCTGTGCAGAGGATCTAAAGGTTTGAATATAATGTTAATCAGCATTGAAAGGGGATCAAGTCCCGAAAGAGAAGCTACAAAGTATCCGAGCAAGGGCAGAACTATTGAATCCACTGACAAGTTAATATCCCAAAAAAAAGTTTATTTGAAGCATAGAAAATCCATTTGGATATGCACATTTTGCTGGGAAATAGTACATATGTTTACAGAATATATAAATACAAAAATATATCCAAATACAGATATTTCTCTATAATATTCTCTGTAGTTTTAACTAGTCACTATATCACTGTCACTGTAATTGTCCTCCCATTGTTCATTGATTTGCTCAAGTGGGCCCAGTAACGTCTCCATTGTGAGACTTCTTGTTACTGTATTTGGCATATCGAATATGTCACAGGGAGATTGCCAGGCTTTGCCGTGCAGGCGAGATACTCTTAGTAGCTTGCCGGGCTCTCCGAGAGGGGCGGAGGAATCGAACATGGGCTGACCGGGTTGGCTGCATGCAAGGCAAATGCCCTATTGCTGTGCTATCACTCCAGCCTTTGTCACTATATAATGTATATATATGTATATATATTAATATATAATTTAAAAAATATCATTGAATCCTTGTTTACCAGGTTGCTGAAATCAAACTGCAAAGAATACAAACCTGTCAGAGATTGTACAGGGATAAGGCACTCACCTTCCATGTGGCTGTGGTGACCTCAACACTGGTTTCAATATCAGCACCACATATACTTGTTCTCCTAAGTTTATCACAAGCTCCAGGGTTACCTGTGAGCACAAAGCCAGGAATAACCCATGAGCACTGCACAGTGTTGTCAAAAATCCAATTGAAAAAAAGCCTTGACTGATAAAATATGCATTTATATAACATAAATATAAATAAGTATTATAAATTGAATGTTCATCTTAGTTTTCTCCATATTTTTTGCATTTGCCAAAAGTAAAGAAATAGGAGCAATATTAAAAGTGGGGTTTTTTGCACACTGAGAAGCAAGTACATTTTTATTGTTTGTAGAATTTTCATATTCATTAATAAAAATGTGATAATTTTATCATAAAATTATTGGCATTTAAAAAATATGAGAAAGGGACAGTTGGTGTGAGAACTGGACGTTGCTAAAATTTACCCTACAAGAACAGCTATTTGAAGTGCTCAGTACGCCATTCCAGCTATCAATCGTTCCCCGTGCCAGCTGCTTACGTTTCCACCACACATGAATAGTAAACCATCTTTTCAGTGTCTCTCGAATGGCTGCCTATTTAACAACAGTGAGCTCAGATCAGATCATACCACTAAACAGTTGCTGTTGCTCACTGATGAGTTACCCATGCTGATTAACTGGCATACACAATGCCAATCTGAGAAGTTGGTTCCCTGTCAAAAGAACATCTCTCAAGCTCTGAAATAGTTTATCACAATACCAAAAGACAGTTCCCTGAAATTGGCATGATAATGTGGGAAGGCTGAATACAATAATACAAAAATAGCTAGGAAACTATTTCAACAATGTGAATTGTAAATGTTTTACATATTATTATAATTGGAAATAGGAAGACGGAGTTTTGCTGATTAGTATTTTCGAAACTCCGGATTGTCTCAAAGGATTATTCATAATTTTTAGTTCAACTGTTTTAGGTCAACTATTTTTGTTCAACTATTTTATTTTCAGTTCAACTATTTTATTGAATGAACTTCTATACTTGCTAATACTGACTATCTGAAAATGTGCTCTTTCATATTTTAGCGTGATTAGACAATTGTTAAGTTGTAAATGGCTGCACTTCTATTTAAATATTATAAGTAAAATCTTCATAGCAAAGTACTAGTGATTAATGTTTTCTGACATCCCAGTGATTTTTAGGATAAATAGAATGTTTAAGGTGAAAAATGAAATCCTTAATGGTGGGATACTAAGCATGATGATTCTTGTTGAAGGGTTATTCATCTGAATTAAGTGATAATTTTATTCTACAGAAAGCCTACCTTTTATTTCTTTCTTTTAATCCTCCTTTCCATACTTTCTTCACCTAGTGCAAATTTATTGGTCAACAAATGTATTTTATACACTAGAATACATTGGATCACATAAATCATGTCTCTGAAGGATGCATATTTTCATGAAAGTGATATACCATTCAATTCAAAATTCTGGAAAGGGACCTGGAAGAGGCAGTAAGGAGGTCATGTGCTTCTCTTGCATACGGCTGACCTGAGCTCAATCCCCAGCACCCCATAAGGTCTCCTGAGCCCTCCAGGAGTGATTCTTGAGGACACAGCCATAAATAAGTCCCGAGCACAGCCAGGTGTAGCTCAGTAACAAACAACCCCAAGTCTTGAAAAGGTTGAGGTTGAAATTTAAAAATTCAGAATAAAGAAGGAAGTCCATCTTCTCTGGTTTGGGGAGAAAACTGGTGTAATACACCAGCCCCATTGGAAGCATCAAATCAGGTTCTTAAGTAGTCAATAATAATTTCTCAGACATAAAAGGAAGAGATTGGAGAATATGAACCTGGCATTTATACTCTAATAGGTGTTCAGTGTTACTAGAATATAGAGCATAAGGACAGACTGTTGGTACATGATGCTCGGGAGCATGGAGAGTTCATCTGAGGAAAAGAACTTGGCCTGTTTGTGGCTCAGAGATTCCATTCTGCAGTCAGAAAGATGCAAGTTAAAAATTGAAGCCGAGACTGGAGTGATTGTACAACAGGTAGAGCATTTGCCTTACATGCAGCCAACCCAGGTTGGATCATCTACATCCCACAAGTTCCTCCAAGCACACCAGGAGTAATTCCTAAGTGTAGAGCCAGGAGTAACCCCTGAGTATCTCTGAGTGTGACCCAATCAACAACAACAGAAGACAAAGAAGAGTATGTTCCTACCCCTCTGACCAGAAATGCCAAATGAGAATATCTAGAAAGGCCAGAAAATCTTAATAGAGATGCATGATGAGAGTAGACTATAGACCGAACATGATTGCCACCCAATGTCTCTTTTGCAAACCACAGCACTCAAAAGGAGAGAGATAACAAAAGGGAATGCCCTGCCACAGAGGTATGGTGGGATGGAGGGATGGGAGGTGGGAGGGATACTGGGATCAGTGGTGGTGAAGAATGGGCACTGGTGGAGAGATGGGTATTTGATCATTGTATAACTGAAACTCAAGCACAAAAATTTGTAAGTCTACAACTGTACTTCATGGTGTTTCACTAATAAAAATTTAAGGAAAAAAATAAACAAAAAAAGATACATTTGAGAATGTACTATCATATCACTGGGGGGAAAAGTCCACTGTAAACTTAATTTTGATATATACAGGAGTGATTTGGTGTTTGAAAGGGAGAATAAGTGAATGTGGAAGAGTTAAATATATGGATTATGAATAGTTACCATGGTAAGAACAAAAATAAGATTTATGTGTGTGTGGGGGGGGGGGGAGTTGGCCTGTAACATGGAGCACCTTTGAGTGGTTTGTGAGCTATTATTTAATCAGAATTAGGTTCTTGACTCACACATTTTCCATAAAATGGGTCTGTCACTTAGATTTAACAATTTGTTTTTGGACCGCACTCAGTCATGCTCAAGAGTTAATCCTGTCTCTGCTTTTAGGGATTACTCCTGGTAATAATCAGGGAACCATATGGGATGCTGGACATTGAACCCAGGTTGGTCACATGCAAAGCAAACACCCACCCGCTGTACTATGCCTCCGGCCCTAGATTTAACAAATGTTAAATATTCACATATTAAATGAACACAATAGGTCAGGTACTGGAATTTAGATTCAAGAATGTATAAAGCAATACTTTGGGAGCAGAAAAAACACAACAATCCACTTTTTATAGTTATAATAGCAACAACCTTAACATTATTTATTGTTTGCTCACAATTGCTCTGGGTACTTAAACTATTTTAGGTATTTCAGCACAATTTTGATGCATAGAAAGAAAGATGAGTATATCCAGATCAGTAAAATACAAGATTAATGCAAAATTAGGATCCACATCCAAGCAGTGATTTTACTTTGGGGAAAGAGTGAAAGGGAGAGGCCTAAGGTCAAAGATGACCACAGCAAGACCACTGCTCACAGTTGCTAGAGCAACAAGAAAGTCATATTAGGGGAAAGGTGTATAAGCAGTAACTGTACTATTCTGGATACAATCTGGAAGCTATAGTGTAAAGATTACCAGCACATTATTTCATGTCCTTTCATATATAAGTTTCATTCTGAAATCACTTCAGTAAATAAAGTCAGTGATTCATGGGCATGGTGAGAAAACAAAGTTTTGGCATGACTTTCTCTAGCAATTCTCTTTTTGTTGTTGTTGTTAGTGTCTGATCAACAGCTTTCACTCCTATATATCTCATCTGTCTGTGAGTATTTGTGCATTGAGCAACTCATTGTTCAGTAATTATGTGCTGAACCTAATCATAAATTTAGTTTGAAACAAAACTATGAGATGAAAGTTGTCCTTCAGCATTCTGTAGCCACACATAGCCATAGGTTATGTAAAATTGATAGAGAAAAATATAGTCTGGTAGATATCACTCTCTAAGATGGTCCCCAAATTCCTTGTCCTGGCATCAAACCCTATAAAATACTTGTAAAATCCTTATTTGTGGCACTTGCAAATATGATAGACAATCATTCTAATAGTGACATGATTATGAATAATAATGATACTCTCTATTGGCAGCAGTGATTTTGTAGATATAATTAAACTCTTTAGTCCATTGACTTTAAGATTACTATAAGGGAGACTAACCTGAATGGGTCTGGCTTAATAAATTAATTCCAAAAAATAACAAATGTAATAGAGGTTTGACACATGTGTTTTCCCCCCCTACTGTTTTTGAAGCAGCAAATTCCCATGTAGTAGAGCGGGCAAAGACTATTAGTAACCTCTAGGAGCTGACAGTGATTGCGATCCAACAGCTAATAAGAAATTAAGGAGCTTATTCTTACAAACATGATGAAATAAATCCAGCCAACTACCAGGAATCACAGCAAAGAGAACCCAGAATTTCAGATATAATCATAGTTCCAGTAGAGAACCAAGATAATCCATAATCAGGCTCGTGTTGATATTTTGTTTTACTCTGTGTGGTGCTGCTAACAGCTAGTCTTCTATATAAACATAAGTATTATTTTATACAAAAATTGATTCTAGCAAGATGTAAATACCAAGGCTGTTATATTTGAAATAGTCCTGTAGAAAAGCACAGTTCTTTAAAAGTGATTAAGTTCGAGTTGTTAGTAATTAAACTACAACATATAAATAGCATAAATAATTGCCAAGGGGGTTATTGGACCTTACTTGCTATATTTTTTATTTCTTTGATGTAATAAAAAATAAATAGATTTTATATGCTATTACAATGAGGAAGTATAACATGTCAATTGTAATGAGGAATAATTTGGAGAAAGGAATAATATTTGGAATGAAATCTGACTAAATATATATTTGTAACTAAGACTTCCATTAAGCAGAGCTAAAATTTGAAGAAATTGCCTTGGGTTTAATGACCACATAAATAATCCTGTTTCAATTATTTGGGTCTTGCTAGCTCATAATAAATGTATTATGCATTAGACAACTTTGTGTCTTTTGTTACTTTTACAGTATTGATTTAGATAAATATGAGTTCCAGTGGCATAATGGGAAATGGTCCCAATGCGGCTGCAGTTTTTTTTTTGTTGTTGTTGTTGTTTGTTGTTTTTTTTTGTTATTATCTCAAATAAGCTCAGCACTTCTGAACATAGATTTATTCACTGGCAGTTATTTCACTTTCCTTAGACAATAACTGTTTTACCCCTCTTGTCCGTCTCCAGTGATCCTACTAAAGGAGGAAGCTCAAGGAATAGATTCCAAGATGGACAGTATATCATGAAACAATGTAGAAACCTGTGGAATGGTTCACAGTCTTTTCTCCATTTAAGTTTCTTCATCTGAAGCTCATAGTGAACTTGTGATGAATTCAGGGAATATATTATAAAAAATCACTTAGACCACACAGAATGTAAATCTGCATATTCACAAATGGTTTTAAGCTGGCTTACTTCTAGAGGATGAGAATCAGGATATAGTGCAGTGGTTAGTGCAGGCTGGGTTTGAGTTCAAACACCCTGTGGTTTTCCAAGCATCACCAGGTGCAGAATTAACGGGGTGTGCTGGGTAATCCCCAACACAGTAGTTTTCAAGCAGCAAAACCTCTTGGGGCCTGGTATTGAAACACCATCCAGGCTGATTGAGAATTATAGGTTTACCCTCTACCTCTAATTATCTCTCAGCAGGCCCCACGAAATAAAATTACTCTGAGGACCGGTCCTTGGTGAACATGTCTGAAACAGGGGTAGCATGAGTATTAAGAAGACAAGACAGACATAAGAGAGAAAAACATGAGGTCAGGGGTCTCACAGCATTAGGGACTGAGAGCCCCAATTCCCCATCACAGTCCATATTTATTCTCTTATAACAACAATCATAGAAAGAGCAAGAGGAAACATTTATTGAGTTTGCTTATCTATGCTCATCTTACTGAGATTAATCTTTTATACAGGGGACTAGTGGCTTTAGGTGCAAAAGTCGCTGAAGTGGATGTATCTCAAAGGAATCTTCTCTAGAAGAGGTAACAGAGATAAGAGCGCCCCCCCCCCCCCGAGAGTTTTACCCCATGGCACTGACTTTTCTGGAAGTTTCCATAAACCCCTTATCCAACCCCTCTCCTCAGTATAACTGATATCCTGGTCTTTTAAAATTAAGAGTATTTCCATAACTGCATGCATACCTGAAAAACTAAAATAAAATCTTCTAGTGAAAGAAAAGTTTTCTAGGGATGTTGGAGAGCCCAATGGAACCCCTTTCTATTTTTAAATTGTCAATTGTAAGATTAATGGGTGACTCTTGGTTAATAAGCGTTAATAACATCTTCTGGAGGTTGTGGTTCTTACACAGGTAAGACTTTCAGAACAGATTAATGCAGTATTTCTCACAGTGGTCCAGAGAAGCCCTGCACTGCAAACATTGGAATGTTTGATCAAAATGGAGATTTGGCATTAACTATAGTACAGCGGGTAGGGCGTTTGCCTTGCATACGGCTGACCTGGGGTCCATCCCTGGCATCCCATATGGTCCACCCCTCACACCCTCCCCCCCCGCCCCCCGCACTGCCAGGAGGAATTCCTGAGTGCAGAGCCAGGAGTAACCACTGAGCATCGCTGGGTGTAACCCAAAAAGCAAAAAAACAAAAACAAACAAAATGGAGATGTGTAGATTCTGTCAGAAGGTTCTCTGAGGAAGGTCTAAGGATCTACATTTATGCAGATCTTGGTGTACAATTTAACCTCTTCACAGTAATACTTGAGTATCCTGTGTTTATATGTATGTTTCACAATGATCTGGTTTCTCTGGCCAGTGTATAACTTTACTACTGTTATAACAACCTCTATTTGTAGCCCATCCTTTAGGAATGCACTCAGGTACAGCATCAAAGTATTTTAGAATTGTAGTGTACTGTTCCTCTTCCAAAGCACCTTTACCCACTGATCAAATTACTTCTGTTATGTATTCCCAGGACAAGGTTTTGTGGTAATGCTTGATAAATTGTGGATTCCTTAAAGAATTTTCTGCTTTTGGAAAGTTGAATGTGATATATATATATATATATATATATATATGGGCAAGTGATTGAAATAACAATTTAATGTGTCTTTGAAGGTGAATGTCTTCAGAAGTTGACAGGATTCTTTGAAATTCCAGTGGAATCTGAGTCTATAGTGGTATGCTACACTAACACCTTAGATCCTTTGTATCTATATCCAGTTTATCCTGTGGATGGTTCAGAATTATAGGTAACTAATGTCACCTCAAAAACAGCTAATAAGCAGTATATAGGAATGAGTGAGGAAATGTTACTTTCATGCTACTTACATTGCCGATTTGCTTTGGTTTTGCATTAGCAGTGTATATGAATACACACATGTATGTATATATATATAATTTTATTTATGAAGAGAAATATAAAACTAATGCTCTATGTGTATGAATCATTCCTATTTTGTGGGGAAGATGGTTGTAAATCTAATGTAATGGGTAGATGTGAAGAATGTGCTGCCTTAGAACCCAACTGCATTGAAGATACTTCTTATCTACTTGGTGTCCAGGGACAATAATGGCTCATTGTGAGTTTCAATAATAGCTCATTGTGAGTTTATTAAGATAATGTTAGGCAAATGCAAGAGGAATGTTATGTAGCAAAGAGTCTGTAATTAATGGCAGTAGTAGCTTCAATTACGCCAGCACTTACCTTGTGCTGGTCTTCGTTCTAAGTGCTCTGTCTGAGTCTTCTCTTGCCCAAAGGCACAATGCTGTGAAATAGAAAACCTGGAATTGATCCCCAGCCACCACCTAACATCTGCACCATCCCATCACTTACACTAACTGTGTGTCATCATTTCATTTTTTCATGTTATCATTGAAATACATTTTTTATTTAATGCTGTACATTTTATTTTCCTTTCAATTAATTTTGAAGGGCTCAATATCTTTCCTATGTCTTCCAACATGGAAAGATAGGTTTCTGTTCTATGAAGTAACTGACAAAGGAGAGGGAGGTAGAAGCCGGTGACTAATGGTTATTTACACACCAGGAATGGGAGATGTCCTGAAAATGAGACTGTTGTTTTTGGATAGCTTTGAATCTCTCAGACTTTGGGTGGATTCTTAAGGAAAGATGAATCTTATTCTTCTCCTCTTGTTAAAATAGGCAAACATTGCTATAAAGAAAAAACATGAGACCTAATAACCTAGTTGGTATAAAGGAATGCAAAAAAGGTTCATTCTGATTCCCTGATATCCCTTCTACTTTTGTAGCTGTTATGTGGTATCTCTGCTGAGTTTTCTACCCATTACCCTTAAGGCTTTATTTGCACTTGGATTAAATCACTTCTTGGACAACTTCTGGAGTCAGATCTAGGTTTAAATCTTAGGCTAACTCTTCACTATTGCAGTCAATTAAACCTCTGCTTCCCAGTTTCTCCTGTCCAATAGAGATAATAGCAATAACTACCTCATCTACGATGATGCCATGAAATCCATGTGAATGCTTAGTTGACTGATTTCTTAAATAGTATTTGCTTCAAATGTGGACTAGTATCAATTAGTAATCAATGCACTTATTTTGAAGCTTCACACATGAAATATGAGTGCTTGATTTTACCCTTCATCTGCATTCCCAGATCGCTCAGCAATTTATGAAATAAAATTTGAGCTATGCAAGGACTGAGAACACTTTATTTTATTGTGTTTCTTTTTAACCATATATTCTTCTCTAATACCTTGACCTTAAAAGAAACAAAGTAATATAGGGTGAATAATAAGAAACAGCATAAAGTTTTGTTTTTATAGTTGTTTTGCTAGTGGCCACACCTGGAAATGCTCAGAGCTGACTTCTGACTCTGTGTTCAGATGTCACTCCTGGTGTTACTCAGGGGACCAAACTGGGTAGAGGGGATCAAAACCAGGTTCATCATGTACAAGGCAAAAGCCTTACCTGCTATTTTATGTCTCCAGTCCCAAGCTTAATTTTAACCAGGCAAAATTCACAGAGGTTCTGAAGTTAGGAAATAGAGTGATCTGTCTCCTTTCTACTGCCACTCCTGTGTCAGTTGTGGGATACCAAAAGGATACTGATTATCTTGAGACCAGGAAACTGAGATTAAGTAAGGAATGAATTACATCAATGATTAACTCCTTTTTTATTGTGTTCTCTAATAGTTTGCTTTAAAAAGTGAATTCTAGGTTCTGTAAGAGGAGGATATATTAGACTTGTGTAGTTTATGTTTGCTTGTTTTATATTTGACATCACATCCCAAGCTATTCTCAGGGGATCCTGGCTCTGTGCTCAGTGAAGTTGGACCCAGGGGACGATATGTGCCACAGATCAAACACAGGTCAAACATGTGCAAGACAAGCACCTTATCAATTATACTATCTTGCTGGCTCTTGGATTTATATTTTTGCTTTGTTTTGCCATCCTAAAAAGTGTGACTTAATACCTATCTGTGGTTTTTATTTGCATTGAGGGCTGGAGCGATAGCACAGCGGTAGGGCGTCTGCCTTGCACGCAGCCAACATGGCTGACCCGAGTTCGATTCCTCTGCCTCTCTCGGAGAGCCCGGCAAGCTACCGAGAGTATCTCGCCCGCACGGCAGAGCCTGGCAAGCTCCCCATGACGTATTCAATATGCCAAACACAGTAACAACAAAGTCTCCAATGGAGACGTTACTGGGCCAGCTCGAGCAATTCGATGATCAACGGGAGGGCCTTTACTTTACTTTACTTCCTGGTTGATTAGTGATTTGTTGTGGACATTTAACTTACCCCCTTGGCCATTTGTTTGCTTTCTTTGGAAAACAGCATCCAGTGGGTAGGGAGTTTACCTTGCACGCGGCTGACCCCGGTTCGATTCCCAGCATCCCATATGGTCCCCCAAGCACCACCAGGAGTAATTCCTGAGTGTATGAACCAGGAGTAACCCCTGTGCATTGCTGGGTATGACCCAAAAATAAAAAAAAAAGGAAAACAGCATCTACTCACTTATCTACTTACTTTTTAATCAAATCATTATTTTGCAAAGGAACTTGAGTATCTTATATATTGTGAATATATTATCTCTTATTAAAATAATGTGCAATTCTATTTTTCAGTTCTAACGTGTCTTTTTAATTTTGAAAGTATTTTGTTTTCAGGACTTTTTTTGAGGTTTAAGTAATTCACCTTTTTATTTTGCTGTTATTGCCAAGGCCTTAAGTTGAATGTTAACTCAAATAATGTGGTCATTGACATTTCCTTATGGAACTAGCAGTAGAGCTCCCTGGGATAGAAAAAATGGAAAATATTCTCATCAGAAGATCAGAGGTAGTATACTGTTTCTTTAAATAATAATCCAGTTAATGATCCAGAAAGGTAGTCTGAATTTGGTTAATTAGTAGTTTAAAAAATTTTCTTATTCAAAAGTTTCTGGGGTTAAGAAATTGATTGGTATATTTGAGAGAATCATTTTAAGTGTAATCTTCAATCTTGGGTTGATAAATATTTGTACTAATGCTTGGGTTTCTTATTCCATTTAATGCTTGTATAATTATGGGAATAAATAATGGACTTTGAATTGGGCAAATAGGAGTTTAAATATTGACCAATCAGGAGCGGCTCTCCGGCACGGCCATGGCCCTGGAAGCACAAGGACTTAGCACAGAAAACCAGCTGCTTGGAGCAGAAAAGCAAATGGACTATGTATTAAACCACGCCAGCATGCCTGCCCGGAGGGGAAAGGGTGTTGCCCCATTCGCCCTCTCCTCTCTGGAAAGAAAGATGGTGGCCGCATGGGAGCCTTGTGGACAGCAGGTCTGAGCCAGGGGTGGGGGCGGCAGGGACCTCATGGGAAGGGGGGCGTTCCGGTCCGTCCTTCACACCCTACCGAGACCACCAGTTGCCCCCCGCGAGTGGCTCTCCAGCACGGCCACAGCCCCAGAAGCACAAGGACTTAATGCAGAACCCAGCAGCTTGGAGCAGAAAAGTGAACGGACTATGCATTAATCCATGCCATCATGCCTGCCCAGAGGGGAAAGGTGTTGCCCCATTCGCCCTCTCCCCTCTGGAAAGAAAGATGGCGGCCGCATGGGAGCCTTGTGGACAGCAGGTCTGAGCCGGGGGTGGGGGTGGCAGGGACCTCATGGGAAGGGGGCCGTTCCGGTCCGTCCTTCACCCCCTACCGAGGTCACCAGTTGCCCCCCACGAGCGGCTCTTCGGCACGGCCACGGCCCCAGAAGCACAAGGACTTAATGCAGAACCCAGCAGCTTGGAGCAGAAAAGTGAACGGACTATGCATTAATCCATGCCATCATGCCTGCCCAGAGGGGAAAGGTGTTGCCCCATTCGCCCTCTCCCCTCTGGAAAGAAAGATGGCGGCCGCATGGGAGCCTTGTGGACAGCAGGTCTGAGCCGGGGGTGGGGGTGGCAGGGACCTCATGGGAAGGGGGCCGTTCCGGTCCGTCCTTCACCCCCTACCGAGGTCACCAGTTGCCCCCACGAGCGTCTCTCCGGCACGGCCACGACTCCAGAGCACAGAAACCAATCCCTTAACTATCTTACTTTTAATAGAATTATTTCCAGGGTTAATAAGTAAAATAGCAGAAATCCAAAACCGCGCAGCCGCTATTGCACCAATGACATCATTTAATTCTTAAAACCCAGCTGTAGAAAGCAAACCATTTCACAACGCTCTTTCAGCATGTCTGATTTGGGGGGAGGGGGGTCGTAAACTCTAAATAATAATGGTGCATCTTTTATCGAAACAATGAATCTAGTCAAAGTAGATAGAGTGTTAACTAGAACTCATCTGCCTCACAGGAATTGGGAGGGGTGGGAGGTGGGGTTCTATTGGGGTTCACGGTTAAAAATAAGTATTGGTAAAGGGAAATGTGTTTGATATTTACAAGACTGAGACTAAACCTGAAAGCTCTGTAACTTTTCCCACAGTGATTCAATAAATAAAAAAATTATTAAAAAAATAAATATTGACCAATCATTTATCCAGGTTTTGACTTGAGTCTGCTATATAAACACTCGGAGGATTGTTTCTCTATAAATCTTATCTAATTAGACCTACTATAAGAGTGGTTAAGAAGGAAAAGCATTGTATATGAAACACCTGGGATTTGGCAACTACCTAATTAGTTATGGGATTGAGCAAACATCTGCACTATATCTAAGAAGATGTGCATCCTATTAGAATCATGGTTGGTATATAAAGATAAGGGAGGCATGATTTTCAGCCCCTAGATTTTCCTTATGTTTCATAGACATTTACCCTAAATA
This sequence comes from Sorex fumeus, assembly GCF_029834395.1. Classification (NCBI taxonomy): domain Eukaryota; kingdom Metazoa; phylum Chordata; class Mammalia; order Eulipotyphla; family Soricidae; genus Sorex; species Sorex fumeus. Next base: position 5,481,257 of record NW_026606134.1, on the reverse strand, counting down.
TCTAAAATGTAGTATATCTAATGAGCAAAATGTATAATGGAACATTTAAAATAAAATGATTTCCTTCAAATTTCACTGGAGAAATTTTATAGAACACTTATAGGCACTTGATAGGAAGATGTTATGAAGGGTTTTGTTACTGAGAAAGCAGAGGAAGCAGAAATCTTGTCAGTGCCAACCTGGCACTTTATGATCCTAGAACTCCAACAGAAATGATACCTGAATACAGAGCCAGAACTAAGCTCTGAGCATCACCAGGTGTACTCCAAAAACAGGCAAAAACAAAGAGAGAAGTTTTGATATTGTTGTTGTTTCCAAACAGGTTGATTTGAACTTAGATGTACAGGTGGGGAAGGTAAAAATGATTTAGGCATTGGCCTCAGCTCTAAAGCCCAACAGATGACCCTCATGAAATAGAGTCAAAGAGATAGAATCTTCCAGTGAGTATCAGATCATAGATACCAAGATGTTGCTCCAAAGAACTTGGGAATTATTTAGTAGCTAATTAGGAGAAACATGAAAGGTGTTTGATGGTGGAAATGAACAGTGAGGGCTGAACTACAGAATAATGATTTGGAAATTTTATCTCAATTCTAAAAGCAGTTCTCATCAATTCTAGTAATACTCCAACGGATTTAGCGATACCCACTCCCCTTGTTACAGAAGAATATATTTATAGTTGAGAATGAAAGTTGTCAAGTGCTGATCCATAGTCATTCACTGAGAATTCTCCTTTTGGACACCAGACTGAATCAGCAGCACCCCAAGTTTCCCTAAACCAACCATACCAAGGTTGCCTGCATTCTACCCTGCTCTGCTTCTGCCTGATCATTTTGGTTCTCATTTGTTCCTCAGTTTGTTCATCCATGAAATAGGACAATTGAGTTGCTTTCCTGAGATGCTTTCTAACTTGTAATTTTGAATCCTATATTTTCCCCGAGCGCTAGCACAGCAGGTAGGGCTTTTGCCTTGCACATAGTCAACCTGGGTTCATTCCTCCGCCCCTCTCAGAGAGCCTGGCAGGCTACCGAGAGTATCTCGCCCACGCGGCAAAGCCTGGCAAGCTCCCCGTGAGGTATTTAATATGCCAAAAAACAGTAACAACAAGCCTCACAATTTGTCGTGAGACGTACTGGTGCCTGCTTGAGCAAATCGATGAGGACAGTGCCACAGTGCAATATTTTCCCATGGACCCAATCTATTTACACAGGGATGCGTGTATTTGCAAAAGGGGCTAGGACCAGGAGTAAAAACTCTGCAGGATAAAAGCAAAACCTCCTCAAACTTTCCTGAGTTGATTTAAATCATTATGTTTTGTGAAAGCAGAGCCAGGCAGTTGGAAAAGAAAGTCGATAGTTTGGTCTAAGGAGTTGGGAGGAGTTCATGCCTCTGATCTTTAAAACTGAGAAATGAAAAGTGTGAGAGTGAAGCCGCAAAGGAGAATCATTGACCCCACGTGAGTCAGACTGAGCCTTATAAGGCAACTCATTGCAAAGAAGAAACTCAGCGTCAAATAATCATCTTTAAACCTTATTTCTCTCCGTACCCAGCTAGTTGGGACAAAACCCCACTTTCTTTCTGCTGACTAGGAAGCACCCTTTCTAAAGCAGCTGAATCTAAGCTGTCACTTCGCCTCTTGGCATTTTCTGATTTTCCCTTCCTCTTTCAAGAAGCAGAGCTCTGGTCCTGCATGGGCGCTGGAGCAGCCTTTGCTTAGTTTCCGTTTCCAAGGCAACTGACCAGCCCCGTGAGCCACCAGCAGCGCAGCGGGCGCGGGAGAGCAAGTTCAGGGGCCACTGAGCTCCCACTGCCGCGAGTCACGTTTCCAAGGGACCTTCGTGGTAACGTCCCGGGTGTTCGGGTGATCTGCGCTTTACTTCCTGCCTGGCTGTCTCTCTGCAAGAGTGATAACGAGGATGCTGATAATTCCGACAGGCCCGGCTTGATCTGGCTGCACTTCTGTTCTCTGCTACTGTAGACAGAGGAATATTCTCTCTCTCTCTCTCTCTCTCTCCCTCTCTCTTTCCCTCTCCCTCTCCCTCTCTCCTCTCTCTTTCTCTCTCTCTCCTCTCTTGCCTGCATGCTCTCTCCTCTCTCTCTCCTCTCTCTCGCTCTCTCTCTCTCTCTCTCTCCCTCGCTCTCCTCCCCTTCTCGGTAGCCTTCTTAATGTAGTTTAATGGCTTTACAAAGAAAGCGAGGCAGAAGAGCACTTCTCTCTGGCTGTGGTCGGATCATGACCTAGCTAACCATGAACTTGGAAGGGCTTGAAATGATAGCAGTTCTGATCGTCATTGTGCTTTTTGTTAAATTATTGGAACAGTTTGGGCTGATTGAAGCAGGTTTAGAAGGTAAGGGAGTGCTTTTTAGTGACTTCTGCACATTCTGTTTTGCAATAAAAATGTCTTAGCGGGGGAAGGCAAGAGGTACCTGAAATGAGATCAGAGAAATGTGACTCTGGGGTGGACAGGCAGAGCTGTAGCTTTTGCAGAGTAGGGAAGAATGAATTCAATCAACTTTTTGTAAGTTGCAACAATGTTTTAAGAGCCAAGGATCTTAAAGATGCGAGAAACACCGGAAATAAGAGTGTTAGCATAATACTGAAAAAAATAAGGGTTTGTTGTAGGTATTTGCTTAAATTGAAGGCATGGAAACTACATGAAGTTTAGATTGATTGATCACTTAATCCCTCTTATTTAATATTGTTGAATTTTATATGGATATATTGTGAGGTCCACTTATTTCTTGCTATGTAACTATTTGCATCAAAGAGAGACGTATATACATGTATTATAATTGCTTATCATTTCAGATTGGAGGCAATAAAAAGCTTTTTTATAAGATTACCTTGGGATGTATTTTAATAAGACCCCTTTTTTTCATCCCAACAAAGAGGTCTAAAAGGTTGATTACTCAATTCACATGCCAGACTTCAAATTCCAAACAGCCAATTGTTTTTCAAGACTTGCTATTTTCATTAATAAGTGACTTACTCTCTTGAGCAATAATTCTTTAGTTTTAAGAAAGAAAAAGAGTAAGCTTTGCACTTGCCTGTATCCTCTATGAATTGCTTCTTTAAGAATTTTGGTACATTTTGATTATTATTTTCTCTCTTCTCAGAACACATTGAGAGTATATTTGCACATAGCCAGTTATTGTTTCTGTAAAGTTGTCAGAGCAGTTCTTAAAAGCTTCCCAAGATGATGGCTGACGTAGTTACTCTCTGATATATTTCTTGCTCCAAATTTTCAACTGGAGGGAAAATGCAAATACATTATAAATGTATTCACCTCTCCAACTACCCCAGTCCTCCAGAGACTGCCAGTCACATGTAACATAAATAAGGTTGCATTCACAAACTGCAAATGTCAAGTTACAGTGTGTGCATCAGTCAGTGTAAACAGTCAGAAACCCACCTTTGTAACTTCTATGGAGGGTGAACAGGCTTGTCCTTTTTGTTTGCTGAATGTGTCATGTAACTTTAACTGATGGAAGTATTTGTACTTCTAAAAAGAGGGTTAGTTGTAAATTCTGAAAGTGGTTTGCTTTTTAAAGTTGACTTTATCTTGTGCATTGTCATGAAATCAATAAGTCGGCTTCTCTTCTCTATTCATTATGGTGTGTTATTTTGACTGGCAAATGTGATAGGAATCGCCTATTTTAATGCACTGATTTGTATTCTCTCAGAGACTGACAGGTAATATGGATTTGTTTTGGCATTCCTAGTTACATTGATGGCTTTGTTTTTCCTTGTTTTATGGATGAAGTGTGGTCATTCTTCAAAGTCTGTTGTTGAGGTCTTTCCCTGTGGATTTGTGATGAAACCTACTTTAGCCTTTGTTTCAGGGACATTAACATTGACTCTCTCCAATGAGTTTTTGTGTTTCCTTTTTCTAAGAAACAAACTCCTTGATGAAGCTGTTTTTTAAATTCTTTTTTCTTTTTATCTATTTCAAGCCTGCATCAATTTATGTGAGCAGTTGCTTCCTTTTATTTTATAATGTTCAGTATCAATATTTTCCAGACCAACATTATGCTAATACCAAGAAGACAACGATCAATGTTTATGATTGTTACATCTAATTGGCTAAAGCTGAGACAGAACAATATAGTGCTTTTCATGTTCAAGTTTCTATAGGAGTTACTTCCAAAGTGAATGCTAAAGTCAGTAAGCATTTGAGACTAGATTTAAGTTGGCTGCATACTTTCATCACAGGAGATATAAAACAAATGAACAGAGTAAAATATTTTGTTTGTTGTATACAGATCGAATCTATAGATGAGAGTGTGTAGATGCAGAAGTCAAGCCTCATTTGGTTATTGAAAAAGAGAATAAAAAGCACTTAATATCAAAAATATCATAGATTTCCTGTATTTCTTGAAAAACAGCTCTGATTATCATTTAACTCTGATTTATTTTCACGTGGAGTTTGTTCCTTACAGTTTAACTATGTAAGTAGAGGATAATGGTTCCTTTCACTTTTCTGATTTCTGTCCACTTAAAGTCCTTTTAAAGAAATTTGTGCTTTGAGCAGGAAATTTAAAAGCTAGATTTGAGGCCCTATTGCTATGATTTTCAATTGTTTACTTTAAACAACTAAACCTTTGTATTTAACCTCATGTTTTTCAGCCCAGCTCTTATTCAGAATGCAGGCTTATTTTGCATTATTTAATATTAGTGTCTATGCATTGTGTCCTCAGTGGTATGTATACTGTAATATGTTTGCATATTTAGTAATTTTCTGGCCTTGCATGTGTGTATAATAAATGTATTTCAATAAATTGGTAACATTAAATCCTGAAATACTTGTTTTTTCTTATCTTTGAGGACTTTGAATACTTTCTTTTTATTTTTAAGAACCTAGTAGTTGTGCCTTCATCTTGGGTTCTTCGTTCCTGTCAAGTGTGTCATGCATAAGTATATAACTTCATGGAATACATTTAAAACAAAAAGTTATAGGTAGTGAATGACATTCTTTAACATGAGAAAATAAAACAATGGTAGGAATATAATTCTTAATCTTCCCTATTAGTCTCTTGCTTTCTAACCTTGTAAAAACCAATTTACCTCTTTAATGTAAAAGAGAGAAAAAATCGAACTTGATCACTGAAGTTTCCATGAAGTTTCCATTTGAGTGATTCCATGGGGTTATCAGGTAACTAGAATTTGATAATTCATATAATACATATAATTTCTTATGAAAAAGTATAATTGGCCTACTTTGGAGTTGATATACACTGAAATATTAGACTAAGGTCTCTTCCTCTTGCATAGTAGGATAATTTAATTCGTCATACCTCAGGGGAGGTTTTCATTGTATTTCAAGAGAAAATGTCCTTTCCTGTAGCTCTAGATTTTACATTTGGGTCTGCTATTTTAGGAATCCTTGCAAATAGTTTTTAAAAAAAATTTCATGAAGTTCTAATAAAAATCAGTTCATCATGTTATAATTTATTAATTTTTCAAATATTAGATGTTTACTTTATTTTTATTTAGTTCAGTTAAGTTTTAATATACTTGGGATATTTTTGTTGCTGTTGTTAAGAAAATGCTTGGGGGATTTTTGTTGCTGTTGTTAAGAAAAATAATTTTAATATTAGGTCAGTTACTGTGTGTGGCATATCGAATACTCTCGGTAGCTTGCCAGGCTCTCCGAGAGGGGCAGAGGAATCGAACTCGGGTCGGCCATGTTGGCCGCGTGTAAAGCGAACGCCCTACCCGCTGTGCTATCGCTCCAGCCCGTATGTTTGCAAATAAAGCTTTGTGTTGAGCAAAGTTTGGGGGCTAATCACAATACCAGTGGTTTGAATTCACACTGATTTTCCACTTTGTGAGAAGTTATAGGAAGTTCCAGAGTTATGCTTGTTTGGAATACTCTTTGAACTCCACAACAGTTAACTGCCTCTCTTTCTCAGATGTGTATATTAAAATAGTTTTCTGTTAACACATTTTAGAGGGAAACAGTCAATGTTCTTATGGCACAGCTATTTCATTATCTCTATATGCTATGTTGGCCTGAGAAAACATCTACTTTAAAAATGCATTAAATCATGCTGAAATGGTAACAGAATCCTTCCACAACCAACCTTAGTAAAAGCAAAAACTTTTCCAAAAAATTGCAATACTGGAAATCTTGGGTAAAAACCATTTTTTGTGAATTGCCTTTGCTAAGACAAAAATAGAATTAACTGATAAAAGACTTTATATGGTTTCATTAGAATGTATTCAACTCACTTTATTTAGCTTATATCTTTAATAGTCTTATTATAGATGTAAGTTTCCTCAAGAAGTTAAAACAAGTATTTTCTGTATACACAGAGATGGAACCCAAATTAATATTTATTCTGTACTCTTGAGATTTGCTAATGTACTGAGTCTATCAGTTTAATGGACCAACTGGAAAACAGTACTACCATGTGATGGCAAATTAAAACAAAGATATTGGAAATTATTAAAAAGTAGACACTTTTTCCATCTCAAGTAGTTTAATTGGCATGTTATAAAGAAGATCAGAAAAAATAATCTTTTTTCCCTAAATACAAAGGCATACCAGAATTGATATGTATTTATGTCATCAGAAAAATCTCTGAGCTGTAATGCTTAAGAAAGATAAAATTTACTTCTAGTAATTATAAAAACCATAAAGTTACTATGTTTTATACTACTTTGAATGGTAATGAAGGGAATACATATACCATAAATCTTTCCTTATAATTAGCAGTTTAAGAACATTTATTTCTAAGAAGGGAATATTGGAAGAAAATAAATCAGTATATTCAATGACTACATTCAGAGGATATTGAGTTATTTTACTTGGACTCAGTAAGGGCAACTTCACCTTTTAATTGTTCTTACACTTGGGGATATATGTCAAGCTCTTTTCTGTTTTGCTTCTTTGGGGCCACACACTGAAGCACTCAGGGCTACTTCTGGCTCTGTGCTCAAATTTTGATCCTAGTGGCCACTCAGGGGATCATATGTGATGCCAGGAATTATAAATATTATTTTAATTCATAAATGCATAAAGTGGAATAATGAAAAATTGTATTAATGTCTTGAGGATTGCATTAACACAAGTGTCAAATTTCAAAAAACTATGTAGTAGGCATATAATTAAGTGTGTAGCAATGCATAGTTTTAGCATGAAGGAATATATTTCTGAGTACACTAGATTCGGGTAACATGGAGTAGGTGGACAAAAGGTCACACAAGGCCATAGGTGGAGAGTCTTGGGCACTTTGATGGTTATGAGGTAAGGTAACTGTATACTAAGACCATACATGTCAACATCATTGTAATCACATTACTTTAACTATAATTATTTTAAGTTAATTTATTAGAAAATGACTAACATTCATATAGATGCATTTTATTTGATATTCATCATGATCCTTTGAGATAGATGCTGTTATTCTCAGAGATGAGAAAAATTAAACCTATAGGCCTCAGGCCTTTCCCCCTCTGGAGAAACCCTGCTTCTCTTTGAACACATTCTCTCTATATTTGTATTTCTCTCCTTCTCCCTCTCTTCCTCTCCCCCTCTTCCCCCTTCTCTCGCCCTCTCTCTCAGAAAGATAGAAAGAAAGAAAGAAAGAAAGAAAGAAAGAAAGAAAGAAAGAAGAAAGAAAGAAAGAAAGAAAGAGAAAGAAAGGAAAACTTAGACCTATAGCAATAAGTCATGGATTAGGTTTACTTAATCAGAGAGCCATAGCTAAAATTCAGACCCAGTTCATTAGGCTTTATATCCTACTTCGTAAATTTAATTATCATGGCAATATCTGTGATTATGGCACAGCAATGGCTATAGCAATGGCTAAACATTTGGTAAAGGGGATAAAGTGGTACAGCATACTTTAACTTCTACAAACTTTCTTGAACACATTTTCGTGGCCACTCAAGGAATGATGTTCTCAATCACGAGAATTGTTTAATAAATTAATATTATATTAATCATCAATAGAAAATATATGTTCCAGCTTTTACCAGCTTTTATATTAGCACACTGACTATACTTTCTAAGTACAATGTAAGAATATTACGAAGGCCCTTTTTTAAAATTATGTAAAATCTGGTAATATCAATGTATTTACATTGGATTCCTGTCAGTCGAATACAGTTTTACTTGGCCTATGGGGTAAATATGAAGAAATGTGGATAAATGTGTTTGTTCTGAGACCAATGTCTATCTGTTTACCTGTCTGTAATAGGTAAGACTGACAGAAACAGTTGGACCAAAGAAGGATAATGTTTCTGGAGAAAGAAAAATCAATACAAAATGTTGCTATATACAGATAAAGCACAGACACTAGTGAGGAGACTATATGTGATATGAAAGAATCTGAGATTTATGGAGATGATTGAAAGGAGCCTGACATAGAAATGTGATAAGAACTTGGACACTGGAGTAAGATTTTAGGGTTGTTATGTTTTGCATTGAACAGGAGGAGAACACATCAACCTCAGCGGAATTTTGGCTTGATCTTGATGATCATCAATAGAAAATATATGTTCCAGCTTTTACCAGCATGCATAAAAGCATGAGAGTATAAAGCACAGATAGACTTAGTTATGGGGAAGGAAGATTGCTTTAATGGAGATTCCACAGTAGAGAAAACAGGCTGAAAAGTAAATGACATTTGCCTTTGTGAAGGAATATAGTAGGTGCTATTTCTGTTTTGCAGTTGGCTAAACTGTGGATTCAGAGAGAAAGTTTATTTGTTCAAGGTCACATCTGAATACATGAAGGAATCTGAATAAGTTCTGTATCTTCAAGTGGTACTAACACAAGTGGCGTTCTCTGTAACTACAGAGAGAAATATTGAAAAGTGTGATAAATGTACACAGATAAATTTAACCCTAATTTAACATTAAACTTTCCTAGATATTCTGCCTACAAAACATAAAAAATCATTTGAAATTATTCAACACACTATAGCACAAAATATTTATCCAAATCACTTCTTTTATGTTATTTTACTAACTTTTTATCTGGGCTGGAGCGATAGCACAGCGGGTAGCACATTTGCCTTGCATGAGGCCGACTCAGTTTTGATTCTTCTGTCCCTCTCGGAAAGCCCAGCAAACTACTGAGAGTATTCCGCCCCAACGGCAAAGCATGGCAAGCTACCCGGGACAATCTCACAATGGAGATTTTACTGGTGCCCACTGGAGAAACTCAATGGACAAAGGGAGGATGGTGACAGTGAAAGTGACTTTTCATCTAGATCTATGAAGTAAAGTTTTATTTAATAGAATATATTATTTCACCCAAAGTAAGACATATCACCTATGAAAACAGCATAAAATGAGGAAAAGAGGAATCTAAAGGTCACATAATTAAACTTCTGACTTATCAATATCTAGAGTATTTAAAAATTTGCAAAATTAGTGATGTCAGCTTGATCTTTACATAGATGAGGAAACTGAGTCCCAGACAGATGACTTTTCCAACAACTTGATTTTCATAGAGCTTATCTCAGCAGAACAGATCCTAAGGGAGTGTACCAAGAACATTAAGTTCAAAGATAGCATAGATAGCACAAAATATTTATCCAAATCACTTCTTTTATGTTATTTTACTAATTTGCTTTTAAGCATAGCACTATAGTAATATAGATAATATAGATATAGGTATTGCTGCAAGAAATCCTTAGGTGGAGGGACTTGATCATAGATAGAGACATTTCCTTCTTTGATGATGTGTCAGAATAAGTAGTAGAGAGTTATTAACACTCACAGACAGTCACAGACTCAGTAATGTTCTGAAAAAGCCAAGTTTTATATATAATATAATATAGAAATAATAAAGAAGTTGAACTAATTTTCACCCTCCTGATGATTAAAATCTTAGAACTAAGTGGTTTACCTCCCTGTTACTTTTACTGTCTCAAAGAGCCCAACACTGACCTCTCTGCTTGAAACTCACCTTCTCTCTCTAGATTGTTACATATGATTCTTCTGAAGTTTTTTGAACATATCAGAAGACTTATTACGAGAGAAGCTTATTGATGAAATAATACCAGTTGTGTGTTTCAGATTTTAGACAGCCAAGGAATAGAACTACTAAGAATTGTCTCTGAAGGTCAAAATAATTGGGATTAATAATAACAAAATCACAATTTAAGATTTATTTATTATATGTCCTTGGATAAGCACCCTACTGTTTTTTCCTATACAGAAGCTGATGTCCATCTTAAATGGAAATTGTCATGATCATAGTATTTCCTTCTCCGGTTTGTTGTGTGAATTCATAGAAGTTAGTATCTGTACATGCTTAGAATGTTGTCTTGGATAATACAAATGATCTGTATAATAAACCATCATCATGAAACTCCATTATCTATCTATTTACAAAAGAAGGGGGCTGTCACTCGATACCTGTAACCAACAGCTGGATTCATTGCTTGTTGAGCAAGTGAGAGATATACATGTAGAATACAGTTGCTGGTGTTATGAAAAGCAGATTTGGTCTTCCCAAAGTGTGGTTATCACTAATAGGATTGTTATTGATTGAATTGTTGTAATATTGGTTCAACTTCTATTTGTGCAATCAAAATTTATTTCTTTCTCAAAACTGTAGGATAGAGTCTTTTGGTTTTCATAGAAAATAACATTTAAGATTATTTACTGACTCCCGAATACCAGCCACTGTACTAGACACTGGGAGGCAACTAATGCAAAGAGATATAATCTCATTGTTGCAAACTGATCTTGTAAAATTTGCAATATACAAAATGCACAGAAGGCAAGATAGTTATGGTCAAATTCACTCATTCGTTCATTTATTCATATGTTTTTACAGTGTTCCACACAGTATTTTAGCCACAGTGATTATTCCAACCAAGTCCTCAAATAATGTATGGACTAGTGAGGAAGCAAGACAAAAATGTAAATGGATAAAGAATATATAATCTTGTATTTTATAGGAGCAAGAATAAATATATATGTAGAATAACTGGGTTGTATAAAACAGGATGTAGTGGTCTGTCAGAAGAACTGACTTCCATACATTTTTAAAGACACGAGTAAGACACAATAGAGTTGAGAATAAAAGGATTTCAAGAAATGGATGACAAAGTTAAAGGAGCCTTTGGTTTTAAGTGCACCTCTTTTGTGCGAGGGGCACAGGATGGCCAGTGGGACTAGACAGAGGGCTCAAATGAGGGAAATCACAGGGAGCATGCCGGGGTTTTGGCTTCTGGTCTTTCGAAGTTTCTGATTTCTAGATTCTTTCATGAACCTTAATATATCGACGATCAACGGGAGGGCCTTTACCTTTACCTTTAACCTTAATATATATTTCCAAAAATAACTGTCTGGAAACTGGAGAAATAGTCCAGCAGTTAGGGGCTCACCTTGCATGTGCCTGACCTGGGTTCAACTCCTGGCAACCCAGATTGTCCTATAAGCACTGCCAGGAGTGATTGCAGAGTGCAGAGGTAGGAGTAGCCCTGAGCACAGCTGGGTGTGACCCCCCAAAAAAGAAACCACATCTGCCTGCCCCAATCTTGGCGCAGCTTCTGCTCCCTGACCTCTCTTTACCTTGTCCTAGATTTTTTCAAATGGTGATTGATTAGCTGTGCAGGCAGCTCTTATATGAAAAACTGCCTTATACTTCCCATGAACAATCATTAGCATGTTCCCAAGTTAAAAACTTCATTTTCAATTTTATTAAACATAATATGTCTTTCCTCTTGCCATATGTGTGGGGTTAACAAGTGTAACATTCCTATCTTCTCTATGAGGTTGCTTTTAGATCCTGGAAAATAAAATCTACTTTTAATTGAATTTTGGGGACAAAAGTAAATTGCCTAAATAAAACTTGATGAGACAAAATATTTAATTTTTTTACCACATGCTATAATGAAAGTATTATGACAATGGAGGAAGTAATACTAATATCACTAATTTCAAAAAAAAAGATTTCCATTCTGATTTTCTTTGTGAATGCCTCCTTGACCTTATTTTAGCTAAAAGAGAAAAATATTCAAATTGGGCATATTCTGATTAAAGATGGGAATAATACATTGTCATCCCAGATATTCACACTAACACATGTCTTGTGACGAGCAAGAATCACAGAGACTGTTGTCCACCCCCCTTATTTTATGAGTAAATTGAGGCTCACGAAGGTTAATTGACTTGTTAGAAATGACAAAACTAATTGGTAACATTAGATACCATAATAATTGCATCATCTGTCATAGAGCGATAAATTATATTCTAGGTGAGGAGGTAATAATTTTACATATTTATAGATCTAATTTTTAAAAACCCTGTAAGATAATCTTATTATCCATAATTGCAAGAATCCTTACTCATTGTTTACTTAGGAATATATTATGAGAAGATTTTCATCACATTGCTATTTCTAATTTTATTGGTTTATGTACAGAATGATGGTGAAATTTCTTTACTGCATAGGTTGAAACAAGATACCTGGTGAGATAATCAAATTTGTGGTAACTCAGACAAGGTATGGTACCAAAAGAAAAAGAAGAATCTTTGTACCACCAGGAGGTAGGATCCTAGTCTCAGTTATAGGTGAAAACACAGAAGGACTGAGGCCAATTCCCTTTGTGTAGGCTGACATGAAATACTACAGAAGTAGTAAGACAAGTTAGGTGATCCTAGGGCTCATGAATAGAAGAGTGTTCTGGATGCTAATAATATCAATAGCTCATGAATAGTACTCTGTTGAATATATGCCATGTACATTATACATAATTTATGCTGATAATTTTATTATGAATGTGCACCCATGTTCATGCTGCAATATTTACAGAATCCAATATCAGAAAATAATTGTCCAATGACATAACTGGATAAAGCAAATATGGTCTTTGTACAGATTGAAATGCTACTTAGGTATAAGAAAAAATGAAATCTTATCTTTGGACGCAACTTGGCTGGAGCATATTAAAATAAATTAGAGAGAGCAAGATAAATGTTAGATGATCTCACTCATTTATGGTTTGTAAAGAAACAAAGCAAGGGAATGGGCAGTGACCAATTGAAAAAAACAAACCAACAAACCCCCAAAATCAGACAACAGAACTGAAGTTCCCAAACAGGGGCATGTGGTAGAGTGAGGTGCTCAGATGGAACAGACAAGAATAGACTGAAGGACAGTGGTTGGAGAGATTTGGATACTGATGTGATAGTAGTGGCTGTGCAGTAACTTTTCTTTTTCATTTAACTCCATTGATACAGTTACAAAGTTGCTCATTGTGGTTGGTAATCAGTGACCGTTTATTTCATTTTTCCTCTCTTCACTTCTCTCTTACAGAGTAGTTATATAGAAATTATAAAGGGTGGGGGTACACCAAGGTGGGGTTTAACATCATCATAGCAATAAACAGATATAGCCCCTCCTTTAGGGGTCATTCCTCCAGGAAATTAACTCAGGGACAAAATCTTATCTGTGGGTTCAGCTCTCTTGATTACTAGGGGATTCACTCAAGGGTGGGATTCCAACAAGGGTGTATTGCTTTCTCCTTTCCTTAGCTAGTAATCCATTTATTTCTAGTCATTTTTATGAACACAGTAAGATACATTGAGCTTAAAGAGTGACTGTTCCTGGAGACATCTTGGTATATATCTCAGACTACAGTTCTCAGGTCAAGTTAGTCATTCCTAACCCCAGCAGTGATCTCATTCAATTAATTCTTTTTGTGTCATGACAGTGTTTGTCCATGACCATGCTCTTAAGTTATTATAATTTTTATGTCACTTAGCCTTTCCCTTTTTGATACCAGAGTAGCTTACAGTTGCACTGGGTACATCCAATCCCTTGCTGAGACCCTCCTTTTGTGGGTGTTAGGGAGTGATGGGTAATTGAGGCTTAAGTCAGGTGAGTATGATGCATTCCCAGGAACAAGTAGTATTTAGAGTCAATTAACGCCATGTTACAAAAGCATAGCATCAACTGTCTTCCTGTGTCTATACAAAAAGTGCATTGCTAAACCACGCAAAGAACATAGAGGAAAGAGAAAAGCAATATAGGATTATTAGTGCCTGAAAGAATTATTCCTTGGGAACACTTTTGTGAGAGTCTTGAGGGAAGAGCAAGGACAAACCAAAGTTATACAATGGTTCATGATCAGTTTTTAGTCATATAATATTCCAATACCTATCCTTTTACCAGTGTATATTTTCCACAACCAATGTTCCCAGTCCCCACACCTTCCAGCATGCCACCGTGACAGATACTTTTCTCCCTTCTCTCCCTCTCTTTCCTTCTCTTTCCTTCTCCCTCTCCTCCACCCTCTCTCTTTCCCCATTGGGCATTATGGTTTTTGCAATACAGATACTTAAAGGTTATCATATATATCCCTTCACCTACTGTCAACATTCAGTTCTTGTCCAGAGTGATCATTTCTGTTATTGTCATAGTGGTCCCTTCTCTATTGTAACTTCCCTTCTGCAGTAACTTTTTTTAATGAAGAAAGCATAAATGTTGACAGTATTGTGACCATGTCATAATGATAATAAATTGTAAAATCAATTCTATGAACTGGTGGTAATTAGAGTTTTATCAAATGAGGAGGAAATGTATCATTTCTAAATGTTTCAGTCATTTGCCTAAGAAATCATACTTAGAGATCTTGCTAGGATTCAAAACCCTGCTACCATTGGAGATTGCACAGAGAGATTCTCAATCATCATAAACCTATTCTGCACCAGGAAAAGCCAGATCATAGTACAAGAAAGAATTTTTGTGAAATAAATGTATGTAAAGCTAAAGAATAACTTAAATGCTTCAGTTGTTTCCCATTGACCCTAGAAATAAATATTAATTTTCATACTAAATAGTATATGTGACTTTTCTCTTATTGACTCTTTCTATATGTTAAGATATGGGAACCACAAAAGCAAGATTCACTATTTATACGCTTAGAGAATCTTGTCTTCTCCGGCATCATCAAGTTGTATAGCTATAAATAGAGTGATCAACATTCATTCTCCAAGATAGGAAGTCACATACGGGGTTCTCATTAGGGATCCCCATGTCTCTCTGGATATCTAAAGCTACCCTTATTTCATGACTTATACACTGAACATGAGATCATTAGCCATTCTTAGGTATTAAGCAATAGATGCAGAAATGTGCTCATTATATGCTATGGATTGGCTCAGGAATTATGTCTGATAGGAAGGTACTAGGAACCAATGGGCATGATGGCTAGGTGGAGTGAGCACAGACTTCCTCCTGACATCAGAATGAAACTTTAACCTTACTCACTTATTTAGTTGATCTAAGAACTTCATTGATTTTCTTAGTTTCCATTTCATTGTACATCAATTGATCATTATAATTACAAATACAAATGAATGGGAAGTGCTTCCTCTCCTAATGTGCTTTTATAAATATGACCATTAATTCCTAGATATATTATAAAAGCCACTTAGGACAAAGACTGGGGAACTAGCAGTGGACATTACCTATGATTTATTTAGCATTTGTTTTATGAATGATCATCTAACTAGCGATAGCACAGCGGGTAGGGCGTTCGCCTTACAAGCGGCCAACATGGCCGACCCGAGTTCGATTCCTCCGCCCCTCTCGGAGAGCCCGGCAAGCTACCGAGAGTATTCGATATGCCAGACACAGTAACAACAAAGTCTCCAATGGAGACGTTACTGGGCCCGCTCGAGCAAATCTAACTAGAAACAGATTTGGAAAAACAACTTAGAAATCTCAGCATTGATACTTGTATATACCTACTATCCACGTAGGATAGATGAACTTTTATATATTCATGACTTCATCTTACATATTCACTGGATTCCTACTTGATCTTGGTCTAAGATACAGGGAACTAAAAGCAGGGAGGTGAGGTCTCCAATAGTGTATAAGTCTTTATTGCAAATAAGATACTCCTTCCTCTAGCATAAATAGACTGAATAGAAAACAAGGATGCTAGTAAATTTTAAATAAAAAATTGGAATACCTTGTAGCTGAGTACATTTTTCATCTCAGTTGATATGAACTTGGGTGAGGTAATAAACATTTGCAGAATTCAGAAAGAATAAATGATGTTTTAAGAAGAGAGTATGTGCAGTATAGTCTTTCCAGAGCTTGGGAAGTGACTTTACAGAGAAAATGTGAGGGCTGGGTAGATTTAGTGTCTATTTGTGATATGTGGTCATAATTTTTGAGGGAGAATCCCTGAGTCATATTCAGAACAGCACTTTCTCCTGGGTATATTACTGCAGTGTCATTATTTTCAAAGCTTTCCAAAGAAAAATGCAGAATTGTGTCGTAAAGAAAAGGATGGACAAACCAGAATTTCAACAGCATAAAAGTAGGAAACACTTCCAAATTTGCAAAGCTATTGCTCAGGCTGTGGACGTACAATCAAGGGAAACTTAAAATGGAAAAAGCTGGGAATTTTATCCCAGCAGATGTCAGATAATAAAAATTCCATTTCTCAATTGTGTAGACACAACAACTGTGAACTATAAATCAAAATAACTGGTCAAATTACTCAGTAAGTGGTTCCACAAAGTACTTAGAAATAAATGCTATCTTATTTAGGGAAAATGTTTGGCAAAATACCGTTTCATTGCTCTTCAAATAATACATGAATTCTTTGAGTTTGTGCATGAAGTGCATACCTGGGAACAAAATTCAAAAACACTGAAGACTTTCCTCCTCTATTCGGGTTGCAATAGTGCAAATGCTAATGAATTTGATATTAAAGTTACTTCACTTTCACCAATATCACAGTGTCCAAGGTCCACACTTCTGTTCTTATGCCACTTCTAGTCCCTCTTCTTTTCCCCACTATTTGGTAATCCGAGTTCTGTAGCCCAAGGTCGAGGTCTACCCATTGTTTATTACTACTTTCCTCCTTGTTCTGTCTCTCTATACACCACATATGATTGAGATCGCCCAGTATTCACTCCTTCCCAACTAACTAATGCCCTCCAGTTCCATACAGGTAGAAATAAATTGCATGATTTCAATCTTTCTTATAGTTGCATAGGATCCATTGTGTATATATGCCATAAATTCTTAAAAATGTTTAATAAATCATCGTGAAATATGCAGTTACAAAGCTGTTCATGTTTGGGTTTCAGTCATGCAATGTTCCAACACCCATCATTCCACCAGTGTACATCTCCCACCACCAAGATTCCCAGTTTCTCTCCTGCCACCCCCCTCCCCCAACTGCCAGCCTGTCTCTTTGTCAGACACTTTTATTCTTTCACTCTCTCTCTCCATTTGGTTTGCAATTCAGCTACTTAGAGGTTATCATATTTGTTCCTTTACCTATTTTCAGAAAGCAGGTCTTATCCAGAATGATCATTTCCAACTATCATTGTCATTAGTGGTCCCTTTTCTATCCCAACTGCCTTCTCCCCCAGCACTTGAGGCCAGCTTCCAACTGTGGACCAACCCTCCTGGTCCTTGTTTCTACTGTCCTTGAGTATTAGTCTCATATTATGTTTCTTTATATTATCCCTTAAAGGATTTCAATCATTCCATGTCTTTCCCTCTCCTTCTGACTCATTTCACTCAGCATGATACTCTCCATGTCCATCCACTTATAATGAATATAATGCCTTATTTTTCCTGGTGGCTTCATGTTATCCCATTGTGTAGATGTACCAGAGTTTCATAAAAACAGTCATATGTTCTCAGCACTTGGGTTGCATAGCCCTGCAATGAACAAAAATGTGTCTGTATCTTTCTGAATCAATGTTTTTATGTTCTCAGGTAATGTCAAGAAGTGAAAAATATTTCACATGAAATGTGTTACTTTTTTTGAGATCTCTCTATATCTTTTCTCATGGAAAAACAGAACAGGAAATATTTATATGTTGCTGGACCCATTTAATAGACACTAAAACATGACATATTTAGTAGAAATTAACCACGTAGAATGACTAGTTTTTGTCCATAATATCTAAGCAGAAATATGATGTTATACCTGGACAGTCCTATATTACTGGATCTTGCTCCTCCCTGAGAAAGAAAGGCACTGACTACCAGCTTCCTGGCTGCCTCTCATCAGTCCCCAACCTGCTACTAAACCTCCTTTTGGATTCCTCCTCAACTTCTAGATCTCATATTCCTTAGATATGCTTCAGTGCTAATGAAATGCTACTTGATCAAGAAAGTTATTTCATCTACATGTTGGTAAATCTTCCCGCTTACCCAGCACACCTTCCATGAGACTAGAATATACCCTCTTGCTGCAAACATGTTCGAATAAATTTCTCGGTAAAGGTACAAGTTTTAAAATAATGATTCCTTTTAAAAAACAGTGAAGACTCTGAGGGTGAGCATTTTTTATTTCTGTTTTGAATATAGTCTTTTGGAGCCCATGCATACATTTTTAATTTTTTATTTTTACAAGTTCATTTTAAAATGAGCAGAATGTCAACGTGAAATGAACAGCCTTGTTGATTTTGTGCAATAGGTAAAGTGCAGTGCCCAAGAGAATATCATCATTTACCAATTTAAAAGTCTCTTTTATGAGCCAGGAGATATAACAGAGGTTAGGGTAACCTGTTTTATAGATTGCCAACCTCATTTTGATTCTTGTTACCATGCATGGTTATGTGAGACATACAGGACATTATTCCTGTTCATAGTGTCAGGAGTAATCCCACAGTACTGCCAGATGTGGCACAAGCTTCCCCCCACCCAATAAATAAATACACATATAATCCAGAAATACATTCAAAATTAAGAAACTATATTTTTCTTTTTAAAGATAATTCAAATATCTTGGAACTAATGACTGAGTTTTCTTCCTTGAATTCAATTTTCAACTTCAAGACAGTTTCTATAAGGTAGAAAAGGAGTTATCACTATAAACACTACAATGTCAAGAAAGTTATCAAGAACCCTGGGTATTTTGCTTTTGAGTCTCACTTCCCTGAAAGAAAAATTCATTTTCTGCACCTTTTATAAGAAACTATAGTTTCATGACTCTTGGGAATAAACCATTTACTTCATTTGTCTTGCTTCATTTCCTCTGAATGGGGAATTTGAACCGGGTGTGTGCTATATGAGGAGGGAATTTGCAGTGCACAATTCAGGTTTCCTTCACTTTGGGCTTCAGTAATTTATTCTTGAGCAGCAGCTTGCTTGCGTCTCACTGGGCACCATTCATGCGAGAAACCTAAGTAAGGATTATTTAATATGGGGAACAGATTAACAGGAAAGGGGTGATAAAAAGAGGCTTCAAGAAGCTTCAAAACCTGTATAGATCCCATTAAGTGTCTCCCTGGCTAGGAATTCTAAGTACCTCTTATATTTCTTTCTCAAAAGTACTTTAAAATTTGGCCGCAAGGATGATCCACATATTTTCTGCTTTTATTACGTCCTTTTTACTCTGAGGGTCTGGCCCAAGATAATCTCAATATAATAATTTACTTTTGTTATTTTTGATTATTGATTCATTGTTTTCAACATCTGGTTGGGCTAATTCCCCTTTTTTTCAGAAGGTATTATTATTATTTATAACAGTATTTTGCTGCAGTAGAGTGGTTTCTGTTTTAACTTAGAAGCCTCTTCCTTTCAACGCTGTTTCATGTGTTTTGTCTTTGGTCTGAGCCCACATCTATGTGATGGGAAAACCTAGCAGTGGAGACAGGTTAGAGGTGTAGTTATCACTTTGGGGGATAACTGTGCTGTGAGTCAGTGCTGAGTTCACAGCTCCACCTGGGCTAGGCATCACAGAACTGTGTCTGTGCCTCTGGTGCTACAGAAATCCTATGAAGAGGCTATGCACAGATCAACACAGTCCTATCACTGCTGGAGTGAACCAGCCTCTGGAAGCCAAACATCTTTTCTCACTAGGAAACTCTAGACATCTTTAAATATATATATATATACATATATATATATATATATGTATATATATATATATTTAAGTTTTCAAGATTTTTAGTGTTTCTAACTAGTGCTTCTCTCCCCTGAAGCAGTACTTAAACAATCCACAATGGATTTGAAAAATAGAAAAATGATTCCCAAATAATATTACTTTTACATAGCAAAGTAATATTTAAATAGAATTGAGTTTATTCTAAGTCTTATTTTGATATTTCCTTGCGATGTATGGGATTATAAATATTTTCTCAAGCATGTGGTACCGAGTATCAGACATATAATAGTTTCCTCTTTAACAAAAATACCAGAAGATGGAAAAGGGTGGTGAAAATTAATGAAGGGGAACAGCACACTAGCAAATCTAGTTAGAGCTTCCCTAAGCTACGGAAGCCCTCCAAGGACATCTCAACTCCTTTGCAGAATAGGCCTCCAATGCAGGTCCTGAGAAGTATGGAATTGGTAGGAAAGCATTTGGTAGTAGGTTCTGCTTCACACTTGCTGGGTCAAGTCACTAGGAGGAAGTTTCAGAAGGAGAGCTAAGTTGCCAGTGCCCTGGGTTCCTCATGTTTCTCATCTAACAATCATAATATCTGTCTCAGGAGATTGTAATGATGATTAAATGAACTAATACATACTGTGCGTTTAGACATCTTACATAACCCTGTCAGTACTTTATTATGATAATAGTCACCAAACATTAAAGCAATATATCCTCATATTTAGTTTTTACATAATGATGATAATGGATACAGAACTTTAGTATTTATTTTCATAAACTTACAAACACATTTGAGTAGATGGTATTATAGTATTACAATATTATCTTGATTTACATAAATTGCACTTTATTTTTTTCTTTCCACAATTAATGACAACTCATCAAATTTGGGCCACTGCAGAAGAATGCAAAAACTTCAATCTTTCTAGTTCTCTCTTCTATTGCAGCATACAGCTAGAAATGATAGATGCTGAAGTTTTGTCTGTAGAACTTTAAGGACAATTGGGAAAAATTCATATTTCTAGAAACACTGTATGGTAGCTTGGCTTTGAGATTTAAACTATAATTGGACATATTAAAGGTGTTGAAATATCTCATAAAAATGTGTACTGAATCCTGAACAATGCTTTGATCCTGTGAATATTCTCCAGAATACATTTAAGTTTTGTGTTAAGTTATAGGAAGAATGAAAGAGTAGAGACAGGATGAAGATTCAAGTGGAAAAGATCAGATCTGATGCCAATGATTCCTTGGTGAGATCTGTATTAGGATATTTTCATTTTTTAAAGTACTGTCTCAAATTTCTTGGCCACAGAATAACAATTATGTTGCATCTTCAATGATTTATTGTGGCAATAAAAAATAAAGAGCTAAAAGTGAACAATATGTCAAAATATTTTCTCTGATTCTTTCTCTTTATGGCTGGAAAGAAATTTATAGAGAGTCTTCTAACAGACTTCAAGAAGGTCTATGTGCAATAGCTTACAGAGGGAAAACTTTGAGAGACATTGTCTTTGATTTGGGATTAAATTGATATAAGATATTAACACAAATATTTGCACTGAGGACAGAGATGTGACTCAAATGGTGTAGTACAAGCTCTGCACATGTAAAACCTTGGGATTAATCCCTGGTACTGGATCTCTTTCAACCAACAGATACAGCCACCATAACAATAGATACTTGGGTGCCCAAGTCAATGTTTATTGAAGTATTATTTATTAAATCTAAAATATAAAAGGAACCAAAGTATCTATCAAATAAACAATTAGATAAGGAAGGTGAGGTCAATTTAATCAACGTACAACTATTCTGCCACTATATTATGTTTTGGTATTCACAACAAATGAAAGAAGCTCAAAGGAATTTATTATAAAGCAAAAAAGCCAAATTCAGAAAAAAATAGTAATTGTTAGATTATTTTACCAATGTAAGCAATATAGGGGTGTGATATTATAAACTGGTTGTCCCTCTATCAAAACCCTAAGACCTTTATAGGCCCTGGGAAAAATATTTTAGGTTTTAAAATATATAATCAGGAGGCAAAAATGCACTTACAGGTAGCAAAATTGCAGCTGGGAAAGGATAGAATTAAACAGGTTAGCGTCGCTTATATGTAGAGGACAACATGGACAAAGATAGCACTGTAGTACTGTCCTCTCATTGTTCATCAATTTGTTCAAGTGGGCACCAGTAAAGTCTCCATTGTGAGACTTGTTGTTACTGTTTCTGACATATCAAATACATCACAGGGAGCTTGCCATTGACCCAGAATGCGGGTGGGATATTCTCAGTAGCTTGCTGGGCTCTCAGAGAGGGATGGAGGAATCCAATCCAGGTCGATGGGTAAAGATAGAAGAGAAAATTGTTACAACTTCACTCTAACATTGGGGGGTGCTTGCTGTTTGTTTATATACATAAAATATTCCAGTCTCTACTCTTACTGTCATCGTTGAATTTGGGGGACGGCACCCTGGTGTTGCTCAGGGCTTTCTTGTGGATCTGCACTCAGAGATCAGTCCTGGCAGTGTGCTTCAGGGATGGGGTGCTGAGAATGAAACCCAGGTCAATGGCATGCAAGGCAAGCACCCTATCTGCTATACATTTGCTGGGGCCCCAGAATTTTGATGTGCTTTCTAATCATTCTGAACCTCTGTGAACTTAAACAGTTTATCTGTTAGGATCCAGGGATGGGGATTTATATGATTCTGAACCCCACTAGGGGCTTCCCAGATGACCCAAAAACTTAGACAGTTCTTGTGTGTTTGTCTCTGTGACTGACCCCTGCTGGGCAGAGGTCTAAGGCACCAATTAGATTAGCAAAAAAAAAAAGGGGGGGGATGGTAGGGGCCTGATATTTCAAACCAAATTTTTTAAAAGCATTTGAGACACTTCAATCCAGTTTTCTTTTCCAGAGAACATAATTTCTGGGTTATGTTCTCTGTCTCAAACTTCTATTTTGACGAAATAGATTGTATCTCCCATTTGATCAGTTTGAAGTTCTTTAATGAGACAGTTTGGGGTAACATTTGGCACGTAAGATATTCACGCTCTGTTTTCTTTCACCTGTCCAACCAATTATGTTTCATCAGAGCAGGACATAGTAGCCATATCATAGACAGATTTCTAGAATAGAATTTTTGTACCTATGAGGGTGTACACACTATATTCAATTGCAAAAGAAAAATCAGAGAATAGGAAATATATATATATACACACATACACACATGCACACACATGCACACACACACATATAAAGGCAAGCAAGGGTCATGAAAGTCACCATTGATCTACACTTAAGCAGAAAGGATGGTGTATATCCTGGTACTGGAGAGTTGGCAGACAGAAGCTCCAGGGACTAATGCAAGTAATTTTCATTGAGGATTTGTCATTACTTCTAATTGGTGCAGTGTCTGCTTATTGCAATAAGTTGTACCATTGCAGGAAGGAAGCCAGTTCTTTTGCGGTGCTGGGTGACAGGCAGCTTGTCCTGTTTTGATTTTGTTTGCCTGAGATTTACATTCTTGTCCACATCAAACTCTTCTTGCCTTTGTTATTTTATCTCTGACAAAAGTAGACATTAAGACTACATTGTGATTACTCTGAAATTTATGGCACCTTATCTGTATAGATCAGAACACTATCTGAGTTGACTGAGTTTCTGAGCAAATCTTTATTCATAAAGAATATAAATGTGTTAGTGTAGAGATGTTTTGGAGTAAAAATATCTAAAATGCTGAAAGAAGTTAACTGTTTTTAGCAACCTTCCAGTTCCATGGCTTTTAAATAATGCATGCAATTAAACATTTTAATCTATTCATTAAAAGTATGATTGAAGAATGGCATCAAATATACTTGACATTGTTATTCTAGTTGATTTAACATTTAAGTTCAAGTGGATGCAAATGGATCAGCCTATGACTTAATGGGGCAGGGGCTGAATTTCTACATATGTATCTTAAAATCAAAACATTTTTTCTTGTTATTGTTTGTTTGGGTGCTATACCTGGTTGTGCTGAGCATTTATTATTCCAGTGGTGCTCAGGGGACCTCATACAGTTCCAGAAAAAAAATGGGGTCACCCATATGCAAGCAAAGGGCCTTAATACTTGTACTATTTCACTAGCCCAAAGGTAAAACATTAATGAGTATGTGAAACCAGAGCAAAATAGGGGGAAGTGGTTGACAATGTGGATGGCATCAGAAATAGTGAGGCAGACTCTCCGTTATTCTTACTGATTATGTGATTTGATCCAAGGGCTAGAGAAGATGCTTCATTTGCTCAGAGCTTATTCCTGCCTCGGAACTCAGGATCACTTAGAAAGGGACTTGGAAAGACACTATGGGATTCAGGGAATTGAACTCATGTCAATGTGCATCAGGCAAACTACATTGTCACGTTGCATATTAACAAACAAACAAACAAACACTGTCCTCCTGTTGTTCATCGATTTGCTCGAGTGGCCCCAGTAATGTCTTCCTTTTGAGACTTGTTGTTACTGTGTTTGGCATATTGAATATGCCATGGGGAGCTTGCCAGGCTTTGCCGCATGGGCGGGATACTCTTGGTAGCTTGTCAGGCTCTCCGAGAGGGGCGGAGGAATCGAACCCAGCTCGGCCAGGCTGGCTGCGGGCAAGGCAAATGCCCTACCGCTGTGCTGTTGCTCCATATTGCCATGATACATTTAATCCTTGCTGCCAGACTGAATCAACTTGTCTTTTCTCCGAAGTCCTCCAGTGATTGGACTAATGCTACCTTCTCCTGAACTAGGCATGCTTTTTCCTTTCTTACCTTTTGAACCTCACTTCTACTGTCCCCTTTGATAGTCATAGAAAATCTGCCTCTGAGCCTGCATCTCCCCTGAACCACAATGTGTTCTTATTGTGTCTAGTAAATACTCTTAACACATAGACAACAGAAGCATCCAGAACCCTTCTTACTGAGAAACTGATGTAGTTCCTGAGTCACTGTTTGTGGTATTTACATATAAAAGTCCAGATGTTTAAGGTGTTATTTACCGAACATCTTTAAGGTAGGTTTGGGTCCCCTGGTATCCTAAGTCCAGGCCTCAGGTTTCTTCTAGTGGGTTCCCAGGTATGACAGCCTTTGTCCACCCTGGTCTCTCACTGGTTCTATCTAACTCTTGAAGTCTCCACTAGTCTCAGTAGCCCTGCCTCTCCGAGTCCAGCACTGCCCTCCTGACCTTTTGCTAATGTTCTGTTGCTTGGGCTTCGTGACCCAGCTCTCAAGGCTGCCTCTCAAGATTTTCTTTCAAGCTTTCATTCATTCTCAGGATGCTTGGACAGGAACTCCAGTTTTCCACCATCTCCCCCAGCACAGTTGAAGGTCACGAAGGGACACATTACCTGTTTTCCATTTTTATCTGTCTTGCTACCTCTCTTGCTGGTGAAACTCAAGAGGACCAACTTTACTAAATTCCTTTCCCCACTCCTCCTCTACTGTCATACTGTCAACATCCCAGAATAAGAAACTAGTAACTGATGTAGATTCTGACTTTGCTGACTTTATTTGCAGTTACTAATATTCTTGCAGCATGTATTAGTCACTGATATCTTTAAGAATCAGACTACTTTTTTAAAAGTTGAATAGCAAAGGGAAAATAACAAGCTTCGGAGTCAACTATTTAAGAATATCCCCAATGTAACATGTGTTTTTATGATCATCAGCCTTTGTCACTTAAAATTTGTTTTCTGTATTTAGATTTTCACAAGTATGTCCTTTGACATGGACTAATCTAGAGTAGTTGCATGCAAAGCCTCACAGTCCTGTAAGGATGCTAGAAAAATACTCAAATGTAATATGAATATAGATTTGAAGGCAGATTAAAATGGTTAACATTAAGATATATTTTAAATGGCATGGTGTATTTCAAAATGAGAAAAGACCATATTTACATGAAGTCACATGAGTTTCTTGAAGAAAACAATAATGGAGTGGATAAAGATAATGATGCTATCTGCTGGGAATTATTAAAATACATTTATTAAGGAATAATTTATCCCACACCAAAGTTATCCACTATATATATGTACTTCACTGAATTTGAGTAAGTTTCCCAATTTTGAAATAAATTCATCCACATTTCAACCATGTATGTGATTCCAAAAAGCTCCTTTCTGCCCATTTAGAGTTAAAGTCCTACTTCTACCCACATTTTTAGGCAACCACTAATTTATGGTTTTCTTTTATATATTCTTATGAGCATTTTATGTGGTAATTTGTGTACAATAGCATACCTTTTTGGGTCTTGAGTTGCATATTTGAGATGTGATATAGCACATATCAGTAACTTACTGTGGGAGGGATTACAGTTTAGCAGTAAAGCATATGCTTTCATCTATGAGAGCCAGGTGTAGTCCTTGGTACCTAAAAAAAAGTATTCATTTTTATTCAGTAGTATCTTACTATATAGATCTGTTGATTTATTCATCCATTCTCTTAGTGGACATTTTGTTTGTGTCCACTCTGGGTAGTGTGCGTGTGTGTGTGTGTGTGTGTGTGTGCGTGTGTGTGTGTGTGTGTGTGTGGTGCAGGCTATGGATGTATTATTGTTTTAGTTTGTTTGTTTTGGGGACCTCGTCCAGCAGTTCTCAGAGCTTACTCCTGGCTCTAACCTCAGGGATCACTCCTAGTGACACTTGGTGAACCTTATGGGGTGTTGGGGGTCAAACTGGCATCGACCACACATAAGACAAGTGCTTTACTGCTGGACTATCTGCTTGGGCATGATTATATTATTGAATAAAAGATCCCAATGAGAAAGTGCAAGGAGTAGAGAATAAAGATGAAACGTCTGTACCATGTGCAGCCAGAGAGATAGCACAGTGGACAGGGTGCTTGCCTTGCACGGGGCCAACCAGGGTTTGATACCTGGCATCCCATATGGTCCCTCAAGTACCAATAGGAGTAATTCGTTAATGCAGAGCCAGGAGTAACCCTTGAGCATTGCTGGGTGTGGCCCCAAAACAAAGAAATCAAGTAATGAAACCTATGATATGTTTAAGAAAGCATGGCCAACATTTAGCAGATACAAAATTGCCCAGAGAATCACTGTCATTGTCATCCCATTGTTCATTGATTTACTCTAGCAGGTACCAGTAACATCGCCATTCGTCCCAGCCCTGAGATTTAGCAGCCTCTCCTTACTCATTTTTCCCAGTGCTGCCATATTGGAGGCTCTTCAGAGTCAGGGGAATGAGACCCGTTATTGTTACGGTTTTTGGCACATTGAATATATCCTGGATAGCTCACCAGACTCTGCCATATGGGCATAGAGTCATCAAGAGAAATGAAAAACAGCTCAAAATCTCCGGGTGTGCTCATGTTTACTAGGAGTTTTGTCATCTGATATACTTGATTTAGGAAATGTTTCATGGTCCCAAAAACCATGGCTAACATGTTGCCCTCTCCTCCTGTAAATAAAAATCTTCATTAGCATGAGAAGTTTCTGAAAAACTGTATTAAAGATGTTAATTTTAAAAATATTGTTGAACCTGATATTTTACATACACAAATAATTGTACAATCTCTTTTTATTAATGTCATTGACATTTGATTAATCTGCTGTCCCACAGAGGCACTTTAATTAAGGCATATGTAATTTTTCTATACCAGGTTCTGACATGACAGTCTGAAAAGGAATTTTATAAAAACTATAGAACTCCCCAATTTTGAAATGATCCTCTCAAAGTGGTGGGGTGACGTGGTGGGAGGGGGCAGAGTGGCAGGAGCAGACATGGCAACTCTGGTGGGGGGAAATTGGCACTGGGACACTGGTGGTGAGATTGGTGTTGGAATACTGTGTGCCTGACTCACTCATCTATCGATAGCTTTGTAAATAGTGGCTCTTTCAATTAAAAAAAAAATTTCAAAACTACTCTTTATAAGATGAAGTCATGAAATTTACATAAAAGTGGTACTACAGGGAAAGTATCATGTTAAGCAAAATGAGTCAGAAAGAGAGGAATAGACATAGAAAGATTGCATTCATCTGGGGAACATAAAGTAACAAAATAGAAGACTAACACCCAAGAGTGGACGAGATTAGTACCAGGAGTTTTGCTCCATGGCTTGGAGGTCAGCCACACACTCTAGCAGAAAAGGGAGCTCAGATAGAGAAAGGAGCACCAAATAAAGGGTGTTGGGAGAATCCTCCCAGGATGGGAGAAGCATGCTGAAAGTAGACTATAGACCAGACATGATTGCCACTCAATGCCTCTTTTGCAAACCACAACACCCAAAAGGTGAGAGAGAACAAAAGGGAATACCCTGCCACAGAGGCAGCGTGGAATGGGGGGATGGGGAGTGGGAGGGATACTGGGACCCGTGGTGGTGGAAAATGGGCACTGTGGAGGGATGGGTGTTTGATCATTGTACAGTTGTAACGCAAGCACAAAAATTTCTAAATCTACAACTGTACCTCATGGTGTTTCATTAACAAAAATTAAAATAAAAATGTAAAAAAAAACCTACTCTTTATAAAGATAATGTCATCATTTATAAACTTATTTTTTCCCTTTGATTTCTGACCAATGTGCAGTTTACATTTCTGACAGAGAAAACTGCATTTTGTTAATATTATAAATATTAGGGCTGGAGCGATAGCACAGCGGGTAGGGCATCTGCCTTGCACGCAGCCAACATGGCCGACCCGAGTTCGATTCCTCCGCCCCTCTCGGAGAGCCCGGCAAGCTACCGAGAGTATTTGATATGCCAGACACAGTAACAACAAAGTCTCCAATGGAGACGTTACTGGGCCCGCTTGAGCAAATCGATGATCAACGGGAGGGCCTTTACTTTTATAAATATTAACTATTCAATATCATTTTCCAAGGTGTTGCTTGACAATCTGTTGGCCATATGCTATTATTATTGGGAAGATAAGCCACTTTTTGTGTACTTCTTATCATTTTTTAATGAAATAGGAAAGGTTTCAGGATTTATTTCAAGGTTAAATATTGGTATAAAGATTTTTGTTTCAGTTATATATATAATTCTTGACATGTGAATAGTGGGTTATATTTTAATAAAAACATAAAGCCATTGCTTTAAAACATCATTTTCTAAAGTTTGATAAAAATGGAATGTTGATGCAAGATGCTTTCAGGTGTTAGAATGGGAATAATTACTAACATTGTATGATGCAGGAGAAATTTATACCCTGTATAATGTCAATTTTATCATTTTATTTAGACGTAATGTAGTTCCTTTTGATACCTGCATTTAACATAGCAAAAATACTTGATTATGTCTATTCCTATTAAAGATACAATAGTTTTTAAATTAGACTTAAATTTGAAAACTGATTTATTGATATTTATAGCTTCTTCTTTATCACTTGTGATGGGTAATTGATATATGGTAGATATTTAATAGTTTCTTTAAAAATAATTCTTTTAGGGCCAGAGTAATAATATAATGGTAGGGCACCTGTCTTCCATATATCTCTCTGGGGTTTGATCCTGGGTACTGTATATGGTTCCCAGAAGCTGCCAGGACTTATCCCTGAACCTAGAACCAGGAGGAAGTCTTGAACAATGCCAGGTGAAACCTAAAATTTAAAAAAAATAAATAAATAAGTGAAGATAATGCTTGTAAGTATATTAAATGAATTAACTGAAGAAAACTAACAAAAGGGAAGTATAGATTTCATTAGACATTGGTGAACTTACAAAATATCAAAAGTTATGAAAATGTAGGACATGATAATTCTAAGTTTCAGATGAAGTAAGGGTGTCTTTCCATTATCACAGCTTCCCTGATAACTAAAATAATTTTCTTTTGAAATCACTCTTGCCTCTAAAGTGATCACTTTTAGTTGTCTGCGAATTAGCCTATTTATTTTAGAAGTTAGCCAACTGAGCAATATTACACTCTGGTCTAGAACAGAGATTTGCTCATGAAAGGATAGGCCTGCTTTGCAAACACTTTTTCATAGAATGTTACTTTTTTCTTTGCCAAGGAATCTGCAGAAAATTTCCACCCTGAGGTGAAAGGCCCATAATAGTTATACATCTCTATCTCATTAGCTGTAATCAACCCCATTATTTGGCAACGACACGATATTCACTAAATCCAATATTCAAGTCAATGGGAAGTTGCCATATGTACATTTATTGCTAATTTCCAAATAATCAGAATAGAACAAAAATAGCCTCAACAATCTTGATGCTGTGTATAATTTAATCTCTCCTTGAATCACATGAGAATTCAGATCTCAAAGTAGTACCAAGAATACCAATAGAATCTGTGTCATAAATGTGCAAGCATACAATTTAATTAAGTTGCAATTTATTGTACTCTAGATAATTGAGTTTCCTTCAGCTCAAGTTTGTTGGTTACCATAGAAATAGGCCAGAAACTGCTCTAAATGTAGCCCAAGGAGTCCTGTCTTCATTTGGTCATAGGAGGGTCTCCCATATGTGTGTGTGTCTTACTATACTCTTTATATAATTAGCAGAAGTAGCTGGCAGGTGCTTAAGAAAATCAAGTCACTACTGATCACAGGTGTAATCTTTCTTTTTTTCTTTTTTGGTTTTCATCCTTTTTCAAAACAAATTTAAACTGAGAATTGAATCAGGACATTTCATTGCCTAGAACTAAGTACCAGGTATCTATGGGTTTGGGACTTACAGATATGCAAGAGGTGTTTCCCCTCCTTTATCAACTCTATTATAAAGTAGCATAACCACAGTGGTCACCAGGTCCTCCCCATGTTTCTACTTTCAAAAGAATCTAAATGACCAGACTACCATAAATTTTCCCTCTGAATTGCCTCAAAAGTTCTTATTCGCACAGTTTTTCCTGGATCCCAGGAACGAGTTTGCTTTTCAGTGCTCTCGAGGCTTTTCATGTTGGTTTCCATATGTCGCAAGTCACTGAATGCACCAATTGGGTCAAATGTGTGGTTCAAGTCACACTGGAGATGCACTGATTCTTTTATTGAACAAATGCATTTTATACATTATTTGATGTTCTGGGCAAGACAGTGGAGGGTTAGAACAGTAAAGGGTTATGACTTGGCTTTATATTTTAAATCTGTCCAAGTGACGGCTTTGAGATGTAAGGGAGAAGGAAGAGACAGAAAAAGGAAGAGCCTAGTCTGGAGTCTGTTGTTAGCATAAACTTGGGGAGCAGAAGTCAAGGGGGTTTCCTTTGTACTTTGCAATGTAGCACTGTTCTCCCGTTGTTCATCGATTTGCTCAAGCGGGCCCAGTAACATCTCCATCGTGAGTCTTGTTGTTACTGTGTTTGGTATATCCAATACGTTATGGGTAGCTTGCGAGGCTTTGCCATGCGGGCAAGATACTCTCAGTAGCTAGCCGGGCTCTTCGAGAGGGGCAGAGGAATCGAACCCGGCTCAGTCCTGCTGGCTGCATGCAAGGCAAACACCCTACCGCTGTGCTATCGCTCCAGCTTTGTCAATTTTTATTTTCAATAGGTTGTCTAGTGCAAATATATTCCTCTCTGCTTTATATTCCACTTTCCAAACTCTTGACCTTCCAAAATACAAGAAATGTTAATTTCTGCAAACGTACAGAATAGTCTCAGTATCCACGCTGATGGGCAGGGAATGAGGTACATTTTATAGTTGCAGTGTTCAGCAGAATCATTCTTTTGCATCATATGCAGTTGAGTGCATTTTGATTTTAAACAGTTCCATTACTTTTTTTGCATAGGCAGGGAGAAAGGATGGACTTATGTGGTTTTCATATTATGCTAATAGCAAATAAAAAAATCCTGCAATGTTTGTACAAATGATGGAGATTCTGTGACCTGTCTACTGGCCTTAGAATTGTGGCAGTTGTTTTGAGATACAGATAGTCCTAGTCTTAATAGTTCAGTTGTTGAGTGCTAGAAATAATTGTGAAATTATTCTTTAAATATTAAAATATACTTTATAGATTCTGTCTTTAGCTCGGGAACATTTTGATATGAATAGCTTATCTGGGTCTAATAGTTCATTTTGAGCTAAAAAGCTGGTAATGTTATCCCACTTAACACGTGAGGAATTCTGGGTTCAAAGGCATTTCCTAATTTGACCAAGTTTGCACTAACTCAGCATAGCCCAGTGAAAACTGTAATAGCAGACTGCTGTCTATTATGTCTACTGCTATATCTGCAGTACTGTGTGGGTGCTGACTGAATAAGGCCTTCGAGCGGGCTCAGTAACGTCTCCATTGGAGACTTTGTTGTTACTGTGTTTGACATATCAAATACTCTCGGTAGCTTGCCGGGCTCTCCGAGAGGGGCAGAGGAATCGAACTCAGGTCGGCCATGTTGGCCGCATGTAAGGCGAACGCCCTACCGCTGTGCTATCGCTCCAGCCCTGACTGAATAAATATTAAGGTAAAGGTAAAGGCCTTCCCGTTGATCGTCGATTTGCTCGAGCGGGCCCAGGGCTCCAGCGAAAGCACAGCGGGTAGGGCGTTCGCCTTACAAGCGGCCAACATGGCCGACCCGACTTCCATTCCTCCGCCCCTCTCGGAGAGCCCGGCAAGCTACCGAGAGTATTCGATATGCCAGACACGGTAACAACAAAGTCTCCAATGGAGACGTTACTGGGCCCGCTCGAGCAAATCGAATAAATATTAAAGGTAAAAGGTAAAGGCCCTCCCGTTGATCGTCGATTTGCTCGAGCGGGCCCAGTAACGTCTCCATTGGAGACTTTGTTGTTACTGTGTCTGGCATATCGAATACTCTCGGTAGCTTGCCGGGCTCTCCGAGAGGGGCGGAGGAATCGAACTCGGGTCGGCCATGTTGGCCGCGTGTAAGGCGAACGCCCTACCCGCTGTGCTATCGCTCCAGCCCCGAATAAATATTAAGGAATAAATATTAAGGAATAAGTGGATGTCACAAATGCCAAGATTAGAGGAAGAAATCACTTAAAACAAAAGGAATCTAGGTCCTGAGGTCACTAGCAGTGTAGAAAGTGTTATTATACATCCATAGCAGTAAAATAGAAGTATCTATAAATAGTTTATAGGTATGATATTTAATACACTCTCAAAGATAAAGTAATAGGTTAATATCATAATGATCAAGTGTCAAATGGTAAATCAATATTGCATGATACAATAAAATGTATTTTTTATTTATTTCAAAGTTTTTTGAAGATTCACAAGGGTTTCATGTAAATAATATTATACTTTTGACTATAAGAGAAAAATAGTCAAATAAGATGAAAAAGTATCATTTTAAGAGAGATGACTTTTCCAATCTGCCAGCAAGACTCATTTTTTAAATATCTGCTATTTTTTCAACCATGGACTTTCAAAAACATCCCACTTTACCAATTTACCATTGCTTTACAATACAGGCCTATGCCAGACTTTAATAAATGTGTTTTCATGCTTTTCTTGACTTTTTAGTTCACGTATTACCTATTGGCTTCCTGCGTTAGAAAGAAAGCTCTTACTCTTCATCTGACAACTTCACTCCTCATCACCAAAGCCCCTTCATCTCCGGTCAATGTTTTTGCTATACAACAATGAATCTGAACACGGGACAGTGCTTGCATCTCTTCACAAGGGTGTGCAGCATTGACTGTTTTCCTGACTCCTTTCCCCTGAAGCTAATCATCACATCCTTCTCTTTTTAGTTGGCTAGATTTTTCCATGCAGACGTGACTTCCCAATCTCCAACTCTATCTGAAAAGGCAATTTGCTTCACCCATACAGATATTCGGATTCTAATGCCCATTTTCTTAAATCCATTTCCCCATTGGGAAATCCCTTTTGACCTTCCTCTTTGCAATTTGCTGCTGTTTTTCTCTGGGTCCACTGCTTAAACCTCCATTTGGAGCTTAGTTAGAAATTCTTTTTTGTTGTTGTTTTTAAAGAATTCCTTTTGCCTGTTTCTTGGACAGCATTACATGGCTACTCTGTGTTAGCTGCTTCCTCCAATCAATGGAGTTTGCTCTTCCATTTTGTCCATAGAGTTTTAGGACCACACCAGGAGATGCTCAGGGCTTCCTCCTAACTCTGAACTCAGGAATTACTCCTGGCATTGCTCAGGGGACCATATGGGATTCCAGGGATTGAACCTGAGTCTACTGCAGGCAAGACAGATGCCAGGTAAATGCTCTACTTCCTGTACTATCTCTACGGTCCCTCTGCCTCTTCTTCTTCCACCTTCCCTATTTCTTTTCTTTTTAATCTGCTCAGTTAGTTTTTCATTCTCCTTTAGAAAAATGTCACCAGGTTCCAGTGAAATAGATCAAAAGATAGAGCATAAGCATTACATTCAGGAGGCCCCAAGTGTGATTTCCAGAACCACATCGAACCCCTGAGCATTGTGGGGGATGGCCTGGTAGTCTCAGCCTTACCAGGCCTAAGTACCAGAGTAACTTTTGCATGCAGTGACCTTAACTCCACTGGTGGGGCCAGTCACAAGCTATGACGCCATCACGTTTGTCCCATACCTTCCTTCATGTTGGACTTCTAGGTTGGAGAACTGTTTTCCTGTACGTGTTTTCACTTTCCAGGATATTGTTTATGAATGTCAGAATGTCACTGCCATAACTTTTCTTGAAGATGTTCTTTCTTTTCTGGTTGCACGGGGTGAGTGTTTCTTCTTAGTAACAAGCCCAAATGTGCACATCAGTGTGGATTTTTCATTTCTCACTCTTCTGTGTCTTGGCATTTGCTTTCAATCTCAAAACCTAACTTGAAAGTCTGAGGAACAGTCTTTATTAGTTTGAAAAGGATTACTTTGGGACTGAGTTCGTTTTTTATTTCTTTCCCCACTTCCTGTATTGAAGTTGTTACAATGACGATTGATACACACACACACACACAGAGTTATGGTACTCTCCTTTGATTTTGGAGCCACACCTGCTGGTGCTCAAAGCTTACTCCTGCCTCTGCACTCAGGAATCACTTCTTATGAGCTCAGGGGACCATATGAGGTTCCAAGGATTGAACTGAGGTCAGCCAGGTGCAAGGCAAGCGCCTTAGCAGCTGTGCTAATACTCAGCCCCATGGTATTCTCCTCTGAGCTGCAGTGCTTGTCCTTCTGCTTGTCAGATGTCGCTGTTGAGCCGAAGTACTCCTGTATTTTATGTTGTAGTGCTCACCAGAAGCAACTGTTGTGCTCACATATGTCAAACCCCAGGCCACAGGGCTTGCACATCTTTAGTTTCTGTTGGTCCCACCTTGAGATATGGGGCTTACTGGTGAGGCCAAGATCATAGATGTCAGATTCACAGAGCAGAGTTTAGATTAGAACTAAAATTAGAAAGAATTTATGTAGAAAAGTTTGTTAGAGATTGTTAGATGTTCCATAATGTTCCATATCTTTACTTAAGAGTATTCAAACTTTAACTACTATAATCAACCTCCTATACTGGGGTGACTGAAATGTATTTATAATTTTAAATTCAGTACCTTTCTTTTGGCCTGGAAAATAGTATTTAAATTGTGTAAATGGCATGTTCTTTTTTATTTGGCCATTTATTTTGTTTTGTTTTGTTTTTGGTCATACCTAGCAATGCTCACCAGGGATCAAACTCTAGACAACCTTCTATATGCAAAGCATTTGTTCCAGCCCTTTGAGCTATTTTTCTGTCTCACACTACAATGAATACTTTAAATGGTAGTGAGGGAGGGAGGGAGGGAGGGAGGGTGGGAAGGAAGGAAGGGAGAGAAGAAGGAAGAGAAGGAGTAAGAAAGAAAGGAAGAAGGGTGAGGGAGGGAGAGGGAGAAGTAGAGAAGGAACAGGAGGGAGGGAGGGAGGAAGGGAGGAAAGAAGGAAAAACTGAAGGAAGGAAAAATTTCTTATCACTATCAACCAGTACAGTTTTATTTTTAAAAGAAAGAAGAAAACTTAAGTATATATTTTTTTTCATAAGGGCTGTTAGAATTGAAATTGATGAAAAGGCAGGAAAATGATGATGGAACTCCTTCTAAGACAGTATTCTCTGATATCGGTCTCATTGAGTAAAAAATCCAGTTGTGTGACCATAGGCACATATTTTAAAGATATTAGTGCTTCATTCATAAATGGGGAGTAATAAAAATAATGAAGGGCTCGGCTCATACAATTGATATGGGGTTAAATGAGCCATAAGTATATTTTGCCAGTAAGCATGTGATAGAATTTAGCTATTAAGAAAAAAATGGGTAGAATGAATATTGCAGTGAGATTATGCAAGACATTAAGTAACCGAAATTAAGATCCAGGGTTGAAGTAATCTTGCCTCGGGAAATTTGTTAGATCTGCCAGAGGAAAATGCTCACCAGTGGGTGACAACAGAGATATATTGCTTCATAATCTGGTATTTAAGTATCTGAAATCAGGCTCTGAAGGAGAATGAATTTTATTCTCTCTTCAGATTTTAGATGGAATCTTAAACTTCTTGGTCTGACATTAATTTATCGTCCCATAACTTCCCCTATACACATGTCTGAATGTTTGTCTAAATATCCTTTTTGTTAAGAACATTGGTCATATTTGGCACCCACCCTAATGACTTTCTCTTCGTTCACCAGCAAAGAACTAAATATCCAAATAGTGTCATGCTCATATGTTCTAGGTTCTAGGCCTTAAACATATTTGGGGGTGTGGGGGTGTGGGGGTGGGGGAAGTGGAGATGGTTGTAATCCTCCTAGCAATCCTGACTCAGGCCATAGTGAGAAAGTTTATTCAATGCATCCCAGGTATAAACTGGTATCTCTGTGCCCTTTGAGATGCACTTGACATTGTTTTCATGGCGTGTTAAAGCCAAGATCTCAGTCAGAATGATAGATTCTTAAATGGTACGTGCTGGTGCTAGTTTTATTGTTCCCAGGCTTCTGTGTCCTTGTAGGCTATAGTTGGTTTGTTAATTCAAAGAACAATCTCACCACAGTCTTTAAAATGGATCAGCAATACCAAAAACATCAGTAACTAGCATTGGGTCTAATGAAGGTTTTTGTGAGGAAGAAAGATTTTTAATGTACACCATACAGTGTCTAGAACAGAATTGATTTAAGTTGGAACTCTTACAAAAGCTTTCTGGTCAGTAGTTTACTTTAACATCTTCCTGCTGGGGAAAAAAGTTTCTTATTTGTCTTCTCTCTTTTTTCGGTTCCATCATCCTCTTTGAATATTCAGTTTTCTCTTCTGTGAGGCAAAATAAGTTAACCTCTTGAATTCTTGAATCCAAGTTTCATGTATAACTTCATCATACAAATGTTGTTCAGTAAATTTGGTGTTTTGATCATGGTGGAAGATGGATACTGGTGGAGGGATGGGTGTTGGAACGTAAAGTAGATCTATTTTTTTTTTCTTAGAGAGATGTATATTTTTAAAATACCCTATATAGATCTAGAGCCATAATGCAGCAGGGAGGGCACTTGCCTTATAAGTGGCTGACCCAGATATAATCCCTGGCATCCTATATGGTCTCCAAGCCCTGCCAGAAGTGTTCCCTGAGCACAGAGTCAGGAATAAATTCTGAATGTGACTCGGGATGACCTCAAAATAGCAATAAGGGGAAAATGACCTTAGATAAAAAAATCAGAAAAACAAAAATCTCCACAAGAGAATGGAATGGAAGAAGAGGGAAGCTAAATCAAGAAAAAAAATGTTTTCAAGGACACATGAAGCCATGGCTAAGATTTTTCCATGTAACCAGCATTGTAACAGTGTATTTAG
This sequence comes from Sorex fumeus, assembly GCF_029834395.1. Classification (NCBI taxonomy): domain Eukaryota; kingdom Metazoa; phylum Chordata; class Mammalia; order Eulipotyphla; family Soricidae; genus Sorex; species Sorex fumeus. The sequence goes on along the minus strand of NW_026606134.1, from coordinate 5,443,753 downwards.
TTATGTGTACATGTGTATTTGTGTGGTAAAAAAAATGTTTTCCATTTGTCTTAATAAGATTCTCAATTTTCTTAGAGTCATGCAGGTAAGTGATCAGGGGTTTGTATCTATATCTGAAGGATCCAGAGGCTGTTTCGGCTATAGAATGCTAAAAGTACAGAGTGGAAGAGCTTAGCTCATCTATATAATTTTATTTGGGAGCCACATCAAGCAGTGTTTGGGGCTTACTCCTGCTCTGTGCTCAGGGATACTCCTGCAGTTCCCAGAGAACCAGACATGGTGCAGGGAATCAAATCTACATTGGCAGCATGCAAGACGGGTGCTCAATGTCCTGTTCTCTCTTTCTGGCCTGCACTGATGCTTTCTTGCTTTAAACAGATGATTAAGTATTTTTTTGTGTAATAAAAATGGTATTTCACTACACCCCAATAATTTATAGACGGTGGCTCCCTGCTTTCCTGAGGTCAGATCCAGCCATAGTGATCACATTTATTTCTTGGCACCAAGCTCAGATTTTCAAGTCTGAGAATTTATGTTAAATGAGCACAAAATCTATGTTCATTGCATAACTGGGTAAATGATATGCAATGGACATAGATTTGGGGATGTTTAAAAAGCTAACTCTTGCTTCCTTTGTCTATTAAATGAGAAAAAAATAACTAATACATACTTCATGGTAGTGAGAGATTATCATTAAAACACCCTACAGTGTCAAGTATACAGTGATTGCTCAATTAAAGTGTGTGTAGATATTAATCACTTTACTTAATTATTGAGCAGAATTGGTTCATTTTATGAATAAAGTTTCAACATCAGAAGTTGAATTTGGAAAAATGAGTTTTTCCCAATTTTAACAAACTTTTTATTATTTTTTTCAAACTTTTTATTTTTTAGTAATGCAAAAGTATTTTCACTTAGTCTGATGATGCTTACAGTACCTAGTTTATAGTAGGACTGTTAGAAATGCCAAACAATAATTTTTTTTTATTTTAAGACTTGTTTTAATATTGAAGTAGCATGGTATATAGAAGTTTTAGTGTTAATGATATTTTTTTAATTTTTTTTTTTTTTTGCTTTTTGGGTCACTCTCAGCGATGCTCAGGGGTTACTCCTGTCTCTGCACTCAGGAATCACTCCTGGCAGTGCTCAGGGAACATATGGGATGCTGGAAATTGAACCTGGGTCGGCCGTTTGCAAGGCAAACACTCTACCCACTGTGCTATCACTCCATCGAGTCAATGATTTTTATCTACAAACTCCCAGCAGTTTCAGGAACACTAGCATTAAGACCCTCCATCGCTGTGTTCATGCCTCTCCTAGCCCAGCTCTTCTCACCCCACACCTGAAGTGGGTACAGATAACCTCAGTTATGTTGTCAAAGTCCAAGGGTTTATTTTCATTGGACACTGTACATTCCCTTGCTGTATTTCACTATAATTCCACACACTGGAGAGATTATCCAGCATTTGTCCTCCTCATTATGACATATTTTGCTTAAGAAGACACAATTATTTTGAGGAATTATGTTGATTTGTATTGAAATCGAAAACATTGCGGTTCTGTCCTATTATAAGAAAAGCCCATAAGTGGTTCCTGGCAATTGAATTTTTCCACTGTAGTAACCTTTTAGCAATATGACCTTCTACATAGAACTTGGAAGTGATTAGAACAAGTGTTCCCAATTTCCTCTTAGCTCTGTTGGTCTTAAAGGCTTCTAAATTAATGTGTTAAATGTCATATCCCAAAGAGATAAATGAAGACTCCTCTTGGTGTCATTAGATTCCAAATGCCCTCCTTAAATTGTTGAATATTAACTGAAATGTAGTTTCTGAAAAGCATACATCTTGAGAAACATTTCAAATGGAAATTTCTTCCACTGTCCTCCTTGTTTGGGTTCTCAATATTTTAATCTCTCAACACACTTGAATGGTCCTTTGTAGCATTTTATGAAGTTTTTCGTTATTCTCCAGTTTGATATTTGTCACTGCATCTGTTTCATAGGGCATGCTTCATGTTGAGAATTTTTTTTTTTGTATTATTAAGAGTTTCTACAACAAAAGAGTGAATTTAAGGAGAGAAAAGCTGATCGATTTCTCTAAGGGCAGAGGGCACATGAAACCTACAATTGCTCTATTCATGTTTCTTAAGCCATTATCTATTTATTTTGAAAAAATATTGAGAACTGCCTATTCTACTATATACCAGAAATAATATTATACACTTGGAAGTCATATAAATTTTTCGTCTAATTATTTTGTTATATAAATCCAAGAACTTGTCATGGTGCTCTTCAATCAAATGGAAATACAGAAATGTACAAGCACGTGTATGCATCCAAATATATACATATAGAAACAATAGAACTATGAAGAATTTACAGACATATTAAAAATAGTGACTATCTTAAGAATATCTCTTAAGTGGTTTTGTTTATTGCCAGAGAAAGAAAATGGAGTATTTTCAGTAGCATAGGTTTTTTAATATTAGTGGAGTGTAAGAGTTCTAAAACATGGATAAAAGTTGATGTTATATTATTTTAATCTACCAGAATAGAATTGAATTAGATTTAGGAAGTGTTTTCAATTGACACTGTCAAAGTATATAGAGAATACAATAGTTGTCATCATTTCTCTCCATGACTGTCAAACTTGACCTTTAGTTTCTTGGTTTGAGTAAGTAGTGGTATGGTAATAGCTTTCAGTGAGATATTAATTTAAGAATGAATTGGGGATGTGGGGCTGAGAGATAGTATAGTCAGTAGGGGGCATGAATGCCGACTTTGGTTGCATGAAACCATATGATCCCCCAAGCCCAACAGAAGTGATCCTGGAGCTCAGAGTCCTGAGAAGTTCAGGATATGGCCCACAAACAAAATAACAAATCCAATTTTCTACAGAAAATTACACAACACGGTCTCTCCGTTACACCTCCACCAATATACCTTTTGTCAGTAACAATTCACAATCCAAAGGACATTCTGTAGAAATACTAAGTCTAGAAATGTACTGATTAAGCAAGCATTTGAGTTTAATAGCATAGACAAGGAAAGATTACATTGGTTGAGTCAAAGAAATCTGTGCTTTTGAGAAGAGGTCAAATTAATAGGAGAAATGTTTATCAATTTGTTCTTCCAACTCTTGATATACTATCTGTAACAATTGAGGTTAAAAATAAATAGTGACAACTAAATTGTCTGTAAAGCAGCACTTTAAGAATCATCCTGTCTTCTCTGGCTATGCCAAAATTAAATGAGACATGTAATCTAGCTATGTTATTCATAAGGCTGTTGCTGTGAAGTAACTTCATCTAAACAAAGGTGATACTAGTAGAGAAATAAAGTAATGGAATACTGAGTCTTACTCTAATGTGTTATTATATCATTAACAATGTACCCTAAAGAAAAAAATATCAGAGAACTTGAGAACTTTATCATCATACCTACCCTTCCTCATCCTAATAAAACAGAAGAAATATAAAATATTCACACGTACAAGTGGTCTAAGAGAATGATGGCATTGAAGTGGAATACAATGAAATAAAATTCTCATAGACTATAAAACTGAATTAAATAAGAAAATATTATCTTAATAATCTGTCTCTTGATTTATCCTTTTGGAAATTAAAAAACAAGAGAAAGGAAATTTCTGAAATTGCTGGGTAAAATAATTTTTAAAAATCATATTCAAGATGTGGTAAATGATTTTATCCTTGGTTTTCCTGTCTAGCTTCTCAATCTGTAAAATGGGGACAATAATTTTATTAAATAGGTTTCTTTTATGATACATGCAGTCAGTCAGATATTGGACTCACAGGAATCTCTCAATAAATATTAGCTATTGTCACAATTCAGTGTAGCTCTTACATATGAACAAATAATATCTATCTCTCATAGGATTTTAGATATATTTTTGCATATATTATTTATGTGCAGCTATATGCTTTTAATAAAATAGCTCTTTCGTTCATTCAGAAACTCCATGCAAAGGAGTTTTATTCTCCATATTTTTATTCTTAATTATAAAGGATAGATTAAATGTATAGAGAGTTTTTTAAAAAAAAAACAAATTTTTTAACTATAAGTAGAACTCAGAAGTCTTTTGTGAGATAAAGATAACTGCTTCAAGATTAATTGCTAGTAATGCAGTTGGTACAAGTAATAACATTATCTGACTAAGAAGAGGTATTATTCATAGCCCACAGTTTTTTGATAATGAGAGCAATACAAAAAAATAGTAAAATAAGTGAAAATGCATGGGGTGCTCTGGAGGAAAGCATAAGCACTCTTACTGAGTGTTTCTAATAGTTTTACCCTTCTGCCTTTCTTATCCTAAGAACCTTTTAAAAATTATTGCTATGATTTTCTTTGCTGTTCTTGATAAATCACTGCCAAACCACTTCACAATTATTTTCCTTTCCTGTGCTCACCAAAGTTTCTCTTCCTTAAAAAAATGAGGTATAAGCAACTGCTTTTTTTCCCCCAGAGATATTTTTTTTTGCAGTTCATCCCAGAAACTGGGATGGTTCTGAGACCAAACCCACTCATTCCCTTTATACCTGTGCCTCCTTCCCCATGGCCAAAGAAAGGAAACGCTGTCTAGCACTTTCTTTGGAATCATCAGTTCTTGGGAAGTGCTAAGACTCCCAATAACTATTTATAATCACTGATACCCTGAGACTCATTATTGAACACATACTAATAATTAAGAAGAACACAAATGACAGGAGCAATTCCTTATTACCTAAAATTTTGTGACCAAAAAGAATGCTTCTTTTTTTCTAACAATAGTATGACTTGCCTGTATACAAACTCAGTCTACAGAAGAGAGCAATTATTTCCTATCTGGCTATCTCCATTTGACTTGAAAAGATGAACAGAATGACTCACCAAGTGTTCAAATTTATATTTTCTAGCAAAACAGAAATGTTATCCTGTATGTCTTCCAGATCAAGGAATCTGTCTCCAGGGTTTGGTCATGTACCTGTCTGACATTACTGTAAAAAAAGAAAAAAATAATAAATTAGTGACCTCTTAGAAGTACCTTGGATTTTAAAATCAGGTTATCTCTTTAAAACTATGGTTCTAAATCAAGTCCCTGGCAAGTATCAGTGCTTAAATCTGAATCAACATGTTTTCCTCTATGAAAGATGAGAATGCCATCATTTCTCATTTGGGAGGGAGTGGACATAGATAGAGCTTTTGCATTTTCTTGTTGCTATTTACAGTCTAGAGTATTGGTGTTTGTTGGAAAGTTATGGAAGAGATAAGTAGAAAAAGCAAAAACAACTTAAGAAACCAGAATCAGTGGCAGACAGGTCACTTTTTGCTACCTGTTAAATCTTCACATGTGCAGGCAATGATTTTTTTGTTTGTTTAGGGGTCATGTCCTCAAGGGCTGGAGTGATAGCACAATGGTAGGGCGTTTGCCTTGTGTGTAGCCCAGCGGAGCTGGGTTCGATTCCTCCGCCCCTCTTAGAGAGCCAAGCAAGTTACCAAGAGTATCTCGCCCACACGGCAAAGCCTGGAAAACTACCTGTGGCATATTCAATATGCCAAATACAGTAACAATAAGTCTCAAAATGGAGACGTTACTGGGCCCGCTCAAGCAAATCAATGAACAACGGGAGGACACTGACAATCCTCAAGGCTTGCTCCTGGCTCTGTGCTAAGGGGTCACTCTTGGTGGAACTGGGTGATAGAGCCTTGGTGGAACATATGTGGTGCTAGGGATCAAACACAAGTTGGCTATGTGCAAGAACAGTGCTTACCTATTGTACCATTTCTCTGACGCAAGACAATGATTATTTATAAATAATAATTATTTTCAGCCAAAATTGATTTTGGATCATCTGCTAGAATCAAATCTATGACTATTTCAAACCAAAAATTCATGAAATTTTGAATGATGGATTCTAGGCGTTTCGTTTTCTGAACTTTATTTTTTTCTTGTGAGTTTTATTGATATTGTTGTTATTGTTTTTGGTTTGCACCCAGCGGGGCTCAGAACTTACTGCTGAGTTTGTGTTTAGGGATCAATCCTGGCAAAATTGGGGAATAAAAGAGGCGATGGGGTTTGAACCTGGGTCAGTCACATGCAAGGTAATTGTCTTACCCACTGAACTACCCATCTGGCCCCTAGCTGAACATTTTTAAATTACTTTACTCCACTCAGCAAACAGTATCCTCTTAGTAACGAATACAAGTATGCACAATAGTAATGTTCATGGGCGTTAGATTGCAGTTGCTTTTCCTTAAGTAATGAGAATGGGCCCATTCACTGTATTCTTGTGGTTTCCCCAACCAAAGCAACACCACTCTTATCATTTCCGGTAGGGCGTTTGCCTTGCGCGCAGCCAGCCCGGCTGAGCCAGGTTTGATTCCTCCGCCCCTCTCGGAGAGCCTGGCAAGCTACCGAGAGTATTCAATATGCCAAACACAGTAACAAGAGGTCTCACAATGGAGACGTTACTGGGCCCGCTCGAGCAAATCGATGAACAACGAGGGGATAGTGTTTTGTTTGTTTTGTCATACCTTCTTAGAATAAACCCATAAATATAAAAATATTAAGAGCTACTCCAGAAAATGATGTTTAGATCAATTATGAGTCCAAACATTTTTTGAACCTACGCTACTCTTGGTAGCTCAACCATTTAATTGACATATGAGAAGTTTTCTACTCTCATTTTCATCCCAACACAGGGGATTTAATTTACCTCATACGGATGCTCTATACAATCAATGCAAATGAGCTTTGTTTAAAAACAGAAAGTAACAGGGCAGAACTAAGCTGTACTTAGTTCAAGTATTTCTTTTTAGGTCACATATAAAACCAAGGACAAATCTGAAAGTTGGGCTCCTGTTAGGAGAACCCAACTTGAGTTCTTTCGCCCCTATCTTTTTTGGTCCCCAACTTTTAAACTATTTTCTCTTCCCTTCCTGCAAAATTCTGATTTATTGTATGCCAGTCATAATCACTTATGAAAAGATCATTGAATAAGGCAGTGAAAACTTACAGATGGACTTCTTGCATTTGCCCAGATACCATGAGCTTACTTGTGATAGCCGGTCAATCACTGACCCTTGCTTGTAGATAAACTAATTCTCTTCTGATCTAATTGTAGATACCTAATTCTCTTTTGATCTCTCTTGCTTCCTTTATCACTGGAAACCATTACACATTACAAGTCTTCTAGAGTTTCCCTCCATTGTGTTTGCAACTTCCCTGTCCATCTACCTCGTGAAGTCAAATATGATTATACTACTCCCTTCTGTAAAACTACACCCAGACTATTGAATAAGAAGTCTACTCATTGGACCAGAATGGCTACTTGCTATCTCATCGTGTGCTTTATTTTCTAGCTAGATTTAAACTAATTCCTAATAGTGTAGATTTCAAATCTAGATGTTCTTCCTCTTACTTGATGATGACTTTCACAATCTCCACCCTATCCGCTAATTCAAACCTCCTCCTTTTCACATCTTAGCTTTAGCCAGGAGTTCCCCAAGGGGAATTCTTTCCTGTTTACCATCCCAAGATTGGAGAAAGTGGTAGCTTCCCTTGGTACCCAAACGCTCTCTATAATAAGCCCCAAATATATTGAGCTTTAATGACTCTTTCCCATACAACCTCCCTATCCAGAATGTAAACCTCAGACAAGGACATTACTTTATTTGACTATTTTCTTATAACCCCTGATATCAAATAAGAGCTCATAAATTATTAGTCAATGAGTTACTTCATATTTCAAATATTCCACATGCTCAAAGACTATGTGCCAAAGAAACATGCTTCTCCTTGATTAAAGAAGAGATCAACACATGTGTATAATCTCAGTCTTCCTTACTTCCCTCAAGACTAAGTCAGACGAATTAATTTCAAACTCTGCCAGTGATCCACATCTTCCAAATTAATTTTGTGGAACATTAGTGGCTAATTAGTTAGAGAAAGCATCGTATTGGAATTAAAGTAAGTAAATAACACAATGTGAAATGGCAGCCTGATGCAAAGATTCATAAACATCCAGAGAGGAGTGTTTGATGGCAAAGTCCTCTGCTGTACTTGGTCTCATTAAAAGATCAGTAAAACCTGCTTATGTGAAGGCAGAGACTCTGTTTTCATCTAAAAACATTATTATGCAAATAGTCATTTAAAATGCACACTGAGACTTGAATATTTATTCAGTTAAATTCAGCTGTTGATATTCCAGAAAATGTAAATGTGGAAAGATTGATACATGAAAAGCCCAATTTATTAAAAGTGACCTTTTAAAATGTGTCGTAAAACGTAGCTGCAGAATTGTTATGTTGTACACAGAATAGATGGTATAAAAATAGCTTCAAAAGAGATTTCTAAAATCCACCTTTTCCATTCAGGGCCTTAGTCAAACATCAGGCTCTGACATTATTCTCACGAGAGAATTAAAAGACAGCTTAATGCACTCTTCAATGAAAGACAAATTCAATTAAAAGGACACATAAAACAGTAGGGAACAGCCACTATGAATGATAGCCTTGCTAGGAAAATTCAATAATACAAAAGTTTTGAGTTAGTAGTACTTGGTAAAACAAATAACTAAACTTGAGCCAATAGCCATCATTTTCATCATCACCACCTACCAGTAGTAAGGGGAAGAGCTAAGATTTGAATTCCACTCGGTGACTTCAGAGCATCCTATTCACGGAGCCCGAGTGGTAGTACAACGGGCAAGAAACTTGCCTTGCGCAATGCTGATATGGGTTTGATTCCCAGCATCCCATATGAACCCCCTTCCACTAAGAGAAGAGATTCCTGAGTGAAGAGCCAGGTAATATTGCTAAATATTACCCAAAAAGCAAAAAAAAAAAATCATCATCATCATCATCATCATCATCACCATCATCATCATCATCATCCTAGTCATCACCATTGCATTCAATTATTTTCTATTTACATGGAATTGTTGACCATAAGTTTGAATATCTTTCTTTTTGTTTTAATTTTTTTCTTTTATTGAATCACAATGAGATAGTTACAAGGTTGTTCATGATTGGGCTTTAGGCATACAATGTTCCAATACCCGTCCCTTCACCAGTGTACATGTTGTACCACCAATGTCCCATTTTCCTCCTGCCTCTTCCTTCACCCCTGCCTACCTCAGTGGCAGAAACTTGTTCTCTTCCCCTCTCTCTCCCTCTCCCTCTCTCTCTTGTCCTCTCCCTCTCTCTCTCCCCTCCTCCTTTCTCACTCTCTCTCCCCTCTCTCCCTCTCTCTCCCTCTCTCCTTTCTTTCCTCCCTTCCTCCCTTCTTTTTTGGTCATTATCATTTGCAACACAGATACTGAAAAGTAATCATGTACGTATATAAGTTGGGATATATCGTTGTGTGTTTTGTCTGTTTTTCTATTTGTTTTACTTTATATACCTCCTCTATTTGCCTGGCACTTTGTTTTCTTTCATTTTTTGGCTTGTGGGGATGCTGAAGGCTCCCTGCTGGCTCTGCACCCTTGTGAGGCTGGGGAAGGAGGGACCACCTGGAGTGCGGGAGGCTTGCCCTCAAGGAAATGTCATTCAATGCAAATTAAGGGATACTTATGCAAATTTAGTCTGAACTAAGGAAAGCAATGTCTTCTGCCTTCTCTGACCAGCTACATAGTTACAAGCAGTACTGACCTTCTAACCTTTGGAGAAAAAAAAGTGGAGTTTTCTAATTCTGATACCTAAAGTCCCTGAGACTTAAAATGAGTATTTACACTTCTCTAAACCTCTGTCAGGGGCTGGAGAGATAGCACAGCGGATAGGGCGTTTTCCTTGCATGCAGCAGACCCGGGTTTGATTCCCAGCATCCCCTATGGTCCCCTGAGCACTGCCAGGGGTAACTCCTGAGTGCAGAGCCAGGAGTAACCCCTGTGCATCGCAGGGTGTGAACCAAAAAGAAAAAAAGAAACCCTCTGTCATATATGAAAAGGGACTAATTCTAAGAATCTCTCTTAAATTTTGTTACTTAATGTACCTAAATGACGAGCGTAGTGAAAATGAGCAATCGCTCAATAAATTTTGTTAATTTTGTTGAATTACTCCATACCCCAAATTATCTTACTTGTGGAAAAGGAAGCCTCAGTTTACCCTTGCCAACTGCTGTGAGGAGTCCTGCTTTTGGCTCCCCCATCCTATTTTCGACTCCCTGAAAATTCTTGAGCTTTTTCTGATAAACAGGGAGTTAACAATTGTCCATCATATTGCTCTGTCACAGAACAAGGAAGTCACAAAATTAAGACAATGAACACTACTCAATGCTGGTGACCAGGACAAAACAGTCAGGTGACCCTGTGGATTCCCCACATTCCCTGTGATACTCACTGATTGATGCAAAGGGTCCAAAATGACCTACACAAAACTCTTACTTTATACTTAGTCCTTTACTAAGCTCCTCCCAACTTGGGGAGCTCCTTTTGTTTTCTCTTCTACTTTCCAATAAACTTTTCTATTTTCCAACTCTGAGCATCTTTATTATTCAACATTTTAATTTTTAAAACTGTTAAAGAACCTAGGAATTGTGAACAAACAGGCTCCCGTGGCTTCGGCCTCACCTGCATTCCTGATATTGGAGTTGTGAAGTCCTTCAAAATGCACAATTGTTTTCTTGGTGTTCTAAGTAACAGAGATAATTGATGCTTTGTCTCAAGTGTTAAAAAATCAGAAAACCAACAATATGTATCTAAGTGCACTTCATCTTATAAAATGGCTGACAAATTTGGATGTCCATTTCTGATTGTGAAGGTTATTTCTGATTGTGTTTCTGTCGCTTTGCTTCAAGGTCAGTATCTTCACTCAAAATAAGCTATGACAAATTTGACGATTGCAAGTAAAATTGTTTTGTCTGCTGCTTTTTTTCTTCCCAGACCTAACTCTCTTTTCACATAATAGTTCATTATTTCAGATTGCTGCTTTTTGTGACCTGCCCCTGAAGTTCAGCAGGCAGTTTGTTTGTTTCAGTCTCCGCTCCTCAAAATTCATCCTCCTCATTATGGTCACAGTGACCTTTGTGGATTAAAATCTGATCACGAAATACCTCTAGCTTAGCATTTATAAAGGTGATTCATCAATAACATGAAGTCAAAACTCCATTTTGTTTTTGAGAAATGTCATTTTCTTTATTTTATTTTAGGCATTGTGGTTTTACAAAACAAACTGAGAACTGATTTTGAAAACCTCTTCCTTCTTTGCAAGGCTTTACTCCTTGGGAAAATGTACCAGGAAACTAGAAACAGCTTCTATCCCCCGCCCGATCCCCACCCCCAACCCACTGTCCTCTTTCTTGTGCTTTCACATATTTCATTGGTGTATTTCAAAACACCCTTTAAAATTTAGCTCAGTCTCTCTTTTCTGGAATTCTTTTCTGATTCTTGTATTTTCTTTTTCTTTTTTTTTTTGATTCTTGTATTTTCTTGCCAGAATATATTAAGTTTACCTCTTATTTTTTTGTCCTAAATATTTTGTTGCCATTTATTTTATATCCTATTTATTCATTGAACAAATGTCTATGGTGTTCACTATGAACATGCCCAGAACTATTATTAGCACTTTGCCAATATTAATGCATTCATTCTTCAGAACAATTCTACAAGGTGGGTGTTTTATTTTTGTTCTCATTCTGCACTGAAAAATCATAGGTACAAAGTAATTAAGTAACTCAGCTAGAGAGTAAGAGAAATAGCTTTTACATTCAGCATTGAACCTTGTGAGTATTAATGCTAAACTTCCAGATTACCTTCTTTTTATAATAAAAAAAAAACTTTTGTTAGCATTAGTTAGGACTAGAATTTTGTAGATTATTCTTTTCTTCTTATATTTATTTATAGAATCACTGTGGTAAAAGTTTCAAAGCTTTCAGGTTTATGTCTCAGTCATACAATGATCAAATAACTTTCCCTTCACCAATATTCATTTTTCACCACCAAGAACCCCAATATTCCCCCCTCCCATCCCTCCCAATGCCTGTGAGGCAGATGATTTCTACTTAACTCTTCTCTACACTGATTACATTCATTATTTTGACAAAAGATGCACCATTATTGTTTAGAATTCCCCCCCGCCCCCCAACAATCAGAATTGCTGAAAAGGCATTGTGAAATACTTTGTTTTCTACAGCTGTTTCGGAGAATCATATGGATTTCTGCAAAGAGCCAGATCATTATGAGATTGGTTTCTGTGCGTCTGGTGGTATTGCTGTGCTGGAGAGCCGCTCATGGGGGACAACTCATGACCTTGGTAGGGCATGAAGATCGAGCGGATACTGCCCCTCTTCCCATGAGACTGCAGTTGCCCCAACACTGCTGGCTCATACCTTTCCAATAAGCTCTGAGGCAGTGGCCACCTTGCTGCTGGGGGCGGGGGTGGGTGGAAAGGAGCAATACCCTTTCCCTCCTGAGGAGGCATGGCACTGTAGTTTAATGCATGGTCCATTCACTCTTCTGCCGCAAGCTGCTGGGCTCTGGGCTAAGTGCTTTTGCTTCTGGAGCCATTGCCATGCCAGAGAGCCACTCTTGGAGGGCAACTCATGACCTTGGTAGGGCGTGAAGGACGAGTGTAGATTATTTTTGAGGATGGTTCACGGGATCAAATTCTGGACCTTATACATAAGGAATATGCATATCTGTACCATTGTTTTGGGGAGACACATTTAATAAATACCCTAGCCCTTAGCATCCCTTATCTTTTACAGAATGTAAACTATAATTTTGGGGTCAGATAAACTTTTGTAAGATCATAATGTTAACTAAAACCTTAACTTTACGGACAACTGGGTCTAATTAGATGCTCAAATAAGAAATCATCTTCTAAGAATTAGCCCTTTACATTCGATACCCTAAAGCTCAATCCTTTCACTTAGACTTCAAGAACATGACATTCTTGACTAACCTTAGAAAGAAAACGAATGCATGAATAGATGGGGGAGTAATCAGGTAGTAAACCACACAGGAATTCACAGTCAATGTCACAGGGCCTTCACCACTCATGACTTTGACCACATTCTTCAGGCATATAATTTTTGTTTTCTCTTTAAAGCTGACATATCATCTTTACAAAGATGTAATTTTTCAAATACAATAAAATTATCTTATTTCTACTTCAGACACTTTATTTGTCATATTAATAGAATATTTATGTCAGCATGACCCAAATAGTCTACCTTTATTGCCAAGATCTCTGAACAGCTTAATCCAAATCAGAAGTTATTTGATAAATCTACTGAAACCAAGGAATAGACAAGTGATTCAATTTGGAGGAAGAGGAATATCAGGAGAGGTTTTATTATGCAACTTTGTTACCTAAGAAGCAATTAAGTTAATACTACTAGTCAGATATTTTTTCTGGGATAGTCTAGATAAGGACATAAACTATATTCTGCTTACTCCAAGTAGGTATAACCTACAAACAGGTGAACAGGCAGCCCAATATATCATAATTCCTTGTAACCAAAGAATATAAATGAACGGAATGAATAGATGGAGAAAACCAGGTAAAGAAAGTGTGGGCAATCCCCTCACATTTCAAGACGATAATGAGATACTTTACATCAATGTGATTTATTAGAAGGTTCTAAGGAAGGCTGATAGAGATATGAAAGTAGTTCAGGAAAAAAATGGAGATTATATATGCATGTAATATTCAACCAAGACTCCTAGTGTTCAGTTTTTGGCTCTGTCCCATAGAAGATCTATGTGGGAATTTAATTTAAGCTTCAGATTTAGGATGCTTATGAACTAAGGGACCTGATACATTTGTTATAGACATGTGTAGGCTATAACTAGTGAAGGGGTGTATACTTAAGTAGCCTATTTCAACTGTCCCAATATATTCAGGCTATTTTAGTGGCCTGATTATCAGCATCCAACAAAGAGACATAGATGCTGCCATCTGGGAATAAAAGCACTCTTGGAGTTCATGTTCACAATGACAAAAGGGAAGTCCAAGGCAATAGCTTCAAAGTATTCACAACATTTCCTATAAAGTATTTCATAAGATGAGATGATATTAAAACTAAGTCATGAATAGTAAGAATAATCATGCATTGTGAAGGACAAGGCAATAGAGTTCTCCAGAAAAATTACTTTTGGGAAGGCATTGCAAGAGGAAAAAGCATAATGTGTGTCAGGAATCAAAACAGTCTTTGTGTCAGGAGCATAATAAGAGAGAGGGAGTATGTCATAAGACTGACAAGTACGCAGAGTCTAGAAATTCCTAGTAGTAATCCATCAAAGGAATTAGGATTTACTCTAACTGTAAATACTGTTAGTATTTGAAACATTGGAATGACATCATTTGAATCAGGTTATTAAAAAATCTCACTGACTGATCATCTAATGGAATGTGAATTGGAGAATAGCTGAAGAGAACTAACAGTCTGTGATTCACTGATTATATTGAGGTAAGAGTAGTCTAACAGCATTAACTAGATGAGACAGTGGTACATACGGGAGACAAAAGTCTAAGTAATAAATATCCTAAAAGCAAAGCAAGTAGAACTTGCAGAAAACTGCGCATTCAAGTAAGATTGGAATGACTAGAGCATAATTCTCCAGTTTCTGAGTATAATAACCGAGAAAACGAGGTGGTCACTGATAGAGACTAGAAAGTAAGAGAACAGTAAGATAGCTTTGATCAGGATAATGCAAAGGCCAGTAAGTAACTTGTCAATATACCATTCAGTGCTGTGTTTAAATCTGAAAATTTTAAAGAGGGTATTATAGTTCAGGACAAAAGCATTTGACTGTTTCAGTAGAGAGGATGATAACTTCACTACAGGGGATCTCCTCACTGTCTCTGAAATTTCGCTGATAGAGCTGTTCTAATTCTTCATGTGATATGTAAACATATACACATCTAGTAGCATCTTATTTAAATTTGTTTTATCTCTTATATCCCAGTACAGAATGGGATCACATTCTGGTTTTTCTTTTTCTGCAAGTATCAATTCATTTCCTCCTTTAAAGTTAATAATTAATTCAAAGCCAGGATTTCACCAATATTTTCATCACAGAATTTTACAAATATTTCTTTCCCATAGCATTTGATATTATAATGTAGTCTCATATAAAAAATCATTCCATTAAACAAAATAGAATCATTCCATTACACAAAACAGAAGTACACAATTTTAAGCACAAAAAACTTCAAAGTTCACAGTTAAATTTTATAATCACCACAGGAGTGAGGGAGATATCTGTGAATGGAAACTTGTTGATATTAATGTTGATGTGAGAAGGGCTAAGAAGTAAAATTAAAATATATATATATATATCATCTCCTTCCCTACGGTTGATACCGCTGATTAGCTAATGAGTATACACAGCATGTAACCTTGGCTGTTGTAACAAGTTTACTATTTAACTGCTTGACCTTGGATATGTCACAACACTATTCTGGGATTTAGGTTTGTCTTCTTGAAAGGCAAATTTATAGCAGTAATGAAAATAGACACACAGATCTATTCAAATATTCTGTAAATGGTTGAAGCATTGTGTAAGATTCTTTTCCTCAAAATATTATTTTATTAAAGCACTTTGATTTACAAAGCTATGCATAGTTGGTTTTTTGACACACAGTATTCCATCTCCAGTTACATGATCAGTGCCAACTTCCCTTCACCAGTGTTCTCAAATTTCCTCTCCTAGACCCCCAGAACCCTGAACTCAACTCATCATCTTGACAAGCAACTTTTAGGTTTTGTTATTTAAGTTTAGGTCTTGTGATTTCCAGTGTTGTTGACTCTCAGGTTTAGATATTTAACTCTATCATTCCTTAAACCACCCATGTAGATGAATTCTTTGACCCCTGTTGCTTTCCATCTATCTCTTCTTCCTTTCCCCTTCACTCCATTTCTTTCCTTCTCCAACCTATACTCTGGGGGATAAGGGTGATCTATGCATCCCCTTTAAACTATTGCATTTCTTCATTCAGTTACTCTAAATGCCACATGTAAGTGATAGCAGCCTGTGTTTGTCACTCTTCTTCTAGCTTACTTCATTTAACATGAAGTCTTCCAGTTCCATACATGTTGCAGCAAATTACAAGATTGTATCAGTTCTTATAGCTACTTAGTGTGCACATCTAGGTGGATTTCAAATTTTAGCTATTGTATTGAGTAACGCAGTGAATAGTGGTGTCTGTATGTCCTTTCGAATAAATGTTTTTCTGTCCTGGAAGTAGATACCCAAAAGCGGAATTCCTGAGTAGTACGGTACCTCAATTTTTAAGTTTACTGAGGACCTTCTGTACTGTTTTCCACAGGGGTGAACCAGACAACCGTCCCACATGTAGAGGTTGAGTAATCCTTTTTTGTCACATTTTCTGTATTTGGAGAAATAATATAAGCCTGCAAATGATATCTGTCTGTGAAAAGTATTAGAAAAGGGCTATTACAACTAAAATGTCTTGGAGTTAACTTAAATCTTATTTTCTGACAGTTTAACTGTTGCACAAAAACGGAATATTGTGAATAACATTCAAATATTAAATATCAAACTGTTAACATCTAAAATATATAATACCAATTCGAAGGTATTATGGCATAAGACAGTTCAAAAATACTTTTATTGATCTATGCATGTAATATTCTGGAGATCTTGATCATCCAAAAATGAAAATATAATTTTAAACACAGTTTTAAGACATATTATTTTCAATAATTTAGCAGAACATTAAAAACCTGAATATTTTAAATAGACTTCAAAGGAGAAGTAAAGGACAATTTGTTGCAATTTCTAAAAGCAAGACAATCTCTATTGATAATGAGGTCAAAATCTATAGAAATAAATTCATAGCTATTCCATTTTCTTTTCTTTAGACAAATATATGAACAAATCATTTAAATGCCTCTTAATTTTTTAATTAGTCATAATGATAAGAAAGAATTAAGCATTCTGACCCAAATAGCTTATGTACATGCATGTGTTGATGCAGACACATGTGAACACATGTAGTTTGACCACAAGATTTCTAGTACATGTCCAGCCATTGGGAAAGAGTTTCCTTGGAGAGAGATAGAAGATGTGTGGTGATAGCGGTTATGTGAATAAAACAAAACAGTTGATACTCAGAGTAGCAGCCAAGACAACTCACAAATTGCTGAGGTTAAAATATGGCAAGATCAAGTGCACAGTTACTGATGCTTCCTTTCTTACCTTACTATAAGACTGTGTGAAAAATTGACTGCATCATGTCTACTTCTATCATGCTGAAAATATGTCTATTTTACTTGAGCAGGAGAACTTTTGTTTGGTGAAATGACAAGAGCTCCAACATCAATATTGGTAGATGGAGGCCGAGAGTGAGATGAGTCGATGGGTAGGCAGGTGAAAATTGCAAGATTAGAGAGGGAATGAAATGGTGCGAGAATTTGAATTAGCAACAATTGTAATAGAAGAAGTGGTACATGACTGTCACTAACCCTTAAACGGGAACATTGAAGGTTTTTATTTTCAACCAGGTGTATTTATGCCAGTCTGGCTCCCAAAGAACACCAGTGTAATTCAAATGGACAGATCGATTTGACTAAAGGTACTGAATAAAACATCTCTTTGTCGGACCCACTCATTCTCATGGCAGGTATTCAAGAGTGTGTAATAATTGTGTTAAGGAAGCGGTGAAATTGGGTTATTACCACAGGTTTTAGAGTCTGATGTTTCTGGACTCAAATATAAGCTTAACTATTAACTATGTGTATGATTTTTTTTAAAACTCTCTGAGTTGAATTTTGGCATTTGTAAAAATAGAAAGCTACTACGTCCCTCATGAGGTGGTTAAATTTTAACATCCATATTAAAATGGAGAAATGGTTGGCACACAATAGACACTCAAAATACGCATGCTGCTATTATCACGTTGTCATCATTAGTGTTTCAATATTCCAACTAAGGAATAAAATAATGCCCTCTCTTCAGTTTAAAATTTCTATTATAGTGAAAACAAAACAACTGTGTCTAGGGCTTCCTAAACTATGCTAAATTGGACAGTTGTTTTGAAAGCACACCAAAAATTATATAGCTTTATGCAAATATAGCAACACTTCATATCATCATGCATCTGATATGCTAAGAGCATTCCAGAAGGGGAAGAGATGGGTCTTAGGTTTTAAAATTAAGAGATAGTGTTGGCAAGAATTAGTCTCATAGTGACGTAAGTGTTTTTGCATTGCTGAGTAATACAATGCAGGTCACATACAGAAACACTGGCATTTTCAAATTGCCAATAATTAATTGATAACATGATATGAAATAGGAAGCACTGTTTACAGAATACTTTGTCAATTGTTTCTCTTTAAAATATTAGAAAAATTGAGAATCAATATATTCAAATTATGATTGATGTTTTCTCCCCCATAGTCTCATGTTGCTGGATGCACATTTTTTATTAGGAGATTTTAATGAATGTAAAGATTAATGACATAACATTCTACTTCATTTTATTTACTATTTTAGAAGGAGGCACAGCCAGTAGGGCTCAGAGCTTACTCCTGGCTCTATAGTCAGGAATCTCTCCATCCAAGGCTTAGGAGAAGATCTGGGAGTACCGGAAATCAACCGCCCTGGTCAGCTCTACCCAGTCAATGTGCACAAAACAACTGCCCTACCTACACTGTAATAGCTCTCTTCTCTCTCTGTCTCTCTCTGTCTCTCTGTCTCTGTCTCTCTCTCTCTTCCCTCTCTCCATCTCCTTTTCCCTCTCTCTCCCTTCTCTTTTCTCCCCCTCTCTCTCCCCTCTTCTTGCTGAGGTGTATTTTCATATTCTTGGATCCTTCAGTATCAGTTTAGTAACTAGTCATTTAGTCAATTAATATTTATTTCTTTTGTCTCATATCTGCCTAAATGTGTCATTTAATCATAATGGAACTTTCGCTAAGTATGTTTCTAGGTCATAGAAACCTAGACCTCTCTTCATCACAATACTATGCTCCAAAGCTTACATGGCTAATAGTAAAGTGTACTGAGAATCTGGACTGGAGTGATAGCACAGCAGGTAGGGCTTTTGCTTTGCACGCAGCCGACCCAGGCTGAATTG
Source organism: Sorex fumeus (assembly GCF_029834395.1). Lineage (NCBI taxonomy): Eukaryota > Metazoa > Chordata > Mammalia > Eulipotyphla > Soricidae > Sorex > Sorex fumeus. The sequence goes on along the minus strand of NW_026606134.1, from coordinate 5,424,717 downwards.
GGTTCGATTCCTCTGCCCCTCTAGGAGAGCCTGGCAAGCTACCCGTGATGGCTTATTCGGTATGCCAAAAGCAGTATCAACAAGTCTCACAATGGAGACGTTACTGGTGCCCACTCGAGCAAATTGATGAACAGTGAGAGGACAGTGCTACAGTGCTACTGAGAGGCTGCAGTTGTATTTGTGGAAGTGTGTTGCTATATAATCTAGAAGAATAGAGATGTGTTTCATTTCACAGACATAAAAGAATGAATGAGAGAGAATAGTTTTTTGTATGGATAATCACTTATCACCCAACACTACCCATTCTTTGTTCAGTGGTCTCTATCTTTTATTTACCTATCTATTTGCTTATATTTTACTCTTTGGGCCATACCCAGAAGTACACAGGACTAATTCTTGTCTCTGTGCTCAGGGATCACTCCTGGTGGTCTCTAGGGGTTGCTGGAGATCGAACTTGGTTTAGCTGCCTATGAAACAAGCACCTTGCCCTCTGTGCTCTCTTTCCAGCCCCTGCTCAACTCTCTCCAATAGCTACATGCAGTAGTGTCTGAGATGAGATCTTCTCGACCTTCAATGTGTATCAGATCATAAGGGTTCGAGTGAATTGAGAGTTTCTGAGAGTTTCTGATTCAATTAGTCTGAAACTGATTCAGAGGTGGGAAATAAAAACTTAATAGCTAGAACAAGTTTCGGTTGGAACTGCTGGTCTGACCAACACTTGGATAAATTAAGGGATCCCAATCTTTCTGAGTTTGCAGATCAAAAGAGTAAATAAAGCTAAAACACACAAGAAAAAAATAGAACCCTGAACTCAGCGATAGCACAGTGGTAGGGCGTTTGCCTTGCATGCAGCCAACATGGCCGACCCGAGTTCAATTCCTCCGCCCCTCTTGGAGAGCCCTGCAAGCTACCAAGAGTATTCGGTATGCCAAACACAGTAACAACAAAGTCTCCAATGGAGACGTTACTGGGCCCGCTCGAGCAAATCGACGAACAACGGGAGGGCCTTTACCTTTACCTTTACCTTTTTGCTGTTCTTTTCTACGTTCACTCTCCAGGGCCTCAAATTCAAACTGAGAGATCTCAGCACCCACATCTACACCTTGTATTCATTTATTCAACAAATTCTTAGAACCCATTTACTTTATTTTAACATGTTTCTGGATTCTGGGGAGTAAAGCAATGAGCAAAACAAAATTCAAATGCTCAAAGAACTTAATTCTGCCATGAAAAGTGTCCACCAAGAAATGTTGTGATTGTAAATAATCAAGCCATATTTATTACAGAATGGTAATCATGATGAGATCTGCAAAAGAGGTAATCCTAAAGTGTGTCTCACTAGCGTGGGAACATAGGACAGTATTAAGGATTCAGCAGACAGGTGTTCTGACCTGTCACTTGTTTTCACACTTTCAATACTTAACAAATGTCTTGAGACAGATGCAGCTGTGGTCTTTTATAAAAATCAAGTGATGTCCCGGTTGTTTTCCCAGTCAGAGATAAGGGGGAAAAGGGGAAATTTGCTATTCTTTCCCGTTCTCTGATAAGAAAAAAAACAGTGAGTTGGATTTCTCTTGCAGTTGCCAATAGACAGTTGGGTTGAACTGTTGACTTTTCACCCAGAAATCTAACTCTGGCACTGAGAGTCAAGTTGGAACCTCTTATTCAAAGGACAGGCCACAACACATTTTTAAAGCAGATCAACAAGCACATAGAATCTAACAGATACTATTATCTCAATCTGAGCATTTCACATATCTACCATAGCTGCTACCCCAATCTCAGGCATTACCTCTAAAAAGCTCAACTAATATGGAATCAAAACTGATCCCTAAGTCAACTTTCTACAGGATGTTCAGATGAGTTTTTAAAATAGTTACCAGATTGTGACCTTCTTCTACTTCAGATCTCTTAGTGACTTTCCTTTGTATTTAATATTTGATCCAGAGTTCTTATATCTCATTGCATACAAGACTTCACCAAATCATCTTACTTCCTCTGTATGACTCAAAATAACTCATGAGGCCTTCTTTCTGCCCTTACACAAGCTGGAGTTACTCAAGTATTTGGATCTTGGCACTTTCTGTTTCCTCTTTCTGTGAGTCCCCTTGAATATCAGATTGTACTGTCATCATTTATCTTAGACAAATTGCTGTTTCCTCAGAGAATAGTTTATATTCCCAGAACTCAAGACACAAATCTAAGCTTTATGTCTTGTTGATTTTTGTTTTTCTTTCATCGAACTTACTGCTCTCTGATATTATGTGGTTAGGTAGATTTTTCTATTAAAATATAAGTATTTATAGGATAGTGATAGATTTAGATTTGACTTTTATGACTTTACTATGCATAAAGATATAAAAATATGAACACATATGTTACTTATTCATATTTATATGCATTTATATCTCTATATAGAGTAATATATAACAAATCTTCTATCATATATTGTATATCATATACATGATATATATAATATAGCATCTATCAACCATTTTGTTTGAATCTAATGTCAATCTTATAATGTAATGTATCATGCATACCCAGTTGGGTTAATTTTACAAATAAATGCATAGAACTCATGACTCATTATTAAGATATTGCTTTGAGATTCCTTGAGTCAAAGACTACATCTTTGTCATCTTTATATTCTAGTATTTATAGCTGTGTTTTGCAGATATTACACATAGAGATGTTCAGATGTTCAACAAATATATAATCACTCAGCAAATATCACATTTCATTGAACTCCATAACAGTCACCTAAATTATCTTTTTTGGTGTGTTTTGAAGATAAATTCTGAGGCTCAAACATGGGTCTCTGAACTAATTGACAAAAAAGAAACAGAACAAACCCCATAAACTCTGATCACCTCTGAGATGAAGGCAGGGGTAGTTTGAGAAGATTAAATGTCAGATCCACCGTTGCTGAGGAAGAACTGAACATTGACAAATGGATTTGGCCTGAAGATGGATTTTGAATAACTGTGAAGGAAACAGTGTTATGAGGAGAGTTGAGCGGGGAAGTTGCTACAAGACAATGAAGAGGAAAGAGAATAGAATGTTTTAGAAATAGATAAAACTATTCCACATCACTTGCTTCTTGGGAATAAGAGTGGACGTTAAGTGTATTTAAACGAAGGTGGAGTTAAGATAGTAAAGAGAGGAGGGAGAGAGCCACACAGTGGGAAGGACTGGCTGGCTTCTCTACCTACAGTTGTGGGGAATGGGCTAAGTGAGGGGCAAGAATGAATGACAGGAGCTTCATGAGCATTAAGTCTGGTGAGGCAAAGGGGAGATGGATCAACTTTTCCCAAAAGTCAGAAAAGCCTGGACACTTGAAGAAAAAGATCATAGGCAAGAGGAATTTATGCTTGACGAGTTCAGGAAGCCTTGGTAGAGGTGATGAGCTGTCCAAGAGTGAAAGCTAACAGTGAAAAGCATTGCAGCAAAAGAGGCAATGGGTGGCAAACATGTTTGGGCTATAGTCTACTTTCAGCATGCTTCTCCCATCCTGGGAGGATCCCCCCAACACCCTTTATTTGGTGCTCCCTTCTCTATCTGAGCTCCCATTTTCCCTAGCATGTGTGTCTGGCCTCCAACCACAACACCCAATAGGAGAGAGAGAACAAAAGGGAATGCCCTGCCACAGAGGCAGGGTTGGGTGGGGGCATGGGGGGTGGGAGGGATACTGGGATCTGTGGTGGTGGGAAATGGGCGCTGGTGGAGGGATGGGTATTTGATCAGTGTATAATTGAAACCCAAGCACAAAAACTTGTAAGTCTACAACTGTACCTCATGGTGTCTCACTAATAAAAATTAAAAAAAAAAGAAAAAGAAAGAAAAGCATTGCAGTGATCTAAAAGACAAGCCATGGAAAAGTGAGAGGCCAGGAGGATCTAGTAATTGGAGGGAATGAAGCAAGTGTCAGGAAGTAAAGGCATAGAGGGATTTGATGTTGGCTTGTAGTTTTTACACTCTTCTAAGTGTACAGTCTTGAGTGAATCATTTTCCTCTCTGCCCAGCCTTCATTTCCTCTACTGTGCAAGAGGCTGGCTGTCATCCGTGATGACTAAAGAGATGATATGTCTTAAATTCTTCACAAAGAGTTTGTTATAGAGAAAAATTATTAATGATGGATAATATGAGTAAGGAAAGAAGCAGGAGGCACTGACATAACCTTTCCATTCTCAATACATAAGAATCACATGAGAAAAATGATTTTTGTTTTGCCTTTTTGGCTTTATTACAACAACAACAAAACAAAGTTCATCACCATCTCTCTACCCTTCTCTGTACTCCCAGCTCACCCTCTGTCCCTCAGGAAACCTTAGATTTGTTGCCAGTGACTTCTGGTTTATTTTTTTTATATTTGATTTTGTCAGAGAATGATTTGAAATGCATAACTCTGCTTTATCCTCCTCTTCCATGAGATTCTGGTCTCATGTATGGTTTAGTTGGCCATTCAGTGATGAACATGTGAACTGTTTCTACCATTTGGCTGCTGTGGATCATGCTGCCATGAACATATGAGTGTAGATCTCTTAAAACATCTCTACAGAGACATCAGTCTCAGAGACTCAAATTTAACCCTCCAATAGAGAAACATTCAGATTGTTTTATAATGGGGGAAATTTATAGAATCTCTGCTCATCACTGCTCAAAATCTTGATTTGAAGAAAAGTTTGAAGTGTAATGTAATGTTAGCATTATTCAATAGGTAAATTCCTTTTGTAGGGTTCATGGAACATTCAACCATAGAGATCGGTGCACAGGTGTTGCTCAGTAATGCATGTTGAATACCAGGGAAAAAGCTCATCTCCAGAGCAAGTCTGAGTGGATAATTGGTGTGAATGAATTATCTCTGTTCTTTAACTAAATGTGGTCAGAGCATGCCTTTGGGTCATAAACAACCACCTGAAACATATTCTCATTTTCTCTACTGAGATTTCTTTTCTGCAATGCTTAAAGAAAGAGGTAGGGGGTAAAACATTATATATATGTGTGTCTATATATATATATATAAATTCAATAATGCCTCTGAATGAGCCAAAATGACTCTCAAGGACCCCTCACTGTGATCTGAGAAGGGGCATCAAAAATTTTGTAGGGTCAGTGTGTGAAAAATGTTCTTGTGTCAAGGTTGCATGTGAATAATGTGCAGATGAAATATAAAAGAAAATTTTGCTGGCAATTATTTTAATAAAAGGAACACTCAGTGTTAAACTTGTACATTATCCTACCCATGAACCAATGATTGAAGTCTCAGAAAGGGATGAGTATTTCCTTTTATGCCAGGCTTTGTACTTCATTCAAAGCTTACTTCTAACACATTCAAAGCACTTTCCTTGAACATTCTCATACTGCCTTTCAACCCCTTTAGGGGGTGGGTGACAGTGTTATTCTCGTCTTAGAGATGACAGGAGAACTGAAATACAGTGAGGCTAAGTGGTGTGTTTAAGGCTAATCCTTCCTTCTGTAGGATGGACCCAAGACTTCTGGCACCCAGCCTCTTCACCGCTGAGCCTCTGACCTCCCTGCCCTTGACTCTCAAGTTTAGTCTGTAGTAGTTATTAAAAATAAATAAGTACAGTATCTGTCAACCATGGAAGATGGACATTTCCAATTTAGTACAACCAACTGCCTCAATTGAGTTTTCCATCAGGGTCACGATAGCACGTATTCAACACAAGAACATTCCGCATATTTTATTTTCTTCTTATCACTGTAGGGAATGGCCCACAGTTGCACTCATAGTGTTAGAATTCCATTTGATCTTTGCAAGGAGCCATCCTCAGTGGTGTTGTGAAATGGTTTCATTCCTTATCACATTTCACTTCACTGTCACAGAAAGTGAATTATAAAGCAAACTTGAGCACATCGTTTGTGTCAAAGGTAACTGAGGTGTGATGATTTTTGTAGTACAAGATAGATATTGTTTCCCCCAGGAGAAAAATATTGAATGATTTTGTTGATTTGAGTGAGCAGGACTTTGGTCAATAAACTTTCTTGTAAAACCCCAATTTCATAGAATGCCTGGGATACCGGACATCAGATTATCAGACTGGCTTTGTGCATTTTTCATGTGTTGTATCTGTTCGATTTTAACTGTAATGAGTGTAAAATTGAAAAGTGTTTCATAGAGAAGGATTTAGGATGAATGATAAGCACTTACTTTTATTTATTATCTTCCTAAAACTTTCCATATTCTAACAATATATCTTAGATTTTCTTTAATCCAAATCAGCTGTATAAATCATTTTATTTTCTTTATTGTGATTCATCTAACCACATACCCTACAATTGGACATTTAAGTTGCATAGTACCTCAGTAATTTTTCAATAAGTTATAGTTAGGTCATATTATATAGATTAATATGTTCAAATAAAGGAAACATTTTATATGGAAAGATTCCTAGGATAAAATATGCAGTTTTTATATGTATAATTTAAGAGATATGGCCACAAACATTTATAAAATTATTAATATATTGCAATATGTTTGATTTACCTCACCGCTTTAAGATGATTTAAGCAAAACTTATAAACATTCAAGCCTCCATCCAAAGTTCCCTCCCGAATCAGAAACTTCTAGAATGTTTGTGTAAGCACCTTTACGCTCAGAGCTGTGTAAGCTCCTTCCTGGGGTGTGTAAACACCTTTTACCCCCTTCATGCTAGGAGTGATCACACATTAACGTTTGTTTTCAGGCTCTCAGGGCGGCCAGTGGTTGATGCTCTCGAGCGCTTCCCCACCCAGGACAGCCCTTGCCTTGGGCGGAGGAAGGAAGGAGGGTCAAGCTGGTTGGTGATTAGTAGCAGTTTATTCCATTCTCATCTCTCCCAAACTCTCTCCACAAGGCTTTCCACCTCTGGCCACAACTTTCTCCCCAACTTGAAACTCACTCTCTCTCAGCTCTCTCCAACCTTCTCTCTAACTCTCTCCAAAACTCTGCCCACCACTCTATCTCTTGCTCTGCCTGCAGCTCCCACTCTGCCTCTCTCCAACTCTCTACCTTGCTCGGTCTCAAGTCTGTCCTTCTACTCTCCTCAGCCACCACTTTTACCACCTCTTCTCTAGCCACACCTCCCAAACCATGCCTCCCTCAGGAAAGCACAATCAACATGTTTTTCCTGCCTTCCTGCCCACCTGCAGCCCACTACAGCAAAACAGCACTTAAGGTGTGTTTCTCTTCGCCTTAGGCCTATAACACAATTAACATCTTAATTCTGCTTCCTTATATATGCCATTCTGTATGGAGAAAGTATCACTGTATCACTGTCATCCTGTTGTTCATTGATTTCCTCGAGCAGGCGCCAGTAATGTCTCCTCCGTCCTAGCCCTGAGATTTTAGAAAGTGCCACATTCAAGGCTGTTTCAGGGTCAGGAGAGTGAGACCCGATCATTGTTATTGTTTTTTTGGCATATTGAATACACCACGGGGAGTTTGCCAGACTCTGCCATGTGGTTCTCCAGAGTAAGAACTAGATAATAAGAGGTTGCGGCCCTGTGCTTCCAGGAGCTGTGTTTTATAGTCTCTGAGTCTTTGTCAGTGGCCGGATTACACTGCAGATGGGATCAGTTGGTGGTTGTAAAACCTACATACTGGAAGATGGGGGATTTGGGTGGAGGAGGCCCAATCCTGATCCAAGCAGGCTTGGAGATCTCAGCCCCCCGTCCCGCACACCTGGGTTCCTCTGCCGGTTCCTTCAGGTGTGAGGTTTGTCTGAACGTGTGGAGAGTGGTCTTAAGCATGGCTGTGGCTGGAACCGGAGGTCTTCAGCTGCCGGGACTCTGCTCGGAGTGGGGAGAGAATCTCAACCCGCCCTCCTCCAAGGGTCCCTGGTGAGCACAGCCAGGCGCTGAAGCAGGAGACTGTGCCGTTCTCTTCCAGGAACTGGGTTTTATAGTCTCTGGGTATTGGTTGTTGATGGGACTAGATGGCGCCAGGGGTGTATGGACAAAGGAATAGATATATTTAGGCCTGTAGGGTAACTCTCCTGGGGACATCTTACCACAGTGCTCAGCCCAGATTAATCACTCTTAACCCCAGCAGGGTCTGAATCTAGTTATTACTTTTTGAATCATGTTGTAATTTGTCTATGACCATGCTCTTAACTTATAGTTAAGCAACATGGCACTTTGGCCAGGCCCAATTCTATGCCAGGGTAGCTCACCACTTGCCCTGGGTCCATCCAGTCCCTTGTTGGGACCCTGCTTTTGGGGATCTAGGAAGTAAGGGCAACTGAAGCTTAAGTCGAGAGAGTAGGTTTTCAGAATGTAATATTATCTGGAGTCAGTTAACTCCCAAGTTACAGGCTTGTCTTTTTAACACTTATCCTGTGTTTATATAAAAGGTAATTGCTCAGAAGTGACTGAACATGCAGAGGACATGAAGGAGAAGAAAAAACAGTATTTACAAGTCTGCAGAGTCTGATCAGGAGGCAAAGATAATTGACAGGTTGGGGGTACAATCAACAAACACAAGCTCCCTGGAGCCAGGGAGGAAGGGCAAACCAATGTTATCCTACAAATGCTCATCATCAATTTTATTTTCTTTTCAAGATAAGAAATGAATTGAGTTTTTTTGGTTGTTGTTATTGTTTTTTCCATGCTTTGAGTCACATCCAGCAGTGCTCAGTACTTACTCTTGGTATTTTGCTCAGAGATTATTGTCCAATGTGCTTGATAGACCATATGCAGAGTCAGGGACTGAGCCAGAATAGACTGCTAGCACAGCAAATACCCTGCCTTGTTGACTAACTGTCCAGTCAGTCAAGTAATTAATTTGTAATTGCAGCTTGGGGGTTGCCATCCTATTGGTTTGCCAGATCTATTACAATGATCTATTACTCAAATATTACCATTTGAGTCTTGTCTTTAAGCAACATAAAGTTTTGTGTTAAAAATTTATGAGGCCCAGGTTTACATTTACACAACCATGACTCTTGATACAGTGGCAAGGTCTTTATCAAATGTTCTATGCTATGCATTGCTCCTGAAATGCACAGTGGCAAATTTCATCCAAATCATAGGTTTATGCATCTGGGCATTTTAAAGTGACTGATACTTATCAGAAGGATTCAGCATTCACCTAAGCAGAATTCTTGCTATCCCATGGCCAGGATTTGCTATATACCTATTGGAAAGCTGTTTCATATAAAAAATAACTTTCCACTTGGTCGCATTCAGTTGCTATTTTAACTATAATTATCAGCAATTTTGTGTTTCTGTTTATTTTTAAATATGCTGGGAATTTGAGCAGTAGTGTCACTACGTGACTTTTTGATAACCACCTGTGGTCTGCCTAGAACTATTCCTAGAAAATAAAAATGTAAGAAAGAAATGATGCTTCAGCCATCCTGAAAACCTTACAGTTGCTTTCACTTTTAGAAAATATATTGCTTGGATAAGATCTTTCCCCCCCAAAGCCTGAAGGATATCAAGAAATCACCACTCTGAACCTTTCCTTATTAAAAAATACATAGGAACAAGCTTTGTCACAAGACAGTGCTCTCGGTTATTGGGAAGTTATTATGCCTGCATAGAATAATTAAATCACTGGCTATGAGCTTATTGAATATTTAGAGGGGGAAAACTTTCATAGAAAAATATATTGCACAGTTTTAGCATAATCCATGTTACTGACATATATTTTTTTACTATCAGCACGTTGCCACACTTTTGCACGTGCATCAAGTTGATTTAAAGAGTGACCAAATTTAAATAAAAATACCCATGCATGTTCTAAACAAACACATTCTTTCCAATGGTTAAAGCAAAGCCCTCTTTACCTGAGTTCTTGTCCTCAGGTAATCAGGTTTGCAAGCAGTGGACTGAAAGGACAGGCTGGCAGAATTCAGGAGAAACTATAGTTGAGACAAAAGAAGGAAATTGTTCAGAAGCTGGGGAATGGAGTATCTTTCAGTTAGAAGCCCAGGAAAGTTAAAAACCTTATTTCATGTTCCTTTTTCTTTAGGGGGTTAGATGAACGCTGCTCTGGGCAAAATGGTAAAATTAAAGATCGGGGAAAGAGTAAGATGTTTGAGAGAATCATCTTCTGTGTATCCTGGAGACAACTACTCCACCCATTCTCAGGAATTTTTTTCTGCTCTTGTTCTTTTTCTTCCTATCTTTTCATGCTTATTTTCTTCCTGTCCGTATGTGGCTATACGAAAATGTTCCAATCATTCTTCCACATTTAACTCAAAAACATACCATTTTGAGGGGTACTACTGGATGAAGAGGGCTATTGATGTATTTGAGAAGAAATTCTCAGTAATTTCATAGTTTACTTTAGAGAACAAGGCCAAGATTCAGTGGTGTGGGTGTGTGGCAGTTATACTGATGGAGTCTGAGCGTTCAAGTGCCATTGTTTTCTATTGCTGTGCCTGGGTTAAGGTCTCTCAGCATGAAACCTGTTTATGTTCAATCTATTAAACAAATAGTCTTGGACAAATCAGATAATCCCTCTGTAGTTCCATTTTGTTTTTTATGAAGTGGTTGAAAATCATTGCCCTCTCTTACAGGATTGTCAGAAAAGTTGCAAAGTACTTGGCACAATGTTCTAAATTTAAGAAGTAGTCATTGGTTCATGTGTTTTTTAAGGGGACATTGGAGGGTGGTGGTGGGGGCACCCAACTGTGATCAGGACTTTTTTCTGACACTGTGCTCATTAGATCTCTCCTGATGGTGATTATGGGACTCTAGGGAATGTTAGGAATAGAAACTGGGGTCAAGTTGGTGGGTTCAAGGTAAGTTGTAAACCCTAAGTATTATCTCCTTTGCCCAGTGAAGCAGTCCTTGTCCTGGTTAACTGAATGCATACCTGAATTCATTGTGGCTAAGTTTTTTCCTCATTTGTCTTCAGTATCCAAGGTTTGAAAATATTTTTATCATCACAGAATTAGTAAGCAGGCAAGGAAACAGAATTAACATGTTGCTTCTATGGTAATTCAATGTATGCATGAAACTATCACATATTTGAAATTGCAGTACCACAATAAAGATAAAAGAAAAAAGTCTATGTGTAGAAAATAAAGTCAGACAAAGATTCAAACTAAAAAATAAATAAATACAATGGTTGTTCCTTATAAAGTTCACAGAGGTAGCAGAGTATGATCCGAGTTTTTGTATCTTCAGGGAAAAGTAAGATCTTTCAGCTCTAGATTCACAGGAACATGAAGGACAAGGTGAGCATAGTTTCAATGTAAGTAGAGCAGGACTCTCTCTCCACTTTGCAGAATCTGCTCAATGTCTATAGAGATTTGAGTATTGGAACCAATACAGCGGTGACACAAAGATACTTGTACATATATGATATATTTACTAGGAGGATTCATATATAATTACATTACATAATTATATATTTATATTATGTAACATGGGCTGGAGCGATAGCACAGCGGGTAGGGCGTTCGCCTTACAAGCGGCCAACATGGCCAACCCGAGTTCGATTCCTCTGCCCCTCTCGGAGAGCCCGGCAAGCTACCGAGAGTATTCGATATGCCAGACACAGCAACAACAAAGTCGCCAATGGAGACGTTACTGGGCCCGCTCGAGCAAATCAACGATCAACGGGAGGGCCTTTACCTTTACCTATTATGTAACATATATTTATATATAAACGATATATTTTATATATAACTTCCTATACATATAATTGCTATTAAATCCATCCTAGGACTGATTCCACTTTTTCAATTGCTGACAAAACACTAGGTTGCAACATAATACATTTTAAGAGTCCGCTTTTATCCCCTTTCAAATATAGGCTGCCAAGTGTTGCCCAGCACAAAAGCAATAACCCTCTACCAAAGTGGAGTGAACTCTCTCCATCTTTTGTTCCTCTCATACCTCTTTGTTAACCATAGCTCTTCCTGAAGGAAAGGGAAAAACAACAGAATTTGTGCATTTTGGACATTTTTTGCCAATCCTTGATAATATGTTTGACCTTATTTTATACCTTAAAAATGTTGAATTTGGTGATCTATGGAAGCTTCTTCCTACTCTGAAACTCTTAGAGTAATGAAATAGATAAGCGTCCTTTTAATTTTATTCCCAGTTTAAGGTCAACCTTACTGGCTGAGGGCAGATACTAATGTTTCTACAACCAGGATATTAGTAATATAATCCTTATCTCTGGAGATTCCTGCAAGAACTAATTAATAAAAAATGTGCAGAACCTTAAATGAAACTCAGAAAGAAATGGGAAATTACTTATTATATTTTTGTAATTGCATTTATTGCATTTTCAGTGGTAATAGTTTGCCACTATATATGTTTTGCTGCTGAGCAGAACTTTAGTTATTAGTGCTTGTTTAAAAAAAATAGCTCGAATTTTATAATTTTCTATTCCATCAAAAATTGGCTTTAATTTTTAAAATCACTTTTTAGCTTTTACCACAAAACTCTTCATAATTCAGTAGAGTTACTGAACCTGGGACCATGCATCCTTAAGGCATAAAAATTAATTTTCAATATTCCTCCAAGTATTATAAGGGCTAACACAGTACCTTTGAGGATTAGGTGCAGCAGAACATTCTGGCACTGAGTAAAAGAAGAAAGTCAAAAACAATATCAGCCAAAAACAGCTAGTAGCAATTAAGTGCCCTAAACTGATAATGTTCTCAAAAAAGATTTTTTTAAAAAAACATTGTGTCCTCAAAGATATTGTAGCACTCACTTAGCACTCATAACTATTTTCCAGCATGGCCCATGCATGACACATATTCTAAAATTAAGCTCTACAATAAGAAAATTTTCTTAGGCTTGAAATACTAGGAGGGATCCATTAATCTCTTCTACTTTGGACAAAGATGGTAGCTAGCTTCTGGACTCTTTGGAGAAAAGCTAGGTTGCTTGAAGTAAAACATTTTCAGAAAGTTCAGGCTCAAACCTCTGCTACCATGTAGCAGAAAACAACTCCCTGGCCTGATGCCATGCAGGTTTCTACTACTGTAGAAGTAGATGACTTTGGTGATGCATAATCTGAGAGGATCAGGATCCCCAGTTGGTCTCAAGTACAACGGTGTTAGCTGCTATTGTGTCCCACATAGTCTCTGATCCTAATATTTAAAATTCTTCTATTAAAAATTTAAAAAGTAATTAAAATTCTTCTAATTTCTTTATTATGTTTATCTACTTATAAGATTTCTGCAAATCTGAAGACTCCTCCTCCTCCTCCTCCTCCTCCTCCTCCTCCTCCTCTTCCTTCTCCTTCTCCTTCTCCTCCTCCTCCTCTTCCTCCACCTCTTCCTCTCCTTCCTTCTCCATTCTGCCCTCACAAAGGCACTTTTTGAGAAGTTTCTTCACCAAAAATTGTTTTTTAAATTAAAACAAGGCTATGAAGAACTTTTACTTAAGTTTTTGTCATACATGTATAAAAAGTTCATGCTCATCTTTGCTTATCTCTTCTTGTGATCGTGGCACATTGTTTTAATGCAATTCTTTGAAGCAGAGAAAGCAAGAGTGCTCTCTGAAACTAAACTGTGATGTGCGATTTTCAAGGAATTGTGGACTTTATTTTTTGCCAGGCTCCAACAGGAAACAATAAAATATTTATAAAAACATTGGTGTTGACTTTTTAAGGAATCTCTTGATATTAATTTTTTTAGCCTTAGAAATGTTTGACATGAATTTTTAATAACCTGTAAATATTTGACTTTTTAAGAAACATTTTTGTCATTTTGCTTCTATAAACTTATTTTGGTGCTTAATTTTGATTTAAGGGTACATTGAAACAAAGAAAAATAAACTTGGTAGTTTACAACGATGCACATTTACTTTTTCATACATATGAAGGTTCAGGGATCTGGGTATAACTTAGACTCTGAATCTTCTGATTAGAGTCTCACAAGGTAGCATTTGGGATGTTGAGCAAGAATAGCCTGTTTTTATCTGGAGGATTTGATTGGTGAAGGATTTGCTTCGCTGCTTTTGTTGTTGGCAGCATTCAAACCCTGTGTCTGTAGAATCCAAGCAGTAAGTTTCTTCAAAGTCAACAAGAGAAAAAGGAAGATTCTAGCAACAGCCATTCTGGCATTATACAGTGGAAACATATGCACTGCATCAAGTGATTTCTTTATATTTTCTTGGTTGATTCAAGTCTCGGGGCCAGAACAGATTTAGCAAAGAACATTAGGAAAAGGCTTGAAGTACAGTAGGTAAGAGACATAGAGGACCCCTAGAGGCAACTGTCTGCGTCCTGGTACTTCTTGTACTCTAATTCCAGACATAACCCCAGTAGTGTATTTTGTGTATTTTGAAATATTGTTTCAGGGTTTGACATATTATAATAATCCTTTTAATCTGACTCCTATTATTTTTCAGGGTCATGAACCTCCCTCAAAAGTTATCATAAATGGAAAAAAAAACTATCATCAATGAAAACAGGTCTTTAGCTGTTGTAATGCTTAGTTAAAAGATACTGTATGAAGACTATATTAAAATAAGAAATATCAAAAATGAATGCATATAGTAAAACAGAGCCAAGACAAATATAAAGCTCTTCATTTAGAGAGTTAACACTCAAAGTCTTATGACATTCAGGAATCCATCTGCTTACATAAATTAAAATTTAATAAAAATAGTGGAACAATTGCATGTGCTTTCCAAGTGCTCAAAGTGTACACTATAGAGTGATGTCAAAGTTAGAGAAATCTTCACTGACTAGAGCAAGAAAGGGATGATATTTATTTTCTCCCTTTACCTTAGAAGGAAGAACCAAATAAAGTAGATATTTTTGCCTAAGCTTATTTAAATATAAACTTGGTTTATTTTATTCATTTTAAATAAACTATTTATTAAACTATTGAAATATTTTAATTAAACTATATAATATGTAGTGTATAAGTTAGTATATAATTAGTTTGTCTAATAAATGATTTAAATAAAATATTCATATTAAGTAAACTTTATTTAAAAATAACTTAGACCAAAATCTTTTAGCAACAAGGGTAAAATTTAAGACCAGAACTTCAGTCCATTTTTTTCAATGCCTCTAGTTTTCATTTGTATAAGAAAAAAATGAATTTGTTTCTATTTGTATCTACCTTTTAGCTAATGTTAAATAGCTCTTAAGTAATAGATTTGGATAAGCTATCCAATATGTTTATTCAATATATCAAATATATTTGGATAACCTGTGCCGACTTTGGTTCAATTACATTACAAAATATTTGTTCTGAAATAAATTTGAATTTTATAGTATGCAAATAATACTCAACTTACAGCGGGTAGGGCGTTCGCCTTACAAGCGGCCAACATGGCCGACCCGAGTTCAATTCCTCCGCCCCTCTTGGAGAGCCCGGCAAGCTACCAAGAGTATTCGATATGCCAGACACAGTAACAACAAAGTCTCCAATGGAGACGTTACTGGGCCCGCTCGAGCAAATCGACGATCAACGGGAGGGCCTTTACCTTTACCTTACAGTTTATTAGTAATAAAATTGAAGGTTTAATTGTTATTGGGGATTTAACAGTTTAAAGGATCAGGTCTTAGAAATGTGTCTCATTTAAATATTTATTCAAATATAGTGCTTCATAAGTTGAAAAAATTCTAATTGTTTCAGCTAACTTCAAAGTTCAGTATTTTATGATGCATTAAAAGGAATATTTTTAGAATCAGGATTCATCAACATTGGTGCAGAATTAACATTCTATCTCTCAGTTTGATAGAGAATTCAACTGGAAAGACATTTTCCTCTCTGTGGGATTGGTGTGTTTATGCTCAATATTATAAATAGGACAGTGCTACAGCCAATTGCAAATGGCTTCTTCCAAAATTACTTGTCTCCACTGGTATAAATGTAAACATGCTGCTGTCATTGTGATATAACATTATGGCAACTATACATTTATCTATCCAGAAAACAGAAATAAAGTATTCAGATTATTGAGATATTTAAAGGAAGCTATTTTAAGGTAGCTTTGAAGATTAGCTACATGTAGTTTGTTTTTGGTCAAAGGTGAGATAAGGAATAATATTTTGCTAGCATTTTTTTAATTCTCCACAATAAGGAACAGGGGTGAAAAATTAAATAGATTTTTATTAAAATATTGAGCAAACTTAATGGATCAATGCTAAAATTCTTCACCTGCAAAAAGCTGTCTCAGCAAAGAATTGCTTTCCTCACAATTCATCAATATTTGCTAAAATTTTCTATTGTTATTCTCACCTCCATAAATTTAGTAGTCATGAGTTGACATTTGCATTCTTTGAGAATCATAGAAAGAATAAAATTTCTCCAAAACACTCAACACAAAGGTTTTATCCAACCAGTGACACCTTTAGAAATTTTTACAATATATTCCTCAAACCACAGGAAAATACTTATTTTTTAATTTTAATTTTCATTGGAACTTTATTGATATATTCATATAATAAAGATATATAAAATGGTTTGTAAAACCGGTCACTAAAGTACAGTAGTAATTGTTTTTGTTTGTATGCTATTTCCTTCACTAATGAAAAATTGAACCATCAGAATACAGGTAGAAAAATTCTAGTCCTGGGATGGGTATTTGATCATTGTATAACTGAAACCCAAGCACAAAATTTGTAAGTCTACAACTGTACCTCATGGTGCTTCACTAATAAAAATTAAAAAAAGGAAAAAAGAAAAATTCTAGTTCTGAGAGATAGTTATTGTGGAATTCCTATGTATAGGTTAACAGATAATATCTATGACCCAGTCTAACTCTGAGACTCACAGCTTCCAACCACTGTATATATTAAAGATAAGCCCACAGATAGGGATATTTCATCATTTCTGTAGTTATAATAATTCTTTGTAACATAACAAGTAAATTGGTTGTATAAAATATCCTGAATAAAGTAACCTGAACTTTATTTTTAAACCATTACTGTACTTCTGAATCTAATCTAATATTACTATACAAATAATATTTCAGAGATTGAGTCCCCTCAGTATATAGTACTAGTTCCAGGTCTCACCTGATGACCAAACTTCCTTCCTAAATCCCACTCCATGAGATTATTACTTGTTTTTTTAAATTGTTATTTATTTAGACTTGTTTTATGTGTGTGTGTGTGTGTGTGTGTGTGTGTGTGTGTGTGTGTGTATTCAGAAAAGGACTTGCCATGTCTATCAGGGCAGGAACTCAGCAAAAGTTTCCCATGTCTCAGGTTAATTTACTGCACTTTCACTAGCCTATTTTTTTCCCTTGTACCAAGGAATGAAACCTAGAGTTAGTCCTGAACCTCTAAGTTCTCTTGGGAGCTTACGACAAAGCAAAACAGTCTCAGCCCAAGTTAGTGAAGGACACATCTGGACAATGAATTCCCTCAAAAAATAAATGAAAGCTTCACTGGTGAATCTGAAAGCTCAGTCATTCATTCATGTCATTTTTTGGATAGAATCTTTTATATCCATCTGGTTTATTCATCCTCAGTCTTTTCTGCTTTGTTTATATTTAGGGGTAAAAAAAGAAAGAAACCTGGGGTAGACAAAAAAGCCACTGATTTGACTCTAAATCAGTGACAAAGAATCAATCTCTTTCCTCTTTACGAGGAGACACTCTTAAAAGAAGAATATTTTGAAAAATGACTTATTTTGCTAATTATAAAAGGGAGCTCATGTTGGCTTTAGAAAAACTTGAAGTCTCTGAAAAAACATGCATAGAAGAAATTTAATCACCCAATTAAACACGATTAACTTTTGATTTTATATATACAAAGTAACTTTTCTCTAAATATGACATACAATTTGGATTGCATTATGCATAATTATGTATATACATCCTCAAGGACATGCTTTTGTCAATAAATATCCTTCTGTAACATTACTTGTTAAGAACTTGTGCAATTCCACATAAGTAAGTTTGTGTGAATATACAAAAATTGATCTAAACGTTTCCTTTTGGGGGTTGATTTAATTTTTTTGTTATTATAAAAAGTGATATGAATATTTTATGGATAAAAACCTACTAAAATTTTAATTATTATCAATTTTATTTATATAAATATGATATAGTAAGTTTTCCCTCTCGGAGAGCCCGGCAATCTACCAAGAGTATCTTGCCCGCACGGCAAAGCCTGGCAAGCTACCCATGATGTATTCGATATGCCAAACACAGTAACAACAAGTCTCAAAATGAGACGTTACTGGGCCCGCTCGAGCAAATCAATGACCAATGGGAGGACATTGACAGTGATAGTAAGTTTTAGGTAAACAACAAGAGTTAATATGTATTTATATATTAATAAGTACATATATTGTGCAAAATGGTGATACAAGTCAGAATACATAACTCATAATTCATTCTCATGAGAAATTTGAGATCTTCCCTCATAATAATTCTTAAATTCACAGCAGGGTATTAACTAGTTATATGTTGCCCTTCCCCCGGAATTTGTTTATTTTATAACTGAAAGTTTGTTCCTTTTGACTACCTACACCCACTTTTCTTGATTCTTTTATAAGACACAATTTGACGAAACGGAAAAGGTCTCTATTCAAGAAAATATGTATGTTTTAGGGGTAAAGTATCTTTATAATTTGCTCAGCAGTCACCCTAAATCAGTTGGCATTCTTGCTCTGGGACAGATAGTGAGGAAGTATTTTGGAGTTGACTGCCCTGTCAGGAAGAGACATTCCACTTACTTTCTTGGTCTACCAGTTGCATTTTTTTCAACAGTGCCTTTTCTCATTTAATTTGTCCCTTTAGATTCTGCTTCATTAAGCCAGAAAGTCTTTTCATGGACCATAGTTAGCCTGGGATTTCTTCAGACAAATCACAGAGGGTGCAGTACAATAGTACAGTAGTAAGGGTGCTAGTCTTGCAGGAAGCGGACCTGAATTTGATGCTAGGGATCCCATATGGTCCCCTGGGCTCAACTGAAGTAATACCTGAGTTCAAAGCCAAGAGGCAGCCCTGACCTCTGACTGGGTGTGACTCACAAAACAAAAGCAACATTCAAATCAGCAGGATTAAGGCTAAGGACTGATATTCAGTATCAACAGACCAAAGTAATTGATAACATTTGGGAAATCCCATTAGTATTAAAACACTCACGGGAATGAATAACTTTTGGAAAGATTCAGTTTTAAAAAGAGACCAGACCATGTAGTCTGTTGTTTGCTGCAGTTGGCCAGGCTGTGGAAGGGAAGATCAGAATTCTCTTTGCTTCTGAAAAAGCTACTTTTGAAGAATGAAGACTCAGTGAGGATTAAATTAGATTACTTTATTCTAAAGGACTTTGAAGATTTATAGAGATCAAGTACTATTGTTAACTATTTGATTGTATTTTCTTTTTAAGCTGGGTATCTGAACTCATTTGTTCATTTCCTTGTTCAGTGTTTCTGTTCCTCGGTAATTTTCATTACACGTGTTCCTTGTCTACTTTTTTCCCTTCATGTCTTGAGCTTCTGTCTGGCATTCCAGATAGCTTTGCTCAAAAATAATCTTGGTAGGATTGAATAGGTAAAGGATCATCATTTTTCTCTGACTCTTAGCACGATGGCATCTTCTGTACATGAGAAATGATGTACTGATTTGTTTTGTACGTGCCTTTGGGTGTTTTCTCTGTGTAGGTACATCTCCTTCGTTTTGTGGTATTCTTTTGAAAGACAAAAGATACAATTTAGAACAAATTTTTCCAACATAATGCACAACCTAAAGGACAAACTGAAAAGCCATTTATAAAATATTTGTCCACTCACTGGAGGCTGATTACAATTATATCAGATTATGAATTTAGTTTAAAATATAATGTACTGGATCTGACATTTTTATATATAAGACATTAAAACATTTGACCTTGAAATACTCTTTCAATCAGCAGAAAACCACGTCTGTGCCAAATATTTTACTATAAGAATTTGAATGAGGAAGAAAAACCATTTGAATAAGGGGAGAATGTCAGTGGAATCAATGATTACAGGCTAAGACTCAAATCCTACATTCATGTCTTAATGGAATTGAATGGTTATAATATATTTTAATGGAAAAGTAAATCAATTTTACCTTGAAAAGTAATGTGGTTGTATTCATACAAATGCAATATCAATCCTATCCACCCAAATCTTTGTTGATGAAAGTCATCTTTCCAAAAACTTGTAATAGTTACATTACAGTCTGTGTTATTTATAGATGCATATTTTGGTTGCTTCTTTAAAATTTTTTAATTCAGAGTTTAGAGAGCTTATATGAATACAAAATCAAGGCCATTTTGGTGTGACTGTAAAAGCCATTTATTTTCATTAAACATGACTTCAGACTAGCTGGATTGGAGCCTAGATATCTTTCCAATGGAAAGTTTAATTTTTCTCCTTTTATCTAGTCTCTGATAATATTAAAAGTGTACACAGAATTGTTTCTCCTTAGAGCTGACTCTCCTCTGTGAGCCCACAGTTAAAGTGAACTGTTTGAAGAGCTATTAACTAAATACTTGCTAACAGCTGGTCATGGTTATGTTGATAAACCAAGTAAATCCCTGACTCACATAATTTATATTCTAGTAGGGGAGTTATTATCCACATCAACAAACAGGTCTATGATAGATGCACTGATAGGTAAGGAAATGTTAAGAATGCAAATATGTCAGGTTAAAGAAACACAGTCTGATGTGACAAAGGGCACTATAGTCAGTCAAGAAGAATTCTTTGAAGATAGGGATTAAATCAGAGACCTGAACATGATACAAAAGCAAGCCGTGAAAACATGAATATCTGAAGCACATGACTGTAGCAGGAAGAAGAGTCACAAATATACAGGCTCAGAGCCAGAAAGATGACCCTTATTTTTGATACAAGGCTGGAAGCTGATAACAGTATGTGAATATTAGTAGAGAAAGAGACAGAGGAAGAACTAGGAGATAGTGCTCAATGTTTAAAGAAACTGAACCAGGGAAAGAACACTCAGTGAGTTTATGCACCTGGGTGTGAAGGGCATTTCATTTTTATTTTCATTAGCTAACTGAAATGTGGGGCTGATGTGATAGCACAATGGGTAGGGCGCTTGCCTTGCATGCAGCTGACCAGGGCAGACCCCGGTTCAATTCTTCCACCCCTCTCGGAAAGCTCGGCAAGCTACCAAGAGTATCTTGCCCTCTTGACAAAGCCTGGCAAGCTAATGGTCACATATTCGATGTGGCAAACACAGTAACAAGTCTCACAATTTGTTGTGAGACATTACTGGTGCCCGCTCGAGCAAATCGATGAACAACAGGAGGACAGTGCTACAGTGCTACTTCTAACTGAAATGTGACTTTTTAATTATGAATCAGCAACACTATAATATTATTAGTAGCATTTGTGACTTCACAACTAATAGACTTTACATATTTTATGTAACATCACAAAAATAGATCCCTTGAAATATTATTTATATTGTTCATTACTTTTAAATAAGACATCATTATTCCTGCACTAATTATGACCTTTTAAAGTTCTGTAAGTATAATAGAGTCAAAATGTAATATTCTTTGTAACCTTACCTTTTAAATTTTTACATAATCAAAAATACCTTCTTCTGAAGTGTCAGAAGTTTATCCATACCAGCAAAGGTGATGATGCACCCCAAAACTGATGATAGATACTTCCTACAGTAATAAAATAAATAATTTATGTCTTAATCAGAATGATCTACTATAGCACTGTAGCACTGTCCTCCCGTTGCTCATCAATTCGCTCAAGCAGCCCCAGTAACATATCCATTGTGAGACTTGTTACTGTGTTTGGCATATCGAATACATCACGGGGAGCTTTCCAGGCTTTGCCGTGCGGGTAAAATACTCTTGGTATCTTGCCGGGGTCTCTGAGAGGGATCTATTATAATTAAACAAAAGTCATGCTATAACAGTACATGATGCCCTATAAGTGAAATACATAATTGCATCTATTTTGTCAAACCTTATATAAGAGGGAGCAATAGCACAGCGGGTAGGGCATTTGCCTTGCACACGGCCGACCAGGGTTCGATTCCTCTGCCCATCTCAGAGAGCCCAGCAAGCTACCGAGAGTATCTCGCCTACAAGGCAAAGCCTGGCAAGCTACCCGTGATGTATTCGATATGCCAGAAACAGTAACAACAAGTCTCACAATTTGTTGTGAGAAGTTATTAGTGCCCATTCGAGCAAATTGATGAACAATGGGACGACACTGCTACAGTGCTTATATAAGAAGTATGTATGTATGTATGTATATACATATATATATATGTATGTATAAGTGTGTGTGTGTCTCCACTGAGTCATATTATGTACCTCTTACTATGAACTATAATTTCAATAAAATGAAGTAGATAGAATAAGGTGGAAGGTTGTTGAAAGAAGTAGGATAAATAAAAATAAAAAGTGAATCTTTAAGGAATCTAACAGTGCCGAGACCAAACTCACTTGGCAAGAAATATGTTCTGCTTACTTCAAGTTCTATTCTGTCTCCTATCAATGCCTATGAAAGTTCTTTCCTGCCTGTTTACCTGAGTTCTTGTTCTATTTCTCTGTAACCTCCCTCTTCTGAATCCTAATTTTCTAATTCCCTTCTAATAAGTCTTTAAATATACATATGAATCTCCCAAGAACAACAACTCTCTTTCCCGAAGTCTGATATACACCCCCTACTTTAATTTTCATTTTAAATGATGGATAAATCTGTTGCACATTTAGGTATTATTTACTTGGTACCATCTGTGTATTGGCACCGAGAGCTCACATTGGCCCTCTGAAATATTCACAGCCAAATGCACCCTACTTGAACTCCTGATTTCAGTGACATATACTTTTCCCATGTCACCAGTGACTTTTATGAAATACAAATATCAATAAGGTAAGGTAAAGGTAAAGGCCCTCCCATTGATCGTTGATTTGCTCGAGCGGGCCCAGTAACGTCTCCATTGGAGACTTTGTTGTTACTGTGTTTGGCATATCGAATACTCTCGGTAGCTTGCCGGTATCAAAAACTGAAATTAACTCAATAATTTTTAAATTTGTGTTTATTTTCCATAGCTGGGTAGCTCACCACTTCCTTTCAGTGACAGAGAGTTCCATTAATACCAAAATTTCTTTTGTATGTTTTCTTTATTGAATACACTTATCACTCTTGGAATGTTTTTCATGTCATATATTATTTTATAAAATTTCTAATTATACTTAAGATTCCTGGTTTGGTATTGCCTCTTCCATGAAAGTTCTCTTTACTTCTTTTATGCCTTCTCTTTCATTCCTCACACTGCTCTACAGATTGTTACCAAATTTTCCTAGTCACCAAACATCTATCACTACCAAATTTCATTTCTTATATGATATATGTAATGTTTCATTTTTTCCAAGTGTTTGTTTTCCTTTCTTCTTTTGGTTTTTTTAGCTATACTCAGGGATCACACATGACTCCTTGCTAAGAATGACTATTGGTCGTGCTCAGGGTACCATATAGGACACCAGGGATCAAACTTTAGTTGGCCATGTACAGGGCAAACGATCTACCCATTTTAGTATCTTTCCAGTCCCCCAACTATTTTAATAACAGACATTCTTTACTGGACTAGGAAGCTTCCTTGGAAGGATGACATGATTCTTAACAAAGTGATTTACAAAGAATCTATATGCCAACAATGCTTTTGAGTGGAAAAAGGACACACAAATGAAGGAAAGAAGACATTATACTATTCCTTCAACAATGTACTATACCCCAGCTATATGGTTATATGTGTTAGGTGGTAGATTCAAATGATCACTTGTTGAATTATATTTTGTTAATAACAGACAAAAACTGTTGATATTAAAATAATTCTTAAATTTGAATATAATTGCCTATATCAGATACACTCTGATAGACAAACAAAGGCATGTAGAGGAACAAAGGCATGCGAGTCCTGGGGCTGAGATCTTCAAGCCTGCTTGGATCAGGGCTGAGCATCCTCCACCCAGATCCTCCATCCTCCGGTAGGCAGGGGTCATACCCACCATCTGACCCCCAGCGCTGTGTAATCCCATCAACGGCCAAGACCCAGAGACTATAAAACCCAGCTCCCGGAAGTACGCAGCTGTGTTTGCGGCCGCGCGACATCTTATTATCTCATTCTTACTTTGGACAACCTGAAGGTTACCAAATGTCAGCTGCCCACACAGCAGAGTCTGGCAAACTCCCCGTGGTGTACCCAATATTCCAAATACCAGTAACAATGATGGGTCTCATTCTCCTAACCCTGAAAGAGCCTTGAATATGGCACTTTTTAAAATCTCAGGGCTAGGATGAAGGAGACATTACTGGGGCCTGCTCGAGGCAATTGACGAAAAACAGGATGATTGTGATGAGATACACTCACTAGCTAATTTTAAAACATATCACTACATAATTACTTTAGTTAAGTGTCTATTACATATTTATAGAAAAATAATGTTCTATAAACATAATTAGATGTATCTGTTAAAAAGTCATGTGATGTGTCCATTTTTGTAATACAGAATGTTTATTGCATAGCTCTCTGGAGGGTACATTTTTCAAAGTAACACAGATACTTTATGCCACCCAAATCTGTATCTGTGCTTAGATGGGGAAAGAACAAAAGTACAGCTGATCAGTGGCTCAAAACACAAAAGCTTTCATTCTAAATAGAAATTTATCGTCACTGCTAAAAGCAGTTCTCCTTGACAAATACAAGAATTCAGGTAAAGAACATGTAATTTTGCTTGTTACCAACCTACTTTTGTTCTTTCTGTATGCCCTTTTCTATCAGGCACCTTTTGTTCTCTGATTGAGTGTGTACACTAACCTGTGTTTTGACATTGCCCACAATAGAAAAAGTCAGACAAATGTTCACAAGGTTTGAACATAAGAGAAACATTGTGTTGAGATTACACAAATTATTGGTTACTGGCCCTCTCGGAGAGCCCGGCAAGCTACCGAGAGTATTCGGTATGCCAGACACAGTAACAACAAAGTCTCCAATGGAGACGTTACTGGGCCCGCTCGAGCAAATCGACGATCAACGGGAGGGCCTTTACCTTTACCTTTATTGGTTACTGAAGCCCCAAGAATCCTGTCATCCTCTCCCTTACCCTCCTGACAAATGGTCACCCATCGTTGTCGAGTGAAGTATATTCTAAAACGGTGTTCTCAAGTGCAGGCAAAAACATATCTCAAGAGAAGTTTAATGACCTTAAATCTTTCTGTAAATTTTCATTTAGCTCATTGAGCAGAACTCAAGGGCTCCCTATCATTATCAGTAAGAGGAGTAATGAGTCTATTTTTCACTAAAGATCCAGACCAATATTAAAACCTAATTTTAAAACACATTGGAGCCCTTAACATTTATCAAAAAATATGCTTTGGTAAAATGCATATTATACATATTCATAGATTTGTACATTTCCTTGTAACATTCCTTTGGTCAGTTAAAATATATTCCCTGAAAACTACCACCTTGGATAAAATTTAACAAATAAATACTGAACCTAAGATAACAAAAGGAAGGTACATTTATTCAAAGTTTTCTAAGGTTTTATAGTTGAAAAAAGTGATGAACCTCAATTTTATTTAAACTTAAAGAAATTTATTTACCTATTTCTAGTGTCTTTAAGAGAGCATGAGTAAATTCATAGTCCAGGGACTAGTTATACCTTCAGTTTGTGAAATTGAGCAGAGTATTTGGTGTAAATTAAGTTCTCTCTGATAGATTGTAAAAGACAAGACTTTTCTGAGATGATTGAGAAAGTGTATATGCCTCATCTACTTAGGCTGCTGTGTTAATATCTGAGAGATGGTCTAAAAATTACTGCTTAATGGGTGGCTTAAAACCAGAGAAATGTCCTGTCTCAAAATTTCGTGTGACATAAATCTGAAGTCAGTGAGTTGAAAGTGTCATTTTTTGTTTTAGACTGTGGTGGTAGAGCCCTCCCCTTATGTTGCTGCTTCTTAGGATAGTTGCAAATCCTGGTTATTTCAGGGTTTGAAGGTGCTCCAATTCTGTGTTAGTTTGGAAATTCTTTTGGATGATTTTGCGATTGATTAGCAAGGTCTTTGTGTAGAAACTAAGCAGAACTACCTAGAAATGATGGCAATAATCAATATACCTACAGTATCCATAGATTTCATTTGTATTTAAAAAATACTAGACCCAAGCACAAAAATTTGTAAGTCTACAACTGTACCTCATGGTGTTTCACTAATAAAATTTTTTTTTAAATATTATCTGTAAAGAGTAGACTTGAAAGGGAAAAGTTGGCTTCTTCACTCATCACACAGACAGCTTGAGACATTTTTCTATGAAACCAGTCAGTTCCATAGCAGTAAAGGATAGTTTACATATTTCTCCCATAGTTTATCAGTTCTTTTTGAAAGGATAAGAGATGTGTTTGAATTCTTTATAAAATCCCAGACTCAATCCTGGGTAAGAGCATAATGACAATCAGCAAACTAGTTGAGGTAGAATTTATGTCACAACCAATTGGTCACTATTTGATGTTGGGAGAACAGTTTCAGGTTGACTACTTGGAGCTAGAACTTAAGAGTTAGGAACAGATACAAACAGGAATGAATGAAAGTATGTAAACACAAGCAATTAAGAGCTAATCTATAAGATTGAAGAAGAGACAGAAGAGGGTAAATGAGACTCAGTTGTGTTTCAGCTTTGGAGAAGATGTTTAAAGAAAGAGGAGAGGCTGAATTTGTAACAATCTTCAGAATTACAAGGTCCAGAGAAATCTGCCTGATGAACACACTTTCCTTCTGAGGATATTGCTTTTGCTCTCTTAAACATATGTTTAATATTACCTTTATGAAAATGGTTTCCTAAACTTCCTCTGTACAAAGTGCTTCTAGTTTTCAAAATGCAGAGAACAGATTCATCCACAAATAGCATAGTGTCCTTGACCCACGAAATTTCTACTATCAGTCATAACTTTCCCCAAGAAAGATAGATGACTGAATATCACTGGAACATGCTTGGTGTTGTTGACAGACTAAAAACATTCTTGGCTGAGGGTCTGTGACAGGCCTCACCAAGCTTCTGTTGTTACACTTGGTCTACCTAAAGAATTTCAATTAGTTTCCATCTGTGAAATGCAGAATTGAATTCTTCTGAATGCCTTGAGTTCTTTCTAAGCACCAGGCAGTGTTGCCAAAGTGATAGTTTCCTAAGAATCAAGGCTATATTTCGGAGAATCAGTATCTGATAAAACTTGAAAGAATATTACTGATCGAATACCCAAGCCTCCATTTTATAGGAAGGGTAACTATGGCACCGAGCAATAAAATAACTCATGCAGACTTATGTAGTAGCTATTTCAGTTTAATTTGAATTAAGTCTTCCTGTCTGTAATTTCCTGAGCATTTCCTATTAAAATATTCTCTTTCAAGTATCCAGTCACTGCAATATATATTTCCCATTATATTAAAAAAATTACAGAATTCCAAACCAGTTGAATGTCCTAGAAAACAAATATGATGAGTAATTTTTTGCTCTTGCCAACTAACTAGACAGGACCTCCCATTTTTATAATATCTTTATAAAATGACATATTTATTATGAAAGGACATATTCAAAATGAGGGCTTACCTTAAAATAGAATTGTCAAGTCGAAAGCAATTTTAAATGGAATTACAGAGAAGTATTTATAAATTTTGTTTATATTTTTATACATTTAATAAATATGCTTTTTTCATTAAGTATAAATACAGGTTTTCAATTCACTAAGAACATCTATGGCTTCCAACAGTTCATTAAGAAGAAAGAGACTATATTTCAGTCTATCAAAATTTGCAAATATCATCTTCACAGTGAAGTGTTCATCAAATTCTAGTAAAGTGATTTAAAGTAACTAATATCAGGCATTTGGCCCAATGTTTCAGACAAGCTATGCACTCTATAAGTTAATCACTGAAATGAACAACTAGGACATGGTTATGAAAGACATGGTGCAAGGAATTTTTGAGTGGAGATTGGACTTGATAATAATTGACATTTTTCTCATTCTGAGTTTCTATGACTCCTGTGATTCTTCTTGTATTAGGACATTGGCTAGTTGACTAAACCTATGTCTCTATCTCCAGCCGAATTCTTTAAAAATATTCTTCTAAATAATGATATACCTTTTGGGGCTTTCATTGTTCAATAAGTTCAACTTGTTCAATCTCTTCTATCATTACTATATGGGAGAAAAACTAGCCCAAAGTGAGCATCTACTGTGTATCATACTCATTACTCATGTTTTTCTGTACATCAGCATCTTCCTAGGGTGGAAGTAATATCCTTGCTTTTGTTTGTTTTAGGGTAATACCTGAAACTGCCCTGGGCTTACTTCTGCTTTACCCTCAGAGATTTCTCTTGGCTGTGCTCAGGGGACCGTATTTAATCTTGGAGTCAAACCAGGATCAGCAGCCATCAAGGCAGGCACCTTAACCCCTGTACTACTTCCATCACCCCTATGGTGTTTTTGATATATGCCAATTTTACTGGTATCCTCTTTAGCTATTTTGAAAAGATAGACTATGTGGGCCAAAGAGTTGATTAACGAGGAAAGGCACTTGTTTTGCATATGGCTGACCCCAGTTTGATTCCTGGAACCAAAAGCAATCCCCCAAACATGCTATGGCTCATACCTGAGTATAGGACCCCTGGACTAGTCCTTGAGTATCACCAGATGTGGCATACATGCGTGCACACACACACACACACACACACGTGCGCACACACATACACAAAGAAACAATTTGCAATCTTCAGTGTAGGGAAGAGAGTTTAAGGTATGCCAACAAATAAGAGTGAATGGGAAGTGTTTTTTTCCATTAGCAGGTAAGTTCATTAAATAGACAAATTGTTATTTAAAAGTGTAATAAAATTGTTATACAAAGAAAACAAAACTAAACTAGCAACTCACAAGCAGTTTGTACCCAGTAAGTAATTTCGGCAAATGTATCACAGCTTGATTGCATATTTATACTGAAAACTAAATAACGTGGTTATCAACATACCATATTATCTTAGTGATTTGTACTGTTGCCACAATTAATATTCACTGAACTACTGTGGCATTCCAAGAACTGCTCTATGAGCTTTACAGGTACATACAACATATTATGAAACACATACTTCTTCATTCTCTACATAACAGGCAAGGAAACTGAAACATAGATGATGATTGATTTATGTGAAACCATTTACATGCAAAGCAGGCAGAATAGTTTCCCATTATCTGCTGGAACAAACTAGTAACAACATTTTTACCAAAAAACTCTTATCATAGTTCCTAAGGTCAGAAGTCTAGTTGTGATTCTATAAATAATAATGGAATACATTTTTAAAAGGTCTTGATATTCGTTATATTGAGATGAAGTCATGGGCAATTCTATCCTTTCTGTTTCATCATTTTTAATTGGCCCACGTTCCTATAGTGATAAAATATTACTTTTAAATTATAAAAATTATAGAATTGTAATTTTATAAAAGAGTTGGGTGTTTCCCCTTAAGGAAAATATCCTCAATAACGTGTGAAAATTGATATGGAAGCCAGTTTCTAAAATATCTCTCATTCATCTCTTCTCAATATCCTGCTGCATAAATACAAAGTAGAAAGTCATCATTTTTTCTTTTTTTAATTTTTATTAGTGACAAACCAAGAGGTACAGTTGTAGACTTACAAATTTTTGTGCTTGGGTTTCAATTATACAATGATTAAGTACTCATCCCTCCACCAGTGCCCATTTTCCGCCACCATCCCAGTATCCCTCCCACCCCCCTTCTCCCCAATCCCACCCTTCCTCTGTGGCAGGACATTCCCTTTTGTTCTCTCTCTCCTTTTGGGTGCTGTGGTTTGCAAAAGAGGCATTGAGTGGCAATCATGTTCGGTCTATAGTCTACTTTCAGCATGCTTCTCCCATCCTGGGAGGATCCTCCCAATACCCTTTATTTGGTGCTACCTTCTCTATCTGAGCTGCCTTTTCCCCTAGCATGTGTGACTGGCCTCCAAACCATGGAGTAAATCTCCTGGTACTTATCTCAGCTATTTTTTGGTATTAGTCTCCTATTTTGTTAATTTATGTTCCCCAGATGAATGCAATCTTTCTATATGTATCCCTCTCTTTCTGGAAAGTCATCATTCTTTAACAACAGTTGAAAGATAATTAGGGCATTTCAATCATGCTTTAGGTTATATTATTGTCTTTCATTTGGCTTGTATTTCAGTATAGCAAGGATACTTGCATATGTTAAAATTAATTTCTAGTAACTCCAATCACTCTATGAAATGCACCCAGTTTATATTTGGGACCATACTTATAATGACTGACTCAATATAAACAAAAAATAAAAGTTCTCTTTCATTGGTGTTGACTCAGTAGGTGTTTCCAGATACTGATTAGTTTTCCACAAAATGTCACTATGGGCAAGTAAAGGAGGAAGTGGGCATTGTGGGAAATGCTGACGTTGCTTGGAGGTGACGTAAGGTCAAAAGCACTTTGGTGCAGGGAAACTGAGGTTACAGTAAATAAGAACCATAAGCATCAGTAATATTATAATCACAGGATCCAAAAATTTAGTAAATTAAAAAAATAATAAGTTGCTTAGGGTATCAAGACTTAGGACAGGATGGAATGGGATGGGATGGGTCATTGGTGAATGGATGCTGATTCTAGTGGTGGGTGTGCAGTTGGAATGTCATATCCCTACTCTACTATTAACAGTATTATAAATCTCAGTCCTTAAATAAAAGTTGGGTGTGGGAAAACAAGCTTTGGGGAATGAAAGACAAAAGAGTCTGTGTGGTCACAGCCCTTTTGTATCTGTAACTCTCTAAATTTATCTAGTTCTAGAGAGTTCTGGGAATGAAATCAGTAATTTTGTTGGTTTGCGACTCTGAGTCCTCATCCATTTTTCCCTAGAACAATAAAGTGCCTAATTTCTTGGCATCCCTCTTCGTGCCTTCTTATCTTTACTCAAACTTTTCAACCTCCTATTGCCAGAGAGCTCTGCCAGACTGATTCTCTTTCCACATCATTCCCTGCTCAAAATGCCAATGTAACGCTACAACTATTTACTATGTGACAGATGTTAGGATAAGGAAATATCCTGATAATGAAAATATCAGCATGGGTAAGAAATAGTTCTGCCTGCCAGAAAGTGGAAAGTTTCATTTACACTGTATTAAAATAAAGAAATGTTCAAAAGATGAACTCTAAGACAAGTCTGGACAGCATTAGTGAAAAGCAGTCCAAGGTACAGACTCAAAAAGCACAAGGGACTGAGCTATGATTTATCTCCAAAGCCCAACACTCCCTCATCAGAGTGCTTCTGAGGGTCTTTTCTTAATCTAATCCTTCTACCTACATTTTTGTCTTCAGAAAATTTCACCTTCTCCTTGTTTGGGACCATAAACTACTATAGACATCTCTAATAGAGCTATATTTAAAGACTGGTTTGAGAAAACTCAATTATGCAGGTTTGAATAATGTTAGGGGCATTTGAATATCTTTAGAGTTATGCAAACTTTTAGATACATTAAAACATAGAAACTAAAATGAAACTCCAGATGAGGCTGCACAGAGCCACTGAAAAGTAGAACCCATGAGCCCTGGTTTCCCGGCCGGTTTCTATGCATTTCAGGCTGATGATTCCTGCCCAGTCTAGACTCTTCTACAAGTAACTACTAAAAGGCTTAGTTCTAGACACACATGTGCTGCCCTCAAAACTGCTACTACAAATTACAACATAGAAAACTATTACACATGGTCTAATACAATTTATGATCCTAACTTTTAGTGTTCTGAACTGAAACACAGTCTCACTGATGAATTATCATCAAATGAGCAGTATAACCATTTTCTTAACCCAAAAAAGATTCACCCTTAGAGTTGATGATGTTTCCATATGTTAGATCATAGTGTATATGGGAAGAGTATTTAGTTAAAGGGAAATTTTGGCACTTTTTTTTTGACAGTGAGTGAACTGGCTGGTGAAATAATACAATAAATAGCAAATAATTTTCTAGACTCATTATTCTTGGATATCACCCCATGTTCTTCATAGAATTCACAACTAGAATATTGTTTAAATTCAGAAAGGCTCTGATGCATTGTTTCCTAACCAAAAATAAACCTGGCACAGTGTTTGTCATGGAACGAGTACTCAATATGTTTTCAATCATTTCTTATTCCAAACCAACCCATCTCACTTTTCTATTATTCCCTTAAAGTGATTATTTTCTTTAATTGTATTGACTCACTTGCTATTTTTATTACCTGGTTGGAGAATTACATCTGGCAATTCTTAGATGCGATGGGGGTCACTCTAGTATAGCTGTGCAGAAGAAGGAGGGTGTAGTGGTAGGGATTGAACTCGGGCCTCCCCACATGTATATATTCTACCATTTGAACTGCACAGCAAGATGCCCCTTAGTAGGCTTGATGCTTTTCAAATTCAGAGTGCGTTTGCCTGTCAACCTAGCAGAAGACCTCTCTTCATAAATCTACTTACCTCCTCCACTTAAAAATCATTGTGTTTCCCCTCATTTCTCCTCATTTCTCTGATGTCTCTGTAGAATATCATTCAATGGATTTTCTTGCTTCAGTTAATCAGTTGCAAACTGACTAAACCTGTGAATGTATAAACTGACAGTTAATAGGCCTTTAATTCTTCATTATATTTATTTTTTTATTAATGCACCAGGATTTACAAAGCCTTTTGTGTTGAGTTTCAGACATTGTGTATTGCGGCATGGTCCCATCACCAGCGTCAGCTTCCCTCTGCCAATATTCCCACTGATATCCCCCTGCCCCTTCAACCTATCTTCAGCCTTGTCCTCTTGAAGAGGCACTGGTCTAAGTTTGGTTGTTAAAATGTGGGTCTCTTGATTTCAGTGTTGTTGACTCTGTATTTTGGATAGTTGTCTGTGTCATTCCTTAACAACAACACAACACTTTATCTCTTGAGCTGGCCCCATTGCTTCTCATTTGTCTCTTCTCTGCCTCCCTCCACTCTTTCTTTACTTCTCCTTCCTGTATTTTGGGGCTAAGATTGATATGGGCATCCCCCTTTAAAACATCCCATTCCCTCAACAAGCTATTCTAAATACTAAATATAAGTGATGCCATCCTGTTTTATCCTTCTTCTGTTTTACTTCATTTAATACAATTTCTTCCAGTTACATTCATGTTGCTGTGCATAGCATGGTTTCAGCATTCCTTACAGTTGTGTAGTATTCCATTGCGCTATAGACCACATCTTCATGATTCACTATTCTGTCGTTGAATATCTCAGTTGATTCCAAATCTTGGCTATTGTACTGAATGCTGTAGTGAATGATGTGTTTATATGTTCTTTTGAATAAATGTGTTTCTGTCCTGGAGATGGATACCCAAAAGTAGAATTGACAGCCACAGAGATTATATCCAGTATTTTTTATATGTTTTCTTCTCACTGGTGTAAGATGATATCTCATTGCTGTCTTTATTTAGATTTTCCTAATAATAAGTGATGATGAGAATTTTTCATGGGCCCATTGGTCATCTGCTGATCTTGCTCAGAGAAGTATATGTTCATTTCCTCTCCCGCTTTTTGATGAGACTTTTAAATTTTTCATTGTTGCCATTGTTGATCTTTATGAGTACTTCATGGATCTGTAGGCCTTTTACTCTTAATGGGTGGTAGGGCTCTGTCTCCTTCATTTGTTCTTTTGTATTTTGTTGTAATAAGAAGGAATCCCAGATCCAAATAGTCCAGTCATTAATCAGTAAGCACACACACACACATACATACACACACAGGTATTTTCATATATCAAAGTATACCTCCTTTAGTTGGGAATATAGCTCAGTGATAGAATGAAGCCCTGAGTTTGAACCCTGGCATGGAAAAGAAAGTATCTCTATCCTGTGAATTCCTGCCTATTAAGATAGTTTCTGACAAGCACTTTACAAAGAGCTCACATCTTTGAACATCAGGACTATATTCTACCAGTCAGGTCACTGAGCTCTCTTGAGGAATGGGCTTCAGAAATTATTTTTTACTTCAGCTCAAAGAGAATTTGAAACTTAGAATGTGCTTCCAGATTTGTATTTGTTGGACTGTAAGCTTCATTTGCCATGTAATAATTGCCTTTGTGCTCTTTAAAGTGTTGTAGCCTATGCCTGTTTTTAAATTTAGACTACTTTGAGAACAATTTTAGATTTATAGTAAAATTGAGCAGGGTAGCTCAGCAATTACTTGTAACTCTCTGACATGGCCATATCTGGTCTCCATATTTTCCAACACCTTCCTTCAACTGATCAACTTACACAGACACCTAAAAATTACCTCTAGAGTACATGGTTTCCATTATGGTTCACTCATACTGTTGCATGCTCTATGGAATTGGGTCAAATGTATAATATAACACAATTCAATGTCATGATTATGGTTCATACAGACTCTTTTCACTGCCTAAAAAGTCTTCTGTGCATTTTCTCTTTTGTGCACTTCTCAATACCTGGTTACCATCAATCTATTTTGTTTTCTTCAGTTTTGCCTTTTACATAATGTCATGCTATTACAATAATATAGTATATGGCATTTTCTCTTGTTCTCTTCACTTAGTCATATGTATTTCTGTTCCAACCATGCATTTTTAGTTCTTAACTTCTTCTGACTAAACATTATCAATTCCTATGAATCAATTTTTTTACATCAATTTGACATGTCTTCTCGTCTCATTCTGTGCCTGAACCCAGCCCCGGGATTAGCCCATTTGTTTCCTCTCTATCCTATGTTTGAGTCAATCACCCCCATAAGCTTAGTGTTTCCAAATGGTTTTAATATTCTTTCCCCCTCTTACCTCATGTTCAATCTAAGAGTAACTCAGTTAACATCCAAATGCAAATATATGTATATTTCATAAGTTAAATTCTATTTTGGATTTCAACCTGATAAATCATCTTGATGAGTTTATAAAAGTTTCTCAAATTATGGTTGCATGTTTCTTGGCTGGATGAATCTGCATATTCCAGATTCACACCTTGCAGGCTTGACTGTTATTTCAATCCTCAGCACCACCCCCACATACCCAATGTGAGCCAAGCCCAGGGGTACAAATATCTAGGGTTTCCCAAGTCATAACAAAGGATGCGATCCTTGGGATCTTTGACATATCACTGGCAAGTATGTATGGGCAACACATGTAAGAGCAATCCCCTTGATTAGCACAATGCCAAAAAAAAAGGAAAGAAAAAGAAGTGGGGAAATAAATAAAACAAAAGGTGGTCTTTGAACAATAAAAGAAAAAAGTTGAACCATGATAAAATCTAATAACACCTCTGCGATTTGTGGAATCATAGGGGAGAAATAGCTCCCCATGTGTGTAAGAAATCCAAAAGACATCTGAGGAAGTGATGCATACAGTGAGTTTCAAAAGATAAGGAAGAAAAAAGTGTTACTAAGAAAAGAACAGTCATTTGGTTAAATCAATGAATGTGTCTTTTACTTAAATCTCAAAGAAACGTAGATTATAGCATTGGCTATAGAGCTTAGTTACCAAAAAAAGGCTCACATTTTGTTACAGCAAAGCTAATTCACTTGCCAAATGAGTATATTCATTATTTGAAAAAAACAAAGGTATACCAGCAGAATGAATATAATTTATAAGCTATGATTACGAATCAATTCCTTTTCAGCAATTCCAGGATGTTCTATTATTGTCTTTTAAACTCATTCCTGATATGATGGAAGATTTCCCTCAAGACTTGCATCAGAGCAAAGATTGTATATTTCATTATCACTCCAGTTAATTTGTGAATGGGAGTAGCTAAATTGGTTGTCCGTATATACCTATAGGAATTACTTCTATTTCAATTTTATAGCTGAGAGGTTAATGCATAGCTCACAGACATCAATTCTTTGCCTCATTGATATTTAGGTGCTGGTGCTCTGGGACTCATAATGTAAAATTAAAAACTAGGAATCTTTTTTTAAAAAAATCCACCAAAAGTCAACTCTTAGGCACCAGGCAGTTTATAAAAACAAATTCCCTTTACTTTCCCTTTGCTGTTCTCAAAGCTCAAGATTGTTGATAAACAACAAAAAGTAGTAATAAATGTGAAAACAATATAAAAAGGCAAGAAATGCAGGCTTTGGAATATGGACTGGGATAGGTTGTAATGTTTTAAGATCAATAATTTTAGCTTCAATGTGGATTTCAAGAAAGGTTTATTGTGTTGCAAAGGTTCATATCAGTGTAATAAAAAGTTATAGACAGCGGTCAGAATTTATATGTCATATTCAAAATTTGAAGATATATGCTGTACATGTTTTCATTTTTGCTTTTTGTGCCACACCCAGATTTGGTCAGGGATTACTTTTAGTCTGAGCTCAGGAATCAGAGGAATCAATGTTGAACTGAAACAGGAATCAAAACAGGATTTGCCACATGCCATGAATAGTCTTTAAATATGTACTCTCACTCTGGCACCTAAGTGCTATATCTTTTTTATATGTAGATGAAAAGATAGAATAGCCTCATGCAGGACAAATAATCAAACTATTGTAAACATAATCAATATTCAGTAACAAATAACTAAGCTTGAAATTGAAAATATATTAAACAATTCTTGTTCATGACATAGTAAAAGAGATGAAAAAATGCATCACTATACAGTATAAACTGTATAATA
Source organism: Sorex fumeus (assembly GCF_029834395.1). Taxonomy (NCBI): domain Eukaryota; kingdom Metazoa; phylum Chordata; class Mammalia; order Eulipotyphla; family Soricidae; genus Sorex; species Sorex fumeus. Next base: position 5,388,121 of record NW_026606134.1, on the reverse strand, counting down.
ATTGAGAGGCAGATACACTGTTCCTGGGACAGGCAGAGATGTGAAACTTTTTTGCAGGCAGTAATAATCAGACCTGGGATTCATCGTGTTTAATAGGTCACACTATTAATTTTTCCATGCCTAATAAAAAGAGATTAAGCTGGTTATTTTATATTTATTATAATATCACTAAGCACATCTTTTCTAATGCCCATATAAAATGCCAAATGTTTGTATATTTTTCTTCTCACAGAAGGTGAATAGACACCACTATTCCCATTTTTACAGATGGAAAATATGAGCTACATAAAGAGGGTAAATTAAGTGTACCCAATCATAAATTGATGACTCAGGATTTTAATTTTTGTAAATGCAGTGCCTAGGATGTGAACTATTCATTATAACATATTAATACTTTAAGGAGGGGGAAAATAAATTAAAAAAGGATAATCCAAAGGTTTTTAGAAGAGCAAATCTAGGACTTCTTCACAAAAGATAAATGGGGAAAATAAAGAAGAGTTTGATATTAAACATTTTGTGTGGATAGAAGTCATGATGTGTCCCCTTATGTACTACCAAATTCCTCTGATGCTGTGAGTGTTTGGAAACAGTGGCTTGTGGGCTACAGTGATAGATGGTGGCTAGGGCATTTGCCTTGCCTGAAGCCAACGTAGCTAGATCCCTGGCAGCTCTTACAGTCCTGGTGAGCACTACCAGGAATGATCCCTGACTGCAGAGTCAGGAGTAAGCCCTGGGCAATTCCAGGCTCAAAAATAAATAGGAGAAGAGGAGACAAGGGAGAGGTTACGGGGGGGAGGGGAGAGGAATGGAGGGAGGGGACAGTGGTTAGATCTTTGTATTCTTCTGGACTTCTTGGCTTTCCTTGGGTAAAAATGAATTTGGACAACAGCACCATTTAGACAATAACATCACTCTAGTCAGGGTGTTCTTGCAGCAACAGAGGAGGAAACCCTCCATGCCAGGAAAGCTGAAAAAATGACTTTTACTTTGTTCTGATTTTGAAAAGAAGCAGAAACCCCTGCAAATTTCTCTATCAATATCTTTGTTCTCTTCCTATGCCTGCATCATTCGATCTTTTTCCCTCCTCATTATTCTCTTCAGAAAACATTTTAGAAGTTTCTAATTACTGTCAGTGGAATAGTAATGACCTAACTATATTATATATTTGGTTATTTGCATTTTATTTATTTTTTAAATTTTATTAGTGAAACACCATGGGGTACAGTTATAGACTTACAAGTTTTTGTGCTTGGGTTGCAGTTATACAATGATCGAGTACCCATCCCTCCACCAGTGCCCATTCTCTACTACCAATGATCCCAGTGTCCTCCACCCCCCACCCCCCCACCCCACACCACCTCTGTGGCAGGGCATTCCCTTTTGTTCTGTCTCTCCTTTTGGGTGTTGTGCTTTGCAAAAGAGGCATTGAGAGGCAATCATGTTCGGTCTATAGTCTTTATTCAGCATGCATCTCCCATCCTGTCAGGATTCTCCCAACACCCTTTACTTTGTGCTCCCTTCTCTATCTGAGCTGCCTTTTCCCCTAGCATGTGTGGCTGGCCTTTAAGCCATGGAGTGAACCTCTTGGTACTTATCTCTACTATTCTTGGATGTTAGTCTCCTATTTTGTTACTTTACATTCCGCAGATGAATGAAATCTTTCTATGTCTGTCCCTTTCTTTCTGATTCATTTCACTTAGCATGATACTTTCCATGCAGTACCATTTGTATGTAAATTTCATAACTTCATCTTTTCTAACAGCTGCATAGTACTCCAATGTATAGATGTACCAAAGTTTCTTTAACCAGTCATCTGTTCTCAGGCACTCAGGTTTTTTCCAGAGGTTGGCTATTGTGAACAGTGCAGCAATGAACATGGAAGTGCAGATGTCATTTTGACTATACTTTTTTGCCTCTCTGGGATATATTCCCAGGAGTGGTATTGCTGGGTCAAATAGGAGCTCAATTTCTAATTTTTTGAGAATCGTCCATACTTTTTTCCAAAAGGGCTGAACCTGTCAGCATTTCCACCAGCAGTGAAGGAGAGTCCCTTTCTCACCACATTCAAGCCAAGAACAATTGCTTTTGTTCTTTTGGATGTGGGCCTGTCTCTGTTCTGTGAGATGATATATCATTGTTGTTTTGATCTGCATCTCCCTGATCACTACAGATGTAGAGCATTTCCTCATTGCCTTTTAGCCATTTTGATTTCTTCTTTGTCAAAGTTTCTGCTCATTTCATCACCCCATTTTTGATGGGGTTCGATGTTTTCTTCTTGTGGAGTTCAACCAGTGCTTTGTATATCCTTGATATCAACCCCTTATCAGATGGGTATTGGGTGAATATCCTTTCCCATTGTGTAGATTGTCTTTGTATTCTGGTCACTCTGGTCACTGTATGTTTTGGGGTGCAGAAGCTTCTTAATTTAAGATAGTCCCATTTGTTTATCTCTGTTTCCACTTGGTTGTTCAGTGGAGTGTCGTCTTTGAAGATACCGTTAGTCTCAATATCGTGGAGGGTTTTGCCGACCTTGTCTTCAATGTACCTTATGGATTTTGGCCTGATGTTGAGATCTTTATCCATTTTGATCTGATTTTTGTTCATGGTGTTAGGTCGAGGTCTAAGCCCATTTTTTGTATGTGGTTGTCCAGTTATGCCAGCACCATTTATTGAAGAGGCTTTCCTTGCTCCATTTCACATTTCTTGTTTCCTTGTCAAAGCTTAGATGTTCATACATTTGGGGTTGTGTGTAAGGATATTCCACCCTGTTCCATTTATCGGTGGCCCTGCATCTGTTTCAGTACTATGCCGTTTAATTATTACCGCTTTGTAGTAGAGTTTGAGGTTGGGGAGGGTAATGCCTCCCCATGTCTTTTTCCCAAGAATTGCTTTAGCTATTCATGTGTGTTTGTTGAACTATATGAATTTCAGGAGTGCTTGATCTATTTCTTTGAAAGATTTCATGGATATCCTTATAGGGATCTCATTGAATCTGTATAATGGTTTGGGGAGTATTGCCATTTTGATAATGTTAATTCTTCCTATCCATGAGCAGGGGATATGTTTCCATTTTCTCGTGTCCTCTTTTATTTCATGGAGTAGTGTTTTGTAGTTTTCATTGTAGAGGTCCTTTACCTCTTTAGTTAGGCTTATTCCGAGGTATTTGATTTTCTGGGGCATGATTGTGAACAGGATTATTTTTTTATGTCACTTTCCTCTGTCTCATTATTTGTGTAGAGGAAGGCCATAAATTTTTGCACATTAATTTTATAGCCTGCGACTTTACTGGACAAGTGTATTGTTTCTAGGAGTTTCTTGGTAGAGGATTTAAGATTCTTGAGTTATAGTATCATAGCATCTGCGAATAGTGAGAGATTGATTTCTTCATTTTCAATCTGGTTGCCTGCAATGTCTTTTTCTTGCCTAATCACTATTGCAAGTACTTCCAGTACTATATTGAACAGAAGTGGTGATAGTGGGCATCCTTGTCTTGTCCCTGATCTTACAGGAAAGGCCCTTAGTTTTTCCCCATTGAGGATAATGCTTGCCATGTGTTTGTTGTAGATGGCTCTGACTATCTTGAGGAAAGTACCTTCAAAACCCATTTTGGTGAGAGTTTTCATCATAAAAGGGTGCTGAATCTTGTCAAAAGTTCTCTCTGCATCTATTGATATGATCATATGTTTTTTATCTTTATTTTTGTTGATATGATGTATTATTTTGATTGATTTCTGAATATTAAATCAACCTTGCATCCCCGGGATGAATCCCACTTGGTCGTTGTGTATGATCTTTTTGATGAGTTTTTGGATTCTGTTTGCTAATATTTTGTTGAGGATCTTCCCATCCAGGTTCTTTAGGGATATTGGCCTATAGTTTTCTTTGTTGGTGGTGTCTTTGTTTGCTTTTGGTATTAGGGAGATATGTGCCTCAGAGAAGCTGTTTGGGAGAGCTCCTGTTTTTTCAATTTCCTGGAAAAGCTTGAGGAGGACTGGCAACAGGTCTTCTTTAAATGTTTGGAAGAATTCTCTAGTGAATCCATCTGGGCCTGGCTTTTGTTTTTGGGAAGACTTTTGATTATAGCTTCAATTTCCTTGAATGAATGGGTCTATTCAGGTATCCCAAGTCTTCTTGGTTCAATCTTGGGAGATTATAGGAATCCAGGAATTTAATTTATTCATTTCTTCTAGGTTCTCTTTTTCTGTGGCATACAGACTCTTAAAGTATTATCTGATGATCTTTTGAATTTCATTGATTTCTGTTGTGATGTCCCCTTTTTCATTTCTGATTCGATTTATCTCTCTTTCTTTGTGAGTCTTGCTAGTGGTTTATCAATCTTGTTTATTTTCTATAAGAAACAGCTCTTGGTTTCATTGACCTTTCAGATTGTTTTTGGGGTTTCCATGTCGTTAATCTCTGCTCTGTTTTATTATTTCTTTCCTTCAGCCTAATTTGGGTTCCTTTTGTCTGTCTTTTTCTAAGATCTTTAGCTTCAAAGCCAATGTTTCCTTGCTGAGTTTTGTTCTTGTTGATCTATCCAGAAGTGATAAGGCGATGTTGAAGTCTCCAAATACTATTGTGTTGCTAGCAATGTCCTCTTTAAAATCCTCTTTAAAATCTGTCAGCAGTTGTTTTAAGTATTTAGCTGGTCACTCATTAGGTGTGTATACATTTAAGGGTGTGATTCCTTCCTGTTGTATGTATCCGTTGATAAATAGGAAATGGCCTTTGCTGTCCCTTCTAATTAATCTTTTTCAACCTGAAATTTATGTTGTCAGATACTTTGCCACCCCAGCTTTTTTAAGGGAGCTGTTTGCTTGCAGGATTGTTTTTTATCCTTTAACTTTGAGTCTGTGTTTTCTCTGACTGTTCAGATAAGTTTCTTGTAGACAGCCGAATGTTGGTTTCAGTTTCGGGATTCATTTGCCACTCTGTGTCTCTTGATTGGTACACTTAGACCATTGACATTGAGAGAGATTATTGTCATGGGGTTTTGTACTATCTTTCCGTAGTGGTTGGCTGTGCTTATAAGTGTTTTCCTTCTTATCTTATAAGAGCCCCTTTAATCCTTCTTTTAGGTTTGGTTTTGAGTCTTTGAAGTTCCTGAGCTGTTGTTTATCTATAAAAGGGTGTATAGTTCCATTGAGTTTGAGTGAGAGTTTAGCTGGATAACGTATTCTTGGTGAGTCATTCCATTCATTGAGATTTTCCCTATATCCCACCATTGTCTTCAGGCTTGGAGAGCTTTCTCTGATAGGTCTGCTGTAAATCTAAGGGGTGCTCCTTTGTATGTGATTTCCCTCTTTTACCTTGCTGCTTGCAGTATTGTGTCTCTATCCACAGCATCCATCATTCTGACTATGATATGCCTTGGAGTGTTTTTATTAGGGTCTCTTTTAGCTGGCACCCTTCTGGCTCCTTGTATATGCATGTCTGCATTCTTTAACTCTGGGAACTTTTCAGCAATGATTTCTTTGACTGTGGCTTTTTCATTGGGGTTGCCTCTCTGTCCTTCTGGCAATCCGATGATTCTAATGTTGTTCCTCTTGGCATCATCCCCTATGTCTCTGATTTGCCTTAGAGGTATTTTGAGGTCTTTTTCCATTGTTTGTTTTTCCCTCTGTGGTTTCTGTTGCTCAACTTCAAGCTCACTGATCCTGTCTTCAGCTGTAGTCATTCTACTGCTGAGGGCACCCACTGAGTTTTTAATTTCATCTACCGAATCCTTTACTTGTGACACTTCTTTTTGTAGCTTTCTTATTTCTGCTCTCATTTCTTCCTGTATTTTCTCTACTATCCGTTCCACTGTGTCTTTCATTTCTTTCTTTAAATTTCTGGCTGTCTGCTTCATTGATTCTTTGAGTAGTTCCTTGAACATCCTCAGCATTTTATCTCAGAATTCTTTATCAGAGAGAAGATATTTGTTGGGGTAACCCCTGTTGAGGATTCGGGACTCTTTTCTTCGTCCTCTCCTCATAGTGGAGATTTATTTGCACTGTTTCTTCATGCTGTTGTGATGGTCTTTAGGTAAAATCTTAAATTCACTATCACTGTTCCCTTTTATCGCGGGAAAGGATTCTGAATAAGGTCTGCTGATGGTGATCACCCTTCTCCCCTTCTGAGTCTGTCCTTCCTCTCAGGCATTATTCTGTGGCTTATGACACGCATCTCTGAAGCGTTGGAGGAGGTGCTCTTTTATATTGGGCTTGTATAGGTTCTTGTGTACTGGACTTTTGTTGGAATTGGAGTAGGCTAGTGGATTATTGATGTATTTTGTTTGAGGCGGCCAGGACTTTTTCCACCGAATTAGGTGATAAAGGCTGGGATGTGAGTCGAAAGTGCTAGGAGTGGGAAATATAACTGCGCCACACTGAAGACCACGCCCACTTCTGAGGAGGCCATGCCCCTACAGTGTAGGCCACACCTCCAGCCAGTCCCAGAGAAGGGCGGGGCCCTGATGAGGTGGGTGGGTGGTCCAGCGGAACTCAGGCAGGTGTTTCCCAAAGTCTCCTCTGGCTGCCCAGCAGTAGGGGCCCAACGCCGGGAAGGGGCGCACACACAGGGCACAAGAAAAGAATCAGGGACTTTTGCCATGAACCAATTTTCACCCCCTTTAAATGGAAACAGCTCCCAATATTTATTATTGCATTATGCTTTATCTCTAAATTTATATTATTTAATAACAGAGGTGGGCTGGAGCGATAGCAGGGCAGGTAGGGCGTTTGCCTTGCAAGCGGCCAACATGGCCAACCCAAGTTCGATTCCTCCATCCTTCTCGGAGAGCCCAGCAAGCTACCCAGAGTATCTCACCTGCACGGCAAAGTCTGGCAAGTACCCATGACGTATTCCATATGCCAGACACAGTAAGAATTGTCACAATGGAGACAATACTGGGACCGCTCGAGCAAATCGGTGAACAACGGGAGGACAGTGACAGTGACAATAACAGAGGTGGGGGAGGATAGTGAAAATCGTCTGTAATCAAATGAGTTTCCACGAAATCTGTCTAAATGTAAATGTAAATATCTTCTTTTTGGACAATAATACCACATAGGGAATATTTTTGACATATTACATGAGATAACTCAAAAACAAAAATAATAGCAACTTAGAAATACCTATTACGTGGATTGGAGAACTTGCTAAAAGGGCTGAGCACATATTTTGCAGTTCAGAGACCTAGATTTAATCCTCAGCACTGCATGGTACCCTAAATATCACTGGGTGTGGTCCCCTAAAAGAACAGAATGCACACACATCCACACAGTTGTTACTCTCTTACTCCTTGGTGTATTTTCTTCCAGTTCAGTCATTATATCATATACTGCACCTACATTTGTACTTTGTTAAAATGAATAATAGCAATAAGTTTCAATAAGTACAAGTAGGGGTAATACAAGATAGAAGTGATAGGTGCCTCCCCCCTTCCAGGAAGACATATAAAGCAGATTTGTAATCAGGATTGTTCAAAAAATAAAAAGATAGCTTACATCATCTGCCTATATAAATGGGCAGGTTCCATTCAGGTCTATATTGTAAGGGTTTATTTCCTCTGGAAATGGATTCTTCCTTCATGGTCTCAGTCCTTTAGTGGAAGATTAGAGCTTTAGAAATATGTGATGGTGAAGAGCACAGTATTCAGAGCACAGGGCCCAAGATCAAGCTACCTTTGCTATATTCTCTTTGAACTTGACAACTGTTTAACTTCCTAGGCTAATTTTGTAAAAGCACCCATACAAGAGAGTTATTTTGAGAATTGAATCATAGGATACAGCTCCAGTGACTAGTTAGTCCCCCCCCCAAATTAATACATTTTCTCTCCCAGTAGCTTTGCTCTCAAAAATTTTGTATAGTACAGTCATTCCATAAAAAACAAGGAATAGAGCATGCATGCTCATGATGAAAAAAATAGCATATTTCTAGAGTGCTTCAGAGATGCAGAATCTATTCACATTCCATTTCTGTAAAAGCACTTGATGAAAAGAATCATCCATTTTACAAGTGAGAAAACTGAGGTAAGATACATAGCAATTGTATAGCTAGAATTCAATCTAAGTTTTCTGGTTCAAAAATCTAAAGTTAACTAAGCTTACTGTTGCTTACAAGTTTGCATCTTTCAAACATAAAAACTGTACATTTTTTTAAAAAGATTCATTTCTTCATGTGTGTCTCATCCGGATTGGGAGCAGGGTGGGGGTGGGGGAGAGCGGGGGTTGCTCAAAGCAGTGCTCAGAGGCTTCGGGCTCACAAACGATCACATTCTGTGCAAGGAGTAGTTCAGTTCTCTAGCCTGGTGAGGTGGCACTAGAGCCACCTTCCACGTTGTTTGAAAAGATCCTGTGGTATAAGGAATCAAACAGGAGACCTCCCAGATGTAAGACAAGCTCTCCAGCTCTGGGAACGCTCTCCCAGTCTTTATTTGTAAGCTAAGTCGGCTTCATTTTTGTTGCAATTTTTGTGACTCCCTTGGTCAATATTAAATTTTGGGCGCATATGCTGCCTGAGCCCGTGAGGTGGCCAAGCACATGTGGTGCCCGAGCACCTGTGTCGCCCGCATCTCCCCTCTTGAGCATGCCTAATCCTGGAGTGTGTCTAGGGGCTCTCTCCCTTGGAGAAGCCCACGTTCTCTCTTGAGCGCATTTCTCTCTCTCTCTCTCTCTCTCTCTCTCTCTCTCTCTCTCTCTCTCTCTCCTCTCCCTTCCCTCCTCTCTCCTCTCTCTCTACACCCCCCTTCAAAAACCCTCCAAATAATACCTGTTTTGTTAAAAAAAAAAAAAGAATGTATTTTTACAATGATCCCGTCAAGCTTTTCATTGATCTCTTACTAGATCTTTAACTAAAATGTTAAAAATTCAGTTTAATTCTCCACTTAAAAATGGATTAGAGGAAATAGTATCTCTTTCCAGCACTAACGCAAGGAGGATTGAAAATAGAGCCTTTTTGTTGAGCACTTTGGAAGAATACTAAAAGAAACTTTTCCTAATGCAACAAGGTTCTGTATATCAGGTGCAAGATTAGGTAGGAATAAGCAAACTGACTTGTATGCCATTTATTAGATAAAGCCTACCTTTAGCCATTTTCTGAAAGTTAAAAAAGAGAACCTTTAAAACTAATTTTAGTTTAAGGGACAATGGTAATCAGATTCTTCCTTGTAATTATTTCATATAAAGTATCTTCCTCTGTGTGCCTGGATCTATGCAAATAATAGACTTCTAGCTTTTAATGGCACTCAGAGCTTATTTTTAATGTTCATGTTAATTCTCTAGGCAATTTTGATGGTAGAAAATCTCACCAAGGGAAATTGAAGATCAGAATATTAAATTCCAAACGCACAACCCTTTCTTCATATTAGCTTTGGCAGTTTAATAAGAAGAGCAGCTAAGTACAAAACTGCTTGGAAATATTTAGAGCAGTAAAGGAAAAGAGGCAACAATTCTTAATGAGCCAACAATCTTTCCCAGGCAGCTCGTCCACTTAAGATAACTTTCCCATTATTCATGTGTCTTTGAGAACACTGCAATGTAGGGTCCTTTATTAATAGTTCTCCTGTCATCCATTATTTAGGCGTCATTCGACATTAAATCACCATCATGTCAGTCTCTTAACTCAATACACCTGAGAGTTTTAAATAATCATTTGACAGGAAGTTGTTAGGGAAAGAGCTTTTTCAACTGGTTAAGCAATTGAGCATAAATGAGGCTGTTTATGGATTAAAACCTAAAATAGATAAGAAAATAATCATTAAAGTTGTTTTTGGTAGAGAAATTTTGTACTAAAAATGTCATTCACGAATGATAGAGTCACATATATTTGGTGGGGGATTAAATTCAATTAGTTATAATTAAGCTAAGTATAACTTGGTGGAGTACCATCCGCATCAGTTATAGTCCCCAAATTGCAAAACTCTGAGAAATATAAAGGAATGAGAGTCAAAACATATTTACAGATAAAACATGAACCATATACATAACATGAATTATACATGTAAATGTGTGTAAGTTTGGCATATTGAATATACTCTCGGTAGCTTGCCAAGCTCTCTGAGAGGGGCTGAAGAATCGAACCTGGCTCGGGCGGGCTGGCTGCTCACAAGGCAAACACACTACAGCAGTCTCAAAATGGAGACATTACTGGGCCTGCTCGGGCAAATCGATGAACAATGGGAGGACAGTGACAGTGACAGTGACAGATATGCGTAAGTATAAACAAGCTACATACCTGAAATAATAATTTATTAAATGACAAAAATGAAGGGGAAATGTGTTACTAACAGAATGAGTTCAACGTGCATGGAAATTGCACTGTAATAATAGTGAAAGCAGTCATAAATGGGTTGGTAATGTGACTCAGTGGGGAAACGCATGCATGGGATCTGCGATTGACACAGAGCATTGTAAAAGCAAAGATAAAAAGGCAAAGGAAAGAAAGCAAGACACAAAGACACAAAACGCACAAAACATTAAGACCAGATACTAAGACAAGCATGTGAATGTGGGCATGGATAGGGGCATGGAGCAGAATATTTGGAAGGCATGCAGGTTAAAAGCCCTGCCCAAGTAGTCTGATTAAGACATCAGAGAGGCAGATTTTGATGGGATTGTTCTGTAGGTACAGATAATAGGGGAATCAGCAGAGGTATATAATACTTGCATTCACCCACCAGATATACCTTAGAGTGGTATTGTGATAATGTGACCATGCTTAGGAATCATAAACTTTTAAAAGAGGAAATGAGTAACTGATCAAAACGAACTCTCTTAAGACTTCTTGTCATATCGTTATTTAAAAGGTACATTACGCATGAAAATGTCACGCTGGTGATTTAATGTAGAATGAAGCTGAAGATAATGGATGGCATTGAAGACATTAACAACGGGACATATATTTCTTGATGCTGCCATTCCTGAGGATTTAGCCTCCCCTAGAAATCCACTTTTAAGTATGTTGTTGTCTGAGGTATTACCTAATCGAAATCCTTTGAAAGCCTGTGGTTGATTTGCAACAGAAATGCATTTGTAATTACACGTATCTATTTTTGTATATAAATAATGGATATTTGTTGTGTAAAAGCTTACAATGTTCAAAGAAATGGAAAAATTCAGTAATTTTAGCATCCATAGATAAATGTAATAAATTTACAGCGTTTTGTTATAAATTCTCTGTCTTTGTTTACTCGTAAGAAGAATAACTTCAAATAACTTCAAATAACACTCTTCTGTAAACTCTTTCTGATCAGCCAGGAACTTTTTGTCTCAGCAGAGACAAAACTTTTTGTCTTAGCAGAGCAAATGTTAAAGAAGTGGTCAATTGGGTTGCAGTTGGCTGAATTTATCAAGCCATGCACATACAGTTGGCCTTCAAGTACAGGGGAAGATGTAACACCCTAATTTACAAAGTTTAAATAGTTCTTTCTTGTTTGAATTTGATTTGGTTTTTATTTCAGATTCTACTCTGTGATGCTCAGGTCTTACTCTGGCTCTGTACTCAGGGGTCTCTCCTGTCAATGCACAGAAAATGATATGTAGTGCCAGGCATGGATAGTAGGTGATGGGCCTTGGAACAGGCACCTTACCCATTCCGCTGTCTCTCCAACGCTAGATTATTGCTTTTGTTTCATTCTATAATGAACAAGCAGTCTGTTTAAGGAGGTATAGTGAGAAAGCGTGGATTTACAGATCCAGCAGCCCTGCTAGTGCCTTCTGACCCCACTTCCCCTGGTACTGTCTTGTGATTGGAGCCTATTGCTTACCCAAGCTTCTGTTTTCTCTTCAGTAAAAGTAAAAGTACTTGTATCACACATTTGTGAAGAATAACAGTTAATATATGTTAAGCACTGCCACAAGGCCATTCTTTCCCTAAAATAAAAAGCTGCAAAGTTTGTAACACAAACTTTAAAGCACAAGCAACCGAGCTTCCGAGACAATAGGGGGCTTGTTCAAGGTCTCAGAATCCATCAACAATAGAAAGAGACTGAGGCAAGGCTTCAGCTCAGTCAAGTATTTCTTGCATTTTCTCGCATTCTTTCATCTTCAGTAGCTAGAGAATATGCAGGTTAGTACTGAGAAATTATTCCCTTCAAATCAGTCTGTTATACCACTCCAAATCCCAGTCTGAACCTCTTGGCTTGATGCACTTCCAACTACTTAAAGTTAAAAAGAACCCACAAACATAAACCTCTCAAAGTGATCTGATTTCTTAAGAAGGAAGGAGACACAACCACTTAGTATGACTAATCTGGACTTGAACCTTTTAGCTTCTGCAGCTACCAGGAATAATTTATTATCCTGACAAGGAAAAAATAAGTTAGGACAAAACAAATATCCCACCTGGCCTTTTCAAATATGTCACTGACACTCGTCAAAGAGTCCCCGTTTTTTACTTTCTATCAGGATGAACCTGCTTACTGCTTGTCTTGAAGTGAAGTTTATAGAGCCGCGACAGGAAGCAAAGGTTATCTTGAACACAATAGGAAAGGGTAAATGAATGTTAACATTTAATTAAAGCCACAGGAAGAGAATGGCAAAGAGCATTTCAGTCCCAGAAAGCATATGGCGCTGGTGCTCTAAGGAGAGGGGCTGGGGGAGCACAAAAGGGAAATTCTGTGCAGGTAGTTAAATTAGCAACTCACCAGTGCCTTTGAACTCCTCTCACAGTTGTTTCTCTCAGGGATAGAGCACCTAAGGTTGAAAAGATTAGTGGGGAGTCAGCAGAGAGGTAGTCAGTAAGAGCTGGGAGCTATAGTGAGACCTCAATGCCAGCATCTCAACATTCTCTGTTATCAGTAATGCTTGAGATCACTGTCTGGGAGTCCAGGCGAGCCACTGAGTCTTTGTCCCTTATTTGATAGAGTCCCTAGTCCTAGCCTACCATACATGCTGCACATTTTTTCACCTTTTTAAATTGAGATACTAGGATTTACAATATTGTTAATTGTACTTTTAATGCATACATCATTCAATGTTCTTTTTTTCCATTTATTATTGAATCATTGTGAAATACACAGTTACACAGCTGTTCATGGTTGGGTTTTAGCCATACAATACTCCAACACCCATCCTTCTAGCAGTGCACATTTCTCACCACCAATATCCCTAGTTTCCCTCCTGCCACCCATCCCTGCCCCCCAGCCTGCTTCTATAGCAGATATTCTTAATGGGAACTACTTAGCCTTTAAAAAATCATACGACTTTATTAGTAAAACATCAGTTTACACAACGCCTATAGAAAGCATGACAAATTCCATTATATAAATGTGTATATTGGCTATAGTCCAGAAGAATGGTTCCTGTTTATCTGGAGTAAGCCAATAGTAGAACTACTTAGAGTTTTTTGGACCCAGGTTCCTCATCTGGAAATATGATCTAATTATGGTATCTGGCTTACAAAGTTGTCAAATTAAATGCTTATTAGCACTTAACTTACACCATACAGTGATTATCTTAGGTTTTACTTCACTGAACTGGTCAGCTTCTTGAATCAGATGTCTTGCCCTGTTTTCCTGGGGTTCATGTTAGGGATTTTTGTATTAATGCTTATAAAAATAGCTATAAGTCATAGAGGCAGAGGTAAAATGTTCTTTAAACAGCTATCATAGACATAATATGTCCAAATTAGAGCAAGCTCTCAAATCATAATTGCAGGGATGTCCACTAAGTCTAGATATGCATGCAATTAGACTCAGAGAATTGCATCATAACAAGGTTCATTCCAGTATTCACCCAACGCATATTATTTCTTGTGTATACACAACAATTTTTCACAAAAACAACTATTCAGCAGTTTTTCATTGCAATTTTCAACAATACACAGAAAAATCTTCCAGAGAGCATATGTATTCCTTCTTCAGGTATATCCTGGAGTAATGTTCACAAATCTCTCTCCTTGGTCATGAAGACTGAAGCAAGTCTCACTTACGGTAGTAAATTCATGAGCTTCTCTCTACTATGAAATGGCAATCCTTTAAGATGAAATATAAGGGATCCCTAATTTAATTTATTTTATATCTCCTAACCTCATATGATTCCCACCTTCAGATTGCTCTACCCCCAGGAATGTTTATAGAAGAAGTAAATTAAATGATGAGCAATCCTATATGATATTTTCCTTTCTGAGAATGTTGTTTATTTTAAGCAAAGGGTCAACATCCAACCTTTCCTTCTGTTTACATATACCTTTTCATATTTAAAATCTTAAAGTTGAAAGAGATGGGTTTTCACTTCCTGTCTGAAAGGTTGAAGGTTAGATTGTATTCTTAACACTCGACAATTTAATTTCATAGATTGTGAGACCTTTAAGAGAAGTCAAAATTATCTAGTGATGTTACATATTTAAAATCCAAAACCAATAATTTTCAGGGCGTGAGCCTGTAGTCTCCTGACTTAATTCACAAGATTTCTACTACTCTGCTCTGCAAATAATTTACAATATACAAATTCTCTTAATCTGAAACCATTTATACATGGGTTTGGTCCTTAAATGCATACTGTACAAAGAGAAAACATATGCAATTATTTTTCTGAGAAATACATTTCTCAGAGGTTCAAAAGTATTCTTCATTAGGGGATTGGGTAAGCCAGAAGTTCTCCTCCACTCATTCTAAGCATAGATGTATCCAAAATAAGTGGCAACCTTCAATGTTGAAAGAATTTTCTGCCAAGTACTCTCATTTTAACACCCCTAGACAATTTATAGAATTAGAATAACTGAGATTGGGTGTGAAAACCAATCTCCTGGGAGGAGCACATAGGAACTTTCCTCCTCATGAAAAAATCAATATTCCCTTTCATGTACTGGCCATCTTAGCATGAGAGAGAAAGAAAAAAGGGCCAGTCTTCCCAGGAAGTTGAACTTTGGATAATTTTACTTTCCAAAAAGAAAAACCAAGGCTACAGCTCATTAGCAAATTTAAGTCAATCTACCATCCCTTCCCCCCTTTCCCTTCCTGCCTCTAGTATCATTAAAATATATGAAGTTGAAAAATTTTTGAGATATCCAAAAGAAATATATCTTGGACTGTCTTGTGCATATGATATGGTTCTTGGAAGGATGTATGAATACTTACCTGCTCCCAACAGAGCCAGAGCCAACAGTGTGTGCATAGAGTAGTGCCTGGCCTTTTGAAGGCTGGAACTCAAGGGCTTCAAGCTAGTTGAAGCAAACTGGAGGTTCAAGCAAGTTGGAGACATATGTCTACCCAGGCAGAAAGAAAAGACAACATTCTTTTTTATTATTATTATTAGTGACTCAACGTGGGATACAGTTACAGACTTACAAACTTTCATCCTTGCGTTTCAGTCATACAATGATCAAGTGCTCATCCCTCCACCAGTGCCCATTTTCCACCACCAGTGGTCCCAGCATCCCTCCCACCACCCCCACTCCATCCCCCTCACCCCAGTCTGCCCCACCCAGGGCATTCCCTTTTACTCTCTCTAATTCCTTTTGGGTGTTGTAGTTTGCAAAAGAGGTATTAAGTGGCCATCATGTTCGATCTATAGTCTACTTTCAGCCCACATCTTCCATCCCGAGCGGGTCCTCCAAGCACTCTTTACTTACTTGGTGGTTTGTTCTCTATCTGACCTGCCTTTCCCCCCAGCATGTGAGGCCGGCTTCTAACTGTGGAGTAATCCTCCTGGTACTTATCTCTACTATACTTGGGTGTTAGTCTCCCATTCTGTTACTTTATATTCCACAAATGAGTGCAATCTATGTCTGTCCCTCTCTTTCTGACTCATTTCGCTTAACAAGATACTTTCTATGTTGATCCACCTGTATGCAAATTTCATGACTTCATCTTTTCTAACAGCTGCATAGTATTCCTTTGTGTAGATGTAGCAAAGTTTCTTTAACCAGGTAAAGGTAAAGGTAAAGGCCCTCCCGTTGATCGTCGATTTGCTCGAGCGGGCCCAGTAACGTCTCCATTGGAGACTTTAACCAGAATGACAACATTCTTAATGAGGCGCTGCAACTTGGCGGTTCTCAGGTGGAATTAAGGCAGACTGAGCTGGAGTTTTCTTGTAGATGATGAATAATTAGCAACCCTGAGAAATTAAATAAAGCTGTTATTCTGACTGCTGGAATTATTCCCTTTATTGAAACCATGTTCACCTTTGCCATTTACTCACTAAACACCTTCTAGGGAATCATGGTCATGGAATTTTAAAGCATTTACTTTGAACAAGCTGGAGTGATAGCACAGCATGTAGGGCATTTGCCTTGCACATGGCTGACCCCGTCGACCCAAGTTCGATTCCTCCGCCCGGCAAGCTACTGAGAGTATCTCGCCCGCACAGCAAAGCCTGGCAAGCTCCTGGTGACGTATTCAATATGCCAAGCACAGTAACAACAAGTCTCACAATGTTACTGGGCCTGCTCGAGCAAATCGATGAACAATGGGAGGACAGTGCTACAGTGCTACAGTGCTTACTTTGAATGAATCACTTCCAGCCACGTCTCTTCCAACTGGGACCAAGAATCGCTGCCTACTTGGGTGAACACACCTTCTTCTGTTCTAGATTCTGAGGCCCTAGGGTCCCAAAATCTCTTATTCAAGTGGTCTAAACTTCCTCTCAGAATCTGCATGAGCCACTGTTCTGAGACCAGTTTCTGAATGGTGAAGCGCACATCCGTGTGTAGAGTTCTGGCTAAGGAAAGTAGCCAAATTTCCTTTGTTGTTTGGAATTGTGGACTGCACTGTACAAGGACTTAAGACCTGGAGTGTTTGTGCATATTCAAACTAGTCTCCTTACTGTTCAGAATTGAGCTAGAGTGTGAAAAGTGAGAACAAGCCATAGGCTAAGAGTTTTCTGTCATAGCCCACATGTGTGAGCTGTGAACCAACTCACTATTAGATTCTGCCTTTTTGTTTGTTATTTAGTGAAATCACAAGAAATTTTTCTACCTAATCAAGTATAGATTTTTAAAGATATAGATACAGAGGTATTTATTGAAGTCCTGAGAATGAAAATGGATATGATAAAAGCAGCGAGAAAGCTTATGGGAAAAGCAGGTTCCAAGTGAGATAGATCTTACGAGACCATCAGCAACCATGTCTTATAGAGGGAGTCTTGTGCAAATTACTTAACCTCTGTGAAACAGTTTACAAAAATTAGACTTAAAATGTTATTTACCTAAAAGCCAAAGAGATAGTACAGTGTTTAAGGATTGCCTTGCACATGTGTTTAAGGTTCTAAAGGGTTTAAGGTTAGTCTAGCACCTAGCTGACCCGATTTGATCTCTGGCACCACTTTTGGTTCCTGAGTGAGCCCCATCAGGAGTGATCTCTGAGAAGGTTTAGTGTGGCCCCAAAACAAATGTCAGAAAAAAAAGTTACAATCATGGTAAAGCTATTAAGAAAGTTAGAGTTGGTATCATACACTACAGAACTCAATCTACACAGTGGGTCTTTGATAACACTGGTTATTTGATAGGTATAAAGTATTATGAGAAAGTGGATCTTAAAACATTGAAAAGACCTTGGATAAAGTCCTTAGAAACATCAAGATTAATTATAAGGTGATCTGTGTTAAATGTCAAAGTAGCTGTTGCTGTTATTATAAAACAAGTCTGCCTTTTTTTTAAATTCAAGTGGAAAGCATTTTAGCCATTTTTAAAAGGCTATAATAAATGAACAGGAGAGGCTCACTGTTCATAATATTCTGCAATTGTGTAATTAATGGAAATGTGTAGAAAAGCACTTAGGAGTCTTCAGTGCACCACTTCTGTGTTCTGGGATGTATAATAATGTTTTCGTTGCTCACACTTTTTGTCTGTATTTCTCTTTTAATATCCTTTATTTGTCCTGGTGCCTTGTATGTTTTCAGAGCATACTAAGTACAGCAGCAATGATAATACTTATATCAGTTACAACCTCCTTAATACTTCAGTTTAAAAGTACAGTGAGATAGTAGATATCACTAGAACTGTACTCCATGAAGTGCAGTGCTAACCAGCAAAATACAAAATGCTTCTGTTAGGCCATGGATGATTCTTTCATAAAAGCTTTTATTTATTTATTTTGTTGAATAACCCCATGAGATGAACATTACAAAGCTGCTCATGATCCAGTTACAGTTATACAGTGTTTTAGCACCCATCCCTCAACTAGTGCATTTCCCACCATCAATGGCCCCCTCTCACAAAGATGGCCCCCACCTGTCTCTATGGCAGTCACTTTCTCTCTCTCTGTCTCTCTCTCTCCCTCTCTCCTTTCCCTCTCTCCCCCTCTTCCTCTTTCTCTTCCTCTCCTCTTCCTCTTCCTCCCGACCTTTTCTGTGGCATTCTGGTTTGTTTGCAAAGCAGATACTGTGAGGTTATTATATTTGTTCCTCTACATACTTTCAGCATATATTTCTTATCCAGAGCCATCATTTCTAAATATCATTGCCATAGAGTTTCCTTCTCTATCCCAATTCTCACTTACAATAATTAAAGGGCAAAAGGTGCCAAACACTGTTTTAGGTTTTATTTCATTTATAGGAAGTTTGAAATGAAGGAATCTGTTTTTTTTTTAATATTTTTATTAGTGAAACACCATGAGTTACAGTTGTAGACTTACAAATTTTTGTGTTTGGGTTTTGATTATACAATGATCAAATACCCATCCCTCCACCAGTGCCCATTTCCCACCACCATGGATCCCAGTATGCCTCCCACCCCCATTCCCCCATCCCACCCTGCCTCTGTGGCAGGGCATTCCCTTTTGTTCTCTCTCTCCTTTTGGGTGCTGTGGCATTGAGTGGCAATCATGTTTGGTCCATAGTCTACTTTCAACATGCATCTCCCATCCTGGGAGGATCCTCCCAAAACCCTTTATTTGGTACTCCCTTCTCTATCTGAGCTTCCCTTTCTCCCAGAATGCCCGGCTGGCCTCCAAGCCATAGAGTAATTCTTTTTTTTTGTGATATGTAGTATATGGGCTGGAGCAATAGCATAGTGGGTAGGGTGTTTGCCTTGCACGCAGCCAACCTGGGTTCAATTTCCCCATCCCTCTCAGAGAGCCCGGCAAACTACGAGAGTATTCTGCCCGCACAGCAGAGCCTGGCAAGCTACTGTGGCATATTCAATATGCCAAAAATGGCAACAACAAGTCTCACAATGGAGGTGTTACTGGTGCCTGCAATGGCAGAATGTTAAATCAAGTGTCAGGACCTTCTCGTTCATATAATTCACAACGTTAAGGTCAGTCCTGTGGACATAATTCAGAAGATATGCTCACTGAAAATGTCTTGCTAAGATAGACATCAACATGGTGAAAAACTATGGTGAAAGGCTATAGTTCTCCCAGGAAAACCATTGTGTTGAGTTAAACCAGTTATGTTCCATTAAGTCAGTTGACTAAGACATGGTTCTATTTTCGATACGATGACTTTTATTATTCCCATAATAAACACTTCTCATTGGAAATACAGTAAAACTGAGGCAAGATAGAATACCTTAAGAGGAAATATTTAGCATCAGACTTACAAATATGAAAGTTCTGCTCTATTATAATGAAACGCCTACTGAGTTCCATGCCCAGAAAAAAAGACAGAAATAGCACAGGGACAATTAATTAGAATAATGTGTTTTCATAACTTTTGCTTCACTGATTAGGAATTGTTAATACCTTTTGATAATATGTTAGTAAATACAATCAAATTTCTTAAGAAGTCCCTTACTCCAGAGTGAAGTAATTAACCTAAAAGACCAAGATGAAGAGGTCATGAGAACAAAGTGTAGGAAGCATAGTGGGAAATCAGGAGATCTGGGAACATGCAGGCTCTGCTAATGAACTTAGTGTTTTCACAGAAGCTGTGCTAACTCTCAATTCAGTGAAAGTCAGCCAACTGGTGTGATGAATACCAAAGGGTCCCTGTGAGTAAGGAACATGAGGTTGCAGTGCAGTGAAGAGTGAATCTACTAGGGCTTGAATAAGGTACATTCTGTTCTTTGTATCCTGGCTCTTCTCTGTTGGAATCAGGGTAAAGAAGTTATCTTGGTGAATAACTATCAACCTTGATGCTAAAACAGAAGCTAAACCAAACTCAGTCGAACTAGTCTAAAATAAACTGAGTCATTGACTTTTGTCTGTGGCTTCTTGAATGTCAGTTAATACTGCCATTAGTCGCAATGCCTGTTTTCTATCAATACCCAGCGGATCAATAAGGCCCTTTTGAAATCAGTAACATAAGACAAGCACTCTTAAAATGAAAGAGGAGCGACTCCAGACCACCTGATAAATAAACGGTTGCCTTGAGACTTAATGTAAAACTTTTCACAGTTCCTTAATTGATGGCTATGTTGTTGTAGATCTTTCATACAGTCAATACTGAGTGCAGAGCCTTAGAAGGCTGCTTTATTTGAATTTATATTAGAATATATCCCTAGCTGTGCCCTTGGCAAACTTCTCCCTTGGTTACCTCTAGATAACTTCAGAAGAGTTTTATGTGTGTTTACCTATACTACTACCCCAGCTCCTGAAGGAACTCTTGAGACCTCTTTGAAAGGTGAGCCTCATTGTGACCTTATAAAGTGGCAATGAAAATTCCTTGGATAGGTGTAAAAAAATAAATAACCTGATGCCAAGAAGAATCTATTCGCAGCATGCTCCTGGTTCAGGTAGAAGAAAAGTTTTCCCTTAAGAACTGACATTTGTTAGTCTCCCATTCTCTTACTTTAAATTCCACAGATGAGTGCAATCTTTCTGTGTCTGTCCCTCTCTTTCTGACTCATTTCACTCAACATGATACTTTCCATGTTGATCCACTCATATGCAAATTTCATGACTTCATCTTTTCTAACAGGTGCATAGTATCCCATTGTGTAGATGTACCAAGAATAGTGGAGATAAGTACCAGGACGTTAGCTCCACAGTTTGGGAGCTGACCTCACATGCTGGGGGAGAAGGGCAGCTTAGAGAGAGAAGGGAACACCAGGTAAAGGGTGGTTCTGAGGGCCTGCTTGGGATGGGAGATATGTGCTGAAAGTGGTCTATGGACCAAGCATGATGGCCACTCAATACCTCTATTGCAGACCACAACACCCCAAAAGAAGAGAGAGAACAAAAGGGAATGCCCTGACACAGAGGCGTGGTGGGGCAGGGGCAGGGGGGAAATAGAGTGGGGATGGTGGCAGGGATACTGGGATTATTTGTGGTGGAGAATGGGCACTGGTTGAGGGATGGGTATTCGATCATTGTGTGACTGGAACACAAGCACAAAAATTTATAACTCTGTAATTGTACCTCACAGTGATTCACTAATAATAATAAAAGAAAAATATTTTTCAATAATTTTAAAAATAACAACAACAGCAAAACAACAACAACAAACTAAAATAAATGTTTGTTTATAAGGAAAAAAAAAGAACTGACACTTGTACTCATATCTAAAGGAGATGTGGGAATTAACAGGGTGCCATCAGAACCAGAAGAATAGAAGACCCTTTGGCGGCAGAGAGTTTGGTGTGAACACGATGAGCTTATGTTTATTTATTTCTTATTTATTTGGATATGGGGCCAGACCCAGTGATTTTCAGGGGGTACTCCTGGCTCTGCACTCAGGACTTGCTCCTGGCTGAACTCTGGGGACCAAATTGGATACTGAAGATTGAACTGAGGTCAGCTGCACACAGGACAAGGGTCCTACTTTTTGTACTATCTCTTTGACCCAAGAATTAATCACTTAATCACTTAACTTCCTGTTAGTCATTGATTTGCTCGAGCGGGCGCCAGTAACATCTCCATTTGTCCCTGTCGCGTGCTAGTGTAGCCCAATGGCATCTGTTCGCTCTGGGAACATGAAGAGCCTCAAAACGCTCGTTCATGATCTTGACGAAGAAGTCTGACCATCTGATAGGTGGGTGGCCACGCGGTCTTTTGACATCCCGTGGAATCCAGTCAGTAACAGCTCTAGTCCAGCGGTTGTCTTAAAATCTCATTTTATTTAATTATGTATATAATTATATTATATATATTGGTTTTGGGACCACACCAACAGTGCTCAGGGCTCAGGGCTAACTCCAGGCCCTGTGCTGAGGGGACCAGAGGGGGTGTTGAGGATCAAGCCCAAGTCAGCTACATACAGGACAAAAACTGCACCCACGTACTATTGCTACAGCTCCTGAATTATTTATTTTTTTAAGTGATGCTGTAGTAATTTTAAAAAAAACAGCTAAAATTCCTGAAATGTAAGCACCTAATACGATAATGCTTTATTCCTAAGGGCTGGAGCGATAGCACAGCAGGTAGGGCGTTCGCCTTACAAGCGGCCAACATGGCCGACCCGAGTTCGATTCCTCCGCCCCTCTCGGAGAGCCCGGCAAGCTACCGAGAGTATTCGATATGCCAGACACAGTAACAACAAAGTCTCCAATGGAGACGTTACTGGGCCCGCTCGAGCAAATTGACGAACAATGGGAGGGCCTTTACTTTGGGCGGAGCAATAGCACAGCGGGTAGGGCGTTCGCCTTACAAGCGGCCAACATGGCCAACCCGAGTTAGATTCCTCCGCCCCTCTCGGAGAGCCCGGCAAGCTACCGAGAGTATTCGATATGCCAGACACAGTAACAACAAAGTCTCCAATGGAGACGTTACTGGGCCCGCTCAAGCAAATCGACGATCAACGGGAGGGCCTTTACCTTTACCTTTACCTAAGTGGATTGAAGGAACCCTGTGTCACATTGTTCTGGAAAGGGGCCAATCAGTTCTGCCATATTCAACGCTGGGCCTTCAATTTTCATTTCTTTTATCTTTTTCATTTTTTTAGATTTTGTTTTTAATTAAAACTGATATTTACAAAGTTATTCCTATTTGAGGTTTAGACATAAAATATTGCACAGCAATCCCACCACCTGTGTCAAGTGCCTTCCACCAGGCCCCAGGCCTATTTCCCCAGGCCCCCTCCCATATCCACTCCTCCACCTCTTCCCCTCCAGCCTACCCTCTTGATGGGCACCTTCCTAAGGTCAGCTGCTAAAGTTTTGGTCTCTTGATTTCAGTGTTGTTGACTGTGGTTTAGATATTTGTCTCTACTCTCCAGTGGCAGAAGGGCAAGAATAAGAATTTGGGGGTTATTGTGGGAAGTTCTTATTAGCCTGGTCTGGAAAAAATAAAACTGCTTTTCCCATAGTTCCATTGGAAACATGACTCTATATCAAGAACTTGGTTTATGAGTGAATGTTGGCATTAACATTTTTACATTTTTTTTTACCCTTTTAATGTTCTTTAAGTCTTTTCCCCAGCAGATATTGACAACAAGAAGCTTCTTAGGCTTCAAAAAAACTGCTAAAGGACCTGTGTAGAAATTTAATTTTTATTAAATAAGTTCATAAACTCTGTATGGATTATAAATGAGACAGACCATCAAACACAAAGATTATTTATCACTTGAGACCGAGTTAGGATATGGGCTCATTACTTTGCTCATTTATTCGTTCTTTGTACATTTATTTTTGGAACATTTATTAGTACTCTGTACTATTCCAGTGTCAATAAACCATATTTTCATGCAGAGACTAATAGGGCAGGGGAAGCTTATAATAAAACATGTTTAAAGGCAATGTGGACAAACAGTTAATTTTTTATTTCAAATTTTGGATAATCATTTAGAGAGAAAAATGTAATTGCTCATTGTGCCTGAAATTAAATTCTTATCAATTCCAAAGAGGGGAAAATAAGGAGGTTGTTAAAGTGCAAAATGTAGTTCTTTCTGAAAAAAAAAAGAACACATTTAATAAAGTAAAATTTGTAACAGTACAATTTCATTATTTAAATTATTTTAAATTGCTTTCTGTAACTTGTTGTCCCAAGTCTATCCACTGAAAGTACTCAGGTCTGCAGAAATAGTCTCTTTTATTCGCTTAAAAGCTCAGGAGTTAACAATGCTTTAGTAATTACTGAGAAAGATGCCAAAAAGCTTGTAATAACTTTGTCATTTGACTCTTGCAGTTGTAAATAAACTTTAAGTTGCAGTTTGTCATCAATACTGGGTAGCTACTAGCGAGGGGGTTGCAGAAATAACCCAACAGTGGAAAATGTGAGATTCTTTGAGACTACTCGTTATTTGAGGTTAGATGGCTGCTAAAACATTTTTCTATGTTAGAATACGACAAAGGAGTAAGATCACAGCATGCCAATCAGCAGATATATCCATTAGTTTTTCTGAATTTATATTTGAAGAGTTTTCTACAATATTTATTTTCCCTTTGGCTCGGCTATGATACATAAAGAAAGCTTTAAAAGGACTGTGAATAATAAAAGCAACAAATAATTAACTAATTGATCCTTAAAAAAAAAGGCTTACCCACAACTCCAACAGCATAATTGCAGATATTTTATAGGGCAGCTTAATTTATGATAATTTATGGATCTTCATTGTTTGTCTTCTATAGTAAACAACTGGGGAAAGGAGTTTTTCAGTGCGTGTTCACAAAAAATTTGAACAGATTGACCCTCATTCAGTTTGTTTCTCTTTTCCATCAACTGGTTCTGCTCCTCTTCCAAGTTTCATGTCAGTAAACAAATTATTTTCTCTTGTGGAAAATTTTTTCTTACCACCTCTTATGATTTTCAAATAATCAATTTAGACACTTGATCTGAATTTTCATAACCTCCAGTTCAACTAACTGTCCAGGTAAAACCAGATAAATAATTTGCATGATTAAGTGAAATTGAAGGGCCCCTGATTTAAAAAAATAACAATAGTTTATGGATGGTAAATCAGAGCATGAAAGCACATTTGGAGTTTCTAAGATTCCTGGGGCTACATGTGACTTGTCGGGCTGGAGCGATAGCACAGTGGGTAGGGTGTTTGCCTTGAACTCAGCCAACATGTCCGACCCGAGTTTGATTCCTCTGCCCCTCTCAGAGAGCCCGGCAAGCTACTGAGAGCATCTTGCCCGCACGGCAAAGCTTGGCAAGATACCTGTGATATATTTGATATGCCAAACACAGTAACAACAAGTCTTACAATGGAGATGTTACTGGGCCCACTCAAGCAAGATCAATGAACAATGGGAAGACATGTGACTTGTCATATCATCTGCCCAAGGTTGCTGAACCATGAGTAACTTATTCTTTGTGTAACCCCAACAAGTGCCTTTCTGGTAATGGCAGGGTTAAATGTGTTTTATAGACATATTTAATCTGGATTCTTTTGCTTTGTGGTTATATCAATACATTTTTTATTGAATCACCGTGAGATATAGTCACAAAGCTTTCATGCTTGAGTTTAAATAATACAATGATCAAACACCCATCCCTCCACCGTTGCACATACTC
The DNA here is from genome assembly GCF_029834395.1 of Sorex fumeus. Taxonomy (NCBI): domain Eukaryota; kingdom Metazoa; phylum Chordata; class Mammalia; order Eulipotyphla; family Soricidae; genus Sorex; species Sorex fumeus. The sequence goes on along the minus strand of NW_026606134.1, from coordinate 5,362,863 downwards.
CACCACAAATGTCCCCTGTACTCCTCCCATTTCCAACTCTTCCCCCTTCCTCTGTGGCAGACAATTTTCCCATTTTCTCTCTCTACTTTTGGTCATTATGGGTTGCAATACAGATTCTGAAAGGTTATCACGTTTGATCCTTTATCTACTTTCAGCACACATCTCCCATCCCGAATGATTTGTCCAGTCATCATTGTTTTAGTGATTCCTTCGCTATTCCAGCTACCTTCTCCCCAGCTTATGAGGCAGGTTTCCAACTATGGGGCAGTATTCCTGTCCCATGTGTCTCCTGTCCTTGGGTGTCAGGTCTCATATTATGTTATTTTATATTCCACAAGTGAGTGCAGTCCTTCTATGTCTGTCCCTCTCTTTCTGATTCATTTAATTTAGCATGATACTCTCCCTGACCATCTACTGATAAGCAAATTTCATGACTTCATCTTTCCTAACAGCTGCATAGTATTTCATTGTGTAGATGTATACCAAAATTGTCATCTGTTCTCGGGAACTTGGGTTGTTTCCAGATTCTGGCTATTGTGAACAGTACTTCAATGAATATACAGGTGCAGATATCACATCATATGAAAGCTCAATTTCTATTTTTTGAAGGAATACCCATATTGTTTATCACTACTCATATTCTGACCACTTTTTTGGAACAAGAGTTGACAAATTGGACATGCACTATGCATGTCTTTCCCAGGACCTTATGTATGCTTTCTCTTTTGCATCAGAGTTATCTGCTTCTGCAAATCTTTTAGGTCTTTACTCAGATATTCATTGCTCAGAGAGCCTTCCCTACCTACTCTTTCTATGACCAAGCATCTCCCAATGGCACATCTCCATAGTCTCAGCATAAGTTCTTAAACTATTTTTGAATTTGTATGTTAGATTTATATTTCGTATCTCTGTCTATTCATTATCAAATTCATATTAGAACAAGAAGTTTGCTCATTTCTCTGGGTCTACCAAAGGAGAATAATATATCATTCAACATTTACTAAATACTTTGTGAGTAAATAAGTGAATTAATGTACATGTATATAAAATCCTTACTACATATTATATCTTGATCACTTGATCACTTGACATCCCATTACTCATCGATTTGCTCGAGCGGGCACCAGTAATGTCTCTATTCATCCCTGTTGTGTGCTAGTGTAGCCCAATGGCATCTGCTCATTTTAGGAACACTAAGAGCCTCAAACAAATTGTTCAGGTTGATGAAGAAGTCTGACCATCTCGTAGGTGAGTGGCCACGCGATATTTTGAAGTCTCGTGGAATCCATTCAGTAATGGCTCTAGTCCAGCAGTTGTCTCCAAATCTTACTATGTGTCCAGCCCATCTGATTTTCTACACCTTGGCAAAAGAGACAGCATCCCTGATTCTTGATCATCAAAGGAGGTCGGAATTCCGGATTCTTTCTCTCATTTGAGTGAAGTATGATACTCCAAGCATAGTTCTTTTGATTCATCTTTGGGAGACCCGAATAGCATTCTCATCCTGTTTTCGTAGGGACCAGGTCTCTGAGGCATATGTTAATGTAGGAAGAACAGTGGAATCAAAGAGATGTTCCAGAGCTGGATGTTCTTTGTCCTATTAGCTATTTCTTCGATGCTCTTGAAGGCGTTCCAAGTCTCTCTCTTTGACATATTATATACATATGTGTATATATGTACACACATAGACACCTATATATATATATATATGTATGTATATTCAAGAGCAGGATATTTTTACATTGTTCATCCCATATGACAGAAGGTCTTTAGTGAACAGCAAGCAGAATACCAAAACCCCAATCTTTTCTAATGAAAGGACCAGCAGTTTCTTATAAGGGACCTCTCTCTTCACTCCCATCTTATCACTCAGTTTTGCATCAAGAGACAGAACATGGCTAGCACTTCTTAGAATGGGCAGGTACTTGAGGAAATTGAGATTAGGTCAGCCTGTGCTAGCATGACCCTTGTAAAGCAGATTCCATGGGAAGTTTGCCAGAAGCCCCTAACAGTAGGATATGGTTATCTCATCACAGGATACTCAAACTATAGCTCCTAAACCAATTCCACCTCTTTTGTTAGAGTTTTCCTGCCATGCCAAGATGCCCTTTTATATCTATAATACTAGTCTACTTTTGTGGACAGAACTGAGAGACTGTCATAGAACTTTCTGGTCTGCAAAATCTATTTACTATCTAGCCTGCAGGGGAAAAGTTGACATAAAGACATAAAACACATGCTGTTTGAGAATGACAGAACACATTGACTGTCAAATAAAAACAGTTCAGGATCAATGGCATTAACAAAGAAAAAGCAAGCCAGCTACCAAAAGACATTCAATTTTATCCTTATAGAAGTTATTTAATTTTCTATTTAATTTTCTTCATAAGTAACAGATTCATTTAAATTACTTGAAGTGAATGTTTGATTAATGTGAGTTAGTTTGATGACTGTGATGAATCAACTGGACATTAGACTTCACCAATACATAGGAGGAAAAAGACTGGGAGTGAGAAAGAAAAACATTTGCAAAAATGAGACAAGCCAGAAAAAGGCAAAATCTGTGGACAGAGCAAGATTGCACTGAACGGGCATTTCAGATGGACAGGATGGAAAACAATCTGGTGGTTCCTCAAAATACTGAACACAGACTTGCCGTTGATCTAGTCATCTCATTTTTACTTAAATACCTGAAAGAACAGAAGGAAGGGACCTAAAGGCACACTGTACATAGATGTTCATTACAGTATTTTTCACATGAAAGAAAGGGAAGTATGTGCAGAATCTTTAAGACACACTTAAGGCTCAGTAAAGAACCAGAGAATAGACAGTATCCCTCTCAGTAGTAGACGCAGCATTGCCACCTGCCTGAGTATGGGACATGGCAGCAATGTGGAGGTTTTCCAACCTTAAGAGCTTAGAGTTTTGCAAGGTCTTGGAGTTATCTGAGACTTGATGCCCTTTGCTTCTTTCCTATTTATCTCTTTTTGAAGAGGAGTCATACGGATTTCTCAACCATCACTTCCTATGTTTTTCGCTTTATACACGTGACTTGTTTGTTTTTGCAAACTCACAGCTGGAGAGAATCTTACATAAAATTTTTTTGGTGTGTCTCAAATCTCACCACTCTCTTGTTTATTGCTTTTTCCATCACAACTTAAGTTTTAACCACTCACAACCCCTTCTTCCAAAGAAATTTTTAGGCCAGTCCAGATATATAGATGTAGAAGTAGGTATAAGAATTAAATCTTTCCTGATATTAAATAATAGCACTGTAGCACTATCCTCCTGTTGATCATCGATTTTCTCGAGTGGGCACCAGTAACGTCTCCATTGTGAGACTTGTTACTGTGTTTCTCATGTCAAATATATCACAGGAAGCTTGCCAGTCTTTGCCGTGTGGGCAGAATACTCTCAGTAGCTTGCTGGGCTCTCCGAGAGGGACACACGAATCAAACCCAGGTCGGCTGCGTGCAAGGCAAATGTCCTACCCGCTCTGCTAATCTCTCTGGCCCATTAAAGAATAAATAAATTTATTTTAAAGCAAAAGTTTAGAAAGATATGTGGGCCACATGTGGCAGTCACAGGTCACAGCTTAAAAAGCTAGGATTAGATAAGACTTCGGACAAAAGAATTTAAAGTTGTTGGAATGAGTCGACCACTGAGGCTGTTTGGATGGGATGAATGGGTTTAGTATGTGATAGGAAAATGGATTTAGAAGACTGGAAGGACAAGATACTTGACCCATTGAATTTTGCTGAATCAAACATTTATATTTCTCAAAAATAGTATTCTTCCAAATTTAATTGGTTGAAGTACTACTGTGATAATCATAGGGAGAAACTGGAGGAGGTAAAAACTTTGCAAGGGTGGAGACCCCCAAAGATATTCATTTCCTAATAAGATGACACAGAGAGTTAGCCCTCTCTAAGACTGGTAAATATTTTTTATTTTGGGTGATGCCCAGGTATATCGGGGCTTACTCCCGTTTCCATGCTCAGGAATAACTCCTATTTTGCTCAGGAAACCATATGGCTGGGCATCAAGCCTGAGTAGGATACTGGCAAGGCAAGCACTGTAACCTCTGAACGGCCTCTTCATCCCTTCTCTTAGAAATGTGAGGTTAGGATAAAAAGAGATAAATCTGAACTCTAGGTAGAAAACCTTTAACAGAGTGATCTAGACTTTTGTCTCCAGAACAGTGAGACATAAAAGTTGTTTATGGTGTCCTGTCAATGCAATTACTTTTCAGCACTTGAGTAGACGAAGAGCAAACTGTATTTTGATTGAGGAAGAGAGTTGTTGTTAATAAGATTGATAAACTTAGGCCATGAGTTGTTTCTCATATTATTATTTTCTATCAATGTTGATAGACAATAAAATCATGCAAGTTTCTGTGTACTTATGTTCACAAGATATCATTTCTTTATATCAAAACATACATTGCTTTTATCTTAGATTATCTGTAAAACCAGAATAACATTTATACTTATTCTTTTTTAGTCATTAGTGTTTTCTTCAGAAGGGAAAAAATGTTGAAGCTAAACTGATGATGTTCTCTAAAATTAATCACAAATTTGACATTCCTATGAAAACATTTACCTGCAAGTAAATGTTGACATTGTCTGCTGGTGAAATGTTGTATGGTTAAATTTCTTTCCTGAACTTTAATATGTTTTCCTTCAGAATATAATTGGATGCCTGCTTGCAAGTTAAAAAGTCTAGATAAAAGGATTCAAAATCAATTCTTGTCCTCAAAAATAATATAAGGGGCTGGCAGTGTAGCTTGTTAAATTGCATGTCTTATAAATGTGAGGTTCTAGGTTTAGTCTTCGTTGGTATGTCTACCCCCTAAGGAAAGAAAAAAGAAAACACTGTGAAATTAATGAAGCTTATGAAGATTTTGATGTTAAGATTTCTGGAATTATACAAACCAACCGTGTGTTTTTGTTACATAATTTAGTAAGAGAAATGATCATAATAATAACTCATATGTTTCTACCATTCATTGTATGTCTAACATTTGCCAGATCATATGCTCTTTGCTTTACATGTATCACCATCACGAAACTGACAAATCAGGAATAAAAACATTGCTTTATTTTATGTATCCTAAACCATGGTATTGTGACTAATCCAAATGACTCTAAATTGGTTTCAAACCTAAACTGATCTCTGGAAAATAATCCCTTATCTGTGAGAGATTGTTCATTTTCCAAGAGTGCACAACTATGTTTCATTATTTGGTGCACTATCCATGATAAATGTGGATCCGAGTTCTTATTTTCTAGCTAACTAGCATTTGGTTATTACACAATACCACCATCTTTTATCACAAGGAAACATCTCCCTGATGTGTGCATAAAGGGGTATATGACACGAGGAAGACAAGTTGCCTGTAGTCGTGTCTGATTTCCTTGTAGCATAATGAGCATATCTTGAATATCTACATACGCTTTGAATCCATAAGTTACATGGAATTGCTCATTTGTGTTTTTTTCCCCAGAATCTATATGTGGCAGCATAAGACTGATATGCATTCCTTTAAAATATCATATCCACCCTGTCTCACATTTTAACATTCTCACAAACACAATTTCTTTTCCTCTCTTATCAAATACAAGCACTCTCCAATAAGAAGGTGACTCAGAATGTCAGATAAACAATGCGGTTATTCTTTGTTTCCTCTTTGTTTGTGTATGCTACCAAATACTATCTTAGTTCAGAAATCTCTGCACTTACTGCAAACAATTCTCTTTTGGACCATTTTGCTTCTTACTGTAATAAATGGCAAAGAAATTGAAGGCATAGGAGGATTGCTTGGAAAATGATCTGAACATATTGAATTTCAGGGTAATGCTATTATTTTTGAAAGCCACAACTTTCTGATCTACCAGGATTTGCCTTTCTTTACCTATGCGGGCAAGGATTACTGCTTACAAATTGTAACTCCTTTTCAAAATATTTACTTTTCCCTTTCAAGATTTCCTTATGAAACCTTTGAAACTCACAAATAAATGCTGTGAGGATAAACTTCCAGAGCAGCTGTGCCATCCAACTGTAATTACAAATTTAATTTGCATGTGGCTTGGTAGGTGGAAGAATATGTAAATAAATTTGTGTTTCTGTTGCCCATTAGGGTTTCTCTTTCTTCTTTTTTCCCCTTTCTTGCTTGCTTTTCTTTCTTTCTTTCTTTCTTTCTTTCTTTCTTTCTTTCTTTCTTTCTTTCTTTCTTTGTTTCTTTCTTTCTTCTTTCTTTCTTTCTTTCTTTCTTTCTTTCTCTCTCTCTTTCTCTTCTTTCTTTCTTTCTTTCTTTCTTTGTTCCTTTCTTTCTTCTTTCTTTCTTTCTTTCTTTCTTTCTTTCTTTCTTTCTTTCTTCCTTTCTCTCTCTTTCTTTCTCTTCTTTCTTTCTTTCTTTCTTTCTTTCTTTCTTTCTTTCTTTCTTTCTTTCTTTCTTAAGCCCATGGAGTTTAGAAAATTGGTTGATAACTATTTACTAGACTCTTCCTCTTAGTTACTGCTCATCTTTCAGTTTATCATTGAATTTCCAGCACCTGATCCCCCATGTTCTGGAACATGGGAATTGTCACCCACTCCCAACTACCCTCAAGCTGAAATGAGATGAGTGAATTAATTCAAGAGAGTTAGAGACATTTTATTCATACTTATTTTAAGGGCAAAATCCTCTTATACATCTGGAATCATGTTACCTAATAATGTGAAGAAAAAATTAGGCATCATGCCTTTCATAGTCAGTTGAAAGAATCTGAAACTTGTGACTGGCATCCCCCATAACTAATAAAATAAGGTAAAGGTAAAGGCCCTCCCGTTGATCGTCGATTTGCTCGAGCGGGCCCAGTAACGTCTCCATTGGAGACTTTGTTGTTACTGTGTCTGGCATATCGAATACTCTCGGTAGCTTGCCGGGCTCTCCGAGAGGGGCAGAGGAATCGAACTCGGGTCGGCCATGTTGGCTGCGTGTAAGGCGAACGCCCTACCTGCTGTGCTATCGCTCCAGCCCTAATAAAATAATGAAGGATAATGTAATGGAGTTATAGAATAAAAAGTTGAGGAAAAAACCTCTTTGTGTCCTGTTAATGGAGCAATTGCAGTTTCAGAAAAAGCAAAATTAAGAATTAAAAATATGAAATGGCCACAGTCATCTATAGTAGCAAAGGAATTCTGAAATCTCTAAGACTTAAGAATTATCTTTTGTCTTATGAGATTATTGCCTTCCTTTCAACATTCAGCAATAGGAATGAACTTGACTACAAAGTATACACTCAGGTTCATCCACAGTTTGGTAATAAACATTTTTTAAGTCCTCTGTGGTCAGTCAATATAAAAAAAAGTGCATTAAATTTCAGGAAAATGAGGAAGAAAAGAGAAATCCCTGGAATAAATATTTTTAAAGTATTGGCATTTGAAGAGTTAATAAAATTTTGATTACAAGAATATGACATCTATATATATACTTTTTTCTAACTGAAAAATTAAAGAGAATTGATTTAATTGATTTTAGAATGCTTTTATTGCACATGACAAGTATTTGTGTGTTTTGCTTTTCTATGCTTATGACAGCCTCATATTGTTAGATTTTTAAAAACCCATTATATTGATTTTTTTAAAAAATAAGTAGATTTGCACAGAATTTTTGAAAAGCATTTTTCTTGGTGGATATGACTGCAAGGACATATCTCGTCCTTCAAAATATTATTTGGTTATATTTTTTTCTTAAATGTAGCCTCTTAGCTATTTATGTCTTATTGACATCATACTGGATGCTGTAAGTTGTTTTGTGTTTAGGTTTAAAGGCATTTGGAGCTAGATGGAGATTTAAAAACTGGTGTGAAAGGGATTATGAAGCAAGTAGGGGAGGTGATACCTTGAAAGATTCTAATAGTCCCAGGTCTGACTGTCATTGTCACACTAAATAAGCATTAATTCTATAAATATCCATGTAATAATTATGACAAATATAGAAAATTCTTAGACCTGGATTGCATCAAGTGCAAGCCAATGTGTTAACATACATTTGTTTTATACTTTACAATGTTCTACAACCCCAAAATTATGTTACTTTTCTCTTTACTGCAAAGGAGAGAATTAGGGAATTCAGTTTGCCCAACTCTGCTCAGTGTGATATTATATCTGGATTCATGCCGTTCTAAATCTAAAGCTGACTTATTATCATGGCCTGTTCTAGCTCTTTTAACATTTGTGAGGAACCAGCTTCTTTCTAGATTCTGGATAACAGAGGCTTTTGCCCTTAGGGATTTTGTCTATTAGTGCATTACAGTTTCAGACAAATTACACTGGTAATAAATCCATGATCATAATGGCTAATGCTATAAATAAAAATATTGAATGCTCTGTGTCATTGAATGCTCTGTAGCACTAAAAAAATCTAAGATAGAGAGAGTAAAAATGATACCTGGTAGGCCACTTTAACTTAATTTCCAAAATTACTGCAAACTGTGTGTTTTAATGTAAAAAAGAAAAACAGGAAAGTGCCTACCATAGAGGCAGGCCAGGGAGTGGGAGGGAATCTGGGCTCATTGGTGGAAGAAATGTAATTTTCTGGTGAAGGCATTGGTATTGGAACAATTATATGCCTGAAACTCAATCACGAATAACTTTTGAACTTGGTAATTCTTGGCGAGTCAATGTTTCTTTAAAAAGCATTGAAAATACTGTTTGTAAATAGTATGTAATTTTCTGCTGGAGCAATAGCATAGCAGGCAGGGCATTAGCCAGGCACACGACCGACCCAGGTTCAATTCCTCCGTCCTTCTCGGAGAGCCTGGCAAGCTACCGAGAGTATCCCACCTGCAAGGCAGAGCCTGGCAAGCTCCCTGTGGTGTATTTGATATGCCAAAAACAGTAACAAGTCTCACAATGGAGACATTACTGGTGTCCGCTTGAGCAAATCGATGAACAATGGGGACAACAGTGCTGCAGTGCTATGCAATTTTCTATATCTAAACTGAATTTCTTAGGAACTCTGTTGCCATGTGCTATAGAAACACAGTAACATAAGAAATTGTATATATATTGTTTATAACATTTAAATTATTTATATAACCTTTAGCCTTTATGTCCATAGAGCTGGAAGGAGGAAAAGCTAAACCTTGATTCCAATCTTTCAGATTCAGGTACTTGTTTGGAACTTAGAGCTGTGGTTTCTTGCAGCTATAAAAGCAGGTCAAGTTCAGTAAAAAATCTTTGGCTTTGCAGATTTGCGTTTCCTATGCTACTTTTTCCTTCAACCTAGCATTAAACCATCCCATTTTATAGCTGTTTCTATACAGCGATTGCTGCCGAATTCTATCCAGCAATGTTGTCACTAATCAAGCTCATGCTGAAGATAAGCACCTAAGCCAGTGATTAAATATGACAAGGTTTTGCTATTGCTACATCCAGAGAAGTGATATTTCTTTCCTGCCAACTGCTTGCCAGGTGCCGCATGATTTATAAAGGTTTTCTCATTTTATTGTTATATCCAACCTTATGAGCTGAAAATAAATGCTAGTGATTGTTGGTGCCATCAGGACCATTTGACAATAAGAGAGCAGGTTAAGAAAAATTTAGCAATTTTCCGGTGTCAAAGGTCAGGAAAGTCTACCAATAGGTTTTAGTTGTGAGGATAATGAGTAATAGAGCCTATGCTTATACCACCCTAATATTCATGTGACTGTATTTTCCCTCATTTTAGTTACTTATTTGGAGGACCAAAGAGATAGTGCAGTAGGTATGATGCTTGCTTTGCACATGGCCACCCTTTAGCATCATACATGGTCCCCGAACGCATCAGAAGTGATCTCTGAGTACAGACCATCACCTGGTGTGGCCCCAAACTAAATAGACAGATAGATAGATCTATATTGCATATAGATCAAACTTTGTCAGTGAACCCAGCATATATAGAATACCCATAATATATTATCCATCATAATCCCATATACACAGATATATGGGATTACTCCAGGCTCTGCACTCGGGGGTCAGATCTGATAATATTCAGAGACTAAAGGTTGTGCTGGGGATTGAACCAAGGTAAGTAGTATGCAAAGCAAGTGCCTATCTCTCTGTACTATTGCTCTGGCCATACGTGCCCTCATTTCAGTTCTGGTTCTCAGAATAAAAAATACTGTGTTGGGTTGTATCAAGCATAGAGAGTGTAAGATATTTAGGTACAGCTAAATCTTTACAGTGGAAAGAAGTACTAGAGAAAGAGGAAGGAGATTCTAACTGTTCTTAATGACATAAAATGGGCTCGGTTCACTAGCAAAGTGTGATCTATTTGCAATGTTACTGACAAATGATTCTTCTTGATTATTTCAGTAATCAAGATCCTATTAAGTTTTCAACCAGTTTCCTCTGTTCCTAGTAGAGGACATGCGTGAATAAACAAAAAGGAGTTTCAGTATTTTTGGTACAATTTTCCCAGTGGAAATGAGTAAGCAGTTCCACCTTGGAGGTTACAGTCCTTTGTAACTTGCCACCATGTCTTGAATATGCCTTGCTCTTAATAAACTTCAATGATCTGAATAGATATTTATTACTTCAGCCATTAAAAAGTCCATTTCTTCCACTTCAGTTCTGCTCTCTGCTGTCACATGTGATTGGCTCCCTGGAATCTTTTGTTTCCTCAGTTCAGAATAAGAAACTTTAATATACATATAAAATAACACTCCCTCCCCCCCAAAATGTGCCATGCTGAAGTCTGAAGAACTGTCAAAAATGTACTATAGACTCATGTGAATGATAACTTGGACTTTTATTGGTTTCAGTTGAGCAATTCCTTAGAGTTATAACAAAACAAATGAATTACTTACTGCCATATTGCCCAGAAGAAAATGAAATGAGAAAATACTCACATTGCCTTAAGCCAAACATATGGAGTCTAGAAAAAAGCAAATTGCCAATGATACTATAAAATAGAATTCTTCATGTCTGCTTTTTCCCAAATCTGCTAAATTGGGCTATTAAAAAATTAATTGAAAGGGGCAGGAAAGAAATGTATGTGTTTATATGCATGATATTATATTGGCTTAATCCCATCTAGACACTAACTTAATTACTGATTTTAAACAATTAGATTAGGAATTAGCCCAAATCTCCTTAGAAATGTTAATGAAGCTAACAGGTAGTTTCAAGATAATGTGTTTGCATTCTTCCATTACCTCACTTTTGTGCCTTTGTTTTGGGTTTATTTCCTACTTCCCCAAACAAGAGGATGATGAAAATCCTCTCACATAAGGAAGAGGTTCTGTGGCCACAATTAAGGGTCTTGTTGGAAATATTTGTTGACTCCACAAGTTTTGTCTGAATTCAAGGAACTGGGCTAAGAAAATTGAATACTTCTCCCATAAAAGTCCTTGAGTCTTGGAGTTGGAGTTCAAGGGGTCAAGTTCTTGCCTAGCATGCAACAGACCAAGATCAATCTCTGGCACCCTATATGGTCCCCTGTGCACTGCCAGGAGTGATGCCTGAATTCAGAGCCAGGAGTAATCCCTGAGCATTGCCAGGGATTTAAATCATTGTGTTTATGAAATTTTGAGTGTAAACTCTAGACTAATGAAATTAATAAAGAGAAATGAAGAGCAAGACAATAATCAATCAGCAGAAAGGAAAGTTACATAGATAAACAAAGAATATTAAAGATATTGATTTGAAAATGTGTAATGTGAGCATCCTAATAAATCGAGGTGGATTCTTGTTCACTTGGAAACAAGAGTTACATTTGAATATATTTTAATCAGGGAAAGAAGGCATTTCTTAACAATCAAGGAAAGTTGCTGTTTTAAGACTTAATTTGAAAGATATATTCAGAATTAAACAAGTTACAGTGTAGAAATAAGATCAAAAACCAAGCACAAAAATTTGTAAATCTACAACTGTACCTCATGGTGTTTCACTAATAAAAATCTAAATAAAAAAAAATAAATAAAGTAATAGGTATCTGACAACAGTAACTGAAAAAAAGAAAAAAGGAAGACAGAACAAAAGAAGCAATAAAAAGACTCTGTTTAGCTAATGGATTTGCTTCTTCCTGATAATATTGCACATAGTTGTCCTCTGTCATTGTAGATAGGTGAAAGATTTTTTTTCCCTAATGATTAGTTAGCAAGGTCCATATGCATGATGATGATTAGGTTCCTTTCACTGAATACTTGATATTTTATATGCTCTCACATCACAAAATCTGCAAGGCATATATTTATATTCCCATTTTACAGATAAGTAAACTGATGCAGGCAAAAGCATGAAAATATGACTAAAATAGGAAAAGAAAAGAAGAAAATTCCCTAAAAACACCACATAAGTTTACCATGGAATATATAAACAATTTCACCAGAGCTCTGAAATCCTTATCACCCATTAATTAAACCCTTAAATCTTTAGCACCCACACATTAAAAAGTTTCCCTACAGTAAAAGTAATAGTCATAGAAAAATAAAATTTTCTCCCAAATATGAATACCATTTTAAATGTTATAGAAAACTAATAGTTGTAAAATTTTAATTTAAGGTTAATGTGTATTTTGCCTTCTACAATATTTGCTGTTTTAGAAGTAGCCACTTAGCAATTTCGTGCACAAAGAAATTGTATTTACCTACACATGCTGACCTAGTACCACCTGGTGGTCGCTGAAAATATTTCAGGGAAGGAGAAGAAACATTCCCAGTTTCCCAAATTCTAGTTTGGGCACTAGGATTCTGATTGGATGGGGTTGCATGTGGTAGGTAGCTCAAACTCAGTGAAGAGCTAGCAACGAAATCTCTCGTCAACCTGTCATTGTCAATATCACCCCACTCTTTCTGAGGAATGCACTTTCAGATGAAGTCTCCTTAGCTGTAATTCAGAAATGTTTATTTTTTCATTTTCTTTCTCCTGCTTCCAGACACTGGTGCATGAGGTAGCAGTAGGATTGCTGAGTCAAGCAATGCAGCAGAGTACCTAAGTGGAACATGCAGAGATGTCAAAGCCATCACCTTGGCCTCATTAATATCAGGTTATAGCTAAATGTGCCAACAGTACTTTCCCTACTCTCCATCATTATGTAATAATGACTTTCTTCTCATCACTGATTTAAATAGCTTTTCTAGATCCGGTCCCCTGAAAATTCTTATCTTCTATAGCACTCTCCTAAAAAATATTTCTTTAACCAATACTTATTGTACACTATTGTTAAATGCTAGACATTAGGAATTTAATATTGAACAAGAGGACTAAGATCCCCACTCGAATAGTTTTAATATAGACACACACAATGCTGCAATTACTGCAGCAACTGCTTTGCTTCTCCAACTGCTACTGCAAATGCTACCACCGCTATTACTATCAGTATTATCATTGCTGCTACTATTATTACTAATGCTACTACTATCACTATAATCACTGCTACTACTATTACTACTGCTACTACTATCACTATGATCATTGCTACTACTATTAGTGTTGCTACTACTATCCTAGCAATCACTGATACTACTATTACTACTATCGATGTTACTACTGCTATTATTACTGCTACTATTATCATTGATACTAATACTACTGCTACTACAGCTACTTCTATTACTCCTCATTTATTTTTTTTCCTTTTTTTTATTAGTGAAAGACCATGAAACTCCTCATTTATTTTGTAATATACTCTGATAATTTCTTTTCTCATTTTTTTGGTTGGTCTACTTAATTCTCACAATAATCATATGAAGTAGGTACTATTTTTATTAACTAAGAAATTGAATTATAGGGTAATTAAGCAATTTTCCTATGGTCATCTAGATAATGGTTGAGATCCGTCTCGTACCCAGCCTATTCCAGACCTTCTCCAGTCTTTGCACTCTACTTCTATTCAATAAAATAGAATATACACAATGGACAAGACAAACCATCCAGACAAGCTTCATGCATGAAGGAATCGGCAGAGGAACCCAGGCATGTGGGTCCCGGGGCTGAGATCTCCTAGCCTGCTTGGATCGGGACTGGGCCTTCTCCACCCAGATCCCCCATCTTCCAGTAAGTAGGCGTTACACCCACCAGCTGCAACCGGCACCAGGTGGTCCCATCAACGGCCAAGACCTAGAGACTATAAAACCCAGCTCCCAGAAGCACGCAACATCTTATTATCTCGTTTTTACTTTGGAGAAACCAGCAGGCTCCGGAGAGTATCCTGCCCGCATGGCAGAGTCTGGCAAACTTCCTGGACCAGTAACAATGAAAGGTCTCATTCTCCTAGCCCTGAAAGAGCATTGAATATGGCTCTTTTAAAATCTCAGGGCTGGGAAGAAGGAGACGTTACTGGTGCCTGCTCAAGGCAATTGACGAACAACAGGATGATCATGATCATGATCAACAAACAGATACATAATTATTTCTAATAGCATAAAATAACTAGTTCATAATATAATAATTATAAAATATTTTAAAATATCCAAATTATAATCATTAGGGAAATAAAATAAAACAATGGGAGATAGAGTGTGATGTTCTGTGAGGAAGGCAGAGGGAGTTCCCAGAGTAAGCGACTGGAGACTTTGCAGAGGAAATGACATGGCAGCAGAGATCTAAATAAGGAAAAATCCATTCTACAAACATCAAGGGGGAATAAACGGGTAAGCAGAAGGTAGAGTAAGTAAAAAGACAAGATGAATTTGAGTAGGAGCAGAACAATGCTGGAGTTTAATGAACAAGGATGAGGGGAGAGGAAGTTGATAATGTATCAGAGGCCTGACCTATAGAGCTTTATGATGTAAAGATAATGCTAAGAAAGTACATGTTTTGATGCTGCAAAGACCATTGGTTCCTCTGAAATGACCCATTCAAATCACAGTGAGAAATCACTGGATGGCTTTGAGCAAGACAGTATAATCATTTGCATCACCCAGATTGTTCCTGCAGAAATAATTTTGCCTATTCACTGCTTCTGCAGTATTTCTCAAATCATGGACACCTGTATGTAGTTGACCTGCAGACAACCCATGTGTCCTTGGCAAGTTCTCTCATCGAAAAGCCAACAGCATTCCTTCTCTTGAGTGTTTTTTTCCAGATCTTGTTCTAATTGTTCTGAATATCCACTTACAGCAATTATAGCATCCACTATCAGTGAAGGTATTGCCATAATTATCCCACTTCTGAAGTCAAGCATTACAGCAGTGCTAAAAGTAAATGTAATCATGCTTTCTAGCTAGAAACTGGGGACATTTTGGCATTTGGTAAAGGAAATGTTTGATCCCAGGGCACTATTGTACCAGTGTTAGTCATGAATCTCTTCTATATTTGTTTTATTAAGTTTCAAGCTTTTGCTATTTGATTGATAATATTCTCACAATGAATATTAAAGACCCAAAGGGAAGATTTATTGCATATGTACAACTATATGTATAACTATATGTATAACTATATGTATAACTAATGAAGGTAGTGAGGTCATTTGAACTGCATCACTGAATCACTGACACACAAAAATGGCACTACGTATGCTTCTTCAAATATATGTAGTTTTGAATATCAAATTTCTGTGTGTGCCTACACATATGTCGACTTAGGGTTAACTATTAGACTGAAGGTTCAAAGGAATTGTTTAATTTTATTACATAAAATTCAGCTGAATTCTATGTTATATATAAGGTTCATGTGAGGGGATTTTTAGGATGGATAGATGGATGGATGGATGGATGGATGGATGGATGGATGGATGGTTAATTGGATGATCAATGAATTAATGGATTTTTCAGATGCATGTAAGGATGGATGGGTCGATAAATGAATGGATGGATGACAAAAGCTTGACATTAGATTTCCAAACGAGGTTACACAGCAGAGGGAAAGGTGGGAAGAAATGAACTAGAAGCAACATGAGTACAGGATCTTGGCACCTTGGTGGTGCTGAGGTATAATTAAAAATCTAAAAACAAATGTAAACACTATTTTAAACATGTTACTAAACAATAATAATCCTAATTTTAGTGATTAGTAATTTTATCTGATGAGAATAGAAAATTAAGGATGTACTTCAAGACCCTGGGTAGCGAAAATTTAGAATACAGAATCTCTTGCAGCATGGGCAATAGAACAACAGGTAGAGCACCTACTTTGCATGTGGCCCACCCAGTTTCTATCCGTGGTAGTACATATGGTCCCTCGGGCCCTGTCAGGAGTGATTCCTGAGCACAGAGCAAGGAGTCAGCCCTGAGCACAGCAAGGTGTGGATCCAAAACAAAACAAAGCAAAATAAAACAAGAGAGTCAAGATGGTACACCTTTGGTTTTTTTCAACTTTGCTGTGATGTGAATGAGAAAGGCATTTAGTAGCAAACATTTTGTTATTTTGATATTTTCTATGAGCAATAATCCCTAGAGGTGTTCACCAATGGTTTTGAGTGCCGTCTCCCAATCAAAAGAAAGCAACTAGTACTAGCTTGTTTTTCAATTTTTATATAATATTTGATTAATGGTAGTAGATGTACTTTATTATAAGATAGGCTGTTAGATAATTCTACCCAACTTTAAAATTAAGGGAAATATTCTAGCATGCTTGAAGTTGGTGAAGTTATATCGTGATATTTGGTTGGATGAGTGTCATAAATCCAGTGTCAATTTTTATTATGGTGGAAGAACAGGTCACACCCAGCAGTGCTCAGCATTCTCCTGGCTCTGTGCTCAGAATTCATTCCTAGCTTAAGAGACCACAAGCTGGACCAGTGTTGGCTGCATGCAAGACCTTAATCCTAAATTATCTCTCTAGTTGCTACATTTATTTTTTAAATTTTAAATATATGTATAATGACACAATCATATATGTAAACATTTTTCTAGGGGAAGGTAAACAACATGATATAAATACTAATCAAACTTCCTGACATCTAGTGAAATGCCATGTCAGATCCATAGGGTTTTGTTCCATTTAATTTCTTCTCCAGTTATTAAAAACAAACTCAAAAATTTGTAAGTCTACAACTGTACCTCATGGTGTCTAATAAAAATTAAAATTAAAAAATAAAAAAAACTCAAACTAAACATGCTAATATACCTGTGAAGGAATGCTCTTCTCTCCAGCAGTAATAATGAAATTGACATCAAAGGTCCCAAGGTAATACCTGGACACCTTATTTTCTTCATTTCTCTACACAAGAAGTGAAGATATAACAAAATATTCACTATTATAAATACGTTTCAAGTAGAGAAACTTATGAAAGAACCTGTATTAACTTTCCAGCATATTTTCTAACTTCTGGTTGTATGTACATTCAAAATCAAATTTTGAATCTGCTTTACACTCCTTAGAGTCCCCACACTAACTAATCTCTTTCATTAAGAGATAGAACTTTATTTCTAAGGCCGATAATTAAAATACATTGTAATGAAGTTAGAAATGATAGTGTTTTGTGTTAAGTAAATCCATGGGGAATTGTAGCTGAAGTAGGTTGAAGCTTTAATTCTGAAAAGATGGTTTTGATAAACCTGCCTAGGGAATGGTAACAGAAGAGCATGCTAATAGAATGCTCAAGTTAAAGTTAACTGCTAAATTCAGATGAAAAGTATAAGTGTTGGTGAAATACTGGGCATGAAGACCCTACCTGAACACTCTAATCATCCAAGCTGAACATCTTTGAATTATGTTTTCAGAATCTTACAGAAAACCTCAGAACCACTGAGTAAGCTTTGCTGAGTTTCATTACTGCTCAAACTCAATACAGTGGGATCTTTGTTTACAGTTGACCTCTGAGCATATATATATATATATATGTATATATATGTATATATATATATATAAGTTAAGGTCTCCTGGTATCAAGTTCAAACTCCAGGAAAAGAAGTAATATGAGAATTAGGGCAATGTTTTCTTTATTTATAGCTTATATATTAATAATTTATTAATATATTAGTAATAAATTAAGTAAGTAACTAGAGTTAAGTAAATTAAGTAAGTCTTAAGAGAGTTTAGAGAGTTAATTAAGGTCAATAATGTACTGAACCCAATATCTAAAACAAGTGGAGTGTTTATTAATGTAACTATTTTACCCTCTCTGTAAATTCTACCTCTTGAATAAATAGAAAATTTCTTGAAGACAACTATCCATGCTGCATCAATGCTTAGAGGCATAAAAGGCCACCGAATTATGTTTCTCTCAAGGAGATTGCATCTTAGTAGAATAGACAGTAGAAGAGACTATTTGTTAATACATTCCAATCACATCTCTTGCAAATCTTAGTGTTGTCTCTAATTCTTCTAATATCAGGAAATTCTGTAGCTATTTTGTTTTTCTGTGATTCTGAGTCCCTCTAAAAATCGGTTCTGCATTTTAAATCTTAAATAAATATTAGTTCTTACTCTATATTAGATGCTTGACTATGAGTGAGTTGATTACATTAAAACATTCAAAGCAAAGGATGGGATGGAATAAATGCTCACTATATTGGTTTTTAGTAAAGTTAAACAATGATTTACATGAAGCTCTACTAAGTTGAGAGTTTGCAAAAGCAAATTCTTAGTTACCTTAAGACCTTAGACAAGTACTTATACAAATGTCACTTAATCCCATGGTCCCAAGTAATTTGCAAATATTAATGATGGAGCCAATCACTTTAAGACCCTTGGGGCTGCAGTGATAGTACAGCGGGTAGGGCATTTGCCTTGCATGCAGCCAACCCAGGTTCATCCCAATATCCCATATTGTCCCCTGAGCACCACCAGGAATAATTCCTGAGTGCAAAGCCAGGGTAACCCCTATGCATTGCCAGGTATGACCCAAAAAGAAAAAAAAGAAAAAAAAGACTCTTGCACCATTCCGTTATTTTTGTGTGTGTGTGTGTCTTCGGGAAATACTGGAGTTAAACGTAATTATTCTTATTTTACATTTAATAATTTGTCCATGGCTTGGTTAAAGTCTCAAGGTACAAAGAGAAAAAGATCAGGATCCAGATCTTGCTTCCTGACCCAATAGACATGCTCTTAAACTCCATGCTGCAATTTTGTGAAAGTCCTAGATTCTTCTGACTAAGTGGCTTGGAAAAAAATTTGAGTTCCTCAGCCTTTTTGAAAATATGTTTAGTACTTATTAATATCTGGAAAAATGTTAACACCTGTGATTTTATAATGTATAGTAATTAGTATATATTCTAAGATCATTACTGAATATTTATCCAAGAATAAAAGAGAGTTAGCACTGTTTCTAAGAAAGAGAAGCAATCCCTTGACAGCTAGGAGTCTGATTTTGTTTTGCAGAATCCACTTTTACTGTGAACTGTAAAGATCCCCATAGGAACTTGTTAACAGTTGTTTTAGGAAAGTATTGATCATTTCCTTCTGCATAAAACTCATTTGCTCCTTTACCCAACCGTTTACACAAAATTCACTTTGTAATGGATATGGTTGAATGTGGCTATTTAATCACCCGAAAAGGCATAATTAGAAGTTTGCCAAAAAGTCAATGGAGAAAATGGAAGAATTTATGTTGAATTATTTGTAACTTTCACCTGAACTAGTCAATATCTCTATTGTCAAAAGTAATTAAATTGAAAAATAGCACAGTGAATAAAATCAAGATTTGGTAAATTAAAATAAAACTTGTTCTTACTTCATAACTCACTTGGGAATCAAATCCATTCCTAATTGAAAATAGCATTTAGAAGTATAGGAAGCATCAAAATATTAGAATGAAAAATCAAACTTTCATATCGGTAAAAGGGGAAACTTGGCATTTACATAAAAGGATTTCTGGGGCTGGAGAGATAGCAGGTAGGGCGTTTGCCTTGCACACAGCCAACCCAGGTTCGATTCCCAGCATCCCATATGGTCCCCTGAGCACTGCCAGGAGTGATTTCTGAGTGCAGAGCCAGGAGTAACCCCTGTGCATCGCCTGTGTGACCCAAAAGCAAAAAAAAAAAAAAAAAAAGAATTTCAGCTAGTATCAAGGAACAGTTTTAATATCATAATTTAAAAAATTCAAAAACTAATGTTTTATTTTATATGTTTGAAAAATCCAAGAATTTTAATTTGAAACGTGATTATAATAAAGCCCAAATACACATGATGCAGTTAATTTCAGATTTCATTAGGTGTCTGTACCTTGTTTAGTATATAGGTAACATGTATACATTGTTTTTATAAAAATGGAATGTTTCTCATTTCTTAATGATTATTTTTTATTAAATGGAAAGATTAATTTGGGGGACAAATGATTTATGTTTCCTGACAGTTTCAAATATCAATTTTTAGTGCTAATATAGATTCCTTTCAGGGAGATGTAGGGGTTTATAATAAGGTATGATTTCTATAGAAAAGTTAATTTAGAAGTTTCTGTTAGAAACTCAAGAAAAAGTTGTTTTAATGGAATGAATGTATTTTTTATAAAAATAACAGTTTTCAGGGCTAGGAAGATAGTGCAGCAGGTATGATGTTTGCATTGCACGTTGCCAACCCAGATTCAATCCCTGGTATCCTCTGTGGTCCCCTGAGCACCACCAGAAGTAATTTCTGAGTGTAGAGTAAGGAGCTAATCCTGAGCATTACTGGATTAATAACACATAATTAATTTGTTATTATTAATTTATAACAAATAAACAACAACAAAACCAATTTTCTTCATCCTGAAAGTATAATTTAGTAAAAATCATGCTAAATAAATATCCAATGTTTTTAATCTGTGCTTTTGAATCATCACATAGATGTTTATGAAAAGAGAATATAGTCTTATCTTGTACATTAGGACAATTTTAAAGTTTTACCTCAGTGCTTAAGCAAAACTTAATGTAATTTGATATTTTCTTAAAGCTACTTTAACCTCAAAATATGTTTCCCCTACAAATTCTGCTATTTGAACTCTTATTTACTTAGACTCTGTGGAGGGAGAAGTTCCAATTTTCTCTTTTTTAGGAATTGGATAAGAAGGTATAGGTGGGCAGATATTTGTGGACATAATGGAATAAGCCTTATCCAGTTCCAAGAGAGTAAGAGTTCATAAAATAAGAAAATGTGAGATTTCTCAAATATTTTAGTATAAAACTCAGGACATAGAATGCTGCAAAATTATATGTGTTACCTGGGACCAAACTTTCTCATCTCTCAGTTAGGTCCATTCCCAGATGTCAGATGCCCATGCAGAGAGAACTGTCTAATGAAACAACAGAAAGTAAATTGGACAAACGAAGAAAACTTCCAAGTTTCTTCCAACTTTAGTAGCCTTGGGGTTTTATTTATTCTAGGAAAGGATTCTCATGATACTATATATAATAGATTTTAGGATGATAGCACAGTGGGTAGGGTGTTTGCCTTGTACACGGCTGACCCAGCGAACCCAGGTTTGATTCCTTCGACCCTCTCGGAGAGCCCGGCAAGTTACCGAGACTATCTCGCCCGCACGACAAAGCCTGGCAAGCTCCCCTTGATGTATTTGATATGCCAAACAAAGTAACAAGTGTCACAATGTAGACATTACTGGACTCACTCGAACAAATTGATGAGGACAGAGACGGTGACAGATTTTAGGAATTTTTAAAAATAGGAGGTAACATTTTAAGAAGGTCACATCGCAAATAAAAGATAACAGGCAAGCAAAAAACATCCTCTCTTTGTAACAGTGTTCATTTGTAATATTATTTAAAGTGTTCTGTGGTCTTAATTATTGATTAGAATGTCTTAGATATTCAAAGTTCTAAAAGTATGTTGAACTACATACACACATACCTCTAACTTTTGTAAAGAAAAACTTTAAAATTAATGGACATGTGTGCACAAGTCCTAATGTTATTGGCAGGAATAGAGCAGTTGGGTTGTTTTATGACTTCTAGCATTATCAATAATAATCATTGATCAAGGAGAGACTGAATAAAGAAGTCCAAACTGACAGGTGCTTTTTGATACCTGAGATAATAGTATTTGTGAACACATCTGAGATACACCAGAAAACTCTGAGAGACAGTTACAAGCTGTGTTTAGGGAGTGATTCTGTGGAGCTGCTACAATAAATTCTAGAGCACAGGCAGATTTACTGCTCAAAAATTATTGCCTTAAGGGCTGGAGAGATAGTACAGCATATATGATGTTTGCGTTCCAAGCAGTTTGATTCCTGGCATCCCATATAATTCACTGAGCATTACCAGGAATACGCCCTCCTGAGCATGGAAGCAGAAATAACCACTGAGCATCACTAGTGAGACACAAAAACAAAACAAAATATTATCTTGAGACAATGTGTATTATTCCAATTTAATATGGCGTTGAGATATAACATGCAGAAACTATAAAGATCTTGACCATGTTGGTGTATAACAGCATCTAAATATTAGTATCTTCCTAATTCACCAGTGGTCATTAAGTGATTTTCTAAGACTATTGACAACAAATCCTCCATAGTTGTCTGAGTGTAGGAGAAAAATCTACTGATTGTCAAGCTGTCCTTCCTTTATTTGCTTTTCTATTACCTGACTCACCTAAGAAGGCATAACCAGGGGTATCTGTGTCCCCTAAAAGAGACATTTTAGATATGGCCACCTCTCACTGATGCTTCTGGGACTTAGAGTCCAGTATATGTACTGAATTACAAAAGACTCTGCAGAGAGCCTAAACACATTTCTTAGATGGTGATTAACGCTGGTATACCCTATTTGTTTCTCTTTGTCAAAGAGATAAAAGATCCCTAGTTCATGACTTGTAGGTTTGTAACCATTATTAATTACATCATACATACAAATTGAAAATAAAATAAATGAGACAGACATGTAACTGATCCTTTCTCTAATTATCATCCTCCTCCTCTCTTAAAGAAAACCAAAGTTCTTATTACGCAAAGAGATAAATAAAGGCCCTGTTTTTTTTTTTTTTTGGAAGACCCATTATTAAAAAACTGCTTTTTCTTACCTGGAAGGCAAGGAAGCTGAAAAGCAATATGGCTTTCTAATGATTATGGTGACACAGTGATGAGACACTGATTTTTTTCGGAGGACATTTAGGTGACTTCATTAAAGCCCTGCAGTCTTCCCTGAGGACCATGAATCACTGCATCATTTCTATTCGAGTACTTTGCTGTTCACAAAAGGCAATAAGAGAGTGCAATTGTTAGTAAGGGCTGAAAATGGCAGTTCATCATCTGTGCCATCTTTGGTCTCATTGCTAATCTTTAGGAAGTGCAAGAGGACTTGGTTTTGCACTCTGCTATCTTCGGTAAAATTTAAATTTTTCTTAGGCACAATCATTCGTAATTTTATAAATAGGCATTAAATAAAAGTGACGATAGCTGTCCAGTAACTGATGAATCTTTAAGCAGCAGCAATGCTTGGAATGCCAATGTTGAAAAAAATATTAAAAAATAAATAAAGTGCATATTATCTGTCTGTGTCTGCACAATTTTTAGAAAGAGAATATTTAGCACCTGGAAAAGGAAAGATGTTAGATGTTGCCTCATGCCTTCATGCAAATGGTTCAGCAAGTGATGCATAGTGGGTATTTTCATGAATCTATTACATGTTATGAATGAGAAATCAAATTATGTTTTATGTATTTATATTAAAATTAAAATTTGTGACATACAATAACAAAGCATCTTTTTATTTTTTGGAGGGTCACCCAGGCAATACTCAGGGGACAAGGGGGCCTTTCCTTATGACACTCATCCAACTGCCTAGATAGATTAATTCCAATAGGTGCTGAAGTCCACTAGGGTCCCTCTCCTGGTGCGCAGAGACTACCAGGATCACAACTGGTATGGCTGGGAGTGGTTGTTGGTGTTAGGGGTCAGACTGGGCCTCGTGTATGCAAGGCAAGTGTCTCCTACCTCTGAACTATCTCCCCAGCCCTCTACACCAAGATAGCTTTAGAGAGTTAATTATAAATATATATGTATATATGTATATATGTATATATGCATATACATGCACCAACTGAATCAAATTAGTCAAACTTATGCATATATTTCATTCAGGGAAAAAAAACATAGGTGTCATAGAAACCTTTACTTCTTAGTCCTCCCCTAGGCATTCATGAATCTGTAATTGTTTATTTTTAAATGTTAGAGATTAACCACAGAATTCACCCTTTGATCTGCTTTTTACATACTGCATAGTTATTTCAAGACTCTTTGCTACATGAATTAATGAGTCATGTTATTTTTAATACTCAACAATGTACCATAGATATACTATAGTTTATCTCCTCTTGTTTTTAGATAGTTGAGATATTTAAGTCTGGGTCTATTGTAAATATGTGTTCAAATGTACACATATTGTACATAGTGTAAATATGTATATATACTTTGAAGTGTGTGTACAAGTCTTTGTATGCCTGAATATTTCTTTTCTGGTGAGAAAACTCTCATGGGTGTGATGGATAGAACATTAACATATTATTCAAAATTTTGAAAAATTACGAGCAATAGATAATAATAAATCAGAGAAATAGATAAGGCAGGTAGCCTTGCATATGGTTGATACAGTTTTACTCCCTGGCACCACTTATGCCTCCCCCTACCCCGAGCCCCACCAGGAGTGATCCTTGAGTATAGAGCAAAGAGTCAGTCCTGAAATTTCTGCCTTATCAGTATTTGGTATCATCACAATTCTCATTTTAGTCAATTTGCTAGAAATATAACAGTATGTTTGTAGTGACTAGTGATAATGAGCATCTTATGTATGCTTCTAGACCATCTGAATATTATCGATGGTGAAGTCTATTCACAGCTTTCACCCTTTCATCAAGTTGTTTTTTTAATAATATTTTTATTATTAAAGTTTGATTTCTTTATGTAATCTATGAGTTTTTTTTTCTTTCTCCTCTATGCATAATTTGTTTATATGTTATTCTCTAGGTGTCTTTAAAACTCAAGTTTGGGGCAAGAGAGATGGCCTAGCAGGGGAAGTACTTGACTTGCGTGCAGTCAACCTGAGCTGGAAATCCAGCGCCACAAGCAAACCCCTGAGTATGGACTCGGGAGGAAGTGCTTCCAGGAGTTACACATCTCTCCACTCCAAAATATTTTTCTAATTTGTTTTTTAAAAAAGAAACAAGATTTGGGGCTGGAGCAGGTAGGGTGTTTTCCTTGCACGCGGCCAAACTGGGTTCAATTCCCAGAATCTCATATGGTTCCCCCGAGCACCACCAGAAGTGATTCCTTGATTGCAGAGCCAGGAGTAACCTCTGAGCATCACTGGGTGTGACCAAAAATGTAAAAAATTCAAAAAAAAGAAACAATATTTATCTTAAGTGAAGTTAAACATTTTTCCCCACTAGTAGATGATGATCTTTTCCTATTTCTAGATATCTTCAATCTAAGATTACTGTCTGGGGCGGGGGGTGGGGTGTCAAAAGTTTTTGAGGGTAAAGGGATCTCAGACAGTGGAGCTCAAGGAACATTCCTGACGGTGCTCAGGGGCCTATGAGGTGTCAGAGATTGAACCAAGGTTAGTCACATGCAAGCCAAGCACTTTACCCTTTATACTTTTATAGCTCCAGGTTTTTTTAGTTGTCTATTTTCATAGCAGCTTTATATTTTCAGGTTTATATTCAAATATGACTCACTGTGGTCCAGAGAGATGATCTAGCATGTTGCATGCCTGCCATATGTACGGCCACCCTGGGTTCAGTCCTCAGCACCTCACAATGTCCCTGCCAGGAGTGATTCGTGATGTGATCCAAGAATAAACCATGAGCACCACTGGGTGTGAATTCACAATCCCCCCCCAAAAAAAAAACCAAAACAAAACTGACTCATTTTAAAGTAATTTTTGTATGTCTGTGAAGTAAGGATTAGAGGTACTTTTTTCAAAAATTTCTAATGGGTATACAATTATCTTAGTTTTCTTTCTCAAAGACTGTCTTTTTTCTCGATTGTGTGCCCTGTTAAAAATCAATTTTCCATTTTAATGAGGATCTATTTTAGTTCCATTGACATATCTGTCTGTGTTGTAACAATATAATACTGTACTGCTCATAATAACTATATACTGTAGTCTTTAAATCTGATAATATTCTTCCAAATTGAAAAAAGCTCCTTAAGTATATACATAATTATTTGAATTTCCATGTGCTTTTAAAATCAGCTTATTGCTTTGGAGAATATTTTTTAGATAGTCTTCAATATATAAGCCATCTTGAGAAAATTGACTTATTTAGTTTTCAATTTGTATTGCTATATGACGTTTGCCTTGCACGCAGCCAACCCAGGTTCAATTCCTCTGCCCCTCTCGGAGAGCCCGGCAAGCTACCGAGAGTATTTTGCCTGCACGGCAAAGCCTGGCATGCTCCCCATGACATATTCGATATGCCAAACACAGTAACAAGTCTCACAATGGAGATGTTACTGGGCCCGCTGGAACAACTCGATGAACAACAGGAGGACAGTCCTGCAGTGCCATTGCTATTATAAATATTATTTTATCAATTTACTTTTGTTCAAATCAATATAATAAGTATTTATGACTTTTATATTTTCAGTATTATATTCTACAATAACACCATATTAAATTATTTCTATTTGATTTTATGTAGATTTTATCATAATTTACACAGTTGCATCATCTTCAAATCTGGTGTTAATTTTTTTAGTTTTCAATCATGCTGCTTATTTCTATTTTCTCTTTTATGATATACTGCCTAGTATCTGTTTTGCGATATTAAATAAAAATAAGTATCACTTTTTTATTTTTGATGTCAGGAAGCAAGAATTCACTTTTTTACTATTAATTTAGCTCTAAATTTTCACATTGATTTTGATAAGATTGAGGCAGTTTTCCATTGCCTCTGATTTTGTGATAGTTTCTATTCCAAAATGGAGACTAGAGATTTATTAAATTCTTTTTCAGGACCAGAGAAATAGTAGAGCAAGTAGGGTGCTTGCTGGCAAATGGATGACAGGGATGACTTCAATCCTCTGTACCCTGCATTGAGGTGACTGGAAAACAAGAGAAGATTATATAGATACCTCTTGTACTTTTCTGACAACTTCAATCCAGAAGTAACAGTCATCATTCTTGCTCACATTTACTGGTAATAACTCAATCAAAAGGTTTCACCAAAGTACTATAGATACATAGAAATGCAGTTCTTGGCTAAACTAGTCACCTTTGGTTTACTTTTCAGATGAGCACAATTTTTTTGTAGGTTGTTTGGTTTTTGCCAGATATGCTTCAGGGGATTATATTGAGGATTAAATATATATGGAAAATATATAAAGATCTTGTGTCATTTGTTGCATATCATCATCCTGTTTTTTTTAAAAATGGGGAAATGGTGAACAGGAGGGCTTGGGCATGGTTTAAAGTGTGCGTCTTGCAAATGGATGGCCCCAGTTTCATCCCTGGTGCCATGTGGTACTCCGAGCATTAGTATTACCTGTGGAGTGTGGCTTCAGAGGCCCAGAAAACTGTCCGGGGAGCCTGGCTGAGCCCAACCACCAAAGGACACAACACCATTACGTCTTTGGGCCTATTTATTGAACTGCAAAATTTTCCCAAAGTTCCCGAGCCCTCCCCATAGCCCCAGTACTGCTTGGGAATCCTCAATGATCAGCAACAGGAAATATTGTTAAACCCATTTATTGATCTGGGAAAAAGTTATATTTAGTTAGAAAATAACTTTTGTTTATTAAAAGATATTAAGAAAATCCAGCTAAATCAAATCTGATTATGCCAGATCACAGGCACAATTTTCTGGGTTTAAAACATTCCTTGTTTCATTGAAATAAATGTCTGTTGAAGTAAATATCATACAGACAGGTCAAAGTAGTTATGAAAGTTATTTACCTACATATATATTATTGGTAGGCGCACTGGATTTCTTCCGCCTCTCTAATATTTCTATACATTACAAATACCCATATAAACACTCTGCCTCTACCTATTAATCCATCAAAATCACCTTTTTCTTGCCATTTTTGTCATAAAGTATGTGCAAACTTCAGTCAGTCCCCTGAATTATCAGCATGGAGTTTCCATTTCTCAGTCTGAAATCCATCATCAACAAATGACTCCTTCTAAGATGTGGCTTTCCTTTGTCCCCCTGGCTCTAAGAACCTAAATAACCCTTTATTACTTATTGAATCAAGTTCAAACTGCTCAGCCTCACTTTCAGGCCTGCGGTCAACTTCTGCTGGATATAGCAGCAACATAATATTTATCAAAATATCTTTGTGCAACTTCCACAGCCAATTCGTCACTTCAGCGTCCTCTCCTAAATGTGCCCTTTGGATTTGCTCCCACCTCTAGCCTTTTGTTTACCCAGCATTTTTCCACCAAGAATTCTTCTAAGGTCTTTGTAAGAGTACAGGGCTCCTAAACAGGAGATTTATTAGTCCGTTTTATTTGGCCGAATAAAATGGAAAATTCAAAATAATAGTAACTCAGACTGATAGTCATTCCTCACATAAATGTGGTGTGGAGCAGAAAAGAAAAGGGAAAAAGCTTTCAAAGGGCTGGCTTGCAAGTTCCACCATTAGAGGATACTTCCAATCATCTCTGTCTTCCCTATCCTGAAACAGAAATCAGGAAATTAAGACCTCCAGGACTTCTTGTGCACAGATAGTTTCTAAATGGTCTACAAACTTAATCTGATATTTTAATTTACTGTATCACTGTATCACTGTCATCCAATTGTTCATCAATTTGCTTGAGTGAACGCCAGTAATATTTTTATTCATCCCTGCCCTGAGATGTTAGCAACCTCTCCTTATTTGTCCTTCCCAATGGTGCCATATTGGAGCCTCTTTCAGGGTCAGGGGAATGAGACCCATTATTGTTACTGTTTGGGGCATATCAATATGCCACGGGGAATTTGTCAGGCTCTGCCATGCAAGCAGGATATTCTCAGTAGCTTGCCAGGCTCTCCGAGAGGGAATTTAAGGATTATAAGGCATAAAAAGAAGGAAGAAGATATACAGTAAGACAGATTTTGCTCATAAAGTGCAAAATATTTGGTCTCATCCTTGCCCTAGAGCAGGGATTTCTCTTATAAAAATCTCATCA
Organism: Sorex fumeus; assembly: GCF_029834395.1. NCBI lineage: Eukaryota > Metazoa > Chordata > Mammalia > Eulipotyphla > Soricidae > Sorex > Sorex fumeus. The sequence goes on along the minus strand of NW_026606134.1, from coordinate 5,333,902 downwards.
TGGTCAAACCTAGTTGTTGGTTTACATTTCAAGCAGTGAAAAGGGGAAAAGAGGAATGGACAAGAAGGATATTTCCCTTCTAGCTAAGGTACTTTTCTCATTGGAACTTCCTCAGATTCTTAGACACAACCTTCTTTTTACAACACATAGAATTGAAATTTAGCATCTGGTCAGATGCAACTGCATCGGATCTGGAAATGTGGAGTCTTCTAGCAAAAGCACAATCAGTTCTGGAAAAAAATTTTCTATATTAAAGCAAATGTTGGCTGAGGAAGTATCCATCTATGTACTGGTTTGATAATGACTAATACGTTTTCTATTCAATATTAAAACATTAATAGAATAAGAATCTAAGCAATAGAAGGCTTGGTTAATTTAGACTAAAGTACAAATTAAAGTACAATTGGACTAAAGTATAAATTTTGAAATGGGTTAGCCTTTGACTGTCATTAAACTTTGAGTTCCTTTATGATCAAAGTTCTATCTTATTTATCTTCTTATCTTTAATTCCCTCGGGTGCTATGTAGAAGAGAAAATTGAGGTTTTGATTTTTATTTGAAGTACATCTGCTGAGTCATTTTATTTTAGAATCTATACTTGAGGCCATAATATGTCTTATTATGACATATTATGTTGATATATATTACGTTGATATATATTAAATTGAACACAAACTGCTAGATCTACCTACAATGAGCTAAAGTTATAAATTTGGTATAATACACTATACATGCTTATGAATATACATTTTTATGGTACACTTCTAGTGTGCTGAATGACAAATATTTCCAGAAAACTAAGCAATGATGAAATTACAGTGGATAAGGAAGTTTGGTGCCGGATGGTTTATTAACAATTTGAAGGAGGAATTTAAAGATGGAAATTTAAGAAAAAGCAGATAGAAAAGAGGAAATGAGAAAGCCACTGTGGGTACCCGAAGGAAGAATATTAAAGAGAGAGAAAACATCCAGTACAAGGCAGAAGTTGGACTTGCTTTAGGACAATAAGGAAACAGCTAGCATGCCTGGAGGGAAAAAGAAAAAAAGGAAAACTATAGGTAAGATTCAACAGTTGATGTATGTTGCATAAATATTCGTTCAGTCAGAGGCTCTGAGACAAGGAATGCGAAATAAATTTATGTCATGGGGACCCAAGTTTTCTCAGACCTTTGACAAAGGTAGAGAGCCCGGGAATCTCCTTTTATTGATCATGGTACATCTAAAGGGTGCAATACAGTGACACCATTGAAAGACTTAAAGAAAGAACTTTGAGGCAGGCATGGCATTCATTGTTTCCTTGCATCTGCAGGCCAGGAATTTTGGCCTCTCTGAAGAAGATACAAAACGGAAACCTTTCTTGGGTTACAAGCACTTGGGTTTGCATCCCAAAGACAAGACTTGGGCCACCACCTGAAATCTGCATCCCAAAGAGTAAGCTGGGCCAGAGCCTGGAATCTACACATCAAAGATCAGGCTGGGCTTTTGTGAGAAAAGGAAAAACTGACTCTTCCAACATACTGAAATTTATGAAATTATTTACTGAAGGCAGTTTAAAGGAAAAAGATGTTCAGCCTCATTGAAACCAATCAGGACACACGGGAAATCTTGCCCATTTTCATGGGTCCCTATGTTCCCGCTTGCTGTACCATACCGTCTCCATGAGCTCACCCTGATGGCTCAGAACAGCCTCAACAGATGTAGATCCAGTCTCTGAATTTTGAATGTCAAGGGAAGCCATTTGACCATTTTACATAGACAAATGAGAGGATCCATTTCACCTTTGAGAAGATTCATTCTGTTATATTAAGATGACAGAAAATGCACTTCCCTTGGGCCATGGTATCATTTTGGAACTATTGCAGCAATCTGATTAGAGACAAGTATCTGTCTGTATAAGGTGGTATAGACATGGACAGAGAAAGATGTCTTATTGAAAAAAAGATTTTCAATTCATCTTATTGATGCATTGGACATAGAATGTTATAGGGAAAGGATTAATGATTCTGATATCTTTAACCTTCCTGAGTTTTTGAACAACTTCAGCCAGTTTCCCTGGACTGAGATCTGGACTGCTATAAAAATAGGTTTTGGCAAAAGAAGCCAATGGAGCATATATCTGAGCAACAAGTTTTTGCATATGTGGTTCTAGGTCTATGACACTAGCATTTGATGCAGAGTTTTAAAATGGAGATAAAAGTTTCAGAATGATCCTAAATTTGGTAAAATGTTTGTAAGCCAGGAAGATGTTTCAAGGAGAAAATCTAATCAATTGTTTTAAAAATTGTCAATTGATAAAAATAAGATAAGAACTGACAATATATTATTTTGATTAGTTACAGGGTGGTCATGTTTTATTGAAACAACCAAAAAATATGTAATACGCCAGGAGTAAAAACAATTTTAACATCAGGGTTGGAGAAGATGGGGCCACACCTGTCTGTTCTCAGGGCTTACTTATGACTCTGCACTTAGGGATCACACCTAGAAGTGCACAAGGGGAAGGTGATGATGTGCAGTATCAGGGATAAGTACTTCACACCCTGAGTATCTCCGTGACTCCATACTACAATGACTTTAAGGACATGCAAGTCATTTCATAAACAGTGGGACTACCTCTTTAATATGGAACAAGCTACAGGAAATTGAGAAAACAGATAAAAAGCAATAGAAAAGTAAGAAAAGGTTCTCTCTATATATATATGTATGTGTGTTAGGCATACACATATATAAAAATACTCAATTTTGCTTATAATTATAAGAATAAAAATTATTACCATACTGAAATACAACTTTTGTGAATCTATATATACAATATATAATAATATTCTTGGTTGTGAGTTTTCAGGAAAATAAATATACCCATGAGTTATTTGGAATAAAAATGATACAATCCCTATCATGTAGAGAAAAAATTGGTGACTGCATGCAAAATTAATTACAGATGCACTCCTGCTTTAAATGAATGACCTGTAGTAGGAATTTATTTTCACATACACTTGAACCAAATATTAAATGTCAAATGTTTTGAAAGTTAACTGGTACTTTTTGTAAGGACAACTAAAATGCCCATTAAGAAAGGAATTGTTGAATAAATTATAAGTATCCTTTAGAAAGTTTAAAGGAGGATGAAGTCTTTAAATACTGACGGTGTCCAAATCTCTAGGGTAGATTTGAATAAAATATAAAGATCCAAAATAGTTTAAACTGAAGTTTGCAAAATGTACACTGAATTTTGCAAAAGAACATAAAATATTAATTAGAAATTAATAAAAATTATAAATAAATGTACTAGGAACCAGTACAAAAGCAACATTTCTTTTTTCCAGTTTTCTATGTTTCTTTTAATTTTGAATGACTGGCCTGGGTTAAATGTCCAGCACCCCATGTAGTCCTTCTCTCCCTGCCAGTAATGATACCTGAGAACAGAGCCAGGATTTAGCCCTGAGCAGAGCCTACCATGACCCCAAATTACATAGATATATACGCACACATAAATTATATATGCATACATATATAAATTATATATGTATACATATATAATATATACACAAGAATATATATTCATATATATGATATATCCACATCAAATACACATGTTCATATATATTTATATACACATATACACAAAAAATTGCTTACTACCTATCCATAAGATAAGAAAACATCTACGAGTTCCAGAACGTCTCACCAGAATTCAAGCATGAATGTCCCAGCCTCCTGAACTCTGAAAAATGTATTTCTGTTCCTTAAATCACTTCTGGTTTTGTTATTTTATTATGATAGTCTCTTTAGACTTAGATAAGAACCAGATGGGATTGTGGGAGTCTTAGGAGGACAATAATTACAGTCATGATTTTAAATATATAACCTTTTTCTGGTGGGATGTTTTGGACTCAAACCCATCAGTAACTCAGCACTACTCTTATCTCTGTGCTCGAGTGGGACCATGTGGTGCCTGGAATCCAACCAGGGTCAACTACATGCAGGACAAGAAATTTTTAACCTCTGCTCTCTCTCTCAGTCCTGTAGCTCTTTTCTACAGATTGAATAAATAATCAAGAGTCTGATCCATATCGATATAGTCATTAGAATCTATAACTAAAATTGACATCCTATGAAAAACTAAGTTTGTGTGTTCAGGATCAAAGATTTCTATTGCAAATGTCTTAACAAAAATTCTTTCCTTTAATACACTAGTTTTAAGACTACAGTCTTTAGTGTTTGGAATTGTTAAAAAGAGACTTTTTAATGTTACAGGAAGCTTCTTTGTCTTATGGTAAAGGTAAAGGTAAAGGTAAAGGCCCTCCCGTTGATCATCGATTTGCTCGAGCGGGCCCAGTAACATCTCCATTGGAGACTTTGTTGTTACTGTGTCTGGCTGGAGCGATAGCACAGCGGGTAGGGCGTTTGCCTTGCACGCGGCCAACATGGCTGACCCGAGTTTGATTCCTCCGCCGCTCTCGGAAAGCCCTGCAAGCTACCGAGAGTATTCGATATGCCAGATTTGTCTTATGACCAAGTAGATTTTTAGATAGTTGCATAACACACTCATGCCATGACACAGAATAAGCATAGAGATCTTAACTTACATATTATAGTGGAAGGCATGTCAGTTTTCTATTCACTGGCTTCTGTGCCAATTACCAAAGAATAATGCCTAGCTTGGGGCTTGTCTTTCAAAGCACTAGTCAACCGATTGCCTTTATTCCAAGCTCCTTCATTAACCGCTTAGTAAGACTGATAGTCTCTGAACATGGGCCCAAGTCTCTACTAAGATAGGACTTTAAAATCTGGGACTTATATATTTCTAATTATACTCAACTGAGCCTTCAAATTTTTTCTTTTTGAATGGGTAGATCCGTGATAATTTATATTGGCATACTGCCCCACAGTCATAACTACTTGCTTTGTTATTTCTTTGTGTTCCTTTTGATTTCTCTTACCAATGAACACAGACACACACAATCACTCTTTTGCATACTCTTCCAAGACAAGGGGTAAACTTTTACCAAGATATCAGCTTTTGATCTGAGATCAGGTTAATCAAGGTCACCATCAAGAGAGCCCTCCTTTAAGTGTCAGGTCAAGAGTGGCTTTGCCCGTGACCCAACATGATTTCCCTTAATTTGTCTATTTGTTTTCAGTCTTGCTTCTCAGCAAACTTGTCTTCACAATCTGCCCAGAGTATAATCTACCAAAATACTGCCCTGCTAAGACCCCCAGCATCCTAAATAAATTCACCTGTCCTCCAAATTCTACATACCCACAGTATCTCCTATAGCTCGGTGCCCCCTAATATGCCAAGGATTCAGTCCACTCCAGGCACTCTGCATTGTGAGGGGGTCAGATCTTCTCCAAGTTTCTGTAGGTTGCAGATTCACATCTTATCTTCAAGACGTCTCTCCAATGAGTTCCTGCTTGCAGTTTTTTAAAATGCAAGTTCCTGCTTGCTTTTTTTAAAAATGCATTTTAAAAAAATCCAATGAGTTCCTGCTTGCAATTTTTTAATGAATCACCATGAGATACAGTTAGACTTAAGAACTTTTGTGATTACATTTCAGTCATACAATGATAGAATATCCATCCCTCCACCAGTGCCCATTCTCCACCAACAATTTTCCCAGTATCCCACCCACTACTCCCACCCCATCATTGCCACCCCCCACTGCCTCTGTGGCAGGCACATATTTTAACAGGTAATTCTGCCCATTTCTACTTTGATATCTTACAAGAGGTGGTACTTAGATTCTTTGGTCATAACTTTAAACAAAACAATGCAAATCTATATTAATTTTGTCTTTAGGGAAATAGTATTGATATGGGGTCATACTTTATATTTGGGGTGAGGGATATTTTCAGCAAAACCTAAGAAATTAAAAATTAAGAAAACCCTCTTCTAATCAATGTTTCCTCCCTCCTAGAAACAATAACTTTTATTCCTACTCCTTTTTCTAGCCCTTTTTGTTTTCCTCATATCTTCAAATCATAAAATCCTGTTAATTTCCTGTGCATATTTTTTCCTTTACTTGAACTTCATTGCTCAATCTAATTTCTTAAGTCTGCATCCCGATCAAAAGTTTGGATATATAAATAACCAAGCTTCTTTCCTTTTTCACAGAGATTTTGGGGCCAAAAACATTCTATTTTTTTCTCTGATCTTATTTTATATATATAAACACTGTCTTCTTCCAACGTTTCATGTTTTTTTGCTAAACTATCTCTTAGAAACTCTTTTCTTTATAACCTTCCTCTATTTGCCTAGAAAATTTCTTCTCATTTCTCAAATATTTTCCCAGGAAGCCCCCAAATTAAGTGGTGATTCAGGTGCATGATTCTACAATGCCCCTTAGAGTATTTTCAATGGTTTCCAAATAATCAGATGAGAGTCTCTGATCAGTTCTAACTTTGAAATAAGTGTGTCACATAGAAACCAGAGTACCTAGGAAGAAACTTCACTTATAGAATATTTCAATAAATAGTAAATCACATAAATGCATGAAGGAAGAAAGAGACTGAAATTCAGCATTTTGCTAAAATGCTTAGTCTGAAACCATAAACCTTTATAATTCATGTCAATGTCTTTGATCAAGCTATATTAAAAAAAACATATAATCTTCTTAGCCTTTGACTCCACTTAGAAGTTCAAGCACATTTCAAGTGTAGGAACTGGGACATAATCAATTATTACTTTAATATGCACTCCTGGGTAATTCCTTTTAAGCAAAATATTTTCCTTTTTGATAAAGCCACTGTAAAATATTTCTAAGCTGACAATTCATCTTTTAATGCAGTATTCTAAAAGTCAATTTAATTCACATCTTTCACTATCTCCAAAGTGACATGTTAGAAGCAGTGCAATTTTCAATTCAGCAAAGTTTGAGTATTCATCAAAACAGATAGATCATTTGTATTGCCACTCAGAGATAAATAAAATAATTTAGAAAATTGAATTGTGTTATCTCAGTGGGGATAAATTGTTTGTTATTTGCTATTATATGTCACTTTACTTGGTCTCCTTTCAGCTTACCCCCAACCCCCAGAGTATCACATCTTGAATTTTGTTCAGTTCTCTTTTAGGAAAAACATTTTTGAAACAAACAAAAAAATTAATGAATAATGCATCTTGACAGCAGAAATTCTGTTTATATTTAAATATCTTAGCATTAGTAAAATAATTATCATTTGGTGGAAATATTAAATGACAGGCTGGTGCTAGGGTGCCTTGACATTAAATGAAACGCAACTGCCATCATTGCATGTATAAATAATACACAAGTGGATGAAAAGTATAAATTGTGTTTAGTCATACACGCAGTCTTTGTGTAATGTCAATATTCTATATTTCCAGATTATTAGCTCCAGTGCTTATCCAGGTGTCTATTATCTTTAGTCATTTTTGACTCAGGCATACCCCTTTTATTTTCTTGGAAAGCTGTTATTTGGGATGGATATTCTTTTCAGACAACTGATGTTTAACAAGAAATGGCTTCTGAGTCTGAAAGCGGATGATAGAATATAACGTATATAAACACTGTCTTCAATTAAGCTACCAAACAAAAGGCATTCATTGAAAATTGTGATTAAGCAGCAGATCCTCAATTTTTCATACTAAGAGATTAATTGGGTGCTAATTAGTGTGTTATATGGCAGAAAAAGTTGATAACAATTAACATGAGGATAAATTTGAGAATACATAGAAATATTTTTGATGTCTTTGCTGCTATTTTATTTTTAAATATCTTATTTGATTAAATAACTTTGATTTAAATTTTAGTCATACAATATTTCAACACCATTCCCACCACCAGTGTCAGCTCCCCCCATCAGTGTTCACCTGCTTTCCTGCCAGCCCTCTTCCTTCCGCCCAGTCTTCACCCTGACAGGCACATTTGTAATGGATTAACTCAAGTGTTTCCGAACGTGGGAGAAACCACCTCTTTGGCGATGCTGCCATGCTGCAGGGAGATAATACCAGCCTTAAGCACAATGGGAAGTGGGGGAGTGGAGGCACTTTCTGTTTGTTCAGGTAAAGAAGGAGAACATCTCATGCAATTTGCTACTAAGTGGATGGATCTGCAGAGTACTATTCAGAGGAAAATTAAGTCATGAAAGGATTAACAGACTCATCATGACTTCTCCAATATGTGGTTATGAAGACATAGAATATGGAAATAACAAATGACTATAGACAACAGAAGCTGAGTGCTTGTCTACAGAATTGAGCTTCCCATCATGAGGGACAATGGAGGGGTAGGTTAGATTGAGGAGGGGACAATGGTGGAGGAGATGGTGTTGGAAAATTGTATTCATCAAACCATATCAGTACAGTATTGTAAACTGCGATGCCTAAAGTTTTAAAATAATTTAAGTAGATTTCAAGGGAGAAGAAGTAGTGCTAAGTGGTTTTGATTTTCTTTTTAACTGAAAGGGTCAGTAGGTCAAAAAAATGTTGGATTCTGCTGGTCTAAACCATAATCTTAAAATATAAGTTCTGCCATAAATCCAGTTTTGAAAGAAATGAGGATGAGAACATCTTTAAAAATATATTGATAATAAAGGAAGATAAATTCTTTGTTACAAATTTAATGACTTTGAGACTATTTATGTACCTCAGCTCCCTGGTATGCTATCTCAAGCCCCTGGATGTTTTGTTTTTATCTGGCTAGGACATGGGCCTGATAAGCTTTGACCCAGAAGACCCTGTTTGGGTCCTGCTTGTGGCTTACAAAACCCTTGTACTACTTTGCCAGGAGCGATAGCATAGCGGGTAGGGCGTTTGCCTTGCATGCAACCTGGCCGACCCAAGTTCAATTCCTCTGCCCCTCTCCGAGAGCCCGGCAAGCTACCGAGAGTATCTTGCCCGCACAGCAAAGCCTGGCAAGCTACCCATGACATATTTGATATGTCACACACAGTAATAACAAGTCGAAGACGTTACTGGGCCCGCTCAAGCAAATTGATGAACAACGGGAGGACAGTGCTACAGTGCAGTGCTACAGTCTTACTATGGTAATTGTAGTCAACAGTATATTAATCAGTGGCCAAGTAAAGAAGAGATGAAACAACTCTGGATCAATTGAGAAGTACTGAACATCACTGATGAAAGAAAGCCATTTAAGAGAGGAGATGGCTCTTTGGTTACGGAGTATTCCACCACAGGTAGTTATAGGGAGGGCATCTAAATATACCTATACCCCGCTTCTCTTGCTTCTCACTTAGGATTCCCCCTAGAAGCCTGAGGACAAGGCTGTTTGTAACACCTCAGCTCTTCTCTCAAGACAGACTGCAGTCCAGAGTACATAGAAGTATGCAAAGGACAACAGACACGCCTCTCAGCAAACCTGGCACAGGTGTGCATGGGCAGAATGAAGGAACAAAATGTGTTTATTACAACTTCTATGATACATCACATCAAATCACTACTTAGCTAGCTTTGAATAAACTGTTTTTGCTTTAGTGTTCCACGAATTTTTCATGCTAGTTTCTTGAAGGAAGTGTGTTCTTTTCATGAACATTACTCTCTTCCTTTTTACTTCTCAGAGACATGCCTTGTCTAAACACGCACCTTTGAAAACAAATTTTGAGGGTTGTTCTCATGGGTGGTTAACCAGAATCTGTGTGCTGTGACAGGACATGACAGGAAGATAGATTCTGTCATTTCAGAAGCAGAGCTTCTCTAGCCTGAGTTTATTTGAGCTGGCATAGGTAGGATTTAACTGTTAACGAGTAGTCCCTCCTTGGCTGACAGAAACTTTTCAGCCACAACCTCTGCCCCTCTCTGAGAGTCCGGCAAGCTACGGAGAGTATCTCGCCCGCCCGGCAAAGCCTGGCAAGCTACCCATGATGTATTTGATATGCCCAAAACAGTAACGACAAGTCTCACAATTTGTTGTGAGATGTTACTGGTCCCTGCTTGAGCAAATCGATGAACAACGGGAGGACAGTGCTACAGTGCTACCCCTCTTGAGACACTCTCACCCCCTGAAACAATTATTGAATGATAGACTTTGGAAAGTGAATGTGTAAAGGACAAGATGGCATTCACACATTCAAAAGGTATGCATTTACCATGTTAGATCAATCGCAAATAAGAGATAGCAGGTAACTATCTCTGTACTGTGATCCTAATATTCACACTCAGCTCAGTGAACTCTTTTATTTGATGTGGCTGTTGGGGATATTTCTTTTCTATTCCTATATTGGGGCATCATTTGTTCATTTCTTCTGAGAACCTGGCCCTTTTTTGCCATGATAATCCTCATTAAGCTTATTACTCTACTTGAATCAAAGCTAATAGAGTTCCTCCAGAGAGTACAACATTTGTTTCTGTTTTAGACTTTAATACGAACTCTTTACACCTGAATTTTCTTATGGTGTCCGTTTTCCCTATATACCCAGTGCGCAGGAAACTTTGGAACACTACATAGCATTTGAAGAATTCTGGTCCTTGGAGATACAAAATCAGATGGCTTTGGGTTAGTTGAACTAGAGCTGTGTTTTCAAACTTTCACTACACAAAATGTCTTTCTATTCACTCAGGGAAGATTTTTCCCTCTACTTTGTTCTATCAGTTGTGATTCTGGTTCTTGCTTCCTATTTTCATGTGCTTGGGATTGCACTGTTGCTTGTGGTCCTCACACACTAGGTTGTGTCCAGCTAAGGATAATGGGAGAGGAGCAGGGATCGCATTTGTCAACGTGGGACTGGGACTCACAGTATAACTTGTGGCCTCATACCTACAAGGCCTCTGAGCCACAGTCTTAGAACTGGGGACCTTTTAAAAGTACAGACAACCTGAAAAATTTTATTTAGGAGTTTCAGATATGGTTTGGGAAATCACCAGCTTATTTTATTACTTTTGAATTGACACTCAGCCCTTTAAACTTTATTTTTACCACTCCTCAGATAAGCTCACTTTTATTGTCAATCTCCACTGGTCTGATTTTGTTTATTCTTTGCTCATCTTTTTAAAATGTCCGATTGTACACATAGGTGAAATAAGGAGTCTGAGCACTCAAGACATCCAATGACTGTAAGATTTTCTCCTTTCCATGAAATTCTGGATAACTGTTTTGATCTCTAATGATACATTTCCTTATAAGAATTGACTCACAACCCTAAAGTTAAGAAGCCCAATGTTAGGGGTCCCCACATCAGCAAGGTACCTGTGGTGCCAGAAGTTGAAGAAATTTAGAGAGGTGTTCATGTCACAGGAAGGAATCAGTTTCATGTGAACATCCCTTATAAGTATTCATGATACCTCAAAATAAAATGCATGTCACCTAAACATCCATTTTTGTCATTTCTTTTCTCATCCTAATATACTGACTAACCTTGCATACATATTATGACATTATTTTTTCCTTAACATGGTTTTCCAAAAATTAAAAAGTACCAAGCAGCCCAAACTAAGTCTGGCACTGAGTGGTCTCCTATTAGTGTGGGAAAAAATTAGAATGCTTAGATGCAGAAAAGCAAGAGTGACAAGCTACAAAATATATGGCAGATATGAGCGCCAGCATTTTATAATCAAGTGGATACTGAGGGTAAGACTAAAATAAAAAAATATATTTTGAGCTGAATGACTAGGAAAACATATTTTGCATCAAAAAATGGTTAAATAGATAAGGAAAGATTGTATTGGGGTCAAAGGAAAATGCATTGTTTGACATTGAAAATGTCATGACAGTACAGAATTATGGTGCCTTTAATTTCCATTATGCTTAAATCTTTGCTAAAAGATTCCACAGACATGCTTGGCAGTACATTTCCCAATATGTCTGATTCTTGATTTCTTTATTTGTCGTGAAGATTAATTTTAACTGGTTTTGGTAAGAGCTTTTTAAGTACAACATTAAGCTCTCCTTTTGACATAAGTTATGAGGTAAATAAGTGATTGTCCCTGCCCTGTACATTTTGGAAATCCCTGAGTGAACTCCTGTTGAATGATGCATTTTAAATGGGGGAAACCATTGACTCTTTTACAGATATAAATGAATACATGTCAAATATTTTAGTTAACTCATTAATTAGAAAGGAAGTCACTGGATTGTTACAAAGGATCAAAGAGAATTTTAAGCACCATGCATATAATGGTGTAAAGAATGCTGAAATAAATTTATGAATAGAGGAATAATTAATTTATTCTATGAGAATTTTATTTCTAATAGGCACAGTTAGTTTACATGTCTATGGACAAGCATTATTGTATTATTCCCCCATATCAATGACATAGAGTGGTATAATAGTTGAAAGTTATAAGCAGACCCTTCAATAAAAGTCTGATCTTAAGATATTCAGTGCATTGGTATTCTCTTGAAGTGTTAAAATTATCACAAATGTAGGAAATAAAAACATATATTTATTTTTTTACCTTCCTGTTAAATGGAAGTCCTATTTGGCTCTTCAGATTTCTGTCTCTTATCCCAAAATCTCAAAATCAAGCCATCACCCAGGTTCTCTGTATCTGAAAATAATCCTCTAAGTCACTAGTCAAGTTTGATTCCATGCATTCATAGGACTGAGGTCTGGTTTCTTTGATAACTGTTGTCCAAAGTACAGTTTTAAGTGTCTTTACCATTGACTAACAATAATGTAGAATTTCAGGAAAATCGTTTTCTGAGGTATACAACTCAGAAAATTGAGTGAAATATTCATCAGAGCCACCACCACAGTTCTTATACCAATGAACCTCCAAAAAGGCTCCTCTGCCCATCTTTTCTACTCTCTCCTTTTCCCTATATCAATCAAAACATTTTTAATTGGGTCTCATTAAGTTTTATTAGTTTTTGTTGGCTTTTGTTTGCAGAGGGTGGTTCGGCCACAGCCTGTAGTGCAAAAGGACTATTTCTAACTCTGTGCTCACGGGACCTCATGTGGTGATGAGGATTCATACATTACGACTGAACAAGCCTCTTCAAGGCAAGGGCCTCACCTCATGTGCTATCCCTCTAGACCCATTTTTATTCAGAAGAAGATACTCTGGGAAAGGGATAAAGAATGGGAAATAGGGAAAAGAGAACAGAAAAAGAAAGAGGCAGAGAGAAAGATGCACACAACACACACACACGCACAGACGCACACTAAAAGAAAGGAATTACACATAGGTTGGAATGCAGGTAACACCATAATAGGAAGGCACTCAATATCCACTTTCTTTTGAAACATTGGTTTTATAGAATTTCCCCCAAACTGCCCAGGCTTCATGTTGCTAAGGGTTGTAAGGGTGTTGTCAAAGAGAAGGAGTTTGAACTTCTGGTGATCTTTCATCTTTCACCTTTGTATCTGCTTACATTTCTTCTGAGGCAGTTCAATCATCTCTGAGGCACAAGGATCATTCAGAGTCTTGTTAAATCTAATTTTTTCAGCTCCAATAGGGTCTAAACTCATACTTAGGGACTGACAAGAGGGTAGCAATAGACTTATGATTGCTTTGGGTATATATAGTGTTCTACTGAATAGATATGCCATCATTTATTTATTCAGTCACCCAATTATGAGCATTTAGGTTGATCTCATATTTTGTCTTTCTAAATTGGTGTTATGGACATAGTAACATGAACAATATTTTGAATTAGTGCTTTTACATCATTTCATAAATTTCTACTGTTAGATCACACAGCTTTTATGTTTTCATTTTTTAAATTATCTCCATTTAAGGTCACTTTTCACTCCTAGACATCTATATTTCTTTTCATGAAATGGTCCTATTTCAAACAGAAATGGACCTTAAGTCCTGCTTTAAATCTTTCTTCCTCCGTCTGCCACCACTAAGTTCCTTGCTTTTGAGGGAAATGTGATTAAATCATAGCTGTGTGGATAATCTTCATATTTAAAGTCAGTGAATTTAGAAATTTAATTGTCTCTACAAAAGCTCTTTATAGCTATTCCTAACTTTTTTAATTGAATAACCAGGAAACCAGAATTATAGAGGAATGAGCTTCAGGATTAAATTAACTACCAACCTTTTGGTTATTTTCAAAGTTTTTCATATTTTTTAAACTAGAAAAAACAAAATTCTGATTCTTGTTTCAGTTTTCATACTCATGTGTTTTCAGTAGATGCATACTAGAAGCAAGAACAAATGATTTATCTTAATCATGCATTTTTTTCATTTATAGCACTGATTTTTAATACCCAAATATTGGTATACTCAAAACAGCTGCATGGTAATCCATTAATCCTCCTGTCATTAGATGGCATTAGAATTACTGTCACAGTCAAGATGTTACACAATTTCCAAGGAGTTCACCCATTCATTGGTATCAAAAGCTGCTCAAAAAGCAAAACAAAGAACAGAAATCTAGTGAGAGAGTCAGGTTAGACAATGAACAAGAATGAAGTCTATCACTTTTGCCCTCAAGTCTTTGTTGCTTACCTCCATTAACGTGTCCAGGAACCAGTCGACATAGGGTTAAAGTTGCATTTCTGAGCCAGAAAAACTCAGAGAGGTGATCATCTTCCCTAATTAACCTCCAAAATGGAGTCACCATAGCCAAAGAACCATCAAAATTAGATGGAGTCAAGTCTCTGGTTATCCATAGAAGTTATGTCTCTGGCTCTCCATATATAACTAATTTTTCCCATTTTATATATTTTTATGAGTAATTATTTCTTATGAGTATTTTATCAAGTTCTTACGGCACAATGGGCTCAACTGAGCCAATTCATTATTGCCCTTTTTGACTCACACGTGGGCCAAACTTCCTTTCATTTAAAAGTAATTCACTGACAGAGACACAGAGATACTACAGGGGGTTATGGCACATGACTTTCATGTGGCTGGCCCCGTTTTGATCCCCAGCAGCACATGGGCCCCCAAGTATCCCTGAGTGTAGCCGAGGATGCCCCTCAGCACTGCATCATTGCAGTAACCCAGGCATCCTTGGCAGCACCGAGCCCGGGTAGCATTACATACCGCATACAGCATTACATCCTTGTATTCAGCTTCAGCCTTGTTGCCAAGAATGGCCCATAGGTGTTCCTGGCTCCCTGGGCACTGGTTGGAAGTCTCCGCCAGTAGATGAATTTAATTAATTAAAAATAAAATGAGGTGAGCCAATAATACAGAAGCTCATAGTGTCCAGCATATTTTTTCCCTATCAAATTAAGTACTAATATTCATTAGCACTTGGCAACCTTTAAGATTTTCTGTTGTTCTCTTTCCTCAAGCACTTTACCGAGGCCTATATTCTATGTTTTGTTCTCATTTGTGTGTGTTTTTTAATGAGCTTAAATAAGACATTCTTGCCAAATCAATCCATATTTATTTGAATCACCTACTTTACACTGACATGCATATATAAAATAAAGTGCATATTCAAATAAAACACAAGTCATGTGTTTCCTAAGTTTTAACTGTTTGATTCTTCATGATAAATATATATTAAGACATCTGTATGCTGTGAATAATGTAAGGTCATCAAGAATTCCCATTACAGATGGAGAGAGAGAATGAGATAGAGACAAAGAGAAAAAGAGAGAGACAGAGACAGAGACAGAGACAGAGAAAAGAAATGCACCTATCATAGAGGCAGGTGGAGGTGGGATGGGGAGGGAAACTTCAGTGGTGGGAAATGTCCTTGTGAAGGGATGTGTATTGGAACATTGTATGATTGTATGAATGAATTTGTAACTAAGAAAAATAAAACAAAAAAGATGACCGAACTTAAAAAAAGTTTTCATTAGTCTTAAGAATGATGTTGGGTATTTATAAATGTCTAAGGATGCCCATTCATTTTAGAAAATGTTACATTAAATAATAGTGTTTCTATTTCTATTTGGCTGTATTTACTTACTCATATTTGCCAGCTGAATTACCAGTTTTAGGCTTCACATAGACAAGGCAAGTAAGTGCTCCTCTACTGACACATACTCCTTACCCTTCAAACACTATTTCTAAACATAATCAACCATTCTCCAAAGGTTTCTGTTGCTATAGAAAGCTTGCTGATTACTTTTTCTTTACTATGTAGCTAATTTTAGTAGCATGATTATTTTTATCAAGTTCTATTTTTATCAAGTAATTGTGAGTGCTGTTAGGAATTTTAATACCCACTGCACACAGGTTGAAGGAAAAAAATTCTGACAAGTTAAAAATATTAGTTATTATTGCATAATGGTAGATCTAAGAAATTTCTCTCAAAAAACACTTAAGTAAGGTATAGAAACATAAACTAGGCTGCCAGTTTGGTAAAAATGTAGAATTTAAAAACTTTCCAGTTTTCTGAGACTGGAGTGTTAGCACATTGGGTAGGGCATTTGCCTTGCACATGGCTAACCTGGGTTCATTTTCCAGCATCCCATATGGTCCCCCGGGCACTGCCAGGAGCAATTCCTGAGTGCAGAGCCAGGAATAATCCATGAGCATTACCGGGTGTGACCGAAAAAGCAAAAAAATAAAATAAAATAAATAAAAACCTTCCAGTTTTCTCTTAAAGACATTTGTAGCATATTTACATAAGAAAGACGGAAAGGAAAAAGTGAGCAGGGGAGTAACTGAATCTTGTCTTACTCTTCATCATTGAAAGACTTGAAGAGTGAACTGTTAAGAGTTTAGAAATAAAACTCAGAAAACTGTTTGTGATCAGGTTATTCACTAACTCTGGGGTTACATCTCTGAAACCTGCTTCTTTTTTAGCTGAAGGTGCTATTTTACTATGAAGATTCAGAATTTTTTTTTTCTGTGATGGGCAGTTTTCCTCGTGTAGTTCTGAGAAGTCAGGTACCACAATTCTGAAAGATCTCTGGGATCTGTTTATACCGAAAAATAAATCATGAGATTTGATCTTTACCATGTTCTATTCTGGTCCTTACTGTTAAAGTGGTTTTCCTATATGATAGGGCAGAAAAAGGTTGTAGCATCCTTCTTTATTCATTAGATCAACTGGATCAATGAAAATGGAGACGAGGGTTAGTTGTGAGAAGAGGCTAGAAGTCCACAGAGGGGTAACTTAAGAATACAGGTTTGTGTAGAGTTGGGTCATTATTAAGGCTGTTAACAACAAGAGTTACCAAGGAGAGCTCATGTTGAAGAAGTAATGGAGGCACAAAGGAGAAATGGCAGCAGCCACTGAAGTCAAATCTAGTCAGTTTACCACTCTGAGCTTCACTTATATTCCTGTGTGGTATCAGGACTCAGGGGCTGTTTTCTCCATAAAATTTATCTTTCTCTTCATTATTGGTACTAGATAAATTCTACTGGGTTGAGAAATCATTTCCTACCCTACCTCTCAAGTATACAACTTTCAGATTGTATCTTCAAAGAATTATAATCAACTTAGGCTCCCGAAGTTTTCTCTACAGGAGAAATAGAATACACTTTCTGGAACATTCTGGTCAGAGTCCATCTCTAACAATTAGCCCGTTTTCTCAGTTTCAACACACTGTCTTTTCAAGCTTTCAGGCACAGGGACAACCGAATTTATATATACTGAACTAAAAAAGATAAAACAATATCAAGTCTCATTTCAGTGTGGTAATATGTTGAAATGAATAATGTGCCATGAGATCTACATACTTTGTGTTTCCATTATTCTCTCAGAAGTTATTCCTTGCTAATTTCCCCCCTAAGGATTGCTAGCTTCTTCAGTAGTGATTTGTTCTTTGGACAAGTCATTAGATGAGGAACAAAAGGTCAGAACACAAATGCTTTGTACCCGAGACCATTAAACAGTTGTAAATAAAATTAAAACAAGAGATACTCTGGGACTTTAGGGCAAGGCAAGCATCAGAAACATTTGCAAGGCTCACAAAATTTAAGGCATTACTTTAAATTACACAGTTAGTGTCAGAGCTAAGTCTATACTCTAAAAACAACTTTTTCTTTTGTTTTTTTACAGAGCACATTTCAAACTTGAGATAAAATAGCTTTGTTTTAGAACTTCATTCTCCTACTCAGACTGCACTATAATGTTAAAGTAAACAGTTAAGTTTTACTTATTTACTTTTTCCATGTATAATGCAGAACTCAATATGAAATATTTTAATTAATATTTGTAATTATCATGTAAGGAGACTTTAGTCTTACCCTAGTTGACCAAAGAGAAAAGACAAGGGAAGCAACATTTTGCAGCCCAAGGTAATGTGATTAACAAGTGGGAATGGTCTGGGTCTAACCTTGTGTACTTAAGGCCAAATTTTCTTAACAGATTGTGAAGTATTCCACAGAAACAAACGTTCTGAGAAATCAAAAGCTGCTGACAAATGTTTGCAAGTAAACTTTCAGTGAAATTAATTATATAGACAAATATTCAGTTGTAAATTTTAGGATTTAAAAAGGAATTTAAGATTTGGCCATTTATCAAAGTATTGAGGACTTAACAATTTTTCTGCACAAATGCAAATGGTGTTTAATAGAAAATTTTCCATTAAAATGTTCATTTAATGCTTGCTCAAATGTATGATATAGCCCATAAGTTTTATTAATTAAAGGACTACAAAAATATAGATTAATTACTGGAATTACCTTGTCACAGTAGAATACACACCGCATAATATCATTTGTATGAAGTGTCTATAATATTCACAGAAGCAAGTGGTAGAACAGTGATTATCAGAAACTAAGAGAAGGGATGAGTGAAGATTCACTGTTCAATGGGATATTTCAACTATATAAGATAAATATGTTCCGGATAGTTGCAGCTTAGTACTGTGACAATACTTTACAACCATGCAACTTGAAATTAGTATTTTACTTGCCTGTACAGCAATGCCTGGCAAGGTACCCGTGACGTATTCGATACGCCAAACACAGTAACAACAAAGTTTCATGGAGACGTTACTAGGCCCACTCGAGAAAATCGATGAACAATGGGAGGGCAGTGGCAGTGGCAGGTTCTTAAAATTTCAAAGGGTAGAGCTTATATTAAGCCATGATGATGATAAAGACATGATGATCATTTATGCATCTTTTCTTTGGTTGTCCAATAGGTCCTCTTTAGAATCAACATTTCTGAATTAAATGGCTATGTAAGGTAGTCTCTGAAGATATTTTAACAACTGCAATGTTATCTGGCCCCAGCCCATTTCTTTTTGAGAGCATTTGGACTTCCTCTTTGACCCATTTTGACATCTCTGCTCATCTCAGTCGCTGAGAATAATACTTTTGACCAGCAGAGAGCAGCAGTGATACATATTCTAAGAGTAAGTCTAATGAATTTTACCATATTTTGTAAAAAATGGACATTCTAAAATGTCCACTTTATAAGACTGACACAAACTCTGTCTTGAGGGACACCTGTTTTTTTGAAAGGTTCACTTTTAAGAAATCCTTGAAATTACACAAATTTCATAGGTTCGAACATGATACTCGCTACTAGCCTGAGTCCTTATGCTATAGTATATCCTACCGTGATAGAGTGAGAGCTGACTCCTGTTTGCTACTTTGCCTCCTGGTGCCTTGGGAGGGAGGTTCTACTCTATAAGATGTGCTCAACCCTCTTTGCTCAGTTTAAGTTTAAGTTTAAGACCTGGAGTTGTGGTGCTTCCTCGGTTGTGTATGAAATCTGCATTGATCCAGAGCACTGTATTTTATAATAGCGGTTTCAAATAACAGTGACAGAAATTGCGTTAATAGAGGAGCAAATAGAGGAAAAGACTTGGAGATGCTGTGCTTATTTCCCCCAAAAGTAGAAATAGAAGAGATAGAGCAATTACCTTGGTTGGGGCCAGAAAGGCAGCAGCAAAGATTGAAATATCTATGACTAGAGGTTGAAAGAAGTGAAATTTTTCAAGAATTAAAGGCCCAACTTCTAATTCACAGGGTGATGGTGAAAGTGTACTTAGCATAGTTGTGTATTTTGAAAATCTATAGCTTGGGGAAAAAATATCCAAACAACATTTTGAGAAGTCATGAGAGATTACTCGAGCAGGCCCAGTAATGTCTCCATTGGAGACTTTTGTTGTTACTGTGTCTGGCTGGAGCGATAGCACAGTGGTAGGGTGTTCGCCTTACAAGCGGTCAACATGGCCGACCCGAGTTCAATTCCTCCGCCCCTCTCGAAGAGCCCGGCAAGCAGAGTATTCGATATGCCAGACACAGTAACAACAAAGTCTCCAATGGAGACGTTACTGGGCCCACTCGAGCAAATCGACGATCAACGGGAGGGCCTTTACTTTACTTTACTATGAGAGATTACATTAAATTGGAGTGAAATGGTTTGAAATGGTTCAGAGGTAAAGGTCCGGAAGAAAGTTGAGAGACCTCTTTTATTCTAATCTTTAAGTTAAAGGTGTGGAAAATGACTGAGTGTTTGAAGTGAAAGATGAGCGGCCATTATTTAGTTTGTAAAGCCTAAGGCCCCAATTTTCTATCAGGATGATTTGACTGAGGGTTGGTCACTTGAACATAGAAAGTAGGATATGAAATACACATTAAACAAAAAGGAGTGCTTAATAGTCTATACGAACAGCTCAAATATAAGTGAGTTTAGTTGAGGTCCTATAGATAGTGATGATTGTATAACTAGGAGGTATCTTATTTTTAATTACCAGGGACCACTAGTATTCAGAAGACTTAAGTTTGCTATGAAATTAGAATTGAGGATGGTGGATAACTGAGAGGAAGGATTTATCCAGGGAGAGGATGAGGATGCTTAATGTTGTACTTCCGTGGAATGCAAGACAAGATGAAGGTGGGTGTAATGATGTCCAGGGGCTGCAGAAAATCAGAGTCCTACAGGCATTCACAGAATTCTGGAGGAAAAAGCACTAACAATCTTTATTTCCCAGTCACCCCTTAATTTTCCTGGGTTATTTGGAGTTCTGGGCACATAGAACCCATCCATTCAATAAATATATTCATACCTATCATCACTTAGAAAACATAGTGTTAAGGTTTTATATGCTGGGAAATAATCAACCTCTGTTGTAAAAATTAAAAGTCTACAAAGGTTTAAATTAAAAATAGCTGTATTTGTTGTGCTCCACTCCTAATCATCGCCAAAAAAGGGGCGTCTTTCTGGGCTAATTACCTGTGAGGCAATTAATGAATTCCCTTCCCTATAAAAAGGATTATTTTTGTCGGTTTCAAAAACTTCTATTCTAACATTCTGTCAGTGATATCTGCTGCGCAACTACCAACCTAGGAAGATGTTTTAGTCTCAATGGTACTAGCCTGTGGGATCCACACTCCCATCTTCAGAGTTCTAGGAATGTGAAAACTTAAATCTGGGAGAATCCTGGGAAGCAGTGAGACCATATAATTTACTTCCCAAACCAAGAGATCTCTTAAAAAAAAAAACACTTATAATAACTAAGGCGATCAAATGCAAAGTAAGCAATGTGAGCAGCCTCACACCTTCCTCAGATACATGATGTTCCTTCAGATGGTTTCTCTCTCTTTTTTTTGTATTTATTCTAGTCATTTATTTTTCTTCATTTTTTAAAAAATTTTTATTAGTGAAACACCATGAGGTGCAGTTGTAGACTTATAATTTTTTGTGCTTGGGTTTCAGTTATACAATGATCCAGTACCCATCCCTCCACCAGTGCCCATTCTCCACCACCACTAATCCCAGTATCCCTCCCACCCCCCACACCCCTGAGGCTGGCCTTGGAGGTTTACTCCATGGCTTGGAGGCCAGATGGTTTCTCTTAATCCAGTGTGCCCATTTAATAAGTATGAAGACATGGGTAAATATTGGAAGCATCCATTGATTTATTGGGTGCAGTGCTGCAAAAGAACAAGGCAAAGGAATTCTACCTAACAGACTAGCATCTACAATAAATGGTATAAGAACAAGGCACTGAACTACTCACAGTTCTGGTGAAGTTTCCATCCTGAGTGTTTTAGGCATCTCGGCAGACATTCTTCATGAAAGATTCTAAAGCATGGACAATAATAGAATGGATTCTCTATTTTAGCATTCTAAGTGCTTTTCCTTGAAATATGTTCCAACTAATAAAAAAAAGGCTGGAGCGATAGCACAGTGGTAGGGCGTTCACCTTACAAGCGGCCAACATGGCCGACCCGAGTTCGATTCCTCCGCCCCTCTCGGAGAGCCCGGCAAGCTACCGAGAGTATTCGATATGCCAAACACAGTAACAACAAAGTCTCCAATGGAGACGTTACTGGGCCCGCTCGAGCAAATCGACGATCAACGGGAGGGCCTTTACCTTTACCTTAATTAAAAATAAAAAGCTAAGCACACAGTAAAATCATTCCCTTCTATCCTCTATCCTCCCCAGCACCCTTCCCCTTGACACCACCTATCTCTATTCCTATCTGTCTGATTATGTTTCTCTCTGCCCCTCTTTCTCTCTCTCTCTGTCTTTCTTTGTGTTTGGTCTACAACCATAAGGAGGCTATGACTCCCTAATTTGTGCTCCAGAGTCACCTACTGCAGTGCTCAGTGCTCAGGGGAGCCTGTGTCACCAGTGTTCAAACCCACCTCCCACTCCCTCCCACCTCCCGTTCTTCTCTTCTCACAACTTTATTTTCCTTTCACAACTACTTTAGTAAACAGGAAATCAATAGTGATGAGTGCTCTGCTTCACCTGAGTGGCTCATCTGAGCAGTCATATCTGAAAGATAGATTCTTTCAAATGTTACATTTACCGAGCTTTGGAACTTTTATTGATGGGTAGAGGGGCACATCTGGCACTGCCCAGGGCTTACTCCTGACTCTGACATCAGAGATCACTTCTGCATTGCTTGGGAGAGCTTCGGAAGTGCTAGGGATCAAAACATGGTTGGCTGTATTGCAAGTAGGACCCTTAACCCTATACTCTCTCTACAGCATGAATTTTTTTTTATTGAAAAATAATGTGTGGCAGAAAACTGTAGATATCCTAAGTTCGCATTAGGACAGATTTTCACAAACTAAATAAATTTGTGCAATTACCAAACAGGTCTAAAACAGAAGCAGCCATCCCCAAAGCATCCTGTCTCCCTTCCATCTCTATGCTTTTCCTCCCTCAAGTTGTCAATTTTCCTGACTTCTGAAAACAGTGGGGACGAGTTTGTTATTCAGGTTCTCTGTGGAAGTATATAGAGGATGCAGTAAGCACTCCTGACGTTGACTTCCTTTGCTCAGAATTCTTCACCTCATTTATACACATTGTGCTTGTGTGTGTAGGAATCTTGGGTGTGCCTAGATGACAGCTATTTTACTAATACTATTAATAAAGGGAATTTTTTCAATATGAGGTTATAAAAATGTGCTGCTGTGAATAATCTACTAGATGTATTATGCTGAATACACATGTGCTTTTCTGTTGGAGAACTAAATAAGAGAAAAACTATGCATATCTTTAGCTTTATGTGCTGAAGTGGTAAGTTGCGTGTTAATGGTATTCGTGCAATAAAATGTTTGAATTATACAGTTAATCTGTAATTTTTAGACCCAGAATAAGTCTGCAAAACGCTGACTCTGCTCTAACAGTCTTTATAAACTACTCATTTATTCTTTAACATGCTTTTATGTAGCTTCTCCACAGGTAATCTTGCCAGTACAGATACAAATAATATCCAGTGAATATCCACTATCAAAGAATTTGCAGTATGGTAGAATTAATGAGAATAGTATAAACTGTAGATTGTTTTTAATGATATAAAGGAGAAAGTACTATTAAGTAAAAGAAGCTTCTTGGAGAATGGCTATGAACTGCTCAGATGGTAAAAGAAAGAAAGAAACTTTGGCAAAGCACAGTGGTTCACAAACCTAGTTGTCTCTGGAATTATTTAGTGTTATTTCCCAAAGTGGGTGATACTACCCTATGCCGCCATTGAGGGAAATGGGGTCTCAGGAAAGATCAAGGTGGCTGCTCTGTAGCCTTGCGAGTTGCTTTCTGTTTGTTCACTTAAGGAAGGTGCATTTCTGGGATGGGGGGTTGTTGAGGGATGGGGAGGTGGAGCAAAAACTGTTTGGGGAGGAAGCACAAGCCTAATAAATTTGGGCAGTAATGACAAATACATCTTTATCAATATAATATCTGAAGTCCACTTTGGATCAATTAGACTTTTTGCACGGGGATTAGGATGTATCATAGAAGTAAAGCACTTGCCTTGGATGTTTGAGGTCCTGTATTTAATCCCTGGCACCTCACGGTCACTGTCCTCCCATTGTTCATCGGTTTGCTTGAGCGGGCCCAGTAACGTCTCCATTGTGAGACTTGTTGTTACTGTGTTTAGCATATCGAATACGTCATGGGGAGATTGCCAGGCTTTCCCGTGCGGGCGAGATACTCTCGGTAGTTTGCCAGGCTCTCTGAGAGGAGAGGAGGAATCGAACTCGGGTCGGCCATGTTGGCTGCATGCAAGGCAAACGCCCTACCTGCTGTGCTATTGCTCCAGCCCCCCGGCACCTGTGGAAAGTAAAAATAAAAAATCTGCAGTGAGGATCCTGACTATCTATGAATTTTGCAGTTTTGTTGAATGATTCTCATATAACCTTTTGATTGAAACAACTGATTTCATGGGTTTACAAAACTGAATGTTTCTTATGATTGATGCACAGGCTTAGAGACGTAATAGTAAGATTTAAAACATCCTAGACTGGAGAGTCACAAAGGCCATCGAAGGCTGCCTCTTTGGTCTAAGATTTCTCCAGGAAAAAAAAATAAAATTTGCATTTCATAGAATTCAGTAAGTATAGCATGAAGAATAGGTAGAAGAGAGGTATTTAAGAAGTCTCCTGAGTCAGAGATGTCTAAAACAGCATTTATATTCACGCTGATTTAATTAGCATTTCTGTTTCAACACTGGTTACATTAGCTGTGTTTTGGAGATATTTATTCCAAGAACCTCAACTTACACTAAATAAACACTTTTAAAATAGCCATCTTAGAGAATCTTCCTGTAAATATTTTGCATTTTTAAGGATCCAAGGCTTATGTCTTTCTATTCTGTGAACTGGGGGAAAAAATCCCCAAAGTCGGAAACATTTGTATAGTCACTGTTCTTTTCTAACTTAGCAATAGGTGGTTTGGAAATGGGGATTGGGATGTCAGCAGCTGTTGTGTGTGAGGAAAGCCAGAGAGAAAATGTTGAATGTGTTTATACCTCATTGTTTCTACTGTAAGGGAGGAGTGGAGTGTGGCGAAAGACTACAGTTTCCGAATTTCTGAAATCACATTTCCTTAAGAGCTTATTCCTTCAATTCCTGGGAAAGAGATCTCGCAGACAGTTTTTGAATCATTATAAACAATCGTTTTTAATGATTGAATGGGTAGAAAACATATCTGCTCACTCTCTCAGGCATTGTAATTTTTTTGATTGGATGGCTGGTTTCATTTTTTTTCTCATTTTGTTTTGTTTTATTTGGGGGCCACACCTGACTGCTGAGGGTTGGCAACTGACTCTGTGCTGAGTGATCACTCCTAGTTGACTCAGGAGACCATATAGGATGCTTGGAATCAAACCGGGGTCAACTGCTTACAAGGCAAACACCCTACTGCTGTACTATTTCTAGGGCCCTAGTTTCTAATAATACCAGTGATCAATGGACCCCCTCCCTTCTATGGTAAACTGGTATCAGTAGGTTGATTTTAACCTTCTGTTGCCTTTTCCCATTGCCTTACTAAGCAATTTACTGCTTTGATCCTTAGATGGAAATAGAAAGTATTATACTGAGTGAACTAATTCAGAAAAAAACAGGGAAAATGCAGAATTCTTTAATATGAAGTCAACACTGTCAACACTGTCCTCCCATTGTTCATCGAGTTGCTCGAGCGGGCCCAGTAACGTCTCCATTGGAGACTTTGTTGTTACTGTGTTTGGCATATCGAATACATCACGGGGAGCTCTCTGTAGCTTGCCGGGCTCTCCGAGAGGGACGGAGGAATCGAACTCGGATCGGCCATGTTGGCTGCGTGCAAGGCAAATGCCCTACTGCTGTGCTGTTGCTCCAGCCCCTTAATATGAAGTATATAAATATATATACATATATACATGTATGTATATGTGTATGTATATATACATACACAGGATATATATGTATATACATATATAGTTATATATATACACATATTCTAAATGCATATATACCTACATATTTATATACATGTATGTCTTGGCATATTTAAAGAACAACTGCTGCAAATGTTCTTTTTGGTTATTGAGTAGTGCTATTTACTTAAAGAACAAAAACTGTTACTAGACACAGACCTTCTATGCCATGTTTTGAAATGTCACCTGCTTCGTGAGCAAGGGGTTATTTCACTGCACTTTGACAGAGTTTTTTAATCAGGGAGAAAACAATCTCAAGAGCCCTGGGTTTCTGTTTTCTTTATTCCATTTGACATTTCTGAACACAGGTTCTTTTCTTTCTATTTTCCTGCTTCATCTATCCACGGAAGCAATTTGTACTTCCTGTTTTTATAGTGCTCCTACCATCTCCTTGCAGCTCTTTGTAATAGAGGGGATTGAACATGACAGTGTGATTTTTGCTAATTCTTCAACCTGTGAAGTCAAGCATTTGAAGGTCAGTGTTAAAGAGAAACAGACTAGAAGTTCTTTGGAGAAACATAGGTGGTTATGCAAGGCAATTGTGATAGGAGTCATTGCAATAGAGACTGCAGGTTTGGACAACTTCAATATACTCTTACAAATACAGGTTGAGGTGGATGACAACTTTCTTAACCCCAAATCCTGGGATAATTTTACACATACTTTGGAGACTCTGAATATTCAGGGCAGCATCGTTAACAGAAAGTGATTAAAGAGAGAATGCAGCAATGAGAGGTCAGTCGTATCTTAATGGGAGTGAAGCAAAGAGAATGCCATTGATCTAGTCTTTGGAAAGTGCGATTTTCCAGCTATGCTGCCTCTGCACCAGCATGATACAGGGTTTCTGATATTCGGGCTCTTCATCTATTCATTTTGGGTATTCCCTCACTGAATACATAGAAATTACTAGGTCCTAAGTTTTCTTTTAAATCTGAAAAACATCAATGAGTAAGATAGGCAAAGTCATGCCACCCTGATACGTGTATTTTATTTGGACCCAGTAGTGGGGTGAATATTGGCAGAAGGTAGGATAATAGTTTTGTAAGTCACGTTCACGATCACGACCATCCTGTTGTTCGTCAATCGCCTCGAGCAGGCCCCCATAACGTCTCCTTCGTCCTAGCCCTGAGATTTTTTAAAAAGAGCCATATTCAAGGCTGTTTCAGGGATAGGAGAATGAGACCCATCATTGTTACTGATATTTGGCATATTGGGTACGCCACAGGGAGTTTGCTAGACTCTGCCGTGTGGGCAGGCAGTTTTGTAAGTGTTGATGCCAAGCAAATAGTGGTGGCTAAGATAACTTTAGATGGGAAGTGTTACTCAAGTCCTTCTCAAACTAGCCATGAGAGATATGGTCACGTATTACTTGGGTCTTCATGGTTGCAGAAACAGACTCTAACACAAAGAGGAAATTGAGGTAGTATGTCTATTTCTCGCCAAAATAAAACATCAAAGGAGACATAAGACTGACATCTCTGCTGTAGTATTACACCAACCAACATGTTTTCAGATGGAAGACCTGAGAACTTCCAGATCACGTTAGTCATGGCCACCCACACTGTCAGGCACAGGAAGCACTGACGAATTAGTGGTCATGCTGTTGGCATGCATTGCAGAAGAATAAACTTTGGGAAATATCATCAAGGAATAGGATGCTACTGTTTTTTGTTTGTTTGTTTGTTTTTGTTTTTCTTGACAGTTGATCTCAAGAGCATGTGAAAGTGTAGAGATGAATGCCAGTTGCAACTGGAGAATCCCTTCTCTGCCTGCCATTGGGATATAGATAGCCATCATCTTGTAAGTGGACTGTGTGTCTGTATTCTCAAGGTGGTTGGTGATGTGGGAGGCATTTGCTGATATCTGGGGGCAGAAATACTCAGAGATATTTCCTCCTGAGTTGAGGCCTCAGTTGCTGTGGAAGAATAGAGCTTGTGAGGGTCAAATGAAGTATAATCCAGCTTGAGATATAGCAACTGCTAAGAACTCCATATGACTATAAGCTTGAAGTGTTGCAACAATGGAAAAGAGCAGTTTGGGACCTAACTATAGATTGACTTAGGCGGTCAAAATAATTTGATATCCATGTCTGTCCTACCATATGTAAAGTCATTATACCAGGTTTATTATTGTTGTTAGGGGTAAAAAAGTTATAATATTCAAGCAGCTTTAAGTAGCTTCAGGGTTCTGGGAAACAGGTGCACCCAATGCCTCTCATATTCTCATCATTTCTGCTGGAGAACTTGACTTTCCCAATGACAGGTTACTCTGGGAGCTTTTCCTTCCCCACAACATCATGGGAGTCTAGTCACATCACCTCTGTCATAAGATAAGTATTGCTTGGGGGCAAATTCACACCATATCTGCTCACTGACCAAGGCCAACCACTTACCAAGACTGACAGTTGGGAAGAAACACTGAGGTCTCGCTAAATGATGCCAACTTTCCTCATATCACCATGGTGATGTTTGTCAAAATTTATTCTTCCATGACACATGTCACAAGCATGACCCCTAACTCCTCAGTACTTCCCGTGCTTAACAGTGTGGGTGGGTGACTGGCCATGACTCTTGTGACCCAGAAGTTCTCAGGTCTTCCATTTGGACATGTTGGATGGTATATAGTAGAGCAGAGATGCCAGTCTTATCTCTACTTAGATTGTTTATTTTGGCGAGAAATAAAAATACTCTTCTAGTTTTCTCTTTGGCTGTGTGGGTGTCGGGACAACTGTCACTACAGACAAGCATTAGCGCTGACTTTCAAAAAATCATTTTGCTTCTCTGGACCTTCATTTTCTCCTATATAAAATGGGAAGAAAGACTTGATTCCAAATAAACCCATGCTTATTTTATTCACTAAATTCTGAACATCCAGAAGGCAAGATGTTATTTTTGCTAACTTCTCACCTTCTTCTACAAAATAGATGCATAGTAAATAAATATCCACTGACTATTGATTTTTCACTTTTACTTCTCAGGGCTTTTAAATGACATACACAAGGGCTCAACTTTGCTTTCTGTTTGAGCTACCTGCAGTAAGATAATTCTTCCACAGGACCCTAGCTGCTTCATGCATTCAGTAGGGAATATCTTTGTAATCAGGCTCTACAGAGAATCACCAGGATTTCAGGAGACACTGTGTGTGAAACCATTCAGAATGACAGTAAATGCTTAACAGATTTATTGCTATCCACATCTTTTCTTCCTATAAGGTTTTGCAAGCTGATACCATGACCATAATAGTTTTCAGAAATTATGGGAAGGTAGTCCTGGGTTCCCAAAGACTGATGGTTTAAATAACAGAATAGTTATGTTTATGTTAATCATTTGAATCTTTGGTGTTTTGTTTATTCCTGGTGAAAGGTCATGGGAAGAACTCAATCTAAACCTACACTAGAAAGATTGCAGACTCTGCCAGTTCAAGATAATTGCAATGTGCTTATAAACTCAGGAATCTGAATCATGAACTGAGACCCTGATTCATCTCTAATGTTTTATCTATGAGCCCTAACAACTGAAAAGAAATGAAAAGAAATTTTTTGATGTTTCAGCTGTACAGTGAGCTGGGCCATCTCTCTCTGAAATCTTCCTCCTCCACCCACAAGACTGAAAAGCAGGAAAGAGGCAGGTTTGCCCCCTCAGTGTTATGTCTAATTAATGTGTTCCTTAGGGAATTCTTTTCAAACTTGAGGTAGCTGCTAAAAGAATATGCAAAGGGTAATGTGACCCTCTTATACCCCCCTAATAATAACCAATTATATTAGAGCAAATCATTATACAAGAGTTGAGTAAAGGAAGGTATAAGGTGTTCTCTAAACTGATTATATGACTATTCAGAGTCCTCAAACATACAAACAAAAAGAGTTTATTGTTTCTCTGTAGCACAAGTCTCTCTCAGAAATTGAGTGTCTTCCTGAACGTCCAGTGTGTCTGCAAGTCTAGCAAAGCTGAACAGGGATTACTTGCAAACTTGAAATGCACATTCTTGGACCCACCCCAGATGGGGCCCACCCCACCTACTGAATCTGAAAAGGGGACTGTATCGAGACAGTTTTTATAAGCTTACTTTTAATGGAAATTTAACTGTGAGAACCCTGGCTGGTTCACCAAGCAAAGATGAAAGCCAAGTCACCATTTCACAGACCACCCTAAGGATGCAACTCCACTGGCCTCCCTCCTCCAGGTTCTCCCAGACACCTGAGCAATGCCATCTTACTCCTGACTTTCTTTTCCCAAAGTTTTGCCTTAAGCTGAAAGACCATTGAAGGGTTTTCCAGGATGCAGAGGAAGGCGACTGAGATCATGGGGATGAGATCATGCTGATGAGGTGGCAGAGGACAAACGCATATCAATCTTGTGGGGTCGAAACATTTGTTGTCAATGCTAAGTTAGTTTCCCCGTTTTACAGAATAGCCCTAGTCTTGGATTTTTTTTTGAAGTGTCTGTAGCTGTTTCCTTGTTGAATGTCACACCAATTCTGCCTTCCTCTCCACAGTCAGTGTCTGGGCTGGAAAGATGGGTGTGAGGGGAATGTAAAAGGGGAAAAAAAAAGTTCTGTTAAAATATTAAAAGATCAACACAGAGAGGCACAGCAGGGAAGGTCACAGCTGGAAAAGATTATGGCCACAATTTAAGCCACTCATTTTCAGATTTAAAAAAAGGGAAAAGGAGGCTCAGAGGGGTGAAATGACTTCCAAAAACCACAGGGAAGAACTCAGTCTTCCAGAAGCCTTCCTGCCATTCACACCAGTCAGCATTTCTCCAAATGGGACCTTGGAACTCTACTCCATGGGCTAGGAGATCACTGCTTACATTAATACCTCTAAATATCTTAGGACTGGGCATCTCATGCTTTTAGTTATTTATTTTGTTAATGATTTTTTAAAATAAATTGAGTCACTGAGATACACAGTTAGGTTTCAATCATACAATGTTCCAACATCCATCTCTCTACCACTGGTCATTTCCCATCACTGATGACACGTTTTCTTCCTGTCACCCCAATACACACTCCCAACCTGCTCTGTGGCAGGCTCTCTCTCTCTCTCTCTCTCTCTCTCTCTCTCTCTCTCTCTCTCTCTTTCACTCTCTCTCTCCGCACCTGTCTCCCCTCACCTCTCTCCCCCAAATATCTCTCACCCTCTCTCCTTTTTTCCCTCTTTTGGACATTATGGTTTGCAATGAAAATACTGAGAGGTTATCATGTTTCTCCCAATGGACTAAGGGATTTGCTGCCATTACTAGGTTGTGACTTCCACCATCATAGTCCAAAAAGGCTGCTGCAGTTCCAAAGATCACAGCTATGAGACTAGCCCCAAAGAAATTAATAGCTGAATTAAAAATGAAAATTTGTTAAATTCTTTTAAGTAGAAATGGTTATCCTTATCATATAATTCCCTCTAAAATCCTAAGATAATAGCAGGTTCACCCCTTACTCAGAACCATTCCTTAGTTGCAAGTAAGATGGAGTGTGTCTCAGGGACCAGTCTGAGTTGGAATATATTGATCATCAGGCACACATAAAGAAAGGTCTGTGATACTCCCTTTCTACAAAAGTGCTTCTCTATTTTTCTGTAAAAACTACCTCTTGTGACCTTGTAGGGAATAGAGTTTCTTTGAGAACAAGAGTCGTTTTACTAGCCTGCTGACTTCTAGCCGATAAAGTTCTTTCTCAACCTGAAATAGAAAAATCTAAATGTTATTTTCATAACAATCCAAATATCTTCTTTGACATATTCTCTTTTATTTTTACCCTCACACAAGTTAGAGTTTGTCAGACATTGTGTGGTATCAACATCACAAATTGAATTAAAACACAGACCCAGATTTTTCTCTTAAATTGAACAGAAAGTTTTAAAAAATCACAAATACAATTTTACTCTTCATACTTTTTCTGTGTCATAGGAAATAGTATTATTTTGGATATAATAGTGTTATTGTTGTTTATTAGTATTTATTTTTCATTTCATTTTTAAAGAATTAGTGCTAATTGGTAAAAATAATGTCAGCAAATATTTTGTGGGGGCTGACAATTGTTAAGAGTTGAAGGAGGTTTTAGATCAAGAAGTTTTAATAACTTCTGCATTCTACTTTACTGGTTTGGGCCTCGATTTGCTTGAGCGGGCCCAGTAACGTCTACATTGGAGACTTTGTTGTTACTGTGTTTGGCATATCGAATACGTCACGGGGAGCTTGCCAGGCTCTGCCGTGCGGGCTTGGGCCTATACCAAGCAGTGCTCAGGACTTCCCCCGGCTTCTGTAAGCAGAAATAACTCCTGGGAGGCTCAGAGTGTCATATGGGGTAGCAGGGATTGAACCCAGGTCAGGCTGCATGGAGAGAAATTGCCCTATTCACTGTACTATTCCCCTGGTCCTCTATTACACTTTAAAAACAAATAGTAAAGGGTCAGGGCTGTAGTAAAGGGTTGGAGTGGATACCTCACAGGTAAATGGCCCCCAATTCAATTCTGGGCATCTCATGGCCTCACAGTACTAAACAGGCAGAAAAACTATTGGTAGAAGTAACCCTTAAGCACTGTGGGGAGATTACAAAATTAATCAAATAAGAACTGGTTGAATCAACAAGTTCATTAGAAGAAGACAAATTTGAACTTGAAAGCAATGTGAGGGTAGAAATATTTGCTAATTACGCAAGTTCCTCGTGTACTTCATGTCACATAATCAATAAAGATGGATGGGATAAATGAAACAATTTATAGTTTACTCTCAAATCCAATGGTAATTAACCACAACACCTTAGAATTAATTTTTTCAAGCAACTGCCCCATCTCTATCTAACTCAGGGTAAAAATTGGCACCAGGGGTGGGTATTGAGTCCTGCTGTCATTCTGAGGTCCCAGAACTGATGTAAAGTAGGAAGCACCCAGATAGAGAACTATATGTCTGCTTACCCAGGCACCCTCTCATCTCTATCTGCCTCGCTACCTCCAAAGATTTCTTTTTTAATTTTTATTTTTGTGTTTTGGGGCCACAGCTTCCTATGTTTAGTGCTAACTCCTGGCTCTGCAGTCAGGGATCAATCACTTCTGCCAGAGCTCAGGGGACCATATTTGACGTCAGGGATGTGACACAGGTTGACTGTGTACAGGCAAGTGTCTTACCCACTTGTACCATGTTTCCAGCCCAAAAGATTTCATATTTGAGTGTCAGGTTTATTTTTAAGCTTCAGAGATCTGGATACTAATAACTTGGGAAATAAGAAACTCTCACTCTATTTACATTGCCATTGCACACAGAATCTTTGTATTAGATTGAATAACTCAGGGAAAAATAACTTGGTTCATAAAAATTACACACAGAAATCTTTTTCTAGGCTATTTTTGGGTTTCTTTTGTTATACTGAAAAATAATTATAAGAAAATGTTTAGTATAATTTTCCTAAGTATCCCCCAACTCGTCCCCTGCTGTTAACACACACACACACACACACACACACACACACACACACACACACACCCTTCCTACACTGCTAGTAACTTGCCAATAGTAAGGCTTTTACCCCAAAGTGGAATTCATCCTAAAAAAGAAAATATTTTCTCACAGAGTCTGTTATACAAGGCAGAGTGACTTTTGTTTATTATTTGACTTTTACTGTGCTGTTGATGTCATATATTAAGGTCAAGAGTTGACATTGTCTCACTTCATGTGGGTTCCTAACTAAATACTATAACTGGTTAGAAAATGAAGAAATGATATTAGAATCTTATAAACACACACACAGCCTCAGTATAGTGCTAGAAGATTCCGAGTCTGGTGAGAATTTATTTCCTGGTTTATAGATGGTCAATTTCTCATTATGCCTCACATGGAGCAATGGGCATGGGGTTCTGAGGACTCTTCTGTTGAGGGCACTCATGGTTACATCAGGGGTCACCACCAGGACCTAATCATCTCCTAGAGGCCCCATCTCCAGTATCCTCACAGTGTGGAAAGGGATTTTCACATGTGAGTATCAGGAGAACAGGAGCATTCAGACAACAGCCATTATCTCCAATGGAACATTGAAAATTCTGAGATTCAGGGTGGAAACGTAACTCTAAATAAGAAATCACTGTGGAATCACAATTCAGAATTTTGGAACTTCTGAAATTTTTAAGATACATTGATAAGAGCTTATTAACCACATTTCTACCTGAATAATTAACCAAGAAAAGAGAAATGAAATATGTTGATAATGGACTATTCATTTGACAAGCAATTTGTCACTAACTTCTCCCTTACATTATCTAATTTGAGCCAAAGAGGATTGTTCATGTCAGAGAAGTTAAATAACCTTTCCCAAATCACACAGCCAAAGTTAAAGGTAACATTTAAGGTGACATTTTAAGTAAAAGACATGCTCTATCTCTCTTTGTGGATTGTATGGTGAGGTATTATCTTCCAAAGGCGCAGAGATATGAATACCGTCTTTTGTGGTATTATAGTATTTTCTTATATAAAAAGACAGTGATAAAGGTCTGGCTATGTAATTACCCTCTATCCAAAAATGAAATAAAAAGTGTAAGACATGTTCAAACTTCTGAGTAACTTAAATGCCCCCAATTAAGAAAATCTATGTTCAATGCACATAAAGAATAACTACTCTGAGATCTCTAGGTATGCAAGCCTGTGAAAGCTCTTCTATTTCTACCTCTTTATCCTCCTGGATAGAAGGGAACGGGGTAGGAGTGGAAGAGAGGAAAGATGGATTGAGGGGAGTAAGCTTCTCGGGTTGAATACGGGTCTTCACGGCTCTAGCAGTGCAAGTTCTCTTGCCTTCACTAGACAGTTTTGCTGCCAGGAAAACCACACAGACTTCAGAAAAGAATTGATAAGCTAGAGAAACCGTCCTCCAAAGAAACAGCCAAGTTGATACCTTGATCTCAAATTCATAACCTCAGGAAGAGTGAGCAATCAATTTCTCTTGTTTAGGTCACTAGTGTCACACTTGTTAGGGAAGTTCTCCCCAACTGACAGATTGTTCCTCTGGAGAACCATGACTTCTACTGTGATCTTTATATTGGTGTCCTCTGAAGCTCCACAGTGCAAACCAACAGACAACCCAAAATCATGGTTTTAGGAATTGGGGCCTTTGACTGGTGATGAGTTAATGAAGATGGAGTTTTCAAGAATTTAATTAGTACCCTGATAAATGATGTTCTAGGAGAACCAGGGAGTTAGGCTGACACCACATAGCATCCCCAGACCTCACCTGTTACAACCCTGGTGTCCTCCTAATATTGCCAGGAGTGGCACCTCCCCAACCAGCCCCATTGGGAGCAGACCCTGTCAAAGAAACTGAAGACACAGCGAAAAGTTGGGACTCTACAACTTGAAAGAGGACCTTTCCTAGACCATGACTGTCCTGGAAGTTCACTCTCACATCTGAGATAAATGAAAGTTAGCAGTGTATATGTCACCCAGTCAGTGGCATTTTACTCTAGCAACAAGAGGCCCAAACTGTCTCTAATCACAGGACAATGGCATCCAAGTTTCCCAGTACACATTGTCTGTACACAAGACAAATATTTGTGGACACTGTTGGTCTTACTCAGCGGAATGGGGCTGGAAGGGCTCGTCTCTCCCTTTCCCAATCTACTCCTTTGGTGTGATCCCTTTCTCCTTTGTGTTTCTAAACCACACAAAGCTTTGGATTGTCAGTCTCAACACATTGAATAATAGCACTTAATTAACAAGCACACACAACTCTGACACCTTTTACTAATTAATTTATCCCAACTCTAATTTCCTTTGCCTCTCAGTTTCTAAATTCTAACTAAACTTGCTAATTACTAGCTGCTAATTCTGTTGTAGTCTTTTAGAAAAAAAGGAGAGGAATCTTAGAAATATCAGTTTTTGAGATAAAGAGGGGCACAGTTTTGAGAAAGACCATTTCTGTTTAAGAAATATAGATTAGGTGATGAAAAAATAGCTGAATTTTTAAATTAAATTTTCAGTCTTTGTGTGAAATACTCACTTTCCAAGTTTTATTATACACTTTTAATTTATATATCATTGTTTACAATATTCTGTCCTCCCATTGTTCATCGATTTGCTCAAGTGGGCCCAGTAACGTCTCCATTTTGTTGTTACTGTGTTTGGCATATTGAATACGTCATGGGTAGCTTGCCAGGCTCTGAAGTTATATTTTATAACATATTTACTGGTTATGGCATATTGAGAGAAAGAATTTGGAGCTCTGACCTCCATCGATGATTAAGAATCAGGGACGCTGTCTCATTTGCCAAGGCATCAAAAATCAGATGGACTGGACACATAATGAGATTTGGATACGACTGCTGGACTAGAGCCATTACCGATGGATTCCACAGGACGTCAAAAGATCGCGTGGCTGCCCACCTACGAGAAGGTCAAGCTCTTTGTCAAGATGCTGAACGATCAGTTTGAGGCTCTTTGTGTTCTTAGAACAAGCAGACGCCATTGGGCTACATTAGTACTTGACAGGGACAAATGGAGACGTTATTGGTGCCCACTCAAGCAAATCAATGAGTAACGGGATGTCAAGTGATCAAGTGATACTTTATAGATGCAAAGACACTACACTAATCCCTCTACTGGTGTTTCAAGTTACTACCCCTGTTATTCCATAACTCTGTTGCCCTGTCCCTCCTTAGTTCCATTCTATTTATAATATTTCAGGATTTGTACTCATTGGGGACTACTTCCTTTCTTGATTTTTTAATATACAACATATGAGTTAGATCAATTTAGCCTTTATCTTTGACGTTATGAATCACTTTACATGACACCCTGCAATTCTATTCATTGCAGAAAACTGTAAAATTTCATCTTTTCTCACAACTAAATAGTACTCCACTGCATATATAGCATAACTTTTCTTTCCATTCATCTGTACTCTCTGGAAAATGGTTTGGACAATTCTCAAAACATTATGAATGAAACTATTTTTTGACCAGGTGATTCCCCTGCTAGGAATCTACCCCAAAAAACATAAAACATAAAATATTCACCTGAAAAGTCATGTGCATCGATGTTCATCACAGCAATAGCCAAGGTCTGGAAACAACCCATGTGCCCAACAACAGATGAGTAACTGTTCTGTTATTTTTTTAAACTACAGAGACACATATTTAATGCTTGCAGAAAGTCAAAAGAACCTCAGCATCACATTTGGGAAGTTGTGAGTTCACAGATGTGACTGTGAGTTGAATGCCTGTGTGAGGCGGGTGATCAAAGCTCTCTCTCTCTCTCTCTCTCTCTCTCTCTCTATATATATATATATATATATATATATATATGGTTTGGTTTGTGGGCCACAGCTGGCTACAGTCAGGGATCACTCCTGGAGAGCTCAGGGCATCATAGAGGGCACTAGGGATTGAACCTGGGTTTGACCCGTGCAAGGCAACTACTGTACTATTTTTATCCATTATATTATCTCTCTGGCCTCTCTATAATGTATTTCTAACCAGTGGGTCAACCAGCAAAAAATGTAGGTGGTCATTGATTTTTTCTCTATTGTCTTAACCTTGTGTAAACTCCCTTTCAATAACTCTAAAGTATAAAGGAAAACTAAAGAGTAATGTATCAAAACCCTTCCCTGTTTTCTGTCAGTTCCAAGTGCTGCCTCCATGAACCAGGGTTTCCTTTCTTTTGCAGTGCAGATTATTTTCTCCTTTATCCTTCTAAATAAATCCAACTCAAATTACCTAGTTGAAGAAGACAGTGTTTCTCAAAATTTATCATCAGGAGGCTTGAGTGATAGTACAGTGGGTAAGGCCTGCCTAGCAGGCGGAGACTCGGGTTTAGTGTCCAGCATCCCATATGGTCCTCCGAGCACTTCCTGGAGTGATTCCTGAGTGCAGAGTCAAGAGTATCCCTGAGCATTGACAGAAATGGCCCAAAAGAAAAGAAAAGCCCCACAAAATTCATCAGCAAATCACATACTTCTAGACACAAACATATATATTAGTAATTAAGTTAAAACATGACTCCCCAAACACATACACACACAACCCCTATAACTCTAAAATTATTAGTCCTTCAGACATTGTTCTTAGTAATTTTATACTGTTGGTTTAACGTATAGCACTTGATGTGTGTTAATAGTTTTGAATAGGTTCTTTTATCAAGTTTTAGGATCACGATCATGATCACAATCATCCTGTTGTTTGTTGATTGTCTCGAGCAGGCACCAATAACATCTCCTTCTACCTAGCCCTGAGATTTTAAAAGAGCCATTTCAATGCTCTTTCAGGATTAGGAGGATGAGACCCATCATTGTTACTGGTATTTGGCATATTGAGTATGACACGGGAAGTTTCCCAGACTCTGCTGTGTGGGCAGGATACTTTTTGTAGCCTGCCAGGGTCTCCAAAGGAAAGATAATAAGCTGTCACGTGGCCGCGAATGTGGCTGTGTGCTTCCAGGAGCTGGGTTTTATAGTCTCTGCATCTTGGCCGTTGATGGGACCAACCTGGCGCTGTTGGCAGCTAGTGGGTGTGACGCCTACCTACTGTAAGATGGGGGGTCTTGGTGGAGAAGGCCCAGTCCCAATCCGAGTAGGCTTGGAGACCTCAATCCCGGACCCGCATGCCTGGGTTCCTCTGCCAGTTCTTTCATGCATGAGACCCATCCAGACGTGTGGAGAGTGGTCCCAGCTTGGCCGTGATGATTTAGGATGATTGGAATTAATAAAAAAGGAATTAATATTGGAATTAATAGAAAAGATTTGTCTCTGAGTTAGAATAAAGTCCCCAGTGCATCTTCTGAGCAGCAGTAACTTCATGGCTTCTAGTCCACAGTAGAGACAAGTAAGTGTGGATGGCACATTAAGGATAATAGGGTGAGGGAAGAAGGAACATCATGGAAATGGACCAACGAGTCCATTGCAACAGCTTAAATTAGTGTGAAATGCACCTGTGGCTTCCCCAGAAGCCCATGTCCACATAAAAAATGAGTTAGGCTGAGCTGGTCATTAATAGAATCTATTCTCTACACCTCCTTAGGGAATAGCATTAACTCTTTGGCAAGTTGTCTAGTCAGGTTGAATCAATTCTGACAAAATTGGTTTCATTATTTTCTCTGAGTAGCCAATTAAAAAGTTACTGTTATTTTTATTTAAATGTGACAATCAGTACATGTTTACTTTACAAAATAGAACATGAGAACATTGTGCATCAATGCATTAAATTGTCTATTAACTCATTTAGTATCTAATGGTTAATGCCAAAGTCTGTAGAGCAGTAGAATCATCAGTGTCTGGATAGGAGATCACCCAGGGAAGTGAAAACAATATCCTGTGCCCAGGTGGTACCTCAGGTCAATAAAGCAGAAACTCAAAGGTCTGGAGGTTTTGTTTTTTTGTTTTTGAACTCCTCAGGTGATTGCAATGTTCAGCCAAAATTAGAGCCGCTGAACTGGAATAAGACTTTCTGGCTTCAGTCCCAGAAATTCTGCTTGTTAATTGAGCAAGTTGCTTAACCTTCCTGAACCTTACTTCCCTTATCTGTCAAATAGTGAAGTGAAAAACATCTACCTCAAAAAGCGTTCAAAGATAACATATGAAAATACTAGTACAGGTCTTGATACATGGATAAGTCATATGTTAACTTTGCTATTATTTTAACCAATTGTTAAAGGTTCTTGTATTTTATATTTTACATACATTATTTCATTTATTTATAACTTTTTCTTAAGGTGCTATGATTTACAAAGTTTTACAAATCATAGTTGAGTTTTAGTCATAGGGTGTCCCAAACCAGTCCCACCACCAGTGTCAAATTGTTCCCTCCTACTTCTAATAGTGACT
The DNA here is from genome assembly GCF_029834395.1 of Sorex fumeus. NCBI lineage: Eukaryota > Metazoa > Chordata > Mammalia > Eulipotyphla > Soricidae > Sorex > Sorex fumeus. The sequence continues at coordinate 5,294,164 of NW_026606134.1, read as the reverse complement.
CCTGGCGAGCACATTTTAAGTTCGGTTGTATATTAGACTTCAAGCTTTCAGTTTTGTTGGTATACTATACAGAACTATACTACACCTTCATTCCCCTGATGTGTCCAGGTCTATCCCTTGCCTCTGTTACTTTCTGTCTGCCTCACCTTCTCTCCTTAATTTATTTCCTTCCCTATCCTTCTCAGTTCTATAATGTGGGGACCAGAGAGTAATCTAGGCATAATTTTAGTCATCATTTTTGTTATCATTAAACCTTATGAGAATCCATAAATAATAAAATATGTGAATATGTTTATTATACTTGGAATGATGAAGTTTTATTCATCTATAAAGATAAAATGTATTCTCATAAAAATTAAAGCAAAGTGGACTTGTAGAAGACATCACTGACATAGGAATAGTAGAGTTGAATCTCAAGGTTTTTATTTATAATATGATATATAGAGAGGAGGAAAATTGGTGCATTCATTAGCTCAGTTGCAAACCTTATTTTAAACAAGCCAGAAATAATTGCTCACTTCTGTTTGTTAATTGCTTCATAAGGATGCTTGGTGATATGAGTGTAAATTATGTGGGTGAGGACGAATATTAAAATGTCAGGTCAGACAACAGTTTTTGGAAAATCTCAGGGAAGAAAAGCAAAGTTGGTTAACTTTTTGTTATAACTAACTTTCGAGTACAAAGGGGCAAAAGACCATAGTGAATATCCCAGAGCCTGTTGTATCTGGTTCTTTTCTGAAGGAAACCTCTTTCCCTAACTCTACACAGAAGGAGTTGTGATTGCCAAAGACTTTTTCTACACAGTTATTTTGGTTCTATTCATATACCTTTATGTCAAGACATAGGTTTGACCAGAGCAGAGGTTTTTATCTGCAAATAGCTAATCTATGAGTGAAAAATTGTCAGTGACATGGTTTACTATCTTTGAACCTCTCAGGAAACCTTCAGAGATTTATAGTCCACTATACATCTCTCTAAGAATACTAAGCCAAAACACTTGAAAGAAAAATTTCAAACATGAATTGAAAGAGCTCAGAGATATCTCAATAGATAGAGCATGGGTAATCTCTGAGTTTGATCTCTGACGCCAAATGCCAACCTCCCTTGTTCTGTAAAGTATAGAGCTCGGAACCTCATAGTAAGGTTCAATGACATTCTCAAGCACTATTACTATGACTCCAAAGGTTTAAGGATTTTCCTGAGCTGGTGGGTTCTTGAGAATTGTGTGAAAGGGTTTCGTACAAAACTCAGGAAAATTGGAGTTCATTGTAAAGTTCAAGCAGATGAGTCTGGTACCATCCCCAAATATTCAGGTCTCTTCTTTTACCCATAAATGATGTCATTCAGCCTGTCCCATGTTTCCCGGTCCGGTGTTCCACATCCTTGTCCTGTCCTTTGCCATCTGCCTGCTTCCACTGTGCAATAACCTGGTCTTGTCCCTATGCCATTCATTCTCTACCCAGTGTACACTTTCTAAGACCATGACTTTGGGCCTTTTCCAGACGTATTCCCTGTCTTCCGGTCCCAGCTCCCCTTAAGTCTCCACCCTGCCATCTGTCTGAGCGTAAAACGCCTGCCTGACTCTGCCATTTGTCTGGGCCTATGAGTGTTATCTCCTCCTTCCTTCTGCCTGGGATGCGCCCCTTCCCCACCTCCTGATTTGATCATGCAGACCACCTTGGCCATAGATGAATGTGCAAAGAGAGTAAGAGAAAAGGCAAAGGGAGAAGGAGGCCTGGCTGGGGATCTTCTTTTATCTGCTGCCATTTCCAATCTCCAGCCATCCTATTATCTATTTGATTGGAAACCTCATCAATGGGCAAGATTTAAAGTGATGGACTAAATCAACTAGTTTGCCTTCTGGTCCACTTTCTACTCACTCTGTAACCATACTAAACCACTGGCAGAACAATGAGCCAGCTGGGACACAATAGGGCAAGCTCAGCTGAGAATGGCCTCTATTAAAAAAAAGATAAATAAATATTAGTGCCACGGAGCTAGTACAGCAAGTAGAGTATATGCCTTGCATACAGTTTACCCCAGTTCAAGACCCAGCATCTCATATTGTCCCCTATTCCCCACCAGCAGTGGTCCATTAGCTTAGGAAGAGCCAGGAATAAGCCATTAGTACAGCAGGCTGTGACCCCAAAACCAAAAACACATAAGAAAAAAGAAGAAACAAAACCATAGAGCCATAGAAGGTGGATAAAAGCATAAGCCTCAAAGTAAGAAAAGACACTCAAGAGAAAAAGTGATGTCATCAGTGATGTGCAGCAGAAACCATAGAATGATAGGAAGTCACAGTCAATATTAAGTACAATGATTTCTACCTGCCAAGGAGGAGATTACATATCCTGATGCCGAGAGCTTTGTTTTTTAATCATCCTGTTCCAGAAATAAGTCACCACCTCCGTAAGGTCTAGAAGAGTTCCAATGCAACTTGATGTTTGATACCCTGAGACAGTCTTGCTTATCTTTGCATTCCCTTAAATATCCTTCTCCCTTGTATTTGACTGGAGAGAACAAGAAGGAGTCTCTGTTGCTTTGGTGAGTAAATGAATGGTGAATCTCGGAAGGCTGCATCAGAGACCCTAGTTTCCAATGAAATCTTAAAAGTTGAATGTATTTCAAATGATAACGTTCTTTAGATTTGTTTTTTTATGTGTGGGGGGGAGGGAGGAAGGTGGGGTGTGGACCACAATTGTTGTTGCTAAAGGATCACCACTCCTGGTAGGCTCAGGGAACTATATGTGTTGCCAACAATGGAACCTGGGCCAGCCACATGCAAAGAAAGTACCATCTATACCCGCTATACTATCTCCCAAGCCCCTCAATAGAGAACATCTTTCTTCAGTAGAGTACACAGATGCATCTTATGCTTTATGTGTTGTTCTATAAATAGAACAACACATACCCCCACAACACAGATGTATATAGCATCTAATTAAATTGAGTCATAAAATTTCATCTTCATTAGATTCATGATGAATCTGATATAAAGAAAAGGAGGAGAGAAAATGAAAAGAAGTGTGTACTATTTTGACAATTTTCCACTATTTTCCTTGTCTTCACTGTGGATTGCTCTTCCTTTCAAACCTTTAACCATGTATATATTTTACATTTGGACCCCAGAGATGAATATAGTGTTAAGGTGCTTGCCTTGCATTCAGTCAACACCAGGTGATACCTAGAGTTACCTCTGAAACCCAAGCACTGCCAGGAGTCATCCCTGAACACCAAGCCCAGAGCCCAGAGTAAGCCTTAAGCACAGCTAGGTGTACTCCCATGCTCCCCCCCCAACTTTATATTTTACAGCTCTAAGGGGTTAGTACAGGGTTAGAATATATAATTTTCACACATGGGACCCACTTTGATGCCTAGCACTACATGCTTCCTTCCCCCGACCCCAATTATCGATGACTATAGCCCTAGACACCTCTAGGTACAGCTAAGGCTCTGCTATCCCCAAGTACCACTGTGGTGTCCTTGGGAGTACCTGGAACTGAAAAGTACTGGATTGTCTGACCCGATTAATTCAACATCCTGACCAGTTGGGAGAATGAATCTCAGAAGCCAGAACAATACTTGGGAGATTCCCCCAAATGTTGTTTATGTTTGAAATTTTTACTGGATACCAGCATTTTATCTTGTTGAGATACTAAAACGTTTTATATAAGTTCAGTGAAATATAATATTGATTATAGAATAAGTTTGTCCCATTCAGTAGTGGTAACATAGAATATCTTTACTGAGGTCTGTTTTATTTAGGGGGTTAATTTATTCTCAAGGGCTAAAAATCTAATTTATTATTATTGATTGCCTTCTAGCAAAGTAGAGAATTCTTTTGGATTGGATTTTTTTTCCATCTTTGCTTGATTTAGTTTTATAATTGAGCTCTTACTAAAACAGAATTGTTGAACATTTAATTTAATATTATTTTTGGCATGGGGACTATACTTAAAACTACATAGGGGTTGTTACTGATGGTGCTCAGGGGGCCATAGCAGGGATTGAATTCAGGCTTCTCACTTTCTTTGTATTTTATGTTTAAAATAAATTATCTTGTATTCACGTCATAAGTTTGTTTTAGTCTTCTCTGAATTCAATATTTTCATTTGGGATCAAACAATTCATAGTCCCAGATTTCAATGGATAAGTGTTCACTTTAGATAAAATATAAATGCAAGCTACCTGAAATTGACCGTTATTTATGGAGGCAGAATATGATATTAATTCTGATTAAAACTATATAGTTCCGGATCTGGAGCTATAGTACAGTGGGTAGGGTGTTTTCCTTGCACACGGCAGACCCAGGTTCAATTCTCAGCATCTCATATGATTCCCTGAGGACCACCAGGAGTAATTTCTGAGGGCAAAGCCAGGAGTAACCCCTTTGCATTGCCGGGTGTGACCCAAAAAGCAAAAACACAAAAAAATCTGTATACTTCAAACATGACCTAGAAGATACTGCAGATCAAATAGAATTGTGGATTATTAATAATCTAATTATTAGATTATTATTATTAGAAGGAGAAATAGTATTTATATTTCAAAAGAATTTTATAAGTAAGACAAAGTGAAAGGGTGGTGAAAAAAGTAGTAACAGTGTGTCAAGGAGGAAGCCTGAGGAAAACAGTTTGATAGTATGAGGAGGTGAAAATAAAGATTACATTAACAAGAACTACCAAAATCACCAAACACCTGAAGGTTGTTGTTTGGTTATTTGTTTATATCGCCCCAGTATAGGATATGATGTCACTGATATTTCTTGACTGCAAAGAGTTTATTTTGCTAACAAAGTATTAGTAGCCCTAAATTTAGAGCAAAAAGGTTCATGTTTAGATCATGTTTCTACAAATTACTAGGTTGCGTATCTTCAAAAAATTCCTATAATTGTTCCTAAATCTGGATTTCTTTATCTGAAAACTGTATATGAAGGTGTATATTTAAATTATTATTGTGAATATCTTTTCTTCTTCAATTGATTTTTATTGTTCTGAGCTTTAAGTAAAACCACAAACAGTAAATATTTAGAACTGGTATTTGGGGGTATTCAAAATTCTCAATGTATGATAAATTTTGCCATTATTTCAAATTAAAGTATAGCATGATTGGTATTTCAGCACCTACCATACATCGATGAAAAGAGGGTAAGGATTATGTGTTTATATTTGTTTTAAAAATATATTGAGGCAAAGATAAGAACAAAGTCAGTAATTTGGTATTATAGTAAGAGCAATGCATGAAATTTTAGATTACGTTACTTTATTTTGGTTCCTGGATAATCCAGAATGGTCCATAGATAATACTATAATATTGGAAGTTGATAATACTATACTACTATAGAGTTTATATATAATATAAATATATATAATACTATAGTATTATATATAATATATATATTATATGTTATATATAATATATATAATACTATAGTATTATCAACTTCCATGAGGGGGAAAACAAGAATTTAAACAATAAGTAACTTGATCTTGATCCCAGTTTGTACTTTTGCTTGCAAACTTGTACAAACTAGTTTGTACTTTGTGGGTCTTTGTTCGTTTGTTTGTTTGTTTTAAATAATTAATGATATCCTTGTGCTTCTCTGAGATTAGTAAAACCAGTGCTGGAAAGACTGCTCTGCTTCAAAAACTCAAAAACTCATTTCACTCTACTTTCTTTATCCTATTCTGGAATGTGGAGGTAGTTTTCCAGATTATGGAAAGAATTGCAGTACATATTGCTTCACTGATTTGACCAAAGAAAGGGAGAAGAAATATTCTCAGGTCTACACTTTGGGAAAAGTAACACTGATTCTTTGGTAATAGAAGGAACAATTTATGACATTGGGTGCAAGAGAAATTACCCACTCTGTGTTTTGCAGAGGTTATAAAAAGAATCAAACAGGTATGAGGAAGATGGACTAGAAAACATAGAGGAGAAGTGTTTTTTGAAACACGATAGATTTTCTTGAATGAAACTTACTGAGAAAGATATGAAAGCAAGAGAATGAGAGAGAGAGAGAGAGAGAGAGAGAGAGGATGGATGAGTGCATTCAAAGGAGAAAACATAAGCCCACACAGATAAGAGACATAGAAATAAGCATGCGAGATGAGGGCTCAAGCCGGAGCTCTAGGAGGCATTTATTAATAACAGGTATATGAGCATGGGAGAGTCCCAGCAAGTGTGATGAAGCTCCCCAGGGCCTGGTCTTAAATGCCCCAGGTCACTAGCTCAGCCTGCCCAGAGGGCATTTTGAAGGAGATGGAGTTCAAGGAGGAAGAGTGCCAGAAAGCTCAGGGAATGAAGGTATGCAGATTTAAATCCTGCTTTTGTTAATTAGCTGCTCCCTAAGGGAAGATTCTTCAGGGAGATTCCTGTTAGTAGGTTTCCAAAGGAGACTTTCGGTTTTCAGGGTCCCTGCCAAGAAATTAACCTTTCAGCCAAGGACATATTTTGGAGCTGCAGAATTTTCCCGCCCCTACAATGACATATTCAAGCTAAGTAAATGTCCCCTGTTTATAGGTGAGTCTCAGGTACTTTTATTTTTTTTATGTTATTTCCTTTATTTCCTTTATTGTTTGTTTATTTATTTATTTATTTATTTACTTTTTATTAGTGAGACACCATGAGGTACAGTTGTAGACTTACAAGTTTTTGTGCTTGGGTTTCAATTATACAATGATCAAATACCCATCCCTCCACCAGTGCCCATTTCCCACCACCACGGACCCCAGTATCCCTCCCACCCCTCATCCCACCCATCCCTCTGTGACAGGGCATTCCCCTCTGTTCTCTCTCTCCTTTTGGTTTCAGGTACTTTTGTTGGTTTTATTATTGTTGTTGCTTTGAGGAATTCCTGCAGTGGTTTATGTGAAGTGTCTGCTTGGTGCTAGTTAGTCTGATCAATCAGATTTCCTAGCTCTGTGCTTGGCTATGACGTTTTGATCTACTTTAAGGCTAGTGTTAGAGTCACTGCTTCAAATTGCATCTTAGTTTTATTATCTTACCTTACTTTTATTATCTCTCAAGTACCCCTTGCCAGGGGAGCCTATCTATACCTGTCAGCTTCAGAATTAACATTTGGTGATATTTTTTATTTTTCTCAACCACTAAATGGTAAGAAAGATGTTATGCGTTATAAGGCAAATGAGCAAACGAGGTTGAAAGCAGTATCTCGGATCATCAATGTATCAAAAACTAACTGCAGTTTGTTAAAAATGCAGAATTTTAGATCAACCATAGATCTTTTAACTTAATATGAATAAAACAAACTGTCATTTCCAGGAAACTGTAAATTATTGACTAACTCAATAACTTTGATAAGAGACCCCTCCCCAAAAATGCTTTCACGTGAAGCTTGCCCTGATTTCTTATTTAAACAAGTAAAAATGGATGATGGATAGGTACAACAGAATAAAAGGCAAGACAGTTTGATCAGATTAGAAACAATATCCATTATCACAGTAGAACACCTGAAGATTAGAATCCAGAAACCAGCTCAGATTTCAAAATTGGGGTATCATTTTAGCAGTGTTTGGTAAAGGGATACTTATCTGATGGAATGAGTTGTGAGACTGGAAAGCAAGTTAGAAAGGCTTGGAATGTTTCCCACATGCTTGTTTTTGTTCTGTTTTAACTAAAAAAATCATTAAGCCGTGATTCTGATTTAACTTTTCAAAATCTATGCATTGATGAAAATCATCATCTTTTTAATCATAGAGTAATGCCACATTTTCACCCATAGACTAAAGCTGTGAAGTTGTTTCATGCTTAGAAAAAAAAAAGAAATTGGGAAGACAGGGAATGAATTCAGGGTACAGAAGCCTGTGTTTCACATTGGAAGTCCCAGGTTATATTCCCTGCATCACATGGTCCTCTGTGCACATTCAGAGGCAACTTCTGAGGACAATCAAAAAATAGTCCCTGAGCACCACTGAGAATGGTTCTAAAACTTAAATGAATCAATAAATCCATAAAATAAGATGCTGGGGACTCTTTCCTCCCAATCCTAGAGTAAATGATGGCATTTGAACCACTTTGATGAAGTCCAAGAAACTGGCCTAGAAACTGAAGTGTTTCTTTCAATCTCTCCCAACAAGTATGTCTTTGCTTTCCTCTCAGGTACAACCTTCCATTTCTGTTTCATCCAGCTCTCAAAAGCTGAGAAGTGAAACCATTACCAAAAGAAGGGGAATCGCTGTGTCAGCTGAAGTAAATAGGAAATGATGTTCTAGGCTGTCGGCGTCTGCTGAATCACAGCCCAGGGTCTGTGTGAAATCCAAGTTGATGAGATTTTCTTTGTTACTGTTGCTGAAGGGACCCGCTGCTTTGGAGTCCTCCCTGCACCTCAATTGTGGGATTCTTCCTCCTATTCCCTGCTCAGTGAGCCTCATCCACCCTCCCTCCACCCACATTTGCCTCTCCTCTGAATACGATGTGACATTCCCCCGGAAGTTTAGCTCAGGGGAATAGAGATTGTCAAAAATATCAGAATCTGGTTTGAATGCATCAAGCATTGATTACATTTATAGAATAGCAGTAAGGGACAGAGGGTTCACAATCTTGGAAGAATTACAAAGCACCCACAATCAAGTTTCAGAAATGGTAGCAGATTGGTTATTTTAATATGAATAGGATGAAAACTGTTTCTTTCATAGTGCTGAGCAGAAAAAGTTGCACAGATAAAACATTATTGAAAGCAATATTGGGAGGGCCAGCAACATCCAGAAAGATGCTTTCTTTTGCTGATTTTCCAATCAATTTGAGCCAAGTAGACTACAGATTATATTTAGGGGTCTGGTCATTGCCTTATTTCTGTAGACCACTATTTCTCAACTGGGTGCCATATGGGCCCTTGTGGGCACTCAGGATGTGGTCACTGGTGAAAATTGCCAAAAATGAAGGACACAGCACAAAAATCTAGAATCTAATGTCTCTCTGCTCTGTCTCGTTCCTACTCACTGCCATCTGTGGTTCCACAGGGAAACTTCTACAGCTCCTAGTGTCAGTGTGGGGGTACTAACACTCAGAATCCTTTCTTGGCATCCCTTCTGAGACCTCTGCTACCCAAGAATCTGAAAAGCTATGATGGAGATTGAGCCCAGTTTATCTGAAATCTCCCAAGTGCCACCTTCACTTCCCAGATGCGGTGGATGAGGAGTACTCCAAGGGGACTGTTGATTTATGGGGCTTTATTTGGAAATAGCAGCTGGATTCTTCTGTTATTCTGAGTCCGTAAACATGGGACTTAGAGTCTCGCTTACTTGTTCATCTTTGGATTCAGCCCAGTGCAATTTTGACCCTGTCTAACGATGGGAGCAAAGTGCAGGTAACAAGGTCTCTCGTCAGATATTCTACTAAATCTTTCATCTATGTCTGAAGCTTTGCAATTCGAACCTCAAAGCCAAAGATCAATTCTTTTGTTCTCTTTTTTTTTTCTATGTTCTCTCTGGCTGATATTGAAAGCAAGGAAACATCTAGGGATAATGAAATGCTAAATGAAAAATGGCATCGATTAATAAACCAAAATAGCCCTCTAAAGCAATATATCTTGAACATTTTTTGACTCAATGTTTCTCTATGGTATTTTTGAATCAGAGCAGTTCCAAAATTCAGATGATTAGGAATCAATTTAACACAAAAAATCCCATCAAAGGACAAAAGAACTAACATTTCAGATATGTATTTTGTCCAGTTCTGTGTGTTGTTTAAGACAATTAAATTTTAGTGGTTCCTGTTAATATACAAAAAAAATTAAGTTGCAATTACTATTTCCCAGTTATTGATGACTGTGTTGAAACACATATAGGAAGTAGTTAGGTCCAGCTAAATAGAGTGGTAGAATGTGTTATATATAGAATAATTCCACTATTTGTTGTATTTCTTATTTATCTTGATAGAGATAACACTAATTTGCAAAAGTGTAATTATTTGTGCATTTTGTGATACAATATTAACACACCCACCAACCAGCAAAGCACAAATATTCCTCTACCAAATGTTTTTATTGAATATGTCCATCACTTTGCTCTTCTTCTTGAATATACCACATGAGTGAGATTGTTCAATATTTATTTTTCCGCCTCTGAATTATTTGACTTGGAATGATCCCTTGCATTTCCATTCACTTTGTAGCTAAAGCTAAGATTTCATCTTTCCTGTGGTGAGTAGTATTCCATTGTGTATATAAAACACTTCTTCAAATACTCATATACTGGGTACTTGGGCTCTTTTTAGATCTTGTTTTCAGATATTGTAGACAATGCTAAAATGAATATATACTTAGGTATTTATTTTCTTTCAAATTAGTGTTATGTATTATTTGCAAAGATACCTAGGAGTAAAATTGTTGAATCACGTTTTTTTCTTGGTTAATCCAATTTTAATGCTTCTTTAGCTCTTTTTCCCATATTTGATGGTTTTTTTTTGTTGAATTTTATAAGTGCTATTATTGACCTATTTGGGATTTAAGCCTTCATTAGATATAAGGCATGTGAGTATCCTCTCCCACTCAACATGGAATTTTTTTGTATTATAGTGTTGGTTTCTTTCACAATGCAAGAACTTTTAAAGTTTTTCCATTATTTATTTTTGCCTTTGTTTCTTTTGACAATAGATTCAATTTGTAAATACTTTTTTTTTAAAATTTCTGAGCCACATCCAGAAAGTGCTTAGGGCCTACTCCTAGTACTGTTCTCAGGTATCATTCTTGGAAGTGCTGGGGGACCATTTGTGGTGCGAGCCTTTGAACTCAGGTTGGCAGAATGTGAGACAGATTATCATTCCAGCCCCAGTACCGCATTCCTTTTATTGCCATAGCTTTCTCCAGGGTACAGGTTAAAGGAGATGGTACATTCCATCTGTTTTACTAAGGATCACTTTGCTTATTTAAGGAGTTTTGTTATTTTACATAAATGTTGCTGTTTGCTCTATGTCCTTGAAAAATGAAACTGAAATTGTGTTAGAATTTCCATCATATGTGTATAATAATTCGGGTCACTGTCACTGTCACTGTCCTCCCGTTGTTCATCGATTTGCTCGAGCGGGCCCAGTAACATGTCCATTGTGAGAGTTGTTGTTACTGTGGTTGGCATATCAAATACGTCACGGGTAGCTTGCCAGGCTTTGCCCTGCGGGCAAGATACTCTCTGTAGCTTGCCAGGCTCTCTGAGAGAGGCAGAGAATCGAACTCGGGTCGGCCATGTTGGCTGCATGCAAAGCAAACGCCCTACCCACTGTGCTATCACCCCAGCCCTTGATTTTGGGTAGAGTGGCCATTTTAATTCATCAACATGTAATATTTTTCCATTCCTCTATGTCTTTTATTTCTTTTAATATTGACAGTTTGGGATTAGTATTTCACCTCCTTTGTTACATTTGTTTCTAAATTCTGGATAATTCAATTTCTTACACGTTAATCTGACATCACTGCTAAAATTTATTTTATGGTGCCACATTTATTTTTTTTATTTTATTGTGCCACATAATTGTCTTTAGCTGCAGTAATTCAATGGAGGAAATGGTGGTTATTTTTATAATAAGAGCCAAGAACTTTTTTGATGGGCTCATGTTTCACTTTGTGAATGAATATTTATCAGACATTATTTTGTGTTTAACATTGTATTACATAATGAGAAGGAAGATAACTATGAGACATAAACCTGCCATGATCAATAAAGACATAAATGAACATAAAAGGTACAACATGGAGATGGCATATGTAGTGGTACTATTATAGTGGTACAAATTTTGTGAAGCAAGGAGTAGCTTATCCTAAACTTTATAATGGCAAAGTATTATCATTCAATAGTATTCTCTTCTACAATAATTGTAGAAGAGAATACTATTGAACTCTTTTGAATGATAGGGCCCAATATGCAGAGCTAAAGTGGTCCATGTGAAGTCCTGAACTAGTATTAACTCAGATGTTTCTAGAGTATATTAAATAATATTTAGCTATATTCAAATTTATTTGGTTATCTTCACATCTTATAAGCATTTCTTCTATACTTTTCTAAGATTTGCATTGCATTTCAAACAAATTTTGATTTCAATAATGCACCAGCTTGATATAAGACACAGGTTACCATATAGCTACAGTTTCCAAGAGCACTGTGCCAATTATTTACAAAACTGCAAGAAAAAAAATTCTTAAAGAGAGATACTGCTTACCAACATGTCATTAGGATGCCATCTGAAGAAGCACATAGAAATAGAAAGAAGGGGTTTTATTGCTCTGAATGTAAATTGGGCAGGACATCTGCTGGAATGCGCAGAAGAACACCATCAAACACAGAGTCAGGGGTCTGGCTTTAGGTCCAGCAGAAATAGTCAGACTAAATAACTTATTCATACTTGAGCAGATTTTCAGAAAACATGATTATTTATGAAGGAGAACAGTGAGCTCAATGCATACAGTGAACAAACATTGCATGTGTAGAAAATGAATGAAATTCATTATGAAGGTATTATTTGCTTGTTTGTATTTGGGCCACATCCAGTGGTGTTCGGGGCTTACTTCTGGCTCTGCAGTCAGGGTTTGCTCCATGCAAGACTAGAAGCTGCCTGCAGTACTCTCTCTCTCTCTCATGCTCATATAGGGAGGGAGGTGATTTTTAATACAATAATGAGGGCAAGGGAGGAAATTAGGAACTGACAGGGCTCTACTGTGCAGTCTACAATGGCCAGTCAGGAGTCTGGCGTCCTTACCAGTGCAAAAATTTTCTCAAGTTCTCCCCTGGCCCAATCAGAGCCAAGAAAATGCTACAAGAATTTTAAGGAGAGATTGAAGCCCTGAACTAGCACTAATTCAGATGCTTCTAGAATATATTAAATAATATTTAGCTATATTAAAATACAGTTGATTATGTTCACATCTTATAAACATTTCTTCTATACTTTTCTAAAATTTGCATTGCATTTCATATAAATTTTGATCTCAATAATGGCAAGCCTGAGGCCAGTCTGCTCTAGCTTTTCCTAACCCCAGAGAATATTTTTTACATTTTCAGAGAGAGAAGAGAAGGAAAGGGCTTGTAGAAAACTTTGATGAGAGGGATTATGAAAAAAAATGTTAAATGTTTCTCAAACATCAATAAAGTAATAAAGTTCATTTGGGGGGTGGGGATAATGGGGTGGCAGTGTTCAGGGGCTAATTCTGGCTCAACGCAAGTATCTTTCTTTTAAAAAAAGTCCTTTAAAGCAATGACTATGACATTACATATTTTTAATTTCATATAAAATTTCATAGAGAAAGCAAAACCCTGAAAAACTTAATATTAGAGTTTTTAACCTAAAAGCCTCAAACTTATAAATTAAATATAAGCAAAATGACTGTGCCAAAGAAATCCAAAATAACGTGACATCAATATGACAGAATTTTTCATACTGACTGACAAGAGCAGGTACACATTTGACATGTTTATTGCCACAGGTCATGTATTAATTCAACCCTTCTATGCTTTTCCTCCCAGACTCTGTAAAACCTTCAGTGGTGCAGTGAGCTGTGCTGGTATTTAGCCTGTGTTGTTATGGATTCATTGTTTAATATAGGTGTGACTCTTTTTTCATTAGGCTTCTTAAATGAAGGAATAAGTGAAGGAACATTACCAAGGCAATCACCAGATTAAAGACAGAAGTCCATACTCAAGCTGTCATTCTGATTATTATAGTTGTATTTTTGATGGCACAGTCTTCCAAAATCCTTAAGCCTAAAATTTTCCTTAAATATTCCAGTGAGTGATAAAGTCTTCAAGACATAAATTTGAGTTTTATTATTTTGTTAAGATATGAAGGTAAAGTAAAATTGCAAAAAATTTAATATCCCACCCTAAAGTAATAGCAATTAACAGAAAATTCAAACAATACGCATTAAATTTCAGCAGATTTCAAAATATCAAGTATCATCTCTAAGTGAATTTTTACGTTACATGATAAGTAAAAATATATAGGTATTAACTATAACATATATTTTCCTTGCACATTTTCTTCAAAGGTCTAAGTTCTTGCTTTCTCTAGAAAGTTATTTCAAGGATAGCATGAGTTTCTAAAAGCTGCTAAGATCAAAAGAAGAGAAAACTAGCAAAGAAAAAGCAAAGAAAATAATAGGAACACACACACACACTCTTCAAGTCATAGTTTCCATTTTCAGGGAATGCATCTAAAAAATGTCTCCTCTGGTTTAAGATCTCATTACATGTATAATAGAATACTGTGATTAAAGAAATCTTTGTAATTATTCTGTTCACTGTCACTGTCTACTAATGGTTAAGTCAGCAACCAATTTATGTGGGTTTAAGTACATGATCTCACACAACCATCACCCAAAAACCTATGGAGGAACAATAATATCTGTACATTTTATAAATAATGAAATCATATTATGAGAAAAATTTTAGTTTAACCACAATCATAAAGTAAAAATGGAAAAGCTGTTATTCAAGTTCAAGTTTACTTGATTCCAAATCATGACTCTTCCTATACAATTTCTATTCCTGTGTGATACATTTTATTTAGTTAGTTTTTTTTTCTCATTGGGTCACACTCCGCAATGTGCAGGCGTTACTCCTGGCTCATGCACTCAGGAATTACTCCTGGTGGTGCTCAGGGGACCATATGGGATGCTGGGAATTGTACTGGGGTTGGCCGCATACAAGGTAAATGGCCTACTTGCTGTGCTATTGCTCCAGCCCCTGGGTGATACATTTTAAAGGCCTTATCTACCAATGAAAGAAATATTCAACTGTTGCACAGCGAGGATGAGTAACTTTATATTTAATGAAAATGAGCAAATACATAATTAGGGGAAAGGGTTGAATTTTCTTTTCCATACTAACTCATCTGTGGGTTAACTCACATTTTTCAGAACATGGGTGTTTCAAAAAGAAAGCAACAAAGTGAGACTAGAAAGAAATTAATAGCTACAGGATGAGTCCCCTTAGTTAAAGGGATTTTTGCATGGCTGAAGGTAATTGGAGAGAGCAGAGAATGTTTTTTTCTGAACCAATAGAGGCAGCTTTGTTTACAGTCTCTGTTATTCTCAAAGAAGATGCATTATGTATGATGATTTTAATTGGCTTTTATTCATATTTAAAACTAAGCTAAAATTAGAACTAATTACCTGGGCCTCTTTTGTGTATCACTCTAAAGAAATTGATTTCTTATTGATTTTCAAATCACAAACTTAGGAGTTAAAGGACTGTAAATTTTGGAATTGTATCTCCTTACACAACTATGTATTGAAATACAGGAGAAACAGCTCTAAGTAAATCTTATAGGTTGACACTCTCCGACTATGACCTCACTGTCACCTACCACTCCCTCAACCTCTTTATTCTCTAGATTTCCTCTTTTAGACTCTCACCCAAATTCTTGCATTACAATACAGCATGAATATTTGCTGTTGCAATTTATAGACAACATGACAATTCTTTTTTTCTCTACTCAACAAATATGTACTGAGCATCTACTATGTGCCAGCCAGCAGTGCAGACTCATATTTCTCTCTCAAAATTCAACATATATACTAATGCTACTCAGATATATTAAATATGAAAATACTGAGAAGATTATATATTTTTTTAAAAAAGCAAACATCACACAACACGTATTGCAATGCATTGTCCTTTGTCCACCTCGCTTTGGAAAATGTTTCCTAATTCCTATCTCAGCGAGTCCAGGCAATGTGTCATCATGTAGGTGGCTGTGAAACACTTGTGCCTAACCCTGGCCTCTTCTGTGCCCTGATGTTTCTGTGTGCCTTCACTTTCTTTATAATTTTTTCCATTGAGCATCTTTTAAAAACAGGCTAACTTCGTTCACACTGAGTTTAGCACCAATTGAAATCACTGGTTCGCTATTTAAGAACTCTTGTTCTGTGATTCATATGTAAAATTATAGATTCCCATGACCATTTTATGTGAGGTTTACGATACTTAATACCATTTTGGTATTTAATAGCTTTGCTATGATATAATTTATATAGCCAATCTTCATATATGTTTAAGTGCATTACTCAATAAATTGTATCATATTTATCTAGATAGAACTGTAAACCAGATTATCTCTTCAAATTAGACATTAATCAACCACTAATCTACTTTGTCTCTCAATTTGGCCAGTATTTGGAAATTTTTTTCATAGAGAACCATAAAATATGTGGTCCTGTTTGTTTTTTTCCTATCATTGAAAGTTATGTTTTGAATTTTATCTATGTTATTGCAGTTGTTAATATTTTGCTTCTTTTTAATAAAGCAATATTTTTTGTGTGGTATATTCCATTGTGTTTTTCTGGTCAGTTGTGCATGGTAGTTTTAGTTGTTTTTGCCTTGGGCTATTATGATAACAGTTTATATTGAGATAGATATTTGCTATAAGTCTTCCTGCATACTAGGTTCACATTTTTTTGGAGAAAAATTACCTAGGAAGGAATTGATAAATTATATGACCATATGTTAAGTCTGTCTAGCTTTTAAGTCTTTCTCTTTGTTCTATTGGTAAATTTTGTTATTATTGTTTGAAAATGTTGAGTCACTTGAGGTTTCACAAGATGAAAATGGAACGCATTTTGGTAAAGTGTGTCTCTTTTTCCAACATTTGTCCAGTTTTGAATTATGTTCTCATGATTGTAAGATTCTACAGGTATAACAGCCATAAGAGACCTCCTTTAGGGCTGGAGCGATAGCACAGTGGATAGGGGATTTGTCTTGCACACGGCTGACCTGGGTTAAATTCCCAGCACCCCTAAGCACTGCCAGGAGTAACTCCTCAGTGCAGAGCCAGGAATAATCCCTGTGCATTGTCAGGTGTGACCCCCACAAAAAAACAAAAACAACAACAAAAAAGTCCTTTACTTTTGACTATAGGATTTTACAGTTAGATCTCACATATATTCACTACACAAAGGAAAATACTAAAGTGATTTATCAATTGTCAATTGATAAATTTACAATCCTGCCCTCGTGCCTGGCTATCCTCACCGGGGCCCCTTGGAAGCTATGGGTTGAGTTTCCCTCCCCACCCCGAGCAGAGCCCTGGCAGCTGAAGACCTCCAGAACCAGCCACAGCCACGCTTAAGACCACTCTCCACACATTTGGACACATGAAGAAACCGGCAGAGGAACCCAGACATGCGGACCTGGGGCTGAGATCTCCAAACCTGCCTGGATCGGGACTGGGCCTCCTTCACCCAGATCCCCCATCTTCCAGTAGGTAGGCGTTACACCCACCAACTGCCCCTGGCGCCATGTTATCCCATCAACGGCCAAGGCCTAGAGACTATAAAACCCAGCTCCTGAAGCGTGTGGCCGCATTTACGGCCATGAAACCTCTTATTATCTAGTTCTTAAACTTGGAGAACCGGCAGGCTACTGAGAGTATCCTGCCCACATGGTAGAGTCTGGCAAACTCCCCGTGGTGTATTCAATATGCCAAAACCCAGTAACAATGATGGGTCTCATTCCTGACCCTGAAAGAGCCTCGAATGTGGCACTTTCTAAAATCTCAAGGCTAGGAAAAAGAAGACGCTATTGGTGCCTGCTCAAGGAAATCGATGAATAACAGGCTGACAGCAATACAGCAATATAGTGAAATTATGTTCTTTCAAATTGTGATTTTAAGTGAGACAGAATACTGAAAAGAAATATCTCTACATATATTTATTGATAATATGTTCAGTATTGAAAATATAAAATATAAGGCATTTCATTTTCTACATTCCAAAGAACTATTTTCAATTTTACTATTGAAGAATCAGTTTTAGTGCTTTTTATCATAATCCTTGGTTTCCATAATAAATCTATGCATGTGTTTTGGGTTTAAAATAAGGGCATACTTGATGGATGTAAAGCATAGTCTCAAAAATTTAAGTTAATGAAGCCTAGAATTGAGCATAGCAATTTATACCTTCCTATCTAGTGTTAGGGTCCAATTAGAAATAAAACATGACTATTAATACAATGTAGAGAAATCAACCAGCTATACTTTTAAATAAGATGAAGCGATTTCTTCAATATATCAATTGTTGGAGACTTAATTTTTTTAAGTCAAGAGAAATTGGAACAAAGATGCCATAACACCAAGAACTCATGAAGAGTTGGTGACCACCAGTTTTCGTTCATCATCAATTGTCTGTTCCAGTCATGGTTGGGTAAATTTCATCCATCTCTCAGAAAAGAAAATCCATTCTTGCCTTTTCTTGTTTAATCAACTCAAATCTCTCCAAAGTGTTTGTGGGTTTTAAATTTTATTTTAGTTTTAAAAAATAAAGTCGAATGAAATATTCAGATTTGTAAGCATAGGCAATAGAATTTTATAGCATATACATTATGTATTAGGGTTTGTCCAATTTCATTTTTGCTGGCTTCTTGGGGGTTTTTGTTTTAGCATCTGTGCTGAATTTTCTTGGCCATTACATGCATCAGAGCATGACAACTCAGCAGCTGTGAATCTGCTCAGAGCTTCTACAAAGTAACACCTGCGGCATATGCCTTTTCATCATTCCCTGTAGAGAGCATCTTATTTATTAAAGTGACTGATACACTAAAATGAAATAATGTCACATACATTTGGGAAGAAAAAATGCAAAAGAAAAAAAAAGAAAAGACAATGAACATGGCAAAAAGTGATTATTTCTTCTGTTGGTTTGGAACCACGAAAGAAAAATAGATAAAACATTGATTCTCCAACCAGAAAACTGGAATTTTTTTTTACACTAACAAGGAAGTTCAGGGTATTCAGAGCATGAGTTCATATTCCAGTTATAATTCAGGTAGTTGAATTACATTTATTCCACTGACAATAAGCTAATTTGATTAAGTGCTATTTAACTTGTATTTGATTTAAGAACAGTTTTAAAGAAGATTGTTTAAAAAATAAATGATGGCTACACTGATTGATATGAGCTGGTTTTTAAAAAAGTTAAAAAGAGTAAGACATTTTCTCTATAAACAAAGTAGGATCCCTCTGCATTTAACTATCTTTAGGAAATCTAAAAACAGAGATTTGCAAACTAGCCCACTTGTTGCATTCTTGATCTTATTTATTCTAGTTTCAGATACTGTCGCTTATAGCCTTATAGGGGTTACATAGCAGAATGTGGGGGGGGGTTGCAAATAATTTGGCAACTGTTAAGGGTTTCTAAATGTAACGATCACCAAATAAATCATTCAAAACCACCTGTGTAATGAATCCAAGGTTTCTGGCAGTGTTCAATCATGTGACATTTCTCAGGTGAAGGGGCTTGTGTGTAGAAACGTTTACAATGCTCTGGTCCAGATTTGACTTTGTAAGTGATCACAATGCCACACACATGTTTCTGTGCACATGCATGTCACATCCCAAACTGTCCGTGTCATAGCTGATCCCTATCTTCTTTAATTACTCATTTAACACCCCTTTTATGTACAGCTCAAAAAATTACAGTCCTTTAAAACCTTGTCTTGTTCTCTCATGCTCTTCTATCCAGTTCATTCCTGAATGTTAGCATTTTTTTTTGTTCTTGGTGGTGGTGGTGGTGGTGGTTGTTTCAAGTTATTGCTAGTCAAGTTTCTGATCTGTTGATCTCTCGTTCTCTATAGGAAAACTTCTGGGGAGATGGTCACAAATCTGTGCTTTATACTTGTCTTTCCCAGAAACAAAGAAAGACATGGTGTGTGTGTTTGTGTGTGTTTGTGTGTATGTGTGTGTGTGTGTAGATGTGTGTTTCTGTGTCTGTGTGCCTGTGTCTTGTTAGGATTTCTGCTTTCTAACTCTAGCTGTGTAAGATTCTTTGGGTCCTAAAATCTCTGGGCAACTTTTGTTCAGATTCCTGGTTTTCATTACTCCTCTTCTTATTTTTATTATTCCTAAATCACTATTTGCCCCAGAATCCCCATGATTAAGGACACGGAGTCTGGGTCCCACACCCTAGATCTGGAATCTTTACAGCATTAAATTGGGCAAGTCTCTGTGCTCTCGTCCTTGGTGGTTTCTTTACTGTATGATAAGCAAATTGACGGTGACTGTGGGATGATCTAGTTCTTCTCTACCAGGACCTTTCTTTAGCTCTTGCTACCATCCTCAGCACAGTAGCCATCAAGGGATTTAGCAAAGCACCAATTAGATACCCCAAAGATCTTTTATATCCTACCGTGTGTAGCAACCTTCTTTATTTGATAACACATTGGTGAGGACAGGTCAGTGTAGGACTTTTCCCATAACTGTGTGTCTACCAGGACGCAACCTTCAATAGGATAACAGCGGAGGGTAACTTACTCTTCTTTTATTTATTCATTTTTTCCATTCTTTCTTCTCCTGTTGTGAGTATGGTCAGAGACCAATCACATACACTTGATTTTGATGCTCCTATATCATCCAGTTGCGGTGCTTGCTAGGAGTCTCACACAATAGTTGCTATGCTCAGTCCTACCAGACTGAGCATCAGGGATTGTGCTCACTATGCTGCCACATCAGGAGCTTCAACAACAAGCTCCTGGGACTTCAGTTCAACCATTGGACTATCTCTTCCAACCAACTTAGTATTCTGAAAACCTTTGGCTATAAATTGGGATTTCCATTTTATTAGATTTGTTTACTCTTTCCCTGGTTTTTGTACATTCTAATTATCTTCCATCCTTTATCGGAGCCTCTTTTTATCATTTTATCTGTATCTTATACATTTCAAATATTAACTCTTTATCATTTAAGATATTAATATAGACTTTGATTATCTTCCTTGGCATTAATTTAACAGTATGAGAATATTTTAAATGTTTGATAATCAAATTTATAATTTTGTTGTAATCTTTAATCATAAAAAATATGTTAAAAATCTCTTAACTCTAATGTACTTTGGACATTGTACAATCTATTATTCTTAACTAACATTTTATTTAAGTTCAAATTTATTTGAAATTTATTTTGACATCTTTGATATATAAAAGTAATTTATTTGAAAATATTTTCCTTTAATTCCTATGCCATATGTCTTTTATCATGAATGTTCTATAGTCTTTAATTTTATAAAAGAAAAATATCATCTTCTTTATGATTTTCCATAGCATTTCATGTGGAATAATTGATGATTTTTCCATAGATACTAACTCAGTATCTTTTTTTGAGGCACAAAAGAAAGATTTATAAATATACATTTAAGTGAACTTTGCCAAATCATGAGTTCTCATTTTTTTCTGCATCTTTCTCACTGAGATAATAAATATTGAAGTCAAAGGTCTCTGTTGGATACAGCAGTGTTTTAGTTGTGATGAAATTTCCCATCTGTCATCCTGGGTCACAGTGCTACGATTTGTTCAATTGCTTTTCTAATTCAGAGGGCATTTTACATTCAGTTTATGGTGCCCTTTATACCAATTTAAAAATAAGAACCAATATTTTTATTATTAAAATACACATTAAGTCACATTCTGATAGTAATTAAGAGTCATTAGGAAGGCAACTCATTTTCCTGCAAGCTTGATGGCAGTTATGTCTGAATGAGAGACCCTCTAACATTACTCACTAATGATGCAGTCTCCACTTTGATGAAATCTCATGTATAATACAGAATTGTTTTTTTAAACATTGTTGTCTGTTCAATCTTAATATTTTCTTTATTAGAGGGAGTCTCAAAAGGAAACTTCACAGTAGAAAAAAATAATTCATGAAGAGATAAACTTTTGCAAGCCTGCACAAATTGCTTTTATTTTGTTTACTCTTTTGTCTGGGAACTATACCCAGTGATATTAGGGACCACTCCTGGTTCTTTGGTTGTTGCTCCAGGTAGGATTTGGGGAACCCTGCTGTACCATTTTAATACAGAGGCCTCATGCAATCCTCCAATCATTGGGCTATTTCTCTATCTCTATATTTCTTTTTAAATTATTTCTCTTTTCTTTCAGCATTGTCCCCAAACCTTTATATTTTTGAAATATTTTTAAGGCCAAGGTGGTTGTATGTTTTTTAATGATAAACTCTAATTTATATATTTCTATAGGATAAATACTTCCCAGTGCATTCATTTAACCCACTTCTTCTGTGTAAAATTGTACTTGAGGAATTTCATTAGATTTAATTATTTTTACCATACTAGTTTCCAAGTTGATGCTAATTCACTAATTCCAAAGATTTCCAAGAACTAAGTCATGACTTGAGTTACCTAATTATGAAGCTAAGTTTTCTGGTTGTACCAACAATGCTCTTCATCTGAGACCATATGCTTAAATGTTTGGGGGTGGTGGTGGTGGGGTGGGTAATGCATTCTTTTTTTTTCTGGATAGACTCTTTTTTGTTTCATGTAACTAGAATACTTCATGTATTATTTGAAATTCCTAAATATGGGGCAATGGCAATGGAAATGGGGAAATCACAACAAAAATTGTAAACAGATGACTCAATTTTCAGATACTGACTCAAGTCCAGTCTTTGTGCTTTCAGTTTTTTTGGGGGGCCACACCAGTAGTGCTCAGGTTCTATTCATGGCTCTATGTTTGAGGTTCACTCCCAGTAACACTAAGGGGATAATGTACTGCCAGGAATAGAACCGGGAAGCCTGTTGAGTTATTTCTCTAATGTTTATTCTTTAATCACAATATATACAGGGAAAACTCAGTAGATGGTAAAAAAATAAGATTTCTGATTGAAATTTTTATTTACAAAAGTCATTTGAAGATGATGTAGTTTCCGCCTAAAAAAGCAGAGTCATCTATTTATGAAACAGCAATATCAGTTTTTTTTAACTCCATCTTTGGGATAACAGGCGACAAACAGGGTGCTTGAGAATAGTACTATTTATTTATTGTTTTGTGAATATTAGGTATGTAAATTCATTGAAAGTGTCTTCTTAATAACCTTCCACACAATATTTATCAAATTATTCTATTCAATTAAGTCTTAGTCATTTCTGAAAATGATAGGCAAGATGAAATGATATTCAGTGCATGTACTCTTTGCTCTGCCATTTACCCAGCTTTTATTATCACTTACCAATATTTTATTTATTTTTATTTTTTTATTAGTGAGACACCATGAGGTACAGTTGTAGACTTACAAATTTTTGAGCTTGGGTTTCAATTATACAATGATCGAGTACCCATCCCTCCACCAGTGCCCATTTTTCACCACTACTGATCCCAGTATCCCTCCCCTCCCACCCCCCATCCCCCTATCCCACCCTGCCTCTGTGGCAGGGCATTCCCTTTTGTTCTCTCTCTCCTATTGGGTGTTGTGGTTTGCAAAAGAGGCAATGGGTGACAATCATGTTTGGTCTATAGTCTACTTTCAGCATGCTTCTCCCATCCTGGGAGGATCCTCCCAACACCTTTATTTGGTGTTGCCTTCTCTATCTGACTCCTTTTTCCCCTAGCATGTGTGGTTGGCCTCCAAGCCATGGAGTAAAATTCCTGGTACTAATCTCGGCCACTCTTGACTTACCAATATTTTCAAATGTGATTATTTGTTTATGTCTGTGCTTTCTTCTTGCCATATTTATCTCTTATGTTTCTTTGTCTTTGCTTATTCAGAGCCCAGTATAGTGCCTGATAATAGCATTCACTGAGTAAGAGCAAAGTGTGTGAAGATATGAATTAATGCATGGGTGGGCATAAAAACATTTACAAAGTTGCATCGACAACTTGTATATTTTTATAAAGATGCATTAGCAATATTAAAGGTGAGAAACATTGGTTGCTGTCATTTCACACAAACTATAGCAAGGTATTAGGAAATTGAAAGTTGGTTGACCCAACCTCCTCTCTGGAGGATATTAAAAATGAATAGAATTTTCCTCTAAATGAAATTATTCCTAACACAATTACATGTCAAAATCAAGTTTACTTTTACTGCCAGAGAAGGGAAAGATGTAATTGGAACTGATTCTATTAAAATTGGCCTGGTTTTGCTCGATATTTTCACATATTTAGCATAGGAATGTTTTCTCAATTATTCAAGTACTCAATTATTTCACAGACATAACTGAGGAGGGATATTATCATTTGTAATATTTTAGCCTGGTGACAGATTTTATTTCAGATGTGATTGCTTTTCAAAATAAAATATGACAAATGAGACTGAGGTCCTGAATATAAAAATCAGTTCTGAGGTTTGTTTTCAAATGTTTTTATTAAAAAGACAAAATTAGTACATAAAATTGACTATTGTCACTGTCACTATCCTCCTGTTGTTCATCGATTTTCTCGAGCGAGCCTAGTAACATTGTGAGACTTGTTACTGTGTTTGGCATATCGAATAGGTCACGGTAGCTTGCCAGGCTTTGCCATGCGGGCAAGATTCTCTTGGTAGCTTGCTGGGCTCTCTGAGAGGGGCAGAGGAATTGAACTTGGGTCAGCCGTGTCGGCCATGTGCAGAGCAAATGCCCTACCCGCTGTGCTATCGCTAGAAATCTGAAAAATTACATTCAATAAGTTAGACTATTTTTTAAATAGAAGTGTGCTATTCATTTGAGTTACTGCATTTCACATGTGTTATTCTTGAATAGAGTCTGTAGAAGATAAGTTAATTTCTATCAGGCACCTACCTATTGTTGCAGAAAAATATTGCTCTGCTTTAGCATCATTCATGTACTTCAGTATACTCAGTATCTCCTTTTTCTGATATCCTCAATTTTTTTGTATTTTCTATTGTCTTGTTTGAAAAAATATGTCATTTCCATTCTTCATTACCTTATTCATTCTTATAAATAATTATTGAGCACATTGATTTGTGTTGTGTGCCAGTACATGATGCCCACTACTCTATACAGCATCATTTATGGAGTTCCTAGGAAGCTCTTTTGGGGTAAAAGACAGTTAATATACAAATGGACAAGCAAGTAAATAGCTAATGAAAACTTGTGTTCCATAGAGTAAGAGTTTCATATGCTTGAAAAGAATAATGGTGGGGAGAGGAGTAATGGCAGCTGATTTGTAATGTGAGGTTCACAAAGCATCTTTCTGAGGAAGGGAACTTTATATGGAAACCTATAAGCCAAGGCATTAGGGGAACTGGAAAACATTCTCAGGAAAGAAAAAATGTACACATATATTAGACACCATAGCAGAAGGATTCAGAGAAAGAATGTCTGTGTGTATGTGTGTGAGTGTGTGTGTGTGTGTGTGTGTTGAGACACAAGAAACAGAAGGTATTAAATTAGACTTTGTCTTGACTGGTCTATTTAGGTTTGCATGTTGAAATTATGACTCTGGAAAAACGTGGAGAGCAAATGGCTTCAAAAAATAAGACCAGGTGCTGTAACATTAATAGCCTAGGAATAAAGTTCTGGCTTCATGGACAAGGAGATGGTACAACATATAGAGAAAGGTAGACAAATTGGAAATAATATTTTGGAATCTTGTTGCCTTATAGTATTCACATTTTTCCATTTGAATTTTAAATTTATATTATTGTGTGTATATCTGTGGTGCAAAAGGGCCTGGGAACACTTCAGAAGAAGTTTGGTCTACCATGGAAGAAGGTCATTGGTACAAACAGCCACCCCTGGGCTCACACCTTCCCATGTTAGGCGGCCCCTGTGGTGCTAGGCATACAACTTAGAGTCTTGTCTATGAAGAGCATGTGCTCTAGAATATGAAGAACCTTTCTAGTCTGCATTTTTTCAATCTTTAATATATGAAAACTATGAATACTATATGTGTCTTTTGGTCAATTCTAGTCAGTGTTACTTTTAGAATTATTTATTTTTCTTTGTTGTAATTTGATGATGTTGCAACTTATAACATTTTAAATTCAGTGGAATATGATACAAGTTACAAAAAGTTTATGTAGGATAATGATCTAAAATTTCCTCCTTTATTCAGTTTCATTTCTAGCTTATATTTATAAAATTATAATAGGATTTGAAGTCATATAAATGAATATTGTTACCAAACATGTATTTATTCAATTGACAAATATTTGCTTTGTAGCAGGCATTGCCTGGGTCTCTGGAAATTCAATGTTGAGTTAGAAAATGAACAAAAAAATGGAAAAATGGTTTTACCTCTGAGACAGAAAATATATCTATATAATAAGTAAATTATATTCATTCACATATAATAAGTAATTTTGATTATTATTGAATATAATAAGGGGAAATGGCACTTGTCCTATAGTGGATAGCATTGTAGCACTGTCCTATTGTTCATCAATTTGCTCGAGCGGGCAGCAGTAATGTCTCCATTGTGAGACTTGTTACTGTTTTTGACATATCGAATACACCACAGAGAGCTTGCCATGCTCTGCCGTGCAGGCAAGATATTCTCACTAGCTTGCTGGGCTCTCAAGAGGGATGGAGGAATCGAACCTGGGTCGCCTGCATGCAGGGCAAATGCCCTATCCACTAAAAAATGTCTGATTGAGATGATATTTTAATCTAACATATAAAAGATATGGCATTAATATGGAGAATGAGAAGAGTGGAGAGCACAGATATTTTTAGGACTATCTTCTGATACATTTCGGGAATATAAGGGTTAGTTGAGGGGCTGGAGTGATAGCACAGTGGGTAGGGTATTTGCCTTGCACGAGGTAGACCCAGGTTTGATTCCTAACATCCCATATGGTCCTCTGAGTACCACAATGGGTAATTTCTGAGTACAAAGCCAGGAGTAACTCCTGTGCATCTCTGGGTATGACCCCAAAAGCAAAATACCAGAAAAGTTAGTAGAGTTGGAATCAGAGAAGGAAATTGTGCATAAAGGAAGATGATAATGGGAGACGGGTAAAGAGTGCTGGTTTTGGTAGCTCTGATTAGAGATCCTTGATTTTCATTAAGACCTTCAAGGAAAAGTATATAAGAGAGAATTAGAATGACTCTATCAGAAAGCACTAGGAGGGATGGAACGGAGAGCCTGGCCCATCACACTAAACTCTCTGCCTCTATGATGACTTTTTTAAACTTCCAACTGACCTAGAAGAATGGAACATTAGTTCTATGTAATGCCATTTAGTTTTGCAACCCTGTTGTTTTCATTTTTCTCAAAGGTTATGGAGTTCTAGAAAAATCTGTTTTTATTTACTGAAAAATGCCCAAGTTCGCCCTTGGTGACTATGTTGTGATTGACACCACAGCCCAAGAACCATCCACATCCACCAGGCTACTTCTCACCTCCATCTCTTTTCTGTTGGTCACTAGGGCTGGCTATTCTAACATGGCTGATAGAACTGCAAGTGTTACAGAAAATGTGCTGACAAACCTGAGAATTTAGGCCAGAATTAACACCTTGGGGGCTGGTACAGTAGGCAAGGCACACAGCCAACATGAGTTTAGTCCCCATATGGTCCCCTGAGCCCTGACAGAAGTTGATCTCTGAATGCAGAACCATAAATAAGCCCTGAGTGCCACCAGGTATGTTACCCACCCACTTCCAAACAAAATAAAACAAAACAAAACACATTTCTCTCATGTCAAGTCACCTATTTTCTTGTTAAATGTTGCAGTTCTGTTGGAGTCACTCCAAAATCAGTATCAGTTGCTTAACCAATATTTATTCATTATGCGCTAAATTCTAGCAAGCGAAAAAATTTTTTAAAAGACAAATGGAGAAAAGCACAGTGGGTACAACCCTGGTCTCATGTGCAGGAGATCTGAATTTTATCCCCTGCACCGCCGATATCCCACCTCACCATGAATGTGCAGCTAAGAGTAAGCCCTGAAAACCTAGGGGTACTGTCAAATAAAAAGTAAATAAATGAGAAAGAAGTCAAAGCTCTGGGAGCTCTACATTTTTAATCTGTTCTTTTCTTTCCTGAACTTTCCCCACATTTCCTATTAATTCACACAGAATGAGGTTGGAGTGCATTTTTGCCCCACAACATATATCAGGATTTTAAAGAGGGGCGGTTTGTAAGTTTTTATGACTACAGTAGTCAATTGCTGCAAAGTTGTCAGCATAAAACCACAGAAATTTATTCTCTCATAGCTATAGAGATGAGAAGTCTTAAAGTTGTGGTCCACAGGCCATCCCTTCCCCAAAGTCCTCAGTATGACCCATTCCCAGCATCTTTTGAATTCTGGTGCTGGTGTTTCTGACTTTGTAGCTAGCCCAACTCTAAGCTCTGCTTCAGTGCCCTCATCACCTATGCCTTTTCTTTTCTGTTTAAATTTTCCCCATAAAAGAGACAGTTATCTCTCTTTTACTTACAAAATTCTATGCAATTATATTTAGGACCTATTTGAATAATTTATGATAGTTGTTCTCAATTCGGGACCATATGGATATTCCAAGGGGTCACAGATAACAATCAAGTAAAAAGGGGTCACACAGCGAGCCTAGAGACCTACCAGTAAGACACAGGACCACAGAGATGGACAAGAGTGCAAGGAGACCATGATAAGAGAAAGGTTGAGATACTACTCTACAATAAGCTGTTTCTCTAGAAATTCTAAGTTGATCATATATGCAAAGACTTCTTTAGAGCATAAGGTAACAGGTACAGCTTTTGGCTTTGAATCTGGGAATATTTGGGGCTGAGGACCATTATTCACTGAACAAGTTAGGTTCTTTGGCAGGGTAGAAAAAGAGGGAGAGAATTATAAGAGCTTAAGCAGAGTCTTCATTTAGAGTAAATTCCCTATCTTGACCTGAGTGAGAAAGTGAGAGTAGGGGAAAACAAAAGTCAATAACGTGTCATGGAAAATTAAGAAATTAGTCTCTACAATGGATGGCCAACGCCAATGAAACTGGCATTCAAACCTTCATTGATGGCTTATGCTACTCTAATTTTTTGTTAGTGAAACACCATGAGGTACAGTTGTAGACTTACAAATTTTTGTGCTTGGGTTTCAGTTATACAATGATCCAGTACCCATCCCTCCATCAGTGCCCATTCTCCATCATTTACATTTTTTAAAAAAATTTTGTTAGTGAAACACCATGAGGTACAGTTGTAGACTTACAAATTTTTGTGCTTGGGTTTCAATTGTACAATGATCAAACACCCATCCCTCCACCAGTGCCCATTTTCCACCACCACTGGTTCCAGTATTCCTCCCACCTCCCATCCCCCGTCCCACCCTGCCTCTGTGGCAGGGTATTCCTTTTATGTGACTACAGCACCTAAAATGTAAAGCTTTGTTAGTCACTTAATGAAATATTGTATTTAAAGCACATGGTATGTCTCAGAACTCCACATTGTCATTCCTCACTATGTGCAGAACATATTAGTTACACGGACATTGACTAAGAGGGAAAATCTGATTCAGAGCCATCTTTTTTTATCTAATACTGACTTAATCTACAGCAAATCATAGCTTAGTGTCTGACTATGACTTGTGCAATCTTTTTTTTTCCTTTAAGACTTTATTATTCCTTCTTCTTGACCCAGATGCTATAAATCCTAGTGGCATCCGATAGAAGGGGAGTAGCACTATTCTTTAAAATAGCATTAATAAAGCAATTTATTGGGTTAGAATATTACAGAGACTTGAGTTCATTGTAACTCATGGTAATCCAAATGATATGTTAATGGAGTTTTCTCTGACTAGTGTATCATTTTAAACAATGGGCAAAGGCTATTTTGAAATCTTTAAAGAAATTCTCTGGGGTGTTGCAGATTTTAGTAGCTTTCTTTGCTTAAGTGCTCTTAATGATATCCTCCAGTGGAACAGGCAGGGTTCTGCTAAATTGTGCTCCAAGTGGGAGTTGTCAACACTTAGGGGCATCTCCTGAGCCTTGATGAGCTATCAACTATTCTTTCCATTTAAATATTTGACTGTCAGCACTGGGGGAAAATGCGTTAGTTATTTCTCATGCAGCAAAAGAGAAATGTTAAAAAGTCATTTATAACTAAAGTTTAAACAAATCTGAGAAAACCAGTTTCTGCATTGACAGGATCAACGCAGATGAACTAAAAGTGAATGGATTGCTGGCCCATGAAAGGACAAGTGATCAGCCTCTTCAAAAGAGTATTACTCTTTCAGTGTGAGATAGAAGCATCAGGGTAAAGAATATCCATTTATGCAACACAGAACTTTGACAAGCTTGCAGGCAGAGGCATAATTTCCTCAAAGGGTACTATTTCCAAAGATTGTCTTCAACATATTAGTGTAGACTTGTGTTTATTGAAAAATAGTTCCATCATTACCTTCACTAAAGTCTAAGTATTATCAGTAGAATTATTTTACTTCCCATAAATACAGTAATATTTGATATAAAGACATATTCTCCATTTTTATTGTGGTATCTTCGTTTACAATGTTATTAATGATAGATCTATTATCATACCCATTACTGGATGGCCATTTCCCTCCATCAATATCCTAATGTCCTCCTGTACACCCACCTTCCAACCAGGTAATGTAATTTCTATAGATCAACTCTCCAGTTCAGTTGCCTTGGAACATTGCTTCTTCCTAATATTGTATATTTATATTCCATATATAAGAGATATCGTCCTATATATGTCCATTTACTTCTGACTGACCCCACTCAGAATGATCCTTGCAGTTCCATCCACATAATAGCAAATCACATGATTTCATCTTTTTTAGAGCTGCATAATATTCCATCATATATATAACTCAAAACTTCTTGATTCATTTATTCAGAATTGTAAACTTGGATTATTTCTACATGCTGTCTGTTGTACTTAGCACTACAATAAACTTATTCATTAATATATTCTTTCAAATTAATATCATTGGGGGTGTATACCATTGTTGGGTCACATTAGTGTTCTGTTCTCGCATTACTTGCTATTGGTGGGAACAAACGTCAACCTCTATAAAAGGAGTATAGAGATATATAAAAACAAAAAACCCCAACTTGTTCCTTTATCAATATTTAAATTACACGTGTTACACTGGAGTTTTTAAAACTGAAAACAGAATCCATGAGTTAGTTTTACTATTAGAGTCTTTAAATATTAGTGTTGTAGTTGAGATTTTATGCTATCATCCTCAATAAATGATTTCACTACAAATGTTAAAAATAGCTTATCTTTATTGCTGGAGGTGCTGTGGTTTGCAATACTGTTAATGATGATTTTATGTGTACATAACTTAACACAAAAATCCTCACCAGTTATCCCACTACCTGTCCCAAAATCCTCTTCCTTTCAACCCCCCACACCCCTTCCAGTTGTAGAAACATTTTAAAAGTTACCATGAAGTTTATCTGGCTACTTTTTTCATTCAAGGGCAAAATACTAGAATCCAATAGCAATGGTCAATTTTTGAAATCCAAAATAAATATTTCCCTCCCCAAATAAAATAACAGTACAAGTATTAATCATCAAAGTTAAAATACCAATTCCCTTTTCTTGTACTTATAAACCCTATTTAAGAAGTACTCATTAGATGACCATTGTGATTTTTTAAAAACACAATTTTTTTGCTTTTAAATCCAGCTTCAAAAATAACAAAATCTTTTTTATGCACCTTGATACTTTTCTTTTTTCCACTTACTTTTTTAAATTGAATTACAGTGATATAAACATTTACAAAGCTGTTCATGGTTAGATTTCAGTCATATAATGTTCCAACAGTCAGTGTGCTCTTTTCACCACCAATGCTCCCAGTTTCCCTCCCAACCCCTGTCCCTCAGTCTGCCACTATGGCAGGCTCTCTCTCTCTCTCTCTCTCTCTCTCTCTCTCTCTCTCTCTCTCTCTCTCTCTCTCTCTCTCTCTCCCTGTCTCCCTCTCTCCCCCTCTATTCCTATTTCTCCATCTCCCTTTCTCCTCTCTCCCTCCCTCTCTTTCTCTCCCTCTCCCTTTCCCTCTCCCTCTCCTTCTGAGTCTTTTGATTTGCAATACAGATAATAAAAAGGTTATCAGGTATATCCTTTTACCTATGTTCTTCACCCCCCACATACTCTTGGGCAATATTTATATATACATTACATCCAACAAAATGAATGTGGTCATTCTATACCTATCCCTCTACATCAGACTCATTTAACTCAACATGATTCTCTCCACGTCAAGTCATTTATAAGGAAAAATCATGACTTCGTATTTCCTAACAGCTGCATAGTATTCCATTGTGTAGCTGTACCATAGTTTCTTTACCCAGTCATCTGTTCTTGGGCACTCCAGTTGTTTCCAGATTCTGGCTATTGTGAGTAGTATTGCAGTGAACATCGAAGTAGAGATGATGTTTCTGCTGTTTGTATTCAGGTCCCCCGGGTATATTCTCAGTAGTGATATTGCTGGGTCAAATGAGATCTCAATTCTAGTTTTTTGAGGAATGTCCATACTGTTTTCTACAAAGGCTGGATGAGTTGGCATTCCCACCAATAGTGAATGAAAGTCCCTTTCTCCCCACATCTGCACCAGCACTGGTTGCTCTTGTTCTTCTTGATGTGTGCCAATTTCTGTGGTGTAAGATGATATCTCATTGTTGGTTTGATTTGCAACTCCCTGGTCTTTAGTAATGTAGAGTATTTTTTTCATGTATCTTTTGGCCATTTGATTTTTGTCTTTAAGAAAGTTTCTGTTCAATTCATCTCCATATTTTTTGATGGAGTTGGATGTTATATTCTTGCAAAGTTCTACCAGTATCCTATATAACTTTGATACTAACCCTTTATCAGATGGGTACTGGGTAAATAATTTTTTCCATTCCAAAATAACACAGTCTTAATAGAGAGGTTCTGGAGGTTCAGAACTAGAAACTCCCGTGAAGTTTTGCAACATACTCTAATTTAGTTAGTTGCCAAACTATATCCTGAGGGCTAATGAAGGAAGTGACCTTCAGAGTGGATTATATAAAACAGCTACTTTATGGGCTAGTTAATAATGAAATAGACATTAAAAACTTTTGAAATCTTAATTTTACTGGCAATTTAAACTCAGGTTGAATATCTAAAGTTGATTTCTTTAAAAGACTGAGCTTGATTCCAAATATGCATGAAGAACATTTTCTATGAATTTGGGAACACACTGTTAGGCTTTGATTAATACTTTGACCACATTCCGCTTGACTAAAGAATGAGGAACTTAGTTTTCTAAAGTTGACATAAATAGAAAACACAGCAGTAGCACAATATGCATTTATTTATTGAATACTTACTGCATACACAAGTCTGGCTTACAAACCAGGAGTTACAAGGTTAATGTAAAAAGAGTGAAATAAACTAGTCATCAATAACCCTCATTATAACTTAGAGGGTGGTAAGTATGACATTAAATAAAAATTAAAAATAAAAATTAAATAAAAATTAAACTCTAAAGAGTTAGGAGAGAGAAATTTTGCCACACAGAAAGGGAAGGAACAGCATGATATTTTTCCCTATGGAAGTGTTGACAGTTTGCCTGGCTTATTAAATAATTTGTAGAGGTTGAAATGAGATTGAAAATAACATGCACATTTTAGGAGTTTACTATATGCCTACTCTTATAAAGACTTTTACAAAAACTATACTTATGTAATTTATTCAACAGAACAAGGAAGGTATGATTAATTTCATTCTTACAGATCATTAATTAAATATCTTGCTTGTGATCAGTGAACAAGCAAGTCTGGTGTTGGGGGTTGAGGCCTCCTGGTTGACCACCTGAGTCAGAATTTATAATCTATGAATACAAAGACTTCCATCAGAGAGAACAGGAGGATAGATTGGGTGAGTATAAAGTATATTTGTCCCCCCTTTCTGTAGTAACATATTGTCATAAACATAGTGGTTTCAAATAACAAAAGTATTAGTTTTAGTTCTGCAATTCAGTAATATGAATGGGTCTCACCGGGATAAAATCACATTATGAAAATTTAAAATACATTATTAAACTTAAATCACATTTCAATTTAAAGAACAAAATTCTAGAGGAATCTGTTTTCTACAGCGCTCCCAGCTAGAAAGAATATGTGAATCTCTTTCCCTGTGACCCCTTCAGAATCTGCTTTTGCAACACTGGCCTTGCTTTTTGCTTTTGTTATCACATCTCATGCTGACTCTTTAGCTCTCTCCCTTGCATTTATGAAGATCCTTGTGATTACAGCTGAGTCAAGCAGAAACTCAATATCATTTCCTATTTTAAACTCAAAATATTAGCAAACAGTCTGACCTTCGACCTTAATTTCTTCTTACATGTGAAAAAATATCCACAGGGCCTAAGGATTAAGATGTAAAAATATTCACAGGTTTATTATGCAGCCTACTACATAAAAGATTAGGCGTGTACTTATGGCAATAAATAGTAGGTAGGAATGGGGGCAGGGAACATAGCAGTTAGTTTGGCAGTATTGAAATTTGAAGCAATCCAGTTTACCAAAGGGCTTGAAAAAAGAATATAACTGTCTCTAAGGCCATCTCAAAAGACAAGTGCTTTTCCCGCTCAACTTAAAAATATGTAGGCTCCACAAAATAGCTGATTTGTTTATTATATGCAAAAATCATGACATGTTCATAATTGACTGTTTAAAATTGTAAAGGAGTCAGTAGTGTGGCTGAAAAAGTGTCTCACATGGGTTCTTAAAGTCATGGAAAGCTTCAGAAACATACTTTTATTAGGGTTCCCAATTTGATTATCTGTCTACTCGGTTAACCAAATTAGACAAGTAGTTTTTTTCTTGATTTCTATTTACCAGCAACTGACATATTCCAGTCACTTACAAAATATGATCTTTTAATCAGTGTTTCCCACCTGCCCCATTTTTCCTAATAAGAGTCCCGATTTCACTGAAATACTGGACACTGGTGTTTTTATGTCTCAATTCAACATTCATACTGCTAATTCCATCCAAAATTGAAATGCCACATTGTCTCCAGAGACCCTATCAAAAACTTCCTTTATCTTGTTTTTGAGTCATATTCCATGGTAGTCAGAGTATACTCCTGTCTTTGGGCCCAGACTCACTGCAGGTAGTGCTCATCGCACCATAACCAGTGCCAGAATTGAACCGGAGTCAGGCACATTCAAGACAACAGCCTTAACCCTTGGTATGTTTCTCTGATTTATGACACTTTTTTTCAACTTCGATCCAGCCATTGAATCGCAAACTCCAGACTCCAGATCAGCTTCCTGGTACTCAAGTTTTGTTTGGTTCTCTCTTCTATGCTGTACTTGCATCCTGGTCAAGTTCCGAGACTTTGTTCACTTTATTAACATTTTTTTGTGGGGGTGACGTACACTGGATGGTGCTCAGGACTTATTCAAGGCTCTAAATTCTGGGATAACTCCTGGCAGTGCTCCAGAGACTAAAGGGTGATGGGGATCCAACTCGGGTCAGCTGCATGGAAGGCAAGCATTCTACCAACTGTACGCTGGCACCAGTTGTATTACAGCTAATAAATAGACTGCTCCCTACTCAAAAGAGGAACTGAACAATATAATGTTGTTATAATAATAATGTTATGATCAAAATGAATGACTCCCATGAGCTTGTATGTTTTTCTGAACATCAACAAGCAGATTTTCTCTCTTTTTTAGCAATGTCACTGTCACTGTCCTCCCGTTGTTCATAGATTTGCTCGAGCGGGCCCAGTAACGTCTCCATTGTGAGACTTGTTGCTACTGTGTTTGGCATATTGAATAAGTCAAGGGGAGCTTGTCAGGCTTTGCCATGAGGGCGAGATACTCTCGGGAGCTTGCCAGGCTCTCCGAGAGGGGTGGAGGAATCGAACCTGGGCCGACCAGGTCGGCCGCATGCAAGGCAAATGCCCTACCCATTGAGCTATCACTCCTAACAACTATTTATTTTCTAAGTATCAATATGCCTAAACTGTATTCTATTTCAATGAATCAAACTAAGTTTTAGGTTTTTTGTTTGTTTTTGAGTCACACCTGGCTCTGCACTCATGAATCACTCTTGGCAGGCTCATGGGACAGTATGTATGCTGGGGATCAAGCGAGATAAGATGCATATGCAAGATAAGCCTCCTACCCACTGTATAGTGCACTGGCCCAAGATTAATTTTAATTTTTAACACTGAAATTGACTTAATAAAAATCTTTTTAAATCTTAAAAGAATGAACTTTAAAAATATTCTATATATACATTTATTATTTTATTTTTATTAAGGTAACATTGTTTTAAAAGATAATTATATGCTTTGTGGGCCCAATGTCGCCACGTCATGCCCTACGTACCTCCATAGATAATGTATATTAGACATTTATTAAATTTCTGAGAAACACATTATTTTGTTCATTTGTCTATTAGTAAATGAAGGCTATTATGTGTACATTGAATTAGATCATTAATAAGAAGCATTCTGTACTTTAAATTTAGGCCATCTAATTTGATAATTGCAGAATTGTAAACAAACAAACAAATAAACAAACAAACAAACACTATCCTCCCGTTGCTCATCGATTTGCTTGAGCGGACCCAGTGACGTCTCCATCATGAGACTTGTTATTACTGTGTTTGACATATTGAATACATCACAGCTAGCTTGCCAGGCTTTGCCGTGCGGGTGAGATACTCTCCGTAGCTTGCCAGGCTCTCCGAGAGGGGCGGAAGAATTGAACCCAGCTCGGCCTGGCTGAATTGTAAAGTGATATTATTTTGTGGTGTTGTCTTTTATATTTATGGTGATTTGCCATAGTAGCAAGAGGCAATTAGTACACTTTGCATCTCACCTAATATCCTCTCTTTACTCTAAAGTGACAGTTTGTGAATGCAAAGACTGACCCAGATGGCCAGAGATGAGTTTCGGCTCCTCTAATTCTCCTCTTCACTATCCAGAGACTGGCATATAAAGGGCTAAAATTGCACAAATAATGTATTTTGAACTTTCTATAAAATGGCAAGAAAGCTTGGCGATTGTAAGCCATTCATAGGTAACTTCTAGAACCTCTGGTAAATAATGACTAGACTAAGCTAGATAAATTCCGAAGGCCCAGTGACAGTGCACTCAACAATGTTATCCTTGTCTTTTACTTTTTCTTTTAAAAAAAGATGTAAATAACTTTATAGAATTGTCCAAGAATCAAAGACATCTTAGTCAAAACCTCTGATCAAGTCCCATGTGGATTTAACCGATATGTGAAACAGGCCAATATTTAGTCATTTATTAACACTTCAGACAATCTTAGCTTGCCTAGACGCTATAGTGGTTGATGTCAATAAAACTTAAGCAAATGGTGAAATAAACACAAATATGTCTTTTAAAATGATCTGTTCATTAATTAGTGATGATGAACTTCATAACCCCCAAATATATAATTTAACCCAAATGCTATTCAGTTCACCAAAACTGTTTTGTTTATTTATCGTAGTTGCTGCTAGAGGCCAGATGTAACAGAGGAATTCAAAATTGAGATAATTAGCATAGTCATTGTTTTGTTTTCTTGTTTTGTGTATTCCTTAATATTTTATATAGTTAAAGAGATACAATAATATAGTTATATAGTTAAAGAGATATAATAATCTATAGCTACTGGTCAGTTGTTCATCATGTTATATGATACTTTTTAAATGTTAAAGAAGAAACAAAAAATCTTAAGAATCATGGCTTTGAGAAGTTATACTCTAGCATGGGAGGGAAGATAGCCATGACACTACTAGAAAACAATACGAGGCAAGGTGTAATTAAGTGCCTAATATTATGGTACGGGTAAAAGCAAATGGATTTCAGGAAAGGCTGCCAGTAGAGTGGACTAGAATTGTCAGAAAATCTTTATGGGGGAGGTAAGAATATTGGTGGAATCCTCAAGAGCAGGCAGAAGGGAATGAAAAATAACAATGAAATGGTAAGCATGGAATGAAAAAGAAGATGGCAAGATATTTTTAAGAGACTTCCCTGGCAGAAGGAGATATTCTATATGTTAATAAAACAAAAAAAGAAAAAAATGGGTTTGGTTTTGGGTGACACATGGCTATGCTCAGGACTTATTTCTGGCTCTGTGCTCAGGTATCTCTCAGGAGATCATGAATAGTACCAAGGATTGGACCAAGTTCAGCCACTAAGTTAAGCAAACCTTTTGTCCATGTCTGATCTCTTGGCCCAGGAAAGAAAATGTACTCTGTCCCTTTTTTCTTTCTTCTTCGATGTCTACAAAATACAGAGGCAATTTTTTTTTAATTTTCAGGAAAAGAAATGTCATATCTTATTTCCTTGTCCATGCAATGCTATCATACACATATATGTAATACTACATCATTAGGAATAAAATTTAATTTATTTAATCTACTTATATAGCTTATAATTGTGATTACCATTATTTCTCTCTTTGAGCATTATTTAATAGCTACGTTTTTCTGGGTAAGAAAAATAGTCATAGGTGATTAAGTGATGATGTAGATAGAACAACAACATATACACAGTGCCTATACACAGTTTTACAATTCAAGAAAAATATTCCTAAACACAAACTCATTTAACCTGACAGCAATACTGAGAAATTAGCAGAACAACTGTTATTAGTAGAATTTAATAGATTTAGTAACTGACACTGAGATGCTCCAGATGCTGAAATGCTGTAAGTGCATGAGTTTTTACTCAGGGCAAGAACAATGAATCATATTTTCTTCTATTTAATTTAGCATTTTCCAAGCAGTACATAATTTTATAATAGCACTGTCTGTAGCACTGTCCTCCCATTGTTCATCGATTTACTTGAGCAGGCACCAGTAATGTCTCCATTGTGTGACTTGTTGTTACTGTTCTTGGCATACCAAGTACTCCATGGGGAGCTTGCCAGGCTCTGCCGTGCAGGTAGGGATACTCTTGATAGCTTGACGGACTCTTCGAGAAGGATGGAGGAATCGAACCCGGGTTGACCATATGCAAGGCAAATGCCCTACCCACTGTGCTATTGCTTCAGCCTTTATAATAGCAACTCAACATATTTATATAAAGAAAATTTAAACATTAAAACTGTACAAATTTGGCACAAAGATGAGATCCCTCTGCAAACTGTGTGCAACAGAATAAGATAATTAGATTTTTCCCTAATTTGTGATAATGTACAATGAGGTAAATATGATTTTTTGTAAATAACTGATAGCACAGGTAATGAAAACACATCTTTTCTTTTTAGAAAAAATAAGCACATTAAAAAACTGGTGTTATGTATCTTCTGCTTCTGAGGAGAAGTATATATAATTTCTCCTACTCATCCTAACAGGTTCAGCTAAAAACCCTGCACTTGAGATATGTAAGAAAAACATAAGGAGACTCTGATATATTTAAAGAAGAAAGTAGATCAGCTATGAATCACATATACCAAAGAATGAAATAATGATAAACCCAGTCACTAGGAATTGCTTAGAGGTGCAGAAAAAAGAAGCACAGAGCAAATTCTGTGCTTTCAGTACAAAGAACCAGATAGGAGCATCCAACCAGAGCAGTAAAAAGACAAAAATAAGACCATCATTCTGACAATAGTTTTACTTCGTGTTCTACTGAAAACAATTTGACCCCACCATCACCCTACAAACCAATGTATGTGGCAATGTCAACTTGCACAGCCATCTAAAAATGAGATTGGTGATTTCTTTAGAAATTAAATTTACAAAACCAAAAATTAAAATGACCTCTTGGATACCAGAGGGAAAGAATAAAGGGAACAGTTATTGGAGAAGGAGGCCCATTAACAGGTGAATGGATATTGGCATGTTAGTGGTGGTTGTGATGGTAAGGTACAATTTAAGAAAATATATATGCATATAAATATAAATATCTTCACACTTGGTGGGTGATGGCTTGGTCTAGTTTATGTTTTTAAAATAGTCCTTTGTTAAAGTGAAGAATAAACCATAAGAATTTATAAGGGTATGGAGATGGCCAGTCAAGAAACCTATAAGGTTGACCAGATGAGAGGTGACTGCGATGAACACATGAGTTACAACAGGGGAAGAGAGGAATTTGTACACACAAACACACACAAAGCCAGAAAGACACTGTGGGTTTTGTCCTGTTATCTATGGGCTTGGCTTCTTGCAGTGTTGTGGTTGCTCTATCCACCTTTCACGAGAAGAATAAAGACAACAAATCACTGTCCTAGAACCTCTCCTAATATCAAACAAGCCCCTTTAAAATGAAACTAAACTTTCTTTTAAGGGTTGTAAATCTTAACTGCACCTCACGAGAATCCATTACAAAAAAAAATAAATAAATTTAAATAAAAAAGAACACACATACCATAGTTAAAAAAAAATGAAACTGTATTTTAACATAAAATACTTCATTTTTGATAATTGTTCACATTATTTTTTTAAAAAATGGTCAATAAGCAAAATATACTTCTGAGAAGGGAAAACTACTGAAAATAAGGCTTGATAAATTATATTTATGGGAAAATGTTTAAAGAGAAGAAAGAACCTTAAACTGATGTTGTTCAGAACTGAGTCCTCTGGATCACAAGTCAGAACCATGCTCTGTGATGGAGTTGATGAAATTGTGTTCAGTTAAAGTAGGAGATTTGTAACTCAGCATCTGCCTTCCTGTGTTTTAAAGACTTTTAAGTGTAGAAAACCAGAATTAAAAAAAATTAATACAAAAGAAAGAACAGAAGTTAATGAATAGATCCTATAGATGCACAAGTTTCTACTCAGGGCAGGAGAAACCTTGGAACCATTAGCACTGACTACAGTAAGATGTATTCTTTTAAATTTCCCTTCTGTATGATTTACTCTGTAAAAATTCCATGAGGAGAAATTAAGAGTGGAATGGGATTCCTCTAACCTTTACATTCTCAGAATTAAATATGTATTAATTCTTAATGTCCAAAATGTATACTCTTCTCATTTTAGTTACTAATATTCAAATAGTATACTCTATTATTTTTCTATCCTATCTTATTCTATTTTTATTACACATTCCTAATAAATTTCACATGTAAGCATCTCAACAATTAGGGTCTACCTAAATCCTCATCATTGCAAAGATGAAATTATTATTACTTTAAGGTCACTCTGGGAAGATCTAACAAAGACACAGTTTTCAAATAGGAAGTTGCAAATTAATTCCTTTGATGTTTGTTATTTTTAATGTTTTTAAAATTACTGGATTTGTATAGATCTTCAGAGATAATACCAGATAATAAGATTTCTCTTCTTAGTAAGCAGTATGCCACTCCATTAAAGAATAGTTTTAACTCCCCCTGATAATATGAAGTCAGCAAGTTGGGAAAGTAATATACTCATGTCGTTTAAGCTCTGTAGAATCTGGGAATAATTGTTCTTTTAGTGGTCCACTAAGAGAATCGATTGTGAATTAGAGCAATTAAAATGTTTCAGCATTTGAATTGCCAAATGTAGTATTATCTTTTTTTTTTTTTTTTTTTTTTGCTTTTTGGGACACACCCGGCGATGCACAGGGGTTACTCCTGGCTCTGCACTCAGGAATTACTCCTGGCAGTGCTCAGGGAACCATATGGGAATGGGATGCTGGGAATTGAACCCGGGTTGGCTGTGTGCAAGGCAAACACCCTACCGGCTGTGCTATCGCTCCAGTCCCATATGTAGTATTATCTTAACTATAAATCAAGCCAATTTCAGCAGTAAATGGTTCTTGTCATGGGACAAAAATCTTTAAATACAGTTACAGTATATTTTAATACTATCATCTGAAAATTAAAAAAAAATACTATCATCTGCCCAAATCTGTAGCACTGTCTTCTGTTTTTTCATGGATTTGCTGGAGCGGGCACTAGTAATGTCTCCACTGTGAGACTTGCTGTTACTATTTTTGGCACATCAAATATACCACGGGGTGCTTGACAAGCTCTGCCAGGCTGGTGGGATACTCTTCTTACCTTGCTGGGCTCTCCAAGAGGGATGGAGGAATTGAACCCAGGTCAGCCACGTGCAAGGCAAACACCCTACCCACTGTGCTATCACTTCAGCCCTGCCCAAATCTATATTCTCAAAATAATTTTTTATGTTCAGCTGAAATTGTAGCAGGTGTTTATTTTCGTGGTAGTCTCCCCAACTAGCTTGAGTAGTTTGCTGATTTAGGAAAAGTTCAGCTGGATAATGTGTTTTTAAGTAAGCCACAAACTCCTCTGCTCAAAGTGGACCATAAAACATCCCTGGATGAGCAAACATGAAGTAAAGACTAGATCAACATTAAGGAGGAAGAAATGACTACATGCTTGAGAAATAACTCTGGCTAGCTCCACAGACTGGGAAATGAGTTCCAGGACAGAGTGGGTTCTTGCAAATGACTCTAAGAGCATGAGTGAATGTGCAGTTGAACAAGTTAATAAACAGGTGCTCAGTATTTTAAAAATGAAAATATTGCCACTACAAATAAATAATACCAACTAAGATTTCTCTTCTTGTTAAGGTAGTACGCCTCTCCAGTCAAATCCACAATATCATTAGGTGAGATGCTTACCTACATTTTGTCACTGAACTATTTCTGAAGGCCTTGCTATCCTGTATTGAGAAATCAGTTTTGATTATTGTTGAGTTTATTTTTTAAAGCCCTTTTTCACAAGTCACCTCCATTTTATTGGGCAACAACATCAGCACGCATCTGAAAGAAGCATGACTTTCTTATCTCCATACCTTCATAAGCAAGCCTACTATTTGGTACCTGAATGCTAACCAAATAAATAATGTGATCATCATAATTATATGGATAAAACATGTTCAATATATGCATGTAACAATTATGGAGCACATATTTGATCTTCCCTCCATTGTAAAACTTTTATTTTGAACTAAGATTCGTATTTAGTATCTGACTAAATTTTCATGAATTGTATTATTAGTCTTTAACGATAGCACAGTGGTAAGGACGTTTGTGAAAGTAATATACTCATGTCTTGCCTTGCACACAGCCATCCCGGCCGAGCCGGGTTCAGTTTCTCCGCTCCTCCCTGAGAGCCTGGCAAGCTACCAAGTGTATCTCACCCGCATGACAAAGCCTGGCAAGCTACCCATGAGGTATTCGATATGCCAAACACAGTAACAAGTCTCACGATGGAGACGTTACTGGGCCCGCTCGAGCAAATTGATGAACAACGGGGAGGACAGTGTTACAGTGTATTATTAGTCTTTATAAAACCCTTCAGAAGTGAATAATTATTCCAATGTAATGCTGGTATAACTTTAGTTTAATAAGGTAAACTACTTACCTGAACCATGCAGCTTAATGAATAGAAAATGTGAGACAATATAATGTTCTCTATATTCCTTGTCATATACTGTGAATTGCTATGCCATTCAATTCTCTATAAATCCATCCTCTTCGTTTCCTGGGGAAGCAGGGATTATAGATCAGTAATCATAAAAAAATCACTTTGCTTCAACAAAAGTTTGGAAACTACTTGTCTTTATAAGATGTGTAATAGAGCATTTCATTTTTGCAGAACTGAAACATAAATCTTTAGCTTATAACCATTTTTCTTGTCAATATATCTAATTTCAGGGTAGAAATATTTGCATTAAAGCACATAAATTTGCAACGTGGTAGTAAATTTCCATGATGAGAGACTGTCAATAGGAAATTATTGGATTAGCAAGAGGAAAAAAATTACTTTTTCTAGTGGCAATCCTTGAAAGGGAAAGTGAAAAATTATGCAGCTTAAGAATTAATTACATTCAAGCTTCCATTCAATTATAGTTTTCTGACATTGAGCTATTAGTGTGAGTCTTTAAACTTGTAGAGCTCTAAACGTGGAGCTGTTTGCTAGACAGTGACGCTTGGAAACAGGTGTAGTTTGAGTGAAGACTAAAAATAGCTCATACTATGTGCTCAAGTGTCATTTGATTAAGAACATCATACATGAATAATGAAGTTTTATGCTTTCTTTCTAAGTAACTCTTATATATTTTAGAAGCTCTTTCAAAATACTTGAAGTGCTTATTGTTTTTACTTTTTAAAAGTAGTACTAGAGAGTTATTTCTCAGAATTGGGATTCTGACAGAGTGGGTTTAGACATCATGCATTCTACTTGACATTATTTTTTAATTCTGAATCAAGAGTTTGAATTTCATTGTAACATTTCATTTCTAGAAAATTTAGTATGTAGCAGTATTGATTACAATAGTTTTATATATTGGGGCATCTCTAGATGTTCTAGGATGAAGTTGATAAATAATATATATGGACTATTAGAATTTCAGATTTTACGAGAAGTGATTTTTTTCTCAAAATTGTTCTTCGTGTTTCTACATAATTTCAAGATTGAAATGAACATGAGCTATTTAAATTTATTTTGCCTTTCAGTATTTCTTTAAACTATAAATAACTTAATACTTTCTTTTGACCTTATTAAGGAAGTCTTTAATATGGAAACAGCAATTGTTATCAGGTTCTAGTTCCATGCCTCCCTTAGAATTACACAACATTAAAAATTTGAGATTGGAATCTTATGCACTGAGGTATTTATCATACCTTTAGAGCACATTACAGGATGCAAATAAAGGTACTCAGTAAGCATTTGTTGAAAGAATAGGAGTATAGGGTGATTGGCAAGTGAAGGAAGATAAATATGTGAGATTGACATGGCTTCCTCCCTTAACCCACATGTTAAAAGTCAAGTAGCACTGTAGCACTGTCCTCCCGTTGTTCATCGATTTGCTCGACTGGGCACCAGTAACATCGCCACTGTGAGACTTGTTACTTGTTTTGGCATATGGAATACGCCACGGGGAGCTTGCCAGGCCCTGCTGGGCAGGCGGGATGCTCTCTGTAGCTTGCCAGGCTCTCCAAGATGGATGGAGGAATTGAACCTGGGTCGGCCACATGCTAGGCAAATGCCCCACCCACTGTGCTGCCCTCCCGTTGTTCATCGATTTGCTCGAGCGGGCCCAGTAACATCTCCATTGTGAGACTTGTTACTGTGTTTGGCATATTGAATACTCTCGGTAGCTTGCCAGTCTCCCCAAGAGGGGAGGAGGAATCGAACCCAGCTCAGCCGGGCTGCCTGTGCGCAAGGCAAACACCCTACTGCTGTA
This sequence comes from Sorex fumeus, assembly GCF_029834395.1. Classification (NCBI taxonomy): domain Eukaryota; kingdom Metazoa; phylum Chordata; class Mammalia; order Eulipotyphla; family Soricidae; genus Sorex; species Sorex fumeus. The sequence goes on along the minus strand of NW_026606134.1, from coordinate 5,249,396 downwards.
CTACACCTGCTGTGTTAGCAGAACTAATTTACTGATTGAAGAATTTAAAATATCTGCACTTTATTGTGGCATAGATCGTGTATTATATTATTAAGTTTACTTTTACAGAGTTGCTCATGTGACTTGAAATGATGGATATATTGGTCTCACATTGGAGGCAACAGGGCTGGTTCTTCCTGAGAGACTTGAGGCTGGGTCTTCTCTTTGCTCTCTCCAAGCTTCCCAGGCACTTCGAGAGGTGCTGCGGTCAACGTGTCTTCATGGCTTCCCTCCATTCTCTTTTCTCTTTTCAAATATCCTCTTTCAATAATATGAACCATGTTAAATGAAGATACCAATCTAATTTTGTTAGATTTGTAACCGCCATCTTCCCTAAGAGATACACATGTGTTTAAACATATAAACTTGGGCTGGAGCAATAGCACAGAGGTAGGGTGTTTGCCTTGCACGCAGCCAGCTGGACTGAGCTGGGTTCGATTCCTCTGCCCCTCTCGGAGAGCCTGGCAAGCTACCGAGAGTATCTCGCCCGTACAGCAGAGCCTGGCAAGCTACCTGTGACGGACTCGATATGCCAAACACAGTAACAACAAGTCTCATGATGGAGACGTTACTGCACCCGCTCAAGCAAATCGATGAACAACAGGAGGACCGTGAATATAAACTTGAGGGAAAATAATTAAATCTATAATTTATTGAATATGTTTTATTGTATAACATAATCCCTAGGAATAAATCCATATGTAATAGAAGGAAAGAATTCTCATCCATTTGTTTTGTAAAGGCATAGGGTTAATTTGGTTGTCAATTACATCAAAAATATAAGGTATGTTACAAAATAAGTGCTAAATGAAGGTTGAAGAATTTTCCTTAACAGGGCTGGAGTGTTATTGGTGAATATTGGTAGGGTGCTTGCTTTGCATACAGCTGACCCAGGTTTGATTTCTGGCATCCCATATGGTACCCAGAACATGTCCAGGAATGATTCCTGAGGACAGAGCCAGGAGTAAATCCTGACCTAATCACTAGGTGTGATCCAAAAACAAACAAAAATTTCTTTACAGTTATGGAGGGTCTTGAGTACTTTGTAGGTACTCAATGCAATTCTCAATCTGCATTTGTAGGTGTTAGGGTAAATTTCCTTCCTCTACCAAACTCATAAATATTAACATTTTGTAACAGTTACCTAAAATATAATTTTAAAATTTAAAGAAAAAGATAATTCTTCCTAAGTCATCCAGTTATAGACTTAGTATATATAATGCATCAAATTGTTTTCAGCCTGTTATCAACCAGCTTAAATCTGTCAGTAAATCACTATCACTATGACTATCACCCCGTTGTTCATCTATTTGCTCGAGCAGCTGCCAGTAATGTCTCCATTTGTCCCTGTCACATGTTAGTGTAGCCCGATGACATAATAGGGGCTCTTTCAGGGTCAGGTGAATGAGGACCATTCATTGTTACTGTTTTTGTCATATCGAGTACACCACCGGGAGCTTGCCAGGCTCTGTTGTGCAGGTGGGATACTCTTGGTAGCTTGCCATGCTCTCCGAGAGAGATGGAGGTTTTGGGGGCAGTCTCTAATCACCTTTACAGGTGTTCCCAGTCAGGCATACATGCAGGCAGGATACGCTCAGCAGTCTGCTGGGTTCTCTGAGAGTGAGAACTAGACAATACGAGGTTGAGCGACCACAAATGCCTGGGTTCCTCGTAGGTTTCTTCATGCATGAGACTTATCCAAGCATATGGAGAGTTATCTCAGCATGGCTGTGGCTGGGTCCCGGAGGTCTTCAGCTGCCGGGGCTCCTCTTGAGGTAGAGAGGGAAACAACCCACCCTCTTCCAAGGGGCCCCGGTGAGGACAGCCAGGCGTGGGGGCAGGAGACTCAGTAATAAATTTGTAAATAAGTTTGTCATGGTCATGGTCACGGTCCTCCCGTTATTCATCGATTTGCTCGAGCAGGCCCAGTAACATCTCCATTGTGAGAGTTTGTTGTTACTGTGTCTGGCATATAGAATACGTCATGGGTAGCTTGCCAGGCTTTGCCGTGAGGGCGAGATACTCTCAGTAGCTTGCCAGGCTCTCCAAGAGGGGCGGAGGAATCAAACCTGGCTCGGCCAGGCCAGTTGGCACAAGGCAAATGCCCTACTGCTGTGCTATTGCTCCGGCCCAAATGAAAAAATCAATCAATCAATCAATCAATCACTGTCTTCCCATTGTTCATCGATTTGCTCAAGAGGGCCCAGTAATGTCTCCATTGGAGACTTTGTTGTTACTGTGTTTGGCATATCGAATACGTCATGGGGAGCTTGCCAGGCTCTGCCGTGCGGGCGAGATACTCTCGGTAGCTTGCCGGGCTTTCTGAGAGGGGCAGAGGAATTCGAACTCGGGTTGACCATGTTGGTTACATACAAGGCAAATGCCCTATCTGCTGTGCTATCACTCCAGCCCAAATAAATTTGTAAATAAATAAAATAATAAAGTCAGTAAATAAATTTGCCAATTGTTTAAAGTCTCTGTGAACACAAAGGTTAATGACTTTAAAATTTTGAACTGTTTGCCAAGAAGCATTAATACAAGAACACCACATTAAGAAATTGGAACTTCCGAATTACAACTAAAATAATGAAACTGATTTTTTAAAAATATTTGGTTATATAAATCCTAAATGTTTATAATTACAGTTGGCCTGGCAATGCAAGATTGGTTAGAACATAAAAATTGAACTGGCATGCATATAACAAAATATGATGTTGTTGAATAATAAGGCATAAACGCGAGGGTTCATTTTTCTGCACAAGAGCCAGATTTTAGTCAATTCTCAATCTGCATGTCAAGCACAGTGGCTGGAATTGTATAATTTTTTAGTAAATTTATGTTGTTTGAGAGAATGATTGATTAAAATAGAAGATGCATTTAAGACAAATGTGCTTTTCTTTTTTATCAGACTAAGCATACTTAAGTCATTTTTATTTTCCAGACTTTCTATGGTTCTCTACAAAATTTTGATTAATACTGTAGCACTGTAGCACTGCCCCCCGCCCCTGTTCATCAATTTGCTCAAGTGGGCACCAGTAACATCTCCATTGTGAGACTTGTTACTGTTTTTGGCATACTGAATACATCAGGGGGAGCTTGCCAGGCTTTGCCGCAGGCAAGATATTCTCAGTGGCTTGCCGGGCCCTCTGAGAGGGGCAGAGGAATCAAACCAGGGTCGGCTGTGTGTAACGCAAACCCACTAGATACAAAAAAATAATATGTCCTTTTTTCACCTCCATATATTCATTCACACTAAACGTACAAGGTTTAGCTCAGTAAATAGGTCCTTACCTCTGCTATTCCTTTGTCCAGGCCTTGGGACTCCAGGGCACTCCTTTTCTTGCATGATCCCAGTTATCTCTAAGCTGTCTAGAAGAGAAATTCAATGACTCTTGTGCTGGCATTTAATTTATGAAGATTCCTAGGTTTATTTTTGTCCTTTAATTTATAAAAATTCCTAGGTTTATTTTTGTCACTTAATTCATGAAAATGCCTAGGTTTATTTTCCTTAGTGTCAATTACATGAAGATGGGATTGTGAACAATGATAATACATGCAATGTGGTTCATGTTTCATTTGGTCTCTACATCCCCTATAATTTGGGGTCACTCATCTTTAGATAATACAGGCTTCCTTATTATGTGATGCCTGATTGGTAGCTGAAAGTTAGTATCTTTCCTATTTGCTATCTTGCTAAATCCTAATTAGTTAGAAGGAAATCTGAATATCTACTTTTCTTTAACATCAAAATGTTGAATTGTACCCGAAGCATGTCTACTAAGCATTCATGATCTTTGTCATGATTTTATTTTTCTTTCATTCTTTTGAAAACCTTTTCAATGTCTATGAATATTAAATAGTATCACTGTAAGTTTAAGTAGCAAGCAATGCCTTAAACACTTTAAATTCTCTGTTCTGTTTGGAAGTCAATGAGACATTTTTAAAATTTATTTCTGAATGAGATACGGATCACCAACATAATTCAATAATAAGTCCTGTTTCCAAAGTCTTCGTATATTTTAACTTTTATCATTTCAGTTATCCTGTCTCTTCCAAACAATGGCTTGAAACACATTCGTCAGTTATGAGAAACTTTCTGTGAAATAAAGCCTAACAGAATTAATGAAACAGATAATTCTGGCCTCCATGATAACCACTATGAGTTATTTTTGAACCATTTAAAATGAAGTAAAAGTTAATTTCAGGCTGTAGCAAAAATCTCTTTCAAATGGAGTTGCTATTGTTCAGCTCTCACGGGTATATAATTGCAAGAAGTAATGGTTAATTCTTTTTTATGAAAAACAGATTTAAGTCCATATTCCCTGTTTTGGGGGAAAATGAGGTGATCAAAAAGGTTTGAAAGTATTGTGTTGGAAGATTTTTTTTAATAATTGTTGCAGCTACATTAGGCTAACAAAGGCTTCCTTCCCAGGTGATGTGCTGAGAAAAATATTGCAACTGCTTTCTAAGATAATGCAGAAAAAGAGTGATAGAAAATACACTTCACAGCAGAAATTTTTGACTTTCTTAACTGAATAAAACAATCTACTTAGTGATAATGATTTTATAACTGTGGTATATTATTTGTAGTCCTAATATCAACAACACAATTTATCTTGTAAAATGCAGGCATAGTTTTAACTAATAGTTTTCATGTAGTGCTAAAGAGAGTTGATACTTTTAAAAACGAAGTATACTTGAAAACTTGTCAACAAATAATAAATATACATCAAATGAAAATGTAAAAATTAAGAGTAAGCAGACAAATTTAAGACTCAATCTCAAACACCAGGGAAATGGTGATGATGTTTACCTAAAATGGACTGAGTACATCAGGAAAGAGATTTGATACATTGGCTCAGGAGGAAGGAAGTAGAAAGAATAAAATTGGGATAAGAGATCTAAAGAAATCAGAATCTCACTGATGATCCCTCTGTTTTCTAATTCTACTTGAACTTATGCCATACAAATAATAGTCAAAACCTACTCACATCCCAGAAATTCTACAATGCCAGTAAGAAAGTCCCCAGATTCTTCCCACAATTCTTCATGCAAACCCAATCTATTTTCTGTTTGAAACATCCCTTTTTGGGACCCAAGTCTCACTGCATTTCTGAAGGAGATGCAGTCAATTTCGACCCTCTTCATCTGACTGTTACTGGAAAATATTTGAGATCTGTTAATCTTTCTCTACAATGCATATTCTGCCATCTACACTGATTATTCTTGTTTGAAGAAGAAACTCAATACTTCCTTAAATAATGAGAAGATTGTAATTCAATTTATGTTTTTGGATCAAAAATACTTTAAAACTCATAAAATACATTTCTTTGACCCTACTGGAATTCTAAGAATGATTAAAGAGGGGCTTGAGTGATAGTACAATGGGTGGGGCATTTGCCTTGCATGCAGCCAACCCGGATTCCCAGCATCCCATGTGGTCCCCTGAGCACACTGCTGGGAGTAATTCCTGAGTGCAGAGCCAGGAGTAACCCCTGAGCATTGCTGGGTGTGACCCCCCAAAAAATATGAATGATTAACCATTTTATTACACATAAAAACAAAACACGAACTACTAATTTTGATTGTACTTCTACATGTCTCTTATGATGGAAAATAATTAGTTCCATTATTTTGCCTATCATGTTTCCCAGATGTAGTGATGAGTTCATGGAGATATGTAATTGAGATATTGAATTGTTTTTGTTTACAACCTTCATAAGAGCAAATGGATCTCAGCATACAAATAACTAAATATGAAAATGATAGCTATTACAGTAAAAATTCTTTTTTATAATTATATTTATCATTTATTCCATTTATGAATCAATATTAAAAATTTTTCTTCATAATGATAAAGGGCGTAAGTACTAGAAAAGGGCATAAGTGTGAAAAGTAAGTGGAAAAATTGACACTATTTGTTTTCAGTGTTCAAAGATGTCAGAGTCAAATCCTGTGCCTTATAGAGAAAGCAGAAAGCAAAACACTTGTCTGTTTCTTGAAAAATTTCCAGACAGGATAGAAGGGCAAATACATAGAAAGAAATGCAATTCATAAGAAAGAAAAACAAACCAAAAAAAAACCCAGAAATATGGTTTTGTGATACAATACTTTGGGGAAAAGGGTTTGTTCTTTGAAAAACTCAAGAGGCATTTTAATATCAGTGGCATTTGTCTGGGTCTTGCAGAATTAATGGGGTCTGGATATAACTCTCTTTTTATGGAGTTTTGAATGTGAACTAAATTACAGAAATGAGAAGAAGCTAGTAAATGAAAATCACTCTGGCATTCTTCTTAATTGGCTGCATGCCTCTGATCTCCAACTGCTCAAATTACCAGGAATTTTGCCTAATTAGGATGTCTTGAGATATATTTGGTATTTTTGAACCTTTGTTATCAACCAAAGGAAATGATGTGTTAATGCTGTGATCACTCCTAATTCTTAATCAGTGTTTACTTGACTGCTTGAACTACCCTATTTTCCTTAATGTCATATTGTTGTAAAAAAATTAACTAACTATGTGCAACTATGTATATTTCATTTAGTCTGAAAGACATCTTTCTGTTTTGAGGGCATCCCAGAAAATATACGATTTTCACTTGATATTATCTTTTGTTTAGACTCCTCCTGCGAGAACTTTGCTGTGATGTACTATCTCCAAATTTGCTTAGATAGGGTATGATTTAATATAAACATATAACTAAGATAAAAATTTACATTCTTTTTATTTTGTAACCAAAAATCCATTTCCTCGAAAAGTGAAAAGTCTTCCAATTATTTCATCTTAATTTATTTAAAGTTCCAATATGAATACCTTTTGATCAGATTTGTCCTAAAGAGATTTTGAGGGGCTGGAGCGATAGCACAGTGGGTAGGGTGTTTACCTTGCACATGGCTGAACCGGGTTCACTTCCCAGCATCCCATATGGTCCCCAGAGCACTGCCGGGAGTGATTCCTGAGTGCATGAGCCAGGAACAATCCTTGTGTATCACCGGGTGTGACCCAAAAAGAAAAAAAAAGAGATTTTGAGCCAGTACCAAGATGATCTAGATCCTTCTGTACTGTCCATATAATGCCTTTGAAGAGAACACTATGATTATCAAATAGTCTCATAGATCTTAGAGGTTAAAATAAAATATATTGGAATATACACCCAAATATTTACTTTTTAAATTTTTACGTTTTCTTTTTATTTATTCAATTTTAGATACTAACATAGGATTTGAAATTTGCCTCAGCTGAGTAGCTCTTACTCTGGAATAACTGATACTGAATGCCTATCCTTAAGGGCATTACAACTAATAAGAATGAAATTGCTTTTAAATAATGATTATATTGAAATGCAGCTGTTACCTTGGGCTATTAGATATGTGGGCGTGTCAAGATGAGTTATGAGTTGAATGATGATGACCAGTTATAAAGTTCTCACACAAGTGCATTTTTGCAAAATGTAGGTATTTTTAATGATTGTTCTTTAAATTTGTTTTTGCTCCAAGGGGATTGAAAATATACCTTTAAAATAATTAATGTTGAGGATGGAGAGATATTAAGCAGTTAAGGCACTTGCTTTGCAAGCAGCTGATGTGGACTTGATTCCAAATACTACATATGGTCTCTCCAGCACCGGGAGCAGAGTCAGAAGTAAGCACTGTGCACCACAAGATATAGCCCCCAAACAAACAAAAATCATTCTAATATCATTCACTGTTACAAATTGTGCCTTGGGCATAAGATAATTATGAGGGATCCTTGGGATGTGGACTAGAAGATGTCACAATTGCCAGGAAGATCTCAGCCAATGAAAAAGAAATAGAAATAATCAGGTATTCCAAGCACCATGAGAGATGCAGTATACAGAATCTTTAGGAAACTGATAAGAGGGTATTTCTCAAAATCAGATGAAATAAAAAAAAACCTACACATAAAAGGAATGCAAATAATGTAAGATGTTAGCACCATTTTAGAACATTGAGTCCTGAAAGACACTGCAGGCATTAGATCTAAGTCTATAGGCATAGAGGTTAAACAGGAAAGATCACTCACCATAATAGATTAGTCCAATTATCTATTGCTGTGTAAAACTCTACCCTAAAACATAGTGACTTCAAGTGGTCATTATCAGTACTACATACTATTTTGTGGTTGATGTATCTGGGTGGGTTTATGTGTCTCTGCTCTATAATTATTCTGACCTCAGCTGAGGTAAGCAAAAGGTGCTAAAGAACTAAAAAACACTATTTGGACATCCCTCTTATCCCTCCTGCTACCGATAGGTTTCTGTTTCCTAACAGCCTGACTGCCTTGGGATAATCTGACTCCTTACATGTAGTTTTGAGTTCCCTTAGGGAGAAAGAAGAAAGTCCCAGCTCTCTTACAGGTTTGTCATCACAAATTATTATTATAGTATATGATATATCATATTATATACTATATAATAATATATGCTATATTGTATATAAATATACAATCTGTAGTATGTTATATAGTTTTAATATATAATATTATAGTATACAATATAGTGTATATATAGGAAAGGACAGTGGACAGTGCGTTATTGTAGAATAGGGCCATCCAAATTCATTGAGGGAAAATATAAATCCCACATCTCAAAGAAAGAAGGACCAGAGAGTTTGAGTCATCTTAAATCACCTACATTATTTTGTTTGTTTTTTGAGGTCCACATTCAGCAGTAATCCTCATATCCAGCTTGGAGATCACTCCTGGAAAGCTTGGGGGACCATGTGGGGTGCTGGAGATGGAATCAGCAGTTGGCTGTGTGCTAGGCAAATAACCTATCTCTTAACTCTAGCTCGCTGTCCCAGAAATTATTCTTTCACTTAATAATTTAATAACTGTTTCATTTGTGGGGGAATATGGTGGGGTTATCTATACCCAACAGTGCTTAGGGTACTTCTTAGTCACTGCAGTGCTGAGGATGAAGTCAGAGTTACCTAAATTACAAGGCAAGCACCTTACTCCCTGTACCAGTACATGTCCAACATATTACAGCCACTGTTCTCTTGGTCTTGGTGCCATGGAGAATAAATTCTATAATTATTTAAAGAAATTTTCTAGTAGATGTGACATATGTGAAAAGAAAATAAATACAAACACTGTAAACACTATTATTATAAGTATAGGCAACAATATTGACCAAATATGCATTAGTTCCCCTATATTTCCCTAGTTTAGAAACACCTGATTAGAACTTGTTAATACACCGTGAACAAAAGGGATATGTATTATTTTAAGGTTAACTCAGTCATCCTTTCTTTTTGTTCCTTAGAATTTACATTTATCATACAGCAATATAGAGGTGGAATAAAACATCTGGGCTGTGTCAAACTGTGATAAAAATCTGAACATAACTTATTGGAATAATTTTTATCATGTAAAAATTTGGGTTATGTTTTTTGCCATAGAAAAATGCAACGTTACTTAACTAGACTAATATACATAATTGATGTTAGGAAAAAAATACTCAGAATAAAGAGACACAAACTAATTTTATATGAAGTATAGTTGTAGTCGAGGTAACAAAGCAAGAATTTAGAGATATTGTTACAAAAGTATACTAGACACAAGGGGAATGGCAAGAGTTCTTGGTACTTTTGTGGTTGTGAAGTACAGTAATTTTCTATACCAAAGGTGTAAATATTGACACTATTGTAATAGCATTACCTCAATGACAAAAACAAATAATCAGACAAAAAATACTTGAACTTTCAAATTTATCCCTAGGTTTCTCACCAGAACTCATACCTTTTGCATGCATTTGGAGAGTTATAGATGTTTCTTGAAGTTGTAGTCATATGTTATTAGCTGAAGCCTAAGAAAAAGAGGTCTGTTGAGCCTTCAAGGAGAACAGGACAAAGTGATGCAAATAAATGAGTGGAGTAAGATTCTGAAATCCAATGGGAGACAAGAAATAGTTTTAGCAATATCTTTCATTTGCGGCCACGCGACATCTTATCATCTCATTCCTACTTTGGACAAACTGGCAGGCTACCGAATGTAACCTGCCCACATGGCAGAGTCTGGCAAACTCCCCGTGGCATACCCAATATGCCAAATACCAGTAACAATGAAGGGTCTCATTCTCCTAACTCTGAAAGAACCTTGAATATGGCACTTTTTAAAAAAAATCTCAGGGCTAGGACGAAGGAGACGTTACTGGGGCCTGCTCGAGGCAATCGACGACTAACAGGATGGTTGTGATTGTGATTGTGTTTGGAGATTGGAGTAGCTTTGCAATAGAATTTCACAATTATTGTAGCATGTGGATTAGGGCTGGTTTCCAAAACAATGGACTAAGAACACAGGAATCAACCAGAACTCTGAGATTTGCCTCAAATATTCTTAGATATTTCTCCAGTATAAATGGTGATGATGGTTAGAAAATTACTCTTTATATCATTAGTCTCACCATTAACATCTGCGACCAAATTTTCTAATACAAAAAAGAAAGAATGCCATTATTTGGTTCAGTTATCACATGAAGTATAATATTGGCACAAAATATCTCATAATATTGTTATATAGGGGATCCCAATAAAATACAGAATATTTTATTCTATTCAATATCATGTGTATGGCTTCCATTAATCCTTGCCAACTATTTCATGCTAGTCAGTATGAAGGCCAAAGACACCTTTGACCTGGTCCTCATCCTTATGAGCAAAGTCTTATTAAGAAAAGAAGATTTTTTTAAATATGAAAAGGCCAGAGAGATGACTTAGTGTTCAGATGCACATGTCTTGTATGCACATTTAGCCCCAAAACCCATATGTCCCCTACTCACTACCAGGGAATTTCCCTGGAAACTCCAAGTATCTCTTACCCAAACTACATTGCATCACGGAAACTCACCATTAAGCCACCTAGCCTGGCTGACCAAATATTACCAGGTGTGTCCTGGGGCCCCTTGAGTACCTCTTAGGAACTTCTTGCCAAAATCTATATATACAGATATTGAAAGAAATTATTGGAAGTTTAAAACTAATATGTTGACAAGAAAAGTCTTAGAGAAAGCACAATGCATCAAGAAATGTGGTGGACGTGGTTAGGAACATGAGAGTCCAGTTCTCCCAGTGATACTCAGCCAAACTGGTCACACTGCCCTGCACTAGGGCCCTGTAGTGCCAGGGAGCACTAAGATGATCCCAGTGGCTTTCAGGGTTCTCCTGGAACATAACATCAGTGTGTGATGCTCTTCCATGCCACGAATCAAACTAGGGACTCACACATGCAAAGCATGTTTCACTATTTTTATATCTCCCTGGACCTACCACAATTATATTATGATGAGAGTGATAAAGAGGGTTATCTATTTTCTCAGGGAGAAATGGGAAATTTATAACCTTAGTACCTTTGTTATTAATTTTCAAATATATTATTCTAGGGCAGCACCCAGAACTGATGTCTTCTCAGATAAAGTGTTAGTCTTGGGATTGTGCTGATTTGTTCTTTTGGGGATCATGCTCTCCAGTGACTGGGATTCAGTTGCTTTTATCTTAAAATAGCTTTAGGAAAAAAATATCAAATTGATCTTTAATAAATGAAACAGTGACTCTCTCCCTCAGAGATCTCTCATTTATCAAACGGAATATTTCCTAACTTGATGTCGAAGTCTGGATTCTACTTTCTACTCTGTTACTGCATTGAGTTTGAACCTCAAAACATAAAGAACTCCCCTAATCAAAGACAGGACAAGTATTGAGTTGGGAATCATGCTTTGTATTGAGTTGGGAATGATGCTTTGTATTTTAGATGTTCCTGCTAAATAAGAAGAATTCAAGAGATTCTGATGATTTTTCATTCTATGTGTCTGAGATTAGGTCTGGAGTTTTTTTTTTTATCTTATAAATATGCCTAGTTATCTTCTATTCATCATTCTCCTCCTTCCTTAGCACCAACTGAGATATGTTTCCCCACTAGACATCATGAAAATTCTGGATTATATGATTCTTTTTTATTTTTATTGTAGTCAAAGTATGTCAGGGTCAATAAATAAACAATCCTGAGTACTTTTGAATGTTAAGCAGCACAGGTAATACAAATATTTGCATTGAAGCTTTGTTGTCACTGTGGCAACCCCATCAAACACCTTGTCAGCCACATCAAATTAAAATTCCCATTCTCCTATTTGAGTGCCTAGCAATTCAAAGTTATTGGAAAATAACAACAATCCAACAATGCCACATTACTAAACAAAGGCAATAACTCTCTGAGTTTATCAAATAACTCAGATAATCAATCACTTATTTCTGGAGTACTTCATTATTCCTATAACAATATGCTTTGCATATAGAAAAAGATTAATAAATAATAAATATTATGTCTATGGAAAGCCAAAATGCACTTTGTAATGTTTTACTCATATTCTTTTTTCCAAAAAACTAATGATTTTTCAATAATTATATTTCCTAATAATTAAAATCTAAACATATGAGTTAAGAATTTACATCAGTTAAATGATCTAAAAGCATATTTTAAATGTGCCCTTCATCTAGATATCCATACTATTTATGTTCTTTAAACTCAGAAGAAAATTCACAAGAATTATTATTAGTTGTTGGCCGTGATTCTCCCTTTAATTGCATGAGACTTGTTATATTCAGGAAACTTTGCTTAATGATACAATGCTAGAGGTAAAACTGGAAGGAAGGAAATAACTTTAGATAAAGCAGGATGCAGAGATTAGAAAGTCATTTTAAATGGTCTAGGGAATCAGGAGCATCAAAATCTCCTGGGCATTCCTTGAGAATGAGCTTCCCTAGGCACATTTCTGTCCTCCTGAATGAGGGTGCTCTTTATCAAGCTCTTCAAGGGTATTGTGTGCTGTGAAACAGAAGTACTCATCCACAGTATATAAGCATTGGCCATGAATTTCAAAAACTCTTTAGAAGAGAGGGTATACAACACACTGAGGGATTTCAAGCTTAAAGTTAAATAAGAGAGAGAGAGGGAGAGAGAGAGAGAGAGAGAGAGAGAGAGAGAGAGCTCTCATTCCTGTTCATTCCTGTAGCTTGCCCCAAATCAAAATGATATACTTGTTGAAAACAAGAACTGAGGCTAGATTTTGAGTTCATTTGGTGTTTTCTCTACAGCATGATGAAAGAATTTCACTGAATAATCTGAGAGCAGGATCTTCTCCACTGGTTTTGAGATTTCCAAGATAAAGTTTGTGTTCCTTTTTATCTGCACCATGTCCAGCAGTGCTCAGAGACTACTTGCAGTTTAGTACTCTAGGGCACCAAGAGGTTCCAGGAAACAAACCCAGACCTGCAGCACACAAAGCACAAACCCTAATCCATTGAGCTCTCTCTCTCTCTGGCCCCCTGATTTATACCTTTTTTTCACCTTAAGTCCTTTGGGTGTCCAAAGTAATGTCTCTAAATATAGCAATTTAAAGGACATCTGTGCATTATTTTTGGATAAATGACTGTCTTTTCTATTGTTTCTTTATGAATATAGTGGATCCTATTTTTCACAGATGCACATTTGTCTGCCCACTAAAGTGAATACATTGTGCTCTGGAGAAAGTGAGCAGCAGGGTAGGCTCTTGACTTGTAGGTGGCTGACCCGAGTTTCTTCATCGGAATCCCATAGGGTCCCCTGAAGACTATACGAAGTGATTCCTTGAGCACAGAGCCAAAAGTTCCCCCTGAACATTGCCAGGTGTGGCCCAAAGACCAAAACTAAATAAATCCATAAAATGTCTTGGTAACCCCCAAAGCAGTCATCAGGGCACTGTGGGGGCAGTTGTGGGCATTCCTGGGATGTCGGAAAGCAGGACTTGCCCCAAGCATATGATCCAACTGAGGCTCAACAGGCCAGGCTGTGACTTCTAGCTTTCATGGTCACATGCTTTGCGATCAATTTACTTTCCCAGTTTTGTTTGGTTTGTTTTGGGGCTACATTGGGTGGTGCTCAGGGCTCAGTCCTGGCTCTGCATTCAGCAATCACTCTTGGTGGAAATCAGGAAGCCATGGAGGGTGTCAGGAATCAAATCCTGGTCAGTTGCATAGGAGACCAGAACCCTACCTGCTGTATTATGGCTCTGGTCCATATTTCTGTCCTTTTCGTAGGTGATTACACTGTCTGGCTTTTCTCTGCTTAAGACTGCAGAGTAGCTTATGGAAAAACATAGTGTATTAGATAAACTTTATTCAGGTTGTTATTTATAACTTTGTTAAAGTGTTGTTGACTCTGAATTCATTAGTAATGAATCGATCACACCTCTTTAACATGGCAATTTTAAAATGAAAGACTTCAAATAAGGCCATGTATTGAAAGATTAAAAATATCATTATCACAACATAAAAGTTAACTAACCCTTTATTTCCCCAGAAATAATGGTTCAATATTTGCTAGTTTTCTGGTTGTCACAACTTTATAGAACACAATTACTCGAAATAACAAGAATTATCTTCTCTCTCTCTTTCTCTCTCTCTCTCTCTCACTGTGTATATGTATGTTTATAATTTTTAGGAATGTACAGTGTTGTCTTTCTTTGCCATTGCTTTTTTTCTTTTATAAAAGCACCATGGCTCACAAAGTTATTCATATTTGAGTTTTAACACCAATCTCAGCACCATAGACACCTTCCCTCCACTGAGTCCCCAAGGTTCCCTCTCACCTGTTCATCCCCAACCTGGTACTCAATGGCATGTTTCTTCTTTTCGGTAGCTGAAGTTTGGATCTCTTGTTTCCAGTGCTGTTGACTCTGTGCTTTGGGTATTTGCCTCTACCATTCCTTTATACTGTCAACAAACTTTGGTCCCCTTGGCCCCTGCTCCCTATTGCTCTCTCTATATCTCTTCTTCACCCCTAAATTTCTTTCCTTCTCTGCCCTTTCCCTCCCTATACTTAGGGTCCAAGGGTGACCTGATAATTCCCTTTATAATCATTGCATGATTTTAGCACCATTTTAAATCAAATATTAGTAAATGTATATGTAGAGATATATATGTATGCATTTTATGTTGTTATTTTATGAACATTATATGATTAAAAATCATTTATTTTCCCTACAAGATAATAATTTATTCAGATGATATGGCAAACATATACATGAAATTATGCTAATATAGGTAATTATGACATAGTTCAAGGCATGATGATAATATGAAGAAATATTGTTGGGGAAAGAAAAGTGAGATACAGAATTAGTAGAAAGCTAGAAACTGCCCTTTCTGAAGATACTGAGGATTCTACGGTATATTTTACTAGAATCATCCAGGTGTGGACTGGTCAGTCATAAAGTTTCAGTCAATGATTGAGGAGATCATATCTGCCATGCCTTGAAGTAGAATTTTCACTCAAGAATTGCCAGACATGTCATTGATGTAACCCAACTCTGTTCATAATTTATCCAATACATAGAAATGAAAAAAAATTGACATCTTAATAGATGATCAAACAAAAAGTAATGAGACAGAGTGATTTCTGTAGCCGATGGATATGAGTTATTTCAGCTTTCAGCAAACTTTACTTTCTTCCATATGCACATGCCATAATGCATGCAAATACTTGACAAAATGCTTAATACAATACTTTATATATATTATCTATATATATATAACAGTGCATATACATACATGTATATATAATATTATTTTCATGTCAATGTTTTGTTGTTTGGGGGATGGATTCCTAGCAAGGTGAAGGGGGAGCTTAGGGCTCAACGTAGAAATATTTATTGGCTACTTGGGCCAAATATTCAGTTTATGGGTCAACAATTTAATTTTGCTTGGACCTAATGATCCTGGGGGCCACCAGGACAATACCTGGGGGGGTTACAAGATTTTCAAGGCAACACCCAGCAATGTGGGTTTGATAGAGGGGCAATAGGTGCATATAGCACACGGGAATGAAATTTGGGGTCTTTTCATCCAAGTTATGCATTCAGCACTTTGTGCATGTCCTCTATGATGCATAATTTTATTTATTTATTTATTTATTTATTTATTTATTTTTGCTTTTTTTGGGTCACATTCAGCGATGCTCAGGAGTTACTCCTGGCTCATTCACTCAGGAATTACTCCTGGCAGTGGTTAGGGTACCATATGGGATGCTGGGGATTGAACCCGGGTTGGCTACATGCAAGGCAAATGCCCTACCTACTGTACTGTCGCTCCGGTCCCTATGATGTATAATTTTAAAAAACTACAGGCAATTTTTGTGGCTGTGTTTGCAAAATTGTGGGGTTTATTTTCTCCCTTTTTAACAATTAATACAAAGAAAAACACATCATTACAAAGAAGTGTTTACCCTAGTGTCAGGATCCATTTATTTTATTTTTGCAATAAAATTAAGTCAATTTAAATCTATCCATAAAAAGAGATTTTTTTCTTTTGGTATGAGTTGAAGTTGTCATAAAATAAGATGCCTTTGTTTCCTGAAATCTAGTCTCTCTTTATTTTTTTACTATTTTTTTTGTTTGCTGTTCTGGTAACACCCAGCAATGCACAGAGGTTACTCCTACCTCTGCACTCAGGAATCACCCCTGGCGATGCTTAGGGGACCATATGGGATGCTGGGAATCGAACCCGGGTTGGCCGTGTGCAAGGCAAATGCCTTACCCGCTGTACTATTGCTCCAACCCCACTAGTCTCTTTTCTGATGTTTAAAAATATCTTCAGTAACTGCTTGCTCAATATTCTCCACAATGTATGAGAACCATTGAGAGACACATAAAATAATTGCTCCAGGTGATCCAAATACTAGTTATTCAACTCCTCATTGTTATAATACACTTAGCGAACTTAAGAAAGAAATGGCCTCCTTTTACTTCCTGAGGCAATCATGTTTATCACTATCTTCATCTCCATCTCTCCACAAAGTTGTACCATTATGAATTTACACTCTCCTTTTAGGGTCATAGGGAAAGCTAGTACATCTCTAAATTCTTTTCCATTTCAGGTATGAGAAAACTAAGACATATAGAAGTATAAAAAATTTATTGAAAGGAAGCAGACAAGGATGGGAGAGTGTGGGTGTTGCCATAATATCCATCCCAGCATTATGCCAGTCTTGCCCATGGATCATGTAACTACACACACACACACACACACACACACACACACACACACCCTTAAAGGGATGAGAATTTTCTATATTTAATAGATAAGAACCCAGCAGTAGTGGCAGGGCTCACCCAAACCCTATTCTGATTCTAATTTCCTGCACATACTGGTGCTTTTGGCTATCATTCACATGCTGGGTTTCATTTACTGGCCAGTATTTGCCTTTCTATCTTTAGAGCATGCTGTTGGTTTTGGCTCTATTTCCCCAAACATGGTGTGCATTTGCAGTGCTCTACAGAACCAAAATCCTCATTATTTCCCCCCATTTTTATCACCAACATAATATCATTTCTAGTTTCTTTTGCATTTCCCTAGAAAGAGTTTTTAATTTTGTGCAATTAAACTGTGGTCACCATGGAATAGAACTCGGAGAATTAATTTCTATTTGTGTCTCCCCCAGATGTGAAGGTTTTAAAACACAAATTACCTTATTTGAGAAGGTCTTCTCTCTCCCTTTCTCTGCAATCCAAATTTGATTAATTTAATTTGAAATGGTTTTGGCATAATCACATGTATGGATGGGCTGATAAAATCTTTACGTTTGAGATTGCATGAGAAACCACTGATAGAATATTTCACTATCAGGGAGTAGGAAGGATGCACATAATGACTGATAATTCTAAATAATGGGCGAGTTATTCATGAAAGGCACAGCTCCAAGGTGCCAGTCTATGCAATTACTCTCTATCACAAAGAATCACCAATGTAGTTAGAAGATGCCAGATGTCCATATACATTCTCTGAAACTCTCACTCACTTCTGATGCATTATCTCATCATTAGTTTGTAGTGCAGATTTTCACATGCATTATCAAAAATCCTAGCTGCAGAAATTCAGAATCAAAGCTAATAGGAAGTGGGAGTTAAACTTGAAGAAGAGAAGCTGAGAAAATAGAAATGTGTAGAAAATAGATTGGTCTGGTTTTTAAATGGTAATTTTTAAGTTCTTAAACAGGTTGGTTCATTTGAATTTAAAATATGCATTTATCTTATCATCTAAAGTTAGCCAAAATAATGAAATAGGGAAAATAGGTGCTATTTGTAAAAAGAATTCTTGTCTTTGGACAAAAATTTTGAAAACTTTAGTCATTTCCATCTATATACTTGTCATCTACATACTTGATGGGTCTCATTCTCCTGACCCTGAAAGAGCCTCGAATGTGGGACTTCTTAAAATCTCAGGGCTAGGACGAAGGAGTCGTCACTGGCGCCTGCTCGAGGCAGTCGATGGACAACAGGATGACAGAGATACAGTGATACTTGTCATGTATATGTATTTTCAAATGCCTGCAATCTTTTTCATTGGCTTATCTATTTGAAACTTTGATTTTGTCAAGACTAAAGGGAAGTATGTATCATATGGCTTCTTTTAAAAAATATTTTTCAGATGCATCTTGCCCAAAGTAACATTGAAATAAAGGCATGTGGCTATATTGTGAAAGAATTTCTATGACTTAAGATCTGGCACAATTTTTTAAATGCAATGTAGGAAATCAAACATGCACTTTTAAAACACTACCATTTTCTCTTCTGGAAAAGGCATCAGTCATAATATTTTGATAATGAATTTATCTTCAAACCACAACAAAGAAACACAAATCCCCGTAGGTCCTAGAGTGCCAAATCAATATTTCTTTTAATTATCTCTAATCCTTTCTGGAAAACAAGCCTTTGTGACCTTGTTCCCTTTAAAATGTTCAGGGAAAGTGGCCACAAACAGAAAATGTGACATACAAAATTCTCTTCCTCTTATTACGGGAAAACCAATTGTTTCAAAGAGAAAGTCTAAAAGCATTTTTGGCTTCAGTTTCAATAGAAATAAAATCTAGGCTTTCCATTGAGTTGCTCCCTTCTGTCCCTCTACCATCCTTGGAGCAGTTCCAGTGATCAGCTGCTTCAGATCTTCATTAGACAACACATTTATTAAATGAGCGTTGTGGAGTAGCTAAAACAATGTTAGACTTTAGGCACACAAAGATGAATAAAGACAAATCCCAGGGCCCATTGTTTGTTAGTGAGCATGAACAAGAGGAGCAGTGAAATGTTCTATCACTGTTTCCTTAGCAGCAGTTACTACAACTGTCTTACACAACTGTAAACTCCCCTCTCCCTTTCCCCAGCCTCTACATAGACACGTGCAGAGCCATGATGACCTCGAGAATTTGCTATGATGACCAGAGACACAGCTGTTCCCAGGTTGGGTGCCACAGACAGTAGTTGAAGCCCTGAGCTCTAAGTGGAGTCAGTGCTCAGAATTTTAACCCTTTATTTATTTTTTAAATTTATTCTTTACTGAATCACCATGAGGTACAGTTACAAAGCTTTCATGACTGAGTTTCAGTCACACAATGATCAAACACCCATCCCCCACCAGTGCATCTTTTCCACCACCAGTGTCCCCCAGTATCCCTCCCACCACCCACACCCCATTCTACTCCCTGTCTCCGTGGCAGGCACCTTCCTTTTCACTCTCTCTCTCTCTATACTTTGGGACATGGTATGCAATAGATACGAAGAGGCCATCATGTTTGGTCCTTTTTCTACTTTCAGCACACATCTCCCATCCTGAGTGATTCCTCCAACCATCAATGACTTAGTGATCTCTTCTCTATCCCAGCTACCTTCTCCCCTAGCTCATGAAGCAGGGTTCCAACTATGAGGCAATTCTCCTGGCCTTTGTCTCTACTGTCCTTGGGTGTTAGTCTATAATATTACATTATATTAAGTAAAGTAAAGGCCCTCCCGTTGATCTTCGATTTTCTCGAGCGGGCCCAGTAACGTCTCCATTGGAGACTTTGTTGTTACTGTGTTTGGCATAGCGAATACGTCACGGGGAGCTTGCCAGGCTCTGCCGTGAGGGCGAGATACTCTCGGTATATTATATTATATTCCGCAAATTTGCAGTGAGCACCTGGTTCATCTCTTTGCTGCTCAGAATATAAAGTAAAAAGCTATTAGTATTTCTTCCAGGTCAGAGAGATAGCTCAATGGGCTGAACACACGCTTTGCAGGCAGGGCCCTGGGTCTGATACTTGGACCATTGAGAACAACTCCAAGCACCAAAATTGGGAGTAACCCCAAGTCCTTCTGGGTCTGGATCCACCTTTTTTTTTAAACAAAGTATATGTTTCTGAAATGCACAGTGCTTCAGTGTATCATATCTATTATGTGATTCAGATCAGATCATGAATGTTTAAGATAATACCCTATTTTATAGATTTTGTTTCATACAGGCATTACTCTATTTCCCTGGTAGTACCATCTTTACAATTTTTAAAAAAAAATTTTTTTTTATTTTTAGTGAAACACCATGAGGTACAGTTGTAGATTTACAATTTTTTGTGCTTGGGTTTCGATTATACAATGATCAAATACCCATCCCTCCACCAGAGCCCATTTTCCATCACCATGGATAATATCCCTCCCACCCCCATCCCTCCCATCTCACCCTGCCTCTGTGGCAGGGCAATCCCTTGTGTTCTCTCTCTCCTTTTGAGTGTTGTGGTCTGCAAAAGAGGCTTTGAGTGGCAAACATGTTCAGTCCATAGTCTACTTTCAACATGCATCTCCCCTCCTGGGAGGATCATCCAAACACCCTTTATTTGGTGCTCCCTTCTCTATCTGAGCTGCCCTTTCCCCTAGAATGCCTGGCTGGCCACTGAGCTATGGAGTAATCCTCCTGGTGTTGATCTCAGCTATTCTTGGGTATTAATCTCATATTTTGTTGCTTTATATTCCCCAGATGAATGCAATCTTTCTATGTCTATCCCTCTCTTTCTGACTCATTTAGCTTAGCATGATACTTTCCATGTTTTACCACTTGTATATAAATTTCTTGACTTCATCTTTTCTAACAGCTACATAGTACTCCATTGTGTAGATGTACCAAAGTTTATTTAACCAGTCATCTGTTCTTGGGCATTCAGGTTTCTTCCAGTTTCTGGCTATTGTAAAGAGTGCTGCAATGAACAAACAAGTGCAGATGTCACTTCGACTATACACTTTTGCCTCTCTGGGATATATTCCCAGGAGTGGTATTGCTGGGTCAAATGGGAGCTCAATTTATAATTTTTTGAGAATCGTCCATACTGTTTTCCAGAAGGACTGAACCAGTCGACATTCCTACCTTCAGTGAAGGAGTGTCCCTTTCTCGCCACATCAGCACCAGCATCGGTTGCTTTTGTTCTTTTGAATGTGGGCCAGTCTCTGAGGTGTGAGATGGTATCTCATTGTGGTTTTGATCTGCATCTCCCTGATGATTAATGATGTAGAGCATTTTCTCATGTGCTTTTTTGCCATTCGGATTTCTTCTTTGAGAAAGTTTCTGTTCATTTCATTGCTCCATTTTTGGATTGGATGTTTTGGGGTTGGATGTTTTCTTCTTGTGGATTTTAACCAGTATTTTGTATATCCTGGATATCAACCCCTTGTCAGATGTGTATTGGGCGAATATCCTTTCCCATTCTGTAGACTGTCTTCGTATTTTGGTCACTGTTTCTTTGGAGGTGCAGAAGCTTCTTAGTTTAAGATAGTCCCATTTATCTATCTCTGTTTTCACTTGCTCGGCTACTGGCGTGGCATCTTTGAAGATACCATTAGCTTCAATGTCATGGAGGGTTTTGCCAACTTTGTCTTCAATGTACCTTATGGTTTCTGGTCTGATGTTGAGGTCTTTAATCCATTTTGATCTTACCTTTGTACATGGTGTTAGGCAGAGTTCTGAGCCCATTTTTTTGCATGTAGCCATCCAGTGATGCCAGCACAATTTGTTAAAGAGACTTTCCTTACTCCACTTCACATTACTTGCACCTTTATCAAAGATTAGATGATCATATGATTGAGGGGAGATGTCAGTGTATTCAACCCTGTTCCATTGCTCTGCAGTTCTGCCTTTGTTCCAGTACCATGCTGTTTTAATTATTACTGCTTTGCAGTACAGTTTGAAGTTCGGGAGGTTGATTCCTCCCATTTTCTTTTTCCCAAGAATTGCTTTAGCTATTCGTGGGGGCTTATTGTTCCATATAAATTTCAGGAGTGTTTGGTCCATTTCTTTGAAGAATGTCATGGGTATCCTTATAGGGATTGCATTGAATTTATACAATGCTTTCGGTAGTATTGCCATTTTGACAATGTTAAGTCTCCCGACCCATGAGCAGGGGATATCTTTCCATTTCCTCATGTCCTCTTTTATTTCCTGAAGTAGCATTTTGTAGTTTTCTTTGTACAGTTCCTTTACTTCCTTAGTTAAGCTGATTCCTAGGTACTTGATTTTCTGGGGCACAATTGTGAACGGGATTGTTTTTTTCATGTAGCTTTCTTCTCTCTCACTGTTTGCATATAGGAAAGCCATAGACTTTTGGGTATTGATTTCATAGCCTGCAACTTTACTATACGAGTCTATTGTTTCTAGGAGTTTTTTGGTGGAGGTTATTGGGTTCTCTAGGTAGAGTATCACATCATCTACGAATAGTGAGAGCTTGATTACTTCCTTTCCTACCTGAATGCCCTTAATATCTTTTTCTTGCCTAATCGCTACTGCAAGTACTTCCAGTACTATATTGAACAGCAGTGGAGATATTGGGCATACGTGTCTCGTCCCTGATCTTAGAAGGAAGGCTCTCAGTTTTTCCCCATTGAGGATGATGCTTGCTGTAGGCTTGTGGTAAATGGCTTTAATTCTGTTGAGGAAGGTCCCCTCTATACACATATTGGCTAGGGTTTTAATCATAAAGTGGTGCTAGATCTTGTCAAATGCTTTCTCTGCATCTATTGATATGATCATATGCTTTTTATCTTTTCTTTTGTTGATATGATGGATTATGTTGATTGATTTCCGAATGTTAAACCATCCTTGCATCCCTGGGATGAATCCTACTTGGTCATGGTGTATGATCTTTTTGATGAGTCGTTGGATTCTATTTGCTAGTAGTTTGTTGAGGATCTTTGCATGTGTGTTCATCAGGGATATCAGTCTGTAATTCTCTTTCTTTGTGGTATCTCTGTCTGCTTTTGGTATCAGTGTGATATTTGCTTCGTAGAAACTGCTCGGAAGTGTTTTTGATATTTCAATTACGTGGAAAAGCTTAAAGAATATTAGAAGTAAGTCCTCTTTAAAGATTCGGAAGAATTCACTAGTGAATCCATCCGGGCCAGGACTTTTGTGCTTGGGGAGACTTTTTATTACCATTTCAATTTCCTTGATGGTGATAGGTCTGTTCAGGTATTCCAGGTCTTCTTGGTTCAGCCTTGGGAGTCTGTAGGAGTCTAGGAGTTTATCCATTTCCTCTAGGTTTTGATGTTCCGTGGCATAAAGCTTCTCAAAGTACTCCTTGAGGATCCTTTGAATTTTTTTAGTTTCTGTTGTAATGACCCCCTTTTCATTTCTGATTTGGTTTATTTTGGTTTTCTCTCTCCCCTTATTTATGAGTTTTGCTAGAGGCTTATCGATCTTGTTAATTTTCTCGAAGAACCAGCTCTTGGTTTCATTGATCTTTCAGATTGTTTTTTTGGTTTCCATCTCGTTAATCTCTGCTCTGAGTTTTATTATTTCCTTTCTCCTGTTCGGGTTGTGCTCCTTTTTTTGGTCCTTCTCCAAGCTCTTAAGCTGTGAGGTTAGGTTACTTATGTGTGCTCGCTCCTCCTTCCTGAGGAATGCTTGTAGAGCTATAAACTTTCCTCTTAACACAGCTTTTGCTGTGTCCCATAAGTTTTGGTAACTCGTGTTCTCATTTTCATTCGTTTCTAGGAATCTTTTGATTTCCTCTTTGATTTCCTGTCTAATCCACTCGTTGTTCAATAGCACACTGTTTAATTTCCAGGTGTTTGATTTAGTTTTCTGTTTTTGTGTGTGATTTACTTCTAATTTCAGCGCATTATGGTCTGAGAAGATTGTTGATACAATATCTATCTTCTTAATTTTATGGAGGCATGTTTTGTGGCTCAGCATGTGGTCTATCTTGGAGAATGTTCCATGTATGCTTGAGAAGAATGTGTATTCAGCTTTTTGTGGATGAAGTGTCCTGTATATATCTACTAAGTCCCTTTCTTCCATTGTTTCCCTCAGATGAAGTATGTCCTTGCTAAGCTTGAGTCTGGTTGATCTATCAAGAGGTGACAAAGTGGTGTTGAAGTCTCCCACTAGTATTGTGTTGCTATTGATGTCTTTTTCCAAATCTATGAGTAGTTGTTTTAAGTACTTTGTTGGTCTCTCATTAGGTGCATATACATTTATTATTTTAAGTTCTTCCTGTTGTACAGATCCTTTGATCAATAAGAAATAACCTTCACTGTCTCTTATGACCTTCTTCACTCTGAAATCAATGTGGTCTGATATTAGGATGGCTACCCCAGCTTTTTTATGGGTGCTGTTTGCCTGTAGGATTGTTTTCCAGCCTTTGACTCTGAGTCTGTGTTTGCTTTGACTATTGAGATGTGTTTCTTGCAGGCAGCAGAATGTCGGGTTCAATTTTCTAATCCATCCTGCCACTCTGTGTCTTTTAATTGGTGCTTTTAGCCCATTGACATTGAGAGAAATTATTGTTATGGGATTCTGTCCCATTGTTCTGTTGAAATTTGGTGTATTTGAGGGGCCTTTCTTGCCTTAAAGTAGCCCATTTTGTTGTTCTTGTAACCATGGTTTTGAGTCTATGAAGTTCCTGAGCTGTTGTTTGTCTGTGAAACTGTGTGTTGTTCCTTCTATTATGAATGAGAGTCTCGCTGGGTAAAGTATTTTTGGGGAGGCATTTATTTCATTGAGTTTTTTCACTATGTCCCACCACTGTTTTCGGGCCATGAGGGTTTCATCAGAAAAATCAGCTGTGAATTTTAAGGATGCTCCTTTGTCAGAGATTTCTTTCTTCGATCTTGCTGCTTTCAGAATTTTATCTCTGTCTAAGGTTTTGGTCATTTTGATCAGAATGTGTCTTGGGGTATTTTTATTCGGATTTCTTCTAGCTGGTACCCTTCGGGCCTCCTGAATGTGGTCACAAGCTTTCTTCAGCTCTGGAAACGTTGTAGCAATGATGTCTTTGACAGTTTCTTCTTCATCAAGGTTTTCTTCCTGTACCTCTGGGACTCCAATAATTCTCATGTTACCCCTCTTGGCTTCATCACGATCTTCTCTTGCCATCTGTTCCCGAATTGTGAGTCTCTTTTCCATTTTCTGCTCTTTTCTGGAGAGTCTCTGAACTTCATCTTCGAGCTCACTGATTCTGTTTTCAGCAGCTCTTACTCTGCTGCTGAGGCCTTCCACTGAGTTTTTCAATTCACCTACGAGATTTTTCAGGTCTGACATTTCCGATTGCATTTTCCTCATTTCTGCCTTCAAATCCTCTTGTCTTCTATTGGCATTGCTTTCCATTGTTTCTTTTAGTTCCCTAAGCATCCTAAGTAGCTCCCTTCTGAATTCCTTGTCAGAGAGGTTGTCTAACACTACAGTACTGTTGGTGTCATCTGGGCTAGACTCTTCAATAAGAAAGTTTGGTGGGTTTTTGCGTTGCTTTACCATTGTGACAAGTATGGTTTAGTCCTTCACGTTCACTGTTACTATTCTGCTTGATATGCAATGTGAGTTAAGATACGCTTATGAGTTATTGGCTACTGTGTTTCTAGTGGCTGAGCTAAACTAGAGAAGTTTCCATCTAAGAAGGTAGCTTATGGTTGCTATGGCATATGTAGTGGGGAAATATTTCCCCATTAACTAACGTGGCCGTGGCTCTGGAAAGTCCCTGGCACTGGGCGAGGAGTTGGGAACGTCTCCTGCTTGGAATGAGGAGTCGTTCAGCTTTGTTGCCCAGGGCTGGGCCTCCGTGCCCATCCCGCGCAGATCAGGGGAGAGAACCGGCTTTCTAGGAGATGGATCTAGCTGCGCATGCCCAGAGAGGGTCCCAGGCCCTTGGGGGCGGGCTGTACCTGGTTGGAATTGGAGCCGTTCAGCTTTGTTGCCCAGGGCTGGGCCTCCGTGCCCGACCTGCGCAGATCAGGGGAGAGTACCGGCCTTCTAGGAGATGGATCTAGCTGCGCATCATCTTTACAATTTTTATACACGCATGATTGATTCCTAAGATTGAGGAAGAAATTGCAAACCTTAGCATAAGATGTCAAACAACCAGAATATGTGTGAATAGACCGGGAAATTCTAGGAAAATGGGAGGAGGAAGTCAAGAAGTCAGAAAAATAATTCACTAGTCAGGCACTCTGCACCCAAGGTTGAACCCAGCACTGCAGTTCCCAAGCACCATTGGGTGTAGCCTTGGATGTAGCCAATTATTGCTTGCAGGCCCAAGTGATTCTACATCCTCATACCTTGTACTGACCTAATTAGAGTTTTGTTGACCAAGCATCACTAGAAGTGGACCCTAGGTCCCTTGAACACAACTTGGCAGCCATCTCCACAACAAATTATATAAAACTTTTGAGGTTTTTATCTATAGTAGCCCTGTTGCTACAGCATCTATGTCTGACACCCTCAAACACCCAAGGTAATTAATTAAAACTAAATAGATAATGTAACCATTGGGATAGGATGAATGATAGTCTTTAAGGAATGTTTGAAGGTAGAAGTTGTGAGAGGAATTTTTATTGTTTGCTTTCATAGCAACTTTATATAACTAATTGTGGCCCTAACTCAGTAAAAGATGTTAATGAGAATATTCTAGCTGACTCTAATTCCATAAGTTTGAGACAATTCATTTCAACTAATTTTCTAAAAATTGTTTAAGTGGAAAGTTTCTAGGACCTTCTGAATTCTCTTTAAAATTGTTTGGGTTTCTTAACAGTCATCAAAGGAAGACTTTATTGATCTACTCTGCCAAATCAGTCTCTAGCAAATCCATGAATCTAGAAATCTCTAACTTAAGTGCTTTATTTTAAAAGTGGTATCAGCCAACTCGTGTAGAAGTTATCAAGATTTTTTTTAGCCTCAGTGCCAGTGCCAAATAAGATGCTTGATGTTTGATACGTTTCTCAGAAAATGTAGAACATAAATCTGTGTTTATATTTTTCTACCCAGATGATGTTTTCTAGATAAGTTTACATTTGCATTAAGACTTGAGAGAATACATCAGTCTCAAGTACATGTGTTTTCAAATAAACATATATGCATTGCATATTCCTTGACTATGTTGGGAATAAAATACAGTATGAAAAATTCTAAGGTTATAATTCTGGAGGCATGTAATTCACCTCACTGGTCTCTGAAATAGGGCAAACTAATTCAAACCTTTGACCCTCAGTTTTCTCTGAATTGTGCTGACTAAATACACTCTACATAAGACAAAGCATGTGCAATATAATACATGTCAAAGTTTCAGCAGATATAATACAAAATATTCTAAAGTTGCAGCATATTTAGTATGGTCTTCCCAAGCTGAATCAGAGTTGTAGGTTATTAGATGAAGGAAAAGCTTAGTGAGGCAGTTATGGGAAATAAAACTCATAACTTAAATCAAGGTCACCTGGGTGAGGTCCACTGGTGTTCCTATAATAATTTAATTGAGTCTCAAGACATTTTAGTTTCCTTCGTTTTCTCTTTCTACACAGACTCCACTGTGGTGTCACATACTATGCCTCTCAGTTAATAATAAAGCCTTGAATTTAGAAATTGTGTGCCTCTTGTTTTTTCAATAGCTATGCATCACCACCAAGAGAATTAGCTGGCCCACTGTACAAAGCAAACGAATATGAACATGAGTCATAACTTGTAAAACTTCTATCATTATGCATTTCTAGTCGGCTGTAAATCTCAACACTGCCTCAGGGAACAGTGAACAGAGACTGTTACTGCTTGTTGGCTGTTGTTACATAGCACCTGACAACCATTCTGCATATTTTTATGTGAATGATTAGTGAGATGTCATATTCCAATCCCCAAATATTTTTGATACATATTAAAATCAGCTTTTTCAATTGTAGATAAGACAAAGGGATTCGACATGCTGAAATTTAGTGGTGATGACACACTCATAGGAAAGTGAATGGTTTTCAAAGTCTTAGCAATAAAATCCAGACAAGTAACAACTCAGTAAGAAGTGAAACCTTAGGATCTCATGCAAAATATTGCACACGGTGTTTAGGACCTGCTAGCCTAGACTCATATTCCCTAAAAGCAAATGTAACCAAGAACCAAGATTATGAGAAGGAAATTGCTTTACAACCATTATCAGGTAGTTCTATTGATCGTGTTGAACTGTATCATATGTTCTTTGTGTATCCCACATTGGTTTCTACTTGGGTTCCTGTAAATGCAAAGGAAGGAAAAACTGTCTAGTGATCTCATTCCCCAGAGGACAACACAGCTGTTTCGCAATGAATAGGAAGTTCTGCAAACATGAACCAGATCTGGAAGCATCATTGTGCCTAATTCC
The DNA here is from genome assembly GCF_029834395.1 of Sorex fumeus. NCBI lineage: Eukaryota > Metazoa > Chordata > Mammalia > Eulipotyphla > Soricidae > Sorex > Sorex fumeus. The sequence continues at coordinate 5,220,904 of NW_026606134.1, read as the reverse complement.
AGTAGCTGTAACTCAGGCAAGAGGAAATATTTCCCTAAGCTGTGTTTACTAGTCTGGTTTTAGGAAGTGACATTTGCTTTTAATTCATCGAGTAACTCTTTTGTCTGGCATATAATCTCCACAAACGCTTAAGATAACAGATGGAACTTACAATGTGTCTTGAAAATTAATGTGGTCCTCCACTGGAGTCTGAAAAATAGAAATGAACATAACAAATAAAGACAACGAAGACAGCTCCTAGCACTTGGAATTGTTCTGAGGTGAGAAGTGTCACACACTCCTAAGAAGACGGGAAGTAGACTAGAGAGATCTTGGATCTTAGGACAGTAGAGATCTTGGCGAACATGAAAGGCCATTCTCATCTGATTCACTCGACATCTGAGACTGGAAACGAAGTGGGAGCCGGCATATGGAGCCCAGAGAGATCATTCTCAGCACAGCTTGTGTTATTAAGGAAGCTAACTGCATCCTTCCAGGACAGCTAAAGCCTCAGGGCTGATGTGTTTTTAATAGTGATCAGTAAATAAATACAAGCGGTTCTCCTGATGAGGCTTCTGGATGATATGTAATTCAGTTTGGTTCTGTTTCATGCCAGAATTTGGGGACTCAAGGAAGGAGCTCTGGCAGCAGCTTTAGCTGGATTCCAGTGACAAGCCATGAAAAACTTCTTTGCTGTCTTGCCAGCCAAACGGTGGCTAGCTTTTAGGTTGTGGAAGCATAAATTCATCTTCTACTTTCATTCCTTTCTGCAAATATTTAAAATATTAATTAGGAAAACAAATGAGATTTTTTATCATGTAATTATGTGTTTAGGACACACTGTACAAAGCATATGTCTTCTTCACATTAATTCTTTAGCTTTTGCCAGGAGAGTTATATGTAGATTTTGTTCAGAGACTGCATAATAATACAAATCAATATTTTCCCATTTTAGTGGTTTTCACATGAGCAGAGTACTTGTTAATTGCTTTAAAGTTTGCCTCTAGAAACAAGTTTCCCCAGTTACTATGAAAATCCATATTGACCCAACATTCAAATCATAACCTACTTCAAAATTCTCTTTCTAGAAATTCTCAGTGTAGAATTTCTATAATGCTACACTATGAAATGACTTATTCATTTAGTCCATTTTTCCAGGTATCAATATATCTGATGTATATTTGAGACTATCTTTAAGATTATTTGTTTTTCCTAATCTGTATCAGGGTTCACTCTGTTTTACGACTGTATTTTTATTTTAGAGACCCTGCAGGGCTGGAGAGATAGTCGTACTATAGCACAGTCCTCCCATTGCTCATTGATTTGCTCGAGTGGGCACCAGTAATGTCTCCATTGTGAGACTTGTTGTTATCATTTTGGCATATCAAATATGCCATGGGTAACTTTCCAGGGTCTGCCGTGCGGGCGGGATACTCTCAGTAGCTTGCCGGGCTCTCTGAGAGGGACAGAGGAATTGAACCCAGGTCGGCCACGTGCAAGACAAATGTCCTATCCCGCTGTGCTATCCCTCCAAAGTTTAAATGCTTGCCTTGCAAGTGGCTGATAATGGGTGAATCTGTCATTACAAAAGGTCTCCTGAGATCTGTGAGAAATGATTCCTGAGCACAGAGGCAAGAGTAAGCACCGAGCATCATCCATCAGCCACCCAATATCAAAAGACAAAGAGAGAAATGGGTGGGAGGGAGGCAGGGAGGTTGGAGGTGGGGCAGTGGGGCAAGGAGAGAGAGAGAGAGAGAGAGAGAGAGAGAGAGAGAGAGAGAGAGAGAGAGAGAGAGAGAGAGAATCTCACTATTAATTCACAGAAAGTCTTGTGAAGAAAGAGCACAAAGAGTGATCTCTCCCTGGCCCCAGCTGCACTAGGCAGCATTAACTAGGTCTCTTTACATTACCAAAGGCTGAGTTCTCAACAAACACAGCTCTCCTTGGCTTTTGAAAAGTTTATATTCTTTTTTTTCTGAAAAGTTTATATTCATCTACTGGTCAAAACCATGAACCTGATGACTTTTTTCTACTAAAAGAATCATATGGGACATGGCCATCCACTATTCTACTGAGACTTGACTATAAAATGTTCCAAGAATAAACTGATTTTATCCTGGTTGAATGGAGATTGGAAGCTACTAGGGTGAAGATGGAAAGGGAAGGATTCTTGTGGAGGTGTCTAAGTTTACATATAGAAATCTGGAAACCTGAAGAGCTAGAAAAAACAAAATCTGTTTCTAATGATCTAAATTTTATTTCCACTGCTGAAAATATTAGTAGTAGTAGGGACCAGAGAGATAATACAGCATATACGACAATGCTCACCCAGTTATGATCACCCCATGTTTCATCCCTCACAGCCATGTATTTCCCAGTTCTGCCAAGCCAAGAGTAAGCCCTAACTATAGCCGGTTGTTATGCCCCCCACTCCAAAATAACAAAACAAAAATAATTAGTAGTCTTAGTAGTAATCTTAGTAGAATGCTTTCTTCAAAAGAATGTGTCATAGACGCCCACAGTGCAAAACAGATCAAGCATAAAATCTCCAGTTGAAGCAGACTAGAGAGAAAGGGGAACACTGGGTCCCAAGGGGCTGGGGTCTTTCCCACTTCTCCTGAACAGGTGAGTCAGAAGGACCCTGTGGTGTCCATCTGCCCAAACCATTACTTCATGTAAATCCCCAGAGAGCATCCTTGGCAGATTGTTAGGCAATTTTTGCTTGATTGTGTCTAAGGACCAAAGCCTGTTGCTTTACCAGGTAGCATATTTCATCTTTCTGCATCTCTAAACTTCTTGTCTGAGCTGCTGAGCTATCATGAATGACAGATCACCAGCCCCAGAGAGAATTTCATCACAAATGGGAGTAGATACGTTAGCCGATGTTTATTCACTGTCAGTTGAGAAAACCTACTAAAAAATTTCAGCATTGAGGCAGCAGTTTCTATTTTTTTAGGAACACCTGGGCTCCGGAAATAGGCTCAGAAGGGAGTTTTTCATGGAAAGTTTCTACAAAAAAAAAAAAAGTATCTCCTAAGTAATATCAAGTGTGCCAAATTCAATCTCAAGAAGATGTTTGTTCTGACTCATAAGTTCTTTGAAGAAGCTTGGTGTTGGGAGGGTTATAATAAAAATGCTAATAATAGACCCTTAGCAAGCAAACCTGTGCAGAAACTTTGGTTGTTCAAAAGGAAAGTACATCCCAAATGCTATATTCATACGGACTCTAGCTCTGCAGACAAAAGTGCCATTGAGTATTGACTGTTCATGGCCTTTAAGCCCAGCACAAACACAAACACAAAACACTGCTTGGCAAACAGGAGCCACTCAGATGGACTCAGATAAGGGAGACACAGAAAAGCTTCCATTCTTTCTTTCTTTCTTTCTTTGAAGAGCTATGTGGGAACTATCTGCCAAGTTTCTCAGGGGCCAGTGAGACAGAAAATTAAAGCACTGTGTGGAGTTTGCCTGCCATATCTCCCCACAAAAGCCTTAGGGAACAATTTTCTGAGTGACTCCAGCTTCTATTGACTTTGCTGCCTAGTGGTTAATCGTTTCATTGGAATACAGCCACCCTCATTAATTTAGTGTTGTCTATTGCTACTTTCGAGCAGCACAGGCAAAAATCAAATGATGGCAGCCATGACCTCAGAGACCCTAATACCTACCGTATTTTCTTTCTGGTGCTTTACGGGAAAAGGTTGCTAATCTCTGATTTTAAAGTGGTCATAAAGAGAATCAGATCTAAGCAAAAGGCCAGAGCTGCAGAGTTGGTTGGACTTACTTGATGACAAAGAACTGAAGTTTGTGTAACATTAGCTTTTTCATGAATTAGACAGGCCAGAGATTTTTTTTTTGTTTTACATTCAAACAGAAGTGAAGCCAGTGCAAAAATCAAGGCAATGGCAGAGCAAAAGAGAAATTGTTGGGAAAGAGAAGACATTTTTGCTGTTGCAACAAAATACCTTTTAAGGCCTGTTAAACTGAATTTAAGAAAGCATAACTATATAGCAACAATTAGGCTCGTTTTATTTTATCACTCTTAATTTATAGTCTAAAGGTAAAAGATGGCAACAAAGCAATAGAAGCATTGTAAAATTAGATTTTCCTTCTTTAGGCTTTGCCACCTACTAATATCCCTAAACAGAAATATATCACTAATAAATGGGTATTTTATATCAAAAATATTATGTGTATGTATGTGTGGTTTCTTCTATGATTGAAATAGTTTTTACAAAACAATATTTACTATTAGCAAGACACACACATTTGTTTTTCTACTCTATTTCATTATAATCACAATTACAAGTGACAAAAAGAAATTGTAAAGCTCTCAAGTAAAAAGCTGTCTTATTTTTTATTTATAATTTTAAAGTAATTTTTGTATTTATCTTAGCACTGTTGGCACTGCCATTCCGTTGTTCATCGATTTGCTTGATCGGGCACCAGTAACGTCTCCATCCTGAGACTTGTTACTGTTTTTGGTATATCAAATGTGCCACGGGGAACCACCCAGACTCTACTGTGCAGGTGAGATACTCTCAGTAGCTTGCCAGGTTCTCTGAGAAGGACAGAGGAATCGAACCCTGGATCAGCCATGTGCAAGACAAACACCCTCCCCACTGTGCTATCGCTCCAGCCCTATTTGTCTTAGGTCTAGATAAAGATTTTGTCTATTTTCTTTATCTTTTGAAGTGCTGTCAGTGACATTTTATATTATTGTTTGTCTTGATTTATTACTACACTGAAATTTCTTTCTTTCTATTAAGTATGGGCCTAGTAGGCCCTGTTTGTAGTTCCTGAAGATGTAAAGTTTGTTTGCTTGTGTATTGTGGGTATCTCATTAATATTAATGTGGGTAACTATCATTATGAACTCCCCTTTTTGATTTGCGGTTGCTACGTCTCATAAATTGTGGTGTTGTTTCTATTTTTGTTTGTCTCAAGATAACCTTTGGTTTCTCTTTAAATTTTCTCTTGACCTACTGGTTGTTCACTGCCTATTGCCTAATTTCCATTTTGGAAAAATTTTGGATTTTTTGGATTTTTTTCTTATACTTGAAATCTAGTTTATCCCACTATTATTCAAAAAGTTATTATTATTGTTTTAATCTTTTAAAGTAATGCCTACTTTTATTAATTATGTTTATATGACGTAGCACTGTTGCATTGTCCTCCCATTGTTCATCAATTTGCTCGAGCAGGTACCAATAACTTCTCCATTGTGAGAGTTGTTGTTACTGTTTTTGGCATATTGAATATGCCAGGGAGAGCTTGCCAGGCTCTGCTGTGTTGGTGGAATACTCTGGGTAGCTTGCCGGGCTCTCTGAGAGGGACAAAGAATTAAACCCGGGTGGGTCGTATGCAAAGCAAACGCCCTACCTGCAGTTTTATCGCTCCAGCCCAATTTATATGCTAATATGACAAAATTCTTAGTTTATTTTCTGACATAGTATACAGTTAGTATAAATTGGAAATGGATTTTATTGAAAATAACATTTAAAGATATTCTTTAAAATATACATAAAGGCTTTGGGAATTGTTTAATAAATGTTGTAGAAGAGACTCGAAAAATGTTCAGATTCATCTACTAGAAAATTAAACATAGATATCATAGAAAGAAAATATTTACTACTTTTATGCTTAACATTCCAAATATATTTACATATATTTATATATAAACCATTTTTAATATATAGAACTTCTCTTTAACTGAGAACTTTGTCTATAAGCAGATTGCCAAGCTTCTTGGTATCATACTGTTCTTAAATCATCATTTACTCCACTAACCATTTTAGAAGCACATTAATTAAAACAAGGACTTAAGTTGGTGTGGCCATGTTTCAGTACAACTTTACTAATGATGAATTCCAGCCAACCCAAAGGCAATACCTAACCCCTGATTTAACCTCTCAGGCCAGTATCCTGCAGAGATACTGTGACTATTCTCAATTTGTTGACTAATCTCTTAGAAACCAGCTCTATATGCATCTTCTTTGGAAATTCTCTAATATTCTTGGGACAGAATTAAAAATTTTCACTTAAGATTATAAAACTTATTGGGGCTAGAGTAATAGAACAGCGGGTAGGGCGTTTGATTTGCACGCGGCTAACCCAGTTTCAATTCCCAGCATTTCATATGGTCCCCTGAACACCGCCAGGAGTAATTCCTGAGTGCATGAACCAGGAGTAACTCCTGTGCATCACTGGGTGTGACCCAAAAAAGCAAAAAAAAAAAAATTATGGCGTCACATTGTAACATATAACCTTTGGAATTACTCTTGTTATCGAAAACAAGCATTTTAGTTTCATATCATCCAATCACTATGCAGTCTCTTTTCTCTACCTATAACTGTGTTCAGTGTCTGAGACACACTGAGCTACAATTTACTATGTTCCTTCCACCTCAGGGTCTTTGCACATGCCAATTGAATCTTCTTAATCTTCCTTTCACGGGTTTGACCTAGTGGACTCTGCATTAGTCATTGTCTGCATTAGTCATCCTAACAATAATTTTGTAGAATTCCTTCCCATTATATCTACATTTAACTTTTTTCTTTATAACACTTTATTATTGTGATATTTTTAATTCTTGGGACGATTCAATTAACTTTTATTCCTTTCACTTAGGATATATGCCAGATGATGTCAAAGAGTGTGCTAATTCTTACCCTTACCTTGATATATTCAAGATACTTAAAGAAAGAACTACTAAATGTTTGAAAAAAGAAAAAACACTAATCACTGAATATTTTCAGTTTACTTTAGTCAGTTGTTTTGGCTTCTAACAGTAGTTTTCTCTTTCAACATCCCTTGCTAGACATTTGGATCTAAGAATAGAATTGGCCCGAAATTTCTTTCACGATTACCCATCCTGGAATAGTTCTGGCCAACCAAAATTCTAACCACTATGTTTTGCCTCCATGCTGTCCCTGTAAGCTGGTGCCAGTGATGGACAAGTCTTCCTCTCCCTCCTCCTCACCTGTGTATAGACTCAGACAGACCCTGTATGATAAATTATGAATAATTACTGGCTGTTGTTTAAATGCTGTTAGAAATATGATATTAGCACATGAGAATGAGTTTGTTTATAATTTTTATGTCAAGATTGAGAGTCTTTTTTTCCTCTTACACATCTCCCCTTGGGTTCTATTTGATCTTTTCTTATATCCTCATTTTTTTAGGGTAGTTTAATAAGCTCTCCATTGGTCAACAGGTAAATGTTTCATATAAAAAAAGTTTTTATTTTTCTTTTTGTATCTAACTTTCTTTTGTGTGGGAAATTAAATTTAAAAGTCTTATAAAAGACCAGATACTTTAAGAAAATAACTACCTTGACCCCAAAAACCATTTCTAAGAAATGAGGTTAAAAAACTTTATATCAGGATAAAGTCAATAACAATAGAATCTTCCCAGGCATGCCAGAAAGTACAGCTCTGAAATAAGGATCTTGACATTCACTAAATGCCAGGAGGTAAGGTTGAAAATTTGAAGAAACCATTATGAAAAACTTTTTATTCAGCCACAGTATAGTCAATTAGTAAAGGTAAAGGTAAAGGCCCTCCCGTTGATCGTCGATTTGCTCGAGCGGGCCCAGTAACGTCTCCATTGGAGACTTTGTTGTTACTGTGTCTGGCATATCCAATACTCTCGGTAGCTTGCCGGGCTCTCCGAAGTACGGATAAAAATAGATATATTTATAGCACAGCAGTAGGGTGTTTACCTTGCATGTGGCTGACTCAGGCCGACCTGGGTTTGATTCTTCCGCCCCTCTTGAGAGCCCAGCAAGCTACCAAGAGTATCTCACATGGCAAAAAAAAAAAAATGCCTGGCAAGCTACCCGTGATGTATTCAGTATGCCGAACACAGTAACAAGAAGTCTCACAATGGAGACATTACTGGGCCCACTCGAGCAAATCGATGAACAACTGGACAATGGGAGGACAGTGCAGTAACAGGGCTACTGTCTAGTTGAAACTTTATAAAAGGTATTAATGCATAGGAATTTTTTTGGAGTATGAGTAAATGAATTTAAGCCCTTAAATTCTATTAAAAATTCGATGGCCAGCAAGTGTGATCAGATGTTTTAGTTGTTGGAGAATGATTACAATTATTCAATGTTTGTCAATTGTCCAGGAATAAAATGACTCAGCAAAATATAGTATGAAATATAATTTTATATTTCACTGATGATTCAGAGATTCTTATAATCAAGTGTTATACCAATGTCTGCCTCGATTGCCTCAAGCAGGCCCCAGTAACGTCTCTTTCATCCTAGCCCTGAGATTATATTCACGGCTCTTTAGGAGAATGAGACCCATCATTGTTACTGGTATTTGGCATATTTGGTAGGCCACGGGGAGTTTGCCAGACTCTGCCCTGTGGGCAGGCTACATTCGGATAGCCTGCAAGTTTGTCCAAAGTAGGAATGAGGTGATAAGATGTCCGGGATCTGGATTTTATAGTCTCTGAGTCTTGGCCGCTGATGGGATTACACGGCGCCAGGGGGCCAGGTGGTGGGTGTGACCCCCGCCTACTGGAATTTGGAGGATCTGGGTGGAAGATGCTCGACTCCAATTCGAGTAGGCTTGGAGGTCTCGGCCCCGGAACCCGCGTGGCTTTGTCCCTCTGCCAGTACCTTCAAGTGTGCGGAGAGTGGTCTCAGCATGGTGGTGGCTGGTCCTGGAGGTCTTCGGCTGCCGTAGCCCTGGTCGGGGCGGGGAGGAAAGCTCAACCCACTCCCCTCCAAGGGACTCCGGGAAGGAACACCCAAGCGCGGGGGCAGAGACTGCACTGCTCTCGTCCGGGATCTGGATTTTATAGTCTCAGAGACTATAAAATCCAGATGTCTGCCTCATTAGTATTAATCACCTTGAACCAGAGAATCTGTTGGAGAAAACTCTGATGAATGATGGTTATTACCAAAAGAAGGACAGAGACTCATTATAACAAGCTAATGCTGCAACAACTGAACAATAATGCAATTTATCTCATGCTATATCAATATTGAAAATGTAGTTAAATTTATATATCAATGAAATGCATTGTAGCACTGTAGCACTGTCCTCCCGTCGTTCATCGATTTGCTCAAGTGGGCACCAGTAACGTCTCCATTGTGAGAATTGTTTAATGTAATAACAGACTGCCTTCCAAAGAGAATAATCATTGTATTATCTAACCTATATAAGCATTCCTCTTTCCCACAACCTCTCCAGCCTTTGTTCTTATTTTCCTTTTTTTTTTTTCATTTTCATGGTAGGTGTGAGTTGCCATCTTTTTTTAAAAAAAAATTTATTAGTGAAACACCATGAGGTGCGGTTGTAGACTTACAAATTTTGTGCTTGGGATTCAGTTATACAATGATCAAGTACTCATCCCTCCACCAGTGTCCATTCCCCACCTCCAATGCTCCCACTATCCCTCCCACCCCCCACCCCACTATCTTACCCCACCTCTGTGAAAGAGAATTCGCTTTTGTTCTCTATCTCCTTTGGGGTGATGCAGTTTGCAAAAGAGACATTGAGTGGCAATCGTAGTCAGTCTATAGTCTATTTTCAGCATGCCACCTTTTGATTTTGATCTGCAGTTAGTTAGTAACTTAAGGTGTCAAGCATTTTTCCATGTGCTTAATGATCACTGGCATTTTTTTTACAATAAACCTCTAGATGTTGTCCCTCTTTTAAAATGGTTTATTTTTAATATTATAAGATGCTTCATTCTACAAAGCCCTTATCAGATGTGATTTTCACACATTCCCTAATTAATGGCTTATCTTTTCACTTTCTGCAAGTGAATTTTTCATTTTGATTATGATATAATTTGGCTGAAACATTTCCACTTGGTTTTCTCAGGGGCGGGAGTTTGTTGGGGCCACGTGCTGTGGTGCTCAGGGTTTTCTCCTGTACCTGAGCCTAGGGATCACTCTGGGTGCTGCTTGTAGGACCATACAGGGTACCAGAAATCACACTCAAGTCTGCCATTTACCATGCAGATTCCCTATCCACATTACTCTCTGGCCCCCTCCCCATTTACTTCTTTTTTGGAAAAAAAATATTCACTCTCTCAACTTAATGTTATTGTCATAGTTTCTTTCACTTCTACAAACATAATTCTCTCTATATTTAAAAAAATTAATTACTTTAGATAGTAACATAACTATTGTTTCAGTATATTGTTTACTGAGGCATTTATACTTTTATTTATACTTCTGAGCAAATATTTTAAAATTATTGGTAGCTGCTTGACATTAAATGATAGAGTCACCCAGACACAGTAAGTGTTAGCTTGTTTTGTTTTGTTTTGTTTTGTTTTGTTTTGTTTGAGGGCCACATGTGTCTTTGCTCAGAACTTATTACGGGCTCTGCACTGAGGGATCACTCCTAGCAGTATTAGGCAACCATATAGGATGCCAAGTTTGAACCCGGGTAAGTCACGTGAAAAGCAAGCACTCTACCTGCTGTACTATTGCTGTGTCCCTGAATCTGTGGATTTTTTTTTTGAATTTTTTTTTCCCTTTATTGTATTTTATTTTTTTTTAAATTTGTAGATTTACAATTTTTTGTGCTTTGGTTTCAATTATACAATGATCAGATACCCATCCCTCCACCAGTGCCCATTGTCCACCACCATGGATAATATCCCTCCCACCCCCATCCCCCCATCCCCCCTGTCTCTGTGGCAGGGCAATCCCCTGTGTTCTCTCTCTCCTTTTTGGTGTTGTGGTCTGCAAAAGAGGCATTGAGTGGCAAACATGTTCAGTCCATAGTCTACTTTCGACATGCATCTCCCCTCCTGGGAGGATCCTCCAAACATCCTTTATTTGGTGCTCCCTTCTCTATCTGAACTGCCCTTTCCTCTAGGATACCCGGCTGGCCTCTAAGTTATGGAGTAATCCTCCTGGTGCTGATCTCAGCTATTCTTGGGTATTAATCTCTTACTTTGTTACTTTCTATCCCCCAGATGAATGCAATCTTTCTATGTCTATCCCTCTCTTTCTGACTCATTTCGCTAAGCATGATACTTTCCATATTGTACCACTTGTATGTAAATTTCATGACTTCATCTTTTCTAACAGCTACATAGTACTCCATTGTGTAGATGTACCAAAGTTTCTTTAACCAGTCATCTGTTCTTGGGCACTCAGGTTTCTTCCAGTTTCTGGCTATTGTAAAGAGTGCTGCAATGAACAAACATGTGCAGATGTCACTTCGACTATACATTTTTGCCTCTCTGGGATATATTCCCAGGAGTGGTATTGCTGGGTCAAATGGGAGCTCAATTTCTAATTTTTTGAGAATCGTCCATACTGTTTTCCAGAAGGGCTGAACCAGTCGACATTCCCACCAACAGTGAAAGAGTGTCCCTTTCTCGCCACATCCACGCCAGCATCGGTTGCTTTTGTTCTTTTGAATGTGGGCTAGTCTCTGAGGTGTGAGATGGTATCTCATTGTGGTTTTGATCTGCATCTCCCTGATGATTAATGATGTAGAGCATTTTCTCATGTGCTTTTTTGCCATTCGGATTTCTTCTTTGAGAAAGTTTCTGTTCATTTCATTGCCCCATTTTTGGATGGGGTTGGATGTTTTCTTCTTGTGGAGTTTAACCAGTATTTTGTATATCCTGGATATCAACCCCTTGTCAGATGTGTATTGGGCGAATATCCTTTCCCATTCTGTAGACTGTCCTTGTATTTTGGTCACTGTTTCTTTTGAGGTGCAGAAGCTTCTTAGTTTAAGATAGTCCCATTTATCTATCTCTGTTTTCACTTGCTCGGCCAGTGGCGTGGCATCTTTGAAGATACCATTAGCTTCAATGTCATGGAGGGTTTTGCCAACTTTATCTTCAATGTACCTTATGGTTTCTGGTCTGATGTTGAGGTCTTTAATCCATTTTGATCTTACTTTTGTACATGGTGTTAGGCAGAGTTCTGAGCCTATTTTTTTGCATGTAGCCGTCCAGTGATGCCAACACAATTTATTAAAGAGGCTTTCCTTACTCCACTTCACATTACTTGCACCTTTATCAAAGATTAGATGAGCATATGATTGAGGGGAGATGTCAGTGTATTCAACCCTGTTCCATTGCTCTGCAGTTCTGCCTTTGTTCCAGTACCATGCTGTTTTAATTATTACTGCTTTGTAGTACAGTTTGAAGTTCGGGAGGTTGATTCCTCCCATTTTCTTTTTCCCAAGAATTGCTTTAGCTATTCGTGGGGGCTTATTGTTCCATATAAATTTCAGGAGTGTTTGCTCCATTTCTTTGAAGGATGTCATGGGTATCCTTATAGGGATTGCATTGAATTTATACAATGCTTTTGGTAGTATTGCCATTTTGACAATGTTAAGTCTCCCGACCCATGAGCAGGGGATATCTTTCCATTTCCTCATGTCTCTTTTATTTCCTGAAGTAGCGTTTTGTAGTTTTCTTTGTACAGGTCCTTTACTTCCTTAGTTAAGCTGATTCCTAGGTACTTGATTTTCTGGGGCACAATTGTGAACGGGATTGTTTTTTTCATGTTGCTTTCTTCTCTCTCACTGTTTGCGTATAGGAAAGCCATGGACGTTTGGGTATTGATTTTATAACCTGCAACTTTACTATACGAGTCTATTGTTTCTAGGAGTTTTTTGGTGGAAGTTATTGGGTTCTCTAAGTAGAGTATCATATCATCTGCGAATAGTGAGAGCTTGATTTCTTCCTTTCCTACCTGAATGCCCTTAATATCTTTTTCCTGCCTAATCGCTATTGCTAGTACTTCCAGTACTATATTGAACAGCAGTGGAGAGAGTGGGCATCCCTGTCTCGTCCCTGATCTTAGAGGGAAGGCTCTCAGTTTTTCCCCATTGAGGATGATGCTTGCTGTAGGCTTGTGGTAGATGGCTTTAATTATGTTGAGGAAGGTCCCCTCTATACCCATTTTGGCTAGGGTTTTCATCATAAAGGGGTGCTGGATCTTATCAAATGCTTTCTCTGCATCTATTGATATGATCATATGCTTTTTATCTTTTCTTTTGTTGATATGGTGGATTATGTTGATTGATTTCCGAATGTTAAACCATCCTTGCATCCCTGGGATGAATCCTACTTGGTCATGGTGTATGATCTTTTTGATGAGTAGTTGGATTCTATTTGCAAGTAGTTTGTTGAGGATCTTTGCATCTGTGTTCATCAGGGATATCGGCCTGTAATTCGCTTTCTTTGTGGTATCTCTGTCTGCTTTTGGTATCAGTGTGATATTTGCTTCGTAGAAACTGTTCGGAAGTGTTTTTGATATTTCAATTTCGTGGAAAAGCTTAAAGAGCATCGGGAGTAAGTCCTCTTTAAAGATTTGGAAGAATTCACTAGTGAATCCATCCGGGCCAGGACTTTTGTGCTTGGGGAGACTTTTTATTACCATTTCAATTTCCTTGATGGTGATAGGTCTGTTCAGGTATTCCAGGTCTTCTTGGTTCAGCGTTGGGAGTCTGTAGGAGTCTAGGAATTTATCCATTTCCTCGAGGTTTTGATGTTCCGTGGCATAAAGCTTTTCAAAGTACTCCCTGAGGATCCTCTGAATTTCTGTGGTTTCTGTTGTAATGACCCCCTTTTCATTTCTGATTCGGTTTATTAGGGTTTTCTCTCTCCCTTTCTTTGTGAGTTTTGCTAGAGGCTTATCGATCTTGTTAATTTTCTCGAAGAACCAGCTTTTGGTTTCATTGATCTTTCGGATTGTTTTTTGGGTTTCCATCTCGTTAATCTCTGCTCTGAGTTTTATTATTTCCTTTCTCCTGTTCGGGTTGTGCTCCTTTTTTTGGTCCTTCTCCAAGCTCTTAAGCTGTGAGGTTAGGTTACTTATGTGTGCTCGCTCCTCCTTCCTGAGGAATGCTTGTAGAGCTATAAACTTTCCTCTTAACACAGCCTTTGCTGTGTCCCATAAGTTTTGGTAACTTGTGTTCTCATTTTCATTCGTTTCTAGGAATCTTTTGATTTCCTCTTTGATTTCCTGTCTAATCCACTCGTTGTTCAATAGTGCACTGTTTAATTTCCAGGTGTTTGATTTAGTTTTCTGTTTTTGTGTGTGATTTACTTCTAATTTCAGCGCATTATGGTCTGAGAAGATTGTTGATACAATCTCTACCTTCTTAATTTTATGGAGGCATGTTTTGTGGCTCAGCATGTGGTCTATCTTGGAGAATGTTCCATGTACGCTTGAGTAGAATGTGTATTCAGCTTTTTGTGGATGAAGTGTCCTGTATATATCTACTAAGTCCCTTTCTTCCATTGTTTCCCTCAAATGAAGTATGTCCTTGCTAAGCTTGAGTCTGGTTGATCTATCAAGAGGTGACAAAGCAGTGTTGAAGTCTCCCACTAGTATTGTGTTGCTATTGATGTCTTTTTCCAAATCTATGAGTAGTTGTTTTAAGTACTTTGCTGGTCTCTCATTAGGTGCATATACATTTATTATTGTAAGTTCTTCCTGTTGTACAGATCCTTTGATCAATAAGAAATGGCCTTCACTGTCTCTTATGACCTTCTTCACTCTGAAATCGATGTGGTCTGATATAAGGATGGCTACCCCAGCTTTTTTATGGGAGCTGTTTGCCTGTAGGATTGTTTTCCAGCCTTTGACTCTGAGTCTGTGTTTGCTTTGACTATTGAGATGCGTTTCTTGCAGGCAACAGAATGTTGGGTTCAATTTTCTAATCCATCCTGCCACTCTATGTCTTTTAATTGGTGTGTTTAGCCCATTGACATTGAGAGAGATTATTGTTATGGGATTTTGTCCCATTGTTCTGTTAAAATTTGGTGTATTTGAGGGGCCTTTCTTGCCTTAAAGTAGCCCATTTAGTTGTTCTTGTAACCATGGTTTTGAGTCTATGAAGTTCCTGAGCTGTTGTTTGTCTGTGAAACTGTGTGTTGTTCCTTCTATTATGAATGAGAGTCTTGCTGGGAAAAGTATTTTGGGGGAGGCATTTATTTCATTGAGTTTTTTTACTATGTCCCACCACTGTTTTCGGGCCATGAGGGTTTCATCAGAAAAATCAGCTGTGAATTTTAAGGATGCTCCTTTGTAAGAGATTTCTTTCTTCGATCTTGCTGCTTTCAGAATTTTGTCTCTGTCTAAGGTTTTGGTCATTTTGATCAGAATGTGTCTTGGGGTATTTTTATTCGGATTTCTTCTAGCTGGTACCCTTCGGGCCTCCTGAATGTGGTCACAAGTTTTCTTCAGCTCTGGAAATGTTGTAGCAATGATTTCTTTGACAGTTTCTTCTTCATCGAGGTTTTCTTCCTGTACCTCTGGGACTCCAATAATTCTTATGTTACCCCTCTTGGCTTCATCACGATCTTCTCTTGCCATCTGTTCCCGAATTGTGAGTCTCTTTTCCATTTTCTGCTCTTTTCTGGAGAGTCTCTGAACTTCATCTTCGAGCTCACTGATTCTGTTCTCAGCAGCTGTTACTCTGCTGCTGAGGCCTTCCACTGAGCTTTTCAATTCGCCTACGAGATTTTTCAGGTCTGACATTTCTGATTGCATTTTCCTCATTTCTGCCTTCAGATCCTCTTGTCTTCTATTGGCATTGCTTTCCATTGTTTCTTTTAATTCCCTATGCATCCTAAGTAGCTCCGTTCTGAATTCCTTGTCAGAGAGGTTGTCTAACACTACAGTACTGTTGGTGTCATCTGGGCTAGACTCTTCAATATGAAAGTTTGGTGGGCTTTTCGTTGCTTTACCATTCTGAGAGGTGTGGTTTAGTCCTTCACGTTCACTGTTACTATTCTGCTTTGATATGCAGTGTGAGTTAAGATAGGCTTATGAGTTATTGGCTACTGTGTTTCTAGTGGCTGAGCTAAACTAGAGAAGTTTCCATCTAAGAAGTTAGCTTATGGTTCCTATGGCATATGTAGTGGGAAAATATTTCGCGGCCGCTAATGCGGCCGTGGCTCCGGAAAGAGTCCCTGGCACTAGGCGAGGAGTTGGGAAAGTCTCCTGTTTGGAATTGGAGCCGTTCAGCTTTGTTGCCCAGAGCTGGGCCTCTGTGCCCGTCCCACGCAGATCAGGGGTTGAAAACCGGCTGTCTTGGGGCTGTTTCTAGCTGCGCGTGCCCAGAGAGGGACCTGAGCCCTTGGGGGCGGGCTGTACCTGTTGGAATTGGAGCCGTTCAGCTTTGTTGCCCAGAGCTGGGCCTCTGTGCCCGTCCCACGCAGATCAGGGGTTGAAAACTGGCTGTCTAGGGGCTGTTTCTAGCTGCGCGTGCCCAGAGAGGGACCCGAGCCCTTGGGGGCGGGCTGTACCTGTTGGAATTGGAGCCGTTCAGCTTTGTTGCCCAGAGCTGGGCCTCTGTGCCCGTCCCACGCAGATCAGGGGTTGAAAACCGGCTGTCTAGGGGCTGTTTCTAGCTGCGCGTGCCCAGAGAGGGACCCGAGCCCTTGGGGGCGGGCTGTACCTGTTGGAATTGGAGCCGTTCAGCTTTGTTGCCCAGAGCTGGGCCTCTGTGCCCGTCCCACGCAGATCAGGGGTTGAAAACCGGCTGTCTAGGGGCTGTTTCTAGCTGCGCGTGCCCAGAGAGGGACCCGAGCCCTTGGGGGCGGGCTGTACCTGTTGGAATTGGAGCCGTTCAGCTTTGTTGCCCAGAGCTGGGCCTCTGTGCCCGTCCCACGCAGATCAGGGGTTGAAAACCGGCTGTCTAGGGGCTGTTTCTAGCTGCGCGTGCCCAGAGAGGGACCCAGGCCCTTGGGGGCGGGCTGTACCTGTTGGAATTGGAGCTGTTCTGAATATGTGGATTTTAAGTGAAAATTAAGCATACCAAAAATCACCTGTGATAATTTTTTTGAGAAGCTGGGGTCTGAATGTTGTGTGCATGTTTGTTTATGTGGTATTTATGAAAAGTACCCAACAGTAGCTGAATTGCATTTTCTTGTTAATATAATCTATAATAAACTAAATTTTCTTTGGAATTTATTCTCATCTGGGGGATGCTAAAATCATGGCAGAGGAACCATTTGAAACATAATCCAAATGGCTTTCAGAAAGAGAGGACGGTAGTTCAGGCACTTGCCTTGCTTGCAGAGCACCCCATTTAGATGCCCAGAATCAAGTGATCATCCGCCCAGTCACCATCAGCAGTGACCACTGAGCACAGAGGAGGGAATACTCTGACCCCAGGTACCCATGAACCACTGGGTGTGACCAACCTATATCCTAATAGATAAAGTCAAAGTAGTAAAAAAAAAATACATGAAAAAATTTTAAGTACTCACCTTCTCGCCTCACCCCCCAAATAAGATAAGACCCTTTTTCTGCACCAACAGATACACAAAGAGCATCAGATGAGGTTTGATTAGAGTTCCAAGCAACTCTCTATTAAAATTTTGGTTCTGTATTTTTGAGAGATTTGTGCAGAATAAAGGGTCTCCAGCTAAGCCCATAGAAAATGTGATTTTGCCTAGTATGCTCCATTCACCCTGTTGAGAAATTGAGGAGTGGCTGAGAAAAATGAGGCACCAAATGAAGTTATTTCCAGCAGCTTAAACATACATAAAAGACTTAGCAGGTTTTTCCTGAAGTGATTTTCCATTCTTGACAGACTCAAAGAATTCAATCTGCTTGAAGAAAAGGTGGGAACTCCTCCTCTTTCTACTTCCGCTTTAGTTTTGCTGTTCAATCACTTTTTTAATTGACTATAGTCACTCAATCTTTTTAACACAATCTGAAGAAATGAATAATCATAGATTTCAGTTGCCTTCTAGTCTTGGTAAGGAAAGATAATTCAGGCTGCAAAAGATATTTTTCTTGACTATCTGATTACCGAATTCATCTTTAGTTTGGCTAGGATGAAGAGACGTTACTGGGGCCTGCTCGAGGCAATCAACGAATAACAGGATGGTTGTGTTGTGTGATTGTGATTTGTTTTTTTAGGGTCACACCGAGCAGTGCTCAGGCATTACTCCTGGCTTTGATCAGGAGACCATAGGGAATACATATGATCAAATACGATTTGTCCATATACAAAAAAAGTAGTACAAAATTGCATAATGTACTATTACTTCAGCTCCAAGTCATCTTTTGTAATTTATTTTATTTTATTTTATTGGTAAATTTGATCCCACATATATGTTGGAGGATATAATGGAACTATAATCAATTGTAAACAGAGGGGGAATCTTTCTTTGCAAACTACGAAACCATGTCCTTTCCCAAGGGTTGATTACAGACAATTTAAAGTACCTGGGGAATAGAATGTGCTTAAGAGACAGGAGAGGGAGTAACACTGCAGACATGCTGGACAACAAACTGAAGGTGCATATTAAAAATGGACAATGACTCCATTTTTTTAATGTTTTCATTAATATTTATTGGTAACCCTACATATTGGAGGAACTAATGTATATCAAATAATTAGAATATTATTTATAAAGGATAGAAACCCAGAAGTTTCTGCAGTGAATTTGGAGAAGATGATACATAATAAAAATAAGCTCATTTAAAAATCATCAAGGAAGTTGAGGCAGCACATCCAAGTCTGAACTTAATTCACCAACTCAAAGGTCGACAAGACTAAGTTCTATGTGTGTATGATCAGACACTGTGAGGAGTGTGCACCTCTGGAAAACTGCAGAAGTGAGCTCAATTTAAAAAGCAGTTTTATTTGGATTGTTTGAAGCTGAGGAAGTCACACAGAAAAGCAGGCCAAGTTTGTCTTAACTCTTTAAGAGCTTAAGTGTTAACCTTCTTAATGTTGGAATCTGAAACATACCAGAGAATCATAGAACACAAAACTGTAAATACTGATTTGGTATTTTTTAACATTCCTTTCAAATTTATAGTATGATTCGAACTCCCATAACTGCAGAAGTTTGTTTCTGCTATTAGAGATTTTTTTAAAAATCATTATTAGACAAATTATTGACTCCAGAAAGTGTAGGGAGAATTTTGAGATAAAGTCAAAACAATTGCCTGATCTGTACCAGTAACAGTATATAGGGATAGTATATATGAAAGTCAACTCTATCAACTCTTCTTGACTTCTGGTCTCCACATCTATGAGAAAATTAATTTCTGATGTTTAACTCACTATGATACTCTTTAATAACAGTGCTAGCAAATTAGTAGTTAACTATAAATTCAACTCAGTATTGTTCGATTTCAAAGCTAACTTCCTAAGTAAATTCAGTTCACAATACCTCTGACATTTACATAGCTTTCACTCATATTTTGTGTGTGTTAGTCTAGGTTTATCAAGAAGCAGTTCTCAAGACAATATTAGAGGTTCAGGAGTTATATTCGTAGAAATGCCTGGAAGAGAAAATGGGGAGAGAGACTGCCTTCTAACATGATGCAATTCTGACCCCAAGTGAAAGAGAGAGGGAAGGAAAGTTTCAAGAAATTTTGGAGAAGATTCAGCAATATAGGAGATGAGGGAGGGGGATCAGAGGTATTTCAGGGAATCTTGATATCAAATATCACATTTAGGGGAGTATCATACCTCTTTAAGGATATGCCTTCTTCTATAAACTTGTCTTTAGCTCCAAGTGTTTATGAGAGATGTGATCTTGGTCCCAATTAGATAAAACAAATTAATTAATTAATTAAAAATGTAGCGACTCCAGTGTAAACACATTTTTATAGACACTGGGTAACAGCTATATTCTCATAGGCTGGGAAACTAAGAAGTCTAGATAATTCAAAGAAGAAACAGAATACTGAGGATCACAATACCCTGTGGAACTGAACAAAATGAAGTGTTTCAAGGAGATGATTTGTCATGTTAAGTATACAAACACAGCAGGGATTTCTAAGAGTGTGTGCAACTCTACTCTGCACTTCAGTCTGAGACTCTATCCATCAACTCATGTCTTGCATTTTTCATTCTAAAGCTAATTCCAATTTTGGGCAGAGTATAGACTCTAATCCACGAAATAATAACTGATATAAGTTCCTCTATACCTGTCATGAGTCTGTCTAGAGAAATCAACTCTGGTAGGAATGGAACAGATTGACGCTTATGTGGCTTGGCTTAGGAGGACGGCCATGCTCTTCTGCTTCAAGAGCTGCTGCTGCTGCCTCCTTGATGAAGAACCAAAAGGGCTGATGGTATTTCAGGCTTTTTAAAGTTCTGTTGCTTGACAACTAGGAAGAGGCAGGTAAGCCCACTCCTAGTTTCTGGAGAACACTCAAGGCAGTGGGGAAACCTAGCCATGGACCCAATGCCCTTATGACTACCAAGATCTTCCCTTTACAGTGGTCCCACCTGAGAACAGAGGCAGGATTTCCCACTAATCATTGCTCAGTGTAGCCTTAAAACACCCCCCAGCACACACAGAGGAAAAAGGTTAGGGTATAATATTGGGCTGGAGAAACAGTATAAGGATTAAGGCATTTGCCTTGCCCATATTTGGCCCCATTTTGACCCCTCGTACTACATACCAATTTACAGTGACTGGGCACCATCCTTCCTTGCCCTCCACCTGGCTTCTCAATTGCCTGGAAATCCTGGCCTACCTTAATTCCTGCGATATTTCTTCCCCCAGGGGTCAATAAGATGCAGATCAGCTCCAGTGCTATTTACAGTCTCTAAAGATTTCACTACTACATGATTTCTGGCTTTGCCCAGAATTGACTGGAGCATGCTTAACTGCCTTGAACTCACTAACTACTACAAACTTGCAGTTTTTGTCTATTTAATTCATTCCCAGCTCCCTTGTAAGACATTTCCTTTATGTGTGTTGCCCCAGGCTAGGATATTCTACTTCCCAATTATAGTAATTCATGGACTTGAATGAGTCAAAATTTAGAATGAAAGCATTCTGCTCCATGTTAAATTTGTTAGCTAAAGGGCTAATGCACTAATTTGTTATTGCCTGTTAGCATCATGGCATGGGTCAAACTGGTCATGGCATTAATGAGTCTGATCTTAAGAGACACAAGATAGATGTACTTTTAAAAGCTTATACATTTTCAGTTTGAAACGTCAACATAGATTAATACTATTTCTTGTGTAGTGTAAGAAAAACCTGAATGTATAATCCTAATTTAGTGCGACAGGCCCTAGTTTAATTTTTTTTCTATGATCAAGGTTCACCCACAAAGCGTCATATGTATTTGGAGAGTCTAGGGTTTAGATTCTTTGCCCTGAATGACAAACCACCTTTTTCTTCTTACCCAGAAGATTTATATTCAAGAAATGTTTGAGTACTTTGTGACAAGTTAAGGGCCAGAAATACCAACAGTCACAAATCTTTACCTTTTAAAGTCTTCTGCAAGTCCATGCATTGTTGAAATGCTGGAGTTATGAACAGAAATGGATTGGATACTCTTGTTGAATTGTGTCACAGTTGCTTTCCTTGAAAATTAGCTTAGCACATTCTTATCACGCTCCTATTTGATTATCCCTCTCACTCTGTGTTTTGTCTTTCTGAAAGACTCCAAACATCAAAACTATTTTGGATCAGCCTGGGCTTCTTTCATGATGAACTACTTAGGATATAATTGAACCAGCTTGTCTTGATTATGCTACAGAAGCTGTGATGGAATTAGATTCCGGAAAAATAAACAGGAGCATTTAGTATATCCCAAGAGACATCTGTTGTGTCTGGGGAGAGTATGAAACAGGGAACTTTTTTAAAAAGACACTTGGGGAATAAGATTTTAATAGGATTTTATGTTTAGGATTTCATGGGATTCTTTAAAGCCACAGTCAGGAAGTACATCACTTCAGTGAATAACAGAAAGGCTTAATTTTTGTTGACTTGGAAACAAAGGGAGAAAGACCTTTTCATAATAAATTTGCTCTATTTTTTTCATTGTCAACTTAGAAATGGAAGCACTCGGTAGGCACATATGTGCCCTGAGATTTGGTTACTAAGAACATTTTCTATAAATCTAAAGTATAAATAATCATGTGAGTGCAGAAGTGGGTGCAATGTAAGTATGCAAAGCTGTTATCAAGAAAGGTGCTATTTTTCCAAAGTTGGCTGTAAATAATACCATACATGAGATAATGGAAAATTACTAGGGAAAATAAGAGCATTGTCCTAGTATCTGAGACCCTTAAAAGAAGTGTGACAATTTGAGAATGTTTACCCTTATGACTCAGTGCTTAGAAGGCATTTCAGGAACAAGGAACAAGGATTATATAAAAAATCTTGAGTCAGTCAGGCACACAAAGTACAAACAGATCTGCCCTGCAACCGGGAAATAAATATGGAAATATCAGCACTTCTAAAGTTAATAAAAATCACCATGATACTGATTCATTTGTATTCCATAAGGTGCTAGCGATGCTGATTACTTCCCTGTTTTAAGAAATAACTGATTGCATTTTTCTCCTCTCACTACACCTAATTATAAGAAAAATTATTATTTGTCTTTTGCCCAATTAGTCCTTTAGCATGAAAATATTTTGTTAGTGTATCTGGAGACATTTAGTGAAATAACATAGTACATATGCTTATTTAATGACAGACTACTGGTTTTGTCTTTTTTTGGGGGGAGGGGAAACTTATTCTGCAGTGCTTCTAGCTCTGTGCTCAGAGATGACTTCAGGTTGAACTCATCAGACCAGAAGTGTGCCAGGGATCAAAGCACGTGCAATGCAAGGGCCCTACCCACTGTACTATCTCTCCAGTCCCATGGTTTTAACATCGTTTTGTTGGTAACACTAAATTACCTATTATCAATTGAAATTGGATTTATTTCAAATAAAAATCCAAGTATAAAATGTCAACTTGAAAATAAGCCTATTAAACAATGTAATTTAAATTGGGGGGCTGGAGTGATACTACAGCGGGTAGGGCATTTGCCTTTATACGTCTAACCCAGATTTGATCCCTGGCATCACATATGGTCTCCCAAGCACTGCTAGGAATAATTCCTGAGTTTGGAGCCAGGAGTAACCCCTGAGTATCACCAGGTATGACCCAAAAAGCCAAAAAAAGAGTTAAAATATAATTTAAGTTTCAATGTAGTTTTCCCTACCACTTTTTCTCTATAATTCACACACCTAATATAACTATGCTCACTATCATGTGGAAAATATCTGTATTGTAATTGGTGCCTAAACAAGTCTTGCCAAGACTGTTGGTGAAGTCATTTCTATTCATGTCTGATCTTTCCCATTTCTGTGCCCAAGACAGAATCGCCTTATGTGATCACCACTTGATTGCAAAACTTGTCCCCAAAGACATTTTTGCTATTTCCAAACATCAGATCCATTGTGTAAAGGTCAGGAACTTTCTTGGCAACAGACATTCATAAAAGCATGCCGGGAACTCTGCAGAAAAGTGCCCTGGGGAACTGATAAAATTTGGGGGGTTTAGTATGTGTTTCCTCCATGAGACTGTGTGTGAAGGCACCATGCATGGTTTAGAGATTTCATTTCATTTCATTTCATCATCCTGTTAATCGTCGATTGCCTCGAGCAGGCCCCAGTAACGTCTCTTTCATCCTAGCCCTGAGATTATATTCACGGCTCTTTAGGAGAATGAGACCCATCATTGTTACTGGTATTTGGCATATTTGGTAGGCCACGGGGAGTTTGCCAGACTCTGCCCTGTGGGCAGGGTACATTCGATAGCCTGCAAGTTTGTCCAAAGTAGGAACGAGACAATAAGATGTCATAAAAAAAAGTTCTGTTAAAATGTCGCGCGGCCGCGAATGCGGCCGCGCGGTTCCGGGATCTGGATTTTATAGTCTCTGAGTCTTGGCCGCTGATGGGATTACACGGCGCCAGGGGGCCAGGTGGTGGGTGTGACCCCCGCCTACTGGAATTTGGAGGATCTGGGTGGAAGATGCTCGACTCCAATTCGAGTAGGCTTGGAGGTCTCGGCCCCGGAACCCGCGTGGCTTTGTCCCTCTGCCAGTACCTTCAGGTGTGCGGAGAGTGGTCTCAGCATGGTGGTGGCTGGTCCTGGAGGTCTCCGGCTGCCGTAGCCCTGGCCGGGGCGGGGAGGAAAGCTCAACCCGCTCCCCTCCAAGGGACTCCGGGAAGGAACACCGAGGCGCGGGGGCAGAGACTGCACTGCTCTCGTTCATTACTGGCCGTGTAATCCCATCAGCGGCCAAGACTCAGAGACTATAAAATCCAGATCCCGGACGGTTTAGAGATATTAGTTCTATTTTCCAAATATTCCACAACTTTTTTGAGACATAATTAGTGAACAATATTTAACATAAGGGCCCAGAGGGATTTACAATACTTAAGGTGCTTGCCTTGTATTTAGGGTTGCCAACACTGGTTCTATCTCAGGCACCACATATGGTTCCCCAAGCACTGCCAACTGGTCCCACCTGAGAACAGAGGCAGGAGTTCCCGCCAGTCATTGCTCAGTGTAGCCTTAAAACACCTCCAACACACACACAATGGGAAAAGGTTAAGGTATAATATTGGGCTGGAGAAACAATATAGGGGTTAAGGCATTTGCCTTGCCCATAATTGGACCCAGTTTGACCCCTCATACTACATACGGTGCCCAGAGAACCACCAGAATTGGTCCCTGAGTACAGAAACAGGAACAAGCTCTGAGTCCTGCCCTGTGCAGCCACCCCAATACACAAACACACACAAACACACACACACACAATAAAACAAAACCAAAAAATTCATGCAATGTATGCAATTAGTAAGTTTAGATATTTGTCTCTACTTGTGTTACTGTTACAACCAAGGTAATAAACAGATCTATCACTCCAAAAGTGGATTTTAAAAAAATCCTTTAGGTTGTCATTTTTTTTATTTTGTAATTTAAATCAAACACATAGTCTTGTTGTCAGCTGTGGGTACTTTGAGTGGAAAGCCTGAGGAACGATGTTGCTCTCTAGTCTCTCAAGAAGGAATCAAAGATGCTGCCTAGTACTTTATAAGGCTGTGATTGTGGGGCTTAACTGTGTCTCTCATGGCTTCTGAGATCTTCCAGTCCCTCAGTATATAATAAGTGACAGAGACATATTGAAGAAGCAGTAGGTATTTGGTTATAATTACCTTTGTCAAAGTCCGCTGCCTGAATCTGCTTGTTGCTTTTTAGGGTGCTAAGTTGTCTTAGGACATCAAAGATCACTGGCACATGTGAAAGGCCTCCTGAGTCCCCCCCCCCCCACACATCTTGGAAAGAAGTGATGTAAGCTGCATCAAATAGGCCATAAATCTGAGTCTCCTTTGGAGAGTTTCAAAGAAATAGAGAAGAGTGACTCAATCCCTAGTCAGGCTGTATCTTCATGATAGGGGTGCATGGACCAAGATGCTGGTATTTAAACATCTCCAGGAGGCATTCACACATCCAGCTCATCCAGGAGCCTATTATACCCCTAATATTGAGGAAAGAGGAGGATTTCCTTGTTACATTTCCCAGCTTTTATCGGAGACAACTTATTTAACTTCTAACAGCAGAGTCCTCATTTCTAATATGAGGACTGAAAGCAAAAAGTCTGAAAGCAATAAAATAGAAATAAAAGTAAGATGGAAATCTGCAGAGACATTTCTTACTGTTGTTAGAATTTGATAAAAGGCTCTTGAGATAGAGCTTGTGTACAATCTGTCTTAAAAAGAAAACCTGATTCTGGGACCAGAGAGATAGTATGGCAGTTCGGGCACTTGCCTTGTATGAAGCCAACCCAGGCTTGCTTCCTGGGACCCCATCCCTGAACACCACTGGGTGTGAATCACTTAATCACTTAATCACTTAACTTCCCGTTAGTTGTCGATTTGCTCGAGCGGGCGCCAGTAACGTCTCCATTTGTCCCTGTCGCGTGCTAGTGTAGCCCAATGGCATCTGTTTGCTCCGGGAACATGAAGGGCCTCAAACCGAACGTTCATGATCTTCAGGAAGAAGTCTGACCATCTGGTAGGTGGGCGGCCACGCGGTCTCTTGACATCCCGTGGAATCCGATCAGTAACAGCTCTAGTCCAACGGTCGTCTTTAAATCTCATTACGTGACCAGCCCATCTGATTTTCGACACCTTGGCAAATGAGACAGCGTCCCTGATCCTTGATCGTCGACGGATGTCAGAACTCCAGATTCTTTCTCTCAATTGAGTGAAATGTGATATTCCAAGCATAGCTCTTTCTATTCTTCTTTGGGAGACCTGAATGGCGTTCTCATCTTGTTTGCGAAGGGCCCAGGTCTCTGAGGCATATGTTAATGCAGGAAGAATAGTGGAATCAAAGAGATGTGCCTGGAGCCGGAGGTTCTTCGTCCTCTTTGCTATTTCTTCGACGTTCTTGAAGGCGTTCCAAGCCGCTCTCTTCCTCCTGCGCAGCTCAGGTGCCAGGTCATTTGTCATGTTGACCTCTCGACCTAGGTAGACATAGCTGTTGCATTCGGAGATGGTCATTCCATTGAGAGCGAATGGGGCGTCAGGAACAAGGCTGTTTCTCATAAACATTGTCTTCGTAAGATTCAGCTGTAGTCCTACCTTTCCACACTCACGGTCAAAGTCGGCCAGCATTTGTGCCGCTTGGCTGATGTTTGGTGTTATTAAAACAATATCATCAGCAAAGCGGAGGTGGTGTAATTGCCGACCATCTATCTTCACTCCCATTCCTTCCCATTCCAGTCGTCGCATGATGTTCTCGAGGGTGGCACTGAAGTGTTTTGGTGAAATGGTATCACCCTGCCGCACCCCTCTCTTGACATCAACGATCACTTCTTTGTAGAATGGTGAGATCCTGGTAGTGAATCCGCAATACAGCTCACGGAGGATCCTGATGTATTGGGCTTGAATGCCCTGATTGGCTAGGGCTTCAATGACCGCTTCCGTCTCAACAGAATCAAAGGCCTTCTTTAAATCAATGAACGTTAATCAGAAACAAAATAAACAAAACAAGATAGAATTTCTGTGCAATTTTTTAAAATCTTACTTCCAGTCACAATGTGTTGAGGATTGAATATTGTGCCCTCTTAAGCAACTTTGTCGAAACCCTAACTCTGAAAAGATGATAGTTTGAAGCTGAAGTTTTGCAAGTTATTGGTAGAGGTAGGACCTCTTTATGGAATTAGAGACTCTAAGACCTTAATGAGTTTACACTTATCCTCTGCATGCACACTCATGCATGTACACACACACACACACACACACACACACACACACACACACACAGAGGCACTTAATAGCCATGTACAGACATTGTGAGACACCAGTCCTCTAAGAGCCAGAACGATAGCACTCATCAAGAGTCACATAAAGTAACAAAATAGGAGACTAGCACCCAAGAGTAGTTGAGATTAGTACCAAGAATTTTGCTCCATGGCTTGGAGGCCAGCCACACAAGCTAGGGAAAAAGGGAGCTCAGATAGAGAAGAGAGCACTAACTAAAGGGTGTTGGGAGGATCCTCCCAAGATGGGAGAAACATACTGAAAGTAGGCTATAGACCAAACATGATTGCCACTCAATGCCTCTTTTGCAAACCACAACACACAAAAGGAGAGAGAGAACAAAAGGGAATGCCCTGCCACAAAGGCAGGATGGGATGGGGGGATGGGGGTGGGTGGGAGGGATACTGGGATCATTGGTGGTGGAGGATGGGCACTTGTGGAGGGATGGGTACTTGATCATTGTATAACTGAAACCCAAGCACAAAAATTTATAAGTCTACAACTGTACCTCATGGTGTTTCACTAATAAAATTTTTTTAAAAAGGCAGATAAATCAGCACATAGGGGTTTGACCTTTCAGACCACTGTGAGAATGGAAGCTCTGTTGCTTTGTTGTTTGTTCATTTGGCTTTACTCAAGGCTTACTCCCACCTCTGTGCTCAGCGATTACTCCTAGTGAGCTCAGGGAACTATCTGTGGTGCCAGGGATCTAACATGCCTCTTTGCATGCAAAGTAGTACCCTACCCACTGTACTATCTCTCCAGCCCCTGATTCTATATTGTTTAAGTCACCCTTCTGTGGCATTTTGTCTTTAAGCAGACTAATAAGTAAGCAAATCAAGATATTTGAACTGTGTAAACTTAGTCAGAAGAGTTGATAGATTAAGAGGAGGAAAATATTTTCTTTTCCTGCTGAAAGACCTTTGACATGTCTTTTTAAAGTCATATCTGGAGAAGCTCTGGGTTAGGAGACAACCTCAGCCCCTGAGGAAACTCGGCATGCAGTCTTCAGTTGCAGGCTATGTCCAGCATGTCTTGGGTGCTTGAGAAATGAGGGAGGAATGATGTCTTCTGAGAATGAAGATAAATTAAAGCATATGTCAATCGATATGTGGAAGAAAATAGAGACTTTAATTAAATGCACAAGAGAAGACTTTAAAAACAACCAAAACTTCCATTTACAGTCATCTTTATGGAGTGATTGCAATGTTCTGCATGGAAACCTAATCAAAGTTGTTCGATTTTCCTAGAATTAAATTGTGTAGGGGAAGACTATATTCCACCTTGGATGCAGAAGTGGGGGAAAACTCTCAAGGGACAGGAAAAAGAAGAGAGAAAATTTGGTGTTATGGTGATTTTCATTTCCGATGGACACTCTGAATGCAGAGTTCATTGAATCTAGCTTTCAGAGCTCTCCAAACCCATCCTGAAACTTCACTCATTCCTTGGTTTGCTCATTCACATATTTGATTAAGATGTGGAGGATGGTCTTCCAAATAGAATTCAGAAGATGAGTCCCAGGTAGCTGGGCCATTGGTTCAATGCAAGGACCCAAGGCTTCAATGCCATTCCAGCCCTAAGGTTCTGGGGACTGACAGGGTCATTCCACTGGTGCTTGGGAACTCTTGAACTGCACCCAGAAATGCTCAGGGATGATGTCGTTCTGGGATTGAATGAGGCTCAGAGGCATGGTTCTCACACACACACACACACACACACACACACACACACACACACACACACACAAAACCTGCTATGCAGTCTCCCAAAGGTGAGCACGTTTTTTTGAATATTGAACATGTTCAATTAACTGAGCTGGCTATTTTGTATAGACCTCAGAGCTTGCTACTTCTGTTTATGTTGTGTATTAACAAGTGTGTATGTGTGTATGTTTATTTGCCTTTTCTATGGAGATGCACACTTTTAATCAGATTTTCAAATGGTTAAGGACCATATATCAATTAACAAATGGATCTAATTCTATTTTATTACAGTGATCTATGAAACATATTTTTATTTTCCTTGCAAATTTTGCTTTTTCTAGTGTATTTCTAGTGTAATAGTTGGTTCATAAAATCTATAAGAGAGGCAGTAGATATCCATATTCTAATCTGTGCCTTCAGGGTGAACTGAATTTAGAGGATGAAGGTGATTGGAGTTAAATTACTTTAAATGTCTCTCCTAAAGAAAGCAATTCCTAGAAGAAGTGATTAACATCTTGCAATTTCCTAAAAGAAAAATACCCAAGCTATAAGATGAAATTGTGCTTATTCTGATCCATAAATATAACTAAATTATGTAAAGAAGAGGTTTTTTTTTACCAAAGACATTTTATAGGAAGTGCAGCTCTTGAATGAGGAGAACAGCCAGATTTTATCAAGATACACTGTTTATGCTTAATGGTATGGATCCTTCAAAATTATTTATTGTGCTTGCCAAGGAAAAACCAGGATCAAAACAAAAGTAGGGTGTAGAGTGTGCAGATGAGTTCTACTGGGGATAAAATTAGAAAATCTTAAGAAATAAATGCAATTCAGAAGTTTCATTGTTGTTGCTTTCAATTTTTAGCAAAATATGACTTGGATGAATCGGCTGTAATGTTTTCCTTTAAAAGCTTGAGCAATCAACAGTTTTGTTTATTTCCATCTTGCCTGCAGGCCTCAATTCTGAGCTGGATTGCTTGGTGGAAACATTTTGGCAGCTACTGTATATCTAAGTCTTAAACAGGTTTTTAATCATGGAGACAGGGGGACATTTTATTTCAAACTAAGCGCGGGTTCTGAAAAGGGGGACTCATTAGGAACACAAGCAGATGAGCTCCAATTAAACTAACTGTTCTCTGGCAAACCCCTGGAGTCTGGGAAGGGGAGCTTTGTGTAAGTAAGGTTTATAGAACAAACAAGCATGCTTCAGGTGTTATTCTGGAAAATCAAGGCAAAGCATGATCCAGGATGGCTGTCTCATCAGATGGCTGCCATGTGGGACCATTCAAAACCAGGTCTTCCCTCTGACACTATTGTTCTCTTCTGAGATAATTACAATGGGTTGCTGGGGTCCCATTAACTTCTAATCTTTCTATTAGACTCCAGTTGCATAATCATTCCATTCTCTTCTTCTGCTTTACTTGCAAAATGGCCTTTATTAAACCCTAGACCATGGACACTGCTGCTCCTAGCATCAGTTCCTGCTCACTCCTTCTTTTGTGAATGACAGATTCTTGAACAAATTTTTCCAGGCAGGAACTACATGGGGCCTTTGGGAAGACTCAGTTTCCCTGAAGATCCTTCTAAAATGAAAACCTTGGAATACTATCTCCCCACCCCTTAAGACCTTCCATGTCTAAACTCCATTCTCTGGCTTGATACGAACTGTTCTGGGATGAAAACACTAGTCCTTAAATTTATATATAGTAAATTCTTCAAGGGACTCTAATGGTCTGAGAACCACTAACTTAAACAGGTGCTTTGCACTGCATTTATCTAGATAGCTTAAAAATCCAGATTGTGGGCACGGAGTAGAGACAGGGAGGTGGAAAAAAAGATGGCCGAGCAGGTCCCTTTCATGTGACTGACCCAGGTGCAATCCCTAGTACCACACATGGTTCCCAGAGCTTCACCAGGAATGATCCTTGTGTGGTCCAAAAATGGGAAGCGGAAAGGAAGCGAGTGGAGAAAAGAGGAAGGGCCAGAAGGGAAGGGGAGGGGAGAGGAGGGACTGGAAAGAGAAGAGAAGAAAGCCAGACAGACACAGCCAGGGAATCCACTTGGGATGTTTTCAACAACTTTATTCTTAAACACAGAGAGAAGAGCTTGGTGCAAGGCCTCGCCATCAAATTCATTTTTGTTTTTCTGAAACATCCCCTGCCAAGCACTGTTCAGAACCCTGTTAACTCAGCTGTGACCACATACCTGGATGCGCCCTGCTCTTCCTTGCCTCCATGCATTGACAGCCGTGTTTTGTCCCAGGTACCCTGTTTCATGTTTCAGACAAAAGCCTATTTCTCCTCTAGATCATCTCAGATGAAGCCACATCCCCCCACACTAGCTCCTGTAGAATCACAGACTCTACCCACAGCAAACTCTTTTTGATTTTTCTGTTCCTGTAGATTACAGAAAAGCTCTTCACCATAGTTCTTCATCTATAATGCAATCATTTATCATCTGACCTGTTTCTCCCATCAGCAGGTGCTCTTGAAGGTGACACTCAAGACATAAAATAAGGAACGTTTGATTAGAAGATCAAATGAGAGTTCTTTTTCTCATTTGAAAATATGAGAAAATATGTAAGCTGAGAGACTATTTTCTTAGGTATTTCGAAGCTGAGAGACTATTTTCTTAGGTATTTTGCCACTAGGCTTCATTTGTGTAGAATATATTACTGTCTTATCTCTATAAGAGCAGGAAAAAATTCCTCCTGAAGAAAATTGGGAGAAGAAACTCCAATCCTCACTTTGTTGTATTTTTTTTCTTTGTATACTTGTGAAGCATCAGTTTCCCTTCTCTACTTTTTAATGCTTGAGTGTTCACCTTATTCCACCAGAATATAAGTTTGGGGGAGTGGGAGGGATAGACGCTGCCTTGGTCCTGTCAGCTACCAAACGAGAGCCCGTTTGCTCTAGGCAGATGGTAAACAAATACTTGTTCTTGACAAACTTACAAATTAGAAAGATCTGCAATTAAAATCTTGGCTGTATTACTCAGTCTGTCCCTGGGGAAAAAATTTAACCTCCATATATCTCCATTTCCTCCATTATTAATAATACTCTTTATTACTACTCTATTAATATAATCACTTCTCAAAAGGAAAAAAAATAAAACAATCTATAAAAATTCCAGGGAAAATTAAGTTGTCAGGTGATAGAGTACTTTTGAGGAATCATGCTAATATACAATAATTGTTCACAATAATCTAATCCTTTCGGGATAAGGCTACTATTAGAATTGAATTGAAAATTATCTGTGGAACTAAGTGAAAGCCTAACCTTTCTCTTTCATTGTGTCTAAATTCACTCTATATTCAAGCCATGAAGAAATGCTGGAAACTAGCTTCCTCGAATTTGATCAGTCCATTTTCAAATATAGTTGTGCCAAGTCACAGTCACAGTGAAATTCATCAAACTTGTTCCACCATTCAGGATATTTGGAAGCTATGTAGTCTGAGTTCTCAAGAAATTTATATATTGAAAAGTAAAGATATTTGTCTCTATACACACTATAATTTCAGGAAGATTATTAATAAGTATTAAATATAAATTCTCAAGACAAAATTTATAAATTCTCAAGTACACATACTTGAGAATTTACATATAAATTTATATGTATATATATGTAAACTGGTCATAAGTAAAAATAATTAATAACTCCTATGATTAGGCCCTTTGGTATTTATAAAGAACTCAACTAAATAGGGAAAAGCAGGAAAGATCCAATAATGACTGGTTAGTTTTCTATATCATAGCTCAACTGCCAAAATATATTCTACTGGCAGTAGAAAATCTGTAATATGTTTGCCAGATAGGAAGAATGTAGCTAGCTTTGCCTTGGTAAGGAATGAGCCTTCTCTGTCATCAGATGGGTGTCTGAAAAAAACTTGTTAAGTCTTGAAAGACTGTTTTGCAGTTAACACTATTATATGAGAAACCCTGGTGCTTTTCAAGGAGGCTTCAGCTACACTATTGAATTAATTCCCATAAAATAAATAGGTTTAATATGAAAATGGTTATACTTATGTTATTCACATGAGTTAACAAGATTCTTCTAATCCAGAACCAAATAACAACATATTGATCACTCCATGTTCAGATACATCCCATCAAACAATACAGATTCTTAGAATTATTTTTGCTCTGCTGGTGCTGTTTTGTGTTACACTTATTTTATTTCTAAGCATATCTATATATAGGGATAGGTAGATAGATTGATAGATGTGTATCTATATGTACTTGACCTTCTATTCATATTGATCTTCAGGATCAATAACACCAAAAGTAATATTTTTTCAGTAAAAAAATAGATTTTCCTTTTTCTGGGCTTCTATACATCTGAACATAATATTTCTCCTATGTATGGCAAGTCTTTTTGGAGCAGGGTTTCCACTCTCCTTGCAATTATCTATTCTCTCCAGAGAAGGAATCCTCCTTCTCCGCTGTAATGTTCTCCAAGACCATAACCTTGCCCATGCTACCATCTTGCCTTGGGTACTCTCATATATTGCAATTATTTTGGCCAATAGACAACTGTCTTGACAATCTGTGCATCATAACTCTATATTGGTTATCCTGTGATGCAATGACCTCAATATTAAATTCACTATTTGAATATGATCAAATGCATTCCTTCTTATTCTGTTTTTGTCTTCCATATCATTCAATCCAGAATTATGAGAGTTACCCTCTCCCTTGTTATTTAATAATTGCCAAATCATCAACATTTTACATTTTGTAAGCATTAATACTTTGAAAACATATTTAAATGTAGGCAAGAGTCTAGAATGAGAGCACCTCTGCATATATGAGTATGCTGCAGAGATCCAATGTGTTTTGTATCTCTCAGAAAGAAAGATGGGAAGAGAAGATCTGTGGAGGGAAAAGAGGGAGCTTTTACCTTTGGATTTCAGGAACTGTACTTGTACACACCTATCCAACACGATGGTCATGAATGCACTCAGCTATGCTCTCTCTTTCCTGCTGTGTTGTTTCCAAATAAGCCCAGTTTATTTATAAAAGAACTGATTGTTTTGCCTAAGGTCATGCTTTCCGAAAATATTCTGGTTCTTCTCTATTTCATTGTTAGTAGACATGCATAGTTTTTGTCTTTTACCTGGAATATTAGGAATGTAACT
Source organism: Sorex fumeus (assembly GCF_029834395.1). NCBI lineage: Eukaryota > Metazoa > Chordata > Mammalia > Eulipotyphla > Soricidae > Sorex > Sorex fumeus. The sequence goes on along the minus strand of NW_026606134.1, from coordinate 5,187,021 downwards.
TGTCTCTGTCTTTAGTCCAGGATTCTGTATCTCTTTTCTTTCCTTTTTCTACCCTATCTGTTGAGGTTTCAGGAGCAGAGGGAACTAAGATGCAAACTAAACCATGTCACTCTCTGCATAAATTCTTCTTTATGAATTGCAAATGACCTAAAAGGAGATATTCAGTTCTTTATCTGGTCACTCCATATCTTACCAGCCTCATTTCCAAGTGCTTTCTGATACACACTTCTTAAATCTTATTACTATGGGATTTTCTAATAGTTCAGGCAGCATTTGGTTCCAGAATCCTATTCCTAATCCTTGCTTCACTTTAAGACTGCACACCACATCTTCCATACGCTGTCCCCTTGAACGTGGACATGTGAATATGTGGCCACTCTTAACAATAACATTGTTTTTACTTAGAGTATGAAAGGCAGAGTTTGCGGCTAGGGAGATAGTTCGGTGGGCTAAGGGGCATGCTTTATAGGCATGAGTTCAACTCCTGACACCATGTAGTTCCCAAATACCTCAATACCTCAAGCATTGCTATATGTGGCCCAAGAACCAAACATCGATAAATGATAAATGGATAGATTATCATTAATGAAATCAAGCAAGGTCATAAATAACACCCCTTCCTGTGGCCAATAAGATATATCCTGGTCACATTGCTGGCAGACCTGACTCAGACAAACTATTTGATCAATTTGGTTATAAGGTGTTTTTTTTTTGTTTGTTTGTTTGTTTTGCCCTCTTGGACCTTTTTAAGTTTCCCAAAGTTCTTTACAGCTTCCATTTTATTATTTTTGTTTTAAGTAGGAACAAAACATCCCAGAGTTGTCAATAAATCAGCAGTCTAGTACTACTACCAGCCTTGTTTATTGATCAGTCTTAGCTAGAGTGCCTTTTACATGAAGTCAATACATGTGTTAAATGTATTCAAAGTAATTGCTTTATATTCTTAATGGAAACAAACTGTCTGTTTTCCCTATTTCTGTTTCGTGGTTAAAGTGGATTTTTATTGTTTTCACTGATAAAACATAGTAGTTCTAGAAGGTAGACCTTGAGAAAAAATAAAGGAAGTATTTTTAGTAGTTTAATGTACTTTAATAGCAAACTTACATGGAAGAAGTTTTTAAATCAGACCTGTATTCAAATTCAACCCTGTGATTTTTTTGATAACTTGGTAAAATTGAATAAACTCTCCAGAGCTCCTTACTGTTCATATCAAAATAATCACAGCTAAGGTGCAATAGAGAGTCAAACATGTAAGACTCCTGAGAAAGTACATGGTCAAAGTTAGGTATAATAATAAAAACACAAGAAAAGAGAATGTTATGCATATTATTTACAATATAACTTAATGATGATATGAGTTATTTATAGAATTAAAATAATTATGGGATCATTTATAATATAAATACTGATATACTAGCTGAAATATATACCAATCACATAACAGTAACTGAACCTTTCATTGTTGTAAGAGGCTTATGTAATAACATCAGGTAACCATACAATATTCTAATGTTAGATTAAAAAACATGTCAAGGGGCTGGAGATAAGACTCAAGTGATCTATCACATGTCTAGCACAAGCAAGGTCCTTAATGTGATCCTGGCAGCATGTGTCCTCTACCTTCTCCCCGTGACTCCCAGGTCAGTGCCCTCCACCTGCAATACTGGGTGTGGTCCCCCAGAAAACTTATAGTACTATAGTAATGTAGCACTGTTCTCCTGTTGTTCATTGATTTGTTCAGTGGACACTAGTAATGTCTCCATTGTGAGACTTGTTGTTACTGTTTTCGGCATGTTTAATACACCGCGGGGAGTTGCCAGGCTCTGGCATGTGGGCAGGATACTCTCGGTAGCTTGCTGGGCTCTCCTAGAGGGACGGAGGAACTGAACCCAGGTTGGCCAGGTGCAAGGCAAACACCCTACCCGCTGTGCTATCGCTCCAGCCCAAAAACTCATAGAAAATCCAAGGATGATAGTTCAAGTTCTTGATTTTACTTAGAGTATGAAAGGCAGAGAAGTTCAGTGGTTTACCCCCAATAATTCTTTATCCAGTGATACTACAAATACTTGCTTCACATCCTTTTAGATGAATGTTGAATCTCTTCCCTTTATGCCTTGCAAATTTTAACTTGCATCTCATTACCTGGAGAGAGTCACAATTTGCAAGACAGATTGAAGCAGCCCACCCCAGAGATTCTGATTCAGTAGCTCTGGAATGAGCCTAAGCATTTGCATTTTTCAGAAGCTGCCAGGTATTGCTGGTGCGAAGCTTTGGATAGTACAGCTGCTAGTGACAACTCTGTTCCAAACAGGCTAGCAGGAGTTCTTGTCTCTTTTAAATACCTCACTCTCAGGAAGCAACAAAGAGAGACAGATGAGATAATCCCAACCATGGTGGATGGAATAGAGAAGTGCCAATGAGGGCAGGATGGGTTATTTACTCCATTTTTGCCTTTTCCCATGAGACTCGTAGACAAGGAGCACTGGGTTTCAGAAAAACATGCTCCCCAGATTTATTTTATAAGAAAAATAGTCTGTTTGGGCTGACATGTTTATATCCATACTTGGAGTTTGCAAATGCATGGAAATCTGCAGTGTCTGAGCGGAGAACTTGGCTTTGAGGCTTACCAGTTATATCTGCACAGTAGGATATAACTGCACCTTTTGTTCTCCAGTGATAGCAGAAAATATAAGATGACCCAATGCTATCTGAAATTATGATTAAAAGGAATATGCTGAGGAATTGCACATCATCTATTTCTCTCCTCAGAGTAGGGAGACACATTTAAATCCGCAAAGTTCATTCCTTAAGCAGGTATTTTAGTGTTCCAAGCCCCATTTCCATAGAAACGGTCCTGATCTTTCAGCTGTGTTATGTGTTACAGAGTTTTAAGGAACTTACCTTGAAACCAAATAACCATTTGTGAAAAAAATTTCTTTGGGGAAAAATGTCTCTATTTTAGGGCTAGAGACAGGAGTGGTTCAGAAAACAAACAAGCAGTGTTTCTTAGAGGAAGTGGTATAAGGAGATTAGTTTGGATCTCAGTGCCAAGAAATGCTTTGCTAAGAAGAAAGTACTTTAAACCATTTTTAATCTGCCAACTGCAGATAATATGTCCTCAAAGAGTGTCTATGAAAGTTAAGCAAAATAATGTGAGGACTCTTATACCATAATATCAAAGCAAAGTATGCATTCAGTAAATGACTATTGTTATTTTTAAGGCAGGTGATTTCTATGATTCTAATTCTACCCTTCCAATTTTAATCCACAGGATCTTGATCATGGAAGAGATAAAAATCAGGAAAAATCATGGCCATTTTTCTCCCTCAATATTGAGTCATTTTACTCAACATTTTAAATTCTAAATGCATATCCCCCCAACCTATTGAAATACTCAAAGCTCAAAGAGAGAAACAACAAAACAATCAGACATTAAAAGCTTTCCATTCCAGAGACCAAAGGTCTCAAAAGGCAAATTAATAATCTACTCATATCACTCAAAGACTTTTTAAAAATTTTAGTTACCTGTTACATTTTAACTTTTCTTATAAGTCATTAAACAATTTTAGAGTGTATTCTCCTAGAGAAAATTTGAAACGTATTCTCTAGTTGCATTTTAAAGTATAAAATATTTAAAGGTATTATAACATGACTGTGTTAATTAAGGGGAAATGGTATGAGCATACGAATGAATATTTGTTCCTTTGAGTGCCTTATGTCAGCAACATTCATCAGTTCATTTTCCAGTGTCTACTCTATGTCAAGTCTGCTCTCAGCTCTGGAGATAGTGAATGAAACTGATAAAAAATTCTGCCTAATGGCATTTAAAGTCAACCGAGGAAGATAAAATAAACACAGAAATATGTAGGCTTTATGACAGAGGGAAGTTTTATTTCTGGGAAGATTAAAAGGATTTGGAAGAAGGGAGAAAGAATTGGAAGTCAAAGAATGCAATTTGAGAGAGTCTTTTGGGATATATAAGTTAATAATAAGAGCCTGACTACTGCCAAGGAAAAGAGGCATGAAGAAATCTTAAAAATATTGGCACAGCTACAGGAAGCACAAGTGCAAAGGTCCTGAGGTAGCAATGTGCTTGATATGATCAAGGCACATCCAAGAGACCAGTAGAATTGGATCATATGAATAAGTGACCTAATGAGGGATGAGATTCAACATTTATCAAAAAGAATATAATGCATTTTAAATAAATTTTACCTTCAAATAAATAAGAATACTTGGAAGGTTTCGAACATGAGATTTTGTGTATTTTAACCAGTGCTTGAGAATATTTATTCTGTCTAATATTTATATATAAAGTAAAATATGACAAAGCAGGACATACATAGATGGATGACTCAGACAAAATTTTGGGGGAAAACAGGATGGTGACTCAGTCAGGAGGGTGGCAGGGAGATGCTGAGAATTGATCAGTCTCCGAAGAGTTTATGAGAAGGGCAAATTTGCTTATATGTATATGTAACCTGAAAATCTCCTGCTTGGCTTTACATAAGAAGATGCTATATACCTACCTGGAGAATTCACCTTTTGACAGGTATAGGTGGGGAGAATCCACTCAGCAAAAACATTTGACTGCAAGTGACTTGTGAATAAGTGTTCATCTGATTCTTCTACACCATTTTATCTTGGTCCTGTGGTTAATGGTGACTAAACGCTCTAGAAGTAGAGATATATACTCTGGGAAGAAGGAGTTTCCTGTACTAGCAAAGTTTAAGTTGTGATATACATGCCTGATTTCTCTCTTATCTCCCAATAGGAAGTTGTACATATATTATTCTGTCACTAAAATTATTGCTTCTTATTATTATTAACTGAATTATTATTCAGTTTCAAAATGCATGCACATGGTTTTGTTGTTGTTTCTGGGAATGTGGCATAATCCTGAACTCCTAGATCTTAGCTTAATCAGTTTCAAGTATCTAGAGATATCATCTCCTCTGTTTTCTCACAGATTTTCAGATCTGAAAATCTGTTTTCTCACAGATTTTCAGATCTCTCCAACCAGTTGGTGATATTCCTAATTTATCTTTCAAATTAGGATCTAGACTTTTGGATCAACCTCTCACTTAGTCTCTGTGTTTGCCATTCAGCCAAACACCCAGTCAGTCCTCTGTAACCTAAGCGATCTTTCTAAGGTACAATTTGCTGCTGTCATGCTTCTGCTTATAATCCGTCATTGGTTTTCTAATGCTCTCAAGATAAAACAGCCCTTTCTGCTCGCATGCTTAGACAGCCTTTGTGAACTGGGTTCTGCTTATCTCAGCAGCCTCTTATCTTGAAATACAATTTATTTTCACACAAACCTTCCACCCTGTTTCGTTGCTGCCCAAACAAACTCACACAGAGCACTGAGCTCTTGCAGTGTCTAAGATGCAGCTGGGTCTCTCTTTGTCTCAAAGAGTTGCATATACCTTTGTCTTGACATTTCATTCATCTTTGATTTTCCTTATCTATAATACCTTCACTCAGATAATATTTATTTTTCCCAGCAAAATTTTCCTAACTCAAGAGTGGGTCAGGAGTCTTCCACGCTGATCTAGTAGCGTTCTCAGTACAATATTAAATAACTGTAGGGTCTGCGAGACATTTTTCACTCTTCATTGGACTATACGCATCAAGACAGGCACAACTATCTCACTTGACAGTGTCTCCAGACCCCGGGTCAATGTGCAGACATATTGGATGCCTTAAAAAATATGTGTACAGAGTTGTCAGACATTGGATGGAAGACCAAAGGAATCATAGTTGGTCCAGAACTGTGGCTGGCTCATCATTAAATGTATATGCATGAGACTTAGTTCAATTCACACCATGTAACAATAACAAAGTTTCCACTCAAACAACATCTTTCCCTTTCTCCCCTACATTCCACTTGGATGCATGGATACACATGCCACATGTACAAAAACACCCCCTTCCCATATGCATAAACACACAACATATTCACCATGCCCTGAGCTACTTAGTGCCAGCATCATATATTTCTCTAGCACGTGATTCTGTTTCTTTTTTTTTGGGGGGGGGGTTACACCGGGTGATGCACAGGGGTTACTCCTGGCTCTACATTCAGGAATTACTCCTGGCAGTCCATATGGTATGCTAAGAATCGAACCTGAGTCGGATGCATGCAAGGCAAATGCCTTACCTGCTGTGATATCGCTCCAGCCCCACGTGATTCTGTTTCTACAGTTAGCCTAATGATCAGTCTTCCTTTGCAGTTCTCACTTCCATTGACGCATAAACATACCCTTGCTTAGGTTTCATTAGACAATCAGTCTTGCATGTCGCTTCTTCTGATCCTAGAAATAATTTCTTGAACTAAATTCTCTCTATAAATTTTATTACCTCCATCTTCCTACACATTTCTGTTTCTAGTACCATCCAGGGATGACTCAGGGTGATTGTCTGAACCCCAAAGATTTTCTCCTAAGAGCACACTAGATCACAAATAAGAGTTTCTAGTGTGCTTCTGTACTAGTTTATCTGCCTTCTGACTATAATTTATTAACCCAGAAACATCTGCCTGACCCAAGGAGGGTCTTTTGTCCCGAAGTCTGATAGGTTTGAGTCCAGAAGACCTGGGGATCAAGCATGGAATGGGAAATTTCTCAAGTAGAAGTTCTTGTCATTTCCAGAGCAGCCTTCATTCTATACCTTCCTAGCTCTTGCTTGTTTAATTCTATCTTTAAGTTCATGAGTAATCACAGCATCATTTCAATACATTTTCAAAGATTTAGTCCATTCAGTAGTCAGAGTCTGAAGTGTTGTGATATATTTTTTTTTGTTTTTGACAATCACCTTTGATGCTCCCTCTCCCTTCTTTGCTTCAGACTCTTCTGTTAGGTTTTATCTTTGCGTCTCTCATAGCACCATCCTTTTCAGCAACCCAATATATCTACTGGCTCAGGTAGGCCCTTGCAATTGCCTCCCCATTGGCTTTCTCTCTGGATTCTTTCCGTTTTCATTGTTTTGGTTACTTTTGTTTTTATTATTGCCATTAAGGTAAACAGAATAACACTGCTATGCCACTCCCCTGTCCATAAATCCTTATCAACGCTTCATCATCCAACTCTCACAAATGCTTGTGAGAATTCAGAGTACAACCTCTCTGCATTTTCAGTCTAGTGAACCTTAATACTAAAAAAAAAAACTCTTGAACTTTAATACTAAAAAAAAAGAGATAAGTTTCTTGCTAATCTCTGAGGCTGAATGCTGCTGAGATAATTCGTCCTGTTTCAGATGCATGAATGACAGCATAAACCCATCTTATGCTAGTCAGAAATTCATTCATTCATTCTCAATTAATTATGAAAATTCTCTAATTACCAAGCACTCTCCCAAGTGATGACATAGTTTGATAAATAAGGTAAGCAGCCTGTAAAGGGTAAATACTGAATGAAGAATAAATAAAGAAGGATTCTATATAAGAGAAGAAACTGAGAAACTCCAGCTCTGCTTCTAATTATTTTTTACTGCTAAAATGAAACTTGATCTAGCTTACATCTTCTAAATCATTAAAGGTGCCTTTTCAACAATTTTTTCAATGTCATTTTGAAGAAATTGGAAACCCAAGAACAGTTTTGTTCGTTTCCTGTTCAAAGGCAAGGATATTTTCCTGTGTACTAAACACAAACACATGTATGTACACAGGTTATCTAAAAGTTGTGGTTCCTGATGAAGTGGGGTCTATATTCATGAACTTTATTTAAGTTTATCTTTCCTATAAGAAAATATTGAGAATGTTTAATAAGGACACTATTATTTAAATTGGTGTTTCCTGTTAAGTTTACTTTATATATGGCAACCATATGGTACAGAGAATAAAGATTTCTCCCCAAAAAGCCCATATGCTAATGGACACAATATAGGCAAGTTTGGGAGAGATGGTTCGAGGGTTAATGGTGCTGAGCAAAGCATATAGTAGTTGATAAGTGTCTGCCACTGGCATGCAGGGTGGGGCATAAAAGGCATTCATCCTCTAAATGCTAGTTCTCTGGTATAACTGTCTCAGAAAGGGCACCCAGAGTTCACACTCAGGTCTTCACAAAGTAGGCCCATTTGGGGGTAGAGAGATAGTACAGTGGTTAAGGCACATACCTTGCATGTGGCTAAACAGATTTCATCCCTAGCACCACATGGTCCCCTGAGCACCACTGAGGTATCCCATCTAACCTGGGAGTGCTGCATCTTCAGAAACTGGTTGTCCAGGAATCACTGTGAGAGGCTTCGGGGAATGCTGATCACAGTTAAGGAAGCCCTCCTCCACCCCCTCAAAAATGGAGGAAGTGTTAACCAACCAGAGGCATAGTACAGCAGATAGGGCACTTGCTTTGCACCCAGTAGACCCAGGTTTGATCACCAGAACCCCATATGGTCCCCCCAAACACCACCAGGAGTGGTTCTTCAGTGTAGAGCCAGGAGGAAGCTCCAATCCCCACCAGATATAGCCCCAAACCAAATCCAAACAATATCGTAACAGCAAAATTCAAGGAAATTCATTCTTTCCTGAAACCATCTCAAAGAAATCATCCCTGCTGAATGCTTTGACCTTAGCATGGTAATAACCATTCTGGAATGTTAACTTTCCAAATCATAAGTGAGTAAGTTCATGTGGTTCTTGAAAATCAGTCCTAGCAGTGTCTGATGTGTGGGCACTAACCCTGATCACATTCACCAATGTATCCGGGCATGGACAGTATTGGCCCAACTTTCTCAATTTATGCATCTTCCTTCTCTCATGGACTGTTTTGCTTTACCTATAAGAAATCTCTCTTTTCCATATAGCTCATGATCTCTCCTTACTTGTATTTTAAACATTCTCTCTTAGTTCCCTCTTCTGATGGAAGGAACACTGGAGCAAGGAAAGCTCTGAAAACCTTGGTGTGAATCCTGGGTATTGTATCTAAGATAACTATATTATTATTATTATTATTATATAATTTATAAGTTAATTATATACCATTAATATGTATATACTTATATAATTCTACATAATCAGGGATGCCACTGGCATGCAGGGTGGGGCATAAAAGGCATTCATCCTCTAAATGCTAGTTCTCTGGTATAACTGTCTCAGAAGGGCACCCAGGATTCACACCCAGGTCTTCACAAAGTAGGCCCGTTTGGGGGTGGAGAGATAGTACAGTGGTTAAGGCACATACCTTGTATGTGGCTAAACAGATTTCATCCCTAGCACCACATGGTCCCTTGATTAGATCACTATCACTATAATTCTGTTCATCAATTTTCTCGAGCGGGCACCAGTAGCATCTCCATCCATCTCTGTTACATGATAGTGCAGCCCGATGGCATAACGGAGGCTCTTTCAGGGTCAGGGTAATGAGGATCATCATTGTTACTGTTTTTGGCATATCGAGTATGCCACGGGTAGTTTGCCAGGGTCTGTCATGCAGGCGGGATACTCTCAGTAGCTTGCCGGGCTCTCCAAGAAGGATAGAGGCTTTTGGGGCAGCCTCTAATCACCTTTACAGGTGTTCCCAGTCAAGCATATATGCGGGCTGTATACTCTCAGTAGCCTGCTGGGTTCTCTGAGAGCGAGAACTCGACAATAAGAGGTCAAGCTTCCAGGAGCTTGTTTTTTTTAGTCTCTGAATCTTGGCTGTTGATGGGGTTACATGGCAGTTGGTGGGTGTAACTGTCTAACTACTGGAAGATGGGGGATCTGGGTGGAGGAGGCCCAGTCCCGAGCCAAGCAGGCTTGGAGATCTCAACCCCAGGTCTCGCACACCTGGTTTTCCCTGCTGACTCCTTCATGCATGAGGCTTGTCCGAGTGTGTGGAGAGTGGTCTTAGCGTGGCTGTGGCTGGGTCCCGGAGGTCCTCAACTGCTGGGGTTCTGTTCAGGGCAGAGAGGGAAACTCAACCCGCCCCCCTCCAAGGAGCCCCAGGTGAGGACAGCCAGGCGTGGGGCTCAGGAGACTCTGTGTTGTTCTCTTCCAGAAGATATTAGATATCATTATATATTATTCACGGTCCTCCCATTGTTCATCGATTTGCTTGAGTGGGCCCAGTAACGTCTCCATCATGAGACTTGTTGTTACTGTGTTTGGCATATCGAGTATGTCACGGGTAGCTTGCCAGGCTCTGCTGTGCGGGCAAGATGCTCTCGGTAGCTTGCCGGGCTCTCCGAGAGGGGCGGAGGAATCAAACTCGGGTCGGCCATGTTGGCTAAGTGCAAGGCAAATGCCCTACCGCTGTGCTATATGTATATTATCATATAGCCTTATTTTTTATACTCAGGCCTCATATGCTATGACCCTATTGATGAAGAAAAATTACTCCACTGATAGTTGAATGTATGTATTCATGCATATGTGACTGCATACTTGAAAAAAGAAGAAAAAATACATAGGGAAAGACTGAAAACATAAGAGGAGTCAGAAATATTTCTGAGGAGAATCTTGAGAAATACATGGAAAAAGATATTCTTTCCATCTACTCCCTACACTCTTTATAAGCTAAAAGGTGGTCCAGATAATCTGGAGATCTAGAGTGCACTTAAGAGTACCCCAGTGAGCTCTCTTCTGAAGTGGGGCTGGGCAACCAGTGAGCCAGTGCAGTTCTGCAACAGCACCCATGTCTCTAGGAATCTTGCACTTAAAACTGGAGAGAACCAAGTGGATGTGATGCTGACTCCGTGGCATTTAAACCCAGCCCAGGGGAACAGGAGAGCATCATAAGAGCAAAGCCAAGGGGTGGAGCGAGAGCACAGCGGGTAGGGCATTTGCCTTGCATGCGGCCAACCCAGGTTTGATTCCAAGCATTCCATGTGGTCCCTCGAGCACCGCCAGGAGTGATTCCTGAGTACAGAGCCAGGAGGAACCCCTGAGCATCGTCAGGTGTGACCCAAAAAGAGGAAAACAAAGAACAAACCCAAGAGCCAGTGCAACACCCACAGCGATGCCATTAGTTGCACCTCGAAAACCACCTACTCTCTTTCCAACATTATTTGAAGCTACAGTTGAGAACATGGAGCTGAAGAAATACTCTGTACATCCAGCTACAGGGGCTTCCACAATTTTGTAGCAGGAAGATGGGACTAATGGAGGAGAAATGAACCTCACCACATCTTGTATCTGCTGATTCTCTCCCTTGCCCACAGTCCTATGCAGAACTGGGTGATACCTCCCTTCCTTGGCAGGGACTTTCTCAGAGTCTCACCAGTAGACATGAGACCAGAGTCAGGTCTGGATTTGAGCATCTCACAGTGGCTAGACAGAGGGTCACTTGGTTGGCCCTTCTCCTTCTTTTCCTCTCTTCTCCCTCCAGATTTTCTTCTACCTCTTTCCCTTTGATTCACTTCCCTCATTTTATTTTTCTTGGCCTCTTTCCCAAGAGAGAGGTAGTTCAAACTGAACATTTACACATCAGTTTGAGGCTAAGGATGTTGTCACTGTCACTGTCCTCCCGTTGTTCATCGATTTGCTCAAGCAGGCCCAATAACACTGTGAGACTTCTTGTTACTGTGTATGGCATATCGAATACGTCATGGGTAGCTTGTCAGGCTTTGCCGCGCGGGCAAGATACTCTCGGTAGCTTGCCGGACTCTTTGAGAGGGGTGGAACAATCGAAGGTGAAGGAATGGAACTCAGGTCGACAGGGTGGGCCGCATGCAAGGCAAATGCCCTAGCTGCTGTGCTATCGCTCCTGCCCAGGCTAAGGATACACAGTAAAATATCTTTCCAGAGGAGAATATATAATTAATTTATTTTTTAAATTATAGTTAAGTACACATGGTTACAGTGGTCTTAACATTCATTATATTAATGTACAGGGTGATTGCACACACACAGACACACATACACAACAACAACAACTACTACCCCAAAGTTCCCAAGACCTACACCATTATATTTAATCCTGAATTTCAGATTTGAAATCATACTTCTGTTTGAATAACAAGCCAGAATTAAACAATACACAACCCAGGCGTCTTTATATAACCCCAACACCTCCACCCTTACAGCATCCAGATGTCAGAAAACTGACTCCAGAGGGAGAATTCCTCAAGTCTGAACTACTGGTCACTTATGAGACATGCGGGAAGGAATAACTTTTTCATTCAGAGATTGCTGGCATGCAAACTGAACTAAGAAAGATGGATTTGTTGAATTAAAGGCACACTGCTTTTACTATTTTATTACACTTAAGTTCATAGAAAAGACGTCACTTTATTTTTTTTGATATTTTGTTCAAAACCGGAAATTAGCTCACTTTTTACTTCGTCTTTCCCATCTGACAGTTTCTATTACACTTTTTTTTTCTTTCTTTTTTTTTTTTAACAGTTGTAGATTTACAATTATTTCTGCTTGGGTTTCGATTATACAATGATCAGATACCCATCCCTCCACCAATGCCCATTTTCCACCACCATGGATAATACCCCCCCACCCCCATCACCCCATCACCCCTGCCTCTGTGGCAGGGCAATCCCCTGCGTTCTCTCTCTCCTTTTGGGTGTTGTGGTCTGCAAAAGAGGCATTGAGTGGCAAACATGTTCAGTCCATAGTCTACTTTCGACATGCATCTCCCCTCCTGGGAGGATCCTCCAAACACCCTTTATTTGGTGCTCCCTTCTCTATCTGAACTGCCCTTTCCTCTAGGATACCCGGCTGGCCTCTAAGTTATGGAGTAATCCTCCTGGTGCTGATCTCAGCTATTCTTGGGTATTAATCTCATATTTTGTTACTTTATATCCCCCAGATGAATGCAATCTTTCTATGTCTATCCCTCTCTTTCTGACTCATTTCACTTAGCATGATACTTTCCATATTGTACCACTTGTATGTAAATTTCATGACTTCATCTTTTCTAACAGCTACATAGTACTCCATTGTGTAGATGTACCAAAGTTTCTTTAACCAGTCATCTGTTCTTGGGCATTCAGGTTTCTTCCAGTTTCTGGCTATTGTAAAGAGTGCTGCAATGAACAAACAAGTGCAGATGTCACTTCGACTATACATATTTGCCTCTCTGGGATATATTCCCAGGAGTGGTATTGCTGGGTCAAATGGGAGCTCAATTTCTAATTTTTTGAGAATCGTCCATACTGTTTTCCAGAAGGACTGAACCAGTCGACATTCCCACCAACAGTGAAGGAGTGTCCCTTTCTCGCCACATCCACGCCAGCATTGGTTGCTTTTGTTCTTTTGAATGTGGGCCAGTCTCTGAGGTGTGAGATGGTATCTCATTGTGGTTTTGATCTGCATCTCCCTGATGATTAATGATGTAGAGCATTTTCTCATGTGCTTTTTTGCCATTCGGATTTCTTCTTTGAGAAAGTTTCTGTTCATTTCATTGCCCCATTTTTGGATGGGGTTGGATGTTTTCTTCTTGTGGAGTTTAACCAGTATTTTGTATATCCTGGATATCAACCTCTTGTCAGATGTGTATTCGATGAATATCCTTTCCCATTCTGTAGACTAACACGTCACTTTTAAGCAGTTAAACTCAGAACTTTATATGTAGTTTAACAACAAAACAAGAAGTTTGAGTTTCTAGGTATGGTAAATTGTGGGGAAGACACTAGGAAATTAGAAAGAAGATGCTAAAGGAAGATTAGGGTATTTTAGTTAGGCTTGTTTTATTTATTTGGTTTGGGGGCCATGCCCAGTGGTGCTCAGGCCTTAGTTCTGTCTCTGTACTCAGGGATTATGGGCTGGGGGCTCCACATGGAGTGCTGGGGTTAGAACCCACGTTGGCCATACACAAGGCAAGTTCCCAGCCCTCTGTCCTACCCCTCCAGTCCATGTTTCAGTTTGGTTTATATATGCAAACTCATCTCAGTCCTGACTCTGAGTCCTCAGACAGGACTAGCAGAGACAGCTCTGCAAAGAGAAAAGTACACCACCCTCACAAAAGGACATTAGCTTTTAGGTCGATAAAAAGAAAACAGATCTCTTATGCTTCTGCCCAATTTCAATTGCCTTCAGCTCAACATATTTCTAATGTCAAAGTCACATGTTTTCAGTGGCATATTCTGATCTCCATAACCTGGAAGAGTCACTAGAGCTTATTTCATGTTTGTTTTTACATCTGTAAAATAGGGTGGACAATATTACCTACCCTTTAGGACACTGTATTTGCTTCTTGAGATTGTTTAAATTATATACACAGTCCACTATCTTGTGTGGTAGGGGTTAATACCATTCCACTTAGTATCAATAAGATAATCAGTATTATTATATTTAATAATTGTCACATTAAAAGCTAATTCAGTGTGTTGTGTGTCAGCACATTTTAGAGAGAGCACATTAAAAAACTTTTTGATATGAGTCAAAATAATGTCTCATATTAAAATTAGTGAACCCAGACATTCACTGTTTAAGCCAGAAAAGCAAAGGAAAGGAGGTTAAAACAGATTTTCATTTGAATGTGGGCCAGTCTCTGTGGTGTGAAATGATATCTCATTGTTGTTTTGATCTGCATCTCCCTGATGAGAACAAAAGCAACCTGTGTTGGCGTGGATGTGGCCAGAAAGGGACCTTCCTTCACTGCTGGTGGGAATGCCAACTGGTTCAACCGTTTTGGAAAACAGTATGGACTACTCTCAAAAAATTAGAAATCGAGCTCCCATTTGACCCAGCAATACCACTCCTGGGAATATACCACGGAGAGGCTAAAAAGTAGAGTCGAAGTGACATCTGCACTTGTTTGTTCATTGCAGCACTGTTTACAATAGCTAGAATCTGGAAAAAACCTGAGTGCCCGAGAACAGATGACTGGTTAAAGAAACTTTGGTACATCTACACAATGGAGTACTATGTAGCAGTTAGAAAAAATGAAGTCATGAAATTTACATACAAGTGGTATTACATGGAAAATATTATACTAAGCGAAATGAGTCAGAAAGAGAGGAACAGACATAGAAAGATTGCATTCATCTGGGCAACATAAAGTAACAAAATAAGAGACTAACACCCAAGAACAGCTGTGATAAATACCAGGTTGTTCATTCCATGGCTTAGAGGCCAGCCGCACACTCTAGGGGTAAAGGCAACTCAGAGAAGGGAACACCAAATAAAGGGTGCTCGGAAGATCTGCCCAGGATGGGAGATGCCTGCTGAAAGTAGTCTATGGACAAAACATGATTGCTGTCAATGTCTCTTCTGCAGACCACAGCACCCAAAAGGAGATATAGAACAAAAGTGAGTGCCCTGCCACAGAGGCAGGGTGGGACGGGGGCTGGGGGGGGTGGGAAGGATACTTGGATTGGTGGGGGTGGAGAATGGGTACTGGTAGTGGGATGGGTACTCGATCATTGTATAACTGAAACCCAAGCACAACAACTTGTTAGTCTACAACTGTACCTCGTGGTGTTTAACAACAACAACAACAACAAAAACAAATTTTCAAAAAACAATAAATCAGAAGGAAAAGTTTCTACTTGTATTTCCAAATATTTTGCCAGTTTGAATACATGAAGAGCATACACTGTGCACATCATTTTCATAAAATAATCAGAACTTTTTTTGAGCTATATTAGTACAGTATTGTAAAGATTCTTTGGCTGGATATTTTTGTGTGGAGAGGATGCTGCTGGACGACACCTGATTGTGTTCATGGCTCATTCTTCATTCTGTGCTCAAGGATCACTCCTGACAATACTCAGGGGACCTTATGTGGTACACAGGTATCAAATCCAAGCTGGCCACATGCAAAACAAGTGCTTTATACCCTGTGTTGTCTCCCTAATTCTTAGTGCAAGATACTTAAGGAAGTCACTACCCCATCTTCCCCTGCCTCATGGACACAGTTATCTTACAGATTCAGTTCTTGAAACCCGAAGGCTAGGTGTTTGCTTGTCTAATGGCTGTCCTCATACATATTTTACAGAAGCCCATTCCAGACACGTTTACTCACCTTTAGAAAATGAGCCTAACTCTATATATCAAGAGATCAGTGAAAAAAATAGTGCTGAATTATTCTAAACATATAAAGGGAGAAAAATGCATTTGCAAATTAGCAAGGCAATATTTGAATTCTGGCTCTGTGACTTGCCAGCTATGTGGCCTTGATCGTATCACTTAACGTCTTTGTATCTTATTTTTTTCTACTATAGTACGGAATAGTGATGAATTAAAAGAGATAGTTATAGTTGTTTTAACCTAGTTAAATCTATAGTTAACTTCCTAGTTTTATAGCACAGCAGGTAAGGCGTTTGCCTTACAAGCGGCCAACATGGCCGACCCGAGTTCGATTCCTCCGCCCCTCTCGGAGAGCCCGGCAAGCTACCGAGAGTATTCGATATGCCAGACACAGTAACAACAAAGTCTCCAATGGAGATGTTACTGGGCCCACTCGAGCAAATCGACAATCAACGGGAGGGCCTTTACCATTACCTTTATTTTATAAAACTTATCTCTATAAGCATTGGTAGACATTCTGAAGAATGGTTGCCATAAAAGCTCCTTTCCCACATCTCCTGAGATGTACTTTTCCTGCACAGCTGACTTATTATAGAGCCGAACGCAATGTGTTTATATATGGAGTTAGGAAGATATTTCCTATCAACAAATTATTAAAAAAAAGAGCTGGTATAAATGTCTATTTGATGATATGAGTATATTAGTGATGGCCAGAAGAAAAGAATACTCCTGGGAGCATAAGGCAGGGATGAGGGGATAAGTAGTGTTCACGAAAGTGTGAGGAGCAGCAGAGGTGGGGTAATAATTGGGTCAAGAAGTGTCAAGTCACTTCATCCTTCTAATAAGAGCTTTCTAAAGAATTGGCACTTCTGTCATTTTCCCATCCACAGCTACCATGTGTTAAACAGGGGAACACAGGGCTGAGTTCATCTCTTCACACTCCCAGCTCAATCGCACGTCAGCCCTGAACAGGAGGCAGGAGCACCCCCATCTTGAACAAGTCAAGATTCAGAGAGGAGCCATTTTTCCAAGGGCCACAGTAAGCCAATGACCTAACTGGGATTTGATTTCAACTGAGATTGCTTTACCCCAAAGTTGGTGTATGACACACTGTTTTTAACAGTGATGAATGCTACTATTCCTATTTTGCTGTGTTTTCCTTGGGCAGAGAGGGATTGTGGAAGGCCACACTAGTCATGCTCAGAACTTCCTCCTGGCCTGCACTCAGGGATCACTCCTGGCAGTGGGTGGGCAGCCAGGTGTGGCATCAGGCTCTACTGCATGCCAGGCAAGTGCCATGACTTCTGTACTATCTCTCCTGCCTAGATGAACTATGTAAGGTGAACTGTGTAAGGTGCTCGCCTTGCATGAGGCTAGCCTTGATGGCTCCCTTTTGTACAGGCTTCTGCTACCGACACTTTCCTTTTCCCAGGCGGAATGAATTTTCCCTTCTTGTTCTCCAGCTGGGCTGGAGCAATAGCACAACGGGTAGGGCGTTTGCCTTGCTTACAGCCAACCTGAGTTCGATTCTTCCTCCCCCCTCCACCCCCCCCGCCCCATCTCAGAGAGCCTGGCAAGCTTCCGAGAGTATTCCGCCTGCATGGCAAAGCCTGGTAAGCTACCCATGACGTATTCAATATGCCAAAAACAGTAACAACAAGTCTCACAATTTGTTGTGAGGTGTACTGGTGCCCACTCGAGAAAGTAGATGAACAACGGGAGGACAGTGCTACAGTTCTCCAGCTGTCCACTGCCGAGAAACCTAGCCCAGCATCACGTGTATTTATTGTGTGTGCTAGACTCTATAACTGCTTCTCCTATTAGCCTGAAAGCCCCCAAGGAATAAGTTTGAAAGTGATTTTCCATTTAACCATTCACATAGACTTTCTAACTCCTAGCACCAATAAATAAATATGAATGAATACCTTTACCCATTTAGTACTGTGTCCATGGCTTTGATAAATAAGCTAAACTCTTTAAACATAATGTTCCTCGCCACCAAATGGGGAGCCTGAGAGATAGATCAACTGTGCAAGGTGCTCGCCTTGCATGTGGCTAACCCTGGTGTAATCTGCAGCACTTCCGTGAGTGGTCTCTCAGCATAGCCTGGTGTAGCCCAAACCAGCCTCATTCTCAAAAAGTAAAATGAGAATGATCCATAGCCTTCCTATATAAACTGTGTGAGGATGAGAACATGGTTGACATGTCACCACGCAATGTAGGGGTCCTACTCAATACTGAGTAATTGTTAACTATCATTACCATGACAGTTAACATGGTAATGATAGTTAAGGTGATCAGCCCCTCACCTTTAGAGACTAAAAGCATTTCAGAGCAGTGAAATGTCAACACCAAGGAAGAAATGGAATCAAAATGTCCCTGGGGTGGACTATAATATTCTTTTTTTTGTGGGGGTAGGGTTTGGGAGCTGCACCCACCTGAGCTTAGGAATCATTCCTGGCTGTGCAGTCAGATGTCACGACTAGTAAGTAAGGGATCAAACAGGTTCCACCTCACTGTATTATCTCTGCGGCTGCTGAGATATTATCTATTTTTAATATTATTTGTATTTATTTATTTATTTTGGATTATTGGGGTCACACCCAGCAATGCCCAGGGGTTGCTCCTGGCTCTGCACTCAGGAATTACTCCTGACAGTGCTGGGAACCATATGGGATGCTGGGGATTGAACCTGGGTCAGCTGTATACAAGGCAAATGCCCTAACCGCTATACTATTGCTCCAGCTCCAAGATATTCTTAAACCCCATACTTCTCTGCAATTTCTGAGCTCTAGAAAACCCTTCAGCTACCGGATCCTGGTGGATTGATCCTCTTCCCTTCCCCCCCTTCCCCCCCTTCCCCCTCTCCTCCCCCCCCCCCTCTCAGACTGTGGTGGGCAGAGAGAGGTAACTGAGCAATTCCACAGAGCTCTATCAACTGCTGGGAACAGACAGACAGAGCTCCCTGTGGAAACATCCAAGTTCGTGGGACCCAGACTGCCTTGGGGAAGAATCCCCTGGCTTCTTAACATTCCTATAATGTAATATTTCCTAGTACAAAGCCAATATTCCCTTTCTCGGGATAAATGCTATATTTTTATAGGTTAAATCTTTAGATTTTTTCTTTTAAAATTTCTAAATTATCACTCTTACTAAATTTTACATTTGTAGACTTTACCTATTCTATGTGAACTCCAAAATGTTCTAGCACTGTCTAGCACTGTCCTCCTGCTGTTCATCGATTTTCTTGAGCAGGCACCAGTAACATCTCCATTGTGAGACATTTTGTTACTGTTTTTGGCATATTGAATATGTCATGGTTAGTTTGCCAAGCTTTGCCATGCAGGCGGGATACTCTTGGTAGCCTGCTGGGCTCTCTGAGACGGGCAGAGGAATTGAACCCCGGTCGGCTGGCAAATGCCCTACCTACTGTGCCATTGCTCCAGCCCCCAAAATATCCTAGCAAAGATTTTTTTATAAGTTTTATTTGTGGCAGGGAAGATGTGTTTATTACCACAATTATACAAAATAAAATTGAATGCAATATATTATAGATGCCAGAGTTGGAAACTTATTTTTTTTAAAAGAGAATAGGTATATTATAATGTATTCAGTGATTAAAACTTCTTTACACAGTATAAAATCATATAATAATCAATCATCACAAATTGACTTTTCGATAGATTTTTCTGACAATTTGCCATTCCTTCAAGTTTGTTGGAGCAAGCATATGAAGTAAATTTGTTATGTTCTTGCTGAAGGGGTCAGCCTGAGGGTGGGAGGCAGTCTGGGGACATTGATAGAGGGAAGGTCACACTCGTGGTGGAGTTGGGGTTGGTACACTGCATGCCTAAAACATCTCTATTATGAACAACTTTGTAAATCACAGTGTTTTAATAAAAAAGACATTTAAAATAATAATAAGAAGAAGAATACAAACTCTGAATTCTCTGAATTCGATGCTTCATAGCTTGTGTATCTAACTAGCATCTGGAGTGATTTTTCTGATCAGTGGAGTTGGAATACATTTCTTGCTGGGCTAAGAAGGATAAATAAGAGTGACACTTGGCCTCCAGAGGGGAGCAGTTCAGAATATGAGGGTTCTTGCTGGGTCCTGCTGGGGGCGCCCTGTACACCCCACCCCACGTTTGTTCATAGAAAGGCTAAAGCAGTTCTTCCTAAAAACGCACCGGAGCTTATCTAGTGGGGACTAGAACAGTCCCCGGGGAGTGGAATTTGGGGGCTTTTTTTTTGGAGGGGTCTGTGATGCTCCTGCTTGACCAAGTCTCTGAATCCGAGCCCTTTGACACCCACAGTTTTACTAGCAAAGCGGTCGGGGTGCTTCCCACGGGGGCTCTCTGCAAGCCCCCTTCCCCCCAGCCCCAGTTTCCCGAGCAGGCACTGTGATGTGCGGGTTCGAGGAATCAAGCCCTGGGAGGAGGACGCAGCTGCTGCTGGGGCACAAGCAGGGACCTGCCCAGGCTCCGCGAGAGCAAAGTACCGCGCAGGCAGCGCGTAGCCGGCGGGGCATCCTTAGGGCGCAGCGCTCCCGGGCAAGTTCCCTGGGAGTGGTCCCCGCTCTCCACTGGCGCCGCCAAAGTCTCCAGCTCTCCAACAGATGTTTCCCCGGCACCTCTGAAGTCCAAGGCGGCGCTGGCCGGCGCGCGGTGGCTGGGGGACCCCGGCGGGCAGATGCCAGCATCAGCATGAGAGGCTGGACTTTAGCCCAGGCCGGTCCTCAGCCCGGGGGGCCGCCACTCCGCCCGAGACTTGTGCGAGGAGCCGCCGCTCACTTTGCCCCCAGTCTTTGTTCCCAGCCAGAGGTTGCTCGGAATTGCTAATTAACTCCCTCGGCTCCGAAGGGGTCCGGGGGCTGGGATGCTCTGCCAGCCTGAAGGATGCTGACTCTCGAGTGGGAGTCGGAAGGACTGCAAACAGTGGGCATTGTTGTGATTATATGTGCGTCTCTGAAGCTGCTTCATTTGCTGGGACTGATTGATTTTTCCGAAGGTAAAGTGGTCGCTTCCAGTCTGTGCCTTTGGTCGGGGCTGTTTTGGCACTTGGAGACAGACACTGCTGAAGTTGAGCGGGCTTAAGACCCCCCCCACCCCACCCCCCAAGTAAAAGTTGTGAACCATGCATGCTTGACCTGAAGCCATCTAGCTCCGGACAGTTCATTTCTGGGTGCCCAGATGTTTAACTTTGGAAGGGAAGGGGGTACTGTGCCTTAATTGTTCTCTCTGAACGCTGTCTTGAATTTAGAGTGCTACCAGGGGTTAAATGAATTTTCCATACATTTATGGAGTTGTGGGGAGGGATGGGGGGTAGGAGTTAGAACTCTTTACTAAGAGGTGAGAATATTTATATATATATTTTCTTACTTCCTTTTATCTGGGTGGGGTGTGGAGGGGGGTTCATCTGTCATACTTCATGTCATTAATGAACCCATCCTCCCAAGGAGTATCCTGATTTGTGAGGGAAACGTTTGTGTGTCTCATTATGAAGGAGCAGGGATGGGGGTGGAGCTGGGATGTTGGTGATGATATAAAATGAGTAAGGTTTTGCTAAGGAATGGAGTTCGTGAGTACTTAGCAAAAGCATGCTTGAACACAATGAACAAAAGTGTCTTTTTGTTCTTTGCATTTCCCAGTGAGCCACTTCGATCATTTTCGTTGGTCGAATCCGTGACCGTGTGATTGCTGTCAATAAATTTTGTATCCATCTAGTGTAGAATTTACTATCCAGATCAATTTTATTATTCAAGGAGGGGAAAGAGAAAAAGAAGTTGATTAGCTTTGCTTAAACAAATTGAATATATTTTAACAATTTGCATATGTGTATACACATGTAGGTAGCTTGTTTGCATGATTTTTTTTTTTTACTGAAATAACGTACTCTAACTGAAGCAAACCCTAATTATAAGACACTAATACTATATGCACACTCTCGTATCTTCTCAAGTTAAAAAAACAAAACAGTTTCTGGGGCTACAGTTGCTCTTTCTTTTTGACAATCATAAGAATTTTAATTGCTATTATTCCTGATTATTCACTTCTCATGTTGTGTGAGACCAAGGTGGTGGAAAATATTTAGGTTGTCTATGCTTCTGATCTTTAATTCCAGGAGTTAAGTCCTGATAGCTAATATGACATCATCCCACATTATATCCAGAACCCAGGTAGTTTCTCTTAATATTTTAATAATAGTCATTTTCTCTTTCCTTGTGAAAGTCTTTTTTTTCTTACAAAGTGGACTCATTAGTAGTCTAAGAGCACAGGAAGTTCTCATGTAATTTTTATATTTTCTTGTACATGTTCTCAATCTTTAACGAATTTTTCTTGGACTCGTATGAGAATATTGCAATGGGATTAAGTAATGCCACCTAAATTCATCTCTTTTCTCATATTGCATACATTTTTTACTTAACCTCTGGAAGGAAAATGGTACATAGGCAAACTTTCCCAAGCACAACATAACAGTATTACATTGTTTTCAAGTTTTTACCTGCCTTGCCTTGATGTTGATTTCAAGAAAAAGCAGATCATTCCGATTTCTGGGGTTAGAAGAATTGACACCTGCTTTCTGTTATCTCCATTATTTATTTATCACTGTCTTAGTTGATCAGAGTTCCCACCTTTCATATACTGTGCTCAAGATAATTTAGTTTCCGAGCTAGCTGAAGCAATTTCTAAAGAATAGCCATAGGGAGGTATTTGAGGAAATCAACTTTTACAGTTCTCTGAGCTAGCACACAGTTATTTTATTGCCAACATGGATAACACAGACATTTAAACTCAAAAGTTCCAAGTGTAAGATCCCTGCAAATGACTCAGCTTTTCTTCGTTAAGTCCTTTTTTGTGCCACTGTACAAAAGTTTTCAGGTAAAAACCTTCGAATTTGAGTTCCAACAATTGAAAATAGAAATGTAAACCTGACTCCCCCAGTTAGAATCACAGAATTTTGAGTAGTTCTGAAATGCCTCCCTAGGGAGAGATTTCCATATTCAAATCCAAATAATATCCATATCCATATATGAATGCATGCTTCTATACACACATATATATATAGATGTGCCTACATATTTATAGATATTATATAAAATGTCCAACAAGTTAAGCAAACTTTGTATTCAACACAGAAGGCTTTATCATGCTGCAGGGAAGAGTTTATCACCATAAACAAAATACATAGCCCCATCTTTACTCATTTTGTTATTTTCTCGTTTTGTTTCTGAAGTACCTGTTAAGAGATGATGGCCTAGTAAACTCTCATTTTATATAGACATCAATCTAGAGAGGCTAAATGATTGATTGAAAGGCAAAAATAATGAGGAGCAGAGGTAAAATATATACCAAGGAATACTGAATCTTAAGCAGTATTTTTTTTAAAATTGTAAATATTTTTTTTCTTGATTTCTGGCATACAGTGCTGGGAAATGAAATTCTTGAAAGTGTTGAGGAGAAAATACCTGAATTCCTAATCCTTGTCCTATACTGTCTGATAGCCTCTAATAGCATCTGAAGCAAATAAACACATAGAAAATTCAATGATCATGTAAGTTCTACAAGGTTTTGACCCTGACACAAGGGTGGGACCCATGCATGGCACAAAGCAAGCTAAAGCTCATCATAAACTTCGTCATAGAGAAGACGCAGCATTAGAGCAAACACAAACACGTGCTCTTTTGAAGTGTCTTCCTCTAAGGGTGACACTGAGTTTGTGGTTTATATTTAGAAAGAAAAAATATCCACTTCAAGTAGTGTCCAACAATGAGACCCACTAAGAGAATTCTGACCTATTCTTCAGATTGTAGTAGCACAGCAAAAATAGAAACCAGGGTTTTTAATCATCAAATGAAAGAACAAGGTAAAATAAGATAAAGGGCAAGTCACAAAATACTAGAATATCAAACCCTTCCTTTGTTTACGATTGTTTGTGGGCTACACCCAGCAATGTCAAAACTTACTCCTAGTTCTGCACTCAGGAATCACTCCTGGTGAGGCTCAAGGGACCATACGGGTTGCCAGGAATGGAACCTGGGTTGGTTGTATGCAAGGCAAACACCCTGCCTACTATATTATCTCTCTGGTCCTAGACCTTTTGTTTTCTTCTACTTGCAAATAATAAAGAAATGGTGAGTGGTAATTCTAATGTAGTTTGTTAAAGAATTTATTGATATCACATGACCTAAAAGTAAGGTCCCAAAGAAGGCTAATGAATTAGCCACTACTTTTGAATGAGAATTGATGTGGCTGAAACTAAAGAGCAAAACCTTGAACTATTGAAAGACAACATTGAACATCATACTACCTTCATGATGTATTGATTCTTCATGGGCACCACTGTGCCACTGTGGAATATTTTCTCCAGTAAGACTTTCCATGAATTTTCTGCAAAAGCAGCAGTGAGTTTACTGAATGAAAGCATCTAGCAGTGCCAGAATAAGCCATTGTAACATGGATATTAGTCTACAATCGCCAGTGAGAATTACCCATGGGCAGGAAAAGGTTAAGAGAAGCATTTCCGCTTCTATCTAAATTAGATTCTGATTTTGATAAAGCTCTATTTTAAAAAATAATCCTTTTTCAGTTGAAATTCAGGGCTTCAGAAGCAAAAGCAATTTTTAAAGAGGATTAAAATGACTAATGGGATTTTAATATAATGATTTGCAGTATTACACATATCCACTGATTAATAAGGGGAATAAGGAAGAACACTCACATGACTAATCTCATCATTTTATAGTTTAATATGGAATGTATTATATTCTAAGTGTATTCAGGGTCTTCTGTTGGATAATGACTGAGTGAAGGGCTAGATGAATATTAAAGAAACAGGCCTTCAGTAAACTAACATTCTAGTAATAAAAATGCACTATCTAATGGGGTAGAGGAGAAGTAAGTACTGGCCATAAGTCCATTGTTCTTATAAAGAAGTGGTTTTCAGAAGCAGAGATAAGGTAGTTCATTCTGGAAAGGGCTCAAGGAAGAGTTTTGTGGATAAAAAGTAGTTGTTTAAATCTTTACAATTGGGAAGAATTTCCCAGATAAGAGAATGAGAGATAACATTCTATACAGAGCTAAGATCTTCAGCTGTGCAACTCTAAACTCTGAGGGAAAGTGACTTTTTTTGTGAATAAGGGAGAGAGGTATAGCCTCCTTGAAAATGTGTACATTGAGTGGAAAATGAAGTGGTACCTTAGGTTAAATTCTGAGCGTGTCCACATACTCCTTAATAAGTAAGGACTCACTTAACAATGTCTTCAAGCCTGGGTGGACAAATGAGCAATGTAGTATACTATTGTTTTCAGTTGGATCCATTTGGAAGTTGGTAAAGATGAACTCAAAGGAGCAGTATCAGAGATGTATTATACTTCAGATGAATGAACACAAAGCAGAAATTTTTCACATGCTTAGAGTGAATTGCTAATTTCAGCTTTGACAGAAAATTGTGTTTAATATATTTGGCCTGTATCTGTTTTAAAATAGAATAATTGTTTTGTATTTATTTCATAGTAATGTTCTTTGGCTTTAAATATCTTTTCTTATGAAAAAGGGAAACAAAAATGGGCAGCATATGTTGTAAATATAGATGTGGGTAGTACATTTATGGTGGGAACTTCAATATTCTGATATATATGTGATTTCTTGCAAGATCTTCACTTATTTTCAACTTTTCATTTTGGAAAATTTTACACATAAAATAAAGTATAGAATAGAGTATAATAAGATGCCTCATGGTCATCACCTATCTTCACTCTTTACCAGTACTTTACCATTTATGTGTTGGCATTACTGGCACTCAAAAACATTTCTTGATTATTTTACAGGTGATGAGAAGTATTTTTAAAGGAAATAAGATGCAAAATATTATGATATAGAGAACTGTGCAAGCCAAAGGTGTAGAAGAAAATGAAAAATGAGTCCCAGTAGAAAGGACTTGACTCATCAGTCATAACTCCTTAAAGGATGTGACTTTTCAGCTGGGTCTTAAAAGATGTAGAATAATTTATTATATTTATAAGGTGTGAATATGCTTATTTAAGTTCCCTTTGAAAGACCATGAGTGAGATCAGAGCCAGGTAGCAACACAGCAGCATATCATACAATGTGAGGTACCTAGAGCAACACAGTACAAAAAGGAATTTATAGTATTTTCTTTTATCTCTTTAATCATATAATTATACTTCCTCTCTAGCACAAGGCTTGGTATTTAAAAGATCCTTTTTTAAGTATAACATTTATTCCAAGTAATAGTGTTGGTACATTTCTACTTATGTGACATACTGGAGAGCCGCTAGTACCTCTATGATTTCCATGTTAGTCTAAAATTTTTTATTTAGTTGATTATAAGGTATTTATGTTTCCATATTGTGAAAATGCACATAAAAATTTCCGTACAAAGAAGAGATAGAAAACCCCAAAGCCTGGCTGGCCAGCTATTTATTATAACCCTATATTCTTGAGGCATAATTTCAGATGTTACATCCAGCTGTGAGCCAGAAAATTCTCAGCTCATATGGGCTTTCATTTGTCTGATAAAGTGGCTATAATTTGAAAAAGAAACTTGAATTTGCAAGTAAAATTGATTAAGTAGGTACTAAGCACCTACTGAGTGAAGAGCCATAGAGAACATTGGAGCATTTAACTATATTTAAGTTTTCAAGTTGATTAGAGACCAATCAGCTTATGAACAACTAAGAATCTAAGATGCAAAAGTATATGGCAAAAGGGAGCATGACCTTTAGAAAACTCAGAGGGAAGCATCATCCCATCCAGTTGGAAGACTTTGAAAGGTTGCACAAAATAGTGGTATTTGAAATCTGGTGATATTTGAAAATTGAGACAGATCAAAAGACACTGACAGTTGCAGAGCAAAAATAGGAATGTAAACTATAATTTGAAAAGAAAAGAGAGTTTCCTGAAATCATTGTCTGCGATCAGATTAGCTCTAAACACTCGTCTTAACCCTTTGAAATACCAAAGGTGTAACTTTCGACCTGACAATCTGCTAGGTACTAATTTGGAACTATGTTTGAGATTTGTTTACTTTATTAATTCATCCCACATCCCACCTGGAGACTTAAAACTAGAATTATAGCAGGGAGGATGAATGTTAGTGGAGGGTTTGTCCATTTCAATGTTCTTTGGCTCAAGATCACCAAATACACACGTGTAGCTGAAAAATTTGTTTGAGTTTTCTCATTGTGGACAAGAAAAACATACACCACAGAAACTCATGGGCCATCTTAGTAAGAGGATTTTGAAAGGACGGTACATTTTAAACATTGCACTGGCAATTATGATTTAAGGAAGTCGGATCAGCACAGAATAAAACAGTCAGGATGCCAGAGAAATCCTAGGACTAGACATAATAATAAATCTTTTCTATAAAGAATGAGAGCTCAAAAGAGGCTAACACTGTAATTACTAAAGAACTGTATTATACTAACTCAAATGGAAAGGACAATATTTAGTCATTCTTATGATTTAAACAAATCTGATTTTTCTTCTGCTTGGATCTAATAATGAAATCTAGCTACCTTAATCAAACATAAGCATAGGTTGGTCTTGTCTGGTGTTGATAGTTCTGGGAAATGTTTTCTGTTTATGATTGATGGACCAGGGCAGTCCCCTAGGGATGTCAGGGATACTTTCTTCTTGCACCCAATAGGAGATGGAATAGCATCAAAGTAGGGGTGTTTGTAGACTACATAGCACAGAAACAAGGATTTTTTAAAACGTTTTGTGTTAATCCACTGAGATTCTGTGATTCACAATACCATTGGTGATGGTTTCACATGCACTTAATTCCATGACTACATCCATCACTTGAGTACCCACCATCACCTAGGACTCCAACACACCTCCCTTCCTTTCAGTCCCACCACCACCATACCACTAATTCAATTGTCTGGAGAAGGTCTTCCACTATTCTGCTTTTGAACTTTTTTTTTTCTGCTGCCTTATTGTGTATGTGAAAACCCCTCATATAAGAAAGATTATCCTATATCTATTTATCTATTCCTTTCATTTTACCTTTCTTCACAAAGCACAATAGCCTCTAGTCCTGTCATTGTGGCAAATTGTGTAATTTTGTTCTTTCTTAGAGGTACACAGTATTCCATTACACACACAGACACACACACAGACACACACACACACACACACACACACACATATATAGATAGATAGATAGATAGATATACCACCATTTTTTATCTATTTACCTATAATTGGATATTTGGTTGTTTCCCCATCTTGACTATTGTACTAAGTGTGATGATGAATATAGGTGTGCATATGTGCATATAGTCTTCCAACTGATTGGTGTTTTGGTTTGAGGAATAGATGCTCAAAAGAAGTTCTTTTTCTACTGTTTAGAGAGGTCTCCATATGACTTTCCATAGAGACTGACCAGAGAACATTCCCATCAACAATTTCTCACCACAACCCTACCAACATTGGCTATTTCCAGGCTTTTTAATAGGTACTGCTGTTGCTGGTGTGAGTATCTCAATGTTATTTTGATTTAAATTTTCCTAATTGTGAAGAAAGATGAAATCTTGTTCGTATACCTATAGCCATTCTACATTTTCTTTGGTAAAGTGTTCAAGAGAGATCAGAAAATAAACCGAACCACTGAATTCCTGAGCCTAAGAGTGCTCGCTCTCTCTCTCTCTCTCTCTCTCTCTCTCTCTCTCTCTCTCTCTCTCTCTGTCTATTAGATTAGTTCAATTAGTCCAACCTTCTCAAATTGTTCTCAGGAATATACAAAAATACAAGTAAAAATAGTTGTCTCTGTGCTTGGACATCAAATAACAGTCAATGTATTGTATTGTCTATCTTGTCATTATTTTAAGTTAAGATACCATACTTGGGTTTAAAATTTCTTGAGTTGTGTCAGTAATCTTTGGACTGCAGTTTATATCAAAATCACTCTCAAAGAAGACCAGAGAGTTTCTCAAAGGGCTGGACCAGATGGTTTGTATGTGGGAAAAAGCACCAGTTCAATCATCAAGTGCCATCAAGATAGCACCAAAACAAACAAACCCAAAAAATCATGCATAATATTTAGCGTCTTTTCATCAGACAAAAAAGATTGGCATTGGCCCCATATCATTCTTTCACTCTTCATCTATGGTCATTTATCCTTCATTTGCCTCCCTCCCCCACAACTTTTTGTTCCGGCAACATTTAAGTTTCCTGAGCATCTCATGTTGGTTCCAATTATTATGAAAGAGCCCTGCAAAGTGAGCTCAGGGGACCAGGAGCCACTCCCTGAGATGCTCCGCTAACTGGACTGATGGCTCAGTGCCATGGCCCAAGGATGCTGTGCTGCTTGGGCTTTACAGTTCAGAGATCACCAGAGCTACCCCAGCAATGCTCAGAGGCTTCTAGGTCACCACTGACTATACTCAGAAGGTCATCTGATTCTGGGGATCAAATTCAGGTCAAGAGTACTCAAGATATGCACCTTAACCATGACTCTGCTTTGACCTTTGCTGTTCTTTGTCTCAGAATTTCCTCCCATCCATGTGTTCCTAAAAATACCTTTTCAGTTTTTAGCTCTTGGTTGATGTTCTTTCTTCTTTGGGAAACAATTCTAGATTTACATCATCAGAAATAGATATTCTAGACTGAAGACCTAGTTCTCCCTATTCCATGAGCACTCCTAGGCCCATTTAATGATCCAGTACTAACAACTCCTCATTTCACAAACATTCTCTGAGGTCTCATACTTCATGCCTTTGCTTGTACTATGAACATCTCTTGGTCTAGAACACAGATCTCATCAGTCTTCACCTGATTAACCCCTTCGTCTCCTTGAAGCCCAGCTCAGGAAACATCTGTTCGAAAAAGCCTCCCTTAAATCACCGAGTTGAATTAAATGCTCATTTCTTTTATGTAAATACACTGTCTAAGCACTTCAAACTACATTAAACTCACCATTTCTGTGTCTTTCTATTTTGCTAAATCTCAGGCACCCCACAAGCCAAACTCTCATCTCTGTTTTCTGAGGACTTTGAGAGAGTGGGTGGATAGGCAAGTTTATTCAGGGTTCTCATTAAAAAAAAATTTTAGAGTTTCCATGACAGTTTTGAATTAATAGGATTTAAGAACATTACTTTGGAGCACTGTTTTCAACCTATACATCACTGACATTTGGGATGGCATGTGTGTGTGTGTGTGTGTGTGTGTGTGTGTGTGTGTGTGTATGTTGGAAGGCTCTGTCCTCTCTATAACAGGGTTATTGTTTATATTTCAGGTTTCTGCCTACTATGACTTTTCATCAAATTACGACAAAGAAAGTCTCTAGGCACTGCAAATGTCCCAAAGACAAGAAAGTCAGAAAATGACCCCTTATCACCTAGTTTCCCAAATACACACTTGTAAAAACCACTCAGTAGAGGTACCTAGTCATTAAATAGCATGTATTTATTTACAAATCATAAAACTGAATTTAAGAGCAAAAAATGCCATACATAGGAAATCACTGTTATTGGGAATAGATACGTTTTCTATTATAAAAGTAAAAATTTATGTGAAACCTATAAATATAAAAATATAATACGAGGAAAAATCTATATCCCACTGTTCTAAGAATGATTGAAAGTGTTATTTATTTACATTTTTCCTGCCCGTAGACTTGTTTCTTTCAGCTCAATATTAATAGCAGTATGTTTAAGGAAATTTTTGTCACTTTAAATGAACATAAATACATAACTATTTTATATTAGATTACTGATTATTCATAAATATCTTAATGTTAAAATTATGTTCTATAAATATTGTGTATTATATTATGCAAATTTTAAGGATATGCATCAGCATTTTTTCAGTACTTAAAATTTCTGTAATAAAATCTCTGTGAAACTGCTGGTATGTCTAGAATTATGCTCTTGAGATAAAGACTTAGAAGAAGAATTAAAGGAACAAGAGAATGAAATGTTTCAAATCTCTTGACAGACAAGTAAGGTCAAATTATTTTCCAACGACTTGGACAAGTCAACCTCCCCCAGTGAAATGAAAAATTCCCTGAGATTTGTATTCACTGCATTTTAATTATGTGCTGTTGATTAGGGACCAGGTGAATTTTAAAGATCACATTGATAAGTTCACCATTAATAAACCAGGTATGAGAACTGGATTTTCAATGCCCTTTAAAGCAACATTCAGAATCTTAATTTTGTGCATAAATGAAATTTCTTTTGTAGATAAAGCTATTCTTCCTATTTCTCTTTTGTCCATCAGTATTTAATTCCCTTCATAAAATATGTTCAACCTTTTATCTATCATCATACCTATCTCAACCAAAAGGACTGATGCTTTTATAGACATTGAGTTTTTTATTTTCCCAAAAAGAACAGGTTTTTTTCTACATGAAGTAATTCTAAGGCCTGTTTGATTTTAGAAGGAAAATGAGTTGTATAAATCATTTCTAATGGACACTAAAATACTCCAAAACCTTACTATTATATGCATCTTACTCAGATCAATTCAATGACAAGAATAAATAATAATTCCTTATTTTACAGGCACATATATGTTTTTCTCAAGTAAAAGTATGGTGCAGACTTCATGTGACAAAGTCTGGAAACATGAGTCATAGATGCTTCAAGTAGGAAGATACAAAAGCCCAGCCAGCCAGACTCTCTATTATTATATGTCATGATAAAGTATTGAGTTACAGAGTCCCTTTGTGAATAATAATAATAGAGTTAGGTTGTGCAGACAGAACACTTGCTATGATGATTGTCAGGCATAAGTCAAATCTTGCTCCTTGAGAGATGCTGGTTGAGGTCTTTTGTAGACCATCAAGTCTCACTGATACTATATCCATACCTCTAGATCTTCAAAAGAAGAATAGTATTAATATATAGGATACTTTGTGAAGTCAGGCAAGTACTCCATATTTAATCCTTATTTTACTGATAACCATCTTACCACTTATATGATTACTAGTAAAAGGTCTTCTAAAGTCTTGCCCCAAGCCTGATTTTCTTTGTGCTAATCCTGAATATTTTGTCATGCATCTTCTCTGAGACTCAGATTTTACCCAAATCAGAAACTTCCTAGGTATCTTCTATAACAACTTCTGTAGATGAGATAATTTGTTCAAAAGAGCAAAATAACTTGTATCCTTTGTGAGCGACTAAATAGCTGAATTGGCATAAACCACAGACTTTAAAATTCACAAACTCATACTTCTTCTGTTAGAACCTCCTTTATAGAATACACACACCTTACTATGGATGTTTTCTAAATCTCTATGATCCATGAAACTCTAAGGTCCTTGAATTAACTAAATCAAGAGACTGATTTTGTGGGGTGCTTTCCCATCTTCTTTCTTCTTGAGTAGAATTATCTATAGTTGACATTATATGTCAATAAACTCATAATTGTTAATGTAGTCAAAAACTATAGTAAATATACAGCATAAAATCAAAAAATTGGCAAAAAATAAGGTAAAATGACAATCTTGATTCCAAAATTATGAGGGGAAATGGATAATGAAATCATTAAAAATTGAGGCACCTGGATACTGAAACCCCACATTTGTCTTTATTGTACTTGCATTTCCTAAATATCACTGGTGCATTAAAAAAGAAATTAGAGAGGCTTCTAAACAACACTTCACTGGAAACCACACAAAGTTTCGAGAGAACTGAGAGAACTGAGCAATCGTTTCCTTCCTGACAATAGAGTTGTGTAGCTAACTCTTTCAAAATGTTCCTTGTTAGATGTTTGCAAAATCTTCTGCTCACTAACAAGATTTTTAAGCTAAAAATACAATGCTCAAAATAGTAAGCTTGCTTCAGGATCATTGTATATCTCTATATACATCAACAATAAGACAACATAAAAAGCCTAGCATTTTATAGGTGTATTCAAGGGGAAATGCAAGATCAGCAAAGGAATTCAAAACTGCAAAATCTCTGTAAAATACAGAGTTGGTCTGTCTTGATACTGTGTTTCAAATAAACACATTGTACAATATCATGAATCTTTATTGCCAATGACTATCAAAGGTGAATGGAGAAAGTTTTCCATGAAGGCCAAAATCAGCCTACCACCCTCCGAGGGACTGCAGAATGTGTCTGTTTTCTTAGGATGCAGCTGCTATCCTGAATAATTATTTAAGAAAAATCTATTAACAACAGGTAGGAGAGGGGAAATTTAAGCCACATAGGGCTGGCTTAAGAATTTATGCATGTCATCCATACCATGAACTTTTTTATCTTAGAAAACTTTCACATATTTTGCTACAAATGGTGTTGGGGATATTTCTGTGTAAGGTCTTTCTCTTTGCCCTTTCACTTAACTTATGCAATGAATCATGAGCCACACCAAAGTTGCTGATGAATTAGAAACTCTGAGTTACCAAGAGTATTGGTCTAAACAATACTAGAGTTTTTTTTTTCTTTTTGGATCACATAACGCTGGTGATGCTCAGGGGTTACTCCTGGCTCTGCACTCAGGAATTCCTCTTGGGGATGTTCAGAGGACCATGTGAGATGCTAGGGGTTGAATTCAGGTCAGCTGCATGCAAATGTCCTACCTGCTGTACTCAGGCCCAGGATGTCTTATAACCCATTTTTGCTACATTCTTAACAAACGCTTCATTGAGGATAGGGAGTCATATGCTCCTGTTTGCTATATATTACAGCACTCTATTTCCTTTCCACTCACAGGGAGTCCACAGCTTACTCCATCTGATCCCCCTTCCTTGTGTCTATATCACTGAAATTACCCGCCTATTCTCTTCGTCATCATCTGAGTCTAGGATGCCTTTAAAATCAAGCTTTGGTCTAGGGAGATAGTTCAAGAGACTGAAGCACACAGTTACCATGTGGACATCTCAGGTATAATCCCCAGCATGATCCACTGAGCACTGCTGAGAGCTCCCCTGAGCACCACACGAGGGGCAATAGTCCCTGAGCACTGCAGTGTGATGAACTAAGACAAACAAAAATTTTAAGTTCTTTGAACCAAGACTTTATTTTTTAACTTTCCTCCGCACGAAATTCATTCTTCTGTTCTCTTTTTACTGGTTTACTCCCAGCTTGTTAGTTGCACCTCTTGTCTTACATAACATCATCTTGACTACAGGAAGTAAGAGCTGTTTCTTCTTTGTCCATAGCTCATAGAGCACCTTCCATATGTGTGTAACATTTCACCAACATTTAATTGTTGATTTAATCAGAAAAAAATGCATTTAACAGAGCTACATGACTTATGCATGAAATTTCATACGTAAAAAAATCACTTTCTTTAAGAAAGGAACACTGACTCGTAAAAGAACCTTCAATGACTTATTATTTTTGTTTTTATACAAACTATTATGCTTACTGCCATTTTGAAATCTGTGATGACGATGTGAATTCTATCCCCATTTTATAGAACAAACTGAATTTTTAATAAAATTAAGTGACTTCCCAGTACTGTTCAATCAAAATACTCTAAGTATATTTTTTTAATTATAGATCCACTCAGATGGATAATAGATGAGTTGAGTGACACTTTAAAGATTTGAGTAAACATATTTAAAGCTGAAAATTAATTACTTTTAAAGCATATTATCACTATCTATGCACTTTTATTCATGTATTTTTGGACATTTTAATATGTCTTGGATTGAATGTTTTGCTTTAGATTCATTTTTCTTTAGGTTTTAATATCTAAAGTGAATTTAAAATATTAAATATGTTTCAAATAAAAGGAACTAACATATCCTGTTTGTTTCTCTGTTGGATGTATATTGCTGCTCCTCTCCATATGTATATATGAAAATAACCCTTTTATTACTCTAGGTGTTGGAAGAAAGCAGACAAATAACACCTTTTTAAAACCTACTTTGTTCTAAAGGATAAGAACAAAGGCTGGAGTCGAGGCTACAGAGTCAAAATGTTCTGTTAAGAGAGATAGTAGACTAGTGGGAAAACAACACGGGTCAGCTGACTCGTTCCAGGGGAGAGCTTTTAGCTGCAGGTAGTGTTTCCAGGATGAATCTGGCATCCCACAGTCTGGGAAAGGCAGAGCATCCCAGGAGACTTAAGCTTGGAAGAACATGAGAGGATCCTAATCTTTGCAGACTCTTTGCTGCAGAAAATCAGGCAGCAAAACTGAACTGAAGAAGAAAGTGATCCAGAGAAGTCATTTCTCTGCAGGGTGAGACTCAGGTGGTGCTAAGGTGCTTGAGGAACAATGTTGTGTGTGGGATTAAAAGATGCAAAAGAGTTGTGGACCTCTGGATAAAATTCAAAGTGTCAGAGTTTATGAGTTTGATCTAACACCCATGGATTGCTAATTTTAAAACCGTTTATCTTCGAAATGTTTTGTTCTATGTGAACGCTGTGATTTAATATTTTCTTATATTGAAATGAATTTTTTTTTACTTTGTTATTCTTTGTCTTGTAGAAAAATTGTTTTTTTGAATCTGAGATTCCTGGGACTTGAGTCTCCTGGGTGTTTGATTCTCATGGAGATTCCCTAATTCTCTTTTAAAATTCATTTCTTGGGATTCGGTCTAGCTCTTTGAATGCTTAAAAAGTACCTAGGTGACTGCCATACATTTAAAATCATTTAAAGCAGTAATAGAAAACTGAGTTACAGTGTCCAGTTTTTTAAATTTTGTATCGCTACTGTATGCTGTGTGTTCATTTCTTATAGTTTCACTCATTCCTTCTGATGAGTTTGGGAGCAGTCATGTTACACAGGTCATTGTATTCATTTCTCCTTATCTTTTTTTCTGTTTTGTTTCATTTTGGAGCCACAGCCAGTTCTGCTCAGGGTTTTCCTCCTAGCTCTGCACTCAGGGATCACTCCCAGTGAGGCTCATGGTGCTTTATGGGCTGCCAGGGATCATACCTGAATCAGCCATACGATAGACAAGAGGTTTATCCGCTGTACTTTCTTTCCAGTCCCAACATTTTATGATTTCCTGTAGATTTTTAACAGAACAGCTACTTGATATAAAGTTCTATGTTATTTTTTCTTGCACCCCCTATATATTTTTTGTTTGAAGAAAGGATGACTATTAAGTTTCAAAGCAATGGAAAATAGTCTTTGATATTTAAAAAGTATTAGTTTTAAAAGTATTCTTTTTTATGAAATTATGCTATTACTTCCTTCCAGACACCATTTCCAAATACTGTCATATTGGGATTAGGGTTTCAGTATATAAATGGGGGCGGGGCTTTCAGTACATCTCACACATGAACAAAAATCTGAGCTCCCCTCATAAGCTTCTTCTGACCTCTTTACAGACTGCATAAACTCCGGGCTGGAGCGATAGTCTGGCAGATAGGGCATTTGTTTGCCTTGCATGTAGCCAAGCCCGGGTTTGATTTCCAGCATCCCATATGGTCCCCTGAGCACCACCAGGAGTAATTCCTGAGTGCAGAGCCAGGAGTTACCCCTGTGCATCACCGGGTGTGACCCAAAAAGCAAAAAAATAAAAAATAAATAAAGACTGCATAACTCCAATAATGTTTCAAGCATCACTAGTCAAGTCCATTTTCTGTACTTTTTTTCCTCCCATGGCAGTTTTTTGCTTTCAAATTTATTTGTTCTTATTCTATATTTACTTCTGGAGTGGTCACTCTTATTCCTCTGGTCACAAAATCAAGACAGAAATTCCCAGTGAAACTCATCACATGAGTGATGAAGGCAAAGGAATCAGTATATTTGCATCAGACTTTTCATGAGTTGTAGCCTCTGCTTAGAAGACTATTGAGATTCCTGTCAAGTTCCAGACTTGCATGAAGCCCCACATATTGCACCACCTTGATCATTGCTTCCTAGGAAGATGATGAAATCTTTTCTGGGGCATTCACTGCCAGACAGGTACACATTACAGTCACAGCTGGAACGTGCACCAAGTGTCCCCACCCAGAACACAAGAGAGTCCAGCTAATGGAGTTTTCAGGGAATGAGAGAGAGCAGATTCTTTATTGCTTCCCAGGCTCTATCTAATTTTGTCTAAGTGTTTCTGAAGAAAGTCATTTAATACACTACTGACCAACCGTATCTACACTTCCTTGCCTATATTCCATTTTAGAACTCTATAAAGTAAAGGTGTGTTGATAAATACACTTGCTAACTTGTAAAATCATTTAGAAAATATTGGAGGCTTATTGAAGAAACTCAAATTGGGAACATAAAGGTATTCAAGTTCAGTCTCTGAAAAAAAATACTATTCATCAAAATATACTTTTTTTTTAGTATACATACATTGTTTTAGGGTTTTTTTTTTACTAGTAAAATACCATTAGGTACAGTTGTAGATTTACAAATTTTTGTGCTTGGGTTTCGATTATACAATGATCAAGTATCCATCCCTCCACCAGTGCCCATTTTCCACCACCATGGATCCCAGTATCCCTCCCACACTCATCCCCCCCATCACACCCTGCCTCTGCGGCAGGACATTCCCTTTTGTTCTCTCTCTCCTTTTGGGTGTTGTGGTCTGCAAGAGAGGCATTGAATGCAATCATGTTCAGTCCATAGTCTACTTTCAACCTGCATCTCCCCTCCTGGGAGGATCCTCCAAACACCCTTTATTTGGTGCTCCCTTCTCTATCTGAGCTGCCCTTTCCCCTAGAATGCCCGGCTGGTCTCTAAGCCATGGAGTAATCCTCCTGGTACTGATCTCGGCTATTCTTGGGTATTAATCTCCTAAAAATATACTTCTTATTGCTTTATAATGCTCTGAAGAATAGACAAAAGAAACAGGAAAAAGATAAGCACTTAAAACTGCATTCCTATTATAAAATGTGTTATTTTTATACACGATCATAATGTATTGACTTTGTGACTGACATTAAGCAAGAAAATGGTTTCTCTACAAAGAAATGATGGCAAATATTTAACAGGGTCTGGTGCTTTACAAGCATTTTAGTTGTCGTTATCCTGTTTAAATCTGGATGTACCTCAACAAAGCAGATGTTCCCATTGAAATACTTTGCACATTTCTTCATTCTTGTGCTTAAATTGCTCTTCCTCATGTGAGGGCACTCATAAGATAACTCTCGATCCTTTCATTTTGTGTTTCACTTAGCATGATCACCTTATGACCCAAGTCATCTTTTATCTCCCCAAAAGCATCTTATTTTCTGTAAAGTGGCAGTTTAGCTTATCTATTGACGTAAATGTAGACTGAGGAGTCTACGTTGTGACTAATTTTGCTAAGAACATAGGAGTATAAATATACTTTTAAAGTTATTCTTTTCATATCCTTTGAACACATGCCTAAGAATGCCATTGTTGCATCATATGGAATGTTGAATTTTATTAAGAATCTCCATCCAGTTCACACTGAGACCACACCAACAATTTGTAATTCTATCAACACTTCGCCTGGGCTCCTTAACTTCTGCATCCTTATCAGTACTTGCTTTCAATCTTTTTGACAGAGATGTTTCTCCTGGGTGTGAGGTAACCTCTGTGGTTTTGATATCCCTATTCCTAAGTGATGTTGAGGTGTTTTTTTGTTATCAGTGTATCTGTGGACCATATGCATATCATCTCTGAAGAAGGACGTAATTAGTTATGTTCCCTATTTTTTGAATTTCTTGTTTTTCTGTTGCTGTTATGAGTTTTATATACATATATCTATTTTTAATATTAACTCCTTGACAGATGGATGATATTCAAATATATTCATCCAGTTACAAGATTGACCTTTTGGATTTGTGGTAGCTTCTTTTTCAGTGTAAAAGTCAAAACTTATTTTAGAAGCTGCTTACCACATCTGTTAAAGATAAGGTTTCCTGCAAAGCACTCAAGGTAGGAAAAGAGAGTTATAAACAGAAAAGAATGTGAAGAAAGTGGTACGATGGTAATAGAGGACAAGGGAAAATATCCATTTACTAGAGCTGGTGAAAACTTCAGAGAGCAAGGATAGTGGGATTCCAGGAATGATTGTTTTTGAGGTGGAGGAAGGAGGTAGTGACTGAACACAGGAGGACAGGAAATTAGACTGTACTACTTTTCAATAATTTCTCTTTTATGTTTTCTTTTTTATAAATGCAGATTGAACATTTTGAATCTAAATCTTAACCTAAGTTTATTTATAAATTAAGATATAAATCTCTTAAACCATATAAAGTTAATAATCATCTAAGTGATAAATATTATGTAGAATAAAATAAAATGAGCTCACACTGTTAACGAGAATTGACAAAAATAGACACTACTTTGATCACCTGTTTTCAGGAGCAAAGAGGAGGGCAATGTCATGAATTTGGTCTTATGACTATTCTCTTCCATATTTTATTGAGAAATGACCCTAATTACTTAGAAGATATCTTATTTTAAACCACCCTTCCCTCTGGAGTATCATCAATGAAACTCCCTGAATTATAATAGGCAGTAAATGGATTAAAGGTATCTGGTCAAAGCAATCACTTGGAGATTTTTATTTTCATTTTGATCACTTTTGATTTTGATATTTTCCATAATAGCTATACTGCGATTTTTGGCATTTCTGCTGGTGAAAATCAACATGTCTCCCAGATGCACTTTTATGTCAAAGATGAAGGGCGGTATTTAGTAACCTTATTTGTTCTGACAGCTACAGATAATTACTGATTTCACTTAGAGCTTATTTAGAGGTGCCTTTATATATAAATATACTTCTAAGAAAAAATGATGTTTCAGACCTTTGCAAAGTAAGTGGCATTTAGAAAAATGTTGATCCAAAGTCTCATATTTTCTCTCAATTTCATGAAAAGTCATTCCATTGGTAATGATATATTTCTGTAAATCTACCTAGATAGAAACCACATCTTTTGGGATTGCTTCTCATCATTTGTTATTATACAGTAAAAGCCTGTCCTTATTCTAGCCTCTAGAGGCATCTGTAACTTTACTGGCTTAGTCAACAGTGTACATTTGTTAGAAAGTATGTGGGTTTCAATTGCTTTTGACCTGAGAAGTCTTCCTTTTCTCTACTCTTCTCCATTATAGATCCTATTTTACAGCTGAAGGGATGAGCACAATAGAAGGTTTTGTAGATATCACATTAAATTTGTGTTCTCCTGAGGCAAGAGTTCACTGGCAATTAGGAACCCTGCCCCTCACATTCTCTGAGCCATAAAAGTAAAATCTCAGTCCACTGATTCTCACGCGGGCACTTCCTGCAATACATCTATTCAGACTCTTTCCCATAAATGCTTCTTGAGAAAAATATTCAGGAAACCAGAGGTCCGGTTAGAGCCAACTTGTATAAAGCTTCACAAACCATAAATGAATCCTTACCGTACTTAAGTATTTAAATTCTTAATTTTCTCAAAAGAAATAGTTGGAACACATTTTACTACATTTTTTTCTCACATGGTCACTGATAAAAGATTCAGGTCCTTTTCACCTCAGGCAGACTGCAACCTTATAGGGATTTGAAGTAAAAAACAAGAATACTCTGAGAGTTTGAGAATATCCATAGTATTTCTGACCACATTCAAAACAGACAATTACTTTTAGATAGACCTATATAATTTTTCATTTGGGTGAGTAAACTATAATTATTAGTATAATTAGGATACAATGCAATTAATATCGTTGTAATGACCATAACATTCCAGGGATCTGCTACATAAATTTTATTATTTGCCTCAATAATGCTTTATGATAGGATTGGCCTAGATCATTAACCATAGCAAAAGCCATAGGCACGAAGTCCAGGATTGTAAAATTCAGGTTGCAGGTGGTAAAAAGTTGAAGCTTAAAGTGTAGTTGAACTTTAAATATATCACATTTCTTGTTATAGATGCTATTCAAATGTTAGTATTTGTCTTATTCTTTGCTTCCGTTAGGTGCTCCATCCAATATACCACTCACTCCACTCTGTTTTAGCAATAAACACCTTGTTAATTTTTGTTCGTTTTTGGTTTGGGGGCCATACTTGGTGATGCTCAGGAGTTAGCTCCTGGCCCTGTGCTCATAAATCATTCCTGGCGAAGCTCAAGAGATTGTTTGGAGAGTCAGAGCTCAAAGCTGGGATCAGCAGCATACAAGGCCAGTGCCCTATTTGTTTTACTCTCTCTCCAACCCAACCTTATTGATTTGTATGCAATATGCACTGTATTTATTTTTATCTTTTTTTTTATTAGTGAAACACCATGAGGGACAGTTGTAGATTTACAAATTTTTGTGCTTGGGTTTCGATTATACAATGATCAAATACCCATCCCTCCACCAGTGCCCATTTTCCACCACCATGGATCCCAGTGTCCCTTCCACACCCATCCCCCCATCCCACCCTGCCTCTGTGGCAGGGCATTCCCTTTTGTTCTCTCTCTCCTTTTGGGTGTTGTGGTCTGCAAGAGAGGCATTGAATGACAATCATGTTCAGTCCATAGTCTACTTTCAACCTGCATCTCCCCTCCTGGGAGGATCCTCCAAACACCCTTTATTTGGTGCTCCCTTCTCTATCTGAGCTGCCCTTTCCCCTAGAATGCCCGGCTGGTCTCTAAGCCATGGAGTAATCCTCCTGGTACTGATCTCGGCTATTCTTGGGTATTAATTGTATTTTGACGAAAGTTATGTTTTTCTACTTGCTTTGGCAATGAAGAAACTCAATTTCAAAATTAAAACCCATGTTGACTAATTGTCAACTGTTAGAAGCATTGTAACATATATGAGTGATTAAGTCAAATGAAAATTGTTAAATAGTAATCCGAATTAATGATCTCTTCCAGAAATTTGGGCATGATAGATCATATAAATAAGTTGTTGGTGAAGCAACCTGGTTAGCACATTATCTCACAATGCCTGGAAAAACATTTGATGCTATTTATATTCTTGTAAAATTGTTGATGCCGTAAGTATAGTATAAATGTAGATAGGTTTTTTGGGTGGGTTTGGCTTTTTTTTTCTCCACCCCACACTTCCCAGGGGCTGTTCCTTACTCAGTGCTTAGAGGTCACTTTTGGTGGTACTCATGGAGCTATTCAGTGTCAGAAATGAAACTTGAGACTCTAACATGCACTATATACACCCCAGCTTTTTGAACTATCACCATGGCCCCTAGGTATAACTTGGTTATTTCTTTGTACTATTATGTTGAACATGCCTTATTGAATAAAGCAAAATAAATTGAGAATTTCATCATTACTAAATTCTGTCCCCTAATTGATTTACATTGAATTTATATCTATTGATTTTACTTTGGAATATCAATCATTTCATCAAAATCATTAGTTTATTACTCATAATACCAGATGCCATGCTCTCAGGTCTACTGAGATTAAAATTTTAAACGGATTTCCTCAAGCATCCTATATGAAAACAAAGTTTTGATCATGTTTATAGACTCCTGAGAAGTCAAATTGGGGCTGGAGCAATAGCATAGCAGATAGGGCACTTGCCTAGCACGCGGCCAACCTGGGTTCAATCCCCTTCATCCCATATGGACCCCAAGCACTATCAGGAGTAATTTCTGATTTCACAGCCAAGAGTAACCCCTAATAATCGCTGAGTGTGGCTATAGATAACAATTTTCAGAGATAGCTACAAATTACCAAGAACAGAATTCTGGGCTATTTCCCTGGCCCTAACTACATTTTTTCCTTTCCTTTTCCTTGTTGTTGTTAATAAAATGGGGGGAGGAGTGAGGGGGTATTTGTCTCAAGCTTACAAGGAAAAAGCTATTGACCAAGAAAGCCATCACTATCCTGGTGCTTAATTTTCAAATCCATTGAGCTAACTTCAGCTACTTAATTTAGTTCACATTTTTCTTCTTACATTGTTTTGCTTTCTTCCATCAGAAAAGTTAATTTGTTAAGCAAATTTGTTAATTCAGAAAGGTACAGTGAGACAGACCCAACACTCAAAAGGATCAAATGTGATGTGACTTTAGAGTCTAATATAAAGAAATTTATTCCAGTTGAAAAAGAAAAGTATATGAATGTGTTTGAGAGAGGCAATTTGGGAAGGTAGTAAATAAAAACCAGCAACTTCTGATCATATTGAGTATAAAGGTCTGTGATCAGAAGCGACCGGTTTTCATTTAAGACATTACAGCAAAGAAAAAAAACCAGATGATTTGCTTCATCATTTCCGGAATCAGATGTACCACCACTGCGCTTTGGCATCCTTGCTTAATCATTTCTAATTAGTCAATTGTTTTCTCAGTACTTCTCATTTAATAGTAATAGATAACTTAATTCTTATTATTAATAAATTACCAAGGATTTAAAAATTATTCATCTAACACTATACCAAATTGAATAAAATGTGTCATCC
Organism: Sorex fumeus; assembly: GCF_029834395.1. NCBI lineage: Eukaryota > Metazoa > Chordata > Mammalia > Eulipotyphla > Soricidae > Sorex > Sorex fumeus. The sequence continues at coordinate 5,143,869 of NW_026606134.1, read as the reverse complement.
ACCCCTCCCCCCATCAATAGTGTCTTAGTAAACACAGGCTGCCACAAATGTCAAGGACTGAGTGGCTTAAGCATCAAAAAATATATTCTCTCCTAGTTCTGAAGACAAAAATCCAGGATGGGATTATCAGTCTGGTTTCTGTGGAGGCTCTCCTTTTTTCTTACCAACCTTTTCAAAATAGCTTCATTTTCGCTATGTCCTCCATGGGTAGGGGCAGAGGGGCAGGGGAAGAGTACTTACTGGTCTCTCATCTCATAGACTCTAGCCCTTTGGGATCAGGTTTCCCAACCTTGTGATCTTTTTTAACCCTAATTATAGTGCCCTTTAATTTGGAGTACTTAAATAATTTGGAGTATTCCCTTAATTTGAAGTACTCCCTTAATTTGGAGTACTCCCTTAATTTGGAGTACTTCCTTAATTTGTAGGCCCCCACCCCTAAAATCTCCTGGTAAATTACACTAGGAATGAGAGTTTCGACATGTGAAAACATGTGACACAGGCACTTCATCACTAACATATTCCATACACCACTGTACACACATATATTCTTTAACTAAATATGAGTGTTTTGCAATGTAGATCCAAAAGGAGGAAGTGCAAAAGCAACCTAGAATGCTGTATCCAAAATGTGCACACTGCATTTAATCTTAGTTTTCTCCTTGAGTAGTCCAACAACAAATTGGTTTAGGGGAAGTCAAGTTGGGTTTGTAAGACTCCTGGAGAAATGCTATGATTGCATTAATAAGTACAAAATTTGATTCGGAGGCTCTAATCTCATTGACTTCACTCTCACATGCCATCCCACTGCTTAGAACAGCTAAGTGTGTTACCCTACCAACGGGGAAAGTCTCTAATGGTATCACACTTGCCTATACAGAGTATTGATTGCATCAACTTAGAACTAAATTGCCACCAAAAAATCTAGTTAGATCTCCCCTCCATGCTTTGGGGATTTTGATTGCAAAATGGCTGAAAATGGATTGCTTTTCAATAGCAGCAAACAGCAATAGAGATTAAAAGGAATTCAGGTTTGTAGCAAGGAGATATGGACAGAATGAAAAATCCACAGTTAAGATTTCAAATGAGCATTCGAGGTAGTTTTTACTTTCTACTCAACATTGTGAATCCAAGTCAAGAGAAAAGAGAATAAGTTACTGAGATTCTAGGGGAGTTCCATTACATAATGGCTATAAATGTCTGAGGAAAAGAAGACTTTCACCTGTGTATCTCCTTCTCCCCTGTATAGAAAAAAAATTGGCATCTTGATGGTTGCAGATAACCTTACCGATTAGTGAACCACAAAAGAGGACTGGCTAAAGAAATACCCCTCTCATTATTTTTGCCACCAAGTGTATGTTTGAGTCACTAGAAGGGACACCTGAAACTATTTTTTAAATCCAGTATAAGAATGCTTTCTACTCAGGACTTCAAAGGTCTCAGTCTTTATTGCTCAGATATTATTTTTAGTTGTTTCAGGCTTTACAAGTTTATATTTTCAGAGTAGCCCTAATCTCAGCCTCTCCCAGCCATCCAATCAATTAGTATTAAAATATCATTTTATTTGTAGGACTGACAGAAACAGAAGAATCAAAGCCTGATTTACACAAAGACACATATTCAAGCCACCTATTAAATAGATATAATTCACCAGCACTGATATCCATTACTACAGGCAAGAGATGACATGGGCATTCACTGATATGAAGCAGTTAAAGGTCTTTTCACAGGCTCTGAAATGATCCTGTAAGCTACTTTCTGTCTGAAAAAAAAAAAGGCCAGTTACTAACTTGGTCCTATTTAAGTATTTAGGTACCAATACTTAACATGGTATTGTTTTCAGAGACATTGCCTTTATTGAAAAAGGAAACAGAAGAAAATAAATGGATTCATCTCCACTAATGAAATTTCAAACCCCAGTCATTGAGAAGAAAGCAAATAAAATTTTCCTGATACAGCTCAAATAATAATATACCTATTTTTCCTTAGGGGACCTTTGGGAAAGAAGTACCACCTGCATTGTTTAAATGTTTAAATGGAGCTTCCCTGGCAGAAAGGCAGCTTCCACAGAGAGTGATTCCCTTCCTGAGCAACCAGTCACCACGCAGTAACAGATAAATAGTCTGTCGGACAGATGGACACATCTCGGACACATTTATAGCCATTATGTAATGGAACTCCCTAGAATCTCAGTAACTTATTCTCTTTTCTCTTGACTTGGATTCACAATGTTGAGTAGAAAGTAAAAACTACCTCGAATGCTCATTTGAAATCTTAGCTGTGGATTTTTCATACTCCAAAGAAAGAAGCCCTCTTAAGCAGAACGTAGGAAAGAGGCACAGACACAGAGGTTGACATGGTACCCTAACAAATCCAGCCCAGCTTTTGACTCGGAGAAATGCTAGCTTAATTATTTGGAGAATAAAAGTTATTATCAAAGAAAACTGGACATGAATGACCTGCATCAATTCTTATTGAATTTTGCTTTCTGACCTTTTCGGTCTCCAAAAGTTGCAGTGCATGTAACTCCCTTTTGCTTATGACCTATTCTGAGATGACTTCAGTAACATCGTAATGTTGCAAATATCTAAGATCCAATTCAATTTTGGATCAGGAAAGTAAACTGTTGTTGACTCAGGATTCTACTGCAATCATTGCAATATTATTATAGGAAGCAGAATCACTTTTTGTCTCTGTTTCTATGTCTGTCCTTTCCCACATTAGTATGGCATATACTATAGTTTCTTGTTTTATCATAGCAGTACTAGAAAAGGAAAAAATAATGGTTTATGCTCCCATTTTTGCTAATGCATAAGCTGAAATGAAGACAGCTGGCAAAGTACTCCTTTGCTAATGAGGGCTTGGATGAACACTAATGTCCAAGTTTACTCAAGGCCAATTTACTAAAGGTACCTTCTCTGAAGCTGGACTGCTAAAAATCAAAATCAGAGAAGTACAGGTAGGGAAGAAGTGATGAGGGAAGAATTACACTCTTGAGAGATGCCTGAGTTATCTCAGTGACTGAAATGCACATAAACACCTACCATTGTCAATGCCTTTGTTGTCAGAGTTGTAATTATATTTCTCTTCACCCCAGAGGGAACTGGGGAAAAGTTCAGAGTTCATCTAGCTTTTCAAGGCTATTCTGTATTGTGATTATGTTTATCATCAGTTGTAACTATTTCATATGATTTTACTGGGTAAAATTCTAGAGACTACAGAGAATAAATGAAAATTGGTTGAAGTCCTCGTGCATTAACTTCCAAGTGGGGAGGCTAATAGTAAAGATCTTCCTAAACTGTCCTGAATATACAGGACAAACATATAGAGCACCACAAATCAAAGATGGCCATAAAGAATTACAGAGACATTGAATCTCAGAAGACTGAGCGCTGCTAAAGGAAACCGTCTCCAGAGAGACACAAGAGGAGGTGGGGGTGAGATCTTAAACATTTTCAGAATGTTTAAAATACAGGTAGACAGATCCACCCTTACATGGGCTTATTGAGTCTAGATAGATGGAATGATGGGATCCTCTTACACATGTGGAAAGTTGTATAGTCTAACAAACCAAAGTTGGAATTTGGTCTTCTCAACAGAGCACCATGTATTATCTTGGATTAAGTATCTGGGAATAATATATTGAAATGAACTGAGCTACATAAGAAAATTATTCAACATGCAAGCTCAGGAGCCCCACAAGCTGACATATGAGTACTTGATAAACATGCATAAGGATGATCGGTTGAAAGCAGAAAGACTGATGGAAGATTCTACCACTCGCCTAGTTTTTCTTTGTGTAGGATCTTGTGAGGCTGGGCTGAGAGGCTAAGACTGGTATTCCTCTTTCAGTGAATATCACTGAATTCCATAATTGTGAACATGACCCACTAGGCCCGATGTGAATTGAATTAGGTCAATCTTTCTGACCTTCTTTGCTCATCGCCCTTATCTCTGCCCCTCAAAACTCCCACAAACTCATTCTTACCTGGGAGCCTAGGCATTGATCTGGAAGCATTTTTCCTTATCTACTTCCTGTCTTTAAAATCACTCTTGAATTTTCATCTCAGTGTAGTCATCCTGACCATGAAATCACAAGCAGATCACATACCCACCCCCAATCCCTTTGTCCCTCAAAGTATTTTTTTATGATCCAAACTTCCCCTCCACCCTTATTTTTTTGATTATCCTTGGCTGCCTCTTTTCCTACTATCCCTGAATAATATGACATCCAAGGACAACATCCTCCTGGCCCTCAGCAGCCTGGGTACCAAATACCTTCTTCGGGGTCTCTAACAGAGAAATATCTATGATTTGTTTAAAGAAAGGCTGGGTGCTCCAGCAGGACCCTCCCTCCTTTCTGCCTATCTCCTTCCTTGTCCCTTAGTCTTTTTATTTTCTTATCTCTTTTGCACTAAAAACAATTGATGTAAGTGATTCTCTGGAATTTAATAGAAAGAACAGGGGCTGCCATTCATCTCTTGTCTATTCCCTTGAGTTCATCACCCCAGACCACTGGGTAAAGAGCCCCCTGATCAGGGGCTTTGATTCTCAGGCTCTCTAGACTCTGTGATAACAAAAACATGTCAGAGAGCCCCAGAGGACCCATCCATTTTAAGAGCTCTTCTGAGATTTAGAAGAGAAAGAATTCTTTTTTGGGCCACTCGTCAGAATTAGGTTATGTTCTAAATTGAGTAGGGCAAAATGTGTCATATGTGGCCCAGTTCTGTACCCAGCACTCATACACACATACATAGAGGCTTTGAGGATTTAAGATCGCTTTGCTATCACAGGATACACATTTGCTTACAACTCATCAAATGAGTTGCTTTTGTAAAAGTTACATTTTATACTGAAGAGGAAAGACCCTTGTAAGTTACACTTTTTGTATCTATGGAATCAAAGACCTGAAGAGATTTGTGAGAGTATCAAAGTATACACTGCTAATGGGAATCCTGCAATCTAAACCAAATTCTTCCATGGAGTGTTTTAGAAAGTCACTTGATGAGACTCAGTTGACTTTCCTGAAAGTATTTTCTTGGAAAATAATCTCTAAGACAATACTTCTCAAAATTAAATGTGTAATGGATCACCTGGGGGCTATGTCACATGGCAGTCCTGAACCTGGTTCTGCTACTCTGCATTTTTAATAATTATTCATTGTTCCCAGGTGATATTCAAATTGCTTATTCATGGGTTGTATTTCAAGGTGAAGCTTTGAACTGAAAGACTGAATGAGCGAAGATCTCCTGAGATTCAGTGTCATATCATGGAATTGAAGAAGTGTTACTCAATCTACTATAATTCAGATACTAAGAATGTTCTCCCAGAATGTTCTTAAATATTCCGTTTAAGCTCTGATCTTTGGGGAAGCTACTTAGTCTGATTCAGGTGATTCATGAGGTTCAGTGAGCCTGAAGAGGCAATACATCATGGAGGGTTAGCAGGGAAGGGTAATTTTAATTTGCACACCAGATCTTTGGAATGAGAATTTGAGTTTTCCAGAAGTGTCATTTTTACACACAAGTAAAGATATTGTCTCTGTACCTTGCTGGCTTAATTTTATCTTGGTGAGTCTTAGGAGGAAGCAGAGGAAAGGCTATGGGATAGCAGATGGGCAGACTGTGTCCAATCCTGGCTTTTCTTGTGAAATCTGGAAGGAAGCATTCCCTCAAGCCTCCTGTCTCTGCCAGGATGAGTGCAGACATTGTCAGACTGAACCAGCCTCTGTGAATTTGCATTTTGGAAACAAATGTCTGGACTGATAAAGAGAAAATAAATCATTGCATTTTTGTTTTTCATCATCTAGTGAAGTAAAGTGGGTTTTCCATTATGCCTTGTCAGTGCCTGAGTCCTCAATCACAGAAGGATATATAATTCTCTTGGACTGTCCACTAGTCACAGTGAGTGAAATTGACAGGACTACTTTTAGCAGGAAATGGCCCTCACTTTATGGAAATGCAGCTGAAATCACATTCGAGGTGTGTCTCTTATTTTCTCAGGACCACTCCCTGGAAAGGAAGTCATGTTCAACATGGAGCTATTAGCCTCAGTTACACAGGTTGATGTGGCTAGGCCAAACGTATCACTACAGCTGGGAATGATGGAGAGTGTTTGATGGGGACTTGATGAATCCCTATATACGAAAATGGACACAAGTGCTGTAATTATTTTTACAAGCATGTTTGCAACCAATCAGTGAGTTAAAGTTTATAATCATCATACAGAATAAGCAGGAAATTAAACAATAGATGGAGCAACTGGTGTGGACATACAAATATCTTGATTCCTACTAATCAAGGGCAGATCATTAGGGTGATAGTTTCATAGGGCGTTCAATTTCTATCCTAGCAATTTAAATCAAATATATTCAATCCTTCTCTCTAATACATGCTTTTTCTAATACTCCCAAGAAAATGTCCCTGGCACATTTGATTTTAGACTGGATTACTAATCAAAATCAATCACTTGAGAGAATTCAGAAAACATGTGTTGCTAGTGTTATATGTGATCGTGCATTATGTCCAACTGAAAAGGAGGTTTTGTTTTTTGTTTTATCTGTAATCGCATCCCCGCCCCCCCCCAAGTCTTACAGTGTTCTATAGATGAAGAAATGCAGACTTGTTCAATCACAGATACCTAGGGTTCAGATGAATGCCTTGCAGCTTATTGGTTGGAAGGCCATTAACAATTTCTTTTTCTCTCTCTCTGAGATCAGCTTGCTTCTTCATAAAATGGTGCTATGATCCATTATGGGACTGTGAGTAAGATAAAACGTAAAGTGCGTGGAATAGTCCCTGGCTCATAATGAGCATTCGGCAACATCACGAGCATTTAACAACAACAAAGAACGCTGCAGAAAGCAGCAAATAAATTGTAATAAACCGTAGAGCAAGAACAGGAACAACACTTAATCACTAAAATGTTGCTTCTACTTCAAATGGGAGCTCTGGCTACAGATTCACAACATCCATAAGAAGATACTAAGGCACTAGAGAATGTGCCCTGGTTGGCAGACACGTTGCTGCTTTCTAAGAGTACTTGCAGCTGAGGCTCAACAAACAAGTGTCTTGGCAGCCTCTTCAGAAGAACAGAGGCCTATATCACCCCACTGAATTTCTCACCAAATATATTCAGCTGGTTCTATTTTAAGGGAAATCTAATAATAAATGACAGCCTGAAATGATTATATGAATAATTATAAGCTGAATCAAAAAATAAAATAAATGCAACACCTAAATTTATACCTTCTACATCTCTACTTGGGGATTTGGTTATTTTCACAAAGGCCTTTCTGAGTCGAGCATTTTGATCCTGAGTTTGAGTGGAAATCAGCTACCTCAGAAGGCTGCCTGAGATCCTTAGAAGTAGGTCACTAGAATTAACTTTATTATGTGTCTGTTGTCACTCCAGACAAGTTCTTCCTTTCTAAGCTCTGCTTCTTGATCTCAGCATTGTAAATAATAGCAGCCCATCTTCCTCTGTGTGAACTATGGGGTTTAAAAGAGGAGAAAGTGAAGGAGGATGGTAGGACGAGATACAAAGGATAAATACAGGACTGGGTTAAGCATATACACATTTCCAAATGTGATATTGTTCTCCAAAAAGGCAGATAGTAATGTTAATCAGTCATAAAGCAATATAATCTGTTTTTTTAAAACACCTTATCTCATAGAAGTGTACAGAACAACGAAGGGATATTACATAGAAAACATTGTCTGATCTCCTAAGGGTTGCTGTTCTGTTATAAGTATCTTACCGTATTGTTATAGTCTCTGTATTGTGTCTGTGTTGTGAAGACTCTGAGTTGAGAACTGGATTAATAACAATTCACTGACTCAGAGACTCTTTATAGTTACCTTCTATTTCATGAAGCCTCTTAAATTTTCTGGAGAAAGGAGGGAGTGAGAACTGATGTTCAGATTGTTTAAGATGGGAAAATGAGATGGCATTTATCATGTGGCTTGCCCAGTGCTCAGAACATGAAATCTTATTTTTCTCCCCACTTTTCCACCCATAGCTGTAATGGCAACAACTGCAGTAAGGAGAGCCACAACCACGGTTTTGCTTCTGCCTGATAGTCTTGGCTGAGATATCTACTTGCTAATCCCTGCTCTTCTCAAATCTCACCTCTTCACAGGAACTTTACCTGAACCCCTTTATGATGGCAGTGTATGCTCAGGGAAACAGCGGCCTCCAAGTTCTGCTCCCTGTCTTCATCTACCCATTGCTGCAGGCTTCACATTTAATTTCATTTTCCTACTGTAAGTCTTCCTCCATTAACATGGCACCTCCAGGGTCCCAGGGTCGTTGTTTTGTTGACTCTTTTTTCCGAGTTCTTGAATTTATAGTCCAGTGCAGTACTTGGTATAAAATGGACCCCCCTAACTGACAATGTTGTTTTCAAATATTCCAGGGGGTCAGAGCTGCACAAACCAAGATAATTCTGGCAATAAATCATCATAGATATGGTCAAATATGAGTGTTTTAAACCTAGGGTGTTCTCTTTCATGTTATTATATATTGGATAAATAATAAATATACTTCTACCTCTTTCTGTATAACAAGGCTTCATTCCTGCTTTGTCAGTGAGCTCTTTTGACTTTAATAACAATGACATTTTAGATACAAGAATACATGTATTCTTTAAGATAGTTAACCTTTCAATGTGGCATTTCACTGGATGTCTAATTAGCTGCATCATTTTGTTGTTTGCTATATTAAATCAACAGGTCCTTAGTCTCAAATAACTAACCTGGCTTAAATAATCAGTCTTTATAACAAGAAACTTTCTATCTCTTAAAGTGTCTCACCTCTTGTCCTGATTACTCTATTCCTTTGAAAACATAATGTCCTTGCTGCAACTTTCTGTCTGTGTTAGTCTTTCTATTAAGGATATGCAACTTCTGTAACTTTACTTGAGGGTAGTTCTTTTCTTTAACAATTATAATAAGTTCATCCAATTTCTACTTTTGTACAGTGAAGTAAGAAACTTTGGGAAACCAGCCAAGCAAAGCAGAAATAAGATTATAAGCCAGGCAGGGAAAAATTCCTATCATATTACTTACATTTGAGAATCTTACTTTTGACAAGTTCTCATTACATGAGTTAATATAATTAGAGAGCATGCAAATCATTGAAACAGTCAAACGTGTGTTTAGTTCTTTGAGTATTTATCTAGTTCTGTGTGCTAATTTTAATTAGAGAAAACAAATACAATTATTATGACAGATATTTTATGTCTTAATTTTATTGATTGAAATTTGTGATTTTCAATATCATTAATAAGTCTTTCTCATGCACACAATTCCAATACCATGCCCATCACCACTATATCCACATCCCTCTCCCAAGGACCTAACAAACTCTCTCTTGAACTCCTATCTCCTCAACTCAATTGTGTAGATAAGATCTAACACTGTGTTGCCTTTAGATCTTCGATGATACTTTGCTGTGTATTTTTAAGTCCCACAAATGAGTGAGATCATTTCTCTATTCATTTCGTTCTGACTGAATTCACTCATGACAAATATTTTAAAGGCATAAGCTGGTGAACTCTCACAATATTCTTATAGTATAGCACTGTTATTCTCATTTTAAAAGAGGATGTAATGAGGCCTAGAGTGATTTAGAAACTTGATTCAACATTCACTAAGTTTATCATATGCACCAGAACTATGTATAGATATTTCTAAGTCCAACTTCTTGATACTCTGGCCCTGCTTTCCTATAGTTGCCAATGTCTGTGTTCTCTGCTAATGATTGGCCTTTGGTGGAAGCAAAATAATAGATCAGTGTTTGGTGAAGTAAATAGTAGAAACAGTCCTTTGGATGAAAGGTTGTGCCCTGAGTTAAATGGTTGGTTAAGGAGACCAGAGTCTCAATTAGATCATACTCTAAAGAAGCTTATTCTAAAATAATTTCTCTTACTAATAAATGAGCAAAAACCTAAAAATCCTTCCGAGGAAAGACCTACATAAAATGTATTTCACGGGCTTTATATTTTGAACACTTAAAATAAATATGAGAAGATAACAGAAATAAGGTTCTTCATAATACTCAACCTCTTGACATAGACTCTATATTATCCCTGTTTTTCATGGATAAGATAAAAGTTACTGCCTTCTACATTTTTATTTGTCTTTTGTTTTACTTTGTGTGTGGCTCCGTGGGAGAGCTTGGAGTACCTGCATGAATGAAATCAGTTATTCTATCAAAGAATTTACAGATTTCTTGACAAATAAAAGAGCAGATAAATAAAAAGCAGATATGGCATCACTGGACGGCTACCTGCAAAAAAGTGGGCTCAGAACTCTGCCTAACACCATGTACAAATGTAAGATCAAAATGGATTAAAGACCTCAACATCAGACCAGAAACCATAAGGTACATTGAAGACAAAGTTGGCAAAACCCTCCATGACATTGAAGCTAATGGTATCTTCAAAGATGCCACGCCACTGGCCGAGCAAGTGAAAACAGAGATAGATAAATGGGACTATCTTAAACTAAGAAGCTTCTGCACCTCAAAAGAAACAGTGACCAAAACACAAAGACAGTCTACAGAATGGGAAAGGATATTCGCCGAACACATATCTGACAAAGGGTTGATATCAAGGATATACAAAATACTGGTTGAACTCCACAAGAAGAAAACATCCAACCCATCAAAAAATGGGGCAATGAAATGAACAGAAACTTTCTCAAAGAAGAAATCCAAATGGCAAAAAAGCACATGAGAAAATGTTCTACATCATTAATTATCAGGGAGATGCAGATCAAAACCACAATGAGATACCATCTCACACCTCAGAGATTGGCCCACACATCCAAAAGAACAAAAGCAACCGATGCTGGCGAGGATGTGGAGAGAAAGGGACACTGTTTCACTGTTGGTGGGAATGTCGACTGGTTCAGCCTTTCTGGAAAACAGTATGGACGATTCTCAAAAAATTAGAAATTGAGCTCCCATTTGACCCAGCAATACCACTCCTGGGAATATATCCCAGAGAGGCAAAAATGTATAGTCGAAGTGATATCTGCACTTGTTTGTTCATTGTAGCACTCTTTACAATAGCCAGAACCTGGAAGAAACCTGAATACCCAAGAACAGATGACTGGTTAAAGAAACTTTGGTACATCTACACAATGGAGTACTATGTAGCAGTTAGAAAAAAAATGAAGTCATGAAATTTACATACAAGTGGTACAACATGGAAAGTATCATGCTAAGCGAAATGAGTCTGAAAGAGAGGGATAGACATAGAAAGATTGCATTCATCTGGGGAATATAAAGAAACAAAATATGAGATTAATACCCAAGAATAGCTGAGATCAACACCAGGAGAATTACTCCATAGCTCAGAGGCCAGCCAGGCATTCTAGGGGAAAGGGCAGCTCAGATGAGAAGGGAGCACCAAATAAAGGGTGTTTGGAGGATCCTCCCAGGAGGGGAGATGCATGTTGAAAGTAGACTATGGACTGAACATGTTTGCCACTCAAAGCCTCTTTTGCAGACCACAACACTCAAAAGGAGAGAGATAACACAAGGGATTGCCCTGCCACAGAGGCAGGGTGAGATGGGAGGGATGGGGGTGGGAGGGATATTATCCATGGTGATGGAAAATGGGCACTGGTGGAGGGATGGGTATTTGATCATTGTAAAATTGAAACCCAAGCACAAAAAAATTGTAAATCTACAACTGTACCTCATGGTGTTTCACTAAAAATTAAAAAAAATTAAAAAATTAAAAAATAAAAAGCAGTTAAGTGACAAATATGATAGTTGACCTTTGTAAAACTACTGAGATATGGCATCTCATTTAATTTGGAAAGGACAAGGAGGTTTTACTAGGGAAAAATATACCTGTGCTGTGTTTTAATAACAAATGAAAAAATCTGGTTGAAAAGAGGACTAGACAACTAGACGAGTGGAGTTTCAGTTGAAGTAAGTACCAGAAGCAAGCACGTTGGGTTTTCACTGACTCTTATTGATCCATGCCATCCTCTATAAACAGTAAACTTATATTTTAAAAATGCACTTACAAAATCTCTGGAGTGAAAAACCTGAAGAAGATTCTATGTAAGCACATCAAAAGCTTCATTTAACATTCAAGGTGACATTTGTGTGTCTTACATCTCTTGGGAACTTGAAGATGTGTATTTGTGGAAAAGTCTATTTAAACTTGGACTGTTGTTTCTTTTGTAGTGATTTGAAACTGAATACATTAAAACCAACTCTAAACTCTTACAAAAATTTTAAGAGAAAAAAAATTGCTCCTGAAAATCATTATTGTCAAGACAGACTTAAAGGAAGATTAAATTTATGGTTTATTTTTTAAGGACTTTTTTTTAAAATCACCATGAGATAGAGTTACAACCCTTTATGGTTTATTAATTAGGCCAAATACTTTTTCGTATATTTATAGCCTATTAATCTATGAAATACCCTAGGATATTCCTAGAATAAATCAAAGATATACTGTAAACAGGAAATAACATTACTAAGAGTGGCAGAATTTGCATTCGAGATTGTTTCTAACTTTTATTCCAAGTCAAGCTATGTTCAAAGTTTCTGCAGTTTAATAAAATAAAATAAATAAAAGGAATGGTTATATTTTCCCCGAGATACTGCAAATCACTTCCAGGTAAAGATATAATTTGTAAGGGAATATAGCATTATAATTTCCTTACAATCATTCCTTACTTTTGTTTCAAACATAAAATTCTTTCCCAAACCTCGTTGATGCCAACTTTGACCAGAACCCCCAGCATGTCTTTCTGGGTTGACCTAGCACAGAATAAGAACAACCTTACAAGGTATGCAGGCACCTTTACCTCTAAAATGTTCAATATATATTTATGCTTTCATCTTTCCCGTCTCCCTGTAAAACCTACATTTCTTAGACTCTACAGTAGGTAGAATAATGTCTCAGAAAATGATCCATGTACACCCAGGATGTGAACCTGACCTTATTTGAAATTAAGATTTTTAAAATCCAGTCAGATTATGATGGTGCCATATTGGACTAGGATGATTCCTATAGCTAATGGTCGGTGTCCATATATGACCAGGGAGATTTGGACAGAGGCATAAAGGAAACAGGCACATCTGAGAAAACCCACCTGATTTCAGGAACAGAGATTGTATATAAATTCTTGTAGCACTCAATGAAACAAGGAATTATTTTCTCCAATAGCTTGACTGCAGATTTCAGAAAAATAGAAGGAGCAGGGAAGGGGGGAAACGATTGAATAAATTTCTGTTATTTTTAAGCCATTTTGTTTACAGGAAGTTACTACGGAAACTTATTAAATATTATGACCTCTTCTTTTGTTTTATTTTTGTATTGTGTTTGGGCCACACCAGGTGTTCTCAGGGCTTATTTCTGACTATGTGCTCAGGGGTCAAACCTTGGGGGCTTGTGGGACCATGTGGAAAATCAAACCTATCTATTTCCATTCATTGTAAATTTAAGTTTCATAGTGGTACAGATCTTGAAATTGCTGTTTCAATCTACTATTATATCAGCAATATCTAAAATGTATGGATTAAAAAAGATACAAGTCTATGGGTGCCAGTTAGATCTTTAGTCTTGTCTTGTGTCCCCTCATTTGTGCAATTTTTGTGGATATTTACCTGGAATATCCTGAGGAGCTGGGGACTATACGGCCCCTGGTTGAGAAACACAGCTCTAGAGAATCAAATTCCTCTAGTGTAGGGGCCAGAGAGATAGTACAGTGCAAGGGAGATACATGCTTTGCACCCGGCTGATGTGGGTTCAGTCTCCAACATCCCATATTGTGCCTTCAGAACCAGCAGAAATGATTTGTTTTTGTTTGGGGGCACACCCAGCAGTTCTCAGAACTTGCTCCTGGCCCTGCACTCAGGGATCACTTCTGGCAGGCTCAGTGCCCATATGGAGTGCCAAGGATCGAATCTGTTGTATTATTCTCTGGCCCCCAGAGTGATTCTTGAGATCAATGTAAGGAGTAAGCCCTGAAAACTTGCATGTGCTTTGCCCCTCCCTTCCCCCAAAGTCTGTGGCGAAACCTTATGTTTATAGTACGGGTTACTTTTTCTGTTGTTGTTGTTTTTCCCAACACATGCTCACTTCTTGGTCCTGTTTCTATTCTTTGCATTCATTTTCTACTCCAGTTCAGTTATCTACTCTACTTCAGTTTTCTACTCTACTTCAGTTATCTATATACAAATTCATTAATGTGTTGGTGGTAATGGGCTTGTTTTTCAGAGCTGTGATTAAGCCGCAGTCCTAGACATAGGTACTGTGAATCTTGGAATTATGTTTTTGGAAGTGTTCCTGATCTTCAGATGTAATGCTAACTTACGTGCATGTTTCTGTCCTCCCCTGAGGTTGGAGGGTTTTTAATCCCTGATATTCCTTCTCTAGCTCAAATGGATTGCTTCAGTGTTCGTTCATAAGCTACAGTTTTTATTGCTTTTCTCCTTACACAATAATTTTTGCCATATAAGAAAGATTGAGGGAATGCCCTACCACAGAGGTGGGGGGGGAGGTTGGGTGGGGGTGTTGGGAAGGATATTGGGAATACTGGTGGAGGATAATGGGCACTGGTGGAGGAATAGGTAAACAATTATTGTACGACTGAAATTACAAAAGTTGTAAGTTTGTAATTGTACATGTAGAGTGATTCACTAATAAAAACTTTAAAAAAAATTTTAAAAGATACAAGTCTGGGCTGGAGCAATAGTATAGCAGGTAGGGCATTTACCTTGCATGTGGCCGACCAAGGTTCAATTCTCAGCACCCCATATGGTCCCCTGAGCACCACCAGGAGTAATTTCTGAGTGCAGAGCTAGGAGTAACCCCTGTGCATTGCTTGGTGTGACCCAAAAAGCAAAATGAAAAATAAAAAAGAAACAAGTCAAGAATACTCTACTACAGGTATTAGAAATAAAATGAATCTAAGTGAATCTGAGAAAAAAATTACTTAGATGTTTTTAGAGGGAAATAAAGAAGATTAGGTGTCAATAAATTATGAGATGGCAGAAATTAAAACAAGATATAGTACCTAGTAGCATAAGTGATCTAAAAATTTAGAAGATAAAGGGAATTCTGGAACATTGTAGGAGATCTTCCAGGGACATAAGCTTGGATTTCTGATGTCACATGACAACAGACTGGGTAACAAATGATGTTTTTAATATAAGAGGGATCTAATATGTGTGTGCATGTTTGTGTGTATACAGAGTATGACTGCAGAAAATTTAAGAAGAAAAAGCCATGTATCTATCTTAGGAACTCCAGTTTCACCTTTAATTTCCCATATACTTCCCTTGTGTCTTCTTAGAGTTGCTTCCTAAAATTTTTAGAATTTATGTAAGAAAATCTGTTGTGGGGATGTTTTCCAAACTTATTTCAAGTAAGTGCTTGTTTCTGATTCTTTAGATTATCTTCCCTCTGCCAAACTTCTTCCTACTTCAGTACACATGTGTGGATAGAAAGGAAGCAATGCAGCCCAGCATTTGTGCAGAATCCATGAGCAGGGGTCTAACTATTCTATTTCCCTGGAACATAGGGTTTTAAAACCAGAAACAAAACAGGAATGGTGGCCATTCTATTTTCTACATTTTTCATTCACTTAAAGTCAGAACTACATTTCTTTCTTCTATTTAACTAGACAAAATTTCTGCAGTTATCAAGAAGTGAGGATCGGGAACATTGAAATTATTGTCTAGCCTAAATCCAGTGTTTATGAACATACTGTTCATAAATCCATGGTGTTTATTGAACATTTGTTAATACTACATCTATTTATATTTAGAAATTGGTATTAGGTTCTTTTGAATTGTGGATAATTGTAAGTTATACATTGATTACATGGTTTGTGTAATGGCCTAATTGCTTTTACCTCTTTAGAAAAGTCTTTACAAACATATCTTTGACCTGTTAGGCTCTGGTGCCCAATCAATTAATTTTTAAAACATTCTTATGAACTTAGAACAATGCATTTGCCAGGTTGTATTCTACACATTCATTTACCTATATTATCTTCCACTGGAACATAAGATCTGATGATAAAAAGATATTATATTCTTGCTAGGAATTTAATAGACACTTGTAGTATAAATTAAGCTCTGTTGTTTTGGTTTAATTTTTTTGTAAATGAGGGTTCCAGACAGGACAAGAAATAATCTATGAGGATTTATCTATATTTCAGTGAAGCAGATGTGTGTTTGAAGAACAAGGATTATATTATGACATATTTATTAAAACCCGGTACTTTATTCATTTATATTAATTTATGAAAATACCCACGTAATGAAGCACTCAGAAAGCTGAAGATTAAATCTGTACGGAAGCAATGAGTTAGTTTCTATTCAAAAAAAAAAAAGAAACACTTATAGATAATATTGAACAATGGCAAATCCTTGGTGTTGAAATACAGAATGTTTACCAAACAATGGGGGTAGGGATGAGGGAGACAAGAGAAGAGCAGAAGAAACTTGAGCACAGTGGTAGAATTCCACGGATATGTTGTGGATGGTAGGTTGAGTAATTTTATCTACTGATACAATAAACTTTAACACGCTTGCAACTACATAAATGATCATTTGGAAACTAAGGCCCAGGTCCAGCAGTTTTTAGAGCTTACTCCTGGCTCTGCACTCAAGAATTGCTCTTGGCATGGCTTGGGGTACCCAGGATAGAACTCAAGTTGGCCACATGCAAGCAAAATTCCCTACCCAACTGTAACATTCCTCCATCCCCTACTTAAACTATAATTTTAAGTAGAGAATAACATTTTACAGTCAACTCAGAAAAATATGCATTTTCTAAATATTCAATAATATAGTCCATGTTCATATAGAGTCTTTAAAATGATAGCACGATGCTATGTACTAGCATATATGTTGGAAAAAATACTAACCATACTAACCAGTATGTTATATGCTTCTCCATGTCTTTGTCCAGAGATTAGACACACAAACATGCATACACAAAGTTTTACTAAAACTTCTAGATTTTTATCTAATTTTTGTCTTTTGCTCCTCATAGGATTGTTAGTCCTCTGGCAACAAAATCATGTCTTCAGTTATTAATAAGTCCTAAAAATAATATATTTCAATATGACACAAGTTAGACAAACAATATCTTGTTTTGCCTAATAAAACAAGTTTCTATATTGTTTACTAGCTTTAAAAGTACACTGTTAAAAATATAGCCAAAAGTGGCCTTTTCTGTGGCATTGAAATTGCTCTATTGTATAAAACTGAGGAGGTACTAGGACATTATAACTGAATCCCACACATTTTCACTTAAACTGCAATAAATATTGAAAACAAACAGCTAGAATTCTGTCTCAAATCCTCCTCCAGAATTCAAGTTGCTAGCAAAAAAAACACATGTTTTCCTTCATTTTTTTTTCTTTTCTTAATAAAGCTACTCTAAGAAGAGATTAAATAATGCATCAAGGAAAAAAACCTTTTAACTTTTAATCAACTGCTATGTTTTAAAGAACTGCAAATACAAAACATTATGCTCAAGAAAATATTTTAAGAGAATAATAAACATCCTTGAATTCTAATATTGTAGTTCACCAGTTACAGGCACTGCAAAGAAAACAACAATTTAAATATTGTATTCCCACACACTTCTCTCTTTGCTTTTGCTCACTAAAATATAATCACTCACTTTCTTGGATAAAGGCCATCTAGTCACAGTACCAAAAATAAAGTCAGTTAAGAATAGCTTCAGAAAAATGCAATAAGGTTGTATTTTGATACTAATTGTTGATTTATAATTTCTTGTGTATTTGAGGTGTAAGGATTTATTTTCAGCTATATAATTATTTCCAGTGGCCAAAAGCTAAATTATTTGAGTAGGAGAAGCTAAGTGGAAAACACAAATACCACATGATTATAGCAAGAAATCTTAGAGTCATTTTTCTAAGTAATGTCCACAAAGTTCAATGTGACTCTACTGAAAGGGAATTCTTTACACAGTGTTCAAATACCTCACCACTGTGCCTTACTTTACAAAATCTCACCCAAGCCACTAAACGCTGAAGTTACAGGATGAATGAGTAAATAAGTGAGCTTTGGAGATGTTCTACAGAACTAACCCAGTGCGTTCTATGGGGGCTGGTTTTAAATTTCATGCTCCACTGCTTAAAAAACAAAGGAGCCTAAAACACGGGTGCTTTTCAGGAATGCAACACATGTTTTGCAATACACTGGACTTTTGTATATTGGATTTTGGCATCATCTTGTTCACTCTTTAACTAATAATGTGATGAGCAGCATGATCAAAGGGGAAGACCAACTGATGATAGAGCAAATCCATGCAATGC
This sequence comes from Sorex fumeus, assembly GCF_029834395.1. Taxonomy (NCBI): domain Eukaryota; kingdom Metazoa; phylum Chordata; class Mammalia; order Eulipotyphla; family Soricidae; genus Sorex; species Sorex fumeus. Next base: position 5,125,540 of record NW_026606134.1, on the reverse strand, counting down.
TAAAATTTTCATCAACTTCTTCTAGGAATTGGGGAGATAAGATAGACTCCAGTCTTCCTGCTCTGCTTCCTGTACCCTTTGTGCCTCCCAACTTTCCCTTAAGTCATGCTCCACAGGAAAGGCCTGGTGTTTCCCTTGTGTTGAAAGTTGTTAACATACAGACCTATGTGTGCCATTCTAGAAAGATTCACCTCCAAGGTTGACTTTTATCATAGGGGAACTTGGGTTTTGAACTTGCTTTTCAGCTTTATACCAACCATAGTGAATGAATAAAAAAAATTATACTACAAAACCAAATGTTAGAAGTAGCAGTCCAGTTCAAGCCTTCTGATTTGGAATACCACTTTCATCGGTGACTCTTTCATGAATTCCTAAGTGATGAGTGTGGTTTGCCTTCCAATAGCAGCACATTTTCCATACTAGATTATGTTTTAATAATCTAGTATAATACAAATATGTTTTATATTGTCATATGTTAATAATTTGTTAATCATGGACTGTCATATATTGTTTTATCCAATGAAGGTAATTAAATTTGAAGTGCAGAAGTTACAAGACTGTTTAGCTGGTAGTTTAGGATATCCAATGATTAAATATCCTAATGATTTAAATTATACATTCTCAAAAGTCAATAGAAATATATTGATTATTTTAATATATCCTAGAGTAATAGTGATACACAACTAATTAAAAAAACCTATCAGGAATAAAATACTTACTATGTGCTAGGAGATACACATTTATAAATAAATGTCATCTTTGGATTTACAAGAGATTTATACAATTGAGAACATTACAAATGCCACCAACTTGGAACGTATTGAATATCTTGGAGTGTCAGAGTGCACTGGAGTTTGGAAACGTTTCTTAAAAGGGCTGGAGTGACAGCACAGAGGGTAAGACATTTGCCTTGCACACAGCTGACCCGGAGTCGATTCCTCCATCCCTTTCAGAGAGCCTAGCAAGCTAAAAGTAGTAACAAGTCTCACAATGGAGGTGTTACTGGTGCCCGCTGGAGCAAATTGATGAACAACAGGAGGACAGTGCTACACTGCATACTGTTAAGCATGAGAGAGCTAGACAATGTTTTTGCCCAGCCTCCTCCTTTTTTCATCAACAGAAAACACCGTTTTTAACTGGAGCAGCAACATGCCTAGAGAAAATAGTCCTCGATTCAGTTTCTCACTGTTAGGAGTGGCTATTTGACACCATTGAAACAAAAGTTATGAGAAAAAATAACTAGCCTTTTAGTACTAGATGAAAATTCCAATGGTGATATTATTTTCCTACTTAAAGAAGGGAAGGAAAAGGAAAAAGATAAATACACTCAGTTGGCATTTTTTTCCTATTCATATTTCCCCTTTGTTCTTGAATGCAATGTGGGTACGGAGTCTAGAGGCATGCTAGCCATCTGTAAGCATGAAAAAAGAGTCACAGATGAAAGTGGTATTCCAAATTAGAAGGCTTGAACTGGACTGCTACTTCTAATATTTGGTTTTGTAGTATAATTTTTTTATTCATTCACTATGGTTGGTATAAAGCTGAAAAGCAAGACTCATAAACTGATTGTTTCCAAAAATGCAACCCTTTGCTTTATTCAAATTGCTACTCTGAGAATATCTTTCCCCAAAACCATTTTAGAGTCATCCTTGCAAATGATGAAGTATTTGTAGGTGTTTTTATGATGTGCTTATACAGTGAAGGAGTTAGACAACGTGCTGTGAATTGATGATTCAGTTCTCTGCAGAGATCTCATTTCCGAAACTAGAGAAAAAAAAATGACAAGAAAATTAGAGGAGTAGTATAAGATTGACAAGCTGACACAATTGAAGTTGGGTTCCTTGAGCGAATTTCTAATTCGTTTCAAATATCACCTTGTTACTGGTCTGCTCGTGGTGTTAATTTTGTGCTGGGTGTGTCTTGGGGTTGTTTTCTCTTGTAACTAAATGAGGAAATATAAAAATAACTAGTGACTGTAAGATAGAGACAGTTTTATTGCAAACACAACAGAATTTATATATGTAAATGATTCTTAGACTTTACCGAAATGACCTTAAGATTTTGTTTTCTGATTTTGATGACACTGACAGAATTTTATGATAAATTACTCTTTTGAGATCATTATAGAGCCTGTTTATGAACCAAGAGAGAAAATCAACCTTCTTATTTTGTAGCCACACTTAAAAGTCATTGAAAATTATATAAGTGATATTTTAAAAGAACCTGTATTCAGTTGAAAGAATTCTGCATCTTGGGGTTTAGAAATCTTGTTAAAAAGCATTTTCAGAGAGTTGTACTTGTTGTTGGATATATATCTATATTTGGCTTGGGCCCACTCTCAGTGGTTTTCAGAGCTTACTCCTGGCTTTGTGCTCAGGGAGTTCCTAGTGGTGCTCAGGCGCCTGTATGAGTTGCTGTGGATCAAACCTGGATTGGCCACATACAAGGTATATGATTTACCCTTGTAGTATTTCTTTGGCCCTAAGTTTTATATCTTTATATTTCTATATACTTTTATATTTTTATTCTTTTATACTTCTAGAGAACTTCAGAAATTTTAGATTTCCTTATTGTTTATGTTTATAACAAATTTCATTTTTCAGATATAGAAATTGCTGCTCAGAGATGGTAATTAAATTTATTAATGCTATGAGACCTAAAATGTCTCTAAATCAGATATGAAATGATGGTGTTCTGAACACATTATTTTTAGTCAATACTCATTTTTTCTTCTCTCTCTTAAATGAATCTTGAGCAACTGTGTATATTTACAGTTATTAATGAGATCTAGAGTATTTTCATTATAATTTATAAATTTAACTGTGATTCTATTCTAAATTCCAATATATTGTTAATATAGATATTTAAAAATAAGTGACTTTATTCGTTATTTAAATGTTCATTATGTCAAGTGACTCTAACTGAAAACATAAATTTGCACCTACTATAAATTATTACATTTCTTAAGTGGTAGAAATTTTGAATTTTTTCCATTAATATATTTATTTATTGTTGGTGATTTTATTTTTTTTTAATTTTTATTAGTGAAACACCATAAGGTACAGTTGTAGACTTACAAATTTTTGTGCTTGGGTTTCAATTATACAATGATCAAATACCCATCCCTCCACCAGTACCCATTTCCCACCACCACCACGAATCCCAGTATCCCTCCCACTCCCTATCTCCCCCCATCCCACCCTGCCTCTGTGGCAGGGCATACCCTTTTGTTCTCTCTCTCCTTTTGGGTGTTGTGGTTTGCAAAAGAGGCATTGAGTGACAATCAAGTTTGGTCTATAGTCTACTTTCAGTATGCTTCTCCCATCCTGGGAGGGTCCTCCCAACACCCTTTATTTGGTGCTCCCTTCTCTATCTGAGCTCCCTTTTTCCCTAGCTTGTGTGGCTGGCCTACAAGCCATGGAGCAAAATTCCTGGTACTAATCTCAGCCACTCTTGGGTGTTAGTCTCCTATTTTGTTACTTTATGTTCCCCAGATGAATGCAATCTTTCTATGTCTGTCCCTCTCTTTCTGACTCATTTCGCTTAACATGATACTTTCCATGTAGTACCACTTGTATGTAAATTTCATGACTTCATCTTTTCTAACAGCTACATAGTACTCCATTATTTTCAATAAAATATTGGAAACAGAAGGTCGAAGCCATAAAAACAGAGGGTAGGGCATTTGCATTGCACACATTTAATCCCCGTCATCCCATGATCCCATGTCATCCTCCTTGACCCATCAAGAGAGATCTCTGACCAAAGAGTTAGGAATAAGCCCTGACCACTGTCAGGTGTGGCCCAAACCATCCCTCAAAACATAAAAAGAAAAAAAAGAAAACATTTTCTTTATTATGTTGTCACATTTCTTAATGTCTTTTTTAACAGTAATACAGAAGCAAATTCTTTTTTAGTATTCATATTTCTGTGAGTTTGTATTTTTCTTATTCACTCTCTACCTCTGCTGCAAGAATTATTTTTTGCTGTAAGTACAACATAATCATTTTTATGAATGTTACATTTTCTAAGTCCTTAGTTTTTAAGTCCAAACTCTTCCATATATCATGTATGACCCACCAAAATCTACTGGACCTAATTATAGGCTAGACATGCTTTTCATACTGTATATTTTTGCCCTAGCTACTACAAATTTCACAATACTTTTACAAATATATCTTTAAGTAATCTTAAGTCTATACTAGGCTAATTTTTCCATGCAGGATGTTCTTAATGCAACCGGACTATGTCCAGGTAAAAATAAAAGCACTTCACAATAAGAAGAGGATTTGTAAAGTATTATTATTATTTTACAAACCTTAATCATTTCTAATATCTTAGCCTAGACAATTGATTATTTTTTAATTCCTGGCTCTAGCAGCATTTTTCAACTGGGCTCATATGTCCCCAGTGTGCTCCCAAGGTATTACAATGAGACCACAGTGAAAATTAAATAAATGGGTGGTGGCACAACATGAAACTAGGGGCCAACTTGTAGTATGTGCCCACTGGAAGAAAATAGATCACAGTTTAAAAATGTAAAGAAATACTGATTATTTAATTTATTCCACCAGAATCTTATGAGTTAAATAATTTTACTGAATAATTGGTGAAGCAGAAGATTCAAAAATATCTCCCTAATTATTTCTTATAAATTACTTATCACTATCACTCCGTTGTTCATCGATTTGCCCAAGCAGGCCCAGTAACGTCTCCATTCGTCACTATCATGTGCTAGTGTAGCCCGATGACATAATGTGGGCTTTTTCAGGATCAGGGGAATGAGGACCATCATTGTTACTGTTATAACTTATAATTACTTATAACTGCAAATAATTTGATACTATAAATTTGGGGCTATGAGATTTACATTCTGAAATTAGTTAAGAATGGTCTAATGATACTATATATTTTATTTTTTTCACTTTTTTCAAAATTGTCAAAGTCCCTTTGATAAACACCTCTGTGACTAAAATAAGTAGAGAATCAGCTTCAAACCTTGAACTTCAAAATAAGATCCAACACCGAATAGGAAAGAGAGAACAAAAGGGAATGCCCTGCCACAGAGGCAGGGTGGGATGGGGATGGAATGGGGGATGGGAGCGTTACTGGGATTCGTGGTGGTGGGAAATGGTTACTGGTGGAGGGATGGGTATTCAAAATAAATAAATAAATTTAATTAAAAAAAAAGATCCTCCAGAATGAGGACTATCAACTCCATACTGCCATTGAAATTCTGCATCAGTTTCAGTAAAATTTGATGGTGGAGTAGAGTGTAATGTAATGACGATGCTTTACAAGCACATTAACTGAGCACCTTTCCATGTCCCGGGTGCCCTCATTTGATCCTCAAAGCAGTGCCAAGACATGCATATTTAGATGCAAAGAAATCTTTTGGGCTGGAAACATGGTACAAGTGGGTAAGACACTTGCCTGTACACAGTCAACCTGTGTCACATCCCTGACGTCGAATATGGTCCCCTGAGCCCTGGCAGAAGTGATTGATCCCTGACTGTAGAGCCAGGAGTTAGCACTAAACATAGGAAGCTGTGGCCCCAAAACACAAAAAATAAAAATTAAAAAAGAAATCTTTGGAGGTAGCGAGGCAGATAGAGATGAGAGGGTGCCTGGGTAAGCAGACATATAGCTCTCCATCTGGGTGCTTCCTACTTTACATCAGTTCTGGGACCTCAGAATGACAGCAGGACTCAATACCCACCCCTGGTGCCAATTTTTACCCTGAGTTAGTTAGAGATGGGGCAGTTGCTTGAAAAAATTAATTCTAAGGTGTTGTGGTTAATTACCATTGGATTTGAGAGTAAACTATAAATTGTTTCATTTATCCCATCCATCTTTATTGATTATGTGACATGAAGTACACGAGGAACTTGCGTAATTAGCAAATATTTCTACCCTCACATTGCTTTCAAGTTCAAATTTGTCTTCTTCTAATGAACTTGTTGATTCAACCAGTTCTTATTTGATTAATTTTGTAATCTCCCCACAGTGCTTAAGGCTTACTTCTACCAATAGTTTTTCTGCCTGTTTAGTACTGTGAGGCCATGAGATGCCCAGAATTGAATTGGGGGCCATTTACCTGTGAAGTATCCACTCCAACCCTTTACTACAGCCCTGACCCTTTTCTATCTGTTTTTAAAGTGTAATAGAGGACCAGGGGAATAGTACAGTGAATAGGGCAATTTCTCTCCATGCAGCCTGACCCGGGTTCAATCCCTGCTACCCCATATGATACTCTGAGTCTCCCAGGAGTTATTTCTGCTTACAGAAGCCGGGGGAAGTCCTGAGCACTGCTTGGTATAGGCCCAAGCCCACACGGCAGAGCCTGGCAAGCTCCCCGTGACGTATTCGATATGCCAAACACAGTAACAACAAAGTCTCCAATGGAGACGTTACTGGGCCCGCTGGAGCAAATCGATGATCAGCGGGAGGGCCTTTACCTTTTTACCTTTTACCTAGAATATACTTTTACAAAAGATGGATTTGGCTCAATATCAGTCCGTGCCACCCATGTGCCACCTCCAGTGCCCCTATTTCCCTTTGTATCACAAAATGAACTATCTAGTAAGAAAGAGATTCTCAACTAAAACATACTTAAAGTATGATATAGATTGAAAGTGCCAGAATGAAGATGTTCAATAGCTTTCTGGTAAAAAGGTGGTGAAGCACAGGAACATTTTACAGAGGATTTTTCTATCAAATTAGCTGCATCTCCATTTTACTGTTTATTACACTCCTCCTTTCTGAAGGCAATATCTCAAGACCTCATGGGGGCTTTCACCTCCCTTTAAACTCTGACTTGCTGATTTCAAACAATGTTCAAATGAATGCTGGGGTGAGAACAAGCCAGGACAAGTGAAAAAGATGCTTTGGAACTAGAGAGAGCAGTACATAGGACTCATAATAGTGCCCTGGGGTGATTGACCACAATAAATCCAGTTCCACTGGCACTTCTGACCTCTGGCCATCAGGGTCCATCACAAAGAATGAAGCAGCCACAGTGACTTGCCCAGGTACCAAGGCAGCCCCAGCAGCTCCGAACAAAGGGCGTGTTGGCCTTTTTATTAGGTATAATCTCTATGTCCTTCTTCCCTTTCATCACAGTATTCAGAATGAGTTTTCCAATTCTGAGCTGGGATGCAAGGTAGATCAGCAACAGCCTTGGGATTAAAGGGATGCTCTGCGTGTCCTGACATAATTCTTCCTGGCAGGCAGTCTGCGTCGCGGACCCCATAAATCTGCCTTGGTTTGTACTTTCCCTACCAGAACTTTTTCTGCTAGAACTGTTTCTATCTTAGAACTGTTTCTAGCCTTTCTAAGGCCTGTGCTTTGCCAGCAGGACATTTCCTCCTTAGGCCAACGCTTTCCCTTGGGCTTGTTTAACCGTAGATATTCCCTTATCTTGGGGCCTGCATCTAAGTGTTGGTTTCCCGCATTGCCCAGGAGGGTCTCTTTAAGGAACAGAGACATGGGGCTGGAGCAAGAGCACAGCGGGTAGGCCTACCTACCCGGGTTCGATTCCCAGCATCCCATATGGTCCCATGAGCACTGCCAGGAGTAATTCCTGAATGCAGAGCCAGGAGTAACCCCTTTTCATGGCCGGGCGTGACCCCCCCCAAAAAAAACCAGAAACAGACACATGACTAGACAAAGAATCCAGTGGATCAGACATTTGATGCAGATCCTTCCAGAGAAAGGAAGAGCAGTACAAAGACCAGTGTCAGGAGCAAAGACAGGCCCAAGAACCAGAAAGAAGAAAAGAAAAATCCAAGAGTATTTAAGAGAACAGGAAGTTGGGAAGGGAAGGAGGGGCTGATGGAAGAGCCCCTGTCATAATAAACAGGGTTTATGACTAATATCTAAGAAGCAAGCGAGCATGGGCTTCCAGCTGATTTATGCTTTCATTCTTAACATACTCAGTCCCAACAGGTCATCAATACATCATCACTCCAGATCCTTTTGGTGTCTTGTTCTTTCTCAGAAACTATTCCTTTTCTTTCAGGACATTGTGCCACTATGGTACTATAAACATGGCTGTGAAAAAGTCGTCTGGAAAAGGTGCTTCATGTAGCAAAACTCAGCTCCTTTTTATTGGGTGGACAATTGTTGGCTCAGAGGGAAAAGTGGTCTCAAAGCTATGGGTGTTGATATGAGAAACCCCAATAACACTGTAGCACTGCCCTCCTGTTGTTCATTGATTTGCTCAAGCAGGCACCAGTAACGTCTCCACTGTGAGACTTGTTACTATTTTTGGCATATCAAATACGATACCAGTAGCTTGCCAGGCTCTGCCGTGCAGGTGGAATACTCTCAGTAGTTGGTCGGGCTCTCCGAGAAGGATGAAGGAATGGAATCCGGGTCAGCTGCATGCAAGGCAAACACCCTACCTGCTGTGCTATCACTTCAGCCCAACCCCTAATCTTTCAAATATAAGTGATAAAAACAACATGGGTGAAGACACAGACCATGCCCTCATCCACCCAAGGGTGGGATGGGGGTGGGGGAAAAGAAAATCTGAAAAGCTAAAAGCCAGCAGAGTTCAAACACAAGTAAAATTGACACAGGTTAAGCAAAAACGGTTTAACCAATTTCACCAAGCACATTGGAGAAGCTAATCATATTAGAGATGATTAGAAAAGGGACAGTCCATTATAGAATTGGCTTAACTGTTGCTGCAGGAGAAAGCATACTTTGCCCTCAGCTTTGGGAGATAGGAAGGAAGAAATTTTAAACAAGATTTCTATTTCACTAATGTAAACTTCATCCAGCACATGCTGTGATTATAAGTAATATTTATGATTCAGTTAAGGCTCAGGGCTACCAATTAAAAAGTCTAAAATCTCAAACTCATCTCTTCATGGAAAATTCACTCCTCCCTCCTCACTGTTTCTCTCTTCTATTTATTTTATCAAGCTGTTCTTCCTTCCGCTCTGGGCTACACACAGAAGCCACAGATACATTTTTGTTTGGTAGGCTAATCTACTAAATCTCTCATGTAAGAAATAGGCATCACTCCTCTTTCACAGGATCAGCCAAGTGTATCATGGCAGCCACATAAATGTAAGCATTTCTGAAAAATCACCCCGGGATCAGACAGGATATGTTAGTGGAAGACAGAAATTTGTGGGGGTCAGGCATAGTCAGAAAATTTTTAAGTGAAAAAACATCTTATGATAGAGATATTCTGAAAAGAGGACAGAATTGATTACAGCATGACCACAAAGCAACCACAGATGACAGGGTTAGGAGGGATATTGCAAATGAAATACACTCATTCTTTTCCCTAAACAAATAAATAGTCTGCCTCAGGAGGAAGCTCAAGACATGCACTCACACCCCAAGTCATATAGATTAGGGAATAAAACAAAATTGCCTCATCAAGTCTTACTACAAAATAATATAAAGTCATAAGCTAAAATTTCCATTCAAAAGGCAAATCAACTCTAATATATTTAGATTATTTGAGATATTAAAGAAATATTCTCTGAGTTTTTGTAATGTTAAATTTTCTTGTGCTTCTTTGTAAAGAAGAAGAGATCAGATATTGGGAATGGCAAAAGGATACTAAATGCTGAAAGTAAAATTATAAAATATTTACTTCTTCACTGACTAGTGGGCTGGAGCGATAGCACAGCGGGTAGGGCGTTCGCCTTACAAGCGGCCAACATGGCCAAGCCGAGTTCGATTCCTCCGCCCCTCTCGGAGAGCCCGGCAAGCTACCGAGAGTATCCGATATGCCAGACACAGTAACAACAAAGTCTCCAATGGAGACGTTACTGGGCCCGCTCGAGCAAATTGTTTCAAATCCATTATATAATATATATTCTTATATAACTCATATATGGAGGTAGGTGGGCTGGAGCAATAGCACAGCGGTAGAGCATTTGCCTTGCACGTAGCCAGCCCGGCCCAGCCGGTTTCGACTCCTCCACCCCTCTCTGAGAGCCCAGCAAGCTACTGAGAGTAGCCTGCATGGCAAAGCCTGGCAAGCTACCCATGACATATTTGATATGCCAGACACAGTAACAACAAGTCTCAAACTGAAGATGTTACTGGGCCCGCTCGAGCAAATAGATGGAGGTAGGTATTTTCTTCTTTGTTCTATATTAGACCTTAAATTCTTTATTCAAACAAAGAAAAAAGTGCATTATTTTCCATATAGACTGTAGCATTGTAGCACTGTCCTCCCATTCTTCATCGATTTGCTCGAGCGGGCACCAGTAATGTCTCACAAGAAATTGTGAGACTTGTTGTTACTGTTTTTGGCATATCAAATACGTCATGGGAAGCTTGCCAGGCTTTGCTATGTGGGCCAGATACTCTCTGTAGCTTGCCAGGCTCCCCAAGTGGGGTGGAGGAATTAAACCTGGTCGACTGTGTGCAAGGCAAACGCCCTACCTGCTGTGCTATAGCTCTAGCCCATATAGACAAGAAACTTATTTTAGTGGAATGATATTTTAGAAACAGAATTTACGATATAAACCTTTTCATTTCTGAAAAAAAAGATGCCATATTATCTTATGTAGTTTTATTAAGCTATCTATAAAGTTTACATGAATCATATATTTTGAAAATATATAATGCAAATAAAATATCTGCATGATTATATTTTTTTTGAATTCCTCCTCCCCCGCCCCCCAAATAAGTAATGAGTCACGTTTCCATTTTACTTAGCTCTCCTGCCTGTACATCAGGGGGAAAACTTCAAAGAGCGGTACTATAGGCTGCCTTGCAAAGCCTGGTAAAGAAGATAAGAAACTAAGCTCATTCAAATATTTTCTTTCCTGGGTCATAAAAAATATATTCACGTAGAGAGTAAAGCAACATTTGCTGGCACACTAAAAAAGGTTTGTCATGCTGGAAGATTATAAACTAATGATAGAAATAGTCATTCAGAGAGAGAAAACTACAGGACAGGGATTACAGACTACTACACAACTATTTTTCTTCTTAGACTCTCTCAGTGAGGATGTGTAAACAAGCCATCTTTTAACAATTCTAAATGTCTCGGCCTTCTGGGAGAACTATCGATCATGCTTTCTTGTTATTTTGATAGAGTCTGGTGGAAAACAGGCAAGTAGCTGTGTGAGCACAAGGTTAAATGTAGCTTTTTAGAAGATGCAGGATGGCAACAGTTTTGTCTGTTGTTTCACCAACTGAACTAATCACCATCCTGACCCTTAATATTATTTGCCTGAAGATAACTTTCCCTTTTTGTATTGGATTGATTGACTTTGAAGAAACTTGGTGGGGTACTAATTAGCACTGGGTATAAGTGAAGGGAAACAAAAAGAATCCAAGTGATGACCGTGCTAAAGATAAAGGAGTACAGTGCTGAGGAGACCGTGGATGAGGACCATAATGCAATTTCTTTAATGAGCGTAATAAATATATTGAGTTCTTATTGAATGCTTAGTTGGATTCCAAGTGTTTCACAATAGCAATTCAAGTAATAACAACAATTCTAACAAGTAGTGAGTTAAATATATTATTACCATTTTACAGATGAAGTAAATGAGTCCCAGTGAGATTCGATAAATTACCCAGAGTCATGCAAATAAAGAGCAATTTTAAGAAAGGCACTACACTCTAGCCACTTAACCGATGTACTAATGGCCTATCAGGGGTATGACCATGGATTGACCAATGGGAGCAGACTTAGAAGCTAATCATTCACTAAAGTAGTGAGTAGTTCATCTGAGTTTTTTTTAAGTTGATACATAGGGCCATAGTGATAGAACAACAGGTAGGACACTTGCCTTGCATGCGACTGACCTGGGTTTGATCCCTAGTATCCCATATGGTCATTCTAGTATTGCTAGAGTGATTCATGAGTGCAGAACCAGGAGTAACCCCTGAACATTGCTGGGTGTGACCCCAAGAGAATAAATAAATAAAGTTGATGGAAGGGAAACAAATACTAAAAATGAATAAATAAATAAATAAATAAATAAAAATTGATATATATGTATAGGGGCCAAGAATGGAGCTCAAAGGACTTAAACACATCTTTGCATGTTGAAACCCTGTATTCCACCCCTGGCACTGCCACGCCTTAGAGTATATCACTGTATCTGAGCCCCAACTTTCAGGCCTGCATTGCCAGACCAAGTATCTCTGGGAGTGGACCTAAAGCTCCCTGAACAGTATTTGGAAGGCTTCCCAACAAAGTTAGAATTAAGATATGATTCACATATCATAAATCCCACTGTTTGAAAATATACAGCTTTCCGGTTTAATTATAGAAATAGGATTGTGTAATATTTACCATTAGCAATGCTGTTATGTCTATTCACAGGTTATCATTAGCATAGATTTTTGTGTGAATATATGTTTTCAAAATACTATAAATTGGAATGAGTTGGCATATAGTAACCATATTTTACTTTTTGAGAAACATATGAACTGTTTTATGAACTCTGTACCATTTTATTTTCCTACCAACAGTAAGGAATATTTCAATAATTCAAATGACTATGTCATTTTATTTTCTGAAAATAGAGAAGGTTTTACTTCTTCCTTTCCAAGACACAAATCCTAGTTTTGAAATATATGTAAACCTTAAAGTGCAGGATAGACAAAAGGAATAATTATAGTTCAGGGAATGTAAAATGACCTGCTTTATAACAAAAGTGACAGATTATCAAAACCTAAATTAGGTTGTGTAGCAGCAGATAAGACATAACAAGTAGACAAGGGGCAGAATGAAGGGAGGGCATTTTACAAAGCAGAGTGCAACTGAGGAAACATTGATTATTATCATCTGGCTTAGGATCTGACCAGACTATTGCTTTTGAAACTTTAGTCTGTATTCATACAATCAACTAATTGAAAGAAAAACTTTTTTTTTAATAATGATGTCCCATTTTCTGTTTTCTGAACTTTAGGAATGCGGTTCTCAATCTTAGATTCATTTCATAGGTAATAGGCTCAGCATCTTGTTTATCAGTTCATGGAAACAACAACAAAAATGCTGTTTTAAATGTGTTTGATGCGCCCAACTAGTATGGAGCCACAATAAGTCAAAACCATTTCTGTCCTGACTTATCTGCAAGCGAGCATAGGAAACATCTTAGGAGCAAAGCTTCAGCTCATGGCTGCCAGCCTCGGTCCTTAAGATGTCAGATGGAGGAGAGAGCACTGTGATTCAGTCTCCTCACTGCATTCATCCCTGCCAATGCCTCACGGCATCCAAAAATGCTGAAGCTGTGAACTATCACCATCCATGTCCCTGCAACTTCTCTGCGCGTACAGAATCTTTGCAAATGAATTAAGCCCTTCTCAAGGCAGTAGACAGAATTTAAAAATATTAACCTATTTCTATTTCTATCTTGTTAAGGTTCCTTTGGTTCTGTAAGATTTATAAAGCAACAGTTTGTGGCTCTTAAAGAGTGAATCAGGGAGCCCAAACACAGAGCAAGTGCTAAGAGCAAACAAAATTTATATTGTTCTTAAGTGGATATTTATTTAAGAGTTTCTCTGATGGTCATTATTCTACCTTGAAATCTTGATCATAAAAATTCATAAATGTATGACTAAGAATGATTTATAATTTTCAGATGCCAGTGAGCCCTTTTTTTTGTTTAGTGAGAGGATGATTTGTGAGACATAAACAGAAAATCCTGTTGCAATGTAACCAGAATTCTGCTTCTCTCCTAATCTTTCTAAGAAGATTTTTTCTTGAGCTAGAAATAGGGTTTGCACTACAGCTCATTATTTCCCTTTTTGAGTCAAAATCTTCCTTGTGAGATTCCCAGAATGTTAAAGATGCACACACCTTCTCCAGCAAAGGAAATCAAATGTTCCCTCCCCACAGAGGCAGGACTTCCCTGAATAACCAGCGCCCAAATCTGCCCCTGGGACCAATGTCACTCTAAGAGCAGTGTGAGCCAGGCCTGAGACTCAAAAGACTAAAAGCAATTGTTATTTTCAGTGCAGCACAACCAGTACTGCTTTTCAACCAGTAATAGGGAAGGGGGGAGTGGCATTTGAAAGGTAGAATCAGATAAAGTAATTATGTGGAAATAGATCATTTTATGTGAATTATCTATGCCCTGAGTAAAATGCCATAGGCTTTAGAGTCTGAGGTCATAATCAAGTCTGTACTGCCAGAAGAAAAGATAGAGAGATGACAGAGAGATGTCTCAATTTTTTTTCAGCTTTTTGGGTCACACCCAGCATTGCTCTAGGGTTACTCCTGGCTCTGCACTCAGGAATTAATCCTAGCAGTGCTTAGGGTATCAAAGGGAATGCCAGGGATTGAACCCCTACCTGCTGTACTATTGCTCTAGCCTGAAAAAAAGATGGTTACAGAATAGTGTAGTAGATCTGAAGGTTGCGATGCTTGAAAAGGGTGGGCAGAATGTATAGATGATGATCACAAGCTCCTGGTTTCTCTGTCTCTATGCCTGTCTCCCCCTCCCTCCCTCCCTCCTTCCCTCCCTCCTTTCCTCCCTCCTCCTTCCCTCCCCCTCTTTCTCCCCCTCCCTTTCTCCCTCTCTTTCTTTCTCACCCTCTCTCCTCTCTCTCTCTCTTTCTCCCCCTCCCTCTCTCTCTCTCTCTCTCTCTCTCTCTCTCTCTCTCTCTCTCTCTCTCTCTCTCTCTCTCTCTCTCTCTCTCTCTCATGATTCTATGTTTGGTAAATGCCACAAAAAGAAAACCAATAAATTCTAGAACTGAGTGGGATTAAGTAAGGATTATGCGTCAATTACAAATTTGTGATGTTATAGTATTTCTTAATCCCACTTGGTAATTACTTAAACCTTCATGAGGTAGTGATCCTCAACTTGAGACTTTGCAGAAATTGGAAGTTTTTCTAGACCATGAGTGGCCCAATGATAGGCCACAAAGCCGGCATCTGTGAGAATCTTTTGTCCCTTTGCTCTTGACTGTAAAGGAAGTGCTGTGAGGCAAGTAGGAAGGGAGGCAACTGTAATTTCATCAGGAATGCATAGACTTCCACTCTAACAAAACAGACATTGATAAATGGGTCACTGTACTAATTTACTAATTCTGAATGAGAAAAAATGTCAGGGTACATAAGTTTTTCCCATCATTATAGTGGAGGAATCAAGGGGAAAAGAAAGTTGCAATAGATGATTATAAATATGGCCAAACCAATGTCCCAAATGGCATAATGCCTAACAGGGATAGGAGTGCATTCTGGTTTATTGCACCCATGATTGGTCACACTACTAGGAGAGTGTCTATTTAGATGAGTAAAAGGAATTATTGCCTCTGTGTTGTGTTTGGTTTTACAATTCAGTGAGATGTATTTTATAAAATCTCAAGCTTCTGGGACAGACCAAGGTGATATGTACAGCCCATTTGACAGTATATGGATATCTATGGGAAATATTGGATAGAATGGCATGCATTATATATTTCTTACAGTTTTTCTCAATAAGACTAATAGCAAAGTATGAAAAATAATGAAGAACGAAGGAAAATGTAAAACTAAGTTAACAAAGAAGAGTAACAATATGTGTTACCACCCAAAGATAACCACTAGTAACATTTGGGCATGTCATTTTCCAATGTATTCTACGAGCAAAATATTTGTAGATTATATTTTTTCTTTGCATTTTCCCATGCGAATATGTATTCTATAACAGACTGATCCGTGGCCAACAGCATGGCTGCCTGGCCAACTGAGCACCTCACCCAACCAAGCAACATGGCTCTATCTCTAGAACCAGCATTTGTTTGTTAAGAGCATCACAAAAGTCAACTGTTAGAAAACATGATCAATTCCACATGTGAAGAAGAGTACGAGGGAAGACTTCACTTAGATATCAGTAGATCATTCTTGCAACTGCAAAAGTACCCCTATTTGTTTTGTGTTAAAAATAGCAGAGTTGCACCCATTTGATATGAATATTTTTAATAAGAGCATTCATTAGACCACATTTCTGTTTAGGAAACACACTGAAAATTATCCTTAGAGATTTCTATTTAAGCCCCCATTTCCACTATGTCATCTCTTTGAAGACTTAATTATATATCAGCTATATTTTTTACTCACTAACTGTTTCTAGGCATTTCCTACCTCCAGTTCTGTTTCCTATGCCATTGAAATTATTTTCTTTGGGAATTTAGTTCTACTGTTAATGTAACTCGTTTATTTTTTCTTTGTGTTTGTCTGTTCATTTATACTATATCCTTGTAAGACAGGCATGCATGAAATAAACCACTACTTTTCTCTCCCTTCTGTTATACTATGCTTCACACAATCCCCTCAAGCTCTTTCTATTTTCATTTTGAATAACAAAATTTTATGTTTTCATAACTGAATAGTTTCTATTGTACATATGTACCACATCTAATAATCTGTCAAATTCGATGGGCATTAAGTTACTTCCATATTTGTGCTATCATAAAGAATGCAATACAATTAAAGTACATACATACTATTTAATCATAATATTTTCATCCTTCAGATGGGGGTTAGGGATATGGCTCGTTGTAGAGCAGCTTCTTTGCCTGTGTGAGCCTCAGGATTCAATTCCCAACACACACACACACACACACACACACACAAAATAACTATTTGAATAGATACCTAGAAAGTGGATTGCTGGGTTGCTGAATCATCATGGTAGCTTCATTTTTTACTTCTGAAGGAAGTACCATAGCATCTTCCAAAATGTTTGTACCTATTTGCCTTCCTACCAAGAATGCAGATGCATTCCTTATTTTCACACTTTCTCCCACATGTGTTCCTTTTGATTAAAGCTAGAGTCTCCAGTGTGAAGCAAAACTTCATTGTGATTTTACTTGACATTTCCCTGATAGTGATTTTTGGGCTCCTGTGGCCTATCTGTAAATCCTGTTTGGAGACAACTCAATGTCTATTTATTCACCTGCTTATTTGTATTGTGTTTTGAGTATTATTTTTTAGTGGTGAAATTAATTTGTAGGATTTTCTTATAAATCTTGAATATTAACCTGTTCTCACATGGATGATGTGCAAGTATTTTTCCCTATTCATTAGGCTGTCTCTTTTGTTTTTCTATTTTCTGTCTTTTTGTTAGCTGAACACAAACTTTACATATTATTATTTTTTTTACTTTCCTTTGCTTTTGAGGTTGAAATCCTAAAAATATCCTCAAAATAGATATCACTGAACATTTCACCTATGCTAACTTTTAGGTTCTTTGTGATTTGAGGTCTTATACCCAGTGAATCTACTTTTGTGTATAGGGCTAAAACGAGCTTCAGCCTTGTTTCTTTGCATGTCACTAGCCAGTTCTCTCAACACCCATTTCTTGAAGAGACAGATATTACTCTTAATCTATCCATTTAAGAGGTGATCTTATCATTTTTACAATAAGTGAACATTTAAGGGGATTTTAGGGTCATAGTGACAAAGCAGGTTTAAACCAAGTTCATCATAATAGAATTTGAATATAGTAATGATAATAGGAAGCATTAAAGCTATTAGGCTTTCAAAAAGAGTGGCAAAAGGGCCCCTCTTAGAATAGTTACATCAAATTTTTTTTTCAGTTGTATTATATTCAGGTACTGAGGTTACTATAAAGTATACAGTATTTTTTATATACTACCTCCTTCATCAGAACAAGTTGTTGTGAGTAAATAATCATATCATGTCGTCTGTTTGAAAAAATCCGCTTGTTCAAAGAAATTTGATTTTTAAACTTTCTTAAATTCCAGATATAACACAATGGGAAATTAATTTGTCATGTATGTAAATCATCAAGTTTTCAATCTCTCTTAAATTCCTAATGAATCCACTTTATTAAAATAAATTACATTATCTAATCAAATTTGCCAATAGCAGATTTTTCTTAAAAATATTATGTCAGTTAGCCTTAGTACTTCAAGCGTATGTAATATTTGATGTTTTAAGTGTGTCCATATTATCTCATTGGCTTTTTATAATCAATAATCACGTGATATATGCTGACTCCATATTTTATATAGAATTAAGAATATCTGCTTAGTAACTTAATCAAATTTGAAGATGAAATGACTAATAGAACTAGACTGAGGGCTAAACTTTTAGTTAAAATTCTCAAATTAATATATTTAATTAGCTCCAAAAATCATAATGATTCTTTTGGTTTACATAATGACATAATAAATCACTTTACATCTAACCTGAATTAGCAATTACACATCAATTTCCATTAAAATGAACTTCTGGGTAGTTATTCCTTTTGTAGTGCTGAGACTTTGTTATATTTGTGAATCTTTTGAAATAAATAGGTTCTCCCTGACTCTTCATGACTTTTGGCTAGTATCATTTTTTTAATTGCCAAGCATGTATTCATTAAGCTAGATGATTGTTACCATGTGACAGAATCTTTTCAAGGAACTAAACTAATAAGCAGATCAAATCAATATGCTTTCATAAAGCTTCCTACACTGAATGTGACATCTTTCTTTGTCTCCATTGAATGGTTTCCTCTCATTCCACCCAGATGGTCAACCAAGAAATGCTTAAATTATTAAACAGAAAATCTCACTCCAGTGTAGCACTGACCACTGTCCTCTCATCGTTCATGGATTTTACTCAAGTGAGTGGGCACCAGTAATGTCTCACAACAAATTGTGAGACTTGTTGTTACTATTTTTGGCTTATCGAATATGTCACAGGTAGCTTGCCAGGCTTTAAATTGAAAAATAAAATTTTATATATATATATATAAATATATAGTGTATAACATAAAACCTAAAACTGAAATGGAAGGACGTGGTTCATTTCTGATATGCAAGTGGTAGAGGGCAAGCTAGAGATACAAGGCTAAAAGTTAAAAGTTTTAAGATATGGAAAAAAATAACTTTTGAAGTTAAATCATAGGGATATTTGAGGTGAAGCTTTGAAAAGTGAGTAAAGTCTAAATACTGAGTGATACTAAATTCCAAATTAGGGAATTTGGATTTCTAGCAAGCAATGGAAAGCAGTGAGAAGTTTTGACTTTGTCTTGCTTCTGTGGTGTTTGGTAGTGTGACACTGGAAAGCATGCGTCTGAGTGTGAGTTGCCAGGAACGAGAGTGAGCTAGCTATGATGGATCAATGCTCTAGAAAGACCTATCTATGGCTATGTGAAACTTAGATAAGTCTGGGCAATAAGTTGTAACATCGCTGTCATAATTAAATCAAGAAGGATCAGAAGATAAAATAACATAGACCTTTAGATAATGACCTGATCCCAAATGACCTGATCCAAACCACTTAACCATCACTTTAATGCATAGCATTGAAGAGCAACTCTCACAATCAATATATTCTCCCTGTTGCTGGGCATTTATCCCATATCTAGAGGCAAATAATTCATTTTTTAAAAAACCCTATTATGAGTCAAACTGTATCACCTACAAAATTTGTATTCTGATGCCCTCACCCTAATTCCTCAGAAGGCAACTGTATTTGGAAATGACGCATTTGAAGGGTTTATTTTGTTACAGTGAGGTCATCGGGGTGGAAACCAGTCCAATCTGAATGGTGTCCTTTTAGAAGAGACAGAGACTCCAATGACCTCTTGTACAGAAGAAAAGTCATATAACGGCAGAGCCGCCAGGTACAGGTCTAGAAAAAATAGCACAAATTTGAAAAATTTACTAAAACACTGCTGAGACATTGTTCTTAAATTTCCAGATTTCAGAACAGTTAGAAAATAAATTTCTAGGGCCAGAGCAATAGATAGTGCACTTGCCTTCCTTCAACTCAGTATGTTGGATCCCTGACACTGTCACTGATCACCTTCAGGGGTCACTCGTGAGCACAGAGACAAGAACAATTCCTGAGCACCACTGGCTGTGTCCCTAATCTTATCCCCCACCCCTCTACCCCAAACCAAGGAAGGGAGGAAGAGAGGAAGGGAAGAAGGAAGGGAGGAAGAAAAGACAGAAGGAAGGGAGGGAAGGGTAGGGAAGGGAGGAAGGGAGGTAGGAAAGAAGGAAGGGAGGTAGAAAAGAAGGGAGGAGGAAGGGAGGGAAGGAGGGAAGGAAGACGAAGGAAATGAGGAAGGAAGGGAAAGACGGAAGGGGGGAAGAGAGGAGAGGAGAAGGGACGGGAAAGGAAGGGGGAGGGGAGGGAGATCCACCAAACTAAAACATCACTTATACATCAAATGCCTTTTCAGTAATGGGAACAATTTTACTTCTGAAGCCCACTTGGTATCACTGAAACACACTTGGTATCATCCAAGATTTACATTTCCTACTCCACTGGAGTGATTTACCACAATAAGCCAATTGGATTGATTGGCAACATTAGGCTCTGTTCAGCAGGATCTATCCCCCCCCCAAAAAAAGTTGTACTGGTTGCCAGCTAGTTTGAGTAGCCCTAAACAAGAGGGTAATCTGGCCATCTATTGAGCAGAATTTCTGCTCTCCCACCCTGACACGTGAGCCATCATTCATTTCATTAACAGGTGCATTAAAGTAAGGAGCAGGTACTTTAAGAATAAGGACCACAATATTTACATAGCTGTGACCATAGGGCAATATACAATGAGCAAGCACCTTTATAATCTAGTAGTAAAGTCATGGTAATATCTTAGTCTGTTTTGGTCTGAGTGTAAGTTTGCTTCCCTCGTGTTTTAAACCATCTAGTCTTGTCCTACCCAGGCACTATCCTGACCTTGGGTTTATTTGGGATTTTGTTTTTTTGTCAATTTTCAACATTCTTCCTCCTCCACTTCCTCCTATTCTTCCACCACCTTCCTCTTTCCCTTCCTTCTCTTTTCCCTTCATCAAAGATCTTGTAAGTTCTGCCCATTATTAAATTTTCAGATGACTAAAGATAAACATGAATAGATTTATAATCTCGTAGATTTGTTTATACATAAAAATTAAATTTGAAACATGAATTCTTGCTTGAAATTTATACACTTAAGAATATTATTGGCTTTTTAAAGATCACATTATTAGTTGAATATTTTCTAATTAGGATTTAGAAAAAAAGTTGTACTTATTATATAATTAAGGATTTCTAATCAAGGATGCTAGAAAAAATAAGAATGTAATTCAGTGCTTTGACTCAGTTAAGTAAACTTTATAATAAATTTTAAACCTCTAAAAATGTGGTTTATTCTGAAACCTGTGAGAGCTTTACCTTTAAAATAGAAATGTCAGTATTATTTAATTACTTGTAGTCAGAAGATTCTACATGGCTTTGAAATCAACACATTAAACCAAAAGCATTCAAAGGATTTATTACTGATGAGATTTTGCTGGGATTGCATATAATCTTAAAAAAATTATACTATATGAAATTAAGCATATATAAATACATTCAATTCTTAGATATAAATTCCAATTGAACCGCTTGAGCACCAGTGTAGTTATTCTACTAAACGAAGGCAGTATGTCACATAGGGAAATGGAGAACATTCTTACTTAATTGATTCAGTGCTTCATTCTCGTTTTTGTTCTCTGGGCTAAAGAACGATGATGGAATTCTGAGAAGAAAACTCAATGGGAAAATTCTTTTTAAAATAATGCTTCCCGGGCTGGAGCGATAGCACAGCGGGTAGGGTGTTTGCCTTACATGCTGCCAACCCAGGTTCAATTCCCAGCATCCCATATGATCCCCCAACATTGCCAGGAGTAATTCCTGACTGCAGAGCCAGGAGTAAGCCCTGTGCCTCACCGGGTGTGACTCATAAAAGCAAAAGTAATAATAATAACAATAATAATAATAATAATAATGCTTTCATAAATCTTTGGGAAACTGGATCCAGCAAGAAATCAGACAGCGCCTGATGCTTTTTTTTAATTGAAAATTGAAAATCTAATCAAGTGGGGCAGCAAGCTCTGTTTCAGACCAAAGAGGGGTTGTGAGATTTTTCTCTAAGGAATTGTCTCAGGCAATCAACAGTGCAGTTTGTTTTGGACTTCCTGTATAAGTCCCAGGCTTTTCTATGTTTACCTACCCAACAATGATTTACGTAGGAGATTTCACACATAAATGTTTTATGTCTTAGTTTAGTTAGTGCATAAACCTCTTTTTGATTTTGGTATGGTGCTTTTTTAGCTTTTTGGTCTTGGAGTCACACCCAATAGTGCTCAGGATTTACTCCTGACTCTGTGCTCACAGATAACTCCTCCAAAGACCCAGGTCTGCCACATGAAAGGCAAGCATTTCCTTGCTATGCTGTCTCTCCAGCCCATCAACCTCTTTTTAAAGCTATAACTTTCCTACAATGCCTGTTTTTTATTCATCAGTTAGCATAGAATATGCCAGACACTGGGAAAGCAATTATTAAAGGGCTTCTTAATAATAAGAGTGAATATCAGGCTGAAATGATAAATATAAAAATTATATATAAGCTATAAAAAGAAAGATAATAAAATAATGGAGAAACATTTTTAAAAACATGGTGAAAAATGTTAAAAATAATAAATTGGACAGAGGAAATAGGCACACATAAATCAAAAAAGAGATAAAATAAGACAAATTTTCAGTATAAACCAAATAAAGGCCAAACAATTCAATGAAGTTAAAGGCTCAAAGAAATTTTAAAATGTAAAAGTTAAAAATCATAGCCAGGAGTAAGTCCTCTGCACTGCCAGGTATGACCACAAAACACACAAAAATAGAGAGGGTAGATATTTTTTAATAGCTAAAAACAGTTGCAAATGACTATGAATAAAACGCTGTGAATGATCCTTGACCCTTTAAAAGCTAGAGACAAGGGCTGGAAAGATAACACAGCAAGTAGTGTGCTTAACTTGTTGTGACCACCAGGATTCAATCTCAGCACCCCAAATGGACCCTGAACCCCTCCAGGAGTGATCCCTGAGCACCACCAGGTGTGGCTTTAAAACAAACAAAAATGAGAGACACACTGAAAGTTCTGTTCAGATTTTTATTTTCTGAAGGAAATACCCATTTTCCTTTTGAAAATAGAAATCTCATCTTAGCAATCTTAGAGAAAAGTCTGTGGTCTATAATTTTTTATTTATATTTTAAAAATTCAACAGTGAAAGAAGGTTCTGTTCTGTTTTATATTTTGCCTTTGGGCAATTATACATAGCCCCTACCAAGACTGGGAGGCTCTGAACTGGTGTGGAGCGAATGATCCTGGCAGGAAAGACTAGCCTTAAATCCTCACTCTGGCGGTACCCTCCCTAATATCCTCCCTGTGGAAATCAGCATAGAGTTAGCTGTGCTGCATCAAATAGTGTACAAAATAAAAATCAACAGAAAGATACCAGTTGGAAGTTCAGAAGGAAAAGCACAAAGAGGGTTTAACGTATTCTACTTAAATTCTGTCTTGGACTATTAAATTTATTGTATGTCTTTGCCACTGTCTGCTACTTTCGACTCCTTGCTTTTAACCTGTCTTCAAAGTATTTTCTAGCTTTATAAAGAATTCCACATTGAGGAGCCT
This sequence comes from Sorex fumeus, assembly GCF_029834395.1. Classification (NCBI taxonomy): domain Eukaryota; kingdom Metazoa; phylum Chordata; class Mammalia; order Eulipotyphla; family Soricidae; genus Sorex; species Sorex fumeus. The sequence goes on along the minus strand of NW_026606134.1, from coordinate 5,102,159 downwards.
CATAGTGGTATTAGCTTCATAAACTTTCATACTAGTGACTTGCAATGTTTAATTTTAAATTGTAAGCCACAAATTGAGACTAAGAAACACTTTCCGTAAGAGCAACAATAGGGCAATTTTAGCTAATAATGACTCTGCTCTCCAGCACATTTTAATATAGGATTTCCACTGTTCCTTGTCTCATTCAGAATAAATGTAAGTTCTTCATTTTGTCTCTACCCCATGTGCCAGAAACAACACGGCCAGTTTACATAATCTCAGTTCTTTTCTTTAAGTACCCTGATCTACCAGCAGACCGGGGCTCGGCACTGAATTGAGGAGCCCAGGGTTCCTTGCTTTCATCTCACCTTGCTGTGATAGATTCATTTTCCTGGAACTCAGTTCCTGCAGCTTTCTTGTAGCTCTTAGCACCAACACATTACCTGCTTCCGTTTTCTCACCTTCAGATTCCTTAAGAAGAAAACATATCTGGAATTTTCATTTGTCCGACAAATTTTAAGAATTCATTTGAACTTCATTAATTGCTACAAAAACAAGATTTACAGATCCTAAGACACCCATATAAAATAGCTACCAAATCGTGTTCTTCTCATAATGCCTACAAAATAATTATAAAAATAGCATAGCTGATAGGGTGTTTGCGTTGCACGCAGACGACCCGGCTTCAATTCCTCCATCCCTCTCAGAGAGCCTAGCAAGCTATCAAGATGATGCTGCCCGAATGGCAGAGCCTAACAAGTTACCCGTGGTATAGTCGATATGCCAAAGACAGTAACAATAACATACCTCACTTCATGTTCCTGGAGTGAGCAGATGCCATTGGGTTACACTAGCACGCAGCAGGGACAAATGGAGACGTTACTGGTGCCCATGCAAGCAAATGGATGAGCAACGGGATGACAAGTGATACTGAGTAATACCTAATAATTAGAAAACAGCCTGCGAGAGAGAGAGCAAGTGAGAGAGAGAGAGAGTGTTGTGTGTGTGTGTGTGTGTTGTGTGTGTGTGTATGCTTTTGGTCTATACCTTGTGGTATTTAGCGCTTTCTCTTGGTGTTATGCTCAGGGACCAATACTGCAGACTTGGGGGACCACATGGGTGCCATAAATCATACCCGAGTTGACCATGTGCAGGGCAGGTGCTCTATCTGCTATACTGTCACTACACCCCTAAGATTTTCCTGTTAGTTTTGACCTTAAATTAGAGTATAGATAAAAATGAATAATTCCTCAGTTGAAAAGCCTATAAAATATATTTTTAGATTATATATAAATCAATATATATCTTATGTAGCATAGTTAAAATAATGAGCATTCCTGTGTACTCATAAAACACCAATTCTGAGTATTCTTTAGTTTAACCTGCACAGAAACCTTGTGATGTTGGAAAGCCTATTGTTCTTCTTTTTTGTAAGAGAAACAAGTTTAGTATATGCTGCCCAAGCCCAATTGCTGCTGTTCCCACATGACCGAGCACATCTGTTCCCTGAGCACATGTGGTACCCGCATCTCCCCTCTTGAAATGTGGACTTTCATGTCTTCCTAATGCTGGGATATGTGTATGGGCTCTCTCCGCCCTTGGAGAAGCCTGGGTTCTCTCTTGAGTACTTTACTCTCCACTCTCTCCACTTTCTCTTCTTCCTTCCCTTCAGAACCTGCAAACAAAATGTTTCACTCACTGCTTGTCTACTCCTGAAATTCTTTTCTGTGAGGTGAGACAAGAACCCAGTAAACTTGGGCTCCAGATGGCAGAGGCAGATCGGGAGAAGGTGATGGTCTTCCTCTCCTCCCGACTTACGTGAGCCACCTGTGGGGTTCACCAACACCAAAATGAAACAAATCTCCATAGCTCTGACCTTATTTATTTATTTTATAGTTTTCAACATTAAGAGAGCGTCATATAAAAGAGAGGGAGTCTAGTGTTACACCAACACTGACCTCACCCACCACACACATATTAGAAAAGAGAATAACCTGTAATTCCTTGCGGTTTTCCCATGTTTCCTTTTCCTGTACAATTAAGTGACTGATAAATCTGAGGTATCATAAGATAGTAGTTGGAGAGACATTAGGATAGCATCACCATGAACATACTGTCTTTCCTTTTCTTCTATTTTGTTTCCAAATAAACCCTCATTTAAAAAAACAAAGCTTAAGTTTAGTTAAGGAATGTCTCCAGTATCACACTGTAAATGGCAAAACCAGTACTATAGCAATATTAATGGTGTCATCAAAATGATTTAAATATGATTATGTTTCACAAATGTTGGTTTATAAAGAAACCCTCATTCACTGCCTCCAGAAATATCACCTGCTCCAACCTCTATAGTAATTACTATGTACATTTCTCAAAAAAAAATAGAAACGGAGATCCTATTTGACCCAGTTTTCTCACTTTTTGGTATCTATACCCCAAAACAGGGAAACATCAATCTGAGGAGATATGTGGACTTCTATGTTCATTGTAAGACTTAGTACAATAGCCAGAATATTAAGCAACCCAGATGTTCAGCAAGAGATGAATGGATGAAGAAGCTGTGGTATATGTACACATATACTATGCAGCCACTAGAAAAAATAGTCATGAAGTTTGTATCAACTTGGATAGAATTGGAAGGTATGCTGAATGAAATAAGCCAGAGGCAAAAGTAAAATTATAGGATCATCCCACTTATCTGTGATTAAAAGAGAGACAAACCAAGGATATAACAATGTCAATTGATAACAAACCTTGGATAGTAGAATACAGATATGAGAGTGCTAGGTTGAGAAGGGTGAGAATAAACAGGCATCCAGGAAGTGACATGGTAGCCAAGTAGGTCTCTAGCACATGGATTGTGCTAAGGGAAGCAACAGCATGCATCAGAACCATAACTGTCAGGTAACAAATAATGGTTCAATTGTCTAGAGTGGACACAGATATGAAGGGGAGGGTCAAGTGCACTGCAGTGGCTGGGGTGGACATCAATACTGTTCACTTTTCTGATTTTGCTGCATTGTTGTAACCCCATCACCTGAACTATAATAAAATATTTTTTTTCTTTTTTAAATAAACATCATAATGTTTTGAGGTTATTAGATTGTAAGCTTATTCCCTTCGTTGTTGTTTTTTTCTTTTTGGGTCACACCCAGTGATGCGCAGGGGTTACTCCCGGCTCTTCACTCAGGAATTACTCCTGGCGGTGTTCGGGGGTCCATATGCAATGCTGGGAATCGAACCCAGGTTGGCTGCATGCAACGTAAACACTGTACCTGATCTGCTATCGCTCCAGCCCCCTGTAAGCTTATTTTTAGAATAAGAATAATATGCTCTCCATATACCCACTCATTCCTAATAAAGTGAGATAAAATTCCCAAAACTTAGATACTCCAGTGACTAATATAGCATGAAGTATATGAGGTTTCTCACATTTGTATGTGGATATAACACTTCTGAGGACTATATTAAAATGGAAATCTGATGCAGTAGTTCTCGAAGGGTCCAAAGAGTCTGCATTTCTAATAAGATCCCAGATGGTCTTAGTACCCTATTTTCAGTAGTAAGAGCTAAAGGAAAATAATTACTGACTGTGAGAAGACCTGGAATAGAATCTGAGTTTGACAGCAAGTAATTGAGCTGCATATTTTCTATAGTTCCCCATGTTTTTATTTATCAAACTTAGTCTATGTTATCAATTTTTCTTATCTCACAGAAATAGTTTAGCAATCAAATTGGATGGTACTTTACAAAATTAATCTCCTCATCAGAGCAAATGTATTTGTGGCTATCATCATTAATACAGAGAAAGTTCAAATTTGTTCAGTTCGATGTCCCCCTGAAGTCTAGTAAGACTCAGATAAAATGTTTACCAGACAAATTGCTCTACTCTATTCTGTGAACATGTGATCATGAGGTCAGATTGAATTCAACAGCTTTATTTATCCAGACAATAATATAAGATCTAGAATTTTTCATACCCAGGAAGTGTTTTTCACAAGCATCCCATGAAGTTTTACCCTGAGAGCACAATATTGCTTTTTCTCCATCAAGATATATTTTCTCACTTTTGTATCACTGATATATCACTATATATCATCAGGCTATCATGTAATATTGCTGTTTTCTCAGACTGAAAATATATGTTGAAAATTCTAAGCCACCACCCCATCTCTACCCTCCAACTCCTTGTAACCAGCAATCTAGTTATAAAGGCTATTAAGGAAGCATTGGATCTGTAAGATTTCAGGGTTCAGCTTTCTAAACCTCTCTAGCTCCAAGTGACAGATGAATTTATCAGGAACTTCACATTGTCACATGTAGAAAAGTAGAGAGATAGATTGACTTGCATGCAACCAAGCTGGCTTGATCACCACCACTGCATATGGTCAAGGCACTCCTAAGTATGGAATCACCACCATATTGGCCCAACCTGCCCAGCCTCCCACACCATGCCCCAAAAGCAGATTGTCACATGCAATGACAGTTTTGGATAACTTAAACAAATCATGAGTTATTCATAATATGGAGATTTTGGAAATCAATCAACATCCATTCATTCATTTAACAAATGTGTATTGTGTAAGATTTTGGTAGACAGATGAATGAATGGATCATACATAGTATATGTGTGGTCTCATGGTCTTTGTACCAAGTTTATAGACCCATATCATCACTTTTTTAGATATCTGATCTAAAGCAGAAACATTTCTGAATTCAATTTCTTCCTTCTTAAGCAATGTGTATAATTTTTATGTGATAGTATTCATTATGTGCCTTTTTACAATGTTTTATCTTAGCAGATTTTGAAAACTATGTAGGTCTTGATTTCTTAATCAATCCTATATTCTGCTCTATCGAAACCTGTAGGAACAGAACCAGGGAATCCAATTGATTTAGCATAGTTTGAGTAGTTTTGAATAGGGACAACCTCAGTCTATGGAGTGAAGCAATGCTTTTTCTAAACTATTTCAGTTTTGTTTCTTATAAGTTGACCTTCTCATCAATAACACCCTAAGATGCCTGAGAAGTGAAAGTATAACAGGGCATTTAATGAGTCTAAGGCAGCAGAACTGAATTGAATTGTGTGATGCTAGAATTTTCAGGATTAACATTTTGGTCCTGCTGTGTTTAAGATGAAATCTGGCTAGTGTGAATTATGGATGGATTGATTGTGTTTTACTTGAAAAACATTTCTTGGTGACCTCAAGTAATTTCAGATTTTGACTGGATGTTTCTATAATGCTCAAAAGAAAAGCCAGAATGTCCATTACAACTAAATAGCTTACCGGATAGAAGTCATAAAATTCTTGACAAAAACACCCAAAGTTTGAGCATTATTTCCAAGTTCGCACATGGTGTGACACCCTGTTTATATGACACCATTTTAAATATGCATGCCAGCGGTGACCTTATATAATTCAAAAGAACAACATTTTTTATAGAGTCATGGTAGTTACTTATAAAATGGTATTGGACAACACCTATAAATTGGCATGGCATTTTCTTCAGTGACAGTTATAAATTTTTACATTGGAGTTTCCTGACTCAGAGTAATAAATAAAAAGATTGAGCAGCAGACAGAGTGGTCTATTTTCAAGGACGATATTTCACATTGTATGTCAGTTTAAAGTATTAGTTACTAAAAATTAAATTAGCAGAAAGAGTCAGTATTATTCATCTCAGAGACATTGATTTGTTGTCCTTGATTTTTCTGTAGTTTTGATAGAGAATTCAAGATTAAAAGATTGGGGCTCATTTCTTCTATACTGTTTAACTAAATATGACTTATCCTGAACCCATGTTGATACAATATGAAGATAACATTTGAATCATAACATGTACATTATTTTGACTGTGAGTATTAATCATTTTGTTGCATTTGATGAGCCAGAAACCTGAATTTATGTTATTTTATAATTTATCCTTTGTCACTGAGAGACTGGGTTTTGAATAATTCTTTTCATATGGAGCTTATAGAAGAAATGATGTGAAATCTTTGTGATTACTAAATTCTTTGAATGTAAAATAAGTATCATAACAGATAACAAATTGTTGTAAAACTGGGAAATAACAGATGTAAAGTGCTAAGTATGTAGTCTAGCATGTAACAGGTATAAAATAGGTAGGTCTGGCAACTTGAATCCTCTATCTTTTCTCCTTGGTTTGAAGATCTTCCTTCCTCACCATGTCTTCTCTTTTCCTCTGTGTTCACAAACTCTTAAAATCTTTTCATTTTGTAAAACATCAGTAAAACATAATTAGATTCTACCCTAATGATCTCATTTTGTGCTAATTCTCTCTTTGAATGTTCTGTCTCCAAAGGTATCACTTTCTGAAGTACTTGATTGAAATTAGGTCTCCAGCATAAGTCGGGAAGGGGAATGAAATTTAGCCTATAGCATAAATGAGTTAATGGGTAGAAAAGACAGAAGATTAATGAATTATCAGTTGAGGGTCCAGTTTTAAATAGAATGAACAGGGGTTGGAGAGATAATGCAGTGGATTGGGTGCTTCCCTTGTACACAGCTAACCCAGCTCCTAGTCCCAACATCCCATTAGTTCCCCCGAGTATCACCAGGAGTAATTCCTGAGTGCAAAGCCAGAAGTAACCACTGAGCATGGCCCGGTAAATAAACAAATAAATAAATAAATAAATAAGATGAACACAGCCTGGGCTATGGAGGACAGGAAGAATAATAGTAGATTGTTGGGTAATACAAATTAGTGCATATTGATGAAAAATGGTATGATGTTTTCTTAAGATAGTTAAAATGGGAATTCCATATAATCCATCAATTTCGCCCAGAAATTTACATTAGGCACATAAAAACACTGAAAGAGATCTTTATTGTTCATCCATGCATATTCATATATTTATAGATGCAATATTCACAGTAGCCAAAGCATAGAATCAACTTAAATGCTCAGGGGCAGATGGGGTTTTGAGGGGTTCATTTTGAGGTTTTATTTTTTGAGGGGAGGGGAAAACCCCACCGTGCTCAGGGCTCTGCATTCAGTGATCACATGTGACACTGCTTGCTTGGGGGATGATACGAGGTGCCTGGGATTAAACCTGGGTCAACTGTGTGTAAGGCAGTTGTCTGACCTGCTCTAATTTTGATAAAGCCCCTTGGTGGACAGTTGATTGAATGGAGCTGTGACCCAGTCAATGGAAGAAAATGCATTCATTTAAAAAAGAGAAAATTATGACTTTGGGCAAAAAATGAATGGGACCAGAGGAGAAATAAATGAGGAAATGAAAGATAATTACCCGATGCTTTCATTCACGCATGAAATGTAAATAACCAAGGCAATGCCTCTAATAAAATCCAACAAAACTGACTCTTATATACTGTTAAAATGGTGGTGGTTACTGGAGGGCAAGTGAGTGAGGATGTGTGGAAAGAATGACAGAAAGGACTTTTTAATGTTCAGAAGTCTCTAGAACTTTGGTAGTCCAAAAGTGAATATAGAAAAGTGTGAAGCGAGCACCCTGAAATTCCATCAGACTATAAACCAATAGTGTTAATAGAACACAAAATAAAAGTAAATATATCAAGGTATCATAGACATTTCACTGCGATGGTAACACTGGAGAATATATCTGAGGAAGTGAGAGAAGGACATTGAGGATATTTGAGATAAGGAAGTTTCGCGCAGAGAAATTTATACATGGCAAGGACAGAAGAGGAGTAAAAGCAGAGTTAAAAGATGAATGTTGGAGGGAGAACTGTACACACATCATAAGAACAAATTCTGTTATCAGTCTCAGTGACATTGAAAATAGACTGCTATTCAATAATTATCTCATTGATTTTATTTGAAGCAAAAACAAAGATACTTATCTTGATTTCATATTTTTGTAAATTCTTATCCTTTACAGAGCTCTGTCTAACCCTTATGACAGAATATAGAATGGGAAAGTTTGACTCAGAAATACACTCAGCAGCCACAGAGATAGTACAGGACATTTGCCTAGTATGTGGTCCACCTCAGTTCTATCCCAGGCATCATATATCCACCCACACCCTACCTGCAAACCCACCAGGAGTGGTCCCTGAGCTCAGAGTCAGGAGTAAGCCCTGAGAACTGCGAAGTGTGGCCACAAACACAACAACAACCAAAGAAATACACTTATAGTGTGTAGTGGATTCTTGTACCTAGGCTCAATACACTTTATAGCAGCTTGCAAGAGCTACAAATACTAATAAGACTGTTTACAGATCAGTATCATAGTTTTTATTTTGAGGAGCTCCTATATGATAATGCAGTGATGATATCATTTGAGTTATTTGTTCCTGAGAATTTAGTATTTTATGTCACTCTAGAAGCTACTATAATAAATGACCATAGATGGTGTAACTTCAAACTACATAAAAGTGTTATTTCATCATGGTTTAGGATCCAGAATTCTGAAATTAAGGTGCTCAATTCCTTCTGAACATTTGGAGGGACTTCTGAATCATGCTGGTACTTTTTTTCCTGGTGGTTGACATCACTCCACTACTCCTAAATGTGTAGCTCCACATGTTTTTTATTCCTCTAAGGATGTGGAGTGGGGGTAGTGTGGTAGGAGGCAGAGGACACAAGCAGTCATTCGATCTAGGGTTCACCCAAATTCAGTATGACCTCATCTTAGTTACATCTCTCAAGACTCTACCAATAAAATATGATTATTATTCTGAGATTGAATTTTGAACATGAACTTTGAAAAACAATACTCAAAATTGTATGGTGCCCTTGAAAAATCTGTATGTCTTTGCAAAATTAAAACTACAAAGCTACGGTTCTTAGAAAAACCTGTCTGTTAAAAAAAAGGATTATGACAAAAGAGATCAAGGGCTCTTTGTAAACTTGAGTTGCCTGATTTTATTGGTCTGAAGTGATCAAGCATAGCTATTTTTATATAACCATTCTGTTTACTCTAATAGCCAGAAACAAGTGATTGAAATTTGCAAAATTATAAATATTTGAGCTTGATTGCATTTCTAACATGATTCATTCCAATGCCTAGTAGAGGGTCTGTCTTATCAATAAGTACTCAATACTTATTGTTAGATTTTGAATAAATTATTTTCTAGAATGAATACATTGTTGAAATATTAATATTAAATCCGCTGATCTTCCAAAATAGAAGAATGATGCTTCATGATGGAAGTTATAATGGATTATATGTTATTTCTTCTAGCATTTGAAGAACTTTGCAGAAACAGTTATTTCATTCATCTCCTAACTTCTTCAGATTAGTAAATGTCACGTATTATTACTCCCATTTTTCAGATGAAGAAATTGGATCTCCTGGTACAGTATTCTCTTCAGCTCCATTATGATTTTTTAATACCACCAGGAATTTGATGGATGTCCTACAGAAAATTGAATTAGAGGCAGTATCTCTCACAAAGTAATACAGGTCACCAAGTTTTTAGTGTTCTGTCCAAGATAGGATGATATCAGAAGCCTGATTGAGGGAAAGGGAATAAAATGAAAACTTGACAAGATGAGACAAATAGTCTATAGCCAAAGATGACTCAATTCAACATATCCAATAAGTGAAAGAGTCTAATTATTTATGAGCCACTATTAATAGAATATGTTTTACTTTAAAGCACTTGATATAGGAAAAGTCACTGATGTTTAACATTTTTTAAGCCTGGCAAGCTACCCGTGACATATTTGATATGCCAAACACAGTAGCAAGTGTCACAATGGAGACGTTACTAGGCCTGCTCGATGAACAATGGGAGTGACAGTCGCAGTGATAGGTGTATGTTTAACTTCATCTTAGTGCAAGTTCAAGTTCAAATTAAATCTAACGAACACTTTTGTTTCATTCATTAATAATTTATTTGTTCTCACTTTCCCATTATATTATAAGTTTTATGACAACTGGTCCTCGATTCATTTTTGCCAGTGCCCAGTAGGAGACAAAAAAAATGTTCCATAAATAAAATTCAAAATACATGACAATACTGCTTTGCTCAAAAATCTTGTTTTCTGCATACTTTAAGTAAAAATCAAGGATCCTTTAATGGACTCTGAAACACTATAGGATTTCATGCTTTGAAAAGAAAAATAGAGCAAACAAAAGGAAACATGTTGTAGGTCATTTTAAGAGAATTTTTAGGGCCAATAGTCAGATATTGATGAGCCAAAAATGAACAGTGTAGACTAGGCAATGGAAAAATACTCTTTAATAAGAAATAAACTTAAGAATTCCAAACCTTATTGAAACTCAGTTTAAAATTATATTCGCATTTTCTTGTCACCATAAAAAACAACTTCACTCAATTGCAAATAACTTTCTTGTTTCACAAACATAATTTCCTTATCCCAAAGGAAAATTTTAAATTGAATTGCTTAATTATTAAAAATGGTAAATTATTTATATTAAATATTATTTATATAAGCATAAAGAAAATAAATAGCGAAGTAAGATTTATGTTTAATTCATTGTTCCAATCAGCCCTTTAAGTAGGCAATATTCAAGATAGCTTCTTGGGCATGGCATTAATTGATTGTCTTTACACCAAAAAGTTTCTGCTGTCATTTTTGAAATACCGTTTCTGCAAGAAATGAAGATTCTTGAACGTATTTTTACAACATCGACTGTTTATGGGAAGAGAACAGTAGCCAGTACTTATTTTTGTAACCTCATTTGAACCTCCTACCTTCCTCATGAGACATGAAACATGAAAACCTGGAATTATTGTTATTATTCATCATCTGGGTGAGATCAGAGGTTCGGTGAAAAAATTCTCATAAACAATTAGTGACAAAGCTTAGATTCTAACCAATTCTTTCTGATGTCAATATTCCAAATCTGCCGTTAAAGTACCTTTAGTTATTTTCCTTTTTGATTGTTGGTAAGAATACAGACCCCTTAATTTTAAGTGCATAATCTACTATTGTTAAGTGAAACACTATAAAAAAAAACTCGAGGGAGGCCAGGAGGTGGCCCCAAAGGCTCTTCCCCTGGCTGCCCAGGTTCTGGGGGACCCGGGCTACCCTCCCAGTCTGGGCGGCCCGGGCCATGGGGCAGATAGATGGCGGAGGAGACAAGGGCCAAGCCAGCTGGTTGATCAGATGCAGTTTATTCTATTCTCATCCCCATTCACTCCTGTCTGTCTGTCTCTCTCTCTCTCCTTCTCTTCTGGGCCCCATTCTGGACCCCTCTTTCCTCATCTTGATCTCAGATTACAGTGCTTAGGCCAGATTAGTCTTTCCTATCGCTAGCAGGGTCCTAGTCTTGTCGTTACTTTTGGATCATGACAACATTTGTCATGATCAAGCTCTTATAGTTAAGAATTGTGGCGCTTTGGCCAGGCCCATCTCAATGCCAGGGTAGCACATAGCTTACCGCTTGCCCTGGTTCCATCCAGTCCCTCATCGGGACCCTGCTTTGGGGGGTGCTAGGTAGAGAGGGCAACAGGTTTAAGTTGAGAAAGCAGATGCCAGGAATGAATAATATTCAAAGCCAATTAAATCCCAAGTTACAAAAGCATAATATTCATTATCTTCTTGTGTCTATACAAAAGGACATTGCTTTAAAGTAAACTATTCAAAAGACATAGGAGAGGAGAAAAGCAATATTAACTTACAATATAAATTCAGTGTCCTAGAAAGATCTGACCTTACAAATTAACAGAAACAAGTTAGGGGAATAAGCTGAGTGTTAAATGTTTGGGGAAGAGAGCTTAGAGAATTGGTTATAGATAAACAAAAGAATTGGAGTGACCTGATAAATCTAAGCACCTTGTGGCAAGGGAGAAAGGACAAAGCAATGTTATCCTACAAAACACCATTTTGCAAGGCAGATCTCAAAAACTTAACTTATCTGGCATAACAAAAACTTTGTTTTGTTATTGTTTGTTGGGCTGGAGCAATAGCACAGTGGGTAGGGCATTTGCCTTGCACAGGGCAGACTTGGCTGACTTGGCCGACCTATTTGACCTGAGTTTGATTCCTCCGTCCCTCTTGCAGAGCCTGGCAAGCTACCGAGAATATCTCGCCTGCACGGCAAAGTCTGGCAGGCTACCCATGACATATTCGATATGTCAAACACAGTAACAACAAGTCTCACAATGGAGAAGTTACTGGGCCTGCTCGAGCAAATCAATGAGCAATGAGAGGACAGTGCAGTGCAGTTATTGTTTTTTTTTTTTGGGGGGGGGGGTGTTCATTGTTATTGTTTTGGTCCATGCCTGGCAATGCTCAGGGATTATTCCTGGCTCTGCACTTAGGAATTATTCCTGGTGGTGCTTGAGGGATCTTATGGGATATGAAGGAATCAAACCTGCATCAGTCACGTGTAAGGCAAATGCCCTATGAACTGTGCAATCTCTCTGGCCCCCATAACTAAAACTTTATGCCAGTTGAATAACATCTTCCCATTTCCTCATCACCCCTGGTGACTATCATTATATGTTTTGCTTTTATAAATGGTATTATTTGAGACCACATAAAAATGGAACTGTACTTCTTTTTTCATGTGCGACTGGCTTATTCCACTTTAGGCTGAAACCCTCACCTTAGTCTGAAACCCTTAGCCCATGTTGTCAAACGTAGCTCAGCTTCCTTCTCTTTCTAAGCTGAATAATATCCCATTGACTAGAAATACTACACTTCAGCTCTCTTTTTTAAAAATATTTCATCCTGCCAACAAATTTTCAACTACCTTTTAAAAATAACTAGTGCTGTGTAAGGAAATGTCCATTTGGTAAAAGATTGTACATTGTTTCATGGGTGCAGATCAAACTGGCTCATCAGAGGGAGGACCAAGACCTTATCATATGAGACAGAACAATCTTTTTTTTTTTAATTTTTATTAGTGAAACACCATGAAGTACAGTTGTAGACTTACAAATTTTTGTGCTTGGGTTTCAGTTATACAATGATCCAGTACCCATCCCTCCACCAGTGCCCATTGTCCATCATTTACATTTTTTAAAAATTTTTGTTAGTGAAACACCATGAGGTACAGTTGTAGATTTACAATTTTTTTGTGCTTGGGTTTCAACTGTACAATGATCAAACACCCATCCCTCCACCAGTGCCCATTTTCCACCACCCCGGGTCCCAGTATCCCTCCCACCCCCCATGCCTTGAACATGAAAAGGGTTTTCTTGCATGTGATCCTCTAGACAACTGTCAATAATTGGCATTGTTCTGTGCAAACCAGAGATCTGGTTACCCTAATCATAGGGAACGCTAAATCATTTCCAAAGTTGTATGCAAAAGATTTTGCTCCCTAAGCAGTTGTGGTGTTTGTTGTTGTTGCTGTTGTTGTTGCTGTTGTTTTTTGTTTGTTTATTTTTGCAGAGAAGCAAAGGAAAATTGAGTTTCTATGCTGAATCTGATAGGATCCCAAAGAAAACTGATGCCTATGTTGTAGTTTTTTTCAGGGTTTTTCTAGGTGATTCTGCCAATACAGCAGCAGTGTAGACAATCACAATTGGGCTTGGGAAGCAACAAGTCCCAATTGCTGGTTTGGAAAGCATTGGAGCCTTTGACCATCAAACCAACTACTAGCAGTTGCCAAGCAGTAAAGTACAATAATTATCCTGGACCCAGCTGACACTCTCAACTTTTTATGAGGCACATAATTGCCCTAAAGCAGATCAAATGGGCATCTGTATTGATTCTTGAGAGACTGAGTCAAAGAGACTGACACAGGTGACAAAGAAAAACTAAACCAGGAGGGATAACAGAGAAAAGCTCAAAAAAAGGAGACACAGATAAGGAAACAAGAAGGATGGAAAAAGAGAGAAAAGTCTTCGGGAGACAGTGGGGAAGAGGGAGAAGAAGAGAGGGAGAAAGAGAGAGATAAAGGACTAGCAAACAGTGAACATTTGATGAGCAGTATGTTTCTCTAGTAGTATGCTGAGTAGATGCCAATTTACTCCATTTCCATTTTGATGTGCTTGATTGTTTCATGCAAATTCAAGCATTTCCTTCAGGATTAGCCTATTGATAAAGAAAGAAGCTCTTTCACAGGCAACACAAAGCAGGTCACTTGGGAAGGTCACTATTCCGATTTCAAAATGTATAAAGTTTCAATATTTCATGTAAATATTTCCCCCTTATTTTCAGCCATCCCAAACTCCTCCTTAATGGCAAGCAATTACAAACTGGTATCTCTGCAGGATCTGACAACGGTTGGTCTGGTTGGCAGCAACTTCCATTGAAAATTGTCACCATCCTATTAACCCCAAATGATCTGGGGCTCTAGATTTTAAGGAATAAATTTGACGATACAAAATAAAGTGTGCACTTACAGGTCCATCTGAAAAATTAGACATGCAGAGAGATAAATTCCTATTGGCAATTAGTGAAGAATGTCTCCACCAGTCCCAGGATCAAGTCACAGCTCATCAATTTATCACCGAAGCAAAGGAAACACAGAGTGTATCACAGTGGTTTTTGTCACCGTTATTGATTCATGGGTAGACACCCTCTGTGAAAACATTATTAGCCATTTCCCTCCACCAGACATGCACAGACTTGGGGTTTAGGGAGACAGATATTTGTCCATTATTCATTCAAATGTGCAAGATAGAAGCTGAACAGAGCCATGAATTACAGAGGAGGAATCTTTGTTCCCAGGCAAAGCCAAGGCAAATATTCATTTTTGCTATCAGCTGTTCTGCAAAAATGCAGGGAGATTAGCGTAGTTCTCATTATGGTGAAATTACCACTTCCATTCCCATTCCCATTACTTGTTAAATTCATAATTCATGGTCTGTCACTCACCATGACACCTGACATTCACATGAACTGACATATCTTACATAACAGGAAAAGCAGCTAGTGAAAAAAATGAGCATTTGGTATATACAACTATTGAAATGTGAGGTCACAGGCTGGGAGCAACCACAGTGAGAATTTGTCTTCTGGAAACAGGCTTTGTAAATGTTTCCCATTGATAAAGCAACTAGAATGAATTTTCCTTCAATTATATCATAATAGAAGTTAGTTTACTTATTTGCATTCTTATTTTGTGTTTTTTTTTATTACTTGGTTTCATGATTTGCTAGTGCACTCATGATCTAGTTCAATTTTGGAGGCCAACACAAGTCAGTGAAGTTCATTTAAGTTTTATTTGTATGGCAATAATAGATTCATTGTTAGATCATTGGACTCTGGGTCTGATATAGTTAACAAACTGTAGTAGTTGCCAATAATCAAAACTAGGTTAAAACTTTCCTTAAATTGGGGAGATGGCTCAAAAGACTGAAGTCTGTGCTTTGCATGTAGAAGGTCAGATTTATTTCCAATTATGACATGGTGTCCCCCCCCATCCAAACACACACACACACACACACACACACACACACACACACACACACACACACACCCCTCCCTTACACCCACTCAACACTAGCAAAAATGACCCTCAGATCCCTAACTGAAGCACCGTTGAGTGTCAGATGTGCTGTAACAAATATGATTTGTAATATGTTTCATATATGCATCATAATAAAAATATCTGATTCAGGGGCTGGAGAGATAGCATAGAGGGTAGGGCGTTTGCCTTGCACGCAGCTGACCCAGATTCAATTCCTAGCATACCCCCCCCCCCCGAGCACCGCCAGGAGTAACTCCTGAGTACACAGTCAGGAGTAACCCCTGTGCATTACCAGGTGTGACCCAAAAAGCTATATATATATAAATATATATATATATGATTAAGTGAACAAATATTTGAATTGTATAAGGCAATTATCTATCAAGTAAAGCTTTGTATCTATGTGATGAAAGGCCCTCTGTGCTAAAGCACTTTGCTCCTGACTTCTTTATCTTCCAACATCAATTTTATCTTCCTGCTGTTCACTGGGGAGCTCAGTCAATATCATCAGTGATGGTGTGTATTCACACATGACTGTCCATGAGTTTGTGGGCATGAAATTGCTTAACATGCTGTAAGGAAGCAAACAGTGCAGGTGGCAAATGCATTGGCAAATTACGATGAGCCAGTCATATAAGTCATATAAGGTAAGACGGTCATTTAAGATAAATAGTCGGTTTATGTTTTCAGGGCTAGAGTGATAGCACAGCAGTAGGACATTTGCCTTGCACGCAGCAGGCCGAGCCGACCCAGGTTCAGTTTCTCCACCCCTCTCGGAGAGCCCAGCAAGCTACTGAGAGTATCTCGCCCGCACATCAAAGCCTGGCAAGCTACCTGCAACGTATTCGATGTGCCAAACACAGTAACAAGTTTCACAATGGAGATGTTACTGGCCCCGCTCGAGCAAATCGATGAACAACGGGAGGACAGTGCTACAGTGCTATGTTTTCAGTAGATTTTGGTTGGATGCTTTGGATGTGTCAGGCAGTGTGTAGGCATTGGGTATACAGTAAAGAATAAGATGGGTTCGGTATTTGAGTACACAATATGATTATGTCTTCCATCTTATTTTCTTTATCTTCAACTTAACCTGTCTATTCTTTGTTTTTTTTTTATTTTGTCTTATTTATTTTTTATATTGAATCACCATGAGATACAGTTACAAAGCTTTCATGAGTTTCAGTAATACAATGATCCAAACCCACCCCTCCGCCAGTGTACATTTTTCATCACCAATGTCCCAGTATACCTCCCACCACCCCACCCCACCCCACATCCTGCTTTCAGCACAAATCTCCCATCCCATCCATTCTTTTATTTCTCTACTCTTTTAATCCTGGTTTACTTGGGTTAATTAGTTTCAGTTTAGTTCCATTTTTAGTTCGCAGTCACACTTTTTGTTTTGCCTCCTTTTACCATCTTTACTTGTTTCCTTGCATTTACAGATTATAGTGTCTTCTATTTATTATAAATTACTTAGAGTTAACATTGTTTCAATTTGTGAAAAGCATCTTCAGCAGTGCAAATCTATTCTTTACCCTTGGGGTTCTTTTTTTGTTTGAAATTTGACTTATAGCCATCTTTGTCCTTAAAATCTTTTTTTGTTTTTGGTTTTGTTTCTGAACATTACTCAGCAGCAAATTGTTTTCTTTTTCAAGTGTATTGAATATAATTCTAGAAGGTATTCAATTGTTAATAGTATATCATTTTGCCATGCTAACTTTATTTCCAGAGTGATAGCACAGCAGTAGGGCATTTGCCTTGCGCGCAGCCAGCCTGGCCGAGCCGGGTTCGATTCCTCCATCCCTCTTGGAGAGCCTGGCAAGCTACTGAGAGTATTCAATATGCCAAACACAGTAACAAGAAATCTCACAATGGAGACGCTACTGGGCCCGCTCGAGCAAACTGATGAACCATGGGAAGACAGTGTTTTTTGTTAACTTTATTTCCATTATTTGTCAACATCGGTGAATTCTGCTTTTGCACTTAACTAAAAGGTGGCCCTGAATCTTAAAGCATAGTCTTTCAGACACAGAGAAATATTAAAAGGATTGAGGTGCTGGTCCTGCACACAACCCACACAGGTTCAATCCCACAACCGCATATTAGTTATTGAATGAATATCTTCCCGGGTCCCTGAGAACTGTGAGAAATGTTTCTTGAGCACAGTCAGGATTAAGCCCTGAGTAACAGTGGGTGTAGCCCAAACCTCCACCCTGCCAAAGAAATTCTACTGTGAGTAGATTAAATGATCAGTATAGCAGTTTTTTCCTACATAAGATTCTCAGTATAGCACTTTCTTCCTACGTTTTTCCATCCTTCCTTCTTCCTTCCTTGCTACCTTCCTTCCAACCTTCCTTCCTTCCTTCCCTCCCCCTTTTCACCCTCCCTCCTTCCCTTCATCCACCTCATCCCCTTCTTCCTCCCTTCTTCCTTCCTTACTTTTTTTTTTCAAAATCTCCCAGTATGGCCTGACCTTGAATATTTCCAATTAATTCTAGGCTCTTCCACCATTTCTTTTGCTAAGTATTTGATCACTGAGCAGGCATCATTTAGTTAACTTTATTATCCAAGTTCATATGAAACTGGCATCTCAATCCAAGCTGGGTTTTTTGGCTTTTTTGTTCTTGAACATTTATTCATTTATTTATTTTTAATTTTTATTAGTGAAACACCATGAGGTACAGTTGTAGACTTACAAATTTTTGTACTTGGGTTTCAGTTATGCAATGATCGAGTACCCATCCCTCCACCAGTGCTCATTTCCCACCACCATGGGTCCCAGTATCCCTCCCATCCTCCCATTCCCCCCATCCCATCCTGCCTCTGTGGTAGGGCATTCCCTTTTGTTCTCTCTCTCCTTTGGGTGCTGTGGTTTGCAAAAGAGGAATTGAACATTTAACCACCATTGTTGGAGAGGGCTGGAGCAATTGCACAGTGGGTAGGGCGTTTGCTTTGCATGGGGCCGACCTGGCCAACCCAGGTTCAATTCCTCCTCCCCTCTCGGAGAGCCTGGCAAGCTACCGAGAGTATCTCGCCCTCATGGCAAAGCCTGACAAGCTACGCATGACGTATTTGATATTCCAAACACAGTAATAAGTGTCACAATGGAGATGTTACTGGACCCGCTTGAGCAAATCAATGAACAATGGGAGGATAGTGACAGTGACAGTAGGAGAGGGAAAGAATCAAAGAATCAATAGTAGAAGCATAATGGGAGAGAGGGGCCAGCAGGATTAAATGATATTCCCACCATTAGTTTACAAGCTGGACATCTTTCTCATGAGAAACCACTTTTTAAAAAATGGTAGCAGACATATGAAGTTTATTAAAAAAATGCTTTATCATAAATTCCTTTATTTTTCAAAGCAACAGCAGAGAACTTTCAAAACTCTCAAAACTTACCCAAAGTCACTGCATTTAAACAACAGAGGCTAAAATCTAGGATTTCTTTCTTTTTTAAAATTTTTATTTTATTTTATTTTATTTATTTTTTTATTAATGAGACACTATGAGGTACAGTTGTAGACTTACAAATTTTATGCTTGGGTTTCAATTATACAATGATCAAATACTCATCCCTCCACCAGTGCCCATTTCCCACCACCACGGATCCCAGTATCCCTCCCACCCACCCCCCCCCCATCCCCTCCGTCCCATCCTGCCTCTGTGGCAGGGCATTCCCCTCTGTTCTTTCTCTCCTTTTGGGTGCTGTGGTTTGCAAAAGAGGCATTCAGTGGCAATCATGTTTGGTCTATAGTCTAATTTCAGCATGCTTCTCCCATCCTGGGAGGATCCTCCCAACACCCTTTATTTGGTGCTCCCTTCTCTATCTGAGCTGCCTTTTCCCCTTGCATGTGTGGCTGGCCTCCAAGCCATGGAGCAAAATTCCTGGTACTAATCTCGGCCACTCTTGGATGTTAGTCTCCTATTTTGTTACTTTATGTTCTAAAATCTGGAATTTCTTAATCCTAATAAAAACAGCAACATTTGTGCTTTAGTCTCAAATTCAGTTCAAAACCTGTTCTAGGGAAGAAATCCAAGTTGGAGGCAGTGTAGAGGGTAGAGGATAGGCCTGGGGGTTCTTGGAAAGCAGATGCTTGTGGTGACTGGAGTAATAGCACAGCGGGTAGGCATTTACCTTGCACGCGGCTAACGGGTTCAATTCCCAGCATCCCATTTGGAGCACCGCCAGGAGTAATTCCTGAGTGCAGAGCCAGGAATACAGGATATGCATTTGAAAGCTATCAGAACCTAAAAGGAGGGGAGGAACTCAAGCAACCAGCAAATATTTTTGGAACTTTTGCCATGGGCCAGTTTTGGAAATATGGGGACTACTGTAAAGTTAGGCTACTCAGATCTGTAGTTAGGGATCTAATTAAGAGGTAAATCTAAGTCTATCCTGCTCCAGATGACTTTTAAAACCTCTCTCTCTCTCTTTCTCTCTCTCTCACTCTCTCTCGTTCCTTGTCAAACAAGTATCTCTGCAATAGAGAGTAATGCCTAAAAGTATAGGATATGATGACAGAATAAGGGAGAACACAGAGGATATTGCAGGAGAGATCTTTCTTCCCTCAGGGAAATTGCAAGGTCTAACAGCAGATACTTACTGGAGGCAAGTGTGTTTGAATTGAGTTTAATAGTGTGCACATGTGTGTGAGTGTGTGTATGTGTGTGTGTTGTTTTGAGGTACACATGGTTATACTTAGGGCTTACTCATGGCTCTGTACTCAAAGGTTACACCTAGCAGTGCTCAGGAGACTGTATGAGGTGCCGGGGATCAAAACTGGATTTGTTTTTGTTTTTGTTCTTGGAGTGATAGCACAGCGGTAGGGCATTTGCTTTGCACACTGTCCCGGCCATGAGCCGGGTTCAAGTCCTCCGCCCCTCTTTGAGAGCCTGGTAAACTACTGAGAGTATCTTGCATGCACGGCAAAGCCTGGCAAGCTACGTGTGAAGTATTCAGTATGCCAAACACAGTAACAACAAGTCTCACAATGGAGACGTTACTGGACCTGCTCGAGCAAATCGATGAACAATGGGAGGACAGTCTTTTGATCACACAAGGCAGTTCTCGGATATTACATCTGACTGCATTCAAGAATCTCTCCTGGCAGACTCAGGGGACTGTATGGGATGGAGACAAGTGCCCTACCTGCTGTACTATCGCTTTGGCCTGGGAAGGGTGTGATTCATGTGTTCCAACAAAGGCAAGAAGGGGAGTACAATCAATAGTTTATGGTCAGACAATAGGCAGGGTGGTTTCAAGATGTCAGAGACAAGCAGATCAGATCATGTAGAAATTGGGGGTTTCATTAGAGACGGTGGCTTTATTTTTCCCAACCACATCATGAAAATTTGAAGTGTTTTAGCAAAAAAAAAAATGCTCTGATCTAGCTTATGTCGCTGCTAGTTCGTTGTCATACATCATGCAAGAGATACATCAGGTTCTTTTACTAATAGACATTGGCATTTGGGTGGAAGATCCCACAGGGAAATAGATCTGCAGACTGAGGTCAGGACTGTTTATAATTACCAGGAAGGAGTTATAGATGGAAAAAGAAATAGCTAATAAATTTGTCACTTTTGTATTATAAAGACAGACTTGCCTCCATTTAAGTAGCTTTTTCTTGCTGTTGCTTTATATTTGATAACTTTTAGTCTGATTTATGTCAACATTTGAATTCAGCATCCTGAGCCTGGGGGTGGGAAAATTGAGCACCAGGGCAGCCATTTCTTTGAGTATTTACTAGCCTACCCTCTTGTCCATACTGTTGATTTTTCTTGAGTCCTCTCTAGTCACCTGAAATTACCAACACTGCTTCTGGGTTAACAGTTGACAAACATCCCTTGCTTCTTTTGAGTCTTTCCACTTGAGTACATTTTCCCCTTAATGTCCACATGTGAAAAATGAAAAAAGTTCACATGGCTGTCACACCTCTGGGCATCTCAGCTTATGCAAATGAAGGTACATATCAAAGATCTCCATTTCTCACTTTCAGGGAAGGCAAAGGTTCTAACAGGTGATTGTGGTGTGAATGATTTATGGGACACATCTAGCTCTCCATAATCAAAAGTCTAAAAAAACCTCAAGGCTGGTTTGAATATTAAAATTTCAATCCAGCTAAATCTTTTAATATTTGTTTTGAACCTAATCTAACTGTCCTCATCCAGAAAAGCCCACCGAATGTTAACTTTTGCTCATCAAAAGATAGATTTGCATGATTGGAGACTGACGTAATCAGTCTCCAATGCAACATCAAAAAAAAAATCATGGGGCTGGAGTGATAGCACAGCGGGTAGGGTGTTCGCCTTGCACGGGGCAGACCCGGGTTCGAATCCCAGCATCCCATTTGGTCCCCTGAGCGCTGCCAGGAGTGATTTCTGAGTGCAAAGCCAGGAGTAACCCCTGAGCATCTCTAGGTGTGACCCGAAAAGCAAAATAAATAAATAAATAAAATAAAAATCGGGGAGGGGAGAATAACAGCAAGCAGAAGGGGGGATGGGATTGAATATTTTTCCTTGTGGGTCTCCATCCCCTGCCTGCGATTGCTTAAGCTGATGCTGCATCTCACCCTGCCTGCCTTGTTCCCGCTGACGAAGCCGCAGCCCCGCGCGCAGCGTTAACAGAAACCTCGCTGTCTTCTAGGTTTCCTGTACTCTCAAAACAGCACCAAGCGCAGCATTAAAGAGCGGCTCCTGAAGCTCTTGCCCTGCTCAGCTGCCAAAACATCGTCTCCTGCTGTTCAAAGCAAGTTTTATTTGTCTGTTATCCCCAAACTGTGTGTGTGTATTTCGTTGGTGTAGGTCTGCATGCATTGCAGTTGTCCGCTGTGAAACAGATTCGATCCAGTACATCCTAGAAAAAAAGTTCTGTTGCATCCAAATGCCCAGATTCAACAGAACATCTGTACATCTGCACATCTACATGCCCGACGAACTTGGGGTGAATTTTGAGAACTTCCCGTTTGGCTCACCGACAGCACACTGCTAGCCACAGAGCATGAGTTTTCAGAGTTCTGCAGATTTGTTTGCTGTCAGGAGTAGGGACTAAGATTCAGATCCCAGGAGGGCAGCTCTGGTCCTGCCCTGCTTGAAGAGCAAGTATCTGTTTCAAAATTGTCTTTTTTTTCTAACTCACGGTGCACTTGGTAGGCAATTTCCATAATGTCAAGTTTCAGAAAAATTACTCGGCTTAAAAAACTCTGATGAAGTAGAAAATATTTAGAGAAGTTAGAATATTTTCTTCTCTGCTTACTCTCTCACTTCCAAGTTCCCTAGGCAAACAGAATCAATATATGCATTCACATAAACTTTTTATACACATACATATGCAAATATATACTCATACCACAAATTTATAATGTATACACAAGCACACAAATGAATGTATACTACCATGTACAGAGGAATTTTTTAAGGAAATGGTTTGTATATTTAAGAGTGAGGGCAAACTGAAATAGTTGATTTATATGGTCTTGATTTAGCTTTTTTTAATATTATTTATTCATTTATTTATTTTGGTTTGGGAGCTCACACCCAACAATGCTCAAAGCTTAGTTCTGGCTCTGCACCCAGGGATCACTCCTTGTGGTGAGAGGAGACCATATGGGGTACCCGGAGTTAAACTGGGGTTGGCTACATGCATAGCAAGTCCCCTGCCCATTGTACTATGTTTATGGCCCTCAGTTGCAGTCTTGAATCAGAATTCATTCTTCTTCAGAAAGCCTGAGATTTTGTCTGCCCATCTTTTCATTCTCTCCTTTGTGACATTCTAAAGTGAGCAGATTGTAATCTCTAAGGGGAAATTCTCTATATATTCTGTAAAATTGCTACATCTAATATACAAAGAAGATTCACAAACAGATTTCATTTACAAACATTCTTTCACACCAATTTTTTCAAGCATCACACAACTGTTAGATTCAGAGTACAGTTCACTATGGAGGAAATAGCATTTAGAAAATTTTTTAAACATTCTAGGTGGTGAGTTATAACTCCTATCTTTTCTATCTTTGTATTCTTCCACACATCCGTGTAGGAACTGATGGATTCAATTAGTGATTTTAAAATATGTATGTCTTAAAATTGTATGTTTCCACAACATACATGGAGAATATGTGTAAAATACCACAAGTAAGCCAGATATTTTATCATAATCCCAGAGTAGAGTGCCAAAATATTTCAGTGACTCTGAATATAGTTAATATATAATAATATATGAAAAAATTCCTTTTCTCAGGGGCTGGACAGATAGTACAGCAGGTAAGGCATTTGCTTTGCATGTGGTTGAACCAGTTTTAAACTCTGGCAACCCATATGGTTCCCAAGCCCCATCAGCAATGATTCCTGAGCACAGAGCCAGAAGAAAACCCTGAGTACCAGGTGTAGCCCAAACTCTCCCCCCAAAAATGCATTTGTTTAGTCAGCACATACATATTAATCATCTGTTAATTCTTACCCTGTACAAATAAATAACACATGAGGCAAAAGTCCTCTGATATAAAGTTTGCATTCTCTAGAGGGGAGAAGTATGAAATACTATTTATAGTCATAATAATATATACAAAAAATTGAAATTATAATTAAGATATATTGATCTGATTTTTTTCTTCCCTTCATTGCACACACACACACACACACACACACACACACACACACACCATTTCACAAACTTAATTTGTCAAGTGCAACCTGGAAGGCTGTACTCCAGAATAATTCTAAGGTTCTAATCCCACACATATTGAATCTGCAGACACTGTTATTGCTGCTATTTGTCAGTGAATGTTTATTAGAACCATTGCTTCTCTGCCTTCAAGTTAAAATAGAAATTGCCTATTTGCCACGTATTTCCTGAGCCCATCGTCATTTGTACAGTGCAGACAGGCAAACTGTACCTTTCAAGTAGATCTGTTCCATATTCACTTAGTGAAGACTAGAAATATCATGGCCTATTAGCACTCTCCATCACCAATACCAGATCAAGCCAAGAGCCAAATAAAAGTTTATGGAGGCTGCAGTGCAATTTTGGACTCAAGATTCTTAAGGAGAAATGAAAATGAAATCATAAAAGATCCTAAAAATGAACAGAATGACTCATTTACAAAACTAAAGACTTATTCTTACAAATATGGTTTCATAAAACTGACTGACACACACCAGCATTAGCTGTGTCCCATGATTTGTGGACTCTACAAGGCTTACAGGTATAAATTCTTTTCTCAGGCACGTTCTTCTACATCATCTTCATTAGCTACAAGAAATCCTCAGCAGGTAAAAGTAGATCACTGAGAAAGAACATGTTCATTCTATTGCTATATTAGAAAGAGGCTTTTAACCAATCCCTAATTTAGTCAATCCCCAATCCTGGTTCATGATTTGGGCCCTAATGTGAATGTGCTAGGACTGAAACGAGTTTGCAAACGTGAGACGAGACAGTGAAAAGAGTCAGAAACCCAGTAGCATCCATCATTAGTCTCCTGAGAAAGAAGCATGCCACCAGTGTCAGACACCGATGTCTGATAACTAACTCCAAGGCACCTTAGAGTGAAGCTCACTTTTTTTTAACTGAATCACCATGAGGTACAATTACAAAGCTTTCTTGTTTGAGTTTCAGTCATACAATGATTGAACACCCATCCCTCCACCAATGTACATTTTCCACCACCAATGTCCCCAGTTATGGTGAAAGAGAAACTGAGAAATTCTACATGGAGCTGGAGAAGTTCTATAAAGAAGATCACACCTTCTACAAGATCATTGTCGGTGATTTTAATGCCAAGATAGGACCAAGAAGATCAGTCGATGAACTCCACATCGGAACCCATGACCTGGAATGGAACGAACAGGGTGACAGACTGTATGAGTTCATCATGTCAACCAAAACTTTCCATGGTAACTCACAATTCCAAAAGGCTGAATCTAAACGTTGGACATGGGAGTCTCCCGATGGACGGTTCCACAATGAAATAGACCACATCATATTCAATCGGCAGTTTTGCCTAACCGATGTTGCTGTTGTCCCAAAATTCCAAACGGGATCAGACCACCGTCTTCTTCGTGCAAAATTCTACCTCACAGAACGAGGAGAAAAGAATGCAAGGTTTAAGAAGAGGACTCCCAGAACAACCACCAGCTGGGAGCTCTTTGGCTCTATTGCAGCAACATGGGAAGATGCCGTCATTGACAACATTGATGAGGAATACAATCGAATGATTCAGCACCTCCATGATTGTGCAAGGAATGCCAAGAGAGAGATAACCACAAAAAAACGTCTTTTTTCGAACACTCTTGAACTTATTCGCCAACGTGGCTTGGCACATGGCTCAGGCAACCACAATTGAACATCCGAACTGGCAAAACAGTGCAGAGAAGCCATCAAGGATGACCTCAAAAACAGGAGAGCAGCAGTACTGGTAGATGCAGCAGAAGCTGGGAAAAACATTCGTAATGCCCGCCTGTCCTTCACCAACTACAAAACCAAGATGACTGCCCTCCGACATCATGATGGATCTATCACATCTTCCAGAAGGGCAATGGAGAAGATTATTCATGACTTCTACTCAGATCTCTTTAATAGCCACATCCACTTGCCCACATACCACATACCACATGATGGATATGTCGTTCCCAATGTTCTCCCTTCCGAAATCCAACATGCCATTTTGTCGGTAAAGAAACAAAGAGCACCTGGCCCAGACAAGATCAGACCTGAACTCCTGAAAAACTTACCATCAGTACTCATCAATACATTGGCTCGACTCTTCACACGCTACCTGTCTGAATGCAAGGTTCCATCCCAATGGAAAACCAGCAGGACTGTACTACTATACAAGAAAGGAGACATCCACGACATTGGCAACTATCGCCCAATCTGCCTATTGTCTGTCATCTACAAACTATTCACTCGAGTCATCCTGAATAGGATTAGCAGAACACTAGATGAAGGACAACCATGTGAACAAGCTGGATTCTGAAAAGGATTCAGTACCATCGACCATATCCACACAATAACCAAACTCATTGAGGTATCTCGGGAGTTCAAGATGCCGCTCTGTCTAACGTTCATTGATTTAAAGAAGGCCTTTGATTCTGTTGAGATGGAAGCGGTCATGGAAGCCCTAGCCAATCAGGGCGTACAAACTCAATACATCAGGATCCTTCATGAGCTCTATTGCGGATTCACTACCAAGATCTCACCATTCTACAAAGAAGTAATCATCCATATCAAGAGAGGGGTTCGGCAGGGTGATACCATTTCACCAAAACTCTTCAGTGCCACCCTCGAGAACATCATGCGACGACTGGAATGGGAAAACATGGGAGTGAAGATAGATGGTCGGCAACTACACCACCTCCACTTTGCTGATGACATCGTTCTAATAACACCAAACATCAGCCAAGCGACACAAATGCTGAACGACTTTGACCGTGAATGTGGAAAGGTCGGACTACAGCTGAATCTTACGAAGACAATGTTTATGAGTAACAGCCTTGTTCCTGACGCTCCATTCGCTCTCAATGGAACCACCATCTCCGAATGCAACAGTTATATATACCTAGGTCGAGAAATCAACATGATGAATGACCTGGCACCTGAGTTGCACAGGAGGAAGAGAACGGCTTGGAATGCCTTCAAGAACGTTGAAGAAATAACTAAAAGGACAAAGAACCTCCAGCTACGAGCACATCTCTTTGATTCCACTATTCTTCCTGCATTAACATATGCCTCAGAGACCTGGACCCTACAAAAACAGGATGAGAACGCTATTCGGGTCTCTCAAAGAGGAATCGAAAGAACTATGCTTGGAATATCACGATTCACTCAAATGAGAGATAGAATCCGGAGTTCTGATCTTCGTCAACGCTCAAGAATCAGGGACGCTGTCTCATTTGCCAAGACATCAAAAATCAGATGGGCTGGACACGTAATGAGGTTTACAGACAACCGCTGGACTAGAGCCATTACTGATTGGATTCCACGGGACATCAAAAGATCACGTGGATGCCCACCTATAAGATGGTCAGACTTCTTCGTCAAGACCAGAAATGATCGGTTTGAAGCTCTGCATGTTCCTAGAACGAACAGATACCATTGGGCTACGCTAGCACGCAACCGGGATGAATGGAGACGTTACTGGCACCCGCTCGAATAAATCGATGAATAACGGGGATTAAGTGATTAAGTGATAAGTGATTAATGTCCCCAGTATCCCTACCATTCCAACTTTCCCCCTCAGTGGCAGACAATTTCCTCCATACTCTCTCTCTACTTTTGGGCATTATTGTTTGCAATACAGATACTGAGAGGTATCAGTATTGGTCCTTTATCTACTTTCAGCACACATCTCCCACTCCAATCGATTCCTCCAACCATCATTGACTTAGTGAGCCCAGATCTATTCCAGATGCCTTCTCCCCCAGTTTATGAGGCAAACTTCCAACTATGGGGCAATATTCCTGGCCTTTGTGTCTACTGTCCTTGGGTGTCAGCCTCATGTTATTTTATACTCCACAAATGAATGCAGTCCTTCTATGTCTGTCCCTCTCTGACTTCTTTCACTTAGCATGATACTCTCCATGAACATCCACTTATAAGCAAATTTTATGAATTCATCTTTCCTAACAGCTGCATAGTATTCCATTGTGTAGATGCACCAAAGTTTATTTAACCAGCTGTCTGTCCTCGGGCACTTGGGTTGTTTCCAGATTCTGGCTATTGTGAACAGTGCTACAATGAACATACAGGCGCAGATGTCATTTCTACATTGCTTTTTTGCGCCTTCGGGATATATTCCCAGAAGTGGTATTGTAGGGTCATATGGAAACTCAATTCTTAGTATTTTAAGGAATGCCCATATTGTTTTCCAAAAAGGTTGGACCAGTCAGCATTCCAACCAACAATGAGAGAGAGTCCCATTCTCCCCAAAGATAAAAACCATATGATATAGTGAAGCTCACTTGACTGGTCTAGACCAGGACTTGAAAGCCCAGCACAATAGCTCAAGAAATATTCTACCACACCATGCATAGCCTCACACATGGTAAGGGAGCTGGAAGGTGGTTCAAAATATCACCGTCTAATACTCACTCTAAGTTCCATTTTCTTCTTCTGGTAAGTCAGAAAAGGAAGTCTTAATACCTCAAGACAGGGATATCTGAGTTTCATTAATATTTTGCATCCAACAAAAAAGAAGAAGAAAAACCTGCAGACCAGCCCAAACTCCTGATTTGTGATGGAACATTTGCCTCATTTCTCTGAGTAATAGCCAAATAGAGTACTGCCATTATATGAATCATTAAAAATGTGTGGCATGTATGCTCAAATAGTAGGGAGAGCCATTTACATAGCTAACTGTGGTGAACTCGCAGAATTGGAAAGCGCAAGCAAATTGAGAGAAATATAGGAAGATATGGGATAATCACGTTTCACAGCTAGATCACATAGTCATCAAGGGGAACAGCACAGTTTCATCAGGAAATCACTTGTTTGGTCACTGAAACATTACAGAGAATTCTATTTCACACCTTCTCTTTGACTTCTAACTATATTGCTCCATATGCTATGCTGAGGAGAAGCTAAAGTCTTTGCTTCTTGCAAACTCCAGTCAGACACTATTCTCTCACAACTCAAACTCTTTGAATTTAAAAGGTGAAGGATTTTTCTTTTTCTTTTTTTCTCTTTTCTTTCCTTACATTTGTGAAGAAAAAACATTTTTGTTGAAAGAAATTGAGAGAGAGAGAGGGAGGGAGCGTGGAGAGAGAGAAAGAGAGTTTTTATCTTTGGGGAGAATGGGACTCTCTTTCTCTTTGTTGGTTGGAGAGAGGGAGAGAGAGGGGGGGAGAGAGAGAGAGAGAGAGATGTGATGGTAGAGGGAAAAAATCCGTGTTTAGCATAGAACGTGGTCTTCTCCAGAGGGAAAAAGCATGGAATGGCTTTTGGGAGGAGATTGTATGCAATTCCTCCATATTGTCTTGGCCCAGAGTCCTTCTTGTAGATAAAAGTTAATTGGGGGCATTTCCCCAGGAAAAGTCTTGCTTTGTCAATGGTCTTTTCTTATTCTTATCATTCCCTTTAGATTGTTCTGTTGCTTTTCCTTTTCTGATGGGTGCACACTTCTCTAGGAAGGATTTTCTTTACAAGCCACTCATGCTCAGATCAGTAATTTGGAAAGTGGTGGAATTATTTTAAAAGATCACACACATAACCACCACCACACTGATGCCCCTCACATAACACGTCATTTTATCACAATGCTGCTCTTCTTCTCTACCTTGAAGTAACTACCTAGAAATACCTTTATTGTTTTGCACCAATGTGTGTGTTTTAGTGAAATCAAAGTACTACAGTCTTACATGTTTATAGTGTGTACTTTCATACGTTTTAACCTTACTATCAAGACTCTTCATGAAATAAAATATACTATTGTGTATTTATAATAAGCTATTCCTTGGCTTATGTATAAAGTTTTGCCCCTTTCCCCAAGAATGTATATAAAATTTAATCAGCATCTCTGTGCATTAAGTTAGTATACATTGTAAATTTTTTTTGTCTAGGTTTGGAAATTATAGGGATGAAAGAGTTAACTTACATGAATGAAAACTTATCTGAGAGTTATTAGTTGTCCGAGATGATTTTTCAGTTACTTAAACACATCCTTCACAATATCTCTCTAGTTTCATGCACTTAATACCCTCAACCATATATTTTAGAGTCATTCACTTAAATGATATATTTAAATATTGGTTTTTAATTGTGTGCCTATAACAAAAGTATTATTTGTAGCACATAACAAAATTTACCAGCATGAGAACACAGTCTTAAATGTATCTAAGGTTTTGAGGAGATGGGTCACACCCAGTAGGACCCGAGGACCAAAGCTGGCTCTGTGCTAAGGGATCATAGTGCCTTTGTGCTCAGAGAGCACCTGAAAGAGCCAAATTACTGTTAGGACCACAGTTCTGTAGACATGGCAAGTGCCTCAACCTCTATCCTATCTCTCTTGGCACTCATTTTTTCCCCTTAAATTTATTCTTCAGAATTTCTAAAATTTTTGAAAATCAAATACTACTCACATTTTTTAAAAGGGAAAAATATTATTAGCTCCCAAATCCCCAAAAGTTAAACCCCCAAAACTGAGTTTGGTATTTAAGAAGATCAGCAGACAATTATCAAAGTCTTAGAGACAACTTTAGAAAGGTCTTAGAGAACCAGAGCGATAGGGCAGCAGAAAAAGGCACTTGCCTTGCACACAGCCAACCTGGGTTCAATCCCATACGTTCCCTCACACCTGCCAGTAGTGATTCCTGAGCACAGAAATAGGTGTAAACCTTGAAGATCCCCGGGTGTGGCCTCAAGACAAAAATTTAAATTAAATTAAACTCAAAAGGTATTAGAAATAGCAAACATGACTTGGAGAAGGAGGTGACTGGTATTCAAAGGAGTAGCCTGGCTCATAGTTAAATGAGAATAACAGAAATAATCTGTTAATAAAGAATATAAGGTTTAGAATCTCTTCTATATGACCCCCAATACAAATGATAAATAGAGACTGAACTGATGATACTTGGGGTTTGAGTTAAGAATTAGCTTGTTCAAGCTTATGGTCCCCATCTCTTAAATTCATCTCAAGGTGACTATCAGGGCACCATAAGATATAGTAATCTAATCATCATCAACCAATCCCATTCATGACTTTCTTATGTGTAACTCCTGAATTATCAAAAATAGACGATTTTTGACACTTTATATTTATTGGTCCATCATATGGATATCATATCCTCATATCTATAACTAATCTCTTGTGAGTTGTCTCTCTATTACCTTTTTTATTTTCTTTTTGGGGTCACACCCAGCTGTGCACAGAACTCTCTCCTGACTCTGCACCATCAGGTCACTTCTGGTGGACTCAGGTGTTCGACACTGGTACTTAACCCTGGTTAAATTTAACCCTCTCTTATGCAAAGCAAGCACCCTAACCACTGTACTATCTCTCTGCCCCTCTTCCCCAAGTGTCTTTTTTAATTAACATATTTCAAAATTCTCTTATGCTTTGACTCATTCTCATCTTTATTATTTCTTACCAGAGATATGGAAAGAAATAATGGAAACAGAGAGGATTTTAGTGTTTTCTTGCCAAGATCTTACTAAACAAAGTACATTTATGTAATTTGTCATTTATTAATTTCTCTACTCTTGTATAAAAAAGCCATTTGTATTATTTTCTACTCCAATAGTTTCTACTCCCATAGATTACGTTTTATGTAATCATTCATTCTACAATATTTCTTTCATGTAGGACCTGTGTAGCAGGCATGATCCTAGTTGTTGGCATTATAGTAAGGAAACATACATAGCAGTTCACTGCCTCCATTGAGTTTATATGGGAGGAAAGATGATAAATATGCAAACAAAGTAAAGTAAAGTAAAGTAAAGTAAAGTAAAGTAAAGGCCCTCCCGTTGATCATCAATTTGCTCGAGCGGGCCCAGTAACGTCTCCATTGGGGAGCGATAGCACAGCGGGTAAGGCGTTTGCCTTGCAGACA
Organism: Sorex fumeus; assembly: GCF_029834395.1. Classification (NCBI taxonomy): domain Eukaryota; kingdom Metazoa; phylum Chordata; class Mammalia; order Eulipotyphla; family Soricidae; genus Sorex; species Sorex fumeus. The sequence goes on along the minus strand of NW_026606134.1, from coordinate 5,070,292 downwards.
GCCAACATGGCCGACCCGAGTTCGATTCCTCCGCCCCTCTCGGAGAGCCCGGCAAGCTACCGAGAGTATCTCGCCCGCACGGCAGAGCCTGGCAAGCTCCCCATGACGTATTCGATATGCCAGACACAGTAACAACAAAAGTCTCCAATGGAGATGTTACTGGGCCCGCTCGATGCAAACAAAAATCTCAACAAGTATGCTGAAAAAGGATGTGTGGAGGAAGAACTTCTGTTGGGATCACTTGCATTTGGAACCCTAAAACCAGAGAAAACCAGAAATATAAGTGTGAAGAATTAGACAAAGAGGAAACAGAAAGTATGTGGCTGAGAACAATTGATTAGTAGTGTACAATGAAAGGTGTTCATGATCATCAGAAAAAACAGGTTAATTTCAAGATTCAGCAAGATATGTTATTTCCAGTACTTAGTACACTAAGCATTGCCTGTACAAATATGTGACAAGCATTACTGAAGATGATTCTGCCAAATACCTTTTGAGAGAGGTAATTATAGTCCTTATAGTAGATGAGAAAACTGAGGACAGAAAAATAAAGTAGCTTTGCAAGTTGACAGAGCAGGAATTCTAACTCCAAAACCCACTTTCTTTATCACTTTACTAGTCTGAGCTACACTAAAACCCCTCTGAATGTCTGGTTACAATTCTTTGTCAAATGTAAATCAGAAGTCTTTCTTACCACTGAAGGAGCATGAGAAAGTGTTAGATCTGTGTTGCTTTCAAAAAGGCAGGCCTTATATCTCTACAAGAGAGGCAACCGGTGCCTATCAAGATCATAACCCTTAGAGCACAATCACCTGACTGACAAAATCCCCATCTAAATGTCGCTAGGTATAGATGTATGGACCTATTTATTGAATAAATTTAAGATATAAAATAGTTCCATCAATACATAGTGGTTTAGTGGAAAGAGTCAAGGTGAAATAAAGGACAAAAATTGTTCAAAAATAAAAGACTAATTTTGTAGAGTGGCACAGAATAGAATGGTCCTTGGACTACATGCTTTCTCTAAACAAATGATGGTCATTGTATTTTGAATGCACTAAGTTTTATAGAGCATAGTAATAAAAACTATAATGGTAGGGGGTTTTTAATAAGGAAGGAATACAGCTTATTTGATAAGACTAAAATATTGCAATTCAGAGAAATATTTCATTTGCTCAAAATCACAATTTTTTAAAATCTGAAATGTGGCTCCAAATCCATATTTTAACTTTGTTGTGTTCTGGTTTGGTACATCCCAGTCAAGGCAGAAAACAGAAAGTATATTTAAATGTGACAGTGGGAGAGAGTTTACAGAAGGATCTATTTCAAAACGTAGAGTTAGACTTCTTGGACCCAATAAGACTGATGACGTATCCAGTGCAAAACTACTGTGAAAGTTGGCCTCTTTGGGTTGATCCTTACCTGAGAATGAAGGAAGCCATAGTCATAACTGTAACCATCATTAAAGTATACTCAGTAGAAATTTGACTCTTTGAAAAGGAATACAACCTCTATCGGCTCAAACTTTACCAAGGAGGGAGTCCCAAAAAACAGAAATCCCAACCTCTTGTTTTCCCTCCTCTGAGATCTCCTCTCTACATTACCATTGACCAACCTCAATAAGGAGTTATTTCAATGCAGAGGGTGTTCAGGAGGTCAAGTGAAAATTTTTTCCAAATTCTGTATATCCTGTAAATCAAGAATTGTAACAAAACCAATAACAGTTTTAAGTCTCAGTCATCCTGAGTCATTCTTGAAAAATCTGTTGTAATGTCATATTTTGGAGACCGACAACTGGTTCACAAATGTTTATTGATATTGTATAGATATAAAATGAAAGAATTTACTTGTTTACTTGTTTGTGTTTTGTTTTGTTGGTTTAGGGGACACATCACAGGCTGCTCAGGGTTTACTCCTAGCTCTGCACTCAGGAAGTTCCCATTTAGATCATGCTGAGTAATTCACTTTATCTCTTGATGCTCCAGTTTATTGTTCTAAAGTAATCATTTTCCTGACTTACTCAAAGGACATTATGTCTTAGTAGGTAATGGGAACTCAGGGATCATTTGTGGCAGTGCTCAGGCGACCCTCTGGGGTGCTGGGGATTGAACCAGGTCATGTGTAAGGCAAGTTCTCTCCCTTCCTTTTATACTCTTTCCTGTCTCTAAGATAAATTTACAAACTATTACATGAATGGCTTAGTATCAAGAAATCCCTAACTACTATATTCTACGTAAAAACAAATACTGCAGTTTCTCATTGGGTGGTATTGAGTAATTCACTTTATCTCTCTATAATCTAGTTTATTTTATAAAGGAATCATTTTCCTGATTTATCCAAAGGACATTATAATAGCAAAAGGATTGCTTACTAGATAATGAGAACTGATGCAAAGGTTAAAATATTAAACACTTGATTATATGTGTTTATATTTATGTGTATTTATATTTATATGAATGTGTGAAATATGCCTTTTAATAGGATCTACTAGCAAAGTCTCAGTGTCCTCATTCAATCAAAATAACAGATTCACTAAATTAAAACTTCATTCTAGGGGTTTTTGTTGTCGAGCTGAGCAGACACAGGGGAGCAAAAATGACAAGGTTCTTGTGAGGTTAGGCTAATAACTGATAAACCGTCAGCAGTACACTGCCTTGGATAATTGCAAAACATAATCTCCTAACTTTAGATTTTTGGTGTCAAGTACAGTGTAACACTTCAGTGTATTTTTTTCCCCATAGCGAATTGATTATGGAAAGTTTTAAATGCTTCTCTTGGCAGAGACACCATCAACACTTGGCTATTGGAAAATTGTTTGCAAAAAGGGACTTTAACAGTCAACATGCTGCCAATTAAAAATACAACAGTAACCTCCCAGAAAGAGAAAGAAAATATTTAAGCTTCTGGTAATTAATTAATCTCATACTAAATCCTTAGTGACTTCACTAAAAGCTCTCACCTAGGTTATATAGACAGGAAAATCTTTGGATGGGAAAACCACAATCAATGAATGCTTAAAAAATTAATTTTCAAGTAAAATTAAAAAGCAAGACCTTCAATTTCATCATATTTATAAGTTCTATAAAAAGTTCAACTTCTCTGCTGTTTTTATTTACTCTTGTAATGAACATCTATTACTAAGTGACTGGGACAGTTCTTCATACTTGCATAGTGAAACTGCCTATATGAAAACATAATCATTCTATTTTATTGTCAGTCTTTATTACTCCACTTTGCAAAGAAGAGGGCAGAATGAGCTTATCTGCGTTACATCCATTAGAGTTATAGAGACAAAAGAAGGGGTTGGTTTGAGTAGTACGACTCCAGCATTTTTGTGCTTATTTAGTTATGTAGTTGTGATCAATGTTTTGCTTAACATTTTTTAAAAAGGCAAGAGGTTCTTTGGCCTCTTTCTTGAACAGCATAGGGTACCCCAGTATAGACTCTTGTTGCAGGGGCCATTAGTGGCCCCTTGAATGAATGCATCTTTCCAGGATCTGACTCTCATCATCTACTATGAGAAGCATCAGCTATACCTCTTCTCTCCTTCAAATCTAGCACAGTGTCATCTGACACAGAATTTCTTGTTTCTTGCAGTGACAAATGGTGAATATTTTGAAAAATAACAAGATTTTCTCTTCATGGGGAATTTCATTAACTTTGAAAAGCAGGAAAGAGGAAAAAGTAGAAACTCAACCCAGATATAATGTCAACTGGAGCTGTCATTAGCTTATAGAAAATTGACTTTTACTGATTAGAATATTTGTCCCTTCCTTTTGTATGTTTTTAAAAGGCATAAAATTCTTTCTCTCGACTATCTTGGTATATTCTCATAAAAGTCTTAGGAGAATGACAGGTCCTAAAGGTTAGACTCTCCTTTTCACAAACTGATAAACAGATGAAGAGGTTTATCCAAAGTCACTTAACTGTTGAGTGGCAAGTGGGAAAACTGACATTCTCTTTACTGGCTCATCACACATCTATTAGAATTCTTCATTAAATCATGAATGAATCTTCTGTAGGAAAGTCAGAGGCAGGAGTTTGGAAAAGCTGCTTCCTGGTGGCAGATGTAGTGGATTTTACTTCAGTGGGGAAGATGGTAATGAAGCATTAACTGTTTGAAAAGTTATAGGACCAGGCACAAAGAAATGGGTCGATCACTAACGCTGTCATTGTGCCCAAATAAACAGACATGTACATAGACCACTCAGAGAGAGCAGGTGTAAGTAAAATATTGAGAGGGGTAATCCTAGGGAGGAACTGAAGCAAAGACATTGAGAATGGGAAAATCTGCACCTATCCCATTTGCTCCAGATCCTTGTTCCACAACTAACTATAGAAACCTTAGGAAGTTTGTTAACCTTTTTTAAGCTTCAGTTTTCTCACTGGCAAAGTGAAGATGAGAGCAGCAAATGTTTTAAATTTGCTCAAAGGATTAAATGAGCAAGTGAATTGTTTACAACAGAAACTAAGTACATGTGGGCTGCTGAGGCTGTTATTCTACTAATTTTTATCCCATTAGTAGTAATGAAAACAAATAATATAATTATGCCAAAGACAGTGAATCTCCCCTTGGTGCATTTAGTTAACAGACAGTATTTCAGCAGGACCCTTTGTATAAAAACTACCATTTTACCTGATGGGAAAAAATGCAGGCAGAGTTCTGTGGGCTCATGAAAAAAAGTAGCTTAAAATAGAGCCAAGGAGATGAGAGCTCAAGTGATAGAGTATTTGCCTACAATGTGTGTGGTGGTAAATTCAATCCTAAGCATCATGGACCCCAAAGTACCTCCAGGTGTGCTCCTGAGTATGCATTCCATCTGATCCATATATACTATATATATATATGTATATATATATATATGTGTGTGTGTGCATATATACACATATATATACCTATGGAACCCAGCCAAAGCCATGCTGAGACCACTCTCCACATGCTTGGATGAGGAACCGACAGAGGAACCCAAGTGTGCGAGACTCAGGGCTGAGATCTCCAAGCCTGCTTGATTCGGGACTGGGCCTCCCCCACTCAGCTCCCCCACCTTCCAGAGGCTAGACAGTTACACTCACCAACTGCCATGTAACCCCATCAATGGCCAAGATGCAGAGACCCTAAAACCAAGCTCCCGGAAGCGCAGCGCACAACCTTTTATTCTCTAGTTCTCACTCTCAGAGAACCCGGCAGGCTACTGAGAGTATCATACTCACCTATATGCCTGACTAGGAACACCTGTAAAGGTGATTAGAGGCTGCCCTAAAAGCTTCCATCCATCTAGGAGAGCCCGGCAAGCTGCCGAGAGTATCCCGCTCCCACGACGGAGCCTGTCAAGCTACCCGTGGCGTACTCGATATGTCAAAAAACAGTAACAATGAATGGTCCTCATTCCCCTGATCTTGAAGGAGCCCCCAGTATGTCATCGAGTTACACTAGCACGTAACAGGGATGGATGGAGATGTTACTGGGCCCACTCGAGTGAATCAATGAACAACAGGGTGATAGTCATAGTGACGTATGTGTATATACATACATAATTAAGCTGCAACTACATGGTTCAATACAACAACAAAAACATTTCATCATGTGAAAAATAATAAACTGAACAATAACCAAATAAATTCTCCAAAACCAAAATCTTTTCCATTGTAAACATATTAAGATGAGTATGGGATTTCCTTACCTAGAATTTGAGCATTTTTTCACCAGCACAGTCTGATAAAGGAAGGCAGTGGGGAGCTGCCCATAAATTTTATTTTTCATTTCTGATTTATTCACTTCTCATTGCTATACAAAAGTATGCTACTTAAAGTATATGTCACAGTAATTTGAGAATTATACAAATTGTGAAGAGAGTCCCACATCACACCACATACTTACCTTTCGTAAGTGTGAGAGCACTTAAATTTGAACTCTTAGAAATTTTTTTCAATGGTGTCATACATTATCATTAGGCTATCATTGTATCATGAGAATGCACTGCATATTATCAACTTAAGTTGATAAATTCAAATTCACAATTTGAATTTAGTACGCAAACTTTATTCAGCTAGTATTTGAGGAGGTGTACTCTTTAACCTAGGCTTCTCGGTTTCCTTCCACACCACAGTCTGTCTTAACCACTTTTTTTTGAGTTAACTATTCTACCTATAAATAATACTAAGTATTTATTTCCCTCTGTTTTGGCTATTTTCTTTATTTTAATGTCTTTAGCTTCAATTAAGAGTATCACAAATTCATACATTCCATTGTATGTAGATGTAAATCACATTATCTCAATGCATCTTCCCATGGATGGACCTTTAATTATTTCCCTGCCTAGCCTGTTGTGAATAATTCTGTAAAAGTCCTGGGAATCCAAATACCATGTTATCCTATCTTCTTGTGCTTTGAATATGTCCTGAAATGGGATTGTTGAATCACAAAAGGAAGTAGTTCTTTGTTTTAGTGGGTTTTGAGCTGGATAGAGACATGCAATTATTGAAGAAAAAGAATACCAGTCTAACCTTAGAGAGTTGATGATAAATTTGAAGTAGGAGAAAAGACTATTCAAAGAACCATAGCAACACTTGAATACAAAACACAGACATGATGTCAGCTAGCTTTGATAGAATAGTTGAAAATTGACTTTCTAAACTAATAAACTAAAACTCAGTGAAAAAATGGCACATACACACAGATATATATATATATATATATATATATATATATATATCAGAAAAACAGGCAGGATGTTGAAGAAAAAAATTAAAAAATAAAAATCAGCTGAAGAACTATTTAAAACATCACTGTTTGGGTAGACAGCTCAAATGGATGGATCATATGATAAGGAGGAGAGAGGCCTGAATTTTATTCTTGAAACCTCATGACCCCACATGTACTTCAGAGAGCAACACACACACACCAAACGAACACACACACACACACACACACACACACACACACTACCATCAGCTACTCTAGGTCAGGAAAAGTCATGAAACAGTGTAAACTGTGGCCCAAAATGAAAAATATTCAGTGCAAGAAATAGCTAACTCTTACTGATCATAGTGCTATTATACTGTCACTGTCCTCCCATTGTTCATCGATTTGCTCGAGCGGGCCCTGTAACATCTCCATTGTGACAATTATTACTGTGTTTGGTATATTGAATACGTCACGGGTAGCTTGCCAGGCTTTGCAGTGCGGGCAAGATACTCTCGGTTAGCTTGCCGGGCTCTCCGAGAGGGGTGGAGGAATCAAACCCGGCTCAGCCGGGTGGCTGTGCACAAGGCAAACGCCCTACCACTGTGCTATCGCTCCAGCCCAATGCTTTTATAAGCCTAAACATATTACAAATATTCAGGCCACTGAGAAAAACACAGTTATAATCCTCCCTTGGATGAGAAAACTAAATAAATAAGCTAAATTAGTAGGACCAGGTGTCTATAATGATGAAGTGTCAAAGCAGGTTTAACCTTAGGCGGCAGAATGCCAATGTTGACCTCTGTCCCCTACTGCTGCAGTGTAGGACAGAGTCTAAATTCACGCAATCATAATGGAAGGAAGAAGATGAATGCGAAACATATGGTAAAGGTGTACTTAAAAACATGGAGCAATAAGTGACAATGTGGAATCAAATAAGAAAGGGACAAGGTGATTCTACCAAAAGTGTAAGTGTGGCATTAAGCAAAAGCCATGGAAGTAGATTAGGAAAAGATTTTGTTTCAGATATGTTGGCTTAAAAGAACACAAGTCATTCTTAAAATAAACTTTATTAATGAGTTATTTTTTAACTTTTATTAAAGTGGCATTCATGATAATTTTTTTTCATTCTGCTTCATTTATTAAGTTTCTCAATGTTATTTAGGGCCATGAGATAAAATGGGCACTACAGATAAGAAACTACATAGACGTTTCGATAAATAAAAACATTCTCCTTTTTTCTTTTACAATTGCATGATTGATCAATAGCAGTTTCTGACAAGATTCATAAATAACTCTTTCCCCCTTTTATTCACAAAAGAGTAATATTTGGGCAGAACCTGAATCAACTCAGTGTTGATTTCTTTGTTTTCCTCGTAGACACTGAAACAGAAGTCATGCACTTTAAGACTCAATTTTATATTCTACCAACTCTATAAAATACAGAAAATTGCAATGTGAGCTGCTTAGATGGCAGGATTAAAATTTAAGTTTCACACTTTCAAATTGTCGTCTTGCCAGGGGGTATGGAAGATAAAGTGTGATGGGAGAAGTTCTTTGCAGAAACACTGGCCCATCATTGCTTGCAGAGTTTTTATGAGAGAAAAGAGAGCAATAATGAAAACACAGATTCTGGAAGTGGCTTTACAAAGGAAACCTTATCACCTTGCATTGAACCATTTTTGTTTGAAGCTTGAATAGGAAAACATTGCCATCGCCAGTACATTGAAGTGTTCTCTATGTCTGCCTGGAAGCAGAGCTGTACTCCAGTGAATACTCCTGGAAATAAAAAGGATTCCAATCCATTCATTCACACCTCAATGACAGTATGAGATGAATTTTAATCTAGGTGAGCCACTGTTAGAAGGATTGTACAAAATCATCCTGTGATAATAGAAAGAAAGCTCGTATGTGAGTCATAGATGATGTAAAATCTTATATAGGCATTCTACCATGTAATGGTGGAATGCTATTGATCCAATGCTAGCATAATCACCATTTTGAGGGTGAAGTGACTCAGGATTTAGGGTTTCTAAGGGATGTGTCTACTGCGGATGAGCTGACTTTATCATCCCCTGCTATATGGCAGGCATTATCTTCGGTGAGACCACAAACAACTGAAACACAGATTTCATCTACCAGCAGCTTCTAGTCTAATGAAGCCAGGGAAGAGCCTGTTTCCAATAACGTCCATGCTTGTTTCTTCACATATTTGTTCCCTACTTCTCTCAGGTCACATTCAACTCTTCTGTTTGGTGTCTGTGATTTTTGGTACAATGGTTGCACCTTGATCCCATCATTATCAATGTTCATTTTGGTGCAGTTATTTGGGAAGCATAATTACAACTAAGCTGAACTGAGAAATAATGATCTTGAAAAGAGATATTACTTCTCTATGAATAAATGCTTTTAAAATATAATGAATACATGAAGGCCATTGTGAGAATTGTATCTGTGTTCCATGAATGTTACAGCTATCCGTTAAATCCAGTTATTTCTTCTTGATAAACACAGACAAGAGCAGAAAACTTTGAGACATGCTCCTAAAAAGACATATTCACAAACAAAAGTAATTTTTTTCTAATTAATTCTGGAATATTCCACCCTAGGTTTGCCTATCTGGAATTCGTGCTAGCCTCTGGCCCTTAGAGATAGTTCACAAACCCCTTTCTTCAATATGAGGACTAATTATCCTCTGCCAATGATTACCCTCTTAGTGATATCATTAAACTTCATGATATTAAATTTGACAAGGGGGGTGCTGACTTTAGTCATCAGAGTTAGGCCACCCTGACTGTCCTTCTCAACTCAACTCCAAACCACATCCATCATGTCAGGTGACAATTCTACTTGGGTGTCCAATTTGCACCTTTAAAATTAAATTTAAGTTCCTTGAGGCAAGAATTCTGTCTTTTTTTTTTATCATCATTCCAGTGTTCACAGGGTCTGGCTAACAGGCAATTGATACTGACTGAGTTCTAATTCCTGGATGTCACTAATATTCAGAGCCCTGCTATGCACTGATGATGACAAAATACATAGATCTCGCTCTTCCCATCCTAGAATAAATGACAGCTATTCATGCATTCATGTATATTAATACTATTCATACAATCATCATTGGCAATAGATATGTATACATGTTATGTGCCAGTGTGATTAAAGTCTCAGCTACAAAGTACTATCCCCATTCAGCTGGGTCTTAAGGAGAATAGAAAGAGGGTGAGGAAAAAGGCAAGGCCACGTAGAGAAGATAGTGTGAGCATGGGATTAAAGTTGACAATTCAGCCTTTGTTGAGAGTATAGCAAATTGCACAGGATATTAAATCATAAGAACTGTAGGAGGGAATGACAAGCAATAAAGCTGATTTATTCCCTTAGATTCTATTCCCCCAAAATGGTCTAAAAGTGGGAGTATAAAGGGTTCCAAAGGGAACTATAGTTTCTGCACATACAGTGAGTTTACAGTGAAACTCACTGTATGTGCAGAGACCCTATAAAAATCAAAACCATAAACCAAAACACAGTAAAATTACAAGTTTTAGGAATGGACTTTGGTGACTGAATTTATCCAATCTCCCTGTACCGAAATATATGTATCTAAAATGAGCAAAATACTTCCTCAAAAGATATTTTAATAGTTAAACTAGATTTTAAAAAATAACTACTATTATAAACATTATGTGCCATGCTGTATGGGCTGGAGCGATAGCACAGCGGTAGGGCGTTTGCCTTGCACGCAGCCAACATGGCCGACCCAAGTTCGATTCCTCCGCCCCTCTCGGAGAGCCCAGCAAGCTACTGAGAGTATCTCGCCCGCATGGCAGAGCCTGGCGAGCCCCCCATGACGTATTCGATATGCCAAACACAGTAACAACAAAGTCTCCAATGGAGACGTTACTGGGCCCACTCGAGCAAATCGATGATCAATGGGAGGGCCAAGCTGTATGTAAAATGCTATATATACTGCGTTTCAATTTTGTTACAGCCCTTTGTGGCAAGTTCAATTATTGGTTCCCTTTTTTACCAATAAGGAAACTGAGATGCAAACTATGTGCTTAAGGTCACACAGCTAATAAAAGTCTTAAGATTCACCAAGTAATATAAGTGTTTATTCCCGAACATCAAGTATAATGTGATTATTCCTGAGCATCTTAGAACAATGCCTCTCTGGCAATAAACAATAATGCATCAATCATAATATTCCAGTTTATCAATTAAATTAAGAATTCAAATGTTATCTTAAAACAAATTTGTAAAGTTGATATAAGTTTCACCTCCTATTTATAGGTTAAAAAATTGGAGTTGGAAGAAGCTAAGTATATTGTATAGTATCAAAGTTGGGTAAAGACATAAGGGGAAGCAATAACATTTTTTGGTTTGTTTTGGGATCACATTCAGCTGGCTCAGAGTTTACTCCTGGCTTTGTGCTCAGGGATCACTTCTGGTAGGCTTAGAGGACCATATGAGATGTCTGGGATCAAATCTGGGTCAGCTGCATGCAAGAAAAGTTCCTTACCCACTGTACTATCTCTCCAACTAACCCAGGATTGATTCCCAGCACAACCTATGTTCTCTGGAAAGTCACCAGTGTTTCAATCCCAATTCCTCTGTTACAAAATCAAAATGATATTTGTACATGGGTAATGAAGATATTGAAAAATAAAAGTAAAAATGAAGTTTCAATATTTAAAGTGGCTAGATTTTATTATCGTGGCTCCCACTTGTCCCCGCCAACACACACACACACACACACACACACACACACACACACACACACTTTGTTTTGGGTTAGTTTGAGGGCCACACAGACCCACTGTTTTGGTTTTATTCCTGGCTGAGTCCGTCACATGAACCCACTGAATCTGTTGCATGCAATGCAAGTATTATTGCTTAGACTCCAACCAACTCTTCCCTGCTTCTTATGTAGTCAGAAATTTATTGTAATGGTGGCTACACTAACGATGGTAATAGTCTTTTTGACAAAGGGCTTTGTGACAGGTCTTAGGTAAGGAGATTCACTAGAGTCCAGGGAATCTAAGGTGGCAGCCCAGTTGTGCCATTGGTATGCTTTGACTTGCAACCTTATGGAGGAGTCTGCATTTGAATACGCAAGGGCAAAGTTAGGCAACTGGATCCAAGGCTACTCTCAATTGTTATGTGGCTCTGTTTTCTGTATAGGGTCCCTTGTCTTCTACTTTTCTGATAATAGGATGAGTCTGTGACTTCTAGGAAAGCGAAGCCTATGCCCCGCTCCTTCACTGTGGGAAATAGAAGAGTAGATGAGTTAATGAAACAAATTTGGAAGGGGACTTTCCAGAACTGATACCCTGGTTCTGCTATAGTGAAGCCAGAGGCAAGTTTTTTTTCATTTATCCTTGCGAGTGTCTTCAACTGTAGAACAAACTGGAGCATGTGTTGTGTGCTGACAACGGTATTATGAGTTACTATAGGTATGTGTTTGCACTAAGCAAAGGCTATAAAAAAAGGCTTGCTATTATTATTAGATTTTTTCAGACCAAAGGAGAAATCTTATCAAATTTCGGGAAACATCCTTTTGTTAGAGCATTTTTAATTTAGCAAGCCATTACAGGGTATCTTTTCTCATCTTTCTCCACAGGCCATACTTTTGATTTTCACTTTGATCACAATCTGTCTCAGTAGTTGCTTTCCTCACTTGAATATCAATCATTTTCATTTTTATCTTTCTGATTTGTGAGTTAGATCCTATTTCTGTTTCAGTATTCTCCTACCCTGGCATTTCTGTTGTAGAGTTGACATATAATGACTGGCAATATACTTTTTATTGGTCAGTTTCCTCATTGACCAGAAGACAAGACCCTGACACTAATAAAATGATAATTCCCATCGTAACAGGCTATTTATGGCTTGCTTCAGTGGTAGCAGAGTAAATACTAATAACAAGCATTCCAACTAGTTTGTATAAAGTTTGTATCTAAGTTTGTATAAAGAATTATTTATGCTTATACACAAGGTAGAGACAATTCATTCATAAGTCCTATGAGGAAATAGTTTCAGAAACTCTCCTTCAAGTAGAAATAATTTATGTGATTGAATTCAATCATGAAATTGCAAAATAACTCAAGTTCTTCTGTAATGGAAATTGCCAACAGCCACCTCTAACAGAAGACGTTCAAAATAATTGGCTGTTTTCAACGTACTTTTCATTCTCTGTGTGATATATGAATATTAAACAGGATAAGGTACTATTTATAAAGGAGCTTTTTAGTTCCCATGTACTTTCAGGGTAAGGGTTTTAAAAAAATGTCTTACAACCAAAATTTAGGAGTGAAAGGGCCAGATCCCAATGTTCCAGTGGTCTGAGAAATGTCCAGACTCCAGCAGTATTTGGGATGGATTGATTCTTTCTCATCGTGGGCTGTGCATGATCAACTTGGAGTTAATTGCTCAGATACTCCCCATGTGCAACTGAAAATAGTTCCTAGTGGGTGGATAGGTGAGTGCTTATGAAGACAGGCGAAGTGAAAAGACCTCCCAGGCCTGCACATTGCTGAGCTAGGGCATTTGAAGTTGGTAAAGTTGAAAGAGTCGTTTCCGGGAGTCTGGCCCCTCTTTGAACTCTCCATCCAGAAAAATCAAATGATGAGCACAAGAAGAAGAATGACAGGCTCATTCTATATCCCAAGTTGCTGTATTTATTGACTGTGCAAGTGTGTGAATTTTTTTTTTTGCTTTTGTTTTTTGGGTCAGCGATGCGCCAGGATTACTCCTGGCTTATGCACTCAGAAATTACTCCTGGTGGTACTCGGGGTACCTTATGGGACCCTGGGAATTGAACCCAGGTCGACCGGGTGCAAGACAAACACCCTACCACTGTGCTATCACTTCAGCCCCTAGTATGTGAGCTTTAAAAACATTTCTAGTCTCTAAAACAATTTCCTCAAATAATTATCACGCTAGCCTTTTATTTGATTTTGAACATTGTGAAGGGTGGAACTGAGAATAGAATTCTCTGAGTCTATGGACTTTTATCAATGTCTATACATATTTTTAGAGTCGAAGAGAAGAAAATATTACATTGATACTGCATACAGTAGCTATGGAAATCTTCCCTTGGGTGAAGTTATCCTGCTGTGTCAGACTTGAACATTGCACAAGCAATCACATCTTCTATTTCACAAGTTTTGAGCTATAGTGTCTGATTCTATAGTCAATTATCTCCCAGCACTCTTTAAAGTGTAGCTAAATCCTAGGGCAAAGTTAGCTAAATCCTCCTCTAATACTGGTCACTGGAACAAACTTTATATATTTAGTATGCATCATCATTACCATAAAGGTATATCAAAAAAGTAATTGCTCAGCCAGTATAATAAAGAGTATACAGGAGTAAATACATCTTTTAAATAAATGAGATAAAGCAATATAAAACAAGCCAAGTGAATTTTTAGCTAGATGAGTCAATATTCACTCAAATAAAATACTTAAATAATTGTTCTTATGATTATTCAGAGTTTTTTGGTTTTAGTTTTGGTTTGGTTGGGGGCAGCACACGCAGTACGCTCAGGTCTTCTTCCTGGTGCTTCTGTGCTCACTCCTGACACTGTTCCCACAGTACCATATGAGGTACCTAGGATCAAGCCTGAGTTTTCCACATATGAGTTTCTTAACTCCTCCCATGGCACCCTACTTTTCAAATTGAAGTCACTGTCACTGTCCTCCCGTTGTTCATCAATTTTCTCAAGAGGGCCCAGTAACGTCTCCATTAGAGACTTTGTTGTTACTGCGTTTGGCATATCAAATACATCACGGTGAGCTTGCCAGGCTTTCCCGTGCAGGTGAGATCCTCTTGGTAGCTTGCCCGGCTCTCCGAGAGGGGCGGAGGAATCGAACTAGGGTCAGCCATGTTGGCTGCGTGCAAGGCAAACGCCCTACCACTGTGCTATCGCTCCAGCACTCAAATTGAAGTAACATTACAATATAATATTTTGCGTTTGGGGTGTGAACCATTATAAAATGATGTCTGCTTATGCTCCATAAAGTTCACCACTGTGATTATATATTTTTGTAGAGTCTTACTCCACTTGTATGCTTATAATGCTCTACTCGTTGATTTCACAGATTGTACTGAGTATGTATGGCAAAGACCTTGACCCCAGGTTGGTGTAAAGACAAAGATTCATCTCCATGTACAAGGCTTGGGTTCTGGATAAACTGAAAGAAGTCACATTAAACTTTTCATTATTCATTTCAGCCCTACTGGGCTTGTTTACACAAGCCTGTATTAGAAGGAATGCCTCACATTTGTGCTTCTCTCAAGTAAGCTGTACTGTAGTTTTTTATTGTAGTTATGGTCTGACCTCTAAAGGGAGTCAAATTCAAATAAACGAAGTTGGGCACCTCAGCATTTTAAGAGCACTTATGAGAAAAAGGAGAAAAGTGCCTATTTTTAAAAGTCATTCTGTAGTTCCCAAGAGATTTGAATTCCAATTTCTAGTCCAATGGTGTCAAGGCCTGAGGGGACCATTGACTCAGACATTGGACAACTTTATTCCAGAGAGACTTAAATCTGACAAAAAGAACAAAATAAACTAGCCAGCAAATCAAAGGAGTCTAGGATTGGAGATTTGCTGTCTGATTGAAATGAAATGGGTTATAAGATACATCTGTTAAAAACATGACTTGTTTTCTGCCTATCCCTGGCTGTATATGAATCAGCAGTTGTCTGTAGCTATACACTGAAGATATCTGTGTGTTAAGGTTTAGGAGGCCAGAGGCCAGAGTCTTGCTAACCTGAGGATTTTTTTTTTTTAATTTTGTGGTTTCAGGCCACACTGGGCTATGCTCAGTGTTTACTCCTGACTCTGTGCTTAGAAAACACTCCTGGCTGGGAATTGAACCCAGTGTGGCCACATGCACATAAATTCCTTAACTGCTGCAGTATCTTACTGGTTTTGCTTCTTAGACAAAACAGTTAATCCTTAGCTTTTTACAACCTCAACTTAAGAAAAATTCAGAAAAGAACATTTCATAAAAGGAAGTCCCCTTCTGTGTCCTTTCTGGACCCAGGAACCTATCATTTTCAGGCCTTATTCTATAGGCTTCCAATCCGGACAGCAGGCCCACCCTCATAAGTATCATGGTGATCATTCAGTGTGCTCAAACAGGTATTTCCCAAAACATTGGGAGTTCTGTAACCCCCTGATTTATAGTGTGAAATCGTTGATCCCCTAGGATTTGGGAACAAATTATATAACTGTTCCCATCTCTTAAAATAGCATATTGACTAAGCCTATGATCTTTGATGTCAAAAAGCCAGGGATCAAATTCCAGCTCTGTCACTCACTAGCTGTGTCACCTTGAGTAAATTGTTTAAGCTCTGGGAATTCCAGGTTTTTTCTATATACAATAAGTGCAATATTGGTTATCTGACAGGATTTTTGTTGGTATTCTAATAAGATCAGATATATTGTTTTTTAAGTTCTTAATCAGGGGGTTGTTTTTATCAACCATTTTAGTAGAAGGCTTAGAGTTGGACTTTAAGGTGACAAAGATATCTGTCTGCATCCTTGTCATCTCACTGTTTGACCTTGAACAAATTAGATCTTCTATATCTCAATTGTCTCAATCAGAAAATTGGGATGATAAGGCTGGAGAGATAGTACGTTGGGTCTTGGACTTGCCTTGTACACAACTGACTCAGATTTGGTCCCTGATGCCCCAAAAGGTCCTCAAGCCCTGGCAGAATTGATCCCTGAAAATAGAGCTAGTAGTAAACCCTGAACACCACTGGATGTAGCCCAAAAAACAAAAACAAAATTTTAAATAAAGTGAAGTTAGAAGTATAGCCCTCTCTCCTGAAAGGTTTTATTAGATTAAGTGAGGAGGAGTGATAGCACAGCGGTAGGGTGTTTGCCTTGCACACAGCCAGCCCGGCTGAGCCGGGTTCGATTCCTCCGCCCCTCTCGGAGAGCCTGGCAAGCTACCAAGTGTATTCAATATGCCAAACACAGTAACAAGAAGTCTCACAATGGAGACGTTACTGGGCCCGCTCGAGCAAATCTATGAACAACAGGAGGACAGACAGAAAGAAGTAATATGATGTACTAGCACACTGCCCAGCACTCACCAGAATAATAATAAAATGTACTTTTATTGACATTGCACGCCACTTGAATAGAGAAAGATGTCTGTGAGTTTTAGACAGCCACCAACAAATGCCACAGACCAAGTCCATTAACAGCATAAATTTATCTTCTTACTAGTGTGTAGAAATAGGAGAAGTTCAGATGGAAAGAGGTCTCAGTGGATCTAGTCGAATCTCTGAGGCAATTGACAGCACTTAAGAGGAGAGAGGCTATTCTTATTTCTCTCATTGTGATTACTGTTGATATATGTGAACCTAAGAGTGAGATGAGAGCATGTAACGACACAGAAATACACGCACACACATACACACACACTCAAACAGAACATAAGCTTGACATCAAAGACATGATGATGAATCCCGTTTTGACCTGTTCTGTGTAACATCTGGCCACTTCTTCCCTCGTTGAGAATGAACAGTGATAGATACTTGACGGTGGAGTTCTTGGAGAACTAGGATGAAGTCAGTACAGCACCTTGCTGTCACCCTGGCTCGTAACAGGAGCTCAATAGATGTTCAGCCCCACTTAGAATCACCTTAGTGCGGGATTTCAATGGCGTCTGAGTCACACCGCGAACTCCAAGGTCCCTGCAGAACCATGCTGTGCTCTCCACAGAGTCTGTCTCCAGGAATCAGAGCCTTGATTGGGTTAAGTGGTGCTGCTTTTTTGACTTATAATATGCTGGTGATTGCTGATGATTTCAGGTATGTTTCTAGAGCCTGGCAGCCTCCTCAGAAATAGAAGCAGCCCCTTGGCAGCGAGCAGTCATTAAGAAGTAAGGTACCAGTCAGGTGGGAAAACAAGCACACCCGCAGGGAGACACATCAAGCATGGCGCTTTGAATATTGTCTGTGATGATCTTCCTATCACACATGCTTAATTCAATTACACTGACCCTCCAGCCCCGGGTCTTTTGTCTCAGGCTCAGTCTGTAAGTGTGCGACAGCTGGAGAAAGAAGCTGTGTTGGTGGGAATCAGACTGCTGTGTGGTTACAAAGGCCGAGAAGTTAATGTGCTGTTTTGTTTCCTTCCCAAGGAAGGGTCACTAGATCTAAGACGAGGTTATGCCATGATTGAAAGGCTGCTGAGAAAATCTGATTAAAATTCCCTCTACTTTTTTCTATGCTGTCTGCCTGAGAACAATGAACAGAGAGGACAGCATTTCCAAAGCAAATATTTAAGGTCCACTAGTGGTCTGCAAATCTTGGTCTGAGAAATTTTCTAGGGGTAACTTAAGATTTAGAGTGTGGGCTAGAGTGATAGCACAGTGGGTAGAGTGTTTGCCTTGCATGATGCCAACCTGGGTTCGGTTCCCAGCATCACATATGGTCCCCCGAGCACTGCCAGAAGTAATTCCTGAGTGCAGAGCCAAGAGTAAACCCTGTGCATTGCCTGGTGTGACTCAAAAAGAAAAAAAAATATTTAGGGTGCTGCTGAGAAATGGAAACTTGTATTGGTTCATTGACTCATGCAGCAATAATTCTGGAATGTGTATTAGATACCAGATTATACGTTGTTCCAGCCTACGAGACATTAAGTCTGTCTTCAAGGGGACACTGCAACAGATAAAACAAATAGGAACATGCCATGATGATCTGTTAGGTTATGTGAGAGGAAGTTAGGGTTGAACCCTCTGTCAGGCATGGCAAACCACAAAGCCATAATTGAACTGGATCAGAAAATATGAAAAGGAACAGGGATTTGTACTATTAGTGATTCTAAGGGAGTAAATCTGAAGACACTTCTAAGAAAGCACAGGTTTTTTTTCTAGTTTTTTACTTATATCAAGTCTATTCTCTGGCATTTATTTTGGCATTGGGAGCTACAGTACCCAGAACAGAGTTCAATTCCTTATGTCAGATACCATCCAAGGAGGTACCTTGTTCCTTCAACTTCTCCAGTTCATGAGTGAAATCTACTCATTCATTCCATCGAATAGAGAAGAAAATAGAAGGAGCCTCATTTGGGCTTTGGAGGGCTTTTCTGTCCCCATAAAATCTGGTGAGGTGGATCTGTCATATTTTCCAGCTACTTTTAGCCCTTTCCACATCTCTTCAGGCCACCCTTCACTGCCTTTCTCATGTTGATCTTTAATAGCCCGAGATTATTCTTGGCTTTCTCATCTTTCTATGTCCCTTTTGTTATTCCACTCTATCAGTCACTATTCTACAGCTTCCCGTATTTATTCAATGGAAAGCATAAAGCCAATATTTTATTTCTAGTTCCTGTTGCAGTCTGACAGGCACAATCCTTCCGAGTACTTTTTTCATCACTCCTGTTGGTATTTTGTAAATTCCTTGAGCCAGTGATTAGGACATGCCTGGATGATATTTCCAGTGCCCTTCTTTCCTATCATTGAGGGTACCGGCCCCTGTGACACTCAGTGGCACTCAATGAGACAAAGCAGTCGGTACGAACAGTTCTCAGTAAGAGGCAGCATTATTAAGTATCACAGATGAAGTGACTGGTGGACTTAAAAAATTCCAACAGAGTGGGGTTTGAGAGATAGCACAGCGGGTAGGGCAATTGCCTTGCACGCAGCTGACCTGGGTTCGATTCCCAGCATCCCACGTGGTCCTCTGAGCATCGCCAGGCGTAACTCCTGAGTGCAGAGCCAGGAGTAACCCCTGTGCATTGCCGGGTGTGACCCAAAAAGAAAAAAAATAATAAATAAATAAATAAATAAAAATTTCCAAGAGAAGATGGAATTTAGACTATTGTCCTTGTACCAGAGTTCAAGAGAAGTTGTTTTCTAGAGCCTCGCTTCTCTGAGTTGAGCATCTGAAGCTGAGAGAGTGACAGAAAGCAGTCAAACCATGGTTTTAACACTGGGCCAGCATGCATCTGTTTCGAAGGGCTCCCTTAGCTCGTGTGTGGGCTAAACTATGGCCTGTAGCCAGGAGAATTCCTTAAATCTCCATTGGATCCCATTTCCAAGAAACTAAATAAATGTTGTAACAGATGTTACATTCAGAGATCATAATACATCCTGACATTTCCCTGCCTTGTGTTCTACCTGAGCCTGGGGCAAATATGCAAATGTTACCAGATGTTACTTGTCAGGAGAAAGTGTTTTATGGACATACATTTTTGGGTTAAGAAAGCAAATTATTTGTTGTAGATTCTCTCAACACCATGGCCTTCTAGTATTCTGCTGACAGAATATTACCATTGAAGGATTTTTCACATTTGCATGGCCACAAAATTCTTTTTATATTGAATATCTTTGAGAAAGCCTATCCACAAAGTGAGGCATAGTATTTTAGAATATATCTATAGCAATGGACTTCCTAGATGACAAAATAGATTCTAGTTAGAAGTTTCCCTTAGTCCTAATTTAGCTAAGGAGCACTGTGACAAACTGAGGGCTGGTTCCTTGACTCATGTCAGCCCCTAATCTGATTATTGTAGCCCCAAGCAAAATGATTTCTTGGAGTGTATCAGCTATCTGTCTTATCGTTGCACATGTGTCACACTTTCAGAATATTACTTGACTAAACTGTCACTTTTGTAGCCAATACTTGGTGTGTCCACACCTATACTGGATTCTAATAATTGTGATTTTTAATGCTTCCCAAATTGTACAAATGCTCATATTTTACTATGTTTAGCACTAGAATTTATGAAAAAGAAAAGAATGTTATGTAGAACTGTCTTCATTTTACATACTAACCTTTGGGCAATGGAGACACCATTCCTGTTGTGTGAAACCTTTCCTCTGGAAGAATTCCAGCCCTCCCATGGCCATTTCATTCCATGGTTTTCTGTGTGACTGTGAGTGTGTGGTGATGGGAAGAGACTGGACTAAAGAACTTTTCTGTTGCTTCCTCCACAGACAGCGTGGAAGATGAGCTGGAGATGGCCACTGTCAGGCACCGGCCGGAGGCTCTGGAGCTGCTGGAAGCCCAGAGTAAATTTACTAAGAAGGAGCTCCAGATCCTCTACCGAGGATTCAAGAATGTGAGTTCTTCTGTTTTATTTCACCTCCATTCACCCCTCTAAGGAGTACTGAGGTTTAAGAAGGGAAAGGGGGGAAATGAGCGTTCTGGGCAAGCCACACAAAATGTGCTTTTCATATTTCCCTTCCCTAGATTCAATATTGATGACATTCATTGGGACTTTGACTCACTCTGATATAACAATGATCATGAGTTTTAGTAGCATATTAAATAAGGCAAAGTTCATGAGAGAAAGATTTATTTGATTCTATTCTTAGTTGGGTTTTTTCTTTCTTCAATTCTAAGAGCACTTTACTTTATATTTTATTTTGGAAGGGAGAGGGTATGGGTCTCATCTGGCAATGCTCAGGGGCTACTCTATGTTTAGGGGGTCATTCCTAACCACACTCAGGGGACCATACGTGGTGTTGGGGATCAAAC
Source organism: Sorex fumeus (assembly GCF_029834395.1). NCBI lineage: Eukaryota > Metazoa > Chordata > Mammalia > Eulipotyphla > Soricidae > Sorex > Sorex fumeus. Next base: position 5,049,104 of record NW_026606134.1, on the reverse strand, counting down.
TAGGGTCAAAAGTGTACAACACAAGTGCCTTACGATTTCTCTGGCCCATTTTAATGGCATCATTTTAATGAGCTCCTATTGTCTCTTTATTTGTGAACTATATTCTGTGTTTGACTTGAATCTTAGTAATAATTTTCTCAGAAAGGCCCCATTAGGGAATTCCATTGAGAAATGTCACTGTACATTATTTAACGTTATGTATTAAATATAATATTTCTATTATAATATCACCTTAGTATCTAAACACAATCCTCTGAAAAACTGCTCTGTCAGTAGTCTAAACCATAGGTATATAAACTTTCTACCTTTTTATGGTTCTACCCTCTACCTGCATACCTCAAAAGTATTAAGAGTTTCTGTATTAAACATCACACACAGCTTTCATGCATTGTGTCTTTTCACACTTGTCAAACAGAAGTTAGAATACCCCTTCAGAGCCTAATTAAAGACTAATTGCTTTAGTCTTTCCCTAAGTCTAGAGAGCACCTATTTCATGGCCTGTAGACACCTATAGATCAACTATAAAGGCTTCTGCTACACCAGCTCTGCAAATACGATTGTGTCAGGTGGCATCTCTGTCTAACCTAATGCAGACACGCTAGGTGAAAAGTTTGTCCTCTACTATGGTAAACTCAGATGCATGCGTGCACACACACATTCACACGTTATGGAAAGCTGTTGATTTTCAAAATCTTTCCCAGGATGCCTTGTTAGGCTGTATTTTGACACACAACTTCCATTTATTTGATGCCATGGAGTCTGTCCCTACCATTTCCACTCCTCCCCACATATTTTTCCAATAAATATTTTTATTTTTTTATTATTTCTTTTATTAGTGAAACACCATGGGGTACAGTTGTAGACTTACAAACTTTCGTGCTTGGGTTTCAGTTATACAATGATCAAGTACCCAACCCTCCACCAGTGCCCATTCTCTACCAACAATGATCCTAGTAGCCCTCCGACCCCCACACCCCATCCCCCCTACCCCACCCCGCCTCTGTGGCAGGGCATTCCCTTTGGCTTACTCTTGCCCTTAGGGTGTTGTAGTTTGCAATAGAGGTTTTGAGTGGCCATCGTGTTCAGTCTATAGTCTAATTTCTTTCTTTTTTAAAATTTTTATTAGTGAAACACCATGAGGTACAGTTATAAATTTTTGTGCTTGGATTTCAATTATACAATGAACAAGTACCCATCCCTCCACCAGTGAGCATTTTCCACCACCACAGATTCCAGTATCCCTCCCACCCCCTATCTCCCCAGTCCCACCCTGCCTCTGTGGCAAGTCATTCCCTTTTGTTATCTCTCTCCCTTTGGGTGCTGTGGTTTGCAATAGAGGCATTGAGTGACAATCATGTTTGGTCTATAGTCTACTTTCAGCATGCTTCTCCTATCCTGAGAGGATCCTCCCAACACCCTTTATTTGGTGCTCCCTTCTCTATCTGAGCTGCCTTTTCCCCTAGCAAGTGTGGATGGCCTCCAAGCCATGGAGTAAACCTCCTGGTACTTATCTCAGTTATTCTTGGTTGTTAGTCTCCTATTTTGTTACTTTATGTTCCCAAGAAGAATGCAATCTTTCAATATCTGTACCTCTCTTTCTGTCTCATTTCGCTTAACATGATACTTTCCATGTAGTACCACTTGTATGTAAATTTCATAACTTTCTCTTTTCTAACAGCTACATAGTATTCTGTTGTGTAGATGTACCAAAGTTTCTTTAACCAGTCATCTGTTCTCAGGCATTCAGGTTTTTTCCAGATTCTGGCTATTGTGAACAGTGCTGCCATGAACAAACAAGTGCAGATGTCACTTCGACTATACTTTTTTGCCTCTCTGGGATATATTCCCAAGGGTGCTATTGCTGGGTCAAATGGGAGCTCAATTTCTAATTTTTTAAGAATCGTCCATACTGTTTTCCAAAAGGACTGAACCAGTCGGCATTTCCACCAGCAGTGAAGGAGGGTCTCTTTCTCGCCACATCCGTGCCAGCACCGGTTGCTTTTGTGTTTTTGGATGTAGGTCAGTCTCTGTGGTGTGAGATGATACCTCATTGTTGTTTTGATCTGCATCTCCCTGATGATTAATGATGTAGAGCATTTTTTCATGTGCCATTTTGCCATTCAGATTCTTCTTTGAGAAAGTTTATTTTCATTTCCTCACCCCATTTTTGATGGGGTTGGATGTTTTCTTCTTGTGGAGTTCAACCAGTACTTTGTATATCCTTGATATCGATCCCTTGTTGGATGTGTATTCAGTGAATATTCTTTCCCATTCTGTGGACTGTCTTTGTATTTTTGTCACTGTTTCTTTTGAGGTGCAGAAGCTTCTTAGTTTAAGATAGTCCCATTTGTCTAACTCTGTTTTCACTTGCTTGGCCAGTGGCGTGACTTCTTTGAAGATACCATTAGCTTCAAAGTCATGGAGCTTTTTGCCAACTTTGTCTTAAATGTACCTTCTGGATTCTAGTCTGATGTTGAGGTCTTTAATCCATTTTGATCTTACTTTTGTACATGGAGTTAGGCAGAGTTCTGAACCCATTTTTTGCATGTAGCCATCCAGTTTTTTCAGCACAATTTATTAAAGAGGTTTTCCTTACTCCACTTCACATTTCTTGTTCCTTTATGAAAGATTAGATGATCTATGTTTGGGGGTAGATGTTTAACTCTGTTCCATTGTGTTGCAGCTCTGCCTTTGTTCCAGTACCATGCTGTTTTAACTATTACTGCTTTGTAGTAGAGTTTTGAAGTTAGGGAGTTTGATTCCTCCTATTTTCTTTTTCCCAAGAATTGCTTTAGCTATTTGTGGGAGCTTATTGTTCCATATGAATTACAGGAGTGTTTGCTCCATTTCTTTGAGAATGTCATGGGTATCGTTATAGTGTTCACATTGAATTTGTACAGTGCTTTGGGGAGTATTGCCATTTTGACAATGTTAATTCTCCCGATCCGTGAGCAGGGGATGTCTTTCCATTTTCTCGTGCCCTCTTTTATTTCCTGAAGTCGTGTTTTGTAGTTTACTTTGTACAGGTCCTTTACTTCCTTAGTTAAGCTGATTCCTAGGCACTTGGTTTTCTGGGGAACAATTGTGAACAGGATTGTTTTTTTATATCACTTTCTTCTCTCTTATTCGTGTATAGGAAAGCCATGGACTTTTGGGTATTGATTTTATAGCCTGCAGCTTTACTATACAGTCTATTTTTTCTAGGAGTTTCTTGGTGGAGGTTTTATGGTTCTCTAAGTAAAGTATCATATCATCTGCGAATAGTGAGAGCTTGATTTCTCCTTTCCTACCTGAATGCCCTTAATATGTTTTACTTGTCTAACCGCTATTGGAAGTACTTTCCATACTGTATTGAATAGCAGTGGAGAAACTGTGCATCCTTGTCTCATCCCTGATCTTAGAGGGAAGGCTCTCAGTTTTTTTTCCCATTGAGGATGATTCTTTCTGTAGGCTTGTGGTAGATGGCTTTACCTATATTGAGGAAAGTCCCCCTCTATACCCATTTTAGCGAGGCTTTTCATCATAAGCGGGTGCTGGATCTTGTCAAATGCTTTATCTGCATCTATTGATATGATCATATGGTTTTTATCTTTTCTTTTGTTGATATTGGGCCCGAGCAGTAGCACAGCAGGTGGGGTATTTGCCTTGCATGCAGCTGACCCGGGTTCGATTCCTCTGTCCCTCTCGGAAAGCCTGGCAAACTACTGAGAGTATCCCGTCCACACAGCAGGGCCTGGCAAACTCCCCGTGGCATATTCAATATGCCAAAATCAGTAACAACAAGTCTCACAATGGAGACGTTACTGGTGCCCACTCGAGCAAATCGATGAACAAAGGGAGCACAATGCTACAGTGCTTTGTTGATATGATGGATTATGTTGATTTCCGAATGTTAAACCATCCTTGCATTCCTGGGATGAATCCCACTTGGTCATGGTGTATGATCTCTTTGATGAGTTATTGAATTCTATTTGCTAGTATTTTTTTTTTGAGAATCTTCGCATCTGTGTTCATCAGGGATATTGGCCTGTAGTTTTCTTTTCTTGCGGTGTCTTTGTTTACTTTTGGTATTAGAGAGATATGAGCTTTATAGTAACTGTTTGGGAGTGTTTCTGTTTCTTCAATTTCCTGGAAAAGCTTGAGAAGAACTGGCAATAGGTCCTCTTTAAATGTTTGGAAAAATTATCTAGTGAATCCATTTGGATTTTGGGAAGACTTTTGATTACAGTTTCAATTTCCTTGGTGTTAATAGGACTATTCAGTTACTCTAGATCTTCTTGATTCAGCCTTGGGAGATTATAGGAATCAAGGAATTTATCCATTTCTTCTAAGTTCTCTTGTTTTGTGGCATACAGACTTTCAAAGTAGTCTCTGATGATCTTTTGAATTGCTTTGGCTTCTGTTGTGATATCCCCTTTCTCATTTCTGATTCGGTTTATTAGGGTTCTCTTTCTCTGTTTCTTTGTGAGTGTTGCTAGTGGTTTATCTATCTTGTTTATTTTCTCAAAGAACTACCTCTTGGTTTCATAGATCTTCGGATTTTTTTTTAGCTGGTTTTCATATCATTAATTTCTGCTCTAAGTTTTATGATCTCTTTCCTTCTGCCTGGTTTGGGCTCCTTTTGTTGGTCCTTTTCTAAGATCTTGAGATGTGAAGTCAAGTTGTTTATGTGGGCCCTTTCTTCCTTCCTGGGAAATGCTTACAGAGCTATAAATTTTCCCCCTAACATGGCTTTAGCTACATCCCATAGGTTCTGGTATCTCGTGTCTTTATTCTCATTTGTTTCCAGGTATCTTTTGATTTCTTCCTTGACATCCTTCCTTACCCACTCATTGTTCAACATTGAATTTGTTCAATTTCCACATGTTTGGTTTGTTTCTCCATGTCTGTGTGTGATTCACTTCACACACAATGCATCATCGCCTGAAAAGATTGTTGATACTATTTCTATCTTTTTGATTCTATTGAGGTATGTTTTGTGACCTAGCACATGGTTTATTTTGGAAAATGTTCTGTGTGCACTGGAGAAGAATGTGTATTCTTTCTTTTGGGCGTGTAAAGCCCTGTAAAGGTCTATAAGCCCTCTCTTTTCTATTTCTTCCTTCAAAGTCAATGTTTCCTTGCTGAGTTTTGTTCTTGTTGATCTATCCAGAGGTGTTAAGGCGATGTTGAAGTCTCCAGCTATGGTTGTGTTGCTAGCAATGTCCTCCTTACATCTGTTATTATTGTTTTAAATATTTAGTTGTTTCTCCGCCCCTCTCGGAGAGCCCGGCAAGCTACCGAGAGTATTTGATATGCCAAACACAGTAACAACAAAGTCTCCAATGGAGATGTTACGGGGCCCGCTCTAGCAAATCGACGATCAACGGGAGGGCCTTTACCTTTACCTTTTACCTTTACCCTCATTAGTACTTATACATTTAAGAGTGTGGTTTCTTCCTGTTGTACCTATCCCTTGATAAATAGAAAATGGCCTTCACTGTCCCTTCTAATCTTTTTTAACCTGAAATTTATGTTGTCAGATACTAGTATGGCCACCCCAAATTTTTTGAGGGAGCTGTTTGCTTGCAGGATTGTTTTCTGTCCTTTAACTTTGAGTCTGTGTTTGCTCTGACTGTTCAGGTGAGTATCTTGTAGACAGCAGAATTTTGGGTTCTGTCTCTGCATCCATTTTGCCATCTGTGTCTCTTAATTGGTGATTTTAGACCACTGACATTGAGAGATATTATTGTGATGGGGTTTTGTGTCATCTTTCAGTAAGGATTTGTTGTGATTGTAGGGTTTGTCTTGTCTTATAGGAGCCCCTTTACCCCCTCTTTATGTTTGGTTTTTGAGTCTATAAAGTCCCTGAGCTGCTGTTTGTCCACAAAATAGTGTACCGTTCCTTCAAGTCTGAATGAGAGTTTAGCCAGATAGAGTATTCTTGGTGAAGCCTTCATTTCAGTGAGTTTTTTCACTATATCCCACCATTGCCTTTGGCTTGGAGGGTTTCCTCTGATAGGTTTGCTGTGAATCTAAGGGGTGCTCCTTTGTATGATTTCCTTCTTTGACATTGCTGCTTGCAGTATTGTGTCTCTATCTATGGTATCCATCACTATGATATGTCTTGGAGTATTTTTGCTAGGGTCTCTTTTAGCTGGCACCCTTCAGGCTCCTTGAATCTGAATGGCTGCATTGTCCAGCTCTGGGAACTTTTAAGAAATGATTTGTTTAACCGTGGCTTTTTCATCGGGATTGTTTCCCTGACCTTCTGGTTCTCCAATGAATCTAATGTTTTTCCTCTTGGAATCATCTCCTAAGACTCTGATTCACTCTAGAACTATTTTGAGGTCTCTTGCCATTGTTTGTTGTTGCCTGCTGGCTTCGTGCAACTGATCTTCCAGCTCACTGATTCTGTCTTCAGCTGTGGCCGTTCTACTGTTGAGGGCACAGACTGAGTTTTTTTATTTCATCTACAGAATCTTTTATTCGTGATATTTCTGTGCGTAGCTTTCCAATTTCTGCTCTCATTTCTTCCTGTATTTTCTCGATTGTTTTTCTCATGTCCTCCTTTAATTTACTGGATGTCTGTCTCACTGTTTCATTGAGTTCATTGATCATCTTCATTAGTTCATATCTGAATTCTTTCTCAGAGAGGTCCCTTAGATGAGTAGCACCTAATGAGACTTCTGGTCTCTTTTCATCATCCTCACCTTCAGGATTTGCGTTGTTTCTTCATGCTGGTGTGGAGGTATAGAGACTGAGATGTAACACAAGATTGCTGCAAATTACCTGAGGCCTCATGAGTGTCCACAGGCCCAAAATTAGGCCACACCCACTTCTACAGAGGCCATGCCCACTTCCGAAGAAGCACACCCCCTATGGGTACCTGTTTTGTGTGGGGGGAGGGGGGTACAACCTGGGCACAGCATTGGGGACAAATAGGAAGAGGCTCAGGGATGGTGAACGTCCCAGGGTCCTAGAGGATGCCTGGGATACATAAGCAGGGAAAGCCAAGTCTCAGGTTCAAATAATGATTGAGCTGGGGGAGGAAGAAGACTGGACACAGCATTGGGTATGAACAGGAAGAGGCTCAGGGATGGTGAGCATCCCAGGGTCCTAGAGGATACCTGGGGTGCATACGCAGGGAAAGCCAAGACCCAGGTTCGAATAATGACTGACCTGGGGGAGGAAGAAGACCAGGCACAGCATTGGAGATGAACAGGAAGAGTCTCGGTGATGGTGAGCATCTCACGGTCTTAGAGGATACCTGGGGCATGTACTCAGGGAAAGTCAAGTTCCGGATTTGAATAATCACTGACTCTCCCCACATTTCTTACCTGAGCTTTTCGAATTATTCTCTCCTTCTTTAGAAATCTGGAGCTCCGCTATTCTGCTAACACCCAAACTTCTATGCAGGTAAACTTGAGAGTGTGGAAGGGAGAGATATTGAGGAAATAGAAGCTCACCGCACACAGACAGGACTTTGATGGAATGGATCCATGAGATATAGTCTGGGAAGATTGAATATGTAAATAGAGGCCCAAACAATAGGACAGTGGGTAGGGTGTTTGCCTTGGACATGACTGACCATTGTTCAATCCTCAGCAGCTCATGTGGTCCCTGTAGCCCACCAGGAGTGATCCCTGAGCAGAGCCAGGAGAAAACCCTGAAACTGCTGGGTGTAGCCCCCCCAAAAAAAAGAAAAGAGGAAAGAAATAAAGGAAGGAAGGAAGGAAGGAAGGAAGGAAGGAAGGAAGGAAGGAAGAAGGGAGGGAGGGAGGGAGGGAGGGAGGGAGGGAGGGAGGGAGGGAGGATAAAGGAAGGAAGGAGGGAATGAAGGAAGGAAGGGGAAAGGAGGAAGAAAGAGAAAGAGAAAAATGTTAAGAAACATGCATAAAGAGAAGGGGAGATTTTTGAAAAGGAGGTTAGCAATTCATCAGCCTCTCTGCAGCGTGCAAGCTGCAGTGATGTTGGCAACAGAACACCAGTGAGTGGCCAGGATGGGGAAAGAGAGAGTGTAAAAGAGACCAAGTACTGGTCAAAAGAAATGCTTAGGGGAGAAGAATCACAGACACAAACTTCAGAAGCATATCCGTGGACATCTAGGCTTCTTTTCTCTAATTCAGAGAGCTTGTACTAAGCACACACACTTCTTGAAAGCATTCCATTTTGCATCAGATGCAAAATGGGTGTCAAATAAAAAAAGAAAAAGAAAGATCTCCAGACAGCCTCTCAGCCTCTTTCCTCTCCCACCGCCGCTTCATTATGACTCTATGACCATCTCTGTGGGTCTCTCCATCTGGGGTCCAATTGCCTTCCATCCTTTTTGTTGCAAATTGGAATCATGATTACTGCCGTCATTAACCTCTGGAACCGGCATCTCTACAGTATGTCTCTTACAAGTGGTACTTCACAAAAAATTGCCCAGCTCCTTAGTCTATGTTCATTGCTTTATTTTTTTGTTTTCCTGTTTTTCTCCTTTCTTCTTGTTCTACCCTTTTTTTCTCTTTTCTCTTCCCATTTTCTACTCCCTTATACCTTATTCACTTCTTCATGCCTCCTTCCTGTCTCTTCATTCTTGTTCTTTTCTTTCTCTCTTCCTCCTTGTCAATTATCTTCTCCTTTATTTTTAATTCATTCTCTTCTTTCCTCTTTTACTTGTACTTTTTTCTTTTCACATCATTGTTTTCTACCCGTTCATTCCATCTTGCCCCATAACACACTGTCCTCCCATTGTTCATTGATTTGCTCGAGCAGACCCAGTAATGTCTCCATTTTGAGACTTATTGTTACTGTGTTTGGCATATTAAATATGTCATGGGTAGCTTGCCAGACTTTGCCATGCAGGCAAAATACTCTCAGTAGCTTGCCGGGCTCTCCGAGAGGGGCGGAGGAATTGAACCTGGCTCGACCAGCCTGGCTGCGCGCAAGGCAAATGCCCTACCGCTGTGCTATTGCTCCAGCCCTTGCCCCATAAAAGAAATTAATATCTGCAAGTGCCAGATTGGTCATTTTATTTTTGCTTCTTTCTCTATCAAGTGCACGCTAATTAATATGCCCTAGAAGGTAGCATGAAAAATTGCAGCAAATCAACAAAAATATTTTAAAGGATGAAAGCAATCTAAACCAGTAGAGCACAAGAGGAAGCAAACCAACTACCCTTGGTTTCCTGAAAAACAAATTATTTTTAACACTTTAAAACAAAGCAATCATTTTCTGGGCCAGACATGGAACTCAAACAATAAGAGAACATGCTTTGCATGCACAAAGTCCAGAATAGTTCCCCGTACTCTACACCTTATCCCATACACGACTGGATAGATACCCCCATTGGCCCCTAAACTCTAAGGTTAGCCCTGGTGGCCCCCATCTCTAGATCGGAACAACTTGCACTCTTGGATACAAGCATTGAACTTTTCAGCCCATATGACCAAGCACCTCTGTGAGTGAACCCAGAATGAAGAAGATTTCTAGGGAGGTGCAAAAACTTATTTTCCGGAACCAATTTGGATTTTTATTTTTAAATGAGACCTTTCACACCCCACATATTTTGAATTACTAGGAAAATTATCCATCAACTCCTTTTTAATTTATTATTTTTATTGAATCACTGTGAATTACAAAGTTACAATTGACTGTCAGGCATATATTGTTCCAAGCTAATCTCTCCATGAGTGCCCACTCTCCTCCACCAGTGTCCTGTTTCCCTCCCACACAATTCCCCATTTTGCCTGTGTGGCAGGAACTTTTCTCCTCCCCCAAGTCCAATTTTTCCCTTCCCCTAATTTATCTCCCATTCCTGACCCGTGCTCCAGATTTAAGCTTCCACTGAAGACCAGTTTTCCTGCTCTTTGCTTCTTAAAGAGACATCCATGTCGGAAACTGGCTCAACCTGGAAAAACATCCTAATAAGTAGACAGTCAGAACCCCCTAGTATTTTTCCAGTACGATTTCTTTGATAATGATGCTCACCCCCAGCTTAGACTGTTCATCTAGAATGGAAGATGAAATTTCTCAGCCCTTTACCGAGTCTTCCATACTGAGTCCTGCCCACATTTTTATTACCTACTCTACATGCTGAATAGAGCATCTGAAAGAAGGCAGCAGAGAGAACTGGAGATTACAGTAGTGCAGTGTTTCTCATTCTTTAGTGCTACTCAGTCATCTAAAAGATTTACTAATACCAAACAAATATTGTTAATGGTCCTAACTCAGAGAACATGATTGGATAAACCTGAAATCCAGATAGAGTATTTGCATTTCTCACAAATTCCCAAGCAATGCAGAAAGTGCTGGTTTGGGGACACAGTAACATATCATTAGTGTAGGCATCATGAACTTTGGTGGCACTCAGACTCAATTCCCTATCTTGATTGTTTTAGGCGGTCTCCTACAAATCAGTGGTCTGCATTCTACTGTTGACGACTTAGGATAATGTTGTCAACCACCAATGCAGAGTTTTAGGTGTTTCTTTTTAAGTACAAAATATCATGAAATGATTTATTATAGTGTGGCTCCAAAAATATTAACCTCGGGGGTATGGTGCTGCCAGCAGGTCAATCTGTATAACAGGAAGTAATGGGGAGCAGGGGTCAGGTCCTCAGGTACATTGGTAACATGCAGGGGTGACGTAGCTATAGATGCAAACCACAGAGCTAGCCACACTGAAAACATGCAATCCAAACTACAACACCCAAGCTTAAAAATGTGCCTGCTGTACCTGTGAGGCAAGTGCATCAGCAGCCCGATGGTGCCTTCAGACTTCCAGATACCCCAAAATTGCTGCTGTGCCTTTGGCCAGACCCAAAGAACTTGGGGCAAAGTTTACCAAGAAAGTAAATGGCCAAAAGTTAGGTATGTGGGAAACACACCCACAAAGCACCTCCGGATCAGCTATATAATTGGGGACATGGCGTCTCTGGTTCCTGATCAAACTGCTTAATAGCCATGATCCCAGAGACTCAGAAACAAATCTCAAAACCCAAAGGCTTTTGGCAGAAATGCGTCCTGTTCCTGCAATAGGTTACTGGCGCTGGGCCACTCCAGGTGGGAATAGGTTTCATGCCTTGGCTTGTTCCCCCTGGCCGCCTGGTGACCACCATCCTCCAGAGGCCACTGGACAGTCAGGTTTGGGCCTCCAGTGACGAGACACATGGGGCCTCACCACATGGGCATGGAGCCGACACTTTCTCCCCATCCCAACGAGACCTCCAGTCGCCTCCTATAAACGGCCTCTCTGGCTCCTGATTAAGCTGATTAACAGCCATGATACCGGAGACTCAGAAACAAATCTTGAAACCCAGTGGCTTTTGGCAGAAATGTATCCGGACTGCGCAGTAGGTTGCTGTCGTCAGGCCACCCCAGGGGGGAAAGGATGCTATTCCTCTGTCTGCTCCCCCTAGGCGGCTCGGTGGCCACCATCCTACAGAGGCCATTGGACAGTCAGGTTTGGGCCCTCAGCGATGAGACACACGGGGCTTCATGGGATGGGGTGGAGCCGGCCCTTTCCTCTCTGTCCCAACAAGACCCCGAGTCGCTGCCCACAAATGGCCTTTCTGGCTCCTGATCAAGTTGCTTAACGGCCATGATCCAAGAGACTCAGGAACAAATCACGGAACCCAGCATGTTTTGGCAGAAATCCCTCCAGATTTAATTGTTAAGGTTTCCGAATTTCAAAATTGTACAGCCACTGCTACAGCCACATGACATCATATGTTATTCATAACCAGCAGTAGAAAACAAATTGTCTACTGTTGCCTTTTCAGTAGATCTGAATGTTGGAGTAAAATCCAAAATAATAATGGTGGGTCTGGTGTCAAAATATTGAGTGTAATCAAAGTAGAGAGAGAGTAATGTGGAAATCATCTGCCCCACAGGTAGGGGGAGGGTGTGGGATGTGGGTATACTGGGGGTTTTGGTGGTGGAGGAGGGGCACTGGTGAAGGTACAGGTGTTTCATTGTATGACTGAGACTTAAAACCAAAAGCTTTGTAACTGCTCTCACGGTGATTCAATAAATAAAATTATAAAAAATGAAAAAGAAAGTAAAGTGGAGTTCATGCCCAATTTAATCAGCTAATCAGTGGCTGAATAGCAATACTCCTATATAAAAAAAAAAAACAAACATTTTATCATTGAGGCACCAAAATTTACAAAAATGTATGTAATAGTGTTTCAGTTCCATTTTGTTTCAACATCAAGTCCACCACCCACCAGTGTCAACTTCCCTACACCAAGTTTCCCTCTGACCCAGCAACCTGCCTCCCTAACAGGGACAGTTTGGGTAGGGAGATCAAGACACATTGGATGAGTGGTGTCTTCTGTCCCAAATCTCTCCCTGTTTCCTTCCCTTTAATCACTTAATCACTTAACTTCCCGTTAGTCGTCGATTTGCTTGAGCGGGCGCCAGTAACGTCTCCATTTGTCCCTGTCGCGTGCTAGTGTAGCCCAATGGCATCTGTTCGCTCCGGGAGCATGAAGGGCCTCAAACCGATCGTTCATGATCTTGAGGAAGAAGTCTGACCATCTGGTAGGTGGGCGGCCACGCGGTCTTTTGACATCCCGTGGAATCCAGTCAGTAACAGCTCTAGTCCAACGGTCGTCTTTAAATCTCATTACGTGACCAGCCCATCTGATTTTCGACAACTTGGCAAATGAGACAGCGTCCCTGATCCTTGATCGTCGACGGATGTCAGAACTCCGGATTCTTTCTCTCATTTGAGTGAAACGTGATATTCCAAGCATAGCTCTTTCTATTCTTCTTTGGGAGACCTGAATAGCATTCTCATCTTGTTTGTGTAGGGCCCAGGTCTCTGAGGCATATGTTAATGCAGGAAGAATAGTGGAATCAAAGAGATGTGCCTGGAGCCGGAGGTTCTTCGTCCTCTTAGCTATTTCTTCGACGTTCTTGAGGGCATTCCAACCTGCTCTCTTCCTCCTGCGCAGCTCGGGTGCCAGGTCATTTGTCATGTTGACTTCTCGACCTAGGTACACATAGTTGTTGCATTCGGAGATGGTCGTTCCATTGAGAGCGAATGGGGCATCAGGAACAAGGCTGTTTCTCATAAACATTGTCTTCGTAAGATTCAGCTGTAGTCCTACCTTTCCACACTCACGGTCAAAGTCGGCCAGCATTTGTGCCGCTTGGCTGATTTTTGGTGTTATTAAAACAATGTCATCAGCAAAGCGGAGGTGATGTAGTTGCCGACCATCTATCTTCACTCCCATTCCTTCCCATTCCAGTTGTTGCATGATGTTCTCGAGGGTGGCACTGAAGAGTTTCGGTGAAATGGTATCACCCTGCCGCACCCCTCTCTTGACATCAACGATCACTTCTTTGTAGAATGGTGAGATCCTGGTAGTGAATCCGCAATACAGCTCACGGAGGATCCTGATGTATTGGGCTTGAATGCCCTGATTGGCTAGGGCTTCAATGACTGCTTCCGTCTCAACAGAATCAAAGGCCTTCTTTAAATCAATGAACGTTAAACAGAGCGGCATCTTGAACTCCGGAGAAACCTCAATGAGCTTGATTATTGTGTGGATATGGTCGATGGTGCTGAATCCTTTGCGGAACCCTGCTTGCTCGCATGGTTGTCCTTCATCTAGTGTTCTGCCAATCCTATTTAGGATGACTCGAGTGAATAACTTGTAGATGACAGACAATAGGCAGATCGGGTGATAGTTGTCAATGTCATGGATGTCTCCCTTCTTGAACAGTAGTACGGTCCTGCTGGTTTTCCATTGGGACGGAACCTTGCATTCAGATAGGTAGCGAGTGAAGAGCCGAGCCAGTGTATTGATGAGTACTGACGGCAGGTTCTTCAGGTGTTCAGGTCTGACCTTGTCTGGGCCGGGTGCTGTTTGTTTCTTTACCAAGGAAATGGCGTGTCGGATTTCGGAAGGGAGAACATTGGGAACGACATATCCATCATGTGGTATGTGGTATGTGGGCAAGTGGACATGGCTATCGAAGAGATTTGAATAGAAGTCATGGATAATCTTCTCCATTGCCGTTCTGGAGGATGTGATGGATCCATCAGGACGTCGGAGGGCAGTCATCTTGGTCTTATAGTTGGCGAAGGACAGGCGGGCATTAGGAATACTTTTCCCGGCTTCTGCCGCATCTACCAGTACTTCTGCTCTTCTCTCTTTGAGGTCTTCCTTGATCGCATCTCTGCACTGCTTTGCGAGCTCGGACGTTAGCTTGCGGTTGCCTGAGGCATGCGCCAAACCACGCTGGTGAATTAGCTCAAGAGTTTTCGAAGATAGGCGATTTTTTGTGGCTATCTCTTTCTTGGCATTCCTCGCACATTCATGGAGGTGCTGAACCAGTCGATCGTATTCCTCGTCAATGTTGTCAACAATGGCATCTTCCCATGTTGCCGCAATAGTACCAAAGAGTTCCCAGTTGGTGGTCATTCTGGGAGTTCTCTTTTTGAACTTTGCAGCCCTTTCTCCCCGCTCTGTGAAGTAGAATTTTGCACGAAGGAGACGGTGGTCCAATCCCGTTCGAAATTTTGGGACAACAGCGACATCAGTCAGGCAAAACCATCGATTGAATATAATGTGGTGTATTTCGTTGTGGAATCGTCCACCAGGAGACTCCCATGTCCATCGTTTAGATTCTGCCTTCTGGAACTGTGAGTTACCATGAATGGTCTTGGTCGACATGATGAACTCAGACAGTCTCTCACCCTGTTCGTTCCATTCTAGGCCATGGGTCCCAATGTGAAGTTCTTCAGCTGATCTTCTCGGTCCTATCTTGGCATTAAAATCACCCACAATGATCTTGTAGAAGGTGTGATCTTCTTTATAGAACTTCTCTAGCTCCATGTAGAACTTCTCGATTTCTCTTTCATCATAATGAGATGTTGGTGTGTAGACAACGAAGATAGAAACTGCAGGCAGTGAGCCACATCTATTCAAATGTAAACGTCCTATTCGGGTTATTAGGCATTCGAATGAATCAATGCTCTTGGCCAAGTTTGTGTTGACAAGGACACCGACGCCTCCAACACCTCTTTTATCGCATGTTCCGAGGAACAATTCTTCTCCAGTGTCGAAAACGACATGGTGAGATTCGTGCCTTCTTGTCTCGGTCAGACCAATGATGTCGTACTTGATCATTCGCGCTTGTACCATCAGGTCCTCGATGGATGCATCTGATGCTAGCGTACGTGCATTGAAAGTACAGACGATCATTTTTGTCTTCCTTCATTGTGGCAGCCTAGGTCGACCTTGAGATTTTGTCGGCCTCTCCTTTCTCATACTTCTCAGTGCTGCCATGTCGGTGAAGCCTTCAGGGTCAGGTGAATGAGACCAGTTGTAGTTACCGGTTTTGGCATATCGAATACACAGCAGATAGCTTGCCAGTCTTTCCGAGAGGGATAGAGGCTTTTGGGGCGACCTCTAATCACCCTTGTAGGTGTTACCATATTTGAACCCTATCAAATATGGTACGACAATTCCGGAAGATGGGTATTTAGTGTCTTATGATGTGTCTGCGCGGCAGCAAGCGGCCGTGCGGGTCCGGAAAGGGTCCTGGAGTGTGGCGACGGCTGGGTAGTGGAAGTAGTGTCGAGAGGGGAAGTCTGCCAGTGGGGTATTTATCTGGGTAGGGTGGGTCTCCTGTGCACAATTCGATCCCTGGGTGGTTGATGGAAGCAGACAGGGCAGGGTAGGGTGGGGCTCCTGATTAGAATCCCTTTGTCACCTGTGGTGGTGGGAGCAAGCAGAGAAGCTCTGTCCCTGGGTCCGCCGAGCCTGGAGTCCAAGGTCTCAGAGAGTTCCGCTTATCTTGTTCTGTGGGTCTTCAGTTGTGCGTGGGTCTCGGCCGGAGCTGCCACGCGGGTCCGGAAAGCGTCCTGGAGTGTGGTGACGGCTGGGTAGTGGAAGTACCCTTTGACTACTTTAAATTGAATTACATCAACACAGACTTTAAATTTAAAATAGTGGAGGCTAGAGTGATAGTACAGCCGGTCGGATGTTTGCCTTGCTTGCAGCTGACCTGGATTCAATCCACAGCATTCCCTATGGTCCCCCAAGCACCCCCAGGAGTGATTTCTAAATACAGAGCCAGGAGTAATCCCTGAGTATTTCTGGGTGTGAACCCAAAAGAAAAAAAAAATATATCTGTTAGCAACCTCTTAACTACTTATATAGTAACGTTCCTTCTATTAAATTGCAAGTGTTACTATCTCCTTAACTAAAACTGAAGACATTTATTTACTACCAGAATTCGGTTCCTCGTGGTTTCATTTTTAAGATTGCTACTCTGAGTGGCTGAGTGGAAAATGGGGGCCACTGGTTTCTTAAATATTTCCCATAGCTCCTTGCCAGTGGTCATATCAAAATTTCTCCCATAACATGGTCATTCACTTCCTCAACATTCACCTTTGAAAATCTTTCTACTCTTCCAACCCTCTAAGTTCTTTTATGCAAACTAATCCTGTACAAGGCATCTAGCTTTTCTTCACCCTCTTTGCCTATCCTGGTTTGCAAGGCAGGATCCTTAGAAAGGATTAGATTTTGGAGAGTCACCCCACATGTCCTTCACAATACTATTAGTGAGGAGACAGGAACCTGGAGTAACCCCCTAAATTTGATCTCAAGTCACACCTCAAGCACAGTCACCTCCCCCCACACACACACTCACAAACCTAGAGTGTTGTGCTGGTAATTCAGACATCTCCTTGGGCATTTTGTCATCAAACTTTTTTTTAATATCTGCAAGCAGTTTTATGTTGTGGCTAAAAGAATGAATAAGATATAGGAGGTTTTTTTTTTTTTTATCAATTTTTTCCACCTCACTTGAAGTGTTCGAGAACTTCATCACCAAAATCTTTTAAAAGAGATAAAAAGAAACTGAAGGTTAGATCAACAGGATCTACATTTTTGACAGTATTTTTGCATAAAAATATGCCAAGGTTGTTGGAGAGGGATACATGGAGTGTGTAGCATATGTGTGGGAAAGAGTGGGATCAAACAGGGAGATAGAGAAATAAGCAATAATTGTAAAAATTTGCTCCTCTGAAAAAGTTGCTCTTGTGGTGAGCCCTCAATGATATTTGGAGGCTTTTATGGACTGATTGTGTGACTTTTAGTAAACCACTTTATCCCTGGAGCCTTCTGTCTTTCTTTCAGCAAATTAGGGATTAAGATCTTCTCTTCCAATCGTGAAGGGTGGCGGGTAATAATTGGTTTTGTTTCGCTCTTGAAAGACTCAGATAAAAGATCTTCCTTAAGTGCAAAGTATCACTCATACACTTTAGAATCCAGGTCTAAGAACTGAGATAAAATGTTATTATTCTCTGTGCTCAAGCAAAGTTTTCTGTCAGATACCCCAAAAGCAAGGCAGCTTTCCAAGAGAATGGTTGACTACAGGTAGAAATAGGTAAATGTGGCTGCTCCAGATATTCTAATTTCCATGGACTAACACACTGCCACTGCTTTCTGGGTTTGAACACTATCCACTGTAGGACTGTCCTTCTGTTCATTGATTTGTTCAAGCGGGCACCAGTAACTTCTCTATTGTGAGACTAGTTACTGGTTTTGGCATATTGAATATGCCACAGGGAGCTTGCCAGGCACTGTCGTATGGGTGGGATACATTCAGTAGCTTGCTGGGCTTTCCGAGAGAAATAGAGGAATCGAACCCAGTTTGGCCATGTGGAAAGGCAAATGCCCTACCCGCTGTACTATCACTCTAGCCCCTGGGTTTGAACATTTTATTTTATTATTTTTCTTTAGATTTTGGAGTTGGGGTCACACTTTGTGATGTTCAGGGCTTAATCCTTACTCTCTACACAGGAATCACTCCTGGCAGGTTTGGAGTAAATTTTGGGGATGCTAGGAATCAAACCTGTTTTGAATCCAAACATTTTAAGTATCATTTCCTATCTTTCTCAGGAAGTTGAACATGAAATTCTTCTTGGAAGTTTTTGGATATTATTTTCCAGCTGGATCGTAAACATGTCTATCACTTTTATGGGGTGTTGTCAATAGACATAAAAGAACCATTCTATTCTTTCATCTCATTCCTCTAACTATATAAGTAACCAAAATTTATAATGAAAACACATGAGATTTAGCTCAGGAGTACTATCTTAAGTTTAAAATTTGATTATAAGGTATATTACCTTAAGTATGAGTGTATGTTAAATATATTTTGTTGCATTTATACAGTGCTTGGGCTTTAAATTTTTCAATGATTACTTAAATGTTTTGCTTTAATTTTTCTTGTTATTTTAAATTTTTATTTTTAAACATTTTTATTTAAAGAACCACGATTTATAAAGTTATTGATAGTTGAGTTTTAGGCGCATAATGTAGTACCAATCCCAACACCAGCACCAACTTCCCTCCACCAGTGTTCCCAAGTTCCTTCCTGCCCACCACCCGTCACCCACCACCCTACCACACTCCCTCCTTTTCACAGTCTGCCACCTTGACAGGCACATTTTAAAGTTTGTACTTTTACTGGATCTTTTGTTTTCAGTGTTGTTGATTTGTGCTTCGGATATAGTTACACCACTCCTCCCATCACCTGTGTACCTGTTTTACTGTCACTTTTCTTTCTCATCTTTTTTTTCCTCCTGCAATTTTATTCTTTCTCTGTCCTTCTCTTCCCTATACTCATGGTCTCTTCTGATTTCATACAAATTTCATTACTGATTTTTTTAGGTTCTTCAATATTGGCTGAATTGAATGGGGATCATATTGAATCCATATAAAAACCAGTAAGATAGTGATGTTAATAATATTGATTAGTGGTAGTGGAGAATGGGCACTGGTGGAGGGATGGGTACTCGATCATTGTATAACTAAAATCCAAGCACAAACATGTGTAAGTCTACAACTGCATCTCATGGTGTTTCACTAATAAAATTGTTTTAAAAAATATTGATTCCATATAAAGTAACAGAATGGAAGACTAACACCCAATAATAGTAGAGATAAGTACCAGGAGGTTTGTTCCATGGCATGGAAGCTGGCTTCACATGGTAGGGGAAAAGGCAGCTCCGAAAGAGAAGGGAACACCAACTAAAGGGTGTTCATAGGACCTACTCGGGATGGGAAACACATGCCAATAGTAAACTATAGATTAAATACAATGGCCACTAAATACCTCTACTGCAAACCACAACACCCAAAAGGAGAGAAAGAACAAAAGGGAACGCCCTGCCACAGAGGCGGAGTGGGGGTGGGGGGGATAGGGTAGAAGTGGTGGGAGGAATATTGGGATCATTGGTGGTGGAGAATGTGCACTGGTGGAGGGATGGGTACTTGATCATTGTGTGACTGAAATGCAAGCACAAAAGTTTGTAAGTCTGTAACTGTACCTCACGGTGATTCACTAATAATAAAAAAAAATCAATATTGATTCTTCCAATCTTACACTGACTGTATGATTTCCAATATTTTTGTGATTCTCACAGCCAGATGTGGTCCCCAAATAACAATCACAACAAAAATAAAGGAAGATAAAACTTGAGAGCAGGAAGTTTGTGAAATGGACTAAAGAGCACAGTGAATGGGAGAACATAGTGAAAATGGACTAGAGAGCATGCTTTGCTCTCAGAGGAGACCAGAGTGTGATTTCTCTGGTCCCCTGACCACTGCCAGGAGTGGTCTCCAAGCATTGAGTGTGGTCAGTTTTTAAGCATTACAGAATGTGGCTCAATAGGTAAACGAAAATGTGGATTCAGACACTTTCTAAAATAATAGGTTATTTCAATTAATTCATTCCTAAAACAATAAATATTTATTGTACTTTTTTTACATTTTTAGTTTCTTCGTTTTAATTTTTTTTATTGATTGTGGTTCTGTGACACTACTAATGATAATTTCCCATACATTTAATTCTAATGCCAGACCCATCACCAGTGTACCCACTTACCTTACCTTAGGACCCCAAACCCCTCTATTTCAATCCCTACCCTACCCCACCCCCCGCAAAAACTCAATTGTGTGGGTCAGATACTTTCTAAAGTTATGTTTTTGTTGGTTAGTTGGTTGGTAGGTTGGTTGGTTGGTTGGTTGGTTGGTTGGTTGGTTGGTGGTTGGTTGGTTTAAGACAGCTCTGGCAGGATTGTCGAAGTAAAATGAACTCAAGGGCTCAAGTGAAACATGGAGATGGCCTTAGGCAACTTATTTCAGAGATAAGGAAGTGCGGCTTAGATAAGAAAGGTAACAAGAGAGGAAGACAGGCATCACATTCTAGAAGACCATAGAAGATATATTAGGATACGGCAGAGGCCTTACTGACTGACAGCATTGATAGGTGAGGATAGAGGAGACTGAAACTGAGTTCTGAGTTTGTGTTGACATGCTTGCATGTAGAAAGCTAGCCATTTCTAGCTCATTCCCAATCTTTGCGCTGATTTAGGACTTCCTCTTTCCACATTCCCTTTCCCATCCTGTAAGTTCTGTGAACACAGCCACTGTTCTCTCTTGGATCCAGTATTTCTAGATTATTCTTGTAAACAAGATACCCAAAGAAAAATTCAGGGGACACTTGTAGATAATTTTTTTATCTGTCCTCACTTCATTTTCAATTCCCTCCTTTGCTGCCTTAGAGGACCAGAATGCTATTAATTTGCTTTGGGGGAAATAAAATATAAGGGATAAGAAGCAGATATAATAGCTTGACATATTTATTGGGTTCACTAAGTGCTATTATAAAGTATTGAAAGAACTTTCATCCAATAATAAAGAATACCTTTTCTATTGTGAAAGTATCTGGAGTTTTTACCCAATAACTTATTTGTATTATTTAAGATTCCACAAATATCATATCAAACATATAACTGAATCTTTGTAGCTCAAGATCTTGTTTCAAAAGAGCAATATATTTCAAGAATTGAAGCAAAGAAAATTGGCAATAGTATCTTTAATGTACTCAGAGATATTATACAGAGTTCAGTGTTTCAGTGGCTAAATACAAACTTTTTTCTCATCTCGCAATTTTATGTGAATTCATAAGAGTTAGGTCCAATATGGGACTCTATCCACCCATTTGTTGGGAACAATCTTCCATCTATCACTGTCACTGTCCTCCCGTTGTTCATCGATTTTCTCGATTGGGCCCAGTAACATTGTGAGACTTGTTACTGCGTTTGGCATATCGAATATGTCACGGGTAGCTTGCCAGGCTTTGCCGTGCCGGCGAGATGCTCTCAGTAGCTTGCTGAGCTCTCCGAGAGGGGCGGAGGAATTCAATTTGCATCTGCCTTGTCAGCCGCGTGCAAGGCAAATGCCCTACCCGCTGTGCTATCACTCCAACCCACAAGAAAAGTTGCAAAAGCAAAATCATCAGAGAGGGAAAGTACATGATGATCACCTAGTAGAAACTAGAAACAAACTTCCAGTAATCCTTTTCCAGTGCAGTCACATGGGGTATGTTTAATATCTTCAGGAACGAGCTTCACATGTGAATACATACGAATTGTTATCTATCAACAAAGGTCATGGGATACTTGGTACCAAAGTCTGTAAAGAATGGATCAAAATTGAAGACCTCCAGAAGCAAAGCTAATATTTTGTATAAACCATATTGTTTGAAAATTTCATTTACATATAGGGAGCAATACTTACCAGCAATAGAGGGAACTCTCCCATACTTAAATGTCCCAAATCTCCTATTCTTTGGACTAAATTGTAGTCCTCCAAAATTTATATGCTCATACTCTGAGCTCAATTGACTCTATTTGGAGATAGGTCCTTTTCAAAGGTCATAAAAGTTTTATGGCTCCATAAGGGTGAGCTCATCCAGTGAAACTTTTAACTTTATTAGAAGAGGAAAAGGACCAAACAGATAATACCTGGGGTAAGGCCCTTGCCTTGCAATGACTGACCCTGGCTCGTTCCCTGTCACTGCGTGTAGTCACCTGCGCACTGCAGAAATCATCCCTGAGCATTGCTAGGTGTTTTCCATTCACCAGACCTCCTCCAATGAAGAAAGAAAGAAAGAAAGAAAGAAAGAAAGAAAGAAAGAAAGAAAGAAAGAAAGAAAGGAAGAAAGAAAGAAAGGAGACACTATGGATGCAATATCAAAGAAAATAATACATTTGATGACATTGGGAAAGTACAGGTATCATTTAACTATAGAGAGAGTCCTCCAGAGATCCAACTTTATGGGCAGCTTGTCCATTGACAACCTTGAAATAACTTCTCAAATATATGTCATTGAATCCAATTGGTGATATATTTTTGGTAACCCCTAACAGACTCATAAACCTGTCAAGAGCCAGCCTGGCACATCAGCCTATCTAAAGTCTTATGGGGGCTGGAGCAATAGCACAGCAATAGCACAGCGTGCCTTGCATGCTGCCGACCTAGGTTTGATTCCCAGCATCCCATATGGTTCCCTGAGCACCGCCAGGGGGTAATTCCTGAGTACAGAGCCAGTAGTAACCCCTGTGCATTGCCGGGTATGAACCAAAAAGCAATAAATAAATAAATAAATAAATAAATAAAGTCTTTGTCCTGCACTAGGAACTATTTTCTACCCAGTACATACAAAGTTTAGAGTATAAATGACTTGTGATTATATTCCACTTCTGACTAAACTTGAGCAAGACACCTGACCTCTCTGTGCTCCATTGATCTCATTTGTGAAACTGGAAAAACAGCATCTCAGAGATGCTTGGCAAAGATAATGACTATGAAGCACAGAATCACAGTAGCTCTCAAAATGTCACTCTGGTTATCATTATTCCTGTTACCATTGTCATTATTAGCACCAACATCACATTGCTCCCATGAATTTTATTATTTGCTGCAAGTTTATTCTTAAAATGTCTTTGCTTCCAGCCCTTACCTAGAGACCAATTTGAAAACAGCATGCCTCATTGTAGTTCACTTTTACTCTGTCTATTGAATTCTTAAGGAAACATGCATAGTCTCTCTCATAATATATTTCTCACTAGAATACTTGAAAAGCAAAAGAAGTGGTTTTGCAATACATATTGCGAGCTACAGAGCAAGTAATATTTTTAAACCATATATAAATATAATCATTTATTATATAAAGCAAAAATTTCCATTTCTAACTCTTTTGAGAACTTTTAAAATCCATTCATCTATAATAAGAAAGATATATCAATTTTTATTTTACTCTCAAGTTACAGGTAGTTTTATCAAGATTGTGGGGTAATTCTGCACCAGTTGAACATTCAGAATTCTTCCAGCACAGCACCTTGCTCTTTCTTGGTTCCCTTTGATGCTAGGTGAACCAGTTCACTCTCCTGTCCATGTCTTTTTCATGTTCAGGTGAAAAAAAGTATGATCCAAATACAAGCCACTTGTCTTAATTTAGAGATAATACAAAATTATACACACCACTTTAATTCACATCACTCCATGAGTCACATGGACTGCCCATTCCATGGTAAATAACAAAATATTGTTCCTGGTCAAACAGTTTGAATGCACATAGGAAGGAAAAGCTAGAGCACATGTCAGACTAGTAATGTGGAAAAGTCAAGTCAACTTCCTTTGGCGGAATTTCCTTGAGAAGGTCTTTTAAGATTAAAAGTAGTTTTGCTTAGTCCTCCAAAGACATCTTGTGTGGTCTGTGAGCAATGTTATCAACTAAATCAAAGTCTGTGCATCAAACTCTTACACCATATGGAGAACCCAAAAGTATGAAAATCACCCACTTCTGAATGTGATGATGTCTCCTACTATTCTGTCTCTGTAGATCGGATGTGGATCTGTAACAATTTCACAAGCAGCCTCCTCCAAGGCTTGCTGGGATGAATTGTTACTCCTGGAACCGAGCCCCACAAAGGAGTGGTGGAGACTGCTGTGCAAATCAACTTTAACAGGGTTTCTCCTCCTCTTTCTTTATGAAAGAACTAATTGGTTCACAAAACTATATCACTGGGCACCCAATAAATACTTTTTTCAAATTTAGTACATGTTTCTTAAAGAGCCTGCTGTTCCACTTGGATGTTTTGTGTTAAAAGCAAAAACAGATCTAGGACACCATTCATCACTGTAAGCTGCTGGCAGTGAACCTGCCCCATAAAATCATATCTTTCACCCCTTTTTTACAGCTCCCACTTAAGAGTGTTCATTAAATATAAACCTAACTAGCAATTATTCTAGTGATCCTGGCAGGCATTCAGATATTCATTAAAATAAAATAAGTTGGCAAAACTTTGGAAGTCTTTCCACTGCTACATTTTAGTAGACTATGAATCTTAAATCTGTGTTGGTTAACTTTATTAGAGAGAAATACAAAGAAATATGTCAAAGGACAATGAGAAAGAATCTGTACTTTCACATCAATGCACATCTAATAAATTAGATTTAGCAGATGACATTTCCACACCCCTAGAATTTAGGAGGTTGAGATAAAACTTCCCATCTCAAGCTCCTCCTGGTTGTTGATATTTTCTATAGTCATATGTGGAAGATTGATCAGGTATTGATTACTTCTTGTTAGCAATTAATTACATTTAAAGTACACCGAGCAAAACTGAGTTTGCTATGTGCATTCAGTAAACACAATTTTTGTTACAATTGATAGTAAACCTCCATTCCCATGTTATTACAGGTCATTTAAATTGCGAGTGTAATTTTTTTTTCTACTTTCAATCCTAGGAGGTGGCAAATCTGGGGATTGAATTAAGCCCACACTGTTAGCTGAGAATGATTCAAAGAGGTAATTCAAGTCTTAAAAGTGGGGGGGGGCTAGCATATTAAAAAGTGAATAAAAGAGGAGGAGCCATCAATTCTTAAAAAATACAAAAAGAAGAGAAGAGATAGACAAAGAAGCCAGGAGTATGAGGTTTCTCAAAAATCCCTGAGACAGTGTTCCTCAAGGAAGTCAGTAATATGTTGACTAAGGCTTAGCCAGCAAGTGAAAAAAGGGCAAAGAAATAGTTGTACCATTGAGGCTCATTGATGGTGAGTAACAGGAACCTAGACTGACTAACAAGTTTTTTTCTTGAAGTTCTGTGCATCTGTGCATCATCTGTGCAGCATGGATTAAATCCAAACCAAACGCACATGCTCCCACAATAGGACAGTTCAGGAAACTTAAATGTCCAGGCTTTGTAAGAGAAAAAGCACCTGGAGTGCTCCAGGTAGCCAGTAAGCAGTAAACTAATGATGGTGACCAGAATATTTATTGAAATAAAGCATGATCAGGCTATTCACCTTCATTTCTTGGTTATTCACCGTCATTTCCTATGTTGTACTTCTGCTGGATTCATTTTCCTAAACATGTCTTACCTTTAGATAAATGTCTCAAACGTGACTCTTAGAAGAGAAGAAGTTGTGCTCTAGCTGAAAACCAGGAGCACGCAACCTCCTTTGTATGATTTCTTTTTTTTTTTCTAAATTCACCATTGGAATGTGGTGGGATCACATAGAGGGCCAGAGAGACAGTACAGGAGGCACATTGCTACCTTTTATGTGGCTAACTCCAGTTCAAATCTCCAGCACCAAATATGGTCCCCTAAGCTTTTCCAGGGGTCATTCCTGAGCTCAGAACACGGACTAGCCCCTGTGTACTTTCTGGGTATGCCCTCCCACCCACACTATAAAAACTACCTTATGATTTTCTGGCTTTTCCTTTTCCTAGGGTCTGGTCACATGCTATTTGCCAGAACATCCCTCACCTATATTTGGTCATCTTCCCCTTCTCATGCTTCACTGTCTTCATAAATGTCACCCCCCACCCAATTATATGTGACTACTCCAAAGTATGCTCTAGCACTGCATCTAGTGTGCTTCCTTCTTTTGGTTACCATTGTCTAAATAAATTAATTTAAATCTAAATCACCATATGATGCTGTGTTAATAAGGATCTGACCTCTGGTGTTTGGCTTCCCCCTGTATATTTCCAGTCCCCAGTTATATTTCTAGTACATTCTGGGCTTAATGGGTACCTATTGGTTAAGTCAATGATGCTTTTCAAGACTGTCATAAATAATTGTCAGCCTGACCTTGGGCAGGGCTGTGAATACTGGTAAATACTCCAGGGCCAATCTCAAGCACTAAGAATTCCTTAAGACTAACTTTTCCCTTTGTAATTTGCTTGCTGTGTTAGGAATTCCTGCTTTCAGTCTTGTTTCTTCACGCAGGTTCTGTTCCATCTTTCAGATGAACTCTGTGGGGACATATATACTATACTCTGGGCCTCACAAGCCATATCACAGGAATTCTTGAATCCTATGGTCAGCAGCCTCCAAAGGACTCCTCCCCTCTCCACCAAGCACCTAGTTTAGAGGTGATTCTCTGGCTGTGCATGTCTATAGAATAGTTTGGAATGGAATATGCGAAGGTTAAACATGCACCTTCCATTTTCAAATGTTTCACAGAACAGTTGCAAAAAGTAATACGCTACAAATGGGAATTACTAAAGTATAAATGAACAGGTTTCAATCATCTGTCTGAAAATACCTAACAGATACTTTGTAAATATATATGTATAAATACATCACAGTCACCGTCCTCCAATTGTTCATCAATTTGCTCGAGCGGGCCCAGTAACATCTCCATTTTGAGACTTCTTGTTACTGTGTTTGGCATATTGAATATATCATGGGTAGCTTGCCAGGCTTTGCCGTGCGGGTGAGATACTCTCGGTAGCTTGCCGGGCTCTCCAAGAGGGGCGGAGGAATTGAACTTGGGTCGGCCATGTTGGCTGCGTGCAAGGCAAACGCCCTACCTGCTGTGCTATCACTCCAGCCCCGTATAAATACATATTTATACATATATATATGCATGATGGGCTTGAGGGGAAGGGCACTGCTGAAAGGTAAGAATGCAGTTTCCTTCTTTGTGAAATGAGTGTGATAATCTCTCTGCAGAGCTATTTTATTTCAGTTTAAGTGCAAATCCCAAACCCTTGGCCACCAGGAAATCCTAGGAGAAGTGACATCTCTAAATTCTTATATGACTCTTTGTCTCTCGAACTAGAGCAAATGATTGCCTTTCCTTGTTTCATTCATCTCTAAATGAATTGCTATTGTCTCCTTTAGATCCTGACTAGCCCGTCCAGGTATAGGTGTTTTTGTTTGTTTTTGGCTTTGGGGGGCACACCTGGCTTATTCAGGGATTACTCCTGGCTCTGCTTTCGGGAATCACTCCTTGAGGGTTTGGGGAATCATCTGGGATGCATTGAACTGAACCTGAGTTGACTGCATGCCAGGTAAACGCCCTACCTGCTATACTATAGCTCTGGCCCCTAGGTGAGTTTTGAGGGACTCTGTGACCGACAGGAAACCTGCATCATTTCAGTTCAGTGCTGTGCTCTGAGGATTTCACAGGGTTATTTCAGGGCTGACAGGGGAGAGGCTTGCATTTGGCTAGAGCTAATGGGACTTTGGCTGTGATTGGCCAAGAAAAGAGAAGGGCCATGTGGAGCGGAGTGAGTGAGAGGGAATGAGACAGCCCTATTACAGTGGGTGAGCTCATAGAAAGGTAGTCACTATGCCTCTCTAGCCAATCACAGATTGACAACCACTTACAGACATCAGAGCATGTGCCCAGAGTGTAAGACTTGATTTTACTCAGCTGTGTATTGCTCTCAGCCACACCTTTTTTTTTCTCTCCCCTTTGTGGATCACACCCTGCAATGTGCGTACACATGAAGGTACTGGCAGAGGGACAAAGCCACGTGGGTTCCGGGGCCGAGACCTCCAAGCCTACTCGAATTGGAGTCGAGCATCTTCCACCCAGATCCTCCAAATTCCAGTAGGCGGGGGTCACACCCACCACCTGGCCCCCTGGCGCCGTGTAATCCCATCAGCGGCCAAGACTCAGAGACTATAAAATCCAGATCCCGGAACCGCGCGGCCGCATTTGCGGCCGCGTGACATCTTATTACCTCATTCCTACTTTGGACAAACTTGCAGGCTATCCGAATGTAGCCTGCCCACAGGGCAGAGTCTGGCAAACTCCCCGTGGCCTACCAAATATGCCAAATACCAGTAACAATGATGGGTCTCATTCTCCTAAAGAGCCGTGAATATAATCTCAGGGCTAGGATGAAAGAGACGTTACTGGGGCCTGCTCGAGGCAATCGACGATTAACAGGATGATGAATGAATGAAACATATATATATATATACTTTTCAATATCCTGGCTTCATTGTAGGTCAGCAGGAAAAAAAGGATAGCAACAAAAAATTAACATTTATGTATAACCAAGGAATCACTGTGGTCTAAAGCCACTTTGAGAAATGATAGAAATATATTACAGTTAATAAATAGTGGTAGATTTTAGGGGTGAGAAGCAAGACTGAAAAACAAGCAGGGGGAAAATGTGAACCATAACCGTTCTAAAAATTATCACTAAACTATCATTACAAAAAAGAAAAACATTTCACCAACTGGAACATATTGTTAATATGTTAATAAAGTTGGCTGTATAACTCTTTAATGAAAAATGCTTTCACATATATTAGGTCATCTCATTTCAAAGCTACAATTAGAGAGATATTAAGTGGATAAGAGATTTAGTGGAAAAGGGAATAGGGTCATCCCATTTGTAAGAGTGACCCAGAATCAAAAGCAATTGGGTGACAGAACCAGGACTCATAATTCTTCCAGTCCATTGTCATCATAACCTCTGCTCTTTGCACAACAAACTTCAAACAATGTGATCTCCAGAAAATAAAAAGAAAGTGTGCATTATAAATCATTGGGGATTATGACGAGGTCAGTTCTCAGTTCTCTAGAGTTGGTTGATCAAGAGATTGCCCTCAAGTACTTCTTTCCACTGCTCAGTATCTTTGGTTAACAAAGGAAAACTTGAAATCTTTAATTGGTCAACACAGAAATAACCAAAATCTTATTTTTCCAATGTGACTTTTGAAACCATTACAGGTAAAATAATGTACAAACTACGTTCTATTTTCATCTTTGATATATCACTTATTGATTTTCAATAAATTCAGACAAAACTTACTTGTATATAACACACATAAATAACAAAATAACAAAATATATGTCCTCGGTGACGGCAGGGAAAAAGTGTAGGCAATTCAGTTCACAAATCTTTAGTTTTACATTTAATTTTCGGCTTTTCAGAGCCAACTCTTCAGCATTTTTTTTACTCATTTGTTTTTTCTGGCTTTGGATAAATGGATCAGTGACACATTGTTATATAAATTTAATTTTCTAACCATGCTTCCTGGTTCTATCACCTTAATATTATATAATTATCTAGTCCTTTAGTCTATACACCTTTCTAAATCAGTAAACCCTGTCTTGTCCCATAAAAATAAAAGAAAATATATTTGTTGAAGTGTCTAGGAAAAAGAACAAAAAAATATTCTAAGCAGCAACTTGGTGCATTAAAATGAGAAATAAATTTGTAGTTGAAATCCAGATTGTACTTTTTTTAGAGGGCAGACATTGCACGTGTCGGGCCACACTTACAGAATTATTTCTGGTGGGGCTCAGGGGACCATATATGGTACCAGGAGTCACAACCAAGGCAGCCATATACAAGTCGCGACCTTACCCACTGTACTATCACTCCTGTCCCATAAACTGCATCTTATCATTAGAAATATGTTTCAATACAGAGTGATCTATGATATAAGCACAGTTTTAAATGAACACATTTCATGATAAAACATTATCAATCATATAAAGTAACGAAATAGGATATTAGCACCCAAGAATAGCTGAGATAAGTACCAGGAGTTTCACTCCAAGGCTTGGAGGCCAGCCGCACATGCTAGGGGAAAAGGCAGCTCAGATAGAGAAGGTAAAGGTAAAGGTAAAGGCCCTCCCGTTGATCGTCGATTTGCTCGAGCGGGCCCAGTAACGTCTCCATTGGAGACCTTGTTGTTACTGTGTCTGGCATATTGAATACTCTCGGTAGCTTGCCAGGCTCTCCGAGAGGGGCGGAGGAATCGAACTCGGGTCGGCCATAGTTGGCCGCTTGTAAGGCGAACACCCTACCCGCTGTGCTATCGCTCCAGCCCTCAGACGGCCATACCACCCTGAACGCGCCCGATCTCAGATAGAGAAGAGAGCACCAAATAAAGGGTGTTGGGAGGATCCTCCAAGGATGAGAGATGCATGCTGAAAGTAGATTATAGACCTAACATGATTGCCACTCAATGCCTCTTTTGCAAACCACAGCACCCAAAAGGAGAGAGAAAACAAAAGGGAATTCCCTGCCACAGAGGCAGGGTGGGATGAGGGGGTGGAAGGGATTCCGGGAGCACTGGAGGTGGGGAATGGGCACTAGTGGAAGAATGGGTTCTCAATCATTGTATAACTGAAACCCAAGCACAACTGTACCTCATGGTGTTTCACTAATAAAAATTTTAAAAAAACATTATTGATTTCTGTATGGTTTGTTATTACAGCTATGAGCTATAATTATTTTCAGTAACTGAGTCCCTATACATAGTGATTGGGAAGGGAGCAGTAATGTTACTCCAGGAACTAAGAGCATATTGCATTTTTGTTTGTTTGGAAGTAACACTGGGCTGGAGCGATAGCAGGGGCTGGAGCGATAGCATAGCGGTAGGGTGTTTGCCTTGACGCAGCCAACATGGCCGACCCGAGTTCGATTCCTCCGCCCCTCTCAGAGAGCCCGGCAAGCTACCGAGAGTATTCGATATGCCAGACACAGTAACAACAAAGTCTCCAATGGAGACGTTACTGGGCCCGCTCGAGCAAATCGATGATCAACGGGAGGGCCTTTACTTTATTTTACACCATGCTCAGGGCTTACGCCTGGCTATGTGCTCAGGGATCACTCCTGATGGTGCTCAGCGGAACATACGTGATGCCAGAAATAAAATGGCCTAGCTGCATACATGCAAGGCAAGCACATAAATCTTTGTTATCTCTCCAGCTCATAGATTGCATTTTAATACTCTATATGCAGCTAAGCAATGCACTGCTATCAGTAGTATACTCCAGGCACCATGTAATCTGTGCTATGATGAGAATACTAATAACGCTTACTTGGTTTCTTCTGGAACTCCACATAAAACCCTAGATTAGTTCCCTAATGAAAGGCAAGCCTATTATGAACACACTTTGTATTATCATTAATAAGTGATGCTGATTTATTGAATAGATTATATTTATTGAAAGCAAATGGGAGCATGCGGTTAATTACCAGCTTTTCTTAATTAATTAGAATTTGATGTGACTAGAATATTCTGCAGCTCACTATAATCTCAGCTAAAGTTGGATGAACCTGATGCAAAGTGAGGTCATCTCCAGTAGCACCTGACCTTGCCCTAAATTGCCATTATGGTCTGGGACATTCGAGGCAGATGTGCAGTCAATGCAGAGGGGGGAAATTGAAAGCCACTTAGTTCTGATTGCTAACCCAGCTCTGACACTTTTTCCCTTTTAACTTTCTTGCTTTTACATTTTTTACCCTGGGAAACTTTAATGAATCTTAGTTTCCTTCTTTGTTAGTGGGAATAATATTTTCTACTCAGAGCGGTCTTAGTGGATTAAAGTATTTAAATGTAGGAATGGCTAATGGAGGTAGTTCTACTAGTAAATAATAGTTCTGTGTGCCAAAAGTCTTTTGTTGAATGGGTCTAATACAAATGAATAAGTCCATACTGGTACTCTCTGGGGTTTTTTTTGAAAAAGTAAATAATACTGCCAAAGTTATGTTAGCATGCCTATAGATCAGCTAATTTCACTTTCTCCACATCCTGCAAAGGTATATACTAATATTTTGATACACATGATTATTGTCCTGAAATCAAATGATCTATGAAATAGTCAATGAAGTAATGAAATACTTGCCTTCTTTACTTTGGACGATGTCTTTACCTCTTTAGAACTCTTTCCATTGTATTAAACTTCATCAGGCGTGCTAAGGTATCTTGCCTATACCTCCTATGAAATCAAGAAATTTTTAACAAGGAATTCACCCATACTTCTTAATTTTCTGCAAAAGTACTTCCATAACTACTTAGGTAATGGACAGTAAGTAAAAATTTGTGACTCTTTCCCTTAAAGAAAAGGTAACTTTATATTGAAATTAATTTTTCTATATTAATGCTATATAATATGGAGTATTTATTGTATGGATGATATTATTTAACCTGGTAATTATAACATCCAGAGATTTGCAAAATTCCCATGAATGATCCAACAATGCTGGGTCTGGGTGCAGAACTTAGACTTCCCTGGAGGGCCCTTTTCAACAACCTCCCAAGTCTGGATTTTATACAGACACAGAATGGGTTTATTTTTGTGTTCTTTTGTATATTAAATATCAGTGTTCATTCATTTACTCATTCATTCGTGTTCACATTTTGTTTTATGTGCTGACTTCTTTCTGCAAGGACTATAATTTATTTAAACTGGGGGCATGAGTACAGAAAAGATGACATAAATTACAGTCCTTGCATGTGGCCAGGCAGGTGTAGAAATCTTCAGGTTCTGGCTCAGAGAAAATTCTAGAAAAAAAGGAAGGAAGGGAGGTTGGTTCCCATGGCCAAATAGTTCAGATGGTATTATAACAGACACACCTAGTTCACATCATAAAATTCCAACCCACTCTCACAATGAAACATCTTAAAACAGAAAAGAGAGTCAAAGTAAATAGAACTTTTAGCAACACCACTTGGGATCACATCCTGATTCTGCTACTCACTTGCTCATGAACTTGACGACACCATTTACCTTCTCTGTAGCTTTATTAAAAGATGGCTCTGACCTTTTTTGTCTAAGCACTAAGGAGAATAGGTTGACATTCTGACAGACTAAAGATCAGGAGCCTTATAATGTTTGGAATTTAGGACACTTGTAGACAGTGAGGAGAGTTATGGAGTAAGTAGTCATATCTATTTCAAGGGGGGAAATCCAGACTTAGAAAAAAATATTAGTGACCTGAATAGCTAAATCAAATTTAGTTCCATTAAACTGAATGAGCTCAACAAGGAAGTAAGCACAATGGTTAGATTTACGTTTCAGAAATATCTTTCTGACCGAGCAGAGAGAAGAATGAGAGGAAAGGCTAGTAGAACAGCTTGGAACTTACTGCAGTAATTCACCTCACAATGATGAGAAACAACAGCTGTAACCATGGCAATGCAAAGAAAAACTTAATTGTAGTACAATTCAGTTATAGTGAAAAATAAATATAATTGGAGCTTCAATAAAAAATAAAGTAAAATGGCTGCAGGGCCAGGAAAAAGATGACAGAGCTTTGTCTTTCTCTTGGAAATTGTGCCTCTGGCCTTACAAAGGAAGAAACAAGTTTCATCCTTAACTCAGTCAAGACATATTTCACCATGATTTATAAATAAATCCTTACCCATTTTCAAATATATACTCTAATTTTACCTTCACTTATTCTCTGGATCCCCAGCACAATCTACCACCACTATTGAAACAGTAGAATCAATAACAAAAGAGAAAGTAAGACAAATTTCTGGTAAACATTTTTTTTAAGACACTATATTTTGTTTTAGTTTTTATTAGTGAAACACCATGAGGTACAGTTGCAGACTAACAAATTTTTGTGCTTGGGTTTCAGTTATACAATGATCAAGTACCCATCCCTCCACCAGTGCCCATTTTCCACCATCATGGGTCCCAGTATCCCTCCCACCCCCATCCTCCCATCCCACCCTGCCTCTGTGGCAGGGCATTGCCTTTTGTTCTCTCTCTCCAAGAGTGGCTGAGATTAGTACCAAGACACTACTGTCTTTTTTTCTTGCAAGTTTGGGCAACAGAAAAAAATCTATTTCTCGGCTCTCTCTTCTTTCTTTCTTCTCCCTCTACCTAATCATAATTCTTTATTCCTTGTGTTAAGCATTTACATAGGGAAGGATGTTGATGGTTGTTGTTTTTTAATTCAATGAACAAGAAATAAGAAATAACAAAGAAAACAGAAGAAACTAGAATTCATGTTGCTCCAAAAACTAAAGGAATATTTTAAAAGGAGAGAATAAGATTATCAGCTTTGGAGAATGTGCTGATTTTCCAATTATGATCTGAGATACAGAAAAGTGGGAATTTTCAGACTGTGAATTCGATAAGTTTTTCAAGCTGTGAGCTCAGAGGAAGTGGTTCATTTTCCCTTGTTTCTCAGAAGTGTGATCCCTCCTTGGCTTCTTTATTCACTCAGTTCTCAGTTGGGACCATTAAGTAGTAAATAATTGAGAATCTCTATTTTCTTCGGCCTCTACTCATGACTTACATGTGTCACCCATACTCCAAGTTCACATTTTGGAGTTTCAACTCCTAAATCCCCAAAATATAAACGTATTTGGGAAAATGTCTTTACAAGGTGAGTAAATTGAAAGGTGAAGTCTACAGTGGGTCAATAATCCAATCTGACTGGTATAATAACAAAAGGGAGAGAGAGCCAGAGAGATAGTATACAGTGGGTAAGACGCTTGACTTACACACAGCCAATTTGAGTTTAATCCCTAGCATCATATATAATACCCTAACCCCTGCTGCCAGAAGTTATCCCTGAGCACAGCCAGGTCTAAACTACCTCCAGCCCCCCAAAATGTTTTTAATGTCAAGAGAAGTGAGCCGAAGTTCATACTCAGAGAACAGCCCTGGGACAAGGACAACCCTCTGCAAAACAAGGAGAGAGGTCACAGAGCAAACCAACATGTGGGAAGCTTGAACATGAACTGCCAGCCTCCACAGTGTGAGGAAGCAAATGTTAATTGAGTCACTTACTCTCTGTTGTATTTTGTTACAGGAGCCCTAGAATATGCACACACAACTGGTTGGGTTTTTTTCACAGTCTGGTGGTCTTAGAGTAAAGGAACCTCTTATGTGGCTGACATCTAAAAGCAAAGGAAATCCACCAGTGCTGTAGAAATGACATTGCTTCTGGGAGGGCAAGATAGTATAGCAGGTAGGGTGCTTGCCTTGCACATGCCTGACATAATTTCTCCCCTTGTTACTACTGATGGTCTCCTCAGCACTGCCAGGAGTGATCGCTGATTGCAGAGCAAGGAGTTAGGCTTGTGCACTGCCAGGTATGGCCCAAAAATCAAGAGAAAAAGAGTGACAGAAGTGACATTGCTTCTGTGCTCCGTTGACCACAAGAAAACATATGACCTTGCTGTGTGTGCTATGTGGGTTATATTTGCAGGAAGTGATATCATTAATGGTCACCATCAATGAAGAGGACCTACTATGGGTCCCAACATACTTGTAGAACTGGAACAATAGTACAGTGAGTTGCATGTTAATGATGTGTTATCATTCCCTAGCAACACATCTAGTTCCCTAAGCCCTGCCAGAGTGATCCCTGAATGTAGAGGTAGGAGCAAGCTCTGAGAACTACAAAGTGTGCTGCCCCCCGGAAAAAGTGAGACCCTTTTTCAGCTCCTCTTGTAAATACCTCTTCAACTTCTTTTAATAAGATCTTGTTTCCTACATTCTGAGAAAAATGATATTACCAAGTGTTAACTCTAAGAGTTTTCTTCCTTGTTAATAATAATACTATACGTGACAGCTGTATAGTAATTTACTATAGGGATTTATTTTGCTCCTTTCCTGCAGACCCTGATAAGAAATAGTTTTGCTCCTATTCAAAGTTCACTCATGTCTGGAAGCTGAAAGCTGCCACTTCTGTAACGTTACTCTTTCTTCTCCTCTTTTCAACAAAAAGTCTTGGAAGTTGAGTCTATTTTCCCTAACTCCATATTTTTATTGAGGATTAATTTCTTAACTTGCTACAGTGTCACATCTAATGTTTCACTAAATCTGTCTGGAATTAGTTATGAAATGTTTTCCCATTTTAAATATATGCCAAAAGTTTTTCAGTATTTGTCTTCCTACACATGTTATTACACAGACTAGGTTTTCCTTGTTTGCTACTTTGGACTTTCCATGTTCACAAGACAGCAAGATGTCTCTCCAATCCAAAATTCTTTCATCTCCACTCTTTTCCTTTGAAGTTCTTGCCTTGACCTATTCTTTTTGATTTACTTGCTCCCAAGAGGATCGAATTCATGTTCATTCACAAGTATACAACCTATGTCAATAAATATCAATCCATGGATTTAGATTAATCCATGTCTCGATGAAGCTGTCCATGCTTTATCTGTTTATTTCTCTGACATATTCTAGTATAGACGTCCAAAATTCAATATGTATAAAAGTATACATGCTGTAATTTATACCCCAAGTATTTCACCTACAGTGTCTGTTTTTGGTATTTCATGACCTTCTACACAATGGGGGTAATGACCTCTATCCAACCACTCACCTCATCTATTTGATTTCTTTTTCAAATACTTTCTCAAATCTATTCTTCCTCTTCATGCAGTCCTGTATTTTGTGGCTCAAAACTATATCATCAGTCTTAGGAACTTTCTGGGAATGTTCAAATTAGTCTTCAAACCTCTATTGTCTAATTAGAATCAATTTTTCTCCCAAGCACCTGATCTTACAAGTAAAATACAAAAGCCGACTGGGACAATAGATTGCAAAAATTAAATCTTTTCTAATTAATTTTTGGTCATGAAGACTCAACTTTCCATGTCCCTGAGCAAAGGTATTTAGTTTGCTTCTGAAGTTTTCCCTGCTAAGCCACTGGGGAATGAGATGTGATACTAATGGAAATTTAGTTCCAAAACACTGTCAGAAATAAGACTCCTTAGTGCATGGTCTTATATTTTGTTTTAAAACAAATTAAAAATATCCAAGCATACAGAACCCAGAGATTAGTAAATTCAAATACATGATCTAATCAAATTTAGGGTAATGATATATTTAATTGTAAATTAATAGTCTTTGAGGACTGAATCTTCTGTCACTATATACATTTTATAGGTATTGGGTAGTAATAATAATAAAAAACGATGTTTATACTTTCATACTTCCTGTTCTAGAGCATTATTTCAAACTCATTGCACCATGCACTATAAAACCTCAAAGGACCACACAAATATAAGCACTGAATTGAGTTATTACCCTTTTCCTTTCTATACAAATTTGCAATTCTAAACCAGTGTAATATTTTGTATTTTGTTAGTCTGAGTTTCATTTTAGGAAATTAAATTTGCTTCAGGACACAACTTTACCATAATAGAATAACTAAGCTGTACCCTTTTAAGGATAAGATAAAAAAATGCAGTTTTAATTTTTCAAATGTCTCATAACTCTTCTTTCTTTTGGACTGAGTATTTTATTTAACTCTTCTTTTTTTGGACTGAGTATTTTATTTAAGCACTTTACATTAATTGTCCAATAATATGAAATGATAATGCTCAATGTATTATTACTATACACCAATGGACATTAATTTGCAAAATGCTCTGAAGTGCATGCCATTATTCTCTACTTCTACAAAATCAAAAAGAAACTCAAAATCAAAAAGAGAGGGGCAATTACCTATGAACATATAGGTGGAAGGTGGCAGAGCTAGGAAGTCAGGCCAGAGTGGAGATACTTATCTATTAGGCTGTGCTCTCTAACATTTCAAATGCATTCTCTCCAGTTTCATCAATCATCCTCAATTCCAAGACTTTAAATTTCAAACATTTTAATTAGTATTCTCCTTACTAGTTTCAACATCGCCACTCTACCTACTATACTTTAACCAAAGTGATCTTCCTTTGTTACTGTTTATGTCCTTTGATGACTCTCTTCTTTTTCATAAAATTCATGACATTCAAAGTTCTTCAGGATGTGGCCTTTCTTGTATTCCCACCCCATTACTTGTGGTTTTCTGATTCTTTTATGTTTTAATCAAATATTTATTTTTTCAGTCACTTAAGAACAGGAAACATTCTGCCCAAGAGCTGTGATATTTTTTCTTGTCAACTTTGTGATTTGATTCTTTTCAATCAGCCATTCCATTCAGCACCCCAAGTTTCAGATGTTTAGGGAGGCTTCTCTCTACTCCTCCAAACTTCCATCGCTATCTTTGTACCTCTCTTACAGTCATTTTGGCTGTTTTATATAGTTGGCTCATTTGTCCATTTTGCTATCATAATATGAGGTCACTTCATGTGTTCCTTCTTGGTCTTAAGCTTTTAAATGATGAATTCATAGATCAGATCAGCACTGTATAGTCTGAGTGCTAGTTCTACTTACACTAAAAAATGTGTTGTCTTAATGGTAAAAATGGGATGATGAAAAATGGGATGATGATGATCTAATGTCTAGTCTGTCATCAATTGTGGAAAGGTTAAATGAGACTTTAGATATTGATTTAAATAACCAATGCTAGAAATAGACAAAACACTTCTGAAATTCATATGGAACAATGAACCCCCATGAGTAGCTCAAAGAATACTTGGGAAAAAGAATATGGGTGGCATCACCCTCCCCAACTTCAAACTGTATTACAAAGCAGTAGTAATTCAGACAGCATGGTACTGGGCTAGAAACAGACCTGCAGACCAATGGAACAGAGTTGAATATTCTGTCACAGACCCCCAAATATATGACCGCTTAATCTTTGACAAAGGAGCAAGAAATGTGAAGTGGAACAAGGAAAGCTTCTTCAACAAGTGGTACTGGGAAAACTGGATAGCTACCTGCAAAAAAAAAAAGTGAACTTTGACCTCTGTCTAATGCCAGGCACAAAAGTCAGATCAAAGTGGATTAAAGACCTCAATATCAGACATGAATTCATAATGTACATAGAGGAAAATGTAGGCAGAACTCTCCACGACATTGAAGCTAAAAACATCTTTAAGGATGAAATAGCACTGACCATGCAAGTGGAAGCATACATAAACAAATGGGACTACATCAAACTAAGAAGCTTCTGCACTTCAACAGAAACAGTGACCAAAATACAGAAAGAGCCTACAGAATGGGAAAGAATATTTACCCAATACCCATCTGATAAGTGATTAATATCCAGAATATTCAATACACTAGTAGAATTGTTCAAGAAAAAAAAAACCTCCAACTTCATTAAAAAATGGGGAGAATAAATGAACAGAAGTTTCCTTAAAAAATACAAATGGCCAAAAGGCACATGAAAAAATGCTCCACACCGCTAGTCATCAGGGCAATGCAAATCAAAACAATGAGATATCATCTCACACCACAGAGACTGGACCACATTCAAAAGAACAAAAGCAACCAGTGCTAGTGTGGATGTGGAGGAAAAGGGACGCTCTTTCACTGTTGGTGGGAATGCCCACTAATCCAGCCTTTCTAGAAAACAATATGGACAGTCCTTCAAAAGCTAGAAATTGAGCTTCTATATGACCCCACAATACCACTTCTGGGAATATATCCCGAGGATGCATAAAAGGCACAGTAGGGATGACATCTGTACCTATATGTCCATTGCAGTACTGTTCACAATAGCCAAAATCTGGAAAAAACCCAAGTGCCCTAGAACGGATGACTGGTTAAAGAAATTTTGGTACATCTACACAATGGAATACTATGCAACTGTCAGGAGAGATGAAGTCATGAACTTTGCTTATAAATGGATAGACATGGAGAGTATCATGCTAAGTGAAATGAGTCAGAAAGAGAGGGACAGACATAGAAGGACTGCACTCATTTGTGGAGTATAAAACAACATAACAAGAGGCTGACACCTAAGGACAGTAGATACACGGGACAGATAGATGACTCCATAGCTAAAAGCCTGCCTCATGACCAAAGGGGAGAAGGCAGCTGGAATAGAGAAGGGATCACTAAGAAAAAGATGGCTGGAGGAATCGGTAAGGATGGGAGATTTGTGCAGAAGGTGGATAAAGGACCGAACATGATAACCTCTCAGGGTCTGTGTTGCAAACCATAACGCCCAAAAGTAGAGAGAGATCATGGGGAATCATGTCTGCCATGGAGGCAAAGGGAAGGTAGCAAAAGGGGGTTATATGGAGATGTTGGTGGTGTCGAATGTGCACTGGTGGAGGGATGGGTGTTTGATCATTGTGTGATTGTAACCCAAACATGAAAGCTTATAACTATCGCATGGTGACTCAAAAAAATTTTTTAAATTAAAATAAATAATCAATGCTTAGCATAGTAAATGTCTGATACATTGTAAATATCCCAAAATGTTGGACTGTCTTCAATGATCCTATACCATTTACATCAGAGTGTTCAATAAAAGGCAATGCAAAAAATGCATAGTGTTCTCTCATCTGAATTCTTGTTTGAACACGGGCTATGATGCAGCTTTATGTCATTGCACATTACACAGAGGTTTCCAACTATAGGTATTTTACTGAATTAAGGTTGTAACTAGCAGTCAATTTCTTTCAGGTTGGAACACCAAGATTCTTTGCGATGAGAGTACCAGTGGTCTTCTGCTCTTGTCTTGGGGCTTCCTTCTTGCAACCCAGACCTTAGCACTAGTTGATCTGTCACTGCACAGCTCCTCTGGTCGCAGTAATTTTTCCAAGAATTCTGTTTGTAGGGGATGATGCTATTAAGAGAGCAGAGACAATCCTCTGGCTGCTCACACCAAGGACTATAACCAACTGCTTTTGACTGGTATACATTTGGCATGAAAAACATCATTTGAGGGATCCAAAGAAGAGCCTCAGTGGTAAAGGACCTGCTTATTATGGTTGCGTCTTTGAATTTGATCTCTGGCATCATATCCACATTGCTGATCACTGGCTCACCACCATGGTCCTTAATAACATGACCAATTGTACCGCACCTCAACGCTAAACCAACCACATGGTTTTCAGTGCACAACAACAAAGAGAAGGGAATTGGGGGAGAAGCCTGGCTGAGGGTGAGAAAAGACCATCTGATTATCTTTCAATCTCAGATTTCCATATGTAAAACTAGGCCTTTAATGTCTCATATGCAGATATTTCTAATGGCAATCATTAGAAATCTTATACTTGAGAAAACTTCATAAATCTTGTTAGTAAAAATACATAACTTGCTCCCACTTTGAGATGCTCAATAGAAGCAGGACTCATGCATTTTCCATTAAGCCTGTGAATACCAAGTCATGAGGAATGCATATCCCTGGAGCTAAAGAATTACTTCTGTTTGCATTGCCGTGGTGTTTGTTTGGTTTGGTTTGCTTTCTTTTTGTCACAATTCAAAAGATTGGATTTATGATAGTGGTGAATAGTGAGCCTCAGCTGGTCCACCATTGTCTAATACCAACCCTCAAAGGAGCCACAGAATAGCACAAGAATAAATTTTCAGGGACAATATCTGATTGTCTAACAAGTATAATAATTTGGTTTTAGATTTAAGAATCTGCAGTGATTACATTATCATACTAATAGGTTTATTCCATCACTTAGCAAATTTTGTTTTGGTTTGGATTTTTTTCTTTTCTTTTTTTAAAGTCACACCCTGCAATGCTCAGAGATTACTTCTAGTTCTGCACTTGGGAATTACTTCTGGATGTTCTCAGTGAATCATATGGGATGCTGGGGATCGAACTCAGCCTCATGTAAGACATCCCTACTACCTGTACTTTCTCTCCAGCCCCCATTACTTAACCAATTTTGGACGTTGACCAAAGAGATAAGAAGAGTCCCCTGGAAAGAATTGTAACCAAAATGGAAAGAATTAAATGATATCATGGTAAACCATGATAAACCAGGCTAAGCAGAAATGAAGTAGTGGAAATAGTTAAGCTTACAGATTAGGTTAGAGAAATAAAAAGGGACCTGGGAAAGGTGATACTTGATTTAGGATTTAAATTCTTACACCATATTCCCTCAAGGAAAGGGCAATTGGATAATATAGGATTTAGCCCAGGAGGATAGGAACTGCATGGGGTTGGGATTAGCAGCTCAAAAGGATTATGGAAACTGAACAGAAAGGAATTTATGCTCATCATTAGAATTTAGGAAATCTCCCTAAACACAGCATTTGAAATCTGCCAAGAAACATGGCTTGAGATATAAAGACTCCACTGCAAAGACAAGCTTGGGCAAATGTCACACATTCCATGGTGGCTTGGACGTCCGCTAGTAAGATTTGGCTACATATGTAAATGTTGTTGTCTTATATGGATTCTCCGTCCTCTCCTAGTGATGGGTAAACCTTTGTGATATTAGTTTTATTTGCTGCCAGATTCCCTGACCTCAAGCCATTTGTTCATAGAATAATTAACACAAAAGTGGAATGTTTTCTTCCTAACAACGTCTTTTAAAGCTTTTGAACTACTCTCTTTGTAGCATTGTCCTGGAAATCAGAATGTAAGGGGGGTTTTCTCTGCTTAAAATTACTTTTGATAATCTGTGTTTCACAGGCCAACATACATTTTTTAAAAGAACCATAGACTGCTTACCTGAGTCTTAGAACTGATCCTTCCCTAGGAAAAGATGACATTTATTCCAGAGTTCCTATACATGGACCTTCTCCAACCGATTAAAATAATGCAAATGGCTTAAACATTTCCATAGTCATTTAAGTTTTGCTTAAAACTTTCAAAGAGAAAATACCTCTATTATTTGCAAAAGGAAAATCTGATTTCCCTTGAATAAAAACTATTGAGTTCCTAAATTCTCAAGATGAGAGAATTGCTAAAGGGTCTTTAACTCTGAAAATGAGTCGGTCTCTATTGGGAGCACTTTCCCCACTGAATACACTAGAAATAATGATGCTGGATTCTTCTTTGCAGTCAGACACTTGCCAGGAGGAGACAAAGTTATTTAATATTTCATAGCTACTGGTAAAACCCTTCATCTGCCTGGCCTGCTTCGCCCAGACCTTGCTTTGATGGAAGCGCCCTGGGCACCTTCTACTCTTGATCAGTCTTATCTCTGAAGAGACAGTATCACCCTTAAGCCTTCTTCCCACTTTCTCAAAAAGTGAGCATGAGACATTTCAGTAGGGCAACAATTAAATAGTGTTCTACTTTTGTTCAAGTGATCCTATGATCAGGGCACTATGTTCACAAGCCTTTGTGATTTTCCAAGCAGTATTAGTAAGCCTGTGTTTCAAAATACTGGCAGTTATTTTTAGTACTATCAATAATAATAAACATCTTCTAGTGCTCTTTGTCAAATATTTACCTGCAAAGAGCTTAACATTTCCAAAAAGTCATTATCTCAAGAAGAGATTTGGATTATTTTAGTACCTGGATTTCTGGGATTAGACTCCTGCTAAAATGAGGTTCTGCAAGTTTGGAGCTATACTATATTGTACAAATACCCATAGATGGAAATAGGACCCAGAGTTTTTGCTATCTTAGATTCATTCTTTTGTCTCATAGACACTGAGTTGACAATCCTGACTTCAGTTAGAGCTTCTGAGAATTTAAGTACTATGGTACATGAAAGTCCTGGAAATTGTGACCATTACTTCTCTCCTGGCCTAGTGGTTGCCACATGAAATATGTTCTGTGTGGCAAATACTGCCATACACAGTAATGGTAGACATGCTTAGCTTTAACTGGATTCTACTGGAATCAACTCATCATTGAAAACATCCAGATAGTTGTTTGGGTTTTGAGAATTACTCTTAGTTACTAATGGCAGGGTGGGCTGGTGTAGAAAGGATTCCAGCTATCAAAGTGATGTTGTTAGTCTAATTATAGAAATAACAATAACATTCATTTATTACTTGATCAAAACTGTGAACTTAAGGAATTTAACACAACATATGGATTGAGGTATAAAAGGAGGGATTAAAAAAAGATAACTAGCTGGATAAAGGTATTTGTAAGAAGTCACAAGCACAAAAATACAAGTGAATTTCAGTAAAGATGAGTTTAGCAGAGGCTCTTGCTATGAATTGTCATGGGGAAGTAATGCCCTCACAGAGTTGGGTTCATTTGTCCTTGGCCAGTTAACTCCTACGAAGCAGAGCCTGGAACAAACCCATGCTGTAGGACAGACAAGTTTATACCACCTCCCAGAGCTTTGTTGTTCTTTCATCAAAGTAGTCCAAAGCAGAGCTCACTGCTGACTATGGGTGGTTTCCAGCGAACACATTGTGAGAGTATGAGGCTGTGAGACCGCGTGTAAGGGCAGGAAAAGACAATTAGGAAATGTGAGGGCCTTAGGGGAAAAAAAACCATAATTCTCTACCTATCACTTGAGGGTCACAGACAAACCCTTCAGAGAAGTGCCTCTCCCATCAACATGCTTGCACATCCCCAGGAGTCACAGCAAAAAGCAGCTTCTGCTTCAACTGACCTACAGGGGGACCCAAGAATCTGCATTGCTAGCAAAGTCTCCCATAAAACCCGCACTTTCAATTTTTATCATGAAAACACACTACGAGGATGAAATTTACGAAAAAAAAACAAACCGGGGACATTGAAGCAGTAAGAATTCTTGGCATTTGGACCTGACTCACAGCTGCACAGAAAGCTGGTTACTTGGCAGGCTCACTCCTCTGTATTTGTCTTTCTACCCAATCCAGTGAAAAGTTGAATAACTACACCTACAACAGCTTGCTGGCCCAGCTAAACAAAGAGCACATGCTGGTTAAAACAAAATAGGGGACTGGAAAATAGTCCAGGGGGTGCAGCTGGCAGCCAAATTATTTGGATTTTGTTTTGTTACGCTACATGGGATGTTGTGTGCTATAATTTTTATTTTAGTTTTTTGTCTAATGCATCTTGGAAGA
This sequence comes from Sorex fumeus, assembly GCF_029834395.1. Taxonomy (NCBI): domain Eukaryota; kingdom Metazoa; phylum Chordata; class Mammalia; order Eulipotyphla; family Soricidae; genus Sorex; species Sorex fumeus. The sequence goes on along the minus strand of NW_026606134.1, from coordinate 5,004,642 downwards.
AACATATATGCATAATGAGAATTTTCATACATCTTATATTATAAATATTATATGTTAATGATTTCTCTAAGCATAGTGTTACACTTGGAGATATATTTATTTGGCAATATTTCTTATGTGTGTCAACAACTTTTATGCTCCTGGCTTGCAGAGGAGCTCACGGACAAATTACTGCCCCATCTTTTATAGCATGATTAAAATGTAAAATGCCAAGTAAAATCAATTTTACCTATTTTTTCCTCACAAAAAATAACAGCAAGCTGAGTCCCTCCTTTGAAACACCATGTTCTCATGGACAAATAAATATATATTAGGGAGATGTTTGCTCAAGATTTTTCTTGAATTTTTCTCTGAATTAAATCCATGTTCTCCTTAACAAATATTTGCCCAAATGTTGGTTGCTCACTCACTCTTTCACCAGCAACAGAAAAGGGACATGCCTAGTCAGATTGAGTTTAGGTCTATCACAGCTCATTCTTTGGGACAAGGAAAGGCCTAACCATTTTAAAGCACATTACCACATGTAAATAGTTTACAGACTACAGAAGAAGGTGTACCCTTACCTTTTGGTAGGCATGCTACAGAATAGAACTCATTTTCCTAATTCTAGTTTCTCTTTCTCTACTGCTCCTTCTTAGCTCTGAAGTACCAGCTGGTCATCCCTTTCTTCAACTTTATGACTTTTCACTTTCTAAGATCAGATTCTTTACCTCATCGCCAACTTGGTCCCACATTTCCTATGTCTCACAACCTCATAAAGGATCACTTTCTCCAGTTTTCAATTTCTCTTTCCCCTTTTTCTTCAAATATTTTCCTGCTTACAAGAATTTATCAAAGCAAAACAGAATAAAAGCTAGCCTTTCCTCAGTCCTGTAATGTCTTCAAATTACTCTTTCTGTTCTGATTTTATTTACACACACACACACACACACACACACAAATCCATAAAACTTATCAATACTTTATGCACTGATTTTCTTTCCATTCACTCCTATAACTCTATACATCCCAGCATCTTGTCCTACTGGCAAAGTAAGTGCAGTAGTACCAAACTCTACAGAATTTAATAATCATTCTTTTTGGACCTTTCTTTATCTCATTGGGGTTCTTCGGTGGTCCAAATCACACTGCAAATGTCTGCATCTGTAAACGCCCAGCCTGTGCACCACCCACTTTTTTAACTTCTCCATGTCTGCCTTATGTATCAAATCTGCCTTCACCAGATTGTGGGCAGCTTGAGGCAAGTGGCTATGCAGTATTCATCACTATCACTGAACAATGTATCATGCAGGGCTTTCCATTGTATCTCCATCTGTTAAACACTTCCTTTTTTAAAAAAAAGGTGAGCAATCACAATTTATAATAGTATTAATATTAAATGTGTACACCTGCATTGTAGCTGTGCCACTCATATGGCCAGAAGGCTAGCACCCCTCTTCCACTGTCCCTACGTCCCTTCTCATCTCACCCCAAACCCCACCTCAATGCTTACAAGGTAAATTCAGTTCTGCTGACAGAGCCCCATGGTGGGAATAGGGGTTACTTTGATCATTTCCTGTTTCCTTGTATTGTTTTTTATATTTTACATATGAGTGAAAACTTTGAGTATTTATCCTTTTTCGTTAGACTCATTTTGCTTAAGTGGCACTGTACAGTTCTATCCAAGTTACAGAAAAATGCAAAATTGTATAGTTTTATAACTGAATAGTATTCCATTATATCTATACACATACATATATATGATATACATGTATACATATACATACATATATGTATGGGGTGCCACATGGGGTGCTGGAGATTAAAACCAGATCAGCAGTGTGTCTCTCTCCAAAACATCCTGTTACCAGAATCTCACAATTTATAATAGTATGATTGTTAAATGTGTACACATGCAATGTAGATGCACCACTCCTATATTTAAATATATAACTTTCAGGGGCTGGAGTGATAGCACAGCGGGTAGGGCATTTGCCTTGCACACGGCCATCCCAGGTTCTATTTCCAGCATCCCATATGGTCCCCTGAGCAACGCCAGGGGTAATTACTGAGTGCAGAGCCAGGAGTAACCCCTGTGCATTGCCAGGTGTGACACTAAAAGCAATATATATATATATATACATATATATACATATACATATATATATATAAAACTTTCAGGGCTGGAGCAATAGCACAGCAGGTAGGGTGTTTGCCTTGCACGCAGCTGACCCAAATTCAATTCCCAACATCCCATGTGGTACCCTAAACACCACCAGGAGTAACTCCTGAATTCATGAGCCAGGAGTAACCCCTGTGCACCCCTGGGTATGACCCAAAAAGTAATATATATTTATATATATATTTATAAAACTTTCTTAAGAGCTTATGAAAGCTCTTCACAAAACAAGCCAAAAATGGCCCCTGTAAAATCTTCATCAGACCACCTAGAGCACAAGCTTAAAATCAAATTACCACAACACCATAATAAAATAATTACAATTAGCTGGGATAAGAATGTATGTGTGTGTTTGCTTATTTTGTATTACTTATTATATTTGCTTATTCTGTATTGAGGCCATACACTTAATAATGGCTCTGTGCTCAGTGATCACTCCTGGAGGGAGTTGGGTGATTGTATGGGGTGCTGGAGATTGAAACTAGGATAACTGTGTGCAAGACAAGCACCTTACCCACTACACTATTTCTCTAGACCCTGAAAATGTATATTTTAACATGGATCCTTACATGCATCCTTACATGCAATCTTACATGCATATTAAAATCTGAAGTCATGGACATTAGAAAGATAAAAAATTTCAACTGAATATAAATGCCCTCATCTTTTGAATTTGTATCTATTTTATCAACTTAATAATTGTGCTGGTTTTCTTCTCCTCTATCACTGTCACTGTCACTGTCCTCCCGTTGTTCATTGATTTGCTCGAGTGGGTCCAGTAACATTGTGAGACTTGTTACTGTATTTGGCATATCAAATACATCATAGGTAGCTTGCCAGGCTTTGCCATGTGGGTGAGATACTCTCGGCAGCTTGCCAGGCTCTTCCAGAGGGGTGGAGGAATCGAACTCTGTTCAGTCATGTTGGCTGCGTGCAAGGCAAAGGCCCTACCCGCTGTGCTATTGCTCCAGCCCCTTCCCCTCTATAGGGAAGAATTTTTTTAATGTGTACATAGTAGGGATGAAAATTAAACCAAATATCACTCAGTCCATGCGCTTATTAAAGTTTCCCTATAAACAGCTTAATTTGCCCAAAATAGGTTCTGGCACATTTTTTTTTACTACCTTTTATAAGTACAGTAGGGAGATATAGTAGACTAGGTAAGGTGCCACCTTGTCAGCTTCCTTCCAATGGGTTTAACTTCTGACATAGATTCAAGCCCTGATAACAACATATAGTCCTCTGAGACCTGTCAAGAGTGATCCTTGAGCACAGAGCTAAAAGTAACCCCTGAGCACTGCCAGGAATGACCCATCATTTTGGATGTTTGGGGAAATTATAGAATTTGAGTATCAAAGTCTAGGGAAAAAAAGTAGACTTATGTTCTATTTTATCTCCCTAAATTAAGGTAATATTCCACACCCCCAAGTTTCTAGGTGACATAATTGTTTCCTATATATACATAAATAGAGCTTATTTTCTTCATTACTTCACAATCTTCAGCCATCATCTGTGGTGACCTTGATTTTGAAGTTCCAACTTCCCCTTTCCATGGAAGTGCCCATGCCATGGAGTTTAACCAACACACAGCTGCATTTAAGGAAAGCATGCCAAAGTTCCAATAAAAGCACAGTTGAAATGTTTAAGACAATTACACAAAGGAGCAATCCAAAGTCTTTGTACAAATACATTTGTTTAGTGTGTATGTGTTTATTTCCAATGATCCATACCTGAAGCAAGTTCACTTCAACAAAATAAAATAAATTGTATTTCCTAAAACTTAATATCAAATACTTACTATAAAAAATGATTTTCACTCAATGCCTCTTTTGCAAACCACAACACCCAAAAGGAGAGAGAGAACAGAGGGTAATGCCCTGCCACAGAGGCAGGGTGGAATGGGGGGATGGGTGGTGGGAGGGATACTGGTATCCGTGGTGGTGGAAAATGGGCACTGGTGGGGGGATGGGTATTTGATCATTGTATAATTGAAACCCAAGCACAAATTTGTAAGTCTACAACTGTAACTCATGGTGTCTCACTAATAAAAATTTTTAAAAAAATGTACGACTTCACTGACCAATGGCTCTCTTGTTAACTCCTGTTATGGGCTGCCTACCCATTCTTTCCTCCGAATTCCAACCTTTCCTATTCATTTTGAAAGTGGAATAAAGTATTATTGGATTGTGAAATACTATGGTTAGACTGAATATTTAAGTTTATTGTTACATTGTAAACAGTGTTATTGAGAAAACAGAATTTGGAATCATTTATCATTTTTGTACAGAATTAGATTTAGAATTAGCTGTACACTCTTCTGTCTGTCTCAGTCTGTGTGTGTGTGTGTGTGTGTGTGTGTGTATCAGCCCTTCCTTTGCATTTCTTAGACCTTCTTCTATCAACTTAAATAAGTCCACCGAACAAAGCACACTGATTTTGATATTGTCTCTGACCTGAGGTTATCAAAAATAGATTCAAAAAGAAATTCAAATCAGATCCATTAATGGATGCCATAGGGCATGATAAAATAAAGGACAAAGGAACTGGTGCTGGTGCAATCACCACACACACACACAACACACACACACACACACACACACTAGTTGTAGCATGAACAATGGTTTGCTTTTGTTGTCTTTGCTCTTCAATAACAACTGCAATGAGAGAAATGAAGGAAATTGTTTCAAGTGATGAACTATCTGTGCTAAGAACACAAAGAAGCAGATTAACCCCGTTGCTCAATAGGGGTGGATATACTTGTATGCTTCAGTTGGTCACCACCACTGACAAGGTCTGATTAACTGAGTGAGTCAGACCCACTTCACAGGAGTTCCTGATCAAGAAGCAGTGCTGAAGGGCCAGAGTCATAGTACAGCGGGTAGAGTGTTTGCTTAGCAAACAGCCAACCTGGGTTCAATCCCCGCTATCCCATATGGTCCTCAGAGCCTTCCAGGAGTAATTCCTGAGTACAGAGCCAGAAGTAGCCCCTGAGCGTCACTGGGTATGACCCAAAAACAAAATAAGAAGAAGGAGAAGGAAGGAAAGAATGGAGACAGGGGAGGGGAGAGGATGGGGAGGGAAGGGAAAGAGAGGGGAGGGGAGGGGGGAAAAGAAAGAAAGAAAGAAAGAAAGAAAGAAAGAAAGAAAGAAAGAAAGAAAGAAAGAAAGAAAGAGGAAGGAGGGAGGGAGGGAGGGAGAGCACTTCCTAAGGCATCAGACTTCTCTGACTTAGCTTCTGTCCTAAACAGCATGTTTGTGGGCATACTGCAGGCAGTACCCTCTGAAACTCTCATTTAGAAGTGAGGGCTGCGTACCTGCCCACTGTGGAACACGTAGGTAAGAATAAACAGTGTGTATACTAACAACCCATCTAAGTTGAGCTTATATGAAGCAACCTAAAATAGTGAGAGCTTAATGTTTTAGGGAAATATTTTATATAAAATGGCCATAAATGATGTATAGCCAAAATATATTACCCGAATATTCCTCATTATAGGGACCAAGATGTATCTTGCAGAATGACAGTGATTCTAACTCATTCTGATAATGACACCATGGCTGGAACAGAGAGAAAATGTACATCCAGGGTCATTGAGAATTGATTAATTGATTGGAGTAAGGGGAGGGTAAAAGATGGAGAAGCAAGAGATAGGGAAATTCTATAAGGCAAGTTCTTCCAGTGCTAACCATGGACTTGTGTGTGGTCTCCTGGAGTGTGGAGAGATTTAACAAAGGCAAATAACAAGAATTTATTCTCCAAAGTCTCATGTGTTTCCTTCCTCCCTTAATCTCACAATGTGCCCATATTGCTATTGCACTGAATCATGTGTATGGTTCTGGGTTATTGGTTTCCTTTCATTGACAAGAATTCTTGGCACTTTGGTTTTTAAGTATGGACTCTACTGTCAAATACATCCCAACAAGAATACGTGAATTTGCCTCCTTTGAAGGGCTCTGGTGATGGCCATAAAATCCTTTGAGCTCTCTGTGTGGGGAAGCAGATGCCTCTTCATGCAATCACTCAATTCACGATCACGATCACGATCATCCTGTTGTTCATCGATTGCCTCAAGGAGACAACAGTAACATCTCCTTCGTCCTAGCCCTGAGATTTTAAATTGCCATATCCAAGGCCCTTTCAGGGTTAGGAGAATAAGACCCATCATTGTTACTGGTGTTTGGCATATTGGGTATGCCACGGGAAGTTTGCCAGACTCTGCCGTGTGGGCAGTTTACATTCGGTAGCCTGCCAGGTTGTCCAAAGTAATAATGAGATAATAAGATGTCCAGGAACTGTGTTTTATAGTCTCTGGGTCTTGGCCATTGATGTGATTACACGGCGCCAGGGGATCCGTTGGTGGGTGTGACCTCTGCCTACTGGAAGATGGAGGATCTGGGTGGAGGATGCTCAGCCCTGATTGGAGCAGGCTTGGAGATCTCAGCCCTGGGACCTGCATGCCTTTGTTCCTCTGCCAGTATCTTCATGCTTGTGGAGAGTGGTCTCAGCATGGTTGTGGCTGGTTCTGGAGGTTTTTGGCTGCCAGAGCTCTGCTCGGGGTGGGGAGGGAAACTCAATTAAGGACTGGAAATGCAAAGATGAGCCCTTTACCCCCAGAAACTCATCAGCATTGCCAAGAGGAGAAAGGACAAAAAATGTAGGTGGCTTAAGACAGAAAAATCATTGACAGCTGATTTTAGAATCTAAGTTGACTTGAGCTGTCAGGAAAGAGTTCTGTGTATCCAGGGAAAGAAGAGAAGAAGAGTCTTCAAATATCTCTTTTCAGTCTCCTTGTATACCTTGTGACTCTGTATATGAAACTGTCTCTGTAAACCTTGAATGGAGCTGTGCTTTAACCAATGACGGCAGAATTTTCTCACATAGATTTCTTGAATAAAAAGCAAGTTTCAGCATCTCAGGCCACCTTCTAAGAAGTCTTCAGGCTGAAGGTACTTCAGTTTGATGCAATGAACTATCAAGAACTGGGGTAAGACAGGAATCTCAAGAGTCCCTAATAAAGGATAATTGATTGGATGAATTAATAAATGTAATTATGTTGCTTTATGCGTAGGAATTAAAAATTACTCTGATTGGTCTTTCTCGAGAGTTCTGTAATTGCCTCGGACTAAAAGCAGGCTGAGATGCCAGCTCTGACTAGTGACTGATATACATACCATTGATGGGTTGTGATGGCCCAAGTGTCTGTCACGTTTGCACCATGTGAATAGAGAAGTTTTCTCCAGCAGCCGAAGTATTGCTTGCCCAACAGAACACAGTAGGTGTTTTGATTTGGTTTGGTTTTCAATGTATTTATTATCATTCCCCCCCCCCCCCAAGTACTATGCACACTTCCAAGATGGAAGCCATGTTCACTCGCACTGATGCGGCTAAATAGGTGTGAACTTGTTTTCCAGTAAACCAGGTAACGCCAGTGGGGCAGCAAGGTGTTCACTGGTGTAAATGGGGCTACTCTGCAGCTCCCCGTTCCAGGGAAGGATACTAAGGGACATTCTCAAATTTAGGCAGCTTCCTTATTTCTAGAATCTGCAATCTCATCTTTATATTGATGATACTGATATTAAGACATCAATGGAAAGATAAACTTGGGATTAAAACTCCAAAGACTCTCGAAAATTCGCTTCGCTGACTCACATTTTTGTGGGATGCCATTGGAATCTACGTGTTCAGGGCTTACTTCTGGATCTATACCAAGTATCGCTTGCAGGCATTGCTCAAAGACCTTATGTGGTACCAGCAAACCAGAGAGGGCTATTGGATGCAAAGTCTGTGCAGCCTTGGACCCCGAGGCAAAGAGAGCAATCAAGACAAAAAATAAATGTGAATGTGGTAGATTCCAACCATAGACCAGTTCTCCTAGACAATAATAGTTGGAAATGATCATGCTGGACAAGAACTGAGCCTTAAAAGTAGGTGAAGGGATATACACAGCAACCTATCAGTATCGCTACTGCAAACCACAATGTCTAGAGAGAGAGAGAGAGAGAGAGAGAGAGAGAGAGAGAGAGAGAGAGAGAGAGAGAAATGTCTGCCATAGAGGCAGGTGGGCATGGGATGGGTGTGATGAAAGGGAAATTGAGGACACTGGTGCTCTAAATGTAACTGGTATAAGAATAGGTTTTGGAGCATTGTATGACTGAAACCTAATCATGAATAGCTTTGTGAGGTTCTATCTCACAGTGATTCAATAAAAAAAAATTTAAAGAAGTGGATATGAATAAATGCTGGTTATTCTCAGCCTGCGGTTCAGACTTCTACATGACTCCCTCCCCCGCCCCCCCCCCCCCCCCCCACCCCAGAAGTCTGGGAAGGATACTACGCAGTCACGGCTGACATCTTTGCCCTGGGCATTATCATCACGGCAATGATAGAATCACTTTCATGGACTCTGAGACCAAGAAGGAGCTTCTGGGGACCTAATTAAACCAGGAACAGAGATGGCCCGTTGATGAGATGCTGCTAGAAATCCCAAAGATGGACTTTCACAACCCCCGGAAATGCAGGACTTGCAGGTCTGAGGGGATCCAGTAGCTCGTGAAAGGTATGTTAGCTGCTAACCGCAGGGCTCACCTGATGCCTTTGAACATGGAATCAGAAAGTACATGTGCTGCTTAAAATTCAGGGCAGAGCATCTTGGGTGTTTTTTAAATTAGATGAGTAAACTTTTTGCAATGCCAGAACACCTCCTGGACTATAGCTTCCTCCTGGACCCTAGAGTAGTAGAGAAGGTGTGGGATGAATGTAGGGATAGAGGGATAAAGGCAATCAAGAGATTGTCATCAAAGCCTTCCCCCTGCCAAGGAGGGGACAGATCCTCTTGATAAGGAGATATATATGTATGTATATACATATGTGTGTATATATATGTGTGTATATATATATTGTATATATATATATATATGACAATTTGAGTTGGGAGGTTTAGAGAAGTCTTAGTGCATCTGAACTGAGTTTCAGGTTTATAAGAAGCACACTTTCTCATTCAATAAATGCTTATTGTAGAAAATGTAAAAAAAAAGAATAGAAAAAAAACACCTTAACACCTGTACTATATCGCTGACTCTTTCCTTCTCTCTCTTTCTTTTTCTTTCTCTCTTTCTTTCTCTTCCTTCTTTCTTTCTTTCTTTCTTTCTTTCTTTCTTTCTTTCTTTCTTTCTGTTTCTGCTTTGGGGGTGACAACTGGCCATGCTGAACTAATAGTACAGCAGGCAAGGAGTTTGCCTTGCATGCGGCCGACCCAGGTTCAGTTCCTGCATCCCATATGGTCCCCTGAGCACTGCCAGGAGTAATTCCTGAGTGCAGAGCCAGGAGTAACGCCTGTGCATCACCGGGTATGACCCCCCCCCCAAAAAAACTGAGCAACACCAGGTATGGAAAAAAGTCCTCCTCCCACCCAAAAATTACCAATGATTGCCCTGTATTTTAAAATTACCAAGTGGGCTCTTTTTAAAAAGTAAAACAATTAGTAAGACCCAAGGGTTTGAGAACCTAATATGGAAACCAAGCCTGATGGTGTATGGAGGAAGGCTCTGAGGAAGGACTAGGGATAGAGTGGAGCAACACAGAGTATCAAGAGAGCATAGGCCTTGGGAAAGACATATCTCTATTGGCAAATATTGGTGGAATAAGCTTGCATGATAAGCATTGAAGGAAAGTAGATACTAGATTAGACACTAGACATCAGTGTCACACTTTATGGAGGAAAATGGTACAATTAGAACTGCAAATGGACAAGGTTAACCCTGGAGGCTGAGAGATCAATTAGCGTCTGTGCAGGGTCTCCTGGTGGGACCCCATGTCACAACCCCACCTCCAGAGATTTTGACTCATTAGGTCTGTGGGAGACCTGGGGATTTGCATTGCTAATAAGTTCCAGAAGTGCTGGAGACTGCTAGACTGGGGACCACACTTGGAGAAATTTGAGTGAGTGCAAAAGCAGTACAAAGGACAGATATTTGGGCTCATTGGGCTGGCACAATTGAATTCCTAATTTGGCATGCACATTGGCAGCACATAGTCCAGCAGAGGCATAGAATAGCCCTGTCAGTTCATATCCTTCTCAATACTATAATTTGGGACCTCCCCCTCAAAAAATAAATCATTAAATACATGAGAGGGAAAACTGGAGAGACAGAGAACTGAGGGAATAGAGATTGGGAAAAAGAAGGGAAATAGATGGATGAAAGGAAAGGAAAGAAAGAGATGTTCCATATTTCCCTGAAGAGTCAGGCATCTGTGTAGAATTCTATCTGTATTTTGTCTCATCTGCTTCCTAAAGATGTTACTATATGCCTGGCCCTTGGCCACCAATATTTTCTCTTGCTCCAGAATAAAACTTAATGTTGAGCTGAGCTATATTAATTTTTTACTCTCCTAGTCTAATAAGCAAACCCCAGAGCTGTCCAGGGATTTCATTTCCCCAGCTGTGTGTGGCTTGTATAACAGATGGAGTGGACATCAGCACAGCTGAGAAACATTAGCTGACAGCAACCCCTAGGAAGTTTCCTGTGTGTCTCTGCATCTTTTGGCTGAGGGAATGGAGGAGGAGTCATTAATTATGTGGCTTGGGATACTGTGGTTGGAACTTCTAGGCATATTTGGGAAAAGTACAAGAAAATTTCAGTAAGCTTGTGAGACAGTCAAAATCTTAGACTGAAATACCGTCATTAACTACCTTAAAAACTCATTTCTGGGGCTGGAGCGATGGCACACAGGTAGGGCGTTTGCCTTGCAGGTGGCCGACCTGGGTTTGATTCCCAGCATTCCATATGGTCCCCTGAGCATCGCCAGGGGTCATTCCTGAGTGTAGAGCCAGGAATGACCCCTGAGCATCTCTGGGTGTGACCCAAAAAGAAAAAAAACCTCATTTCTATTTTGGGGCCCACACTCAGTGATGTTCTGGGCTTAGACCTGGCTTGCTACTCAGGTGGAGCTCAGGGGACCACATGTGTGCAGAAATTGAGCCCAGACCAGCCACATTGCTTATCCACTGTACTGTTCCTTCAGCTCTGTATCTTTCATTTTTAAAATGTAGATAACAACATTTTTTTCATAAGTTCTCCAAGTTTTTCAGTAAGCTTCAAAACTGTACATTTAATTGTTTCAAGGCATTCCAACTTGCAGAGTATCTACGCTATGTGGTTTTGGTCATATCTGGGAAGGGGAGTAGTAGGGTTAGTATTGCAACACTGGATATGTTCCAGCATCCCAATAATGGTCTTTAGGATATGGACTATGAAATTGCCTTGTAAATTAAAAAGTTTCTTGTAATTTTAAATTCTCACTTAGAGACCAGCACAAAGTAGGCACTTAATGGATGCATTCATAAGTGAATAAGTGAACATTATAGGTTGGTTTCTTAAATAGCAGCTATTTCAGTCCATAGCCATTTTTATGACATCTATCTTCAGAGAACCCAGTCCCTTGTTCAGATGCAAAATTCTGAAATAAATAGCAAGTCTGTATTTTCCATTTCTCTCCTGCCAAGTGATGGCCTCTATTACTGGAATACTAAGAGGGCAGACACTTCGGCCTAACTGACTTTGTGTTGTGTAATAATGTTTCCCTTTGCCAACTGTTATGACAAATATAAAAACTCAATTTCCCTGCTACAAGCTGAGAAGGGCTTAAGTCTCACTGGAGTTTTCTAAGGGGATATTTTCTGGTTTTGTCTACTGTTTGTATTCTACTCGCATTTAATGTTAGGAGGTAATAGGGTTTTTCTCTGTCTTGGAGATGCTATTTCAGAAGTGCATGGATACAAGGTCAGCAAGTATATTTTTAAAACCACAAAGAGAAAAGAAAATGATCTATTCATTTTGAACCCTAAGATTTTCCAGCATAATAATCAGGCATGCCTGGGAATGTAAAATTCCTCCGAGATTGTGCAGCACTCTAGAATGCTTGAGAGTTTACAGTAATAGAGTCTTTCGGGGTACAGCATAAACAAAGTTAAGTTAGTCCCCAAGATTTCCTACCCCCTTGTGAACATGTGCTGTCTGAATTTGATGGACTTTATTCTGTGATTAGGGAATGTTATATGACATGGTAGACCAATTGACTATAAATCAGGACCATTATTTTGGTGGGTTTCCTTAATTGTAAATTCTCAAAGTAGGGAGCTCTTTTTATCCACTGAAAGAAGAAGTCAGAAAAACTTGGGTCCTCGTTGTTTTTCTCATGTTGGTTTATTGGATGGAGAGGGCTAGACCTTATGCGGTCTACTATGAGTCATCCCTTGTTGTCAGCAAGTGAATTGGAAACTCAGTAACAGCAGGAACTAAAATCTACTAACAGCAAGAATAAGCTTGAAAGTTGATTTATTCATATAACCATCATTTTATTTAGCCAATCTGGTCACTTAAATCAAAACTCTACACTTTAAGAGGTTATTCTTTAATTTTCTATCATCCTTGTCAGCTCTACAATTTTAAGTCTTCAATACATTTTTGTTCATGAAGTGGCAAAAATATCCAGAAAGCTATTATGGACATAGATATATAAAGAGAAATTGAAGGGAAGATAGAGTCTTTTCAGACATTATTATTATACATGGTAAAATGTTAGGTTCATCTGTGCTCCCCAAACTCACTATTCAGCCCAAAAAGACTACATATTATGAATATATCTGGGGAGCTGGATTGGTTGGGCTACACACAGTGCTGTTCAGGGCTTGCCCCTGGCTCACTGTTCAGGCATCATCCTGGAAGTACTCAGGAGTTCAAACCAGGCCTGTCTGCATGCAAGCGCATGTCTTAACTACAGTACTATCTCTATAGTCAATACATGCATTTGATCATCCAGCATCCTATAAAGAATTATTAATTAAAATATATCCTTTTAAAGACTCATTTATGACTCTTTCTAGGAAGGGACATGAGGTGATTAACTACTCCAAGATGAAAAATGTTTGTCAGAGTAAATATTAAATGACTGAATATTTATCAAAATAACATCTTTTTCTAAATTGAATTTTAAAATGTGTTCTTCACAGTAAACTTATCTCTGGATTCGCAGTCCTAAAGTCAAATGGATAAAAAACACATAAAATAACACATGTTACTAATATATTTTTATTTTTAATGTGTGTTTATTGAATTCTCACAATTCAATAAATTCAAAAACTATGTAATACTGTAGTCTTTAAAATGGAGCAAAATCTGTGGATGAGGGCACATCATGACGAATTTAGGTATAAATACTTAGTTCAAGTATCATTTTCCTAGATATATATTTAAAATGTCTTTATTGATTTTATGATATTAATCCAAAGATTTCTTTGGATTAAAAGAACAACAAAGTTGTTCTTTGTAAAATATATCCATTTATTAACCACTGAGAAAGATCTGAATAACATCAGCAGTAGGAATGCTAAAGAACGGCAAATAACTTATCTTTACTGGACACACAATTGATGAGGAGTATGGCCAATATTTTATTAATACTATCTTCCTTTATTTTTATAGTAGAAATATTGGCTTTATTTAACCTAAAGACATTTTTAGAAACAAAATTTAATACCCAATAATCAGGGTTCTTGTATTGTATATTGTTTGTTTATTTAAACCCTTAGTAACTCCTTATTTTTTTTGAATTTTTTTTGTAGATTTACAAATTTTTGTGCTTGGGTTTCAATTATACAATGATCAAATACCCATCCCTCCATCAGTGCCCATTTTCCACCACCATGGATCCCAGTATCCCTCCCACCCCCATCCCCCCCATCCCACCCTGCCTCTGTGGCAGGGCATTCCCTTTTTGTTCTCTCTCTCCTTTTGGGTGTTGTGGTCTGCAAAAGAGGCATTGAGTGGCAATCATATTCAGTCCATAGTCTACTTTCAACCTGCATCTCCCCTCTTGGGAAAATTCTCCAAACACCCTTTATTTGGTGCTCCCTTCTCTATCTGAACTGTCCTTTCCCCTAGAATGCCCGACTGGCCTCTAAGCCATGGAGTAATCCTCCTGGTACTGATCTCGGCTATTCTTGGGTATTAATCTCCTATTTTAGCAAATCCTTATTTTGTGTGACTGAAAAATAATGTGCTCCTTAAGGTACTACATTTCCAATATTCTTTTCTCTAATTGTACCAAGTATCTATTGCAGTGTTTTCTGGGTAACCTGTCTTCTCAAAATTTCTTTGGGCTTTTTCTTTCTTTCTTTCTTTCTTTCTTTCTTTCTTTCTTTCTTTCTTTCTTTTATATATGGCACTTTCTAAAAAAATCTCAGGCTAGGACGAAGGAGACATTACTGGGGCCTGCTCGAGGCAATCGGCGAATAACAGAAAGGTTGTGATTGATTGATTGATATATATATATATATATTACCCACCCTCCCTTTCCTTCTCTGCTAATGTCCAGAAATCACACACTTGGCCACAATGCACCATATTCAAACTCTTGGTCCTTATGCTCACACGAAGTTGTGACACCCTCACACATGGTTGCCTGCTGATTGCCAAAAAGGATGTGCTGCCTGGGATCACAACAGCAGTGGCAAATATCACACTTGGCATATGGAGTGGTGTTAGAGATGAACCTTCTGTACTCACATGGGCAGATGCTGTACCACCAAGCCACATCATTACGACCTGGCTTTTCTTTTCAGACAATTCAGAAGTAAGTCAAATGGAGAAAGACAAATACAAGGTGATCTCACATACCTGTATACAGAGAGAAACAAAATGAGGAAATATAAAACATCAAATAATAAGAACTCTTCATCCCTGGATTACAGAGTGGAGTTTACCAAGTGAAACTGCAGAAGGGAGGGATGAAAAATTTGTACAGGAAGTGACATAAGATCATTGAATATATGGTAGAGCATCTTGGGCACTTTGGTGTGTTGAGGTGTGGTAACTATGTGCATGAAAATCATAAGCAATAATGCTACTGTAAACACATGGCCTAAACTATAATCTTTAAAATTAATTAAATTAAAAGCCAGAACTTCCTGATTATTTGCTGAACTATCCTAGTCTTTCCTTCTGAATTTATTTAGGGTCCTCTGTGAACACAGACAATTTCTAACTCCATTAGTTTAGGGTCTTTGCTTTCCTTCAATATTCTTAGTAATATGCTAGACTTCTCTTATGATCTACCCTGCTTGGACAACTTTTACTTTATTCTCTTAGCTGAACTTCACTTAGAATCCTTAAGAGGATTCAAGCCCTGGGTGTATTAAGCTCATCTTCTACCCTGAGCTACCATAATAAGGTTAAAATTTGCTCTTTTGAAGAGAAATGTAGAGTCCAATAGATTGGATATAATTTAGAAGGTAATAGAATTCAGTAGACTGGAATCGGTAGAACTCAGATTTAGAACAAACATATTCCACTTTATATGGAAAAAATCACTTGAACACTTGACATCCCATTACCCATCGATTTGCTCGAGTGGGCACCAGTAACGTCTCCATTCATCCCTGTCGCGTGCTTGTGTAGCCCAATAGTTTCTGCTCATTCTAGGAATGCGAAGAGCCTCAAACTGATCGTTCAGGGTCTTGACCATGTCGTAGGTGGGCAGCCATGCGATCTTTTGACATCCCATAGAATCCAGTCCATAATGGCTCTAGTCCAGTGGTCATCTCCAAATCTCATTACATGTTCAGCCCATCTGATTTTCGACACCTTGGCAAATGAGACAGCATCACTGATTGTTGATCATCAACAGAGGTCGGAACTCCGGATTCTTTCTCTCACTTAAGTGAAGCATGATACACCAAGCATACCTCTTTCCACTCCTCTTTGGGAGACCCGAATAGCATTCTCATCCTGTTTTCGTAGGACCCAGGTTTCTGGGGCAGTGGAATCAAAGAGATGTGCCCATAGTCGAGGTTCTTCATCCTCTTAGCTATTTTTTCGATGCTCTTGAAGGTGTTCTAAGCTGCTATCTTCCTCCTGCCTCATGTGTCAGGTCATTTGTCATGTTGACTTCTCGACCTAGGTACACATAACTGTTGCATTCAGGTCGTTCCGTTGAGAGCAAATGGAGCATCAGGAACAAGGCTGTTTCAAATAAACATTGCCTTCATGAGATTCAGCTGTTTTCTAACCTTTTCACACTCACTGTCGAAGTCGGCCAGCATTTGTGCTGCTTGGCTAATGTTTGGTGTTATTAGAACGATATCATCAGCAAAGCGGAGGTTGTGTAGTTGCCGACCATCTAACTTCACTCCCATTCCTTCCTATTCCAGTCATCGCATGACGTTCTCGAGGGTGGCACTGAAGAGTTTCGGTTGAATGGTATCACCCTACCAAACCCCTCTCTTGACGTCAATGATCACTTCTTGTAGAATGGTGAGATCCTGAGATCCTGAATCTGTAATACAGCTCACAGAGGATCCTGATATATTGAGTTTGAACGCCTGTTTAGCTAGAGCTTCAATGACTGCTTCTGTCTCAACAGAATCAAAGGCCTTCTTTAAATCAATGAACATTAGATAGAGCGGCATCTTGAACTCCCAAGAACCTCAATGCGCTTGGTTATTGTGTGGATATGGTCGATGGTGCTGAATCCTTTGCGGAACCCAGCTTGCTCACATGGTTGTCCTTCATCTAATGTTCTGCCAATCCTATTTAGGATGATTATAGTGAACTGCTTGTAGACAACAGACAACAGGCAGATTGGGCGATAGTTGCCAATGTTGTGGATGTCTCCCTTCTTGTACAATAGTACAGTCCTGCTGGTTTTCCATTGGGATGGAACCTTGCATTCAGACAGGTAGCGTGTGAAGAGCCGAGCCAGTGTAGTGATGAGTACTGACAGCAGGTTCTTCAGGTGTTTGGGTCTGACCTTGTCTGGGCCAGGTGCTCTTCACTTCTTTACTGATGAAATGGCATGTCAGATTTTGGAAGGGAGAACATTCGGAACAACATATCCATCCTGCAGAATTTGGTATGTGGGCAGGTGGATGTGGCTATCAAAGAGATCTGAGTAGAAGTCATGAATAATTTTCTCCATTGCCCTTCTGGAAGATGTGATATATCCATCAGGATGTTGGAAGGCAGTCATATCGGTCTTGTGGTTGGTGAAGGACAGGAGGGTGTTACGAATGCTTTTCCTGGCCTCTGCCACATCTGCCAGCACTGCTGCTCTTCTCTCTTTGAGGTTTTCCTTGATTGCTTCTCTGCACTGCTTTGAGAGCTCAGAAGTTCGCTTGTGGTTACCTGAGGCTTGCGCCAAACCACATTGGCAAATAAGTTCAAGAGTTTTTGAAGACCGGTGTTTTCTTTGTGGCTATCTCTCTCTTAGCATTCCTCACACAATCATGGATGTGCTGAACCAGTAGATCGTATTCCTCGTCAATGTTGCCAATGACAGCATCTTCCCATGTTGGTGGTCATTCTGGGAGTTCTCTTCTTAAACTTTGCAGTCCTTTCTCCCCACTCTGTGAAGTAGAATTTTGCACAAAGGAGACAGTGGTCCGATCCCATTTGGAATTTTGGAACAACAGCGACGTTGGTCAGGCAAAACCGTCAATTGAATATGATGTGGTCAATTTTGTTGTGGAACCGTCCACCAGGAGACTCCCATGTCCAATGTTTAGAAAAATAGAAATAATATTTTCTGGATAATCATTTAAAATATTTTGTTCTGGGAGTCCTGAAGAAACAGTGCACTGGCTCAGGAGTTTGCCCTGCAAATGGCTGACCCAACTTTGATCCCTGGCACCACATATGTTGTCCCAAACACCACCAGGAGTAATCCTTGAGCATAGAGTCAGGAATAAACCTTGAGCACCACCAAGCATGAACCCCCAAACAAAATTAATTAGACATTGTGTCTAATGTAATCAGTTTTAAATTACTGAAACATTTTCATTAGACACAATGAAAATTTCATCGTGTGAATGAAATCTCCATATAATTATCTACCCATCTCTTCCCTGGTCTCTTTTGCTTATGACTCCTTCATTAATTCAACGTATTTAATAGAGATGCTGAGAAAACTCCAAAGGGGGGAAGTGCACGTATCTTGCATGGGTGAGGCCCTGGGTTTGATTCCTTGGACTGCATGCTCGCCACTCAGCATGAACGAGTATAATTCTGGTGCCCCCCCCCACACACACACACTGCAAATTCAAGTACCACCACATCAGTGATCCTGAGGAATCTTAGTTAGCATCAGGCCTGCATCACCAGATGAATGTACCAGGATTGACCCCAGGGCCCAAGCACAATTGGGGAGGCCTAGAAAAACAGATACTTGACAGTCTTACTAATTAGACACTTCGCTAAAGTAGAAATAGGACAGTGAGCATGATATACAAAAACTTCCTTTCTCTGCAGAGTTTATATTCTAGTGAGCTATATATACGAGAAAGTGAGCAATCACAATGCTGAGTGACACATGTGTAAAAGAAGAATAAAAGATTGTGGGAGGAAGTTTAGTAAAATCCTTATGAGGAAGAGGAAAATTTTATAATGTGACAGAATAGTCTGTTTTAGAATATAACCAGATATTCATTTTTTTTACTTTGTTAAAAAAATGCACAAATGGACACTGAATCATTATTCCATACTTGCTTTTGAATGAAAAAAAGTTCTAAATGGGAATTTTCATTAAAAACCAATTTTGTGGGAAATAAAAGTAAATGGCTTCTCAGCAATTTTAACATTGTAAACGTAAAGGTAAATTATGGGTAACATTCATCAAATTTCTAATAACCTCACCACTCAAAAATCAATAAAATGTATTTATAGACTCAGTAAGAATTAGAATTTGGGTAGAATATGAATCATTATACCATAGTCTTCCAATAAAATTAAACACATTTTAAAATTTTATATAAATGTAGCTGTATATTTATCTACTGAATCCCCAAAACCATTTTTCACTGAGCACTTCTTTATGGTACTACAAAATAAAATCAATGTAAGAAGAGTAAAAAAAATTTATTATTTTTTTTAAATTTTTATTAGTGAAACACCTTGAGGTATAGTTGTAGACTTACAAATTTTTGTGCTTGGGTTTCAGTTATACAATGATCAAGTACCCATCCCTCCACCAGTGCTCATTCTCCACCACCACTAATCCCAGTATCCCTCCCAACCACCATCCCCCCATCCCACCCTTCCTCTGTGGCAGGGCATTCCCCCTTGTACTCTCTCTCTCTCCTTTTGGGTGCTGTGGTTTGCATAAGAAGAATTGAGTGGCAATCATGTTTGGTCTATAGTCTACTTTCAGCATGCATCTCCCATTCTGGGCGATTACTCCCAACACCTTTTATTGGGTTCTCCCTTCTGTATCTGAGCTGCCTTTTCCCCTAGCATGTGTGGCTGGCCTCCAAGCCATGGAGTGAACTTCCTGGTATTTATCTCAGCTATTCTTGGGTATCAGTCTCCTATTTTGTTACTTTATGTTCCCCAGATGAATGCAATATTTCTATGTCTACCCCTCTCTTTCTGACTCATTTCACTTAACATGATACTTTCTATGTTGTACCACTTGTATGTAAATTTCATGACTTCATCTTTTCTTCTTTTTTTTTTCCCCTTTATTTTATTTTATTTTTTTTAAAGTTGTAGATTTACAATTTTTTGTGCTTTGGTTTCAATTATACAATGATCAGATACCCATCCCTCCACCAGTGCCCATTTTCCACCACCATGGATAATATCCCTCCCACCCCCATCCCCGCATCCCCCCGTCTCTGTGGCAGGGCAATCCCCTGTGTTCTCTCTCTCCTTTTGGGTGTTGTGGTCTGCAAAAGAGGCATTGAGTGGCAAACATGTTCAGTCCATAGTCTACTTTCGACATGCATCTCCCCTCCTGGGAGGATCCTCCAAACATCCTTTATTTGGTGCTCCCTTCTCTATCTGAATAGCCCTTTCCTCTGACTTCATCTTTTCTAACAGCTATATAGTACTCCATTGTGTAGATGTACCAAAGTTTCTTTATCCAGTCATCTGTTCTCGGGCACTCAGATTTTTTCCAGATTCTGGCTATTGTAAAGAGTGCTGCAATGAACAAACAAGTGCAGATGTCACTTCGACTATACTTTTTCGCCTCTCTGGGATATACTCCCAGGAGTGATATTGCTGGGTCAAATGGGAGCTCAATTTCTAATTTTTTTCGATTTCTGATTTTTTGAGAATCGTCCATACTGTTTTCCAAAAGGGCTGAACCATTCGGCATTCCCACCAGCAATTAAGGAGGGTCCCTTTCTTGCTACATATGTGCCAATACCAGTTGCTAGAAAAAAAACTTTTAAAGAAAATAAAATTTCAAGCATAAAAGAAAACCTTTTAAAAGCATCAGAAATACAGTGCATCATTATATACACTTATGTAGCAATCACACGTAGCACTCCACAGTTTCCAAATAAATTATTGCTATCTGAATTAAATGGTCTGAAGGAAAACTACTGGAAGCACTCAATTGGGAGACATAGGCATTTTAAAGGGAAATAAGTATAGCTTAAATGTGATTATTATGATGACACATGTAACTGCTTTTCCAAATGCAAAATAGGAGGACATAAAGATATTAAAGTTAGATCATTTCTAGTAACATGCATCTTAATTGCCTACCTATACTTTAATTTTTTAAAGATGTTCTTTGTTGATTGTACGGTGAAAGAATGTCTGGAGGGGTCCAAGACATAGCACAGGAGTTAATGTTATTAACCTGGCATGCAGCCAGCCCTGATTCAATCTCAAGCACTTCGTGGTTCTCTGGGCATCATTGTAAGAAGCACCAGAAGCCCTGAGGATCCCCAGCAGCACAGGCTCCAACCCTTATGTTAAATCACCAGTTGGTTGATCAAGCCCAGGGTGTCTTGAGTACCACTTGGAAAGCAATCTCCCCCATGGAAAAGGGCCACAAGAAATTTAAATATTTAAGCAATATTTATTATGGAATAATTACTCTTAGAAACAAAATACATGGAAATAGCAGCTCAGTTTATGTTATATTTATACTTTGAGGCCACCCTGTTAGATAGTGCTGGGAAGGTATTAGACCTATCTTACCTAAAAACACATACTGCATTAATAAAGTCTTTCTCTGAGGTCATATAATAGATGGAAATGGTACCGAACAATAATCTTGATCCTCTGTCTTCAGCCAAATAGTTGTTCTTCACCACATGATTGTCTTCTTTTAATCTCTTCAAGACATC
Source organism: Sorex fumeus (assembly GCF_029834395.1). Classification (NCBI taxonomy): domain Eukaryota; kingdom Metazoa; phylum Chordata; class Mammalia; order Eulipotyphla; family Soricidae; genus Sorex; species Sorex fumeus. The sequence continues at coordinate 4,983,348 of NW_026606134.1, read as the reverse complement.
CCCCATATAAGCAAAAGACAAATATAGAAATACACTGGCAAGAATTTCCAATAATCAGACACACTTCAGATACCCAAACTGTAAGTTCCAGAGAAGGAAGGAAGAAATGTTTATATCTTTGCAACTTTCAGAAGGGAAGATGATGGAAACTTACCACAGTGAGTTTGTTGGTGCTGGCGGTGATGTTATTACATTTATAATGAGATTTAATCTGTTTTAAGTATAAAACTAGTTCATGTTCATTATGAAAGATGGAAAAATAGAAACAACTATAATAAAGAAAATTAGAATTTACTCACTGCATTCTATCCTCTATTGTGATTTTTCCTTGAAGGATCAGCCAGAGACTTAGCATTTTTCTCAAACTCATACAAAATGCCCATTAGATGAATTCAAACTCCATTACCTGATTGTGTTCTGAAATCATCTCACTCAACTTAAAAACCAAGGTTTGTGAGCACTCTGGGCCTTGTCAAATAGACTCCTAGTGATCTGAGTTCATTGCCAGCTCCATCAGCAGAGATCACCCCAGATAATAGTTTTTGGACTGTGTTACTTTTCCATCAGGACATGCTAATCTTCCCTTCCTGTGTGGTTTCTACATCATTTGAGAAGACAGTGGATCATAAATTTTCAAGATTGACAGCAGTGGTCAAAAAGGCGTGTCGTCAGAAAAAGCGAAGAGAAGTGCTGAGTCTTCATCTATAGAGCAAGTGCATTTGCACAGAGAAGAGTAGGCCCTCGCTAAGTGTTAACCTTCAGGGAAGAATTAGAACCTTACCTCTGCATCCTGTCCTCCTTCCACCTCTTGCCCCATTGTCATCTTCCCACATTGATGGTCTTTCACTCTTTTTGTTTTTAATCATCGTGTGTTGCACAGTTAGAAAGTTTTTCGTAGTAGGGTTTCAGTCATGTAATGTTCAACACCCATCCCTTCCCCAGTGTACATTTCCCACCACCAATATCCCTAGTTTGCCACCTGCCCCGCCTCTCTCTCCCCCCCTCCATCCTCTATCTCTCTGCTATCTCACTCCTCTTTCCTTTCTGTATCATACTTCTCTCCTCTCTCTCTCTTCCTCTCTCTCTCTCCAATGCAGGTATTGAAAGGTTATCGTGTATATCCCTTTACTTCCTTTTAGCATTCAGTTCTTGTCCAGAGTGATCATTTCCAACTTTCTTCATCAGTATTTTGCTGTTTTTACTTACTGTTGAGAAGCAGGTGTGAGGGAAGTAGTCTGATGATGTTTCTTATCTTCCAAACTATCTTCTCCTGATAGACAGTCCCAGATGCTACTGAGTGGAAGCAGAGCAGACTACAGAAAAGACTCTTTGACTTTGCCGCTGAGAGTTCTTCATTCCGAAAAGCCTTTGTTTATTTCAAAATCTGAACAAATCCTAACAAACCTTCAGGTATTTTCTTGGCTGTAGAAATTCTTCCTTGGCCCCTGGCCTCTCCAGTAAAGAGTGAACCTTTCACCGGAGACCAGAGCACACAATCCCCATTCTGCAGCAGGCCGTGAGCCCTTAAAGGCAGGAAGTGTGCCTTACTCATATTGATTACTCCTGAGCCCACAGTCATGCTCCACACACTCACTGACTTCATGTGGAATCAACGTATAATAAAAGAATTTTTTAAGAGGCATAACAAAGGGAACATAAAGTAGAGAAGAAATAAAAAGTAAAAGGAAGACCCTTTCTTTAATAATTCAAAACACCTCTAGAAACTAAAGGAGTCGTTTGGACTGCAGTGAGGAGAATGGATGATTATAGTGCCATAGAGGGGCAGGTGAACTACTTAGGATGATACTGCTGTAAATATTAATGTAAGAGAAAAATGATATGCATTAGGTTGGTATCTCTGGAGATTAAGTGAGATGGATTGATGTGGCAAATATATAGTAGATGAAGCTTACAGAAGTTGGATATAAAGTGGTGAGTCCATAAATATGTAAGGAACCAGGTCTCTCTCCCAAACAATTGGACAGTAGACCTGGAAATGAACTGACTCTACACTTATTATTTATGCTATTGTCCTTTTTAGAACATAATGTTTATTCTCAAAGAATAAATTTAATAAAATAATTATGCATATTTTAAAAAATAAAAATAAAACAAAAAAGTACTGCTAGACTAGAGTTGAGAGTTCCAGTCTTATAGCACACATTATCCTAGATTTCACAGCTTTGAGAACCCCATCACCACAAACCTAAGAAACTATTTTGCCCCTCTGTCTTGGACATTGATAAAGAAATAAAATGGGCATTCAAAGTATAGAAAAACCACATTTCTTTGTTGATGTCTAACTTCCACAGCATAAAACATGGCTGGGAATTAGTGTCTGGTACTACTGATCCATTTGACATCCCAGGATGAGACTGCCTAATGCCAACAAACTGATCTTGAGGTCATAAATCTTAATTATTTCAATACAAACTGGTCAGGTATTAGGAACTGCATTTTGGAATGACAAAATAAAATAACCAGACCATTAAAGAATGGTCTAACTGCTTATCCTTGAGAAGACCTATGTGTGAGTTTTATCACCTACTAAATAGAGTAGATTTGGTATTTCTTGCAATGCCACAGTGAGTCCCCTGATCTGCCCCAAGAAGCCTAGAGTAGGAACTGACCCTTCATTCTTCAGTGACTTTTGCCTAGTCCGGTGCCAGTTATATGGTAGGGGCTCACAAAAATATTGCCTTTGGAATAGATTTGTTGCAGTTTTCTGGTAAGAACATGTGAACTCTCCATTTGTGAGTAAAGTTAGGAATTCAGCAGGAACTGGGACTGCAGTGATAATACAGTGGGTAAAGACACTTGCATGCAACCAACTGAGGTCATTTGTTCAATTCCCGGCACTATATTGGCCCTGAAGCATAATCAGCTGCAGTTCTGAAAGCCCTGAACCAGTTCCTGGGTAATCCCAGGCCCTGCTGGGGTCAGGAAGCATCACAGCTTCCCACCGTTTAGTCTATCAGTTGATGGCTTGGTTAACTGTGAATCACAGGGAGAAGACCATACCAGAGTACTCTTAGGAGAAGCAAACATTGAAAACAAGTAACGAATAAAGTAATAAAGTTAAGCTAACTTTAAAAGGATCTGAATGGCAGTTATCCAGCATCTTATTTTAACATAACTCTCAATATTTATGCATATCAATATTTCCCTGTGCATAATTTATAGTAGATTAGAACTTCTACTTCAGTATCTACTGTGCTTTTTCAAAGAAGTCCATATAATTATTAGGTTGTAATGAGAAGTCAAGTCATATTGTTGATCTTATTTATTTATATGTACCTGGTTAAGTAGGAATTGAATGTTAACTAGTTAAATGCTTGAATTTGTTAAGTACTTGAATGAGAACAACTGAGAAACTGAATGTTTTTGAAATTTCTAACATGCTTGTTGATGTAGTTGGTGTATTTCTGGGGTATGTTGCTGGCATCATCTCAGTTCCCTACAGTTTTTTTAAATACTGTTCTAAAGCTCAAGCCTTCTGATTGTGAAGATAAAGTTCATAAAATAAACTAATATATCATTTCTTATGTCGAGGGTCATAGACTAAAACAATAACCAAGAAAACATATGAACTCTTTCCTCATTTATCTGATTATTATCTCCCGAAGCACCAAAAGCACACCAATAATGAAACATTTATTTATTTGTAGCCATCCTTCAAAAGCAAGGGCAAGGAGAAAAATACCATCCTAGCATAGACTGGAATAGACTGGAGAATATAGGATAACAGCCTAATTCAATGTATTTTCTTTTCTTCATGTTTTTAGAAAAATATTGTATTCATAAAAATGTTGAGAGGAAGGTACAGAGATTTTCTATAAGATCCCTTCCCTTCATTCATACCTAGCCTTCCCTTTTACAGCAACGTACACAAAACACAGTGCCTTTGATGCAAAGATAAACCAATATTAGCACATCAGAATCACCCAAAGTCCATTTTCATTTTAGAGCTCCCTTCTGGGGATTATATTTTCTGTGGATTTGGTCAGATTTATAATTACATGTATCTACCATTATAATATACAGTGTATTTTCTGGTTTTGTTTGGGGTTATGTTTATTCGTTGGGTCCACATCTAGCAGTCATTTAGGGCTTACTCCTGGCTCTGCACTCAAGAATCACTCCTGGTGGGTTTGAGGGTCCGTATAAGGTCTGGGATTAAATTGGGTCAGACAAATGCAAGGAAAGCCCCTTACCCTCTGTAATATTTCTCCAGCCCAATATAAAATACAAAGTCTTTTCATTGTCCTTAAAGTTCCTCCGTGTTCTACCTATTCATCTCTCTTTTATTACCCTTAGCAATTATTGGTCTTTTTTACTATCATCATAGTGATACAAATGTAATTCATTTGCAATTAAGCAATATGTAGTTTTATTTTATTCACTCCTTTTACTTATTAACATGCATTTAAGATTTCTCCGTGCATTTTCATGATATGATAGGTTATTTCTTTTTTTAGAGCTGAATAATATTCCATTGAGTGGATATATCCGTTTCCTTATCCATTCTTCTATTGAAAAAATATCTTTGTTGCTTCTGAATTTGGCAATTATGGATAATCTTGCTGTCAAAATCCATGTGCAGGTTTTTATGTGGACATGCTATCATCTTGTTTTGGTAAATACGAAGGGATGTGATAACTGAATCCTAGGATAAGAATGTTACATTTTGTAAAAATAAAATAAATACCACCTCAAACTGTCTTCTAAAACATTTGTACTGTTTTGCATTCCTACCAGCACTTCATGAGTTACTGTTCCTGGTGTTGCCTAAGCTTCAGATGTTGATCATTTTTATAAGTATGAGCTGGTACTAGTGATTTCATTCTGAATTTCTATAATGACTTATGATGTGCAGCATCTTTTCATATAATTGTTTTTCATCTGGGTACTGTTTTTGGAAGGCTGTGCTTTTATTGTCTTCAATCCATTTTTCAATCTGGTGATTTGTCTTTCTATTGTTGAGGTTTAAGAGTTCTTTGTATGGGGCTGGAGAGATAGTACAGTGGGTAAAGTGTCTGCCTTACATGCACCTCACCCGGGTCCAATCCCATAAGCACTGCCAGAAATGGGCACATAGCTAAAAGTAACTCTGATCACTGCTGGGTATGACCCCAAAACAAATGAATAAAAGTTATTGGTATAATTTGAATATGTCCCTTTTGTTTTAAGGTAACACCCTGCTGTGCTCAGGAAATAGTCCCAGAAGAATATAGAATCCTCTCTAAAGTGCTTATGAAATGTGTTCTTTTTATCAGTTGCTTTTCTTAATTCTTGACATTGTATTTTGCCAGGCAAAAGATAGTTTTGGGTGTGTGTGTGTGTGTGTGTGTGTGTGTGTGTGTGTGTGTGTTGGTGATGTTGTCAGGAAATGTACTTACTGATACATGGCTCAATCTTATGTTTTCTTACATGCTAAAATGTACTCCTCCAATGAGTCACATTCCTGTCTCAATAGTAAATATTTTTAACTTTTTAGCTTTTTTGGGTCACACCCGGTGATGCTCAAGGGGTTACTTCTGGCTCTACACTCAGGAATCACTCCTGGCGGTGCTTGGGGGACCATATGGGATGCTGGGAATCGAACCCAGGTTGGCTACGTGCAAGGCAAATGCCCTACCCACTGTGCTATCACTCCAGCCCTAATATTTTTAACTTTAATGAAGTTCAGTTTATCAATTATTTCTTTGATGTCTTTTGTATTATATCTTAAAAGTCATTACCATACTCAAAATCATCTAGATTTTCTCTTGTTTTCTTCTACAAGTTTTATAGTTCTGTATGTTTTATAGTTAGGTCTATGACACCTCTTTAGTCAATGCTCGTCAAGGGTGCAAGCTTTGTGCATGGATTTATTTTCCATTTGTTAATTACTGACATTATCTTCACTCTTTTTTGCCTGTGTCCTTTGTCAAAGAACTAGTAGACTATATTTATATCAGTCTATTGCTGGACACTTTTTATTTCATTGGTCTATTTTATTGTTAATTATACACTGTCTTGATTACTGGGATTTTAACTAAGTCTTAAACTCAGGATTCTTCTTTAACTTGGTTCTTCTCCTCGAATACCATGTTAGCTATTCTGAATAGTTTGTCTTTAAATAGAAACTTTAGAATGAATTGGTCAATATTCCTAAAAAGCCTCTGGGATTGAGACTGCATTGAATTCCTAGATCAAGTTGGAAAAAAGTAGCGTCTCTACCATTTTGAATTTCTCTATCCAGGATCTGAGACTATCTCTCTGTATGCTTTGGTTCTTTTATTTGTTTGCCAGAGTTCTGTAATTTTCTCATTTAAATATTGTATGCATTTGTTAACTGAAACTAAATATTTCATTCTAGGGGATACAGATAAATGAAATCATATTGTTTTTCATTTCTACTTGTTATTGTTATATAAGAAAGCAATTATCTTCTGCATAGTAACTTCTTATCCTGAAAGTTTGCCATCATTTTTTATTAGTTGCAGGAATGATTTTGTTTGCTCAGATCTTATGCATAAATGATCATGTCATCTGTGAGCTAAGATAGTTTTCTGTTTTCCTTCGCAATTTGCCTTTCTTGTATCACCTTGTTGTAGAGTGTTATTCTTACAGTGCAATTCAAAGTTTCATAAGTTTAAAAAAAAACACCTTCACAGATTCACATCACTGAGAGATGAGAATACTTAATACCATCAGGCACAGTTGGATAATGGCCCTATGCTCCAGCATTAGAGGGATTTCCTCTTTCCCCCTTCCTCTCAGAACTCTGGAGCTTCAGCAAGAAAAACTCTGACTTTGGTCGCATGATATACCTAAATCAATCACTGTGGCTTGGGAGATGGAGAATTTTTCTTGAACAAGTCTGTATCCCCTGTGAAAGCTTGTATCTATCACCTGGGCTAGGGAAAATGCTGGGCCGTGTGACTGAGCGGTCACCAGTATTACATGAAACAAAGGGCGTGGTTTCTTCCTGAAGCTGAGAAGAGAGAAGAACAGAACAAAGCCATAGACAATGAATCTTGACAATCTCCTATTGTCACTTCCAGATCCATGAACTCAAACACAAGCAAAACTTTGATCCTTGACCTAGAAATGCTCTTGATCAAAAGCAAGGAAGCTAGGAAGCTAGGAAGTTGACCTAACTTCTGACACTTAGGTGGGTGTCAGAGATTCTTCCTTTTCTAAGAACGCTTGCTTTTCTAGAGCTTTGTCACTCTGCCTGGCATAACATAGATCCATCACTGCATAAACTGTTTGACTGCTGAAGTCTTAAAATATGACCTCATTATTTTGTCAATAACTTCCATGTGGTCCCCTGACTTGAGTCCTAAATCTCTTGCCATGACTTTGCCAATGGTGTGACTCCTTCTTATCCTTCCTTAGTTTCCACACTTCTACAATAATCCATGCTGTAGATGGATCACCTCTTGAGCATCCTTAGTCCCTTCCTCTTTTCCTACATTCACATCATTTTTTTAATTCCCTGGGGACTAAAAAATCTACTGCACAGTGTGTTGTAACAAAGCAGAATTTTTTTTCTTTCACCATCTAGAATGCCACAGTCCTAAATCAATAATATTGAGCCCAGATCAAGTGTTGGCAGAGCTCTGCTCCTTCCAGATCTCTAGGGGAGAAGCTTTTTCTTGTCTCTTATAGTTACTGTGGGGTGTCATTCTGGTATCTGTGTCCCCAAGGTCAGAATTCACAAGGCCAGAATCTCTAGGGGAGAAGCTTTTCCTTGTCTCTTGTAGTTGCTATGGGGTATCATTCTGGTGTCTGTGCTCCCACATTCTCAAGGCCAGCACTTCATAGCAATGCTTCACCATCACGTTGCTTTCTCCCCTGCTGTCTGTCAAAGCTTTCTGCTTCACTTTTATGAGGACACATGTGGAGGTTTTGAGGGTATCCCACTAAATAACAGAATTCTCTTTCTCTCCATAAAGTGAATTACAGATGCAAAAATATATAAGTATGTGTTGGTTATAGTAATTGGGGAATTAGGGTGGTATATCCTATCAAAATTCTCCTATGGCAAAAGACCAGGCCTGATATGAATCAATAGTTCTCTTTATTCACTTCTTTACTGCTTCCTGAAAGCTGAAAAACCACATGTACAGAGGAATCTTTGAGGAGCGTATAGGGAAGCCAAAGGATTCCAGATTCCCATGTCCCAACAATGATAACAGAAATAGAAAGTATAATGTAAAGTTACTGTAAAATTCAATCACTAATCTCTTCCAGAGAATCACTAAAGTTAACAGCCAACAACCAGAAATTGAAAATATCTGTGATATCTAGATGCATTTTCCTCCTTCACTGTGTGGAAAGAACATAAAGTCTGTAGTTTTATACATCACTAGGCAGAATAAAAATTGTTATCACAAACACACACTCTTGCAGATTAAAATGATATCTTATTTTCAAATAAATGTTCTAAAACCCACCAACTCTAGAAGGAAAGAATATGCAGATGTAAATAAATAATAATAATGGTTGATTTTTTAAAAATTTTTAAAAAATTTTTATTAGTGAGACACCATGAGGTACAGTTGTAGACTTACAAACTTTGTGCTTGGGTTTCAATTATACAATGGTCAAATACCCATCCCTCCACCAGTGCCCATTTCCCACCACCACGGTCCCCAGTATCCCTCCCACCCCTCATCCCCCCCATCCCTCTGTGACAGGGCATTCCCCTCTGTTCTTTCTCTCCTTTTCGGTGTTGTGGTTCGCAAAAGAGGCATTGAGTGGTAATCATGTTTGGTGTAGAGTCTACTTTCAGCATGCTTCTCCCATCCTGGGAGGATCTTCCCAACACCCTTTATTTGGTGCTCCTTCTCTATCTGAGCTGCCTTTTACCCTAGCATGTGTGGCTGGCCTCCAAGCCATGGAGCAAAATTCTTGGCACTAATCTCGGCCACTCTTGGGTGTTAGTCTCCTATTTTGCTACTTTATGTTCCCCAGATGAATGCAATTTTTCTATGTCTATCCCTATCTTTCTGACTCATTTCGCTTAACCTGATACTTTCCATGTAGTACCACCTGTATGTAAATTTCATGATTTTGTCTTTTCTAACAGCTGCATAGTACTCCATTGTGTAAATGTACCAAAGTTTCTTTAACCAGTCATCTGTTCTCGGGCACTCAGATTTTTTCCAGATTCTGGCTATTGTAAAGAGTGCTGCAATGAACAAAAAAGTGCAGATGTCACTTCGACTATTCTTTTTTGCCTCTCTGGGATATATTCTCAAGAGTGCTATTGCTGGGTCAAATGAGAGCTCAATTTCTAATTTTTTGAGAATCGTCCATACTGTTTTCGAAAAGGGCTGAACCATTCGGCATTCCCACCAGCAGTGAAGGAGGGTTCCTTTCTCACCACATCTGCACCAGCACCAGTTGTTTTTGTTCTTGTGGATGTGGGTCAGTCTCTGAGGTGTGAGATGTATCTCTTTGTGGTTTTGATCTGCATCTCCCGAATAATTAATGATATGGAGCATTTTTTCATGTGTCTTTTAGCCACTTGACTTTCTTCTTTGAGAAAGTTTCTGTTCATTTCCTTGCCCCATTTTTTGATGGGGTTGGATGTTTTCTTTTTGTGGAGTTCAACCAGTACTTTGTATATCCTTGATATCAACCCTTTGTCGGATGTGTATTCGGCGAATATTCTTTCCCATTCTGTAGACTGTGTTTGTATTTTGGTCACTGTTTCTTTTGAGGTGCAGAAGCTTCTTAGTTTAAGATAGTCCCATTTGTCTATCTCTGTTTTCACTTGTTTGGCCAGTGGCGTGACATCTTTGAAGACACCATTAGCCTCAGTGTCATGGAGGGTTTTGCCAATTTTTTCTTCAGTGTACCTTATGGATTCCAGTCTGATATTGAGGTCTTTAATCCACCTTGATCTTACTTTTGTACATGGTTTAGGCAGAGAGGGCTGGAGCGATAGCAAAGCGGTAGGGCGTTTGCCTTGCACGCAGCCAACATGGCCGACCTGAGTTCGATTCCTCTGCCCCTCTCGGAGAGCCCGGCAAGCTACCGAGAGTATCTCGCCTGCACGGCAGAGCCTGGCAAGCTCCCTGTGACGTATTCGATATGCCAGACACAGTAACAACAAAGTCTCCAATGGAGACGTTACTGGGCCCGCTTGAGCAAATCGATGAACAACGGGAGGACAGTGACTGAGCCCACTTTTTTGCATGTAGCCATCCAGTTTTTCCAGCACAATTTGTTAAAGAGGCTTTCCTTGCTCCACTTCACTTTTCTTTCCTCCTTATCAAAGATTAGATGATCATATGCTTGGGGGATATGTCAGTATATTTAACCCTGTTCCATTAGACTACAGCTCTGCCTTTGTTCCAGTACTGTGCTGTTTTAATTATTACTGCTTTGTAGTCGAGTTTGAAGTTAGGGAGGCTGATTCCTCCCATTTTCTTTTACCCAAGAATTCCTTTAGCTATTCATGGGGGCTTATTGTTCTATATAAATTTCAGGAGTGTTTGCTCCATTTCTTTGAAGAATGTCATGGGTATCCTAATAGGGATTGCGTTGAATTTGTACAGTGCTTTGGGAAGTATTGCCATTTTGACAATGTTAATTCTCCCCATCCATGAACAGGGGATATTTTTCCATTTCTTCGTGTCCTCTTTTGTTTCCTGAAGTAATACTGGTTGATTCTTTATGGTGTAATGGTTCTTTTGTATGTCAGGAACACTGTTGAGAAGTCAAGGTTTTTATATGGCATATATATGTCATGTTGAAAAGGAAAGTTGAGCAGAATAAGGGAGTAAATTGATTTCTAAAGTAAATGTATCCAAACTTGCCTTAGGTCCTTAATAGTTTGTCAAACTTACAACCCTGTAGAAAGATGCTAGCTCCACAAATAATAACATAGAGGCTTTCAGACTCCATCTTTATCAGCTGTATTATGCACAAAAATGCATTATAGAAATTTTCATCATTTTTTATCTGTTTTACCAAAGAAAAATGTGGAAGTAACACTGACTTTTAAAGTAACAATATTGAGTTATTTGCATTGTAATCCAGCACAAATTGAGTTAATTCTGTTTTTTCTATTTTTCAGTAATAGAGGCTAGGAGCTTTAATTCTCACTATGTTGAAACTCTTGTGGAACCAAAATAAGGTCATGCATACACATGACGTTATAGCTGAGGAGCAGAGAAGCATCGAGTCAAGAGCCTGAGCAGCTCTCCTTCCCCTGCTCCATGCTGGTCCGTGGATAGCAGAAAGCCTGGGGTCGAGTTTCTGCTGTCATTGTGTACAGAGTAAAAACTCTCCCAGAGTTAGAAATTCAGCTCTGACAGGATAAAGAGGAGAGAGTGATTGTGATTGCATCAAATGTGATTAGGTCTTTTTTAGGATGTTTTGTGAGTTTTATCCAATTCCCTCCAGAGCACTGAGAAACAGGCTTCTTATAATCCCCATCCTAGACCTTGGTCCTTAACCTCTGACAGACCTTGACTAACTCTGAGACCACCATGAGACCATCAGCCCTGACACATTGACCATCTCTTTAGACTTGGAGTCCAACAAGACCTTGGATTCTCCCTTTTACACAGAACCTTTTACACAGGACCTTGGATTCTCCCTCGGTGCTCCAAAAAGTTTCTGCACAACCTTTGGGTATCTGCATACAATTCCCTTAACTGAGTGATAGCAGAGCGGGTAGGGCATTTGCCTTGCCTGTGACCAAGCCGGATTTGATTCCTCCGCCCCTCTTGGAGAGCCTAGCAAGCTAACAAGAGTACTCTGCCCCCACAGCAAAGCCTGGCAAGCTCCCCGTGGCATATTCTATATGCAAAAAAACAAAAAAAAAAACAGTAACGACAAGTCTCACAATGGAGACATTAGTAGTGCCCACTCAAGCAACTCGATGAACGATGGGAGGACAGTGCTACAGTGCTACAGTGATTCTCTTGGGCAAATCTTTCTGCACCAGAGTCTTGGCGAGGGCCTCCTTTCTTCCTTCCAGACATTTGTAATTCCTGCCTGCCATCACTGCACAACAGTCTGTTTGGGATGTGCCTTCTCTAATAGACTCTAAACTCCCCTTGAGGCACTTCATATGCCTTATTGCTTTATCCCTAATTCTTTTGACACTTTATACCATATATATTTGTTAATATGTGATAAACAGAGGAACAGAAGCAAAACTCCGAGACAGAAATTAAACAACTAAGTTCCTAACTTGGTATGTGGCATGAGTGTGTTTCAAGCTAGCGAAGTCAAATTCCGTGGGACAATAAATCACTAAGAGAGTGGAAGACTGTTTGGGGCTGATAAAAAGAAAATAACCTCTGAGATTAAATAAGCAGTTAATTTTTAATAAGGAAAAGTAAACTTTGTAAGTAAAAAAAAACCTAAAATCTAAATAGGTTCTTAATGATTACCCCCAAACATTCTAGTGAGCCTGTCTAGTAAGTGCTAAGAATAATTCTATGTATAGACATTTTTTATGAAAACCATGAGATAAGTTCATTAATCTTTCTTAAAGCATTTCTATAGGAAAAAAAAATGCAAGATTTCCCAATTCAAACTTTGGACTTTCATGGTTCCTTTACTGTTTGTTTCCCTGGACCTATAATCCACTGCTACCGGTGACTGAATTTAAGGGTGATGCCAGTGCCAAAGAAGAGGTTGTCTAAGAACAGTAAACACACGGGGCAGGTAGATTTCCCCATAGCTGGAAGCCTGCCTCATGAGCAAAGGGGAGAAGGCAGCTGGAATAGAGAAAGGATCACTGAGACAACGATGGCTGGAGGAATTGGTCGAGATGGGAGATATGTGCAGAAAGCAGATAAAGGACCAGGCATGATGGCCTCTCAGTAGCTATATAGCAAAACAATGCCCAAAAGTAGAGAGAGAGTATGGGGAAGGTTGTCTGCCATGGAGTCAGAGGGAGGGTGGGAAGGGAGGGGTATACCGGGGATATTGGTGGTGGGGAATGTGCACTGGTAGAGGGAGGGGTGTTTGATCATTGTGTGATTGTAACAAAAATAAAAGCTTGTAACTAGCTCACAGTGATTCAATAAAATAAAAAAAAAAAAGAAGAATATGCTGTCATGTTAGGCTGACTTGCTTCCCATCTGATATACAGAATAGATGAGAAAATTGTGAGTGATCTCTTTCCCTGAAAGAGTTAATTCCCCCTTGAGGCTGCAGAAGTGTTCCTGGTCACCTTTGATAAAGGGAAAATAGTCAATACCCTGTTTCAGGAAAGAATGTGGCAGAACCTGAACGGAAACTGGAGCTGCTGGTTATCAGAGGGCACTGCTGCCCCCGTGTGTCTTGATACTGTAACAGAGCAGAGAAGCACGAGGTGGTTCGCTTTGTTCCTCAGACTTTGCTCCAAGTCCTCTGGAGTTCTCCTGAGCTCCTGAAAAAGAACTGGCAATTCTCGGGGCAGGAGGGGCCTCCTCAGCCCTGGATGGAGCTTCTGAAGCACTATAGTTGGGGCATAACTGTCTACTCAGGCCGTTTTTATGCCCCTTGTTCATTGAGTTCTTTGGAGAACAATCATTCGAAGGCAAAAAGAGCAGAGACTATCAAGAACTTGCCACCAACAGAATTTGATTGACTAGAACATGCATCCTTCGGCTAAGGCTCGATGTGTAACTTCCGAGAGGCAGATGTGTGAGGGAGACTCAGGATTTTCCTGTGCAAAGGGAAAGAAACAGACCTCCGAGTGCAGAGAGCTGGGTTTGCACACGAGCCTTCCTCATGCAAGCAAGGCCTCAGGCCTGCAACGTGCTAGCATGTATCTGCTTCTGGTGGCGTTTGATTTCTTCCATTAGGAGCAATTTGATTTTCAACAATGACAAATTCTTGGTCTTGAATAGCAAAACTAATTACCAAGCATTATGAGTTGGAGCCAGGGGATGTGAGCAAAGGTATTGGGGATAGGGACAGAGGGATGGGGACATTTAGGTGGTGGTGTACAATCACTTTGTATGTACATCAAGGCTATGAACTTTAATGGGGATATAATCATATTGCTTGAACTATGTTAAAAATGCAGAAAAGAAATTCTATTGACCATGCTGCTTACCCTGAAAGAGAGTTGATAATGTATTTGTTTGTATGAGTGTCTCATTCCCCATCGAGAGAGTCAAGTCCCCTGTGAATGGGGAGCATCTTGCTTGGTCTGAGAATAGTTGTTGAATAAACATGAATAAACAACGAATGATTTAGGTGGGAGGAAGGTGGAGGGGGGGGTGGATAATATTAGCAGAAAATTCCATTGGTCCGGTTTTATTTATGTTGGACTCCATTTGGGGACCACACCTGATGCTGCTCAAGGATTCCTCTGGCTCAGTGCTCAGGGTTCATTCCTGGAGAAGCGGGCAGGGAAGCATATATGTCAGGGGTTGGTCCTGAACTGTCCCTGTGCGAGGCAAGTGCTCTGCCTGCTATACCATCTCTCCAGCCCTCCCGCCCCCATGAGCTCCCCTATTTATTTTTGTTTTCGCACTTGCCTTATATGAAGGCAACTGAGGAAGTGCTTCACCATGAATTTCACATTTAAGTCCCAGTCCAACTGCCTGGCTTGAGTCTGAAATTGGAGACATTTCTTAAAGCTCTCTCATACTGGGGTTGGAGCGACATAGCACAGCAGGTAGGGCATTTGCCTTGCACGCAACCAACCCGAATTTGATTTCCAGCATCCCATATGATCTCCAGCACCGCCAGGAGTAATTCCTGAGTGCATGAGCCAGGAGTAACCCCTGTGCATCCCTGGGTGTGATCCAAAAAGCCAAAAACAACAACCAAAAAAAAAAACCCCACCTCTCTCATATTATTATTCGTTCACTTGTTCCACTTGTTAGAGGGCTTGATGAGAATCCAGATCTCCTGCATAGGCTGATTCAGTGCCCAGCATGCCACGTGTTAACATTCAACATGACTTGTCGTGGTCTTCCACCACCTCTCTTTAAACTTCTCTGCATACACCTTTGAACAGATTTTTAAAAAAAAATCTGAATTAAACCAATCAACAACTTAAGCACATCTGTAAAACCAAGATTTAAATTGTTGGCCCAGTAGCTCTTCTACCATATTTGTCAGCCGACAAGAAAGTAAACTTCACTTTCTCCTTCTGTCGAGAAAGTCATCAAAGAACAAGAGGGCTATTACTCTCCTTGAACATCAGGAACTAAAATCTAACAAGTTCATGAGGCAGATACAATGAGGGACATGTGACCACTCACAAAGAAGCCAAGAGGCCAGGGCTAGAGCGATAGTACAGCAAGTAGGGTGTATGTCTTGCATGCAGCCGACCCAGGTTCAATCCCCAGCACCCCACCTGGTCTCCCAAGCAATACCAGTAGTAACTCCTGAGTGCAAATCCAGGAGTAACCCCTGAGCATTGACAGATATAACCCAAAAACAAACAAACAAACAAAAAAAGGCCATAAACATGAAGAACCCCTCAAAGAGCTAAAATCTAGCCAGTTCAGTAAATGAGGAAAACCAAGCAGAGAGAAGATAGTTGCAAAGCTCAAGGACACATATCCTTGTACAATGGTGCCTGTTTATGCATAGACATATCTATCATCATCTTAGTGTTTTATTCCTGATGAATGAAACATTGCATGATTCTTCTAAGCAGATTTTATTTTTTTCCAATATCATTAGGCTAATGCCATGTCAATTTGAGAGTGATATAATGAATTCATAAAATTAGTATCATTAGGCTAATGTCATGCCAATTTGAAAATGATATAGTTAGTTCAGAAAATCTGCATAGTGACCTTGGTGATTGAAGAAATAAGTATGGATGAGGAAGACCTCAGAATATCAAATTCCACCTGTGCTTTTCATAAAAAAAAAAAACTATGTGTTTTAGGTCACAACTGGTTCTGTACACTTCTGAACATTGTTTGGCAGGACCCTTTCCTTCCAGATTTAACTGGTAGTATAGGCACCAGTTTTGTTCAAGATAGCACAAAATTTGCACAAGTTATGATTTGTTTGTTGTTTGGGGGCCACATCTAGCAATGCTCGGGGGTTGCCCCTGTCTCTGTACCCAGGAATTGCTCCTGGCATTGCTCAGGGGACCAGTGGGATACCCAAGATCAAACCAGAGTTAGCCACATGCGAGGCAAGTACCCTAACTGCTATACCATTGCTCTTGCCCCCAAGATTTCGGTCTCCTGGTTTAAATATAAATTTCACAGTGGAAAAAAATAGTAGGATAAAACAGTTTTCACAAATTTTCTTTTTTTTTAAATTTGTGGTAAAATGACACATTTTTAAAAATTGATTCTTTTTTGTTTTTGTTTTTGTTTTATTAGTGAAACACCATGAGGTACTGTTGTAGACTTACAAGTTGTTGTGCTTGGGTTTCAGTTATATGATGATTGAGTACCCATCCCTCCACCAGTGCCCATTCTCCACCCCCACCCATCGCAGTATCCCTCCCATGCCCCATCCCCCATCCAGCCCTGCCTCTGTGGCAGGGCACTCCCTTTTGTTCTCTCTCTCTCCTTCATCACAGGTTTGTTAAGTGTTTGAGGATTTGCTAAACTATTCATTGATAGTTGAGCTCTCTGTGTTACAGTTTTTGTTTGTTGAGTTTAGTTAACTTTTACGTTACTTTCCCATATAATTTGGTGTGCTTTTATGAAATTCCAGTACTGTGGAATTTAGAGGTACACAGCTGCAAGATTCAGAAACTTCAGGATGTAATGTTGCTTTATCTAAATTTTTAAGTCAAGTGACTCTTCTAAATTTGTGATCAAATTTCATTTATATCTTCTTCAGTCTTTCTCATTATGGTTGAACATGCAGGTCTTGTACTTATTTTGTCAGACTTATACTTAAATATTTAAACATTTGGTGTTACATTCATTTTTGTCATTTTTTAAAATGCTCATTGTAAGTTTATAAAAATATAGTTGATTTATATTTATTGCCCTTATGTCCTATGATCTTGTAAAGTCACTTATTCCTTCTAGTAGCTTTTTCAAAAATATATTTCATTTGGAATTTTTCTGTGTGGATAATCATGAACTTTGTAAGTAGAAATAATTTATTTCTTCTTTCCAAATCTATACATCTTTATTGCCTTGTCTATAATGGTGATTAAGACCTCTATAGGATGTTGGAAAAGGAATGGTAAAAATGTACATTTTTGTCTTGTTCATAATATTCAGAAAATCATTTGATCTTTTGGTATAAATTGTGATATTAGTTAAAAAATAAATAGTAGGGAAAGGACTGGAGCAATAGTACAGTGGGTAGGGCACTTGCCTTTCATATAGCTGAGCTAATTTGATCCCTGACACACCATTTTTATCCTGCAAGCCCACCAGAAGTGATCCCTGAGCACAGAGTCAAGAGTAAGTCCTGAACACTGTTGGGTGTGTCTTCTCCATCTTCCCCATCCCCACTACCATAATAGATAGATAGATAGATAGATAGATAGATAGATAGATAGAAAGATTTGCCTGCATAATACAGGAAAATAACTGAAAGCTGGTGATATCGAGGGACATCCCAGCTGCTGGTGAAAATGTGGGTTTATCATGAGTCACCCACGTCCTTTTGCTCCCCAGATTTAACTACTTTGACCCCAGGAGAGTATTAGAGAACACAGAAGGTGTTTAATGTGAATTTAGAAGTAACAAAATATTCAACATGATATTTCCAGCTTTGACTTTGGGGCTTTTGTTTTGAAGTTTAAGTCGTATCCAGGAGTGCTAAGGGCTTACTCCTGGCTCTAGACCTGGGCAGGGAGGACTCTCAGCTATGCTCAGGGGATGGGACAGTGTAGGGATTGGACCTGGGCCATCTGTACACAAAGCTTGTGTTCATCCCATTAAGCTCTCTCTCTGATCCGTCAAGTTCATTTTTTCCCCCATGCACTGTATATTTTAATTTTTTCTGTTTTACTTAATGGGTATTCCAGTGTTTGGGGGAGTTGTTCTGAATATGAGGAATGTTGAATAAAGAGAGGATCATCGTTCACGCATTTGAACGTTGTGAAGCATTAAATAGAAATTGCAAGCTAGTCCTGGTTCTTACTGTGAGGTGGGTCTCCCAAAAGATCAGCTTTCCTAAGGATGCCCCGAGTCGGCCTGTTTCAGTTACTATCACCTTGACACAGAAACTCCGGATAGACCAAAGCTCTGTGGACCTCACATAGTCTGTCCTACTAACCAAGGAACGCAGATGGTTTTGATCCCTGAAGTCTTTATAGGATGAGCAAAGTCCTTTCCCGTCTCAGCCTTTGCCTTTCCTAAATGGAAGCAATCTCTGCTCCCCGCTTTCTGACGAAAAAGACTATCAGGGACCAGAAGTTTACCAGTGAACGGGTCCTCCCTGAGAAACTCAGCTGTACTTTCTTAAAGACTGGTCATGGCCTTGTATGTGCAGTCTTCCTAACAGTGAGGCCCTAGGTCATGAAACATGAGAGGGATAGCCTGGACCCACCCTATTTTTGTAGAATTTACTGCCATAAAGATTCTTCCTGCATGTGTTAGTAACTCGAATGTTGCTCTGCTCACCTACCTGCTACTGTTTTGATGACCTGCTCAGCTTGGAAAGAATCCAGGAGATGGAGGTGTGGGGGTTCCCTTTGCAGGCCAGCATGAGGGATTAGCTTTGATACTTGGAAAACTGAGGCACTAGCCCTGTGAGTTGCGAATGAACCTGCATATATTGTGTCAAACCCAGGAAGGCTTTTTATTTCCCGTTTATGTGGACGTTGGAGGGTTTCTTTTCTCCCAAGTGGTCTTTTATCACTCTGGTGATCAGAGTTGTGATAAAGATTTCTGAAGATCAGAGAGTAGACAAAGTACTGTGAACCCTAAAGATAGAAAGACTGACCGTGTGTGACTACTGTGACAGTAAGGGGATCATTGTCATGGGACTTCAGTTCAAGGGACATATTAGACTTAACTCTGACTCTGCCAGGGGCAAGCTTGAACCCAGCGTTCTTCATAACCATGGGCTGTCTCTGGTAGTAGCCAGGACAGACACGTGTGAGGGAGGTGGGGGGTTCCAACAGCATAGCACAGGGCGCTGATAAATGGGTAGGCAGAGGAGAAGAATCACCAGCTTTGAACTACATGGAGCTCGAAAATCGTGCACCTGGTTTTTCACAAAAGCTGTCAGGACAGGTTTATTTTCTAATGTTTTTTGTTGTTGTTGTTGAGGGGGGAGCACACACAGTGTGCTCAGACCTTACGCCTGGCTCTGCACTCAAGAATCATCTCTGGTGGGCTTCAAGGACCAAATGGGATGCCAGTGATCAAACATGGGTCAGATCTGTGCAAAGCAAGTGCCTTACCCTCTGTGTTATCTCTCTGACCCCTATTTTCAATTTCTTGAAAGTAAATAAAAACTGTGGTGGAATATCCTTCCAGGATCAACATTATTAATGCTCTCTTTTCTATGCTTTTTTTTTGCTTTTTTGGGGTCACACCTGACGATGCACAGGGGTTACTCCTGGCTCTGCACTCAGGAATTACCTCTTGTGCTGCTCAGGGGACCATATGGGATGCTGAGAATCAAACCCAGGTCGGCTACAAGGCAAACACCCTACCCGCTGTGCTATCACTCCATTCCCAATGCTCTCTTTTCTATACATCTCTCCATTCCCCAATGCTCTCTTTTCTAAACATCTCTGGGGCTCTGTAAAGATTGATCCCCACCTTCCAAGCATTAACCTAGATTTAAAAGGAGCAGGACATCCACAGTAATATCAGACGTTTGAGTAGGGCAGGCCACCATTTACTTGGTGAAAATCCTCCAATTGTAGAATGCTAGTGACATCTTTCTTGTCACGCTAAGAGAGTGACTTTTCAGAGCAAGCCTCATTTCAAATGAGGGACGTGGAGAAATGGAAATTTAATTTGAAAGACCCTATGCTTCCCCAATTGGATCAGGTATGAAGCGGGGCGGAATAATATGTAAAGATAGTCATGCTTTCTGATTATAGGTCTCTGTGAATGAAACCTCCCATCCATCAACTCTATAGTATGGGAAAATTCAATTCATCTGTCTTGTGAAAGGCATCTTTGTGGAAGGGGCTGGGGTGTTATGTTTTAACAATTCAATCAGCTCATGAATGGGAGATATGAAGAAAATCACAAAAGATAGAACGTTTTGTTTGCTATAAAAATTGTATGCTAAAACTCTGTTTGGTGAGCTACTATTTTAGAAATGTAGAAAATAAAATCCATTTTTCCCAAATATCAAATATATACCAAAAGTTATAGAATATGCTAATAGCATGTAACCAAGAAAAAGTTATTATGCTAACCATTATGGGTTGACTGAGCGGGTAGGTGGGTTATGGGGGACACTCATATGTCAGAATTTAACTATAGTAATTGAATAGTGCCTATGTGTAACTGACTTGAAAATTGGCAAGTCATTTTAAGTTCTGATTTTGAAAAAGGGTAAATAATAAACAGTAGAAGAAATACACAAAATAAAAGCTTCATGGTTTATGATTAAATTTACTTAAATATATTCATGTTTTATGCAGACAGTTGCATTATCAGATAAATTCCATATATTCCTTCAACATGTACACAGCAAAACTACTTAGGCATTATAGATACAAAGAATTGTTTTTATCCTTTCCTCACATGACTGTCAGAATATCAGTCAATAGCAAAATCACAGTGGCTACAAGTGCTAAGGCATAGATTTCTCATTCCTGCTCGTTATGCCTGTCTGGTAAGCAGAGATTTTTGTTTGCTGATGTCTGCAAAAATTCCTACTGATGGGGCAGCCACTATCTCTCTGCTGGTTGCTTCTTCAGGGAGGCAAGAGAGCTTCGGCATGTCTGTTATCACCAATAAAATGCTATAAAGCTCAAGTGCCTCGTCTACAAAGATTTTGATCACAGTTCTGATAGGAACAAAACATGGTTCCTTGCAACACCAAGCAATTTTCGACACCATTGGGAAGTCCTACAATTCAACTGATTCTATCTACCTGGAAAGAGTGGAGATAGTGACAACTTGCAAACGTTAAGACCACTCTCTATGTTTAATGACAATCACACACCCAGGTTTTTGGGTACCTGTGCTTCTGGCCACCTGTCGATAAATCAGAGTTTTCTAATGCCAATTCCCTTAAGTTTAATTTATTGGCAAATAAACTCAGATAACCACCCTCCATCTCACTAGATTACCTATTTGTTATAATAAAGAGAATCAGTTACATTTGTAGGACAAGGCAGAAGGAAAATGTGTTTTGATGTCTTCTTGTGCTCTTCTTCCCTCTAATTTCTGTTCTGTTCACAACCCAGAAGCTCTCTGAATTTCATCCTTTTGGGTTTGGGTGGAGAATTCAGTACCAAGCCATGAGTGTCTAAATCTTCATCTTCAGCATCCCAGTCCCCTCATCATGTGGTTCTGTGCCCTGTTCCCATGACACCTCCTAGAACACAAGAGATCCCTTTGTTTTTCTCTTGCCATTTAGGAAATTCAAGGAAATTTAGAAGGTCTTTGCCAGAAATTAGGAAGAATACCAAGTATAGATATTTTTGTAAGTCATAGTATCTCAATGTCCCTTCTGTTTTGTATTCATTGGGAAGCATTTGGCTTCAGGGACCCAGAAACCCTGGGTCCCTGAACACTCTGCCTCTGTGTTCCAAAAACAGAAGGACTAATTGAAAACTAGTTCTAAAGACTGGGCATATGGAATTCTGGTTTCCTGGCCTCAACCTACTCAGCTATTCCTTTTTTATGTAGCCATGGGTTGCAGTTACATTGTCTTCAAAATGTGAATGCTTGGATTGCCCCAGAGGGGAGTGGGTGAGAGCACTCCCCACCCCAAGGGACCCAGCCCCAACAGCTGAAAACTTCCAAAACCCAACCACTGACATGCGTAAGGCTGTTGCCCACACTCGGGCCAAGCCTCACACATGAGTGAAGTCTGACAAAACCCAGGTAATATGGAACTTTGTGACCTTGGACTCTGGGATCAATGGGACTGGGAACAGAGATCCTCTGCCTGTTTCCCCCCAGTCTCCAATGACCAAGGGGTCATGCCCATAAGCCACCTCCTGCCGACATCAGGTAATCTCCTCTTTGGCCACCATCCAGATCACACGGATTTTTCTCCCGGAAGGAAGCAACATGATGCCCACCATAGCCATGCCACCGGACTCCACACCAGGCTTTTTCACTCGGGGTGCCCCAGAGGGGGGCGGGTAAGAGCCCTCCCCATCCCATGGGACCCAGACCTGGCAGTTGAAAACCTCCAGAACCCAACCGCCAACACACTCCAGGCCATTTCCCATACACTTGGGCCAAGCCTCACTTATGAGTGAACATACTCCTGGACCACGTGGCCACATTTGCAGCTGCACAACACATCATAAGACACATTTCCATAACAGACATTACAAAATATATTTATTTTGGTTGTGCTTTGTTCAGGGATTGGGGCTTGGGATGAAAACATCCCAAATTTGGTGGTAGGAAGGTGTAAAGGTGGTGGGATTGGTGTTTGAATGTTAACTGCAATCAAATATTGTGAACCACCTTATAAAAAAAAAAACCTTATTTTGAAATGTTGTGAATGCTTGTTAGCTTATTTTTACAAACTTGTGCATAGCCCATTTAAGTATAGAATTTGAATTATTCGTTTTAGAAAGCAAATTCCTCTATTTTTCTTTTTTGGCTTTTTGTGTCACACTTATTGATGCTCAGGGGTTACTCCTGGCTCCGTTCTCAGGAATTACTTCTGTGGTGCTCAATGGGCCATACGGGATGCCAGGGATCAAACCCAGGTCGGCCGCGTGCAAGGAAAATGATCTACCCACTGTACTATCACTTCAGCTCCTCAAGAAAGTAACCTCCTCTAAGGACAGTCAAATTACCTGACACCTGTTTTGCCAGGGGAATCCCTTCTCGTTTTATAGGGGGAGTGATATGAATCTCCTTTTTTCTTCTCCCATTTGAGTGCCCAATATTAATACTCAGTATTAATATTCTCTTTCTATAGTTTTGCCCACAATATTTTTATCAAAAAGGTGAAAGTATTTCTTTTGTCAGTAAGAATAACTAAATGGACAGATATTAACCCAAACGTAGTACCATGAAACTTCTGTTGATAGAAACCCAAAGATTTTAAGTTAAAGCACTTCAAAATCATTGGCAGGTATAAACTCCTTCGCAATAGAGTTGGGGATGGAAGCTGATGAATTACATAATTGTTTAATGTCAATTGATGTCATAAAAGAACCCCCAAAGAACCAATTTTTTCAAAAACACCTTTATTTCTTTTCAAAAACACTTAATCATTTTGTTTACCCCCTGATACATTGTTGCCAGGATTTTTCCTTAATTTCTGAAGAGCTATCGCTAAAAGAGTCAATGAAAGTTTCGAACCTGAGTAGATGATATAGTCCAGAACAAGGTGATTTAATAAAATGGGAGATAGTATCTGGCAGACTGGACAAACATTAAGAAAATGCATTGGCTTGCACATTCTTATAACCACTTCTAACGTATTCTACCAGATCTCTGAAAGATTTCAAGTAAATATTGAAAGACATTTTTTATAAGGTAAAATATAAAAGTCATGATGCACCTCGAAAATAATTTAGCAGTTTCCTATGTGAACACAGATCTCTCTTCAAAGCACTTTTCCCACGTGTTTCATGAACTACTGAATTTCTTACACAATCAGCTAAGCATTACTAGGGAAAATTTTCCTTGAAATAAATGAATAAAAGGCTCCTGGGTGTCTACTGACATTTATTTCCAGTATGGTGGCCTTTATTCTTCCCCGCTGTCATTTACAATCACAGTTATTCCCCTGCCTTTGAGAGTAAACTCTGAAAGTATTAGATAGAGTAGATTCAATTTATAATGCTAGAGTTGGAGGCATAACTCATATATGCTTCATAACACCCATTGAATTATATCCAACGTGCGCTCTACTGGGCTCACCCAATATGAGGAATTTAATTTAACCCTGGTGTAGCCACGTGGATATTAGAGTGATTTGTCCTGTGTGATGGAGACTGGCTTGCCAAATTTTGGATTATTGCTCTTATGCTAACAGCTAATGTTCAATGAGCAAGTAAAATGGGCAAAGAAGGTCAAGGTAATAACAACATACATTATCTTACTAATTCTCATAACAACCTTTTAAGATTAATACTTATCCCCTTGTTGCTGCGAGAACAATGAAACTTCAGTTAAGCAATGTACCTGAAAGGATAGTTTTAAAATCACACAGCATAGTTTTAATCCAGGTCTTCTATTTAAATCCAGAGCACAGGAGCATAAGTGTTTCACTAGATTACTCTAAATACCACCTGACAGAATATATAAACCACTTTACAGACAGAAGCATTTGTGAGATTGACACATCACTTTAGACCTCAGAAAAGTCAGGCTCAGAGTAAAGCTCAGAAACCCACCTTGTGGTTCATGGGCAATTCCTGAACCTTTCAAGCTCAAGGATGGCATTAAACTGGATTATCTCTAAAGCTGCTTTAATGCTCTACTTTCTGATTCTGTGAGAAATAGACTCTATTCTTCCTAGCTCTAATTATGGGAATGTGGGTAATTTCTCTCTAAATTAATTTGTTCATTTGTAGGAGAAAGAGAGAGAGAGAGAGAGAGAGAGAGAGAGAGATATTCAGCATCTGTTAAAACAAGACAACCAAAATGGAGTCATTTATGCTAAGTCTCATCTTACCAAACTAGACTGAATTACAGTGTTAGCTCCCCCTGATGTGTAATATTAAACTAATCAATCAGAAGTACCTGAGCAATACTAGTTAGGTCACCAGACTATAAGATCCCCACCATACCCTAAGGAAAGAATTCTGGCAATAACCCACTTTTTTTTAAATCTTCCTAGTTACAATTTCCTTCTTACTGCTCCCTTCTGTCTATAAGTCTTTCACCTTTGTACAACTTTTTTAGAGCTCCTTTCTTTTTGCTAAATTGTTACTTGATTTGCATTAGTTTTTGTCCCAAGAAACTCCAATTGCCAACCGTTCACCAGATGGGTGCTTTTGTCTTCTCCCTGAGTGCATGAGCTTTTCCACGTTGTTCGAGGGGGACAAATACAGCGAATCTTCAGTGATGTGTACCACACAAGACTGGACTCTAAACACCGAATATGCACACTCCTGAGTTTTTCCGCCCTAAACACCATAATTCAGACTCTTCAGGGTTCTTTCTCCTTCATTTGGATTAAAGTCATGGGAATGTTAGAAAACACACAAACGTGGTCAATTTTTCATTAGCCCCTGTCTCTCAGTGACTCACAGGAGATGCAGGCATTATCAGTGCATCACCCAAGAAGGTTAGATACACAAGAGGTAGACTGTAGACTTTCCAAACTGTTACCAGTTGTGAAGTGTGTTTGTGAAAGCAGCAAGACTTAGTATAGTGAATACTGCCACATTGTTGATATACATCTGCCCTACCCACAGCCTATCCAAACTCACTCTTGAATGAAATATAGGGGAACCATCTTTGTGAACAAACCACCCTACCAAAGAATTTAGAAAAAGGTGATAGTTTATCTTTTGTCTTCCTTTGTAGGTACTAAAGTCTAAAAGATAAAGAATCAGGTTACAAGTTCTGAACCAAATGCAGTAAACTGCAGTATTTCATATAAGAAATAATTAGAATACATAAAAGATCATCACTCTTTGGATTGAGATTTTTAACCTGTTTTGTTTTTCTACTTGGATATAGATCCCATAGGGCAGGATCTTAGACTTGTCTTTGATGCTGCTCCAATTGTAGTTAGAAATCAAAGCCAGCCAACCAGCTTGCTGTGGACAGCTTTCCCTTCACTTCCCATCTTCATCTCTTGCTAGAATCATTTCATCTCGGAGGCTCTGACCTTGTACAAATTCAGCACCTGGTGGCAGCGAGCCATCTCCCTGCTCTCTTCTTCCCACCCCAAGCAGATGGTTCGGCTATAAATAGCCATAAATCACAATTGCCATGTGTGAGGGTTTCCAACTACAAAATGCTTATTTGTTCTTAAAATTGCTGCTGTTGCTGCCGATGGGAGTTATTTGATCTATCTACATGACCATCCAAAACTAGATGATGAATCTAGCAAAAGCCGTTGCGGGATTAACTCTCTAAAGGCCCTCTTCTTTCCTATTTGAAGTCATGGATTATTCGTTTGGGGATATATTAGTCAGGATTCTGCAGAGGAGCACAAACATGTCATGAGGTCATAAACAGAAAGAACTTTATTTTAAGGAATCTAATCATGGGATTTTTGTGACTAGATCTAGACCTGATGGATTTGGATAGAAAAGACTTCAGAAGAAGAGACACTGAAAAAAGTTGAAGTTCAAATTTGAAGGCAGTGTGTTGTAGAATTAGGAAGAACTTAGATTGAAAATGAAGTCCATTGGTCTTTTGCTCAGGAACCAGAAGAACAGTGGCTGAGAATTAAGTTCAGAGTCTATGCTAGAGTGTACCTTCTTGTTTGGGGAGGGTCAATCTCTTGTTCAATCAAAGCTTTCCACTGATTACATTTGGTCCACCAACAGTAAAGGTAAAGGTAAAGGCCCTCCCGTTGATCATCGATTTGCTCGAGCGGGCCCAGTAACGTCTCCATTGGAGACTTTGTTGTTACTGTGTCTGGCATATCGAATACTCTCGGTAGCTTGCCGGGCTCTCCGAGAGGGGCAGAGGGATCGAACTCGGGTCAGCCGTGTTGGCCGCTTGTAAGGCGAACGCCCTACCCACTGTGCTATCGCTCCTGCCCTTGGAGGGAAACTTACTATACTCCACTGACTCATTCATCTGTCTTTATTGAGGTAACATTGCTTTATATGAGTGTAATGTTGGCACACTTTAGGGGTTCAGTGTTACCACACCACAGTCATTATATGCTAATATCCTTTCACTGCAGTCCACAGGACCCTTTCAATCCACCCAGCCCCACACAAATACACTTGACAATCTCAGTTCTATAGTCTAAGGTTTTGGTTTCATTACACACTGTTTATTCTCTTGCTTTGTTTCTTTCTATGCAACTCTGAATAAAATTATTCAGTATTTATCTTTCTTCAAATGTTAATCTCTTCAAAAACACCCTGGCAGAAACTTCCAGAGTTATGTCTGATCATTTGCATAGGTCTCATGACTCAGGAAAGTTGACAGATAAAATTAACCATTATGGTTTGTTTGATTTGGGGACAATTATTTTTTTTCTAGTCTTCTTAGATCCTTGAGGTTATTATTGCTTCTACAGCATTTATCAAAACCAGAACCTCTTGTTGTCCCAAGCCTGCAACCCAGCACACCCACTGACTAGCAATTTTCCCTGAAACCTCCAGTTCTACCCTGGCACTAGATCCACCTTAAATTATTTTTAGGATCAAATGACAGAACTATAGAATGCCCATCTCTGTGAATACACATTCATGTTGAAACTATGGTTCAAAGTTTAGTTTATGTATCAGAGTCCTACTCTTAAAACCAACAATAAGGAAATAGAAATGCCCTCCTGTGAAGCATGTTACAGCTGTGGGCACATAGAATAAAGGACAGATAACTAAAGGAAGTGTCTTCCGGGGAGGACAAGGACATTAAGGATTCAGAGAAGCTTGCAAGACCACAGCACATGATGTTTGAAGATCCCACAGTCTCAAAGTTAAAGTTCACAGAATTTTCTTCCAAGGTTGAAAGTAAAGAAAGTGGGCAGGCCCAGATCCTGTGCCCATGAATCCTGAAGGGATGTCAAGTAGTGGGGGTGCTGTGACAACTGAAGCAAAGAGACCCCAGGTGAGACAGGGCTGTTCTTGAGACACTACTCTAACAACCAGACAGGGCTTCGCATTCCCATCTTCAATGTACCTTGAGCATCTCATGCGACCTCAGGTTGGATTATTAAGTTTGAAGTTGCTGCAGGCATAGCTCACCTCTGATGCAGAGCTACTGTTCTTTCAAAGCCTGGAGAGTGTATACACTCACTTTGCTCTATGGTTAGCTTTCTCTGTCCTCCTTTTCACAGCAAGATTCAAGATTCCACAGCAAGACCTAGCTGACAATTTCATGTAATTTCTCTATTTTTAAAAAATGATACCAGGCGTAAGCGTAACCCCTGAGCATTGCCAGGTGTGGTCCCGAAAGTAAAAAAGTAAGATAAAATATAAATGATGCCAGGCTCAAGGATGCAGGGAGAGAGCTCACAGATTGGGGCATAAGCCCAGCATGTACAAGACTCCAAGGTTGCTCCCTAATGCCTTAGCAGAATCCTACTCCCGAGTCGAAGCATTAAGTCACCCTGCCCCATTGGCTATTGTGAGTTGCCCTGAGGGACCGTGAGTAGTGATTGGAAGCCCATCCCCGGTCCTAGAGTGTCTAGTCTATAGTTTCCTAGTCCCCAAAGCTTCCATGTCTTAAATTACTCTACAGGGGACCAAGGTGGGAAGTCATTACCCCCAGGGCTAGTGATTCTCAGGCCCTTCTCTCCAGACATTGAGAAGTTCTTTTTTTATTTTTTTATATTTTTATATTTATCTGGTTTTATTGCCTTTTTAAAATTTTTTTTATTTTTATTTTTTTATTAGTGAAACACAATGAGGTACAGTTATAGACTTATAAATTTTTGTGTTTGGGTTTCAGTTATACAATGATCAAGTACCCATCCCTCCGCCAGTGCCCATCATCCACCACCACAGGTCCCAGCATCCCTCCCACCCCCCATCCCCCCATCCCACCCTGCCTCTGTGGCAGGGCATTCCCCCTTGTTCTCTCTCTCTTCTTTTGGGTACTGTGTTTTGCAAGAGAGGCCTTGAGTGGCAATCATGTTTGGTCTATAAACTACTTTTAGCATGCTTCTCCCACCCTGGGAGGGTCCTCACAACACCCTTTATTTGGTGCTCTCTTCTCTATCTGAGCTTCCTTTTCACCTAGCACGTGTGGCTGGCCTTCAAGTCATGGAGCAAAATTCCTGGTACTAATCTCAGCCATTCCTGGGTGTTAGTCTCCCATTTTGTTGCTTTATGTTCCCCAGATGAATGCAATCTTTCTGTGTCTATCCCACTCTTTCTGACTCCTTTCACGTAACATGATACTTTCCATGTAGTACCACTTGTATGTAAATTTCATAACTTCATCTTTTCTAACAGCTACATAGTACTCCATTGTGTAAATGTACCAAAGTTTCTTTAACCAGTCATCTGTTCTCGGGCACTCAGGTTTTTTCCAGATTCTGGCTATTGTAAAGAGTGCTGCAATGAATGAGTTCTTTTTTTTAATTTAATTTAATTTAATTTAATTTTACTGAATCACCATGAGATACAGTTACAAAACTTTCATGATTGAGTTTCAGTCATACAATGATTGAACACTCATCCCTTCACCAGTGCCATTTTCCACCACCAATGTTCCCAGTATCCCTTGAAATCCTGACTCACTTAAAGTCTCTGGTTTAAAGACTTTGGTGGAGAATCTTAGATGCTTTGGTGGTGTTGAGTTGCAGTAACAGAATACAGTGACCAAAAATTGGCCATTATTGTCAATGTGTGATAAAAACTATAAAAATAAAAGTTTATTTCTTAAAATTTATGTCATTGTACATTTGTAACTGTTTAGTAGGAATTGAATTATTATTCATGCATTCAACTTTAAGGGCACCCTTGGATGGACTCAAATAGGACACCCTCATTTTCTAACCAAGGTAAAGATTTTGTGGGTCCAACAAACCTTTAAAGGATATAGCCCCAAGATTCAGCAAAGACCATGTGTAAACATTTTGCAGTATCCTTGCTGTATGAAAAACACCTTATTTCCATTTCCCCTATTGATGATAAACACCCAGCTAACTCCAGTTCAGTGCTCAGGGATCACTCCTGGTAGTACTTGGTAGACCAGATAGGATGAATCCAGGTTGGCTACATGCAACGTAAATACTATACCTGCTTTACTCTCTCTCCAGCCCCCAGCAGGGTTTTTTATGGTATCTTTTTTCATATATGCCAGACCCCTTTGACACTTCTATGCCAACTTTTTTGCATATGCATTTGTATTTTCTTTTTCTGAGAACTGCAGCTGAAAACTTATAGGGTGCTTTTATTCTCTTTGTAATAACAGACCTCACTTTTTAATAATAAGACCTCACTTTTTAGTGTGAGACAGGGTGTGGCTGGTGAAGCTTTAGAGGATAAACAGTTTTGTTTTAAATTTTGGAAACAAAACTCAGATCTATAAACAATTTGCTCATATTGTTTTTCTACCACTTCTTCGTAGGAATGCCCCAGCGGAGTTGTTAATGAAGAAACCTTCAAAGAGATTTACTCGCAGTTCTTTCCACAGGGAGGTGAGTACAGACATGGGTTAGTTAAGAGAATCTCTGTTAGAATTATTCTTGCAGCCTTGATTTGGGTCATAGTTTCATGGCTGCACATTTTTAATCTTCTTGAAAAAGATTTGCAGGCAAGTATGTAAATTGTATTGTAAAGTGAACTAACTTGTTGCAAGAGATCAAATAGCTAACATGCACTCCAATTTACAACATGTAGTATTTCTGCTGTCTTGAGCCCTTGTTCTCCAATGAAATTCATACTTTATGTTTTATATAGGTCTCATCTTCCTTTTCCAACTCTCCAAATTGGGACAAATATAATTACCCTCAATTTCCAGATGTGAAATCTGGGACTCTGCAAAGTCAAGCTATTTTCTCAGGGTCACTGATCCACTGTGTAGCAGATCTGGGTCAGAACCTAGATTTTCCTCTCCCTTTCCTGGGCGTTCTTTCTGCCATCTCTCTTCCTCTAACTCTTCACTGTGCTAGAACTTGGGGTAAATGGAAATTGACACTAGGTCAAGGAGAGACTCAGGCAAGCTCATGGACAAGCATGAACGACAGGGTGATGCTTAGCTGGCTCTCAAACAATGGCACAGAGGGAAGAGAAACATGTTCCCATGTAGTGATGGGAAGCTAAATTATTAGGATCATGGGCCAGGTGCACAGAGCACACTTCCACATTCACCTCCTTGCATGTTCAATCTCCTTTCCTCGGTGTTATTTTAGGTATTAAAATGGGGGGGGGGGAGGAGTTTGAGAGGTAGTTCAGAGATTAGGGGCTTATCTTGCATGTGACCAACCTGGGTTTAATTCCCAGCATCATATGGACCTTAAGTAAAGAGCCAGAAGAAAGCTCTGAGCACTGCTGAGGACAGCCCTAAAACCAATTTTGTTTCGTTTGTTTAATGAGGGGAAAAGTTGGTGATGAGTTAGCACAGGTTTTTATTTTGGCATGAGCTTAGTCTGTCTTCTGCTGAATTTCCTTTCATGTAAACATCTCTCCTCTGCATTTCTAACTGCTCAAATAAAAATGTTTTAAAGGGCAAGAGAGCTATATCAGGAGGAAAAGTGCTTTCCTAATATGCAGCCAGGGTCAGATTTAGTCCCAGTACTGAGTGGCCTCCTAATACTACCAGAGACCACTCAATCCTGAGCACAGAGCTGTAAAAGCCCTGAGTATGACCTGGTTTGGCCACAGCCCCATCCCCCACTCCCCCGCTGCTACCACCACCTGCAATGATAACTTAGTCTGGTTTTATTTTAATGTGAGAACACAGATTCTTTGTAGTGAAAACAGGGTGAGAACCTGAACACAGTCTATCCCAGCTCCATGCAGCCTTGCCTCACATCTAAGGAAACCTGACTATTGAATAGTACACTGAGTGCTGTAAAGGATATTGCTTAAATGGAAAAGAAAACAAGGCGAGCATAATGATGCTTCACTTTCATAACATATGTGTTAGGGTTGAGCGAAGAAATAAATTTGCTTCTGGACTCAAAAATTTTCTCCTTTCAATAGGGAACTAGCTCAAATATGTCACACAAACTGCTGTGTGCCCAGCAAAGTGTTAGGTACAAATAAGTAAGAGAAATCAGAGGAATAGAACATGGTACCTACTCAAAAGAATGTTGGAGCAAAGAACCACAGATGAGCAGTCTTACGTATAGGTGGGAAGAGAGGGATTTTAAATAGATAGTGTTACAGGCACAAGGAGGCCAACTGGAAGGCAGGGAATAAATCAAAAGCACTATGCAACTAAACTGAACTCACTAATTGAATCAACCCCATACACAAAGTGTCCAATCATCCCCAATGATGAAGTGTGTCCCTAATCCCGGCATGCATGATTTTTCATAATCTTTTAATAGCTTAACTATGGTCTTCATTTTCTATGACTGTGGAACTGGCATGCAGAGCTTTCATCCCTTTACTTGCCATCATCATTTTGGCTGTTTTTCCGTAAAGATATCTGTGAGTTCACATGGCAGCGTGCATGTGATGTGATAACGCATGTACGTTTGGTGGCTGAGGTCCGCCTCCCATCCTTCCCAGGGCTCCCCAGCAAAGAGACAGAGAGATGGGGACCACAGCCTGATGGTGAAAATTGCCTATTTAGTGCAGACCTGTTAGCATACTTAAAGGACATCTGAAGGGGTCAGAGGTGTAGGACTGCATGTCCATGATTTACAGAGATAAAACATTCCAGCAGAGGCAAGTCTATAGGGGAGATAAACTCAAAGAGACGCTCTGTCCCCAGGAATATCTATATTGCTTTTCTCTTTCCTTCCAGTCGTACATGTCAAGCAATTAAGTCAAACAGTTAGTCAATTCATTCTACTTCTTACCAATACTTGCAATCATCTGGATAGACATGGCAAGAGATAAAGGTCCCAAAACTTAGTTCTCTGGACTCTGAGAGCAAGCAAGGTTTTTACCGTAAATCCCAGACTGAGTCCTCAGGTCAGTTCAGCTTGTCCTTCCCCATGGGGTTCCTGTCTCTGAAGTCATAACAGCTTGCATCAAGACCATGCATTTATACTTTCTAGACTGTCCCATTTCTATGCCAGGATAGCTTTGCCACTCACCCTGGGTCCATCCCAGTCCCACAGCGGGACCTCACTTTTTGGGTGTTAAGAACTATAGTAACTGAAGCCTGAGTCAAGTAATTATGACCAAGTAATTATGCCCAGGAGTAGTATATTTCAGAGTCAATAAACTCCCAAATATTAGGAGCATAACATTAAGATCTTTCTGCGTTTAAGCAAAGAGCATGGTTCTATAGTAAAATATGAAAAGGCTATCAGGGAAATAGAAAAGCAAGTAATTCACTGCAAATACAAAATCCAGAATTACCATAAAGTTTTGGCTTATAAATAACCAAGATTGACTTGGGGAACTGTGACAATGAGGTGTAAAACACAAAGGGAAGGTTAAAGATAAACTCAGGGGATTAAAGATGCTCACAAGAGCACTGTAAGCTTTGCTGGGAGAAGGAAGGGGGCAATTCACTGAAGAAGCCTAAAGCACTTAGGGTTCATATCCAACAGTTATCACCATCACTGAATGCTAAAATAATTGAAACAATATCTTTGTGGTTCTAGACCTCCTTCTTGATTCCCCACTAAAGTTTGTTCTAAACATGAGCCAGAGTGAGCCTTCAAATGGAAGGCTCAAATGTCATTTCTCTGTTCGAAAAATTGCATCTCATCAATCATCACCAGTATTACCTACAAGATATGGTCACACTTATTACTCATCCTTACCTACTCTCCACCTTGATTCTTGATGTCCCAACCACATCAGCCTTATAGTTATTCCACCAATGTCTCAGTCATACTGTTGCTTCTGGGACTTTGCACTTGCTCTTCCCTCTATTTCAAATTTCCTCTATTTTAAATTTCCCCAACACATTTCAATATTACACCACCTCTCTTCAGGTTCACCTTCTTGTGGAAGCTTATCCTGATTAACTTCCTAAACTAGAAATATATATATATATATTCCTTATATATCTATATATCACTTAATCACTTAATCCCCATTATTCATCGATTTACTCGAGCAGGTGCCAGTAACGTCTCCATTCATCCCGGTTGCATGCTAGCGTCGCCCAATGGTATCTGTTCGTTCTAGGAACATGCAGAGCCTCAAACCGATCATTCAGGGTCTTGACGAAGAAGTCTGACCATCTAGTAGGTGGGCGTCCACGTGATCTTTTGATGTCCCGTGGAATCCAATCAGTAATGGCTCTAGTCCAGCGGTTGTCTGTAAACCTTATTAAGTGTCCAGCCCATCTGATTTTTGATGTCTTGGCAAATGAGACAGCATCCCTGATTCTTGAGCGTTGACGAAGATCAGAACTCTGGATTCTCTCATTTGAGTGAATCGTGATATTCCTAGCATAGCTCTTTCGATTCCTCTTTGAGAGACCCGAATAGCGTTCTCATCCTGTTTTCGTAGGGTCCAGGTCTCTGAGGCATATGTTAATGCAGGAAGAACAGTGGAATCAAAGAGATGTGCTCGTAGCTGGAGGTTCTTTGTCCTTTTAGTTATTTCTTCAACGTTCTTGAAGGCATTCCAAGCCGCTCTCTTCCTCCTGCGCAACTCAGGTGCCAGGTCATTCATCATGTTGATTTCTCAACCTAGGTATATATAACTGTTGCATTCGGAGATGGTGGTTCCATTGAGAGCGAATGGAGCGTCAGGAACAAGGCTGTTACTCATAAACATTGTCTTCGTAAGATTCAGCTGTAGTCCGACCTTTCCACATTCACGGTCAAAGTCGTTCAGCATTTGTGCCGCTTGGCTGATGTTTGGTGTTATTAGAACGATGTCATCAGCAAAGTGGAGGTGGTGTAGTTGCCGACCATCTATCTTCACTCCCATGTTTTCCCATTCCAGTCGTCGCATGATGTTCTCGAGGGTGGCACTGAAGAGTTTTGGTGAAATGATATCACCCTGCCGAACCCCTCTCTTGATATGGATGATTACTTCTTTGTAGAATGGTATATATATATATATATATATATATTCCTTATATATCCCCATGGCCCTTCAGTTTCTTATAGCAATCAAGAGAAGCTACTAACATATAGTTTACCTGTGTTTGTTGTTGTTTAGTATTTACTTCCTCACCAAAATGTCATCCCTAAGAGAACAGAGGTTTCTGTCTGGTTTATTCACTAATGTATACATAGGTCCTGGGACAGTGATTGACAGGCAGTATTTGGTAAATATAACATAAATGAGAACATCCATGCATGAATCAATGGCGCTCTTTTCACATGGTGACTTTAAAATTGCAATGCAGTAATTGTTGCAAAAGGCACTTTGCGATATCAAGAATTAATTATTACATGTTTACTATCCAAAAAATAGATTCTCTTTAAGTTTTCGATCCATTTGGGTTTTGAAATTTCAGTGGGTTGAAGACAGTTTCATAGATGGGTTCTCAAATTTTGGGAACTTCTATTAAATATGATCTTTTAAGACACAAAACAAGGGGCTTGAGAGATAGATAGTGCAGCGGGGAGGGCATTTGCCTTGCATGTGGTCAACCAGGGTTTTATCCCCGGCATCCCATATGGTCTCCTTTGCACCACCAGGAGTAATTCCTGAGCAAAGAGTAAACTGTGAGCATTGCCAGATGTGACCCAAAAAGACAAAATTTAAAAAAAAAAAAGACACAAAGCAAAATTCTGAGAAAACACAAGGTGACCCATTATTACATGTACTTGGATATATCATGGATGAATATGTCCCCACTGCCCAATTCATTAATAACTGTCCACATACAGGTCACTGGTCATAGTACTTGACACCAGGAATTCAACGAGACAATTGACTATGTAAATGAACAACTTGAAACATCATTTGGTTATCTTATATATTTCTAAATCATCTTATAACTATGGGGTTTTAAAATAATAGTAGCATTTACCATATTTCTAAATCCCTGCCAGTATACCCCAGCACACATGATATCTTCAAATTATTCTTTAATTTTCTAAAATTAAAGGTGCAACAGGCTGCAAGTTGGATATAGTTCTACCTTTAAAAGAAATGAATCTTTATTTGAAAAATAACATTTGGTACTGAAGAACATTTTCGTTAAGCACAATCCTTTCCAAAGGATTCTTGTTAGAAAAATCCAAAGGTATTTGAGGGAAAATCAATTTTATTCTCTTAAAAATTCTTGGATTATTCATGTTAATTGAATGCATAAATCTAATAATACCAAGCATTGCTGAAAGAAAGGAAATATTTTAAAGAATGATGACTTGCAATTTTAAAAATTCATATCATGCATGCAAGCTATATCTTGCAGCACTGGTAGAAAAAGAAAATATCTCAAGGAAGAATCTTCCATAGCAGGCAAATTCATGTTATGACTTTACACTTCAATGAAGTTATTTTTTTCTAAGGTTTATGGTCTGAAAGCAACAAGTTTCTTGCATTATGAGCAGTAACAATGATTGGTCCATAAATCATAACATCTCACCATTTCCTCCAGGAAAATGCATTGTCTTATCTACAGAACCCCATGCAAGGCTGTATTGTCAAGTGCTTTTGTTTTCTCTACTGCTTAGCAAGATGCTTTACCAAGCACAAGTTGTTTAGTGTTCCAGATGTCAGCACAAATAGATTGAACAGAAGCCTTTTTGTTTATAGGGAATAAAGCATGCCTACCAAAGCCAAAAAGAAATGGCTTGTTGATGCTATTATCTGTATACTTACAGCAATACTGGGTTGCTGTTGTTTTTAAACTCCACATACAATGAGACTATGGAAGCTCTTAGCACACTAATTATTTTAAAAGCTCATGAAAACTGCAGTTTCCTGGGTGACTTGCTTTTATTGTAGGAAATTGGCAATTACTTTGACTATACCAAGTATCTGATGCCCACCTATTAAAGTGGTAAATGAATAAACTAATCAGAAGAATTTAAGTCAACAAATTTTGGTTGAGAAGCTACTGAATTTAAGCAACAGAGGGGATAGGTCATGTTCTATGGACATAAAGACAGAAATTTGTAAAAGAAAACAAAAACCTCTGTCCATTGAGTATTCTTATTCTTGGGCAATATTCTAAAATTTCTGGGTAATTTATAGAGAAACTATTGAGCAGAAAATACTATTCATGTATACAAATCTGCCTCCCCAGAGCTTGATCCTATGAATTGTACATCCAAATGCATTAAGCTTTTGCTGGACTGTAAATGGGAACAGAAATTTGGGGCAGGAAGAAAGAAGTCATCCAGAGTGATTTCAGTCTATGGATTTGGAACATGATAATCAAAATTATTAATTCTGATATTCTGAAATGTCTGGTTTTATAGAGGTTTTAATAAGAGGAGTAGTTAGTATCCTCATTAGGGTTTGGAGATAATTGAGTTAAGGACACTAGACTATATAAAGAGCTCTGCACTTGTGGATAAATTGCAACCACCAAGGTATAAGGTTCTAGTAGCTTCTTTCTCCTCTGGTTAGTCTGCTATAAAATGAGGAACAGTATTAATTATACACCATCTATGAAATGTAACATAAAGGATCTTCGATTTTCTTTCTAGTATAACATCCTTTATTTTTAAAGTTGTTATAGGAATATCTTGATTTCATACTTCTCTACCTTCAGATTATGAGACTGATGTGTGGCCTACTGCACTAAGAAGGCTGGAGCGATAGCACGGTGGTAGGGCGTTTGCCTTGTGCACAGTCGGCCTGGCCGAGCCTGGTTCAATTCCCCTGCCCCTCTCGGAGAGCCTGGCAAGCTACCAAGAATCTTGCCCACATGGCAAAGCCTGGCAAACTCCCTGTGACATATTCAATATACCAAATACAGTAACAACAAGTCTCACGATGGAGACTGGGCCTGCTCGAGCAAATCGATGAACAACGGGAGGACAGTGTTATCTCTAAACAGTGCTATACTTCTCAAACAATAACTAGCTGCATGATCTTGGAAAAGTCACTTAAAGTACTGACATCTTTCTTTCTACCTTTAATACACATTGATAAATGGATGAAGAATATCTGAAATCCCAATTCATCCTAAGAATCCATAAATCACATCCACTACCATAAATTGTCTACCTATAATTTTCAACTTCACAAGTTAATTTATCAGCAACACAGCAATCTGCTATTCTTAACTCAGGACATTTTTTTTTTTATTAGTGAAGCACCATGAGGTACAGTTGTAGATTTACAAATCTTTGTGCTTTAGTTTCGGTCATACAATGATCAAATATCCATCCCTCCACCAGTGCCCATTTCCCCCCACCTCCCCTCCCACCCTGCCTCTGTGGCAGGGCATTCCCCTTTGTTCTCTCTCTCCTTTTGGGTGTTGTGGTCTGCAAAAGAGGCATTGAGTGGCAATCATGTTCAACATGCATTTCCCCTCCTGGGAGGATAACTCAGGACATTTTTTGATGAAGAACAAAGCAGAGCACAAATCACATGAAGAGAAGATAAAGCATTAAATCTTTTCAGTCCTAATTATACTAAAATCTAAAATCCAGAAACTGGCTATGAATTTAGCAAATTTAGCAAATAGTTAATGATTTTTTTTCTTTTTTGGGTCGTGCCCAGCAATGCGCAGGGGTTACTCCTGGCTCATGCACTCAGGAATATTGCACTCAGGAATATTCCTAGTGGTGCTCAGGGGACCATATGGGATTCTGGGAATTGAACCCGGGTTGGCCATGTGCAAGGCAAATGCCCTACCCACAGTGCAATTGCTCCAGCCCCAGTTGTTGAATATTTAAAGAGAATACAGTTGGAAAAAAGTAAGATCTAGAAAATAACTTTTGTAGATGATTTTTCCTTTCCTCATAGTATCTAGTTCTGTGCCCACCAGGCTTTTCCAGTGTCTCAGCTCCTTCCTTTCAACCAATTAAAAGTAGCCCATCACATGACTCTGTTCTTTTACAAATGTTTTCTATCTCCAAATGCCTTCCAGGATAAATGCAAACTCTATCAGAATACTCAGTATGCATTTCACGATGCAATTTTACTATTCTTCATTGAAGTTGAAGTTCCATTGAATCATAATCCACTCAGGTATAAAATAGATATCTCATTAAAAACAGGAACTTTAATATTTATTGATTTTAATATATCATTGGACTATTATAAACCCTCTTCATCTTTTCATTATGATGCAATGAACACTCTAGGATCAGAAGAAACTGAGTCACAAAGAGGCTAGACAACTTGCTCTACATTATTTAGTTAATGTTTGGAAGAGCTAAAATTCAAATTTGGGTTTTCTAATTCCACTACACCAGTAATGACTGCTCTCAAGAAGGTCTAAGTTAGGAAACTGGCTTGACTTCAAAAAAAAGGGGGGGGGGGTGATGGAGCCAGATATGATTAATGGAAGAAGAAATAATATGTACTATAATACTATATAAGCACAAACTTTGATAGTATATGTCCTCCCTGTCCTGCATTAAAGCTTGAGTAACCCCATTTGAATAATATATTGTATTATGTGTATATGTTATCTTAGGTTTGGGGTTTTTGTTTGGTTGGTGATTTTCTTTTTCAGTTTAAAAAAAATGCCAACATTGCTTATTCTGGGACTTCATAGTGAGTTCTGCTTGCTAAGGTAGAGGAATTTACCCTGATTATATAAATAGAGTAACAAGAGACCTGCTTAATGAAGCTGACTATAAAATTAGCAAGATCTCTTCTTTTTGTTCTCTACTCAAAATACATTTAACATACCACCTGTCAACTCTTATCTCCAAAGAACATTAAAGAGTTCAAGAAATCTGGGGAAAAGTACTACTGAGAGCAAAACAACTTCGTAGATAAAAATAGACGGCCAGGTCTTAGTAACTCTCTACTGGAACATTCTAGAAGTCTGTGAACTCCATTGCAATTAAACCCCTGGTGTGGATCAAAAGCAGCCCATGATTCAAGGTGGGCATCTACTCTTCTCATAACTATATTACATATTATTTAGAACGAATTATGTTACCTGTTTAGTTTATTGAGAATGGTGTCAATAATTCATGTATTTAAAATTGGATACTGATAATGTATCAAAGGTAAGAGGTGAAAGGAAATGTCACCACTCTTTGTAGAAACTGATTGTATAATCATCTCGAAGAATGTGTGGCATTTAATAGTATTGGCCAATGGGGTGAAGAACGCAGGACAAGGGAGTGCTATGAGCAATTAGAACTTGGGACAAGTTTACATGACCTCTGATCTCTCATTTGAAGCGGTCAGTTTCTTACTCCTGTTACTCTAACTTAGTTTCTTGATTGTCTTTAAAAAGTGACTCATAATAGGTGAACAGAAGTTGCCTTAAATCCATATAAAAATAAAGGTTAAAACATAAAATAGACATAGATAAGATTTTAGACGAAGATAAAAGACTAGAACCAATGGGCGAAAAGGTTACTTTTTTTAATATAAAAAGGTTAAAATAAAAGGCTAAAACCCCTGAGATGAAACATTTAAAATAATCGGGTAAATTTGATCAAGGGCCAAATACAGAAGAGCACTTAAAAATGAAAACAGTGTATTAGGAAAATGAAAAAATAAGAAAGGATATGTAATTTTAATATCAAAAGGCAGGAAGCTGAGAGATTAGGGAACAAAGAAGAGGCAGTAGAGGAAGTAAGGGGAAAATACAGGATAAAAATACTGTAGGAAGCAAATCAGGGAGTGGGATCCGGTTTCAGAGTACTCAAATGGCCAGGGCAATTTGGGAAGGCTTTGGGAACTGAGCTGGGTCTGGAATGTTTAGCATCATGGAGATGGTCAAGGACAGCCTGGCTGATCAGGGTTTCCCAGTGCACAATAATGGTGACCT
Organism: Sorex fumeus; assembly: GCF_029834395.1. NCBI lineage: Eukaryota > Metazoa > Chordata > Mammalia > Eulipotyphla > Soricidae > Sorex > Sorex fumeus. The sequence goes on along the minus strand of NW_026606134.1, from coordinate 4,942,726 downwards.
TTAGGACCAAACAAGTTTCCTTGAAACTTAGCCACAGACCCTCACCAGAGCCTTCCCTGCTTTATCAGTCAGTATCAGTGACTTTGGTCTTCCTTTACTGTTCAGAAAAACAAATTATGTTTCTCCACTTTTTACCATCTACATGACTTAAGGCAAATTTCTTCATCTCTCTGAGCTTTAATATTAATACCTGAGTTGTAAAATTATTGAACCAATGATCACAACACTACTCACAGCAATTCATCCTTGTCTAATTATTAGTAGTTTTCTTATTCCATTTCTACAGAGAGTCTCCGCCAATCATGAAACAATTCCCACAGTCCTCTCAGTCTTCACACTCACCTTTGTGACAGTAACATTTCAGCAGGAGTACCCCAGAGGTCAATAGCATTTCAATAGAAATGCAGGAGAATGCCTCTCATCAATGGTTTTTGTGTTGGTGACTCATTCCTGTGAATCTGACATTTAAAATCACCTACTCAAAGAAGATGGGCGTCAGGAAAGGCAGCACAAGTTAAAGGAAATATAATAAACGTTTCTGAAAAGGATATGGAAAAATTAACGATATGTCCTTCCCAATATTTCAGACTCTACAACATACGCACATTTTCTGTTCAACGCTTTTGATACAGACCACAACGGAGCTGTGAGTTTTGAGGTAAGTCCTAAGTGCTTTTAAAAATATTGCTTGACTTTATGGGGCTGTAGCGATAGCACAGTGGGTACGGCATTTGCCTTGCATGCAGCTGACCTGGGTTCGATTCCCAGCATCCCATATGGTCCCCCAAGCACTGCCAAGAGTAATTCCTGAGTGTAAGAGCCAAGAGGCCAAGAGTAACCCCTGTGCATTGCTGGGTGTGACCCAAAAAGAAAAAAAAAGTGCTTGACTTTAGACCCACTAAAAGGAATTGAACCTTTTTAGTGGGAAATTTTGATTTAGTGGTTTTATAGTTTTTAAAATTTCATTTTCATTTTTCATTTCATCATCCTGTTATTCGTCGATTGCCTCGAGCAGGCCCCAGTAACGGCTCTTTCATCCTAACCCTGAGATTATATTCAAGGCTCTTTAGGAGAATGAGACCCATCATTGTTAATGGTATTTGGCATATTTGGTACGCGATGGGGAGTTTGCCAGACTCTGCCTTGTGGGCAGGCTACATTTGATAGCCTGCAAGTTTGTCCAAAGTAGGAATGAGATAATAAGATGTCATAAAAAGATGTCCTGATAAGATGTCGCGCGGCCGCGCGGTTCCGGGGAGCTGGATTTTATAGTCTCTGAGTCTTGGCCGTTGATGGGATTACAGGGCGCCAGGGGGCCAGGTGGTGGGTGTGACCCCCGCCTACTGGAATTTGGAGGATCTGGGTGGAGGATGCTCGACTCCAATCCGAGTAAGCTTGGAGATCTCGGCCCCGGAACCCTCGTGGATTTGTCCCTCTGCCAGTACCTTCATGTGTGCGGAGAGTGGTCTCAGCATGGTGGTGGCTGGTCCTGGAGGTCTTCGGCTGCCGGAGGCCTGGTCGGGGCGGGGAGGAAAGCTCAACCCGCTCCCCTCCAACGGGCCCCGGCAAGGAACAGCCAGGCGCGGGGGCAGACTGCACTGTTCTCGTCCGGGAGCTGGATTTTATAGTCTCTGAGTCTTGGCCGTTGAGTAACCCCTGTGCGTCGCCAGGTATGACCCAAAAAGAAAAAAAAAATCATTCTTATTATCAAAGGAATACCTGACATAGTATCTTTCCTCACAATTTTTAGGTACACAATGAATTATTGCTGAATGTTGATGTAACACTATATAACACATCTCTAGAATATATTCATTTTAACTGAAACTTTATATTGGCAGCCTCCCATTTGACCTTCCAATCCAAGGTCTGACAACTCCGCTTCTATGCTATCTTTCCAAAACTCTGTGTCTGCCCATGTAAATGTAATTATGCAGTTTTTGTCGTTCTGTGAAAGCTTAATAGCTTAATATCCTGAAGATTTATTCATGTTTTCTAATAATGCAAGTTTTGTTGTTGTTGTTGTTGTTGTTGTTGTTCTGGAGGGCTTGTTTATTTGGGGCCACACCTGGCTGTGCTCAGGGCTTTACTCCTGGTAGGGTCAGGATACAGCATGCCAGGGATTGCACCCTCTACTATCTTTACTCCTGATAGGCTTTACTCCTGATAGGGTCATAGAGGACTGCACCCTCTACTATCTCTCCAGCCCCTTATCATGGTGCTTTTAATCCTTTATTGTTAATCTGATCTATCACATTAATTTATTTTCATATGGTGAGCCATATTTGTATCCAAAAAATAAATTCCACTTCTGAGGCCAGAGCAACAGTACAGCTGGTAGGGCACTTGCCTTGCATATGGCCAACCTTGGTTCGATTTCTGGCAACTCAGATGGTTCCCCGAGCCCCACCAGGAGTAATTCTTGAGTGCAGAGCCAGGAATAAGCCCTGAACACTGCCAGATGTGGCCTAAAAGCAAATAACAGAAACAGGGGAAAAGGATAAATTCCACTTCTTCATGGTAGACGATCCTTTTAATGTGCTTACAAATGTATTTTTTTTTTAGAATTTTTGCTGGCATATTTATCTGGAATATCTAGTTTCCTTTACTTGTGATGGTTTTTTATCTGACTTTCATAGCAGCATAATAAACTCACACATTTGTTTGGAAGTATTCTTTTCTCTTTAAAATTTTGGAGCATTTAGAAAGATTGTGTTAGCTTTTTTTATTATTTGGCAGAATTAGCCAATGAAAGCAATTTAGTCCTGGATTTTTCTTGTTGCAGTTTTTGATTCAATACCCAGATCGTAGATATGTCTAGACATCCTATTTATTCACATTATAGTTTGTAAGTTCTAAATTTCTAAAAATGAATCACTTTTTTCTAGGTTATCCAGCATATTGATAGGAAATTACTTCTAGAAGCCTCTCACAATTTTTCTTTCTTTTCCTATGGCATCAGTTATAATGTCCTCTCTTTGATTACTGCCTTATGTTTTGTTTTAGTCTAGCCTAGGGTTTGTCAGTATTTAAATTTTCAAAACCCTTCTGGAGTGATAGCACAGCGGTATGGCGTTTGCCTTGCATGCGGCTGACCTGGGTTTGATTCCCAGTGATGTCGGTGGGTCCCACGGGTGACTTATGTGAAGCGGGGAGGAGAAGGACAGTCACTCTCTCCCCATCCGCCTCTGCCACTCGGGACCCAGGGTTGCTGGGTTCTTGTCTCGCCTCGCAGAAAGGAATTTCAGGAGTAGACAAGCAGTGAAGTAAATAGATTTTATTTGGAGGATTTTTAGGTATGGAGGGAGGGAGAGAGAGTGAGAGAGTAAAGTTAGACACGAAAGCATGAAAGTATACATCTCAAGAGGGGAGATGCGGGCGACACATGTGCTCGGGAACCACATGTGCTCGGCCACGTGGGCGCAAGCAGCACATGGGCTCAAGCAGCATATGCGTGCACTTCCTTTGTTCAAGGTGGCCTTTATAGGGTTCCTCCAACCTGCCCCCACGTGGGGCTTCTTCCCAGGTAAATGTCCCGTTGCTAAGGAGGTTACCAGGCAGGATGGGAGTGGTGATGGTCTTCTTTGAAATTCCTTTCCTGGCCTTTTGTTCCTAGAGGAGCTTCTTTGGGTCTGTTGCTGGAGCCAGGTGAGGGTCATCTAGCCTTAGTTCCTGTTTTCCTATTTTCTGCAGGGCTGGCTTTTGTCGTTGCCTCGGGAGGGGAGGGGGCCCTCCCTGTCTACCTGCCTACATCAGTATGATTTTTGTACTAAGAAATATATGCTTGATCTTAGTTTCTGGATAAGAGCTCCAAAAAAACCTTAGGTTTTAAGATGTGAGAGCAAGGAAAGTACCTTTTGTCATGTTAATTAGATGACTCTGGGATCTCACCTCTTCTCAAGAAAATAGGTGATAGCCAGGAGAATCTGACCCAAAAAGAACAAAAAAGAGTTTAAAAAAAACCAGGAATTTGCAAGAAATCAAAAAATGTAGGCTGGCCAGTCAAAAAGAGGACTGCTCACTGCAGCTGGCAAGGGTAAACTGAGGCTTCCTCTTTCACTATCAGAGAAGCTTCCCCATGGACTTGCAACAAAGTCTGAAGGATAGGCAGGAGCTGGTCAGAACAATAAACCCACAATAACCGCCAAGCATATTAACATCTATGCTCTTGCAAATTGATGTTATGTTGGTGTGAATCTTCCCTTCGGGCTTAGGAACAGTGAGGAAGAGAGGGTTGGCAGCATCTGAGAAGGAAACATACTACTCACTGTCCCCACCTCTGTCACTGGGGAAGTTCCCAGGAGCCTTTAGGGCTGATGAGAGTCTCCTGTGAGTCCCTGCATGGCAGACACTCGGAGACAACACAGGCCTCTCCAGAAAGGACTGAGGTCCGGGTACCATCTTGGAAATGGTTAAGTCTAGATATTTTCCACCCATTCTTTGTCCCAAATTCTTTCCCAAGTAGAAGTGAATGGGGCTTTCCCAGGGAAATAAAGCCGTGAACTGCAAGTGATCTGTCCCGAGTTCCTGTAAGAACCTGTGCGGTGCCTCCTGGAGCCTCTCAGGCATCCATCTGTGCGTTGGTCTGGAATTCTGCCTCTTGGTGGCTTCCAGGGCTTCTGAGATGAATCTTTTGTCTCAAAGGCCGCCATGCCTTCAGGTAATTTGGGTTTCAGACACTGTTCTCCCCAACACATATTTCCCTGGTCCCCCCACTTTTCCTGCCTGCAAAATTATCACTGGAATAAATGAATGAAGTTAAAGGGAGAATCGGGCATCAGTATAGGAGCAATGGAGTCTGGTGCAGAGACAAGGCAAAGCCCAGAGAAGGCATTTCTTGGCCTGTTCCCCCTCACGGCCGGTGGCTGCCATCCTCCAGAGGCCACTGGACAGTCAGGTTTGGACCCGCAGTGACAAGACACGTGGGGCCTCATGGGATGGGGGTGGAGCCAGCCCTTTCCTCCCCATCCCAACAAGATCCTGAGTCACCGCCCACAAATGACCTCTCTGGCTCTTGATCAAGCTGCTTAACAGCCATGATCCCAGGGACTCAGAAACAAATCTTGAAACCCAGCGGCTTTTGGCAGAAATGCGTCTGGACCTTGCAGTAGATTACTGTCGCTGGGCCATCCCAGAGGGGAAAGGGTGCTGTCCCTCTGCCGGCTCCCCCTAGGTGGCTCGGTGGTCACCATCTGCCAGAGGCTCTGGACAGTCAGGTTTGGGCCTACAGTGATGAGACAAGTGGGTCCTCATGGGATGGGGGTGGAGCCGGCCCTTTCCTCTCCCATCTTGCATTTGCAAAGAGAGTTTGCAAAGAGAAGGCATTTGCAAAGCCCCTTGGAAGTTAGAGAACAAAGGGAAGGCCTTCCCCCAACCCCTCCTCCAACTCACTACCTTCCATTCCAACCCCCCCTTCCCCTCACAGATAGCTGAGTAAGAGGTACATCTAGGGGCTGACACCTCCAAGGAAGGATAATGCACAGGCTAGCTAGACCTTCTTGTAAAAGGTGAGAAGTTGTTGAATTTTTTTCACAGGGAAATCGAGGTATCACAGCTGCTTTCCTAAAAACAAGACAGGGGTCAGCCGCCCTGTTCCAGGAGGCCAGACAGGAGGTGATGAGAAACTAGTTGCTGTGAAAACATTGGCAAGGAAAGGAAGACAGGAGTGGAAGGCAATGAAGTGAGAAGTGGGAAGCAACCACATTCCTCATTTCAGTAAAATCCCGCTTAGGAATGGGAAGTTCAAGACTGTAGTTCTTCAAACACAAGGGCTTAGTGGGGACAAAATGAGCCAAAAATGGGTCACTCGCAGAGACATATGTCACGGGTTCCAGGACACAAAGAGCCTCATGCAGACAGGGCCCTGTCCTAGGCATACTGGGCCAAGCACCTCTGTTGGCCACGTCATCTAACCCAACCAAGAAGCGTCACTCCAAAGAGTCAAAGCTGGAATGACTAAACAGAGGGCAGGGGTAAGGAGCCTGTCACGGGCAAGGTGAAGGCAGTTGTCCTGTCTGTGAACATAACAGTGAGAAGCAGTTCATAATTTTGCAGTTGCTAGATCCCTGAAATATTTTTCTTCTGGTTGTCCCCTGATGGACAGCCCGGTTCTCATACCTGGTCCATGTTTGCTCGACTTGACCAAGGAAAGTTTGTCCTAAGACCTTCCCAGGCCTTTTGGGTTCTGTCTTTCCCCACACAGAAAATAAGTTCAGGAAAAGATGAGCAGTGAAGTTAAAACAGGCTTTATTTGGAAGTTTTGAGGTGGGGGGGGGGGAATGTCTGTGTGGGGGGGAGAGAGAGAGGGAGAGAGAGAGAGAGAGAGAGAGCATCATGCTTAGATAGAGACAGAGAGAGCAAGTATGCATCATGCTTAAGAGAAAATGTGGGCTTCTCCAGAGTGGAGAGGGAGCTAGTACACCTGGCAGAATCAGATATGAAATTATCAAGTGCACATCCCAAGAGGGGAGATGCGGGTGATGTGCACTCAGGTACCCCTGGGCACAGCAGCACATGGGCTCAGATAGCATATGCCCATGCTTCCTTGATTTAAATTAGTTTTTACAGGCTTTCTCCCAACCTGCCCCACGTGGGGCTTTCTTCGTAGATGAGAGTCCATTGCTGGGGTGGTTGCCAAGTGGGTAGAGTTGGGAGTAGTTGACAGTCTTCTTTAGTATTCCTTCCCTGGCCTTCCTTCCTCCTAAAGTTTCTCTCAACGGCATATTCAGGCTTCTGTGGGTTTGTGCTGGTGCCAGATAAAGTCGAATCGGGCCTGAGTTCCTGTGTCCACATGGTGAATTTTGAGCACCCTTGGGGTTATTGGTTTTATTACCTCCCAAGAACTCATTGCCATAGTGGGGGCCTTTGCCCCATTTGCCTTTCTGTCTGCTTCAGTTATCCCTGCTCTCATCCCTGGCCCGTGTTTACTTTGCCAGATGAATTCCAGCACAGTCTCAGTTGAGATTTTGCAGTAAGGGAGTTTCGTGGACTCAGATAAGCACCAGAGAAGCCAAATTGGGAGCTGAATTACAGAAGTTGATGACCACAGGCAAAGAACTCATGGGCGTGAGCACATCAGGGATGACTTTGTAAGAGGCAAAAATTACATCCTAGTGAGACAATGGGCTGTCGAAGTTGTGATCAGCAAAGCAAGTTACAGAAGCAAAATAAGTTAGTTAATGCTCAACTGGCTTATGGCCATGGAGAACAACTGGCTGGCAGTTATGGAGGACAGTCGCCTTTAGGGAGGCAGTGATTCTGGGAGCTGAACAGTTTGTTTATGGGCTGTACTTGTTAAGGGGTTACATCTGCCTCTTGGAACAACGGAAAGGAGTTCCCATCCTCTGATAAGCTAAGAGAGGAATAAAGATGGAGTCCCTAATGTCAAGAGTCAAAAAGTCAAAGTCACCTGCTACATCTTTCTATAGCTAGTTGGCAGAGAATGTCGGGCAAAAACTCCTAGTAATTTTATTACTGAAATGAACTATGTATTTAGAAACACACCATCAATTACCTATAGCATAATGCAACCAATTTTATATGCAAATTTAGTGTGGTGTTAATAATACAGCAGTGTAACACTGCTCTTACAATATTTATGTAAACGTCTAGTAATGGTGATGGCTGTTGATTATAATTTGGGAAATTACTTGTAATGGCTATATAGAATGAGCATGTTGGTGAATAGATTTAAAGGCAGACTAATGACTAAATTCACAAATGATAAATCACCATCAAATTTAAAGCTCAGGCATTTATGTAAACTGATAGTTCTATATTTCTAGACCAGAAAGGGGCTAGATACTAGAACTAATTGGATGTATTTTGAGCAGTAATAATATCTTGGGATGGACTGCAGAGAATATACTGATTCAACAATAAATGAAGCTTTCTATTTAACTTGCCTAAACCCAAAAGGAAAAGTGAGCAAGACCAGGAGGGGTCCTAATCCCCACTTTGTCTTCAAGTGATTGTAAATTCTGGGTGGAGTATTTAAACTCAGGGTTTCTACTGTTATGGGGGAACAGATAGAGTGCCTTCTTGTCAAGGCATGAGATCATGATCACAATCATCCTGTTGTTCATTGATTGCCTTGAGCAGGCCCCAGTAACGTCTGAACTTCCTTATTTCACTTGCTCAGTGGAAGGAGCTGGGACCTCGGAAAGGATTGAATGAAACAGAGCTCACAACCCACCTCTGGGGGTCACTATAGGTTTTAAGCTAAGTCTCTAGGATGGGTGAAGAGCTCACTTTGGGTTAGTGTGAGAAATACCAGTAGATTAGTAGATGGAGTAATAGATATTTAGAAAAGGTTGATGCCTATTTATGTCAGGTTTGGGAATTGAGTTCTAGCACCAAAAATGCATCTCTTTTCTGTCTTTATAGGAAGTGATTTTATTTTTAAATTGATGCAAAAAAATTGAAGGTGAACTGCAAATAAATAAATAAAGGGCCTATATAATTCACATGCAACAAGATCAAGAACTGGACAGGGTGTGGGAAAAGGGAATCCTGATGATATACTCTTGATGGGAATGGAAGGTGGCTCAATCATTTTGGGAAATAATATAAAGCTTCCATGAGAAGAAGCTACTGCCATATTTTAAAAAGTGAAGCTTTAAAATATATTTTATTGAGATTCTGTGGTTTATAATATTGTTAGTGATGGTTTACCTATACTTGCAAATTGCTACAAATATTAATAAGCAACTGAACTGCAATACCGATGAGTCTGTTTCATATAAGCTCACAATTTATGGTCCATGGTACAAAAATGTCAGGTGCTAAAATCATAGTGTCTGTATAATCACAGATGCTCACACATCAATTCCAATCAAACTCCCAGTTCCAGCTCCAATACTAACTTGCTACCTGCTATATTTCTCTGAATATCTGTCTATAACATAAAACCATTATCTGTCCCTCTTGCTATGTGTGGCTGACAAGAAATAATGTTTGGAAGAGGCCACAGAGATATTATGGTGTATAGGGCACTTGCCTTGCACACAGCTACCTGGGTTGACCCCCTGAACCCTGTATGATCCACTGAAAGTGCCAAGAGTGATCCCTGGGGCACAGAACCAGGAGTAACACATAAGCAGTGGTAACGGCTCTAGTCCAGCGGTCGTCTCCAAATTGCATCATGTGTCCAGCCCATCTGATTTTCGATGCCTTGGCAAACGAGACAGCATCCCTAATTCTCAATTGTCGATGGAGGTTGGAACTCTGGATTCTTTATCTCACTTGAGTGAAGCATGATACTCCAAGCATAGCTCTTTCTATTCTTCTTTGGGAGACCCGAATAGCATTCTCATCCTGTTTTCGTAGAGCCCAGGTCTCTGGGGTGTATGTTAATGCAGAAAGAACAGTGGAATCGAAGAGATGTGCCTGAAGCCAGAGGTTCTTCATTCTCTTAGCTATTTCTTAGATGCTCTTGAAGGTGTTCCAAGCCACTCTCTTCCTCCTGCACAACTCAGGTGCCAGATCATTTGTCATGTTGAGTTCTCGACCTAGGTATACATAACTGTTGCATTCATAAATGTTCATTCCGTTGAGAGCAAATGGAACATCAGGAATGAGTCCATTTCTCTTAAACATTGTCTTCATGAGATTCAGCATTAGGCTGACCTTTCCACGCTCATGGTCGAAGTTGGCCAGCATTTGTGCTGCTTAGTGTTTGGTGTTATTAGAACAATGTCAACAGTGAAGCAGAGGTGGTGTAGTTACTGACAGTCTATCTTCACTCCCATTCCTTCCCATTCCAGCCATCGCATGATGTTCTTGAGGGTGGCACTGAAGAGTTTTGGTGAAAAAGTATCACCCAGCCGAACCCCTCTCTTGACATGGATGATCACTTCCTTGTAGAATGGTGAGATCCTGGTAGTGAATCCTAATGTATTGAGTTTGAATGCCCTATTTGGCTAGGGCTTCGACAACTGCTTCAGTCTCAACAGAATCAAAGGCCTTCTTTAAATCAATAAACATTAGACAGAGAGCATATTGAACTCCCAAGAAACCTCAATGACCTTGGTTATCTTGTGGATATGGTTGATGGTGCCGAATCCTTTTTGGAACCCAGCTTGCTTGCATGGTTGTCCTTCATCTAGTGTTCTGCCAATCCTATTCAGGATGACTTGAGTGAACAGCTTGTAGACACCAGACAACAGACAGATCAGGCAATAGTTGCCAATGTCGTGGATGTCTCCCTTCTTGTACTGTAGTACAGTCCTGCTGGCTTTCCCCTGGGATGGAATCTTGCATTCAGACAGGTAGAAGAGCTGAGCAGTGTATTGATGAGTAGTGATGGCAGGTTCTTCAGGTGTTTGGGTCTGACCTTGTCTGGTCTGGGTGCTCTTCACTTCTTTACTGATGAAATGGCATGTCAGATTTCAGAAGGGAGAACATTCGGAACAACATATCCATCCTGTGGAACTTGGTATGTGGGCAGGTGGATGTGACTATAAAAGAGATCCGGGTAGAAGTCATAGATAATCTTCTCCATTGCCCTTCTGGAAGAGGTGATAGATTGAACAAGATGTTGGAGGGCAGTCATCTTGGTCTTGTAGTTGGCGAAGGACAGGCGGGCATTGTGAATGCTTTTCCCAGCTTCTGCTGCATCTGCCTGCACTGCTGTTCTTCTCTCTTTGAGGTCTTCCTTGATCACTTTTCTGCACTGCTTTTCGAGCTCAGAAGTTTGTTTGTGGTTGCCTGAGGCCTGTGCCAAGCCATGTTGGCGAATAAGCTCGAGTTTTCGAAGACTGGTGTCTTTTTTGGCTATCTCTCTCTCAGCGTTCCTCACATAATCATGGAGGTGCTGAACCAGTTGATTGTATTCTTTGTCAATATTGTCAATGACAGCATCTTCCCATGTTGCCACAATAGTGCTAAGTCTGTACTTTCAATGCATGTATGCTGGCATCGGATACATCCATCGAGGATCTGATGATGGAAGCGCAAAAGATCAAGTATGACATCACTGGTCTGACTGAGACGAGAAGGCATCAAGCACATCAAGCCATTTTTGACACTGGAGAAGAACTGTTCCTTGGAACATGCAACAAAAGAGGCATCGGTGGTGTCAGTGTCCTTGTCAACACGAACTTGACCTTGAGCACTAATTCATTCAAATGCCTAAAAACCGAAATCAGACGATTACACTTGAATAGATGTGGCTCACTGCTGGCAGTTTTTATCTTTGTTGTCTATGCACCAACATCCAATTACAATGAAGAAATTGAGAAGTTGTACATGGATCAAGAGAAGTTCTATAAAGAAGACCACACCTTCTACAAAATCATTGTTGGTGATTTTAACATCAAGATAGGACTGAGAAGATCAGCCAAAGAACTCCACATCGGGACCCATGGCCTATAATGGAACGAACAGGGTGAGAGACTGAGTTTATCATGTTGACCAAGGCTATCTATCCACGGTAACTCACAGTTCCAGAAGGTCCAATCTAAACATTGGACATGAAAATCTCCCGGTAGACAGTTTCACAATGAAATTGACCACATCATATTCAATTGACGGTTTTGCCTGACCGATGTCGCTGTTGTCCCAAAATTCCAAATGGGATAAGACCACCGTCCCGTTTGTGCAAAATTCTACTTCACGAAGCAGGGAGAAAGGGCTGCAAAGTTTAAGATGAGAACTCCCAGAATGACCACCAACTGGGAGCTCTTTGGCATTATTTCGGCAACATGGGTTCTATACACAAATCAGAAATCTGGAGTCACAGTATTAAATTAAGATCCCTTAGCCTAGGAAATGTGCTTCTTTCGGAAAGTCAAAATCATGATAGAGAAAATATTTGCCACAAAATTATTTATCATAAAGAAAAATTTAAACTAATTTTTACCCAGCAAAGGGTAATAATGGTTAACTGCTCTATACTATATCCATATGACAAAGTGTGGTTTCAGTCCCCAGGATGCACTCTAGTAGATGGTAAAATCAACTAGATAGTTAATGATTTGAATCTTTTTAAGTTAATGAAAAAATAAATTGGTTTTTGGTGTGTGTGTGTGTGTGTGTGTGTGTGTGTGTGTGTGTGTGGACTAGGTTCCCTTTAAAATGTAATTCTCATGAGATTTTGATCCCAAAATGTTTGAAAGTCACTGAAATAGCATTATTAGATTAAGCACTATAAAATTACTATCTTTGACAGATAAAAATTAAATTGGCAATTTCATAGGGTTCCATCTAATAAGTGCTTTTTAAGTGATGCCACAATGAATTTCCAGTAATATGGGAAAATTCTCTTAAGTGCTTCCAATTTCATATACAGAATATGTATTTATTTGTATATGAATATATATTCATTTCACCTTTGCTATAAATATATGCTAAGGCATGCACAAATGAAATGATGCAAATGCTCAATAGATATAGGATAGGATTGTTTAACTGAAAATTTCTGTAAATTTTATATAAATTAAGGACTGTATTTACATATAAGTATTGTACAATTATATATGTATATATTCATAAATTTGGGGGGCCAGAGAGGTAGATCAACATGCTGAGCACATTCTTTGCATGCAAGGAAACAAGGTTTGATCCTAGCATTGCATGGCCCTCTGAGCACTATCAGGAGTAAGCCCTGAGCACAGGGCCAGAAAGAGCGTCCAGTACCACTGGGTGTGACTCTAAAAGTCAATAAACAAATAAATATTCATCATCATTAAGTCTCCAGTGACATCAATCTAAAGAACTTTTTCTTTTCTATTGACTTCCTGTGACTGTGGCTAGGCTATTTTGTTTTGGTTTGGCTTGGGGGTCATATCTAGTGATGTTCAGGGATTACTTCAGACTCTGCTCTCAGGGATCACTCCTGCTGGTGCTTGGGATTCCAGGGATAGAACCCAGGTCAGGTGGTGCAAGGCAAATGCCCTACCCATGGTCCAGGCTCTCTCTTTGGCCCGTGTACTATCCTAGTACTATTGTACTATGCCAATTTAGTGTTTATTTTTAAAAAACACTAAATTTCCCTTATTGCTAGTATTGTTTTCCATCAGGAGAAGTATACTGTCTCTTCTATGTGGTCAAACCAATGTAGAAATCTTGGGGATCAAATTCCTTGTTGTTTCGGGGACATGTTGATATCATTATCAGTTGTAAAGTAACACAAAGTTTAGGTGGTATGTGAAATGATATATTTCAACTCCCTTAAAGTCTTGTTCAGCCACTGTGGAGGTTTAATCCTCCAAGGGAGCTCAAACTAGAATGTGGAAAATATCATGGGAGATAGTCCAGGGGCTAAGGTGAATGTCTTGCATGCAGTGACCCTGAATCCCTAATACCACATGGCCCCCAAGCATTGTTGGGTACAGCTGTACCACAGTGGGGTTGGATCCAGGCAGGAAGGCAGTAGATCCAACGTCCCTGGCACAGTGACCTGCAGAGACTTTAAGGAGAAATTTGGTAGATAACTACAACTCACTTCTAAACAAGAATGGGTCCAGTAAGTCGATTCATAATGCCGTCTTCCTTCTTTTGCCTTAATTCTAACACAGCAGAAGCTAAAATTCAGTACCCATCCCTCACAATATTCAAACATTTTGACCATGGATTTATCATTCTTTCACAGGCTGAGGAATTTCCTGGTAAGATCTAGAACTGGCCTCCCTTACAGAGGGCCCGGGGATATCTGAGAGAAAAGCAGAAATCCCAAATTCAATACCTTGACCCGGTAAAGGAGGTCCACCCTAGGTACCACTACCTGACTCGATCTCCATATTAACCCACCAGAATCCTAAAGGTCTAGAGATAGGCTTTGAATAGGTTCAGTCTAAAAGCCTGCTCAAGTGGTCTCAACAACACATTTTGGTAGGCTGTGTCTCTGAAAAGAGCTCCCATGGGTTACCAAACCCATGTCCCAGTATTTGCTGTCTAAAGCCAGTGACCAGAGAGACAAAATTTGGTGCAGTTAAAATGAGATTATTCAGATGCTACCAGCCTTGTCTTCCAAATACATATCACTCTCAGGTTGGGGTCAGAGTTTTACAGAGAACTCAATGGGAATGTCCATTAGAAAGAAAAAAAAAAAAAGAAAGAAAAATGGAATAGTACTTCCAGGGAGAAAAAGATGCTAACTATCCCTTCCTTCATCAAGAAGAGCAGCTGGTGCCTGGAATTTAATAAACCCCAGGAAATATAGTCTGTTCTATGTAAAATTTTGAGATGCACAACTCCAAAAAGTGCCATCACACTTGAGTCTACTGTGAAATACATTTGTGTATTTTGTAATTTCCCCCCAGCAGGTGACAGGGAAAATACTTTGAAGGAGAACCATCTCCCTCTAAACTTCTCACCTAGTGGCTCCGACCCTTTCAGCAAGCCTCCATTTCTCATCATTTGTACATGGAGGAGTCATTCTGCTTCCCTCTCCAGACTCTTACACACTCACAAACTGTCCAAACTGTCCTCCCATTGTTCATCAATTTGCCTGTGTGGGCCAAGTAACGTCTCCATTTTGAGACTTGCTGTTACTGTTTTTGGCATATTGAATATGTTACGGGTACTCTTGGTAGCTTGCTGGGCTCTCCAAGAGGCGCGGAGGAATTGAACCCGGATCGGCCAGGCTGGCTGCATGCAAGGCAAAGGCCCTACCACTGTGCTATCACTCCAGCCCACATCACATTATCATTTGATATCTAAGAAAAGAACACACAATGGCTCCTATCTTAAGGACCATTCCACATTTCTTACCATTTTTTTCTGGGTTATTTTGGCCTGGGATGGAACCCAAACCCTCGCATATTGCAGGCACACTACCACCCAGCCATGTCGCCACTCTTGTTATTTCTTGTTAGCAGATGGTTGTGAGGGAAGTGTGTTCTGTATGTCTGCTTGTATGTTTAAGATACAGCGTGACATTCTTTTCAGGAAAGTGCTCTGTGTACCTGCAGTGTTAAACTACTTATACACTTCTACACTTAATCATGTATGTCACACCACTAGAGGGTCTGTTCTGACAATAATTCTAGTTTCACAACTGATTTGAATCAAGATTTCCAGTCAGAAGATGACAATATTTACAACAAAGGAGTGTGCTTATATCCTCAAAAAAATCTTGAGAAACAGATGATCAGGAATAGATAGATCATCTACTAAATAATTGATTCAAAGTCCAGAGTATACTTGATCTTCTATCATTTGAGAATGTATTGATTTTTGTTTTACTCTTTTAGAAATGTCATAAAATTTGGTTGTTTTTTTTTTTTAAGGATTTCATCAAGGGTCTTTCCATTTTGCTTCGGGGGACAGTACAAGAAAAACTCAACTGGGCATTTAATTTGTATGACATCAACAAAGACGGGTATATCACTAAGGAGGTAAGAAATCACCAGTACTTCCATTGTTTTTTAACTTCACAATGTTAAAATGAATGTCATTACTAAAAGGAAACACTTTTGTTCAGAAAACCCAAAATATTATGTTAGTGGATTACGTATTTAAATATAAAATAAAATTTGTCATGTGTAAGACGAATTCATGGTTAATCTCCAACGTAAAAATGTAACATGAAGAGTGCATTATTACCTTACAATGACATTTTACTAAATACCGTAATTGAAATAAAGATAGTGAATGTAATATATGAGAAGAAAATGTGCCAAACTATGTTACAAAATTTGACTTAAAATCATTTTCCCCCTAGAAACAAAGTCAATTTTACTATCATTATTAATGATGTTACACTGCATAGGAAATTACATGGTGTGATATACTTCAAGACAAGTTATCTTAAAGAAGGTTATAGGCTGAAATAAGAGAGTCATATTTTATGGGTTAGTACACTTACTTTGGCGGCTTCCTAGTGTTACTCAGAGGCTGTGCTGGGTAGCATTAAGAATCTACTTGGTGAGGCTGGAGTGGGGAGGGGGCTTTTGTGCTGGGGACTGAGCCAGAGGGGTGGGCAGTATATGCATCCCCACCCTTTTAGATGCCTTCATGAGCCAACTCAAAACAAAGAAGCAAGGGAGAGCAATGGGATAAATCAGGGGTGGGAAATCACTTGTCCTGTGAAATCTTGTGGTCTGAGCCTAGAACATGATGGGACAGACAAGAAAGCTTCTGACCATCTCCCAAGATTAGCTACACATATTGTATGGTCTGAAATGCTAAAATATCCAAATGGCCCTTGGCAGAAAAAAAAATTCCCATCCCTAGACTATGGTTATAAACTTAAGTCAGAATAAGCAAGGTTGATGGACTATATTGGTGCCTGGATCCTGGCTGGGGAGTGGAGAGGAAGGGATTCAATGTTCATACCTCCGTCTTCTCATTGCCTCATTTGCTTTCCACGAAAATACATACTGAGCAAAAACAACAATAAAACAACCCTAAACAAAACAATCCTTGGGTCACCAGCATTGGTGGAAGCAGACAGGGCAGGGTAGGGTGGGGCTCCTGGTTTTAATCCCTTGGTCACCTGAGGATGGTGGGAGCAGGCAGAGGATCTCTGTTTCCAGGTCCATTGAGCCTGGAGTCCAAGGTATCAGAGTTCTGCTTACACACAGATGACTCACCCTACCGGAACCAGACATCTACCACCAGCAGATCTCTACTACCTCCACTACTTCCACTACCCAGCTGCCACCATGCTCCAGGACGCTTTCCGGATGCTTGGGCTGAGACTCACGCATGAGTGAAGCCCCACAGAACCAGATAAGCGGAACTCTGAGACCTTGGACTCCAGCCTCAACAGACCCGGAAACAGAGATCCTCTGCCTGCTCCCACCAACCTCAGGTGACCAAGGGATTAAAACGAGGAGCCCCACCCTACTCTACTCTGTCAGCTTCCACCAACAGCCAGGGACCCAGGGATTACACACAGAAGACCCATCCTACCGGTACCAGATAAATACCTCACCAGCAGACCTCCACTATCCAGTCACTGCCACACTCCAGGATGCTTTCTGGACCACGCGGCTGCAAAGCAGCCACGCAACACATAATAAGACACTTAATACCCATCTTCCAGGATTGCTGCACCATATTTGATGGGGTTCAAATATGGTTTGAACCATGGGAACACCTGCAAGTGTGATTAGAGACCACCCTAAAAGCCTCTATCCCTCTTGAAGAGCCTGGCAAGCTACTGAGAGTTTCCTGCCTACACAGCAGAGCCTGGCAATCTATCTGTGGCGAATTCGATATGCCAAAACCAGTAAATACAATGGGTCTCATTCCCCTGACCCTGAAAGAGCCACCAATACGGCAGTGTTAAGAAGGATGAGGATGGAGAGGCTGATAAAATCTCAAGGCCGAACTAGGCTGCCAAAATGAAGAAAGACAAAAATGACTGTCTATACTTTCAATGCACGTACGCTGGCATCAGATGCATCCATCAAGGACCTGATGGAACAAGCACAAAAGATCAAGTACAACATCATAGGTCTGACCAAGCCAAGAAGGCATCAAACACATCATGCAGTTTTCAACACTGGAGAAGAACTGTTCCTCGGATCATGCAACAAAAGAGGTGTCGGAGGTGTCGTTGTCTTTGTCAAAACGAACTTGGCCATGAGCATTAATTTATTCGAATGCCTAACAACCTGAATCGGACAATTACACTTGAATAGATGTGGCTCACTACTGGCAGTTTCTGTCTTTGTTGTCTATGCACCAGTTATGATGGAAAAATTGAGAAGTTCTACATGGAGCTGGAGAAGTTCTATAAAGAAGACCACACCTTCTACAAGATCATTGTTGGTGATTTTAATGCCAAGATAGGACCGAAAAGATCAGCTGAAGAACTCCAATTGGGTCTCATGGCCTAGAATAGAACGAACGGGGTGAGAGACTGTCTGAGTTCATCATGTTGACCAAGATAATCCATGGTAACTCACAGTTCCAGAAGGCTGAATCTAAACATTGGACTTGGGAGTCTCCTGGTGGACAGTTCCACAACGAAACTGACCACATCATAATTCAATCTACAGTTTTGCTTGACTGATGTCGCTGTTGTCCCAAAATTCCAAATGGGATTGGACTACCGTCTCCTTCGTGCAAAATTCTACTTCACAGAGCGGGAAGAAAGGGTTGCAAGGTTTAAGAAGAAAACTGCCAGAACAACCACTAACTGGAAGCTCTTTGGCACTATTATGGCAACATAGGAAGATGCCGTGTTGACAACATTGGCAAGGAATACAATCCACTGGTTCAGCACCTCCATGATTGTGCGAGGAACGCCAAGAGAGAGATAGCCACAAAAAGACGCCTGTCTTCAAAAACTCTTGAGTTTATTTGCTAACGTGGCTTGGCGCAAGCCTCAAGCAACCACAAGTGAATATCCAAGCTCGCAAAGCAGTGTAGCGAAGCGATCAAGGAAGACCTCAAAAAGAGAAGAGCAGCAGTGCTGGCAGATGCGGCAGAAGTCGGGAAAAGCATTCTCAATGCCCACCTGTCCTTCGCCAACTACAAGACCAAGATGACTACCCTCCGACGTCCTGATGGATACATCACATCCTCCAGAAGGGCAATGAAGAAGATTATTCATGACTTCTACTTGGATCTCTTCTATAGCCACATCCACCTGCCCACATACCAAATTCCGCAGGATGGATATGTCGTTCCCAACGTTCTCCTTTCCGAAATCCGACACACCATTTCGTTGATAAAGAAATGAACAGCACCTGGCCCAGACAAGGTCAGACCTGAACACCTGAAGACTCTGCTGTCAGTACTCATCAATACACTGGCTCGGCTCTTCACACACTACCTGTCTGAATGCAAGGTTCCATCGCAATGGAAAACCAGCAGGACTGTACTGCTGTACAAGAAGGGAGACATCCACAACACTGGCAACTATCACCTGATCTGCCTGTTGTCTGGTGTCTACAGTGTCTACAAGCTGTTCACTTGAGTCATCCTGAATAGGATTGGCAGAACACTAGATGAAGAACAACCATGCGAGCAAGCCGGGTTCCGCAAAGATTCAGCATTGTTTCTCCTGGACTGCCCATTAACTTAACCCATAGATTTTTACGTGAAGGAAACAAATGGCACAATAAATTTCTAAAAGATACTACCTTTTACTAAGATGGAAAATAAGTCAATAATGGAAAATAAGTCAATAAATAGATCTGAATAAAAATAAGAAAATCTCAAGGTGCTCTCCCAGCGTGTTTTTGCTATAGCCCAGGTACCACCGGGATGGTCTTCGTGGTGCCGCGCAGAGGAGAGTCCAACCAGCATCACACACCTTCAGGTTCCTACATTGAACAAAGTATTTGGTTGGCCAAATACTGCCTGGACTAGTCCTTGGACTCCCTGAGCACTGCTCAAGAGCATATCTCTTGCCCATTCCCCCCCCCAAAAAAAAAAACCAGAATATTCCCTTCCTGATGTGTGGAAATTTACTTAAAACCAGTATCAAAGTTCTTAGATTCTGATTTTGTTTTTTAAGCACAAAACTGTTGGCTTTCTGAGACAACCAAGGCAATGGATTAAGATTCAAAGGCAAGTCAAGGTTTTGCAGTTGAGTGATCTGATAGGAAAAATCTGGCAAATTTGCAGTCTGCCTGCCATGTATAGTTTTGCTGCCTTGTGTGTCTTTCACTTTGCAGGAAATGCTTGATATAATGAAGGCGATCTATGACATGATGGGTAAATGCACATATCCTGTCCTCAAGGAAGACGCTCCTAGACAGCATGTGGAAACATTTTTCCAGGTAGGAATGCAAATACAAGTGGAGAGAAAACAGAGGCCAGAGTGATAATACAGGGGGCAGGGTATTTGCCCTGCATGCAGCTGACCCTGGCACCCCCTATGGTCCCCCAAACACCACCAGGAGTGATCCCTGAGCACAGTCAGCTGTAGGATCTGTCCACTTTTGGGTGTGTACCCCCTCTAAAATAAAAAGATGAGACAACGTTGAGAAAATTTTGTGATATTTGCCAAGTCTCAAAAGTTAAAAGAATGCAGAGACTAAGTTTCTGAAAGAGAAACTGGAGAGAGTAGCAGGGCTCAGGTGCTTGTCTTGAATCAGCTGGCCCGGTTTGAGCTGTAGCACTGCATATGGTCCCCCAAGCACTGCCAGGAAAGATCCCTGAGCAAAGAGCCAGAGCACAGCCCCCAAACAACAATATTCTCCACCCCAAGTAACGATTCTGGATTTAAATTTATCGTAAGGCTGGTTAACTACACTTACTAAACACTCACTAGGCAGAACAGTAAGCAATTGCCATGTTTTACACACACTTGTGGGGGGAATGGGGACAGTTATTTTACTTTTTTGAGATTTTGTGGTTTGCAACATCTTTAATTATACCTGAGTATAATTCCAACACCACACTCATCACCAATGTATCTACCTCCCTCCCTCAGACTCTAACGCCCCTCCCCCATTTCAACTGCCCCTCCCTGAACAAATCAATTGGGTGGATGAGATCTCCTACTAAGTTGCCTTTGGCCCTTTGGTGCTCCCTTCTGGGTATCTGCAAGTCCCATCTCGAGCGATCCTTCTGCATCAACCCTTCTCTCTGACTTAGTACATTCCCCAGCACCATCCATGTTGCGTGATTTTGTTCTTTGAGATGCATCATATTCCATAATGCATCAAAACAACTTCTTGATCCATTTATTCATGGTTGAGCATTTGGCTACTGTACTAAGTGTGGCGATGAACATAGGTATGAATATAGCCTTTCACATGTATGTCTTTGTGTTTTGGGGAGAGATGTCAAGAAGTGGAGCCAGGTCATGCAGTAGTTCTATACCTGTTTTGATAGATCTCCATAACTCTTTTCATAGAGGCTGAACCAGAAAACATCACCACAAGTGAATGAGGGTTCCATTCTCACCACTATTTCTAGACATTTACATATGTGCCACTTTGACAGGCATGAGATGAAATCCTGTTGTGTTTATTTACATTTTCCTAATCATGAGTGATAATGAGCACTTTTTTCATTTGTCTTACATTTCTTTTTTCAATTCTCTCAACTATATGATCAGGTTACAAATCCTCATTAGCCCCATTTTGCAGATGGCAAACCAAGGCTCTGAAAGCAAATTGCCTTAAGCTGTGTCACAGAAAGAAAGCAGGATTTTTCTGTGGGCCGTATATGAGATCCACGCTGTTGTACTGAGAAAGGCAATACCATAGAAACTTGAAAGTTTCCCCTGATTCTCATTGCAAAGAAATCCCTAACCTGCATTCTAAAAGGCCCGTTACCATAACATGCCGATGGGGTTTTCACTCCATCAGCTTCTTGTTCATTTGGTGGATCTGACTGTCACCAAGGGTAAGTCTGAACAAAGATTTTTCCTTTTTCCTTTCTAAACAGAAAATGGACAAAAACAAAGATGGAGTTGTTACCATTGATGAGTTCATCGAAAGTTGCCAAAAAGTAAGCAATGAGTATTTAAGAATTTTCCCTTTTGTTTTTATAAGAACTAAAAATATTGCTAGGTACATTTCACCTGAGCAAACGAGAACATCCAGATGCACAGGCTTACTGCCTCTACACAGCGAGATACACCCACCACTCTGAAGAGTCACCAGTTCCCACATCTGAGGCTCAGCCTGATAGAGTCTGCCAGGAGACAGGCCATACAGATGTCCTAATTTACTGTTTCTTAGGAGGGAATTTATAATTGAGGATAAGATATTGGAGACTTGTCTAGCTTTTAGCCTAGATTTAGCAAATAACGTTTATATCATCTCTTACAACTCCACCCATATAATCCTAAAATCTGATTTCTTAAAAAAAGAAAAAAAATCTACTAGAGTTTGTGACCAAGATTTGACATTTTATTTTTTTACTAAATAAGTAATTTCTTCAAGTCTCTCAAAAATACAGCACAGAAAGACTCAGAAAAAAAATAATTCTAGGAGGTTCATTTGTCATCTTATGGGACATCAATTATAGTTTACCTAAATTGATCTGATGTGTAGATAGAATCGCAATTGTGATGTAAAATGTTTGTTGGTGTTTTAGTTTTTCTAAAACACCAACTTTTAGACTGAAACGAACTTTACCATCTTTCCTGGCACCCAATTGAATTGAAATATACTGGTCTCGGAGAAAACTAACTTGGTGATGATCGTAGTTTAGGAAGAGTTAGGAGGAGGTGCTCAAGCCCAGACTCCAGTGGGGCTGAGCCACAGGGTAGTAAAAGAACTTAGCAAGAGCAGTTTATTGACAAGAAATAGCACAGTGACACAGTGGAGGCCTCCAAAGAGTCTGCACAGCATCCTTAGGGAACACTTTTGATAGTATGTGGGGGAGCTTTCAGCAGGAAGCTTCTTCTTTCTACAGACTACTTTGTTCTGGGAGGGGACAAGCAGGAGAAGTACATTCAATGTTGAGGAGAAAAAAAACTGTGTAAAATAGCCTGAGCCAATCACATTTAAAGGATAAGAAATAGAGATTTAACAACTATAGTTTGAATCTATATATTAAGATGTCCTGAGCCAATCATATAAAGATAGGAAAATGCACATATGGTAATTTTAGCCTATCCTGGAAGGGAGCAGTATGGTCAGTTCCAGAAATTTTGGTAGCAAAGGCACAGAATGTACATCTCACTGGCCAAATGGATCAGGTAGGAGTGCCTAGGCTGATTCTAGAACTGGGGGGCACAGCGGATTATCCCAGCAAGGAGATTCTAAGCCTGCCAAGGTCCTGTGTCTTTTTAAGGCACTAAAAACCACACCAGTGATGTTTGTTCCTTGGCTCCAACAGTGAAAGCCATCAGTAGCCGGAGCACCAGTTATTACTAACTCACTGAGTGCCATTTGCACACAATCTCCAAAGCCCCAAGTAAACCTGTCCCCACAAACTTTATCAACAGGCTACATCTAACATAACCACCAAGCAATTTTCCCCCCAGTCCTTTTTCATGTACTGAGAGGCCACTCATTTTTAAGGGTTCCCAAGGGACATGCAGACTTAGCCCTTAAGAGAACCAGAAAGAGAGGTGTAATTATTGCAAAGGTGGCTCTCAAATCCATGCTCCAATCTTGGGGAAGTAGCTTTTAGCTTATATACAAAACCTGTTCCTATCTGCAGGTACCCGGAGATCAGACTGTAACTCCCTGGAAAGCCAAAATTCACATTTATTCACTTTATCCCAACCTCTGTGCCTCTCTAGTTTTCATCCCAATATTCTGACTGGGGAATACCCTCTATTCAAATCAAGTAATGGGCCAGAGCGACAGTACAGGTTGCTTTGCACATGACCAACCTGGATACTGATCCATGGCACCATATATGCTCTTGAGCCTCACCAGGGGTGATCCCTAAGGACAGTCCCAGGAGTAAACTCTGAGCACCCTACCAGGAGTGACTCCACAGCAAAACAAACCAAAAAGAAAAAGAGGTGTTTCAATGAAATTTTTTGAGCCTTAGTGTTAACAAAACATAAAATGGACATTCTATAATTATCTCTGTGGGTAGGATGGTATTTACATTTGCAAGCACTTAGAACGTTCCTGTGTTGGGGGGGGAGGGGGGTGCTTAGGGCTGACTAGCAGCTAGTTCCCTCCCAGATGATGCTGAAACTGACTGTGCTGTTTTCCCCCTTCTAGGACGAAAACATAATGCGCTCCATGCAGCTCTTTGAAAACGTGATTTAACTTGTCAAATAGCTCATCAATCAAGCAGAAAAATGTGAACTATTCTACATTACAGTTGGAGCTACCACCTTTAGCATAGACTGCTCAGCTTTTACACTGAGGCACATTATGCAAACAAGCTTCTTTTTAATATAAAGCAATTCCCAAAAGATTGTTTTCCAGCTATAAATCTGCATCCTTTTCCTAATGCCACTGAGTCCATGAGACGTTCTAAGTCATTTCATACCCTATGGATACGCAGAACTAATAGAATCTGGCACATAGCTTTATTGATTCTTTAGCCATGGGACTACTGAGGCTTTCACATTATCAATGATTTTAAAGTATCAGTGTTTTTTGCTACTCACTTGTATTAAGTCCCAGAATTTTAAATAGTTTTCTAAACTATTAGCATCTGCATTTAATTTCCAGAAATTAGCTTTCATGTTTGTATGCGGTAATTCCATTTATAAACTTTAAGTAAACAAGACTGCTACAATTAAAAAAACAAAAAGCAAACAAAAAAACCCATTCCCAATTTCACTGGATTTGCTGCCTTCTGTTACAAGAATTAATTTATTTGGCTCTTTTATAACATTGAGCAAGTTGAGTTTATCATCAGATGTCAGCATACAGCCAATCAAGTTTATTTAATGAGTATTTGATTATTTTAACGTACATGATAGTCTAGGCCTACAAGATGTGTATAGTTTTGAACATGTTCAGTCCCATCAGTTGAATGTTTTCTAGTGTGTCTTCGAGTGAAAACAAAGGAAGGATGTTTCTGGGCAGACGCAAAGGGTGACTGCCCCGTCAGGAGGAGCACTGTTGGAATCAGTCCTCCCTAGCAGCATCACAGGCCTGCTCTGTCCTTCCCTGATGTCCTCCCAGCTTGTTTTCCACATGTCATTCAGGGACTGAGACCTTGCCTAGCCCTCTGCCTCCTAGAAGCAAGAGTAGCAGCATCCCCTTTGAGAGCACTAGTGATTCCATTTGTACTAAGAACCACAATGCCAATGCAGTAGAAAATGAGTGTTTGTGTTAGTCAGCTCATCCGGACTGTATTTTGATTTCATTCATCATGAAGCTCCAATGATTCAGATTGTTTTTAATGATTTTAAGCCGAAATTATAGTGCTGCCACGTAACTGAAGATACCATACACCTTTCCGGTTTTGCAGAACTATCTATCACACGCACAAAAAGAGGCCACTGTAGGAAGTGATTCACAACAGGCTTTGCAACAATCAATCAGGTGATCTATTCTGGTGTAGAGAGAGGATGTTGAGAGCTGCCCTGCTATCACCAGTGTAGAAATTACAAGTAGTACAGTACATGTACACTGAGACTTGTCATCACGTGTTTGTGTAAACTCAACGTGCACATTTTGTATTTCAAAAAAAATAAATAAAAGCAAATAAAATGTTTATAACTCTACCTATTCATGTTATAATACTTCATTCCAACAAAAAATTACTGATTTAAAATTATGTATTTTACCTTTGGCATTTCCTAGTTTGTACATACCTATGATTATTTGGGGGAGAGGGCAAGGGAGTAGGGCACCCAGCAGTGTTCACAGCTCACTCCAGGCGCTGCGCTCGGAAATCTTTCCTCCTGGGGATCAAACCTAGGTCTGTCAAGTGTAAGGCAAATGACATGCCCACTGTGCTATCATTCTGGTGCCCACATCCATGATTTAGTAGTAAAACGTGCACGAACAGTGGCGAGTGTCAGTTTTAGCTGCAATGATCTGAGGATGCAATGAGAGAGAGAGAGAGAGAGAGAAGAGAGAGAGAAGGAGAGAGGTAGGGAGGGAGAGAGGGAGGAAGGGGGAAGAAGGAAAGAAGGGAGGGAGAGAGAGGGAGGGAGAGGGGGGAGGGAGGGAGGGACAGGGACCGGAAGAGAAAGGGAGGGAGGAATAAGGAGAGAGGGAGGAAGAGAGAGAGGGGAAAGGAGGGAGGGAGAGAGTTGAGAGAGAGAGAGAGAGAGAGAGAAGCTTTGAGGGAGGTCAACCATGCCTGTAATTATAGTTCTTCAACTGCAGCTCCTTCCAAGAGTGTGAGGAATGGAAGAAGGAAAGGTGTTTTCCAGTGTAAGCGAACTCCCACAGGGAAGAAAGACACCTTATTTCCACCCTTTCAATAGTCTACTTTAGATTGATGTGGCCCTCTGCTTGTTCTACATTGAAAGTCCTGCTTCCATCTCTTCCTCTATTCCTTTCTCTTGAACAATCCAGTCAGTTTCAACAATAGTACTCAGAACTATGCCTGAAAATTATAACATAAAGCTCTTATAAAGAGGATTAACTGTAAGCAAAGAAAATAAATTTTAATATCTTAACTTCTGGGTATTTTCATGTACTGAGTAACTTCAGTACCTTCAGACTGCAAAAATACAAAAATAATATTTACCTAAATATAATTAATACCTAAAATTTAGGTAAATTTAATGAGTTGTAATAAACAACATGTAAGAGAATTTACACATTTAAAATACATTTTAACTACAACATTATGAAAGTCTTCCCAAGAATTCTATATATTAAATACATATTTTCAAATAATAATAGTGAATTCTCAAAATGTTTGTTGCAAAGCCTGGCAAGCTACCCATGATGTATTCGATACGCCAAACACAGTAACAAGTCTCACAATGGTGACGTTAACTGGGCCCACTCGAGCAAATCGATGAACAATGGGAAGACAGTGACAGTGATTAAATTTCCAGGGCCTTGATAAACATAAATTAAAAAATGTCAAAAGGTTTTAAGTACATAGTTATAAAGTGATTGCAAAGGATGTTATAAATAGTTCAAAAATAAATAACAAATAATAACACGATCGCGATCATCACGACCATCCTGTTGTTCGTCGATTGCCTCGAGCAGGCCCCAGTAACGTCTCCTTCATCCTAGCCCTGAGATTTTTTCTAAAAGTGCCATATTCAAGGCTCTTTCAGGGTTAGGAGAATGAGACCCATCATTGTTACTGGTATTTGGCATATTGGGTATACCACGGGGAGTTTGCCAGACTCTGCCGTGTGGGCAGGTTACATTCGGTAGCCTGCCAGTTTGTCCAAAGTAGGAATGAGATGATAAGATGATAAGCTTCCGGGAGCTGAGTGCGATAATCTCTGGATCCTGGCCGTTGTTGGGGTTACACGGCAGTTGATGGGTGTAACTGTCTAGCTACTGGCAGGTCGAGTCCCAAACCGTGCAGGCTTGGAGATCTCAGCCCCGGGTCCCACACACCTGGGTTCCTCTGCCAGTTCTTTTATGCGTGAGGCTCATCCAAGTGTGTGGAGAGTGCTCCCAGCATGGTCTTGGCTGGGGCCCAGAGGTCTTCAGCTGTTGGGCCCTGGTGGAGACAGTCAGGCACAGGGTAGAAGACTCTGCCTTGTTCTCTCCCGGGAGCTGAGTGTGATAATCTCTGGATCCTGGCCGTTGTTGGGGTTACACGGCAGTTGGTGGGTGTAACTGTCTAGCTACTGGCAGGTCGAGTCCCAAACCGTGCAGGCTTGGAGATCTCAGCCCCGGGTCCCACACACCTGAGTTCCTCTGCCAGTTCTTTTATGCGTGAGGCTCATCCAAGTGTGTGGAGAGTGGTCCCAGCATGGCCACATCTACTGTAAAACCAACCAATAACTGCTATTTGTACAAACCATAGAAATATAAAAAGATAAACCCCACAAAATACATTATGGAACTGTTTTTAATAGCTTACCATTATTAACTATTTTTTTTGGCTCATTACGAACTTTTACTATGATTCAGTGGAACTGTATAAACTCACATTAAATAGCAAATAATGAATGTTGTCTATGATTTTAAGAGAACAAAATGAGCTGCATCTGAAAATTCCCATGGTTTCTGTAGTCAGTGTTTAAAAATCTGTTACCAGGTAGTGAGATGATCTTTGCTGATTCCCTATTTAACAACAAATGGAGCAATATGTTGGAATTTTAGATTTGATGATGATAAGGCTTCCCTGTCAACAGAAAAAAAAAACTTTATTAGTTTCATACAGAATTTTCTTAATAGATTTTGATTGCATCTGCATGAGCAAGTCTGAAAACTGGTCCCAAATTCAAACAAGAATGAGAACAGAATGACAAAACAATAAGAAGTGAGAATGTTTTCCTAAATTAAATAAAATATAGGTGGTTTCACTTTTTTTTTTTCAGAAATATTTAACTAGAAAAAAAAATTCTCTGGATCTCAGTTCTTAAATCATTAAAGTGAAATAAAAACAAAACTTAATTCAAAAAGTGAAGATTGCATTAATGATCACACAGTTACACAGTTTGATTCAAAGTCTGCTCAACAGTGCACCAAGCAAGGCAGTTCCCATCTGGCTCAATAAAAACTGCACTGGGAAACCTCTTCCAGAGACAAATATATATAGCACTTAGAAAGGAAATCAAATTAGGCTGACAATGAATGACTCTCAATTGCAGGCAAGTACTAAGGTGATCAGTTAAGAGAGAAGGAACTTGTGTCTACCTCTAAGTGTTATTTGTGTTTCCCCAGAAGATGACTCTTGCCATCACTGTGATAGACACAGGGCCTAGGAATGGGAAGCTAACAAGACTGAAAATGATCTTCCAAAAAATTAGGTCAATATTCAAGATATTTAAGTGCCAACTATTTAAAGGGGAAAGGAGAGCATTTATTAACATCATGTAGGATGACGAAGTATCAGTAATAAGCAGAGTTACTGAGCCAAGGGAAACACATGTAACTGCAATGCCCTAGCATAACCGTGGCATCCATTTTTATTAGAATATTACATAAACTAAAGGAATGAAGAAAAAGAAAAGGGAAATCTGAAGGAAGTAAATGAACGCAATAGTCTCCATAAATGTGCAAATCTTTTTCATTTAGATTAGTACGACATGAAACCAGGTGGCACAGATGCAGGACCGGCCTGTTATTTCCCTCCCCTCTATTAGAGAAGCTAACTCCTCTCTCTCTCCCAAACTCAGTGACTACTTCCACACATCACTGACGCATAGACAAATGATCGTCCCTCTTCCATGACTCTAAGGAGGAGGACTCTAAGGAGGAGATGGCTCTAAGGAGGGGAGGCTCATTAGGATCTGCCCATTCCTCTCACGCCAGTCCCCCCACCCCATCCCCAGGATGTGTGAGCGTCACCCATGATGGGCTGCCGTGATGGAGTGTCTGTTACTGGACCTGCATAAGGAAGGAAACAGCAAAGGCACTTCACCAGCCACTTCTCAGAGGAGAATTTCCTCCTGTGGAGAGCAGAGATGGGGAGGGAAGGGCTTGCCCATACACCTCCATTGAGGGCCCCTAACTACTAGTGTAAGGACCGACTTCCCCCTCACTTTATTTGAGGCAATCATCACAGAATCTGGTCAATTGTAAAAGTCACTGAAATTGGTCACATTAGAGGAGTTAAGCAAAGACGAACTAAAACATCTGCCATCCTAAAATTACATATAATCACACAAGTTTCGTTAAATTCCTTTAGAAAGCACTGAGAATGACACTAAGTTCTCTAATATTAAGATAAGCATGTGAATTCCCTCATTAAGATCTGATGAAATGCCATCTCTAAAACAAGACAGGAAATTGGAGCTGGAGCAATAGAACAGAGCGTAGGTACTTGCCTTGCACTCAGCCAGTCTGGGTTCAATTCCCTGGCATCCCAGAGCACCACCAGGAGTAATTCCTGAGTGCAATCCAGGAGGAACCCAACCACCCTCAAGGAGGGCCCACAAAACCAAAACCAAAAACCTCACCCCACCTCCGAAAAATACGAGAGGAAATTTTTATGGAAATATTAGATTATGTGAATTCTTCAAATGATATAATGCCAATTAGCCTCTTTGATACAATATACTAGCGAAATCCCCCTGATTACTATTCTGACATATTCCTGAAAATTGGATTGTCAACTGAATCATTCGTGTGTGTGTGTGTGTGTGTGTGTGTGTGTGTGTGTGTGTTGTGTGCGTGCACATACAGTGCTTGACATCCTAAGGCAGCTACACGAAAATCTCATTTTTTACTTTTGATGAACTATATCTTTTAAGCAGAAAGATAGTAAGCAAAAAAATTAAAAGAACTCTCTCTTCAATGAACTTAAATCTTAGCTTTCCTAAAGTTTTCATGGTAAAAAAAAAAAAAAGCTGCAAAGCCACACCATTTGAAAAGTTACATTAAGTACTTTGAAGGTGTCCAGCAGAACTTCCACCCTCAATCTGCGCATCTGCAAAGGACAGGCAAGCTGAGAGAGCAGAGCAGGAGCCCTGGGAGCTCCCTCAGAGCACACGCCCTGCAGGATCGCATGTTCCGAGTCAGGGCGAGCCCTGGACGCTCCCAGCACACTAGTTCGGCTGGCCTCCGCAGTCCCGGCATACATTTCAGGCCCAAGCACTGAACTTCCCGGCCCAGTTGATCTCTGGGACTCCTGAACTTGGAAGTTGCGCTTCCCAGACGCCAAACAAAAATGATCATTATCCACTCAATATGCTTAATTGTGGCTGAAATTAGACATTGTAAAAGTATGCAGTGATCATGTACTACCACTAAAGATTAAACATCTTTGTAGTTTGGTAAAATGGTCAGCACTGGAAAACCATTAGCAGGGGAAGAATAGTCTACTTACGCTTCCACCATGCTGCTCTAGCTTCTGTAATGCGCTGGTGATTGGCTCCTTGAACTTTTTGTTTCTTAGCCGCTTGGAAAGCTTAAAAAATAAAATTGGATAAATGAAATGATTTGGGAAAAAATAACAATATTCATTACCAAAGCAATAGTTCAGCAAGTAGACCACTTGCCTTACATGTGGCCAAACTGGATTATCCCCAGAACCCCCGTAGGGTCCCCAGAGCCCTGCCTCTGGACTCTTACGAACAGAGTCAGGAGGAGGCCTTGAGCACTGCTGGGTGTAACCCAAAACCAGAAACAAAAACAGATAAAAAAAAGATTCATCATAAAAATAGGAAAAACTTGACTAAAGAATAGGTTAAATAGAAAACACATCCATCCCTTTCAACAGAAATAAAGAGAAGAGATAGCAACTCAAAATGAGCAGAGGTGTTTCGCATGAATAATTCAGTGGCAGCTGCAGGCTCAGACTAGAAGTGCATCCGCCTAGCTCCAGGTATGTCCTGAGGGCATCTCGGTGGGACAGCTGGAACCAAGGTAAGTGATGACAGAATCCCAGGAGAGGAAAAGGGAAAAGTGTGATTCCCTTCTTAATCTGTCCCAGAAGCATGGCTGTACACAGCCACTTTCTGTGTGTGTGTGTGTGTGTGTGTGTGTGTGTGTGTGTGTGTGTGCGCGTGCACGCGCACACGTGCCCGCGACCCAGTAGCTAAGTGGGCAGAGCTCTTGATTTGACTTTCTGGGAATACGAAGAACGTCTGGGTAAAAATGAAGCACTGACGAGACCCTACAAGGGCCCTGAACTCTACCTGTTTTCCCTCTTTCTAGATATGACACTAATCTGGGAGTATCAAATAATAGGTTCCTTCAGCGGACCAAAGGTTACAGAGGGCCAGAAAAAAAAAAACCCAAAAATTAAAATGGAGAAAAGCAGTTGCCAAAGGAGGGGCGGGCAGAACCTAGCATTGCCTCAGGCATATAGGAAGGCCTTTGGACAGCTCTGCTGTAGGTGATTTTCAGATTGTCATCTGGAGCTGCCACCAGCAGATCCCAGGAGTGTCACAGAATCATCTTACAATATTCACTGAGGAATGTAAATTTAGGGGCTCTTCCCATTCTGAGCCAAGCAGAATCTCAGGGCTAAAATCTTGGCGGGGTCATCTGAACAGGATTCCAGGTCCTCTCTCTGGTCTTCCAAGCTTGAAGATCACTGACCCAGCCAGGGGGCTCTCAGTCAGAACTGAATGGAGCCCAGGAGGGACTGCACTTGCTTTGCATGTGACAACAATGAGACCACAAAGAGACCCCACTTAGGCTTGGTAAGTGGCTGTGAATGTCCCTTTGTAAAAGGGGAGCAATCTCATGCAGACCACTGAGAAGTGGGCCACAATGGGGCTGCTATGTTGCTAATAGCCCTGCTGACCGGGGTGGACTCTTCCCTGGCAGTGATTCCTCCCTCAGGGAAAGGAGGGCGCTGGGGAGGAGAACAGAATAGACACTGCACTGCTGCCCCAGCAAGATGCAAGGAATATCAAGGCGAACCTGCCTCGGTGGCCAAGTCAAATATTCTGGGCCTTGCTCAACACTGGGTCTAAGGACCCAATGTGACTTCGTTCCTTTCTATTTCCCTTCTGGCCCATCTTTCTCTCCACAGGCATCCTGTGATTTTGCTCTTCCCCACACCAAAGACTAGTCACCGCGAGGGCTGACAGTGTCCTCTACTTGTGCTCAGCATTATGTTCCCACTGTCCAGCATGATTTCCAGCACACAATAGTCGGCCCAGGGCAGCAGACTGGCGTTCCGCTATGTTCGTTAGAGTGAAGCCAGCAACCTAAGGCCAGTCCCCCAGTCCCCCAACACACTAATTCCGAAATTCTGGTCCTGACTCAGCCCCGTCCCAAGGGGCATATGAAGGTGACCTGCAAGCTTCTGCCAAGATTCTCATTTTGCTCCTGAATCTACTCTCCTTGTCTTCTTCCTACTGGTGGGGATTCCTCCTCCCACCATTCCTAATCTCTGCGCAGCCCTCGCCCTAGATCCGCCATGGTCCTCATTCCCACCCTACTGGTGGTGCCTGGGTGCTGTCACCTGCCATCACAGTGAAATGTTCTAGTTCGAGGACCTTTTGGGTGGGCAGTTCAGGAGAAAACAAGTGGAGTTGTAGGAACCCCTCATCTCTGAACAGAAGGGTGCAGAGTCCCCGCTGTTGGAAAGTGCTGAGGACTTAATCCACCATATCCTGTGAACAATCAAGGATTGGCTTTACAGACAGAAAGGTCTGCACGAACCCCTCCCCCTGGCTGTTAATGTGGGCTCTGTGTCCTGGGCACTGGGGCCCTAGCGGTGTCTAAGCAAACAGTGAAGCACAGGGAGAGCCTTGGAGAGTCTCGGGGCAGAGAAGAACGGCAGTTCCACTGCTGGAAAGGCGAGGGACTAGGAGACCGAGGAAGGGGGCAGGCTGCCAGTGTGACAGGCCCCTAGTCAAACCCTGCGCACTGCCCATCAGGGGCATATCCATGGCTGCTAACGCTTTCTGCATGTGCCACAGACCCAGCATGACTGAAACGGCCACCTTGCCGTTTTATCATCCATGACTTCAGAGCAAAGCAGGCAGAGAGAGAGGAACGGAGCTCTGATATGGCTCCTGCTGGGACAGCACAGGCCCAGAGAAGGCTGGGCCCCCTCTCAGAGCGCCAGCAGTAACCAAGGGTCATGATAAGGACAGGGAAGAGGACCGCCAACAGTTTCCAATTCGTCTTGACAACGGCCTGGCCCACAGAGATGGACTCTTAACTAGGTGGGCTCTTCCACCTGGGGCAGCTTGGGAGAAAACTCTAAAGCCAGCAAGCACACCAATTCCCTCTCCCTTTCCTCATCTTCCTCCCTCCCTCCTTCCCAACTCTCCTTCCCCTCCCTCTTCTCCCCACCCCATCACTTCTTCACCCCCTCCCCCAAATAAAAGCAGTTTTTACCAGTGTGTACATTGTACATTGTCTGTCTTCTCTCAAAATTCTTTTCTGCAAAGCAAAGCAAGGGACCTGGAAGCCTGGGTAAGATCCAGGACTTTCCTTCCTTGCAGACAGCAAATCCTCACAGCATCTCAGATGGCCAGGGGGACTGGAGAGATGGGGGGGGGGGGGGAGTGTGAAGGGTTTCCTTCCAGAGGTCACTGCCAGGCATCAGCAAGCGGGGGACATCCAGGCAGTCCCATCCCCAGTCTCCCCTGTACCCAGTGCTTAGTTAGGCCTATATTCACTCATTCAATAAACTCTAAGAGTCCTAACAGTTTTTCTGAGTCCTGAGAAACTTCAATCTCTGGGTGATCTTGGGGCCTTTCTAAACTGTAGTGTGTCCATGTAGATCTGTGGGAAGGGTTAAAACTACACCGACTGGGAAGCTTCTCCAGAATGCTCCTTACAAAAACACCTGAGAACTCACCCAAACAGCAACAACAAAACCGTAAGAAACACGGCTGTGGCAGTATATTATTATAACAAGAGGGTTGAAATGCTCTGCTCTCAGCTCATAGCTAATCAACACACGTTTCATGCCAGTATCCCAATCATTATTTTTTGCCCATTCCACTTATTACAAATATCAATCTGCTCTTGTAGGCACTTTACCATCAAAAAAGTATTTTTAAATCACAACGGAGATGTTACTGGGCCCGCTCGAGCAAACTGATGAACAACAGGAGGACAGCGCTACAGTGCTACTCTACTAATAAAACGTCATATGAAGAACTAGATTTTGTTTCTATACTTTGAATTAGGGTGAATAAGGTATTTAATCATTCCAAATCATTTAAAAGCCATTAGGAAGAGGAGACACGGGCAGTATAAGACACATGCACACAACTACTTTATAGTCTTCCTAGGACTTACACTCGTGAGCAGGTGTTTCAGATGATCCGTAAGAAAAGGGCCGACAGTGACACTTAACTGAACAAGAGCATCCAGTCCTCTCTCAAACACTTCATCATCCGAGTGAACCTGCAGTCGTGGGTTGATCAGGGAAGAAGGGCAGGAAGGGAATGAGGAGAAAGGGGAGGAAGCAGGGAGGAAAGCAGGGAGGAAAGCAGCAAGGGGGGGATTAAAAAAAGGAAGGATTCATCATTCAAAATCAAAAGAAAATCAAGCTAACATGAGTTAAAAGTAGTCGATAGACCAAACATGATTGCCACTCAAAGCCTCTCTTGCAAAACACAGTACCCAAAAGAAGAGAGAGAGACCAAGGGGGAATACCCTGCCACAGAGGCAGGATGGGACGGGGGGTGGGGTGGGATGCTGGGACCCGTGGTGATGGATGACGGGCACTGGTGGAGGGATGGGCACTTGATCACTGTATAACTGAAACCCAAGCACAAAATTTGTAAACCTATAACTGTACCTCATGGTGTTTCACTAATAAAAAAAGAAAAATAATAATAAAATAAAAATAGCACTGTAAAAAAAAATAAGTAACTTTAATATAGAACATCGAGAAGCTGAGAACACAATTTTGCCTTGACCTGAACCGTACCTAGACTAGATTTATACAGAAAGATTGGTTATTTTTTCTAGTCACCAATCATTGTTCATTATTTTTCTATTCAGTTTTTTTTTTACCTTATAACATCCCCTAAAGAATTACTTTATATAATCATTAAGTCCTGCATAAGTCCTGCATCATAGAGGCCTAATAGAACATAAACACCAACAGTATAGGTAGAGAATTTGCATATAATTTTGAAATCCAATTTTCAAATGCAATTTTGCTATTTATATAAAAAGAAACCTCAGTGAAGCACAAAAAGTCCAAATAAATCAAGTTCCTACCAGTGCAGCCTTTAGCACAGGAATCATCCTAGGAAGCAAAGGCACTGCTTTCTCAAGAGCACCGGGCACCAAAAGCAGTTCTCGAAAACCCTCCTTTGATACAAAGGTGTATGGATGTCTGGTCTCTCTCAGGCCCTG
Organism: Sorex fumeus; assembly: GCF_029834395.1. Lineage (NCBI taxonomy): Eukaryota > Metazoa > Chordata > Mammalia > Eulipotyphla > Soricidae > Sorex > Sorex fumeus. The sequence goes on along the minus strand of NW_026606134.1, from coordinate 4,907,558 downwards.
CAGAAGACAAAACCAAAAACAAACTAAAAAACACAATACAGTATGGTTTACTATCCTATGGACTACCCATTCGGGTAACTAAAAGTTTAAATCCTTATTAGTCTAGATGAAACTCATATATTACTCTTGTTTTATAATTGTCACATATAATTTCAATAATTATAATTTCAATTAAACTTAGAAAACATGAGACTAGGGCTGGAGTGATAGCACAGCTGGTAGGGCGTTTGCCTTGCACGCGGCCAACCCAGGTTCGATTCCCAGCATCCCATATGGTCCCCTGAGCACCGCCAGGAGTAATTGCTGAGTGCAGAACCAGGAGTAACCCCTGAGCATCGCTGGGTGTGGCCCACAAAGCAAAAAAAAAAAAAAAAAGAAAGAAAGAAAACATGAGACTAAAGACATATGTGGGACAGTTAGGATTTCTACCCCCTAAGAAACGAAGGAAGGGGAAAGAAAAATAATAAAAGGAACAGGAAAGGAATGGCAAGCAAAAACTTTTTTAAAATAAAAAATAAAATATGAAGAGAGAAGGAGAAGGGAGAGGAAAGCTAATGAGAGAAAAGATAAAAATTCATCAGGATACTAAAATTATTTTATCAATTTTTCCAAACTTTGCTTGAAACACAGCAAGTTACTAAAATACATGTTAATCAATGCCACTTTATGAATATATCACTATAGCAGAGATTCCCTACCATATGGCAAATGTACATTTTTCTCGATTATAAAATATTTTTCATATTTAAACATCCTCAAGCACTAAAATGGGAGTAGTCCCAGCATTACTGAGTATGATGCCAAGATTTTGAGAGATGGAGAGAGACAAATGTTTTGTTCACTTAGTTTATCAACTTTGAACAGCCATTTCTCTGTTCAAATAATAATGTTGCACATTTCTTACATTCACTGGGATTTGGTCACATAAGAATTAAAATCACTTGATCACTTGCTACCCCGTTACTCATCAATTTACTCAAGTGGGTGCCAGTAACGTCTCCATTTATCCCTGTTGCGTGCTAGCATAGCCCAATGGCATCTGCTCATTCTAGGAACATGCAGAGCCTCAAACCAATCATTCAGGGTCTTGACGAAGAAATCTGACCATCTTGTAGGTGGGCGTACACACGATCTTTCGACGTCCTGTGGAATCCATCGGTAATGGCTCTAGTCCAGCAGTCGTCTCTAAATCTCATTATGTGTCCAGCCCATCTGATTTTTGATGCCTTGGCAAATGAGACAGCATCCCTGATTCTTGAGCGTTAACGGAGATCAGAACTCCGGATTCTATCTCTCATTTGAGTGAAGCGTGATACTCCAAGCATAGCTCTTTCCATTCCTCTTTGGGAGACCCGAATAGCGTTCTCATCCAGTTCACGTAGGGGCCAGGTCTCTGAGGAATATGTTAATGCAGGAAGAACAGAGGAATCGAAGAGATGTGCTCAGAGTTAAAGGTTCTTTGTCCTCTTAGTAATTTCTTCAACGCTCTTGAAGGCATTCCAAGCCGCTCTCTTCCTCCTGCGTAACTCAGGTGCCAGATCATTCATCATGTTGATTTCTCGACCTAGGTATATATATAACTGTTGCATTCGGAGATGGTGGTTCCATTGAGAGTGAATGGAACATCGGGAACAAGACTGAACATTGTCTTTGTGAGATTCAGTTGTAATCCGACCTTTCCACACTCTCGGTCGAAGTTGGTCAGCATTTGTGCTGCTTGGCTGATGTTTGGTGTTATTAGAACGATGTCATCAGCAAAGCAGAGGTGGTGTAGTTGCCGACCATCTATCTTTACTCCAATTTCTTCCCATTCCAGTCATCGCATGATGTTCTCAAGGGTGGCACTGAAGAGTTTTGGTGAAATGGTATCACCCTGCTGAACGCCTCTCTTGATATGGATGATTACTTCTTTGTAGAATGGTGAGATCCTGGTAGTGTATCCGTAATAGAGCTCACAGAGGATCCTGATGTATTGAGTTTGTATGCCGATTGGCTAGGGCTTCCATGACGGCTTCCGTCTCAACAGAATCAAAGGCTGTGTAAACTCACACAAAGGGGGGGCACGGCACACAGTGGCGGTGGCTCTATCTCTCCCGCCGCCCACGTTCGGTAGTCTCACCCTTCTTCCCCCCAGGGAGGCCGATGGCGATGGTCAGGCGGAGGAAGGAAACGAGGGCCAGGCTGGTTGGTATTAGTAGCAGTTTATTTCATTCCTCTCTCCATCTACACCAGTCTCTCTTGTCTGTCTCTGCTCCCCTATGCCCAATCTACAGTCTCATTATATCTCTCTCCAAGAGGAATTGGGGGAACAATTACACGTAGGTGTGGTCACAATCAATAGGGGTAGAACTCTTAGCCTCAGGGAAAGCCGCTCCTAGGACAGATCCTCTCTCAGCATGAGGACCCACCCTAGAGCTGAATACTATGGGTGTGTCTCTCCTCTCCTTGTCCAACAAGCATATAAGCCTAAATGATATAAATCATTTTGTATGGATACAGTAAGAAATATCTTAAACTTATAGAATTGCTCTCCTAGGGCCATCTTGATCTCAGACTACAGTGCTCAGGCCAGATAGTCTTTCCCATTCCTAGCAGGATCCTAGTCTCGTCGTTACCTTTGGATCATGACAGCATTTGTCTATGATCAAACTCTTATAGTTAAGAACCGTGGCACTTTGGCCTGGCCCATTTTGATCCCAGGGTTGCTCACTGCTTGCCCTGGGTCCATTCAGTCCCTCGTCAGGACCCTGCTTTGGGGGTGTTAGGAACTAAGGGGAACTGAGGCTTAAGTCGAGAAAGCAGATGCCTGGGAGTGAATAATATTCAAAGCCAATCAAATCCTAAATTACAAAGCATAATGTTAACGGTCTTCCTGTATCTATACAAAAAGGATATTACTTTAAGGTAAACTGCTCATAAGGCATAAGGAGAGGAGAAAGGCAATATTTCACTCATACATATAAAATCATAGATTTCTGGGAAACTGATCTTACAAATTAACTGTCTGATTAAGGGGAAAGCTGATTAACTGGGTGGGAAGGAGAGCATAGGGAAGACTGTTTACAATGGAAGTGGAAGTGCTTCAGGAACACTGTGATGGGTGTAACCAGACTGATGGGTGTAACCAGATAAACCTAAGCTTCTTGTGGAAGAAGGACAAAACAATGTTATCCTACAAAAGGCCTTCTTTAAATTAATGAACATTAGACAGAGCAGCATCTTGAACTCCTGAGAAACCTCAATGAGCTTGGTTATCATGTGGATATGGTCGATGGTGCTGAATCCTTTTCGGAACCCGGCTTGTTTGCATGGTTGTCCTTCATCTAGTGTTCTGCCAATCCTATTCAGGATGACTCGAGTGAACAGTTTGTAGATGACAGACAATAGGCAGATTGGGCGATAGTTGCCAATGTCGTGGATGTCTCCCTTCTTGTATAGTAGTACAGTCCTGCTGGTTTTCCATTGGGATGGAACCTTGCATTCAGACAGGTAGCGTGTGAAGAGCTGAGCCAGTGTATTGATGAGTACTGACGGTAAGTTCTTCAGGTGTTCAAGTCTGACCTTGTCTGGGCCAGGTGCTCTTTGTTTCTTTACCGACAAGATGGCATGTTGGATTTCGGAAGGGAGAACATTGGGAACAACATATCCATCCTGCGGAATTTGGTATGTGGGCAAGTAGATATGGCTATTAAAGAGATATGAGTAGAAGTCATGAATAATCTTCTCCATTGCCCTTCTAGAAATGTGATAGATCCATCAGGATGTCGGACGGCAGTCATCTTGGTCTTGTAGTTGGTGAAGGACAGGCGGGCATTACGAATGCTTTTCCCAGCTTCTGCCGCATCTACCGGCACTGCTGCTCTCCTGTCTTTGAGGTCATCCTTGATCACTTTTCTCCACTGCCAGCTCGGAAGTTCGCTTCCGATTGCCTGAGGCATGTGCCAAGCCACATTGGTGAATAAGTTCAAGAGTGTTCGAAGAAAGGTGTTTTTTTTGTGTGTGTGGTTATCTCTCTCTTGGCATTCCTTGCACAATCATGGAGGTGCTGAATCATTCGATCATATTCCTCATCAATGTTGTCAATGACGGCATCTTCCCATGTTGCCGTAACAGAGCCAAAGAGCTCCCAGTTGGTGGTCGTTCTGGGAGATCTCTTCTTAAACTTTACATTCTTTTCTCCCCATTCTGTGAGGTAGAATTTTGCACGAAGGGGATGGTGGTCCGATTCCATTTGGAATTTTGGGACAACAGCAACATCGGTTAGGCAAAACCACTGATTGAATATGATGTGGTCTATTTCATTGTGGAACCGTCCACTATGAGACTCCCATGTCCAATGTTTAGCCTTTTGGAACTGTGAGTTACCATGGATGGTCTTGGTATTAAAATCACGATCATCCTGTTGTATGTCGATTTCCTCAAGCGGGCACCAGTAATGTCTCCTTCTTTCTAGCCCTGAGATTTTAAAAGAGCCATTTCAATGCTCTTTCAGGATTAGGAGAATGAGACCCATCATTGTTACTGGTATTCAGCATATTGAGTACGACACGGGAAGTTTGCCAGACTCTGCCGTGCGGGCAGGATACTTTTGGTAGCCTGCCAGGTTCTCCAAAGGAAAGATAAGATAATAAGATGTCGCGTGGCTGCATTTGTGGCCTCGCGCTTCTGGGAGCTGGGTTTTATAGTCTCTGTGTCTTGGTCATTGATGGGACCAACCTGGCACTGGCGGCAGCTGGTGGGTGTGACACCTACCTACTGGAAGACTGAGGGTCTAGGTGGAGAAGGCCCAGTCCCAATCCGAGTAGGCTTGGAGACCTCAGCCCCGGGACCCACATGCATGGGTTCCTCTGCCAGTTCTTCCATGCATGAGGCCCGTCCGGACGTGTGGAGAGTGGTCCCAAAATGGCCGTGGCTGGTATTAAAATATGTAATGGTAATTAAATATGAAGGAAAATAGATATTAAGTATTTGCTTGAGGAAACTGGAATTTCCGGGAGCTTGTGGATCACATTTTGAAAACTGTTGAGCTAGAATAATGAAATAAAGAAACATATAACCCCAAATTATCTCTTAAGAGCAAATGCTTTTTATATGATTCAAAAGAGATATAATGCTACTATCTTTTTCTTACAGCAGGTAGAGTGTTTGCCTTGCACGTGGCCGAGCCAGGTTTGATTCCTCCATTCCTCTCGGAGAGTCCAGCAAGCTACTGAGAGTATCCTACCTGCACGGCAAAGCCTGGCAAGCTCCCCATGGAGTATTCGATATGCCAAACACAGTAACAACAAGTCTCACAATGGAGATGTTATTGGTGCCCACTCAAGCAAATCAATGAATAATGGGAGGACAGTGCTACAGCGCTATTTACATGTTTTATTACCACATACTAAAATATATAGAAGACAAATCTTTCACTATTTCACATCATTGGTCACACTGGAATGTGAAATTAGAATATGAAGAAAGATATTGTTTCTCAATATACCTTTTACCCTAGATGCATTAAGATCATTTATGATTTATTATTTATGACCCCTTGTGTCAAGATCCCTCAGTTAATCTCATTATTAATTATCCATGAATAAGTCCAACTACAGTAAGATCTGAAAATATATTGTCCAGTCACTTTGCCGTTTGGATTGAACAGCATTTGCTTCAATAGTAAACTCTTTGCTTCAAGTTGCTTATTGACAATAAAAAGCCGTTTGTTTCCTTTCCTGAATGCTCTCAAGTTTCAGGAAACTATGCTCGGACACTCGCACTTACTTAGAAAAGCAGACTGTGAAACCTGCAGCATCCAGATTCTGCTCATCTTAGAGATGAGGAATCTCAGGTCAAAAGGAAATGAAAAACTTTTCTTCTGATTTTTGTCTTTTCGGCAACACCAAGGTTTTCACTTGTGCTCTGGGATTCTTCCTGGCTCTATGCTCAGAAATCACCCTTGGCATGGCTCGGGGACTACATGGGGTGCCGGGGATCGAACAAAGGTTGGCAGCTTGCACGACAGGCACCTCCCCCAGCGGTCCTATTGCTCCAGCCCCCAGTTATGTGAATTTACTAGTTCGGGTTCTGTCAGTGCCTCCCATTATATTACACGCATAGAGGGGAAGGTTAAAACACAACTCAAGGCAGAAATAAAAATATCGGTGTTTGGAAAACAGGGGTAATTTCAGGCAGCCTAACTGAAGCTTTAGGATTCCTTTGTGGAAGCACTTAGCCTTCCTTGTAAATAGCTGGACTGTTTTTTCATATTTTTTTCTTTCTGTTTTTGGTTTTTTGGCTCATGCCCAGCAGTGCTCAGGGATACTCCTAATTCTGCACTCTGGGATGACCCTCACAGGGCTCAGGGGACCATATGGAATGCTAGCGACTGTGCCCAGGATAGCCTTGTAAAAGGCAAGCACCCTACCTGCTCTACTTTCTTATGCCCTCTGAGATACATGTCAAAGTTATCACCACAGTTTTTGTTTATGTAAAATTCAGTTTGTTTGTTTGGTTGGTTGGTTTTGGGGACACACTAAGTGGTGCTCAGGGATCACACTTGCATAGATTTGGCGTACCACATGGGTGGCAGAGATGTGACCTGGTTTTGCCGCCTAGAAGGCAAATGCCCTACCCACTGTTCTATTGCTCGGGCACAGAAGCTGGCATTTTGAAAAACACTTACGTTCAGCTGTTTTTTTTTCTTCAAAATTCAAGTTTAGTAATAAGTTATAATGTAAAATTGAATGCAATTTGAAGAGATTTATTTCCAAAAACACTCAGAAATGATACAAAGTTAATTTACCTCTGCTAAAGTAATAAGAAGAGGATCAAATGCAAGAGTCTCTGGAGGGCATTCCCACCGCAGCCTGTGCTTCACGGAACCATGGACCAACCTAAAACAGAAAAGCAGTGACAGCAACGAGGAAAAGAGGATGCATGATGTACTCTATGTAAAGCAATAATGAATATACACATATTTTATAGGACATAATAGTATTAAACTATATTTTTTAACATGTAGGAATGCTGTGGTTTTAAATAAACTCTAAAGAAATCTTATAATGCAATACCTATCATCTTACGAAGTCTTATTTTTCAGCAAGACTCTTGGTGGCAAAATGAAACTACCATGCATTTGTTCAGTCTGTGGTTTTGAAGCCCAGATGTGTTGCTACTGTATGTCTTAATGCAAGGGACACATTTGTTTCTCTTCAGTAAGGATTCCAAGAGAGGAAGGAGGCAGAAAAGAACATGAAACATGTGGACAGACAATGTGCTCTTAGAAATTATAACCCATCCTAGAAGCGCCTTGTCCCTGGGGCCCTTGTCTTAACCTGCACACTCCGGGCATGAAGTGAGTCAAAGAGGAGAAGGCCAGCCCCAGGGACGCAAAGCAGTCCCTGGGTCAGTCACTGCAGCTGCTGGTTTGCAGCCTTTACCGCAACAGACATGGCCTAAGCTGCACATATTTAAACTGTAAACGTGTCGTTTTATCAACTCCCCCCCCCCCCCCTTCATGACTCTCTGTCTCCCTTTTTAGTGCTGTTTTCATAACCACAAGAGGCCAGGCTAACATTCTATTTTATAGCTACAGTAAAAAAAAAAAAAACACAGTCCCAAGCACGGGAAGGAGCTGAAAATTCTTAAAATGAGGCTCCAGCTCTGAGAGTCGATGCTAACTGTAAAAGGAAAGACAAAGTGGAATGTGTCTTGAGTTTCTCTTCCACTGCATTGGCTTCATCTGGCTCAAGCTAGAGCACATGTGCAGGGCCCTGGGGTCAGGTCGGCAACACTGGCCCAGCACCACTTGTGAGCTCTCCACAGTGACCGAGAAATAAACAAATACTGTTGTAGCTTTTTGTACTCCAGGGAGGCCCAGGTCTTAGACACATATCTCTTTCTCTCCTCTTACATTTCTCTAGGTGAATTTCTTTAAAGAAAAGTATTTCAATACACACACACACACACACACACACGAGAAACACAATTTGGATATTTTTGTATTTCTGTAATATGATTTCAAAAAATAACAAAACAAATGAAAATGTCAGCCTTCAGTTGACAAGCAAAATAGGATTACTTATTCACAACGTGCCCAAGCCAGGGAGTGCTTAAGTTATTTTAGAAAAGTCAGTCAATTTATTAAATTATTTGGTGGTTCACTGGAGATCTATTAGTAATTCTATTTTGGAATGAAAATGCTTTTCTTCAGCAATATTCCAGGATCTATAATAATCTAGCAAAATGCGAATAAGTCACTTTTATTTCAATCTCCCTCAATAAAACTTTCAATTTACTTACACTGAATATTGTATTGATCTTACTCAGCTATTCTGACTAAAACGGTCAGTTACAACTTGTATTGATTTTACCTGCAAGGAATACCCCCTTTCGAGTAAATAGCCGCAAACGCAGAAGGGGCTCGTGACTGTTCACCAAACTGAAATCAAAGAAATAACAAAGATACAATAAATATTGCTATTCCCGCCACGATGTGATATTGATAATCAATTTTAATCCTCCGGGGGTCAGAGGCAGACACTCTGCAAAGGCACTGCACAGGCAACAAGCATATTAATTACCCAGAACCAGTCCGAGACAGTTTTCAGAAATCACAAACACAAAGATAGTCTGTGTATTTACTTTTTTCACGGTAAGTGGTTTTAGGAGACTTGAAGGTACCAAAAATCGAATGCAATACAAGTATAGCACTGAACTGTAGCACTGTCGTCCTGTCGTTCATCGATTTGCTCGAATGGGCACCAGTAACATCTAGACTTGCTGTTACTGTTTTTGGCATATAGAATACACCACGGGGGAAGGAGGGGGGGGCTTGCCAGGCTTTGCCATTCAGGTAGGATACTCTCAGCTGCTTTCTGGGCTCTCTGAGGGGGACAGAAGAATCGAAGTTGGGTCAGCCCCGTGGAAGGCAAACACCCTACCCACTGTGCTACCGTTCCAGCCCAAATATATTAAGTATAAATACAAGAATGAAATAGAGTAATGACAGTACACCCTCCCATCTCTTCACCTGCTATAAGCTTTGAGGTGAGAGCTAGAGGCAGAAGTGGTGGCAGGCACAGGGAAAGTAGATTTGTAAAAGACAAAAGTTGTTTTTATTTCTTTTTGGGTCACACCCAGTGACGCTCAGGGGTTACTCCTGGCTTTGCACTTGGGAATCACTCCTGGCAGTGCTCGGGGGACCATATGGGATGCTGGGAATGGAACCAGGGTCGGCCGCGTGCAAGGCAAATGCCCTACCCACTGTGCTATTGCTCCAGCCCCGAAAAGACAAAAGTTTTAAGTCAAATTATGTAAGTGAAATGTCACGAAAATACTGTATTTAAAAATTTATTTAAAAAACTCAAAACCAGGAGGTATGGTGCCACCAGCAGGTCAATCTGTACCTGTGAGGCGAGTGTATCAGCAGCCTGATGGCACCATCAGACTTTCAGATACCCCAAAATTGCTGCTGTGCCTTTGGCCAGACCCCAAAAACTTGGGGCAAAGTTTACCAAGAAAGTAAATGGCCAAAAGTTAGGTCTGTGGGAGACACACCCACAAACCACCTCCGGCTCAGCTATATAATTGGAGGCATGCCGTCTCTCATTCCTAATCGAACTGCTTAACGGCTATGATCCCAGAGACTCAGAAACAAATCTCGGAACTCAAAGGCTTTTGACAGAAATGTGTCCTGTTCCTACAGTAGGTTACTGGGGCTGGGCCACTCCAGGTGGGAATAGGTTTCGTGCCTTGGCCTGTTCCCCTTGGCGGCATGGTGACTGCCATCCTTCAGAGGCCACTGGACAGTCAGGTTTGGGCTTGCAGTGACGAGACACGGGGGGGGGGGGGGGGGGGGGGGGGCGCCCTCACCAGATGGAGGTGAAACCGGCCCTTTCCTCCCCATCCCAGCGTGACCCCGAGTCGCTGCCTACAAATGGCCTCTCTGGCTCCTGATCAAGCTGATTAATGGCCATGATCCCAGAGACTCAGAAACAAATCTTGAAACTCAGCAGCTTTTGGCAGAAATGCATCTGGACTGCATACAAGGTGGCCGCCGCCTCAGAGCTTATTGGAAAGCCAGGTGTGAGCCAGCGGTGATGGGGCAACTGCAGTCTCATGGGAAGGGAGGTGGTACCGGCTCATCCTTCACGCCCTACCGATGTCACAAGTTGCCCCCCACGAGTGGTTCTCCGGCACAGCCATGGCTCTAGAAGCAAAAGTACTCAATCCAAAGCCCGAGAGCTTGCGGCAGAAAAGTGAATGGACCATGTGTTAAACTACAGCGCCATGCCTCCCTGGGAGAGAAAGGGTGTTGCTTCCTTCCACCTCCCCAGCCCCTCCCCCACCCCGGCAGCAAGGTGGCCACCACCTCAGAGCTTATTGGAAAGCCAGGTATGAGCCAGTGGTGATGGGGAAACTGCAGTCTCATGGGAAGGGGGATGGTACCGGCTCGTCCTTCACACCCTACCAAGGTCAAGAGTTGCCCCCGACAAGTGACTCTCTGGCATGACCATGGCTCCAGAGGCAAAAGGACTTAATCCAGAACCCAGCAGCTTGCAGCAGAAAAGTGAATGGACCATGCGTTCAACTACAGCGCCATGCCTCCCTGGGAGGGAAAGGGTGTTGCTCCCTTCCACTTCCCCCCTCCTGCCCGGCAGCAAGGTGGCCACCGCCTCAGAGCTTATAGGAAAGCCAGGTAAGAGCCGGCAGTGATGGGGCAACTGCAGTCTCAAGGGAAGGGGGGCAGTACCAGCTCATCCTTCATGCCCTACCGAGGTCACGAGTTGCCCCCCACGAGCAGCTCTCCGGCAGGGCCATAACACCAGACACACAGAAACCAATCTCATAATTATCTGGCTCTTTGCAGAAATCCAAAATCATTATATGATTCTCATAACCGGCTATAGAAAACAAAGTATTTCACAATGCCTTTTCAGCAATTCTGATTGTTGTGGGGGAAATTCTAAACAATAATGGTGGATCTTTTGTCGAAATAATGAATGTAATCAATGTAGAGGAGAGTTAAGTGGAAATCATCTGCTTTACAGGCATTGGGAGGGGTGGCAGGGGGGTATTTTGGGGTTCTTGGTGGTGAAAAATGAGTACTGAAGGGAGAGGTGTTTGATCATTGTATGACTGAGACTTAAACCTGAAAGCTTCGTAACTTTTCCCACAGTGATTCAATACATAAATATAAGAAAAATAAATAAATAAAACTATGAAAAAAAACGTAAGGTGGAGTTCATGCTCAATTCAATCAGCTAATCAGTGGCTGAATAAATAGCAGTAGTCCTACATAAAAAAAAAAAACCTCAAAACCTGGATCACGTCAGAAATGATCCACAGTAATGTCTCATTTATCTAGGTCTATTTCCTATAATTGTGCAATTTTAGAAGAACAGGACTGTTCAATCTGGTTAAATTACTATAGTCAGGATTTCTCATGGACCTAATTTGTACTTCAGCAAGAAATGCCCAGACCTTTATGTAACTAATGGCAGCATGCAACTGAATACCAGTGATATTAGGATACGCTGTTATTAGGAAATCAAATACAGTGTAAATTAAAAAATTCAAGTGGCTAAGCAATACATGTTACATGCTACAGCACCCATTCATGAATGAAAAAGGACAACCAAAAGCTGGTTTGTCTCTCTGTCTTCTCACCCTCACACTCGTACCCCACATCATCGCATCATTAACTACACCCTGACAGCATTAGAAGTTGAAAACTACGAAATGAGGCGCAACACTCAACACAGTTCAACAGTCTCCTAACTCTACTGAGTCACAAATGCCTTTTGTACCTACTGGGTTAATTGTTTTGGGGTTAAGTTTATCACTTGGTCGAGGATGAAGCTTTCTGGAAGATTCTGGAGAACTGGTTGATGATGGAGACTTGCTTTGTTGAAGTGGAGTCCTGGGCTTTATCTGGGTGCTTGATGATGTTCTTGGATCACAGGTACCTGGACCAAACAGATCATCAACAACAAAAAAAAAAAAAAAAAAAGAAGAAGAAAAAAAAAGGGAGGTGAAAGCAGTAAGGCTCTGCCCCATAACTGCCTCTGCAAGAGAATGTGCCACTAACAAACTTAAAAATTTCACTGCTTTGTTTAAAAACCAAGTTCTGTACCTGCCACTCTGTTTCTGCACGGCACCCCTCCATGGCACTCTGATTTCTGCATTGCTTCCTGCAGCTAAAGGAAACAGAATTTCAAAATCTGGGGGGCCATGGGGGTGGGGGCGTTCATCAACAATATAAAGACATAACTAGAATAGAATAGAAAATAAGAGTCGAAGGCAATAAGACAGATAGTGGAGAGGTTCTGCCTCACCCCATTTCAATCCCCCAGTACCCCATCAGTCCCCCCAACATCAAAAGGTGCAGCCCGGAAGATCCCAAAGCACAACCAGGTGGCCCCTGGAAGTCCCTCCATTCCATCCCTCCTGTTCAGCCCCTCCAGCCGTGATAATGTGACAGCTGGCAGCACAGGACCCTCAGGTAGCTACGAGTCACTGGGAGCGGCTCAAGGCCCCCTCTGAACACTGTTTAATAATTTGAGCTCTACCATAAATGGTTCTTTACACTGTTTCTTTTGGCTGAAAATAGCTGCCAGAGCTGAAGACAGATGCCTGTTTACGGGCATGAAAAGTGCATAGTTAGCCACGTAAGGCTCATGTGTGACTTGTCAACCCACCATGCTCAGGTTTGTGCTGGAGCAGCTGAATGTTTCCCTTTCTCTCAAAATGTTGCTGCTGAGAAAGTATTTTGATGCTTTTTTGCATGACTTCCTAAAGTCGCTGAACCTCACTCGCTTTTTAAAATGCTCAAGCTGGAGTTTCCGAAGATTTTCCAACTACAGGGCGGTTTGAATGTGCAACAGGCAACTTTCCGCAGCACCATGTCAATGCAGACACCTCTATGTTCACTTTAAAAATACCCTAATTCTCCAGCGTTTCTTCCCCAAACAATCGACTCTCCCTATTGCTAAAAGTAGCACCCTTCGTGAACAAATTGTGCTCAACTGAAAAGGAAAACAAAAGCCATCATCTAGGAGCTGACAACACACCTGGAGCAAGGGCTGCTGGTAAAAGGGCTGAAAAATCCTCACACTCAACTACTCTCTGTGTGATTTGTTACTAGTAAGCAAACAGGTGTGAAAGTAAAACGACGTAGGTGGAAGAAACTAAAAAGATTCACATTTTCGTCTAAAATATTACATAACACTAAAAGCATAAGCTAAGCTAGCTTAGTAGGAGTGTATCATCCTTTTACAAAACGAGGTCAGTCCCTACACAGACACACCAGAACCCATAAACTCATTTAACAAGTTACAATCTCATCGAGCATACAGATCAATTATAGACCCACTTGTGGAGCCCTCCTTTTGTCCCTGGGTTTCCTTGGAGGCTGCAGGGTACCCACAAGGCTCCAGGGTTAGGGAAGAACTGTCGATGTTTTGATCAGCCTACTGAGCCTTTCTTTCCCTGGTCGCCCGCGGCTCCAGCCTCCTGCCGGGGCGGGGGAACGGGGGGGGGGGGGGTCACCGCACTAAACCGAGGGCTAAAAAGCTCAACGCAGCTTCCAGAAACTTGATTTCCGACTGTTAACAGAGCGCCTGGAAAGTTCCAAAAAGTAAGGGGCGTCCCGCTAGCGCAGCCTGGATGCCCTCTCTAGAACTCTCTCGAAAGTCCACGGCCAGCAAAGACAATGCTGCCCTCCCCACCCCACTCCCCCCCATAAAGTAAATCCGAAGGGTCAGTATTAAGATGAAAAAAAGTTTTTTGCACTTTTCCAGGTACGTGCCACTGCAACACCATTTCCAAGTATCTCAAAACAGTTGTGAAAATTAGAAAAATTAAGAAAACCAGAGATGGGGGGAGGGGACCGAGGGGACGGGGTTACAGTGATTGCTCAGGAAAGCTTCTCGAAGCCAAAGCCCAACCCCAAGAACCCGAGGACCGGTCGGGGGATCCGAGCATCCCCAGGTCCTTAGCAACGGGGACCGGCGGCCCTAGCAACAGGCCAGCGCGGCCGCCCGCGACCGCCGCCTCGGGGACCCCGACCCTACCGCGCCGCTCTCCCGCCGCCGAGGTCCACACACTGCCACGCCCCCCGGGCGGGGCTTTCGGAAGCGACGGCGGCGCCCACCCAGCCACTGTGGCCACCACCAGCCGCCCGCGGAAAAGCGACGCGAAGCCTCGCGCGGCGCCCGGATCCGATGGCGCCGGGCATTGACGTCACGCGCACGCGACGTCCTTTGAGCCAATAGGAAGAAAGCGGAAAGACGACGGCGAGGGGCGTTGCCTTGGCAACGAGACGCCGGGCGGCAAGGGGTGGCTCTGGGTTCCAGGTGCTGATTTCTAGTTCCATAGGGGCTCCAGGTGCAGAATTTTTTTTTTTTCCAATAAGGGGTCGGTTGGATCGTTGTATAACTGAAACCTGGTCATGATCAGCCTTATAACTATCCACGGTGACTCAATTAAAAAAATTAAAATTTAAAAATCAATCAATAAACAAGGAGTCTGAGGAGCACAGGAGATGCACTGGCTCTAGGTACCAGGGCCACAGCCTCTTCCTAAGGCGCGTTCTTAATTCTTACCCTGAGCTCGTACGTTAAAACGCTCCGCGTTCAGTTATCTTGCCTTGAGAGCTGAGGACGGTGAAGTCTTGAGGGGAGAAGAACCTGGTGCCCAGCTGTGGGATTTGCTCCGGGTCCTCGCTTAATTGCTTCAGATGCCGTTTCCTTAACTCCATTTCAGCAATGAAAAGCATGCGTGTTTTAAAGCTCCAGGTTATTTTAATAAAATTGTTGCGGCAAAAAGCATTTTCTGAGTCCCACTCAATTGCTGAGGAAACAAAAAGACGCAGTTCCCATTCCGAAGAGGCGGGTTTCGGAGCCGACACACTCGGCTGCTGCGGGGTTCTCTCCGCAAACCCTCTTGCTTGGGGTTCCACTCACTTCACTGGGTAGAAGCACCCAGGTAAAGGAACACGCGGGTAAAGTGAGAACTGCAGCGCGCGCACACGTGGCCACCAGAGGTCGCACTTCCCGCGGGTGTCGCCTACATCTTCCATCTAAGTCTTGCTTGACAAAAGCCACACCCCTTTTAGTCACGCTTAAAACTCACAGCTATGATATAGCTAAAAATCTCTTGCCAGGGAGGAGCTGCCTTGGTCTGCAGAGCTGCCAGGATTTTAATTGCTACACGTGGAGCCCGGGCTTTGAACTCCTGACCAGCGAGGGAGGCACTCTCGACACTGCCCTTTTCATCGAGGCCCTCTGTCCTCACCTTAGAAATAAAAACTGTTCCTGGGCATCTTAGCTTCTCAGAGAATGCAGTAGATAGTGAATGCACTCGCATACAGGAGTTTGAGAAGCCTTGGAGATATCTAGGCAAAGCTAACTAGGAGAGAGTTGGGTATGCCCATTAAGAATGGAGTGTAATCAATAGTAAAATCATATAAAAATAAATTTACACCTTAAAATTTAAAAAGGAATGGAGTGTCAGGGCAGGGCTAGGCAAAGGTATTTTTATAGTAACCGAGGCCAGAGGGACAGGCCGGTACTTCTGAGATCACCTGTCACATGTGAGAAGCTGAAAAGAGGGAGCATGCTTTAAGGTTTGATATTTTGGGGGGGTGGGGGAGGGAGCAAGGCAGGAGGTTGAGGAGGTTCTTCTATGTATCTACAATTATTATAAATGGTTCTGAAAAGACACAATCTTGTCTTTGCATGCATGTATCTCCCCTTTATCCCTACAGATCTACTCTTCTTATTCCCCACCCTTCTCAACTCCAGAAGTGATCTGAATGGATTAATATCAACAAGACTTTGACGCCCACTGAAGTCCATCTGGATCTGGCCATGACAAGCTCCCAGAGGAAAATGGACAATGGTGGAGGACAGAGGAAAGTTAAACTATTTTTCTCCTCCTTGGGAGCTGGAGGTATTTCCTTGGAACTAGTTCCTCCCTGTGGAAACGGCACCTTCCTTTGAAGTGACCAACTCAAGGACTAAATGTGTGAAATCTAAGATAGAACTTTGATAATGTAATGTTCCTGAGGTTCCTCTGCTCTGTAAATAAAGCTTTGTTCCTTTAAATGTCACACACTAGGGGGTATGGTGCCGCCAGCAGGTCAATCTGTACCTGTGAGGCAAGTGCATCAGCAGCCTGATGGCACCGTCAGACTTTCAGATACCCCCAAATTGCTGCTGTGCCTTTTTCCAGACCCCAAAAACTTGGGACAAAGTTTACCAAGAAAGTAAATGGCCAAAAGTTAGGTCTGTGGGAGACACACTCACAAACCACCTCCGGCTCAGCTATATTATTGGAGACATGGCCTCTCTGGTTCCTGATTGAACTGCTTAATGGCCATGATCTCAGAGACTCAGAAACAAATCTCGAAACCGAGTGGCTTTTGCAGAAATGCGTCAAGACCCCACAGTACATTACTGTTGCCGGGCCACCCCGGGGGGAAGGGGTGCTGCCCCTCTGCCTGCTCCCCCTTGGTGGCTCGGTGGCCATCATCCTCCAGAGGCCATTGAACAGTCAGGCTTGGGCCCACAGTGACAAAACTTGTGGGACCTCACGGGAGATGGGCCTGCCCTCCCCACCCCAACGAGACCCCAAGTCATCTCCCACAAACGGCCTCTCTGGCTCCTGATCAAGCTGCTCAACGGCCATGATCCCAGAGACTGAGGAGCAAATCTCAAAGCCCAGTGGCTTTTGGCAGAAATCCCTCCAGATTTAAATGTTAAAATTTCGGAATTTCAAAATCACATGGTCCTACTGCAGCCACGCGACATCGTATGTTATTCATAACCAGTAGTAGAACACAAATTGTCTACTGTTGCCTTTTCAGCAGATCTGAGTGTTGGGGTAAAGTCAAATAATAATGGTGGGTCTGGTGTCGAAATATTCAATGTGAGAGAGTAATGTGAGAGAGAGAGGGCAATGTGGAAATCATCTGCCCCACAGGTAGGGGGAGGGTGGGGATGGGGATATACTGGGGTTTTTGGTGGTGGAGAATGGGGCACTGGTGAAGGTACGGGTGTTTCATTGTATGACCGAGACTTAGACCCGAAAGCTTTGTAACTGCTCTCATCGTGATTCAATAAATAAAATTATAAAAAATGGAAAAAAAAAGTAAAGTGGAGTTCATGCACAATTCAATCAGCTAAGCAATGGCTGAATAAATAGAATTACTCCTACATTAAAACAAATCAAGAGTACTTTAAAAAGATTTTTGTTTTGGAGCCACACCTGTTGGTGCTCAGGGTTTGCCTGGCTGTGCACTCAAGAGATCACTGCTGGCGGTGCTCAGGGGACCATCTGGGGTGTGGGTAATCAAAGCTGAGTCACTCACATTCAAGGCTAACATCCTTACTCACTGTACTGTAATGTCTGCTACAAGATCATTTTTGAAAAAGATTTGTCTTCCAGCTTTTAGTATTTATGGAAAGAAGGAAGTTGGCAGGAAAGGGGTGATGGTGCTGGGGGGATGGCCTCAAAGGATGAGAGCATAGGCTTTGCATGCTGGAGCCCCAGGCTCCATCCCTATTATTGCATGGTCCCGCAAGTCTCACAGAAAATGATCCCGAACACCTCTGGTATAAAACAAAACAACTTTAGGATTCCAAGAGATGCCTATAATTCTAGTCTGTTGTTTTTGATTTGATTCGTTAACTGTTCTAAGGAAGAGTGCTTTTTTTGTGGAGTGGATAGGGGTTGTGGAAGACATACACGTGGCAGTACTCAGGGGTTCGATATCTTGGCTGCAGAAGCTTTCAAGAAAAGTGCTTTAAAGGTTTTAATATCTTTCAAGCCCAAGAGTTCAGAGGTTTATTCAAAATTTCAAAATAAAAATCTTGTGATAAATAAATAAATAAATGTCACACACTGATCATAGATAATAATAGTCATGTGAGGATTATTTATTTATTAATTACAAACTAAATTTCATCGCATTTCAAATATTAGTGCTTTTTCTTACTGCGGATTCCTATTTCACTTGTGACTCTTAAGTATGTTGTTTCATCAACAAGCATTTGAAGAAAATATCAAAGGTTTTACCAGCTAGGCCTCAATTTCTTTTAAGAAAATGTGGTTTTCTTTTTGTTTGTTTAACTTACAGGTTGGGTGATCATTCTCAACTATCAGAAAATGAGTATACAACATTTTCTAGGTAATTTCAAGTACACCCTGTTAGAAACTGCTCAATGACATCAGTGTTTAATTATTGAGTCTCCATATGGAAAAAGAAAGATTTTCATCTACTTGTTTTCCACATGGGGAAAAAAGTTCTGATGATGGATGCAAATGAGATTAATATGAAAGAGTAGGTAGGGCAGTTGATGTGAAAACTGAATCACATATGAAACCTAAAATTTCATAGCAGACACATTTTTGTTTTAGTTTTTTTTATACTACTGGCAATGTTTGGGGTCACTTCTTGTCAGTTATTGAGCTCTCTCCAGTTCCAGGTATATGATTTTATTTTGAGGATGCAGGGAGTCAAACTCAGGACCTCACACATTCCATGAATATCCCTTAGGTACACTTTTTAAAAAATAAAAATAAATACAGCTAATTACAGTTTTAATTTTTTAAAAAAATTTTATTAGTGAAACACCATGAGGTGCAGTTGTAGATTTACAAATTTTTGTGCTTGGGTTTCAGTTATACAATGATCGAGTACCCATCCCTCCACCAGTGCCCATTCTCCACCACCAATGATCCCAGTATCCCTCCCAGCCCCCCAGTCCTCACATCCCACCCCACCTCTGTGGCAGGGCATTCCCTTTTGTTCTCTCTCTCCTTTGGGTGTTGTGGTTTGCAAAAGAGGCATTTGAATGGCAATCATGTTCGGTCTATAGTCTACTTTCAGCATGCATCTCCCATCCTGGGAGGATCCTCCCAACACCCTTTACTTGGTGCTCCCTTCTCTATCTGAGCTGCCTTTTTTCATGTGCCTTTTTGCCATTCGGATTTCTTCTTTGTGAAAGTTTCTGTTCATTTCATCACCCCATTTTTTGTTGGGGTTGGATGTTTTCTTCTTGTAGAGTTCAACCAGTACTTTGTATAACCTTGATATCAACCCCTTGTCAGATGGGTATTGGGCAAATATCCTTTCCCATTTTGTAGACTCTTTGTATTTTGTTCACTGTTTCTTTTGAGGTGCAGAAGCTTCTTAGTTTAAAATAGTCCCATTTGTCTATCTCTGTTTTCACTTGCTTGGCCAGTGGTGTGTCATCTTTGAAGATACTGTTAGCTTCAATGTCATGGACGGTTTTGCCAAGCTTGTCTTCAATGTACCATATGGATTCCGGTCTGATATTGAGGTCTTTAATCCATTTTGATCTTACTTTTGTACAATTTTTTTTGCATATAGCTGTCCAGTTTTGCCAGCACAATTGTTAAAGAGGCTTTCCTTGCTCCACTTCACATTTCTTGTTCCCTTATCAAAGATTAGATGATCATATGTTTGGGGGGAGATGTCAGTATATTCAACCTTGTTCCATTGGGCTGCAGCTCTGCCTTTATTCCAGTACCATGTTGTTTTAATTATTACTGCTTTGTAGTAGAGTTTGAAGTTAGAGAGGTTGATTCCTCCCAATTTTTTTCCCCAAGAATTGCTTTAGCTATTCATGGGTGCTTCTTGTTCCATTTCAGGAATTTCAGGAGTGTTTGCTCCGTTTCTTTGAAGAATATCATGGGTATCATTATAGGGTTTGCATTGAATTTGTACAATGCTTTGGGGAGTATTGCCATTTTGAAATGTTAATTCTCCTGATTCATGAGTAGGGGATATCTTTACATTTTCTCATGCCCTCTTTTATTTCCTGAAGTAGCATTTTGTAGTTTTCTTTGTATGGGTCTTTTATTTCCTTATTAAGCTGATTCCTAGGTACTTGTTTTTCTGGGGTACAATTGTGAACAGGATTGTTTTTTTCATGTCACTTTATTCTCTCTCACTATTTGCATATGGAAAACCATGGACTTTTGGGTATTTGTTTTATAGCCTGCCACTTTACTATACAAGTCTATTGTTTCTAGGAGTTTCTTGGTAGAGGCTTTAGGGTTCTCTAAGTATAGTATCATATCATCTGCAAATAGTAAGAGCTTGATTTCTTCCTTTCCTACCTGAATGTCATTAATATCTTTTTCTTGCCTAACCGCTATTGCAAGTACTCCCAGTACTATATTGAACAGTATTGGAAAGAGTGGGCATCCTTGTCTCGCCCCTGATCTTAGAGGGAAGGCTCTCAATTTTTCCCCATAGAGGATGATGCATGCCATAGGTTTGTGGTAGATGGCTTCAACTATATTGAGGAAAGTCCCTTCTATACCCATTTTGGTGAGGTTTTTCATCATAAACGGGTGCTGGATCTTGTCAAATGCTTTCTCAGCATCTATTGATATGATCATATGGTTTTTATCTTTTCTTTTGTTGATATATGATGGATTATGTCGATTGATTTCTGATTTCTGAATGTTAAATCATCCTTGCAATGATCCCCGGAATGAATCCCACTTGTTCATGGTGTATGATCTTTTGATGAGCTGTTGAATTTATTTGCTAGTATTTTGTTTAACTACAGTTTTTTAAAATTTATTTTTACTAAAGCACCATGATTTACAATTTTTCATAAATGATGTATTTTTATATTGAAATGTTCCAGTCTGTCTAAAACATTGCCAATATGAAATGGCTGTGGTGCATTAGCTTCCTTACTTGTTATCCTATATCAAGAATATGATGAATATTTGGCACAGCTCAAATCACATTTTGCCTCTATTGCTAGTGTCCTTTTCTCGTCATCATCATCATCAACATCAACATCACCACAAACATCTAGGAGCTTTTTAGCCATATAAAATTTCAGGCCCGACCCAAAGTCCACTGGGTCAAATTCTGCACTTTACCAGTTGAGGAAATGAACTTTTCAGTTTAAACACTAATGTAGAAGTACTTGAGGGAGTACTGTTATTGAAATTCTGTCCTTCTAAATGATTATGAAAGCACAATATTAAAATAAAATAGAATACAATTCTACAATGAGGCATATATAACTATATATATCATAAATATATATTATGCATTATGGGCTGGAGCGATAGCACAGCGGTAGGGTGTTCGCCTTACAAGTGGCCAACATGGCCGACCGGAGTTCGATTCCTCCGCCCCTCTCGGAGAGCCCGGCAAGCTACCGAGAGTATTCGATATGCCAGACACAGTAACAACAAAGTCTCCAATGGAGACGTTACTGGGCCCACTCGAGCAAATCGACAATCAACGGGAGGGCCTTTTTATATATCACATAAAAGTTTAAAGCACAATGATTTACAGTACTGTTCATGATATGTGAACAACCTATCATGAACATTCCAACAACACAATCTCCACCAGTGTCCACTTCCCTCCACCATTATCTCTGGATCCTTCCCAGCCAACCAAACATCCCTGCTGACAGTAAATTGGGTTCTGTATATCAGTTTTCAGGTTTCAGATTTGTATTTTGTTGTTGTTTTGTTTTTGTGCCACACTCACCTGTGCTCAGGGATGACTCCAAGCTCTGCCCTCAGGGATCACTCTTGGATGGGTTCTGGGGATTTGATGTGGTGCTGAGGATCAAATCAGAGTCAATCGTGTGCAAGGAAAATTCCATACTTATTATATTATCATTCAGGCCCTGGTTCCATTGTCTTTGATCATTTGTTATTCCCACCCTATGTTATTTTTATATCAGGGGCCTCAAGTAACCCCCCTCCAGAACCACCCACCACCTCAGGAACAGGAAGTTCCCTCTATTGTCTGTGCTGGCAAGGCAATTCTGCCAGCTGGTACCGAATTTTGAAAAACCCTCCAAGTCTCTCATTCATCTCTAATTTAGCCCAGACACTATGTGTATGGCCCCTTGGAGGGGAGTGGGTTGAGCTTTCCTCCCCACCCCGACCAGGGCTCCGGCAGCCGAAGACCCCCAGGACCAGCCACCACCATGCTGAGACCACACTCCGCACACCTGAAGGTACCGGCAGAGGAACAAAGGCAAGCGGGTCCCAGGGCTGAGATCTCCAAGCCTGCTCGGATCGGGGCTGAGCATCCTCCACCCAGATCCTCCATCTCCCAGTAGGCAGGGGTCACACCCACCAACTGGCCCCCTGGCGCCGTGTAATCCCACCAATGGCCAAGACTCAGAGACTATAAAAACCAGCTCCCAGAAGAGAACAGTGCAGTCTCCTGCCCCCGCGCCTGACTGTCCTCACCGGGGCCCCTTGGAGGGGAGCAGGTTGAGCTTTCCTCCCCGCCCCGACTAGGGCTCCAGCAGCCAAAGACCTCCAGGACCAGCCACCACCATGCTGAGACCACTCTCCACAGATCTGAAGGTGCTGGCAAAGGAACAAAGGCAAGCAGGTCCTGGGGCTGAGATCTCCAAGCCTACTCGGATGGGGGTTGAGCATCCTCCACCCAGATCCTCCAAATTCCAGTAGGCAGGGGGAGGGGGAGGTCATACCCACCAACTGGCCCCCTGGCGCTGTAATCCCATCAACAGCCAAGACTCAGAGACTATGAAAACCAGCTCCCAGAACCGCGCGGCCGCATGACATCTTATTATGTCATCTTATTATCTCATTCCTGCTTTGGACAAACTGGTAGGCTACCGAATGTAACCTGCCCACACGGCAGAGTCTGGCAAACTTCCCGTGGCATACCCAATATGCCAAATACCAGTAACAATGATGGGTCTCATTCTCCTAAAGAGCCTTGAATATAGCACTTTCTTAAAAATCTCAGGGCTAGGATGAAGGAGACGCTACTGGGGCCTGCTCGAGGCAATCGACGAATAACAGGATGGTCGTGATTCGTGACTATGTGTATTGTGATCGTTTTTTGTAGAAAAGGTCTCAGAAAACCTAGAAACAACTTCTCTTGGGAAAAAAACGTGAGAGAAACTTGGCAGTCTTTGAACATTGGAAAAAACTAAGCACTTTCAAGCAATCAGACAATCACACAGTTGCTGAAATGTATTTATATTGGTAATATTTTGTCATTTAATTGTTATGATGGAAATTTATTATATGTATCTTTGGTTTCAGAATTGATTTATAGATTGTGCTTAACAGAGATGATTTTGCTTGTGGTAAAAAGTATTAAAAAGATGCCCACTCTGTCTGCAGATGGAATTGATGTCGGTGGGCCCCACGGGTGACTTATGTGAAGTGGGAGGAGAAAGACAGTCACTTTCTCCCCAACCGCCTCTGCCACCCAGGACCCAGGGTTACTGGGTTCTTGTCTTGCCTCGCAGAAAGGAATTTCGGGAGTAGACAAGCAGTGAAACAAATAGATTTTATTTGGAGGAGTTTTAAGTTGTGGACGGAGAGAGAGAGAGTAATGTACTCAAGAGAGAACACGGGCTTCTCCAAGGGCAGAGAGAACCCCTACACACATCCTATCATTAGACACGAAAGCATTAAAGTACACATTTCAAGAGGGGAGATGCAGGCGACATATGTGCTCAGTCCACATGTGCTCGGCCACGTGGGCTCAGGCAGCATATGTGCGCCTTTTCTTTGTTCAAGGTCGCCTTTCTCCAACCTGCCCCCATGTGGGGCTTCTTCCCAGGTAAAAGTCCGTTGCTAAGGAGGTTACCAGGGAGGATGGGAGTGGTGATGATCTTCTTTGAAGTTCCTTTCCTGGCCTTTTGTTCCTGTAGGAACTTCTATGGGTCTGTTGCTGGAGCCAAGTGAGGATCTTATTAAGCCTTAGTTCCTGTTTTCCTATTTTCTGCAGGGCTGGCTTTTGTCATTGCCTAGGGAAGGGGCCTTCCCTGTCTACCTGACTACATCAGAATGAACTTCCCTGTTCCAAGCTAGAAAAATGCTGATTTTAGGAAACTCCCTGTAGCCATACTGAGAAGCTGCCATCAGGTGTGCACGCCCCCGCATTGCTCCAACAGGAAGCAAAGTGATGATGAGTTTGCAGTGTTGCCCTATACAAACAGAAGCTCTTCTAAGGCTTCAGGTACTTGCCTAGTCTAGACCCATCAGTCTGATAAGCTGGTATAATAAAGACCTCCTTTTTCTCTTGCCATGGATTATATTGGTATACTTGATTAAGTGAACACCCTAGTTACAACAATCTCTATATAATCAAGCCAAGATGAATGGAAATTATCTTTGTTTAAATTCTTATACTCTAAGGTATATATATGTATGTATATGTATATACATACATATATAAGCATTTTGAAGTTAATCAACATTTTGAAGTTATTTGCTCTGGTTTTGGGGCCACTCCTGGTGGTGCTCAGGCTTATTCCTGGCTCTTTGCTCAGAGATTACTCCTGGCAGTGCTTGGGACCATCTGGGTACTGGTATTAGAGTGTAGGTTGGCCACAAGCAAGGCAAGTTCCTTACTCATGTACTATTTCTATGGATCTTAAAATTATTTTTCTAATATTCTTTCTTAATAATAGGAGGAAGAAAACAAACCCAGAGCTAACCAAAAACTGTCAAACTGTCAACAAAAGGCACACTTTAAAAAATGGTTATTCTGACTCTGGATCTGAATTTGGCAAAGAAAATAATAAAAAGAACTATGAATAGTAAAAAAATGACCAAAATTTATTAATATTCTAGGTGAAGGAAATGATTACAGCTTTAATTTAGACTGGTAGTGTTTGGGGATGAAGAGTCAGTACAGGGGTTAAGGTACTTTTCTTGCATTTGGTCAATGACTATTAGATCCCATTCACCACAGCGCACAGAGCACCAGGAGTCAGCTCTGAGCACAGAGGCAAGAGTAAGGCCTAAGTTCTGCTGGATGTGTTACAAAAACAGAGCAATGCAAAATACATAAAAACAATCCTAACAGACTGGCAATATTTAAATCAAGTCAACAGATATAGAAGGATTTTAAATTTTTCAAAATTTTTGTTTACACAGATTTCAGGACAGGGGCCAGATAGATTGTCCAGTCAGTAGAGCACTTGCCTTGCACACAGCTGACCCAGGTTCCCAACATCCCATAGGGTACCACTAATCCCATTGGGAGTCATCCCTGAGCATAGAGCCGGGAGTCGGCCCTGAGCATCGCTGGGTATGACCCCAAAACAAACAAAAGAAAAAAACAGGCAAAATAGAAGATATAAAGGGCACAAAAGATAATAGACTCTTGAAAACAAAATATGACATAAAAGTCTTCTTTTATTGATTTTTCTTTCTTCCTCTTTTTTTCAGGCGGTTGGGACCATACATTGTAGTGTTCAGGGGCTACTCCTGGTTCTGCACTCGGGAATTACTCCTGGTGAATTCAGGAAACCATATGGGACACCAGGGTTCCATTGCAGTTTGACTGCAAACAAGGCAAACACTCTACCCACCATACTATCTCTCTGACTCCCCAAAGTCTTATTTTGTACCCTGAAGAGAAGTGCAGGCTGATTCCCCACCAGCCAAGCCCTGGCAGCTGCACCCACACCCCACAGTGGCCACCATGCTAATCCCACTGCTTTATGACTAATCTCTGCAGAGACACCAACCAATGAAAATTTTAGTTACAGCAGTCTTCAGGCTGAAAACTTAGGGTCTTCTCAGAGTGGGGTGGCAACCTCCCCCAAACGTATATCCTTGTACTTCCTGAAGCCCCAAAGCCATAAGCACATCCTATAAGAGCCACATATGAACTCATGGGCCTAGTTCCACAGATCCTGGAGTTCCAGGTGCGTGACTCCACATGCAGCCTTGGGACATCTCCAGGTTCCACTATGCTGATGGTCCAGTAGGAGCACACAAAATTAGATGGGGAAGTATCATAGAAGCCAAATAACCTCAAGAAACAATACCAGAAGGCCCAAATAACGAACAGCTTAGTAAACTTTCAGACTATGATTTAATGGCCCCATGGTGAAATATAATAATTTTCACAAATTTTCTTTAACTGAAGTATTTTTTGATGATTCCAGTAGCCATCTAACTGTAACAAGCAATACAAAATAAATGATTTTGTGCCTGCTTAGGGGGGAAGTTTTAGGAGCATGGGTAGGAAACCGGGGACAATGGTGAAGGGAAGGTCAACTGGTGATGGGATTGACGTTGGAACATTAAATGCCCATAATAACTTTATTATGAAAAGCTTTGCAAACCACAGTGTTTAAATAAAGTTTTAAAAAGTTTATTTTCTAGGCAAAACAGAGAAGGCAGTGAATATTTTTTTCTCCTACAAAGCAGACTATATAATCAGAGTATACATTTAAGTGCCCAATAAATAATAGTTCAAATAAAAATTAATTAAAAAGTCATTGAGAGGGGTTGAAGCGATAGCACAGCGAGTAGGGCATTTGATTCCCAGCATCCCATATGGTCCCCTGAGCACCACCAGGAGTAATTCCTGAGTGCAGAGCCAGGAGTAACCCCTGTGCATTGCCAGGTGTGATCCCTCCGCCCCTCAAAAAAAAATCTTTGAGAAAGAAAAATAAAAGTTTTCTTACCTATTTGTGCAGTCAGTTCTTGAATCTGGTTATAGTTTCATAAGTTATAAGTGCTACCATTTGGGAGGTTGAAACATTGACTGAAAGATATTCTACGATAAACAACATTCGAATACCAGGACTGCCTCGAAGAGGAAGGTATCCATAATGTTAAGGATACCTAAATATTAATGTTAATGTGAATATTAATGTGGATTTAATATGTAAATGCTGCTCAACTCTCCTGAAAGAGTGGTGAAATTTACTTGGCATGTCAGACACACTTTCTTACCATGAGTAGCACTGTCCTCCTGTTGTTCATCAATTTGTTCAAATGGGCACCAGTAACGTCTCTGTTGTGAGATTTGTTGTTACTGTTTTTGGCATATTGAATATGCCATGGGGAGCTTGCCAGGCTTTGCCATGCGGGTAGGATACTCGGTAGCTTGCCAGGCTCTCCGAGGGGGAATGGAGGAATCGAACTCGGGTCGACCGCATGCAAGGCAAATGCCCTAGCTGCTGTGCTATCCTCTGCCATTTTACCATGAATAGAAGAAATAAATTTGTGAGGGAACACCCAACATTCTTGGGAGAATTTTGTAGTCACACTTTGCAGTTCATCAATCACAGTGGAGACTGGTGCTATTAAATCTAGATCCTCAAATACAAAGGTGGATGATTAGATTTCAGGGAGGTAGGGTCACATAGTCCCACCGAACAATTGATGGCAAAGGGCACAGAGTCACCATGAGTTGAGTCTTACCAGTGTTCATAATAGCCCTTCTCATCTCAAAGCCCCAGCACATTGATTACTTGACCATGGCAATCTCCCAAATACTCACCTGCTATGTGTAAGTGGAAGAGTTTATAGGGCAAAGGATCAGAAGCATAAACCAAAACACCAATACCAAGATCTATAGCCCCTCCATCACTTCTCAAACTACAGACATTTTGCAGAACTCGAATGACCCACTGGCTGAAGGACAGCATGAGTCCTTCCAAGGTTGAACCTCACCATACTCAAAATCCAAACTGCTGATCTTCCCCCAAGTTTTCTCTCCCATGAACTTACAAATTGACCATTCACTAAATGATCACTGTGAAAATGAGATGATACTGTTCAGTACTACTGGGCAGTGAGGCTGATTCCAGAAGATCCAAGTATCATCCAACTCATTGGATATATATATATATATATATATATATCCAATGAGTCTCGCGATCCATTACTGGTTATTTCTTCAGTTGTGGAATGCATCATTGGACTAGATATCTTTTAGAAATGAAGAGAAGTACATTATTTCTCTGAACAATGAAGTCAGGGAGATCAGGGAGATCATAGTGGAAAAGACCAAGTAGAGACCACCAGAACAATGTTTATCAAGACAATAGTTGAAAACAGCACTATATATTTAGAGGATTATCAGGGATTTATACATTATTGAGAACTTAAATCCTGGGTGGCTGATTCTCACCATATACTCATTCAGATCATCTGCTTGACCTGGGCAGCAAATAGATGGCTCTTGGAGAAAGACAATGGATGGCCATACACTTAAGCAGGTGAACTAGATGTAGTTTCATTGGCTGAGCAATTAACAGATCCTCTTGTTTCTGGTATGCAGATATTGATCTAGAAAACCCCTTCCCTTCATAAAGTCCAGGTAACCCACCAGAATTGATTTCTCTCAGCTGGAAAGGTCAACAACTGAAATTTACCTCACTCTTTCAAGGCATAACAGCTTCTATCTCAATTTTTGATCTACAAGGAATGTGATCCCCTTTCTTTTCCACAAGACATTCCGCTGGCCTATTGCATTAACAGGGAAATGTTGATTGAACTCAACAAGAAGTATCAGCTACTCTAGACTTATTGGCAAGACATTTTTTTTTTTGTCAATGGGTAGTAAATAAACTCAACCAACATTTAGAGATGTTCTTTACAGTGACTTTCTAGTTCAAGGGTATCGGACCCATTGAGATCTTCCTCTGAAGATGAAAATAAGCTGGTGCAGATGATCCTTCCTATAACTCCCAAAGGTGCATAGTGTATCACATGTTACTTTGCATAGACAATGCAACATAGTTGTCATTAGGGTGTATTACTCTGGTCCATATGCTGAATGAGCTTAAAAAGCTGGGTGGGTCCAGAAAAAGATAAAGCTGTGCTACAGATAAAATTGGGTCCATCAGACCAAATAGTGCCTATAGAAAATGTCAAACAGAGATGATGGGAACTGGAGAAATAGCTCACAGACTGAACATGTGCTTTGCATTCAGAAAGCTTGGATTAGATTCCCAACACCATATGGTCACCCAAGCACCAGCAGGGAATGCTCATAAACCGCAGAGCCAGATACATCCTCCCTCACAAACACACAAAACAAAACAAAAAAGAGAGGTGTGAGAGATGTTAGGTAGATCCTCTGACCCAAAGCAATGCTCTCATTGAGGTAGACAATGAGCAGATTTTAAAAATGTCCCCAAATCATCACATATCCTTAGTTCCCTTGAGTACATTATATCTGAAGTGATGATTTGTTCTCTGTATCAGCTCAGTTGGTTCATCCAACTTTGTAGTCAGAGTTCTGGAAGTTTCTGTAAGTGTCTTTTTGGATGAGTTAATCTTACACAAATGTTATGTTACATTGTATTATAACACACATATGAATACATTCAAATATGTAAGTGGATGTTGAGTAAAGCTTATTGGATGCTACAATGTGAGTGGGCCGCAATGAATTATTGAAGAGCCAAGTTAACTCTAACAAAAATTTCTCCATGCAAGAGAAAATGATGCTCTAGAAACCCTTTGGACTTGAAGAGCATTATTGGCCATATCTAGGTTCTCCAGCCTGTTGGCCCAACCTGTAAAACTTACAAGAGTGAAGCTCCCCCACTTCTATCAATCATCCCATTACAAATATCTCCTAATGGCTCTGTTTTCTGGGAAACAGACCTGATTTCTCCTTGCTGAGGCATGCATTCCAGTTGTTTATGGGGGAACCGTGGCACGCAATATATAAGTTTTATGAATGTGTCAATCAGTGATTCCAATTTTTAACTCTCAACTACATGGGAAATACTTGTTCCTTTTGGAGAGAAGGTGGCTGAATTTGTTCTGTATTTTCCTGTGTTTTAGAGAATGAAATCAGTGCTGGGTTTAAATGAGTAAGCCCAAAGAGCAGAGTAGAGGTTCAGAAGCGACGTTTATATATTTCTTGATGAAAACCGAAAAGACAGTTATAATGAAGCATTGCTGAAAAGTTGTCTTTACTGGGAAGGCTGTTCGGCTAACTTTCAATTCCTGTTTTCCCAGGTTGAGCCACAGAGATAATCTCACCAGAGTAGTTATTGATGAAAGATAAATCCTGAGTCAAAATAAAATTAAATTTATATGTTATATTTTAAAATAAATTAAATTTATATGTTTATTTTGTTTTAAAAGAATCAAAAAATACTTTAAAATATACAGATGAAATGTCCCCAGAATTTGCTTCTCTGTTAAAGGGAGAATCAAAAACTTTGGTCATATTTTAAGTCTTAGCCAGTAGATGGCACTAACTAACTATCTCTCATTTATTTATTTATTTACTTGGCACTGCAGCCTTCAACCTAAGTTGTTTTCTATTGTCAGCTGGCAAATTGAAGACCGGAAAAATATAAAGGCTATTTACTGATGATGTGGAACAAGATAGAGGATTTATTAATGGAGAACTGAACACATTTTGTAATTCAATTGCTGGAAAAATAATTTTCTTTATTGTCCTATATTTGTACAGTTAAAAGCAGAAAATAGGATCAGGACTGAAACACGGGCAAAAAAATATGGCTAGGCTAAATGCAATCAGCATTGACTGGGAATGCTTATTTTGAACAAATAATACGTGGAGAGGAATGACTATAACATAATACATCTGCTGAACTACTTTGAAAAATTGTTTTGGACCACATGTAATGACCGTTAGCTGTTGTGATTCCTGGACCCAGGAATAATACCAGAGTTTACAAATGTCAAAAGAGACTTTTTTCTGCAGTAGATCTTTGCCTCCAAGTAAAGAGAAGAGTCCCCCGAAGACTATTTGTCTGGGGGCCATGGGTTTCAATTTTGTCCCTGCGTGTCCTTTTGGATTATACTTAAACTAGACTTTCCTGTAACCTATGTAAGACCTTTAACGTGTCTATAGTGGTCTTTCCATGAGGAACTGATTGCAAGATACAGCGCAAGTTAAATATCACATGGAACATAATAATGTTCTTATTTTTAAAAGACATTTCCAGAGACAGAATTCCAAATTTAAAATGCATCAAGATTTTTGATAAGTGGAGACGATCTTGGGAATACCAATAGTGAAGCCATGCAATGAATATGGTGCCATTCCTCTCTAAAAGCTCAGCCTACAGAATACTAACCCCCCAAAATGTTGAGCAAGGACTTCTTGGCTCTTGGAACTGTGTTGTAAGCACAGGGGAAGAAAGTGTTTATGTTCACCAGATTGCTTCCCTAAAGGAGAAGAGGCGAGATGCAGGGTTGTCAGCATTTGACAGATTTATCAGAATTTTTTAGAGCTGTGCTAAGGAAGGTCACCTCTAAAATTTAGTCATAAGGGGTCACTTCATCACCCCCTAGTCTCTCTGCCTCCGTTCTGTAGTGAAGTCAGTACTTAAGTAATCCAAGGAGGTGAACTTTAGCATTCTGTTAGGCAACTAGAATTCCCTAGCCCACAGCATTCCTCTATTCTTATTTATGACTAAGCATCTTGGAAAGGCTTCCTTCTTTCCATAATGATGAGTTGAACTCATGTCCCTCTTTGAGATAACCGAGAATAAAATTAAGGTATCTGTATTTGGCTACCATTTCTCTACTTTCCTCCATGTCAAATCTCTCCAGATAGTAATTAGGAAGGAGTTTTCTAGAACATTGAGCAAAAGCGCTCTGGGAATCTGAAAGAGTTCATTTCTCCCTTTAGACAATTACTACCAACGGGTTTCTTCTTGGAGAAAGTCTCTATTATTCTGTTCATGAGAGAGATGAAGCTGGATGCTGAAGTAGCAGCAGGCTAGATTATTAATTTATTTAAAAACAAAAGAATAGGGTTCAAGAGATGCAATAAATCAAAGAAAAGACCTTTTTTAAAATAGTGATATGTGCCAGATGGCACAACTAGAAATCAATATTTTGAGTCCTCTAGGGATGGGGTTTAATTCTTTCATGTTCTATATAGCATCTGACACAGAGGTTCGTATTTAGTGGACACCTAGTTAATATTTACTGAATGAGATTAAATAGAAGTACACACACACACGGCTGTTAATTAACAGAACACAGACTGAAAACGTGATTATTTCTACAATCTTATCGGGGTGGGCAAGATTCAGCTATGCTTGAGTTATTTCCATGATATCTATTTACAAGACTTTAATATTAAAGAAGTTATTTGGTGAAATAGTATTATGTTAAAAGCATCCTGTGTTCATTTACTTCCTATTTCGTGATATGGTAAGGCGCCAGCATACCTCTGCTTGGAGGCGTTTATAAAACAATGTCTGAACTCTTTCGAGGCACATGTATGCACAGATTAAAATCACCAAGAAATTCTCTGAAGCAGGATTGGAAGGTACAAAAGACCTCCTCTAAAGCTGGTGTGATAGATAGTACAGTGGGTGGGGAGTTAACCTTCCACACAGCTAACACGGGTTCAACCGCTGGCGCCTCATATGGTCCTCCAAGCCTGCTAGGAGTCACTGTGAGTGCAGAGCCAGGAGTAAGTGCTGAGCATCGCTGGGTGTATGCCCCCAAACAAACAAAACAAAAACAGAAACAGCCTTGCTGTGCTTGTTGTGAGGCTCTCTCTCAGCTCCAGCCTGTCTCTGTCTCTGTCTCTTTTTCTCTCTCTGTCTCTGTCTCTGTCTTTCTCTCTCTCCCCTGTCGCTAGGCTAAGCCTTTCTTCTAAGCAGCAGGTTCCCTATTAAACTCTGCCAGCAGGAGGCGCTGCAAGGAGCCTGACAGGAGTTGGGGTAAGGAGGCATATACCAGTACCTGGACAATCATTGTCTATACAATGTTTTTACTGCTAAAATTGCTTTGTTGTCTACATTCTTAACCTCTCCTTCTCCTTCCCCTCCCCACCCCTCTCCTCCTCCTTGTCCTTCTTCCACCCCTGGAGGAGCTCAGGGCTTACTCCTGACTCTGTGCTCATGGATGACCCTTTGGCAAGGTTTAGGGGACCATACGTGGTGCCAGGGATCCAACCCTGGTCAGTCTGACCCTCTGTACTGTCAGGGCCTTCCCTGCACTATGACTTCTCAGTGATGTGATAGCACCCTATACTCATTGTCCTCTTCTTACATTAAAAGTAAAGTCTTTGAGAGAGAATTTGTGCTTACTTCCTATTAAATCCCCAACCCACTAAGCAGTTATTTTTTCTGTTTAATGTTTTCTCAAAACATAGAGGTTGAATAAATTCATGAATGAGGCATGCCTGAAAGAGTGAATGAATGAATATGAAAGAGCTGGGCTTTCAGTCAATGATGTGATCTTTCACTATTCACTACCTGATCTCATCCCACTCTATTACCTTCCTCAGGGTTTTTTTTTTTTGCTTTTTGGGTCACTCCAGGCGATGCTCAGGGGTTACTCGTGGCTCATGCACTAAGGAATTACTCCTGGCAGTGCTCAGGGGACCATATGGGATGCTGGGAATTGAACCCGGGTTGACAGCGTGCAAGGCAAATGACCTACCTACTGTGCTATCGCTCCAGCCCTAACCTTCCCCAGTTTAAGCACAACTTTATAAAAGACACTTACCAGAACCCTGGGGCTCTCAAGGGGTCGCCCCTGGAAGGAGCATGTGTTTAATGCATGTGTTTCCAGGCATTAAATCCAGGGCCTTGCAAATGCTAGGCACGCACTCTACCACCAGGGGGAGTTATCTCCATGGCCCAGGCACGAACTACCATGCTAGTTGGTACAGCTCAGGGAGGAAACTCTCCGTTTCCTCAGATAGCATAAATCGATAGTGCTCAGTTGCCACCCCACTCCCCCGCCCTAGGGGCCACTTGGCAAAATCTGGACACCCTCACCACTGGAAGATGAAGAACCTCCAATTTTTTGGAGGTGGAAACCAAGGGTGGTGATAAATATTGAAGAGAGTGAAGAGAGTGCAGGCCCATTCCTAAAAACAAAGCAAACAAAAAATATAAGTGAGGGAATCCTTAGTATTTCCAGGTTTCTTTTGGGCCTGTGAATTTACCTCTTAGTCTGTATAAGTCTGAGTATTCTCAATGAAAAGCAAAACAAAAACAGAAAACCTCTCCTGGTCATGGCCCAAAACAAAAAAAAAAAATTTTTTTTCCTTTTTTTTTTTTTTTGTGAAACACCATTAGGTACAGTTGTAGACTTACATATTTTTGTGTTTGTGTTTCAGTTATACAGTGATCAAGTACCCATCCCTCCACCAGTGCCCATTCTCCACCACCAATGAACCCAGTATCCCTCCCACCCCTCCATCCTCCCCCACCCCACCTCACCTCTATGGCAGGGCACTCCCTTTTGCTCTCCCTTTCCTTTAGGGTGTTGTGCTTTGCAATGGAGGTATTGAGTGACCATCGTGTTCGGTCTATAGTCTACTTTCAGCACGTATCTCACATCCCGAGCGAGTCCCCGAAACACCCTTTACTTTCTGACTCATTTCACTTAGCATGATACATTCCATCTAGAACCACCTGTTTTCAAATTTCATGACTTCATCCTTTCCAACTGCTGCATAGTATTCCATTGTGTAGATGTACCAAAGTTTCTTTAACCAGTCATTTGTTCTCGGGCACTTGGGTTTTTTCCATATTTTGGCTATTGTGAACAGTGCACCAATGAACATACTAGTGCAGATGTCATTTTGACTATACTTTTTTGCCTCTCGAGGATATAAATTCCCAGGAATGGTATTGCTGGGTCAAATGGGAGCTCAATTTCTAATATTTTGAGAATTGTGTATCCTGTTTCCCAGAAAGGCTGAACCAGTTAGCATTCCCATCAGCAGTGAAGGAGGGTCCCTTTCTCGCCACATCCGTGCCAACACCAGTTGCTTTTGTTCTTTTGGATGTGGTCCAGTCTCTATGGTGTGAGATGATATCTCATTGCTGTTTTGATCTGCATCTCCCTGATGATTAGTGATGTAAAGTATTTTCTCATGTGCCTTTTAGCCATTCAGATTTCTTCTTTGAGAAAGTTTCTGTTTATTTTATCACCCCATTTTTTGATGGGGTTGAATGTTTTCTTCTTGTGGAGTTCAACCAGTGCTTTGTATATCCTTGATATCAACCCCTTATCAGATGGGTATTGGGTGAATGTCCTTTCCCGTTCTGTAGATTGTCTTTGTATTTTGGTCATTGTATCTTTTGTAGTGCAAAAGCTTCTTAGTTTAATATAGTCCCATTTGTTTATCTCTGTTCCCACTTGGTTGGTCAGTGGCATGTCATTTTTGAAGAAACCGCTAGCCTCAATATTGTGGAGGGTTTTTTCAACCCTTTCTTCAATATACCTTATGGATTCTGGTCTGATGTTGAGGTCTTTAATCCATTTTGATCTCACTCCAAAACAAAAATTTTTTAAAAATATTTGGAATCCTGTAGAGAGGCCCTCCAGATGACTCCCTAAATATTTGGCTATTTGGCTGGACTCTCAAGTGAAATACACAGATCCTATGATTAAAACTGGGGTAATGACAAGATAGTAGGAGGCCTTGGGGTGGAGGGGACAGGCTGTTTATGGAGGTTCATTAGATTTGTTGAAAAGAACAGTGTCTACTTTTAATCAATTCAAATCTCACAATAATAATTATAAGAGCCAGCTGGGATTTTTTTTCCTTTTGGCAAATAATCCAGAGAATAGCCATTAACTAGAGATAAAGAGTTTTAAAAATGATATAAATCACTTGGGTATTTGCATTTTGAAGGTTATTTTGGATAACCAGGTGGTTTCCTCCTGGACTTGAATGATCAAAATCTATTTTCTTACAAAAAGTCGACCCACTTGGGTAATTGCTATTCTGATGAACTTCAACCATAAGCTTTTTCCTTGACTCCCACACTTCCTCAAACAAGCTCACTCTATCATCTCAGCTACCAAAATATCCAAGAGGTATATTTTTCATTTCCGTGTATGGCAGTAATCCCATATCATATATCAAATGAAATACAAAGTACAATGCAACTGTCATAAATTTTTCCAGCACAATTCCCAGAGTCATTACTTAGTGTCATCTTCTTTCCAAACTATACTTACTAACTTTTTAGTAAACACATTAGAGACTTCATCCTTATTTATCATCCTTTAAATGATAATTCCACTAATCAGATAATTAAAGATGGTCATTAAAAGGACATTGCCTTGGGTTCACATACTTGCTATTGAACTGTTGTTTAAAGCCACTAAAAACAGAATATTCCAGGTAGTATGAGTGAAGTTTGCTTTATGAACTAAACGGTTTAATTATATTTAAATAGATCCTGTTACATTTAAATAACACATAAATATTTTTTTTCAGTTGCATGAAATACGAGAGGCATATTAAAAAATAAAAATCCTGGTTTACCTGAAATTTAAATTGAATTGAATGTTCTATACTTTTCTATGTGAAATCTATCAATCTTAGAATGCAGCTGCTGAGGGCCTGAATCTGAACTTATTTTTAACAAAGATTTCCTTACACCCATATTAGTCAGAATAATTTTTTTTGTGAGATGCATAAGTCCTTACATCTTTATGAGAAGTTCATCATAAAAGAACTAAATTCCATAGGAACATTTCATTCATCCCAGACAAGAATATCATTACGACTGCTAGTTTCAAATGATGGACCCAACAATATCCAGCAAGCAGCCTCTGTGATATCATTCATTGCAGACTGTTCAGTTACTTCTACCTTTATGCACCAATGCAAGTCAAATCCGGCTCCCCTTCCTTCCTGTCTTCATCACAGTTCCATAGGGAAAACCTCAATACTTCCTCTTTGGTTGATGATCAGTGAACATGGCATGTGCAGAAAATAAATCTCTAGCCAAGTCACAAACAGTCATCGAACTAGACTCAGGCTCAGCTGATCTGATTTCCTGCATTTTTTCCTGATTAATTCTGAATGACACAGAGAGATCAATGATGAGGACTGCCAAAATAATCCTCCAGGTCAGTTTGTCAAGTTTTAGAAATTTGACCTTAACCCTTCCTCTTAAGCTATGCTTGCTTCAAAGAGATTTCAACCAATATGAGAAAATATAAATTATGGTGGCAATGTTTTTTTTATTGAATCTAGTGCCTCAAGCCAATCATTTTAACAATTCCATCAGTTAAAACACACTTTAATAACTTTAGGGATCTTGTTTTTCTCTTACTTCCCTTTATACTAAAGAAAAACGCAAACACGTACAATGTCTATGCTGAACAGAATATTAATATCCTACCATGGAGCTAACAACTTTACATCTCAAAAGACTTCACATTTCTCTAGCAATGTACTGGCTGTTTGTCTAAGTGAAAAGCAATTCAAAAATAAAATGTTTTGTCTTCCCATTGTTCAAGGCATTATGACAGAAGTTTCTTCTCCACTAGGTAAAAATTCTATCGCTCTTCCTAATAAAGATTTAAATATACACTTATTACTGCCAGAGGCCACATTCTCCACAGTGATTAAAGGGTTCTAGAGGGTTCAGAGTGATAGTCTGTGTAAGGTTCTTGTCTTGCACGTTGGTCCCTGGCACTTGCTATGGTCCCTAGAACCTTGTCAGAAGTGTTTGCTGAGTGCAGAGACAGGAGTCAGCCCTGAGTACAAGTGGTTGTGACCCAAAAATAAATGAATGAATGCCTGCTTTCCTTGGCTTATTGCATTCTTTCAGAGCAGCACTACCCAGTTAGACCTTTCTCACACTCCATCACTGTTAACAGATGGTTCTACCTCCCTCCATTTTTGTGGGCAGGGCACACCTAGCTGTGCTTGAGTTTTTTTCCGGGCTCTGTGTTCAGGGATCATTCAACAGTGCTCAAGGGACCAGATGCTTGCCCTACCTATTGTACTATCTCTATGCTCTCTCCTTTTTCACTTTTAAGGATCTTGGGGATTACATTGGACCCATTTGGATAATCCAAGATACTTTACCCATTTCAAAGTCAGCTAATTAGCAATCTTAATTTCTCTACATTCTCCCCATTCCACACACACTGCCTTAGACAGATGATAACATCCCATAGGTTCCCTGAATTAGGATGAGAGCCTGTCAGAAAGGAAGGAATTGTTTTGCCCCTAAGACTCATTCAAGTTTATGATCCAGAGCTACAAAACTTTGTGGCATGCACCACCCAGAGAAGCCACATGAAAATTACAAGGCAGACTTGAGAGGAAAACATCTGTTTCATCGATTCATCTGTAGACAGGACAGGGCAGCCGACAAGAATTCTCAAGGTCAAAATCAAAGCTGGCCGTGGCTTTGATATCCTGCAGCTTTATCATAATGGAGAAACAGATATTTTTTTTTGCTTTGTTTAAACCATCCTCTATTACATATGGACCAGCTTGGCAAAACTGTACAAGAAAGTACATAAAAGATCTCACAAGTCCGAAGATGTCTTGCAGGTGGGGTAAACAGTGAGCTCTTGCTGGATGCTTCCCTGTTGCTAGGCCAAATAACCGTGGTGGCTGAGTTGTTTATCTTTAAGAAAACATACCTATATCTTTTTAGTTGACAACTACAATATAATCTGTCTAGGAGTTGTTCATCATTTAAGAAAGGATGAGAAAAAAATCCTCTCCCAGAAAGTGTTGGAATCTGTGAGCCGAAATGATGATAACATCATGAGAGGCATCATAATTTATCTGGAGCATGTAAATCATCAAGGGCCCTCCGAGGATGCTTGCTAAAATGATGAATAGCTCTGTGAGCCGTAAGAGCAACCCCGAGGAATTCACCAGCGAGCCTTTGACAAGAGAACTGCCTCCCAGTCTCTCCTGGTTGGGAAGAGACAGTGACTTAAAGGATTTGAAAATTCGTGTTTTTAACCATTTATTAAAATGTTCGATTTAAGACTTTACTCCTAAAGACAAAGTCTGGAAAAAGGTGAAGAATAATCCTATGACTCTGATCAAGATAGATGACATTGCTGGGTTTTCTGGAAGCTCTTTTGTGTGTTTGTTTTTGTCTTGGGACCACACCTGGATATGTTCAAGGTTTACTCCTGGTTCTGTGCTCAGGAATCACTCCTGGTGGGCTCAGTAACTATATGAAGTGCTGGGGATCAAACTCGGGTCAGTCACATGCAGAGCAAGCACACGATCTGCTATACTATTGCTGTGGGCCCAGGAAGCTCTCTTAAAGTTTTAAAAACTGATAATTCTCCATACTGTTTGACACAGAGACAGAACCAACTGGCAAACTCATCAACAGTGTCTGGGGGTTTCTTTTGCACCACATCCTGCCAACACTCATTCTTTGTGGACTGTTTAAAGTAACTTGGAAACTTGCCACAAGAGTGTGTAGGGGTGAAGGGCACAGGTAAAGGGATATACCTGATAACATTTCATTATATGTATTGCAAACCATAAGGCCTGATAGAGAGAGAGAGAGAGAGAGAGAGAGAGAGAGAGAGAGAGAGAGAGAGAGAGAAGTGCCTGGCATGGTGGGGCTGGAGGGAAACTGAGACCATTGATGGTGGGGAAAGTACACCGGAGAAGGGATGGGAGTTGGTACATTATATGACTAAAGTCCAATTGTGAACAACTTTATAAATGCGTATATTACTGTGATTCAATTATTATATTAAATAATTATATTACAATTATTATATTAAAAGAATAATTATTATATTAAATATTAGTAAGTAAGTAAGTAAAAGGCCCTTCCATTGATCATCGATTTGCTCGAGCGGGCCCAGTAACGTCTCCATTGCAGACTTTGTTGTTACTGTGTTTGGCATATCGAATACGTCACGGGGAGCTTGCCAGGCTCTGCCATGCGGGCGAGATACTCTTGGCAGCTTGCCGGGCTCTCCGAGAGGGGCGGAGGAATCGAACTCGGGTCGGCCATGTTGGCTGCGTGCAAGGCAAACGCCCTACCGCTGTGCTATTGCTCCAGCCCCTAATATTATATAAATATTATTATATTAAAATAATAATAATGAAATACCTATCCATCACACTAGTAGTGTTGGAACACTAAATGCTTGAAACAACTATAAAACAAAAAACTTTATAAATCATGGTGTTTTTAATAAAAATTAATTTTAAAAAAGAGGAATCCAGTCATACCTCACAGTGCTCAGAGCTTGCCCCTAGCTAAATGCTTAGGGGTCCTTCAGTGTTTCCGGGACCATGTGGTGGTGGTGATTGAAACCAAGTCAGCATCATGCAAGGCAAGTGCCTTACCTTGTGTGCCATCTCTCTGACCCCCTGCTCTTCCAGGCAGCAAGAGTGACAAGAAGAAGCATTAAAGTAAACCCTATCCTGAAGCCCTATATTATATTCCTTCCTCACACAAAATCCTGTTTTTATATAGAAACTTCTACTTCTGAAGTTTAGTTACTTAACTCTTGCATGCTTAAGGCTCTTTAGAACTTTGAGTCTTCATCTCTGGCTTGCTTGCTATGAGAATCTGCATCTGTTGTGCTTCTTGGTACCTTTTGCTTGTCAGTGAATCTACTAGGGCCAACGGAACAGGCCAACAGTGCATATTTTTCTGGTAGCTAGATTGATGAGAGGGATTATGGTACTCATGGCCTCTTGGCGATAGTATGTGGTCTACAAGTTGCCTTTCCATTAATAAAAAAAATAAGTCATATGCATTGGGTTGAGCCTGAAGATCATTGCATTTTCTCCCTTGCTAAATTTTGGTACTAAGAAGAAAAAACATGACATATCAAGGTGTAGTGCATAAACTAAATATTCTAGTTTGGAAAAAGATTGGAATAGAGTCACATGAGAAAGAAAAGTATCTCAAAAACTGTCTTTTTGTGGGGGACATCATACATAACATTGTTCAAGGATCACAATTGGCAGGGCTCAAATGAACACATATGGTGCTAGGGATCAAATTTGTGTTGGCTGCAAACAAGGCAAACACCCTACCTCAGTGTCTCCTGTCCCCAAAGTTATGTCATTCATATACTAAGTGACATTAAATTAATAATAGTCCAAAGTCATCTGACAAACCTTCCTAAGCTACTCAGAATATGAAACTTGGATCACTGATTTCCATTCTAAAGGACAGACTCACCTTTATTAAGATAAAGCACAGGACTTTTAATATTTTCTATTTTATAGAAATAGAAAACACTTTCTATTTTATTTATCTATCTATTTAGCGATAGCACAGCGGTAGGGCGTTTGCCTTGCACGCAGCCAATATGGCCAACCCAAGTTCGATTCCTCTGCCCCTCTCGGAGAGCCTGGCAAGCTACTGAGAGTATCTCGCCCGCACGGCATATCTCGCCCGCATGACAGAGCCTGGCAAGCTACCCGTGACATATTCAATATGCCAAACACAGTAATAACAAGTCTCACGATGGAGACGTTACTGGGCCCGCTCAAGCAAATCGATGAACAATGGGAGGACCGTGACCGTGACCTTGGGCTAGAGCTATAGCACAGCGGTAGGGCATTTGCCTTGCACGCAGCCAGCCTGGCCGAGCCAGGTTCGATTCCTCCGCCCCTCTCGGAGAGCCCGGCAGGCTACCGAGAGTATCTCGCCCGCACTGCAGAGCCTGGCAAGCTACCCATGTCGTATTCAATATGCCAAACACAGTAACAACAAGTCTCAAAAAAAATGGAGATGTTACTGGGCCCGCTCGAGCAAATCGATGAACAACGGGAGAACTACTACTTCTTCTACTGGTCTTATTTATTTTGCTATTTGGTTCACACCCACCAATGCTCAGGTGTTAGTCCTGGCTCTGCATTCAGTAATTACTCCTGGCAGTGCTCAGGGGACCATATGGGATGCAGGGGATTGAACCAAGTCAGACGCATGCAAGGCAAACCCCTACCCTCTGTTCTATTGCTCCAGGCCCACCACAAGATTTTTAGCAGTGAACAATTTGTGGTTGTCATTTAAGAGACAAAAGCAGGCGTGATGCTTCCTTGGAGGTGACACTTCTCAGAGTCATCCTTTAAATAAGCCTGGCTTGATGTCAACACTGCCCCTATTTGTGGGTGATCTTTACAGAGGTGAAGCAATGCAGACTGGCCTTATTTTAGCACCAAGTTTACTACATTCAAAAGGAGACGGAACATGCATGACAATTTAAGGACAAAGGAAAGGGAGGAGTAAAGTCAAAATGCAAGCAAGGGAAAGGAAGAAAAAGAAGGGAAGGAAGGAAAATAAGCAAGCTGCTTCAACCTCTCTAAAATCACAGCTCACTGGGACAGACTGTGTGAGTTGGTGCCCCAATCTGGGGGCTTGTCCTGCTGGCCTGTTCATTTCTGTTAAGTCCCTTCGACCCATACCTGTTCACCCACAACCGGAGCCCTTGAAAGCCTCTTTGCTGTTTTTCTCCAAGCCCTCGTGCCTGCATTTTTTGGGTTGCAGCCTCTCTCCTGCTCACTGAGTCAAGATCAGCCGAGACCAGCCTCTCCCTCAGACTCACTAAGGACCTTGACTGCCTCCTTCCTGTTTCTCTTCCAGTTGCAGAAGTCTCATCCCGAACTAACTAGCAGGACAGTTGGTCATGGCAGGTGATCATGGAGTTTTTTTTTTTTTAACCCATGCTACTGAAAAAAGGCATTTGCTTGGTCCTGGAAAGACAAAGGAATGCAAGACCTCAAAGAATGTATGATATAGCATGCAGAGAGCTCAAGTGGTAAAC
The DNA here is from genome assembly GCF_029834395.1 of Sorex fumeus. Classification (NCBI taxonomy): domain Eukaryota; kingdom Metazoa; phylum Chordata; class Mammalia; order Eulipotyphla; family Soricidae; genus Sorex; species Sorex fumeus. The sequence continues at coordinate 4,865,252 of NW_026606134.1, read as the reverse complement.
TCAGGAAAGGGCGATGGTGAGGGCTAAGAAGAAACCGAGAATCAGGTTTTGCTGTTCCCAATTGGAGACTCATGGCCATTTACTGGAGATGTGATGTTAGAACCTCACAGGATGAAAATTTCTCAGCCATTATATTCTGTATTGTGACCCAGCTTTCCTGATAAAAAGAACCAGGAAATTTACTATTGTTCTTTCAGTAGTAACTATGCAGATTCAATTCTTATCAAAAAATGTAAGTCCTGGGGGCTGGAGTGATAGTACAGCAAGGAGAATGTTTGCCTTGCATAAGATCTACTTGAGTTCGATCCCTGGAACCCCATAAGATCCCTGAGCAAATCCAGGAGTGATCCCTGAGTACAGAGCCAGTACAGAGCCCTGAATACCACCAAGGATGGCCTCAAAATAAAAACCCAACTTTTCCACAGATTTTTGGGATGTGTCTTACACAGAAAATGTAGAAGAAGATCATGGTGTATGTGTGTGTGTGGGGAGGCAGTTGTATATCCTGTGCCTCCCTCCCACCTCTCTCTCTCTCGAAAATGCAACAAACCTCAGGAATATCTAGTGGCTCATTAGGGCTGCCATAACAAGTCACCACCTATGGGCAGTAAAGAATAAAAATTGCTAAAATGGCTTAAAGAACAGAAATTTACTTCTCAAGATAATCAAGAATCCATGGGAAGATCAGGCATCAGGGGGTGGTCAGTTCAGGTTCTCTTGGCAGTCTCTCTCCTTGGCTTAGAGACAGCCATCTTCTTCTTGCCTCTTCCAGTGGTCTTTACCTGGGCCACTCTCTGTCCAAATTACCAAATTATCTCAGAACAAGTTATATTAGGGCTCATGCACCTGAGCCCTTTTAACTTAGTCACCTCTTTGAAGATACTATGTCCACATATAGGGCCACCTTCTGAGGTCCCAGAGGGGCCTAGGACTTCAACATATGAATTTGGCTTGGGGGTGACTGTAGGGTAGGCAAGAGTGAGTCCATGAGGGCAAGTAACCAGAGGTAGACTTCAGAGTTAGGCAACCCTGATGCAAACGTCAGCTTCAACCTGCCACTGGGTGAATCATCTCAATTCACTGGTCTCAGCCAGTGTACGTATATGTGTGTCCATGAGAAGAAAGGTCTGAGGAGATGTTGCACTGGGAGCTTTTCCTGGAGCAACTACTGGAGAGACTGTGGCTGTCTCTCTTCCAGGGAAGGCTCCTTGTCCCCAAGATACTTTCTGATGCTCCCTGGATGGCAGATGCTATCACATCACTTCTTCCTTCTGTATCAGTTTCCTGTCATTGGAAAACCATTTTACAATGTTTGTCCAGTAGATTCCTGCCCATCATTTCAGGACAGTGCCAATAAAAAGAAATTGCCTTTTCTCTCTTTGGTCTGTGCCAGGGACTGACCCTGCACTTTATGAACCTCTTTTTGACTCTTACTGGAAATTTGCGGGAAAAAAATAGTGAGACAGGGAAGACTGTGGTCGTTGCATTCCAGTAACATAATGGGCCCTGTTTTCTTGGGGTTTGGCAGAAAGAAGGGCTGGTGGTGACAAGACAGGGTCATTCCCTCCTACTCAGAGTCCCTGTCCCTGGGAAGGTCTCCTGGAACAGAGGCTGGGGATAGAGTCCACTATGCAACCTGCCTCAGACAATGCTGGGAATAAACCACAATGTCAGAATAAAAAAAATAAGCAAATAGAAGCCTTTGAAGAGTCTCACACCCAATGTCATTTGTGTCAGTCACAAGGGCTGTGGGACCCCAGAGAAATACAAAACTAGCTCATGTCTCCCTTTGATCTTGTACCTTCTTTTTGAAGATTTTAATCAATTAATCATGAAGTCCTTCTATTCACTTAGAATATATAGAGAGAGCATATATATATATATATACATATATATAGAAAGAGAGAGAAAGAGAGAGAGAGAGAGGGAGAGAGAGAGAGAGATGACACTTTGGTCTGGCTGACACTTCACTGCATCCAAGATCAAAGATTGAAGCAAAACCCCAATTCAGTCAGGATCATTCGGACGCTTTTCCCCAACATACGCCTCCCTCAGCTCTCAGAGGCACTTCTCTCTCAAGTGCAGAAAGGGGAGATTTAGGACGCTGATGGACACATAAAAAGCTTCACGAGGATTTTAGGAGCCTGTCAGTGTGAGAGGCACGTTGGTAGCCAGCTGAGCACGGTCGGGCTAAACTTAGCAGAAGCAAAGTCCATTTTGCAAGTTAAATATATGCAGGGTGGGTGAAGGGGGGAGTCATGAACAGACTTTGGAGGGATTTTGAGAGGGGCTGCCTCTTAAGCAAATCGGGACAGAGCGGCAAGATTAATGATGTTTATGGGAGTAGGCAGTGCATCTCCTGGACCGCAGTCTAACCTAATCACCTGCTAGTAATGATCCATGATACTGCCATTTTCCATCTGAAATACCTTCCTAGACATATTTGCATTAATGAGTGGGTGAGGGGACACAATGGTGGTTCCCACCATCTGGCCATAATGAAGGAGTGAAGATGCGAATATTTGTTGGAAGCCTACTGTGACTAGCGCCCAGTGCTAGGAACTTTCTGCATGATCTCAAAGTGCATTATCATCATGAGTCTGTGCAAGACACTCTCCCCTCCACACCCCTCCCAGAGGATGAAACCTAGTCTCAGAGCAGTTTCCAAGCTTGCTCATGTTCAGTGAATCCAACACCCTGGCTCCTTAATAACATCCACTTGTCATCACTCCCTGTGTAATTTTTCACCTATGGGCTTTATCGGGTGCAAGATTTGCTTCATGATACATCTCAAAATAATTTATTTTTTCCACTGCAAGTACAGACATCTATAACGGCTGATCACAGCGTTTGGTCAGCATGAGATAACCATTCTCACAAATTTCAGTCCAAAGGGAAGAAAAGTGCAGACTCATGCTAAGAAAATAAATTACACCTTCCCCCCAAAAAATCACAAAGAATCATAAGTCTTTGTTAAGCACTTTTGGCATATCTGTCTTTATTCTGGGTATCTCACTCATCTTATCATGAATTCCGTCCAGGTCCGTGACACAGACATGGCTGGGCAGAACCAGGGCTTAGGAAAAGGGAAAGACTCCCTGTTTCCTTTGCTAGTAATTAAGGATTGAAAGCTCATGTCCTTTTCCTGTAATGTCAGGATATCTATGATTTTTTTGTTTGTTTGGGGACCACCCACTGAGGTTCAAGAGTTTGCTCCTGGCTCTGTGCTCAGGGATAACACTCCTGGCAAGTCTCAAGGTACGACACTCCTGGGACCAGAGATTGAACCCAAGTTAGTTGCATGTAAGACAAGTGCCCTACCTGATACATATGATTTTATTAGAATTCTAATTAAAATCCTTATTAGGATGACTTGGATGTGGGGGCTACATTATTGAAGAAAAGCTGCAATTTTAATAATGATTCTTTCTAACTCTAAAGATTCCTGCAAGTGAAGAGTTGTTGAGTCTAGCTCTTGACCTGGATGTGAGAGCCCAGTGGAATTCCGACACGTGACACACCATGAAGCCAGCACCAACAGACTTAATGGGTCATTAAGTTTAATTCTTAGTTCATATTGAAAGCATTTCCTAATCTGGTCCCAATAGAGAAAGACAAAGTGTTATTTAGAAACTTTAAGAAAATAGCTGACTCTACATACTGTCAAAGCAAGCAAAAGGAACACTGCAAAGGAGAAAATTCAAATCATCTCCCAGCTCAATTCCAAGAAGAATGAAGAAGCTGGATATAGAAGCAGAGTTCAAGTGGAGAGAATTGAGCCATCAGCAACATGTGAAGCCAAGTGGAAAGTTTGGGGTGAGGTTTGGAAGGGAGACAGCATGGCTGTGTGGTCCAGAGGGCTTGAACAGAGAAAGAGACCTCTGCATCATGTCATCCTTAACAGCGCATGTGGCAGGGACTAGGCTTAGACACACGGAGGAGACTAGAAGAAACAGATGTGTATGTGGTTAGTGGGAAACTTAGTTGCCCAGGAATTCTGAAAAAAAATAGGAGGGTGGTTTTGATTCAGGAGGAAACCAAAGAACAGAGGTAGTTTCAATATAGTAACCAAAGGGCTGGATGTCGCTTCTCTTACATGTCCTGGTTGGGTTTGGAATCGCTCTTGTGAATAAAAACATTTAACTCCAAAATATTTTTTTAGAATACAGTATTTATTATACTAAAAGCTAAATATTTACTGAGTATAGTATAAGTCATTGTATCATCACAACCATGTAAAAAAAAAGCTGGAATTCACATATGAGGAAATAGAGACATTGAGAGGATAGTTGGACTTGTCCAAGGTCACTCCAGGACACATGGCAGAACTTGAAACTGAACATCAGACAAGGGAACCAACCAACAGCCACCATTTTGCAGTGGATCCCACTACAGTGTGATACTACAGACAGCTTCCTTCAATCAACATTTCTTCTAGATCATTTCTTAGGGGTTTCACTCCAAGGTGAAGAAGATAATTGAATTTTGTCTTATCATTGTGTTTCATTTTCTTTGGCATGTACTCTTTTTTCCCCCCACAAATCATAGATCTTGTATATCTTAGCAGTTCCATTATGATGGAATAATAATAGCCTTAAGGAATCGGTAATTATTTGGCATAATATTTTATCTGGTTGGAGAGAAACTTCCCCAGGAAGGAATGAATAAGCTGGATAACAGTGGAAATAACAAAGTAAGAGGATCAATGCCATCAGACAACCAGGCTAGGGTACCCACCACCTTAAGAGCAATGCCATTTGACTCTGGAAAAAAAAAACCGTACTGGACCACATCATTATTTGCTGCACATGGTTGCTCAGCTGCATTTGTGAAATTTAAATACAAACACTCTATTTAAGTAAATTATCAGTAATCTATAAACTTCTCATAGTTCCAAGAGCAAGAAGAATGAAAATTCTGAAGAGAGTAACTTAGTAGCTTGCTAGGCAATTCTTATCTAAAGATGAACTGTGATAAAACATAATAAGTATTCACAGATGATTACCTGAAACAGAGATGTCCAAAGTTTCCTCATCATATAAATTAAAACACACTTTTAGGACACTTGATAAACATTACATTTAAAACTCATTTATTGATAGATTAAATCCATGTAATACTTGGAAAGTACATTCATTGTGAAACAAACAGAAACAAAACAGGATAAAAAAATTAACTAACCGAAAATGGCAATATTTTCTCTGTTGGTTTTTGGATTCTTTTGCAAACATTAGAGTGTTTGCTTTTGGAAGCAGAGTTTTAAAGGATATGCTCATTCATTCATTCACTCATTTATTCATTAATTTATCCAGAAATTACATTTCTTATGGATTCCTTAACTTGCTGTGATCAATTAATTGTAAACACCTTGGACTGGAATGATAGCACAGTGGGTTAGGGCATTTGCCTTGCACATGGCCAACCGGGTTTGATTCCTCCATCCCTCTTGGAGAGCTACCGAGAGTGTCCTGCCCACACGGCAAAGCCTGGAAAGCTCCCCGTGCCATATTCAATATGCCAAAAACAGTAACAACAAGGCTCACAATGGAGATGTTACTGGTGCCCGCTCGAGCAAATCAATGAACAATGGGAGGACAGTGCTACCATGACCTAATCTTGACCTCTTTGTGCACAGACAGCATCCTTTATACCGATAATAAACAGAAAATCTCATATCAAATCCTCCCATTAACATTTATAGATGCCCATTATAATTGCCTAATGTTGCAGAAACTAGCGACCCTTTTCTCAAATCTATTTTCTCTCTTTCCAAGGAAACAGTTTGCTTTCAATTCTTGTTTTTCTAGAAATTAGATTTGTTCTAGCTGGGTTCTAACTAGATTCTAGCTAGGTTCTATTCAATGGAAAGTCATTAGAACCACTGGCAGGAAATGCTTTTTTGGGCAGGTCTGTCAAACCCTCCATGGAGAACGCTGGTTTCTCCAAGGAGAAGCAGGTAAACATCAAGTCTTTGGACCAAGGCAGAACCCCAAGGTAGAAGGAGTTGAGTTCTTGATTAGGAGAACTCCATGCTCATTAAAAACTTGTAGAGGCAGGGTGGGATGAGGGGGTGGGAGGTGGGAGGGATGCTGGGATCAGTGGTGGTGGAAAATGGGCACTGGTGGAGGGATGGGTACTCGATCATTGTATAATTGAAACCCAAACACAAAAATTTGTAAGTCTACAAGTGTACCTCATGGTGTCTCACTAATAAAAATTAAAATAATTTAAAAAAAGAAAAACTTATACTGAATTAACTTTAGTGAGAAATTAGCTTCTATTGTGAAAAGCTTCAGATATTGGGAAATTTTTGTTTTTGTTTTTGCAAAGGTAATCTATTTTCCTATCAAGGGGGGATCATTATAAAATTTATTTCATAGTGATCATAAATACTGAATAAGTGAATGCATGTAAATATGGAACCTGGGAAAATGTTTCATTAGCTGCTACAATTATTATGATAATGACTATTTAACGCAATTGCCTTCAAGTTTATAGTCTTTTGAGGACCCTCATCTTTCAGGAAACTAAGCTTCTTTCCAACCTTTTTATGATTAAGGTAAAGGTAAAGGTAAAGGCCCTCCTGTTGATCGACGATTTGCTCGAGCAGGCCCAGTAACGTCTCCATTGGAGACTTTGTTGTTACTGTGTCTGGCATATCGAATACTCTCGGTAGCTTGCCGGGATCTCCGAGAGGGGCGGAAGAATCAAACTCGGGTCGGCCATGTTGGCCGCTTGTAAGGCGATCGCCCTACCCGCTGTGCTATCGCTCCAAATTTACAAAAGTTTTTAATTGAAGCACTGTCAGATAGCCATTACAAAGCTGCTCATGAGTGGGTTTCAGTCATACAGTGTTCCAACATCCATCCCTCCACCGGCATACATTTCAAAGCACCAATTCCCCAGGATAAACAATATCCTTATCTTTCAATATAATAATGGTTTCTCATTCACATAATTTTAACACCGCGCCCATCACCTGTGTAACCACCTCAAGAAGCCAAAGACCCAAGGATCCAAATCTACTCTGTGAATCAGTTCTCCCATCATGTTGCCTTCCCTGCCCAAGGCACTCTCTATTTTGACTGAATTGTTATTCAAAGCACTGGCTATTACTTAAACCTTCCCCTACAATTTTCTGTAACCATCAAAATGTTCTTACTCTGCACTTACTAGACACATTCTGTCTAAAAAGCCTCAGATTCCTATAAGCCTCAGTTAGCCGTGAACACTTGGAATGTGCTAATTTTAATACCTTGCGTATTCCCTCATGTGATGGAGTTTGTATCAAGAGGGGACGAGATGTTACAATAATACCCCAGTGACTTGGAGTGTGTGTGTATGTGTGTGTGTGTGTGTGTGTGTGTATGTGTGTATGTGTGTGTGTGTATTGGGGGTGATTATCAAGGGTATGGAGTTGGGGGGGTCACTGTCACTGTCCTGTTGTTCATTGATTTGCTCAAGCGGGCCCAGTAACATCTCCATTGTGACACTTGTTACTGTGTTTGGCATATCGAATACACCACGGGTAGCTTGCCAGGCTCTGCCATGTGGGCGAGATACTCTTGGTAGCTTACCAGGCTTTCCAAGAGGAGCGGAGGAATGGAACCTGGGTCGACCAGGTCGTCCGCATGCAAGGCAAATGCCTTACCTGCTGTGCTATCGCTCCAGCCCGGAGTGGAGAGTAGGGTATCTGTTACCCCATCTTTCCTTGGTCTTCTTTGACCTCAGATTTATTTATACAGAGTATTCCTTTCTTCTGGAAACTCCTAGTCATAAGGAAGCCTAGTCTGTGTCAGCCACAAACAAGGCAAGGGCAGCACCTGAACCTGGCCTGAACTTGATTAGAGATCTGAAGTGTGGAACGGGAAGCTTGTTTGACTGTCAGAGGAGGAGTGGACTCTTGCTAAACTACCTTAGCAGGATTCTTTGTCCAAATTGAGCTCAGTAGGCAGAGGATAAGACCCAGCAAAGAAGAGGACACTAAGAACTCTGACTAAAGTTGGGCGAAGAAAAGAATCTTTGTCATGACCATGGCCCAAAGGTCCTAATGGTCCTAGAACTTCCTTTGGTTCTCTCCAATAAAAAACCCCAACTTTCTTTCGTCTTCTTCATCCTTTGGCCTTGCAACCAGAACTCTGCAATGCAGAGTGATGACTTCCTTTGGCAGCTACTCCATTTGTTTGGTGCTGATCCAAGATGAAAACCAAGAGAGAGGTCTGGAGGAAGGAGAGTGGGGGTCGGTGGGGAAGCAGCTGATGGTGGTTAGGGAGAAGGGAGGATGAGTGACCCAGGAGGTGAAGTCTTTTTATTATTTTATTTTCTTTTATCTGGACATTACTTCCTGAGTTTTGAATACCAGGGAATTGACTCCACAGGATTGAGAGCTGCTACTGTGGTCCAAGATGCATTCCTCCTTCATGGAAATATGGAGTCTGGGTCCTGCAGCCACTTCTTTCCTTGCAAAGTCCTATTATGCTTACATGCATATTTATGCAAAGTCATAACCCAGGAGAGAAAATGGCTACTGTCCCACAGGTCTTGAAATGTTGACTGGGTGGATAATGACAAAAAATCAGTATTCCGATATCTGGGGGGACTATGGCTGTGACTTTAAAATTCAAGATATATCACTTTCCCAGAGACAGCAGCCTGTACGGAGACACAAAGGCTTTGGGTGATTAATGATGAGAATCCCTTAAGAATGATCTGAGGAGCCAGACAAAATGGAATTAAAATGTTGCATCTTACCTAACCGTTTCTCAAATGGCTCAGGAACTCCCTACACATTTGTCATTTATTGTATCCTCTTAAAAAGTCAGTTGCAAATCTAAGCAATATAAAAGCTCAGTGAAAATCTTGACTGAGGAAGGGTTCCTTCTTGTTTTTTTCTCCCAAATGACTTTCTTTAAGGTTAATGCTCTGTTTTTTTCCATAGGACAAACAAAGAAATAACTCAACAGGAAACCATGGATATATTTTTTTCCACAAAAATGTTGTAGTTGGGATGGAGTGAGGTAAAGCACTTGCCTTACACATGGTCAATCCGGTTTAATCCCCAGCAACCTAGTTAGTCACCCAAGTCCCACCAAGATTGACCCCTGAGTGCAAAGCCAATATATCAATTTTATACCAGTACCTCGGTGGAACGACAGAAAACTGATATATTAGAGATGAATTACAGCAATATGTCCAAAGAACTCTAAATATATCAAATTATATTTTTGATATTTTTTGCCACAGAATATTGTTAAAATATTTTAATTATCTGCTTCCCCCCCGCTTTGAGGAGCCCCAGCTGAAAATGGGAAGTGCGCAGAAGTCAAGTTGTACAAGCTCTATTGTAGCACATTCATTTCCAGCTATCAGATCACTTGTAGAGACCCATATGTGGTACTTAACGATACACAGTAAGGTGAAATCAGAAGATCAAAGGCAATGTGATTGGAGAACTGGCCACACACTTGAGTTGGGTGCAAGGAGGTTTAAAAAAGGGAGGAATCCTTGGAAAGAGGGAGGAGGTACACTGGTGATTCAACTATGTGCATGAGGTACCATTATTAATAACATTCTAAACTGCAGAAGCTCAATAAAAAATGAAAGAAAAATATCCATAAGGGTTTTGTTATTAATTAGTTCAGTTCGTATTTATTGAACCAGAAAACCTGCTATGCCAAGGCTACAGCAAAGAAGAGGATCCAGGGACAGAAAGTTTGAATTGAATTGAAAGTAATTGCTTGATGTTCTGCAGATTTTTGTCTACGCTGTGTCACTGGTATTTGTCACATTATGGGCAGCAGCTTGATCAAGTGTCATGTCTTCACTATGACTGTTAGCTCTTTCTTTATTTACTTTGTATTAATTATTTATTTTGTGTACCAATTATCTGGGCTGGAGCACAACGGGTAGGATGTTTGCCTTGCACGTGGCCAACCTGGGTTCAATTCCTCCATCCCTCTTGGAGAGTCTGGCAAGGTACTGAGAGTATCCCGGCTGCATGGCAGAGCCTGGTAAGCTCCCTGTGGCATATTCGACATGCCAAAAATTGTAACAACAAGTATCACAAAAGAGACGTTACTGGTGCCCACTCAAGCAAATCAATGAACTATGGCAGGACAGTGCTACAGTTCTACCAATTATCTAGGACAGGTGTTAGTTGCGGCTCTCCTTTTGATGCAGGACGGGGGTGGATAAACTAAGACACATGAAGTGAATTTAAAAGTTCTTTTTTTAAAATTAATTTATTTATTGAATCACTGTGGGAAAGGTTACAAAGCTTTCAGGTTTAGGTCTCAGTCATGCAAATATCAAACACATTTCCCTTTACCAATACTTATTTTTTACCATGAAGAACCCCAATAAGACCCCACCCCCACCCCTCCCAGTCCCTGTGAGGCAGATGAATTCTAGTTAACACTCTATCTGCTTTGATTAGATTCATTGTTTCATTAAAAAATTCACCACTATTATATAGAGTTTAACACCCCCCCCCCAAATCAGACATGCTGAGAAAGCATTGTGAAGTGATTTGCTTTCTACAGCTGGGTTCAAGAATTAAATGTTGGTTTTGGATTTCTGCTATTTTACTTATTGACCCTGGAAGTATTTCTACTGAAAGTCAGATAGTTAAGATATTGGTTTCTGTGCTCTGGAGTTGTGGCCGTGCTGGAGAGCCGCTCGTGGGGGACAACTGGTGGCCTCGGTAGGGCGTGAAGGGTGGACCGAAACGCCCCCCTTCCCATGAGTTTTTAGTCGCCCCCACACCCCCGGCTCATACCTGCTGTCCACAAGGCTCCACTTGCGGCTGCCATCTTTTTTTCCAGAGAGGAGAGAGCGAATGGGGCAACACCCTTTCCCCTCCGGACAGACATGATGGCCTGGATTAACGCATAGTCCGTTCACTTTTCTGCTCCAAGCTGCCAGGTTCTGCATTAAGTCCTTGTGCTTCTGGGGCCGTGGCTGTGCTGGAGAGCCGCTCGCGGGGGGCAACAAGTGACCTCAGTAGGGCGTGAAGGACGGACCGGAACGCCCCCCTTCCCATGAGGTTTTAGTCGCCCCCACACCCCCGGCTCATACCTGCTGTCCACAAGGCTCCCATGCGGCCGCCATCCTTCTTTCCAGAGAAGAGAGGGCGAATGGGGCAACACCCTTTCCCCTCCGGGCAGACATGATGGTCTGGATTAACACATAGTTCGTTCACTTTTCTGCTCCAAGCTGCTGGATTCTGCATTACGTCCTTGTGCTTCTGGGGCTGTGGCCGTGCTGGAGAGCTGCTCGTGGGGGGCACCTGGTGACCTCGGTAGGGCGTGAAGGACGGACCGGAACGCCCCCCTTCCCATGAGGTTTTAGTCGCCCCCACACCCCCGGCTCATACCTGCTGTCCACAAGGCTCCCGTGTGGCCGCCATCTTTCTTTCCAGAGGGAGGAGGGCGGAAGGGAGCAACACCCTTTCCCCTCCGGGCAGACATGATGGCCTGGATTAACGCATAGTCCGTTCACTTTTCTGCTCCAAGCTGCTGGGTTCTGCATTAAGTCCTTATGTTTCTGGGACTGTGGCCGTGCTCCAAACTTAACTCTGATTTTCAGGGAGAAACGTTGGGTGGTTTACTTCCCATTGATCACTTTGTATATAGAGAGATGTCGCGCGGCCGCATAAGCAGCCGCGTGGTTTTGAGGAAAAGTCCTAGTTCCCGCATACTCGAGCTGTGCTTGTAGAGGCTTCTGGTCACCGGGGTTCCATCTGCGGGAGGCGGGATGCGGTACCTACCCCATCTGGGACTTCCTGATGATCTCAACTCTTTTTGGAACCTGTTTTTTTCCTTTTCTCCGGGAGCTGTGAGTCCCGCCCTCCATGTGGCCCTTCTCTTCCGGCTGTATGCTGTAAAGATCAAAGTTTTTTTTTTTTTAAAGTATGACCTATGATCTAAGAATGATTTGGACAATTTTAAAAATTTGTGGTGGTGGTGGGGGTAGGGTGAGGTGGGAATCAAAAGAAGAGTGATATTTCCTGACATATAAAATGGAAAATCACATGAAGTAAAAAAATTCAGTGTACATAATCAGATATGTTGGGACGCTGCCTCTCATTTATTTATCCTTTATCTGAACCTATTTTTTTACAGATTAACAATGGCAGAGTTGAGTGGTAGCAAAAAAGACCATATGGCCTCAGAGCTAAAAATATTTGCAATCTTGCTATTTACGGAAAAAAATATGCAGCATCCCAGATCTTGCATATTGACCATTTTGAACAGCTAAGCTGACACTGACTTTAGGGGCAGATAAAATATGGATATGGAATGAAAAGTAGGAGGAAATACCTGCAATATTATGATGACTAAACTTCATCTTTTGGGTAACCTGTAGTCTGAGGACTGACAGGGTTTCTTCAGAGGAGCAAGAAGCACTCTGTTAGGACCTATGTCCAGTTCTTCCTCATCTCCTGGTGCCCCCACCAAAATCTCAGCTTTATTCAGTAGCAGAAACACTGGATTTACAACAGGTGAGTTCCGGAGAAGAGAAAATCTGCCTGTAGTGGGTGGAAGGAAAAGGAAGTAAAGGGTTCCTTGAAGGGGACAGGGACAGGCCAAGATGGAGGTAGGAGTTGGCAGTTGCAGAAAGCTGATGTCTTTCATAGACTACAAGCAAAATTATTTGAGAAGTCACTACATTTTTTTTTCCCTTTTGGGTTACACCCAGCGATACTCAGGGCTTACTCCTGGCTCAGGCACTCAGGAATTACTCCTGGCTGTGCTCGGGGGACCATGTGGGATGCTGGGAATCGAACCCGAGTTGGGCCATGTGCAAGGCAAACGCCCTACCCACTGTGCTATCACTCCAGCCCCGAAGTCACTACACTTTTATTGAATGTTCCACCTATCTCTTAAAAGTGTTCAATGATTTTCTATTTATTTAAACAAACAATCCAAACATGATTAAGGAGGCCAGTCATGGCCCTCCTTTGTATGTAATCTGGTAGATAGACAGGGAAGGGCCTCTGGGAAATTAAGCCACCTGGGATTACAATAAAATTTCTGGGAAGTAAAATCCTAAATCTGACCCACCTTGTGGACACAGAAAGTAAGACCTGATAAAACCTTGAGCATCCGACCCTGAGGGGACTGGATCCCTCCTCGTGGAAAAGGCCTGAAGGAAAATCCTTGAGAGCCCTTGACCTCCTCCCTTAATCTGATTAATTTTTCCTGTGTACCCTGAGGAAGAATCCAGAAGATTCCAGGCCAAGGCATTCTGAGAAGATACCCGTATCTAAGCCGGTCCAAAAGTCCAATTCGAGGCCCTTCTCTGACACTGGGAGAAGCCCATGTTTATTCTTGAATGTCTTACTCTCCCCCTCTGACTTTTCCTCTCTCTCCTTCTTCCTAAAACCTCCAGATAAAAATCTGTTTTACTTTGTTAAGCGCGGGACTATGGGTTCCCAAGTGGCAAGATGGACAGAAACATTTAACTCGATATTGCAAAAGCAGTAGGAATTTTATTCCAATATACAGCGGTCAACTATCTCACCCACAGAGTGGTCTCTTGATAGGGACCCTGATTTCAGGCAGCAAGCAGTTTATATAGGATTTGATTACATAAGCAGCGCATGCCTTATTGTTTCAGAAAAGAATCTTAGTTACCAAACAAAAGTAAGTGTCCAGGGTAACAGTGGTTAGACAACAGTTAAACAATAATTTCCAGTATCGGTACCAATTTTATGATGACATAGACTTCTCATTCTTTTAGAGTTAGCAAAAAGCAACTTCTGGGACATTGTGAGAATTGATTAATTGAGCCCAGTTGCTGGGCCCAGGAACTTTCCAGGTGGGTCTAGGTTGACTAGTTATGCATTGCTGGGAAACTGAACCTGTTTCAGTTCCAGGAACTGAACCTGAGGCCCACCTGAGTTTTTTCATTTCTGCAGCCTGTCATGGCATCAGTTTCACCCTGCCTGTCTACTCCTGAAATTCTTTTCTGCCAGGCGAGACAAGAACCCTGAAACCCTGGGTCAGAACTGGGACTGACTTTCCTTTCCTGCAAGGAGCAAATCTTCACTCCAACCTGATTCCGTGACTCCCCGGGAAATCTAGTGACAGAGATCAACTCCCATACTGAGAAGACCAGGGGATGTCAGGTATTGACTTGGCAGCCATCTGGTGGGGATGGTGGGGCTCAAGCCCCTGTCAAGCAGGGCTCAGTGAACACTTCATCAGTTCTAGTCTTCCCAACTGGTTGGCAGAGGTAGATCAGGAGAAAGTGACCATCTCTCTCCTTGCACCCATGGAGTTCATCAACTTCTTTTCTATTTTCTATCCAGTATCCATTCCAGAAATGATGGCACTTTAAAATTATTCGTTGGTTTATTTCACTTTTTGCATTATCCACTAGAATGTAAGTTCTACAAGGGGAGAAACTACCTCCTTTTTTGTCCTATACTTTATATATCCAGTTCCTAGCCCAAAGGGACACTCAAGTCTATCGAATAACTACATATTAGGATTTTCCTCAGTCTTGAGTGAAAAGATGCATGTGTATTAAATAGCAAATAATTAAATGAAGGAGGACTTCTAAATAGTTAAGAGCTCAATAAAGACTCACACTAAATCACCATGGTGTGGAACTACATGTGTTATGGCAAAATACCAGACTCAGATTTCTTTACTTTATTTTTTTCTTTCTTTTCTTTATTTATTTGCATCACATCCAATGAGGTACAGGGGTTACTCCTAGCTCTGCACTCAGGAATTACTCCTGGAGATGTGTGGGGGACCATATGGGAAGCTGGGAATCAAACCCGGGTCGACTGCGTGCAAGGCGCTACCCCCTGTGCTACCACTCCAGCTTCTTACATTTTTTTTAAGTCCCTCACATCCAATCAGAAAACTCAACTGAGGTCTTCTGTCATAAGTTTTTACCTGCAATTTGTGATGTAGATATGACTGAGTCAATTATTGTCCATAAAATTGATCTTTATTTTTAATGTCTCTCCCTTCACTAGGGGCTGGGTTAATCTTATGGACTATATCTCTTTCCATTATTAGCGGCTAACCAGTAGCTTCTGTGGCATTTTTTTTTGCAAGTGATTAACTTTTTTCTTTGTTTTTTTTTTTTCTTTTTTCTTTTTCCTTTTTCCTTTTTTTTTTTTTTTGGCCACATCAACCAATGCTCAGGGCTAACTCCTTAAGCAGTACTTTGGGCTTACTACTGGCTGTATGCTCCTGAGTAATCAGGGCACCATATTTTGTTCTGGAGATAGAGTCTAGGTGAGCCACACTTCATAGAACCGCGCCATCCACTGTACTATTTTGGTCCAATCCTGCAAATAGTTACTAACTGCAAATATTTATCTTAGACATCTAAGTCAGGCTTCAAGATGGCACCAGTGACTGCCCTCCCCCGCCCCCCCCTTGGTGTTCACGTCATTTTATAGTGTCCTCACTGAACTGAACCTTGTTTTAAATATTTCAAGACTGATGGAGTATGGGGCTGGAGTGATAGCACGGAGGTAGGGCATTTGCCTTGCACGCAGCCAACATGGCCGACCCGAGTTCGATTCCTCCGCCCCTCTCGGAGAGCCCGGCAAGCTACCGAGAGGATCTCGCCCGCACGGCAGAGCCTGGCAAGCTCCCCGTGACGTATTCAATATGCCAAACACAGTAACAACAAAGTCTTCAATGGAGACGTTGCTGGGCCCGCTCCAGCAAATTGATGAACAACGGGAGGACAGTGACAGTGACAGTGATGGAGTATGACTTTCAAGACTAGGTCTCATGATACATTCCAGTGCTACATCTTAGTTTTCTTTCTCAGAGAAAAAAGTTATTCATCAGTAAAAGATGATAATCAAGCCACTCTGATAAAAATTATATGCAGGATACAGGAGGCCTCTAACCCTCTGCCAGCTCACGAGAGCTTTCAGATGATCATAGTTCCAACCAATGAGGGTTAGTAAATAAGTTTCTTCCCAATGCTGCCCAATAGAAAACTGAGCATGGGTATTTTTAAGCTACTAAATTCTGGGGAGATCTGTCAATTTCACTGCAATGATTTGTCACAAAATGATGATTTCTTGTAACTCTCTGGAATCTAGAGCAGTAAGCATAAAGCATTTTACCTGTGCATCCTTATTTCAGTGATGCTTGAGACCAATGCTAGCTGCTTAGGGTCTACACAAGGTCTGGAGGATTTGATTTCTGTCTATTTTCTCATGAGATACGACAGATATCTGAACTGAACATGGGTGTTTCCCTCAAATCCATAGGTGTAAGCTGTAAGATCCCATGTGATGGTATTTGACCTTGGGGCCTTTGGGAAATACTATCAGATGAGATCATGGGAATGGGCTCCTCAAAATGGGATTAGAGACCCAATGGAGTCCAGACCATTCTCTGTCTCTTGCACCATCTGCACCCAGAGCAAAGACCAGGATAGTACACAGAAGAGAGGTGATCATGCATAAATCAATTAGAGAACTTTGATCAGAAATGAAATTGGCTGGCAGCGGGGCCTTGGACTTCTCACCGTACATAACTTAAGACACAGGTGTCTATTTTTTTTGTCTGTTTGTTTTTGGGCCACAAATTACAGTGCTCAGGGGTTACTCCAGTCTCTGAGGTCAGAGATCACTCTGGCCAGTGCTGGGGATGCCGGGTATTGAGCCTGTACGTAGGCCTCGTGCATGCCGAGTGCCCTACCCAGTTGTACTATTGCTCAGTTCCCAGATGTTTATTATTGAAGCTGCCAGTCCATGCTCTTTTGTTATAACAGGTTCTATTATATTACGTTATGAGGCTAAGACCCTAGATAATTCCTTTCTTACTCTTGAAGGAATGAAACACTGATTTGTAGAAAGTCTTGGGGTGACCAAGTCAGGACCTTGGGTAAAGATGAAGCTTTGTCTACGGTGAGGAGAAGGAAATCTCTATTTCTTGGCTCGTGCACATACTGCCGTATAAGTACCACGCGCTAACCGATTGCACCACTGGAGCTCAGCACAGTGGTAGGGCGTTTGCCTTGCATGCAGCCGACATGGCTGACCCGAGTTCGATTCCTCCGCCCCTCTTGGAGAGCCCGGCAAGCTACCGAGAGGATCTCGCCTGCACACCAGAGCCTGGCAAGCTCCCCGTGATGTATTCGGTATGCCAAACACAGTAACAACACAGTCTCCAATGGAGACATTACTGGGCCCGCTCCAGCAAAATCTTGACTTGTGAAAGTGGAGACTAAAGAAACTTATAGGGAGATAGTGAAAGGGTAAGGGTTGGTCTTAAGATCTCTGGTCGAGGAATGTGGTCTGTGAACTGGAACCTCTGAAATATTTACATATGTAGGTTCTTAGCTGGGACTTAAAGCTCAGTGGTGTGATAACATTTATTTCAAAAACACATAAAATCATACCCCTAAAATATATACAGTTGTATAAAGTATTGGGTGTTACCTAAATAAGTAAAAGGAGAGATTAGATTATGAGATACCAAGGTATTTTCCTCTGTTTATTATAAGTTTAGAGCTACTGTATTTATATAAAATTTTGTTCTCAGAAATAACACACAGACACACAGACAGACAGACAGACAGACAGACAGACACACACACACACACACACACACACGCATGTATACACCCAAGAAGCTGCTCTCAGTTTGACTACATTGAATCAGTCTAGCCTCTGGTTCATTGTATGTGCTTGACCCATGCATGTCCAAGGTTGTCATCACAGCTGGGAGGTGAATTGTCACACTCTAAAAACTCTCGATTGCCAGGATATCTTCCTACTGATACAGTTGTGTGTTAATGTTTTTTAGAATATGGAATCATTTAAAAGAAAAGGGCAGAGAGGAAACCAGGATTATATGAGCAGAGAGGAAACCAGGATTATATAAGAGATATAGAAATTTCCATTTCTTTTTCTGAGCTGTGAGACCACCACGTTTCTTTGCTTTTTTTGGCCAAATGATAAGATTTATTTCCTAATGAACCAGAGCATTGTGTCATTCAGAAATGTGTTCCTGCTCATTTCACAGCTCCCAGGAGAAGTTGACAGACATCAGAAGAGAAGAATTGTACCTAACATAGGAATAATAGGAGTGAAAAAAAATCAATGTGAAGATGTAATTGAAAGTAAGAGCTGGTGGTCGAGGTAATTGAATGGTAATACTGTGAGCAGAAGCCATGGAGGTTCAAGTCACTGCCAGGGGAGGTAATTCACAGATATGCATCTTTCTCTCTCTGTGATACTGCAAGCCTCTGAGATTGTGGACAAGGATGTTATCAGACATATCATTAAAAAAAAATGCTCTCTATTCCCCCCCCATGATTTGTTTCCCCGTCCCCCTCCCCCCACCATCCCCCTTACAAAGGAAGCCTTGAGTTATACAATGAGTCCATGACTGACTTTGCCTCTGATAAAAACTGGGCTAATGCATGTTCTAGCCTGTCCTTGGGATGCTATTAGCAATTGAATACAAGTGCGCTCATTCCTGCTCATTCAAGATTCCCCGACCCAAAAAAGTGGCCCCAAATGCTGGAGAAGTCACAATTCTAATGCTCCCACTTCAGTTTCTGGAACATAGTTCCACTAAAAAAGTACTATTTATTTGTATTTATTATTTTAATATTTATTTGTGTATTTATATTTATTCATTATTCATTTAACAAATGAGAGCTATACAAAGATTAAAGTGCATTTTTATTGAGTAAGAAAGTGGTATCCATATATATGTATATATATATAAAGTATCCATATATATCATATATATGTATCCATATATATATAAAGTGGTATCCATATATATATACATATATATATCAACCGAATACCACCATCTCCAAAATACCTTCCCTTGAGAAACACTTATGCCTGCAGTGTAACCACTTGAGGTCATGCACAGACTATGTCTATCAATTCCTGGGAAATCAATATTGCATTATGGCTGGAGTCAGGAGATCTGAGGTGTGTGACCTTGGGCAAGTCGCTTAATCTCTCTGCCACAATCTATGTAAAAGGAAAAAAAATGAAAATAATTCTGGGCACTTCAAAAAGAGAGAGTAAGATTAATGATAGCGAGTTTTTTCCCTGCTTCAGCATGTTACCTTTGTTTTGTGTGTAGGTGTTTTATGTTTGACTTTCTTTAAGTTTAGCTACTGCCCTCCCCGCCCCGTTCTCCCCCACCCCCCATGGATGCAAAGATGAAACTAGTTCTAAATGCAGTGTGGCCAGGTTTCCACTTAGGTGAATTAAGTCCAGACACGACAAGCGTCTTGGGCGGGTGGAAGGGGAATCTTGCTGATCTGTCATGCAGATGAGGATTGAGTCTTCCTCTCCTTTCCCTCTTGCTCTTCATAATCAAGCTCCATCAAACACTCTGTGCCTGGGTTCTACTTTTTATCTCTCATTCTTCCCCTGAGCCATATAATTGATCCAATTTAGTCTTGTTCCCCTAGCTTGACCTATTTATTGCCCCACTATCCGCCTGTTATCCACCCGCACTTGTAAAAGCTGCCACCATAAAGGCGATTGACTCACTGAATGAGAACCCACAGCCTCACTGTTTCTTCCAGGTGCTATTCTTACTCTCCTCCAGTTTTGCTACCAGACATGTGAAGAGTGCTATTGTTTGCAACTTCTCTCCCCCAAATTAGGGCTACCCAGCTGTTGCCTCCTCACTCTTTTAGAAACACTTTTTCTTCATTTTTATCCTGGAATATTTCCATTCTAGATGTCTGCTCACTACCTACTATGTAAAGTTGGGTCTTATTCCTTTGGTCAAGCTCACTCTTTCTTCCTTTTTTTTTTGTTTTTAACTTGGTTAGAAACTTTTTTAAAAAAAAAATTATTAGTGAAACACCATGAGGTACAGTTGTAGACTTACAAATTTTTGTGCTTGTGTTTCAATTATACAACGATCAAGTACCCATCCTTTCACCAGTGCCCATTTTCTACCACCACTGATCCTAGTATCCCTCCCACACCCATCCCCCCATCCCCCCCTGCCTCTGTGGCAGGGCATTCCCTTTTGTTCTCTCTCTCCTTTTGGGTGCTGTGGTTTGCATTGAGTGGCAATCATGTTCAGTCTATAGTCTACTTTCAGCATGCATCTCCCATCCTGGGAGGATCCTCCCAACACCTTTATTTGGTGCTCCCTTCTCTATCAAGCTCACTCTTTCATGTCATCGAATGAATGTATCCATTTTGTTTGTTTGTTTCAATGACATTTCTTTGTGGATAAACCTATCTAGTTTTAGAACCCCAGTTCAAACCTTGCTTTTAAAATATCCTATCCTAGCCTTTAAATGTCAAATAAAGAGCCTGTGCTGTAGGTTTGAAGAGGTCACCGGAGGAGAGATCTAGAATCTCACACTAACAGTTTGATTTTTTCCTACAACAGTTGATTAGAAGCCAGAGCAGTAGTACAGTGGGTTGGACATTTGCCTTGCATGTGACTAACCTGGGTTCGATCCCTGACATCCATGAAGCAGCCCGGAGTGATCTGAGTGCAGAGCAAGAAGCCCTGAACACCGTCATGTGTGGTCCAAACACACACACAAAAAGTTGTTGATTAAAGATTCCTTTCAAGACATAGAAGAATGTGTTATGTTCATTCAACAGAGAGGTCGAGTTGAGGGCTGAATTCTGAATTTCTTGTTCAGTGTCTGTGAATCTCTAGATGTCAGGCCTCTCTGTAATCACCAATCCCAGGTTTCAGTTCTCCCACTTTGAAAATAGGTAAGTCCTATAACTCTCCTCCTTTGTTGCCCCTAAACTGTCATATGAATGACTAATTCTTCTATTGTAGCTGCTTTTGAATCAATAATTTATTTTAATTTTGCATTTATTTCTATTTTTTATTCTGGACTTTAACCTTTTGTGAAAAGATGTCATCTGATCAATACATTTTAACCTGTGTTGCCCTCTAAAATGACTCTAAAACAAGAATAACTGTTATCTTACTCAACAATCCTAATAGATTTCTATTTGGCAACCAATGAACTTTGAACTTAAAAGCTCCCTCTTCTCAAAAAGACCTTTATATTTACATCATCCTTATTTTTGCTCAACTGTTATATGAACTTAATCATAAATGGATATAATGCATTTTTTTTTCTGATTTGAGAAAGCACTTTTTCCCCCTCCATCATTTTAAGCATCCACTTTTCTTAAGGGCTTGAGCTATATCTGCAATGACTTAATTGTTGAGACTTCATCTCTCAAGGGTCAATATAACACTAACAGTCTTATTAGTATTTCTTGCACTGTTTTAATTCCCTTCATAAAAATTGAAGAACCCTAGTAGGTTAAAAAATTACTTCTTTGGTATTGAGCAGTAGCCCCCTTGATATAAAACTTTAGGCACAGATTATTTCTGCTAGCTTCCTGTTTTGTTATTTCCTGAGTGGCATTGGTGTCCAGAAAAAGGAATGTACTTGAGTTTCAAAGCATAGATTAACCAGCAGCTGTTCCGTTCCACAGTTTCTTTGAGCTGGTTAAATATCCTAAGAATTTCCTTTCTGAAGTCCTTTTCAGAGAGATTATATAAGTGGTTATTACTGACTATGTCTTCACGGCTACTGTCTTTGCCCACTACAGTGATGGAGTTCCGGGCTGCTTTTCCTTCGTTCCTTTCGCAGTCTGGAGGCGAATCTTTTCACTTCACTGTCAGTATCCCTTCCCACTCCTGGGGAGGTCTCTGGGGGAACTCAGCCTTTGGTGGCCTCTTTCTTCCCTGTCAAAGTTGAAATTTATGTTTACTATGTAGCTGTCTAGAGACTTTTGTATTGGTGCCAGGAATATTTTCTATGTACTGAACTTGCTGCTACTCTGAAGTTAGGTGTCTATTACTTCTCGCTAGCTACTTTTGTGGGTTTTGGAAGCAACAGTGATTGCAGCTAGGGCTAAGATGCTATTAGCCCGGAGTGGTGGGGATGTTCAAGCTGACCTGTAAGAGGTCCTTACAGGTCTGGTCCTTCTAGGATATGGAGGGAAGGGAGATTCCTCTCTGGGAAACCTCAACTTCTGAGGGCTGGAAACTCTCCTGTCACACTCTGGGGCAGTGGGTTCAAGTGCAGGACTCTGTGCACTTTGGAAAACCACAACTTTTGACCTATGGGGAAGCTGTCCCTTTGATTCCAGAATCATCAGATTTTCCATTCTTGAATATTCCTTTGAGATCCTGGAAATGTAATGCTTAATTATTCCTAACTTCTGGTGCTATTTTAAGAGTTCCTATTTTTGAGATATGCAGCAGTATCTCATTTTAAAGTAGAGATGAAATGAATTGAAGACAATTAACCAGTTTCAATTTTCAATCAAATCCAGCACATGGGCATTCTGAGATGAGTCAATGGCACACTGCTCTGTAATACACAGGAAATAAGTGTTTGCCTTACTTTGCCCAGACTATGTCTTTCCTTTCCTTGCAGATAAGAGCTCTTTCCCTCAAGTCCATACAGAGGATGTACTTGAGGGAAAGGCCTACTCACATTTCCATCTGCCGTTATATTATAGTGCCTACTTCATCACGTGATTAGACTTCAATGTTACTTCCTCTGAATCACTTTCTCACCATCCATTATGTTTCTATTGGAACTGTCACATGTGTGTATGTATACAAGGGCATCTGTAACATTCTGAAATTGTATAGTAGTTTGGTTACTTGTATGCACTTGCTCACCACCATCTCAAATCCAATTGCATAGTGTTTGCTCTGAAGCAAAACACCAGGAGCTGTTTCATCCAAAAAGACATAGCAAAAGTTTGGCAGAATTTCATACTTCCTAAGATATAGGGAACAAAAATGTGTGATTATATTCCTTCTAATACACAGAGAGGATTAAGAATGGAAATGGCTCATATATTAAGCATGACTTTATATTTGCATATAAGATGCTAAGAATTTGTATGTTCTTTGTACTCTCACAAACATTACTTTTAAAACAGTGGTCACCATGTGAGCAGAGAGTACTAGAAAGCTCAAATTCTTGACGTCTTGAATCAATTATAATGGATTTTTTTGTTATGTTGCCAAAATAATCGCTGCTGATAATAACAAACTATTTAGAGCGATGATTGAGAGAAATTCCAAAACCATGGTCAATAAGGGGCCCTAATTTTAGAAAGGCTGTTGTGGAAACTGATCTCAAAAGTTAAGATCATTATTATTTAATGAGCACATCTGAAATGGAACACATCAGGCTCCCCTCCCCCGTGGGCATTTTTGTTGGTGCATCACCTAAATGAGAATTTAAACACATTCGAGATATTTAATCACTTTATCTTTCACTCTGTATATGCATATTCTCCTGAGTGGTAGTTTGGGTTCTGAAACATTTTTATAAAAGATTTTTGTGAAATTGCTGTATTCTGTTGGAAAAATATTCTGGACTCATTTGGTATTTAAAGTATTCCTATAGGTAAGGCTTTCTAAGGAGCCTTTTGGAACATGAATAATTGCCCTAAATTTGTCTCATTTGCTAGTAATTATTTGTCTATTGGATTTTGTCACTGAAGAGCTCATAAGCGAAATGTAGTCTCATCACAAGGCAAGCAATGCCCTACAAAACTTGCTAACTCAGCCCAATCCATGTAAACCCAATTCTACATTTTGCCTTTATAGCAGGAAGGAAAAAGAATACAGCCTGAAAACTAGTATGATGTTCCCGTCAAAAACAGAACCAAAGCAAACATGGAGTCTAAAAGTCTTAAGTTGATATGATCAGGAAGAAATGGTGCTGCAGAAATAAAGCTCCAAGATGAAAAGTGCCCTCATGAGCAGCGGCCTTTATCTCTTAAATATAATTGCTAAAGTCTGAAAGTCCCCAGGTGGATTTCGGCTTCTGTTTTTGAGTTGTTTATGTCTGTGTAAAGCAGGGAACACTGTCCCATAGGTTTGTGTGAAAAATGAGTGAGACATTTCATCAGCATCCTGTGGCCTGGTGCCTGGCACAAAAATGTAACAAACAAACAAAAACAACCCTCCCAAACCAGTGACTTTCCAGACAACTTACCTGTAAACACTAGTCAAAGTTGTTCCATTTTTGCAGATATTCCTGTGCTCCATGAACAAATGGTAAGCCCATGAAGAAGTAGTCAAGGGGATACTTTTTTTTTTATGATGACTATTTCCATAGCTCAAAAGTAGAAATTTTATTTTTTGAAGGAAGGAGCACTACACTATCGGTATTGGGGATGCTTCCAGCCCTGTGCTTGGTTGGGGTTTGGTCCTGATGACTTTCGGGAAATGATGCTACCAGGGAATGGACACAGGTCTCCTGCATACAAAGCATTCACGCAGCCCAATGAGCTCTCTTGGGCCCCAAAATATAAGTGTAAAAATAAATAAACTAATGTTCACATTGCACTATGCCAGTGACAGTGACAGTGCCTGTGTCTCGGGGTGTGTGTGACATGCCTTTCCAACGTTTAACGAAGCAATCTTCCTATGGTGGGATGAGTCATATACTCAACCCAACCAGCACTGTCCCCCTGTTTGAAAGAGTATACATTGGCATTGGCATTACCAACTCTTTCCTGGGGATGAAGGCACTCTATTTTGGATGCATCATTTTCTAGCTGGTTTCAACTGGGCTGGGGTAGCAGGGAGCAGACTAAATTGCCATTCATGGTTTAGATATATTTTAACTTAGAATTTCCCTGGCAGGACATTACTTGAAGGTGTTCATTTTCTTAGCAGAGGGGGTGTTGTCCTATCAACCCCTATTGCCAGACCACTCCAAAATCTCAAGACGGAAGAGCGGAATCATCTCAAACCAAGGGCAAACAAAAGGTCTAGGCTTTTCTGTACTACTGTGATGAGCAGATTCTTAAGGTGGGAGCTTTAAATACTAGGCAATTGCTAAAAAAAGCACCAAGCTGGGCAATGAAGTAAATATCTGTTTAATGTACAAACATCAGAAGTGGAACTGATATTAGTCTGGAGTAAGACAAAGCATCCTGAATTATACATTTACAGCTAATTCTCTTCATAAAAAAGTTTTGGGAAAGAAACATCTGCCTCTTCACGGGGCACCCTGGGATTTTAATGAGGGAATAGCACAGTCCACTATGAATCATGAGCAATGCTACGCTGTAACTTAGCAGCAAACATGTTAACATGGGAACATCTGGGTCATCAAGGAGCTTTATTGGAAAGAAAAATCACAGTTCTTGACATTACAGCCTTTTGTCTTCCCACCCGGCTCCCCTCAAAGGGCAAAAAACGTCAAGGAAATCTTCATTTGTAAAAGATCTACTGGCTAGTGTTGACTGCTACACACCGTTTCTGTTCTGGGGGCTCTGGGGGGACTAGGCTGCAGAGGGAGCTGCTTCTTTCTGTACAATGAGCAGCTCACATGCAGACTTTCTACCCTCTCTGCAAAGGTCCAGGCCAGTAAGGCTGCACCCACCCGCCCTCAGACATCAAGGTAAACCAACAGACCAACACAACTCGATCCCAAGAGAACACCCTATGTTAGTACTCTTGCCAAAGAAACCCCCCGCATCCTGATTTTTCTTTGAGTTTGAAAAATGTACAAAAATATCAGGACAAATATAAATTAATATATATTAAAGCATCAAGAAACAGCAAAAAAAAAAAGGTGGCCTAAAATGTTAAGTACAATGTACTTTGATACAATAAATATTTCTCATGGAAACTGAATACTGATAGGGCTGTTTAGAACTCATAGAAACAAAATTCATATTATTACTAATTTATTTATCCATACTCTATTGGTTCTTTATCATCTCCTTTATCATTTATATTACAAAAAAATTAATACTGGAAAACGGTCGATTAACACTCTTGTGTGCTTCTTTCTGCCAACATGCTGACGTGTGAAAAGAAGATACGACTGACTTGAGCGTTTCCTCTCCTCAGTGGACCGTGGGACACTTTCTAGTCTTGCATGAGATTTCTCTGCTCCTCCACCGGCCCCATCCTGGAGGTGTTGGGGTTCCGCTCATCCGCCTGCATCCTCATTCACACGTGTGTGCTTGGGTCGTCCCCAGGCGCCGTGAGGACACCGGGGATTACCTGCTGGGGGTGCACGCTCGCCGGGCGCCCCTTTTGTGCATGTGCTTCCATGGGGCGTTCAGCACCCCAGCTCCGTGGTCCCCGCTTCTTCCCACGCCTCCAGGCTCTGGCCTTCTTCCTGCCTCCTCCAGGGAGTGGGAAAAGCTGGAGTTCAAACATTTCTGGGGTTTTTGTTGTGGTTGTGATAGTTGGTTTGTTTTTGCTTATTTCCAAATGCGCGGGGTGGGGTGGGGTGGGGTGGAGGGGGTGTGGTCTTTATTCTCATAATAAAAATAAGTCTGTTCTGTATTTTACAATATATTTCAAATATTTCCACTAGGAAGCATCGCTGAGTCCCCAACGGTCAACCGGGAGCCGCGGCGTCTGCAGCCCCGGCGTGCGGGCGGGCGGGCGTCTAGGAGGCGCAGCGGGTGCAGCCGCACTTGACCACCTTCTCCACCTCGTCCACAAAGGAGGAGCCGTCCGTGCACTCGAAGGAGTATTTCCGCCGCTTGCTCCGCAGCGGCCCGCAGCACTGGCCCCCCGGGCAGCCCCCGCGGCACTCCAGGCGCGAGAGCTTCTTGGTAGTTTGGCAGGCGGTGTAGCCCTGCTGCTTCTGGTAGTAATCCCGTATCCGCTCCCCTCGACAGGAGATTTCTAGAAAAAGAGCAAGAATGGCAACTAAAGGACTGCCAGGCTCTGCAGGGGCCCTGAAACTGCATCCCAAAGGTGAGGGTGGTGGGGCAGGGGGGCGTTACTTTGCACCCCTCCCCCAGCACCCCTTTTTCTGATGTGCCCATTTCAGACTCAGGCTTCCGTTGGCCTCAGGGCTGATGCTCTGCCTGCTGTTCTTTCAAAGTATCCTTTGGGGTCCTTTCAGCCAAGTGGATGCTTTGTTTGTGAACTATAAATACCATGCTACTGGACTAACAAGAAAATTGGGTTCCTAAATCTTTCCCTTGGGTGTAAAATAACAAAACAACACAAACTAACACACACACACACACACACACACAAATCTCCCAAGACAAAACCACATCTCGTGTTTTCACACCACTGGCTGTTGCTTTGCCGTCAACCCCGGGAAGAGTTTGACAGAGCAGGCAATGTCATTTATTAGGCCTGGAGTTTAATGTCTTTCAATCTGTTCCTTAACATAAGCAACACTTCATAAATTCCCTGTCGTATGCATAGTTCAGGAAGAAAGAACTGCGCATCCCTCTCCTCGGGGTCTCTGATCCACAGTTCCAACCCTCTGTCTGCAGAGCCAGCAGAGGCCAGGCGCTGCCGATGGGCACGGGTGGGAGAAAGTGAACTCCAGGGGCCTCTCCACCCCTCTCCCTGGCATTAATGGCTAAGCCATGACTCTAAGGTCAAAGGGTATTACTGTGCCCCTTCCCACCCAGGCCGAATGACGAGGGTCATGACAAGAGTCCTCTTCTCTGCACTGGAAGTGAGGTTGTTAACACACAGGCAAACAGTAAGTGGGTAATATTCACGTTCTAGAGGTGGGAAAAGGCGTGTTTTCCCAGCAAACCAAGTTGTGAGCAGCTGTAATATCTAGTGAAGAGTTGTAGGACGTTCACTTACTAACATGGGGGAATCAGTCACCAGCCATCACCCCAAGTAGTAGAGAGCCCAGATTCCCCTGCCTGTGACCCCCCACCCCACCCAAACTCTCACTTTTTAAAATTATTTTGGTTTGGGGTCACACCTGGTGGTGCTCAGGGCTTACTCCTGCCTCTGTGCTCAGGGACAACTTCCTGGGGGAATGGGGATGGAAGCAAGGTCGGTCACGTTCCAGAAGGCGCCTTCTGTGCTGCTCTGTCTCCCTGGGCCCTGCTCTTTTTTCCAGTCTGTGCTTTCTGGCTCAGGACATGGCTCACGTCCATGACTCTTGGCTTTAGTCTCTGATAATTCACATCCCCTCCCCGCAAACTAGTGACCAGGGGAGGCTCTGCCCCACCCCCAAGTAATGCCAAGTGCTCGTAGAAGAAAACCCGTCTGTCCCCAACAGATGGGTCTTGCTTGGCCAAGAGAAGGAGCTGCCGGGGGTTGCTCACCTCGGTCGCAGCCGTCGCCAGTGTAGCCACTGCTGCACTCACAGTACGGCCGGCCGAGCCCCGAGAGCCGGCACTGGCCGTGCTTGCACTTGATGGCCTGGCAGGGGTTGAACAGATCCTCCTCCTCGTCACAGAGGACGCCGCCGTGGCCCTCCAGGCACTTACAGCTGTAGGAGAAGGCGTTGATGGGCACGCAGGTGCCGTGCACGCATCTGGAGCGGAGCGGAGAGGAGGGGAGCGGAGGGAGGATTAGGCAGAGGGCGACAGAGAGATGCTCCGGGGAGGACCGACTTCTCTGCGCTCCCTGTCCTCCCCTTTGCCCTCCCCCGCCCCCCGCCCTGCATCCCCACCTTCCTTGGGCTGTGTCTTTGGCACGAGCTAGCCCGCTGGCCCCGCTTACTTATTCCCGAGGCAGGGATCGTTGGTGCTCTGGTCGCACAGGGGCCCGGCCCAGCCCTCCTCGCATGCGCAGGTGGAGCCCGATTGGCTGCTGGGCTGGCACGTGCCGTGGGCGCACACCTTCCTGTGGCAGGGCTCACAGCCCGGCAGGATGCCCGTGTGCAGGGGCACCGTGCGGAAGTCCTGCAGCTCGCTGTTGATGTACAGATTCCGGATGCAACCGTGGAAGCTGGTGCCGTTCTGCCCTGGAGCCTGGCGCAGGGCCGCAGCCACGTTGCTTTTCCCGGGCAGGCCTGGGGAAAGACACGGGGCGGCGGCGGGGGGGGGGGGGGGTTCAGCCCCATCGGGGAACCCTCCGGTGTCTCCCATCCACACCCCGAGTCTCTTAGCAGTGCCAGCAGCCCATGCCAGGAGTCTGCAGGAATATCAGGTAACAGGAGTGTCCCTGCCCAGTGTGTCTTGTCCTGCTTTCAGCCTGGAGTCACAAAGGCTCCGGGAAGCAGGCCCCATGCTTTGGATGGCAGCAGCAATGGGCCTGAACAGCGGGTGAGTGTGTGTGTGTGTGTGTGTGTGTGTGTGTGTGTGTGTGTGTGTGTTTCAGTGTTGGATGAATGCTCCAGGCACTCTCTAACACATAACTAGAAAACCTGGTTTTGTTGGTGGTCGATATTTAATCTTTTAAAACTATTTTAGGTAACCCTATATGGGGGCACCACAGACACAACCTAGAGAGCACAGGATTTGTTGTTGTTATTGTCTGTCAACTCTGCTCAGGGCTTGCTTCCGGCTGAGACCAGGGATCCTTCCTGTTAGGGCTCCAGGAACACCGGGCCGCACCACACAATGAACCTGGGTTGGCCAAATGCAAGGTTAGAGCTGGCCTTACCTGCTGGTTTACCTCTCATCCCTCAAAGGACAGGTTTTTGACTGGGCCCCATGGCAAAGTTCGGGAACAGGCTGAGATTGGTGCTTCCTCCTCTCTAAGCACCTGCCCGACCTGCACCGGGGACATCCCAGAGGCCAAGAGTGCTGCAGTCTGTCCATTACGGCCCTGAGACAGGCACAGGGTCCCCGACTAAGGCTGGGGTAGGAGGAGGCTGGTGAGAGAAAACCCTGATTACTGTCTCCCAGAGCGGGCCTGGTGCTGAGGGCTGTAACCTGAATAAAACTGGAAAGAGTTTTCTCACTGTTCTCTTAAGTGAGACGGTAAATTTCCAGGGGGTTGCTGAGCAATTTTTTTTTCTTCCGAAAACAAGTGACAGGCCAAACGATTCTGAGGCTCTCTACTTAGATAGCCCCAGTTCTGTTGGTCAAGTACCCCAAGGATGAGAGTGGGGGTTCGGGATGACTCCTCAGTTAGCCACCAATCCAGATCCCCACAGAAAAATGTCCTCACGCTCACCCTGGATGTCACCACTGAAATCCCGCCCTGCTACCCGTCAGGGGCACCTCGCCCCATCTTTCTGCTTCTTTCTAATTGAGAGTGAAGCCATCATATTCCCCCCAAGCAAATGACATTCCTTCCCAGTCAGAATTTGTGATCTCTGTCTATTTTCCTCTGGTGACAATCACCCGAGGGCTCTCCTTTGGCAGAACTGAGGAATCTTCCCATGGCCCACGCCAGATCTGGAAATAGCTCCTGGATGTGCTCCCGCATCAGGCAGTGTTCCAAGTCCCTGTGGCGTCAGGGGAGGGAGTGAGACTCTGGGGCACGCACTTGGCTTTCCCCCACAGTGCCCAAGTACTTTCTCAGCCTGGACACTGGGTACACTGACAGGGGGCCTCGTCTGGGAAATCTCTCCCTGAAGTTACAAAGTCCAAGAATCTCCGCCCTCTCGGGCATATGCCCCATGCCACCATCTCCTTTCCTGTTCCAAGGGGTACTTTGGATTTCCGGTTCCGGTAGGTGAGACTGTATGCCACCAAACTCTCCGAGCTCTCCTAAGAATGGGAGCCAGGGGTGGGGGTGCAGAAGGTGGCTTTGGGGCTCCTTCCTCTCAGTACCTCGGAAATCCTGACCCAGTGGGAAGCAGGGGGTAAAGGAATCAAATGGGAATCTGCCATATCACTGACTCTCATGCAGATGGTTCATAGTGACACTAACAGGCATTGATTTGCTTTTGACCTTGGAGTCAAATGCGTTCAGGCTTTCTGCTTCACTGGGAAGCTAGCGCCTCAGAAGAGAGCATGCTCCTTCAGAACTTTTCACATCCTTCAAGCCCCCATTTATCTGCCTCCGTGCCTTCCTCTTGCCTAAATGGAAACTCCCACTGGCCACCATTATTTCAGATCCCCATCTGCGGTCTCCGTTCCTGTATGGCTCGTTAACATAAAGGCTTTGGCTGAACGAAACTAATTCCTGCTACCCTAATACGCTGCTTGCATTGGCTGTGTAAGTTCATCCAGTGGTTAATGTCATTGATGGTTATCCTTTCCTCTGGAGCGTTAGCAAGCAGCAACTTGCACTGTCCAGGGCTGACAGCATCTGACTGCCCCCCACAGGGGAGCCTGTGGGGCCAGGCATGCCTCAGTTCCCAGGGAACTGTTTTTATTATTTCAGTCTTTGCCTGACTGATTTCTAACCAATTTTCCCTTTCTGAAATCAGCTCGGATGATTGGACTTAATTACCTGATATCTGAAATCAGCTTGGATCATTGGATTAAATGATGTAATACATAGCCCGACTAATGTGTGCAAGATACGAAAGACAGAACAATATTCTTTGGTACCATAACTAGAAGTTTTGTTAGACCCAGAGCCAGAATTATAAGTCTTTGGTCCCCTGTCTGGTGCTTGTTCTTAGTACCTGTGACCTGTGCTGTGCACCTCTTAGTGGTTGCTCACTCCTGGTCCCTCACCATCCCTGGAGGCAGCAACAAAGTCAGCTAATCCATGCTGAGACTCTTAGGCTTTGGAAGGCCACTCACCTCCAACATAGAGCGGGGAGTCAAAATTCAGCGTCGATTGCTTGGATAAATTGGTGATGATTTTGGGACTGCCTCCGTCCACAGATAGGGAAAGACTCTGGTCCAGGGTGAGCAGCTCCACAATGTGGAAGTTCCCGTCATTGATTGTCTCCACACTATAAAATGAAAACATTTTAGTTGATGATCCCTTCTTTGTAGTCAAGAAATGAAATTACAATACAAGCTTCAATGAGACTCTCTAAAGATACAGACCCAGAGTTGATCTAAAAAATTAAACAAATATTTTTTTCAGGGTGATAAAATCAAGTTCTATTGCTTGAAAATGGACACAAAAGAAACTTGCTCTTCCAGTGGAAGAACTAAAAATAAGACCATTTATAAAAATTATGATCCATTCATTTCCCCCATATAGAAATTACAAAGGATATTTTATATATTTTCTTTTCAATGTTTCATTTATTCTGATACTGACTTTTTATTGCATTAAAAATTATGTTGTTCCAAATATATCACAGAGCTGTCAAATAACTGACTTTTGCTGTGTTACATAGACAGCATTAGAGTTTATCAGGATCAAACAAAAATGCAGATATAGGAAGGACCTTGGTAGGTATTTGCAGTTTTAACAGGTTGTTAATTCATAGTTCTTACTTCCTTTGCATTCCTTAGATGGATACTCATTAAGTGAAGCTGCTATTAAGTAGTCTGTGTTCAGTGAAGGATGGAAGTAACATCACATAAAATACTTAGTGTAGTCAGATCGAAGATATCTAATGATGCAAACACTGAAGGGTTATCCTCAATGCTGTACTCTGGGGTCACTCCCAGCAGATCTTGGGGGGTCACAGGATTCAGCTTTGGAGAGCAGGTACGCTGACCCTCTGACCCACCTCCTTGGCACAGAGAATATTGTTAAGTCCGACTAATGGTAAGCTACTTTTAAGCAGGGGTCATAAACTAGTTATTTCTGTATTCCTTAATGCATCTGGCAGATAGGCTATTAAGTAGTAGATCCTCATTAAACCCATCTTAAGTATATGAGGAATGTATTAAGGAGAGCAAACCTATTTGCAGTAATAGTGAATAGTAAAGAGACTGCAGGCATACCTAGGACAGGATATTGAAAAAATATATTTTATAAATTTGAAATTCTCAGCAGTGATGTCCTGAAGGATAATGATGGGAGTTGATACTGCTGAGCTTGTCTTAACTTCAACTAGATGCATGGCATTGGGCTAGTGTTACTTCATGTCATCTTTCTCCTTCTTAATGTTTAAATTTGTAAGGGCTGTAGGGTGGGGCCATACCAAGCAATGTTCAGCGGCTACTCTAAGCTCTGTGCTCAAGAGTGGTGCCTCTTGATGCTCACTCAGGTGCCAGGAATCAAAGTAGGGCTGGCTGCATACAAAGCAAGCACCTCAATCCTTTTCAGTGCCTCTGACTTGCCTTATTTTCCTCATCAAGAACATGAACATAACAAGGCCCAGGAATTATCTAGCACATATATGGGTCAGGAACTGACTGAAGAACTTGACTTCTATTAAACAACTTAATATTGGTAAGCCTATGAGTTGAGCAATTAGGGTATCCAAGACCCTGTGTGGTTCAGCAAGAGGCGAGAGAGATCAGAAATCAGGTCTCAGAGTATGTGTTCTTCATGATCACGCACCACCTTACAATCAAGACCCTGAAGAGTATTTGATGCTCTCCATGTGGAATGCATTCTTACAACTATTAAGACTTTAATATACAATTTCACTCCCAAATAAATAAGAAATACCATTTTATGGAAAATAGCCTGAGGGCTGATTAGCTTGGTACATTTACTAGATACCTTTAAAGCAAATGAAAATAAAAAATGCACTAAATGGAATGAGGTTTTTACACTTGAACATATTCTAATTGTTACATGAAAAACAACATGTTTGCAGAATGTGACTATTTGAGCAGTATCTATAAACCAGGCAACACCATCAGATATCAAAGACCTTCTCTCTGCTTTCAGCTATGGCAGGTGTTTTATATTCAGAACCTCTGATTTTCCCAACAGCTTCGAAACAGATATGACTCCAAGTGCTTAGATGAGAAAACTCAAGCAAGTACAAAGAGCTGAAGTAACGTGTAAGAGGTGCTTTCCTACTGGTATATCAAGAACAGCAGGATTCTCACCTGGAAATGAAACGGCCATCTCCTCTAGAATCATACACTGAGGCTAAGTTTATTTTTAAAATTTTTACAAAAACTTTTTAAAGCTACCTTGCACTTTGCATACACCCAGCCTGCAGAGCCAACCAAAGCTAAGAGTCAGCAGGGGAATTCTCCTGAAGCTGTACAGATTTCCAAAATGCTGAACCTGATCGGTGCGTGGGGGTGTGTAGGATGCTACTGTGCCTTGGCAAGGTAATTCACTGAATCCTAATTTCTCAAACAGCAGTTGACTATGTTTACAAATAGCCTATCCACTGGGGTATGGCATCCCACATGGTCTCCCAACTACTGAGTGATTCCTGAGCACAGAGCCAGGAGTAAGCCCTGAGCATTTCTGATTGAGTTTCTCCCCTACTAACCACCCCTCTGCCCACCCCCCCCAAAAGTAAAACAAACAAGCAAACAAACAAATAGACTGCCTTCTTTAGAAAATACAGTGGTTTGAATTTCAAGGAAAAAACCTTATAGTTTTTTAGCAATTTATTTGGAAGACTCATAATCCTATCAAAGTAAAAGGGAAGATACTTGGAAGGGTAATGAATTATTGGTTTATTTGGGAAAAACTGTGTTGCTCATTTTTGTATGAAAGACTCCCACTCGTTTTAGCATTAAGTTTAGGCTGCTAATCATTCATTCCTACTACTTCTGCAAGGTTTTGTTGATGCTCGTCAACACACCGTGAAAATGATGCATGTATGTGATGCCTAAGTGCAATCATGGGCTAGGCAGCTTTGACCATTTGTGTTTTTGCTGATGACACTCCTTTAGTTAGTTGTATGTCTTCAGATGTTTAACAATGGACTCTCTGAGGAAAGGAAGAGGACACACATCTGTAGTATGTGCGGGTTTCTGTGGTGGGAAATACGGAAGGCTGATAGCAAGCACGATGACATGGGACCTGGATCCTAACAGAACTCTCCCCTCTCTGCCTAGCCTAGAGCACTGCATAGAGGATAGAGCTCAAACACATTCCTTTCATACAAGTGATTCCCAGCATCAGATTCCCTAGACCAGAACATCAGGTAGGAACATGCTATATTTCAGTATTCTCAGGCTCATCCAGATCTGAATCACAATCTAGAGGTGGTATCCAGTACTTTCTGCTTTATGTTTTCAGGCAGTTCTCATGGATGAAATTTGAAAACAGATCTCTAACCTTTAGCCTGTTGATTGTTTGCAGTATGTATTAAAGAAAGCATGATTTCTGGCACAACATAAACAAAATCATAAAAGGTCCATGCCAATCAGTTTTAAAAAGGGATACATTACATCTTGGGTTTTTTTTGAAGCACATTATAGCTATATGTGATAATAGTTCTCATATTGATTACTTTAAAACAATAACTGACATCTAACAGAATTTTCAGCAAAAAGTTCTACAAAAACAGTAATAGAAGATTTCATTTGACTGAAATAAGCAGAGTAGCAGAGTCTCTTTCCACTGATGTTAAAAATTAATCAGGCTTGTGAAGAAAAAGCATTTGCGAGAGCAACAACAACAAAAAGATCCCCATATGCAATGCTCAAATAGCACAGAAAATAATGCATAATTTGGAAAATAAGATTTAGCTAGAGTAAGTCTTATATAATAAAATCATGTAATTATGCTGAATGTAAAGGAAACAAATTCTCTGAGGTCAGAGTGTATAAAAATATCCTCCTTTAAAGCAGTGGTGTGGTGTACTTTTAATAATGTTATGTCAAGTGGAAACACACTGAGATTTGAAAAGCTAATTCAACCAAACAAAATATTTATAAAGCAACTTCTGGGAAAACTGGTGGCAAGAGGGTTATTGATGTGAATTTTTTTATAATTATGGAGAAACAGTAAACTTTCATTGGTATTTATATTCTGGTAAGGTCTTAGCAAGGTCAGGGGCATTTTGATAAATGCCAGAAAATGAGTAGAAGTCAAGTGAAGACTTAGAACACAGTTCAAGTTGAAGGTAAAAGTAAAGAACAAGAGGAAGAGTCACTCCACCACATCCATTATGTCCAAGAAAGTAATGGCTGCTGCTCAGTAAAATGAGGAATGTGGCAGGAACTCAGGATTAGGTGAAGCCAAGAAAGGAAGCATTTGGATGGACATTCTGGGTTTGTGATTCAATAGCTGTCACTGTTAACTAGTTAGTATGCATTGTTTTAAGTATTTTACATGTGTTCAATCATAAAACTCTTACTGCAGTTCCACAAAGATGTATCTATGATTTATCACACCCATTTACAAGGTGAGGTTCACACAGCTTAAGCAATTTGTCGATGACAGTTAATGGATGGGAAAGCAGGGATTAGAACTAAGGCAGATAGTCCTTACAACTGCTCCAATCTCTTACTCTCATTTTTATTCTGAAGTGATAATGATATTTGACATGTTCAAAAACAAAAAAAGATATAGAATGATATTCAAATAAAAGTTATTACTTGTATCCCATTCTATTATTTCTTAATTATGTAAATAAATGGAAATAACTGTGTTTATCCATGTTTGATGTTTTCATTATATTTGTCTTTTGAATTAAGCAATATTCCTCAGAAATATTTTAATACCATATATAAATTCTTTTTCATTTCCTCTCTTCTCAAATTCTTTCTCTTGCTTTTTCTTTTTTAACAGTACATTCTGGTACGGAAGTTCCATACTTACTTTAAAGAGAAACTTGCCCTATTCCCTATTGGCCTTTATTGTTATAAATATATAAAAAATATTGTTTTTATAACCAACACCATAATAGATTACTTTGGGCACAAGGAATTTCTGTGATTCCCAGAGCAGACTCTCACAGATCACAGAGTAGGAATGATCTTGGCAGGTAATACCAAACTTCCTTCATAGAAACCTTATAACTGTAATTCTAGAATGAAAGTGGGAAGATGGAAGCTCCACTTGCAAATCTATTACATTTTAGAGAGACCAGGAAAAGATCCTGAATTGATAGAAAGTGGACGAAAATGGTGATTTGATTAAGATGGAAGGACAAAGCTAAATTCAGTATTTAATCCTCCCAGTGACCTTTTTAGGGTAGAGTTTTGATTTTCCAGTATATTCTGAGACCAGAAATATTTATGTCGGTGTCTAAGTTTATATACCAGTAATTGTCAAAGCCTTGCCCTGAACACATCTCTAAACCATTATGATGATTACTTGTTAGATATTAGATTCTGCTAGTGTATGAAAATACTATAACAGTTCTCTATGGTCCCTATTTCATAAACTAGGACATTTCTCTATTTCAAAATTGAAACATTACTATACTCATGTGTTATCTAGATTAGTATGTTATTGTATATAAATATAATATTATCTATATCTCAATAGTACAGGTTATTATATATATCAACTCCTACATAAATTTTATGCAATTATTGATTTTCTTTTACTTAACATCTAGTAATGTTTCTTGAGTGTTGCCCCACAATCTTTTTGTTTTTTATTAGTGAAACACCATGAGGTACAGTTGTAGATTTACAAGTTGTTGTGCTTGGGTTCCAGTTATACAATGATTGAGTACCCATCCCACCACCAGTGCCCATTCTCCACCCCTACCAATCCCAGTATCCCTTCCACCCCCCACCCCCCATCCCACCTTGCCTCTGTGGCAGGGCACTCCCTTTTGTTCTCTCTCTCCTTTTGGGCGCTGTGGTCTGCAGAAGAGACATTGGGTGGCAGTCATGTTCGGTCTATAGTCTACTTTCAGCATGCATCTCCCATCCTGGCGCCACAATCTTAATACTAACGAAATGAAAGCTATGTCCAAAAAGTACCTCTATTACATACTGTGTT
Source organism: Sorex fumeus (assembly GCF_029834395.1). Taxonomy (NCBI): domain Eukaryota; kingdom Metazoa; phylum Chordata; class Mammalia; order Eulipotyphla; family Soricidae; genus Sorex; species Sorex fumeus. The sequence goes on along the minus strand of NW_026606134.1, from coordinate 4,827,867 downwards.
CAAAGTATCTCTAATAGATGACCTGAAAAATTCCACCAGAAACAGACTTCTAGTGTCTAATTAAAACATATGATGTGATATTCTTTTTTAAAAATAAATATCACAGGGTAGGCTCTGTATTGGAGAGACCAAGATAACAATAGATATAAACTCAAAATAATATGAGGTTAGTTCATATTGATGAAAACATTTGGGTTCCTCAATTTGTGTGGAAATATTTTAAGTATATTTTATGTGAACATTTCTTTAATAAACCAACCTCAAACAATATACTATGGCTTCTAAGAGTTCCATGAAGTTTTATTGCATCAAATTAGGCAAAACAAAGTAAAAATCAATAACAAAAGTGAACCACAAAATTAAGATTCTCAAATCTTTTTATGGGCTGAAACAAATTGAAGCTATATAATTTAAGGCTAGTTGTATAAGAAATGTTGGCACTGATCACCACCATTTGGAAATGCAATAACAATTGTATTCTACTCAGAAACCAATAATTACATGCTTTATTCCATGCTCTAAATATTCCCAAGTGGGTTAGATTACCACCAAAAAGGTTTATTTAATTCCATTTATGGCTACAACAGCATCTGCTTTCCCTGAACAATTATGAGGATCAAATAGGGTGTAAAGCCTTTTGCAGGAGCATAGATGTAGTTTTTCATATATAAATATGAAAAATGTCAATAATATTGAGACCTTAACTTATTTTTTGTCCAAATTCAATGCCCACAACATTGTTGCAATGTATTTGACTAAGAGCCATGATTTGTTTGCCTTATGTGGTGTTAGGAAAAACAAAAATGAATAGAAATATAAAGGAAAGAAAACTATATTCAAGAAAATCTAGTTTCTCCTTTCCTTGGAAAGCCAGGAGTTCTGCCAAAACCCGGGCCAATGTTTTTACAAGGCAGCATCCAGACAATGGAGTGAGTACACTTAACTCCTTTTGACAACAATTTGCTTTGAGAGTTCTCCAGCTATGATTGCTCTCAATTTTACTACTCACATCAAAGGTATTTGTAACAAGGAAACCCTTCCCCGAAAGTTAGCTCCTTTTAAAAGGAAAAGCATTTTAGTTCTTTTTTATTTTTGCAACTTGGTCTACTTTGTTCATTTTCAATGGACTGGAGAGAGTACAATGGGAAAGGTGTTTGCCTTTCATGCAGATGACCAGGATTTGATCACCAGAATCCCAAATGGTCTCTCCAAGCCCTGTCAGGAGTGATCTCTGAGCATACCGCCTTGAGTCAGCCCTCCAGGTATGGCCTCCAAATAAAACAACAGAAGTTACTTTTTGGATATATGAATTGTATATGGCTTTGGAGCCCAATTCTAACTGGTGGGAGTTCATTCTGCGTGTGAAGAAATTAGGCAACTTGCAGGCAAGGAAACAAATCAGTGTTGAGACCTATCAAAAGAGTTCTGAAGATGAGTTTAGCAAAATACACATTTATAGCAAAATTCAAATCTCGTATTTACCACCCTTTCCTCATCTTCAATATAGTATCATCTTATTAGTAGATAATAAGATGGCTGACCACATATTGTAGTCATTGGTAAATCTATTATGCAAGTTATTTGTTCCTGAAAGTCTGTACAGTGCTTGGTTCACTGGAGGTACCATATGAATCTATGCCATATCACTGCACCTTTTAACTTCTTTCCTGAACTGGAGATCTTGCAATTGTTGGACTAAGTGATTCTCTACACCAGACACTCCCCTGCTTTGCGTCCTGCAGTGTGATTCACATTGGAATTGCAGTTACCAAGATCAATGAATTCCTTGTTATCTGGCTTTTGATAGACTCAAAGGGGTGCTCAGGCAGCGGGTTGTTTAGAAGAAGGAAAGTGGGTCTGGGTACTTAAAATTTGATACCTTCCCAAGGACGAACTGCTGCCCTCCCTTCAGGTCACACTCCCTCTTAGATAGGTTTCTCCATAACTCCTTTGCTGAGCATGGGCATCTAACACCATCGTTCTCCCTGACGTCGTTAAGCAAAAGGGTAGTACTGTAGCACTGTCCTCCCGTTGTTCATCAATTTGCTCGAGCAGGCACTAGTAATGTCTCCATTGTGAGACTTGTTGTTACTGTTTTTGACGTATCGAGTGCACCATGGGTACCTTGCCAGGCTCTGCCGTGCGGGTGAGATGCTCTTGGTAGCTTGCCGGGCTCTCCGAGAGGGGCGGAGGAATCGAACCCAGGTCAGTCACATGCAAGGCAAACGCCCTACCTGCTGTGGTAATAACGATATTCCCACCTGGCCAGGTCCCAGGTTACTGCAGGTATCCTGACAGCAGGAGCAGAAGTGTGGAACATCAAGTGACATTAAATCTCCGCCCATGGAATTTAATCAGCCAATCAAAATGTAAAATGGGATGACTGAGTGTCGGATTTGGCAGCAGAGAAAAGGAGGCCATTAGGCCCCGACCCCCCTTTCTCACTCTGAGCACATGCACTCTGGACTCCCTCCTCTCTGTCCGAACCTCCAGGCTCAGGCAGAGCAGCACATTCAGACAGGGGCCCAGAACATGGAGGACCACTCAGGGACAGACAGACACAGAATCCAGATGCCTGGATAGTGACAAGGTGCTGAGCATAGGAGTCTCATCCATGCACATGTGGTCATGGCTAGAGACAAGAAAGGTCGGAATAGGATGACAGGGACTGCTGGAATATAGCTGTGAGGCCCAGCCATGGGAACAGAGCACAGGGATCTCATCCACACACATGTGGCATGGCTGGAGATGGTGGAAAGCACACATGGGAGAGAGAGAACATACTCGGGACAGAGAAAGGTGTAAGGACAGGACTTGGTCATCATTCACGAGGAGGAGAGTAGGCCATGTAGATAGGACTGGTGATGTCTTTCATGGCTAAAGAACAGGCCTGGGGCCGGAGTGATAGTATGGCGGGTAGGGCATTTGCCTTGCACACGGCTGACCTGGGTTCAATCCCTGGCATCCCATATGGTCCCCCAAGCACGGCCAGGAGAAATTCCTGAGTGCAGAGCCAAAAATAACCCCTGAGTATCACTGGGTGTGACCCCCAAATAGCAAAATAAATAAATAAGTAAATAAAGGAGAGGCCTGGACATCTGGGGAGGGACCCTATTGATTTTATATCTACCATAAACTAACTTCCAATCTTCTAAGTTTTGTATGCAAATCTTTCATACAATTCCCAAGAACTCACCAGTGCAGGGAATATCTACTTTTGCACTAACAATTCTACCAGTTTTCACAAAGAGTCCCTTTTTCTCCATCTCTCCTCAAATAAATGATCCCACTTGAGTTCACCATCCATCCCCACCGGACTCCTAATGCTTCGACTTCTCATTCAGTTTGCTGTAGCCAAACGTTTCCTTCCCTCCCTAAAGGCACCTCGTTGAACAACTGCTTTCACCTTTACCAGTAACTGAGAGATCTTCACCTGTAAATGGCAGAAGCCGGGTGAGAGCCGGTGTCGTAGCTGGCACGGACCCGCCCCCGGTAGAGCTCCACGGCGATATGGTCTCTGTCACCCTTGTACAGGAGGATTCCACTGTCTTCGTCAGTTGCAATCTAGGAGGAAGTAATCTTCACATTATTAGGGTGCACACTCATCCACAGAGCCCATAAAAAAGAAACAGACTTTTCACTTCTAATGGCTGGAGGAACACCAGTGGTTGGCAGGTGACCTGTGGGTAGAGGTACTTTGCTGCAATCCAGGTCACAAAGAACATTAAGAACAACAAGAAGCAAGGCATGTCAATGCTATTGGATGTGTTTAGAACTCGATTAGTGTGGATATTTACCTGGCCATTCTTTCTGCTGCTGATGTGGGTTTTATTTATATTTGGGGGTTTTATATTTATTCTCTATATAAATAAAACTGCATTCTATCGAAACAATCTATCTAGTCAAAGTAGATAGAGTATTAACTAGAACTTATCTGCCTCACAAGAATTGGGAGGGGTGGGAGGTGGGGGTCTATTGGGGTTTGGGGTTAAAAATAAGTATTGGTAAAGGGAAATGTGTTTGATATTTACATGACTGAGACCTAAACCCGAAAGCTCTGTAACTTTTCCCACAGTGATTCAATAAATAAATAAATTATAAAAAAAAAACAAAAAACAACTGCATTAAGACTGACTTTTACACGTGTTATTTTTATGGAGAATATCACCCAAGCGTGTTTAGGGTTATTCCTGGTCCTGTGCTCAATGATCACTCCTGGTAGTGTTCAGGGACAACATGTGGTGCTGGAGATCAAACCTGGGGCTGTCAGCATGCCCTGCAAGGCAAGAATCCTATCTTCTGTACTATCTCTCCAGTCTAAGACTGATTTTTTTGGGGGGATGCTAAACCTGGTGGTGCTCAAGGTTTACTCCAGACTCAGGATTCAGGGATCAATTCTGGATGTTCTCAAGGGCCCATATGTGATGACTGAGATAAAGCCGAGTCAGCTGCATGTAAGGAAGGTCTTTAAGCATAGCACCATCTCTTTGGTCCCAAGTAAGATCGACTCTTTTTATTTTCCACATAAAAACCTATTTATACCTATAGTATGAACATAAGTAAATATCTTGCTTTATTCTGTTTTCTGTTCTTGATTTAAAAGACCATTTCCAACAAAAGTATGGACTACTCCTGTGACATTTATGTATGCACATAATAAACTAGAAGACAACAGAGTAAATTAAAAACATAATCACTTTCAAAATAGTGTCTAAAATATACCTAAACAGTTTGTGGACTGGAAAAATCTATGTTGTTAAAATGACCTTCCCTACCTAAAGCATTATATAGACTTAAGGCAATACCCATTAAAATTCCGGGGATAGTCTTTAAGGACTTAGAGTAAGGACTTGGAAAAACTCTAGTAAAATTTGTACTGAACCACAGAACTCCCCAAAGGAACTTTAAGAAATAAAACAAAAGCAATTCTAAAAATAAAAAAATAAACAATATGGGAGGTATTACCTTTGCCAATTTTGAACTGTCTTACAAAGTTGTAATAATCAAAACTGTCTAGCAATGGAATAAAGATAGACCACAGATAATAAAACAGAATCGAGAATCCTGACTTATCTCCCATTCACCAGATTTACAGAGGGATTAGCTCCTACCAGAGAGGAGCTAAGTATATGGATTAGAAAAGATAAGTCTCTTTGACAAACAGTATTGGAAAAACTGGATAGCCACAAATAAAATAAAAGTGGAACTGTATCTCACATCATTCACAAAAGTAAATTCAAAGTGGATTAAAGATGTGGAGTTTAGACAAGAATTCATAAAGCACATTGTTGGAAACAAGAATTCTCCAGGGAAGGGGCTTCAGAGGAATCTTCAGTGAGCTTCTGATCACAGAAGTAGAGGTAAGGACAACAACAGCAAATAAACAAGTGGGACTACATCCACTGCACAGCAAAGGAAACTCATGTTAAAACAAAAGACATCCTATTGAGTGGGAGAAAATATCTGCACATGATACATCAGATAGAGGGCTAATATCCAAAATCTATAAAGCAGTCACAAAGCACAACAACAACAAAAAAATCAAACAATCCTGTCCTAAAGTGGGGAGAGGAGATGAACGGACAATTCCCAATGAAGACATGTGCATGGCTAATAGGCATATAAAAAGTGCTCATTGTTGGTTAAATTAGGGACATGCAAATTAAAGCACCTCTGAGATATACATCTTACAACAGGGACAATGACACATATCAAAAAGTCTGAAAATAGTGTTGGCAGAGATATGGTGAGGAAGGAACCTCATTCGCTCTTGGTGGGATGCCATCTGACTCAATCTCTTTGAAAAACAATATGGAGATCTCTCCAAAAAGTAAGAAAAGAACTTCCATATAACCAAATAATACCAGCTCTTGTCATCTACACCTCCTTTCCCCGACGCCCCTCAAACCTCTGCAGTTTGAAAGGACATATGCACACTTACTTTCATTGCTGCACTTAGTATAATGGCCAAGAGGGAAAACAATTAAAATTCCCAACTATGAATGAATTGATCAAGAAGTTGTCATATATATAAAAAATGGAATACTATGTAGCTGCAAGGACAAAATTATGCAATTTGCCACTACATGTTTGGAATCAGAAGGTAACATGCTGAGTAAAACAAGTCAGAAGGAAAGGGATAGACACAGAATAATCTATCTTGTATGTGGGATTTAAAAATACACAGTAAGGGAATAAAAAATGTCCAAAAGCAATAGTGCTGGAATGTTGTTCCACATAACCCTATGTGCGCTGTGTGTGTGTGTCTGTGTGTGTCTGTGTGTGTCTGTGTGTGTCTTTATGACCTTTGTGGGTGGAAGAGAGTACTCTGGTGCTGAGTGTGGTATTGAAATGATGCATTTATGAAACCATTATTAACAGTATGGAAAAACAAAAAATAAAAAAAAGAAAGAAAGAATGTGATTCATAACCAAGCATGGATGATCAGCTCTTACCAGTGATGGAAATCTTACCTGAAAAGTGATGTTGGTTTGGGGCCTAACTTTGGCTGAAGGAATTTGAAGATACGATTCTTTGTTTACAAAATTCACACTGACCAACTTTTCACACTTCTCTCCCTGATAGCCAGGCAAACACTGACATATTGGCTCATTTATTCTGATGATGCACTGAGCTCCATTCTGACAGTCAAAATTATCACATGGGCTGGTACGAGGGAGGACCATGGGTGGAGAAAATTCACAGAACAGGCCACTAACAAATGAATGGAAAAAATAATGATCAGATATTATTTTACTTACAAGGTGAATTTAGTCCAAAGTTTAAATACAGACATGTGTTTCTGCTTTTACCTGTAACCTTCAGGGCAGATGCAAGTATAGCCATTTACTGCATCCGTGCAGTGAGCTCCATTTTTACACTTGTTATCTTGGCAGTCATCAAAATCTACATCGCAGTGTTCACCTATGTATCCAGGTGTGCAGTCACATCTGTATAAAAAGCAGGTAAGGGCTTTCAAATACAACTGAAGTCAGAAAAAAAAAACATTGCAATTAACCTAGAAAAAAAGTTAGTTTCATTTTGGGTGGGGAAGCACCCTTATTTTAGAAAAGGCTTTTAAAACTCCTTGAATGAATGAATACTTAAATCATTCTGGTCTGTAACTGATTTCAGTTTCTCACTGGGATTTATCAGAGAAATAATAATTTTCCCTTTCATTTTTGGGGGGCGCCCACACCCAGAAGTGCTCAAGATGTATTCCTGGAAGTGCTTAGGGGACCATAAGCAGCTCTGTGGATGGAAGCATGTCTTTCCCATGCAAGGTCAGTGCCTAACTTACTGTGCTACCTCTCAGGCTATAGTTTTACCTCTTGACTGATAATGAACATTCGTAATTGAAAGAATAGACCCAATCTTCCTTCTCTCCCGCCTTCCCTCCCTCCCCCCCCTTTCCTCCTTCCTCTTCCCTATCTCATCCTTTACTTCCTTTTTTCACCAACTCGATTTTCCATGGTACTCTCTATTTTTCACTCTAATTTATTTGGTCACTGAGATGATAAAAATTTTATGTTGTAAAATGACTTAGAATATTAAGCACAGTTTTAAAAAATTAGCATTGCAATACTCTGATAAAGACTATGCATTGGAATGAAGCACAGTTTTATGAAAAGCAATTATATTAACATGGCCATGATCCAGAGACTCCCAAATAAATCTCTCGGAAGAGAGCAACATAGAAAGATATGCCATAGAGATACCTTAGGAAACCAGTTTTTTTAAAAAATAACCTTTATTCCTGGAGCACGCAGCCACATTCATTTTTTTTTTTTTATGTAGGAGTACTGCTATTTATTCAGCCACTGATTCAGCTGATTAAATTGGGCATGAACTCCATGCGGCCACATTCATGGCTGCATGAGATCTCATACTCCACACCACTGATGCATCAAGAGTAGCACCCCACATTTGGTGGGGTGTAAAGTAGAAGGCAACCCATCTCGGGGAGAGAAAAAAATTTACATATTTATACACATATATGTGATTGAACATGCAAGGCTCAACCTTTAGCAACATGTGAGTAATCTCTTCTACAAGGGCTTACTGGCTCCAGGGTGAAATGCAACAATTATCTCACACTTTAAGGGAATGTTTTTGGATCATTTTCAGTGGATTATTCATAAAAAGCAATACAAAATAAATTAATTAGGTATTGCTTTGGGGGCAGGGTTTGGAGGCCAGGGTGGAAACATTCAAAATATAGTGGTGGGTAAATGTAATGGCGGTGGGATTGGTGTTGGAACATTAAATGTAACAAATTATTGTGAACAACCTTATAAAAATAAAAAAAAAAATTTAAAAATGGGAAAGATACTATTTTGGGACAAAGACTATAATAAAAATTCCTGGGGCTAATTCCAGGGAAATTTCTTTCAGTTTGTTCACTCTGGTGCTCTTGGAGCAGAGAGAATCTCAGTTACATTGTCGAGGCAGATCCTGGCATTACACACGGGTGCTCTTTTAGCACTTCCTTGGTTTCAGACTCAGTTACCACCATTTTGCATATATGGATTTACTGAATCCTCATCACAGTCCTGCAACATCTATGATACCACTATCCCTCATTCTAGAGATAAAGGAACTCAGTCACACATGAGTTAAGTACCTTCCCCAAAGGACACACAGTTGCAAATGCCACATCAGGAATTTGCTCGAGCGGGCCCAGTAACGTCTCCATTGGAGACTTTGTTGTTACTGTGTCTGGCATATCCAATACTCTCGGTAGCTTGCCGGGCTCTCCGAGAGGGGCGGAGGAATCGAACTCGGGTCGGCCATGTTGGCCGCTTGTAAGGCGAACGCCCTACCCGCTGTGCTATCGCTCCAGCCCGCATCAGGAATTAATCCCACCAAATCTGACAAGACAGTCTGGATGTCCAGCCACTGCACTATGTGGTTAGATAATTAAGTCTCCCAGGGTTTCCTTTAAAAAGTGTACTCATCCGATCATGGGGTCCCTAACAATGACACCAGGGACCCAAGGGGAAAGCAGCGTAGTGTCCACAGTTTTCAAAATGAGCTTGTGGCACTAGAAGGGACCATGGGATTCCTACAGATGTGGCCATTAGGATTTTCATTGGATTTAACCAAATTTTCACTGGACTTGAAAAGCCAACAAGTCAGATATGTGAATTAATCTTACAGAATTTGGACTTCACAGTTGGAATGGTATTTCTTCTTAAATGTGTATAATCTTGACTAAATGATATAATCCAAGTGGTCATTTTCCAGAACTGTTCTGATAATAGTTTTCATCTTGCAGATATTAAGAGATTAAATAAAACACTATCTGTAAAATAGTACAGTTTGATAGTTAATGAGTGTTCATCAATTATTGGTCGGCACTTTTATTTACATAGTGGTTTGAGGGTCACTCCCAGCTGTGCTTAGAGCTTGCTCCTTGGTCTGTGATCAGTGATCACTCTTGGTGGGGATTGGGGGACCCACATGTGGTGTGTGAGATTGAATTTGGGTCAACTACAACCATGATAAGCTCTCTTCCCACTATTCTGTCTCTCTAGTCCCAAAACAGTAGAAATAAAAAAAAATATTATATGCTTTTACGATTTAATCTGGACTAATAGTCCTCTTTTCTCTTTCAAATCCACTAGGATTTAACTGGACAAGATAACTAAAAACACCCAAGTAAATATGGATATTACCAAATGCCACGGGTTTTGTCAGAAAATATCCGATGTGGAGCAAGAAGTACAAGAGAGCTGAATTACAATAAATGTTAGAACATTGTCTGACTGAAACTCAACCACAAACAACTTTGTAACTGTGTTCTCGTGGTGTGATTCAATAGAAAGGAGAGGGGAAAGAATAAAAACTAAATAAATAAATAAGTGAGCATAGATACCCTCTCAAAATAACAAGCGAACTTTCAGCTCTGTATGTATAAATTAAGACATAAAAAGCTCACCGCAAAAGCATGCCCGTTCTTGAGTCAGTGGTTTTAATGTTAAATGATAACAAAGCAAACCACAACTCTGAAGTTTAAATAGATCCTAAGTGGCCATCTACATTATCAACTCGATGGACAAGGCCCGAGTCTCCATCAGTGTTAATGTGAGCGGAGCAGCTGAAGTGCAGAGCATTACAAGAAAGAAGAGATGCTTGGAAACCCTCTGAATTATTTATCTGAGAAAAGAAATAAAAGTAAAAGATAAGAGAACCACATTTTCACCACAGTGATTCTCTTAAGAGCTATTCTACATCCCCGACTCCACAAATGCTATATTTCAAGCCCATTAGCACTTGGATTCATTCGATGACCAACAACTTTCTCCTTATTTTGTTTTCTAAACAGAGGATCAAATTGGAGGAAAATAATTAAGAATTTCTTGAAGTTTTTATTATCAAGAAAACTGGTCCATTCCCTCAACTCGATTATCTGACAAGAAGTGGGGATGAAAGTCACAAATATTAAAAAAAAATTACTGTTCAATAGCCAATAATATGCATGCCTGAAAAATATGGTTTATGGCATAGCATGGTCTACAAATATCTTAAAGCAATTTAGGGGATTTATGAGGTATATAATAAAACAAGAAAAGTAAAGCTAGCTCTGTTAGCTTGCTAATAAGAAAATGAAGTTGAAGTAACAAAACATCTTTTGTAAACAACATTTGTCAGGAATTTTCGTTTGCAGTTTCATGGGGTTTTGTTTTATAAGTCCATTTTCTTTTTTGCAACTCCCTCTCCCCAAGTGTGTGATAATTTACAATACGGGAGTAGCAGAGTACAATATGATTTAACCTATTTTCTGCCAACAGCTATAAAAGAAGCTCACAAACAACTGCTGAAAACAATGGGCTCCTGAATCAGCTAACCTATAATCCTATAATCCCATAAAATAGCTTTGAAGGTGGGCAATGCAATTGATAGTGATAGAAGACATTGAAAATTAATTTTGAAGATGAAAGTTGCTTATTTTTTAAATCCTGTTCAGTCTAACACTCCATTTTATAGTTACAATGTTCAAAGCTATGGGAAACCTCTAAAGCAGAGTCATTTGCCCCAGAGGCTTAGTCCTCTAAGAAATGAGACTATTTGTTATGTAAGTGATGTGCTTTTCGGGTGCTAAGTTTAATTTTGGAAAAATCAAAGACATTAGGAGTTAAAATAAGTTTTAGCAAGGATGTGATATGGATTTTATATAAAACAAAAACTTCAGTATGTCTTTTTGCTTAGGTTGGTAAACTGAAATATAATGAAAAAAAGCAGAGTGAAAGATATTCTTAGTCCAGCAAGAGCAGGTGCTGTACTGTCTGTCTATTGTACAACGATGGATTTTAAATAAAAATGAGCTTCTGAAATTCTTTAAATGAGGGGCCAGATAGAGAGAGGGAGAGTACAGTGGGTTAGACACTTGCCTTGCAAGCAGTCTGCCTGGGCTTCAGTCCCTGGCACCCCACAGGGTCACAACCCCCACCAGGAGTGACTGCTGCGTGCAGAGTCAAGGTAGCCTCAGAACACTCCTGTGTGTCACCTCAAAATAAGCAACAACAACAACAATAATCTCTAAATGAAACTCAAGAATAAATAATTTTTTTCTGATGGATCTTTGAAGCCCAATGGGGCTCTGATACTAATCTACTCTTCCATCCTAGCTAGAATGTCTGTTCATCTGTTGATAAGTATCCAGTATGTTAGAGTCTCAATTCAAATCCCATCTCCTTTTATAAAATCTTCCTGATCTGGGTAATTTTTAACTCTGTAAGTCCTCTGACAGTTCTGTCTGCATCATTTCACAGAGAAAATAATCTAAGTGAAAGTGAGCAGCTATAAAGCACTATGAAAACATTTGACGGCCATATTACCACATGCCCTAACCCATGGCTGGCATTCAATAAATACTGGGTAAGGAACAAATAACGGTCTTTGATAGCTGTCTGATGTAAGCACAGTTCAACTTCTGAACCTAGCAGTGTCACTCTTGAGAATCCAGCTCACCCTTGACCAACCATCTGTAATAGTGATGAATGGCAAAACCCTCCTATACAATCACCTGTAGTACAAAATCATCCAACGGGGAAGTCTAAAACCCAGCTAGGGTTCCAGCAATGAATAACCTTTCATCTTCAGACTGCACCCTGCTCTCTCTGGGCCTGCTTTCCCCACATTTCCCATGAAGAAACTGAATCCGTGATCTCGACACTACCACCAGCTATGAGAAAAGAAGTTGTTGTTGATAGATTTTTAACATATACCAAGATTGTGCCAAAGGAGTTAATGAAATTGATGCCAGCCCATTTTAGGAAAATGAGCAAATGGTGACCAGGTTCTAAGTTCAGGGGAGGGAGCAGTGTTATGTTAAGGCTGACTGCAGGTTTCATCATGCCACTCAAGACAAACTGGGGTGGAAAGGCCACCTTCACAGTTCCAGGGATAACAGACATAAAGCAAGACCTTCTCAGGCATCCTGGCACTTAGGATCATTCTACCTTCTTTTCCTTGAAGAAAACATGGCCACTTTCCAGTGGGAAGGCATGCATCTTCAGCACTGGTTTACATGATATACAATTAGAGGTCCTATTTGACCGTGGACTAACCTCCACATACTAAAGCAACTGGGAGATAGAACCTTCAAGTGAATTTAAATCTTGCCCTTCAAGTAGATTTAAATAGACACACATAGTAGCTACTTTATTATTATTATTGTTATTATTTTTTCTTTTGCTTTTTGGGTCACACCTGGCGATGCACAGGGGTCACTCCTGGCTCTGCACTCAGGAATCACTCCTGGCGGTGCTCAGGGGACCATATGGGATGCTGGGAATCGAACCTGGGTCGGCCGCATGCAAGGCAAACACCCTACCCGCTGTGCTATCTCTCCAGCCCCCATGTTATTATTATTATTTTTAAATGACAATTTTATCTTCTTCAGGGTACAAAGAACAAGGTTATGCAGTGGCTGAGCATGAACAGAGCTGCCACTGATCATGATCCAAGGTGAGGAAGAGGAGTTCCTCCACAAAAAGCCCTTCCGCACCCTCTGAGGTTCAAGGAGGCCCCTGACTTACTTGAATCCCTTTGGGGTCAGGATGCACTTCGAGTCATGCTGGCAGGGGTTCAGGTCCTGGGCACAGAAGTCCAGCTTCTCCTCACACAATTCGCCTGTAACATGGCCAATGGTGTTAGTTCACCAAGAAGGGCTAAACAACGTCCCCCTCGTCTACTTTGTCATGGGTCTTCTAGGTCATTTCATCTTGTGATTGGGAAAACTATAACCACAAGGTATGGAAGTAGAAGACCCAAATAGTGGTTCTGTTTTGAAGCAGTTTAACATTTGACACAACAAATAACAGTGCTCTGGGACTCGTCTGCAAGACTCAACTAATGAGTCTGAGAGGAAGTCTGGATGCTTTTTGTTTCTGCTGTTTTACTTATTTCCTTTTGGTCTTTTTATTGAGGGACAGTATATCTAAAGGACACAGGAGTAGCTGCTGAATATTCACAAAGTGGTATCACTTAATGGAAGTGGCTTCTATCTCCAGAAACACATGACTGACCAGCATCTCAAGAACCCGACCCCAAAAGTAATACTGTCCCGGCAGAATTAAATGTTGGTTGTACCAGTTTTTAAGTTTGACATAAGTGGAATCAACTAGTGTCCTCTTTTGCCTGTATTAATGTTAACAACATTCTCAACTCTGCACAGTCTCCAACATAAATCAAGACCATTAATTAAATCTTCAGAATATCCAATATAAATCCAGAAAAATACTCTGTTCCTCTCTTATGACTCTTTGCTAAAGCTCAGTAGAATTCTCCTTAGCTACATTCACTAGATAAGAAGGGGAAAAACAAAAGGAGAATTGATTTAGATAAATAAATAAATAAATAAATAAATAAAGATATTTCCCTGGAATTATCTACCTCATAGAGTATGGCCTTTTTTTGGGTCAATTAATAAGTGATAGCTGCATAGTCCTGAAGATTATAGAAATTATCTAGACTTTCATATTTGACAGGCTCAGGAAATTTTTTCAGCTACAAATAGCATGGTAGTATTTTATTTTCAGATTTATTGGGATAATAGGTGTTTCAAAAAGATCTGAAGTGATTATGTAAGATATGAAGGTGAGTGGAAAATGATTCAAAAGTTTTTATTTTCTACCTTTTTATCTACATGGCTTTAAAATTGCTTAATAGACAATAAATCAATTAATAAAGTTACACACCTTAGGCAGTTGTTTACTTCCAAAAGGCTATCTGAAGTATTACTTGTGCAAAGTGTGTGTATTTAAACTATACCAGTCAAAAAGTTCACGTATTCAGAGCGTTTTTCAGTTATAAAAGTGTTTCATCTTTTTACATTAAAGCATTGCTAATTGGTAGAAATTACTGCTTGTCAATTAAATTTGGCAAGTTATTTACACTTCATAGATTTTCCCCCATGATGCAAATACATAAATGTTTATGTTGTTATTACAACAATTTGGCATATGATGAGTAAGATTCCCCCCCACCCCGTCTCTTAAAGTGGGTGAATTTCACTGAAAATCATGTGTGTATTCTATAAGAATGCTTTCATTGTTTCTAAATTTGTGACAGAAAAAGTTTTATCAACATATACATGGTGAATTACTTTTACAGTGTTCATTTAAAACCTTCTCCTTTCAGTTGGTATTATTTATAGTTTGGTGGAATCTATTCATTATAATCTATCAGCCTACCTTGATGATATAACTTTTACTTTTCTTGTCAAATTTAGATAGTTAAATACATGATATTTTATAGTAGTTGGGGCTGGAGTGATAGCACAGAGGGTAAGGCATTTGCCTTGCACGCAGCCGACATGGCCACCAGGTTTTGATTCCTCTGCCCCTCTCCAAGAACCTGGCAAGCTACTGACAGTATCTCGCCTGCACGGCAAAGCCTGGCAAGCTACCTGTGTCACGTTCTATATGCCAAACAGTAACAATAAGTCTTGCAATGGAGACGTTACTGGGCCCGCTCGAGCAACTTGATAAACATTGGGAGGACAATGCTACAGTGCTATATAGTAGTCCTATGGCTGATACTGGGAAACATTTGCGATACATGCCATTTTATATATTTTTCACTCGACCAAATAAATAGTTTTTAAAAAATGTTTCATTCCTTGTTCATTTTGATTTGTTTCAACCCAACCACACCCAATCCTACTAAGTCAATCCAAACCACAGTTCGTATGACGCTATGATAGATGGGGTGATGGAAATCGACTCTGCCACCAGTAGGTTCCTAACTCCAGCAGAGAATGTCTGAGCTGGAGGTACAATGCCAGATTTCATTTCTAGAGAACAAAACTTGACCTTTTACTCCAAACATAAATTTTATCTGAAAAAGTGAGAAAGGAGATGATTTTAAAACACTGTCAGCTGAAATGCTGACCCAAACTATCATTAATGGTTTTAAGAAGGCTATGCAGCTAATTTAAGTGTATGAAGCTAAGTTTATGCTCATTTTCCTTATGTTACAAAGAATCTATTTTTAAAGGAGAATAATAGTGATACTAATCATTGTTATAGAAGAATATGATCATTCTTCATGACATTACTTAGTCATAACATTACTTAGTCATGCCCTGTGATAAGGTTCATTATTTAAGGTGTCTCAAATAGGGTCAAAACTTAAATGCACTGTCCAGTGTCCTCCCATTGTTCATCGATTTGCTCGACTGGGCACCAGTAACGTCTCACAACAAATTGTGAGACTTGTTGTTACTGTTTTTGGCATATTGAATATATGTCATAGGTAGCTTGCCAGGCTTTGCCATTTGGGCGAGATACTATTGGTAGCTTGCTGGCCTCTCGGAAAGCGGCGGAGGAATCGAACCCGGATTGGCCGTGCTCAAGGCAAATGCCCTACCCGCTGTGCTATCGCTCTAGCCCACCAAAACTTAAAAAGAAACAAATATTACAAAAGCATTTTCTGATTCTTGTTACTACTTAACACACATTTAAAGTTCAAATGTCTACCCTATATACTTGCCATTTGCATATAATCATTATTTTATGAATGAATCTCAACTTCATGGCTTGGCTAATGATGTTGCCCTTTGCTTTAATAGCTTTAGCAAGTTCTGTCACTTTTCTCATCCATTACATATCCTGCTTTTTCTGAAAGGAAAGATGTGAAATATAGTGAAACTCCCCTAGATTATTTCAGCTGTTTTTTAATCTATCTTTTATTTATTCTTTTTGGGTCACACCCGGCTCTGCACAGGGGTTACTCCTGGCTCTGCACTCAGGAATTATTCCTGGCGGCGCTTGGAGAACCATATGGGATGCTGGTAATCAAATCTGGGTCGGCCGCGTGCAAGGCAAATGCCCTACCCACTGTGCTATCACTCCAGACCCTCTATCTATATTTTTATGAGTCATATTTTCTTGTACTTATGCAGTAATTTATGTAATAAATATTTATATAGTATTAACAAGTGTCACAAATGGAGACGTTACTGGGCCTGCTCAAGCAAATCGATGAACAACGGGAGGACAGTGACAGTGACAGTGACTTACAATATGTACCAGTTTCAATAAATGAATGAGTGAAAGTAGGAAAATGAATAAAAAAATTTCATTGGACAATTTTGTTAATTTTTTTCTAGATATATTATATTCTGCTGTAGTTGGTAAAACAACTTTTAAATTCAAGTGGCATGACAAAGTGGTGCAACTCGAGATTTAAAAACAAACAAACAAACACTGTCCTCCCATTGTTCATCGATTTGCTCGAGCAGGCCCAGCAACATTTCCATTGTGAGACTTCTTGTTACTGTGTTTGGCTTACTGAATACTCTCGGTAGCTTGCCAGGCTCTCTGAGAGGGGTGGAGGAATCGAACCTGGCTTGGCCAGGCCGGCTGCATACAAGACAAACGCCCTGCTGCTTTGCTATCACTCCAGTGTGAGGGGGTGTAGCTCAGAGATTTAAAAGCTCAAAATAAAATGGGAAGTACACATGCCCCAGAGACAAATGCTAAAATTCAGGTCTATTCCACAACTGGGCTGGAGCGATAGCACAGCGGTAAGGTGTTTGCCTTATAAGCAGCCAACATGGCTGACCCGAGTTCGATTCCTCTGCCCCTCTTGGGGAGCCCGGCAAGCTACCTGAGAGTATCTCGCCCGCACGGCAGAGCCTGGCAAGCTACCGTGACATATTCGATATGCCAAACACAGTATCAAGTGTCCTGATGGAGAGGTTACTGGGCCCGCTCGAGCAAATCGATGAACAACAGGAGGACTGTGACGGTGATTCCACAACTAGTAAAGGCAGACATCAAAACATTCCATTGGTTAGCAGGCGGATACACATCAAATGCAGCAATCTATGGTCTCAGTTACTATTAAAAAAAAGATCCTTCCCTTACTTATAGTACTGGAAGAATATATTACATTTTAAGTTTAGGTTTTACTTTTGGAATATCTGGAATCAGATCCAGCATTGAGTTTTGGAATAAAAACGGCAAAGCCTGGCAAGCTACCTGTGACATATTCGATATGCCAAACACAGTAACAACAAGTCTCACAATGGAGATGTTACTGGGCTCACTCGAGCAAATCGATGAGCAATGGGAGGACAATGACAGTGACAGTGATAAAATTACTACTGTCATCTGTTACCCCAAGTAATATATTTTGGGGTGGGGGCACACCTGATGGTGCTCAGGGTTTACTCCTGGCTATGTGCTCAGGGATCCCTCCTGGTAAGATCAGGGGACCATATAGGATCAAACCCAGGTTGGCCACATGCGAGGTCAATGCTTTACCCACTGTACTTTGGCTCAAGAGCCCAAGTCTGTATGTCTTTTATTTGGCATAATGAAAGCCAATTAGCTCACTGGAGTGGTAAAGAACATTAAGTTTGAAAAAAGCTTAATTTTTGGTGCTCAAGAACACTTTAAGAGACTGTGGTCCTGACACACGTTTACCCTGTATTCCAGTTCCAACCTATGTCACTACTGTTCCAGAAAGTACCATATCTTTGTTTTCAGCTCTAGAGCTTTGAACATCCCCAGGGGCTATAGTTTTCTAAAATTTGTGATTTAACTTTTAATCAGACAGTTAATGCAATTTTTCCTCAAGTTTCTAGTTTTTAGCTTTTTTTTTGTTGATAGAAATAAAGAGGGCGTCTTGTGCATTAATTTATGTAATAAATATTTATATAGATATGCATGCATGTGTCAGCCATGAAGAAGAGACAAGAGTCCTTAACAAGGGGGCTTATAGTCAGCTCACAGGAAGACAAAGGTTAACAATGAGGTAACAAACCTCGTGAAGAATCATATGTTATTCATGACCAGCAATTGAAAACAAATTGTCTACGGTTGCCTTTTCGGTATATCTGAGTGTTGGGGTAAAATCCCAAGTAATAATGGTGGGCCTGGGATCGAAATATTGAATGAAATCAAAGTAGAGAGAGAGTAATGTGGAAATCATCTGCCCCACAGGTAAGGGGAGGGTGTGGGATGGGGGGGTACACTGGGGTTTTTGGTTGTGGAATATGGGCACTGGTGAAGGGATAGCTGCTTCATCATTGTAAGACTGAGACTTAAATCCAAAAGCTTTGTAACTGCTCTCATGGTCATTCAATAAATCAAACACTGTCAAACACTGTCCTCTGGTTGTTCATCGATTTGCTCAAGCGGGCCCAGTAATGTCTCCATTTTTGAGACTTGTTACTGTGTTTTGGCATATTGAATACGTCACGAGTAGCTTGCCAGGCTTTGCCATGTGGGTGAGATACTCTCGGTAGCTTGCTGGGCTCTCTAAGAGGGGCGGAAAAATTGAAACTGGCTTGGCTGGGCTGGCTGCATACAAAGCAAATGCCCTACTGCTGTGCTATTGGCTGGATTCAATAAATAAATTTATAAAGAAGAAAAAAAAGCAAGGTGGAGTTCATGCCCAATTCAATCAGCCTAATCAATGGCTGAATAAATAGCCATACTCCTACATTAAAACAACAACAACAACAACAACAGGGGCTGGAGCAATATCACAGCGGGTAGGGCGTTTGCCTTGCACGTAGCCAACCTAGGTTTGATTCCCAGCATCCCATATGGTCCCCAGAGCACTGTCAGGAGTAATTCCTAAGTGCATAAACCAGGAGTAACTCCTGAGCATCGCTGGGTGTGATCCAAAAAGAAAAAAAAAAGAAACAACAACAACAGCAACAACAAAAAACCTCGTGAAGATAAGGACCACAAGTCCTGAAACAGAATTCATTTTGTAAGAGCCCTGTCCCTAATGCATGGATCATCTGCCTCTTCCTGTCAGGTGACTGGGACTGTCACGTGATTGCCAGGTAATTCAAACAGAGAGAAGGATGGAAAATGGTCACGTTTCACAGTGGAATCACGGGAGCTGTAAACGGACAAGACAAGAGTGACGTCCTGAATAGAAGGAATCTACAGAGACTCCTGAAAGGCAGACACAATTCATTACTTATGGAACACTTGGAGGATCTGATGTTTCATTTTCATCTGAGTCCCACAGTAAGCATCAATACTTGCCATGGACACTCAGGTCTCCATTTAGGTGATAAATTTATGCTCACTTTGGAGGGAAAGCAGAAAAAGCTGGATCATCAGTGTTATTGTTGTCAAGAGAAAAATAACATAAGGAGACGCTAGAGAGATTAGGTTTATTGCGTACAATGACGTTTAAGTTACTACTGGGTTATAGCTTTGGAGGGCCTCCTGCCATTTATTCAATATCAATCTGTGGGCTGGCTGCAGAAACATGAACTATTTTATTTTTCTGGGTCTCAATGCTTCATCTGCAAAATGAGAAATCAGAAATTGGTGTACAAGGTCAACTGTGGCTCTAAAAGTCTTAAATGGAGAGAAATCTTTCAAAAGAGGTGGATAGTGTAAATAGCAGCTCACCAGAGGAAACACGATGGAGAGCCAAATTGTTCCATGTGCCCAGAGCTGGCTGAGGCAGTGATACTACAAACAGAAATGCAATGATGCTATAATCCCAGTGTGTTTTGTGGGTTCTTATGGGAAGCTGTCCTGGAGTTGTGTTTGATTTTTGCTTCATTTTGGATCCACCAATCTCTCTTATTTTAATCTTTCTTCCATTTTAAACAGAAGGGATTTCTCCTTTTTAGTTTTTGCCTGCACTTCTAGTATCTTCCATTGTCTTCTCATTTACACCTTTCTTATTACCATCCACTAAAATGGGGATTTTTCTGTTTATTTGTTTTGAGACCACACTCAGTGATGCTCAGTGGTTCGAAGTTATTCTTGGCTCTGCAGTAAGGGATTACTCCTGGCACTGCTTGGGAAGATCATACGGGATGCCAGGGATAGAACCTGAATTGGCTGTGAGCAAGGCATGCACCCCACCTGCTGCACTAACCCTCCAGTCTCTAAGATTGTTTCAATACTACTTTGCAGACTTGTTTCATGGTACCTATGGTGTCAAATACTTATGAATTTTTCCAATTCCCCTGAGTAAATCAGATACTTAACATCCCCATAAACTTTGTGTGGCAATTCTGAGGCCTTGTGTCTATTATGATGGTATAGCAGTGAATAACAATAACAAAACACTATCTCTTTTTGTCAGGGAGCTCACCAAGAAGGAAAGCATCGATCCAATCATTTCAAAAGTAGATATTAAGCTGCTCATGTGGTTGATGCAGAGCAGAAAATGTCATGGCGCTCTAGAAGGGGAGGGGGTGGTGACTGTGAGGAATGCTGTTTTCAGTGAGACCTGAGGAGAGGTTATGGGCGAGGTGAGCTGGAGGTGGGTAGTGGCGTGTCTGACCGCATGATCTGGAGCTGGGGAGTGAGCCCAAGCAGGCCTGGCACTAGGCCACAGCAGAGGTCAGGGATCACACAGTTGAAAGTCTTGGTTCTCTGGGAAACATGCTCTGCAGAACCACTGAAGATGTTTAGGCGACAACTACCTGCACTTAGCAAAGTGATCTCTGGCCTGCTGGAAGATGACAGATAACAGAGGGTATGGGCAAACCCCCACAATAGATGTCTTTTCTTGCACTCAGGCACTGGAAGTGGAAGAGAGAGGAACGTCCTGAATAGATGTTTAGGAAGCAAAATTAACAGAGACATGTGATTAAGGAGGTAAGGAAGTGGGGAAAGGGAGCTGCTTGGGACTTGCAAATTCCTGGTATGCATATTTGTCATTTCAGTGACATAAAGAACACTAAAGGATGTTAGTTATACACACACACACACACACACACACACACACACACCACAAATGAATGTCGTCATCCTATATCTGTCCCTCTTCTTCTGACTCATTTCACTTTGCATAATAGTTTCCATATTCATGAGCAGGGAAAAACAGGGCCGAGGAGGACTTACCAACGGTTGGAATCAACCACGAGTGTGTGGGGGGCAGAGGGTAGGTAAGGTAGAGAGATAGAGAAAAAAACAGTATGACAATAATAACTGGGAATGATCATGCTGGACAAGAACTGAGTATTAAAAGTAGATAAAGGATATTTCTGATAACCTTTTAGTATCTGTATTGCAAACCACAATACCCAAAATGGGGGAGATAGAGAGAAAAGGCGGAGGGCAGGAGGGCGTCTGCCATAGAGGATGTTGGAGGAGGGTGGGGGGTGATGGGAGGGAACCTGGGGACACTGGTGCTGGGACATGTACACTGGTGGAGGGATGGGTGTTGGAACACTGCATGACTGAAACCTAATCATGAACAGTTTTGTAAGCATCTACCTCACAGTGATTCAATAAAAAAATCACTAAAAGGATACTAGATTTTCTTGTTGCAAAGAACAAGCATTTTACATACCTTGATGATGTATTATAGATTGAATTGTGTATGTTCCCCAAAAGATGACAGAGTCCTCCAATTGCTCAGAATGTGACCTTATACAATGATATGGTCTTTATAGAAGTAAGCAAGCTAAAAGGAGGTCATGAGTCTGGGTCCTAAGCCAACCTGGATGACACTCTTATGAGAGGGATTTGTCAGAGAGGAAGAATGATGTTATGTAAGTAGGACAAAGATAATCACCAGCAAGCCAGCAGGGAAGCTGCAATCCACTGATCCACTGCGACACCTGGCCTGTGAACCTCTAAACTCCAGAACTAGGAGAAAACACATTTTTATTATCTAAATCACCTACGTGGTAGTACTGGCTCACTGGCTGTATTGGCACTAGCAAAACAATCCTAGCTGGTATATTCTAAATACAGGAGGGCTGAGTATCTTCCATTTTTTGGTTTATTTAATTAATTTTTTTTTTTTTTGTGGGGGAAGGCACACTTGGAAGTGTTCAGGAGTCACTCTTGGCTTTGAGCTCAGGAAGGAATCACTCTGGTGGTGCTGGGGGGACCATGCAGGGATTGAACCCTAGTCAGTGGCATGCAAGGCAAATTCCCTATGCACTGTACTCTTTCTCCAGCCCCTATTCTCCTAACTTTTTTTTTCAAATGTTCTTCCAGGTATCTGAGCATCTGTTAAAGGTAAAGGTTAAGGTAAAGGCCTTCCCGTTGATCGTCGATTTGCTCGAGCGGGCCCAGTAACGTCTCCATTGGAGACTTTGTTGTTACTGTGTCTGGCATATCGAATACTCTCGGTAGCTTGCCGGGCTCTCCGAGAGGGGCGGAGGAATCGAACTCGGGTCGGCCATGTTGGCCGCTTGTAAGGCGAACGCCCTACCCGCTGTGCTATTGCTCCAGCCCATCTGTTAGAAGTCTGTAATAAATAATGCACAAGAACAGCAGTGCACAGAGTTAAGGACTAAACAGATTTCAGGAGAACAGTTGACCATAACATTTCCTGCTATGGCCAGGAGAGTGCTTTCATTGATGCATGCATTCAATATGATCACTTTCATGATTTTTACATTTCCTACACACTCAAATTTCAATAGCAAGATTTCCTTAAGTGTCCTGGTTTTCTCACCTTTAATGAAATTGCTAAAATACATAACTACAGTAATTATTTGGCAAATTCATAAATAATAGTCTGTGAGTATTAGTATTAAACTCAAGAAATAAAACTAGTAAAAGAGGTATTAATCACTTTGACTAGAATTTATGGGCACGTAATTTGGAGGGAGAATTTTTATTTGACCAAAAAAGAGTGAATTAACTTTTTTTTTTAATAATTCAATTCCAGGGTAACTATCTTCAGCCAAACCTAGCAAAGGCAAAAAGGGTGGGCATGACAACATCCTTACCCTAGAGAGAAGTCTCAATCAAATTTTTGGAGAAGTCTATTTTTCCCAAATCCATTACTTTCATTTCATAACTAACTAGAATGACAACCTCTTGACCTAGGAATCGACTGAATGACATAATTATTTCTACTGCAAACCAGCAGTGCTTATCAAATTTATTTAGCCTCCAGATTCTGTCTTAAATTGTTTCCTTCCTGTAAATGCCTTTTCCAACCAGCTGTACCCCTAATCTCATGTATGGCCCCCCTTTTTATGCAATTCTCCACCTGTGACTAACTTGGATTATCCTGGAGGTCCACAAGGGACCCTCTAGCCCTGGTTGAAAAACACTGCTGTAATTACACCATTCTACCTCCAAATTCATTATTACCCCAGAGAGATTTGATTTTGCAAACTGTTAATCAGAGAGAGTGAAGTTTCGAAGTGTTACTGGGTGGGTGAATAACTTCTTTCTATCTCCAAGAAATTGTGACTAATCTCACCTAGGTTTGTCTAGTTCCCAAAGTTTGCTTAGTAGAACACAGGTTGGTCATTTTTTTCAGAGATTAAAATTTATCTAATTTTCCTATTTCTGAATACTCTGTTTAAACCAGCTATTTAGTTCACACTAAAGGAGTAACAGGAATAAGTAGATCTAAATTAATAAGTATTCCTTTTATTTTTTTAAAAATTAGGCTTTGAAATTTACAGTAGAAATACCTATCTTCAGCAAAAATCATTTTATATCTGAGTATATGGCAACACTGGTAAACCGCAGTTCACTTTGCTAATGTAACCAGATTAATTTCTGAGATGAAAAACATCTCAGAAATTTTCTGTCTTGGGTTCATGGATGGAAAAATTGCATGGAGAGGGGCTCTGGGGCTGACATTGCAGCCTTTTCTTGTTCATAAATTATACAGTACTAGTCTTTTTGCTACAAAGGGATCATTAATATTGATAATAATAAAAAAAGGAACGTATGAGGGCAATCTGTATAACAGGACCAGAATTCTAGTGTTGAACTTAATCTGTTGTGACATTTTGAAATATCCTTGTGACAAGGAGAGAAGTCTGGTGAAGTTCCTGACAAGAATCAAGGGAATTTCAATTTTTTTGGAGGGTCAAATGTATCATTCTTTAAATAGTTGCATTTTGATTTCTAATTTTGCTGGGTAAATGGAACTAGTTTTACTCTAGTTTTGCAGGCTCAGGAGGAGGTGAACGTATCAGAAAAAAAAACTGTCATGTGGAACAAAAAGTGAGATTCAGTTTCTTTAGACACTTCGAAAGAACTCTTTCTCTCTCTCTCTCTATATATATATATACATATATATATAATAAGTGTGTATGTGTACTTGTATTTCTTTCTTACTGATAACTAGCAAATTATAAGGCACACATTAAATAATGGCTATTGAACAATGTAGATTAAAACACTTATTTGATTGCACCTGGAAGGAGAATACCTGACAAATGTTAGTGAACAGGACACAGATAATGGAAACTAAAAGGGAGCAAGAGCAGTAAAGAAAAGCGTTAGCAGATGGCATCCCATCCTGACACATTCTGGCTGGTGGGGCCAGATTGTTAACCCTTGACTTTCAGATAGCCTTAAAGCCTGTCTGCCGAGCAATGAACGGAAAGGCAGAGCATGGACTTCAGAATCAATAAAGTGTGAGCAACAACATGAGATAAACTGAGAAATGTTAAGATAAATGGACTTACATGATTCACATTATAATGAAAAAATCCGATACCTTCTAAAAACATTTATTTCCCATTTGTTCTTTATAGGGGAGAAAGAAATCCTCTTTTCATTCACAGATCTGGCAGGGAGACTGATGGGCTCTAGCAGGGAGATGGACATGGCTCACGGGATTATGGGAGCCATCCGCGGACAGGTGAATTGAATTGGACCCGAGAGAAAAGTCATTTATATTTTCCCCTCTTCTGCGGAACCAGGTCAGTGCTATTTGGTCATATTCTGCAAAAGATTATTATCCCAGGCCTGGAACACACTGAAAAGGGAAGTTGCCCAGTTTCCAATTGGGATATTATCATACTTATTGGAGAGGATGGGAATTTTTTTTTCAGTAAGATATTAATCCTGGATAGCATTATTTGGTTTCTTTTCATTTCTCTTCTTTTGTAAGTAAGGGCAAACTTTTCCCTTTAATAAACTGATCCTTCCTGAATTAGAACACAGAAATTAGCACAATCATGAAAATAGTTAACTGACCTGTAAAATATGACCAGCCTCTTCCATTTCTGGCCTTGATTAATCTAGTTGTAACTATTAAACCATTAAGAAACTTGAGGTCTTGGGCTGGAGCAATAGCACAGTGGGTAAGGCATTTGCCTTGTACTCGGCCGACCCGGGATTGATTCCCAGCATCCTATATGGTCCCCCGAGCACCGGAGTAGTTCCTGAGTGCATGAGACAGGAGTAACCCCTGTGCATCAGCGGGTGTGAACCAAAAAGAAAAAAAAGCAAAAAAAAAAAAAAGAAACTTGCAGTCTTGAGAGTTTGTAGATTATTTGAAGATACATTAGACACACTGGCAATTCTTTTTCTCGTTACAAAAGATTTTGAAAAATATAATATGTGCCTGGTCAGATACTGCATAGAGTAATCCCCAAACTATAATTAATTGTAATTCAAAATAGGAAGCCTATAAATTGGGATATTAAGAAAATAAGAAAACATCTCATGTTCTTACTATTTTTTCTAGATATAAAATGGGTTGCTTCATAATGCTTCCTGGCCAGAAAATTTCATTAGCTTTTTATTCAGAAAAGTACTTCTCAATGTAAAACCTAGTGAGGTAGCTACACCATGCTGCTAACTTTCTTGGGGTATGACAACTGATGGGCTTGTACTGAAGGACTAAGTGGCCTCATCAAAACTTGCAGTGAACAATGCAAGCAAAGACTTTGCCTGGAGACCTGGGTAATGTTTTATGCATTTTGTATCTCTTTCAATGCTTAACACAGTGTCCTACAGAAAGTATTTTCTCAATAAATATCTTCTGAATTTTTAAAATGGAAAAATTTACCTCTCCCAAGAAACAAAAGAGGAGATGTCTTTCATATTGCACTTTGGAAAAACGAAGGCTAAACCATGTAGCCAATTCCAACAGCTACTGGAACTGCAGAACTATTTAAGTTTCTCTCTCAAAATAAATAAATCCAAATTAGATTAAATAAGGCTTGGTTAAGCAAAACTGTTGTTCTGGACTCAGTGGCCTCTGCCTATTAACTTAAGAGTATACAGGATCTCTAAAATGTTTTCTGAGATCCAAGTGCACTTAAGAAAGCTTTAAAAGTTGGAAAGAAAACCACATAATATCATTAGGCTGCCAAAGTATTTTCTCTAGTTAAAAAAGACTGCCAGAAAAAAAAATGGCAACTGTATTAACTCAGTATAAAAGTTTACATATCTGGAAACAGAATTAACAACAGAAAGAGTCACTGTTATTAAGAACTTCTGAAAATTAAAAATTACATGCAACCTCCTCCAAAAACATACATCCAAATTCAAAATTTCTTCAGCATTTAACATATTATAAAGTAGCACTGTAGCACTGTCTTCCCATTGTTCATCGATTTGCTTGAGTGGGCCCAGTAATGTCTCCATTGTGAGACTTGTTGTTACTGTGTTTGGCATATCAAATACATCACAGGTAGCTTGCCAGGCTTTGCCGTGTGGGCGAGATACTCTCGGTAGCTTGCTGGGCTCTCCGAGAGGGGCGGAGGAATTGAACCAAGGTCGGCCGGGTCAGCCGAATGCAAGGCAAATGCCCTACCGCTGTGCTATCGCTCCATTCCACATATTATAAAGTACACTGAAGAAAGTATCGGCAGAACTCTGCAGAAAATGAACCTTAGAGCTCTCTTCAATGATTTGGCTATAGAGGTAAAGACAACAGAAATAAAAAATAAACAAATGGGACTACATAAGTAACTAAAGGTAGGCTTAGCAAAAGAAACTAGAGCTAAAGTATAAAGATATCCTATTGAAAATATATGCACACAATAATCATGTAATGAGTCAATAACCAAGAGATATAAAGTACCCACAAAGCCCAACAACAATAATCCCAATAATCTCAGCAAAAACGGGGAGAGGAAATGATAAGACAGATTTCCCAATGTGAAGTGTGACTTTCCTAGTACGGATAGCTAGCAGCCATAAGAGAAAGGGTTCATTGTTACTTAATATTAGGCAAATGCAAATTAAAGCAAAAATCAAGACATCACCTCACACCACTGAGAAAGGCATCTATCAAAAAGACTGGGAGGGCCGGAGAGATAGTAGGGAGCTTGCCTTGTATGCGGCTAACCTGGGTTCAATCCTGGCACCATATATAGTACCCCAAGGAATAATCCCTGTGCATATAGCCAGGCGTAAGCCCTGAGTACTATCAGGTATAGTCCCCAAACAAACAAAAAACCCAAAACAAAACAAAAAACTGGGAACAGTGTGTGTTCGTTGCAATGTAGCAAAAAAGTCATTCAGCATTAGTGCAAATGTCAGCTGGTCATTCAACATTTCAAGGTAGACCAGGTGCGTAAAGAGATCCAAAGAATTATTCTGAAATAACACCTCCATTTTAAGTGAGAATGTGAAGTAAAATAAGTAAATTATTTTTCAAAGAAGAGAGAATAGGGGGAGAGGGAGTGCCTTCAAAAATCTAGTTTACTGTAGGCAGAGCTTCTTTGGCAAATGTCCAATAAGAATTGGTATGCCATTAGGCATGACACCCACTCATTTAAACCACATTATTACAGTGATGACATCTGAAATGAAATAATTCAAACCTTAAACCCGTCATTTAAGACACTCTGATTTTCCAGAGTAGAAGATTTCCTATATCAAATTGTTAATCTAGAAATTCTTCCACTGTTATTCTCAAGCATTTATGCGAGTTGGAATAGATATTTATTATCCCTTTGTCACAGGG
Source organism: Sorex fumeus (assembly GCF_029834395.1). Classification (NCBI taxonomy): domain Eukaryota; kingdom Metazoa; phylum Chordata; class Mammalia; order Eulipotyphla; family Soricidae; genus Sorex; species Sorex fumeus. The sequence goes on along the minus strand of NW_026606134.1, from coordinate 4,799,727 downwards.
GACGTAAAACAACTTCAAGAGGTTCCGGAGTTGAAAAATATGAATGTCAGGATGAGAATGCCGAGCTTTTCCAACTCTCCAGTGACCATCCTGTCCTCTGGGTTGGAAAGTAGAACTGGTAACTGAAGTCCTCAACCATGCAGGCACTGATTAGTCACTTTATTGCCATGTATAGATTAAATAGATTTATTTCATGCGTAAAGTCTTACTCCTTTCAGATGGCAGGAGAGTAGCTGCTTGGCATTTGGATTAGTGAGATATACCGAGACAAGCAAAAGATCCAAGATGGAACCTATGCACGGCCATACCAGGCAGGAATCTAGTCTCTGAGGATATGAATCACTGAGTGGCCTTTGGGCCTCTATTTGAAACCTTTTGACCATTGGGTGAGGCTTTTGCATGGCTTTTTATCAGTCATCGCTCAAAATCTCATTGTATTAATATTCAGAATTCTTTTAAATCAACATATCTGCAGATAACAAAGTTTCTTATTTAGGAACATTTCCCTTTGTGGTATAAAGAAACGGGCAAGTGCAGTGCTCCTTAAGATTCGGATGAAAGAACACAGAATTGGCAAAAAGAGAACGGTCTGATTGTTTTTAAAGCAAATTCAGGGGCCAGCGAGATACTTCACCAGGCTGAGCAGCATTTACTTTGCACACAGGAAGATAGCTGAGCTCTATCCTGAAAACCCTGGGGAGTGACCCCAGAACTGAGAGCAGAGATAAGTTCCTGAGCAATGCCAGGGGTGACAGACAAAAGGAAACCAAACAAATGAAAGATCAAAGAAAATTCACCAGCAGTGGCATTTTGGAAATCAGACAGCTTTTAGAAACACACGCATGAAACTGAGTTAACATGTGAAAGCATGTGGCTTGTGTGAAGCACATTCTTCCTGCTTTGTTAGCTCTAGAGAGAACAGGTGCAGGACATAGTCCTGTGACCATCATGGATAAGCATGTTTCCAGACCGACCCAGGTCTGAGACATCCCTGCTCTAGACCATCCATCACTGTGGTAGGAAAAGAAAGCAAGCGTCTGAACATGCCTACTTTTGAAAGCACGGTTGCCTCAAGAGAAGCCTGGAACAGGTCAGAAACCATCTCTTGCACACAGAGTGAGTGGCTACACAGAGCAACTCTCCTGAAGAATGAGATAGGGATGAAAAACGAAGTCCTTAGGCAGATGGAGCCACGGGGCTGCTCTGTGATGGATTTCCACGTTCGCCCTCACACCTACAGCTCATAGTTGATGACAGGGGTGCTGTGGGGATAATTACTGAGTTTGCCTGTCTGCAGCCCCGCAGCGCCTACAGCTGCCACCTCCAGAGTTGGGGGAAAGCTTAAGGAGCCAAACTCCAAGGTGATTCCTGCAGGTTCTGAGTCTGTGAGATCAAATTTCGAAGACTGTAGCAATCCTCCAAGTCCATGTCTCACCCCAACTGTTCACCCCAACCGTTCTGAAGCAGCGTTTTGTCAACCTAGCTCTGGCTGTGGCCCTGCTTCCCTCTGTCTCCTGTTTCTGGCTCCCTGTCCTATAGGATGGTCCTCTAGTCTCGTGGGGTGGATCCCCCATCTACTGGATTTTTAACTGGTGACCCCGTTGGGTTGTCTGTGGGCCCCAAGCTGAGAAACTGTTGTAGAGCTTTATTCTCTGGATCTGGTGTATTCAGGGACTCAGGAGAGGCAAACAGATGTTAATGATTTGATGTGACTTCATTAATGTTTAAAAAACGCTGCCTAGTATTCATCTTTGGTAATATCATTTTAGAAATCAACCTCTTGAACTTCATATTATTGATTTTATAAGATTTTTAATCGATAAAACTATTTTCCACTATTTTTTGTGTTTTTCATGAATGTACATACCAGTGTAAAGTTTTGGGAAAATTTTCCATGACAGTAACATGCATTTTTTTAAAGAAAATGTCTGTTCATCTTATCTATTATATAATGACCTATGTTTTTTAACCTATGTTTTTTCAAAATAATACATGCTCAAATATCTTTTTAAAGGTAAACATTTGCAGACAAGTAGGAAGTATTCCTGTCTTTTTTTTTAAGGCACTCTTTCTTTTCACTCAGAGAGATTCTGTTACAGATTTCCAGAAACTGTAGGGTGAATTTCAGGTACCCCCTTTATATTTTTTGACAGTTATTCATCTATCAAAGATAGAGATGACTGATTTGACATCACGATTTCAGATCTTATATTTTGTCAACATTTCACCTTTAACATATACACTCCTTAAAATCTATTTCACTTGAAAAACAGAGGGCAACTAAAATGAAAACGATAATAGACATAAAAGGCAACTAACCTTTTTCCACCTCATTCAGATTAGCAGCTGGCAGCGGACAAAGACAGAAGAGACAAAAGACTTTTTACATTGCAATACAACAGCAGAGCACATGGAGCCAAGGCACAGCATTAACCACAGAGAAGCTGGAGAGAGAGCAAGGTGAAGCAGAGGCGGGGGTTTCTTACCTACAGCAGGGGCTAAACGCACGGACATGGAGAAAATGATGCGGAAGGTAAACACACTCATGGGAGCCAAGAGCTCTGTCTAAACCAGGAACTGAACCGCCACTCCATTTGGAAATTGGAGGGATGATGGCACAAAACGGAAAAATTGTAATGTCCTGCCTTTAATTCCCATACTACAGATTCTAACCTTTCTAGACCCAATATGAATAGGCCATTCATTTTCTGAATGTATGTAATCGTACTAAACAATGTCATCGTTTGTGTGATGGGACCAGGAGGAGGGCTTAAAGGGTTTAGTGAAGGTCTTGCATGTGTGATACTCCGAGTTCAACCCCTAGCATCATTTCCCCACTCCTCACCCATCCTAGGATCCCCCGATATCACTAGATATAGTTACTACAAAAACTGCATTTGGTACTGAGTTTTTCATGTGAGCTCAGGAGTAAGGGTTAAGAAAAAGACTCAATTGGCAAGGACTCTGGCTCAGAAAACATGCAAACCCACTTTTCAATTCAACCCTACATTCATTCCTTCCAGAGCTTAAGAGATGTCAGGTTTGTCAACACTAAATAAAAGTCACAATTTCCACTTAGATAGGTTGAGTTTGAAGGAATCTTTAAAAATTTATTTCCAAGAAATAACTTGGTTTTAGAAAGGATTCAGTAATGATTTGGAAAAAAGAAACAAAAACAAACAAGTTTAAAACCTTAGGATGAATATTTAAATAATTGTTTAATAAGTCCAGAATTCTACTTCCTCAATACTTAACAAAATAATTTTAATTTGGGATCATAGTGAATTCTATTTTCAAAAGCTAATTTTGATAATTTTTAAAAGTTCATTTTCACAAATAATAGCAACCAATAGCCATATATTATGCAACTAGAAGGAGAGATAATAGAATCAATTAGATAGAAAAAAGCTTTTATAATTAGGGTAGAGGATATAATAGGTATTTGATAGTATAAAAAGAAAATTATCCCTTAAATTTTGTATCATTAACCCTTATGGTAGGTCAGAGGAGAGAGTTTTATCTTCCAATCATTTAGTAATGGCATACTGTGATGTTTTGGTCACAAGGGTTTAAATAAATGTATTAATTTCTAATGATGGTTCATTTCATTTTAAAGGTCCTGAGCTATGTTTTATGCCCTGCCTGTCACCTCAAGAATTCCTTAACAAATTGCTTTCAAATACAATTTTCTTCATTAACATTATGTTTCTCTTGATTGTTACCTACGTGCCAACTGGGAAAAATTCACCATCATAATTTATAAAGTATTTCCATGGAGGTTTATTTATTCCTGTTAATGTTTTGTACTTTCTCATTGTATTCCTTGGGGTACAGAGAAAAAAATCTTCAAACAGAAAAGGAACTAGTGACTTGAATACTTTTTAAACAATGACAACATTATCATACTCTGTTAGCTCAGCAGGGTTCTTGCTCCCAGGTCTCATGCTCATAAATCATATTCCAAACTTACATTTAAAATAATGCAGCTACATTACCAAACAATCCCTTTCTAACTGCAGACTTGGATGAAGCAGGAGATGAAACTCTCAAGTCCAATTTAGCAATCCCTATAATTAAAGGCCACTGGTGTGCCACTGATTTCAAAATCTAAAGATGCCTGCTTGAGAGTTTGCCAATGAGCTCATTTCAAATGGGGACAAAAATCGTGTGGTTGATCGATTATGGGCAAATAGGTCTCATTTAGGTAGCGGCAAATCTAAATTTGCCAAACTCTTTATTGCCTATACACCTCAGCCCAAAGCGACAGTGGTATCTTCCTATCTTCGATGATTATTTAGATGTCGACTCTTGAATAAATGTTACATAAATTCCACGTTTTAATTTTCTGTTCCCTGGATTTAGGCAATCTGATTATTTACAATAGCTAAGGTGAAAAAGACTCCAAGAATCTTTTTTTAGAAAACAAATGGTGCTGGATGATTAAACCTGATTGTTTTGGCTAAAAATTGATAATATTTACTTTTATCTTTTATAGTATTTCCAAGAAAGACCCACTACAAGGAAATGAGCCTTAATCCTAATTCTGAGGAAGTTCTGTACTGAACTGTGTCACTGAAGATGGAGAGAAAATATGTTCAAGGGTCAGATGGAAGAAGGGAATTGGGCAAATGAGGGTGGGAATGTATGACGGACTCAGTTGCAGTGGGTAAGGAGTAAAAGGGGTAAAACCAAAGCAGGGAGACCCTTCCCAGCCAACTATTTGTAAATTATCATTCAAAGGGCACCCCCAAAACTTGACTGCATCATTGCTCTTAAAGCCTAGGCATTTTATCAGTTAAAAAATCCCCGGGACATTCTAAGTAACTTCTGTTTTCTGGGTTCATAAGGCATGACAGACCATAGTGCTCGGAAAATGCTGAGGTCCAGTTCGTCCTTTTCAAAGTACTCTGGTTTAAAGAAGTCACCAAAATAACGTGAAGTAAGCCTTCCCTATAATGATTCAAACAGTGATGGGAAACGAGGGATATCTCATTCTAGGAAGGTACTGAGCAACACATCTTATTGCAACTTCTTCGTACGAGTCTAAAGTCACCCAACCAGTATAACTCAGGTTCCCACGACAGCACGGAGGCATGCCAGTGGTGTGTGCCAGCTATTGCAAAGTATCTGCAGTGCATCACAAGCAAGATTGGTGTGAAAGGCAGAGCTGCATGACACCCGGGTTCTTTCCAGCACTGTAGAATGGGTGTCTGCTGGGATAGACGGTCTATCCTTGAATACAAAATAGCAAGAACACTCAGATTCTGCCCAGTAAGATGTCCAAAGGGCTGCATATGTGGAATAGAACAACTGCGGTATAAAATTTCAACTTTTATTGGAAAGGCAGTATGATATTGCTCTATAGGCATAAGAGGATTCACTGGTATAAATAAATAGTACCATAGAGAACTTCAGGGGTTACTCTAAACTCTATCATTTTCCCGACCAAAAGGAGTTCTATGAAAACTTACATTTTAGTACTTCTCTAACCTCTATCTAAGAAAGGTAATTGTGATACCTTGAAAATGATGAATTTTCATCTTTCATCTTCTTAAATATTAACCTCAGTCATTTACATGCTTTGTAAAATCTTGGTTACCTAAACTAAGTATTAAGATCTGTGAAAATATAATAGAAAATACCTAAAAAAATAGTAATAGAGCGACAGAATCTAGTTCTTCATTTCTCTCCTTATAAATAACATGTTTAACATTCTCCTGTTACTCATAAAAATTTAAAAATTAGTGGTCTATTAGTGACAAAATGTTCTTTAACAATGCATCTTCTTACTCACAGTCACAAATAAAAACCAATCCAAACATGTATATGAATTAACAGGTAGGTAATAAACTTGATCCTGACTTTATTGGTTTACTGGGAAAAAGTCGACCAGTTTGAATAGTCTTATGAGATTTTCATCTCAAAATACAAAACACCAGTGAATAAAGGGTAATAGTCTGCTCAGATTATCCACAGTGTCCATTAGTTTTTGATTATATTTTATTTGAAAGTCATGATTTACTATAAGAAGACACTCACAAAGTAACGAAAACAATCAAGTAGGTTGCCCCAATGCTTAATAACTTTTTATACCTATAAAGAAATAAAAATTTAAAATTTAAAATTTGGTTATTTTCATGCCAAATTCAGTCAATTTAGGGACACATGTCTAAGGATAGAAGAGCGATACTAAATGTTAGATGACAGCACTCATACTAAGCTTGATTGGTTTTCTGTGTGGTTGACTGGATTGTCTTTAGTTCTGCTTCGTAATTGATATCCCATCACACTTCCAAATACCTGCTCATGACCACATGATACAGTTCACTAAACACACAGAGCATAGTGTCAATGATGCTATTAAACACACAGATCTATTAACCACAGCATTTATTAAATAATTCTTACCTGTATACTCAGGTGGACAAAGGCATGTGTAGTTATTAATTCCATCAACGCATGTAGAGTTATTCTCACAATCATTGTCTTCACAGTCATCAACATTCACTTCACAATTTTCTCCTTCAAATCCATCAGCGCAAATACACCTACACACCAAGGAAAGAAAAGGCAAGAACAACTCATTGCCTTTTACAACCATGGGGCAAAATAGTGGAAAATAGACTAAATAAATTCATCAATGGTTGAAGTTTTTGACTACCAGAAATTAATTATTAAAATCCTCTAAACTGCATCTGTGGGGTTGGAGACAGAGTGTAGCAGGTAAGACACTTGCTTTGCACACAGCTGAGCTGGGTTCCATCCCAGATGCCCCATATAGTCCCCTAGGCCTTCCAGGAGTGATCCTCTAGCACAGAACCAGGAATAAATGCTAAGAATCAGGTGTTTCCCACCAAAGTAAAACAAAATGCATTTGTAATCATGAACTTAAGGCACCATCCTCTATAGTAGAGGCTATTTGAAAAAGTAAATTTGTATTGGCTGTCCGTGGTCCTAAAAATCAGTTAATTAAAATTGGCTCATGGTCTCATAAGTCAATACTTGAATATAATTTCAGATAAGAAAATGCAAGCCAAGTCTATTCCATAGCCCTGCACGTTTGTGTTCACATATGGCAACAGGAATGAAACTCAGTTCATCATGCCTGGTAGGCATGACTTTGCTACTGAGTCAGATTCACAGCCTGAGCCCTAGGTAACTAAGTCTGACAGCATTCTCATAAAATGATCCATGTTTCTTTGTTCGTAGGTGGTATTTCATTATGTGAGAGAGATTTAAAATACTGTAACATTTACTATTCTAAGTGTAATTTCTTGATGTGGCAAATAAAACTATCAAATTTAATCTTCTTTGAAATTATAAATCTAAATGTTCCTTTAAAAGAGTCAACAAATACAATTTTTTTTTATTATTAGTGAAACACCATGAGGTACAGTTGTAGATTTACAAATTTTTGTGCTTGGATCTCGGTCATACCACGATCAAATACCCATCCCTCCACCAGTGCCCATTTTCCACCACCAGGATAATATCCCTCTCCCCCATCCCCCCATCCCCCCCTGCCACTGTGGCAGGGCATTCCCTTTTGTTCTCTCTCTCCTTTTGGGTGTTGTGATCAGCAAAAGAGGCATTGAGTGGCGAACATGTTCAGTCCAGTCTACTTTCAACCTGCATCTCCCCTCCTGGGAGGATCCTCCAAACACCCTCCATTCAACAAATACAATTTTTTCTTGGTATAAAAATTATATACTTATTCTAGATAAGCGTCAAGATAATCTTTGATTAAAAAGAAAGAATTTCAGAACAGCAAGGAGAAGTGAAATATATCATAAAAGTGATGTTTCTATGAAATATATCATATATTTCTATGAAATATATCATAAAAGTGATGTTTCTATGAAATTTTAGTAAATAGAGTTAACATTTTTATATGGAATTATTCATGTTATTGCAAGAACTCTATTTCATAATTCATGAAGTGCAACTGAAGTTGTTGTACTATATGATTAAATAACTCCAGATTAAAAATGCTCACAGAATGTTTGTCTACTCATATTGTGGCTTGCAAATGAATCATTAATTTTCTGTTTCAGTGGGACCTACATATTATCATTACACACTGTCATTAAGGCAATACACAAAACAGATGAATATACAACTTGCGATGGGGGACCGGTTGGCTATTAATTAGCAGAACAGAGCCACCACTTTGTCTTAACCTAATCTGACTTGATTAATTATAATGTATGCCTGAGCATGACTATACACTTCTTGATCATACAGCATCTTGGGCTCATGATACTGTAATATCTTCATTTGTTTACAATATGCAGTATCTCCAGGAGGGACCATTATGTATTGCCTTTCTGAATACATTTCGGGCATCTTTTTAATTTTTTCAATTGGAGTAATACCAATTCACAAGACTACACCGTAAATGTAAAGAATGTATCACTTGTCATCCCCTTGCTCATTGATTTGCTTGAGTGGGAACCAGTAACTGTTTACATTCTTTACAATTACTGTAAAGAATGTAAAATGATGAATTTTTTTTACAATATAGTTTTATGTTTTCTCTTTTTACCAAAAACCTTATACAATTTCACCCCTCTCTAAATGTTTTCTATTTCTAAATGTGTATTACTACATGACACTCATACTTCATGCCACCCATCATTCATTTACAAAGTCCATGCTGGACCCTGAACCATGCTACAGCTGGTAGGGTAAACAGAGTGCCTTGAAGATGGCTGATCCCGGTTCAATCCCTGGCACCCCTTGTGATCCCGCTGAGCCCTGCCAGGAGTAATATCTAAGTGCAGAGCTAGTAGTAACCTCTGAACATTGCTGGGTGTGGCCCCAAACCACCACCCAATAACAAGGTAACAGAAAATTCATGTTTGCATAGTCATGCTTTAATCTGTTAGAGATAAATCACAGATGAAAGACGTACCAGAATCCATCTTTTTCTCCTTCTTTTAAGTGGCATGTTCCTCCATGTTTGCACGGATTACTAATGCATGCGTGGATGGGGACATCACAGTTCCGCCCCTACAGAAGGAATGGCAGAGTCCACTGTGAATAAAATATTTTCAGCATGTGGGGAACACACAGGAAGGAAGGCCCACCCCGTCGAGCTGTGTGTCCCGACTCCGGTTCCCACGACAGAGGTGACTTACTTTGAAGCCGTAAGGACAGGTACAGCGATAGAAGTCCACAGGATCATTGTTACAGGTGCCGTCATTTCTACACGGATTTGATAAGCAGGGATTACATTTAGCTAGAATATTGACATCCACCGGACCTGAAAATTAATGGAAAGCTATGTAAAGCCAACGTTTTCTATTTTTGATTCATGAAAACTGCTTCCATGCTTGAAGATAACCGAAAATTTTGTATAGAAATATAATTAATCACAAATCTAGAGGGTTTGATCTGCCAGAAAAACTCAGAAACCCATATTATTGTATTATATGCAAGGGATTAACTCATTAGGAGCTACCCTAAGACTCTTATGCCAGTGTGGGGCAGTATCTGTGGTATAAGTGGTCAGTATCTGATTTTAGTTACACTGATATCACTGGACTAATCTTTTCATAAGCCAAACTGGCTTATGTGGATTTCTTCTATTACTAGGGTTTCCTCAGTCAGATGCAATAAAAATGCATGCCATTATTCCCAGATAATGGTGTGTGTGTGTGTGTGTGTGTGTGTGTGTGTGTGCGTGTGTGTGTGTGTTGAGAAATGATTTGGCAAGTTTTATGAAAAAAGGAAAAATTCATCCTTGCAATTAACAGCACAACATGCCTCTTCCTCATAACATCAGTTTTGCAGTATTATTTACACACAGTAGATACAAACAAATCAAATATGTAATGTCCATTCTTCTCCTTCATATTCTATTGCTTCAGTTTGCAATCACTTCAGTACTAGACGTGATGGGTAAAGTCTCTATGTTTTCCTCTTTGAGAGGAAAGAGACTGTGGAAAACATCTCACTTTGGCAGGCTTTTGAGGAATATATTTTAAAGTCTCATGACCTACAAGACCTTAGATTAACTGTCAATTTAACTGTTGTTATTTTCTTTTGGTTGCACACATTTGTTCTATTACCGGTCAATAGTGGGACATTTGCTGTCTTCCTTAAAATTATATTCACTGATGCAATCTTTTTTTGCAGTTTGTAGAACTTCACTAGACTGCCTTAAGCTTTTGTGTTATGATGGCATGCGTTACTGATGACATCTTTATACAGTGCAAATATCTTATAGAGTACAACTTTCTAATGTAAGTTTAAAGAAAAATATTTTATCATGACACTAGCGATGCTTCCAGTTCTAATCAATCACTCATATGGATAATCAGTGATGTTTCCAATTACATGTTCCAAAACACACTAATTCCTAGCAAACTTTGTTGAGTCAATAGTATTTCATGACCCCTCCTCATACCACTGCTCTAACCTATTAAGGTTTCTCCACCAAAAGGGGGTGTGCTCTCTGCTCATATAAAGTACCTTGATTTGAGTTCATGCTTATGTATTGTTATTAAGAGAAAGTCTCATACAAAAGTGATTTGGCATTTCAAGTCTAGATATGTTGATACCCTGAGAAATATCTGTATAATCTATGAATGGTTTTGGAATAAAATCCGAAATAGTGTCCTTATTTAGTTCAGTTTAGTTTTTCTATTTACATCCCCAATCTGCAGTTGTTGTACATAGAGATCCCTGTCACTATCACTGTCACTGTCACTGTCCTCCTGTTGTTCATTGATTTGCTCGAGCGGGCCCAATAACGTCTCCATTGTGACACTTGTTACTGTGTTTGGCATATCGAATATGTCACGGTAGCTTGCCAGGCTTTGCCGTGCGGGCGAGATACTCTCGGTAGCTACTTAAAAAATTTTTGTTTTGAAATAAAAGGCAGTTCTGAGGATAATCATATTAATGGGCTTTTGCTTCTCATAATCCCTCTGTCACCAGGCATACGTTCTGCTAGTGAACCCCTTGATTTTGCTTGGTAGCACTGTAGCACTGTCCTCCCATTGTTCAGCGATTTGCTCAAGTGGGCACCAGTAACATCTTCATTGTGAGATTTGTTGTTACTATTTTTGGCATATCGATTATGCCACAGGTAGCTTGCCAGGCTCTCCAGGAGGGACGGAGGAATAGAACCCGGGTCGGCTGTGTGCAAGGCAAGCGTCCTACCAACTGTGCTTTTGCTTGGTACCCAGAATAATAGAATAGTCCCTTTATGTCAGTCTATAGCTCAGATTAATGCTTTAATACTGAAGAGAGCTGCAAGGTTATTCAGTTCCTCATCTCCTGCCCAGCTGATTTCCCCATTAAATACAAAAATAAAGTTAGTCAACACATTCAAGAAATGAATGGTGCCAGGTAATGAAAGCAGTTAGTTAAAGCCCACAATAAATGGCTTTGTGTTTGCTGAAGTTATCCTACAATCAGCAATGGAAAAGAAGCTCTGGCAAGGGGCCTTTAGCTTGGCTGTAAGAGAAATTTACTGAGGAACAAAGGCACAGGATGACAGAGCAATTCTGCAAGGGCTGTAAATATACATGTGGCCACTTCCCAAGACCTGGAGGAAATTGTTTTTGGTCGCTTTCAGTGTTATAACCCTTGCAGGACGGAGGTCCTTAGCATAGGCCTTCACCCTGCAGCATGTGGCGTATTATTTTCAAAAACAAAATTCAAGTTAATTAGGTGAGGAGCTAAGAGATTGTAGTAGCGAGAAAATGGCTATATTTTGAAAAACTTTCCAGTTTATAGGTAACAGAATTGTCACCTCTAGAATTTCAAGTGCTCAATTAATGCTAGGGGAAGGTGTCCCCAGAACACACTGAGAATCTGAAGTCCTTAGACCTAAGTTACCCTGATTTTTCTGGAACAAGGAACACAATGGCAGACCTTTCAATGCATTACTTTAATTAAGCATTACACGAACTGACAAAGAGTGATGAGCATTGTATATAATTCAACATAGATCTTTCTTAGACTTCTGGAAGAAGGAAGGGAAATGGGGAAAAACGTAAATGATTTATTTACAAAGATAAATTTTTAGCACAGGCAAAGGCAAATCAAATGTTACCATTTACTTTGTACTACAAATCTCTTGGATACTGTTCAAATTTGATTAAACTACAAAGGCTATAATTATCAAAACCAAGGGGAACGGAAGTGGGCACCAAGACATAATTATCCATTGAATATTTACACCCGGAGTTAATGATTGTGTGTTTTTAAGGTTTGCAAGTTGAATTTTAAAGTTTGGCACCAACACCAAAGTTGTAGCTCAACATTTAGGGGAGGTTTTCTTTGTTCTTAGATTGCTGGTAGGTGAGAAAGTATAGCTTGCCTGCTGATACCACTTTGCTGACCTACTAGCTTTCCTCCTAAAGACTCGCTTCTTTGAGAAATGTCACACTATTGCCAACAATATTATCCTCCATGAAATGTGTGTCATCGAGGAGAAAGGAAATCCACAGGGACAGAGATGTTTACTAATGTCGCTGAAACTGAGGGAGGCCAACCTATCTAACCCCAATTGATTTAATCTTGACTTAAAAGAACCTTATAGCATTAAGCTATATGGATTGGAGGTGTGTCTAGCTTAATAATTCAGAGGGAAAATGAACAGAAAGTTTGGTTAACAATTTGTCTTTGTCAGGTACTTTAATCTTTAATGGAAGAACTGCCGGACCTCAAATCCATTAAAGCTTGTAGGCAGACTTGCTTACTTGACTCAAATCACTAGCTATTCACCTGACACCAATATACCACCCACTGAGGATTGTGCCTCACTCTGATTTATTACTAAAAGCTCCAGACCAAAAAAACGCCAACCCTATCAGAGAATCTACCTTCATTCTGGCGTTCCTTGGAATCAAGAGCCATATAAAAATTTTCCAGCACTCACTGACCTTATAAAAATTTAGAGGCACATCAAAACCAACTCAGAAGAACTATGAGGGGTAGTTGATTTTTTTAATTTAAAATTCAAGAGTTGATGCTCCATCTGGTATTACACGAGCGTATTTCTTAAGCACCAATATCAAAAGCTTATTTTAATAACATTCCATCCATAAGTCACTGATTTATAAAATATTTAGTAAGAATAGATTTCATGCCAGGTATGAGGATAACTCTGGGTACTTAAAAGTCAAGTGAACTGTACAAGTTTATGGAAAAACTTAAAGCTCAAAAATAGTGATGCATCAGCTAGAGAACAGAATTACAGGAGGAAGGAGATAAAGAGAAAGCCTGTGTTGGAATATATGTTCTAAGCTCCTGCAAGTCTTCAAGGAACAATTCACAAAGTGACTGTAAATATAAACCTGATGTCCAGAAGAAAAGCCATAGCCAAACACGAGAAGCCATAGATTGAAGTCAATTGAGAATTGAACAGGGCTTTAGTTAAGAAAGACTACCATGTAGGTTAATATTACAGACTAAAAGGTGTCAGACAAAGGAATGGAGAAAATGAAAAGCATCTGTAATGAAAAGAGAATGACAACAGAAAATGAGCCATTAGTGTTGGCAAGACAGAGGTGGTTGTATCTTTACAGGTTCAATGGAAAGTGTGGATGTGGTTGAGGATTAGGGAGGGATCCTGTACATTAGGGTCACATCAGTGATGAAAAAAATAAGTCTTGTTTTTTTAGCCTTGGAATCACCTGGGTCAGTAATTGGAGATATACATGGGTGACTTAGGCCAGTAAGTAAATTTCTTGAGTAGTTAAATGGAATGGAGGAGTGACATTTTATGGAATGATTGGGCCAGAAGGACTATGGGATGCACAATAATTGAACAAGAGAAAAATTAATTGTTAGTTGGACCTTCTGCTTGCTCTCCACCATCCCGGGTGAGGCTTGCCTCCTGGTGGTATTGCTGGGACTATTCTGAACTGGAGGCCCACACGACACCTCCTGAAGCAACAGATCTACTCAACTAATTATACTCTGGTCCTAGTTACTCTTCCTGACATTCTGTGGGGATGGGTAGAGATGATAAAGAACAAGCTCTAGCTTAATTTCTCAGCATCTTCCAGGTGGTCTAAGAACAGAGTCAATGCCTGCAGAGGAAGGACACTAGAAAGTCAACGGGGAAAACATGCAGAACTCCATCAACCTCAGTGAGCGAAAACATTAGCATTCAAGGCATAAACAACACCAGCAATTCCTGACAATGTCTTTAGTGGCACAATAATCGAGGATGTTTAATGAGTTCAAAGAAATGATAGCACATGTAGTCAGCAAAGCACAAGAGTGAAATGAAAAATTTCTACTGTCAGAAATGACAGAAATAAAGAACATGGCAGATGATATAAAAGTCAATAGGAGCTGTGAACAGCAGAATAACAGAATAACAGAAGCAGAAGATTGAGGAGCTCCAAGACGAGAAGAAGGAAACTGCTAAGAAATAGCAGAAAGTGAAAAATAGTTCAAGAGAAACAATATATGAATCATTGGGGTTCCTGAAGAACAGGAAGGCAAATGTGATGAAGTACCAATGGTTAAATAAATCATGGATAAGAACTTTCCAGAGTTGAGGATTACAGGATGCTGAGATCCAAGAGGCCTGAAGAGTCCCCATGAAAATAGAACTAATCAGGAAAACTCCAAGGCATATTATGCTCAAAATGACAAAATACGTAGATAGACACAGAATATCGAAAGCAGCAAGACCCAAAAAAGAACTTACATACAAAAAAAAGCCCATAAGAGTTACAGTGGATCTATCAAATGAGACTCTATGGGCCAGAAAAATATGGAAGGATATAGTACAAAAACTCAGTGGAATGAACAACTCAGCAAGACTACTCTATCCATCTAGAATATCATGCAGATTTGAAGGAACTCTATAGAGCTTCATGGACAGGCAACAGCTTAGAGAATTCATATTTTTGAAAGAAGAACTAAAAGAGTTCCTTTAAAGGAGGAGAGAAAGCCCCCATCGATTGCATTGAGTATGGCACCCAATGATGGTGCTCGTGGATATCCTCGACTAGATTAAGAAACACTCAAAGCCTTTAGTGGTTATTCATGACAAATTGGCTTTCATGGATTTATTTTTTGATCATTTTATTTGTCATTCTTTTCATTTTTTGGGGGGGACCAAGTAATATGAAATAAATCTGTTATATTCTTGCCTAGGAGAAAGGCTGTAGGGCATGACAGGGAACCTGGAGATATTGATGGAGGGAAAGGGACATTGGTGGTGGGATTGTTGTTAAGACACTGTATATCTGAAACAACTCTATTATGAACAACTTTGAAAAATTACAGTGTCTTAATAAAAAATAAATAAAAATGAAAAACTAATTGTTAGTTATCAGCATCTACTAAAATACATGTCTGCAAAACTTTGCTTTAATTTCTTAATAGTGCAAAGAGAAGTAGCCCTCGTTTGTCTTTTTTTTTTTTTTTTTTTTTGCTTTTTGGGTCACACCCGGCAATGCACAGGGGTTACTACTGGCTCTGCACTCAGGAATTACTCCTGGAAGTGTGCGAGAAACCATATGGGATGCTGGGAATTGAACCTGGGTCGGCCGTGTGCAAGGCAAACACCCTACCAGCTGTGCCAGGGTACGATTCTCAGCATCCCATATGGTCCCCTGAGAACCGCCAGGAGTAATTCCTGAGTGCAAAGCCAGGAGTAACCTCTGAGCATCACCGGGTGTGACCCAGAAAGCAAAAAAAAAAAAAAAGATTTCATGTTTGTCAAGAAATTATACCCACCATCATGCCTCTCTGCCAAAGGAAGCTGTTAATCTTGCAAGGGTAAGACAATGATAGTATTAGAATGTTATTGCTAGGATGGGAAGTCTCCCATGAGGAATTTGACAAGCTTGATGATTCTAAGACCAACATGTGATAGAATATTGCTCATCTTGTAATCCCTTGACCAAGGAAGCAAAGCCATACCAGTAAATCCCTCTCTCCTGTTAGTGGTGCTCACGCTGACTGGACATTTAACATCTGGACCTCTTCTTTGGTATTCTAGTATTTACTCTACTGGAAAAAGTGCTACATTTTCAGATCTCATAATTTTCAATGGCCTAAAGCACTGGATGGGTTTAAGTGGGCAACTCCAAAAAAGTCTCTCATATGGATGTCTATTATTGTAATCTTAGGTGTATTTTACCACCAAACTTTCATATTGTATTGGGAGTTGTCTACTTAAATTTATCTGTTAGTAGAATATAAGCCCCATGAGGACATAATTTCATCTATGTTCTGTTTATTGTTGTATTCTCATTCTTAGCCTAAACTTATGAATCAAAGAAGAGACATGTCCTTCTTTTTCCATAGACTTTTAAATGTTGATGAATGCCGGTCAATCAGAAACAATTTTAGTTATCTCTGTTGCTAAATCTTTCTGAATTAAGAGCAATAAAAATTTAAAAGAAATCAACATTCGTAATGACCACTTGGATCAGTGAAAGACTGCTTTATCGCAGACTGCTTGATCATTCTAACTTCACCTGACATTTAGAAGATGAGGACAGGATATTTGGGTTAAAAAGCCAAGGCATAACCATCTGCTTCCTACTCAAGAAAGCACTTATCTGAATAATAGTTATTCTCCTGTCACCTATTTGAGTCACTTCCTTAATTTCTAGTATATCGCATACTAAATTTATGCGATTATCTGCTCAAGAAAATGCTCTCAAATACATAGGACAAAAACTGTATTGAAAGAACTAATTAATCAAAATAATAAGAGCCTTTCCTACCCGAGAAAATATTTAAACTATCTTTAAAAATAGCTATGTAAACATGTCTCCAAATAAGAATATTTATCTTTCTCTCTAATTTGAAGTTACATATTTACAAACCTTAATATCTGGATTACATCTTTACATGATTTTCATGAATAAAATAAAACACATTAAAGTGGCATAACTATGAGGAAAGTTTAATTAAAACATAAAAACTCAGGGGATAAAATATTTAAATTCGTTTACTGCTTTCAAGCTCGGAAAGCATGTAAACATAAAAACACATTTTAGTACTCAGTACATTTCCTACGGTGAATGATTTTAATTAATAGATCAGGACACACTTCCTCCTACATGTTTGTTTCTTATAAGCAAACATGTCCAGTGAAGCATAGGAGGGTCAACATTTTCACATTTTAAGTATGCTTCCTCAACGGTAAAGTGGTGGTCTTATTTATAATAATTTGCTTTGAATTTTTTTTGTTAAAAATTCTAAAGCAACTAGTAGAAGAATGTTCTGGAGTTGGAGTTCAAAAGCTGGCTCCTTTAGCTATCAACAAAGTGACTTTGAGCAAATCATTTAATTTTCCTAAACAATCTATCCCCACTTAAAATATGGAAAACAATAGTACCGACTATAGAACAATATAGGAAAAGAGATAACAATAGACAAAAATGGCAAAATTCTCACAAACTTCAAACTTTTCAATTCATATTGTTATAAACATGATCAACAATAGTAGTAGTATTATAATAGGAACAGTAGTGAAAGCAATAGCAGTAGTATTGGAGATCCAGAATCAATGACCATAGATCTTGTATAGGTTAAGCTTAATTAAGAAATAGAAGAAATTCACAATAGTGCAACACCATTGAGATAAATGGAGAGGGTCAGCATTCCAATACTTGTCTTCACTTTAAAATTATGTTCTAGCACACAGACACAAAAACTGAGTTCATCCTAAATGCATCCATCAATGCAAATACACTCTGTTTGTTGAGTTTCTATCGTCTCTCCTGCTTGCCAAGTGGCCCAGACTCATGTTGGTTTCTCTTTCCCAGTGTCAAGTCTAACTTAAAATAGATGTCATCTGTTGATTTGATAATGTAGAGAGTATTGAAGTGAACTGCCATGGTCGAACTGAGACACCTAAGGTCTTCCATCATCTGTCAACAAAGTCTCCATGCAGATGTTTCTTGGGGACCCTGGACTCCAGAAGAGGGTGAACTCCTCCACCCTCCAGAGCAGCTCCATGCCCCCAAGTCAACTTGCCCACAGGACAGTCCTCATACTTGTTTGCTTACCCCAACAGCTGGCTTAGCTGTGCTTGTACCATTAAGTCTTTTCTATGCACCTTCTTACTACATGACTCTTCCTTGGGGTCCTTGGATCCATAGGCACGCTCCAGAAAAGTGGCCATTCATCATATACGATTATTTAGATTTACACTAAAATAAAACTAAAAGAAAAATTCCACTGCCCCAGTTCAAATGGCCATATTTTAATTCTGCTCAGTGCAGGCCTGGAGCATTCCTGTAGGAAGGTCTACCCAGTATATTTTCCCTCCAGTCTATTTCCATTCATACCACATGAAATAACAAGTTCTGAGAGCCAATAGACTGAAAAAGGCTAAGTGAATGGGTTAAATCTTAAGTTAAGCAGATACTCAAGGATGCATGGATGCCTGGAACTTTTGAGAACAATTAATATATAACATAAATTCTGTTGCTCAATGCAATGCAATATAAGTATGTCAATTTCTTCAAATGTGGGTTTCATAAAATTGAGTTTTCAAGAAAAAATATCCCTAAACATCTCCAGCATCAAATTTTCAGAAATGCAAACAAGTCTTAGCATTTTGCAGAACAGAGTATGAGTATTCCTGGGCATAGTGAAGTAGCAGTTGGCAGTTATTTTGACTACTCATAGAATCTCTCTAAAACTAGTGTGAGCAATAATGTGCCTTCAGGGATGTTTCTTTGCCATGTTCTCCTCCATCTGTCTTCTAACAAACATCCTTATGCTGCAAAGGGATCATGTATTTGTGTTCCTGATATTTACCTGAATCCTGGCTCCTAAGAAACATCTAGTCCCACCAGAAACCAATCTGAAATACTGGCGACTGTAGACTCTTGCAGTATGTGTGCACTGCCTATAAAACCCTACTTTTATTTTTAATAAAATATCAACATATTGATGATTATAATGTACCAACCAATCACATGCAAAACACTAATGATGTCAACTCAACTATAAAAAAAGCCTGAAGCACTTACAGATTTTTGGTGGCAGGAATTTTAAAGAAATTCAAAACTAGCTATGATATTTAGATTCCACCAAGCACATTTCAAAGAATTATAGAAGAGCTATGTTGTAAAACTGTCAATATTTATAATGTGCTGCAAATGGCATCTTTGGCAAACTCTAAAGCTATACAAAAAGCATTAAATACCAACTTAAAAATGTTTGAAGGGAATACAGTTCTGGAAAATTCATTCTTTGATCCTAATTCATAGTGTTCCACTTCATCTTTTTTACTCCTTTTTAAAAAAAACATTCACTACCTTGGGTATTTGCTGTCCAGAAGGCAGTATGTTTAATTTATATTCAGCCAAGCAGTATTTTTTCCCCTATACTTTTTTGGTTTTTTGAGGAGTAACTGACACACTTATTTGTAGACATTTAAAGTCTATGACTTTAGATGGGTTGAGTTTCTCTCCCCACCCCGAGCAGAGCCTCGGCAGCTGAAGACCTCCAGGTCCAGCCACAGCCATGCTTAAGACCATTCTCCACATGTTTGGATGAACCTCATGCATGAAGGAACTGGCAGAGAAACCCAGGTGTGTGAGACCCGGGGTGTAGATCTCCAAGCCTGCTTGGATTGGGACTGGGGCCTCCTCCACCCAGATCCCCCATCTTCCAGGTGTTAGACCCACCAACTGCCCCCGGCGCTGTGTAATCCCATCAATAGCCAAGACCCAGAGATTATAAAACCCTGATCCTGGAAGAGAACAATGCAGAGTCTTCTGCCTCCGCGCCTGGTTGTCCTCACTGGGGTCCCTTGGAGGAGGGTGGGTTGAGTTTTCCTCCCCACCCCGAGCAGACCCCCGGCAGCTGAAGACCTCCGGTTCCAGCCACAGCCATGCTTAAGACCAGTCTCCACACGTTTGAACGAGCCACAGGCATGAAGGAACCGGCCGAGGAACCCAGGTGTGCAGGATCCAGGGCGTAGATTTCCAAGCCTGCTTGGATTGGGACAAGGATCTCCTCCACCAAGATCCCCCATCTTCCAGGCGTTACACCCACCAACTGCCCCCGGTGCCGGCATGTGTAATCCTACCAACGGCCAAGACCCAGAGTCTATTAAACCCTGCTCCCGGAAGTGTGTGGCCGCACGACATCTTATCATCTAGTTCTTACTCTGGAGAACCTGACAGGCTACCAAAAGTATCCTGCCCACACGGCAGAGTCTGACAAACTCCCCGTGGCATATTCAATGTGCCAAAAACCAGTAACAATGATGGGTCTCATACTCCTGACCCTGAAAGAGCCTCAAATGTGGCACTTTTTAAAATCTCAGGGCTAGGATGAAGGAGACGTTACTGGGGCCTGCTCGAGGCAATCGATGACCAATAGGATGACAGTGATACAGTGAAAAGTGTATGACATGATGATTTTACCTGCAGGTAAATTGTAGAACTGGTTACTAAGGTTAGGATGATTAATATATCATCCTGCTGAGTGTGTGCTCACATGCACATGTGTGCACCTGCACACTGAGGACGTTACAGGTAAACTCAATACCCAGTGATTCGCAAGCAAGCATCTCATTGATTATGGCGGCCAGGCTGCACATCAGAGCCTTAGAGCTCATCCTTCTTTGAAGGGACAGTTTGTATGCTTTGAACCACGTCTGCTTTTTATCCTTTCATGGTATGGGCTGGAGCGATAGCAAGCAAATCGACGAACAATGGGAGGACAGTGACAGTGTGGTACCAACACTTTATTCTGTTTTCTTTTCCAGTGCCACATGTAACAGTTCATTTAATCTCAGCAGAGCACTTCACCATCTCAACTTACATGAGAAAATGGAGACAGGGACTGGTTAAATTCTGAAAATCACTATTGGAAAGGGCAGCGAGGTTTGAGCCCAGGCTTGGCCTTGCTACTGAAATTCAATGCACAATTGTTTTGATTTTGATAGGATTTTCCTATCTAGAAGCCAAATGAAACTTATCTTTCAACACTACAAATCTTTGGCAAGTGAAACCACGTGGAAAGTTTGTCCATCCTACACAATTGCCAGGATTTCATGATACATATAAAATGGGTTGGATAAACATTTTATGACTATAGACTTAGCATTTTGAGGCATTTTCCTTTCCCATTTAATAGTTTTGAGGAAATCTATTGAATATAACAAAGGGTAAAATTACTGATTCCTCTAAAAAACCTGCAAATTACAAAGAGTAGTGACCTTGTTCTATCGCATTTTTGTAAGAAAATCTAACTATTTGAATAGAAAAAGTGAGAAATATTTCAAAGACAGGGAGTTTAACTGGGGTTATCTTGAGGCATTATGATTACTGAGTAACTTCCTATTCTTCCAGAAATACCTTGCTGATTCTTTACATTTTCCTATTTAGATTTCTATGTTGAGAAAGGCTCTAGCAATAACATCAGATTAGATTAGTTCCCATAGTGCCGTTTAGAATTCACAAGTGGATGTGAGCATAGAAAAAGCACGTGCCCACACCAAATTAGGAAGAACACGGGAGCTGAAATGGAAGATTCTCTCATCATTCTGAGGGACTCAAAGCTCTTTCCCTAGTTCAGGATGTCATAGGGCCCTGAGTACCTTAAGATACAGATTCCCAGAAAGCAAAAGTAAAACATTTCCTATGTTACAGGCCATCAGTGGAATTTCCAGAAGTAGTATATACTTCACTTCTTCATACACTTCAGAAAAAAAACCTGTTTCTAATGGACTATTTTTTCCACTTGGTCTCCTCATGTCTTGTCTAAGCAGAAGCAGAAGCTGTGATTATTTATTGGAACTTCTCAGCAAGGCTTTTGAAATCGAGCAGTGAATTCCAAACCTTATTTTTTAATTTTTATTTATTTATTTTTTTTGGGGGGTCCCATCTGGTGATGCTCAGGGGTTACTCCTGCCTCATGCATTCAGGAATTACTCCTGGCTGTGCTCGGGGGACCATATGGAATGCTGGGAATCGAACCCGGATTGGCCACGTGCAAGGCAAACGTCTTACCTGCTGTGCTATTGCTCCAGCCCCCCAAACCTTATTTTTAAATGAACACAGCGGCGTTCGATTTGCAAAGGTAGAAAGGACTGAAATTCGTACCTTGGCAGGTGAACTTTTTGGAGGGAGTGGTGAGTAAGAGTTTATCCGCCATTTCTCCAGGCCCAGCACAGCGAGCGATTCCTGGTTCCTTATATTCTGACTTTACCCAGTCGGATAACCACTGCATGTTACAGTCACAGTAAAGAGGGTTGGCACCAATGGCTCTGGAAAACAACACCACAGAAGCAAACACACACACACAAACACACACATACAAACACACAAGTATGGAAGTGCTGTTATTTCCTAAGGGAACATAACCTTGAGTGCTGCCCAGTAGGAAATCCCTGGAGGTCTACTGACAGAAGATTAACATACACTGTGCATATCTTTCCCTTTGTGATGCTACTGACAAGAAGCATGGACTAGAGAATGGGACCAGGCTAAGCTTCTTCTAGGGAACTGCTGGTTAAGCCACTTTAAGTTTTTGATAATGACATTCAAGTGGTTGGATAAGGTAGGATAGAATGGCAGCCTCAGGGGCTAGTGGATATGGGTACACAGACTTAGATGGGAAAGGGTATGAGAAAATTTTTATTTTAAAACTGTGATTCTTACTCATATTAAGTAGTAGTATTGATGGAAAAGCACTCAAAATAACTAACAGTTGAAAGATATTGGGCAATTATTATATGCAGAAACTGCCCTAAACCATTTACATGGATTACCTCATTTTAAAATCCCAAATAGGATTTCCATGAGGTCAAGATAATCAACAACCCACTTTATAGGTAAAAAATGGGGCCACACAAGTGAACAAATGGGCTCATGAATATGCTAAATTTTTGGCACAGGTTGTAGATACAAAAAGCAGAATCTTACATATTCTGACACATCACCAAGTTCAGATGAGTAATGTTTATATGTGGACAATCTAAGCAAAATTAATAGTATTATTTTAATTAGGAGTCCCCCTAGATGTCAGCTGAATGATAATCACTGATACACTAATAATTTTCATACAAGCTCTAATTGCAACATGGAAAATGCTATGTTCACATATCAACACGGTATCTTCACATGTCAAAACCATACCTTCTGTCTAATTAAAGATCAACAAAATGATGTTTAAACCACTTGATGCCAGTTGTTAAGATCTTACTATGCCCCGAAGTGCATTGGCACAGTGAAAGGAGCAGAGATATTTATGATATTTTAGGGGGTAAAATGCAGACAAGTGAAATCCATGGCAGAAGAGGCCATGTGACCAGGAAGCGTCAAGCTGCCTCCGTGAGGGGGGGAGCGTGTGAGTGAATCACCAAAGGAAAGTTCCTCCTAACCCCCTCCCCCCGCCATCCTCACTGAGCACAACAGACCTCCTCAGCCTTTCTCTTTCCTCTTCTTGTTGTGCTACTTTTCCTGCCCTCTCGCCCCTTGCCCCCTCACTAGAGTCCTAGCCAAGGTGTGTCTCACCCAAAGGGTTTTCATGGAATTTTCCATGAAGTCTGATTTTGACTTTGACATGTGAACTGGGGATCAAACACGAGAAACTCCAAGTCTTACTTCCTGCAACCTAACATTGACGTAGATAAACCTACACTGATCACGGTCTCCGTATGGCAAATGCAGATGATGTGTAGTTTCTTATTGGCTCCTAAACTCTTGTCATCAACCCTTCTGTATTTTCTAAACTTGTATTTTCAGGGTTTGCCAAGCTTTGGGGGAAAAGGACAAAACCAGGAGATAACATGGCAGGGACTGGTGCCTGGAAATGCGGGAACCGAGGGACAGATTTAAGCAATGGCACAGAATTGCCACCAGATGGTGCCAAACTCAGCCTGACCTAGGAAGTCTTTGGCGTCTTCGGAACTTCCAGGTTTGCCATGGCCTTAACTTTATAGGTAAAAATAAACACAAGAAATGAACTCAACGGACATTCTGGACTCCTTTGATCACATACATTAACATTACTTTTTACTGTACTTCCAAGAACTATGGAGGAAAAACAGATCACTGTGAGAAAAAAATGCAAGGAAAAAGCAGTTCACTCAAGTATATGAAGGTTTCCCCCTATTATTTATTGATCTGTGGACCTTGTTCAGTATCTTTGCATGGTATCTTTGTCAATACTGAGTAATATTTTCTAAATGAGTAAATTCTGTTTGAGCAAATCAGGACAGGCTTCATGGAGGAGGCGATGCATGTACTCAGACAGTAGGATTTGGAGGACTGAATTGAATGTAAGTAGATCTTTTTAGGAATGCAAACCAGCATAACAAAGGGTCCAGCTAGGAAATGGGGGTAAGAGTCATGAAAAGACTTTTCTAGCAAAGGAAAGAGAATTCAGTTAATGAGGATGGAGGGCCAGAGAGACAAATTAAGGTTATTTTGTAAAATGTGATGTACTTAAGTTGGAAATATTTATATTTCTTTAAGAAGTGGAATCAAATCTAATCTTAGTTGACACAATAAAAAGGGTGGCACAGGACTGTGTTTCAAACCCACTTGCCAGGAAATGTTTGAGGCAAAGCCCAAATTCATAAGTAAGGTACTCACAGGTGTGATAATGCAGAAAGATCATTAAAAGCACCTTCGGGCACAGCAGAAATATCATTTCCATGTAAAGAACTAAAAGCAAAAAAAAGCAAACTCAAATTTCCTATATTTCAGAATGTTCAGAAAAGAATTCCATTCATGCATTAGAATTCCCTTTAAGTTAAAGCATTTTGACTCAGGACCGTCACAATCTCATTTCAACAAATATTATTGGCATAATAGGGTAACAGTTTGGAAAATAAAGTTAGTCACACCCTCACATCATTTGCATTCAGTAATTTTGAGACTGAAGGGTTAAACGTTGAAATAAAAGTAAAAATACATTGGAATAAAATATAGAAAGTGTCCTTCTTATAAATACATGGCGAGGGAAACTTTCAAAAGCAATCCATAACACTTGAAAGCCATAATGGAAAACAATGATGAACTTTGGACAACATGACCTTTTCCTATAATATAAAGGATTACATATCAGGAACAGAACCCAAATGCTTCAAACATGTGTAAAATACATAAGTAAGATACATAATTGCTTCCTACCATAGCCTACAAACCCAAAGTAGTATATGGAGGAAGATTTGTTTTATAAGGCCAAACCACGTGGCTACAGAAAAAGAAAAATACCACAAGCAGGCCATTAGCGTGAGAAGCACAAATACCCAGCACATAACGTAAATATACTTAATGGCTCTAGTCACTAGGAATACAATTTAAGACAGAAAGAGAAAATAATATTCCACCTGTCATATTACAAAAATGAAAGGGCAAGGACATTCGATATTTGCAATAGTGTTTTGGATCAGGTACTTTATATTAAGCAATAAATGAGAAAATAACTTTGTAAATTGACAACATGCTGCTTGGGGAACAATATGAGCGTTTTCTCTGGCATGCTCCCAAAGTCCTGGATGCAGATTTCCCCTAGAAATCATCTCCAAGATGCTGACATTCGGGCACCTAGATGAAGATGTGGCTGTTTACTGGCACACTGGAGAGACTAATGAAAATGTGAAATTAAGTCAAACGAGACCCTAAAGATAAGATAAGGATGATTGAATAAGTTGTAGCTGCGTCATCCTATGGAGTCCGCTGTACTCAATCAGCGATTGAAGAATATTTCGGGTGCCATGGAAATTGTCTACATGAATTGTTGAATAAAAAAGCACATAAGGCAAAGAAAGCAAATAAGGCAGAACAAGGATAAATCCTCTTGGTAGATTTTACAAATTCCAAAGTCTGTGGGCATGCATCTAACAATATATAAAACCAAGTGCATAGAAAAGAGGGAAGAGAAAATAGTTTTACATGCTTATTCTGGGGGAGGAAGTCGGGACTGAGGATTAAGTACAATTTAGCGTAAAAATGTGTTCCTATATTATGTAACTTTGAAGGAAGCTAAAAATTTCAATTTATTTCATCATTATTTCAATCAATATAGAATATATATCTTTATAAATGCGTTATCTAATAGCTAAAGCAAAAATAATTATATAGGACAAAAAAAATCCGGTGTCCAAACTGAAGTAATGACACAGGAAGACAGGGACTTTCATGCTTCTACGCTGTTTCTAGTAGACATTTCTGAAAATACCCAGGAAGCGACAAGGCAGTTGCATCAATAAAATGACAACCCAAAGCTCAGCTCCCTTAGAAAGGAGGCATTTTGTTGAACAAAGGGTGCTTACAGTAATCGAAGAGATTTCAATCCATCGAAGGTTCGTGAAGGAATACATCTCAAACGGTTGTAACTAAGAATTCTGAAAGCACAGAGAAGCCAGTTTGTTTCACTCAGGAATCTCAAAATAGACCAATGTCAATTCTTAAATAAGGCAGATTAGAGAAAGGTCTTAGAACATCTTAAAAGACGGAGAATACTGATGCACAATCTCTCTCTCTAATCTCCATGCTGCTTTATGCCTCTAGCTACATTCTGTGTGTGTCACAGTGCTAATAAAACACATTTTTATTGTTGATGCTTTAAATAACTCCTTGGCCTCCAACATGGCTTTCCCAGGAAGTCACTCTAAGGCTGTCCCCCCAACCCACTCACAAATATGAATGCTTCCTCTTTCATAGGTTTTGAATAGTACCCAGCACCTTTTGTATTATCTGTATTTGTTTGCAAATAAAAGCTTGATCTGCCTCTATCTCCAAAGAGATCCAACGAGAGCCCTGTGATCCAAGAGTTGTGTTTTCTGGAAGGACTAGCACCTAAGAATGCATTTTCTCTGTTGCATGAATAAGGACTTAGATCCAAGCATTCACACTCACAAGGTAAGGAGCTGAGACATGTTACTGAAGCTCTGATTCGAGAGGGTGCTTATTCGGTTGTTACTCAAGTCTCTGAAAAAGAAGGAAGGGAGGCTCTTGGTGAGTTTTAGAAAGAAGACTCTTCACCCGACATCGCTAACACTGGGGAACCTAGGGGTCACCTGTAATGTCACTCAGAAATATTCACAATTTCCAGCTGAACCGATCTTCTTCCCTGACACAAAGAGTCACTGAGATACACATACATGAAAGAGTCGCAGAATAAGGGCAAGAGAGAGAATATGACACGAGCCCTATATAAATCAAACCCTGATTCAGGTTTTGTTTCCTGGAACCACACATGGTCCTCCAAGCATCCCCGGGAATGATCCCTGAGCACTGCACAGTGTGTCTGATAACCCCTCTTAATCACCCCGTCACACCTGTTTAATTACACTTACTATGTTCTCATCATAAACAATGTTTAAAACAATGATTCAAATTCATAAATAATGATTAAAATCTACCTTTGACAAAGCGATAGCTACACAATAGATCCTTAGTAAATTTCTTTTTTCTTTTTTAATTTTTTGGTTTTAGAGCCACACCTGAACGTGCTCAGGGCTGACTCCTAGCTCTGAGCTCAGGAATCATTCTTGCTGGGTCCAGAGAACCATCCGGGATGCCAAAAATTAAGCCTGAGTCAGCCAAGCGCCCTACCCGTTGTCTGTCTCTCTAACCTCTAATGTCTTTTTCGTGGAGAAGTAAATGGGATGTGTTTTTTTTTTGGGGTGGGGCAAGGGGATGGGAAGTGCACTCAGCGGTGATCAGGTCTTACTCCTGAATTTGCACTCAGTTAATTCCCTGGCTGTGCTCAGGGATTGAACTGGTGTGGAAAGCAAAGTATCTTACTCTGTCATATTTCTCTGTCCCATGAAATTTAGGTGTTTTTTTTTAATTTTGGGACCAAAGGCTTCTTCCTGGCTCTTCTTTTTTTCTCTTTTTGAGTCACACCCGGTGATGCTCAGGTGTGAACACCTGGATTTACACTCAGGAATCACTCCTGGCAGTGCTTAGGGGACCATATGGGATGCTGGGAATTGAATGGGACAGCAGCGGGCAAGGCAAAAGTCCTACCCACTGTGCTATTGCTCTAGCCCTCTTCTTCTTCCTGACTCTGTGCTCAGTGATCATTCGTGGTGGGGTATGGGGCTCCTATGTTATGGGGAGGAAAGCCGGGCCAGTAGGGCACAAGGCAAGCACTTCACCCGCATGCCCTCTCTAAGCCCTTGAGATTTACACGTTTTATAACCAAAGCTAAATGACTATTTTTAAGACTTTTTTATTTTGGTTTATAAATTTTATTTGTGAATGCTATCTTATTCTTACATACACATCACTGTCACTGTCACTGTCCTCCATTGTTCATCGATTTGCTCGAGCGGGCCCAGTAACATCTCCATTTTGAGACTTGTTGTTATTGTGTTTGGCATATTGAATACATCACGGGTAGCTTGCCAACCTTTGCCGTGCAGGCGAGATACTCTCGGTAGCTTGGTAGGCTCTCTGAGAGGGGCGGAGGAATCGAACCCAGCTCGGCCGGGCTGGCTATGTGCAAGGCAAACACCCTACCACTGTGCCATCGCTCCAGCCAAACATACACATATATATTAATAATTATATACTATAGCATAGAAATGTGAAATATTGTGTATTGTTCATTCTGCAAAAACGTACTAAATATATACATACAAAAAAGAATCAACACATACTATGTATCAGATAGATGTGTATATATACAAATTCATTACTTCTTGGTAAGGTATTTTCAAAATATACAAACAAAAGGAATTTTAATTAATAAAAAAAAGATTCTGGGTCATGATTTATATTGAGTGATTTGAATTTATTTTACATGTTGTGTAATTTACATACACTGTATTCTTAAGTAAGTTATATGAGAAAATTGAAAATTCACAAAAGCTGAATATTACACATACTTTTATCAAAATCCAAATAAAGTACAAATAAAGTATAATGGAATCATAAAGGTTTTTTTTTTTTGCTTCTGGGGTCACACCCAGCGATGTGCAGGGGTTACTCTTGGCTCTGCACTCAGGAATTACTCCTGGAGGTGCTGAGGAGACCATATGGGATGTCGCGGATCAAACCCGGGTCGGCCTCATGCAAGGCAAACGCCGGACCCACTGTACTATTGCTCCGAAAAAGAAGGGAGGAAAGTTTTGATACTAACAAAAAGCTAATGAGAACTTCCTAAATAATCCACCTTCCTTTTTTTCCTTTTTAGCCACACCCAGTGATGCTAAGGGCTAACTCCTGGCTCTGAGCTCAGGGATCACTCCTGGTGATGCTCAGGAGACAATCTGGGGTACCTGGGAGCAAACCTGGTCAGTACAAGGCAAGCACCCTGCCCAATGTTCTATCACTCTGACCCCTGATAATTCACCTTCTTTACTGTTGAAGTACTAAACTTAACATTTAAAGATAAATGAATGTATGTGTGTGTCGTGTGTATATGGGCTGGAGCGATAGCACAGCGGTAGGGTATTTGCCTTGAGCGCAGCCAGTCTGGCCGAGCCGGGCTTGATTCCTCCGCTCCTTCTTGGAGAGCCCGGCAAGCTACCGAGAGTATCTCACCCGCACTGCAAAGCCTGGCAAGCTCCCCGTGACGTACTCGATATGCCAAACACAGTAACAACAAGTCTCACAATGGAGATGTTACTGGGCCCACTAGAGCAAATCGATGAACAATGGGAGGACAGTGACAGTGACAGTGAATGTATCTACATTAGCACAAGGTACACATAGCATAATGAGTCAGTAGTAACAAGCATCTCTAGATCTATCAATTCTCAGTTTTTACTTCCAGACTGGTTCTTAATAATCAAAGCTGTCAGACAAATTACTCAATCCTGAGCTGACCCTTTGGAAATCACATCAACTTAATGCTTTATTTAACAGAACAGTTATAATCACGTCTGCAGCTCTCAAGTAATTATAGGCAGAATAACACCCATTTTTTCAAAATTTAATCATTTTTCATTCAAGCCATCCAATATGTTTTATAAAAACTGATTTGATTTGTCTTTTCTTTTTCTTTTTCTTTTTTTTCTTGCTTTTTGGGTCACACCCAGCGATGCTCAGGGGTTATTCCTGGCTCTGCACTCAGGAATTATTCCTGGCGGTGCTTGGGGGACCATATGGGATGCCGGGGATTGAACCCAGGTCAGCTGCGTGCAAGGCAAACGCCCTACCAGCTGTGCTATCACTCCAGCCCCTGATTTGATTTTTCAATACTTAGAAAATAAAATTATCAACAGCATTTTTACCACCTTAACATACCTACAAGTCTATGTAGAGAAATGGGACCCATCTGAAATGAGTTGCTTGAATTCACTAATTAGGAATAAAAAAATTGTTATTCTAGAAACAGGCTGGAGCGATAGCACAGTGGGTAGGGCATTTGCCTTGCCCTGCAGTAGGGCATTCGCCTTGCAGTCAACCTGAGTTCGATTCCTCTGCCCGTCTCAGAGAGCCCGGCAAGCTACCGAACCCGCACACAGGGTTCGCTCCCTTTGTGATCACTCCTTGGGAACTTGCAAAGCTTGGCAAGCTTCCCGTGATGTACTCAATATGCAAAACACAGTAACAGGTCTCAGGATGGAGATGTTACTGGGTCCACTCGAGCAAATTGGTTAACAAAGGGAGGACAGTGCTACAGTGCGGTGCTATGTTCTAGCAACACTCCTAAGCCAGACATATTTATCCTAAAATCAGAAAAACTTATGTGCGCGTGTGAAGTAGTTTTATAAACTACCATAACATCAAGGCATCTCTAAAAATAAATTTATGTAAAGTAATACTGTATCTTTAAAAATTACACACAAAACGAGATCAAAATATTTGTATATTTAATATAGCCTTGAATTTATAAGTTAAAGACAGTAAAAATGTTCACTGATTTAAAAATGTTAATTTAGGAGATCAAATTAATCAGAAAATATTCACTGTTAGGTTCCTTTTTTTAATACTTATCATGGCAGCACTTTTGTCAAGTGGACTTAAATGCTGGACAGCTGATATGAATTTTATAAAATAATTAAATACTGACAGCTCGTTTATTGTTTTGTTATTATATATTCCACAAGAGAATCAAAGTTTCATATTTCAGTACAATTATTGCTCTCTACCAATTTTTTTTTACTTCAAGAATAAAGAACTGTTTTCCATTTTCATTTCCTTGGCTTGTCACGAAATAGTCCCTGTCCTTTACCACTAGAGGTATCTGATCCACTGCTTTTCCATAGTTCTCAGATACTTAGAGCGCATCCTATATGCACTGGGAACTGAGGGGGTTATTTTTCTAAGAGGCTCAATCGCCTGATGGATATTCAATGAAGACATAGTTAGTGATCCAGAACCACAATGAGCAAGAGAGATGCGACTAACTGTAAATGATTTATACTATCTGAAAGTCTCACTCACTCTTCTGTCCCTTGCAAACCTATCTTTATGAAACAGAAGGAGAAGGAAAAGATATAAAAAAAAATTACTCACATAAGAGTTAAATGCTTGTAATTTGAAAGTTCCTTGGGAACCAGTGTAAACTGGTTCCCATCCAGATACCTAAAAACAAACAAACAAACAAAAAAGAAATAATATTATTTTTTTGAAAAGTATATTAAGTATATACCTTTATATACTTGTTGTTACTGTGTTTGGCATTTTGAATATGTCACGGGTAGTTTGCCAGGCTTTGCTGTGAGGGTTTAGATACTCTTGGTAGCTTGCCGGGCTCTCCTGTTACAGGGCCCGCTCGAGCAAATCGATGAACAACGGTATATAAAAATTATATAAAATGCTATTTTTTTGAAAAGTGGCACATGGTGGAATAGTTGACATTTCAATCTTAGTCAAGCTAGCACCTAGCAATTTTTGTTTAAGGTGTCATTTTCTTAGCTAGCATCACCATTTAGGAGAGAAAAAAAAAACAACTCAATATTCTAATGCTGTGGAATTCATCTGAGGGTCACACAGGGTAAGTTACGAAACAGAGGAGAAGCAGGGTAAATTATGAAACAGAGGATTCCAGTTCTTGTGTATTTCCTGAAGCAAGGATAGATCCAATTTGGGTGTCATCAAAAAAATCAATCAATGAACTGTATTTTTACTAAGTAGCCAAGTCACTTGTATAGGTGAAGACTGTGAAATGTGCAGTCTTGCTCCTATGGGTGGGGACATTCTCCACTACCTTAACGTGTGTCATTGAATTTGGTAAATAAGAGTGCCTGGTGTTAAGGAGATACCTGGAACTTTGAATACAATTAAATCTAAGTTTAAAATACATTCCTGGTGTTTTACTACGGTATTCTTTTTCAATGATACGTTGGGGAGGTTTGTAGGACATTACCACATAGATCAAGAGCACAGATATGTAATGCAATAATCAAATGCTCACAGATAAGTAAAATTTACCTTTATAATTATAGCAAGCAACATAATAAAAAAATTAAATTGACTTTGGCATAACTGATAAGACTCAGCTCCCTACCCACAATGAAGAATGCTTAAAGTTTTATTCATGATGTTAAAAAAGTAAAAAAAGAACATGTTTCTTTCCAAATCTGCTCTTTTCCAGAAATTATAGTGAAATGTCTTTTAGAAATCCAGGCAATCTGGCTATGATCAAAAACTGCATACTGAGCATGTAGCCCCTTCTACCCCAGCAAATATTTCAAAATAGAAACAGTTTCATGAAAGAAACGCGTTACCAAAATGCGTAATAAAATATTTCATGGAGAGTGAGACGTAAGTTATGATTCCGTAAGCGTACTCAAACGTTATGACTTTCTGGAAAATAAGCATCAAGCTTATTTTTGTTCTGACACGAGAGGGCGCCAGAATCCGATACATTTTAACACTCCCCCTTTATTCCAGAGAATGTGCTAACAAGGAAGTTAAAGAGATCCAGAATTTATGGTATGGATGTTTATATGCAAAGCAATCTGACAAGGAAACTTGTGTGGAAATTATTTAAATAATTAGTACCATTTGTTTACAAATTCTTTAATAATTCAGTAGAATACAAGCATGGGATTTTTCTCATAGAAAAGGATCGTGCTGACTTGGGATAGTTCTAACAATCGCATGCCATGATTCTTAGATATCAAATTAGAGTTCACCAGACATAAGTTACTACCCTCCTTATCTTGGTAACAACTTTTAGTTAGAAAAAAAGTACTTTTAATAATTAATAGAAAAATAGCTTGAAAATTTGAGTAGCGATCAGAAGACAGAGGCAGCATGGGGACCAAGCCATTTCTCATATGCAAATTTGCAAGGAAATTAAAGAATGCTTTAAGTGAGTCAGTTCAAGTGAAGGAAGGGATTTAGTGGCAACGATGATGCAAAAATTAGGGTGAATGTTGTGTTCTGGGCCTCATGAGTGAGTCTCTTCAGGGACTCTAGGCTTCTCACCAGAACAATCCACAGGCATCACACTTTGTGACACCGAATGGAGGTCGAGCTTCCCAAATAAGCAGAATCAAAGCCAGAGTAAGCATTTCAGTTCCTCCACTACAGAGCCTGCTCAGTTAACAACTGTGACCAGCAGCAAAGGAAACAGAACGCTTTTCAGTCTCTCAACGTCAAGAACGAGCTTAACGTTCTACCTGCGCGAAAATCATTCTTCTTTTCCTCTAAGTGAGTTTCTCAATTAAGAACTAATCTAAGATTCACAGAACTCCACGTGATTTGAAAACAAGTCCTTTGAAAACCGAGAGGATCTTTTGAGCCCATTACCTATGTTCCATGTTGCTAAGAGTTTATCAGAGCTGCTCATTTTGAATGGCTGTACACGCATTACATTAGGACTTCAGTCATTTTCATACATGGATCCACACAGAAGAAATAAATAAAAGTGAAATGC
Organism: Sorex fumeus; assembly: GCF_029834395.1. Taxonomy (NCBI): domain Eukaryota; kingdom Metazoa; phylum Chordata; class Mammalia; order Eulipotyphla; family Soricidae; genus Sorex; species Sorex fumeus. The sequence continues at coordinate 4,765,968 of NW_026606134.1, read as the reverse complement.
TTATTTGATTTTATGTCAAGTGTTTGGTATCCTAGTGTACTGAAAATAGGAATATTATAAGAGGGTTCTTTGACTTGCATTTCCTCCTCATCTATAGTAAGAAGCATCTAATGGAAGGTGGGAAGGGCTAATACCTAGGATTTTATATTATAATGTAATTTGGGTCTCAATTATGACACTCTTAGGGAAAACATGTCCCATTCCTCTACCTTTGGACTGGACTCTGGCCCAAGTCCAAATGATAGTGGCTCGGTTAAAAGATCATTCTCATTTCTTCCACACCCCAATCTATGTATTGACTTCATGTGGTGACACAGTCTCCCAAGAGGCAAAATGGTGAAGAAAAATCAGCCATCAGAAATAGCCCAGACGTGGAAAGTGATCTAAAAGACCCATTTTCAAGACTACATTTGAGGGGACATTAATCATATAATATACTCCATGACGGCAGGGCTACAAGAGACAAATAATTATGGGAATTAGTGTCTATTTTATTAACATTCTTTCTTAGAGGTTCAGAGTATACCATATGATACAAAAGACACTAAGAAATCTGAGAGTGGAGGATGAAGAGGAGAAGGAGAAGGAGAAGAAGAGGAGGAGGAAAAGGAGAGAAGGATAAGAGGAGGAGGAGGAAAAGAAGAGAAGGAAACGAAGAGAAGGAGGAGGAGAAGAAGGAGGAAGAGAAGAACAAGAGGAGGAAGAGGAGGAAAAGAAGAAGCGGAAGAGGATGAGGAGGTTAAGAAGAGGAGAAGGTAGAAGAGGAAGAGAATGAGAAAGAGGAGGAGGAGGAAAAGAGGAGGACAAGGAAAGAAGGAGAAGGAAGCGAAGAAAGAAGAAAAAGGTAGGTAGGAAGGAAGGAAGGAAGGAAGGAAGGAAGGAAGGAAGGAAGGAAGGAAGGAAGGAAGGAAGGAAGGAAAACCATCAGCTCTCTCAAGAGTATCCCAACTAACTTTTACATATTAAGGGTTTTATATGATACGAATGAAGGCTCATAGAGTTTAATTTGTAAACAGGATTCTGAAGATTTTTGTTCCCTCTCCATTTTCCTTGGTGTGTGAAGTATTGTTAAGGAATGTCAGCTGAGCTGTACTTACAATTCGGTGACATCTCTTGGGATGCCTTTGGGCAAGGCCTTGAGGCCCTTGTTGCTACACCGCACCACGGTGTCCAGGCACGCACACTCCGCAGGGCAGCGGGACAGAGGGGAGCAGCTATTGTCATCGTTTCCTAGATTGCCAAAGGAGAGACAGGAAGATGGAGATGCATGGCTCTGAAGATGCCAGGGAGGATGGGCTGGCTTTAAATTAATGTAACAAATACGAGAGTTTGGACTATAGATTACTTGCTTTACTTGTTTACAAATCAGACACCATATGTTCTGCTCTGCATTGTTTTCAGGTTGCCTGTGGCAGAATTTCAGATTATAATTCACAATTTTTATTATCACCACAAGTATACGAGTGATTTTCTGTGCTCAGTTATTTATAAGAATTATACTGAATTATGAGAGTATTGTAAGGAGACAAAGTTGAAGAGCTATAAAGGGACAGTCTGATTAGAAATTGTTTCCTAAAAATAGACAACTCAAATGAGCTCTTCACTCCCTGACAATAGTGAGAGAACCTACTGTGCTGCTGGGAATCAAAGATGACACAGAGAGCCTGAGGAAGGAAAAACAAGTATTTGTATTGACAAACTCGAATTTCTTTCTGATTCTTGATGCTCCCTTAGGACAATGGTGGTACCGATGGGACAGGCATGGAGCAGAGATGCTTCCTGATTTTTGTCTCCTCAAGAAGGATTTCATGAAGAGACTCACAAATAAATCTCAGAAAGAGCAATACACCGCAGAGATGCCTCCACATGCCAAAGTCACTATTCAGTAAAAAATTTTACTCTAGCTGTATCAGCTTATTTCAAACTCTCCCATGCTGCACGCAGGCCAGGACTCTGCCACGTACACCAGGCGACCAATGTCTGACCAAGGTTTTATTTATTTTTTTGCTTTTTGGATCACACCCGGGGATGCACAGGGGTGACTCCTGGCTCTGCACTCAGGAATTACTCCTGGTGGTGCTTGGGGGACCATACGGGATGCTGGAAATCGAATTCGGGTCAGCCTCGTGCAAGGCAAATGGTCTACCTGCTGTGCTATTGCTCCAGCCCCTGACCAAGGTTTTCTTACCATCATCACAAGTGAAGTCCTGGATGGCAACATCCTGGATGGGAATTTCTTTAAGGAAATAGGGCTTCTGACAGCGAGGGTTTCCCGTTACAATTCGTTTCTTCCGGAGCCACTCTCCCAACCAGGCCAGGTAGCAGTTACAGTTAAAAGGATTAGCCAAGAGGTTTCTGAGTTGCACATGGGAAAAAATTACAAGGTTGGCCTTAGGGTTTCACTCTGTTCTCAAGATCCCACGCCACCATCTTTCCACGCAATTGCTTTCCAAACGATTCTTCCTTCTTCGTATTCCCTATCCATTTTTAACGCAATGTCTGGGATGCAAATCCTGTTGAACCTATTTGTTTGGAACTTAATATATACTACTACCACTTTCGTATATAAGTTCTTTAAATAACTGCATGCAAAAAATAAAGTGAAGGCAGCAATTTGGGGTTTAAGCAGTGGATCTGATAGATATCTCATTTAGAGATAATTTAAACTTGTCAGAGATCCCACTGGCTGTCAAACTTTCCTACACTGATAATGCAGTAATTTAATATAAAGATGAAGGCTGATTACCTTATATTATTGAGTTTAACCTGACAACAGCTATTTCATTAATTTGTCATTTCAAGATTTCCATCTCTTATTTGCTCAAGAGAATAGGTTTCCCATCTAAACTGACAGCCAAGTTGATTAAATGCCAGTTATAAAAATGAATTTACTTCTACAAATCTCAATACTTTTGGCATCTCACTACTTCAGCACAAACCTATTGACAATCCCATTATTTATAAACATGCCATCTTTAATAAGCACAAATTAGTCACTCGATGTAAAATGTCACATTTTATGTGCAAAGAGGATTAAGTACTTTACAGATGGATGGGTGCTTCTTTAATGATTTCTTTAGTGATTTGAGTCATGTAGAACATGGTTATTTTTTTTCTTCCTAACTCCCTTTTGAGTTTAGATTAGTACATTTCACTGTTGCCATTACCAGGAACCCCTATCAGTTATAAGATTTATAATTCCAAAGGCTGTTTCTAGACACTTACATACTGAAGGCCTGAAAATCATTGTTTGGAGATTTTTCTTTTTTGTGGGGAAAGGAAGGATGACATTTGGGTTCTATTTATAGACTCACAGATATTCCTTATTCCCAGACTGAATACCTAAAACATTCTCTTAGACAGGCTCAATCTATTTCTCCAGCACTTTCCTAGCTTTATACTAAATGGCCTCTGGTGACCAGCCCATGCTATGGGCCTGGTCATCCTAATGTACTTCGTGTCACTGAGAATGCTCCTTTGGAGTCCAATTGGTTGGGAATTGCCCTATCAACTCTGTTTTATGATACTCACACTGAAGACTCCAATGTGAGAACACAGCGGAAAGCCGATCATATTTTTTAGAACAATGGAACGAATTTTAACAGAAGCAAATCTGCCTTTTTGTGACGCCCAAATTCCCCATCTCATTTTTATGAAAAACATAATAATGTATTAACTCGCTATTAATAAAAATCATAGCTATCACATATGGGATCAAGCCCCGTGCATATGAAGGGGATTTTTCATACTTACAGAGTAGATAGAGAATGAAGAGTATCGAACGCCCCTGGTGCAATTGTAGTAATTTGATTATCGTACAGAGAGAGCAAACGCACAGAACTGAGGCCTATGAAACTGTCATTCCCGACACAGCTTATGCGATTACTTCTCAACATCCTGAGGGGAAAAAGAGAACACGATCAGGGAGATAAAGCATTAGGCAAGAAACTCAGCTGCCTATCCCAGGACCGAAATAACCTCTCTTCACAAATGAGTCACACTCATTACTGTTTTCTGGGTGGTTACTCATCATTACAGTGGCTACAGGTATGTGCTGAGAAATCTCTGCAGGCAGAAATTCGTGGAGTTTCGCTAATGACCCTCTGTTACAAAAATCAAGGCGAATCTCCCCAAGGACTAAAACCCCCTGTGATGACAGTGGACTGCTTGCTGTAGATACTGTGATCATGTTTGCGTGATTACACTGGGTCCTAATTCGTGAAGAGCAAAGACCTGGATTTGTGGATGGTTGGCAGCATTGCAGATAAGGGTGAGCAAAAAGAAGGAAAGAATCATGAGTGAGGCAGGAAAGCAGCCACAGTCATGGCAGATGAATAACGGTCTTTAAGGGACATCCATGCTAAGTCAACATCAGTCCAGGCTGGAGGCTGGAGGGTACCTGACTGAGTACCAAGCCCGCAGTAACTGTGTTATCTCTGATTCACAGTGTATTGCTTTTAGTTGAGAACTTTAAAAGTAGCTTCTTGTTGAACAGGAACTTTTGTTCACAGTGAAGCTTAAAGGGGCTTCTCTTAACAAAATTCTGACCACGTTTTTCAGACTTTGCCCTCATTTGGATGGACATTTTCTGTCATTTCCTCATAGTGGATCCTGTTCTCAATTCCTGCCTATTTATTTAGAGTGTCTGGAAGAGGAGTACACAGAGCTTCTAAATCTGCCATATAAAAATAAACAGTTGCCTTTACAGAAGAATTTGTAGAATTTCCCAATGTTCTAAATTTTCCTTAAAATTTCCAGGCAGGGTGGACAACCCCGGCTTCTGGTAGACAACGAAAGGATATAAAAAGGTGTTGCAGGGGCTGGAGCAATAGCACAGCAGGTTGAGTGTTTGCCTTGCAAGCAGTCGACCCAGGTTCGATTTCCAGCATCCCATATGGTCCCCCGAGCACCGCCAGGAGTGATTCCTGAGTGCATGAGCCAGGAGTAACCCCTGTGAAATGCTGGGTGTGACCCAAAAAGCCAAAAAAAAGTGTTGCAAAGAAATTAAACACAGATTGCACTTCCAATGCTACAATGCTCGGGGGTAATTAAGAGCTGCCCCTTGTGCATTCTGCTAAATGAGTGATGAGAAGAAAGGGGGTGTCTCTTCAGGCAGGCAGCCCTGAGCTCAGGAGGCAGATACGCAGGACCCCGCGTCTCTCTGAGCCCGGCCCTTTGCACCACTGCTGTCAGACAGAGGTTCTCTGTGGGATGAGACCGGAGGGTGTTACCCCCATGACACCCTCGGCCAAGGAACCTATGTGACCAGCTGCCTCGACGACAGAGCACACTGTGATGTCGCAGGCATCTGTGCGCAGCCCTGGCACGAAAGGACTTTGGGCAAAAGTGAGGTTTGGGATTCTCACCAGCACAATCACTAAGGGCTGCTTCGTGGCTATAACAAAGTCTTTTAAATCTTGCAAAGGGTTCAGATTCTGTTTTTGCTGTTGCTTTTGGGTATCTCTTCCAACTTATCAATTTATTGAAAAAAACTGTTCACTATTAGGTTTCAGTTGTAGTATTCCAACACCCATCCCTCCAATAGTGTAATTTCCCAGCACCCGTGTCCCTCCCATCATCCCACTCCCCCACCCTCCCTCTATGGCAGGCACTTTCCTTCTCTCTCTCTCTCTCTCTCTCTCTCTCTCTCTCTCTCTCTCTCTCCTTTTTGGCATTATCTCTTCCAACTTTGAAGCCATACACTGCATCCCCCATGACAATATACTTTAGAAAGAATTCAATCTGCACACACCCTCTGTAGGACTGCCAAGGACCGTAAGTGCTTCTCTCCCCTTCAATCAATCTACATCTCTCAAGACCATTTTAGAAAACAGGATTTCTGTTTTCTCACCTCCCTACCTATCACACACTAGGAACCCTCTTCCCATGTTTTCAAGGAAAGAGTGATATTTATCAGCCAATATCCGTTTCTCTAAGTCTGGGCAGGAGGAAGGGGAGAGACAAAGGCAGTCCTTTGATATGATGTTGGGGTTATTCTTAGGGACCGGAGTAGTCTCTGAGGTTAGTGATTTGGGGTTAAGAGGAAATATCAGAAGGAGGTGTTTGAGAAAAAGCAACTATAAGTCATTGTGAGGCAGAAAAAGGTCTTATGTATGAATGCAGAGGAACAGTGATGACTGCTTCATTGAAAAGTTCACACCCCTCCAGATGGGAGAGTTGTGCTGAAAGTAGATAAAACACCAAACGTGATAGCTCTCAGTATCTGTGTTGCAAACCATAATGGCCCGAAGTAGAGAGAGAGTATGGGGGAAATTGTCTGCCATAGGGGCAGGGGGAGGGATGAGATGGGGGGTGGATACTGGGGACATTGGTGGTGGAAAATGTGCACTGGTGGAGGGATGGGTATTCAATCATTGCATGACTGAAACTCAAACAGGAAAGGTTTGTAACTGTATCTCAAGATGATTCAATTAAAAAAAAGAAGAAAAAAGAAAAGTCCACAGCCAGGAGAAACCCATCTCTGTAAGCAGTGAATTGAAGTCAGAAGGCTGGAGCAAGGGCCATTGACTGTCTGCATGAGAGAAGAGACAGAGAGAAGTGGGGGAAGGGAGGAAAATGTGAGGGATCTACCATTCACAGATAATGAGGAACAACGATTCAAAGTCCTGTGGGGAAAGTATGTCAAGTCAATAAAAATCACTCACAAAGTTTTGAGACTTTCCAATCCCTTGAACATTTTATGCTGAACGTTCTCCAAACGATTGCTTGTGAGGAGAATTTCATTTACACCAGATGCTCCTTCAAAGGCTCCCTCTTCAATGTCTGTGATCTTATTGTTGCTAAAGTTTCTAAATAAAACAAAATTGGTTGAAACAAAGACTTCTAGATAATGTCTTTGTAATGATGAGGCAATTCAGACAACACATCTCCTGAACACGTTCTTCCACCATCCCCACACTCTTCTCTGCATGGGTTCTGAGGGTCTGAAAAGACACTGTTTCCATATGGCATCAAACCAAACTGATAAAGAATATCGAGGGGGAAAATTCCAGACAGAACCATACCAAAATCATCAATCTGCAAGAGTCCCATAAACCAACACTGCCAATGGTACAAATGAAATTGTAAAACTTTATGCCCACCACAAAATTTGATAAGAGACTTTGAAATGAAATGTTCTTGGATAAAATCATCAAGTGAATTAGGAAAGCATTTGGGTACAGAAAAGGATCGACTAAAAGTGTGATGTCACTCAATCATTGTGCGACTAAAACTCAAACATGTGAGTTTGACATAAAAATGTGACTTCAATAGGAATTTCTTCCCAGGTCAATTGCACCAAATTCATCACGATTCCCCAAACAACCAACTTAATGATCAGAATTTTTGCATAACACAATGTTTGTAGAGAGGTCTAGGATATTCCACGGAGGCAATGTCTTTCTAATGATCTTTCTTCGACTCACTCCTCACTCCAAGCAAAGAATGCCCTACCACAAGTTTCTTTTCTTCTTGGCTTTTTAGTTTGTATATTTTGGCCACATCTGACAGCTGCTCAGGTCTCACTCCTGGTGATGCTTGCAGGAGTCATGGAGTCATGATTGAATCCCAGTCTCCATCGAGCGATGCAGTCATGCAGCCCTTTGTACTACCCCTCAGTCTTTAGCAATGATTATTTGGGGTACCGTTTTATTCCTCTGTTGCAGCTATGTAGGGGGGTTTCTCAGTAAAGATGAAAATGTTAATTCAAAGGCATCATTAGCCCCCCAAAGGGACTGACAGTATTCATGAAAAAGCAGCACAATAAGAAATGAGAGGTTCTTTGGGAGGAAGAGTTACATGGGGTCAAAAGCTACTGACAGAGAACCATTTCGGGCTGTGCTGCCTCCTACAGTGTTTGAAACCACGTTGGTTTCCGGGTAAAAGGAAGGAAATGATGGAGCAATGAGGATCCTTCTCTTGCTTCCATCTAAGTGAAGGGAGCTCCAGTGAGCTCCGCCTTTGGTCTCTGTCCTATTTCTCTCTCTGTCTCTCTGTCTCTCTCTGACTCTCTCTCCGTCTCTCTCTCTGTCTCTGTCTCTCTCTCTCTTTGCCTTTCATGGCACAATATTGTCAATGCTGTTAAAACTGCTGAACTTATAAACTTATTTTAAAATACGAGCGTGGACCTGCAATAGCACAGATGTGCTACCAAACCAGTTTACTAATCATTAATTTGGGTTATCTTCTAATGAAAGTTTAATGAAGCAAAAAGTCAAATAGTTGGCATGAACACGCTGAAAGAGAAATCGCAGCATGGTTTGGGGAATAGTAAAGGAAGTTACAAAACATTACTGAACCCATCTCTAATGTGCTTAGACTGCGGGATTCCTGCTGTGGCCACATCACAGACCAGCTGTCAGAGGGAAAGTAACTCTGCAATGAAAATGGGGTTGGCATCATTTGAGTCTATAGAAAAGATTCAATCGCTCAGGTTCCTCGCAGATGAGCCTGAATTCCTGCTCCCAGGTAGTCCTGGTCTGTAAATGTCTCCGCAGTGTTGCTATTTTCCAATTTCCAAAGAAATCTAAACAAAACTGCAAAGCGTTGGGAAAAACACAACAGAAAATTAGGGGAATGTAAAACGATGGCTAGTGCACGGCTTACATTTTACGTAACTGAGGAAGTTTCTTGAAGATTCCTGTGGCTTCCAACACGGTGAATTCATTATTATTCAGACGCCTAGGGGAGAGAAATAACAGAAAAGTTTTATCACCAAAAGCCAGGTAGGGACTGAATTTTACTTCTCACAGAGATGAAGAAAATATAGGAATGCAGCACCAGACTTGTGGATAATTTTTTTCCATTTAGCTCCAACTTTAATGACAAAATATATTTAGATGTATGTAGCAAAGGATGCTGAAAAATTGAAATCAGTCTCTTTTATTATTCCAGAAGTCTCTCAACTCCCCGCCCCCATTATTGACCTGCTTCTAAGAAGAAATTAGGATCACCTTTTCTTAATCAACTGCTCTCTGCATTGCTTTCATTGTGCATTTACTGATAGGGCAAGAGAGATGCTTTGCAGGAAGATGACACTCTCTTGATATCTCTGGTACCACATAGTTCTGGAGGCCCCCAGAACTGCTAAAACTAGGTAATGCCCAGTAGCACAGGGCCCAGGCAGCACAGTTATCTTCAGACATGTGCACTGAACCACTGGATTGGGTGCCAGACTTACTCATGGGGCCCCCAGTCTAGATCTGGGAGCCCCCCACATGCAGGCAGAGTCTATTGTAACCCAATCTCAATGCTTCAATGTCACTTCTTTAAGGCATTCAAACAGTTCACTCACAACCCTGGGCAGTCACCAGCGCTGTCTGATTTCAACTGATGCATTGGCCAAAAGCGAAGCATCATTCTCGTCAGCAGTCTCTTCTTATTTTCTGCCCCTGATTTCCTAAACTCTTCAATCCCAACCGTGCTGTGTGTCTCCATAAATTTTCCCTTTTCAAACTTTACATCTCCATGGAATACACAACAGAATGTGGTGTCTGGATTTTTCCAACATGTATGAATAATGTTTAGAGATGATCGGTTGCTTCATTCTGTTTGCACCTGAGTAACATTCCACTGTATGAACATCTCACCTTATGTTTATCAATTTATTATTAGATGAATATCTGGGCTGCTTCTACTACTTGGTTTTTGGGAAAAAATGCTGCTAAAAACATGGGTGTACAGTTCTGTGTGTCTTCTAGATATGCACAGGGACATAAAACTTTTAGGTTCACATGGCAAATCTATGCTTAATTGATTCAGCAATCGCCAAAATTTTCCAAAGGATAGGGACATATTACAGTACATCTGGCAACATGGAAGTTCCTTATTTCTCTCATCTGTGATTGTGTTATTACTGTGTCTGGCATATCGAATACTCTCGGTAGCTTGCCGGGCTCTCCGAGAGGGGCGGAGGAATCGAACTCGGGACGGCCATGTTGGCCGCTTGTAAGGCGAACGCCCTACCCGCTGTGCTACTCAGGGGTCATACCCAGAAAAGCAGGGGATGGGGCGGGACCTGTGTGCACTCCTCGAAGTCCAGGAGGATGATACGGTCCAGTAATGATAGGAAACACCAGGGTGACACCTATGTGTGTGTGTGTGTGTGTGTGTGTGTGTGTGTGTGTGTGTGTGTGTAGGGGAGGGTGGGGGTATATTATTTTGCTGGGGACTGAATTAGATACCATGTACTTTAATACTTGAGCTATCTACTAGATCCCTGATGTGTGTGTGTGTGTGTGTGTGTGTCTGTCTGTCTGTCTGTCTGTCTGTCTTCCATTTTTGTGATCATTCTTATCGGCGAGAACCTAAGCTTGGCTTTGATCCCAATTTCCTTACCACTTAATGACACTAATAATTTACCCCCACCCCTGCTTAGGGGCTGCAGAGTGGAAGCCCACCCAGCTTACTCCTGTCTCAGTGCTCAGAGCATACTCCTGGCTCTGTGTTCAGGGATCACTCCTAGCAGTGATCAAGAGACCTTACATGATGTTGGGGGTTGGGCATATGTTGGCCGCATGCAAGGCAAGCATCTTACTATTGTACTATATTTATGGCCAACAATTTTTTCCATGTATTTATTGTCATTTGTTTCTCTTCCTCGATTAACTGCTTGTACAGATATCTTTATTAAAAAGGCCCTCCCGTTGATCGTCGATTTGCTCGGGCGGGCCCAGTAACGTCTCCATTGGAGACTTTGTTGTTACTGTGTCTGGCATATCGAATACTCTCGGTAGCTTGCCGGGCTCTCCGAGAGGGGCGGAGGAATCGAACTCGGGTCGGCCATGTTGGCCGCGTGTAAGGCGAACGCCCTACCCGCTGTGCTATCGCTCCATAACATTTTTATTGTTGAGTTTTAAGAGTGACTTGTAAATCATCAACATAAATGACTTACCATTATATAAAATGTGATTATTTTCTTTCCTGTCTCAAATTTTAAATGCAGAATTAAAAAAAACTCTTAATTTCTTAAGACACCCACAGATGCTTTGCTGAAGAATAAATTAGACGATAGCCTCTAATACAATGCCAGACGAACAAATAAAGACTATTTAAGGCCTTATCACTATTGAAGATATAATTTGAGTTGTGGTTAGTCATGCTATGGAAAGAAGCACCACTGACTTCAAGAGTAAGCAGAGTCCTGTGCTGTTAATGCACAGTCTCCTTGACTTCTATTAGCCCTGACGCCATGAACTAGGTGGTGAACTAGCAGGAATTAAAAAATAAATTACCCTAAATCCCAAGTAGTGACTTCTGTCAACTCCTTGAAAACATTTCATCATTTCTAATTATTCTAATTCCTTCAAATTCATTAAGTAACAGACATGAGCAGAGGCGCTGTGGGAGATGAACTATAAAAATCACAGTTGCAATCAGAAAGGGGCTATCGCTGAGCTGAAGACAAAAGGATGATGCATGCACAAAAAGACAACCCATTTTTGAAGCCATTAATGGCGAAGACCAGATGCTGCCCTCTAAGAACATTTCTGAGATGTTCAGAAAATGACGAGATTTCACTGGGATCTTCTTGAATTTTCAGAACAACTTCTTTTACAAAGTCAGTAAAACATACACGAGCACAGAATCTGTACAGATTTGACAAAACATATTTTAGCACCCTGTGCGTGCCAGCTCCTAGACTTAGGGTCAAAATATCAACCACATTATACCTTTCAGATTTTTTTTTCTGTTTTGCTATCTACTGAACAGGCGGGAAAAAAAAAAGACAAAACCAACAACTATACTTTGTTCTTTAAAATTTGAAAATGACCAAATATGACTACCTGTGATTCAATGTGATTCAATGATAACATCTAGGCATTAAAAAGTAATAAAAATAAAATAAAATAAAATGGGACTTTGGGATTAGAGCAATATTATAGGAGGTAAAACACTCGCCTTGAATGTGGCAAACCCAGGTTCGATCCCTGTACTCCGTCCTTTCCCCCAAGCCCAGAGAGGAGTGATGCTTGCCATTCATTATTAAAGTTTATGCTGGAGCGACAGCACAGCAGTAGGGCGTTTGCCTTGCACGCAGCCAACATGGCCGACTCGAGTTCAATTTCTCTGCCTCTCTCGGAGAGCCTGGCAAGCTACCGCACAGCAGAGCCTGGCAAACTACCCGTGACGTATTCAATATGCCAATCAGAGTAACAACAAGTCTCACGATGGAGATGTTACTGGGCCCGCTCGAGCAAATCGATGAACAATGGGAGGACCATGACCGTAACTTAAAACTTAAAACAGTTTTCAAAGGGGACTTTTTTAATAGTTTTAAATTACAGATTTTCTAGCAGCTTTGCCAGACACGAAGGCCATATATGTTGAGAGCCCTGATTATTTTCATTCAAAGACACATTAATATCCATGTATTCGTCGGACGCCATGTCATCCTTGAGAATTCAGTGAAAGACAAGAGTCCCAATATTGGACGCTTTAGTTCCCTGCCTCTGGGTGGGGCCTTTTTGGGGGATGGACTTACAGCTCTGCAGTGTACTGGGGAACGTGGTCTGGGATTTTGGTGAGTTTCTGGTTGGAGCAGTCCACAGTGGTGCCTTCACAGCGGCACTTCTCAGGACAAGCCAGATCGGCGAAGCAGTCCCCACTTAATTTGGATCGATAATCTTCTGTACCTATTGAGGGTTCAAGCCAAAAGGAGAGATTGAGTTCAAAGATTTGAATATTTCTTCATTTGCAGGAAGAAAAAAAAAGCAAGATAACTATAGATTATGCAGCAGGGAGACAACTTGAGGGGAATTTTGGTCAATGGATGTCAAGAGAGGGTTAAAACAAGGGCTTGGAATTTGCTGGAAAAAAAGAGTAACCAGATTCACAGGACAGGAAAACATTAATAGAGTTGAGCTTTTCACAGCTGTACTTTCTGCTGATCCAGTGATGAGCCATTCTAGTCTATTCGACAGCTAATCACACAATGGCCATTCATTATTAAAGTTTATGTTTTTTTTTCTGAGTCAAGAATTTAAAAAGGATTGGGTAATAAACATATACCTAGAAGTTCTTTTAAAATCAGGGCTTTCAAGGCAAAAATAAATGTACTCAGGTTTTAAAATTTTCCATGGTCTCTTATTATTCTCTCCCTCTCACATAATCTTCAGAAATGCCTACCAAAAGCCCTCTTTTTTTTCATTTGGATTTTATAAAAAAGAGACAAGTCAATCCTGATTTAAGCCTCAGCAGCTTGTCATGCTGTAGAAAGCTGCGTGACGTTCCATGGTGCTTGACGGAACCATGTTTTACTCATACCTGGCAACCACATGGTTAGATCAAGCACAACAGAAAATCTCGCTCCATAATCACTACACCATCCACTAGCTCAAGGGGAAGACCAAGAGGGAAGATGAAGGGAAGCAGAAGAAAAGCTACAGAGGTTCTGGAAACGTAATACTGTTTACATGACATGCATTCTCCCCGCAGAATGTTTATGGCCATAGTAAGAGTATTACTACCGAAGAGTTCCTGGAAACACAAAGAAGGGGCTATACTGAACGATGCGTCCACCGTTCCTCTGAGCTGCAGGATGGAAACAACAGCGACAGGAACAACATCCGGGAAGAAGTTGAAGGTGAGCTACAAGGACAACAGAGAAGCTCAAGAGATCTGTGGGTTCTTCTTGGAGGAGAAAAAAAAATCAAGGCGCAAAAGACCAAGACTAGAAGAAGGGACATCGGGGTTGAGAGGGGGACGACATGTTTGAGATCAGACACTTTTACTTACAGCCCAAATGATGGATTCCTGCAAAAGTAAAGATCACCAAGAAGAGAAAGACAGAGTAATCCCTATTCAGATTCATACACACACATAACAAACTAAGATCGCTTTCTTCGTTCCTTAATGCGGCAATTAGAGGCAAACAGTCTGCTATGACAGGGATTGTCATGCTTTGTAAATATTTATAATAATTCTCTGAAGCGCAGCAGTCTTACAAGGAAAGCCATAGCATACAAGATGCATAGCACAAATTACGTTCTTGTCGATTCCTCTAAAAGATGAACTCCCTCTGCAAGATAGATTTTCTATTGAGTTATCACTGTAATATCTAGAATGTCATAAGAATGTTGATAGGAAAGTCAACATGTAAAATTAAGTGCAGAACAAATCATGGCGATAGTCAAGGACTGTCATTAGCACACTTGGATTAATCCGTGGGTTATGGTTTACATGCTATTTAATGACTTTTTTAACTTGTAAATAATGTCACTTTGTGGAAACGGAATCAAAATCTCTTCAGAGTTCGGCCAAGTTAAGTCAGTTCATTACATCTGGCACTTAATGCATAGCACTTTTTTGAGCACTGGCTGCACTGTGGCTTAAGCTATGGTTTTAAAAATAAAATGACTAATATCTTATATTTGAAATGACCTGCACTTGAATGCAATGATGACAATGCTTATTTTATGGTTGTCCTTTAGGCAGGTTCAAATTTTAATTAGAATCTTGAAAAATCTGAGGAAGCCCAAATAATTCTTCTGAGTTCTGCCTTCCGTTGTTTTATTTATATTTCAAAATAACTATTGCTTTAAATAATACAGATGAAGATATCAGAACCGAACAGTTAAGCCTTGGTGTCTGACCTACAATTTATTTTCCAAAACCTATTTGGCTGTTGTCAATAAGAATGCAAATGTGTGCCAGAATTTATGAAATAAAGCCTCTATTTCTGTTCTTTGTTTGGTCAACTGGAAAATTTAATTATCTAGGTTATTAATAAGGTAAATTTAAATGTGATAGATTGAATGAGTTGGTAACTTTTATTAACTGCTGTAATTTTGAGACTTAAGTCATATTAATGTTTCATCCAATAATTGATCTGGTGTTGCACATATTTTTTTTTCTAAATAAGTCATAGTAATCAGATATTGCTCTGTTTAATATATGGTTAAGGGTGATGAATTTTAAAAACTGTCAGAAAAGGTCAATCGACTGTTTTTTTTTTCAACAAGTTACATCTTATGCAGTCAGTGAAATAGGTCTACTACTATTGATCAGCCAAGCTTAAAATAAGTAATAAAACAAAATCTGTTAAACTGCTAAAATTATTTAGATTAGAATTCAGTCCTGGCAAGCAACACATCTCCTTAACAGAGACCCAACCAGATCTCTTCTTTGTCATTTTGTCCACTAACATTATAAAAGTACATTTTATTTTTAATTTTTTTAAAAGTACATTTTGAAAACAGCTGTTAAAATACATTATAGTCTAGAATATATCCAGGGGCAAATACTTTTTAAAAACAAACAAGGCAGAAGGCATTTTTACATAATTGGCAGGCAAAGAAAAAATCAGAAACATATGTCAAAGAGCTAGTTCTAGAATCATCAGTTTGTTAGCGTTAAGCTTGTGGTAGTCGGACTCTCAACTACCCTTCAAGGGAGTATATCATTCTTTTGCTTAAATTACCCAAGATACTAGTGCCCATGAAATTCTGATGATTTCCAATGGTGTCAATGTTCTTTTTTGCGGCGTTGGATTGTGAGTCCAGGAATGCAGACTTAAAGGCACCAAGCACTACCACCATTGAATCAGCAGGACGCTACTATAATTATTTTTGCAAAAAGGAAACAAAGTAAGTCCCAGAATATAAAACAAAATACTTTCTAATAGAAAAATCCAACTAAAAAGGAGGTGCTTGAAACGCACGTGTACAGGAGTGAACTGATGCCACGCAGAACTAGCCATTTGACAACAGAAAATTCTCTGTCTTTAAAACCAGCTCAATAAGCTCTATTTTAAAAACAGGTTGAAAAGTCAGATATACAACTCCAGGAGAGAGAAATATTTAAGTAGAAATCCATAATTCAAACATTTTAGTTACTGTGAGAAAGTTCAGAAAATGTGCCAAAATCAGGAAGGGAGAGAGAGAGAGAGAGAGATGTAGGAGCTTGATAACATCGATACTCAACATCAGAAGCTGCATGCAAAGGTCAGGTTTTCAGGAAAGAGCTATAAGTGATCTACGCAGAAGTAAATATAGCTACAGAATCCCCACTGTACTTTCAAAGGCATGCATATCAAAGATTTAGAAGCTATTTTATAAGGTGAGGAAAGGGTGTCTGCAGTTAGTCCTACTACCGAGCACAACCTACCTGGAATGAAATACTGCTCTTTAGCTAAATAAAAAAAGAGAAAAAAATAGAAGATGCACCTGAATGTCAGCAAGCAGAGATATGAGTTATATTAGATTCAGAATGGACTAACGTTACTACAGATAAATGAAAATGTATACTGATATATAATTACATTCACAACAGTGAAGGAAGTATAATACTGCACAGTGAGTAGTAAATACAGAGCCACGGACAATAAACGGTTTTTTTTTGACATGAGCTCTTTAGTATGTATTCACTGCCGAGTGTGAAATACGTCTGAAGCAGTTAGGTCTAATTCTACCCAAAATATATAAAATACATTTCACTATAAAAAATAGAAGAGATTAGACCAAAGCAAATAGTAACTTTCAATAGTCAACTTTCCATTTAATATGGCTACAAGGTATCTATATTTAATTTTCCATAAATAAATCTGTTTCTAACTGTTAAATGATGGTCTTCTGGAAAAAATATATTTATGGATTCCCAGTGCTGTACAAAATAAGAGACTAAAATGAAAAGTGGTTCTTGATGTGAGAAATGAGAGATTTGGGTTTTCTCCTCCCCCTGTTTCTGAGCCTGAGCAAATCACATAATCATTTCTCAGTTCACTCTCTAAAGAAATGAAAACTTGACTAATAGCCTTAAGTCGCTCAATGGAGAATAATACAACAAACATGAGACTTAATAGACTTAAACGACATTTGAATTATCTAAAAGGCTCCTATTACATTTGAACCCTGGGAATCCGGTATAAAGTATCCAGGCATCTTTCTGTTTTCCTCTTGGCTGGTAGCCTATTTCAACTGCTGGACAGAGGGTTAACTATGTAACTTGGTGTCTAGAAGCTCTTTTTATTCTTTTTCCTTCAAGAGCAAAGGGAAAAAAATCAAAGATGTTTCAACAATATTTGGGAACTCAATTTCAAACCAGCTGTCCCTGGACCTCACATAACCACTGTTTTGGTATCAAAGGGGAAATGTCACATGAAGTAAGAAATTACCTGAGCAACGGAATTTCTTGCTCTTGATTTGTCCGATTCTTTTGTTTGCCAGGCGCCGGGGGCTGGTGCAGCGGGCCCCACTGGTCTCTATTGGGTTGGTATGGAGATAATCCGCCAGCCACTTGAGATGGCAGTCACAAATAAAGGGGTTCTGGGCCAAATGCCTTGCAGAAACACACACAGAACAGTTTTATATGCAACTTGCGCTAGACTGAACGCTCCAATTCACAGTGTAAACCCCCCTCATCCAACTTGATCCCCATCCTGGATACCTACATCGTTTGGATGGCCCGGAGGGGTGAAAAGGTTCCCTTGGCTATCGTCTGAAGCTTGTTGTCATACAAGGAGAGAAGGTTCAAGTTGTGCAAATCCTGAAAGGCATCTACCCGCAGGCAGTTTATCTTGTTGGCATTCAATAATCTGTTTGATCAAAGAGTTGTAGAATTAAAGGCAATGCCTTCTCTTCCACCTTCCCAACTGGTCCTGTTTGACAACTCAATCTAGGAATAGATTTCTTTGAACTTCAGCATCATCCTTTGTTCTTTTTTGTAAATGCTTTAACTTTATTTAAATACCATGATGTATGAAGTTGTTCAGACTATAGGTGTTTCAGGCATCCAATGCCACCACAAGTGTGACCCTCTCTCTTTATCAGTGTCCCCAGTGTCTCACCCAACCATCAAGCCTGCCCCCCCTTAGTAGGTACAAAATAATTTACTTTATATTGCTCGTTACAACCAAATGGCAAATGAAATTATCAAAAAAATAGTTTGGTTAAAGTCAATTTGTTACATGTAATAGTGATGTGACGAGATTTCTGTCTGAGGAGTCCCTGAGCTGTTAGGTGCTAGTTGAGTCTTCTCTGTCATTGTTTTTTGTACATTAATTGTTTTCATGCATTAAGCTTAGTGGGTTCTGCACAGCTTTCCCATCTAATTTTCTGTGGTCCTACCAGGCTGTCATTGCTGTGAAATTTGGAGCAGCATCATATTTTAACTGTAATCATATAGATATCAAAGGATCTGGAATTATACTAGATCAAGCCAAGGCTACGCAGCAAAGAAAGACCTTAAACTACCATTTCTTCTATAGTTAGTCAATAGAAACACATTAAGTATGTTCTCTGGAGGATAGAAAGGTTGAGTAGACAAATCGAGGTGAAGTGCAGCCTCTGCTGCCATGGATGGTCATACAACTGCCAGCCATAGGCCCTTGATTGCTGTGAGGAAGGTTAGGCTATTCAGAAATCTGCAGCCATGTGGATTATTCTAGAACATAGATGTAATAATCTTACTGCTCTCTCAAAACTCTGCCACGGTTCCCAACTAACTGAATAAAAAGATGAATGCCCCCTTGAGCTAGAGAGATAGGACAGTGTGGAGGGCACTTGCTGACTGGGGTTCAATCACCAGCATCCCCGGAGTACCAACTGGAGTCATTCCTGAGTGCAGTGCCAGGGGTAACTCTTGAGCATCACCAGGTATGGTCCAATAACTCCTCCACCCCCCCAAAAAACCCCAAGAAATCCCCAACAATGACATTTGTTGTGGGTTAGTACCCCCTTATGAATTCTGTCAATCCCACCCCCCGCCCCCAATTCCCTGCTGAGTCCCAAGCTCCAGTCACAAGGTCCCCTGGGATAGACTCCCTTTTTCTCTTTGTGCCATGTCCTCTGTCTGTCGGGCCTGACTATTTTGCTTCTTCAAGTTGGCTCAATTCAGCTTCTCTGACTACAATTAAGATCATCCATCTACCTTTGCCTCTTTCTGCATCTAACATTTTGATTTCTTCATCTTGGTCTACTTTTTCTGTTTGCTGAAGTGTCTACTTTTTTGTGCTATTGAGGGACTGACTTACTTATGAAGCTATTGAATGCTGTTGGCACCTTCCCTTCCCTAAAGATAGACACTCTAGACAGCAGAGATATTTGTCTTTTATGCGTCTAGTACTTAGTAAGTTCTCAATCACTGTTTCTAAATGAATGCTTTCTTAGAGAGACAAGGGCATTCACTGTCTTATGAAATAACGGCTCTCAACCTGCATTAGAAATGACTGTTTAATGTGGTCTAACAACATATCCCACAAACGTAGTATCTCTTTTATAGTCTACTAATATTCTGTGACAATGGAGTTGCAAACGTCCAGTTGCAAGTAACGACTGTAAGTTTCTACTCATACTGGGCTCATTTCTAGGAATACATGTGCTTTGTTCTGTATCTTTCTTAAGCATTTTGTTAACCAAGTTCTCCCAGAAGGCATTATTTCTTCAGGACGTATCAACTTATCGACTCCTACCAAAGGTAGACCAATAGTACAGCAAGTAAGGCACTCGCCTTTCATGAGACTAACCTAGATTCTACCCTGAGTTACCCCATAAGGTTCCCCAACACTGCCAGGAGTAATCCCTAGGCACTTAAGACAGGAGTCAGATCTGAGAACTGTTGGGCATGAGCCAAACAAATCAAAACAAATTTAAGTATTTTTTCCCTCCAGGTACAGAGGAACGTTCTTAGTGACAGCCTTGTCACCCATTCCTTTCATGTAGGTTTGCTTGCTAGACCAAAGGCAGTTTAGCCCTCTGTGGGAAGGGAATTTCATTGCATTTTTTTTCTGTCACCATTAAATTCAGTACTTCAATATTTAGTACTTGGATACTTAAAGTTTGAATAGATTTTTAGTGAGTTCAAAAATATTTGCTATAAAAAGCACATGAGAAAATGTTCTACATCATTAATTATCAGGGAGATGCAGATCAAAACCACAATGAGATACCATCTCACACCTCAGAGACTGGCCCACATCCAAAAGAACAAAAGCAACCGATGCTGGCGTGGATGTGGCGAGAAAGGGACACTGTTTCATTGATGGTGGGAATGTTGACTGGTTCAGCCTTTCTGGAAAACAATATGGATGATTCTCAAAAAATTAGAAATTGAGCTCCCATTTGACCCAGCAACACCACTCCTGGGAATATATCCCAGAGAGGCAAAAATGTATAGTTGAAGTGATATCTGCACTTGTTTGTTCATTGCAGCACTCTTTACAATAGCCAGAACCTGGAAGAAACCTGAATGCCCAAGAACAGATGACTGGTTAAAGAAACTTTGGTACATCTACACAATGGAGTACTATGTAGCTGTTAGAAAAGATGAAGTCATGAAATTTATATACAAGTGGTACAACATGGAAAGTATCATGCTAAGAGAAATAAGAAAGAAAATAAGTCAGAAAGAGAGGGATAGACATAGAAAGATTGCATTCATCTGGGGAATATAAAGAAACAAAATATGAGATTAATACCCAAGAATAGCTGAGATCAACACCAGGAGGATTACTCCATAGCTCAGAGGCCAGCCAGGCATTCTAGGGGAAAGGGCAGCTCAGATAGAGAAGGGAGCACCAAATAAAGGGTGTTTGGAGGATCCTCCCAGGAGGGGAGATGCGTGTTGAAAGTAGACTATGGACTGAACATGTTTGCCACTCAAAGCCTCTTTTGCAGACCACAACACTCAAAAGGAGAGAGAGAACACAAGGGATTGCCCTGCCACAGAGGCAGGGTGAGACGGGAGGGATGGGGGTGGAAGGGATATTACCCATGGTGGTGGAAAATGGGCACTGGTGGAGGGATGGGTATTTGATCATTGTATAATCGAAACCCAAGCACAAAAAATTGTAAATCTACAACTGTACCTCATAGTGCTTCACTAAAAATTTAAAAAAAGTTAATAAAAAAAAAGTCATCCAAAAAAAAATATTTGCTATATGGTTTGGGTCAGTGTGTCATTCACATTGCAAACAGCTTTCCTGATGATCTCCATGATTCTCAAACTTGAATTAATTCAGGATTTTCCATTTGTTTTACTGACTCAGTCATATGCAAAACTCTCTTCTTTGTGCAGACTCTTTTGGATCTGCTTTTATCTCTCTCTTTTTTTTTTTAGAAGCTCCACAGTTTGGTTAGGATCTTCAAAAATCAATCATTGGAGTTGAGAGGCCTGAATCGAGAGCTGGACTGGTTACTCCCCAAATTCCTACACTGATAATGTATCCCTAACTAAGGAAAGGAGTTAGAGAGTGGAACATTAAAGAAAAAAAAATGCGGGTAGAACGGTAGACAATCAAGAAAGCACTGTTCTGAGAGTCTATGCTTACTTTCCATGTATGTGGTCTAAACATTAAGGGTTAAAAACACAATACTAATTTCTTCTAACTCCTTCCATTTCTATCATTCTTGTTGACACCTCATCTTTTCAAGCTTATCTGAAACACATGCCTTAACCAAGCTCTCGTCTACTATAAAGTGAACAATAATGTCCCTTTAGCTCTGGAAGCATTTAGAGTAGACTTGACAGAGACAGCCTTGGCTGAGACACCAAGTTGGACTTACCTACATATAGAACAATGACCAGAAAGAGTGCAGAGAGTAAAAAAAGGTGATGATTATATATAAGTATTATATACATTTGTTCCTAGAACGAACAGACGCCACTGGGCTATGTTAGCACGCGATAGGGACAAATGGAGACGTTATTGGCACCCACTCGAGCAAATCGATGATTAACGGGAAGTCAAGTGATCAAGTGATTATATATATTTATATATTATATTTATATTATACTCAACTGTTGGAACTAGTCAAGACAGTTGAAAGAAATGTGACTGCAAGTCAATTACAGGGGAAAGGATACTAGAGTGAGAGTGAAAGTATAATACAAACAGGAAATACTTGGCTCTAGCAACTGCATGGCTCTATTGATGCTAACAGAGAAATTCTATTATAGTAAGACATAAGATATGATAACTTCATCTCAAGACTTAAAAAAACATGAGACAAGTAAGATAAAAAGAAAGTCACTAGGTTACAAAGATCATTACTGATTATGACAACATCTCTCTCTCTTTTTCTTTTTGGGTCACACCCGGTGATGCACAGGGGTTACTCCTGGCTCTGTACTCAGGAATTACTCCTGGTGGTGCTCAGGGGACCATATGGGATGCTGGGAATCAAATCCGGTTTGGCCGCATGCAAGGCCCTACCCGCTGTGCTATCGCTCCAGCCCCAACTCAACATCTCTTGTAAAAGCAGTCTATTGGGTCATGCAGAGAGGTAGAGAGAAAGAAAATGCAAGAGAATGCTGAGTACACAGGCTAATTATTTTGTTAATATTTTTCTCTGTACGTATAAATGTGTTTGTAAAAAAGTAGCTAGTGATACATGTTTCTGGATAACGAAATACTGAAATTATGGATAAGAGTATACAATTATGAACAAGGATATACTTATCAAGAAGGGGAAAGATCGAGATTGGAGAAGTTTGCAAGATTACTTATTTTTTGACGTTGGACCATACACATGGTGCTTAGAGCTGACCCCTGGCTCTGTGCTCAGGAACTAGGGAAGCACTTGGGATACCATGAATATAACCTGGGCCGGGTGCATGGCAGGCAAGCACCTCACCTGCTGAACTATCTGCCCTGACCCACATTTGTGGAATAACACAAGCTGCCCCAAAATGACAGGCCACATCGCCATCAAACCCATACAGTCAAAAGAGAAAAAATTAACATTTAATAATTATAAAGAGGAACAAGTGAGAGATAGTTGGAATTGTTTGTGCTAATCCAGTTCGTGTGAGGATACTTTTCCCTACAATCTTTCATTCACAATGCCATTTAATAAAGCACGGTGCACTTCTAAACAGAATACAAATATTTCCAGACAACTGAGAAGCAGCTATTGTCTAAGCAGAGCGGTCTTTAAAAATATAGTTCCTGGATTTATGAATCACTGTGACACTAAAGATGAATTTGAGTATTTGAGTTGACTGGAGCGACAGCACAGCAGGTAGGGCGTTTGCCTTGCACGCAGCCGACCCGGGTTCAATTCCTCCGTCCCTCTTGGTGAGCTACCGAGAGTATCCTGTCTGCACAGCAGAGCCTAGCAAGCTTCCCGTGGCGTATTCAATATGGCAAAAACAGTAACAACAAGTCTCACAATGGAGACGTTACTGGTGCCCGCTTGAACAAACTGATGAGCAATGGGAGGACAGTGCTACAGTACTACAGTGCAGACTTGACTACAGATTTCTGCTGCTGCTGCTCTCTCTCTCTCTTACTTCTCTCCTCTCTCTCTCCGTGTGTGTGTGTGTGTGTGTCTGTGTGTTTGTGTGTAGGTTTGTGTATGTGTTTCAGGGTGTGGGATGTTATTCCACTTTGACGGCTCTTGTAGCTTTTTTGGATAAAGGTGGATAAACATATCACTGTGTCTCTCTCCTTTCCAACTACCATTAAATCAAAACAAAGAAGTGTCACAAAAGGGTAGGGAGTGACTTAGCTTTAAATGACAGGTCAGTCAGGATGCATATATTTGTGACACGGTGGAGAAACAGATGTAGGCACTGCTTCAAAATGTTCTGTCTTCAAATAAATAACCATCGTCAATGTTAGCGCCATTGGACTAATCTTTTTCATTTCATTAAACTCTGTCATTTGGGTCAAATCTTCCTGAAGCCTCCATAAAAACATGATATTTTACACTGACTAAATAGCTGTAGGTTTAGCAAAAAAGATACTAATCAAATACTCACAGCAGTTGTAAGGAAAATAGTCCTTCAAACAAACTTTTGGGAAGTTCTGTGATTTTATTTCCATAGAGGACACTGAAAGAACATTAATTTAAGTTAACAAATACAGGCACCAACCTAGCATAACGAATTAATCCAACTTAAGTGTATTCAGGCATAGAGGTTAATAAGCATTCCATACATCATACAGGCTATGGTAGAATAAACAAACTTTAATTAAAAGTTTTTTCCTTATTATGAATCAGATGCAGCTTATTTTAGATAATTTGGAAAAATGAAAAAATAATAAAAATTTTAAACTGTTCATCATCTAATTACCATTTCACAGAAATTTCTACAGCTAAGTTTTTTTTTCTGCACACATAACACATCACATAGTTCATAGGTAATAAGATCTCACTACACATCATGTACATCAATAAAGAGAACACAAGATATAGAATCTATTGCACACAAAGGGATGGGTTTAGGCTTTTTTTCATATTGGTAAATACAAGAGAAGAACTCTGCATTGGAGCATAGGTTGTATTTTAAACTTGTAATGTTTAGAAATGTTTTAGAAATGATAGCTTTGGCTTTAGAAATGTTAGATTTTGAAGAACATGATCCTCAATATGAAAAAGTTTTTAAGTATATATTCCCCAGAGAAACATGAACAGGAATGATCCCCCTGGTACCCACTGCTGATCAGCCAACAACTTGAATTTCTTTCTCTCTTTTGTATGTTCAGGGCCTGGCATAGGATCTGGCTAGTGGTGACATTCTAACATCTGAAGAAATTAACACAAAGAATGAAACGAGAAGGAAACAGACAGGGTTGACTCATCATATTGGTCATATTCATATAAATCATGGTCACAGTCCTCCTGTTGTTCATCAATTTGCTCAATCGGGCCCAGTAACATTGTGAGACTTGTTACCGTGTTTGGCATATCGAATACGTCACGGGGAGCTTGCCAGGCTTTGCCGTGTGGGCAAGATCCTCTCGGTAGCTTGCTGGGCTGTCCGAGAGGGGTGGAGAAATCGAACTCAGATCTGCCATGTTGGCTGCGTGCAAGGCAAATGCCCTACCCGCTGTGCTATCACTCCAGTCCATTCATATAAAGCACATATATATATATATACACATATATATATATACATACACACATATGTGCAGGGGCCATGCTAATCTTCTCTGTATCGTTCCAATTTTAGTATATGTGCTGCTGAAGTGAGCACTTGCACATGGCCCACCTGGCCAACCCAGGTTCGATTCTTCCGCCCCTCTCGGAGAGCCCGTCAAGCTACCCAGAGTATCTCGCTGGCATGGCAAAGCCTGGCAAGCTACCCGTGATGTATTCGATATGCCAAACACAGTAATAAGTGTCACAATGGAGACGTTACTGGGCCTGCTCGAGCAAATCGATGAACAATGGGAGGACAGTGACAGTGACATGTATATGCAAGAAAAAGCCCCATTAGGAGTAATCCCTGAGCGCAGAGCCAGGGGTAAGACCAGAGCATTGCTTAGTGGGACCCAACCTCCCTGCCAAGCTAGTATACATATAAATTTGGGGTGCCCAAGACCTCTGCTGAAAACCGTACCAATAAGAACCCTTCTCTGAGCATCAACACTTTTGGCAGGGATGAAACCTCCATTTTCTAACTTTAGAAATTAAAATCTGAAATAAAGATGACTTTATTTGGTTGATTTCTGAAGATTATTTTTTTTTTACAACCTTGAAGAAGTAAAATCCTTTATTCATTTATTTCAGACCTTAATTTACATACTTATCTCCCTGAAAATCCTTGGACTTTAAAAGCTGTCATATTTTCTTATCTCTGTTCTTTGTAAGACTAAAGTATGTTCTTTCAGTCTCAAGGTGACAAACCTGTGAAGCCCGCTCACTGATCAACTAGTTTTTCAGTATCCTTAAAAAGGATGATAATGTTCCCTAGAAAGGGTGGCCTTTGGCATATGAATTATAACCAACACCCCCAGTGCACTCAAAAAAAATAAACATATTCTTTTATTTTAGAAAGGAAAAGCAACGGTCGAAAAAGAGGCTATTTAGACTACCCAAATGGTCACCTGAGTGAGTTTATTCTTCCTCATTTTCTTTAAAATAAGAAAACTGCTCTCCAAACAGTCAAATGACCAAATCCTAAAATATACACCTTCCTCTCACAATTATTTTATTGAAAGGTAGCAGTTCCCTGGGAAAAAATGATGTAAGTCATTAATGAATGATAATAATGAATGCCATTCATAATTCATGCAAAGCACTTAATTTTGTTAAACCTGCGTTTGTGAAATAGAGGCACTGTTAGTTCTATATTCTGCTTTCCTTCAATGATGTAGTCAATACTTACAGTGAATTCAGCGAGCGCAGTCCTTGGAAAGCATCTGGTGCTAGTTCAGAAATCTGATTATTGCTCAGGTCACTAAAACAAGAAATAAGGTTAGGTTAAATTGAATAGGATGTCGCTGAGATTTATAGAAGAGAAATCTATTTATTGCCTATCCATGTTGATTTATACATATCAATACAAGTGTAAAACTTGCAATATAAAATATCCTAAGATTGAAAAAGTATAAATATTTACATTTTTGTCAATTTTCCTAGATCATTACTAAATATGATATATTTCTGAGAATAGAACCTCTGGAATTTGATGTCAAACTGGTAAAGCTAGTATATGATTTCACAGTAGTGTGCTTTAACAGGGGGAATTACACAGAAAATTTTAAAGTGGTCTTGGGGTTGGAACAACAGTATAGTGGATAGGGCATTTGGCTCTCATGTGGCCAACCTGGGTTCGATCCTCAGCATCCCATATGGTCTCCTGAGCATAGACCCAGGAATAACCCCTGAGCACTGTTGGGTATATTCTTTCCTGACCCGCCCAGAAAAAAAAGAAAACATTCTTAGTTTGGATTTTAACATGACAATATCATAGAATTAACAGTTAGATAACAATATTTCAGCTCTGAAAGCCACATAAACAGGAGTGGGTGTCTTTACCTGGTCACAGCTCACATGACTTTATAATTACGCATATTCCAAAATATTGTTTACTCACATTCTTCTCAGTTTTTTATATGGAGAGAAAGCCCCAGGAGGGATCACCTTGATTGAGTTTTGCTCCAAACGTCTGCAATGAAAATATGTACATTTCAGAGAGTTTGAGATCAAGCCCATAATTCAAATCATTATCAGATTTGATGATCTTTATGAGTGATATTTTTTTTTTTTTGGCCCACAAATAGTACAAAGCAAGATTTGGGAATGAAAAAGGAACTATAAAATATATCCTACTTTTAGGCGTTTCAAAGCCCTCTAATGAAATCTACATTTTTTTTTAATAAAGGAAGAAAACACATGTAAGAAACATGGGAGTGCATTTTAATAACCTCAATCTCATAAGCAAAGTATGTAGCTACTCTAAATAAGCTTACCACATGTTTTAAAGGTAATTATAACCCCTTAAGAAAGAGAATTATTATTGAATATTATATTTTATAGGCCTCCTATTTTATCTACAGAAAGAATATTATAGGATGAAAAATTAGTTGGATGCAAAAAATTAATCTTGAAGCATTTTATGAGGCAACATCTTAACTGAATATCCATGTATTATAGGTATTCTCAGTATGGCTGATGGGACCTTGACAATTTGTTATATAAATATTTCATGTGAAGCCAATTCAGCAAAGTGCATTTGAAATATTTTTATAATAATGAAGCAAATTTATAATGCACTGAAATAAGAGTGCTGAAAATACCATGCTCACATTTTCTACTCTATGGCTCTGCTAAAGGAAGACACCAGCTAACCCAACCATTAAGAAAGACACAAATTTCATTTAATGTTTTGTTAGTTGCTTCTTGGCTTCATTTTTGTCGGTATAACATCCTCCTAACACTTTCCATCCCACAAGCTGACTCCTATGGGTTATAAATCCAGGGGTCTCTGGTCAGCTGGTTTTGGGGGGTCTTGCCTGAGAGGCATGAGAACAGAATGAAGGTAGTGAGAGGGAGATGCGAGAGTCTCCTCCCCTTCTTCTGTCCTTCATGAAATATCCTCAGAAGTGGCTTCATCTTAGTTTCAGTGTCTGCCCAGGGCCACTTACCGACTGGCTTTGATATACTTTCTTCCTACCTCCTTGTGGACTCTGGTGTGGTGAAAGCTTTAATATCTGTCTCACCTTCTACAAAAAAATAAATCTAATTCCTCTATTTAATAGCTCTATTGAAAAACACTTGGAAAGGCTCCATTTTCCTGCTTGAGTTTTAATAAACAGATATCTGATAGACTGATATGTATACACATATAGGCACAATTATGTATAAATGTATATAAATGTATAATGCTTATGTATAAATGCAGCAACTATATATAATGACTTTTTACGTATCATATTCATTGATAAAATTGATTGCATGTGGATAACTATATCTTTCTTCATTCATCTATACACCAACATTTAATGAACATCAAATGAAAATTAAGTGTACACTGAAGATGAATAGGTCAGAATTTTTTTGTTTGTTTTTAGATTTAGGTTTTTTTAAACTTACTACACTACCAATGTTGGGTTCACTCTCTGGCGCCCTTTGGCAACGTGCTTCCTTAACCTCCGTTGCTTTTGAACTTCATTAGCATTTCACATTCCTATAAAATCTTCTTCCTTGGATATGAAACTCTACATCTCTTATTCTCATTCTTGCCTTCTCTCAGTTTAAGGCTTGACTTTTGTTATCCTCCAAATCAAACATTTCATCAAGCTTTTGTCCTTTTCTCTTGCATGTGGATGGTAAAATTCCTTCTCCATCACCTGCAATCTTAGTCATTTTTTCTTCAGTCCCCCTCCAGAAAATTCAGAATTCATTTGTTTGATGCAAAAGGGAAGAAATTTAATCTTACTTGCAAATTATAGAAGTGATAAAATTTAACTCTTCAGTATGCATTACTCATAGTAGTAACTTACTTTAGTTTTCTGGCATGAAGTTTTATTTTATACAAGTGAAGTTTTATTGTAAAATTTCGTGTGCATCCTATACATAAAATATTATGTAAATTTCCCCACGTCACTAAATATTTTGGAAAATATTATTTTCCGTATCTTTAAAAACATTTTAAAACATTTTTGGTCATATTTTCTTCATTATTCCTTTCATTAGCCATTTAGGTTAATAATAATTTACAACATCAATAGGAATGTGTATAAGACTCTTGAAGCAAGCCTCTGTTTGAATATTTCCCTTACTTTCTCAGGTACAGCTACTTGTAACTAGCCTCGCTTTTGAAGGGCAGTCTCTTTTGAACTGTACTCTTAACTTGCTGTTATTGTTTCCCGTTGTAGTGGCGGTAACCTGGCTACAACTTTGTTAACCTTTGTGCTTTTGCTGTACATCACTGCATACCCCTGTCCCCAGCAAAGTGTCAGAGTTCCTACATCAATATCACACGTCCTGCTTCTATCAGCTTTGGCTCCAAAGAGGAAGTATATCTCAGAGGAAAAGAAATTATATATATATATGTATATCACTGTCCTCCCATTGCTCACTGATTTGTTGGAGCGAGCCCAGGCTTTGCTGTGCGGGTGAGATACTCTTGGTAGCTTGCCAGGCTTTCCATGAGAGGCGGAGGAATGGAACTCAGGTTGGCCAGGTCGGTTGCGTGCAAAGCAGATGCCCTACCCGCTGTGATATAGCTCCAGCCCATATATATATATATATATATATATATATATATATGAACACACATAACATATATATAAAATGATGACATAGCACCTGGGTTATATATCTAGGCCTTTGTGTGTTGTTTGTTTGGGGGGTGCACACCCCATGGTGCTCTCAGTTTACTCCGAGCTATGTGTGTGAGGAATACATCTGAGAGTGCCCAGGGCACCATGAGGTGCAGCATCAGAGATAAGTCTCCTCCAGGAAAAGCATGTGCTCAGCTGTTTCCCCAGCCCATATTTATCTGAATGTTAAGAAAGGGTCATTCATACATATTTAAATATCTCAATTAGCACGGCACTGTTAGCACTGTCCTCTCATTGTTCACTGATTTGCTCGAGCAGGCACCAGTAATGTCTCCATTGTGAGACTTGCTGTTATTGTTTTCGGCATATCAAATACGTCACGGGTAGCTTGCCAGGCTTTGCCGTGGGGGCAGGATACTGTCAGTAGCTTGCCAGGCTCTCCAAGAGGGGCAGTGGAATCGAACCCTGGTCGGCCACATGCAAGGCAAACGCCCTACCTGCTGTGCTATCGCTCCAGCCCTTTAAATATCTCAATAACTATTTAAATTATTTCATTCTACTAATACTGGTGACTAACACATACTATACTGGTGATTTAAAAATATCTGTTTTTTGGCCTTCTCTATTCTTATAAGTTAGATCTTAAGACATTTCAAATGTACTCAGTGAAACAAGAAGGAATACAAGATACAATCAGAATGCCAGAGCATGCAAAGCTTTCTTTAAATATAGACCAAGGAAATGTAAATTCATTTTGTTAAAATTTGCTTGCAATAATTTACTATGGTGGGGAAGGAATAAAAATTATTAGTAGTAACAGATTTATTTTAGCAGTAATCAAAATAATTCCATCTAATTATTTTTCATAAATTTTACTTCAGGTTCTTGAAAATGGTTTAATAGTAACCATTCACCCGAAAATAATTAATTTATTAATGTCTACTAATTACAAGATACTATGCCATATTATTGGAATTCAGTGGTAATTGAAAGCAAACATGTTCCTCAATAGATGGAGATTTTACTAAAAAGTGTTTAATTTTAAAGGGTGTTGGGAGGATCCTCCCAGGATGGAAGAAGCATGCTGAAAGTAGACTATAGATTGAACATGATTGCCACTCAATGCCTCTCTTGCAAACCACAAGACCCAAAAGGAGAGAGAGAACAAAAGGGAATGCCCTGCCACAGAGGCAGGGTGGGATGGGGGGTGGGGGGGTGGGAGGGATACTGGGACCCGTGGTGGTGGAAAATGGGCACTAGTGGAGGGATGGGTGTTTGATCATTGTACAAGTGAAACCCAAGCACAAAAAATTGTAAATCTACAACTGTACCTCATGGTGTTTCACTAACAAAAATTAAAAAAAAATGTAAATGATGGAGAATGGGCACTGGTGGAGGGATGGGTACTGGATCATTGTATAACTGAAACCCAAGCACAAAAATTTGCAAGTCTACAACTGTACCTCATGGTGTTTCACTAACAAAAATTTTTTTAAAAAGTGTTTAATTTTGTATCTAGGTAATTTGTACAATATAACCTTTTAGAAAATTCTGTATTTTCAGTGAGATTTCTAAAATGTCAATAACATAAAGTAATAAATGTGACCTAATTGTATCATTTTAAGGGCTGGAGCGATAGCACAGCAGTAGGGCGTTCGCCTTACAAGTGGCCAACATGGCCGACCCAAGTTCGATTCCTCCGCCCCTCTCGGAGAGCCCGGCAAGCTACCGAGAGTATTCGATATGCCAGACACAGTAACAACAAAGTCTCCAATGGAGACGTTACTGGGCCCGCTCGAGCAAATTGACGATCAACGGGAGGGCCTTTACTTTACTTTACTTTACATTACTGAATACTTCCTGAGAAGTTTTAAATTCATTTATGATATCCAAGTCATAACATAAAATATTTAGAATGATCATTTATTTTTCTGTCACTCAAATATGTGTTACTACTGATTAGATTTTAACTCACATGATTAGACTCACTGATAATATTATGACTTAAAGAAATAAAATAGTACAGAACTAGAGGCTAAAACTGACACATCTAATTTGAGGCTAAAACATCTGACACATCTAATTTAGAATATATTCAAATAGTTATAAACTGCATGAAAAAATACCAAATTTTATATGTAAAGTTAAACACACATAATGCAGCATACTTTGTTCATTACTGTGATGTACCATAACTCAGTCCTCACATTGAGAACCATTTAATTTACATCACATACAATAAAATGTTGAACAATGATATGCAATGGTTTTGCTTGCATTTGAAAAAAATGTCAATTTGCAATCTTGTTCCTAAAAGGAAGTATTTAAAACAGAGCTTATATTGTTATTTACTTTGTCTTGGAAGCGTACTGGCTCATATAGTACTGTCTCAGAAGCTCATTAAGGCAAAACATTAATTGCCTACTTCATTCAAAGAGATTCACAAGTAGGAGAATAACCTACCACCGGCAGATGTCAAGCATTAAGTTTTGAAGTATCTCAAATGTCCATTCTTTTCTTTTTTTAGTGCACAAATGTCACACTGATGTATGGTTTCTATAAACTGTTAGGTTTATTTTTTTAGACGAAATTTAGAACATATAAACTATATCAAAATGTATCTCAGGGGGCTGGAGGGATAACACAGCGGGTAGGGCATTTGCCTTGCACACGGCCGACCCGGGTTCGATTCCCAGCATCCCATATGGTCCCCCAAGCACCGCCCGGAGGAGTTCCTGGGTGAAGAGCCAGGAGTAACCCTTGTGTATCACTAGGTGTGACCCAAAAAGCAAAACAAACAAACAAACAAAAAAAAGTGTAAAACGTATCTCAGATATTGTTCCGCCTACACAAAAGGATGCGTGTGTGAAAGTATTTAAACTAGACTAAGAAAAACAAGGAAAAGAAATAGCAGCACTTTCAGGTGAAGAAGAAAAAATAAAACGAAATGTCTATTTTCATCTTTGCTATTTTCCAATCTACTTTAATAACATAGAATCTAATGAATTATATGGAGCAGAAATTTGAATTTATTGTTCCATGAACAATCTAATTAAAAACATCCCAGTGTTACGAAACAGTATAGTGGCTTTTTAAAAAATTTACTGCTGTGGATAAATGTCACCATAACCGAGGTTTCCAAATACTTCATGGAAAGAAAATTTAGTATTTTGAGTTTGAAACTAAAAATAAATTTAGAAAATTAAGTAGATGAGAGAAAATTCTATTAAATCATAGACTATATAGGCTTATTTATTGCAAAAGTGCCAGAACCTCTTCTACAAAGAACATGTGTGAACAATTCAAAAGCATTTCATCTCAGTACATACATCTTAAAGTATAAAAAATATATTGAATACTTATAAATATATTTATAAATAAACATAAAATATTTACTATTTTAAATACTATTTACTATTTTACCAAAATGAGTGGAATTTGTTATAAGTTCAAAAAGAAAATGAGGAAAATTTTGCAACTGCTACAATAAAAAATAAAAAAAAAATTCAGAATATTTTCTTTTCAAGACCTTTAAACCAATTGTGAAAATCTTCAAACTTGGAACTTTGGAGGAATAAACTGCAACCAATATGTAATATGTCAATTTTTGATGCTACTATAAAAACTAGAGATCCAGAACATTACCAATAGATCTGTCAGCTTTAATTTTACAAAGCCTTTTTACATGAAACAATATCTAGATATAATGGGTTCTGGTCATATAAAATACACTGGTTGTTGGTGAGCGGGCCTTACCTCAGTTGAATACACAATACACAGGATAATTGGACAATTAAAAAACTCCCATTTGTTCCTAAGATATTTACAGTGCATTAAACAACAGAATGTTTTTAATGAAAAAATTAGCTCACTAGCATTCACCTCTCAGGGAACAGTACTCTCAGTATTTTTCAAATTAATTTATTTTGACAAACTATACAAAATAATATCCACATGCTAGCACTGGAACAGTCCCCCTGAGAAGTATTTGTTTTTATTGTTTAGTGATTAAAAGTATTAACTTATGTACACTTGAATTAGATTCTGTATCTGCCGCTAATTAGCACTGTGGAGCTTGCAAAAAAAAATGTCATTCCTCCTCTTCTCCTGGTTTCTCTTTCTGAAAATATGTGGAATATATAATGCAGTGGTAAAAACTGAGGTTAAAAAAAATGGCATTTTTTTAAAGCACAAAAATGGTAAAGAAAATACAAACAATACTGCTTATATTACACAGAAATATACAGATTAAATAAAAAGTACATTTGATATATATTGATTTCTAGTGTGAAATGTATATGGTTGCAGAACACATCTTAAACGTCACAAATTAGCAGTAGAGATTTGCACATGACTCTAACTACCCCAAACACATACACATCATTCAAAAGGTTTTAACTTCCATAATCAATAGGATTCAAATATAGCATTTTCTAAAATTTGGAAACAGTCTTGGAAGCTCAAAGAAGTTTTTACAACCACAATAAAATATGAGTTTGGATTGACTGTATCTGTAACATACAGCCCAGATGCTAATTATACATGGTAATAAAACTGACAGTTCTGTGCATTTTCCCCATCTGCTTTTAGCATAAATGGCAAAAACAGCTGCCAGAGCATAGAACATAGACTTAATGGGGTGAGAGGGAGGGACTTGAGACTGAATGACTTTAGCTTCTGAATCTTGCGCTACTCAGTAGAGCCAAACATTCACATTATAGGTAGCATCAGTCCAGCATCTGAAAAGGAAGTAGCACTATTCCTACGACTTAAGAGATTTCCGGGGTTATTACATAATAATTCTAAAGTAAGTACTTTATATATCTGGAATGTTATTTCTAGCCTTAACAGAATATTGATGCTACTAAAAATCTGTCATTTATCCTTACATAAAATGGCCCAAGATATTTTAGATTGGGGTATTTTTTTATGTTATGTAATTTTGGTCCATAGACCTTTGAAGCTTAATAAATATCTCCAGCGGCTGAGTGAATATTGGCCTCTAGAGGGACATTCTTTGCACACAGCTCATTTTTTTTTTTTTTTTTTTTTTGCTGGAGCAATGTCCATACTCATTGGTTAGCAGCCATTCCTGTCTTGGGATGACTGGTTACTGAAAATTTTCCATTTTCTTAATTTTATTTTACTTTGTGCAATGTCATTTTAGGGTAAAGTCCCGAGTGCCAAGTCAATTGATGTCTTTTGAGTAGAAATATAACATTTTTTTCATTTGGACTCGAAGCATGAGAACAAGACAAAAGTGGTTTGGTGTGCTCATAGTCAGTTCTTATTTGATATTTTATAACAGTCTTATAATGCGGTAATATTCTATGTGTGTATTCATGTGGACACACACTCAGTGCAAAGATATACTCCAATCCACACAATCACACGCTTTAGGGTTAGCAGGAAATACTGACTTTGGGTCAGGGCTCACTAATTTCAGAACGGTGTATAGATTCAAGATATTAATAACACTAAGACTTAATTTTAATTTTTCTTTACTATTCATTTCAGAAATAATACCCATTTAGAATTTTACTGTTTTTGTTTGTTTTTCATTAGTAACTAAAGCCACTTGGACACTTACTATGACTCGGCACTGACTAATCCCCCACGTATTAATAATTTTACATTTAAAAGCATCATAAATGATCTTTACACAATATTTGTTTAACATTATGAAATGAGTAAATAGAAATTTGCATTCCACCTTTCCCTGCAATGGGTTATTGTCAAGCTATTCCTTACATTTTTCCTAAAGTTTAGATAACACGGAAACCAAGAAAAGTATATGAGCCATATAAACTTTTCATTAAATCTCACTGAATATATAAACAAATTAATATAATAAATTTGATTTATCTCACCATGAATAATACTTTATGTCCCAGGTGCCTTCCTTTTCAGGATAATGCTTACCCACATCTCGTTTTGCATCTTTATTTATTTTTTATGCAAAATTTAAAAAAATTAATTTTTAAATTTTTTATAGAAAATATTTAGGAAAATGCCACAATAGCATTAGGGTCATTTCTTAGGATAATTTCTCATCACTATTTTCTGCTAATGCTGTATTATTTCTTTCTTTTTATTCTTTTCGTTTTTGGACCACATACAGTAGTGTTCGGGTCTAACTCCTGACTCTGTGCTCAGGGATCATTTCTCGCAGGACTTGGGGAACCATACTGGGTGCCGGAGATCAAACCCAGATTGGCAGCATGAAGGCAAGCATGTCACCTGCTGTACTATCACTCTAGCCCCAATCTTTATTCTTTCTTATAAAGAATGTTGCTATGACATTCATAATGTCTCCCTCCTTTCCTCCAAACTGCTTTGCCTTCCATAATAGAAAGATTTCTTTTTAAAGAAATACTAATCTTGTCACTACCCTGCACAAAGATTTTTTCCTTGTATTTGATTATCATCAGCACAGGTGATTCTTTGAGATGAAGCCTTGTGTTATAAGAACAATTTAAAATATTTTAATTCCTCAAAGATAAACCTTACTATCATGAAATTTTGCACATGTTCAGAAATTTCTCTACCTGCAGAACACATTCATAACCTTGAATTTTCCTTGATTCTCCCAGGCAAACTAAAGTGTCCCTTTGGGTTTGTTTCCTGTGTCAGTACATATTTTATGACTTCACGTGCAGTTTTGACAATCTATTAAATGAAAGCTTCAATTCTTGGCACTGCAACATTTGGACAGTGGGAATTGTGTCTATTCTCTGGCACAGAGTAGGCCTCAAAAATATTTGAGTATCGAGAGCACAGGAAACAGAGCCTATGCAGGTGTTATTCTTTGTTTTTAAAATATTTTTTGTTTGTCTTTTTTATTTTTGGGTCACACCCAGTGATGCTCGAGTGTTACTCCTGGCTCTGCACTCAGGAATTACTCCTGTTGGTGCTTGGGGACCATATGGGATGCTGGGGATCAAACCCAGGTTGGCCGTGGCAAGGCAAACACCCCCCGCCCC
Organism: Sorex fumeus; assembly: GCF_029834395.1. NCBI lineage: Eukaryota > Metazoa > Chordata > Mammalia > Eulipotyphla > Soricidae > Sorex > Sorex fumeus. The sequence continues at coordinate 4,729,530 of NW_026606134.1, read as the reverse complement.
GTTCTATCACTCTTTGGCTGCAAAGTAACACTCCCACTCCATAGGCTTTTTAATAGAAAAAACTTGGAATTTCAGCATTAGCTTATGACTTCAATCTTCATTTTGGTCTTTTTCTCATTTCTTTTTTGTACTTTATAAATCTCTGATGCTAATTTCCATCCTTAAGTAACAGTACATAAGTCTATGTTTTACTCTTTTTTTTTTTTTGCTTTTTGGGTCACACCCGGTGATGCTCAGGGGTTACTCCTGGCTCATGCACTCAGGAATCACTCCTGGTGGTGCTCGGGGAACCATATGGGATGCTGGGAATCGAACCCGGGTTGGTCATGTTGGCTGCGTGCAAGGCAAACGCCCTACCCGCTGTGCTATCGCTCCAGTCCCACATTTTACTCTTAAGTCACTACAGTTTTCTGCTTAAGTAATCACACAACTCAACAAGCATGCAAAGAGTTATTGGTTGGCTTGTCTGAGGGCCACGTATGGTGGTATTCAGGGCTTACTCCTGGCAATGGTGCTCAGAAATCACTCCTGGAAGGGTTTGGGGGACCATATGGGATGTTGGCTGTCAAACTTGAGCTGGCTCATGTGCAGCATAAATGCCCTATTTGCTGTACTAAGGATCCCACCCCAAGAGTTACATGTTTTACATATTTAACTCTTTTAAGTTAAAATAAGATACATAAGAAATAAAGTCAATAAATTATTAAAAATCAACAGAAAGGGTAAAATATTTCCATATGTTATGTATTATGAGAGTTTGATCTGCTAAATATATACAAACTCATATAATTCAATATTAGGCAGTACACAACATAGGCACATTTGTCTTACACATGGCCCACCCCAGACTGAATCCCCAGAACCACCAATGGTCTTCCGAGCACCACCAAGAGTCCCCCAAAACTATAATAATAATAATAACAACAACAACAACTTGATAGAAAATAAAACAAAAGAATATTATCTAACCAAAAAGTTAGCCATAGACATGAATAGACGTTTTACCCAAGAGCAGAGAAAAAAGTCCAATAAGTCAATGAGCAAGTGTTTAAGGGCACCAGTCAGCAGGGAAATGCAAAGCCAACCCACCTACTAGAATGGCTGCTAATACGGGATGGGGAGGGATCAAGAACATGCTGCAGTGTTTCTGGGAACGCTAGTCGGGGATGCTATTTGGGAACACCAGCAGGCCTTGGAGAGACCCCAAAGGGCTGGCCAAAGCACATGCCTTTCAGGAGAAAGACCCTAAGATCTCTACCCAGTGCTGCGTGTTCCCTGGGTACCAGCAAGCAGAGCCTGGCAGCACCACTGGGTCTGAGCAGAACTTCATGACCAGGCCCTAACGATGAACTGTCAGGGCCATTAAGCTGAGCTGGGTGTGACTTGGAGTAAAACCCCACATATGTTCTCCGAAGAAACCCTTGAGTAACTAACTACCCTAGATTCGACATCTATCCAACTCTTAGTATCTGAAGGAAATAAAATCACTGTCTTGAAGAGCTGTCTAAGCCAATGTTTGATGTCGTTTTATTCACTGTAATCAATATATAGATGGAAGTGTATTTCAATGGATGACAGGATAAAGATAATACATCTATACAAATATCATAGCATATATACAAAGGAATATTATTTTTTTCACCAAAAATAAGAAGCCCTGTTCTTAACATGGATGAATCTGGAGGTCTTTGTGCTAGAAAACAGACAGATGACTTTGAAATACATGTATTCAAAATTTTAAGCTAGTATTTTTCATAATTCAGTATTCAAAATTATGGAAGAGTTAATATATAAATAAAATGCAAAAGGATAAACACATGGACAATACTTCTACATAGAAAATGAGAAAACTCTATGAAAAGTTAAATTCAGTATCATAATTGCAGAGTGTAATCAGATCTGGCCTTAGAGAATCATTCTTACTTTCACTATTAAAAATTATATATGAAAGTAACCCAGAAGAAAATAGAGGAATAGGAGGACTCTCAAATATCATTCTCAACTTCTATTAATGTGATTCTCTTCAAAGAGTCCTCCTGACTGCGTAAGAGCAACCTAGTGATTTTACTCAACAAAGTGAGTTTTTTTTCTCTTTTTTTTTTGCATCTAATCAAGTTGAATAGCATGTTCAAAATAAGATATTGTAACTTCTGAGAACTGGAACATCATCTCATAGAAACAACACTCTCTGATCTAACCTGACCCCTTTGCTTCCTTTCTCTTCTATTATTTCTACATTTCTCTGATCTGCTCTCACATAAAGAAAAGAATTTTCTGAATCCTAAAATAAGGCAATGGACCCTCAAGGCAGTAGGACATCAGATCATATAAAATATACTACATGAAGGGACCAGAAGGAGCGTACAGAAGTTAAGCTCTTGACCTGCACACGGCTGACCCAACTCAATACCCAGACAAGTATATCTTTGCTACCCCAGACTGCCAGGAGTTGATTCCTGCACACAGAACTTGGAGTAAGTCCTGAACTTCTATTCCTATTTCAATTTATTTTAATTATGATTTCAAAAGAATTTTCTTCTTAAATTATTTTTTCTTAAAAATAATTGAGTAAATGAGAAAATATCAGCAGTCCAAAATTTATATGTGCATGAATTAAGTAGAAAAACTAATAGGATGAATCAAGTTATTCTACCCAGATTTATAGGCTGTGAATTGCTCTTGCACAGAATACGTACTTTCTGTTATGCTTGGATTTTATCAAGATAGTTGTAGGAATATAGATGTACTACACATTAAGGAATACATTGTTGAAGGAAATATCTGGTAATACATAATAAAGAATCTTCATAATTTATGGTAAAAATTCAAATTCTCAAACTGAAATATATGAAGGACTTTATAATTTCTAAGAACATATGTTAAAAATGTGGAGCCTCTAAAATGTTTTACAGTCTTTGTTCCATATTTTTAAATCTGATTGAAGTTCTTTATTCTAATAAAATGTGAAAGATAGAAGAAATGAACTACTAAGCTAGTAAGTTATATTCCATTATAATGAATTGTAATGAGGTATTTTGTTGGAATTGAAGATCAATATGATTTAGTACCAGATGCTCCACCGATAGAGCTGAAAATGTAATAATCAAAGAAGTAAAATTCACCTAGGGCTTCACATATGTTTTCATCTCTATTTATAAATGCAATTTATTTTAGTTTTACTTGATACAACATCCCCCTCAATACTGGATAACCTAGTGGACCACAGTTTTTAATTTAACATCTATGCTACTAAATTCTACCATTACACAAAATCTATAGAGCATATCAAAGAGGAAAAAAAAGTCCAATAATAAAAAATAAAGTTTATATAAAGTAAGCCATCTCCAATGTCATATTATCTTCAATATATTATATCAACAACAACTCCTCCTTTCTGCCAACCCAAGACACTCTAATAATCAGGACCTGATGATCAATTCTCTCCTGTGTCCAAACAATCTTACTCCTGCCTATAGCTTTCCTAATTTCACATTCTCATTGTTGTCTAGACCAACTTTCTTTCCAACTTTTTAATGATTGTAGCCTGCTTTCCACTTTTCTAATGACTGTAGACTTCTGCATCTTAAAAGAAACCCAAATCTGTTCCTTTATAGTGAGAACTGGCTTTTAAAAATCCTTTCTTAGTCAAACACGGCTGGAGTGACAGCACAGCCAGTAGGGCATCTGCCTTGCACGCAGCCAACGTTGGCTGATCCGAGTTCGATTCCTCCGCCCCTCTCGGAGAGCCGGGCAAGCTACCGAGAGTATCTCGCCCGCACAGCAAAGCCTGGCAAGCTCCCCGTGATGTACTCGATATGCCAAACACAGTAACAACAAGTCTCACGATGGAGACGTTACTGGGCCCACTCGAGCAAATCGATGAACAACGGGAGGACAGTGACAGTGACAGTCAAACACGTAAAACTGCTCTCTACCTACTCCTTAGCATTCATCCCTTTTCAACACTCTTAGGAAAAGCCTGACTTACCTACCGTTGGGTTTTAAATTCTCCAGTAACACACGCGGGTTAGATTTGTAGACCTATTTTCCATGCTCACTGGATTCCATCAGCAGGAGTATAGGACAACACAGAGTATTTTTTCACAGATCTTGCTCCCTGTTACCTATGGGGCTTTTCTGTAGCCGTATTTACATCCTTAGGCTTTAATTTTGTTCTCTTCACTATGGTCATTTGATAGTATTAATCATCAACTTAATTTTTCATAACATGAATACTCCAAAATTTTGGCCTCAAGTTTTTTTCCTACAAATAATAGCAACAAACTGGATTATTTAAGTAACTATATATGCCCCTTGTATTTAGTATTTTAAAAATTTTGCTCACTCCCCTCTTCCTTCTCAATTTTGGTCTTACTCCTTCCTTTTCATATACACTGCTGTCACATCATCTTCTTATCCCCAAATGCTAGACATTCTGGATCCATCTTTGATTTATTTTTCTTCATATTCCATCATCTAATTCCATTTTGTCAGCTTCTGTAATAGTTAATCCTATCTGTTTCCACATTATCATCCCTACTACTCTTGACCAGCTTCTGCCCTGATGAATTTTCCCTTGTATATAGGATAATAGGATATAGGATAATACGGTGGTATCAGTGTATCCTGATATCCTTTCCTTTAACTATTCCACAGGAACACTGCTAAAACATATTTTCTTGAAGATGCAAATTAAATTTTTTTATTCAAATGCATGATTCCTCTCCCACTCGTCCAAAAAGAGAAAAAGAAAGTTAGACAAAGATCTCCTTTCAATTTCTTTCTTTTTTATGTAGGAGTACTGCTATTTTCAATTAAAAATCATTTCTGTACTTGAGGTAACATGGTGACAATAGTGTTTAACTTTTATGGATTTACTCCACAGATTATAGTAACAAGAAATTGCATTTTACAAGCCACTCGTTCAGATATCAAATCCCAGTGCCAGTCCCTTTCTACTTAACCCCTTTTGCCGTCCAATCTTATTGCTTCTGCTTCTGATGATCATTAATTCTGAAATCCTCTTTCTGTGTCCACATTTCCCTTACCCATTCTCCAATAACTGTTCTATAGGCTATGTTACATGCTACATCAGTTGCATGCTCCTGTGAGTGGGCTTAAATCATCAAGGGATTCTTGACTGAATGATAATTATGTGTTACAAACATAAAGCTATACATATGCCAACTACTTCATTTCAAAGTGATGACCACCTTCAGTATAGGTGGTAAAAATAGGTCATTTGCTCTCCTTTCCACAGACAGTAAATGGCTGACAACCTGCAGTTCTGACTAATGATCTGCCTCAGGTTAAATACTACAACCTTCCCCTCATTTTCCATTCTCTAGCAAACACCTTGAACTCGGTTTCTCCTTTATAGCATTCACACTTGGACCTCATGGCACAGCTTCATTTGATCTTCTAAGTTTCTCTTTATTTGATGGAAGCTCTTTTTTCTGAAGGTTATGGGGATTAGGTGCTATCTTTATATTCAAAGTGTTTACTTCACAAATACTGTGAATAAAGGAATGGCTCATTACTCATTTTGAAATACATTCTAATTTATAATGACCAACATTAAAAATGTGTCTGTTAAAGATCAAGCTGGCTTGTGGGAGGGAAAACTGGGGATATTAGTGGAGGAAGGCTGGGCTGTCAGTGGTGGGAAAATTTTGTCTGCCTGAACCTCAACTCTGAATAACTTTGCAAATCAAGGTCCTCAATTATTAAAATAAATAAATAAATAAATAAATAAAAGGGCATTAATTCCCCCCCTCCCCCAAAAAACTAAAGACTTTTTGTATCTTTCTGTTGTCAAATTCTATCATATATTGATGATAATGTCCAACAAAGATGAAGGTCTTCTGTAATGGGTGTTTTTGAAATTAGATAGGATTATCTTATTACTTTTTTTCTCAAGAATTATTTTCTGAGATGTTTTCATAGGAACCTATGACTCTAAGGAAGCTAAATGCATGGCCCATAAACTAGAACACTCTCAGTTAACTATGCCTTTTGTTTATGGGGGTTCCTTCTTTCTAGAATGTCACCTGGAGACAGCAAAAACAAACAAACAAACAAAAAACCCCTCTATTTTTCCTTTAAGGTTTTGCTAAGAAATATATGTCAATTGGTTTACCCAGGGGTCAGAAATATAGCTTAGGGTTTATGGGAGCATGTCTCACCTGCTGAACTGAATTCCCAGCACAAAGTGATCCCTGAGGTACCACCAGGAGTGACCCTCAGGTCCATTACTGCATATGGACCTGGTGATCCCAGAACTGCTGGCTCTGGATATTGAACTATATGGTCCACTTACCTTACTATTTCAAAGAGTGAGCCCTGAACCCTCTAAACACTGCTTATGAGGCAAAACAAAAGTCTTCCATAGCCAAGAACATGCTCCATCAATGAAAGATTTAATGAGGCTAATGAATTGTATGCATGCATTACTTTATGTCTATGTCACCTAATCTCTACCAAGCTAAGGCCCCGACAGAGAATCACAGGTACATTGCCAAATCCTTTAAACACACTTTTAAACACACTTTTAAACACACATCAGACTCTTAAATAACATGAGTGTATCTTGTAAATCAAGGTTATTGTTATATGAAGTTAATTACAACAGTTGATTTATGAACAGGAGATAGTTTGGAAAGTAATATATTTTGAGCATGCCTATTATCAAAAGCTATTTGTCTTTGTAATTTCAACACCAAGTATCCAAAAATATTTAGTTAAAATTTAGAAGTATTCTATAGGAAAATCATATGGACAGGTAGTTAAGAAGCACTTTCTTATTAATAGATATTGAAAACTACTTAAATGCTCACCTGCTACATGGGAAGAGCAAACAATTTATATCTCATATGATTTTGTTTTCTCCATGGGACATCTATAATCCACAAGGGCAGAGAAATACAAATAGTAGCAGAATACAAAGCAAAAATAACTCAAAAAATTTAACCTGCTGAAAATTTAAAAATCTCATATGTGGCCTTCTATAATAGCATTTTGAATATAACCTTGTGACAGATGATAGAATAGTGTAAAGCAAAACAAGAAAACTACATTTTAAAGTGCGGGCTCTTGAGAAGCAGAACATTTTCTGGTTATCTTGTTCCTGTGAAGAATGATCCCAGCTCAGTTTTTCTCTAATTGTCCCAGCTCTGAGTTGGCTGTGAACAAGAGGTTCTACAAACTTGAATAGTTGTAGAACTCATTTCTCCTAAAAAGCCTGCTAGCACTATTTTAAGGGCAGGGCAAGCATTTCTGTCCATTTCCTTAAAGGCATTTCTTCCCATTTATTTACAGGCATTTATAGCACAGTGGTAGGGCATTTGCTTTGCACGCAGCCAGTCCGGCCGAGCTGGGTTCGATTTCTCCGCCCCTCTTGGAGAGCCCGGCAAGCTACCGAGAGTATCTCACCTGCACAGCAGAGCCTGGCAAGCTAATCATGACGTATTCAATATGCCAAACACAGTAACAACAAGTCTCAAAAAAAATGGAGACATTACTGTACCTGCTTGAGCAAATAGATGAACAATGGGAGGATAGTGGAAGTATGATTTCCAGTTCTTTAAGGGCATTTCTTTTTCATTCTACCTATGTTACCAAAGACCCACCAACAAAAATCCCTAAGCACTCTAACTAAACCTTTAATTAAACAGAGTAAGTTTCAAGACAATTCCTGAAAGGAAGCTTCTACTAAGGTCACTGATCAGACTTGTATTAAATCAACTCAAAATCTCCCCCAGAAAGCCATGAACTGGTCCCTGGGGAAGCCGAGAGATAAGAGGTAGTCTGGGAGCACATACATTTCTGTGATGGTCTCAGGTAGATTGGTGGGGATATCGGGGAGCCCCTTTCCCCGGCAGTCAACCATGTTGTTGCTACAGGTACAAGCAGCAGGACAGTGCAAAACACTGCAGGAAGGAGCCATGAAGGACTGGTGACCTGAAAAAGAACAAACGACAACGGGATGTTTCCTCTCGAGTTTCACAACTATGAACCATGAAGGATGATCTCAAATGACAAAGCAGGACGTGAAGCAAAAATGCATTTCTCTAAATATCTGATACTAACATGATCTGAAGGTACTAAACTCTATTTGAGGAAGCATGCATTTGTATGTTGGGTGTCAATACTGAGATGAAGCGGATGATGATTTTCAAAACTATGAAATGATCGTTAAGACTTCAAATTAATGATGAGGAATGCTAAGTTCAAATTTAGAGCTAGAGCACTGTGCAAATTCATTCTCCCCAAAGCAGCCATTTCACACAAATCTATTTCATTTCTACTGAATTTAAATAGAGAGATGAGTCATTACTTAACCTTCTATAGCTTAACTTTTTCTCAAAAAAAAAGGGTAAAAAAATAAAATTTCTACATGGATAGTTCTAATTGTTGATTGTAAACAATCATGTTAATAAATGCAAGGGACATCAGTTTGTGCAAAGTTTGAGGTTTTCCTTTCAAAGACTAATTATTACCTCTTTCTTTGAAGATACAAAAAAATACAATGCACCACGCAGTTCAGTAACGGTTCATCTCTAGGCTTCCTTTTTCACTGCAAGAGCTACCTGAAGGCATATATTTCTACTTCTCAGTTTGGGGAAACAAATGTGTTTTGAAGGAGATTTTGCTATCTGAATGACAACAGAAGGTCAGCAAACTGACATCCATCAGCCACAGCTTGGTTGCTGGAGGAGGGGCAGCCCATCTCACCCCGCTGGAAAGAGCTGGAAGGATAGTGCTAGGCCTGCACACTCAGTCACCCACCCCGCTCAACAAGCTCTCACACTCGACAATAGTATTCAGTCTAAGAAATAAACATAGAACTTGCCTTCTTCCTCATCTAGAAAGCCGGGGGCAAAAGTGAAGAGAGAAAACAGTGGTTAGTAACAATTGGTTAGTCATTTCATAAATAAACAATTAAAGCCATCAGACCTATTGAGGATATACTGAGAGATCTGAAGAAAAATTCTGTTGGTATGATAAAGTGCGGGAAAAAACATATGAAGGGGCCAAAGATGACAATAGGATATAATTCTGTACCGACATCTCTCCTTCCTTTAAGAAAGACTAATTTATTTGTGAAGAAAATTTTTTGTTGCATTTGAATAGATGCAGAACAAGACACATACTTCTAAAATAATGTCAATGGAAAGCAATGTAATATTAACGTGAATATGTGTATGTGGGTACATATATACACATATATAATCTTTGTACTCAACTCGGTATAACTTTGGACAAGGTTATTTAGCACTCTTTTTCTCTACATTTCAATCTCAATGTAAAAAATGTCAATGGAGATCAATGTAATATTAACATGAATATATATATAATATATATATACGTACATATACACACATATACAGTCTTTGTACTCTACTATGTATAACTTTGGTCAAGGTTACTCAGAACTCTTTTTTCTCCTTATTTTAATCTCAATATAAAGTTATTATTTGGGGCTGGGCTCCTCTCGGAGAGCCCGGCAAGCTACCAAGAGTATCTTGCCCGCACGGCAGAGCCTGGCAAGCTACCCGTGATGTATTCGATACGCCAAACACAGTAACAAAAAAAGTCTCCAATGGAGATGTTACTGGGCCTGCTCGAGCAAATCGATGAACAACGGGAGGACAGTGACTTGATTTGGGGCTGGAGACAAAGTGTAAGGGTAAATGCATGTGCCTTATATCCTACCACTGCACAGAACCAGAAACACACCACGAGCACCTCTGGTAGTGGTTCAAAATGCCCCTGAAAAATAAGTAATATCAGGGACTGGGAAGATTGTTCAGTGGAAAAAGATTGCTTTGCACTGTGTTCAGTCCCAGGCCCCCCATATAGACCGCAGAGCCTACCAGGAGTGATCCCTGAGAGCAGAGCCAGGAGTAAGTAAGCCCTGAGCCCAGATTTGACCACCACCTACCAAAAGATAACATATATATGTTTTTAGAATTTTATCAGGGAGGTGACATGAGGTAAATACACATAAAATAAGATGTATTTTACACCTGTATATGTAACAAAGATGCATAAGCACATAGGAAAAGCTGAAGTAAACATCACCTTGTGATATTTTTCATAGCTCATGTCTGATTTGTGGGTTTAGATTTTTGTTACCAAAGCTAATCATATAAGTCTTTTCAGTAGAAGTCAACAATACTATCCCTGAATACACAAACACATATTCTGTCCCCCAGCAACCATACTGGAACTACTTTCCCCCCACCACAAATTTCCTGGTGAGATAAATTTATCATTTTCCTACAGTTAAAACAGAATGAAACAGGGATCATGAATAGTTTATATTTCAACTAAAATAGAAACTGAACTGTCTTCCATCCTGACCTAGGTACAAACGATCCATCCTTGCTACACACACACACACACACACACACACACACACACAAACACACACACACGTTTCTTAGGAGGAAGCCTGACACTCACAGGAACAGGATTGCCAGAGGGATTAGTGCACAAGTGCACATTAGTGAGGGCCACGCAAACCAGTCAAGCATACGACCTGCCCTGCAACACTTTCTTATGTCAAAGCAGACGCTAACACAACCGCCGGCAGATCTTTCTCCCTTACCACTGCAGACAAATTCTCGCTTTTGAACCTCAGCTACATTATGTCCCCGCAGGTGGGATGGGCCCATACACTGGGTATAGAGGCCCACCCGGGGTCTCTGGCGCAGCCAGTCAGAGAGCCAGGCTAGGTGACAGTCACAGTACAGGTTGTTGGAATGGAGGCGGCTAGAAGAGAGAAAAGCAGTTTAGAACAAACAGACAAAACCCCAGATTATCTGCATCACTTCAACATGGGCAAGATACAGTTTATTATGCAATTTCCCCCTTAACCTAGAAGCAGATGAAGCCATGCCAGTCCTGATCTGATTATTATTCTAAAAGTTAAACCAGTTCCAAATCAGAATCAAGTTTCTCTTCCATGTGCCTTTGAAATGAATAAAACAGGCTGGGGTTTAACATGGTTATGAAAGACCTTTTGCCCAAACTTATTCAGAAAGTAAAGAGAAATATGTAAGTCTATGGAAAATTGCTCTGAATGCAAAGTGAACCAAATTGTCAGTGTACAGACAATTGGGGTGGTGTGGGGGATGAAAAGGGGAATGGTGGGGTTGGCACAGGGGGTGCATTTCTCTAAGTCAAGGTTCTCAGCTTGCAGTATCAGTTAGACTTCTTTTTTTGTCTGTGAAAACTGCTTGCAGAATCTTTTTAGCAGGTCACTTTGATTTTTTTTTTTTTTTTTTTGCTGAACAGGGCAGAATAATAATTTAATATCAAACACTTCCTTCACATTATTCTTCTGATTTCCTTCTTTTTGTTTAATTGCAGAAAAGGGGATTAGCTGCTTTTGGCTCCTGTGAACCGATCGTCAAAGAGCTTGAACAGAAATTAAAAGACAAATGACTGAGAGTGAAGGAATTAAGTGATTCCCCTCTCTGCTGGCGGGGAGCCACGCCACAACATGGAGCCCTTCCAAGTGGCAAATAACACTCTCCATTAATAAAATATCAGACAAATGTATCCACTAAATTAGGTAAATGACTTCGAACTGGCTTTTATGTTTTCTCAAACTAAAGGAAAGGACATCCAAAGCTATAAATCAAAGCATCATTCCCAGAATCATCCATGGCACTGTAATATCATTTTAGGCCTTTATAGCTGATGTGCTCAATTCTAACCCAATAACAGTAATGGATATTAAAACATGGAACTCAGTCCAGTAAGATAATTGGACCATAAAAATGGAATTTTTAAGTAGCAACGATAATACAGAATAATGAAGCAACCAAAGCAATGGAATTTCAACTTGGGTGTTTGACATCTTCCTTATGCCTAGAGATCTGGAAGACTGTTTTGCCTCAAAATGAGAAGGCATGCCAGAAAAACCAAAAAACTACACTTAACAGAAAGCTGGGTGACCTCCAGTTCAGTTTGTTTGGAAGTCAAAGGACCACACTTTGGAAATCAAAGCAACGCATGCCACAGCATGGTTCTCTGAGTATGCAGTTGAAACCGAACTCTACAATGATGCAGGTTGTACACAGGTTTGAAATGGGAAAAGTATATACAAATATAAAAACCTGATATTAAGAAAAATATATAGGGAATTTCAGAGAGAAATTAAGGCATGCTTTAAAAAAAGGTGAATAGCGGGCACCTTTAGTCTTAGCTGTATTCATTTTGCAAGTACTGGTAGCTCAATCAAATCATTTTTTAAAATATCAGCTAGAGTTAATGAAAAAAAATGTTCTCAAATAAACTGGGATGTTAATTTGGTCAGATATGTTGCAATCTGATAGCTCCAAGAAGACAAAATTTAGCTGTAGGTGTCTAGTTTTAAGATATTCATTTTTTAAAAAAAATTCCATTTTAAGATAGTTAAACTGATTTTCTATTGCATATAGGCTCAATATTAGTGAAGAACAATGATATTGAGATCAGCATCTATGTCCCAGGGAGGCAGGAAGGCGCTAGAGCATGCGGATTTCATGTGGGTGACCAGGTTCGACCCCTGGTACCACACAGGTCCCCAAACACAACTGGGAGCAACCCTCAAGCACCGAGCAAGCACTAGACCCCAAACCATGTGTGGTACAAAGAGTACCAAAGTAAAAAAGGAAAAGAAAATAGTTACATCACTTATTTTATCATAAGCTCACAATTTGATTGCTTCTTTTGTAAAGAAGATCAATGTAACATTTTTTCAGTTATAAGCTGCTATAAATTCAAAATATTTTGAAAAGTCAAAAATATATTTTATTGGGTAATATATACATCTATATATATATATATACCTTCTTCACAAATACTTTTTAAAAAGAAGATGGCTGTTTTCTTTACATTTCATACCATTTCTCACATGCAATATACAAACCCAGTTCAAAGGAGATTTGTCTCTGAAAATGCTTTTCCTAAATATTCCACACTGGATTTTAAGAAATAATCTTTCTCTCAGACAAAAAAATACTATCTGAAATACTTTGTTAAAGAAAGATTTCTATTCACCTAAAATATTTTAATGCTCATCTGTAACCTCTGGAAAGAGATTTTGAAATATAAATGCTGACACAACCTTAATTACAGAAGCAATAGAGGGTGATGTTTTAATTTTACAGTTACAGAGGATGTTGGGGAGACAGGTTAGCTTTATTAGGTCTGCTTGCCTTCCAGTAATAAAATCACAAAGATTTACCATTTATCATTTCTGACAGTCAATCAAGGGCTCTTCCATTTCTTAATGTATTGTGACCTCCACAATAGCTCAAAGTAAATGTTCGCCCCAACCCCAGCTTCCCGTAACACATATCAAAGATAGCTTTCAAGTTTTTGGAAAATTAACTCAAATATCCTATTTATAGAACTTTAGAAGAAGTGGTGTTTTCCTGATCTATACTAGGAATCAGCACCCTTATTGTTAGCTTACTAAAACAGGCTTTGCTGATGAAATAAACCTTCACATCCATTGTGACTACTTACAAAGTTCTAAGTTTAGGCATGTGATTGAAACTGGCCACCGAAAGTCTAGTAATGTTGTTATTGTTGAGAGTTCTGTAGAAGAAAGAAAAAGTAAAACATTTTAGATATAAAAGTTTATCCATCATTCCATTTATTTAAAATAGAGAAAACATCTGATTATATTTCCACAGGAAAATCCCTTGGCAGAAATGGCAAGGTGAATGCCTGGTATTACACAAAGGATATTAAAAAGTTACGCCCTTCCATATTTGTGATGTGTTCAATTTTATCAAATATCTATAAAAATGCATGGTTTAGGCAAAAGTATCTCTGATGATTGACACATTTTGTGCACTGTGTGAATGAACATATACTCATGATCTTGCTTAAAGAATGAACGGGAAACAGTCATGGATGGGAAACCTGAGAATCTCTACATTCCTTAGAGAAGTATTATGTGTAATTAGTGATCATGAGTAAGTGAAAAAATTTGACTCCCCAACTGAAATCTCAAAGCAATAGTGCAGAAAGAGTTTTTTTTTCAGGCCCTAGTACAGAATTTTCCAACTGTCCTTTATTTTAGACATAAGACCCTGTTGAAATTTGAGTAGTAAAAACAGCATCTAAATTTGGTACTTGCATGGGTGGGGTCATGACATGACATAGGTATGATAAAATCTAACAATTTTTGGTTGCATCTGAAAATTCTGTTCTTTGTTTAATGCTATTGGGAGTGGTCATAGTTTCTGAAAGCTATAGTCAGGAAGATGAGTATTCACGGAAGATGTGAGAAAAACAAGCAATCAATGTTATTTGTATTATTACCATGATTTTTATTATTATTGTTAATCTTCTTCCCCATTTTTATTAAGTATTTCTTTGTGTTTTAGATTTCGGACCACACCCAGTGCCCAGGGTATACTCCTGCCTCTGTGCTCAGAGATCACTCCTGGCTCGGGGACCATATGGGGTGCTAAGCCACTGGGTGCAAGGCAGACACCCTACCTGTTGCACTATCTTTCCTACTCCTCTATCAAATATTTCTTAAATGACTTAGTATGTATGACAACATGAAATTTAATAAAAACATAAATAAGGGATGAATCCTGTTCTTAAATATTAGATACTTCAACTGAGAAAATGAAATTACACAAGTTATAAAAACAAAGCCAATGGTATTGAGGAGAGCTCTTTTTTTTTTCTCTCACCATGACAAAAAATGTGTGATAATAGTGATCATCAGACTGGGTGAGTCCAAAGTAGAAATAGAAAACTACTGTAGTATCTGGAGGGTTGTGTAAGGTGCGAACTATGCAGGAAGTTGCTCAAGGAATTAAGGAGAAAGGACAATGATCCAAGTGGAAGAAGGATTCTGGAGAAGAGGTTAAATCAGAGGTTGAAAATTCACTGGCTATAGAGTCCCAGACAAGTAACTTAAATGACAGAAGTAGGCTGCATGTAAGGAAATTCACTGGAGCAGAGGGATGGAGAAGGGAAGACATTGATCAGGGAATAAGGAGGAACTGTGTAATTAGCAATAGTGTCTGTGATAGCAGCTGATCGCCAGCTCCAATGCTCTGCTGCTCTCTGTAATGGAAAACTGCCAATCTGTTTTTCTCAAGAGAGAAGCTACACATGAAATTTTTAGATCAATCCTCCTAATTTTTAAACACTGGCAACCAATTAAATGATTTCAATGAGTCTGGGGACCACGTCTGTTAGCGCGAAGCAGGATACATTATAAGGCCGCTTAGGCCAGCTGGTGGTGCCAATGTGAGATATGAAGTGTTCGCAGATTGAAGGGATCATACAGTTCCTCCATACAGGGGGGCACAATCACTACAGATCTGGAACATGCAACTCCCTTTTGACTCTGATTTTCAGTGTCATGGATGATGTGAGAAATGATCCAAGTGATTTGACTTAAGTACAGAGAAAAAAAAAGTTTATGACGGACCTCTGAAGTCCTCAATGTTGGTTTGTGTGATCGAAAAGTCGCTAGGTTTTAGCAGACTCAAGTGAAATGAGATTTTTTTCACATGCCATTAAACTATATCCTGATGTTTGAACTAAAAGGTTTCACTTCTCAAAGGGATTCACTTTCAAATGACCCCTTTCCCGCTCTCAACATTTATATGGACTTTATGTGGCTAAAACCTTCCGAATCAAAAGCATACTAAAATGTGACTTTGGGGATAAAACAGTATTTTAAAATGTAATTCACACTCAGCAGGCATAAACTGACTTAGAACTATAAAGTTTCTTACTACTCCATACAGAAACAAGTTTTCATTTGAATCTAAGCTAATGGGTATCATTTGAAGCTGAATTTTAATCCATGTAATACAGTAGAAGAAACAAATTCATTTAGTACTTTTATTCAGTGTACAAATCATTCTATACTCATCTTAGTTTTTGAGTACATTTTCCTATATCAATGCTTATTTCGATATACAACCTCAGGATTTTATCTTGTAATAAGAAAGTTTCTTGCACAAGGAACATCGTGATATATAAGCATGATGTGTTTGTCTTGATAATTAAGTTGGCAATCTCAGTCTTGAACTTAATTCCACTTATTAATCTAGTGTTCAGAAAAAAAAATAACACATTGACCTAGGTAGAGTTGCTGTGGTTAATTTTGAGTTGTCATCTAAGTATAAAGAAAGGAAACAGTTTTAAAGTCAAGCAATCAGAACTCCACTGACAAGTCAGTTTACTCTAATAGGTTCACTGAGAAACTGACTTCTTGGTGTTATGTATCTTGCTTTTTCTTTCCCAAACTTCATCCACTCTCTCTTCCATTTTTGTGCACATCTATGCAAACATTTGTTATACTGTGTGGCCATGATAATTACTCCTACCTTCTTCTTGGTCTGAAGATATTCACACATTAAAATATGGAACATGGGAAAGGAGAGATAGTACAGCAGGTAGGGTAGTTGTCTTGCATGCAACGAACCCCAAGTTGGTCTCCAATATCATATCCGGTAATCTGAGCACTGAAAGGAGTAAACCCTGTGTACAACCAGGTATGGTCCCAAAACAACAACTAAAGGAATATGGAACCAAGATGTCTAAAAATGAAAAACCTGGCATGTCCCTTCTTAATTTCTATATCAAGAAGATAATGCTTGAAGTGAGCTGGACAATAAAAAACAAATAAAATATAATTTTCTAGAATATTTCTTAAATAACTCTTGTAATAATATCTCTGACCAAATTTTTATAATTGGTGAACTTTTGATTTCCATGAGGAGAAATTCGAACTTGGTAAATCCCAGTCTTTCTAAAACCGTACCTAATTTTACCTCAAATATTTCATCAACTTATTTCTCTAAAAGTTGTCTGTACTATAAATATTTAAAATATAAACATATTGAAATGTTTAAAAATGCTTCACACTTTAATAAAAAAAAGTAGTTTCTGTCTTTTGAAAACTAAAATACATTTTCTGGTATTCTGTTAATTCTGTTAATTTTAATAATATTTAATCCAACACTTATGAACTTATATATCTCTTTAATATCTATATACAAAAGTTCTCAGAATCATCACTGTTTTTCAGTTTTGTTCCGTATATTATAAAATGTCGATAACTTTTCTATGTTTCATGATAGTGGATTTTGCTCAAGTCATGTTTTAGGTATTTTGCTAACAGGGTAAACTGCATGAGGTGGCTATGCTTTCATGAATTTTCTTCTTCCAAAACTAGGATTGGTTTAAACTTAGAAACACATAGTTTCCGTTTCATGGGTTTTTCAATACCTAGCACAGTTCCTGGCACACAGGTGGCCTTATAGATGACAGGTAGATGAATAGATAGGTTGTTTGGTAAAATGATAGATGGTATACTCTATAATAGAGAACACTAAGCATATACTCAATGTATTAGATATACTCATATATATAAATCATTGAATATCAAATCAACATTTAAACCGTTTCACTTAATATTGAAGCTCTTTATGGGAGTTCAATTCATCAAATATATTCAGCACAATTTTCTATAAAATAATCGGTATTGCTCATAATCCTAGTTAGAATTCGGGATTCACTAAAAATGGTTTGGCTCACCTTCATTCACTATGTACTTATCATAGACAAAGTTAGACCACTATCAACCACTACTATGAAATCATATCTGTGTCTTAGTTATTCTGTTCTAAAATAGCATCACTAAGCTTTATGTATTAAGAATGGTTCTGCAGAACAATTTAAAGTGTGAACTCATGACTATGGCGTATATGACAAACACTTTGAATGTTTTTCCATGAGGAAAAGTTAGACTGCTATCAACAACAAAACCAAAGATGGCCCCTCATGTGTTTAGAAAACAATATATTGTTAGAATCCATATGATCTCAATCAGATCATCTGGACTTGCCTTTAAAAGTAATAATGGCAGGGGTCGGAGGGATAGTTCAGTAGGTAGGGGGTTTGCCTGGCACAAGGCCGCCCTGGGTTTGATCCTCAGCACCATCTATGGTCCCCTGAGCCCACCAGGAGTGGTGAGTGCAGTATCAGGAATAAACCCTGAACACAGCCAAGTGTGGCCCCCAAGCCAAAAAATAATAAAATAATGATGAGAATAATAATGCTAATAAGAGCTTATGGTATATCTAAACATCTAACAATTTACTCAAAACTGAAAGCATATCATATTCATATGATACTGAAAATATTGATTAAAATAAAGTCATTCTAGAAGAAACATTAAACTAAATTAGATTTTGAGATTAGACTTTTCAGAATTAAATACTGTACCTCAAACTCAGTTTATAAAGCAATGAAATTCTTTTATGGAAACATTTCATGATTTCTGGGTAACTTTGAAAGTGACTAAAAATTCAAAACCTTCTCACACAGAATTCAGTTTTGGATTTCTGAATAAAATGAATCAGGAATTAAATATAAAACAAAAAATATATTTAAGGATGGGGTTTGTAGGTACATTTCAAATTTGAATATTTGAGGAAATTTTCTAGAAATGTATAGGTGGTTGAGTGACTCTAATTTTCAGGAAAGTTGTTTTTCATTATAATGAATAATTTTATATAGATTATTTTATAAATCAAAGGTTTGTAGAGATTATACAGATACCTCTAGCCAATGTTATCAGCCATGTTTACCCAGCCAGGAAAGAGAGAGAATGCCAATTATGATAGAAATCTTTATGTTGTGCTTTATAAAGTCAGCAGCAAAGGCTTTCAAATGGACCATATAGGTAGCTTTTAAAATTAGAAGGAAGTCTCCAAAACAACCTTTACAATTAAGTTACCTTGTTAAAAATGACATTTTACAAAACAAGCAAACGGCATTCCATTGCAGATAACTATAAAATATATCAATCTATCAGTTACTGAGAGATTTAATGTTTACTTTTTGGGCTCATAAATCTCTTTAAAAGGATATTTTAATATTAAGCAGTTGTAGAAAGCTTCACACATCCCATGAATGAGAATATTTTCTTACAGAATACATAAAGAACAATCTGTAAGGCTACTGTAGTTTCCTTCCTAGAGAATTTGATTAAGCCTACAGTCACGATGCACAAGAGTTTACACTCACATTTGGATTCCTTTCCTTATTCCCGGGGAGTTGCTGAAGGTATCTCTTTAGGAGACCATTTTGATACAAGGTTTTAAGCGAGTAGATAAGCTTCCACATTAGCACCCCCCAGACACAAAGCTCCCCCGAAAGTCAGAGAAATCAGCAGTACTTACAGCACTTCCAGATCCCTGAGAGCCCTAAACGCCCCGTCTTCAATACAACTGATCTGGTTGTAATCCAGTTGCCTGTTAAACAGATTAAAATAGATGTAAAAGGAGAAGACTCCAGGGTTAGGTGCGAGCAAGGTTCCTGAAGGGCCTCAGGAGCGCGGGCTGCACTCGCTGAAGCGCTTTCACAAACACACTCATCTGCTTAAGGATGTCACAAACCATTCTGGCCTCAGTGCCGCCACTGAAATCTCTTTTTGTTCTGAACTGTCTGTGCAAACAGCAGCCTTTGGAAAGCTCCAGTAAATAATAACTGCACCTTATATTAAATGCCATAGGAATGCAATTTCATTACATCAAGAAAAGCTATCCATTAAGAGCTTTCAGCGTCATCTTGCTGAAACAATTTCATTAAGGTAAAGGACTGTAAATCACTTAATGTCACAGGCACCCCCTCAGTGACCTAACAGAATCCATTTATCAGAGAAGCCCAGCTGCATGTTAATTTCACTATCCTTGGCAAGACAGAGCGAGACTACTTTTAGGTTTTCTTCTTTTTAAAGCGGTTTTCCTTCGAGAACTCCAAATTGAGAAAAAGGAAGGATGAACCATCGATCTCTCTGCTATTCCCAACCAGGAGTGCACTTTTGAGAGCCAGCAGTTTTTCTATATTAAGCTCCACTAGTCTCATAATTCTCATCCTTTATCATAATATGCAAATTTGATACACGATAAAGACAGCATATTTATCAGTTAAGGAACTTTACACCTTATCTCACTCTCCAGAAATAAGTTTTCTTTTCAATATTAAGAAATTGATTAAAAGTGGGATTTCCACAAAGAAGCCCATTTTGGCTCTGAGTAAAAAATATGTACAGCAATGACATTGTGAACACACAACCTGGACATTACTGGAAAAAGTTTAAAGCTCTACTAGTTCCTCCAACACTATGAAAAAAATGAATTTACTCAGTTTAAGTATACAATTGTTAAATTCAAAGACTGAAAAATATAGGCCACTTAAAATTTGTTTGTTTGCATTGTCTGCCATTTTTGGGGGAATTACTGTCATTCTCCACATTAAGAAATTTACTTGGTTAAAAATGAATGGGTGGATAGATACTAAATCCGCTTTGCTGTAATTTTATTTTATTTTTTAAAATAAACAGTGTTTTAACATAATAGCCTAATGCTTGGTGATACTTTTATTTCAATAAAATTATTTTCGGATTCACTTGCACTGGAAACAAAATGTTCGATGAAATATATAAGTTTTCAGAACTCTGTGCCCTGGGAAGGAAGCCGATGTTTATGGTCATAAAACAAATACCTCTTCTTTCAAGTTCAGAATTGACCCAAATCGGTAATTTACAGTTGGGGTCTGTTCTTAAGGAATAACTCAAGTAATACCAGAAATTAGCTCTTTCAGAGGACAGCTGAAAGAAAGGTAGTATCTTTTAAACCGGTAACTTTCAAAGGTTTTTTTTTTTGTTCAGATTCCTTAGTTTAGAAATTATGTACATAGAGAATGGCTCATGAAATATACATCTCATTTTTGAGAATGTCTCTAGGGAAACAGAATCACACACAACCTACCTTGATGTCATGCAAAATGGCACAATCTAAGACATGTAATATCATATCTATATCTATATCTACAGACGAACACTGGAGAGAATATAATTTTATTCCCCTTTTAAACTAAGCACTTCCCCCCCCCCCCAATAATAACTACCGCCCATGCTACTGTAACAGTCTAAACCACTTCTACTGATTAGGATGTAATGCGGAAGTGTATTTTATTTTCAAAGACTTTGAAAGTCTCATGATGTAATGTGGCTGTTCTGGTTCCAAGAAAACACTTACATGGTTAGCATTTTTGATTTTTACAGATTAAATTCATTTAACAATTAAGTTAATAGCCTTTTTATTTTAAAGTGCTAAATATATATCTATACTACAATTCTCTAACCTCTTGAACAATTTATCAAAGCCATTTAAATTAGTACAATGGCATGAAGTGTTACCCTTGACACTCTACAAAAGAGAAATTGTTTCCAGACAAATTGGCAAAATCTTTTAATGCTATCAAATTTGCCTAATGCAGTCTCCAGGTTAATCTGTAAAAGGGTGAGCTGTATGTTTGCCCATATCTTATTATCCTTCGCTGTCAATGTATAAATCAGTGCTGACACAGCTTCTTTTAAATCATGCATACTATACACAAAGGGGAAGCCCTCCCAGGCCAGAAAGCACTCAAGCAAAGCTTGTCCTACAAGCACTGGAAGGCAGATTACTGTCTGAACCCCAGGAGAACTTGAGACTCCCTGCAAATGCTGGTCATTTCACCCCACTTTTACAGTGCTTCTGGCTCTGCACTGCTTTTGATTCTTAACAGAAATTCTTTTTTAAAAAATTTTTATTAGTGAAACACCATGAGGTACAGTTGTAAACTTACAAATTTTTGTGCTTGGGTTTCAGTTATACAATGATTGAGTCAGAAATTCTTAACAAGAAGCTTTTGATTCTTAACTCAGTGCTAAATGGTAGTGCTAAAACATTATGACGATATAGTCCTCCTAGGAAACGAGTTTCTCCCAAAAGTTTGCCGTGCATTGTCGTATTGCTGTGCATACAGAAGTCAGTTGAGAAAGAAAGTATTTTATGAAAATAACCTTCTCCTAGGAAAGGACAATTGAAATCACACTCATAAACTTTTTTTTCCATCAGGGGTGGATTTCTTTTTATTCAAAGGAATGTTTGTGGAGTTTTGTGCTGGTATCACTGCTCCGGAAAGAGCCTCTCCACAAGGAACACCATTTGTCTGCATATGGCTCAAGATAAACAGTGTCAAAACAAGGCAAAGGCATAATTTATTTCAGAGTTTCTGGGCTATTTTTCTGCATCTTGTTTCTCTCATCCTGCTATTTCCTTCTTTACTACCTTTTGAATCCTGGGCACTTGTACTTTCCATAAATAGGGAAGGTCTGTTCTGAGCTATGAATTTAATTGTTTCAGTGTTATTTACAATTTTACTATAAAATTAGTCTGAATTTTGGAATCATTAGGGGAATTTTTTTGTTTGCTTTTCCAAAAAGTTGTTATATGCAGAGAGCCATGGAGTAAGTTGCTTGATGCTGGAAGAATAAGGATAGGAGGGGAAAAAATTAAAAATCACTGCTACTGAGGATGCTTCACTGGGGACAGCAAGTTAGCGCTTTTCTATTTTCTGGGAGCAGCTTTGGTTTTATTCTAGTTTTGCTAGAAGGTTCTTCCAGATTCTCAGACCTTTAGCAAAAATGATGTTTCTAGAGGCAAGACATCCCGGATGTTTATGTTGTCTCCTCATTTCCTTTCTCAAATCCTTCTCTCTGCTTCTGTTCAAATTTCAAATCCTTCTCCACTGAATCCTCCACACTTCTCATTTGTGAGGGGATGTCTTGAAAAAACTGCTTTATCTTTAATTTCATGAAATCAATATTACAAAAATGAGACAGTCTCCAAGAGCTAGCTCTCTTAGCATTAACATTTTAGGATTCTCTTTTGAGTAGCACCATTTCTCTTTCAATGGTCTAGAATAACCCTAGATGGCCGATTTTAGCTTTTTCTAGAACTAGTAAATTTAGTTCCAGACATTGTAGCATATATATTCAAGGAAGGTATGCTTAGTAGATGCTACTATTTGTTTTGCCTTCATACAGTTTGAAAGGAGTTCTGACTTTCTGTAACTAAAAATAGTTTAAACCTAGATTTAGATTTTTATTAATTTTGTATGAGACAGAATATATAATGCTGCTAAATATATAATTTAAAAATAGATGTATTAAATGACAAAAGAGTTAACATTTGCTTCCTTGGCATTCAAAAATATAAATTGGAGCCATCATGTCTGTCCTTTTAATTATCTGTCTGGGATTTCCCATTCTCTTTCTTCTCCCTCCCTTCCTTCCTTCCTTCCTTCCTTCCTTCCTTCCTTCCTTCCTTCCTTCCTTCCTTCCTTCCCCCATTTCCTTTCTTTCTTTCCTTTCTTTCTTTCTTTCTTTCTTTCTTTCTTTCTTTCTTTCTTTCTTTTTTTCTTTCTTTCTTTTTTTCCTTCTTTCTTTCTCTTTATTTTTCTTTCTTTATTTTCTTTCTGTCTTTCTCTCTTTTTTTCTTAACAAAGTACTGTTAAGGGTATGGATTTGTGGATTTGACCTGTTCTATTTATTCCCTTGTGTGAATAAATTCATGTTCAACTTGAGTGCTTAAATATACAAAGATATTTTATGCAAAGAAAACTAGCTTAAGAAACTGTCAAAGATTAAGCAATAATAGAATAACAATACTTAGAATAATCTTTATCAATATAGAAATAATATAAAACGATTTACATAAACATCTTAGGAAGTTTAGCAATCTTGATATTTACCTTGGCACAATAGTTCATCACTGAAAATTTAGGCATTAGTGAGAATAAACAAGGTCAAGTTTACCTTGGGGAAGTCAAACTAATTTATGTTATTTGAATGTTCAACCATTTTGCAATGTATCAGCACCATTTTGGTTTCCTCAAAGGGAAATTAGACAATTTCAGCATTTATGAGAATAATCTGTAGCACTGTAGCGCTGTCCTCCCGTTGTTCACCAATTTGCTCAAGCGGGCCCAGTAACGTCTCCATCGTGAGACTTGTTGTTACTGTGTTTGGCATATCAAATACCTCGCAGTTAGATTGCCAGGATCTGTTGTGTGGGCAAGATACTCTCGGTAGCTTGCCGGGCTCTCTGAGAGGGGTGGAGCAATCAAACCCAGGTCGGTCTATGGTATAAATTTACATCCTTTTGCCTAATTAATTGGAAAGAGGCTTATGCTAACTGGAAACATCACTGTATCACTGTCACTGTCATCCTGTCGTTCTTCAATTTACTTGAGTGAGCGCCAGTAATGTCTCCATTCATTCCAGCCCTGAGATTTTAGCAGCCTCTCCTTACTCATCTTTCCCAACATATTGAAGGCTCCTTCAGGGTCAGGGAAATAAGACCCATTATTATTGCTGTTTTTGGCATATCGAATATGCTATGGCTAGCTTGCTAGGCTCTGCCGTGCAAGTGGGATATTCTTGTTAGCTTGCTGGGCTCTCTGATATATATATATATATATATATATATATATATATATATTTATCAAATATGGTGTGGTAATTATGGAAAATGGGTAAGGAGTTTCTTATGATGTGTCGCAAGGCCGCAAAAGTGGCCACACAGTCCAGGAATATGTTCACTCATATATGAGGCTTGGCCCGAGTGTGTGAAAAGTGGCCAAGAGCATATGATGATGGTTGGGTAGTGGAGGTTGGCTGCCGGGGCTGGGTCCCTTGAGGCGGGGAGGGTCTCACCCATCCCCCTTTGGGGCGCCCCAAGTGAAAACAGTCTGGTGCAGAGTCCCAACTTGAGACATAATAAAAGAAATTCAAGGAAAGATATCTAAGTGAACCTCCATTTCTAGTAGCCCTAAGTAAACAGATTAAAAGGGGTAGAAACTAAAAAGGACAATGATAGGTGGCAGTTATTGAATAAACAGCACATGATAGAGTCTTCAGATGGTTCATCTCTATATTTCTCAAAAATAACTTGAAAAAATAAGTATTATCATCATTACAATTTCTACAATAAAAACATTAAGC
Source organism: Sorex fumeus (assembly GCF_029834395.1). Classification (NCBI taxonomy): domain Eukaryota; kingdom Metazoa; phylum Chordata; class Mammalia; order Eulipotyphla; family Soricidae; genus Sorex; species Sorex fumeus. Next base: position 4,704,647 of record NW_026606134.1, on the reverse strand, counting down.
TCACAGAAATGCAGTAAGGTTTTTTTTTTTGCTTTTTTTTGCAGTAAGTTTTTAAGTAGCCAGTGAATGTCTAATGAAATCTTGTTTTAAACTTAAATCAATATACTAGTGTGGATGTCCCCATTCATTTCACAATTAGCAAAGGAAGTTCTTATAGGGACTATTAATTATACAAATGATAGCTCCAGTTAAATCTGTCTGGGTCAAGTTACCAGTAAAGAATCCAATACTATAGGGGGTAGGTTGTTTGCCTTGCATGCGGCCAAACCGGATTTGAATCCCAGCATCCCATATGGACCCCTGAGAACCTCCAGGAGTAATTCCTGGGTGCATGAGCCAGGAGTAACCCCTGAGCATTGCCGGATGTGACCCCAAAAGCAAAAAAAGAATACAATACTAGAGAATTTTAAAGAAGAGATCACCCTAAACTGAAATGGTCATCTGTGAAATAAAGAGACTATTCTCTAGGGAAGGGAATGAATAAATTAATAACTGTGTGCTGAAGTACACCAATATTTACAGCACATGTTGGCAAGAGGGAAGACATTTGTGTCTTAAGCATAGAGCGTATGCAGATACTATGGGAGAGGAGGTCAGGAAGTTAGGGTTAAGTCAGCAGAACACATCAAAATATCTAAAAAGACTGCATGTTAAACCATACAGTCCAAGTTTTGTTCTCTGAGTAAATTATCTAGCTTTGGATTTGGGGTCAGTCATACCCAGTGATGCTCAGTGCTTACTGCTGGCTCTGTGCTTAGGTACCACTCCTGGAAGAACTCAGGCGTCCATGTGTCATGCTGGAAAGTGACATCAGGTTGGCAGTGTGCAACGCAGGCTCCCTACATGCTGTACTATCTCTCTGTCCCTAATAATCAATATTTCTACAAACCACAAAGAACTACGTTAATTTCTGTTACCCTCAGTGTTTTGCCATAGTGTCAGCAACAAACACTGTTGTTGAAAAATACACGGAGTAGCAGAGAAGCCACTTGCTGTGATTTATTGAAAGTCAGCCCTTGTCACAAAGGTCTGTAAAAGAATTAAGAAAAATTAAAAAAGAAAAATGTTAAAAAGAGAAAAAAAGAAAATAAGAAAAAAGGAAAAAATGAAAAATGCACTGAGTTTGAAACATGTAGGGACTGAATGAAAAATAATGGCTGTAAAAACAAATCTTGCAGGAATGCTACATTATTTGATGAGGATATAATCTAGTGACCCACATTTAATGCTACATCATTATAATTCAGAGGTAAAAGCTGTGGCTGTTTGGAATTAGGTAAGCAGGAAGCCTGCAGATCTGTTCTGTCTCAAGGACAGCATGGCAATCACAGAAAGATCGTGCCCATTTCTAATTCATGTATGTCTGAACTGGATTTCTAAGTACCTCATTAGATTTTTTTGTTTGCTTTATTTTGATTTGAAAACATTTATGGAGATAGAGATTTTTTATGTGAAAGGATGTTGTGAAGATATCTGAAGCAAAAATGCAAAGTTGGAGAGATTGTTGGTAACAAACTTAGTTGGAGCATTTCCCCAACTATTTTAAGAGCAGATACAAAAACAGGCAAATTACAGGACCAGGGACAGTTCCCGCAGATGTGCCCATAGCTTCTGCTGAGTTCAAGAGATGATTTACATTAAATTATCCAGACAACCCCTGATTGCCCCGTAGGTCCAAATGTCCCATTTTGAACGTTGGGGATGGTGTGTTTATGCTTAATTTAAAACAAAATTTCAGGAAGCAGAGTGATGGTGCAATGAGTAGGCTGCTTGCTTTGCAGACTGCCAACCTGGGGCTGACCAGGGGCACCTCAGATGGGCCCTGAGCCTGCGAGGAGTGATCCCTGAGAGAAGAGCCAGGAACAAGTCCTGAGTACCACCAGGTGTGGCCCTGAAAACCCAAACAGACAAAAAAAATCGAACTTCATTGACTATAAATCTAAATGAAGAGACAACTTTACACAAACTGGTTTTGTTCAGAAGGTCCCGTGTCCTGCGGAAAACCTACGGCTTTTAACACTAAAGCTATCAAGCCCCTTGAGAGAGGAACTAATCTCCCATCCAAAGTTTCTCTGGTCTCAGGCTTACTGAAAGCACTCAGCAAAGGCGTTGGGGTGCTCGTAATTGCTAAAAATCTATTACAATAAGTGGGTTTTATTTTTCGAGATAATTTTTATGCATGTGAGTTAAAAAAGAAATGTAGTGAACGAAACACGTAAGCTAGAGCATTATAGTAAATATTTTTTGTAATATGAATTAATGTACATGAATATGTTGAAGCTTTGTGTGTGTGTGTGTGTGGTAAATGTACAGAACCACTTTTCTGACTGCTACATATTTATTTGATACTACAGAAAACAAACCTTGAGTTCTTCTCATTATGATGTAGGTAGGCAATTTATAAGGAAAAAACTAGCAGTTGAGATATAAAACTACGGAAGAATTAAAATATCAAGTAAAATGCACGGGTTTGTCTATCTAATATAGAACTGCAAATTTTCCTTTTATGAATTTTAATCCATCAATAAAATTAATTGAAGTTGACAGAATATCAGAGAAAATGCATTTCTAAATACTACAAATGGCCATGTTTCAATATGTACACTAACTTTCTCTTTCTTGTTTGTCAAATTTTTTGTTGCCAATATATCCCAAAATGGGTAATTAGTTTTCTAAAAATATAATGGGAAAATATGTTTCCCAGCAATACCATAACTCTCTGAAAGAGAACCGAAATAAATTATATTGTAACTTAAACCAGGCCTCTAAGTTAATTTGTGTCTTATACAAAATAGTAGACATTCATAATACTATATATATGTTTCCTGATCTTTTTATTATGTAACAATTTTCCTGGAAAAGTCAAGTAAGACTTGTAACAGATGTAAGGTTAACGGAACTGAAATAATTATAGCAAATGGGAAAGGGACGTATTTAGCTTTAACAGTAAGTAGTAAAGTTTTACTGGAACACTGAGCTCATTTTGAGCATGTTCAAAATGAAAATGAAAGTTGAAAAAAAGATGTGATTTACTTTTACACAGTATATCTCTAAGAATCCTCATGAGAATTTAATGTGTCGAGCATTCATATTGAAGTCACTGAAGATATAAAAGGCAAAGTCTAGTACAGTTTGCTCTTGTGATCACAGATAGTAATCTATTTTTGATTCAATATATGTACATTTGTTTTGCTTAAATTATGGCATAACTCTAAGTAAGTAAAGCTTTCTCATAGAAACAAAAGACTTGGATATTTTTATAATTTATACCAATATACAAAAATTAAATTTAACATTCTCATATTATATAATAGAATGCCTCATAGATACTTGTAAAAAAGTCAGTGGTCCAGAACAATATTTCTTTTTTAAACAAAGACACATTAAACACTCTCTGTCAAATTCCAGCTTTAACTCAGCCAGAAATTAAACACAGAGCTACACCATGTCCGATATGATCCCCAAACCAACTAAAAAGAAAGCTCTACTGAATCCGTATTAAAGTAAAAACCTACATTGCTCCTAAATAAAAGCCACGAACAATGATTATCATTTTTTGAGTCATTTGGTGTGAATAATACTGTACTGATACTTTAATTCATGTTTGTTGGGTTGTATGAAAATAAAAATGTAAATTTTATGAAAGAGTGCTGTCAGTTATTTAAATATTGTGATTTAGTTGATATTTTAATATGCTTTGGTTATTTTTAAATCTTACCATCTTAAAATGTCAGGGAGAAAAAAAGTTTAAGATTTCTGCTGAATAAAATCAAGTAACAAAATAAAACATAAAAATCTAAAGCACTTTAATCCAGTTCAGAAATTAATATAGATAACAGAGAAGGTATGAGACAGCTTTCCTGGAGATGCTCAAAGGTAAGATAAATGTCCATCTGTCTAGAACAGTTTTAGTGTGGCTTGCCCAAAGGAAGAGGAATAATACCTGCTAATTTGCAAAATTTCTACAACATAAATTTCAAATTGTCAGGACGCTGCCTTGAGCATATTTAGCCAACCCACAAGATTAAACAAGTGCTTCCAGTAAAAATCTTCTCATAACTAGAGTTTGTTATGAATAAAGTCTGAATGTGGTAAAAGCAATAAACCTGGAACAGCATTATCAACTCGTTTTTGACAATCTCTACAAAATACTATCTTGATATAATTAACACGCTTTCCTTTCTTCACCTTCCTGCTGTTTCTTTCATCTTTGGAATGACTTTGTGGAAGGCAGAACTTTTAAATTAATTGCAAATGCACACACTGAAATGGTAAACAAAATATAACACTGTGCTTATCCATCTTATTTTGAATATTAATATTAATATTATAGATATGACTTTTATGAAGTTATTGATGCTCTATGGATACTCATTCAATAATTATATAAATTAAAGTATTTTCACACCAGCACACAGGATTTTATTTAAGGAAAAAGAGAAAATAGCACAGGTATTACTACAAGTATATGGAGTGGGCGGCAGAGGCAGCAAGGAAAACTCCCAGAACTTGTTTAAGGAGGTATTTTATCAACTTTTGGATGTTTCTGAGCATGCTCTGGCAGTGCTTCATGTCTATTCCTATCTCGGTGTTTAGGATTATCCCCAGCTATGCTTTAAGGACCTTGTAGGGTTGGAGACTAAAGCTGGTGCTTCTGCATGCAAAGCATATACTCCAGTCCATTGAGCTATTTTTTTCTGTCTTAGTAATTAATTTTCATGAAATTGAGCCCTTAAAAGTCTATATTTTTTTATAATAGGTACACGTATTTTATTAATGCACTTTGGGGGACGTGGGGGCCATATCCAGCAGTGCTTTCGGGCTGTTCAGCACTTGGTTCAGTATTTTCCCCAGCAGCACTTAGGGGACAATGAGGTGCCAGGGACAAAACCTGGAACTGCCATGTGTTAAGCATATGATCCAGTCCTCAGAACCATCTCTTTTGCTGTCAACTGCATTTTAACTGCAAAACTGAAGGAACTTGTAATTATGATCTAAATTAATCTCTTTGTTTTGGGATGTTACATGGAAGGCAGAGAATAATGAAAATACTTATTCTTTTGAGCATCAATATTTAGCCTTAAGGGCTCTTTATCCCCTTTTATTGCACAGAAATACAAATCTCTAAATTTAATATTACATAAATGCCAACCTATTTGCCTCATATATGAAGGTTTTGTGTCTCATCAGTTTAGGTTGCGATCCAGAATTAATATTGATTCACCTTATAAACAAAAGGCAGTCATAATAATTCTAGCAACATACTCACACAACCAAGCACTACCACACACAAAGGCATTGTGGTTTTATTCCTTTAATATAACCCAAACCATGCAGACACTTTTGCATAGCTTCCTAAGAAGAATTCTAATATGCCCAGTCCACCGATTATTTCTCACCAATATATGTCTGGAAACAACCTCCGCAAAGAATTCTTTCTTCTTTCTTGTAAATAAAGACTTTATTTATAAATAAATATAGAATTTTTAATAGAATTATTTAATAACTGCAAACAATATGTCTATCTTTCTACAGCACCGATAACATTCAGTATCTTATTTCTAAACAAGTCTTCTGTATTGTGTATCTTCACTAAAGTACCATCTGAAGTGGCTTCTTTTTTAATTTTAAAAAGAAGTTTTGGTTTTGGTGTTTTGCCACACCTGGTGTCGCTCAGGACTTATACCTGCTCAGTTCAGAGATCACTCCTGGCAGGGCTCTGGCCACTCGGGGTGCAAAGGATCTAACCCGAGTTGGCCGCGTGCTGAGCAAGCACCCTGCCCACTGTATTCAGTCCCTTCTTATGATATATTTTTCTTTTTCCCATATTGTAGCTCCACGTCTAATTGACCCATAACAGGCATAGCTCTATTTAATCTATCGCTAATATCGCTGATGACTTCAAATTCTAACTCCTGTTCCCCTTTCAGGGCTAACTTTTAGAGTTGACGAGCAAATACTTGTAGTATGGAACAATACATTCTATTATAATCTTGTACATTTAGTTTTTCACATATTGAACTATCGCCCAGATTATTATTAAATTTAACTCATAAAATTGAAAAGTAAGTCTCAGTTGGCTGATTTATCAAGTCTACAAAAATCCACTCAGCAACAAAAGACTCTGAGACTCTAGTTCTTAACTCACCATCTACATAATAATACTATTTTATTTGGGTGGGAAATGATGCATGTAAGAGAAAAAGAATTTTTTAATAAAAAAATCCAAACTCAGTCATAGCACATCTATGAACTCAGTTTTGAAAAAATATATTATTTTTAAAATTCATATTTTTAAAAGAATGAATGAAAAGGACAGAAGGAGGAATTTCATCATCCTGATACCCCCCTTCCAAATGGTTCCACATAGACCTCAGTGACTTAAAGACCTGAATTCTCTGAATAGCTTTATGAAGAAAGATTAAAAACCACCTGTCCCAAGAATTTCAAAATAATAATATGTCAGATTGCAAATGGCATTCCCGAACAGCAGTCAAGTGTAGCTGTTGCTTTACTCTGACAGGAACAAACAAGCAATATAAGTTGACATTGAATATAGAATTCTTCATACAGTTCCTCAGCGTTTCTGAACACCCTGTCTCAATGAATCTACAGTAGCTCGAAATGCTTCTTCAATAGCTAGAAATGATTAAACTAAAGCAAACAAATCCTTCCAACAAATAAGCACTCATAAAACATCTAGTTCCAGGATGTTGCTAATTATAAGCATTTCACTCAAGCAGATTGATTGCCTTTCATAAAAATCTAGTTCCAGGATGTTACTAATTCTAAACATTTTACCCAAGAAGCTTAATTTTTCTTTCTTTACCTGTATATTTAGAAAGCACAAATTAACCACAAAAGCTGTTATAGGGAAGACAAGATGAAAAACTCTAGATATATACATTGTCATCTTTGTTGACAAGGGAAAACATCTGTCTCACTATCCTTACTAGAGAAATAGTACTTGATCCCATCATGGTGAACTCTGAACATAAGTTAATTCTTTAAAAAGAGCTTGACCTGTATATGAATAGCTAAGAAATATTAAATTCCTGATGGATAATCTCAGCACACAGGGTTCCCCTCCATTGCATTCCAAGCCAATATACTAATTAGAGAAAATATTTTATGCTCCAGTATTCAAGGCATAAAATCAAATTTATAATTTTAAAATGATATTTTGGCATTTTATATAAAACTATATATTGAAAATGTTAGGATTCTCACTGAGATATTTAATCTGATGTTTACCTTTAGAGCTAGGAATACTTAATCAAAGTCCTCTACAACAAAACTTACAAAATTTTATCAGGATGAAAACACAAAAATATAGTTTCATATTAATTTTTAAAGAAATATGTGCATATATTCTTTCAAAAGATATAAGGGGGAAGATGAGAAATGCATTAATAGAGAAAACTTTTCATTTTCACATTACTATCACTGCACTTCTAGGCAAAAGGTATCTCTAACAAGAAAACATTGTTTAGTCTTCTTCCAAAAAATGCTTATAATATCATATTTATTAAACACCTGATAACAACAGACAAAAGAGTTATTGAAGTGAAGATACACTGAAAAGGAAAGAAAACACACTGTAAATACCTTTTAATCAAATAATACCTTTGGATTTCACAAAATTAATCAAAAGGTTTGAAAACTGATTTGAATGTAACTTCAGTTTCAACACATTTTCTAAGCTAGGATCTCTTCAGATAACTCAGAAACACTCCTTGAAGTTTATTATTTTGCATCCCTAAGCAAAATTAAATGTATATGAGCTTTCATCATTTTCTTTTGATCCATTTAAAAATAATAATCAGAAGATAAAATTTTAGTATTTTAATTAAGAAAAATACTTACAGATTTTTAATGTCAACTGCCCCACGGAAAGCCTTCCTGGGAATGGCCTGAATCTGGTTTTCACTGAGATCACTAAAAAAATAAGAAAGAAAATATCAAGTTCCATTACACTGCTTAAAAATCCTTTTAGCTAACACATTTTGAGAAATGATAAGGCGATTTAAAATAAGAATCCTATATTCAAAAGATTATAATTAACTATACAGCATTATATTCAATTCCCAATGTAAATATTAAAAATTTATTTTCATACAATTTCAAAGGTTGGTTTAAGTAATTACTTGAAACAATTTTCATATCTTATATCTCATAAGATAGTTCTTTTAAATTAAGACTATTAAGAAATACTGAAATAAGTACAAGTTCAATCCTGTGCAATAAAATAGTCTTTTAAAAACAATGGTAAATTACTCAAAATTCAGTTTCAGAAGTTATACAACTGGAAATTTCTCCACCACTAAAATAATGTACGGTGTATAAAGGAAAGTTGTCCATTTAAATGTCTAAAATGAAACTGGGGGAGAAAACGGTAAAATCCAGGCAGTGGCAGTACAATTAATTTTTCACTGCACTATTTTTAAAGTAATTTTCAAAATGGAATATGACAACACTGGTCGAACTATAAAACCAACAGCTTCTGCATGAAATATTAATAGCACGTTGATTAAAAACCTTTTAAAATACTACTATCATGATAAACACAGATTGTCTATATTTGCATTTTAATTTAATTGATAAATACACTTTAATCAGGAAAAAGCCTTCTTTGAGTTGCCAAAGATTTTTACAAACTTTGAGAAGTTTGTAAAAATCACTCATCTCATAAAATGAATCGTTAGCTTTCCTTGGGCAGTCAGAGGCAATTCTATGCACACCTATTACTATTAGCCTTAACAAGTAGGATATAAATACACATGCAAGAAGTGAATCTGAAAACCACCGAGAACCTCATCTGATTCTTCCTTATCTAATTACCAGGTAGCAGAAAGTTGAAAGAGCAAAGAATAAAGCATTGCATGATCAACGATGATGCTAAAAACAATTTAAAAATTCTAAGGCAACGGATGCTTTTTGAAAGGTACGAAGCTACTGACCAGGGGTGCTCAGCTGCTGAGAACAGTTACTTGCCAACAATGTGGAGGTGAGCTCAATAGACTCACCCGCATCCTCTTCCCACAGTGCTGCTATGACCAAGACTTGCAGCCAAAAATTAGCGAGGACTGTCAGGCACAGAGATTTAGTGTGTGGTCCTGACCTCATTAGCATGATGTTTTAAACAACCAAGCTTTGCATTAATACCTCAGTATCCACCGTTTTTAAATAAAAGAATCTGCTAATCAATTTGTCGAAATTGTAATGGGAGCCGATTCAAAATGTACAAAGGTCTATTGCTAGGGAGAAAAATAAGTTTAATTTCAAATATAAATGTATATTCTCATTGTGCAGGCGTGAAAGTGGTATCCATTTCCTAAGTGATACAGTTCCATTACTGCTGCGAACAGGTTCGGTATGTCCATAGAGTAATAAAATTTCATTTCCTTAAAAATTGCTTATTTCTCCAGTTTGTCATCAATTCAGACTTCCTTCCTCTGTGTTTAATTAGTAATATATATTTGAATGCCTGGATTAAAAAAAACAGCATTCAAAGATTACCAAGCATGAAGAAGGTAAAGATGGATCTTGGAGAATAAAGAAATCAGAATGCAACTTAAAAAATGAAGGAAAGGACTAATATCCAGAAGACTAGGTTTAATTGCTATTCCATAAAAACCAATAGAAGGTTTGATTTCTATCACTTTCTGTTTGGCCTGACAAACCAAGATTTCCTCATCGCTTACTTTTCTTTTCATTTCTAAGAGAGAGACAACTTTAAATATTGCCTAAGTGAATTAAAAAAAGGCAGAGATAGTCACTGTAATTCTTGCTCGTTCCCCCTCTCTAATGGAGACTGGAGCATAATTCACCTTCAGGCTCAGTTCTAGCACAATATTTATTTATCTTTTTGGTCAAGTTCTCCAGTGAGTCGGGGCTGAGGGGAAAGGACTTTGTCAAGGTTAGTCAGTCATCCATAGAACACAGTCAGCTCCCGGTCAGAACACCATGCTTTCTGAATTCGACTTTAGTCCTTTGAATAGTTAAGGAAGAATTCTAAGATGTAGAAGAGATTTTTTTCCCTTTTGATAAAAAAGGGAGAAGCAGAAGATTCAATCTCCTCTAAACTCAGCAGATTTTGTGTGACAATGAATGTCCACCCTCAGACTATACTCTGGGATTTCTGCTCCTGTGCCCAGCACAACTCAGGTGAGCAACTTTCCTCTGGGTGGCCAATCCTTTTGGCTAAGTACCCATGCTCCCCCATTACAGGAGGAAGAAACAAGTGTCAGTACCTACTGAATACAAATGCCAATATTTTGGAAATAATATATTACCAAAGTCGAGTTAAGTGTCCTTTAGTCTTCATAAATATAAAGTTAGTATGGTAGGTTCCCAAATAGGGTCATTTTTATTCAGTGTTGACTAAAAGACAATTTCAGCCTATGCTGAACTAGCTCAGACTAGGGGATCAACTTTCATTTGGTCTAAAGTTGCAGTTTCCAAGAATCTATCAGCAATGTTAAATGAATACTTACTGTATCATTTCCCCTGTTTGCCAGGAAAAGAAACTAAACTTAAGAAATGTCAGCTGTCAGTGCTAAAACAATGAGATTGGGTTGTTAAAATAAAGGTGTAAATGATACAGTTAAATAGTTCACCAAGCTTTGGCATTTCTGAGCATGTTAACTGGACTATCAAAACAATTTCATTAAAACCTTCTGTAGTCTAGAGTTTCGGTTTTACTTTTCTTAATGTTTTATTCTAACCACTGACTTAATATTAGCAGACAATGATGAGTTAAATTGTGTAAAATCACTCACATTTGGTACAAATGATCAATCACATTATTTCAGTTCAACACTCATAGAATTAATATATACAAGATGCAAACCATTGGAAGGTGTTGCAAGGATTCCTGAGTTATGCAATGAATTCTTTCTGGCATAAAAAAACCTTTTTTCTTTAAAAAATAATAATTTTCAAAGAGGCATGATTTAAAAAATTAGTGACAATTGAGTTTTACACATACAATAATTCAACACTAATTTCTCCTCTAGTATCTACTTCCCTCCATCAGTGTTCCCGGATTGTCTCCTCATCCCAACCCTCACTCCACCCCCGTCTGTTAACCTGACAGGCACATTACAAAGTTCCACTGGTTTCCGTTAAGTTTCCTGTTTTCAGTTCAACTTGATCTGTGTTTTGGGTATATGGCTGTACCCCTCTCTCACATAACTGCAGCCCTGTGGCATAGAAACCTTTCAAATCCAGAAAATAAGATGAAACAGATAAATAGAAATCCAAGTGACTATCAATTTAAAAATTATCGAGTCGAAAAAGAGAGAAACCAGAATAAGAATGAAGGCAATGCAAATATGTCAAGATATAAAGGTAGAAGGCAAGTGAATGGTAGCATTGCTACTGAAATAAATGACATGGCCCAGAGTCTGGAGTGATAACATTGAGTAATTTTTTAATGGTGATTATTTCTGATTTAGTCTGCTTAAAACATGTCATACGTGGAGTGGAGTCGGAGCACATGATAGTTGGAAGAATAAACCAATAAGGAGGTATTCTGGTAACAAATGGGGAATTCTATCACAGACAATACTCGGGGGGAAGGTGGTAGATGTGAGCAGGATAAAAAGCTCCTTCTTAGAGTAAACCAGCAATGGAATTCAGGATGACCACAGGGCTTCAAGTACTAATGTTCAGAAGTCTAGGTACAACACTTTTATGAAAACTGGGGAAACCGATGTGAGAACATCACGAAACACCATAGCCATAAATATATTTCTTGCTTTCCTAGACCAACTAGTGGAAATAGGATCTCCCACCATAGATACGTAAAAGAGGCAGTTGATTAAGACTGAGAACACAAACGGAAATGGATGGAACACAGACCCAGGTTACGTATGGGAGAGAAAGGAAATAGAGGTTGTCACTTTCAACTTAGATTAGAGGAACATTTTACCACAGTTACTACATCAAAAGAACAACTAGTAGTGTCAGTTCTTCATGTAGTTCCAGGATATTTACAATGCAGTTAAAGAACTGTAACACAGAACTACATAGCCTGATGACAACAAAGACAGTGGAACTGTGATCTCAAATATCAGAGAAGTAATAGTAACTGGAGGCTTAGATTAATTCAGGTTACTGTTTAAAATAGAATGGGATCTTTATGAAGCTTGGTGAAAAGGCTGGAGTGCAGTAATTCTCAGACTCTATTTTTGGGGAAGATAGTGGAAGTTCGTGGGTGGCAGTAATTCAACGAGAGAGTCAGCATACTAGAGCAATTAAGACCACAGACTGCAAACCTCCCCTGGGATTCAATTCTAACTCTTTCACTATTAATCATGTGACCTTGGAAAAATCACATACCTTGCATGTACCCCAGCTGATTCCTCTGTAAAACTGTATGATAACAGCTCACCACGTAGGACTGTATGTTGCTTTCAATGACTTAAAATTGGCCAAAAATATTTGGTCCGTCATAAACTCTATAAGGGTGTCTATGAAATAAATTGTGCAATTACACTACTCAGATGTTGCTTGGAGTGCCTGAGTCCGTGTGCTCTGTTCTTGAGCTCACTAAAGACACATGGCATTGCTGATGGGAGTGTATTGTTCTTGTCAACTGTGTGGAACGAGGAAAATGAGTCAGAACTACTATGTGAGTGGGATGAAACTGACAAGGAAAGTGTGTAATTATATCATATAAGCAATAGAGTGTAAAAATATGTTTCAGACCAGACTAAAAAGCTTGATTGGAGTTGATTGTTAGGAAGATTAACTGAAAATTGAATCTTGAAGCAGCCTGGGACAGCGGAGAGAAAAGTGGTACTGGGTAATGTAACAGAGGGACAGTAGGTTTCCAGGACACAAGGAGATCCCCTTTCCTTGACAGTATTTATGCAATGAGGTTGAAAGGCGGGCTTGGGTTCTAATTAAAACAAGGTCTTCAATGTAAGGTGACAGTCACCTTGGAGAGACATTAGAACCTCTCAATGAAAACAAACCACCTAAGCTTCCACTGACAAATGAACAAAAGAAGATGCACATATATATACACATATATGTATACATGCATTTAAATATACGATAGAGCATATGCAATGTTTTATAAATAGTGAATAAAACAGCTATGCAAATTGTGATAAAATATTGAGTGATGAAAGAAAGAAATCCACCCATTTGCAGTAATATGGAAAAACCCTGAAGTCACTACTCTAAGGGAAATAAGTCACACACACACAAAAGATAAATACTGCAGAATTATATAATCTCTGTGTGGAATATGAGCATAAATCTAACTCACAGAAGAAAATTAACTGGTGGCTGCCAAAGTTAAAAGGTGGGGAATTAAGGAAAATTGATAAATGTTGACACAATGCAGACACTTCCAGTTATAAGATTAACATATTTGCGGCATTTAGTGGATGTGGCTTCTGTTATGAGTTTTCAATAATATATTGTTGCTAAAATATAGATATTTTCATCACAAAAAACAATTTTATAGCCCTGTGAGGTGATTCACATTATCTAAAGGTACTCTGGTAATAACTTTGTAGTATATACAAATGAGTATATTGCGTACCTTAAATGAATAAAATGTTATATGCCTGTTACAGGTCTATAAAATGTTGGGTAGGGGAGTATTCAAATAACTATTGAATATTCAGGCATGATTATCTGAAAATGTTCACTAGAAATACAAATACTGAATGCCTTAAATTTGAAAGTTGAGTTATTCACTTTCTAAGATGACAAGGAAGCTAGAAGAGATAGAAGAAACAACCATCTCATTAGGCAGTAAACATGTTACTGTTTATGGCATAACAAATATGCCTCAGGGAGCTTGCTAGGCTCTGCCATGTGGGCGGGATACTCTCGATAGCTTTCCAGGCTCTCCCAGAGGGACGAAGGAATAGAACCCGGGGTGACCGCGTGCAAGGCAAACGCCCTACCCACAGTGCTATCGCTCCAGCCCTGGTAGGAAGCATAATCATGAGCGGGAACAGAATTTGTTCCACATAGGGAACAGGCTTCATGTTCTTGGTATGAAACTCCTGGAAGCATATGGCCTCTGAGCTAGACTGAGGAGTGACTCTCCTGGTCATCAGTCACGAGACCCTGTCCTCTCCCAAATTAGAGCCCCCCCCCCATCACTTCTACTGCATCTGACCCACTCCCAGAAGCAGCTCAGTAAAATCTCCAGTCAAGCCCCTTTCTCCCATTCTTCACTGTCATGGCCACCGTTAGAACATCCATCACTGTTTCATACATGAATGAGCTTCCCAACTGATCTCTACCTTGATTTATGAGCCCCTCTTCCAATGCCTCCTTCAGACGGGCACAGTTATAGTTCCAAATTGAAGTCATGTCAAACCATCTTTTCCTGAAGACTTGTTCATCTCACTTAGGGAGACATCATCCTTACACTCTGCTCAGTCCAAAAATATGAGATGTATTCACTGTCATATCAGATTCTTCTTCTACACCGTCCTCTATCCAGTCACAAATCCTCGTGGCTCCATTTTCAAAGTAAATCCAGCATGTGTCCCTCGTATACCTCTACTATCTTGGCAGTTTCTACCCATGTCTGTCTGAACTTTCTTAAGAATGTCTTTCCATATCGCCAAAGCAATGCTCATGTCTCATTGCTTGCCAGGGCCCCAGCACTTCAGTTATGGTGTCTGAGCACATGTGACAGAGATTGTCTGAAGATGGCACCCCCTATCACAATGCCAGCAGTCTTAAAAAGAATCTTGGTTCATCTGTGTGGTACTGAAACTCAAACTCACAGCTTCGTGCTTGCAAGGAATGAAATCAAATTCTCAGAGCTAATATTTGCTGGGCCTTTACTAACTGCACACAATAAACTTTGATTCACCTCATGGTTTTATATTCATAGCAGGGTGTATTACTTGTTCCCACTTGGAGATATGAAAGAAAGATTATAAGATTTACAGCACTACCCACTGTGCTATGGCTAGCAGTTAGTGGAACAAGGCTTTGGACAGGTCTTCATTGTTCTCCAATACTCTTCACCACCACCGCATTGCCTCCTACAGAAGCAGTTACCATGAGGTCTGGCTCTCTGGAATTGTGCTTCAATCATGTTGGAGCTGAGAAGTGTTCAAGGACCACCAATAAGAAACCTCCGGGAACTTGTTTAAAAAGCAGACCTCTGAACTGCACTTCAGAAATACTAGTGCGGATCTCCAAGGGAACTGTCTCGGAATCTGTATTGTCAACGATGCTGCTTTGCAACCCTTAGGCTCGCAGCCTTTGAAGTCCACGTTAGCAAGCCACTGAAACAGTGCCAACAACGGTCTCTACCGGCGCTTGGTTTATAAACATGACAACTGCTTATGTGCACATGCTGGTGGTCACAATTAGGAAAACTAAAATGGGGAGTGATATGAAAGCTGAGAGCAATATGTATTATTCTTTGGGACAAGGCTGAGGGTCAGATGAAAGAAGCCATTTTTCCAACATAATAAAATATATATATAATAAAAATCTTATAACCAGAATGCTACCTTGAAATCAAAGAATGGATGGTAGATACAACTGTTAGCATTTCTCCCTTATCCCCTCTTTAACGCAGTATTCATCACATTTCTTCACATTGACATTTTTTTTTTTGCTGGTGGTGGTGGGGAGTGGGGGCTCCCAAGCAATTGTCAGAGGGTCCTGGAGTCACCCCTTGCAATAGCCTGGGGATATGAGGTCCTACTAGACCACTCTGATCATTCTTGGGGGCCATCAGGGCCAAACCCAGCAGGGGTCGGAAGGAGGCCAGGGATTGAACTCAGATCTCAAATACTCGAGCTCTCTGAGCTAACTCCCCAGCTCCATTATACAGATTGCCAAGTGACAGTTAAGTAAGTGCTCGTCTAGGTTGGAGTGATAGCTTAGCAGATAGGGCATTTGTCTTGCATGCGGTGGAGCTGGGTTCGATTCCTCCATCCCTCTCGGAGAGCCTGGCAAGCTACCGAACATATCCTGCCCGCACAGCAAAGCCTGGCAAGCTCCCTGTGGTGTATTCAATATGCCAAAAACAGTAACAACAAGTCTCACAATGGACATGTTAGTGGTGCCCACTTGAGCAAATCGATGAACAACGGGAGGACCGTGCTACAGTGCTACAGTAGGTGACTTAATGACGGTACTTAAAGCAGTTAAGGAAATACACCTAAATGAGTAGAGACACCAGGTAATGAGAGATTCATCCAGAGCTGACTGGATGCGGAGCAGCACCTAACTGTCTTTCCCATTAATCCTTTCTCTAAGAATTTACGGATCTCAATGGAAAATTTCTTCCTGACAGTGATGGAATAGAATTCAAGGGGACATAAGCTTCAGATGAAAATAACACCCATAAATCAACAATTAATAACTATAATTGTAAAACATAAAATCTTATTATTAGCCCAAAGTGATAATGTTTGCAATTAGATAAAACAGCTTTTTTAGAGCTGGGGTGTGCACATCCAGAAGTAGAGACATTCATAGTCTTTAGTTTATTTATGAAATCATACAGCAATCATCATAATCTTCTACAACCTTCAAAGAGACCTTATACTTATTAGCATTCATTCCCTTTTACGTTCCCCATATTGCTTCATCTATGTGTACTCCACTTTAAACCTGCCAAATACCATTTCTGTGTATAGGTATACAATATTTTGTTTATCCAACATTCAGCTGACGATGTGAATAGGCTTTGAAAGGCATTTTCAAACTTAATTATCAATGCTGGAGAACAGTATACTAAAAGCTGTTCTTTGGGTTTTTCATGACACGTCTGTGCTGGGTTTAATATTTCTTCAAAGAAGAAACAGAAGCCCAATGATAGGGCTAGTACTACCAGGAATGTCTGCTGTATTAGACCATGTGGACCCCTTTAAGATAATACATTCTTTAGGAAGACTTGCTTGTTTTGGTCCAACTCTTTATACTGATTTCTACCCCATACTATAGATTTATATACCTACAAAAGCTTTGTAATTTTATTACTTTTTAAAAATTAGTCTGGCAGAATTTGTATAGATAACAAAAACAGCATCTTACTTAGGGGACAGGTTCCTGGGTCACACTTGGCCGTGCTCAGGGCTATTTCTGGTTCAAGGTTCTCGGTCTCTCCCAGCGGTATCTGGGGAGTCATAGGGTACAGGAGATTAAATGTGAGGGTCACTGGGGCTGAAGAGATAGACAGTGGGTAGGGCTTTTGCTTTTCATGCTTCTTTGATTCCCGGCACAATCCCAGGATAACCTCTAAGAATGATCCCTGAGCACAGATCCAGGCATAAGCCCTGAGTACTTGCTGGGTGTGGGGAAAAAGCAAAATCAGATGGTCACACATACAAAGGAAAGCAGGCACCAAGGTCTCTCTCTTGCCCCAGGGGCATCTTTAATGTTTGGTCCTTGGAGTAATAATGTTTGAAAAGTGGGGAAAGATGTGATTTTCTACCTTTTTTCTCTTGACATAGGTATATCAATACTGCTAATAGATCTGAATAAATACAAAACCAGATGTATTTTCTTCTAAGTTAATGTGCACAAATTGATGTAAAAGTAAGAGGATGATAACTCATTATTAGTAAACATGGGTCTATATATATCTACATATATATATATGATATGACAAACCTCTTATGTATACCTGAAATTTAGGTGAAAACTAAGAAATATTGTGAAATATTGTTATCAAAGAAAGTTTTCAGATAAAAAGTCTGAAAAAAATGTAACACAGTACTATATACTTCTAACTCCTTAAATGATAATTTCAATTTTTTTACTCGAGGTATTACTTAGAATATTCTCCAGAAACACTGAGATATAAATAAAATAACTGTCAGCTGTTTATTTTAAGCTTTTCTTATATAGAGCTTCACTTAATTTTTCTGTTTCTAACACAAAGGCAACTTTCAAGAGGCTACCTTTTCTTTAAACTGGCGTATCTTATTTCTTACATGTTCTAAAGATTTTGAAAAGATAGGCTGTAATCTAATGGTGCTGAAATACTGCATCAGCTTTTAACAAAAGAGTCAATACCGCAGTGCTGCTATTTTACTGCTCACGACGTATGGTTTCCAGTTGAGTATCCCATTAACCTCAGAGTGCAATGATATCATTTTAATTATATAAATGGAAACAGCAATGTATAATACCTATAACATGTAAAAATGGATTCACTTTATGTGAAAGTGTCTAAACTATCTTTCACTATGAAGCAATAAATTTTGCTTCAGATAGCAAACCTGACTGTAAATTTAATTACTGGTAATTTTATTTTCCTCCACGGTTTAACCTCTCTTAGAGTCTGACCGGGAATATCATAAATCTGTACTTCCACGACTACTTTGGAAACTACTGAGTAATGATAAATGAGTATTTGTCTAGATTTTAACTTAGGAAAGCAAATAAATATAAATGTGGGTGAGAAATAACTCTGCCAACCTGTAAAAGTCAGCACAGATCAAATAATTTATGATATATTAGTTACTTAACAAAAATATGTGTGTTATAACATACAGTGAAATCTAGTAGATGGAAAATAATTATTTTCATGTATCTGAGGATCCAAAACGTGCCTGTGGGTAGGGAACAAAGAGGTTCAGGGCTACGGTGAGTTTGAGGGCATCGCTCCTGTGTACTATAGTTTTCTATTACATATTCATGGGATTATCTGGGATCATTAGAGTAAAACAAGGGTCACAGAGCAAGGAACTCATGCACTATTGGGACGCGACTTGGGACTGCAGAAATCTTCTCCAGCAAACCTTTTTTTCCTTCGTTGGATTACTCAACAGGGTGGCTATCTCTAATGGGAGCAGAAAGAAAGCATGATTCTGAATGTTAGCATGCTTCAATGTGAATTAAATGCGACACACACCAGGTGAGAACAATCACATGTCTTCCTGTGAACAGAGGGCAAAGTCTAGTGTGTTTTTAAGAGTCACAGGTCCCTCAAACCAGACAGTCAGAACTCACGTGGGCATTGACTCTCAGTGTCCTTGTAACTTGGGTAGGTTACCAAACCTTCACCCAGTTTCTCTCAAACGACTCCCTACAATTATATGTATTGAAACAGCGATGAAGGTTATGCAAAGCTGTGGAGTGCTCCTTATGGAGCAAGGACAAGCTAAACGCTAAACAAGCTCTCGCCGCTGTTTCTGCTGTAATTGCGAGCAAGGCTGCCTGTTCTCACCCTTTCTTTACACTCCAAGCTGAACTTCAGCAGGTTTAGGTTTCTGCCTTGTCACTGGAATTTTATCTTGGCTATCCCATTTATTAGTTCTATGACCTTGATTCAAATTTAAAAAAAAGTTTTTTAAATTTCAATTTTCTAGTCTTGTAAAAGCTAGTATTTAGAATCTGTATTCACAGAGCTGTTGAGATTATATGAAATAATTAGCAAAGAAACCTCAGACAAAAATTATGTTCGGTGAATGTCACATATCATTCTAATGTGAAAATAAACACTAATAAAGATTTTGGAAGGTGTACTAGAATTCTGTAAAAATGTTAGTGTACCCATGTTATAAAAAATATAACTCAGGCTTAAACTGAAAAAGTCTTTCTTAATAGTTAAACATAGTATCTGTGAATTATATCACTGTCATTATCAATACTTAAGACAATCTCAGTAAGCACGGAGCTATTTTAAGATACATTTTAAATTCAGGAAATTTAAATTCATCATATACAGTTTCTGAATTACAAAGAAGGATAAGAGGTTCATAACCCATATCCGGGCATGCCGTAATGCTCCGAATGTAAAAAGCCATTTGACAATTTTGGAAAGGCAATCTTAAGTGAACGCTACCCTTAATGCACAAACCACCCTTGATTATGCAGCTTGGAGACATTTAGAGGGATCCGAAGTCACATTTTCATGATATCATGAATACTGAACTATATCTAAAAGAGAATTAATCACAGACATCAAGTTAATTGAAAAAGCAACTCTGGTCCCGAATCTGACCCCATCGGCTGGAGAGAGTCGGGGCTTGCTCCCTGGCCATCAGGCTGCGCCCCCTCTCTAGAAGAAAAGTCTTAAATCATGAAACCAAGGGCAACATGCTGCTCTCTGGGGGCTGGTCGCTCTCCAGAGCAACCCATGGAACAGGAAGGACCGGAAATTGCCTAAGAGCATGGAGAATGAAACAAGAGCTGGACAGTCAAAGAAAAGATGAAGAGTAACGCGAAATAAAAATGATGAGAAAGATGAGGTTTGGGTGGGAGAAAGTGGAGAAAGTGGGGGATGGAAAGAGGCCAGGAAGAGAAAAAGGAGAAAAGCGAGGAAGAAGTAGCACAAAACCAACAACACAACAGAAATTCTGGCACAAAGCAGACTCAGAGAGGAATGCACACTATGTATTTATTTATATATATATTTATTTATTTATTTATTGTTTTTGGGTCACACTCAGCGATGTACAGGGGTTACTCCTGGCTCTGCACTCAGGAATTACTTCTGGCAGTGCTTGAGGGACCATATGGGATGCTGGGAATTGAAACCGGGTCGGCTGCATGCAAGGCAAAAGCCCTACCTGCTGTGCTATCGATCCAGCCCCCTGCGCATTATTTTTTCCTACCTCGATTGCTCATGAAAGTGTGGAAGTAGAATGAGCTCTCAGAATCCCTGCCCCCCAGTATTATTTCAAACCTCCTTTATATCCTGCGATCAACACAGAACTAAGGAGAATTTCAAGGGGCTGACTGGGGCCTCCTCTCTATTACTTAGAATCAAAATATATTCTTTTTTGGGGTTTACACAATGGAAAATTAAAAATATCACCAACCAGAGATGAACAGTTTAAAGGACCCAATATATTTCTCCTACTTACTTAGCAAGAATGTATTTCTACTCTGAGACATTGCTCTATTTTGTTCCAGATCTTTAGGAAATTTAACATTCACAGAAAAAAGAAGTAAGGTCCTTTTTTGGGGGGTGGGGAGGCTGTTTTTAAATTTTTATAAATGGAGTCTTATGAAGGGAAAGAAACTTCTCAGGCATTGGTGATACAGAAGTAAAAAGTTCCCGCCTTTAAGAGACTTGAGTGTAAAATGATACTGGTTGGATTTGTTTGGAGTTTGAAAAGATACTGTGAGTTCAGGGAAGAAAATAAAAATTCATCCTCTGTCATGAGCAACCATCTACTTTATAAAGTTGCTTGTCTTGTGGCACAAGGTTTTGCAATTAGAATATCTCATTGAATCTCCTTTGTGAGATAATACAATTTTCATGAGAAAACACTGACATTAAAAATTTAAATGCAACTCATTTTTTTCTAGCCAGAAGTCAATGGGAATTTTGATACCCACTATACTTGACTGAATTTCATTGAACAATGTGTGTCACAGCATTTCACAGTTTAAGTTGATCGACAATGGCACTCCAGCACGACTGCACCTACCATTTGCTTAAAACTCTATTTCGATGCCAGAATAAACCTAGACATAATTTTGCTGTGTAAGTCAATCTATTGGCCACCGAATCAATCCTGCCCAACAACTGTTCCAAAAAAACTCTTAAATCAATTTGCTATGAAAGTACTGCATAAAATGATGTATGCAACAACTATACTTAGTTATGTATGATACACAGAAAATTAACCCCAGAAGAACCAGGGCTCAAATTAGAGGATTTCCCTGTCCCCGTACAGCTTTGTAAGAAATATTCCTTGATAAAAATTCTTACGTGCATATGTATAAAGAAGAAATTCACCAGCAATAGTATGAATTCATTTCCTTTTACCAAATCTTGGGAAACTGTATCTATCCTTCTTTCCCCAATTCCACTTATCCTTCTCTGTCTTGCAATATCTTTTAGCTGCAATAGCAGGAAACAAAGGGCCATCTGCAAAGGAGGCGGCATCTGTACTGAGTTTTCAAACCAGTGGATTCATTCCAAAGGAATCACAGTCTCTGAGAAGGAAATACAGGCTTTGCATTTCTCCCTCCCAGAGAAAGAAAGTCACATGGGTCATATCAGAAGGTGGGACCAAGTGACAGTTGCTGACAGTGGATCAGACTGCAGAAAGGCTTCCGAGGGGGATGACACCTCCTTGTCCAGAGAGAATGTCAGGTCTGAGGACACTAGTGATCTGTGTCACCAGCTGAAAGGTGACATAATATTGAAAAGAAATAAAATTCTTCCATGAAGGTTTTTGTTTTGTATTTGTAAGCGGCATGTATAGACACAGCCAAAACGTTGCCTATTTGAAATTCTTATTCTTTGGGTTAGGCTGTGAGAATTTGCATATTCTCACTTTTTTGTAATGATAGGCTATTCTGAGATAAATACTGAGCTCCTTATTTCCTCTTTCTTTATTACTCCTTTATTTCCTTTTCTTTTATTGCTTTATTTCCTTTATTCCTTTATTAGCTCCCTCAGCTAAACAAGGGCTCAGATACTGCAAACGACCAGTTTATAAACTGCAAAATACACAGCACAACTTTCAATGTGTTATAGGAAGAAGTATGGTTCCAAATTAAATGTGAGAGTTACACTATGTTTTTTCCAACGATACTTTGCGAACAAATATTTAGCTTGGTGCCTGCTAAAACCGGAATGGAGTTAAAAAAAATTCTACTTACAGAATTTGCATAATTGATCTATTAGCATATCTAATCAGATCAAAGTTTTCATTTATCTGAGATTGTATAGAGATCAGACCTTTGAAAAGAGGATATGGTCTCTGGAGTGATTTATATGTAAAAGTGGCTGAGTATGTGAATGGATCTGAGTGAAAACTCCAGATCCTTCTACTATCATTTGCTCTTTCTGTATTTACAGCATAGCCCAAAATTCAGTAGAAAAAGTGAAACTGAAGTGTAAGTATCTAAAATGTGGCTTATAAAGAAAAATTCAATATGCAGCTAATTAGGGATGCTTTGTTCTTTATTTGTAGGGATAGGGAAGAGGGCTGGGCACACCGATGGTGCTCAGGGTCCATTCCTGTCCCTGGACACAGGGTTCCATGTGTGGTGGTAGGGGTCAGCCACATACAAGGCAAACTCTTGATCTGTGACCTATTACTATAGCGCCATATTTTATTTTTAATGTTAGTGAATGAAATGGAGGCTGATTCCACAGGGCATATAGAAAATTATGGTGGTTCAAAGGGGTTTTACTTCTCTTCTTCTTTAATGATTTTTCACAATTCATTAAATTAAATCTCTTCTTGTAGAAGGAGTACATGATATAACATCCATAACCTATCTGAGAAGATTCAAGTAAGCATGAAGGAATTTAGAAAAAATGTCACAGGTTGTCAATCCTGAAATTAAATATGAAAGTGAGTTCCCACCATCTTTTAACTGGTTTAGCAAATGTTATTAATTTCATGCCTTTAATATAAACTTATTTTATTTTTTGTAGCACGGTCCTCCTGTTGTTCATCGATTTGCTCAAGTGGGCCTGGTAACATCTCCATTGTGAGACTTAGTGTTACTGTGTTTGGAATATTGAATATGTCATGGGTAGCTTGCCAGGCTTTGCCGTGCAGGTGAGATACTCTAGTTAGCTTGCTGGGCTCTCCGAGAGGGGTGGAGGAATCAAACCCAGCTCGGCCAGGCTGGCTGCGCGCAAGGCAAACTCCCTACCGCTGTGCTATCGCTCCAGCCCTTTTAAAATGTATGTCCACTAAAATAATTTATGTCCTCTTCTCTTTGCACTTGGTGAAAGGTGGGACTCACCAGCCAGTGCTCAGAGGCTACTCCTCTAGGTATTAGGGGAAGCAAGCAGTCATAGGGATTGAACACTGGAAACCCTAATGCAAAGTCTGTGGAGTATCTTTGAGCTATTTATGGCCCTATTTTCTTCTTTTTATTTTCATTTCATTTCATTTCATCATCCTGTTATTCTTCGATTGCCTCGAGCAGACCCCAGTAACGTCTCTTTCATCCTAACCCTGAGACTATATTCAAGGCTCTTAAGGAGAATGAGACCCATCATTGTTACTGGTATTTGGCATATTTGGTACGCCACGGGGAGTTTGCCAGACTCTGCCCTGTGGGCAGGCTAAATTCGATAGCCTGCAAGTTTGTCCAAAGTAAGAATGAGATGCTAAGATGTCATAAAAGATGTCCTGATAAGATGTCGCAGGGCCGCAAATGCGGCCGCGTGGTTCCAGGAGCTGGATTTTATAGTCTCTGAGTCTTGGCCTTTGATGGGATTACACGGCGCCAGGGGGCCAGGTGGTGGGTGTGACCCCCGCCTACTGGAATTTGGAGGATCTGGGTGGAGGACACTCGACTCCAATCCGAGTAGGCTGGGAGATCTCAGCCCCGGAACCCGCGTGGATATGTCCCTCTGCCAGTACCTTCAGGTGTGCGGAGAGTGGTCTCCACATGGTGGTGGCTGGTCCTGGAGGTCTTCGGCTGCCGGAGCCCTGGTCAGGGCGGGGAGGAAAGTTCAACCCGCTCCCCTCCAACGGGCCCCGGCGAGGAACAGCCAGGCGCGGGGGCAGACTTGAGCTTCTTTTTAAGTAAATCAAAATAATGTTTTCACTGTATATTAGGGAATGCTTCAGTAGAATGACTGTTATAGACTGTCTCCATTCTTTGAATTATTTGAACGACAAGATTCAGCAATTGCCCAAGATTTTTTTCAATCAATAAAGAGAAGTCAAAAATGAAACTGTTTTCAAAAACACACCTACTTAGATTCCTTTTAGTCAATGGGCATATAGATTATGCTTATTTTCTCAGTTAATAATAGTAATAACTAGAAGCAATTAAAGCAATTTTCAAGAAATGATTTTTCACAATTCATTAAATTAAATCCTAAAGTCCTTGTTGGAAGTCTTTGAAATACTATTTTCCTGTTATTTCTGAAGAAAAAAATATATTTTTTTAAATTCTACCTCAGGATA
Organism: Sorex fumeus; assembly: GCF_029834395.1. Taxonomy (NCBI): domain Eukaryota; kingdom Metazoa; phylum Chordata; class Mammalia; order Eulipotyphla; family Soricidae; genus Sorex; species Sorex fumeus. Next base: position 4,679,790 of record NW_026606134.1, on the reverse strand, counting down.
TTAATTAACAACGGCCACAGAAAATTGAATTTTTGTTTGTTTGAAGGGCACACCTATGAGTACTCAGAGTATACTCCTGGCCCTGTGTTCAGGGGTCACTTCTGTTATCTTAGAGGACCACAGATGATATCATGGACCACCAAGGTAGCACCTTAACTCCTATCCTATCTGGCCCTGAAAAGTGAAACCTTTTACATAAAGTTCTGGCTGTTTAGTACAGTAAATTTATAGTGCAATAATAATATATAATGTCAAAAACATTTTAGAGAAAGATTAGGAAGTAGGTAGATGCCTTGAAACTTTCAGAAAGACAATGAATGGTAAATTTAATAAATAGAGTGTTGACACAAGTACATTCTGGGTTACCAAAGTTTTGACAAAGTTATGACATGGATAGGTTTTTTTTTAAAGTTCTGTAGCACTCTCCTCTCCTTGTTCATCAATTTTGCTCAAGTGGGCACCAGTAACGTCTTCATTGTGAGACTTGTTGTTACTGTTATTGGCATATTGAATATACCACGGGGAGCTTGCCAAGCTCTGCCCTGCGGGCGGGATACTACTGGTAGCTTGGCGGGCTCTCAGAGATGGACAGAGAAATCGAACCCAGGTCAGCCGTGTGCAAGGCAAATGCCCTACCCACTGTGTTATTGCTCCAGCCACCCCCCCCCAAAAAAAAAAAACGTTCTAATCTACAAAATTCCCAGGGCATTTTTACGGTTCTCTTCTTCATACTCAGTCAACCTCTTCCCATAGAGGGAGATCTGTGAATTTCTCTAATCATTCTCTTTTCCTCCATCCATTCAAATATTTTATTTGTAAGCGGATGAAACAATCCAAAGATTCTCAATAGTTTTTCAAATTAACTGTTTCTGAATAAATTTCTTTTTTATTTAGCATTGTTTAAGTTAGTGTGTGTGTGTGTGAGAGAGAGAGAGAGACAGAGAGCAGGAGAGAAGAGAGAGTGAGGGAGGAGAGGGAGAGAGCGGAAAAAACAAGAGTGTTTTCTTTTTTTTTTTGCTTCTGGGAGGTTTTCTTTCCACCTAATTATGCCTTGGCAACTAGATATGATAAGCTTTCTCCACTAATCCACCTCTTTTCTTCAAGAAAGGAATAATTTGTAACCCATTCCTAGCCATGCAACCAAGACAGCACCCTCTAATGAGAATTCTTTCCTGTCCACTCTTCCTTTCCAAATAAAGGACTGCACTTCAAATGAGGACAATGATACAATAAGAAGAAACTTGGACAGAATTTTAAAAATGAGACTTTTCAAATAAAGTGACTTCACATCTTTTGAAATCCTAAATTACTCAGGGTTCATTTCAAAACTAATCATAACAAACTCCAATGGAACCCCTGTCTCTTTGGTAAGAAGCTACATTTGCCTGTACACCCCATCGCCTACCCCCAGGCCCACTCGATGCACCAACGCCTCACTGTCAGCCCTGGGTCGTCATAGACCGCTACCTTCCCATGTGATAAGGAATAGGGTACATCCTGAAACTCATAGCCAAGAGACCTACAGGCTTTTAATAGTCCTAGGAAATTAGAGCCTATGGAGAATGCAACTAACTCAGAAGGGCTATGTTTTCTGTCCAAATGATGGTGTTCCAAGGATCCTCCCAGGATGGGAGAAGCATGCTGAAAGTAAACTATAGACCAAACATGATTGCCACTCAATACCTCTCTTGCAAACCACAGCACCCAAAAGGAGAGAGAGAGAGAACAAAAGTGAATAATGCCCCGCCACAGAGGCAGGGTCGGATGGGGGGATGGGGAGGTGGGAGGGATACTGGGACCCGTGGTGGTGGAAAATGGTCACTGGTAGAGGGATGGGTACTTGATCATTGTATAACTGAAACCCAAGCACAAAAATTTGTAAGTCTATGACTGTACCTCATGGTGTTTCACTAATAAAAAATTAATTAATTAATTTTAAAAAATGATGGTATTCCATAGAACAGCATTACCTTTTGCATGCCACCTTCTTTAAATAAGTGTTTATCACAGTCACCCAAGATATCAGAAACTACTAAGTTTTGTTTCAATTAATCAGACCACGGAGCTGGAGCAATAGCACAGCGGGTAGGGCATTTGCCTTGCACATGGCCAACCTGGGTTCAATTCCCAGCATCTCATATGGTCCCCTGAGCACCGCCTTGAGTAATTCCTGAGTGCATGAGCCAGGAGCAACCCCTGTGCATCATCGAGTGTGACCCCAAAAGCAAATAAACAAATAAGTAAAAATTAATCAGACCATAAACCTAAAGAATAAGGTATTTTCATCTGTCCTCTCATTTGCTATAATAAAGATAAGCGAGCTCTGTATGGGTTTCTGTGAATGTAATATTGATGGTGTTACATATTCTTTTCATGTATACAGCTAATATTATGAAAGCTGCCTTTGATTTCATTGCATAGTAGTTTGCATTTAAGATTTAGTTAGGTACTTAACAGATATACAGAGGCAACATTTTTGATGCAGTGATTCATCTACAATAATGTTTATTTTCTTGTGTCTGTCTTTAGTTTTGCAATTTTGGAGTTACAAAGTCCCAAGTTACTCCTTTTATTTCCAGTAACTAGAACATACATATATAATTATTTGGGACTTTCTTGCCTTTAGACAGACTAAACTTCCTGGACACAATTTCCAACACAGTCTCCACATTTTTCCTCCTGCTCTATCACCTTCTACTTCATAGCCCACCTCTTGGTAAACAGCTCCATTTCTTTCTCAGGCTCCATTTCTCCGTGGGGGCAGTGTCCACAGCTGAGAGAAACCATGAAACATCCCATCCTCCCCTTACTGCAAAGCAGAGAGACAATCTACGTTGCAAAACAAAAACGAGCTTCTTCTGCAACCATGGGTCTCCAGAGAAAGACTGCCTTAAGTGGGCAAAGCACTGGGAAAATTCCCAGCTGACAAAGGCTAGGAAGCAGGGTCAAAGGAATTAACCTGTAGTTAAGAAGGCAAGGGTTTGCTTAAACACTTTAAGCAGGCAGACAGTTGTGCTCAGACACCAGAGCAGCTGGTTTCTCTCTCTCTGGTGGGTAGTGAGCACGAGGAGAGCGCTTAGGCAGGAACGATGACTTTTAGACAAGGAAAAGGGCTCCAGAGCAATTAGGAAGCATCCACAGTGGTACTGAGCCCCACAAACTCTGCTTTCCTCAGCCCTGTGACCTCCTGAGGGAGCCCTTCAGGAAGCCAAGGTGAGACTTGCTTCATTTTTCCAAGGATCCTAAACCAGGAGGTGGTAGGCTTTGTGTTTGAGCCTAATTTTATAGAACTCAAGAGTTCTTTCACAATAGCAGTGCGTTGTGTATTATGAGTGAAAAGGGAACATAGAATCCTTGGAAAGTCTTACAAAATCTGTGAACCAGTTCCTGGAAAAATACACAGGGACACACCCAGGAGATCACACTCCTTTTTCTAGCTGTTCCATAAAGTGCAGACCCTATTAAATCCCCCTGCAGCAAGACCTAGGAAGTCTTACTTTTTTCAAATGAGATCACAGCAAAAACTGGTCACAATGACAAGATGAAACCACCAAGCTGGAGATGAAGTGCAGTACCAAGGTTGTAGAGGAGCGCTTGCGTTTTCTTCTTATTTTTTTTTCAAATCTTCAGGTACAATGCCAATTCTAGAATGGGCATCTTTCCAGCTCTCACTCGTCAGAAGCACATTTAATTTCAAGACCTTCTTTAAAATCATTTAAACCATGGAACCTGATTCATCAATAAGATACACAAAACATTCTTCAAATTGGGATGTTCAGGTAAGAACGACCTCCTCTGAAGGTAATGTGCTAATAGAAGAACTAAGTCAGAAGGTTCTGGAGAGAGAGGAGTCTTCACGCACACTGAATTATTGAAGTAGAAATCAATCTATCATTTTTTTAAGAGCAGATAATTTAATAACAAAGCTGGGTGCAGAGCTCCTTGCATTAATGGCCACGGGGACGGGGGGAGAAGAGGAGAAAGACCACCAGCTGGGACGTCTCCATGGGCCTGTTGCAAGTGCTCAGCGTCTGAGGCATGTCAGGACAGTTACCCTGTGTCCTCAGGACCGGGCTGATTCTGGTGACAGACACCTTACAGGCTGGATACCTAAAGAGAATATGGCGCCACTTCAGTCTGTCCTGAGGACAGGGTTTGGGGAGCAAGGTTTACAAGAGAGCCCTACGGCCACAGAAGGCTTGATGGACAAGGCCGGTTGGACAAGATGACAAGGATGTGTGAGGAACAGCAGAGGTAGAAAATGGGGGAAATTGGCAAGCTCACTTGAAAGAATTCTGTTAAACATGAGATTCAATCTGCCATTCGAAAAGAGGAAACAGTACCTTTGGGGCCCAAATGGATATAACTTGAAGTGCTCAGGCTACATGAAACAAGTAAGGAAGAAAAGGATTAGGACCAGATGGCTGAACGCCTACGAGCGATGACAGCAATGGATGGGGAAAAGACCACAAAATGAACTCCCAGCTTGCGGAAACCCATGGCGAAGGCCAGGGTGGCAAGTGGACATGGGAGCAGATTAGGCTATTTTGAGGATGGGATGGATTTGAATATTTGGTGGTCAGTATGTGCAGTCCTATGCACATAGAGATATATACAGATGTTAAGTTAGATCCAACATCTCATTTATAATGATAAAAAGGGGAAAGGGACCATTTAAAAGTAGTGCTAGGCTCCTCAAGAGAAAGTGAGAAGAATGAAGATAAGAATAGCAAGCATTTTTTCTATATACACTGTCCCTCAATGCCCACTGTCACATTATTTTTAATTCAAATTATACAATAAGTCTCCATGTTGAGTTATGGCCATGGGATTTTCCACTATAGCTGCAGAGATCCCCCACCCCCAGCCCCAGCTTTAGTGGGGCTCTAGCCCAGGTCTACTTCTGAGAGATGCGCTGACAACTACAGTACAATGCACAAGAGAGTCCAGTTTAAATACTAATTAGAAATAAATAAATACCTGTTAAATGCATTTTGTCCCCAAAGACAATGATGTAGGGAAAACAGGACAAGGAATGTCAAACAAACCAATGACGTTATGCCACCCACTGGCTTCCCCTCTCGGCGGTGTCCACACTTGAATTTCTCATGTTTCTTTCTCACGATCACCACCATAGCCACTGGTGACAGTATTCACTTAGTCATTTGCTCCAAGTCCCCCCGCCCCCCCCCCCACACACACACACTCCAACCTGCCATGCTTAAGCACCTCAATCTAAGTAAACAAACCTGTCTCCTAATTCACAGAGAAAATAGCCAACTGGGAGAGCTTCACCTTCACGGCTCTGTCCCCACTGATAAACGTGCTTATACTCACGGGAACTCTTGTCTGATCTCCCTTTATCTCCAAGGACAGTCTTCGCCTCACAATGAAACAGACCTCTGTGAGCAACTCTTGAAACTAGCATCTCTCTTTTTAACCTTTACAAGCAAATGGCTTTGCCCCTGCTAAGTCAAATTCAGCAACAGCCTCGTAGAGTCTTTTGCTCTCCTTGAATGCTCCCCAGCCACAATGTATGCACTCCATCTCAATCTCATATCCGCTCTTTTTCTCCAGGGAAACTGTCCCTTAATGACACTCCGATGGGCATATTCAGTTATTTCATTGCTGTCAAGGTTTTCGTCCTTCTCAATGATTCCAAGATGATTTTAGAATATACACTTCCGGCACCAAAGACTGCCTACTATATCGTAAGTGTTCAATAAGTACTTACTAACATGGTTATAAAGTCATTCGCAGTCTAGTTCCAAATCACATTTTAACTTTCTTTTTTAGCTTTTCTCTTGTTCCACCCCCAATAGCTGATGACTTGATACTTTAGCCATGGTTCAATAAATGTGTGATGAATGAATGAATGACTGATGTACTCATGTGCCTTGAGCTAAAGTTATCTGCTTGGGCCAAAATGCATTTAAACTTTATGAGAAAATGTATCATTTCCATGCCTTGTCCCCTAGAGCACCAATCTCTTGAACTTTTCGTCTTCAAGATTTTGTCCTAGAGAAAATTTTAAGACCTTTATTTATTTATTTATTTACTTTTTAATTTAAAAGGAAGTTCTCATTCCTGTGGAAAGAAATTAAACCCGATCTCCTTGTGGACACAAAGAGTAATATGTAAGTCAAAATTTCAGTAGTCCTTTTCAAAAAGACCAATGTGAATCCTTTGTATCCTCCTCAGTATTTCATCTTTCTATAAAAGTCTTTCTAATCACCAAATCTGTATGGGTGCACTCACAAATAATGCGAACGGCATAGCTGGAAATGTCACTGCATTCCCTGATAGATTTTGTTAAAGAACGGGGACATTTCCCAGGCATGATATGACCTCTGTGCAACATCATTCTATTCAGTTCCAATACTGGGATTCATGTGACTTCCAGTTTACTTCTAAACTGTTGGAGCGAAGAACAATAGCTTTATTCTCTTTCATTATTAGCCACAGTTTTGTTTCCATTTATTTTCCTTGGTTCTCTCTGTCATGTGAAAAATCACAACATGTAATGTGTGCCTAAAATTTCCAAGTCAAGTATTAATTTGGGCCTAAACATTTCATCATTATTTCCAGTGGAGTGAAACTCCAAGGAGGGAGCTGGTAAAACAGCAAAGCAACCTCAACTTCATCTTCCTGAGAACTCTGCATCTAGTCTGGACCTCCCAATCATTGTCCCTATCATCTCTGATGCAGTGACTTTTCCTAGCATGCACAGTGTCACCTCCTTTTCCTGTAGCAGAGCCTTTCCGTCTACCTGGGGACACTTTGCTCCTTTCCCATTTCCATGGAGCAGTTTGATCCATGTACCCTATCCTGAAACTGGTCCCTCTTTAAAACATGAACTCTCCCAATCATATGGCTAGGGGTCTTTCTTTCTCCACATTAAATTGTCTTCCTGCCTCCTCTATCTCCTTTCTATCTTTATCACGAGCCAGGGGCTCATCCAAATCCCCTCTAAACCCCAACCAAATTTGTCATTCCCTAATTATTTGCATTTCCACATCAGCTGCAACATCTGGTTTATTCTGCCTCTGTTCTCCCACAGCAATGCAAGTACCCCTTGCCTGAGTCACTTACTTGGATGCAATGCTATACTTTTCTTTTATTAAAATGAGTTTTAAATAGAAGAGTGAGATTGTATGGCTGATCTAAATCATAACCAGGGCATAGGAAGACTGTTTTGTTTTTGTTCTAACACAGTATTTCATGTTCTTTTAAGAGAGAAACTAAAATGGTTAAGTTTCGAAGCAAACTTCTAAGCTTTTGCAAAGTTCTTAGCTCAGGTGCTGTGATGAAATGTTTGATAACCTATAAGGGAATTTTCGCAGTTAGTGATGCATGAGCGGGGAGGACACACTTTGAAATGCTTCTCTGAAATTTGGAAACTACATTTATCCAAGCAACTCCCGAGAGCTCCTAAACAGCCTTAATTCAGAGAAACAAAGAGGGGGAATGTTTAAGGGTATGTATTGCATGATGTGTGTGTGTGTGTGTGTGTGTGTGTGTGTGTGTGTCTGTGTCTGTGTGCATGTGTGTGTGAGAGCGCGCGGCGGAATAAAGCATTGGAGGGAGTGAAGAAAGGAAAGGAGGAAGGGAAGGGGAGAGTGGAAGGAAAGAAAAAAGGAAGGAATGAAGGAAAGTGGAGGGATGTGGGTGGGAAGAAGGAAAAAGGAAAGAAAGGAAGGAAAAACAAAAAAGAAAGGAAAGAAGGAGCTGAGGCAAGAGAAGGTATGGCAATTAAGGGAATTTCTGTGCTTGGACAAGGGAGCAGGTTCTCATTGTTATACTGCAGCCAATACATATTTGAAGCGAGTAAACCAACCCAGACATGCTGCTCACTATACTAAAATTATGTTTTTGAGTCAAACAAAAAATGTATAGCAAGTGTTAAACATCCTTGGTATGAGGTATGAAATGCATCAGTAATACGATGCCAGCAAGTGAAGGGGAGGTGGGTTGTAGGAAAGGAGAATCTGCACTGGCCCAGGCCAAAGCTCCCCTGTCTGCACACTGACTGCCACCAGCTTTCACCGGCCGGAGGGGGTTTTCAGTCTATACTCAAATCTCACTGCTTAGGAGTGAGAGCTCAGCACGGAGGGCGCTGTCCTTGCATGTTGCCCACCGGGTTCAATCCCTGGGACCCCATACGGTCTTCTGAACCATGCCAGGAGTGATCCTGAGCACAGAGCCAGGTGTAAGCCCTAGCACTGCTGAGTATCCCCCGCCTCGCCCCCAACACTCTATGCAGGTTTTTTTCCCCATATGGAAAATTCAGTCATTGAAAATACTACTTTGATCCATTTTATTAAAATATTTGTTAATCCAAAATTAGACCTATTAGTTATGGGTGGAGAAATTAGGACACCCACAGGAAGATTGTGTAGGAAAGATAAAATTCTTTGAAAAGTCAGACTTGGAGCATTTTGACTCCTTAACTGGTGATTTTCTTTAACAACAACAACAACAACAAAAAAAAAAAAACAGAAGAAAAATATAAAGGATGCATGCCCCATTCCCAAATTTAAGAGTATAATTTAAATGCATCTTACCTGAACACGTGAGAAATTAAAAGTCATCTCAGTATTAGCAGGCATCACACTTTACAAAAATGTCCAATCCACATTCAGTGATAAATTACAGGAGAACCATCTAGATTTTTTTAAATTACAGTTTAGGCAACAATCTGAGGAAACGGCAACTTCGTTTCAGAGGAACTATTGTACATACTGTTCAAATAATGCCATCACATAGACAAGATCTCGTCTGTACTTCAGGCCCGGCACCTGTCTTAGCCTGTGTATTGCATTTGATTGCCCCATATTTCAGTGCTTGCTTACGCTGTAGGCATCAGCTCAAGTTCACAATATACTAGCTATTTACAGACCTGCAGCAGTCAACATCTGTAGAAATGTTTCAGAAATTGATTTAAAGTCTGAAACATAAGCATATCCAATCCAGATAGTACACAACACTATATATCTTCTCTGGGAGACTGACGCACGGTCCTCACTGACTGGTGATAATGCATCCTTGCCAAGCAGATGCAGTTTCAACTCCAGGGAAATGTGGCCTAATGATGAATTGGGATAACCCAATCATGCTGACATTTGTATTTGGAAATCTTACAGTGTAGGACTGGACTATATGTATGTGCATGTGTGCGTGCGTGCATATATAAATACACACACACACACATATATGTGTGTTTCCATTACTATGTTTCTTCATAATATATCAAGATGTTCTGATAGGATGACAAGCATATGATTGAATTTAATGGTATATAAAGATAGAACAGACTGCTTTCCAAAGCAAAATTTCATACTTGGAACTTTTATCAATTAATTGCACTTCTGGCAACCCCACTGAAAATTAAATTAAATGGTGGAACTATTTCATTAGAAGGCATTGGCAAAGTAAACCAAATAGATGGAAAGCTCTATATAATTAAAAATGACAGGTGAGCTGCTTGCTGGGCACTTTTAAGTAGGACTTTTTAAATTCATAGTGCTACATAATGCATTCCTCACGGGATGGTTTGGGATTTTACCTGGAGTTCCTAGCATGATCCATAGCACAAAGCAAGCATTTCATATGCTGCCTTAAATCTACATTGGGATTTAGATATTGGTACATAACGAGTTTGGGAATCCAAGTTTGAATCAAACTTCCTCAATTATTTAATGACCATAGCGGGTTGATGGTTTTCCCCTCAAAATCAGATTTTGGGGGTTTTAACTACCTAGATGCATAGAAAGAGCATGCTACAAGAATATGAGGGCAGAGACTAGAGTGATTCTTCCATAAGCTAAGCAATGACAAGGAGAGTCAAGTGAGAGGGATGGAACAGATTCTCCTCCTAGTCATCACTTTCCTAGTGCACTGATACTAGATTTCAATTCTCCAGAAACATGAAAAACTAGCAATAGGAGAAATAGCACAGTGTATTGGGCACTTGCCTTGAATGCACTCCAAAGAGGTATGAATGAATAACAACAAAAAGCACATGGAATTGCACAAAAACAAATCCCGATGTAGGATAACATTGGTTTGTCTTTTCTCGGTCATTTGAGGTTCCGAGTTCATTTCACGTTGCTTTAGTTGCTCCGAAAAAGGATGCAAGGGTTCTGAAGAAGTAATGTGGTCTTTACGAGCCTTGCATGTATGATGGACCTAACTCAACACTGGGCCCCAAACACAGCATGCACTCACTAAATTGTCTTCTTGAAGATGACAGAGGGAACACTCATCCAACAAAGAAACATGCATTAAGCTAACTAAGCACTTCTGGGAACAGAACCCTGCTCTCCTCTGTGGGAAAATGCTGTGTAGTGACTGAACCCGCACCAAGGTAAGATGCTAGGGAGGATAAACAACTGCATGTGAGTAAAATACATAGCAAGTTAGTCAGTAAGAAACTTATGAAGAGAAATAGAGCAGGGAAAGGAAAGGGAAGGAGGTGGAAAGAATAAAACTGTATGTTGATACTGATGAAATATATAGGATTATATATACATATATATGTATCTAAGATTTGTAAATAAGTAGAAATCCATGTGGTTTCCTAGGAAACAACAACAATTTTACTTATGTAGAGAAAAAATATGCAAGGCCCTGAGGTAGAAATATCCTTGAAATTCTGTGATAAGAACAGAGACCAATGTGACTTTAAAAAGTGAAGTTACAGGGCTGGAATGATAGCACAGCGGGTAGGGCATTTGTCTTGTTTGTGGCCGACCGGGTTTGATTCTCAGGATCCCATATGGTCCCCTGAGCACCGCCTGGAGTAATTTCTGAGTGCATGAGCAAGGAGTAACCCCTGTGCATCACTGGGTATGACTCAAAAATCAAAGAGAGAGAGAGAGAGAGAGAGAGAGAGAGAAATAGAGAAAGCTGTCAGAAATGATATCAGAACTGAGTGTAGGGGTTATAAAAACTGTCTGTAAGTGCCTAAATAGGGCAATAATTAGTGACTAGATGATTAAGACATTGGTGCTTGGAGAACATCGAAAATGTATGAACAGAAGGCTAAAATGATTTAATACCCATCTGAAGAGCAACGCTGAGGATGCAGTTTAGAGAATACTGGAAGGGGGGGGGGGCAATAGAGGTAAAACAAAACAACAAATGACCCAGGTAATTTTGATCATCATGAATGGGTATTGTAAGTATCTTGAAAGAGGCAATGGAGAGGATTTAAGGCCTGAAATATTTGTCATCTTTTGAATGCAGAGATAATGGGACTTATTTTAAAATGGAATATGGGGACGGAACTAAAGTGAAACTTTAACTCTTTGGGTTTTGACTTAAATAAGCACGAGCTGCTCCTAGTAAGAAAGTAAAAGAAGGGAATGACAATTTGAAAAGCAGAAGCAGGAACGCAGATTGAGCATGTGAAGGTGGAGATGAGGCCTTTCAGACACCCAGAGATGGAGGGTGGGCAGTGGGACGGGAGTCTGGACTTTGGAGAGCAGACCTAGCTAGACATACACATCTGAGAGCCACTGGAGAATTTAAAGGCAAGAAACTGAATGAGATCACTAAATGAATGAGACGAAACGATAACCTTTATTAAGTGCTTACTGCATTCCAAGCAATTTTCTAAATGTTTTACATATGTTACCTCAATAATCTTTGCAGCTCACCCTATAGCTTGCACTTTCCATTACAATTCTGAAACTTTCACAGTCTAACCCTCCCCCCACCAAAAAAAAAGCTGTTTTGCGTCAATTTAAGTATTCTTGATCATGGCCAACAGAGTGAAACACAATTTTTATGTATGTGAACCAGGGGTCAGCACCTATTTTTTTTCTAAGGGGCAAGATAGTAAGTTTTTTAAAGTTTTGCAGACCATACTGCAAACCTTTAAATAGTGGACCCTGAAGCCAAGAGTCGAGAAAGCAATTGCAGGCTGCATATAACAAAATCACTGTGGTTGTGCACCAATTTAAATTTACTTATGAAATCAGACGAAGGGCAGGACTTGTCTTGTAAGCTAGTGTTTGCACACTCTTAAATCTATGTAAATGGTCAGAATTAAAGTGTCATTCTGATAAAAATCAGGAGTCAATGATTCAAAAAAAGAGTACCGTATTTTCCAGTAAGTCAGCAACTCTCAATATCGAGTTAGATGATTTCAAATGTCATCTTTCAGCAGCCTTAAAACTCCGAGTTTCTAGGAATCCAGAACATTTCATTAAATATTGGGGGGGGTGCGAAGAAAGAGTATAAGGTTAAGGCTGATGGTGCCTAGAGCACAGGGACTCCAGAGATATCTGACTACTCTGCCTTTGATAGTGTTCTAGAATGAATGTTGGGACACAACTCATTATTTGACATAACTAGTTTTTTTTTTTTGCAGTGGGGTAACACACAGCAGTGTGCTCTGTACTCAAGGCTATGTGCTCAAAGAGTTGCTCCTAGGGTACTGGGGATCCCGAGGAACAGGAATTAAACTCAGCCTCTCCTGCAGAACATGTGTTCAGCCCACTGAAATACATCCCAGCCCTGATAACACCAGATTTGAAGAAAGGGTAGAAAAAAAAAAAGGGAGAACATGCGAAGGAGATGTAAGAAAACATTTACTGCATATAATTTTCTTAATTCCAATGGGTCTTAAGCATAGGCTACTTCCATAAAAATGTGCAAATCAGAACATAAATCCTTAAGCCCCTAATTACGAATAGAGCACACCCCTCATTTTTCCATGTGCAATGATGTTTTTTTTTTGTAGACAGAAGTGAACTGCCTCAGAAAATAATACTTTACAGAGTTCTCTGCTTTGTATAATTTCTCCAGCTTGTAAAATGCCTGATAAGAGCTCTTGAGATTTTTCTAAATATTCCCTTTCTGCAATGCTGTGAACAGAATCATGAAGGTAGCATTTATCCACTTGGAACAGAATAATCCCAGTCTAGGAACAACACCCATTAACTCTAAAATTGAGTCACTTTCTTCACACCTTTGGTAGCCAAGTTAAAAGAGAAAGAAAAGACAAACAGTCCACTGCAGTGAATGAGAGCTCTGCGGTTCTTTCATAATATTCCAGCCTGTTGCGTCTGCATGCAGAGGTCTTACCTAATTTCCCACACATTTTCGGACCTATTTTGTCAGCCTTTTCTCAGAAGGATTTTGCTTGCTCTACTGTGGACTAAGCAGTAAACTAATTATCTTGTTCAAATCCCTTTGTAACGCCCCTAATCCTATTAGTTATAAGAATGTCTGAATACTGATGGCAAACTTTTTTTTCCTTTTTAAAGAGAGACAGAGAAAGGTCCAGGGAGTTGGTCCTGGAAACCAGGGTGGGGGTTTCTAGTCAAGTTTCTGGGACTTAGGCAAAGGCCCAATTATGAACGTCCAAACTCCCAGGTCACGTAGTGTGCCCTCCTTACTCATTCATGGATTCATTCCTTTTCGATTTCTATCTTTCTCCCTACCATCCTCGCTCTCCCATTTTCCTTGCCTCTCCCCTCTTTCCCCACCACACACACACACACACACACACACACAGAGGCAGATACACACACACACATAGACACCCACAGACACAAACAGACACACATGCAGACACACACGAAGAGACACACCAACACATACAGACACACATGCAGATACACACAGACACATACACAGAGACACAGAGGCAGACACACACAGACACAAATACAGACATAAACAGACACACATGCAAACACACAGACATATACACAAAGAGACAGACACACACAGACATACATGCAGACACAAACAGATACACATGCAGACATACACGAATAGACACACACCAACACACAGACACACATGCAGATACACACAGACACATACACAGAGACATAGAGGCAGACACACAGACACAAAAACAGACACAAACACACACACATGCAGATACACGGACATATACACAGAGACAAAGAGGCAGACACACACAGGCATACATACAGTCACAAACAGATACACATGCAGACACACACAAATAGACAAACACAGACACACACAGAGACACATATGCAGACACACACAGACACAGACAGACACACAGACACATACACACACATAGACACACACAGACACACATAGAGACACAAACACAGAGACACACAGAGACACATATAGACACACACATAGGCACACACATCCATAGACGCACACACACACCGCTTTAGAACCATATGAGTATGTCTTTGCCTCCCTCCCGTTAAGCCGGAACTCCCCTGCTAGAGTAGACTTCTGTGAACCCCGGCTCCAGCGAGGAGCTCAACTTCACTATCCCTCTTTTTATCAGGGAGCATTTTAATGAAGAGGGTGAGGCCATTCCAAGAAGTCAAAGGCTCCAGATGAAGGAGAGGAAATGAACAAATGTTACAGCAGACCTGGACCAGCCCCGCGAGTCTTAACTTCTCTTCAAAGAACTCTCACAAGCCTTGTTAAAGGACTCCGTCTCCCTCTGTAGAAGACGCCAAGCCCCTGGCCGCCTGCGGCCTGCGACTGAGGGGACTTTAATCACTTTCCCTTTTTTTTTGTTCCCGCTAGGGAAGGAGCCAGACTGCCGTGAAAGGCCTGCAGTCAGAGGCGACGGGAAAGAGCATGAAATTCATCTGACTTCCATGAAAGCCGCGTTCTGCCTGGCCTGTTGCTGCTGCTTGCTGGGCGGGCGGCCCGGGGTTGGCTGCCCCATTCTCGCAAAAGCAAATATTTGCTTTCAATATAGAGGCGTGATGCTCTCCGAGGACCGGGTCTTCATAGCCCTTCTTCTCTACCTACAAAAGAAGTCTTATGTTCTTCTCCTGGAAAGGTGATTTTTTTTTAAATACTGGCAAAATAGGATTTCTCCCTGTGTTGTCCCCCTGAACCCCCAAGCCCTCCATCACAAAAAAGGAGATTCTTAGAAATTATCTACAAGAGAATTTCATGTGTGTTTTGGGGAGGATCTCTTCTGTAACATCTTTCCTGGTTTGAGGAGAATTTTGCAAGCAAGAAGAAAAGGCAGCCGGAGTGATTGTACAGTGGGTAGGGCGTTTACCTTGCATGCAGCCGACCTGGGTTCGATTCCCAGCATCCCAAATGGTCCCCTAAGCACTGCTAGGAGTAATTCCTGAGTGCAGAGCCAGAAATAACACCTGAGCATCACTGGGTGAGACCCCAAAAGCAAAATAAATAAATAAAAGAAGAGGAAGAAAAGGCAGAGAGAAAATAAGATGTCCAGGCTAACCTCTCTATTTGAAAAAGGACCAGAGCATTCCATTCGGACAAATTAGCATTGTTAGGAAGGGGAGTCTATTGAAGTCATGGACATTTGGGGTTCTCTGGAACACTCTCGAGGATTATGAGAAAGAGTCAGTGTGTGTCCACGTATGCCCACTACACATATGGCTGTGAGCTTCTACCGCAGAGGTGCACTTCCTGGGAATAAACAAGTTAGATGGGGGAAATAAAGGCCAAAAACGAACTCGCAATAGCAATTTAAGGATGGTGAGTCCTTGCGACGAGAACAAAACTTCAGGTTATCAATGAAATCTGGAAGTTTATGCAAAAAGAATTCTGTACTGCTTACAGAAATGTTTGATACAATGGGTTGCATAATAGGTTACAAAAGCACCTTGTAGAAAAATTTGCACTGATGGTCATTCATTCACAAAATCCCCATTTGCAAGGGAGAGGGTAATTTAGCTCTGTGTGCCCAGAAACCAAGATAGACACCCTGTTTAGGGGGAGATTAAAAGCATTTCAGCTCTCCAGGAAAAATAGTTCTTGTGTTTTGTGGTGTTTATTGTTTTCCTCCTCTGATACCAAAGCAGAGAATAATACATCTCCCCAAGAGATCATCTGATGAGTCAGGACATAATGTCCTCAAAAAATATGTCGACATGAAGACAAGTGTGAGTGTCCAAACAGCATCTTATAATATCCTCCAGGAGGGTCAAGGGCAGGAGAGCAAGTCTTTCTCTTTGGCACACTGCCACAGTGCCGAGCATGAGCATCCGATACTGCAGCGTGGGTTTGGGAGTTACTAACAGTCGGTGAGGGAGATAGGGAATCCGAGAGAAACAAGTACTTTGAGAAAATCCACGGACCTAAGAAAAGATCCTAGAAAAAGGTGGAAGCTCCTAAGCCTTGTTCCTTTCTTTTTAGTTTATTTTCATCAGAAAAGCTTCAGCAAAATCTCAGCATCATCACAGTTACTAAGCCACATTTGCTGGGTTACCTACCTAGTAATGGCCACTGCAGAATAAAATCCCCGATATTTCCTGAATGGGGATGGAGTGATAGCAGTATGGGTAGAGCGTTTGCCTTGCATGGAGCCGACCTGGGTTCAATTCCTCCATCCCTCTCAGAGAGCCCAGCAAGCTACCGAGAGTATCTCACATAGCAGAGCCTGGCAAACTCCCTGTGGTGTATCCGATATGCCCAAAACAGTAACAAGAAGTCTCACAATGGAGACATTACTGGTGCCCACTTGAGCAAATCAATGAACAATGGGAGGACAGGACAGTTCAATAGTGCTACTTCCTGAGGGGGTGAGACCTGGATCCTCTTCCCTCCCCAATTTCAAGTTTCATTTTTTCTCCATTCAATAATAATCTCTGTGTTTCTGATGTGACAATATGTTTTTAGACTGATGAGGTTTTGCATTTTCTTATCTCTGTGACTCAAATGCTGATTAATTCTCAATTCTTTCTTTGCACTTATGACTAAGTCCAATTTCTGAGTTTCATGGTCATTCTTCCCTGACTTCCCCATCTTAAATAGCTTTTTTTTAAAAAAAATTTTTACTATTAATTGAAGTGATCTCATTTGGGGGGAGGTGGAGGCGGCCCTGCCCAGTGGTGGGTGAGCACCACTAAGGACACATTTGTCAGTACTTGGGGGTGAGGGATGAACATGCAGTGCTAGAAATAAATTCAGGACTGAACACAAGCAGGACATGTGCTCTGTCATTTAGCCGCACCCTCGGCCCCCTCATTTTCTTAACCCAACCACTTAGTGACTCTGCCAGAAAATATAAGTAGCACACAAGTAGAAACCATGCTAATAACTTGGGAAGATGAATACATGGATGAAACATTTTCATTTTTTCCATGAGGAAAGACTATGTCTTTCAAAACACTAAATGGTAATTTAAATTAGAAGCCACTCTCACCTTTCAGATAATCAGAATTGCATGTGTGTTTTTGTAGAGATGGGGTGAAAGGAATGTTGACCTCTACTGTGAAAGGGAGCAACCAAGAAGTCCCCACTCAGGATGAAGTCTGGAAAGCAACATGAAGGTTCTTTCTTCGCATCACTGGGAATACCCCCTTCCCCCCAGGAAAGGCCCCAAGTTGCTCAGCTGCAGCCTAATCCACCATGTCCTTCAGAAAAGTAAAAGCCAGAAGTGTTCTTCTGAGTGCTCAAAAGGACCTCAACTCTCAACAGACTAGTTTCTAGGGCACGAAGCTCCATGTGAACCAAGGAGAACCAAGACCTGTTCCCTGGGCCATGCTGGTCTCTACCTAACTAGTATCCACTTACACCAATGATGGTGTTCCACTATTGAGCTAAAACATTCTGGCTTGGGGGGGGTGTCATTTCTCTACTCTGTGGAGCTTCTTCTGGAATCCTCTCTAGAGCTCTCTCCTCCTCTCACATTTCTTGAATAAAGCTGTTTTAAAACACACACACAACAAACAAACAAATAAAAAAATCCCAATTATAGTAACAGGGAAAAGATGAGATAATAAATTGAGATAATAAATTGAGAGTGGATGCAGAAAGCTACTTTAGTCCACTCAGGATTCCCACTGAAAATTATTTCTGCATAAGACCCTCCTACAAAGGGTCAAATATAATTTCCAAGGACCTTGTTTAATGAAAGGAAGGACACTGAGCATTTTGGAAATCATGCCAGGAATCCAAATCGGTTAGTTGGCAGGACAGTTATAAAATGCTGTATTTTCTATTATGGCCACTTAGGGGCACTCAAGACTGAGAAACAGTGAACTAAATCTAAAACTTAAAACTCATGGTAAAGACAGTAGGTGAGGACACCTACCTGAAGCAGATTCCTGCAGCCTAGGGACAGTGAAGAGAAAACAGCAAAGTTGACCTCTCCTGCATACAACTAAGCTCTCCTAGCTAGAAACAAGAATGAACAGAACATATCCACAAATTTCAAAACAGTCTAAAGGAAAGACGAGGGTGGCGATCATAAATCCGGATAGTATTTTCCTCTAGTTATTGAAGTGGGGGCTCTGAGCAAGAAAAGAAGGTTGGGCCCACATGTGGGGAGACGTCATCTCTGCCTGTATGGTGGCCATTTAGCTTCCATGACACCAGAAGCTGATCCACTGCATTCTCTGTGCACATGCATTTTCTCCATCTCAAGATAATTGATCATATCACAAGCTATTAACTATTGTGATCGCAGTTGCCTTTCAGAGTGGTTTTAAAATACCTACTGAAAGTACATTAGCAAATCTTTAATGAGATGAAAGGCACACCAGGAAGTGTTTACTATGAGTTGAAGTCTACCTCCCCTCATTTCTGATGAGAATTTTTATAAGTTATCTTGTCTGTCTAGCCTCACTCAGTTTTATTGGCTTTAAACAATGGAAACAAAATGATTTTGCTGGGCTATTACATGAACATAAAGGCGATCGGTTCAGCAGAAACCATGCGGTGACATCAGTTTAAAGTCCCTTCCTTCCTGGCTCACCACTGGCTTCTTTTACTAACCCCCACATGTTAGTAATTCAGGGAGGACATTTTTGAAATGAGTGGAAGCACAGTTCAAGCCATAGAGAACCCTTGCCGAGGTGAATGACTTTAGACATCACTGAAGGTAATTGGGGACCAAAAACCAACAAACAAAACAGCAACAACAACTAGCAATGTGCTACTTCTTTCCAATCACAACTGGCAAACTCACAGATACTCCTGTTAATCCCTGGTATTATTGTAAAGCTTCACTTAAAAAGAAGGGAAAGTCACAGTTTCTCCACAGGACTTGCTTCACCTGTTTAGACACCTGCAGTATGGGAAAACAATCATTTCTGCTGGCTTACAACTACCTTTGAAGATTAAAAATCATATTCAGAAACACTGTACCTACAAAGGCCTTACCAACGCGGCCACATGCTTCAACTGCCGAGGCCCACAATGAGCAATGACCAAATTTTAACAAAATACCTTTTGCTGTTCCAATGTACAGATGCATTGCATAAGAACACGGCTTTGCTTATGGCCTTTTCGTTTGGTCAGATGAGATTCAAGAAGGGCTGTGTGTGTGTGGGGGGGGGGGGCATGTGTTTGCATGCGCGTGCATGCATATGCATGTGTGAATGTATAAATTATATATACCATGCATATTATATATTCTGTGAATGTATATAAAATATATCTTATATATTATATAATGTATACAATATATGAGATATTCTATATATATTTTATATTACCCAAGAATGCTACTTTTCTACAGTATTATCCCTTGACGGAGATAGAATCATTTAGTGAAAACTGTTATGCTGTGCAACCTGAAAGTATTTGCTTAGCTGAATCATTACCATTTGTAGATTGTGGATAGCCAGGTACCTCTCTTTGTTTCCTATTGGCCTCTTACTTTCTCCTTCTGTTGAGAATGGTAATGCTGCCCATGCTTATTAATTAATTCCTCGGTTCAAATGATATGAAAAACCAATCAACCCAGGAGAGCTAACCAGAATTGTGCATACACATTGGCCAAAGTTTATCTAGACTAGAATAGTGGGTAATATCCTCTAACAGGGCTCCATTCCCTGTTTCAGAATTTATTAGCTCAGGGATGTAGTGCAAGTGAAGTGCCTCTAGCTCACTACTGGCTTCTCTGTAAATAATTGTTCTGAGAATGGTTGTTTGGAGGTTTAAATACTACAGTGGGGTCTAGACTATGATCTACACTAGTTCTCATCATAACCATCACCAATACATAACGGGCATTCTTTCTTAATTGTGGTTTTTCTGTCAAGTTTTATTTTTGGTTCTCCATGTTTTTTTTTCTAAATCATGGTTTATGATTCACTGCCTTCTTCTTTTCCTAGTCAATAAATGTCTACAACTAAAGCTATACCACTTCTCTGGTCCTTACAATTTCATTAAGCACCAGCATACAAATGATTCTATTGGTCAAGCAATGGACTCTTTCCTATTAATACACTTTTACACAGTAAATTTTGTGCAGGTCACCTCAAAAGGGATAACCTTCAGCAGAAAAAAATGAAGAATACTTATTTTGGTAAAAAGTAAGTAAAGTAAAGGCCCTCCTGTTGATCATCGATTTGCTCGAGCGGGCCCAGTAACGTCTCCATTGGAGACTTTGTTGTTACTGTGTCTGGCATATCGAATACTCTCGGTAGCTTGCCGGGATCTCCGAGAGGGGTGGAGGAATCGAACTCGGTTCGGCCATGTTGGCTGCGTACAAGGCAGACGCCCTACCCGCTGTGCTATCGCTCCAGCCCGCTTAACTATTTTTATTCTACCATTAATTTATTTTATACAAATCTCCCAAGTCTCTAATGAAGCAGAGTCTTTGTCTTCAGGGATATTCCTCCCTAGCACACAGACAATGCTACAAATCTTCTCTTGCTTCTGAAGGTTTAGTCAATGCTGCACACTTCTCTTTCAATAATCCTGGTGATATTTTTTTTCTTCCTTCTTGCTTTTTTCATTTCCAGTTTGGATCTACTTTCTCCAACACATCTGTTGGTGGAGCACAATAAGCTAGTGTAATTTAGGTACCTCCCTAGGCACTGAGGATCACGATCACGATCACGACCATCCTGTTATTCGCCGATTGCCTCGAGCAGGCCCCAGTAATGACTCCTTCGTCCTAGCCCTGAGATTTTTAAAAAAAGTGCCATATTCAAGGCTCTTTCAGAGTTAGGAGAATGAGACCCTTCATTGTTACTGGTATTTGGCATATTGGGTACGCCACGGGGAGTTTGCCAGACTCTGCCGCGTGGGCACTGAGGATACAAAGGTAAAATCTACATCCAAGCTGGTCCCAAAGAAAACACTGACCAAAAACATGCATCATGTCAGTGTGACTGGGAGGAGATGCAGAGATTCAAAGGTGCCCCAATGGTGACAGCCAATACAAATGTCAGCAAGGCTACAGAAAATGCAGGAGAACAGCACAGTGATGTGAAGGAAAAGAGAAGTGGTGGGAAGTGGCAGAGGAAGGAACATAGGTTAAAGAGGAAAAACCAATTAAAAATGTATGTCAGTAGCACTGTAGCACTGTAAAGCTGTCCTCCCATTGTTCATGATTTGCTCAAGCGGGCCCAGTAACATCTCCATTGTGAGAATTGTTACCGTGTTTGGCATATCAAATACATCATGGAGAGCTTGCCAGGCTTTAGTTAATGATTTCCACTTTTTTTGACTTTAATCTTTGAGCTAAGAAGACACTTTCCAATATACTTTTCCTTTGAAATCTATTATATTTTCTGTTTTTGAAAAGCACTAAGCACTTGCTAAGAACTTATCCTTGTATTTTCTAAAGCATTTTAAGTCGCTGAAGGTGAATTTTTGTTCTGTCAAACTGATACAGGAAATATATTTAAAATCTTTTGTTAAGTTTACATTTGTATCTAATTAACTTATCATGGGGCTGGAGCGATAGCACAGTGGTAGGGCATTTGCCTTGCATGCAACCAACATGGCCGACCCGAGTTCGATTCCTCCGCCCCTCCCGGAGAGCCCAGCAGGCTACCGAGAAGCTACCGAGAGCATCTCGCCCGCACGGCAGAGCCTGGCAAGCTACCCGTGATGTATTCAATATGCTAAACACAGTAACAACAAATTCTCCAATGGGGATGCTACTGGGCCTGCTCGAGCAAATCGATGAACAACGGGAGGACTGTGACCGGACCGTGACCGTGATTATCATGATCTAAATGAGAACTTTGTTCTATACAATAGACACTACATAAAATATCTATTAAGATTAACATTTTTCTGTGACTATTATTGTTTTTTCACTTATATAAATAAAAGCCACCAGAAGCTTGGAATGCATTTATGTTGTAAGAGAAAAAAATTGTTAAAAATGGGCCACAGGTAAAGAGATGACATTAAAGAAGCTTCAAAGAAACAACAGCAAAAACTTCAAGAAGTACAAAAAAAGAACAAAGTACAAAATGGTGACAAAATGAAAAAAAAAGTTTTTTCTATAAAAGAAAAAATCATTTATTAACAGCAAAGTGTGCACGGGTCCATACATTTTAAAGGTCACAGTCGCCAAATAGAGCTAAAACAAAACTTCATGGGATACTTAGTGAACTTCAAACAGTGTTTGAAATGTACAGAAAGTTCAGGAAAATAAGCAAACGCATTTCCTTGGGGAAAAGACAGGGGTTGTCATGAAGCAAATTACACCAAATCAATCAACTACTTGGCAAGAACAACCTCTTATGTGAATAAGGGGGAATGCATAGAAATAGTTTGTGTGAATTTGAACATTTGACATTAGTGAAATTTCACTGCTGTGGCTTTACAATCTGCGATACTACTGAATTGGGAGACTGTGGGGTAAGGGTTGTGAGTATCTGAAGTGATGATGGGCACTTGAACTGAGGTAGCAGAGAACATCAAAGCTCTATAATTAAAGAATCAGCAACAATTTGTGAGAACAAACAATGCATAGAAAGGAAGTGAGCACATCTATTTCACATGGTTATTAGTGACAGATAATGCAGAGAATCTCTCTCTGAGAATCTCTCGGCGTTCCTCGCACAATCATGGAGGTGCTGAACCAATCGATCGTATTCCTCATCAATGTTGTCAACAATGGTATCTTCCCATGTTGCCGCAATAGTGCCAAAGAGCTCCCTGTTGGTGGTCGTTCTGGGAGTTCTCTTCTTAAACTTTGCAGCCCTTTCTCCCTGCTCTGTGAAGTAGAATTTTGCACGAAGGAGACGGTGGTCCGATCCCGTTTGGAATTTTGGGACAACAGCGACATCGGTCAGGCAAAACTGTCAATTGAATATGATGTGGTCTATTTCGTAGTGGAATCGTCCACCGGGAGACTCCCATGTCCAACGTTTAGATTCAGCCTTCTGGAATCTTGAGTTACCATGGATGGTCTTGGTTGACATGATGAACTCAGACAGTCTCTCACCCTGTTCGTTCCATTCTAGGCCATGGGTCCCGATGTGAAGTTCTTCGGCTGATCTTCTCAGTCCTATCTTGGCATTAAAATCACCCACAATGATCTTGTAGAAGGTGTGGTCTTCTTTATAGAACTTCTCCAGCTCCATGTAGAACTTCTCAATTTCTCCTTCATCATAATTGGATGTTGGTGAGGAGACAACAAAGATAGAAACTGCTGGAAGTGACCCACATCTATTCAAATGTAAACGTCCGATTAGGGTTGTTAGGCATTCGAATGAATCAATGCTCATGGCCAAGTTTGTGTTGACAAGGACACCGACGCCTCCGAACACCTCTTTTATCGCATGTTCTAAAGAACGATTCTTCTCCAGTGCCGGAAACGGCGTGAGGAGATTGGTGCCTTCTTGTCTCGATCAGACCAATGATGTCATACTTGATCTTTCATGCTTATACCATCAGGTCCTCGATGGATGCATCTGATGCTAGCGTATGTGCGTTGAAAGTACAGATGATCATTTTTGTCTTCCTTCATTGTGGCAGCCTAGTTCGGTCTTGAGATTTTATCGACCTCTCCTTTCTCATCCTTCTCAATGCTGCCATATTGGTGACTCTTTCAGGGTCAGGGGAATGAGACCCATTGTAATTACTGGTTTTGTCATATCATATACACAACAGATAGCTTGCGAGGCTCTGCCATGTGGGTGGAATACTCTCGGTAGCTTGCCAGGCTTTCTGAGAGGGATAGAGGCACTTGGGGTGACCTCTAATCGCCCTTGTAGGTGTTACCATATTGGAACCCTATCCAATATGGTACGGTAATTCTGGAGGATGGGTATTTAGTGTCTTATTGGCCAAGAGAGAGATAGCCACAAAAAAACGCCTGTCTTCAAAAACTCTTGAGCTTATTCGCCAATGTGGTTTGGCGCATGCCTCAGGCAACCGCAAGTGAACGTCTGAGCTCACAAAGCAGTGCAGAGATGCGATCAAGGAAGACCTCAAAGAGAGAAGAGCAGAAGTGCTGGTAGATGTGTCAGAAGCCAGGAAAAGTATTTGTAATTCCCGCCTGTCCTTCACCAACTACAAGACCAAGATGACTGCCCTCCGACATCCTGATGGATCTATCACATCTTGCAGAACGGCAATGGAGATGATTATCCATGACTTCTACTCAAATCTCTTCGATAGCCATGTCCACCTGCTGACATACCAAATTCCACAGGATGGTATGTCGTTCCCAATGCTCTCCCTTCCAAAATTCAACACGCCATTTCGTCAGTAAAGAAATGAACAGCACCCGGCCCAGACAAGGTCAGACCTGAACACCTGATGAACCTGCCGTCAGTACTCATCAATACGCTGGCTCGGCTCTTCACACGCTACCTGTCTGAATGCAAGGTTCTGTCCCAATGGAAAACCAGCAGGACTGTACTACTGTACAAGAAGGAAGACATCCATGACATTGACAACTATCACCCGATCTGCCTATTGTCTGTCATCTACAAGTTGTTCACTCGAGTCATCCTGAATAGGATTGGCAGAACACTAGATGAAGGACAACCATGCGAGCAAGCCAGTTTCCACAAAGGATTCAGCACCATCGACCATATCTACACGATAACCAAGCTCATTGAGGTTTCTCGGGAGTTCAAGATGCCACTCTGTCTAACGTTCATTGATTTAAAGAAGGCCTTTGATTCTATTGAAATGGAAGCGGTCATTGAAGCCCTAGTCAATCAGGGCATTCAAACTCAATACATCAAGATCCTCCTTGAGCTGTATTATGGATTCACTACCAGGATCTCACCATTCTACAAAAAAGTAATCATTTATGTCAAGAGAGGGGTTTGGCAGGGTGATACCATTTCACTGAAACTCTACAGTGCCACCCCCGAGAACATCATGCGATGACTGGAACGGGAAGGAAGTGAAGGGAGTGAAGATAGATGGTTGGCAATTACACCACCTCCGCGTTGCTGATGACATTGTTTTAATAACACCAAACATCAGCCAAGCAGCACAAATGCTGGCCGACTTTGACCGTGAGTGTGGAAAGGTAGGACTACAGCTGAATCTTATGAAGACAATGTTTATGAGAAACAGCCTCATTCCTGACGCCCCATTTGCTCTCAACGAAACGACCTCTGAATGCAACAGCTATGTGTACCTAGGTCAAGAAGTCAACATGACAAATGACCTGGCACCCGAGCTGCGCAGGAGGAAGAGAGCAGCTTGGAACGCCTTCAAGAGCATGGAAGAAATAGCTAAGAGGACGAAGAACCTCCGGCTCCAGGCACATCTCTTTGATTCCACTCTTCTTCCTGCATTAACATATGCCTCAGAGACCTGGGCCCTATGCAAACAGGATGAGAACGCTATTCAGGTCTCCTAAAGAAGAATTGAAAGAGCTATGCTTGGAATATCACGTTTCACTCAAATGAGAGAAAGAATCTGGAGTTCCAACATCCGTCGACGATCAAGAATCAGGGACGCTGTCTCGTTTGCCAAGGTGTCAAAACTCAGATGGGCTGGTCACGTAATGAGATTTAGAGACAACAGCTGGACTAGAGCTGTTACCGACTGGATTCCATGGGATGTCAAAAGACCGCGTGGCTGCCCACCTACCAGACGGTCAGACTTCATCAAGATCATGAATGATCGGTTTGAGGCTCTTCATGTTCCCAGAGCGAACAGACGCCATTGGGCTACACTAGCACGCGACAGGGACAAACGGAGACATTACTGGCGCCCGCTCGAGCAAATCGACAATTTGCCGGAAGTCAAGTGGTCAAGTGATCAATGCAGAGAAACAACTTCAGTTTGAAAACTGAGCTCTATAGAAAGATGGTCGACTGCTGTATTTTGGTTTTTGATTTTAAGTATGTTGGTGGTGCCAGACTTGGAACCCAGAACCTTTTAACTTTTAATCCCACACATGCAAAGTAAAATGTCCTATGTCCACGGAGCCATATGTCTGACTTCAGTATTTTAGTACAATCGTTCAATGACAAGTTCAAAGTGCCATAAAATACTGAACACAATTATTTAAATTATTTGTACATCATACATATTGGAATCTATTTGAATAAATCTGCAATAATAAAATATACAGATCACTTGGAGAACAAAGCATGTCACTGATATCTATGCAATAAGCTTATAGATGTAAACAGTAATAAACCTCAAGCATGATACATATGTATATGGATCACTAAAATTAAAAAAATTCTTTGAATTTTTAATAGCATAATTTATATATTTTATTATATATTGGGCTAGAGTGATAGCAGAGCAGGTAGGGTAAACACCATTTGCCTTGCATGAGGCTGATCTGAGTTTGATTCCTCCACTCTCGGAAAGCGCGGCAAGCCACCAAATGTATCCCACCCACATGGCAGTGCCTGGAAAGCTCCCTGTGGTGTATTTGATATGCCAAAAACAGTAACAATGAGTCTCAAAATGGAGATGTTACTGGGCCTGCTCAAGAAAATCGATGAACAATGGGAGGACAGTGCTACAGCGCGACAGTGCTATTTTATATTATTTGTATTTGTGAAGTTAAAATACATTTCATAGACACTATGAATACTTTGAGTGTCATAATTTTTCAAATTGTTTCTTGAGAATCTTCTCCATTATAATTTTATTTTATAATTTGAAGGGCATACAATGGCTATAGAAACTAATTCAGAAGCAAGAATTGTCAGAGAACAGAGAGTCTTTGCCATTTTCATGAAGTTACGGTGCTCTGAAATTGATAAGCAAATAAAAGTGTTTTATGGATAGTTTGTACTCACTTCACTCAACTTAACATTCCTGGCAAGTGGCAGTAGTTGATGCAAGGAGTGCCAATATAAACGTTAGTCTCAACTAAACCAAATATGGGGAATTTGACAATAAACCAATTGTATCTCATATACAGTTAATATACTAATTCTATGAAGCCATGCGAAAATATTATCTTTGACTGAAAAAAGTCATTCTACGAAAGTTAAGCAATAAAAGGAGAAGCAGATAGTTGAATGGTCCTTTAACCATATCTAGGTAAATATATCAAATTGATCACTTGAGCTAAGATTAAGTTGCTTTAGGAAAAGACATAAATGGAAAGCCTTCCATACAAGTGCATTTAAATGAACCCATACTAATTACTTCTTAGTGGTTAAATAAATATACATCTAGCCAACAATTTTACTTACAAAACAATTTCAGCAATAGTAGGATGACTAAACTGTATACTTGTTTTACCTACTCTATATCTATTCATTTACTCAGCAAATAAATATTTGTCATGTGCAATCACAGTTACCAGTGTTTTAAAAGATAATGGGAATCAAATACCAAGTGGGTATTGTGCTACTTAACCAATTAAAATAAGAACAGTACCTTCTTCTACCTCGAAATACAATTCAAACTCTAAATGCCACATTTGAATAAAATTGTCACATTTTGTAATTCTTAAATTCTAATTTGATTTGAATCATTTCATTCTAGAATTACGAAACACCTACCAGACAGAATCTTCACTGGCAAAATGTTGAAAAAAAATGAGAGCCGAGTATTTGGAACTTGTTCACTAACGGTACCTATTTATAAGCTTCCATTGTCCTAGTCTATTCTTGGATTTTAAATATTCCTCCTCCATCTGAACTAAGATGAATTTTAGAAAACGTATTAGACTTAAGATCCTAGTCGGTCTTTAGGTTTTCCCCTGTGTCTGCACGTGAATTCACTCTGGGCATACTCTGAAACACGATTTGTACTTGCCAGCTGCTAACTGCAAGCTATGAGTCAGTTCTACGGTGGGGATTTGGAGACTGACACCAACCAAAAACATGTGGAAAAGAGCAGGTGGACTAGTAACAGGTAACACTGGACAATAACAACTTAGAAAGTGTAGAGGAACTTAAATGAAATGAAATGAAGCAGAAGCAAGTACCACTCATTTGAGTAATTTTAAATGGGTTTGCTGGATTTAACGACTCCCAATGGAATAAAGAAATCAGAAGGATACTAAACACCCATATGACTACACACTCATTTGGCTGTAACCTTCTGCGTTGATCCTCATGTCTTCGCTTTCTCAGGTTTATGACTAGTTTTAAGGTACTGGCCTTAATGTTTTCTCCAAATCCTGTCTTGCTCAGATACCTTGGAGGGAAGTCTCGATGGCATTCACGTGTCATCTCAGTCAGGGAAACATGCCTGTGAAAGGCCTGCCCTGGCCAGAGCATCAGATCAAGCTGTTTCTGCCCCCTTCTGGTCATCATATTTCATTACAATGAAGTCATCTGATTTATGATTTTAGTTGACACTGGAATGAAAGCTTCCTGGGAGCAACCAACCTGTTAGATCTCTCAATACCAATGACCACACAGCTTAGAATAGTGTCTAGCAACTGTAAGCATTAAAGAAACGAGGGACTAACAGAGAAAACCACTCAACCGTATGCATGTTTTTATGACAAAACAAAATAAAAGCTTTACAAGCAATATGGAGGAGGAACAAAAGAGGGCCTCTCAAAAATTTCTTTGATAACATGGAAAACAATACTGATGATGTACTTGTAATTAAAGGTATAAAATATTCTTAATATTTGCATTGTTCAGTGTCCTTTTGCCGAATGGAGCTTTTGTTGGTTCACTGTAAAGAAATCTAATTTCCTCCATATGGTCTCAGTTGTTGCAATTATGCACTTTCCTTTTTCTGGACAATTTAGAAGCAAAAACTTGAAATTAAGATTTATTCTGAAAAGTACTACATCTTAAAATTCAACTAGCCCGATGATAGCACAAATAATTACAAAGATGAAAATAGTATGATGCTATTAGACCAAACCATTGAAATTAATGCTTTTGCTCTCCAGGTTAAAATGGCCAAATAGTGACAATTACCTATGGTTAAAACTAATGTGGAAAATGTATCCTAAAAGAAAGAAGTACTTCCACTAATTTTCCACTTGAACATATACAGCTTTTCCAAAAATGAGGAGAGGAAGTATTATACCTAAGTTAACCATGCAAACCATGGTTTATGATTGCATTTATGATTGCATTCATTTGTTTTTAAACTCTTACATAAAAGTTGGAAAAAAACAGAAAATATCCAGAAGTTTCTGACTCATAATTTTGGAAGCAGACTATGAATAATTTACACTGGAAACTCCAGAGGTATTTTTGGTGATATGGGTATGCTGACCAATATATTTTGGTCGTCTTGCTCAAATGAATATTTGGAAAGAAGAAATGGAGTAATATCAAGAAAGAACAAAATGAGGCAGGAAATTACCTTTGAGATATGACCCATGGCACAGCCCAGGGCAGAAGAGACACGCTGACATCATCCTCTAGTCATTTTTACCTACTGGCAAGGAGTAATTGCTTGAGTTCTATTGTTTGCATCATAATGCATAAAACCAACATATAGCTTTGTCACATAAACATGCCTGAACACGTATGAGTGTTCTCAAATGTGGAAAAGGAAGATGGCAGGGAAAACATTTCATCAGTAACTATTAACTGCTTAGAATATTGACCTCAGAACTAGATTTGAAAGGCTGTGTTACTGAATCATAAGACTCTTATCAGCTTCCCACAGGATCTCCTACTCTGATTCCACTGCAGAAATAAATCTATTAATTGCATTGTTCTTATCTTGTGGGCAGGAAAGAGAAGGCGATGTTGATGTTTCTAGTGTGACAGCTCCTACAAAACTGGAGCAAAAAGTTATGTAAGATACTTGAAACATGCTTTTTTTGAAATGTGCTTTTTTTAAAAATAAAATTTCATTAGTCTTAAAGCACACATGATAACTTCTTAATATGTGTTGTTCCTTTTAATCAGAATAGGAAATCAACACTCAGAGGAGAAATAAAGTAAATGCAGGGCCAGGAAACTCATGATGAATCAGCTCTCTTCATTGCAGGGGAAAAGATCAAGTGTTTATTTTTTTAAGTGTTCCATCAACAAGACAGAGAATTCTAAGTGTAACCACCAGACTTTAGTCACTCTCTAACATGCACTAGATTTAAGAGTTGTGCCTATATTCCCGGAACAGGCAGTCATCTAAGAGCGATTTAAATATAACACAAATTCTTCAAGTTGAGGGAACTGAGGTTCAATTCCATCTTCACAGGGAGATCAAGACCTGGCAATGCTGATGAAGTTTTCTTTGAATTCCCTCTATCCCAGGTCGAGGTAACACTTCTAGAGAGCAGCTCCAGAAGCCTAAAAATGGCTTCACCAGCTCCGACTGTCACAGAAAATAGCATAGAATGCATGTTCTACATAACAGTCTGATGACCTCTCCCCTTCTCCAGAGTTTGGGAAGTGCTTCAGCAAGGCTGATTTCAGTGAGACCTCGAATCCAGATTAGTCAAAGGGAGGGAGGGAAAGCGACTTAAGCTCTCACCTTTATGATCTCATCTAAACCTCTTTACTCCTCATGTCCCATTGCCAATGCCATGCGAGCAATTAGGCTATGGCAGGTGGATTTGGTGTGGGGGGAGTCGCAATTAAGTCTATTGCAAACAAATGGAGAGACAGAGAATGAAACTCGAGGCAATTCATAAGATTCAGGAGAGAAGTGAGAAAGGAGCAATACAAAATTATTCTATAGCAAGACATACAAAGGACACCTAACTTTGATCTTTAGTTGTGAAAACAGTGTTAATTTGTGTGTGTGTGTGTGTGTGTGTGTGTGTGTGTGTGTGTGTGTGTGTGTGTGTGTGAAGCAACATAGCTTTTATAGAAATTTAGCTAGAAAGATGTGAGGGAAGAGATAGAAGTATGCATTCGAGAGAGAACTCAGGCTTCTCCAGAGTGGGAGTAGGCAAGCAAAGTAGGGGTTTAAGGGAGACCTTGCACGCTGAGCAAGCCTACTGACAAACTGAAATGTTGATGCTGCTACAGAGGTGATGGACTCCAGCTCAATCACAGTTTTTGCTATAATTTTGACTATCACGCATGGAGCTTGAAGACCAAAGGTAAAACACTCTTAGCATTCTCATTATTCTCAACAAGTGAATGTGCTTATTTTTCTAGCAGATCTAACCTTCCTGGAGCAACAGCACAGCGGGTAGGGCATTTGCCTTGCACATGGCCGACCCAGGTTCGATTCCCAATCTGGGTACCCTCATTATAACTAATAACTCCATTCTTCTTTTTTCAGTTGAACATTATAGTTTTCTAAACTAACTAGTATAATATGTGAAACTTAGAGTATGCAACTTACTTCGACAGTCCATTTATAATCTAACCTTAAGCTTCATATTATACTTATAAGATTGTTTATATTTCATAGTACTGTAGCACCATCCTCCTGTTGTTCACTGATTTGCTCAAGCGGGCACCAGTAACGTCTCCATTATGAGACTTGTTATTACTGTTTTTGGCATATTAAATGTGCCACGGGGAGCTTACCAGGCTCTGCCATGCAGACAGGATACTCTCGATAGCTTGCCAGGCTCTAAGAGAGGGACAGAGGAATAGAACCCAGGTCAGCCACGTGCAAGGCAAATTCCCTGCCCGCTGTGCTATTGCTCCAGGCTGTATGCAAGGTAACCCGTATAATGTATGCCCTATTAAGAAATAATATTGGCAGTAGCTATCAAAAGTATAAATGCTTTACAACTGTCTATATTAGGCATAGGTATATATAGGTCACTTGTGAGTCAGAATAAGTTCTGAACAAGCAGGAATACGTTCTGGGTTTTCTTTGTGACTCAGATTACATATACCAATCTAATGACTTTGTTTCAGGAATCAGCGGTACACTTTTCCTGATAACGAACTGTTAGAGGCTCAAGAAGAACATGTGTTTGAAAATATTCCACACCCTATACACATCAAAGGAGTCTTTCTGATTCCTACTTTTCATCACTAATGAAAAATCAAAATACAGGATTCTCTAAGACTTGGAAGAGTAACATAATTAGCCACTGCTAGGAATGCAATGGGACCACAGTGTCCAAAAGTAAGTTTTTAAAGATAATTGCAGTATCAATGGCACTTTAAAACGTTTTAGCTTTTTATTTCAAATGCACCTAAGTTGAGACCATATTCTGTATCAGAGGCTATAGGTGGCCACGATAAGTCTGAGGAAGGGCCCTTCACCTTTGGTTCTCCATTAGCTCTCAGTACACTTTCACACTTCCCATCAACTTTTGTGGGATGCTCACTGCAGATTCACTCAGATGGTAGAAAAATTCTCTGCCCAACGATGGCGGGAGTGGAAACTGCCCAGGAATTGATGGATCCTGACCCTAACCCATGCCTGGCTCCAGGCTGCCCATCCCTAAATCCCCACAAGACTCTAAGTCCATGTTCAGTGGAGAGACAGTGCTGATGAGCTCCTGTGCTAACCCTTGCATGATAGCTCATCCTTCCTCTTCTTCTCCGGAATCTCAACACTGGAACCCCAAATTGGCAGCACACGGACCCCAAGCATTGCCATCATTAGCCCCCCAAAGCACCAGATATCAGTCCTATAAAAAAGAATAAAATGATTATGCTTGTTAATATTATTTTATGCTAACCAGGTTTTGCATTAAGTGATTTACTTGATTTAGTCATTTACTAATTCAACCATTTATGTCTTTCTGCATGGATCCCTATTTGTGTTTTCATTGGAAGGAAAGGGCACTAAAATTACTGGCAAGACCTCTTTCCACTTTCCCAACCATGTATAAGTCCACGTATTTTATAAACTTAGCTCAGTTATATCTTTGTGGCTTTCTCTATATGAGTTTATCACCCAGAATGATTATTCAATATGACTACTTGGGGGCGGGGCGGGGAGGTCACACCTATTGTACTCCTGGCTTGTGTCCAGGGATCACTCCTGGAGATGCTCAGGGGACCATATGTGAAGCTGAATTTGAAGCATGCAAGGTAAACACCATAACATCTCTGGCCCTATTTCATGATTTATCCTTCCTATCTAGCATAGGGAGTCTCCATGCCAGCACATTTTGTGTTTAAAAAAGCCTTTTGACAAATGGTGCTGGCAAAAATGGATGGCTACATGCAAAAAAATGGGCTCAGATCTCTGCCTAACACCATGTACAAAAGTAAGATCAAAATGGATTAAAGACCTCAACATCAGACCGGAATCCATAAGGTACATTGAAGACAAAGTCGGCAAAACCCTCCATGACATTGAAGCTAATGGTGTTTTCAAAGATGTCACGCCACTGGCCGAGCAAGTGAAAACAGAGATAGACAAATGGGACTATCTTAAACTAAGAAGCTTCTGCACCTCAAAAGAAACAGTGACCAAAATACAAAGACAGTCTACAGAATGGGAAAGGATATTCGCCAAATACATATCCGACAAGGGGTTGATATCAAGGATATACAAAGTACTGGTTGAACTCCACAAGAAGAAAACATCCAACCCTATCAGAAAATGGGGCAACAAAATGAACAGAAACTTCATCAAAGATGAAATCCGAATGGCTAAAAGACACATGAGAAAATGCTCTACATCATTAATCATCAGGGAGATGCATATCAAAACAACAATGAGATATCATTTCACACCACAGAGACTGACCCACATACAAAAGAACAAAAGCAACCAGTGCTGGCGCACATGTGGCGAGAAAGGGATCCTCCTTCACTGCTGGTGAGAATGCTGACTGGTTCAGCCCTTTTGGAAAACAGTATGGACGATTCTCAAAAAAACACGAAATTGAGCTCCCATTTGACCCAGCAATTCCACTCCTGGGAATATACCCCGGAGAGGCAAAAAAGTATAGTCGAAGCGACATCTGCAGTTGTCTGTTCATTGCAGCACTGTTTACAATAGCTAGAATCTGGAGAAAACCTGAGTGCCCAAGAACAGATGACTGATTAAAGAAGCTTTGGTACATCTACATAATGGAACACTATGTAGCTGTCAGAAAGGATGAAGTCATGAAATTTACATACAAGTGATACTACATGGAAAGTATCATGCTAAGTGAAATGAGTGAGAAAGAGAGGGATAGACATAGAAAGATTGCATTCATCTGGGGAACATAAAGTAACAAAATAGGAGATAAACACCCAAGAATAGCCTAGATAAGTACCAGGAGGATTACTCCATGGCTTTGAGGACAGCAGCACACGCTAGGGGAAAAGGCAGCTCAGATAGAGAAGGGAGCACCAAACAAAGGGTGTTGGGAGGTTCCTCTCAGGATGGGAAATGCGTGATGAGAGTAGACAATAGTCTGAACAAGATTGCCCCTCAAGGTCTCTTTTGCAAACCACAGAACTCAAAAGGAGAGAGATAACAAAAGGGAATGCCCTGACACAGTGGTAGGGTGGGATGAGGGGAAGGGGGGGTGGGAGGGATACTGGGACTGGTGGTGGTGGAGAATGGGCACTGGTGGAGGGATGGGTATTCGATCACTGTATAATTGAAACCCAAGCACAAAAATTTGTAAGTCTACACCTGTACCTCATGGTGTTTCACTAATAAAAAATTAAGGAAAAAAAAAAAAAAGCAAGAAGCATGCAGAGTGGATGAGGACAAGGAGTCTGGCAAGTCAGCTCTGGGATGGTGACCCTTATCCTCTTTCAGAGCTCTTTGATCTTCTTTCTTCCTCCCTTCCCATCTCCTCCCCTTCCTCTCCAACCTTCCCCTGCTCCTCTATTTTTTCGTTTTTCCTTTGCATCATTGTTTCTACATCTCTAACCCACAGTTCATAGCCAGTTTCTAGGAGACTCTGGACACTCAGAATGTGTTCATGAAATAATGCAATGACAAGGTCAAAAAATCAGAGCAAAACATGGGAGTAGGAAATGGTGAAGTAACTGCCAAATTCTTCATTAATTTGTAGAACGGATTAATGAGCGAAAGGAGGATCTAGAATTTAAAGAGGGAGATAAGGGGCTGGTGTTGTAACTCAGCTCCAGACTGGGGACAGAGCTCAATGCCCTGAATCTGTGGGCCCTGGGTTTGACCCCCATAAACACATAAACATAATTACATCAAAATATCAATAAGTAAGACATAAGGACAGTTTTTGTCAACATCCTGTGATTCCTCCAGGCCCCTCAAAAGCACAGATGTCTGTAACCCTGTGGCCACATTAGAATAGAAGCCCAGGGAAGAAAGGGCAAAACTGTGTGGTACAGATACCTGGATGAAAGAGGATTAGGGGCAGTGAGCCTGGTTGCGTGTATTCCAAACTATGGTGCAGTTACTGTGTGCCACAGCAAAAAGAATGAGAAAGAAATGACTTTAATACCAAAATAGACATTAGCGTTCAATGTTGCAATTTTCTATTAGGATGTCTGGGCTGGTCCTGGTTTACTCCAAGAAGCCAACTGGAGAGTGGCATGGATGTCCCACGAAGCACATTTATGTAGGAAAGGGGACATGCTGCAGTAAAATCATCTCTGAAAACTGACTTTCCGAAGAGGCAGAAGACAGTGAGTTTCCAAAACACACTCTAACTTACCTCCTGCTGCAACCCCTTTAACCCAACTAGTACATGTGACATCATCTTACAATTTCTATCAGAGACATTGTATGCATACATGTTTATAACATATGAGGATATGTGTCCATTATGTAGACGTTTAAAACACAAATATGCACATGCAAACACACATTTGAGTTGAGAATTCAACTAATCTGGATGGGTTCTCTTTTACATGTTGAAGATGAGGGAAACTGAGTCTCAGGGAGGCTGTATATTTGTCTAGGCTGGACAAGGAGCGGAAGTGCTGGGTTTTGTGTCAAATGCTGTTTGGAAGCGGAACTGTGTGCCCACACCACTCTCCACAGGGACTCTGGGTACACACGGTCTCTGAAGCAGATGGAAATTTTCAGCTTCTCTGGGTGACTTGCCAAAAATGCATCTACATAGTAATAATTAGCAGCAGCAGTAATTAAATAACATAAGCAAATGATTACAAATAGCGAGGTAATAATTAACCAGCAAGTATAGAAATCCACTGTTTATTAAACACCAATTTTTTGCTTCTGTCTAACTAAGTTGTATTGTGTCACAGTGAGAGAGGGATAATCAGATCACAGCTTAATATGCATTTCCAACCTACCCAGAAAACTTAACACTCATTCCAGTACCATTCCTGGAGAATAATGTGATACTAAGACTAAAAAGACGAACTGCATGTAAACCTTTAAGATTGAGCATGTGGCAATTGTTTTAGTTACTAGTAAGTCTGATTGGACATAACTCTTAATATTGAAGACAATATATGCATGTTGTATTTTTTAACTTTTTAA
This sequence comes from Sorex fumeus, assembly GCF_029834395.1. Lineage (NCBI taxonomy): Eukaryota > Metazoa > Chordata > Mammalia > Eulipotyphla > Soricidae > Sorex > Sorex fumeus. Next base: position 4,643,409 of record NW_026606134.1, on the reverse strand, counting down.
ATTCATTTGAGTTTCTTTTCTTTAACTGACATAACACTATATTATGATGATGTATAAACAAGGGTATCATAGTGTTAGGTCTATTAACCTCCCATTTTTGGGAGGGAGACAAAAAAAAGCAAGACAAAAAAAGCAAGTCAAATTTATCTGATCTGAACAGGGATGCTTGACTGCTTAATTAAAGTAAATTTTCTTCATGATCCATGCATGACCTTTGTATTATTCTGGAAACTTTTGAGAGTGAGAAATTAATGGACACAACTTGTTAGACTTTGAAAACTTGTACGAGGACTCAGGAATAAAGTCTGCATGTATTCACATTCTTTATATGCACACATTTATACATTTGGAGGACTCTGTGACATGAATTGGCTTTTGTTTGATTTCCAACACAACACTGTGCTAGTACCCTGCACTATTTACAAATGTTTGGACATTCAAAGTGTTGGGTTACACTTTCTTAAAGATGGAGAAACATTCTAAGTCACAACAGTGCCATCTACTGGGATGCTACTGAACTATGAAAAAGAGAGCAGCAGGGTATATAGTTAATAAAAAATGCACTAGATTCCCAGCTTCTTTTCAGGAAGAAATTGCAGTAATTAGTGTTTTCTAGTTAGGTGGGTGACTATGTATATGTAGTTTCCCAAGAAGTAGAAAGGCCCAACCACTTTCTCTCACACTTGAATCCCCCTGATTGTTTGACATCATCTGTGAGCATGGGCATGCATATGACTGATCCGATCGGAATTTTCCGGTTTATTTGAATCCTGTATAAGAGAAAGTGATTCTTCTATTTAATGTTTAATTATTGATATGCAATCATTTTAATTAGTAATTAAAAACAAAACAAATTTCCTTCTGACAACTGAAAGGAATTATTCTTAAGGCTAATATGCAGTTACTTCTCCTCCCAGGAAATTCACTGGAATTTAAGAAGTCTTTGATGTCTGCATTTGTGGAACACATAATATCAGGTTTTAGTTAGTGAAATCATCCTCAAGGTTTCACAACTTTTGTCAAAGGATCATCTAACATCTTATATCAAAGGGAAACTAAATATTCAATATATCCTATGGTAGAACTAATTGTTACCCTGAACTTATAACTAAACTTGTGGAATGAGAACATGACAATAAACTGAATTATTGAATTTTGTGACAGATATATCCATAAGATGACAGATACCAAATATTAACTGGGGTTGATTTTACCTACTTGTGTATTTACTATAGCACATTTTGATTCCTGGAAATTTTCTGTATCACTTTATCTTTAATTCATATACAGATCAGTAATATCTCAAGAGATAAAATAAACACTTAAGTCATCTAAAAAACATACAAATTGTCATTACTTAGCCTAATATGTACAGATTCACCCATTCATTTGTTTAGAAAGTACTTAACATCAACACCCCCACCATGCAAATACATGCAATTTGACTTAAGACAGAAAATGTTTCTGTCTTTTTCAGTGGTATACTCTAAGGTAGGAAAAATACAACATCTGAGATAATTTTATATTCAGGCATACTTCATTTTATGGCATTTAATTTTATTGTGCTTCAAAAATATTGCATACTGTTTGTACCAGGAAAAAAAGAGCTTGCTGAAGATGAGATGGCAGCATGTTTTTTAAAATGAAGTATTTGAAAATAATACGTTACATTGATTTTCTTAGACCTAATCCTACTACACATACAGCGGACTATAATGTAGTGCCTCCCATTCGTATATTAACTCCCTAAACCTCTAAGGCCCAATGTGATTTTACTTCTTTTTAGGGTTTTTAAAGAGGCTTTAAAGGTGAAATGAAGTTTAAGGATGGGATGCTAATCCTATAGATCTGATATCTTTATCTTAGACTTACAGCCTTCAGAGCTGTGAGAAAATTAATTTGAGTTATTTACAAGGCCAGCCAAGCTGGGGTATCCTAAGATGACAGATAGAGAATTATCTGAAGGAATTACAATAATAAATTAAAGAGTTCAATGTCCTTTCAATATCCCTCTTTCCTAAGATTTACAAATAAAAAATAAAAGCTTCAGAAACAAACCCCTACACTCAGAGCCAGAATATAAAATTGATTTTAGTGCTTTGTATTTACTGTGTATCTACTATGTTTCTGGAATTGAATTTAAGAACTATATACGTAGAGCTCGCCTGCATGCTTTGCATGCATAAACACTGGGCCTGATCCACAACACCTCCGTGCCTCCCTCCAGGAGTGAAGCACCACCAGGAGGAATTCCTGAACACCAGCAGTAGTACTTACTGAGCACTGCCAAGTGTAGCCCTCCCAAAGATAAAAGAACTGCATATATAAACACCCCAGTCACAAAGCATTTGTAATATACCCTTAACATTCAAGTATCTATCTGTTGTATGTGAGACTAACAAAACATAATCCTAAATAAAATAACTTCCTTGAGCATGTGTTTCTGTAGCACGAATAAGGTTGTTCTGTGTAAAAATTACTAAGTTTCAATTTTTTATTTTCCATGGCAAGACAGCATCCAACCTGCTCCCTACAGAGGTACTGTTGGCTGAATGTGTGATACAGAACCTAAGATTTTCAGTTTAATTGCCTTATCTAGACATTGTTGCACAGATACTAACTTAACTATGACATGCGTGCTCCTATAAAGGATTAAATGTGGTAACTTTGGAAAATATGAAAATTTAGTGAGTCATCAAAAAATGAGAGTTGTTTTCTTTAGAATAACAACAGTACTCCAAGGATTGCATGTCGCTCCTTCCACATGGAGCCGACTCTCTGATCCTAATTCTTTTTAAAGACTTTTCATGATCTCAAGCAAGATAAGGCTCTCTCCTATTGTTTATTTGTAGATACTCAGTTCTTGATAGCATCTAAAATTTATAATATCAGCATCTGATCCATTCATTTTAATCACCGAAAATATAATGTTTAATTAAGGTATTCCTGTAATCTGCATGTTAAAAAAAAGCCCTTTAGGTTCAAACACAAAGTATTTCATCTGTTCATCAGTCCCCAGGACCTGATAAAGGTGATAAATGCACAAAATATGACACTAAGGAAGTATAATAACTCAAAGAGAAAAAACGTGAACAGATGGGATATATAAAGAAATAATGGTCAAGAACTTCTACATTGTTCTATGGGGGGTGGGGGGGTGGGGAAGTTCCATCTAAGAATCTTAGCATATCCAAATAAGGCAAAGATATCCATCCTTAGTCAGATGTCAACCCACTGCCTATAAAAAAAGGCAATAAAACACTCAAGCACATCAAGAAAATAATGACTCATCATATTCATGGCATCTTAAAAGGATTAGGGATTTATTTGCTGTCTAACCTTTAGGGGGCAGAGACAGAGGTTGCACAAGGAGTTAGGCACTTGTCACGCATGTCACTGACAGGTTTGATCCCTAATAACATGTACGGTCCCCTAAGCTCCAGGAGAGACTCCTGACCGAGCTGGTATGTCTCCCCTAACCTGAATCCCCCCAAAAGAAAACATGACATCAAAGGCTAACTGGCTATAAGATGATACAATAAAATACAAAAAGGAAAAAAAAATAAGGCCAACCAAGAACTATATTCAGCAAAACTATCCTTTAAAATTTGAAGGACATCCCAATTTTTTTTTATTTTATAAAAAGTCTCCGAGAATTTATTGCTAATAGCTCTGCCCCATAGAAATAAACTGCAAGGAGTTATACAGGCTGACATACAAAAACATAAAAATCTGAACTATAAAAATCTACAGGAAGAAATTGCTCGAGCAGGCCCAGTAACGTCTCCATTGGAGACTTTGTTGTTACTGTGTCTGGCATATCGAATACTCTCGGTAGCTTGCCGGGCTCTCCAAGAGAGGCGGAGGAATCGAACTCGGGTCGGCCATGTTGGCCGCTTGTAAGGCAAACACCCTATTATCTTTTGCTACATCTATCAGTAAATTGATTATACCTTCCTTCAGAAATTAATCAGAACTTCCCTTGGGAGGAACTATAACTTAGCTTTATTTTTCTTTAAATACTCATTGTATCTGTCGTACAGTAAAAATGCTAATCCATGTAAAGTCTTTCCATCCATATTTCTGACATCTGGAAACTGTATACAAACAATTTTATTTTTCTGTTTTTTAATAAATATTTAATAAATAAAATAAATATTAATAAATATTACTCCTCCACACAGCCCCTATCTGGAGGGAATAAATGTGATCGACTAAATTGAGTTGCAAAATTTGAATCTATAATTCTTCACTTATGTAATGTCACAACAACCTACCATTTATTTTTCTATGGAAGCATCACTGCATTATTACACAATAGAGGTTTCCTATGTGAAAGAATTTCACTGAAAATCCAAATGCGTGTGCTCTCTGTCCCGATGTGCTTCTTCTCCTCAGCCCTCCCTGACCTTCTCTACTTCTCCACTGTGGAGCCACTAATCAGTCTCAGAGTTCAAAAGTTTATTGCTGTTTTCTCTATATCCCAAAGGCTTCTTGTTGCTGTTGGTGGTGGCAGTGGAGGGGGTGGGGGTGAGGTGCTTCCAGAGCAGAATTCAGGAAGCCCTGGACCAGTGGCCTGGGTTCAAAGCAAAGCTCCAAAGATGAAGATGTGGTGCCGCTCGGGCATGAGTGCTGAGTTATAGAAGTCTCGAGAGTCGCATCCAGCAGTGCCCATGGCACCAGGTGGTGTCGGGAAGCCACCAGATGGTGCCTTTCCTAACAGTGGTGTTATCTTCCAGCCCCACCCCACAGTGTTTCTCTTGCCTCCTGATCAAATTCCTTTTTCAGGAGGTTATAGGACATGCTTTTGAGGGGACAGAGAGGCAGGAGAGTGGGTAGAGCACTTGCCTTGCATGTGGCCAGCCTGGGTTCAATGCCCCACATTGCATATGGTTCCCTGAATGCCGTCAAGAGAGACCCTTAAGGTCAGAATCTGAGGTTCTAAGCCTTTCAGGTGTCCTCCCTAATGCCCTACCCTTGTCAGAAGACATGTTTTGGGAAAAATATTTGCAAGTAAGGTAGGTAAGGTAAAGGCCCTCCCGTTGATCGTCGATTTGCTCGAGCGGGCCCAGTAACGTCTCCATTGGAGACTTTGTTGTTACTGTGTCTGGCATATCAAATACTCTCGGTAGCTTGCCAGGCTCTCCGAGAGGGGCAGAGGAATCGAACTCGGGTCGGCCATGTTGGCCGCTTGTAAGGCGAACGCCCTACCCGCTGTGCTATCGCTCCAGCCCATTTGCAAGTGTTTTTTTTTATTTTATTAATGGTGACTTCTTCAATTTTTTTTCTGTTTCTTCAGAATTACCAATCGTTGCAAATTAACAAATTCTTTAGAAACTACTCTACTGATTTTGAGATAAGGATCTATTATTTAAATAGAAAATTTAAGCTGTTTCAGATATTTCTAGGCTGAATTATAATTTTATAACCATGTAAAATACGCAGTTTTCTTTAAATGGTTAAAACACTCATGGATCTATGGTTCTAAATTTTCTGGACATTTCCTTGAATCCATCAATTTTTCATTTGGAAATGATTATTTATTAACCCGATACATCACAGGTTTTGTGCTCAGTTACCAAGAAATACAGACCATAAATTAACATCACCCACTGAGTACTTTGCTAAGTACATGGGGGTTGGCTTCTCTTGCATTACCTACCATTATCCTTTTTTTTTTTTTGTTCAGCTTCCGTTATTCACAGAGGATTTAGTTTTTTTTTTCTTTTTGGGTCATACCCCGGCATGCTCAGGGGTAATACTCCTGGCTCTGCCCTCAGGAACTACTCCTGGCAGTGCTCGGGGCACCATATAGGATGCTGGGAATCAAACCCCAGTTAGCCACATTCAAGGCAAATGCCCAACCCGCTGTACTATTGCTCCAGCCCCAGGATTTAGTTCTTATTCGTGGTCAGATCATGAGTGCTGGCCAGAACGGAGATTTGACTTAAGTTCTAGAGTTCATTTCTAATCCTTATTGTCTTCTGCCTCTAAGAATGGGAAGATGAGAAATCTGATGACATATTTTAGAAAACACTCAAGGATTAGAAAGAGGACATTTATTTGTTGTTGGTACTTTTTTGTTGTTTCATCTTTGTTTTGTTTTGGAACCACACCCAGCAGTGCTCCTGGCTCTGTGCTCAAAGATCACTCCCAGCAGGGCTCAGGGTATCACATGAGGTAGGGATCAAACCCAGCCAGCCAGCCACATGCGAGATTGTATCCTGCCTGCAATACTATCTCTCAGACAGATAAAGAGGATATTTAAATGACATTTTACAAAATCTCTTTATTATACTTAAGAGTTTTCTAAGAAGCACTAGAAACTAGCACCAAATTCTACAGTAATATACTAAAACTTTGATGGTAACTATGGTGTGGTTATACATGTACTGTGATGCCAAACTACACCACTGGGACCTAATAGCATTAAACTAAAGACAATCAATAAAATAGTACTGCACTGTAGCACTGTTCTCCTGTTGTTCATCAATTTGCTCTAGCGGGCACCAGTAATGTCTCACAACAAATTGTGAGACTAGTTGTTACTGTTTTTGGCATATCGAATACGTCACGGGTAGCTTGCCAGGCTTTGCCGTGCGGGCGAGATACTCTCAGTAGCTTGTCGTGCTCTCCGAGAGGGGCAGAGGAATCAAACCTGGGTCGGCCGCATGCAAGACAAATGCCTTACCTGCTGTGCTATAGCTCCAGCCTATCAATAAAATAAATCAATAAAAATTAAAATACACAAAACAAAGCTATCTGACTTCACTCACCTCAAATTTAAGCCTTGTGATTTCTGTTGCTGCCAAGAGTGCATATAATAATGACAAACTATGCAAGTGTAAAGTTCTGAAGGTTTTACAACTCAAGAAGAAGTTCTTCAAGTCCACGTTTGGACACTGCAATGGGCAATCAATTCATTTTTATTGTAGAAAAATTAAAACTTCAGCTTATGGACTTCAGAGAATAAATCTCCAAATTTCACACTGTGGGTGTTTTGCTTATTTTCTAAAGCACTAATATCATTGACTAACTTCAGTTCCTGCCCCAGATGACAAACAGTTCTGAAAACCATAAACAGTTCTACAGGCTTGAGTGATAGCACAGCGGGTCACATTATTTGCCTTGCATGCAGCCAATCTGGGTTTGATCACAAGAACCGCACGAGGTCCCAGAAGTGAGCCCTCAGTTCAGAGCCAGGGTAATCCCTAGACTCCACAAGGTGTGACCCTCAAATAAAACAGAATCTAAACAGATCCATCAAATTAAAATTTGATGCCAACTGTGCACTTGTAAGGGACTCCAACTTTGAGGAAGCTCTGAGAAGCAGCATCCAAAGTGCAGAGGACTCTTACCTAATGAAGTCTCCTTTTCCCTGCTAATTAAGACAGAACCAAATAAATAAATAGTTACTTATTCAGTCAGGAGCACTGAGTGTTCCCAGTAGGTTGTCTTTTCACAATTCAATTTTCCCCAAGGGACTTTAAGAGGAAATGAAATAACAAATTGGACTCCTAGCGAGTAAGCAGAAGGTGCTGTTCTGTGGGAGTCCGGTTGTCAATTAGTTCATCGTGCTAATAGAACAGCAATCCAGAAACCAATGCCCCAGCCACTAAGGCACAAACAAGGAAGCTTCAGTGATTTCCTGTAATGCTATCTCTAGGAGAAATGGCTGGAAACCGGTGTGTTATTCTGCCCATGGTTGATTTTAATATAAGTGCTAAGCAAACATTCAGAACAGATTTGAAAAGGAGGATTATTGCATTATTGCATATCTAGGTTGATATATGTATCTGCCATTTCTATACATTTTCATCAAATGGCTTATTGTAGTTCCTGAATCAGCTTAAATAAAATAGGATGAATGGCAGTGTTTTAAAATGAATATGGTTCCATTCGACTTTTATAATCGTACCTTGTCCAATGCCAAAATTTAATGTATAACAAACATTTTTTGACAAGATTATTAGTGTTAATTTGGCTTCCATTTCCACTTCACTAAATATAATATGGGGTGGGGGTAAAAAATAATATAAAGTACTTAGTTCTCATTTTGCCTGATCTATCAACAGTATATTTCCCCTGTGATGGGGCCCATTTTTTCCATCAAAACTCTCTTCCACATAGAAGACAAATTACCAAAATGTTCTCTACAGCGTCCTTTATTTGGTTCTCTTTTTACTAGCCATTAAGTGCTAGCCATTTTAAAATAACAAGTATTTTGTGTTCCTAGTGTTCCTCTTTCACTCCATATCCTTTCCTCCCTCTTTAACCATCTACTTCTCTCTCAATTTCTATTTTAGTATTTATGACTCAGATTTACAGTGACCATCCGTAGCTTTCTTATACACTCCCAAACAATCTACCCCTCTCAACATAGTAGTCAGATGAATTTGAAAAGAATAAGACTACTAATGATAAACTGACTAACTTCCCCTCCTACTATTGGATCATCCAATATTCCATTATCTATTTGATTAGACCAGAAGCCTGGGAACTGGTATATTTGTATATTCTTCTACCTATCAATCACCAAATCATAAAAGTCCTCTCTTCTAAAGATTCTGGAATACATTTATTTTTTCTTTATTCTTCCATTCAGCCTTCTAGGGGAGAGGGTGTAGTATTTCTCACGCATTATGAGATCGCCTACTAACTTATTTCTGCACAGTTACATCTCCTGTTCAATTAATTTCTCCATAGTAGTTGGAGTAATCTTTGAAGTAAGATAGAATTCATAGGTAGCTTCATGAAATAAAATGTGAACAGTTGGAAAGAATAGAGCATTAAGTAGGAAATACCACCCGCACAAAAACCAAATCTAAGAGCTAGCTATGTAGCTTGGCAGCAGAACATCCTTCCATGCACGTTGAAGGAACTGAGATCAACACGCGTCAGCAGAAACAAGAATAACAACAAACTAATGACTTTCCTTAATCTCACTGTGACACCAGTAAGAAGAGAAAACAACACAAACTAAAATACGAAATGCAGGCAAAAAAGTCATGATCTTTAATAGCAACTCTGAGTCATATAGCTTCTGGATCTTTTATTTTTTTTTATTCTCTCCTGGTTCATATCACACCTGTATTTATCTATAGGCAATTCATATAACATGGAAATTCTGACATATCCTACTCTTGACGCGAATTAGTTCCTGGAAATTTTGTTCATCCACCAGCAATGAAAATTCTCATACCTATTGCACTTCAATTTTCTTAGTAGCAACGTATAGTTTTATATACATCTTGGGCACTGGAGCACAAAGGTGCTTTAGGCAATAATGGACTCTATCTTAAGCACTGATGTCAGAGGACAATGCCTACTCTATTAGTTATTTAAGAAGCTCTGGTTGAGTCCTATTAAAGGTCAGAGAAGCAGTTAGAACTATGTAATACTCATGAACTATCAATCTAATACGTGAGATATACTTTAGATAAGCTTTAAATAGTACTTAATCTAACCATGACTCCATTCATCAGTTAAACTATTTCACTGGACAAAATAGTTTCACTACCTGAACCTCTGTCTGACATACATATACTGAGACTGGTACTCTAGTAGGTTAAAATGTTATTTCCGCTGATATGCAAATGATGGCAAGCATAATGAAATAAACTGAACATAGATGGATAAGAATCATGATACTAGCAAACAATGCAAGGCACTATGTTCAATTACTGCTCTGATCACTTTATATATATATATTAAAATTTACAAGTGTTTGTGAGGTATGCACCAGGACCTCCATTTGATTGATATGGAAACTGAAAACTGAAGGTCAATTTGGTGATTTGCAGAAGGTATCTCAGCTCATGGCAAAACCAGAATATAAACTCAGAATGTCTGATTCTAGACTTAACGCTATGTTATGGGTACTCTCATTATAACAAACAACTCCATTCTTCTTTTTTCAGTTGAACATTATGGTTTTCTAAACCAAATAGTATAACATATGAAACTTAGAGTATGTGACTTACTTCGATAGTCCATTTATAATCTAACCTTAAGCTTCATATTATATTTACAAGATTGTTTATATGCCATAAAATAAAAAATAATACTCTATTGAATGTTCTTTATTTTGATTCAGTGATAACCTTAGGTTAAAAACAGATAAATTTTTCAAGTAATTTAAAATATAATTACATCAATTTCTAACATCATTAAGATTTTTACATTATGCAAATAATGAATATTATTGACTTAACTAAATATATAATTTAAATATACTCCAGATGTTATACAAAATGTGGGTTTATTTAGTTTTAGGATTTATGAAAATTATAATTGACAGCTGACACAGGAATGACAGCGAAACAGAATTTACGTTAAAGAGCAGAACTAAAGCTTAAAGTCAATATACCAATGAAAATGCTTATTATTATAATGATAATAAGAATCCAGAAGAAAAAAATATACACCTGTGTAAAATATTGAGAACCCTGTATAGCAGTATAGGAATCAAGTCTCGTTAGACAGTCTGGATGATAATATATATTTTTTGCTAATGAAAATATAAATATATAGGACATCCGTCCAAATTCTCACCATAATATCAACCTACTCTGCTATTTCCAATATGTTCTTATTATTCAATATATTCAATGTATTATTACTAATAATCCAATTATAAAAACAATTCAATAGGCTAAAAACTGAAGTAGACATTGTCCAAAAAAATTCAAATCATTTATCAGGACTTGAAAAATATGCTCATCTCATCTTCATTAATATCAAGCAAATTCAAGGAAAAATCACAATAAATTATGATTTATGTGAGATCATAACATAAATAGCACTGTTTCTGCTATTACCTAACAGAAACAGTGTCAGTGAAAATATGAAGAAACTTTAATTATATAAATTTCTGGTGAAAATTCAAACTGTTGAGCTGCTATGGACAATACTAAGAATTTCCTCGAAAACTAAAATGAAAGTCAACTGTGTTGAGCAATCTCTTTAAAGAGATATTAGCACTTTGACACTGACCTTAGTTCCATTGTTAAAATGTTAATTTGTTAAAATGTCCGGACAATATGAATGTTCCTTAAAAAATGAAAGGATGAAAAGGCTGTGACATTGACAGACAAAGGAAATTTACATGATCTTAGAGAAGGAAATCCTAACAATAATGTGAATACACTTGAGGACAATGATGCTAATGAAATAAGTCAATCACAGAAAATTAAGTGTTGCCTGTCTCCAGATGGATCTTAAGTATGAGAATTAACAGAATCAAAGACAGAAGTGGGGCTTTCCAGGAACTAGGGAGAAGTGGGAAGTTAACCATTAGCAAGGGTAAAGCAAGAAGTGTTAAAGTGAGAGGAGTGATTTCCAGTAATCTCTTTCTGTTCAATGCAGTATTTACAATCAACAAGAATGTATGGGACACTGAAAAGACCACTGAGATTAGATTTTGTGTCACATTCTTACCAAAATTAAAAAGAAAGATAAAGAAATTATATTTCTGGCAATAAACAAACTAAAACTTTTTCCCTTGTTTCTGAAAGGAAAACAAACTAAAACTTTTTCCTTTGTTTCTGAAAGTTTTCTTTCATCCGTATATCTTTAGGAATCATTAGCTTTTCTGGTAATAACACTGCTCATGACTTGCTTTGAAGGTACTAAGATGTACATATATAAAGAACCACAGTGTAAGGAACTTTACCCACTGTTATAGGTGAATATGTTATGAAGCTCCACAGATAGAATGGTGCATTCAGACAGCTGGGTGACCAATCTCTCAAGAATGTGAAAAATATTTGAGATGACAATTTCAACACTGTATATTAAATTGTTTAAAAATGTATAGACTTTATTGTGTCATCATTCCTTTATTTTCTTAATAATTCAATGATGACATAGATGAGGTTTTTAGCTTGTTATGAATTCATAGTTTCAACAAAGATAGGCCTATCTGAGGTAAGTTAACTTTATTTATATATGTTTAATTATCTTCATTGAGAGCTAGCCTAGTATTTTAATTTGCTATATGGTCAATGATTCTATGAGTATTTAAACTAAAGAAGCAAGAGAATCAAGAAATATTGCCTCTATGAGTATTTAAACTTCCTGAATGATTTTCCTAATGGTAAATTCTATTCTCACTCATCTCCAGGAGCGGAGTGGGGCAGGGGACACAGAGAAGAGTGATTCAGAGTCCTCTAATACCTCAGGGTATAAAATCCAGATTTTTAAATAAGGCTCTTTATCAGGTCACTGTAGAAACACCAGTTCTTACAGGTCCTTACAGGCATGAGAAAATTTGGTGATCCAAACAATGTCAGGTGTCCCCAGATATATGTTTCACATTCTTCCAAAACTCCATACATGTCTGCTGTTGTTGAAAATGGGCCAAGGAAATTCTATCACCCCTCAAATCTCAGATCAGCAATTACCTCTTAATTATGTTATCTAGTAAAACACATAGTCAAACATGCTCAATATTTACAGAATATAGATTAGAACTATGTAACTTAAATGGCAACGTGGTCATAAACTTTCAATAAACAGATTTTTATGTTGTTTATCTTAGAGTGAAAGTTGTGCATAATAAGTGGATACTCACATGACCGTCAACATTTCTACCAGGGAATCTCTGAATTATCATGGTTTACTGCCCAAACAACCCAGGCACTACCAACTCTCAAACTGATTCTTAAATAACTAAATGTGAACTCTCAAGATGTAGAAAGGAAAAGAAATTGTCCCGTCCAAAACTTCTGCCATCAGCTACTGCAATATTAGATCTCAGTGTTTTATTTACAGAACTCCCTACTGACAAATGATAAAATTGCATAAGATGTACACAAATGTCTTTTCGAGAATAGATCTTGAAAGCTGTGTTGGGTAACATTGCTTTGTCCTTCAAGAAGCTTAGGTTTTGATCTGGTTACACCCACCTCAGTGCTCCTGAAGCACTTCCACTTCCATTGTGTTTATCTGTAAACAATCTTCCCTATGCTCTCCCACCCAGTTAATCAGCTTTCCCCTTAATCAGACTTTGTTAGTTTGTAAGATCAGTTTCCCAGAAATCTATGATTTTATATGTATGAGTGAAATATTGCCTTTCTCCTCTCCTTATGCCTTATGAACAGTTTACTTTAAAGTAATATCCTTTTTGTATAGATACAGGAAGACCGTTAACATTATGCTTTGTAATTTAGGATTTGATTGGCCTTGAATATTATTCACTCCCGGGCATCATCTTTCTCGACTTAAGCCTCAGTTGCCCATAGTTCCTAACACCCCAAAAGCAGGGTCCCGACGAGGGACTGAATGGACCCAGGGCAAGCAGTGAGCTACCCTGGCAGCGAAATGGGCCAGGCCAAGGTGCCACGATTCTTAACTATAAGTTAAGAGTTTGATCATAGACAAATGCTGTCATGATCCAAAGGTAACGACAAGACTAGGATCCTGCTAGGGGTGGGAAAGACTATCTGGCCTGAGCACCGTAGTCTGAGATCGAGATGGCCCTAGGAGAGCAATTCTATAAGTTTAAGATATTTCTTACTGTATCCATACAAAATGATTTATATAATATTTTATATGCTTGTTGGACAAGGAGAGGAGAGGCACGCCCATGGAATTCTGCTCTAGGGTGGGTCCTCCTGCTAAGGAAGGATCTGTCCTAGGAGCGGTCTTCCCTGAGGCTAAGATTTCTACCCCTGTTCATCTCCACCCCTATTGATTGTGACCACACCTATGTGTAATTGTTCCCCCAATTCCTCAGGAGAGAGGATTTAACTGTACTGTAGGAGTGAGACAGAAGCAGGAGAAGGAAGAAGAGAGTTCAGAGAGGATGAAGGGGAATGGAGAAGGAGAATGAAGTAGCTGGGAGAGGAAGAATGGGGGAGAGATAGAGAGACAGAGGAGAAGAGGAAAGAATCAGAATAAACTACGACTAATACCAACCAGCCTGGGCCTCGTTCCTTCCTCCGCCTGACCATCGCCATCGACCTCTCCGGGGTGGTAGAAGGGTGAGACTACCGAACGCGGGTGGCGGGAGAGATAGAGCCGCCACCGTGTGGGTGTCGTGCCCCCCATATTTGTGTGAGTTTACACAAGCTGCCTTTATAAAAATACCTTCTGGGTGAAATATCAGAATGCAGTGCACTGATAGTCAGAAGGGACAGCAAAACACACAAGCTTTGTTTGCTTCTAATGTATTCAATTTCGAATAACACAAAAAGAGGAAGCTAAAGTACCGCAAGAAGGTTTGGAACTCTCCATGTGGTACTCCAGTGTGAAGAATAGCAGGATGTGTATGCTGTAGTCTGTTATTCATAAGGAACACAGTGCTTTTAAAATTTCCCATTTAAACAGACAAGATTCCTAGTTGCTTAGAGAAACGTAAATGCCACGGAAAACTCATAGGGATAAAACATTGTTATTTTGAAGTAGTAGTCTAACAAAATTTCTCTACAAAAGCTTTAAAGAATCTAGAATCTCTGAAAAGAAAAACCTTTTAATAAAGTTCTGTTACTTCTAAGAAAAGTTAGAGGCAATCATTTTTATTTTTTATTTTTAAATTTTTTTTTCTCCTAAAGAGCCTTGAATATAATCTCAGGGCTAGGATGAAGGAGACGTTACTGGGGCCTGCTCGAGGCAATCGACGAATAACAGGATGGTCTGTGATCTGTGAATTTTTTTGAAAGGCAAAAATTTTATTTTAATTAAAATAAATATAGGTAAAGGTAAAGGCCCTCCCGTTGATCGTCGATTTGCTTGAGCGGGCCCAGTAACATCTCCATTGGAGACTTTGTTGTTACTGTGTTTGGCATATCAATACTCTCGGTAGCTTGCTGGGCTCCCCGAGAGGGGTGGAGGAATCGAACTCGGGTCGGCCATGTTGGCCGCTTGTAAGGCGAACACCCTACCGCTGTGCTATAACTTTTAAAACATATCAACACATATATAAAAATGATCATGCAATAAAAAGTTCAGTTTGTTTATTGCCTACTTGTTACAAAGAAATGTTTAGTCTCCTCTGGAGATATCATTCATTTATTGGTTTAAAGATCTGCAATCCCTCTTTGTACCAGAATATTTGCTTTGCAACAAAAGATGATATTAGCAATTAAATGTTGTAGTTCATGACTTTAACTTCTAATTCAGGTGCAGATAACAATTTTCCTTTAATGTTTTATAATTTCTTTCTTTTTAAAAAATTTTTTATTAGTGAAACACCATGAGGTACAGTTGCAGACTTAAAAATTTTTGTGCTTGGGATTCAGTTATACAATGATTGAGTACCCATCCCTCCACCAGTGTCCATTCTTCACCACCACTGATCCCAGTATCCCTGCAACCGCCCCATCGCCCACATCCCACCCCACCTCTGTGGCAGGACATTCCCTTTTGTTCCCTCTCTCCTTTTGGGTGCTGTGGTTTGCAAAAGAGGCACTGAGTGGCAATCATGTTTGGTCTATAGTTTACTTTCAGCATGCATCTCTCATCCTGGTATTTGATTTTCTGGGGCACTATTGTTAACGGGATTACTTTTTTCTTGTAACTTTCCTCTCTCTCATTATTTGCATATAGGAAGGCCATGGATTTTTGGGCATTAATTTTATAGCCTGTGACTTTACTGTAAAAGTTTATTGGTTCTAGGAGTTTCTTGGTAGAGGATTTAGGATTTTAGAGATATAGTATCATATCATCTGCGAATAGTGAGAGCTTGATTTCTTCCTTCCTATCTGGATGCCTTTAACGTCTTTTTTCTTGCCTAATCACTATTGCAAGTACTTCCATCCAGTACTATATTAAACTGAAGTGGTGATAGTGGGCATCCTTGTCTTGTCCCTGATCTTAGAGGAAAGGCCCTTAGTTTTTCCCCATTGAGGATAATGCTGAGGCATACATTTTTAAATACTACCATGAAATGAGCATGCTGTAACTTAAAAAAATACATTTATGTTCCTTGATAATATCATATTTTAGCTACCATTCTTTTTTGTTGTTGTTGGGGGGCACACTTGGCAGTGCTCAGGGCTTACTCCTTAGTCTGAGTTCAGTAATTACTTGTAGCAGCCTCACTGGAACATATGTAGTGCAGGGGATCAAACCAGGGTCAGTCACATGCAAGGCAAGCTCTGACCCACTGCACTTTCGCTCTGTCACCTTGTAATACATTTTTTTCACCTTGCAATATTTTTTAAAGTTGAAAATACTTCATACTTGACTTTAATGTGAAGGCTGTAAATAAACCATTTGAGTCAATTGATGGTAGTTCTCATACTACCTTCTACTTAAATTCTTTCAATGGGCAAGGAGAGTTCATGCTAACACACCTAAAAAAATCATAATTATATTAAAAATACCACCCAAACCATCTCTTACTAAGCCATGCTGTGCAATGCATTCTGCACACACATTCAAGTACCAAAGGACGTGATTGATCTGCTCTGTAGGCTGCCCCCCGAGAATGGGCACTGCCTTTGGTCCTAATGATCACCAATGCAGTCAATGTTAAGGCCATGTCTTTCAAGATAAAACGCTAATTCCAATTCAACTTGTCAAGTCATGAATTGTCAATAAGGAGCATAAGCTTTCAAAAATCTGAAAAAGTGATGATGATTTTATTTGTTCTGGAGAAAGCTTTGGTAGGGAGAAAAAAGATCTAAAAGGTGAGTAGCATAAATGCCTGCATTTCAGTGTCTGGAAAATTCCTAATCTATGTGACTCAGTCATTTCCTTTATCTCTACCACAGAATTTTTTCACAGGTATTACAATAAAGAAGCAGCTAGAAGTAAAGGATTCTGATCAGACCTGTTTGCTCCCTAAACTTTCAAAATGAAAGGAATCCAAAAATTAAAACAGTATGAAACTATAAGGTAAAAGAGATATTACAGGAGTTAGGGCACTGCTCTTGCATACAGCCATCTGGTAAAATCCCTTATACCACAAATATTCCCTGAGCACCAGAGGAGTGATCCCTGGGCACTGAGTCAGGAGTAAGCCCTCTCCACCAGCATGTGTAACGCCCCCAAACAAAATGAAATATAACAATATGGGAAACAAAGCCACTAACTACCAGCCAGTCTGGTTACCCCTATTCCGTCATTTGTTGGCTGCCATCGGATGGCCAGAGGGACGACGACTCAAATGTACCAAGGGTACCCTTGGATTACTGAGGGACAGTGACCCTCCAGGATAGCAAGAGATGGCTTAACCTTTAACAACATTTTAGTAATCTCTTACACAAGGACTTAATGTCTCCAAGGTGAAATACAACAATCCTCACTAGATTTCTTCTAAGGAACCATTTTTTCTGATAATTCTGTTAGCAAATGATTGCAGCAAGCAATGTAAAATAAATTGCTGAGGGCCTTCTATGAGAGCAGGCTTAAGTGGTGGTTGGGAAAATTGGAGACAATGGTGAAGGGAAAGTAACAGTGGTGATGGGACAGGTGTTGGAATATTGAATGCCTATAACAAATCATCATGAACAATTTTGTAAATGATAGTGTTTATATAAAGCATAAGGGGAAAGGAAGGAAGGTAAGGAGGGAGGGAGGGGAGAAGGTGAGGAGGGGAGAAGGCAAGAAGGAGGGAAGAAGGCAGGCAGGAAGGGGGAGGGAGGGAGGGAGGGAGGGAGGGAGGGAGGGAGGGAAGGAGGGAGGGAGGGGAGAAGGTGAGGAGGGGAGAAGGCAGGAAGGAGGGAAGGAAGGCAGGTAGGAAGGGGGAGGGAGGGAGGTAGAGAGGGAGGGAGGGAGGAAAGGAGGGAAAGAAGGAGGGAGGGAGGGATGGAGGGGAGAAGGCAGGCAGGCAGGCAGGCAGGCAGGCAGGGAGGGAGGGAGGGAGGGAGGGAGGGAGGGAGGGAGGGAGGGAGGGTGCTTATTAGGAGGAAGGAATCTGCAGCATCCAGAGAGTGGCTGGAAGCAAAAGTCCCAGAATAAAAACCCTGGATTGGGGGCAGAAGCAACAGTACAGAGAGTCGGGCATTTGGCTTGCTTGCAGCTAGCACGAGTTTGGTCCCTGGCATCCCCTATGGTCCCTGGAGCAAAGCCAGGAGTAATTCTTGAGTGCAGAGCCAGGAGTAATTCCTGAACACCACCAGGCGTGGCCCAGAATAGCCAAAAGGAAAAAAAAAGAAAACCTGGGTTGAAGGGTGATGTACTCATGTCAGTGTTTTTATTTTATGTCTATGCTCTGTCTAAGCCTCACAGTGTTAGTTATAAAGAAATCATGAAGGATTGGGGGTAGCTATTACACATAAGTGTGGTTAAACATTATCATAACAATGAACAGATGTAAAGCCCTTCCTTCAGGGGAAGTTCTAAGGGATTTACTTAGAGACAAAATTTCCTCTAAAGGCTCCCACTCTAGATTACTAGGAGATCTGCCCAAAGGTGGGATTTCATCTAAAGGCGTATTGCTTTCTCCTTTCCCTTGCTAGTAACACATTTAAACAATCACAGTAAATTCACTTACTGAAGTGGTAGGGCACAGTGGTAGGGCGTTTGCCTTGAGTGCAGCTGGCCCCACAGAGTCGGGTTCGATTCCTCCGCCCCTTTCAGAGAGCCCGGCAAGCTACTGAGAGTATCTCACCCGCACAGCAAAACCTGACAAGGTACCCGTGAAGTATTCAATATGCCAAGCACAGTAGCAACAAGTCTCACAATGGACATGTTACTGGGCCCATTCGAGCAAACTGATGAACAATGGGAGGACAGTGCTAAGTGGGAAAGAAAGAATTTATACGTAGTTCTTAAGGACTATAAATTGAAATTTTTCATGACAATGACACATGATAAATGTTACCTGGAAAACACAGGTTTATCACCCTCCACTCACTGACTAGGGCTGACTGTCTCCCCTGTACTCCACGCTCGACTTCAGTGCCCTGCTCTATCCGACAGGGCTCAGTACACAAGTGAGGTAAGCAATGCTCTTTTGGAATAAGCTTATATGATAAGGGAAAGTTGTTGAAAAAAAAAGTAAGGGAAAGAAGTACATGATGACAAGATATCTTTACTGAGTCTCTTTTTCAGATCGCCACAGTCAGAAACTTCCAACGATCAATCTAGGGATCAGCAGAATCTTTAGTTCACAGTAACTAGTGACCATTTTCCCAAATATTCTCTTTACAGTACTGTAGCTCTGTAGCACTGCCCTCCCGTTGTTCATCGATTTGCTCGAGCGGGCACCAGTAACATCTCACAACAAATTGTGAGACTTATTGTTACCGTTTTTAGCATATCGAATATGTCATGCGTAGCTTGCCATGCTCTGCCGTGCTGGCAAGATACTCTTGGTAGCTTTCCGGGTTCTCCGAGAGAGGCAGAGGAATCAAACCTGGATTGGCCGCATGTAAGGCAAATGCCCTAACCTAACTGCTGCGCTATCACAGTTGGTAAATCTTCAACAGTGCTTAAGTAGATTTTAACCACATACTAAAAGTATTTGTATCTTTAGCTATTAAGTTTCAAAAAATAAATTTATCATAAAAGTTTTTGCCTCCATTTTAACGCATCAGCCATGAAAACAACTTATCTGGCTGAGCACTACAGCTAGCCTATAGAGAGAACAGACTTCTATTCCAAATATGATGTTTGGCACATTTAAAGGCTCGGTGCAATGAAATTTCTAGAAGTTTCTAGGTGGTTGCTTTTTAAGTATAGTTCCCTTTCTGTCACTTACCATTTCACACCATTTGCCTACTGTTCAGAAAAGTCATTTCACATATTAGCAGTGTTGCAATGCTTCTGATAGGGGTTATGTGCATTGTAGCAGGTGTTCCTTACAAAAGGATTAGGTTGTCACTTCAAGACAAACTTGAGAATTGCAGGCACATGAGACACGTCTATGGCTTAATTTACACATTAAACAATTACATCCACAACTCAAAGGAAGAATTGGGTGTTCATTTTCTTTTTATATACAAAAAAGTCTTTTTGGTCTTTGGAACCCAAAACTGATTATTTTGAGATAAAAATGTGAGCTGACCGCCCTAAGGCAAAGAGCATTTTCATTCTTTAAATGGATTATTTATGGGGACCATAAAATGGCAATTCTGGAAGCAAATTACATAAGATGACAAATTCCGAGAATGTGGATTTTGTATTTAAATTAGTTTTAAAATGAAATTGAAAGAATCAGGTATATACAAAGAATTTTACTCCATATAATTAAATAATGAATTTCAGAAACTTTCAATGACAACAAAGATACATCTTCTATTACACAAATAACATTTTACGAAGAGTGCAGTTAATTTAGTGTATTATCTATATACATAAAATCTTTTTTTCAAGATGTTCAACAATTATGCGTTCAAAAACTATTAAGGTCAAGTTTGAAGGGGAAGTTAAACTCATACATCCTTTTTAATATGTTCTATATATTTTGCCCAATTGACAGTGTTCAGAACTCGAGACTTTGCCAGACATTTGGTTTATAGATGGAACTGAATATCTTTGTCTGTATGTGTTTATGAGCTTGATTCTCTTACCTCCTGTAAATCTCTTGCTTAAATTACCTAGTACTAATCACTGCATCTGAGAATTCTAACTAGCTCTGTACAATCAAATACATGAGATTTTGTTCTGCAAGAAGTTAAATCTCTAAGGGTTCTTCAAATTTCTTTGATAATATTTCCCATCAGGAAAAAAAAATCAATGCGTACACAGTCCCAATCTATCTCCCTGCCAGAAACTTAAATCACTTTTACAGACCAGACAGATCTTGTTTGGTCAGAATTCATTATTCTAAAATGTAGCTTCACTATTCTACTTAAATACAGTCAACTGTCTGATAGAAATGCAAATTTTCTAGGCATGAAATATTTGAAGGGGAAAACTGCATTGCTTTTGAAAAACTGGCATTATTGATCTTCCTTTACCGATAAGGATATTTCAATACAAAATATTAATGTGGAAGAGGCAAATGCTTTCAAACTTTTCCAGGCAAATTCTTTACAATGGACTTTGGGGAAGATGATATAGAAATAATGTTAGGATATCAGTTTTTTAGGCTAAGATGTCTTCTGATGTGGGTCCCAGAAACTGAATCCATTCTTAAAACCACTACTCGGATGAATGGAAATTCAACGACTCAACCAATCGGTCTTTTGAAAAGTACTTCACAGCACTGGACCAGGATAATTTGACAGTCTCTACTGTAATAGAATGCATTCTTCCATTTACTGCCTCTGTAACAGTTGTTCTAGATGCAAAACACCACTGAGAAAAATTCAGAAGGCTGCAATAAGTCTGGGCTACACCTCTGGTCACTAGTACTTCAAGACAGGGAGAATTTATTAAGTTCTTGAAATATCTGTGGCTTTAAGAAAGATTTTTTACTTGGGACCAGGTAGATGCTTGCATTGCATGTGGCGAATCCTGGTGCAATTCATGGCACTACATATGGTCTCCTGAGTTCCATCATGCCCGAAGTAATAACCGCAAAGGACAGGGACAAGAGTAGTCATGTATGTGTCACAGCCAGGGGTGAGTAGCCACACAGTATCATGTATGGTCCAGTTGCCTCTATCAAAAAATCTTTGTCACTCTTCGTACACACTGCATTGTAAATCGGTTGCTATGTTTTATATTCTCCCTTGAGGGAGAAAGTGATTCAGTTAAATTGCCAAATTAGAGGATATGGGATCTTAGGCTAGAAAAGTGAAATATAGAGGTTCCTGGAGACTTTCAAACTTATTTTTATAATAATATAAATACATCATTTCTGGTTTTCCTCTCATTTTTATGGTGTTGCAGCTACACACCTTGAACAAGAACTATAGAAATGTCTTCTATAATTATTAAACCATATAATAATAATTAAAATCAGTAATGATAATAAAAATACATCATGGTTATTTGTAGTCATAAGTCATAGTCACAGAGAGGATCTCATCAGATTATCATTGATTGAGAGATGATTGTTCTTAGTCACACAATACCTGCACACATAAGCACATTTCATACAAAGAACAGAAACATTGTAAATTTAAGTCCTGATAAAATAATCACTTAAAAATTAATTTGATTTAGATAGCTACTGAATGCTCCTCTGGGGATTCACTTTTCATTTATCAGCCTGGTTTTTCTCTCGGTGATTTAAAAATGTTTTCAGTTTTAGCCCCAAAGTTACAGCCTTCATTGAGTTATCTCTTTTATTTTTGAGTTTAGTGAATTCTTTACACATTCAAAGTAGAAGCTCTTCATATGTACTACTCACATATATTTTCTGTTTATAATCTCTTTTCATTCACTTAACCATTTCCTTTAAAGACCAGAATATTTAAATTTTAATAGAGTACAGTGTTTCAACAGTCTTTTAGGAGATTTTGGTAGCAGTTCTAAGAAGCCTTTGCATTTTTTCTTTTCCCAATACACATATCATGATGTTCTTTTAGGATTTTAATAGATGCCATTTAGAGTTTGAAGAAGTTGATTCTTCACCTGCTACTTAGATTTATGTCAGAAAAAAATACTCGATTTTGTCAAACTTTTTTTCTATTTGTATGGGTTTACTTTTAGCCTGTTATTAAAAACAAGTACTGTATTTGACTGGGGATGTAGATTGCTTAAAACAACAAGATTATTATACTGGTCTACAAGTATATAGTCCTTAAGTTAAAATACCTTCTGCATTATCTGTGTTTGAAATGGTGTACAAATTTATATCATTTCCATAAACACAACTCTATCAAAGAAACAGGCTTAGCCAAAAGAATATTTAAAAAAAAAGTCACAGATGAATCCTTAAGTATTTGTGTTGTTGAGCTTAATAAATACAAACTGAAAAACTAAACTAATCTTCATTTTTCTCCCTTATATTTAATGAACTTTAATCTACTTATTTATAAAAGTATCTCTTTTTTTCCTGTGTTATCCCTTCAGTAACTCAGTTCTGCGGTCAGATTCCAAAGTTGTGGGTTTTTTTAGCTTTACATGTTTAGGAAGCTTCTAGACTTCTTCATAGCATACCAATTTTTGGTGATACCTATCATATATCCAATAATATTTTCTTGATCTCACAGCCAGAACTAAAATTTAAACATCTTTAAAGTAATAACAATATTATATTCTAACTTGTTTTCCAAAACTGTAAAGAAAATACATTTAATATATGTTACCACCATGAAAATTACAACAAGTGCTTCTGTTTGGCCTAAGTTCATTAAATGAGGGAAGATTGAAACTCTGGGGCTAGAATTTACTGATCTACTCATATGGCTGAATTCCAGGATCATCTTTCAACACTTGCTTTCTAAAATATTGTTAAGTTCTTTTCTTGGTTTGCCTTAATCCATTTATCAGCCCACAACTCTGAATCAATTACTGAAAAATATCCTTAGTGACATGTCTGTCAGTTTAAGTGTTCAGATTTGTCTGAAGATAGATTTTTATGTCTTATTTTTAGTCAGCTTCACAGAGGTAGGATTTTATGAAAAATAAGATGAACTAATTTTAAGTATACAATTTAAAGATTTTTAACTAATGCACGGAGTCTTGTAATCACTAAACTATCATTCTGTAGAACTATTTCATTACCTCTCAAAATTTGCCCATCTCTACCTGCTGTCAATAATTCTCCTGACCATTGACCCTTATCTATCACTGATATATTTCCTATCGTTATACATTTGTCTTTCATAGAACATTATATCTAAAATTTTAGTGTAGAATCTTTTGCATCTAGCTTTTTTTGCTGCTTCTACTGTAATGGTAATTATTGAACTTTCAACTACTGATTGTTGCCAGAATGTAGAAATATTACTTTAAAAATGGACTTTCATATTGTAAGTCTGAGATATGGTCTTACTAATATGAGTAGCTTTTTTTAAGCATCCTCACAATTTTCTTTTAAATTAATCATGTTGAAGAGTTCTGTATTTTCCTTAAAAGATATGATTTTTAAGACTTATTCAACTGGCTACAGTATGAACAGTTTTGCATAGGAGTAACCGTGCAGATATTTCTATTCCTAAAAAGTAATGGGAAAATCATGAAGAAGACCACCGCGCAAAAAGAAAATATACAAAAGAATGGCACACTGCCACAAGTGGGGGGGGGGGCGGGAGGGCAGTTAGGATAGAGGAGGGACCACTATGACAATGATAGTTGGAAATGATCACTCTGGACAAGAACAAAGTGCTGAAAGTAGGAAAAGGAATATCTGTGATAACTTGTCAGTGCCTGTATTGCAAACCATAATGACCTGAAGGGGGAGAGGGGAGGGAGAGTGGGAGGGAGGGAGGGAAAGAGAGAGGAAGAGGGAGATAAAGAGAAAGGAGAAAAATGCTTGTCACAGAGGCAGGCTGGAACTGGGGCAGGGGATGAAGCCATGGCAGTAGGGAAACTGGGAAATCAATGATGGGAAACATACACTGGTGAGAGACTGGGCATTGAAATATTCTAGGACTGAAAACCAATCATGAACAACTTCCTAACCGTGTATCTCATGGTGTTTCGAGATATATATATATATATATATATATATATATATATATATATATATTATTAAAGAAAGAGCAGTTTATTCCAACATTAATTGGATTTGCTAAACAGGAGATTATTACTGATAGGACGAAGCTTGTGTACAGTAGAAATATTACATGTATTGGTGATTGCAAACAAAAATAAAATCTTAACATCAATTTAGTAAACTCAAAAAAAGAAACTTCACTACAGTGGTGGAGAGAAATGAATGGACACCCTAGCTGGGGAGGGTGGTGTTGGGATGTTGTATACCTGAAACCTTATCACGGAGAGTGTTGCAGAATCACAGTGACTAAACTAAAATTTAGAATAGAATAAAATAAATGCAAAGATATGAATGAGAAATTAAAAAGACCATCACAAGTCTCTAGGCAAAGAGTCAGGGATTGCTCAGTAGCCAAAAACACCTGCCTTGCAAGCTAAAAGACCCTGAGTTTAACCCTCAGAGCTGCCCACCCATATTGAACACAATGCTGGCAGCTGTTGTCTTGTGACCCAGGAACCATCTCTGGTGTGATTTCTGGCTGACAACCGGTTTGGGGCAGGCAAGCAGCTCAACTGAAGTGTGGCTGCCAGGTGAGCAGCAGAACCACACAGAGGATGAGCCCTGTGCATCCTAATAATGGTGGCAGAAAGTTCAAGGCTAGGAGGGGAATGCAGACAAGAGCACTTCTTCAATGGTACCGAATTTGCACTGTGCACCAGTCTTCTTTGGTCCAATCGCCACCAACCTACACAGAGAAAACAGCAAAGTTTCTAGAAAAACAAACCAACAAGCTCAAGGGAGGGCTTAAACACAGACACACAAGTCCCGTCAAGGTATTTCTCCAAGTCTTTGTGCTACGTACTTTAACTAAGTAGTCATGATTCTGGGGGGTGGGGGGGGGGGCACATAGAAGTAACTGTCACCGATGAAACAGCTGAGGGTTAAGGGCCTCATCGTCAAGTCCCAGCTCTGCACAATGCTCAGGCACCACTGGATATAGTCCTGGTATCATCGAGCACCAATGGGCACAAGAAGTGCCAAAGCATTGGGCCTGGGCAGTGAAGCTGCTGGCCCCAATGGTTGCATATTGCTGGAAGTGCCCTCTGCACACCCTGGGCACTATTCTGGATACCTCCTAAAATAGCAGTCACAAAGAAAGGCTAAACCTAAAATCTGACAGGGGCGTATCGATGTGTGAGATGTGACTAGATTTGAACTCTGTGGTTTATTGACATGTGGGTTTGGGGGTTGGCAGAAAAGTGATCAATGCTTTGGGCAAACACAAACTTTGAGTGACTCTTCTCACAGCTAAGGAATCAAACATTAATTTCTTTAAGAATTACTCTATGGAAGCTCAGGAATAGTCATCACATTTCATATATATTATTGTTAAAGAAAGAAGATAATAAAGAATAAAGAAACAGAGGTTAAAAAGTTGAAGGAGTGGGAGGAGGAGCAGAGAAGGGAGCAGAGGAAGAATTAAGAACAGAAAGGAGAGGAGGAAGCAAAGGGAATGTGATGGCGGAGCTTGATGGGATGGGAGTTAAAGACTCCATTTGTCAATTAGAAGACAGCAGGAAACTATTGACTGTCAGGGATATAAAAGGACTGAACTGCTTAAGAAGATGCTATTTCAATACCAGACATCACAGGAGGGGCTATGTAGATCAAACATCCAAAACAGCAGTCAGGGCCAAATAGAAATCGATAGATTAAAGTACGATTTTACATCATCTATGCCATACACAACTTTTCACTTGACAGAAATATTGAGGCAAGAAAAGGGTTGCGAAAGACGAGTGAGCTCTGGCCACACCTGGATACATAATGGTCATGGAAGGCCTCGAGTGGACAGAGGGGCAAAGTGTGAATGGTGTGCAAGGCTCCTGA
The DNA here is from genome assembly GCF_029834395.1 of Sorex fumeus. Lineage (NCBI taxonomy): Eukaryota > Metazoa > Chordata > Mammalia > Eulipotyphla > Soricidae > Sorex > Sorex fumeus. The sequence goes on along the minus strand of NW_026606134.1, from coordinate 4,617,074 downwards.
TGGTTGTCATCCACATGTCCTTTAACCCAGGAGACCCAATTTCTCCTAAGTGGGCCAGCTGGCATGGCTGATTCTAAATTACATTATTGCTCAGAAACACATAACTATGGTTCTCACAAAAAGGCATCCCAAAGTAGAAATGAATCTTCAACTTGGAAGCAGACAGGTTCGAGGAAACAATGGAAAACAATATAACTTTTGGCATTTTTCACATAACTATCAAACATATGCCCAAACAGAGCTTTGTACAGTGCTGATTCCTTTCTGAATATGCAGGTCCTTCCACACAAGCACTTCATTCTCAGCCCAACCTAGTACACTCACCTATTATGCAACAAAAAATGAGCACCTTTTTACATATAGTATTGTAACACAGTCTCTCTCTCTCTCTCTCTCTCTCTCTCTCTCTCTCTCTCTCTCTCTCTCTCTCTCACACACACACACACACACACACACACACATCCCTCATGAGTTGAAATTTGAACTTTCAGGACCTCAGAAGGGGATCTTTGGAATCGGGAGAGTTGCAGATGCAAACAGGATGAGGTCAGAGGCATGCATAAAGAGAAGCTGATTTGAACTGATTCAGTGGAGGAGAGTCACGACAGGCCCAGGAGGAAGTCTAGAAACAGATGCTCTCCTTGTGGTCCTCCGAATAAAACCGACCACATAGATACTTGCTGTGTAACATACAGCCTCCAGAACTGTAACGCAATACACTTCTCTCACTTTTTGCCACCCAAGTAACTGTATTTTGATATTCAGTCTTAGGAAACTAGTACATGTATTCTCAGTGCACTGCCTACACTATTACCCCTAGTCTTTACTATACCTTCATAAAACAGGTGTTATTATAAAACTCACTTTTACACAAACAAGGAAAACAAGACCCCAAAAAAGGAAGGGTCATGGCTCACACAGCATCAGTGGTAAAGCCAAGATTCAAATCTGGGCAGTCTACTTCAAAGAATCTGTGCTTTACCGGACACATTGCCTCTTATAGGAGAACAAATCCTAGGAGACAAGACTTGAGTGCATTTTGCCAATATGTCAGTTTTCTAGAGTTTGCTCACCATTGCCCCTGCCAAGAACCTTCCTGCCCCATATGGTTTCAACTAACTCCTATTTCTCTTACAGCCTTCCCTGGAATGGGCTGTGCCTCCCGCATGAGCTTCCAGAGAACCACTTTCGATAGGACAATATAATTGTCATCCAATTGTTAGTTTCTCCCTGTGCATTTGTGCTTCTGAAGGATCCTAAACAGGGCCAAGTTTGGCCATTTTGATTATCTGAGGCTCATGGAAGCAAGTCTGGCACTCAAAAAGAATTCTAAACATATTCACCTAATGAGTAAATTTATGCTAAAAAAGGCCCTAGGAACTTTGGCAATCTAACTTTACTAACCACACACACACACACACACACACACACACACACACACACACACAGAGAGAGAGAGAGAGAGAGAGAAAGAGTGAGAGAGAGCTATTCAGCATGCACACATTTGCTTTACAAAAGCACACAACAAACTTCATAAAGGATGACACCAAGACCTTAAGACTGCTATAATTAAACATATATATGAAAAAGGAAAACATTTATGCTCTTGAAGATGGTCCTTCAAAGAAAATGAAATGGGTTATTTATAACACAGTGCACCCATGAAAGACTTGATATTCCATCTATTGTAAATAGAAGTCAAGAGAAGTTTTTTGCCATTGTTTTTGTTCTTTTTTGTTTTTGTTTATTTTTTTAGTATGGGGCATGGTAACAGAGGCCAAATAAACTGAAGTTCCTTCTAGCAAGGACATTTAACTCTCTTTTAGAAAGTTGTCAAACAAGCTTCTATTGCCTGACTCTTTGATCTTTTCCTCCAAATCAGTCAGAGAAGTATTCTGGAGCAATGAATGCATCCAGAGCCACTGTGCTACCACAGGCTGGTGTAGACACCACACTGCACAGAGAAGTTGGTTCCCTTACGGCATCTAGGAGCTGAGGTTTGCATCTGCCTTGGCCCTCAGGTTCTGTTTCCTCAGAAAACGGCCTTTGCTCTCAGGCTACTTTCATTGGATCTCCAGAGCAATATGGCCGTCCCGGGAGAATGGTCTACCTCCCCCCAACATTGCTTGCCATTTCAACTTGGCTCTGAAAGTGTCATTATTCACCACTTTATTCCCTTCAAGGCAAGTTTTGCATTCTTGCAAAACAAAATTCAACTTCAGTGAATTTAGCTTCAAGTTGAACAATTTATTGAAAAACAACTGAAGACAGACATGGCAATGTTGACGAAAGCAATATGGTCACCGGATAACCCTGGCTCTGCATTCAGGAATTACTCCTGGCGGTGCTGAGGAGACCAAATGGGATGCTGGGAATCGAACCTGGGCCTGCCGCGTGCAAGGCAAACGCCCTACCTGCTGTACTATCACTCCAGCCCAAATCAGCACTTCTTGAACAACCAAGTGTAGGGACCGCAGAAAAAGTTCAAAGGTTAAGGCAGTGCCTACAGCTGTGGCTGCAAGGATGCTTCAAACCCTGGCACAGCATAGAGTCCCCTGTGCACTGCCAGGTGTGGTCTCTGAGCACCACAAAGTACGTACCCTCCCACCCCCCACACACAATAAAAACAAACTAACAAATAAATACTGTGTGTACTTGTTCATTTGTGTTTACCTCTAACTAGGTGTGTGAGATTATCATAACTTGAGAAAGTGCTATAAATGATTATGAGAAATCCTTTACATTCATTGCAAGGGTCCCTCATTGCTAAACCAATGGCCCTCTCACATGTTTACTATGACACTGTGAGGTTGAATAGACCTCAAGAGGAATTCTGCCCAATGTGCTTATTTATTTGAAAGAAGCGATCTTGTCTCCTTGAGCCAACATATCCCCAAGAGCAAATCAATGCTGCTTTGTAAGTGAGGCTTTCTCATACTTGATATTATTAACATTTCCGCCTGCTTATGTCTTGGTGGATTGAAATGAAGATGCCCTACACAAACATCTAGCAAGGGATGATCAGCATTCTCCCTTCACATTGGTCCCTGCATGCTGGATGCCAGACGTAACCCTCTTGCAAATGATGACAACTGAAAATATCTCCAATCATTGCCACACATCGTGGGATGCAAGATTATTCCAGAGAGGAACCACAGCAAAAAGCAGGAACTAACAAGGGTTCAAAGTCTTCCTGCGGTGTCAGGCTCTGAGCAGAGTATCTGGAGCACTTTTTCCAGACCCTTCACCCCAGGATCAATTCCATCCACCCCCTTTTTCCACTTTTGATACCTTCAGAAGAAGGACGCAAGAATTATGATACAAATTTTGGAGCTAATGCTTTATAACTTCCCTTTGAAATATTAAATATCTTGGTTCTATTAAATTATTTTTCACAAAAACATAAAGACAGAAACAAACTTCTGCATGTACGTTTATGGGAGGAAAGGCTGGCTGAGTTGAGAATACATAATGGATCAGTTCCTTGACTGTAAATTTTCCATTTTAAATGTCATGGTGAGCAAGGTTAAAGGTAGACGTGTCCATGGAAAGAAATGATTTGAGACTAGAAATTCTGCTTTACATATAAATATGACATGTAGCACCTAACCCTTAGTATTTACAAGGAATGGAGGAAGTAATGAGAAAATAATATTTGTCTATGTAAATTCACTGCACAAAACAGCCATACTGAGGAGTTCCTTGAAAGGCAATGGATACCATTTTAAACATATTTCCAATACATTTAAAAGAAATAAAATAGAGATGATCTAAAAGGTGCTTTCAAATTCCAAAAATAAGTAAGTACCATTCAACATCACCATACTTGCCTACAGTTTTGGTATCATTTTCTCTGAGACTGTGAGTGAAATTAAAGATCTCTGTCTATGCTTTGCTTTATACTCTACAATATTTATAGATGCCATATATAAAATTGAGAGAAGTAGTAAATATGCCAACAAGTATCATAAAATGGGCACTGCACTGCACCGTCCTCCCATCGTTCATCGATTTGCTCGAGCAGGCCCAGTAATATCTCCATTGTGAAAATTCTTGTTACTGTGTTTGGCATATGAAATACGTCACGGGTAGCTTGCCAGGCTTTGCCCTGCGGGCGAGATACTCTCGGTAGCTTGCCAGACTCTCCGAGAGGAGCGGAGGAGTTGAACCGGGATCAGCTGGACCGGCCGCATGCAAGGCAAACACCCTACCGCTGTACTATTGCTCTAGCCCATAAAATGGGAAACAAAGATATTTCTCTGGTGTAAAGTTTGGGCCAGGAAGATAAAAATAGTTGGAGTGTATACTTCATATGTGGGAAGCTGGGGTTTGATCCCATGCTCCTAGTTGGGAAAAGCCTTAAGGACTGCCTGGTATACCTACCCCTGATCCTACCTTAAAAAGACAACAGGGGAAAGAAAGATGGCGGCCGCACAGGAGCCTTGTGGACAGCAGGTTTGAGCCGGGGGTGGTGGGAGCGGCAGGGACCTCATGGGAAGGGGGGCGTAATGGGCCGTCCTTCACGCCCGACCGAGGTCACCAGCTGCCCCCCACGAGCGGCTCTCCGGCACGGCCACGACTCCAGGGCACAGAAACCAATCTCTTAACTATCTAACTTTTAATAGAAATTCTTCCAGGGTCAATAAGTAAAACAGCAGAAATCCAAAACCGCGCGGCCACAATAGCGGCAATAGCGGCCGCGTGACATCATTTTATTCTTAAACCAAGTTGTAGAAAGCAAATCATTTCACAATGCTGTTTCGGCATGTCTGATTGAGGGGTGGGGGGTCGTAAACTCTAAAAAATAATTGTGCATCTTCTATCGAAACAATGTATCTAGTCAAAGTAGATAGAGTATTAACTAGAACTCATCTGCCTCACAGGAATTGGGAGGGGTGGGAGGTGGGGTTCTATTGGGGTTCGCGGTTAAAAATAAGTATTGGTAGAGGGAAATGTGTTTGATATTTACATGACTGAGACCTAAACCCGAAAGCTCTGTAACTTTTCCCACAGTGATTCAATAAAGAAATAAATTATAAAAAAAAAAGGAAAAATAAACCTGAAAGCTTAGTAACTTTTCCCACAGTGATTCAATAAATATAAGAAGAAAAAATAATAAATAAAATTATGAAAAAAAAGACAACAGGTTAAAAAAAGAATATATATAGATTACTGGCCTTTTAATTAGAAGCAATATATTAATATTTGCAAGGGTGTTGGGCATTTTGGTGGTGCGGTGCGGTAACGTTGTACATAAAGACCATAAATAGTAATACTATTATAAACATGTTACCAAAATTAAAATAAAAAACATAATTTTTAAGTTAAAAAACTTCAGGATCCATATTATAGAAGAGAATGCAATGTAAATAATAACAAAGATCTTTTGTACCTATACCAAAGATCTTTTAGCCTTACAAATAGAAAAATAATATTTTGGAAATTAAAAGTTTAATATATAAATATATATCTGTATTTTATATGGAACATAAAAAGCATGATTTATTTAAAAATCTAAGCAAATATTTTTGTTTGTTGTTTTGTTTGTTGCTTAGAGAACATACTTGGTGTTCTCATGTTTACTCCTGGCTGTGTGCTCAGGGATCACTCTTGGTGGGCCTCAGGTGACCAGATGCAGTGCAAGAGACTGAACCAGGGTCAGCCAAATGCAGGGCAAGTGCCTTACCATTATACTATCACCTATTGGGTTCTTTTGCTGGTGGCAAGGGGGGGAGGAGGTTGGATGTTCCTTTTCATTTAAAAAATATTATGACGTCAATGGAAAGTACAGAAATTTTGGCCATAATAATCAGAATCTCTGATGGCAAATGAGCTTAAAACCATATTCTACTATTACTGCATCATTTGAGATCCAGCAAATTTCTCTCAAAATGTATATTTTCATTACAAGTAGCATGGGACGAAAACTCTTACATTTCTAGAACTGTTTTGAAGACGAAGTGAAGTTAGACTTCAAGCTTATTGGCCCGCGGCCAGGGAGACAGCTCAGGGCAGAGAGATCCCTGGCATCTTCCATGGCCTAAGCTCAGTCCCCAGCACTGCATGGTCCCTGAGCACTGCTGGGTGTAGCCTTGGCACTAAGAGCACGGCAGGTGGCACTCCTATTAAAAATAAAGAAAAGAGTGGCCAGAACCACTGTACAGCAGACAGGGCACCATTCCTTGCATGGTAGTGACCTGGGTTTGATCCCTAGCATCACAAATGGCCCCCCAACTCTGCCAGAAGTGATCCCTGAGCAGAGTCGAACTGAGTCCTGGACACAGGTAGATGTGGGCCCAAACCCAAAATAATAAGTAAAACAGATAAATAAATAGTACCTGTACTTGGTGCCTGGCATAGTGTAAGGTAGATGTGTCCCACAAATCTCATATATGATGACTAATAGAGTAAAAACAAACAAACAGAATCTTCTAAATCCACTCTAAGGAACAGAATGATGAGACCATTCAATTTCTCTTTTTGCTAAAGATGTATTATTTAGAATATTCATTAATGAATACTAAGAATTACTTATGAATGGTTTGAATTATTTCCTGTGATTAATGTAAGCAATTAATTAAACTGGTGCAAACAGCAATTTAAGAAATCCTAATAGAACAAATATTTTATTGAATTTACACATGTCTGTATAAAATTATTATATATTGGCACTTACTAAACAGGTTTTTCGTTTGTTTGGTTCAGGACCACATCCAGCAATGCTCAGGGGTTACTCCTGGCTCTGCACTGAGGAACTACTTTTAAGTAATTACTCCGGCCAGAGCTTGGAGCATGCTGGTGATCGAACCCAGGTCAGCTGCATGCAAGGCAAACACTCTAGCAGCTAATACCAGTCCTAATAATCCAGCCCCACTGAACAGATATCAGTCTTAAAGTGATGGAACTCACAGATATCATACGATTTTATCAAATGAACAGGAATGCTTGTTGATTACCTATAATCTACACCTTGACCAGAGTTCATATAATGATACCTGCAATGCTTCATTTAAACTCTGTATGAACCAAGTATATAGCAATTAATAAGCATGCACACAGATGTGTAATTAAACAGATTTATATACATGTATGATTAGGAAAATATAAATATCAGTATGTATAATTGTGAGTTGCATTTCTGTGTGTGTGAGTGTGTTTGTGTAAAGAAATAGATCTTTATAAGATCTTGCCAAAAATCTACAGAGAGCTCTTTAGATCTGGTGCCTCTGTGCATTCTAGAATCTGCCTAACTGCAGATTCAACTAGAGGTAGAAAGAATAACAAAGCATGTCACACCAAATAAGTGAGTGTTGCTTTTGTTAGTAGTGACAGTTGGTTGATAGAGAAGTGATGCTATTGGAACAGGATTTCTGCAAAACAATACACAGTGCTGCTGAGTAACTTGGTCACTAAGAAGATGCTAAAGAGGGGATGCGGTTAGCCTAATCAATAGTATGTTTTCTGCAAGTATCCAAATGGCCAATGGGAGTTGGGGCCTTTTTCCATTAGAAAGGTTGGTACATGGGGCCAGAGCAATAGTACAGCGTGTAGGGCGCTTGCCTTGCATGCAGTCAACCAGGGTTCGATCTCCGGCAACCCATAGGTCCCCCAAGCACCGCCAGGAGGAATTCCTGAGTACAGAGCCAGGAATATAACTCCTGAGCATCTCTGGGTGTGACCCAAAAAGAAAAAAAATTAGAAAGGTTGGTACATTTAGAAAGGTTGGTTGTTCAAGATCACAACATTGATAGTGGAAAAAAAAATCAATGGTTGAACAGTCCAACCCTCAAATAAATGTTACTTCCATTATTCTATACCTAATATTGACATTAGAAATTTGGGAAACAGAATTGAAAGTAATGAACTACTCTTCTCACCTCTTAGGATTAATATACCCATTACAAGTCCAAATTAATATAATTGGGAAAGTTATAGATTTGAATCATATACTTCTTCCCTGGTAGGGGTAAAAATCTCAACCAGGAAAATTGTGTTACTGGCTCCAGGCATGCAGCTGCCTATGTAGATACACTGCATCATAGTGCCCTGAAGTCTAGTTATTCGAAACACAGTATCTGGTGAAGCAGAAGTACTGAATTCCTCTAAGAATAGGAATTATCAGACCAGAAATGCAAGCTTAAAATGACTCATTTTGAAAAGTTAAAACATGCAATCATCTAAATACAAACATTTGAATTTCAAAACAGAAATTTTGCATCTACTGAAATCTACAGTTGTGGAAAGAGCAGTTTTCTACATTTTGAAAGTTCTCTTTCACATATCAACAATGAAAATGAACTAATGCATTTTGAGTTGCAGGATGATGAAAGACAAGAGCCCTCAAACTTGGGCAGACATTGCCTGGAGGGTCTATAAGAATTCAGCTCCAGGAAAGTCTCTCCTAGACTTTTTGGCTGAGGGAGTCTTAACTGAGACTCAAAAACTGTCCTAGTAAGTTCTCACTCAGTCTGCATTACTAGAGAGAACATCACACAGGAAAGGAAAGTTACTTCTGGATACAAGTGCAATTCTTTACCACTGGTATGAATTGGGTTGGAGACTTGGAAAAGACATAGGTGAACTGAAAATGATACAAGATTCTCAATGCAAAAATACTGTGGTCAAGAAGATGGAAATTTCATTTCCAGTCACATCCATAAGTCTGGATTTAAAGAGACAAGGATGAGATTGGGCAGTTTTGCTTCTGTTTAACATCAGACCTAAAGCACTAGCAGTGAAGCAGAGTGAAAAAGGGAAGCTCTGGCAGGTGCCCCAGATCACACTGGGCATGAGATCTAGTCATTCCCACCTGCTCTGGAAAACATTAAAGATGACTCGGAAGAAGAACAGGCAAGGGGTGGCCAGAAAAATGGCTGGGAGCCTTCACAAAGGTTCTCAGAAGGAGCCCTTGGCAAACCTGTTAATGGGCAGGAGAATCAAAGCAGTAGAACCAGTGGTTACAACTAATCATCTCTGCTGTTTACAAAGAAAAACAGTCACAGACAATACCTAAACAGGTACAAGTAAAGTTGGATTTGTTCTACAGCAACTGAATTTTGTTTACATGTCATAATTTGTCAAACTCCATTACTAACTACGGGTAGAACATGGTGTAAATAAGCGTTATCACTTTCAAATTGTGAAACCTTGATGGATGAGAACACAAGACACTTGATGACAATGCTAGGCCTTGTCCTCAGAAGACACTGGCCTTTGATTGAAAAAAAAAAACCAGTGGGGACAAATCCAGTAGAACACAGACCCAAAGTTCTCACTGTCCTCTCATGGGATTCAAAAGCCCAAGTATTGGGAAGGAAAAAATAAGTGTGTATTCCTCAAGAGATGTCATATTCCTGACTTGAAATATGAACTAGAATATAATCTATTATTTCCTTCCCAATTCGGAGAGCCCGGCAAGCTACCGAGAGTATTCGATATGCCAGACACAGTAACAACAAAGTCTCCAATGGAGACGTTACTGGGCCCGCTCGAGCAAATCGACGATCAACGGGAGGGCCTTTACCTTTACCTTTACCTTCCTTCCCAATATGGTTCAAATAACTATAGTTGTGTTGGGTTTTTATACTTATTCCAGGCACCTGGAGAGATTTTTTTAAAAAAATTTCTAATTTTTTTAATTAGCCTCATAATATACTGAGGGCCAGACCACATGCACAACAACTGCACTGGAATAATCTCTGGCAGCAGGACCCACATTCCAGTATTTTTAAATCTGCTGAGGTGGCTCCAGTATGCAAACAAATTTAAAAATTCCTGTTGCAGAGCACTTATTGTCAAAAAGTAGAGTTGCCTAATTCCCCACACTTAATACTTTCAAAATGATGTCGAATTTTATCATGAGCATACTTTACTTTTTTTTAAGACTCCCACCACAAGACCAGAATCTGCAATTATGAGGATTACTTAAAAAGAACTTTCCAGCAAAGACCCAGGGTACAGAGTAGGTGTTCAAAGTTTATGTTGACTTAATTTGAATTGACTTTCATTTTACTAGAATTAAACCTTCTCATTGACTTTCTCAAGTGATATTTTTGAATACTACAATAAAGAGAGATTGGTGTGGCTTACCACAAGCATATACAATTATTTTCAATTACTTTTTCAAGAATGAACTAAACATTGTGTTTAGACATTTCTCTATCCAGAAGGCTCTGAAGAACTTTAATCAGAGTCCAATAAATGGCCAGCCTTAGAAATTCACTTGTACCACAACCCACTCTCTCTTTTTAAATCACATTACCCTATTTCAAAAACCTCAAAAATGAGCGTTGTATTAAATTAGTAATTTCAAGTTAGCAAAAGAAGGCCTCTGTTATGTTCCTCAGTGGCAAGAGTCGAGTTTTATAGAATGACATAAAACCCGTCCACCAAGGAGTCAAGTAGGACTTTTTGTAGACAAACATGAAGTTTCCAAGATGAACAAAGGACAGGTGAGAAAGAGAGTGGTGTTATCTGCCTTCCTTTGCAAAACAATCTCCAAAAGCAAATGAAGGGGATGCTAAAGTAAAGCAAGCTGGCTGAAGGAAGCATCAGACCTTCTGCCTCCTCTAAGAACATGCTAAATGGATCCACCTTGGGAGCTTGGCCAGACGGAATCAACCTACCGTCTGGACACATAATAACTAGGTGCTAAGGACAATGAGGTACAGTGCTTTAAGTGCAGCCTCTCCTCATCCTGAACAATGATGGCAAAGATATGGTGCAAGTTAAATGAGAGCATCAGGAGTCTTTAATGATCTGAGCTATTCCAGGCAAACAGGAACATTTCAGAAGAGATAAGCAGTAAAATCTTTCACCTCAGAACATTTCAGAGCGGGTCAACAGAGCTCCAAAGGAGGGACCTGTACAGATATAAACTGATTTATTTGAAATTAGATACTTGCATTTAGGATGTTTCCTGAAAGATCTAAACATGCTATTAAATGTAATTCAATTTTCAAAGAATGGTGTTAAATATCTAGATTAATTACCAAAGTTATTTCCATATGATAGAACTGAATTTATCATTATAAAATGCTTTAAGGAGAGAAATGGATCCTTGACTATAGTTTCCTTGCTGACTGTACACTGTCAGTTTCTTTAACAGGTTAATATTTTTATTAAGCCTAAAGAAAAAAATCAATTACCCTCACTAAAAGAAATAAAATGTCTTCTAATTGATGTCAGAGCAATATCTGCTGAAGAAGCAATGGCAGAAATAACATCTCTATCAGTTCAACTTTGCGTTGCATTTCCTTTAAAAATTTGACTTCTCTGGAGTCAGACCAATCGTACAGGAGGTAGGGCCCTTCCGTGCGAGCAGGAAACCAGACTTTGATCCCAGGCACCCAATAAGGCCTCTGTGAGTTCCCCAGGAGTGACCCCTGAGCAGAGTCAGTAGTTAGTCCTAAGCACTGCTGGGTGTGACCCCAAGGAAACAAAACCAAGGCCAAAAAATAAAAATTGACTTCTCTATAGGGAATTCATTTACATTCAAAATATAAACCTACTTCCATTGTGTGATCTACATACAGTTCCTGAAACTCTGCACGGCTTTTAGGTCAGCTCGTTTTTGCTCCATTTTTTCATTCATGTCATTCATTTTGCTTCATTTTTTCATTCATGTCATTCATAATTCATAACCAATTATGCTCCTGCTTACTCATGGTGGGCCTATACAAAGGGTGAAGAAATGACACCTATTAAGATCTATTAACATGCCCGCCCAACAATTCCCCACGACATCAGCTGCAGCGGTGGCAGGAAGGTTTCAATGATAGTCTCCATCTACACTCAGTGTCGCCTCAACTCAGTCTAGCAAGTCTACATACTGTATTCTCATCTAAAATGTCTGGTCAAAAATGGAAATGTAGGCCCACCAGGCTAACTGTGTTCCTTCTGGAAAAATTCCCTAGATGCATTTGCACTAAGACGACCTCAGAATTCTAGCAAAATGAACACCAAGGAAACTCAAAGTTGCAAATCACTTTCTTTTACAAAATGGTTGGAGAACCTGTTTAAAGAAGAGAGGAAAACAGAGGAATATGGAGTCAAGAGTTGGAGAAAGAGAGGAAGAAAGAGGATGGCTAAGTAGAGTGGGAGAGGGAGGGGAAAAAAGGATAGATGAATCTGAGAATGAGACTGAAAATAGGAGCTAATGATGGGTATATCATTTAAACCTCTTTCTCCAGACACATCTGAAGCCCTAGACCTCCTTGTTAAGTGGACTGATGAATTAAGGAATTCACTAAGTCAAGTTAATATTTTAGTTTTTGTTTGGGGGCCACCTGGTGATACCCAGGGCTATCTCCTGGCTCTGTGCTCAGGTAGACCACTCCTTGGGGTCTTGGGCGGCGATATAGGGGACTGGGAATTGAACCTGATTTAGCCACATGCAAGACAAGCTCCTTACCCACTGTACTATCTCTCTGGTCTCAGTGTAAAACTATTTTTTGACCTTTTTCCTTGAAAATATTCATTCACAGTGTCTTTGATCTAAGGTTAAGACACAGCTACATATAAATAATTAGTTTATTATGGAAGTTAGGCGTTTGCCTTGCACGCAGCCAACATGGCTGACCCGAGTTCAATTCCTCCGCCCCTCTTGGAGAGCCCGGCAAGCTACCGAGAGTATCTTGCCCGCACGGCAGAGCCTGGCAAGCTCCCCGTGATGTATTCCATATGCCAAACACAGTAACAACAAAGTCTCCAATGGAGACGTTACTGGGCCCGCTCGAGCAAATCGATGAACAACGGGAGGACAGGACAGTGCTATGCCACAGCCAAGGACAAAGGACAGCTCACAGGGCCTCAGACAGAAAGAGAGAGCATGGGAAAAACCTCTGTAGAAACTGTGGATGACAGGTAAGTGGGAGGTGTCAGAAACAGCAGTCTAAGCGGGGTATAAGTGTCAGAGACAAGTGGTCGGTACTATTCATTTGATGACCCGGTCTCCATTTCTGTTTCCTTTTCCTCAGATGCTTGCAAGTAGACAAATCTATGACAGTGTTGGCCGATGTAATGTCAGCCAATGACTACTGAGTAGGAATTCTGAAGGAGATGGTGCTTTTACAGACAGGCAATACACACTGTACGTACACACTATAATACAAAAACTATTACTCATCCTTTCCATTTCACTTTTTTTTTATTGAATTACTGTGAGATACACAGTTACAAGGCTGTTCCTGACTGAGTTTCAGCCATACAATGTTTCAACACCCATCTCTCCACCCTGTACATTTCCTACTACCAAGGTCCCCATTTTCCCACTTGTCACCCTGATCCCTGCCTGTCTCTATGACAAGCACATCCCTTCTTTTTCGTCCTCGAACAGAGAAAGCTGAAGGGACAAGAGCCATATTCTGAACATGAGATGACAGCCAGGACAACTTCCACCATATTAAAGATGGCACAGCAGAGAGGAAGGAAGAGCCTGTGTTTCTAAGGGTCTGTCTGAGGTGTTACATCAGCCCTGAATAGCTGCCTGCCTCTATAAATACCAATTTGCATCTATAAATATCAAACGATTAAGGCTCAGCATACTTCTTCTAGAAAAATCACTCACTTGAAAAAAAAAAGACCATTGGTAAACAATATTACAGAACTTGAGGAGAACCTGCATTCCTCCCTATGTGATCATGACACCAATTTCAGGGAGATAAGAAGGTAGCATGCAGTTGACCTAGGTTCAATCCTCAGCATCTCACATGGGCCCCTGAGCGCTGCTAGGAGTAACTTCTGAGCACGGAGCTAGAAATAAGCTCTGAGCAAAACCGAGTATGGCCCCAAAACTGAAAAATAAAATAAAATAAAAAATAAGACACCACTTCCAGACCTACCCCCAAAATTCCAATGCCAAATCACCACCAAGAAGACTTACACTGTCATTTTCAGAGAGTTTACACATTAGTTTGTGCAGTCTGGGGCACAGTTTATTATGTTGCTTTGATTATTTAAAGTCTACAGAACAAACAAAAATGGTTCTCTCCATCCTTATTTCTATGGTTAGTGTAACAGTCTCATCCATTTTGTCCCCAAATGGACCATTTCAAGTTTTCTTAATGGCCGGTAAGTCATTCTTTGAGTATACAGACCCCAGTTTCTATATACTTAGGTAGCTCTTAGGTTAATATGTGAAGCAGTATTAACTGAGAGGGGGTGTTACAATTATAGAAAGCATACGAGGAAAAAGAAGAGCAAATACCTATCATGAGCAAATACTCCTGGAGTGAGCAAATGGTACCAGGGCTCAATCTGCTTTTTAAACACTGTGAACAAAACCATTCAGAATCACAAAATGTTCCATAAGCCAACAAGGGGCAGGAAACAGGGAGACTTGAAGCTAGAAGGAGACTGAGATTAGGTCAGGAGGGACCTAAAATACAAGTAATACAGCTTTATGTCAAAGGACTTAGACATCATTTCTACATATATGTAAGGAAAACAGGCTGTACTGATGAGTGCAGGAGTTAGAATAACTCTCAAAACTTGGTTTCGGGAGTTATGTAAGCAAGAACGCCATAGTACATTGCAGTTCACAGTTTGTGTGACCTCCTAGAATCCCAATACACCCTCAAAAGCTTGTTTCTAAAATTAACTTTAAAGTATTTGGGATACAAAATTCATAATCTGGAATTAGTTATTAGGTCATTGAAAACACCTGGAAGAAGCTTTTGGCTTGCACTGGATGATTTACATGTGTGCCTGCGTGAAAACGAAGTTCAAGCTTTTCTCAAAATAACCTTCAGAGCCTGAAAACATTTGTCTTACACGAAGAACTTTTAAATAGAATTATACAAAGCGGCAGTTTAGGTATCAGGCACAAAAAAATTGCAGTGAGGGAAAAATGGAAACTTGACTACAAAGTCAACTTACATGGTTTCTTTTTAATTTTCAGGTGACAAAACTCAAGATATTTTTAGTATTTCTTATTCATAATTTCTTGCTAACACTTTTTAACTCAGCAGTTTAGCTTTCTTTGCCTTTTCACAGTCAAGATAGCTAGTGGCTGAGGGGTCCAGCCAGCCTGAAACGCAGATCTTTTCTTTCCCCTCAATTATTTGAACCATTACAGAAAACGCACCCTTCCAATGTGCAAGTGCAGTGGGCAGGATGAAGAAAGCCAGCTTTACAGATGCATTATTCCATTTGCGAACACTCCATGGGGCAGAAACACTCCATCTCTGTATTTCTGCAAGTATAGAGCC
Organism: Sorex fumeus; assembly: GCF_029834395.1. NCBI lineage: Eukaryota > Metazoa > Chordata > Mammalia > Eulipotyphla > Soricidae > Sorex > Sorex fumeus. Next base: position 4,601,865 of record NW_026606134.1, on the reverse strand, counting down.
TGCTTTTCAGAATAAATCATTTGCACACAAGCTGACAGGCATAATACCCAGATGGATGAGAGCAAAGAACCAACTTTTCCTTCCTTGTTCCTTTTAAGTTGAAAAATCAATTGATGATGGCCTTTCTGATCTGATTTTTTTGACATATACACAAGAAAATAACTTTCCCCATTGCTAACTTAAAATAGAAACCTGGAAACATTGCTTCACAATGCTTTTGCATTTCTTTAAGGAAAAACCATTTTTCCTCCCCCTAAAATTCACTGCAATCTTTTCTGAAGGCAGAAATATTTCCAGCTCATTAAAAACATGACTCTATACTGATCTGTTCTCTTATAATTTGTTGTAGAGAAATACATGTTGCCTAGATTTAATCTATCAACTTTTATGTTTAAATATTTTCTTTCTAGACCCTTATGGAAGTGAACTTATTTTCCTATTCATAAATTTGATTCCTAAAGTTTTTATATCTTCAATGGAGATATGAATGTCTGTATGTAGATTTCATTTTCTTCCCTTCTGTTTTTGAGGTGACAATATTTCTGAATGAACTTTTTTCTCTGATGACAGCTGTCTATTTTTTTTACTACTATTACTATTCTTTTTACTACTATTACTATTAAGTTTATTATAGAAACTATAAATTTATTATATAAATTAAATTTATTATACTAATTATATAAATGTGTTAAGTCACATGAGAGAAATACTTTAGAAAATCAGAAATCAATGGTGGAGACTTGATTAGACTTTTATTTACTCAATGTAATATGATAATCTAAGTATAAGTAGTGCAAATTTTGTTTCCTTTATACATTTATAGTTATATGCTCATTAAACCTTTATGTTCTCTAAATAGTGTTTCAATTATTTTTTATAAGCAATCTAAATGGAAAACTACAAATTCTTATTTGAAAAACAGTCACAGAATTCACTTTGGTTTCAATATTAATATGTTTCTTTGCTATTTCCTCATGACAGCCTCGGTTGTTAACGAAGTCAGGGACTAAGGAACAACCAATATGATACTGAAATTTATAAATAAATGAGTAACACACATTTTGTTTCTTAAAGGTAAATGATCTTAGTCTTCTGAGGAATTAGTAACTGCTAATTCAGTTTTGTAATGATCTTAGGTGACTGTAAGATATTTGAAAAGTGTATCCTTTCATGAATGTTTCTTTTTCTAAAATATTTAATGCCCTTTTCAGATATTTCTAGCCCTATTATAATGTTCTACTTAGGTTAAATGTGGCTTGTCACACATTTGATTGATTGTACCTTTGACCTAGTTCAAGACTGTTTACTTTTCTCTAGGCATTTCCTCAACAGAAAACAAAACTATTGATTCATATTCTTTTCATATATCCCTGGAGCAATAGCAGAGCAGGGAGGGCGTTTGCTTTACATGCAGCCAACCCAGGTTCGATTCCTCCCTCCCTCCTGGAGAGCCCAGCAAGCTACGGAGAGTATACCACCCACACAGCAGAGCCTGGCAAGCTCCTCGTGTTGTATTCGATATGCCAAAAACAGTAAAAACAAGTCTCACAATGGAGACATTACTGGTACCCGCTCGAGCAAATTGATGACCAATGGGAGAACAGTGCTATAGTGCAGAGCTACTACCATTACTAATACCACGATTACTATTGTTATTATCATCAACAATCTTGCCTCCTATTTCCAGACATACTTTGACTAGGAATATATTGCTCTGTGGTAAAAATTTACCCAAACTAAAAGCCCCATGGAAAACAAGCGGTTCTACTTGTACATGTTACCCTGGAGCAGAGCTAAACCCCAAAGACAGAAACAAAACATTTCAAAAACAAATGGAGATGTAAATTCTCTCCAAGTTCTTTTGTGAGCAGAAATAATTATGGTAGGGTAGATACCTTCTATATGCTAAATTATCTCTGAAAGTCAATGAACTTACGAATGAACTTATGCCATCAACTTAAAATTATCTGTGTCCTCTTATTTTAATGACATGTATTTTTAGTATATTTATTTTTCATGAACTTAACTATAAACTACCTATTTAAAATAAAACTTTAAGCATTTGAAAAAATCTACTTCTAGAGTTTTGTTTGTTACTTTCATTAACGAGTTCTGATAAAGCCTGGTGCTGTGTCTCACTTACATTCCTATTCCCTAAACTATATATTTGCTTTAATGTCTCTCTGAAAAATATTTTTAGTTTCCCTGAAAAATATTTTGAAAATGAACATGAATATTACTACAATTAATTATCTTTATATTTAAGTCCTAAAACAAAAGTGCATAAATTAAATTTTTAAACAAACCATCCAGGATTACATTTTGAGAAAAACACATGCTTGTGTATATATTTAAAATATGGCTTTAAATACTTAAAAAAGGACTTTTAAGATAATTTAGTCATTGCTAGGGACTAAAAAAGACACGTTTGCAAGAAAAAGCAAGGAAAAATTAAGCTTATATCTGTAAAAACCAATTTAAATGAAATGGGGCTAACCCAGAGCAAAATGATGACAGTTTGTCAATCTGCCTAGAAAATTAAAATACAAAAAACAAGATATTTCTCCCTCTCTCCATTTCTCACATTTGTAGAATCAGTACTATAATTTAATCATTGCCCACAATTTCCCAAGAACCTAATCCCCTTATTATAATCCCTAGAGATTTTACTGGGTTTTTATTGTGGTGCTCCTAGCTCGCCTCACCCAGCCTCAAATGGCCAACTCCATGCACTGCGGAGAGGAGTGAATAGTACTGGACTGAATCAGACAGTTCAAATCTTCAAGTCAAACCAGAATGTCTTCATTCTGTTCTAATGAACTCACTGAAACGCAAACCCTCTCACGTGCTTCGGGGAAGATGCCATCTAGTAGGGGAGAAGAGTCTGGGAGGGCAAGAGGCAGAACCCCTGTGCCAAGATGACTGTTCCCAGGGAAGGAACGTAAAATCTGTATGAACCAGCCTTGCAGCCAATATGCCATAATGCAGCGTAGTGGATTAAACCCGAAAAGACACAGAAGGCAAACAGGGAAACTAACATTCATGGCATCTTTTGGACCAAGGCTGAAAAATCACTTTCGACTTGATTAGGAAATTTTTAGATCTTGAACATTTCCTACTCAAAAAAAAAGGGCGGGGGAGGGCGTTAATTGTTGTAGAAACCATAATTATATGGTGTCCTTTAAAAGCTTGGTGCTCTAGAGCCTGAGGGGAACTGAAGGGACTGGGGTGAAGACTAGGCATGAGGGAGGCCCAAGTTCACTTCCCTGAACCACCTTGTCCCCCCGAGCACAACCACAGGGCCCAAGGGCTACACCGCAGCCAGGCATATCCCTGGGTGAGGCTCAGTTAAGCTAACAAAATAAAAAATCGAAAGTTTAGTATTGTATTTATATCTAAATGCTATAAACATTCAATTTTGAAAAGACCTATGGTTTTCACACCCTGGGAATTCTTAACAGCTTTGGGTTGGGATTGAATCAGACTCTAGATTATTAATAGTTCACACAAGCTCTTGAGATCGAAAATTCTAACATTGCAAATAAAGACATAAATAAAGGCATTAAAATACCAATTTGGGCATGTGGGGGGGGGTAAAAAATAAATACTGTATATTTTAAGTGTAAGATATAGCAAATTAATTTTTTATCTTCCAGTAATTATTTTGCATTTTGTCAATGACATTTCTTCCACCTGTCAATTCATCACAGTGGTTTGCTCAGAGTATGTTAATTTGTTAATCAGCAAGGCCTGATTGTATAAAAATTTCACCTCATTTGGATAGAAGTTTATAAAAAATAATACAAAGTTTGCACTGTCCAGTGTCCAGTAAAGTATATCTGTATACCCAAAGCCCAGGTCTCTGGCATTCCTCACACTTGGATAGGACTCCTAAGTTTACCTCTTAATATGGAAGATTTTTTACTTTAATTAAAAATACCATACATTATGAAATACCTTTGAAAGTAATAAGGGCTTCATTTTATATACAGCATTCAATTTATTAGATGGCATTATGTTTTACATTTACTTCTGAAAAGCTTTATTACTTAAGTCCTTGTTTTGTGAGAAGTAGGAGGAGCACTCAGAGCTAGGCATGTAACGCGTACTCAGTTTCTGGCTTGGCGGTTAGATATACAAACGGATGAATGGATGGGTGATGGGTAGTGAAGAAGAGAGGACTTTGAGTGAAAGGAAAGGACCAAGGAGTGGGGGTATGAGGGGAGAGCAGGCTCCAATATCGAGACCAAATAAATTAACAAGAACTGATCTGGAGCGATAGCACAGCGGGTAGGGCGTTCGCCTTACAAGCGGCCAACATGGCCGACCCGAGTTCGATTCCTCCCCCCCTCTCGGAGAGCCCGGCAAGCTACCGAGAGTATTCGATATGCCAGACACAGTAACAACAAAGTCTCCAATGGAGACGTTACTGGGCCCGCTCGAGCAAATCGACGATCAACGGGAGGGCCTTTACCTTTACCTTTTACTTATAGAACATAGCATGGATCATTGTAAATGCCTAGAAAACCTTTATCAATAGGTCTAATATGTACATATATGTATATAGATATAGATATTTCACGTGTACTTTTACTAAATTTACACATATTTTATAATCATTTTCCCAGTTCTTCTATTCTGAGACACCATGTTCTCTGAAAACCATGTTCTCTGTTAAAGGGTCAAAGTAAATGCCCAGTATGAAGAAAACATTTAATAATAAGTGCATTAAGATTTATAAAGTATTTCCATGCTGAGAACTCCATTTCGAGTGCCAAAATATATATTCAGAAATCGGGAATAAAATAATAATACTTATTTATAAGTATAAGAAAATCTCAAATTCCTGATAGGTTAAGCAGCCTACCCAATTGTAGGACAACATTGTTTTGTCTTTTCTGCCTTGCCACAGGGAGCTTAGGCTTATTGGGTTACTCTCATCACAGTGCTCCCATTCCTCTGCATTTATTTGTAACTTCTTTCTTTGTGCTCTGTTGACTTGTAAATATTGTTTTTCTCTTCTCCTTAAGTCCTTTGCATAGTTATTTCAGAGCAACATCCTTTTTGTATGAGCACAGGAAGACAGTAAATGCTATGCTTTTGTATGTGGCAGTCAATTAACTCTAAATGATATTTTCCTCCTGAGCATCTGTTCTCTCCACCAAAGCCTCAGCTGCCCTTACTTCCTAGCACCCCCAAAGGCAGGGTTCTGAGGAGGGACTGGATGGACCCAGGGCAAGTGGTGAGCTATGTGCTACCCTGGCATCAAGATGGGCCCTAGACAAAGTGTCTAATGCTTAACTATAAGTTCGGAGCTTGGTCATGGACAAATTCTGTCATGATCCAAGAAGTAATAACTAGATTCAGACCATGCTCGGGTTAGGAATGATTAATCTGGTCTCAGCATTGTAGTCTGAGTCTATGACAAGATGTTCTCAGGAGAGCTGCCCTACAAGCCTCAATGTATCTCATACTGTGTCCATACAAAAACAACTAATATTAAGATGTTACTTAAGATGTCAGGAATACCCCTAGATGGTGTTTCCACCCTTGAGTCTGAAGGGCAGTTAGGAAGGGCTTTCTTATGTTGATTTTGCTACCAGACTGGGTGTAGCACTGGCCCAGTTAGGGCAGTGGGGGAGGTGGAGAGATGTGAGAGTTGCAGGAGAGAGAGAGAGAGAGAGAGAGAAGAGAGAGAGAGAGAGAGAGAGAGAGAGAGAGAGAGAGAGAGAGAGAGCAGGGCAGCAAAATGGAGTGCAGAGAGACTAGCAAGGGGGACAGAGGGAGAAGAATGTAGAAGAATACAGGAGTGGGCACGTGGAGAGAGGGAGCCCAGGCTGCGAGAGGGAGTGCGGAGAGATGAGCAGGAGAGACAGGAGGAGACAGGAATGAGGGGAGTGTGAGACTAGAATGGGGGGCCCAGAGAGACTGGAACAGGTGCTGGGGAGAATGGAATAAACGGAAACTGATCAATCAACTGGCTTGGCCCTCGTTTCCTCCTTCCTCTGCCCCATGGCCTGGGCCTCCAGGGTTGAGGGAGTGGCCCGGGACCACCCAGAATCCGGGCCATGAAGGGGAGAGCTGCCGGAGGGGCGCGGGGGGTTGGCTCCTCCTGGCCGCCCCTGGAGATTTTACACCCTATGTCTCAGAACTTTCAGAATCCTGGAATCTCACTAAAAGTACACCAATAGGAAATATAATCTGCCTTTAAAGTATTCTCTTCTATTTTTTTTTTCTCTCCCTCTCCTTCTTATCTTTGGAAATACCTTATAGCACAGCGGTAGGGCGTTTGCCTTGCACACAGCCAACAAGGCCAACCTGAGTTCGATTCCTCCGCCCCTCTCAGAGAGCCCCGCAAGCTACCGAGAGGATCTCGCCCGCACGGCAGAGCCTGGCAAGCTCCCCATGACGTATTTGATATGCCAAACACAGTAACAACAAAGTCTCCAATGGAGACATTACTGGGCCCGCTCGAGCAAATTGACGAACAATGGGAGGGCCTTTACTTTGGGCGGAGCAATAGCACAGCGGGTAGGGCGTTCGCCTTACACACGGCCAACATGACCGACCCGAGTTCGATTCCTCCGCCCCTCTCAGAGAGCCCCGCAAGCTACCGAGAGGATCTCGCCCGCACGGCAGAGCCTGGCAAGCTCCCCGTGACGTATTCGATATGCCAGACACAGTAACAACAAAGTCTCACGATGGAGACGTTACTGGGCCCGCTCAAGCAAATCAATGAACAAAGGGAGGACTGTGACCATGACCGTGACCTTATAAAAGGAAGGTCCATATGTAGAATTAGGATTCTGGAGACTCTCCTTATGCTTAAAGTCCTCCTCATTCATCTAGGGGAAATTAAGTAGGAAATCATTCAGAACTTCCAGAGGAATTTCTACATGCCAAAACATGAAATGGGGGACTGGAGCAATATCACAGTGGGTAGGTTGTTTGTCTTGCAGGCAGGCCACCCAGGTTCGATTCCCAGCATCCCATATGGTCCCCTGAGCACGGCCTGGAGTTATTCCTGAGTGCAGAGCCAGGAGGAACCCCTGTGCATCGCCAGGTGTGACCCCAAAACAAAAAAACAAACAATGAAATGTGAAATGGTTTACCTTCCTTTCAGAGAGATCCCAAATTCTCAGTAAGGATCCTCTATCCAACACTCTTCTAAGAAAGAATAAAATCAATAGTCATTTGTTATTTAGTGAGAAGACTTATGGTCAGAGAGAGAGAGGAGCTTATGAAACAGTCCCACTTCTTTCAGTAGAATTTGATTAAAGTGAAGGAAGGTGATAAGTAGATTACTGTCAGAGTACCAGAAGGAAAAAGTGGTAGCATTCTCCATTCCTTAGCTGCACTTTTTCTCCAGTGTATGCTCCATTCTCATCCACCACAACATTTTTGTATTTTCTAAGGCAAAGTCCTAATTCTGGTGTCGTCTCACTGCACTTCCTCATCCTATTAAAACATACTGATCTCAGCATATGACACAAAGACCATTGTAGGGTCTTGGACATTTTGGTGCTGATGGGATATAGTAACTGTACATCGATGGCACAAATGTCAAAGCTATTACAATGCAATCATTTCACTTAAGCTGTAGTAAAACAGACAAAATTCTGTTTGCTGCCTGTTTGCTGTCTATTCAATGTGAGAATATCCATAAACCAGGTTTTAAAGGCTGATATTTCCCTTATTGCCTCTACAGACATCCTCATTCATTAAAGCAAAGACAAAAACCTCTTCAATGTTTGTGCGGCAAACACTAGTTTTACACTTAAAACTGTTTCAAGACTTCTGAGTACCCCTCTTAGGTATTTGTGTGCATTGTGCAAGTCCTGAATTTATCTTACCTAGAGTCTAACACCCTTACTAAGGTAATGTATCCTCAATGTTAATGACTATAACTTTCTCCCTTTCCAGTGTTTTCTTGATTACCGCACATGTAATCTTTGCAATGCGTGAATATGTCATTAAAAATATATTAAGAAGTGCTTTAGAGAGTTCCTCTTTACGCAGAACAAGGAAGCATGGGGGTATCTCAGCATGAAAGCAAAGCTCTCTGTGATACTTGTTCCATAGATTAGACCCTTTGCATAGTCATATGGTGGATTAACCAACTTGTCTGACCCAGCCACGCCTTTGACCAGCCAGGATGTCCCCTTCTCCTTTGCCAGGTAAACACCTCCCTCTCGATATGACTCAAACATTACCCATTTAGTGAGGCTCCCAGACCCCCACTGAACTCTGACCTCACGATCACATTATAATCACCTTTCATCTTTGTGATATTCACATGCCACTTATCTTTACATCTGTCAATGTGGGTGTGGCACATAATGATCTGGAGTTGAGCTTCGCAACTGAGGACCAGTGTGCCCCAGTGGTCCCTAGGTTATTCCAAGGAAGGAATGGGTAAACATGGATTAAAAGGGACGTGGGTGCACAGCATTGGACTAGGTGGCTTACTGGTATGTAAAGGGTGGAAAGTACTGGAAGGAAACACGGTTTGAAGGGGGCACAAGTTGGAAGAAAGGCCAAATAAAGACTGAGTCAAAGTATTTGTCCTGATTTCTGTGGAAAGAGATGATTGAATCATTCTTATCAGGTTTCATTAACTCAAAATAGATTACTGATTTGCAGAAACATATTCTCTAGTTACTTAACTGTTTTACAAATACAAAATATATTGTTTTTTATATATTATTTCTGGGTTGGAGCGATAGCACAGAAGTAGGGCGTTTACCTTGTGCGCAGCCGGCCCGGCCGAGCCTGGTTCTATTCCTCCGCCCCTCTTGGAGAGCCCAGCAAGCTACTGAGAGTATCTCGCCGCATGGCAAAGCCTGGCAAGCGACCCCTGATGTATTCAACATGCCAAACACAGTAACAACAAGTCTCACGATGGAGACGTAACTGGGCCCACTCGATCAAATCGATGAACGATAAGACAGTGACAGGACAGTGACAGTGACAGTGATATTATTTCCATGACATTTATATATAATTTTTTCTTTTAGAGCCATGCCTAGTAGTGCTCAAGGTTTAGGAACTGGCAGGCTAGGGGGACTATATGAGGTCCGGGGTATCAAACATGGGGATTTACTCTCACTAGAAGTGTAAGGTAAGTGCCCTACCCACTGTACTATTGCTCCAGAACCCATTTATATTTATCCTTTTTTTCTTTTGTTTCTTTCATTTATGATCATTCTTAAGGTCATTGTTTGTTATTCGATATAATGCCACTTTCTAAATTAACAAGGAAGTTGAAAGTACAGTGGAAATCCTCTAGAATTGGCAATGTGTAGGGGAAATCTGAGTTTAATTAACTTCAATCAGTGTAAGTACTTTGTTCAATTTGTAAAATGAGACCAATGTTTCCTAAATCATAAGGTCATTCCTAGGAACCAAAGGTAAGATAAGGAAAGCCCTTTGAGAGAGATTATCTCACACAGAGTTAAGTACTTGAACTTATTCTGAGTTTTTTCCTGGATAATTCTTTTTAAATCACTGTGATAAGCTTATTTTGATATCCCACCTGTTTTACCAATTTAAATTCCCATGAGAAGCAACCTCCCGTCTTGTAACAATAACACCAGATTTCTATTCATTTCTTAACTTGTACCCCACAATTAATTGTTCTGAACTAAAAATAGATTGGCTATATGCTGAAACAGGTAGAAAATGCCTGTTTTTATGCTTCTGACTTGTCTTCAAATCTAGGTAGTAATACTACTCTGATAACTTTATGACACAGAGCTTGACTAAACATTTTCAGAAATAAATAACAAAAATGCCAATAATCTATTCTAAGAATCAGTTAGGCTTAGAATATTCGAATAAAAAGAAAATGTAAGTGAATAAAACTTGGTTTTCTAAATTCAGAAGCAACATACTAAGGCATTCATGTCATGAGTCAATCATTGTTTATATAGGGATTAATTTGGAGAACAACAAAAATCCATACATGGGAGAGGGAAGTATTTAACTAAATAAGTTAGGGGAAAGTATTCAAATAAGTTTGAATGTACATATTATTATAGAAAAATATTAATATCTAATAATTCAATATGTGATCCACCAATAGAGAGATGAATTGCTAGCATATTTGTATCATATGATTAAAACCACTAACATTCAGAATTTGAATGTAAACCAAGAAAATGTCAGGTAATTTATGTCAAATTTATAATTTAAGTAAGACATATCTGGTGATATGTCTTTCAAACTATGAACAGAGCATATTTACTGCCATGGTCTATATCACACACCAGTAATTCCTTACTATTTATGTCAAAGAAAATAACTGAAAAACGCCTACTACAACTTTAGAAAAGAATAAAAGAATATCTTTTCAAAGCTAGTAATGGTACAGAGGCTCATGTAATGGTGTTTACTAAGCGTATGCACTATAATAAAAAATATCCATTTTCTAATTCAAAGTTTTAATGGTTCTGAGCAGAAAAACCAGTTGATTTCTAACTTTTACTGAGTTATAATTTAAAAGAGAAAGGAGAAAGTAGCTTAACAACTAAGCCCAGTAAAATCATTAGAATAAGTACTATTAAATATTACCACAGCTTCCAAAAGTCTCTTAAGATTTACTCAAATTTAAACAAGTAAAAAAGTGAGTAATGATCATTTTTTATCAACTAATAATTGTAATTATTTTAATATGTAATAAAAGCATTAATATTTCAAATCAAGGATGTAAGAAATTCCATCCTTCCCAACAGGGAGCACGTAGTAGAAATATCATGCAACTTTGATGAAACAGACCAAATTTCTAAACTTATACCAGGAGGAGCATCCAGTTTAAACACTGTGATTTATCATGGCCCAAATTACTGGTTTAAGAAAATTTTACATCAAATTCACTTGAGAAAACAAAGTCTCATTTGCTTTAACTCACAACAACTTAATTCCTATTAAAGTTTCTGTCGCCTTTTAACTGCATGCTCCATAGACTGGAAGGCTGCTTTTCTGTTTTGTACATTTACAGGATCATTAATTTACTAAGGAGATTTCAAAGAGAAACACCAGTGGCCGAGTTTCCTGAATCTTAAGTCCTAGACTGGGAGGTATGGAAAGGGGCAGGAGAGCTTTGCGCTGAGGAAGGAGCGTTTCTAGGCAACCTTGCACAGTTGAGCAGCCACAAGCAACTGAAACAATGGCGAAAACTGGCAGAGATCCATTAAAGGGAAGGATGGGGGGGCGGGGGCGGGCAGAGATTATCCCTTCTTTAAAAAGTTTAAATACAAGAAAGAGTTAATAGGCATAAGAGAAATATCAGAACCTGTCCAGAGAAAAATCAGCATCTCTTCCATATATATTCTACTAACGCTTTTCCAAGCAAGGGATATGATTTCAGGAAGGTTAACCTATTTGGGTGAGTAACACCCTCACCTCTTAGCTGCCAATCAGATGGTGACTGCAGTGATTCAGGCTACATTTTACAGTTCCACCAATACAGAAAGACAGAATCAGATCTTGTCCCTTGCTATGTAGCTTCATGTTTATTTCACTTTGAAGAGGAAAAAACACTAATATTAAAATTGATTTCACTTTCTGTAGATTTGATTGGGATAGAGAAGGAGAAGTAGCTTCACAATGGATATACATCATCACATAGCCTTTCTCTAAGCTACAGTAGGACTGTATGTTTTAGAAATGTCAGTGTTTCAACTCTTAATTTTAAATGTATCTTTCGATTTTTTAATGTTTTTTTGAATGATCTAATGTTACTGAATGGTAACTAAACATATCTTAAAACTGAGACTGTGGTGATGTCAGAAAGAAGCTCATTCAAATGAAAAGACTGTATAATGAAAAGACCATATCAATTTATAATCACTTGCTATTTAACATTATTGGTTTAAATCTTACTTTTTGTATCTGTATATTTTCAACATAACTTTGTAAAGAATTAGGCTACTTCCTTAAAGTATTAGACAGTTCTTTAAGTTCATAAGATTCATAAGTTATGATACTGATAATTACAATGACAAAAGTCAATATTGGCCTTTTCATAACTTAGTTAAGAAAAAATTTGAGTTTGATAACAAAAAGATAAAAGATAATATCTGTCAAATAACCAGTCACTCTCTTGCCTACTCATATAGAAATCTATCTGAAAAGACACCTGAAATATTAGAGACAAAGAAAAGTTTAGCTGTCACTACAAATTCATGCTTTACATTGTTTTTTAGGATTGAAATATATTAGAAAACTACAGTGATGTTTTTATTTGAATGAGCTTCTTTCTGACACCACCGGCATTTACTCTGAGGAGCAGCATTGGAAATACAAGTGTCCAAGAAAAGACACTTCATCCGTGGGCAGGGGAAATAGTACAGCAGGAAGGATACTTGTCTCGCATGAGATCGATCTGGGTTCAAATCCCTGGAACCTGTATCATCCCACCAGCACTTCCAGGAGCACAGACAGGAATGAGCCCTGAGCACAAAAAATTTGCATTTACTGGGGTTGGGGAGATAGTGCAGCGGGTCAGGTACTTGTCTTGGACATGGCTAACCCAAGTTCAACTCTGGGTCCATGTATGGTGCTTTGAGTCTCTCCAGATGTGATCCCTGAGCCCAGGAACAGAAGTACTAAGCACCATCCACTCCCCTCCAAAAAACCCAAAAGTAATCTGTCAAGAGCAAACATTCTGAGCCCAAAACACAGCTATATAATAGAATATATGACACAGGATTAAAAAAATGAATATCAAACATAGCAATATATTCTCTATCTTAGAATTAGTCAAAGCTCCCTCAAAGAAAATTTTAGTAGTAATTAAACATGCCACATTTTTTCTGAAATAAAATAAAACTAGCTTTGTCCCAAGCTCTAATAAATTCAGAAAACCCTCAGCATTAAAAATGATCCCACTCAATGGCCTTATAGTAGAAGGAATCTATAAAAGCAAGATCATATAAGCAAGATCATTATAAGTTATGCCAAAGCTTCATCTGTTTACTAGTTCGAAGTAGGTGTTAAGCAGTATGATTTAATATTCATTCAGCCGGAAGAAATGCATTACACATGTTGATAATTACACACCTGTTGCCATGACAATTTGGGAAGCTGCAGTGGATATAATTAAAATTCCAAACCTGTAAAATCATCTTAACAAAATTTGATAACTTTAATTAACTTAAAACTTGGGACAAAGTCTGCCCAGTGATTTTAAGCAGTAATTGACAAAAGAAAAAGAAAAGAGAAAGAGCATATATGAGATACGAGGCTTTCTTGCTATTCTTTGAACACACGTGCAGTTATTTTCAAAACTTAAAAACTATGACATTAGGGTTATTGTTTTTCATATTTCAGCAGGTGGTGACAATATATAATTCGATATGGAAGGCTAGTTGAGATCAATTTCTCTACTACTATCCTCTATCATTTAACCGCTTACAATGTTTGCAAACCTTGCTTAATAAAGGTTAGGACATGTATAGCAAGCTGTGCTCATTCATGCAAAAATACTGATCACTGTTTTAAGTCATGCAAGGTACCATCATGAGTCTTGAATGAAGCAAAGGTTTGGTCTTAGGAAATTTTTGTTTAAAACAATCATCAAAACTTTGGGATATTTTTAGTGGTCTTAAAGACATGCATAGTTATTGCACAGTTGGGTGGAAATTTTATGCCCTTGGCTATCTAATCAGTCCAGGTCCCAGATTAGGACTGTCAAATTGTGTCAGGACTTTACAGTGAGTGCTCACTGGAGTGCCTTTTATCCTCCTGGGTTTTCTCAAATGTCACCGCCATCTGGAGGAAAAAGAGCTTCCCTGCTGAGCTCCACTGACCACAAATTACTTTCTAAAGAGAGAGACAACAATAGAAAGCAGTTAATAAATATTTGATTTTTTTTCTCTCAGAAAGGAAAGGTAAAACACTGCCCTTCCATCTTAATTTAGCAGTAGATGTGTGCCCACAACATTCAAAAGGAGAAAATCGTGCCTTGTGGCATTCAAGTTGAGAGTTGGAGCAAACTTTCATGACGAAATTCAAGCAATGTTGAATTGGGATCTGCGAGAAACTGCGGACAGAGTGCAGAGTGCTCCCTGCTCTTGGCTGTTCCTCTGGGTTGGGAGTGAGCGTCTCCCCCTCCCCCCCGTCTGCACTGAGCACGCGCATTCTGAAGGGGCGACGAGCGACATTCTTCTGCAGCCCCATGGAGTTCTGACGCTGAACGTGCAGTTTTCTGAGATCACAGAAAACTTGGGTTCAGTACCGCTAGTTTCTCCAGAATCCCCACTGCAAACTCTAAGAACTAAATCTGGTTCGAGTTTCCTCCTTGAAGGATCTGATTGTAATCCTCTTCTCTAAGGAAAGTCACCTCCTTGTCTGGCACAAAAAAGACTGGGGGGCCAGCTGCACTCTTTTTTAAGGCGCATTCTCTGCAGCTGCATGCAGGAAGAAGCACAGGTTCTGAAGGTCTTACCTGAGCTCTCTGATGGCAAAGAACAATTCAAAAATAAGGCTACTAAATACTTCCTGTTTCGGAGAGCAAGTGATGTATGTGCCTGCTCTAAGAAAAAATGATGACTTTCTGATATTAAATATTCTGCATTATTTGCATCGGCTCCTGATTTTGCAGTTATGCTATTTGTAAAGAATTTTTACAACATGTCTCAGTACAGTAAAAAAAATAGTTTTGTTATATTCCAGTTAAACCACAAACTACTGTCATTTACTTGCTTATTTAGGAAACACTGTTGAAAGCCTCTAATTTAAGTTCAGAAAAAGTAATTTAGTGGTGTATGAATCTACAATTCATATTTCTTTTTAAAACAAAAGGATTTTTTTCTACTAAAGCTACAACTCTAATGTTTATGATGGCATAAAAGTTTTACCTATGCCAAGTCTCCATTCTCTCTCAAAAAACACACAATTCTACACCTGCTACAAATGCACCCACATACAGAATCAGTATAAATCTCTTTTTACTTCTCTATCACCTGAAGCCAAAATAGCCCTTCTGAAAGGAACATTACCTTACAAGGAAGAGATACCACAGCAAATGGAATCTTTTTTTCACATGATATGCTCAACAAGGAATTAATGTCTGAAGTCTATGAAGAAATCATGAAACAACACAGCTATGGGATGAGGATTAAAAAACCTGGTTACATACAGAACATAATATGACTTAGCACTAAGAAAGAAATACAACCTTGACTTCTATCACAGAGGGTCATAAAAAAGGAAAATGAAGTCAGAGAGGCGAATTGTGGATGACATCATTCATTGCTAGTCTACACAGAAACAAAGCAAAAAATGGGACAGTATATAACGAAAAAAAATCCCTCCAACTCTGACAACAGCACTGAGATGGTCAAGTGTGGAAGGAAGGAGAGAGATTAAAGGTGAGGAAGAAGAGGCAAGGCTCAAAGGGACATTAGAACAACAGGAGTCTTGGCTGATGTGAGCAATGCGGTCATCTGGTATACCGAAAGCATTAACCTGGAAACTGTTATCACCTCCATAAGACAAATAAGAACCTAGAAAGATGTTCGTCATCTCTTTTTGGCTGTGGACATGCAAATCAAAGTGATAAAAGATGGTCATACACCTCAGTGCATGGCTATTATCCCAAGCAAAGCAAACTAGTATCAGAGAGGGCATGGGGTTAATGTGCCCCTTCTCCATTGTTGCTGGGAATACTTTCAGTGTAGTCATAGATGGAAAGTAGCACAGTGTGTGTATGTGTGTGTGTGTGTGTGTGTGTGTGTGTGTGTGTGGAGGGTGAGGGGCAGGATAGACAGTGCATGGCTAAAGAAGCTCACCCTGCACTCAGACAACCTTGATCTATCCCTGGCACCATATATGGTTGCCTGAGCACTCAGGAATGATCCCTAAGCACAGAGTCAGGAGAAAGCCCTCGCCACCAGCAATGTGGTCCAAAATAAATATAAACAAATGGAGCATGGAAATTCCTCATAAAAGTAAAAATATAAATCCTATATTATCTTGTTATCCCAGTTCTGGGTATTTAAAGGACATAAAGGCACTAACTTGATAAGATACATGTACTTTAGTGAGTGTTCCATACAGAATTATTTACAATAATCAAGAACGGAAACAACAGCCTGAACGTCTATCAACTTACCAATGAATAAAGATGTGATCCATATACACAATGGTACACCATACAATCATTATATTTTCAAAACCCTGCTATTCATAACATCGCAAATGGGCTAGAGGGTATCATACTTAGCGAAATAAGCCAGATGGAGAAAAACAAACACCCGTGATTACACTCACATGTGGTATACATAGAAAGCAAATAGAGTAACTAAATAAAACAAATATGAACATTTGTATTACAAGACCAAACTGGGATTACCAGAAGGGAAGGAAATTTGTAATGAGCAGAATGGGAAAAGAGGAAAAATATATGGGTAAGGATAGAAATAAACTTTCAATAATTAGCATAATGCATCAGTGAACAAGATTAATCAAGTAGCGATACCTACCTGAAATATAAATGTTCTAATATGTTACTTCAATTGTTAAAAAAGGGTGTATTAATAAAAATGAGTTCTTATTGAGATGTTTAAAAAAATGGAATAAAACTTGAGAACTCATCTATTCTTTGTGTCCTGGATCCTGCTCCTATCAAAACATTCGAATGATATATTTTTATACAACAGAGAATGTTTTATGTAAGTACTTAATACATAGTATTTTTCTGTATTACTGTAAATTTATTCATCGAATCAAACGTTTCTTAGATGTCAAAACACTCAAATCCTGCTATGAAATTAAGATGACTCGAGAAATGGTAAATTAAAGGTCCACATTAATATTCACACTCCAACAGTCAAAACATAAAGTATTATTTAGCCAATCTGACATATTTATATGCACAAATATCTAGATTTGGTGATTAGTATTTAATATGCAGAAACAAATTTCTCTGTTTCTTAGTGTGTATTAATCTGAGGCCCCGAAAATACAATTCCTAACTCCTAATAATAAGACCAGTGAACTGACAACACAATTTCAATTTAAAAAGGAGTGTGAAAGATTTGAACTATATCTTTATTAAGAAAAAAGTTAAGGTGAAGAGTTCTATCTTTATGACCACCAGGATCACAGACCGGCAAAGAATGAGGGGAATGTTCTCTGAGGTGCTAAGGTGATGATTTTAAGTTAAGGATGTATCACATTAAGCATTTCTCTAACACAGTCAGGCAATCCATTATTAGAATGCAAAGACAAAAATGATGGCACAAAACAAAAAATCACATGCATGGAGGCAGCCAACACTGACATTTCAGCAACACAAGCTGAGATTCTATTGAACATGCAACAGATGTGATGTCATTCTCTTTCTATGAAAGCAATTCAAACATCTGCATGATAAAACCACAAATGGCACCCTGCAAAGTAATTGTCACATGTCAATCCTGAATAAGTACGGAGACCAGAATTAAGGAAAGCTATTAAAACCTTCAGTTGTAAGACAATCGTCCAAATAAAAGCTGCATTATCATTTATTGAACTCTGTTGACATTCTTGACCGCAAACAATCTCTGCTGCCTAAGCAGGAGAGTTTTTCAGCACCTCATTAAAGTGCCATTGTTTATGTGACATTGTAAGCACTTACAGATGCTTATTAGGAACACATGTACTAAAATACTATAGACTCAAAATCATATGTCATAGTCCACAGGGTTTATGCCATATGAGAAACAATCTACACCAAACTCCAAAAGCAAATATCCACAATGATGCTGTTTTTCATACTCTACTATAAACAACTGACCAGTACTGTGTGACTGCTCTTCAAATATTTGATTAGCAGGAGCTGGAGATATAATACAGGGAATAGGA
This sequence comes from Sorex fumeus, assembly GCF_029834395.1. Classification (NCBI taxonomy): domain Eukaryota; kingdom Metazoa; phylum Chordata; class Mammalia; order Eulipotyphla; family Soricidae; genus Sorex; species Sorex fumeus. The sequence goes on along the minus strand of NW_026606134.1, from coordinate 4,584,015 downwards.
CACTTGCCTTGCATGTGGCCAACCCGGGTTTGAATCCCTGAAATCCCATATGGTCCCTCAAGTCCCACCAGGAGGGATCCCTGAAGATAGAGTCAGAAATAAACCCTAAGCACTGCTAAGTACAGGCCCCAAAGCAAAACAAATATTTAATTTGCAATATTAGGAATAGAATCTAATGGGTGAGGGGGAACCTTGAATGTTATGCTCTTCTGTCTCATAAATAAAAGTTGGAATAATTTGGATATTCTAAGAGGGAAAAACAACAAAGTCTTCCTGTAATAAATAACTTGTTGGTAGCTTCTGCTTTTTAGTTTAAAAAATTAAATATTCTGGACCAGAAAAGTAGCTCAATGAGTCAAGCACACATTTTGTATAGAAGAGGCCTAGGTTTAATCCCTGGCATTGCAAGATCCCCCGAGAACTGTTGGCACCAACCCATGAGCACTGAGCTTGAAGTAACCCGAAAACACCAATGTTGTGGCCTTCAAACCAAAAGTAAATGAACAAAATATTAAAAATTAAATATTTATAGAAAAATACTTACATTGTGAATATTATCAGTGTTTTATCATTTAGTCCACATTAAGAGATATTAAAAAGAGCTATTCTGTACAATCAGTAGCTTCATGTCAGAAGATGAATATTATAAAAAGTTAAAATGATAGAATAATGATAAAATTATGACCCACTATATCTCAAATTTAAACCAGGGCAGTGTAAACACTTTTCACTGTAATAAAATAAAAGTTGCACATGGTTTGGGAAATTTAGTGCTTCCTCACTATACTTAACCTATTGTAAAAAACAAGGTGGAGGCTACCGGCCTTACACCATTAAAACGAGGGACCAAAGAGAAAAAGCATAATCAATGTGAAAAATTTTGTTAAGGGGAAAAATATATCACTCCAAGATCAAAAGTAAACTCTGATCAGGCCTTAGTAATTAAGATATGTGACACATAATGACAGTGAAAGGCAGCAAAGCCGGGAGTGTTTACAACTGGATTTAAAAAAAAAAATCTCTAATTAGCATTATTAATATCTAACATTCCACAGTGAAAGACAAAATAAATCACTGTTGTTAACAGTTTATTTTTTTCAATGCAAACATAAACACACATGGAGGTGAATTACTCCATGCAGGACATCAGAGAGATGCAAGTCTCCCCAGATCAAAAGGGAAAGTTGTGCAGGGCCATCTCTGCCGCAGCCAAGCAGACACCTGGGATCCTTAAAGGGAAGGATGTAGCTCTTTGAGCCAATAGGAAAAGAAATAAAACCTCTCTGGTGTGTAGGAAACGATAGTCCTTACATCTGAATTAAACTCAACTCCGAGAGGCAACATTGGTTGTCCACCTCAAATAGGAAATGCGTGTATCAGATCTCTAAAACCACAATTCTGAACAGGTACACCAACAGCAGTTGGTGACCAATCAACAATTTATTTGTGATAATTCCGTTTCAAGGAAAGTAATATTCACACTGATGATATCCAATCTTTGTGAAGATGGAACTTAGTGGTCCTTATTTTAACAAAAGGATGGGGGGAGTGCTTAATAAATGTCAACAGAGAACAAGAAATGAGGGTGGCAGAATCCAATTTAATCTGAAGTCAGAAGTTGTGTACTTCCCCTTAGAAAGTGATTATGGTAATTTAAAAATGTAACAAAATATTATGTTTCTTTCAATTTATATATGTACTGTTTTACCAAAGAGTCACCTCCTTTTTTAGAACATATATCTTATTAAGTTTCTTGAACTGCCTGCTTATTCCAAAGAAATCTTGTAATTTGTTTGGACATAAAATCCTTATCAGGTTCTGGACCTAACTACTAAAGATAGTTTGGTCAAGAGTGATGAAACATAAATGAACTCTTCAGTGTATCTTTCCAATAAGGCACTGTGAAAAAGTTCCTAAGAAATCAAGAACATTTGGTACCTTCTGGTACACATTTAATGACCACTTAAAATTGCAGTCTCATCCCCTTTGGGGTTTAGCGTCCTGATTGCAGTTGAATAATGAAGATGGGACATAGCAATATCAGTCCAAGCACTTCAGGGTTGACTTTACTGGTTCTAGGAATGGGCAAACATGAGGCAGGTTCAAGAGCATCACTGTCCTCTGGCTACAGTGATTTGTTGAAAAAGAGACACAGGACAGAACTGGAGCCTAAGTCATGAGACTTTCACTCAGAGAGAAGAAGCAAGTCATTTACTTCTAAAGAACATGAACCTCGGAGGATAAGCTCAGAGAGCTGCAGAAGACCCGAGATACACTCTAGTGAAAACAACATAGGAGTGTCCAACTGGGAAGGAAGCACACCGTACACTTTGGGTATAGTCTGATCATCTAATCTACTTCCCTGGGGCCACATTTTCAACAAACATGGAACATCTCATCCTATTTTTCCAGTGGTCAGTATAGTGACTGCCTTCTAGACTTGGCTACTCGTGATACTGATTATTAAGTATAGACAGTATTTTCTAGAAATGTAAAGTCATGCTGAATCCCAGTCCTTGTCCTAACCTATCTGTAATCAACATCTGCCTTGAGCAGGTAATTTTGACGCATATTACTCTTTGAAAATTTGTGAACTAAGTTAAACATAACAATGAGTAGATGAATAAAGAGACACATTTTGATGTAGAATTTCCATTTTCTTCATTGCATTATACCAATAGTATTCAAACTATTTATTTGAGTTCTATGTGTTCAAATTCAATAATCATAAAAAGTAAAGTAAAGGCCCTCCCGTTGATCATTGATTTGCTCGAGCGGGCCCAGTAACGTCTCCATTGGAGACTTTGTTGTTACTGTGTCTGGCATATCGAATACTCTCGGTAGCTTGCCGGGCTCTTTGAGAGGGGCGGAGGAATCGAACTCGGGTCGGCCATGTTGTTTATGAAATACTATTGTTAAAAATACTTCTAGGGTTCCCCAGTGGCTTAAAGAATAAAGTGAAAGTTCATTTGCAAATTACAGTTGGAAGCTACCACTAAATATGTTTCTGTAGATTCATTTCTTTTTACCCTACCTTTTGTGTCCTATCTATTTTTCTAGGATATTTTAACATGTTCCTCCCCCCATCCCCGCCCCCCCACCCCTACACAAACACACACACACACACACGCACACGCACACGCACACACACACACTTCTCTCATACTCTATTTCAATTGTCTTCCTTCTCTGGAAAGAGTCCAGAAAAAAAACTTTTAAAGGTTGGTTTTTGAGCTAAGTCTGATGTTTCTCATGTTGACAGTTTAAAAAGTGATAGCCCTGGGGCTGGAGTGATAGCATAGCAGGTAGGGCATTTGCCTTGCACTTTGCCAACCCAGGTTCGATTCCCAGCATCCCATATGGTCCCCTGAGCACCTCCAGGAGTAATTCCCGAGTGCAGAGCCAGGAGTAACCACTGTGCATCGCGAGGTGTGACCCAAAGAGTAAAAATAAATAAATAAATAAAAAGTGATAGCCCTTTAGAATTCAGAGACTGGATAACAGTTAATGGATGATCACATTAATCTACTAAACTTTCTAAAATAAGTAGAATAGTTTGATGCAGAAAAAAATTACCTACTTCCAAAAGTCAAATTACTAATGTGGAACAATCTTGAGTTAGAGGGGAAAATGGAGAGTGGGTATATAAACTTCTTATATCTAAACAAATCTTTGCAGGCAGCTGGATAAACTAAGTTAGAAGAAAAAGAATCAAGAGCCATCACGTGAGAAGAATTTGGTTCAGATTATGAAAGGACCAAAGCTCCTTAAAGCACACAGGAAGTGGCAGGACCTCTGCAGGACAAAGTCCAAGTATGCAATAGTCTGATATTCTGGGAACCTGAGCAGTTACTCTTCGAGAAAATTCCTGTGCTGTCAAAAATGAGGCTCAGAGCCAAGGTTTTTCAAGGGATGATAAGAACTGGATGGGGAGAATATCACTATTGACAAAAATGAACAGAAAAGAAAAGCTCTGTCATTACTTTCTGGATAGCACTATAGCACTGTCCTCCCAATGTTCATCAATTTGCTCGAGCGGGCCCAGTAATGTCTCCATTGTGAGAGTTGTTGTTACTGTGTTTGGCATTTCGAATATGTCATGGGCAGCTTGCCAGGCTTTGCCCTGTGGGCGAGAGACTCTCAGTAACTTGCCAGGCTCTCCGAGAGGGGCAGAAGAATCGAACCTGGCTGGCCTAGCTGGCCGCATGCAAGGCAAATGCCCTACCGCTGTGCTATCGTTAGCAAAATACCATCCACATCCATCGCTTTGCATTCCATAAACACTAAGTCATGGTGGGAACCCGATATAATCCCTCTCAAAATAAATCTGCATGTTTTTAGAAAGCATGCATTATACTCTTGGCAAGGTAGGCATTATAGGAAATAAAAATGAGCACGGTCCCTTGCCTTCCAAAAATTTGATTATCGAAGAGGAGAATAAAAAAAAAAAAGCTTTGGTAACCAAACAAAAGAAAACATACAAGAAAGAGAATGTCCTAAATAGGGGAAAGGATTTTAGGAAGTAAAGGGTTATGAGTCATGCCTCTTAACTCTGAGGTTAAGCAGGATTAGTATGATTAAAGGTTCTTCTAGTTGGCTAGATGGAGGTCAAGGGTGAGCTTCAGAAAATAGTTAACTAGAGGGGATGAAGTAAGACTCCCCAGGGTGTCAAGGAGGGAGACCAGCAAGGCATGCAAACCATGTGTGAGAAGTTTGGCTGGAATAGGAAAAGAAAGAAGAAATATGGACTGGAGACTCATTCTCTCAGCCTCATTCAGGGGCAACAGATGGCTATTCTACTCTTTCAAACACTCAGATACCCAGTTGATGTCAAACATTTTCTTAGTGGTTTTTTAGTGTAAGGACAAGGAGAAGGGGAATCAAATCCAAATATTGAAAAGATTGTGCAAAGTGGGTAATACTTGAGAAACCATAAAAATTCTTCCCATGTTCTTCTAATCAGAACACATTTTCACTTGCTCGTGCCTCAAGACATTTTCTTACAATTTCTCTTTATGGCATTTACGCCAACTGCCACATTTATCAGTGGAATGTTTTCATGTCTCAATCTAACCTATCCTGATAGACTATAAATTAATATTGTTAATGAAGATACCATATATTCTGATTTCTGTGCTTCTAGTTCTATTTTAACGAAAACTTGCCTGGGCTTCCCCAATAGCATAATGCCAGAAACAACAGCATTTACTAAAACTTACTCAATGTACTGAAAACATGCAACTCGTGTAGAGAATGCTTTCTAGTTCAAAAGATCAAAGCCCTCATGGGAAACAGCAGCCTGGAGGAGTCCTGTCATAAACAAATGTGCAGCTAATCACAAACTAGTCTGTCCACAGGATAAAACTATGCTGAGCGGAGGCCTGTGTCTCCAGCCACCTGGATCGGCAACTGAAGAATGTAGCTTCTCAACAGAGATTTGCTAAATGAGTGGATAAACAGTGGGGAGCAACTCAAGTGACCAAAAGGAACAGGTTGAAAGCAGGGGCAAAATAGAGCCAATGGGTACAGAAACATATTCTGATTTTATTTTATTTTATTTATTTTTCGAAGACAAATAAATGCGTGCTTTGGCGCATGCTTCAGGCAGCCGCAAGCAAACGTCCGAGCTCGCAAAGCAGTGCAGAGATGCGATAAAGGAAGACCTCAAAGAGAGAAGAGCAGAAGTACTGGTAGATGCGGCAGAAGCTGGGAAAAGTATTCATTATGCCCGCCTGTCCTTCGCCAACTACAAGAACAAGATGACTGCCCTCCGACGTCCTGATGGATCCATCACATCCTCCAGAACAGCAATGGAGAAGATTATCCATGACTTCTACTCAAATCTCTTCGATAGCCATGTCCACTTGCCGACATACCAAATTCCACAGGATGGATATGTCGTTCCCAAAGTTCTCCCTTCCGAAATCCGACACGCCATTTCGTCGGTAAAGAAACAAACAGCACCCGGCCCAGACAAGGTCAGACCTGAACACCTGAAGAACCTGCCGTCAGTACTCATCAATACACTGGCTCGGCTCTTCACTCGCTACCTGTCTGAATGCAAGGTTCCGTCCCAATGGAAAACCAGCAGGACCGTCCTACTGTTCAAGAAGGGAGACATCCATGACATTGGCAACTATCGCCCGATCTGCCTATTGTCTGTCATCTACAAGTTGTTCACTGGAGTCATCCTAAATAGGATTGGCAGAACACTAGATGAAGGACAACCATGCGAGCAAGCCGGGTTCCGCAAAGGATTCAGCACCATCGACCATATCCACACGATAACCAAGCTCATTGAGGTTTCTCGGGAGTTCAAGATGCCGCCTCTGTCTAATATTCATTGATTTAAAGAAGGCCTTTGATTCTGTTGAGACGGAAGCGGTCATTGAAGCCCTAGCCAATCAGGGCATTCAAGCCCAATACATCAGGATCCTCCGTGAGCTGTATTGCGGATTCACTACCAGGATCTCACCATTCTACAAAGAAGTGATCGTTGATGTCAAGAGAGGGGTGCGGCAGGGTGATACCATTTCACCGAAACTCTTCAGTGCCACCCTCGAGAACATCATGCGACGACTGGAATGGGAAGGAATGGGATTGAAGATAGATGGTCGGCAACTACACCACCTCCGCTTTGCTGATGACATTGTTTTAATAACACCAAACATCAGCCAAGCGGCACAAATGCTGGCCGACTTTGACCGTGAGTGTGGAAAGGTAGGACTACAGCTGAATCTTACGAAGACAATGTTTATGAGAAACAGCCTCGTTTCTGACGCCCCATTCGCTCTCAACGGAACGACCATCTCCGAATGCAACAGCTATGTGTACCTAGGTCGAGAAGTCAACATCACAAATGACCTGGCACCCGAGCTGCGCAGGAGGAAGAGAGCAGCTTGGAACGCCTTCAAGAACGTCGAAGCAATAGCTAAGAGGATGAAGAACCTCCAGCTCTGGGCACATCTCTTTGATTCCACTGTTCTTCCTGCATTAACATATGTCTCAGAGACCTGGGCCCTATGCAAACAAGATGAGAACGCTATTCAGGTCTCCCAAAGAAGAATAGAAAGAGCTATGCTTGGAATATCACGTTTCACTCAAATGAGAGAAAGAATCCGGAGTTCTGACATCCGTCGAAGGTCAAGAATCAGGGACGCTGTCTCATTTGCCAAGGTGTCGAAAATCAGATGGGCTGGTCACGTAATGAGATTTAAAGACGACCGCTGGACTAGAGCTGTTACCGACTGGATTCCACGGGATGTCAAAAGACCGCATGGCCACCCACCTACCAGATGGTCGGACTTCTTCGTCAAGATCATGAACGATCGGTTTGAGGCCCTTCATGTTCCCGGAGCGAACAGATGCCATTGGGCTACACTAGCACGCGACAGGGACAAATGGAGATGTTACTGGCGCCCACTGAGCAAATCGACGATTAACGGGAAGTTAAGTGATTAAGTGATCTATTTATTTTGCTTTTTGGGTCACACCCGGCAATACTCAGGGGTTAAGTCATGGCTCTGCACTCAGGAATTACTCCTGGAGGTGCTCAGGGGACCATGCCGGGGATCGAACCTAGGTCGGCCGCATGTAAGGCAAAAATGCCCTACCCACTGTACTATCGCTCCAGCTCCCATATTATGATTTTAAGGAAACATTAAAATTTCCATTCTGCCCTAGATCCACTAGACTTACACTAAATAGTCTTAGCAGTACTTTATTACAGCATATAACCCAGGTAGACATACAGCATGGCCAAACTGCATACTCATCCAGTCTGTAAAGGAAAAATAAGATAGTACAAGGCTTTAACATATGTGCTTAGTCTTTATTATTCCCAATATAAGACCAAAAGAAGAGAAATAGTAATTCTCTATTTTGTCCTCTTAGCACTACATGATGAATCTACCTTTACTTCCAATATTTCTATATTTCTACTAATGAGAAAAATGCAATCTACATTATTAACCATAAATTTTGGCACAGAGTGTTAAGCAGATGTTCATATAATTTAAAGACACAGAGAGATGAGAACTTAAGGGAAAACATTAATTTCCCAGAAATGCGATTCATCATTAGTGATAATAAATTGTACATAGTTCTAAAAATCATGTCCAAATCTGCCCACTAATACAAACAACTGAATTAAATGCACAGGACATCAAACATGTTCTTGGGTCTTTTAAATCTGATATAATTATTATCTTTTAATTTGATGGCTAGAATGAAGAACCAGCAGAATCTATGGAGAAAATCATCAGACAAAAAAAGAAATTTTATACAAAATTATTTACAGCATTCACTTTGTAAAATATTTATTAAAACATAATCTAAAATCAATACATTGGGGCTGGAGAAATAGCACAGCGGGTAGGGCGTTTGCCTTGCATGCGGCCAACCCGGGTTCGATTCTCAGCATCCCATATAGTCCCCTGAGCACTGCCAGGGGTGATTCCTGAGTGCAGAGCCAGGAGTAACCCCTGTGCATTGCCAGGTGTGACCCAAAAAGCAAAAAAATAAATAAATAAAATAAAATCAATACATTAAGAAATGATTTAAAAATTAGAATAATTTTAATCCCCAGAATCACCCACAGCCCTCTGAGCATTGCCAGAACTGACCCCTGAGCACAGAACCTGGAGTAAGCCCTCTGCACCATTGGGTATAGTAAAACCCTCTTTCCCCCCAAAAATTTAGAAGTAAAAAGCACAAATTTAGATAATATACATTATAGTCTAAAGAAGTTACTACTGCTTAGTCAAAAATATACTCATGGGGGCTGGAGCAATGATACAGCAGGTAGGGCTCTTGTCTTGCACACAGTTCACCAGGGTTCAATCCCCAGCATCCCGTGGGAGAGTAATTCTTGATCACAGAGCTGGAGTAAGCCCTGAGCACCACCAGGTGTAGCCCCAAAAGCAAAAAATAAATAAATAAATAAGTAAATAACAAAACCAAAGCAAAAAAACAAGCAAACAACATAAACCTCCCCAAAATATCTACATATCAATATCCATATATACTTAATGTAGGTATGTGTTAGAATTAATAGCAATTAAACTGAAAAAAAAGCATCTGTTGACAAATACCTAATTAGTTCTTTTGACACTGCTATTTTCAAACACAATTTTAGGTGAACAGAAAGTTGCCAGTAAAGTAAAAGCTTGAACACTTCCACTTCACATTACAACTTCCCCTGTCAAGTGATCATATTTAGGGCAGTTCCACTAGACTGACTTGTAGACAGATTTATCCATTCACTCCCAGGCTGCTCCAGGTTCCTGTTGAATAACAACCACAAATGCCTCAAGGAAAGTTTCTTTCACTAGCCTTGAAAACAACTTGATTAAAATGCACATGAAAATGTGTTTAGGAAACATCCACCACTGCAGCACACAAACAGAGGTGATGCTGAGAGATCACTGTGGGTGAACAGCAAAGAGATGGTGAGGTCAGACACCAACACCCTCTCACCCAACAGGGGACACGCGCTTCATGAAAGTGATAGGAGGAAGCAAATGCTTTGCTTTCTTAACTAAATGTGATTTCTTTTTTTTTTTTTGCCTTTGCTTTTATTGGGTCACACCCAGCAATGCTCAGGGGTTACTCCTGGCTCTGCATTCAGATATTACTGCTGGCAGTGCTTGGGAAGTCATATGGGATGCCAGGGATCGAACCCGGGTGGGCCGTGTGCAAAACAAATGCCCTACCCGCTGTACTATCGCTCCAGCCCAATGTGATGATTTCTGAGCAGAAAGCCATTATCTTCCTTGCTCTTAATTTTAATATACTAGAAAGACTTTTACAAAGTTCAAGGTTTTCACCACTTGGGGGTGTTAGGAGGTTGCTACTTGGTGCTTTAACTTTGTTTTTCTTGTCCATCCCTCTGAATCACAGTGAAACCCCCTCCACCCATATGTGTTCTTACCACATTTCTCATTAAGGATTGTACATTGTGTCCACCTGAAATTGCAACCTACTACCCAGTTTCCTTCAGTCAGGGCCTCCCACCCACTTATTTTTTATCATCCTTCTTGGCTCTATCCCATCAAGTATCTTTTGTTAGGTTGTTCACTATTATAGTCTAAGCATCTGGGAGAAACAAAACTAGGCATTCAATAAATATTTAATGAACAAGATATTTCTTTGGAAGAAAATCACATGGTAACAAAAATGGAAAAAAAAAGAGAAAACTAATGAAAAAAGATAACAAGTATTGTGCCAAGAGATTAATGTATGTGGTTATTTCTCCCTATCCTTCCTGTTATAAAGAACATGCAAGGAAAAAGGTAGTACCAAAGGGACAAATTTAGAATGACAAAGAGTAGTATGATAATGGCAAATCAAGGTTCTGGCAAAGGAAAGACGGGTAGACCTGTTATTCTGGATACAGTTAAGGCAGCTGTGTAATGAGCTGTGAATAAAGGACTTTGTGTGGATAATTCCGACGACCTCAGATGCATCAGAGGGTGCAGGAGGTAACATCAGGGTCCTAGGATGACGCACATTGGTGCCATACAGTGTGGTAAGAAACACAAGGAGATTTTTGAACTCCAATGAGATTATTTACACCAATTTCCACATTTTCCAATGGAGTTTCAGGACAAACATTCAAGATCCTGGCAGCCTGGACAAGCCATTTCAGGATAATTCGCTGGGCTGCTCTTGCCTGCAGGTCCAGTCCCCTCACTTCTGGCAAGAAACCCTGCCCTGTAGCCACACCCAGTTCCGTGTGGCATATAAAAGGGCAATACCATTTCATGCCTCTTTAATTCTAAATTTACTGACGCCTCTTCTTGGAAATCCCTTTGCTCCAGAATTCATATGAAAACCACACACAAATTAGGAACATTCCCTCTTTCCCCTGCATCCTGGTTTGTGTGCCTGTCTTGATGGTTAATTCTCAGCTGCTGGTAAGTAGGGAGTATACACAATTATTATTTACACACTGGTTCTAAGATCCTTTTTGGCATACAGTGGCTTTCAGCAAATATTCCTTGAACAAGTGAGTAAATAAACTCCAGAGAAATTGTTGCATCCTAAACTGTCTTTTCAAAAGTCTACTTGCCCCTCCCCAACCCCCATTAAAAGAAAACCTTAATCAGGTTCTATTGCACTAACATGCTAAAGAGATGGTTATTATCTTTTCGATTCCGTAGACAATAGCAAACTCTATGGAATGTGTGGTATGTGCCATTTCATCAAAATAGTCAATTAACCACAATAGTTCATTAATTGATCAAAGGAACAATAGACTGTTGGTATTTGTTCTCATAAAAGGAGTTGTAAAAATAACTTCTTCCCCACGTCTTTAAATAACACATTAAAGGTTTTTAGTTTTTTATTTCCTCTAGAAAATATTCAGACTGTGGGGCTCATAAGCCCAATTTTCCTGAACATATGTAGCCATTATCCAAAAATAAGCTTCACTGTCTGTGGTGGGGAAATAATGTGAATGTGTCTGGATGCAAGACTCCATGCCAAGTTCTATCATTTACCACCAGACACCACAAAAGTGAGATATGTAAATCATGTTAACAAACACCCTCCACATTTCTGACTAAACGTAATGCTGGGAATATCCTATCCTAACAAGGACATCTAAGAATTATGTTATGAATCTTTTAGAAATACACTGCAGTCCCAAATTAACTCACTCCAATATTATGGGAGTAATTTTGGCATCAGAATGGGGGAGGTCACTATAACTAACAACGCATCGATGCAACGAGATTGCCCAGCGAGGCTGGATAGCGTCTGTCCAGCTTTAGCGACAGATACTTAAAATACTTTCATCCTTTGTAATTCTACCCCCTCCCCCCCACACACATACACACACACACACACACACACACACACACACACACACACTTCTCATGAATAAACCTGTCAAGCTGTGAGAATAAGAATGAGAAAAATTCAAAAATTAATGAGAGTGAGAAGGACTCTTTAAAAACAACTCCCACACTCCGCATCTTTGCTTTGGAGTGGTCCCCCTGAAAAATTACCTAATAACTTACCCAAAATGAGATTTTCAAATAGTGATATTTGACAGACTTTTGAATTTACAATGAATTTGTTAATCAATTTCTCTGAATTTAGGATTTTGAACCACCAAAATAAGCTGGCATACTTGATGATATCATACCTTTTCTTCTAAAACAGAAATCAACAAGTACCTCTATAGTTTTCTTTGTACGTTTTTTCTATTGGAGAAGCAAACAGAAAAAGATAAAAGTCTGATAATCTAAGAAAAAAGTGAAAGTCCTTTACTTCCTATGAGATCAACTTCTTTGATTCTCATCAACTCAGATATGCATTAACCTAAATCTGACTTAGTTCTTACATGTAAATGCGGGAATATCATATGTTACCACTGAGCAAGAGACAAACAAGTAAATTCACTGTTGAGTATTGAAGTTTCAGTCTTGACTCTACAACTAAAGGAATTGATTGTTGGCTATTAAATTCTTTGCACTCAACACGCCCATCATTAAAAATGTCCACACGGCAGAGCCTGGCAAGCTACCCATGATGTATTTGATATGCCAAACACAGTAACAACAAAGTCTCCAATGGAGACGTTATTGGGCCCGCTCGAGCAAATCGATGAACAACTGGAGGACAGTGATAATCATTTACCACTATACTTGAAATTTTTTATAATTTGAGAATTCTAATGAAACACTGTGGAAACACTGTGGAAACAAATAGGAAGCAAATGTTCTTACTTTTATAGGAGTCACACTCAGTATAGTTTGAGGTACAAAGGTGATCAGGGGCACTGCAGTCCTGCCCAATCGCGTGGGCCTTTTAAGTTGGTGTATCAACCCAGAGGTACAGTGATATTAAATTCTGCAAGGCCCCCCAGGACCGTACTTGAGGATGTGTGGGGTGGCCTGTGTACATGGTTAAGGATTAAACTGGTGCATTGGACATGCTGAGCATCTTCTATACAACCTGGGCTATCTCCAGCTCCAGTGGAAAATTCTTACCTCCTTCAGCATGAGTCTACCCCAATCAAAAACTTGTAAGTCGGTACATATATTTAAAGAATAAAGTAATGTATATTCCATAGATGAATGAACTCATCCAATCAACGAGTTTTACTTTCCTTGCTTATTTCACTTACTGTAATAACCTCAAGTGACATTCACTTTTCCCAAATGACATGACTTCATCTTTTTTTTTTTAATGGTATCCATTAAAAAAAAAAACTGGCAAAAACCAGGTAGGCTTGATCAGAACTAAGGAAAGGGGCCTAGTATGTGAAGTAGGAGTAAAAGGGTTTTTTGGGTGATACAGTGGCACTAAATTTTTGGAGGTGACCCTGTACAGATAAAAAGATATACCTCTAAAGAGGTATAACATTGTAAGTTAATAATAACTCTAGCAGGGAAGACAGATGAAAGAATAAAGTGAATATAATGATCCTATATGGTGCTGAGCACTTGAATTTAAAATGTTGTATACACTGATAAAGAAAATGGTAACAATGAGGTTAGTTTTCACACTTCAAAGGTTAATGGAGTGCTAATAGCCCTCTTTCCTTCAGAACCCTTGGTTGCATCTATCGTTCCGATATAGGCTGACATCTTCCCATATTGAAGGATGGACAATTTCAGCTCATGACAAAAATATGCTGGAGAGGCGACACAGAAAAACTGTATAACACTGATGACAATTTTTTAGTCAAGCTTGAGATCAGATGGACCTAAATGTTACCATGGGGTGAGAAGTTTTACACATAACCTTGTAGGTCTGAAGCACAAATGGACGGGATTTTGTTATGATAATCTTCACCTTAGGTACACTTAAAAGAGCATGATGGACTAACACCCAAGAATAGCCGAGATAAGTACCAGGAGGTTCACTCCATGGCTTGGAGACGAGCCGCACATGCTGAGGGAGAAGGCAGCTAAGATAGAGAGGGGAGCACCAAGTAAAGGGTATTGGGTGGACCCTCCCAGGATAAGAGATGCATGCTGAAAATAGACTATAGACCGAACATGATTGCCACTCAATGCCTCTTTTGCAAATCACAGCACCCAAAAGGAGAGAGAGAACAAAAGGGAATGCCCTGCCACAGAGGCAGGGTGAGATGCGGGGGTGGGGAGGTGAGAGGGATGCTGGGAGCATTGGAGGTAGGGAATGGCCACTGGTGGAGGGATGGGTACTCAATCATTGTATAACTGAATCCAAAGCACAAAAAGTTGTAAGTCTACAACTGTACCTCATGGTGTTTCACTAATAAAAATTAAAAAAAAACAGATCATGATGGTTACCCAAACTAAATTTCTGATGCCTTTCTGTATGAAGGTTATTAAGAGTATCTGCCTTAGTAGCAGCACAACAACCTACCTCATAGGATTGAGTGAAGCAAGTAACCCATCCATTGAAGTAACGCCTTTGCATTTATCTTGCCTTAGATGTTCCCTTCTCCTGAGAGCCACATTCTCTTCTCAAATATATGACCTCATCACTTGTCTAGTGCCTGCCTACTGGACACCACCATCACAAGGATTTTTTCTCTCCCCAATTTTATTTTTCTTTATCACAATTATGATTCTCTGATGCTATAATTATGTTTACTATCCAAGGGGGGTTGTTTAGAAATGGAAGGTATTGGGCCACACCGGGCTGTATTCAGTCAGGGCTCCATGCTCAGAAATCACTCCTAGTAGTGCTCAAATGATAACTGTGTGATGCCAGGGATTGAACATGGGTCAGCTTCATGTAAGATGGGCATCTTACCTGCTGCACTATTTCTCAAACCTCGGTATGTTTACTTTCTACCATTTGATATCTCTACATAATATAAAAAGAAGTGTCTATTGGTACATGGTCTTACTAATGTTCCCAGTATGTTGGTCTTTACCCCATAGTAGGAGATATATCAATACAGATGTTATTGAGTGAAGGTCTAAATGATAATCACAGGAAACAGAGCTTTTGAAGATTACAAACAGAGTCCAATAGCAACTGCAGTATGGCACAGTGTCAGTGTTAGATTGACAGAGGGAATCTGATGTTTTAAGTGAGCTGAGCAAGGGTGGAAACACAATTCCTTGGACTGCAAGATGGGGAAATATGTACAGTAGATCAGGAAGAAGGATCTCCAAATATGATGGGTGACAGTCAACTCTCTACAGAATTAGTAATTGTTTGATTACAAAGAAATTACTTAATTATGAGCTTCAAGTTCCCTATCAGAAATTAGTATCTTTTCTTTGCTTGAGCAACTGGATCTGAAGTTAT
This sequence comes from Sorex fumeus, assembly GCF_029834395.1. NCBI lineage: Eukaryota > Metazoa > Chordata > Mammalia > Eulipotyphla > Soricidae > Sorex > Sorex fumeus. The sequence goes on along the minus strand of NW_026606134.1, from coordinate 4,568,754 downwards.
TTTTCAAAGGCTACAAGATAGTACAGGGATAGTCACTCAGCTGACCCAGGATGGATCCCCAGCACCATGTGGTCCTAAGGCTATAAAGAACCCTGAGCACTATCAGAGTGGCTTCTTATGGTACCCAGAATTATGGCGACCAGAAGCACAGCATCCTTGGGTCCTCATACTGAACCACTAACCCAGCTGGTCTAGTATCTCTAGGAATGATCTCTGAGGACCACTTTGGAAGTCCAAATAAATAAAGAACAAAATTATCTATCTAAATTTTACTGTATCTAGCTTCATATCTGGCATGCAGTCAGTCCTCTCTGAATGGGAGAGATTATTAGCTTTAATTATATAATTTTTACTATACAATTACTACTTCCACAGAATAGTAATACCAAGACACTAATATACCTTTTATTTTCTGTTCTAATTCAATCGAAATGTTGAGATAACTGATGTCTTGAGAGGATTTTTCTATTGACCCACTTTAGTACTTCATTGATTCTCTGGTATATTCTTAGAAAAGAAAAAAAATTACCCGGCTTTTTAAACTGAGAGTTGATGAGCCCGCGATGATTATTTGAATCTCAATTCGCATTTTCATATGAAATTCTTCTTCTTTGGGCTCCAATTTGAGAGCATTCGAGGATGAAGCAGGGAAAATGCTCTAACGGTTAAACCTAGGTTTCTTTACTCTTTAAATTCTCACAAAGACCCTCTTTTATGCATGCCATCAAGGAAGTAATCTAGTAATACTACAGTTTCTATTTCCCATTTCAGACTTTTAAAAAAAAATTTTATTAGTGAAACACCATGAGGTACAGTTGTAGACTTACAAATTTTTGTGCTTGAGTTTCAGTTATACAATAATCGAGTACCCATCCCTCCACCAGTGCACATTCTCCACCACCACTGATCCTAGTATCCCTCCCACCCCCTATCCCCCCATCCCACGCATCAATGGGGCAGGGGACATCCCCTGACAAAAGAAACACTAGGAGGGGAGTCACCTGGATCTTCCAGAAGCATCTCTCATTATTTCACTCAAACTACTAAAAAGATGACTATGGAGCTTGAGTAATTCATCTCAAAAAATGAGACTCACAAGGCATGAGTTACAACAGAAAACCAACACTGAATCAAGGAGAGAGGGCAAACCGAGTCAGCAGCGGATGACACAGTGTCTTTGTGCTCGGATTTGAATCAAGGAAGCTAAGTCCTTGCAAAGTACACAGGGAAGGGCATGGATTATTATTATTAAAAATGAAGCACTACATAGCTGTTAGAAAATATGAAATCAAAATTTACATATAAGTGGTACTACATGGAAAATATGATGCTAAGCGAAATGAGTCAGAAAGAAAGGGACAGACATAGAAAGATTGTATTCATCTGGGTAACATAAAGTAACAAAAATAGGAGACTAACATCCAAGAATAGCTGAGATAGGTACCAGGAGGTTTAGGAATTATCTCTCTGTGCTTTGATAACAGGTTCCTCCCCATAATCCACATTCCGTGGACCAAGTGGACCAACTGTTATCTCTTTGTTATCTCTCTGTGCTTTGATAACGGGTTCTTCCCCATAGTCCACATTCCATGGACCAAGTGGACCAACTGGACCAGCTCCTTAGACTATAAACAGCAAACCAAACTGCCATTTATCATCCCTGAATGTGCCACCATCCTTTTTAAATTCATATTCTTTTGAAATGGCTCATCTAATGACATTGGGACCTTCATATATTCCTTATATACTATGGAATATATATTCCATATATAACATAGGGCTTATATTTCAAAGAAGGTAGCGTCACCTATTCATACTCTACCTTGTAAATGATATATACATAAGTGCTTTAGTAAATATGCAGTCATTCATAATGATTCCCTCAACTGTTTCCTAAAAAAAGGCTTTAAAGGCATTTTGTAACCCCTAATTAGTCTCCTGCCCCCGTGCCTGACTGTCCTCACCAGGGTCCCTTGGAGGGGGGAGGGTTGAGTTTCTCTCCGCTCCCCCCTCCCCCCGGCTCCTAGCAGAGCCCCAGCAGCTGAAGACTTCCGGAGCCAGCCACGGCCATGCTGGGACCACTCTCTACACATCCGGACGGGCCTCATGCATGAAAGAACTGGCAGAGGAACACAGGCATGCGGGTCCTGGGGCTGAGGTCTTCAATCCCACTCGGATTGAGACTGGGCCTTCTCCACCCAGACCCTTATCTTCCAGTAGGTAGGTGTCACACCCACAGCTGCCACCAGCGCCAGGTTGGTCCCATCAATGGCCAAGACACAGAGACTATAGAACCCAGCTCCCGAAAGCACACAGTCGCATTCACGGCCGTGCAACATCTTATTATCTTATTTTTCCTTTGGAGAACCCGGCAGGCTACCAAAAGTATCCTGCCCGCACGGCACAGTCTGGCAAACTTCCCGTGTCATACTCAATATGCCAAATACCAGTAACAATGATGGGTTTTATTCTCCTAATCCTGAAAGAGCATTAAAATGGCTCTTTTAAAATCTCAGGGCTAGGAAGAAGGAGACGTTACTGGTGCCTGCTCGAGGAAATCAACGAACAACAGGATGATCATGATCGTGAATTGTTAATAATAGAATACTTCAGGTTTAGTCATTTGACCAGATATTACTATTAGCAGATTTGATGTATTTACCCAGTGTTTATTCTTCTTTATATTACCTAGAACACAATGCTCTTCAATCTGCTTTTGATTTCTCCTTACTTATTATCCCTCTGTTTTTTCTTATTCTCTATGTAGGTATGGTCTGGAAAATACAACTTTAAGCTCATACACACTGACTATTAATTTCCATGTAAATTAATACTTTGACAGTAGAGATTTCTTGGTATACATTTCTTGGTACAAATTATGTACCTTTAGTTTTGTTCTCTTTTTACATTTTCAAAAGTGCCATCAAACGTCAATGTCTAAGCATTTTAATGTTGGGTTAAAAACATGGTTCAAAGCGCTTAAAATGTCAATCCCAAATGCAGTTGATTCCCATATACCTATCAATGGAAACTACAGATGTTTTAAAACTTGAGCCTAAAAACAGTCATAAGAACCAAAGAGACAGTACAGTGGAAAAGGTGCTTGCCTTACACGTGGCTGACCAGGATTTGATCCCCAGCACCCTATATGGTATCCAAGATCCCAACAGGAGTGATCCTAAGTGCAGATCCCTGAACACCACTGTGGGCTTGAAAAACAAAATCTTTAAAAACTAGTGATCATAATCAGATTTTCATGTAACACATGGTCCACAAATCTCCACTGGGAGTAATCCCTGAGCACAGACCAGGAGTCGTACCGAAGCACTGATGAGTGTAGTGAATAATAATAATAATAATAATAATAATAATAATAATGATAATAATAATGGTTACTACCATAATAATAATAATGGTAACATAGCACTTGGGTTATATACATTAGGTGTTAGAGATACAGTAGGTTTTAAAGATCATTGCCTTGTTTATGGCCAGCAACTCTCATTGGATCCACAGCAATGCACAAACCTAAGGCCATCAGGGTGCTATGGGGATACTTAGCAGAGTGGGACCCACGAAGAACTCAGGCCCCTGTGCTGAGCCACCAGCCTGGTTGGACAAGAATCCCTGGGAGGAGCCTCTGGGCCTCCAGAACACTGCTTGAGAGGCCTCCCTCCCAAACAAGTCCAGTGCAAAGAAGTATTTACACAAGACACTAACACGAATATTTTGTGTGTTTCCTTTTTATACACCCATGAAAAACTTAGCACTACTTCCTTCTTGAATGGTTGAGAGTGAGAATCTCTGAAAATTCTTCCCCTCTATAAAAACATAAAAAAATGGAACAGCAAAGATAGTGTCAATATTTTGAGAACTCAAAGACTTGACCAATATGAAAATACCACATTTAATAAAAATAGTTAAATTTAAATGATGCAGCAAGATGTTATTCATGATCACTTGCCCTCCCCCCGCACTTTGTGCTTAGAAACCTGCATCCTTGCAACCATTTGTATGTATGAAATATGGAAACAACAGCTGCTTAATCTCCAAATATGAACAAGACTAATATGCTTGATTTAGTGACTTCTCTTGATCATTGTACTGAAAGTTCTTGCCAGGACAATTAATCAAGAACAATGGTATTACAGACATTAAGAATGGAAAGAAAGAAGTAAACCTACTTCTGTTTAATTATACTGTATACAGAAACCCTACAGAATACACACAAGCACTCAGGACTAGAACTAGTAAATAATCCAGTGAGACTTGAAGGCTATAGGCCAATATAGTCTTATACAAGAAATGAATAATATTAAATGCAATTAAGGGAAAAAATCATTTGCAATTGTAGTTCACAGCTTTTGATACTTGTAATTCATTAAGAATTATTGCACTAAAAATAAAAATATACATTGAAATAAATCAAATAAACAGTAACCATGTCTGTAAATAAGTATATAATTATACAGAGTATTATTAAAATGACAAGAATTCTTACATTCAAAACTATTCACACATCGAGAAATAAAATTGAATACCATTTCTTCCATCACAGACACAACTTAATAAAAAATTATATTTGCTTGCACAAATAGAGTTAATTAATAAAGCTCAGAACTTATATGTGAATAAATCAGTGTGACCTTGGATAAGTTAATAGCTATTTGCTTGCACAATAAAATGTAATGGTTAGAACATACATATAAGTAAATCTTCGGGACCTCAGATGTCCCTAGATAAGTTGATGCCTCCTTAAATATAACAATAAAAATTAAAATCACCAAAAAATAAGATAAATTGGACTCAATATAAATTAAAAACTCTTGTCTTAAATATATACTCTCAAAAATATGGAAGGCCAATACACAGAGAAAAAAAACATTTGTAAATCATGTATATAAATTAATATATGAAGAAATCATATAACTCAATAAGAAGACAATCCAGTTGGAAAGTGGGTAAGATTTGCATAGATACATCTTTAAAGAAGATAAACAAATGCCTAAACTTACATGAACTATGCTCATTATCAAATGTCATTTAGAAAATAAAAATTACAAATCCCAAGACATATCACATCATGCTGAGGAGGATAGATAAAATTCTTAAAAAGAGAAGACAGGGACATAAGAAGAAGGACAGGAGGAAAGGAGAATGCCTTACATGTGGCTGGCTCTGGTTCAAATCTCCAGTACCATATAATGTCCCCCAAGGACCACCAGGAGGAACCCTCTGAGCACAGAAATAGGAGTAAGCCTTGAGAACACCTGAATGTGGCCTCCAAACCCATCCCTCAAAAAAATAGATAAGATAATATGTGTTGGCAAGAATGTGCAGAAATTGGAACCATCATATGCTGACGGCTAGATAATAAAATGCTGCAGTTACTTTGGAAAAGAGTTTGACAGCTTCTCAAAATGTTAAAGGCAGTTATGATATGACCCCAAAAATACTTCTCCAAGGAACACAAAGAATTTGTAACAAAAATATCTATAAAACTTGTCTATGAATATTCATTGCAACATTATTCATAATAGCCCCAAAAGAAAACAACCCAATGGTGATCAACTATGAATGAATAAACAAATGTCTTGTATTCATATAAAGGAAAATCATTTTAAAGTAAATGTCAGCATTCTACTCCGTGCTATACTATGGAGGGATTTTAAAACCATATGCTAGAGGTTAATCACTGAACTCATGTGATATAGGATTTTATTTATATAAAATTATTCAATACTAACAGATACCTGAAGGCAGAAAATGATTTACAAAAGCATCAGTGGTGGCTTCTAATGGGTTCTGACTTTTTTTGGTGGAATAATCAAAATTTTCTAAAACTGGATATTGGTGGTGTCTGTAAAACTCTGAATATGTTAAAATAAATTATTTGCTCATTCTAAATCATGAATGATATGCTATGTGAAGTATACCCTAAAGAAGCTGTTCATAAAAATAACTAGTGTCAAAAATTAATGTAAGAAAAATATGCACTGAATCATAAAAAAAACCCTTAGTACAGTGACTGGCGTATTATTCAAGGAACATTAAATCTAATTAGCTGCAATTACTATTTGAAAACATAAAACATTTATGCAAATTTGTTTTTAAATTATACCTTAATATATGAATGCATCCATCTTACCTACTACTTCACTAATTTTGTCTTAAAATACATAATATGCCTTTAATAAGTATTATTTTATGACAATATCTGTAAAATATATTTCATCATTCCTATTAACTAGAAAACATTATAGTGGGACACAATCTCTTTTGCTTTACAAATCAGACCAATTTTATCTTGGCCTCATCATAATCCCCTTTTTCTATCATGTCGCTTCTTTTGTGAAAGCTTCTTACGTGTAAAATAACTATCGACTTTCACACATTAAAATATGCATGAATAAAAGATGCCTAGAATCACAAAAGAGTAACAACTAAGTAACCACCATCTCTAAAAGTACTTTTGGCAAAAGTGCAGAGCCACTTTACAACACAGTCTATTTTCAATAAAAAAGTGGAATTTTCTGGCATAGAGGAGATTAACTGTGTACTGGAGTTTGGGTTTTTTGTTGTTGTTGTTTCTGCTGACTTTCTTACAGGCTTCAAGACAGCTGCACTTGAAGACGGAATTTAACTATAAGCCTGGGGACTAGTTTTTGTGCTCTGCCACTTGATTAATGTCCCTATATTTTAGGACTTAGGTTTCTTTGTCAAAAGTTGGATGACATGATCTATAAGATTCTTTTAATTCCATAAGACCATGACTTGTCATGTTAACTTCTGAATAATTGCCTTGTATTATGAATTAATTCTCAATACTACACTTGTTCCTCATGCATCACTTTCTACGGAAAGAAAATACTTTCTTTACAAATTAAAGAAACCCCATAAGTGACTGTGAGAAATTTGAGTTAGTAAGTATAAGCCAACAGACATAAATAACTATCTTGGGGGATTACATAATTATTATGTAAATAACACATCATGCTTTCTAAGTGCTTTAAACCTATTAATTAGTTTTTCCTTTCAAACATGCTTAGAGTCAGCAACTTACCACACTCTTGCCTTCTAGGGATAGAACCAAAATGAGAAGAACAACTGGATTCTTAAAAGTCAAAAATAATGTTGTGTTATAAAAGCGGAATAATTTACAATTTTGCTGATTGAACACTAACCACATCATTAAAACTATATTCTATTTCATGTTTTGCATAATATATTTAAAATATTAGTGGTACTAGAAGACCTCAAAACATCAAGTTCTGGGACTGGAGTGATGGTACAGCACAGTGGTAGAGACTTGCATGCCTTGCATGCGGCCAACCCAGGTTTGATCCCTGGCATCTCTTATGGTCCCTGAGCATCCATCCCCAGGAATAATTCTTGAATTCAGATGCAGGAATAACCCTGAGTATCACTGGATGCGACCCAAAAAGACAAAAACAAAAAACAAAACAAAAAAACGTTAAGTTCTATGAGAAGAGTTTGGCAGCATAACTTGGGCTAGAAGTTTTCAAGATCTATTCTAAAAATATATATATAAACGATCTATATTGCAGCTGAAAAAAGACAAAGGAACCATAAACTATACTGACAATTCAGGTAGATTAGCAGAGTCATACTGGCAAATTCTGATTGCATAGGTGTAAAATAAGAAATTTTGTAGAGCAATGCTGATGGTGTAAGATTTAAATGTGTGTGTGTGTGTGTGTGTGTGTGTGTGTGTGTGTGTGTGTCAGTGGGGACTAAGCAAAAACAAGAAAAAGAAAGATGCAAGGAAGAAAAGAAAAATAAGGTAAAATTAAAGTATCCATAGTATTTGACAAAACTAAGATGATTATTATTTGTCCATTGATTTTGTTTTGGGGATCACACCCAGAAATGCTCAAGGTGTTACACTTGGCTCTGCATTCAGGAATTATCCTGGCAGTGCTTGGGACCATACGGGGATGCCTGGACTTGAACCTGGGTTGGTCACATGCAAGGCAAACCACTACCCAGTGTACTATCACTCCGGTCCTGTGAAATTACTTTTAAATATTTTGGGCTGGAGTGATAGCACAGCAGTAGGGCATTTGCCTTGCGTGCAGCCAGCCCAGCCAAGCCAGGTTCGATTCCTCCGCCCCTCTCGGAGAGCCTGGCAAGCTACCAAGAGTATTCAATATGCCAAACACAGTAACAACAAAGTCTCCAATGGAGACGTTACTGGGCCCGCTCGAGCAAATCGATGAACAACGGAAGAACAGTGTTTGTATAGTTGATGGTTATTCTGCCAAAGTACTATGGCAATATTAAGTTATTTAACCATAGAAGTGGCACTCACCAATAAAATCACTGGTAATAAGGACTATCTGAAATTCTTTCTACCTCCCTCACGTATCACACTGATCCACCCAGTCATTTTTTATGACTCATCAACCATATTGTCTTTTCAGAACATTCCATATTAGTTTAGTTTTATTAAAATTTTGCTTGTTTTTCAATCTGATATTTCTGATCTGAACTCTTCATTCACATGGCCATTTCTATCCAATTATAATTTATTTGTAAAAAATTAAAGTTTATATTATAAATAAATGCAACTTTGTCCTCAGGAACACAAATCTATGAGTTTTGGAAATGATTGAACTATGCAAACATGATACTGTGAACTACAATTATAGTTATAGGTACATTATCCAGTCATATTAGGAAATCTGTGATTATCTCCATAGCTCATAAAAACAACCACTAACACCCTATGCCTGTTCTATAAACTCAGATAAGACTTTTCAAAGAGCCCTAAAGGTATTTTCTAGTAAGAATTCAAGTCTGACTTTGTGAAGTATTAGAAAGTTCATTTACAGTTAAATGGATACTTCGCTGGCAATATTTAGTCTATTCTTATTGCTTTACTAGTATGGTTTCAGTCACTCCCAATAATTTCCATCAATCCTCAGCATAAATGCTATGCACAAGCTTCTAATCAGTAGGCAAAGCTTTCTCCTATGGAATATGCACGTGACCAATATCCCCAATTAAAGCAATCCTCTATTAAATTATAATGCAATATAACTTTGATACAGCTATAAAACAATTTTTATCCTAATTGTAAGTAAAGTAAAAGTAAAGGCCCTCCCGTTGATCGTCGATTTGCTCGAGTGGGCCCAGTAACGTCTCCACTGGAGACTTTGTTGTTACTGTGTCTGGCATATCGAATACTCTCGGTAGCTTGCCGGGCTCTCCGAGAGGGGTGGAGGAATCGAACTCGGGTCGGCCATGTTGGCCGCTTGTAAGGCGAACGCCCTACCCACTGTGCTATCGCTCCTGCCCAGCGATATGTACAATCCTAATTGTACATAATAGATTTTGTTATAAGATGAATTTTAAATTGTTTATTTTACATACTTATTTGTTACAACTCTGCTGTTATCTTAAAGTCCCCAGAGGTTGACACTATGGTAGCCTTCTATTCTAGTGTTTCTTGAATTTTTCCCGCACAATGCGCCCTTCCAGTCTTCACTCCTTCCTGTGATGCTCTGTCCTATTGATTCGTCCTAGTTTCAGGATGTGAGACTTGCCCTCATGTACATGATTTTCACCCATGGCCTCTTGGAAGATCCTGGAACCCCAGGATACAGATACCACAACTGAGAAGTGCTGCTCTATGTAATTCCTGAATACTATGCCTATTACAATACCTAAGGTATGGTTAACACAAATAATAAATACCTGATGAACAGGCATGTATGCATGCATGAATGGTCCAGTGAATAGTTGAATTATTTAGCCATATTTTCTTTCCTGAATTCTAGCCTAATTTGTGCCTACTGAATCTAGGTATAGATATCTAGAAGTGGGTTTGTCCTTTCCCCTATTTTTTCTCGGTCTCAGTCTTCTATAATTTCACTAAGAAATATAATTATGAATCCACCATTCTATCTCTGTTTCTCTACTGTTTCCTGTCTATTTTTTCTCTTTTCCCTGATACCAACAACAGACACGTCTTCCAGAGATATTATCAGCTCACAGATCAATTTTAAGCCATTTCATGATACATGAAAACATCATCATTCTGTATTCTATAAAGTTCATCTTTTTCAGTTGTCTTTGCTAACAAATTACTAATTCCTTTGTCCAGATAAATTACTAATTCCTTACTGAATCCACAATGTCCAGGACATAGTATATAACTTAAATCTAAAAATGAGTTTTGAAATTATTCCTTAAAATTCTGCATATCCAGATCTATTTTTCAAATATGATTTCTGAATTTCATAATCCTGGCATTTTCAAATTTTGACTACTGTATATTTCCCTCACCCTGGGAATTGTTGTGTTATTACCAAAGAAAGACTTTTATGACTATTGTGCTCTCTAGAATATGATGGATCTCCCATTCCTTAGTTCTTTGAGCTCCAAAGACAAAATTAAAGACCATGTTCCACAAAGTCATTTAGATTGTTCATAAAAGAGTTATGTGACCACACTTAGAAAATGTAAAGCTTAAAATCTGTAAATATCTTTGACTGATATCACTTATTTAAAATTTTCACTGTGTATAAAATAGAAAACACAAATTCTGCTATGATAGAAATCAAAGCACCACAATTCATCTAAGCTAGATAAAAATTAAGGGAGTAGGCAGTTGCTCACGGTGCTATAATTTTAATGATTTGGTACAAAAAACCATACATTGCATTTTAACATTCATTTAAGTTATAAAATTTTTTAGTTTTATTGTGGAAACAAAGCAAGTGTGATTTATCTTCCACTGAAATAAAATAACAAAGCCCTTTTCATCTTTAAATCAATTTAGCAAAGCTCTGTCTATGAACAATCAATGCACTATTTAATAATGCTTGCTGATCCATTAAGAGCAGTTACTGACAGGCTTCAAAGCGGCAAATAAATGTAACAAATTTTAATTTTTAGTTTGTTTAAATAAAATAAACTTTCATTTATTTACTACTTCAAGGCAGTAATAAAAGTAATAAACTTTCATTAATTCAGTTTTTCAGAAGTTTTCTTTATGTATATGGTTTAGGTCATTCTAAATACTGACATTACATAACCAGACTCATTTACACTGAATTACATGATTTTATTTTATGACATAACGAATGTAGTATCCTGGAGTATAAATAAGCAGTTAGAAAGGAGAGGTATCATTCTCAATTAGCCAGACCTCGGCTGGTCCATGTTTAATGTCATAATACAAAAAAATAATCCAGCTAATGTCGTTGTTAGAACCTACATTTATTAGAAAAGTCAGGAAAATGCTCTAGTTATGCATGTCCTCAGTATATACTGGGTAATTAAATCCATATGCCTCAATCAATCTGGGAAGAATATAAATATTAAGAGGGAAAAGGAAGAAACAAGCTTATTGTTTGGCATGGTTAAATATATAACTACATTCCAAATCAGGCTATACTCTGAACTTAAATATTCTGGAAGCAATTTCCATCTTAATTCCTTATAAACTGCTGATGAACACAAACATAATTCATATTCTAGGCTTTAATCTAAGAATCTAGAAGCCACTATAAGTTAATGAGCTTTCCTTACTCCACAGAACACTAAAATATGTGGTTTGAGGATAAAATAAAAGAGGAAGGAAGGTGTATTCTAAGAAACAATTAGCACATTTTCTAACTGGAGAGCTCAAACTTGTTCTCACACTTAAAAAAAAGTTTCAGAATGCTTTCAACATGTCAGACAAATAGAGCAAATCAGTAGAGTAAAACCTGAGCTGATAATTCCAAAGAGACTTGAAATCAGAGTCATTTAGAGTTCATTATTTAAGTTTTACCAAAAGAGGGTAGACCTAAGCCTTGTTTTGAAAGATAAGACAGAAGTGGAAGGATTGCAAAGCCAAGACAAGAATGCAGAAAAAAGGCCTAGAACGAATAAAAACCCAAAAATGGAAATGAGCAAGGTTAAATTGCTGTGCTTTCCAAGCTACAGAAAAATCAAGCAGGATTTGAACAATCAGGAAAATGCAGGGCCTGTGACACGGTGTAGGAGAATTAATCCTACAAAATATCAGTCCCATACAATTTAACAAACAGGTTAATTGCACATTTTTCAGTAGAGAGTAAAGTTTTGATGGGAAGCAAAACAGCACCAAAACAAAAAACATCATTGTCTTAAAGAGTTGTGTGATAATCAAAATTATTCCAAACTACATTCTAGATAGTCAATAACTTTCCTTGCAGACTGAATCATCCTTTCATGATTTATCTTTACAACAGTAAATGTCAGAATATGCTGTTTATTTGTGCTATTTATACCCCAGTTACTTTCAAAACAGATTTTTTGAAGGGCACAGATAGAGTAAAATCATAAAAGAACATTAAAATAGTAAATGAGGCTGAGCAAGAATCTAGCAGGAACATTAAACTAAGAAACGCCACCACCACTTAACACAAAGCTGACGCCTTATTTTCCAGCAACCAAATCCAAAGCTAATAAGTAAGACAAATTAATTGCACTCATTTATTTCAGCACGAAGCAAATTGTATTGATCACATTGTATGCAAACAATTATGGCCAGAAACAGTAAAAGGCTAATTCATCAAGAGCTTATTTTTTTCCGGTTTTATTTCAAAGAGGAATTTGTTGTCCAGAGTTTAAATGAACACCCGATTAGCACAAGGAAGGATTGGCATCAAACATATCAAATTTCAAAAACTAGAATGTTCTTAGGGCTAGTTCATGAAATAAACTTTGATAAAACTTAGAGCAAAATATTTGTGAAAATGGTGTAAAGGCAATTACATAAAGTAAATAACAAAGGTACCCTTATAGTAATTTTATTTGAAAATTAGGAGCAATGTCTTTCTATATTATGCAACTAAAGATTCTACTGAAGACTGACAATAAAACTTAAGTACAATGTAAAATAAATGTTTATAATTCAAGAAAAATAATGCAGGAAAATTTCATTTTAGTAACCCGGTGTAAGAGATTAGAAGAATGAAGGGTGTGATAGACACTTTCCAAGATATCTGTCATTCAAAACATTTTTCTCCTTTTCTTTTTAAGTTGATCCCACCTTAACTCTGAGCTTCTCCAAGCTTTTGAGGTCTATTTGTATTTTACAAACTATGGCACTGTTTGCAGTGAAAATGGAAACAGAACTGCATGCTGAACTAGAGCATCATTTTGAAACATTCAGATTGAGCCTTAATGATTCCTTCCAACAGAAGCGAGTAAACGCAGGAGCATTGAGAAAGTCATTTTTAACCATAATCCCACTTGCTCTTGCTTAAAGGCAGGACGGAAGAGACTAGAAGGAAAGGAAGTGATGGCAATAGAAGGGGAAATGAATGGGTTTAGCAAGGGGAGGATGAAAAGGGAAAGGGCAGAGGAAAGAGAAGAGAAGGGAATAAAAACAGACACGCAAGGAAGAAAAATAGACTTCCTGATTTCTTCCCAGTCACCTTTCAATTCTTGCTTCTATTTTTAGGGCTTCCGAGACCATGAAATTTTCCCCCTTTGGTTACATCTTTCTACAACTTAAAAAATATCCTAATATTCACTGCCTGTGCTTTAACACCGGGGCAAGGAGAGAAGAAATAGGCATAGTTTGGGGCCATCCTTGCCTTATTCATAATAATTCAAGCTCATCAATGCTTTGGGAATGTGGAAATACTAAAGTCCAAGCTGTCAAGTTGTCCTGATGCAGCCAGGAATTCTACTCCAGGGTTCTCAAATACTGCATAATTTAGTCCCTAAACTGGTTAGCTTTTACCGTGATGGTCAACCTTGGATATATTTTGCCAAGTTCCATTTTAATACATTTAATGCTTGCTTTGTTTCCTGCTTCTCCTTACAACTAGTTAGATTCATACTTTTCACCTTGGCAAACATTTTTTTTTTTGTCATTAGTGAGAAGTTGTCCAGAGTAACTTAGGGTCATGCTATAAACTTAAAGGTACTGGAGGGGCTGGAGCAGTAGCACAGTGATAGGGCGTTTGCCTTGCCTGCGGCTCGATTCCCAGCATCCCATAATCCCATGTGGTCCTCTGAGCACTGCCGGGAATAATTCCTGAGTGCAGAGCCAGGAGTAACCCCTGTGCATCACCAGGTGTGACTCAAAAAGAAAAAAAAAGGACTGTAGTGATGACACAGAGGATAGGATGCATGTCCTGCTTTCGGTGCCCACCCAGGCTCATTTAATACTTGACACTATTCTGATTCCCTGAGCCCACCAGGGGTGATTCCCTCAGTGACAGGAGTAAGCTCTGAGGACAGCTGGATGGGTCAGCCCTCGCCCCCAAAAGTAAAAAAATTACAAGCAAAAGTTATTTTAGGGAACAAATAAATGATTCAAGAAATACAATCTTAACACATACCATGTACAATATACTTTGAAGACACAGTTAAATCATCTTTAGAAATGTATAATATCATTTTTAAATATGCCTAACAAACAGCATAATATTTTTTGGTAACTCTTCACATGTCATTGTAATTTAATTTGGACTTTAAAAGTTTCTGTCTGCTGTATTTCTATATAATATTGATTCTGCTAAACTAGATTTCCCCCCTATAACTAACTACAGTATATAGTTAACTGAACTGCAGTGTAATATTCTTTTTTGCACAGAATGTTAAGGGCAAGTTTCCTTTCACATGAATACTTATATTGGGTCTGTTTATGTACTGATTTTTTCTGCTTCTGTTCCTTTTGTATAGCACAGTATAAATAAGATTTATAAAGATATAAAGATTATAAAGATTTATACCTGTAATTGCCAAAATATAAAGTCTTTTAATTCTATTTATTCAGTTTATAAACTAAATCTTTCCATTCTATCAATTTTAAATATGAACATGCATGCATGCATTAATTCTGATAATTTGACAATCCTTTCTGATCACCAGGGTTATTCTAATAATATGTTAAATATTAATAACTTCATCCAGGATCTATTAAACGCATCTCTCTCTCTCTTTCTCTCTCTCTAAATCTACTTAACTATAAAAAATACTTTCCTCTTGTCTGTGAATTAAGGTATCAGAATACTGATATGGTTACAAATTCTGGAAATACACAATGTATTTCTGAGCTGAAATCATCTAGAGAAAACTTGGCTGTTGTTATTTTGCAGTAATGGAGATTCCTATTCCATTCTCTACAGTCTTTATTCTCACATAGTTAAGTAGCACATTTAAACACAGATATTCAGGGATTTAGCTTCAAAATAGAGCTATTCAAAGTGCTTACAAAATAGGACCTAAAAACACATTTCTATGATAGTGTCTTGCAAACATGGCAGCATCTTTACAAAGGCATAATCCACCTAGTTCACTGATCTTAAAGTTTTCCTTTACAGAGTCCCGAGAGCAGTTCAAAGGTAACTCTGTATTGATTGAAGGAATTAAGGGCGCAGAGTGTTCAATACCACCAGTCTGTGTAAGCCTGAAAAATCACCAACTGAAACTGTTCTAAAGGACCTATGTTGGACACTGCAAGAGATTAAAATGGAACCTGAACACTGACTTTATTTTCCTGGAATTTATTTTGAAGAAGACACAAAATACAAAGTGAAGGCAAGTAATATCTGATCCTTCTTTAATATATATATATATATATATATTTCTGCTGTGTAAACACTATAGGATTTCACTTCAGAAGAGTTCATGGGAGTGAGACAAAAATCTAGACTGCAGAGATGAAGCTGGATTAAACAAGCAGAAAGAATGATGGAGAGAAAGGCTGGGGTGAGAGAAAGGCAGAAACAGCCACCTGGAATTTAGTTGACGTCCACAGAGAAGCAGAGAAGGATGCCCCTGTATCCTTCACACTCTCTGATTTTCCCCTCATGATTCCAATCCAGTGAAAGAACTGTAACATTATTTAATGTTTCTGTTGGGTTCACTCAGAAAGATGTCTTCTCTGCAGCTCGGAGACAGAGGATGTCCTCTGTGTACAGTTCTCATTCTCAGGATCAGAAGATTGTGAGAGTCGAATGGCTGATGGCTTCTCATGCTCTACAAGGACAAATGATGCCCAGGGAGGCATGTCCTGCTACCATTGAGAGACAGACAGACAGACGGACGGACGGGCGAACAGACAGACAGAGATAGAAACGTAGACAGAGAGAAGCAGAGAGAGACAGAAAAGGATTAATGGTAGTCAAATGACTCAGTGGTCTGTAGCCTGGGCTCTCTAAGGATGACTGAGATCACTAACAAAAATTCAGTTTTCCTGGAGAAAAGGTGATTATCTTGGCATCTCAATGGTTGAGGGGAATAGCTCAATACAGACAGATGAACAAGCCAAGCATGTAGTGAGAGATAAAAGCCCATTTGTATAAATGTCACTCATCTTAAAATATAGACGGGAGATGTTTTAAAAGATTATACCTCATTTACAGGTATGTAACTTTTGACACTAAGGGCCAACATACTAGTAAAAAGGAGCATGGGGGTCAAAATTGAAGATGAAAATCTTCCATCAGCTTACATGACTAGAGGTGAAGACAGGGGAGCAGAACTGGGAGAGAACATGATTAAAGGGAGTTTTGGTTTTGGTGATTGCATAGAAAATTAATTTGGGGAGAGCACAATCTTCAGCAGAGGCAGAAAGAATATGCGCAATGATTAATTATTAAGGATCAAGGGAATCTCAAGATAAATGCAGAAAAATGGGAGAAAAGAGGGAAAAAGAACTAGAATATGTCAGGATATCGGAACAACCATCAGCTGCAAAGGTGAGATGCCATTATGTATCCCCAACATCATTGAAACTCTTCATGTTGGAAATGGGGAGAAAAGTGAGGAAAGGGGTTAAATAGTTCAATATTTTTTTCTTTCTGGGTCACACCAGTGATGCACAGGGGTTACTCCTGGCTCTGCACTCAGGAATTACTCCTAGCGGTGCTCAGGGGACCATATGGAATGCTGGGAATTGAACCCGGGTCGGCCACTTGCAAGGCAAATGCCCTACCCACTGTGCTATCACTCCAGCCCCAAGTTCAATAATTTTTGAACAACATGCCAGGGTATTAGGTCATCTTTTCATCAGAGCAGAAAAGTAGTGAGACTATAGCTAAGAATAAGACAAAAGTCAGAGAAGTATTGGGGTCCAGCTGCGGGGGAGCAGCTGAAAATAGGTTGAATAGATGTGAGATGAAGAACAGGCTGAACAGATAGAAGCAGTGGGCAGGCTGAGCAGTTGAACCCTATTTAGTAAGTCTTATATTTACACTGCTGGCAGATCAGAGTGGTAACTGCTGACAAAATTGCTTTGACATATCAATGAATTAGAATGAGTGCATATACAACAGGATTGTTGGTACCTGAACTTGACTAAGACAGCATAGAATAGATGACTGGATGATGAACTATAGTAATAGCAGTAAATAGAGTTATAATACTCCAAGTACACTAGTAGCATAGCTTAATATGACAACAATGCTAAGCACAATGAATTTAGAAGTGCTTACTATTATTATTGTTATTATTTCTCTTTGAGACCAGTTGTAGTTACTGGTTAACATATGCCTCAGAGACCTGGGCCCTACGCAAACAAGATGAGAACGCCATTCAGGTCTCCCAAAGAAGAATAGAAAGAGCTATGCTTGGAATATCACGTTTCACTCAAATGAGAGAACGAATCCTGAGTTCTGACATCCGTCGACGATCAAGGATCAGGGATGCTGTCTCATTTGCCAAGGTGTCGAAAATCAGATGGGCTGGTCACGTAATGAGATTTAAAGACGACCGTTGGACTAGAGCTGTTACTGATTGGATTCCACGGGATGTCAAGAGACCGCGTGGCCGCCCACCTACCAGATGGTCAGACTTCTTTGTCAAGGTCATGAACGATCGGTTTGAGGCCCTCCATGTTCCCGGAGCGAAGAGATGCCATTGGGCTACACTAGCACGCGACAGGGACAAATGGAGACGTTACTGGTGCCCGCTCGAGCAAATCGACGACTAACGGGAAGTTAAGTGATTAAGTGAAGTGATTTCTCTTTGATGTCTAAGAAACTCAGGTTTAAGAAAATTAAAACAACTTGACTTAGGCTGTCTAGAGAGTAAAAGGCAGGAGAGAGGCATGAACTCTGGATGATTCTGCAGTTTAGAGGGTTCCACCATCCTGCAAAGAGAATCAGTGAGGACGATGGGAACTCTAGAAGGAAGTAAGAGATAAGCATGCTCGAGCCTCGAATACAGTCATCAATACTAGGTAAATGTATAAATAAATAGACTAACAGGGTTTATCTGCACATTTCCCCTCATTCCAGTCTGATTTAAATGGAGTGATAAGAACCTGTATATCTCTCCACAGCTGACAGGAGAGTGGACCATTTGCGGTCTGAGGCGATGATGACTTTTGAAAGCAGATGACCTGGGGGTGAAATAATACTTCGCTCACCAGGTGGGGCAGGCTCACCTGAAGGCCTGGGAAAGCCAGAGAGAGCTAGGTTTCCTTAAGAGACTGAGAAACAGCTTCTTTAGAAAGAAGAAGGTCTACAGCAAGACTCTTTGAATGTCTTCCCAGGAAGATGGTTAGAGTTTCTCTGGGCTTGCTTTTCTTTTCTTTTCTTTTTTTAATTTATTTTTTCTTTTTTCTTTATTTTTTAATTTTATTTTTAAAAGTAGAAACTCAAAGCCAGTACTGCTCTGTCCTATCAGTCTTTTGAGAAGACAATTGCTGGCATGGAAATTCAATTGCAAACACATTTTATAAATCCTCTCAATAGTTTGTAGTTTGTTGTGGTGAGGGCAGGGGAGGCCACACCTAGTGATGTTCAGGATGACTCCTAGCTCTGCACTCGTGGATCACTCCTGGTAGGCTCAGGGGACCATATGTGGTGCTGAGAATGAACCCAGGCCAGCAGCAGGCAAAGCAAACTCCCTCCCGGCTGTTCTACCTCTCAATCCCTGTCTCCTCAACAGTTATTTTTTTGGGGGTCACACCCGGCGGTGCTCAGGGGTTACTCCTGGCTCTGCACTCAGGAATTACTCCTGGTGGTGCTCAGGAGACCATATGGGATGCTGGGATTTGAACCCAGGTTGGCTGTGTGCAAGGCAAATGCCCTACCTGCTCTGCTATCGCTCCAGCCCCCTCAACAGTTTTTGATATCACTATTGGGATGCAGGAGTTTGAGAATGTGGTTATAATCCTCAGTGCATTTTAGACTGTAGTTAAATAAAAACCACACAAATTGATAACTATCCAGACCTAATAAAGTAAATAAACATTGTAATCATTAGCATCCTAATTTTTTTCAAAGTAAAAATTAAAATGGTGTACTTTTCTTTTTGAAAAATAGTCTATCTCTAAATTCTCATTTCTAGTGAGATCTATGATAACAGCTGGAGCAAAGAACCAGAAATGCTTGATCAACACTGCACTTTGCTACCATCACACCTCTTTTTACCATGGGTCTTTTGAAGCCCTTTACAGTTTTAAATAACATTTACAAATGTAATACTGTTTCTATGTGGGGGCTGTCCTACCTATATAGCAAGTAGGACATTTGCCTTGCATGCAGTCAACCCGGGTTCAATTCCCAGCATCCCATATGGTCCCCTGATCACTGCCAGGAGTAATTCCCAAGTGCAGAGTCAGAACTAAGCCCTGTGCATGACTGGGTGTGGCCCCAAAAATAAATATAATACTGTTTCTATGCTTGAACAACTGAAAAGTGAACTGAGTTACATATCCGAAACTACAGAAACTACTTAAGGGAAATATTTAGATTGTGTCTAATTTAAACAGATAGTCCACTGGGCAAAGGCTGTGCCTAATTCCATGTTAGGTGCAGCATATTGTAAAATGTTGGCCTCAATAAATGTAAAATAATAACAGCAGTCCCCCCCCATTTAAAGTATATAATTACATCAACCCCCTACCATGCACCAAACTCAGTGACAGATCCTTTGTTATTAAATCCACAGCCCTAAAGTCACACACAGTACTGCAGCTTTGACAGAAGCTCCAGGAAAGTCCGCCCTACTTTAGGTAAAAAGCTAAATAGCTAGAAATCCCTAAAGAGCACCTTAATGTATCATCCCCCAACTATATTACTTACCCAAGTATAGGAAATCTTCCCTATGCTTCCAACATGGAATCCAAACACCAAGTGGAAACACGTTCTCCACGTTAATTTGGAAATAAGTCATGGAATAAAATTACTCTTAGCTAATTTACCATTTCTCTCTCCTAAAGAAACATGGTAAGCCGCTGGGCGAAAGCTCTGAAGTCTTTATACAGGAAACGTTCAATGGGTTCCCATGCTTGGGTTCAAAGTGAGCTATTATCCAACTAGCCTGAACTGAGGGGGAAGAAAAGTGACTCACGTACAGCTTTATTTGAAACATTTGCACGAGAATGAACTAAGCAAAGCAACGGGCCAAGTTAAAAGATACTGCAAAAAAGTAACTGCTAACTGAAGGCCCTTGAAGAGGAATTTTGGAGTGGAAAGCATTTTTGTTTCATTCCATCACCACTTTTTTCTCGCTTCTTCTGTTTGTACTGGAGTGCTCGCACTCGAACATTAGTTTCACAATCACCTATTCTCCATTTGGTATTGATGAGACTCAACATATGCTCCGCAATTCACTGCTACTAAAATAAGAAATGCAAATTCAGCTCAGTGCGTTCCAAGTCGAATGTTCAGCTGGGCCCATGTTCCTTTGTAGTTCGTGTGCAGTATTATCATTAGCAGAGAAGGGTTAATGGCAAAGGCGTACGATTGTTTAAAAATTCACATTACCAAAGTGGATTGCATTGCATCTACTGAAGAGATCAACAATGTAAGCCGACCCTAAGCTACGATTGCAGAAACAAAGCTTTCATTTTAAATCTTTGGAAACAAGCATAAAATGGACAAAAGGAAAAATGCTTCTGATCTATGAACAAGGCTGGCCCTACATACTTTTCATCCTGACTCAATTTTAGAACCATGGTAAACGTGCAGAAAATGCACCATCTCCCAGAGATGGCATCATTACATTACACCATACTGGCATTTTTGAAATTGCTACTTCTCTCTAACTAGAAATCTACCAGAAATCCTTTATTAAATCTTCTCCTTTTGTGGAGAATCGGCCACAACGCAGAGGTGTCTATTCTTTAGGATGGTCTCGCCCTGTGCTCTTTTATCTTCTAATGAGAAGGTAAAGAATGATTCTGAAAAACACATTCCTGAGCCAGTTTCACAGTTTAACCCCCTGGCAGCGGTATTTCATTACCAACTATATTGGCATGTGGTAACTAAATGCTACACCCCCAATTAGTGACGGGGACCGAGGCTATCCTGAGGACTGATGGACAGACAAAGTGTAATTTTTCCTAATAATTCGGAAGAGTAGGAGAAGGGGAGATAATACCGTGTGCAGAGTGTTTCCCTTGCACTCAGTCAAGACAAACTCGATCCCTGGCACCCCTGAAGGGTTCCTGAGTCCTTCCAGGAGTGACTACAGAGTGCAGAGCCAGGAGGAAGCCCCAATCACATCCAGTCTGGGCCCCAAAGAAACAAACAAAAATAAACTTGAAATTACTGCAATATTGATCCCCCATCTTAAAAACGAAGAAATCGAGGCTCAGAGTGATCAAAATAATTCACTCTTAATCAGCAGAAAGGATCGGTAACTTCAACTCAGGTCTGACTAAAGGTTCAGTTCACAGACTTCAATTCCCATGGTGCTTTTCCTAAAAACTTTCTGTACGTTGGATATTCTTTTTAATAAGTTATCTGAAAATCCTATGTAAATTGAAATCTCTCATATATAGTTTCTATACAAGTACTGAATTTAACAATGAGGTACATCTTAGGTGTCTGTAATTAAGATTATGTATTTCCAGAGTCATCATTAATATTGTATGGCTAGCAACATGGAAAGAAATCTTCATTATCAAATTAAACTCAAGGACATATTAAATTCTCCCACAACATGTCAGATATTTTGGGCAAATCATTTGATACCTTTAATTCTTCAGAACATGGTGGGAAACTTGTAAGAGAAACAAATAATAAGTTACTCACAAGAACCTCAGCAGTCAAAATACTCCAAATGTTTTGTCTACTAACGCCATGCATTTAACACATAGGGAGGAACTTCAGCTTCACCACTGGTTATGTGTTTTTTCTTGTTCGTACTAAACTAAAAATAAGAATTAGGAAACACGAAGATTTGCAAGAGATAATGTGAAAGTCAAGACTTTCCAGAATTATCAGAAAACAATGCTAGTCAAAATACTCCTAAGAATTAAAAATGTGGGTCAGGAATGAATATATAGAAACAGGTATCACTTCTACTGTGCTTTTTTGCATCCTCGGGATATATTACCAGAAGTGGTATTGGTATTGTATTGTCTGTACCTATATGTCATTGCAGGACTGTTCACAATAGCCGAAATCTGGAAACAACCCAAGTGCCCTAGAACTTTGGTACATCTATACAATGGAATACTATGCAGCCGTTAGGAGAGATGAAGTCAAGAAATTTGCTTATAAGTGGATAGACATGGAGAGTATCATGCTAAGTGAAATGAGTCAGAAAGAGAAGGACAGACATAGGAAGGAATGCACTCATTTGTGGAGTATAGAATAACATAAAATGAGGCTGACACCCAAGTACAGTAGATAGAAGGGCCAGAGGGGTTGCCCCATAGCTGGAAGCCTGCCTCATGAGTAAAGGGGAGAATGCAGATGGAACAGAGAAGGGATCACTAAGAAAATGATGGCTGGAGGAATGTCAGGATGGGAGATGTGTGCTGAAAGTAGATAATGGACCGAACATGATAACTTCTCACTGTCTGTATTGCAAACCATAATGCCCAAAAGTAGAGAGAGTATGGGGAATTTTGTCTGCCATGGAGGCAGGGGGAGGGTGGGAAAGGGGGGTATACTGGGGAGACTGGTGGTGGGGAATGTGCATTGGTGGAGTGATAGGTGTTTGATCATTCTGTGATTGTAACCCAAACATGGAAGCTTGTAACTTTCTCAGGGTGATTCAATAAAATTAAAAATAGATTTAAAAAAAATGTGGGGCAGGGGCCAGAGTGATAGTATATTGGATAGGGTGTTTGCCTTGCACGTGGCCGGCCCAGGTTGGATCCCCTGGCCTAGTATCCCATATAGTCCCCTGAACACCACCAGGAGTGATTCCTGAGTGCAGAGCCAGGAGTGACCCCTGAGCACCACTGGATGTGACCACTCCAAGTAGCTAAAAAAAAATGCAGGGCCAGGGATATAATACAGCAGTACAGCAGGTAGGGCACTTGCCTTGCTTGCAGCTGTGCAGATGAACCAGTGTTCCATTTCTTGAATTCCATCTGATTCACCAGCCCCACCAGGAGTGATTCCCTAAGCACAGAGCAGGAGTAAGCCCTGAGCACTGCAATGCTGGAAGTGGCCCCCAAATGAAAGCAAAACAAAGCAAAACAAAAATGGAAAGTATAGAATTCCAATGAACACTACAGTAGAGGTAAAAAATATCATAGTCACTCTAATGTCAGGTTTATTTAAAAATAATATAGCATTGTAGCACTGTTCTCCTGTTGTTCATCGATTTGCTCAAGCGGGCACCAGTAACGTATCACAACAAATTGTGAGACTCGTTGTTACTGTTTTTGGCATATCGAATACATCACAGGTAGCTTACCAGGCTCTGCGGTGCAAGTGGGATACTCTCGGTAGCTTGCCGGGCTCTCTGAGAAGGACAGAGGAATTGAACCCGGGTCGGCCACATGCAAGACAAACACCCTACCCATTGTTCTAATATTAGGGCATTCGCCTTACAAGCGGCCAACATGGCCGACCCGAGTTCGATTCCTCCGCCCCTCTCGGAGAGCCCGGCAAGCTACCGGGTGTATTCGATATGCCAAACACAGTAACAACAAAGTCTCCAATGGAGATGTTACTGGGCCCACTCGAGCAAATTGACGATCAACGGGAGGGCCTTTACCTTTACCTTTTACTAAATAATCACATTAAATACATGAAGCATAGTATATGATATGCTCTCTGAAAATACTCAGTAATCTGCTAAAAAGTATAACATTTAGCAATATTAAAATATTTATATTATGTTAAAATGTAATTTTATATGTTAATGCTATGTATTTAAATATGGTTGCATAAAGATAAATATAATAAAGGTCAATATTGGGCAAGAGGTTTGGGGTCATCCCTAGTTGTACTCAGGACTCACTACTGGATCTTTGTTCAGGGATCACTCTTGGAGGTGCTCCACTAACTAACTATATGTTAGTATTGAGGAGAGAACCAGATCCTAACCCCTTAGCCCCTATAAAGAATCAACATTTTCACATGAGGAATATTGGAGACAAAGGCCTATTAGAAAATTTTTTTCAGTTATAAATCTGGACTGACAGATGATAAGTTCTTTAGAAAAGGTATCTAACACAGTTGTAGTGAACTCAAATGTGAAGTTTAATTACTATGGAATCCAACAAGTACAATACCACTTTATAGTTTATTGAAGTTGTCCTCTTGTACTTAGGCATTTATTTACACGTTTGCTCTTCCTTCATTAACTATGAATGAAAGGTTAGGAAATTTAACGATGAGGAGGGAGTTTTGATTTTTGTGTAAAAGTTGCTAATAACTGTAATAAAATCTTAATCAACACGGATGAGAAAAAATTAAGTGCCAGTGAGCTGATGACAAGTTTATTACTTAAATAACTCTAAACTCCTGGTAGGTAAAACTCCTATGAATAAATCTTTATTTCCTTTACAAGACTTAGGAAACCATAAACCTCGGGATAACTGAGCGCATAAAGTTCGTTATGCTTTCACAAGTTCACAATTGCGTATAGTGAGGAGAAGTCAAGGGGAACTAAGTTTATTGCAGGCTCTATAACTATCTTGTTTGCTCAGTCTTACTATCCAGAAAATGAAAATAAAAATTAAGCAGGATATACAGATATACAGGCAAGGGCATCCTATAATAACTCAAAATATTTTAATATTACATATATAGGCTGGAGCGATAGTACAGCGGTAGGGCCTTTGCCTTGCATGCGGCTGCCCCGGACGAGCCGGGTTTGATTCCTCCGTCCCACTTGGAGAGCCCGCCAAGCTACCAAGAGTATCTCGCCTGCACGGCAAAGCCTGGCAAGCTATCCGTGACGTGTTCAATATGCCAAACACAGTAACAACAAGTCTCAACATGGAGACATTACTGGGCCCACTCGAGCAAATCGATGAACAACGGGAGGACAGTGCTACATATATCCACATATATTTTAATAAATGTAAGTATTGATGTTACATATATTTTATATACATGCAAAGTGTACGTAGATGTACAAATACATGTTCAAATGCCCTTTAATAAAGAGGCCTTAATATATTTATGCTAAGGAATTACTGAAGTATTTACAAAAAGTCTACATTACAGATGACATTAAAAGCGTTCCGGTTCATCATGTGCTGCAGATTCTCCACACAGATAAGTGACAACGCAAGGAGAGCATTTTCAATAAATACAAATTTAATTTTTTCTATTTTTTATTATATTACTAATAATTAGAAAATCTGGAAAAGACTGAGCTGTGACTCTCCATATCTCATGAGCAGCCTCATACTGCGCTAATAAGCAAGTGGGTTCCTATACAGCAGTGTCTACGTGTATGTTTATAAAATACCTGCAAATTTCACTTAGCCCTGTATAGAGATTAAACAAAAATACAATCACAATAAATTCATTGCTTAATGCTGTTTCACTGGATGTCCATCCAGACCAATGCCGAGCGTTCTAATTGATCGTTTACAACTTACACAGAAGGCTGTAAAATTGATTTGTTGAACTACTCTTAAGATAAAAACTAATGATTTTTTTCTATGTTTTTCTCTCAAAAACCTGATGAAGAATAGCTTTAAACACATATTTCGTGTGCTAGTGTCTTTGTTTTAAAATGAACCCTTATTGAGAGATTCGAAGTATGTGAGTGGGTAGGTTTTATTCCCTACTGCATTTTGTCAAAAGCCATGGTACATATCAGTGATGAAGTGTGAATATATAGTCCTAGCTGTTCTTTGGTAGGATAGAGTGCAAGGATAAAACAGCTGAATCAGCATATGACCATAAGAGATTTTTTTTGTTTTGTTTTTGGTCCACACCTGGCAGTGCTCAGTGTTCACATCTGTCTCTGCACTTAGGAGCAACCTGGCCATACTCAGGATCCTTTTGTTGGGGTGCCAGGAATTGAACCCTGGTCAGCCACACACAAGACAAGTGTCCCACCCACTGTACTATTTCTCTTCCCCCAATAGTTTGCTTTTCAGGAAAGTTACAATTCATTGCCTTATGTGTTTTATTTTTTCCCGTACTTCCATCAACTTTGATTAACCTCTTTTCTTTCCCCAATTTTATGAGCAAAATGCCATATAGTTTTTTAATTTGTATTTCCCATGTTGCTGGTTTGTTGCTGGCAGCTCTCCATGAATTTGTTTTCCTTTTGTGAAATACCTGTTTTTCTTCATTTACTCGATGCCTTTTATATTATCTTTTGAATCAATTTATTAGGCTATATGAGAAATAACACTTATGACATCCGTTCCAATTTTTTTCACTTTTGTGGAATTTCTGGAGGATTCATATCATAATTCAAACCAGGAAAACAGTCATGACTGCTGAACTGGTATAACATAAACATTGTAACATTGAAAAAAAAAGCTTATAAAGTTGTTTTCTAGAATATTAAACTCCACAAGGAAAAGGTTTTATTTTATTCATTTGCATTCCTAGAAGAGAGCCTGGAAAATAGTATGTACAAAAACCTGATTTTTAAAAAATAGGAAAGTTTCTGAAAAAAGTGTGTGCATAAATATGCACATCTGTATATGTTTATAATATTTTGGGAGGGGTAGGTATTATAATACACCCAGCAATACTCAGGGGTTAATTCTGGCTCAGAAATCACTCCTGGCAGGGCTCCGGGGATCATAAGGGATGCTTGGGTTCGAACTCAGGTCTAACACATGCAAGGCAAGCACCCTAGCTGCTGTACTGTTTCCCCTGAGTATGCTTTTCTTAACCTATAAAATAGTTTGCTTCCCAAGTAGGAAGAGGGATGACCACCTTACCATTGTTCAGTGTCATTATATCTTAGCACCACTTTTAATTCTGAGAGGTAGGAACTATTATTTCTGTCTTATGGATAACATCAAGACTCAAAAGTTGTCTAAGACAACACAGCCAATAAGGAGAGGGCTGGGAAATAAATCCAAATTCTTCTGACAGAAACAGATATTCAGATATTTCCCACTATGTCATCCTTCCTGCCTACAGTTTTATCTGATCTGGGCTTCACAGAAATATCCTTATCACCTATTTTTCAATTGCAACTACCCTGGAACTGAGAGTCTATAAAACAGGTCTATGAAACAAGAATAGTGTTCTACTTGCTATTATAAAGCATAAATTATTTAATTCTGTAATCCTAAAAATAGCCGTAAGAACATGACTCTGAGACATTAAAGCATTGAAATACATAACTTTTAAAAAATATAGTAGGCAGAAAGTAACGGTAAGTCTATTTCCTACCAAAAAATCAAAACCTGGTGAAGAACGTAGGGGATTATAACTAACAAAATCAATATTTTTCTTTTGGTGGAGAGTACACACAGAGGTGCTCAGAGATTACTCCTGGATCTGCACTAAGGGATTACTCTTGGGGGGGGTCAAAGAATTGGGTTCCTAAGAATTGTAGCCAGGTCAGCTGAATGCAAGGCAGTTTGTATCTCCCACAATTCCATTTGGCCCTTCAATATCATTATGAACAAAATCCTGCAATTAGTTTAAAAACATGTTCACAGACATAGAGCATAGATTTAAAAATCCCTTTCTTCTGTCAAATTCTAACACGGTAATAGAAAAAGGAACATGCCTGATAACAAATTTATTCAGGCATAAATTTAATAATACAAATTAATAATGATTCAAAATAAAGGGTAAAAATACTTTACTAAACAAGTCTGATGCATGTGAATGTGTTTCTGTGTTTAAATCTCAGTTCTTGAAGTAATGATCATCCTCTTCCCCAAAATCTAAATGGTTGAGATAATTTAGCGATCCTACTGAATAAAATGTGATTATCACTGATTAGACTATTTTCTATCATTCCAAAAATGTTCTTACTCAGACAACATTGCTGAAGTTTTATTTTTCCATTTCAAAATATTCTTTCTCATTATTATTGACAAGTATTATTAGTGATTAACAATAACAAGTTCATCTATGTGTTTATCAATCTACATGGCAAGATATATCTACAGGGTAAAATTTTTGTTTATGGTATTTTTGTTTTACATTTATATTCAACACAGTGTGTTTTGTCTGGAAAGTAAGAATATAGTAGAATTCTCCTAAAGAATTTGACAACGGCCATCATGGAAACATAGTGAACCATATACACCAATGTCAGCATATATCATATCTGGCTGTGGTAAATGCAATTACACTAAAATGTGAATTGCAAAATAAAATTCGAATTACCAGGGTGTAATTTGTCTATCACTGTTAAACAAAAATTTCTCCTACCTAAAAGCCACAGTTATTTTTTTTTAATTGAAGCTCTTATTTTATTTTGGGGGCCACACCCAGCAATGCTCGGGGTTACTCCTGTGCTCCTGGTGGTGTGGGGAGATCATATAAGATTCCTAGGAATCAAACCTGGGTCAGTCACATGCAAGGCAAATGCCCTACCAATTATGCTTTTGGTCTGGCCCCAAAGCCACATCATTTGCAGTAACAATTAAAAATTTATCATTTTTCAGCTAGGCATTAACAATTTTCTATTTTTTGTCTATCTTTATGTAAAGAACATTCTATGAAGATAACTCAGACAAAGGATTAGCAGTAACCAAATACATCTAAAATTGCTGAATAAATTTCTCTTGAAACTTTAACATCAAAATTGCAATCAATACCCTGCAAGAAGAAGTATTCTAATATAATCTTTGTTAAAATAAGAAAGAAAACTTACTGTAAATTTCCCACCAAAAGATAGATGACAACACTAAAGTTTTAGTCAAAATAATATTTTGGGTTTTATTCTTTAAAATTTAATTTTATCTAAATAGAACATATTTTGAAATAGCCTTCAAGAAAAGAAAGTCACATATTGGAGTGTTTATTAAATATTAATTTGGTATTATCTGAAAAAATTATACTAGAGATATTGGTTTCCAAAGGATATAGCATAAATCCACTAAATTTTTATGAATTTCTATGTAAAGTTATAAAATCTATGACAAAGGCATTTTACTATTTTTAGGATGAAGAATTCATGATTTAATCATTAATAGAAATGCTTATCTGGTAATGTATAAATATTTTCCCATAAATTCATTATAATATTTTATCCCAGTGGCATTCATTTAATTTTCATGGAATCATGCCTTAAATTGACCAAAGCATTATTCTTTCCAAGGATATATTTCTAGTTTTTTGCATTTTTTTTTTTGCTTTTTTGGGTCACACCCGGTGATGCACAGGGGTTACTACTGGCTCTGCACTCAGGAATTACCCCTGGCAGTGCTCAGGGGACCATATGGGATGCTGGGAATCGAACCAGGGTTGGCCGCGTGCAAGGCAAATGCCCTCCCCGCTGTGCTATCGCTACAGCCCCTTTTGCATATTTTTGATGCAAGTATTTTGCTTCCTTTTTTGTACTTTTAGGAGGATTACATAACAACAAAGATATTTATTTTAACATTACAAGAATGTAAACATTACAAATTTGCCCTTTCTAAAATCCAGTTACGGAGGCCGGAGCAATAGTACAGAGGGTAGGATGCTTGCCTTGCTGACCCAGGTTCAGTTCCTGATATCCTGTGTGGTCCCCTGAGCATCTCAAGGACTAATTCCTGAGTGCAGAGCCAGGAGTAACCCTTGAGCATCATATGGTATTACCCCAAAAGAAAAATTTAAAAAAACAATAATTATAACAATAAAATAAAATCCAATCATGGTAGGAAACACCATCAAATTTTCCTCCCGTTGGCCTTAGTTTCCTTTCTGCTTGAAAGGCGCTGCTGAGCTCCTGCTGCCTTGGAGGAGAGAATGTTCCTGTCTTGCCTCTTCTTCAGCCCCCCTCAGCTGGTCCCCTCCTCTGCCTTCCCTCAGCTGCTAGTGCAGCTCATGGGGGCTGAGGAGAGTGGAGAGGCTTGCGAGAAACAAAATCCCCAAGACATGCCGAGGAAGGCAAAAGAATAATCCCTTAGAATTTCCTCACGAAATAAGCTCATAATCATGCCAGCATATATGTGAGACACCTCACTCACATGTGGTATGTATAGAAACAGGGCAAGGAAATAGACAATGATCAATGAAGACAAACCTTTAGTCTCTGACTACACAAGGGACATCGAAAGAGAGTTGGCTTTATGGACAATGCAGAAGGGAGACTGGCCTTCCGTGATAGGACTGATGTGGCAATATTGGACCCCATAACATTTCAACATTGACTAATTTTCAAACCAATTTCACCTCACTGAATGGTAATCAAAAAATAAAATTGAATTTAACAATTCCCCAAGATATGCTGAGGAAGGTAAAGCTGCAATTCCTTTAGAATTTCCCTCTGAAATAAAGTTTATTCCACTATCATATATGTGTAACAGATTTTGTTGACAATTATTGAACTCTTCTTGCAGGGTTCATATTCAAAGGCTGAAAGAAGTGAATAACCTGAATTTTCCATACTGTAACTTAACACCAGATATTTAACACGGTTAGTGGAAACCCAATATCTGATCCTGTAAGAAAGAGTTTCATTTTCTTTAAAATAACACGCTGAAAAATGGTCCTGAAAATACAAACTTCTCAAGTTGCACACCTTAAAGTGTCATGGTCATAAAACGAGACTAAATTCTTGAGCTAATCTTATTTGCAAAATATTTCATGTGCTTTTAGAAAATGCCACATTGTGGCTAAACACATTATCCTATTATGCCTGAAAATAACCAGTGGCTAGCAGCAGTAAACAATTCAAATTGCATTCCTTGTGCTGGAAACTAAAGTGCTTACAGAAATAGAACTAATATTAAAAGTTCAGAGAAAACAAGTTTTCCTCTAAATGCTAATGCAAATAACTTACTGGGTACTCATTTCCAGTGATTTAATAGAGTATATTTCAAACAAAAGTGCATTAATTTGAAAGCAATTAAGCCTTTGTATTCTGTATAATTTACTAAATAGTCTATAAAGAAGAACGGCCCATTTTCAATTATGACAGTCAAATTAAAACAAAAATTTCCAAACAAGAACTAGTCGTTAACAATAAATGTGTAACATGTTCTAACAATAACTGCAATTTTTAAAAAACATGTGTTTACATACTGACTTGTACTTGAATTATAATCAGGAGGCCATCAGATGCTATTACTCATTGTTACTTTATAGCACTGACTTTCCAAATATAATGGAAAGATATTGAACATTTCACCAATTTTCAAAAAGTTGTAAATGTTTACCCATAAATTATAGTTGCATAATTTTGTTTCGACAATTTTAAAATGTGAGAGTATAAAATTCAAAACTGTGACTAATATCCCAGTTCTTTCTATGCAGTTATTTTTACCAAATTATTTATTACAGTATATTGAGTTTAGCCCATAAGAATTTATGAACTAGCTCAATTGCAACAGGTTATGAGAATACATATAAAAATAGATGCATTCGTTGTTTTTGAGGACATAATTAGAAAATAACTTGAAATAAAGGTAAGAGAATGAAGACAAGTAACACAAAAGGGACTGCAAGATAATTGCATGGGGTTTGAGACAAAGAAAAATCTGGGGGATGGAGCGATAGCACAGCAGGTAGGGCGTTTGCGTTGCACGCAGCCGACCCGGGTTCGATTCCCAGCCTCCAATATGGTCCCCTGAGCACAGCCAGGAGTGATTCCTGAGTGCATGAGCCAGGAGTAAGCCCTGTGCATCGCTGGGTGTGACCCAAAAACCTAGAAAAAAAATAAAAGAAAAAGAAAAATCTGTAGCAACTGGGGTAATTTTTATTATAAATAAAGCTCTAGCGAGCAAGACCTCTTTGAGTCACTGGAACAATGTAGAGCAAAATTTCTGAAAATTTTCCATTCATGACTCCTTTTTATCCAATACACTTGTGTATATAAAATAATCCTGAAAATCCATGCATGCATATAAATATGCAAATTAAACATTTACTGGTAATAATTATGGTAAATAAAGGAATAAATTTACTGGTAAATAAATTTATTTCAAAACAATTTTTTTTAAGTTTGGAAGCTAGGATCTAGGCAATGATAACGAGGATAGAAAGGGAGAAAATAATTCAAGAAAAACTTTAAAGTCTACAATTCTCAGGGGTGTGCAGAAGAGAGCAAGGACAACTTTGACAAACCATACACTTAGGTTTATACCCTCGGTGAACTGAAAATAACAGTACTGGGAAATGCAAAAAGAAAAATACTGGGAATGGAACAAATTTTTTTAGAGGTAGAGGAGGAAGAGAGAGAGAAAGAGAAAACAACAGAAAATATTTTTGTGCTGGTTAAGTTTTAGCTGCTAATTATTCCATGAAACACAGAAAACTTTAACGTATGAATCTGAAGTAGGCGTGCGAACGTATCTAAAGTTTTCCAGTCCAGGGAATTCTACTATACATATACATATATTTCAATGTAAAAATGTATGTTTTTTATTTTGGTCCCTGGAGTCCTATTCATTTTTACTTTTTAATTGAAATAACATGGTACAGTAATATCTGATAGGTTTAAAGTATGTTTCATGAGATTTTCATTTCTTAACTGCCTCTCCCTATTAAAATAAAAACAATTTTCAAATTGTTCCCAAAATACGATAATTTTATTATAACAAAATTTACTCTTTCTACTTAAAGATAACTACAACAGGACTTTGAGCAAACATTATTTCAGTTACAGGTACATACTTTGCTAAATGTCATACCTAAAAAACTTAAGAATTAATAATAATGATGACTAGGATATAAGAAGTCTACAATGACTTAGAAATAACACAAAATTAGACTTTTCCTCAAATCTCAAATATAAGAAAAAATCATTTATATTTTATGCTAGTAAATACAAAAAAGTAAAAAGCAATTGAATTCTCATGCCCCTAGACCATCAGAAGATTTAACTAAAGTATATAAAGATAGATATGTCTATGTATACATATGTAGCACTGTAGTACTGTCCTCCCATTGTTCATCGATTGCTCGAGTGGGCAGCAGTAACGTCTCACAACAAATTGTGAGACTTGTTACTACCTCACACAGAGCTTGCCAGGCTTTGCCGTGCGGGCAAAATACTCTCAGTAGCTTGCTGGGCTTTCTGTATGTAATCTACTTAATTGTAACTAGGACATTACTTTGTATATCAATACAAAATATTGTGCTCAAAACTGAGCAGTGTTTTAACACCACCTTCATTACTACAATGAAATGGAGAAATGTGAAGCTACATAGCTCTGTTTACTCTGTTTACCCATCTATTAGGGACTGCACCCATTCTCGAATTCCAGCCATGGTCTTTGAGATAATGAATATCCTCATTTTCAGTGGCTGTAACTGCTATTGGTCAAAGTGACATGATTCAATACAAGGTGGTGAGAGCTGGGATTCAACGCTATCCTTTTTGACTTCAACGTGCTAGATTGCTTTCTTTCCCTCCATTTCCTTTTTCTGGGGCGGGGGTTACTTTTTACTTGGGGCACACAGTTGGCGCTTAAAGGCAACCCAGTGCTCATGGATTAGGGATCACTCCTGGAGGTGCTTGGAGAACCACATGGTGCCAAGAATTTATTTAACACTAGACTCCAGAGCAAAAAGTGAGTGTGTTGGCCCTCTGAGCAATATCCCTAGTCTCGAGACTCAAATTCTTGTGCCTGTTTGCATCCCCTCATACAGTTCCTGCTGGCCTTGTAAGGTCAGTGACAGTAGCAGTAATGCTCCTGGGCTCTCTTCAATAAACTCTAATGCTCTGCATCTGTGACTCAACACGTTTTGTGTCTTTGTGGCAACTGGAAGTGCTCCAGAGACCCCGATGGAGAGAGGCTATCTCCCACCCTGCACCACTTCCCCCCAAATCTGAAATCCAGACATTTAACCACAATAAACTGAAGGATTCGGACTGTGCATTGCAGTTCCTAATTTTAGATGTACCCTTGGGGCCCATCCAAAGCATTAATCACTCAGTATCTTAATAATCACTCTAATCTTTTCTCCGCTAGAATGTTATCTTCTCAAAGACGGGTGGTATTTTATTTAACAGAATCAATAGTTCATAAAGCAGTGTATGCCCCATAGTTGATAATAAACCAGTTTGCAGGAAAGTGGAAATGGGGGTGCTGAGGGAAGGATTGATGTGTCCCACACCCCAGTTCTGTCTCACACCACCTTGTGAGCACGAGGACAGACTGGGAGCACCAGGTCCTTATTTCATGGGCAAATTATCTGTCTTTGAGAGCAACATTGAAGATTTAAAGAGAAGAAACACAAAACATTAAGTATGCTATGAATGTCAGTCTCCCATCCTTTCCTTCTCCTTAAGAACTTAAATGTAGACTAGAGTAAAATTCAAGAGTGAGTGCATTTGTTGGTTTAACAAATATTGCCTGCATGTGTTAACAAGAATAAGAGAGCATATGGGGCCAGAGCCAATGGGTAAGGTATTTGCCTTGCATGCAGCTGGCCTGGGTTCAATCCCCTGCATCCCATGTGCTCCCACAAGCACTGCCAGGAGTTATTCCTGATTGCAGCCCCAG
The DNA here is from genome assembly GCF_029834395.1 of Sorex fumeus. Lineage (NCBI taxonomy): Eukaryota > Metazoa > Chordata > Mammalia > Eulipotyphla > Soricidae > Sorex > Sorex fumeus. Next base: position 4,533,995 of record NW_026606134.1, on the reverse strand, counting down.
GAGTAACTCTTGAGCATTGCTCGGTATGACCCAAAAACCAAAATAATAAGGAAGGGAGTATAGAATTCTTCTTGGATGACAGATATCTCCAACCAAGAAGAATACAATGCTTTCAGAAAAACAGAAATTTTATCCAAATGAACTTAAGAAAGAAAAAACAATTATTGCATGTATAGTGGTATGGAGACCAGAGTGGAGGCAGTACTTTAAGTTACTGGAGGTGCTAGATGTGGTCACCGGGAAGCTAGAGCCTCAAATAAATTGAATTGAGTAACAGGTCAGCTTCACAGGCATACATACAGGAAAGGAGCACAAGGTGAAAAACAAAAACTTGAGTCTGAGCAAAGGTACAGAGGAAGAGAAGCTACACTCGGAGCCAGAAACAAAGCCTGGTTCGGTTTGCTTAGCTAGAAGCTTAAAACGTTGTTGGAGAATAACCCAGGCCCAGAGAAAAGCCAGCTACCCCCTCAGCCCTGCTTGGAAAATCACAAGCACCACTCTTGATCTGCTTTATAGCTCTAATGCTCCGGAAACTTCACTTCTCAGTATTTTAAAGTAACATAATACACAGAAGGGAAAGGATGTTAAAAGGCAAGGGGGGTATTCCAGATAGTGGGTGAAAGCAGATTCTGTTTGCCTGATTTGGTTGAGAAAGGAACAAAAGCAATATTGGGAAATGAGGGGAGGGTTTCTCGTCCTGTGACCGCTGACTCGGTATGACTACTCCCTATGTCATGCACGGGAAGAATGAGGACATGAGTCACCCTCATGCCCAAGGAAGAAGGAAAGATAAAGCCCCTTGGGAGAGAAGTCGAAAGCCCTGCCCTGGGCCATTCTGTGCTCCCTCTGTCCCACACTCCAAATGTTCTACTGCCCCCTGCTGCTTCAGCAGCAGATGCCTTCAAAAAGATCCTCCACGGATTTCACTAACCCAGCATTCCACTTTCTCACTCCCGATTCTTCCAGACAACAAAGGCTAGAGCACCTGTTTCTGGGCTAAATAAAAATGTTGATAACAATGACGGAGCAACAACTCTGCAAAACTTGGTGGGAAGAAAGTCTAGCCCTCAAACAGTCCAGTAAGCTCCAGTAAGCTATAGAGACATCACAACTTATTTAGGGTTTTTGTGTCAGCAGGAACCCGCACTCTTGCATGTACATCACTTCTCACTCATCCAGACAGGGCCCCAAATACTGGAAACTGCGTGCATGCACAAGCTGAATATACAATGAGAAGCTTCATGACATTGTGCAAAGGTGAGATTTAATGGATAAACCTGGACTATCCTATGTCAATAAGATGTGTCCATTAATTTCAATTTGTCATTACAGACCTTAGACTCCCCCCCCCCCCCATTTATTAAGATCTTGCCAGTCCCAATTTAACAAACATTTGTCTTCCTTTCTCTGTAGCTCTGGGTGTGATGGCATGGTATGTGTATTTACCCCTTCTGTCCCCATTTGGTGTGGTAGGTTTATGACAGGTCTATGTTAATATCAATGAAAACCAAGTCAAAGTAAATAGAATGACACAGGAAGTTGTCAATGGAACAGCAATCAAGGACAATACTGTTGTTTTACGGATTCTTTTCATTACTTCATTCAATTCTGAAGTCGTACTCTCTGCATTAAAAATATGTATTCCTCTGTGCAGGGGTCAACCTAGTTTACTAGAACTGAAGGTCACTCCGTGCATTTCTGATGTTGGCCAAATGAAGGCAGCAGAATCCACTGGCCCCTTCAGCCCAGATTCATTGTCCTTATGCCAGTTTCATTCTGCACATACCAAGATGTGCATGCGTCAAGGCATTCCTAAAACACAGGGTTTTCGAATAACAAATAATCATTGACTCTTGGAAATCTATGTTTTCAACCGGTAGTTCTGAATGCCTCCTATCAGAGGGACAGGCTGGAGAGAAGCTGCTAAGTGGTCTGACCGTTGGGAATGGCTGGGATCTCAGAGGGATCTGCTTTTCTCTGGCACACTCCTGCATCACTCGGTGGGCTTCCTCAGGAAACAGCAGGTAGCCCAAGAACTTGCACTGCTCCTGCGCACACTGCAGAAGACCAGTCCCCAGGAGGTCAGGTCTGACAAGACTCCATCACATCTGCTACTCACTATCAATGCCTCCCTCCCCCCTTTTCTCCCTCCCTTCTCTCCCTCCCTTCTCTCCCTCCCTCCCTCCCCCCCAACTCTATAGTACATTGTTGGTATTTTTCTTGGTCTGAGAAGACTCCATCACATCTGCTATTCACTATCAATGCCTTCCTCCCCCTTCTCTCCCTCCCTTCCTCCCTTCCATCCTTCCTTCCTTCCTTCCTTCCTTCCTTCCTTCCTTCCTTCCTTCCTCCCTCCCTCCCTCCCTCCCTCCCTCCCCCCCAACCCTATAGTACATTGTTGGTCTGACAAGACTCCATCACATCTGCTATTCACTATCAATGTCTCTTTCCCTCCCTCTCTACCCAACCCTACATTACATTGTTGGTATTTTGCTTGTTCTGCTTGTCAAAAATGAGGTGGGCTTTAAACTAAAGGTACAAATAAGAACCGTGACATTTCTTCAATAACTAAACTGAATAGCATGCACTCAATTTGAGTGCCCACAGTACTCGTGTGGAGCAGGAGACTGAAAACCAAAACGCTGTCAGCCCTCTAAGCTAAAACTCTGCAAAGAAGGGACCTGAAATAGCACTGCAGCACTACTGGGTACAGTTACAGCATCTTTTGGTCTCTGAGCACTGTTCAGTGCAATCCTAGAGGCCCTAAATCCCAAGCAGCCTGGAACACTTGGGCCCTTTCATGGAGCCATGGCTTCAGTTGTGGAGAACTACCAGTGCCCCCTCATCCCAGGATCCCTGAGCACTGTTTGGTAACCCTTCTCCTGTTGAAAAAAAAACACTTTGCAGAGAAAAATAATGTGTCTACAGATCCCTCAAAAACTTTCTTTCCTCAGGCAGCTCAGATAGAGAAGGGAGCACCAAAAAAAGGGTGCTCGGAAGATCTGCCCAGGATGGGGGATGCCTGCTGAAAGTAGACTATGGACCGAACATGATTGCCACCCAATGTCTCTTCTGCAGAACACAGCACCCAAAAGGAGAGAGAGAACAAAAGGGAGTGCCCTGCCACAGAGGCAGGGTGGGATGGGGGATAAGGGGATGGGAAGGATACTGGGATTGGTGGGGGTGGAGAATGGGCACCGGTGGTGGGATGGGTACTCGATCATTGTATAACTGAAACCCAAGCACAACAACTTGTGGGTCTACAACTGTACCTCATGGTGTTTCCCCAATAAAACAAAACAAACAAACAAAAAACTTTCTTTCTTCACTGCAATTTTTTAGCTCATAGAAAGCAATGTGTCACAAGGTCGCAAGGCTGCTTAAATATCTGCCAACTGATTTGATTTCCCCAACTGATTAAATGGAATCCAAACTCTGGGCATTGTCTTTCAGATCCCGAAAAAAATATATCAGTATGTCCAGCTTGATGTCTTCTGTCACTCTTCATCCCTTTGCCTCTCACCTCCGTTGAAGGTTGTGTTTATTTCGACCAATCAATCTAGCTGCAACGGTCTTCTTCCATGCTCAGTCCAGGAGGGAGGAATGTTTTCACTAGAGTCACACTCAGGGGCCAGAGAGATAATACAGTGGGTAAGGGGCTTGCTTTGCACAGGGCAGCCTGAGTTTGATCCCCAGCACCCAATATGGTGCCCCAAGCCTGCCAAGAGTGCACCCGAGCACCCAGCCAAGAGTAAGTCCTTAGCACAACTAGGGGCGCCCCCTCTCCAAACAAAAACAATAAGTCACACTCACGTTTTCATATAAGGCCTCCAGGAGAATATTTTTATGGGGAGGGGGCAGTTGTTGGGGTCAGACCCAGCGGTGTGGATGGCTCTAGGCTCAGGGATTCAAGGTAAGCCACATGAAAGGCAAGTGTATTATCCACTGTACTATCTCTCTGGCACCCAAATTTCTTTTACGTCTATGAAATGTGCTGTCTTCCATATACTCTCATAAAAATAACAATATTGGGGCTGGAGTGGTAGTACAGTGGGAAGGGTGTTTGCCTTGCATGTGGCCGAACCCAGTTCGAACCCTGGTATCCCATATGGTCCCCCAAGCACCGCCAGGTGAAATTCCTGAGTGCAGTCAGGAGTAAATCCCTGAGCACTGTCGTATGTGACTCAAAAATCTATAAATAAATGAATAAACAAATAAAAATATATTCATGACAAGTATAATGAGCAGTATTGTAAATTCTAGTACTTTAATAAAATGGTAAAAAAATAAAACAAAATACCATAGCTGTAATTACAGATCAAATGTAAAACTTTAGGCATTTCTCCAAGACAAAATGTGCTCTAAAGAGAAATGGAAGCTAATGATAACAATTCCTATGTCCATAAAATATGGATCTATGAAATGACAAAGATAAAGAACCACAAAAATTCATTCTAATCCTAGTTTCCAAGGGAAAATGACAAATTTTTGAGAGTGCTCATAAGATTAAGATATGTTCTCTATACCTGACCACTGAAAATCTGTAAAATAAATGAGTGAGAGCACAGCAGTAGGGCATTTGCCTTGCGCACAGCCAGTCCAGCCGAGCCGTGTTCGATTCTTCCGCCCCTCTCAGAGAGCCCAGCATGCTACCGAGAGTATCTCACCCACACGGCAAAGCCTGGCAAGCTCCCAGTGACATATTCAATATGCCAAGCACAGTAACAAGTGTCACAATGGAGACGTTACTGGGCCCGCTCGAGCAAATCGATGATGAACAACGGGAGGAGAGTGACAGTGACAGTTAATTCATCACAAGGAAATATTGATTAAAGTTTTTCAAAGTATGTTTATATTAATGATATAATATTTAAGTTTAATATAATTAAGCATAACAGTGTGAATTTATATCATGCAAGTTTCATATCCTATATAATTAGGTATATGCATTCTGTAGCTCAATAAAACCTTGAATTATAACTAGAGGATGGCCCGTATATAAACAAACCTGTTTTGCTTTAAAAACACCAAAGGGTCAAACATTTGGTACAGGAAGTTAAGCCTTGAACGTGGCTGCCCTGGTTTGGCTCAATTGCTTGTACCACGTTTCCCCAAGTCTGCCAGGAGGGATTTCTAAGTGCTCGAGCACGTCCTGAGCACAGTCAGGTGTGACCCCAAACCAAAAGTAAATAAGTGAATAAAACTAAGTTAGACGGCATCTTCCAATCCCTGACTCCCCTCTCTTGTCACCTATACATGGTGGACTGTTCCTGCTGTTCCTCTGGCAGATGGAATGCACTCAACTTAGTCTCTCTTCACAAACACAACCAACCCTAAGGTCTCCAGGACCACCATGTCCATCCTGCACCTGGCCTTTACAAAGGCGCTATCTCGAAGGAGATGCTCTGTCTTCAATGTCTTATAATCTGGATTTCAACACCCAGTGATGCTCACTGCTTTGAGAAGCAACCTGCCATCCCTTCCTTAGAAGTGTGTTTCATTTAACCTCAGCATTCCACATTGCTTGGTAAGCAGGAATCATTGGACACAGTTGACTGACTGATGAAAGAAATGACTACACAAAAAGTAATTTGAATCTTAACATTAATTTGAATAGCCATTTGCTTCAATCATGAACAATAAGGAATGCTGACATTTGTTGGCTATTTTAATTTTAGCCCAGTCTTCATTCATTTTATTTAGAATTAAAATATTACAAACAGAAAATATGTAAGTACTTGGATAGAGAAAAACTAGATTACCAAGAACAGAAAGTATAATTCTAATAAATGACATATGTTTCTGAGCCCTTTGGCAAAATGAGGACCAGAAAAAGATGAATCTGCATTTCTCTAGTTCTTTACTTGCCACTTTTTAGATTCATACTCATCCTGCCCTTCAAAAAGGCAATAGCACTTCCTTTTATCACCTCATGTAATACTAAAATGAGAAGTCTATGAAAATCTACTTATAAAACTAAAATTAAAAGGCTTATTAGTAGACCAGAAATTTGCCAGTCCGTGTATTTTTGCACTAGATATGATTGAGTCCAATCACTATCTCCCATACTTAGGGAGAATTTTCCTTTGAGAAATAAAATATTCATCACTTCTAATTATAAATGGTACTGTTGTCAAGACAACATTTCCCACGAGAGATACGATTATTCTAAAATAGTCTTCTTTAATACTTTTAAAAAATGCAACTCTTATTTACAAATGAAAACACATCATCCTTGCTAATATATCATTAAGCAAGATGCTTTCACTTGTTTAGAAAAAATACTACTTGGAAAGGTTTCAATAGTTTTTGTCGTCTTAGTTCCACAGTGAATTAGAATTCGGAGCATGAGAATATAACTATGTAGCACTTCAATTAAAAGCAGCAAGTCTGGAACTAATATTACATGAGTAGCAGGCAAAACAGAGTTAGCATGCCCCATTAATGTCTGGCCATTGGGGTAAAATGGCATCCTGAAGCATGAAGAACAAAAAGGGTAATTGGATATAACAGAGATCTCATTTTAGCAAGCACGAGGCCACTTTCCCAGTACTATAAACTTAATTCACTGCAACACTGTAGAAAGGAGACATTCTTGTCCTGAAACTTTGAAATATGCAACAATATTCATATTTTGTATTTAATGTTATAAGATTATGAACATTAATATTCTGAGTTATACAATTACTATGTTATTATTTATAAACTCACAGTTATAAAGCATATATGAGCTTAAAAATTATTCCACGCCTCATCTGCTCCTCTCAGAAATGTGAGTAACCAAGAAAGTGGCATATAACTTCTTATGAGAAAACAAGTATATATGAAGTTCAGTTTCCTGTAGCTACTGAACATTCAACCACCTCCTTGCTTTCCTTCCTTCTTTATCATTTCTCTTTTTCTTTCTTTTTTTATGAAGCATCTACTTTATTATATATGTGGAGAGTAGGTGCGTTAAACTGTATGCTGAGAGGATACAAAGACTAGTGAGTTTAATCTGGTATTAAGGATTTTTAGCTATATTACCCACTTTTTAGACTGATAATTAACTTATTACATTTTAGACTACTAATAGCATAATGATATTCCAGTGACATTCAAGGCAGCACAGAGGCTAAGTTTAAAGAACAAAAGTAAAAAGAAGAGTTTCAGAGGGGAAAAATGTATGCATATTTTCTCTTTTGCTAAAATTAGACAATAAAATGGAAATCTGCTCCTTTTGAAATCTGAAATAAAGAATCACTAATTAGGTATTTGACCTATAATGCCGACCCATCTCTGTTGGTCTTTAAGTATACAGGAAACAAAACCCAAAGTTTTGTTTCAAACAAGAACAAAAAGAATGTGTGTATTTCTGTGTGTGTGTGTGTGTGTGTGTGTATATAAACTAATTGTAAACACCCAAATTTACTTAACAAATTTATAATCTAGGCCATTTAGCTATGTATTTTTGTAGTCAATTAATAATTCTTATAAATTATAATTTCCCAGAAAATTATGAATTGACATATATTTGAAACTATGAAAACAATGACCTGGCACAACATAATCTTTTCTTTTTAAAAGATGAATATATCAGATTGAACATTTTCATAATCTCTGAGAATGTCTCATGATAAAATGTACCCTACAGTAATTCAAATAAGTAAAACCATTCCACTTTCTATCTTGAGAATAAAACACAGAATCAAACAATTATGGAAATTCAATACCACCCTAAATGCTTCATTGTGGTAGACCTTGAAACTTAGCTGAAAATCTTTACTTTAAAAAAAGCAAGGTATGTGATTTTTTTAAAAAATCCATATAATAGTGTCATGTGATTTTAATTATTCTATAAATTTGATTAGCTTGAAAATCAGAAAATATATTTCCCATCTTTATTAACTTAACATAATATACTATATCTAAAAGAATTTTGGGAAAAATTATTCCATATTTTCTACATTTACTTTTAATATGAAAAGATTAGATTACCTTTATCTTTAATAAAAATATCATACAATTAAAAATAATGACCTTTATTTTAGACTTTCCCAGTAATGGTCATAATGGACTAATAAATTTAATATTATCGACCAAAAAGAAAGTGGCATAAAATACTGCATCATTTTTAATGAAGAGCTTGTGTTACGGAGCCAAAGTAAAGGAAGTATTTTGGCTATGACAAATGGACAAGAGCAATAATGGCAAACAACCTCACTAAAATATATCATTGGCTCCCCCTATTGGACCCACACTATGTCACTTATATTGACATACAATGCAAAGAAAATTATATAAGCAAACAATATGAGGCAAACCTTAAAGAAAATGAAAGAACCCATGGGTGCTGGAAATTTGTGCTCCCCAGTAAAGTACATACAAGTTTCAAACTGTGAAGTGTAGAAAATGTACAAACAAGGTACCAAATGCCATGAATGTTACTGTCTTCTTTAATTACATAAAAATATGTAATTCTTCGATGGGATAGGAAATAAATTATAAGAACTCAAGAAAATATAGCTTGACATATGTTCTAATAATATGAGATATATGTGTATATATTAGATGTATACATATATATCACTGTCATATATCATATATAAAAGTATACTGAACAGTTGACATTTATTGAATATATCTGACATAAATGTGTAGGAAGTAATTTTTTAAGTGTGTACATTCTCAGTTCAATGCAATTTGTAGTATCTACAAATTATAAAATTCTGCTATATAGGAGGCATTTTGAAGGGGAACAAAAACAGAAAAATCACGACAAGTACTAAGACGTTAATTCCCAGCAATATACTAAGACTGTTTCATTTGTTTTGGTTTGGAGATCACATCTGGCAGTGCCCAGACTTTCGCCTAGCTCTGAGCTCAGGGGTCAAACCCAGGATGGCCACATGCAAGGCAAGTGCCTTACCAGCTGTGCTATAGCTCTAACCCTCTGCTATAGCTCCAGCCCTTCAAGCTATTTCTTCATATCTGAATTGTTTTTGTGTCTGTATATGTGCTTCTTAAACGTGTTTTTAACTTTAAGTTGTTACTTATCTTAAAATGTGGTCATTTAAAAAAAAGAGGTCAATATGTCTTAAAAGAAAGACCAGAAAGATAAAAATAACTTTCTCCAAGTCCTTTTGAAGAGCAGGTGACAAGGAGACTTTTGAGTACAGGAGTGCAAATGGAAAGGAAAAATACCTGCAAATCAGTTATTCTAAAAATTTCTGTGGACTGTTTTCTTTACAGAAAACGAAAGTTAACCACTGTTGATCTTCCCTTGCAAGTCCTTAGGAACACGTACTGAAGTGAACATTATTGGTATTGAGTCCCAAATTCATATGGATTAAATAGGCTAAGAGCACAGTCCTGGAACCTAACCAATGTTTGCAATATTGTTTCTATGGGAAAGCACGTTCCAAGTTCTAAATAACTTACAAACATTTGGAATATACTGATATAAAAATTGCTGTTATGACATGTATTATGAAGACAGGATGTATATTATAAGTTAACCTGAAGTCAATTCATGTAGGCCATTTTTCACTTTCATGCTTTTCTTTTAAAGTCTTACAAAGGAATAAAAATGTCACGAGTTACAGAGGCATATAATCATGGTCTGCAAAATCTCCATGCAATAGATTATTTTTTAATTTGCAAACAGAATACAGAGCAAATCTCTAGCAACTTTAACCCAATTCCACCATGGTCACCCTATCCTCTTTCAGTAAGCCTTTTGACATTCATTAGATGGACAATTCTGCCTGGGGAATCTCAAAAATGTGATTTTTCAGATTCTGCTGGTTAGCAAACACAGATTTTACTGTACTTGGTTCCTTTATCTGCAATGAATCGTCATCTGCTGGCAAGTAGCTCATTTCAAACATCCAAGATGTTAGCATTCAAATTGAAAGGAAAAAAATTAAGAAATTTTGCCTAGAATCTCTAAGGCAATCAGAATATTTTAAAAACATGAAATGGTTAGAAAGAAAAATTCTTCCAAATGTTAAAAATCAGGAAAGCAACAACTTTCAATTAATATTTCTTTTTAATTTTTAATTTATTGCTAAAAATCTTTAAAGAGAATGAAATTTATGAAAATAATAATTTGATTTTATATTTTCAACACATTTTTATCAAAGAAAGCTGTAATATAGATTAGAAAATGAAGACTAAATAGCAGGGAAAGAAATGCATACAAATTAGGACACTTGTCAAGAAATCAGAGATGAAATCTTTGATACAAGAGAGGTTAAATAAAATGACCCCCCTAAAATCAAGATATATTAACTGTTACCACTTTCAAGGAGAACAGCAAGTGCTCCTGATGGCAAAAAGTATAGTGTTTTGTGTATAAACTGAACCATCACCTTTGTATAAACAAAGAAAGGACAATTTCACATCGACCCTCGTAAGTCATAAACAAAAATTTCAAGCTATCCCTTTATTCACTTTAAGATGGCTTCAACCTACTTAGGGAAATGTGTACCTTGTTCGTTGCAGGGCTTAACTTCAGTTAAACACAGTAATGGAAAAGTTCTCATTTCTTAATTTCACAGAGATTACCCCACAATCAATAGGATGGTTGTGGCAGACAACAACAACAAAAGAGCGCCACATTCAGACAACTAACGGATGATACTGTTTATGTCCACAAACACAAACATTTAATAAAAACTAGACAGTGGTTCCCTGAGGCTTACAGAGCATCTATGGTCAGGCATCACCAAATGGGATATAAGGGCACAGTGAGGTTGTTTACCTGTCAATCACTTGTCAGTTTCACCAGTTCTCCACAAACATCCCTTGTACTTAGAAACTTTTTACCAACTGCTGTCACTGGAATTTTTTAACACAGCAATAGGCACTTTTTCTAAATTAAATCACCAGAAGACACAAAAGGCAAGGTAATGCCATAGTAACTTTTGTGTAACTGAAAAGTTCCATTTCTTAACATGTTCCCAGTTCAGGTCAATGGTTTACTCTTGGTTTTAGTCTATTTTTTAAAATACGGTAGGCCATGCCATATTTATAAACATTTAATATTATAAGTAAGATGAGTAATAAAATAAGCAGTAAAACATCTATAATCTGTTCTCAGAGTAAGAGTGTTTGAACTGTAATAGTCTCCTACGTAAAGATACAATGAATGGGTATTGGCTTGCTAATATTTGTAAAATATATACTATATGTAAAAGGTCAAAGGACAACAATCAGTTAAAAATACTGAACTAATTCATGTATCCTAGCATTTTCTTGGATTAAAGAGGTTTCATGCATAATTCACACCATCAGAAAATGTGGTCTCCTCTAGAGTATTCTGTTAAAGAATGTGGTAATTTGAGTCTATAACACTGCTAATACCATTTAGTGATATCCGTTCCTTCTAATTTTCTGTTCCTTCTTTGCAAAAAAAGTTATCTGTGAAAGAAAATCAAGCTTACAAATTTAAGGGAATTCCTTTATAACTATGCCTTCTTAACTAAGCAGAGTTAAGAATTCTAAAAGAAAAAGATCATTATGCACAGAAAATATCTGAAGCCACCTCTTTAAAATATTAAAAATACTTTGAGACACTGCTTTACATTCTGCTCCATTTTATTGTATTAAATAGTTCCTCTCGAGTGGTTTAATTTTGGGAGAGGGGGGATTGCAGGGGGCAGATCATGGTTTGAACCGCATTCACCGTGCTCAAGGTTTAACCCTGGCTCTGTGCTCAGGGATAATTCATTCCTGATGGTGTTCAGGGAACCATATGCAGTGCCTGGGCTGGTCTTATGCAAGGCAAGCACCAGACCCCTGATATTATCTCACTGGCCTGGGGAAAGCTCATTTGAGTGTCAAGAAGAGACTGGAATGAACTGTTAATAAATTAGTTGAAGTGGATCCGCTGATTATTTAGCTAGCTGATGTGGTAACTGCTCAAATACAAAAACCTTAGGGAGGATTTCTCCCCAAACTGAAAAACAAACCAAGAGCTGATGGAAACAAACCTCACCTTGCTGGAAATTAAAGTCAAGTCTATATATTTCTATTGAATAAAAATTGGAAATTTGTTCAACCCCAGACGTTTTCAAAATAAGATTATTTCTTCCAAGGCCCAAGAGACAGTAGAAAGGTTAATGTTCTGGCTTTGCACATAGCAGAACAAAGTTTGATCCTAACATGGCACATGGTCCCCTGAGCAACACCAGAAGTGATCTCTGAGCACTGAACCTGGAATAAGCCCTGAGCATACCCAGGAGTGATCTGAACCCTAACCCAAAACAAATAGTAATAATCAAGGCAACAACAAAAACAAATCAAAATTGGATTCTTTCCTAAAGTGTTTCATTGAGCATGTCTCTGAAAACTCTCCAGAAACTGCCTCATCATTCTTGCTTCAGAAAAGGTATAAGAAGTATGGTAATTAGAGTAAGTATGATAAGTATAATATATACTGTCATTTTGTACAGTTTCACTTTTTTAAAGGAGTGCAGTAGCAGATAAATTAAAACTAATGCACTGAAGACATAATTCTTGGGCTCAAGAGCTAGCTCCACAGGCTGGAGTGGTGCCCAGGTTTGACTCCCAGCATTGTGTGGGCCCCCAGAACCACCAGGAGTATCTCCTGAACATAACCTGGTTGGATCCCCTGAATTTAGTGGTACATGTTAACTGAAAACTTTTCCAGTAATGATTTTTACTACGCGAATACCACATGCATGTAATACTTTCACACATTAATTCATTCACTTGGAAAAATATCTCTGGTACCCTTAGGTCAAGCACTACCCTAGGGAGTGAGTAAGCATGTCAGACAAAACCCCTCTGCTTTTCCTTTCAATGCAGAGGCAAGTAAAACAGACACCCAAGTCATGAATATATTTATGAAGGGAGGAAGAAGGGTGCCTATCTGGGGCAGAAACACAAACAATGGATCATTTTTTCGTATCCACAGCGGTAGGGCATTTGCTTTGCACATAGCCAGCCAGGCCGAGCTGGGTTCGATTCGTCTGCCCCTCTCGGAGAGCCCGGCAAGCTACCGAGAGTATCTCGCCCACATTCAATATGCCAAACACAGTAACAAGAAGTCTCAAAATGGAGACGTTACTGGGCCCACTTGAGCAAATCGATGAACAATGGGAGGACAGTGACTATGAAACACCAATTCCCTTCTACATTCCACAGGCAAAATTAAATGAAGAGAAAATTAAAATAGGAAAATATTTGATGGAACTCATTCAAAACATACTCATTGAGCACCTAGGATATGCAAGATATTTGTCTGATATAGCTTTCAATATGCTCCAATACAGAAAAAAAAGTCCATTAAACAATAGTCAACTACATATATATTTAAAAGCAGTTGAGAGAAGTGTCCTTGTATCTGTAGGTTTGTGCAGAGAACATGAACTAACCTGAAGAATTGGGGATGGCTTTCCAGAAGTGATGTTGCAAATGGGATATAGGAGATCTCAACAGAGCAAACCAAGAATACTAGGAAAAATGATCATCAAGGACAAGCAACGGAAACGTAGAAGACAGAACTATAGATCTCAGAGTGTGCACACACAATGGTCCCTGGACGTCAGGAGCAAGACAGACTGCAGATGCAAATGCAGTACAAATCAATGCAACAATTTCACACCTCTTCCAAATACCACACCACACCCCCCTCCACCAACATACATCATTCTTCTACCACGGTCCCGTGGACACCCTCCCACAAAGGAACCCCTTATCCTTCTCCGGTACTATCTTCTCTACCATATGAGTCCGAAGATTTGTGTTCTTTTAGGTGTGTCTATTCCTGTGCTTTGCTCCTCTGTGTCCAATATGTGAATGAGTTCATCCGGTAATTGTCCAACTCCTAATTTCGCTTAGCATTACCTACCTCTCTTGCAGTGTCTACCAAAGACATGATTTTATATTTTCTTAGAGCTGAGTAGAATTTCAGTGTGTATGTCTTTCCTTTCTTCACTTAAATATAATGAATTAAGTCTTTTACATCTAATTCACATTTAACTCTTCGCTTCTCTCCCTCTCTCCTTTCCTCCAATGAGTATGGGTTAAGTATCTATCTGCCTATTATGAGGGATACATAACTTTGGGTGCTGAGGATAAATAGAGAAGAAGATAGATTCCTGTGTTCAGAAAGCTCACATTTTACAGTAGGATGGGGCTAAAGAAATCTGTGAAATGACAGAAAAATATCTACAGCACATGTTTATATGAGTATCATGTGAGATTATGTGATTACATGACTTATAAAATGTAAAATGCTGTGTTAAGAAAAAGGTCTGAATCAGCTTTTTTCCCTGGGTCTGTTCTCCTAGATATGGTAATCCACAGTTTATGATGTAGAAGTTAGGTAAAAATATGGAATATAAATGAGACAAGATGAAATAATGAAACTCTATCCAAGAAATATAATAGTAATGGCAACTACTCAAAGGAAGCTCTGATTATGTACTTGGCTTTAGGATTCACACCTATTTTGTTTGAATAATATCCCAAACCTAAAAGATAGGTTTTCTTATCCCTAATGTGAAAATGAAATACAAAGACAGCAACACTTCCCAGAGGTTCTGTTCTATGCCCATCACCAAGACCTGTTATGATAGCAACTTGCTGATTCCAAGAATAAAATCCAATGCAAAAGTAAAATTCAAGTCTTTCACCGTAGAGGTTACTGTTGAACACCCATCAGTGTCTTTTCCTGTCTTGTAATACAATTCAGGACTGGACCATCATTCTAAAGTCCGGAGAAATGGCTTAACTCGGTTAAATCAATCAATATATGACATTTCCTTGGCAACTCTTATTAATTTAAGTGTTTTCCCCAAGTCAATGCAACTTACTATTTGAAGAAAAATATTCGGAATCAATTTGGAGGGAAGGTATCTCATCCTCCCTGCTTTTTCTCCTTTTTATCTTTCTTGCTTGCCCCTCTTTCTTCCTCATCCACTGAATATACACCAGGAAGCATAAAGCTGCTAGCACTGTTAGCCTCACGGGTCATTTTGAGATAAAAGAGCAAAGTCTTAGAACAAGCTGGACCCAAGGAGAAAGAAATGGAAGGCATGGAAATCAACTAAACACTCTCACATGACCTACTTCTGAACTTGTTGCTCAGTGAGAAAATCATCTTTCTTACCATGAAAGCCATATGCAGACAGGTGTTATTTGCAACTGAAAGCGTACAACTAATCCACTAATCATAACCACCAATTTTATACTTAAATGCTTTATATCTTACTGACAAAGTAAGGAAAATAACAGCTAAAACTTCAAGAGCCTGTTTTTCAGAGGCATCCAAAAGAAGGTGGCTAGCATGAAATGTTAGCCTGGCTACAGGAGTCATCACCTTGGCATTTCAGAGTAGAAGTAACATGTTCTCTCTTTCGTTTGGGGGGTCTGGGGGTACCAAGAGATCGGGAGTCACACCTGCTGATGCTCAAAGGCCATTCCTTGCTTGGTGCTTGGGGTTCAGTCCTGGAGGTAGTCAGGGGACCATGCAACAGTGGGGACTGAACCCAAGCTTCCCATATGCAAAGCATGTATCCAGTCCACTGTGCCATCTCTCCAGACCAGTGTTCCAGTGTTCTCATTTTCAAGCCTATGTGTTGGGTAAATCACTATCACTATCACTATCACCCCGTTGTTTATCGATTCAATGTTCGAGCGGGTGTCAGTAACATCTCCATTCATCCTTGTCACGTGTTAGTGTAGTCCGATGGCATATTGGGGGCTCTTTCAGAGTCAGGGGAATGAGGACCATCATTGTTACTGTTTTTGGCATATTGTTCGGTAAATAGACTCAGTAAAATACCTGTTTTTTGTTCTTGTTTTCTCTCTCTCTCTCTCTCTCTCTCTCTCTCTCTCTCTCTCTCTCTCTCTCTCTCTCTCTGTGTTTGAGCCACACCCAGTGATGTTAGGAGTTATTCCTGTATCTGTGCTGTATCTTGGCACTGCTTGGGGAACCAAGTGGGATGCTGGGAGTCAAACTCAGGTCAACCATGTGCAAGAAAAATGCCCTATCTGATGCCTGTATTTTTGTTTCAAATCTTTTAAATGAATCACCGTGAAATATAGTTAACAAAGCTTTCATGATTGAATTTCAGTCATACAATGATCAAAACACCCATCCCTCCACCAGTTGTACATTTCTCACCACCAATGTCTCCAGTATCTGTCCCGCCATTCTCACCCCACCCACCCCCTGCCTCCATGGCAGGCATTTTCCTTCTTACTCTCTCTCTACTTTTGGGCATTATGGTTTGCAATACAGATACTGATAGGTCATCATTTTTGGTGCTTAGTCTACTTTCAGTACACATCTTCCATCCCAATGATCCGCCTACCATCATTGACTTAGTGATTCCTTCTCTATCCCAGCTTCCTTCTCCCCCAGCTTGTGATAAATTCCTGCATTTTTAATAACACAAATAAATTGGTGATACTTACCAAGAATTCACTAAAGACAATTTACTGACACCACTTCATGAGAAAACTAGTAAGGCAGGCACAGAATATATTCACTAATCAGATGAGGAAACAGAGCCAGGCAAGTGTTCTGCACCGAGGACACTGTTGAAACTAGTCTGAACCCCACCCTGCACACCCACCAACACCTGATTCTTTACACAGCATCACCGTGCACGTGGCATCTCTTTATCAACCATAAATCAACATAGGACTTCCTTCTAGGCACATGATGGAACATAACTGCAAGTTCAAGGATTGCGTAAACTTCCCCATCTACACACAAGTCCAAGAATGAAATAAACTTGTCCATCTACACACAAAACAAGCACTGGGGTTTAGAAACATGATCTATTTAAAAGTCAGATACAAGGTAACTGAGGTTTATTCCTCCAGGTTTAAGAAGCACGTTTCTCTTTGGTACATCTACACAATGGAGTACTATGTAGCTCTTAGAAAAGATGAAGTCATGAAATTTACATACAAGTGGTACAATATGGAAAGTATCATGCTAAGCGAAATGAGTCAGAAAGAGAGGGATAGACATAGAAAGATTGCATTCATCTGGGGGATATAAAGTAACAAAGTATGAGATTAATACCCAAGAATAGCTGAGATCAGCACCAGGAGGATTACTCCATAACTTAGAGGCCAGCCGGGTATCCTAGAGGAAAGGGCTGTTCAGATAGAGAAGGGAGCACCAAATAAAGGATGTTTGGAGGATCCTCCCAGGAAGGGAGATGCATGTAGAAAGTAGACTATGGACTGAACATGTTTGCCACTCAATGCCTCTTTTGCAGACCACAACACCCAAAAGGAGAGAGAGAACACAGGGGATTGCCCTGCCACAGAGACAGGGGGGATGGGGGGATGGGGGTGGGAGGGATATTATCCATGGTGGTGGAAAATGGGCACTGGTGGAGGGATGGGTATCTGATCATTGTATAATTGAAACCAAAGCACAAAAAATTGTAAATCTACAACTTTAAAAAAAATAAAATAAAATAAAGGGAAAAAAAAAAAAAGAAGCACGTTTCTGAGTCTAATACACAAATCTGACTTGGAGACAAAGAGAATAACCTTGATGTTGTCTACCTAGTCAAGCAAGCATTTCTCAAACCTCTTCTACCATTCAGTGGGCTCCATGATTGGTGCTTTGTCAAGTATCAACATGCAGCAGTTTCCTACCGAGACTCGAGGAGAAAGATAGTTGCACATTATGGTGTTACTTAAATCTAAGTAACTTAAGAAAGATGAGACAAGGCCAGAGAGAGAACTCTGCAGGATTAGATGAACCCATAAAATAAACACCTTCTAGGAAGATGTATCTGAGATCATCATGTACAGTACTCAAGGTGAGCTGCTTTAGACAACCATGGGTTGACTAAACCAACTTTGAACTAAAATCAAAAGTGACCATGAAATAAATAGAATATGTTCTTGAGATGCAAGTTATAATGGCAGGTGAGAAGCAGATAGGTACTAATGAAGAAAAAAATGAAGGGTTCAACATTTAAGGGAATCTGTCCCTGGTGATCTCTCCCAATGCAGACCACAGTCTGTATGAGACAATGATTACATGTGGTCATATATATGCATCGGAGGTGAAATCAAGTAGGCCTTCAGGGTGGAAGAGGCACAGTCTACATTGTGAGAGGGAAACAGAAGTCTGACTGGTGAAGAAGGAAGACCAAAAACAGGAACAAATGGCTCCAGAATAGCTAATGACTTATCTAACTAATCAAGAAAATAGGACAATGAGAAAACATCAGGAAAAAGGAATGACAACTGAAGAACACTGAAGTGACTTCAAAGCACTCTGATGAGATACAATCAAAGGTTCAGAGGAAAATCACATTTTTCTTATTTAGTAGCGCTATCTTGGGCTAGAATTCAGTTGGTCCCTTCATCTTTAAAATCCATACCAAGATATGTACTTGTTAGAGTTCCTTTAAATATATGAAAATGTGAAATGTAAAACTTCTTGTCTAGTAGAAAAAGTGATTTTTCACCAGCAAAGCCTATAAGCTAACTGGATGTTAAGATAGTTCTGTGGTCAAAGGGACAGTCAGTCAGTAAAGCATTTGCTTGCACGCTGCTGACTTGGGTCTGACTGACATTACACATGGTCTCCTTCACACTGACAGGTGTGGCCCCCAAACAAACAATAAAAAAGAAGAGGAGGAGGGTTTGAGAGAAGGAGGAGGAAGACAAAGGAAGGAAGACAAAGAGTAGGAGGAGGAAGAAGAGAAAAAGGAAGTGGAGGAGAAGGAAGAGGAGAGGAAGAGGAAGAATAAGAAGAAGAAGAAGAAGAGGAGGAGGAGGAGGAGGAGGAGGAGGAGGAGGAGGAGGAGGAGGAGGAGGAGGAGGAGAAGGAGGAGGAGGAGGAGGAGGAGGACCAAAACCAATAGTCATAATATTTGAAGACGGATGAAACAGTTCTAAAACAAGTCTAGTAACCCAATGTTGTATTAATAAAAATTATATCAGCAAATTAAAAAGATAAGGAAGATATTTCTGTTCTTTGGGTAGAGGATGGAAGAGGAGAAGGTGGAGAAAGAGCAAACCAAAAAGAAATAATATCTGAAGGTTGATGAAACTGTTCTTCAAAAGCCACAGCGTCTAGCAAACCAATGTTATCAAGAAAATTTAATTAAATCAGGAAAATAAGAAATAAAGAAGAGGCTGTGCATATAAAAATAAAGAAGGATGCTGGAGCACAGTCTGAGAGACTGCACGGCAAACTTGCAGAAATCACCTTGCACATGGCAAACCCTGGTTCAAAGCCCTGCAATCCCCGGCACCACTTATAGTCCCCCAAGCCCTGTCAGGATTCATCTTGGAGTGCAGACCCAGAAGTTAGCCCTTAGCATTGCTGGGCTAAATCCAATAATAATAATAATAATAATAATAATAATAATAATAATAATAATGGAGCAGGAGAGCCTAATTAGAAGCAAACTGAAGAGAGATGCAGAAGATAAATAAGAATGGGCGTTGTTGTTGGAGAGAGGTGAGGAAATGAGACAAGATCAAGAAACTTCAATGTTATTTCGGACTTGATATAAGCCAGGGTCCAGGGAGGTGAGCTCTCTGTAAGCACCTACATTTGCACAGTTAGCAACCTAGAGGACAAGATGAAAAACTAAAGTGGAATAGAGAACCAGGTATTTTATACTGCTTTGCACCTAATTAAAAACAATGGCCGACCTGGGTTTGATTCCTCCACCCCTCCCGGAGAGCCCGGCAAACTACTGAGAGTATCTCGCCTACACAGCAAAGCCTGGCAAGCTGCCCGTGGTGTATTTGATATGCCAAACACAGTAACAACAAGTCTCAAGATGGAGACGTTACTGGGCCCGCTGGAACAAATCAATGAACAATGGGAAGACAGTGCTACAGTGCTATAGTGTGCCTAGTCTAACTAAAATATGTATTCAAAGGATTGTACCTGCGGCCAGAGAGATAGAATGGCCAGCAAGGCACAGGACTTGCACCCAGCCAACCCAGATTCGAATCCCTGAACTACATATGGGCCCTGGGCCAGCAACAGGAGAGCCGAGAGTAACACTTAAAGAAAGCCTAACCTTAGCCAGGAGTCAACCCCCCCCCCCCAAACCCACCCCCAAAATGCATACTTTATTAAATATTCAATGGAAGTTTGTCACTTAGGCAAATGACATCATCTTTCTGGGTCTCGGTTTTGCTTTTACACTGTAGGTGGTCGAATGGCGGCAGGAGCAATAGTACAGGAGCTAGGGAGTGAGTTCCATACTCAGCCCCATAAGGTACCCGAGCTCTACTTGAGCACAGATCCAGGAGTAAGCTCTGGGCACCAAAAACTGTGGCCCCAACCTCCTTCTCCAACTTTTAAAAAGGAAGATCCAATGAGTGACTATCCATGTAAATAAAATAGTTCCAGGAGCCTGTGCGTTCCCTTCTCAATTCAGGGAAATTCAGCAGCTGACTTCAAGGCTTCCAGCCTCATCCCCGCTGGCCTCCAATCAGAAAACAATTCTCCTCTGGGGAGAAAGGCCGCATTAGAGTAAAGCGAGGGAGTTTCCACATATTTGTTTTACAGCCTGCCTCCAGCAATATGCACAAAGTGTCAGTGTGTTTATCCCACTAAAAAAAAAATAAAAATAAAACAGTGCTTTGATTTTAGGCAAGAAACATAACAAAGGGTAGTGGTGGTCTCCTGAGTCTTTTTTTCAAGCTGCAACTAAATCAAGATTATAAACCCATCACGCTCTCTAAATACAAACTCCACTCTGCCTACCAACTTTGCAAGGTAGATTCACTCACCACCACCCAATGCCCGCGCTTCGTCAAGGACGCACAATCATGCCCCCCAGGACACACTCCCCTCATTCTCGGCTTCCCAGCTGAGCTGTCAGGATTCACTGTCTTTGTGGGGCTAGATTTGCTCAGATAAGATAATGGTCTTTTATGTGCAGGCGCTGTGAGTTTTTCTCCACCCCTTGTACCAGGAAGACAATTTAAGTAGAAAGGAATAAATTGCTGGATTTAATACAGTGGCCAAACACAAGAGCCTAATGAAAATGTGCTCCAGAATGGCAAAGGATTGTGGAAATGCACAAAAATAATGTCAGCTGCCTTAGCAAGCCCTGAATGAACACAAAGGGATGAAATAAACCCAGCTGCCTCAGTTAGTGCCTCTCATTTTAACAATTTCAAGTCTGTGGTGATTTGGTCACAAGGTTGTCTTATTTGCAGATTAAACAAAGTCACACACAAAAATGTATAAGATATTAGGAGAAGAACTGATTAAAGCCATCAACAATATTGTAGACTAGCCTTCCCTCAGGCTTTCACAGAACTGACTATTACAGTGAGAAAATTGGTATGCAAAATCCACCAATGCTTACTTACTCATGTTGATGTAAGACATATTATTAGAAAACATACTGATGATACTTTCCTTAAACCTTAAATACTATCAGGAAGAACAAACAAAAAAATACTTAAAAACAGCTTCAAGGGGAGGCAGAAATAGTAGAGAGGGCAGGGTATTTGCCTTGCATGCTATCTAGGCAGGTCCAACAGGACACCAGCTGCTACCCTGAGCCATCCAATACTGAGCCCTGAGCACAGACTCAGGAGTAAGCCCCGAGCACCACTGGAAATAGGCCCAACACAAAACAAAAGCTTCAAATATTTTCTAGTGTCCATTTTGTATAAAAAAATGCCTCTGGACATTGTTATTGTTTACTTTTCAGCATTTCTCCATGGTATGTGCGAACTGTTCCAAGACAGACAGATATGAATGTTGAACACGCCCAAGCCTTCAAGCCATCCAGAAGAGATTTTCTTAGTCATCTGTAGCACTGTAACACTGTTCTCCCATTGTTCATCAATTTGCTCGAGCAGGCACCAGTAATGTCTCCATTGTGAGACTCGTTGTTTTTGGCATATCGAATATGCCATGGGGAGCTTTCCAGGCTCTGCCGTGTGGGCGGGATACTCTCTGTAGCTTGCTGGGCTCTCCGAGAGGGGTGGAGGAATCGAAACCAGGTTGGCCACGTGGAGGCAAACGTCCTACCCGCTACGCTATCACTCCAGCCCCATTAGTCAATTACTAATGATAATATAAACATTCAATACGGCCTATAATGTACTAAATAAAAAGTAGCACTGTAGCACTGTCCTATAGCAACATCCTCCAACTGTTCATCGGTTTGCTCGAGCAGGCACCAGTAACATCTGATAAAAAATTGGGAGACTTCTTGTTACTGTTTTTGGCATATCAAATACATTATGGGTAGCTTTCCAGGCTTATCTGTGTGGGCAAAATACTCTCAGGTAGCTTGCCAGGCTCTCCGAGGGGGGTGGAAGAATCAAGCCCAGGTCAGCCATGTGTAAGGCAAACGCCCTACCGGCTGTGCTATCACTCCAGCCCAGTTAGTCAACTACTAATATAAACATTCAATAAGGCCTATAATATACTAAATAAAAAGTAGCATTTAAAAAAACCTACAGATTAGAATTCTATGCATCAATCATGTTTTTTTTAAGTGAGCAAAAATGCATTATCATAAGGTGTCGAGATGCTGGATACAGAATGGACTGGACAAGACAGGCCCCATTCCTCAGGCAGGGTGGAGTCAGCCCACTATAATGCTGCCGTCCCTACTGAGGGAAGTCATGCAAGGCCAGGTTAGTAGCCAAACCAGGTAAAATTTCAACCTTTCAGAAGCAAGACTAGAAAGAGATTTCCAGGAAATCTGAGAACTTCTGAAACATGCAGAAAGAAAGAAGAGTACATGGTTCGTAGCACATCTGCAAAATTTCACTTTTCATCCAAATGCCTCTAACTCAGAAAACAACAGCAAACAATCTTCAGAGATGAGGGCAAAGATTCAAATTCCATCAGCCTGTTACCAAGTCTATGATTCAGTTAACCAATATGCACCCACCACTATGGCCTGGCTTTACAAAGCTTCCATTTTATGTGGGACAGGAAACCAGCTCAATAAATAAAATACCCTGTATGATGACAATTGGACAGATGATAAAAAAAAGACCTAAAAAGAAACATCAACCAGATGAGAGAGGATTGGAGTACACTGCATCACAGCTCAATGTCCTGAAGTGCATTACTATCCTTTCCTACCGCAGAATCTTAAGACGAAGACAATCGGAGTGTAGAGTCAGAGGCTAAGAGAAGAACAAGGGAATAAAGAATGGCAAGCTCACCCCAAAGATGACTGGAAAAAAGTGAAATAAGAGAGATATATCAAGCCAACGCATGGTGAAAAGTCACCACGCACGTACACGAAAAATAATTTTCAAGCTGACCTCCCATGTTTAAAATAGCTTGTATTTAAAAAAAAAACTCAGTGACAAAAGGTGGTTTTGGGTACCGTTAAAGTCCTAAAGGTGTGCCTGGCTATTCTGAGTGAAGGGGCGTAAGTGGGCGTAGCAGAGGAAACGGGGCCTATACACTTCAGTAACTTTAGGAGGCGAGTTTCAAAGGTTTGAACAGATTCTTTATGGTATGATGACTTGGAAATTAATACACAAACATGTCTGCACTCAGCGGGGGTGGGGGAGGTGCCCCTGACTTCCCAAAACAGTTGACCACAGATTACTTCTCCCTCTCAGGAAGAACAGACCTTAGCACTCACTGCTTCGAAATATTACTCTCCAATACTCAGCATATCAACAAATACACGGGAAAAACTGAAGAACTGCACTTCAGAAATCTTAAAGCAATTAATTTATAAAAATATGACAGAGAGTCCTGGGTAAGCTGAGCCTGATACACATTATCGGGGTATAAAAGTATACTTGGAAATAATTAAATCTAACATATTTACTAAATGTGAATAGGATTACTTAATTTCAAAAATTAAGCAACACCTGTTCCCTCATTTCTCTCAATCACCCTTCCCTTTGTACATGAGTATGCGGTTGCTGAATGCGAAGGGGTCAAAGAATAACACTTGTCCTTTAATTTTTTTTTTGGTCCAATAATATTTACATTGTTTTTTATCCCTCATATTTATATCCAGTTCTATATTTGATTTTAATCTACAATCTTAGGACAAGAGATGTTATCTAATAACTCAGGAAAGAACCCAAAAATGTTGATAACACTTTAGTGCTACTCATTATGTAACACTTTGCTGTAAGATTGACAAGAATAAAAAAAAAAAAGAGGGGGGAACATTTCCAGACCTCCTTAGGTAAAAACTGTTGCCTTGAAATGTGATGACTGATATACTTTGTGATTTTTAACACAATTATCATGGCTCTAAGTGTTCTTGTTCCTACAACTTGGCTTTCTCAAACACAGGAGTCCCTGCAGTAATTTCCCTCCGCTAAATTCCAGGGGATTACATAGTGGGTGGGGAGAGGAAAAAAGGTATTTCCTTTTATCAAATGTAACTCTGTTGCTTTCTCATTCATCACGTTCCTGTGTAATAAAAGAAGAATCCAGGGTGGTCACTTGAAGTACCTGATTAACAACTTTCCTTAAAACTATTCATTAGGTGTGGAATTCATTCCTCTAAAAGAGAAGGGAAAAAAAACCCAAAGTGGGCAAGTGAGCTTGCCCGAGAGAAACAGACACCAGCTCACAATCCCCGCCAGGCTGTTCAGGTCCTGTTCTCCTCAAAAGGTGAAGAAAATTGACTGTGCAGGATGCACAATGCGTTTGGTAAGGAGAATTGTGGAAAAGGATTGCCCTTGCACTCGAGTCTGTACAATCGCAAACACAGCAACACAGCACCGCCAAACCTGCAGAGCCCAACTCCACTATTCTTTGACAGTTTGCCTTGTTTGAATCTGAACGGATTTCTTCATGCTACATTATTCATGTCTGGAGAGGCAGGTGGTTGTTGAAACGACTTCAATTGCACACCACTTACCTCCTGTTGAATACTTACCAAGTATCAGGATGACCACTTAATAATGCAACAGTGTGTAACCCTTAAATCTCCTTTAATTATTTTTAACCAGCCTTCCAACCGTTTCCACTTAATAGCAAAGTCGTGCAAAAATGTAAGCAGGCTCCATTTATCCAGTAAAGTCACTGATTTTTTTCATTGCCCATAAAACAGACAACAATCTCAAAATCACTGATCTACGATTCAATGTTCCAATTCCTAGTTTATTACCATGAATAATTCCATCATTATCATTCTCACAAGTCCTGCGATGAGTTTGCAAATAGCGTTGGAAAAGGAGCCTAGACAAGTCTTTGACATACTCCAATCTCCTCCTTCTCTATATGTGAGCATCATTTACAGACTTTGTGCTACATTCCAATTATATGATGAACAGAGGAGTGGTCTCCTCTTACGAGACCTACTATGTCCTTTCATAAGCAAGAAACTGTTCTTCCAAAAAGATCAAGGCCCGGAGAAATATCACGGGTGCTAATGCACCTTGCATGCAGACAACCCCAATCTGATGCCTAGCCCCACCTGGTTCCCCAAGTGCTTCCAGGGGTCATTCCTGAGTACAAAGCCAGGTGTAATCCGTGAGCACTTCTCAGGTGAGGGGCAACATTCCCCCTAAAAGCATCAAGTAATACCCATCCCAACTCCCCCTAAAAAGATGAAGTACCTGAGTTGAACTTTATCTATGAGCAGCAAAACTAGAAACCTACAAAAGATGTCAAACATAACTTGCTGGGTTCAATGTTATCTCCAGGCTATAAAACATTTCATTACAAATTCAAGCTACTGTTAGTATTTTCCAAGCTTAATTTCCACTAAGAATTCAGTCAGAAGGTATTTATTAAACCATCTGCACTAGGCTATAAAAGAAAGACACGTCAGACAAGAGCCTTTGCAATATTTATGTAAATATTGTGACCAGAGATTCTGATGCAACAGCATAGGATGTCACAGAATAATAGTAATCATAATAAAAGCAAAGTACATAGAAAGTACATAGAGCTTACTATATGGCAAGCATCACAGTAAGCCTTCTTCATGCAGTGAAAAGTTTACTCCACACAGTGAGGAAACAACTCAGTGATATAATTTCACTAACATCCTCATTTTATTGGAGGTGGAACTGAGACTCAGGGAGGTAACTGAGTGACATTCTCAGGGATACACATTTCTGAGTCAAATATATCCTGCAACCAAACATGATGAGGAGTAATCAATCAAAGGTAACTACAACACTAAGAAATTTGGGAGAGAGGGATTTAGGCTTATATGAGGAAGGCAAAAAGGCCAAAAAAAGAGTCTAGCAGTGCAGAGAATTTCCAAGCAGGATTTGTCTGGCTTGAATAGATGAGACAAAGAAACGCTGAGGTAAAGGAGACCAAAATTCCAGTAGGCATGGGGAATCAGGGTTTTTTTTTTTTTTTGCCAAAGAAGGGTTCAATTTAATGAATCTGACTCATCAGTGCAAAGCAGGAACAATGTTTTCCCCGACACCCCAACTTCCAGTTGCACCATACACAGCAAATTAGTGGAATAACTTTCAAACATATGGGTTCGAGCATAATTGTTCTTTTTATTTTTATTTTATTTTCTTTTATTTTGGTCCATACCAGGTGTGACTCAGGGTTTACTCCTGGCTCTGTACTCAGGGGCCACTCCTGGTAGTGCTTAGGGGAGCACATGTGGTGCAGGGAATAGAACTGTGGTCAGATGCATGTAAGGCAAGCGGCTTCATCACTGTAGTATTTCTCCAGTCTCTATCTATGTATCTTAAGAGAGAAATCTCAAAATTTTATCTAAAAGGAGTCCAGCAATCTTTTATTTAGTTTCCAATCAAATAACTAATGTATAATATCTCTACACTGACTTGATCAGCATAAAAGTCTAACAATGAATTTGATAGTGTAAAAGTAATATATTTATCCACGTTAAATGATAATGTCTATAAATATTTACTCTTTGGGTATCCTCAGCACCCACAACCTACCACACTGACCCAGCATTCATACACATATGCTTAGCTAGAAATCTTCGTTTGGGTTTGTGAACTGCATCATTTGGGATACACTGGCTGTTGAACACCTTCAATAACCAGTTCTGTTACTGCACTTTTTCTCTTACCTACTTCTTAAATTCTGAATATATCGAGTCTTGGAATTCAATGCAAATGTGGGTTTCAATGTAAAAGAGATAAAACTAAAAGAAATAATTCTACTGTGGGTTTCTGTTATTACTAGATTCAGGTTTAAAAAAGCTGCTTTGGCCAGGTGGGTTGGGAGCAGGGAGGACCAACGCAGACTTTTAAAAATCTGAGGAAAGTTTTGAAGAAAAGCTGAAATTTGCCAGAAGTGAGGACAGCATATAGCATTCACCAAATGCCCACAGAATGTTCAGGAGTATTTTTTAAATGAGAATATAAATCTTAGTTCCAAACAGGGTTTTCTATTAACAGATCTAAATAGCATTAAATCCTTCTTGCCCTCTTTTACCATGAATAATACAGAAAGCAGACTTTATCCTGAGGCACTGAAAGTTAAAACTTAAAAGAAAGGAAAAGAAAGATGGCGGCCGCACGGGAGCCTTGTGGACAGCAGGTTTGAGCCGGGCTCGGCGGAAGCGGCGGGGACCTCATGGGAAGGGGGGCTTTGTGGGCCGTCCCCCACGCCCCACCGAGGTCTCCAGCTGCCCCCCACGAGCGGCTCTCCGGCACGGCCACGGCCCCGGAGGCACAAGGGCTTAGCACAGAGAACCAGCAGCTTGGAGCAGAAAAGCAAATGGACTATGTGTTAAACCGCGCCACCAAGCCTGCCCCGAGGGGAAAGGGCGTTGACCGGCCCGCCCGCTCCTCTCTGGAAAGAAAGATGGTGGCCGCACGGGAGCCTTGTGGACAGCAGGTTTGAGCCGGGCTCGGCGGAAGCGGCGGGGACCTCATGGGAAGGGGGGCTTTGTGGGCCGTCCCCCACGCCCCACCGAGGTCTCCAGCTGCCCCCCACGAGCGGCTCTCTGGCACGGCCACGACTCCAGGGCACAGAAGCCAGTCTCCTAACTATCTAACTTTTAATAGAAATTCTTCCAGGGTCAATAAGTAAAGCGTCCGCGCGACATCATTTTATTCTTAAACCAAGTTGTAGAAAGCAAATCATTTCACAACGCTGTTTCAGCATATCTGATTGTGGGGGGTGGGTCGTAAACTCTAAACAATAATTGTGCATCTTCTATCGAAACAATCTATCTAGTCAAAGTAGATAGAGTATTAACTAGAACTCATCTGCCTCACAAGAATTGGGAGGGGTGGGAGGTGGGGGTCTATTGGGGTTCGGGGTTAAAAATAAGTATTGGTAAAGGGAAATGTGTTTGATATTTACATGACTGAGACCTAAACCCGAAAGCTCTGTAACTTTTCCCACAGTGATTCAATAAATAAATAAATTTAAAAAAAAAAAAACTTAAAAGAAAGGAAACATTTTTGTTTTCATATGAATTAAAAGTGTGTATTTAGAAAATTTTTATAATGCAACATCATGTTTATTTCTCCAAAGAGTAGAAGCTTTTAACAACAGTAAATATTTTCAGTTTCCATATATTGAAATATAAAGTTCCATATTAAAATAAAATAAAAGAAGTTTCAAAACTTTAAAAAAAGTATTACTAAGAATATAGCTACTCTTGTCAGTTGCTGTCACTGTCACTGTCCTCCCGTTGTTCATCAATTTGCTTGAGCGGGCCCAGTAACATCTCCATTGTGACATTTGTTACTGTGTTTGGCATACGGAATACATCACGGCGAGCTTGCCAGGCTTTCCCGTGTGGGTGAGATACTCTCTGTAGCTTGATGGGCTTTGGGAGAGGGGCGGAGGAATCGAACCTGGGTCGTACATATTATATTTCCAATGTTATCAACTTGCCTCATGGGCACTAATTTTAAAGTAATTACTTTCACAAAAGACAAGAATCATTTGAAGCATCTGATAACATCTAATCTTTTCATAACAAATGAACTGCAATTTCATGATATCATTATACTTCTTATTGCCTATGATCAACTCTCTTCTGTTAAATTACCATTCTCTAATTCCTGATGGTAATAATGTAATAATAATGATATGCTTTTGTCAATAGACTTTTTAGCTTGCCTATGATGATCTATTTTGAACTTTTCTTTTAAATATTAAATACAGCAGGAATTTAAAAGATATAAAAGATATATAAATAGCACTCTAAATATGTGAATGTCTTAAAGCAAATTACTTGGCAATTTCAAGTGTTTTAAAATACAGGATTTAGAATGCAGAGTAATAGCAGTCAGATGTTGACACAAAAATAAAGTGTTTAATTAAGACATATTTTAATATATTACTTTCAAAGCCTTTCAAATAGCATACCACTTTTAAAATGTAATCTAAATTAATATTTTAGAGAAAAAAGGTCAAAGTTGAACTGTTTGTCTTCCTTAAAAAGTTTATAATGTCTTTTGTGCGACTACTCACAAACAGAAATCTCAATGAAACTTGGATATTAAAACCTCCCAGGAAACCAAGAATAAAAGCCGCTAAGAATTTCACAGGTTTTTTTTTCCCCCTTAGGTGTTAATTAAATGATCATTTAACACTGAAAGGTAAACACGACATTTTCATCTCTTGACAGCACAGCCTATTATAAAACCAGGGTAATAAAAGTCTTGGTGCTGAGGCTCTGAACCAAGTTCCCACCACACTCTCAGATGCCGTGTCCGTGTCTAAGGTTAAGCATCTAGACACAAAACAAAGCTTGCACCCACTCGACTTCCAGCCCAATTTTCCCATCGCTCAGTGACCTAGGTAACACTTCGAGCAATAAAGAATAAATTTAATTTCTCCAGCATTTTGTGAGGATTAGGGACAATTGTTGGCTTGCAATGACTTTTATCCTGGGATTCTTTTTCCTCCGGAGCATTCCTCGGGTCCTAAAAGAGAATCCTGATGGTTTAAGACATAGAACAAACAGAACTTTAAATTAGGCTTTTTTCAATCAATTGGAACTGTTGGAGGGGAAGCAATCAACCTTTCTCTGTGCTGTTCTCAGCCATTCACATACTGCAAGCTTTAATCTTTCAGTGGTAGCAGAAACCTATCATGACAGGGCAAAGCTATCTTTTCCCATTCTATTTCCAGACTTATTTATTTCTCTTTTCTTTAAGTTCTTTTTAAAAAAAAACACTTAAATCAAGTTGCCATACTTAGCTGTCCACATTCATTTGGACATTTTAAGAGGCACAGATGTTCTCTTAATAACATTTCACACCACCGTGCCGTTCCCCGAATCATGGGCATTGTCACTAACTGATCTTTTTACTTTTCACCGATTTTTTAGCTAGAATTGACTTTTCTTTTCACACTTCCGTCCAGTGTTTTTTTATATTATAATTTATCGAATATTTTAAGGTTGATCCCCTAGAAGGAAGTCAGTAATGGGCCACAGATAATACATCACATTCATGTGATGTGAAATGCTCTGTTTTTATGATCAGTATTGGGATTAAAATATAAACAAAACAAATAGCATTTGCTCAAATCTATTTCACTATCAAATATTGTACAAATCCAAAGTGTGAAGCACCTGCACTTTGACATAATTTTTAATCTAAAGATACACAAAATCACAGATGCAGTTTATTTAAAAATGACAAAATGTTCCCTAAGACATATTGTATATGTTAGGAGAACAATGACTAATTATCTTAAAATAATCACTGGTGATAAAAATGTTTTTTTTTTGTTTCTTAAGAAAACCTTACTAAATAATTTACCTACAGTGTCTGCACCATTGGAGTTGATGCACCATTTCCTACCTAATTCATATTTATCTTCATCCTGTCATTTAGAAAAATGTGCCATTAGAAGAATCATCTAAATATGAGGACTAACACAAGGGATTTGAAAGTCATCATCTATTTGTATTCCTAAATGTATAAGAATTTTTTAAAAATTATATGAATCATCAATTGGTAAAGCAATCTCATCAAAAATCTTCTGGCCATAGTATGCCTTCCCTTACCTATAACAAAATGGTATAAATGCACATTTTATGTCATTTGATTGTGGTAGAAAACAAAGGGTAGCAGACTGGGGATGTGGCTCCATGGCAGATCACTTGCTTTCCACGTGTGAGGTTCTGGGTTCGATCCTCACCACCACCACCCACACACACACACACACGCATGCGCACACACACACACGCACGCACGCGGTGACTAAACTTATATCTACATTTTTATTCTGAGATTAATGCAATAAGGAAAAATGAAACGAGACCATTTGTGACTACTATTATTTTCATCTTATTTTGCAAGAAGGATGATGATAATACAGATAGGATTGCTACCATATTTGAATGTTGATGATGCTCTTTTGAAGATTTTCTGAAACAGTCCCAAGAAATAAGTGTTAACAATTATTCCTATTTTATAGAAACAGAAACTTGGTCCTGAGGAGCAGAGGAGCTGCTGACACCTGAATAGGTTTTTAAACACTAGTATTTCATAGGTCTCTCTTATGATATAAATGATATTAGAGTCTTAAAAAATATTAAGGTTAGTTAAAAATAAAACAAAACTCAATGGATAAGACAGCTACTCCTAGAATTAATATTTCTATAAATTTGAGTCATCAAATTATAATATCGAAATCACAGTGGAAATTTTGGTTTGCTTTTGAGCCATGCCCTGCACTGCTTGAGGACAATTCCTGGCCCGGTGCGCAGGTCACTCCTGGCTCAGTGCTTGGAAGGTCCTTCAAAGTTGGGTCTCCAGCATCCAAACATAGGCTCCACCCCTTTCAGATATTTTGCTACAGTGGCGATTTTAAGATTTACAGTCAAGTTTTAAAGTATTCATAAGTAATGTGTACTAATGTATACTAACAAACCACATACTTTAAGGCCCTTTGAGGAAAAACAATCACTTTTGATAAACTCTATCTGTACTTTAAATATTATAGATATGATATTAAAAATGACTAAGGCCTACAAATACTATATATTCTACGGGGTCCACCTATAACACCAGTTTTTCTCTCCAGTTTCTCTCACAAAATTCTCCAAATCCTACTCAGTATACACTGAGGACCAGTGAGTGGACAGAGAAACATTTACATTGGGGAAAGCAATCACTCAGCACACTTGTGCGGGAAGACCTTTACACTCTTGCACTCCCTAGGCCGTGAACACCACTCTAGTTTTCACACTCAGCAAATCTACTGCAGGGCAACTGCAGAAATCTGCCCCATTTCTGAATTTCTCCAGCTGTACATCTACAGGTGATTCATTTGAATCCAAAATTATCAGCACAAGGTCTGGCAAAAATCTCAAATACAATCTTAGTCTTTACTGACTTGTATCTACCAAATCAAGTTTTTTTTTTAAAAAAATCAAAAGTAAGTCCTAGCCAATGGTTTTGCCTTCTTTCTATGGCAAGCAATACTGACTGCTTTCAAGTGAACTCAGAAATTGATATAACAAGTTTTTGTCTACCTACTCAAAATAAAACTTTTGGTTATGTAATAATTTTGACTAGCTCTTTTGACTAGCTCTCTATTAAACAACAAGAACAAATTCCTTCAGTTCCAATAATGATAAATGATTAACAAGCTACCAAAGTTATAAAAGATTTGGAGATTTGATCACGGAAAGGTAAGACTTTTCGAAGGTTGGATTTTGCAATTGGCTCTCTGTTGTCAAACATAAAGAATCAACGTGTTCCCTTTAGCAAAGTGGCAACATAATGGCACCAGCAGTGTATTCTCAAATGCCAAAGGGGAACACAGACCGGACCGGAGGCCTTAAGCACTGCATCCTTCTACCGGTGAAGCTTCCCTGCTTCACACTAGAGATCAGCTAGCTATCCCGACAGCCGCCTCGGTGAATAATGACGTCGATCTGGCTGGACAACAGTAACCGGAGCAACTACAACCTGCAATTCCAGCACAACCACCGGCAGATTTATTGTCACAGGGGCCACACAGGCCACGGGTAAGATGAAGCAGAAAACTATGGCACCAGACACCTCATGAAGCCCACCCTTTTAATCAAAGCTGGCAGAAATTAATTCAAGGGGATTTTTTACAGAGACTCCATGACTGTATTTTGCTTTTATCTCAAAAGGGGAAAAAATCCTGAAACTAAACTGACACCAGAGAACTGGGTGTTTCATTTTATATCCTTATAGGATTATGTTAAATATTTTTTATTTTGTTGTGTCTACTGGAAAGAAAAATCCCTTCCATGTTGAAAAAAAGTAAATCCAAGGGAACTAAACAACCAATTAGCCAACTTATCCTTTAAATTTAATTTGATTCTCCATTATTCATCATGCCTTCCCAGTGTTACTATTTTCTCATCCTGGTTACAAATTCTGACCCCAACAGAGATTTAATTCAATACATCAAACACTTACTGAAAGCTTTCTAAAGGTCAAGTCTTATATCAGACCCTAGGGGCACGCAAAAAAGTTTTTCTTATACATGTATACAAATGCTTTGGTGCCTAAATATAGAAAAACATAACTAAGATAATTATTGACAAGCACACTAGAAGTTCTATCTGGGTGGCAAGAGAATGAATAATTTATAGTTCCTTGGTTCCATTATCTGGATAGCCTAAACCATTTTAACATGAGCATGTGTTATTCTTAGAACTGCTCGAAAAGCAAAACAAAATATATTCTATGGTAGTGAATAAAAATGAAATAAAGACAGCTTGAATATGTGTGATGGTTAATAACTTTTCCTAAATAGATTAAAAATAAGTTTCCCTCTGAATAGAATTCTAATTATCCAAAACGGTTCTAAGAATCTGAGATCCTGTCTGACAGCATGACCTGACCAAATTAAATCATAATCTGACCACACTAAATGGTTAAAATCTATTTGTCTCAGGTACACAGTGAGTAGGGCACAGAGCACCTGGTTTAAAAATATTATGTACAGTGTTAAACAATTTAGTGGCTCCAAAGCTCATCATGGACCAGAAAGGAAAAGTTTGGATCCAAACTAAGCAGACCAAAGGAATCACTGCGACGTATCTACTTCTTTGTATGTGTTAGCTTTCTCTTGTTTTTCCAGTAGATACAAGTGAAAAATGAGCTTTTGCAATGCACTGTGGACACTTAAGCTTCTGTTAGAAGTCTGGGTAAATATAATACTACTCAAAGAAATAAACCGAAAACCACAAAACAAATATTTATAACCAAATGTTCAACCACAGTCCTACCATTGAAATTCCTCTCTAATGATCCCGGATTAGCAGTGGCAAACTCCAGTAGAGAATTGGGACCCAGTCACTGTAAGGCACCTTTCGGGTTCCCTGGATCGGGAAGATTTGTAAATGCCACTGATAAGTATGATGACTACTCATAAACTCCAAGCCATCATAGTAAACGACTTCAAACATCACTGAAAACCTCGCCAGTTCACTAGCTCCTGATTGTCCAGAGAACAATTCTTCTCCACTCTGAAACTGGTGAGAAAAAAAAAAACAAAAACAAAAAACAAAACGCAGCCTGTATGTCAAGGGGAAACCAGCGGGGCGGGTGAGCATCCACATGCATTAAGAAAACTCTGTCTCTTTTAACCTCCAACCTACCGCCCTTTCCTTCACTTTCCCTTTACTTACACTTTCCATCTGTCAACAAGTGCCTGTAATTTTATTACACTGTCCTGTAGTTTATGCAGAGTTAGTATTATTTTACAGAGTTCTGTTAATGGACTGGATAAATGGTAATGCTATTCAAACTAGTCTCCGGCTCCAACAAACACAGCTGCAACTGTACTACTATTTCTGAGCAAACATCTTGACCTGAACATGTAGTGCTCGCTCAACCCGTCCAAAGAGAAATTGGAGCAGACAGTAAAGGAAAAGCGTATTTGGCCGCTAGCAGCAACCAACCGTGTCGAATCATAATTCATATACAGTGTACCCTCTTTGCTTTTATATTGCATTTAGAGTGAAAAAAAAGCACATATACTTCTTCACCTGGCATCTTTTCTTCAGTCAAGAGTCAAATGGTCATTATTCGTTACAAAATGGCAAGGAATATCTTCATAAAGTTTTGTACATCAAACTAGTCTTATGTAAACGTACAGTGGTAACATTCAAACATCCGTGTATGAATAACATATCAAAAGAGAAAACTTTGTCCCTGGTTATTAGAAGAATCAGCTTTAACTAAGGGCAAAAGATACGGTGAGTAGGAAAAAGAAGTAGCAATACTGGTGAGCAGTGTGCAAACATTTTTTCAAAAGCGAATGCTGATGTTGTTTATTTCAGAAATCCTGGACGTATAAAGTTCTGCAGCTTTATACAGAGGGCAGTTTGGAATTGATTAATCTGCCGCTACACAACCAGCCAAATATTTCCACTGCCCCAACATTTTCCATTCTCTCTCACAAATCCTGTATCCTACATTCTGTCACTTCTTAAGAAAGTTTTATATTTGAGCTGGAGAGACGGAACAGGACTTGCCTTGCCAGAGGCCCTGGATTAGATCCCAAATAGCACAAATGGTCCCCGGAGTCCAATCAGGAGTGACTCCTGAGCACAGAGCCAGGAGGAAGCCCCGAACACAGGTTTGGCCCCAAAACAAACAGAAAGTTTCCTTTTTAAGTGACCCCTGTGAAGGACATCTTCAGATGTCTATGCTTGTGCATGTTTTCCCATCTGTTGGAAAATTTCTCTTGGGGGCACCTGTATCATCCAAAGTAAACCTCATATGGTCTCCTTTCTCTTGGAAATGACACCGGCCAGGCAATTTGACAAATTTGTGTACCATTATTAATTAAAGACCCTTAATGGTGACTGAGTAACTTAATTAGGGATTGCCATCCTTTATGAAAAGCGCTTACAGGTAGCTTATCACTCATCCTCTTCAGAGAAACGGCATTGCCAACAATCCACTAACTCTAATCCAGGTGAGACAACGGGTTCTCATCAAAAAAGAAAAGTTCTTGATGTAAGGATGCAGATGGCAGGTACCAAATCCTAATTAATGGTAAACAGTAATCCATCCAGCTCCCTTTCAGGCTTATCAGAACATTCGAGTTCTACTTGCAAGGAGTCACTGTTGCAAATACAACTTTATCTTCCATCACCCCGCCGCCTCGGGGATCCTTTGAGCCGCACAGGCACATCATAACTCCAATCTCATTTTTCTAGCTGCTGTCTTTCCACCTTTTAATTCCCTAGAAAAGGTGGCCTTTGAGTATAATTGTCCCTGTTTCCTTCATTTATTAAACATCTCATGCTTTCTTCTTTCACAGAGGAGTTTTAGAAAGTTACAAAATCATAACAAAACCTAAGGAAAAAAAACTCCCTAGAATTCACAATGAGGTATTATTCAAGAAGAATGTAATTTGCTGATGTGTGTGGTGTGTGTGTCGGGGGGGAGGGGTGCTGGAGATGGACAGGTGGGGGGGCTTGTCTTCACTGGATAACACCACCAGAAATCTCCTAAAAAAAAAAAGATCAAACCAAGTACTTCTAGACAAAAACTCAGACACCGTTTCACAAGAAAATAATGATGCCTCTTACTTCCTCCCGCTCCTGCAGCTTAATAATCTAAATTCCAGATAACAGTAATACCATGTGACATATTTTCAGAGCTACACAGAAAAAGATTAATTTTCCTAGAAAAATATTGATGTTTGGTGGGGGGTGGGGCTGGGAATACTTGGCTGTGCTCAGGGCTTACTCCTGACTCCGTGTTCAGGCATCACTCCTGTCGGGGTTTGGGGGACCACACTGTGTTCTACAATCAAACTCGAGCTAACATCATGCAAAGCAAATTCCCTGCCCACTGTACTATGGATCTGACCCTGAAAACTATTGTTCTATAATGTGCACACTCTTGTCTCAGCCGTAGCCAAATAGCACTCATTGTAGACCAACCTTAATGTCGATTCTTTAAAAACACCCTCAGTAAACACAAGTTAAAACAGATCATAGAAGAAACACTAAATCTATGTCCCCCCCATCTATACATATGCAAATAATCTTTATAACAGCTGATAGATATCCTAAGTCCTTAGTCAAATCGATCCCTAGAGAATCTTTGCTAAAAAGCAGTCTTAGGTTTTTTTGACTTTCTAAAAAGTTACTCAAGTAGACTAATTAATCAGGAGCTAAATACAGCTCAGTGACTTTATCAGTGGAGGAACATTATCAGGAAAGTCAAATCGCACGACAGGATCCTGTGAGTCAGCTGGTTACATCTTTGCTTAGTAGGAAAGTTCCCTTTCTCTCCTGAGCTGAGGTATCAGGACATCCTTACAGAGATCCTGCCCACAGGAGGCAGAGGTGGGGGATGGAAGGAGAGGATTGTTTTCTACTTCTGGAATTGTATTGCAAGAGACTATGAAGACTCACAGCCAAGGCAATGATGCTACAAAGCCAAGTTCAGAAAAATCTGCTCCCTTTCCCCTACAAGCACAACCATCTGGGATTCACCAATAGTCAGTCAGGGGCCGCACTAAGCAATTTATTCTCTTGGATTCCCATCTTCTTTTCACAACAACTATGAATATCAAGAGCCACTGCTGTTTATTTTCCCAACACTTTGTAGCGTATCTTCCATCTGTACCAAATCCTTCATGTGGCTGAGATTCTAATTTTAAAAGTTTTCCAAAATGTGTTTTCACTATTACGCATTAGCTCAGTGAATAAGCATCCCAGAGAGGGGGAAAGAAATGAATCTGCCCGAAACTCCATATGCTCTTTCCAAAGAAGTACTTCCGATAACATGCTATGACGTGCTTGATAGGAAACCTTTGCCTTCCAGTCATTCTTACGGCAGAGTTCAGAATTCTGGCTCTATACGGGATATTTAAGAGGAAAATTTACAGCCCTGTTTAAATACCTCATAACAATATTTCCAGACTAATAAATACTGCTCGAGTAAAGAAACAATACATATTTTTAAAACCCAGATATGAAGGATTCCAATTCTGCAAGAGAGCACTGCCAACTTCCGCTGAAGAGAAAATGAAGAGCAATTTTCCCTTCAGAATGTAATCAAAAGTTCCCATAAAGAAGTAAGGTAAATCTCTCCATCATCACATGACCAGAAAAGTATAGTACAATTACAACAGCATATGCATAAATCACTAAATGCACACTAAATAAAACAACGTGAACGACTGGAAAACCAATCATAAATTTCCTTAAGAATGAAAAAAAAGCGAACTTTTAATCCATTAATCTATCAGTGAATCGATTCCAGGAAAGCATGAGGAAACAGATCCAAATAAACATTTAATAAAACACAAGGTACTACCCAAAGCAACAATAACTATTTCTACTTACAGCCGGTATAGCTTCGACGTTCCCAGAAACAGCAACTCAGGAAACAGCTGAAGGTGATTTCTGTTTAAACGCCTTTTGAGAAAAACAAAAACAAAGTGTATGTTACACAGAAAATACCCGAGCAAGAGACGGTGACTGGGTAGTGTCATGCCTCATCCTGGATTTCTGGAAAGAATGAAATGACATTCAGGGGAATTCAAGCATCGCAAATCAAACGTTGGTTACACCTTTTGTTCCTGACTCTTGAAAGCAATTTTACATCATGCTTACTCAGATGATTATGGGGCCTGAGCCCTAAACTCATATCCTGTATCACATCAGTCAAACTGAATTTCCACAAAGAAAAAGACTTCTTCACTCGGCCTCCGGGATTTATTTAGGCCAGTTTAATAGATGGCAGAAATACCACAGAAAATCGAACCCCAAAATATTTTATCCACTGTCCCAAGCAACCTGAATTTTCAGCCAAGGCATTTTAGAGGGATGGAAAATTCAATTTTTTGTTAGCTTTCATGTAGGTTCAGGAGGAACGACAAAAAAAAAAAATGAATGGAAAGTGTCAGTGTGATTTATCCCAACAGGCAAAATCTGAAGGAAACCGGCAAAGTTCAAACCTCAATCCACAGTCTTCTAGTGAATTTAATGCCGAGTTATAACTAAGAGTGGGGTGGGATGCTGTTTCAATAATTATCTTTTAATGTTTAACTGAATTAGAATGTCTAAATGTTTCAGGAAAGAATTTAAGTACAACACTAACTCGGAGAAGCCCAGATATGATGTAAGTACAGTCTTTGGGACACTACATGTGTGCTAAAGAGAGTAATTGTGGCCCTAATCTAGTAATACTACAATCCCTTTGGTTTTAAGTGTACCACTTGCCATTTCAGTAAATTTAAATGTCTACTGCTCTACTTTTGCCAAATTTAAATACAATGATGACAAGCTGATACAAAAAATGCACACTTAAGTGATTTACAAGCTGCTACAGCTCTAGAGATTAAGCCCAGAGACTAACATCAAACTCAAAGAAAAAAAAACCTGGAAATGATTCTGAAGTCTTAAATGCCAGTCAGGGGACAGGAAACGAGGGCACATTCATCTTGATAAATTTGAACAATGACCCAGAGAAAACAGAATTGCACATATATACTCTTGAGACAACAGAAAGGACCTATATGGATTTATCTCAACTAAGAGCAGAAGAAGACCTTTCTTAAGAATTAGGAATAGTAATAGATGGATTTGCCATATCAAGACTCTGAATTCCTCATCCTAAATACATTAAAACAGAGACTATGTCAATGATGGTTGGAGGGATCGTTTGGGATGGGAGATGTGTGCTGAAAGTAGATAAAGGACCAAATGCGATAGCCTCTCAGTATCTGTATGGCAAACCATAATGCCCAAACGTAGAGAGACAGTGTGGGGGAAATTGTCTGCCATAGAGGCAAGGGGAATGGTGGGATGAGGGGAGATCGGGATACTGGGGACATTGGGGGTGGAAAATGTGCACTGGTGAAGGGATAGGTGTTCGATCATTGTATGACTGAAACTCAAATGTGAAAGCTTTGTAACTGTATCTTATGGTGATTCAATAAAAATTTTAAAAAAACACACAGAAACTATGTATTTTGTCTTCCCCTGCAAAGGGTGTAAGAAAAAGGAAGTCTGCATTAAGGGAGGAATTTAGACCAAGTGAACTTTAGAACTTCTTCCAATTCTGTACCACAGAGACAAAGGCAGAAACCATCAATTTTGTCACATCAAATCCTATCATTAAGAAGCCGATCATGTACAGAGATAGTTTCAGCACGTAATAATAAAATGGATGCTCAGAAAAAAAACCTGACATGACAATTAGCAGAAAAATTGTCAAATTAGTGGGGGAAAGGCGAGCTCTTATTCTATGGTCACTGAAGTTTATGAATAAAAGCAAGGTTGAATTTAAAGGAAAATCAAAAGCAGTTATCGATCTGGGGGAGACGGGACATGACACTAAGAAGGGGTCTCTTCTCTAATTGTGACTTTGTTCTCTCTTTTCAGAATCTATGTTTTCACAATCTTGGTCATGATCTTTTTCTTTTCTTTCTTTTTTTTCGAGAGAACCAGTCTTAGAAAAACTCCCACAGTACAAAGAGCCAATCCTGATTTTTAGAATGGCAAAAATGAGGGTTTTTTTTCCTATTCTTTCTCAAACCAATGGAACAGCAAATACTATTCATGAGTCTACTCAAAACAAAGCACATTCCTTCAAGGTCAAGTCTCTTCAGAGGCCACACTCTGTACAAAACTCCTCTTCAACCTCATGAAACCATCCCAATTCCTCTCTCTACAGTTTGCCCCTCCTAATATCCACGGAACCTTATGTGACCATGACATCTGATAAATAAGAGTCCACACACTCTATTAACTCGTTTGCATTTCAGCTTCCCACCAATCTGTCAGGTCAGATATAAATACCTTCAGTCCCTCTCTTATTTTCCTTGGCTTAACTCAGTAGGTTCTTGGGGAAATGACAGCTGGGAAGAAACGGTTTTCTCTGCATTTTGGTATCTATCTACAAAGCCACCTTTCATCTAGCATGCCACACAGCTTACTTGCCATGGGGTTCATGCACTGTCCAGCTAAGCAGACATGCCCATTACCACAGTTCCCTTCCAGCCACCTCCCTCCCTGAGTCACCCTCATGGGCAAGGAGAAGGTGGGAGAAACTTTACGTACTTAAACAAGTCCAGAATTTGTGACCAATCTATGCTACCAATGTCTGTCTTGTTAAGTGGCCTAAGCCAATTCAACTTTAGATACTGTGAGTGAACACGCATTTTACATTGGCTACACAACTCTCTTCTTAGTATTTTCATACTTCCAGTAAGTCTAAATTTACTACAGAAACAACAGCTAATGTATAAAATTCTTCTGAAAGGGTTACATGCATTATCTCATTCTTCTTCTCCACCACCCAACGAGTAGGTATTTTGTTCCTGCTTTTCTGGACCAGGTATGCAGTTTATAAAATGCAGAGCTAAAACTTGAATTCCAAGGGACTAACTCCAAAACATACTCACTAAACCAGTTCTCTCAAAGATACAGTTGAAATAAATGGTCCCAAACAATAATTCAACATGATGCAAGGCTGAATTTGTCCTTTTCACCAACATTTCCTTGGGGAATATTTTTACATAACCCATTTCTTAAGTAATAACAAATGAAATATCTGAAAATAAAACACTAACATTTAACTAAAAATAACTAGTTCTATAGTTAGCTCTCTGTTTTAAAGAGAGAGTGAACTAAAATTCCTAAAGTCAAAAAGAAGATAAATACATGTATAAAATGTTTTCTAGGGGCCAGTGATAGAGCAGTGGGTAAGGCACTTGCCTTGCAAACAGCCAAGCTGGTTTTGATGCTCATCAGTACGCATGTACGCCAAACCCTGTCAGGAGCCACCCCTGATCACAGAGCCCAGGAGAGCCCTGAGCACAGCCTGGTTTGGTCCCTAAATAAAAACAAATACACAAAGTCTTTCTAAAAATTCAAGTAGTTTCTCACTATTTGGGGAGGTTCTATGATCCACATTCTGAGCCGAGTATGCAGGTAAGACAAGGCAGTATCATAACAAAAAATGTAGGTAATATGTGACATATGAATAAGCACAGAAAATAGTATGGCTCACACATTGTGTGCAGGGATCTCTGCTGGAGACACTTGGAAGCATATGTGTTGCTGGGGATTAAACATGATGGGCTGCATGCAAGGCAAGGGTTTACCCCAGCCTCCACACTATGTTAAAAAAAATCAATATACTTATTTCTGTCACACTGTCGTTTCGTCTATCAGTACTAAAAAATAACAGAACTGTAGCACTGTAGCACTGTCGTCCCACTGTTCATCGATTTGCTCAAGCGGGCACCAGTAACGTCTCCCTTGTGAGACTTGTTATTACTGTGTTTGGCATATCAAATACCCCACGGGGTGCTTGCCAGGCTCTGCTGTATGGGCGGGGTGCTCTCGATAGCTTGTCGGGCTCTCCAAGAGGGACAGAGGAAGCAAACCCAGGTCGGCCACATGCAAGGCAAATGCACTGCCAGCTGTGCTATCGTTCTAGCTCCTATAAAGCAAATCTTAAAGATACAGATAACTTTTTTGTAAACCAGAATCTTTTCAAAAGTATTAAGCTGACAACCATTTCTCAATTGAGGTGGAGAAAACGTAACTCCCCTGCTTGTCACACACAGAATAAGAGGACTGATGATGTCAGTGTCATCACAATGAAAGTTATGTGGTTAAACAAAACACTGTCCTCCCGTTGTTCACAGATTTGTTCGAGCGGGCCCAGTAACATCTTCATTTTGAGACTTGTTGTTACTGTGTTTGGCATATTGAATACATCACGGGTAGCTTGCCAGGCTCTGCCGTGCGGGAAAGATACTCTCGGTAGCTTGTCGGGTTCTCTGAGAGGGGCGGAGGAATCGAACCCGGCTCGGCTGGGCTGGCTGCACGCAAGGCAAATGCCCTACCGCTGTGCTATCGCTCCAGCCTCAGTCAAAATTAAAATTTAAAAGTGTTATAATTTGGTAGTCCTGGCATAGGAAACAGCAGATAATAAATTAAGGATATCTGAGAGAAGAATTTATGGAAGCCAACATAAACTCACTCCATTAAAAAGACAAGATGGATTCATTACGATTATTCATAGTAAAAATACTCAATAATGTCCAAGCAACAATAACAAATATTTAGTGGCATTTGCCTCCTGGGTCTTTACCAGTGAAGTGGAATCTGTCCAAAAGATCTTAAAGCTGATTGAAAAATCCTCTGCATGGTAATCAATGCCTTACAGAGGTGTGTGATCCTGATCTCCAAGGCATACATTTTTTTCCTTACTGAACAAAGATGAGAGAATGCCAATAACTCTCCTCTGTGCTCTGGGCCATCTTTCAGCTTGACCTTCAGTGGGTTGAATGATCTTTTTATATCTCACAAAACACAACTGGCCTCTGGAATGCTGCTTTTGAACCATTTCAATTTGAAGGGCAGACTGGGCTTTGTTGGCAAGCGCTGTTTCAAATCATGACCTGTCAGCTGTTCCCCTAAGTTACCTACTGCTGGAGGTTC
Organism: Sorex fumeus; assembly: GCF_029834395.1. NCBI lineage: Eukaryota > Metazoa > Chordata > Mammalia > Eulipotyphla > Soricidae > Sorex > Sorex fumeus. Next base: position 4,490,676 of record NW_026606134.1, on the reverse strand, counting down.
AGTCTATCACTTTTTCAATTAATACTTCTATCCTTTATCCTATACCTCAATTCAAGTACTGCTTTTATCCTTCATCCCGATCCAAAAGGTAAGAGAAAAACAATTTCTCCAAAACCATTTAAAAATGTATGCATCATCATTGCCCCTAGCGATAATAGAAATTCTACAGGGCAATTCAAGTATTAGGTATTCCATAAAGTATGTTAAACTGTAGCAAGCAAGTGACAAATGCTGCCTTTAAAATGAATCTTCAGGACTAGGAAGATAACTCTGGGATCAGGGTACACTGTCAGAGTGGGCCTGAAGCTGGAGCCACTGTGCCTAACCACTGAACCAGCCAGCCAGGTTCCTTCTTTATCGCCGGGACTGGTCCCAGGCTTCCTAAAAACTCCAAAAAAGTACATCATTCACAATATCTTATTTCTCATGTATAAATGCCTTTTCCACGATAAATTTTTACTTGTCTCTGAAAAATGTTTTCAAAAATATTTAAAAAGCAAAGACTTTAACTTTCAAGTCTTAGTAGGTGAATTATTTTCAGCGATAAAATCAATAACTTTGTCCTTTGCATTCATGGCCGAGAGTTAATACATCAATAATAAAATGGTTGTTTCCTTGAAAAGTGGTACTTTTCAAGATACTGAGAGAAACTGATTCAAATACTACAGAGTCCAACTGAAGGGATCCTCTGCTTTGCTTCTGTCTCTTTTACTGACCCTCTGCTAAGGTAGGGAAAATGTCAGAATGAAAACAATCATACAATCGTAAATAGAAAAAGTACAAAAGCTAAATTTTTTGTGTACACATTTCATTATTCCTTTAAGATTAAAACAACTTTTAGACTTGGCCTTTGAGAAAGAGAATCAAGAGGCTGGAAAGCATAATGAAACAGTTATTTAAGTGCCAGTAATGTGAAACTATGTGCATGATTTTACTTATATCCATGTACTTCCACTATGAGATTTAAAAAAATTATCTTGGGGCTGAAGCAATAGTAAAGAGGGTTAGGTGTCTGCCATGCACACAGCTGACCCAGGTTCTATCCTCAGCACCACTCATGGTGCAGGGACCTACCAGGAGTCATCCCTGAGTGCAGAGCCAGGAATAAGCCCTGAGCACTGCACAGTGTGGTCCCAACTCCACCCGACCCCCAAATTAAAAAAATAAATAAACTATCTCTTACGTCTTGCAAGATGAAGCAATTCAATCAAGATCTGACAGAGAATTGAAGCCTGGAGCTTCCTGGTGCCTAATTAAATATCTTTGATTTTGAAATGGAAAGAGAAGCTCACATTTCTAGAGAGCATACTCAACAATACTCCCCAGGACTATGTTCAATGTTTCATAGGACATCAAGCAACAGCACATAAAATGATGAGGTGTCCAAGAAGAAAGGGGGTGTAGGATATTTGCACCCTGTGTCTCGACAGAGCAGACAGACTGCCACAATCAATTTTTGTGAATGTTACGTAAGGATGATATTCCCATTTCATATTAGTAATGTAGCTTTAGCAAAGAAAGTGTTTTCACAGCTATTCCTGCTAGCCCCAGCTGATATAAACCGCTTTCTTTACTAAAGGTAAGGACAACATAAGGTCCAAGCAGAAGAGCTTCTCATCCCCTGTGAAGTTGTGAAATGCTGTCTAGAAGGCACAGTTCAAGCAGAAAGGTAACCAACAGGAATGAAAGACAGAATTCAATGTAAAATATTTGACATTCGCAGCTTCCACAAATACATTGTAACAGTGCAAACTAAAGGACCCATTTCAGGGGAGGTAGAAAGGACACAGCATCTAGCAAACACTGTCACAAAGGATGAGCCCAAAACAGATGTGGGAAAAATAAACAGGCCTGCTGCTCAGAATGTATGAAACAGTCCACAAAGCACAGACAGGCCTTCTCACACCCATCAACTTGGAGACCCATAAAAAACATCGCATGAGAAACACCCTCCAATGGAGCCAGACACTGTGAACTAATACACACATGCACTAAAACTTTAGAGAATATAAAGGGAAGAGTGATTTTTAAATTGGTCCCCAGAGCTTATACACAGGTGAAAGTTGACATTTAAGGCTCATCACCGATGATGACATGATATATACACTTGACCCTCCAGAGCATTTTTCTCTCATGCAGTGCACCTACACAGAGTCTATTACCAAGTCTGACGCGTTCCTTTAAAAACTTTTCCCCAGATGGGCCAGGGAGACAGAAGAGGAGTTAGGGAAGGTGCTTGTCTTGCATGAGACTGATCCTGATTCAATCTCCTGAGCGCTGCCAAGAGGGTCTCCAGAGTTCAGAACCCAGTAGCGCCTCCAAAACATTGCTGGCATGGCCAAAAATAAACCTCAAAAGTAATTTTAAGACAAATAGAAATAAAAAGATGACAGGTTAAAGAAACTTTGGTACATCTACACAATGGAGTACTATGTAGCAGTTAGAAAAAATGAAGTCATGAAATTTACATACAAGTGGTGATGCACTGTCCTCCCATTGTTCATCGATTTGCTCAAGTGGGCCCAGTAACATCTCCATTTTGAGACTTGTTGTTACTGTGTTTGGCATATCGAATACATCATGGGTATCTTGCCAGGCTTGGCCATGCAGGCGAGATAAAGATACTCTCAGTAGCTTGCCGGGCTCTCTGAGAGGGGTGGAAGAATCAAACCCGGCTTGGCCAGGCTGGCTGTGCGCAAGGCAAACGCCCTACCATTGTGCTATCGCTCCAGCCACATACAAGTGGTACTACATGGAAAATATCATGCTAAGCGAAATGAGTCAGAAAGAGAGGGACAGACATAGAAAGATTGCATTCATCTGGATAACATAAAGTAACAAAATAAGAGACTAACACCCAAGAGCAGCTGTGATAAATAACAGGTTGTTCTCTCCATGGCTTAGAAGCCAGCCGCACACTGTAGGGGCAAAGGCAGCTCAGATAGAGAAGGGAGCTCCCAATAAAGGGTACTGGGAAGATCTGCCCAGGATGGGAGATGCATGCTGAAAGTAGTCTATAGACAGAACATGATTGCCACCCAATGTCTCTTCTGCAGACCACAGCACCCAAAAGGAGAGATAGAACAAAAGGGAGTGCCCTGCCACAGGGGCAGGGTGGGATGGGGGATGGGAGGGGTGGGAGGGATACTGGGATGGGTGGGGGTGGAGAATGGGCACTGGTGGTGGGATGGGTACTTGATCATTGTATAACTGAAACCCAAGCACAACAACTTGTAAGTCTACAACTGTGCCTCATGGTGTTTCACTAATAAAAATTTTTTTAAAAATTCAAAAAAAAACTTTTCCAAGAAAATAACCCAGTATTTTTCAGTTTGTCCAGAGAATTTTTTGTTTTGAGATGGCCTGCATTCTTTTCCAAAAATTGGTGTTACACCTTCATTGAGAGGAAGAATGTGTTACAGGGGGCCTACAAACCTGTATGATTAGTGAGAATAAAGACTCCTATATCTTTGATGACCAGGGGTAAGTGGCACTTCTGCTCCAAACCTGTTCCACTACATCATCCCTGACTTGTGCTGTCACATCCAGCAAGTAATCCTAGAGTGCTATGGGCAGGAGAAAAAGTACAGTGACAGGGTGCTGACCTTGCATGAAGCTGACCCAGGTTCGATCCCCAGCACCCCATAGGGTCCCCCTAAGCTCCGTGAGGAGCTCAAAAACACAAAAACAGACAGAAAGAATCCTAGATACTAGCACATCCCAATTTCCCAATTTCTCAGCTTCACATTGGATTATGGCATCAATAATGGGTCACAATCATAAGCTGTGTATACAGACAGAGGCTATCAATTCAGCATCCACCTTGTAAAACAAAAGAAACACCTGTGTCTTTAGATATTCTTCCATGAGACTGAGACTTCAATTCCATGACAATGCTTTTCATTAAAATAAACATTTTCCTTTCCATCAGCTTGGCAGAAAAACGGATAAACTATAAGTGGACCACAGAATTTACACCAGCCCATAAGTCTGTTGGGTCCTGAGATATGATTTGTTTGATCATTAGACAAGAGCCGAGAAATAAGAAATCATTAATTTTGCATGCAGACTTTATTACAGGCATCTCTGTGAAGATGTATATTTCATAAATGTAACTCCTTGTTGCAGCTTACTTGTGCTTTCTTTATTCTAATTTCCAGTGACTACTCATGCTTTTATATTAGATATCACCTAATTTCCAGTGTCTACTCATGCTTTTACATTAGATATCATTTAAATGGCCTGGAGCGATAGCACAGTGGGAGGGTGTTTGCCTTGCGCACAGCCAGCCCTGCAGAGCCGGGTTCGATTCTTCCGCCCCTCTCGGAGAGCCTGGCAAGCTACTGAGAGTATCTCGCCCGCATGGCCAAGCCTGGCAAGCTACCCATGATGTATTCGATATGCCAAATACAGTAACAACAAGTCCCAAAATGGAGATGTTGCTGGGCCCACTCGAGCAAATCGATGAACAATGGGAGGACAGTGCATCATTTAAATATTGTGACTAAAAAAATGAGACTTGCCCGGTCATACAATCTACATGGCACACATTCACAAGATTTCATTTTTATCCCAGAGGAGCAGGTAATGCTCACAAAACACAGCCCCAATGGAAATCTGCCACTGCACATGTTAAATCTGGGCGTGTAGTAGCATACTGTCAAAACAGGAAGTAACATGTGCTCCTGGTGTGTGGGCGGGATTGAACTGTACTCCTTTTGCAGTGATTTATCACCACATACTGATGCTGAGCATCTGATCTGAGGTTGTTTTCTGTACAACCGGAATAAGAGAGTGAGGAGATGAGGGAGGCATGCTCAGAAATAAAGAGGAAAGAAAGAGAAGGAGGAAGAAAGGTTAAAGGAAGAAAAGGAAGGAGGAAGAGTTTTCACATCCATCTGATTCTTGGCATTTTGACTGATAAGCTTGTAGTTCATCTGTTCCTTCAAGTGGAAAGCACAGCTTTCTTTTGTAGCTATAATGCAGTGATTTGCAAAGAATGACTTTCTCATTCAGCGTTAAAGTGAAGTTCAATGACTGCTGGGACGAGATAGAGAGGGGTGGATTTCTAAAACAGCAGAAATTTTATCTTGGGTTTTCAAATCTGCCTTGTTTTTCTAGATCAAGTAAAAAAATCTACCCACATAAAACTTTATAAAACATAATTCTGAATTTTTCACAAATTAGGAGGGAAAACGGTTTTGTTATTTTAAAATGAAAGAAAATCTCAGAAGCCTGAATTCCAAGTAAATAATGCTTTTATTTTCTTCTGTTCTTCACACAAAGAACAAAAGTTATTATCATGCCATAATGAGGGAATGGGATTTACAGAATTAATCTGTACTGTATACCTTCTAGTAATTTAGCCTGAATTTTTAAAGTATCACACCTAAATAGGAAAAAATAGTTCACACACAATTAAAGAGTAAGAGTAAGTTATAGAGAACTTCCTCTTCCTAATGTTATCTCTTACAGCTTCTTTTTGGGAAGAAAAGCATTACTTTTATCATATCAATGACGCCACCTACAAAAGTAAAGATATGTACAATGACAGGTCATAATATTTGAATATGGGACTATCAGAAAAGGTCCCTTTTGATTTTCAGAAAGGAAATATTGCGCACAATTTAAAACAGTTTGTGTCACCATTACATAAATGCATTCCTTAGCAAAACTGCCATGCCATTTAATGTATTTTAAAAAAATGTCTGAAAAGTGTATCCACAATGTTCCTAAGAAATGGTTTTGAATTCCAGAGTCCCAAGGAGATGAATTGGCTGTCAGATAACAATGTGCTTCCATCAGATGGACTTGGCAATTGTAAACAAAAGGAATTTTCTCAGCTTTTCCTCACAAATATGAAATATTTGCTTTTACCCAACAGCTGGGCTGATTTAAAGAAGTTCTGCATATATATTAGTTTTCATTCAAAATTACAAATCATCCTCCCACTCTGAAACATCTGACCGCCTCTTAGCAGAGGAGAAAATGGCTCTGAGATGAAGTGACAATCCCAGGGGAAGGAAAGGTTTAAAAAAAAAAAGCACCAACTTACAACTCTAATCAAATTTCAGATCATAAGGCATGTGGGTTAATAATTTCTCTAGAAAGCTAATTTATTCAGGAGAAAAGTTCAAATGACAGTCCAAAGTAGCTTGAAAAACGAGGACTGGTGTTTTCTAGTGTTTCCAAAATGCTTAAGATGATAACTATTGTATATGAAAGTATGAATTTGCATAAAACTTCCTTCAATAATGTGGAAGAGCCAAAATAGTTTTCATGGAATGACCAAGGATTTTTTTTTAAATAAAATATACTGTTGTGTAAATGATTATAAGTTATCTATCCATCCTACCAACCATTTAAATTAAACTGATACTTTTTTAAACACATGATTTAAATATACCTCTGCAAGTTATTTACCAGCAATTAAATATTCACAAATTCTCTAAGGGAGAAAATCAAAGAACAAATATGTTACGAGTATTTCTAATATATCAAGAGATAGATGATAAAATTTTAACTTTGTTATGATATTAAATGAATATTTACTTCAACCTCACCACCCTTAAAAAGAACTTGAAGTATGGTTTTAAATTTGTTTTGAATTCTACAATTATAGATCATAGATTATAACATTTATCATGGACAAAATTTTTCATCAATAAATAAGACATTTCTGTTCTTGTTTACTAGAAGTGGTAAAAATATAGCTAATAGATTTACAAACATCTTAGAAGTTTACAGGCAACTTTTCTACTTATAATTACACAGAATTAACTTTTGCCCTTGGGCCCAATGAATCTGAATATTTTCCATGCCCAAAATAAAATTATGTTTTATTATTTTAAAATAGTGTTCAGTGACTGTAAAAAAGCAAATTATGGAAATCTACTAAAATAATTATTGCTGATTTTAATAGGACTATTACTTGCCCTTAGAATGTAAACCAACTATGCCTGAAATATAAAATTATAATATGGAATTCATACTTAGAAATAAAAAGTATACAATTTATTCCAATTATTACAGAATTTCTCTTTTGTAGACATATGCTGTAGACATAAAATAATAACATATATATATGCCCATAAGATTTGAGTTTAAAAAATAGATTTTTAAGTCCAAAGTCAATAAAAAAGTATTCTTGAAAAAAATAATCAATGTTAAAATGATCACACTGATGAGACTCTTATTTCCATTTGTACTAATATTTAAATTATTTAAAAGCAGAAAAATTCCAGAATGTTAGAAACCTGATATAAATTTGCAAATAGCTGCTAACAGATTTCATCTTAACTTTACAACATAATAAAAATCTTTAATCACAGAAAATTAATTTTTTTCAAATATCACTAATAACATTATGCAACAACATGGCAATAAAAACAATTACTAAAGCAACAATTTCATTTTATAATGCATCATAATGGAAAATAAAATTAGCATGCCTTTCCTACATTAGCATATTATAAAAACTAGATATAAAAAGATACAACTTATACATCTCTAAGTACCAAAGCAATGCTTATTCAAATGAGGAAATGTCACCAGAAGTCTTTATTTTAGCTTTACACAAGTTAGTATTGTCTATGTAAAATCTCTATGATTTTCAATGATAAAGTAGTTTGAAAACTGTTCATTCACTTTCCCCTTTATATCCTTTGGAAGAGTGAGACAGGAAACCGAAGTCATGATCCTTGTAATACAATTTTTTAAAAAAAAATACAGTTATGTCGTCATAAGTTAGGAATTGAAAATACTTACAGTCTCTCCAGTTCTTTAAGATCCTGGAATGCTCCTCTTTCAATGGTGCTAATCTTATTCTCCATAAGCTGACTGAAATGCAAAGTATATCAGGAGTCTTAATGTTACCACTCACCATCTGATTAAGTTTTAATTCAGCAAGTGAAAAATGTGTAACCTACTATCTTTCATAAAGCAAAGGACTGCTCTGGTTGGAAACTCAATATCAAAGAGAGTTCAGGAAAGAAAAAGTGTTCACATCACAAAACTTTCTTAAAAAGCATGCATGCATTCCCGCCCCCGCCCCCCCCCAATAAAGTTCACTAGTTAAAACCCTGAACTTTCAACTAGAGGCTTTCGTGAGGAACAAGACATACACACAGCTCTCTTGGGTGTTTTTGTTTTGTTTTGTTTTTTAATATACTAATTTTTCACTGTTTTAAACTAAACCGATCAATATAGAGACCATCATCACATCCTTCAATTCGCCTATAGATATATACAAGAATGTGGAAAAGTTATGACCAGAATGTGTTCTTTTAAAAGACAGACATTTAGCACAAAGTGGTCAAAAGCATATGCTCACTGTGATGTAAATATTTACAAATCTGTGAGTAAAACAATTTTACATTACACTGAATCTCAAATGATGGTTTGCTTGCCACTAATCTAATCCACTAAAGAATAAAACAGCTACAATTTAACCAAATTTACAAAGATGTTAAACATGAGAAGTAAACTAAAATATGAACAATATATTTTAGGGAGAAACCTTTTCCTCCCAAGACTGCAAGGGACTGCTGGATTTTAATGTTAACATTTACAGCTAATTGTTGTTTGCTGGAAATTTTGAACTTTTTATCTGAGAAATAATAAAGTACAGACCCACTTAAATTCTTCCTAGTTAATTTCAAACCCTAAAAGTATATCAAATAGCTCACATTACTTATTCATATCATAAAAGCAACTATTCTACATTTTTATATGCATAAGGCACTTAGGCCATCGTATAGCAAACATTTGAGATCATTTTTGTTAATACGATTTCTATGGCATCCATCCAAGCTCAAAATAAAAGCCTACATTTTGATGAAAAGTTATAGTAGAATGATAAACATGAAAAGAAAGGAAACTAAGACTTTAACATTTTCTGTGCATATGTCATTGAGACCGTTTTAAAACCTGAACCAGTAAGGATTAAAAAATACACAACTATAAAAAACAAAAGTCTTCAAAGCACCAAAAAAACATACTTACAGAACTCTTAAGTGTCTAAGGCCAGCAAAGTCTGTCTTGGTAATCCGTGTTATGTTATTTCCATTCAAATCCCTAAGAGAAAGAAAGAAAATGAAAGTTCCATTTCATTTCCATCAATATGTGGTTAAACAAAGAAAAAGGCAAACTTAAAACATTAAGATTAAACCTCAGCTCCAATTACTAAAGTAGTTTACACAGTAAAAGACAGAAGGGTATATATAACCCTTGAAAAAAATTTTAATGAGTCTTAATAAGTTTACAGAGCCTATCCTTGAGGGCATGTGACAGGGGGAAAAAAGAGATTGTGTTATCAAGGAAACTCATTTTGTAAGTGTATGGGGGTGCTTTCCATTTTTCCCTTTTGTATGAAGTGTACATAATTTCCCAGGTATTCTGCTGCTTAACTATTATAGTTAGACACTCCCACCTCCGCAAAAGTTCCCTTTTAGGCAGTCAACAGGAACGATTTTCTAATTCTACCCTGGAAGCTATTTTTAAAATGCAGAACCTTATCGTTAGGTGGCATGGTGGCCAAACTTCCTAAGGAGAAGGAAAAACGCAGAGTACCATCAAAAGGCCTGCAGTTCAAAGCCTTGCATTTCCAGGCGTTTACTTTCCAATAATTCTAGATTTGTCTGAAAACTAAAGTCTTCGTGTGCAGCTCTGGGAGCCCCGCTCTGGCTGTTGCTCTGAAAAGCACTAACCAGGCAGTCGTGGAAATGGTCTTCAGGCCCTGATCTTTTTGTTCAGATTTCAGCACCACTGTGTCCTCCAAGCGGCAGGAACCCACCCCCACCCCCACCCCCACTCCTATTCTGGCATTTTAGGGGCAAGATCTATCTTGCCATTTCAACTCAAAACCAGGCTTTGCGACCTTTTGACTAGAAGTTGAGAGTTTTTCCTTGCCTGACTCCACTCCATCGTTTTGGAATCCGTCTTGAACGTGATGGCGTTGGTCAGTGATAAACGTTTAATAACCCAGCACTAAGTCAACTAATTTTTTTTTCTTTTTTAGCTTCCCAGGTAGATTCCCTTCTAGGGGTCTTCTCCACCCCCAAAATTCCAAGAACCTGGAATTGACTGGCTCCCTCCTCCACCCCCACCCCAGGGGCACAGCCTTTTCAGGAAGGGAGCTAAAAGTAAGTGCATCAACTCGGAAGTTTGTAAGAGCATGAAATGACAGTGCCCAAACTGGACGCAGTTCTCCAGCCCTGTCTTCCTTCTCCACGCTGTGCAAAGTACCGCCAAGTTGTTCCTTAGTCCTTGGGGCGTTTTGTTTTTGTTTTTGTTTTGCACTCTGGGTTATTTGCTGCAACTGGAATCCAGATCGCTCTCCCACTCTCGATGACTGTTCTGACCCGGGCCCAGCGCGCAGGTTGGGACCGGGGAAAGCCCGGAGACTCGGGTTCCCCAGCCCGGGTTTGATTAAGAGCTCAACTCCGGCCTTTAAGCTGGGGGCCGGCCGGGACCTGCGGCGCTGTGGGACACGTGGGTGCAGTTGTGTGGGGTCTGCAACTCCTGATCCCCCCAAGATCAAGGGCGATGCCCCCCCACCCCCGCCCTTACCTTGGAGCCCCCGCCGCCCCGCACCCGCGGCGCCCACCCGGCCCCCAGCGCCCACAGCGCCCAGGGCGTAGGGGCTGCGCGGGGCAGCGGTCCGGGCGATCACAAAGAGAACGCGTCTCGGGGGCTCGGCCCCAAACTCGGGGACCCAGGGGCGCCGCGGCAGGCGCGCGTGGGCCGTCAAGCCCAGCTCTGCGGTGACTTCTTCATTAGAAGACTCGGGGACACAAGGGGAGGCGGGAGGCTTCAGGGCACCGGAGCGTGAAGAGGGATTGGATGGGGATGGGGGGGGGCGGTGGCAAGGGGGCGCAGCCGCCGCGTGAGCGGGCGCCGAAAGTGCCAGAAAGGTGTGTGGGGGTGGGTTAGGCCGGGCAGGAAATGCTCTGGGGTCGCGGAAGACCTCACCCCCAAAGAGCTAGCCCCAACTTCTCCCACTCGGGGGTGGAGGGGGGCACACGGGTAGGTCCCCGGGGCCGCGTCGCCGGCCCCAGAGACGAGGGGGCGGGCAGTGACCGAGGGGTCTGCACTCAAGTCCTGCCTGGGTCCTGGGGCATCTTCCCACCGCGACCTTGGCGTGCGCGCCTTCGGGGGGGGGGCGCTCAGTTGCTCCAAGGTCCCCCTCGCCCTCCTCTTCGTCCCCAGGAGGGAGACACACAAAGCCAGAGAGCCCGGCTTCCAAGACACCCCCGCAACCACCCCGCCGGGACAGGAGCGGGGATCCCGGGGTGCGGGTGGTGCCCGCGCAAGGTGACTTCGCGCATGGACTCTGGGGAACAAAGTCGCGCCTCCCCGGACCCACTGCGAGGACTCGCACCCGGGACCCTGCCCTCCCCGCGCCAGTCTCCCAGGTGCCCCAACAACCCGGACGACTCGCCCGCCCCGGGCGGCAGTGTCGGGACAAGAGCGGGCGCCGAGCCCGCCCCCTCCCTTGCGGTCCCGGCGAACCCCACCCCGGGGGGCGGGTGCCAGAGAACCAGGGAGAGGTGCCCGGCCCAGATCCGACTGGCGCTGGGCGGTCTGGGTCTCCGGATTGGGGTGGCGCGAGCCCGAGGGAGGTCGGGGGGGGGGGGGTGGTGATGCAGGGGATACTCACAGTCTCTCGGTGTTGCGGGGGATATTCCGGGGCACGCTGCGCAGCGCCAGCCCGTGACAGTCCACCGTGCTGCCCGAGCAGGAGCACTGCGCCGGGCACGCCTGCGGCGCCCCCTGGTTCAGGATGGCCAGCACCAAGCCCAGCCACAAGGACCGCGTCGGCCAGCCCGCGCCGGGCATCTTCCCCCCGCGCGCCGCCTCCTGGCTCGTTGGCGCCGGGGGCTTCTCCGGGGCTCGCCGCTCCGCGCGATCCGGGCAGGGGCTGCGGCCCACCGGCTGGCGCGGGGCTAGCCCTGGGCGTCCGGGCCAAGGCTCGGCGAAGCAGACGGCGAGGGAGCGGAGGACGCGCCCGGGCGGCGGAGCCCGCAGGTCCACGCCTCCCACCTTCCCCGCGCCCTCCTGCAGCGGGGCGGGCGCTCCGCGGGCAACTTTAGGTCCCGGAGATCGATCGATCGGCCTAGCCGAAGCAGCGAGGAGAGCCCCGAGGAACAGGTCACGAGTCGTCGAGCTCCCACAGATCAAGTTGGTAGTCACCGCGGGCGGAGATGGGGAGTTGGGGGGTGGGGTGCGGTCCCCGGGGGCTCCGAGGTGCAAGGGTTGGTCGCGCCCGTTCGGGTCGGGGGATGCTCGGATTCCAGCGACTCCCTCTCCCAAAGCGGTTCCGCAGTGTCAGGCGAGCGAAGCGAGCAGCTCGCCAGGAAACGTGGCCTCGATCAAAGTGTTTTCTCCGAAGCTAGAAGGCGCCGGAGCCCCGTAGACCCCGAGCAGCGGAGCGCGCCAGGCGACTGGGCATGGCGCGCGGGGGCGCACTGGGCGGGCGCGCAGCCCCGGGGCGGGGGCGGGGGGTGGGATGCTGGGGCGCGGGGCGGCGCTGCGGGACACCCCGCGCGTCTCACTCACGCGGCCTCTCCCTGGCGTGCGGCTCCTCGGCGGCGGAGACCGGTCCCGGCCGTCTCAGCCTCGCGACAGCCCAAGGGTGGTTCGCACACACACATGCACTTCGCCGAAGGATGTCTGGGCGATCCCGCCTCCCCTCCGGCGTCCTTGGCGACGCACCGCACCAGGGCCTTCCCTGAGGTCACGCAGCAAAGACAAAAGGGCAGCCGGGCCGCCGCAGCCAGCGGCAGGGATATCCACGAGTCACGACCCCAAGCAGAGCAAATCCAAGAGGCCAAGTCGAGGACCTGAGCGGCCGGACAGGCGCGGAGTGGCGGGGGGCGCAGGCCAGCCGGAAGGAGCGCAAAGGCCAAGGTGGAGGTGGCCCCCCTCCCGGTTTGTGCCGGGGTGTCCTGGGGGACAGCGCGGTGGTCCTGGCGCCGGTGGGATCCGCTAGTCCGTGCAGAGCCCCGCTGGCCGTGGAACGGCAGCCCCGGCCGCGCGCGGGTCAGCCCCGCGGCTCCCGCCGACGCGTCGCAGCTTCCCTGCAGACACCTGATGGCAAAGGTGGCAGCGACCCCGGCGGGCACCTGGGCGGGCGCAGCCCTTCCAGCCGCCTCGGACAGACGCCGCCCCTCTCCCCGTCGCTCGTGCTCCTCCAAGTGCAGGAACTTTTCTCCGGCTCGGACTCCGTCCCCCGCGGCCGCGGTGGGAGCCTCCCGCGACGTCGCGCCGCCGCTGCCCGGCTCCCGGCGCTGCACCTGACTCGGCGGCCGCGGTCCCGGGCCGGCCGGGCTCCTTTCCAGCCGCTTCCCCGGGGCGGCCCCTGCTCCGGGCGGGGAGCCGGGCTGAGGAGCCGAGGGCTCCGCGGGCTCCCCCGAGCTCCTCCTGGCAAGTGTCTAAACAATAGGACAGACGCGGCCGCCCCAGACTCGCCCTGTTGCGGGAAGGTGCGTTGTTGTGGCGACTGGAGTTGTCCGCTCGGGCGGCCGAGCGCGCAGCTCAGCCGAACAAAAAGGCGGCCCGCGGCCCTGGAGCCCGCGGGGGAGCCCCGGACGCCCCCTTTTCTGCTCAGCACGCCCGCCGTGCCGGGAACGCTCGGCAGCTCCCGCCTGCGCCCGGGAGCCGCCGCGCTCCCATCACTCGCCGCCGCCTTTCTCTTTTTCTTTTCTCCCCCTAAGCCCCGTCTGCGGCAGCCACCGCCTCCCCCGCCGCCGCCGCCAGCCGCCGCCGTCCGCGCGCGCCCCGAATAAATTACCCCAAGTCAGAAGTTAAGCCGGCGCCGGCCTTATATACTCCGCGCAGGCCCCGCCCCGGCCCCGCCCCGCGGGCCGGCCCCGCCCACCGGCCGCTCGCTGGGATCCCGCACCTCGCCCGGGAGAGGTGAGGCGGGCGCGTTCCCGCGCAGCCCGGGCTCGCGTCCTCGCTCCCACGCTCCGGCAAAGTTTGCAGCCGAGGGCGGTGCCCAGGCCCGCCCCCCCAGCGCCCGGGTCCCGGAGGTGACCCAGGCGCGGCGCTTGGCGGGCGGCGGGGTCGCCCGGAGCCGGAGGCTGCGGACGCGGCTCATAAATAAAGCGCGCTCGCCAGTTGCCTCCGAGGCTGCCTCGGCCACGCGAGCCGGAGAGGGGGGACTGCTCGGCGGGGGTGGGGGGCCGGGTGGGGGGCTCGCGGTCTGGCACCGCCGAGAGGGCGTGCGAGTGTTGGGGGGGTTCAGATTTTCCCAAAGCCAAAGAAACCCCGGGCGCAGTCGGCTGCGCGCGCGCGCACGCACGCACACAGGCGCCCCGCGCACCAGCACACAGACGCGCGCGTGGAAGGCGGCAGGGGCTGCGAACTTCGGAGTTTTGCATATTGGGAGATGGTGTTGGTTCATCTCCTCGGCCTTCTCGAAGCCATCCCTCTCTTCCGTTTAACCCTTTGGGATCACACCCTGCACCCTTCCGCTTTGCACGCAAGGACGGAGGTACAACTCTTGGAGCTCCTGCAACTCGGAGCTAGTATCTGTGTGATGTGTGTCTTCTGGGAGGAAGGGCAAACAAGGAAATAAATAAATCCCTAGCAACACACGTTGTACCAGAAGGTTTCCTTTATTTCAGGGAAGTTCTGTATATATAGAATTTCCCTTCCAGTATGTTTTGGGAGAAAATGTGGTTTCTTCTTATCTCTTTACTGTGATGTGTCTGGCAATTTCTGCCACTCTCACGCCGAGCCTCCCCCGCCCCGCCTCTCAGAGTAGAAGGGTGGGGTGGGGGGGGGCGACGGTGACACTCTGAATTTGACATAGCAAGTAAGAGTCAGATCTGTTTTGGAATTTAGAATGCCTCACCTCTCCTTCCTTGACTCTTGCCCCTTAACAGGGCAAGTTGGGCTGGCCCCCAGTCTAACTCCAGACGCACAGTGAGGTATTTTACTGGGGGCTATTTCAGTTGTCCCATGATGAGAGCAAGAGGATCTGCCCAATTTATTTTTGTATTTTGGGCATCAAATGTTATTCCTGGCACACAGTAGGTGCCCTAAAAATTGACCCATCTCTTAAGCTTAAGAATACACTACTCAATCGGAAATGTCTACATTATTGTTTTTTCCCCCTACAAAATGTTTTTTCATAAAAACTACCTCTACCCACCTTGTTACTTTGCCTGACCTGGAAAACTTAAAGCCATCTTGAGGATCTCTCCCAAAGATACAGTTCCCTTTGATAATTGGATTGGAACTCTTAGGAAACCTCATTTTAACGCCATAATTTATATTGCTGTGTCCTTTTGAAGGCTTCAAATCATTTAACACTGATGAACTCATTAACCCTTCTAGATTTTAGTTTAAAGGTGTCTTAGACAACTTTCCTTTCTCCTATTTTTCTTAATTTTGAGGCCACATCTGGCGGTGCTCAGGGATCACTCCTGACTCAGTGCTCAGGGGACCACAAGAAGTGCCAAGGACTGAACCTAGGTCAGCTTTGTATAACTTCACCAGCTGTACTCTCTGGACCCCTATACAGCTTTCTTAAGGAGCAAGTAAAGGTCATCATCCCATTTTCTTATGAGGATAAAGAGATAAAGAACTATCATCTATCATTGAAGGGTTCTTCCTCCCTGTCCTTTCCCACCCCAGTACATTTTCTTTGGCCTGCACCACTAACTGATGCAGTTAAAGCATTTCTACCACCTTATTTTTTAAAATATCGAAACAATGATAAACTGTCAGCAACAAGAGTCATATTCAACTTTGGCCATCACACAGAACCAGAATTCTGTATTTTAATTACAAAACCACTTCCTGCATTCCAGATATTCATAAATAATATCATTGCAAGCATGAAAAATCAAAGTCACGAATTCAAGTTTGAGCTTTCTCTGATTCACTTTACAGCATTTATAGCAACTTGCCTTTGGAAATATTCTTAAAAGTTTGATGCAAATGTACTATCTAATGGATTCCATTTAGAAAGAGAAAAAGGCAACACTCACTGATTTCTGAAAAGCATTTATTTTTGTATGTCATCAACATTTGTGTTAATAAAGGAAAAGTTATGTACATGTGGCCGGGTTTCTTTTCTAATAAGTTTATAGCGCTTTAGTATCCATGCAGTATGATTGGGGAGAAATTGCAACGTTCACTGCTATAAATTCTAGGTCTTCGTGGATTTTGCTGTTTCATAGTGAGTTCTGAGTTTCTCTTGACTCTTACACCAGCCTTAACAAGCTTCTGTGTTGCCTCTAGTAACCACATGAGGTCTCCATAAATCCTGACCTGGGTTTAGAAAAAGTGGGATTCGCCAGAGTCAACATCCAAATGTCCAGTTATGGTTAGGGAAAACAAAAACAAGGCAATTGCTATAATAACTTAGCAAACAAGTTAGATACTTAAAAATCCTTACAGGGAAAAAAACATGATGTAATGACAAACTATTTGGAAAAAGAGATGTTGGCTAAATTGTGATATACAGTGGGAGATACACAGGTAAAAAAGAACTGATGGACCAAGGTGAAATCAGTAAAACTATAGACAACAGTAATATCATTAACCAAATCCATGAAACCTAAAGAATAATTATTTGTGGCTTTAGTTGATTTTGTGCTACTTTTTTCTATTACTGAAAAAGGTCTTCATGCGAACTTTCTATTTTTTAATCACAACTTCTTTCTGGTGAGATTACCCAGATGGAACTTTAACATCACGTAGATTAAGATTTACCTAAAATTTGTCCCTGTGAAGTGGAAAACTATTTGATAATGTTCAAATGTAAGACCAGGGATGAGACCGAGTGTTAAATGTGTGTTTTGCATGCGTGGAATTATTTACACACACACCAAACACACATATACATAGTATGATACTGATGGAACTCAGTTTACTCATGCTTAAGTGAGGATGCTTGTCAAATTAAATGGAGGATTAAAACCAGAACCTAAGCTCTCTGATCTAGAACTTGATTTGGTTCCTACATCCAGATGTAGACTCAGATCCTCTGGAACTCCTTGGGATCAAGGAATTATGTTTATTGGAACTATCATTCTCAGATGTGTCTACATTCATCAAAAGAACCAAGGGAATGCTAGGCATCACACTTCTGCAAGAAGGGCATTGGAGTTCAGTTAGCTTTTGGAAAATGTGGGATGACTCTTGGTGGTTTTCGGAATGGGTTCCATGGACCAACAGCACAAAAGCACCAGGGATTGTAGCTAGACATGTAAATTTCCAGGTCCTTCTTTAGACTCAAAATCGGAAGCGCTGGGAGTAGAGGTGACACATCCAGACTCTAGTACACACCTTCCCTGAGGGGTTCACTGGCTCATTGCAGTTTGAGCACCACTGCTTTTGTCTCTGAGACACCTTAGTATGGAAGGTCAAGCTGTACAAACCTAGATCAATGAGGCAAGAATGATAGGTGGCACCTGGTTCCTTGGCACCCTCCGCTTCTTTGGTATATGACCGTTGCACAATCCTGATGACCTCTAGGGGGCACCAAAATATTTTCCTGGACAGCCCCAAGGAGGCAACAAGAGCTGAAGTTCCTTTCCCCAGAAAATGGCCTTGAGAAGTGGAAAGAGTTTCCATCTCAGTAAGCAATTTTAATTATGATATCTCAGCCAGTGAGAACTTCGTTTCTTGCAGTTTTAAGATGACCTAATTATGGACATAAAGATATAGTACTTTTGGTGCCTATTGTAAAGATTAGGGTATTATCTGTCAAACTAACAGCGAATAGTGACTGGCTTACAGCCAAATTATCATTAAACAACAGAGACAGGGGGGATGGGGGGATGGGGGTGGGAGGGATATTATCTATGGTGGTGGAAAATGGGCACTGGTGGAGGGATGGGTATCTGATCATTGTATAATTGAAACCAAAGCACAAAAAATTGTAAATCTACAACTTAAAAAAAAATAAAATAAAATAAAGGAAAAAAATTATCATTAAACATAGACAATCCTCTTTTTTTATAGTCACTAACATTATTCATAGGTGAACATTTTAAAAATATTTTTTGGGAGAATGATTTGATTTCTATCAACCATTACAATGATCTATTAGTTTCTGTACTGAGCCTGGGTAGTAGTAGACCTTAGGATGGACAGGACTTCTAAGATTAAAAAATAAATATATGTAGCAAATCCTGTTAAGGTATATGATTTTCTAAGAACAAAAGATTAGAAATTAATTCAATTAGAATCATCATAGTTGTATCCCACAGTATTCTTTTGAGAAGGTGAAGTCATTTTTCCCTGACCATAATAAGATAGCTGGTTGGTTTGTTAAAGTAAAATGAAGTCCAAAATCTGGATGTGCTGCTAAATGGGAATGTTTAGAAAGCTTTGGCTATGTCACTTAGATTTATGACCATGGTATTTCTCATCTATGTAATACTGAGATTAGACCAGCTAAAACCATAAATCTTTCCTAGTTCTTAGCAATAATATAACTACATTTATTATGAAATGGTTGTATTGCACATAGCTCCTTTAATTCTTAGAACAATTCTCTGAATTGGAGAATATTTTTATGCCCCATTTAAAGTTGGGAAAACTGGGGTTCAAAATTGTACCATTGGTCATGTTCATAAACCTATGACACAGCAATCAAGAATTAGAATTTCAGTCTAACACCAAATTCAGTTTTATAAGCAGCACTATTTTTCAAATTCTAGGATGTGAGTACACCATGAGGTGACTTCTCTATATCTAACTAAGTAAAAATTGGGTTGAAGTAGGTTTAGGTGGAATTTATATGCCTTTTGAACACTGATCATGTCAGATGCTTGAGCAAGAACCAATAAAAAAGTCATAGTTTTTGAAAGCCATAACCTCATAGTTTAATGAGGTTAAAATACATGCACCAGAATCTAACCATTGATTTCAAGAAGGAAATACAGTTGTAGGTAATTTAAAGTGCCTAATAGTTTGACTTTAAGAGTGTGCCTCCTTATTTTCACAAAAGCAAAATATAAAGAGCTTAGGGAGAAAGATAGATCATTTCTCTCACCTTCTCTCCAATGATTTGAAGGAGGCTAACTTTCCTCGACAGGCTTATAATAGCAGGTTAAAATTACAAAGAAATTCTCTCTAATCTAACATAAGCTCAAAATGAATGTTTTTGAATCCCAAAGCTAAAATATTACATAATTTTGACCAAAAATTAATTTGATGAACAAGCAGATCACAATGACTATTGGAAAAATAGCAGTTCAAAGTAAAAGCTTACTTGATTGTCAAAAGTCATTTTCTCATACAGAGGCACATCAATGTCTTAGCCTAAAATTTGGCAAACTTGTTGGAAAGAATATGTTTTAGTCTTTGTTCAAGAGAGAAAACCCTTAGTTACTCAGTAAAAGTGTAATTGCATAGAAATGTGAGACTAGCATGCTACAATTGAATAAGGTGCGTGTGTTATCACTTCTACAGAAATTTATTTCTTCTAAAGAAATTTATTATAAAGGATTGGTTATGATGGTTATAGAAACTGACAAGGCCGGAGTTACACAGTTGGCCAGCTGGATTCCCAAGAGAGCTGATGGTGCAAGTTCCAGTCTGAAAACCAGAAGACTCGGGATTCAGAGAGCGCAAGTGTTTCCATTCAGGTCTGAAGGCAGGAAGAAAAACAACATTGTTCAGGCTCCAAACCATCAGGTAGAGGAATTCCCACTGTTCAGGGGAAGATGGAGGAGAGTCTAGGCAGTATAAGCTTTTTGTTCAACTGAGGCGTTCAGCTGATGGGATGAATGAAGTTCATCCACAGTAGGAAGAACAATCTGCTTTACCCTCTCTATTCATTGAAATGTTCATATTTTTTAAAACATGATTTTTTAAAACATATTTTTAAAAATATGTTTTAAAAAAATCACCCTCACAGCAACACCCAAAATAAGTTTTGATTAACTGTCCAGACAGTAATGTCCTGGTCATGTTGACAAATAAAAGTAAGTGATCACACACCACGAAGTATTTATTACTGATTGAATAAGTACTGTGTGACTGAATATCATAATTTTTCAAAGAATAAGATAATATGGAGTCATGAATAAGAGCCACTTAAAAGTAGTTATATCTCTTATAGGAAGATTGGGGGAATGTGGGGAGTGACACTAGGGTTGAGCTATTTTAAGTAAACATGTCTCTCCCCTGGGCTGGAGTGATAGCACAGCAGGTAGGGTGTTTGCCTTGCATGCGGCCGACCTGGGTTCGATTCCTCCACCCCTCTCAGAGAGACTGGCAAGCTACTGAGAGTATTCCACCCACACGGCAGAGCCTGGCAAGCTCCCCGTGGCATATTTGATATGCCAAAAAACAGTAACAACAAGTCTCACAATGGAGATGTTACAGCAAATTGATGAACAACGGGAGGACAGTGCTACAGACAGTGTTATAACAGAGGTCTCTCCCCCAACTTTCTGTCTTAGTTTTAGACAATAAAATAATTTTATTTATTTAACACTAGCAATAAAGACAAAATTTAAGCCAAGTTTCTTCTTTTGTGTGTATGTGTGTGTGTGTGTGTGTGTGTGTGTGTGTGTGTGAGAGAGAGAGAGAGAGGGAGAAAGAGAGACAGAGACAGACAGAGAGAGAAAGAGGGAGACAGAGAGAGAGAAAGAAAACAAGGGCTTAATCAGAGGAACAAATTCCTGAAGTCAAGTCCTTTAATTGAAATACCTCTAAAAATATTTTTCTAATGCCAGAGAGAGAGAGAGAGTATAGTGGGTAGGGTGTTTGCCTTACATGTGGTCGACCCTGGTTGATCCCCAGCACCTCATATGGTCCCCTGAGCACCGTCAGGAATGATCCTTGAGCACAGAGTTAGTAATAAACCCTGAGCACAGCAGCCCATGGCCCAAAAGCCAAATAAAAATTACTTTGAGTGCAATGTGTAGCCTTATTTTTATTAATAAAACATAACATTTAAATATTCCATGTGTATGTTTATTCCTATTAATATCTCTGATATTTATTTACATATCATTTTTCTGATATATGCTTATTGCACTGTGATATATATGTCTATTTTGCTGAGCCTAGTGTTTTCATCAATTTGCGATGATGTTTTCTCACGCAATTATAAGATTGATATTCCTATAAACATCAACTAATATTATTAAACTTTGTATAGGTGTGGAGTATGACAGTACAAGTACTTTAGTTTCTTTCAATTGTAATATAAGTACATTTGCTTTACTTATGACTGTAGATTAAAAATCATTAACCCTGTATACTCAGGTAAAGATAATAAAGGAGTACTCAAAGTATTCAAAAAAATTAAAAATACACCTTCATTTCAATCACATACAAAATGTATTCATAAATTGAAACCTGCTTAAAGGGCAAGTAAAAGCTGTAAGGCAATGCTTATTATCTGTATTTTCAGAGTCAAATCCCATGTGCTTTGAGAAAGCAATCAGAAAATTGAGAGACATTGTAGGTATCATGGGGAGAAATTGGGACTAAAAAGCCACAGTAACTTTCATTACTCTAAAACCATCATGCCACTAGAAGTAACTCTAAATACATCAAATGGAGTAAGATAGTTCCTATTCGAAAGTGGACCTTCTTTTCACAGAGCAAAGTATCACACTTTTCCGGGCCTGAACTTTATTCTGTAGCATTGTAGCACTGTCCTCCTGTTGTTCATCGATTTGCTCCAGCGGGCCCAGTAACATCTTCACTGTGAGACTTTGTTGTCACTGTGTTTGGCATATTGAATATACTATCGGTAGCTTGCCAGGCTTTGCCGCACAGGCAAGATACTCTTGGTAGCTTGCCGGGCTCTCCGAGAGGGGCAGAGAAATCAAACTCAGGTTGGCTGGGTCGGCTGCATGCAAGGCAAACGCCCTACCCGCTGTGCCATGGCTCCTCTACTTGACATAATATTCATGATTGTTATATATAGATTTCATCAATATAACCATGAACATGTTTAAACATTTAAATTGGGAAACTCCTTCACATTCATTTAAGAAGCTAAATTCTTTAATGTCACAGTAAAATGTACATTATGTTGTCATAAATAATCCTTATCTGTTTAAAGCTCTTGACAACAAAAGTTAAGTCTTGTACATCTCCTTGTGTCAAGAGCTGGCTCAGAATGTTGTTACACAGAAATTTAGTGGATTCAGTGCATGCGGCACTTCTGTTCAAACATGGCTAGTCATTATGTGTTCTATGGAGTCATGGAAACTCCACCCCAGAAGTGACATCCCAACTCCATCCTATCCCTCTGACTAAAATGGATAGTCTGATTCACTCAGCAAGTAGGTATAGGATGTATTCATCATCTACATACTTGGGAGATTGAAAGCATTTGGTAAACAGCAGTTAGACTATCAATTCTGGCAAAAATTCAATTTATTCTACCTCCCAAAGGCAACATATATGCAATCCCCACCCCCCCATCCTCCCCATCCCCACCTGAGGACATCAACCAACAGTCCCCTTTTGCAATGACATCAAACTCAAAGGCCTAGACTTTGACTCTCTGGTATATGACCCATATCAAAGCTGTCTCTTTTCTCTTGTCCTGGGCACTTCAGGGGTTTAAAATAAGTCTTCTTTCTGTGCTCTCTAAATTTATAGTAGAAATAGAGGGTAAGAGAAACTGCACAAGAAACACCTGTTTAGAAAAAAGGAACACTAGAAGGTGCAAGAGAGGATCTTAATGTGATCTGCTATCATTTTGAAATCCTACCAGACAGAGGAGGTGAGGACCTCCTCCACTGGGCAGTGGGGCTGATAGGATTTTTTTTTTTTGAGTCATACCTGGCGAGGCACAGGGGTTACTCCTGGTTCTGCACTCAGGAATTACTCCTGGCAGTGCTCAGGGGACTATATGGGATGCTGGGAATCAAACTTGGATGACCGCGTGCAAGGCAAATGCCCCACCCGCTGTGCTATCATTGCTCCAGTCCCAGGACAGGATATTCTTCATTGGATCCTGAAACTGTGAACTGTGGAGGAGTTTCCAGTCTATCACCATCTCAGTGATCTTGGGCTGTGTCCTCATTCCACACCACTAGGTAGAACTATGACTTTTCTTGTGGACTTTGTAATTTTCTCACTCCGTTGTGTGATTGCAAAAAAGGGTTTGGGGAAGAATCATTATAAACCCATGACAGCCTCTGGCATATATAGGATGGACTCTTTTGTCTTACCTCACTTGATTTATATTGTTCTAGATCTTTCAATCTATTTGATTCAGATGGTAACATGTACCTTTCTGTATTTCTTGTCTAGGTTTTAAATTTTTAGATTTTCTGCATTTTCCCCCATTCACTGGTGTGTTTGTGTGTGTGTGTGTGTGTGTGTGTGTGTGTTATCTGCTGCTTTTTCACACCCAAGACTTTCTTGCAGCATAATTGGGGTACTTATGTTGATTTTTGTAAGATTCAGAGAGACTTAGACTTTTGCTGATTCATTTTGTACCATTGTGAAATATACACTACTGTGATCCAGTCACATTTTTTTTTCCTTTTTGGGTCACACCCAGCGATGTACAGGGGTTAATCCTGGCTCATGCACTCAGGAATTACTCCTGATGATGCTCAGGGAACCATATGGGATGCTGGAAATCGAACCCAGGTTGGCCCCATGCAAGGTAAACACTTTACCCACTGTGCTATTGTTCCAGCCCCTCAGTCACAAAATTTTAAAAGTAGCTTTGGTCAAGACGATGAAACAGGAAAACAAGTGGAAATGCACATTGTTATAAAAATATGAAGTGAACAGTATATTAAACAGAAATAAACACAAACCTCATAATCTGACGTTGGCATTAATAGAGCAAACTGAAAATAATGCATAAACCTGGTTTTCCCTGCACTAAAAGATGGAAAAATATCAAAGATAACTGCATTTATTTTAGACCATGAATGAGTGTTTCATTGATTGACAAGAGATATCTGTATTAGTAATAAATATATGTGAGATTTATAGGCATATTATTTTTATGACATCATCTATTCTTCTTTAATATATTTTAGTTATTTTTTGACATTTATCACACTAAAAGTATAGAAATGAATTCATGATACTTATAAATAAATAACCTTCCAGAAACTCAATTGGCAGTAATAATTTTTAGGAAGAAATATTTCCTTAACAAATCCTTTACGAAGCATTTTTTCCACATTCTGATTTTTGCTGATTAATGTTAGATCACCTCATTGTCTTTAACTTAGTTTTTGCTCTTGTTTTTTTTTTTGGGGGGGGCATACTCCCACTAACTCCTGGCTTTGTGCTCAGGGATCGCTCCTGATGGGGTTTAGGGTGATTGAGGATCAAACCAGGGTCGGCTGCATGCAAGACAAGCACCCTACCCACTGTACTATCTATCATTTGGGCCCCTAACTGCTTTTTTTTTTTACTTTTGATATAAATTTCAAGTTGAAAAAATTTTTCAGATGGAGCAGTAACTGAAAGTTTCAATAGACTTTGTTTGGCAATACTTAAATTTAGAAATGTACTATAGATTTTACATAAGCTCAAACAGTACAAATGAATGCTATAGACAAATAATCAGATTTTTAAAAAAATGCACTGTAGCACTGTCTTCCCATTGTTCATCCATTTGCTTGAGCAGGCACTAGTAACGTCTCCATTTTGAGACTGTTGTTACTAAACTTTTGGCATATTGAATATGCCACGGGGAACTTGCCAGGCTTTGTCATATTGCCATGTGAGCGGGATACTCTCAGTAGCTTGCAGGGCTCTCTGAGAGGGGCAGAGGAATCGAACCTGGGCTGGCTGTATGCAAGACAAATGCCCTACCCACTGTGCTATCGCTCCAGCCTATCAAAGAAAATAGTGGAAACAATTTATATATTGAATTACTATCATTTCTATGTTCACCTTCATTTTAAACATGATGTTTATATAGACCTGTTTACGTGTAGCTATTTTTATTTCTATACATTGTACAATTTTATGTCCTGTGGTCTGGAGCGATAGCACAGTGGACAGGGCATTTGCCTTGCACCAGGAAGATTCCTCTGCCCCTCTCAGAGAGCCCGCCAAGCTACCGAGAGTATTCCACCCGCAAAGCAAAGCTTGGGAAGTTACCCGTGGCATATTCGATATGCCAAAAACAGTAACAACAGTCTCATAATGGAGATGTTACTGGTGCCCGCTCTAGTAAATTGATGAACAATGGTATGACAGTGCTACAGAGCATAAATAATTATAAATATACAAAAGAAGCTGTGTTTATTCAATGTATCAAATTTCTACTTTATGTGACTCTATTTTAAATATTCAAATGGTGAGAAATTGGAGTCAGCAATGAAACAATTACAATAATCCAGTCAAACAGGTTATTATGATGTGAATAGACATTTGTTCCTATGAAATTATATGAATTGTTAATGAGCACATGAAAATATACTCAGTCATTAGTCATAAGGGAAATACAAATTCAAGCCATAATGACACGTATCACTTGACACACTAAGATAATTATAATCCAAAAAGACAAGCAGAACCAAACTAACATTAGCAAGGAGAGGGAGAAACTGCACACTGGGAAGTAGTCTTGATTATTTCTAAGAGATATCATTGCAACTGGTAAGCTATGGAAAACCTCCTCATGAAACAGCATAACTATATACTGTATATGTTCTTGGGGGTTTTAGCAAGATTCTAAGTTGTATACATTTCTAATTATCAATAATTTTGTATAATTATTAGAGCCATAGAAAATCTTTTCAAACAATTAAAAATAATTTTCCACTTTAAGTCAGAATGTATGTTTTTTACAACAGGCATAAAATTAGTTAGCATTCTCTACTTTCTTCTGGTGTTCAGTGATAATCATATTTAATAACAGTTAGTCAACATAATTTTTATCCCTAGTACAATCAAATTGAATTGAGTATTACTTTTCATTTACTATGAATTCTTATTTTACCTTATTATCATTGAACTAGTAATGTTATTTTATCTGTTCACCCTAATTAGAGTATCTTAATTATTTTAAAATTATTTTTACATGTGGACCTATGTTTATAGCAAATTTGGCAATAACTTCTAATAAACAAATATTTCTTATTTTATTTCTGTAAATAATTTCCTCTCTGTGCCATGAAAAATATTGTTATGTTCAGTACATACACACAGTATTATTCTGATCTGTGTTGATGTTGATATCTTGATGTTTATTTATCTTTGTTGGCTAATTATTTATAGATGGATAGTTAATCAGTATTTAAGTGCTAGCAGTTACATTAATGAATCAGTTTTTTTTTAATTGGAAATGGTATGCTCTGTCTCTTTAACTAAAATTTTAAATTCCAATCACAACTGCTGTCATTAGCCAAAGCTTAACTTGAGGGTTAGTTGGAA
The DNA here is from genome assembly GCF_029834395.1 of Sorex fumeus. NCBI lineage: Eukaryota > Metazoa > Chordata > Mammalia > Eulipotyphla > Soricidae > Sorex > Sorex fumeus. The sequence continues at coordinate 4,464,321 of NW_026606134.1, read as the reverse complement.
ATATTTATAGTAACAGTTTTCTTTGATACCAATTTTTTAATATAAATAACTGTTTATATTTTTCTGCAAAAATAATTTAAGTATAAAATGCACTGTAGCACTGTCCTCCCATTGTTCATTGATTTGCTCGAGCAGGCACCAGTATCATCTCCATTGTGAGACTTATTGTTACTGTTTTTGGCATATCAAATATACCATGGGGAGCTTGCCAGGCTCTGCCAGGTGGGCAGGATACTCTCAGTAGCTTGCTAGACTCTCAGAGAGGGACGGAGGAATCGAACCCAGGTCAGCTGCGTGCAAGGCAGCTGCGCTATCAGCTACCAGCTGCGCTATCACTCCAGACCAAGTATAAAATGAAATACTAAATTTTCTTCCATGTACATGTAATAAAAAAACATAATAATTCATTCACATTATATTTTGCTTAAAAATTTTTTCATCTGTTTAGGAGGATTTAGCAGTCATCTTTCAGGATCATAATCTGAAAATAAATGTAGTGACAGTCCAGATACTGTGTCTTTTCTTTCAGGTATTCACATTTCATAAACATACTTTTCTCCCTCCTTGGATGGAGAGATGGGTTAGTATTTATTTATTTTAGTTTTAAATTTGGTATGAATATTTCTTTTAGTTACAAGAATGCAGTATTGCTGCAAAGTTTTTTGCTATTCTGAAAAAAGCTAAGTCACTTTCTTCTCTAGCTTTAACAAAGAATTTGAGGAGACTTTGAATAATTTATGGATCACATTTTTATTTTCCTGTCTGTGTGTGTTTTATATCTTTCTATTCCAATCTCATATTTTATATTCTAAAAGATTAAAGAGGAATTATAAGTTATATTTCAATATTAATTGAGAAGTCAAATTTCATTCAAAAGTATAAATGGAATAAAATAAAAAACTAAAACTTTCATTGTTAATAATATATTCTAAGTAACACAAAATAATCTTATCATAAAAGAGACATCTATCATTTCGCTCTATATTTAAGTCAAAATCATTCAATGCGAAACTAAAAGCAGTTTTAGTGTTCAGTGCCCTTTCAGCTACCAAGGTAAAGTATCAGCAGTATGCCATACTATATATGTTTATGTGTATTTAGCATACACATATGCAAACATAAAATGCATGCATATTAATATATATAGAAACTTAAAATACTTTTTCAGTACTGGAGATATTTTTTATGAGTTCAACCTTAGGTTTTTAGTCATCATTCTGTTTTCATCTATGTTCCTAAACTAATATTGAGAACTGTATATTGGGAATCTCTGTAATGTGCTTGTTTTCTTTTTTTTAACAAAAATAGTTATTCTATCAATAATGAGATATTCATAATGTAATTACAATGGTATATATTCTTCTAATTTTATAATTATAATTTAGTTTTGTTGTATATATCTCTGAAAGACAGAAAGGGTCTCAGTAAATTCCAAATGTACCTTTTCTTTGCTATGTATTGTTGACATCTGTATATTGCTTTCCTCCATGTACTCTTCTTCAAGTCTTCCCTGAATATCTTCAGATATTCACTTGGGTTATTTATTGATGTCTATCTGAATGGAGAAAAGATGACCATCACTTTCAACTCCAGAGACAGTCTCTAATTACCTCACATAAATCATCATTTTCTAATGTCATGGCCTCACAGCCACTCAGAATTAATTTCAAAATCATGCCTAGAATACCTCCAATGTTAGGACAGAAGTTTCCTCTTTCCCACTGGACAGGAACAGCTGAGCTCTAATTACTTATGTAACTCCAGACAAAGCTGGCAGTCAGTCTCACAAACTCCAGGGGCACCATCCCTGAAATGAAGCTGACACTTCTTCTTGGATGGCAGATAGGAAAGGCAAAATGAAAATCATCTGGTGTTTGCATTACAGATCGGCTAATCCAAGGAGCAGGCACCTGAGCCAACCGCGTCCAAATATATATGCTCTCCTTGAAATTCCGAGCCATGAGATTTCACTCGGGGTGAACAAAGTTGTTTCGTTGAACTTTAAAGGAACAGTAGCTCCAGAGATGACAAAAATATTTTTTTCTCTTTTCTTTACCAGCATGTTTTTTCGGAATTTTGTATGCTATTTAGAGCTAGATTATATATTTACAACTGTGGGTGCACTTAAAATAGGCAATTATTTAGTCTATTGTTTAGAAAAGATTTTATTTACTTTTCTACCCACGATGATGACCAATATCTGTTCTATAGATATTGATCTTATATGTGGCTTCGTGGGGCCAATGTGACCAAGTCAAGTCAAAGCCAGCTTAAGTCAACTAATCTCAGAGAAGGGACAGATGTGTGAATCTGGACAAATGATTGTTCTGAGCCACCAATTTGCTTTTGGTTTGATAGAATTTATTAATTATGGTAATATAACCAATAGCATTTTATGGTACTTGCAAATAACTGAAAGGTCATTATTTCTTTTGCAAAACCAGTTGTGCAAAGGGATGAAAATCTACAGCTTGAAATCTCACTGGTCGATTCAGCTTTAGCGTCTGCTATGAGGCAAAACTATCAAATTATAGTTCCTCTGTGACCAAGACATGGGCTAAAATCGAGTGAGTCACTTAGCTCGTACTTTTGATTGAGCTATAACTTCATTTTACACACCTCTCAAGAAGTCTTGCCACTGTGCCTTGCTGATATAAGAAGAGTAATGCCATTCTGGAATGATCATTACTAAAAGCACATTTAAAACCATCTTCCTAAGTAAAACATGTTACTTGAGTGAACTTTTAAAATATTCAACTTGTGAAGAGCAGCTAGAAGAGACTTCAAAATGTGTTTATAAATGTGTTTATAAAAGCATTTTGAGGCAGGTAATCAGACATTATTTCTATTACTACATGCTTACTGGAATGATGGTTAAGACATTCTCCATGTTCAGATATTTCTCCAACTCTAAATGAGAGAAATTTCAAAGCATAGCAGTGTTTCTTATTTAAGAAATATAGTTGGAAATTTGTTAAAGGTACATAGTTTTGCATAGATTAGAACACCTTTAGAGAGAAGATAGTTCCTCTGGAAGGAATTTATACCTAAACCTGATGGCATTTATGCCATGTTTCCAAGGATATTCCTTATGAACTTTAGACAGAAACTGCACTTTATGGCTTTCTGCTAGAATAACCTATTTCAGAGCATTCCACTTGCATTTCTTGTTTATGAAGTCTAAGGGAAACGCAATAACTCTGCGTTATTCACTTTGAGAAGAGGCTAAAAGGCATGAATAATGCAATTCAATTAATTATTTGAGTTTGGCGTTAGAGTTCACATAGTTGGACAAAAATATTCACAAATGGATGCGAATATAGGTTCTCGGCACTGCTATTTCAGTACATGGGGATTGAAGGCTGTAGTGGGAGGTACTAATGAGATTTCGAGATGATTCAGTGTTTATTAACTCACAATTCCATGATTCTCTAATTATCTCTTTATAACATTTAAAGAATCAAAGTATAAAATTAGAGCTGATAGTCTCTGCCAGAGTTTCCACACAACGGTTCATTAGTGAGTCTCAAGAAAGAACATAGAGTAGTCTTCCAAAAGTCTTACGCCCAGAAGTTCCAAATAGATGCTCACCACTAGTTATTGTGATGTGACTATGTTGGCCCCAAATCATCAAATACAAACCAATTTCAATGTGAAAATAAAGAGCAGTAAATGGACTAAAATAAAATGATAAATAATTAGTTGAGGAAGGAAATAAATGATGGCATTTTGGGCTGAAAAGACAGTTCAAGTGGTAGAAACCATGAGTTCTTATTCCTGACACCTCATGGCTGCCCAGTACAGCCAGGTGTGGTCCCTTCTGAAATAAATTAAATAATAAATGTGCCTGTTGTTGTTTTCATGGTGGCCACATTTGGTAATACTGGGCGGGGAGTGAGGGGGGAGAGGCAGATACTCAGAGAACCACATGGTATTGGTTTCTTCACATGCAATGCGTGTACCATACAAGTACTTTGAGTATACAATGCATGTACTCTATGCATGGGCTGGATATGCAGTATGTACTCTATGAATGGCCTGGGTAGGCAATGCATATATGCAGGACTTTGCGCATGGAATGCATATACTCTACCACCCGAGTCCTGCTCTGGCACTGCTGTCAATTTGTTTTTGTTGGTTTTCCATTTTTGTGCCATACCTGGTGGTACTCAGGGCCTATTCCTGGTTCAGTGCTCAGGGATCACTCCTGGTGGTGCTCTGGGTGCCTTATGTGGTGTGTCAGGGTTTGAGCCCAGGTCAGCTGTGTGCAATGAAAAAACTCCCTACCTACTGTCCTATCTCTTTGACCCTTAAGATAAGGTTGAAACCAAGTTATAAGGAGGGAGGCATTTCTTTTGGAAGCTTGAGTAGAATATGACTTTGCCTTTCCTGGTTTCATAGCTGGCCATGTGTCATCTTCAAATGTCGCTGCTTGACTTCTTTTTCCTTTATTAATTCTCCTTCTTTGACTCTACTCTACTGATTCTCACTTACTTTATAAGGTACTTCTGGTTCTGTTTGATTTCTGGGTTTTGGGCAACACCCAGCCACGCTCAGGGCTTACTCCTGACTCTGTACTTTGGGATAACTCTTGGTGGTGTTCAGGGTACCACACACTGTGGCAGAGATGGAAGCTGAGTAAGTTGCATGCTAGGCAGTGCCCTGCCCTCTGTACTATCTTTCCATCTATTTTATAATACTTTTTAATATAAAATATTTTATTTTAATTTTTATAATTGCAGTTTCTTCTTTTAGTGCAGTGCCAACAAGTGACTATTAAAATTAACAAATACAATTGCTAAAAATATCACTTCTATACTGTAGCACTGTAGCACTGTCCTCACATTGTTCATCGATTTGCTCCAGCGGGCCTGGTAACTTCTCCGTTGTGGGACCTGTTGTTACTGTGTTTGGCATATTGAATAGTTCACGGGGAACTTGCCAGGCTTTGCCGTGTGGGCGAGATAATGTCGGTAGCTTGCCAGGCTCTCCAAGAGGGGCAGAAGAATTGAACCGGGGTCACCCGTGTTGGTCGTGTGCAAGGCAAAGGCTCTACCTGCTCTGCTATTGCTCTTATTCATTTTTGAATTTACTCTGCACATAAATATAAATAATGGTAATTTTTTACATTATTTTTAAAACTTATTTTATTAAAGTACCATGACTTACAAAGTTCTTCATAGTTGGGTTTTTGACATACAATGCTCCGTCATCAACCCCACCAGTGTCAACTTCCCTCCACCAGTATTCCCAGGTTCCCTCTACTACCCCCCAACTCCAGCCCTGACATGCCATCTTGATAGGCACCCACATTTGGTTATTATAGTTTGGAGTATCATGATTTCAGCGTTGTTGACTCTGTGGCTTGGATATTTAGCTTTATCATTCCTTGACACCATCAATCCAGTGAATCCCTTTGACCCCTGCTCCCATTGCTTCTCATCTGACTCTTCTCCCATTTCCCCTTCACTCAATTTCTGGTTCTTTTTGTGTTGTTTCTGAGCATATCCAGATAATTTAGGATTAGAGTTCCGCATTAAAATGACATAGGTAACGATTCTGTAGAGTAAGATGTGGACACTTTTGGAAGGGACATTGTTTTGTCTGTTATAAAGAGTGAGATTTCAAAGATCATAAAAGTTTATTCAATTTCAGCTGTTAACTGTGGGAAAGAAAGAAATGGAAGACAGACAGAAAGAAAAAAGATAGAGAGAGAGAAAGAAAGAAGGAAAGAGAGAAAGAAAAAGAGAGAAAGAGGGAGAAAGAAAGAAAGAAGGAAGGAAGGAAGGAAGGAAGGAAGGAAGGAAGGAAGGAAGGAAGGAGGAAGGAGACTTTCAAAAACTTTGTTGCTAGCAAAATACCATAAATGAATTTTTATTTACTTGATAAAAAATAATTATAATTTTAAACATGATTTCTAAATATTGCTAAAATATGCTCAAAATTAAAAACTTTCCCAGTAATGCACTGCAATTCATTTTGATAGTGTGGCACACAGTATTTAGTATGAAGCAATATATCCCCAAGGAAAAGTCCTTTGCAAAGAGATTTTAGGAGAGGAGACATATGTCTATATCCATAACCGAAATATCAGTGATTTACATTTATGTTTCAGTAAATACAAAGCTTAAGTCTTAGTAATTAGAAAGCTTAAATCCCCAAGCACTTCTATACATTTTCATATACATGGTATAATTAGTTGAACATTTGCTACAAAACTGATAGAGAAAGCCAAACCAATATGTTTTTGCAAATAGAGTAGCAGGAGGAAACCACTCAAAAGCAGCAACAGTGTGATGCACCCATAATAAATGGATTTTCTAAGTATCTTAGATAGATTCTACCTGTGTGTGCTTGCTGCTGCAAGTAGAAACTCAAAAACTTCCATAAGCATTTCCTAGAGAGCAGATTTCTCAGCGGTACCGTATTAGAGTTTCCAAGACTTCTTTGAAATGAGCTCATTCTAATATGACTATGAAATGCCTGAGCATTTCATAACTTACTCGGCAGGATGCCAGCAAATAGCCCATATCGTTGGTAAATCAGTACAGTTTTGAAATGTGATGTTGTGATTTGTAATAAGAGAAGCGTGTTTTGCCTTTGAACCTCTAAAAGAGTAGAGTGCTAAGGTGTCTTTTGTTATGTTAATGTAAGGTGAGTGATGTTAAAATCTCCCACTACTATTGTGTTGCTGTCAATGTCTTTCCTTAGGTCTATTATCAAGTTGCTTTATAAATATTGTTGGCCCAGTGTCAGGTTCCTACCTGTTAATAGTGTAGCCCCTTTTGATGTACATATCCCTAAGATGATTATTGAATGAATCTAAGAATGGGAATTGGCTTCCAGTCCAGACAATCTTGTGAATCAAGGATTTGAGCTTTTAGTCCTGCCTTCTTGACCAGGTTTGTAGATCGGAACTGGAGGTTGAATAACTCATCATAACCAATGATTTAACAGTCATGTCTGCTTAATGAAGACCCTACAGAAGTTAAAACATTGGAGTGTTCAGAGCATTTCTATACTAGTGAACACATGGAGATTGGGGTAACCAGCATGTCTGTAGTCTGTGGAAGCTGAGAGCCATTCGTATTTCTGCCATTTGCTATGGATCTTTACCTGTTCCTTTAATTGTGTTTATTTGATGATACATAATGTAGTAACTAAACTGTTCTGAGTTCTGTGAGCCAAATCAGTGCTCAGAGAGTCAGAGACACAAGTGTCAATGGAGAGCTGTGGTTGGCATCTGGTATAATGGACAATCTTGTAGGAATGAGCCCTGCAGTGATACTGTGTCTGGGGTAGATGGAGTCAGAATTCAGTTGAACAGCTTGTCTAGAGAACTGTTACATGCAGGGGTCCTCACCTTCTTCCTGCCACATACATACTTAGGTTTTGCTGAGTAGAAGCCCTTATAATCTTCACATGGGCATACCAGAAATTACATTTCATTTTTGAGAACAGGTTCCGCTCATCCTAAAGTTTCTTGTTCCAAACAACGCTGTCATTTTAAGAATTATGACTTTAAATTGCTCCCTTTTCTCCTCCTGGAATTTCCTTCCTGGCCTTATTAAACACCCTCCATTAATTAGCCTACAGTAATGCCGAGTCATTTTAGTGTGACTTCTACCTTAAGAAAAATTCTCAAGACAAAGATATAAAGCTCTCAATAATTTAGCACAACGGTAGGGCATTTGCCTTGCATGTGGCCAACCCGACCTACCCAAGTTTAATTCCTCTGCCCCTCTTGGACAGCCTGGCAAGCTACCGAGAGTATCTCACCCACACAGCAAAGCCTGGCAAGCTCCCTGTGACATATTCGATATGCCAAACACAGTAACAACAAGTCTCACAATGGAGACATTACTGGGTCTGCTCGAGTATCAATGAGCAATGGGAGGACAGTGCTACAGTGCATACTCATGACTCATGTAACCACTAGCTATGCAGGAGACTAAAAGTAACATTTACATAGCAAAATATGAGTGCAGCCTTTCCTTCCTCCTTCCTTCCTTCTTTCCTTCCTTCTTTCCTTCCTCCCTCCCTCCCTCCTTTTCTTTCTTTCTCCCTTCCTCCCTTCCTTCCTTTCTTCCTTCCTTACTTGTTTCCTTTCTTCCTTCCTTACTTGTTTCCTTCCTTCCTTCCTTCCTTCCTTCCTTCCTTCCTTCCTTCCTTCCTTCCTTCTTTTTTTTCTCTCTTTCTGTTTTTCTTTCTTTCTCAGTGTCTTATACAGGCAAGGCATATGCCCTGCACTGAATGACATCTGTTGCCTCTTGCTTTTATTTCTTCACTCACTGTATGCTTTCTATTTTATTCGTTCATATATGCTATAGTGAATATTACTTATTATTATTCTGTCCCATATCTATTCTAATTCATTGTTATATGTGTGCTCCCAGAGGAACTTTAAATCACATAGACAGGGATGGGAGAAATTTTCTTATAAAAATGTCTTTTCATTCCTTGATCACCCTTCAAACTGTAAGTAGATTAGATTACCCATTGTCACGAATCACTTAAAAAAATTAGAGTCCCATGAGACCCTAATTTGACTATTTTCAGATTTCCCTTGCTTGAAGTCAAAGGAGGCAATGTACTATTTGAGGCAATTCAACATTGTATAAAAGTAAGATGGTTGTACAGTGCATATAGGTAAATTATTTTGAAAGATGTGAAAACTATATTTGATGTTCAATTGAAGAATCTGAGGTCAATAAATATCAATTTTAGGCATGCCTGTTTATATAAACTTGAATACTCAGAAATTAATTACCTCAAAATTCTCACAACATGAATGCTCCTTTATTTTTTTAAAAATTATTTTTAATAGTGAAACACCATGAGGTACAGTTGTAGACTTATAATTTTTTGTGACTGGGTTTCAGTTATACAATGATTGAGTACCCATCCCTCCACCAGTGCTCATTCTCCACCTCCAGTGCTCCCAGTATTCCTCCCACCACCCTGAATGTTGCTTTAAAAGTCCTTTGCAAACCAGGAGGATTGCTCCATGGCTTGGAAACCGGCCTCACATGCTGGGGGAAAAGGCAGCTGAGATAGAGAAGGAACCATCAAGCAAAGGATACTTGGAGAGCTCGCTCAGGATGGAAGATGCATGCTGAAAGTAGACTATAGACCAAATATGATGGCCACTTATTACCTGCATTGCAACCCATAATACCCAAAAGGAGAGAGAGTAAAAGGGAATGCACCTGCCACAGAGGCGGGGGTGGGAGGACTGGGGGTGGCAGGAGGGACACTGGGAACATTGGTGGTGGAGAATGGGCACTGGTGGAGGGATGGGTACTTGACCATTGTATGACTGAAACGTAATTACCAAAGTGTATAAGTCTGTAATTGTATCTCACAGTGTTTCATCTAGAAATTAAAAAAAAATTCTATGCATATACCTAGAACATGTGTAATCAAATTAGAAGTAACAAATTTACACATAAAAATTTCCAGAGTTTTGTCTCTGAACAATTTCCCTTTCATAAAATATTCACTTATACAATTCCGTAGGACGATTTTGAATCTCATTCTCTGTCTGTCTGTCTGTCTGTCTGTCTGTCTCTCCTCACTTTCTCACTAATGTCTACACACACACACATACAATCGGACACATGCTGAGGTCTTTCAAACGTGGAGGATCTCTGTTTTACTATGTATCTTTCTTGACGCCAAATAAATACATACAATTAGATATTTGACGTCATCATTTGGATATCTAGTAGAAACTTCCAAATAAATAATTGCAAACCTAATATTATGATACTCATTCCACCTCAAATTCTATCCTACCACCAGTCTTTTCTTTCAGCAATTTAGAAAATTTATTACTCAAGTGCTAAGTATTTTCTGCTCTTCCTTTAGCATGTCAAGCATACTCCCTCCTGGAACTTTCCATCAGGTTCCTGGGTATAGAACATTTTAGTCTTAGAGACCTGTTGCCATGAACCTTATGTGATTTCCATATTTGATCAGATATCATCTTTTTTCTGATATCTTCTCTGTCTTCAATATTACTGTATTCCATTAATTTATTTGCTGCATACTCGCTCTCTTATTTTATTCTGTTCTTCTCTACAAGACTTACCATCTGTCATGTTATAAATGTGTTTATTTTATATCTCTACCTATTACAATTCAAGCTTCATAAAAGTCAGGCTTATCTTTATCTTGTTTCATAACTCTAGCACATAGAAAAGGTCCTTGATAGCATTTTTTTTGCATTTTGGCTAAGGTCAAATATCATTTTTATTCTTAGAAATTTAATATCTGTTATAACTTCAATTCAAGGGCTATGTTTATATGGATTTTTGAATCAGGATAGATGGATTTTATCTGATTCCATGCACCAGTTTGATTTGCAGTACATCCAGAAATGGTATGAAGAAGAAGGAGGGGAGGAGGGTTTTTTAAATATGGTAGTCTCTCAGTAATTAATTACTGAAGAAATAATTGGTTAATCACTGGAGTTGATGTCAACAAAATAATCTCAGCTCTCTGCAGCAAGTTTGTTGGATGAATTAAAGGTCAAGGAAGCTTGATGCTCATAGAAAAAAGTATGGGGAGTAAAGCAGAAGTTGAACTAAAAGTACAATAACTGTCAGAATAGAATGATGTATAGCTGCAAAGAAAGAAATGCACATTTAATCTGTTTAGTTTAGAGATGATACAAACAGCCTTGAATCTGTGCAGCTGGGTTTCTACAATTGACCTCTCCTACATCGAGTATGTAACTCTGAAGGTGCAAGTTTATGCAGCAAGTTTTAGTGAACTTTTATCATGGCAAAGTAGCATCTCAGATCTGAGCAATCAAAGACAAAAAGTTAATTGGAAGCAATGTTTAAAAGTGAATGCCTCCCCTTTTTCAAAGATCAATGCTGGTTTGCTGAATATGTGCACGATGCAAAGAATGACTGAGAAACAGAGTATTAACGATCAAATACCTATCTTTCAATTTGAAAAAGACCTGGAGCCAGAGAGATAGTACAGAGATCAAGGAATTTTCCTTGCATATGTCTGACACCCTGTATAATTTTGGCATTACCAGGAGAGACCCCTGAGCAGAAGTAATCCCTGAGCACTGTTGGTATGATCCCACAACAAATTCCCTCGAAAAAAATGGCATTATCAATTAATGAATTTATTTTGAAATTGGAAATTATATTGTCTGGCCTTTAAAAGTAAGAACACTTTTGAGAAATAATTATCTTGCATATCTTACATATCTTTCACTTCTTTGTTGATGTCAACTCAGTTGGCATTTGCATAAAGGTAAAAGGTAAAGGCCCTCCCGTTGATCGTCGATTTGCTCGAGCGGGCCCAGTAACGTCTCCATTGGAGACTTTGTTGTTACTGTGTCTGGCATATCCAATACTCTCGGTAGCTTGCCGGGCTCTCCGAGAGGGGCGGAGGAATCGAACTCGGGTCGGCCATGTTGGCCGCTTGTAAGGCGAACGCCCTACCCGCTGTGCTATCGCTCCAGCATTTGCATATTCAAATGATAAGAGAATTTAGTATATTTTGGAATCAAAGTTCTCTTCTGTTTGCATATTCTCTTGGTGCAGAATTGGAAGTAATGGAATTTTTCTTTGTACATGTTTGCTCAATCTGACAACCTTCGTCTATAACGGTGTAGTAGAAGACTTTGGCTTTATAGAGCTGAACTTTCTTCCCCCAACCTGCAGCAGTAGAATCAAGATGCATATGGTGACTCAGTGCCACTTTGGGTGACTCATTCCCCAGTGTGGGACTGGATTCTTCATAATTTTATGAAGATTTCCCTAGAAAATCACTTATGCTTTACTGTGTATATAATGAAGTGCTATGAAATTGGCATAGAACATTCGTCCTTCTGGACTGCCTGGCACTGTATATCTGAATGTTGGCCGCACTCCATGCTCTGAAATATGCAAGGAATTTGTAGCATGTTCATCACACTACTGCATATGTGAAAGGTCAGTAAAGTTCTACTGCCTTAAACCCATGATCATAGGCTCTGCATGCAATGAATCCTCAAAATACATGGGCTCATTTTTTGTAAATACAGAAGCTAGAAATATGATAATCTTTCAGGGGAACAAAATTGCCTAATTCTTTGGTTAAGGTCAAAATTTCAGGTTTGTGTAGACAGAGTAAATAATTTTAGTATTTGTGACCCAGCTAGAGATCAAGGTAATCCTGTTAGAGAAGTATCTTTTTTTTTTCTTTCAGTACCATAAAAACTACTGCAGACATTATTGTATAATCTTTCTCCAAGTTTCTGTTGAAAAATTATGTTTGCAAAATATGTTCTTATCTCTAAAGTTAGATATTCTAAGGATCTTAGAAAAATCTACAGTTTTCATCTTTGCATGAATATTCTTTTGGAAAAAAGCATTATAAATAAATTTAGATAAAAATACTACTTAGAACTGTGTTTACTAAGCTAAAATGGCTCTGGTAAATTATGTTTAATTTTAGCTTAGGGAGAACTTACATAACATTAATGAAATTGGATTAGTTCTTCTTGTTGAGTATTACTTATGTCTTGATTATGAAAACATTTAACAAATAGCTACCCCACATATCATTTAACACATAAATCATTGTCACTACAAACTATCAAAACAAGAAAAATAATTCATTTTCTAATTATCAAGTCTAATTGGTGGTCCTTGTTACTTTCCAGTGGTTCCCTGGAAATCACTGCATTCACTCAACCCAGGCCTACTTATAAACAGCATGGCCTATTTCAATATGTTTGTTGAAAAATCAGTTGAACCTTTTTGAACACATGTAAAATAATAGTATTAGCTTAAAACTAAGATAAAATTTTTACATATTTATATATCTAAATAAAATACAATTTATGCATTAGATTGAATGTTCCTAGAAATTCATTACGTATTTCATCAAGCATAGTACTCTCATCCAATGCTATTATAGATGGAATATTCTATTCTAAAACACTACAACAATAAAAACTACATTTAAGAATGCAGTGTTTGCAAAAAAGCACATGAGAAAATGCTCTACATCATTAATCATCAGGGAGATGCAGATCAAAACCACAATGAGATACCATCTCACACCTCAGAGACTGGCCCACATTCAAAAGATCAAAAGCAACCGATGCTGGCGTGGATGTGGCGAGAAAGGGACACTCCTTCACTGTTGGTGGGAATGTCCACTGGTTCAGCCCTTCTGGAAAACAGTATGGACAATTCTCAAAAAATTAGAAATTGAGCTCCCATTTGACCCAGCAATACCACTCCTGGGAATATATCCCAGAGAGGCAAAAATGTATAGTCGAAGTGACATCTGCACTTGTTTGTTCGTTGCAGCACTCTTTACAATAGCCAGAACCTGGAAGAAACCTGAATGCCCAAGAACAGATGACTGGTTAAAGAAACTTTGGTACATCTACACAATGGAGTACTATGTAGCTCTTAGAAAAGATGAAGTCATGAAATTTACATACAAGTGGTACAATATGGAAAGTATCATGCTAAGCGAAATGAGTCAGAGAAAGAGAGGGATAGACATAGAAAGATTGCATTCATCTGGGGGATATAAAGTAACAAAGTATGAGATTAATACCCAAGAATAGCTGAGATCAGCACCAGGAGGATTACTCCATAACTTAGAGGCCAGCCGGGTATCCTAGAGGAAAGGGCTGTTCAGATAGAGAAGGGAGCACCACATAAAGGATGTTTGGAGGATCCTCCCAGGAGGGGAGATGCATGTCGAAAGTAGACTATGGACTGAACATGTTTGCCACTCAATGCCTCTTTTGCAGACCACAACACCCAAAAGGAGAGAGAGAACACAGGGGATTGCCCTGCCACAGAGACAGGGGGGATGGGGGGATGGGGGTGGGAGGGATATTATCCATGGTGGTGGAAAATGGGCACTGGTGGAGGGATGGGTATCTGATCATTGTATAATTGAAACCAAAGCACAAAAAATTGTAAATCTACAACTGTAAAAAAAAATAAGATAAAATAAAGGGGGGAAAAAAAAGACAAAAAAAAAAAAAAGAATGCAGTGTTTAGGGACTGGAGAGAGAGTCCTGTGGGTTTGATCCCTGGCACATTGGATGATCTCCAGACCACTGCCAGAGTCAGGAGGAAGTCATGAGTAGCACCAGCTGTGGTCCAAAACCCGAAAATAAATAAGTGAAGGAAAATCACATAAAGTGTAAAAAATAAAAGAATTCAGTGCAATGTTTAAAGCAGAACCTCTTAAAGAAGTCTGGCCGGTTGGTCCTGAAATGAATGGAATCTCCTTTGAAGCTCAGTGGTAAGAAGCTTGCGCCTGCAAGGTCATAGGACTGATCAAAGATATTGGAGAACAAACTTAAAAATTAGGAAAGAAATTAATGGAAAGTCTTAGTTGGGGTTCGACCTGGCCAACCCAAGTTCGATTCCTCCGCCCCTCTGGGTGAGCCTGGCAGGCTACCAAGAGTATCTAGCCCACACGGCAAAACATGGCAGCTACCCATGATGTATTCGATATGCCAAACACAGTAACAAGTCTCACAATGGAGACGTAACTGGGTCCGCTTGAGCAAATCGATGAACAACAAGAGGATAGTGCTAGAGCTAGTGCTAGTGCTTAGTTGGGGTGGAGGAATAAAAACTATGAAAACAGGGGTCAGAATACAGTCCAGCAGGTGGGCGTTTGCCTTGCACACAGATGTCCTGAGTTCAATCGCCAGCAGCACCTTGTAGCTCTCCGAGCTCTTCCAGGAGTGGCCCCTGAGCACAGAGCCAGGAGTAAACCCTGAGCACGTCGGGGTTGGCCCCAAAACGAAAAGGAAAATTTGAAAAGCATTGCTTTAAACTCCAAACTAAAATAAATGAAAAATATGAGCATTAGCCTAGAGAAGTCAACATCTGAATGTCCTAAGAAAAAAAGACTTAAAATTTCTCAGTACAAGGGTTATATAGTATAAGGATTAAGGCACTTGCCTTGCATGCTGCTGACTCGTTTAATCTCTGGCACTATCTAATCTTCCAAACATCTTCAAATGTGATCCCCAAGCTATGAATAGCCCCGAAGTACGAGAAGCCCGCAAATATAACTGTTAAGAGCATTTGGCAAGATGCGCGGCTGGGGGGGTGGGTGAGAGGAGCAGGCAAGAGGAGTAAGTGTAGGGTGCAGGAAACACTCTTTTAAGATAAGGAAACTGATCATTGGGTGGACACTGGTTTCAAGGTTGTTAGGAGTTTTCCTTGAGACCACCGCCCAAACATAGATGATTATTGAAAGCATTCTGGATTTCATTCATGAGAATTGCAACACCCATCCTGGTCTTGTAGTGTTCTCAGATTAGGACACACAAAATGACAAAAATATGAGTTTGGCACCCAATTACAAGACGCATAAACAAAGAAGGAAGCCAGACACTCTGTGTGAGAATGGGCAGGAAGAACAAAGGACACAATCAGTGCCAGGAGAAGCTGAGATACTCGAATTTATCCACGCTGACTGTAGTGAATGTGAGAATAAGTCCTCTGACAGAGCTGGAGTTAAAACCATTGTGAAAAAGTTACTCAGTGGAAAAGAGGGAGTCAAAAACGGAAGAGCTTTTCTAAAAAACCCAAGAGATCTGAAAGACAGAACACAGATTCTAATGTCTTGTCTGATTTTTAGAAAATAAAATGAACTAAATAGTATTAACTTTGCATTATTTTATTATAAATGTTTTGAACGCGTTTATTATATACTATACCTCACTCTTTTAGGTGTCATGATGGTGAGGATGATGATGATGATGATGATGATGAGGAGGAGGAGGAGGAGGAGGAGGAGGAGCAGGAGGAGGAGGAGCAGGAGGATCTCATAGATGTAGAAATTGAGACACAAATTCGTTAAAAAAAATTCTCTAAGATTCTATAGATAGTAAGTGGCAGAATTAAGATTTAAATAGTACAGTAGCAAAAACTATGTTTTTAACAGTTAGTAAGTACATGGCAATGGCTATGCATTTTCCAAAAACTTACAAAAGGCCAACGGCAAGATTGCTCATATTTTGAAAGGACAGTATTTCCAAAAATAAACAAAAAGAGATCCCTATCTAAGCACATAGTAATGACACTCACTGTTAAACACAAAAAACAGAAATGTGGAGATTTTGCAGGAGAGTGTGAAAATATTTTTAAAATATTGAAGAAAATAGTCATATGCCTTGGAATAAATAACCCATGAAACAGTGCATTTTAAAGGTCAAATTAAAGACATTTTTAGACAAATATAATTAAAATACCAAAGGAATGAATATTTTTCAGGAAGGAGTAAGACTACAAAATAAAGATATGATCTTTTCAAAGTTGTTGAGCAAAGGAAGTTCACAGCATGTTATAATAATAATGTTGAACTGAGGAGATGAGGAAAAAACAAGATGTTTTTGTTCGTTGTTTTTATGTGCATTTGTATATTTGTAGCATGTGTGTATATGTGTTCCTGATTAGAATTGTGAATGTTTACAACAAATATAAATATGCTGATTTACATCAGTCTTAGGTGAAATATTAAAATTGAAAATAAATGAGTAACCATTTATTGAAATAAGTAGAGGTACTTCTAGTCAATAAAAAATACAATAAGGTAAGGTAAGGTAAAGGCCATCCCGTTGATCGTCGATTTGCTCGAGCGGGCCCAGTAACGTCTCCATTGGAGACTTTGTTGTTACTGTGTTTGGCATATCGAATACTCTCGGTAGCTTGCCGGGCTCTCCGAGAGGGGCACAGGAATCGAACTCGGGTCGGCCATGTTGGCCGCATGTAAGGCGAACGCCCTACCACTGTGCTATGCTCCAGCCCAATAATGGAACGAAAAAATTTAGTAGCTTAAAAGAGAAGAAAAAAAACAGAAAAACACAACAAACCAGGATAAAGCAGAAACTAATAGGGTAAAAACAAAGTCATATTTCAGTAATCATTGCAAGAGACCTCTTGGTAGAGGTGGGAAAACTTTATTAAATTTTTAAGAGAATTACTATTTAGCTTTGTTGACTCTCTTTAATGTATCTTATACAGTAACAAGCTGTTTAGAGTGTACATGTTTCAAAAAAAAGTAAGAGAAAGGATACATAATAATACATTCAACAATTATCATCATAAATAGCTGAAGTGGTTAGATAATGAAGGATCAGATTATTAGAAAGATATAATCCAAATTTATATATACTGAACATAGCTTTGAAATTTAATAGAGCTAATGTATCATGGTCACAAGGAGATATGATAGATTCATACAATTAGATATTGAACATTAGTATTGTTATAGGTAGTGGATGCAATAAGCAACTGGAACTCTATATCAAATGCTGTAAACTTAAAACAATAAAGAGAAGTTTGATGCAACCAAGATGCAACCAAGAACAACTGGAAGATAATTTTTTTCCAAGTTCAAAGGAACCTTAGGAACTTTACCAATGTTAATCAGTTCTCCATTCTCTGTTCATGATAGGATCGATTTGAGACATGTACATAAGGCTTTTATGTATTTGCTGTATCAGGACCATTCCCGAGCTATAGTGTTAAGCAAGCATTTCACAGAAACCAAGAATAATCAATAAAAATAACAAAGACACTCAATATCACTAGAATTGCAGCCCCCCACGAGCGGCTCACCAGCACAGCCATGGCTCCAGAAGCACAAGGACTTAATGCAGAGCCCAGCTGCTTGCCGCAGAAAAATGAATGGACTATGCCTTAATCCACGCCACCATGCCTGCCCGAAGGGGAAAGGGTGTTGGTCCCTTCCGCCTTTTTCCCTCTGGAAAGAAAGATGGCAGCCACTTGGGAGCTTTGTGGAAAGCCAGGTATGAGCCGGTCGTGATGGGGCGACTGAAACCTCATGGGAACCCCTTCCCGGCTCGTCCTTCACGCCCTACCGAGGTCATGAGTTGCCCCCCACGAGTGGCTCTCCTGCACCCGGCACGGCCATGGCTCCAGAGAACAGAAACCAATCTCATAACTATCTGACTCTCAACAGAAATACTTCCAGGGTTAATAAGTAAAATACTAGAAATCCAAAATCGCGCGGCTGCAATAGCGGTCGCATGACATCGTTTGATTCTTGTGACCATCTGTAGAAAACAAATTATTTCACAATGCCTTTTTAGCATGTCTGATTTGGGGGTGTAAACTCTAAATAATAATGGCGCATCTTTTGTCAAAACAATGAATCTAGTCAAAGTAGATAGAGTGTTAACTAGAATTCATCTGCCTCACATGCATTGGGAGGGCTGGGAGGGGGGGTTTATTGGGGTTCTTCATGGTGAAAAATAAGTATTAGTAAAGGGAAATGTGTTGGATATTTGCATGACCGAGACTTAAACCTGAAAGCTTTGTAACTTTTTCCCACAGTGATTCAATAAATAAATTAAAATAAAATAAAATAAATAAAAAAATCACTAGAATTGCAAATAAAATTTCCAGTGAGATGTCTTTATAAAGTCCCAATAATTTGACAAATATGAAAAATTCTTGCATTTCAGTTATTTTGGGAAAATAAAATTTTACACAAGTACCCCATGATAAGCAAATTAGCATTAGTTGGTGAATCAGTTGAGGATATGAAACTCTGTTATTGCACTCTGGAACATATAATCTTTCAAAATTCTTGTGCGCCTGTACCAGAAACATAGAGTTGGGCTTCAGTCACATTATTTATGATTAAAAAAAATAACCAGACCATCTACCCATCAGAACTAAATGGATAACTTGAAGCCTCAATAGAAACAAATCTCACATTACTCTAAGCAAATAAAAGAAAAAATACTTGAAGCAATCTTTTTTACTTCTTTCTGAATGGTTGACTTTGTATTGATTTGCAAGTCTTAAGATTAACAATACATTGATTATGGATTTGCTAATTCATTAAATTTTTTTAAAAATTTCATTTAAAATGAAGTTTTAATTATTTTCTTTTTGTTCATATTTTTTTAGTTAGGCGCTGGCAATTGAATAAACTTGGGAAAAATTGGCAAGTATCTTCTTTTTGTATAGCCTATGAAATTGTTCAAATATTAAAGAAATAAAGTTTTTTCAAAGTTGTTGAGAAACGAACTGTTCCCACAGCTGCAATTACATTTTTTGTTTTGTTTTGTTTTTACAACTTTCTCAATCTCTTTTATGATGCAATAGGAAATATTAATTGCCAACCTAATATTCCTTCCTTTCCTTATAACTGCCCCTTTATTTTTATAGAAGATTCTGAGTTCGTTGGTATGCCAGTGTACCCAGCTAAAAAATTCCAAGCTCCCTTTGGAACAAAAGGGTAGGGCTATAAAATAGTTGGGGATGCTGAGTGATAGTACAGCGGGCAAGGCACTTACTTTTCTGGAGCCCTTGAGAGTCAATTTTAGAAAAATATTTTCGTGCACTTTAGATACTTTAAAAAAATGAAATAGCAGGTGTTTTCAATTTTTGTACATTATTCCACTAAAAGTTTGTAGTTAAGTCTGTATTTTTGTCCCAATTTTTAAAAATTTGTATTTTTATTTTTATCTGTATAGTTTTGTATCTTCAAAGATGATTTTGTATTTATTTATAGCCTTACTGATTATGCTTTCTAATAAAATTGTTTTCTCTTATGGTAGTCCTGATTTTGAAATTAGATACTAATATATTTTTAAAGAACAGAATATAAGAAATTAGGGTATAGATATTTCTCCTTATCATTTCTTCTCTCAACTATTTTCTTTTTATTGTTCTTTTTAATGTTATTTCCTGAGCATTTTGTAAATAAATTTGATTGTGTTTGCCTTGCACACGGCCAACTGGGCTGACCCGGGTTCGATTCCTCCATCCCTCTCCGAGAGCCCGGCAAGCACCCCCACGGCAAAGCTTGGCAAGCTAGCCATGACGTATTTGATATGCCAAATACAGTAACAAGTCTCACAATGGAGACGTTACTGGGCCCGCTTGAGGAAATCGATGAACAGTGGGAGGACAGTGACAGTGACAGTGTTTTTAATTTTAGATTTCTTAGATATATTCACAATTGCATCACTCTCCATAATATTTGTTATTACTTTCACATATTATTGCCTAAAGACCAGTATAAATAATTCAGTATAAATAATGTCTGTGAATTTAGGGGTATTTCTATGCTTAATGTATTTGAAGTGTGTTTCAGGAAACATATTTTGAAGAGAATGTGTTTCAATGCATATAGTCTAAATTAGTTGTATTCATTATCTTTTCAGAATTTGTTGCTTTCCCTTACACATATTCACAAGGTAAAATCTACTTGTGAAGTTCTGTTAATTTCTTCTAACATTCCTAATAAATGTCCTTCATCATTTTCTACGTTCATGTCACAATTGTATTTCCTGTTAATTCCTGTGTTCCAATTGTCAAACTTTCAAGTTTAGTTTTTTTGTGTTTTTTTTTCCTCTCTATAATTCAAAGAAATATCTGCTTCAATAGAGTTATAGTGAAAACTAAGCTCTGGCCATTTGGGGAATATTGTGGCTGCCTTTTCCTGCCCTGGTGCAAATTTCCCACAGGATATGCCCCAGACCCTTGGGGGGCTGCTGGAGTGGTAACTTTGTGGCATCCCAAGCGTCCTTGTGGCTTTCTAGGAAGGTGCTTTGGTCTTGGATGTTGATGAATGCTGGAAACATCTCATTTCTGTCTGCAGACTTTCCCTTCCGTTCCTCTGACATATTTCAAGTGAACATCTAGGTTCCTGTGATCTCTTTGCCTGTTAGGCTGGGAGGTCACTAAGGTAAAGGTAAAGGTAAAGGCCCTCCCGTTGATCGTCGATTTGCTCAAGCGGGCCCAGTGACGTCTCCATTGGAGACCCTGTTGTTACTGTGTTTGGCATATTGAATACTCTCGGGTTTGCTCTGACATCATCACACGAAAACAGCCTGCGTGGTCATCGCAGAGCAGGTCAGGCCAGGGGAATTTTTTTCATATCACTACTGGCTAGATCTCTCTTCCAGGAGCCTTATCAGCTGACAAGAGATTTTAAACTCAAGCAATGAAGCTGCCCTCTTCCCTCTGTATCTTAAGCTGTGCTACTCCTTTACTCTGTTTTCTAGGCATTGCTAAAAATGCATCTCTAAAAGCAGAACTTAAGAGAACAGAGACTAATCTAAAAAGACAAGGCTTGTCTCTAAGTCTGTTTGTGGGTGTGGTTTCATGCAATGTGTGTCTGCGTGTGTGTGTGTGTGTGTGTCTGTGTGTGCATATTCGCATCTACATATAAGCGTGCTTGTAAACTTCCTATATAGTTGCTGATGGGCTGGAGCAATAGCACAGCGGTAGGGCATTTACCTTGGCACATGGCCGTCCTGACCGAGCCAGGTTCGATTCCTCCACCCCTCTAGTAGAGCCTGGTGAGCTACTGAGAGTATCTTGCCTGCACGGCAAAGCTTGGCAAGCTACCCGTGACGTATATGATAAGCCAAATCACAGTAACAAGGAGTCAAGCTACCCGTGATGTATTTGATATGCCAAATCACAGTAACAAGGAGTCTCACAATGGAGACATTACTGGGCCCGCTCAAGCAAATCAAAGAACAACGGAGGACAGTGACAGTGATAGTTGCTGACCCTTGAGTCCTAAGTCCCCATAGTGGTCATTTGATTTTTTAATTCTTTGTGTCTCTGTTGGGCTGGAGCAATAGCACAGTGGTTGGGCGTTTGCCTTGCACGCAGCTGACTGGACACACCCGGGTTCGATTCCTCCGCCCCTCTTGGAGAGCCTGGCAAGCTACCAAGAGTATCTTGCCCCCATGGCAAAGCTTCATGACTTATTTGTTATGACAAACACAGTAACAACAAAGTCGCACAATGGAGACCTTATTGGGCCCGCTCGAGCAAATCGATGAACGAAGGGAGGACAGTGACAGTATGTCTCTGTTACTGGAAAGCATAACAGGCTGCACTCCTCTATGCAAATGTTTTGCCATTTGAATTCGCGGAGTCTTTATGAAGAGACTACAACATATTCAAAGAAGCTAATCTTCTACTGGGCTTAAAATAAAAATCATATCAGTAAAAACAATTTCCCCTACCTATAGAATTCCTCTGTAGTCTGCTTATGACCTGGATTTCTGGTTTGTTGTGGCAAAAGGGATTTCAGTATCTCTTGTAATGAGTGCTTTGGGGGCTAGACCAGACCCTGTTAGGACTGAGGGATGGTACCCCTGATCCTGGGGCATTACTTATTACAACCTCACAGCGAAGTCCCTCCTGTGGATACTGAGCTAAGCTGGAATAGTGAGGGCTCACTGTGAACCAGCCCATCCCTCGAGTCTATGACTGTGAACTTCGCGGTTTGAGAGCTTTGTTGCAGCTGCAATGAACTTCACTTGGTTCTGTTGATATCCTTTGCTCTCCTTCCCTCAGGCTCTTCTCCTTGTAGGCAAATGTACCTATTTGTCCTACCTGAGGCATCATTTCTGGATGGTCTATTGGACCTTCACAATGGACACTCCCAGATATTTAGCTGCAATTGCAACAGTTATCAGGATTTTGAGATATTTCTAGGTATCTTAATTTGTTTAGCATCATTTCATCCCTACAACTTCCTGAAGCAGGCACTCTTACTCTTCCCATTCTCCCGATGACGAAATGGAGGTTGCATTTTCTCATTTTCTATCCAGATCCAGAGATGAGTCAAGAGACAAGCAGCTCAAAAAAAAAAAAAAAAAGAAAAGAAAAGAAAAAGGCCACAGATGCTGCCTCTGATTATGCTTAATCCACTGCAAGTAAAAAGAATCCCAAGCAGAGGTCTTCATTACTGATGCAGAAAATTCTCAACTGTAAACCTTGTCTCTCTGACACAGGGATGGCTATGATGTGATGCCAGAATTTTTTTTGAATACTTCCTGCCATTCCGCATCATTTTCTTGGACAGGCTAGTATGAGTCTGTCCTTCAATCTGTCTCCATCTGTAATAGACTAGTCAAAATTCCTTGACATTTGTGTCTGATGCTGTTCTTTCATTTCACTGCTGATTAAAATGTCCCACACCTTTACTGCCTTTTGTCCTCTTGTTTGGTTTCTTGAGAGGGCAACAGAGAGTTTAAAGCTGGCATTTAAAATGTCATACTTCATAAGTTACTTGGTTTTGTCATGTAATGTTATTTTGCAAGCATTTTTCTGTCGCTAGCTAATAATTGGAAATAAAATCTCCACACTAATTAATCTCCTTTGTTAATGGACACACATTTACCTTTTTCTTTATCTCTCTTTCTCTTTTTTCACAGTTTTACCAATAATGGATGACACAGATATACTTAATTTAATCTTTAGATTTTATTTAGGCTACAATCCTAGAAATTGGATTATTTCATAAACAAAGTTCTTTAGTACCTTTTGTAATATTATATTTTTTCAGTGTTTTTATTTTTTCTTTTTTAATTTAAATTTTCTTCTACCATTAGCACCTGAGAACACTGTGCCTGCATAGGCTTGTCAATCAGAGATACTCAAATTTCATATTTAAAAAATTGCATTTTTGTTATTAACTTTTTAAGTCATTTTATTCACAAAAAATAGTTGCCATTAGGTGTTAGTCTAGTGACCGGTGTGTCTCTTACTCTGCTGTTGGCCTTTGGTCTACATTTTCATAACAATATTTATATCTTTTATGGTTTTACTGAACCATATTCAGGTTTTTATACAGTATTGCATTTTGAATCATTATGACTTAAAAGGGCATTTTAATATCTGAGAGATAAATAATTTTTCATCTTCTTTATCATATTTTTCACAAGAATACTTTATATGTTAATCTTCCAGGTAAATTTCAAATTATTCTTACAGTAAAGTAAATTATACAATAATATTTAGTTAGTAAATTATAAGATAATCAAGTTGAAATTTAAATGTTAATAGATTCATTAGTGTGCTCCATATTAATAATAAGATATTTTT
Organism: Sorex fumeus; assembly: GCF_029834395.1. Lineage (NCBI taxonomy): Eukaryota > Metazoa > Chordata > Mammalia > Eulipotyphla > Soricidae > Sorex > Sorex fumeus. The sequence continues at coordinate 4,440,427 of NW_026606134.1, read as the reverse complement.
AAACTCCGTGTATCCTTTTATACACCAATAAAAGGATTATAGTTATTAATTATATTGTTATGTTAATTAATACAATGCTAGTATATTGATTGATTCATGAAGAATTTTTTAAAGGCACATTGAACATATGAGCATGAGCTATTTATAGGTCAATGAAGAGAAAGTCTTTTAGGGCTTTTATAGGAATAAAATTATATTCATAGATATAAAGAAAAAAGAAGAACTTATTGTGGATTTCTTTGAAAAAAAATCTCTTGGTTTGTCTTGAAGATTTTGGGGATGGTATAAAAGATCTAAGAAGTGTCAGGTGTGTTGAAATGAGTTTTTAATCTGATTAATACTGATTAAAATCTAACCTTGAGGGCAGAGTACGGAGGACAGGATGATTGCCTTGCATTAGGGTGAATTAGGTTTGATCCCTGGCACCCTGCATAGTTTCCTGAGCAATACCAGGAGTGATCCTTGAACATGGAACCAGGAATAGGCCTGAGCACTGCTGGGTATGGCGTAAAACCAGAAATAAAAAATACGTAAACTCACCTTGATTATGTCTTTATTTTATGTTAAGAATTTTCTGATACTTCAAGATCTATTCAATGCATTAAAAAACTCCATGCAGCTGCTGTTACTCTTACATTTTCTACATATGGAGAGACACAAAGGCAAAGTGTATGCTATAAATGTTTTAAGGTCACATAGCTGAAAGGAAATCACGTATCTGTGTTCACACCCTTCTTTGTTAATTAATACCCACAGATTCATTTCCATCTTTTATATTATTTTTCCCCAAAAAAATCAGTGTTAAAAGAATTTTATTTCAATATCATTTTCCCTTCCAATAATGTGCATAGAATGGATCAGGAACAACAGAGGTGTAAACTCTTTGGAGAAATAATCAAAGCCATAGAAGTTTGCATTGTCCCGTACTAATACACTTTTGCATAATCCAGTACCAGTGCTCAAGTTAAACCAATTTATCTATCTTTATGTGATTAACTCATTTCTAAAAAGCAATGCGTACTTACATCTACAGCTCTAAGAATAACATTTGCTTCTGAAGAGTTTTGCTTTGGTCATGACTATTTCTCAGAGAGACTCTATTTAAAAAAAAAAATTCCGATTTTTTTTTTTCTATTCTGGTGTTGGTCCACATTTCATGGTGCTTGAATGTGGTGTTGGGGATTGAATCCTGGGCTCCAATTTCAAAGCATATTCTCAGTCTTTTGAGCTATTTCTATAGCTTCTATATATATTAATATTATTCTTTAAATATGCTGTTTCTATCAGTAAAATCTCATATAAGGCAGATAAACACTGCTCAAAAATATGTTGACAACAGAAAAAAAAAACCTTCCAGGAAAAAATTGGGCTGGAACTGTAGCACAGCGGTAGGGCATTTGCCTTGCATGCAGCCAGCCCGGCTGAGCAGGGTTCAATTCCTCCACCCCTCCTGGAGAGCCCGGCAAGCTACCGAGAGTATCTCGCTGCATGGCAAAGCCTGGCAAGCTACCCATGAGTATTCAGTATGTTAAACACAGTAACAAAAAGTTTCAAAATGTAGACGTTACTGGGCCCACTTGAGCAAATCGATGAACAATGGGAGGACAGTGACAGTGACAATGACAGGAAAAAATTAGTACATTTGAAAGCATTGCAATACTGCTAAGGATTAAGGAAGAAAATAAGTTAAATTTACAAATACTGACTTACATATCTATTTTCTTGTCATTTGTAACATAGTTTTATTTTAAGTGCCAACCAGAAGTAAAGTAAATGGCTAATATCTTGATAATCAATAAACAACTAATTATCAGAATTGTCATAAAATATCATAAATGAGAACTACTTGCATCATGATATTCTGCGTATAGATAAATTGAGATGATATAAAAATGGAATGTTCTAGTATGAGCGACAAACTAGAGTACATGGTTCTACACATACTAGAAGACAATCTGAGACAACTTTGTAAAACTCATTTGGAAAATGTGATGCCCCAAACCTTTGAAATTTGAAGTTTCTCCAGCATTGACAAAGAGGTTCCTGGCACCAGCCCTACTTCCAGGGAGTCATCTCAGATTTTCTGTCAATTTCTCTTAGTTCTGACATGATGGATAAAGTCATCAGGCATTGCTGCATCCTCTTCCACACTGTCTTGTAGATGTAGAGACATTTTTCATCTTTTCCCGTCACTAATCTTAGTATCAAAGCACTCAACTTCACTTCAATTCCATGAAAAGACATTCTGCTTTCCTTTTATTCTTTCCCAATTCTCCAAACCAGCTGCTGATATTAACTCATTTGCCTGCTCAACAATCTGTCCCCCACCCCATCTGTCTGAGAAATATGAAGAAGAGTCATACTTTTCAAACTTGAAGAACTGTCCTAGAAGTCAATCTTCTAAGCATGAGTATGTCGACTCATCACTTATCCTAATGATGACAACTTATTTACTTAAACTTATATTCTTCAGTTTCCCAGATTGACTACTTTGCTTAGGAATTGAAGGAGAGAATAGACTCAAATATTTAGGATTGGTCTAATGTAATCCAAAACAACAACCACCGCAACATACATTTATTCAATTTGTAATTGAACATCTTGTATGGATGAGGAACTGCTTTTGGCACTTGGAACTTAATGGTGGGTGGATGCAAGAAAAAAAGACATTATGGGAATCTCATGTAATTTATGTCCTGATGAAGGAGACAGAGCTAACTCAATGAGCATAGCAGGAAACAGATTATCAATGGTGTAAGAGCTTCTAGAGAAAAGTAAACGGTGCCATGAACACATTAAGAGGGGGATTTGACCTGGACTGGCAAGTCAGAGGAGGGCAGGGTGGGCTGTGTCTTTTAAGAGTGATGCCAAGTAGCCAATGCGTGGTAATTGTCTAAATCAAGAGAGGAATACTGAAAACAGAGCCATCTGCTGAGAGATATTGGGCTGAGTACAAATGGAGGTGGAAGATAAGTGATCTAGCAAAAGGGAGCAAAGTGAGGTGAGAGACAGAGATGGAGGACAGCTGATAAGGGGCTTCACAGGACAATTTATGGAAGTTGTGAGCAGCTGGTCACATTATCGGATTTAATGCGATGAGAAACTGAATTGCAGTGGGGCTTGCTTGGCTGGCAGTGGGTACTTCAGGCTATTTGAACAATCTGAGTCTAGAAAAAGGCAATAAGATTTCGCATCAGAGAGAAGTGGGTGTGTTTAAGTCTTTTTAAGAATCACATTGCCAGAAGTTGAAATGAATGGTGTTGGCAGAGGGAGGATGAGGAGGCGAACAATATGGTGACTCTGTTTCTTGATTTGTGGAACTGAGACAAAGCTGACTCTCTGGAGACAAGGTCATGTATTTGATTCGTGACATTTTGCATGCAGAGGAGAAACTCTTAAGGAGTCTTTTAATCATTTTACTAGTTTTAAGGATAGAGTCAGGATCAATCATGATTACATTTAGACTTTTACATGCAAAATTCAATGATTTTTCCCAAATACAAATGTTTCTACTTTCCCCACTTTGTTTCCCACATCCTAATAACATCTTTGAACATTCCCCTTAATCTCTTTTTGTCTCATTTATTCCTATTTTTTTCTGAAATTTGTTAAACATTACTTCTCTGATTCATAAGTGGTACATCTGATTATAATAAAAATCTACTTCTACCTCTATCCTTATGCCCACCACAATTTGCAGGCTAATTTGTAGTTTATATTAAAAAAAATCATCATTCTTTCCTTGTTTTGTGTACTTTCTTCTTTATTTTGCCACAGATCAAAGATCAATTCCTCAATTTTTTAATTTTAATTTTATTTCATAAAATAATTTTGAACTGAAATGATTACCAAAGCAACCCTCTAAGTTTCACAATTACTGGGATAAATATATATATGTGTATATAAATATATATATGTGTATATATAAATATATATGTATATATATATATATATATCACCAAAGTTTCCAAGCTGGATGGAAGGAGTTAGAAAAGCCAGTGATTGGTGCATGATTTGCTCATTGTCTCTGAACCACAGCAAGCTTTTATCACTGTTTTAGTTCCATTTCCACCACCACCCCCCCTTTATTCTTCTCAATGGATGTTGTCACTGAATAGTTTTCAGAAATGCTAATTACCGGGCCAGGGAGATGGTGTAGTGGTTAGTGTGCTTTCCCTACATGCTGCCGACTTGGGTTCTTTCTCTGGCACTACATTTGGTCTCTGAGAACTGCCAGAGTGAAACCTGAGTATAGACAGCAGATTTTATTTCTCCCTGAGTAATCTTGACATTTGACTTAACTTTTCTGGGTCTGAATCACTTCATTTTAAAATGTAAATTATAATAAATATGATGCATATTCATTCACACAAACACTTGTTTCTTCAGCTCCTAGCTTTGTTCTCTACAGAAAGACATTCCCGTTTGAACTGGATTCTCTATCCATACGTTAGCATTTACTGAAAGCCTAATTCTAAGAAAAATTTAATTTAAAAATGTTGAGAAATAAAGCAAAAACCAGAATCATTATTTCAAAATCTTCTAGAAAGGTCAGATAGACACTTTTTAATGCCAAACTATTCTAGATCTGGAAAGTGACAAATACATTAGAACACCCACAGAGAAACCTGTTTTCACTTTGGAGTAAATATTTTTTTCTCACGAAATGATTACTGCATTGAAACCTGCCAAAATTCAGAGGAAGTTAAGCAATATCAATATGCAATTAAAAATAAATTAGTCATAGCTGTGATCAAGGGAAATTCCAAACTGCATTTGAAAATATCAAAGAAATTAACATTACACTGTGACTAAAAAAATAATAATAAAATACTATGTTAGTAAAAGCCTAAAATTTCATTAAGATATGGGATACTGTTTACTCTTTCAAAATATATTCCTTCAACCTACACCTATTAAATATATCTATAAAACTGAATATTCTGAATTCAGGTAACAAAATCATTAATATTGGAGAAAATCTAGATTGTTTTGAGAATACATTTTTTTTTCTTTTTTTGTAGGACTACTGCTATTTATTCAGCCACTGATTAGCTGATTGAATTGTGCATGAATTCCACCTTACTTTTTTTTTCTTTTTCCATTTTTTATAATTTTATTTATTGAATCTGGCATATTCGATATGCCAGACACAGTAACAACAAAGACTCCAATGGAGATGTTACTGGGCCCGCTCGAGCAAATCGACGATCAACGGGAGGGCCTTTACCTTACCTTTTTATTTATTGAATCACCGTGAGAGCAGTTACAAAGTTTTTGGGTCTAAGTCTCAGTCATACAATGAAACACCCGTCCCTTCACCAGTGCCCATTCTCCACCACCAAAAATCCCAGTATACCCCCATCCCACACCCTCCCCCTGCCTATGGGGCAGATGATTTCTACAATACTCTCTCTCTACTTTGATCACATTCACTATTTCGACACCAGACACACCATTATTTAAGATTTTACCCCAACACTCAGATCTGCTGAAAAGGCAACAATAGACAATTTGTGTTCTATTGCGGTTATGAATAACATACGATGTCACGTGGCTGCAGTAGGGCCATGTGGTTTTGAAATTCTGAAATTTTAACACTTAAATCTGGAGGGATTTCTGCCAAAAGCCACTGGGTTTAGAGATCTGCTCCTGAGTCTCTGGAATCATGGCCGTTGAGCAGCTTGATGAGGAGCCAAAGAGGCCATTCGTGGGTGATGACTTGGGGTCTCATTGGGGTGGGGAAGATAGGCCCAGCTCCACCTCCCCCCCCATCCCGTGAGACCCAACAAGTTTCATCACTGCGGGCCCAAGCCTGACTGTCCAATGGCTTCTGGAGGATGACAGCCACCAAGTCGCCAAGAGGGAGCAGGCGGAGGGACAGCACTCATTCCCCCCTGGGGTGGCCCGGTGACAGTAACCTACTGCGGGGTCCGGACACATTTCTGACAAAAGCCGCTGGGTTTCGAGATTTTTTTCTGAGTCTCTGGGATCAAGGCCGTTGAGCAGCTTGATGAGGAGCCAGAGAGGCCGTTTGTGGGCGATGCCTTGGGGTCTCGTTAGGGTGGGGAGGACAGGCCCGGCTCCACCCTCATCCCATGAGGCCCTGTGTGTCTCATCACTGGGGGCCCAAATGTGACTATCCAGTGGCCTCAGATGGATGGCAGCCACTGGGCCGCCAGGGGGAATAGGCCAAGGCACGAAACCTATTCCCACCTGGGTTGGCCCAGCACCGGTAGCCTACTGCAGAGACTAGACGCATTTCTACCTAAAGTCACTGGTTTCCAAGATTCGTTTCTGAGTTTCTGGGATCATGGCCATTAAGCAGTTCAATCAGGAACCAGAGAAACCTTGCCTCCAATTATAGAGCTGAGCAGGAGGTGGTTTGTGGGTGTGTTTCCCACATACCTAACTTTTGGCTGTTTACTTTCTTGGTAAACTTTGCCCCAAGTTTTTGGGGTCTGGCCAAAGGCACAGCAGCAATTTTGGGGTATCTGGAAGTCTGAAGGCGCCATGAGGCTGCTGATGCACTCGCCTCACAGGTACAGATTGACCTGCTGGAGGCACCATACCCCTGGAGAATACATTTTTATTGTTTGAATGTTTTATTGACAAGTCAATAAAATTATCCTAATGAGATTTCTCTAACACCATAAATAGAAATTTCCCTTCTCACTATTAATACAGTATGCTGAAGTTTCCAGGGGGAATTTGTTTACTAAAATCCATGGATGTTCTAGTCCCTTATATAAAATTTAAACATGACTTATACACATCCTTCTGCATATTCTCAATCATTTCTAGCTTACTTATGAAGTTCCATGGAAAAGCTTTATGAGTAGCTGATATGTGTATTGTTTAGGCACTAATTATAAGACTAAAAGTCTATACATATTCAGTACAGACAGAGTCATCCAATAGCCACATAGTGTGTCTTCTCAACCTGAAGTTCACCTCAAATAAATGAGCAGCTGTTTATTTCTCCAGAAAAATGGGTTTATTTAGAAACATCAACAAAAGAGAATGTGGTATCCTTGTAAAATCTGTACCTACTTCCCCTAACACCAGAAGGGACCCTCTTACATACATTTCAGAGAAACTATTGTAAACTAAGTGCTCACTGGAGGAAATTAGCAGTTATGAGAGTAGAGTGCTTGTTTGCTGGAGCATTTTTTTCATTGGCTGGACAGTTGCTGGGTCAAAAAAGTAACCCAAAACAAAATGATCTTCCCACTCACTGGGAGAGCAAAGCTACGCAACTTCCATAGAGAAGCAAGTGTTTTTAGTTAGGTTTTCTTGTGTATGCTGATTGGGCATCTGTGACAACTCTCTTCTAGCCTCCAGCTTCATTTAAATAATGTTTCTGGAAAGAAATGTTCATAATTGACTCTGTTAATGTGGAACCCATGGATGCAGAGAGCCAGCTCTGCCCTGTTAATATTTTGCAAGTGTACTTTATAGCCCCATGGAAAAGTTTAAAGGATAAGAAATTGATTTTCACTTGAAATAACAGAGAGAAGATCCCATGGACACATTGGCTTGAAATCCAAGAGATTTTAAAAGGACTCTTCTAATAGCAAATGAAACTGTCCTGTGCTTTTATCTGGAGATGGAAGTTGGCAGGAACCTGAGTCTCCTAGTTATCAGGAATGCTGGCTATGCTTGCCTTTCCTGGCTGCCAAACTCTAGGAAGCCCAGGTGCTATCACATGGCCTCTGGGTGTGCTCAAGGATTGGAAATCATTGCACTTCTTGTGCTGACTGCTCCAGCCCCTCAAGGAAACGTCAGTGAATTTGACTCCTAGGTTCAGGACATCCTCTCTTTATCTTCCTTTGATATGTTGTACTGTAAAGTGCTACCTGCATTTCACTTCATCCTTGGGTATATGAGTCAAGGAAGTTTCTGTCTATTGATTACTGCTGAGACATAAAGTCACCAACAATTCCTCAAGATTGAAAATTATTAGTCTCAGACACTATGTCCCCACAGCTTTCCATTATTAAAACTTCAAACACCTAACTCAAAAATGAATTTCAGTGACCTGGCAGTTAAACATGCAAGTGATGGTAAGAATTCATACAACACAGGGCTGCTGAGTAAAAATTCACGATCACGACCACCCTGTTGTTCGTCGATTGCCTCGAGCAGGTGCCAGTAACGTCTTCTTCGTCCTAGCCCTGAGATTTTTTTTTTAAAGTGCCATATTCAAGGCTTTTTCAGGGTTAGGAGAATGAGACCCATCATTGTTACTGGTATTTGGCATATTGGGTATACCACGGGGAGTTTGCCAGACTCTGCTGTGTGGGCATGTTACATTTGGTAGCCTGCCAGTTTGACCAAATTAGGAATGAGATGATAAGATGTCGCGCGGCCGCGAATGCGGCCGCGCGCTTCCGGGAGCTGAGTGTGATGATTTCTGGATCCTGGCCGTTGTTGGAGTTACACGGCAGTTGGTGGGTGTAACTGTCTAGTTACTGGCAGGTCCAGTCCCAAACTGTGCAGGCTTGGAGATCTCAGCCCCGGGTCCCACACACCTGGGTTCCTCTGTCAGTTCTTTTATGCGTGAGGCTCATCCAAGTGTGTGGAGAGTGCTCCCAGCATGGCCTTGGCTGGGCCTCGATGGTCTTCAGCTGTTGGGCCCTGGTGGAGACAGTCAGGCATAGGGTAGGAGACTCTGTCTTGTTCTCTCCCAGGAGCTGAGTGTGATGATCTCTGGATCCTGGCCGTTGTTGGAGTTACACGGCAGTTGGTGGGTTTAACTGCCAGTAACTCTGGCAGGTCCAGTCCCAAACTGTGCAGGCTTGGAGATCTCAGCCCCGGGTCCCACACACCTGGGTTCCTCTGTCAGTTCTTTTATGTGTGAGGCTCATCCAAGTGTGTGGAGAGTGCTCCCAGCATGGCCTTGGCTGGGCCTCGATGGTCTTCAGCTGTTGGGCCCTGGTGGAGACAGTCAGGCATAGGGTAGGAGACTCTGTCTTGTTCTCTCCCAGGAGCTGAGTGAAAATTATGGTTGAATATATACAATGTGCTCAATCCACAGTAAATGGTTCCTCTCTATGGGAGTGAATTCTTTCAGCCACACATGTCCTTCTGTCTGTGTCTTGTGTCCTTTAATTGGACTCTTTCACTGGGGCCTTTCATGCTAATAAAGTAACTAAATTTAAAATGTTTACTTGATCACTTGATCACTTGACATCCCGTTACTCATCGATTTGTTGGAGCGGGCTCCAGTAATGTCTCCATTTGTCCCTGTCTTGTGTTAGTGTAGCCCAATAGCATCTGCTCACTCTAGGAACATGAAGAGCCTCAAACTGATCACCCAGGGTCTTGACCAAGAAGTCTGACCATCTTGTAGGTGGGCGGACACACGATATCTTGATGTCCTGGGGAATCCAGTCAGTAATGACTCTAGTCCAGTGGTCCTCTCCAAATTGCATTACATGTCCAGCCCATCTGATTTTCGATGACTTGGCAAATGAGACAGCGTCCCTGATTCTCGATAGTCGATGGAGTTCGGAACTCCGGATTCCTTCTCTCACTTGAGTGAAGCATGATACTACAAGCACAGCTCTTTCAATTCCTCTTTAGGAGACCCGAATAGTGTTCTCATCCTGTTTTCATGTGGCCCAGGTCTCTGAGGCATATGTTAATGCAGGAAGGATGGTGGAGTCGAAGAGATGTGCCCAGAGTCGGAGGATCTTTGTCCTTTTAGCTATTTCTTCGACGCTCTTGAAGGCATTCCAAGCCGCTCTCTTCCTCCTGTGCAACTCAGGTGCCAGGTCATTTGTCATGTTGAGTTCTTGACCTAGGTACACATAACTGTTGCATTCAGAGATGCTAAAATATATTAAAATGTTAACATGTTTCTTTGAATATTTTCATTTCTCAGTTCAGATGTAATCTATAAGATGACACTTGTCCAAACTAATTTAATCACAATTTTTGCACCGAAATGAATACACCTTTATCAAGTATTGTGTCCACTCTCTATTTCCAGAAAATGCTAATAAACACTTGTCTTTCTTCTACACAACTAATAACTCAGAGTCAAGGAATTATGTTTTTACTCTGCAGTTTGAGATAAAAAAATAAGACATTAGCATCAGTTATATTTTATTGCTATCTCATCAAAGTACTAACTCAAAGGAGTTAAGAATTTTTAAATGGGTGGACATGGAAGAATTATGCTGAGTAAAATGAGTCAGAAGGAAAGGGACAGATATAGAATGACTGTACTTATTTGTGGGATATAAAAATATAGTATGGTTTTCCAAGGTCAGGAAAAACAGCGGCCAGGACGACTGATCACTGGTTGGAAGCTTGCCATAAGTGTTTTGGGAGGTTGGGGGGAATGGAGTTTGTGTGTGTGTTGGGGGGGAACAAAGGGAGGTCAGGAAGTTAGGATAGAGAAAGGACCAGTATGACAATAATAGTCAGAAATGATCAGTCTGGACAAGAACTGAGTGTTGAAAGTAGATGAAGGAAAGGAACATACATGTTAACCTTTTAGTATCTGTATTATAAACCATATGCCCAAAAAGAGGGAGAGAAGGGAGGGAGGGAGAAACACAGAGAAAGAGAGAGCAAGATAGTTAGATAGATAGATGGATAGAGAGAGAGGGGGGAGAGAGAGAGGTGCCTGCCCCAGAGGTAGGCAGGAGGGTGCTGTGGGAGGGAAATGGGACACTGCTAGTGGGAAATGTACACTAGTGAAGAGATGGGTGTTGGAACATTATAGAGCGGAAACAACCTTGAAAAGCCTAGTAATTGTGTGTCACTGTAATTTAATAAAAAAAATTGAAGGAGGTAAGAACTTTTATGTAGATTTTAGAGGCATATGGAGTGATGCATCTGGATAGAAACAATTCTAATATCCTAAAAATAATGCAATATTGTTTCTATAAGAAGAACATAAAGAGCAATTTCATAAAAGTAAAAATTATTTCATAAAAGTGAAATTGGGAAGAGGGTGTTCCTTGTGAAAAAGTTCAACATTCCCCTTAGTCACTTTTGAGAACTGAGACACAGAGATAAGACCACTGGAGTCTATAGTATTTATTACAGAATGATCTGAAAGTGGAAATCATGCATAATATTCTGAGGCCTAATGGGTTCTCCACACAGAGCTCTAGAAGTAGGAAGACCACAAACCTTGACCCAGTCATCACTTTCAAGATTATAAGGCAATCCTAATGACTTCTGTCATAATCAGAATGTATCTGGAAACATGGTAGTGCTACAAAATTAGTGCTACAAAATTAGTTATAATTGGGTCAAGAATGAGTGAATTTGGTTCTTCAAGGCGAGGAATCATAGTTATGAGGAATGTCATCAGATGAGGAAGGAGAGGAGAGAAAGGTGATGGTGAAATATGAATTGAAATATGATCAAAGGCTTTCCCTCCGCCTACAGGTCTATTCATAATGATAATCACTAGTGTTTATATTCTCTTTAAGAATAACGATGTGAGGGACTGGAGAGATAGTGCAGCGGGTAGGGCATTTGCCTGCACGCGGCCGACCCAGGTTCGATCCCAGCATCCCATATGGTCCCCTGAGCACCGCCCAGAGTAACTCCTGAGTGCAAAGCCAGGAGTAACCCAAAAAGGAAAAAAAGAATAACGATGGTGAAAGGAGAAATAAAGAGAGAGAGGCAAGGACAGAGTTATAGAGAGGCAGAAAGAGAAAGTCAACTGTCAAAAATATAAGCAAAGTGATAACCAAAAAGATAAAACGTGAAAGAATATGATGACCAAAGTATTGATGGGAGACTGACTATTCAAAAACTGATCGTTGAAATATGGAGCAACATTTTCTTCACTACATCAGAAGAAGGAAATTTGAAGCTGGGGAAATTTAAAGGGGGTTTTCTCTTTTCTTTCTGTTTTTTTTTTTTTTTTTTTTGCTTTTTGGATCACATCCAGCGATGCTCAGGGGTTACTCCTGCCTCTGCACTCAGGAATTACTCCTGGTGGTGCTCAGGGGACCATATGGGATGCTGGGAATCGAACCCGGGTCGGTCACGTTCAAGGCAAACCCCTACCCACTGTGCCATCATTCCAGCCCCTAAGGGGGGTTTTAAAGGCAGTGGATATTTGAAAGATATCTGTCCTGATTGTTTTCATTTTCATGTGGAGTTTGGAAAAAGTGTTTTGCTACATGTTAGGTAGAGAGAAGGGATGTTTAATAATATGGCATATTTTAAATGGGAAGAAGACACAAAATATTATGAGATGTGGCAGAAAATGAGAGTACTGGAGAAATATAGTTATAGGGTTGATTTTAAGACCTCATTAAAAATTGGTAAATTCCTCAGAATTTGTTTCACATACCTAGAAATTTAAAGAAGTTGACTCTTTTCTAATTTCACTGGTAATTATGTATATTTAAACATTAACTGCCAGTTTTGATTTTTATCAAAACTTGCAATATATACTTTGAGTGGATGTAATCAAGGAGAAAAGAGAAAGAACTCAAGTATACTAACATCTCTTTCAGCACAGTGATTTCAGAACACATTCTGAGAAAGAGCTCCTGGGATTTATTCTAAGTCTCAAAAATTAGAAGTAAAATGCTAAAATTGTCAATCTAAAAAGAATAATAACTAGGAACCTGAATTTAAAGTAATGTTGACTCCTCTGGCCTCTAAGAAGTAGGGATCATCTATAAAATCTTTTCATTTGATTAAAGATGTAACTCAGGCAGAGATGATCTGTGTCTAAGAACTCAGACATTTACTAGAAACTACTATAGTATTTATTTCAATATTTTAGGAAATCTGCACTGAGTAGGATAGTTACAAAAAGAAAGAATTTAGGAAGTGTTTTCTGCTTCTCTTCTGGCACTCACCTAGTTCAGAATTACATATCTTCCACCCCTAGTATTCCACAGGGCTCCAGATTTCAAACTTGAACGTACCAAATCCAGTTTACTTAGAATCATTCAACAGGTTTCCATTTTATACAAAACACTAAAAAAATCAATACCACTTACTTTAAGGTTTTGAATATCTGTTCCTGCTAATTCACCTGCCCCATTTTATACCCTAGCAGCTGTTTCTCTGAAACTTAAACAAGTTGTATCTCATTAGTTATCACAGAACCCTTGCCTGGTTATATTACCTGAGTTCTACTAAGAAATAAATCAAATAGGGTATGTGTATGGTGTGTGGTATATGGGATGTGTGTGTGTGTGTGTGTGTGTGTGTGTGCGTAGAAAGAAAAGGAGATGATTTAAAAGACCCATTCTGACAGTGATAGTTGGAAATGATCACTTTGGATAAGTGCCTTCTGACTGTAGGTAAAGGAACAAACATAACCTTTCAATACGTGTATTGCAAACTATAATTCCTAAAAGAAAAAAAGAGAAACACACACACAGAGGATGAAAATTGCCTATTATTGAGACAGGTGGGGGTTGCATGACGGAAATGGGACATTGGTGGTGGAAAAATGTACACTAGTGAAGGGACAGGCATTGGAACATTGTATGACTGAAACTCAATCAAGAACAACTTTGAAATAAAAAGACTCATCTCATTATGAGCGCTACTTAGTGGACTAGATGTCCAGACAAGAGTTGTCCATTCTCTACTCTGGACATCTCCCAGAAGCAAAATTCTTTCTTCCTTCAGGGTACCTCAGTCTTGTTCCTGCTGACACAGGCTTCAACTAGTTGAAGGAGGTGCTCCTGCATAATGTTGAATAATCTTTTTTTACTTAAAATCTGCTGTTTCACAGTTATCGCCCCCCAAACACCTCCATGCTAACATCTTAAGACTGATGTTAGGTCAAAGACTTGGTGTCATGGCCCAGCCAAGTGGCCATATGCCATTACTTTTGCTAGTCATTCTATTTCTCTTTCCTCCCTTTGGCTGAATTGTTACTCTGACCTTCTTGGACCTCTTCAAAGACCAAGAGCCATTGGTCATTCTGAGTTGATCATGCCTGCCTCTCCCTTTTCATGAATACTAGAGAAGAACAAAGGCCCAATGATGCCCTCACACTGTCTTCACAATGCGGGTGCTCAATCAAAGCCAAAACACCCCAGAAGAACACTAGAACTCTCCCTGTGTCTAATCACCACTCACCAATTCCAGATTTTTTATCTTAAGAGTAGGAAACAATAGGAGGTGAAGTGATGGTACAGTGAGTCATACCCACTTGCTTTCCACGTAGCCCACCAGGTTTGTTCGCTGGCAACACATATGGTCCCCTTAGTCCACTGGTGATTATATTTCAGTGCAAAGCCACTGGGTGTGTTCCTAAAACAAAACCAAAATGATAAATGATAGATTAGTGATGTTTATTGGTGTTTTTCAGTCTGCTTGTAAGAACTTAACATTATATGTGTGTGTGTGTGTGTGTATGTGTGTGTGTATACCACCCCATTCATCGATTTGCTCAAGCGGGCACCAGTAACATCTCCATTCATCCCTGTCACGTGCTAGTGTAGCCTTATGGCATATTGGGGGCTCTTTCAGGGTCAGGGGAATGAGGACCATCACTGTTACTATATTCTATATTTGGCATATCGAGTACACCACAGGTAGCTTGCCAGGCTCTGCTGTGTGGGCAGGATACTCTCAGTAGCTTTTTGGGCTCTCTGAGAGAAATAGAGGCTTTGGGGGCAGCTTCTAATCACCATTCAGGCACATATGTGGGCAGGATACTCTCAGTAGCCTACCAGGTTCTCTGAGAGTGAGAACTAGACAATAAGAGTCTTCTTGTCTTATTGTCTTCCGGGAGCTTGGTTTTATCGTCTCTGGATCTTGGCCATTGATGGGGTTACATGGCATTTGGTGGGTGTAACTGTCTAGCTACTGGAAGATGGGGAATCTGGGTGGAGGAGGCCCAGTCCCAAACCAAGCAAGCTGGGTCAGCCCTGGGTCCCGCACACCTAGGTTCCTCTGCTGGTTCCTTCATGCATGAGGCTTGCCCGAGTGTGTGGAGAGTGGTCTTAGCATGGCTGTGGCTGGGTCCCGGGGATCTCCAGGTGCTGAGTCTCTGCTCTGGCTGGAGAGGGAAACTCAACCCATCCCCCTCCAATATATATATTAGTTTTGGGGGTCACACCCAGCAATGTTCAGGGGTTCCTCCTGGCTCGGCACTTAGGAATTACTCCTGTCGGTGCTTGGGGGACTATATGGGATGCTGGGGATTGAACCTGGGTCAGCGGCATGCAAGGCAAATGTCATACCTACTGTACTATCGCTGCGGCCCAAGATTTAATATATTAACATGTATTCAATGTAATTTCAGAGCCTCTCTGCTTCATTTTCACAGGTTCTTGGGCATACTTCCTCCTCCATTCCTGGTGCCTGTGAAACCAATATTTCTCTTCAGCAAAATGAAGTGCACTTTGGCGCTTACCTGATTGGTATAGCTCTTTCCTCCAGCTCCAGGAATTTTCTCTCTGTAGCTCCTGTGATAAAATCATTTTGGAATTCATACAGTCCCCATGTAAGTCTAAATGGACTGTGTGGATTAGGGAAAATACTGAGGAGCGAAGACTTGACCATAGAAAGAAACAGAAGACAAAGATTTGTTACCTTGCCACCTCACCCTCCGGGAGTTTACTGAGGCATACTAATTCACAGGGTCCTTTGGGAGAGCATCATTGAAGCTGAATGGTCAGTCCACAAGATCGCCTGAGACTGGCCATACATTATTTATGAATCTTCACTGATTTCCTCTTCTTTCTTGCTCTACTCGTCTCTTCCCTCACCTCTGTATGTCCTGGAATTGACCTCTTCAAAGCATTCTTGTCCATGAACTTGTGTTGGGGCTCTGTTTTCTGGAGCATATGGATCTCAACTTTCATTTTATTCTCGTAACAGGACGATAAGTTCAGTTTGTGTTTACAATGTTCATCTTGGCTGCAGCATGCTAACAGATAGAAGAGGGAGAAGAGAGGAAGCTGGGACCTACTTGGAATTTATGGCCATGATCCCATGAAATGATGATGGCTTGTTAAAGAATGTCAGCTGCAGAAATGCACAGAAGTGGATCTATTTTCGAATTCTTTCACTCCTATTCTCTCTAAGTCTTTTTCATGTACATTGCTATTGTTTGTTTACTACACATATATATCTATAAGATTTGCTAGCTTGAACCAGAAATACAATATGAATGTGGCAGAACGATAATTCCAGATGTTCATAAACCCATACAAATAGGTTGTTCAGAGGTTACACTGACTGATATTTGGAAATATTCATTAATATATCATGACATTTGGAACAAATCAGACAGTCTCAGGTGGAATCTGTATGAATGTTTACATTAAGTACATCCCTATTAGATAAAGCTTGCTATCAACATAACATGTATGGGAATCCAATAATTTTCCCCTTAATTTTTACTCACCAAAGTATATTTCTGACAGAGTTTATGCTTCATCAAAGTTTCTAAGCTAATAGTTTTTGCAACTGGATATGAAAAAATAGGAGATTTCTATTTGATTATTTTATTGTCCATTTGAAGAAGAAAAGACACAATCAAGAAACATTTTTTCTAGCTAACCTCAGTAATTTGGATGGCTGTAGAGATTAGCATTTAAAAACTCTAGAGTCAGAAACAATCAGACTTTTAAATCTCTTCCTCCAATGCCTTTTTACTTAACTATTTAAATCTTAATTTCTCTCTTTTTTTTTTTTGCTTCTTGGGTCACACCCAGCGTTACACAGGGGTTACTCCTGGCTCTACACTCAGGAATCAATACTGGCGGTGCTCAGGGGACCATATGGAATGCTGGGAGTTGAACCTGGGTCGGCCGCATGCAAGGCAAAAGCCCTACCCACTGTGCTATTGCTCCAGCCCCTTAAATTTTAATTTCTGAACCATAAAAATTAGCAAACTACTACTATAACAGTTACAGCACGTTTTTTTGAGATAGAACATTATTCCTGTATTATGCTAACATAGCAATAGCAAAAGTTTGTATTGATTCCTTTATTTCCATATTTTACAAGTAAGTGTTGAGTGTGTGCTCTGCCATAAGCATGGTTCTTTACACCTAGATGTGGTAGTAAAAGGCTGGAGTGATAGCACAGTGGAAGGGCGTTTGCCTTGCGTGCGGCCGGCCTGACCCGGCCAGGTTCGAGTCCTCTGACCCTCTCAGAAAGCTCGGCTGCTTCCGAGAGTATCTAGCCTGCACAGCAAAGCCTGGCAAGTTACCCGTGATGTATTCAGTATGACAAACACAGTAACAAGAAGTCTCAAAATGGAGACGTTACTGGGCTTCCCTGAGCAAATCGATGAACGATGGGAGGACAGTGCTACAGTGGTAGTAAAGAAGCATATTAGTCTTCTATCCAAGTGGAGCTCAAATCCTGTGTAAGAGTCTGAGAAATTACACATAGAAACCAGCCTTGTTATATAATGGCACATGTGTTGCATGCAGCGAGGGCTGAAGACTGACAAGGGAACACTTATTTCCAAAATGGCTAGGCAAAGCTTCTCTGATGAGTTGATATTTGAACAGAGAACTGAAGAAGCAAAAGGAGAACTCGGTGGTGGTAGAAATGGGGTGGTGCGGGGAGAGGAGAGGAGTATTCCAGTTGGAAAGGACAGCGGATGTAACGGTCTCTGTGAGAATTACTTTGTTTTTTTCAAAGCAAATTAGGATCTACTGAGGGGTGAGTAAGACGGGCAGAAGCATGGGATGACTTAGGGAAATGAACTGAGAAGTTCCGCAGTCAAAACGCTTCTAGGAAAGACAGTTCAGAGCTGAAATTCATGTTTGCTGTGGCTCAAATTTGTTTTCTGGCCTTACGTCTCTGAGCTCCACTCTTTTTTTCTTGATGCTTTTCTCATGAGAACTTCCTCCCACTGGCGTGAAAGACAGCTTCCCTCTTTTTCACCTCTCTGGTTTACACAATGTCTAGACTCAGTATTTAGATCAATTTCTATGCACACCCATCTTTTATTTTAAAAAAAAAGTTGCAGCACTAGAAATTAATTCTCAACCTGGACTTTGATAACACAACCTAGTATATTTAAGGCCCAACTAAGAAGAGAATAGGGTTGCCCAAGCAGAAGAGGGTAAGGATGTTCAGGTAGAAAATCAGAACGATTCATTGATGAAGGTGAAGTGGATGCCCAGTGACTGCTGGGCACAGCAACAAAGCACACATACACATAGGAGAAACCATGAAAACTGTAATCTTTGTCATCATGTCACTCACTGTCCATTGATACTATCCCTGATGCAGTGATGCAGGGACGGTATGGTACTTGGGATTGCATATCCATCCCTAAGTACTAATTTTTTCTTTAGGTTAACAACTTAGCAAAATCTTTCTACATAGCTGTTTTTCAAAAAAATAATATTTTATCATTTTCCAGATCCAAATGGAAGTATCTCATCCTTTATGTCTAACTGCATCCATCTGAAACTGCCCAGGGAACTGCAGGTATGATTCTAGGAAGATTTTTAGCAGATTCCACTGCACACAGAATAGGCAGCTCCCTCGAAGACCTGACCTCAGGAAGAGCAAGCAACACAGTAGAGAGCTTGGAAATAAAGATGGTAGACATGGGCTTGATTTTTTTCCCTCGAAAATAGAAAACATATAAAGTTTTAACATTTTATTGAATTGTTATGATTTAGGTCACATGCTAACATTAGCGTCAATGTTTGTGGTTCTGAGGTATACAGTTTTTTCGCCTTACCAGCATCGAAGTCACTCACTGTCCATTGATACTACCATTATGTTAATCAGTTTTGACCTCTCAAAATATATGGTGCCTAGATTTTCCACCAATATTCTTATGTCACTTCTAGAAGCTCTTCTTTTCTGCATCCCAGCCCACTGCTTGGTGACCTCAGTTTTATGCTCCCAGGCAAGAGTTTCTCACAATCAGATACAGTCCATTTCTTTGTTTCTCTATAGACCACCAGACACAGGCAGTTTTAAATCTGCCAAAGAGGCAGCATAAACAATCAGATAAAAATTTGCCACACAGATCTTTCTATCTGGAAGCATATTGATTGTGTGTATGTGTGTGTGGGGGGCGGAGTTGGGGACCACAACCATGTTCCTCAGGAGTTATTCCCTGCCTCTGCCCTCAGGGGTCACTCCTGGTGGCTTTTGGGACTGTATGGGATTTCAGAGATCAAATCCAGATGATACACATGCAAAGTAAATGCCCACCAACCCACTGTACTATCTCTCTGGCCCTGAGAATATCAATATTTCTAATGCCTTATTTACTTTACTGTAAATAATATGCATTGAATTTGTTATATAAATCCTCCTGCTGGAATAGCATTATGTTAATCAGTTTTGACCTCTCAAAATATATGATGCCTAGTTTTTAATTCAAGGTTAGAATCTTTTTAGCTTTATAGTGCCCATATGCAATAAAGGTTCTAAACTCTAACAGTAAGGCACCTTTATCTTCTCAAAAGCAACACCGCATTCACTCAGCTCTTCCACTGAACCACAGTCAGGCTAGCCTAGAACTGTCAGCTTCCTGGCTTCCTTCCCCTCAAAAGATACTAATAGATAACTAGTGCTAGATTAAAAATTAAAAGATAGACCTGGAAGAATTCTTATCATATAAGGGAGATATAAACACTTCATCAATCTATTAGATTCAAGCAGCTCTTTCATTGTGGTGTGTGTGTGTGTGTGTGAGAGAGAGAGAGAGAGAGAGAGAGAAAGAGAGAGAGAAAGAGAGAGACAGAGACAGACAAAGACAGAGAGAGACAGAAAGAGAGACAGAATGAGACAGAGTGAGATAGACAGAAGTCTCAAAATAAAGTTAAATTTTTATTAACTTAATTTTTAAAAAAATTTTGAGGACTGCAACCTGATATTATTTCTGGCTCTCTGCTCAGGGATCACTCTGAGTAGGTCTCTCGAGGGACCATGCAGGCCCCAGAGGTAGAATACAGTCAGATGTGGCCCAAGCCGAGAGTCATACCCATTGAACTATCTCTCCAGCCCCTAAGTAAATTCTTTTCAAAACTGTTTTTCTTATACAGTTGCATGCTTACAACTTTCTCTTTTAATTCTTATGCTAAAAATACATAAACAAAAATTGTAAGCAATGGAAACATTATAAGCCATAATTGCAGTCTGGAAAATTGGCCGTTATACAATGGTTTGGATCCAATGCCACATCTTCAGATTTAAGTTTCAAAGTAGTTATTTGGGTTGATGAATTTACTTTTTTTATTCCCAAATATCACTAAAATTACATGAGTTTAAAAATAATGAGCCTGCTATGACATTGAACATAGAGCTTTTCTGTCAGAGATTGAAAATATTTGCGAACTTGTTGGGAAATTTCTAACAAATCAAAGGAGAGAGCTGCCAAGAGGTGGGTCGCTTTCCCCAGGAGAAGACCCGCCAGCTGAGCTGGGACTAATAAGGCTGGGAGGTGAGAATAAACTAGCTGGATAACTGGAGGTGAGTACTTTCTGTTAAAGTCTTTTTTATTCAAGTTACTAGCCACAGATTTTCTAAAGCCTCTCTCATTATCCTACCAATGGGGAGACTTAAGGACTCCTATTTGCTATCCTAAAGCCTTTTCCTAAAGGCTATGATTACTGCGTAGGCACTTGTGCATTTTCACTGGATGTTGTGCTTTAGAATTTAGTTCTTGGCCACCCTGCATGTTTCTATGGATCAGAAATAAGGCACCTGCATTTGTGGGTGAACTATACTTATGAAAAATGAGAAAAGTTCCTTCTCTCTGCCTGGATTTCCCAGACTAGAACAACAAAACTATCCAAAATATAAATATCCTCTTCCTCTTTCGCAGATGAAAAGTTAAACACAATCTCAAAAAAAAAAAAAAGCCACGAAGCATATCACTAGGCCAACATAGACCTCTTGTTTAAGAATGTGCAAACAGTGAAAAATCATCAGGTTGTGAAGTTTACTAAAACAGTTTGGAGGAAGAGTCCAATTGCCATGCAGTGAGATGGACTTACTTCCTGAAGCAGGGGAGGACCACAGAAAAATTTTCCATCTTTTATTCGTATCAAAATTTGAGAAACATATTGTTCCTCTGTACCAGTGGGGAACTCTCTGAAATTAGAAACTCTTACTCTTGAGGGAAAACATTCCTAAATTGTGTGAAACAAACATCAACTAAAGGAGAAAATGTATTATAATGGACAGTCTCAATTAGTGACTTGGAAATTAAACTGAAGAAATTTTCCCTAAGGAATTAAAAGACAATGGAGGAAAGTGTCTAAGGTTTGGGTGTTAAGAAAGCAAAAGTATTTATAATGGAAATGCCAAAGAGGAGAAATCAATACAAAAAAAAATGATCAAAATCTCTCTCTTTTTTTTCTGGCAGAAGAACTGCAGTCTTAAAATGAAAATGACTACTGAATATTAAATAAATTAATAAAGAAACGTATAACACAGCTCTTCTATTTTTTATGCTGAGATAAGCCTCAAATTCAAGAAGTTTCATTTTAGAGAAGAGGAAAAGATACGATTGATCATAAAAGTTCTGAATTGCATCGCTTTAAAAAGAAAAAAGCAAGGAAGAAAGGCAAGGAAATTAGCTCAAAGGGATAAAACACATGAGCAGCTGTGAAGCCCCTGGTTTTTACCCCTTGTTCCATGTGGCTTCAGAGGTATAGCCCTGGTGGCCCAGAACCACTGTGGAGGTTTACCTCCTCCCCCCCCCCCCCACACACACACTCACCCAACACACACACAAGAAAGGCAGGGAGACAATAAAAGAAGATTGGCAGATTTTTGAAACATGTTCCTATATCCGGCTCCAGAAGCCTAAATCATTTTTGTGCAGAATTCTCCAGCGCCCAAAGTAATTCTCTTTGCCTGTATCTGAGAAGTAAACTCAATTCTTATTATATGTACTGGAGAGAGCATCAAATTGCACAGGGTAAGGCAGGAATCATTCCCCCAAAAGCACTCTGCACTCCAGATGCTGGTTATGCTCTATGTTATACTCTATGTTTCTGACCCACTGGCAGCAAATCAGAGATTCCTAACATCCTCTCCCCAGGTACAGTGGGTTTTCCAGACGAGCTCACAGAATCTCGGAAATCCACACATTCTCTAGATTATCACCATTACTACAAAGGGTGGAACTTAGAGTCAGCTAGATGGAAGAGATGGAGAAAGGAGATTGGAATGGCCTCTCAAGATGCTTCAATCTCCCCAAATCTTCATATAATTACCAATCTGAAAGCTCTTCCGAAGTATCTCGTTTGGATTTTAAAGACATGGCTTAATTGTGTAGAGGTGATCAATTAAATCATAGGCCGCTAGCTATTGACCTCAATGTCTGGAATTTATTTCCCTACTAAACATAGATAGAAGACTCTTAGCTCATAGAATCTTAGACATAGATAGAGAGACTCTTAGCTCTCTCAACACTTTGGAAACCCAAGGTTTTGGATATCTGAGAGCCAGGAGCTGTGAACGAACACCGAATTAAGTGATATACCTATTGCCTGGTTGTTTGTTACATAATTATCTATCCTGGTCGTGTATTAAAGCTAGTTTACAATATCAACAAGAATACATGGCAGCTAAGAAAGGGAAAGTAAACCATACAAATATATGCACGTATATTCATATACTTATAAATATATGCTAAAAATTACTTTGCAAAAGATAATAGTGACTAAATCAACTCAGCTGTAAAGTCTTTATTATAAACTTTGACATGACATCAGGAAATTAGGACGCTAGCCCATGGACTCTGGAGTATGATGAAAAGGCTTCACTGAGAAGTGAAGTTTGGCTACTGAAATTCATTGTAAAATGATTACTTGAGCAATAGCCTGTTGCTCAGAAGGAGTAACAGTCAGTTGAAGTAAAATACACAGGCACTTAAAAGAGAAGTGAACTTTAACTACTGAAATTCATTGTAAAATGATCACTCATAGTATTAATCTCTTGTTAAGAAGGAATGATAGTCAGTTGAAGTAAAACACACTAGAGAAGTGAGGTATAGCTACTGAACTTCATTTTAAAATAATTACTTGAGAAGGAATGTGCTCCAACCCTTTGAGCTCTTTCCCTTACCATCAAGAGATATTTGTTTGTGCCCAAGTGGCCTGAGAACTGAAGAGCATATGTGGGCAGAGAAAGCAGGCAACTGTGAACTTAAATGGACTGCATTCAAATGAGGTTTAGTCTGTGCAGATCTGCAGATCTGACTGGCAGGAAACCCACCAGGCTGGTTGGCCAATGGAAGACTGACTGTTTTAGTTCTATTTCTTCCCAGAGATGAATATATCAATTCCTTCCTTCAGACTGACCCTCAACAGCCTCCTAGCTTGATTTTGGTCCCCTAGACTCAAATCACTCCAAAATGACCCATATTTCTTGTCAAGCATTATCTATTAGCAAGACCATCATCAGATTAGGATAGAGTTGTCCTAATTCTTGTGGAGAATGAAGAAGTCTTAGTTGGTTGAATTGGAGGTGAGAGTGTGGCTGAAAATAGTGAATAAATTCACAGTGCATTAGAGAGGCTTTGAGCTACATAATATATGGGGTTAGGTAGGAGGTTGATCTCAGCAATGCTTGCATTTGTAGCTCCAATTTCCTGAATAGAGATTTCCTTGGTCCATTAAGTAATATGGAAGGAAGAACATATTTAATGATTCTAATAATTGGTTTATTCTTGGTATTCGCAGTCTACACTAATTGCATCTAGGTAAGAAATGAAGGAGTCTATCATTCAATCTAATTCCAAGTGAAACGAAAATCAGTCTTAGACAAATGAGGCCATCTACACTTTCTATTAATAACAACTGGTCTACAACACAGACACATAACTTGTCTGACATGGAATCTCCGTTCTTTTAGGGCCTCCTATGGCAGCTTGCATAAAACGCAGATTTAAGCAAAGATGCTAATATACTTCTGGAAGGATTTTGCCAACCAGATCGTTGTCTATGGGACTCTTCTTGGAGTGATCTGGGAGATAGAACACAAGTGAGAATCCAGGCTTTCCATTCCACTGACCGTGGTTTATTCTCAGATACCACATCCCACGTACTCATTGGTGAGGGGTCGCTGAGCACTACAATATCTGAGCAGCTACACATTACTAGGCCCTGTACTGAACCACCAGTTTGGTTGGTGGTTAGCTGAATCTCTGAGGGAGTAGGTCCGAGGCCTGTTGAGGCCACATGGGAACCACCAATCAGCAAAGAATCCACTGATGAGTTCTTGGCTCTAAGTCAAGAGCACTATTCCTATGGGGCCAGATCACTCATCGCTGTAGCATCCGAAGAAAACATGCTCTCTCTCATTTACATAACTTGAACACCACCAACTTCATAATAGAACCTCCTGCTTAAAGTTCATTATGCTAATTTACAAAGCCCTTGTTCTTATTTGGCAAAACAAGATAGCTGGATCCTTGGAAGAAACCATTTCTTTTCATTAAATGCCAACACCCATTCTGGTAATCTTTTATAGATTAGGATAACTGACTGTCTCTAGTGTATAGCTGGGAACTAATACACGTATCACACCCACAAAGACTTAAGTAGATTGTAGAATCTGTAAGAGAGGGAAAATGACGTATTCTGTTTGGGACAGGTTTAATTGGAGGTGGTAAATGGAGGTAGCATAGCAAATTTTCAATTATACAGGTCTGAGCTCTTTTATTTAAAAAAAATGGTGGAGTATGACTACACATTCAATTTAGAAATCATGAGAATGTGGAGCTTTGTTAATTTTGTTCATTAAAATATGAATGTGTTGATGTCATTTATTATTTTACTTAACTATTCTTTATTAAATGTCTGTTAGATACTGTGTTAGTCCTAGGAATTGAGAAGAAAAGCAATTTTTGTTACAGGGACGATATATATAAGTGAGCTATTAGACATTTTGGAGGAATAAGATACGGGTTCTTTTCAGTCAGTAAAAATCTTCAATTAAAAATTGACTTTTTTTTATAATTTAACCTTTTAGGAAGGCAAATGGCTTCATATAGTCCAAGGAGAGTTATGCAAGAAATATGGCATTAGGGTACCTACCAGCACTAATAAAAACTTAACAAATGGTACAACATCAAGCTGCAAAGATACTGTATAACAAAAGAAACTCTTTAGACAAAAACATCCTACCATGCAGGAGAAATATTTGCACATCAGACATCAACTGAGATGTATATAATATGTAAAATTATGGAGTATATATAAAACTCATAGAGTTCAACGTCTAACCAATCAAAAAATTCATAAAAATAGGCAGAAATGTTGAATAGTTACTTCTCTAAAGAAGGCAATAGATGGTCATATAAAAAAGTACATTCATTTTCAGTTACTCTCAGGGAAATACAAATAAAAATGAAAAATGATTGAGCACTTTTTAATTACATAAATTGCAATTATATTACAAATGAGTAGCTTCTCACATTTGTGAAAGTGTACTATATTAGATGACCAAAACAACCGTCGCTGGTCAGGGCATGTATACACAAAGCTCTTGCTAACTAGTGGTATATGAAAAGGCTCATCCTTTAGGAAGAATAATAGAAGTTTCTGAAAATATTTTTAAAGGACCAGAGAGATAATTTAGTCAGTGAGTTGCTTGCTTCACAGGTATCCAAACTGAGTTCAACCCCTAACATCCCATTAAGGTCCCCTGAGCTTTTCCAGGAATGATCTCTAAGTGCAGAGCTATGAGTAAGCCCCGGGCTCTGTGAGGGGTGACCCTCCAAAACAAAATACAACGCACTAATTACATTTAAAAAATCTGTCATAGACTTCTCCCATTCTGGAAAAGTCCATGTGCTTTCTTGAACACATTTTTTCTTGTCTCTCTCCTCACATCTTCATAAAATTCTTTCAAAAAAAGCTATTTTATTTTGATTCACATGGAAAATAAATCTGTCGTATGTTTTAGGAATTCTATTCTTGGAAATCATACGAAGAACAAGAATCACTAATTTGAAAAGACACACACGTGTTTTCATTGTAGCACAGTTTGCAGCAGTCAAGAAATGGAAATAACCATATAGAATCAGGGAGAGGAGGATGGTAGGGAACTGCCAGGAAGTGCAGGGACTAAGAAGCAGAAATGGAGAGTTGCTGGTTGAAAGGTCAACTTCCAGATTTGCTCCAGGATTTTAATGTACAACATGGTGACTGTAGTTACAATAATAGACTGCATTCTTAAGTATTGCTTCAAAAATAGAATTTTAATATTCTAACCATAAACCATAACCGCAAATTAGCCTTTCTGTGAGATGAAGAAATTGTCAACCAATCTTTGTCACAAACATTTTACATTATATTCAAGTTTCAAAAGATCACAATATATTTAAACTCACACAATGGCATAGTCAATTACTTATCACTAAAACTTAGAAATAGAGGCCAGAAAAGTAATGCAAGGGTTGAGTGCTTGCCTTACACATGGCCCACCTTGGTTCTATCTTCAGCACTATATTATTCGGTGAGCCCTGCAAAGAGTGATTCCTGTGTGTAGGGACAGGAGTAGGCCCTGAGCACAGCTGAGTGTGGACCCAAACCAAACAAAACCCCAAGAAAACAAAACAAGTATAAACGCTGGAAAATAAAGAAGAATGCAGTAGGACTAAATGCAAAAGAGGGAATTCTAAGAATATAACAGACGATACACGACTCTAACCATACAACACTGCCTGCAGAATTTCAACTATTCAGATATTTGCGACAGAAAGGTTACACTTCTTAAGGAAGTTGATAATTCCCCTAGCTTCAAGGCACCATAAAAAAGTGGTCAGCAATGACACATTTTAATATTTTAACATTTTTAGCATATTTTTACTCATCTATATTTTATAAAAATGATATCAGGTCACATTTATTGAGTTAGGAAGAGAGAGAAATTGAGGTGTAAACTTTCTACTCAAAATTTTAAAATTAAAGAAGATATGAAAAGCACATATACATTGTCACCACACATGTGCGTATTTACAATGTTTTATTGGGACTTGTAGTACCCAGACTGTTTTAAATAAAACATCTTGAATGCTTTTTACAAATGTTATGAAATTTCCAAAACTATTTTGCCAATCACTGTTTCTTAATTTTATAGCTTAAGTGAATGTCAAGGGGGAATTTAATCCTGATGTCTCTGATTCTTTTATACTTGGTCCATCCAAGTATTTCATAAAAACCATTTGATGTCTAAAGTGTTTTAGAGGCTTTTCATTTCAGGCATGTTTAAAATTATTTATTCAATGTTGAGTGGCATTTAATCAGGATCAAGTGGAAATGAAACTCAGAAGCCTTCAATTATTTTGAAAATTTAAAGACTGATGCACATCATCAATATTTATTTAGTATTCAAAAATTTGCCCTGGTCAAAATGTAAATATACCAAAGGGACTTTTGATAAATGTATTTTAAAATAATTATGCACTTTTTCTGTATAAGGAAGTAATATAAATCTGGATAATCAAAAAATTGATCAGATATTAAATTGAAGCTTTCATAGTATGAATTGAATATTCTGGCACTTCTTAAGCATCATAAGTGAAGATAATTTCCTGGTATCCAAGAATGCCTGATCTTGTTATTAATGATTTGCTCTCCCTTGATAAGTCCTTAGAGAAAATATTTGTAAGAGAACTATAGGTGGAACAGACCTGTCTCTTTGAGATGAAACTTTTTAATAACGCTATTAAAAAAAATAGGGAGTCAATTTGCATATAGGTACTGGGTCTGAGTTACCAAACTTGAATTTTGAATACCGTTTGTTAATAAATAATTTCAATGAATATATGTTTTCTTGAATTCCTGGGATTCTTTTTGTTTGTTTATTTATTAATTGTTTTTTAGTGAATATACCCAGCAGTGCTCAGGGCAGAGTCTTAACTCTGTGCTCAGGGATCACTCTTGTCAGTATTAAGGATAGTACCAGGATTGACTGTGTGCAAGGGTAAGTGCCTTAATCCCTGCACTAGTGCGTAGACCCAATTCTTCAGTTGTAATATAAGAGTGATTAGAGTTCCTGCATGTTATAATGTTTATCCTTTTTCTTAAAATATTTTAGTGTAGGTGCACTGGAAAAAAACATATTGAAATGTGGCTAAATTAATTCCTTTGTTCTTAATAGCTAGAAGGTAATACACTTTTCTTAAAATAAAAAATGTCATATATGTTGTTATCTGTAATTTGATGAACTGATAAGAGAGTGATAAATGTTAATAATGAGTTTAAGGAGTACTTTTTTTAGATGTGTAGAATGAACTAAATGTTTAAAAATATTACCAATGTTCTCATTTAGATAAACAAGGGAGAAGTTTATCTGGGGGTCTTCTCCGGGGCTCTGTTCAGCACGCTCCCTCGTCCAGCAAGAGACCACCCTTCAGAGTCCTGAGGACAGGGCCAAGCTTCCCTCCTGCAGAGAGAGGGATTCGAGGGAAAAGACCAATTCTATGTCACACCTCCACAACAACCGAGAAATGAGAAATGAGCACATGAGTATGGCGGGGTTCCCGTCAAGCAGTTCTGATTTATTGAGCAAACAAGGTTTACATAGGCTTGAATATTTGCAGTTAGTCACATAGTTACAGTGGTTAGAACAAATGCGTGTTTCATCTCAGTTTTATAGATAGGATTACATTATTACATTCTACAAATTGGGTTATATTCTTCCTTTGATCATAATGGGTAAGCTGTCACCTGCACATCTGCTGGACACATCCTGTCCCAGGGTCCTGTCTCATGGCATTGACCTGTGGTCGTAAATATACATTGCAACAGGATTCTGAATACTCTGGGAGCATCCTCCCAAACCGAACCCAGGGATTAGTGTGGCACCTCAAAGCAGACCAAGAGGAGCTTTTCTCCCAAGGGAGAAGAATAAAGTCTAAATGTTCCTAAGTAGCTTGGGATACATACAAACACATACACACATATATCAAAATTGTTCACATACTTTTTTTTATGACAGTGTTAGTGACTGAGCCCAGGAGAGCATCTTACCTCAATTGCGTGCACTCTACTTATTACATCCCAGCCCTGTAATATTCTTTGTTTATGTTTGTTTGGGGTCCATACTCAGCAGTGCTCAGGGATAGTTTCTAACAATGCATATGGGACAATATGTGATGCAGGGGATTGAACCAGGACTGGCCTCACCCAATCCAGATACCTAACCCCTGTACTATCTCTCTGGCTCTTTAAAATTATTAATTTTGAATTTATTCTTAATGGAATCTGCCATTTAGAATGTTATCATCTACATTAAATAGCCTACATTAAATTTTTTTCCTAATGGAGGTTAGAACAACTAAAAATATACGCCTGAGGTCAATCAAACTTATAGAATAGAACAAGTGCTATTCTCTACCTTCACTTCTTAATCACTTAATCCCCGTTATTCATCGATTTATTCGAGCGGGTGCCAGTAACATCTCCATTCATCCCGGTTGCGTGCTAGCGTAGGCCAATGGTATCTGTTCATTCTAGGAACATGCAGAGCCTCAAACCGATCATTTAGGGTCTTGACGAAGAAGTCTGACCATCTTATAGGTGGGCGTCCACGTGATCTTTTGATGTCCCGTGGAATCCAATCAGTAATGGCTCTAGTCCAGCGGTTGTCTGTAAACCTCATTACGTGTCCAGCCCATCTGATTTTTGATGTCTTGGCAAATGAGACAGCGTCCCTGATTCTTGAGTGTTGACGAAGATCAGAACTCCGGATTCTATCTCTCATTTGAGTGAATCGTGATATTCCAAGCATAGTTCTTTCGATTCCTCTTTGAGAGACCCGAATAGCGTTATCCTGTTTTCGTAGGGTCCAGGTCTCTGAGGCATATGTTAATGCAGGAAGAATAGTGGAATCAAAGAGATGTGCTCGTAGCTGGAGGTTCTTTGTCCTTTTAGTTATTTCTTCAATGCTCTTGAAGGCATTCCAAGCCGCTCTCTTCCTCCTGCGCAACTCAGGTGCCAGGTCATTCATCATGTTGATTTCTCGACCTAGGTATATATAACTGTTGCATTCGGAGATGGTGGTTCCGTTGAGAGCGAATGGAGCGTCAGGAACAAGGCTGTTTCTCATAAACATTGTCTTCGTAAGATTCAGCTGTAGTCCGACCTTTCCACATTCACGGTCAAAGTCGTTCAGCATTTGTGCCGCTTGGCTGATGTTTGGTGTTATTAGAACGATGTCATCAGCAAAGCGGAGGTGGTGTAGTTGCCGACCATCTATCTTTACTCCCATGTTTTCCCATTCCAGTCGTCGCATGATGTTCTCGAGGGTGGCACTGAAGAGTTTTGGTGAAATGGTATCACCCTGCCCAACCCCTCTCTTGATATGGATGATTACTTCTTTGTAGAATGGTGAGATTTTGGTAGTGAATCCGCAATAGAGCTCATGAAGGATCCTGATGTATTGAGTTTGTACGCCCTGATTGGCTAGGGCTTCCATGACCGCTTCCGTCTCAACAGAATCAAAGGCCTTCTTTAAATCAATGAACGTTAGACAGAGCGGCATCTTGAACTCCCGAGATACCTCAATGAGCTTGGTTATTGTGTGAATATGGTCGATGGTACTGAATCCTTTTCGGAATCCAGCTTATTCACATGGTTGTCCTTCATCTAGTGTTCTGCTAATCCTATTCAGGATGACTCGAGTGAATAGTTTGTAGATGACAGACAATAGGCAGATTGGGCGATAGTTGCCAATGTCGTGGATGTCTCCTTTCTTGTATAGTAGTACAGTCCTGCTGGTTTTCCATTGGGATGGAACCTTGCATTCAGACAGGTAGCATGTGAAGAGTCGAGCCAATGTATTGATGAGTACTGATGGTAAGTTCTTCAGGTGTTCAGGTCTGATCTTGTCTGGGCCAGGTGCTCTTTGTTTCTTTACAGACGAGATGGCATGTTGGATTTCGGAAGGGAGAACATTGGGAACGACATATCCATCATGTGGTATGTGGTATGTGGGCAAGTGGATGTGGCTATTAAAGAGATCTGAGTAGAAGTCATGAATAATCTTCTCCATTGCCCTTCTGGAAGATGTGATAGATCCATCATGATGTCGGAGGGCAGTCATCTTGGTTTTGTAGTTGGTGAAGGACAGGCTGGCATTACGAATGTTTTTCCCAGCTTCTGCTGCATCTACCAGTACTGCTGCTCTCCTGTTTTTGAGGTCATCCTTGATGGCTTCTCTGCACTGTTTTGCCAGTTCGGATGTTCGCCTGTGGTTGCCTGAGGCATGTGCCAAGCCACGTTGGCGAATAAGTTCAAGAGTGTTCGAAGAAAGACAGTTTTTTGTGGTTATCTCTCTCTTGGCATTCCTTGCACAATCATGGAGGTGCTGAATCATTCGATTGTATTCCTCATCAATGTTGTCAATGACGGCATCTTCCCATGTTGCCGCAATAGAGCCAAAGAGCTCCCAGTTGGTGGTTATTCTGGGAGTCCTCTTCTTAAACCTTGCATTCTTTTCTCCTCGTTCTGTGAGGTAGAATTTTGCACGAAGAAGACGGTGGTCTGATCCCGTTTGGTATTTTGGGACAACAGCAACATCCGTTAGGCAAAACCGCCGATTGAATATGATGTGGTCTATTTCATTGTGGAACCATCCATCTACCTACTTGATAAAAATTGTTGAATCGATGTTTTAACATTTGTCAGAATTTGATCTGGGATTTGTGCTCTTTATATCCAGGTAGAATTTGAAGAAGTAGTTTTACTTACACATTTAAAACTGCTTCTGTGAATATTTATCTACCATAAATGACAATACTGTTTTTGCATTATTAAATTGATTTGGGAAGTCATAATGCAATGTTGTATATTAGAAATGAGAAAGTGACCCACTCAGGCCAGTCATAGGCAGAGAGTCAGATCCCAGGAAATAGTTGCTACTAGCAGATGAGAATGATGTGGAACCCAAAAAACCAGCTGCTTCGTCTTCCTCTAGGACTACTTGAAGGCCAGCTTTTACCACCAATGGCAAAGAAAATCTTTTAGTTTTCAGAAAGAACTCAAGTAATTGTGCCAATGCACAAAAATGGTCCCAGTCACTAACTTGGGAGAACCTGAAACTAGACTCAGAGAGCAGAACATTCTCAGAATGAAAACAGAGGAGCGATAATGCAGTGGGTAGGGCGTTTGCCTTGCACGAAACTGACCCGGGTTCAATCCTCGGCATCCCATATGGTTCCCCAGGAGTAATTCTTGAGTGCAGAGCCAGGAGTAGCCCCTGAGCATCGCTGGGTGTGGCCCCGAATGCAAAAAAAAAAGAAGGGAGGAGACAAATGGTAGGGGCCAAAGATAAGAAGATCTGTTTTGTATCTGTGAGAACAAAGTAATGCTATTGTTCCTCACACAAAGCATAATGAAATCCTGAGCCTCTAGAACTTATGCTTAAAGATATCATGAACTGACCAAATGACACTAAGTTCCTCTGCCTTCTTGAATATACAAGAAGAATGTGAAAGTGAGGAAGAAGCAGAGGAAACTTCAACTCCCGTGTCAACAGTCAGAAGGATCAGCAAGTGGTTTGAATGCTTTAGAAGAGGTGATGCATTAAACTGTAAACATGTAATATGCCAATACATCTATATGCACAAATATGTATAACATTGCATATAAAATCCAGATCCCAGACGAGAACAGTGCAGTCTTCTGCCCCCGCGCCTGGGTGTTCCTTCCCGGGGCCCCTTGGAGGGGAGCGGGTTGAGCTTTCCTCCCCGCCCCGACCAGGGCTCCGGCAGCCGAAGACCTCCAGGATCAGCCACCACCATGCTGAGACCACTCTCCACACACATGAAGGTACTGGCAGAGGGACAAAGCCACGCGGGTTCCGGGGCCGAGACCTCCAAGCCTACTCGGATTGGAGCCGAGCATCTTCCACCCAGATCCTCCAAATTCCAGTAGGCGGGGGTCACACCCACCACCTGGCCCCCGGCGCCGTGTAATCCCATCAGCGGCCAAGACTCAGAGACTATAAAATCCAGATCCCGGAATCGTGCGGCCGCATTGGCGGCCGCATGACATCTTATCAGAACCTTTTTTTTTTTTTATGACGTCTTATTGTCTCATTCCTACTTTGGAAAAACTTGCAGGCTATTGAATGTAGCCTGCCCACAGGGCAGAGTCTGGCAAACTACCCGTGGAGTACCAAATATGCCAAATACCAGTAACAATGATGGGTCTCATTCTCCTAAAGAGCCTTGAATATAATCTCAGGGCTAGGATGAAAGAGACATTACTGGGGCCTGCTCGAGGCAATCGACGAATAACAGGATGATGAGATGAGATGAGAT
Organism: Sorex fumeus; assembly: GCF_029834395.1. NCBI lineage: Eukaryota > Metazoa > Chordata > Mammalia > Eulipotyphla > Soricidae > Sorex > Sorex fumeus. The sequence goes on along the minus strand of NW_026606134.1, from coordinate 4,407,192 downwards.
AATATCGCTGGAACGATAGCACATCAGTAGGGCATTTGCCTTGAGCGCAGGCAGCCCGGTTGAGTCAGGTTTGATTCCTCTGCCCCTCTCGGAGAGTATCTTGCCTGCACGGCAAAGCCTGGGAAGCTACCCGTGACTTAGTCAATGTGCCAAACACAGTAACAAGTCTCAAAATGGAGACATTACTGGGCCCACTCGAGCAAATCGATGAACAATGGGAGGACAGTGTCAGTGTCATAATATACACATGCATGCTATACCCACATATCTATGAATATCTTTATATCACATAACATATGGGTACATGGAAATGCATATGCTGAAATCTAATTTTGTACTTTTCAAGAGTTCATTTCTCTGTGCACTGATCTCTATTTTCCCAGTGGCCGTATATAATTTGAATGGAAGTAAGTCCAGAGACATCTTAAATTTCTTTGTTATCTGTTGCCTTTCATTACAAAAAACAGTTAAGTATAGATATTCTCCATTATTTGAAAGTTTGATATATTGTCTAACTCTTTATATATAAAATACATTACAACGAGTTTTTTCCGCTAATTAACATAAACAATAATTGTCTTGCTTTGGTGACAATGCTGGGAAGCTACATAAGCTTCATGTTTTGTTCTGTTGAACAGTTAACTTATTGACTCATTCACCCCACGCAGTGAAAATAGCCCCACCAAGCCCCTTCCTGGGAAAATTATGTTCTACAGACTGTATATTTAGTGAATCATTCCTGATTTTTTTCTCTAGGTGAGGGTTATTTTAAGTTTTGTGTGCTGTTTGGGACTATCTGGTTCTTTCTGAGGTCTGGTAATGCTCATAGTTTGTTTTGCTTTTGTTTTTTCACATGAATTAATGGAAACTGTTCCTCCTTTGTGTTCTTCCATCTTGGCATTTGGAAAGACTCACAGGAACACTCTTTCATTCAGGAGAATTGGGTAAATCATGCACATTCTCCTGACAAGACCAAATAAAGGCCATAAGAAGGTTCTATGCACATGCACGTGTCGAAATGGCTTCTCTTTCTGTATAATACTAGCACTTACCACGAAGGACATCCTCCTTCTGTTCAAATCTGGCTCGTGAGAGGAACTGTTTAGGGACCACTGGGAGACATTCAACAGTGGCTCAACTTTTATTCATTGTTAAAGCTTCACCCTGAGTAATTTTACCTAAATCAAGAAGTTATTTTTAAGGTTCCCATATGTATGATTTTCATAGGCAGCAGAGGTATTGCATATCTGTTCCAAGTCAAATTTTGGAAACAGTTATTCTTTTTGAAAGCTTTTTTTCTCTGTGGCATTTTATGGAAAACACTTGTTCCAGCCAACATGTTATGGATAATTTTTCTTAGACCGAAAAGATTCCCAATATGAACAAGCTAATTGAAGTCATGGGAACAAGTGCAATTAAATAATTTTTGGTTTATAATACAATCAGGTAGTTGGAAAGAATCTTGAGAAGTCATCTACTTCTATTCTTATAAGTAAGCTTATACCATTTTCCCATCCCTTCCCCTAACAAAGTGTGGTATTCATCCTGTTCTCAGGGAAATAACACATATATAATAAATTCTTCATTCAAATATTTTTAGAAGTAAAATCTAAATCTAAATCTTTTGTTGCAAGGTAAACTTTTATAAAACACCATCAAAACATTCACACAAATCACAAATCATCCTGTTACTCGTCGATTGCCTCGAGCAGGCCCCAGTAACGTCTCCTTCATCCTAGCCCTGAGATTATATTCAAGACTCTTTAGGAGAATGAGACCCATCGTTGTTACTGGTATTTGGCATATTGGGTACGCCACGGGGAGTTTGCCAAACTCTGCCGTGTGGGCAGGCTACATTCAGTAGCCTGCCAGTTTGTCCAAAGTAGGAATGAGATAATAAGACGTCTTAAAAAGATGTCAGTTCCGGGAGCTGGTTTTTATAGTCTCTGAGTCTTTGCCGTTGGTGGGATTACATGACGCCAGGGGGCCAGTTGGTGGGTGTGACCCCCGAAAACATTAGCCATTATATTATTACTGTCATTGTTGTTGTTATTGGGCTGGAGCAATAGCACAGGAGGTAGGGCTTTTGCCTTGAATGCGGCCAACCCGAGTTTGATTCCTCCATTCCTCTCAGAGAGCCCAGAAAGCTACTGAGAGTATCCCACCCACATGGCAGAAACTGGCAAGCTCCTCATGGGTATTCAATATACCAAAAACAGTAACAAGTCTCACAATGGAGACATTACTGGTGGCCCCTTGAGCAAATTGATGAACAATGAGAGAACAGTGCTACAGTGCTACAGTTATTATTATTGGGGGGCAACCCAGGGATGCTCAAGGGTTACTCGGTACTCAGAAATTACTCCTGGGATAATGGGGATCAAACCCAGGTCAGCTGTGTGCAAAGCTAAGACCTTAACTCTGCACTGTGGGTCTGGCTCCCACCAATGTATTTTTTTTTTGTATTCTCACTTAGAATTAGTCTGTGAGTGCTACATGTCTTCTATTTTGCTGTCATCTAATATTCACACTTCCTCTTCCTCTCTTCCTACGTTGAGTTGTTTGCTGTTATGATAAACAGCAAAGATTCATCTGAGTCAAAACTACTGTGAGATGGTTGGGCCATGTTCAGTGTGGCTGGGATGAATCGCTTTTCCCAGAATGCCTGTTAATATTTTATTTCATGGGGCTGAGATGCAAAGATTGTTCTCTTCAAAACTGAGGAGTGGAAGGAAGGTTTCCATGTCTTAGGACACACATGTTGTTTCTGGCCTTCTGACTTACTACATGGCATGCAGCATACCCCAGCCCTTGCTCTAGATTTTCTTTCCGTTTCTCCAAGGACTCATCTCTTCTGCTCCTTGAACAAGGATAAAGGCCTCTGCAAAATACCCATGCCTAGCTCAGCGACAACAGAAATGAACAATGGCTTCATTCCTTGGCATTTCCAACCCATCCTCATGGAGCCCCAGCATTGGGCCTGAAGAGTTTGGTGAAGACTGACCGAGCCACCGTAATAGGGTAAGCACATCCCCAGTAATAAATTCCCTGATTTATGTTATACCTAAGCACCTATTGCCTCTGCTTCTCATTTTACCCTGACTTCCACATGCAGGAAACAAAGCAGAGAACAAACCAAGACATCAGGATAAGAAATCAAGGTCCCCTTATTCCTTCAAGCATTTATTTTCTTTCTCTTTTTTTTAACCAACATGTGAATTTCTAGAAAACTCTCACTGTCCTCCCGTGTTCATCAATTTGCTCGAACGGGCCCAGTAACGTCTCCATTGTGAGACTTGTTACTGTATTTGGCATATCGAATAAATCACGGGAAGTTTGCCAGGCTTTGCCAGGCAGGCAAGATACTCTTGGTAGCTTGCCGAGTTCTCTGAGAGGAGCGGAGGAATTGAACCCAGCTTGGCCGGTCTGCCTGCGTGCTAGGGCTGGAGCGATAGCACAGCGGGTAAGGTGTTTGCCTTGCACGTGACAGACATGGTCAACCTGAGTTCAATTCCTCCACCCCTCTCGGAGAGCCCAGCAAACTACCAGAAGTATCTCTAGAAAACAATATTAGAAAATATGGCTTTGAGAGTCTGCAGAATCACTTGAATTTCCACTGCCAGAGTTTACGCGGATTAGAGCTGCCAGGAATCAGACTGTTGAACCTGTTGAATAGTAGGCTTCAGTTTTAGGCAGTCTGCAGGTTCTATCAAAGAGACGGGACTGCATTAAATGCACAGACTTATCAAAAAGATTGAGTGCCGTGCAGCAGAAACAGGCTGAACCATATTATTTCTGGAGATTCCATTTGGTGTTTTCAGGTGGACATCAGAAGTTGGGGGTTGAGCTAAGCAGGTCTGAGCTGGTAGTTATCAAAAAATATTAACTGATGACTTCTCTTTTTTGTTTGTTTTATTTTTTAATTTTTATTAGTGAAACACCGTGAGGTACAGTTGTAGACTTACAAATTTTTGTGCTTGGGTTTCAATTCTACAATGATCAAATACCCATCCCTCCACCAGTGCCCATTTCCCACCACCACAGGACCCAGTATCCCTCCCACCCCTCATCCCCACCCCCATCCCACCATGCCTTTGTGGCAGGGCATTCCCTTTTGTTCTCTCTCTCTCTCTCTCTCTCTCTCTCTCTCTCTCTCTCTCTCTCTCTCTCTCTCTCTCCCTCTCTTTTTCTCTCTCCTTTTGGGTGTTGTGGTTTGAAAAAAGAGGTATTGAGTGGCAAACATTCTTGGTCTATAGTCTACTTTCAGCATGCTTCTCCCACTCTGGGAGGATCCACCCAACACCCTTTATTTGGTGTGCTCTTCTCTATCTGAGCTCCCATTTCCCCTAGCATGTGTGGCTGGCCTCCAAGCCATGGAGCAAATCTCCTGGTACTAATCTCGGGCACTTTTGGGTGTTCGTCTCCTAATTAGCTACTTTATGTTCCCCAGATGAATAAAATCTTTCTATGTCTATCCCTCTCTTTCTGACTCATTTTGCTTAACATGATACTTTCAATGTAGTATCACTTGTATATAAATTTCATGACTTCATCTTTTCTAACAGCTACATAGTACTCCATTGTGTAAATGTACCAAAGTTTCTTTAACCAGTCATCTGTTCTTGGGCACTCAGGTTTCTTCCAGTTTCTGGCTATTCTATAGAGTGCTGCAATGAACAAACAAGTGCAGATGTCACTTCGACTATCCTTTTTTGCCTCTCTTGGATATATTCCCAGGAGTGGAATTGCTGGGTCAAATGGGAGCTCAATTTCTAATTTTTTGAGAATCATCCATACTGTTTTCCAAAACGGCTGAACCAATCGGCATTCCCACCAGCAGTGAAGGAGGGTCCCTTTCTCGCCACATCCACGCCAGCAACGGATGCTTTTGTTCTTTTGGATGTGGGCCAGTCTCTGTGGTGTGAAATGATATCTCATTGTTTTGATCTGCATCTCCTGGATGATTAGTGATGTAGAGCATTTTCTCATGTGCCTCTTAGCCATTTGGATTTCTTCTATGAGCAAGTTTTTGTTCATTTCATCGCCCCATTTTTTGATGGGGTTGGAAGTTTTCTTCTTGTGGAGTTCAACCAGTGCCTTGTATAGCCTTGATATCAACCCCTTGTTGGATGTGTATTTGGCGAATATCCTTTCCCATTCTGTAGACTGTCTTTGTATTTTGGTCACTGTTTCTTTGGAGGTGCAGAAGCTTCTTAGTTTAAGATAGTCCCATTTGTCTATGTCTGTTTTCACTTGCTTGGCCAGTGGCGTGATATCTTTGAAGATACCATTAGTTTCAATATCATGGAGGGTTTTGCCAACTTTGTCTTCAATGAAACTTATGGATTCTGGTCTGATGTTGAGGTCTTTAATCCATTTTGATCTTACTTTTGTACATGGTATTAGGCAGAGATCTGAGCCCACTTTTTTGTATGTAGCCGTCCAGTTTTGCCAGCACAATTTATTAAAGAGATTTTCCCTGCTCCACTTCACTTTTCTTGCCCCCTTATTGAAGATTAGATGATCATATGCTTGGGGGGAGATGTCAGTATATTCAACCTTGTTCCATTGGTCTACAGCTCTGCCTCTTTTCCAGTACCATTCTGTTTCAATTATTACTCCTTTGTAGTGGAGTTTGAAGTTTGGGAGGTTGATTCCTCCCATTTTCTTTTTCCTAAGAATTTCTTTAGCTATTCTTGGGGCTTTATTTTTCCATATAAATTTCAGGAGTGTTTGCTCCATTTCTTTGAAGAATGTCATGGGTATCGTTATAGGGATCACATTAAATTTGTACAGTGCTTTGGGAAATATTGCCATTTTGACAATGTTAATTCTCCTGATCCATGAATAGGGATATTTTTCCATTTTCTCGTGTCCTCTTTTATTTCCTGAAGTAGCTTTTTGTAGTTTTCTTTGTACAGGTCTTTTATTTCCTTAGTTAAGCTGATTCCTAGGTACTTGGTTTTCTGGGGCACAATTGTGAACAGGAATGTTTTCTTCATGTCATTTTTTTCTCTTTCACTATTTGCATATAGGAAAGCCATGGACTTTTAGGTATTGATTTTATAGCCTGCCACTTTACTGTACAAGTCTATCGTTTCTAGGAACTTCTTGGTAGAGGTTTTAGGGTTCTCTAAGTATAATATCATATAATCTGCAAATAGTAAGAGCTTGATTCTTTCCTTTGCTACCTGAATGCCCTTAATTTCTTTTTCTTGCCTAATCGCTATTGCAAGTACTTCCAGCACTATATTGAACAGTAATGCAGAGAGTGGGCATCCTTGTCTCATCCCTGATCTTAGGGGGAAGGCTCTCAGTTTTTCCCCATTGAGGATGCTGTATGCTTGTGGTAGATGGCTTTAACTATATTGAGGAAAGTCCCCTCTATCCCCGTTTTGGTGAGGGTTTTCATCATAAACGGGTGTTGGATCTTGTCAAATGCTTTCTCTGCATCTATTGATATGATCATATGATTTTTATCTTTTCTTTTGTTGATATGGTGGATTATGTTGATTGATTTCTAAATGTTAAACCATCCTTGTATCCCCGGGATGAATTGCACTTGGTCATGGATTGATGACTTCTTTGATAAGCTTGTGTTATTATACATTATTAAAAGAAACAAACGAAATAGCAATGTACCTTTTATTGAGTAACTGTGAGATATAGGTACAAAGATTTCATGTGTGAGTCTCAGTCAGACAATGATTGAACACCCATTGCTCCACCATTGCACATTTTCCACCACAAATGTCCCCAATTTCCTCCCCTGCTCTGGTCCCATCCCACCCCTCCCCTTGCCTCTATGGCAGACAATTTTCCTCAATCTCTTTTCCTTTGGACATTACACTTTGCAATACAGATATTGAGAGGTTGTTATGTTTGATCCTTTATCTACTTTTAGCAAACATCTCACATCCTGAGCGATCCCTCCAATCATCATTGACTTAGTGATCCCTCCTCTATCCCAGCTACCTTCTCTCCCAGATCATGAGACAGACTCCCAACCATGGATCAATCTTCCTGGCCCTTGTCTCTATTGCATTTGAGTATTATATTATAATATATATGTATATATGTTATATGTTATGTTATTTTTGTTATGTTATATTGTTTTATTTGTTATTTTTATTATTGTTATTATATATTATGTTATTTCATATTTCCAAATGAGTGCAGTCATTCTATGTCTGTCCCTCTCTTTCTGACTCATCTCACTTAGCATGATACTCTCCATGTCCACCCATTTATGAGCAAATGTCATGACTTTGTCTTTTCTAACAGCTGCATAGCATTCCATTGTGTAAATGCACTTTTAAAACCATATCACTCCTATCCAGAGATTTAACTCAAAAGTTTTGTTCATGAGAAACATATCTGTGGGGTTTTGAACAGGTTGTGAATAACATGTTAATATCAAGGAAACCAACAGTGAAGAAGGAGGCCAGATTATGGTGGTGGAGTGCACAAGGAAGTAGGAACTGTTTACAACTGTAAGGAGAGGGAATTTTGAGTTCTAAGTCATTATATTCATTTTTTTCTTTGCATTGTCATTTATGTTCTCTTAGAATCTGTAAATTTATTGTGCTATAAGTTTATGAGAAAACCAACAATCTACATTCTAAATTAATCACTTAATGTATATGATTTATGACATTTAAAAATATTTTTGTGTTAGAATTTCTGTGCCTAAGCAATAGCAAGATTGTTATGAAATACTCACCTGTTTTTAATTTAATGAAAGCATTTTTTAATCAATGGTGTCTAAATATTAAGAAATCTAATCATTTTATAATTTTTTTAGAGCTAGAAGTATACTTTTTTGGGTTTTGTTTTAAGGGCAATTCTCAGGGCTCACTCCTGGCTCTGAGCTCAGGGATCACTCCTGGTAAGGTTCATGGAACTATATGGGGTCCCATGAATTATATTGAGGAATCAAACCTGGGTTAGCCATGCTATGCAATGTTAGCACCCTACCCACTCTGGTTGCTCCCTGGGTCCCTAGAAGTACAATTTTAGATTGTTAAATTTGATTATTAGCTTGGTCATGTATACAAACATATTTCAAGTCTATAAACACATGTTTTCAGCATTTAAATACTTTTTTTATGTTGTATAAATAAACCTGTTGGAGTTTTAAAAGTTATCCTGCCTTATTTGTATTTATCCTGCTTGATTTGTAACCAAAAAGGTATTTAAGAGAAAAATATATATAATCTTGGGCGATGGTTCTATTCCCAGCCCTGCTTATGGTCCCCAAACACCTCCAAGGAGTAATCCCTGAGCACAAATCCAGGAGTAAGCTCTGAGCACCCCTGGATATGGCCCTGATAACCTGCAAATACTCTGAATGTTAATACTATTGTAGCAATGTCATGTAAACTATAATGAACATTAAAAAATTAAAAACTATATATAGTAGGAATGATTTAGTAAAGTCTATGCATGAACACTTCTAATATTTTTATATTTGAGAATAAATTCTGCCATGCTTATAAAATTTATTCTAGATTTAGCTAACCAGCAATGTACTTAAAATAACAAAGTTTCTGTATGTAGCAAATATGCTCTTGGTCAAATCTATGAATGCATATTTTTGACTTTTTTATATTTACATATTTAATTTTGCCTGACTTTTAAAGTGTATTCTCTTGGATTTAGTTAATCAAACATGCATATAAGATTAAAAGAAAAAAATTGTATATGAACTTCATGCACATATTCAATTGTGAAAAGAAATTTTTATATTGCCTTTTCATCAATAAATTTCAAGCAATAAGTCTTTAGACTGGCCATGCTTTTAATGTAGGTTATCCTTGAGGTTTTTTCTAATATTACAATAGTACAAAGTTTCTAAGATCTTTTAGAGTTGGGGTTACTTCCTGTTAACTGTCATTTCTGCTCCTTGGTTGTACCCAAGGACCAATTATCTAGTCCCAGACCCCAAAGCTGCCATTTCCCTGAGGTTTTCATTTTTGTTTTTCTATTCCCAGTTTTGAAGGAATTTTCTTTTTTCTTTCCTGTAAGTAAAAGCCAATTTCTAAATATAAAGACATTTTTCCTAATCTCTTGAATGGAGTTTTTGCTAAAGGGGAAAGAGAACCATTTAAAAATCCTCGAGGCAGAAAATTTATATCCCTGATGATTGTACTGACTGGGTGGGGGCTGGGGGTGAAAAGTAGGTTTTTAAAGAGCAACAGCATAATTTGATGACATGAATTGTGACATTTTGCATTTTTTCCACACTTGCTAACAGTATAAACAACAGAAAAAATATCAATTCCTGTTGGGGGTTTGGAAGAATTTCTTGTTAGAACCATCTGAGCTTCAAGGCTTTTCACGGAATTGTTCTTTTATAAGTATTTCAATTTCTTATGTGTTTATTGCTATAGTCAGAGTTTCTGCTTTTTTTCCGAAGTCAATTTTCATACTTTCAATTTTCAAGGAAATGATTTGTTTTCCTGGGTTTATGTGTCTTAGTGAATCATGCATGGTTTTGTAATTTTAAAAATGTTACCTGTTTCTGAGTTTGCATTGTGGAAAAATATTCAACTGGGTTCATTTGAGAGATCTAGTCTATATTGTGCAAATGTCTCAGATCCCGGTAATGATAACAGCTTTTAGATTTGATGTGGCTAGTTTTCTATGTACTTAGTTTTTGCAACTTTGAAATAACACTTTATTTTTATTCATCAAACACTTTTCGTATTTGATGAGTTTTAGAGAATCTTTAAAATTCTTATTTAATGCAGTTGATTGCTATATATTTTAACATAAACACAGCTTCTATCACTTCTCTGGGATATAATTTGAAACACTTTGAAGTTTATGTTACTTTAAATATTAATGTCATATTAATAGTTTCTACATTGTCATCTCTAGAGAACCATTTGCAGTAAGGCTAAGAGCTTAAATCTAGTCTGGGATTTTTTTCTGTCTGCCTTGCACTCAGTTCATTTTCCCCATGACTCCTTATTTTAGGAACTTCATTGCTGAGTATTCAGTATTTTTTATTCTTTGATAGATTGTGACTAACATTACTTTATGATCTGTTCTTTACCTTTGATTTGTGAAATTCTTTGCTTTAGTTCTTTTGTCATTTTACCTCCTTAACCATCATCCTTCAGAAATTGTGCTGAATACTTTTTCTCTATAAATATCATTACTTTTATTTACATCAGAAGTTTTGTCTTTGGTTCTCTGTGTTGTTACTATTTTTTGAAAGTAAAACTTTGTTGGATATGTGTTTTTTATTTTTCTGTACAAGCACTTGTTTCGAATTTTTTTTGGTATCTTAAATACTTCTATGTCTTTTGTTCTTTTTTAATTATTTATTTATGGGTATTGGGGGGACATATCTAGCACTGGCACAGACTACTTCAATTTTTGTACTTAAACACAAAATTTACTCCTAGTAGTACTCAGGAGACCATGGCGGGATTGAAGGCCAGTTTTACAACATGCACTCAGACCATTGAGCTATCTTCCACATCCCATCTTTATTTCTGACAACTGCATATGAACATAAACATCAGAATATATTGTTGTTTTCTCAAATTAATATAATAATAAATATAACATTAATAAAAAAGATATCCATCACAGTAGTTAAAATATTCTCAAAATGCCTAAGATAAAAAATATTCAATACAACAATACAACTAATCTATAATAAAGGAATAGAATATGTCTTTTACATTGTAAATGTAATGAAAATTCAAGGTAAAGTCAATAGAGATCTCATCAATGAGAAATACGATTTATTCTCCATATTCTTTCTCTAAATTTATCTGAAACATAAATTTCTTTAAAATAAATCTACTTATCAGTATCATGATTAAGTCTAATTTATTCATTTATCAAATATTCTGGGTTTGTTAAGAAATAACAATCTACATTATGGTCAATAGATATGCATATAACTTCCACATCAGTTTCTGTGAAATACTGAATATTTTCTTTTCTATAAGTCAGTGGTGAGGTGCTTTTATGATCCTTTTTCACCAAGATGTTATGTAAAGTTTAACTGGTGTATAATGTTCAAAACTTTTCTTATTTATCGTAAACAGTTTTATCATACAAAGTTATAAGATAAAAATGAATGTTTTAATAAAATTAAGGTTATTAATATATTTTGTCTTGAATCTTTGATGTCTATTAATATTCATAATTTAATTAGATTCTTTGAATGCACATGTACTTTAGCAAGCCACACTAGTATTATGTAGTTACTAGTTAGTTTCTATGTTAGCAAGTTCTCTTTAAAAAAGTGGTATAATATAAAAAATTTGAACTCAACATCTCTTTCTTATGTGGATGTAAGGAAAATATAAATTTAACAAGATAGAATATACAAGTGTTGATATGGCTAAGTGATGGATTATTTATAGAAAAAAGCATGAATTGTACTTAAATCACTTTGACACCTTTACCTCTTTTTATCCTCTTCCTTTTATAGCCAAGTAGATTCACAGTCACATAGAGTATATTTGACAACTGTAAGAACTGCATGAAAACGATTCAGTGGGGACAAGTGAAAACTTTGATGATAGCTTATTACAATAAACATATAACCACTGCAATCATAGAATCTGATATAATACTCTAACCTCTATAGTAACATTACACATCTGATTAGTAAAAGCATCATTTTATTATCTGCTCTTTGCTTGTTTGCCAAATGACCAACTTTCTATTTACCATTTCATTCTTAAATCAAGTTGAGACACCCAAACCAGGAAATCCTTGTCTTTGGAGATCTTTTTTAATGTTCCAATTTATCTTACATAGCTGGATCAGGTAGACTGCTAGCACTATCCAGTCTTGGTTCATAATGGTCCAGAGAGAAAAATTATTTTTGATGAAAGATTTCAGTGAGAGAACATTCAGGATCTGCAAACATTAATTAAAGGCTTATTTTTGTTTGTGTTTTGTTTTTATTATTTAATCTCCATAGATACTTTCTGGGTGAGAGTGAAGGAAGGTGCTTATTACTCCATACCTAATGAGATGACTAAATGGGCAAATTCAGAGAACAATTTTTCTAAAAAGAATAAAATCAAAATTCAGGAAAATATTCAGAGTATAGTGTTATTGTTTATTTCCCCTATCGTACTTTGCAGTACATTTAAGGGGACAACACTCAAGGGACTTTTAGGGTAGTGAACCTTCTCTTTGCGGTATCAAAATGTAGATATATGTCTTCATAGGTTTTTCCAACCTAGACATTGTAGGATACCAAACTCTAATGTAAATGCTGAACTTTGGATGTGTGTGCTGTGTCCTTGCAGGACCATCCAGTGTAATGATGGCAGCATTTTGGGGGGCTATGTTGATAACTGGGAGGTTAACGCATAAACGGCATAGGTTCACCTTTTGTATAAGTTTACATGAATATTAAACTGGTTTCAAGTTAGATTATAAAATCACTGTCACTGTCACTGTTCTCCCATTGTTCATGGATTTGCTTGAGTGGGCCCAGTATCATCTCCATTGTGAGACTTGTTACTGCGTTTGGCATATAGAATAGTCACGGGGAGCTTGCCAAGCTCTGCCGTTGGGGCGAGATACTCTCTGTAGCTTGCTGGGCTCTCCGAGAGGGGTGGAAGAATTGAACCTGGGTGGGCCAGGTTGGCCGCGTGCAAGGCAAATGCCCTACCCGCTCTGCTATCGCTCAAGCCCATATTATAAAATACAATAATAAATTAATTAAAAAGTTGCTGGAGCTTGTGAATACTTGAATGATAGCATTGTGGCACTCAGACTATTTAGATTTCAGTTCACGTGTAAACTATTTCAGACATATACCCAAAGCATCACTCTTTCCAGTGTTTATACCTTCTATGGACTGTCCTCTCTAATGTGTCATTTCTGAACCCAAGAGGCAGTATCAAGGTGGATTCAATAGAATCTTAAATGCATCTGCATGTAAGGGTTTCTTTTTTTTCTTTCTTTCACTCTTTCTCTCTCTCTTTCTTTCTTTCTTTCTTTCTTTCTTTCTTTCTTTCTTTCTTTCTTTCTTCTTTCTTTCTTTCTTTCTTTCTTTCTTTCTTTTTTTCTTATTGAATCACCATGATATATACAATTGCAAAGTTTTCATGATGGAGTGTCAGTCATACAATGTTCCAACACCCATCCCTTCACCAATGCATATTTCCCACCACCCATGTCCCGAATTTCCCTCCTGCCCACCTCCACTTCCCCGCAATCCCTGCCTGCTCCTGCTCTATGGCTGATACTTTTCTTCTCTCTCTTTATCTCTCTTAAAACCAAGGCACCAGACTGAAAGAACAGACTACTGTTGGAGAAAAAGGCGACAAGAAGAGTCCTTCAAGACACATGGAGTCCATCATTTCGCCATAAAATCTAATTTTAAGCCAGTAAACTCTAAGGTGCGAGGTCCCATGACAGTAATGAAGTAAACCACTTTCGAATGCTTTTATGATAAGCTCATACAATATTACCTCAAGCACTATGATTCCCTGAGTTTGCTCATCAGCCCTTTGGTCTTTGATCGTCCAAATGGGCTTTCCACACTTGAGTCTTCAGTACCCCTCTACTCATTTTTTATGCTAGGTTTTCCTAGCTTTGCTTTGTATCTTTGTTCTTTGATTTAAAATTTGAGTGAGAAGTATGAGTATGTTATAATACTCATTGATGGTAAAATTTAATTTATCTGGAGAGTTTTTTTCATCAACATTCAAATAAACCTGTTAAAGTGTTCCTATTCTCCCACTCTCTTGCCACATATGATTGCTAAGTGAGGCACTGGCTCTAAAAGGAATGAATGCATTGCAGTATATAATATAATTTTATATTTCACATGATTAAATATAATTACATGTACTGCAATAGGAAAAACAGAAGAAAATAGCTGTTCTGTTCTCTTTAACTGAGTAGTGTCTGGCTCTTGATCTCACTCTATCAGGATATTTCATACTGAACCTGCCACCTACTCAATTCACTAGGATTGGAGTAATAAGCACCTTCCCTTAGTCTCATCCAGAAACCATCAGAGCTAAATAATCAACAAACAAAATAAGCCAGTAATAGATGTTTGTAGAATTGGAATGTTCGCTCATTGAAGTCTTTGCTCTAAGCACTGGCAACACCTCTTCTTTTCATGAGCACCACAGGTTTGCCTTTTCCCAGAGTGACATGTATTGTCCTTCACACATTATGAAATCCTATGGGACAGACGTTTTTTCACTTCATATCATTCAGTTGAAATAATTTTATTATTCTCTCAATGGCTTGAGAGCTCATTTCTTCACAGCAATGAGTAATATTCCATTGATTCATTCACCTGTTGATATACAGCTTGGTTGCTTCCAAGCTTTGGCAATTATGAATAAAGTTGGTGGAAGTTTTTGTATACACCTTAAGTTTGAATTTTTTTTACAGAACCACAAAGAGAAAGTCTGTTGGTCCAAAGGGTAAAAGCATGTTTGATTTTCTATGAAATGGCCAAACTATATCTCATTTATGTTGCCTTTGGCCATTTAGTTTTTCATTTTTATGTTCCTTTATACCTTCCATATCAGAGAGATTATTCTGTCTCTATAATCCTTACTAACTTCTCTTAGCAAGATACCCTTCAAATTCATCCATGCAGTGGTAAATTGCTTGATTTTGTCTCTTCTGATAGCTGGGTAATTCCTTTATTATCCTTGCTAAACGTCCATAGGATCTGTAGAGCTGTATCATTTTTTTGTTGCTAATATTAACAATTTGCACTTCCTGCCTATTTAAAACTATTTTATTGATAACCCAAAATGATTTTTTTTCTTTTTGGGTTACAACCGGCAATGCACAGGGGTTATTCCTGGCTCTGCACTCAGGAATTACTCCTGGCGGTGCTCAGGGGACCATATGGGATTCTGGGAATCGAACTCAGGATGGCCGCGTGTAAGGCAAATGCCCTACCTGCTGTGCTATTGCTCCAGCCCCCCAAAATGATTTTTTAAATTTGAAAATGTAACTCAGTTTTTATCAAGTATAATTCATATATACTCTGCTTGTTTCACTCACCTCTCCAGAAAAAAGAGATGAGGAGATTATGGGGAACTGCCTTACACTTGTGATTTTTTTTCAGGCTAAAAGAGTTTCAGAACTTTTGTTGATGGTAAATTTGCGTGAATTACCATAAACATATGTACCTCAATTTTGTACAGACTTAGCAAAAATTTGTACTTCAAGATAAATATCATGGAAGCATGAGTTTTTTCCCTAAAAATGATAATTGTAAACTTGATTTTCTTAATTTGTTCTTGCACAGTTTCATCTAGAGATTTCCTATTCCTCCTTCCTTACTTCAGGTTCAAAAGCTAAACCTTCTTTCCCATTTGATGGTGCTGTGAGAAAGGTGTTGGTTTACAGGAGGTGGTTTGGTTATGTGGAGGGTGGAGCCCTTATGAAGTGAATAAAAGACTTTTGAGAGTTCCCTTGTTCACCTTAGGCCAGGTGAGAACAGTGAGACAGTTGTCTATGTACGAGAAAATGGAGTCTCAACAGAAACATCATATGTCTTGCACTTGGATTTACCAGACTCAAGAATTGTGATCAATATTTTTTTGTTTCATTAAAAAAATGCATGGCATTTTTGTTGAAGTTGCTGAATGAACAAAAATAAGTACTATGAGAAAGTTTTTAAAAAGTCCTATTCATAAATTTCTGACTAGCATAAGAAGAAAAGTTCTAATTGCTCTGATTCTCAGTACATTTATTTTTGTATAAGATCTCAATGTCATAAAGGTTCATCTCATAATTTAATTGGTATTTAGTGTATTAAGCTTCTGATGTACCTGCCACATATTACAACTTATTTCTTTAAAGAGGACTGTGAATCAAAGTGACTTGTGAATCAAAACAGCATCTTTTAGATGAAGCAGATGAAGCTGAGATATTGCCCAAAGTCATATAATATATTAATGATAGAGATGTATTAGCATTCAGTTGCCAGTTTCTTTTTTATAAGTAGATTTGAACAGAAAATTGAGTTAAACAAAAAACGAATTTCCAGAAAGGATCATTTACCTCTAATTGAGAAAAGGCAATTTAGTAATTTAGTGGAGGTACATTTAAGAATACTTTTTGTCTTCTATTCTGAGATAGATTACTTATTATTTTCTGATAATTTTGTCATCTTACCAAGAAGAGGTATGTTAGTATAAGAAGTTTAAACAAAATAATGTGTGTAATAGGTTGTGTCTTAGTGAATGTGCATTTAATAAAGAACCACATCTCACCACACATTTTTGTGAGTCACAGATTGTCCTCTATCCAGCTACATAGTATTTCTGGAATATCATAACGAGTGCATATCAAATCATCTTTTCCAATGTATATTTGACTTTGACAAAACTCATTTTAAAAGAACATAAAGTTATTATATTGATTTATGCTTTGGAAGGCAGAAATATAAAGCATGGTAAGAATAAACTACAACACTAGTAACATTTGCACTTATATTATTCTTGGTATTTTCCTTTTTCATTGATTCATTTTAATGATGTGTTCTAATTAATTACTGGAACAGAAGCTTTGAATAATTCAAGGAAGTACTTCAGAAGAATTCTTTTCTTTACAATAGGCTACACAGTAAATTTGTTTTGTTGAATAATAGTGAGCTGGTTGTTTGGGTTGATTTATTGTTCTTTCCTAAACATATTCAACATAACTTTTACTGAAATGAAGCTATTTTTAGTAATATTTTTTAAAAGACATCATTGTTAAAATGATTAACAAGATCCCTACTCTTGATCTTAAAAAGATAACATATACTACAAGATCATGAGGCATCAAGAATCAAAGGTGTACTATTTGATTTTATTTCTTGGAACTATTAAAATACGTTGAATTCAAGAACATTTTAAATATTTTTGCCACCACTATGATTTTTGACTCAATCTTTCTAGGAAAAATAATGTTGATTCTTAATATAGTTTTTTTGGCCTTTTGTTTTCCTTTTTGCTCATTATTGACAATAGTTGAAATTGATTTCATTGGTGTGCCGGCCTTTAATCTGTTTATTCATTACATCCTTCCCAGATCCCTATTTTCTATTCATCTCTGCATTGCTATCTAAGCTAGAGTTCTAGATTGCATCACTTTATTTTTTAGCTCATTGAATTCTGTCTATGTTTGAACAAGAAAGCACAATATGATAGGGAATAGCAAGCATGAGAGGTTAAAATATTGAATCACCCTTCTCTTATTCTGACCTCATCTCCCTCTGTGCCCACGCTTTCAGAGTGTTTGTGTTCTACAATCTTATCTCCTAATGATTTGACCTCTATTCCATGGAGAAGCTCTCTAGGAGGAAGTGCACATTACCCAATTTCCTCCCCTTTAATTCGAGGTCTATTCATGGCTTCACATGGCAAACATATAGGTACACCCCCCTTTCTTATTCATTTGTCTCAATTAACATTGCTGTAAATCTTTCACTGAATGTCAAATAAAACCTTTTGAAAGGGTTATTTGAGAAACTCAAGTGGTATCATTGGTTCATATAAAAATCTAATAAAAACTGGAAAACTTTTCTCTGTACCTACCCATGTTTTGATACTTTTTACACTTTCTAATTTTCCATTAAGTAAACTCTAATGCCAATCTCTGGCCTCAAAGAAGGAAATTGAGGGAATAAACAATGACACTCTTCTTTACTATCTGACCTTTGGCTGGTGACTGACATTGACTGAATCCCAACGACAGTTTAAGGGAACTCATTAATAGAGTCAAATTTGTACATCAAGGAAAATATCAAACTGTGGACCTGAAGCAGCAAGTAAAGAAACATGAGTACAGGGTGTTTCCCCTAAATATCTACTTGTGATCTTTGTTCAGATTTTAAAAAGTGCATGACCCCAACATAGAGATCATATAATCTATTAGATTATTTATTGTCGTGATTAGTGATAATAAAATTCTACATTTAACCATAATTTACATTTAACCAAATTCTACATTTAACCACTTTGCAAGCAGTATTCTTCCTGTTATGTCAGGGATATGAGAAGAAGATTCAAAATAAAAGAAAATGTTAATGTAAAATACAGATGCTTTTAGTATCTACTCCTTTAGAAGACCCCTAAGATTGGTTTTCTTTTGCTAACAATATATTTATATTCTCTCATTATTGGGGTTGAAGAGATAGCATAGCGGTAGGGCATTTGCCTTGTGAGTGGCCGGGCCAGCTCAGCCAGGTTCGATTCCTCCGCCCCTCTTGGAGAGCCCAGCAAGCTACAGAGAGTATCTCGCCCTCACGGCAAATTCTGGCAAGCTACCTGTGGCGTATTTTATACGCCAAACACAGTAACAACAAAGTCTCACAATGGAAATGTTACTGGGCCCACTGGAGCAAATCGATGAACAACGGGAGGACAGTGCTACAGTGCTCTCATTATTGAGATGGTGCTCTTTGGATGAAACAGCACAAATGTCAGTTGTCTCTGAATCCCTGATTCTAATGTTTTTGCTAGACTGTTAGAATTTCTTATGAACCAGAACTGATGAAGAAAGAGCTCCAGTATTTCTGTAACTTCTCATTTTATTATTTCTCTCTTTGTGGAGATGCACTACAGTGTCCCTTGAAATTACATAATAAATGCTCTTTTATGATGAGGAACTAAACTAGTCAGAAAGGAGACTCATCTTCCAGGGTAGAAACTATAGTTGCATTCTGAGTAGAGATTTTTTTCTTGAACATTCTACCTACAAATGCTCTAAGCCCAGTGTTTAGAGGACAGGAAACAAAAATCCATTTAGTTGATTGTTTGGGAAAATGCATGTCTAGGGGCCTGGGACTATATTTAACCTGACCTATAGCAAAGCCTTCTGTGGCTCTTTAACCAGTTGCTTTGGAAGAGGGGTGACTTGGCAAGATTAATGAATTCTGTAAGAGTGAGCACAATGTCTCATTTTAATTCTTAAACTTCTATCAGAAAGGTGTGAAGTGTTTGAGAATGTATGTGGTATGTTTTAAACCCTCAATTGTAGGGATGATTAGGGTGAAATAGGCATGGATAATATTCAAATATGCAGAAAATTATTAATTTTTAATGGAATAAGTTCTTACTTTACTAATTTAAAGGATATCTGGCACTTCAGAGGATGGTGATCTATTGTCACTATCCTCCCGTTGTTCATCAATTTGCTCGAGCAGACCCAGTAACATCTCCGGTTTTTTTTTTGAATTTTTTCTTCTTTTTTTATTAGTGAAAAACCATGAGGTACAGTTATAGGCTTACAAATTTTGTGCTTGGGTTTCAGTTATACAATGATCAAGTGCCCATCCCTCCACCAGTGCCCGTCATCCATCCCCACGGGTCCCAGCATCCCCCCCCCATCCCTCATCCCCCCCCCCCCCGTCCCATCCTGCCTCTGTGGCAGGGTATTCCCCCTTGTTCCCTCTCTCTTCTTTTGGGTATTGTGGAGATGTTCAAAGTAGTCGATAGACCAAATATGATTACCACTCAGAACATCTCCATTTTGAGACTTGTTGTTACTATGTCTGGAATATCGAATACATCACGGGTAGCTTGTCAGGCTTAGTCATGCAGGCGAGATACTCTCAGTAGCTTGCCGGGCTCTCTGAGAGGGGCGAAGGAATTGAACCCGGCTCAGCCGGGCTGGCTGCGTGCGCAAGGCAAACACCCTACCCCTGTGCTAGAGTCAGCTGATGACTGAGTGGGCCCTATGAATGCCCTCCAATACTTTCATCTTGGTCATATTATATTTGGCCTTTTGAAAAGTGCTATAATAGCTGAAAAATAAATCATGATGCTATTTATAGGACAAAATATCTTGAGTACCCAAGGATCACTTGATTCGCTTGAAGCTTTCTGTTGCTTTTCCTGAGTTTGAGTAAATATTTATTATTTGTATTCAATTAAAATTGAATTGAATACAAATTAAAAAATAAATTCTTCATCCTTCTACTTACTTCCCAATTCACTTCTTTGTTTGGTATTTCCAATTTTGTAATTGTTGTTTTATAGATTTCTTATATTCTTTCTATTCTACTTTTATTGACTTAACTATAATCATAATTTACAAATATCATATCCTCCTGGTGTATGGACCAATTTATTATAGAATTTTTTTAATCCTTGGTTATAGCCTTTGTTTAGAAATTTACTATATTTAGTATCAATATATTTGCACTAGAGTTTTTACAATGTTAATGTACTTTGTCTTTAAATCTCATTTAAAAGTACTTCAAACATGTTTTGTTATGTATTGTTGGTTCTCATTATACAACTGGTATTACTGGTTTTTAACACAATCTCACATTTAAAAACGTATTACATTTAATCATTTTGTCACATGTTACAATAGTGTCAATATTTATGATTTTGATTTATATAGTTACCACACATCACCATCACAAAAATGCTCAAGGCCATCCATGAATGTCCCTGTGTTATTTCCAGTTCACTTCTTCATCCTTCTACTAACTTCCCAATTCACTACTTTGCTTGGTATTTCCAATTTTGTAATCTGGAGCCAACCAGAGTTTCTTATCATGTAATATTCTCCATCCTTTGATTTTGTATTTCTACACACCCAAAATGTTTGAGATATTTTGTTATTAATTCTTCCTTTTTTGCCATATTATTTTTGCTTACCATATTACCCTCCAGTTCCATCAAAATTATAGTGAAATGTGAATGCATCTTTTCTTATCACTGTATTGTATTCCATTGGGTCTGTAGACCAGGACTTCTTTATCCATTCATTTCTCACTGGATATTTGGGTGGCTGTTTTTCATATATAGGCTTTTATAACAAGTGATTTAATGAACACAAGTGTTCATATAAATATTTTCAAATGAATGCTTATGTATTTTGGGGAAGATATCTAGAAGTAGAATTACTAGGGCATTTGATAGTTAAACTTTTCTGAACGATTTCCATACAATTTTCCATGGAGGCTTAATCAAACAGTATATCCACAAACAATGAATTAGAGTTTCTTTTTCACGACATCCCCACCAACCAAGGTTGTTTTTAGACTTTGATATATGCCATTCTTAGTGACATAATATAACATCTCACTATTGTTTTGGTTTACATTTCCCCAATAATAAGTTATTATAGACACCTTTTTTGTTTTCACTTTTTTTAAAATTTATTGAACCCTCAATAAATATATTAAGCAACAATTGCATTTCAACTGTTATCCTATCTTTTAAGAATACAAAAACAAAAACATAAACTTAAATTGTGAAACTTTTCTATTATTTCTTAAGGTCTGGAATGATTTGCTCTCCCATAGTTAAGCTGACTAAAGAATACAAATGAGAGGAAAAGCCATTATGTTATTTAAGATAGTCTAAAGAAGACTAGATTATCCATTTTGTTTTACAAGATTTATCTTATTCTTTTTAATACACACATGACAAAGACATAAAATAAAATTGTATAAATAACTAAAATTATTGTCTTCGTAAGGAAAGGAAATCACTCTATATCTATCTGGATTTTTCATTTTTTGGACTAAAAAAGAATGAATTTTTATTTATTTTTATTTATTTTTAAGAGAAAGTCCTTACTTTTTTTTATTAGTGAAACACCATGAGGTACAGTTGTAGACTTAAAAATTTTTGTGCTTGGGTTTCAGTTATACAATGATCAAGTACCCATCCTCCACCAGTGCCCATCCTCCACCACCACTGGTCCTAGCATCCCTCCCACCCCCCATACCCCCGATCCCACACTGCCTCTGTGGTAGGGCATTCCCTTTTTCTCTCTCTCTCCCCTTTTGGGTCCTGTGGTTTGCAAGAGAGGCATTGAGTGGCAATCATGTTTGGTCTATAGTCTACTTTCAGCATGCTTCTCCCACCCTGGGAGGATCCTCCCAACACACTTTATTTGGTGCTCCCTTCTCTATCTGAGTTTCCTTTTCCCCTAGCACATGTGGCTGGCCTCCAAGTCATGGAGCAAAATTCCTGGTACTAATCTCGGCCACTCCTGGGTGTTAGTCTCCCATTTTGTTGCTTTATGTACCCCAGATGAATGCAATCTTTCTATGTCTATCCCTCTCTTTCTGACTCATTTCGCTTAACATGATACTTTCATGTAGTACCACATGTATGTGAATTTCATGACTTCATCTTTTCTAACAGCTACATAGTACTCCATTGTATAAATGTACCAAAGTTTCTTTAACCAGACATCTGTTCTCAGGCACTCAGGTTTTTTCCAGATTCTGGCTATTGTAAAGAGTGCTGCAATGAACAAACAAGTGTAGATGTCACTTCGACTATACATTTTTGCCTCTCTGGGATATATTCCCAGGAGTGGTATTGCTGGGTCAAATGGGAGCTCAATTTCTAATTTTTTGAGAATCGTCCATACTGTTTTCCAAAAAGACTGAACCAATTGGAATTCCCACCAGCAGTGAAGGAGGGTCCCTTTCTCGCCACATCCACGCCAGCACCGGATGCTTTTGTTCTTTTGGATGTGGGCCAGTCTCTGTGGTGTGAAATGATATCTCATTGTTGTTTTGATCTGCATCTCCCAGATGATTAGTGATGTAGAGCATTTTCTCCTGTGCCTCTTAGCCATTTGGATTTCTTCTTTGAGCAAGTTTTTGTTCATTTCATCGCTCCATTTCTTGATGGGGTTGGAAGTTTTCTTCTTGTGGAGTTCAACATGTACCTTGTATAGCCTTGATATCAACCCCTTGTCGGATGTGTATTTGGCGAATATCCTTTTCCATTCTGTAGACTGTCTTTGTATTTTGGTCACTGTTTCTTTGGAGGTGTAGAAGCTTCTTAGTTTAAGATAGACCCATTTGTCTATGTCTGTTTTCACTTGCTTGGCCAGTGGCATGATATCTTTGAAGATACCATTAGCTTCAATATCATGGAGGGTTTTGCCAACTTTGTCTTCAATGAAACTTATGGATTCTGGTCTGATGTTGAGGTCTTTAATCCATTTTGATCTTACTTTTGTACATGGCGTTAGGCAGAGATCTGAGCCCACTTTTTTGCATGTAGCCATCCAGTTTTGCCAGCAGAATTTGTTAAAGAGGCTTTCCTTGCTCCACTTCACTTTTCTTGCCCCCTTATCAAAGATTAGATGATCATATGCTTGGGGGGATATGTCAGTATATTCAACCCTGTTCCATTGGTTTGCAGCTCTGCCTTTGTTTCAGTACCATGCTGTTTTAATTATTACTACCTTGTAGTAGAGTTTGAAGTTTGGGAGGTTGATTCCTCCCATTTTCTTATTCCCAAGAATTGCTTTAGCTATTCGTGGTGGCTTATTGTTCTATATAAATTTCAGGAGTGTTTGCTCCATTTCTTTGAAGAATGTCATGGGTATCCTAATAGGGATCGCGTTGAATTTGTACAGTGCTTTGGGAAGTATTGCCATTTTGACAATGTTAATTCTCCCGATCCATGAATAGGGGATATTTTTCCATTTTCTCGTGTCCTCTTTTATTTCCTGAAGTAGCGTTTTGTAGTTTTATTTTGTAGAGGTCCTTTACTGCCTTAGTTAAGTTGATTCCCAGATACTTGATTTTCTGGGCTACAATTGTGTTTATTAAATTTATTTATTTATTAAAAAATCAACACCCTTTTTAATGTCTACAATCCACCCATGTGTATATTTTGTGGAACTATCTGTTCATTTCTCTCTATTATTTTTGATCGAGTTATTGATTTTTGTTTTACTTGGTTTTTGTGAGTGATTTATGTATCATGGATATTAATCCTTTGATGCATTATGTGTAAATATTTTCTCCCATTCAATAGGGTGTTTCTCCATTTTAGCTTGAGGTTTTTTTTTTTCTGTATAAAGACTTTGCAATCTGATGTGGTCCCATTTAGGTTCTTTTGTTTATTTGTTTTGTTTCTGATATCTTTGCCAATGGAGTGAAATTCTTAAAGGCACCTCTTAGTTCTTATTCTGCATAGTTCTTCCTATGCATTTCTCAGTATATTTTATGAATTATGACCTAAAATCAAGATCTTTTGTTCTGGTCAAATGAACTATTTATTAATTTATTTATGTTGGTTTTGGTTAGGGCTAGAGTGATAGCACAGTGGGTAGGAAGTTTGCCTTGCATGGGGCCGACATGGCCGACTCGAGTTTGATACCTCCGCTCCTCTCGGAGAGCCCGGCAAGCTACTGAGAGTATCTCACCCAAACGGCAAAGCCTGGCAAGCTACCTATGATGTATACAATAAGCCGAACACAGTAACAACAAGTCTCAAGTCTCAAGAAAATGGAGACATGTCTGGGCCTGCTTGAGCAAATTGATGGACAACGGGAAGACAATAACAGTATAAATCTGATGTGTATGCAATTATTCAGATAATCAAAATATTATTTCACACAAATATTTGCTCTTCATCTAATGTTCCTATTTCAACTTAATACTTGGAATTTCCTAAGTGTTTAGAATGATAAAAGATCTCTTGTTATGTTAATAAATGAGGAAGAAAGCTGATTAAAGGCTTTGAATTTACCCCCAGCCCTCTTGGGAAGAGAGAGTTACTGGGGATTCCGTCAATCACCAATCACTAGTGAGTTAGTCAATTATGATTATTAATGGAATCTCCATAAAAACCCAAAATGAATGTCTTTGGAGAGTTTCCTTCCACATTGCTAAAAATGTGGCAATCAAGGCTTATTTTTATACTTTGCCCTTTTGAACCTTTTCTACCTTGGCTGTTCAGACAAAGTTTTCTTAGGCTCTCCTGAGTTCATTGACTTCTTTTGGACAATGAGCAAGAGGTCATGTTAACCTGTGACTGATTTGTAACTGGTATTAGTAGCCATCTGGGTTTAAGATGGGCATATAAACCTGAGGTGGTATTAAATAACTTCCAATATAGAGCTGATTGGTCAGAGGTATCTGATCTTGTGTGTAACATCTGATGAGGAAGGTAGTCATGGCAGACTGAGCCATTGGACTGTATCATCTGACGCTTTCTCCAAGTAGAGATGGTCAGAACTGAGCTCATGTGTGTTGAATTCTCAGATACACAGTGGGTGTGGCAAAAGACTGCGCATGTCTATATCCTGTTGGAAATTGGCTCTAAGATACCTGAACGGTGTTAACATCTAGATTTCCTTACTATGACCCATAGTCAACCCAAGATTCCCCTAGCTTTTCATGAAAAAAAAAAAAACTTAACTGGGCATAAATTACTAATACTCTTTGTTTCTAAACCTACACATCTTTCCAGCATTTGATGGTGATATAGCTCTGCATTACCCCAGGGATTGTTCCTTGCTTCTTATTTACTATCTTGCCAGTAAATTCAGTTTAGACACTGTCTTTACCCTAAGAATTAGAAGTAAAGACATGTAAGTCATTGCAATCACTGAAGATGAATTAAGTGAAGATTTCATCTGTCATGTGTCTTAAAGAAAGGTCCAATATTAGTGGATCAAGCTGTTTTTAGTTTCCAGCGTTTAGCAGAGTTCAATCATTCATAAATAATCACCCGGAAGTTCTGAGCAGACCCCTTTCCACAAATATCCTGGTAAATTACTATAGTCACCTGGGAAATGTTGGGAAATACACACCATATTTGTGTATTTGTTAATGGCTACATTGTATAATGTCCTTTCCTTATTTAGACCAAGCTTTCATCAATGGGGAGACTTTAGACATGCATATTGAATTAGGTTTTGGAACTGGATAAAAGGCTATGGATTCTCCATGATGATGATGTGAGTTAGACATCTAACACTAGAAAATTTCTGTTTCCTATATTCATTCATCCCCTGAGAAGTTTGTTCATCTGTTTCACTTTGAGGAAACTAGTATCAGAAAGTCACTGACCAGGTTCATAAATCAGGCCATACCACTATTTCCAATCCAACACTTCCTTTTTTATTATTATTTGTTTTGGTTCACATCCTAGAGTGCTCAAGCACTATTTACAGCACACTGCTTAGCCCTGGAGGTGCTGAAGGCCAATGCACAGTATATACTCTAGCACTTTGAGACATCTCCCTTATCATGGTGCTTGCCTTAGTAATCGTATTAACGTTGATGGTTTCGGATGGCAAATCTCTCTACCTGGCCTCTTTACTCTGATCCCCTCTCATCCACTCTGAAATACAGAGCCATTTTCATTGCTGCTAATCTAGGGTCAGTCATTTTTGGCCTGAAGAATACATTCAGTAAAGAAATTTCCAAGGATCATTTGGTGTGGGGACTATCCTCTAAATTCTTTTAGAGTAGGTTGGTGGAGAAAATTGTGAAAGTGGTGCAAAATAAATGTACTCTATTGTTCTTAACTCCCTTCAGAATTTTCTGTTATCATCAATGATTTTTATCTCTGGTTCTCATTGCAATCACCTGGGAAACCTCAAAAGCCCAATGTCTAGGATGTACGCTGGTTGATAAAATAGGATTCTATGTGGGTGGACCTACCTAAACATCTATGTTTAGGTAAATCCAGTGCCAGCAGTGATCCCTGACTGCAGTGCCAGGAATAAGCACTGAGTACCGCTGATCTGACCCCCAAAGTAAAATAAAAATAAAATAAACCCTTCAAACGTAAACTTGAGGGTTACCTATAGCCAATTTATTACCTTTCAAAACTTATGTAGTAAGTATATTGAGCATTTGGAAAACTAAAATTCTTATGGCATTTGTTGTTTGGTGGCGGGCAAACTCGATGGGAATCAAACCAGGGATCGAATATGGGTAAGCCATGTGCAAGGTAAGAGCCCTACGTATTTTATCATCACACTGTAGCATTGCACTGTCCTTCTGCTGTTCATCGATTTGCTCTAGTGGGCACCAGTAATGTCTCCATTGTGAGACTTCTTGTTACTGTTTTTGGCATAATGAATACGTCACGGGGAGCTTGCCAGGCTCTGCCATGCGGGCATGATACTCTCAGTAACTTGCCAGGCTCTCCGAGAGGGACAGAGGAATCAAACACAGGTTGGCCGTGTGCAAAGCAAATCCGCTGTGCTATCACTCCAGTAATTACATTACTTTTGCTTTTTTAAAATTTTAATTAAATATCCATGAGATAAACCATCTGGGTGGAGATTCATCCATCTTCCAGTAGGCAGGAGTCACACCCACAAACTGACCCCCTGGTGCCATGTAATCCCATCAACGGCCAAGACCCAGAGACTATAAAACCCAGCTCCCGGAAGAGAACAGCACAGAGTCTCCTGCCCCCACGCCTGGCTGTCCTCACAGGGGCCCCTTGGAGGGGGGCGGTCTCCGCCAGCCGAAGACCTCCAGAACCAGCCACAACCATGCTGAGACCACTCTCCACACACATGAAAATACCGGCAGAGGAACAAAGGCATGCGGGTTCCGGGGCTGAGATCTCCAAGTCTACTCGGATCGAGGCTGAACATTCTCCACCCAGATCCTCCATCTTCCAGTAGGGAGGAGTCACACCCACCAACTGGTCCGCTGGCGCCATGCAATCCCATCAACGGCCAATACCCAGAGACTATAAAACACAGCTCCTGGAAGTGAACATCTTATTATCTCATTCTTACTTTGGACAACCTGGCAGGCTACCGAATGTGACCAGCCCACATGGCAGAGTCTGGCAAACTCCCCGTGGTGTACCCAATATGCCAAATACCATCACAATGATGGGTTTCATTCTCTTAACCCTGAAAGAACCTTGAATATGGCACTTTTTAAAATCTCAGGGCTAGGAGGATGGAGATGTTACTGGGGCCTGCTCCAGGCAATCGATGAACAACAGGATGATTGTGATTGTGATCGTGAGATAGACCATTACAAAGATGCTCATAATTGGGTTTCAGTTATACAATGCTCCAGCATCCATGTACCATCCAGTGTACATCTCCCACCACCAATGTCCTCTATTTCCCTACCTCCATCCACCCTCACCCTCCAACCCCAGTCTCTATGGGAGGCATTTTACTTCTTTATCTCTATCTCCTTTTCCTTGTGTGCATTATGGTTTGCAATATAAGAGGCATTTGTACTTTAACAAGACTGTCTTGGGCTCAATCCCCAGCACCCCAATAGTCCTGGAGCCCAGCTCTGAGAACAGAGCCAATGGTCTCTCCAATTTTTTTTTTTGCTTTTTGGGTCACACCCAGCGATGCATAGGGGTTACTCTTGACTTATGCACTCAGGAATTACTCCTGGCGGTGCTTGGGGGACCATATGGGATGCTGAGAATTGAACCTGGATGGGCTGCGTGTAAGGCAAACAAATGCCCTACACGCTGTGCTATCGCTCCACCCCCCAAATTCTTATTTTGAGGCGAAAAGGGATATATTAAAGAGCAGAGCACTACTTGGTTTGCAGGAAGCTTGGGTTCAATCCCTAACATCACATAGTCCCCCTTGTGCACCATGAGTGCCCCCACCCCCCAACACACACAGAGCTGGAAGTGACCAAGATGCACTGCTGGATATTTCCTGAAAACAATAAAAATAAGATCAATATTTTTATGTCCATCTATGTAATCAAACGTGTTTATTTCTCCCCATCCCACTCCCCGTGAATGCCCTTATCTTAGCATAAATGTGGGACTTTAATTTTTACATTTAGTCAGTTTTAACCAGTGTGCAATTATTTTCCATCTCTAAACTCAATTCTTTTTCATATGTGCCCTATGGCAACTGGAGATAAGGACTTTCCAGCTTCTATAGAAGCATTCTCTTTTTCTTTTTCTTTTTTTTTTCATTTATGATGCTCTGAAACAGACCTTCCAATTTTTTTCTTTTTGCTTGCTACAATCTTTGTAATAACCATTGTTACCATAGAGACTAAGTGCCACAGTCACTTGATCTCCCAACGCCTTCATTGCATCTGTACTTCATCTTATGCCACCACCAGTGATTATTTGACTAATCACGATGTCACAGCATGCCAGAGATTATCAGTGTCCTATTTCCTGAAGCAAAGAAGCTATCTGTGAGTTTCTCTTATGTGCTCACTACCCAATACCAAAACCTATTTTAAGGGTGCTTCCTACAGCCACTTCTTGTGCCAATTACTGAATAACTCAAGATCCTGACAGGAAAGAGATAGTGCATTCAAATGGGCCTATTAAGGGAGTTCATTAAAGGACTATTTACTAAGTGTGGAGAGGGTAAGAGAAACCAAAAGTAGTTGGTAAGAATCCGGGGGCTTAAAAGGCTGAAGGCTTTAACAATCCCTACCTTGAACTTTATTCTCTTTCTAACCTCTTTTCTCCTGGCTTCTCCCACAGAACAAACTGTGCTGCCAGGAGATTGATATATAGTTTATGCATGACATAAAAATAACCTCCTTTGGATATAGAGAATGAGAGGGCATTGACCTAGAGACATATTTAGCAAAAGTTCAGGAGTATGTTCGAATTGGAGGTCTCCTTTGAGCTCTAATCTGTAGATAAAACACTTATTTGACACCTTCAGTGGGATTCCTTAAAAGCTGCTCAGATCCAGACTGGTAAAACATAGATTCATTGTCACTCACCTAAGTTCGTTTCTCTTACTATTGAAAAGGAAATCTGCTTTCAGAGCAGGAAAACGGTAAGTAATTCATGATGCCGCCCTTCGTTTTGATTTCCAATTCATCTCTGATCCCTGTTGTATTTTTAATTGCTTTTAATTCCACATATTCCTTTTCTTCTTTCTATCACTAACATAAAATTGTCACTATTGTGATGCTTCTAAGCTATGTTTTTTACTGGTTTTTGTTGTGGATATATATATATATATATATATATATATATATACATATATATATGTTTGTTATTTATTGAAAAATGTATTTGGACTTTTTGACTTTGGAGTGAAACATAGAGCTAGTCATGTGAATTCACCCTTAATGTAGATAATTGCCTATCAGGGTAGTGATCTGCATCTCCACTTGAGATGCAAACTCCCAGCTCTTCCCTCCAGGAAAGTCTGCATTTTCTCTTGACTGTGTTAGTCTCTCTCTTTTTTCCTTCTTCATAATTTCTAACTAAAACCATTTCACAAAAACAAAAAAATAGAATCCTAAATGTTAACCATTTTGAACTTCAGAAACTGGTTTATTCAGGTGACTTTCACTTGGATAAGAAACAGGACTCCGTAAATGCAGCTGCAACTTTCCAGTAAGATAATTCAAACATCACCTCCTTTATTCTCATCTAACAGACACTTGTTCTTTTGACCACTGACACTATGTAAAAGATTAGTTTTGTCAGGAAGGCTGCTTTTTAAGAAGTAACTATTAGAATATAATTCAATTATTAGAAAGTGTTTTTCAGGGGGCAGAGCGATAGCACAGCAGGCCTTTCACAGGACCCACCCAGGTTCGATCCTCAGTATCCCATATGGTCGCCCAGCACCTCCAGGAATAATTCCTGAGTGAAGAGTCAGGAGTAACCCCTGAGCATCGCTGGGTGTGACCCATAGAGCAAAAAATATGTATATATATATATATATATATTTCATCCACAAAAGAAGTTCAATACTCATCAGCACACACTTCTCATCTTCCTCAGATTTCTTGCCCCAGAAGAGAGAACTGGGTACATTTGTTTAGCAAATCCACTCACAAGATCATGAAAGGTGACCCTGTATTTCCCCAATTCTTATTGCTCAATGCTACTGCAATGAATGGATAAAGCACATTTTATTTACCCTTTCATCAATTGATGGACATTTGGTTTATTTATAATTTTGTAAATATTATAAAAATTTCCCCTGAATATATAAATTATTTTGTTTATTTTACAATGAAAGTATCAAAAATCATTTATCAGAGAGAAAAAATGGCAAGGAAAATAATGGCCCTGAAAATTTGGTTATGACTTATCATCCTAAATCTGCAAATATATTGCTTATAATGCATAATAACTTTAAGTGTGGATCTGATGCAATGCAGTGCAATCCAACCCACTAGAATCTAATCTATGATAAGTTGCTTTGAATCTCTTTGTTCTCACTCATTGCATCCCTGGGTTTGCCAAGTGTCTTAGTCATTCTGCATCATAATCACTGATTGAATTCTGAACCTGAGGTATCACATGTACTAGTGATGTTAGATGGTGAGAGAAAAGTTAGTTGGATTATAGATTCCTCTGGAACTATAGATCCTCTGGAAGATCCATTTTTCCCCTCCAGCTAGGGAGGGAGTATAGGGAGTTGGTCCCAGCAGGGCTCAGGGCTTACTATAGACTGTAGATACTGTTCTTGGGAATCACTCATGGTTGATGGAGGATCGTATGCAGTATTAGTGATTAAAACAAGGTCGACCACATCGAAGGCCAACAATTGAACCCAAGTACTATCTCTCCAGCCCTGACCCTTACCTTTTCTGTTATGTCTTTTCTGTATTCATTT
Source organism: Sorex fumeus (assembly GCF_029834395.1). Taxonomy (NCBI): domain Eukaryota; kingdom Metazoa; phylum Chordata; class Mammalia; order Eulipotyphla; family Soricidae; genus Sorex; species Sorex fumeus. The sequence goes on along the minus strand of NW_026606134.1, from coordinate 4,375,881 downwards.
TAATATTTTAGAGTAATCTAAAAAAATTTCAACTGAGGTACAATTGATACATGCATAGCCACACATATGTCATCAGTCCAGTTTCAGGCATATAACTTACCCATTTAATATTAATTTGTATATATTTCAAAATGTCACCACTATAGATTATATCTTTTGGAAAGACAGTTATTTCCTCATTGAACACAAGGACCATTGTGGAAAAAGTATTGGACATAAAGATTTACGTCTTGGTTTTCAGTTCAGTTCCATTTATTTATATGTCTAGACTTAATCTGCCATGATCGTGTATTGATTATTGCAATCTTGTTTGAATTCAGGATGCATGAGCCCTGCATTTTTTTATGAAACTTATTTTGGTTGTCTATAATTTGAATTTTCTTATGAATCTTGGTATCAGTGTGTCACTTTTTTTCAAAGAACTATTTTGGGATTTTGACATAGACCGCGGTGAATCTATAGATCAGTAATGGGAGGAGCAATATCTTAACAATAAAAAGTTTTCAGATTCCTAATTAGAGTTGTTTTTGTATTTATTGGGAGTATTCTTTAATATCAGTATTTTCTAGCTTTCAAGATACAAGTCTTGCATTACAATATAAATGTAATATTTATATATGAGCTATTTTATTCATATTGACTATTGCAAACAAAATTGTTTTCTTAATTTTATTTTTGTATTATTTATTGCTAATATACAAAGCAATTGATTTTTATATTGATTTTGCTGAACTCATTTATTAGTGCTAATAGTTTCTTACGTGGATTCTTAAGATTGTCTATATGCAAGTAATTCTCAAGTAACAATAGTTTAACATTTTCATTTTCGATATGAATGACTTATTTATTTATTGTTTTGCTTTTAGGTTTTGTCAAGAATCTCCAGTACAACATTAAATAGATGTGGCAAGAGGGGTTTTTATTATCATGTTTATCACCTGAAAAAGAGGCTTAGTTCTTTCCCGTTTGTTTATTATGTTGTAAACCATGGGATTTTGTACCTCAACTTTTTTTTAGGCCAAGGAATTCTTTTCCTAATTAATTTATTCTCTGTGTTTATTACAAAAGATCTTATCAAATTTTTTCTGCATAAACATATGATTTTCATTCTTTCTCTTTAAATGAGGAAGGCGTTCTGTTTCTGAAGATACCACAATACCAGTTTGATTCAGGAAGTGCCCAGAGCAAGCTCCTATTCAAACTCCCTGTTCCAAAAATTTATTTTATATATTGTCCTTCGATAGAGGATTATCAGATATTAAACTGATAAGAACAGACCCTACACTTGATTTTAGCCAAAGACCAAGAAACAAAGGTACAATAATTCTTAGGTTGGCATTCCTGGGATAAGTTTTATGTGCTCATTGAACATAATCTGTTTCCATTGCTGCCAGATTTGGTTTACTAGAGGTGTTATTTTAAGGATTTGATATTTGTGTTTGCACGGACTGTCTTTGTCTGGTGCTGGTATCAGGCTATTCTGCCACCATACAATAAACTGTGACGTGCACCCCCTTCAAGTTTTGGGAAGGAGTTTAAAATGTATTGGTTTTATTACCCATGCAATTCACCATAAAAAGAACTGGATCCTTGTTTTCCTTACTGGAAGTTCTAAATTAAGATTCCAATCAATTTGCTTGCTGTAATTTTAATTTAGATTCTCTTAATTTTTATCAAGTTAATTTTTGGTGTCTGTCTAGGAATTTTTAATTTTGTTGAAACTGTCTAATTAGTTAACACATCTTTTTGCTTTTTCTCTATTAGTGACTTTGTCCTAAATTAGGCTCCTTGTGGGTAACATAGAATATATTGTTGGGTCTTGCACTTACATTTGTTGGGAAATATTTTGCAATTTAATTGGGATATTCAGGCCATTTATAATTACGGTGATAACTGCTATGTTTGGGTATAAATTTATTATCTTTCCATTTATCCTTTTACAGTTCGTTGTTTAGACCCTTTCTCACCACCTCCACTTTAATTATATACTATATATTTCTCAATCTTATCTTATTTGTGGCTGTGCCAGCAATAAGTTTTTATTTTGTTATATTTTCTCCATGGCTTTTAGTATATGTCTTTATTATATATCTTACAAACTGTAAATTATTGTTTGCTTAGAGGTATCTGTGGTATATTTAACAAAGAGCATAATTTTCCATGAGTGTACTTTTAGTTCTCTTTTGGCCTTTGTGCTATTGTCGTACAGTTTACTTGTCAATTTAGTATAAAATCCCCACAGTGAATTGTTATTCACTTTGCCTAAAACTGCCAAGAAGTTTTATAATGATGCTAAATCATGTTTAATAAAAGTCTCTTCTACACACAACCACATCGTTACCATTTCTGAGTTTCTGGTCTTTGATATAAATTCTTATTTCAATCTGACATAAATTTCTTTCTTTTTGAAGGATTTTCTTTCAAATTTCATGTAGTGAAGCTATAAATACTTTCTGGTTATAAATTATTTCAGTTTTTGTGTGTCTGAGAAAAATCTTGATTTGCTGATTGAGAGATACTATTACTAGCTACAGATTTCAGCATTAAATATTATTTTTATTTAAGTATTTTAAAAACTTTGCTCCATTATGTGCCTCTCACTTTTCCTGGGGAGAAGTCTTTTGTCATTTTTCACGCTTGTGCTACTCTAGTATATTTTCTTCCACAGGCTAATTTTAAGGTTTTCAGTATTAGGTTGTTTCAACCAACTTAATTATGATGTACCTTGATGTAATTTATTTCATGTTTCTTATACTCAGATTCCATTTGGCTTCATAGACCTGAAGATTTATGAAAATTTATGATTTTTTCAGTGTTAGGAAATATAAATGGTTTTATGCCCACCCCTTCTTACTCCATATAAGGGCTTTCATAAAATTTGTATTGGGCTATTGATGCTTTATTTATTCATTCAATACTTTTCTTAGTGTCTTTCTTTCATTTTCTATTTGTGATACTTTCTATCCCTTTGGCTTTAATCTTAATTTTTTATTTTCTCCTACAAAGTCTAATGATATCATAAAATTTTTTTGTAAATTATCAATTCCAGCAACTTATAAAAGGTATTTGGAGGAGGAAGAAAGTGACAAATAACTCCAGCAATAACATGAATATGCAGAAATTAAAAATCCTAACCAATAGATATGTTATATTTAAATATTTCTCATCTTGGGAAGACTATTCTTAGTGTGTCAATTAACTTTACTTCATAGATACTTTACACGAGGCTAATTATTTTCCCTTCTCTCACTAGATTTTTAAGAGGTTTCTGAAATCCCTGATTTAGGCCAGAGATATAGTACAACTAGAAGGTGCTTGCCTTACAAGCAGTCAACCCACCTCCAATCTCCTGCTCACAGATGGTCCAAGAAGCCCAGAAGGAGTGACCCAGGAGCAGAACCAGGACTAAGCTTTGAGCACCAGTAGGTATGGGTTCACTCTCCCCAAATAATAAATAAACAAAATCCTGAACTGGTATTAAATTCTATTAAGTCAGTTTTTTTCTGCCTGTATTGGGACCATCATACAGCTTTCAAAATGAATGATTTTGCTTTGTGAAATCCTTTAATGTGATGCTTATGAGCTTTTGGTGAATGAACCAGTGCATTTGGAGAAAACATGTACGCCAAGTTTTGGTGAAGTGTTAAGTGTAGCTCCATTAGAATCTCCACAAAAAAAAAAAAGTCCAAAGTCTTTTCTCCAATTCATTCTTGGAGAAAGAATCTTTGGTGGGTACTATTATTAACAGAGTCTTTCTGTGATCCACATGCAGTCGCAAAAATCAAGAGAAAATAAATTTTATTCTGACATCTGTTAGGGCACGGATCGAAATCTCCCTTTAACGACAAAGCGACTCCAGAGACTGCAAACAGCAAGCAGGGTTTATTGTAAGACTGGCTAGTCAGGGTCCAACCGCCTACACAGACACGCAGGTCTGGCAGGTTGGGTAAAAACCCTGAACTTCTTCAAAGGAGATCTTATATGGGCCTTCACCGACCATTACAGCAGAGCCCGTGCATTTCATAGCCAATAGATTTGTAATAACAGATACTTTCGGAGAGCCCGGCAAGCTACCGAGAGTATTCGATATGCCAGACACAGTAACAACAAAGTCTCCAATGGAGACGTTACTGGGCCCGCTCGAGCAAATCGATGATCAATGGGAGGGCCTTTACCTTTACCTTCCTAACCAATCCAATTAAAGGGTACATCACTTCTTAGCCTATAGTTTAAAGATCAGCATTTGCGTCAGTGCTTAGGAACGTCCTGGTTTTTAGGGCAGTCCTGGGTCTTGCAACCTGGGTCTTGTGAGAGACATCTGGTTATCTCCTCTGACCCCCACCCTTCTGGTGACTTGCAACTCAGTACCTGTATCTGAATTCCTTGCTCAGAGGCAGGACAACCAGTTATTTTGCAATGCAGGCTCCTTTAAAGCGGATCTAAAAAAAGCTTATCTAGACCTTTTCCTGGAAAAACCAGTTATTTTGCAATGCGGGTTACTGTTAAGCTAAGCTAAATTAATTCTGGTAGTGGTCCATTTTGGGCCTGTCCCTCACAAATCTAGATGCTAGGGATGAATGGACCCACCATTCTCTACTATTAAGTACAAGGGAACATGTCAATGCAGAATAGAAGAATCTCTAATTCTTAACCCAACTTTTTCACAAGACTTTCTTGCACAATATATCTGCTGTGGAGAGAAGGCCTTCTTAAGATTTAATACGTTTGTCACATAGTTCCTATGATTCCTGCCTGTACATGGTAGAAGTATTAAAACTACGAGCCACTGTAATGGAGAATCACCATCCATTCTACCCTCAGCCAATTGTGATTTTCCTTCCACCTTAAATGGAAGTGATGTGACTCAACTTTAGTTTTTGAGGTTTAAGAAATTCAACAGAAGAAACCTGAATATAATTTTATCATTCCAAAGAGAAATGGAAGGTTAGACATGTGAGGTGCTAACTGAACACAAGGTCAGTAGCCCAATATTATGAGATTTCATCATAGAACCAATTTGGTGGGAAACAGGAAAGAATAGAGTGAACTATTTTCCTTAATTAGTCAGTCTGACAATTCATTTTATCTCTCTTCTTCTAATTTTACTTACCATAATAGATGTCCTGACATAGAAGTCTTGACAAGAAGTCTCACCATTTTGTAGGTGAGCGACCACACGATCTTTTGAAGTCCCGTGGAATCCAGAATCCACGTCTTCACCAAGACCCTGAATCATCAGTTTGAGGCTCTCTGTATTCCTGGAGTGAGAAGACGCCATTGGACTACATTAGCAAGTGACAGGGTCGAATGGAGACGTTACTGGCGCCTGCTCGAGCAAATCGATGAGTAACAGGATTTCAAGTGATCAAGCAATCATTGTATGTCAATCTTTTTGCTATTTGAAGTCACTTGTAACTAAAACAATGTACCATAGTAAAGAATAAGTCTGTCAGGGATTCTTGGCACCCTTCGGGACACACACAAAAAAGTTAGTTTCTAGCTTTGCATTTAGTACTAGAGCCCTTATTCTTTTAGCAGGCTGTATCATTGAAGAGCTTTGCACTGTTCTCAAGGTGTTTCTCATAGAGACCAAGGAGCCTGACCTAACTTCAACCCTGGTCCTAGTTTTAATGTGCGCAAGTGACACACATGTCACAGGGTTCTTGTGGTGAACTTTCCCTCTCTTCTAGCACTACCTCTGCAGAAGTGTCTTTAGACAAAGCATTTTTTAAATTGAGGTTCTGTGATATCCTGGTTAAGCCTTTATGGAATGCACAAACTTTATCTTCTTTTGTTCAGATGCATTTTATTTCGAATTTTCAAGTACACCGTTGCTTTCTCAGTGTGATGACCTAGACCAGGCAGCATGTCCCACTGTCCTCTCAGAGCTTCCAGTATTGTTTCACTCTCAGCCATTTATGAGTTTATAATGATACAATTGTATATACACGATTATTGGTACATTAATACTCCTTGATAATAGTCAACTTGATAATAGTCAACTTCAAAGGGTGAAGACCATGCTTTTGCTACTTAGCAATAGAATCTCAGTGACTGTCAAACATATGAAATTTATTTTAGTCTTTTATGATTGAATGTCCAGGAAAATCACTATGTTGTGGATTTTTGGTTTGCATTTCTATTTCCTTTCCTTGACTTCTCTCTTTCTCTCTTTTTCTTTATCCATCTCTCTACTTCTCTTTTCATTTCTTTTCCTCCTCCCTCCTTTCTTTCTTTCTTTGGACCCACACTTTATAGGCTACAACTTTAATATAGGATTTTGGAGGAATCACAGAATTCATATCATAACAATGCCTGTTATGATATCTCCCCACAGAAGGAGTTCATTTCACAATGACATCAGTTTAGGAAACATCAATAAAGGGTTATTTTTTCCCCTAAAAATAAAACAACAGTGCTTAACCCTATCTTCTGAATACATTTTAGTATGTATGCAATAGGGCTGGAGCAATAGCACAACGGTAGGGTGTTTGTCTTGCATGCAGCCAACATGGCCGACCTGAGTTCGATTCCTTTGCCCCTCTCGGAGAGCCTTGTAAGCTACTGAGAGTATGGCAAGCTACCTCTGATGTATTTGATATGCCAAACACAGTAACAATAAGTCTCACAATAGAGACATTACTGGGCCCGCTCCAGAAAATCGATGAACAGCGGGAGGACAGTGACAGTGACATAATGTATGCAATATGTGACTACCTTTTATGGAGAAAAATCCATAAATAAGAAAAAATAGCACATTTTTATTTGTTTTCTTATAGAGGGGTGATTGGGAGTTTTCATATGTCAATGCAAAGCCCATGATATTTCGTCCTTTCCACTGTTCCACTTTTACCTGGGGAAAACTGAAGTGAGGTATGTGTAGGCAGAGGAGAAGAAAAAGCAATATGTTTATGTTTTATTTCCCATGGTATTCTTTTCTCACAAATATATTCACTATAGAGGTCTTTCAGAAAATGTTTTTATGCATGCCATCTAAGAGTAGTTGAATATTTATGACATTTGTTTAGCAAGGTTTTATTGATCATATACCAAGAGCCAGATACTAGATCAGGCATTTGACATAAAAAATGAATTATTTAGAATGCTTTTTCTTCTGAGATTTATACAGACTAAATGAAGAGGACAGATAAGTAAAGATAAAAATAAATCTTAACTCTAAAAATGTTAATAAAATGGAAATTATAGGATATCATGGAAGCACATATGAAAAACCCCACTAAGCAAGGACTTAGAAGTGACTCTTTGGCAGACTACATACATGATCCTTGGGTTTAAGCCCCAGCTCCATATATATTTACACACATTAAGATTCATGTAAAATAGAACACGCATTTTATTATGTCTCTTTTGACAAATGATGCAAAACCTACCTTAAAAGTTAAAAAAAGAACTCTAATATGTTTGAGTAAGTATAAGAAAAGTTCAATAACTCAGTGCTTTTAAACATAGATAGATTCCAGACGCAAATAATGCCATCAACCCTAGATTTATCTGTTTCATTTGGGTTTCAGGACATAAAATCTGGGAGCAGATGCCACATTTTCATGTACCCTCATTTGTCCAGGTTAAAGAGAGGGCCTGGGGGGGTGGGGTGGCCATCCTTCACAAGCATCAGACTAACCGAAATAGCCCAGGTCACATATCTGTTGCTAAAGTACTCAACATGAACAAAATGCTGTGAATAACTGATCCAGTTCATTCCCAGGTGCCCTCTCAACCTACAAGAGCTGCAAGTGTGGAGACAGTGAATTAATTGCCAGAGTGTTTATCTATTTATCCCACATGAATTTATTGATCACTTGTTATATTGTGGATTTATTATTGATGTAGGGAATACAACAGGGATCAAGATAGTTTAGATAATGTGAATCTTCGGTTCTAGTGAGGGCAGATAATGCTAAATGAATACAAAAGTAAAAGGGTAAATTTTCAATATACCAGACAGAAGTAAGCAAAGTTGAGTAAGAGCTAAGAGAAGTCTATTGGTAGTGGGGAAGAGTATTTGCTGTTGAATATAGTGGCCAGAAGTGAATGCTCTCATAGTGATAACTGAAGCAAGTAGGGATTTATTTATGAAATTAAGTGAGTGAAGGAGGGCAGTCCAGACAGAAGAACCATCATGACCTTGATAAATGTTTTCTGTTTCTCGTGAAAGAATTGACAAGAACATTGGAGTGGTATGAGATAGATTTTGTGGATAAAAATCAAAGGAACTAAGGTCTTTGAGGTTGGAATGAAGATGTTGGCTGTTATTGAGTGAGAAGGGAGTCATACATGGTTTGACACAAAGAAACAAGGCACTTTGTTTAGTAGTTTAAGTGATTCGGTTGAAAGAGTTGGCTATATGCAATGGTGGTCAAAAGCTACTTCAGGTGTATTCTTGAGAGTTACTCCCAGCAGTGCTCAGATGACTATGTGGTACTGTGTATTGAACCAGGGTTGGCCACATGCAATGTGCATGCCTTAAGCTATGTTATATCTCTTTAACTTCTGATTTGTAGTTTAAAAGAACTGTTGATAATTGTGTTAACAATACATTAAGAACAGGCTGAATTATAGATGGTGAAAGAATCCATATTAGGGCATCAAATTTTTGTGTACTTTAGCTAACTTGCAACATTGCTTTCTATAAAACTGCTTGGCTGCTTTGCACCTGGGGGAGAGGGGACTTGGAAAGTGAACAGGGCATAACTTCTTTCTAAACCAAGTGTGACAGGATTCAGGTGTATTTACTGTTCCTGAAATGTATTGTCTCAATAAAGCACCCTGCAGATTTGGGTAAAGGCTAACTCAGGATGCGGGTGGTTGGGGGAAATTGCCCTTTCCTGGAATGTATTGTCTCACTAAAGCACCCTGCAGACTTGGGTAACTCAAAACAAGGATGGTCAAGGGAGATTACCTAAGGCTTAATGATTCCAGCTATAACCTTGCTTGTGCTGACAATCGATGTACGTAAATGCTGATCTTTGAATCTATAGGCTAAGGAGTGAGGTACTTTTAAATGGATTGGTTAAGAAAGGATATGTTGTTACAAATCTATTGGCTATGAAATGCGCGGGCTTTGCTGTAACGGCCAGTGAAGGCCTATATAAGATCCCCTTTGAAGAAGTTCGGGGCTCTCAGCTACTGCCCGTTTTTGGGGTATGCTGCGGAGCCCCAGCATGCTGGTCTAAATAAACCCCGTTTTTACTCCTGCAGGAATTGTGTCTATCTGGTCTCTCCGCGCCTCCCAGGGCTAGGGAACTCCCGATCCCAACAATGGAGGTAAGAGATCACCTGCATAATTCAGGTAAGAGGTCATCTTAACAGATAACTCCTATGCCTATACTGTTCTTTGTTGAGGTATGAGAAATTGGTCTGGTATAGTATCTATTTTGATCTCTGGGTTCACAAGGACTTGCAGACAGGTATGAGTGCCTGAATAAAACTGAGGAGTTATTCAAAGACTTTCCTTGATCAATTGAAAAAATGGATTTTTACAAAGTAATATAGACACAATTATTGGAAAGCCAAGGTTTAGAGAGCCCCAAAATCTAGCTTTAGGTATGAGAGTTATGAAATGCTACTAGCAAGTCAACTGAGGTAGTAGGTTTGAATATAGTAGTCCAGACTGCAGGATAGCATGCAGGTTTAAGGTTTATGCCTTGTCCTCATGTAGATGTCCATAAGTCTAAGAAAATGGTAAAAATCCCTTAGATTTAGAGACGAATACAGATAACAACGATCAGACCTGAAATCTAGGAACTATAAAGATGAAAAAGAGGTTAATAAGGAATTGACAAAAAATACTAAGTAATATTTGTGTGATGGAAAGAGAAACTAGATAATCAATGTAGTCTCTGAGATTCTAAACATGCAAATGCCATTTAGAAGGTGAAAATCCTCATCCTCTGAATAGCATTTCTTTCTTATAGTTCTGGTAGAATCAGGATGAAGAGAAATTCATTAGAGTTTGCAATGTGTACATCATTGGTAATGAGCAAGTGATTTATTAACAGAGGAATGGATGACTGAATGGATTTCGTTTGTTAGGGTTTGGGGGATAAATGCTCATTTGCCGGAATATAAAGGAGAGTTGAGGAGTTCAGATCATGCATGCAGATCTCTGTTTAAGAAGTTTGTTTTGTAAAGAGAATCAGAGAATACTGGTAATTGGTGAGGAAAAGATGTCACAAAAGGGATGACATTTAAAAAGTGTGTGTAAAACTGGTGTAATTGTTTTCATAAGAAGTAAATTCTCATTCCATGGAGTGGGAACATGTTCCTTGAAGAGAGAAATGGCAACAAGTTAGGTATAGAATAACACTGCTTTGTCCTCCCTGCATAGCCTCAGGTAGTTTAGGTCTATTGGGTTGCTCCCATCACAGTGTTCCCATTCCTCTGTGTTTATTTGTAACTTCTTTCCTTGTGCTCTGTTGACTTGTAAATATTGTTTTTCCCTTCTCTCTAAGTCCTTTGCATAGTTTATTCAGAGCAAAGTCCTTTTCGTATGGACACAAGAAGACAGTACGCTTTTGTTATGTTATTCTCAGTGATATTTTCCTCCTGGGCATCTGTTCTCTCACCTAAGCTTCAGTTGTCCTTTCTTCCTAGCACTCCCAAAAGCAGGGTCCCAATGAGGGACTGGATGGAACCAGGGCAAGCAGTAAGCTATGTGCTACCCTGTCATGGAGATGGGCCTGGCTAAAGTGCCATAATGCTTAACTATAAGTTAAGAGCTTGGTCATAGACAAATGCTGTCATGATCCAAAAAGTAATAACTAGATTTGGACCCTGCTAGGGTTAGGAATGATTAATCTGGCCTGAATGCTTCAGTCTGAATCTGTGGCAAGATGCTCCAGGAGATCTGCCCTACAAGCTTCAATACAAAGCTTCAATACTATGTCCATACAAAAATAACTAGTATTGAGATGTTGATAGAATTATTGGACTAGGGAAAAGAGAAAAACACCTTAGGAGGTATTTTGCCCTTGGGCAGTCAGGAAGGGCTTTGGAATAGCTTGTAGGTGGTGCTCTCTTTGAACTTGGTAGGCCCTCAGGAAGGGCTTTCTTATGTTGATTTTGCTACCTGATGGGGTACAGAGTCAGCCCAGAGTGATGGGTAGTTGGAGAGGAAGAGAGCTGGAGAAAAAGAGGGCTGGTTGGAGAGAGAAGAGAGCTGGAGAGAGAGGAGAGAGCAAGGTGGCAAGATGGACCGCGGAGAGACTAGCAAGGGGGACAGAGAGAGAAGAATGTAGAATAAGAATACAGGGGCAGGCACGTGGAGAGAGAGAGCCCGGGCTGCGAGATGGACCACGAAGAGATGAGTGGGAGAGACAGAAGGAGACAGGAATGAGAGGCAGTGGAGACTAGAATGGGAGCCTCAGGGAGACTGAGGCAGGCCAAGAGCCATAATACTTAACTAAAGGTTAAGAGCATGGTCATGGACAAATTATGTCACGATCCAAAGAGTAACAACTGGATTAGGAGCCTGCTAGGGTTAGGAAAGACTAATCTGGCCTGAGCACTGTAGTCTGGAATTTATAGCGAGATGTCCCCCAGGAAAGCCACCCTACAAGCTTAATATATCTCTTACTGTGACCACACAAAATGCCTAGAAAGATTATTTAGAAGTAAGTAAATCTAAGATAGTTGTTGGACTAAGGAAAGGAGAAACACACCCTAAATGGTATTTCGCCCTTGACCTGATGTCCTGGCTGCAGATCTTTATCTTCCCTCTGAAGAAGGATAAAGGAAGATAAAGGAAGGCTTTCATATGTTGATTGTGTTACCTCACCTGGATGTTGTTGCTACTCCTAATGCTGAGAGGTTGGGCATGAGACTAAGGGAGCAAGACAAAGTGTGGAGAGACTAACAGGGAGGATTGGAGGAGACTGGAATGGGGAGCAGTGCGAGACTGAATGGGGAGTTGAGTGAGACTGGAAAAGTTGTTTGGGGAGAATGGAATAAACAGCAACTGATCACCAACCAGCCTGGAGGCCCTGTTTCCTCCTTCCTGCATTTGTTGGCGGTGGGGGCATGCCTTGGATGGGGAAGTGGCTCATGGCCACCCAATGCACGTGGTGTGCGAGAGAGACCAGGCCTCTGACCAACACGCTCACTTATTTATTTTGTGATCACACACTAATATATTCATATACTTATATGGGCTGGAGCGATAGCACAGGGCTGGAGCGATAGCACAGCGGTAGGGTGTTCGCCTTACAAGCGGCCAACATGGCCGACCCGAGTTCGATTCCTCCGCCCCTCTCGGAGAGCCCGGCAAGCTACCGAGAGTATTCGATATGCCAGACACAGTAACAACAAAGTCTCCTATGGAGACGTTACTGGGCCCGCTCGAGCAAATCGACGATCAACTGGAGGGACTTTACCTTTACCTTTACCATATATACAGATGCAATTTAATATTTCATTTAAAATAGCTTTCTAGATTTGAAAAATGATGTAGGGCAGTGGGCATACTGGCTCTCATTGTGCCAGGCATTCAATTCATGATAACATTTGGTTTTGTTTTTCTACTGGGTAAATTCCTTATTACAAAACAGAATGATAAAGCATTAATAATGTTTTAATTTTTCATTTTTGAATGATCAACAATATTCTCCCCCCAATATTTTCTTTCCAGAGGAACATTTGAGAAACATTTACATTTAAAAGTGTTTCTAAGGATAGGGTAGATATTCCTAAGGGTAAGGTGCATGCCTGGCAAGCAGTTCACTCCAGTTTAATACCTGGCAGCACACGGTTCCCTGATTATTACCAGGAGAAATTTAGAAGGGCCCTGAGTACCGCAATACAAAGATTGCAGGGTCATTGCAGAGCATCAGATCCCTGGATATTACGAATTATTTTTGGGTCACATTAGGAGATGCTTCATCATAATTGGATGTTGGTGCATAGACAGCGAAGATAGAAACTGCTGGCAGTGAGCCACATCTATTCAAGTGTAATCGTTCAATTCGGATTGTTAGGCATTCAAATGAATCAATGTTTATGGCCAAGTTTGTGTTGACAAGGACATCAACACGGCCGACAGACACCTCTTTTGTCGCATGTTCCTTGGAATATTTCTTCCCCAGTGTCGAAAATGGCATGATGTTATTGACGTCTTCTCGTCTCAGTCAGACCAATGATGTCATACTTGATCTTTCACTCTTGCACCATCAAGTCCTCAATGGATGCATCCGATGCCAGCGTACATGCATTGAAAATACAGACAGTCATTTTTGTCCTTCTATGTTTTGGCCCTGAGATTTTATGTGCCTCTCCTTCCTCATCCTTCTTAATGCTGCCATATCGGTGGCTCTTTCAGGGTCAGGAGAATGAGACCCGTTGTATTTACTGGTTTTGGCATATCGAATACACCATGGAAAGTTTGGCAGGCTCTGCCGTGTGGGCAGAACACTCTCAGTAGCTAGCCAGGCTCTCCAAGAGGGATAGAGGCTTTTAGTGCGGCCTCTAATCAACCTTACAGGTGTTTCCTGCTTCAAACCATATTTCAACGCATTCAAATATGGTGCTGTAATCTTGTATTAAGTGTTTTATGATGTGTTACAGAGTTCCTCTTCCCTGGCTTTCTGGGGCTTCACTCTTGTGTGAGTCCTGGCCTGAATGTCTGGAAAGCGTCCTGGAGGGCGTTTGAGCTGGGTAGTGGAGGTAGTGGAGGTAATGGAGGTCTGCCGGGCTGCTGGGAGCAGGCAGAGGATCTCTGCGTCTGGGTCCGTTGAGCCTGGAGTCCGAGGGAACAGAGTTCCACTTCCCTGGCTCTCTGGGACTTCACTCATGCATGAAGATGATGCTCTGTCTAACGTTCATTGATTTAAAGAAGGCCTTTGATTCTGTTGAGATGGAAGTGGTCATCAAGGCCCTAGAAAAACAGGGCGTTCAAAGTCAATACATCAGGATCCTCCGTGAGCTGTATTGCGGTTTCACTACCAGGATCTCATCATTCTACAGGGAGGTGATCATTGACATCGAGAGAGGGGTTCGGCAGGGTGATACCATTTCACCAAATCTCTTCAGTGCCACTCGTGAGAACATCATGCGACGACTGGAATGGGAAGGAATGGGAGTGAAGATAGATGGTCGGCAACTATACCACCTCTGCTTTGCTCATGACATTGTCCTTGTAACACCAAACATTAGCCAAGCAGTACAAATGCTGGCCAACTTCGACCGTGAGTGTGGAAAGGTCGGACTACAGCTGAATCTCACAATCACAATGTTTATGAGAAATGGTCTCATTCCTGATGTTCCATTCACTCTCAATGAGACGAACTTATCCAAATGCAACAGTTATGCGTATCTAGTTCAAGAAGTCAACATGATGAATGACCTGGCACCTGAGTTGCGCAGGAGGAAGAGACTGGTTTGGAACGCCTTCAAGAACGTCGAAGAAATAGCTAAAGGACAAAGAACCTCTGGCTCTGGGAACATCTCCTTGATTCCACTGTTCTTCCTGCATTAACATACGTCTCAGAGACCTGGACCCTACAAAAACAGGATGAGAACGCTATTCGGGTCTCCCAAAGAGGAATTGAAAGAGCTATGCTTGAAGTATCACGCCTCACTCAAATGAGAAAAAGAATCCAGAGTTCCGACCTTTGTCGACAGTCAAGAATCAGGGACACTGTCTCGTTTGCCAAGGCATTGAAAATCAGATGGGCTGGACACGTAATGAGATTTGGAGATGATGGCTGAACTAGAGCCTTTACTGACTGGATTCCATAGGACGTCAAAAGACTGCATGGCCACCCACCTATGAGATGGTCAGACTTCTTTGTCAAGACCCTGAACGATCAGTTTGAGGCTCTTTGTGTTCCTAGCAGATGCCATTGGGCTACACTCGCACGTGACACAGACGAATGGAGACGTTACTGGCGCGCACTTGAGCAAATCAATGAGTAATGCGATGTCAAGTGATCAAGTGATTAGGAGATATTGAGACCTTATTGCTGGTTCTGTGCTCAGCGGTCACTGATTCTGTGCTCAGAGGATCCCCAATTGTGCCAGGTGTAAAACATGGTCGGACACTCAAGCATCTTTAACCCTGTACCACTTCTCTAGTCTGTACCACATCCTTCAGCCCTCTCATTGAACTTATGGCCTGGGTGGCCAACAATTGCTGGGAGAAGCCCCAAGGCCTCAGAAAATCACTCGAGGGACCAAAATTTCATCAATTGAACTCATTAATATTTAAAACTATTTTTATTAATATAAAAAACTTCAGAAGATGAGATAATAGATAATAAATTATGAACACTTTAAGACCTTGACTGTTCTTTGGATGAACATTATCCACATGCAATCTGATCTATATTGTAGCCATTTCTCAGATTTTTGACAAGAGTAATAATTGTCACCATCCTCCAGTTTTTCATCAATTTGCTCGAGGAGGAACCAGTAACATCCCCATTGTGAGACTTGTTACTGTTTTTGGCATACTAAATACACCACGGGGAGCTTGCCAGGCTCTGCCATGTGGGCAGGATACTCTCGGTAGCTTGCCGGGCTCTCCGAGAGGGGAAGAGGAATCAAACCGGGGTCAGCTGTGTGCAAGGCAAACGCCCTACCTGTTGAGCTATCAGTTCAGCCCAAGCTTCAAGAGTAATAATTACATTTAAAAATTCAGCCTGATGAATAGAAATGGGTTTTTACTCTGGTTTCAATTTTTATATTGTAATTTCAATTTTTATATTGTATAGTCAAAATTTTCCGCCATTCAGCAACTAATAAACATTTTATGTTTGCTCATCAATAATGCTTTCTCTTACAGGGTACAATATTATACAGCAGGGAGGCTATAACTTTTTCAGGTATCATGAACTTAGATTTTTTATACCCATTTTTTCAATTGCCAATTTCTAAAACTTAAATTTGGAAGAGTTATTTTAAGATACAATGAACAGTTTATAAATCCCTCATGAGTAAAGTATTACTCTAAAATACTTATTATTGTTGTTATTATTAAATTTTGTTCACAATCTCTATCTAATGGGGTTTTAAATTGTATATTTTTATATATCATAAATATCAAGTCTGTTATATTAGATATAAGAAGAGAAAATTTGTTTTTAAATTAGAATGAAATGGAAAAATCCTTATGGTAGTCAGAATTCATTAAAATAGTTTGTGAATCAAAGAGTAAAATGTAAGTAAGTAAAATGCAATTTCTTCATACAAGGATGGCAAGTCATAAAGTAACAATAGTGCATTTATAATAAAATAATTTTCCAAAGATATCTGAAGTTCAAAGTTGATTAAAAAGAATATTTACACATAGTAAAAGAAAAACTAAATATTTTAAGTTACTGACACTTAATAATATTATATCTCTTATGCATGTTTTATAATGAAATAAAACTTAGAGTATGTATTTACAAAAATTAAAGTGCTATATTCGTGTTTTTATAGGGAGTTTTATTGAGTAAAATTGAAAATGTTTCAAAGCCAAGATCACTTCAAGTCAATAGTTTTGTCTGTCATTGGAAATGGAAAATCTCTGTGATTCCAAAATAGAATTATTTTCTATTATCAAAACAGAATTTCAATGGGCAGATTTTTCTTCTTATCCACCCAAATGTATGAAAACTGCATGCATGTAAACAGGATGATTCTATCCTTAGAAAATATTCTTGAATCCTTACAATATTCATGAATCTCAAATTACTCCTCTTCATGTTTAGTCCAATAATGTCTCTTGTTCCTCAAAGAAAGTGTCCTATCACTCATATGTAAACATTGCATTAAAAGTCAATGCCATATGCTGGCAGATGGTGTCCCATCTGTGGTGTAGTTATTAAAAATCATTTTCTTGGCTATGTTCAATAAATATAAGATATTCTTATCTATTTTTTCCAGAAATGTTTAGCTTTCAACCATAGACTTAACAACCAAGCCACAATCCTATAGTATAACTTGAGTAACAAAATAGGCATCATGTGAGACTAAAACTCTACCATAGGTCAAGATGTTCAGAAAAGAAGTAAGTAGAAAAAGAAAGCTGCAAACTGATATCACTATATTGTGCTTTCTTACTTGGCCCAGCTATACCTATTTGATAGGAAAAATTTAAAATATGCATGAAGTTAAGCAGTTTTGGAAGTGAACACGAAATCCAAAACAATTAAAATATTGACACATTGCTCAAACTCCCAAATCAATGTCAGTAGTTCTTTTCCTGCTATGTCTTCAAACCTTCAAATTAGTCATTTTTTTTCACATTTTCAGTGTCAAACAAGACTTTGAAGAGAGCATGGAAATATAATACATTTTAGGTCATTATAAAGTGACAGTTTTGCTTGAAGGATGGAAAAGGAAGACAGGAATATATATTGCTGACAGTGTTTAACAAGGTGAGTTACAGAGACACAACTTTCACAGGTGATCTCAGGAGCATTAGTAGGTAAAGCAAATTAAAGAAGGGGACTGTGTTTGAAGATTATTTAAAAAAATCACGAGATCTTATATATGAAAAATTCAAATTCATGGTTCTCTTTTGTTCTTGGTCATGGTAGATGAAATTGAAATTTCTTCTGTCCTTCCCTTCCTTTTTGCCTATTTCCTTCCAATTTTCTTATATATCATCTATCTTTTTTCTTATTGATAATAATTAACATGTAATAATCTATTGTGTCAATTTAAACTATACAAGGTGTTGGTTAAATATTTTTGAATATTCTGAGATGATTTCTACCATAGAAATATCTAACATCTGCATTACATCTTATCATTTTAAATTTATTTATTTTTGTAGAAAAGTACTGATGTTTTATTTTAACAATTCTGAAGTTATATCACTATAATGATCATAATGTGTACTGTTTCTAACAACTTTTTAAAATATTAGCTAAAAGTTTGTATCTCTCAACCATCTTGTATCTGTTTTTATGAGTTCAATGATTTTAGAATGTACTTATAATTGATATGAATTAGTGTTTTTCTTTCTCTCCATGACTTATCTTATTTAACATAGTGTTCTAAAATTCCATCCATGCTGCAAATTACAGAATTTCCTTATTTTTCATGGTTGAACAATATTCTTTAAATCTAAATCTGTATCAAACTCTACGTCTATACATTATTAAATATCTTTATTCTTTCATTTACTTCAGACACAAATTGTTTCTATAACTTCTTTTGCTATTGTCAATAACAAGATCTTCTTTTCTGCAAAAGTCTGTAAAGGTCAAGCCAGAAAGAGTAATTATGGACTGATCAAGAGAAAATAGCTTTCACTGTCATGAATTTTAAGGTCCATTAGTGAACATAGGCAAGCAAACAGACAAAGCTGTATTTTAACAAAACTGTTATACTAGTAACAGAGATACCTATGTGGAGACCAGTATTGGAAAACTGTATGTGCAAATCTCAACTATGAATAACTTTGTAAATCATGGTCCTTTAATGAAACAAATTTTTAAAAAAATAAGCAATGATTAACTTAATGTATCTTCATAATATCCTTTTCTCCTAAAAGTCCTCAGATTCGAGAGCAAACAACAGACTCTAAACTAAATTTCTCTTTGTTTTTGGTGTTGTTGAGGTCTGTGAAGACTTCCCTCCACCCTGCCTTACTGCAGTTTCTAATTTTCCTTTTTAACTGGAGGAAATAAACAGGAGAGCTTTCCTCTCTGGGTTCATCACCAAACATTCCGATTTGTATATAATGGTATAAGTGGATGCTCATTACTCTAGAAAAAGAAAACATGGATGAAAGTGCCTTTAGGCAATTAAGAGAAAAGACCTTAAAATCTGGCCTGTTGAAATTTAAAGCAATCGCCACTACCCGACCTTCGAACTCTGTCATGTCTTGGTCTGTAAAAGCCTTTTTCACATACTTAGGACAAATACCTGTTTTATTAGGAAAACGGTGTCATGTGTAATCGAAACAGTTTCTTATTCTTCAAAAGAACCAGAGAGTCCTTCAGTTTACACATGTACTCATAGTCTGAAGAAAATGCCAAGATCTCTGGATCAAATAATAGATCATTTATCTACTTCTACTCAGAAGATTATTGTTGTTTTTTGTCTTTGGGCCACCCCTAGCAGTGCTCAAGGGTTTCTTCTGGTTCTGCACTCACAAATCACTTCTGATGGGCTTGGGGGTGGGGGGAGGACATGTGGTATATTGAGAACAGAACCAGGGTTGGCCATATACAAGACAAGTGCCCAACCCACTATACTATCTCTCTGGTCCCCTACTCACATTTCATCACTGATGTCTCATAACTTCATTTCCTGCAAGGTAGGGGTCAGATGCTTATTCCATGCATACTGGGATTGTACCTGAGGTTTGGAATTTACGTAGAAAGACTGACACACAATCTTCCCTACACAGAGGGGTCTAGAATATAAATGTAAAATGTAAACATTTACAATGTAAACACAGTCTCTGGGATGGGGCAGAGACATTTCTACCTCGGCATCTAGCAGATGGCTCAAGGTAAGTCTGTATTTCTCTGGGATAATATTCTACAGTATACTGCTCAGGGCTCTGAAGGATATTTCTCATCAAATCACTGTTTCACTAGGTGCATGATTCCTTTTTTTGCTCAGAAATCACACAAAAAGCAAAAACATCTTAACAGGAATTAGAAAGTTTACGTAAATGACATCAATATAATTGTGATTCATGTTGAATTTCAAGCTAAAATATTGTCTAATTTCATTTTTTTCCTGTTTTTTGGGTGGTACTCAGCCATGCTCAGGGATTACTCCTGACTATGCCATTAGGAATTACTCCTGGCAGTGCTCGCGGGACCATATGGGATGCCAGGGATCAAATCCAGGTCGGCTGAATGCAAGGCAAATGTCCTACCTTCGGTACTAACCACTCTGGCCCCATTGTTTAATGACCCCATCATCTTGATGCGGTCACAGAGAAAGCTGGAAGTTTTGGAATAATATCTTCTCATACTAAACAATTTGGATCTGATCTAGCAGTGTGCTAGAAGATGGTTAACTGTTGCTGAAGCAGTACATTGAAAAGGTTAAAAAATCGGCTAGACAGATAGTACCGGGATTACATCATTTGCTTTGCATGCAGCTGACCCTGGTTAGATTCCCTGTACCACATAAGGTTCTCTGTGAACCACCAGGAATGATCCTGATGCCCAGAGCCCCGAGTAAGCCCAGAGCAAAGTAGGGTGTGCCCCGCTACCCGGGGGGTGAGGGGGAAAATAAAAGCACATCGGAATGTGAATATCAAAAGAATAAGTCTAATATGATACTACATTTATATTCCAAAAAGACATGTTAAGCATGAATTGGGGAGTGACATGCCTAATTAGAAAATTCCCACATAAATTTAGGAAAATGTGCTAAGCAGGCCTTAAGACATCTTCCAATGTTTTCTCTTCTTTTAGTTCTGCCTAGCATGCAAATAGATTCTGCGAATGGAATAATTTATTACTCTTGTGCTTATGTGACATCATACGATGTTGGTAACATAATTTTGCAGGTGTAACCCAAGTCTCTAATCAATTTACTTTGAGTTTATCAAAAGGTAAATTATTCCAGGCAGATTTGATCTAATCAGGTGAGCTCTTAAATGAATGTCTCTTGTCAGTGGAAGTCTGTTTTAGAGCTGAACATGATTCAGCTAACAAGGAGAAAAGAAATATAGATGTCAGTTACGTCCACATATTTGTAAAATACATAATGTAGATGACCAGAGTTTCAGCTTACATCAGGGTCCTAAACAATTCCTTGATTTCAACCTGGTAAAACTTGAGTGGAGCAACCAGCCAACATGTAAGATCATTGACTTATGGAAATGTTGAAGAATAAATGTGTGTGCTATTGAATAAATGTGTATACTGTGCTTGTGATAATTTGTTAAGAAGTAGCAAGAATCTAATGAATGGATCAAATATGTATAAAATAAAATTTGCATTATGTAGAAAATAGTAGTCAATATTATATAAAACAGTATACTACATTAATTTAAACGAGAGAAGCATATAATCATCTCTCTAAATGCATAAAATGATAACATTTTATATCAATGATACAAGCAATTAAGTAATTAACGCTAGAAATAAAGAAGTTACCATTCTTAGCACAGAATTTATTTAAAGACTTGTAGACAAATTGGTTGCTACATTAACCAAAGATCTAGAAATCAAAGATGTAAAGTTTGAAATACCAAGAGACGAAATTATCATTTGTAAACAATATGCTGTAAACCATCTAATCCAGAAGATTATAGGAAGGGAATTTTTAATAACAAAATAATTGGGTAAGTATGGAAAAAGAATGATATATAAAACCTCTCGTTATACAACAATGAAGAATTTTAAAACGTACAAACTCCAACAAAATCTTAAAAAATAAACCATGTCATTTTTAGTTTGGGGTCCACATCTGGCATTGCTCACGGCGTACTTCTGGTTCTCTGCTTAGGAATCATTCCTGGCAAAGCTCAGGGGCCCATCTTGGGTGCTGGGGTTGAACCCAGGTTGGCCATGCACAAGGCAAGCACTGTTCCTGCTGTACTAGGTTTTCTCACTCAACCAGGCCATTGTTTTTTCTTTGTTAGGTCACACCTGGCGATGCACAGGGGTCACTCCTGGCTCTGCACTCAGGAATTACTCCTGGTGGTGCTCAGGAGACCATATGGGATGCTGGGAATTGAACCCAGATCGGCCACGTGCAAGGCAAACGCCCTTCAGTACTATCACTCCAGTCCCAACCAGGCCATTTTTAACAGCAAAATTATAAGGTCACTGAGGCTACAATAAAATATGAAAACCGAGGGCCAGGGAGGTAGTACAAAGTGCTGGAATGTATGCTGGACACGCAGAAGTCTGATTACCACTGGGAGTGGCACCAAACCAATATCTCTCTCTCTCTCTGAAAACCTAAAGAGAATGAACCTTAATAAAGAAAGTTCGGGCATTTTCTCAGAAAGAAAACCCCAATGTTTTAAACATGAAAATTAGCCACAAATTAATCTATAGGTTCATTTTATATACAATAAGATGTGCTCAAAAGTTTCTCATGTAGTCTGAAAACTAGATTATGAAATTTCAATCTAAGAGTTAGTGTTTTAAAATAAATAAAACACTCTTAAGGAAGAGGAGGAAATTTATGATCATTCAATTGTTATAATTCAATTGTTAAAAATTTGGAGCAAGCTGCTATATATTTTATGGAATTAAAAATAAAAACTGGGACCAGAGGGATAATATGGAGTTAAGGCACTTGTCTTGCATGCTGGCAACCAAGGTTCCATCCCTGACACCCTAGACAGTCCCCTGAATATCACCAGGTGTAGCCTCAAAAAAAAATCCCAAAACCCGGAAAATAAAAACTGATATGAATCGAATTCTTGGTTAAAAGTAACATTAGTGGGGCCGCAGAGAGAGGGCTGGAGAGAAAGACTGGGGGAAAGCACTTACTTGCCTTGGATACTTTATTTTCCCTGGCAGTAAATCTGCTCTTCCAAGCACCATCAGAGGTCACTCCTGAGCACAGAGCCAAGAGTGGCCTCTAGGCAGACATCATATTGTGGTCCCACACCCCTAAAGTCCCTTTCCTCAAAGTAAAAAGGAATGTAGCGTTAGAGTTGAAAATAGCTCTAGGGGCCACATGGAGGGTGGGATCCACAGCTCCCAAAGGAAAAAAAAAAAAACAGGTTCCAAAAAGAGCCGAGATCATCGGGAAGTCCCAGATGGGGTAGGTACCGCATCCCACCTCCCCCAGATGGAACCCCGGTGACCAGAGGCCTCTACAAGCACAGCTTGAGTATGCGGGAACAAGGACTTTTCCTCAAATCTGCCGGGACTACAACTCCCAGGTAACCTCTGATTCCGGAAGTCACGCCCACAGCCCGCCCCCCCAGCGCCATCTTTACAGCATACAGCCGAAGAGAAGGGCCACATGGAGGGCGGGATCCACAGCTCCCGAAGGGAAAAAAAAAAAAACAGGTTCCAAAAAGAGCCGAGATCATCGGGAAGTCCCAGATGGGGTAGGTACCGCATCCCGCCTCCCCCAGATGGAACCCCGGTGACCAGAAGCCTCTACAAGCACAGCTTGAGTATGCGGGAACAAGGACTTTTCCTCAAAACTGCGCGGCCGCTTATGCGGCCGCGCGACATCTCTCTATAAACAAAGTGATCCATGGGAAGTAAACCACCCAACGTTTCTCTCTGAAAATCAGAGTTAAGTTTGGAGCACGGCCACAGCCCCAGAAACACAAGGACTTAATGCAGAACCCAGCAGCTTGGAGCAGAAAAGTGAAAGGACTATGCCTTAATCCAGGCCATCATGTCTGTCCGGAGGGGAAAGGGGGTTGCCCCATTCGCCCTCTCTTCTCTGGAAAGAAGGATGGCGGCCACATGGGAGCCTTGTGGACATCAGGCATGAGCCGGGGGAGTGGGGGCGACTAAACCCTCATGGGAAGGGGGGCGTTCCGGTCCGTCCTTCACCCCCTACCGAGGCCACCAGTTGCCCCCCATTAGCGACTCTCCAGCACGGCCACGACTCCAGAGCACAGAAACCAATTTCTTAACTATCTGACTTTCAGTAGAAATACTTCCAGGGTCAATAAGTAAAATAGCAGAAATCCAAAACCAACATTTAATTCTTGAACCCAGCTGTAGAAAGCAAATCACTTCACAATGCTTTTTCAGCATGTCTGAGTTGGGGGGGAGGGTAAACTCTAAATAATGTGGTGAATCTTTTATTGAAACAATGAATCTAATCAAAGCAGATAGAGTGTTAACTAGAATTCATCTGCCTCACAGGGACTGGGAGGGGTGGGAGGTGGGGTTTTATTGGGGTTCTTCATGGTAAAAAATAAGTATTGGTAAAGGGAAATGTGTTTGATATTTGCATGATTGACACCTAAACCTGAAAGCTTTGTAACCTTTCCCACGGTGATTCAATAAATAAATAAATAAATAAAAATAAAAAAAAAAGAAAATAGCTCTAGAATAGCACTAGCGTACCAGCTGAGTGAATGCATGGCTGAGTCCTTTGAATGCAGGAGATCTGGGTTTGATACCTTAATTTTTATGGTAACCTTTGGAACAAAACCAATGTGGCCAAATACCAACTCAGGGAGGGGGGTGTGCTGGGGACAAAAAGTTGTACTAGAACTCATGTCCAAAAGGACCAACAATTAATAAATAATCCTGAGACCTTCACTAGTTACATAGACAATTACTCCAAATTTTTACATCATTCCAGTCAATTGTATTATATATTTAACAAAGATGATCTGGTAAATCAAAATGATATAACTTTAGGAAGGGGATACAGAAACTCTCTTAAATGAAAATGAGAAATGATTTTTAAGAAAACATAAATGAATCTATAAAGTAAGATAATCTTGATTGCATTAAACTAGCAATGGTAACAACAATGCCAAACCCCAATCATTGAAATATGACAGGAAGTCTAAAGAAATGTCAGAGGCTGGAGATTATGATGTAAATAGTTACATTTTACTTGAATTTAGTTAAATATAGTGGCCTAATAACAAAGAGAAGACATTTAACTCAGATTTGCAATTTAATTCTGACTTTGACATTGTCTGTAGAATCATACATAACTCATCTGAGCATGTTTCTCTAGCAGGAAAATGAGAAAAGAGGGTAGCAGAGGATTCATTCATTATTTACAGAGCATCGACCAGTGCCCAAGTTCCCTAAATACCAAGGGAATAAAAATATTTGATGTTTATAGAGGATATTTTCATTCATGAAACTACTTTGCTATTTTTATTCTTTACAAAATAACAAAGTAAAGACTCAGCAAAATAGAGGCAACGGAGCAGAGAATTCATCTCAATTAGACCAAAGGGTTTTTCACGAGACCTGGAGGTCTTAAAGGGAGTCCTCAGGAGAATGTCAGACTATAAACACTGGCAATAAAATGTTTTACAGGAAAAATTTCCATGATGTGTATTAAATCGAAATACCCTCTTTAATTCTCTGGTGAATGGAAATGTGGTAACCCTTTCAAAAACCAAAATGAAGCCTTTCTCAGGGCCCTCACTTGCTAGCAATTTAACTTTTATTTTTGCTCTCATGTGTTCGTTTTCCTCACTGAAGTTGACAGAGGCTGAGGTATTGGGGTGTTAGCAGAGCAGAAGGGACTTCAGTTCAGTGTTTCTGCTGACGTTGCTGTTCCACGGTCCTTTCTACCTGCTTTTAATTTTGCCAAACTGGACAAGGAAGTCATGATTCAACATGAACACATATTCAGCATACCAGAGAATCTAAGCAGTGAGAATCTCTCTTCTCCTAACTCACCAATTCTCTCTTTCTCTCTCTCTCTTACAGATGTTACTATTCCCAAGAAGTGGATTCTCTGTTCATCCCTCAGACCTCAAAGCACTTACTTTTTTGCTTTTTTTTGAAAAGTCAGATCTCTTAAAAATGACTTGAGGAGAGAAGCCTTAAGCCACAAGATAGTACCTCAATTCCTTATTCTGAAATATCAGCGTGAAAGAGTTTGATCTATAGGCACAAACCCCTAGAGGAGATGGAATTTTTTTTTGCAGGAAACTTCATGAACCATTTACCTTCAAATAATTGTTTTCATTATCCATTTTCACGAGGTACTCTGATCTCACAAGTCAAAGAGAGTCAAAGAAATGATGACATTAAATTTATGAATAATTCCGATTGTCATAGTCAAATTTCCCTTTTTATAGTTACTACCCATTTTCCCCTTTGTATATGTCAAGAACTCAAGGTAAATCACAATAAAAATCTTCATATTTTCCTTGTGATTTCTCATTTTATGGTGGCTCAGGGATCCACAGTAACCTTAATAATATATTTATCTGTGACAGATAGAAGGATGTAAATTGTTGTTTGGACATTCCCATAAGACATTGTCTCAGTCTTTGAGTTTTCTGTGTGCTTAAACTTACTTTATGTTTAAGTGTGTTTCTTGTAAGTAGAAAACAAAGTTTAAATTGATTCTGCTGAGCTCAGCCATTATTAAAAGGAGTCTACTTTGAGTTAACTATCAATTTATTTCTCCAACTTCATTTCTTCTTATGAAAGCTTGAAACATTTTTTTAATTCAAGGTTGTGCCCAACTACTTTGGACTTTTTAAACTTCTACTTTTATAGTTATATAAGTGACAGTAAAATTTACATAATAAAGTCTTAGGTTATGCAAGATCTCTACGTGCCATTAGAAATGCAGTACATTAATTATGATCAATTTCATATTCCATTTTAGACATTTTTCCTTTTGCTTCCATAAAATCCCTCTGGAAAAAAACTGCAATCTCAGATAGGGAACAGTTATTTAGATTTACCCATATGCAAAAGAATTTAGTTATTATTTTCACTTTTTATGGTGCCAGAGATAGAATTCAGGGCCTCCCATATGCAAGGCAAATACTCTACTGTTGAACAACATTCCAGTCCCTGTTAGCATTTAGCTATGTCTGTATTTTTATCCTAGTAAAATAAACAGGCTGCTGTTCTTTGATTCCTAGGATTCGTTTCTGTTCTTCTGAAGTGCATTCCTGTCATAATGTTGTTCAAAAAAGAGATTTAAATGTTTGCTATAAAATATTGAACACAAAGCAAAAATTTATTAATCTCTATGGTAATAGGTGAAATATAGCTTACTCAAAAGATGATCTTAGTGACTAGGTTATAGAAGAGAGTGAAGGATAAAGAACGAAGAGCTAGGACAATGAACAAGGTATTTAATTGTTTAGGAAAAGGGAAAATATAAGTTGAGTTCTATATTCCCTAATGAACAAAAACCAAATTTCATTTCATTTAACAGTTTCATAATTCTCTTAACCTGCTTACAAACATTATTGCCTCTGCCCATAGAATCAGATCTCCTTAGGTGAATTTTTCAGAAAATGCTCTTATTTGACTATCACTAGAATTTTACTGTACTTCGTATCCTTTCTTTAACTCTGTCCTAATTTTTTTTTATTTCTCACAAATGAAATGATAATGCTTTACTCATTTCATTTTCCCCCTAAATTTTTTTATTAATGCACTGTGATTCATAGTTGGGTGTTAGACCTGCAATGTTCTACCACTGATCCTGCCACCAGTGAATCATGAAGATATGGTAGTTATATACAGTGGAATACTACACAGCTGTAAGAAATGATGAAGCCATACAATTTGTTGCAACACGGATAAAACTTGAGACTATCCTGATAAATGAAGTAAGCCAGATATTAAAAACAGGATGATATCACTCAGATATTGTATTCAGAGTAATTGGATAAGGAACTGCAGTGGTTTAAAGAGGGGATGCCTAGATCACCCTATCCTAATATTTTTAGCAGAGATTTTTATGATGTCTAATTTAGTTTGGGGGGAAAGAGAGATTGGGTATTTTGAATATGTCTTTTGTCCTCACGTTAACTTCCTTACAGAATTATAATTCTAGATGGGAAGTTCTCATTATGCCTTTAACATAGATAATCTCTCTGATAACTATTGTTTTCATAGTAATTTTTCTTTCTGACTGCTTTTGGCATTTTTTTCTGTTCTGTTGCACAGATCTCATATGTGTTTATATGTATTGATATTATTTTACTGAATTTACTGGGGGGAGGGGAGGATCCCCCCAAAATCTCTGGAAATCTTTGGGCCTGTTTCATTGAATATGCTAACTGGACCAATGATTCAATGCCAGTGTCCAAGGGTATGGTGCTACTCTAATAAGATAGTTCTGGAAGTTACTAGGGCATCCTGGAAGTGCTCAGGAGCTTCTAGGGATACACATAGTGATTTTCAGGGGACTATATGTTGTTCATATTGAACCTGAGTTGTGCATGCAAAGAATGTGGCTTTACCCACATGTTCTCTTTCCACCCTCTCTTGTCTTGTGTTTTGTACCTCATTCATTGGTGCTCAAGGCTTACTTTTGCTCTGTGCTTAGAGATAACTCCTAGAAGTGCTCAGAGGGCTCATATGTGCTTTTTAGGATCAAATCCAGGTCACTTAGTTAATTTTATTATGAGTTCAACTCCTCTGATTTTCTAATGTCCAAGATGGAAGTCCTTGAGGTTATGCTGGTGACAATTTTTCCTGAAGTGAAAGTTCTAGCTATGTGCTCAATTTTTGGCCAATTGTTTTGCTACATTTACTATACGTAAATGAGAAATTAAACCATGAGGAGGTCATTGTGTTAATTGAAGCAAAATTAGACACATCAACAGAAAATAAAGGCAAAAGAGAAACTCCCAGGTAACAAGCATACATGCATTGGAAGACAGTCCAAATTTGAGCAGTCAGAATGGGAGACTAGGAGAAATGGTACACAAATACACAAATAATAAACAGGAAAATACTGAAAATGTCATGTTAAATGATGTATTCACCACATAGAGAGCATAATGTGAAAATCGGTATTCATGGAAATGTGTGTAAAAGGATAAAATATTATAAATGAGAAGCCTTTTTATGGCTAACAAAACATGAAATAAACATAAAAGGAAAAAGAATCACAGATTAGTACTAGATTCAGATATAAACAATGCTACTATTATCATAAGGTAGGATCCATAAGGTAGTACTTACTTTCTGTTAAACCAGAAGTTATATTTACATAATTACATTTATATTTGAGGAATAGAGGGGAAAGAATAAATGTGTATGTATGTCTTCATGTGGAGGGAATGAAAACAATAATAATTGATTGAAAAATTTTAAGATGCACTTAAAATGATAAAAAGTCTTGATATGCATATTTTTTAGAAAACTTGGAGGTGATTGCGATACAGACAGGATTTACAGGACAGAAATGAGTTGGGAAACTTGATCATTTGTTTTTCAGAATTCACCAGAGGGGTTGTGGGGGGTCTCTGAGAGGCAGAGATCTAAGAGACCAAATGAGATTGTGATGTCCTGCTCCCGCAATCACAAGCTGGCTGTGATTCTGCCCCGTGGCATCTCTTGTGCCACTGTGGATGGTGAGATCTTTGTGGAATCACAACCAAGTGTGTGCTTACAGCAAGGATAACAGTGGCAGCAACAACAATAAGGCAAGATGAAAAGAAGAAGGGGTTTACCTAAATAATACCTAAAATTAAAAAGAAATACTTAAAATGAATCTTCTAAGGAGAATTTCTAACACAGAAAAACAATCACTTACAAGGTGAATAAAAATTGTGATGAGGGAGGAGAGAGAACTTAAAGGTGAAAGATGAACTTATGGTCTACAAACTGGGAGAAATGGAGATAACCTCAGAGATTACTGTTCTAGTGATGGACTCACCAGTATGCTTCATTGTCAGGGTGAGAAAGAAGGGGTCTGATGTCACCTCTGAGAGAACCAAGGTGCACTTCCTTTTTTTGTTTGTCTGGTGTGGTAGATTTTGGGCCACACCCTGCAATGTTCAGGTTACTCTTGACTCTGCAATCAGGAATTACTCCTGGTAGGCTTGAGAGACCATTTGGGATGCTAGGAATCAAACCTGGGTTATCCAGTTGCAGGACAAATGCTCTACTTTCTGTACTATCCTTCCAGCCTCCCAAGATGCTATTAGATAAAAAGTGCCTGATACCCCAATTTTACCATTTATTTTCTTAAGAACACATACAAATGATTAAAATCTTCTTAATTTTCTAAATCTGGAGAAGAAACAATGATAAAAATGAATAAATATGAATAGAAAAAGAGAAAAGTGAGATTCTGAAAATTGTGTGAGATTATATAACACCATGTTCTTCCTGACAGTGAGATAGTATATCTGAAAATGATGTAACATCTGACTATAAAATGTTAGCATTTCCTGGTTATTAACTGGTGACTAATGGTGCTTAATATTTTGTCTTTTTACTTTACAAGATAGATTTAAACAGACTTAAGCAAAAATTTGTGATGAAGACAGTTATTGGCTTTCCACAAGAAGTTAGTCAGCAGAAGAAATCAAAAAACAGAAACAAAGAACAAAAAACAAAGCCTAGTGTCAGTTTAATTTCTTGTAGACATGAACAAATGTTGACAAAAGGTAAGTATTGCTTTTGACTTTAATTCAGAAAATAACATTTTGCTTCTGAAAGGAAACTCATAGAAAAGAAATGATGGTGAAAACAAGATTTGGCTTGGTCACGAAAGACTAGCTTGGGATCCTAGAAAGAGGTAAGGCAGATTTTCTTGTTTGATATGCTTCCACAGTAAAGAAGCATTGACTGACTTCTCAAGTCTGAAATTATTTGAATGTTTCCTAACTAATTTTCTAAGTAACTAATTGATTCTTTTTGATTTTGCTCCTAATGTGGCTGTATTTAGATTATTGTCCTGGTTTCATCTAAGAGATGTGGGGTGCTTCCTTGTTTGTTTGCCCAAGAATTGAAGCTCAGCTTTTATTTACTGCTCTAATGTGTGCTTTCATCTAAGTAAAGTAAAAGTAAAGGCCCTCCTGTTGATCATCGATTTGCTCAAGCGGGCCCAGTAACGTCTCCATCATGAGACTTGTTGTTACTGTGTTTCGCATATCGAATATGTCACGGGGAGCTTGCCAGGCTCTGCCGTGCGGGCGAGATACTCTCGGTAGCTTGCCGGGCTCTCCGAGAGAGGGGCAGAGGAATCAAACTCGGGTCGGCCATGTTGGCTGCGTGCAAGGCAAACACCCTACCACTGTGCTATCGCTCTAGCCCCAGTGGCGCAATCGGTTAGCGCACGGTACTTTCATCTAAGAAGAACCATAATTTGGCTGTTTTGATAAAATTTGACTGGCACTGCTGATCCTACTCCTTGTGGAGGTGCCTCCTACAAAATCTCAAGAGATTCTCCTTGAGATTGAGAGATTTTTTTTATCCAAGAGACTAGAAAACATAAAACTGAAATCTAAAATGTCTTTAATATATTTTTAAAGTATATCTTAGTTCTTTAGTTTTACTTATATTTATTAAAATTAATTTATATATTATAAAATTATAATAATAAAGATATTTGTCAAAATTTCTATTTGAATCCACTGTTTATATGACACAATCTTCAAGGATTTCTGCCTTTTGGAAATGGAACAGTGGATTAATATTTTAAAATTGACTTTTTTCCTCTTAAGTATTTAATTTTTAAAATAAAGACACTTCTGTTAAGATTTATAAAAATGAACCTTTGAAAGAAATTATCATGGACTTTGGAGATGAGAAATATATCAATGAACTGCACACACGCTTTTCATGCCTGAAGGAGTACTGAGTTTGATCTCCAGCACTGCGTTGTCCCTAAGCACCACCAGGCGTGATCTCTGAGGACAAAATGAGGACCATCACTGCTTTGAGCATCACTGGGTATTATTCCCTAGATAATAAAAGTCATATAACATCTTTGTTCTTCCTAAGAACAGTGAAGCAAATTTTTATCTGTGTAACTTTCTTGAGTTGACCCAAA
The DNA here is from genome assembly GCF_029834395.1 of Sorex fumeus. Lineage (NCBI taxonomy): Eukaryota > Metazoa > Chordata > Mammalia > Eulipotyphla > Soricidae > Sorex > Sorex fumeus. The sequence goes on along the minus strand of NW_026606134.1, from coordinate 4,344,510 downwards.
TTGGCAATTTTGACCACTGTGTTACCCAACTTGGGATTCTGGACCAGGGAACAGTTCTAATTATCCTCAATTTATATTTGCTGGCAAGGAAAACTCTTCATATTTATTTAATAAGTCTGATTCATGTAGAAATGAACTTCAGCATATTATATTTTGCCACGAATTATACTGTTTTTATTTCATTTTAATTGTGACTATAGAGAACTGTTAAAGTCAATGAATTACTGGGAGAGAATCTTATGAAGTATGGATCGGAATGATGTTATTAAATCCTGTAGAAATATATTGGTTTAGAAGTTTCACTACATCAATTGAAAGCATATACTATTAATAAATTTATTAGGGTTTACATAATTTTTAACCACTGTACCCTATAACTTTAACAAGTATAGATTATATATATGGTGTCTGAGAAATAGTAAAGTGGGTAAAGTATTTGTCCTGCAAGTGGCTTCCCCTGATTCTATCACTAGTGAGACCTATGATCCCCAAAGTACTGTCAGGATCATTCCATGAGCACTTAAGTGTGTGTACCAGAAACCCAAAAAGAAAAATAAATGACTTGATACATAAAAGTTCATTAAATATTTATAAAATTTGTTATTTAACGAAACAGTGGAGAAATCTGAATTGATATCTGTGTAAATACATAAAGTGTCAAAGCAGAAAGTTTTCTTCCAAGCTAAAAATCTTCCTAAATAGTTTAGGCCACAGAATAAAAGGCATTAAAGAACTACAGACTTTTACCTGGCCTTATATTTCTCAAACAATAGAGGAGTTAACAGTGGAAGATGAGGTGTGATGTAGCACATAAAATTGTGTCATCCTGAATCTTCTGAAGTGATATTTCCCACATTCTTTATGTGGTTAATGTGATGAGAGAGAGAACAGAGAGACAGAGAGACAGAGAGACAGAGAAAGAGAAAAAGAGACAGACAGAAACAGATTGAGAGAGAGAGAGAGAGAGGGAGAGAGAGAGAAGGGGTCAAAAACAGTTTAAAAAGTCTGACACAAGTTTCCAACTGCAATTATTTGAAGAGATTTCATTTTGATGAAATTGCCTAACTCTCTAACTTGTTAAGAGCTTTGACAGAGCACATTTTTATATAGAAGTATTTATATAAACCTGTTTCCATAGTTTCTAGGTTCTCTGAAACTTTGTCTTAGCAGAAGACAAAAGAAATGTTCAAGGACATCCTTACTGAAGAAACTCCTTTAAGACTTTCACTAAGAAGTTATTACTGGAAACCCTAGGCTGGCATTGTGCTTCTGGGAACCTAACAAGACAAAGTTCTTCAGAACAGAATTATTAAGAATAACCAGAGAGTAGAAATGATGCTTTTGTCAAGATGGTGCTAGAAATGAGGCGTCTTTTCTTCTACTACCACAGAACTTTCATGTATGAATGTAGGTTGAACACAGTTGTACCTACCAGTGATGTGACAATCAGTCCAACCAGGAGTCAGCTCTTCAAACTGCTTGAATTAATTACTTTTTATATGATTGGAAATGTCATTGGGAAATCTAGCCAGAAAAAGGCAGGTAGCATTTAGTGGCACAGAAAAGAGTAAAATTAATGCATGGACGTGATTAAAAAGTATAGAGTATTATTCAAAGTAAGTTAAAATGGACCAAGTATTTCTTTATGTCTAAAGATAATATGAACTCTGGGATCAGAAAGAATCCTGAAGAGGTCAGAGGACATGCTTTCATGTTGGAGTCCTGAGTTTGATCCCTTGGCACGACATGGTTCCTTGAGCAGATCAGGAGTAACTGTGAGGCTAGAGTAGCTTCTGAACACCACCAAGTGTGGATCCCCAAAACCTATGCACACTGGCTTTGTGTCACTGACACTCCTCCATCTAAATAGCAGAAACATCACTTTTGTTATGTGAGACAGTTGTTTTAAGAGGACATCCAATGATCCTCTATACATTCTAAATCTAGAAAGAATCACGCAGGTGTATGGAAGGGTATGGTTCAGCTCATAGATTGGTCCATGAAAATATATGAAATTGGTGCTCAAGTTTTTATGTTCTATTGAACACAAGTGGTTAATGCTGATTGTTTAAATGGATCTTGCACATCTCTATGATATATGTCTGTTTATAATCTATTTCTGTATCTATCTGTTCATCAGTCATCTTCCATGATCTGACCTTTGCAAGCTAGAGACCCAGGAAGCTTTAAAGTATAATTTAGTGTAAGACAAAACTCTGACAACTATGGGGACTTATGATATAACTCTAGTATGAGCCACTGAGGCAGGAAAAATCTTTCTCCACTTTATGTTCTATAGAAACCCTCTGTGGATAGGAGACTATCCAATCACATTAGACTCAGAAATCTACATTACTAACTCATTGATTTAAATGCCAGTCTCACCTGGAAATACCTCCAGAGATATATCCAACAACAATGCTTTACTTGAACCCCTGTTTACTCGATAGAAAATTAACCAGCAACTGAAGGACAAAAGAAATTTTCCATTGTCTTGGAGCCAACTCATTCTCATTGGTCAATTTCCTCTATCTTCTGCTTTCCATCATGGAGAGACTCAGTTCACACCTAAAGATTCTTTTGGGCCACAGTGAAATTAGTTCTACATTACAGCTTCCCATCCTACATTTCGAGTTTTCCCCGTGATTTATCACTTTCCCTCACAGAGCTGTGAGTAAATTAATGTTTGTATGCTCTTTGAAGCGCCATCTGCCATCTGTGACTTATGTCTTGGTATATCACAGTCTGTATGACACCTTTGCTCAAAATGAGTCACTGCATCTTTGCTTACTATACACCAACTTGGCGTGCAGCCATTTTCCTCAGCATTTTACAACTAAGCCACATCGCCTTATTTGGGGCTTCCAAACCTCCCAGAGAGGATCTCATCATACAGAGAGCTTCATCATTTCCACGTCCTCTGTGTCTTAGCTTTGCAGTAGTTATCTGCGGACTTTCAAAACTGCTAGGTAAGCTTCTGTAAACTTTAAAGTTTTTCACTAGAGTCCTCAAACATTTTATCAAACTTTTTCCCTGAATTCTACAAATTACAAGCAGTACAAGCAGTGTTTAAAATTCTTTTAAATCTGATCATCCTGTCCATTTAAATCATTAGCTCTCAATATGAGATAACTGCAAATTCAACACCTCCTACAGTTAATTCTTTATTCAGTCAGGCCCATCAGCATACCCACAGCAATTTTCTTCTCTTTCAGGGGCAGTTTACCCCCATCCTTCCAAAAACTCAAGTCAAATGCTCTGCAGTCATCCTATAACCATGAAGATTGGTTTCCACTGATTCTCGAGGACCAGAATGCATGGCAGCCTGAGAAAGAATTTCATCAGCAATGCAACATGCTTGCAGGTTGGAAGGTGGAGGACGCAGGCCCTCAGTACAATTCTCTTCTCTGCAGAGTCTGAAAAAAAGGGTTTTTACTGGCAAAGAACAAGGAAAGAAGGGTGGGTTGTAGACTGGAGGTTTCCAGCACGAACAATGACTCTCTTCACTGTTTGGTTTCCTGGGTACCCTTCCTCTTATCTACAAGCTTAAAGGAAGGACAAATTAAGGACTTGATGAGGAACACGGTCTTTAGGCTTGGAGGCAAAGGAGATAATAAGAAAAGGACCAGTGTCATTTTCTGAAAGTCTGTTCTTCCTAATTCCTCTGGGTTGGTTTTAATTCTTGTTTTCTCTTTCCCAGGTTAAATCCACCCATGATAAATACCATCCACAGTATTCCTAGAAGAAATGTCATTTTCTTCCCCCATACATTACCTTTGCTATCGTTTTTGGACTGCTGTCACATGATCTCTTCCTTGAATTTCCATCACCCAGTTTCTAATCTCTTCACTTTGGCACATGTTCTCTGGCCTGTCATAGTAAGAGCGATCAAGACAACTGGGTTAAGGCATAAAACACAGTACTTCTGACTCCCTGGAGTTCTACAGTGTTCAAAATGACTTTCCAGATTTCAGAATACTTGATTCTTCCATCTGTTCCACTTCACCTGGCGAACATTTCCTCTTCCGCAGGCTGTTCTGGCCTTTCTGGATTCCATTCCAGTCCTCTAAGTCCCTCCCAAGGCCTCTCTTCTTCCTGTTAGAAATTCTTACTCCCCTCTCCTCGTTTCCTCATATTCACATGATTTATTTTTCTGTCATTGTATCTTTATTACTTTGGCCCATGGATTTGTTATCCTCACTAAAACAATAAAAAATGAAATTGATATATAAAGTAGTTAGTTGGACTTCTGCAACAAAAAATAGGCAAGCACAAACTAAAACTTAGAACATTCCCATGTTACTTTCTTTGCAGTTTTCCCAAATATCTTGGTTTGATATTATAAGTTCTCCATTTCAATAGTTTTCTGAAATCTAAAGAAATACTAGGGCTCCGAGTTACTCAGGGCTGATCAAAGAAGGCGTGGGAATTTACCACAATAAGTCAATCAAACTGGCACTTTCAAATTCCTGTCCTGTGGGGGTCAGTCACAGAAAAACAACACAAAGAGAACACACAGAATATACACAAGGAGACAAACACACAAGAACTGTCTGAACTTTAGCGTTCCCTGGACAGCTCTCAGTGAGCTCATATGCCAGCATTTTATTCAGTACAATATCGCCCACCACTCCCAGATCCCTGCGCCCAGCATAGGAACATTGTCTGCCTTGACAGAGACTTTCATGACACTTTGTGAACGCATCAAAATTCAACAGGTGTGGAGCTGGAGCAATAGCACTGTGAGTAGGGCATTTGCCTTACATGTGTGTGACCTGGGTTTGATTCCCAGCATCCCATATGGTCCCCCAAGCACTGCCAGAAGTAATTCCCAAGTGCAGAGCCAGGAGTAACCCCTGTGCATTGCTGGGTGTGATCCAAAAAGCAAAAATAAAATAGGTGTGATGTTGGAGCGATAGCACAGTGGTAAGGCGGTTGCCTTGCACAGAGCCAGCCTGGCCAGGCCAGGTTCAATTCCTCGGCCCCTCTCGGAGAGCCCGGCAAGCTACCGAGAGTATCTCACCCACAGGGCAAAGCCTGGCAAGCTCCCCATGGCGTATTCATTATGACAAAAACAGCAACAACAAGTCTCACGATGAGATGTTACTGGTGCCCACTCCAGCAAATCAATGAACAATGGGAGGACAGTGTTTGTTTTTGTTTGTAGGATAACATTTCTTTGTCCTTTCTCCCTTGCTACAAGGAGCTTAGGTTTATTGGGTCACATCCATCCCAGTGTTCCCGAGTCATTCCCATTCTTTTGTTTATGTGTAACTACTTCTCTATGCTCTCTTCCCTAAACAGTTAATCAGATTATTCCACTAACCAGTTTCTGTTAATTTGTAAGGTCAGTTATTTAGCACACTGAACTTATATTGTAAGTTAATATTGCCTTTCTCCTCTCCTTCTATCTTTTGAATAGTTTACTTTAAAGCAATATCCTTTTGTATAGACACAAGAAGACAATATTATGCTTTTGTAACATGGGATTTAATTGACTTTGAATATTTTTCATTCCCGGGCATCTGCTTTCTCAACTTAAGCCTCTGTTTCCCTCACTTCCTAGTGCCCCCAAAAGCAGGGTCCCGAAGAGGGACTGGATGGAACGAGGGCGAGTGGAAAGCTATGTGCTACCCTGGCATCAAGATGGACCTGGCCAAAGCACCACAATTCTTAAGTATAAGTTAAGAGTTTGATCATGGACAAATGCTGTCATGATCCAAAAGTAACGACTAGACTAGGACCCTGCTAGGGATAGGAAAGACTAATCTGGACTGAGCACTGTAGTCTGAGATCTGGATGACCCCAGGAGAACAATTCTATAAGCTTAATGCATCTATGACTATGTCCATAGAAAATGATTAATATTATGAATGCTTATATGTTTGCTGGACAAGGAGAGGACAAACAAACCCATGGGATTCCTGCTGAAAGAGAATCTGTCCTAGAAGCAGCATCCCCTGAAGGAAAGAACTTTACCCCTATTGATGTGACCACACCTATGTGTAAGCCCAGCCTCTCATGGTTTGGGGATTTAACTAGACTGTAAGAGTGGGCTGGGGGAGTGGGGGGAAGAAGATCAGATTGAGATCCAGAGCCAGAACCAGAAGGAGAAAGGGGTTCCAGATTGTGTCCCAGGAGAGAAGGAGGGAGAGACAGGAGTGAACATGAGAGTGGAATACACAGCATCTGATCAATCCACCAGCTTGGCCCTCATCTCCTCTGCCATCTGCCCCTTGGCCTGGACCGCCCTGGTTGTTGGGGTGACCTGGGCCCCATAGAATCTGGGCGGCCAGGGGAAGAGCCGTTAGGTCCACCCCCTGGCAGCCCTTGGACTTTGAAGAGCCGGGGTGCGTTACACAGCCAATCTGCAACCATCCTTGGAGTACAGAATAAAGCTGTAGCAATTTCTTATAGTTTTTGCCTATCTGCCCTCTACATCTAAAAGGCCCCAAACTGTTTTATTCTATGTTTTTTTTTCTAGGATCGGTTTTTCTTGCCTGTTCATATTCTAAAAGACCTAAACTGCTTTACCCAGGGGACTATCCCAACCTTTTTGGGGTTTTGTTAAGGGAATGATTTCCCACAATAAGACTTTCTGTTTGTCCAAGATCTGGAGGGCAGAAAATTTCTGTCAGTCAAAACAAGGTTGGGAGTAAAAATAAGGAGACAAAAATAGTTTCTTTGCTATCACCCATTTAGTTTTGTTTTTTACAAGGAATGAATAATCAATAAATTAGTACTCCTGGCTTTCCTTTTCCCTTCTTCCTTAGACAGTTTTATAGTAAATTTTATAGTAAAATATAGTTGAATAGGAAACTCTAATCTGGGCTTTCTATTCAAATGTAGAACTTATTTCTTTGCTCATTTGTTTAAAATCTTGTGAGAGTTGGAGCATTTAAAAAAGTATTCTGTGAAAATGGCACAGATCATCAACTTAGAGGTTGGTTCGGTCACGATCTGTGATAAACTAAGACAAAACCAACCCAAGACCACCATGTCCTGAATTCTTAATTAAATGAGCCATAGTTTCAACATGTGAATGAACCCAATGAAGGAAATAATATAGTTTTGTTGGAGTCAGTTAATTGTAACAAAGACCAAACATGTATAGAAAAGAATTGCAACCATGATAATAATAATTTACTAAGCTTTAAGGATAAAACTGATTCCATTTTAAAAATAAGGTTTAAAATGAGCATGGATCACTTCTTTTTCCCATTTGTACAGGGCTAATGCACTGTATTAAATATGTAAGGTCTTACCTATGTAGGTGTGATTACAGAAACTAATAAAATATTCTCAAAAAAAAAAAAAAAGAAATTTCCTCTCCCTTGCCTTTTAGATGCTGTTTCGATGACTGATGGTCGCACAGGATTGCTTGTTGAGTTCACACGTTAAATTGCAATTGTTGCCCTGGATCACACGTTAGGTTTCCAGCACTCACTCGGTGGAGTGAACCAAGGGTTTCAGTCCTTTAGTTGTGGATTTTGTACAAGTGTTACAACAGGGATGATGCTACAGGAGGCAGAACTCATAGATCTTTTTCCTTGAGGTGATCGCTGGGAATTGTCTTCTTTAGTTAGGTGTTTGCAGACTCCTGGCTGCAGTGCATCCGGCAACCACCCGAGGCTCTGAGGACCTCAGACAGCTGAGCTGCCAGGCACAGTGAGCAGTTCCCAGGATCCTGCTCAGCATATGGTGACTCTAAATATCAATCTCACACTTGCACGGCAGGCTTCTTAGTCACTGCGCCATCTCCTGGCTCCCAGTAATTCACTTTTTAATTGTTTCAGCTATTATAATTCTTCAAAGATAAGAGCTACCCATTTGGACTCAAAATGTATCTATTCTTAATTAGTTAGTCCACTACTATGGTTTGTAGAATCACGGAAAACTTAGGAAATGAATATTACAAGATTAAAAAAATAGAATAGCTTAATCTGTCTGGATCTCAACTCAGAAGGGGCTCAGCATTTTCTAGAAACAAGTTTGAGTTTGATGTGAATTTACAAGGACCAACTTGAAAATGTAGGGCTTCCTGTATGTTTTATCACTCTCTGGGTTTTCTTTCCCAGACTTATTATTCAAGTTCTTTGTACTTTACTTTCCTCAACTGTTCATTAATTTCAACAGGACAACTCATAACCTTAATATATTATATATTCATAAGCTGATCAAAATAGGGGAAAATATATAGCGTTACCAAATTTATGTAGCAATAATACTTCCCCACAAGAGTTGTGTAAAATGAAATGTCATTTTGAAATGTTAGGTTTAATCATTTTTAGAAACAGATATTTGTAAATATGTTGCAAGGATAGGTTTCAAGGGTATCTGAACATCTCTTATTAGAGAAAATCGGTATGTTTATTGCTCTTTATTTTTTCCTAATTTTTATTAAGGCACCACAATTTATAATACTGTTAATAGTGTTTTTTTTCATGAATATACTCTTATAATACCTTACCATCACCAGAGTGCCCACTTCCTTCCAAAAATGCCCCAAGGTTCCCTCCTATTTACTTCCCCTCCATCCATCCTTAGTAAATTCAGTTCTGTAGGCCAACTCTAATTCACTTGCTCATTTTTTTATTTCCTTACTCTATATATCCTATACATGAGAGAAATCATTCTGTATCTTCCACTCCCCTCTGACAGACTTTTTATTCTATGTGGTTCCCTCTAGTCCCACCTACCTAGTAAACAAATTACATGGATAAATTTTTTGAATAACTGAGTAGTATTTCATTGTGCGTATATACCACAGTTTCCTTACACACTCATCTGTTCTTGGACACATGGTTTATTTTCTGATCTTGCCTCTTGTGACTAGAACTGCAGTTAATATAGGAGCACTATTTTCCTTTGGAAACAGTGTTTTGGGGCCCTTGGCATTGATGCCAAGAAGTGGAATTGTTGGATTGTATGGAAAGTCAATTTTTACCTAGGACTGTTGCATACTTTTCCTCAGATAGCCATATCATGTCAGTCTTTCTGTTATTTGTTTAAATAGAATCTAATTGAGATTATGTTCTTGTTTCTCTATTTTTAAAGCAGATTAATATTTGACTATTTGGTGTACCTTGTCTTATTTTTTCATACCAATTTATACCTAAATTTACATCTATTTGTTTTGTCATTGTGTTGAATGAAACTGATATAGCTTATTTGCTTTTGATTGTCAGATTAACTTCTCCCCTCTCCCCATCCCCAAATAGAGTACAAATTTATGTCCATTTTCATTTATTCAAACAGAAACCTTCTATGTGTCTTCTATGAGGCAGGCACTACATGAGAGTAGGCAGCATAATAACAAAAATAAAAATAAATAAAAATAAATTTAAGAAAATTGCCTTCAAGGAATTTATGTTTTTATTGAAAAACAGTGGAGGCTGGAGCGATAGTACAGCGGGTAGGGTGTTTGCCTTGCATGCAGTCAACCTGGGTTCTATTCCTTCATCCCTCTCGAAGAGCCCGGCAAGCTACCGAGAGTACCCCACCTGCATGGCAGAGCCTGGCAAGCTCCCCATGACATATTTATTATGACAAAAACAGCAACAACAAATCTCACAATGGAGACATTACTGGTGCCCACTCCAGCAAATCAATGAACAAGAGGAGGACAGTGCTACAGTGCTATTGAAAAACAGTAATGATTCAATGAAAATTCAGTTAATGCTTGTGCAACAAGGATTCCAGGCATCAGAAGGCAGAAAAGTAGTAAGAAATGATAGATATAAAACCAATAGGATATAGTGACTTAAAGTTTGTGGAAGATGAGGAAAAGAAAATAATATAGCATAACTGCCAGATTTTAAGTTTGTAATGTTATTTAATTATTTACTGTAAATATTTTACTATATTACTGGCTCACATTTATTTGAACATTCGCTAGTTGATAACTTTGCTGAGGACCAATTATTATTGCAAAATCCCCAAGAAATCATTTTCTTTACTTACTCTTCGGAAAAGATGGATACAAATTAAAGGTCCAATATGGGATATACTTTCTTTTTTTTCCATCTAATCTGTCTATCTAGCTATCGATCTATTTGGAATATCTGGCAGTTAGAATTTCTGAGTCTTCGTTGAAGAAATTTCCTAATTAAGTAACTTCATTTTGCAGGGTACCCAGAGAAAGCACATAAATGTTAGTTTCTTTTAAAAGTAAATAATAGTTCAGAGGATCTTTTTACTCTGACATACAATGATTTCACTTTAACTTAATTATACTTTTACACGCAGCCTTTGCGTGTTATTGCATGAGATCTCTAAGTCTTCTAAGAGGATAATTTTGGAATCATTGTGTCAGATACTCCATAGCAATGAGTAAAACTATTCTTCATTAACCATAAAGTTAATTTTAAAAAATGGACTTCATTTCTGCAGCCTTCCCTGTTCTCTGAAGTTCCCTTAAAACATGCACACTAAAGCTTAAGAATTATAAATTGCATTGAATGTACATGCTCACACAAGAGAACATGTGTGTGCATGGGCAGACTCATAAAGCTCAAGATATCAGGTATAAGTGGGGAAATTAGTCTGCACAAATTTTTCTTTGTCATCTGGACTTTATTGATCTAATAAAGTTACATTAATAACTGAATTGAGAATTTTAATACTGTCTAGCTATTTTAACAGATGGAAATGCACTTAATTAGCATTAAAAGAATCCAAAACAAAATAAAAAAAGAAACCTGAATTTCAACTAAGTTGGCATCAAAAATAGGATTTTGTTAAAAAATCAATTTAGCACTAATTAAGCAGGGTGAATCCCATAGTTTAAAATAGATCGTTCACTGTTTATCCTTAAATTTTTCTCCCATTCCAATTTCCAACCCCCAATATACCCATAAATGAAACAAACTCTGAAAGATCTGGAAAAAATAGTGTTTTAATAAAGATACTTTAAATGATAAAAGGAGGTAAATATATCCTGAAAGGGAAAACCATAGTGCAGAGGGGGAAATCTGATTTTACAGAACTGCATTGTAATATAAAACCAGATTTGTATACTTATAAATATAAGTTGTGTGCATTATTCCTTTGCCAGGAAACTACATTAGACACATCTGTATAAAATATATTTCCAATTTAACCAGTCTGGAATGACCACATTCATTTTCTAGTTCACTGCAAGGGTAAGTAACATAATAAGCACAATGTATTCTCCAAATTTAATAATTTAACATGCTTGCTTAGTTAACTTATTATTACCAATGTAACATCTTGGGCTTTGTTTCTTTCTATGTAAAATGGGAAGCACATTGAAGATGCTTTGCAATTGATCTTCGATAAACTGAGATTGTGGGAAAGGGATTCCCCCATCTTTGGTATTAAAATCGTTTTTATTTTAAATAGAGTCCCATATGTGATAATAATGAACATATAAACTTTAAAAAATAATAATGTGCTTCTTCTAAATCATAATGTGCTTCTTTATGGATTAAAGTCAGGCTAGACAAATACCTAAAAATAAGTCTGTTAAGATATTTCTGTAGAGCGAAATCAACTTTAAAGGGAGCATGTGTGGGTTGTAATTAGAAAATGGATTATAGATGATGAAATACAGACACTATGGAGTTACTTTTTATTGTGTATTTTTTAGATGCAGGAAATATATCCCACAAAGATGTACTATGTCATTTCCAGAGGGGCTCTTTTCAGCGACAGCTGAAAAACCAATATTTAAATACATGAAATATGCAATACAACATGAAAAACCAAATTAGTTGCAAGCAGGTGCAATTTTTTCCCTCTGTATTCCAGTTCTCAATTCATATTATTCTATCAGAACTCAATTTAAAAAGAGAAATCTACACCACAGACAATATTCATGTATGTGAGGACCAAAAAAAATGGGTCATTAATGAAATAGTTGCAGTGTTTCATTGCCTTTGAACTTTTCTCCCAATTTACTTATATTTACTTTCCAATTTTTCTCTCTCTCACAGAAAGTTCACATATACCAGGAGATGAGTTTTTGCCACATTCAGGGATTTGCTCGAATGTTGTTTTGTTTCTGAGACCTTTTTGAATTCCTCCATTTTAAAACTTTGCTCTATCACCCTATGGCCTAATATGCCTAAATCCAAGGTTTCCTTCTCTCTCTTTTCTGCATAAGTTTTTTCTACAGTACATATTATTTATTTTTGCCTGTTTGTATATTGCCTCTACCTGCACCAATCATAATTATTTGGTTCAAAATTGCAATGTGGGTAGGCCAGACAGAGATGGGAGAACTGAACAAATTATGTTGAATGCAAAGAGCGCTGTTTCATCCTTAGCACCTTAAGTCCATGAGCTTCGCTGGGAGTGTTTCCCCAAGCACAGAGCCAGGAGCAGAAAAATTCAATATTTATTAAAATCATCATGATAGAGTCTCTTGTGATTTGTGACAGATAGACCATAAAAAATTACCCTGAATCTTACAAATATCAAAACTTTCTTTTCAGCACATTTACCTGTATGTAGTTCCATCTCTCATTTTCTGCTGTAATTCTATTCCTCTAAACTTTCCAGGACCAAAGTTTGAAGATCACAATTCTTTCTTTACTTATAACCTAAAGGAACAGTGACTGGAAATCTGTGTAAAACAATTTGAGTATGTCACAGAGCAAGTAGGTCTGGTCCATTTTGTAGCATGCTCATATCTGAGGAACATGCTTATATCTTCAAGTTGTGATACCCACACATTTGTATCTATGACATTTTGATACTGTAATATGATTTCAATTTTCACCACATCTTAATTTCAAACTAAATTATTCTGAAGTAATAATCTAATTTTTATTCTGAAATATATAAATCTGATGATGACACTGTTTAGAATTAAAGATATGGGAAAGTTATTATTGAAGATTCTGAAAGTCTTCATTTATGGTGTCTTAATCTAAAGATCCCAGATTTATTTTTTTTTTGAATCCTAAAAGAATAACTTTTCTAGGCAAGAATGTTGCAAGTTTTCTGTACATTTCATGGTTATTTATAAAAACCATTCATGACATGCATATAGATTTATTGCATTTGTCATATTCAAGCTGAATATAATTTTTACATATGTAAAAGATTTAATAAAACATGTAATGATTAATAGCTCTTTATAAGTTATCCATACCAGTGGTTTACAAGCTATTTGACCATTAAGGATTCTTTTTGGTGGCAAAAATAGTCCTTTTAGTATTTAGAAAAATTTCAAAATGCATAATTAAGAGAGGAAGTGTTTCAAATGAATTAAGGTCTATTAATTATGACAACATCACTTGTATTTGGAAAGTTGTGACATTTATTAGCCTGTTGCTCTCTCTGTTGAGATCCCAATGAGGATTTTGTATGTGTTTAATTTGAGTATTCTTACAACTATTACTACTCACCACAGCTGGCACTGTTCAGATGGGGATTCCCAATCTCTGGCTTGAAACCCCCAGGAAATTCAGCTACCAGTTTATCTGCAAGCACAAGATATTTTTAGAGTTTTTTTTGAATTATGACCTGAAATCTTAGTCTGTATAGAAAGCATCAATTTTTATCAAATGTTTGCTCCTGACTGGAGTGAAATCTATCTGTCTCAGAGATTCTATATATCTCATAGTATCAACATCATAGTATTATAAAGATAATTTAAGTTCTAAGCTTGGAAATTCTAAAATAGTACCTAGAAAACAAAATGCCATTTAAATATGTCTAGCTGTTATTATTGCTGTTTGTGTCAGGATTATTTCTAAAGTTCAAGAAACAGAGAAGTTCTGTTCATTTTAAGGGAGATCTGAAAAAAATAAACAACCTCTGTCTCAAAAATCTCAGAACTTCCCTCTGCTTTAAAGAGGAAAAGACAGGGATAGAGGAGTATGTGAAAGAAGTGTGATCTCTGCTCCCAAAGGCTGCAAAAGGCTCCATGGGAAACTGGTGCCTAACAACTAAACACGTGATGTACAATGCAGCATTGTCAAGTGCTACGATATCAAATCAAAACTATATGTCAGTGTTCTGAAAAATAAGTTTAAGGATTGTTAAGCTACACAGGGGAATTGCTGAAAATCAGAGGGTTAAAAGAATTGGATAAAGAGACTTGGAGGATCTAAACCATCTAGAAAGTGGAATTGGCTAGCAACAAGGGCTAGGGTTGGAAAAACACATTCCTTTCAAACAGAGTGTTTATCTGGGGAAGGTCTGAAGCTACTAAAGGAAACGGAAGAAGAATATGTGGAACATGTTTCTTGAAGAAAAAGTGGTTAGAATCCAGAGTACAGAGGCAAGCTGGAGATTAATGGGCGAGGCAGTTATGAAATTTGGATTTTGCCTTATACATGATAGGATTGAAAAATTTCAACAAGATGCATAAAGTATGGCTTAGTCACAATAAGTTGCTATTCATCTTATCAGCTAAGAGAATGCAAGTAAGCCTATGTCTATGGAATTAAAGGGAGCCACTTTTACATAAAATATATAAAGACAAAACATAATATTTTTATTTATCTATTTTTTTGGGGGGGTGGTGACAACCAGCAGTGCTCAAGGATCATTCCTGGCTATGCCCAAGGGACCATACACAATGGTGAGGACGAAACTGGGGTCGGCTGATAGCAAGGCAAGCACCTTACTCCCTGTACTACTTTGGCCTTGTGACCACGTTGTTAATGAGATATAAACAAGACCATCTCCCCAGCTTAAAGCTGGGAAACAATTGTTATCTCTGATGAAATTCTATGAAGCTGGTTGTGGGAATGTGGGGAAAGGACTGGAAATCAGAAAGAGCTGCGACTGCTGGAATAACAGGAAAAACAGGAAGAAGCAAATCTGTCTTCCATCCTCTTGCCTTCTGGTTTCTCTCAAGTGTTCATGATTAGCTAAACCTATTCACAATCCAGTTGACAGTGGAGAACTATCCTTTGCCACGTTCCAGTTTTCTGGAGCTGAAATTCAAAAAATTAATTTGGAACTGAGAAAAATTTGTTAAAAGAATCCAGCAGACCTACTGCGTGTCCACAGTCGTGTTACAGACAAAGGAGTAAGGCAAACTTTCTACGTTCATAGACTCTATATTTAGGAATAATAATGAAAGCAATGCATCCTTAATTCATATTATTCCACAGAGACATATATTTTGGACAGAGAAAAATGGAAATAAAAAGTGGAGAGTCAGGAGTGGGGTAGGGAAAGAAGATGTATTTTAGAATGATCTGAAGCAAGAAGAAAAATTGGACAGACTTCACATACTAGAGAAGAAAAGAATTGTGTGAAGAGCTGATGTAATCACATTCCCTGCAGAAGAACTAACAAATGTTAAGACCCCAAATCAGAAGCTATCTTGGTGTAAAGAAGATAAATTTGGAGATGAGGCCATGAGTCAGGCCATATTAGCCTGAAAATAAACTTTTTCAACGTGATCTAGGAAGATATTGGAGAATTGGAGCAATCATATTTGTCTATATAGAAAATAATTGTGTCCAGAGTGTGGAGAATGAACCTTAATGCCCCCAGCTGTATTTGATTTCATTTGAACAAGTTATAACTAAGTAACACTCCAACATTGGTCAATTTCTAACAAAAATCAAATTTCTGGTTTCCATTGAAATTTCCCAAAAGTTGGCATTTCTGTGCTTACAACAACATGGCACACATCTGGTGGTGTTAAGCGTCTTTTCCTTTCCAAAAGAGACCATTTACAGAGATGCACACATTTCTCATTTTGTCCCCAATAATCTACTTTGTTAACTAATATTATATAGATTTTGAACTTGAAGCTGCTAATTTTTTTTTGACTTAGGCAAAAGTGTTTTATTTACAACTCCTCCCCCTCGGTTTATAGCTTAATATTTTCCTCTTGCTTTAAAGTGCATAGAACAGCATTCCTTTTCACTCTGAGGTACCACTTTGGGGTACACCACCAACCCCATAAAGAAAAAAGTGTAAAACGAAGTGTAGGCAATAATTTTTCCCTAGACCTTGCATTCCTTCTGGTCTTATGTTCAGTCCTGATTATTTAAATAAGACAAATCATTTGGGCTGGAGCGATAGCACAGCGGGTAGGGCGTCTGCCTTGCATGCAGCCAACATGGCCGACCCGAGTTCGATTCCTCCGCCCCTCTCGGAGAGCCCGGCAAGCTACCGAGAGTATTTGATATGCCAGACACAGTAACAACAAAGTCTCCAATGGAGATGTTACTGGGCCCGCTCGAGCAAATCGACAATCAACGGGAGGGCCTTTACCTTACCTTTACCTTTTATTCTTGAAGGGAGTAGAAAGGAGAATGAAGGAAATTTAAATCCTGTCAGATGAGATATAGTTGAAGGTGGTTCATCTGAATGAATGACTGAACCAGCAGTATCATCAATAGTTGGCATGTTTGGGGCTGGAGAAATAAGTAGAGTGGGCAGGGAGCTTGCTTGGCACTTGTTCAACCTATGCTTGATCTCTGGCCCCCTATAGAGTTCTGTGAGCCTGCCAATCATGATCTTTGAACATAGAGTCAGGAGTAAACTCTGAGCAACATTGGGTGTGGACTCCAAACCAAAGTAAATGCATAAATCAATACTGAGCATCCTGTTTGAGATACATTTTCCTGAAATCCACCCAAAACGAACTGAGGTAAAGTTGTGCCAGTAAGAATAAGCAGTAGGTGCGGTAGCAGGCTTCTTGCTATGGTCTACTGCACAAAGAGGGAACACCAGGGGTCCATCCGAGTGATTCTACTTGCCAGCTCATGGACACATATGCTTATAAGGACATTCCTCAGGTGTAGAAAAAGGTTGAAAAAAGCTCTAGGTGATTCACACATAGGCTAATTTTGAGAACCTCTTACTTACGGAATGAACATTGTTAGGTCAAGGAAAGGAAACCAGGTACTGTTTATTGAATCCCTTCTGTGTGTAACAATTCTTATATACATCCTCGAAAGGGAGAAACCCAGGAAGCTCACTATATTTTTGTCAGAGGGCAACAACGTTTTCCTCTGTGGGACACAAAGCGGACAGACAGACCTCTCTTCAGAGTAGGATTCATGGGGAGCTGGCACTTTGAGTTCTCAACTGGTGGGAATTAGCTAGAAAAGGAAATGAATCCATTCAAATTAGAGCTGCTCAGAGATAAAAACAGTAAGAAAAGAGGACGAGATAAAGAAAGCGGTGTGGGGGTGGGGCAGGCATTACTTCTCATAACGGTGAGGAAGCATCACACAAAGGCTTACCTCTGCTTAGTTTGTTGAAGGAAGCCTTGCGCTCAGTGAGATCGTATACTCAAAGCCAGTACATCCTTTCTAAACTCAGTGTCTCGGTTCTCCTCAACCTCGGCAATCAAGAACCCTCATATTTGCTGTTGGATATCCTTTCTTTTAAATGTGGTCTTTCCTCACTTTACTAATAAGTCATCTCACTCGGTAGGGCCTTTGTCTTTATCTACTCCTCCACTGTCATTCATCATTGTCTCAATACCTCTGGTTCTATGCCCAGTGCCATCATTGCACTTTTCCAGGGACTAGGGGCAGAGCTAAAGGTGGAACAGGATGCTTTTCCCTTCACATTCTGGACTCAAGTCAGAAAAGCTCAGGTCTTGATCCAAAAGTCTTTCAGTTTCGAGTTAACAATCTGTCCCATGGTGCAGGAGTATTTTAGGTACCATTTGTTTCTGGAATATTCTCTTGACCAATTCTCCTTCTGGCCAGTTCACTATTAAGGAAAAGCCCAGTGATTAGAAAAGTCTTAGAAGTCATTAAATATTAAGTAAAAAGTTCCTTTCCCTACCTAAGAATAGCTGGCAAGAGGGTCTTCTGTAATCTGAATCTGGAGAGGTAAGGTTGGAAATTTGCCAAAACTAGAACAGAAAGTTTGGCAAACTACCAATCACACCTAACTTGGTTTTTCTTGTCTAAACTTAGCAGTCAATTTAAAAAATTCTAGGAAAATACAATTAAATTATAGTAATTGTGATATCAGGAAATATAATGAACATATTTTGAATAATACATTAATGTTTAAAAGGATCTAGAATTTTATTTTTACTTAATTGTTATTTGTGGGAGGTGATGGGGGGCACTTGACACTTGCGGTCACGCTTGTGGGGCTCACAGGTTACTTCTGGTCTCTGCACTATGTCCCTAGTGGTGCTGGGAATTGAACTCTGGACTCCTGTGTGTGAAGCATGCTCTCCAAACCATGAGCCACTCTTTTTGGCCCAAGAAAACTGTTTTCTAAAAAACTCAAATAGTTTTTGACTTAAACACTTACACACAAAATACCCACACACAATTTTGAATTCCTTTCCTTCTGAGTCATAGAATAGGACTCTTTCTTACTGTCACTTATTTCACCCATTGGCTATTACACTTTATTTTTGTTTGTTTGTTTGTTTTTTGGAACCACACCCAAGGGTTTACTCCTGACTCTTTGCTCAAGGATTACTCCTGGTGGGGCTCAAGGGAAACTCTGGGATGACAGGGGTCAAACCTGGGTCAGCTATGTGCAAGGATATCTCCCTAACCATTATACTATCTCATTGGTCCCCCAGGTATAATTTTAAATTGATTATAGTTGTTGAGTTAGCAGATCTAATTCAGACTTCACAATACTGTGCCACTCTTGTTCTGTTTTGTCATGAATAGCACTGCAGAGAGGTTTTGAAAATAGGGTATTATTTTGAGTCAGAATGTGACCAAAGGATTGTGGAGATAATTTAGCTATATATTAACTGGATTTCAGGTACATTCTAGTGACTAAAAAATTATAACAGACTCATGAAATTTCTGGACTTTCCCAGTCTTGGGCATCTATACACTACATAGAATAGAAAGAGAGAATTTTAATCCGTGTTCAGAAACTTCTCTAGCCAGATGTTATTTGATTCTAGTCTTTCTAAGAATCAATTTCCATTTCCAGTCTTGACCTTATCCCCTATATTTACAATCTCTAAAGAAAGCATACTATTTAATTCATATTGGAAAAATAAGACAGGTGTAACCATATTACCTTATTGTAATCCTTTGAGGTACAAGACTATGACAACAACTATTAATTTCTTGAGCATAGATGATTTCACATGGTTTATTGTTAATTTTTAGAATTCTCAGGAAAAATTAATCTCTACTAAACAGATTCTCAGGGGATGCATATTACAGATGAAAGGCCAATACTGTAGATCGCCTCAATATTGTAATCAGTGAGAAAGCATTGTGCAATTTGATCCACTCCTAGACCTGCTTTGTTATAACCAAGCAAACTGCTGCTGCTGCATTTCTTGCTAATTTAACAGCATAGAATAGCCCTTCAAGGCTTCATTCAACTGTCAGATCAAATCACATTCCCATTCTCACACCTATCCTATCACTTGACTCTGTACAGAACCAATTTTAAGAGATAAACTTGTTGACAGCTCTCCATATAAACTCAAACATATACGGGTGTATATATGGAAAATATTTGATTTGAAATTAAAAAGTCACAATGAGATCTGGTCATATGAAATTGGGGCTTGAAAAGTAACATAAAAAGATCTGACCATTTGGAAACATGCATCATACAATAAATTCAAAATGCTGTAGCAACTTATTAAAATTAATTTACGCATTGTTTCTGAGGCTTTCCCTATCTTCTAGTTTAATTAAAATGGTATTTAGGTATCATGATTTACAAAGTTGTATACGGTAGGGTTCCAGAAATACAAGGCTTCTACATCCTATTCTTCACCCCATGCCGTCAACACTCCACCCATCCCTCCCAACATGAATACTTAACAGATACATTTTTTTTAAATTATTGTAATTTGGGTTCCATTCTTTCTGTATTCGCTCTAGTGGTTTAGATGCAGATATCTCACTTCACCACCTACAAGCTCAAGGCCCCTGATCTTTGACCCCTTGTTACTTCAAGACCTTTTCTTATTTTCCCTACTTATATCTTATATCTTTCTACTTATATCTTTCTTTAGCATTTGGTTTTGTTATATTAAGTCATTTTCTGTCCATCTTTGAGAACTTCTATTCCCTTGACATGTTAATTATTTTATATTCTATAGATTAAGAAGAACATCCAATATTTGTTGTTGTTCTTCTTATTTAACTGAACAGGAATGTTTTTTGGTTTGTTTGTTTGTTTTTAAAAAAGGAGATCCTCTAGTTCCATCTAAATTGCAGCAAATTGCATGATTTCATTATTACTTGAGCTGAATAGTTCCATTATGTATATATACCACAACTTTATTATACACTCTTCTGTCATTGAGCACTTGGGTTGTTACCATATCTGGTTATTCTATTAAGTACTTCAATGCACATAGGTGTGCATATATTTTCTTATTTCCAGATGAATGTTTTTGTGTCTTGAGAGCAGACATCAAGTAGAGGGATCATGGATTCTATGGGAAATCTATTCTTAGTGTTTTGAAGAATTTTCATTTTGTTTTCCAGAGTGACTAATCTGAACTATATTCTCACAGGGTTTACCTAACAGTTCCTTTTTTAAAAACAAACAAACAAACCAAAAAACATTCCTGTCACCAAAGGTTGTTTCTAGACCTTTGTGTTTTCATCTTAATTTGGATTTCCCTCATAACATGTGCTGATGAGCACTTTTTCATACGTTTACTAGCCATTTATCTTGTTTTCTTCAGAGAATGTTCATTTCCTCTCCCCATTTTTATGGTGTTATAGGATATACTGATGTTGATATTTTTGAGTACTTTGTGTATTGTGAATATTAACCCTTTATCTAATGTATTCTGTACAAATTATTATCAATTATTATCTCCCTTTCAATAAGGTGACTTTGAGGTTAAGTTCTTTTTTTGTAACATGGTGCCAGGGATCAAACTAGGGTTGGCTACATGCCTTAACCACTGTACTATCTCTCTGACTACTTTCATAAATTTAAAAATAAATGCCAATAAAGAAAAGCATTCAAAATTGTATATACACATATATAATTTCTCTGGTATTTGCTTTTTGCTTTTATTCAAAGATAAATGCTTTAGTAAAGGCAGCATACATAAAGGGGCTTTTTCTAAACCTTTAAACAGCTTTGAGAGGGATGAAAAATCTTAAGTGACTGCCTCCACAGCAATTTCTCAGCAACCCTTTGAAGACCATAAACACGTATTGGTATTTCCCACATAACCCAAAGGCTAGTATTTACCATCAGTTAACAAGAAAAGACCCCAAACCACATATTATATTTTATAACTTTTCAATGTTCAGTATAAATGAAAAGCAGAGTCCTATTTCATGCAAGATTGGTGTGTGCCCAAGCTCAACCCTTGCCAGGATTTCAAGGCGAGATTGGCTGGTGCACAAATCTGCCTTCTGCTTTCCTTGCTGCTAAATGAAAAATTAAATGAATAGGTGCATTTGCCACTCCTGTCAACAGTATATGGGCTGTATTTTTAAGATACAGTAGCACTGCAGTTTGAGTGATTTATCTTCTAATTATTTGTCAAAACGATGTGATTAAATAGCAAGCTCCATCATGGGTTTCATGTAAATAGCTTAACTAGACCCACTATAGCTCCAAAGGGCACCTCCACACCGCCTCTAGATTTCAGAGAGAGACAACTCTTTCCCTTCGCCTCTTAATAAAACAATTCACTTCTCCCTCACTTTCATCCTGCCCAAGATTTATGGGCTTTAACTTCTAGCCCATAGGGTAGAAGATCAGGCTATATGCCTTCATTTATTCTTGAACGTTATTGCACATTTTCAACTCTAACTGCCTTGCCCTTCAGGTTGCCGTAGGTGAAGCCACATAACTCTATATTAACATTTGAAAATGGCTTTTACCTTCGTGGTCATTTTATAGTGTAATTTGTAGGTAAATGAGTTACCTATTTGGAATCTTACTTAGATAGATAAAATAATGTTTCTTCACGGACACAAAAAATGCATTTAAGTTTGCCATAGGTTTCTACTCATTTTTTTTTCTTTTCTTGCTGTCATAGGTTTTGTGATGAGGTGGTGATGGGAGAGGAAAATTGACTTAGTGAAGTTCTACCAAAAAAAAAATCAATATAATTCATAGCCCTGAACATTTCAATGAATTATTTCAAGAACTACACTGTCTGTAATAGGAGAATCAAGAAAAAGGATGTCATAAAAAATTACGGTTGGGGCTTTATATGCTACACAGATCAAATTTTTAAAAATCTATTGAAAATACACTTCTTTTATCTTGTGAATGCTCATAAAGCTACTTTTTAATTTAAAATATATCCTCATCACATGAAAGAAGTATTGTATTGTTTCTTTTCTTTCATAGTCTTAAAACAAATTTAAAAGACCCAAATTCAACAAACCATAAAAGAAAATATAGCTATCAGCATTTCCTGATAGTATTCACTCTCGTCCCCCATTTTATGTCTTTCAATTGAAAATAAAATTGCTATTAAATATATTTTAATTTTTATTTTTGGCTAGTCCTAGTTTCTCAAGGCTGCCTAAAGCTCTGAGTTTAAAAAAAAAAGTTAAATTTCTCAAAATTTGGGAAAAAATTGGATATTTTGTCTTTTGGTTTGTTTTAATCTAGACTGTCGCCAGCCAAACTTTTACCTTATCTTTACACAAGCCCAACTATCACAGCCCAAATTCCAAGAATCTTTTAAGTCCCCCCACACCTCCATGCCCTAAACCCCCTTCTCCCCAAGGTCCAACAGGGAAGCAATGGTCTCAGCAAAAGCTCCTTTAGCAATGCAAAATACAGGAAAGAACAGAGTAAGCAAAAACAATTAAAAAAAGAGGGTGGGGGTGGGGTGGGACTATCTGTAAGATCTTTGAGCTCCTTTATTTCTCTGGAGGGCATTGAAATGGCAGCCTTTCTGGTTCCTGTTCAGCAATAATTTGTTTTTTCTGCTTATCTCAGGCCAGAACTAATAGTTTTAATGGGTTTGAAGGACCCTCACTGGACCTAAATTGATGTGACCATTGGCAGGTTACTGTACTTTATTTGCAAATGATCATATTTCCACATATCATTTGTAACTTCAAGTGTGGGTCCTTACAAGATTTGTAGACTAGTGAAATAAATACTGTCCACTTTCATATACTCAAAGCCTATCGTCATAGCATTGAGCAAACACCTACGAAACTCTTTCCAAGCTTTACAGCTAATTCACAAGTATCTTTGAGTTTTGTAGGAAATACAGAAAACACACACACAACACACACAGACACACAAATTAAATATAATTCCAGATTTTGTTGGTGTTCTCTTCAATACAAAATTTCATCAAGTTTAATAAACAAATGGCTATAGAGAAATGGAAAATCCAGTGAAATTCAGTCCTGAGGAAACAGGCTGAACAGCCTGAGGACCGTTTTGTTTCTATAATAGTTAAACATTTGCAATTGGTAACTTAAAGAATCAAATGATTTTATCATCCTTTGATTCTTACTTCCTTTAAATAAATAATGCTGGTACCTGTTAGGTAGGGACAGTGATCCGAGGTACGAGACAGAGTCAAAAAGGCGGGCAAAGAAGTTCTTCATTTGCGCCACGCACATGTACTGGCCGACCAAGTTCCCCAGAACAGAAGGCGACCCCATCTCCCTAAAAGCGTCCCCTTTTATCCCTTCGCTTGGGTTCAGACCTTTGTGCCTTGGACTGGCTCCCTCCCAGCACCCTAGGGTCGTGTTTTTTCTTGATTGGTTTATCCCTTCCTTGCTGCCCTCACCTGTTAACTCAGATTACCCAATCTGACTTCCTTTCTCTTTTTCAGGCTATAGGCTGCTGCTTTTCCTTTTATGGTCCTGCACCTTTATTTATTCTTCTGCTTTCCCAGACTTATGGCAGTGATTGTGTTAGCTAGGTTAAGATAAACCTGGATATCCTGTCCAATGGACTGGAGCAGCAGGTAGGGCGTTTGCCTTGCACACGGCCAACCCAGTTGACCTGGATCTGATTCCTCCGCCCCTCTCCGAGAGCCTGGCAAGTTACTGTGAGTACCCCTGGCAGAGCTTGGCAAGCTCCGCAGATATTTCAAGAACACTAACAAGAAGTCTCACAATGGAGACGTTACTGGTGCCTGCTCAAGCAAATCGATGAACAATAGGAGGACTACGCTGTGCTGTGCTACAATTCTGTCCAACACGCCTGCTTAGCATTAAATCATTACAATGTGGAACAATGGCTAATATGGAGTGGAGTTCTACCTAATGGTAGTTCTTGCAGCCTTTCAGTACACTCCAATAAAGGGTATAAGCACAGTGGTAGGGCGTTTGCCTTACAAGCAGCCAACATGGCCCACCCGAGTTCTATTCCTCCGCCCCTTCCGGCAAGCTACCCGTGACGTATTCAATATGCCAAACACAGTAACAACAATGATGGAGATGTTACTGGGCCCGCTCGAGCAAATCGATGAACAATGGGAGGACCGTGACCATGACCGTGGTGAAAAATGGTAAAAATCAAAACAACTCATCAGATTCTCCATAGAACCATTGACTCCTGAACCTCAACAAATGCCAGAAGATTGGATATTTGAGCCTCAGGATTTGCATTCAAAGACTGCCCAGGTGATTCCAATTTCTGAACCAGAACTGTAGATTCATGGTACCAACATTTGCATATCTTGGGTCACTTGGAGACTTGTTTCAATATGGGCTGCTGGACATCAGTCCTAGAGTTTTTGATTCAGTAAGTCTTTGATAAGATTATCATTATTTTTTCATTCTTAATGGTTTTCTAGTCGCTGGTAGATATGGATGCTGCTCTTCCAGGTACCACCATTTTCAGAATCACTGTTGTATATAGCACAATGCATATCACTGAATATATTAAGTATGTATGGTTGGCTGGGAGAACAAAACAAATTTTAAAAGTGATACTGGCCAATGAGATTGAGCGTTTTGTTTTCTTGTTTTGGTTTGGTTTTGAACTCCACTTGACTTCACTCAGAAGAACTGAGCATTGTGAACTTGGAAATAATCATTATGAAATAAATGTGCAACTGAAATCCTTAAACAAATTGACAACCAAGAGCCTGGAAGAAGGATTTTCAGTAGTTCTTTGGACTCGTCTAAATCCAAATTTCCAAATCTAAATTTCTTTGGATTAAGATAAATCCAAATTTCCATGTCCAGTGGAGAGTTAGAGTTACCTGTTCCAGTGAAAATCCTTCTTCCAAACTCTTGATTGTCAATTTGTATAAGGATTTTAGTTGCACAAGATTTCTCCATACAGAAAATGTTTCAATCCAGAACAAATATCTGGATTTGTTCTGGAGAAATTTTGTTATTCAGGCTCTGCACAACTCCAGGGGAAGAGGAGTGGCCGGTCACCCTACTGCTGTCTCATGTCAAAGATTCCAGTCTGAGACTGAGACTGAAAAAGGAACAAGAGTTTCCAATGAAAAAGTCTAAAGGATGAGAGCTTTGTGATCAACTTGTGCTCTTAAGGATATATTCAGGTCATAGGATGGGTTCAATAGGATTCATTATTTGTTCTATCCTATAGGACTTCCTGAATAGCTCTGGGACCATAGCAGGAAGAAAGGAAGGAAATAGTGGTCAAGTGACAAAGCAAGTATTGTAGGTGACTTGTGTGAATATGAGAATGGGGTGAAAGTGGGGGAGGGTTGTAGCCTTTGGAGAAGAGAATGCTACCATTAGCCTTCAAGTGCCAGGGAGTTGGAGAAAAATATATCATGAGCATCTGCTTGGAGTCAGAGCAAGTGCTCACCAGCTCCACTGAACAGCCATCAAGCTACATCTGAGGTCCATTTGTTTGTAGAATTAAGTCTTTGAATCAAGACCCCACCACCCTAGATTTTGGGAACCACAGACTCAGGCTGAAATTAGGGATTGCTCTTTGCAGGCAGAGGGAAGTCATTCTTTGTATCTAAGGATGCCTTGTGAATCTAGTAAAGAAATCATTTTTACAATAAATCTTGGCATACTTTTGCTTAAATTCCTTTTTTTAAATAAATGTAACATTAAACTATCCACATTTTACACTGCAATAAAATACAGAAGCTTGCAGTCCTTTAGATTTGAGAGAATGGGATGAAGATTGAAGATGACTTTATAGATTATTGGTCTTTGTGTAAATGCATGATATTGCTGGACCTTCATTAATGACGGAAATTACTGTTAAGATGAAATTCAGAGGGGTGTGAACAAGAAACAGTTGGGACCATTTTCAATTTTATTTCAACACCCATTGGTGATTTCTTTTTTCTCAGTAATTAACAGTCCCTTCTTTATACAATGTTCAGTTATTTTTTAATAACATGAACAGAGTTCTGTGCAATGCTGATAGATATCATGGTCATGTTCTTTTAAAAAAAAGCCCTAAAAGTTGATTATCTATAATTTTAACTAATGCCTGAACTTATGTTCTAACTGAAATTAAGACAAAATACAGTTAATTGTATATTAACTGAATTTGTAAACATATTACACTAGGGAGTATGAGTATGAGTGTGTGTGTGTGTGTGTGTGTGTGTGTGTGTGTGTGTGTGTGTTCTGGTGGAAGGGGCTAGACGGCACAAGGAGTAGGCCAGGGGAGACACAGGAAGAAAACAGAAGAGGGACAGGTTGGGAAAGGTTGAAAACATTGGTCAAGCTGATTTATTTTGTTTAAGTAACATACACTTCCTTCTCAAGGCTGAACCATGTTAGCAGACTTTGTTTCTTCTTAGTCCTATCTTCCAGCTATCCTGTAGGTATCTATCTTTTTGCTGTGTCCTCAGATAGTAATTTCTTTGTGTCATTTGAATCCTGATATCATCTTCTTTGAAGGGACACCTATGTTATTAAATAGGGGTCTGTATTTTAATCATTTCTTGAAAAACTCTGTCTCTAACTCAGTCCCATTTTGATGCTTTGAATGTTTAAATTTTAAAGTACAAATTTGGCAGAACCATAATTTAGCCCAAAGACTAGATATATATGATGTAGACCTAGGAAGGATATATGCTCACACACACACATGTATATAATAGATTACTGATGAATTCTAGAAAGGCTAGAACTGCTGTTACTGCTGAGATACTATAATATTTGGCAAATACATCTCTTCTTTTTTTATTGAAGACAAGTCAAGTCTTGTCTAAATTGGGAGCTAACAGGTATTAAAATTCAGGGTATCCTACTCAATAGCCTTAGCACTTTGTTTCCCCTTTTTAGTTTACTCATCAAAAGGGTGGCAATGCAGCAATAGAATGGAGATAAGAAAGGAAAAGATTTGGGTATAATGGAGTCAGTGAAAGCATCAATGAATGAGTACTTTATGTTTTTTATTTTTTATTTAATTAATTTATTTATTTTTTGCTTTTTGGGTCACACTTGGCGATACACAGAGTTTACTCCTGGCTCTGTACTAAGGAATTACTCCTGGCGGTGCTCAGGGGACCATACGGGATGCTGGGAATTGAACCTGGGTCAGCCATGTGCAAGGCAAATGCTGTACACGCTGTGCTATCTCTCCAGCACTGAATGAGTACTTTAGATAAGAAAAATATGTCGTGTGGGTCTAGAAAACTGAGTAAAGGAGTAAGAACTGTTTCAAGGACAAGCACATTAGGCCCTTGTCTAGGACAAGTACATTATGTTCTCTTTGACCAGATTAATAATAGTTGAACTTATTGATTTTTATCATACTTCAAAAATTACTTGAAAACTACAATTTGGACAACTTGCAGTTCTTCAGTATGTACTCACACACACACACACACAAACACACAACTTCAAACAACCTCAAACAAAAAAATGCATTAAATTAAAAATTTAGTCACATCATTCAATTCCACTCAATCAACCAATATCCAGTGGCAGCTTTACTACTAAAGTCATATTTTTGGTCTAGTACATTTAGCAATGACAACAACCAAGTATAAATATGGAAAGAAAAGAGGACTCTGTTTGCACGTAGTTCACATATGTGCCGCTATAGTATTCATAACACATTCATTTCAGAGTTCTGCTTAATTTAATGTTATCAACCTACACTTGATAAAAAGCAGTCACTCGAAAAAGCTTCCATTCAGAATTACCAAGTAGTATATGGGACCAAAGGGGGAGACTATTTCAGGTTGGGACTTCTATGAATAATTTTCCCTTTTGTTTTCAAATTGAAATCCCAGAGATTTAGACTGACCAAATATGAAAGATACTGAATCAGAAGAGATCAGAATACTTGTCTCCTTTGCTATCACTGTTCTATGATAAATGAAGTAAGCACATAGTTGAGGGAGAATTTTGATTCTTTTAACTCATCTATTAACTCATCAAATATAATGTACAGTGTGCTGAATTCTGACTTTTAACAAAATAAAGAGTATGTAGCATAAAGCAGGAAGATCGGGAGAGTCAAAGATATAAATTCTGAGGCAGGTCAAGGGATAGATAATGGATTTCAAGGTTGGACATTAAATCTTATAGTCTTCTAGCTGGCTTCCGGAAAGAACACAGCAGGTTAGGAAGCAGAGAGCCAGAAGGAGCACTATTCCTTGCTGCAATCAGAGCAAGAGAGTATAGTAATTGCGTGCATGTGTTTGTGCTTTGCGGCACTCTGATACTAATCAGTGTGTATTTCTATATATGTAAATACCAGATCAATGAGAACCCCCTCCATATGTGTGTATTTAGCTTCATGCACCTCCCTAGTTAGATATATAGATAAATATACATAGAAAAGCTAATTGAATATGAATGAGAATGTCAGTTAAAGTAACATGGACCTCAAATTGGCTGCCACAGCAGTGGAATTCAAGCACTCATGCCTATAAGTTGTAGTGATTTTCTCACTGTATTATTGAACTTGGGAGCTGGTCCAAAGCATAAACAGTGGAGGACTGAATTACAGCAACATGATCTACTCAGAGATACCCAGAGGGCCACCCAGAAGCTCCTGTGGATGTAGGAATCAACCCCTTACAGAGCCAACCAGCCCCTGATGACTCCTGCGGGCAGGTTGTATCACCCTGCATCTTTGTCCCTTTCTCAGGACAATTTGAGGTTTGGAAGCTAGCACCAGAGAACTAATTTTAAGTTGCTATGTGGAAACAGAGCTCTGGGAGTATGAAGAACAGCAAGTAAATGAATTCATATGTTTTATCTACAACAATGCTTGTATGATATCCCCCTGTGTGCAGAAAATAATTTGGGATCTGATGAGGAATTTTCTTTCCATGCGTAATGGTATCTTCCTCTTTTCCTCTTTTTGACCATTCTTTGTGCATTTCTGCAAGGATGGCATTCATGAATGAGACCGGAAGACAGAATACTCCTAGGAAGAGATCTTTCTTAACAATTACTCCTTCATGAGATCCACCTGAAATAAAACTTGTCTGAAAAGATGAGGCGCATCCAGGGAGATGTGCAGGAGGGGGCATGACTGAGCTCATTTTCTGACAAGCTGAGAAGATTTTAATGATACCGTTGCAACCCAAATGCAACTTCTTTGGGCTTATTTCATGTGGCTGTACTCATCAGTCTGTCAGTTCCTATGGAAGTGTGTGCAGCAAACCTGTTTTATATTGCGGGAAGGCCTCAGGAAGTAGTTCGTTCAGGATTCTTATTTGAAACATGATTTTAAAATTTTAACAGAATGTGTGCCATATTTATTTAACAGGATGGTAATTGGTTTGAGAAGATACAAACATTTTTATAACTTCCTTCTTTTCTACAATTTAATGTAACTGACATAGTAAAATTTGTTCCTTTACCTCTTTCTCTATATCTTCTGTTCTACAAATATCACCAGGGACATATTCGATGATTCAGGGAAAATAAAAATTCTTGTGAGTTTATAAAAATCTTTTTTGTGGCAGATAAAGCAAAGCAATAAAATAGTTTTAGATGATCCAATTATTTAATTTATTTTTACACAACCTATAAGATATTTTAATGGGTTTTAAATAACTTTCTTGACACAGTTATAAAATTACTTGGTGAAGTATCTTTGATTGTTTATGAGTATCACTTAGTTAATAGCACACTTTTGCTTTTCAAGAACTTTTTGCCACATAATTTGAACTCTGGCTATAAAAGAAAGAGCAGAATACTCTGAAAACATCCAGATCTTTAAAATTCCATGTAATAGGTTTCTAGTGGGGTAAAAAGAAAGTAATTAAGCTTTCCTAGCTCTAATTTCCTAATAGAGAAAAACAGAGGTAACTTAAAGTTTAGAAACAATATGTATAAAATAACTAGCATAACTCCAGGCATAGTATTTAAACTTTTAGGTTATCAAAAATCAAGGTTTGCTTTAATTAATGTTTTGTCCTAAATTGTCTACATCGCAAGGGAGGATTTATGTAGGGGCTTGGGGGTCGTGTGTTGGGCCAGCACTTGCTCTGCATACGATCAACCCTTGCTGGCACCCCAGATGGTCTTTAAGTCCTGCCAGGAATGGTCCCTGAATACAGCCCTGAGTAAAGTGCTGTCCCCCAAAAAAGCATGCATGTGTACTCCTACACTTGGGAATATTATTTACCAGATGTGCTCATTATTATTTGTTCTTTAAATAAAATTACTTAAATATCTTTGACCTTTAATAGTTTAAATAGTTAAGGTATACAACTTTACATTTGAGATATAAATATAGGTAAAACGAACACACCCGAATCAAATTAAATTACATTTAAACATCCATTGATTCTAAATAGTTTCTTTTTTGGCGTGTGCTCTTTTGTATACCTATATTACTAATTTCTTTTCAGACATATTACTATATTTTATTTACAGTGTATTGTCTTTCAAATTTCAACTATAAATGCAATATTGTCTACTGTCACCATCCTCTGCATTAGATCCATGGAATTTGCCTTATAACTGAAATTTTATAGTGTGTGGTCAATTTTAATTCAGCTCCTCATTACTTTATCCCTGGCAACCACCGTTCTGATCTCTCGTTTTTGAATTTGACTTATTTTTTAATAATGTACACATGAGTGAGATCATTGTTTGTCTTTCTTTGTCCTGTTGTTTCACTTAGTATATCTTCTAGATTCATTCACACTATTGCAAATAGCATTTCCTTTCTTTTCACGGGCAAATATCATTCTAATATAGGTCTGTACCATGTTTTCTTTATCTAGTCATCTGTAATGACTGTTTAGATGGTCTCTATACCTTGGATACTGTGAACAATGCTGGAATGACATTGGGAGGCAGCCATTTTTGGCATATCCAAGTTTAATTTTCTTTAAATCTTTATCCAGAAGCACTGTCATTTGGTCATGGTGGTGACTGCCATTTCCACACTGACTGAAGAGCAAAGAGCCTATTTGATTATGAGACCTCAACAGTGTCTATTTTCTGAATGGTGCTTTTCTCTCTTTCCACTGGACTGCTGGTCCCATCACGAGCAACAGCAAAGTGATAGGAAGGAAAGGCCATTAGAGCACACAAACAGCCATTGTGCAGAGAGCAGCTTTGACTGTCCAAGGTGATTTTCAATAAACCTTAAAATCACTTTCGGAAAAGAAAGAAAGAATGAAAAAAATGGGTCAAAGATGTTAGAAATAATTTTTAGTCATTGATAAGGCTGATTGATGATTATTTTCCTATTTTATTCTTGGCACATTTTGTGAATGCATTTAATGAGCGTACATTGACTCACATGCTCCATTCATTACCAGGATTTATTGACCCTAGAAATTAATGGTGACTGGGGCGAAACAGCCACTGACTATTTTTTCAGGTCAATAAATCTGGTGATGGAGGAACCCCAAACCAGGAGTTAGTATATTTTTTTCTTAATGGTTGTTTTTTTTCCTTCCTTTGCCCTAGGAAGAACGTTACTGCAGCTGCCTTGCTTCCAGTGGGCCTATCATGTTTTTAAAAACTTTAGTAGCTGACCATTTAGAATCTGTTTCCAATTTACATTGTGCACTAATAAGCTTTGAATATGAAATTTCCTTCAGATGCATTAATATGTGTAGGTATAATGAAGCCAAAACATATTTATTACAGTTAAATTTCATAAATAATGCCAGAAGAAAGAAAGAGAAAAAACCCTGGTAAATTAAATATATGACAATAGCCTAGAATTTTTACATAATTTGATTATACTATTTTTGTGAATTGAGAGCAGGAAAACTGAGGTCCAGTCAATTCATTCCATCTTTCTGGATTTCAGATCTTTATTCTGTAAAATGAAATATTGGATTTGCTTTTAATTTTGGTCATAGGTAAGATCCAAGAAACAGTAGACTGTTTTTAAAGGTGAGGATATATTAATATGGGTTCTCTCAGTCTGAATCTCCTGAATAAACTATACAAGAATTGTGAAGAAGTAACACAGGCACAGAGGTGGAAGGGCAGGGATGCTTCAGGGTCTACTTAGTAATTTGTACATAAATACCTTTAACTTGAACATTACTGTAATCCTATTAGCTAAACAATAACAAAATTTATAAAAAGTTTTAGTCTATAAAAAAAATGACCAACTCTTTCTCCCTCCCTCACAGAACCACTTGCTGTCTCTTAAACTAAACATTAAAAAATATGGGACTTCTTGACTTAGGGAAATGGTGGTACAAAGATCAGATTTGAAGTATAATGGTCTGGTTTTGAGTCCTAGATTTGTCCTGAGTATATGGTATGGTTGTGTGTGTGTGCACACGTGCCTGCTCGTGCGTTAAATGAACATAAATTAGCACCTTCTGCCTGTGGGCCAATTCTCACATTCCCAGCCAACACACCACCTTGAACTGTCATGTGTTTTTTATTGAGAGAGTTGACATTCAGAGAAATTGAGTTCCTGCCCAAAGTGAATATCTAGGCTGCCATTTGAATGCATGCCAATTTGACTTTAAGAATGAAATTCTGGATGGTCACTCCATGTCCTTGGATTCCTGTCTGTCTCCTACTCTCTCAGGAAAGAACCAGAAGATCAGCTGCCCAATAGAGTCTGCTGTGATTGGTAATTAGAGACAATCCTCTTAGACATCATCATTTAGAAAGTGCTTCCCAATAGAAGAGCACAGGGAGTAGAAACACAACCTAAAATTGTTAATAAATTTAGAACTAAAGCAGGTCTTTAAAAATGCTTAGGAAATACCCTCTGGGAAATGTGTCAAGCTTGTGGAATGTGTAGTGAAATCTGGGTCCTTGACCTTGTCATCCAGCTAATGGAGCCCCATTTTCTGCCACTCACCTGGATGTTGAAACCTTTCCAGCTTCCAGCCTGTGCTAAAATTCACCTAGTTGTACACAAATAATGAGAGAAGAGTATTAAACAAGTTTGAAACCTGAATTTTTATTCAGGAAGATTAAGATTTGAATCTTAACTCTGTGTCTCTCAGCTGTGACTTTTTTTTCCTTTTTTGGGTCCCACCTGGCCATGCTCGTGGGTCACCCCTGGTTCTGCAGTCAGGTATTACTCCTGGCGGTACTCAGGGGACCATATGGGATACCAGGGATTGAAGCCAGGTCAACAGCATGCAAGGCAAACACCCGCCACACTGTACTATCACTCCATACCTCCGCTGTTAAAGATTAAGAAATGATATTGAAAATGGTCATTAAAGTTAAAAATCACCAAATTATTGTGATTTTCAATTACATGATGATCAATTTCTTGATGATCAAGTTCAAGGGTAAAGACAAAGCTGATTTAGGTTGTTAGGTTTTAGGGTAAGGAGCAGAGGTGCTCTTTTTCCTTCCCAATTCCTTGCAGATACTTTACTCCTGATGTAGTCTAAAGGCAAATCTCTTTACCTGACATTCTCGCTTGTACAAGTGTCAGTAGAAAGGTTCAAGAGCAAAAGAGATCTGAATTCTCTCCCCACCCTTAAAGTTTCTGCATGGATGCTTCTCTTGAGATATTTTCTACATCTGGGCATGCTCTTCTGCGTCCTTGGGCAGTGACCTAGATCCTGGGACCCTTGCCTTTACAATCAGCAGATTGTTTATCAGGAAGTCTGGCAGGGACAGCAAGAGATTTTGGAAATGAAGAGTTATCTAGAAACTCCTATTGGTGGATCTGGTTTTAGGAGTAAATTTCTGGAGCCATGAGTGAGAACTTCAATTAGTAAGAGACTCAGATCCCTTAACTATGAATTGGAAATGATGATTCTTTGTTTTGGGGAGCATTTTGAGAGTGGGATATAACCTTCTAACCATATATCCTGCAATGAGTATGTATAGGGACTTACCTTTTTTCCCCTTTTATGTGCCTAATTTTATGATTCCTCTGCCTTTAGGCCTTCTCATTTCCTCCTTTTATTTTGCCTTCTCCTATGGACTCCAGTCATCTCCCATCAGCTTTCCTTGCTGGGTGTCTCAAAAGGTCATCACCCTACTAAGGAGGCTTTATCATAAGGAACAGAAAGTTCTCTTAAACTGCCTTGTAGCTACTAAGCATTTCAAGTTCCCCTATGGCTAGGTTTTCTACTTCAATTGGTGAATTGTGGGTCCCTTT
This sequence comes from Sorex fumeus, assembly GCF_029834395.1. Taxonomy (NCBI): domain Eukaryota; kingdom Metazoa; phylum Chordata; class Mammalia; order Eulipotyphla; family Soricidae; genus Sorex; species Sorex fumeus. The sequence goes on along the minus strand of NW_026606134.1, from coordinate 4,310,163 downwards.
TTTCCCAGCAGGATACCTGGTGCCTAATAGATATTCCATTGCAACTTATTATGCTTAGTGCTGGGGAGGTGTGTGTAGGGGGACGAAGAGATCTGAATTCACATAGGCTGCCTATAGATTGCCTTATGGAGTGATTCTTGATCATTCATTCATTCCAGAGTCTTCTAACGAGCATCTAAGTAACTGTATGTTGCTACCAGAGGCCAGGGGCTGAAACAATACAGATACCCTTTGCTCTCACATTTATAGTCTTCTAAAGAAGTGCACAGACAAGTTGACCTCAGACAATTGCTCTGGAGATGACATAAGAGAAGAGTAATGTGGACAACATGTGGTGTGAAGGAGCTATTTTAGGTCCCACGCACTGAGAAAGCCAATATGAGGAACTGATATTTATGGGCTGTACATAAAGCTATAGGGAAACACATTCCTGGTCGAGAGAATAGCCTCTGTAGAAGTCCCACATTTGGAGGAAGTTTAGCTTATACGAGGGAAAATAATGAGCCCTGTGTGTCAGGCTGTAGGGGTGGAGATAAATGACAGGGCTGAGGTCAAACAGGTAGGCAAAGCCCTTACAATTTAGTGTCTCTGGACACATATTCTCATCTGGTCTCTGTTACACTCTCTGTGCTCAATTAAACCATCAGTTCTACAAGCCATCACTTCAGTAATTTACATTCAAGGAGGACCAAAGCGAATGTAAACTTACAAAACCTGTTCAAGCAAACAAACAAAACTAAAAAAAGGTCAAGCAAAAATTAGAAACAAAAACAGAGTATGGAGAGTCCATTTCTTGAAGCAGATTTGTTCTCATAAAAATAAAATTTTGCGATGTCTGTTTTCCATACTCAGTTGGACACTGATGCAAAATGGAAGGCAGCGAAAACTTAAAATGGGACTACTGAAGGGTGTGGACAGGGCAGCTTCTGATTGATTTTTCCAGAAAACCTCCTCTGTGCTTCACTCCTGGGAAACTGGAGAGACATAGATAAGCAGGGGTTGGGGTCCACATTCCATCATATACGACTATGGAGAAATAGTTCTCATCTGGAGGTTTTCTTCAGCAAAAAACATAGGCAGTGAAGGAAACCTACTTTTCCCTGATGTTTTGTTTAGGGAAAAAAATCTCTTTCTCCTTTAAAAATATTTTAAAAGCAACTCATGAACTTTTCATTCAGTTCCAGAAATCTTCACATGCTTTGCTGATGCTGTCATTAGGGAAAGCGAGGGCTTCTTAGTGATTTCTGTAAAATTTTATTAATGAAGGGAAAGCAAGACAACTAAGTGATCTTTTAAATGGCAGTAGGAAAGACACATAAAGTGGCTGAGGATATAAATGATAGAAATAACCAAAATAAGAGGTTCAGAGGACTATAGCCATTAGCTCAGGAGACTGCAGACAGGAGTGTTCAGATTTTGGTCTGATTTATATTTTTCTTTCTCTCTGAACAGGAGCATTTCATGGTTGGGGATAGAGAAGACAGCAGGAGAAAATTCATCTTTCAAATAAAAAAAAACATTTCAAATAAAATGACTTCTTTAAGGGATGGGGAGATGACAGAGCATTTGCTGGGTCCCTCTTCCAGGTGCAATGTCCCCCAGTCAGACATTGTGCTTGGACCTTCAGGCATTTCTTGGTTATACCTCACTCAGCTAATGGTATAGAAACGATTGTTATATGTTAGTAAAGTAAAAGTAAAGGCCCTCCCGTTGATCATGGATTTGCTCGAGCGGGCCCAGTAACGTCTCCATTGGAGACTTTGTTGTTACTGTGTCTGGCATATCGAATACTCTCGGTAGCTTGCCGGGCTCTCCGAGAGGGGCGGAGGAATCGAACTCGGGTCGGCCATGTTGGCTGCGTGCAAGGCAGACGCCCTACCCACTGTGCTATCGCTCCAACTTTGTATGTTACAAATGAATAACTTAAAGTTCAAAAGAACAAGGAAATCACTCAAACATCATCTTAGTGAAATGCAGTTGAATGCTGATTTCTTTCCAGCAATCTTTTGATTTTTTTTTCTGATTTCCTCTTTGGCTCACGGGTTGTTCAGTTAAGTTGCTTAATTTCAGTTAAGTTGCTTAATGTGAGTTTTCTCTGTCATTTGTGTTTGTAGCTCATTTTTATTTTCAAAGCCTCATGATCTCCTTGATTTTGATTTGATTTTGATTTTCATCTTGATTTATGGAGATCCTTTTTTTTTTTGATCTGTTATGTGGTGTTCTTTAGAGAAAGTGCCACAAATATTGGAGAAGAATGGGTATTTAACTCTTTTTTGAGGGGACAAAAGGGACACCTTGAAGTGCTCAGGCTTCTCCCTAGCTCTAAGGAATAATTCCTTGTAAGGTACAGGAGACCGTATTGAACCCAGTCAGTAGTCTGCAGTGTAAGTGATTTATACACTGTACCATCTCTCCTGCCTGACTTTATCCCCCTCTCTTACTTTTTGCCTTTAAGAAGTGACCACCCTTAAAGCAGATCTCTTAGAATTCTGGAAGTTTTTTTGCTCCTCCTTTTGTAAAAATCTCTCTTTTACATAATCGACCAGATGCTTGCTGAATGTGCCAGCCTAAGTTTTCATGTTCAAGGCCCAGGTCTTCATACTGCCGCGGGTCGTGGCACTTCATACTCAATTCCCACCTCTTTTGTCTGTGGTCAGAATTGCCTGAGCATCTGACTCTCTGCTCTCCTGTGTCAGTACTGTACCACACTGGGTTTCGTGTTGATTGTGTAGCCAGTCAGTTGATCTTGTACTTTACAGGATTATTGTTTCTAGGAGTGATTGGTCCTATAAAATGTTAGAGTTTTCTAAGTATAGAATCATGTCATTTTCAAATAATGGTAATCTTACTTCTTTTCCATCCTGGATCCAGTTCAGACCTCTCATCAAATTGGTGTGGCAAGGAATTTTGAATCTATATTGAATGATATTAGTGATAATAGCTAGCCTTGTCTTGTTCCTGATCTTAGAAGGAAGGTTTTCAGTATTTTAGCATCACATATGGTACTAGTTATGGGTCTGTGGTATATGGCTTTAACTATAATGAAGAAAGTTCCTTCTATTCCCATTTTACTAAGAGTTTTTATCATGAATGGTCATGTGACCTTATCAGTATTTTCTCTTTATGTATTGAGAAGACTTCTATTTTTTTTTTATCTTTCCTTGTGTTGCTATAGTATATTTCAGTGATTGACTTGTGTATTCATCTTTGGCTTCCTGGGATAAATCCTGCTTGGTCATGGTTCATGCTATTTTTGATGTATAACTAGATTCAGTTGTTAATATTTTATGGAGGATCTTTGTGTCTGTGCTCATCGGGGATATCGATATGGGGTTTCTTTTTGTGCGCCTGTCTGTTTTTGGTATCAACTTAGTGTTTGCCTCACAGAAGATATTTTTAAGGATTCCTCTTTCTTTGAATTTATGGAAAAGCACACAAAGAACTGGAAGTAGGTTTCTCTAAAGATTTGGAAGAACTTGAGAGTAAACCCATCTGATGCTGGGCTTTTCCTTTGGGACTGGGGAAATAGTCTGGGGTTACAGTGTTTGCCTTGCACATAGTAGACTCTGTTTTGATCCTCAGCACCAAATGTGTTTTCTGAGTTTCCCCAGGAGTGATCCCGACACAGAGCTAGGAATAAGTTCTGATCACCTTTGTGTATGGCCCCCAAACAGTCGAAAAAAAACCCCAGCAAAATATTCTTGTTAAAATACAAGTCTGATTGCATTATATCATATTTCTTTCCAAATCCTTTAGTCATATCAGTTTTACCGAGAAAAGTATACTATACTTTGATTTCTGGTTTAAAAATCAATAAAAATAAAAAAGAAATTAGGCATTTCTTGCAGTAATTTTTAATAGCACAGCAGTAGGGCGTTTGCCTTACGAGCGGCCAACATGGCTGACCTGAGTTCGATTCCTCCGCCCCTCTCGGAGAGCCCAGCAAGCTACCGAGAGTATTCGATATGCCAGACACAGTAACAACAAAGTCTCCAATGGAGACGTTACTGGGCCCGCTCGAGCAAATCGATGATCAACGGGAGGGCCTTTACTTTACTTACTTTACTACTTACTTTACTATGATTCATAATAGTACTATTATTGTTTTAGGTATACAATGCTACCGCACCATACTCATCACAGTGCTAATATCCCTCTATCAGTGTCCAAGGCCCCTTCTCCACACAAGAATACTGAATGCTAATTTTACTATAAATTTATGGTGACTGAAAAATAAATATTACGATTTGAAAAAAAGATTTGTATTCATCCACTACTATCAGTTTCATAAAAATGCTGACTCCTTGTGGGCAAGTTTTCTGCATAGAATAAAGTTTACAAATCCCAGTTTAAACACCTCTTTGCAGTTTCAAAGAAATTCTAATCTTTATTTTATTCTCTTAAAAGACATGAAAGAAGATACGACTCATAGCCAGCAGCAAACTTGTCAAAGCCTTCTCCTGACCCTGCCATTCATTGTTAGCTTCAATTACTCTCTAGCTTGTATCAGAAGGAATCACTAAAAGCCCCCTTTGGTCTCTGCTTCTGAAGTTGTTCTGATACTTCACTTTTATTCCCCAACAACAAACTTGTTGTTATTTAGGTTTTCTAAAAAAGCACTGACTATTCCCTGTTCTCCTTTTTCCTAGTCTAAGAATTCCCTTTTCTCCACCAACAAGTTCTTTGGATCCAATCTTGAAAAAGTATTAGTAGGGTTGGAGAGATACTATAGGGATGAATCAATCTGTATAAGGCCCAAATCCGCGAGATACTGAGCTCTGCCAGTAGTGATCCATGACGAGACAGCCAGGAGCAGCCGCTGAGCACTGTTGGGTGACCCCCTAACTCCTCCCATTCCTGCAGTCGGCCAACCAATCCCAAAGCATCTGTGCCACCTGGAGCTCCCCACAGGATCCCCTGACCTACATTCCGGCGTTCTTGCAGGTTGATTCTTTGCCTCTGGCTGCAACCGTACACTCAGTTACTGCTGCCTGGCATCACACTGGACTTGGAGCACTCTCATCCCACATCTTATCAAGTGGAGATTTGAAAAGTTGTGGTCATTCATACCTTGCCATTGCTGTGGCATGCTATTTCTCTCCCACTGACTCATCACTGAGCTCTGAGGGTCCATTTGGTCGTTCATTCAACCCTGGGATCATGCCACTGATGGGGCATATATAGTTTCATTGCACATTTGCATGAAAGTGCTCCAAGAGCACTTTGCTGGTTACTGCCCCCACACTCCCACATTGGATGCCTCTGGAATCTGTTGGTCACTTTTATATTGCTTTGCATTTTTGACCCACTGATACTCAGAGGGGAACCTTCTCCGTCATCTTGTGATGATCTTCTTGAGCAAAGCTGAGTCAGGATCTTTTGAATTTTAGATTCTCAACTGTGCCTTGAGTTCTGAGCTTCTGTGCCTATTTTTGCATTGTCCAGTTTCAGGTTTAGCAAGAATCCTGCAAAGTCAGTTTATCTAGATTCTCCATCTTGGGTAGCTGATGACTCGCTGTTTCTCATCTAATTCCTCAGCTCTCTCCACCCACCGAAGTGATACCTGATCCTATTGGCTTTCTTTCAGCAGGAATACATTTCTGTTAGGTGTGTTAAACCAGACCCACAGCTCCCCAGTCATGTATTTCCTCTTAGCAATTGTCTAGTAACAAGCTGATGTCAACAATCATCCACCTGTTCCTCACCCATAAATCTCACATTTCCCTGTCCCATTCTGATATGTTCCCTGTGCTGCCCCAGGCTTCTTTTCTCCCAGTGACAGAATTCCTTGATAACATTCATTTGTAAGTCTTTATTATCCATCTCCTCCCTTCTCTGAGAGTGCCTAGAAACTGCCAAGATTGGGAAGGTCTCGAAATCTAGAGAAAAGTGCTTTGATAAAATTTTCTAAATCAAATAATGAGCTATTCATACAGGGTTTCAATTACGTGATTGTCATAAACAAAATCACATCTTTAGCAGGATCTAGTTGCAGCATGGACATTTTGAGTAGGATATTGGATATATTTTGTGAGAGCAAACTCTTGTTATTTGGTCCTTAACCATTAAAAACAGACAGAAACTTAAGTGAATTAGGAGCATTCCTAATTCCTAAAAATATGTTCTTATTCTTTAGTTTTTGAAAAAAATGTTTTTGGGGTCTAGCAAAAAATTTAAAAGGATGACTTGAATATATATATATATATTTTTATATATATATGCCAAAAACAGTAACAAAAAGTCTCACAATATGTTGTGAGTCGTTACTGGTACCCACTCGAGCAAATCGATGAACAACGGGAGGACAGTGCTACAGTGCTATATATGTGTGTGTGTGTGTGTGTGTGTGTGTGTGTGTATGTAGATATATATACACACACACAAATATATATCATATGTATATACATATATGGGTATATATTATTGCTATTGTGTCCAAAGAAGAGTGGGCACTTGAATATAATTTCAAATGGTCTTGTCTTGAAGCCTTTTGTAATGCCAAGTTTCATTCTAAGAAAGAGAATGCAGAAATGAGATTATGGTTGCTTTTCAGGAAAGTTCAAGGTCATTTTGAAATTGGAATACATAGTGAACATCTTATTTGAGATGTCTGATATGTAAGTGCCAAAATAAGGAAAGAAGCACAGTCCAGAAGCCTTAAAATTTGATGTGCAGGTATAGAAATAGGGCCTTTATTGCCTAAAACAAACCCACCCTACCTTTGTATGAAGCACAAATTCTCTGTTGGGTTGGAAATCTCCTGGTGACAGGCATGTGACCTAGATTTATTGTGTCTCACCTCCAGCTGAAATTAATAGAATGCAGTTCTATGGGAGGTTCTTCTTCTGCAAGACAAATGGCTTCGGTTGTGACTTATTGATGTTCTCCTTTGTTTCCAAATTAATTTTGGAAACTACAAAAACAGAACTTTGTGATTCTACATGATGTCTTTGTGAGTTTTGCAGGAAATCTAAGAGAAATTCTGGCATAGGGACATTGAACCTTAAGATTTATTTGATCTATTTGCTGGTTTCATTTTGCTTTTTATTGGTTTTGTTTTGATTTGGGGGCCCATACCTGACAGTGCCCAGTGGGGCTCATGGCAGAGTAGTCAGTAATTGGAGTAAGATGCACTGTGGGGGATCAAATTCAGGCTTCCTACATAGAAAGCATGCACACAAATCTTTGGGATCTCTGTCTAGTTTTCCAGATTTGTTTCGATAGTATGACACTGATCGGGATTCAATAATCTGTGGTGATGAGCCTATGTGAATGTTTCTCGAGGGGGTATATTTTCTTATCTTCTATTTTTGGTTCTAAATTGTGATGCATCCCTGAAGATATAGGAGAAGACTTTAACAATCGAATGGTAATTCATCTGCTCTCACACACGCAGTGTTGCCTTTTCATTGAGTTCATGATAAAAACAAGTTCTCAGTGACAGCAAGGCGCTCCACTGCCTGCTTCCAGCTTTCCCTTCCCTCATCTTCTACTGTTGAACATTTCACTGGGCAGCCGCAAGGCCTCCACTGGTCCTTTTCTTCCAAACCACATTCTTCACCTATGTATATGCCTTTATCCCTCTAGAGACTGTTGAGCTTGTCTGTACAAAACATGGCAGTCCTGAAACCTGCGTGTCTTTGTTTTCTTTCTATGGTTCGCTTTATCTTTTTAGGAAAACTAATATGTTGTGTTATTAGTTCATTTGTATACATGTCTTGACACCTCCCGGGACTAAAAGCATTAAGGTACTATTTTATCTATCAAGCATAGCGAGTAGGGCATTTGCCTTGCATGCAAGTGGCCGATCTGGGTTCGATTCCTCCGTCCCTCTTGGAGAGTCCGACAAGCTACCCAGAGTATCCTGCCCGCACAGCAGAGTCTGACAAGCTACCCGTGGCATATTTGATATGCCAAAAACAGTAACAAGTCTCACAATGGAGATATTACTGGTGCCCGCTTGAGCAAATAGATGAACAACAGGAAGACAGTGCTATAGTGCTAAGAAAAATTAATAAAAACTGGACTTTAATTCAAAAGTTTGGTACATAGTAACATCAAGATACAGTTAGTTGATAAGTGAATACATTTGAATGAATAATTTTGGGAGGTATCTTTTTAAAAATTTTGTGGCCACACCTGGCTGCATTCAGGTAACAGGGACAGTTCCTTAATTCTATGATTAGGGTTAGGTCCAGGCTGGGGAATCACTCCTGAAAGTGCTCCCAGGGGAACATGAGTTGCCTGGAACTGAGCACAGGCCCCTTCTCCCAAACCATGTGCTCTGGTCCAGTGCTTTCCAGTGCCATCTTTGACTAAGTCTCTTCCAATTCTTTGACTAGATGGTACTAGTGTGCTTGCATCTCTCATGCAGTCACTGCTTCAAGTTCTAGCTCACAAATTGGTCATATTCTTTAGCTTTTCTCTAAACTCCCAACCAGACTGGTATTTTTGCCTCTGATCCACATTATTTCATTCTAGTGGTTCCTATGTGTGATTTACAGCTGCGTGGAGTTGGGTATGTTACTCAGAATAATTCTAAACTTAGTTGTCTAAAAAGTGAATAATGCCATCCTTCTCATGTTATGTGATAAATGAAGACAAATGAGATAAACAGCATGGTGCTTGACATGGTAGATGGGAAATTCTGCCATAAATGTTGTTTAAAATTATCAGCAATATAGCAGACTCTTTAGATGTCAGATGGGTAGACTGGGGGCTGGGATGCCCACCTCTTTCATGCGGTAGTTAAGGCTGAGATGGATGTATGAAAAAGAATAATTATCTGACTGAGCACATGAAATGGATCCTGAAATATAACTTTTAGACTACTAAAACATGCAGAATTTCCAGTAAGTCCCGCAATGTGAGTATATACCACATACATAAGGACCATACACTGGATTTTCATGAAGGAAATAGTCTGAACATAAGTTCTGGTTATTGGCAATTCGAGGAGTACTCTAATCGATCTGAGCAAAGGATGGTATACTTGTCTGTGAGATAAAGTTATACTCAAAGGTAGTATTGTCTGATTCCCAATTTTTGACCTGCCACAGATTAATTTAAGCTTAACTATAGTCATCACCAAGCAGTGCCTTTGAACCCCTCCCATCGGTGTAAGACTGTGTAGGATGCAGTAATATACAAAATATTTCCCGACTGGGTCAGAAAAATAATTGAAGAGAGACAGAGGTGTATAACCTCAGAGAAAGTACATGAATAGTTAACAGAGGACTTCTTGAGGAGCCCAAAATCTGGAGATCTTTCTGCTTGGGGTCAAAAAGCCAAAGTCTTAACTGAATATGTTTGTCTTAACTCCCTTTTGCTTCGTCTCTACAAAGTACCTCCTTATAATGTAATCATTACACCAGGCACAAAGCCGAGGTCATGATTTTTGTTGTTTGGGGGTCACACCAGCAGTGCTCATGACTTACTCCCGGCTCTGTGCTCAGGGATCATTCCTGTTCATGCCTGGTTTGTCTTACCTGGTTCCAGGGATTAAACTCGGATGTGCTATATGCCAGGCAAGCACCCTACCTGTAGCTCTATTTTCCAGCCCCCCCCCCCCCCCGCCCTCCAGGCACAGAACATAATGTATGACCTGGTTCTGCAGAGGGAACAACTAAATACGACATTCAAAATCAACAGTGACACCCGGGTTCTTAGCTAAAAACCGAGGTACTAGCAAACTCCCCAGTGACCTGCATTCCTCGTCGTTAGTCCCCAGACAGCATGCTTCAGAGTTTGTGTTTGTATCATGTACTTCTTTTTATCCAAGGCATGGCTAATGGGTGTGACTTCCAAGTAATGATTGGATATGGGTGACATGACAAGTTCACTGGGTCACCAAATCACACTTAAGGAAATCCAATATGTTTCTGACAAGGGTGGGGTCTTTTCTCACCCACCCCTTTCAGAACCGAAACCACTTTCCAAGGACCCTCCCCCCGCAAAGCAGGAACTGCAAAAGCAGTGTGTACTTCAATCCTCTTGGGTCAGTGAAAAGTATTACCATGAGCAGCCACACTGTTTTGGGGTGAGTGAGAGGCTACTTTTCTCTTTCTGGCTCACATCTTTCCTCAAGGTTAGGTAGAAACAAAACACCACTCTGCCTCCAGTCCCTGAAAAAAGAAAAATATCCACCAACCCTTTAACGAATTGTCTACTTCAAGCTTTAAGCAAATTAAATAAACATGGCTCCCGGTGTCTTGAATTGTGTCTAAATAGAAACTTTTGATAAAGGGAAGAATATTGAGCAACCTAAGGTTCTCTCTCCATTCCTTTGAACAAGACATTACTGAACACTTAATTTGAGGCAGGCACTGTGCAGATGCCTGGGAGTAACAGCCTGCTTGCAAAAACAGATGTGCTCCCAGAAAGGCACAGAAGAAAACAGAAGGTAACAAGCGCCATATTGGGTTAATAAGAAATGCAAGAGGGCAAAGCTGAGAGAGGAAAAATAGAGTTTCATGTCATTCAGTTTTTTTTTTTTGGTTCCATTCATCACAGTAGTAATTACTTATCCAATGTCTGTTTTGTTTCTAAAATATGAATTCCAGGAGGCTAAGGGTCTGAGCGTTTCCTTTGCTCCTTTGCATTACTAGTGCTTAGTTTGGGGGAGTAGATGTGACAAGGACCTTCAGTCTAGGCGTGCCAGGGGATCACAGTCCTGGAAACCTGCCCCAAGACCCTTTGATAGAGCCTGTCACCAGGACCATGTGGGCCCCAGGGCGGTGCTGACAGTTGCTCTCACTGCTACATAGCTAGGCGCGAACTCAGGGCCACAGAGCAGCCGGGAAAGGCCAAGAGGGCAGAGCGCAGTCCCATGGGAACCGTGAAAGGGTCTCCTCAGAGCACCTGATGAAATTCTCACCCCACTCCTGCGAATTGCAGGGTTATGTCTTCATGGGAATTCGTGGTTAGGGATGTTTGCCCTTCTTAGAAAGCTGATCCCACTCGGCGCCTCGTTTGCACAGCTGTGCTCACAGCCTCAAGTTCACGAATCTTTTACTGAGAGGAGAGGAACTTGGATTCTCTTCCTCTGCTTATTAATATTTACACCCCCCCCACCTCCCAGGTCAATCACCCCTTACTAGTACTGATCCAGATGCTTAATTAAGTGTTCAATAAGCAGCCTCTGGATGAACAGTTAGTAGATGAATATGCTTTTGGATTAAAGAAGTCCCATTACTATAAAAAGGACATATAAAAAAAGGATTAAATGCAAAAATGCAATGAAAGCTATTAAAATGTACTGACCGCCCCTCCCGCCCAAAGTCAAACTTGTAGAGCACTCAATGTATGTCATTCTAGATATTCTTTTTAAAAATTTTCTGGGTATGCATCTAATTAGGAATATAATATAAGGGAATAATATCTCCAGGATAAATAGGAGATGGCTTCTCATTACAAAAGAGTCTAAGAAAAACGTGATGTTCGAAAGGAAAATATGCAGTTTAGTCAATCACCTCAGTGGCACGACAACGGCTGACTTTCATTTCTTGACTCTGACTTGTCAAAGATTTAGAGGTGTGTTCAGACCACTTCAGTGAGAGCAGCTCCTTCACTTTCTTAGCTCACCTAGCCACTTTCCGATCTGAGAATGAGATTTGAGAGTCACCTCAGTGCCCTGCAGAGCCCCACAGAATAGTATGACAGGAACAATACAAAATCAGGTATTGGCTCGATTGCTTTTCTGACTTTGGTGATCATTTGTTCATTTCATTTTGATTTTTCAGTCAAATGAGTGCATCTCAAACAGTTATTTTCTTTACCATGTTTCTTCCTCTGTAGAGTGGAACAAAACCAGGGCTGCATGAAATACTGTGAACTATACACAGAGAATCATTGGCAAGCAACTGGGTGTCATCACCCTATGATCTGGATGCTCATTGTCATAACTTCGGATGAGCAATTTGTGCATTTCTTTTATTTTTTACATCATCCGAAGATCATTGTCCCTCAATAAATAATTTAAATCCGTCTCTTATTAGCATTGATGTGGTGACTTTCTGCTTTTTCGTTTTATTGAATGTTTTAAAATACCTATGCCACCTTCCACTTCCTGTCTGCAACTCTATGGACCATGTTATTTGCATTTGTTTGACAGTGATCTGGAAAATGCACATCCTCTCCTAAATGTTCAGTTTAAATTAGCAGTTGCCTTTTTATGTATTTTAATTTTACAATTATCAAACCAAAAAAAAATTCTTCTGTCTTCTGTATGAAGCAGAATTTAGCAAGTTGTCTACTTTGCTTTGTCTGTTACCTATTTATGTTAATTTATTTAGTATCAATTGTTGCAATCAGTGATAACTTTATAGTCTATTATGAGGGATCTTGTTATTTGCTTTTCTTTTGTTAACACTGTTTTCAAGATATAAGAAATAGTAATTCATGTACTACTTGCCATCTGTTTTATAAAATACTTTTGCTGCTAGTGAACCCTTGATTTGATCTCATCTTAATATTAGCTAGAGAATATTTTCATCTCATTTTCTTCTGGAGTAACTGGATGGGTCTTTTATTTTTTGAGATTTTGCATTACTTCAGAATTCCTTTCTTTGGTTGTTGTACACCAATGGGAATCTGCGGTGCATGGACATTTGTGGATCAAAATCTTCTCTCTCCTCATAGTTTTGTGAGTTTTCATTAGCATTTTTTGGTTCCTTTTGCTATAGAAAATCTGAGCACAGCTGCAGTTTGCCTTATTCACACCTCTTTCTTCCCTCTCCCCATTCAAAAGCATATTTAAATGCATATATTTTATCCATTAGTGTAATGAAATACCTCCACCGAAATGTCTAAATATCTTGTTTAGGACTTGCCTCAAATTTGTACCTCCTTTTACAAACCACCTATTACATGCTGAAAATTTTCCTTCAAATACTTGATTGCTTTTTCCTCTGTTTAGCTGTCTTGGCTCAATCTGAGGGTTGACTCTTGACCTTGGGTAGTTTCTTCATATTTGTCAGCATCTCTTCCTTTAGTGTATTATCAAAAACCCAGACCCACCCTGCACTCACCAAGTCAACTTTATGGGGTTCCATTAGCATCCTTAACATCTATGTAGATTTCTCTATTTCATTTCTAAAACTTGACTCCCATCACTTTATTCCTTGTTGTATCAAATTGTGTCTTCGTGTATCTCCCAATTATTTGTGATGTAGTAGCACTTCCCCTGCATCTCATCCTGTTGCATCTGTAGATCTTCTTTCAGCTCTTCTCAAGAAGGAAGTATGAGGATAATATCATAAGTTTTCATTGTGTGGCCTATTGAAATTCTCATCCTTGGTCAGGTGATGCCATAGAACTACTGTTGGGGGAATAGTTACTCAAATTCCACTTCTTCAATGTGATCTAAATCAGAATATTGGCCTTTAAGTTTGTACCTCTCCCCTATCTACATATATAGATACCTCTGTTTTTAATCATCACTCTGTCTCTTATAGCTTATACAGCACTGACTTTGGAAAAGCCACACTCCTGAAGAATTGTCAGTTGTCTGTGCTTGTAGGACAAGAAGACTATCCTCCTATGTGCGACTTACATCCTCTTATTGGGGGATAAGCTGAAAAGGCAGGCTGCTTTCTCTCCCACATTCTGTAGCATAGGCAGTCATCTGTGACTATAAACCTTCCTATGAACAAGTAAGTTAACCAGTGAAGAAGTGAACAATTCAATGCATTTTCACTTTCATTCATGTAGATAGGGTGGGTCTGACTAGAGGACATCATGAGTTAGCCTATAATAAGGTTTTGTAACTGAGTCCATCTGTCTTGAAATTTTTTGAAATGTAGATATTGAGGCTAGGCTGTCTGATGAAATCTGTTTTAGATACTTTTGTATTTCTGTTTTTTTTGTGTTCAAATATTCAGAGTATAATTAGGATTTTAAAGTGGGAATTTAGGAAAGCAGCAATGGAGGTTACAAGCCAAAGTATATATTTTTATGTATAAATATAGACTTTTTAAAAAAGAAAAATCAGTTCTACTGGGGATGTTAGTGGTGGAGGTAATGGGTGAGTGAGTAGTTTCATAAACATGGTGGTATTTTACTTAAAGGGACTTGAGTGATTTATAAAATTGAAAGTCTGAGAAGCAGGAAAGACTTTTTAGACCATAAGCGATTATCTGAGTACTGGTTAAATACATGAAAAAAAAACAGGGAAGAAGAAAAATCCCAAGAGATAACTGGAAATATTTGAGGCTTTATAAATCTATGTAATCATAATCATATTGTAAGTTAAAACTCGCTAAAACAGGCTTAGGTCTGAAATGTTTAAACATGCAAAGATCATCTATTCTGATGTGTGTGTATAAAGAATAAAGCAGTTTCGAGCTTATCTATATTCAGTGTTCTACAGAGCAATTTGTGGTTTGCATACCCTCTTAAATAAGGACAAATGCTCCTCTGTTTATGTGGTTTGGTCAATGGAATCTTTGTAATTAGATGTATAAGCTATGCCCATATCAGCAATTTGAAGAAGCTCTGATGATTTTATTTGAGAATTTCACTCTTAAAAAATGTAATTGCACTCTTTCAATGCTTTATTCACTCTACTTCTGTTATATTACTATAGGAATGGAAATTTTGCTCCTTGTAGCTTATAAATAGTTACTTTATTTAAAGCTGTGCCTAATGCACTTTGGTAATACCAAAATGTTCACTCATTAAAACTGGTGACATTAAGTCATATTGCTTTCATTTCAGTGGTTGCTAGGAAAATCATCAGCTTAAGCAATACCAACTGTATTTCAATAGACAAATTAATCTTTTCTTGAAAGCCTCATCTAATCTCTCTTGTTCAACAGGAAGTTTTCTGCCTTGTAGGCATTTGTGATCTTTTGGCAGTAAGGAAGAAATATGATCTTTATAAGTAGAACTTTAAATGATTTTTTTAGAGTAAGAACGCATAAAAGTTCTAAAAATAAGATTGACTCTATTTGAATGCGACTTTCAAAGGGAATGGATTTATAAAGTATTTATTTCTGCTAGAAATATCATTTGGCAGAAAAAGCACTTTCTTCTAGCAGACAGAGAATAAGATTGAGAGGAAACCAAGGAAAAAACCTTAATTTATTAAGAATAACATTTATATTTTTTCAGGCTTCTGACCTTGACGAAAAACCTGTATATCCAGATTTTTCCTATCTATAAAAATGTGTTCATTCTTTCTATCTTATTTGGAAGGTCATTATAAAGATTGATGATGGCTTTTCAGGGATAAGTTCTGTGTAACTTCTTTTGACAAGAGTATGAATACTATACTCTTCAATGAAGTTAGTGCAGACTCAAGTAACTCAGCCAGTTATGATGTCAGCTATTGCCTCCCACCAGACAGGGAGGTTTGGAGGAAAGCTTTTTGGGTGTGCTAACAATTTCCTGAGGACAATCTCAAAACAAGTTACTGTTCCTAATTACTCTTTGCAATGCTGTTTGTCTGATCTTATTGTTTCCCAAGAATTCACAGCCAAGCAAACATATTTGAAGTTATGTCTCAGTGTGCATGGGACATTTCCAGTCCTACCACACAATCTCAAGTGACAGATACTTGGATATTGTACATCAACTTCCTTTCAACTCACAGTTTCTAGCAAGCAAGCACTAATAGGATCCCATAGACCGTTTGTATTTTAGGTTTAGTCCTGTCATTTCATGTGTATCAAAGCTTGAGCAAGCTACTCATTTTGGACTATAATATAATGCAATGCCTCATTGTCATGGTCATAGGAAATTGTATCTTTGGAAATTGATACTGATATTCAAGTGTAGAAACTGAAATGTAGAGATCAAGAATCACACTATTCTTGGGCACACAGAGCTTCAGTCCTAGTGCAAAGGCACACAATTAAACTAGCAATTTAAAGCATTTGCATAAGATTACAACTAGGTCTTATTGGAAGAATCTGATGCTTATACATTTGGTACTTTTTTATTAAGAAATAAAATTATTTTGAAAGTTAAAAATATACAAAAATATTTTCGAGAAATGTCAGCAGAGAAGGTCACAAAGTGGCTGGGATATCACTCAAGTAGTAGAACGCATCCTTGAATTGCACGAGACCTCGATTTTGACACCCAACTCTGCATGACTGTGGTCACAGCCTTACTGGATGAGGAATCTATTAGAAAAAGTTCACAAACACCAAAAATATCAGAAATATAAAATATTGTATTGCCTGTACTAAAGCATGACCTTTTATTTTATGCATTTTATTTCTTTTATCTCTTTGCTATAGTATCTTTTATTCCATCTTTATGAGATAATGAGTTGGAGATATTACAATAACAAAAATCCACAGATAATTAAGATTCATTTTAAAGTGCTTAATGAAACTCTGGTTTTTGCTTAGAGATTAGTGACTCTAAAAATATACATGTTTGCTATTAGGATATAAAAGTTTTTTGGTTAGTAGGATCTTTCTAGAGTTTTATTACCTAAATGTGTACTCTTATAGTTAAAGTTTTTAATTAAGTGAAGAATAGGTATTTGTGTCTTTCAAAAGAGGAAAATCTGACTCCATAGCAATTTTGACTTGTTCTGTGTGTTTGTGTGTGTGTGATTTTTTGGGGGGAGGGTGTTTCACACCCAAGTGGTACTCAGGGACTCCTGATACGGGGGTGAAGGGCATTAAAGATGAGGTAGAACAGAGTAATAACAAGGAACTTCTGTCTACAGATTATGACTTCTTATTTTACTTTTTTATTATTTTTTAAATTTTTTATTGATTCACCGTGAGGTATAGTAACAAAGCTTTCATGTTTCAGCTTCAACCACACAGTCATCAAACACCCGTCCCTTCACCAGTGCACATTTTCCACCACACAAATCCCCAGTCTCCCCCCCCACACACACACGTATTCCACACCTCCCTCTGCCTGTGTGGCAGACAATTTGCACAATATTCTATCTACTTTAGTTACCTTGGATATTTCAAGACCAGTCCCACCACTGCTCATACCTGCCAAAAAGACAATGCTAGACAATGTGTTTTATATTGCTTGTTATGGATACAATATAATGTCGTGCAGCTGCTCTTGCGACTGCATGCTCTAGGAATTCTAAAACTTTAATAATTAGTGTCTGAAGACATCACTGCTGCAAGTTTCTAGGGTCAGAGGTTCATTTGTGTGTCTCTGGATCATGGTCGTGTGGGAATAAGTAGATGGTGGCCAGAGGTGGCGTCATCTTGCAGTCCCATCAGGGCAAGGGGAAGGAGAAAGGGCCCGTTCCTTCTCTGTTGCCTGAGGTCTGGCGGCTGTCATCACCACCACTTGTACCTGGAACTTGTCTCTGACTTCTAGAAAATGGCGAACACTGGAGCTCCTAGAGGGCAGGCGGAAGGACAGCACTTGCCCCAGTCTGGAGTTGCCCAGCAGAAACGACGTATTGCAAAGTCCGGGACCATTTCTGCAGCAAGTTGCTTGGGTTCCAGAGTATGACTTCTAACCCTTTGAATTATTTCCCAGTCCCCTTCTTTATATCCCTTTGAAGAAGGAAGAAAGAAAAGTCGAGGGGGGGGGGGGCGGGCAAGCATGAGAAAAGAAATGGAGGAACCACAAAGAAGGAAAAGTGAATTACAATTTTAGCCTGTGACATACACAGCAGAACAAGTTCTAAATTTAAATAAATTTCATTTTCCTGATTTCAGGGGAAGGGGAGATTGAGCTGCTCGGTATTCAGGGACTATTACTGGCTTTGTGTTAGTTGTGACCCCTGACATTGCTCAGGGGATCATATGTGGTGCCAGGGATTTGGACCATGGTCTTTGAGTGCAAGGCAAGTGCCTTAACTTCTCTATAATATTCCTGGTTTTGCAGATGAGAAGACTGGGCCTCAGACATTTTTACTCACTTTCTATGCCCAGAATTCAAGTTCACATCAGCATAATTTTCAGGACTTTTCAAAAGATATTGGTTCCCAACATCCTTTCAGGACAGGGAGGGGCAGAGGGGAGGGAGATAAGAATAAGTAAAATGTATTTTTGCTTTTTAATTGTTTCCTATTTTCTGTAGGTTGTACTTCAAGAATGAAGTGTTTCATGAATTAGTAATTCTTTGCCAGGTAGAGAATGAAGAAAAGCTGTTTGAAACAATGAAATATGTCTGACAAAAGACAACATATCTTGCATGGAAGTACCAGGGATGGGGTGGTATTACTACTAATACTTCAGGTTCAAGAAGACCTTTACACAATGGCATCTATCAGTCATTACTTCATGACTTTTAGAAATCTTGACTTAAATTAGTTATGTGTGTGTGTACATATTTAGAAGTGTATCCCTGTGTTACAGGAAATAAAACATAAAAACATCTCCAAATGTTTAAGGGTTTCGGCAGCATATTTATCAAATGTGGTTGATTTAAAAGTCATTATTGAAGGAGGGGGGTTTAATTTAATTTAATTGTTATCATTTCTTGGTATTTAGATACTAGCAGAGTGTTTTAAATGGCATGAAACACTTAGTGGCATGTCATGATCCCAGAGCATGCTTTTAACTAATTTAATGATGGTGATGAAGATGAAAGGAAGTGCTGTAATAATGTACATTTAACAACATTTGTTCCATTATTGTAGGCCTTGATTATCTGAAATGTGAGCACAGTAATATATGCCATTTTGATTTGCACTCTAGGATAAGCAAAATAGAGGCATGTCAACCAGGATGAGATATATAGAATGTGTTAAACCAATCTTGTCATTTAATATCTGAAGAATTATGAGTGATCACCCTTTCTGAAATATGTCAGTTTCTGCTGGTAGCACACTAGATATTGTAGTTATAGCTTGTACAAATTGCCGTCTAAATGTATGCTCAATTTAACAACTGTCTGTTAAAGTTATCAACACATACCAACATCCATTATACAAAAGAACCCCTTCATGCATTAAGGCAGAATGATTATTAAAATGATGCAGGAAAGGAAATATCCTTTGCTGCACCTTATAAAACTGCACATGCAATATTTGGGAAAGCAGGTATTTTTATAGCATGGGAATATACTGTATAAATTTGATGTGGCAATAAATTTTTAAAAAGAAAGCAAGAGAAAAGAAATAAAAATCTTTCCATATTGCACACATGTTAACCCCTACTCTCTGTAACCATTAAAAAAATAACATAAAATACCCAGCAGGTGTCTTAAAACCGAAATCAAATTAATTGCTAACACATTACTATTAATCTCAGAAATGATGAAAAGGGAAAATAAAAAGTATGCATTGGCATAGGTACATGTGATATTTGAAACAAACATAAAATATAAATAGGTTCTACTCTACATATTTGGTCGCAAAATAGCAATTAATAACATGTTCTAGTAACGGAAATATTGAACTCTTAGTCATAGATTATTTAATAAAGTTGGAGGGGGTATAGATTGTGCCAGTAAGGTAGGACAATAGACTACATTTAGAATTATGGAGAAAAAAGGGGATAAGGATCTTGTTAAATGGAAAATGTAGAAGCCAAGCGAATACAGTATGCAGGGCCCTGCTTAGCACGGGCCATATCCTGTCTAATTCTCATCACCATGTGGTCCCCCAGACATTGCTGGGTGCAGTCCTAGAGACCTCAAGGTACTGTGTGGTCTAAGTCCCTCCCAGCACCGCAGTCCTTAAGTAGTACCACATCCTCAGGTCCTCACTTTGAACCAAGAACCCAGTTGATGAAGAATCACTGGCAGCAGAGCCAGAGAGATTGTAAAGCACAGGAGGTGCTTACTTTGCATGTGGCAGACCGGGGTTCAATCCCCAGCATCCCATATGGAGTGATTCCTAAGCATAGAGCCAAGAGTAACCCCTGAGTGTCTCCAGGTGTGGTCCTCCAAACCTAAGAAAAAACAAGACTCATTGGTAGAGATCTCCAGGCATCCCAAACACCTAGAGGGGAGCTTGGAAATACCCCCAAATTGGAGGGTATAAAATATGCTATATATAGCATCATAGAGATACCTTATAGGTGTAGGCTCTGAGATTATATTTAAAAATAATGTATAGCTTTCAATTAACTCAGCTCTTGAAATTAGATATAATTCAGCGAACATCAGGAATCAACATGTATCAGGCACTATGCAGTATAAATATGATAGGCTCTAAGTCTTCTTTTAAATATAAATAAGTTATTGTGTTTCCCACTTTTTCAGATGTATGTGAATATTTGTAGAAAGCTACAGACAATGAAAATGATGCTTAGAGTTGAAAATCATGTAATCTGGATTCAAATGTTGCTCTTGCTACTTGCTTACTATGTAATATTGGGTAGTTTAATGGCTGTGCTTTAGTCATCTTCTACCAAAAATTATTTCTGTAATCTATAGGATTGGGAGGTTTAAATAAATGGAGCTTCAGCCTAATGTGCAGTGTGTAGAATTGTTTTAGTCCAGGAAAGATGTTCTCTTGCTGTCTGCCTTGCTAAATTGTGAGCTAAATCTGAGAATATTCCCTATGGAAAAAGAGATTCTTATTTCTCATGCAATTTTACATCTTTCCCAGCACTTGAAGTCTCTGTACAGCTGACAGTTACCTATTTGTAGAATGGATGTTAGTAAATATATACAAAGAGCAACGGTTTCAATTGTAGGTTTGTACTGGTATATTGAAAATTATATGTGCACATACTTTTATGTGTGTATGTGCATGAACACCTGTGCGTATACACAAACACATAACTTCTTTAGAACCTAGTCTGAGATATGTTAGGCAAAAGAAAACTCAGGGCATTCAGTCTGCTGTGTTCTGTGTCCCAAGGTCCCTAGTCACTTTATTTACTTCTTTCTACCTTTCAGACTCCAGTTAAATTTAATTTTTATCTAAGTTTTATGGGTTAAACTGCACTTTGCAGGAACAGAAATAAAGGTATATATATTTTTTCATTTTTCTGAAGAGACAGTTCTTTTGTGGAATTATCCTTTAACTAACACTGTTTAGCAGTAGTATCAGTGACTGATGTAACCGAGATCCAATTCCCACCCATGCGATAACTTCTCTTCTCAGTGGGAAATTTCTAGGAATCACTATGACAGGAATCTCAAGCCTCAAGTAAGTTTCATGGCCCTCTATAAGCAAACTCTCATATTGTTGATGATAAAAGAAAAAAAAAGAATGACCTTAAAAACATGCTAAGTTAGAAAAACTAAACTTGTTAGGGTTTCTTTAGAAGGGGAAGAGCCATTGGTGGAAGTATCCAGAAATTCGGAGAAATGGATTCTCCTTAAACCAAGATGCTGAGTCATAATAAAAATGGTGTCTGAAGTGGATTCTGAGCAAATGAGGCACACTAAATGCACTCCCACTTGGGTACTGCAAAAAGTGGACTTCTATACCAATTCACTACAAAATTGTTGATTAAGCAAAGTGAATTAGAGTCTGTTTCAGTCTGGAAGAGACTACCTTGAAAGAATGTTAATAGAATTCCCCAAAAAGCAATGCAAAGAGTTTACATGTGTTGAGGGTGGTCTGGAATCAAGTGGCCTAAAAGAGCTACTTGATATTTCAAGCAGATACTTCAAGGTAAGTGATGATATTAGCTACCCTAGGGAAACAAAATCAATTTATTATAAAAAATAGGACACATGGTTTTGAAGTCCAGAAAGTCTAAGATCTTCTGTTTGCAAGCCAGGGAATCGAGAAAATCAACAGGATCATTCAGTGAGACTGAGGGGCAGAGATACATGCGTAAGGACAGGTGCCAGAATCCCAAGAGGCAGTAGCCTGGGGACCAGGAACTCCCAGTATTCAAGAGTTGGAGACACAATCTAACTCAAGAGACAATTCATCCGTCTTGTTTTCTGTGGTCCTTAGTGGATTCACTGAGGTCTCTAAACATTGGTAAGGGGATCTTCACTCAGTTTACTGATTCAAATAAGAATCTGAATCTTTTGCCTTTTGAAGCATCCTGATAGAGATTGGAGAAATAGCAGATGGATTACGCTTGCCTTGCTCATGGTCAACTTACATTCCAACCCCAGCAGGGTATGGAGTGCACCAAGCACTGTCAAGACATATTCCTGAGTTAAGAGCCAGGAGTAAGCCCTGAGCACCATTATGAAAGGGAAAAAGAAAAGAAAGAGGGGCTAGAGCAAGAGCACAGCGAGTAGGGCATTTGCCTTGCACGCGGCCAACCCAGGTTCAATTCCCAGCATCCCATATGGGCCTCTGAGCACTGCCAGGGGTAATTCCTGAGTGCAGAGCCAGGAGTAACCCCTGTGCATCACTGGGTGTGACCCAAAAAGCAAAAAAAAAAAAAAAAAAAAAAAAGGAAGGAAGGAAGGAAGTTTGGAAAAAAGAAATGAAAAAATAAAGAACAGATCATTGAAATGAGTAATTTAGATATTTGACTCATGTTCCATATGATTCAGTAAATAGATGAAAAATTAAAATTGTATATTTTTATTTCTTTGAACTTAATGTTCTAAATTACATACCTACAATGTGACACAGAATATTTTCAGCTTGCTTCAAGGTGATTTTGTTTTACATATTGAATTATTGAAATTTGGTTTCTATAGAAATAATGCAAATACACTGACCCTTAAAGATAGACTTAGCTCATATATTGGCTCCAAAAATGTTCACTGTTCTTTCTAAGTTCTTCATTGTGGTGCATTTCAATATACTAAATTAAATGTATTGTAATATTAGCACTAGCATACTAGTATTATATACTAGTGCAGATTTTGGTGAAAAAATATTCCCTTTTAGCCAGAATGGGCTGGAGCAATAGCACAGCGGGTAGGGCGGTTGTCTTGCACACCCTTGCAGCCAACATGACCGACCTGAGTTCGATTCCTCTGACCTTCTCGGACAGCCTGGCAAGCTACCGAGAGTGTCTTGCCTGCACAGCAAATCCTGGCAAGCTACCTGTGACATACTTGATATGCCAAACACAGTAACAACAAAGTCTCACAATGGAGACATTACTGGACCCGCTCGAGAAAATCGATGAACAATGGGAAGACAGTGACAGTGACCGTGACCCAAAGAGTAACTGTCACATTTTATAATGGTAAGATCCACAAGAATATCTTTGCATTAGTTTGCAAAGTTTGCATTAGTTTGCAGAGACATAAAATCTTCATTTTAGAACTAAAGCTTGGATCAGTATTACACTTAGTTTATAATTCTGTGCTTTGTGATCTTATTCTCAGGTTGTTTGAAACTATGTAGAAACTTGGACTTGAGAAAGCAGTTTTTCTTTTATAAAGACTCAAGTCTAAACTTTTTATTAACCGCTTTATTTTATTTAATTAATTAACTTATTTATTTGAGTCACCATGAGCTATACAGTTACAAAGTTGTTCTTAATTGGATTTTAGTCATACAATACTCCAATATCCATCCCTTCATCAGTGTACATTACCCACCACCAATGTTGCTAGTTTTCTCCTGCCACACCCCCACTTCTATGACAGGCATCTTTCTTCCTCCACCCCTAGTCTTTCGCTCTCTCTGTCTCCTCTATCTCTCTTTCTCTCATTCTCTCTCTACCTCTTTCTTTTTAGACGAGACGACTAAACCTTTTACAGATATGCCTATCCCCACCTTTTGGCCTATGTTGACAAACTTATTTAAACTTATACTTCCACTGTAGCAAAGTCTGTAGCACTGTCCTCCCCTTGTTTATCGATTCGCTTGAGTGGGCACCAGTAATGTCTCCAACATGATACTTGTTGTTACTGTTTTTGGCATATCGAATACACCACTGCAAGCTTGCCAGACTCTGCCATGCCAACGGGATACTCTCAGTAGCTTGCCAGGCTCTCTGAGAGGAACAGAAGAATCGAACCTGGGTTGGCAGCATCGAGGCAAATGCCCTACCTGCTGTGCACTCTAGCCCAACATATGGTAATCAGAAGTAAATTCATTTGAAGAAATGTCATCGTCCATAAAGATTCATGAGTTTAATGTTACAAACTAGCGAGTTTTACTTATAATAAACTTATAGAAGCATTTCCTCATAAATATAAACATCTCATGTTGTATGCTCAATTTAATTTATAAAAAAGGCCATATAATCTGCCTTTCTTTCTATCAAAAATGTAAATTATTTTTTCTAATATTTCCTTCTGGATTGGACTTATATGACTTTCTTAAACTAATGCAACACTAGCATATGTAGATATGGACTTTGTGAATTCATTGGTAGTCCTTCAGATCTTAAAGAAAGTAGTAATAATTACATATAACCCTTGAGCTCAAAGGAAGATGATAACGTCCATTGAGAAATATTTGAGACTGTCAACTTTCTAAAGGCAGAAGTAAGCTAAGCAAGTGTAGGATAACATTGGTTTGCCCTTCCTCCCTGGCTTCAGGGAGCTTGTGTTTGTTGATTGCTCCCTCAACCTGTCAATTACCTTTGCCTCTTGATCAGACTCTGCTGACATGTAAATATTGTTTTTCTCTTCCCCTTAAGTCCTTTGCATAGTTAATTCAGATCAATGTCCTTTCCTGGACACAGGTAGAGATATGTTGAACTTGTAGGGTGGTTCTCCTGGGGAAATCTCTCTATAGATCTACAGTGCTCAGGCCAGATTAATCTTTCCTAACCATAGCAAGGTCTTAATCTAGTTGTTACTTTTTGGATCATGACAGAATTTGTCCATGACCATGCTCTTAACATATATATTTATCAGTTAATTTATCAATTGTCATATTAAAAACACCACAAAACATCATGGGCTGAAGTAATAGGATATTTTTTTGCTAGTGATTACACAGCTCAGCAGGTTGGTCAGGGCTCAGATAAGAATCTCACTGTTGGCAGTTGGATGAACTCATACAATTACAGTCATTTCTCAAATAGTAGTTAAGTTTCAAGAGAGTCAGAATGTTCTGGATTGTCTTAGAAGACCCTACTCCCATGCTTAGACCATTGGAGAAAGAAGGGATGATTGGATCACATGTCAGTTACCAAATAACAGACTGACTCCAAGCTGCCCCTTCTTACTAGCTGTTTTCAAAAAACTATTAAAGTAATAGTTTTTTAAGTATTATGGCACTTTGGCCAGGTCCAAACTTTGGACCGCAGTGAAATCAAAACTAAAAAAGGTCATGTTATTTGTAGTTTGTCAACAGCTTGAGTCTGTTTTCAAATCTGTATGTTTACCATTAGTCAACTGGATATCAGCAATTGATAAATTAACTGATAAATATATATATATATATATGTTAAGTATTATGGCACTTTGGCCAGGTCCATTTTGATATCAGGGTAGCTCACAACTTGCCCTGGGTCCATCTAGTCCCTCTTTGGGATCCTGCTTCTGGGGATCTAGGAAGTAAGGGCAACTGAAGCTTAACTCAAGAGAACAGATGCCCAGGAGTGAGTATCATTTGGGGTCAATTAACTCCCAAGTTACAAAAGCATACCATTAACTGTCTTCCTGTGTCTATACAAAAAGGACGTTACTCTGAATTAACTATGCAAAGGTGTTAAAGAGAAGAGAAAAGCAATATTTAAAAATTAACAGTCTGATTAGGAGATAAAAGTGATTGACCAGTTGGGGAAATGAGCATAAAGAGGTTACAAATAAACACAGATGGGTGGGAGCACTGTCATGGGAGTAACCCAATAAAACTAAGCTCCCTGAGGCAAGAAGAAAAGACAAACCAAATGTTATCCTACAAGCAAGTTTCTTCCTTTGTCTTAAAGGAAGGATGATTGAGAAACAATCTTGGAGAACAGATTTGAGAATTATCCCAGAGATCAGACATACATTCAATAAAAAAAATACCGTTTCATTTCCAAAGTAATATCACTTGATACCCTTTACCTGGATAAATTTCCCACCTGCTATAAACCAATTCTTTGTATTGCTTTTCTTCTGGAATAGAGGCATCTAATGTGGTTATTTTGTCCTTCTGTAGGGCAAGTTACTTTTCTATGTAGCTAAAATGTCACTAAATCAATAAGAGATAAATCTAACA
This sequence comes from Sorex fumeus, assembly GCF_029834395.1. Lineage (NCBI taxonomy): Eukaryota > Metazoa > Chordata > Mammalia > Eulipotyphla > Soricidae > Sorex > Sorex fumeus. The sequence continues at coordinate 4,284,230 of NW_026606134.1, read as the reverse complement.
CACTTCCATCTTAGAACAAACACAGATCCTGAGATAACTAGATTTTTTCCATCCAGTGCCCAATTTTCTTTTCTTTTTTTAATGTTTCAGAGGATTTGTTACTTCATTACTTTGCAAAGAAGAATGGAAATAATTGTGATCATAAGTTGGTGTGATCCTAAGTTGGACGTAGTGAACTCAAAACTAAAAAAGGTCAAGTTATTTGTAGTTTGTCAACAGCTTGAGTCTGTTTTCAACTCTGTATGTTTACCATTAGTCAACTAGATATCAGCAAACACTGTGCAATGAAGGAGTTTTCATGCATGAGGCTTTGCTTACTTTAGTAGTTTTTTGAAAACAGAAGAAGGGGCAGCTTGGAGTCAGTCTGTTTGGTAAATGACACGTGATCCAATCATCCCTTCTTTCTCCAATGGTCTAAGCATGGGAGTAGGGTCTTCTAAGACAATCCAGAACATTCTGACTCTCTTGAAACTTAACTTCTATTTGAGAAATGACTGTAATTGTATGAGTTCATCCAACTGCCAACAGTGAGATTCTTATCTGAGCCCTGACCAACCTGCTGAGCTGCATAATCGCTAGCAAAAAAATATCCTATTACTTCAGCCCATGATGCTTTGTGGTGTTTTTAATATGACAATTGATAAATTAACTGTTAAATATGTATATGTTCAATTATTCATGAAAGGTTTGTCACACACACATTATAAATGCTATTCACTACACTGGGTATCAAAAATATTAGCAAATATTGAAAATTTTATGGTAAAAAAACATGAAATGAAAGGATGCAGGTCCTAAGTAAGTTGTTTATGTATGTCTTACAGTGTATGTATAGTTTACCTAAAGGACTTGAAATAATTCATTCATGCTTAATAACCCCACCACCTTCTTCAATTAGGAAGGCAATAATTTTTATTAAGAAAAAAGCTAGATTCCTCTGTTTTGCCATAGCTAATATACCGTCTTATTCAAAATTAAATATGCCCCATTCAAAGTAATATATCCCAACCCAGGATGTGATTCAGTAATGAATACATAAACTTACTCAAAATATTTCTCATGAGATTCAGTTCTGTGAATTTTACTGGGAAACAGAAACTTGTCCCTTCTCTGTGATTGAGCTTGAAATTGCTTGTTCTCATCTTGCTACCAACTTGAGCATAGATTTAAAGGGGAACTATGACACTGAATGGAAAAGAATGAGACTGAGTCCTGATGACAATTTTCAGGTCTTAGACTAAGCTTTGCCTGAAACAAATCTATTCCTGGAATTTTCAGGTTATTGAGCCAACACATTCTTTCAAGCACAAAGAAATAGAATTTTCCAAAATTTGTAGTCAAAATAGTTTTGGCTAGTAACATAGCCTGGTATTAAAATATGTGTTAGTTTCCTTGTTTGATAGAATACTCTTTAGAATCTCTCCTGTCGCTCTTTTTCATTTCACTCATTCAAGTTGAATGTATTATTAGGCCATTAAAAGCCGATAGCACAGCGGGTAGGGCATTTGCCTTGCACACAGCCAACATGGCCGACCTGAGTTCGATTCTTCTGCCCCTCTCGGAGAGCCTGGCAAGCTACCGAGAGTATCTCGCCCGCACGGCAGAGTCTGGCAAGCTTCCCGTGACGTGTTCGATATGCCAGACACAGTAACAACAAAGTCTCCAATGGAGACGTTACTGGGCCCGCTCGAGCAAATCGATGAACAACGGGAGGGCCTTTACCTTTTACCTTTAAAAGCCATTTTCAGTGACCAATATTTCCACCTACTCTACACAAAATGTGACTTGTTTGCAAAAAGTTTTGGCAAAAGAACTATCAACTCCCTAGTGGAAGAATATATAACCTGTTGCAAAAATAATCCCAAGTAGGCAAAATTAAATTTATGTTACATGTCTATTATATAATAGAAAACTGCAGTTTTGACTTATTTTTAAAGTCGCTATATTATAGTATCCCTGGTAAAGAAATTAGGAATTTACTTTATTTTGACTGTTCTTTGGCTCTCATAGCAATTAAATTTTTTTACTGTATTTTGTTAAAGTACCATGGTTTACAAAATTATTCATAGTTGGGTTTTAGACATACAATGTTCTAGCACTGATCCCACTGCCAGTGTTAACGTCTCTAAGCACATTTGTCAGTGTGGGTGTTAGAGTTTGAATGTTGTGTTTGCAGTGTTGTTGACTCTAGGGGTTGGGTACTTAGCGATCCCATTGCTTCACACAACTGATGGACTTGGAGCCCCTCAAATTCTGTCCCTGCTGCTTCCTGTCTGTCTCTTCTCTCCCCCTCAATTTTTTTCCTTCTCTGACTTTGTCTTCCCCATACGCCGGGGGCAAAGGTGACATATTATTCCACCTGAGAGACGTAGTTTAGAACAATATGTCTCTCTAGGTGTATCAAGCATACAGGGATTAGGTACTTAAATATTTTGTAAGACTTTGGAAGAGAGATATGAGATAACCATACTGCTCTGGTTTTGGAATGAGGTCACTTTTCTGTGATACAAAGGTCACTGCAGCATTTGCTGTTGCTCAAGTGACCGCTGTCATTACAGCCACCTCTCTTACTAGAGTATATATACAAACCCCCCATATTTTGGGATTCTATTTAAAGAATAATTTCTCCTTGGCTTTTAACTTTCAAAAATCCCACAAGTGCATCATTCATGGAATCTCAATTGTACCTAAATTTTTCGCTATACAGTTGTCTGGAAAATGCAGTATTTGGGTTGTGGCACCTATGACAGACAGGAGAAAACTGTTGGGAACCAGAGAAATAGTACAGTAGGTGAGGTGCGTGCCTTCATGCAGCCTACCCAGGGCCAGTCCCTGACATCCTGTATGGTCCCTGGAGCACTACCAGGAGGAGTAATTTCTGAGTGCAGAACTAGGAGTAACCCCTGAACATTGTGGCATTACAAAACAGAACAAATAGAAAAGAAATGTAACCAATCATAATTATGATGTAATAATGAGACTTGTTCTAAATACAAATAGATTAATGAATATTTTGTATATTAATAGTATGCTAGATATAGTGAATGAGCTAAAGTATTAAAATAAACTTCCTTTGAGTCACTTTTTAACTTGAATCACATCATATCTATGTTGGACAGCACTGTGTAATCTACAGTGCTGTCATAACTTGTTTTAAAGGAAGTAAGAACAAATGACCCTGAACTTCAGTGACTTAACACAAGCACTGTTTGATTTACACTCATATAAAAACTGTGGTGGACCCTGATGACTTCATGATGACTTTTCATGGCAAATATCTCCCACATGGTAACCACTTTAGTCCAAAATCTCTGTCATGTTAAAAATCAACCTACTGATCCCTAAGATAACACCCTATCATCTTACTCTGGTGTATTACTGTTTGTCCTGAACATGAAATTGATATATTCATTGCATGAAAAGGACAAGTCACATGACCTTGTCCAATTGCAAAGCCTTGGATAATGTAGAAGAAACTCAAAATATTGGTGAGTATTATAGTTTCCCCCAGCGACTTCCCATCTGTGCACAAAATAAATCATCATAGTTTTCTCACATATGGTACCTAGTCAAATCCTCCCCAAAGGAAGATTACCCAAATATCCTGTCCAATTACTATACTCATCTTAATTTTCAAAATTCATGGGTTGTGTATATATATCATGTTTAATGTGCTTTTCATTCCAGAAACCTACAAAATAACCAAACACATCATCCCCCTCAACGCTGCACAACTAAACATTTTAGTGTAATAAGGACGGAATAGTAATGATAACGTATATGTTCAGAATGGGGAGAGTGAAAGATACCTTAAAATTATTAAACCACATTATTTTCACTGCCTTATAAAGATGATCAGAGCCCCTTCCTGCTAGTGCACATTGCATTTTGATTAGTCCTTGACTACAATCTGAGAGGACTTACCAAACCTATTAGTCACTGTGCTGTCTGGGACCTTAAAGAATCTTATTGAAGCAGATAGGCAGGCATATAACCCCACCCTGCTTCCCCCATCCCATGGAAATGAGTTTTGCAAATGTAGTAACAGTCCTAAGACTGTCAGGACCCTCCATATAGGAACAGGAAGTAAGGTCTGATAAAACCTTTACCTGCTGCCAACACAGACCCAGAGAAGACTGGACATTCCTCTGAGAGAAGCTCCTGGAACAAAGACCTGGAAAGAAATTTTCAACCTTGATAACTACCCTTGCAATGGACTTTTACCTAGGTAGAAACCCCCACATGGGGCAGGTTGGAAGAAACCCTATAAAAGCCAACGTGAACAAAGGAATTGTGCGCATATGCTGCCGAGCATATATTACGGCCCAGAATGTGGGCTGAGTGCATTCCTCTCTTGAGATGTGTACTTTCCTACTTTCATATCTAATGCTGGATTGTGTATTGGGGCTCCCTCCACTCTGGAGAAGCCCATGCTCTCATTCTCTCTTGCTCTCTCTGTCTCTCTATCTATCTGTCTATTTCTCTCTCTCTCTCTCTCTCTCTCTCTCTCTCTCTCTCTCTCTCACACACACACACACACACACACTTTCTGTTTCTTTTTCCCTCCCCTTTCCTCAAACCTTCAAATATACCTATTTTTACTTCACAGTTGGTCTTTTCCAAAAATTCTTTTCTGTGAGGGAAAGGCAAGACCTGAAGGTCTATGTAGAGCTGTGGCCTGAGTTTACTTTCTAGCAAGGAGCGAGGCTCACAGCTGACTCGTATGAGTCCTAGATTTCCCCAGTCCTTCTCTGGCGTCAGAGATGGATGGAGACAAAGGAGTAGTTCTCTTGGTGAGGCTACCACCTCTCTCCTTTGCACCACACATAAGTCACCCGGGGGCCCTGCTGGCATCATCATCTTTCCATGTTCTTATGTCACTGGAAGACTATTTGGAAAATATTTTCCTAAATTATTGTCATCTTTCTCTTTCCCCCTGTCAAAATTCTTATATGGTTTGAACAAACTATTTTAGTCTATGCTTATGATTTCATTGAAAACCCCTCTTTTAAAAAGCTAGTGAAAACTTCTTGTCTACTGGATTCAAGTTGGATTCCTGGGCCAGTAACTAGAATAACAGTTTATTTTGAGGCAGAGTTTGTATTCAGGTCTTTCTTAATTTTCCCAGTTATAGACACCCCTTAATTTACTACATGTTTTTTTGGAAATGGAGTAGTTGAGTCATCTGCAATAGTGCTAAGTGCTCAGGCAACCATATGAAGTGCTGGGGAATAAATCATGGTCAGCTGAATGCAAGGCCTTAAACCCCATGTTATTTTTCCAGCACCTACTGTGGGTAGTTTTAAGGTTATAAATTTTATGGCTCAAGGCTTCACCTTATATCCAATAGTTTATTTGTACATGGGATGGAGCAATAGCACAGCAGATAGGGTGTTTGCCTTGCACGCGGCTAACCCAGGTTTGATTCCTCTGCCCCTTTCGGAGAGCCCGTCAAGGTACCAAGAGTATCTCGTCCGCAGGGTAAAGACTGGCAAGCTACCCATGACGTATTCATATGCCAAAAGCAGTAACAATAAGTCTCACAATTTGTTGTGAGATGTTACTGGTGCCCGCTTGAGCAAATCAATGAACAATGGGAGGACAGTGCTACCGTGCTACAGTGCAGTGCATGTTTGTACACATGACATGCATCAGGTTCTTAGTCTTACCTTTGTTCTGTGAGCATTTAATCAGTTGAAAATTTTACTAACGCTTTCATTCTCTAATGATCTTCATTCTAGTTTTTCTTGGTTGAAAGCCCAGTTAGTCAGGAGGTATGTGCCTGGGAAATCAGAACTGGTAAAAGGAGTCAGTCCAAATCTCTATCACCACTCCTGCCCTAGATTTTACATTGCAGAAAAGTATTTCCAAGGAAGACTGAAAGTGAAGTAGAAATATTTATTTCTATTGAGAATGAGAGATAGGGGAGAGAGAAGAAAGATAGGTAGAAAAATCTTAAGGTCAAAGAAAGACTTTATATACCCTCAGCTGGGAAGTAGGGATTCCTAAGTGCAACCTATGTTTTTCGTTTTTGTAAACTATTTCATTTGACTTTTACAATCTGACCTGGCCAGCAGGCTTCCTGTGTAGTTGAGAGTCCATTGTTAGGGTATTGTCAAATAGAAATGATTTTGAGCCCTAGAGATAATTTTACATTTGGAAAATTCCCTAAGGGTAGGGGTTGGAGGAGGCACTCTCGTTGCTTGGATTGGGTGCTATGTCATCTCGATTTGGAACCTCGGGCTGGTCCTGAGTCTGGGATGAGTCCTTTGAGTCTAGAGTTTGGGTCTGGGGTAGTACAAGATAATTCTTTTTAGAGCACACTCTTTGTTTGGTTACTCCCCAAATCTTATTGCCCCAAATCTATTACCCCTAAATAACTTCTTGCCTACCTTGGGAGTTATAAGCAAAAACGTTTGTCTGAAGTTGTTTGCCTTCAGAATTTCTAGACTTTATCTTTTGCTTTCAATTTTGCTTATAAATTGGTCAATTATTGCTTATTTTCCCTTATAACTTGTCAATAGGAATCATTGGCAGTGAATGTGCACTCAGAGTGTCTAACACCTTTGCAAAGATCCAAAGATGTGTCAAGTATGAACATTTTGCCAATTATCTTGTTACTGTCATGCAATAGATGAATGTTCTAGTTATCTATTGTTGCAGGCAGGTAGACTTGTGGATTCTGGTATTGAGATTCGTTTTTTTGAAATAATAAAATTAAGAAGAAATTGTCTAACCAGTAGCCTTGAAGTTATGCAGAAACAGGAAAGCTGGACTCCTTTGTCCCACTTCAATGCACAAAGACCCCAACTAGAGAAGAGCAACAACCCTGGAAAAGGAGAAGCTTCATGAGAAGCTAAAGATAAAACACGGAAAAGAGAATTAAGAACCCAAGGTTCTTCCCTTGACAATGCCCTAGCAGCATGCTCTTACCCTAGCTTGGGCAGTTTGGGAGATGTCCTACTGTAAAATAACCTTGCAAAAAGACAAACTGCACACAGTTTCAAATTAGGGGGTCATTTGAATCTTTTGAATGATCCATTGCAATTTGGCATACATATGTTTAACTTCCTTCCTTCCTTCCTTCCTTCCTTCCTTCCTTCCTTCCTTCCTTCCTTCCTTCTTTCTTTCCTTCTCATATTCTCCACTATGAGTGTCACCAGCCTCTCAGCTTGTGATGTATACCTTTGACTTTTACTCCTGGAGAATTCTAGGTTCTCTCTTGGACACTCCTCCCATTCTTTGCTTATTTCAAATAATGAAAAAATTTAAGACAGAAAAGCTGCAGTGTAACTTCTTAACAAAAAATAACAAAAGTATACTCTGTCAACATACGCTTATCTTTATTACTGTGTGTAGTAACATACACTGAGTAATTGGGAAAAAAATCCTCTCACTGCATGTGCTATATGGCAACACTAAAAATGTAGCAATAATTAATAAGAAGAAAAATAAGAAGGTGTTTTAAGAATTTTATAAGTTTTGATTCATTGAATCCTCAAGAATGAAGATTCTTGGGTTGAAGGGATAGTACATTGGTTAGTGTGCTTGTCTTGCGCATAGCAAGTGATCAATTTTTAGCTCCACATATGGACTCTGGAGCCCACCAGGAGTGACCCCTGAGCACAGACCCAGGAGTAAATCCTGAGCACTATCTGCTATATCCCACCCTGCAAAAAAAAGGGAAAAGAAAAAAAGAAGATCCTTATATAAGAGGAAGCAGATACACAGATAGGTAAAACACAGTGAGAAGTCATTTATTATAAGGAGAAATTAATGCAGAGATAAATGATGCTGGTGATACAAAGAATAGGATACACCCTGGAGACAAAAACATAGACTCACTGATGCTGAAGGAAATATTAGTTACAGAATATTCTGGACTTGGGTGAACTAGCTTTACATGTTTATCTTCAGATATTTCTTTGATCCTTTTCTTTCTTTTTACAAAATACTCAAATAACCCTCCATATACAAAATAAATAAATGAACATTATTTGTAATTCTTTTATTCTATTATTGGACTTGAAATACAGTCACGATTATGGTCACAGTCATGATCCTCCCATTGTTCATCGATTTGCTTGAGCGGGCCCAGTAACGTCTCCATCATGAGACTTGTTGTTACTGTGTTTGGCATATTGAGTACATCACGGGTAGCTTGCCAGGCTCTGCCATGTGGGTGAGATACTCTCGGTAGCTTGCCGGGCTCTCCGAGAGGGGCGGAGGAATCGAACTCGAGTCGGCCATGTTGGCTGCATGCAAGGCAAACGTCCTACTGCTCTGCTATTGCTCCACCCCTCTGCTATCGCTTCAGCCCGGTGGAGCGATAGCACAGTGGTAGGGCGTTTGCCTTGCATGCAGCCAACATGGCCGACCAGAGTTCGATTCCTCCGCCCCTCTCAGAGAGCCCGGCAAGCTACCGAGAGTATCTCACCCACATGGCAGAGCCTGGCAAGCTCCCCGTGATGTACTCGATATGCCAAACACAGTAACAACAAGTCTCATGATGGAGACGTTACTGGGCCCGCTCGAGCAAATCGATGAACAACAGGAGGACCGTGAGAGGACTTAAAATACAAAGAAAGAAAATAATAAAATGTGCTTTTTAAACAGTTTATTTGTATGTTAGTCAAACAATACTTCAGTGTTTGTTATCACTACCAAAATATATTAATTTTTCTGAGAGAAAACTAACTGCAATCTTTTCCCAAATATTTATATTAGAGTATATACTTGTCAAATTATGATTATTAACATTATGTTTCAACATGAGCTCATAGATATCATTAATGAATATTCATTTATTAGATAGATCTATAAATAAGTTGTTATTTGGGGGCTTTTTGAGAGAATATCCCAAGTAGAGCCTGGGGATCTCTCTCCTTGAGTCTCAGTCAACAAGCGATAGGTACAATACAAGGGCCCAAGGAACAGTGCTGACTGGTTCTAATGTGACCAGGATAACTCTCTTAGTGTTTGGGAGTTTTCAACACTCTAATAAGTGATTCTATTAGAGAATCATGTGGTGCTGGGAATTAAACAGGGGTGGTATACATGTGTTAAAAATAATGTACTATTCTTTTTCTTGGGGAAAGGATAGGTTTGGCTACACCTGGCTGTGCTCATTGATTAATCCTGCTTCTGTGCTCAGGGATCACTCTTATCTGTGCTTGGGATCCCAGGGATTGATCATAGGTCAGGTGCTTGCAACATAAGTGCTTTCTGCATTGTACTGCTGCTCTAGTTCCCATATCTATACTTAACAATGATACATCAGATGATAAATGGACTGGACACTAGAGATAAAAAAGATGATTGTTGAAATATTGAGATTTATATTCCTAGAGATATAACAGTCAAAAAGTATTTTGATTTCTAGTTTTTAAAAAAACACTAAAACTGTCCCCAAATAAGGGAATTTTAAGTATTTCATATAATTAAAAAGAAATACTGAAAAACATATGTTGGGAGATGGGAATACTCCACTCTTTCTTCTCCCTCTGCTTTTCAGGAGAGTCATCATAAGACAAGCACCCTCTTGTGATCCTAAAATCATTATGATCCTCCTAAGTCATATCTTCTTCATTTTCTCTGGAGAAGAGTATGATGGTCACTTCCCAAAATGGCCCTCCAAAAATGAAGGAAGCTTCTTTCCCAAAAGTCCCAAAGAAATATCTTCTGCACATAGTTTGATCAAATTAGTTTACTTGCATGATTTTAATACATCCCTTGCTGATTGGTTCATCTCTGATAAACTCAGCAAGGAAGGAGTGAGAAGAAAACTGAGCTGGTCTTAGACTGAAGATCCAATCAAGGAGATGCTCTGATTCTGAGCAGCATGAATTCAGCCTCAGGTGCTCAGAGTGGAAGGGATGCGATGGAGCCAACCACGAAGCAACTGGAAACAGGAAGGAGCAATTACCTTAGATCCAAAATGTTCTTCTTGATGGAATCACCTCTAAGGTCTGAAATCCATACACAATAGTAGTTGGAGAAATGCTAGCTTTTGTTTATGAAATTGTATTTTTGTCAACTTAAGAAACTTAAGTTGTTGTTATCTCAACAGCTGGGACTGAAGAGATAGTACAGCAAGTAGTTCACTTGCCTTGCATGAATTGACTTTGGTAAGATTCTTTGTATCAAATATGTGCTTCCCCAACTTTGAGCACTGCCAGGTGTAATCTCTGAACGCAGAGCCAGGAGTAATTCCTGAGTCCTACGGGGTGTGAGCTCTCCTTCCCCCCAAAGAAAACAAAAGAGAACAAAACAAATTAAGAAAAAAATAATTTCACTAGCATATGCTGGACTTTTCCTGCAAATTAGAACCCCTTTCAGATGAGGGAATTCCACAGACTTTAGGTCTGTAATAATTCACTACTATGAACATAGACAGAGGCCAGTGTTTCCAAAGTGGGAGGTAGTTTGAACAGTCTGGACTGGAAATAAAATCCCTTATGTAGTAGAAGTTTTGGTACTCCAAGAATCATAATGAACACAGAACAAGTGCTGAGGGGTTAAGGAAAGAAACAGATGGAGATGCCAAATCCATCAGTTACCAGCATTACACTATCACCATAAGGTTGGCCCATAGCCATGTTTATGGAAAATGAATAGCAATTGATGGTAACCATGGTTCCCTCTTGTGACATGGTCTCTGGGATGGATCATCTCTCTTGAGTATTTAATCATTTAAATAATGGTCGCAATCTAATTCATAAACACTCTTTCAAGATTAATTTAATTCCTCTTTAGGCTTCAAATGATAAGACAGGGAAAACTGGGGGCTGGGGGAAAGGGAGAAGTGATTCCTAAAGTACTCTTCTGCAAAGGAAATGAAATAAATGGTATCCATATGCTTCCAGATTGGTGTGGATTTTTGAAGTCAGAATGCATAAAAGTCTGGGAAATTGGACAGGGTCCCACAAGATTCCCTGATCTGATCTCCAATCTCAGGAGAGAGAATTGTAACTATTGGTAGGAGCAGTGCTGGGCTTCTGCCCTGTGAAGCACCCTGCCTTAAGGAAAAGGCATAGAGAGGGCATCTAAAAAGTGGGAACGCAGAGAACTGAGAGTCAGCTAAGCAAATCTTAGGAAATGTTTGGACACGAAGAATGCAGAAAAGTTTGATTTCTGTGTAGAGGAAAGGGACACTTTGCCATTATCAACAGAAACCCCCATCATTGTCCAGAAACAAAACTCCTATTCCACCGAGTGTTTGGAAGCACCGACAGACATAAATGCTCTAAGAACTTCAAAGCTACATGTTGAATGAGTTGTTCAATACATTTGTCGTTCACCCCCCTCCCCAACTGGTTTCAGTCCTTCAAAGTCAACAGTCAATGGAAGCTATAAGAATCACGTATCTAAAGCAAAATTAAAAATAGGAAAAACAAGTTCTTAAAAAATGGGAAGTATGAGCCAAGTTGCTCTGAAATATCCAAGATCCAGCACATCTCAGGGTCTAAAATAACATTAACTCTTTCCTCTGGCTCTCGGGACCATTGCAGCCAGTCTGGCACTTCTGCTCTTTATCACTTTCTCGCAGGACGCAGGAGGCAGGGACCTGGCTCATTCTGTTTCAGTTGCCAAAGCAGAAAAATAAACACAACCAAGTGCATATCTACTCTGAAACTTTCAGCCTAGAAACGACAGGCATCACTTCTGCTTCTATCCTATTGGTCAGAACAAGTCACATGACTGTTCTTTCCTTTTACACAAATGGGAAAAAAAGTGTCCTTCCCATTTTCCCAGGAGAACTGGACATCTTAAGGCACAACACTAATGACCACACTTTTAAGCAAAAACAGATCCTGCTGACTACAAATATTTAAAAAAACAAACCACCCTGGTGTTCAAAAACAAGAGCTCTTTGAGACTCCTGCTGGAAATCTTTATAGCCAGTGGCAACCAGTTTTTTTTCTTCTTGATCTCCTAATAGATTAAAAATAGCTTTTTTTATTTTTATTTTTTTATTTAGGTTTTTATTAGTTAAACACTATGAGGTACAGTTGTAGATTTACTAATTTTTGTGCTTGGGTTTCAGTTATACAATGATTGAATACCCATCCCTCCACCAGTTCCCATTCTCCACCACCACTGATCCTAGTATCCCTCCCACCCCTCATCCCCCCAATCCCACCCTGTCTCTGTGGTAGGGCATTCCCCCTTGTTCTCTCTCTCCTTTTGCATGCTGTAGTTTGCAAAAGAGGCATTGAGTGGCAATCGTGTTTGGTCTAGAGAAGATTAGAAATCACTTTGGAAGGGGCAGCCAGTGTTACATCAGGTACTTTTGTAAATTATTCTCTGTCTCTGTCTGTCTGTCTCTCTTTGTGTATATAGAGACATCGTAGTTTACAATAAAATTTGTATTTAGTTTCATGCTTATGAAGCTACTACCCTCCCTACCAGGATTGTATTAATTTTGGGAAGCTACCCTACATAAGTACTATGCACTGGTACACTGGCAGCTCAAGGAGCATGAATGTCCTTATTTCCTGAAAGTTCCAGACCTTGCTGTCTGCATGACTGGTTTCCTGGGAAATTTCTCCTGATGGTTAGCTGCCCATATTCCTCTTGGGTCTGCAATGCTCCTCTCAATATCTGTGACCTCACCTCCTCTTTTATAGCCACCTACTCATACCAATTTAGGGTCCATTCTTGAGACTTTGCCATTAGTTTCCTCCTTACAAGCCTCACTCTCACTATCTCTACTGAGAGTCATATTCCCGAATCCTGGTGTCTTAAGACTTTTCCTAAGCCCAATACAGATTATAAAGTGTAGGGAATTCAGCCCAGAATAGGATAATAAAAGTAACTGTCACTGTCACTGTTCTCCTGTTCATCGATTTGCTCAAGAGGGCCCAGTAACATTGTGAGACTTGTTACTGTGTTTGGCATATTGAATATGTCACAGGTAGCTTGCCAGGCTTTTTTGCCTTGCGGGTGAGATACTCTCCGTAGCTTGCTGGGCTCTCCGAGAGGGGTGGAGGAATCAAACCCAGGTCTGCCAGGCTGGCTGTGCACAAGGCAAATGCCGTTCACACTGTGCTATCACTCCAGCACATTAAAAGTAAAATGAAAACAAAATTATAAAGAGTAGAGCCACTACCTCCACTACCCAGCCACCAGCATGCTCCAGGACACACGACACATTATAATACACTAAATACCCATCTTCCAGAATTGGAATACCATATTTTATAAGGTTCAAATATGGTTTGACCCATGGGAAAACCTACAAGAGGCCGCCCCAAAAGCCTCTATCGCTCTTGGAGAGCCTGGCAAGCTACCGAGAGTATTCCGCCCATACGGCAGAGCCTTGTAAGCTATCCGTTGTGTATTCAATATGCCAAAACCAGTAATTATAATGGGTCTCATTCCCCTGTCCCTGAAGGTGTCACCAATATGGCAGCATTGAGAAGGATGACAAAGGAGAGGCCAATAAAATCTCAAAGCAGAACTAGGCTGCCACAATAAAAGAAGACAAAAATGATCGTCTGTACTTTCAATGCACCTACGCTAGCATCAGATGCATCCATCAAAGACCTGATGGTACAAGTGTGAAAGATCAAGTACGACATCATTGGTCTGACTGAGACAAGAAGGCACCAATCTCATCATGCCGTTTTCAACACTGGAGAAGAATTGTTCCTCGGAACATGCGATAAAAGAGGTGTCAGAGGCGTTGGTGTCCTTGTCAACAGAAACTTGGCCATGAACATTGATTCATTCGAATGCCTAACAACCCAAATCGGACTTTTACCTTTGAATAGATGTGGCTCACTGGCGGCATTTTCTATCTTTGTTGTCTATGCACCGACATCCAATTATGGTGAAGGAAAAATTGAGAAGTTCTAGAAAGAAGACCACACCTTCTACAAGCTCATTGTCGGTGATTTTAATGCCAAGATAGGACCAAGAAGATCAGCTAAAGAACTCCACATCGGGACCCATGGCCTAGAATGGAACGAACAGGGTGAGAGACTCTCTGAGTTCATCATGTCGACCAAGACCATTCATGGTAACTCAAGGTTCCAGAAGGCTGAATCTAAACGCTGGACATGGGAGTCTCCTGGTGGATGGTTCCACAAAGAAATAGACCACATCATGTTCAATCGATGGTTTTGCCTGACCGATGTCTCTGTTGTACCAAAATTCCGAACGGGATCGGACCACCGTCTCCTTTGTGCAAAATTCTACTTCACAGAGCGGGGAGAAAGGACTGCAAAGTTTAAGAAGAGAACTCGCAGAAAGACCACCAACTGGGAGCTCTTTGGTACTATTGCGGCAACATGGGAAGATGCCATTGTTGACAACATTGACGTGGAATACGATCGACTGGTTCAGCACCTCCATGATTGTGCGAGGAATGCCAAGAGAGAGATAACCACAAAAAAAGCCTGTCTTTGAAAACTCTTGAGCTTATTCTCCAACGTGGTTTGGTGCATGCCTCAGGCAACTGCAAGCGAATGTCTGAGCTCGCAAAGCAGTGCAGAGATGTGATCAAGGAAGACCTCAAAGAGAGAAGAGCAGAAGTGCTGGTAGATGCGGCAGAAGCTGGGAAAAGTATTCGTAATGCCGCTGGTCCTTCACCAACTACAAGACCAAGATGACTGCCTTCCGATGTCCTGATGGATCTATCACATCTTCCAGAAGGGCAATGGAGAAGATTATCCATGACTTCTACTCAAATCTCTTCGATAGCCATGTCCACCTGCCGACATACCCAATTCCACAGGATGGATATGTCGTTCCCAATGTTCTTCCTTCTGAAATCTGACTCGACATTTCGTCAGTAAAGAAACGAACAGCACCCGGCCCAGACAAGGTCAGACCTGAACACCTGAAGAACCTGCAGTCAGTACTCATCAATACGCTGGCTGGGCTCTTTACATGCTACCTCTCTGAATGCAAGGTTCCATTCCAATGGAAAACCAGCAGGACCGTACTACTCTACAAGAAGCAAGACATCCCATGACATTGAAAACTATCGCCCGATCTACCTATTGTCTGTCATCTACAAGTTGTTCACTCGAGTCATCCTGAATAGGATTAGCAGAACACTAGATGAACGACAACCATGCGAGCAAGCCAGGTTCCGCAAAGGATTCAGCACCATCAACCATATCCACACGATAACCAAGCTCATTGAGGTTTCTTGGGACTTCAAGATACCTCTCTGTCTTACGTTCATTGATTTAAAGAAGGCCTTTGATTCTGTTGAGACGGAAGTGGTCATTGAAACCAGAGCCAATCAGGGCATTAAAACTCAATACATGAGGATCCTCCGTGGGCTGTGTTACGGATTCACTACCAGAATCTTACCATTCTACAAAGAAGTATTCATTGATATCAAGAGAGGGGTTCGGCAGGGTGATACCATTTCACTGAATCTCTTCAGTGCCTCCCTGAGAACATCATGCGGTGACTGGAATGGGAAGGAATGGGAGTGAAGATCGATGGTCGGCAACTATACCACCTCCGCTTTGCTGATCACATTGTTCTAATAACACCAAACATTAGCCAAGCGGCACAAATGCTGGCCGACTGTGAGTGTGGCAAGGTCGGCCTACAGCTGAATCTTACGAAGACAATATTTATGAGAAACAGCCTCATTCCTGATGCTCCATTTGCTCTCAATGGAACGACCATCTCTGAATGCAACAGTTTTGTGTACCTAGGTTGAGAAGGCAACATGACAAATGACCTGGCACCTGAGCTGGGCAGGAGGAAGAGAGTGGCTTGGAATGCCTTCAAGAACATCAAAGAAATAGCTAAGAGCATGAAGAACCTCTGGCTCCGTGCATATCTCTTTGATTCCACTGTTCTTCCTGCATTAACATATGTCTCAGAGACTTGGGCCCTATGCAAACTGGATGAGAATGCTATTAGGGTCTCCCAAAGAGGAGTTGAAAGAGCTATGCTTGGAGTATCATGTTTCACTCAAATGAGAGAAAGAATCCGGAGTTCCGCCCTCTGTCGAAGGTCAAGAATCAGGGACGCTGTCTTGCTGTCTCATTTGCCAAGGCGTCAAAAATCAGATGGGCTGGTCATGTAATGAGATTTAGAGACGACCACTGGACTAGAGCCATTACCGACTGGATTCCACGGGATGTCAAAAGACTGCGTGACCGCCCACCTACCAGATGGTCAGACTTCTTCATCAAGATCTTGAACGATCGTTTTGAGGCTCTTGCTGTTGCTAGAATGAACAGATGCCATTGGGCTACACTAGCACGCGACAGTGACAAATGGAGACATTATTGGCGCCCACTCGAGCAAATCAACGATTAACGGGAAGTCAAGTGATCAAGTCATCAAGAGCCATATTAAATCTGTACTTAAGAAAAGAAAGAAAATCTAGTACTTTTGTAGAATGTAGTATGTTAAAGGCACTTGAGAGATTATTCTAACAATGGGAATCCATAGTGAGTTCCTAAGAGACACACACTATACCTAGTAATAAAGGGAGGAAACATAGAGCAGAGAAATGCAATGCTTACTCTATATATCTATGTGTTGCTCTTTTAATATTTTCAACCAATTTTCTAAAGAGATTTTTGTTCCCACTGATGAGTGGAATGAGAAATACAGCTACTTAGGAAAAAAATGTTCCAACTTCAAACTGTGCTACAAAGCAGTAGTAATAAGTGTTCCTGGCAAATGATAAGCAAGCTTCTATGGAAAACAATATGGGAATTTCACTAAAGCTGAAAACTGGAACTTTCATATAATCCAGCAATTTCACTCCTAAGTATCTATCCAAAGCACATAAAGCCATTTTTTTTAAAAAAGAATATGCAGACATACTTATCATAGTGCTATTTATAATAGCCAAACCTAAACATAGGTGAATGGATAAATAAGATGTGGTATAAATACATAATGGAATATTAATAGCTATTAGAAAAGATTAGAACAGATGTAATCCTGTCTTTTCTGCTATAACATAATGAGAATTGGAGGGCATTATGTATAGCAAAGTAAGTTGGGGAGAGAACGGCAAGTATTGGATTATCTCATTCATATGTGGGAGATAATGAAACAAAACAAGGAAAAAGACAATATATAATAAAACCAAACTCATTAGTGACCACAGAATTGAGGTTATAGATGTGAGGAAAATAGGCTAAAAGGGTTCAGTGGACAATGGCAGATAGATATTGGCACCTGGCGGTGGGTGTGGCGTGGCGATATTGTACCCCTAAAATGCAGACACTCACACATGGAAACACATTTTGTTGAAACCATTATTTACATTACAAATTAAATAAATTAGGGGGTCAGAGAGATAGTATAGAGATTTAGACGCTTTTCTGAATGTAGCCAGCCCTGGTTCAATTCCTGTAGAATACTCAGAGGATTAACTGCTTTTATTCAATACAATTAATAACTTTGTGGCTAATAATTTTAAGTGCAGAAAATTCATTTTCTATTTCTATCGATGCTTATCACATATAAACATGAATACACAGTCTCACAAATATATACATACAAAAATGTATATATTTTGGGAGTCCATATTCAGTGGTGCTCAGGACTTGCTCCTGGTTCTGTGCTCATGGGTTATTCCTGGTAGTGCTTGGGGAACCACATGGAGTACCAGGGACTGAACTGCATTGGCAAATGCTCTATTCACTGTACTGTTGCTGAGCTTATTTACATCATTTTGTAGTGCTGGAATTGAACCCAGGGCCTCACACATGTAAGACAAGAATTCTACAACTGAGATAATTTCCCTGATCAATATTGGTCATATTTTAAATGCCATAGTTTTTCAAAAGCATCTTCAGATTGGTATATCATGCTTCATATAAAGAACTCATTTCACATTTTAGCATTTTTCCCACTTGCCCTGATTTTTATTTGGAGCTGAAGATAATATTGCCTTGCAATATTAGAACTGTTATTAGAGTAGTTTCCTATTTTATGTTAGAGTATTCCACGATATTATTCGCATATTCTTTTCTTGTATAGCTGTTAAAATGTTTCCCAGGAATTTCAATCTATAGCTAATATTTGAACTTATAAGATGTCAAAAAACATAAGTAGACAGAATTTGAAGAACATAACATTTTAGATTTTCTATCAAGAGTAATAACAATTCAGAGGATAATATGTTGAATTAGCAAATTAAAAACATATTTTGCTCCTTAAACACGTTATTTTTTGGTGAACACTCAAAATATGTCTAAAGTATATAATGTGTACCAAAGCTAGTATTTAGTATTTCTTCGTACTAGGGGTTGGGTCACCCATAGTGCTAAGGAGGAGTTGGAATTCCTACCAGTGGTTCTTGGCCAACCAAGTGGTATTTCAGTGTCAATACCCAGAGATATAGTTCTGGTCCAGTCAGTGGTTGTTGGACCTCTAGAGCCATACTCAGTAATGTCCCAGGGACCAGATATGATTGGGAAGTCATCCAACTGGGATTATTTCATGCAAAACATGTAACCTAACCTCTACATTACCCTTCTAGCCAATTATTTCTCTTTGAAAACATGACTCATCAATAGTAAGGGTCAGGTGAAAACTCACATTTATCATAAAGCAACCGTTAAATGCTTAAAATATTACTGATCCATAGCTTTATTGAAAATATAGAGCTTTGTCTTTGGATTAGTAAACTGGTTTCTTTTGTCTTTGGCCTCAAGCCAACCAGCATTTTCCTTATTGTGTTTTTTTATATTTTAAATTGATTTTATTTTTATAAATTTACTTACAATATTTCAATGTATTTAATATTCAGACACCAATCCCACTACCATGTACCTTCCCACCACCATAAGATCAAAGTGAGTGAAGATTGTTGTGTTTCATCCTGTGGCCAATTAAGCCCTTGTATAAGAGATTACAAACATGTATGTTAAACCCAAACAAAGGTGTGCTACTTTTGGTATATCAGTGGGCTAGAGTATGAAGATTGTGTGATCACAATGCGGCTACACACTCCAAGAATTCTGAAATTTAGAATATGGTTGTATAGCAGATTCACCCATGGATAAGGCATATGTTGCTCTCTTCCAGGAGCTTTATTTCAGAGTCTCTGGAACTTGGCCATTGAGGAGATTACATGGCACTGGGGGCAATTTTGGGGAGTGACTGCCAAGCTACTGGAAAAATAGGGAGCTATGATTAGGAGTCCCAGTCCTGCTCTGAGAGAGCTTGGAGATCTCAGTCATGGGTCCTGTATCCCTGGGTTTTTCTCCAGATTTCCTTATAGGTGAGGTTCCTCAGAGTCTGTGTACAGCAGCCTTGAGCATGTCTGTGGTTGAGTTCTGGAGGTATTTGGATCCCAGGGTGCTGCTGGGGAGAGGAGGGCAATTCAACCCCAGCATTTTCATTTGGCCCACTACTAGTACCATGTTGCTAGACAAGCTTTAGCATTCATAGAGCATTGAAATTATTTTTACGTTCTTTGTTGTTGTTGTTGGCCATTTCATAAGTTGTTGTTGGACATTTCGTAAGTAGGAGAATTTAAGGAAGTATAAATATCTGGAAAAGAAGAGTCCTATGGAAATGTTACCAAATGTGAAGAAAGAAGTTGTAATTTGGTAGAAACATTGTCAATATCCTCAACTATAAAGGAAGTAGGCAAGTTGTCCAACTTAGATAGAGAAATGATAAGGCAGGGACCAGAAAGATAGTATAGCAGGGAAGGTGCTTGCCTTGCATGCAGCCAAGTCCAGTTCTGTCTCCAACAGCCAATAATGGAACCCTGGTTGCCACTTAGAATGATCCCTGAGCACAGAGCCAGGAGAAAACCCTGAACAATGCTGAGTGTGGCCCCCAAAACAAAGACAAACAAAACATGATAAGTTAGACAAATAAAACTTTGAATTTATTCTGTGGTTTGAAAGTATCAGTCACATCAATGTTTGCTGCAAACATGTTAAAAATCTAAAATGTGAGATCCTGCACAAACTTACTGACACAGTGAAACTGAGAGAGCCAAAAAATTCTTAATTTTTTTTTTGTTTGGGGCCATACCCAACACTGGACCAAGCTTATTTCTGGTTTTGTCTCCAGAAAACATTCCAGGCTAGGATATAGGACCATATTCGGTTGCCTGGAATCAAATCTGGGCTGGCCACATGTAAGGCAAGTGCCCTACTCACTGTATAATCAATCTGGCCTCACAATACTGGATTTTATGAAGATATTTAGGTAATTCTCATATAAATGAAGGCTTGAGGACACCTTTGAAAGACCATTTTCATTTTCAGTGTCTGTACAGAAAGGAATTGTTTTCTCTTTTCAAATGTTACTTTCCTTCTTTATTATTTTCTATTAATTTAATGTGATGCTTGTCAATTTCTGCAAGCTATTTTGTGAGAAAAATAAAATATTTGGCTGGAGCGATAGCACGGTGGTAGGGTGTTTGCCTTGCACACAGCCAGCCCAGTCCAGCTGGGTTCGATTCCTCTGCCCCTCTCGGAGAGCCTGGCAAGCTACTCGTGACATATTCAATGTGCCAAACATGGTAACAAGTCTCAAAATGGAGATGCTACTGGGCCTGCTTGAGCAAATCAATGAACAATGGGAGGACTGTCTGTCTGTCTAGAATTGATTTTTATCTAAATTTTCACTTGATAGAATAATTAAAATCACAAAATTGTTGGGGACAGGGTTTATCCTTGGTAATGCCCCTAAAAAGAGTACTAAAATTTCATTATTGTTTCTTAAATGTCATATTACCTATCATTCTCTATTTTGGGCAATATGTGTATATTTCAAAAACTTCAAGTAGTTTGAGGATACAACCAATATAGTTTCATGCCTAACGTGTTATGCAAAGTGTTTTTAGATGTACAAATAAGGCATAAGCTTTTCTCAGAAATAGCATGGGGTGATGCAGTAACTGAGAAATATACATTGCTAGTATTAACACAAAATAGAATGAAACTAAACCAATAACAGTGTCATGCATATTCAAAAATATATGCCTATATATGTGTTTGTGTGTGTTTATATAGCTATAAATTGCTATCTAAGCAACCACATTTCAATTGTACATTTTAGTTGGAAAATTACATTAATCAAGATCAGCCATTGCCTAGATTGGAACATTCTATCTCCTGCAGTCATGGTGCTATTTAGTAAAGAGGTCAGATGAATAAGTCAGTCTCGTTGCTGACAAGGAAATGGTTGGGCCACAGGGTAGCTTAACCCTTAATTTTATCCATCTCAGTGGTTGCCACAGATTCCCACAAGTGACACTGATACTTTTCTTGAAAACAACTGAAAACTGTATGGCGTGGTTGGCATAAGTCACTCTGAATAGCTGTGGCCCAAGCTGAGGATTAAAGTTACATGGAAAATATAGTCATGATATTGGGTTTTCTATATCAGTACGTGATACTGAAACCACCGCTCTGGAGATGGCAGGAACTTGATAAGCAGGGTCAAATTCAAGAAAATAAGGAGAAAAATAGCCACTTTTTCAATTAAATGTGCTCTGTTGCCTGAAATTCACTTCAGCACCAGGGATGCAGCCTTTGAAATCTTTACAGGAACTCTTTGGATACATTTGGGTGGAAGGACTCAGCAAATTTGCTCTTCAAATCAATCCACATTCAACTTTGCTGATTTAATTCCATTGGATGATTGAGGTTTAAACATGCTGCATTTGTGAGTGATTATGCTTCAATGCTTTCAGCACAGAAATGGCCCCTATTACAAACCTATGTGAAATACCAGTTACAAGAGATGTGAATATCAGCCTCAAGGTAAAAGAACTCCTACCACTGACAACAAGCCAATCAAATCCAGAGGAAGATAGTTGAATAAAAGACCATTGTATCTTGGGATCTTCTACCCTTACATCGAATAAAAGTGCATCTAGAGAGCTCAAGGAGAAAGCTCAAAAGCCCGTGTATGCTTTGCATGATGGAGGCTCAGATTTAATCCCTGGCACAATGATGAGTGAGAGACTCAAGCTCTGTGCCAGGAGTAATCCCCGAGCACTACAGGGAGTGGCCTAGAACCGAAGGGAGGGGCTGGATGCCTCTCCATAACATATTTGCAGTCGTTGCTTCTCTGCTGCCCATGCATATAGTACAAAGGCAAGAAAAATGTGAGCTGGTGCTTTCTATCTAATTGCGACAATCAAGATGGAATGGGGTACACAGGAATAAAACAAAAAATATATACAACTCAGAAATGATCTCATAAACAATAAAGATGGTATTTTGCTCAAAGATAGATAAATTGAATGAAACCATGTATATATAACATATTGAGCACACATATGTATCAGATATAATCATATATATTAAATGTATAAATATATGCTTATATCAATATATGTAAACATGGATACCCATACAAAATTACACATCTAAAGATGTATTTTTATTTTTTAATTTTTATTAGTGAAACACCATGAGGTACAGTTGTAAACTTACAAATTTTTGTGCTTGGATTTCAATTATACAATGATCAAATACCCATCCCTCCACCAGTGCCCATTTTCTACCACCACCGGTCCCAGTATCCCTCCACCCCCCACCCTCCCGTCCCACTCTGCCTCTGTGGCAGGGCATTCCCTTTTGCTCTCTCTCTCCTTTTAGGTGTTGTGGTTTGCAAAAGAGGCACTGAGTGACAATCATGTTTGGTCTATAGTTTACTTTCAGCATGCTTCTCCCACCCTGTGAGGATCCTCCCAACACCCTTTATTTGGTGCTCCCTTCTCTATCTGAGCTCCCTTTTCCCCTAGCATGTGTGGCTGGCCTCCAAGCCATGGAACAAAATTCCTGGTACTAATCTCGACCATTCTTGGGTGTTAGTCTCCTATTTTGTTACTTTATGTTCCCCAGATGAATGCAATCTTTCTATGCCTATCCCTCTCTTTCTGACTCATTTCGCTTAGCGTGATACTTTCCATGTAGTACCACTTGTATGTAAATTTCATGACTTCATCTTTTCTAACAGCTACTTTTATTGCATCCTCTATCAAATATTCTCTAAGAACAATACAGTCCTCTATAATGAAAGTTGAATAAGTTTGTGAAAAATTGGTGTTGCTAATATTGACAAATGTGGGGCTTAAATATTTACTTTCTGGTCTTTTATAGAAAATATTAGCCAAACTCTCCTCTAAAAAATGACAAAAGCTAAAGAGCAGCAGAATTTCACCAGACTAGAAGATAAAACACCTCACATTCAGATTCATAGGTCTGAAGAGGTTGGACACACTTTGCACGCTGGTAGCTTGGGTTCAATGCCTCACACTCCACGGTCCCCTGGTCATTGCCAGAAGTGGACCCTGAGCAGAGTTAGGACTATATCCAAGGACTGATGGCTGTGGCCTTATGACACCCTCTCCAAATTTAGTTTAGTTTAGGGGAAAGGGTCACTCTCGACTGTGCTTGGAGCTTAATCCTGGCTCTGCCTTCTGGGATCACTCCTGGCAGGCTGAGGGAATATATAAGGTGCCAGGGATCAAATTCAGATTTTCCTTGGACATGACAAGTGCCCTAGGTGCTGTACTATTGTCCTAGCCCAACTCTCTCAAAATTTGGACACACAACTTTAAAACTATAGGCAACTAACTACACAGTTAGATAATTTTACTGAATTTTATGCATGAAATGTTTGCAGAAACCACCTGATCTAAGTTAAATGTTTCTAACTGCCATTAACAACACCAACAGTAATAATATATACCTGGAAAGAAAAAAGTTATAAGCATAAAGGCATTCTTTTTTGTGATATGTGTGTGAAACAGCAAGATTATTATGGTTTTTCTCTTCCACTAACACTTTTTGAGATTTAGCAGAGAGGATAAAAGTGTCCAGAGGAACTCTGAATCTCTTACTTCAGTCACTTTAGAGGTTTTCTTTCTTATAAAATTTTATAGGGTGTGCCTTTTGTAAATGTGAACACATACTTTGAGCCAAATACTGGTATTACATAGAAATGAAACAAAGGAGACTTTTCAATAGCAAGCGAGTAATAGGAGCCATGATTAGAGAATTTTTTTTGTCTGATTTAGAAGAATCTCTTATCAAGCCACCACTAAAAATCTCTATCTAAACAATGTGACTGAACTTATTGTCAACTGACCTCTTGACCTTGCTTCTTGATATTTTTAACAAATGCATAGGAAATATTCCTTTTCATAGAGGAAGATTGAAATGAGCAAAGGTTTTCTTTTTCCTTGTCCATTAGATCATATGAATGTCATATTTTTTCTATTTAGAAACCTGCCATGGAGTTAATATGTACCATTCTAACATCTCAAAGATGTTAATTTTTAATATGAAACACTTGTCTTAATAAGAATGGGTGAGATCATGTTAGCTTTATTGTGATAGCTGAACAGTTTCTTAACAAGTGCCTAATGAAAAGAAACAGTGCTATTGTAGGTTTGTCTCATTTTAGGCCACAATAATAAGAATTGGCCCCAGAAAAATTGATAGCAGATTCCGCAGTTTGTGCAATGTTCCAGAATAATTTGATTTTGACACAATGCAGAGTCAAAGTGAGTAAGGAGTCTGTGGAAAATGCAACTAATTGTTTCCAACTCACTGAGAAGTGATGATTAAGACACTGGATTCAGGAATCAGAAAGACCTGGGTTTCAATATCATCTTGGACCCTCATTAACTGTGTGATCTCACGGTGCAATTCAAATGCTGTCAAGTTCTGTTTTTCCATTGTTTAAATGAGAATAATAATAGTCTCACTTCAAAATTGTCTTGGGATGATCACAGGCATGACATACCTAGAAAGTGCAATGTATTGTAGCCTTAATTACCATAGACCAGATGTTATCTGGAACACCTCTGCCCTCCAGAGAGTTCAATGAACATGTCTCAAACTCCAATCCATGCCTTGTGATGTTCCAAAATTGTCCCAACTATTTATGCCAGATTCACAGAATTGCTCTCCCAGAATCTTGAACATCGAAGCAGTTGGATTGTAATGTAAAATATGTTTTCCTTGGCTAGACATTGATGCATAAACTCTTTCTGCTCACTGTAATATCTCACTTACATAATGCACTTAGTTCGATAAACTAAGTTTATCACTGGTTTTGGAGTTGATGTAGGAGTATTTTCCCATAGAATTCCAGTCCTTATTGCTCTCCTTTCCCTCTCTTTTTTGACATTCTTTCTGATTTTGCATCATTTTCTTCATCCCCATCTATCTTCTCCTGTCTCTTCCTCTTCCCAGTCTTATCTCTGTTTCTCCTCCTTCTCCCAAACTTCTCTAACTCAGACTTACAGCATTTTGCCAACTCATTTACTTTCTTTTATTCTCCTTTCAAATTTCTTAAGAGACATAAAGAAGACAACTGAAGGATAATAAAGAAAACCAAAAAACAACTCAAGGAGATGCCTGCCATAGAGGCAGATTGGGATGAGAGGGAGTGGGAGAGAACTTGGGTACACTGGTGCTGGGAAATCACACTAGTGGAGGGATGGGTGTTGGAACATTGTACCACCAAAAGACAATCATGAGCAATTTTGTAATGTTCTATCTCACTGTGACTAAAAAAATATCAAGGCCATAAAGACTAGGAGCAGACAGGAACTGCACATGATCATGCATGTTTATGCCTGAAGTCAGGACTATTGGAAGCAGATGGACCTCCAAGACTCCATCTAGAACTCCAGAAACAATTGCTGTAGTTATCTACTCCATTATCGATGCTCCTAGTATCTTCAAAAGACATGGGGATTTGCTAGAGGTCTGAGAATTTCTCACTGCGGAACTCTGAAATTTCTCTCTAGACAAGATCAGTCTGAGTGTTTTACCTCAACACACAGTATAATTATGTATGTGACACATAGTTATCTTTGCAGTTAAATCTAAGACTAAGTGAAGTGGGTTCAGGTTATATAGGAAGTGGAGGATGGATATTAATTGAAGGTTTAGTAATTCAAGTAGAAGTCCAAAATGAATAGAACTCAATTTACATCCACCAAAAAGCATATGTTTCTTATCACCACATCTTCCAGCGTAGTGCTAAGTTAAAACTCATTAAAAATTGTTCTTTCAAACTTTGGTACATTTACACAATGGAGTACTATGTAGCTGTTAGAAAAAACGAAGTCATGAAATACAAGTGGTACAAGTGGTACTACATGGAAAGTGGTACTACATGGAAAGTATGTTACATACAAGTGGTACTACATGGAAAGTATGTTACATACTACATGGAAAGTATGTTACATACAAGTGGTACTACATGGAAAGTATGTTAAGCGAAATGACTCAGAAAGAAAGGGATAGACATAGAAAGATTGCATTCATCTGGGGAACATAAAGTAACAAAATTGGAAACTAACACCCAAGAATGGCAAAGATTAGTACCAGGAATTTTACTCAATGACCGGGAGGACAACCACACATGTTAGGGGAAAAGGGAGCTCAGAAAAAGAAGGGAACACCAAATAAAAGGTGTTGGGAGGATCCGCCCAGGATGGGAGAAGCATGCTGAAAGTAGACTATCGACCAAACATGATTGTCACTCAATGCCTCTTTTGCAAACCACAGCACTCAAAAGGAGAGAGAGGGTAATGCCCTGCCACAGAGGCAGAGTGGGATGGGGGCTGGGGAGTGGGAGGGATATTGGATCCGTGGTGGTGGGAAATGCGCACTGGTGGAGGGATGGGTGTTTGATCATTGTATAATTGAAACCCAAGCACAAAAATGTGTAAGTCTGCAACTATACCTCATGATGTCTCACTATTAAAAAATAAATTAATTAATTAAAAAATTGTTCTTTCAGTTTTCTTCAGGTCTAGAAAGGGATATTAAGAATAAAACTATCAATGTTTAATTTTTCTAAGAGTAGTTTTACTTTATTTGCTGATTCACACCATCACTGTCCCATCTTAACATCCTTACAGTATTTACCTCTAGGGCCTTCTAAAATAAGATTTTCCTTTCAAAAACCTAGTTGATTCAATGTGAAAAGAAAATGAATCTTTTCTACATTTTGAATAAAACTGAAGGAAATTTTCCACACATGATTATGGTTTCAGATGGCCCTGCTTTGTGTGTGTCTTAATGCTTTGGGACCTCAAAAATCACTTCCAGCTTCCGTTTGCATTCTTTTCATCTCTATTATCTCCTTCTATGCTTAAAATTTTGTCTCTATTAGCAGAGAGTCTGCAAACACATTCAATTTGCAAAAGTCAGGTGGTAAATATTTTAGTTGTTGTATACCAAGGAGGAAAACTGCATTTATTGCATAGATTCTTAGATAGCCATATAGAAAGAGTACCCTTTTAAAACTATAAAAAACAATTTTCAATCATGGCCACAAAAAGCATGGGTAGAGACCAATTATTGACTGCTGGTTTAGACTGTTGCGTCTAGTTTAACATATTATCTTCTTTTTAGGTAGCACGTGAAGGGACTCTGTGTACTCCTGTCACAGTGCTCACCAGTCAGTCTTGATCCAGGGAATGATGCCATCACCATAGTTGAACCAGGCCTCTTGCATATAAAGTACATACTCCAGCCCATCAAGATATGTCTTCAACTCTAACATGTGTTTTTATTTGGTTTGATTTCTTTGGCATGATTTCTCTTCATACGTTAGTCCTGTAATTTATTTTCAGGCACATCCTGACTCACCTGTGAAAACTTACCCTGACATTTTAGGGGGACACTCAAGAAAATCCCCAATTATTTTTCAAAGTTGACAAATTCTCAGAAAGTCTATACAGTTTCTTTCATTCTTGAGATTTCAAAGACGGTATTTTTTAATTCAATAAAACTGAATGTGTGGATTCCTTATGATATGAGATTATAAATCTGAAATAAATCCCTAGAGCTATTCAACAGGATCTATGTACTGTGCAAGAATGCTTATCCCTGCCAAATCTTAGTAATTAGCGAAGGTTTGTTTCATGAGCATGCTTGTCACAACTGACTTCTCTTTGTTGCCCTAGACCTCTTCAATTTCCCCTCTGGCACTGATTTGTTCAGTGAATATTAATTTTACAACTGCACTATGCCTGAGGTTTGGCTAAGTACTGTCAAATCAGAAATAACAGACCCAGTACCTTCTTTCAAGGAGCAAGAAGTTGAAGCAAGAAGAATCTTAAGAAAAATTGACAGAAATTATGATCTGTCCTAAGTGCCACGAAATGAATAAGATCTGGGGTAATAGCGCCAAATAGGTCAAACTGAAGTCAGGGAAGTCACCTGCAGAATTTGATAGCTGATGTGAATCCTTAAGCAATGATCTTGGTATAAGAGGCAAAAGGGTAATGTTCTCTGCATGGGAAGATAGTGAGTCCAGTTATGTTGTACAGGATTTCCTAAAGCAAGATTGGAGGGAGTGGAATATGTAGGGCCTGAGCTATACCTGCACGGAGAGAAAAACAAATTGTGGACAAATGAACTGTTGGAGGCGAGCCTGAATTGTAGGCCAGGCAGAGATCAGCTAGGGGCAGCAAAATTGTTGAAATTTCTCCAAAAGGCACTGCACAACTTTACATGTGAGCTGACTTGGCAGCTCTGTCTCAAAATTTGAACCATAGAGAAATTAATCTCGAACAGATAGAAGAGTTTAGAAGCTGTTGTGCTCCACCAGAGACATGTCAAGGAGGGGAATCTGGAGAGTGGAGTGGAGAGGGACAAGAGAGTGATGATTTGAACCTTTCTCTAGGCCTTGAGTTTACCTCTGCTTGTTCAAGGCGTAGGCAGAGAACTCAAAAATCTCACTGGAGATTTATGCAACTTCTACGGTCTGCAAGACTATTTTCATGGGAAGACTTCATTAGTCTATACCACAGTCTTTGTGGAGTGGACCAAAGAATCACAATGAAAGAGAATGTAATGAATTGAATGACACACTCTAACACGCACAATCTAAGGCCAGGTTTTGTTCCTGATAACTCTAATTCCTACTGATCACCTAATTAATCCCAGAGAGATCTAAGGCTTGAAAATGCAAATACTACACTTTTCATTGCAAGGTTAATTTGTATTTACCATCCACAGTTTGGCAAATGATTTTCTGTTTTCACCATGAATATGTATGGCTTGCTTTCAGCAACCAGAAACGCATTTTTTTTTCCCTTTCAAAATTCTACTTTATGCTCTGCCTGCAGCAGGATTGACTTGGGAGCAGCCTGCTAATTAAGACTGGGGACATTATAAATTGCAAATTGAGAGGCAATTGGTTGGCTGAGAGAATAAATACTGTATACAATGTGGGTCCCAGCAGACATTTACAAGCATTGATTTTATTCTTCATACATAAACGCCATGGGGGTTGTTTAGTCAACCCAAGCATAGTAACAGGAGTGCCTCAATTGAAATGAGAGTTATCATTTAATGGATACTTAAGAAGGACAAGACAAGGAATGATAACTGCAATCTCTGGCATAATTAAATAGTCCCCTTAACTTTTTCTCCTTTTCAACTATCTTCTATAGAATCTCTTTATATACACACCGTATACAGGCTATTGTAATTGCAGATGGCAAAGATTTGTTGTGCCCTCTAGTACCTTAATTCTACTAGCCTGAAGAAACCAGAGAAGTCCAGTGCTATGATCACTTCTTTGTGCTTCCCAAAGGGCCATAGCTCTTAAGGGAATTTTTGCTTTGAACTTCAGTTTTCTTTAGACTTCATATATTCTAGGGCCAGAGAGATAGCTTAACCGGTTTCGGTGCATGGTTTGCATGCAAGAGAACTGGGTAGACTCTCAGGCACTGTATGGTCTTCCTAACACAGCACAGACAAGAGTGACTCCCACCCCCACCAGCCCCTACCCCAATGCACCCCAAAGCACCCCAAACAATATGTCAATTGTATTTCTAAGCATTTCTGGGTACGAACCTAAAAAATTAATAAAATGTAAGTGTTCCAAAGGACAGAAAGTAAAATTTGTTAGGATTGTCAGTTTTAATACCTTTTGGTGTGAAGAAACTGATTGCGAACATTTACTATATAAAGTGAATTTCAATCAGAGAGAGAGTGGAAAGAATAGTTAGCAGGGATATAGGGAATGTGTTTCTTTGTTAGAGAATCATACCAAGACTTTACCACGTTGCATAAAAATGGCCCTTTTGAGACCTCTCTGTAGGACATACTTGGTGGATTTCCTCTGTAGCTGCAAAAAAGTTTCATAAGAGATGCTAATTGTATATAAGCATGTCATTTTTTTTCCAGATCTGTCCTTAATTTACCTGCACTGTTCATTGTTGATCTTTCTGTGACTCCCTTCTCCACCTCAGGCTCTTGCTTACATAGCCTCTTTGTGACTTACACACTATCCACTTCAACTTCCCGCAGGCCTGTGGCCCAGTGAAAGCAGGAAATTGAGTCTGTTGTGTTTATTTCTCTTCTCTCCAGTTGGTCAAGGGGTTCCTGGTGCGTGCTAGGGACTCTATCAGCTTTCATCAAAAGAGTGAAGATGTTATTAAAACTTATTATGCATTATGAAGAGAATGGAAGAGAGAAGCTAGCTTTTTTATGATGGGAATGTTTTAAGATTAATTCTGTACAAATCATCATAGTGTAGTTCCTGTGGGTGTGCTTGAGAGGGGGATCTCAGGTGTGTCCCTGTTCCTGGGGGATGTCCTAGTTATGCCCATATGGGATGCTGGGGATTGAACCTGGGAGGGGTCACATGCAAGGCAAATACACTAGTCACTGTAATACCACTCCGGCTCAGGTTTAGCTTAAAATTTTAGCTAATGGCTATGGCAGTTCATTTTCTGTCCTATGAACTCGTTTGTTTTGAGCAAAATTCTTATGTCTTCTATTAACTGTATGGAGAGATATACAGGATTTTTCTGGAATTAAAGGGTTGGACTTTTAGTAGTGTAGCACTGTAGCACTACAGACTATCCTCCCATTGTACATCAATTTGCTTAAGTGGGCACCAGTAATGCCTCCATTGTGAGACTTGTTGTTACTGTTTTTGCTATATGGAATATGCCACAGGGAGCTTGCCAGGCTCTGTCGTGTGGGCAGGATACTCTCAGTAGCTTGCCAGGCTCTCTTAGAGGGACAGAGGAATAACACCTGGGTTGGCCATATGTAAGGCAAATGTCCTACCCACTGTGCTATCACTCCAGCCCTTCAGTAGTGTATGGAGGAAATTTTGACTGAAAATGTGTATATATATATCCATATATATGCATACATATTCAAAAGGATACCTTCAAATTGAAAGACCAAACTTTAGCCACCTTTCTGAGTATCTTATGTAATTGCCATTCATGTACTTGATTTATCTGAAACTTGCTGAAATTTAACATATTATTGTTGGAATATTTATGGCAATAGCAAAGGTCTCAACGTTTGCTATTGTTGAGACAATTTCTGGGAAAGGTTGATGAAAAAATCAGATATCATGCATTAGAAGTAAATTGTGAACCTGGTCCAGAGACATGGCAACCAGTCCCGGATGGCATCACAGCACTGGAGATCCCTCTGAGACCCATAATGAGCCAATTTTGCCGGGACATCCCAGATGGAGCAGGTGTAGTCTCCCACCTTTACTCCAAATGGAATCCTGGCATCAAAAAGCTCCCATAAGCAAGGTCCAGATGTGCTGGTACCAGAACTAAATCCCTGGGCCACATGGCAACAGAGGCGCCAGTAAGTCCCTCCCCAGTTCCCCTCCTGCGCTCTTTGACTAGCTGTCACACCCACAAGCTTCCACTGGACACCATCTTGGTGCACTAACAACTCCCAATCAAATCCCAAAATGAATCAGTGCCCTACAAAGAAGTTTCTGGAACCCAACCATCTACAACCTAGGAACCCAGAAGTGTGCGGCTGCTCTCTCTCATGATATTCAAAATGAGTAATGGAAAATAAATGATCTAGCGTCTACCCCTGACTTGAATGGTGGTGTAAAAATTCGGGCAAAACATAATTACCCAAAGTAAAGAGAGAATATGGGGGAAATTGTCTGCCATAGAGGCAGGATGAGGATTGAGATGGAGGGGGTTGGGTGGATACTGGGGACATTGATGATGGAAAATGTGCACTGGTGGAGGATGGGTGTTCAATCATTGTATTTTTGAATCTCAAACATTAAAGCTTTGTAACTGTATCTCACGTTGATTCAATAAAATTAAAAAAGCAAAAAGTAAATTTCAAGGAAGAGAAAGAATATCACCTGTATGGTGTACTCCACCAGCAGTGATTAGGAAAATTGAATGCAAGTAAAGCAGATGACCCTTTTTTGTCTGAAAAATAAGCTGAGTACTTACTTAGGTTACTAGAAAATGAATTCTAGTCTCTTCATATCTATATCTATAGCTATATTGACATATGTATGGAGATCTATATCCAAATATTTATGTTCATAAAACACATGTGTGTACACATGCACACATATACATGCATTATAAGTACTTCTGTACTATATGTTTGTTTCATTTATACATATTTAATTACATATGCATATATGTAGCACTGTCCATATAGCACTGTCCTCCTGTTGTTCATTTGCTCCAGCAGGCACCAGTAACGTCTCCATTGTGAGACTTGTTATTACTATTTTTGGCATATCGAATATGCCACAGGGAACTTGCCAGGCTCTGCTATGCGGATGGGATACTCACAGTAGCTTGCGGGGCTCTCCGAGAGGGAGGGAGGAATCAAACCCAGGTCGGCCGTGTGCAAAGCAAACACTCTAACTGCTGTGCTATTGCTCCAGGATATATATGTTGGATTACATCTGTATGCCTCTATACACAAATATTTGATTATCCTGACAGAAAATTGAGCTTGGGGTCCACCAGGGAAATAGTGTATTAAGATCGGGAAGTACATCTTATATGAGGCATTAAATTGATGGCTTCATACATGCTAGTTATGTGCTCCACCATTAACATTATTTCATCAGCTTCACCTACATCTCATTTATTTATTTATTTATTTGCTTTTTTGGGTCACACCCGGCAATGCTCAGGGGTTATTTCTGGCTCTGAACTCAGGAGTCACTCCTGGCAGTATTCGGGTGATCATATGAGATGCTGCAAATTGAATCCGGGTTGGCCACATGCAAGGCAAATGCCCCACCCACTGTACTAATGCTCCAGCCCCACACTGACATATTTTAAAACAAGTTTATTTCCTTTGTGTTCTCTCTTTTTTGTCAAAGGATATATAACAGGAAAAAGAGGAGGCTTACACTTTGAGGATCTGAAATTAAATGAGACAAAAACGATAAATGCAAGTTCTAGAATAGTTCTGTTTATTTTTTTATTTTTTTGTCTCCAATTTTTATATTTGTTATTTTCATAAAGTAGTTCACAATAGTTCATTGCAGATAATATTCAGACACCAATCCCATCACCAAGCACCATCGCACCACAGTAAGAGGGAAGTGTGTGAAGGTTGTTCTATGTTGTATTTCATTCTGGAGCCATTTTAGCCCATATATAAGAGAATACAAGCATGTATGTTAAAACCAAACAAATGTGTGCTACTTTTGGTACATAAGTGGGCTAGAGTATAAGAGGTCCAGGAAATTCTGTGTTGCTCTCTTCCGGGAACTTTGCTTTATTGTCTCTGGATCTTGGCCTTTAATAAGATTACATGGTGCTGGGGCAGTTTGTGGGAGTGACTGCCAAGCTACTGGAAAACGGGGGTATTGGGGGGAGGAGGCACAGTTCCTAGCCAAGTGGGCTTGGAGGTCTCAGCCACGGGTCCCGCAAACCTGGGTTTTTCTGCCAGATCTCACTTGGGTAAGGCTTGTCCAAATGTGTGGACAATGGCCATGAGCATGGTGGTAGTTGGGTCCTGGAGGATTTTGGCTGCCAGGATTCTGTTTGGGGCAGGAAGGGAAACTCAACCCACCCCGCTTTGAGGTGCCCCAGTGAAGACAGCCTGGCATGGGGTCAGGAAATTCTGTGGTTCTGTTCATTTTGTTTCCAAAATGAAATTTGAAATTTTAAGAATACTTCTGAGCTCAGTTGCACTCTTGACTGCATATCAATCACTTCTGCTCTCCAAAAATAATTGATGCTATAGTTAAAGATGATGGGGAAAGTAGTAGAGATGTGTTTTGACAAAATCGTATGTGAGACTCTTTGAGGATCATTATATTTGTGCAATTTTTATAGTTTTAATTATAAAAAGAGATCCTAATAATTAAAATCAGTTTTGAATGTCATAATGTCTTTGTGACATTATGGGTCAGTCATAGTTTGTTGATTAAAAATTCTGCACTAAATGCAATCTCATTATATATATGTATATAAAATACATAAAGTAAATATATTGTATACAGTAAACTGTCCTCAAAGTGCAGTGTACAAGAAGCAAATATAAGTTATATATAAAACATAAGTTGCTCTTCTTATAGGTCAAATGACTAATGTGAACAATTTCACATGGCTTGACATAATATATAGAACCTCAGGAAGGAAGAAAATGAGTAAATAAGTAAGTGATCAAATAGTACTAAAACAAAAGTGCCCCCATCAGGTGTGATGAGCACAGAATTTTGTGTTATGGGTCGTTAACTTTTTGCTGAGAACAGAAAATCTTTTGTACCCACTTATCTGATAATGGCAGTAAAACCAAATATTTTCAGTGGATTGCTGGGTATTGCTCAGCATATTTATGCAACAAAATTATGTCTTATAATAGAGAAATTTTTCCTCCCCTAATCTAAAAAGATCAATATGAATATATTAAAAATATTGCTTTCAAAACTATTTTTCTCACTAAAAATCTGTAAGCAGTTATTTTTTCTTTGCTGAATATAGTTTTAAGTATCATTTAAGCAAATATTCCATGATATATGTAATGTATTACTAACATGACATTATACTATTGTTCATTTTTATGAGTTGTTACCACTTCTCAGATGTGATTTTTGGATGAAAAAGTAATTTTATTACAGAAATGAGCTAGGGGGCCAGAGTGATAATACAGCATGTAGGGGGAAGATGGGGTATTTGTTGGGTGTTTGCCTTGCCTGGTGCAGACCCAGGCTCAATCCCAGGAACCCCATATGGTCTTTGGAGCCTTGTCAGGAGTGATTCCTGAGCATAGAGACAGGTATAAGCCTTGTGTATGGCTGGATGTAGCCACAGACCCAAGGAGAACAAAAAGAAGAAAGGAAGGAAGGAAGGAAGGAAGGAAGGAAGGAAGGAAGGAAGGAAGAGAGGGAGGGTAGGGGGAGGGAGGGAGGGATGGAGGGACCGAGGCAGGGAGGTGGGGGGCAGGGTTGGGGGAGAGAGAAAGAAATAAAAGGAAATAAAGAGTACTAGTTTCTACATTCATTCTATATATGGTCCTTGATTTTTGTTTTGTTTTTGATACACTTGCCATCAATTATGTTTGGAATTCTATTCTACAGACTTAATATTTTAAAAAATACTCTACAGCACATTTTACCATTAAACTTTTTCTGGAATGTGGTAAGATTTGTCTTCTCACTTCTCAGATTGGTTATGCCATCTGGAAAGGTTAAGATAGTCAAAGAATATTTAAAGAAATGTGGGTATTTTAGGTTCAAACTTTGCCTTCACCCCTTTATAGAAGTCATTAGCAATAACAATTTAAGAATATTCTTAGGCATGTTTAAATATATTGAGCTGCTACTCTGACACTCCGTCTTCTTTTGACACTCTGATGATGTAAGGATTTACTTTCTTGGCCTGCAAAGTCTGATACCTTGCAATTTGTAAAATAAATAAATAAATAAATAAATAAATGCTGCCTATTTATAGATGTGAATTTTCTTATTTTACAAATGTCTTTTAAAGTCACTTTTAAAAACTATAATGTCCGAACTGGGAAGTAAGTTTGAATAAGAGGATTTTAATATGTCATATTGACTTGGAGTCTTTAAATTCATTCTTTAATCATACACAGACTTATTCAATTTGGGTCAATAATAAGTTTGAGAATTTGAGTGAACACATGACACTATTTCGGTTTGGAGGTAGAGGGTATCTTTTTTTTTACTGATCAAAAAATGAATGTAGGGGGTATTGTGCTGCCAGCAGGTCAATCTGTACCTGTGAGGCAACTGCATCAGCAGCCTGATGGTACCTTCAGACTTCCAGATACTCCAAAATTGCTGTTGTGCCTTTGGCCAGACCTCAAAAACTTGGAGCAAAGTTTATGAAGAAAGTAAATGGCCAAAAGTTAGGTATGTGGGAAACACATCCACAAACTATCTGCAGCTCAGCTATATAATTGGAGGCATGACCTCTCTGGTTCCTGATTGAACTGCTTAATGGCTGTGATCCCAGAGACTCAGAAACAAATCTCAAAACTCAGTGGCTTTTGGTAGAAATGTGTCTGGTCCCTGCAGTAGGTTACTTGTGCTGGGTCAACACAGGTGGGAATAGGCTTCATGCCTTGGCCTGTTCCCCCTGGAGGCCCAGGGCTGCCATCCTCTAGAGGCCACTGGACAGTCAGGTTTGGGCCCGCAGTGACGAGACATGCAGGACCTCACGGGATGGGGGTGGAGCCAGTCCTGTCCTCCCTACCCCAAGGAGACCCCAAGTCATCGCCCACGAACAGCCTCTCTGGCTCCTGATCAAGCTACTTAATGGCCATGATCCCAGAGACTCAGGAGCAAATCTTGGAACCCAGCAGGTTTTGGCAGAAATCCCTCCAGATTTAAGTGTTAAAATTTCAGAATTTCAAAATCGTGCAGCCACTACTGCAGCCACGCGACATCATATGTTATTCATAACCATCAATAGAAAGCAAATTGTCTACTGTTGCCTTTTCAGCAGATCTGAGTTGTGGGGTAAAATCTCAAATAATAATGGTGGGTCTGGTGTCAAAATATTGAATGTGATCAAAGTAGAGAGAGAGTAATGTGGAAATCATCTGCCCCACAGGTAGGGGGAGGGTGTGGGATTGGGGTATACTGGGGTTTTTGGTGGTAGAGAATGGGCACTGGTGAAGGTACGAGTGTTTCATTGTATGACCAAGATTTAGACCCAAAAGCTTTGTAACTGCTCTCATGGTGTTCAATAAATAAAATTATAAAAAATGAAATTAAAAAGTAAGGTGGAGTTCATGACCAATTCAATCAGCTAATCAATGGCTGAATAAATAGCAGTACTCCTACATAAAAAAAAAAAAACAAAAAATAAAACCTACCAAACAGTATTAATTCTGAATTTCTCCTTGAAAAAAAAAAAAGGAATGTAAGGATTTTAAATTCTAAAACAGATAACTAGTGATCATCCAGTATAATGACTTTATCTTACATATGAATAAATATCAGACCAGAGAATGTAAAAACTTTCTCAGGTTCCTACAGTTAATAAAAGCATGGAGTAAATGTTTTATCCTGTTCCATTTATCAAGTATTCTTTTCTCTCCACTGACATTTCACTTAGATTTCAATTTATCCAGTTTTTTGTTCTACTGTGATACACAGAGAATAATTTCTACATCTTTATGTTTATTTTTACATTCTCTGTGTCCCTTCACAAAAACAAGATACATGTAAGTTTAATTAGGTCAGTGACTTCCTGTTTATAGTGCCTTTTTGCTCATTGAAGTGCAAACCCATTCCAAATACAACTCTCCAGTACTAAATATCGGTGGGCCCAAGCATATGATATAAAAAAGGTGTAGAATGCATTACTGTAGCTGTTATTATTTATATCCCATCACATGGATCAACACCAATATCATATTATGCATGAGAATAATACTTGATGTATTCATATGTTAGAGTATAAGACAGTCAAATGTGTTTGAAGACCCATCTAATGTTCTCATTGTCAATCTACTGCATATACAACATATACGCACAACATTGATCAATTTTGATTTTATTGCATATTCCTTTATAATTACATAAATTACACTGGAATATTCCTGTCCATGGGCTGGAGCAATAGCACAGTGGAAAGGTGTTTGCCTTGCACACAGCCAACATGGCCGACCCAAGTTCGATTCCTCTGCCCCTCTCGGAGAGCCTGGCAAGCTACTGAGAGTATCTCGCCCGCATGGCAGAGCCTGGCAAGCTACCCGTGACGTACTTGATATGCCAAACACAGTAACAACAAGGTTCATGATGGAGACATTACTGGGCCCGCTCAAGCAAATCAATGAACAACGGGAGGACCGTGACCATGACCATGACTCCTGTCCATGCATTTTATCAACCTTAATATAAAATAAAATAAAAATAAACAAAATTAAAATAAACAAAAATAAAAATAAACATATTGTCTACTTTTATCACTATAGAACTGTCCTCCCGTTGTTCATCGATTTGCTCTCTTGGGCCCAGTAATGTCTCCATTGTGAGACTTCTTGTTACTGTGTTTGGCATATCAAATGCGTCATGGGTAGCTTGCCAGGCTTTGCTTCTCGGGCAAGATACTCTCAGTAGTTTGCTGGGCTCTTCGAGAGAGATGGAGGAAACAAACCCGGCTCCGCTGGGCCGGCCGTGGGCAAGGCAAATGCCCTACCGCTATCATTACAAATAGGAAAATGTCTATTTCAGCAGATGGAACTGTATCTTGTAATATTTATCATTTTAGCAGAATTGAACCTAGATATTGACAGATTGGGCATTTGAAAATATATACAGCCTATCATTCAGATTAAAATTATAAGATTTTGTGAAATATTTTTGTGTGTTGTATGTCACTAAGTGATAGTGTTTTAATTAGTCACCAGGCTGCATATTTTATGAAGCAGGATGTGTGGAAATGGATAAAAAATATCGATGCCATATTTATTAAAATTGAAATTAACTTTAATTTATGCATAAAGACCATCCATTTATCATTTTAGTTGACACACAGACAGATGAGAGAGCAGTATAAGAAGTTTAAATGATTTGCTAGGGCAAAAATTAAAACCGTTTTTGCCTTTCATACTTGACTTTTGCTTCTTGGAATTATTAAACATTTTTAGCTACGCATACCCTGGGCTCTATAGGGTGAGGAGTATTGAATCAAAACTTGACATGATTTTTCCATGTTTTCACAGATCAGTTTTAGCATTCGTGAGATTAATGAAGGCCAACAATTTATTGCCTCAGATTGATGGGGCATAAACTAATAGCACATTAAATTTTTTAAAGATAAATGAACAGTCAGATCAGTTACAAAACTGGTAGCAAAAGGAAGCGCTCCTCTGAAATGTCATTTGGGAGTTGCAGGAGGAAAGAGGATGTGGAGAGAGAGAAAAGAATGAGATACACCTTGCCTGTAACTATTCTCACTCTGTTCCCCCTCACTGGACTAAGGAGGAAGGAGAGTCTATGAGACAATTTGTTAACATTTAGGAAATCTTTATTTCATCATGTTTTCTGTTTCTGAAAGCTGTTGATGTGCTCTTTCCTGCTTCTTCAACTGTCAGTCCTGTATTTGTTCTATGGGTTCTAATCCTTGATCCATACAGAGTGATATATTTTGAGGTAGAGACAGTGGCTAAATATGGACTCTAGAATCAGACAGTGGGTTCTGATCAGCTGTGGGTTTCAGACTAGTAGTGTAACTTTGCTTCACCCTCTGTAGAGAATGTGAGAACACACCTACTAACTTCAAAGGGCTGCGGTACACAGCCAATATGTGACCAAGTGAAAACACTTAGCATGCTGACTGCAAGTACAGATGTGTACATTATATATTCTATTATATTTCTTTTTAATTAGTTTTTGGGGGGCACACCCAGTTCTCAGTTCTTACTCCTATCTCTGCACTCAGATCACTGCTGGCATGCTTAGGGTACCATATGAGGTGCAGGGGATTAAACCTGGGTTGCCTGCTTACAAGACAAGTGCCTCTCTGCACTGTCTCTCTGACCCTCATTAGTTCTTTTTTAAAATTATTTAATTGAGTCACTGTGAGATGCAGTTAAAAAGTTTTCTTGCTTGAGATTCAGCTATACTACAATGGAACATCCATTCTCACAAGAGCACATTTTCCACCACCCACATCCCAGTCCTAACCATGGCTCTGTGGCAGACAATTTGCCCAACACTCTCTCTCTACTTTTGAGCATTATGTTTTTCCTGAATTTACCCACTATCATTAAAGCCTGCCTGCCAGGGACAGATGCTAGATAATTTATTTTCCATTGCTCATCTTGAATATCATGAGAGTTCAAAAGACCAAATTGCAGCCTTGCGCTTCTGGGATCCTAGGCTGTAGATGGTTGGGTTCCAGAGACATCTATGTAGGAAATTAAGATATTTTGGGATTCAGTTGGGAGTCTCTGGACCCAGGCTGTTGGTGCACCAAGATGGCACCTGGTGGAAGCTTATGGGCATGATAGCTAGGCCACAGAGTGGGTGAAGAGCTGGGGAGGGACTGCCTGGCGCCTCTAATGCCCTGCGGCCTGGGGACTTACTGCTGGTACCTGCATACCTGGGCCTTGCTTGTGGAAGCTTCTTGACACCTATCTGGAGTAGGTGGGGAGACAACACCTGCTCCATCCGCTCATACTTTCTTAACAGATCTACCCTACAGATTATCTTGTACACCAGCCCACTTTCATCCTTTTCTATCCAATTTCCCAGAAAATAAAAATTGTTTTGAAGTTTCTTGAGAAATAGCAAATAGGGTATTTTGCTTCTAATTCTTTGTTCAAAGACTTTTCTTTACCTGAATTAACTTCTTCTTGTTTCCACCTTCCAATGATGCCTCTTACATAAATATTGTTTCTTTGAAAAGACTGTTCTTTATCATACACTGAATGTTACCTTTTAATCTTATCTGTTTTATCTCTGTTTCACTTCTCATACGTTGTCCTAAAAAAAGTGTTGAAAAGAGTGTTTTGTGTCTTTTTTTCTTTTTTGGGTCACACCTGGTGATGCACAGGGGTTACTCCTGGCTCATGCACTCAGGAATTACTCCTGGTGGTGCCCAGGGGACCATACGGGATGCTGGGAAGCAAACCCAGGTTGACCACGTGCAAGGCAAATGCCCTACCCACTGTGATATTGTTCCAGCCCTGGAAAGAGTGTTTATTAAACTGTGATTCATGGATATGGTATGAGTATGGAGGAGTAGACACACACATACACTAATTTCTGTGAAAATTGTTGAACTGCATCTTTTCTTTGGGATAGTCTTTAAAAGCATGCAAGCATCTCTTGAGTCAACTCTGTGGTATACTTGTAATTGAGTCTTCACATGCATTTTGAGTGCCTAGGTTTGAATTTGTGTTTACAATTAGATTCACACAAACTGAAGGACAGAAAACTTCTCATGGCATGATAAAACACATTTCACAAGATCTCAAATAGAGTTAAGGGTGCAAGCAAGTCTGAGCACATCACAAAACAGAGGGTCCTCAAATGACTCAATTTTCCTGTGTCACATTCACATGGTTGATGCTTCTTTGACATTTTATGCTTCCTCTGAACCAATTATTCAAACCCTAATGGCAGTAACAGTTGTAATAAATATGCAAAAAGACACATCTTTTCATATACTTGCTTGAGATTTACTCTTTTACTGATTGATCCATCAAAATAAAGGAGAATTTTATTGTGAATAATTGAAAGCATTGATACAATAATAGTGATTCAAATAATGGTTTCACATCCTGAGTTCAGATGAATCAACTTGAAAGAGGTAAATCATAATAAAATATGAAGATTTATCTTATTGAATTAAACAGAAAAGCAGTTTGAACAAATTGACATCAT
The DNA here is from genome assembly GCF_029834395.1 of Sorex fumeus. Taxonomy (NCBI): domain Eukaryota; kingdom Metazoa; phylum Chordata; class Mammalia; order Eulipotyphla; family Soricidae; genus Sorex; species Sorex fumeus. The sequence goes on along the minus strand of NW_026606134.1, from coordinate 4,242,635 downwards.
ATATATTATAATCATTCTATTTTACTTAACCATTATATTAATTTTCACTAAAAATTTACAGTTGCACAGTATTTAACATAAAGTTGACACCTTAAATTTGATAAGGAACACTATTAATATAATTTAAATGTCCAATTATACTGTCAGAAATTTTTTTCCTTTAAAATGGAATAAGTCACTATTTGGTTTTAATAAGCATTACTATAAGGGATAAAAGTCTGTAGCAGTATGAGGCCAAGTAAACCAAGATTTTAATACTGATTTTTTCATTTTCAAGGCATCTGACTTTTTATATTCATTTTGGAGGTTTCTGTAAAATGTTTTAAAGTGCCTATAGTTGTATCCATATAAGAGAATAACAAGAATTAAGTGAGATCACGTCCACAAAACACATAACTATCTTGTAAGCTACTTAAAGTGTCTTGTAAACCCTGGTGTTTTGTAAGTCTAAGAGAAATGTTATGCTTTCCTGACATTTTTATAATGAATGGTAAAAAAAAAAATAAGAGAATTCAATCTGAAAATTGAGCAGAGCTGGAATCTGACAAAGTGAAATCTGGAATCAAGAATCTGAACAGTGAAAGCAAAAATAAAGAATCACTATTCTAAGGCATTTTTTTGTGATTTAGTGGCAGACTCTGAGGAGCTTGAATCAAAGCCAAAAATTCAGACACACATGGAGGCCAAAGGAGAGCCTGATTGGGTGTCTATAAGCAAACCATGCATATAGGAGAACACATATTCATAAACGATGAGAGGGATCAAACGTTATGGATCTCAGATAGGAAAGTGTTAGATTTTTCAGTTTCCAAATATCTCTTTCAGAGGCATAGTGATATCATGTGTGATAGTGCATGAAAGTTCTATAACAGAAGATATTGTTTATTCAAAGTCATAGAAGTGGATTCCACATCGAGTCCTGGAAAGTAAACTTTTCTTTAACTTCACCAGACTGGTGTGTCCGTAGAGAAACAAATCATAAACCAAATTGACACAAACACACACTTATATACAATATAGCTATTTGTAGATATACACTCACGTTCATGCAGTTGATACCGAAAGTGGTAAGTACTAATGTTTTTCTAAATACGATTTTAAGAAAAGCTACAGAGAAACTGCAGGAACAGAGTGGATATGTTTACTAACGCGTCCAAATGCAGATTTCCAGCATCTTCTCAGGGAAAAACAAAAACTGCTTTGAGGTCTGATAGTACATTTCTGGATGTCTCTGTATTCTTTATTTCGAAGGAGAGAGAGGAGTCCTCACAGCAGACTTCCAACGGAGAAAGCCAGGTAGTTTCAAGGCCTAAAGTCCAGGCAAGAGTAGAAAACCAATCACCTCTATTTCCAGCTCCTTGCAGGAGCTGGCCTTTTGAGGGAGTACTGACATCATATGGATTTCAATCAGTGTCCAACTCCCTATAGTCACTTAATTAGTTCTCCACATCAAGGAAATCCTCAATTCACTTCTGATGGGTTGGTCTATATCCTGCTGTGGTTTCTCAGCAGTCCTTCAAATTAAAAATGTCAGCATGTTTTTAGAGATGGTAGACAACGTTGAAATGAGCCCACTCCAAAGACAAGTAGCTGAACTTCCCATAATGAAGTAGTTCTGTTATCACTGAAGACTTAAACCCAGAACTCCTAAAAATTATCATGCTGGACTATAACCGAAGTTCGCTCAACCTGAAATCCTGTTTTATTTGTGGCAGTAAGAGATAATCTGGGAGAAAGTAAAGTTGTTATTCATTATAATAAGGTAAAGGTAAAGGTAAAGGCCCTCCCGTTGATCGTCAATTTGCTCGAGCGGGCCCAGTAACGTCTCCGTTGGAGACTTTGTTGTTACTGTGTCTGGCATATTGAATACTCTCGGTAGCTTGCCGGGCTCTCCGAGAGGGGCGGAGGAATCGAACTCGGGTCGGCCATGTTGGCCACTTGTAAGGCGAACGCCCTACCCGCTGTGCTATCGCTTCATTATAATAAAGGTAAAGGTAAAGGCCCTCCCGTTGATCGTCGATTTGCTCGAGCGGGCCCAGTAACGTCTCCATTGGAGACTTTGTTGTTACTGTGTCTGGCATATCGAATACTCTCGGTAGCTTGCCGGGCTCTCCGAGAGGGACGGAGGAATCGAACTCGGGTCGGCCATGTTGGCCGCTTGTAAGGCGAACGCCCTACTCGCTGTGCTATCGCTCCAGCCCATAATAACCTTCAAAATATTGGAATTACCATCCAAATTATGAGTTACCATCTATAAGCACATATCAGAGAATATTAAAGCAGTGTACATTAGTTATTATATATAAGACTATTTTATTTTCCTTATACTTAGATATTTCAAATGATAAATTTAGTATTCTATTCCATAGCTGCATAGTGAGTCAATAATCTTTATATATCACAAACTGAAAAAAGATATAAATTATTACCAATGCAATAACCAACACATAATATATTATATCAATATTTTATTATAAAAAGAACATACTTAGAAGCATTATCATAATATTTGCTAAATAGTACATAAAATGAAGATGGCTTTACCACATGCTACTGTGTATGATACAATCTAGTGTAACTGTAGTTTATTAATAATTTTGTATTTGTTGTTATCTTTCAATTTTATTAGATAGCAGTCACATGGAGATTAGAAATTATAACTGCAGATGCCCTTTTGGAACCACTGGAACTTACTAAATCTACTACAGTAAGTATTTGTTAAATAAATACAAGAAATAGAGAGGGGCATGGAGAAACTAGCTTGCCATCACTCTCCCATTGTAAGAAGATGCCCCAACCCATTTTCTGGGGTGAAGTCTGGAAGACCTAAGTGGATAACTGGATCCTCATCTTTTCAGAACTTCGAGTATGTTCTTCTAATATTTGGGGGGAGCACATGGAAGACTTCAACTTTTACCATTAATTCAGTGCTGCTGTTGTCCTCCCCTGTTACCAGCCTAAGGACTGGTAGCCATCTCTGTACATGGCAATCTCTGGTTTGATTCCTGGCACTGCATATTGTTGGTCCCCTTAGTACAGAGCCCTGAGCACTGCTGCATTTGACCCAAATATTATCCCCTTCCAAAAAAAAAAAAAGGATGGGGAAACAGTCTAATGGGATTTGTGATACACAGTTAAACTAGTCATGATAAGGAAATCTAAAACATGAAAGACATATATTAGAAAATTGCAAAGATTTCAAATTACTAATCTAATATAGACACTGACCTAAAAAAGCACACACACAAGAAATACAAGTGTGCAGAAGGAAATAATACAATAAAACCAATATCCAGAAAAAAAATGCAGACTGTGAAATCTACTTATCACCCTTATTAGATATTGCCATGCCAGAAATTAATTAATTGATAATAAATACTAGAGCACAGAAAAGGAAGAAATTGATGTATTACTATACTAATAATCACAATTTATTCAAGATAGCTTTTAGGGGACAAAAGAAAAATATGCCTATATTGGTTTGTTATGAATATTTAATATATAGTTTGTATTTTTGAATCTCAGCCTATGTGAATGTTAAGATTTTAAATGCAAGTAAAACCACTAAATATTTTAGGTCTATAACTTAAGCATAGGAATGTGTGAAAATGTAAACTAAAGCAGAACAGAGAACCAATGTTTTTGAATCATTTTAAATATTCTTTCAGTTCTTGTTCTTGTTCTTCTTGTTCTTCTTGTTCTTGTTGTTGTTGTTGTTGTTGTTGTTGTTGTTGTTCTTCTTCTTCTTCTTCTTCTTCTTCTTCTTCTTCTTCTTCTTCTTCTTCTTCTTCTTCTTCTTCTTCTCCTCCTCCTCCTCCTGCTCCTCCTCCTCCTTCTCCTCCTCCTTCCTCTTTCTTCTTCTTCTTCCTTTCTTCTTCTTATCAAACCTGGGAATGTTCTGGGACTACTTCTGGCATGTTGCTTAGGAGTCAATCTCAGTGTTTCTGGGGGACGATTTGGTACTGGGGATTGAACCTGGACCTACCACATGATAAATATGCATTCAATTTGATTTACATTTTTATGTCATACCGTACATTATCAATTAGTTACTTGTTTGAAATATATTACCTGATTTCTAAATATTGAGGAATTGTTCAAATCATTTGTCATTGAACTCCTGTTTTGTGAATCTGTATGCTGTGAGTTTTTGTACTATTTTGAATTTTTATTTAGTTTATTATTATTTATTTTGTTACAGGTGAATGTATTGCGGATTCACTACCAGGATCTCACCATTCTACAAAGAAGTGATCGTTGATGTCAAGAGAGGGGTGCGGCAGTGTGATACCATTTCACCGAAACTCTTCAGTGCCACCCTCGAGAACATCATGCGACGACTGGAATGGGAAGGAATGGGAGTGAAGATAGATGGTCGGCAACTACACCACCTCCACTTTGCTGATGACATTGTTTTAATAACACCAAACATCAGCCAAGCGGCACAAATGCTGGCCGACTTTGACCGTGAGTGTGGAAAGGTAGGACTACAGCTGAATCTTACGAAGACAATGTTTATGAGAAACAGCCTTGTTCCTGACGCCCCATTCGCTCTCAATGGAACGACCATCTCCGAATGCAACAGCTATGTGTACCTAGGTCGAGAGGTCAACATGACAAATGACCTGGCACCCGAGCTGCGCAGGAGGAAGAGAGCGGCTTGGAAAGCCTTCAAGAACGTCGAACAAATAGCTAAGAGGACGAAGAACCTCCGGCTCCGGGCACATCTCTTTGATTCCATTGTTCTTCCTGCATTAACATATGCCTCAGAGACCTGGGCCCTACGCAAACAAGATGAGAACGCCATTCAGGTCTCCCAAAGAAGAATAGAAAGAGCTATGCTTGGAATATCACGTTTCACTCAAATGAGAGAACGAATCCTGAGTTCTGACATCCGTCGACGATCAAGGATCAGGGATGCTGTCTCATTTGCCAAGGTGTCGAAAATCAGATGGGCTGGTCACGTAATGAGATTTAAAGACGACCGTTGGACTAGAGCTGTTACTGATTGGATTCCACAGGATGTCAAGAGACCGCGTGGCTGCCCACCTACCAGATGGTCAGACTTCTTCGTCAAGATCATGAACGATCGGTTTGAGGCCCTTCATGTTCCCGGAACGAACAGATGCCATTGGGCTACACTAGCACGAGACAGGGACAAATGGAGACGTTACTGGCGCCCGCTCGAGCAAATCGAGGACTAACGGGAAGTTAAGTGATTAAGTGATTAAGTGATTATTTTGTTACAAAATAAATAAACTCAACCATATGCATCCATCCAACAGTAAGTTTGTAATGACTTGAAAATAAACACTAGAGAACTGAAAAGGAAGAAATTGATATACTACTGTATTAATATTCGCAATTTATTCCAGGTTGTTTTAGGGAACAAAATAAAAATATGCCTATATTGGTTTGTCATGAGTTTTTAATATATTGTTTATATTTAAGTCATTACAAACTTATTCTTGGATGGATGCATGTTGCTGAGTTTTATGTGATGGAGAACTTTATATCTAGAAAAGAAAGAAACACAAATGCTCTATCCAAATCATAATTGCAATGCTCCAAATTAAGTATATGGGAAACCAAATAGCAAAGAAGGTGGGAGAGTTGAATAAAGAAAACTATAAACACTATTAAGACAAGTAGAAGACAGGAAATGAAAATACTTTCCCTGCCCATGGAGTTAATATGACGATCTTATGCAAATCTTTGTACAGATTCACTGCATTATGCAGAAAACCCATCTGCTGATCATAGATTGGAAGAAATAACTTTGTTTAAAAACAGTTATATCAAAACTCTATCCAAAATATCCAAAACTCTGTACAGTTTCAATGTAGTCCCCACAAAAATTCCCACAGTACTTTTTATGAGCATGGGCCAAAATATTGCTAAATTACATGGTATAATTGAACTCCCAAAATAGTTAATGCAATACTAGGAAAACAGAAAATAGAAGACATCTCTTCCTAATTTTAAATTTTACTATAAAACTACAGTAACAAATCCCGTGCGGTACTGGAATAAAAGCAGATTTTGGGCCAGTTTAATGAAATTGACAGCCCAGAGTATATGGGCAGCTAATCTTTGGCAAAGAGTTTAGGTGAATAAGGTGGATCAGTAAGACCTTCAACAAATGGCAGTAGAAAAACTGCTTAGTTATATGCAGTAGCAATCCTCATCCTCCTCCTTCTTATCATCATCTAGACTCCTATGTCACACCTTATACAAAAGTTTATATGAAATAAATTAAAGACAATACTAGACCAAAATCCATAAAGTGTATTGGTAAAAACATAAAAGAACCCCTATGATATTATCTGGAGGCATCATCATGCTAGTAGTCAATAAACTGAAGCAATTTTTTAAAAAAATTTTATTAGTGAAACACCATGAGGTACAGTTGTAGATTTACAAATTTTTGTGCTTGGATTTTGATTATATAATGAACAAATACCCATGCCTCCACCAGTGTCCATTTTCCACCACCATGGATCCCAGTATCCCTCCGACACCTATCCTCCCCATGCCCCTCTGCCTCTGTGGCTGGGCAATCCCCTGTGTTCTCTCTCTCCTTTTGGGTGTTGTGGTCTGCAAAAGAGGCATTGAGTGGCAAACATGTTCAGTCCATAGTCTACTTTCGACATGCATCTCCCCTCCTGGGAGGATCCTCCAAACACCCTTTATTTGGTGTTCCCTTCTCTATCTGACCTGCCTTTCCCCTAGAATGCCCGGCTGGCCTCTAAGCTATGGAGTAATCCTCCTGGTACTGATCTCAGCTATTCTTGTCTCCTATTTTGTTACTTTATGTCCCCCAGATGAATGCAATCTTTTTGTGTCTATCCCTCACTTTCTGACTCATTTCTCTTAGCATGATACTTTCCATGTAGTATCATTTGTATGTAAATTTCATGACTTCATCTTTTCTAACAGCTACATAGTACTCCATTGTATAGATGCACCAAAGTTTCTTTAACCAGTCATCTGTTCTTGGGCACTCAGGTTTTTTCCAGATTCTGGTTATTGTAAAGAGTGCTGCAATGAACAAACAAGTGCAGATGTCATTTCGACTATACTTTTTGCCTCTCTGGGATATATTCCCAGGAGTGGTATTTCTGGGTCAAATGGGAGCTCAATTTCTAATTTTTTGAGAATCGTCCATACTGTTTTCCAAAAGGTCTGAACCAGTCGGCATTCCCCTCAACAATGAAGGAGTGTCCCTTTCTTGCCACATCTGCGCCAGCATCTGTTGCTTTTGTTCTTTTGGATGTGGGCTAGTCTCTGAGGTGTGAGATGGTATCTCATTGTGGTTTTGATCTGCATCTCCCTGATGATTAATGATATAGAGCATTTTCTCATGTTTTTTTTTTTTGCCATTCGGATTTCTTCTTTGAGAAAGTTTCTGTTCATTTCATTGCCCCATTTTTTTGATGGGGTTGGAAGTTTTCTTCTTGTAGAGTTCAACCAGTACTTTATATATCTTTGATATCAACCCCTTATCAGATGTGTATTCAGCGAATATCCTTTCCCATTCTGTAGACTGTCTTTGTATTTTGGTCACTGTTTCTTTTGAGGTACAGAAGATTCTTAGTTTAAGATAGTCCCATTTACCTATCTCTGTTTTTACTTGCTCGGCCAGAGGCGTGATATCTTTGAAAATACCACTAGTTTCAACGTCGTGGACGGTTTTGACAACTTTGTCTTCAATGTACCTTATGGATTCCGGTCTGATGTTGAGGTCTTTAATCCATTTTGATCTTACTTTTGTACATGGGGTTAGGCAGAGTTCTGAGCCCATTTTTTTGCATATAGCCAACCAGTTTTGCCAGCACCATTTGTTAAAGAGGATTTCCTTCCTCCACTTCACATATCTTGCACCTTTATGAAAGATTAGATGATCATATGATTGAGGGGCGATGTCAGTGTATTTAACCCTGTTCCATTGGTCTGCAACTCTGCCTTTGTTCCAGTACCATTCTGTTTTACTTCTTACTGCTTAGTAGTAGAGTTTGAAGTTAGGGAGGTTGATTCCTCCAATTTTCTTTTTCCCAAGAATTGCTTAAGCTATTCGTGGGGGCTTATTGTTCCATATGAATTTCAGGAGTGTTTGTTCCATTTCTTTGAAGAACGTCATGGGTATCTTTATAGGGATTGCATTGAATTTGTACAATGCTTTGGGAAGTATTGCCATTTTGACAATGTTAACTCTCCCGATCCATGAGTAGGGAATAACTTTCCATTTTCTCATGTCCTTTTTTATTTCCTGAAGTAGGGTTTTGTAGTTATTTTTGTACAGGTCTTTTGCTTCCTTAGTTAAGCTGATTCCTAGGAACTTGATTTTCTGGGGCACAATTGTGAATGAGATTGTTTTTTTCATGTCACTTTTTCTTTTTCACTGTTTGCATATAGGAAAGCCATGGACTTATGGATATTGATTTTATAGCCTGCAACTTTACTATATAAGTCTATTGTTTCTAGGAGTTTCTTGGTGGAGGTTATAGGGTTCTCTAAGTATAGTATCATATCATCTCCGAATAGTGAGAGTTTGATTTCTTTCTTTCCTACCTGAATGCCCTTAATATCTTTTTCTTGCCTAATCGCTATTGCAAGTACTTCCAGTGCTATATTGAACAGCAGTGGAGAGAGTGGGCATCCTTGTCTCGTCCCTGATCTTAGAGGGAAGGCTCTCAGTTTTTCCCCATTGAGGATGATGCTTGCTGTAGGCTTGTGGTAGATGGCTTTAACTATATTGAGGAAAATCCCCTCTATACCCATTTTTGCTAGAGTTTTCATCATAAGGTGGTGCTGGATCTTGTCAAATGCTTTCTCTGCATCTATTGATATGATCATATGCTTTTTATCTTTTCTTTTGTTAATATGATGGATTATGTTGATTGATTTCCGAACATTAAACATTCCTCGCATTCCTGGGATGAATCTTACTTGGTCATGGTGTATGATCTTTTTGATGAGTAGTTGAATTCTATTTGCTAGTAGTTTGTTGAGGATCTTTGCATCTGTGTTCATCAGGGATATCGGCCTGTAATTCTCTTTCTTTGTGGTATCTCTGTCTGCTTTTGGTATCAGGGTAATATTTGCTTCATAGAAACTGTTTGGAAGTGTTTTTGATATTTCAATTTTGTGGAAAAGCTTAAAGAGGATTGGGAATATGTCCTCTTTAAAGATTTGGAAGAATTCACTAGTGAATCCATCTGGGCCAGGACTTTTGTGCTTGGGGAGACTTTTTATTACCATTTCAATTTCCTTGATGGTGATAGGACTGTTTAGGTATTCCAGGTCTTCTTGGTTCAGCCTTAGGAGTCTGTAGGAGTCTAGGAATTTATCCATTTCCTTGAGGCTTTCATGTTCCGTGGCATAAAGCTTCTCAAAATACTCCCTGAGGATCCTTTGAATTTCTGTAGTTTCTGTTGTAATGACCCCCCTTTTCATTTCTGATTCGGTTTATTAGGGTTTTCTCTCTCCCTTTCTTTGTGAGTTTTGCTAGAGGCTTATCGATCTTGTTAATTTTCTCAAAGAACCAGCTTTTGGTTTCATTGATCTTTCGGATTGTTTTTTGGGTTTCCATCTTGTCAATCTCGGCTCTGAGTTTTATTATTTCCTTTCTCCTGTTCGGGTTGTGCTCCTTTTTTTGGTCCTTCTCCAAGCTCTTAAGCTGTGAGGTTAGGTTACTTATGTGTGCTCGCTCCTCCTTCCTGAGAAATGGTTGTAGAGCTATAAACTTTCCTCTTAACACAGCTTTTGCTGTGTCCCATAAGTTTTGGTAACTTGTGTCCTCATTTTCATTCATTTTTAGGAATCTTTTGATTTCCTCTTTGATTTCCTTTCTAAGCCACTTGTTGTTCAATAGAGCACTGTTTAATTTCCAGGTGTTTGATTTAGTTTTCTGTTTTTGTGTGTGATTTACTTCTAATTTCAGCACATTATGGTCTGAGAAGATTGTTGAAACAATCTCTATCTTCTTAATTTTATGGAGGTATGTTTTGTGGCTCAGTATGTGGTCTATCTTGGAAAATGTTCCATGTACGCTTGAGAAGAATGTATATTCAGCTTTTTGAGGATGAAGTGTCCTGTATATATCTACTAAGTCCCTTTCGTCCATTGTTTCCCTCAGATGTAGTATGTCCTTGCTAAGCTTGAGTCTGGTTGATCTATCAAGAGGTGATAAAGCAGTGTTGAAATCTCCCACTAGTATTGTGTTGCTATTGATGACTTTCTCCAAATCTGTGAGCAGTTGTTTTAAGTACTTTGCTGGTCCCTCAATAGGTGCATATACATTTAGTATTGTAAGTTCTTCCTGTTGTACAGAACCTTTGATCAGTAAGAAATGGTCTTTACTGTCTCTTGTGACCTTCTTCACTCTTAAATCAATGTGGTCTGATATTAGGATGGCTACCCCAGTGAAGCAATTTTTTAAATGGAACTACATTAAATAAAGAAGTTTCTGAGTTATGAAAGAAGCAATGGCTAGAATGAAATGATTCCCTGACTGCTAGAAAATATTTGCTTACCACAATCTGATAAAAGGCTAATACCAAAGATTTATAATGCACTCACATAACTTAAGAAAAATGGGGAGAAGAGCTGATTAGACACTTCCTCGAAGAAGAAATAAAAATGGCTTATTGGTATATTTTTAAAAAGTGCTCTCTATCTCTATTGTTTAGGAAAATGCAGAGCTTGTGGGGATGTGGGGAAATTGTAATCCTGATCCACTATTGGTGGGAATACCTTATTGTTTACTTTCTACAGATAACAGGTCAATTAATAATTGAGCTTCCCTATAACCCAGCAATTCTAAGTCCAAAAACATAAATTCAAAAATATGTTTCCACACCTGTGTTCATTGCAGCAGCACTGTTCAACATAGTCCAGGTCTCAAAACAACCCAAGTACCCAATTGGGTTGGGTACAGCGGTAGGGCATTCGCCTTACAAGCAGCCAACATGGCCGACCCGAGTTCGATTCCTCCGCCCCTCTTGGAGAGCCTGGCAAGCTACCGAGAGTATTCGATATGCCAAACACAGTAACAACAAAGTCTCCAATGGAGACATTACTGGGCCCGCTCGAGCAAATCGACGATCAACGGGAGGGCCTTTACCTTTACCTTACCGACACACACACACACACACACACACACACATACACACACACACACACAGGAATGTTATTCTGCTATCATAAGAGATGGCATTTTGAAATTCAGTGCTATGCAAATTGAATCAAAGAGTGTCATGCTGAGTGAAGTGAGTCAGAAGGAGCTGGACTCATATGTGGAGTATGAGGAAACAATACAAAGTGTTCAATGATTACAGACCCTAAGAGTTGGCCTACAGAAGCACGTGGGCTAAGAGGTACTAATGGTTGGGTGAATAGCAGGTAACAGGGGATCTAGAGGTGGCATACTAACACTCTGGTATAGTGCAGTACCATTGTATACCTAAAACATTAACAGTAATATAAATCATAATACCTAAATACAGGTAAAAAAGCCAATACAAACGTAGTAATGCATTCTAAGTTTTCCGTAAATGCTGAGTAGTGGTGATATATAAATAGTTGGCAATATTTCATTGTAATCATTACAGTATAATATTTAATGCTTCTATTGCTAAACAAATATAGACCAGCTGAAATCTCAAAATTACATAAGGTATTATTACCCAAGTTAGTTACAATCCAATTTTCTACCTATTTTGTTTTCTTTTTTTTTCCTAATTTTTAAATTTTCCCCCCTATCATTGGCATTGATCTTTTCTCAGCTCTGCACAGAAATCAAGAATAATGTTCAAGGAGCAGAACATAAACTACCCATCATCCAAGATTTGAGAAAAATTGAATGCGACTTTCCATTGTAAAATCCTTTAAGGTCTCTGCCTTAAAGACCCCCAAAATAATACATTTCTGTGTTTTTTCCTGTTAAACACATATTTGAAGTCAGGAGGTATAAGAAAATGCTGAGTCACAGGTGCATGCTTTGAACCCAAGCCTTCCAGGTAGTAGGTTTATTTCTTGTAATTTCTAAGTGCTTCATTGCCCAATTTAGATTATTGTGCAGACATCTTCAAACTACTGAGAGTTTTGCTAGTTCCCATTTATCACCATGGTACCTAGCACATTCTTCCTGATTCACAGGTCACAGGTCCTGTGCTTTACAATCCAAAAGATATGCTGTTTAAATGACCTTTTCTTTTCTTTTTGGGTCACACCCAGCAATGCACAGGGTTTACTCCTGGCTCTGCACTCAGGAGTTACCCCTGGCGGTGCTCAGAGGACCATATGGGATGCTGGGAATGGAACCCAGGTCGGCCACGTGCAAAGCAAATGCCCTACCCACTGTGCTATTGCTCCAGCCCCTGTCTAAATGACTTTTGATCTCATCTTCTTTGTCAACTATTGAGTAGCAGTTTACAAATAACCGTAAAGACTAGAACATTCTTAAGGACCAGATGTACTATCATCCCAGAGGGCCAATTGATTAGGTTTTGACAGATGATAAAGAGTAATTTGTTTTCTCATAACTTTCCTCTATAGATTTTGTGGCACTAGGGGAAATATGTAATAACATCCATAGCTCTGTGCTTGCAGGTAGCCGTCTGTGTGTGTGTGTGTGTGTGTGTGTGTGTGTGTGTGTGTACATATTATAGTTGCAGGACTCTGACTCTAATATCTCCCATTTGAAGAAATGCCAAGGCTTGGTTTAACCTATTGAAACATCAAGCTGGTTCTTTAGGAATGAAGAACAACAGTATCCAAATTTTCCTGCTGAAAGTAACGCTTTATATCATCTGTTTTGCAAAGATATAAATTTCTCACCCCCCCATCCCCAGAGAAGAGTTGAATTTCACATTAATGTGTCTTGAGATTACTTTTTTCTGAGAATAGTTCAGATTTTTATTTTTAAGATTGTTGTAAAAATTAGGCATAATATATTTAAGTAAGCATTTGATGTCTAAATTGTGTCCTAGATTTAGATGGCCCTTTTGTTTGAGATTACTTTTATGTGAATATAGAGTCCTAATCTAGATTTTGTCTTTGTATAAATCCCTCCTCATGAGGAGAATACTTGTTTGAATACTACCATCTGGTCACTGACTTTTCAATACTGTTGAAAACGTTGTTTTCTTACTTCACCAATTTTGCAAGACTCCTCCCCTCAATAAAAGTGGTTTCAATTCCTTTTCTTTATTTGGCACCATAAATTTTCTTTTCCTTTCAATTCTGTGTTTCTTATACATGTCAAAATTTTATCTTGATCCTAAAAACTGTTAATATTAGTTTATTGATTCATTCCATTTTTCTTATACACATCTGAGTTTCTAGTTCCATGGTTTATAATGAACATATAGAAAAGTCTGTACTGACTCTGTAAAGAATAAAAAAGTAGTATTTACATTTAGAGGGAGACTGGACACACATTTTAAAAAGTATTTTAAATTTAGGAGTCTTCAAACTGACCCATTGGTCAAATCTGGTTCAACACTGAATTTTAAAAATAAGTTTTGAATTATTTGTTTTGCAGCAAGTGAATATTGTAAATAAAATTATACCATTTGTTAATTAATTATATGAAACTGCTTATATGCTTTAATGGTAGAACTGAGTAATTGTTACAGGGATGTAAAATCTAAACTATTTACTGACTTTTAACCAAAAAATGCTGAGTTCTGCTTTAAAATAATCTTTAATGCCATTTAATTCCTACATTTTTTTCATACATTTTCTGTAGATTGAACAGAAAATATCTATGGCATCAATATTGCAGGTTGGGTACAGAATGACATAATTAAAAAAATTACTGAGGTATGGTGATTTACAAAGTTATTTATTGGTCACGTTGGTCACATAATTTCCAACACTGTTGTTTAGGTGCCATATATAAGAGATCATTTGGTATTTGTCCTTCATTTGGTTTACTTAGCTCCTGATGATAAACTTTAGGTTCATCTATGAGCACTGAACTGCGATATTTCTTTCTTTTTTTATTTATTGAGACACAGTGATTTACAAAGTTATTCATAGTTGAGTTTTAGGCAAACTATATCCCAGCACCAATCCCACCCAAGTTCTCTCTACCATTGTCCCCCAATTTCCTCCCATCACCTTCTTACCCTGTAGTCTCCCTCCTTTACATTACAAAGTTTGGATGTTGTGGTTTGAATCTCCTGCCTTCTGTGATATAGACTCTGGAATTTGTGAATTTGATTTAAAAATTCTTTTCTAGTTCACTGTTTGTAAATGGGGATGCCACGGATTTTGGCATACAGTTTTATTGTTTCGGGGTGTTTTTTTTTTAATGGCCACTTTAGGATTCGTCTAAGCATAATATTATGTCATCTGTTAATAGTAAAAGTTTGATTTTTTTTACAAGTTCAGTCACCTTTAAATCTGGAAAATTTCTGTGTAAGTAGTCCCAACACTATGTTGAATACTAGTGAACATATTGTGATGTGCCTAATCTTAGATAAAACTTCTTCAAGATTTTACTATTGAATATGGTGTAGCTGTGGTTGTCCTAAAGTGCCTTCACTATAATAAGAAAAATTCCTTCTATCTCCATTTGGTGGTACAGTTTTTTATTCTCTTTTTGGCTTTTGGGCCACTCAACTATTATCAGAGTTTATTTTGGGCTCTGTGCTGAGAGATGATGCCTGGCAGAGCGCAGGCAGGCATATGTGGTATCAAAGATCTAACCATGGTTGACTGCATGCTAGGAAAGTGCCCTACATAACATATTACTGCTCTGTACTCCTGACTATTTGCCTATAAAGTGATTTTCCCTTCTATGAATTGACATGTACTTATCAGGACTATTTAGGTACATTTCTGGGATGCAGTAGAAAGTTGAGTTCAGCTTTCTAATCCATCCAGTTCTCTGTACCTATCAATGGATAAGCCACATGCAAGATCAGCAGGTTAAACGCTATATCAACTCTCTAGTCTTTGTGTTTTATACTTTATTCAGATCCTGATGTGATTCACAAGCTGCTCTTCTCACATTTTGGCCCAGTTCATTGTTTCCCGTTGGAAATATATTTAATATATACTTCTTTGTTCCAATATTTAATATAACTTATTCTGAGTAATGTTTTTTAGTACCCAACTCACTGGATGTAGAGTATTGTGCATTTTTATGAACCCAAGTGATGTTGAATCTAAATTTAAGTTACAGTATCCAAATCACAGTATATAATTAAAAAATAGAAGAAAAGTATAACTTAAGCATAAAATCTAAACATACAATTATTGATTAGAAATCTTATATCTGAAAATGTTTAAATAGATCACTTTTTCCTAGAAGTCTATGCTTCTGTCTGACAGTGTGATAACATTGAAATAGAATATATGAACTGTATAGTTGAGATTTAAATGACTTTATAATATAGTCCTAGAAAATTTTTAACTGTCTAATTTTATTTCCAGGTCCATGAGTGTGCTTGAAAAGTGCATATGAAGTTGTTAAAATAGTATCTCCAGTTCATCACTTGTTTTCCTGTTGATCATCAATTTGCTCAAGCAGGTGCCAGTTACATCTCCATTCTTCCCTGTTGTGTGCTAACATGGTCCAGTGGCATATTGGGGGCTCTTTTAGGGTCAGGAGGATGAGGCTAATTGAGGATTATTGTTACTGTTTTTGGCATATAGAATATGCCATGGATAGCTTGCCAGGCTCTGCTGTGCAGGCGAGATTCTCTTGGTAGCTTGCTGGGCTCTCAGAAAAGGAATGAGGCTTTTGGGGCGACCTCTAATCACTTGTACAGGTGTTCCCAGTTTATCAAATTCGAGCTTTTGGTCGACTGGCATGTTGTAACTGGCCTGTAATATCCAGTTTAGAGTCTAGTCTATTTAATATTTGTACAACTTTAAATTAGATGTTTAATCTTCCTTAGCATCATATGAAGATCATTGAGATCATCTTCATAAAGCAAGGGTAATTTTCCACGTGTAGCTGTTGTGGGGTTTAAGTAAGATAAAGTTAAACATTACATGGTGGGAAAAGGCACCCAATGATGCTTATATGTATTTTATATATGTTGTCTCCTAAGCTAGACAGTGATTCAAGAATACTTCTGTTCCATCAATTTTTAAAACAGTTGTAAACACTTTAAAAATGAAACATTCTATTAAAGGAAAAAATCAAATTTATCATTGTTATAGATTCTGGGTGTTTTTCTGGGAGGGAATTGGCTAATGGAATATAAAGTGAGCTCAGTTCTTCTTACTACATGGTCATCTTGAAATATCTGTGGTCAATTTATTGGATATTTTAGGAGCCTACCTAAGCAATCAGGACCATGTTATGACTATTGATTTCCTTTGCTCTCTATAAAAGCTCTTATATCTTCCAGTGTCTGCTGAATTGTTCCTTCATGAGAAGTAACTTTTTGCTATGAGAAACATGTGAAATATTCAACTCCCTACCACCATGTTTTGGTCAAAGTTCAGAATTTAATGAGAAGGATTACTTCAGGGCTCAAAGCATATTTATTCAGTCACTATATAGCTGTCAAAACCTTTACAGTAACAGAGAAATTATTCACTTTTCTCAGTTTAGGATTGACCAGTGAACAAAAGAAGGATTGAAAACATAGCAAGTATTTTTAAAAGTCCTCATGACCTTGTCATTGCCTCATTTGCAAGGAGAAAATAATCCAAAGTTAATTTTCTAGAGAAGAGCATTGTGTATAGCATTATACAAGATGTCATCAGGGACAGATATATGGAGATAATTTGGGAAATAATAAAATGTGAGAAAGTTAGTTCAGGACCGACTTAACAATATTAGACAAAGAATCAAGTTTAATGCAATAAGCAATCATTGGGGTTATTTTTCATGAAATATTATAGTTAAATAACCAAAATTCTTTTTTTCTGAAGAGAATTCAGATTAGGAACATAAATTTCATCTCCCAGAAGTTTACCTATTGTAAGTGGGGGGAGGGGGAAATCTGGGTTGGATTTTCTGGGGGAGGAGAGTTTACCCAGGGTACTCAGGGATTATTCCTGGCTCTGCACTCATGAATTACTTCTGGTTGAGCTGGGGGAAACATACCAGATTTTGGAGAATAAACCTGGGCTGGCTGCATGCAAGGGCCCCAAGAGCATTCTTTCTTCTTCTTTCTTTTTTGAGGGGGTAAAGGGTGGGGGCATGGAAAACCTTTAATGTAGAAACATGAGTAGTCTAAAGAAGTGATTTGTAGCTGCTTTTATAGGTTTGCATTCTGAATTCAATTCCATTTTAGCTAAGACATTTTTACTTTTATTTCATTCTCTATCACTGCAAACTAAGAACTGTTAAGCATCCACTTACTTTACCTGCTAAATCATTTACATATACACATGTGCACATACACATATGCACACTTAAACTGTATTAATGCATAATTTACTTAATCATTCTAAGATATTTTAAAATACTTCTAATATAATTCTTGACAAGGTCTATGTCTGTAGATTACAGTGATAGAGAAGAATTAAAGTTGAGATGATTTTGAAATGATTTCATGATTTCATTTGCTTATGATCTTTTGACATTGGTTATCTTCTTTGCCTAAGCTTCAAACTCATAATGTAATTTCCTGTTCCTTTCCATTTGAACATTATTGGACATTAACTTGTTAAATGACGGGGCTCTTTGGGACATTTGATATTGAGTAAACAACCAATTTTGAGTGGTCAGTAATCCTACTTTAAGGCTTCTTGTTTGACAATTTAAGAAATCTTGTAAAAATTTTTATGGAATTAAGGAAACAAATTCACACAAATAAATACAAAATAAACATTTCTATAAATAAAAATGGCATGTATTTATTTCCATGAAGTTTTGTACCTTGATATTACTCAAAATTCTGAGGCATAGCTATATACTTTTAGAAGTGAGATTAATAATAAGAATACACATTTGTGTGTGAGATACAACGAGCATGTTAGTTGAAAGATCCTTGTCAAGCACTTCAAATGCTTTTAGAGAGGATTAACAATGGTTGATTTATTTCATAGCAATTACCAAATTATTAGACCATTAGTTTATAAATGCTTGATTATGTACCATAGATATGAGTGAAAATTATTAGTTATAAGAGCAAATTTATTTGAAATATTTTGCTGAGAAAATTAATTAAATCATAAGTAGCTTTTTTACTGATACTATTTATTTATCCAAGTGATTTACTAGTAAGTTTTAAGTGACCTGCTTCAGGGAAATCCTCCCTAAGAAGACTGACGAGAAAATTATCTTGCAAATTTTGGCTTGCTGTTGAGAATTATTTTCCCTTTGGGGCATAACATATCTTGTTAGAATAAAGAATGTGTTATGAATTTTCAGTGGAACACTTTTCATATTTTCTCTAGTGGAACACTTTTTAAAATATTGTAATGTTTGTAGCGATAAAGAAAATAGATCAATAGACTTTTTCTCCAAGGAGTGCAAAGACTTTATAATATGAGAAAATGAATTTACTCACATATAGCTGTAAGAGTAACGATATAATCAGCTTTCATTTCTCATTGCTTGAATGGGAAATCTGATATGTACAGGGAAAAATTAACTAAACATTGCTTATGTTGGCTCCTATCCAATGATCTCAAAGACCTTGACAACACTCTTCAGATGAAAGTCCATTTTCTCATTCTTATTTGGGACAACTGACTGTGTGGTCTTCCTTATGCTTGAATTATCTACTGCCACACTAAAAGGTACAGTAAGTGGATATGTTAGGGGAAAGAAATTAGAAAGGCATTTCAGATTGACAGAATGTAATTACTTACTTGAAATTTACCCAGGACATTTGCTGTTGAAACATTGAGTTGGTGCAAAAGATCTTTAATTACTCAAAGCATCTAGTTTGTGGTTTCACATCTCAGTGGAAAGAAAGCAATTCCTCCAGTAAGGCATTGTAAACACCATGCAGTTCTGAAGCATTCTTTCTGATCAAAGGAAACCAGGGTTACTTCTTATTAGAGAGGTCCACTGCAAACAAGCTTAGTTATTTCTCAGGGCAGAAGTCTCCAAATATTTCTTGAAGAGGAGCTAATTTTCCTTTCTTGGCGGAGCAGTGTAATAATGTCAGAACAATGGCCTTAAACAAGATAGAGATTGCTTAAAAGCATAACTCGACTACTTGCTACTTTTAACCTTTGGGCAGATTATTTAATTTCCCTAAATCTAATGCCTCACGTGGAAAATGGCACCTATATCCAAGAGTAATTAGAGGTGCTAAGTAAGCAAACCAGTGTAAATCAAGTCCAGGGCTTGCCACAGAATCAGCACTCCACATATATGAATTCCTATCTAAGTACGATAGTTTGTGAAAACTATAGGTTTCGAGTGTCATATCAAAAGATTACCCAAGGATAGACAGTGCAGATGATTGTGGTTCCTATTGGGTAAGTTGGGCAGAAATAAATAGAAGCTGAGGGGTGTTTGGACCATAGTTTGTTGCTTTAAGAATTCTGCTGCAATGCAAAGAATAATATCATTGGGGATTATTGGAGAAAATTTTCTTTCCAATTAATTATCTTATCAAGTGAAAAGTCGAATGATATATTTTTGTTAGCTTTTTAAATATATGTGGAATGAACACATGCACAATTTTTCTGGACTTGGTAGAGCAACCCAACAATGAACACTTTTAAGACTCAGAAAGAGGAGATGAACCCATTCCTGTAAATGAAAAAATTGCGAACTTATTGATTTTTTGCTTTAGGCCAGATGTTGTACTAGGAACTGGCCAACAAAAACTTATGGTTTGCTTAGTATTACAGAATTTGGAGTGATCGTTCTAACCTTTACTAATTGGTTCAAGTAGTTACTCATTAACTATTTTTCCAAGTCACATGGAATTAGGAGTCTGTCTGATAAGTCTCTGAACGTCTCTGTCTAGGAACACCTGCTTTAGTCTTTTTGTAGGACAACATGATGTAAATAAGCTCCAAGAATCATTTAGGTTTTGGGGCTGGAGCAATAACACAGCAGGTAGCGCTTTTGACTTGAATGCGGCGGACCAGGGTTCAATTCCCAGCACCCCATACGATCCCCCAAGCACTGCCAGAAATAATTCCTTAGTTCCGAGCCAGGAGTAATCCCTGTGCATTTCTGGGTGTGATCCAAAAAGCAAATATATATATATGTATATATATATTCCGGATTTTAGACAAATTACATATTCAGATCTGACAATTTACCAATGAATTTTGAATCTCCTGCATATATTTTTTTTTCTGTTTTTCCATTACTTAAGTTTATTCATCTATCTTTGGCTTTGTAAATTTGTTAGTCTGTTGAACTCCTCTCTCATTATTCGTTTATTGTTTGGCAAATATTGATTTATATTTATTAAAATGTCCTATGTAAATATAATATATGCTTGTTTGGGGAGGGGAAAAATAGAAAACATGACTATAGAAGTTGTTTTGGGTCCAGAGTGATAATGCAGTGACTGGTAGAGCATTTGCCATACACCTGATCAACCCAGCTTTGACCCCCAGCATCCTATATGGTCCCCAGAGCACTGACAGAAGTGATTCAAACTTTCTTGAACTTTGCTGGAAGGGTCCAAGTCACTCCAAACCCCTTCAAAAAAGTGTTTTCTTATCAAAACCAGGTTTTGAGAGCAGTACATGTCTCCACCCTGGCGAAATAACAGGTTATGAGCTATATATCAACAAGAAATCAAGAAATTAAATGACTAGAACTCCCAGTATCTCCTTGGATCAGAAATCAAGCATTAGGAAAACTTTTGTAAGCTCTGCAGTGTGAATTTTCTATGGAGTTCATCTTCAATGACAGTAGCCCTGTTTCTCTCACAGTCCCCAACTGCTGTTTTCGAGGAGCATGAGGTTAACTGTATAGAACAGTTATTATTGACTCTTTCCCTTAACCATCTCACCAGTGCCCGGAGGAGTTTTGCTCTCTTTGATTTCTCCTCCTTTGGATTTTGGGCTGCATCCAGCAGTGCTCAGGACTTACTCTTAGTTCTGTACTCAGGGATCAATCCTGGCTGGCTCAAGGGACCATATTGGGTACCAGGGATGGAGCCCACTTGGCCTCCTGCAAGGCAAATGCCCTACTAGTTATACGATCACTCCAGACTCACTTCGCATTGTTCTGTGTCTTTAATGCATCAGCTTACTTCCACTGATAGTTGTCTCACAACTAAGACTGATACGTCCATGTCATCTCCTAACCTACACCAGAAATTTTTCAAGGAAAGACTCTTTCCTATTCCTTTACATGATCTTTAAAAGCATTTGATGACATCTGTTTTGATGAACTTGCTTCGTTACCTATTTGCATTTTCTCTGTGTAGTTTTGCCATGTGGAGTTACAAATAGCTGATAGAAAAAAAAGTACAAGTAAGAAAGATGTATTCTAGGATGCACCTGAAATTTATCTTCTCTGCAGCACTATGTTTTCATGCCTTATTTTCAGATATTTGGGGTAGATGAACAAAAATATGTCCCTGTGTATGCATCCAATCTCATATTCAGAGAACATTTGGTGCACCTAGATCTCCCTTTGGGACAAATTTCCAAGTGCATTGCATGACTGTATAATTGTAGTGGAGCTCCAAAGCTTACTGCTTCCTATGCTTTCTCAGTAAATTATTGAATTTATAAATTATTATTTTAATACAGGACAGATAGTATGGGGAATAATGTATTTGTTTGCATGCTGATGACTCATGTTTGATCCCCAACACAACATATGGTCCCCTGAGCACAAAGTCAGTAGTGAGTACTAAGTTCCACTGGGGTGAGATGAAGAAAATGAAATATATATATATATGTATATGTATATTAATTAGAAAACAGCCATGAATACATGGTATACTCCACTGTATATCTAAGACATGGTAAGTGTCTCCGAAGGCTGGTGATGGTCCCTCGGTTCCTGTAAGACGTCTGTTAGGAATAAAGAATGTTTCTCAGAGTGTATTTACTAAATGCAATTCTGTTTGTTATTCTGATAATCAGGGAAGTTCTTGAAAATGAACTTAGTATTAAGTGTCTATTATTTCTGATATTTTCCCGTAGATTTTGCTACGTTACAGAGATCAAGGTCTGTGACAAATTATTACTTTACTTGCATTATATCTTTCTCTTTTTTATCAATATTTTACTGAATATAGTTTGTGTCTTTCTTACCTTGTCCTTCATAACTATAGTCTTTGTTCTACTTGACATGGCTCTTCTTATTTGATAGTTCTGTTGACCCTGAAATTCTCACTGCACATGCAGTTCTGAGAGTAGCAATTATAATTAGCTATTTTACCTTTTGTAATATTTTTGTGTAGCAATGCATACATAAACTACTTAGTTAAATATATCACAATGGGGCACATATACTGCCTGAGCACATGTGTCGCCTGCATCTCCCCTCTTGAGATGTGTACTTTCATGTCTTCATGTCTAATGCTGGGATGTGTGTTGGGGCTCTCTCCACCCTTGGAGAAGCCCGGGCTCCTTTTTGAGTAGGTTACTCTCTCACTTTCTCTCCCTCCTTCCCTTCAAAACCTCCAAATAAAAACTTGCTAAAACTGGGCAATGTTTTCATCATTTTGACATACTATGTCATAATTACCTTCTTAATTTATAGCAAATAAAAACAATATTTTTTAAAAAAATAAACCCTGTCCTGTAATTAAAAAAAAAATACCACACGGGGGTATGGTGCCACCAGCAGGTCAATCTGTACCTGTGAGGTGAGTGCATCAGCAGCCTAATGGCACCTTCAGGTACCCCAAAATTGCTGCTGTGCTTTTGGCCAGACCCCAAAAACTTGGGGCAAAGTTTACCAAGAAAGTAAATGGACAAAAGTTAGGTATGTGGGAGACACGCCCACAAACCACCTCCGGCTCAGCTATATAATTAGAGGCATGGCCTCTCTGGTTCCTGATTGAACTGCTTAATGGCCATGATCTCAGAGGCGCAGAAACTAATCTTGGAATCCAAAAGCTTTTGGCAGAAATGCATCCTGTTTCTGCAGAAGGTTACTCCAGTTGGGAATAGGTTTTGTGCCTTGGCCTGTTCCCCTTGGTGGTCTGGTGACCGTCATCCTCCAGAGGCCACTGGAAGTCAGGTTTGGGCCTGCAGTGACAAGACATGTGGGATCTCACCAGATGGGGGTGGAACCGGCCCTTTCCTCCCCATCCCAGTGAGACCTCGAGTTGCCACCTACGAATGGTCTCTCTGGCTTCTGATCAAGCTGATTAATGGCCAGAGACTCAGAAACAAATCTCAAAACCCAAAGGCTTTTGACAGAAATGCATCTGGACCACATACATGGCCATGGCTCCAGAGGCAAAAGGACTAAATCCAGAGCCCGGCAGCTTGCGGCAGAAAAGTAAACGAAACATGCATTAAACTACAGCACCATGCCTCCCCTAGAGGGAAAGGGTATTGCTCCCTTCTGCCTCCCCTCCACCCCCCAGCAGCAAATTGGCTGCTGCCTCAGAGCTTATTGGAAGGCCAGGTATGAGTCAGCGGTGACAGAAAAACTGCAGTCTCATGGGAAAGGGGGTGGTACTGGCTCGTCCTTCACGCCCTACTGAGGTCACAAGTTGCCCCCCACGAGCGGCTCTCTAGCACTTCCATGGCTCCAGAGACAAAAGGACTTAATCCAGAGCCTGGCAGCTTGCAGGAGAAAAGTGAATGGACCATGCGTTAAACTACAGTGCCATGCCTCACTGGGAGGGAAAGGGTGTTGCTCCCTTCTGCCTTTTCTTCCCCCCCCCCGACCCCCCAGGCAGCAAGGTCGCCGCCACCTCAGAGCATATAGGAAAGCCAGGTATGAGCCAGCAGTGACGGGGCAACTGCAGTCTCATGGGAAGGGAATGGTACGGGCTCGTCCTTCACACCCTACCGAGCACCCTACCGGAATCCTGAGTTACCCCCATGAGCAGCTCTCCGGCACAGCCATAACACCAGATGCACAGACACCAATTTCGTAATGATCTGGCTCTTTGCAGAAATCCAAAATTGCATGGCCTCAATAGTGGCCGCGCAACATTATATGATTTTCGTAACCAGCTATAGAAAACAAAGTATTGACCGATGCCTTTTCAGCAATTCTGATTGTTGGGGGGGGAATTCTAAACAATAATGGTGCATCCTTTGTCAAAATGATGAATGTAATGTAGAGAAGAGTTAAGTAGAAATCATCTGCCTCACAGGCATTGGGTGGGGTTGGAGGGGGGTTATATAGGGGTTCTTGGTGGTAAAAAGTGAGTACTGGTGAAGGGAAAGGTATTTGGTCATTGTATGACCGAGACTTAAACCTGAAAGCTTAGTAACTTTTCCCACAGCGATTCAATAACTACAACTGGTCTCATTCACCTGACCCTGAAGGCTTCAACGACATGGCAGCACTGAGAAGGATGAGAAAGGAGAGGCTGACAAAATCTCAAGGCCGACCTAGGCTGCCACAATGAAGGAAGACAAAAATGATCGTCTGTACTTTCAATGCACCTACGCTAGCATCAGATGCATCCATCGAGGACCTGATGGTACAAGCGCGAATGATCAAGTACGACATCATTGGTTTGACCGAGACAAGAAGGCATGAATCTCACCATGCCGTTTTCGACATTGGAGAAGAATTGTTCCTCAGAACATGCGATAAAAGAGGTGTTGGAGGCGTTGGTGCCCTTGTCAATACAAACTTGGCCAAGAGCATTGATTCATTCGAATGCCTAACAACCCGAATCGGACGTTTACATTTGAATAGATGTGGCTCACTGCCCGCAGTTTCTATCTTCGTTGTCTACGCACCAACATCTCACTATGATGAAAGAGAAATCGAGAAGTTCTACATGGAGCTAGAGAAGTTCTATAAAGAAGACCACACCTTCTACAAGATCATTGTGGGCATGGGAGTCTCCCGGTGGACGATTCCACAACGAAATAGACCACATCATATTCAATCAACGGTTTTGCCTGACTGATGTCGCTGTTGTCCCAAAATTTCGAACGGGATAGGACCACCGTCTCCTTCGTGCAAAATTCTACTTCGCAGAGCGGGGAGAAAGGGCTGCAAAGTTCAAAAAGAGAACTCCCAGAATGACCACCAACTGGGAACTCTTTGGTACTATTGCGGCAACATGGGAAGATGCCATTGTTGACAACATTGACGAGGAATACGAATGACTGGTTCAGCACCTCCATGAATGTGCGAGGAATGCCAAGAGAGAGATAGCCACAAAAAATCGCCTATCTTCGAAAACTCTTGAGCTAATTCGCCAGCGTGGTTTGGCGCATGCCTCAGGCAACCGCAAGCTAACGTCCGAGCTCGCAAAGCAGTGCAGAGATGCGATCAAGGAAGACCTCAAAGAGAGAAGAGCAGGAGTACTGGTAGATGTGGCAGAAGCCGGGAAAAGTATTCTAACGCCCGCCTGTCCTTCGCCAACTACAAGACCAAGATGACTGCCCTCCGACGTCCTGATGGATCCATCACATCCTCCAGAACGGCAATGGAGATTATCCATGACTTCTACTCAAATCTCTTCGACAGCCATGTCCACTTGCCGACATACCAAATTCCACAGGATGGATATGTCGTTCCCAACGTTCTCCCTTCCGAAATCCGACACGCCATTTCGTCGGTAAAGAAACAAACTGCACCCAGCCCAGACAAGGTCAGACCTGAACACCTGAAAAACCTGCCATCAGTACTCATCAATACACTGGCTCGGCTCTTCACTCACTACCTGTCTGAATGCAAGGTTCCGTCCCAAAGGAAAACCAGCAGGACCGTACTACTGTTCAAGAAGGGAGACATCCATGACATTGGCAACTATCGCCCGATCTGCCTATTGTCTGTCATCTACAAGTTGTTCACTGGAGTCATCCTAAATAGGATTGGCAGAACACTAGATGAAGGACAACCATGCAAGCAAGCCGGGTTCCGCAAAGGATTCAGCACCATCGACCATATCCACACGATAACCAAGCTCATTGAGGTTTCTCGGGAGTTCAAGATGCCGCTCTGTTTAACGTTCATTGATTTAAAGAAGGCCTTTGATTCTGTTGAGACGGAAGCAGTCATTGAAGCCCAACTAATCAGGGCATTCATGCCCAATACATCAGGATCCTCCGTGAGCTGTATTGCGGATTCACTACCAGGATCTCAAAATTCTACAAAGAAGTGATCGTTGATGTCAAGAGAGGGGTGCGGCAGGGTGATATCATTTCACCAAAACACTTCAGTGCCACCCTCGAGAACATCATGCGACGACTGGAATGGGAAGGAATGGGAGTGAAGATAGATGGTCGGCAATTACACCACCTCCGCTTTGCTGTGACATTGTTTTAATAACACCAAACATCAGCCAAGCGGCACAAATGCTGGCCGACTTTGACCGTGAGTGTGGAAAGGTAGGACTACAGCTGAATCTTATGAAGACAATGCTTATGAGAAACAGCCTCGTTCCTGACACCCCATTCGCTCTCAATGGAACGACCATCTCCGAATGCAACAGCTATGTGTACCTAGGTCGAGAGCTCAACATGACAAATGACCTGGCACCCGAGCTGCGCAGGAGGAAGAGAACGACTTGGAACACCTTCAAGAGCATGAAAGAAATAGCTAAGAGGACAAAGAACCTCTGGCTCCGGGCACATCTCTTTGATTCCACTGTTCTTCCTGCATTAACATATGCCTCAGAGACCTGGGCCCTACGCATACAAGATGAGAACGCTATTCAGGTCTCCCAAAGAAGAATAGAAAGAGCTATGCTTGGAATATCACGTTTCACTCAAATGAGAGAACGAATCCGGAATTCTGACATCCGTCGAAGATCAAGGATCAGGGACGCTGTCTCATTTGCCATGGTGTCGAAAATCAGATGGGCTGGTCACGTAATGAGATTTAAAGACGACCGCTGGACTAGAGCTGTTACTGACTGGATTCCACGGGATGTCAAAAGACTGCGTGGCCGCCCACCTACCAGATGGTCAGACTTCTTCGTCAAGATCATGAACGATCGGTTTGAGGCCCTTCATGTTCCCGGAGCGAACAGATGCCACTGGGCTACACTTGCATGCGACAGGGACAAATGGAGACGTTACTGGCACCCACTCTAGCAGATCGACGATTAACAGGAAGTTAAGTGATTAAGTGATTAAGATGAAAAATAAATAAAACTATGAAAAAAAAAGTAAGGTGGAGTTCATGCCCAACTTAATCAGCTAATCAATGGCTGAATAAATAGCAGTACTCCTACATATTAAAAAACCACAATCGGAATATATGTAAATGCATGCAGACATGTATGTGCACATATATTGAATAATAATAATAATAATAATAATTACTAATAATAACACCATCTCTCCAAGTTTTTGGTTCCCTTCATCTTCCAAATGAGAAAAATGAGTCAGAGAAGTTAGAAAAAGTTGGTCAGTCAACAACATGGAAAAAATGTTCATTTTGCCATTTGGTCCTGCTAGAGTTTTAGGCATTTTGATGATAACTACTAGGTAATTTGGTATGGCAATTTTCTCAGTGTTGATTGTTTTTAAAAGAGTTTACCTTGTGAGTAACTTTAATCTATCTCATAGGTATTTCTGTGACAGCTGCAATTGCTATAGAATATTGTACGGGTGAATTCTTTCTTGAATTAGTGATGACTAGCTTCATCTAAAAATAAAGCACCGTGGTAGGAGATGCTACTCAACACATCTTGCTCTCTCGGCACTGATATTTGTGACTTGGTAACAGGTAGAACGATGTGGGCAACGGCCACTGTCTGACATTCTAAAAACATCCTTAGAGAGCTCAGGAGTGCAGAGGCTCTGGGAAAGTTTTGGTATAATTTCCCATGTGAAAAAAAAGGAAAGGAAAGAGGACAGGCCTTGAGGCAGTTACTCCATAATTCACTTCAGATGAGAATTTCATTCATGTGTTGAACAAATATTTATTAAAGGTCTTTGGCGTGCTGGGCCCTCTGTTATCGCTGGAGCAGAGATGACACACAAAGCTGTTGCTCTCACCTAGCTGACTGGCTAGAAATGGGCAAGAAAACATCAAAGTCTCAGGATGAGAGAATAGGATGGGGATAAGGGAAGAGATCTATGTAAACCAGAGTCTTAGGACAACCCAGGGGAAGTTGATCTGGGTAGAATAAAGGGCATGAAAAAGGCCACAAGGGAGAGAAGAATCAGTGAGTTTAAGAGGCTGAAACATATGGGGATGGCTACAGTCTAGTGAGCAAATGAATTTGCACCCATTGTCTTCTGAGGCCTGAGGGAGAAGGATCATTTTCTCCTCTGAAAAAGAGAACCTCTGATTCCTGCATTCATCAGGATTGTGGCATTTGCATTGTTTCTGTATCTGTACTATTGTGCTAAGTGCAACAGTGAACATAAGAAAGAGTAAACTCAAGCAATTTGCAGCAACCTGCATGGCAATGGAGGATACGAAGCTCAGTGAAATCAGTCAGTTAAAAGGGGTAGATGCAGGATGATCTCATTTATGGTGAGGCTTAAAGATGCACAGGTAGCAACCAAAGGCCAAAGGTAATACAATTGGTCTACTTAATTGAGTTGGGGGTGTGGGAGGGAGGGAAAATAAAGGAAGGGGAATTAGGATTCTTGGGGGAGGGAGGCGGGCACATTGGTGATGGGTGCGATGTTGGAATTATGTGCACTAGAAACCTTTATTACTAAGGGCATTGTAATTCACAGAAAGTCAACCAATAAAAAAAAAAAGAAAGACAAGTAAAAGAGGAAACGGAGAGCCATCTTACCTATGGATCCTGATTCAATGCTCTTTTCCTTTTTCACTTTAGTGAGCACCTTGGAACTGAGAGTAAATCAGACCACTTCTGATAATTTAATAATCCAGGACAACTGCTGAAATCTCTCCCTCTCTTGCTGTCTCTCTTGCTCTCTCTTACTCTCCCACTCTCTTTTAGTTTGGGGGCCACGTGCAGTGATTCCCCATCGTTACTCCCACCTCTGCACTCAGGAATTATTGTTGATGCTCAGGGACTATAGAGGATGTGGGGAGGGCATTGAATCTGGCTTGGCCTTACCTACTGTACTATCTCTCCAGCTCCCATTTTCTCTTAATACTCTTCTCAGGCAGAGAGAAATCCTCTTGGTTTTTTAAGAAAGCAGCCAATCACTGCCAGAATCCCATTGAAATTCTCAGTGGAATTATAGCACTGTGGTAATGAGCTATTTGCCAAATTTTATTTCTTTGCTGGGAGTCAATCAAGGCTAGGAAAAAACATCCAATTACTTGACTCAGTAGTTCTGTCCATTAACACCATCCATGCTTACCTCCGGGGTGCAGGGTTGCAACTGCATTCATTTTGCTTAGGTTTTGTCCACTAGTTTTTGGTATGGCAATACTTGGAATAATAATAGATCCTGAACAGGAATGTTTATCCTCTTACTTAAGTTCAGTTTAAAAAAACAACCAGTCTAGTCCCAAACCATTTTTATTGGTAAAACGATCATTTTTGCAATTCCCAGAATCTTGTAGTCCTGATTTCTAAGCCTGAATTGAAAATATAGCAGAATGCCTCTTTAAAAATCCCAGGGTAGGGACATAATGGGAAAGATATGATTACAATCTCCTTTCTCACCAAGTATAACGCAATTTATTTAGAAAGAAAGCAAGGTTTTGGTTAATAAATATTTTTATTCATGAAAGTGTTACCTATATAGTTTCAGCTTATGTTTCAGAAGGTTTTTGGCGAGAGAGCAGAATTTCAATTTCACCTCCACAGACTTGATGTAAAAGATTTGCAGGATTGAAACATATTTGAGGGGCCGGAGCAATAGTACAGCAGGTAGGGTGTTTGCCTTGCACACAGTAACCTGGGTTCAATCCCGGGCATCCCATATGATCTCCCAAGCACTGCCAGGAGTAACTCTTGAGTTTAGAGTCAGGAGTAACTCCTGAACAACTCCTCCTGGGTGTGACCCGAAAAAAGCAAAATAAATAAATAAATAAATAAATAAAATTAAATTAAAAAAAACATATTTGAATTAATAGTATCCAAATAGACGACTTTACATCTATTGCTCTCTTGATTCATCTGTCATAAATCATTCCTCTTTATACAGACTGTAGTGTATTTATTGACTGTAAACCATTCTTGGCCCTGCAAACCACACTTCAGTACATACCCTGGTGCCCTAAGGAACTGACCTGAACAGACAATATAAAATGACTCCCTTGCTCTCTGGCTTTTAGTTGGTCTGGAGACTTGCAGGGATTGGAGACAAGAAGAGAACAAAAGGGGAAACATGAATGATTGGCCTCCTGCTGCCTCTTCTAAAGTTCAGAGCTGCTATGCAACATGACGTGACTCCATCCTCTTTCCTCTTGCTCTGTGGGCCAAAGGTTTGTAATGATGTATGTCTCACTACTATTTTTAGTTTCTCTTTACTCTGTCCACACTGTAAGTTTTCCCTCTATTGAAATCTCCTCAGTTCTGCTGGAGGGTCGTGTAGAACCTCCTAGTTCGATTTGCCATGCTGAACTGGATGGAGACTCAGATTTAATTTTATATCGTCTCTACAGACATGTATGTCTAAATGGATCATGATAGCTACAATGAGGAAAAGAATACCTAAAACTTACTTTTTACAAATACTGATAATTTCTCTCCTTTTTTTTGCTTTTTGGGTCACATCCAGCAATGCCCAGGGGTTACTCCTGGCTCAAGCACTCAGGGTATTACTCCTGTTGGTGCTCAGGGGACCATACGGGATGCTGGCAATCGAACCCGGGTTGGTTGTGTGCAAGGCAAATGCCCTACTCGCTGTGTTATCACTCCAGCCTCTACTAATCATTTCTCATGCCGCCTCTCCTTTTAATTCTCCTGTGACCCTTTAGCAAATGAGGACTGTGATAGTAAATGAGGTCTGGAACCAGACTTGCGTTACCTGTATAGGATTTAGGCTTAGGTTGGTTGTAAGTGGCAACGTGTCTGGAGATTGACAGGGACAAAGAACTGACTGAGGCTATGTTGAGACTCTGGTTTGTACATTGTCTGTGTGTATCAGAAAGGGAAGGAACTATCAGAGGTGGCAGCTTCAAGTCTTGCATTAATTAGAGACAACATCGGTTCACCTTCTTGTTCAGGCATATGCTAAATCAGAACATAGTGGTTTTGAAATTGAAGTTCCCCAGAAGGAAGGCTGAAGAGAGATGAGAGAAGTGAAATGATATGCAGTTTGCTTAGAAACCCCTGTAGTTCTGTGTCATCTAGAATTATCCTCCCTGCGGTTTAAATCTTTCTGAAATTGAGCAACTCTTATGCAGAGGTTCTTGGATTTTGGGAAAACAAATCTAGCCAAAATATATATTATACATAGTATGTGGAATTCAGTGGAGGTGGTTTCTTATAACCACTAAACTGTATGAAAATTTACTTCCTGCAAGCCCCCCCCAAAAACAAAGTCACCCCAAATACCAACATTCAAGAAACCCAAACAACAAAAGCGACATTCATAGTAGCCAAGTTAAATTCATCCTTCCCAAATATTCCCGCAGAATAAACATGACATTTTCTTAAGATCTGGCCAGCTAAATAGAATTGACTTTAAGGAAAGGGGTGTTAAATGGTTTTTCCTCTAACATCGTTCTCCAAATCTGTTGTGTGGGAAGAATATTTTTGGAAAGATTTTGTCTTTTTTTTTCTCTATTTTCTCCCATTCCCCTCCCCCTAGTTTTGTATCCTTGGATACTTTAAAATCAATTCCAAATTGTCTTTCACATCATGAGGATGATAGACACTTAGCTAATTCTGGGATTATACATTTGAGGCTTAAAATGCTTTAGTCAAACAAAGAAGTCAAAACAAAACACTTTATTCTGTATCATTTTTATTGGCATGGGATTTTAGTTCTTATGAAGACAGACATCCTCCCCATTCCTGATCCAATTTTCTCTGATTATTCGCAGAAGAGTTGATAAGGTGGAGTTTGCACACATTTGGTTGAAACTGATCTGCTTTAGGTTTGGATATGAAAAGAAAAATGATCCGTGTGATTTTTGGTCGCATAACTGCCAGGCAACCACAGAATGCTATTTTGAAAATCACTTGTGTTTATACGAACATTGTTGGGAATTGTGTCATTGCTTATAGTCTTGATATATAAGTGCAAATAGGAAACTGTATAGCACACTGTTTAAGTGACAGATTATGGTTTCAGATTTCCTGTCTTAAAAATCTCAACCCTGGGGGTCACAGTGAAAACAAAGGGGTAGCCCCATTTCTCACATGTCCAAGGTCCTGAGTTTGATCTTTAGCATTTGTTGTAGCCCACGAGTGCTCCTACAGCTACAGGTGACATTGAGAATTAAAAAATAAAATCTCAACTCTGGTCCTAGCTAAGTGACTTGAATGAGCTACACAGTCTCTCTGCATTTAAATATTATTTTCATCCCTAAAATGGGAATTTAGATAATCTCAGGCTGCAGTGAATATTTTAAATAAATATTTTAAGGGGCTGGAGCAATAGCACAATGGGTAGGGCATTTGCCTTGCACGCGGCTGATACAGGTTTGATTCCCAGCATCCCATATGGTCCCCTGAGCACCACCAGGAATAATTCCTGAGTGCAGAGCGAGAAGAAACCCCTGAGCATCCTCAGGTATGACCCAAAAAGAAAAAAATAATATTGTAAGCTCAATTAATAGATATGTATATCTATCAGAATGTGTGTTGTTCTAGCTTTAATGCTAGGAGAGATAGCACAGCGTGTAGAGCATTTGCCTTGCACACGGCCGACCCAGGTTCGATTCCTCCACCCCTCTTTGAGAGCCCAGCAAGCTACTGAGAGTATCTCTCCCTCATTGGCAAAGTGTGGCAAGCTACCCGTGACATATTCGATATGCCAAAAACAGTAATAACAAGTCTCATAATGGAGACATTATTGGGCACGTTTGAGCAAATCCATGAAAAACGGGAGGGCAATGACAGTGACATACGTTTTAAAAATGATATGCTTCTTTCATTTTATTTGATTGCCCTCACTGTCAGCGGAACACCGGAGTGGTTGATGTTGTCCTGACAGTTGTGTGGAGTGTTGCTGAGTACCAACTGTCCCCAGGGCCGCTGAGAACCAACCTTTCTCAGGGATGCTCTCAGACAACTAGGGTGGCAAGAAGTGCAAGGGACTGGACATCGAGTTTTTGCCTGAAAGACATGTGATCCAGCTTTTTGACCATCTCCCCAGCCACTTGGCTCGAGTTATTTCTTTTAAGCTACACCCAGCAGTGCTCAGGACTTAAGTGCCTGGTTCTATGCTTGGATTATTCTAATGATCTCTGCTCAGGGGACCACATGCCATGCTTGGGACTAAACCTGTTGGCCTGCACACAAGACAAGTGTCTTACCTGGTATACAATCTCTCCTTCCTGGCTTTAATTATATTTCCTTAGCACTGTAGCACTGTCCTCCCGTTGTTCATTGATCAGCTCGAGTGGGCACCAGTTATGTCTCCATTGTGAGACTTGTTGTTACTGTTTTTGACATATCGAATACACCATGGGGAGTTTGTCAGGCTCTGCCATGCTGGTAGGATACTCTTGGTAGCTTGCGGGCTCTCAGAGAGGGATGGAAAAAATTGAATCCGGGTCAACTGTGTGCAAGTTAAACACTCTACCCTCTGTGCTATTCCTTAATTTTTAAAAAACATACTTTATTGATTGAAGCTTTATGATTTGTAGTATTGTTAATGATAACTTCCCATGAACAAAATTTTAAAGAAATATTTTAAATATTCTTTTTTTTTAAAAAAAAGCACATTTTCTCGTTGCTCCTGGAACTCATTTTATTTGTGTGTCCTTTTGCCATAAGCTCTACCAGAGTAAGAGTTATTTAAGGTTTTTACAGGTTGAAGATTAAGCACTGTGTTTACTAGATTATTTTCATCATCACACTGAACCTTAGAGGAAGAGTCAGATGAGAAATGGAAAACAGACCTATTCCTTGATTTGGTAGCTGAACTAGAGGTTTGGTCACTTCAGTGATTATATTATCATAGAGTGAAGCAAACAATTATACCACTTGACTATTTGATTTGCTGAAATTTATCCTAACATTCCAAGTATTACCTAATAGCCATTTATCTTTACTTTCATCTATTCTAGACCTCGCACAATTTAATGTTTTAATGTTGTTGTTTTGTTTGGGGCTATGCCCCATGGTGATCAGGGTTTGGTACTGACTCTGAATTCAGGGATCACCCCTGATGGTAGTCAGGAGACTATATGGAACACTCTAGAATTGAATCATGACCCGTTGCATGCGAGACAAGAGCCTGAGCCACTGTACTATAGCTTAGGCCTCACAATTTAATATTCCTAA
The DNA here is from genome assembly GCF_029834395.1 of Sorex fumeus. Taxonomy (NCBI): domain Eukaryota; kingdom Metazoa; phylum Chordata; class Mammalia; order Eulipotyphla; family Soricidae; genus Sorex; species Sorex fumeus. The sequence goes on along the minus strand of NW_026606134.1, from coordinate 4,208,280 downwards.
GAAAGAATTCAAGATTTTCATTAAGAAAGAACTTTTCTGCTTTACTTTTCTAACTATAATGTTCCCAATATATTCTATTTATGTTCTCCAATAAATGACAATATTTATTACACATAAACCTCATATGATTTATGTGTAATAACTATAATGTCCTCAATATCTTTTTCAGAATGTTAGCTAGAAATTTTTCTTTGATTAAGAAAACTATGTATATTCCAGCCATTGCGATCACCCTACTATTCCAAACTTTACCTCTTCCAACTCTTCTTTTAGCTTGCCTACAAAATAGCCTGCGTGTAATGTTATTATTTATTTAGTTAGTTATTTTTATTTTTTCCTGCTTGTAATTTGGATAGTTATTGTGGTCCACAGTGAGGAATGCAGAGTATTCTGGGTTAGTTCTGTGTTTAGTAAGGTGTTTCTTGAAAAATTAGTATTCACTGATTCACTGACACTCCGCAGATGTAGAGAGGTATTCCTATCAGGTACTCAGAGTTTACAAGTTATCAGACACTAAATTTTCTGATTTTCCTCCCCTAAACTCCCAGTAACATTTATTAAATGTGTGGTGGCAACTTTTAATGACTACTTCTAATGTACTTTTAATGCATTTAAGATATATTGAAGACCTGTTAGTTGATTATAAAGAGCAAGGCATGAACCTCTAGATAGATTATATCTCAAAAAGTTTTTATTAGTACTAGTCCTCTCCTCAGGTTGTCAGTTCCAAAGTATTTTAATAATTTTGGTCTTAGTTTATGCATTGATTTACTAGAAATGAAAACATCTACATTAGTATTACTCTACTTTTGCACATCTGGTGTATTCCAATCTGATGAAAATAAATATGTAAATAAATCATGCTTAAATGTAACATTTTAGCATTCTTCATACAGAAATCTAATTCAAATATACTGGAAAAAATTCTCATTTTGATTAATTTGTGGTAATATCAACCTCCAAATAAACACCGGGTGCTCTATCCTAGCGTTTTTTTTCTTTTAAAGCTTTCAGAATTTGCTTTTATGGTACCTATTATTTCCAGATGACAGGACATGGTGCTGAAAAGTATGGGAAAATATGGTTAGGCTAATGGGTTTCCTGCCGACTAAATCATTCTGAATCATTTAATGCGGCTTCTATATTATCTCACTGTTGATTAAAGCAGAGGCAAATTACAGTACTGGAATCTCTTTAAGAGAAATTATCTGATGAACTGGTTCCCGAAGAAGTGGAGAAATGGGATAGAGTTTGGAGATACATCATTTACAAGGAAAGCCTTCCTGAGCTCTAGTCTGGAGGAGTCAATTTGCATTCCCGCTGGAGATGTCACTCCCATCAAAGCACATGTGTGTCAAGACACTATCTAAACTGAAGATTGTTTTTCAATTTCATAATTTATAAACTTCTAAAGCCCCTTCAGAGTTGAAACTTAGAAACTCAAATAGCTCAGCTGGTTTTCTGCAAAAAGGAAATTAAAAACGACTTCTTATAGAAGAAGTATGTCAGAAAGAGAAGGGGTAAAAAAGTAAGAAAATATGTCAGAGGTGATTAATTATTAGAGTTAAAAATATGCCCATTATAAATGGTAGTGGAGCAGTGATTTAAAAATGCATTTTAAATGATGACGGCTTTATGATTTGGATGTCATTTGCTCAACATAGAGATCCTAATTTTGATTGATGGGCTTATAGATGGCTTCCTTGAGATTTGGCAGACAAAACTGATGTCTTTGCGTTAAATCAATTGCTTCCACATTTTTTTAGTTCTATTATAACACTCAAAGCATCATTCATGATGATCTGAAAGACTCATATCCAATGGTTGTGACAAATGAAACCCACTTATCTCATGCAGATTATATGACTCTTTTGCAAACCTGCCTTAATATATTATCTTCATAAGCTATGCCATAATAATTCGAGACATTTCTCTTTCTGTTTTTTTATGTATTGATATTTCTCTACATATTTTGGCATTTGATTCATCTTGCTTGAGTTGTCATCAATTTAACATTGACAATTTTGTGATCTCATGCATTTTACACAATAAAGAAGAAAATTTACATATAATCCTCTGTTTTGGGGCTGCATGGCTGATGTTAAGAAAAAAATTCAGAAAAATTTTTAAGAGAAAGAGAGGTTAAACATAAATATAAGGAATACAGAATAAATAATATAAAGGAGAGAATGTATATTATTCAATTCAACAAATTATTCTGTAGCCTAAGAGTCAATATCAAAGTTGAGATTAGTATCAGTGATTTAAAAGAAAAAATGTAGCATGAATACGACTATAAATGCAATAAAGCATGATATTTTATTATATATAGTTATCTATGGCATTGATATTATTCAATACTTCTAGTTTCTTCTATAAACTAGAAATTAATATTTATCATTTATTTTTCTTGAATCAACTTGATCAATGATAATTATAGACACAATTTTATATTTTGAGGTCAAAGATAGATTCTTGCTTTTAATGGTCACATCCTACAGTGCTCAGGGCTTACTTCTGGATCAGCGCTCAGTGATCACTCTTGGCAAAGCTGAGGGGACCATATGGTGTGGCAGGGATTGAACTTGGCTTGGCTGCATGCAAGTCATCTGCCTTACCCACTGTATGTCTCTGGTTCTTCTTCCGTTTCCTGTGTAGGCATTGTTGGAGGCCAGATGTGAAAATCATACTGACTACCATATCTTAATAGCCTAAATCAATACTCCTGACCTCCATGCAATGTTCGTCCTTAGGAAAGAGTTTATTGTGTCATATACCTCTGTATTATCTCACTTCTTAGCAGAGTACATGTCATATAGGAATTAGCTGACAAATATTAAAAAAAAAATGCAGTCTACCCCAGTGTAAACCCACCATTTGTTTTATTTTATCCCTGTCCTCATTTCATTCAACAGCTTAAATAACTAATATTACAATATCTATTTTGAATGACTAAATGTGTATTAGATTAACAATGTGCAATGACGCTCAATTTATTTAATAGATTATAAGGAAATCTTTTTGTAGGACTTAAAAATTTAAATTTAATACACTGTATTATAAAGATATACAAATGAACACATTTCCCCCCCTAATAGGTAAGAGTTCCCCATAGACTTAGGCTATAATATAACCATTAAGTAGATCAAGGGTCAGCAAACTCCAGCCTATGAATTTAATCTCATTGGCTGCCTGTGCTTATATGTAAAGTTTTGTTAGAACACAGGTATGTTAATTTGTTCATCTAATATTATAGCTGACTTAGGTGAGGTGAAATTGCAGCCTCGAAACAGATTATTAGTTGGCGTGCAAAATCTAACAAATCTGTTCCCTACCGGAAAAACAAAAAACAAAACCTTTCCTGAAACTTGAGCTAGAATATCCTAAATAGTAATCTTAGTTTTCAGCTAAATTTTAGTATACTTACTCAGGATAACGAATAATTAAACATTTATCTTAGTTCTCTTGAGACTGAGATTTAATCTGGAAAAATGTATATTTTTGTGAACACTTATTTAGTGTAAATAAACTGCTGGAGAAACATTAATTCTCTGATCTTATTCTCAGTTTCTAATCCCTGTGCAGAGTTAGATCTTTAATGAAAACTATTGAGTTATAGGGACTAATAAAATTTTTACACCAGCCCAAATTAAATGTAGCATTTTGATTAAATAGAAACTTTACTTAAACATCTATATAGGCTTAATACGAATTTGAACATTCTTTTATAAATATCTTATAAACATTACATAGTTTATGTAGCAGAAGTTTTTTGGTTATTGTTATTATTAGTGATATTAATAAAAATAATAATTAGTACTGGGTTTGGGGTAATGCTGAGGGCTTATAAAGTACAATGGCATTTACTTTTAATGATAGCCCTATGAAATAGATATATTTATTTCATTTCTGATAAGGACCTCTGGAGCTTAGGAAAAAAGTAAATGCTTTATTCAGGACAAACTAACCAGGAAATGTGGAGTTATATTTTTGAAGATAACTAACACCAGTTCTATTTTGTACTGTCCCTGGAGTCTCTTCTTGCCTCCTTTTATTTGACATCTTTACTCTTTAAATTACATTTTACCTTTAGACCATAGGATTAGAGTATTATTTAAAAATTAAACTCAACTTATGGATTTCTCCACAAAAGAAAATTTCAATTTTTCATAGCATATTTACTAAACAGATATTAGTATCAAATCTTGCAAGTGTTTTTTTGTTATTTTATTAATAATCAAGGTAGATGCAGTAGAACATTATGAGTATGCACTCGGAATGCATATTCCAGTCAGAATTTTGTTTGACCGGTGATTGACTCAGTATTACCAAGTTTCAAACCAGGTAACTGTGAAGACAGCTTTGCTATAAAATGACTCTTCAATGTACATTTTTAAACATTTATTCTTATTTGTAGAGTTTGTGCTTTACTGTTTTCTATAAAGTAATACTTCCTATAATTTTTGTGGCACCTAGTTTCATCAAACAACTTGAGTATGTTATGAATTGATAACTTGGGTTCAGGAAGCATGGAGAATTTTCTGACAGCTATCTATCACTGCATTCAGAATATTTGTGACAGGGTGACAGTAGGTGGAAATTTTGGATTCTTTATGGGTTTCTTCCTACAGAGAAGGAAGCAACCTTCTTTCATAGTTGATTTAAAATATTAAGGTAATTTTTCTTTTCATAGGAATTTCTGACAAATAATATGAATGTTCCTAGATTAATGCAGTTCTTCCCTAAAGAAATATACATTTAGAATGAGGGGTAAAGCATTTCTGTTTAAGCACCAGTTATGAAATTGTGACTCCTCCGCAAACTGTATGTTGAAGCATTAACCTACAATCTACTATATTTGGATACAATAATATGTTATAAAACAAGGATCGAATACTGGAAGACTGATATCCTTGGATGAAAAGGAAAGCATTCATCAGGACTGTCTTTGTACACCTTGCAGAAAAGATCGTGCAACGACTCAGCTAGAAAATGACTTTGCACAAGCCAAAAAAAGAGCTCTTTCCAGAAATAAAATAGGCTTAAGGTGCTCCAGAAACTCTACCTTAATCTTGGACTTGAAGTTTAGAACTGTGAGAAAATAAATTTATATAGTTTAAACCACTACCACTAAGGTTATGCTATTGTCGATAGTAATCCAAGCTGACTAATAAAGTATCTGTTAAAAACTAAAAGATAAATTTGAATAATTTTGTACCCAGGGTCACTTAAATTAGGACGTTTTCCCAGCACAGGAAATTTTAGTTGCTTTATAAGATATTTGTTATAAGGGCCTGAGAGGAAGTCCAATGGATAGGGTTCCTTGCACATGGACAAACTTGGTTCATTCCCTGCCACCACATAAGCTACCCTAGAGAATCCTAAACTCAGAGCCAGGAGTACACCCTAAGCACTGCAAGCAGTGGCCCCAAAACAAAAGGAACAAAAATAAAGGAATAAAAGGTATTTATTAAAGAAGTTCTTTCTTATTAGAGAACGTACTTTGTTCAAAGTTTGTGTGGAAGCAACTTATTAAAGAATCTTTCTTGTCCTGGCCTTATTAATGGAGGAGCTACAGGCCCTCTCATACTTCCCATTCTGCCTGTCATTTCCCAAAACAGCCGTAAGCAGCTCTGCCTTATCAGTTTAACCCAGCACAAACACACACACACACACACACACACACACACACACACACACACATCTCTCCCTCTCTCTTTCTCTCTCTCTCTCTATTTATATGTATATATATAGGCAACTGCATATATATATATATATATATATATATATATAGGCAACTATCACCCTATCTGCCTATTATCTGTCATCTACAAGCTGTTCACTTGAGTCATCCTGAATAGGATTGGCAGAACACTAGATGAAGGACAACCATACAAGCAAGCCAGTTTCCAAAAAGGATTCAGCATGATTGACCATATCCACACAATAACCAAGCTCACTGAGGTTTCTCAGGAGTTCAAGATGTCATTCTGTCTAACGTTCATTGATTTAAAGAAAGCCTTTGATTCTGTTGAGATGGAAGCAGTCATTGAAGCTCTAGCCAATCAGGGAATTCAAACTCAATACACCAGGATCCTCTGGGATCTGTATTATGGATTCACTACCAGGATCTCACCATTCTACAAAGAAGTGATCATCCATGTCAAGAGAGGGGTTGGGCAGGGTAATACCATTTCACTGAAACTCTTCAGTGCTGCCCTCGAGAACGTCATGGGACAACTGGGATGGAAAGGAATGGGAGTGAAGATAGATGGTTGGCAACTACACCACCTCTGCTTTGCTGATGACATCGTTCTAATAACACCAAACATTAGCCAAGTGGCACAAATGCTGGCCGACTTCGAACATGTGTGGAAAGGTCGAACTATAGCTAAATCTCACAAAGACAATGTTTATGAGAAACAGTTTTGTTCCTGACGTTCCATTCGCTTTCAACAGAACGACCATCTCCGAATGCAACAGTTATGTGTACCTAGGTCGAGAAGTCAACATGACAAATGGCCTGGCACCTGATCTGCGCAGGAGGTAGAGAGCAGCTTGGAACACCTTCAAGAGCATCGAAGAAATAGCTAAGAGGACGAAGAACCTCCCACTCCGGGCACATCTCTTTGATTCCACTGTTCTTCCTGCATTAACATATGCCTCAGAGACTTGGGCCCTACAAAAACAGGATAAGAATGCTATTCGGGTCTCCCAAAGAGGAATTGAAAGAGTTATGCTTGGAGTATCACATTTCACTCAAATGAGAGAAAGAATCCAGAGTTCTGACTTCCATCGGTGACCAAGAAATGGACGCTGTCTCGTTTGCCAAGGCATCGAAAATCAGATGGGCTGGACACGCAATGAGATTTGGAGAAGACCGCTGGTCTAGAGCTGTTACCTACTTGATTCCATGGAATGTCAAAAGACTGCATGTCCTCCCACCTACCAGATGGTCAGACTTCTTCATCAAGACCCTGAATGATTAAAAAAAAGACCCTGAACGATCGGTTTAAGACTCTTCTTGTTCCTAGAATGAACAGACACCATTGGGCTACACTAGCACGCAACAGGGACAAATGGAGACGTTACTGGTGCCCGTTTGAGCAAATAGATGATTGGCCGATAGTCAAGTGATCAAGTGATCAAAAAATATATATATATATATGCCTGTGCCACACAAATTTCTAGAATTGGCCACACTATTCCTTCCCCAGGATAGGCTTAACTTAGTTTAGATACATTTTTTTATGTTTGCATGGTTGGAGCAGAACCTTTTATAGTTGATCCAGAGTATTATATATATTCCTTATCCTTTTTTATGTAATTGGCATAGAATATTTTATATATAGTTTATTTTCTTACAAAATTTACTCTCTTACAGAGCTTTATAAAATTGAGTACAGTTATACTCACTCCCTCCAAGGACTAACTAATCTAGAGAAAGCAGAAGTTTCCTGCCCACAGAAGTCCAGAAACACCCTGGAAAGTATTCTCTAAGCCTGTCCCAGGAGATCACCACTGTGTGTCTCCCTGGTACACTCTCAATAAACTGATTTTGCTCCGCTAAACCATCTTGGGCTCCTAAATCATCTTATTATACACCAGAGCTTAGACAAAACCAAAAGTCTTTGGGCTCATGCACTTCCTCCTGACCCTTCCAAAGATTCTGCAGTACCTTGATTGATTATGAAATATATAATATTTCAAGAGGTCAAAATATCCAGATATGTACAAATAGCGTATCATCTCATGATTCTTCAGTTATATTTACTGTTAGATTGTTTTTGCTTTCTTTCTAGTTCACCACTATCTTAATGGGCTGAAGTGATAGCACAGTGGGTAGGGCATTTGCCTTGCACGCGACCGTCCTGGAAGACCCAGGTTTGATTCCTCCGCCCCTCTAGGGGAGCCTGACAAGCTACTGAGAGTTTCTTGCCCACATTGTAAAGCCTGGCAAACTACCCAAACACAGGAACAAGTGCCAAACACAGTAACAAGTGTCACAATGGAGATGTTACTGGACCCGCTCGAGCAAATTGATGAACAATGGGAGAACAGTGACAGTGACTATCTCAATAAATGCATCAGACCTAGTAGAAATTCCTTTATGAGAATGGACTGTTAGAATGAAGCTCTTATACTCATCAGCTCTTTTGATCCTCTAGTGTTCCTCTGGGAACATTAACGTTAATATTTTAAGAGACAGAGCAAGTAGCCTTAGCAACCTAAACAGTACTGAACTCAACTATGATTCAGTGGTCGATGTGGTGAGAAGACGTGGGATTTGGTGGTATCAAGAGATTTCACTAAATTGGAGTTGGATTGGAGTTGGGCTTTAGATAGAAAGTTCAGTGCTACTTGGTAAACCTCTGATGGAGATTTCTCGGTCCACCTAGAATAAAAGCTTATTTGTGCAACTTCAAGTCATCTGAGTTTGATCCTGATAAGATACTCCCTTTTCACTTTAATGGAGTGGAATTTAGAGATTGAATTTATTGTTTCCATATATGTTTTGTCCTCCATCTTTTATGATATTTCACATAAAGGAAAACAGAGATCTTTTTCTTTAAGAAAAATATTTCCCTTAAATATTTTTAAATATTCAAAAATTTATTTAATATTTTTATGTAGTGTATAAATATAGCCTTTTTTCTCACATATTTTGGCAATATCGTTAAGGTTTTTATGTCAATCAGCAAAATAAAGCTGTACAAGATTAAGATTTTTATAACATATTACAAAATATACTTCCATAATTATTAATACATACATTCATTTATTTACGTAATTATATATATGTATACTAAATAAATTAAGTATTAACCAAATATGGGGATATTTTGGGTCACACCCAAAGGTGCTCAGTACTTAATCCTGATAGAGATCAGTCCTGGCAGTGCACAAGGAACATACAAGTGCCTGGAATCTATTCTGGGATGGCCAGGAGCAAGGAAATTAACTTAGCTACTGTATTCTTTTGCCCTTATATCTTAAAAATGTATATTAAAATTAATATATTAATATTGGTATATTTAAAATGTGATAATTCATTTCATTAGGCTATCACTGAGGCATCCTAAAAGCTAGATTATAAGGAAAGATTATGGAATGTTCAAAGATCTTCACACTTTAACCTCAGTTTGTCTTTTGGTTCAGTATGGGGTGCCCTCTATGAGGTTTCTATTTATACTCATAACTAAAAGGTTTCTGTTCAGTGAGGTGCAGTTACTTAAATGTCTCCTACAGTTTCCTTAATCGTTCTGTCTGATGGGAATTTGTACCCAACTGGCTCCACCTAATCTTCCATTTTCCATCTGACCAGTTTTCTTTTACCTTTTTAAAACATTTTTAATGTTTTAAAACATTCTTCAGTATCAATTCATCTTCTTTCACTCTTTCAATCATAAATTAATTGTTCTATCACAATACCAAATACATATTCTATCATAATTTCTGTTTAGCGTTCATCAACTTAAGGAAGACCTTTGATTCTGTTGAGACTGAAGCGGTCACAAAAACCCTAGCCAAACAGGGCATTCAAACTCAGTACATCAGGATCCTTCTTGAGCTGTATTACAGATTCACCACCAAGATCTCACCATTCTACAAAAAAGTGATCATCGATGTAAAGAGAGGGGTTTGGCAGGGTGATACCATTTCACCAAAACTTTTTAGTGCAACTCTCAAGAACGTCATGCAACGACTGGAACAGGAAGGAATGGGAGTGAAGATAGATGGTTGGCAACTACACCACCTCTGCTTCACTGAAGACATCATTCTAATAACACCAAACATCAGCCAAGTGGCAGGAATGATGGCGGTCTTTGACCATTAGTGTGGAAAGGTTGGTCTGCAGCTGAATTTCATGAAGAAAGTGTTCATGAAAAATGGACTAGTCCCTACATTCCATTTGCTCTCAATGGAACAAACATCTTCGAATGCAGCAGTTATGTGTCCCTAGGTAGAGAACTCAACATGACAAACAACCTGTCCCCTGAGCTGCACAGGAGGAAGAGAGCGATGTGGAACACCTTCAAGAGTGTCAAAGAAGGTGTTAAGTGGATGAAGAACCTCCAGCTCAGAGATCCTCAACCTGCTTCCCCCAGTCTCCAGTGACCCAAGGGTCACACCCATAAGCCACACCCTGCCAGCACCAGAAAATCTCCTCATCGACCACCCTCCAGAACTCACGACTGCTCCTCCCAGAAGGGAATATAAGAGACACCCATAACCATGCCACCAGACTCCGTACCAGGATGTTTTCACTTGGGGCACCCCAGAGGGGGGTCGATGAGAGACCTCCCCACCCCAAGAGAGCCAGCCCCGGCAGTCGACTTCCACTACCCAACCGCCACCACGCTCTGCTTTCTGAACACATCATAAGATACTCCCTACCCATTTTCCATAATTACCACACCATGTTTGATAGAGTTCAGACAGTAGGCAACGAATCATAGGAATATATATATATATGTTTAATGTATATATATGTATATATATATTTCCATGATTTGTTAGTGCTGGTGCTGGCAAGCTGTGGCTTATGGGTGTGACCCAAGGTCATATATATATATATATACCTCTCCGAGTGCCTGGCAAGCTACCGAGAGTATCCGCCTGCACAGGCAGAGCCTGGCAAGCTCCCCTTGGTGTATTCAATATGCCAAAACCAGTAATTATAACAGGTCTCATTCCCCTGACCCTGAAAGAGCCTCCAATCATTGGGAGAGTAAGCAGAGGCTGGTAAAATCTCAGAATAGAGACTAGAACCAATAGAGATGTTACTGGCACCCACTTGAGTAAATCGACGAACACGGGATGGCAGTGATACAGGGATACAGTGATAGTGTATTGTGCCAACTTTCACACATAACAAGCAATGTACATATATTTGGTAAATAACTTGGAGTTCTAGATTTGTTAATTCTGCAGTCTAGTTTTGGAAATTTTAAATACATTACTACATCATATGTACTGGTGAGGCTATTTAAGGGAGAATATGTGAGTTACAAAACATCACAAATCACAAATCATCCTGTTAATCGTCAATTGCCTCAAGCAGGCCCCAGTAACGTCTCCTTCATCCTAGCCCTGAGATTATATTCAAGGCTCTTTAGGAGAATGAGACTCATCATTGTTACTGGTATTTGGCATATTGAGTACGCCACGGGGAGTTTGCCAGACTCTGCTGTGTGGGCAGGCTACATTCGGTAGCCTGCCAGTTTGTCCAAAGTAGGAATGAGATAATAAGATATCATAATAGGACGTGGCGCGGCCGCGCAGTTCCAGGAGCTGGTTTTTATAGTCTCTGAGTCTTGGCCGTTGATGGGATTACACAGCGCCAGGGGGCCAGTTGGTGGGTGTGAACCCCGTCTACTGGAATTTGGAGGATCTGGGTGGAGGATGCTCGGCCCAAATCCGAGTAGGCTTGGAGATCTCGGCCCTGGAACCCGCGTGACTTTGTCCCTCTGCCAGTCAAATAATAGTTACCTGATAAAAGAGAAACTAATTCACCTTTAAAAAATTTTAAGTATGTTTTGTCCCTACTGGCAGAGGGACAAAACATACTTTCTCATTATAGTACAATTGATTAAAATTTTTTAAAAGTGAATTAGTTTCTCTTTTATCAGGTGACTATTATTTTTACCAAAAAAAGTGAGTGAAGATAACACAAGTTACTTCTTGATTAAAATATTAAAAGAAGGTGCAGAATTTAGATAGACTTCTCCACCCCATCCCCCATAATAAAAATTTGTGGCATACAAGGTTGAGAGCTTTTCAGTTAGAATCGATTACCAAAGAGCAACAGATAAAACCCAAGTGGACAGGTAATGTGAAGGAGAAAAACACCTTTCATCATTTTAGGTTCCTGAGATTTACTGTTTATTATCACAGCCTAACCTGACAGTTGAGATTCAATAATCATTTGTGAAATAAACATTAGCATAAATGAAAAGTAGAAAGATTGTTATCCAAAGAATGGAAGACAGATACTAATATTCATCATTCTAGATGCTCATTTTTATTCTTCTGAACAATAGTTTTGAAAAGAGTAATGTTAGATATTGTGTTAACATGAAATGAAATTGATGTTATGCTTTTGTGATATCACTGACAGATATCAAACTATACTGTAATGTTTACTATACTATACATATATGTAGTATGGACTCAAGTGTGTATCCCCAAAGAGGGATCATTTTTAGAAAGACTTTCTTATTTCATGTATCCTCCAATGAATATGGATAACAATTTCATTGCTACATAAAACATAATTTCTATTTATTTATGTGTATGTTTCTATAAATGCATTTATCTCTTCTGTCTAGCAAGTTACTTATTCATTTCTCTTCTAATTCATTAACTCATTTAATGAACACTTTTGACTATTTGAATTATTATGATGATGCTGGTGGCAAGTGTGTGTGTGTGTGTGTGTGTGTGTATGTGTGTGTAACATGAGTAGCATGGATATGAAATCAACACTATATTTTCCATAGTCTGAAGACCGTTGTAATCTGGTATGTGATTACACAAACATCTCCAAATTACAGTACAGAGGTGGGCCACCATTCTCAAATATTAGCTTTTTCATCACTAAATAGTTTATGTATTCAACTTGAACAATTCAGATAAGAAATAGTAACTCTCTAAATAGTGCTATTTTACTGGGTCTGAGACATACTACAGCAGATAAAGTGCTTGTCTTGTATGGGGCAAACCCAAATTCAACCGTGGCATTCTATATGGTCTCCAGAGCACCTCCAGGATTGATTACTGAGTTCAGAGCCAGGAGTAACTCCGAAGCAACACCAGTGTGGCCCCACAAAAAACAAATAAATGTACTGTTTTACTGAATGAATATGAAATATAGTTTTGAGAATGTCATGACATTGCCAGAAGGTATCTTAGAATGAGGGACACATTTGTAATGGGGTAGATATTTTTCAGTTATACAGAAGATTTTATAATAAATGATCCAGACCAAAGCCTGCCTTATGAGTTCAGGGAGAAGGCAGCTGGGATAGATAAAGGATCACTAAGTCAATGGTGGTGGGAGGAATCGCTCAGGATGGGAGACGTGTGCTGAGAGTAGACAAAAGACCAGACATGATGGCCTCTCACTATCTGTATTGCAAACCATAATACCCCTAAGTAGAGAGAAAGAGGGAAACAGTCTGCCATAGAGGCAAGGGAAGGGTGGACAGAGGTGGGGGTAGAGACACTGGGGACATTGGTGGTGGAAGATGTACACTGTTGGAGGGATGGGTGTTTGATGATAGTATGACTGAAACTCAAAGATGAAAGCTTTTCAAGTGTAGCTCACAGAGATTCAATAAAATAAATAAATAAGTGAAATAAATGGTCAATACCAAAGAAGGGTCCAGAACCTTCTTTGATTAGTTTAAATATATTTATATAAGATTTACCTTTACTTCCTTTTTTATGTCTTTTCTTAAGACTTTTATTTTCTTCTGCTTAACTTCTTATTGAAGGATTACCAGTATCTTCTAAACACAGACTATCAAATCATTTTCTGTAGTACAGAAATGCCTCTTATAAATTAAGTATAAATTTTGAGACTCCTATGTAATGAAACTTATATACACTTTTTTATACATATGTACTTATGCTAAAGTTTAATGTATAAGTTTGGCACTATGAGAAATTAACCACAGAAACTAATGAGAGGGGCAATAGCTTATTAAAAGCTATAAGCATACATTTTATCATTTTAGATCAAGATATTAATACTAGCTTCTTCACATGTTATTTATTCACAACAGTCTGACACACCCAAAACATATCCTGTAGAGTTGCATAAAAAATGCAAAAAAGAAAATTAATTTCATTCTTCCTTAATATGGATCTTTATGTTTGTAAAGGAAAATAAAGTCTTGTTGCTAATACTTTAAGAATAGAAATTAAATAATGCACTTTGGTTTTATTTTATTTTTAAATTAATTTATTTTTAAAATTTTATTTTAAAACACAAAAACATTAATTTGAAATGATATATGCATACCTATGTTTATCACTGCACTAAGCACAATATCCAAGATATGGAAACAACACAAATGTTCATCAACAACAGATTCATCAAAAGATGAATATGGATATATAATATATATATACATATATATATAATGGAACATTATGCAGCCCTAAGAAAGAATAAACTCTTGAAGTTTGCAGCAACATAGATAGAACTAGAGAATATCATGTTGAGTGAAATTAGAACGAAAGGGACAATGAATTTGAGTGTAGAATGATCTGTCTCAGATGTTAGTCTTAAATGCTTTTCAAATGTCCTTTGCCTTGGGGTCAGAGAGATAGTGTAGCAGAGAAGGAAGTTGCTTTGCACATGACTGACTGGAGTTTGATTATCACGCCCTGTTTGTTCCCTTTAGCCCATCAGGTATTATACCCGAGTTCATACTTAGGAGTAAGGGGCCTGAACACCAACCAAAACAAAAAATTTAAAAATAATAAAAGAAAATGCCCATTCCCACTTAATTCCTTTCCCTCACCATTAATAGTTCTGCTATTTCTATATCATGGAAGAGTAGACATAGATTTAAATGATGCCAAGGGAGAGATCAGAAGAGGTGATAGAAGGGAATTTTAGAGGAGAAAGAACAGTGAGGTCAGGAAATGTGCATTGTTTCTGATGACAAGGCAAGACATGAGTTTTCCTCCTTTTGATAACAAAGTGAGTGGCAATAGAACTTGACATGATTTGTTGTGTGGTAGTTTATGTGCACTTTTTTTTTGTGCTTTATTTGGGTCACGCCCGGCAATGCTCAGGGGTTCTACCCAGTTCTGCCCTCAGAAATTGCTCCTGGTGGGGCTCTGAGGACCATATGGGATGCTGGGGATCCAACCTTACTTTTCCACGTGCAGAGGCAAGCTATTGCTCCGGGGCCCCCTCTCCCTGCCCACCGCCACCACACCGCATTTGTGTATTTTCCTAGACTCTTTCAGTAGCTGTGAAGGATGGAAAAATATTTGAAGTGGAAAATTCCCAGTTCTGTACTTCAGTTGTGGACCTCTGACATTGTACTATGCCAGATGAAATGGAGAGCCAATGAGACAAGGGCATGAATTAATAGCTACTAGTTATATAATTACTGATTACTAGTCTTGCACTTATCAGAAATAAAATTGTACTTGCTCAGTTATTATGGAGAATCTCAGAAAACAATGAAACAATTCAGAAAGGCAGATTTTATATCTGATGTGGGACATAAAACTTAAAGGAGTAAAATAATAAAGTAGATTACTAGAATATGGATTATAGAAAAGTTGTCAAAATAAGACTTTTTGGTATGGAATAAAGTGACAAGAGTCTATTTCTTACAGCAGGATTACTGTGCGAGCTACAAAAGGGAAGTCAGGGGATCAAGCTGTTAGACTTATGCTTATGAAACCTCAAGCATTTCTGTCAAATTAACTTATAAATAGATCTGCAAATGACATTTTCTTGGGGACACAGTCCAGAGCATTTATATTTCCAATGGGTTCATGAATAAAGATGTGTTGTTATTTTTTTTAACTTTTGAGATTTTTTATTTTTTGTTTGGGGGACAACTCAGCTATGTTCTAGGCTTACTTTTGGCTCTGTGCCCAAGGATAACTCCAGGTAGGACTGGGTGATGAGTAAGTGTGGTGCTAGGGATCTAACCTAGGTTGATCATCCAAGACAAGGACCTTTGCCACTGGACTATTTTTGTGGGCCTAAATTTTTTTAAATGTAATCTAGGTAATATGGTCAAATTAGTGTTAATTTCCATGGTTTTGAGGTACAAAGTTACTATAGCTTCATCATTACCCAAAAACATAAGACTCTCCATCATTGTCCTTATAAAATTTCCAGTCTGCTTTCTTTTCCCCAACTGTTTTGCCATAAGTAATCTCTGGTTTACTATTGATTGTCAACTTCTAATCTCAGTTCTGCAATGAAAGGCAGAGGATTGTTCATTATTCAATATTTCCTATTTCCTTGTTTTATCTCTGAATATACCACAGTCATGAAGGAAAAATTTAAGGTTGTTAATTACATTAGATACGTGCACCCATGTCTTTCTGGTCTAGTGCGTTATCTGTGAGCTCTATGCTAAGTATTAGAATAAACATTTATTGAATTAATGGATAAATTAATACATTTATCAATTCACTCAAGACTTCCTTCTTGATGTTTGCACTGAGAGAAAACATTGGATTAGATTTTTCTCTCTTGCTGGGTGCAGTGTGGTGTATAACGAATGGGTGATTTTGAGAACATTTCTAGGAGTCTAATCAGGAATTCCTGCATTAATGTTGCCATTGCTTCTCTTTCAGGAATAAATGCAGGATACCTGAAGCCCAACGATGCTCAGTCATTGGCTGAGGGTGACCAAGGGGAAGTGGCCATATGAGGAAGTAGACAAATAATTATACTCTACTCTGATTCTTGTTCTACTCAATAAAACTCCCTTCCTATCCCCTTTCCCAGTTGCCATACCAGCACCAGAGTATGCTCTGTTTTATTTTTCTTTTTTTTACATTATTTTTTAAAATTTTATTTTAATGAATCACAGTGAGATATAGTTACAGACTTACAAACTTTTGTGATTACGTATAAATTCTTGCCTCTTCTCTTTTACTCAGTCGCAGGAGGGATTGTCAGCAAATTCCAAAAAGGCTCCATGCAGTCAAAGCAAGTATTGAAAGGAATTCTGAGAGCATACCTCTCTAACTGCTTACACTTTTGTGTCTCAGGCATGTGAATGATCAGACTTGAAATAGCAGGAGTCTTTTTACTTTGCATGTGCCAGATGGAAACAAGTAGTTTTGGACTGTTTATGTGATACTCACATAATGATTATTTGGATTAAGGATACTTGTCATTGTGCATAGCAAGATGGAATATGGGAAGCTGTCCATTTATCATGGGATATTTTTAAAAGGAATAATGGATAAGACGGCCTACCTAATAAATGTCAAAATATATGGCTTTTTTTCCTTTTGGGGACAATGATGCATAAAATGCATGATGAAATTTTTTAAAAATTCTAATTTAAGGAGGACAGCAAATTCACAGTTAACTGCGTATTAGAATGTGTAGTCTGTGATTGTGGAGATTACTTTCTGCTTCTAATCACCTTTGGTAGTTTTCTGAACACAAAATGCAAAGTAGATTCTGAAGCGGGTTAAGACATGATATTTAGTAAAATTTAAGCCATAGCACAGCTGTAGGGCATTTGCCTTGTGCATGGCCACCTCGGCCAAGCTGGGTTCAATTCTTCTGCCCCTCTCAGAGAGCCCGCCAAGCTACCGAGAATATCTCGCCTGCACGGCATAATCTGGCAAGCTCCCTGTGATGTATTCAATATGCCAAACACAGCAACAACAAGTTTCACAATGGAGACGTTACTGGGCCCACTAGAGCAAATCAGTGAACAACGGGAGGACAGTGTTACAGTGCAGTGCTTATATCTTGGTCACACTCAGCGATGCTCAGGGGTTACTTCTGGCTCTGCACTCAAGGAGTACTCCTGGCAGTGCTCGGAGGACTATATGGGATACCCAGTTTGGCTGTGTAAAGGCCCTACCTGCTGTGCTATTGCTCTGACCCCTAAATTTTACTAAAATTCTTAACTAAATACTTTTAACCTATGTGATTTATGTAGATATGTACTTGAAAAAACTTTTTAAAAAATTTTTATTTTTTTATTTTAATGAATCATTATGAGATACATTTACAGATTTACAGACTTTCTTGATTGTGTTTCAGTCAAACAATGTTCAAGTACCCATCCCTCCACTAGACCCTATTCTCCACCTCCAATGATCCCAGTATCCCTCCCGAACCTTCCACCCCTTCCCACCTCCTGTCTCTGTGTCAGGCACAGTCCCTCTTACTCTCTCTGTACTTTTAGGTGTTATGGTTGTACTTGAAAAAAGCTTCTAAGTGGGGAGCAAGCAAAGAAATACTTCCTACAGGCCAGGCTGATTAAGAACGATGTTTCTCATTGAAAGTGATTCTCTGTTGTAATATATTCTAATTGTTATTGGTTGTCAATTAGAAAACCCAAGGGTGTGTGATGAATGTAGGGAATTTCGGTCATACCCTATAGTTATGGTTGAAATGGTTCAGTGGCATGCAAGATCTTAACTCTGTACTATCTCTCCAACTTATGTCTTTAATTCCCTTCTTAATCTTCTGAAGTTCTAGGTTTTGGGGCATACACCATAGACTAGACTATCCCATTTATAAAACTTGATTGGGATATTTTAATATATAAATAAAGTAAACAAAAAATAGGAAAAGGAACAGGTGGAAATAAAACTAGAAGCTAGGCTCCTGAATTTCTAATTCTGAGTTTTTCTCTGTTATGCACTCAAAAAAGGCAACATCAATGAGCTACAAGCTTTCCTCTAGGACAGGGTTTGGATGGGTTGCATAAAGGTAAACTTGTGACTCTGAACTTGATGACATTCATAAGAAAAGCAAGTACAATAACACTACCTCAAAATCATATTTCAAGCAGAACAATCTGGAGAATTAACAAAATAAGCCTCACCTAACTATTAGCAAAAGGAAATGTTGCAAGATTTGTAAATATTGTTGTGTTGCAGTGCGGTTCATAACTGTAAATGCATTGGTCGTCATGAGCAGTCATCAATCATCATTGATCTTATGCTCCCAGGAAATACAAGTAAACTTTGGTAGCCAGGATTATAGTGGACTTCTTTTCTTTTATACAGTAAATGAAAAAGATTTAACTCAAATTCGGAGTGATTGTTAGCAAAAGCGGATGGAACAGGTTCAAATATAAGATTTTGAGATTGGGGGAAAGAGTATAGTGAGGTATTGTCTGCTGGGAGTGTCATTTTCATTTAAATAATTCCTGGAACTAAAGGGGTACAGCAGGTAAAGCACTTGCTTTGCATGCAGCAAGCCTGGGTTCAATCCCCAGCATCCCATATTTCTCTTGAGCTCTACCAGGAGTGATTACTTAGTGCACACACAAGGGTAATTCCAGAACATGACTGGGTATGGTCCAAACCCAAACAAACTAATAACTCCTTTATGCAAAAGTTACACCTCAAAGATAACTCTGGATCTGCTGAGGATGGAGCTGAATAAAGTAGAGCATTCAGCAAAACATTAGCTTCATTTGACAACTGACAGACACACACTGGAGTGTTGTTACAGTCTTTTTTTCTCAATCTTCACCCAGGAATTCTTGATCATACTTTGCCTTTCCCCTTTATTTATTTGGGGGATACCTCCCAAGAAGTGCTCAGGAGAGCTTGAGGTCCCTTCTGGCAATTCTCCACCAGTAAGACTGGTGACTCAGCATGAGAAATAGAGGATGTGTTCCTTCAGCAGTATGGGACTGGGGATGCTCTGAGTCACTGCAGTGCTTGGGACATCAGGGCTGCACCTAGCGATGCTCAGAGACCACATGCTGTAGGGAATTGAACTCAGTTGACTGCATGCATCTCTCGAACCCCGTTCTCCTTTATACACAGAACATCTCCTCTTTAAAATTCTGTTTAGAATCCAGTTCCCGAGTGGAGAAAATAAAGTGCAGTGGAGGACAATCATCTTTCAATACTTTAAAAAGAATAGATTTACCCAATTTTTTCCCTCAGGGCAGAACATAAATACTAGTAATTCGAAAGCCTCTATACAGATTAAGTAGGAAATTATATATGTTTATCTCAATAAGACACAGTGACTTATTTATTCCTTATCTGTAACATTTAAACTACTTATGGGGACACCGCTGCTAACCATTTGTCAGCTGTGACCACACTTTCTTTCAAAGACTGCTTAAGATAAGGACATTGCTCTTAATATCAGATTTTATATTAAAGACCAGCAGTATTATCAACTTCATTTTTGCTGTAGCATTATTTTATTGAGTTCTTTTTGTTTGAAACTAAAAAATAGCTTGCTTCATACTATAAGAATTTAGGAGCTTTCTATGAAGCTGTGTGTGTCCTTATAATAGAAGTTCTTGTCTCTAAATCTAATTACGTTACCAGCCCATCTGATTTTTGACGCCTTGGGAAAGAGACAGCATCCCTGATTCTTGATCTTAGATGGAGGTCGAAACTCCGGATTCTTTCTCTCATTAGGGTGAAATGTGATACTCCAAGCATAGCTCTTTCAACTCCTCTTTGGGAGACCCGGATAGCGTTCTCATCCTGTTTTCCTAGGGTGCAGGTCTCTGAGGCATGCATATGTTAATGTAGGAAGAACAATGGAATCAAAGAGTTGTTCAAGCTACGCAGGAGCAGTAGGTTCTTCATCCTCTTAGCTATTTCTTCGATGCTCTTGAAGGTGTTCCAAGCCACTCTTTTCCATCTGCGTAGCTTGGGTGCTGGGTCATTTGTCATGTTGACTTCTCAACCTAAGTATACATAGCTGTTGCATTCAGAGATGGTCCTTCCCTTGAGAGCGAATGGAGCGTCAGGAACGAGGCTGTTTCTCATAAACATTGTCTTTGTAAGATTTAGCTGTAGTCCGACCTTTCCACACTCACAATCGAAGTAGGCCAGCATTTGTGTGCCTCTTGGCTAATGTTTGGTGTTATTAGAACAATGTCATCAGCAAAGTGGAGGTGGTGTAGTTGCCGACCATCTATCTTCACTCCTATTCCTTCCCATTCCAGTCATTGCATGATGTTCTCGAGGGTGTCACTGAAGAGTTTTGGTAAAATGGTATTACCCTGCCGAACCCCTCTCTTGACATCAACTATCACTTCTTTGTAGAATGGTGAGATCCTGGTAGTGAATCTGTAATACAGCTCACTGAGGATCCTGATGTATTGAGTGTGAATGCCCTGATTGGCTAGGGCTTCGATGACCGCTTCCATCACAAGAGAATCAAAGGCCTTCTTTAAATCAATGAATGTTAGACAGAGCGGCATCTTTAACTCCCGAGAAACCTCAATAAGCTTGGTTATCGTGTGGATATGGTCAATGGTGCTGAATCCTTTGAGGAACCCGGCTTGTTCGCATGGTTGTCCTTCATCTAGTATTCTGCCAATCCTATTCAGGAAGACTTGAGTGAACAACTTGTAGATGACAGACAATAGGCAGATCAGGCAATAGTTGCCAATGTCGTGGATGTCTCCCTTCTTGTACAGTAGTACAGTCCTGCTGGTTTTCCATTGGGATGGAACCTTGCATTCAGACTGGTAGTGTGTGAAGAGCCGAGCTAGCGTATTGATGAGTACTGATGGCAGGTTCTTCAGGTGTTCATATCTGACCGTGTCTGGGCCGGGTGCTGTTCGTTTCTTTACTGACGAAATGGCGTGTCAGATTTTGGAAGGAGAACATTGGGAATGACATATCCATCCTGTGGAATTTGGTATGTCAGCAGGTGGATATGGCTATTGAAGAGATTTGAGTAGAAGTCATGGATAATCTTCTCCATTGCCGTTCTGGAGGATGTGATAGATCCATCAGGAAGTTGGATGGCAGTCATCTTGGTCTTGTAGTTGGCGAAGGACAGGCGGGCCTTTCGAAACGTTTCCCAGCTTCTGCAGCATCTACCAGCACTTCTGCTCTTCTCTCTTTGAGGTCTTCCTTGATTGCATCTCTGCACTGCTACCTTTTATATTATTATAAAATCATAATTCTAGATAAAAATACTAAGGGGTAGATGACTATCAATTGCAGAATGAAAAAGCTAGAGCTTTTCGTCAAACTTTCCTTATCCAGTGTTGTATGTTGAATCATGTATCCTCAAATTCATCAGTTTATGTGCTAATTTTAACTCAGAACCAGGCCTTTCTAGAATACAAAAGCACGACCTATAAAATGCAATCATTCATATGGGGCCCTAAACTAATATACTGCTGTTCTTGAAAAAGTTGGTGATTTCCACACAGAAGCCCGTGAAGGGAGATTCCTATAGTCCTTTCACATCTCTCACTGTGCTCAGAACAAATAGAACAAATCAAATCCTTTTACATCTTTATTTTGGACATCTAGTCACTAGGAATGAAAGACAGTAAATTTCTGATGTTTAAGCCACCCAGTCTGTAGTACTTTGTTATGTTAGTCCTAACAAATTAAGGCACACATCCAATTGATTCTCCATATGGCAACAGTAACTCTTTATTTCACCATCAATTTACATCACATGTGAAAATATCCCTTTGAGTTCAATGTGGTTTTTTTTGAAACTTTAAAATGATTTATTGAAGATCTGAAAAACAATTCCTAAAAGATTGACTTTTTCAGGAAACTGCAGCTACACAAGGCATTGCATCTATTACAGTCAATGGCCAATGATAGGAACACAAACAAAATGAAACAAGCCATTGTTCTATAATCCCAGCCAAAGGAAGATGCTTAATGAACACCACGGATAATCTGCAAAGGGTGGGCTCCTTAAGCACCATTTGAAAAAGGGGGGAGCACAAGTGGGCGAAGTGTTCAGGAATATACACTGAATAGAAACCTTTGGCACTAGCAGAGTATTTATCACAGAGCATTAACACGTAATATCAAAGTGCAGAGTGTCAAAAGAATAAGACCACCAGCATTCACAAGCAGTTTTGTCAACCAGGCAATGAAACACTAAGGCGCATCTCTTTAAGGTCCATCAATGAATACACTGGTTGCAACTTTGAAATCTTTTCTTTTTTTCAAAAGAGAAAAAAGAAGCTGTAACCCCTTTTATTTTCTGAGTTTAGACTCAAACAGAAAACAAACATCAATATTGTTATACATCAACGTTCTCATACAGAGGTGTACGGACCAACATCACTCCAATTCTTACGCCCAATCTCAGCAGGTGCGGTGCCCCAGACCCCTGTGACATGAGGGCATCAGGCTGGTCTGGCAGGATCTCAGCGTACTGCGGGTCTCTCCAACTTGTACAGGAGCTGAGTGCCCAACAGCACGGTGAAGTGCTCTTTGATGCCTGCCACAACTTTGCTGATCAGCATACTCCTTATTATCTGTGTTTCCAGAGATTTCTTATAATTTGCCTAATCCTCTAGAATGGAATCCACATTCCTTTGGGCAGGGAGATAGAAAAGCTGCTTCTGTCGAGTAATTAAGTCCCAGTCATCAACCAGCCCTGGTTTTAGTTCTCCAGGAATTTTTACTTTAGCTTCAACTCTGCGCATGAAAGTCTCCTCAGTTTCAACTGTGGGATTCACTCAAGCTCTTTTCTCCTGAGGAGGCCGAGGAAG
Source organism: Sorex fumeus (assembly GCF_029834395.1). NCBI lineage: Eukaryota > Metazoa > Chordata > Mammalia > Eulipotyphla > Soricidae > Sorex > Sorex fumeus. The sequence goes on along the minus strand of NW_026606134.1, from coordinate 4,185,070 downwards.
TCTCTCTGGTACTGCCTCCATCTCCATCCCCAGGAGCTGTGTTTCTTCTTTTTGGTTTTCCTTTTGACGCTTTTCTGTTGGAGCCCAGATATCTTCTTTCCTGGGGCAGCCCCGCTCATCCTCCCCTCTGCATCCCGCTCCACATGAGCTTTTGGAAATTCCCGCTGTTTCTGCACATTGGCTTCTACATATTTGAACACTCTGCCTTCTGGAACCCATTCATCCCAATTTTTTGCTCCAACCACTGTCATCTATAAAGTATTTCCCTAATTTGTCCTTTTCTGGCAACCTTTGCACACTTGGCTTCATAAAGAAGAGGCCCATGAAAACACAGCACTCGCTCAACCTCCTGGAATTTAGGCTTCGAGTCCTGATTACTCGCTGTTAGTAAGTGATTCACCGGCCCTTCCTTCTCCTGCTTGAAGGACTACTGTCCCCACTTGCCATCCCACCAGGAGCTGCGTCAGGCACGTCGTCAGCCCCGCCCTGTGCCTGCGCACCTGCTGCCAACGTCCAATGGCTGCAAGCCAATGTCCGTCCGTCCCCCCCACCCACCCATGGGTGCTCCCTGCACCCTGCCACCCCTGAGCATGTGCACTCCTAGTTCATTGTTTTTCTAGTCCTTTCTAAATGCCTAGAAGCAATATTGCAGCATCATAGGAGCTTCCATTTTATTTTTAAGTTAAATTTATGCTAATTTCTATAGACACAGCACTAATTTACATTCCCATCATCATTGTACCAGAGATCCCTTTTCTTTACATCCTCATCAATTCTTTTTGTTTACAGTTCTATTATTTTTAGTATATAGAATGTCTATTATTTGAATCGATATGTCATTGGTTTACAATATTATAGAATTTCAGAGGCGTCACTTCACATCTCTGTGTCATTCTTTCCATCCTACCATCAAACTTCTGTCCTAACATCAAAGACTCCCCTCTACTCATTCTTGCCGTCTCTCCTGCTTTACCTTCAGGAATCACCATAGTTTACCCAAAATCTAGTTTTATGAGTAGAGTGATTAATTATCCTACTTTCACATATGTATAAAACCATCCAGGTATTGTCTCTGCTTATTTACTTAATTCACTTAGCATATTCACCTCATGTTCCATGCTTGTTTCTACCAAAAGTTAGGATTTCATCTTCTTTAATGGCTGAGTATTTCATTGAGTATGTATTTTACAGCTTTTGGGGAATGAGGGTGATGATTGGACCACATGTGATAGTGCTTGGGCTAATCCCAGCTCTGTGCTTGGGGGTTGCTCCCAATTATTTTCTGGCCATTCTTTCTGATATGGAAATTGATAAATGATTCATGATTCAAATGAGACATATGTCCAAGATTTTTGTAAGACACTAACAATAGAATTATTCATTTTTATTCTGCAAAGAGGAAAAACTGATAGATGAGTGAACTATATGGCTCTATTACCTTTTGCTGCTCTTCACAATGCAGAAGAAGCATGGACATCACATCAAGGAATAAGTTTTCCTGTGTTCCAATAAACTTTATTCACCAAAACAGGTAGCAGACCAATTGTGTCTGTGGGCTACTGTTTGTTGACCCTAGCTGTAGATAATAAAGTGTTAGCCTGAAATGTCTTGATGTTATCTGAACAGTAATATTCATCGAAGGACAACTGGAACTGAGAAATAAAATGAGACACACTCCCAAAGATATTGTTCCAGTGTAAAGCAAAAGCATGAACCTTTGATTTTTATTTCATTATTCAAGCAATTTCCTCTTGTATATAGCAGAGTCTCCTGCCCCCACGTCTGGCTGTCCTCACCGGGGCCCCTTGGAGGGGAAGGGTTGAGTTTCTCTCCCCGTCCCCCTGCCCTGAGCAGAGCCTCAGCAGCTGATGACCTCCAGAGTAAGCCGCGACCATGCTGGAACCACTCTCCACACATCCGGATGGGCCTCATGCAGAAAAGAACTGGCAGAGGAACACAGACATGCGGGTCCCGGGGCTGGGTCTCCAGCCTACTCAGATTGGGACTGGACCTTCTCCACCTATACCCTCCATCTTCCAGTAGGTAGGCATCACACCCACCAGCTGCTGCCAGCGCCAGGTTGGACCCATCAACGGCCAAGACGCAGAGACTATAAAACCCAGCTCCTGGAAGTGTGTGGTAGTGCAACATCTTATTATCTCATTTTTCCTTTGGAGAACCTGGCAGGCTACCATAGTAGCCTGCCCGCAAGGCAGAGACTGGCAAACTTCTCGTGTCGTACTCAATATGACAAATACCAGTAACAATGATGGGTCTCATTCTCCTAATCCTGAAAGAGCATTGAAATGGCTCTTTTAAAATCTCAGTGCTAGGAAGAAGGAGACGTCACTTGTGCCTGCTTGAGGAAATTGACGAACAACAGGATGATCGTGATCGTGATATAACTGAGATGGGTGGGTTTATCTTTCACATAGCTGAGAAAAACTATCTCATACACTATTGATACATAGGGAGTACTTAACAAGTGAACATTCGGATTATTTTTGAAAGAAATGGCATGTTCAGAAATAGTATTACAGATAAACAGAAAGAATAAAGCAGTCATGCAACTTCATAGTTTCTAATATCTATATTTTTAGTTTCCCAAATTTGCTTTTTTAAAAAAAGTTTGTACCTTGTCATTAACTTATTGCATTTTCTTTAGAATATGAAGACATAAATACATTAAATTCCTTAATGTTATTATCTTGATTCTTATTGCTTATATTGCTCTTAAGAAGAAATCTAACAGTCTTGTTACCTGGTGGCTACAGTGTTTTTAAAAAGTGAAATGGGATCAGTTGAAAGACCATTGCATTTGTTTTTTAAGAAAAGACTACATACACAGATAAACAGAATACTACAAAAAAGTGGTCATTTCAAAATGTCATGGATCCAAGATAGAACAAAACATAACATTTTATTGTACAGATAATTTAAAAGGTCAACTTCAATTGGATAAACAAGAATCAATTTTTAATCACCACTAACCTTTTTAGTGCTTAACAGATCTAATTTGTATAATCTGACACCCAGGTCAAGCTATCTTCATAGAAATTGAGTCCTAAAGGATTCTGAGAGAGGCCCAATTTATGACACAAAGATGAAAAGGTGCTAATTGAGTACTTGGGTATTATTTCTAATTGCAACTTCTGGTTTGGGGGATATTGCGGGTTTTGTTTAATTTTGCTTATAATGCTTACATAATTTTTATTAGGATAGCAAGATTGTATCATAGTGGAAAGACATTTTTAGACCGACTTATTGACTATCCACCATTTAGTTTCATTCAGTCAGTATTTCATGAATATAAAATGTATTTATGAATTTTTTATTAAATGTGTAGCATTTTTTCTATCCTAATTCTATGTGTGTACTTATTTTTTAAAATTATATATCTATATAGTCAGAAAAAAGCAATTGAATATTTATTAAAACTTGTTCATAAAACCCTTTATGTATCTACATGAATAAATAATATTTTCTTCAATACAAGATAAGATCCTACTTTGGGAGAAAAACTCTACATATATGAGGAAACCATGGTTGTAAATAATAATGTACTGAAACAATTAATAGCTATAAGTAATGATAGTAGCAAAATGTAATAAAAAAAATGGATTGGAATTGGTAGGTTAAGGGGTTTGGAATTAACTGTGGTATATTGAATGAGATTCTGAAGAATAAATGGTTAGTATTAAATTGGAAAGAGAGAAACTAATTTCAGTTGAGATACTTGCCATGCCAAGATGTGAAATCAGAAATAATTATGCCAATGTTCAAGGTTAGAGAGGATTGATAATCCTAGGCAGGTAAGGGTATCATGAAGATTTGGTAGATTTCATATCAACCTACAATTGGTGGAGTAGATTCTGGTTATAAGGGTTTTTTTTATTATATTATATATGTTTGATCTTGTCTGGGCCAGGTGCTTTTTGTTTCTTTACCGACGAGATGGCATGTTGGATTTCGGAAGGGAGAACATTGGGAACGACATATCCATCATGTGGTATGTGGTATGTGGGCAAGTGGATGTGGCTATTAAAGAGATCTGAGTAGAAGTCATGAATAATCTTCTCCATTGCCCTTCTGGAAGATGTGATAGATCCATCATGATGTCGGAGGGCAGTCATCTTGGTTTTGTAGTTGGTGAAGGACAGGCGGGCATTACGAATGTTTTTCCCAGCTTCTGTTGCATCTACCAGTACTGCTGCTCTCCTGTTTTTGAGGTCATCCTTGATGGCTTTTCTGCACTGTTTTGCCAGTTCGGATGTTTGCTTGTGGTTGCCTGAGGCACGTGCCACGCCACGTTGGCGAATAAGTTCAAGAGTGTTCGAAGAAAGACGGTTTTTTGTGGTTATCTCTCTCTTGGCATTCCTTGCACAATCATGGAGGTGCTGAATCATTCGATCGTATTCCTCATCAATGTTGTCAATGACGGCATCTTCCCATGTTGCTGCAACAGAGCCAAAGAGTTCCCAGTTGGTGGTTGTTCTGGGAGTCTTCTTCTTAAACCTTGCATTCTTTTCTCCTCGTTCTGTGAGGTAGAATTTTGCACGAAGAAGACGGTGGTCTGATCCCGTTTGGAATTTTGGGACAACAGCAACATCGGTTAGGCAAAACCGCCGATTGAATATGATGTGGTCTATTTCATTGTGGAACCGTCCATCGGGAGACTCCCATGTCCAACGTTTAGATTCAGCCTTTTGGAATTGTGAGTTACCATGGAAGGTTTTGGTTGACATGATGAACTCAGACAGTCTGTCACCTTGTTCGTTCCATTCCAGGCCATGGGTTCCGATGTGGAGTTCATCGACTGATCTTCTTGGTCCTATCTTGGCATTAAAATCACCGACAATGATCTTGTAGAAGGTGTGATCTTCTTTATAGAATTTCTCCAGCTCCATGTAGAATTTCTCAGTTTCTTTTTCACCATAACTGGATGTTGGTGCGTAGACAACAAAGATAGAAACTGCCGGTAGTGAGCCACATTTATTCAAGTGTAATCGTCCGATTCGGGTTGTTAGGCATTCAAATGAATCAATGCTTGTGACTAAGTTTGTGTTGACAAGGATACCGACACCACCGACGCCTCTTTTATCACATGTTCCAAGGAACAGTTCTTCTCCAGTGTCGAAAACAGCATGATGGGATTGATGTCTTCTCGTTTCGGTCAGACCAATGATGTCGTACTTGATCTTTCGTGCTTGTACCATAAGGTCTTCAATGGATGCAGCAGATGCCAGGGTATGAGCATTAAAAGTACACACAATCATTTTTGTTTTTTAAGAACTTACCATCAGTACTCATCAGTACATTAGCTCGACTCTTCACACGCTACCTGTCTGAATGCAAGGTTCCATCCCAATGGAAAACCAGCAAGACTGTACTACTATACAAGAAAGGAGACATCCACGACATTGGCAACTATCGCCCAATCTGCCTATTGTCTGTCATCTACAAACTATTCACTCGAGTCATCCTGAATAGGATTAGCAGAACACTAGATGAAGGACAACCATGTGAACAAGCTGGATTCCGAAAAGGATTCAGTACCATCGACCATATCCACACAATAACCAAGCTCATTGAGGTATCTCGGGAGTTCAAGATGCCGCTCTGTCTAACGTTCATTGATTTAAAGAAGGCCTTTGATTCTGTTGAGACGGAAGCGGTCATGGAAGCCCTAGCCAATCAGGGCGTACAAACTCAATACATCAGGATCCTTCGTGAGCTCTATTGCGGATTCACTACCAAGATCTCACCATTCTACAAAGAAGTAATCATCCATATCAAGAGAGGGGTTCGGCAGGGTGATACCATTTCACCAAAACTCTTCAGTGCCACCCTCGAGAACATCATGCGACGACTAGAATGGGAAAACATGGGAGTGAAGATAGATGGTCGGCAACTACACCACCTCCGCTTTGCTGATGACATCGTTCTAATAACACCAAACATCAGCCAAGCGGCACAAATGCTTGCGGACTTTGACCGTGAGAGTGGAAAGGTCGGACTACAGCTGAATCTTACGAAGACAATGTTTATGAGAAACAGCCTTGTTCCTGACGCTCCATTCGCTCTCAACGGAACCACCATCTCTGAATGCAACAGTTATATATACTTAGGTCGAGAAATCAACATGATGAATGACCTGGCACCTGAGTTACGCAGGAGGAAGAGAGCGGCTTGGAATGCCTTCAAGAGCATTGAAGAAATAACTAAAAGGACAAAGAACCTCCAACTACGAGCACATCTCTTTGATTCCACTATTCTTCCTGCATTAACATATGCCTCAGAGACCTGGACCCTACGAAAACAGGATGAGAACACTATTCGGGTCTCTCAAAGAGGAATCGAAAGAACTATGCTTGGAATATCACGATTCACTCAAATGAGAGATAGAATCCGGAGTTCTGATCTTCGTCAACGCTCAAGAATCAGAGACGCTGTCTCATTTGCCAAGACATCAAAAATCAGATGGGCTGGACATGTAATGAGGTTTACAGACAACTGCTGGACTAGAGCCATTACTGATTGGATTCCACGGGACATCAAAAGATCACGTGGACGCCCACCTATAAGATGGTCAGACTTCTTCGTCAAGACCATAAATGATCGGTTTGAGGCTCTACATGTTCCTAAAATGAACAGATACCATTGGGCTACGCTAGCACGCAACTGGGATGAATGGAGACGTTACTGGCACCCGCTCGAATAAATCGATGAATAACGGGGATTAAGTGATTAAGTGATATATGTTTGCTTTTTGGGTCACACCTGGCTATGCACAGAGCTTTCTCCTGGCTCTTCACTCAGGAGTTATCCTTGGCAGTGCACAGGAGACCATATGGGTTGCTGGAAATCAAACCTGGGTCAGCATGGTTCAAGGCAAATACCCTACCCTCTGTGCTATTGCTCCAGCCCCTGAGGATATATTTTGTTAACAGTAAAGAAATTATTAGTTTGTTTCTTTGGGCCAAATTTTTTCTTCTGATATACCATTGGGTACATTCGAGCTTCTTTACTTAGGCATTCACCTCTATGCAGTGAATAAAAATGTGGTCTGTTTATTATTCCTCATCAGATCTCTAGGGCCTATCGTATAGAAATGAATGAATGATTAATAAGTGAATCTTGAAAACACAAAGGAATGTAAGATAAAGAATCTCTTTCAACAACAGTTCAGTGTTCGTTTTAGAGTTTTCTCTGCATTACTTAGTTTTGACCACTACAAGAAAGAATTCAGAATCAATTTGTATATTAGATTTTTTCTCTACAAAATATATGTTGTGTCACTTGCAGAGATTACTTAACCATCTATCTAAATGTAGTTGACATCGCAAACTATGACTATTTTCTCATGTATGAAAGACAAAATATAAAGGGGCTTCTGAGACCAGCCAAGCTGGAATTTCATTTCTAATACTGTGAAACATAGTCTTCTTGTCAAGTTGACAGTGCAAGCTATGTCTAGGCCATCAAAATATATTTTAATATACTTGATATTTAATTTTTCAAATAAATACATAGATTCAAAGCCTCTATTCAAGTAAAGTCTAGCTTTAGTTAGAGACAAGAAATAGCATGGAAAAAAGATTCCACCAATTTTAAACTGAACAAAGGGGCCCAAAACAACTTAGGAGATTATACAGAAAATGATAGCATTTCTCTTACACCCAGGGCTCAGTATATTTGAGAAGTAAGGAATGAAAGAGAACACTTGTTTTCCAATTTGATATTCTCTGATTGGACGCATCAGTATCATAAACATAGTTTTTCTGACGCGTGGTCAACCCAGTCACTCCTCTTCCGCTAAGATTAGATCATTTCTATTTCTTTATTAGATCATTTTTCTGAGGGGAGTCTTGAATTTCCATAACATTTCAAAAGTGTGAATACAAGGGAAATGTTCTTATGTATATCTTTATCTTCTGAGAATATCAGATGTCATGATTTTATAACCATATGGGAAAGAGGAATTTGGGTTTGGAGTTTCAATGTCTTCTGACAATACAATTTGCTGCGAAAGCCCAAGATAAAAGTGCCAGAACAGAACTTCCTTCAGGCTGTGAGCCTCGATTTCAAGGAGTACAATTCAACTGCGATGTAAGTGATCTAAGACATGGAGCTACACAGGTGTACACCTTCCTTTTGATGCAGCTAGATTCCCATACATGAACACAATGCACTTTTCTCACTTAAAAAGCAATGCAGATAAAACATGAGTGTAAGACCTTTTACTATTTGAGCAATATGTAAGCAAGTTATGAACAATTAAACACAAATAAACCACAAATCTCTTGAATACTAGGAAGCAGTTACTCATGTATTTTTAACACAGGGCCGAAACAGACTTCAGAAGAAACCTAAATTATCTGCTCTATTAGTGTACATAGAATACAGCTCACAAGCAAGTGGAGAGTTGCTACAAATATGGGTGGCAGGGGAGAGTTATTCTACTTTGCAAAGTTGATGAGAGAGCCAAAATAATTTTTTGTAACACAAAATAGTTTGAGATATTTGTTTCTCTGTATTGTTCCCTATTCTGCTTTCACACAGTTTTTTCTTTGTAAATCTTAGCTTCTATGATCTCTACAGGGTGGAGAGCACAAGCTGTTTGAAATCAGGAGTATTCTATCCTCTCATTTCTGAAACACCAAAAAAGCCCGTAGATGAAAGAAGCCTAACATTGTGGAGGTTAGAAAGGGAATGGTTATGTGCACCAGAGGACGATGGAATGAGCAATATCTAGCAGCTGGCCAGAAGGAGTGAGTTGGATGCACCCCACAGTGGTATAGCAATGTCCTTAGTTTAATCTAGATCTAAGAACTGTGCTGTTTCAAGTACACAGTTAACAGTGGTTTGCTGAACCTAGAATAAACATAGGATGAAAACGTCATAAAACAAACATTACTTTAAATAAATATTTTGCAGTGATCTGAGTTTACAAACAAACATTTACATTCACTTCATATTTATACTCATAACTCAATGTCAATTTCATGAGTGGTATTAAAAATACTCATTAGGATTACTCCATAACTTAGAGGCCAGCCGGGTATCCTAGAGGAAAGGGCTGTTCAGATAGAGAAGGGAGCACCAAATATAGGATGTTTGGAGGATCCTCCCAGGAGGGGAGATGCATGTCGAAAGTAGACTATGGACTGAACATGTTTGCCACTCAATGCCTCTTTTGCAGACCAAAACACCCAAAAGGAGAGAGAGAACACAGGGGATTGCCCTGCCACAGAGACGGGGGGATGGGGGGATGGGGGTGGGAGAGATATTATCCATGGTGGTGGAAAATGGGCACTGGTGGGGGGATGGGTATCTGATCATTGTATAATTGAAACCAAAGCACAAAAAATTGTAAATCTACAACTTTAAAAAAAATAAAATAAAATAAAGGGAAAAAAATACTCATTAATATAATACAAGCAAAGATGATGTTACTGAGTAAAAGTAATCTAGTTCTAATGCCTAACTTATTTAGAATAAAACTGAATCCAGTAAATGCAATATAATCAATAAGTTGGGAGGAATTTAATTACCTGCCTTTTTGTGATCATGGAAGACATTTTAATTAAATATAAAGGCTTGCATACTTTTATCTTTAATATCTTTTTGTTTTTTAGGTATTATAATAATGACATTAATTGGACATAATTCAAGGCCCTAGAGTTTTTATATATTTCAAAAGAAGGATATATTTTTGAGGAATTTGTGATCTGTGACTATCTCAGTGATTTGTCTAAATTCACAGGGATTTGTTATTTCATATATGATCAATTAGAAATTTGGTAGAATGGAGCTCACTTGTAAGGTGAGCTTTATGCCATCTGCTTCTCCATTGTAGCATATGGCTTCTATCCTCCAAGTCACCTCCTAGTCCCTGAGAGCTGTTGGCTAGGACTTACTTATTTCAGCGATAGAAAGAAGGTAAAGGGTGATAAAAATTTAACTTCAGTAGAAAATCAGTTGGCTTTTTAATCAACTGCACCATATTTTGCTAAGATCTCATTTGCAAAGATTCTGTTAAATCTATCAACGCTGTAAAATATATGAGTATTTTATCTTCAGAGATACTTCTGTGTTGATTAAACAGAAGTTATTAGTCAAAAAATGGCCATAGAGTCTAAGTGAAGTAATGAATTGTGCTTGTTAAAACAGTTATTTTCATAAAACTACAAAGCAAGATTTTTTAAGATGGGGGTGGCAAGAGAGAAACAGAGGACATTGGTGGTGGGAAATGTACACTGGAGGAGGGATGGGTGTTGAATTATTGTATGACTGAAACCTGAACATGAACAGCTGTGTATCTCATGGTGATTCAATTAAAAAAAATAAGGATATAAGCGGTGTATCTCATGGTGATTCAATTAAAAAATAAGGAAGAATTGAATGAAGTACTGGCATTTGATCATCATCCTAAATAGTAGAGTTTTAGGATAACTACTCTAGCTAGGGGAATGGGAAGATACAAAATCGTTCAATAGGAGTTTCAATAAACAGTAAGAAAACCCTTGTGGCTGGATGATTGTTTTATGTATATAACATTGCATGTGTGTGCTTTGTTTGACAAGACAGAAAGTAAATGAAAGAGAAGATGCAAATGTCCCTCACATTTTGTTTCTTCATCTCAATATACTAGTGTTATTGAGCAATTGTCACACATTGAACAGCATAATTATTTTGAGTTCACTTTGTTATTCAGTCAAGTCTTAAACTGGGTATTATTACTACCAATTCTTACTCATCACAAAATTGAGTATTACAGGACAAAAGAACTACCTAAATTTACATTTACAAAATGTGGGCATAGGACAGAAATTAAACCAGGCAAATCCATCCTTGGAGCTCAAATTTAGCCACTATATTATAACACCCTATTATTCCTTGGATATTATTTTACTCTGAGCAAAATCCATAATTCTCACCTATACAAACATTACTTAGTTCAGGTTTGAACTGGAACATGGGACTTGGCTATCCTGTTTGTATTTTTGTCTATGATCACAAATATTAACTGTTTTCCCCTCAAAGAACACAATGCACTAATTAGAGACATATGTCACGATACACAAATAATATAAGGGAAACTATTAGGGTAAAAAGAATTTAAAATGAGTAAGAACTACTAACCAAGAGTCACAGTCTGCCTTTTTCCATCCAGCTCTTTGATGTAGGTTTTATATAATAATTATGAACATAGGAAACATTAACTATTTTCCTGCATCTGTCCAAGCGAGAAATTGGATACAACTCCTGGTATACCATGTGGAAGCTTTAATATACATCGGTGAAAATTTTGGACTGAATTGTGTCCCACAAAGGAGGTTTCATAACCTTATGTGAGCTTCTTTGGAAATAGTGTTCTTACAGAGAGAATCAAGTTCATATGGTTCATTGGTGTGGGACATTAGCCAAGGTGATAGATGTCTATTGAAAGGTAAAAGCTGGAAGCAGAGACATAAGCACAAAATGGAGAAATGATGTGAATGGCACACATGGAAAAGATAGCCATATGGCAGGAAAAATATCTCTACAAACCAAGGAATACCAAGATTGCTGGCAGACACCAAAGGTCGGAAGCGACAAAGAACAATTCTCTTCCTCTAGAGTAATTCGAAAGTGCATGGCCCACAGGCAGTTTGACCTTGGACTCTGGGCTCCAGAAAGTGAGACAGAAAATTTCCTTTAAGCCAGCTCACTTTGCAGTGCTTTATCATGACACCTATAGGAATCTAGAGCATCAAGTCATTTAAATTTCACCTGTCTTGGTTCCTTTACCTGAGGATTGGGGATTATGAATTTTCTTGAATTGCCCGGAAAGTGGTAATTGCTGAATAATTGTCAGCGATTTTAATAATTTAAAGGATGAAGATAGGAAATGGAGCATGCATATCTCCCTTTCCTCCCTTCTAGTCACCGAAATAAGCGGATTAGAGCACTGTTCTATGGAAAGCTCTTAGCACAGCAAGCATGCCAGGGCACAGATTAATTTTTAAGTTTTATCCAGGTTTTATCTGCTTTTAGAGTCTATTACCTTTGCCTTTAATTCTTCATTCTACCTACAGTTAGGGCTGACATTCTGAAGAGCAGAAAATCATAGTTTCTTTGTTATTCTTTGCTATTCATGAGGAAAAGAAAGGTAATGATATAAATATTTGGGATAGAGAATTTGGAGATCTGGAATCAAGTATTGAGTGTATCCAATCAAATCTGAATTTAGTATTCTTTTTGTGTTAAGAAGAAAATCTCAATTAGTCTCTTGAAAGCTGACTCACTTATCCTTCTTAAAAATTGAAATACGTGATTCATTGTTCAAAATTGTCAACCCTACTATAAGGTAGATTGTCACAATTTGTGGGAAATGTAATGTTTTCTTGAATACTACCTTATGCTCATATCCTCCTTGAAGTCTCAGCCATGGGACTGGTATTTGACATTTAATCCTGCTTCTCAACAATCAACCAGTGTTACCATCTTTCATCCATCATCATCACCACAACTCCTAAGGAAGGAGCAATCTGTTCAGAGCATCAATTGACAATAGAAATTAAGTGGTACTCACACTCATTTTGCAAATAAAGCACAAACATCTTCAGGACTTAGTCCAAAGTGTTCTGTCTTAGTCTTCCTGATGCGGGTTTTAATTCCTGTTATTTCATTTAGGTAAGATTTTCTAATGAGTATTTTTTTATTAGTGAAACACCATGAGATACAGTTGTAGACTTACAAATTTTCATGCTTGGGTTTCAGTTATGCAACGATCAAGTACCCATTCCTCCACCAGTGCCCATTCTCTACCACCAATGATCCCAGTAGCCCTCCCACCGCCTCACCCCCTCCCCTCACCCAGCCTCTGTGGCAGGGTATTCCCTTTTGCTCTCTCTTTCTTTTAGGGTGTTGAAGTTTGCAATAGAGATATTGAGTATTAGCCACTGTGTTCAGTCAATATTCTATTTTCAGCACGAATCTCGCATCTCTAGTGAGTCCTCCAAACATACTTTACTTGGTTTTCCCTTCTCTATCAGAGCTGCCTTTCACCTCAGCATGTGTTGCCAGTGCCAGGCTGTGGAGCAGACTTCCTGGTACTTATCTCAACTACTCTTAGGTGTTCGACTCCCATTTCCCAAGATGAGTGCAGTCTTTCTACATCTGTCCCTCTCTTTCTGACTCATTTCACTTAGCATGATACTTTCCATGTAGAACCACTTCTATGTAAATTTCATGACTTCATCTTTTCTAACAGCTGCATAGTATTCCATTATATAGATGTACCCAAGTTTCTTTAACCGGTCATCTGTTCTTGGGCACTTGGGTTTTTTCCACATTTTGGCTATTGTGAATAGTGCAGCAATGAACATACAAGTGCAGATGTCATTTTGATTGTACATTTTTGCCTCTCCGGGATATATCCCCAGGAGTGGTTTTGCTGTGTCAAATGGGAGCTCAATTTCTAATTTTTTGAGAATCATCCACACTGTTTTCGAAAAGGACTGAACCAGTTGGCATTCCCACCAGCAGTGAAGAAGGGTCCCTTTCTCACCACATCTGCGTCAACACTGGTTGCTTTTGTTCTTTTGGGTGCAGGCCAGTCTCTGTGGTGTGAGATATCTCATTGTTGTCTTGATCTGCATCTCCCGGATGATTAGTGATGCAGAGCATTTTCTCATGTGTCTTTTTGCCATGCAGATTTCTTCTTTTAGAAAGTTTCTGTTCATTTCGTCGCCCCATTTTTTGATGAGATTGGATGTTTCTTCTTGTGGAGTTCAACCAGTGCTTTGTATATCCTTGATATCAACCCCTTATTGAATGTGTATTGGGTGATTATCCTTTCTCATTCTGTAGACTGTCTTTGTATTTTGGTCACTTTATTTTGAGGTGCAGAAGTTTCTTAGAAGCTTCTTAGTCCCATATGTCCATCGCTGTTTTCACTTGCTTGGCCAGTGGCATGTCATCTTTGAAGATACCGTTCGCTTCAATGTCCTTGAGGGTTTTAAATGTACCTTATGGATTCCAGTCTGATATTGAGGTCTTTAATCCATTTAGATTTTACTTTTGTACATGGTGTTAGGTAGAGTTCTGAGCCCACTTTTTTGCATGTAGCTGTCCAGTTTTGCCAGCACAATTGGTTAAAGAAGTTTTCTTTGCTCCACTTCACATTTCTTGCTCCCTTATCAAAGATTAGATGATCATATATTTGGGAGGATGTGTCTGTATATTCAAACCTGTTCCATTGGCGTGCAGCTCTGCCTTTGTTCCAGTACTATGCTGTTTTAATTATTACTGCTTTATAGTAGAGTTTGAGGTTGGGGAGGTTCATTCCTCCCATTTTTAGAATTGCTTAGAATTGCTTTAGCTATTTGTGGGGGCTTATTGTTGCATATGGATTTCAGTAGAGTTTGCTTCATTTCTTTGAAGAATGTCATGGGTATTGTTATAGGGATCACATTGAATTTGTACAATGCTTTGGTAAGTATCGCTATTTTGACAATGTTAATTCTCCCAATCCATGAGCAGGGGCTATATTTCCATTTCCTTGTGCCCTCTTTTATTTCCTGGAGTAGTCTTTTGTAGTTTTCTTTGTACAGGTCTTTTACGTCCTTAGTTAGGCTCATTCTTAGGTAGTTGATTTTCTGGGGCACAATTGTGAATGGGATTGTTTTTTTCATGTCACTTTTTTCCTCTCTCATTATTTGTGTATAGAAAAGCCATGGACTTCTGGGTATTGATTTATAGCCTGCCACTTTACTATATAAGTCTATTATTTCTAGGAGTTTCTTGGTAGAGGTTTTAGTGTTCTCTAAGTATAGTATCATGTCATCTGCGAATAGTGAGAGCTTGATTTCTTCCTTTCCTATCTGAATGCACTTAATATCCTTTTCTTGCCTCATTGCTATTGCAAGTACTTCCAGTACTAAATTGAACAGCAGTGGAGATAATGGGCATCCTTGTCTCATTCCTGATCTTAGAGGGAAGTCTCTTAGTTTTTCCACATTGAAGATGATGCTTGTCATAGGTTTGTGTTAGATGTTTTTCAATATATTGGGGAAAGTCCCTTATATACCAATTTTAGCAAGGATTTTCATCATAAATGGGTGCTGGATCTTGTCAAGTGCTTTCTCTGCATCTATTGATATGATCATATGGCTTTTATCTTTTATTTTGTTCATATGTTAGATTATGTTGATTGATCCCCAGTATGAATCCCACTTGGTCATAGTGTTTGATCTTTTTGATGAGTTGTTGAATTCTATTTGCTAGTATTTTGTTGAGAATCTTCGCATCTGTGTTCATCAGCAATAGCGGCCTGTAGTTTTATTTTCTTGTGGTGTCTTTGTTTCCTTTTGGTATTAGAGAGATATGAGCTTAATAGAAACTGTTTGGGAGAACTTCTGTTTCTTTAATTTACTGGAAAAGCTTGAGAAGAACTCGCAAGAGTTCCTCTTTAAATGTTTGGAAAAATTTACAAGTGAATCCATCTGCACCTGGGCTTTTATTTTGAGAAGACTTTTGATTACAGTTTCAATTTCCTTGATGTTAATAGGACCATTCAGGTATTCTAGATCTTCTTTATTCAGCCTTGGGAGATTATAGGAATCCAGGAATTTATCCATTACTTCTAGGTTCTCTCGTTTCATGGCATACAGACTTTGGTTTATCTATCTTGTTTATTTTCTCAAAGGACCAGCTCTTGGTTTCATTGATCTTTCAGATTGGTTTTTGGGTTTCCATGTCGTTGATTTCTGTTCTAAGTTTTATGATCTCTTTCCTTCCGCCTGTTTTGGGCTCCTTTTGTTGGTCCTTTTCTAATATCTTGAGCTGTGAAGTCAAGTTATTTATGTGGGCCCCCTCTTCTTTACTGAGAAATGCATGCAGAGCTATAAATTTTCCCCTTAATACGGTTTTCGCTGCATCCCATAGGTTCTGGTAGCTCGTTTCTTCATTCTCATTTGTTTCCAGGTATCTGGTATCTTTTTATTTCTTCCTTTATTTCTTTCCTGACTCACTCATTGTTCAACATTCAGTTCTTTGATTTCCAGGTGTTTGATTTGGTTTTCTGTGTCTATACATAATTAACTTCTATCTTCAGTGCATCATATTCTGAGCAGATACAATGTCTATCCTGAATCTCTTGAGGTATGCTTTGTGGCTCACACATGGTCTATTCTGGAAAATGTTTCGTGTGCACGGGAAAAGAATGTGCATTCTTTTTGGGGGAGATATAAAGTCTTGTATACATCTATTTACTCTCTGTCTTCTATTTCTTCCTTCGGAGCCATTATTTCCTTGCTGAGTTTTAGTACTATTGATCTATCCAAGGGTGATAAGGTGGTGTTGAAGTCTCTAACTACTATTGTATTGCTTGCAATGTCTTCTTAAGGTCCTTTAACAGTTGTTGTAGGTATTCGGCTGGTCCCTCATTGGGTGTGTATATGTTTAGGAGTGTGATTTCTTCCTGATGTACATATCCCTTGATTAATAAAAGGTGGCCTTGACTGTCCTTTTTAATATTTTTCAACCTGAAATATATGTTGTTCGATAATATTAAGGCCACTTCAGCTTTTTTGAGGGAGTTGTTTGCTTGCAGGTTTGTTTCCCATCCTTTGACTTTGAGTCTGTGTTTGTTCTGATTGTTCAGATGTGCTTCTTATAGGCAGCAGAATATTGGGTTTTGTCTCTGAATTCATTTTGCCACTCTGTGTCTCTTTGTGTGTGTGTGTGTGTGTGTGTGTGTGTGTGTGTGTGTGTGTTTAATAAACAGATTTTATTTGGAGGATTTTTAAGGTGTGGAGGGGGGGAGAGTAAAAGAGAGTAACGGTACACAGGTACTCAAGAGAGAACACGGGCTTCTCCAAGGGCGGAGAAAGCCTCTGCACGCATACCAGCATTATACAAGAAAGCATGAAAGTACACATCTCAAGAGGGGAGATGCAGGCGACACATGTGCTCAGCCGCCACATGTGCTCGGCCACATGGGCCTAAGCAACACATGGACTTAGGGCAGCATATGCGCTTCATATCTTTTAATTGGTGAATTTAAACCATTGACATTGAAAGAGATTATTGTTATGGGGTTTTGTGTCATCAATCTGTAAGGGATTGTTGTGCTTGTAGGGGTTTGTCTTTTCTTACAGTGGCCTCTTTAGTTTGGTTTTGAGTCTATGGAGTTCCTGAGCTGTTGTTTATCCACAAAATAGTGTACTGTTTCTTCAAGTTTGAGTGAGAATTTAGTCGGATAAAGTATTCTTGGTGAAGTGCTTATTTCAGTGAGTTTTTCACTATATCCCACCTTTGCCTTCGAGCTTGGAGGGTTTCTTCTGATAGGTCTGCTGTGAATCTAAGGGGTGCTCCATTGTATGTTTTTTCTTCTTTGACCTTGCTGCTTGCAGTACTGTGTCTCTATCGGTGGCATCCATCATTTTAATTACGATATGTCTTGGAGTGTTTTTGTTAGGGTCTCTTTTACCTGGCACATTTCAGGCTCCTTGAATCTGGATGCCTGCATTGTCCAACTCTGGGAACTTTTCAGCAATGATTTCTTTAACAGTGGCTTTTTCATTGGGATTGTTTTGCTGACCTTCTGGTACTCCAATGATTCTAAAGTTGTTTTTCTTGGAATCATCCCCTAGGACTCTGATGCACTCAAGAGCTATTTTGAGGTCTCTTGCCAATTGTTTGTTGTTGCCTGTAGGCTTCCTGCAGTTCATCTTCCAGCTCACTGATTCTGTCTTCAGCTGTAGCCATTCTACTGTTGAGAGCACACACTGAGTGTATTATTTCATCTACAGAATCCTTTATTCGTGACATTTCTGTACGTAGCTTTCCACTTTCTGCTCTCATTTCTTCCCATAGTTTCTCGATTGTTTCTTTCATGTCCTCCTTTAATTTACCGAATATCTGTCTCACTGTTTCTTTGAGTTTATTGAACATCTTCATTGCTTCATATTGTAATTCTTTATCAGAGAGCTCCCTTATTGAGTAATACCTATTGAGACTTCTAGACTCTTGTCATGGTCCTCCCCGCGTGATAGGGATTTGCGTTGTTTCTTCATGTTGTTGTGGTGGTATGGAAACTGAGATGTTACATAAGATTGCTGGATATGAGTAATTTACCTGCGGCTGCTCGGAGAGCCCGGCAAGCTACCAAGAGTATTCGGTATGCCAGACACAGTAACAACAAAGTCTCCAATGGAGACGTTACTGGGCCCACTCGAGCAAATCGATGATCAACGGGAGGGCCTTTACCTTTACCTTTACCTTTACCTGCGGCTGCTGGCCCCAAAATAGGCCATGCCCCCTTCTGGAAAGGCCATGCCCACCTCTGCAGAGGCCCTGCCCCCTACAGGTACCTGGTGTGTGTGTGTGTGTGTGTGTGTGTGTGTGTGTGTGTGTGTGTGTGGAGGGGTACAGACTTGGGAGAGGGAGAAATCTGGGCACAGCATCTTAGATGAATAGGAAGGGGCTGAGGGATAGTGGGCAGTCCAGGGTCCCAGGGTCTGGGGCTTTTGTGCGGGGCAGGCGGAGTCCTGGGTTCGAATATTCACTGACTTGGGAGATGGAGAAAACCAGGTGCAGCGTTAGGATGAATGCGGGCCTAATGAGTAATTTATCTATTCAGTTAGAAATTTATTTCCTTCCAGTATTTCCAAGACAGAGTAAGATATGAAGTAGAGGAAGACAGAGCTAAACACGTAGCACTAATATATAGGACTAAAAAATATGATTCATTCATTCACTATATATGCATATATATACAAATTTATATATTCTGTTTCTGTACTCCAGATTAAACTAACTCCAATAACTTAAGTATAAATTTCAAGGTATCTATTCAGCTCACACATATGTAATCAATATTTAGATTTTTATTTTTTGTTATATTTATTTTTAATTCTGACTTTAGTATGCTACTTATATTTCCAGATTGTACCATTCTATTGAATGACACTATGTCTTCAGCATATTTTCTCTCATATAACTCTTATACCTAGAGTTACATTTTTATTTCCTTTTCCTATAAATTTTCTACTCACATTAAAAGATCCAACCCTAAAACTTATTGTATTATGGCTTTTAAATTTAATTTAAATAGAACTTACCATAATATTTAGCTGTATCATAGTAGCCCAAACATAATTCTTCTCTAAGTTTACCACACCACTGAAGTAAGTTTTGAGGTAAACAATGCTATTCTATGGAGGTAAAATAATATTTTGGTGATAGAACCATATATGATGGTTCTTAGGTGTACAGAGATCACATCTGACAGTGTTCAGACCAATGTTGGGCCCAGGATTGAACCAGGATGGCTACATGCAAAGCAAGCGCTTTAACCCTGTACTGCATTTTCAGTCCAATTTCTTTCTTTCTTTCTTCTTCTTTTTTTTTTTAATCAGGTGACTTTGGGAATGAATCTAAGAACAGAAACTGGTTTTCAGGAAGGCCAACCATTTGAGTAGAGGGTTGGAACTTTGAATATTCCTCATTCCTTCCTCTTTTTCTTCCCAAAATCCAGGCAGGGTAGCTAAAAATGAAGTTAATCAATCAGTGTTCAATGATTTAATCAATCATATCCCTGATGAACACGGATGTGAAGAGTCTCAACAAAATATTAGCAAATGGAATCCAACAACTCATCAAAAATATTGCCCCTGAATGCCTCTTTAGCAAACCACAGCGCCCAAAAGGAGAGACAGACTAAAAGTAACGCCCTGCCACAGAGGCAGGGTGAGATGAGGGGTATGGGGGGATGGTAGGGATATTGGGATCATTGGTGGTAGAGAATAGGCACTGGTGGAGGGATGGGTACTCTATCATTGTATAACTGAAACCCAAGCACAATAATTTGTACGTCTACAACTGTACCTCATGGTGTTCCACTAATAATAATTTTTTTAAAAGAAAGATCATACACCACAACCAAGTGGGATTTATCCCGGGGATGCAAGCATGGTTTAACATTCGGAAATCAATCAACATAATCCATCCTATCAACAAAAGTAAAGATTAAAACAATATGATCATATGAATAGATGCAGAGAAAGCATTTGACAAGATTCAACACCCATTTATTATGAAAATCTCAATGAGGAAAATCTAAGGGCCTTTCCTCTAAGATCAGGGACAAGACAAGAATGCCCACTCTCACCACTTCTGTTCAATATAGTGCTGCAAGTACTTGCAATAGCGATTAGGAAAGAAAAAGATACTAAGGGAATATAGATAGGAAGGGCTGGAAAGATAGCACATAGGGTAGGGCGTTTGCCTTGCATGCAGCCAACATAGCCGACACGAGTTTGGTTCCTCCGCCCCTCTCAGAGAGCCCGGCTAGCTACCGAGAGTATCTCACCCTCACAGCAAATCCTGGCAAGCTACCTGTGACATATTTGATATGCCAAACACAGTAACAAGTCTCACAATGTTACTGGGACTACTCGAGCAAATCAATGAACAACGGGAGGACAGTCACAGTGACAGTGACAGATAGGAAAGGAAGAAATCAAGCTCTCACTATTTGCACATAGTATGATACTATACCTAAAGAATTCTAAATTCTCTACCAAGACGCTCCTAGAAACAATAGACTTGTATAGTAAAGTCGCAGGCTATAAAATCAATACCCAAAAGTCCATGGCCTTCCTATTCACAAATAATGAGACAGAGGAAATTGACATGAAAAAAGCAATCCTATTCACAATCGTACCCCAGAAAATCAAATATGTTGGAATCAGCCAAACTCAGGAGGTAAAGGACCTTTACAAACAAAACTATAAAATTCTACTTCCATAAAAATTTAAAGAAGACCGTTTGGAGAGCATTGCAGTAGGTGACTTAGAATAGAGTTAGGGGGAGTGACATTTTAAGAGGTGCTTTGTGCCATCTTATACCTTGTCCTAATTTTTGTATTTGACTGAATTTTTTGTCTTTTGATATGAGAGATAGATTAGATAGAAAGATTATCTGCTGATTATCTCATGAAAAAGTGCATTTCCTTAATTTGATAATCCCTCAAGCAAATTATTGAAACTCAAGGGAAGTTCAAGGGATTATGAAAACGTTGAATTTATAGACAATCATAAATATAAGCAATAAGTTGGATTTCTAATTGACATCTTGAATAGGAGTGGGTATTGTAACTTAACATCTATAGCTGATTGTTCAGAAGCACTGGTAAAATGTTTGGACATTCAACCGACATCAGAAGGCAGGGCATCATATAGGTTGAATCTTTACAAAGATAAGTAGCTTTTACAGGGAGAAGATTTGGCCCCACCCAGTTATGCTCAGGGCTCTTTCCTGGCCCTGTACCTGGGAACACGGCTGGTACTGTTTGGAGGATCTATATGTGGTGCCATGGATTAAACTGGTGTGGGCTATAGAAGAGGCAAGAGACTTATTCCCCATACTATCTTCCTATCCCCAATAGTAAAATACCTTTGGTTATGATTTTTGTCCTCCTGTATTGTGAATTCATTGGAAGCGTTGTTCATATCTAGTTCAATTTCACAAGTGTTTAGACCAATATACACAATAGGGTAGGATTTCCCTAACAACATACTTAATGTATAATGAATAGAAACATAGGGAACACTAAAAAAGAGCAGAATCAAAGAAACCACAATATCTTTTGTATTCCTATATCCCCCTCTTCTCTAATTCTGACTTAACAGATCAGAGACTAAGTTTTAACTTCTCTTGAGAGATGTGGTTTGCATTCACTTACACAAGGTAAATGTGAAAAGAGTTAATGTATAGATATTTAAAATAAAAATTGGACCTTGTCTGTAGAATATTATGCTTATGGAAGTTGTATTGCACATGATGGTTTAATAACATAAGTTAACTATTAGTAGTTTGGGGTTAGATTAGTTTCTTGGCAGTCTAAATTGAGCAATGTTCAGAATAGAACAGTTTTTGGAGGCAGATATTGCCAAATATTCCTCTATATCCCCATACTTTCTGACACTTGATGATTGCAGTGAATTTCCTCTGGTGTAAAGATAATGTGATTGTGCCAGAACATTTTTAGGGAGGATGTATTGGAGAAAGCAATGGAAAGACAATGCTTCATGGGCAGTGAGAGTTTGTTTTGTATGATTTCCTGTTGGAAATATGCAGGAGGAGTGAGAGGGCACTGTAGCACTGCCCTCCCATTGTTCATCGATTTGCTCGAGCGGGCACCAGTAAAGTGTCACAACAAATTGTGAGACTTGTTGTTACTATTTTTGGCATATCAAATACATCACAGGGAGCTTGCCAGGCTTTGCTTTATGATAAGAAATGCTCGGTAGCCTGCCAGGCTCTCCGAGAGGGGCAGAGGAATTGAACCTGGGTCAGTCACGTTGGCCATGTGCAAGGCAAATGCCTTACCCGCTGTGCTATTGCTCCAGCCCTGAGTGAGAGGATAATCATACCTAAATAAACTATATTCTAAGTCAAGGCCCAAGGCAAGTTAACATAAAATCTTTTTCTTTTCATCAAAGATCAATTGAGTATCATAGTTATTATGGCAACTGGCAATTTATGATCACGAAACCACAATATAAATTCAATTGACTTGATCTCAATATGTGTGTCTCCATTGAAGTGAATTTACTTATTCATTCAATTGGCAAGAGGAATTTATTGAGTATCCAACCTTACATATGAATGTATAGATAAAATAAATAAGATTACCTAAATACTATTATCACTTGCTTAATGAAGTGTCACGTTTACAAAAACACAGGGAGGCATGTAATTAAGGATCAGAGTAAGTGATCATTGGAATTTAAATGAAAGAGCATTATTTGTTTCTTAATATTTAGTGAAAGATCAGAAAAGACAAAAATATATGTTATTAGTAAGAAAATATAAGAACAATTCCAGGTAGGGGAAAGAATAGTAAAAATAGTGATGGACATATGTATAGACGTACAAGGAAAGAATATATGTCCGAAGTACCTCTGAGGTTCATTAGAATATTTTTCCATTATTGTAATGAATTAGTACAACAAACCAGAATTGGTATAAAGTCCTCTTGTACCCTAATATTTAGAATCCTGATTTGTCAGAGAGGTTATAGCTATAAGGGTAGTGGACTCTGATTCTGAAAATAAAAAGTGTACTCTCAGTATTGAAGTTTGAGTGGTAGAATAAAGTCATCATTCCTGTGAAAAACCTGAGGAAATCATGGCCATAAAGTCATTTGCTAAGCTGGAGATAATTCCCTGACAACATTATGTTTTAACATCAGTTTCTCATTGAGTAGGAACTAAACACCGCCTTAAGAATTCAATGTTTGTCCTTTGTGTTTTTTCAAAGAAACGTGCATAAACATATCAATAAGTATGACCTTAGTTATTATTGCTAAATTGCTCTGCCATCTTCTGGTAAGATGCTACGATTCAGTTACTTGACAGAACTGTTTAGAAAGCTGCTAAATATACACATCTGGGGATATTGTGACATGCAATATGTACTCAGAATCTTCCCTCATTCTCTGAACTTCTTAAGGTTATAGAAGTATAAGATAAGTGAAGAAAATCATGCAGCTTGTTAGCATCTATAGCACTTCTTGTCCATTAAAAATTAATATCAAAAATGTATTGACGAGAGCCACAAACTAGGGTTTTTCTGGGGTTTCCCCTCATTACCCTAAAACTACATTGATTCCCAGTTGACTAACAATGACAAACTTCTAACTAAATATGGCAACAAGGTATCTTAAAAATTGCTTGTAGAAGTTTATGTTTAACAAAACTTTTTAAACACTGTTTGACATTTATGTAGCTGAATGTACTCATATTAAAACCCAGTAAGTATGTTACCGTGAATAGGCACTCATTCATGTATGGATGTAATATAAACTGAAATATTAAAATAGACACCACAGAAATAAAATTTAATCAAAGAACATGTTTAATAATTACAGAACTGAAATAAATTGTGATATTCATTATAGTATTAAATAACAATGACACTATTGATATGCATTCAAGAGGAATATGTATACAGCAGTAATAAGGAATGCATTTTTTGCTATATGCAAAAGAATGTTTATGTACAAATGATATAATTCTGGTTACTAAAATTTTATAAATTGGCAAGAAAAACAATTCCAAAAAGAAATGGCGTGGTATTTGGTGTTCTACAAGGTGTTGCTTCTGTGTGTGTCTACATTGAAATATACATACCAATAAATAACTTTTAAATTTTGATACTTATCTATATGTAAACCATATTTTAAGACAAAGTTAATCAAAATTTAAGAGTCCAAGTATTGCGTCTCTAATTTTATTATATAGTTCTTGCTTGTCTAAATGGCATGGTATTTCTCAAATATTCTCTGGTTATTTCAGGTTCAGAGATTTGTGGGTTAGTTGTTGCAGTTGTTGAAACTACTTTTCATGTACATTGTATAACAACTATGCTTCCAAAGAAATGTTAAGTCACACTTACTAAAATATATTTTATTATAAAGTACTTTTATGTTTATGTCATGGATAAGAAAAAAACAAGGTATAAGTTTATATCACTTTAAATATATATTTTATTTCGAATTGTGAAATGCCATAAAGCAAACGAGTGAATTGTTCAATTTTCTTCCCCTCACTGTCAGGATCACAACGCTTTTTAAAACAGTGTGTGGTGCCAGGAGCTAGGCAAATAATTGGTGAATGAGAGAAAGTTTATACAAACTACCTATGGCCTTTTGAGAATGGGGTTGTAACTAAAGCTGTATTTTTTTTCAGAAACCTATTTTGCCTCATCACTTTTTCTTTGCAAGACTCATATATTTTGAACAATTTTGGCTGTTAAAGATGTCCAGTGGGTGTTAGAAGCAAAATATGTCAGCTCTCATAGAAATCATTTCTATACAGAAAGTAAAATATTTGACTAAAGTTTGGCAAGAAGCTTTTGCATTTCTTCCTTGACATAAAATGTCCTCTGAAGATATCAGATAACTAGATTTTGGATAGACTAGCTTTAGATCATCATTTTCGTGGGAAATGAAAGCAATCTTTCATGAGGAACATTGATAGGAAGCAGTTAGTGGTCTATAAATTGAAGCAGTAGTAGAGGCCTGGTGGTCAAAGAAGGTATAGTAATACTTAGAATCCTTGACATATGTATAATTAAGAATAATATAATTACACGTATGTATATCCCTAATAGTACATATTATATATGTGTATTAAATATACATAATCTAGGCTCAAATATACAATTATTCTGGTGAGAATAGAGTATTGTCTGCTTTCATCCAAGAGGATAAGCAGAGTTAGTTACTTCTGAGCTATGTCTGTGAGTAGACTAATTCAATCATAGGATGAGGTTGTAGTTGTAATGTTGAGCTGGTATATGTGATGGTAATTAGTAACCACTGTAATATAGCATGGGGGCTTTATTTTTTTTTTTGCTTTCAAATCTTACTCTTCCTGTATCACTATGATCCTATGAGCCCATGCGGAAGAAAGGATGATAATTTTCATAATGATACTGTTCCTGATTGTTCTAACCTGAGTAGGTGAACATTCCTACTTTGAGAGTCACACAGTTCTCTTGTCCTATGGAGACACTCATGTTGGTCCTGGCCATAAACTAACTCAGAAGTTGATTTAAATCTTAAGGATTGGCCAGTTCTTGACAAAACTGACACCAAAGTCTTGAATTCAGAGGTGACCCACAGACGGAGGACTTCCATGCTCCATTTACCATTCAGACCTTAGGTTTTCAGATAGTTGTGGATAGCCTAACTTAGAAGTATGGGCCAGAGCAATAGTACAACGGGTAGGGTGTTTGCCTTGCTTGATGCCAACTCAGGTTCTATCCCTGGCAACCCATGTGGTCCCCAGGCACCACCAGGAGTAAGTCCTGAGTGCAGAGCCAGGAGTGAACTCTGAACATCGCTTGATGTGACCCAAAAGGCAAACAAAACAAAACAAAAAACCCTAACTTAGAAGTATGACAACTGAGGAATGAAAAAAAAAATCAAGTGCTTTTATGCCAGTTTTGTTAGCCAGACTCTTGGAGATGTCATTCTTTAACATTGTCATTCTATTACCCAGACAGGTAAGCAGATCCCTGAAATTTTTGGAAAAGCCATCAGTAGGAAGACATATTTGCAAATGAGACAGAAAAAGGTAGCATGACAAGGTTCAAGCTAGGAATATCCACAGATGCTGACAGATTTCCTTAGGAAGGAAACTGAGGTGGTCAGAAGAAGAAAGAAAAAATGCTGAGCACTATCTATAGCTAAAACTGACTGAATAGCATAATGCACTTAATATTTGCCCTGGCAATTCCTATCTTCACACACTCACAACTATGCAGTGGATGGAGAATTTTTTCCTGTTACTCCACCAAGGAAGACTCAAAATGTGAGTGTTTCACCTGTCCGTCTTCAGTCTCTTTCTAATTCTGCAGCTTTATTTTAAGGTAAGTCTATATGAATAACAATATCTAACTCCACCAGGGTCTTCAGTCTCTTGATGATACCTGGGATACGATCCCACCCACAGTCAATTTGGGAAGGAAGAAAATCCCATATTAACGCATATATCTTTGCAACTCCATCCACTGTCTGCAAATAAAAGTTACTCACTATTGTTTACAGTTGCAAGGAAAAGACATTTAAGATCAGCAAAAAACTGTCCACAGAAGTGGTGTTTGTCAATTTGGGGTTGAAATGTGTTCCTTTCATAAATAATAATTGAAACTTCAAAACAGATACTTCTGTTGTGAGAGAAGAGAGAGAAATAATTCAATCCTGCTTTTCCAGAAATCCAGATAAAGAGGACAGGTTTGTTTTCTTTCATTTTCTTTGAGAGTAATGATAACTTTTGGCTACTTTCCTCACTCTTTATGTTTTATTTTTGTGTGTACAACTATGTAAAGTGACTAAATTGTGAGACTTCTGAGTGTATAAAAGCAAAATTTCAGGGTTTTGTTCTTGTTGTTACAAAATAAAAGAAAAGGAAAATGTTGGCTTTTTTCCCCTTTTCTTTCCTCAAGAATATTGATCTTTTTTGAGCTGACAGAATATTGCTAGCCTAACCTGGTTTGGAATTCTTTCAGTTTTGAAACTCACTGAAACCAACCAACTTTATTTTTTACTAATTTGTTTTTTATTTGTGTGTTGTACTTTACCAGAATTGTTTGAAACTACCTTTTAATTTTTATTAGAAGGAGTTTTTTGTATTAAGGGTTTTATTTTCTTTGAGTTTATCTTTAGTGAATTTTCTTCCAAATTAGAGAAATCAGAATAATTCCATGTCATGCTTGTTATACTTATTTTGTGCAGGAAACATCATCTAGAAGTTTTTGGTTTCTTATTTTATTAGATTAAAATACGTTGTGCTACTTTTTTCACCATCTAATATTATTTAGAGTTTAGGAATATAATGTCGAAAAGAGCTGTGCTTTGATTAAGGAAGTAAGGTTCCCCAAACAATGAAATAAAAGTTCCAATCATTTTGAAGTTTAATTATCATCTAAACACTGTTGGTCTTCAATCTGATGAGTATTTACCATTTATCTCTTTGTGACATAAAAATCATTTAAAATATTAACATGAAAATAAATAAAAATAAATTTAGTATTTAATCTATATTCCATGCACATGTTCTCTAAGAGTTAAACAAATACTGATTTTGAATAACTGCTAGAAAGCACAAACAATTTCAGAAGTGTGTAAAATTTCTTAAAGGTGAGTGGTTGGGGAGACATTTAAACTACATGCCAGGACCTTAAGTAGTACTGAAGGCTCCTGTAGGTTCTTAATCTTAGAAATTCAAATGGGGCTTCTTGTGGTTCCCTGTGTTGGGTCTCAACTTTTTGCTTGTCCTACAATCATGCCAAGCAAAATGTTGAAAATCAAGGATATTATGCTCAAAACCCATTAAAAGGATGGCACATCCACAAAAACAAACAAACAAACAAACAAAGGAAACAAAATGAAGGACAAAGTGATGTTCAAAGTGTGATGTGGCAGATAATTGTAGTTACACTTTTGATCATTAGGAACAAAGAAAAGGCTGAGAAATGAAGATTTTCGGGCCTCAAATTTGACTATTAAGGTGATGAAATAAATTAAGAGTGCAAATAAACTTTATTAAAGATGTGAAAATTTTAAAAAATAAAGAAATTCAAACGGACTTCAATTGATGGTGAAATAAGTGTTTTGTCTCATTTATCTTTTTCGTGCATACTTATCAATGAGACTTTGAAATTTATATCTCAAAAACTAAAATAATAAAACAAAAATCACCCTTTGCACCTATATCTTTTTCCAAAACAAAATAAATAAGCAACAAACTATAAAAACTAATTGCCAGTATAATATGGCTATCTGAATAGAAGTGGGAATTGTTGGAATGGAAGGATTATAGTAAGTTTATATCTTTATTTTATTGTGTATGATGAATCATAAGTTCTATTCTATTTCATGAAATTTTAGATTTCTGATGCAATGTAATAAAAATACCACCCTTCTTTAATGACTTAAACTTAAGGTAATGATGGACATAGGCATAATATAGAAATGATGTAGATTTTTGCTTCTTATTTATTTTAGTGTTTGGTGACAGGATTTGGAAAATATTATTTTACTATATGCATAGGTTTTTTGTTCTAAAAAATGCACAATAA
Organism: Sorex fumeus; assembly: GCF_029834395.1. Taxonomy (NCBI): domain Eukaryota; kingdom Metazoa; phylum Chordata; class Mammalia; order Eulipotyphla; family Soricidae; genus Sorex; species Sorex fumeus. The sequence goes on along the minus strand of NW_026606134.1, from coordinate 4,156,426 downwards.
ACTCCATTCAAATTCAAGGAATTCATCAATTTAAATAATTGAATCTCTGGACTTAAAAACCCAATGACCTAATTTGAGAATCTCTTGCACAGTTTTCTTGGATATAAATAAAATATTACCATCTATTTTTTAAAAGATATCTCTATAAGTTAACTTGCTAACCTTGGAAATAATGATTATTATTTACACAAACACACTTCTGGATTTCAACTTGAAGTTCATTATTAGGATTGTTGTGAAACTGCTAGGTAAGTAAGTAAATGTAACTAATTCATTTACCAAATATTAACTGTGCATTGGCCTTGTACCAAGAGTGGTTCAATGATGCCCTTGTGAAGAAAGCAACACAGAAAGAAACGAACACAGGAGATGAGACAATATGAATCTATTTCTGAAATTTATCATTAGATCGACTGGATTCCACGGGACATCAAAAGATCACGTGGCCACCCACCTACGAGATGGTCAGACTTCTTCGTTAAGACCCTGAATGATCAGTTTGAGGCTGTTCGTGTTTCTAGAATGAGCAGATGCCATTAGGCTACATTAGTATGCCACAGGGACGAATGGAAACATTACTGGCGCCTGCTCGAGCAAATCGATGAGTAACGGGATGTCAAGTGATCAGGTGATCATTAGATCTTATTATTACAGGTATAATTTATATACAGCATGTTATCATACAATGCACATGATTATGCATTCTGTTTGTGTAATATGTACCTTTAAGGATATAATGCAAATAGTATGTACTTATTCAAATTACATTTATTTAAATAACTACTTAATAATGTAGCTATATATGTATATCCTATATACATCCAGATGCATAGGTCACTTCACTGTCACTGTCCTCCCGTTGTTTGATTTGCTCAAGTGGGCCCATTAACGTCTCCATTGTGACAATTGTTACTGTGTTTGGCATATTGAATACGTCAAAGATAGCTTGCCAGGCTTTGCCATGTGGGCGAGATATTCTATGCATGTCACTGTCACTGTCCTCCCATTGTTCATCCATTTGCTCGAGCGGGCCCAGTAACGTCTCCATTGTGAGATTTTGTTGTTACTGTGTTTGGCATATCGAAAACGTCATGGGGAGCTTGCCAGGCTTTGCCTTGCGGGCTAGATACTCTCTGTAGGAATCGAACTTGGGTGGGCCATGTTGGCTGCTTGCAAGGCAAATGCCCTACCGCTGTGCTATCGCTTCAACTGGAGCAATAGCACAGCAGGTAAGGTATTTGCCTTGCACGCGGCTAGCCTGGCCGACCCGAGTTCGATTCCTCCGCCCCTCTCGGAGAGCCTGGCAAGCTACCCGTGATGTATTCAATATGCCAAACGCAGTAACAGTGTCTCACAATGGAGACATTACTGGGCCCGCTGGAGCAAATGTTCTATGCATATTTTCTAAGACTTACAAGGCTTAAATAGGTAAAAGCATGGAGAAAAATGTGAGAAAGACTTACCACTTTACTTGACATAACTTGGTGCATGATCAATATGTTTTTTACTTCTGTTTGTGATCCTAAATTAATCCAATTACTAATTACACAAATGGTCTTGAAGATCATTATCGAGAGTTAAGTGCTAGAAGATTGAAACAAACACAAATAACTGCAGACAGAAAATGACTAACTCTGTTTTGGGAAAATGTTGAGGCTTTCTTCACAGAAAAGCTATTGAGCTAAAGTTCAAGTAGCAATGTAGCACTGCCCTCCTGTTTTTCATCGATTTGTTCGAGCTGGCGCCAGTAACGTCTCCATCGTGAGACTTGTTGTTACTGTTTTTGGCATATTGAATATGCATAGTAGCTTGCAGGGCTCTGCCATGTGGGCGGGATACTCTCCGTAGCTTTCCAGGCTCTCCGAGAGGGAAGGAGGAATCAAACCCAGGTTGGCCGTGTGCAAGGCATACCCACTGTGCTATCGTAAACTTTAAACAGTTAAAATTTCTTCAGCTGATGAAACAAAGAGAAGAAAGCTTGAAGATTGATATTGATGTGTGCAAAATTATGACATTCAATAAAGATGCAAATGTTTGTGCAGGTAGATAGATAGGAATAAGGATTTGCTTCTGTTCCATCAGGTGGGAAGGGTGATTCTGTGAAATAACATTGGTTCATAGCTGAGGAACCATATATTTGAATTTGGTGAGTTTTATTTTGTCCTTTATGAACATTAAGGCCATTAAATGCCATTCTGTAGAAGTCAAACTATGAATTTAAGCTACAAAAACATGAGGCTAGTCCCTGATCTTCATTTTGTTAATTTGTCAGATGGAAATAGTAGCTCACAATATATAGTTATTTTTTTCTTCTTTAAATATAATAAAGCAAGGAGCCTTCTTTTATCAATGCTTGACATATGGTTAGCATACAACAGATATCAACCACTAGAGTGAAAACCTATTTTGTAAAATTAAGCATTCCCATCCCATTATATAATCCTTTCCTTCACAATATTCCTGACCTTTGTCAGGCCAAGCAAAATTTTATAATATTGGATTATGAAACTCTAAATTTTTATGGGAAGTGATTTTTAAAAAGACTAAAATATTTTTAAAGTCCACTGACTTTATTAAGAATCTTTCTGAAAGTAGTTTAGAATATATAAGTATTTTATTTCAAAGCACAGGATGTTGTTATACGACTAGAGAATCAAAAGAAGGTGCCTTAAAGAATGCAGGATGTAAAACAGTTTTTCAATTCCTCCTCCATCACCGCTTCATCTTTCCATTGTGTCTTGAGCTACACTGGTGGTACTCAGGAGCTACTCCTGGTGTGTATTGCTCAGAAATTGCTCACTTTGGTGCATCAGAAACCATAAGAAGCTGGGTATTGATCTCTGAGACCTCTAAATATATGCAAGCTTTTCCAGTCCTCGGAGTTCTCCCTGGCCCCACCCTGATATATATTTCTTTTTTTTTTCTTTTTTTTATTTTTACTTTCTTTTTTTTTTCTTTTTTTTATTAGTGAAAAACCATGAGGTACAGTTATAGGCTTACAAATTTTGTGCTTGGGTTTCAGTTATACAATGATCAAGTCCCCATCCCTCCACCAGTGAACATATTGGAGTGATGATAGAAGAGATGAACCTCATTGGCCTCTAGGAAAGATGAAAAAATGGATGCATCTGTGTGAGGAGTCGTTTGCTTGGTCTTCCAATTTTCCAGAACTCTCAATCAGTGGGAAGCCTTCCATCATCACATTTATTGGCATTGTTGTCTGGACAGTTTCCTTTACAATGTCCCATATAAAGGTCATACACTTCCATTCCAATGGTCACCGTATGCAAGTGTATCCCAGCAGCTGATCGTAGAATTGTTGACAAGAGAATAATTTGTTGGTATGGAAGGAAAAGTTCTGGTATCAATACTTGACTGATATTGCTCTTCATTTTTCAAACAATTTAAATAACCTCTTCGATATTGATATATTGGAAAATGCACAAAAGTGACCAGACTTTGAGAAGCTCCTATGTAGAGTACTGAAATAAAGCTGATGTTTCATTAGTAGTCCTGCAAACAGGGACTTTGCATCCTCATTGCCAAGAAGTGTGACTGATATATTGAGAATTATTAGAGTTTAAGGGTTGATGTTTTGTTTTCTTTTCCAAATTGGGAGATAGACAGATTATTTATCCTTTAATCTCCTTCAATCTAATTTTCTTCCCTGTGAATGGGACTAATTATACCTGATCTTCACCCAGTTTTAAGGATTAAGTGTTTTAATACAGAAGTTTCATTTTTAGTTTTATCAATAATTACTGTGATCCATATAACCTATTTATCCAATATCCTTTAATTTTCTTAGTTTTAACTTCCACTCACCTAAATACCCATATTTAGGTGCATATATTAGTTTTGGAGAAGTACGTGAAAAATTATTGTGCTTTGCAAAAATAAAATCCAGTTGTGGATCAAATTACACCCCAGTGGGACCACAGTGGATATATGATGGTGTATCTTACAGTGATTGGGGTGACTAATTTGATTTAGTTGGTTTATGTCATATAGGTTTTTATAGGTAAAGTGATCAAAATGTGTAATAGTATTTATTTATCAGCATTTTCATAAAAGTCATTGCTGGGAAAAAAACCTCTCGTGAAGACCATTTTTACTTGTGAATTCTTCCGTGTGTAAAAAAGAGCTATTAAATTAATAAACTCAGTATAATGATTTAACATATGTATCAATTCTGTGGACTCAGTTTGATAGCTGATGCTTGTAACAAATTTCCTAAAATCATGCCTTATTTTCTCTAACAGTGGAGTAGTATTATGGAAAATTGTGTGACCACCAACACTCACATTATAGGATCATCCTCATAAGCACCTTATTTTGTTCAGTTTTGAAACAAATAGAATCTTAAAGAATTTAATCACTGGTTTCAAGAAATGTAGTGCAAAAAATATTAGTATAAAATGCAGTGTATATTTAGCATTTCTTAAATATTGATTATTAGTTTTCAGACATGTCAGCCATTTGAAACCTTATGAAATCCTTGATAGAAAGACAATTTTATTCAGTTTATTCTATAAAATCAATAGAATAACGGTAAAGGAACTATGAGATTTTTACTTGACGTGTAGCTTATATATTGAATTTTTCTCCAAATCATATTGTCAATGAAAATTTCAAAATATCAACAAAAATAACATCTTAAGAAATAATTTGAATAGATTTTAATATCAAATTTTCCTAGAGTTTTAGATTTAATATTATAAATATACTTCCTATGGATATCACACCCCCTATAAGCTCTTTTTTATCGACCACAAGCAGAAAAACCTGCAATTCCCCTATTTCTGGACTTGATTCCTTGCTTATACACTCCTTTGACTTTAACTCCTTGCAGATGTTACTAATAGTAACAGAAAAATAAGAGATTTGGAATTCCTACTTGTTCTATTCTATTCTATAAAGTTATCTTATCTAGAGAGCTAGAATGAGAAACTGTTTATGTTATATTATTATCAGTAATTCTCAATGAGACTTTAATTGCCTTAATTTCTGTTCTGAATGTGGAGTCTGGGATGTGTGCCAAACATACTTTCTTTGAAATTAATAATAAAAATACATCCAGGTTTTGATTTTGCAAACATGTCCCTAGTTTAATGGTTCACTGCATGAACTTCTAGTGAATTATATGTTTTGTTATCTTCAATTTTACTGTAAATTCTAACTGCAGGGTCCTTCTTGAGAAAACTATTGATGTAACTAGTGATAATCCAATAAGAATTAAATGAAGCTTTATAAAAATTACTCAACCAAATTTCTTTTCCTTCTTTTTTGTTCAATTCTTGATTTTCCCTCAGAGTGAATGACAAGTTAGACATAGCTTTGACGCTTCCAACATATTTCCTTTTTCTTTTGTGACCTGACAAATGATTATTCCTTGTAACATTTTATATTTAACTCTTTTAACGTGGTTTTGTCATAAATATATATTTAAAAATAATAAAAACTCGTAATTTAAATGGAATTAGCATTATATAGAAAATAAATTGCATAAACAGACTTCTTTTTTTGTTTATTTATTTTGGGGGAGACTATGGGCCACACTTAGCAGTGCGCAGGGGATCTTCCTAGCTTTTTGCTCCGGAATGACCCCTGGTGGTGCTTCAGAGACTATATGATGTGCGCAGGCTTGAATCAGGGTCAGCCACAAGCAAGGCAAGCACTATCTTGTGTTTGCTCATCCCCTAGTGTAGGCTTCCAATGCCGTAAGTGGCGTTTTATTAATGCCTTATCTACCTCCAGTAGTTTCATCAATTGTGTCCTCATTTGCATTCATGGCCTGCTATTTTTCAGTCTCTTATTTCCTCACTGACCCAATAGTTATTCAGAAATATGTTATTTACTCTTTATAGCTTTGTGGAATTCTTCCTTTTCTTCTATTAATTGATTTATAAGTTTATATCACTGTAATCTAAAAGAATACTTGATAGAGTTTTAGATTTCACTTAATCACTTAATCACTTAACTTCCCGTTAGTCGTCGATTTGCTCGAGCGGGCGCCAGTAACGTCTCCATTTGTCCCTGTCGCGTGCTAGTGTAGCCCAATGGCATCTCTTCGCTCCGGGAACATGGAGGGCCTCAAACGGATCGTTCATGACCTTGACAAAGAAGTCTGACCATCTGGTAGGTGGGCGGCCACGCGGTCTCTTGACATCCCGTGGAATCCAATCAGTAACAGCTCTAGTCCAACGGTCGTCTTTAAATCTCATTACGTGACCAGCCCATCTGATTTTCGACACCTTGGCAAATGAGACAGCGTCCCTGATCCTTGATCGTCGACGGATGTCAGAACTCCAGATTCGTTCTCTCATTTGAGTGAAACGTGATATTCCAAGCATAGCTCTTTCTATTCTTCTTTGGGAGACCTGAATGGCGTTCTCATCTTGTTTGCGTAGGGCCCAGGTCTCTGAGGCATATGTTAATGCAGGAAGAACAGTGGAATCAAAGAGATGTGCCCGGAGCCGGAGGTTCTTTGTCCTCTTAGCTATTTCTTCGACGTTCTTGAAGGCATTCCAAGCCGCTCTCTTCCTCCTGCGCAGCTCGGGTGCCAGGTCATTTGTCATGTTGACCTCTCGACCTAGGTACACATAGCTGTTGCATTCGGAGATGGTCGTTCCATTGAGAGCGAATGGGGCGTCAGGAACAAGGCTGTTTCTCATAAACATTGTCTTCGTAAGATTCAGCTGTAGTCCTACCTTTCCACACTCACGGTCAAAGTCGGCCAGCATTTGTGCCGCTTGGCTGATGTTTGGTGTTATTAAAACAATGTCATCAGCAAAGCGGAGGTGGTGTAGTTGCCGACCATCTATCTTCACTCCCATTCCTTCCCATTCCAGTCGTCGCATGATGTTCTCGAGGGTGGCACTGAAGAGTTTTGGTGAAATGGTATCACCCTGCCGCACCCCTCTCTTGACATCAACGATCACTTCTTTGTAGAATGGTGAGATCCTGGTAGTGAATCCGCAATACAGCTCACGGAGGATCCTGATGTATTGGGCTTGAATGCCCTGATTGGCTAGGGCTTCAATGACCGCTTCCGTCTCAACAGAATCAAAGGCCTTCTTTAAATCAATGAACGTTAAGCAGAGCGGCATCTTGAACTCCCGAGAAACCTCAATGAGTTTGGTTATCGTGTGGATATGGTCGATGGTGCTGAATCCTTTGCGGAACCCTGCTTGCTCACATGGTTGTCCTTCATCTAGTGTTCTGCCAATCCTATTCAGGATGACTCGAGTGAACAACTTGTAGATGACAGACAATAGGCAGATCGGGCGATAGTTGCCAATGTCATGGATGTCTCCCTTCTTGAACAGTAGTACGGTCCTGCTGGTTTTCCATTGAGATGGAACCTTGCATTCAGACAGGTAGCGAGTGAAGAGCCGAGCCAGTGTATTGATGAGTACTGATGGCAGGTTCTTCAGGTGTTCAGGTCTGACCTTGTCTGGGCCGGGTGCTGTTTGCTTCTTTACTGACGAAATGGCGTGTCGGATTTCGGAAGGGAGAACGTTGGGAACGACATACCCATCCTGTGGAATTTGGTATGTCGGCAAGTGGACATGGCTATCGAAGAGATTTGAGTAGAAGTCATGGATAATCTTCTCCATTGCCGTTCTGGAGGATGTGATGGATCCATCAGGACGTCGGAGGGCAGTCATCTTGCTCTTATAGTTGGCGAAGGACAGGCGGTGAAATGTGTGTATTTTACCAGCACATAATATGTCCTTGAGATGTTATATGGCAACTGGAAATGATAAATACATTCTGGCATTTTTGTGTGAAGTTCTCTATAAATTTTTATTAATTTGTCATTTAAGGTATTTATTTACCTCAGTGATTTTCCGTGTGTGCATGATTTTTTTATTCCAAGTGAGGCACTGAAGTTCTCTACTATTATTTATTATTATTTGTAATATGTCATACATATACCTCAGGGATTGTATGGCATTATATATGTGTATATGTATATATAAAGGTAAAGGCCCTCCCATTGATCATCGATTTGCTTGAGCGGGCCCAGTAATGTCTCCATGGGAGACTTTGTTGTTACTGTGTCTGGCATATCGAATACGTCACGGGGAGCTTGCCAGGCTCGCCATGCAGGTGAGATACTCTCGGTAGCTTGCCGGGCTCCCTGAGAGGGGCTGAGGAATCGAACTCCGGTCGGCCATGTTGGCTACGTGCAAGGCAAACGCCCTACCGCTGTGCTATCGCTCCTGTATAATTAAGTTTTCCTCTCCAGTTAATTGGTTTTTAATTAAATAATGCTCAACTTTGTCTCTCGTTATTTTTTATCAGAATTATCCTACTTAATTTGATATCATAAAAGTGCTCAACTTTAACTTTTTTATTTCTAGCATTGTTTTATATTGCTCCTAATTGTAGCCCCTTTCTGCATAAATCATTTTAGTATCAAACCCTTCAACAGACTCTACTTCGCTCTACTATTACCATCTGCCCACACCCCTCCTCAACACACCCTCCTTTTCTGCTCTCCTATTTCCTCATGGCAAGCTTTCTACTGAAAATAGTTTCTCAAATTCTGTTGACTTTGGGAATTTTAAATTGCCTCTCTGTTTCCACATATGGGGGGGGGGGATAGAGAGAGAGAGAGAGAGAGAGAGAGAGAGAGAGAGAGAGAGAGAGAGAGAGAGAGAAATCATTCTGTGTCTGTCTAACTCTTTCTGACTGACTTCACTCAGCATGATGATACTGTCAAAATCCACCCAGTTAGAAGCAAACTACATGATTTCATCTTGTCTTATAGCTGAGCAGTATTCTATTGAATCAGAAATCTAGGGAATGTTTTATTGCGAAATTATTTAACGTTCGAATGAGAATATATAATCTGTTATGTCTGCGAGATTATTATCCGCCAAGTTGTTTTCTCATCATATTTCTTTGCATTCTGGGCTGCTGTGTGTTACCTATCTGTGGTCTATTTTCTCCTGTGAGTATTCTTCTTGTTATTTACTTCTGTGTTAATGTGTCTGACTTAGTTACTTAGAAAGCATTACTTTAATTTACATTACATCAATTTTAGTTTTCCAGCAGGTGGCACCGTGTTTTATTTACATTTATTTATTTACTTTTGCTTTTTGGGTCACACTGGCGATGCACAGGGGTTACTCCTGGCTCTGCACTCAGGAATTATCCCTGGAGGTGCTCAGGAGACCATATGGGATGCTGGGAATCAAACTCGATTCCACCGCGTGCAAGGCAAGCGCCCTACCCGCTGTGCTACCGCTCCAAACCCTACTTTTATTTTTATTAAAAAAAATAATAAAGTTTTTCCAGCCTCTGTGGGAACTGATTTATCAGACTTGTCGCAGTGTCCGGCGCGAAGGCTGGATGGGAGTGGAGGGGCACAGTGGCACTCCTTCTTGAAGATGCGCTACAAGTTTATGCCCCCAAATTATCCTCCTCCACGTCTGGCCACTATCAGTGCACTTCAAAATACCAACGCCTGCCCCAAGTTGTTGGGGAGGCAGACGTTTTCTTTAGTGTTCTCTGCTGTTCTCTTTGCTGGGGGGTCTGTCTTTTTGGAACATACCAGCAAACTCTAGATGAGCGTCTGGATCAAGGGTCAAGGGCGTGCAGCTCCAAGTCTTTCTGACGAGACTGACAGCGCTGCCTTCTCTATCACTCATTCACAGCCGCGATGCATCTCTCTTCACCTGCTTTCTGTGTAACGAAGCTTAAGCATCCTTCCTGCCCTTCTTACTGCCTTCCTCTGTTGACCTTTGCAGCGCAACTGAGTCCTCCTGTTCACCTTAAGTGGTGGGACGCTCTCTGTGTCCGGGTGCTTCTGGTTAGTTCTCTGGGGAACAAGGATTCTTATCTCTCACCGTCTTGGTGTTGAAAGTTTTTAGTCTATTTCTGGCATCAATAATTCCATTTTTACCCACTGTGCTATCGCTCCAGCCCTTTAGTATATTTTTATAAATTAAAAGTTTTGGTAAGCAATTGGTTTTTAAAATATCATATACAAATTTCAGAAATCCAATTGCACATTTGTTTGATATAAGATCTAAGAAATTTTACCTTAGCTCAGATTCTAGGGGCCAGAGTTATAGTACAGTAGGCAAGGCTCTTGTCTTGCAAGTAACTGACTCAGGTTCAATCCCCAGCACCCCATGTGGGCTCCAGAGTCTGCCAGGAGTGATTCCTGAGGGCAAAGCAAGGAGTATACCCTGAGAACAAGCTGGTGTGGCCCCCAAACAAAGATAAGTGTCCCTATATTAGAGACTACGATTGCTGTAGCAAACTAGACCAAACTCAGTGGCCTAACACAACACAAATTTATTATAGTGACATTCACAATCACAATTCTGACATGGTTCCTTCAAACCTAACCTCAAGGAGTTGGCAAAACTGGTTTCTTCATCAAGATTTTACATCTTTACTCCCTCCAGCATCCAAAATTCACCTATTTTATCGGTTTTTAATCTATAATAATTTTTGAATTAATATTTATGCATAGTGTGAGCTAAGATTGTAAGTTTATAGCCTGGAATAATTTTCTATCAAATACTGTCTTTTTTTCCTAATTAATTTCTGTGGTATCTTTTCAAACAATTAGCACTTTTTTTGAAAAATCTCATTGTTGGTTATCTATATGTCAACTTTATTGTAAAGTTTCTACACTTCTGTTGAGTTTAAATAGCTTCTTTTTTCTTTTTTGTTAGGTTTTTTTTTGCCACACATGGCAGTGCTCAGGGCTAACTCCTAGTTTGGTTCTCAGGGATATCTTCTGGCTAGGTTCTGGGAGCATATTCATTGCCAAGGAGATCAGTGCTGGGGATCAAGCCTAGTTCTGCCACATGTAAGGTAAGTGCCTCATCCACTGCACTATTTTTCTTTATTAATGAAAAGGATTAACTAATAAGCGATTTAAACATAAAATATTTTAATTAGATGAAGTCTCTGACAAATAATTTGAAAATTGCTATAAAGAAGTATTAGATTGCAAGCTGTAAAAGAATTAAAACCTTGTTTAGGTTTTGATTTTGGACCACATTCAGCTCTCCTTAGGATTTACTCCCGATTCTGCACTCATGTATTATTTCTGGTGATGCTCAGGAGACTGTATGGGATGCCACGAATCAACCCAGGTTGACCTCCTGCAAGGAAAATGCCCTGCCTTCTTTACTCTCTCCATTCAAATCAGAACTGCAATATCTGATCAGTATTTTTTGCATGAACAAGTGAAACAAGAAACGTATCATTATATTGTTTTTAAAATAGGTATGAATCATATTTTATTTTTTGAGATTCACTATGCATAATAGCATGTTAAAATCTCAGAAATAAGTTTTGGTTTATTTAGCCATGCTTTGGTAAATTATACATTAACACGTTAAGGAACTTGTGTGTTGTACTCTGGAACATAATTTGGGAAATTCTGGGTTAGCAGTTTACACAAATCTTTAACTAGATGATATCTCATAATTACTTATGTGAGAATACGTGGTTATTATTATAACAGAAGAACATCTAATCTAGGCCAAATATTTGATGTGTAATGGAGCCAGGATTTAAATCCAGGTCTTCTGTTTCCAAATAACAAGTGCTCTGAAGGAGAGATATTTCTCTCACTGAAGCATCCATCCCCCCAATGAAGTAAGAGAGGAAAAACCACAAATTGAAATATATGTAGTCAGAATAAGCAGACTATTTTTAAAAATAAATCATCACATTTGGGGGGTTTTGGTTTGTTTATTTACACTGAACCAGTTCTCAAGAGAAACGCTAAAACAGAAAATTCTAACATTGGGACTAGAGAATTGGTAAGGATTAAAATAGACTTTCAACTATAAATATTGACAAAATTTCAATATCATAATGCTAAAGCACAAAAATAAGCATAATAAAGGAGATATTTTATTTAAAACAATTAACCCATCAATTTATGAATTCAGACCTACTATGGGCACACGTCAAACATAAATTTTCACAGTAATCAAATAATAACATACAAAGATAGTTCATAGTTTTGTGGAAATGCATATATTATATACAATTAACAATGATCAGAATGACATAATAGGTAGAGGTGTTTATAACTGGCTTGTGTGTCTCTGTTGTATTTGGTATTTTTAAGTTCCTTTTCTGAAAATAAGAGATAAACAGGTTCCTGTAATTTGTAATTCAAAAAAGGAGCTAATCTGAATACTCCAGAGGCATTTGAAGTAGATTAACTTTTTTTCCAAGGGTATCTGTATTGTCTTTTTAAAACTCATATTTTGCAGGTAATAGCATTATGCATATTTTTTAGCATTTTCCTTTTATTTAATCAGTGGAATCTGACACATTACTTGGGTTTATCAACATGAATATCATATATTCATGAGGTAGATAGATAAATTCATAGATAAAGTTGGACATTATTTTCGTTTTTAAATATCAGAATGTTTTTTAAAGTGTAAAACGCCAAGTAAATAGACTAATGGCTTTCAAGCATAACAAAGTAAAAAGATTACACATGAAGTGTTTGTCTTTGTATGGACTCTGAGTCAAATATCACAGTCAGGAAAAACTTTGAGAAATGTGAGAAGTGACTGTTTTTCATTTTCTTTTTATTTCGGGAGATAAGTTTATTTAATTTAATTTTTATGTATGTGTTGTGTGTGCTTAAATTCGAATCCAGAGCCTGATGTGATGCTCTGTCATTGAGCTATAGCCTAGCTCAGACCCAGTAAAAAATGCTTTACTAATGCTTAAACTATTCTTTGTCATCTCCCCATAATATTGAATGTTGATTTTATGTTTTCCTCTACAACATAAAAAATTAATAAGTTACTTAAAATATAGAATGCAATGCCTTGTCTTTTAAATAATGATTCAAGGGACTTTTTTTCTTTTGTCTTCAAATGATGCCTGTCTCATTTAGGATTTTTTCACTCATCCATTCATTTTCTTATCTACATTTTCACTGAATACTGACCCTTTGGAAGCTTATCTAATCACAGTGGAAAGTTCTGGAATCAAAATAGGAGTGAAACAGGATTTTAGTAAACTGAATATTAATAGATAAATATCTGTATTTCCTAGACATTTATGTATTGAAAATCCTGCTCTAATTGTGACTATAGTTAAAGATCGGGACTTTGAGGAAGAAAAAATTGAATGAGTTCAGGAGTTTGGGAGGCTCATCTGATAAGACTAGTGCCCCTTGCATAAAAGCACAGTAGAAAAGTCATCTGTGCCTGTATGTTCATTGCATCACTGTTCACAATATTAATAATATGGAAACAACCCAAATGCCTGGGAACAGATGACTAGTTACAGAAACTTTGGTACCTCTACACAATGTAATACTATGCAGCGGTTAGGAAAGATGAAGTCATGAAATTTGCTTATAAGTGGATGGTCATGGAGAGTATCATCTAAGTAAAATGAATGAGAAAGAAAGGGACAGGCATAGAATGTCTGCACTCATTAGTGGAATATAAAAATAATATAAAACTGACACCCAAGGTCAGTAGAGACAGGGCCAGGAAGATTGCTCCATGGTTGGTAGCTTGCGTCATGATCTGGGGGAGAAGGCAGCTGGAATAGAGAAGGGATCACTCAGTCAATGATGGTTGGAGGGACAGTTCGGAATGGGAGATGTGTGCTGAAAGTAGACAAAGGATGAAACATGATAGCATCTCAGTATCTATAATGCAAACTATAAAGCCCAAAAGTAGAGAGAGTGTGGGGGAAATTGTCAACCATAGAAGCAGGGGGAGGGGTGGGATGGGCAAGGATACTGGGGACATTGATGGTAGAAAATATGCACTGGTGGAGGGATGGGTGTTGGATTATTGTATGACTGAAACTCAAACACAAAAGCATTGTAACTGTATCTCATGGTAATTCAATTAAAAAAAAAAACTTGATCACCTGATATCCCGTTACTCATTGATTTGCTCGAGCAGATGAAAGTAATGTTTCCATTCATCCCTGTTGCATGTTTGCATAGCCCAATGGCATCTGCTCATTATAGGAACAAGGGGACCCTCAAACAGATCATTCAGGGTCTTGAGGAAGAAATCTGACCATCTCGTAGGTGGGCGGCCACACGATGTTTTGATGTCCTGTGGAATCCAGTCAGTAATGGCTCTAGTCCAGCAGTCATCTCTAAATCTCATTATGTGTCCAGTCCATCTGATTTTTGATGCCTTGGAAAACGAGACAGCATCCCTGATACTTGAGCGTTGATGGAGGTCAGAACTCCAGATTCTTTCTCTCATTTGAGTGAAGCGTTATACTGCAAGCATAGGTCTTTTGATTCCTCTTTGAGAGACATGAATAGCGTTCTCATCCTGTATTTGTAGGGCCAGGTCTCTGAGGTGTATGTTAATGCAGGAGGAACAGTAGAATCAAAGAGATTTGCTCAGAACTGGAGGTTCTTCATCCTCTTAGTTATTTCTTCGATGATCCTGAAAGCGTTCCAAGCCTCTCTCTTCCTCCTGAGCAACTCACGTGCCAGGTCATCATGATGACATCTTAACCTAGGTACACAGAATTGTTGCATTTGGAGATGGTTGTTCCATTGAGAGTGAATGGAACATCAGGAGCAAGCTGTAATCAATCCAATCTTTCCACACTCATGGTTGAAGTTGGTCAGCATTTGTGCTGCTTGGCTGATGTTTGGTGTTATTAGAACAATGTTATCAGCATAGCAGAGGTGGTGTAGTTGCCGACCATCTATTTTCACTCCCATTCCTTCCCATTCCAGTCATCACATGACATTCTCAAGGGTGGCACTGAGAGTTTCGGTGAAATAGTATCACCCTGTTGAACCCCTCTCTTGACATGGATGATCACTTCTTTGTAGAATGGTGAGATCCTGGTAGTGAATCCATAATGCAGCTCATGGAGGATCCTGATGTATTGAGTTTGAACGCCCTGATTGGCTAGGGCTTCCATGACCGCTTCCATCTCAACATAATCAAAGGCCTTCTTTAAATCAATGAACGTTAGACAGAGTGGCATCTTGAACTCCCGAGAAAACTCAATGAGCTTGATTATTGAGTGGATATGGTCGATGGTGCTTAATCCTTTTTGAAACCCGGCTTGCTTTCATGGTTGTCCTTCATCTAGTGTTCTGCCACTCCTATTCAGAATGACTCGAGTGAACATCTTATAGATGACAGACAATAGGCAGATTGGGCGATAGTCGCCAATGTTATGGATATCTCCCTTCTTGTATAATAGTAGAGTCCTGCTGATTTTCCATTGGGACAGAACCTTGCATTCAGACAGGTAGCGTGTGAAGAGCCTAGCCAGTGTATTGATGAGTACTGACAGTAGGTTCTTCAGGTGTTCAGGTCTGACCTTGTCTGGGCCAGCTGCTCTTTGCTTCTTTACCGATGAGATGGCATGTCGGATTTTGGAAAGGAGATCGTTGGGAACGACATATCCATCCTGTGCAATTTGGTATGTGGGCAAGTGGACGTGGCTATTAAAGAGGTCTGAGTAGAAGTCATGAATAATCTTCTCCATTGCCCTTCTGGAAGATGTGATAGATCCATCAGAACCTCGGAGGCCAGTCATCTTGGTCTTGTAGTTGGTGAAGGACAGGCGGGTGTTATAAATATTTTTCCTGCCTTCTGCTACATCTACCAGCACTGCTGCTATTCTCTCTTTGAGGTCTTCCTTGATTGCTTCTTTGTCTGCACTGCTTTGCGAGCTCAGACATTGGCTTGTGGTTGTCTGAGGCATGCACCAAGCTGTGTTGGTGAATAAACTCAAGAGTTTTCGAAGACAGGCTTTTTTTTTTGTGGTTGTTTCTCTCTCAGCGTTCCTCGTACAATCATGGAGGTCCTGAAGCAGTCGATCATATTCTTCGTCAATGTTGTCAACAATGGCATCATCCCATGTTGTTGCAACAGAGCCAAAGAACTCCCAGTTGGTGATCGTTCTGGGAGTTTTCTTCTTAAACTTTGCAATCCTTTCTCCCCACTCTGTGAAGTAGAATTTTGCACGAAGGAGACGGTGGTCCGATCCCGTTTGGAATTTTGGGATAATAGCCACATCAGTCAGGCAAAACCATGGAATGAATATGATGTGGTCAATTTTATTGTGGAACTGTCCCCTGGGAGACTCCCAGGTTCAGTGTTTAGATTCGGCCTTCTGGAACTGTGAGTTACCATTGATGGTCTTGTTCGACATGATGAACTCAGACAGTCTGTCACCCTGTTCATTCCATTCTAGGCCATGAGTCCCGATGTGGAGTTCTTAGGCTGATCTTCTCAGTCCTATCTTGGCATTAAAATCGCCAACAATGATCTTGCAGAAGGTGTGGTCTTCTTTATAGAACTTCTCCAGCTCCATGTAGAACTTCTCAATTTCTCCTTCACCATAATTGGATGTTGGTGCATAGACAACAAAGATAGAAACTGCAGGCCGTGAGCCACATCTATTCAAGTGTAATCATCCAATTCAGGATGTTAGGTATTCAAACGAATCAATGCTCATGGCTTAGTTCGTGTTGACAGGGACAATGACACGACCAATGGCTCTTCTGTCGCATGTTCCAAGGAACAGTTCTTCTCCAGTGTTGAAAACAGCGTGATGCGATTGATGCCTTCTCATCTCGGTCAGACCAATGATGTCGTACTTGATCTTTCACGCTTGTACCATCAGGTCCTCGATGGATGCATCTGATGCCAGCATACATGCCATCTGATGCCAGCATATATGCCATCTGATGCTAGCATACATACATTGAAAGTACTGACAGTCATTTCTGTCTTTCTTCCTTTTGGCAGCCTAGTTTGGCCTTGAGATTTTATCAGCCTCTCCTTCCACATCCTTCTCAATGCTGCCGTATTCAGGATCAGGGGAATAAGACCCATTATATTTACTGGATTTGGCATATCGAATACACCATGGATAGCTTGCCAGGCTCTTCCATGTGGACGGGATATTCTCGGTAGCCTGAAAACACAAATAAACTTTACAGGTGTTCCTATTCAGGCATATGTGTTGGTATGATACTCTCAGTAGCCTGCCGGGTTCTTTGCAAGTGATAACTAGAGAATAATAAATGTTATTCTGGGAGCTTGGTGTTATAGACTCTGGATCCTTGCCATTGATGAGGTTACACGGCAGTTGGTGGGTGTAACTGTCTAGCTACTGGAAGGCCCAGTCCTGAACTGAGCAGGCTTGGATATCTCAACCCTGGGTCCTGCATACCTAAGTTCCTCTGCCTGTTTCTTCATGTGTGAGGCTCATCCAAGCATGTAGAGAGTGGTCTTAGCATGTCTTTGTCTGTGTCCCGGAGGTCTTCAGCTGTTGGGCCCTGGTGAGGACAGCCAGGCATGGGGGTAGGAGGCTAATGCACTTATATCAACAGACAAATACATCAAATCTATCTATTCCAACTACCGCAAGATGTAGCAAGATAGAAGCCATCTACTAGTCAAGGAGCAAATTCTCATCAGAAATCAACCAGGAAGTCTACTGAGTTAAAGTTCCGGCCTAAAGTATTATAGTATTGTATGGGGGAAAAAACCACATTTTTGTTCAAACCTCTTGGTCAATGAAATTTTATTATGGGGATCTGAGTTGAGTAATGCAGGAGTCCACTGATCAGAAAGGTCTCACCCACAAATTAATCTGTTGAAAAACTCAGGTATGCAGGTTTTTTGACTGAAATATCCAAGTTTCTATGGTGTTGAGGATAAATTTCTGTCCCTCTCCCCTGACCTCATATCCCTGTAAATCCCGAAGCCCTGGCAGTCATGCACAGACCCCCCCAAACTGCAACCCAGTTAAAAATTTAACTCCAGCTATATCATACAGTTAAAAATTTTGGACACCTGGAGTAACATCTCAAATTTACAACACTGGTAAACAGGTGTAGCACACCAGATTAAATGGGATATAAGGGGGTATGGTGCCTCTAGCAGGTCAATCTGTATCTATGAGCCGAGTGCATCAGCACCCTGATGGCACCTTCAGACTTCCAGATACCCCAAAATTGCTTCTGTGCCTTTGGCCAGACCCCAAATACTTGAGGCAAAGTTTGCCAAGAAAGTAAATGGCCAAAAGTTAGGTATGTGGGAGACACACCCACAAACCACTTCTGGCTCAGCTATATAATAGCCTCTCTGGTTCCTGATCGAACTGCTTAACAGCCATGATCCCAGACATTCAGAAACAAATATCAAAACCCAATGGCTTTTGATAGAAATGCATCTGGTCCCTACAGTAGATTACCGGCGCCAGGTCACCACAGGTGGAAATAGGTTTCATGCCTTGGCCTGTTCCCCCTGGCAGCCCAGTAGCCATCATCCTCCAGAGGCCACTGGACAGTCAGGTTTGGGCCCACAGGGATGAGAAACGTGAAGCTTCATGGGATGGGGGTGGAGCTGGCCCTTTCCTCCCCGTCCCAACGAGACCCCGAGTTGCTGCCCACAAACGGCCTGTCTGGCTCCTGATCAAGCTGCTTAATGGCCGTCATCCCAGAGACTCAGAAACATATCTTGGAACCCAGAGGCTTTTGGCAGAAATGCTTCTGGACTCGCAGTAGGTTACTGGGGCAGGGCACCCCAGGGGGGAAAAGGTGCTGTGCCTCTGCCTTCTCCCCCAGGTGACTCTGTGGCTGCCATACTCCAGAGGCCATTGGACAGTCAGATTTGGACCCTCAGTGATGAGACACATGGGGTTTTACGAGATCGGGTGGAGACGGCTCTTTTCTCCCCACCCCCACGAGACCCAGAGTCATCGCCCATGAATGACCTCTTTGGCTCCTGATCAAGCTGCTTAACGGCCACAATCCCAGAGACTCAGGAACAAATCTCAGAACCCAGCAGGTTTTGGAAGAAATACCTCCAGATTTAAAGGTTAAAATTTCGGAATTTCAAAATTGCATGACCACTACTACAGTCACGTGATATCATATGTTATTCATAACCAGCAATAGAAAACAAATTGTCTACTAGTTTCCTTTTCAGCAGATTTGAGTGTTGGGGTAAAATCCCATATAATAACAGTGGGTTTGGTGTCAAAATATTGAATGTAATCAAAGTAGAGAGAGAGTAATGTGGTAGGGGGAGGACGTGGAATGGGGGTATACTGGGGTTTTGGGTGGTAGAGAAATGGCACTGGTGAAGGTACGGGTATTTCATTGTATGACTGAGACTTAAACTCGAAATCTTTGTAGCTGCTCTCATGGTGATTCAATAAATAAAATTATAAGAAGTGAAAAAAAAGTAAGGTGGAGTTCATGCACAATTCAGTCAGCTAATCAGTGGCTGAATGAATAGCAGTACTCCTACATAAAAAAAAAAAGAAGGAAAAAAAAGTACTAAAAAGTGAAATGGGTAATTAATTCAGGCTTACCTTTAAAAATTTCTGCAGAAATAATTAACATGATTTTTCTTTTTATGAGAACAACACCAATATTTTACCAAGAAAATTCAGAAAAGAGTTTTTTCTGGCATTTATTCATAAATAATAAGCAATAATTGATTTGAATTTGCAGAGGCAAAATGAATGATATCTTCCAAAGTAAAAATTTTGCTGGTGAGACAATTAAGCAGTTTAAAAAGACTTTTTCTTAGGAAAAAGGATAATCACAAAAAATTACCAAAGAACCCAGGTATTTTTGGAAGTTAACCTACGGGTTGTTTCAAATCCTATCCAAACTTTGTAACTTGAATATTTTGTTTGGTTGTGGGTACCTCGTACAAAGAAAGAAAAAAATGATAATGTAGAGTAATATTCATAAATCATATGAAAAGCATGTTTACAGTGGAGTTTATTTTACTTTTAAAATAACAAATATAATAAAGCCAATAATCATTGAGATCACTCACTTGTTACTCAGCTTCCTTTCTTTAGTGACTCACATAATTGAAATGAGTTTTCTTTGCCACTATACTAAAACAAATCCAGTATCATGAGATACTGCCCGCATTTACAGCTGATAAAATCAAGAATAATAGAACATTTGTTTCTCAACCAAGAATATAAAAATTCTCTTGATTTTATGCATTTAAGAAAAATTTGTGGGTATTAAGAACATATTCTTATCTTTCCAAATGACCTACTTACTCAGCATTGCAGTTTGTACCAAAACAGATAAATATTAAGGCTCCTTTTCTAAATTCAATGTCTCTCTGTCACTGTCACTGTCCTCCCATTGTTCATCGATTTGCACGAGCCGGCCCAGTAACGTCTCCATTGGAGACTTTGTTGTTACTGTGTTTGGCATATCGAATACATCATGGGTAGCTTGCCAGGCTCTGCTGTGAGGGCGAGATACTCTCCGTAGCTTGCCGGGCTCTCCGAGAGGGTTAGAGGACTCGAACTCGGGTCGGCCATGTTGGCTGCGTGCAAGGCAAACACCCTACCGCTGTGCTATTGCTCCAGCCCAACGTCTCTCTAAGAAATGGAAATAGAGCACTTCATTAAAAAATACAAAAAAAAATAAATGGGATATAATGCAGAATGTGGCCAATCTCGATTAACAAAATATAAATGCAGAAGGCTTAACCTGTAATATTTTAGTAATCTCTTATACAAGGGATTAATGGCTCCATGGTGCTCTACAACAATCTTCACTAACTGTCTTCTGAGGAAACATATTTTGATTATCCTTTTAGCAAATTATTTATTATAATCAATATAAAATAAATTATTGAGGGCCTGGTATGGGGACAGACTTAAGACACATTTGGGAAAAATTAGAGATTTTGATTGTGGGAAGGTGCTCTAGTGGTGGGATTGTTGTTGGTATATTGAACATCTGTAACAAATCATCATGAACAACTTTGTAAAAATATAATAATAAATAAAATAAAATGAATTATGTAATTGGTCCATGAGAAAAAGCAGTATATCAGCTTTAAAACAATGTAGAAGGCAAATCACTGTGCCATAGCACCCCGAAAACCATAGTTTAGAAGCATCTCTGTTAAGTCATAAATCCCAAGAATTCCTTATATACTGTCTTTGACTTTGTGCTACGTTTTCTATAGCTTATACCAACCCATTAGAGTTATTAATGTCTACCTCACCCAATGAATTGTAGTTTTCTTTGTGCAGATGCTATTTCATTCCTCCGCTTCCTGCTACGGGCTCTCATTCATTTAGAATGTCTTTTTATTTCAGCCTGAGCTACTTTTGTCAATGAAATCAAAGCTAACTCTAAGGTTCATATCCTGTAATGTTTTGCCTATTTTTTCTCAATGAATTTTTGGTACCCTTATTAATGTCAAGGTATTTAATCCATATTGAATTAGTTTTTGCAAATGCTGTCAAGTACAGTTCCAGTTTAATTCTTCTGGCATGTGGCTATCAGTTTTGTGATCACCATTTGTGAACAGGATTTCATTGCTCTATTTCATGTTCCAATATCCTCTTTCATAGATTCACTCTCCATAAATTTTAGGGTGCTATCTCTGGACTCTCAAAATTCAAATGATGACTAATTGAAACTGATGAGCACTAGTAAAAACTGGGTTTGAAAGATTTATATGTTGAAAATAATAAACGCTATGGAAAGACATAGAAGAGGAAACCAGGAAGTAGAAAAGCAGTACATGTTCATAGACTGGAAGGAAAACCCAGAAGTAAGGAAAACCTACAGGTAAGGTCTGGTGCATGATTATTTGCAGGAGCCAGAGAGTGTGCAAGGGAGCAATGTCTGGGCCAATGACAGAGAAACAAACTGAAAGAGGGGGAGAGTGGGACCTTACAGAGGACAGTTTGGTCTGATGGGCATCTGTGATGAATACTGGCAAAGAAAGTCTGAGGTAGATGAATTGCCTCTTATGGATGATGTTTCTGCTGTTCCAAGAAAGGTATTGGATGCCAGACCAGAGAGAACAGAAGAGAAAGTCCTGCAATATCATCACGCTCATATGATGAACCCAAGTTCTTTGCATCATGTCCGGGTCCAACCTCTGCTTCTCTCACTCTACTTGTCTTAGCTCACTGAAAGATCCTTTCCTTAAGATGGTATTATGTGAAAGGTGGAGATTTCCATAACCCAAAATGCAATTTCAAAACTCAGGCTCCAGCTTGGGGAGTTGGTTCCAAGGGTTGAGCACATGCTTGGTATTGCGGAATCCTGGACTCATTCCTGGCATCTCATGCGTCCCCAAGAGCCACTGGGAGTGACCTGAAAGCAAAGAGCTTAGAGTAGCCCTGATCTCTGCTGGGTGTGCCAGCCCCACAGTGAAACAAACAAAAATTTAAGAACAAATTTAAAAATCAGGCTCAGAGATACTGGCCTGTTGGATATCCTTGGCTGCTGGATAATTTTGTGATGCATCATCCTCCAAATATAAAAGTGATCATAAATTGTGAGTTCATTGAAATTCATAAATAACAGATTGTTAGGGCAGAAAGAAAAGAGATGTGAGGAGACAAAGGGGATTTCTCATCACAATTTGTTCCCTGTGTTTCTGCCAACCCATCTACAATGGAACTTGCTATTGCCCAAATTTGGTGCTTTCTGTAAGCCAGAGAAAAAGTGAATTGTAAATCTTCTTCTTAAGTAAACAGTTTTAGGAACTATTTGTGCAGCAAGAGTAATTATATTTGAGCATGAATTAGGAAAAAAACTTTGTAAATGATTAGGGAAAATATTTTTATTTCCTTCTATACAGGAACACACTTGTCTTTCCTTTCATCTTCCTTTGTTTATTTTCTTCTATACTTTGTTTATTTAAAGTCTGTGCATAGTGAGTCAATGCTTGGTTTGGAATCTGAGTGAGGATTTAACCACAGAGCACTTTTTATGGGTTTGTCAAAAAAAAGTTGGTCGTACTTCTTCTTTTTTTTTTTTACGAATTGTTTTTCTTTCCAACTTGAGGATGCCTAAAAATAACCTGCAGGTGGGCCACTCAATACATCGCCAAGCTTTACCTCTGGCCTTTATTACATTATTTGTTGCATCTTTAAGAAACTTTTACAGCTGATATTGAAGTTTTCAATTGTTTTTTCCAGGATCTGTAATTTTCCAGAGTTATTTTATAGGTCTATATAAAGTCCATAATCTTGTTTTTATTATAATTGCAGTTATAGTCAATGAACAACAGAGTGGAATCTGGACATGGGGCCAAATGTTATTTATTTTTCTTCTGCTCTAAAACAGATCCCGGTTGTTACTTGATCCTGGTGTTGAACATCGGATTCAGGTCTCTTTTAGGAAATGTGGATTGCTGAAAACATGTCTGCTGAAAGGAAATTTGAAAAAAGCAGTCCATCCCACCTAACATTGCAATGTTGTAATATTTATAAATAGATGGCTTGTACGTATGTCTACCAGAAGCTTCGGCACATGTCTGCACCACCCATGTTTGCAGTGTTTGGTACTATCAATTTAGAAAATTTCTCATCACTAATCCTTGAAAGTGTGATCACAGAAGCATTTTTATTGCATTAATTTTGTACTTAAAATGATGTTTTCTACATTCCTCTTTGAGCAAATGCATTGACTCTATTTTTGCTCTAATTGAATGTTGCTGTGTACCTCCAAATATAGTCTTTAATACTAAATAATTAAGCCTTTAAACCCCTCAATTGGACTGTTACCATGTAGTTCATGGAAAGGCATGACTACCAGCTCATTTTGATTAATCGGGGAAAGCAATGTGGTTATAATTAATTTCTACTCAATTCTATTTCCTACAAAAGGGTGCATACATCTGCTTATAGTTAGTGAAGACTTACTACTCTCAGGACCATCGTCATCTAAATCACAAAAATTAATGATATTGTGCTCAAAATTAAAGAATACTTGCAGTGCACCTGAGGGACATGGGACAATATTGTCTGATGCAGGAAACTTGAGTTATAGCTTAGGACTCCAGGAATATCTCCCGCTAAGTAATTTCAAATCTTTGACACCAGCTTATTGTCTTTCATGTTAGACAGTTGAAGGAAGTGATATCTATTCCTTCTTAATACAAACTGCCATTAGGTAAAAGGAAAATTGTTTCTTTTTCTGCCCTTTCTATCAAATATTGATGAGTTTTGAAAATAAGACGTGCTCTTACTAAAAGGCAAAATAAATTACACAATACAAAGAGTACCTGTTTCTTTTGACCTACGTTTTTTTCTTTATCTCTGACTCAATTGAAACCATTCTGCATTTGATTATGTTTATTTCTAGATGCTATTCTATGAATTAAATGTAAGCACATTTTATTGCTATAACTAGATGTTTTAATTGTTTTGAAATCTCTGTCTTAAGAATGTATCTTGTAATAGACATTTTCTCTAAGAAAGGACTTTTATCTTTTTGTTTTTGTTTTGGGGGACCAAATGCAGCCGTGCTCGGGGATTACTCCAGATTCTGTGCTCAGAGATGACTCATGGGGATTTTTAGGGGACCATATAAGGTTCTGGATATTGAACCAGGATTGGCTGCATGCAAAACAAGTGGCTTTCCCCTTGAACTATCTCTCCAGCTCATCTCTGAAAGGATTTTTATATCATTTCCTATGTTAAAGGTTTATGGTGAAAGTTATCATTACACTTATATCAGTTAATTCCATAGAAAAAAATCTAACAGCTGAAATCCTTGCTTCATTTAAACAATTTAACACATTGTTAAACATACTTCTCAAAACAGCAATATGTATTACACAATCCTACTATTTGAGTGTTTAAAATGTTACATATCTGGGGACCAAATATATACTATATCATGATCCTCCCATTGTTCATCAATTTGCTCGAGCGGGCCCAGTAACGTCTCCATCATGAGACTTGCTGTTACTGTGTTTGGCATATCGAATATGTCATGGGGAGCTTGCCAGGCTCTGCCATGCGGGCGAGATACTCTCAGTAGCTTGCAGGGCTCTCTGAGAGGGGCGGAGGAATCAAACTCGGGTCGGCCATATTGGCCCCTTATAAGGCAAACGCCCTACTGCTGTGCTATCGCTCAAGCCCATATACTATATAATTTTCATAATTTCTTTTCTATAATGGCAGTATAAATAAGCTGCCTTTTTGTCATTGTAGGTTTTCTATAGTTCTGTTATACTCTTTCCATAGTTTTCTATCTTTTATAATATGTTAGATACTAACTTCTTTTTTTGCACATTCAATACACGTTTTTCCAATTTTCACTTTTTAACTTGGTTTATAAGATTTTTTGGTCATTTTTTACTTTAAAAGAGTCAACAAAATGGATTTTTATATTTTTATGTAAGATGGTTAATTGCACAGAAATCAAGTCAATGGTTTTATAGAAGACTGAATCTCTGCAAGATTCTTTTAGAAAAGTAGTACTGTAGCACTGTACTACCGTTGTTCATTGATTTTCTTGAGCGAGCATCAGTAACATCTCCATTGTAAGACTTGTTGTTACTGTCAGGCAGGATACTCTCAGTAGCTTTCCAGACTCTCTGAGAGGAACAAGGGAATCAAACCTGGGTCAGCTGCATGCAAGGCAAATGCTCTAGTCACTGTGCTATCGCTCCACCCTATTAGAAAAGTAAAATAAATTATGTGAAGAATAACATCTTAAGTTTTAGAAATATACTTGAATATGCATTCAGTACTTTAAACATAAATGTTTGAAAAGGAGGAAATAAAAGATTTTAAATAGCAGAATGGTATGCAGTACTTGAATATATTGTACTTTCTAACTGCAAAATGAGGAATAATATGTACTGAAACAGAAATGTGAGAATAAAAATAACCTGGCATCCTATCATCCAGAAACAGGTAACATTAAAATCTTGCCGTGAATTTTGTCCCTTTTATGTGTATCCATTAAAAAAATCAAATATAGCTGGATCTCAGAAATATAGTCAAATCAAATATAGTTGGATCTTTTTTTTTTTTTGTGGAACCCAGATTGCGGCCCTTATACTGTGTGCAGAATGAAGTATTCCTACTGTATATTCTCCTCCACAGAGAGATCTCCAAGGATGTAGAAGCTCCTGTTTTTCCAATAATTATCCCTCCCTTCTTATCTCCTTTCCTTCCCTTGCTTTTCTTTCCATAACTATATCAGAATACTCCTTTCTTGCATCCTGAAATCTGTCTTCTTCAACTTTTTTGTTTCTTTATGACTTCACTATATTCAGACATACTTGTTTATGAACCAAATTTATGCTAGTGCAATCATCATTTAAATATACTCACACGTAGTATATACCTGTGTTGATTGTTTTTTGGATAGCTAGTCAGTATTCTCATTTCTTTGAACCTGGAAAGAACTTTTTTTTAGTGTAAGTGAAGGTGGTGGTACAGTGACAGGTGCCCAAGAAAATATGGGGCCTGACCAAAAAATCTCTGTCAAGAAACAATGGTTCACTGCAAGGACCTGTAGATGCAGTTTCTCTGGTCCGTGGTCCGGCGGTGCTGGCACTTGAACCCATTTGGGGTTCGTGCCTAAATGCTATACTATCTCCCAGCCCCTTCCCAAATTTCTGTCTCCTTGAGCCAGTTTCCTTTACTTTATGCATATGGCACCCACTCTTTCACCATTCCACTGTTCTCTGTTGCCTTGTAAAGTCAGTGAGCATTGCATCTGTTGAGATCACCCTCATGCTATTTGTTCATGTTAACTTCCAGTTGACCTTTGGTTCTTGGCAACCTATCAGCACCCCTGGTGAGTGCACCATCCATTGTCATTCAGCTTGATGGGGGTACACCTGCTCTCATCTCCTTCTCAGGGCACCTGTTGTACAACTTTGGAGCTGCTATTGATTTCCTAACAGGCTTTAGTCTATAAGTAAACCGACAGTGGGTCTATTCCATTTCCATCTCCACGGCACCTTGCACTGCGCAGTGGAAACTGACTCCTAATAAAATGTCAAAAGTACAATGAATGACAAAAAACAACTCTTATTAGTCTCTAATCTCACTTAGAAATGTCTCATTGAGTGCTTTCCTGATTCAATCCAGGCTGTTTTCTCTTTCTATCTTACTAAACCTAACATTTGTGTTCATCGTTTTCTTTCATCTTTTTTTCTTTTTGTGAAAAATCACTCTCTTCTGGATTCTCTAATTCTTTCTCTTCCATTTTACATTATATGAAACAAATAATAGTCAACATAGAACTTTCCTGTCATGGAAAATTATGGCTCTCTAAAGATGAATATTTTGGTTTCTGTTTTATTTATTAAAATGCCTATATCTATCATCTATCTATAAGATAAATTAGGTACCATATTCTTCACAGTTAATAACATTTTATGAGCTGAGATTTCGCATCATTTGTATGGATTGCATTTTGTTTGTATTTTTGATATTGCTCACAATAAAAATGTAATTTTATGTAGTGAAAATAGTTAAATGATTTAGAGTCGATTTTATTACATTTGGCAATGAGGAAAGTCCCTAGAGCCTTACAATAAAATAGGAAGAAACTAGTGAAGGAAGAAATCAAATTGCTAGAAGGATTCCAAACTTACCACTTAAAAATTTGGGAGCATTTCAAACTTCTTACTATACTGAGAAGAACTTTTAATTTAAATTTAAATATTGCAATATGTTGATAATTTGGGGGTAATTCTAATGAGTAATTGGTCATTAAATTTGTTGCATTTAATTGCCCAGGGAATGGATGTAGGGCTCATTTTTCCTTTCTCTGTGGAATGAAGAGACTTAATGTCACCTTGGAATGGAATGAAGAGACTTAATAGTATCCACCATTCCAGGTGCATGGAGTTGAGGTCGTGGGTCCTAGAGGGAATGGCCATATTAAAATACTCTGCACTTTATCAAGTTTCTCTGGGATCAGTTCAGGTTCCATGAAATTAGTTCTTTTTCTCCGATGACTGTTAAGAACATTTGGAAAATTCTTGTTCAAGGCCATTGCTCAGAACCCTCTGGAGGCAACATGGCATGCAGTGAGAGTGAGGTTGTTGGGTGGGGTTGGATTTAGAGTGAGAGAAGCACCGTAGTTGAATTTCCAGCTGCACTGTTTGCTTACGCTGTCCTTGAGCTGGTAAATCCTCTCATGTCTAAAAGCCTTAAACCTTCATAATTCTACTAGGGTTCTTATGAGGCTCCTGGACATATTTTTTGATATTTGTGAGTGGACAATATCTCTTTCTCCTGCCCTATTCCACTATGAGTTCTCTGTTTTAAATAAATGCTTCTCTTTTTTGTATGAAGAGAGGGTCTCCTTACAGAAGTTAACGTGAGCCATAAACTCTCAAAATAATTCATACATGCACAAAAGCTTACCTATAATTTCATGCAATTCATAGACTCCCATCAGATATTTGAATGGGAAAGGTGCTTAATAAACATTGCCTTAGGTTAAAAAAAAACAAAAACCCTATTTTTTTTCAGTTCATTTCCTTGATTTAAAGATTCCAATGGGGTTCAAATGTCTGTGCTTCTTTCAAGGGCTCTTGACAATGGAGGAGTGAGACTTAGTCATTCAGGCACTAGTGCATCCACCCTGGTAGGTGCTGAGAGCAGAATGAGGTATTAAAAGAATGATAGCAATCTTGGATTTTTCTTTCATGAGAAAATTTTGCTCTGAGACTCTTTTGCTCAAAACATCCTTTGATTGCCACTCAATGCCTCTTTTGCAGACCTCAACACCACAACACCCAAAAGGAGAGAGAGAACAAAAGGAAATGCCCTGCCACAGAGGCAGGGTGGGATGGGGGGATGCAGGGTGGGAGGGATACTGGGACCTGTGGTGGTGAAGGATGGGCACTGGTGGAGGGATGGGTAAAACTGATGGGTATATACTGATATTGTATTAGCGAAACCCAAGCACAAAAATTTGTAAGTCTACAACTGTACCTCATGGTGTTTCACTAATAAAAATTTTTTAAAAAATCCTTTGATTGCCTCTAGGAAGCCAATAAATGCCAAACTCTAGACAATTAACTTCTCTGAGGTTTCAAAGCCTGCATTTACATCTTTCTTTGGATGGCTATATTCCAATCCAAGAGAGAATTAAAGAAAGCATCTTATAATTCCCAAATTTACACTAATTTAATTTCACTTAAAAAAAACTGCAATCTGAAGAGTCAATCAAATTAAAAAAAATACACAGAGCACCTGGATTTTCTTATTTCTCTTTGGGACTTTCTTGAACCACCAGGTCTTCTGCTTTGTCAGCAGAGCTGACGTAGAGCTCCCTAGAGCTCCCTTAAAAGAAGGTGGATGTTCCCGAGCACACGGAGTGGGAGCTGAGAGGTTGGTTCTCTCACCCTATGTGAAGACCACAGATGTCTGGGCAGCTCATTGGCTTCCGTTGCTTCTCCAGTTGAGTTTGACTCCAGCTGCCTTCGTTAGAGCATCTTGATACAGCAAAACTCCATCTCTTTCCCTTCTTTCTCACTTCCTAGGAAAGTGGCAGTGTTCCTGTCCCTCCCAAATCAATTGCTGTCAGAGTGGGCCTCAGGAAGAATCCATGCACCAATTTTCTCTAGACCTCTCCAGGAGCAGAATTTGACTCTCCCTCACTGGAGGGGGTTTATTTTCCCTGTTCCCCACTCCTGAAAAGACTGAAGTAGTGCCAGGACATGTGATAATTGATACCTAGTAACTGCTTCTTAGTGCTTCCCCCTGGGCCCAGTAGATTAGCACAAATGGACCTGGTCTGGAACATATAATTGAGGGCCAGGGTAACAGTTCAGGGGGCTCAGAGGTGTGAGTCAGCCTTTCATGGGCAAGTTCAATGCACAGCCCTGTGGGTCCCCAAGCACAGGTGGGTGTACCCATGGGGTCTACTTGCACTACAGGGCATGTCCAACATGAAAGCGCTAGGTCCTAGCACTGACCCTCCACAACCTGCTTGGCCAAGTATTGCTGGCCCCTTCAAGAGTTGACTTAGCCTGTAACTTTACGTTGGGAGATGATCAAGAATTTTTCAAATTTTAGAAAATAACATTGCAATATTCAACATAGCTTGAGAGTTCCTGTATTTCCTGTATTGACTCTAATCTATTAGGCTAAAAAGAATTGGTTAAGTTGTTTGGGATCTTTATTGTGGTCCAGATCATGGAATTGCTTATAAAAGAAATCAAATATATTATTGGTATAAATACTGTTTAAAATATCTAGGGGTGCTTAATAAACCAAACTGTAAAATTCCTTTTAAAGGTCATACTTAAAATTTGTTGGATTTATAAATAGCATATCACACATTTGTAAATTAAATATAAGTGATTTGTCAAAACAGAAAAACAAACATGTCTCTCAACATAGCTTTAGTAACTGAAATATTAATTAAAACTGTAGTAATTCTAAATAATCTTTTCTAGTGCAATAATTTCAGATAAAACAATTTGATATTAATAATGTCTAATCAGACTCATTCTTTTATACTTCTTTTGTGACTTTCATGTCTTTAACATCTCAACTCTAGGTTTTTTAAAATTATTATTTAATTCAGGAAAGGGTGGTTGAGTCACATGTGGTGGTTCTCATTCGTGGCACTCACATGGTCCCTTAAGCCCTGTCAGAGTTGATCCAGGAGCACAGATCCAGGAGTAAGTCTTAATCAGAGGTAGGTGTGGTGCCCCAAAATGAAAAGAAATAAATCTATAAAATAAAATTAAAGGAACAGTATAGATGCCTGAACTCTAGAAAAAGTCTCGTGGTTGTAGTTCTTCATGACTTACATCTCATTCTTTTAGAAATTTGTTATTAATTTTAACCATTACATTAATTATTTCACTTTAAATTTTATATTTAAAAAAGAAATAAAACGTTCACCTTTTCTCACACTTCAAACTATTTTGTCCACAAGTAATTTAATTTGTTGAACATCTACAGAGTTATTATTTTTATTTCATTTTGTCTGTCCATAAATTATATATCCTTATGTTGAAAACACTATTCTCACTTTGACAAATTTTGCTATGCATAATTGTTTTGTGCTCCTCTCATTTTCCTCTGAGTAGTAATTTTCTTTTCATTTTTAGTGATGAATGGTATTCCTCTACTTAAATATCTTCTCTATTCACCACTTACTAATGAATGATGTTCCATATTTTACAGAATTGAAAGCAATATGATACAATAACTTTATATTTTCTGATTTGTAACATTTTAATTTTCTTCAATATGTAGCTTATCTCTCTCTCTTTTTAAAAAATTTATTGAATCACAGTGAGATACAGTCACAAGCTTTCATGTTTGAGTTAAAATCATAGAATGATCTAACACCCATCCTTCCACCAGTGCACATTCCCCACCACCAATCTCTCCAGGATACCACCCTCTCTCCCACCCTCCCATTGCCTTTATGGTAGACACTTTGCCCCACACTCTCTCTCTACTTTTGAGCATTAACTGATACTGAGATACTTGAGATACTGAGAGGTTATCATGTTTGGTCCTTTATCTACTTTCAGCACACATCTCCCATCCTGATAGATTCTTTCAAGCATCATTATCTTAATGATCCTTTCTCTATTCCAGCTGCCTTCTCCCCCAGCTCAAGAGAAAGGCTTCCAACTGTGAAGCAATCTTCCTGGCCCTTGTGTCTACTGTCCTTGGGTGTCAGACTCATGTTATGTTATTTTATATTCCACAAGTGAGTGCAGTCCTTCTTTGCCTGTCCCTCTCTTTCTGACTCATTTCACTTAGCATGATATTCTCCATGTCTATCCACTTATAAGCAGATTTATTGACTTCATCTCTCCTAACAGTTGCATAGCATTCCATTGTGTATATGTACCAAAGTTTCTTTAACCGGTTGTCTGTTCTTGGGCACTTGGTTGCTTCCAGATTCTGGCTATTGTGAACAGTGTTGCAATGAACATATAGGTGCAGATGTCATTGCTACTATGCTTTTTTTCATCCTCAGGATATATACCCAGAAGCGGTATTGGAGAGTCATATGGAAGCTTAATTTTTAGTTTTTAAATGAATGTCCATATTCTTTTCCAGAAAGACAGGACAAGTCGGCATTCCCAGCAACAGTGAAAGAGCATCCTCCCCCTCGCACATCTATGCCAGCTTGGTTGCTTTTGTTCTTATGAATGTGGGCCAGTCTCTGTGGTGTGAGATATCTCATTTTTGTTTTGATTTGCATATCCCTGATGATTAGCAATGTGAAGCATTTTCTCATGTGTCTTTTGGCCATTTGTATTTCTTTTCTGAGGAATCTTCTGTTCATTTATACTCCCCATTTTTTGATGGTGTTGGAGGTTTTATTCTTGTACAATTCCACTACTGTCTTGTATATTCTGGATATCAATCCCTTAGCAGATGGGTATTGACACAATAATTTTAATTGTTAATGATGGAGTATAGCAGTTATATAATTATAATAATGCTAAAAAACATTGGGATATATATATTTATAAAGAAAGAGAGACTTTGATATTAATGATTTTGTATTCTTTTGATAGAAGCTCAGAAGAGGAACTTCAGTATTATACAATACTTTATTTTCTTATTCATTTTGGGGGAGCAGTGCACAGAAAACAGTGCTCAGGGCTTATTCCTGACTCTGTGCTCAATACAATAAGTGAAAGTTTGAGGGTTCAAATGTAGTGTTGGAGATAGAACCTGGTTGGGTACATTCAAGGCAAACATCCTAACCTGCTGTACTATCTCTCCAGCCAGCTCTTGCAGCTTTGTGGGGAGCTCTGCACCGTTTCTATAAATGGTGGCACTGGTCCCATCTCCATAAAGAGGGCACGAGGGATCATTTTCCTCATAACTCACCAACACTTGGTCTTGTTCCTTTTGACATGACCACAAATTAATATCTATTGTGATTTCTATTTACATTTACCTGATCATCAATGATAAGCATATTTTCTTATGGCTGTTGGTCTTCTCTTTGTTCATCTACAGAAGTGTCTATTCAAATCTTCTATTCATATTTTGTATGTAATTTTATATTTTGTTAGTTATGAATTTTCCATATACCGTGGTTTTAAACTCCTTAGTGGTATATTTATTTATTGTTTTGGGAGCCACAGCCAGGAATGATGAGGGCTGACTCTTGGATGTCTGCTCAGTGATCAGGCCGGTAGTGATCAGGGACCATTTGTGGTGCTGAATACTGAACCCAAGTTAGGCATTTGTGATACAAGCAATTTATCCTTGGTACTTTCTCTGCAATCCCATATTTTAATTTTGCTTTGAATTTTTTTTAGTCTGATTTAGGAAGTTTTAATTATACAATCTTATAACTCTTAACATAATTTTAAGAGGAGGTTGGTGGAGCGGAAGCTGACCCCAGATTCAAAATAATATTTTCTCCTACTCTAGGTTCTGACTCATTTGTTCTAAAGAAAGATCACTATTTTATAAGATGTTTCTCATAGAATTCCAAATATTGTCAAATTTAGATCTACTGTTCTAGTTAATACTGTACAATAGGTATTCATTTAAGTGCAGTTGGGTTACACATAAAAATAATAGGATTTACACTAATAATCACAAATTTTAAATTTTAAGAGAATGGAATACTTAAACTCATTCTAAACCTTATTTGACAGTAGATGTGAAATTGCTTATTCTCTCTCTATCCGTCCCTTTCTCCTTCCCTCCCCCATCCCTCCCTTCTTTCTTCCTATCTATCTATCTATCTATCTATCTATCTATCTATCTATCTATCTATCTATCTCTATCTCTTTCACACATACAAATGCCAGCATTAAATGTTCTGCATTCTATATTATTAATTTCCTAACATTTTAAAATAAGTCATTCTGTGAGAGTAATAAGTTTTTAGTAGTAATAATTAATAAACTTTAAAGAGATCATTATGTGGGCACACATATTTATGTATGTGTATAAATGAAAACTAGCTAAACCTATATGAAAACTCCAAAATATAAGTTCCAGAATAAACATTGCAAGCAAATGGTGTCCTAAGAAAAGCTCACAGGTAGTGAATTGATGCAGAAACTTGACAAATCCATTAGTTACAGGAATTATAAATCAGGAACTTACTATGGCAGAAAGATCTCCTCAGTTTCTTTAAATAAATGGAAGACTCCCTAGATTTTAATCAACATTTAGGTGATTATCATATTACAGCATATGCTAAATGCTTGATTTTCATTGTTCCTTTAGAAAAAAAGAACAAATTAAATAGACAACTGTCAATGGGACTTCAGATTAACTTCATTAATCTCAATTATTGATCTCAATTATCAGTCATGCAAAAGACAATTCTATCATGTGAATGTCTTAACTATTTACATAGTCATGCTTCAGAGTTATATTAAGATGGAACATAGTTTAAAATAATCTTTTTTGGAGAGAGAGAGCACTTTTTGAGTAGAATAATTTTTCACAATAGCTGAGTGTAGACTATAGTTTATACTGCTGTTAACTTCAGGAGAGTTAATTTTCACTTTAGAACAAAAACTACTGACTGTTCCTTATTTCATGTTTCTCCAAGCAGTGTTAACAAAATATTTGTGTGTGAAGTGAAGTTTTTCCATTTATTTCCAATGAAGTTTTAGAAATGTGTTTCTGTGAGCATATGTTGGGCTTTAAAATAAAATCAAGTGCATTAAAACAATATCTGTGTTCCATGCTCACAGAGAACATTGCAAAATCATTTTATTTAGTCTGGTGAAATGGCCAATATCTAGTACTTTCAATATGGTGTCCTTAATGTTAAGGTTTGAAATTAAATAGATTACATACCCTGATGAAACTTGTACACTAATGGTACAGGCAAAAATATGGATGATAAAGAGATACAATTTAGAACTAAAAGGTTTGAAATAATAAAAGCATCACAATGGAACAAAAATGGATTTGGTTCTTGAGAAATTAATAAGAACATATTAACATAGTATCTCTTTGTGCATGTGTTTCTTATTGATGTTTTTGATGGTGGAGATAATTTGTCTCCAACTCTAAATCCATATTGTTTAAGTAAATTGATTTCACTCTTATCTTTTAGTATGAACTTTATATTACAATCTGATTGCAAAGGAAAATTGGACTGCTTCATTGAAAAACTTTGTTCTGAGTAGGTCAGGAAAATAAAGATAGAGTATGAAAATTTATACACCTATACTTAAATTCATTGTTGAAGAAATGTAGTGTGTCTTGTGAAAATAAGCTAAGAATTCAAACAGCAACCAACCTAGGAATTTTGTCAAATATGGTAACACATTGGAACTTCAATGTGTAACACAGAGTTTCAAAGCAGCTTACTAAAAATTCTTGTTTAAAAATCAACTATAAAGCCTCTGAAACAAAAGAAAAAATCATAGATTTCAGAAAAATTGTAAAATACCCCAATGGAAATAAACTTCACAGTAAATGGTAAAATGTTCTCTTCTAAGATTGAAATATTCGTTAATGATCATTCTATTCTTTATTGTGCTGTAGGCTTCAACCTGAGCAAAAGGACCATGAGAGTTTTTTTAAAAAGCCTCAGGCTGTACTATTTTATTCTTTCTGATATTGCAAGAGATTCTGATCAATTATTTCATATCCTTAGTAATGGAGGGGACGTATTTTCTTGGATTGACTTTGTTTGTTGATTGACAGTCTGGTGGGAGGATAGGAGGACCAGCAGAGTGGGGCTCAACCGGGGGTATGTGGATCGCTGGCAGGGAGACAGTGTACCTCTCTTGCTCTGTTGCTGGGATAGCCTCTTGCCAGCGTTTCACCCAGGTCCTCACTCCTGGCAGGCAGACCAGGCTGCCTGTGTTTCAGAGGGGCTTCCAGTCTGTCTTCCTGTCACTTTACCTGCAATTTTGACAGAGATTAAGTGGTTGCTGGATGTTGTGTTGGTTATTCTGGGCCTCAAGCTTCTCTGGCACTTGAATGAAAGATAGTCTCTAAAGAGAAAAACCCAAGAATAACACCATATTATTAAGTTTTGACGATCCCAGTCAACTTTTTCACTTTATATCTTTTCTTCATATCCCTCTAATAGTGAAATTATTTAATAATATTTGATGATATTTGGGAGATTTGGGTAAAAGTCCATCTAATCTTATGATAAAGCCTACTGATATTCATAAACTTATTAATATATCATAAAGTTAGTTTACATAAAAGTATTATACTTAAATGTTCCCCAGCTTAATCTAGCTCCAAATTTTTTTTTTAAGAAAACTGACTTTTATTTGAGAACCTCTTCTTCTGTACAAACGTTTTAACTTGGAATTGCAATCATCTTGGAAACGGTGCCTGTTGCTAATATCATGATTTTATTTCTGCACAGAACTAGCATAAGAGCCCACCAATGCATATCAATGAAGGCAGAAGATCTGAAAGTGGAGTCTTAACCTTGCTGTTTCGAATAGTGACTTTCATCAGCAGATCCAGTCCAGGGAAAATGTTCTTCAATAGCATAGTTCAGAAAAGTTCCATTTATTACTTCCCTATGTCAATTAGGAAATATTCTAGCAGGTAGTATCCTCAGAGATCAGTCCTCAACAATGGGCATATTGTAGACAGAGGTGAATTGGAGAGGTGTTCATGGAAGAAGAATGAACATTAATAAATGCCTGTAGTGGCAAAGGAATGAAAGTCTGTTTTTTAAGGAGCTGAATGGAGTGCATTTTGTTTGGAAAACATGCTACATAGAGAAGTATTGTGAGTAAGGTCAATTCTGAACACTTGTTGTAGAAGACCACGTGTGTTCAACCAGAAAATGTGCGTTTAATTTGCAAGGGAGGGGGGCATCTTGGATAAATTTAATGGGGAACATTAGTCATGACAGCTGTGCCTTCTTAAGAAGCACCTCGATCTCTACAATATGATTACAATAGTTGTGTCATTAATGGTTTGCATAGTAAAAGATAGAATGAATCTCAATTAATCTCAGAGTTTATTTTTTTCATGAGTAACAGTTGGATATACTCTATGCTCTGCCCTGGCATATCATACTGGGCGCAAAGGTAGATGGGTGAATATGGTAGAAATAATTTATGCCTTTAATTAACTTGTAGTCTAAAGGATATATTATAAATATGTAGAAAATGATCATAGAAATTGATTCCTAAGCATTGCTGGGTGCAACCTCAAAAATAAAAGGAAAAATATGAAGCTGGGGTTATTAATCAACGGAGCAAGTCCTAAGACTGACATGGCAAATGAATATTTATAACCCAATAAAGAAGCAATATACATTTTTTAAAACAGTTCTTTAAAAATGCAATGATAAAAGGTGTAAAGTTGGGCTAGTGAAGATAAGATGCAATCTATAAAATTGGGCTGTTTTTAAAAAGTCAGAATAAGTGTAAAGATGAATGCAGAGAAAGAAGTAATAACACTTATTGACTTTCTCTTTTGAGACAGGTTCTTTAGTGAGCTCATTCCTAAATAATTTTCATGAGAACTCTGCTAAAATTGGTCTACTTAGTCAGATAGGCTTATATGATATAATTGAAAATGAAAACACTCTGAGCAATTTAATTGAACAAAGTTTTATGTTTTCTCAAACCAAGGTGCATACATTATTCAAAGACAATTCAAACCTTTCAGCTTTGACCATCTATTGGGTCATTGGCATTATCTTTTAGATGGCTTATGTCCAATAAGTCAGAAGAAAGAGTGTAGGAATTAGTCTAAATTTCTAAGGACCAGTCTTGAAAGTGGTATGTAATATTTCTGTCTGGATTCATGGTACCCTGAGTTTTGACAGATTGGTATTCGTCAAAATTTAATGGTTCTCTGTGTAATATGAGTATCTGGATGAATTAGAAAATATAAACTTATTAATCAAGATAGAGAAACAATAGAATATGTGCACATACATCACATCCATACAAACAGTTGCTTTTATTAATTATATACATTAAGGACTTTATCCAGTTGATTAAGGAGATCAGCAAGTCCTGAAACTATAGGGTAGACTTGAAGGATGGAGACCCAGACTCAAGTTTGACAGAAGTTGGCTATTGAATCACCATGAATAAACATGGAAGATGAATCTAAAGCTAATCTGCTATGGGTTTCTATATATTTAAAATGGAATCATTGTAAATTACAAAGTTATAAAGTAATTCATGGTTGAGTTTCAGATCTACAATGTCCCAACACCAATCCCTTCACCAGTGTCCAATTCCCTACGAGTGTCCTCAGTTTCTCTTTTCCCTCGCCCACCTGCCTCTATGGCAGACCTGTTTTTCCTTCTGCCCCTTCAGTTAGACATTGTGTTTTCCTATCCTATTCCTGAATGATTATCATGCATGCTGTCCCTCCATTTACCACTGCCTCCTCCTCCACAGTAACCACTTCCCTTCACATTTTGTTCATTTCCCTGACCTATCCCTTTCTGGGCAGCCAAAAACTTAGCTAAGTAAATCATTAACAAATTATCATGCTCACTTTTTGATTTTGTTGTGATATATTTCAATTATATAGTCTTATCCATTGGATCTTGTGAAAATAATGAAGATAGCACTAACAAAAAGATACTTTTAAGAACTTAAAAATTGTCTTACAAAATTTTGTAATCCATGTTGGAAAGGATTTGAAGTAGCTATGAAAAAATATTTTAAAAAATTTTACTGAATCACCATGAGATACAGTTATAAAACTTTCAAGATTGAGTTCCAAATCCAGCCCATCTGATTTTTGATGCCTTGGCGAACAAGATAGCGTCCCAGATTCTAGATCATTGATGGAGGTTGGAACTCCGGATTCTTTCTCTCACTTGAGTGAAGCATGATACTCCAAGCATAGCTCTTTCGATTCCTCTTTGGGAGACCTGAATAGCGTTCTCATCCTGTTTTCGTAGTTCCCAGGTCACTGAGGCATTGTTAGTGCAGGGAGAATGGTGGAATTGAAGAGATGTTCCCAGATCCAGAGTTTCTTCGTCCTCTTCGCTATTTCTTTGACACTCTTGAAGGCATTCCAAGCTGCTTTCTTCCTCCTGCGCAGCTCAGGTGCAGGTCATTCAACATGTTGAATTTTCAACCTAGGTAAACATAACTGCTGCATTCGGAAATGTTCATTCCATTGAGGGCAAATGGAATGTCAGGAACTAGTCTGTTTTTCATAAACATCGTCTTCATGTAATTCATCTGTAGTCTGACCTTTCCACACTCATGGACAAAGTTGGTCAGCATTTGTGCCACATGGCCAATGTTTGGTGTTCTTAGAATGATGTCATCAGCGAAGAGGAGATGGTATAGTTGCCGAACCTCTATCTTCACTCCCATTCCTTCTCATCCCACTCATCGCATGACATTCTTGAGGGTGGCACTGAAGAGTTTCGGTGAAATGGTATCACCCTGGTGAACACCTCTCTTTGACATTGATGATGACTTCCTTGTGGAATGGTGAGATCTTGGTAGTGAATCCATAATACAGCTCAAGGAGGATCATGATGTATTGAGTTTGAATACCCTGTTTGGCTAGGGCTTCGATGACAGCTTCAATCTCAACAGAATCAAAGGCCTTTAAAACAATGAGCGTAAACAATGAGCGTTAGACAGAGTGGCATCTTGAACTCCTGAGAAACCTCAATGAGCTTGGTTATCATGTGGATATGGTTGATTGTGCTGAATCCTTTTCAGAACCCAGCTTGCTCACATGGTTGTCCTTCATCTAGTCTTCTTCCAATCCTATTCAGGATAACTCGAGTGAACAGTTTGTAGATGACGGACAACAGGCAGATCGGGTAAGAGTTGCCAATATCGTGGATGTCTCCCTTCTTGTACAATGGAATGGTTCTGCTGGCTTTCCATTGGGACAGACCCTTGTCTTCAGACAGGTAGCATGTGAAGAGCTGAGCTAGTGTATGATGAGTACTGATGACAGATTCTTCAGGTGTTGAGGTCTGACCTTGTCTAGACCAGATGCTCTTCGTTTCTTTACCAACAAAATGGCATGTTGGATTTCAGAAGGGAGAATGTTGGGAACAACATATCCATTCTGAGGAATTTGGTATGTGGTCAGTTGCTCGTGGCTATCAAAGATATCTGAGTCATGGGTAATTTATCCATTGCCCTTCTGGAAGATGCGATAGACCCATCAGAACCTCGGAGGGCAATCATCTTGGTCTTGTAGTTGGTGAAGGACAGGCGGGCCTGCGAACACTTTTCTCAGCTTCTGCTGCATCAGTCAGTATTGCTGTTCTTCTTTCTTTAAGGTCTTCCTTTATAGGTTCTCTGCACTGCTTTGCAAGCTCGAATATTAGCTTCTGGTTGCCTGAGGCTTGCGCCCAGCCACGTTGATGAATGAGCTTGAGAATTTTCGGAGATATATTTTTGTGACTTTTTCTCTCTCAAAGTTTCTCACTCAATGATGGAGGTGCTGAACCAGTGGGTTGTATTCCTCATCAATGTCATCAATGAGGGCATCTTCCTATGTTGCTGAAATAGTGCCAAAGAGCTCTCAGTTGGTGTTTGTTCTTAGTTCTCTTCTTAAACTTCGCAGCCTTTTCTCCCCGCTCCGTGAAGTAGAATTTTGCATGAAGGAGATGGTGGTCTGAGCCATTTGGAATTTTGGGACAACAGCGACATCATTCAGGCAAAACCGTCGATTAACATGATATGGTCAATTTCCTTGTGGAACTGTCCACCAGAAGACTTCCATGTCCCATGTTTAGATTCAAACTGTGAATTCAAACTGGAACTGTGAGTTACCATGGGGGGTTTTGTTCGACATGATGAACTTAGAGAGTTTCTCACCCTATTTGTTCCATTCTAGGCCATGGGTCCTGATGTGGAGTCCTTTGGGAGATCTTCTCTGTCCTATCTGGGCATTAATATCACCGACAATGATCTTGTATAAGGTATGGTCTTCTTTATAGAACTTCTCCAGCTCCATGTAGAATTTCTCAATTTCTTTTTCATCATAGTTGGATGTTGGTGAGTAGACAATGAAGATAGAAACTTCCAGCAATGAGCTACATCTATTCAAGCATAAGCATCCTATTTGGGATGTTAGGCATTCTAATGAATCAATGCTCATGATCAAGTTTGTGTTGATGAGGACACCGACACCACCAGTGCCTCTTTTGATGCATGTTTCAAGAAACAGTTCTTCTGCAGTGTCAAAAGTGGTGTGATGTGGTTGATGCCTTCTCATCTCAGTCAGACAGATGATGTCATACTTGATCTTCAGCACTTGCACCATCAGGTCCTTGATGGATGCTTCCGATGCCAGCATACGTGCATGGAAAGTACAGACTGTCATTTTAATCCTTCTTTGTTTTGGCAGCCTAGTTAGGCCCTGAGATTTTATCAGTCTCTCCTTGCTCATACTTCTCAACGCTGCTGTATTGGGGCCCCTTTCCAGATCAGGGGAATGAGGTCCATTGATTTTACTGTTTTTGGCATATTGAATACACCAATAATAGCTTGCCAGGCTCTGCTATAAGGCAGGATATTCTTGGTAGTTTGCTGAGCTCTCCGAGAGGGATTGAAGGCTTTTAGGGTGGCCTCTAATTGCCCTTACAGGTGTTTCCATGTTTCACACCATATTAGAACTCCATCAAATATGGTGTGGTAATCTTGGAAGATGGGTATTAAGTGTCTTATGATGTGTCCAGAAACTGGCCTGGAGCATGGCAGCAGCTGGGTAGTGGATACAGTGGAGGTTGGCAAATGAGGTATTTTATCTGGCACCAGCAGGGTGGAGCTTCAGGGTGTGATCCCTGGGTCCCTGGAGATTGGTGGAAATAGGCAGAGAATCTCCGTTTCCCAGTCCCATTAAGCCTAGTTCTGGTGGGCTTCACTCATGTGTGAGGCTCGGCTCAAGCATTTGGAACGTGGCCTGGAGTATGGCAGCAGCTGGGTAGTGGAGGTAGTGGAGGTCAGCTGACGAGGTATTTATCTGGTACCAGTAAGGTGGAGTTTCTGAGTGTGATCCCTGGATCACTGGAGATAGGTGTAAACAGACAGAGGATCTCCGTTTCCGGGTCCCATTGAGCCTGGAGTCCTAGGTCACAAAGTTCTGCTTACC
Source organism: Sorex fumeus (assembly GCF_029834395.1). Taxonomy (NCBI): domain Eukaryota; kingdom Metazoa; phylum Chordata; class Mammalia; order Eulipotyphla; family Soricidae; genus Sorex; species Sorex fumeus. The sequence goes on along the minus strand of NW_026606134.1, from coordinate 4,114,618 downwards.
CGGTTCTGTGAGGCTTCTCTCACATTTGAGGCTCAGCCTGAGCATCTGGAAAGTGGCCTGGAACATGGCAGCGGCTGGGTAGTGGAGGTAGTGGAGTCAAACTTAATCACCATTTATTTATTTATTTTTCTCATATCTCATTTAATAAATCAAAACAGTTAAGATACAGGAACAAATTATAAACTAGGTGAATATAAGAAAGAAGAAGGACATAAACTAGAGTTATTAGGTGGAGGCAGATGAATTCTATAAAGCAAAGAGAACAAAATACTTGCCTGGGAAGCAGGGTCTTTCTAAAGGTAATGCTTTGTATATTAGAGTAGACACATCATCCATTTTTTTCCTTAAAAAACGAAGCGAATCTGTGTTCTCCTGGATAGAACTTAACTGTACCCTTGCTAGAATTCTACGCATGTTCCTCTTTATTAGCTTAAACTTTCTGATTTTTATCACAGCTGCCCCCAAATCACACAAGACAAGTGTATGAGGAAAATTAATATTTCAGGCTACCAAATAATGCCCCCTACATACTTATTTCAACTGTTCTAAGTAGGTCACAGCATTAGGACTAAACTTACAGCACCCATTGTAAGCGGGGAATTTTGATTACTGAATTGAAAATAACCATCAAATAAAATCAGACGAGGTAAAGGGAAGAATCAAAAGAAAATTCCTCTGTAGGAACACAGAAAGGACTTTGTAATGTAATGAGTAATGTCACTCATACATTCTTTCTGCAGACATAACAATTAGACCCTTGGTTCAACATCAACAATAATTATGGGATACTTGGTAGTCCCTGCTGAAATTGGGGGGCGGGGAACAATGAACTCAATTCTTAACACAAGATAGCAGATTCTCAATTTTCATGAACTTTAAAAACACAATGAGACTCTCTTCCTAACTTTGGTAATTGACAGTTATTATATATATCTTCCTTAGAGATCCATGAAAGAGTGGAACTATTTTTAAAACATATGGATCTGTTCATTTCTTTTTCATTTATCATTGAAAGTGCTTGTTATATTTTGGAATAATGTAAGCTGTCACTCAGAATATTTTAGTATGTAAAAAGCTTGTCTAAAAAACATAAATACTTACAGCAGCATCCATTGCAAGATAATATAGATTTAATAAGTGTTACTAACTGTAGCACTTATGTTTTGCATCATACAAGTTCATAGACTGGTAGAAATGCAAGACTTGTGTTCATAATTTTATATTAACTACTTAAATTTCCATGACATACACTGAATTTATATTGTTGCTGCATAAATATTTAATTTAAGTGAACTCCTTAATGTCTTAATATTTCTGGTCTATTTGTTCTAAATGTATTTTTACATGTCTTCTAATTCCTGATGTAAGTTCCCAAGGGGCAATAAACAACTACAGATTACAGATAGAATGCATTTTAAAGAATTAGGGAATAGCTTTTCAAAATGCACTATATGCTTACAATAAAATTACTCGTTTTTCCTTGAAATGTAGTTTTAAGAAGATATGGTTTAATTCTTGCTTCTTTAGCTGTTTTCTGTAAGCTATAGGACTTAAAATATCATATTCTACCAATAAAACTAACCAGCAAAGATTTTCCTATAAATAACTAATTATTTGATCAGAAATAGATCAACATAACTCCCTACATATCTCTACCTTACACTTGGACTTCAGAGGTCAGGTTAATTTCAATTTTCATGTACATTTTTAGTTTACATGTTTGGTTTTGAGGCCATTTTCAATTGTGCTCAGGGATTCCTAGTAGCTCTGTGCTCAGGGCAGTGCTCAAGGGACACATGTAGTGCTGGGATTAAATCAGGGTCAGACACATGTAAGACCAATGCCTTACCCACTGCACTATATCTTTCACCCCACATGATGTCAAATTTTAAGTGGAATTTTAGCTAATTCCATTTTCTGCATGTATCCTGCCTTCAGACCACAACTATTATATGAAAAGCACACTGTATCACTTTCTATGTCCGGTCATTTGTCCACAGTCTGAAATCATTATGGTGTACTCCGCTGATTTTAGATAGTTGTAGCTATTTGTTTCTTTGTTTTTACTTATATTTTGAGAAAAAGAATTCTGGGCTGGAATGATAGCACAGCACGTAGGGCTTTTGTCTTGCACGCAGCTGACCCGGGTTTGATTCCTGCATCCCACTTGGAGAGCCCGGCAAGCCACCAAGAGTATCCTGCCCTCACTGCAGAGCCTGACAAGCTCACCGTGGCATATTCAATATGCCAAAAACAGTAACAGCAAGTCTCACATTGGAGACGTTACTGGTGCCTGCTCAAGCAAATCAATGAACAACGGGAGGACAGTGCTACACTGCTACTTATATTCTGTAAACACTATAGTTCTATAAGAATGTTAATGCGGTATGAACTTATTTCACCATGGAATTGCACCCTTTGTTAGTACAACGTTTGATAGTAATGCATAAGAACTATTAGAATCTATCATTCTTTTATCTCAGCTTATTTCATCCTCCCATTTGCTCATAACTCTTTGATCACATGAATCTTCCATTAATACCCCACACTAGTTCTTCTTTAGGATTTTTCTGATTTTTTTTCTCCTTGGTATCTCTGATCTTTACACTGCATTTATATAGATGGCCATTTTCATACAATTACCTTTTTAAATGTAAAAGAAGTATATTTAACAAACACTTGAAGAGAATAAAATACAGCAAAAACAAGAAATTTAAAACCCAGGGTTTATCTCTCTTTTCTTTTAGCACAGCGTCAGGGCGCTTGCCTTGCACGCAGCCAACATGGCCGACACGAGTTCGATTCCTCCGCCCCTCTCGGAGAGCCCGGCAAGCTACCGAGAGTATCTCGCCCACACGGCAGAGCCTGGCAAGCTCCCCGTGATGTATTCGATATGCCAAACACAGTAACAACAAAGTCTCCAATGGAGACGTTACTGGTCCCGCTCGAGCAAATCAATGAACAACGGGAGGACAGTGACAGTGACAGTGACAGTGGGTCATACCCAGTGATGCTCAGTTTACTCCTGTCTCTACACTCAAGAATTACTCCTGGCGGTGCTCAGGAGACCATATGGGATGCTGGAAATCGAACCTGGGTCAGCCGCATGCAGAGCAAGTGCCCTACCTGCTGTGCTATCGTTCCAGCCCCAAAACCCAGGGTTTATATAAGTGACAAAATCATGTGTAATTTTTGGAGGTCAAGATTAACGTTTATAGGGGATGGAGATAGTCCAGTGTGTAGTACACTTGACTTGCATAGGGCTAATCCAGGTTTGGTCCTTTCCACCTTATGTAGTCCACAAAATCACCGCAAATGATCCCCAAGTTCATATCCAAAAGTAAACCCAGAGTACAGCTGAGTGTCATTCAAAACACAAAACAAAGACATTAATAGACCTTAATCTACATATTTTTGAGTCTGTTGAACCTTAGTGCATAGCATATAGTAGGCACTTAGTAAATATGTAAAATAACTAATTGGCTTCATGTGACAGCGCAGTTATGCTGAAATTATTTTCCCTAACTAAAATTGTACTCAGCCTATATTTTATGATTGCATGTAGCACTGTAGCACTGTCCACCCATTGTTCATTGATTTGTTTGAGTGGGCCTAGTAACGTCTCCATCGTGAGACTCGTTGTTACTGTTTGACATATCAAATAAATCATGGGTAGCTTGCCAGGCTTTGCCCTGTGGGTGAGATACTCTCGGTAGGTTTCAGGGCTCTCCGAGAGGGGCAGAGGAATCAAACTCGGGTCAGCCGAGTGGGCCGCATGCAAGACAAACACCTTACCTGCTGTGCTATTGCTCAAGCCCATGATTGCATGTATGTTGGTATAAGTGTAGGTATTCTTTATTTCTGAGAATCCTAATACAAGGTTTTTTTTTTCAAAATATATATTAAATTTCCATGCTCCAGTTGAAGTATTTTGTATTTTTAAAATATGAATTAAGTATTGTCTGTTAACTTTTACTTTTACATCTGCACAATTTTTTTCTTTCCCCAGATACTTTTGGTTAAATAAAATGGCCTTACCATTCTGTTTCCTTGTTAGATTTCTGTCAGAGGGAAAATTAATTGAAATACAAAATGGGAAAGCTAAAGGAAACAAATGAACTAGTGTCAGTCCCTCAGGTTCTTCATTTGGACCAAAGTTATTTCCGCTGAAGAACACAAGCACTTACTGCTGTTTCAGTGCTGGGTAGTGCAGATCTTTACTTCAAGATTTTTTGAGGAACAGCAAAGTCTTCTATAAGTTATAAATCCAAAAAAAGAATGAGCAGAGTCTTTCCTCCTTTTTTTATTTTCACAAGAAGGCAAAAACAAGAAAACTAGACTTGTCCTAAAAACAACAAAAATACATGATTTGTATGCACTTGAGCACCTTGAATATCTTACACACATTTAGAAAAAAACTTAAAGATATTAGTATAAGTAAAAATAGAAGAATTTACATAAAAAATAATCACTTGATCACTTGAATTCCCATTAATCGTCGATTTGCTAGAGCAGGCACCAGTAAGGTCTCCATTTGTCCCTGTCGCGTGCTAGTGTAGCCCAATGGTGTCTGTTCATTCTAGGAACATGAAGAGCCTCAAGCTGATTGTTCATGATCTTGATGAAGAAGTCTGACCATCTAGTAGGTGGTCAGCCACGCGGTCTTTTGACATCCTGTGGAATCCAATCGGTAATGGCTCTAGTCCAGCGGTCGTCTCTAAATCTCATTATGTGACCAGCTCATCCAATTTTTGACGCCTTGGCAAATGAAACCGCATCCTTGATTCTTGATCGTCGATGGAGGTTGGAACTCTGGATTCTTTCTCTCACTTGAGTGAAGCATGATACTCCAAGCATAGCTCTTTCGATTCCTCTTTGGGAGACCTGAATAGCATTCTCATCCTGTTTTCGTAGGGCCCAGGTCACTGAAGCGTATGTTCATGCAGGAAGAACAGTGGAATCAAAGAAATGTGCCCGGAGCCAGAGGTTCTTCGTCCTCTTAACTATTTCTTCGACGCTCTTGAAGGCATTCCAAGCCACTCTCTTCCTCCTGCGCAGCTCAGGTGTCAGGTCATTTGTCATGTTGACTTCTCGACCTAGGTATACATAACTGTTGCATTCGAAGATGGTTATTCCGTTGAGAGCGAATGGAGCGTCAGGAATGAGGCTGTTTCTCATAAACATTGTCTTAGTAAGATTCAGCTGTAGTCTGACCTTTCCACACTCATGGTCGAAGTCGGCCAGCATTTGTGCCGCTTGGCTAATGTTTGGTGTTATTAAAACAATGTCATCAGCAAAGTGGAGGTGGTGTAGTTGCCGACCATCTATCTTCACTTCCATTCCTTCCCATTCCAGTTGTCACATGATATTCTCGAGGGTGGTACTGAAGAGTTTCGGTGAAATGGTATCACCCTGCCAAACCACTCTCTTGACATCAGTGATTACTTCTTTGTAGAATGGTGAGATCCTGATAGTGAATCCGTAATACAGCTCATGGAGGATCCTGATGTATTGAGTTTGAATGCCCTGATTGGCTAGTGCTTCAATGACCGCTTCCGTCTCAACAGAATCAAAGGCCTTCTTTAAATCAATGAATATTAGACAGATCGGCATCTTGAACTCCCGAGAAACCTCAATGAGCTTGGTTATCGTGTGGATATCGTGGATATGGGTGGATTGGTGGCATTAACTGGCTTTGTTGAGTAGAGTTGATGTTTGCTAACATACTATGACGTGACAAATACTGAAAGACTCCTCTGCTTCTTTATTTCTTTTATGGACCAAACAATTGTGAAATGATGATATCCTGAGTTTGGAAGTTGTTTTCAGAATAGGAGATGATGCATACTACAGACATAACACTGCTTATTGTACAGGTCGTGGGAGGAAGCTAATGTCTCCCTCCACTTTTGGTTCTATATGCTGGAAAATAATTAAATTGACACCAGAAATATTAGCAAGAACAAAAACAAATTTTGATGACACGAACATGAGTTACATGGGCATAAAAGCACATAGAAATTTGAGCCACTTCTGTGAAATGATCCTGTCTACAAAGTTGGTACAATTAGAAGGACAAACCCAATAAGAATCATCTCAAATTAAAGAAACAGAAAATTTTCAGGGTCATCAGTGTAGGCATTATAATTGGATATATTAAGGCCTAGCCTGGGGTGGTAAGACTAATAGCACTGTCTTTAAATTTTGGGGGTAAAATTAAAATTGTTTAAGCCATCACTCTTGGGTCTTCTGTCTCTTATTAAAATTCCATTTAATACATTGGATAGCGTTTTGCCTCTGGACTAAAAAATGAGTACATATAGGCACAGATTATTTAATAACCTCCTACTGCACCCCGGTGTTAAGGCCATGGGGGCCTTAGGTAACACGTAAGTGCTCATTTAATAGGTTAACATGGAAAAATTTGTCTTGTTTTTTGTTGTTGTTCTTAAAAAAGAAAACTGAAGACTGAACTTTCCTAATGCTGGTTGGCCATACATCTCTAAATGCCTTAGACACTTCTGATTTATGAGGCATAATTATTGACTTATATTCTCTAAATTGTCTCAATGTGGGTGACAAATTATATGGTAATCCAGTTAATAGGGCATATTTAATTGGATATTTGAGTGTGACTAATAGGGAAATTCTGGAGACGAGAGATGGTTATAGCAGTATTGGATTTTAAGAAACAATCCTGGAATCTACTTAACAGCATGAGTAAGCGAAAGGATAGATGATAAAGGAGAAAATAACAATAAAAATGTTTTGAAGAGCCTTTTATTAGAGGGTAGCACTGTCTCACTGTCCTCCTGTTGTTTGTCAATTTGCTCGAGAGGACACCAGTAACGTCTCAAAACAAGTTGTGAGACTTGTTACTGTTTTTGGCATATCAAATACTTCATGGGTAGCTTGCCTTACTTTGCCATGTCCGTGAGATACTCTAGGTAGCTTGCCAGGCTCTCTGAGAGGGGCAGAGAAATCGAACCTGTGTTGGCCGTGTGCAAGGCGAACCCTCTACCTGCTGTGCTATCACTCCAGCCCCTTTTAGAGGGTAGGAGACATATTTTAAAAGATCAATGAATTCACTTAAGCCATATAAGTGGGTCCATGTGGATACAATATAGGGACAGAGCAACAGTATAGTGGGTCTTGTTCTTGTCCTTCATATAACTGATCCAGGGTCTATCCTCACAACTCCATATGGTCTTCTGAGCCTGCCAGCAGTGACCCTGAGTGCAGTCAGGTCTAGCCCTCAAACAAAACAAAACAAAAAACAGGTATTCATTAGTAGGTATTATTTAAAAATATGTAATTAAATCAGTTGGCATTAATTATGCAAATAGATCTTTTTAATTCTAAATTAAAATTTTAGGATGAGGAAATGGGTCAGTGGCCACAAATACTTGCTTACAAGTGTGAGGTCATGAGTTTGATCCTTACTTCCTCCCACAAAAGCCAAGCACGATCCCAACAGATTTGCTAACCTGACACCCCTGCCATCACAAAGGAGGGAATTCCCTTCAGTATGCAGCAAACTGTGAGCACTGCAACACAAATGTTGGACCCTAAGACAGCATTGCAACTAAGAGATGTGTGAGCATTGCAACCAGAAGTTTAACCCCAGAGAGCACATGTGGGAGTATTATGGTGGCCTCCATGAACTCTTTAGCAAGAATGCAGCTATTCATCTTCATGTATGGTTGACCTTATCATTGTCTTGTTATTGGAATTACATTTAATCGGATATCAATGTGGTTGTAAGTGTTTCAATTATTTTACAAAATGAAGAGCAGCATGTCCTAGCACAAGACAAAGAAGCTTTCATCAAGCCTTCACAGAATATGTGGGCATTAGTCAGATTGTCCACATGCCGATTTCCAAACAGCTCCTGAAAAGGAACACTAGATTGGTGTAGCTGATGTCTGTAGTCAGAAGAAAGTGCAAGGAAGTGAATGGTGTTTTCTACTGTGTTTGAGACTACTACTTCAATGTAGTCCTCAACAAAATTAGAGATTACTGTTGAATTCCTTCTCTATTTCTATCTGATAATAAAGCATTTCTGGTTACAATATATACCATGGATCTGCACAAATATTGTTGATTGACTTTTGCAATGAAGGGATGAATCATCCATAGATAGACTGGGGCTTATCAGGTCTTTCATTCAACTGGGCTGTCCTCCAGTGGGTCAAACAGTACTAATTTGTGAGAGGAGATGAACTATCTTAAATACAAAGGGGCTATTATATGCAATGAAAGGATCTTGAGCAATAATATTATCCAACAGCTAAATCACTATTTGGGGGAACCTATAAACTGACAGTAAATTAAAATGTGAAAATGAGTGTAGAGAGAAGTGAAATTTAAACTCTCAATGGGATAATCCTTCAGCTGAAATGGCCTCACACTGTTTTTCTTGGAATATTTTGAGACCCATTGTATTATCTAAAGGAAGCCCATTGAACAATGATTGACTGGGGCTGACCTGAAGTTACAGAGGCTCACACAAAAGCTTCCCTGCTCTATTGCTTGCCAAGGTTATACATTGAAGCCAATTTTGATCCTGAAACAAAATAAAACTACTCACCTACTCCTCAAAGATTTTATCATGATGATGCATCATTATGTCATAAATTTGAAAAAAGTCATTTCCCTTGATGGCTAATTATTAACTTTCGAATGGATGCAATGCAAATTGCAATCAAATATCTTTACTTTATTGAATGCATATGTTATCAATAAATGTAATTCCACTTTAAAGAGTTTCGCAGTTTAACTGACACCCAGTTCTCTTTGTTCTGGTTTAGGTCTCCTGTCTTGTTGCCCTGGGCAAATTGAAAACCAACCTTATTTCGTCTCAGACTTCCAAATTCCTTGATGTGCATCACTGCACAGAATAAACACTCAGGTGATTTCCACGTTTTATTTGGCCTCCCTTTCCTTTTATCAGCATGTCACGGAGATGCCGTGCCCAGCACCAGTGTTTCAATGGGTGCACCCAACATGACTCATGAAAGGTTTGATTAAGTACATAGTCAAATCTGTATCCGAGATTTTAACCTGACTAGCATTCTCATGTTGTTGTGAAATTTGAATCTACATAAAGAACGTTTAAAATTTTAGACTCTGAATCTATTTATGTAGTACTTGCTAAAATATATTTATGTAGGTACATGTTAAAAAATGACAGATGTGTCACTCAACCTATGGCTCCCAGATATGTGCTTATACATTTTTGTTTCCTTACAACCTTGCACTTATCTGTCTCTACCACTTAGCCTCTGCATTACCCATGTCTGCACCACATGCTAGATCATCAGTTCCTTAATAGCAGGGCTAGGAGGTGTCTCCATACTATTTTTGTTCAGTTTCTAAATCAAAGTATTCAGCGATATATATATATATATATATATATATATATATATATTAAATAATTTAGTGGATTAGAGAAGAATGTTACACACACATACACACCTTGATGATTATCCCACATTAAATAGGAATTTATTTATATTATTTAGCAAGAAATGGGTATTAAGTATTGTGTTACTAGGTTATTGAATTTGAAACATTAAAACAGTTTAAAGCAATTTTAAAATAAAAAACAGTGGAAAGCATACTAGATGATACTTTTTATAAATAAGTGATTCCAGCACTTTGGGAGGAACAAAGCATGCTAGGTAAGGAACAAGAGACCTCTACCGCCACACTCCCAGAGCAGTTGCTCTCAATACAGGACATTGCCCACCTTTATGAGAAATCTACCAAACCGAGTACTTTTTTGATTATCACCAAGTGTTATGTACGGAGTTGCCGCTGGAATCTACTGGGTTAGAAGAAGCAAGAGATATTAGTAAACATTCTAATTGCCTAGACAGCAAAGACTCATTATAGTCAATGTGAAGAGAAAATAGATTGATATTCATTCCTTAGAGTATACACATAGCTCAATGAATGCTCTGCATCCTGGTGTGTATCTGCAGGAGGAGTACCTACCAACTGAACAACCTCCTAGCTCTGTACCGTCATCTTTTGAGATTACATTCATATGGAGATACCTTACCTGTGGGAGAGATCCTAGACCCAAATTGACAATCAAAATCTGTACCTGAGAACCAGGGGAGCTACTGGTGTCAATCTCTGAGCTTCAAGTCCTGAGAAAAAGGTGGCCTACAATGTAGCTTTTCCTTCAGAACTGAGGTCAGGCAAGTAGATGTATTAAAGACAATGACTTGTTCCAGGGTAAAGAAAAGAGAGAAAATCTGCCCTTTCTTGCAGTCTGGTTCTGCTCTGGCCCTCAGTAGATTGGGTAATGCCAACTGGACTGGTAAGAAGAAACTTAAAATACTGGTTAAAGTACTAACTTCTTCCAGAAAATATTTTCATAACACACCTAGAAATATTTGCAAAAAAAAAGAGAGAGAGAGAAAAATCCCAACACTGTAATAATACTAAACCCTAACCAACACAATACATCTGATGCCAGATCCTCACTCCATTACCATGGATAATATAGTCTGCTAGAACTTGTCATGACTATAATAGACACTCTACTACTTAATTTTTTTCCTTCATGAAAAGGTCATATCTTATTATTTCCCAATATATATTTCCTAGTTTCAGCACTTTTAACCTGGATTTTCACTTACAAATGTCAGCTACTAATCAGACAACTGATCCGTGTCAAGCACCACTTTTATCTATCTTCAATCTAGTCTCTACCTACCTACCTGCCTTTCTGTTGTTTAAACAAACACAGGTGATCTTTGAACAGATTCTTGGTAAACAGCTTCTATCGTTATCTCCAATAAAACTCAGGATTATGAAATTATTGAGAATTCTCGTACAGTGTCTAGCATCGTTCTTGTGCAGTAAGTGTGTAAGACAGAACTGAAATTTGAATACAGGCATGGTCCATGCTCAAAGGCATACTGTCATACCGCTTGAGAAATTTGGATTCACTGTATTTGTATGTGGCTTGGCAGAACTATATCTGGCACAGAATCTTCCCTCTATTGACCCTTCTTTTTACTGTATTGATTTAGACCCCTAGTAGTCTAAATGCTTAACATTCCTCAGAATGGACATATTAGATTATGCTGGGGGTGTATGGTTTTAAAACACCTGTTGGGAAATCTAATACATCTTACCTTACTCACTTGCCATCTAGAGAAAACAAAATCACTGTTTGAGGAAGAGCAAGTGAATCTCTCAAAGGGATGTTAGAGTCACTAACTTGATGTTTACACAAGATAAATTCTCAACAATATTCTACAAACATGCCAGAAATTTAAAAATCATATGATTTTAGGTGAGTCCATTATTTATTTTAAAAATTTACCTTCTTGATATGCAGATATATTTTGCATAAAGTATCCAAGTATTAAGTTTTGCTCCTTCTATAAAGCAAATTCTATGAACTTTAAGAATTGCTCTAACTTTGGGTTAAAAATAATTTTTATTTCATATATTCATTATTCTATTTTAACCCCCCTATCACTTTTGTGAAGAAAATTTGATTGTCTAAGGCTTATTTATAGAATTAAAAAGGGGGTAGACTAAAGTACATACTTTATGCTTAACTGTTTAATATACTATCTATGGCATTTCACCAATGATGTTGAAAATTAAAGTTAAGGTTAAAGGTTTGCTGTGTAAATAAAAATTGTTCTTTTCCTTTGTGTTAATGTTTACATTCTCCTCATATTTTTCTTGAGAAATGCTGTTTCTGTTGCCCTTTATTTAAAATGGCACTTTCATGCTGAACGTATTACAAAATTAATTATTAAATAGCAATTAACCAGAATAATTAGAAGCAAGTAAAATGCTGTAATTGGTTCATACTTTTTAAAGCATTCATCTCCACCTATATGGAAAATAGAGGTTCTTATAATTTTAAAATAGAGATACCCTGTATAGCAATTACTCTATCTAAATATTACTTAAAAAAACTAATATGAAAATGTATATGCATTCTAGGGTCATTGCAACATGGTTTACAATAATCAAGACAGAGAAAATCAAAGTTTACAATGGATGTACGGATAAAGATGTACTATATACACACTGAAATTTATATATTGAAATAAAAATGTTGAACTATTTGTATTGATTGAATGTGAAAAAAACTGGAGGAAATTATGCTAAGAAGTGTAAGTCAGAAGACAAATTTTGAATGATCTCACTCTTATGTGGGGCATGTAAGTTAAAAGCGAAGAACAGGACAAAATCAAAATAAAACATACTCTTGGGAGCTGAGTGCAGAACTGAAGGTATCTGAGGGAATATGTAGGTAGGAACAGAAGGAGAATTGGGGTCCGATGGGAAGAAGAATTGGTCTGTCTAATGAACTGTGATGAAGTGATTATGGTGTGAAAATAAAATCTTAAAACATATGCATATTACCTATGCTCTCCAGAGTTAAAAAACATTCAATAAAAAATGAGTGCATAGTCTCAGTACTCTGGAGAGAATTCCTACCTTACACAAGGGTCTTTTATAAAATTGAATCTATTGCATATTTTGTAATCTCAACAGAATTTCTAATCTTGTATGGACTAAGATGTTCAGGCCTGATGTAGAGCAACTATCTCTTGGTGAATGTTCTCTAATATTAGGCTTTGACAATCAAGACATTTGTCTGTCCATTAAAGATTATTCCCACCCTTCTCTAAAACTGCTGATGCACTGTATGTTCAAAACTTCAAGTAAAATACATGTAATGTGAGTGAATTTAACATATATTTATCCCGTAATTTTATCACAATGGAAAATCTGAGCAGAAAAGCAGCAGTATGGGTTGTTTTATAGAAAGGAAAATAAACACAACAGAAACATGAATGAGGCAGAATTTTCAAATTGACATTAATTTGTGTCTTAGACAGTGAAGTCCCATTTTCTGTCTGCCTTGTCTCCTTTTCAGGTACAGCATATAGAGTTGTGGAAACATTTAAAAACACCTGCTATTTGGGTGCTCATAGTTCTGCATGCCGATTGAAATCTAATACAGGTGGATAACACTGTTATAATGGAAAGATTTGTAAGTGGTCATTTTGTGTTCTGCCAGTAACAATCTAGGAAGAGATTGTGAAATCTGTTATCATCATAGACTTCCTGCAGAGCCCGTTCCTTAATGTGTAATGCAGGTCAGTGTAGTAACTACTAATATTTCCCTACATATCATTGCCTAGCTTAATGTTACCTCATGAGGTTGATATTAAATAAAAATGGAACAGCAATTAAAAAACAGTATGTGCGTATAAACTCACAATATTTTACTTTTATAACTTTGACCTCATGTTCACTAGAAACATTTCTTTCCCCAGAGATACACACTCTTTTTGTTGTTGTTTTTTAAATCAGTCATGTCCTAGAGGGAACAGTAACCTAGAAAACTGTGAGAAAACATGAAAGCAGAATGTCCCCAGAAAAATGCGTAGCATTCATTCTACCATGCAGACGGTGCTGAGCACAGTCAAAATAATAATCTCTTTCTTCCACACAGGTTTAAAAAATAATTCTTTTTATTTTATGGAAGTAACATTGGTTTATTGAAAGACACAGGTTTCAGCTGCAAATCACTAAATGTCAGCATCGGTATGTATTACATTATGTTCACTACCATAATGATCAAAGCCATTTCCATTCTTTACCATACAATTGACTTAGCAATAAGAATAAACGAAATCTTCAATGTAATTTATGTATACTGGTCTGCTTTCAAGGTCTTTAATCAATTTTATCTGATTAAGTGTAATTTAATTATTAATTGATTTAATTATTTAAAAATGTTTATTAAATTAAATATAAGATAAATAAAAATTATTTTGTGCGTGGTTTTATTTGAAGTGGTCTGAGTTCATGTTTTTGCATGTTTCTATTCAGTTTTACCAACATCACTTGTTGAAGAGGATTTATTTGCTCTACCTTATACATTGTGCTTCTGTGTCAAAGATTGTATGCTCATAAACCTGACATATACATATGCACTTTCAGTTCTATTTCATGAGTCTGAGAATCTGTCCTTATTCCAGTAACAAACTGTTTTGATCACTTCAGCTTGATAGTATAGTTTAAAACTGGAGAAGTAAAGTGTATTTGGAGGACCAGCTCAGGTTGGGAGATGCGAGCCAAATGTAGACTACAGATTGAACACAATGGCCAGTCAATGCCTCCAGAGCAAACTACAACACCCAAAAGGAAAGAGAGAACAAAAGGGAATGCCCTGCCTCAGAGGCGGGGTGGGGGGTGGGTGGGAGTGGTGCAAAGAATACTGGGGTCATTGGTGGTGGAAAATGGGCAGTGGTAGAGGGATGGGTACTCAATCATTGTATAACTGAAATGCAAGCACGAAAGTTTGTAAGTCAGTAACTGTACCCCACGGTGATTCACTAATAAAAAATTATTAAAAAAACTGACGAAGAAGAAATCTCCTATCTTCTTTTCTTCTAGGACTGTGTTGGCTTTTCTGGGGCTTTATGATTTCATATATATTTCAACAAAATTTTATTTGTATATTTGAATAATGCCATGGTTTCTTTTATTGAGACTGAATTAAGTCTGCATAATGTTTTCGGTAGAATTGCCATTTTGACAATATTGCTTGACCCAATCCATAATTATATTGAAGAAACATGGGCAGAAGTCTTCTGACACTGCATCTAGTGGACTCTTCTATGATTCAATGCCATTGGAAAAGAAAACAGAAGAAAAGATTCACAAAAAGGATCACCTCCAACTAAGAAACTTCTGCACTACAAAATAAACAATGACCAGAATCAAAAGATACCCCATAGACTGGGAGGTAGTGCTTACCTACCACTCTTTTAACAATGGGTAAATTTTCTTCTCAGAGAGCTTTTCCAGTTGCCTAATGCCTTTAGGAATATCTATCTGATTTTCTGAGCACTGAGCACTGTCCTCCCATTGTTCATCGATTCGCTGGAGGGCGCCCAGTAACGTTTCTATTGTGAGACTTGTTGTTACTGTGATTGGCATATCAAATACATCACGGGTAGCTTTGCCGTGCCGGTGAGATACTCTCAGTAGCTTGCAGGGCTCTCTGAGAGGGGTGGCGGAATCAACCTGGGCTGACCAGGTTGGCCGCATGCAAGGCAAACACCCTATCCTCTGTGCTATAGCTCCAGCCCAACAGGTAAATATCCAAGATATATAAGGAACTGGACAAACAATAAAATAAAAAGTTAAACCAACTTCAACAAAAATGAGGGGGAAAATGAATAAAACATTTCTCAAAGAAAAGATACAAATTACCAAAAAGTTTGTGTATAAAAGCTCAGCAGCAGCAGCAGCATCAGTCATATGCACATCTAAACAACAATGGGCTATCACCTCACACCAGTGGGACTGGCATACATCACAAAGATCCAAACTAATGAGTGTTAGAGGGAATGTATATAAAAGAATCCTACATCTCCTGCTGGTGGGAATGTTAACTGGCCCAGTCTTTCTGGAAAACAATAAGGACAATTCTCAAAAGAGGAGGAACTGATCTCCCATATGACCCAGTATTCTACTTCTTGTCATTAATTTCAAGAGTTTAAAAACTCTTTTGAGAAAAGACACCTGCACTCCTATATTCATCCGCAATGGTTAAATACTAGAGGCAGCTCAAGTGCCCAGAAACAGATGATTCAATTTTAAAAAAAGCAAACAAAAAAACAGTGGATCTGGATTATAGATGACTTAAGGAAGTTAGTGAGCCACATCTATTCAAGTGTAAACGTACGATTTGGTTGTTAGGCATTCTAATGAAACAATGCTCATAGCCAGTTCATGTTGACAAGGACACCGACGCCTCCGATGCCTCTTTTATCGCATGTTCTGAGCAACAATTCTTCTCTAGTGTCGAAAACAGTATGATATGATTGATGCTTCTTGTCTAGGTCAGAACAAAGATGTCGTACTGTCATTTCTATCTTCGTTGTCTACGCACCAGCATGCAATTATGAGGAAGGAGAAATTGAGAAGTTCTACAATGAGCTGGAGAAGTTATATAAAGAAGACCACACCTTCTACAAGATCATTGTTGGTGATTTTAATGCCAAGATAGGACTGAGAGATCAGCCAAAGAACTCCACATTGGGACCCATGACCTAGAATGGAACGAATAGGGTGAGAGACTATCTGAGTTCATCATGTCGACTAAGAGTATCCATGGTTACTCACAGTTCCAGAAGGCCGAATGTAAATGTTAGACATGGGAGTGTCCTGGTGGATGGTTCCACACGAAAAGGACCACATCATATTCAATCTACAATTCAACCTGACTGATTTTGCTGTTGTCCCAAAATTCCAAACGGGATTGGACTACCGTCTTCTTTCTGCAAAATTCTACTTCACAGAGCGGGGAGAAAGAGCTACAAAGTTTAAGAAGAGAACTCCCAAAACGACCAACAACTGGGAGCTCTTTGGCACTATTGCTGCAACCTAGGAAGATGCCATTGTTCACAACACTGACGAGGGGTACAATCTACTGGTTCAGCACCTCCATGATTGTGCGAGGAACTCTAAGAGAGAGATAGCCACAAACAAACAAACAAACAAACAAAAAACAAAACAAAAAACCTCTTGTCTTCGAAAACTCTTGAGCTTATTTGCCAACGTGGTTTGGCGCATGCCTCAGGCAACCGCAAGTGAACGTCTGAGCTCGCAAAGCAGTGCAGAGATGCAATCAAGGAAGACCTCAAAAAGAGAAGAGCAGAAGTGCTGGTAGATGCGGCAGAGGCTGAGAAAAGCATTCGTAACGCCCGCCTGTCCTTCACCAACTACAAGACCAAGATGACTGTCCTACGATGTCCTGATGGATCTATCATATCTTCCAGAAGGGCAATGGAGAAGATTACCCATTACTTCTACTCAGATCTCTTCGATAGCTGTGTCCACCTGCCCACATACCAAATTCCACAGGATGGATATGTCGTTCCCAATGTTCTCCCTTCCTAAATCTGACACGCCATTTCTTTCTTGGTTAAGAAATGAACAGCACCCAGCCCAGACAAGGTCAAGACCTGAACACCTGAAGAACCTGCCGTAAGTACTCATCAATGCACTGGCTCGGCTCTTCACACGCTGTCTGAATGCAAGGTTCCGTGCCAGTGGAAAACCAGCAGGACTGTACTACTGTACAAGAAGGGAGACATCCACAACATTGGCAACTATCGCCCAATCTGCCTATTGTCTGTCATCTACAGGCTGTTCACTCGAGTCACCCTGAATAGGATTGGCAGAACACTAGATGAAGGACAACCAGGTGAGCAAGCTGGGTTCCACAAAGGATTCAGCACCATCGACCATATCCACATGATAACCAAGCTCATTGAGGTTTCTCGGGAGTTCAAGATGCCGTTCTGTCTAATGTTCATTGATTTAAAGAAGGCCTTTGATTCTGTTGAGACGGTAGTGGTCATTGAAACCCTAGCCAATCAGGGCATTCAAACTCAATACATCAGGATCCTCTGTGAGCCGTATTACAGATTCACTACCAGGATCTCACCATTCTACAAAGAAGTAATCATCGATGTCAAGAGAGGGGTTCAGCAGGGTGATACCATTTCACCGAAACTCTTCATTGCCACCCTTGAGAACATCATGCGATGACTGGAATGGGAAGGAATGGGAGTGAAGATAGATGGTCGGCAACTATACCACCTCCACTTTGCTGATGACATTGTTATCAAACATTAGCCAAGCAGCACAAACGCTGGCCGACTTCGACCATGAGTATGGAAAGGTCGGACTATAGTTGAATCTTACGAAGACCATGCTTATGAGAAACAGCCTCATTCCTGATGCTCCATTCATTCTCAATGGAACGACCATCTCCAATTGCAACAGTTTTGTGTACCTAGGTTGAGAAGTCAACATGATGAATGACCTGGCACCTGAGTTGTGCAGGAGGAAGAGAGTGGCTTGGAATACCTTCAAGAGCGTAGAAGAAATAACTAAGAGGATAAAGAAGCTCCGGCTCCAGGCCCATTTGTTCGATTCCACTGTTCTTCCTGCATGAACATACGTCTCAGAGACCTGGGCCCTACGAAAACAGAATGAGAATGCTATTTGGATCTCCCAAAGAGGAATCGAAAGACCTATGCTTGGAGTATCACGTTTCACTCAATTGAGAGAAAGAATCCAGAGTTCTGACTTCCATCGATGATCAAGAATCAGGGACGCTGTCCCATTTGCCAAGGCATCAAAAATCAGATGGGCTGGACACTTATTGAGATTTGGAGACGATTGCTGGACTAGAGCTGTTTCGGACTGGATTCCACGGGACGTCAAAAGACCTTGTGGCAGCCCACCTACTAGATGGTCAGACTTCTTCATCAAGATCCTGAACGATTGGTTTGAGGCTCTTCGTGTTCCTACAATGAACAGATGAAATTGGGCTTGCACACGACTGGGACAAATTGAGACGTTACTGGCTCCTGCTTGAGCAAATCGACGATTAACAGGAAGTCAAGTGATCAAGTGAAGGAAGTCAGTCAAAAAAAGAGGGACAGATAAAAAACTATTTTCTTCATATGTGGAAAGCAAAATAATGTAGAAAGGAAAAAACAAATACTTAAATGCAACAAAGCTGAAAATTGATCTTAAGTAGGAAATATCTTACCATCGGGGAAAAGTGTAATAGGATGTGGGTGAGTGGCACTGGAATATGTTGGTACTAAGCTGACACTTATGGAATATGTTATTGGAATATTTGGTTTTTGTTTGTTGCTTTAGTGAAACCATGCCATTGTCAACACTGTAAATCATTGTGCCAAAATAAAATTTAAAAAGATAGGTGAAATCTTTCCATTTGTGACAACATAGATAGAACTGCAAAAATAAATTCTTAGATGAACTATCTTCAAATTGGTGCCCCTACTTCCTGGATAATTTCATCTTGAATTATTGACTTTGCATGTAAATATGGCTATATTATTTATCACCTTTGACTCTGGTTGTCTTTTTTGTTCATAGGATGTTTGTATCTATATTTATCCGTGACTCATAAAATATTTGATGTCAGGATTAATCATTTGTAGCAACAGTACTATAGAATCCTTGCTATCATAGCTATAAAATAAAATGATAATAGTTATAGCTAAAAATGTTTTGAGACTGGCAAGCTACCTGTGATGTATTCGATATGCCAAACACAGTAACAAGTGTTACAATGGAGATGTTACTGGGCCTGCTCAAGCAAATCAATGAACAATGGGAGGCCAGTGACAGTGACAGTGATTCAACTTTATATATGTAGTAATCATAATCTCATTAGAATTTTAAAAAGTGAAAGCATTGTGTGAAAAATAATATTCATAATTTTTATTATGCAAATTTTAATTTTTGATTAAAGAGAACCAGGAAAAAATACATACCTTGCACTTTTCACTTTATAGTTGTTCTTAGATTTTACATTGACCAAAACATAGGTGCATTAAAATAATGTTTGAATAATTAAAAATGAAAATGACCCTTTGCTATTGATCATACTACTAAATAGACCAGCAAGGCAAGGATAGATTCCACCTTTCTGTCTCCATTTTTGAAAGCTACCCCACATTTTGTAAGCTACCCAATGGGCTGGAGGGATAGCACAATGGGTAGTGGGTTTGCCTTGCACATGGCCAACCAGGATTTAATTCCTCCACACCTCTTGGAGAGCCCGGCAACCTACTGAGAGTATCCTGCCCGCACTGCAGAGCCTGGAAAGCTCCCTATGGCATATTCAATATGCCAAAAACAGTAACAACAAGTCTCACAACGCAGACATTACTGGTGCCCACTTGAGCAAATGGATGAACAACGGTAGGACAATGCTACAGACAGTGCTACAGTGCTCCCCTACATTAATGGCTGTCTCATAAGATGCTTCCAAATCCATATAAATTAAAGGCTGGTCTTTCCCTTTTTGTGTTTGTTTGGAGGCCACACCTTGAAGTGTTCGGGCCTTAATCCTAGTTCTGTGATCAGGGATCACTTGTGGTGGGGCTCAGCGATCATATGTACCTTTCTCCCAATTGAATTGTATACTCATATTCTTGTGAATGTAACTTTCTACTCCATAATGAATTTACAGCTCTGAGTTATTGACTTCAACCATAAAGAAAATAGTACAAGAGGCAGGGCCAAGCCTTGCATACATATGACCTCAGGGACATATGACGTGGCCTTATGAGTATCACACTGGAGTTCCCCAAACATTGCCTCCCGCCGACCCCCACATTGCATAGTTGCATACTGGATTGCCAGTCTGCTTGTCCCGCTGTTGTGGGGAATGAACTGTGGGCTGCATGAGCACTGCAAGGGAGATCCTGGTGATCACACAATGAGCTTAGGGACAGGAAGGCATTAAGAATGGTTTCTGAGTTGTTCTCCAAATAAGTACTTAGAGGATTGAAACCAGAAATAATGGTATCAATAACCAGAACCAATACTCTTGCTGAAAAGCAGATTTTATGGAAGAATGACGAACTTTTATTTTGCCTTGTTCCTTGTGAGTTCTTTATGATGTTATTGTTGATGATATTGAATCTTGCCTTTGTATGTCTTCATCTAGCATACTACCTGGCACTCAGTACATGTTTGTGTAATAGAAAAATAACTATAGAGTCCAATAAGAGAGATGGGCTTCTATTCTGCTATTTTAATCAGGGCTGATGAATTCAGATATAGCAAATGCTCTTGGGGGAGAGAATATATTGTCACTGCAATAGTTTGCATTTATATAATTGATCTAAACTTGACGACCCATGGGTTTTGGTTAAGTAAAAGGCAGGTTGCAAATTTGCAAAAGAAAAGTGGTCCATGAAGAAATAGTGTTAGTCATACTTAGCCAGTGTAGATTCCAAGACTTTCTGATCGAATTAAAGAAAACATGTCAAATAAGTCAGAAACCACAGGCCACTGGGGAATGTCGTAATAAGAATCTTGCTTAAAAGAGTCTGTCCAATCAGTTTAGGCAGACGGTACATGCCATGCTTTATGTGGAAATTTTGAAAACTTGATTCATACTCTTTGATATGAACAGATCATGGGAATAATATGTTACTGTGTTACTATATCCAACATCAAAGGGTTTCATTTACCTGTTTCAGTAAGTTATCAGTCATATAGTACAGAAGATGAGAATATTCTTCTAAGATAAAGCAATATAATGTCCAAAATTTGTCATAAACGTGTGGGGTCACAGAACAGTACGGGGCTTAGGATACTTGCTTTGCACATAGTCAACAGTGGTTCGATCCCTGGCATCCCATAGTCCCATGAGCACCACCAGGAGTTAACCCTGAATACAGAGCCAGAAGTAAGTAGCCTCTGAGATCACTGGCCAAAACATTTTCCTTTCCACGCTCTTGGCCCCCTACACAAAGTAGGAAGTACTCAGAAATAAAAAATCTTGATAATACTCAATAGGCAGTGGAAGAAATGAACGGACGACACATTGAAGTTTTACTAAGTAGAACTAAAATCCTGATAGATTTAAATACAAATTATAAGAATCATAAAAAATTGGTTTAATCTTTCCAGTCTCAGTTTTCTTATTTGTAAAATAAAAATAGTATTTCCTTACCTGAGGTTTTTCTGAGGATTAAATTATAAAAATAGTATAAAGTAACTTGACAGAATATTAGGTACGCAATAAGCCTGATTTCCCTTATGATTGCAAATGTTTCAGAGGTGTGTAGAGATAGGCAGTATTTACTGGTTATTATAGTCACTATAATTTTATAGTATATATTTACAAAATAATTTTTAAAAAAATTTATTTCAACTGGTAACTTAATTTCATTATATAATGAACGTTAAGGCAATTACAGTCAACATAGATGATTTTTTTGACTTTTGACTCTTCTAACTTTACACACACCATACTCTACTTTCTCTTCAAATCACATAAATCTTTTACTTTTTTACCTTAACACACACAAACACATATAAATAACAATGAAAGATATGTTTATGACCCAAATATATGTTACCCATATATATTCTCAATGCAAGGTTGTTTCATGGAAATGAGGAAAATTGAAAAAATAAGATTTTTGTAATATTCTGACAACATGATGGAGTGTCAGAGGTTATCAATAAGGTCATGCAAAAATGAAAAATTGCTTCCAGCTATTTCATGATCCCCATAGAATTCTAGAGAGTTTGGAGGTCTTCGAGATAACAAAGCTTAATCATTGCCCACTTTAGTCCCTGTCGATGTCCTGGTTAATTAATAATAAATTACAAGAAAACACAAAAATGAAGAGAAAAAATATTAATCCAAGCCTAAGTATTAACTTATTTGTTCTGTGACTCTTCTAGAATGAAATATAACAATATATAACTGTTGCCAATATAAGGTGAATCAAATAGACTTTTCATGACAAATGTTTAAATTGAGTTTGACATTGATCAGATTTCAGAATAACTATCATCTCTTTTACATGTCATGTTATGATTTGCTAAATTAATAAACTTTCCTCTTTTTAGAAAACTAGATTCAAATATATTCATATATTTGATATATTCACATAGCTTTCTACAGTTGTATGCTGATAAAGAAAACAATAGGACTATTTAAATTTTATTAGATTTTTAAGGTTTCATTTTTTTATACTGAACATAGATGCTTTTTGCAAATAATAAATGAATATAATGTTTTACCTAATTTAAAGTTGTTGCGAACAACAAAAGAATTTTGGGAACACAAAGAAATAAGGAGAGAGCAAAGGAAATCTATAATTGAAGTGGACTAAAGAGCATTTTTGTGGGAATTTGTGGTTGTTTAATCATAGGATATTACAAATATTCAACAACTGCTTTACCATCAATTGGATGCCAAACTCAGTAATTAAGTCCTAGAGCGATGGTTTACTTATTAGAATGTAGTGTAGGGATCCAAGAAGTTTTGCATTGAACAACAGGAACTAATGGGATGAAAAATATGCTTGAATCTATAAATTTGACAGCCAATTCTGTGTACTGACTAGCTGCTAATCTTGTACTATCCTTCAGAGTAAGTGATATTGTAAGTTAGAAATGTCAAGAGGCAGCCTCATATTTACAGGTAATTTGATGAGGAATGTTTTGTAATCTTCTAATAGAGAAGGATGCTGTTTCTTTCCTTATTAGAATTCAAAAGTCTCCCTTTAGCAGACCCAAATTCTGGCCTTTCACTAAGCTTGATTCCTGAACCCTAATCAAAACCATCCTGATGTGAAATCTGAATGCCTAGCAAAACCACACATATGTGGAACCCCAAATCATTCATGCAGTGTGAAAACCTCAAGCTTAGGAACTAATAAAAAACTAGCCTGAAAACAGAAATCCCTGTAGGGATTTTGCAAAGACAAATGTAAAAACATATCTTAAGGATGTCTCCAGAGCTGGGAGGAAATGGAATGCTTTTGAGAGGTACACTCCACTGGATGTATAAGCAGACAAAACAAATTCACACCCAAGAAATTCCACAGCCAGAGGTGGACAACTGATTTTGAGTAGTACTCATGCTTGCAGATCTAAAGAAGAATGGACACAATGAAAGGAAAATTAAATAAGCCCATTAGAATTATAGAATATAAGGCAATGGTTTATGTTCTCTAACAATAATGCATCATTTATAAATAAAATTTTATTTTGAAATAGTTATTCTCAACAAGTAGTTATCAAGTAGTTATTCTTCTATATTGTTACAAATAATATACCTACCAATATAAATAAAATAAGCATTTTCTTAAGTGCTGAAGTAAAATTAAATGTCCATTAAATATCTATTCTATCAGATATTTACTACTAGAACTTGTAATAATTAAGTGGTTGAATGGGCTGTTTCTGAATATGTAAATAAAAACACATAATTCAACCACAAGATGTAATACTGTCATTGTCACTGTCCTCCCGTTGTTCACCAATTTGCTCCAGCGGGCCCAGTAACATTGAGAGACTTGTTACTGTGTTTGGTATATTGAATACATCATGGGTAGCTTGCTAGGCTTTGCTGTGGTGGCAAGATACTCAAGGTAGCTAGCTGGGCTCTTCAAGAGGGGCGGAGGAATCGAACTCAGACAGGCCATGCTGGCTGCGTGCAAGGCAAACGCCCTACCCGCTGTGCTATTGCTCCAGCTCGATGTAATACTAAGTGATAAAATTTTGTATAAAACTCCTTAAGCTACCTCAAATTTCAATGTCTCCAATGAATAGCATTAATTCTGGTCTATCTTATAGCACACACGGTTTTAACCTATTAGTTTTTTCTGAAAATGTGTCTTAAATAGATGCTATATTATCACTAATGTACAAGAGATTAAAAAACAGTCTATTACTGTGATTGACACAGCAAGTTTAAAATAGTGCTAAAATTTGCAGTTTTGATGAGCACTTACTACACCTAACCATCAGCAAAGTTCCCTAGACCAGTGTATTTATATTATTTCTAGACCAACCTTAACTCCCCCACTCCCATGTTATTGAATGCCTCTATTGGCTAAACTTAAACATAGAATATTATAAATTAAAAGTTATGTGGGGCCAGGAGCAGATGTACAGAATATGCAAGATCTGGAATTTGATCCACAGTATTAATACCCCACCTACTTGGCACTGCCAGAAGTGATCCTTGTCCTAGCTACTTGATGTGGCACTTAAACAAAAGCAACAAAAAGCATAACATTCCCTAAAACGTTAAAAGAAGTGTCTTATTGAATTACTTTGATATACAATTATATCAAATTATAATTTAATATAATTTGAAGGGAGACATCCACGACATTGGCAACTATCACCTGATCTGCCTGTTGTTCGTCTTCTACAAGCTGTTCACTTGAGTCATCCTGAATAGAAAAGGCAAAACACTAGATGAAGGACAACCATGCAAGGAAGCCAGGTTCCAAAAAGGATTCAGCATGATCAAATATATCCACATGGTGATCCAGCTCATTGAGGTTTCTCGGGAGTTCAAGATGCCACTCTGTCTAACATTCATTGATTTACAGAAGGCCTTTGATTCTATTGAGACTGAAGCAGTCATCAAAGCCCTAGCCAAACAAGGCATTCAAATTCAGTACATCAGGATCCTGCATGAGCTGTATTACAGATTCACGACCAGGATCTCAACATTCTATAAGGAAGTGATCATCAACATCAAGGAGGGGTTCAGCAGGGTGATACGATTGTACTGAAACTCTTCAGTACGACCCTCGAGAACTTTATGCAATAATTGGAATGTGAAGAAATGGGAGTGAAGATAGATGGTTGGCAACTATACCACCTCTGCTTCACTGATGACATCATTCAAATAACACCAAACATCAGCCAAGTGGCATGAATGCTGTCTGACTTCGACCATTAGTGTGGAAAGATTGGACTGCAGCTGAATCTTACAAAGACAATGTTCATGAGAAATGGACGAGTCCCTGATGTTCCATTTGCTCTCAATGGAATTAACATCTCCGAATGCAGCAGTGTATCTAGGTCGAGAATCCAACATGACAATTGACCTTGCACCTGAGTCTCACAGGAGGAAGAGACTGAAGAGATCGGGAATGCCTTCAAGAAATAGCTAAGAGGACACAGAACCTCCAGCTCCAGGCACATCTTTTCGACTCCACTGTTTTTTCTGCACTAACATATGGCTCAGAGACCTGGGCCCTACGAAAATAGGATGAGAACACTATTCAGGTCACCCAAAGAGGAATCGAAAGAGCTATGCTTGGAGTATACACTTCACTCAAGCAAGAGAAGGAATCTGCAGTTCCTACCTCCATCGACAATCCGAGATGAGGGAGGCGGCCTGGTTTGCCAAGGTGTCAAAAATCAGATGGGTCGGACACGTAATGCGATTTGGAGATGACTGCTAGACTAGAGCTGTTACCAACTTGATTCCAGGAGACATCAAAAGAACACCTGGTCGCCCACTTACGAGATGGTCAGACTTCTTTAAGACCTTGAATGAATGGTTTAATGCTCTTTGTGTTCCTGGAGTGAGCAGATGCCATTCGGCTACACTACTATGAAACAGGAACAAATGGAGACATTACTGATGGCCGCTCAAGCAAATCGATGAACAATGGGATGGCAAGTGATTACAAGTGATATAATTATTCCCATTATTTCATTTATTATTTGCATATATAATTTTAATATTATTTTGTTATTGACCATAATAATATACTCCATTATATATGATTTTTATTCTTTTTGTACCTAACATTTATTTAAATAAATTCTATTGAAATAGAAGTTTTTTTTTTTAATAAAGTAGAACAGTTTATTGAAGATTAGAAGGAAAAGAAACTCTCCTTCTGTTGAGGAACTTAGCATAGGACTAAGAATCAGGGACGCTGTCTCATATGCCAAGGTATCGAAAATCAGATGGGCTGGTCACGTAATGAGATTTAAAGACGACCGCTGGACTAGAGCTGTTACGGACTGGATTCCACGGGATGTCAAAAGACTGCATGGCCGCCCACCTTCCAGATGGTCAGACTTCTTCGTCAAGATCATGAACGATCGGTTTGAGGCCCTTCATGTTCCCAGAGTGAACAGGTGCCATTGGGCTACACTAGCATGTGACAGGGACAAATGGAGACGTTACTGGCGCCCGCTCGAGCAAATCGACGACTAACGGGAAGTTAAGTGATAAGTGATTAAGTGATAAGTCTTGAGGGATTTCTGCCAAGAGCCGGATAATTACAAGATTGGTTTCTGTGCCTGCGGTGCCATGGCCATGCTGAAAAGCCACTCGTGGGGGGCAATTCGTGGCCTCGGCAGGGCGTGAAGGACAAGCCGGTTCTGCCCCTCATCCCATGAGGCTGCAGTTGCCCTGTCACGGCCCGTTTATACCTGGCTTTCCAATAAGCTCTGAGATGGTGGCCACCGTGCCGCTGGGGGAGGGAAAATGGAGGAAGAGACAGACACCCTTTCCCTCTCGAGGTGTGCTGGAGGGGGGTGCATGGTGCTGTAGTTTAATGCATGGTCCAGTCACTTTTCTGCCGCAGGCTGCTGGGCTCTGGATTAGGTCCATGTGCTTCTGGTGCCATGGCCGAACTGGAGAGCCATTTATGGGGAGCAACTTGTGGTCTTGGTAGGGTATGAAGGACGAGCAGGTTCCGCCCCCCCCCCCCCCCCATCCCATGAGGCTGCAGTTGCCCATCCAAGGACTTTTATTGTCATTCACATAGTTCATAGTAAAAAGAGAGGGAGGAACACAGGAATGTTCTATTTACATCAGGGTGCCCTTCCTGCCCCCCATCTCAGGCGCAGCAGCAGCACTTGTCTGACAATGCCCCTTTGCACACACAGCCCTGGGCACACTTGGCCCACGGGGCAGCATGAGCAGCAGCTCTTCTTGCAGGAGCCACATTTGCAGTCTTTGCACTTGCAGGAGTCCGTGCAGGTGCAGGTGCCGCCAGCGCAGCCTGAGCAGTTGGGGTCCATGTGGCAGAGAGGTGCAGACTGCGGGCAGACGGACGGAGATAAGCAGCAGCTTTCTGGAGAGATTTTTTATAAAATGTTATTTTTGAAACAAAGTTCCTTTACACATTTTAAAAAGTAATCCAAAATCTCCATAGTGTCTCACCCAGAGATAATCAGATAGCGTTATATTTGCTTTTGTGGAACACTATTCATGGAATCTAATGTTTGACTTTCTTCTTTTCATAGGACATTATAATGAGACTTGTTGTTACTGCTGTTGGCATATTGAATATGACACAGGGAGCTTGCCAGGCTCTGCCATGCAGGCGGGATACTCTTGGTAGCTTACCGGGCTCTCCATGAAGGATGAAGAAATCATACCCAGGTCGGCCACATGCAAGGCAAATGCCCTACTCCATGCTATCGCTCCAGTTGAGTACATATATAGATTATATAATTGTATAATTATATGCATTATATAAATATTTTATATTTATATTATATATTTTATATATGGGGTGGAGCAACTGGTAGGGCATTTGCCTTGAATGAGGCCGACCCTGCCAACCCAAGTTTGATTCCTCCACCTTTGATTCCTCTGCCCCTGTCGGAGAGCCTGGCAAGCTGCCGAAAGTATCTTGCCAGCATGGCAAAGCCTGGCAAGCTACCCATGACGTTTTCGATATGACAAAAACAGTAACAACAAGTCTCATAATGTTATTGGACCCACTTAAGCATATCGATGAACAGCAGGAGGACAGTGACAGTGAAAGTGATATTTTGTATATAATTATATATGAATATATAACTGAATAAACTATTTTCCTTGACCTTACTTTCTTCAATGGAGCCATTTCTTCATCACGATCATGATCACGACCATCCTCTTGTTTGTCGATTGCCTCGAGCAGGCCCCAACAACGTCTCCTTCATCCTAGCCCTGAGATTTTTTTAAAAGTGCCATATTAAAGTCTCTTTCAGGGTTAGGAGAATGAGACCCATCATTGTTACTGGAATTTGGCATATAGGGTACACCACAGGGAGTTTGCCAGACTCTGCCGTGTGAACAGGTTACATTCGGTAGCCTGCCAGTTTGTCCACAGTAAGAATGAGATAATAAGATGCTTCGGGAGCTGGGTTTTATAGTCTCTGGGTCTTGGCCGTTGATGAGATTACACAGCGCCAGGGGGCCAGTTGGTGGGTGTGACCCCTGCCTACTGAAATATGGAGGATCTGGGTGGAGGATGCTCAGCCCCGATCCGAGCAGGCTTGGAGATCTCAGCTCCAGGACCTGCAAGCCTTTGTTCCTCTGCCAGTACCTTCATGCGTGTGGAGAGTAGTCTCAGCATGGTGGTGGCTGGTTCTGGAGGTCTTCAGCTGCTGGAGCCCTGGTCAGGGAGGGGAGGGAAACTCACAGTCTCACCATTTCTTCATGATCTTTTAAAAGACAAAACCTACCATTTTATATACAATTCACCTTTCTAACTTAATTTTCCCCTATAGGTCACACTATATTTGATATGCTAACTACACTTTGTTTATATTTTCCATACCTTCCCACTAGAATATAATTCTATGTTAACTGCTTTGTTCTCAGCCTACCTGGCACCAAGTTTAGGTATCTAAGTGAAATACAATAAATATCTATTTCATTTCAAGAAAGTAAGAGTAGGACATATTTGTTAATTACAACTACCATGACCAAGCACAGATTTCTCTTTTTCCTCCCTTTTTTTCAGTTACAGAGAAAGCATAATCACAAAGCTAGGTTTATAACATACTTTGATAAAATGCCTGGATTTAGGGATCCTCAGCAATTTTTAATTCAAACTCCAAATAATAATCTTGGAGACTAAAACTTTCTACTGAATATTTAAAGAAAATTGATTTAGAAATTACTAACCTTTTTAGCATTATGTGTTATTGTCATTATGACATAGGAAACAGCCTCTCTGCTTATCTTGCTGAAGAATACTTATGTGGAGTAAGGAATGAGCAAGTTTGATAATAATAGAAAAACTAATATCTTTCTTTAGCAGTTGTTATGTTCTTATCATTCTAATAAACATTTAACCAAGAGCACCTTTCTTTTATCATGTTATAATGATGTGAGTTAAATACTGATCTTTTCTGCTTGATTCTTATTCCATCCAGCAACTGTAAATTGAAGGCTGAGAGAGATTCAATAAATGTTTCAGAACCTCAAATAGGGTAACAAGAACAGAGTTGGGACTTAAATCAGGGACTTCTGGTTCTCAAATTAGACTCCAATCAGATTTACTTTGACAACATCATCTTTACTTTGGAAAGTCTGTCCATTAATTTTTTATGACCTTCCTTTCTTCCTTCCTTCCTTCCTTCCTTCCTTCCTTCCTTCCTTCCTTCCTTCCTTCCTTCCTTCCTTCCTTCCTTCCTCCTTCCTCCCTCCCTCCCTCCCTCCCTCCCTCCCTCCCTCCCTTTCTTCCTTTCTTCCTTCCTTTGTGTGGTAACAGATGGAGAGCTACATCTGGCAAGGCTCAGGGCTTTCTCCTGAATCTTAGCCGGTGGATTCCTCCTGGAGAGATTTAAGAGACCATGTGGGGTGCCAGGGATTGAATCAGGTTAAGTCACATGCAAGGCAAACACCTCACCTGCTGTACCAGTTCTCCCTTGCCTTTAACAGTTAAGCTTCTTTTGTGTATGTTCCTAATTGGCTGCTTCCTACAAGAAAACTTATAAATAGCCTTATTTGTGGATATTGAAGTGGTTTCAATGTTGCCAGTGCTCCTTTCCCAAGGGGGAAGAAATTTACCTGTTATAAAAATGAATTTGGATCCTCTTAGATTGTCTGATAAAACACGTAGAAAGCCTGAGCTAATCTTTTCTGAAAGCTCTTTCGACAAATTGCTGTTAACACTCAGTTCTGACAGTTTAATGCTATTACACTAGGAAATATATGTTCTTTCCCAAAATAAACATGTTTTATAATAGCAATACAGATGTCATCAAGGGGCAAGGTTATCAGGAGATAATTAGACCCCAGAGAGATTACAAGCTCTTGGACCATGAAAGCTGTACTGCAGGACTGCCTTATTAAATAATGGTAAGAAATTCAAAGTCAACTATAAATACACACATTTTCCTATAATTACTTAAAAAGTACAAACTCAAGGTGCATGCCAATGTGCTGAAATGATAAGGCCTCTCTCATCTTCACCCTAAAATGACTAAATATAACCTAGAAAACCAGCTTTCAAAAAATCAAACTTTAAATAGGAATATGAACTGAAAGACACCTTTTTCATGTGACCATGTGACCATGTTTGGGTTAGTTGTTTCATATTGTTGGCTTTCTTTCTTTCTCTCTCTTTTTCACTCTTTCTTTCTTTCTTTCTTTCTTTCTTTCTTTCTTTCTTTCTTTCTTCTTTGAGGACATTATTAGACTCTTGCAGAGAATGGTTTGGTTCCAAGAAAAGCCATGCATATTATACCATATTCATTTAAAATTAGTAAATTATATTCTCCAAATATCAGTCTCTGTATACTTGCATATATTTTCTTGCTCTGAATTTTTTTCTTTCTATATTAAATGTGCCAAACAAAATTTGGCACCAACCTGAGAAACTGATAAATATTCTTTATGAATAGATGTGTGTGTGTGTGTGTGTGTGTGTGTGTGTGTATATATCTCCCTGTCCTCCCGCTGTTCATCGATTTTCTCGAGTGGGTCCAGTAATGTCTCCATCATGAGACTTTGTTGTTACTGTGTTTGACATTTCTAATACATCATGGGTAACTTGTCAGGCTTTGCCGTGAGGGCGAGATATGCTCGGTAGCTCAGTAGCTTGCTGGGCTCTCTGAGATGGGCGGAGGAATTGAACTTGGGTCGGCCATGTTGACAGCGTGCAAGGCAAATGCCTTACCCGCTGTGCTATGGCTCCAGCCCATATATATATATATATATATATATATATCACGATAGCACTGTCCTCCCGTTGTTCATCAATTTGCTTGAGTGGACCCAGTAATGTCTCCATTTTGAGACTTGTTGTTACTGTGTTTGGCATATTGGATACATCACAGGTAGCTTGCCAGGCTTTGCTGTGCGGGCGAGATACTTTCGGTAGCTTGCTGGGCTAATATATATATATATATATATATACATATATATATTATATATATACATATATATTATACTAGAGAGAGAGTTTGTGAAATTCTTCCCTAATATCATTCAACATGAGAATGCTTATATATTTCTTTATTTGGTTTTTCAATAACATCATATGGTAAGTATAATGGCATGGCTATTCTATCTGGTCACTTCATATTGTCCATTTATTTGACAATGCATAGTATTTGATTGTATAAGACTTAGGGTCAAGAAACATGTATCTACAGTTCCTAATAGAGTGCTTATAGCAGATATTTGGTGAATCTATACATATCTATTGAATTACTGAAGAGAGCTAGTTTACTGACAATATAAAATATTTGTCACTGTCACTGTCACCTTCCTCCTGTTGTTCATCGATTTTACTCTAGCAGGCCCAGTAATGTCTCCATTGTGACACTTGTTACTGTGTTTGGCATATCAAATACATCACGGGTAGCTTGCCAAGGTTTGCCGTGTGGCCAAGATACTGTCGGTAGCTTGCCAGTCTCTCCGAGAGGGGCAGAAGAATCGAACCTGGGTGGGTTGGCTACAAAGCAAATGCCTTACCCGATGTGCTAACACTCCAGCCCTAAAATATTTGTGCTTTAGGCCCACTCGAGCAAATCAATGAACAACGGGAGGACAGTGATTTTAAATTCTCAAATGTAAATATTCACAGCATTTTCTAGTCACATAAGAAATGCTTCTTAAAGTTACATTTTTTCACGGGCCAGAGAGATATTACAGGCTTGTCCTGCACATGTCTGACATAGATTTCATCACTGACACACAGGTTGGACGCCTGAACCCACCACAGGAGTTATACCTGAGCTCAAAACCAGTAGTACATCCCAAGCATAGCAAAGTGAACTCCCTATTTAAAAATTTTCCTCAAGTACTTGTATGTTGGGCCCAGAACGATAGCATAGAGGATAGGGCGTTTGCATTGCATGTGGCTGACCCGTGTTCAATGCCTCTGCCCCTCTTGAAGAACCCGGCAAGCTACAGAGAGTATTCAACCTACACAGCAAAACTTGGCAAGTTCCCTGTGATGTATTCGATATGCAAAAAACAGTAACAACAAGTCTCATAATTCGTCGTGAGACATTACTGGTGCCTGCTCGAGCAAATCAATGAACAGGAGGACAGTGCTACAGTGCTACTTGTATGTTAACATATGTAAGTTATGCTCTAGCAACAAATAAATCCAGAATCTACAATTACACTGACACATTCTCAATTTTGACCTTTTTCTTTTCCCTCAAACTTAAATAGTCACATATTTAGGAAATGTTACCTTCCCCTCTTATTCACACCCCTCCCACCTTAACAGAATCTTAGCTGAATGGTTCAGTGGAAATGAACAACATCCATCCATATCATTTAATAGACCAAAAATAAAAGGGCTTATATTGAAAAAAGATAAACATTTAAATTTTATAAATTTCATTTCGTTGTAGCAGGAAAGGGTTTATATGCATGTGTGGATAATTAATGACTATAATGAACATAATAATAGGTATTATCTCCCTCTGCCTAATAGACATATCAGTTGTATGAAGAAGGTGTATTTATTTCTTTTATGAAAAATCAATATTAAGTTTTTACATGATTCCCAGCATTGTTCAAATGCTGTAAGTCTCCAGTTTATAAGGCATACAAATCCAAAGTTCTTATGAGGGATATCTGCTAATATGGATGGTAGGAAAGAAACCAAGAAAAACAAATGATGCCTCCACTAGGAAAGGAAACAAATAAAATATGGCAATGGGTTGGAGAGTGTCTAGTAAAGAGCATGTGCACGGAGGCATTTATTCAACATGATGGGACAAAGTGGAAGCTGTGAGATTTGACATTTGAGATTTTATCAGTGCCCCCAGTGAGGAAAAGAAAATAGCTCACAACTTGTTGAATGAAATGTGAAAAACAAATAGTGTCAGGGAGCACAGGATGCTCTTTTAAGGAAATTGCTTATGAACAGGCCATGTGTGATTTTATTTTATTTATTTATCGTCACAGTATAAGGTAATCTCTCTCTTCTGGTGTTGATCCTTTTGTCAAAGTGTCTTAACATTAATAGGAAGATAGCTCCTATTGTCTGAGCACTTACCAGGAGTTGACAGCATCAGAAAACCATCTGAAGATAATAAAATGAATACAATGGTTAATATTTAGTCTTAGGTGACTAAAATATCTTAAAGCGATTCCCTCGACCACTGCCTAATGAAGTGCAAGCCATTGTGTTCATTGGCATCTCTTGAATATGCATGGGGCTCATAGGAGCCAACCGAGGAAACAGAAAATGCAGATCTATGTTTGTCTTGTGTTGGACTGCAGAACCTACCTCATTGGATTCTCCTCTTCCTTGCTGATTTTGAGAAGCCTCACCACATCAGGGGACATACTTTGGAAAGATGGTACAGGGAGCTTCTAGAAAAAATCTTTGGCCAGCTAATATTTCAAATGCAAAACCATAGTCACATAGCTCTACGGAACTCAATTTTGCTGAATTATATAGATGAGGTCCTCCCTTCGTTAACCTCAGATGAATCCCCCTGCCCTCCCATCTGCCTGCACTCCTGTAAGATGCCATGTTCACCCCTCAGCCTTGGCTTTCCGAGGCTCCTGGCTATAGCAACTGCAAAAGAACAACTGTGTATTGTTTACAATGCTAAACTTTTGGAAATCAGTTCTATAGCAATATCAAACTAAAGCAAATCACAAGAAAATTCAGGAAATAATTTATTTGACCAAAGAACACAGCATGAATTGGAACCAGAAATTAAAATCAGGGTCGTTAGATGCAAACTCCTCCCTCTTAGCCTTTGCTCTCTATTATCTCTGTTGTGTGGAGACTCAGCTTCCTCTGTGTTATGTTCCTGAAGAAGGTCATTAATGTTTACATATGAAGAACAATATAGTAGTGTAAATATTCTGGATTTGGAGTAAAAGAAAGTTGTTCAGATCTTGACCTTCAATTACAGTTATCTGAAGGCAAATTATTAAACTCAGTTGGGTTTTGTTTTCTCATTTACCACAGAGATATAAATTTGAGACTTTGTTTTGAAGATTAAATTATGTAATATATTTGCATGTGTATGTATATACTGACAAGCAATTTTCTTCCATCTATTTTATTTTCTCACATTTAATACTCCTTATGTGGATGTTACAGTGATAGAATGAAGACTATGTTCTAGAATCAATTTTCTTTATCCTAAGGAAACCACCACCCAACCGAATGTGACACTGACTTTTAGTGCTGTCTAAACTTACATGACAGAGAGAACTTGTGCTCCAAGACTGTGTATTCATCGAGCATCTTTGTGACCCAATGGGAAATTTATTCATCTTGTCTAGCTCTTCCTCCAGCAGAAAGAAGTGGCAGCAGGCAGCAGTGAAGGAGTTAAAGAGAGGGCTGCTGGCAAGTTTCCTTAAATCAAGTGCCTGTTACCAACAATGGAGAATGGTATGAGGAGGGGACCAGCAGGAGGAGGTGAAATAAATAGTCCTCCGCTGCTCAGATCTCACTTCTATAGGCAAGAAGGGAATAGCAAAGACAATTATAAAGGCTCTTTTATGCAAAGCATTTCAAAGAACTATGATGAAAATACAATATAAAATGTGTTCTTAGCATATTAGCCAACAGCTAAGCCTAGACAAATAAGAGCATTTTCAATTTGCTCTTAAAAGTCTTGAAGGAGATGGAAGTTCTTACAGCTGCAGAAAAAAAAAAGGTGAGTGTGAATGTAGCCTGAAGAAAATATTCTTGCCCTTATTGAATCTAGTTGAACAGGCCCACTACTGGAAAGCAAATCCCTTAAGAAGGGTCGTATATAAGCAACAAGAGTCTCTGAAAAGGAATTGAGATCTTAGTTGTAGAAATCTCTGAGAATCAGGCATGAAGACTATAAATGGGCCATTGGTCTGAGGGAAAAGAAAGACTACTCCATTGATTGCAGACAATAAATACAGCTGAATTTCAGGAAAGACCTTCTCTAATCCCAATATTTCAGGAATTAGAATGTGTACAGATCTATTGTCTAAATCTCAGACAGAAGACTGAATAACTTATTTTTTCACTAAAATTTTAGAAACAATAAGAAGCAGTTTGGAGATCAAAGGAAGAAAGATAGGAAGCAAGTAAAAGCAAATGAAAGAGTTTGGAACACAGGTCTGTAGTTGACATGGTTTTGAATTTTCCTCATCAGTTAGACATTGACTTGCCTGAAATTTTGGAAAATGCACATTGAATTATAACTTTTAACACTCATAAGTCATTTTACTAAGGCTTCCAAAATTGAAAATACCTTACTTAAATCCTAAAACAGTATATAGGGTTGTGAATCAAATGTGATATTATTACGGAATTTTTTTCAAGATTGTAAAATAATGATGGAGTATAAGAAGAAAACTATATTTGCTATGTTTATATTTTTCCCTTGACGTTTATGACATTTCTTTTTCCTTCAAATTATTTTGGGAATTCAGTCACTTACCACCACCATACCTGTTCATAATGGCATCATTTTCCTTTGGAATTATTGTGGCATCCATGCAATTTTCTTCTGGTTTCAAATGTAGACCAATAATTATATTTTATACTTGGAATACAGACTGGTACCTTTCAATACAACCAATGTTATGCATTCTTTGGTTCAGTCTGCTTGTCAAATATCTTTTTGTTCCAAATAATTTACAAATTCTTTCCATAATTTATAGAAGTGTGTAGCATTCATGTTTCATAACTTTTCTAAATCCAAGCGATATCCTCTCCATATCTAATATCACGAGAAGAGTAAATGATAGATCCATGTTTTGCTGCTGTATTTTATTACTTAGATATAATGTCTTAGGTCATTAAAAATAATATATTATTTTTCTTTCATAATAATGGCATACTCGGTGACAAGAATCTCTTCCGTTTCAGTATTTCAGGCCCATCTGTGTACTCAATAACTTAAATAACTGTGGTGTTTAATGCAAAAAATTTGTTTCAGAAGGGAAACATATTGTTTTTCCTTTTCATGGATAACTGACCTTGACATTATTATCAAATGGCTCTTCCATTATTGTATTTTCTACATGTCACTGGTATATCCATTGATTTATTTCCATAGTTGACTTGTCAGTGCTAGAAAGATTGTGCTGGCAACTGATGTAGTCTCAATAAAGTAGATTCATAATTCAATAATTGATTTTTTGCATGAGTGATAGTTATCTTTATGAAATTATCTAAACAAAAGGGACCTAAAACAATAAGCATTTATTATCTCATAGCTTATGAGCGCTCAGAGTTCAGCAGAAGTTCACTTGGGGTTTTTGGGTCGTATTTGGTTGGGGTCTTTCATAATTTTGTTTTAAGATATCATTCAAAATCATACTTGTGCTAACTTTACTGGGAATGTAGACTTCCATTCCAGGACAACTT
This sequence comes from Sorex fumeus, assembly GCF_029834395.1. Taxonomy (NCBI): domain Eukaryota; kingdom Metazoa; phylum Chordata; class Mammalia; order Eulipotyphla; family Soricidae; genus Sorex; species Sorex fumeus. The sequence goes on along the minus strand of NW_026606134.1, from coordinate 4,077,638 downwards.
ATTCATATAGCTATTGGTAAAAATGATTTCTCAAAACACTCATTTCTCCATGTTGCTACTAGAGAATCCTCTAAGATGGCAGCTGCTTCCTCAGGGTGGACGCTGTGATAAAGTAATGAAGAACACATGCATTTTGTCTGAACTATCATAGAAAATCATTTACATAATCTCCATAACTTTTTTATTGGTTATAATATCACCCATATTTAACATATTAGGGGTAGATAATGTCACAAAGCATTAAAAGGGATAAGATATCTTCTTGGCGACTAGTCATCAGAACTTTACTTCTCTTTCAAAATCTCTAATGCTGATTCAAAAGTTTTGCCTAAAGATAATTTTGGAGCCTTCAATTCAATGAGCATAAAATTTTTCTAATTTCATAAAGATTCATATTGCTATATATAGTCAAAATTCAAGTGATATAATTGTTTTCTTTAGCTACATTTTATAATTTCTGTCGAGCCTCCGGTTTCCATCAATAAATCTGAACTAGACCCTCTGCTCATATGGGGTACTCTTAGCCTTCACATCTTTTTCATGGATAACAAGCTGATCAAATGTGTGTGCTAGTCCACTTTGGACTCAATCCCCAAATATGACTTACATAAATATAATTATATATCCATATACATTGGTATGTGTATATATACACATGTAAATGACCTTTATTTACCTGCATTTCTCAAAGAATGATATAGCAGTGCTATGCTACCATTATGATAGCAGATGTCCCAGTGTGCCAGCTGTATATTTACTAACTTTGTATAATACACATTATATACATAATATATATAATTCACATTATATATACATAATATAAATATAATATTATATTATATATACCTTAAAAACAATGTATGGAAGATTTCAGAGGAAGGACCAACACTGGAGTTCTGGTATATTTAAACATATTGGAGGAGTCCTTTGGCGATACATAAAATTGTGTAGAAGGAATGGGTTCTGTCACCTTGATTTAAGACAAGTGTAAGAAGACAATGTAACAATTTCCATCAACATTAAATAGATGTCTGTGTTTAAGAAAAGTAAAGGTATGAAGACACCTTTCCTGGAGTATAACAAATTAAAAATTACAATTTAATTACACCTCATTTATGGTTTGAAAATGTACACTGGGAAAAATAAAGGAAAGATATAGATTGGATACAAATATAGAAAGGAATAAATTGTTACATATATTGATGGCAATATGACTATTTTTGACAGGTGGACAAGAGTGATAGGATATATTTGTACGCTAGAGATGAAGATTTTATTTGGATTCTTACTGATATTGCTTGGCACTTCTTCATTAGAGAGTCTCTTCATCTTAATTGCAATTCTACTCTTTGACTTGATCTGACATTTGGAATGCATATGATTTCTTATTTACTTATTTATAAATTATCTCATAACAAACTATGAGATCCATGTCCAAATAACTATAATCACTCAAATAGTCTTGGAAAATAATGTATATCATTAGAAATGTCAATATCCAAGCAGGAAATTATTTTGACTTGTAAGATTGAGGCTTTATTGAGAATTATCTCTCCTTGAATCCAGATATGTGTCTTCAAGGTCAATTTCTCTGTCCAATATAATGATAGCATAGAAAAATTCAAGCACACAACGGCTGTTAATTATCATTCTCTCACAGACTGAATAGACTTTTACATAAAACATTAAAAATGTTTAGTTTAGTCTGCTGCTGGAAAATAGTGTTAATATTCACAAATGTAATAGGAACACCATAACAGAGCATGGCAGAAAGCTAAAATTTCATAAACGATTAAGGTGTCATCCGGGAAAAATGTATTGATTTCAAGAGAACTCATATTCTGATTGAATATGTTAGGCAGATGCCCTGTGCTCTGACTTTTAATGTTGAAATAGACTCTATTTTTAAATCAGTAAATGATTTTGGAGAAAGCTTAATTTTATAAATCTCAAGAAACTGAAGAGTCAGGAAGGAAACTATTTCCCAAAAAATGAAGAGAAGGAACTATTTCCAAAACAAATAAGCATAAATGGAAGTACTAAAGACATAGTACACTAGAAGAAATAATTTATTCTATATTAAGGGCTAGGTGTCTGCTAGAAACTATGAAGGGTTCTTTACCATGCATGATGTCAGTAACACTCAAAAATAAAATTAAGCATTTAAGCCCATTTTTAGTTGTAAACAGAAACGAAATAACTCCTATATCCTTGATTCTATGCGGAATATAAATTTCACTTTTATTGCTGACCTCAGATTTCTTAATTTTCTAAATATTTTAATAATATCCTGAAAGTGATAACATAAAAATAGGCCTACAGCCTGGTTCAAAAAGGAAATAGACTATATGAGTCTCTAATTATTTTTTGTTTTTTGTTTGATTTTGTCCTATCCCATGCATTACTCAAGGTGTACTCCTGGGTCACTGCTCAGAGTGCCTGACAGAGCTCAGGAGACAGCATGTAGGTTGAGGATTGAACCCTGGTGAGCCCCATTCATGGTAAGCTCCTGACTCTACTATCTGTCCAGCCCTCTACTTGATTTTTTCCAGACTATGAATAGGTTTTGAACTGTTGTTTCTCAATCCTTGTAATATACAGATAATAATTTTGCTGAGTCAAAGCATAGTTACTATCTAGAAGTTTTGTAAATCAGTCAGACAAGTTCATTAATTTCATTTTTCGGATGTCACTCAAGACTTTGTTAGGTCACATTAATTTACTCGAAGTCACGTCCCTTTGGTTTGTTAAGGTTAATTTCAAGTTCATGTTTTTTGACTCCCAAGTCAGTCTTCATTGCTTGGAAACCTTCAGAATACAGTATAAAATGTGCCCTTCTCTGCATAGAGAACATTAAACCCTTTTCCTCCTGCTATTCATTTCCCATGAAATGCTTCCAAACATCACTCAGGATAATGTATATAGATGCAAAAAAGGAGTAAGACACTGGAGACAGGTAAATATTAGAAGTATATAATATTGAGAAGTATTTTACAAAGTATATCAGTAAAAACATTTTTTAAAGAAGACCAAAATCTTTAAAATGAATCGGAATTAAATATTATAGAACTGATTAAAACTTTGTCACTATAAACACCAGAATTAGGTAGGGGCAGCCATTTTTAATTTTCTATACCAGTCAGGAAATCTTTCCAGGGTACTTTATTTAGCTCATTAACATATCTTAGAAAACCAAATGAATTATTTGTCAGAAAGAATTATCTGGAAAGAAATTAGTGAGCTCAGTGTTGCATATCTTTGTGGATATTGCCACACTAAAATTAATTACAATTATTAATAACTGTTTTCTCTAGGGATGCTTCTTTGACACCCAAATAAGTCATTATGTGTTCAGTCTAAATGGGGTCTGGATTTTCTTTGAATGCTATTGCATATTTTAAGAAGTTTGGAAGTAATGATAACTCTGAATCAAAGGTTTTAGCAAAGTAAAAGCAATTTAGTAATGCAGTTATTCAAACAAAACACTGACATCCTAGAAAAATAACTATATAGATTAGCAGTAATGGCTGGTCTTAGCCTAAGTGTTGGATCCAGCAGTATTTCTTACCTAGTGATGTCTGTTAGTAATATTTCTATGAATATTAATGCAAGGTTTCCATTTACATGACAAAGAAAATACATTTAATGTGGAATTATTAAATGACCATTTATCATAGCTGGGCAAAACTGGTTATATTTAGCTGAATGCTGGCTGGAATACTAGACCTCACATAAAAGAAACGAGTTATTTTTTCCATGATCTTTTTTCTTTCTTGGCCAATGGCCCCTTATATCTGAGCAAACTGTACGTGTTAGGCCTGATACTTTGAATGAAGTTGTCAGACAGCAGATCTCGCCCAAGTCAGTCATTTTCTCAGAGGCTTAAGGAAAGGAAGCGATTTGTGTGAGATCACTTAGCCACAGAGCTGGAGACTCTTGATTACACAATTTCACTGCAGGCTTTTTTATTCCAATCTTTGAAAGGACAATGCTATTTAGTGCAAAATACTGGACTCCTCTTTTTCAGAGCTAATTTTAAGCAATCGGTATAGACTTCAGGAGTAGAAGGAATATGGTTTCCTTTTTGGCACGTGCATCTACACCTTTTGGAAATTATATCTATGCAGATCCTCTGTTGCAGTAATGCCATATGTACATCTTATAATAGAAAATTCTTAAACAGTGATGCTAATAATAAAGCATTTCCTGGCAGTTTTTGAGGTTATACTAGCTACCATACTCATAGTGTGAAATATGTTCCAATTGTAGTGTAAAGAATGGAAATGTAGTTTTCAGTTGTCTGTAAATTTTGGATAAAGCCTTCTAATTGAAGACAAAGAGTGAGAGAGAAGTTGAAGACAGAAAACACAGTGCCTGCGATGGTAAAGTTGGTTCATACACTTTCAATCCCCTTACTTACTACTCAATTTAAAAAAAAAAAACATATACATTTTAAATTTTAAGTGAAGAGTCTTGAGATAGAGACTTGCTAGAGTTTGATAAGGCATCTGACCAGAGATTTATATTTTGCTTCTAACTTCAAAAAGTTTGAAGCAGATATCAAAGTCATTCAGAAAGAAGAATATAAGGGAAGAAGAAAGGTTCTTAAAGTGACACACCACACAGGAATTTGAATAACTCGCACGTGCAACTTCTAATAATGGAAGAGTATAGGGAAACCCTCTACTAGAGAAGTATGATGCCAAGAAAAAATAGAGTAATATACCTGGATATGAAAGAAGTGTTCTTTTTCTTTTAACATTTTCACATTCACTGATCCTGTCAGACAGGCACTTAAAATGGGAAACCAGTGAGAGACCAAACCACATCACCTGCTTCAGTAAGAAATATTATGCCTCAGTTATTCACAACTTGAGAATAATCAATTATGTGTTGAATTTGAAACATTGATATGAGACAAAAATTTAAGTTAACACATTTTGTCCTGAAAAATCTAACTATAAAAATTGACCCTGCTTATTTTTTTATCTAACATAATGTGTGCCAATAAATGAGACCAAATTATAATGTAGGGGCATGAGAAGAATTGGTGCAGAATAGTTGAGCAAAATAATGAGGAATGAGTGTTATTTGTATTATCCAACATTTTTGTATTGTGCTTATTACATGCAACTTATATAAACCACGTAATTGCTATAAAATTTGTAATCAATCAGTCTTTTACTACAGATCAAGATTCTGAAGCTTCGAGGAGCCATAAAGAACTTCAGTTAAGCCAGGTATGTCAAGACCTAATAACTTGTTTTCTATAATTTAGTGAGTTTTTAAAAAGAACTTTCTGAATTAATTACAATAAAATTTTGTGTGCTATCCAACACATAAAAGGAGGCCCCCGTAACCATGCCACCAGACTCCACACCGGGCTGTTTTCAGTTGGAGCGCCCCAGAGGGGGACTGGTGTGAGCCCTCCTCTCCCCAAGGGACCCAGCCGTGGCAGCCTCCCCCTACTACCCAACTGTTGCCACGCTTCAGGCCACTTTCCACACGCTTGAACTGAGCACCATGCATGTGCGAAGTCCCACGGAACCCAGGTAATGCAGAACTTTGTGACCTTGGACTCTGGGCTCAATGAGACCTGGGAGCAGAGATCCTTCGCCTGCTTCCCCCAGTCTCCAATGACCCAGCGGTCACACCCATAAGCCACCACCTGGCAGAGCCAGACAATCTCCTCATTGGCCACCCTCCAGAACTCACGGCTGCTTCTCCCAGAAGGGAGCATAAAATGAGGTCCCCGTAACCATGTCACTGGATTCCATGCCAGACTGTTTTCACTCGGGGCACCACAGAGGGGGGTGGGTGAGAACCCTCCCCATCCCAAGGGACCTAGTCCCGGCAGCCGACCTCCACTACCCAACCACACCTACGCTCCAGGCCACTTTCCACATGCTTGGGCAGAGACTCAAGCATGAGTGAACATACTCCTGGACCACAAGTCTTCGTGACACATCATAAGACACTCTCTACACATTTCTCATAATTACCACACCATATTTGATGGGGTTCAGACAGTAGGCAATAAATCAGAAATATATATATATATATATATATATATATATATATATATATACATTTTTTTTCGGAGTGCCTGACAAACTACCGAGAGTATCTCGCCCATATGGCAGAATATGCCAAGCTCCCCATGGCGTATTCAATATGCCAAAAAATAGTAACAATAATGGGTCTCATTCCTCTGACCCACAAAGAGCCTCCAATACGGTAGCATTGGGAAAGATGTGTAAGGAGAGGCTGCTAAAATCTCAGGGCTGGGGCCAATGGAGACTTGTCTGGTACTTGCTCTAGTAAATTGATGAACTACAGGATGACAGTGATCCAAGAATCCAACACATTATTTAATAAGCTTTTGTGGTTGTGTACATGAAATATTAATTAGGATAGTGTGTCTGAGGGGCTGGAGCAACAGCACACAGGTAGGGCATTTGCCTTGCATACAGCAGACATGGCTGACTCAAGTTCGATTCCTCCTCCCCTCTCAGAGAGGCCAGCAAGCTATTGAGAGTATCTCACCCACATGCATGGCAAAGCCTGGCAAGCTGCCCATGACGTATTGGATATGCCAACCACAGTAACAAGTCTCACAATGTTACTGGGCCTGCTCGAGCAAACCGATGAACAATGGGAGTACAGTGACAGTGACAGTGTGTCTGAGTGGAACATTTTTAATCTTGTACTTTTTAAAATTAAGTTAGAATTTTCAAAAGACTTGGGTCTGGGATACTATGTTGTATAGCAGACTGCTTAATCTGCCTAATGGTTCACAATTATGTGGATCCAAGGGTCTATGAAACTATCATTACTGTTCTTGTTTAAAGAACATTTCTCAGGCATTTGATAGTCTAAAAAGAATCAGGGAGCAAGTGCATTCACACACACACAAACACACATAATTTGCTTTGAAGTAGAGAAATTTAAAAATCATTTGATTTTGAACTGCTGGAGCTATGTCTCCCTAAGGTTTTGTGAAAGGGTGAGATAGTAGAGGCACCAAAAAGATGGCCTAGTGTTTTACAAACTACACCAGGGCTCAGAAACCCTACAAATGACAAATAAATAGAGGCATCCACCAGTCAATGCTACTTGATAACATAGATGGCGTTTTCAAAATTTGAAATCCATCCACATTAAAATAGAGAGGTAGACACATAGACAGAGGAATGACACTTGGATTTTTTTCTCCAAGTTCTGTAAATATTTTGCAGTGTGATCATAGGCAATTTAGTTCTCATCTTTGTGTCTATAATTTCTCCTCAGTGAATTGGTTAGGAGATCAACCCTGTCACCTTTAGAACATCATCTGTGTTTCTGTTGATCCAAAATGAGGTGCTGTGTGAGAAATGAAATGTGTGAGCTATGAAATACTACCCAAGTGTAGGTTATTATGCATGTGTTACCACAGCAACCAAAGGGCATCTCTGTGACAACAGAACAGCCAACCGAGAAGCAATTATTTTTTTTTTTTAAAAGGTATTGTCAAGACTGAGAGACACAATACTTAAAACAGTCAGAAGCCTGGATATTATCATTTCTCTCAGGTTTTCTTTTTCTTTAATCAAGGTATGTCAAATGTAGAAAAATAGCAAAATATAGAGATCTGCTTATGGCCAAAGAGATGGTACAACAGGTAGAGCCCTTGCACCGCAGGTGGTTAGGATCCCCGGCACCCCATACAGACTCCTTAAGTTCACCAGGAATGACACCTGAGCACAGAGTCAGGAGTAAACTCAGATCACCACCAGCATTTTTTTAAAATGCAGAGATCTGTGTACTTGAGTAATTTTCTATTCAATATTTTTCTTAGAGTTTGATTATATTTGCAGAGATTAGAACCATATCACATTTTTAATTGATACCAAACTGTGTATGTTCTTTGTAATTTTCTTCTTGACAAATTATGAGCTTTTATGAAGTGAAGGTTCATTAAGATATTCAATATGTTCTAAATTATTATTCTATTCATGTGCAATACATTATCACATGACCATGCTATAATTCTTCCGTATTACTTTTAGCAGACACAATGAATCTGTACTATTGGAAAACCTTCTACCTTCTATCTGCTTTTGAAGTAATACTTCAGCAAGTATCCGCAGCTTCTCCAAACACACCGACAAGATCTCTCTTAAAAAATAAGCTCATTCTGGGCCTAAACAACCAGAAGGAAGCAGACATTATGGTCAAGAACTCCAGGTGGAATTGCAATTAAATAGAAGACCTTTGTCAAAATGGTATTAACTGCTAAAGACTGTGTTATCTCTCAAGAGGATTTGTGCCTTACTTCTTATTTATACTGTAAACAGATCAGAGAATTTTATTTATTTATTTTTCCATTGCAGCATGGAGGGGGATCCATTCGAGGCTGTCACATGTAGCGCGCACTTTGCTGCCCAACAGATGGGGACATTGGAATAAGTGCTAATGACAAAATCTTTAAACAACTTGAGTTTTGATCCATCCTTACCATAATATTTGCCATGCATTATCTTGTTCTTACATGAATGTAGGTGGATGAAATTAATGTCAATTTATTGTGTTCTAAAATGCTATTTACAAAACTTGTTCTCTGACACACAGGGCCTATTTAAAGAAGATATTTTATATGGTGATGGCTAACACTGTGTTCATCTATATAAATTATGAGAAAGAAAATGAAAAGAATGTTTTTATAACCCTGTTTTTAACACCCAGTGGTTCCAGAAACCACTCCTGGAGTGTTTGGGATACTGGTGCTGAGTATTTCACAATGTTTGTAACATTTGATAATGTGACATTCAGCTCTCTGAATAATCCCTCCAGCCAATAATTCCAGTTTATTTCATTCTTTCTAAATGTAAATACCTAGTATCTGATGCCCATATGCAGAGCACTATAGTAATAAAGACAGATGTTTGTAAAAGAGGTGACTCAGCAAGATTTTACTTATTAGAAAAATATGACCCATATTTTCTTCATTTTTTGTGATGACAGAAATGCGTGACTTTCATGCATTTTGTGTAGCAATGCAGTATATATATTTCAAGATTAATGCATCCAGCATAAACATTATCATTTTCCATGACCAATTATATTCCCAAGTGGCTTCAGCATCTTTACCTGTAGGATATACGAAAGTATGTGAGTAAGACAATGAAATAACACTGACAATACTGGTAAATTTAAGGAGCATTTGCCACCAATACCGTATTCTCCTCATACTCCTATCTCAATTATGTATAGATACTTTTTACAAAATATATTTCTATATTTGAGCTGTTTTAATAGATTTATATATTTATTTGTTAATTTGGGGGCCATACCCAATAGTGCTCAGGGCTTATTCATATCTCGGAGTTCAGTGATCACTCCTGCCAGTGCTTGGGGGGGGGGGGGGAATGGGGTGCCAGAGATCAAACCAAATGGGTTGCATGCAAGGCAAGCACCCTCCCCACTGTGATATCTCTTTGTTTCAAATAGATTTATTTTTAAAACAACTGCTAAAGAAAGGCTAATTCTTAAATATTTTTTCTGGTTAATGCACTAAAATGAATTTAACGTTCTAAGTACAAGAACAAAGCCTAAGCATGCTTTGTAGATGCCTCCAAGATCTGCTGAAGAAACTTCAGTGCACATAAAGAAAGTAAGCTTTTAAAAATGATACATTCATATTTTTGAGGCAAATTTAGGAGCACCTAATGAGGAACTCAGATTCTCATTTGCTATTCTTATCTTTAGTCTCACAGAATGGGATTCGATTGATCCCAAAGATCATCAAAGGAAACAGACAACTGCATGGGTGGAAATAAAGACAAAGGATCATGGATACTTTGGTGTTGAGATGCAGTAAATTTGTACTTCAATAACACAAACATTAATTTGGTAACCATGTTACCAAGCTATAATGAAATCAAGATTTTTTTTTCATTTTTTATAATTTTATTTATTGAATCACCATGAAAGCAGTTACAAAGCTTTTGGGTCTAAGTGTGGTCATACAATGAAACACCCATACCTTTACCAGTGCCCATTCTCCACCCCCAACAACCCCAGTATACCCCCATCCCACACCCTCCCCCTACCTGTGGGACAGATGATTTCCACATTACTCTCTGCTTTGATCACATTCAATATTCTGACACCAGACCCACCATTATTATTTGAGATTTTACCCCAACACTCAGGTCTGCTGAAAAGGCAACAGTAGACAATTCATTTGCTATTGCTGGTTATGAATAACATATGATGTTGCGTGGCTGTAGTAGTGGCTGCGTGATTTTGAAATTTTGAAATTTTAACACTTAAATCTGGAAGGATTTCTGCCAAAACTTGCTGGGTTCTGAGATTGTTCCTGAGTCTTTGGAATCATGGCCGTTAAGCAGCTTGATCAGGAGCCAAAAAGGCCGTTCGTGGACTATGACTTGGGGTCTTGTTGGGACGGTGAGGACAGGACTGGCTCCACCCCCATCCCATGAGGTCCTACATGTCTCATCACTGCAGGCCCAAACCTGACTGTCCAGTGGCCTCTGGAGGATGATAGCCACCGAGCCGCCAGGGGGAAGCAGGCGGAGGGACAACACCATTTCCCCCCTGGGGTGGTCCAGAGACAGTAACCTACTGCATGGTGCAGACGCATTTCTGCCTAAAGCGGCTGGCTCAAGATTTGTTTCTGAGTCTCAGATCATGGCCGTTAAGCAGCTTGATCAGGAGCCAAAGAGGCCATTCGTGGGTGATGACTTGGGGTCTCATTGGGACAGGGAGGACAGGACCGGCTCCACCCCCATCCCATGAGGCCCAACAAGTTTCATCACTGCGGGCCCAAGCCTGAATGTCCAATGGCCTCTGGAGGATGATGGCTACCGAGCCACCATTGGGGAGCAGGCGGAGGGACAACACCCTTTCCTCCCTGGGGTGGTCCATCAGGGGGACTAGGCCAAGGGCAAGAAACCTATTCCCACCTGGGTTGGCCCAGCACCAGTAACTTACTGCAGGGACTGGATGCATTTCTGCCAAAAGCCACTGGCTATCGAGATTTGTTTCTGAGTTTCTGGGATCATGGCCATTAAGCAGTTCAATCAGGAACCAAAGAGGCCTTGCCTCCAATTATATAGCTGAGCTGGAGGTGGTTTGTGGGTATGTCTCCCACATGCCTAACTTTTGGCCATTTACTTTCTTGGTAAACTTTGCCCCAAGTTTTTGGGGTCTGGCCAAAGGCACAGCCTCAATTTTGGGGTATCTGAAAGTCTGATGGTGCCATCAGGCTGCTGATGCACTCGCCTCACAGGTACAGATTGACCTGCTGGCAGCACCATACCCCCTAAAATTAATTAAAATGTAAACAATTAAATAAAACTTAAAAACAAGAAATTATCCCATGCTTTCAGAAGAAACATAAAATATATAAGTAATGAACTTGAATGTTTAACTGAGGAAAATCTCCTTGTGTGCAGTGAATCCTTGAACAACAGAGGAATGCTGAAGAAGAGTTGTTTAGCAAAGGGAAGTAATATTTAGCCAAAAGGAGTTATTTGGTTTATCCAAATCCTGTATTCCAGAAACAAAGCCAGGTCGGTGGCTGGACAGGACAGTGATTTGCTTAATAGGTTAGGTTTATGACTTGTGGATCCAATCTGCCATCTTAAAGGAGAGTCAAAAATGGAAATGCTTTTATCCAGGAAAGATCTGCATATTACTGTCTTCTTTCAAGGCTTGGACTCCTAGGAATTTTCCTTGGGGTCAGCAAAACTTTACTATACTTTTATTATTATTATTAATTTGGGTAGTTTATGTCATTGATGCATAGAACTGCTCACCCCACCAAGAACCCGTGTCACCTTTAATATGATTTTATTTCCCAATAGTACCCAACTGTAAATTTTATAAGTCAAAGCCAAGTATTAATTATCGATGCTGTCTAGTCCCTTGCTTGTCTCTCTATATTCTAGAGATTATTAAGATCATTTGTTATCCTTTTTTCTTCTGATTTAATTTGCTTTACATCGTGCCCTCCAGCTCCATACATATAGCTCTGAGTCCATTTTTTGGCTATTGGACTAAGTATTACAGTGAGCATGGAAATATCTTTCTCATGATAATTTTTGTGTGTTTGAGGGTTTATCCTTTATTTAAGCTTTTTTAATTTTTTTCTGTTTTGGGGGCACATGAGCGATGCTTGAGGGTAACTCCTAGCTCTGTAATCAGGAATCATTCCTAGAAGTGCTTGGGATCCATATGAGGTTGGCAGTATGCAAACAATTGTACAACCTGCCATACGATGGATTGGTCCTTCAAGCTTCACTCTTAAAAAGCCTCCACACTGCCTTCTGTGGGTTATTTTAAGAAATTTATAAGGGTTCTGGAGAGACAGTTCATAATTTAAGGCCTTGCATGTGATCAGTTGGATTTTGACCCTCGAAACCACATAGTCCCTGAGATTACATAGCTGAGTGAAGCACTAAAAGGCCCTGAGGACAATGAGAGTGGTTTGGGTAATCCCTCACACCACAGGGTCCAGCAGTACTGCACCCCCACACCCTGATGCTGAGTCAGTTCTGTTGGTCTCCTAAATTCTGAGTACTGCTTCAGAGGTCACACTTTAAAAAAAAATCATACCATCAGAAATATTGTCTGCTAGGATTAAAAGGAACAAAAACATGATGTAATAAAGGATGAAGAACTCTAAGGGAATGTTTCAAATGCAGAGGTTGGCAGAAACCCAGAGGATGTAGGTTAAAACATCTCTGGAATCCAGTGGGCAAAGTCATCCCTGCAACTTTCAGAAGGTGAAGTCCCTGTCAAGGGCATCATGTTGCCGCCCCACTTGTTCTCAATAACATAGCATCCACCAAAAGGGAAGATTTTCAAGTTTGACTAGTTGGATGGGATTACTGTGTCAGGAATTGGACTTGGTTGGGATACATTTTCCCTTCTCCCTTCTGTGATAAGAAGTCTGTCCTATGCCCACTGTGACATTGTGATTCAGAAGCATGCAACTTTTCTGTCTTCCCAGAAGATATGGTTCTTTGCTCCAGAATGAATCATGACTTTAAAGTGTCAACCTAAATTGAATTAAACCTTTGAAAAGAATATTGGACTCATAGCTTATGCAAAAATTGGTTTAAAATGTTGGGATGGAAGACATGATGAAATAGAGGTAATCTGCATCTGAGAAGGACATGCATTTCAAGAAGACACAAAGACTAGAGCAGGGTGGACTTAATTCTGTCCCCTTTCCCTTAATCCATGCTAATTGCCTTTAGTGCCTCAGAGTAGGATTATTTTGAAGAGTCTATCTAAAGGTTATCTAAATAAAAGTGAGGTCATTAGAGTAGGCTTCAACCTAGTATCGCTGGTGTCTGTATACAAAGAGTAAATTGAAGTTGCACGTGAAGGAAAACTGATATGCGCATTTACAGTTAGAAGATAAGAGAGCCAAGGAAAGAGAGATGGAATAGATCTTTTTCTGCATAAAATTCAGTAAGAGACAGTCAATTTCTAATTCTCTCCAGAACTGAGACAACACATTTCTGTTACTTAAGCCACTTGGCCTATTGCATTTGATTGTGACAGTACTAGTCCAGTAACAATAAAATATGACTGATGTCAATTCAAAAACAATTGAATGCTACCTATGTATACAGTCTTGCATGCATGTATTAAGTGCTAAAGAACTTAAAACTCTGTCCATGCAATAGGTTAGAATTTAAAAGGATCATATTTTAATGTCTGAAAAATTAGTCAATAATAGCAAAGTAACTTATTTACATAAATTTATTCAGTTGTAGAGTGGGAGGCACTACGGGGCTTATTCAAAGTTGCTCAAGATTTACTCCTGGATCTGTATGCAGACATCACTGCTGATGGTTCTCGGGGGACTGTGTAAGGTACAGAGAATTAATCCCGAGTTATCAGTTTGCAAGGCAAGTGCTTTACCCTCTATTCCGCTCTAGTCTCTTCACTTGACCACTTGACATCCCATTACTCATTGATTTTCTCTAGCAGGTGTCAGTAATGTCTCCATTTGACCAAGTCATGTGCTAGTGTAGCCCAAATGGCGTCTGCTCATTCCAGGAACATGAAAAGCCTCACATAAACGTTCAAGGTCTTGACGAAGAAGTCTGACCATCTTGTAGGTGGGGGGGCAGCAATCTTCTGACGTCCCATTGAATCCCATAGGTAATGGCTCTAGTCTAGCAGTAGGCTTCAAATTAGATTATGTGTCCAGCGCATCTGATTTTCGATGCCTTGGAAAACAAGACAGTGTCCCTGATTCTAGATCATCGATAGAGATTGGAACTCCAGATTCTCTCTCTCACTTGAGTAAAGTGTGATACTCCAAGCATAGGTCTTTTGATTCCTCTTTGGGATACTGGAATAACATTCACATCCTGTTTTCATAGGAACCAGGTGTCTGAGACATATGGTAATGCAGGAAGAACAGTGGAAGCGAAGAGATGTACCCGGAGCCAGAGGTTCTTCGTCCTCTTAGCTATTTCCTCAATGCTCTTGAAGTGTTCCAAGACACTCTCTTCCTCCTGTGCAACTCAAGTGCCAGGTCATTTGTCATGTTGACTTCTCAACCTAGGTACACATAACTGTTTCATTCGGAGATGTTCATTCCATTGAGAGTGGATGGAACATCAAGAACGAGTCTGTTTCTCATAAACATTGACATTGTGTTCGTGAGATTCAGCTGTAGTTCGACCTTTCCTCACTCACTGTCGAAGTTGGCCAGCATTTGTACCTCTTGGGTAATGTTTGGTGTTATTTCAATGATGCCATCAGTGAAGCAGAGGTGATGTAGTCTATGTTCACTCCCTATCCTTCCCACTCCAGTCATCGCATGACATTCTCAACGGTGGCACTGAAGAGTTTCAGTGAAAAGATATCACCCTGCTGAACCCCTCTCTTGACATTGATGATCACTTCATTGTAGACTGGTGAGATCCTGGTAGTGAATCTGTATTACAGCTCATGGAGGATTCTGATGTATTGCGTTTGAAAGCCCTGTTTGCCTAGGGCTTCGATGACTGCTTCCATCTCAACAGAATCAAGGGTCTTCTTTAAATCAATAAATGTTAGACAGAGCAGCATCTTGAGCTCACGAGAAACCTCAATGAACTTGGTTACCGTGTGGATATGGTTGATAGTGCTGAATCCTTTTTGGAACCTGGCTTGCTCACATGGTTGTGCTTCATCTAATCAGGATGACTCAAATGAAGAGCTTGTAGATGATGGACAATAGGCAGAACAGATGATAGTTGCCAATGTGGTGGATGTCTCCATTCTTGTACAGTAGAACAGTCCTGCTGGTTTTTCCATTGGGATGGAACCTTGCATTAAGACAGGTAGCATGTGAAGAGCCGAGCCAGTGTATTGATGAGTACTGATGGCAAGTTCTTCAGTGTTTGAGTCTAACCTTGTCTCAGTCAGGTGCTGTTTGCTTCTTTACTAACAAAATGGTTTGTCAGATTTCAGAATGGAGTATGTTCGGGACGACATATTCATCCTGCAGAACTTTGTACGTGGGCATGTCTTCGTGGCTGTTCAAGAGATCCAAGTAGAAGTTATGGATAATCTTCTCCATTGCCCTCCTGGAAGATGTTATAGATCCATCAGGACAACAGAGGGCAGTCTTCTTGGTCTTGTAGTTGACGAAGGACAGGTGGGCGTTGCAAATGTTTTTCCCAGCTTCTGCCACATCTGCCAGCACTGCTTCTCTTCTCTCTTTGAGGTCTTCCTTTATTGCTTCTCTGCACTGCTTTGCAGGCTTGGATGTTTGCTTGCGGTTGCCTGAGACTTGGACCAAGGCACGTTGGCAAATGAGCTTGAGACTTTTCTAAGACAGGTGTCTTTTTGTGACTATCTATCTCTCAGCCAATCATGGAGGTGCTGAACCAGTTGATAGTATTCTTCGTCAGTGTTGTCAATGATGGCAACATGTTCCCATGTTGCCACAATAGTGCGAAAGAGCTTCCAGTTGGTGGTCATTCTGGGAGTTCTCTTCTTAAACTTTGAAGTCCTTTCTCCCTGCTTTGTGAGTAAAATTTTGCACGAAGGAGATGGTAGTCCAATCCCATTTGGAATTTTGGCACAACAGCGACATCGGTCAGGCAAAACTGTTGATTGAATATGATGTAGTCAATTTTGTTGTGGAACTGTCCACTGGGAGACTCCCATGTCCAATGTTTAGATTTGGCCTTCTGGAACTCTGAGTTACCATGGATGGTCTTGGTAGACATGATGAACTCAGACAGTCTCTCACCCTTCTTTGTTCCATTCTAGCCATGGGTCCTGATGAGGAGTTCTCTGACTGATCTCTCATTCCTATATTCACATTAAAATCACTGATAATGATCTTGTAGAAGGTGTGGTCTTCTTTATAGAACTTCTCCAGCTCCATGTAGAACGTCTCAATTTCTTCTGCATCATAATTGGATGCTGGTGCATAGACAATGAAGATAGAAACTACCGGCAGTGAGTCATATCTATTCAAGTGTAATTCTCCGAATCAGGTTGATAGGCATTCGAATGAAACATTACTAATGTCAAGTTTGTGTTGAGAAGGACACCGACACCACCGACATCACTGATACCTCTTCTGACGCATGTTCTGAGGAAAAGTTCCTTTCCAGGGTTGAAAATGTCATGATGTGGTTTATGCCTTCTCATGTCAGTCAGACCAATGATTTAATACTTAATCTTTCGCGCTTGCAACATCAGGTCCTCTATGGATGCATCTGATGCCAGTGTACGAGCATTGAAAGTGCAAACAGTCATTTAATCCTTCTTCATTTTGGCAGCCTAGTTTGGCCTTGAGATTTTATTAGCCTCTCCTTCCTCATCCTTCTAAATGCTGCCATAATGGTGGCTCTTTCAGGGTGAGGGGAATAAGACCCATTGTATTTATTGTTTTTTTTTTGCATATTGAATATGCCATGGATAGCTTGCCAGGCTGTGCTGTGCGGACGGGATACTCTCAGTAGCTTGCCAGCCTCTCCAAGAGGGATAGAGGCTTTTAGGGCAGCCTCTAATTGCCCTTGCAGGTGTTTTCAAGGTTCAAACCATATGTGAAACCCATAAATTATTGGAATCAAATATTGGTAATATTGCAAGATGGATATTGAGAGGCTTTTGATGTGTCTTATGATGTGCTTGAGGGCTATGTGTCTGAATGGGGTGACTCTGAACCTGGAGGGTCATGCCAATGCCTCTGAGGACACCTACCCCAACTTCACAGGTCACTGTGCCCACCTCCGCTTCTCCTGCTCCCAAGGAGGCCACCATGTGGAGCGCTACTACATGTGTGACTGTGACTTCATGGCAATTAATGGGCCATATTGCAACCACTACATTGGGAGGTCTTTGAGTAGGGCACCTGGATGCTCTATAATCTGTAGTCGGCTCTGCACTCTGCTGCCCACGAGTTCTCCACAGCTAATAAACTTTATTTCTAAAGTGTGCTGATATTTTTGTGTAGGATCCCTATAACAATAGTCATAGCACTGCCATTAGAAATTTTAGTTTTTCCAGTAGAAGATACCATCAAATAAAAGCTCTCTGATATAGTAAATCATCATTGTGGTTTAATTATGAAAAACTGCTTTTTAGTGCAAATGTAGAAGCTGTCAAATGCAATGATTTATTTTATACTTTCGGCATGTCTGTGATATATATCACTGATTGTGATATGCTATAGTAAAAAGTTATTTGTGAAAATGTGTTTTGTTCATTTGTATGATATTTTTCCTGAAATACCATTTATTTCATCAGTTTCAGAAACTTGAATCCAAAATTTTTAGGATATGGTCTTCACATTTCTTTTTAGGCATAGAGATAGATTTTATTAATACTTTCTAATTTATCATAGATCTTGTCTATGGGAAAAGACAAATGCCTTTTATTGGAGTTTGGCAGTATTATTTGCAATTATTTATATTGTAGTGTTGTCATTTTCCAAAATTACTACTTTTTTAAGGCAATGCATATAGTTTATAAATTATAATATATCATTTTGTAAGCCATGGGACAATTTACTGATAAATATTGCTAGTTATGAGAGAAATAGTTCATGTTGGCCATTCATACATCAGGATAAGACTACAGTTGTAATATTTATTGACCAATAAATTTTAGAGTAGAGGTAATATAGGAAGAAATAGTGGAGATAACAAAGCTTTGTAGGTTTATGAAAACTTTGTTAGAGAAATGAAAAAAGGAAATAAAAATCCAGAGGGTGGCACCTATTCTAGACAGATACTGGTTAATTTTCTTTAGTAAGGAGGCACCTTGTCCATATCTAGGCATAGGGAACTCAGTAAAATGTGGAAGTCAGGCAGTTAACAATGTAAAGATGAGCTTCATTGTGAGAAAATATAAGTACAAATAAAAATATGTACTTACTTGGGTGATTTCACTTTTAATATGTTGTAATGACCAACGAGATCTAAGGGTATTAGAAGCTCCATATACCTAGAATTAAAGTAGACTTTTCAGATCAAGGTTCTATAGAAATAGTTTGGTCCCACAAATGGGACATAATTTGTTATACACAATTTTTTGATAGTTCATTACTTGAGACTGTATCTCACAACAGGGAGAAAATATGGAGAAATAAATCTCGGTTTTAATGGGAAGGATGATATGGATCAGAGAGATAGTGTAGGGCTTAAGACACTGTCTTGCATAGGCTGATCCTGATTTATTACCCAGTTCTGCATATAGTCTCCTGAGCACCACAGAGTATAGTCAGAATCTAAATAAAAACAAGCATTTATGAAAATTAACTGTAGAATTAGTGGTACTGTGATAGTTTAGGAATCAAGATTAGATTTTATGAATACCATTTATATATGATAATTTAGACATTTTCCTTAAGTAGTGAATCCTTTTCATAACCACTAATCTCTACTAATAAATTATATTTTATTGGTAACTGGAATCATAAGCAAAATAAATATGGCTAGTTGTACTGCAAAATGATTAAATTGCCTAATGATACTGTGTGTTCTCCTTTATTTATTTATTTATTTATTTATTGAATCACTGTGAGAACAGTCACAAAGTCTTTCAGTTTAAGTCTAGGTCAGTCATACAATGATCAAACACCCATCCCTTCACCAATGCACATTTTCCACTACCAAGAACCCCAGTATACTCCCCTCCCACCCACCCTCTGCCTGTGTGGCAGATTTCCACTTTACTCTCTCTCTCTACGTTGATCACATTCAATATTATAATAAAAGACCCAACATTATTATTTGAAATTTTTCCCAACATTCAGACCTTCCAACAAGACATCATTAGATAATTTGTTTTCTATTGCTGATTATGAAGAACATATGATGTCTTGTGGCTGCAATAATGGTCACATGAATTTGGATTTCTGATATTTTAGTAATAAGCCTAGAGGGATTACTGCCAAAAGTGCCTGGGTTCTGGGATTGGTTTGTGTGCCTCTGGGATTATGGTCGTTCAGAAGCTGGAGGAGGCGTTTGAGAGTGGCAACCCGGGGGCATTGTCATGGCAGGTAGCAGGACTGATTCCACCCATTCTGTGTTCTCTTTGTTTTAAAAAATGTGCTTTCCCTGTTTTCTAACTATTATGCTAAAGAGATATTGCTCAACCAATCATCCTTTCACTCACTAATTTAATACATATTTGTCAAGTTCCCAGAAAAATAGGATTATAAGTCAAATAAGGTAATATCTATGTCTAAGATGGACTAAATAAAATTCCAAGGGAATGAGTAAATAGACATTTCCAAATGAAGAACAAATGGTGTATCTACAAGTCTGATTCTCCTGTTGTTTTGAAAGTGCCTTTTAGCTCATGGCTGGAGCGATAGCACAGCGGTAGGGCATTTGCCTTGCACGCAGCCAACATGGCCGACCCGAGTTCGATTCCTCCGCCCCTCTCGGAGCGACCAGCAAGCTACCGAGAGTATCTCGCCCGCACAGTATGCCAAACAGAGTAACAACAAAGTTTCCAATGGAGACGTTACTGGGCCTGCTCGAGCAAATCGATGAACAACGGGAGGACTGGAGTTTGACCAGAGTTTTAGCTCACAGTGGTCACATGTGCTGCAAGGGTATTAATGGGACTAATTTCTCAGTTTCCCAGTGGGAGGAGGAATTTGTGACATGTGTGTGCCTCTATAATTGTATTCACAGATCTTCTCAAATAGGTAATACTTCAACAACCTACTCCATGATGTCAAAATGAATTTTGAGAAACTGAGAGAAGCCAATGCTAAGTCTGGCTTAAAGTTACAATGGTAAGTCTGGCTTAAAGTTTCTTTCTTCTTGATCCTCGGCTAACCAGGCTTGGTAAACAAAATCAAAGTGTGCTAGAATCTAGAGAAATAGTATAGTGAGTAAGATGTTTGTCCTACATGAAATGTGGTCAAACAGAATTTGATCCCATAACTGTAGTTAGTCAACTGAGTCATGCCAGAAGTTATTCCAAAGTCAGGATTAGCCATTAGCCCAGCTGGTGTGGCCCCCAAACAAGGAAACTAAAAGGTAGGATATGAATTTGAATGAATATTAGGTGAATGTATAACAAATGAAATCCTTAGCACATTACTACTTTCTCCATGAAACTCATTATTTCTCTCCATACCAAGGAATACATTTTCTTTTGTTTTTTTTCCTTTGGGCCATAATGGCTGTGCTTGGGGTTTACTCCTGGCTCTGACCACAGAGATCACTCCTGGTGATCTCATGAGACCATAAGGATGCCAGGGATCGAACTGGGTCAGCTGCTTGCATGTGAGGCAAATGCTCTATCCCCACTCTATCACTCTGGTCAACCAGGGGCTAACATTTAGCAACTTCTAGAGTGTAAAAAACTATGCACACAGAAGGTTGTGTGTTCGCGGGCTCTCTGGACGGCTCTATCTCATCGCCCACGTTCGGTGCCCTAGAGCCGCTGTGTGTGGCCTGCATCGGGGCGGCTGTTGGCCAAGGGCAGATGAAGGAAGAGACGAGGGCCAGGCCGGTTGATCTTAGTGGCAGTTTATTACAAGGAAGTTTATCCCATAGAAGAACTTAAGTTGTGGAGGGCCTAGGTTCTCTCAAGCACATGTTCCCCTTGCTAGTCTCTCGGTAGTCCATCTTTCAGCCCTGCTCTCTCCTTCTCCAGCTCCCTTCTAGTCTGGGCTGACACTCCACCCAGTCAGGTAGCCAAATCAACATAAGAAAGCCCTTCCTGACTGCTCAAGGGCAAGATAACTCTTAAGGTGTTTTTCTCTTTTCCTCAGTCCAATACTACACTTGATCTTAGCCAAAAGGCCGAGCCCGGCAAGCTACCGAGAGTATTCGATATGCCAGACACAGTAACAACAAAGTCTCCAATGGAGACGTTACCGGGCCCACTCGAGCAAATCGACGATCAACGGGAGGGCCTTTACCTTTACCTTCACCTCAGTCCAATAAACTATCAACTATTCCTGAGGTTATGCAGGAAGGATAGAACAGCGTTATCGTACACTAGAGCATTGTTTTGCTCTTTGTTTTATTTATTTATTTATTTATTTATAATTGTGGGGCCACACCCAGTGGTGCTCAAGATTTAGTCCTAACTTTGCGTTCAGGGAACATTCTTGGCTAGCTGGAAGACTATATGTGTTTTTCAGTCATCACTGTATCACTGTATCACTGTCATCCCTTTGTTTGTTGATTTACTCGAGTGGGCACCAGTAACGTGTCTATTTGTCCCAGCCTTGAGATTTTAGCAGCCTCTCCTTACTCTTCTTTCCCTAGGATTGGAGGCTCTTTCAGGATCAGGGGAATGAAACCTGTTATAGTTACTGATTTTGGCATATTGAATATGCCACAGGGTGCTTGCCAGGCTCTGACCGTGTGGACAGGATACTTTTGGTAGCTTGCCAGGCTCTCCGATATATATATATATATATATATATATATATATATACATACATATATATATACACATATATATACACATATATATATATATTTCCCTCTATGATTTGTTGCCTACTGTCTGAAATCCATCAAACATGGTGTGGTAATTATGGAAAATGGGTAGGAAGTATCTTTGTCGTTGCACAGCCGGGAAAGCAGCCTGCAGCATGTCGGCAGTTGGGTAGTGGATGTCGGCTGCGGGACTGGGTCCCTTGGGGTGGGGAGGCCTCTCACCCACCCCCCTCTGGAGTGCCTGGAGTGAAAACAGACTGGTGTGGAGACATAGCAGTTTTTCAGTCATAGCAGAAATATTTGTCACAGTATTTTTCAACCCCAGTAATCAGGACATCTTTCACTGGAGAAGGGTCTACTAGGAATGTGAGAAAATAGAAAGAATATTTTGCCTTGGGGATGGAGAGGTAGAGGGCACTTGCCTTGCATGTAGCTGACCTTAGTTCAATCTCTTACATCCTATATGGTCCCCTGAACACCACCAGGAGTTACTCCTGAGTGCAGAGTAAACCCAGAGCATCACTGTGTGTGCCTCCAACACCCTCTTCCCCCCAAAACCGAGAAAAGCAAGAAATATCTTGCTGAAAAACATTCTGTGTGATTTATACTTGACATATGTCCCAAAGGGCCATTGCCAGTGCTATACCTATCTACTATGGTAAAAATATATCACTATCCTGTGAGAAACTATGAGAAACAGGACAAGACACATTTTCTGTCATTTTTCAGACAGGTATTTGCTGAAGCCTCAAAACAACTCTACTATTCTATTACTTTGTGCTATTCTACTACTTTTGCTACTGCTGCTGCTATTATGACAATTATCTAATGAGCTTTTATGTGTGATCCTAGTTTAAAGCCTTTTGATTCAGTGCTCATTAAGCTCTGAATGTCTGGCCATTCTTAGTGTTATGCAGCACAGTGAGAAACAAAGACCAAAAATAGAGACAATTTATCCTCTATCATATCAATAGGCAACATCAGAAGTGGGACTAATGTCATTATAATTCATTGTAGCTTTACAAAATGAATCTTTTCTCTCTACAGTAAGTCTAATATTTCCCTTTTCCAGTTTTAAAAAAGAGAGAGCTAGAGAATTGGAAAAGGAAGAGTTTCTCCTCCATTTGCAAAAATGCCTGGAAGCATAACCGAGGAAAGGGACCATTCACTTCTATTATTAAAAGTTCAATGATTGTGAAATTATTAAAGATGTTTTCTATATCTCCTCATTTTCAAAGATATTCATCAAAGAAACAAGACCCAAATTCTAGACATAAGGAAACACATATTGAATCATAAGGATACTTTGCCTCCTCATAATAGTAAATGTGTTAACTGTTTCCAGTGAATAGAAGCAAGTTGAAATTCTATTGTCTCAGGGAACAAGGATAATACAGCAATAAAACAGCTATAAAGATTTTGATGTTGCTTGCTGTACTGGACATGCTGGAATTTTGAAACTTGAACCATTTAAAACAGAAATCTCAAAAAATGAACCTTCTATCGTAGAATGAATTTAGGGCTGGGGCATACTACAACAGGAAGGGGGTTGTCTTGCAAGCGTCTAACCCCAGTTCTATCTCCAGCACACTTGGTCTCTTGAGTCCCACCAGGAGTAATCCCTAGGCACAGAGCCGGGAGTAAGTTCTGAGCACTGCCAGGTATCGACTAAACAACTACCACCACCACCACCACACCACCAACAACAACAACAACAACAACAACAACAAACATTTAGTTGAACAAAACAGATTAGGAGAGATGAAAGAACAAAATGATGCAAGGGAATTAGCTACCCCCTCTCTGAGCACATAAGTGTCGTATTTTATTATGGTTTGTCTTACTTTCTTCTACCAGCTCTTCTTCCATCCAATTCAGTCTTTTTGCCATCAATCATGTGCCATAAATCTACTCACAGCAGTGTTCATAAGACTAAGCATTAAGTGGCTCGCTGACTGCTTCTCCAATCATCTCTGGCCTGGGTTCTAAACTCCTGCTATGTGTCTTACTTGATAAATATCTTTTCATTTGCCATAGTATTTTCTGCTTTAAATCCGTGGCATAAGCCCTTCTTTTCACAGGGCATGTATTCATCTTTATAAAGCAGTTTATCCTCAATTTTTACAAATAGTCTTCCTCTGTTTTCAAAATTCAGTTTAAGACTGATCACTCTATGCATATTATCACATAACATATTTGACATATTTATTTTTAGTTTTAGTTTGGGGTCACAGCCAGCAGTGTACAAGCTTACTTGTAGCACTGTGGTCAGGGATTATTTCTGGAGTGACTCAAAGGGCAGTATGTTGTGCTGAAGACCAGACACAAGCCTGTCAAATGCGTGACAAGAGCCCAACCTCCTATATTATCGCTGTAGTCCCACAATGATGACTTAGACTACAGTTCTTACTTAATTACTTCTGTTATGCTTGGTGATTTATTGTTAAAAGGCTTGTGTGTTTGTGTGTGTGCGTGCATGTGTGTGTGTGTGTGTGTATACGTGTGTGTCGTGTACAACAAACATTTTGGTGAGTTGAGTTGATAGGTCAGTTCAATAATATTTTATTAAGAACAAAGAATTTAGCCTGAAGCTTGCCACAAGTTAAAGCATAAGGATGAGGGCAATTAGGATACAGACGCAACAACTATGACAATGGCATTTAGAATTCACCACTTTGGACAAGATCTGAGTACTAAAAGAAGGTGAAGTGACGTACATGACAATCTAACTTGTCAGTACCTGTTTTGAAAACCCTCTAGTTCAGAAGGAAACAGAGAGAGAGAGATAGTGAGAGCAAGAGAGAGACAGAGAAAGAGAGATAGAGACCGAGGGGAGGGGGAAGGGAGAGCGAGGGAAAGGAATGGGTATTGGAGCAACAAAGGTTCTCAACTTAAAAAAAATAGTATTGGGGCTGGAGAGTTAGTACAATGGATAGGTCAATTGCATTGCATGCAACTGACCCACGTTCACTTTCTGGCACCCTATAAGATCTCCCTGACCACTATCAGGAATTTAGGAATAATCCCTGATTATAGAGTCAGGAGTATGCAGTGAGCATGGCTGGAAGTGACCCAAAACAAACAAATAAAACATAACTTCAATTTCCTTATTTGGGAAATTGCAAATGATCTGTATCTATGACATAGAATTCTGTTAGAAGTCATAAGATATTGGGATGTGAGTTGTTTTATTAAAATAAATGGATAGATGGACACTCACTATGTATTTACTAACTCTACCAAACTGATGATCAACTGATACAATATTACATAGTAAAAATAAATAGTTACATAAAGAAGACATTAATTAAATTACATCATATCTGTTTCTTTTTCTCAACCTCTGATATCTACAGGTTGAGAAAAACCTTAAATTGGAATTAATGAGCTTGATATTTAGTGAATAAAATAATTAGGATTATTTAGCTGGGAACAGTTCCCTAATTATTTCTCATGTATCATAGCTTTAGCGGTTAGAACAAAAACATGTGTAAATTACTGAAAACTTCAAGATGATTTAAAAATATTGTATCAAAGTCAACTTTATTTGAAGCCATCTTATCCCCACAATTTTCCATTCATAAATGAAGTAAAACTCATAGTATACTTTTCCTACTTTAAATGGAGATAAATTCTAACTGATCTCATCAGATTAACAATACATACCTTGCACAGTGAAAGATGGTATAGAATCTTTTCAGTAGGTAGGTAAAACGAAGGTAAAACGAAGAATTGAAATGTTTTCAGTCAAGGACCTACAGCTGAACTATAATAGTGTATATCAGATTAGTGTACAGAAGTATTTTTATCAGTCTTTTGTGGCAGACCCAGAATGATAAGAGATCACTGTGATATACAGGATGTTTCCATTATATTTCATAGATTTGCATTAGAGGTTGAGAGAAACATAAATAATGTATGATAAGTTCTATCAAAAGAATATCTGGCTAGGTTGAGTACAGACAGGAAACAGTCTCCAAGGTCATATTTTAACAGGTCTATGCTGGCCACATCCACACCCACAGAAACTTTGGGGGTTTTTATCTACCAGAGGTTAATTAAATAGCAAGAAAAGTGCATTTAGTGTAAAACCACAAATTGGTTTTTCTATGTAAAGATACAAAACACCTGCATCATACTTTTAGCACATTCACCTATCTCTACACTGGGAAAATATGAGAGCATTTTGACTGGCCCACTACGAATGTGTAAAACTTCCCATGCTGCATTCACTCATCAAGCTTTGCAAGAAATGAAAGAGGACTTGGCTTCTGGATAAAGAACATGCCACATTAAAGGGGTGGTGCGAGATGACAAATACTCATTATTGACAGTTTCCTTTGTGTGAATCCCGCACTAAAGAGTTGATACAGTAGCTCATAATTATCTTATTTAGTCCATACAGTCATCTGAACATCAAGAGATTATCCCTAATAGACAGATGTGGCATGAGAGTTACATGACTGTAGGCCCATAACATGTATTTATAAAGAACATTTACACTCGGTTTCATTCTCCATTTCCTTAGTCCTGCCTTACGCTCCTTCATTGAAGAGATGGTCTAATTTGAGATTAGTTTGGAAGAAGCAGTTCGTGGGGCAGAGATGTATCTGAGGCAGAAAGGTTGAGTGAGGCTCTTGGTGACACTCAACAGTAAAGGTCTCTATGAAGTATATAGACGACAGAGTCAAAAGGTGGGATTAAGTTCAAGGGCATGACCTAGGGACTTGCAAAGGCTCCTGATGAGTCTACACCACGGAAAATGCAAGTGGGGGATTTGTGAGTCAGGATCTCTGAAGAAGACTGGAGCGCAGGGGATATTACTCTAACTGTATGTAACTCAGAATTTTCTGGCACTCTTGCTTCTAGAAATTGGGGGAGGGTGGTAGGCCAGAGACACCAAAATTCAGGTGGGTTATTTACCTGTTTTTTCACCCCATTACTTATTTTAGTGGAAATGATTTGCTCCTTATGTGTCTGTGTCCTCATAAAAATGGTTTTCATTTCTTCAAGAAACCCTCTAATTCTTTCTCTGCCTTCCTTGTACCAATGAAGATTGGGATGGAGAGTGGGTTTCACACTCTGGCTTCTGGTTTTGGTTGGGCAATGATATCTGCTGACAGATTTGAAGACTAGTAGAGAGAAGTTTGTCTAAGTTCCTCCCTACCTGATTACATGTGTCTGAACATACCTCTAGTTACGACTGCTAATCTCTTTCTGTGGGTCCATTTCTCACTGGGCTCAGATGCATGATTTTCTGGCCTGTCCCATATTCCCTAGTTGAAGGGAACTTTTTCCCTCTTCTATTCCAAACTAAGTGCCTCTTCACACTTTGTTATGCACTGACTTTACCTCTGTTCATCATCTCCACATTAAAATCTGTTGACTTGTGTCATGCAGGTAGATTCTGATTTCTGTCAGGATTCTCACAAAAACTAATACTATTTTTTATTTAAATATTTTTGTAGAACATACTTCCTACAGAGAGCATCCTATCTCTTCATCAGGCTCAGGCTCAGTGGGGAAGGAGTTGATTTGAGCCATGTGGAGTAGATTTGGTTTCATGTCAGCATCCTAAAACAGTTAATAATACTTGTATGTTTTCTTTGTAGGAAATCCTCTCGACAGAGAGCATCCTAGCCCTGATCATCAGGCCCAAGCCCAGTAGGGAAGGAGAGTGATGGGATACAGGCCTACACAGATGAGGAAATAACTTCCGTTGGAGAGTTGATCATTATTAACAGGCCCACTTGCCTGCATGCCTAGGAATTTTGGTATTTAATTTCTATCTATTTTTCAGTTGATCCGGCAGTTCACATTTAAGAAAATAGAAAGGCATCACATAGATTCCTTCAAACTTTAGTAATTTTCCTGTCTTCTACCCATCAGCTCTCTTCCCAGTGCCACTCAGACTTGATACAAAGCAGATTCACTCCCTTAGATGCATAGCAGAGGCACTACATGTATCTTGGTGCTACTTTGGCAGTGGGGATAGGTCCCATGTCCTCCAGGGTTGAGAAGGAGAGAACTTCTATTAGGACACAATTATCTGGTTTTATTCATGCTAATTTTTGAAAACCAGAAAGATATCTGGCTTCGGGGCATTATTGAGCCTTTACTATGTACTCCTTAGCACTGTAGCACTGTGTTCCCGTTGTTCATCAATTTGCTCAAGTGGGCAACAGTAATGTCTCCATTGTGAGACTTGTCTTTACTGTTGTTGTCATATAAAACGCACCACGGGGAGCTTGCCAGGCTCTGCCATGTGGGTGGGATACTCTCAGTAGCTTGCTGTTTCTCTGAGAGGGACAGAGGAATTGAACCTGGGTGGGCAGCATACAAGGCAAATGCCCTACATGCTGTGCTATCGCTCCAGCCTGTACCAAAAATGCTGAAA
This sequence comes from Sorex fumeus, assembly GCF_029834395.1. Lineage (NCBI taxonomy): Eukaryota > Metazoa > Chordata > Mammalia > Eulipotyphla > Soricidae > Sorex > Sorex fumeus. Next base: position 4,049,291 of record NW_026606134.1, on the reverse strand, counting down.
TCTTTGCAATGATTCAACAAACAAGTTGGTAGGGACAGATGAAACCTGTTGGTGAGGAGAGACTGTGGTTAACCAAAACGGCTGCCGTTGGTATTTTATCATAGGGCAAGTGAATACAATTTCTTTCCAACTTTGTCTTGGTAAAAAAAATTTATTAGCTTTTCACAGGTTTCAGAAACTTAATTGATTAGGTCTTGTAGGCACAAAGGGAAGGGCATGAATGGAGGAGATGCAGGTACAGGTAAAATGAATGTACAAAAAAATAGCCCAAAATGCCTGTTCCCAGCTAACTCTTATTTTGGCCTGCCAAAGGTCACGTGTGCCTGTGGTAATGCCTCAAGAACTGGGAAGCATGGAGACTCGAGAGATCAGCACAAGCCGCTTATTTCACAAGCTTCTGTTGCTTGATTTTTGTATGTCACAGACTGGGCCCATGAGGGTCTTTGAGTAGGCAGATGATGGGGTAGCAAGAGATAGAACTGATCTTCCACCGTGTGTGGCTGAGGAATGCTACCGTCTCTCCATGCTCCATGAGAACCAGAGAAGGGCCCCGTTCACTGCAGGGAAAATGGGCAGACTGAGAAGAGGCATGTGCAAGCACTCTGGAAGGGCACTGCCCAGTGTAGTAGCTACTGCCCACCTTCAGCTACTGCATTTTAATGGACATGAGGAAACACAGTCCAGAAAACTTTCATTGTCTCCTCTGGTGTAACAGAGTTTCTCAGAGAGAATCTTTGACTAAAACTCAGTTTCTGGATTTCCACTGGCTAGAGGTGTTAGAGAGATAAAAAGGGCAAGATCATTAAAAAAATCTCTTTATATATCCTTGATATCAATCCCTTGTCAGATGTGTATTCGGCGAATATCCTTTCCCATTATGTAGACTGTCTTTGTATTTTGGTCATTGTTTCATTTGAGGTGCAGAAGCTTCTTAGTTTAAGATAGTCCCATTTGTCTATCTCTGTTTTCACTTGCTCAGCCAGTGGTGTGACAACTATGAAGATACCATTAACTTCAGTGTCATGGAGGGTTTTGCCAACTTTGTCTTCAATGTACCTTATGAATATATAAAGATTGAACTCCACAAGAAGAAAACATTCAAACCCATAAAAAATGGGGCAACGAAATAAACAGAAACTTTCTCAAAGAAGAAATTTGAATGGCTAAAAGGCACATGAGAAAATGCTCTATATCATTAATCATCAGGGAGATGCAGATCAAAACCACAATGAGATATCATCTCACACCACAGAGACTGGCCCACATCCAAAAGAACAAAAGCAACTGGTGCTGCCATTGGTGTGGCGAGAAAGGGATCCTCCTTCACTGCTGGTGGGAATGACGACTGGATCAGCCCTTTTGGAAAACAGTATGGACGATTCTCAAAAAATTAGAAATTGAGCTCCCATTTGACCCAGCAATACCACTCCTGAAAATACATCCCAGAGAGGCAAGAAAGTATAGTCAAAGTGACATCTGCACTTGTTTGTTCATTGCAGCACTCTTTACAATAACCAGAATCTGGAAAAAACCTTGAGTGTCCGAGAACAGATAACTGGTTAAGAAACTTGGTACATCTACACAATGGAGTACTGTGTAGCCGTTAGAAAAGATCACTTGATCACGTGACTTCCCATTAATTGTCGTTTTGCTCGAGCGGGCACCAGTAACGTCTCCATTTGTCCCTGTTGCGTGCTAGTGTAGTCCAATGTCATCTGTTCGTTCTAAGAATACGAAGAGCCTCAAACCAATCATTCTTGGTCTTGATGAAGAAGTCTGATCATCTAGTAGGTGGGCGGCCACGCGGTCTTTTGACATTCTGTGGAATCCAGTCAGTAATGGCTCTACTCCAGTGGTCGTCTCTAAATCTCATTATGTGACCAGCCCATCTGATTTTTGATGCCTTGGAAAATGAGACAGCATCCCTGATTCTTGATCATCGATGGAGGTCGGAACTCCGGATTCTTTCTCTCATTTGAGTGAAACATGATATTCCAAGCATAGCTCTTTCAATTCCTCTTTGGGAGACCCAAATAGCATTCTCATCCTGTTTGCATAGGGCCCAGGTCTCTGAGGTGTATGTTAATGCAGGAAGAACAGTGGAATCAAAGAGATGTTCCCGGAGCCAGAGGTTCTTCGTCCTCTTAGCTATTTCTTCGAGGCTCTTGAAGGCATTCCAAGCTGCTCTTTTCCTCCTGTGCAGCTCGGGTGCCAGGTCGTTTGTCATGTTGACTTCTCGACCTAGGTACACATAACTGTTGCATTTGGAGATGGTCATTTCATTGAGAACAAATGGAGCATCAGGAACGAGGTTGTTTCTCATAAACATTGTCTTTGTAAGATTCAGCTGTAGTCCAGCCTTTCCAAACTCATGGTCGAAGTCGGCCAGCATTTGTGCCGCTTGGCTAATGTTTGGTGTTATTAAAACAATGTCATCAGCAAAGCAGAGGTGGTGCAGCTGCAGACCATCTACCTTCACTCCCATTCCTTCCCATTCCAGTGATTGCATTATTTTCTCGAAAGTGGCACTGAAGAGTTTTGGTGAAATGGTATCACCCTGACGAACACCTCTCTTGACATGGATGATCACTTCTTTGTAGAATGGTGAGATCCTGGTAGTGAGTCGATAATACGGCTCACGGAGGATCCTGATGTATTGAGTTTGAATGCCCTGATTGGCTAGGGCTTCAATGACCACTTCCGTTTCGTTAGAAAAGATGAAGTCATGAAATTTACATACAAGTGCTTCTACATGGAAAGTATAATGCTAAGTGAAATGAGTCAGAAAGAAAGGGCTAGACATAGAAAGATCACATTCATCTGGGGAACATAAAGTAACAAAATAGGAGACTAGCACCCAAGAATAGTTGAGATTAGTACCAGGAAGTTTACTTCATGGCTTGCAGGACAGCCACATATGCTAGGGGGAAAGGCAGCTCAGATAGAGAAGGCAGCACCAAATAAAGGGTGTTGGGAGGATCCTCCCAAGGTGGGAGAAGCATGCTGAAAGTAGACTATAGACCGAACATGATTGCCACTCAATGCCTCTTTTGCAAACCACAACACTAAAAAGGAGAGAGAGAACAAAAGGGAATGCCCTGTCACAGAGGCAGGTGGGAGTTGGGGGAGGGAGGGATACTAGGATCCATCTGTGGTGGTGGAAAATGGGCACTGGTGGAGGAATGGTATTTGATCATTGTATAATTGAAACCCAAGCACAAAAATTTGTAAGTATACAACTGTACCTCATAGTGTTTCACTAATAAAATTTTTTTAAAAAATACAAGAGCCTATGGCCATATAAAAAAATCTTTCACTGATAGAGCTGATTTGCTATTAAGAATCAGAAAAAGAAGATCCTGCTTTGGTAAACTACCCTAAACACTTCAGATAATGAATGCCACCCAATCTAGGCTGGAAATGATGTCCTTGCAGGGGATGTGAGTCCTTACCAGTGTCACTTGGGTTCCGGTGATCGAAGAAACAAACAGCCTCCATGTCTCAAAATGGCATCCAGTCCACAGAAATCATATCCACACCTTGCTGCCAAATCTTCTATTATTATCACTGCATGCATACACAGTGCCACAGCTTCTAAGCACGCCTGAACTTTCAGGATGCATTTTAAAGTGCCCAATGTTGATTCTCCTTCTCCACAATTGAATGTAAACTGGAGCATTCAGAAAATCAATTCTCACTCGTCAGGGAGACTTAAGCAAAAATGAGGTCACTAATTACAGGCATTGAACTGTTTTGCCTAATGTCTTCAAGTGCAAGCTGAGAAGCACTATTTTTTATTATTTTTTAAAAGTGAGAGTACAGGTTGAGTGCCTGGGTAAAGGGGATGTCTTTTTAACTTCTCTCACCAATGGGAGAACTAGGCTGTGGTGATTCATCAACATTGATTAGAGCGTTTGGGGGTGGAAGAGAGAGTAATGCCATCTGCAAAGATAAATAATTGGTTTTTGCTTCCAGTTCTTGAGGGAATCCTAAAGCCAAGAGTAATATATAATCTTTTCTTCAATTACTTCCCACCCCTCAAACAGTTTATGGGCATTATGTCTGGGTTTTCAATCAAGCATGTTCAAACAATAGCGAATTGGTCTCCAAGATAGCACATTATTAATTAAGAATCCAGATGTGTTCTGCAGAGCCATAGAAGCTAAAAATCAATGAGCTCCTAACCTAAGGGTTAGGTTCAGGCAATGTTAGAATGAGCGAAATCTATTCCCAAGCCATTCTAATGAGACTTTAAGTGATTGTTTGAAAATAATGCTATGGCAGGGTTATATGAAATAGGCCTTTCTATATACTTTTTCTCCAACTTTTCTAATCCTGGGAAACATAACAATTTAATTCCTTTTGATGGTTCCCGCTGGTACCACTAGGTTTTTCAGGGGGTATGAAAAATGAAAAGTCGTGTCACTTATGTGCCTTAGGAAGATAAACAGACCATTTCCTAGAAATTAGTTAAAAAGCAAAATAGAAGCCTCTAACTTTCTTATACTCACTGAATTCTGTCCCATCCAGTTTTCAATATTATATGTTTAGAGGACTTCCACTGTCACATCTAGTGACATCTAGTATTTCAACAGAGACATAACAACATCGATTTTTTAAAATAATTTTTATAATTAATATGACCCCTAAACAGCCTCTTTAATACATTTTAATCAAGGAGAGGGGAAGGAAACATTATTTTTGGGGACGTGGGGGTAATCAGATGGTGGATACAATGCTAGACGTTGATACATAGAGCCTAATGTGTTTCTAGAACAATCAATGCCTATGTTTGATAATAGTGCATTTTGGGGGCTGGAGCAAATAGCACAGCGGGTAGGGCGTTTGCCTTGCATGCTGCTGACCTGGGTTCGATTCCCAGCATTCCATATGGTCCCTTGAGCACCGCCAGGGGTGATTCCTGAGTGCAGAACCAGGAGTAACCCCTGTACATCGCCAGGTGTGACCCAAAAAGCAATAATAATAATAATTAATAATAGATAATTGGGCATTTTTAAATAACTAAACCAATTTAAGAAGGAAATTAAGACTTGGAAGAAAAGTGCCTTTACCAAGTTTTCACTACTAATAAACAAAGAGGTGGAGATTTGATATCAGGATCTCTCCATGCCGTGTGAAAACAGCGAAACTATTTTCTTTGCCAGGTTTGTCTTTTAGAAAAACAAATTCTTGATTATGAGCTTAATAATCTCACTGAAACAGTATAACTTCAGGCAAGCTGGATAACCTCTTAGATACTCAAATTTTCACGTCAGTAAAATTAGAGAGTTGTAAGAGATATTGCCGAGGATTACTCTCAGCCCTGGATAGTTTTAGTTTCCTACTGTATTGGTAAGTTTTTCTTTCCCATTCTTATCATTCTATTTTACTCTCCCAATCTGATCTTGACAAAGTTAAAGAAAGTGAAATTTCCCTGAAGGACTTGCCAGGAAATAAAGCTAAGAGGAAAGAACGAAAACTGCGAAGGCATTCTCTCTGTGTAGACATCTTTTTTCTTTTTAATTGTATAATTATTATTTTTTTTAGAATGACTATATGTAAGTTGGTCTTTAAAAGGAGAAACCCAAATATTATACTGAGCTAGAGACATAACTCAGTGGTAAAGTATTTGCCATGTAAGTGTGAGGATTTCGAGTTTGCTCCCTCTCACAGAACAAAGAAAACACTGTTTCTTTGTGACAGAAACAATAAATTCTCTTTCTCCTACATAAAGTCAGATTATGATGATACAAGAAATGTTATAAGGAACCATATATTCCTTTTTATTACTTAATGGGTCTTAAGCAATATATTGAGGCAAGCTTGCCAAACATATCAAAAAATATTAAAAGAAACAAAATTCAAAGATGACAAAATAGTTCTCCATTAGAGATCACCTCAAAAGCCTCCATCTCCCCCCTGGAGAGCCTGGCAAACTACCAAGGGTATCCAGCCCGCACAGCAGAGCCTGGCAAGTCACCTGTGATGGCTACCAGAAGTCCACCGAGCTGCTTGTCCGCCAGCTGCCCCAGAGGCTGGTACGCAAGATCACGCAGGACTTCAAGACCGACCTTCACTCGCAGATCTCACTATGGTGCTGCAGAAGGCATGCGAGGCCTACCTGATGGGGGGCCACCAACTTCTGTCCAGTCCCCGCCAAGCACATCACCACTATGCCCAACGACATCCAGCTGGAGTGCTGCATCAGCAGAGAGAGCATAACGTTTACAATGCTAAAATTTCAGAGCTGGGACAAATGGAGACGCTACTGGCGCCTGCTCGAGTAATTGATGATTAACGAGATGACAGTGATAGTGACAGTGATAAAATAGTTCTCAATATAAAATCTACATAGACTCCTTATGCTCCTTGAATTGCTTACAATTAAGTTACACAATAAAGAATCAGAATTGCAACTAAGAAAGAAATGATTTACAAGCCTATACACTATCCATAAGTTTAGATGTTAGGAAAATGTAAGCACAGAAATAAATAACTATTTTATGTAATACTTGTATAATGGGCTGGAGTGATAGCACAGCAGTAGGGCATTTGCCTTATGCGCAGCTGCTAGGCAGAGCTGGGTTCAATTCCTCCGCCCCTCTCAGAGAGCCTGACAAGCTACCGAGAGTATCTTGTCCGCAGGACAAAGCCTGGCAAGCTACCTGTGATGTATTCGATATGCCAAACACAGTAAAACAAGTCTCACGATGGAGACATTACTGGGCCCGCTCAAGCAAATCAATGAACAATGGGAGGACCGTGACCGTGACCATGACTTATATAACAGTATCACATAAAGTCAAAATACTTGATACTTGATATCAAAAGGAAAGAAAAGAAAAACTCATAGTAAGAGACAGAATTGGACAAATCTGGTAGATTTGAAAACTAAACAGGTTTAGAACGTAGCAGTGACCAGGCTACTGACACCCATAGAACTTCCTACTTTATACATGTATATATTTTGGAAGCTGGAATGAGGCTATTGTGGGAAAGACACATGCCTTACACGCAGTAGCATGCAGTGAGATCCCTGGCACCGCAGGGTCTCCTGGGCATAGCGAGGTGGAGACGTATGTCCCTAACACTGCAGGCAGAGTGTGAGCATAGCCACATCCTCAGTGACTCACGTGGACCCTCCAGCCAAGTTAGCCAAGCACCACTGGACGTGCCCTGGACCTCTTGAGTACCATTTGTGAACCCCCCACCAAAAGTCTATTTTCCCCTTGGAACTAAGAATCAATACAATACCCTAATAAAAATAAATAAATAAGTAAGCAATAGCATGCAACTGGCTGTAAAAATAAGTAAATCTATATCAGGCTGTAGAAAACTTAGAGTGTACTTTCCACCCCTCTAAAAGTCCAGAAGTAAAATCTAAAAAAAACTGCAAGACTGGAGCGAGGGAGAGAAAATGCTGAAATGCATGCTTGGCATGTTTGGGCCCCAGTTGGTTTCTGGCGCCATATATTGCCCTGGAGTGTCAGAGACCATAGCTCTGGAGACCCCCAAATAACACCAGAGAGGCCCAAAAACTGCATTTCAAATGGCTTGAATAAAAATAAATTTTAATAAAAATATATGTGAAATGAATGCCTAATTTCAAGTCACCTAGAGATTAGCAATGAATTAAGCTTAATTATTAATAAATTGTTTAATTAAATCACAATAAAAAAGCATGTGGAATATATCTAAAATTGTATTCTGAAGAAAAATTAAATCCATTAATTACTTTTGTAATACATAAGGAAGGATAAAAAGGAATGAGCTAATAGCAAACCAGAACATTTAAAAATCATAAAGAAATATAATAATTCAATAACTTATCTGAACAGAAAATACTAAAGAAAATAAATTCTAACAAAATTTGGTCAAATAAAAGCTGTAATTCTAATTTTGTATGAGAAACAAATATTTGCAGCATTAGAATTAATCAGAGAACCACAAATGGCTGAAAAGATAGTACATGAGTAAGGAAGGATAGTACAGGAATGAGCTATACAGGAGTAAGATGCTTTCCTTGCATGTGACTGATGTGGGTCACAACACATTTGGTCTCCCAAGTACCTCCAAGGGTGACCCCTAAGCAAGAAGCCTGGAGAAAGTCATGAGCACTTAGGGTTATGGTCCTAAAACAAAGTAAAAAAAAATTAACAAAGAAAGAAGAATCACAAGTGGCCATTGCAATAACTACAATAACAAAGGCATTTAGCACAGGAAAGTCTATAAAGAGAATAAGTAGAGATAAAAATTCAATTAAGTAAACAGTGAAAGGAATTTATTATGGGTTCATGAAAATTAAATATAAATAACCTAAACTGTTTTAGAATTTCGTGCTTTTCTGAAATGATGTCAAAGAGTTAGAAAGCTAAAAACAATGAATTGTTACAAAACAGTTATCAAGTTTCTTAGGGCCTACCAATATTAAAAAAAAACACCTAAATATCGATATAAATTTTATATTTGTCAAATATTGGAGATTTAGAAAATGTCTCTTGTGTAATTATGAACATCTTACTAAAGAACCTAATATAAAAATATAATAAAGTTAGCACTTAAAAATTAAGAATAACAGAATAATATATACTTGGTGGCAATAGAGATTTCCAGAAATGTCAAATGGTAACCTTTAGGAAATTACTCAACCTACTCTAGAGTTTTATAAGTAATATATGTCCCTATGCAATAAATTAATAGTAGCCTACATTTGTTTCTATTTTACCTTATTTTAGCCAGTCTAGGCAGTGTTTTTGTTTGTTTGTAGTTTGATTTGCTTTGTTTTATAATATAAAAGCATAGGAATAAAACAAAATGTCACTTAAAATTGATAAGGCATTTATGTGTGCTTGACACCAACAGCAAACGTTGTAGTAAGCATATGGATAGATTTCAGTAAATTCAGAATAAAATAGGAACTCACTGTCAACACCACAACACAATTATGTGACATATTTTCAGAACTTCTAGTTGAACAAGAGATAATACCATAGTCTTTTTTTAAATTTAATCACCGTGAACTACAGTTACAAAACATTCATATTTGAGTTTCAGTCATACAATAATTGAACACTCATCCCTCCACCAGTGTACATTTTCACCACCAATATCCCCATTATCCCACCCTTGGCCCTGCTTCGCCTCTTCCCTGCTTTCATGGCAGACAATCTCCCTCTTACTCTCTCTTTCTACTTATAGATATTATGGTTTGCAATACAATTACTGAGAGGTTATCATGTTTATCTACTTCCAGCACACATCTCACATCCCAAACGATCCCTCCAACCATCATTGACTTAGCGATCCCTTCTCTCTCCCCCTGGTCATAAGGCAGGCCTCCAGCTGAATACCATAGTCGTATATTCAGCCAGATGTCCTAAGATGTTAGAGACAAATCCTGGTTCCAGTTCTGAAACTGATAATTATCATATGGAAAATTATCCTCAATTGGCCACTCCTTCTGAGCTTCAATTTTCCAACCAGTTAAAAAGAATATGACTTCTCTTTGGTGGAAATACTGTAAGAAGTTAATGATACTTGGTAATAACACTTGTGATGGGCAACATCTTATAATTTATTAAGTAATATTATGCTGCTATCTATATTATTAATTAATGGTCATAACGTTTTAATTAGGGCTGGAGTTATAGCACAGCGGTAGGGCATTTGCCTTGGATGCAGCCAACATGGCCGGCCCGAGTTTGATTCCTCCACCCCTCTTGGAGAGCCCGGCAAGCTACCGAGAGTATCTCGCCCGCACGGCAGAGCCTGGCAAGCTACCCGTGACATACTCTATATGCCAAACACAGTAACAACAAAGTCTCCAATGGAGATGTTACTGGGCCCGCTCGAGCAAATTGATGAACAATGGGAGCAAAGTTTTAATCAAGTCAGATGAATAGGCGACAGGGATCTACCCATTGTATCTATTATCAAGAGTATTGCATTATATAAAATTGTACAAAATATGTTACATTTAAAGAGACTTGGGATATGTGGCAGTGATTTAAATGCATACACTTGTATTAAATCTCAGTATCTGTATTGTAAACTACAAAAGTAGAGAGAGAGTAAAAAGGAAAATGTCTGCCGTAAAGCGGGTGAAGGGTGGGGTGGGGTAGCAGGAGGAATATTGGGAATATTGGTGGTGGGAGATGTAGACTGGTGGAGGGATGGGTATTCGATCATTGCATGACTGAAACTAAGTCATGAAATCATTGTGATTGTATCTCATAGTGATTCAATTAAAATTATATAGATAAATAAAAATTAAAAATAAAAATAAAATTAGGATTTTGCATTATCTTAAGATGAGAGAATCTTGGGTTTAGGGGCCACACAAAATATAACAAGGTGTCCTTATAAGACACTATTATTAAACTAGAAAAGATGAAATGACTTGGAAAAGTTAAAACAATGTTAACAGAGATTGGAGGGATGCAGCCACAAGCCAGGAAGTGCCACCTACTGCCCATAGTCCCCAGAAGCTAGGAGGGTCAGTGCCATCAGATAGCCTTCCTCAGGACTTCTGGAAGGAACCAGTCTATTATTTACATTTTGATTTCAGAGTCTGATCTTCAGAACTGTGGAAAAGTTGTTTAAATCCTAAAGTATCTGCAATTTGTTACAGCAACCCAAGGAAATGAATATAGATGGCTACCGTTTAGTTTGTTTAAAGATGAATGGATTGCACTATCTTACATTTAAATATTCCAAGCTGAATGTTGGAGTATAATTAGGAAAAGTAATGTCATAAAAATCTATATCACAATGGCTCGATTGCCTTGTGAATTCAAAGAAATAGATTGGAGGAATATGTAACATACCAGAAACTGGGAAGAAAGCAAAAATGTCCCCGAAAGAAAATTGACTAATAAGTTTTGATGAGGTTATGTAGATTTTAGGCCTAATTCAATAGTTATCAAAATCTAAATATATGGAATTGCAAGGATAATTAAAATCTATGATATTATTAAATCCTATAGAATATTATATACTATCTGAGTCTATTTAAGCACTAAATAAGTAAAGTGTACCTAACATGTGTTCCTATATATGATTTTGTGTTAGGATGGTATAGATGTTTCAGTTTGTATAGAACATAAATGCACGTGGGTAGGTATGTGTGTTTGTAAGTGGATGCTTTGTAGAAACAGAAGTTTGGAAGTTTGCACACTGCTCAGGAGTGTTTCTCTCTGGGAGATTATTTTGTTTACCTTTATACACAAAAAGGAACCAACACTCAACCTCCTTGCCCTCTGGCTTGCAGTGAGGTTGGGAGGCAGCCTAGACACTCACAGCAAATGCACGCGACTGAGCCGAGAGATGTCCCAACGCTCCCTCTCTCGTCAGCTCACCACGAAAAGGTTGCAGCCTTCTACTAAAGGGCACTGTGCTTGGCAGGAAACCCTTTCATTACACATCTCTCTTTAGGTTCTTAACTTCTGCCTCTTTGGGCCTAAACATATTTATGAGTATCTGGAGCTATCCCTGGCACAGGCACCATTGGTGCCTTTCCACAGTGTTTCCCACCTTTCCTCAACAGTCCTGGATTAAACTTCAGTTACACAGTTTGCAGATGTCTGTTTGCTTCTCTTACTTATTCCTGTCCTTTAGCCAACAACTCTAATTCTCTGGCAAACATGTAAGTAGTCTCAATGAAGCTGAACTATGGGTTGAACCCCCAGATTAGCTAGTTCAATGATCCCTTCCCTCCCCAAGCTTGCCAGTCTGGGCCCATCAAAGGCAAGCTTAGCAATTCTGCTGCCCTTCAAGGAGAAGGACACACTTTCTGCCTTGTTACTCTTCCTCTTGGTAGTCTGAATGATACATGAGGAGGAGGAGGGTGAGGGAAGTACTATTACTATTGTTGCCAAATGGCATAAATAGAAGGAAATGATGGCACACGAGAAAAAAATGGAATTGAGAAATTAAGGCCAACAGATAATTCTGATAGAATTATAGCCGTATCTTGACTATGTGTGGACTCATGAGTTATATAAACCAGTAAATCCATTTTCTTTGCTCTGTTTTGTGTTGCTGCATGATACAAATAACTTGTTACTTTATCCCTATAGATCAGGGTAATGATTTATTCTTATGCCGGTGACCTGGATAGATATCTACTCTTATATTGACATGATTGGAATAACTGTCACTATCACTGTCCTCCCGTTATTCATCGATTTGTTCAAGTGGACCCAGTAAAGTCTCCATTGTGACAATTGTTACTCTGTTTGGCATATCGAATACATCACAGGTAGCTTGCCAGGCTTTGCTGTGCGGGCAAGATACTCTCGGTACCTTGCCGTGCTCTCCGAGAGGGTCGAAGGAATCGAACTCGGGTCGGCCATGTTGGTCACTTGCAAGGCAAACACCCTACCTGCTGTGCTATCACTCCAGCCCATGATTGTGTTATTTAATCCAGTTAGGTCCATAGATTATTAAGTCTCCTTTTTCTCTCCCCCTTTCTTTCTTGTAACTTAAAACAAAAGAAATATAAATGTTTATGACTGAAGCCCAATCTTGAACTTTGTAACTGTGTGTACCCCTGTGATTCAATAAAAATTTTCAATAAAGAAACATAAATTCATTTTAAAGTATATTTGTTCAAATCTAATAAAAATGTTTTATTACTAATTGAATGGTAAGACATGAGAATTAGTGACCTTATACCTTGGCATTCAGATGCCATTTCATTTCCTTCATTTAAATATCCACTAGATATGGTTACTTTTAAGTAATTAATTTTTAGATAATAGAAAAAAATACACTGCTTTTCTTTTCCATACATCTTAAAACAATCTGTTAAACTTGTTAGTTTAGACAGATGACTTATTGTCATTGAAGAAAGCCTCAGTTAAAAGATTTGTTAATTTGCTCGAGCGGGCCCAGTAATGTCTCCATTGGAGACTTTGTTGTTACTGTGTCTGGCATATCGAATACTCTCGGTAACTTGCCGGGCTCTCCGAGAGGGGCGGAGGAATCGAACTCGGGTCGGCCATGTTGGCTGCTTGCAAGGCAAACGCCCTACCCGCTGTGCTATTGCTCCAGCCCAAAAGATTTGTTAATATGCATGCATATTTACTTTATGCTTGCTAATAAAAGCCCCCTTGTAAAGAGTATGATTTTCTTTCAAACCTCTCTCCCTCTACCTAGATTTCAACTTAGGCTCTACTGGTATTGACATCGATGCTGATGTTCATATATATAGTCACATCTATACTCCTCTCACACCTACCATGTCCTTCTTCCAACACTAACTGTAATATCTTCTTTTATAACATGAATATGTTGATACTTGTGAGTTATAGTTCTGTCTCAGTGAGGTTAGAAACACTTAATAACCTGGGTTTATAACCAGGCATAGGCAGAATTATAACCTATCAACCTGGCTATAAGTCAAGTGATCATAGTTTAGAAACAAAAAATAATATTTCAGGGACTGAAATATTTTCTATTTTTTCTAATTCTTAGGCACTCAAGGTTTTTCTTAATTTCCATAAAGATGTCCTTCCACCTAACAATGTGCTTTTAGAAACTCCTTTATAATTTACTGTCTCCCTGAGCTTAGTTTTAACTCTCCTCCTCCTCAAATATTTTCCCTCCTCCCAGTCATCCAAAGCTAATTCTTGTGGTCCTTTCCTTTGGCTCATTTGGAATTTCCAATGTTCAAAAGGTGGACATTCCACAGAGTACTGAACGAAAAGAGAAGATGAAGAAAGGGATGACCTCAAAATAGAATCTTTGTTTGAAGGGGATGGGACATGCCCAGCTCTTTCGGGGCTTATTCCTGTAGCTCTGAACTCAAGGTTCACTCCTGTGGGGACTCAGGAGACCAGATGAGATGCTGGGAATTGAAGATGGCTGAGCTGTGTGCAAGGCAAGAGCTTTTCTTCTGTACTGCCTCTCCAGTCTCATGGAAGCCTCTTTAAATGAAGCAGTAAAAGTATATGTCTGTGAACCCATTAAATTTTGCTTTCTTCCATTAAATAAAAATTCCAGGAGATACTAGGCTTATGCACCACAATCTCCGCACTATTCTGAATAAGTGGGAACTAAGTTTTTCATCAACAAGATACTTCTGTGTGCTTCACAACAATCACCTGTTTTTTCCCCCAACCACTGATGTATAAAGTCATTGAAAAAATCAGGATTTCTGAGGCACGCATGTCTTAGCAGAGGAATACTGAACGCTAAACATCCTTCAGAGATACACTGAGTGGAATGAAGCAAAGTTCCCTGGTGCCACTACTTCTGCCCATATCACTCACTGACATCGCCCTAATGAGCCATCCCTTGCCTAACTGATTCAGAGTGCTGTGATGATGACATGGCATGAGGCCTCTCTTGCTTCCTGGAGATCAATCACTCTGTTCCAGCAAGCACTAAAATGAAATACATGCAGACTCTGCTTTTCTTCTTTCCTGTGTTGGCACCTATGATGGGTGTGATGCACTCGGAAGGATGACTGAGCATCTGCCAGGCTTTTCTTTGCTCCAGGAAGGTTATCCAGAGCCCATGGGATCTCCATAGGGTCTTACCTTTTACTATTCCTTCATAAATTGCACAAACTACTCTTTGGAGCCTTCTTCTTGGCAGGGAGCCAAACAAGTGAAGGTTAAGCTTGACTGCTTTGGTAGAAAAGAAGAAAAATATTTCTTTGGCACTTGTGAAGGTCAGTGCACCTGAGTTCCTATTAGTCACTCTCAAGTAACTAGGAAATGTGAATAGGTGCTCAGGTTCTGACTCACTCACTCTCTGATTCATTGGACACTTACATAGTGCTTTTGGGCAGAATATGGGCACAAGATGAGTAAGACACACTCTTGGAGCATGATAACTCCTTAGAAAGATGAGAAAGGCATGGACAGATGAATTTCAAAATGCTAATGCTGGTAATGACAATGAGGAAAACAAAGAAGTATTTTATTGGATTTGTTTTCTCATTTGCAGAATATATCCCAAGTGCCTGTTGTGTTTTAACCTTTCTACAACCTCCATAAAATATTATTATTATTATTATTAAAATACATTGTTATCATATTTATGCATTGCGATCTATGAAGAATAATTAGCAATTGCACCAAAATTCAGATCCAAGAAGTCTTCTATCAGTCCATATAGTGGTTGTAAGGTGAGAAAAATCAGTTTGGCAGGAACTCAAAATGAGGTGTAGCACTGGTACATATTCTTCGGAAGTAGTAAAAACGGTTTGTCTAAATGAATTCTAGAAAATTAATTTGCTTTCCACATAAAGGTGATTTAGATGAAGGGGGATGTGAAGCATGTGGAAGGGGATCCATATTCATAGCAATTTTGTGGATGTTGTAAATTAGCATGTGTCTGGCCAAGGGCATAACTTTCATATATACTCCAAGGATGCGTGAAAGTTGGTCTTGATTCTTCTTTCAGTTAGTACCATAACTTTGGACTTCCTCATAAATTTGATAGCTTTTTAGCTTTTTCTCTCAATTGTTTTCTCTCAATTGTTTATGTTTTCATTCATAACTTCAGAACTATGCAATTCTGGAGACTTATAAAAATTTGACTTACATAAAACTAACTTCAAATGTGTACAATTAGTTCCATTTTGACAGATAATTGTATCCTATACCGCTATTATGGCACTTAACGAGAAACAAGACCTAATAACTCCCCTAAAAATTTCCTCCCGGCTTTTGCAGCCCCTCACTCTCCACTCCAATCTCTGGTGCTCTAGCTATCACTATAATAATAGTTGTCACCTTGTATACTTTTGCATTCACAGTGTCTCAGAACATTGAGGTTTTTTGTGTCTTAGTTTGGTATGTCAACATGATTTTAAAATTTTATTATCTGTAGCTCATCCCTCTTTTTTTATTAAAAAAATTGAATCGCAATTTCTCTGTCTGAAATGGGTTTTCGCCTTGTTGACTGCTGAAAATAAAGTTCCTATGACTGGTGTGCACAAGTATTTGGGGAACATTTGCTTCAGTTTCTTCTGCATGAATTCATTTCAGAACTTTTTAAAGGAACTGTCTTGTAGTTTTCCAGTTTGGTTATACAATTTTATGTTTTCAGCAGCAGTGCTAGAGAGTTCCAATTGATTCACATTGGTGCCAGGCCTTGGTGTCCACAGTCTTTTAAACTTTCCATTGCAGTGGAAATGGATGGACAAAACAATGCTTTAAGCACTTTTGAAAAATTGGAATTCATTGGGGCAAGGCTTGCCATTCTCATTTCTTAATAAAAGGACACCAACATTACCTACTGGTGAGACCGAACTAGTTAGCTCATCACATTGCCTGCTTGCCTGGCTCAGAGACCATTACAACAGGGGTTTCCACACATACCTCTTATTTTATCTTCTCATAAAATATCTCATTTTATTCTGAAACAACCAGAGAAAGAGATAATGAACATGTCTCCACTCACAGGAAGTAAAAGCAAAGAGTAGGTTGAGGGTAAATCTAAAAATAGCAGTTAGGATATAATCCTAAATCTGCTTGACATCAAAACTAGGTGTTTTCCCAGCCACCTACAGACAAATGAAATTACATATGTACAAATAAAGAAATAAGGGAAGGGTGGGCACGCTTGGGAAGTTGCATCGTAGAACTTAGAGAGGATAGTTAAGAGTCGTATAAAAGCCTTATAAGCATTATTACGTAAAACATAATAATGCAGGTTATTTTGTGTAAAAAATAAAATAGTTTGAAATTTTTTTTTGTTATTATTGTTGAAGATTGGCATATAAAATGATCTTTCCTGGGACTGGAGCAATAGCACAGTGGGTAGGGCATTTGCCTTGCATGCAGCCGACCTGGGCTCGATTCCCAGCATCCCATATGGTCCCTCAGCACCGCCAGGAGTGATTCCTGAGTGCAGAGCCAGGGTGTGACCCAAAAATTTGAAAAAAAATCTTTCCTTCAGTTTCTTAATGAATGTGCTTTTCAATTTGCTATTGAATATCATTGTTAGCAGTTTAAAGTTCGATTGAACAATTTAAAATATACGCTTGATGTGTTCTAGTTCTCTTTACATTATAGAATGCCAATTTGAAATGAAGATAGAAGAATATCTAGCCCTTGGGGACCCATGTGCCATGTTGCAAGCACAAGCCGAACCCTGGGTGGTGTGGTAGCCTGTGGCTGGTATGGGCTGTATGTAGCAAGAGACCTTGAGCCAGTTCTTTGCAGTGGATAGTCTATCTGCTCTCGCATTGGGCCAAATCTCAGCTCCAAACAGGTATAGGTCAGTGGGGTTGGCTCAGACTTTGGAAAACTCTAGAGTCCCGGACCAGGGCCTACATTGGCCAAGTCATCACGTTCATTCGCACCAAACTTAGGAACAAGAAACACACGATTGAGGCCCTTCTACAAACAAGGTTGATGTTTCCTGGTTGGTTGATCTGCGTGTCCATGAAGTGCGGCTCTACCAAGTGTAATGGAGGTGAGTTTGAAGACATGGCTGTTGAGAAGCGACTCATCCCAGCCTGGTTAAGGGTCAAATATATCCTGAATCATGGGCTTCTGGACAAATGGCAGGCTCTGATCCCTGAGAGCTTTGAAACTGTCCCCACCCCGGCATTCAACTACCCATCAACCGCAATAAAGCCTGCTTCTTAACAACAACAAAAAAAATCGAGTTCACATGTAAAATCACCAAAGTCAGACACTCATGTATACAGTATATATTGTTCTTACAAGCATAGCAAAAACAAAAATAACTGATTTTATTTCACTCTTTGAAACAGTCACACTCTACAAACACTGCCTAATCTTCAGGTTACTGAAAAAAATGGGGAAAATATTTTAAAAATAAATGTTATTCCAATCTTCTATTCTTTCCGTGATACTAAACTGGCACATGCGGGGACATAGTGTCAATAAGAAAGAATCTTATAGCATTGCTATAATTTTTCTTTATTTTAACCTCATTGTCTTCTTTTTGCTGGAGCGCTGGTAGGGACGGGGAGGGAAACTCAACCCGCTCCCCTCCAAGGGGCCCCTGCGAGGACAGCCGGCAGCCAAAGACCTACAGAACCAGCTACCACCATGCTGAGACCACTCTCCACATGCATGAAAGTACTGGCAGAAGAACAAAGGCATGCGGGTCCTGGGGCTGAGATCTCCAAGCCTGCTCAGATCGGGGTTGAGCATCTTCCACCCAGACCCTCCAAATTCCAGTAGGGCAGGGGTCACACCCACCAACTGGCCCCCTGGCACCGTGTAATCCCATCAACGGCCAAGACCCAGAGACTATAAAACCCAGCTCCAGGAAGTGCGCGTGTGACTCCTTATTATCTCATTCTTACTTTGAACAAACTGGCAGGCTACCGAATGTAACCTGTTCACACGGCACAGTCTGGCAAACTCCCCATGGTGTACTCAATATGCCAAATACCAGTAACAATGATGGGTCTCATTCTCCTAACCCTGGAAGAGCTTTTAATATGGCACTTTTAAAAAAAAAAAATCTTAGGGCTAGGATGAAGGAGACGTTACTGGGGCCTGCTCGAGGCAATTGATGAACAACAGGACGGTTGTTATCATGATCATCATCTTCTTTTTGACAGAGAAGAGATCGTATTTAAACAGAAAACATGGTCTTTCTGAGTTACCACTTTTAGTCAAGTGAAACATTTGTTTTACAGCTTATGTCATAGGGTTGGAGCGATAGTACACTGGGTAGGGAGCCAGAGTCAAACTTCAGCACTGCACATGGTCCCCATGCTTCACCAGGAGTGATCCCGGAGCATAAAGTCAGGAGTAATCCCTGAGCACTGCTGAATATGCTCCCTACACCTTACACTCGCCCCCCCCCCCAAAAATCCCAAAATTGAAACTGAAACAGTTAAGTTAAATTTTAATGAACTCCCATATGTCACAAATCAATGGGAATTTGTGATTCTTGTGCTTTGCAAGCACTATATTAAGCATAAAATATATATTAAGCATAAAATAATTATAGATGCTCAGATTTGCAGATATCCATTTTTTCTGACATGTGTTGTCTCATAGAAACTTGCTTGCAAAATTCATTTTCTTTTTTTTCAATTTTCTGCAATAATAGATTATTTTTCAGTAATATACACCAGGCCAAAACAAGAAAAATTCAGGTACAGTTTTCAGAATCAAAACATTATTAAACATAAAAACAGTTTAAATTACTAACTTTAATGCAATCCTTGAACTTGAACACATAACAAAGTGTACATATAATTTACAAACTTTAGTAAACATTTTCTTACAATCTGTAGTATCAGTTTTGCATACTTTTTTAGTATCAATGTTTTTCATTGGGGAAAAGGGAGCTCAGATAGAGAAGGGATCACCAAATAAAGGTGTTGGGAGGATCCTCCCAGGATGGGAGAAGCATGCTGAAAGTAGACTGTAGACCAAACATGATTGCCACCCATTGCCTCTTTTGCAAACCACAACACCCAATAGGAGAGAGAGAGAACAAAAGGGAATGCACTGTCACAGAGGCAGGGTGGGATAGGGGGGCTGGGGGCTGGGAGGGATACTGGGATCGGTGGTGGTGGGAAATGGGCACTGGTGGAGGGATGGGTATTTGATCATTGTATAATTGAAACCCAAGCACAAAAAGTTGTAAGTCTACAACTGTACTTCATGGTCTCTCACTAACAAAATTCATTTTCAAAGATAAAATTATCTAAAATTTAAAACTGGTAAGAAAAGTTTAAAACTTAAAATTTAAACTTTTAAATTTTAAACATAAAAACAAAATTTAATATATAACTAAAAACGTAAAAATTAAAATTTAAAACTGGTAAGAAAAGCCAAGGCCAACTCTTCTTTGAGTTTCAGGCTTTTCATTATCACTCTGACTAAATATCCATGGGTCTAACTCTGTGGATAGTGGACCACAAAGGAAAATAACAATTTGTACAAACAGAGCTTGAGCTCAAGAGCTCATCTATAAATAGTTGCTAAGTGTTTACAGTATGTCGAAAATCTTTGGAGTGTAGAAGTGAACAAGATGAGAAAGGGAAATTTTGCCTTCATGGAACCTACATTCTGCTTTAGAGGAGTGACTGGATATGTAAATTTTGAACCATCTGTTCTTACTGGAGGAATATTAATGACTAGAATTCACTAGAATTCAAATAAAAAGAACCAGACTTTCTAAAAAAAATATCATTATACAGCTGGATTTTCCAAGGATGGTTGTAAACAGAATCCACAAATGTGTAATATGAAGCTAAAATGTTCTTTTGCTCTTTTGATTGTTTTCCTGGTTTAAATGCCAAAAGAGTCAAATGATTCTTGCCCGTTTGTTTTCTTTATTGTCTCTTTGCTTTGTTTGTTTCTTTCTTGGCAATCTGTGGAAGCAAAAACCTCTAATTAGATTTGTTCTAAATTTTCTGCATATTTTAGTAAAACAAATGAACTACAACTCCTCATCAGTTTCCCATAGAAATTTACTGAGAAGGACTCTTTTCTCTAATTAATAAACCACTGATTGTGGTCACCATTTGGGAAAATAAATTTTGACCAAGATAGGCCAGTAAGCAGCAGTCTGTCTCAGTGATCCTAAGATGATGAAGTCCACCAGATGTGTAGCCCAGAGGATTTCAAACCATGGAATGCTTAGTTACCTGGAGCCTGGTTAAAATTCAGCTAACTGCATCCTCCTGTAAGTTATGGTTTTGAAGGATGAGTGATGGTACCTGTGATTATAAATGTCTAGTAAATTACCAGATGCTGTTATTTGTCATCTAGCAACCAAGCCCAGGTCACTGAGGGGAGGTTGAAAACTAACAGTTCAATATTGCTTTTTTCACTAAAAACTCTAGTAAGTTTATATAACTACATTTTGATGGACTTGGGTCTAGCACATTTTATTTCTTTCTTCTTTAAGTTTTTCTTTGTTATACCACACCTGACAATGCTCAGAACTTTCTTTTTTTGTTACGTCATGCCTGACAATGCTGAAGGATCACTTCTGGAGGTGCTCAGGAGACTATATGGGGTTCCAGGAATTGAACCAAGCCAGCTGCATGCAAAGCAAACTCCTTATCTAGTAGACCCTCTCTGCAGTCCTAGAACATTCTTTGCAATAGCCTAAGAAAAACACAAAGACTAAGAAAACAAGTGTGATTTCTGTCTCTGCTGTTCCAATTCACCATATGTGAAGGTGTCCGTACGTATACACACAGAAAGAAAGAAAGTGAGAAGGACAGAATAAGGTGAGATCAAGTACATTGGAGTTAAAGAAAATTTTCAAGAGCAAGAATGAGAATGTGTGTTTATATAATGACATGAAGGTAGATGGTGGGGAAAAATACAGAGAGAAAAAGAAAGAAATATAGAAAATTTAAAGAGGAAATGTGTCCCTAAATAACATTTCCCTAACCTCAAGCTGTTCCCACTTAGAAAATAAAATAACAAATCAAATTTATTTTTAAAATGTCATGGATAGTTCATCATTTTAATCACATTGAAAGACAGTAAAGATGATGTGATTTATCATAAACTTATTATATAAAGCACTTTTACACTTTACCTCATAGATGGCTTAGTGTTCCTTGGAGAACATCTTTCTAGATCTCTATAAAGACAAGGAAAAGTAATTTAAAGGGAGAAAGAGTCATAATTGGTCCCATGTCAGAAAAACAAATTAATGGAATTTGAAATCAGGCAAACTTGGTTGAATATAACTAATTCTCACATGAGAGTTTTAAGTCAAACCAATTACAATAGAACAAGAAGTTATGTGCTGATGAGAATATTAACAATGAATGGTAGCATGTTTTTACACCAATTGTCCATTCTTATGCTTCCTAGTAACAAGTGATCCTTTAATGACAAGATTTTGGAAAGTTCAGCTAGCTAGTAGAGACTTCCAGGATTATTAAGAAGGTGTGTAAGACTGAAGTGAGGCCATGAGAAAGCATTCAATAACTCAGAAAGTCCCAGATTAGCTGGTTTTTTTCTTCACACCTTCCCTAGAAGTCATGACACAATATCATAATCTATTTTGTCCCAATGCTAGAAGACATATCAACCAACAACAAAAAATATTCAGAATATTATGAATTTACTTATAAAGCAAATAATATTTAAATGCTTTATAAAAATAATTTAAGTCACATGATGAACAATCAGGATTTATTTAAAAATCATATTCCTATAATCATAACATTTTTAGAGAATCTATAATAATTCGTATTTTAGATCAAACTAAACATAAATTAAAGGAAAGAAAAAATACCACTAGTTTTCCCACAACATAAAGAAAAATATTTTTCAAGTTTTCTTCTTCAAATCTTGCTATATACACATACAGAGGAGATTGGGTAATCCTACATGATTTTTATTTTTTTAATGAATCACCATGAGATATAGTTACAAGCTTTCATGTTTGAGTTACAATCACACAATGATCAAACACCCAT
This sequence comes from Sorex fumeus, assembly GCF_029834395.1. Taxonomy (NCBI): domain Eukaryota; kingdom Metazoa; phylum Chordata; class Mammalia; order Eulipotyphla; family Soricidae; genus Sorex; species Sorex fumeus. Next base: position 4,026,886 of record NW_026606134.1, on the reverse strand, counting down.
CCCTCCACCAGTGCACATACCCCACCACCAATATCTCCAGTATATCTCCCTTTTCCCACCCTCCCACTGGCTCCATGGCAGACAATGTTTCCCATACTCTCTCTCTACTTTTGGGCATTATGGTTTGCAATGAAGATACTGAGAGGTTATTATGTTTTGTCCTTTATCTACTTTCAGCACACATCTCCTATCTGACCAATTCCTCCAATTTTCTTAGTAATCCCTTCTCTATTCCAGCTGCCTTCTCCTCTCCACTCATGAGGCCGGCTTCCAGCTATGAAACAAACTACCTGCCCCATGATCTACTGCCCCTAGGTGTCAACCTCATGTTATGTTGTTTTATACTCCACAACTGAGTGCAGTCCTTCTATGTGTGTCCATCTCTTTCTGACTCATTTCACTTAGCATGGTACTCTCCATATCCATTCACTTATAAGCAAATTTCGTGACTTCATCTCTCCTAACAGCTGCATAGTATTCCACTGTGTAGATGTACCAAAGTTTCTTTAACCAGTTGCCTGTTCTCAGGCACTTGGAATGTTTCTAGATTCTGACTATTATGAACAGTGCTACAGTAAACATAGGTACAGATGTCATTTCTACTGTACTTTTTTGCACACTCGGGATATATTCCTAGAAGTGGTATTGCAGGGTCATATGGAAACTTAATTTGTGAAAGGTTTTTCTCAGATTTTTTAGAAGATATAAAATATCATTTGAAATGTTTGCAAGTTCATATAAGTAGGTATGAATAAAAAAAGGTTAATTGATTTTCCAAATGTGATTTTTTATTTTTACAAATATTCTTATGATTAAAATGATAATGAACATTTTGGGATATGTGTTCAGTATGCTGGGTTATCTGATAATTAAATAGAATAAGTAAAAATTAAATAAAATTTAATATAATAAGTACACAAGAATTACATTATAAATGTATAATGTGCCTATTTCCTTACTTGCTTCTTAGTCCTTGTAAACTGAGGAAGGTTTACTCTGTAACTCAGGAACTTACATTTCGTGGAACTCTCTTGCAGAACCACTTCCAAAGTACAGCAAATTTTTGTTTATGTAATTCAAATCTAATAATCAAGACCTAATTTTGTATTCCTTTACCTAAGTGGATTTTCCATTTTTTTACACCACACAAAATCTTCATCTTGTGATAGATTTGATAGATTGTGACATATTTATTTATTTGTTTATTTATTTTTGGCCATGCCTGCTGGTTCTCTGGGTTTACACCTAGCTCTGTACTCAGGGATCACTCCCGGTGGGCTTGGGGGACCACTGTAGTGTCAGGGATCAAATCCAGGTGAGTTACATACAAGGCAACCTGCTGTACTACTGTTCTAGCTCTTATTGTGTGACAGATTTTAGGATATGCTTATAGTGTATCTGTATAGTGTATAGTGTATGCTTATAGTGATATCTGTAAATCGATAGCACTGTAGCATTGTCCTCCTGTTGTTCATCAATTTGCTCGAGTGGACACCAGTAACATCTCCATTGTGAGACATTTTGTTACTGTTTTTGGCATATAGAATATGTCATGGGTAGCTTTCCAGGTGATAATCAGTTATAATTGTATTCCTTTGACTAATTTCTGTTATAAATTCCTTGCTTTGTGGAAGGTAAAATTCTGGAAGCGTCTCTACATTCTATTTGCCATATAGTGCACTTGGTTATATATATTGAACTTACATAGGTTCAGAGGAAAATGAAACCATAATTTTTATGTTATAAATCATAATTTTTCAGATAATTAAAGTTATATATGATTTATGACTAAATATATATATATATATATACATTAGTTGGCTTTAGAGTAGATCTTTTACAGAACACACACATAAATATCAGTTGGGTAATAGTTCTTAAAGGAAATAATTATAAAAATTTGAATGTAAACATATGAAATTAGACATTTATTTATAATCCTGATTATATAATAATAAAAAATACCATGATTGTATCAATGACTCAGACAGAAAAAGGATACTAATTATATCAATGATTTTGCTATTGAATGCTATTGTTATTAGATTTTGTTATTAGATTCACTGTTATAAAATCTAATAACAATGAATGCTATTGTTATTAGATTTTTGGCAGCATGTTCCTTGATTTCTTTGTCATAAATTAGTTTGTGATATCCTTTTCTATAGAGATAATATAAAGTTAAGCCAGTCTTTCTTCAAATATAGTTGTTAAAATTTGTTTGCTTTTATCTTTGAAGTTTGTTAAGAATACATAAAACATAAACTTGGACAGATATATAGACACTCATATTTGGGGGGATTACTGTAGATTTCTACCTGGAGATCAAAATGATTCTTTTAAAAAAAACTTTTTTATTGAATCAGTGTGAGATAGACCCTTAAAAATCTGTTTGTGTTTGGATTTAAGTCATACAGTATTCCAACACCCATCCCTCCACAGGTGTACATTTCCCAGTACCAGTGTCTCAAAATGATTCTTATTAATTTTTTTCTGCATATTTTAGTAAAACAAATGAACTACAAAAAAGAGATACCTGTCACAAAAGGAAAAGTAAATGATCTCACTATCATCACGGATTCTGTATAAATACTGTTTGTGTTGGCCTTAAACTTCTCCTTTATGGAGGCAGGGATAATTAACTACTCTGCTTTTAATTTTAAATGTCTCATGATTAGAAGAATTTTCCCAGACTAGCATTTCAAAATTGTTTTTTCTCCAACTCCCAACTAGTTCCAAATGTAGTTTAAGGCACAGTAGCACATGATCAGAGTCATTTGACCTCTGCCCTTGTACCTTCGCCCTCAAGTAAGCATTTTAGTGGGAGAGTATCTGGAAGGTGTTATTACAGTAGGACAGATAGCCTTGTCCTACTTAGGCAGAAACACAGAAACATGCCCCACAAATACACCACAAAAATATGTTCCCAAATCAATGTACTCTTGGCTGGATACAGATAATGGTTGCCTCCCCCTCATTCATATCACCTGATGGAAATCAAAGAATATAATAAATGGGAAATGGGGAGTGGAGAGAATGTTTACAAGACAAATACATGTCAACACTTTTGGCTTAGAACTTGCAGGGGCTGTGAAGATTTACTAGTTTCCCAGGGTTGCCCTAAATTAACCCAGATTTGTATTTTCTAATTGTGGCCATGTGCTACTGTGCTCAGGATTTGGAACTTGGAACGAAAAGAAACTTAAAGTGCTTGTTACAGAAGGAATTTGCTCTCTTGCCACTCTTAAATCCAGGAGTGCAAACTCAAGGTGTTGGCATGGCTAAACATTCTTAGAAATGTCTAGGAGAGAACCGTTCCTTGCCACTTCCGGTTCCTGGTGGTTCTAACATTCTTGGACTTATAAATGTGAAACTCACAAGATCTCCCCCTACCTTTATCTGGGTCTCTCTTTATCTGCACACCTCTCCTTTGTGTGTTTTGAAGGAAGAACAGAATTGGGAGTCATTAATTCAGTGTCCTAGTCTCATTTAAGATTCTTATCTAAACTATGACTGCAAAGGTTCCCTTTCAGAATAAAGCCACATTCATATGGTCCAGGTACCAAGCCATTGATGTTCCTATTTGGGGAGCATATATAGGTTTCATCTGTGTGCAAGGAGTGGGCATTATTTAATCCAATAGAGGACTCTCCATTTGAAAGAGGTCTTGAAACAAAAGCTTCCCGAGAGTTATAATAAGCCTATCTCTGCAGAGAACTATATTAACAAGGAAGCAAATGAGCTTAGAGGAGAAACAGATTAATAACTCAAACCAAACTTCTGGAAGTAGTTGAGCAGATAATTAAATTGATTTTTTGTACTCTCTTTCCCCCATGCCAATCTGCCTTTGAATTATATCCACAAGTCACTCAGGCAAAAGGATAATTTATAAAACTCATGTGTTTCCTCAACTGTTTTGTAAAGGAGACAAAAATAAATGGAAAATTGTTACCTATCCACAAATAATTAATTCAGGATACTGTAAATGTATTTTATATATATTTACAAGACACATACACATTTATCTTTTATTGTATGCATGTATCTATGAGAATGTATGTATATATATAATATGTATGAATATATGAAGTCTACACATACATGTATGTTTATACATACATGTGCACCTATACACATTTAAATTCTGAAAAGTGTGTAAGGGGAATATTCTTCAGTTTTCTAGAATGCCACAGTAAAAGAAAGCTCAGTAGAACATTTTCATCAGTTGAATAACTGAGGTTACAGTTTTGAATGGTGACTTAAACAGGTTCACTAAAGCTGGAAACTTTCAACAGAGAAAAAAGACACACCAAATTTTGGGGTGGGAAGAAGCTCTTGGAGAAAAATGAGAAGGAATTTATGAGCTCTCCTGACAACACTGCATAACAAATGAGCTTTTCGGAGGAGGAAGAGACATGCCACGTGAATAGTGAGTAGCTGGACAGCAGACTGCCTAGTCTCATTATGTTATGTAATGAAGGGGCAAGCTATCTGAGTCAAGGACTGGGCTGGAGGGCATCTTTCTTTCTGGAAATTCCATCCCTTTTACCTGGAGGGCTTCTACCCCTGTTTCACATGTCTATGGTCAACTCAAAACTGCCATGGTGCTCTTTTTTTTAATATTTATTTATTGAATCACTGTGAGAAAAGTTACAAAGTGTTCAGGTTTACGTCTCGGTCATGCTATGATCAAACATGTTTCCCTTCACTAATACTTATTTTTCACCACCAAGAACCCCAATATACACCCCCTCCCACACCTCCCAATGCCTGTGAAGCAGATGAATTCTACTTAACTCTCTATCTACTTTGATTACATTCATTATTTAGACAAAAGATGCACCATTATTGTTTAGCGTTTACACCCAACAATCAGAACTGCTAAAAAGGCATTGAGAAATAATTTGTTTTCTTACAGCTGGTTATGATAACCATATGATGTCACGGGGTCACTATTGATTTTGGATTTCTGATATTTTAATTATTAAATCTGGAGGGATTTCTGCCAAGAGCAAGATAATTATGACATTGTTTCTGTGGGTCTGAAGCCATAGCCATGACTCATGACCTTGGTAGGGCGTGAAGGATGAGCTGGGAACGCTCCCCTTCCCATGAGGTTGCAGCTGCCCTGTCACCTCTGGCTCATACCTGGCTTTCCAAAAAGCTCTGAGGCGGCCGCCATCTTACTGCGTGGGGGGAAAAGGCTGAAGAGAGTGACAGCCCTTCTCTTCCGGGGAGACATGGTACCGTGGATTAATGCATAGTCCATTCACTTTTCTGCTGCAAGCTGCGTTAAGTCCTTGTGCCTCTGGTGCCATTGCCATGGTGCTCTTGACTGTGGAGCAAACACCAGAATGCATGAGAGTTTCAGTCACCAGCTTGGTTGTAGGTTACTGATTTTAGGGTGAAAAAGGACTCTCATGGGGTGATGTGTCTGCTGGACACAGGAGTAGGGTTGCAGTCATTACGTGTCTAGAGTTTAGTTTTCTTTCTTCTTCATAGGACAAGATTTCTCCACCTGGCAGCATTACTCTCTCAGCCAGAAACCACATACAGGCTTCTGTCTTCATTTTCTTTATCTCACGATACCCTGAGTCTTAGTGTCTTCCTTATTTTTTCCCTTTTCCTGATCCTATTTTATTTCTATCAATGTCATCTCAATATTTTCTTTTAATTAAATTGATGGATTTAAAGGATAAAGTGTATTATGTGCAGTTCCTTTAGGAAAATATTTGATGATTCTAAAACCCATATTCTTTAAGAATTTGCTGTCACAGTCTTAGTAGTTTCTAGCTTCTGAATGTTAATTTTTTTATATATGTGTTACAAATGAGAAAAGATATCAGAGTCGCAAATTGCCAAAAGTTCTTTTGTGAAATCAGTATGAATAATGTATATTAAATTAATTGTGCACATTCTGAAAAATTGTGCAAATAAGATTAAATACATTGCTTATGAAGTGAGGTGTTTTGATAAAAACAGCTAATTCATTTTACATTACAATGAGTGGTATGCAAAGCCTTTAGTTTCCTGCTATCACAAAATCCTAAATTTCCTAATATTAATAATATATTCTCATAACTCAAAGCTTTGGTGCTTTAGCTTAATTTCTTTTATTCCATTCTAATTCCATCAAACTAATAATGAATTATTTTATGTAGTTTCTGAAATTATTATATCTTTGTTATGCATTTTTTTTACTTGAATGATTTTGGAGACATAATTTCCACAGTCACTATTCCTTCAATTTGACAGTTTTGTAATGATCACCAAACATCCAGGGGGGAAGCTCAAAGTTTTCCAGGAAAAAAAATTCATGTGTCTTGGTATATCCAGGTAGAGTCAGGGCACATGGGAAAATATAGGAGATGAGTGGGTATTCAGTGAGCTTGTCACAAAACACTATAAGTGGAGCTAAACATGAAAATATGGAGAGACTTTACACATAAATTGATGAGGGAGAGACTAGACTTGATTTGGAAGATCCAGGTGAAGTGCAACCAGGTGAAAATAGTCTATGTGAAGAAAGAAAAAAGTCACTATAATTTAACATCTATGTAAGCTGTATGGAGTGACTGAACAAAATTTAAAGTAATAATAATAATGAGTACTGTACTAATAATAAATAGTAATAATTAAAGTCAAATAAATGAATTTTTGAAAGGCTTTTGAAAAGAAAAGATGTCCAGGAATGCTTTAATATGTGAAGCCTGTGACAGGCTTCCAGTTCGTGAAATCATAATAAATATGGGCAACTCAGTATCACTTAATTTGTGATCATTTATTTTGTCAGCAATTAAAAACTAATACATAGAGCATTCAGCTGTATGATGTATGTATATTGTTGTTTTGTATTTAGTTTTAATTTTTTATTGAATTTCAATTGGTTAAAAATTATGAAATTTCAGGGACTTGGCTTCTTTACACATCATGGAATTTCTGTAATTCCATGATGTGTAAAGTAATCACCAATTCTAACACTAAAAAGACTTCTCATACCACTTGCCAAACTTCTATTACATTTTCCTTTTTTTCTTGCCAGCTCATTGCCTTAGCAATTCATATTCCATGAATGAAGAGTGAGTGAAGCCATCTTATAATTGTCCTTTTCTTCCTCACCTCACTTAGCATAATCACCTAAAAGTTCCTTCATTTCTTCTTCAAAGACACATTTTCTTTTTTTTTATTTTTGTGCTTATATATGCATTGAAGCACTGTCTTTTTTTTTTTTTTTGGGAGTTAAATTTTTAATCCTTTATGAACTCTACAAACTGTTTTCCAGAGATTGAACCAGACAGCATTTCCACAATGTTGAGGGGTTGCTCTTTACCTCATTCTCACAAACACCGTTTCTGTTCATTTTTTTAATTTTTTATATTTATTTATTTTTTAATAGTGAGGCACCATGAGGTACAGTTGTAGACTCACACATTTTTGTGCTTGGGTTTCAATTATACAATGATCAAACACCCATCCCTCCACCAGTGCGCATTTCCCACCACCACGGATCCCAGCATCCCCCCCCCAGCCCCCATCCCACCCTGCCTCTGTGGCAGGGCATTTCCCTCTCTCTCCTTTTGAGTGCCATGGTCTGCAAAAGAGGCATTGAGTGGCAATCATGCTTGGTCGACAGTCTACCCTCAGCATGCTCTCCCATCGTGGGCGGATCCTCCCAACACCCTTTATTTGGTGTTCCTTCTCTTTCTGAGCTCCCCCTTCCCCTAACATGTGTGGTTGTCCTCCGGGTCATTGAGTAAAATTCCTGGTACTAATCTCTGCCATACTTGGGTGTTAGTTTCCTATTTTGTTACTTTATGTTCCCCAGACGAATGCAATCTTTCTATGTCTATCCCTTTCTTTCTGAGAAAAGACACATTTTCATAGTTGAATAGGAAACTGGTATTCTATGGGTTATAGATCACATAGATTTGTACTGATCCAGTGGTCTATTGATGAGCACTTAAGTTGATTCCATGTTTTGATTGTTGTGATTAATATTATTTTATGAATATAGGGTGCAAAAACACTTTCTGATTAGTGTTGTCATGTCATTTGGATAAATTCCTAAGAGAGGTATTGTTGGATCATATGAAATTATCATTTTTATCTTTTGAAGGTCTGTCTCTACCATTTTCAACAGAGGCTGCACCAACTTACATTTCCAGCACTGGCACACAAAAAGTGGTGCAGTAGTTGTCCTTTATCCCCACACCTTCACCCACACCTGTTGCTTCTAATCTTTTTTATATAAGCCATTCTCTAGTTCCTTGTGGTTTTAGATTTCTATTATTCTAATCCTAAATGATGCTGAATATTTTATATGTGTCTGTATACCATATTTATGTTTTCTTTGGGAACAGTTTTATTTAAATATTCTATTAAAAATATTTTATTACATTGCTTCATCGTCACTGTCACTATTGCTATTAAGTTTGTATCCTCATTATATATTTTGAATATTTTTTGTCAGCTGGAGCGATAACTCAGAGGTAGGGCATTTGCCTTGCATGCGGCCAGCCAGGCGAGGCCAATAGCACAGCCGCAGGGCGTTCGCCTTACAAGCGGCCAACATGGCCAACCCGAGTTCGATTCCTCCGCCCCTCTCGGAGAGCCCGGCAAGCTACCGAGAGTATCTCGCCCGCACGGCAGAGCCTGACAAGCTCCCCGTGATGTATTCGATATGCCAAACACAGTAACAACAAGTCTCCAATGGAGACGTTACTGGGCCCGCTCTAGCAAATCGATGAAAAACGGGAGGACAGTGCTACAAGACAGTGCTACATTGATAGTCAGCTGTATCAATGTCTTCTCTTGGCTAATGAAATGCCTTTTATTTTTGTTTTTGCAACAGTTGATTTTCCTGTGTAAAAACTTTTTAATTTGATATACTTTTGCTTTTTTATCTTGCTTTTGCTTTATAAAGCTTGGGTTTTAATTTCCTATCAGATATGGAATTTTAAAATATTTTCCAACCTGGGTTTAATCTTTGATACAACATATAATCCCCAAGGTCTGCTAGGAGTGATCCCTGAGCACAGAGCAAGGAGTAAGCCCTCTGTGACCTGAAGACAAATGAAAAAATCTATATATTTTTAAATTGTGACCATAAATTTTTCTGCCCTCTATGAATATCCCCTTACATTTGGTGTTGCTTTTTTGTAATGGTTCGTTGTATGTCTCAACTTGACTGGATGTGGAATTCTCAGATTAAGCATTATTTATGGTATGCATTGCAGGTGTTTCAGGATAAGATTAGATTTAAATAGGTGAGCTCAATAGGGTAAAACAAATTACCTTCACCAATATTGTTGAGCATCAACGAATCCACTGATGTCCTGAGCAATAAGCAGAAGGGAGAATTTACCACCCTTTTGTTTTCGCCTTATTGATTGAGCTGAGCTATATCATTTCTTCTCCTGACCTTGGACTGGGATTTATACTACCAGCTCACCTGATTCTCAGGTCTATTGACTCAGATTGAATTGAACTATAGGGCACTGACTTTCTTGGGATTCCAGATTGCAAATGATGGATAGTGGAACCTCTTAGCTTCCAAAATCTCATGAGTCAAATAATAGGTACCCCATTTCTTCTCTAGAGAATCCTGTGATACAGACTAGAGCAGTGCTTCTCCCTTTGTCTCTATTCTCTTGATTAATACCGGCCCTACAACTTTTTTGACAACTACAATGTGGAACAATGTCAGGTGATAACAAAGACTATATCTATAAATAAACCTTGTCATTTCCACACTTGCCTGTTTTGGTACACTTCTGCCATCATGTGCAGGAGCATAAGATTTTTTTTTAAATCAAGAAAATTAAATACACATAAATAAACAAAAAATGAGAAATGCCTAGTTGTGAGCTGGAGCAATAGCACAGGGGTAGGGCATTTGACTTGCATGCCCAGCAAGCTACCTACAGTATCCCACCGCATGGCAGAGCCTGGCAAGCTACCCATGTTATATTCGATATAGAGTAACAGTAACAAAAGTATCAACAAGTCTCACAATGGAGATGTTACTGGTGCTGCTCAAGCAAATAGATGAACAACGGGTCGACAGTGCTTCGTGCCTAGTTGTAGAGAAAAATCCCAGGCACACAGACAAGCTCAGGCTTGACTATTCTAGAGTTAAATGTGGACACATGAGCTTCTCGGCTATCCCAGAGATATGAGAAACAGCAAAGCATGTTTAAGACCACTGTTGTGAAATGCTGCTTTCCAGAGCAGGTGATGCTGGATAGAATCATATTTTAGTTTTGAAGTTATCTGACAATCTAGTGACGAATCACCAATTGGTGCTTGGAAATGTACACTGGTAAAGTGATGGGCACTGGAATATTATATGACTGAAAATCAATCATGAATAACCTTATAACTGTATCTCACTGTGATTCAATTAAAAAATAAAGAAAAATTAAAGAAAATATGTAGACATTAGAAAAAAAGCTTTAATCTAGTGAAGCCTAAAATAGCACTTCACTGACAACTTGCTTGGGTTTTCCAATTCAGCCAAATTTATTTTACTTCAGAAGTATTTATTATTGCTATGTACAAGTTCTGTTAGCATTTTAGTGCTAAAACTCTGTCTCAGAAACCTGAATTCTTATGAACTAACTGTCTGTGTATTACTCTAGGTCCTATTGTTTTTATGATTGTTATATACAATACCTAAATTTATCTTTTGTGATCGTAAGGCCTTCTCACTTCTCCCTGACCTTGGACCTTGGTTACATTGCTCATTTTTTCTTTCTCAAATTCTACTCAACATTGAAAGCATTTTGTTTATTTTGATATCTTGGTGCTGCATTCATGGAGTTTTGCCTGCCCATCCCTACTTTAAGGTACCTAATTATACTTACATGACAAAAGGCAGTCAATGCAAAGCACATTCCCCAATTATGTTATAAGCATCTACTTTGTGGTGAGACCAGGAATCATGCTGATATATGGGTAAGGCCAAGCTTTCACCCACAAAATTCTAACTTTATTGCATTTTGTCATTTGTAATTTGCTAGTCTGTATACTTCATGAAGGCGAAATGGTTTACTAAGGGCATTTTTCAATATTTAATGCTTGCTTTCCCTGGGTAAATTCTCAATAGGTATTTGTAGAAGGGTAAGTGAATAATAAATAATGTGAATAATTGGATTTTAATATTCATCACTTCAGCTAGTGCATAGCATTAGTTTTTTTAGAATATAATACTTTTTGCAACCAATCCCTAATGCAAACTATGAGAGAAAATGCTTAAAATAGTCGTTGAAAAAGTCTATATTCCATTAAGTTAGGCAATTGTTCCCTTGAATAGTCAAGTCTAGATAAAAATATAGTTCATGAACTTTTTATAAGCTTCAAGTGCCTGCCATTCCCATTTTCATTAGCAGTCCATATGATAAATCAGCTATTAAATAAGGTCAGGAGAACCATTTAATTACCACACTTACTGGCTTAAAACAACACACATATACTATCTTTACTCAAAAGTCTGACAGCAATCACACAGGCTAAAATCAAGATACCACTGTGACTGCATCCATTTCTGGAGACTGAAGGAAAGACTTGGTTTATTTACCTCTTTCAATTTAAAGGGGCTACCCCTCTTTTCTTCTCAAAGGCAGAATTGTAACACTTTTATGACCATTTTTCTCTTGCTACCTCTTTTTCTTACTAAAGTCACTCAAATTCTCCCCTTTTGTAAAGAATTTAATTAACTGGAAAACTTTAGCCTTAATCACATCTATAAAGTGTTTTTTTGAAGGTAACATAATCTGAAATTAGAAATGTGGGCACTTTTGAGAGCTCAGTGTTCTACCTTTCACAATTAGATGCCAACTAAAAAATTAAATTTCATTTTGTTTTGTTTCTGGGTCACACCTTGAAGTACTCAGGGCTTACTCCTGGATAGCTCAGGGGACCAATGGGGTGCTGAGGATCATATGAAGTGCTTGGGGTCCCAAAATTAATTGTTGCACTCATTATCTACAAAAGTGCTGTGGGGAGAATACTAGGATGCTTTATAGATGAAGAAACTGAGTGTGGCCATTTAATTAGAATCATGCTTACAGTGTCTACCTCAGATGAATGATTTTATGTCCTTACTCAGCAAATTTGGTAAATTACTGGATCAGGAAACCGGAAAAGTTGTCAGAAACCATTACCTGAACATCAGAATGGAAGAAACAATAGCATAGAGTCTACTTTCTAGCAAACATGTCAGATAATAAAGACATAGGCTTTGTGTAAGTCCTAAAGATAAGGAATCTTAAGAATCAATTTTTTTATTCAGTAGCTTTTGAATGCAAAACAGTTATACCAGGCATTTCATCTAGGAAAATGTCTTTTACAGATTATTTTGCTGAACAAAGAGGAAACAAAATTAAAACGGTTAATGAGGAAGAATGACATTGAGAATAGACACGGTCTTCCATGATCCTCTTCCTGTTTTCTGAGAGATTTATGCTTGGGACGGATGACAGAGTTTCTCCTGATGGGCAAGGATAGTGGCAATGGAAGGCTTGGAAGAAAAGCAATGCTAACTCAACTCTGAAGAGAGTGAATGGGAACACCATATGTGTAAAAACAGCTGTAGTGACTGTTTCTGTAGCCTCCATGAGAAGTAAAGCCATATTTACAGGACCCTAGCTGTCAAGGTTTTGGTGAAGGTGAAGACCAATTCGTCTTCCTGCACATTATTCTTTTCCTTGGTTGAGGGCTGTTTGCATTGGCAATGCTCTGCTCATCTCCTTCTACAGAGTAGACACAAGGGAGATGGGAAATTGAATATAATATTTACAGTCTGAGTAGCTAAGAGTTTAGAAGAATGTTTATATTGATCTGTTTATATTAAGACTGCATTTTAATGAAGATTGGAGTTTCTCAAAATTTTTTAAGTGTAGTAATTATGGTGTGTGGGACCGGGGCTGAGATCTCCAAGCCTGTACAGTTTGGGACTGGACCTGCCAGTAACTAGACAGTTACACCCACCAACTGCCGTGTAACTCCAACAACGGCCAGGATCCAGAGATCATCACACTCAGCTCCTGGGAGAGAACAAGACAGAGTCTCCTACCCTATGCCTGACTGTCTCCACCAGGGCCCAACAGCTGAAGACCACCGAGGCCCAGCCAAGGCCATGCTGGGAGCACTCTCCACACACTTGAATGAGCCTCACGCATAAAAGAACTGACAGAGGAACCCAGGTGTGTGGGACCGGGGCTGAGATCCCCAAGCCTGTACAGTTTGGGACTGGACCTGCCAGTAACTAGACAGTTACACCCACCAACTGCCGTGTAACTCCAACAACGGCCAGGATCCAGAGATCATCACACTCAGCTCCTGGGAGAGAACAAGACAGAGTCTCCTACCCTATGCTTGACTGACTCCACCAGGGCCCAACAGCTGAAGACCACCGAGGCCCAGCCAAGGCCATGCTGGGAGCACTCTCCACACACTTGGATGAGCCTCACGCATAAAAGAACTGACAGAGGAACCCAGGTGTGTGGGACCCGGGGCTGAGATCTCCAAGCCTGTACAGTTTGGGACTGGACCTGCCAGTAACTAGACAGTTACACCCACCAACTGCCGTGTAACTCCAACAACGGCCAGGATCCAGAGATTATCACACTCAGCTCCCGGAAGCGCGCGGCCGCATTCGCGGCCTCGCGACATCTTATCATCTCATTCCTAATTCGGTCAAACTGGCAGGCTACCAAATGCAACATGCCCACACGGCAGAGTCTGGCAAACTCCCCGTGGTATACCCAATATGCCAAATACCAGTAACAATGATGGGTCTCATTCTCCTAACCCTGAAAAAGCCTTGAATATGGCACTTTAAAAAAAAAAATCTCAGGGCTAGGACGAAGAAGACGTTACTGGCACCTGCTCGAGGCAATCGACGAACAACAGGGTGGTCGTGATCGTGATCTGAGTAATTATAAAACACTCATGTCTATAATAGGTCAAACTGTGATCAGAAACCAATAATTTGGGGCATATATATAAGAGATTCCTGAAAAATACTTTTTAAAATAATAATTTTTAAAATACTTTTAAAAAGTATCACAGGTATTCTTTGAAACTAGTGAAAGGAAGAGAGAAATGAGATACCTTTATGAAAGAATTTAAAATTTAGAAAGAAACCTAGAGTTAATTAAACTAGATCTGTAAAACTGAAGGATGTAGTGGGTACAATAAATTGGAAGATGATTAGAGATTTTATTGTCACAAAATCATATGTTAAAGTATCCTTGGGAATTCCTGAAGAACTCAGCTAGAAATTAGACAATGTCCTCTCCACCCCAACTGAGAAGTAAATGAGTAGATGTAGGGAGACCATTGAGGATATTGCACTGTCCTATATTGACAGGACGAATAATGGAAGATCCAGTAGCCAACATACTTCTCATATATTTGGCCAGGAGAAAAATCTGTGAAGGTCAATTTCAGAGGAGAAATCATGCTGAGTGCTACCAATTTAAAAACCAAACAACCCCCCACTAAAACCCTATGCAGCGTTTTGAATTTGAGAGCCTGTACACAGTTTGCATCTAATGATGGTACTCTTGAAAGAAGGTGGTTTCCCAATGTCAGGACAGTGGAGTTCAGGTTACTGAGAATGTTATCAATGCTTTAACCTGACTGGAATAGCGTTCCTAAAATCCTCGTCCAGCAGATATGTGTAAAACTATTGGTTGACGACCAATATTTACACTGGTTGTCAACTACACTGCAAACAAGATCAGAGACCTCTGCCTGCCAATCCTTGGGGAGGGCTTTGTGTAACTTAGTGAACTGCAGAGATGGATAGCCTTTGCCTTTACAGAAAAAGAGAAAGTGTTAATGATGTAAGTCTCAATTATCTTTCTAAACTCCTGCATGGGGTGCAATTTACTAAATACCTTCAGATTCAGGGATCCTGATTTGGAAAATAAAGATGATACCGAGTTCATTACTGTTATCAGAACAGGAAGCAAAACATATTAAAATAAAAGTAAAATAGCACAATGTCTGAGATGACTTCACTAAATTGTTCCAAGTGAGTAGTAAATAGTGCATTTTACAATAAGGGGGATTGGATAATGCACTTTTATTTTGTGATTTCATTACAGAAAGAGAGATTTATACCGACAGTTGTCTTCATAACATTCTGCTTGCCATGTTCCACCTAAAAAAGATCTTATATACCTCCTAGACTTTGAACCAAAGAAAAATAAACACGAACATGTCTATTTTGGTAATAATGTCTTTGTGTATTCTCTTTCTCTACCTAAGTTTGCACATGTAGAGATAACTTCACAGTCAGATTCCTGGTCTACGGTTTATGTTAATAAGTCATTGTTCAATGACGCTTTTATACTATGGACTTGGGAGAGGCCAGAGTTTATTATTTCTGTTTTATGGATTATATCATTGAAATCCTAAACCTTAAATGGCTTTATTTTGACCCCAACATTTCAATTCATGGAATATATCCCAAGTAAATAATCAGAGAAGGGGCTAAGAATTTATGTACAAGAATGTTCATCATGGTGTTATTTATTATAGCAAAACATAGAGGAAAAATTCCAAATATCCAACTTTTAGAGATTTATTAAATAAATTATGGTTCATTCACATGATGGAATTTGTTCAATAGTGAAATGACATATTTAGAAGACTTTTCATGATATAATGTTGAGTAAAGAAAGCACAATTCAAAACTGTTTTTGTAAGTTTAATACTTTTTTTTACGTTTTCAAATTACTGACTAAAATATAGTAAAAGGTCTTCATTTCTTTTCAATGGTTGGATTATAGAACTATTTATACTATTTGCTATTTAAGTAACAATATCTGTTATAATCCTAAATAGCCATAATATTAGAACAAGAAAATACTCAATTTTAAAAATAGGAAGTTTATCTGTTACATGGAAGCACTGAATATAAAAATCACCTGTATTTTTGTCATTAAAATATATTTTAACATATGCATGAATTATTTTCATTAAAAATGAATATATACACATATTTTTATAGATGTCTAGACTCTGTGCTACCAGACTGAATAATCTGTGCTTCCTTCATTCACTCTACACTGTTACCCAGTGAAGAGGTGTGACCCCTGTGGATTAAGAAATCACAAATTATGGGAGTTACCAGGCAATGATCCACTCACTTGACAAAGGTAAAAGCTCTCCAAATGTGTCCATGGGATAATTGTAACAGTGCAATGGGTACTTCAAACAAACACAGAGAGGTAACATTTGGTAAACATAGGGCAGTATTTTCAATCACTGTCACTGTCCTCCTGTTGTTCATCGATGTTCTCGAGCGGGCCCAGTAACATCTCCAATGTGAGACTTTGTTGTTACTGTGTTTGGCATATCAAATACGTCACGGGTAGCTTGCCAGGCTTTGCCGTGCGGGCAAGATTGTCTTGGTAGCTTGCCGGGCTCTCTGAGAGGGGCAGGGAATCGAACTCGGGTTGGTCATGTTGGCTGCGTGCAAGGCAAACACCCTACCCGTTCAATAGATCTGTGGAATTTTCTGTCACCAAGTTATTTCTTGTAACAGAGTTAATTCAAATATATATTCATTAGCATCCCTATTTTCTAGTTTAAGTGAGGATTACTCAACCTTAAATCTATTGGCATTCCGTTTTGAAAAAAACGTTACTGGGTGCTATTCTATCCTTGTAGGGTGTGAAGCAGAATTTCTGGACCCTAACTTTCTCCCAGACATGCAAATTTAAAGTGTTCCCAGAGCTTTCCAATTATCTCTTAAGGCAAAAATCTCTCCTAGCTGAGAAGCATGTTAGACAATAGGTGTGTGATTGAGATTTATTAATATGTTAACTTGAAAATTGCAGTAGTCTCATTTTCCAAATTATCTCATTTAGGTCTTGTGAAAATAACATTTATTTTATTTTTAGTGTTTGGGCTGTGCTAGCTACATCTAGAAAGTCAATCGTGTTTGAAGTTATCTAATTCAAACAAATAAGTATTTCAAAATTTAATTGAGTGGAAGGACTTGTAATTAACGACTTATCTGATTTTAATTATTTTTTCTCCTCAAATCAGTTTGTATGTAGAAAAGAAACAAAATCTAACACATCATAGTGTATCTCAGTCAATAGTTAACTCAGTTTTAAATGAGAAATAAGCAGTTTAGTCATCAGGAAAAAAACATCTGCCAGTGCTGGGCAGATTCCTGGATTTCTGAATGTTATTATTAAATTTCCATGTATAAAATTTTTGAATTAACTCTTCATCCTTCAGAGACTTTAAGGACTAGACAGAAAAGAGCAAAACATCATAGCTCCATCAAATCCACAATAGTACTTACAATTTATGGACAGGCACTTTTAGGACTACAAACATGTTTCCTCAATTCAAGCAGCTTGCAATCCAACTGATGAGATACACTGAAGACTAACACAGTGTCTACAGCAAACAACTGCAGACCTTGCCTGGGACCAAGTGACTTGACCAACCCAAATGAGAACCGGGACCAACCCAAATCCCTGGGTTTTATGACAGAGAAAGTCAAATATAATGAGGGACTGTTACTAACTCTGCAAATACTTGCTTCTACTAGATTCTGTGCGAGTACAGAGGAGAATCTATTTAGACAGTGGAGTTAGTTTTGTTTTCTGTTCTTACTTTTTTTGGGGGAGTCATACCATGAGTTGGTCAGGGGTTATTCCTGGCACTCCCTCATATGTGACTCCTGATGGTGCTCAGGGATCACATGGGAAGCCAGGGATCGAACCCATGTTGGCTGTGTCCAAGGCAAGTACCCTGCCCACTGTACTAACACTCCAGCCCCAACAGAGGAGTTTAAAGATCCAGAAAAAAATATATCACATTGGAACTGAATTTTTGAAGCTGAGGTAAAAGTTTAAAGCAACCAAAACTATGTAAAGGACAGATGCTGAAGATCAAGGATATGAGAGCTTTATCAAATAGTGTCCAAACAATCTATCACTGGAGCATTCTAGTAGAAGAGGCAGAAAGCAAAGTTTAGAACCCAGTTGAGGGCTGGCTAGGGGTGGCCTTTAAAGTCTAGAGGAAGTGTTTAGGCATTTAATCTATGGGTTATAGAATGATCAACTAACTAACTTTAACTTGGAATTGATGCAGCCAAATAGGATGAAGATGACCATTTTGACATTAAATATAGAATGAGAGGCTCAAAGATAGTAAAGCAATTAGGCCTGTGAATTTGACCCAATTTCTTCCTGGAACCACATAGCCCTTACCATAGTCAGGTGCAATCCTAGATGTCTCTGAACACTTTTAGGTGTGTCCCTGAATGTCCCCAACACAGCTGGAGTGGATCAGGTATGCCAGGCACTGCAGGGCACAAGCAACACAACTGCCTTGAACCCTGGGTTCAACCTCCATCTTCTGGGCGAGTATTGCAGGTGAGAGCTGATGCTGCCTGAGCACTGCCTGAGTCCTGGCCTCTCCCCCATTCTATGGGGAAATGTATATAAATGAGATATAAATAGGATGGATTGAACTGTTTTAGGTCGTTGTGAACAAGAGTCGGGTGCATTTAGGAACGCTGTATAGATGGAAAAAATAATGCTTAGTGGCAGGCTCTGGGGGACAGGACGTGACTCAACATGATGTCTAAGTCCTTGACAGAGGTTAATGAATTGGAAGGCTGAACCCATTCGCACTGAGGATGAGGAGGGTGTGGTAAAGAAAAGTTATGTTGGTTTGATTTGGTGATGCATATGTATCAATTATCAATAACTTTAAATTGTGATTTTTAGTATTAAAAATGTTAAATAAAGAGCTGCATATGAGGCAGGAAATAAGGCAAACATTGGAGTATCCATAGAATGTGAGGGTGGGCTCACCCCCAAAGAGAGCAGGAGACCACATTATTAAGAGAATGGTGGAGCAAGCAATAGCACAGTGGTAGGGCATTTGCCTTACAAGTGGCCAACATGGTCAACCCGAGTTCGATTCCTCTGCCCCTCTCAGAGAGCCCGGCAAGCTACCGAGAGTATCTCGCCCGCATGGCAGAGTCTGGCAAGCTACCCGTGATGTATTCGATATGGCAAACACAGTAACCAGTCTCACGATGGAGACCTTACTGGGCCCGCTCGAGCAAATTGATGAACAACAGGAGGACAGTGACCGTGATTTCATTATGACTCTTTGTATACTTTGTTTCTTACCCATAACCATCAAAATAGTTTTATCAATCTAGTTTCAGAAAAAAAAATTTTTTGACGCTAGTTGTATTTTGACTGCCCAAATATGTTAAGAGATAAGTTGACGCTACCCAGATTCAGTAATACTCACCATGAAGGAGGACAAGAAAGATACAACCTGTGATTGAGGTTAGTACAGCTGGAGAGAACTAGCTAGGGTCTCACTTTCTCCAAATGGACTCTTCATTCCTTTCTTGTTATTTTGGGTCTGGGTGAAAAGAAACAGCAACTAAAATCACCTTTATATGGTGAGGCCAAAAAGCTCAGCTTCCTACGTGTAACCGAAGTAAGCACAACTAACTCCTTTCGAGCCACGACTTAAGGCAGGGAATTCAGCCCTCAATTCCCATTGCATGTGCTGTGTAATCTAACAAATTTTCAAACCAGCATTCTGGAAGCAATTAAAAGTAAGCAGGCTGCTCTGATCAAAGGCTGCTGATGTTTCAAATTGCATTTTGGTGGCCCACAACTAGTCTTCCAGGATGTGCTCTACCCTGTTGGGGCCTGGAGCATTGAAAAAGGAAAGTTTTGCTGTTGCCTAGTGTGAGTTTCAGGTTATGGGTCATTAGGAAGCAAACACATTAGGATTAAAAAAATAATTGTTTGGTTTATAGTCACTTGGGGCTTCAGCTTGAATCAGCCCCTCAGCTGTGGCACGGTTGAAGAGCATTGCTGCGCTTTATAAAAACTGTTTGCTGATATGTCACTGTCATCAGTGTATGTGATATAATTAACTTCCCAAACAAACATATGAAATTTGTGCTAATTTCAGAAAGACAAATACCATCCCATTTGCAGCACGTCCTTGGATTTCCATGCAAACCTGAGAAGTATGAATAAACATGTTTTGTTGTATTCGTCTCAGCTCTGCAAATCCCCTTTGTTCTGGACACAATTTAAAGTTTGTGAATACATGTGATTTTTATCTTAAATTCCAGGATCGTTCCTACTTTTCACTAAATCAGCAGGACATGGAGAGGTATAGTTTTGTTTTGGGTCCACAGATGTAATGTTAAAATGCTACCAGGACTTTAGGTAAGACCCTTTCCTTGTATTATACACAAGACCCCTACCTTTGGGGGCTACACACTCCTCACAGGCTAAAAAGTCAGGAATTCTAAAAAGAGCAAACAATGAGAGAAGGGCTGTTGGCCCTTGTCCATGTCAGTAAACATATACTCAGTTCTAATGATGGAAGGAAATGCAGTGCTCCAGTCCAAACCCTCATTTTACAGAAAACGAGAACATGGTCAAAAGAATTTGAGATAATTTGCTTGTGATCTCAGAGTTAATTAGTGGCAGGCACAGAACTGGATCCTGGGTGTTTGAATTCCCACTCGCATTCTTTCCACAGCACTGCTCTGCCTCCATATTAAAATGATGTTTGAAAAAATCTAAATAGACGAAAAAATTCATGTTAACAAATAAAGTGGACTCAAGCTATATAGATGCAGATTATAAACCACAGGGATTTAAAGGGTTGCTTAAATTTAGTCTTCAGGTGTTCTTAAACATCAGACTTGAATCCAAGTGTTAGAATTATTGAATGCCTTTTTGAAATGAAACGGGTTATAGGGTAGATTGAATTACTGATCTCTAGTCTTTTTTTCTCCCTAAAGTCTGATTTCCTCCCCGCCCCGACCGGGGCTCCGGCAGCCGAAGACCTCCAGGACCAGCCACCACCATGCTGAGACCACTCTCCGCACTCATGAAGGTACTGGCAGAGGGACAAAGCCACGCGGGTTCTGGGGCCGAGACCTCCAAGCCTACTCAGATTGGAGTCGAGCATCTTCCATCCAGATCCTCCAAATTCCAGTAGGCAGGGGTCACACCCACCACCTGGCCCCCTGGCGCCGTGTAATCCCATCAGCGGCCAAGACTCAGAGACTATAAAATCCAGATCCCGGAACTGCGTGGCTGCATTCGCGGCCGCGCGACATCTTATCAGAACTTTTTTTTTTATGACATCTTATTATCTCATTCCTACTTTGGCCAAATTTGCAGGCTATCGAATGTAGCCTGCCCACAGGGCAGAGTCTGGCAAACTCCCCGTGGCGTACCAAATATGCCAAATACCAGTAACAATGATGGGTCTCATTCTCCTAAAGAGCCTTGAATATAATCTCAGGGATAGGATGAAAGAGACGTTACTGGGGCCTGCTCGAAGCAATCGACGAATAACAGGATGATGAAATGATGAAATGAAAGTCTGATTATACATTTATACATACCTTGCCCTATCACTGTCACTGTCCTCTCATTGTTTATCAATTTGCTCGAGTGCGCCCAGTAACGTCTCCATTATGAGACTTCTTGTTACTGTGTTTGGCATATAGAACACATCACGGGTAGCTTGCCAGGCTTTGCCGTGTGGGAGAGATACTCTCAGTAGCTTGCCGGGCTCTCTGAGAGGGGCGGAGGAATCGAACTCTGGTCGGCCATGTTGGCCGCTTGCAAGGCAAATGCCTTACCCACTGTGCTATCGCTCCAGCCCACCTTCCCCTATGGTGGCTGGAATCATCTTGATTCACCCTGACCTTGGGCATGTTGTGTTCTGGAAATGGGAGAGTTGTCCAAAGTTTGGATGATATCAGGGATCAAGGTAGAGGTTTGGAGTATCCAAGTCTATCTGGACCTGCACTCTTTGGCCTCCTAACTTTCCCTATTGAGAGTCAACCTAGCCACTACCCTGACCATCAGTGAATTTAGATAAATTGAACCAGAGCTGACCACACTGCATGAGAAATTTAGCTTACTGTGACCAACACTATACTCTTTTTCCTTTTCTTTCCTCTCTCTTCCTCTCCCTTCCATCCTTCCTTCCTTTCTTTCTTTCTTTCTTTCTTTCTTTCTTTCTTTCTTTCTTTCTTTCTCTTTCCTTCCTCCCTTCCTTCCTCCCTTCCTCCTTCCCTCCCTCCCTCCCTCCCATCCTCCTTCCCTCCCTTTCTCTCTCCCTTCCTCCCTCCCTCCTTCCCTCCCTCCCTCCCTCCCTCCCTCCCTCCCTCCCTCCCTCCCTCCCTCCCTTCCTTCCTTCATTCTTTCTTTCTCTTTTTCTTTTCTTGTTGTTTGTTTCTGGACCAAATCCAGTAGTCCTCAATGCTTATTCCTTGTTCTGTGCTCAGGGATTTCTTCTGGTGGTGATCAGGGAGCCATATGTGAGGCCAGGAATTATACCAGTGCTGGCTGCATGTAGGCAAGCATGTTACTCACTGTACTCTCTCCAGCTTGTGGTAGTTGTTCTTTTGGTGGCATTATTAGTATATTGTTTTAATTGATGTAAACAGTGGTTCAAGTAAAAATACACCCATTTGATGCTGTTCTTTACATTTGATGTTAGATAATAAATGTCTTCACTTGGGGTACTAAAAGGTTAGTAAATATTGTTTAACTCAGTGATGAGAACGGTTCATTTATTTAATTTCTTCTAGATATTTTATACCATGAAATATTTTTACTGATGTACCTTACAATCATTCTCATGTACCATGTCTTTTAAATGCTGTATGGTTGTGGTTCTCTCCCTTTAAATTTGTTGATATTGTAACACCACCCCACCCCACAATTACATAGTAGTTGGAGATGATTACATTTAGATGAGGTAGTTTTCAGAAAGGATTAGATTTAGATGAGGTCAGGAGGATGGATCAGGAGGACAGCTAGCTAGGTATCTTTCTATCCTCATCTCTCTATCTCCTTCCTTTCTCTGTTCTTCTCTAATTCTCTGCCAGAAGGAGGGTCCTGCTTGTCCTTATTTGAGACTTTAAAATTTTAAGAGTGAAACATGATAAAAGTGAAACTTGACACAAGTGTAGTTGTTAGCCATTTGCAGGGCTGCCTGGAGTTCTAAGGAATCAAGGCATGAGGTACACAAACAAAGCCAGCTCATTGCCAATAAGTCATGTTGTGATATGGAGCAAGTTTTGATGCCTGATTTTATTTCTGGAAGCATATTATCAGGAACAAGTAGATAAATGGTAAGATTTTTAAGCAGATATTTGATGAAACTCATTCAGACTCAGATTTAAAAAGGAAATTCTGTATAATACAGAGTTAAATTCAGGAACTAAAAGCAAGTTCCAGAAAGCTAGTGCTGCTGGTTGGACACCTTTAGAAGCAAATGAGGGATCCCAGGAAGAGAAAAAATATCAATCTCAATTTTGTGTGCTGAGATTGCCTAGATTTTCAGCTTTGGGTTAAAATTGGCTTTGAAATGGGGGACCATTGATGGAAAGATGTCTGTCCAACTTCATAGTGGAGAAAGGCAGGAATATTCTGGTGGTGGTATAATTCTTTGAAAGAGGAGCCAGACATTGCAGCAAGGGTGAAAATATCCAAATAGAATGGCAGGGTGGAAATAGTTCTAAGATTTTAATTATTCGGGGATCATATATTTACAATAACTTTGTCATTTATTGAAAGCTTACTCTCTCTGGGCATGTGACACCACTTGATTTCTGCAATAACTTGATGAGGCAAATAGTATTTTGATATTGCTTCTTATGAATGAAACAAAGTTAGAGAAGATAGATGACATCATACAGACCTCCATGAGAAAGTGTAAAAGTAGTAGATGTTTATACAGACATTCCCCATTTTTTTCATTGGGTAATAAACATTCAGCATATTCTACCCCTCTGCTAGTCCTAGTAATGTATCATGAGGAAAATCAACAAATAACTTTGTTGGTTTTCCTGGACCTTCAATTAAGCACAGTTTAAACTGAAACACAGACAGGTGGACACCTGAGCCTATTCTTTTAATGATTAAATTATGGGTGAGAGGGAAAGGGCATGGATCGAATGAGAGGACAAGGGCACAAAGAAGCATTGGCATTTGATGTTGTCCAGACCGAAAAAAAAAGAGGGAAATCTTTGTTTGCTCTGTCCCAATAGCTAATTGGAATTCATTAATTCTTCTAGTGAGTCCATTCAAGAAGTATTCTTCAAGTCTTTCTCTGCTCTGATTCTGACCCTGATCAAGGTGCTAGGGAATCAGTAGTCGACAAGCACGGAAGCACTCATTCTGCAAGTGCAGACAGACTGAGGAACTGTGAAAAGGATGAATGGGTATCTGAGAGCAACATTAGCAAGGGGGTCAAGGGAGGCTGAGAGCTCAGAAGCATCCTGAGAGGAGAACTGAATATAAGAAGCAGGACTTTATGGAAGAGTAACTCCAAGCCAAAGAGAGAGAAAGTAAATGAAAGACTCTAGAGAAAAAAAACATGATGGCATCCTTCATCCTTCATATCCAAAGTGGGGTCTAGAGTTAAGGGGGCATTTACAGGGCAAGAAGTTGGCCTGGGATAACCAGGTAGATTGGTGTTATTTCATACAGACTTGATGGTTACTGGGAGGGATCACTGATGTGGAAAAGATGACAGAATATTTTCTCTTTAAATGATTGTGGTTTCTGTCTTTGAAGACATACACTCCACAAGACCTATAATAGGCTGCATCTGACCTTCAGTAGGCAAATAGAAACATCCATTATTAAGCCCAGAAGGAGAACGTCCTCAGAGGCACTCTTTTTTTCTGTTTGTGAAATGCAGTGTATTTTGGTTCATTTGGGGGGAACTTACAGCTCAAGCTAAGGGCAAGTGTTCCTTTATGTGTGGGGGGCATGATTTTCCAATTGGAGATGACAATGCTAAAGCATTTTGTTGATAAGATCATTAATGGTTTTTCTAGTTGTTATTAATGTTTTTCATCCATTTATAAATCATGCCTCTGAAAACTGGCCCTGGGGTATAAGTACAAAAATTAAGCTTTGATTATTATAATAAGTAAAGTATTATTAACGAAAGCAATTACAGTTAATAGCTTCAACTAAGGAAAACAAAATGATAGCCTTTAGTGCTTTCCCACTGGGTAAACCAGATTAAATCACTTGCAGAAAATTAAAAAAAAATTTCATTCTCAGTCCCACCAAATGTTCTAACTAGACACTGCCTTTGAATAAGACTATGTCTTATCCATTTCTATTTCCTTTGTTAGAAGAAAAAAACTAAAGCTTGAACTACACCTGGTTATTGATGTTAGTTGCCAAGGTAAGCCTGGATCAGAACTCTCAGGATTTTTATCCAACGTTATTTTCCCATTCTACAGATGAGCTAACTGAGTTCCAGAGCTTAATTCAGCTTTGAGTTCATACCTGTGGGCCTTTAGATGCAGATCAGATTCTTTACTCTTTTGTAACTGAAAATTCTATGGCCTCTCTTAATCGTGCTATGTGATATTCCAATTTTTTAAAGAATGAAAATGGAAATTCATATATATTTGATTTTTTAAAATTATGATTTCTACAACACAAGTCAATGCCAAGCTGTTTAACTTTGTCATGTATTCTAAAGTGATGAGAGAAGACCAAGAGTGGTTAAAGTATTTTGGGGTTACTTTTTTTTGTTCACACACAACAGTGCTCAGGGATATTCCTGACAGTGCTCAGTGGATTATCTGAGGTGCTGGAGACTGGATAGGAGACAGAAGCCTGCAAGACAAGCACTTCACTCACTGTATCTTTGTCCAATTACCCCACAGCTCTCCCCTCGGGATCCCATGTTGATTAAAGAGCTCAGATTTTCTGTAGAACAGAGGGGCACAGAGAAGATATGGGGTGTTTATAGAACTATGTAGCTTTTACTTAAGACTTGACTCAATTCTGATCTTTTGGGTTCCAAACTTCTACGACTTCCCAGTAGAATCGAATGTTATTCTGTGTAGTGAGCACAGGATTGACTTGTTGAAGAAAAAGGGCCACCTCAGAATATCTCCACAACTTCTCTGTCTTTCTTCTTACATAATATAGCTTGTATTTTGCAGCCTGACCAGGCATGAGTTGGCTATTCATAGGACACTAATCGTAATATAATAACCCACATTCTGTTGTCTCCCTGCCTTCACGTAACTTCAAGCAAAGTCTCACTTTCTTTCTTTTCCTTTTTTTGTCGGGGGAGGGGGAGTTTTTGAGGTTACATCTGGTGATGCTTAAGGGCTACTCCTGGCTCTGCATTTAGGAATCATTTCTGGCGGTGCTCGGGGGACCATATGGGATGCCAAGGATTGAATCTGGGTCAGCCCCATACAAGGCAAATGTCCTTCCTACTGTGCTATCACTCTGGCACCCAACAAAGTCTGACTTGCTAAAGTCAGGTCAGGAGTCCTTACCTGTGTGTGCCAGCTGGATGCTCCTGTCCCTAATCTCCTTAGCTTCCTGATCTGCTCCGGCTCCCTCCCCAACATCCACTGAAGTTCCTGCTGACTTCCCAGAAGCAGAGTTTCAGATCTCTGTAACTGCTGTCCCCGTGGTCACCCCAACCACCACCTAAGCCTGACCCAATCAAACTATTCTCTCACCCCAAATGGGCCTATCTGAAGGGAAAACATACACAGGAGATCACCAAGGGATTAAATTACAGACTACTTAGCATCATGGCTGAAGATGACTGCTCTGTCATCTTTATACAGGAAGTGTCATCCCTCAAAGGAAGGGCTATTTTTATTACCTTTACTTTCAGTGAAGTAAATTTATTTTATTTAGAGAAATACGAGGAGAGAGAAAGAGAAAGAATTACATACGCAAGAGAGAAAATTTGCTTCTTCAGAGGGGAAGAAACCGAGAGAGAGTAAATAAATCTCAGGTTAAGATGTGGGCTAACCTCCAAGGTACAGAGTTCATCCCATGTGCCTTCTTTATGAAGCTCGTTTATAGTAGGGTTTTTCCAAAACTTCCCTCCTTGAGGAATTGTCAAGGGAAAACAAAACAACAACAACAAAAAAAAACCTTGAATACTTGGTCTTTTCATATTATTTTTTTTTATCTTTCGATCTGCTGGTAGAAGAGGCCTACATTTAAAGAGCTATTACATGATAGCTTCTCAGTTCCATATTGCAAACCATAATGACCAGAAGAAAAGAGAGAGAGTAAGAGACAGGGGGAAGAGGAAAAGTACCTACCATAGATGCAAGCTGGGGAGGGATGGGGGGTTGCAGGGTGAGGGGTGAGTGGACAGTTGGACACAGTGGTGGGAGGGAAACTGGGGACATTGGTGGTGGGAAATATACACTGGTGAGGGGACAGGTATTTGAACACTATGACTGAAATCTAATCATGAACAACTTTGTAACCATGGTGAGTCGATAAAAGGAAGGAAGGAAGGAAGAAAAAAAAGAAGGGAAGCAAGGAGGAAGGAAGGAAGGAAGGAAGGAAGGAAGGAAGGAAGGAAGGAAGGAAGGGGCCTAGCCTTTTCTTGGAGGTGTCTCATTTTCTCCATCCCCATATTTTAGCTCAGGAGTTTGATCCCAGAGAGCAAAGAGTAGCACAAGTGACGCCCAGCCTTGCTAGTTGGACAATGAGTTCCAGCTAACTGTATTTCTCCAGAGTATGGGCAGGTGAGACTAAATTACTAAATTACTAAAGGGGAAGGTTTATGAGGGAGGAATGTTTCGACTTCCTTTCAGGGTCAAAACTGTTCCTCACAGTAAATACAAACCAAATGGCACCTGGCTCGCCCCATTCACACCCCTAGGATGGCAGATTCTAACAGAGCTAGTGAGGAGGGCTGCAGAAGATATAAAAGAGATATTCTTTGAAAAGCCTTTCCTAGAAGGGGAGCAAATGTTTCTGCAAACTCCTTGTTCTGGGAAAGAATTCAATGTGTTAGAAGAACAAAACAAAGCAAGCAGTTGCCTTTCGTTCGAGGCAAGCGCAAAAGCTTTGCTTTTGTGAAATGCTGACAACGCGTGCAGAGAGTGACCAAATGCAGTGACTTCAGCTCTATCATGCAAGGCCTGATGGGATACGGAGGGAGGGTCTGAGCTGCACTTTGAGAACAGAGATGGACAGAGTAAAGCCAATGAGATATAGAGTGAATTCTGGTTATCAAAGGACACATGCCAAAGGCAGATACGTGAAAATGGCTCTGTGGGGCACCTGAATAGTGCAGTGTAGTAGAAGGGCAGCGTGATGGAAAGAAATGTACAGGACTCATGTATGTCTTTCCAAACATGGGGAGGTGATTGAATTAGTTCAGACCATGTGGGGGAGTTAATTGGCATGTTGGCTTTGTCAAACTATGACACTAGATAACGTGTTTTCTCTGTAGAAACCATGGCGTGGAATGACACATCTATTTCCTTCTTTGGATTCTTTTCCCTTGAGGTGTGTCTCTTTAACTTGCTTGACCATTGGCCCAGGAGAGCCAGTAAATTCCTACCAATCACCATGGGTTATATAAATGAACTCATTTTTCTGGAGAGACTCAGGTTTCAGATTGCTTTTCCTCTGCTCCCTCCAAAAATTCTGAGGGTTTCTAATTGACCTCTTTGCCTTGGTCATGTTATTTCTTGCACTTCCTTCCTGGCAGGCTTCCAAACCTCCTGGTAACCAAGAAGAGGCTACAGTGTTTAGACATTATCCCCTCTGCGAACTGACTCACTGATGAAAAGTACTTTTCTCCCATGGACTTATTAATTAGATAACATTTGATCCAGGTCTTGACCCATTAGAGATTACTGGAACTGCGTGGAAAAATGGTTGTGTTTAAGCCCTCTCCAGCCTATACAAAGTGAAGGTGCCCTTGTATCAGCCATGAGAACTTCCTTACTCCCCGGGTCCCTGTTATTCGATCTTATTCTTTTTTTCCCCCTTACCATAGAGACTGACCACAAATTTGTTGAGCATGACTCATCATATACAATGCCCCTCTGCTGTCATGCACTAGTGCTTCCAGAACATGCAAGGCTTAGCAATATCAAATGCCATTACACAGTCAATAAAGTTTCAGGGAAAATCACACAGAGGTGACCTCATTGTTCACGTGCAGATGGGCCCCCTGCCTGAGACCTCAATCTACATCCTACACATGGACAAGGTTAGAGAGTCTGTGTGCCCTCCACACATCCACACAGCTGTGGTGAAGCAATTATGGACCTGGATGTCATACTCTTCAGAAAGTTTTCTGTCCTCTTTCCACACAATGTTTCTCAACCTCTGCTGACTTTGTTTCCCTTAGCCTCCACACCTTCTATTGGTTTTCCCCCACCCCCACGTTGATTTCCATGATTTTTGCCTTTGATTCCTTTGTAATATCTTGTCTTGAGAAATGAACAAAGGCAGGTGCAGAAGTCAGGCCTTTAAGGATTCTTAGCTCACTTCACTTACTGTTTTGAGCTAGATCATTTAACAAGTTACACCCAACTCTGCTAAAAGAAGTATAAGGAAATGTAACAATTATAAGTGTAACTCAAACCAAAAAGGTGGCAGCAATTATAAGTGTTAAAGTAGGTAACCTATAAGGCACGCACAAAGGGAAACAAAAATTTTTGTTAGATACTGTATTTTTGGTTCTGGTGGTGGCTGATTCTGGAGGTCTTCGGCTGCCGGAGCCCTGGTCGGGGCGGGGAGGGAAACTCAACCCGCTCCCCTCCAAGGGGCCCTGGCTAGGCACGGGGACAGGAGACTCTGCACTATTCTCTTCCTGGATCTGGGTTTTATAGTCTCTGGGTCTTGGCCGTTGATGGGATTACACAGACCAGGGCTCCGGCAGCCAAAGACCTCCAGAACCAGCCACCACCATGCTGAGACCACTCTCCACATGCATGAAGGTACCGGCAGAGGAACAAAGGCATGCAGGTCCCAGGGCTGAGATCTCCAAGCCTGCTTGGATTGGGGCTGAGCATCCTCCACCCAGATCCTCCATATTCCAGTAGGCAGGGGTCACACCCACCAACTGGCCCCCTGGCTCTGTGTAATCCCATCAACGGCCACGACTCAGAGACTATAAAACCCAGCTCCTGAAAGCACGCGGCCTCATTCGCAGCTGTGGACAGCTTATTATCTCATCCTTACTTTGGACAACCTGGCAGGCTACCAAATGTAACCTGCCCACACGGCAGAGTCTGGCAAACTCCCCATGGCGTACCCAATATGCCAAATACCAGTAACAATGATGGGTCTCATTTTCTTAACCCTGAAAGAGCCTTGAATATGGCACATTTTAAAAATCTCAGGGATAGGACAAAGGAGACGTTACTGGGGCCTGCTTGAGGCAATCGACGAACAAGAGGATGGTCGTGATCGTGATCGTGATCGTGACTGTATTTTTGAATAGGATAGTGTGATCAATCTATAAAAGGGCCACATTTCATTTTCCTAGTTCTTGCCAGAAATAGTATATTTTAATAAACAAAAAAGACTCCATGAGTGAGGTGATGCTAATTAACTTATTAATGATTGATTCATGAGTCAAATAACTAATGACTAGTTTAGAAGTCCATTTACAAATCACTTAGTTCAACAATTCACCTGGCAAGGCTCTGCAATTAACTGATGGAATATCAAGTCACCTCACTTGAAAACCCTCTGGAATATTACTTGCTTAGGCCTCCAGGTATAATCAGGTAGCACTGTAGCACTCTGTCCTCCTGTTGCTCATCAATTTGCTCCAGCGGGCCCAGTAACATCTCCATTGTGAGACTTCTTGTTACTGTGTTTGGCGTATGAAATACATCAGGGGTAGCTTGTCAGGCTTTGCCCTGCAGGGGAGATACTCTCCGTAGCTTGCCAGGGTCTCCGAGAAGGGAGGAGGGATCGAACCCGGTCTCATGCATGGCAAATGCCCAACCGCTGTGTCTCACACAGCAGCTCTTTTTATTTTTCTGGCTTTTGGGATCACAGACGGATGATCAGGGGTCCCTCTGGCTCTGCACTCAGGAATCACTCCCGGTGGTATTCAGGGGACCACAGCGGGTGTCAGGGATTGAACCTGGTCAGCCGTGCAGCGAGGCAAATGCACTCCCTGCTGTACTATAACTCCAGTCTCTCTTTTTCCTTTTACTATTCCTTTTCTGGGGTCAGTGTGTCTGACACCCTGCAGTGCTCAGGCCTCACTCCTGGCTCTGCAGCCAGGGGTCACTCCTGGTGGTGCTGGGGGTTTTCTCCGGCCTGCTGTGCTGTCTCTCCAGGCCCGCTTCCTGACTCTTCACCGCAGTGGGGGACGTGCTGTGCACTGGCGTCCCCGGCGCTAGTACCACAGGAGTGTCTGTGTGCGGTGGCACCAAGCCTGCACCCTAAAGTGGGTGAGTGTCTCAGTGGCACACCAGAGGTTCAGGCAGCTGGCGGGTCTGCCGTGAGCAGGGTGTGTCTTGCTCCGTAGCGGTGGCGTTTGTTGCTAGAGATCAACACTGAGAACTCGAGAGCCAGAAAAGCTGTGTCGGCCAGCGCCCTTGCTCCCCAGTCCCGCGGCTCTTGTTGATGAGACCAGTGGGCTGTTCATGATGCTGATTTTAGGTCGTACAGTGAAGAAGTGTGTCGACGCGGTGAGATGGTATTTCCCAGATGGCTGTTGGCGGGAGATCAGGCAGGGTGTGACGGAGAGCAGGAAAGCGCAGAGGGATGGATCCATACGGACACTCCCTGCTGAGAAACCGCCCTGGGCACTGCCAGGAGAGAGAGGGATGGGAGAGAGGAGGAAGACACTACCACAGCAGGGTTGGAAAAATAGCATATCTGCAGGGCATTTGCCCTGCACTTGGCTGACCCATCCCCACATATGGTCCCCCGAACCCCGAAGAGTGATAATGAGGTACAATCAAGTATTGTAGTTCTTAAGCTTTTGCGTCCATTCAAGTTTATCCCCCTGTTGTTCCCAACTATTGATGTAGGCTTCTTTATACCCTTCCTTAATTTTGATAAACGCTTAGCTTTAACAATTTGAATCAGTTTCAAAATCAGCTTTTTTTTTGACAGAAAAACAATAAAAGTGATCCATGACATATAGACCCAGAATTAGTTTGTTTTCTCCTTCTGTGTGAACTTTTTATTTCCTTTATTTAGAGTTTTCTCCATATCTTGTTAACAATCTGAGCTTACATACTCAGAGTATAGAACATATTCCACTTGTCTTCAAGCATTTCTTCCAGGTATTAAAGTATATACTCTCCTGTTTACCTTTCTTTTGAGAATAGCAGTTCTGTATTTTCTACATGAGAACACTGTCTCTTATTCATGATCAAACGACTACAACACACTGGCATGTTTTTTTCCCAGGATATTTTTATTGATTTTGATTGTCATATTCGGCAAAGAGAAACAGGAGAGCATATGGGGTTAAAAACTCTGCTTCACTCTTTCTTGCTTGGAAGACTGACTCTGTATCTTTATAAATTTAAATAAGTTATTTTACTTTCTCTATCCCTTTATTTTCTAATTTATATAATGTTTAAAACCCATCACTAGAACCATATTGTGCACATTAAACAATTTAATTCCCATAAAGCGCTTTTATGAATAACTGCTCCAAACTAAGCAGTCTATAATTGCAAGCTGTTATTTAGTACCTTGGCTGGTCTGCTTTTCTGTCATCTGTCATTTGTAGTTCTTTCCATAATTCTGCAATGTCTAGACGAGTGTTACTACTAGGAACCGCAAGATAACAAAACCATTTAAAAATCTCAAACTTAGTCGTTTTATAATCCACAAACCAACATTGCTGCTTGCCTTCAAACACAGGTGCCATGTTTTAGGAAAAAGCTGAATTTCTAGAGGATTAAACAAAGAAGAAGAATCTTCTATACCCAAGTAATTTCATCTCACAACTAGATTGAAGTTATAGACCACAATTTCCCAAGAGTTCAAGGATTCACTCTCTTCAAATCTGGGCTGAGGGAAGTGGAATCCTTCCCGCAGACATGAGGCCATGAGTTTGATGCCCAGCACTGCCCCTCATGCTGTATGCCATCCTGGAGACACTGCTCATTGGCACCACAGCCACGTTTGTGTGACACTCCTCATCACTACAACAACAAAGAGAAAGGAAGGCGGGAAAGAGTTATAGTAGAGCAGGCAGGCAGCTTATTCTGCACATAGCCCACTCAGGTTCAATCCCCAGCACTCTATACAGTCCCCTGAGCACCACCAAAAGTGATCCCTGAATGGAGCACTAGACACCATCTAGTGTGACTCAGAAACAACAACAAAAAGAGGGAGAAAGAGGAAAAAAGAAAGGAAGAATAAAAGGTAGGAAGGAAGGAAGGAAGGAAGGAAGAAAGAAAGAAAGAAAGAAAGAAAGAAAGAAAGAAAGAAAGAAAGGAAGAAAAAGGACAAGATGTTCTGGGTACCAGGGTGCTGCTTTAATAATTTTCCTTGTGCCAACTGTATTCCTTTAATACCTCCTTAATTAGCCGATGCTACTCTCCCCCACAGATGCACAGTAAGCTCAG
Source organism: Sorex fumeus (assembly GCF_029834395.1). Taxonomy (NCBI): domain Eukaryota; kingdom Metazoa; phylum Chordata; class Mammalia; order Eulipotyphla; family Soricidae; genus Sorex; species Sorex fumeus. The sequence goes on along the minus strand of NW_026606134.1, from coordinate 3,993,453 downwards.
AGATATGCTGAATAAGTTCATGAAAAATGACTACTCTAATGCACTGATGTCTGCTGTGTATGCCAGTGGCTCACATTTGGATGTGGCTTAACCAAAATTGCAGCTGCAGCATCAGCCTGTTACTTGATTTTCTGTTCCTTTCTTACTCTCAATGAGTTCGGTCACCCTCCCATTGGAATGAGAGCATGCTCTTTGTTCCACAGAATCCAGCACCTCGTAGGTGTTCTGTAAATGTTGTCTCAGTAGACAACTAGGCATCAAGTCTCCTACAATTAGTTTGCCCAGTGAAGTTTCATATGCATTTTGGAGGGAAACAATTTTCTAGAAATTGAAATTTATCAGGTAAGAAAATATCAGGTTTATTGAAATTTTGAGGGTGTTGTTATCCCTGTACCTGGCACTTGTATACTAATTAGGGTTTAATCCTAAAAATTCTATGGAATAAAGATTGGAAACTCCAATATATATCATACCAGTTTTTAGGGACCTTGGTTAATTTTCCCCAAATAGGAGTAAAGCCAGACTATAGCTGTGTACTTTGATTTAAGCCTTAAGTCACACCACCAAATGCATCACTGTTTGTGTGAATAACAAAACTAACAGAACTAATGAGCTTCTTACTATCAAGATTTTTCTAATCAATTTAGCAAGTAGAGTGGAGTAAACATAAATCTGCCCCGGGCACCATCTTTACAAATGCAAAGAAGTCAGTTGTTCAAGAACTGTGTTAATTCTTGAATCAGATAAATGTTTCAGTGGTTTGGGCACTTGCCTTGCACACAGCCAAGCCCAATTCAATTCCCTATACCACATATGGTTCTCTGAGCAGTATCAGGAATGTTCCCTAAGCACAGAGCCAGGAGTAAGCCCCGAGCATAGCTGGGTGTAGCCCTTAAAAATTATATATTTATAATATATATTATTATTAGCATTATATATATCATTACATATTATATATATATAGTGTTAATTCTGAGTTCTGAGTAGCCTTCCTTCTATTTTTCAATGACCTCTATAGTTCTGAAGGAAAATTTATCCTGAGCTGGATCAGTGCTTTGTTAGGCTGTAAAGTAAAAGAAGATAATCAAAGATTCTTTCCTCCTTAAAAAAATTGTGTGAGGGGGTAGGGGAAAAGGGAGGGTGCACCCAGTTGTGTTCAGGACATAATCCTAGCTCTGTGCTCAGGAATCACTCTTTGCAGTGCCGGGGGATTCTAGGAGGAGAAATCCAGGGGACACATATCTATTAGCTGCATGTAAGCAATAGTCCTACCCACTGTACTATCTCTCTGGCCCTATTTATTTTTCATTCTTTATTGATATTCCACACAATTCCAAACCTCTGGATTTACAACCTGGAATGTGTTATATGTTATTTACACAGATTGTAAAAAGACTAGATATTTCTCTGATTAGAAAAAAATTGCTTCTAACTATGGAAACGGTCAGGATGTAATACAGGTTAGAGATGAAGTCAGATTACCTAGACCGCAGTCGCCTTCCTGACTTACCTGAGTGACATGCACAGTCTAAAGGGTTTGTCAGTCTGTGTGTCCATATAGATCTCAATTTCTCTATCTAAGCATTCCCTTTTTATTTGGGGGATGCCTCCCAAGCAATGATTGGAAGACCGGGGGCCCCACGCTTGATTCCTCAGCCAGTCGGGCTAGTGGTTCAAAGCAAGGGCCCGGGATGTGGTGCTTCCGTGGTATCTGTGCCAAGGAATCTTCAGAGCTGCAACTGGCAATACTATGGGGTATTTTTGATGGCAGACATCAATCTGGGCTCTACTACCAGCAAGACATGCACTGTAACCACTGTGCTATCTTGCCATCCCCTAAATATTTTAGAGTATATTAATTTCCTCCTCAGTGTAATCATACTTGGTTGAAGGCCTCCCTGGGTAATCCATAAAAATATCTCACTGCTCTAGGTTAAGTTTAGCAATTATTTTATTACATTTCCAACAGAGTAATGATAAATAAGTCTTTTAATCATTATCCACCTTGCATGTCTTTTAATGAATCTCTCCTGACTGAACTAATTAGAATCTGTGTATTTTGTTGGACTTCCAGGAAATCAAATGAGCAACTTTTCTCTCATCATGGAAAAGGTTACTCTGTGTACACACACCTGTCTGTATTTCTGTTATATTCCCCTAGACTTCTCTCTGTTCTTTTTAACATTTCTATCGTATAAGGCACTACTCCCAATTAGTAAACCATTTACTAGGTCCTATTAAAAGATATAATAAACAAGGATCTATTTTCCTACTTTTGTAAACATAGATCTCTCTCTCCAGATATAAATACATAATAGAGACAAATAGTTACATAATAGAGACACTAGATGAATGCATCATGAAGTATAGATAGATATAACTCTCTTGGTTTATTTGCTGCAGGGTTCCTGGAACTATGAAATAAGAAAATTAGTCCAATCAACACGGTCCTTTTCCATAATATTACAAAAGAAATGGAAACCAATTATGTATTATTTAGTTATACTAATAGGATGAAGGGACCTTTCAGCTTTAAATAGATTTCTTTTAATATAGATACTCAATTTCAGAAACTGGTCGTGTTCCTAACGTGTATTTTGAAGTATCCTCTGTTTTGTTTTAAGCTAGATTATGAGAAACATTGGCATAGTCATATACATTTAGAGAAACTCCAAAATGAGGCTAAAGTATCTATTATAGGTCCACAACAAAGTAATCCAACTACTAGTTTGTCTGGGCAGCTCTCAAATCCACTTGATCCTGCTCCAGATGTTTCCTGTATCCTGTGAAGTAAGTTCCCAAAGAGTAAAATCCCAAAAACCTCCCTCTGCTTAACTTTAGGTGCTAAGCAGTCGTCGTCATCAATGAATATCTAGAGTAGAAGTTCAGTTACCTAATTGGCTTCCTTTGCCAGATGTGGAGCGGATGATTGAATACTATTGTGTTTGTGTTTTTTTCTGAGTCCCTTATGCTATGCACTCCTTCGATTGTGCTGGATGTCTCTTATACTCATTTCTGGAAGTTGCTTTTCTGATGTCTTGAGTCAGGTCATGACAGGTCAAAAAAAGCTCAACATTCCTTTTCCTTTTGCCATTTTCCATACCAAATTCCTTGTGGCCTGAATTTAGGAAGGAAAAACAAAAGACCAGAAATCAGGTTGTCGTTTTGCCATTGCTTGAGTCCCATTAATATCCCCCTGCCTGAAAAAGTATGACCTGGACTGAGACACGATGATTTTCCCTTCCGTTCCCTGGAAGCCTCAAAACCCACACCCGTTTCCTCTTTGGCACAATCATTGCATTTTCAAACCCCATATTGCTTTGGGAAATGTCTAATCAGATTTTTGGAAATATGCTGAGTTTCAACTGAAGGTCAATGGCATCTCCTTTTATTTTAGCTATTCCATCACCCTCAACAAATGAAAAAAGTTTTCATACCTCTCTGAACCATCTTTCCTTCTCTTCTATCCGAAGAACTTTATTTATATAAAACCAAGACTTTGTTTTAAAGCACTATATTGAAATTGGTGTTTTTCACTGTAATCTTTTTCATGGTTTTACTTTGCACGGCCTATAGTCTTATTATTTGAGTATATCCAGAATGTATATGTTGAAAACCTAAATTTTGAAGTATGGTAATAAGAGACAGACCACTACAGAGCAGATTAGAACAAGAGAAGAGTTCTGGTGAGTGGGATTAGTACCCCATAAAAGAGATCCTAGAGTTCTCCCCTGCCTTTAATTCTATGTGAGGATGCTATGAGAAAACTAATTATAAGGAGGAATACTTTCTCAGACACCAGATTTACCTGCAACTCATCCTTGATTTGTCAGTGAATAGAACTTCTGAGAAATAAATTGTTGTTAAAAACACTCAGTACATGGTATTTTATTATAATAGGGTGAAGAGAGTAAGGCTTATGAATCAAATTTGGAGAATCTCAAGATATGGAAAGCACACTTGTCTACAAAACAGGCATTAATATTATTTCCCTCAAAGTTTTAGGGTATGCTATATGAGAACTTAAAAATATTAACTTCAATTTATTTACTCTACTCTTTTATTTTTAGTTGTATTTATTTTTAAATATATAGATTTATTTATTTTACTTGGGCTGGAGTGACAGCATAGCTGTAGGGCGTTTGCCTTGTATGCAGCCGGCTGGGCTGAGCCGGGATCAATTCCTCCGCCCCTCTCGAAGCCCGGCAAGCTACCAAGAGTATCTCACCTGCACAACAAAGACTGGCAAGCTACCCGTGCCATATTCAATATGCCAAACACAGTAACAATGAGTCCCACGATGGAGACGTTACTGGGCCCGCTTGAGCAAATCCATGAACAATGGGAGCACCACGCACCGTGCATTTATTTTATTTATATATTCATTTTGTACTGTTTCTAATAATTTTGGTGGTAACAGAGAAAACAGGCAAAGTCCCAAATTTCTTCAAAGGTGGCTTCTAACACAATAAGCTCTCAAGCTTTTAGAATTAAAAACGTTATACCTGACAACATACAGCCCAAGAGAAGGACCACATGGAGTGCGGGAACCACAGATCCCGGAGGAAAAAAAAAAAAACAGATTCCAAAAAGAGCCGAGATCACTGGGAAGTCCCAGATGGGGGAGGTACCGCATCCTGCCACCCCAGATGGAACCCCGGTGACCAGAAGCCTCTACAAGCACAGCTCGAGTATGCGGGAACTGGGACTTTTTCTCAAATCTGCCGGGACTACAGCTCCCAGGTAACCTCTGATTCCGGAAGTCACGCCCACAGCCCGCCCCCCAGCACCATCTTTACAACATACAGCCCAAGAGAAGGACCACATGGAGGGTGGGAACCACAGATCCCGGAGGAAAAAAAAAAAACAGGTTCCAAAAAGAGCCGAGATCACCTGGGAAGTCCCAGATGGGGTAGATACCGCATCCTGCCTCCCCCAGATGGAACCCCGGTGACCAGAAGCCTCTACAAGCAGAGCTCGAATATGCGGGAACAGGGACTTTTTCTCAAAACCGTGTGGCCGCATAAGCGGCCACATAAGCATAAGCAGCCGTGCAACATCTCTCTATATACAAAGTGATCAATGGGAAGTAAACCACCCAACCTTTCTCCCTGAAAATCAGAGTTAAGTTTGGAGCACGGCCACAGCCCCAGAAACACAAGGACTTAATGCAGAACCCAGCAGCTTGGAGCAGAAAAGTGAACGGACTATGCGTTAATCCAGGCCATCATATCTGCCCGTAGGGGAAAGGGTGTTGCCCCATTCGCCCTCTCTTCTCTGGAAAGAAGGATGGCGGCCGCATGAGAGCCTTTTGGGCAGAAGGTATGAGCTGGGGGTGTGGGGGCGACTAAAACCTCATGGGAAGGGGGGCGTTCCGGTCCGTCCTTCACGCCCTACCGAGGTCACCAGTTGCCCCCCACGAGCCGCTCTCCAGCACGGCCACAGCCCCAGAAGCACAAGGACTTAATGCAGAACCCAGCAGCTTGAAGCAGAAAAGTGAAAGGACTATGTGTTAATCCAGGCCATCATGTCTGTCCGGAGGGGAAAGGGTGTTGCTCCCTTCCGCCCTCCTCCCTCTGGAAAGAAAGATGGCGGCCGAAGTGGAGCCTTGTGGACAGCAGGTATGAGCCGGGGCTGTGGGGGAGACTAAAACCTCATGGGAAGGGGGGTGTTTCGATCCGTCCTTCACGCCCTACCGAGGTCACCAGTTGCCCCCCAAGAGTGGCTCTCCAGCACAGCCACGGCCCCAGAAGCACAAGGACTTAATGCAGAACCCGGCAGCGTGGAGCAGAAAAGTGAAAGGACTATGTGTTAATCCAGGCCATCATGTCTGTCCGGAGGGGAAAGGGTGTTGCCCCATTCTCCCTCTCCTCTCTGGAAAGAAAGATGGCGGCCGCATGGGAGCCTTGTGGACAGCAAGTATGAGCTGGGGGTGTGGGGGCGACTAAAACCTCATGGGAAGGGGGGCATTCCGGTCCGTCCTTCACGCCCTACTGAGGTCACCAGTTGCCCCCCACGAGCCGCTCTCCAGCATGGCCACAGCCCCAGAAGCACAAGGATTTAATGCAGAATCCAGCAGCTTGGAGAAGAAAAGTGAACAGACTATGCGTTAATCCAGGCCATCAAGTCTGCGGAGGGGAAAGGGTGTTGCCCCATTCGCCCTCTCTTCTCTGGAAAGAAGGATGGCGGCCTCATGGGAGCCTTGTGGACAGCAGGTATGAGCCGGGGGTGTGGGGGCGACTAAAACCTCATGGGAAGGGGGGCGTTCCGGTCCGTCCTTCACGCCCTACCGAGGTCAACAGTTGCCCGCCACGAGCCGCTCTCCAGCACGGCCACAGCCCCAGAAGCACAAGGTCTTAATGCAGAAACCAGCAGCTTGGAGGAGAAAAGTGAAAGGACTATGTGTTAATCCAGGCCATCATGTCTGTCCGGAGGGGAAAGGGTGTTGCCCCATTCGCCCTCTCCTCTCTGGAAAGAAAGATGGCGGCCGCATGGGAGCCTTGTGGACAGCAAGTATGAGCCGGGGGTGTGGGGGCGACTAAAACCTCATGGGAAGGGGGGCGTTTCGGTCCGCCCTTCACGCCCTACCGAGGCCACCAGTTGCCCCCCACGAGCGGCTCTCCAGCACAGCCATGACTCCAGAACACAGAAACCAATTTCTTAACTATCTGACTTTCAGTAGAAATACTTCCAGGGTCAATAGGTAAAATAGCAGAAATCCAAAACCAATATTTAATTCTTGAACCCAGCTGTAGAAAGCAAATCACTTCACAATACTTTTTCAGCATGTCTGATTTGGGCGGAGTAAACTCTAAATAATAGTGGTGAATCTTTTATTGAAACAGTGAATCTAATCAAAGCAGATAGAGTGTTAACTAGAATTCATCTGCCTCACAGGGACTGGGAGGGGTGGGGGTGGGGTTTTATTGGGGTTCTTCATGGTAAAAAATAAGTATTGGTAAAGGGAAATGTGTTTGATATTTGCATGACTGAGACCTAAACCTGAAAGCTTTGTAACCTTTCCCACAGTGATTCAATAAATAAAAAAAAAAAAAAAGAAAAAGAAAAAAAAACCGTCATACCTTCCCTCCCACACACTAAAAAAAGGAAAAGAAAACCACCTTACTTTCAACTGCCTCACATCACTCCACTGTGAACTATTAAGATTTAAGTTGTTTCTCTGGAGCAATAAATCTTACTGATTTATTTTTTGGTCATTCTATTTGCCACTTCTTAAAGTTCTGTTGAAACAATAATATAAAGTAAATTTGTTATGTGCCTAAGGGGGCAGGTTGGGGACGCGAGGGGGAAAGAGGGGATACTGATGGAGTGAAGGTCACGCTGGTGGTGTCGGAACACTAAATGCCTGAAACAACTGTATAATGAATAACTTTGTAAATCATGGTGTTTTTAATAAAAATGAAATTTAAGAAAACATTATAATGTTTAAATTCCTTATGTTTTTATCTATGCAGATTTATTTTATAGAAACACTGATATTTAAGTAAGAAAATTGCCAATTGGCTGCTTCTTCCTATTGGAGGCTTGTTTGCTGGCTGATGTAAGAGGTCACTGTGCTCAGTTCTATTTTAATTCGTTGAGGCAAATGATTTCCAGTGCTATCCATGAGAGATTAATATCTGTGTTTGATGCTTATTGGGTAGAAACTGTTTTAGTGTTCTTGTTTGCTTTGTTTTGTTTTGAGTCCATATGTGGCAATGCTCTTGATTGCTCCCAGCAGTGCTCAGAGAAGTAGAGAACAAAGCAGAACTGTGACTCAACTCTGGATATCCTGGTGAAAACATGTACTAAGTATATTGAGTTTTATCTTTGCCCCTCACAATCTCCCTTGAAAACACTCGTCCCATAATACTTACATATCACAAGTTTCACATAATGTTAGCTCGTTTTCCCATCTTCTATCTCGTTGGCTCACAGCTATATGTATACTGAACTCAAATCCTTTCCATCCTAAATCAGAGTTCTTCATTTTTTAGGACAATGTTTCTCCTAGAAATGATTTTATATTAATTGAAGTACTTGATGACAACAGACACTATATTTCCTTATTAAGTGATTCCCCTGTCCCTTGTAGAATGTATTTTACCCATCCTTAGATATAACACTTGTTTGCATTCTTATAAATTTAAAATTTCTAAGGAACTCAGATACTTGTCTAGTAGTAATAATTTAAAGTATAAATAAACAAAAAGACAACAACACATTTGGAAAAGATAAGATGAATAATTTAAAAGTTATTCATATAAATAAATTATAGTTTAGAATTAAAATTTAAATTAATACAAATTAAATATATTCTATAATTTATTTTATAAGGATAAAATAAGAATAATTTTAAATTATTCATTATTTCATATTTTATAATTTATTTTATTTGGAAAAATAGTTTGTAAACTATAAATAATTTTTAATTATTCATATAAAAAAACAATGATTTTAAAATAATTTCCCAATGTGGTAGTGCTAAATATTTGCTGACTAAAACATAAATCAAATAAGATTCTAATTTAGGTGATAAAATGGAGGAGGAGGTCTTATTGTTCATTTACAACTTTACCTGTGAAATAGATTAGAAATCAATTTTTACAGTAAAAGAAAATCAATTCAAATCCCTTATTGAACGTGCCATAATGATCCACAAAGTACAAACACCTTTAATGCTCATGTAAAAGCCATAACAATTCATTCTAAGTTTGTAAAAATGCATAGGCTCTATCTATTATTTGATGTATGTATTAACCAATTAACATGCTCAGATGATTTCCACCCAAGAATAGATGGTGGAATTTGAACAAGTTACAAACATGCATGTCATATTATGTAACAACAATTATGGGGTTTTTTTTTTTTGGATGGGTACTCAATCGTTGTATAACTGAAACCCAAGCACAAAAATTTGTAAGTCTACAACTGCACCTCATGGTGTTTCACTAACAATTATGTTTTAATACATACAACAATTAATCCCAGCAGAAAACTTAAAGTCAAAGAGTTGCAAATGTATGCCATTCGTTAGGTAATAAAGAACCAAGAGGATTATCTGTTGGTGCTGGTTTTGGGGAAACTGCATTATGAAGGGTCTTCTCATGAACTCATCCTACTCACTTAAAATAAATAAAAATTAGAGTGTGTGTTGAGCCAGGGCTTACTTTAGCATAACACGTACATCTTTATATAAACAATAGTTTTTTAAAACTTTATTTTTCCCTTTAACTTTGAAAACTCCCACTTTACCTCTTCATCCCTGATGATCTGTGTATTACTTCACTTCAACAATAACACAGTCTTTGATGATTATCTCTTTGTCCATCTACTTATTCTGCAAATCCATTCAGAAGTCACTAAATATTCTGCATTATTTTCTGTTAAAACTGGAAAACTGATTTATTCTCTGGGACTTTCTCTAAGCTTATTATTTTTATAATAATTTCTTCTCTTTTATGATTATATTATTCCTCTTCATTGGATTATTTACTCATTATGTATTCATATATATTATACTATTATCTATTTTTTAAACATCCTTCACATATCATTTGCCTTTAAAATATGTCTTTGCCCGGTCTTCTTCCACCCCAGGTCAGTCATTATTTGAATCCAGGACTTGACTTTTCCTGTATATGTGACCCAGGCATATTCTAGGACCTTGGGACTCCCACCATCCCTGAGTCTCTTTCTGTTCCTCCCCAATGCTGTGCCGGGTCTTTTGTCTTCCCCAGGTCAGTCATTATTCGAACCTGGGACTTGACATTGCCTGTATACGCACCCCAGTGTCCTCTAGGACCCTGGAATGCCCACCTATCCGAGTCTCTTCCTGTTTGTCCCCAACACTGTGCAGGGTCTTCTACTTCCCTCAGGTTTTACCCCACCACACCAGGTACCTGTAGGGGGTGTGACCTCTTTTGGGCCTGCAGAGCTGGTAATTTACTCATACCCAGCAATCTTATGTAACATCTTAGTTTTTATACCTCCACACCAACATGAAGAAACAACACAAATCCCCCCAGTGAGGGGAGGATGATGAAAAGAGTCCAGAAGTGCTATTAGGTGCTACTCATCTAAGGGACCTCTCTGAGAAAGAATTCATATATGAAGTAATGAAAATGTTCAATGAACTCAATGAAATAGTGAGACAGATATTCAGTTAAAGGAGGACATGGGAGAAACAACTGAGAAAATACAGGAAGAAATAAGAGCAGAGATTGGAAAGTTCCACACAGAAATCAATCAATCACAATCACAATCACAACCATCCTGTTATTCATCAATTGCCTCGAGCAGGCCCCAGTAACGTCTCTTCGTCCTAGCCCTCAGATTTTTTTTTTTAGAAAGTGCCATATTCAAGGCTCTTTCAGAGTTAGGAGAATGAGACCCTTCATTGTTACTGGTATTTGGCATATTGAGTATGCCACAGGGAGTTTGTCAGACTCTGCCATGTGGGCAGGTTACATTTGGTAGCCTGCCAGTTTGTCTAAAGTAGGAATGAGATGATAAGATGTCACGCGGCCGCGAATATTTCCACACAGAAATATCATGAATAAAAGATTCAGTAGGTGAAATAAAACGCTCAGTCTGTATCCTCAACAGTAGAATGGCCACAGCTGAAGACAGAATCAGTGAGCTGGAAGATCAGTTGCACGAAGCCAACAGGCAACAACAACCAATGGCAAGAGACCTCAAAATAGCTCTCGAGCTAGTCAGAGTTCTAGGAGATGATTCCAAGAAGAACAACATTAGAATCATTGGAGTATCAGAAGGTCAGGGAAACAATCCCAATGAAAAAAGCCAAGGTTAAACAAATCATTGCTGAAAAGTTCCCAGAGCTGGACAATGCAGCCATTCAGATTCAAGGAGCCTGAAGAGTGCCAGCTAAAAGATACCCTAACAAAAACACCCCAAGACATATCATAGTTAGAATGATTGATGCTGCCAATAGACATACAATAGTGCAAGCAGCAAGAGCAAAGAATGAAATCACATACAAAGGAGCACCCCTTAGATTCACAGCAGACCTATCAGAGGAAAACCTCCAAGTCCAAAATCAATGATGGGATATAGTGAAAAAATCACTAAAATGAACACTTTACCAAGAATACACTGTCCGGCTAAACTCTCACTCAAACTCAAAGGAATTGTACACTATTTTGTGGATAAACAGCAGCTCAGAAACTTCATAGACTCAAAACCAAACCTAAAAGAAGGGCTAAAGGGGCAACTCTAAGACAAGACAAACCCTACAAGCACAACAAACCCTTAGAGAAAGATGACACAAGACCCCATAACAATAATCTCTCTCAATGTCAATGGTATAAATTCACCAATTAAGAGACACAGAGTGGCAAAATGGACTCAGGGACAGAACCAAACATTCTGCTGCCTATGAGAAACTTATCAGAGCAGTCAGAGCAAACACAGACTCAAAGTTAAAGGATGGAAAATAATCCTGCAAGCAAACAGCTCCCTCAAAAAAGATGGGGTGACATACTAGTTTACAACAACGTAAATTTCAAATTGAAAACGATAAGAAAGGACAGCGAAGGCCATTTTCTATTTATCAAGGGGTATATACAAGAAGAAATCACACTCTTAAATGTATACGCATCTAATGAGGGAACAGCTAAATGTTTAAAACAACTGCAAACAGATTTTAGGGAGGACATTGCTAGCAACATAATAGTAGCCGGAGACTTCAACATCTCCTTTTCACCTCTGGATAGATCAACAAGAACAAAACTCAGCAAGGAAATATTGGCTTTCAAGGAAGAAATAGAAGAGAGAGGGATTATAGACATATACATGGATTTACAACCCAAAAAGAAAGAATACACACTTCTTCTCCAGTGCACACAGAACATTTTTCAAAATAGACCATGTGCTAGGCCACAAAACATACTTCATAGAATCAGGAAGATAGAAATAATATCAACAATCTTTTCAGATCACGATGCACTGAGAATAGAAATGAATCACACACAGACATGGAGAACCAAATCAAACACCTGGAAATTAAATAACTCAATGTTGAAAAAGGAGTGTGTTAGGAAGGAGATCAAGGATGAAATCAAAAGATACCTGGAAACAAATAAGAATGAAGACAAGAGCTACCCGCACCTAAGGGATGCAGCTAAAGCCATGATAAAGGGAAAATTTATAGCTTTGCAAGCATTTTTCAGGAAGGAAGAAAGGGCCCACAAAAATGATTTTATCTCACAGCTCAAGATTTTAAAATAGGACCAACAAAAGGAGCCCAAACAAGGCAGAAGGAAAGAGATCATAAAACTTAGAGCAGAAATCAACGACATGGAAATCCAAAAAACAATCCAAAAGATCAATAAAATCAAGAGCTAGTTCTTTGAGAAAATAAACAAGGTATATAAACCACTAGCAAGGCTCATAAAGAAAGAGAGAGAGAACCCTAATAAACTGAATCAGAAATGAGAAGGGAGATATCACAACAGAAACCAAAGAAATTCAAAAGATGATCAGAGACTACTTTGAAAGTCTGTATGCTATGAAACAAGAGAACCTAGAAGAAATTGATAAACTCCTGGATTCCTATAATCTCCCAAGGCTGAATCAAGAAGATCTAGAGTACCAGAATAGTCCTATTAACAGCAAGAAAATTTAAACTGTAATCCAAAGTCTTGCCAAAAACAAAAGCCCAGGTGGATGGATTCACTAGCGAATTTTTCCAAACATTTAAAGAGGAGTTCTCCCTTCCGAAATCCAACATGCCATCTCGTCGGTAAAGAAACAAAAAGCACCTGGCCCAGACAAGATCAGACCTGAACACCTGAAGAACTTACCATCAGTACTCATCAATACATTAGCTCGACTCTTCACACGCTACCTGTCTGAATGCAAGGTTCCATCCCAATGGAAAACCAGCAAGACTGTACTACTATACAAGAAAGGAGACATCCACGACATTGGCAACTATCGCCCAATCTGCCTATTGTCTGTCATCTACAAACTATTCACTCGAGTCATCCTGAATAGGATTAGCAGAACACTAGATGAAGGACAACCATGTGAACAAGCTGGATTCCGAAAAGGATTCAGTAACATCGACCATATCCACACAATAACCAAGCTCATTGAGGTATCTCGGGAGTTCAAGATGCCGCTCTGTCTAACGTTCATTGATTTAAAGAAGGCCTTTGATTCTGTTGAGACGGAAGCGGTCATGGAAGCCCTAGCCAATCAGGGCGTACAAACTCAATACATCCGGATCCTTCGTGAGCTCTATTGCGGATTCACTACCAAGATCTCACCATTCTACAAAGAAGTAATCATCCATATCAAGAGAGGGGTTCGGCAGGGTGATACCATTTCACCAAAACTCCAGTGCCACCCTCGAGAACATCATACGACGACTAGAATGGGAAAACATGGGAGTGAAGATAGATGGTCGGCAACTACACCACCTCCGCTTTGCTGATGACATCGTTCTAATAACACCAAACATCAGCCAAGCAGCACAAATGCTTGCGGACTTTGACCGTGAGTGTGGAAAGGTTGGACTACAGCTGAATCTTACGAAAACAATGTTTATGAGAAACAGCCTTGTTCCTGACGCTCCATTCGCTCTCAACGGAACCACCATCTCCGAATGCAACAGTTATATATACTTAGGTCGAGAAATCAACATGATGAATGACCTGGCACCTGAGTTACGCAGGAGGAAGAGAGCGGCTTGGAATGCCTTCAAGAGCATTGAAGAAATAACTAAAAGGACAAAGAACCTCCAACTACGAGCACATCTCTTTGATTCCACTATTCTTCCTGCATTAACATATGCCTCAGAGACCTGGACCCTACGAAAACAGGATGAGAACACTATTCGGGTCTCTCAAAGAGGAATCGAAAGAACTATGCTTGGAATATCACGATTCACTCAAATGAGAGATAGAATCCGGAGTTCTGATCTTCGTCAACGCTCAAGAATCAGAGACGCTGTCTCATTTGCCAAGACATCAAAAATCAGATGGGCTGGACATGTAATGAGGTTTACAGACAACCGCTGGACTAGAGCCATTACTGATTGGATTCCACAAGACATCAAAAGATCACGTGGACGCCCACCTATAAGATGGTCAGACTTCTTCGTCAAGACCCTAAATGATCGGTTTGAGGCTCTACATGTTCCTAAAACGAACAGATACCATTGGGCTACGCTAGCACGAAACCGTGATGAATGGAGACGTTACTGGCACCCGCTCGAATAAATCGATGAATAACGGGGATTAAGTGATTAAGTGATTAAGTGATTTAAAGAGGATATATTTCCAGTTCTTCTCAAGCTTTTCCGGAAAATTGAAGAAACGGAAACCCTCCCAAACAGTTTCTATGAGGTCCATCTCTCTCTAATACCAAAAGGAAACAAAGACACCACAAGTAAAGGAAACTACAGGCCGATATCCCTGATGAACACGGTTGCAAAGTTTCTCAACAAAATACTAGCAAATAGAATTCAACAACCAATCATAAAGATCATACACCATGAACATGTGGGATTCATCCTGGGGATGCAAGGATGATTTAACATTCAGAAATCAATCAACATAATCCATCATATCAACAAATCACTTAATCACTTAACTTCCGATTAGTCCTCGATTTGGTCGAGCGGGCGCCAGTAATGCCTCCATTTGTCCCTGTCACGTGCTAGTGCAGCCCAATGGCATCTGTTCACTCCGGGAACATGAAGAGCCTCAAACCGATCATTTATGATCTTGACAAAGAAGTCTGACCATCTGGTAGGCGGCCACAAGGTCTTTTGATATCCCGTGGAATCCAGTCGGTAACAGATCTAGTCCAATGGTCTTCTTTAAATCTCATTACGTGACCAGCCCATCTGATTTTTGACACCTTGGCAAATGAGACAGCGTCCCTGATTCTTGATAATCGACGGATGTCAGAACTCTGGATTCTTTCTCTCATTTGAGTGAAACGTGATATTCCAAGCATAGCTCTTTCTATTCTTCTTTGGGAGACCTGAATAGAGTTCTCATCTTGTTTGCATAGGGCCCAGGTCTCTGAGGCATATGTTAATGCAGGAAGAACAGTGGAATCAAAGAGATGTGCCCGGAGCCAGAGGTTCTTCCTCCTTTTAGCTATTTCTTCGACGTTCTTGAAGGCGTTCCAAGCCGCTCTCTTCCTCCTGTGCAGCTCGGGTGCCAGGTCATTTGTCATGTTGACCTCTCGACCTAGGTACACATAGCTGTTGCATTCGGAGATGGTCATTCCGTTGAGAGCGAATGGGGCATCAGGAACGAGGCTGTTTCTCATAAACATTGTCTTTGTAAGATTCAGCTGTAGTCCTACCTTTCCACACTCACGATCAAAGTCGGCCAGCATTTGTGCCGCTTGGCTGATGTTTGGTGTTATTAAAACAATGTCATCAGCAAAGCGGAGGTGGTGTAGTTGCCGACCATCTATCTTCACTCCCATTCCTTCCCACTCCAGTCGTCGCATGATGCTCTCGATGGTGGCACTGAAGAGTTTCGGTGAAATGGTATCACCCTGCCGCACCCCTCTCTTGACATCAACAATCACTTCTTTGTAGAATGGTGAGATCCTGGTAGTGAATCCGAATACAGCTCACGGAGGATCCTGATGTATTGGGCTTGAATGCCCTGATTGGCTAGGGCTTCAATGACCGTTTCTGTCTCAACAGAATCAAAGGCCTTCTTTAAATCAATGAACGTTAAACAGAGAGGCATCTTGAACTCCCAAGAAACCTCAATGAGCTTGGTTATCGTGTGGATATGGTCGATGGTGCTGAATCCTTTGCGGAACCCTGCTTGCTGGCATGGTTGTCCTTCATCTAGTGTTCTGCCAATCCTATTTAGGATGACTCGAGTGAACAACTTGTAGATGACAAACAATAGGCAGATTGGGCGATAGTTGCCAATGTCATGGATGTCTACCTTCTTGAACAGTAGTACGGTCCTGCTGGTTTTCCATTGGGACGGAACCTTGCATTCAGACAGGTAGCGAGTGAAGAGCCCAGCCAATGTATTGATGAGTACTGACGGCAGGTTCTTCAGGTGTTCAGGTCTGACCTTGTCTGGGCCGGGTGCTGTTTGTTTCTTTACCGACGAAATGGCGTGTCACATTTCGGAATGGAGAACATTGGGAACGACATATCCATCCTGTGGAATTTGGTATGTTGGCAAGTGGACATGGCTATCGAAGAGATTTGAGTAGAAGTCATGGATAATCTTCTCCATTGCCGTTCTGGAGGATGTGATGGATCCATCAGGACATCGGAGGGCAGTCATCTTGGTCTTGTAGTTGGCGAAGGACAGGCGGGCATTACGAATACTTTTCCCAGCTTCTGCCGCATCTACCAGTACTTCTGCTCTTCTCTCTTTGAGGTCTTCCTAGATCGCATCTCTGCACTGCTTTGCAAGCTCGGATGTTAACTTGTGGTTGCCTGAGGCATGCGCCAAACCACGCTGGCGAATTAGCTCAAGAGTTTTCGAAGATAGGCGATATTGTGTGGCTATCTCTCCCTTGGCATTCCTCGCACATTCATGGAGGTGCTGAACCAGTATTCCTCGTCAATGTTGTCAACAATGGCATCTTCCCATGTTGCCACAATAGTACCAAAGAGTTCCCAGTTGGTGGTCATTCTGGGAGTTCTCTTCTTGAACTTTGCAGCTGTTTCTCCCTGCTCTGTGAAGTAGAATTTTGCACGAAGGAGACGGTGGTCCAATCTCGTTCGAAATTTTGGGACAACAGCGACATCAGTCAGGCAAAACCGTCGATTGAATATGATGTGGTCTATTTCGTTGTGGAATCGTCCACCGGGAGACTCCCATGTCCATCGTTTATTCGCCGACATGGCAGCACTGAGAAGGATGAGAAAGGAGAGGCCGACAAAATCTCAAGGCCGACCTAGGCTACCACAAAGAAAGAAGACAAAAACGATTGTCTGTACTTTCAATGCACGTACGCTAGCATCAGATGCATCCATTGAGGACCTGATTCGTACAAGTACGAATGATCAAGTACGACATCATTGGTCATATCAACAAAAGAAAAGAAAAATCCATGTGGTCATATCAATAGATGCAGAGAAAGCATGTGACAAGATCCAGCATCCGTTTATGATGAAAACCCTTACCAAAATGGGTACAGAGGGAACTTTCCTCAACATTGTTAAAGCCATCTAACACAAGCCTATGGCGAACATCAACCTCAATGGGGAAAAACTGAGAGCCTTCTCTCTAAAATCAGGGATGAGACAAGGATGCCCTCTCTCTCTCCACTGCTGTTTAATATAATACTGGAAGTACTTGCAATAGAGGTTAGGGGAAAAAAAGATATTGAGGGCACTCAGGTAGGAAAGGAAGAAATCAAGCTCTCACTCTTCGTAGATGATATGATACTACACTTAGAGAACCCTAAAACCTCTACCAAGAAACTTATAGAAACAATAGACTTGTATAATAAAGTTTCAGGCTATAAAATCAATACCCAAAAGTCCATGACTTTCCTATACACAAATAATGAGAGGGAAGAAAGTGACATTAAAAAAACAATCCCTTTCACAGTTGTGCCCCAGAAAATCAAGTACCTATAAATCAGCTTAACTAAGGATGTAAAAGACCGGTACAAAAAAAACTACAAAACGCTACTTCAGGAAATAAAAGAGGACACGGGAAAATGGAAAGATATCCCCTGCTCATGGATCAGGAGAATTAACGTTGTCAAAATGGCATTCTACAAAATCAACGCGATACCCATGACACACGTCAAAGAAATGAAGCAAACACTCCTGAAATTCATATGGAACAATTAGCCACCACGAATTGCTAAAGCAATTCTTGGGAAAAAGAAAATGGGAGGAATCAACCTCCCTTACTTCAAACTCTACTACAAAGCAGTAATAATTAAAACAGCATGGTACTGGAACAAAGGCAGAGCCACAGACCAATGGAACCGGGTTGAACATACTGACAACTCATCTTAAACATATGATCATCTAAAATTTGATGAGGGAATAGGAAATGTGAAGTGGAGCAAGGAAAGCCTCTTTAACAAACTGTGCTGTCAAAAATATATGCAAAAAATATATGGCAACTATATGCAAAAAATGGCTCAGATCTCTGCCTAACACCATGTACAAAAGTAAGATCAAAATGGATTAAAACCTCAACAGTCTACAGAATGGGAAAGGATATTTGCCCAATACCTATCCAAGAAGGGGTTGATATCAAGGATATATAAAGCACTGACTGAACTCCACAAGAAGAAAGCACCCACCCTCATCAAAAAAATGGGGCCACAAAATGAACAGAAACTTTCTAAAAGAGGAAATCCGAATGGCAAAATGTCACATGAGAAAATGCTCTACATCACTAATCATCAGGGAGATTCAGATCAAAACAACAATGGGATATCATCTCACACCACAGAGACTGGCCCACATCCAAAAGGACAAAAGCAACCGGTGTTGGCACGGATGTGGCAAGAAAGGGACCCTTCTTCAGTGCTGGTGGGAATTCCAACTGGTTTAGCCCTATTAGAAAACAGAATGAATGACTCTCAAAAAATTAGAAATTGAGCTGCCATTTGACACGGCAATATCAGTCCTGGGAATTTATTTTGGAGAGGCAAAAAAAGTACAGTCGAAATGACATCTGCACTTCTACGTCCATTGTTGCACTGTTCACAATAGTCAAAATTGGGGGAAAAAATCTGAGTGCCCAAGAACAGATGACTGGTTAAAGAAACTTTGGTACACCTAGGATGTACCTAATGGAATACTATGCAGCTGTTAGAAAAGATGAAGTCATGAAATTTACATACAAGTGGTTCTACATGGAAACTATCATGCTAAGTGAAATGAGCCAGAAAGAGAGATATACATAGAAAGACTGCACTCATCTGGGGAATATGAAATAACAGAATGGGAGCCAAACACCCAAGAATAGTTGAGATAAGTACCAGGAGGTCTGCTTCACGGCTTGGAAGCCAGCCTAACATGCTGAGGAAAAACGCAGCTCAGACAGAGAAGGGGCCACCAAGTAAAGAATGTTTGAAGGACTTGCTCGGGATGAGAGATGTATGCTGAAAGTACATTACAGACCGAATGTGATAGCCACTCAAAACCTCTATTGCAAACTACAACACCCTTAAGGAAAGAGTGAGCAAAAGGGAATGCTCTGCCACAGAGGCGGAGTGGGGTGGGGGGAATGGGTTGTGGGGGTGTGAGAGCTACTAGGATCGTTGGTGGTGGAGAATGGGCACTGGTGGAGGAATATATAACTGAAATCCTAGCATAAAAGTTTGTAAGTCATTACATGATCATTGTATAACTGAAATCCTAGCACGAAAGTTTGTAAGTCTACCTCATGGTGTTTCACTAATAAAAAAAAAGAATAAATAAATAAATCACTTAATCACTTAATCACTTAATCCCCGTTATTCATTGATTTATTCGAGCGGGTGCCAGTAACGTCTCCATTCATCCCGGTTGCGTGCTAGCGTAGCCCAATGGTATCTGTTCGTTCTAGGAACATGCAGAGCCTCAAACCGATCATTTAGGGTCTTGACGAAGAAGTCTGACCATCTTATAGGTGGGTGTCCACGTGATCTTTTGATGTCCCGTGGAATCCAATCAGTAATGGCTCTAGTCCAGCGGTTGTCTGTAAACCTCATTACGTGTCCAGCCCATCTGATTTTTGATGTCTTGGCAAATGAGACAGCGTCCCTGATTCTTGAGCGTTGACGAAGATCAGAACTCCGGATTCTATCTCTCATTTGAGTGAATCGTGATATTCCAAGCATAGTTCTTTCGATTCCTCTTTGAGAGACCCGAATAGCGTTCTCATCCTGTTTTCGTAGGGTCCAGGTCTCTGAGGCATATGTTAATGCAGGAAGAATAGTGGAATCAAAGAGATGTGCTCATAGCTGGAGGTTCTTTGTCCTTTTAGTTATTTCTTCAATGCTCTTGAAGGCATTCCAAGCCGCTCTCTTCCTCCTGTGCAACTCAGGTGCCAGGTCATTCATCATGTTGATTTCTCGACCTAGGTATATATAACTGTTGTATTCGGAGATGTTGGTTCTGTTTATTTTTTTTATTAGGGAAATGAGATCCATTTATTACTGGATCCCATTTCCCTAATAAAAAATAAATAAATAAATAAATAAAATATACCTTCATCTTTCAGCACACCTTAAAATTTTTATTTGACAATTTTCTCTGTTAGCTTCCTTCATTTGTCTTACCTTCAATTTCTTTCTTTTATTCCTTAATTTTGATCTATTAAATCAACCAAGTTTCCAATTAGTACCATCTTGTCAAATATAGAGGTAAATTCTATTTATTCTATTCTCATTTCTATTTTAGTCAGTCTTTCAAATCAACATAAGATTTACTTTGTAAAACATTTCATCTTGAGTTGTTCTTTCATTAATTATGAAATTTTCTCTGTTGAAGGTATCACTCCTAATTCAGTATCTGCTATTCTCCTTAAATTAATATTATGAAAATAAGATATTACAGAAAATGCCTAGTACAGTGCATGTTTTAGTACCATTTGAAGTAATAAATGAGTTTTGATTTTACTTTATTTATGTTCAAATAATTGGGGCAATACTAATATTTTATTGATATCTAGTGCATTTGTCAGTATATTTTACTTACTGAAAAGTGTAATTTGTGCTTAGAATAATAGTATTGTTAACATATTAACTACATTATAATCAGGATTTTGATTATTGATTTTCTTTTAAATATTCTAAACCCTCTGGAACTCTTGATATATGTTTATATATAAGTATATAGTAAAGTAAAAGGCCCTCCCGTTGATCATCGATTTGCTCTAGTGGCCCAGTAACGTCTCCATTGGAGACTTTGTTGTTACTGTGTCTGGCATATCGAATACGTCACGGGGAGCTTGCCAGGCTCTGCCGTGTGGGCGAGATACTCTCAGTAGCTTGCCGGGCTCTCCAAGAGGGGCGGAGGAATCGAACTCGGGTTGGCCATGTCGGCTGCATGCAAGGCAAATGCCCTACCGCTGTGCTATCACTCCAGCCTATATAAGTATATATACACAAAAATATATATCTGACTAATAATTCAGCATGTAGCTAAATGAAAAAATTGTTAGTCAATGAACACATAACATCCATTTGATTTATGTCAAATTTTTAGTTGATAAATAATGTGCCACTTGTGCATTCTTTGTTGTTCAGTTATTATGTCATTTGCATTGAGTCCTTATTTACTAAAACCATGTATAAAGCCTTAGATTCTTCAGATATCCAAGATGTCCAATTTTTTTTCAAAAAAAGCTCATTTTTCTAGTAGGAGTCAATTTATTCCCTCTTTCCCCCGTTTATTTTTTATTGTTGTTGTGATGACCAGGTCATATACTTGGTTATGTCTAAGGATTAGACTACATATTTATTTGTCATGTTTGAAGACTTGGATTGTGGTCTATCCACTAATAGCAATTACCATGAATGACCAGAGTTGCATGTTGGGTTATGTTGCTCCTACGGATTACACACTGGGTTGAGGTGTGAAGTACCAGCACACATTTGGATGCAGTGTACCAGATATCATACTTTCTGTTGTGGCTCCAGGAACCACAAAGCAATGGACATTGGGAGTTACTCAGCATGAGGAGCAGTGTCAGGGACTAAACTTGAAGCCTCATGCTTACAGAAAAGGTGTGCTCTTACTGAACTGTTCTTGAGTCTCTAGAGTGATTTTTTTAAATGTTGCAAGGCATCGATGATTTAGTTGAGTCATCTTAAGATGTGATAGGTTTGCTTATTTACATTTAGTTAATATCTCAAGGAAAAAGAGGTAGTCTATAGAGTTAAGGGCTTTTTGTCTTGAATATTACCTTAGAAATATTTGATGTTAAAATTGAGACATGAATCAATTCCTGTTAGGCAACATGCTCTTTTCATCCATGAGGCATTTCAAAACAATTTTTTCAGTGTTCATGTTTAGATACACTGCTTTAAGTTAAAAGCATAAGACCCAAACTCCATAGCTTATTTTTATTTTGTTTTTTTCATATAAAATAGTCTTATACAGTCGTCCACATATTTTGATGGAAGGAATTATGACTGCATTTAAGAACACGCTGACAAATGGTGTTTGAAATAACACAAATAATCATGAACTTACAGCAAAACAGTAACCTGAGGTTGTAGAATTTTATCAGAAAATCTTTTCAGAATTTCCCACCATTTTTCTCAGTCATTATGATCAAATGTTCTTTATATTCATCCAAGTTACTATACATAGCTTCAAAAACTTGCTTTAAAATGCATGCTCTTCTGCTATTTTCAACATAAGAATTAGAAATGTGAAGAGACTAGCACCAAGAGCAGCTGTGATAAATACCAGGTTGTTTACTCCATGGCTTAGAAGCCAGCCACACACTGTAGGGGCAAAGGCAGCTCAGATCGAGAAGGGAGCACTAAATAAAGGGTGCTGGGAAGATCCGCCCAGAATGGGAGATGCATGCTGAAATTAGTCTATAGACAGAACATGATTGCCACCCAATGTCTCTTCTGCAGACCACAGCACCCAAAAGGAGAGATAGAACAAAAGGGTGGGATGGAGGATGGGGGGTGGGGGGGATACTGGGATTGGTGGGGGTGGAGAATGGGCTCTGGTGGTGGGATGGGTACTCGATCATAACTGAAACCCAAGCACAACAACTTGTAAGTCTACAGGTGTACCTCATGGTGTTTCACTAATAAAACAAACCAAAAAAAACGGGGGGGGGGGAGAATTAGAAATGTGAGACAGGGCCACAGAGATAGTACAGATGTTAAGGCCCTTGCCTTACTAGTGATCAACTCTACTTCGATCCCTGGTACTACATTTGGTGTCCCAAGGTCCCCACAATTAAATTTAGATTAAAAATTAAAAATAAGAAAACAGGGACAAAATTCTTTATATCTCATCCCTATACAGAGAGGAACCCATTCAGATGACCAAAATTTGTATTTTACATACACAAAATACATATGCATACATACAAATAATAGAGCACTGGGACTTCTAGTCCCCTACTAGACAGAGACAGACAGAGAGGGGGAGAGAGAGAGAAAAAGAGAGAGAGAGAGAGAGAGAGAGAGAGAGAGAGAGAGAGAGAGAGAGATCTAAAGTTTGAAATCAATTGCTTGTGACTAATTAAGAGCTCAAACTGAGTGGCTTCTGGGAGCTTCTGGGATAGGAGACAAAAATTTGGGGAGAGTGGTGCAGCTGAAGAAGACATGGAAGCATGGAAGCTTCCAACCTTTATCCCATACTTTATCCCCTGCCCTCTTCACCTACCTGTTGATTATTTTTTTCTTTTTGGGTCATACCTGGTTGTGCACAGGGGTTACTCCTGGCTCTGCACTCAGGAGTTACTCCTGGTGGTGCTCAGGGGACCATATGGGATACTGGGAATCGAACCCAGGTCGGCCACGTGCAAGACAAACGCCCTACCAGCTGTGCTATCTTTCCAGCCCCAATTTTTATCTTTTATTATATTTTATAATGAATCCATGATTCAGTGGGTTAACTGGTTGCCTGAATTCTGTATGCTGTTCTAGCAACTTAATCAAAACTGAATAGGAAATTCTGGAAACCTAACTGTGGGTTAGTTGATAAAAACAAATATAATACTAGACTGTGGGTAGAGGAGAAGCCTAAAGAGTGGGGAGGAAATTCTTGAGATGCCCAAGTGGCAGCTAGAATTTTGGGATAGCATCTAAAGTGGAGCACAGTTTTGGAAGTCTTGTCCTTTAACTTGTAGAATGTGTCTCTATCTCTATAACACCAGCAGGGGCTTTGAGCTTATTTGTGTGGGAAGACCTAGACACATAGTTCCCAATGAAATTGATGGAAGGATTCTAACAAATACATATATTCTCCCCATCAAATGTCTGCAATTTTAAAATAAATGAATACAATGTGAAATAATCATAAATATGTATTATGCTCATGACTAGTTCTTTCAGCTAGCTTTGATGGGGGTTAAACATAGCAATCGAAGGAAAGGAATTTTTGTAATTGACTTAGATTTATCACATGTTAATCTGTAGGGAAGGCTGTCTTATAATTGCAAACAAATCAGGATTCTGTAGCAAGTTATTAACATAGGAAAGTAGTCATGACTACCTTAACTTTCAACCATATCTCCGCATTTCAAGAGATATTTTGTTATTTGAGGAAGCCACAAGGGTTACACTGGAATCTCTTCAAAGCTACACTGTCTATTCTGTGAATTCCAATGTACATTTTTTTTTGTACAAAAATGCCTCCATTTTTGTACAAAACTCTACCATTGTGTGTTTAAGTGTGTCTACCTCAATAATCTTGCTCTTATTTTACTACATATACATCTCTTGCATCTGATTAATTTTTCTCTTCAGTGTCTCATTTACAGAAGATCAATAAGTATTCCTAAAATTAATAAATGGTTATCTAATGCCAAAGAAATCACTTAGATTCCATATTTATAACAGCGCTTAACTATTCACAAGCACCCGAGTTTCTCCTTTTTTTCTCTTGTGAGAGATACAAACGGTTTGATTGCATTTTAGGACTTCTAGAACATAGAACTGTGCACTATTGATTTTTATTACTCTTTAATGAGCTACTTGAAGTTTAACCTTTAGTTAATAGTCTTTTATACCAAATAAACTGTCACTGTCACTGTCCTCCCATTGTTCATCGATTTGCTCAAGCAGACCCAGTAACGTCTCCACTGTGAGACTTCTTGTTACTGTGTTTGGCATATTGAATATGTCACAGGTAGCTTGCCAGGCTTTCCTGTCTGGACAAGATACTCTCAGAAGCTTGCATGGCACTCTGAGAGGGGTGGAGGAATTGAACCCTGGTTGGTTGGGTTGGCCGCATGCAAGGCAAACACCTTACCCACTGTGCTATTGCTCCAGCCGAAATATACATCTCAATTTAATATTTTTGTTCTAAAAATGTACTATATATACATTATAAAATGATGCAAAAGAGAAGTGACTATTTTGTTTATGGCAGGCTCTGTCAATGTAGATTAGGAAGTCAGATGCGTGCTGAAAATAGACTATGAACCAAATATGATGGCCATTTAGTACTTGTATTGCAAGTCATAACATGCAAAAGGAGAGATACACTAAGACAGAATGTAGCTGCCACAGAGGCAGGGAGGGAGGGATGGGGGTAGTGGGAGGGACACTGGGAACATTGGTGAAGAATGGGCACTGGTGGAGGAATGGGTACTTGATCATTGATCATTGTATGAATGAAATCATCAAAGTTTGTAAGTCTGTAACTGTATCTCATGGTGATTCATTCAAAAAAAGAAAGTCAGTGTATCTCCAAACCAAAACAGCCCAAAGGTCTGGATGCCTTTGATATGCAGAAAACTATTTGAGAAGACTTGCAGGCCTTTGAAATGTAGCAAGTAAGTCATTGACTAGACTCCCATGAAAGTTGAAACAGCAAAATCAAAGACAATTATAGAAACACAAAAAAGGACCAAAAAATTTTAAAGCCCTCCCCCATGAAAATGCCCTTATTAACTCTTATTAATGTGGAGAATTTCTGGTCAAGGTAAGGATATCCATATATAATCCTACCCTAAATCCAGTAAGGAATCTCAACCCTTTGAAGAAGACCAAATTCTTTCTCACATATTGTCCTTACTTTTCCTTCCCTCATAAGTTCCCGAATAAAGAAATTCCATGCATTCTTTTAAAATATTTTTTGTGTCACACCCGGCAATACACAGGGGTTACTCCTGGATCATGCACTCAGGAATTACTCCTGGCAGTGCTAGGGGACCATATGGGATGCCCAGGATCAAACCCGGGTCAGCCGCGTGCAAGGCAAAGGCTTTAACTCCTGTGCTATCTCTCCAGAGAGGGGAGGGTGAGAGCCCTCCCCGCCCCAAGGGACCCATCCCCGGCAGCTGAAAATCTCCAGAATCCACCCGCCAGTACACTCAAAGCCGCTCTTCACATGCTCTGGCTGAGCCTCACGCATAAGTAAAATCCAACAGAACCCAGGTAATGCGGAACTTTGTGGCCTTAGACTCTGGGCTCAACAGGACTTGGAGTGGAGATCCTCCGCCCATTTTCCCCCAAGTCTCTGGCAACCCAGGGGTAACCCTGATAAGTCACCTCCTGCCAACGCCAGATAATCTCGTCATTGGCCGCCATCCAGATCACACGGCTTTTTCTCCCAGAAGGGAGGAACATGATGTTCACCCATAGCCATTCCACTCAACTCTGCTTCAGGCTGTTTCACTTAGGGTGCCCCAGAAGTGGGGCGGGTGATAGCCCTCCCCACCCTTTGGGATCCAGCCCCTTGAAAACCTCCAGAACCCAACCACCACCATGTTCAAGGCTGCTCCCTACATGCTTCGGCAGAATGAAAGTGAAAGTAATGAAAGTACTGAATGAAAGTATTATGGGACTGCACGACCGCATTTGTGGCTGCACAACATATCAAAAGAAACTCCCCATTCATTTTTATATGTACCACACCACATTTGATGAGGTTTAAGTAGTAAGCAACAAATCATAGAGGGAAAAATACATATATACGCATATATACATATTTTCGGATGTACATACAAAAGCTCACATCACTCAACCTTTGATAACATGTTATTGATATCCTAAAGAATATCTTAATGGCTTCTGCCAAAATAGGACAATATTCACACTGTTTCCTCTATGGACACTTTTGTAGCATTTTCAGTGGTTATTCATAACAGAGAATACAAAATATATTATTTCAGTTGTGCTTTGGGACAGAGACTTGGGCTTGGGATGGAAACATTCCAAAATTGGTGGTGGGAAGGTGAAATAGTGGTGGGGTTGGTGTTTGAACATTAAATTAAATCAAATATTGTGAACTTTATAAAATAAAAAGATATTCCAGAGAGTCAGGCTAAGGTGTCAAGGACACTGGGATCATTGGTAGAGGGTAGTGGACACTGTCAAAGAAAGTGGTGTTGGACCAATCTGACACATAAATATTCAAATTTCATAAAAAATATTTATGAGTTTATAATTCATGGTGATTCAATTAAAAAAATCTTACATCACTACATAACTCCTGAAATTTATTTCTGCTATCATATTTTATAAACCTAAGAACATGGGACGGAAGAAGTGATTGACCTTCCTTCAGAGAACAAGTCCTTATTCTAGCCTGAGGTGACAGCTCCCTGAGAGATTGGTTGGTGAAGTCAAGGTCCCATACCATGAAGATCAAGTGGAACTTGGCTGCACTTTGACAGCTTCCTAGTGAGGCTGGTGAGATGTGAGCCTTCATGATAGCCAGGTTCTCCTGGAAGACTTTGCCAGTCCCAACACTCTTAGGCATTACTCAGTATAAATGAGATATTTTGAACAATAAGGCAGTAGCATTTCCCCCTCTCAAGGCTAATATCTCCCTGGCTCTCCACCTCAGCTAAGTACCTAAAAACATTTGGTATGTTACTCTAGAATTACATGTTCTGCAACATTTTATAAGCTACCCGGAAGACTTCTTATTTTTCAGGGAAGAGAGGATGGGCTATACCTGGTAGTGCCATGGGCTTACTCCATGGTCTATGCTCAGGAGTGATTCTGGGGACCTGTGTATTGTCAGGGACCAAACCAGGATCAGTCACATGTAAGGCAGACGCATTAACACTTCTACTCTCTCTCAAGCTCAGGAAACTTACTTCTTTTGAGAACCCACATTTCTCATAACTTCTCTAAGCCTTAGTTGCTGGGAAAATGAAGCTAAGTATCAGTGCAATTAAAAAAAACAGCTATTTAGAGCATAGATTAAGGGTCAAAAGTGATGAATGTGATAGATGATCAAAATACAGAGCCCAGAATGTTAATTGTCTGCAATGTAAACAAGGTATGCAACCAACAAGTCACCGAAACTACTCCATTGAGAGTGACAGTCTAGACCAGATTAGGAAGTCTAAGTGCTTTTCATAAAGTGTATGAATTAGTAAAGAGATATACCCTACAAAAAGATGCAAAATATTATACAACACTGGAACTCAGAGGCACAGAATACAGAATGCAGAACAAAGTGTTAATTATAAAGATAATAAGGCCTTAATAGGCCTTGATCAGCTCAAGGCAAAATCTAGTTCACCATGAAAACTAGCAAGTGAAGACAAAAATGAAGACAAGGAAGAGAAGCAGACTTTGGGAATCAGTGTTTCTTTGGAAAAGAAAGACTTTTTTCATCCATGTGTCTCTAAAATGAGTAGAGATGCACGTATTGACAAAACAAAAGGTGGTTAAACATGTGTGGATTTTAATTATGCTACTTTTAATTTTTATTGCTAGGGTGGGGGAATTAGACAATACCTGAATGGGCTCAGGGCTTATTCCTGGTTTTGTACTCAAGGACCATTCCTAGAGGTGCTGTGAGGACCATAGTCAGACAGACATTCAAACTGGTTTATCTGATGTAAGGAATGTGCTTTAACCTATATATTATCTTTCTACTGAATCATGCAACTTGAAAAACAATTTCCCAAGTTAGTTTTTATTCTAGCTCTATTACCCTACATTTTTGCTAATTTATTTCACAGACACTTGAGGTAAAAAAAATTCCCAAGGAAAACAGAAAACTGGATTCATTATTCAGGAAATACAGCCTCTAAAGAATTTCTGATCATTTTGTTAGTCCTTGACTCTTTAAGGGTACTGTTTACAGAGTGTCTATTGTCACCTAGGGGAAATCTATGGAGACAACATTTATTTAACTGCATCTTTTACAATTATATTGAGAAATCCCTTAATGTATGCTAAGCATAAAAATCATGTTATGCCAGATATGGAAATGCAATAAGTATATTCTGATGATGTTGGCACGCAGAGATCAGTGAATAGCAGTTCCAACAAATTTTCTATTTAAAATCAAAAGAAAATTTAATGAGCATTTATGGTTGAACTCCCTTTTACTTAATAGTTATCTTAAAAACCACCTTCCTAGTGAACACTATTTGTGAGTTATTACAATGCTTTCTGTTAATTTGTTGTTCAGAAAAATTTATTTGCGTAATTCTCCACAAAAGGACATCTGCTTTCTCTGTGTTCTGTTGGAGCTAAAGTCTGATGACCTTCAGGGCCAGTAAGTTTCTGATAAATGGAGGCTGGGATAGGAGTGGACTTTAATTACATGTCTAGAAGGGGACTGCTAGATTACATTAGTGAATATATTAGTATTTTATGGAAATGCAAAAATATCCAAGTGATTTAATTGACAGAACTAACAAAAAACAAATTTTTCCTTTGAAAATCACCCTTGCCATTTGTGTTAATAGTCATTTGACTCCTTTGCTCTGAACAAAGTACTATAAAGCACACTGCAGTAGACCCATGAATGTGATGTAATGGCAAACGGTAATTAAACTCTGACTTAACCTAGGAGAATTACATCTTTCAAGTGAAGAGTTTCTAACCTATTTAACAGTGATTGCTTTCCTTACTGAGTCAGACTTTTATTGTGTCCTGCTCTGTACCCTATATGCTGGAAAATGTGTGAGAGAGAGAAGTGAGGCTGTTATTTTCCTTACTCTGTCAAACCTGTATTACGTCCTGCTTTGTAGCAGATATATTGCAAAGTATGTGAGACAGGGGAGTGAATGAGAGAGCCTGATCTCAAAGACTATTGCTTACTGTGGAAATAAGATTTATAATGATTAGGATAGTGTGTGATACATATAGTGCAAGATATGATGGGACTGGTTTGAGAATAAAGATAAATTTTGAGAATTTTCTCAGAGGTGACATGTGGATTGTCAACAAGGATGAGTAGGAGTTCAATAGATCAAATGAAACTAAATAGCATTAAAGGCAATTCATTAGAATTGCAGAATTTATGGATTATAGTAAAGAATAGGAAACTCGAAAAAGAATCTGATAATGAAATTTTATGTGTCTATGGTATGCTAAACATTGCTATACAATGCAACAACTTAACTCTCCTGTAGTAGCTAGGAAAGCAACTAGTAATAATTCAAATGAGAGGCTTTGTTTTTCTGAGACTTCGTATAAATAAAAGATAGTGGACTAGATATTGATTACAGTGATAAATACTGACCACTAAAATAGCAAATCCTGGCAAGAAAATATTGGAACATTTTCTTTGACAATTCCTCCACTTCAGGATCAATCTTGTCTGTGGGAAAGTTCACCAGTCTTCCAAGCCCATAGTAATTAGTACCTAGTCCACATGGGTACATATTTATTATTTCCATTGAAATGTATGCCACCTCTAGTATCCTAAAAAGGTAATCACCCTCTCCCTTTCAAAAAACATCCCACCTACCACATTTATTATATCAGATGCTATAGTTTAATTAACTGTTGACAACTAGGGGAGGGGGTTGTTAGTTTGTTTTTGGGTCACACAGTGCTCAGGGTATAAGATGCTGGGGATTGAATCTGGTTCTGCTATGTGTGATTACTCTGGTCCCTTGACAATGTTTATTGAACCTGTATCTCCCCAAATCAATAATTTATATTCGTTCTCAAGCAAAAAGTTCCCTTTCATATCTTTGGGACAGATTTGTCCCTCAAATCAGCTGAAAGATCATGCTTGACCCTAATTATATTTACATCTCTTAATTTTGTTTTTCACAACATATTATGGATTATACTTCTAATCACAACTGCATTTTATTAATATACACATACATGTATATACTTAGATGTAGATATGATGATATATTTATGTAATATAAAGATTGCTTGCATATATATGTGTGTGTGTATCACGATCACGATCACGACCACCCTGTTGTTCGTCGATTGCCTCGAGCAGGTGCCAGTAACGTCTTCTTCGTCCTAGCCCTGAGATTTTTTTTTTTTAAAGTGCCATATTCAAGGCTTTTTCAGGGTTAGGAGAATGAGACCCATCATTGTTACTGGTATTTGGCATATTGGGTATACCACGGGGAGTTTGCCAGACTCTGCCATGTGGGCATGTTACATTTGGTAGCCTGCCAGTTTGACCGAATTAGGAATGAGATGATAAGATGTCGCGCGGCCGACATCTTCCAGGAGCTCAGTGTGATGATCTCTGGATCCTGGCCGTTGTTGGAGTTACACGGCAGTTGGTGGGTGTAACTGTCTAGTTACTGGCAGGTCCAGTCCCAAACTGTACAGGCTTGGAGATCTCAGCCCCGGGTCCCACACACCTGGGTTCCTCTGTCAGTTCTTTTATGCGTGAGGCTCATCCAAGTGTGTGGAGAGTGCTCTCAGCAAGGCCTTGGCTGGGCCTCGGTGGTCTTCAGCTGTTGGGCCCTGGTGGAGACAGTCAGGCATAGGGTAGGAGACTCTGTCTTGTTCTCTCCCAGGAGCTGAGTGTGATGTATATATATATATATATAATGCCTAGCCAAACAGGGCATTCAAGTCAATACATCAGGATCCTCTGTGAGCTGTACTGCAGATTCACTACCAGGATCTCACCATTCTACAGGGAGGTGATTATTGATGTCAAAAGAGGGGTTTGGCAGGGTGATACCATTTCACCGAAACTCTTCATTGCCACCCTCAAGAACGTGATGCGACGACTGGAATGGGAAGGAATGGGAGTGAAGATAGACGGTCAGCAGCTACACCACCTTCGCTTAGCTGATGACATCCCTCTTATAAAACCAAACATTAGCCAAGTGGCACAAACACTGGCTGATTTCGACCGTGAGTGTGGAAAGGTCATACTACAGCTAAATCTCACGAAGACAATGTTTATGAGAAATGGTCTTGTTCCTCACGTTCCATTCACTCTCAACAGAACAAACATCTTCGAATGCAACATTTATGTGTACCTAGGACAAAAAGTTAACATGACAAATGACCTGGCACCTGAGTTGCGCAGGAGTAAGAGAGCGGCTTGGAACGCCTTCAAGAAGGTTGAAGAAATGCTAAGAGGACAAAGAACCTCTGGCTCTAGGCAGATCTCTTTGATTCCCCTGTTCTTCCTGCATTAACATAGGCCTCAGAGACCTGGGCCCTACGAAATCAGTATGAGAACGCTATTTGGGTCTCCCAAAGAGGAATCTAAAGAGCTATGCTTAGAGAATCACACTTCACTCAAATGAGAAAAAGAATCCAGAGTTTCGACCTGGTAGCAGTAGTAGCACATCAGGCTACTGGAAACATTTTAAGTGAGCAAATACCAGATCTAAATGTCTCAGAAAATTCAAGTCAGTGTGGTCAGCCATTAATCTTTTTCCTGTATATCTTCCTTTTTTGTCTTCTGATATTGTATCTGCATATATATGCATATATATACATATATAATATAAGTATAAGTGTGTGTAAATAATGACTCATCAGTGGTCAAGAATCAAGGATGCTCTCTTGTTTGCCAAGGCGTCGAAAATCAGATGTGCTGGATATGTAATGAGATTTGGAGACGACAGCTGGATTAGAGCCAT
Source organism: Sorex fumeus (assembly GCF_029834395.1). Taxonomy (NCBI): domain Eukaryota; kingdom Metazoa; phylum Chordata; class Mammalia; order Eulipotyphla; family Soricidae; genus Sorex; species Sorex fumeus. Next base: position 3,960,985 of record NW_026606134.1, on the reverse strand, counting down.
TACCGACTGGATTCCATGGGACATCAAAAGATCACATGGCCGCCCACCTATGAGATTGGCAGACTTCTTCGTCAAGACCCTGAACAATCAGTTTGAGGCTCTTCCTGTTCCTAGAATGAATAGATGCCATTGGGCTACATTAGCACGCGACAGGGATGAATGGAGATTTACTGGCGCCTGCTTGAGCAAATCGATGAGTAATGGGATGTCAAGTGATCAAGTGTAATGTGTGTGTGTGTATATATATACACATATTATATATACATACATAAATATATATTCTTAAGCTAAAGTGTCCTTTGGATTCTATAAGTTATCATGGGCACAGATCTTTCCCTATTTTTCTCTAAATTGCCAGCCTGAAGTATTTTTACGTAATGGGTATTTGAAGGATGCTTCAGTAAAATACAATTAATCTGAATGAAATGTGATCATAAAGGGAAAAAAAAAACCTAAATTTTAGCTTTAACGTTTTAATGAAAAGTCATGTTGAAAAAATAGTAAATTAAATACAAAACTTGAAAAGAAAGAAGACTAAGCACAGAGCATGGAAACCCCAGGCATTAGAAAAGAGGCAATAAAATGTCAGGGATGCAAGCCCGAGAACAAGAGATCGTAAGCATATCAGGCTACTGGAAACATTTTAAGTGAGCAAATATCAGATCTAAATGTCTCAGAAAATTCAAGTCAGTGTGGTCAGCCATTAATCTTTTCCCTGTGTATCTTCCTTTTTTGTCTTCTGAGAAAAAAAGAAACATTTCTGTCTTTGAAGTGAATTGATATTGTATCTGCATATATATGCATTATATATATATATAAAATATAAGTATACATGTGTGTAAATAATGACTCTGTGCTCTATTAGGAGTTCCTAGGAACATATGTTGCCACTACCCTTGGTTACCCTCTTTAGGATGGTCATTATGATAACCTAATATTGATACTAATATTACTGACTCCAATTCTTTCCTGTGCCTGTACTTTACATCATATTTTACAGAATATCTCCTCTGTGAATGTGGTGCTTCTCATTTAAAATGTCAATCTTCCCCAGTACTATAGACACAGCAGATTATTCATTCATTACAAAACTTACATTTAATTTAAATTATCTGGAAGTCCTGGAGGTCTTCGGCTGCCGGAGCCCTGGTCAGGGTGGGGAGGAAAGCTCAACCCGCTCCCCTCCAAGGGACCCCAGCGAGGATCAGCCAGGCGCAGGGGCAGGAGACTGACTGCACTGGTCTCGTCCGGGAGCTGCATTTTGGGGTCACACCCACCACCTGGCCCCCTGGCGCCGTGTAATCCCATCAACGGCCAAGACTCAGAGACTACAAAATGCAGCTCCCGGAACTGATTCTGATTCTGATTCTGCTGAAGTTTACATTCTATTATCAGAGACAGAAAGAAATAATCACACAATGTACTATCTAAATTCAATCACAGTAAATGCTTAAAAGAGTGGCACATTAGCATGTATCTATTAGGATGATTGAGACTCTAGAAAAGGAAAAACAGGAGCATGCCATGTACGATGAGAGTACTAGTCATGAGAAATATGCCTACTAAGAAGATATGTTTTAGTCATATTCAAGGAACCACAAAAAGGTAAAAGTACTAGGGCAATGAAAACTGAGAAGGGAAGTGATGGGAAATTCGATTACATAGGTAGCAGGGTCATAAAACATAGCACATTATTACCATGTAAAAAATCATCAATCTCCTTCCTGTACAGCGAATTGATTGAAGAACAATCAATTAATGCATATTAATTTTCAGTTATGCTGTCAGTACACCATTGTTTGAAACGTGTTTATTAGTTAGCTTCCTGATGGCATAGCTAGAATATGAAACACAATGGTATTTTTCCAAGATACTTTTCCCTGAATAAAATCCAATGCTTATTGATGAGGTCCCAGTACCCCACGTACCCCACGTACCCAACGTGAGGTCCCAGTACCCCAAGTAAAAGGAATAAAAAAGGGAAGCTTCAAATATAATGTTGATGTAGAAGAGGTACAACAAGAAGAGGTACTTAGATATATTGAAGTAAAGCAGGTGAAAGATAACTTTGGCTGCTGCTCTTAGTGGAGACAAATTGATATAAGTGGATAAATAGGAAGGAAAAAACTAAAATATAATGTTGTTTTAGGATTGATAATCTAATATCTGCTTTAAGAGATTGTAAAGTAAAGTAAGGCCCCCCGGTTGATCATCGATTTGCTCGAGCGGGCCCAGTAACGTCTCCATTGAAGACTTTGTTGTTACTGTGTTTGGCATATTGAATACGTCACGGGGAGCTTGCCAGGCTCTGCCGTGCGGGTGAGATACTCTCGGTAGCTTGCTGGACTCTCCGAGAGGGCGGAGGAATCAAACTCGGGTCGGCCATGTTGGCTGCGTGCAAGGCAAACGCCCTACCGCTGTGCTATCACTCCAGCCCAGATTATTCTGGCACAAAATGAGTCCCCCCATAAAGGCTAACGCAGCTTTAATTATTATAATTGATGCAGAATTCTGAATTATCTTGAATTTCTAAAAGCGAAACAGTTAAAATTCTCTTCTAAGTTAATAATTTGATACAAGGAAAAGTGACCCAGTAATTTGTTCTATAGAATCCTTCAAACTAATATTGATTGACATCTCTTACAGGGTCAGCCTTGTCCCTAGGTCACTCTTGCACTCTCTGAATTGATGCAACTGTTTTTGAGATAGAGCAGAGGCTGACTGTTGTACCAGGCTCATATGCAGATCAAATGTAGCATGCAGTTTTTTCTGGGGTCAGCTGCCCCTGTTGCTAGGAGCTCATTGACTTGTCTTTTACATCAACAATATATTTGAAGCTTCCCTTTTTTATTCCTTTTACGTGGGGTACTGAGACCTCATCAATGAGCATTGGATTTTATTCAGGCAAAAGTATCTTGGAAAAATACCATTGTGTTTCATATTCTAGCTATGCCATCAGGAAGCTAACTAATAAACACGTTTCAAACAATGGTGTATTGACAGCATAACTCTGAAAATTAATATGCATTAACCTAAATTTTAATTAACCAACTGTGAAATTTGTAATTTTTAAGTAATGACTAATGTCTGGGATGAAAATGCTACTTTGGGCAGTTAAACAATTCCGTGATTCCTTTGAGTTTTAAATAAATATGTAGATGAAATAATATATACTTAAAAGTATAAATGAATTATAAAATATGTAAGCAATCATGAGGTAAGAATGCCATGTAGGTCAGAGAGAGTAATTGTCAATTCATTCATGATTTCAGGACATCACATAGAAAGAGCCATAACTCAATAAGGGAAGAAGAAAATATAAACACTCTGTGATGTTCTAATTTTAAGTGATGGGGAGAAGAAACAAACCAGGAAAGGAGATTAAGGAAAAAAAGACTAGTGATATAGGAGTGATGGGAGGAAGGGTAAGGAGAAAAAAAGAAAAGGTAAAAGGGGAAAGACTCACGTGATATGGGCAGGGTGAGGTAGAAGAGACCTGGATCCACTGCTTAGTAATATGAAAGCCATGATGACCTTGACAAGGCAGATTCAGTGGACCATTGTGGGCATAAAATTACTTAGTGGGTTGAAAAGAACATGCAATAGAATTCAAGATGCTAACACAAAGCAAGTCTTTTAGAAAATTTTGCAGATACATAAAGAAGAGGACGAGGAACTGCAGTTGCAGCAGTAGGGTAAAGAGAAGTAGAGATTTTTATAAGTTTATAAATGTATTTTCCTGTCATTTACTGTTATTAAATTCATTTTCCTATAGGAAAAAATGTGACAACTGTTGAGACAATTCTAGAATTACAATTGATTAGATAAACAAAGCCATCCAATTAAAATCAACAGGTATAGAAAATCCATTTATGTGGAACTTGTTATATCTGATCACAAGGTCATTAAGACCCTGTCTAAGAATTTATTAAGCTATTTGTTTCTTTAGGAGGTGTCTCTCATATGCTCAGCAATATGGTCCAGAGGCTTCAGAATCTATAGCCTGGACCAATGAGTTAACAGGTGGTGACTGTGGGAGGTGGGTGGGACTTCTGCAGTTTGATAGTATGGGAGTTTTGGCAGAAACTACCCACCCCAACTATGAAAAAAAAAAAACCACCAGAGTTCTCAGCCTGGTGGTTTACCTGAAATTTACACTGTTTACCTGAAATTCTTTGCAGATTGGCATCTTTGCAGAATATATTCATGAAGCCGTGAAGTTGAGCCTGGATGTGACTGTAGTTGTGGGGTGTGGTGGTGGCTGCTGGGGTTTAAGCTGGGTTGAGATTCAGCCCTCCCACTTCCTGGGGTTCTTCGAGGTTTTCAGCTGCAAGAACCGGTGATTCCATAGAGTTTGCAGGACTAATTTTTTTAAAGACGGGACAAGTAACTTTATACTGATGGGGTAAAGTCTATTACAGGGAGAAACTGTAGCAGCAGTGAGGTTGTGAATTGCTGAGGGAATGTTTTCAAGAGGAAAGTTTATCAATGGCATTAGAAGAGATGACAATGTTGTGTTGAATGGGTCCCATGATGTGAGTGAAAAGGAAAAGTGAGACATTTTGATTTCTAACTGAAATAAAATAAAAGATTGTCCATCAGCAGAAATTATTGCTTGTGTACAGAATAGAAAGTACGGCATAGTTGTCTAGAAAAGTGGAATCAATTGTACCAGAGAAATGTGCTCTGATTAGGGGGAAGCGCTAAGGACCAACTCAATGTTAAAAATCATGAATTTTAAATGAGACCAGTCAACACGGATCTGGTCTCCTACCATGTTAAACTGTGTGGTGGCCAAACAAAGTAGAATTAAACCAATACTAACATAGTGAAGTGAGTGAAATGGAGAAAGCAAAAAGGAGAGTTGAGACTGTGAACAGGGGAAATATTATAATGATTGTCAGTGAAACTGAAGCTGGAATTTTACTGGTATTGTGTCAAAGCATTCAGAAGCACAACTTATCATTATGGTAACAAACCTGGAAATACATGCTTCTACAAAGAATCTCTTTGCAGGACCATCTCATTTCCTCAGAAATAACAAATTAATGTAATCAACATGTTGAGTACCTGGTCTGTAGTTGATTAAAGATTGTGGGTAGAGAGTTTCTCAGAATCATTTTGATACAAAGACTGATTTTTTTGACACTGGTTACACAGGCATGATCTGACTTTGAGAATTATTTAGCACTCATTAGAGAGGTATTTTCATGACTTAGATTTAGAATGCACTTAGCATTCACAGAGAATTGAGACCTTTATGGAAAATATAAATAACATTCTATCTGATTTTATGGAGCTTTATGGGCTAGATTGTGTTTTTGTCGAGTACCTAATAAAGACAGAACAGTGTTCTAAATCACTGCTCTAACGATGTGAGAATTGGGATTTTGTTACTTAGAAGTTTAAGAAATACTTTGCAAATAAATTCAGTTCTAGCCAGTAAGTTCATTTCCTCAATTATCTTGCTTCAATAAAGGTTACTTCCTCTTGAAACATATGCCTTCCTAGAATCCCTATAATGCTAATGACTTACCCATTCATCATCCCTAATTCCTTATCAGGAGCATATTGTATTTTCTTCAAATAAATCTTTATTCTGATCAAAGAGTCAATTAAAAAAAGATTCATCTTCTTTGCAGGTAGAAAAATTTCCTATTCTTTAAGTTGAATTGCAATTGCCATTTTATTCTTACTTTCAATAGTGTATACACAAAGAAAAAAATGTGCATATCATATAAGACCATTAACAAAAAAAATTTTATAGTGACATTTCCCTTTAGTAACACTGCCCTGCATACCTCATATTTTTTTCTTTCTTTCTCTTTACAATTTGAGTCTCAGTGGGAGTTTTTTTTTTCAAAAAATTTATATTCATTGAATAAAGAGTGGCTGAGAGTTCTTACAAAAAGCATAAATGCCTTTTTCTCTTCTGATTTGGTTTTCCATTTCCATTGTTATTTCTAAACTGTTTTGCTTGCAATTCTTCCTAAATTAGATTGTGACAGTTCTAAGACATTGTTATTAATTTGAATCCTATTTTATCTTATATAGGTAGAGATATAACTTGAAAGCATGTTAAAGTATATTTCTACCTACAAACTTTGAAACCAAAAATTGAAAGTATATTTGAACACCATCTGGCTGGTAAAATTCCTCTTTTTAATTATTATATCAATGTATATCAATGTATATTATGAAAACGGACGCATCAATATAAATTGTAGCGACAATTTTTCACTTGAAAACACAGTTTCTTTGCTGTTTCCTCCAAACCTTAGATTGTTTTCATTTGGACTGGGAAAGAATTTTTAAGGAGTTTTAGATATTTTGAATACAACTCCCTAATTTTTCATATGATCTGGAGAATCTCAAATTTGCACTTTATAAAGATAACTCCGGATTCTCAGGTTCCTCATATATCTCTTGAATTTTTAATTCAATGCATGTTGATTTCTTTGTTTTGCTATATTTTGGTACTCCACACCAGAATGAATAAATAACCACAAATCTGCCTCAATAGATTTTATAACTCAAATTGCACTGATGTTCTTTAAGATTGACCTGATAAAGGAACTTTTTGATACTGCTAATAGATATGACCGAGGCTTAATTTGGGGAACATCTATCTATAATGGACATCTTCCAGATGTCCCCTGATAATCAGAAATGTCTGGTAAGCCAATTGGCCAGGGGTGTTGGTGGCAACTGTGGCAGCTATGAAACTACTTGGAAGAAGGATTAAGGTTTCCAAAAATAATTTAGCCATAAGTAAGAAAAAATATCGCTGGAGTGATAGCACAGTGGTAGGGCGTTCGCCTTACAAGCGGCCAACATGGCCGACCCGAGTTCGATTCCTCCGCCCCTCTCGGAGAGCCTGGCAAGCTACTGAGGGTATTCGATATGCCAGACACAGTAACAACAAAGTCTCCAATGGAGATGTTACTGGGCCCGCTCGAGCAAATTGACGATCAACAGGAGGGCCTTTATTTTAAGTAAGAAAAAGTCAGGAGGTTCAAATGCCCTAACAACTGTGGGTCAGAAATAAATAGGAATTCTTAGAACTATAGAATGATAGGTCCCTGTGCCAATCTGTTTATAGCAGTTTAAAATAAGATAATTTTTTTTCTATGCAATCTCTACCACATTTGGGGGAGACAGGGCAAGATATATATTGTCCATGGAGCAAAGGAGGGTTGTGATGTCACATTTGTATAGGTACAAACTTTTAGGCATTTGGAGAAATGTCAATTCCCAAGTCAAAGACTCTTGTCATCCAGGACTCTAGCTGCTTTCAAATATGAGAACTCAGAAACAAACAAACAACCACCGTCCTCCCATTGTTCATCTATTTGCTCGAGTGGGCCCAGTAACATCTCCATTTTGAGACTTGTTGTTACTGTGTTTGGCATACTGAATACAACACGGGTAGCTTGCCAGGCTTTGCCGAGCAGGTGAGCTACTCTCGGTACCTTGCCAGGCTCTCCGAGAGGGGGTGAAGGAATTGAACCCAGCTCGGCATGGGCTGGCTGTGCGCAAGGCAAATGCCCTACTGCTGTGCTATGGATCCAGCCTTCAGATAGAAGAGAAAAATTCAAATCAACTCAGCAATTATGAAGACTTTAAGAATAAAAGAATTGTACCTATAGGATACTCAGTAAGTACTCAGAACTCTGAAAAGGACTCAGATGTGTTGGTTGTGGGATAAGAGGAATTTTGCTAATGTGACTCTCTAGATTGATATGACCTGAAGGAATGTAAATTATCCATCTGCACTTATTGAAAATAACTGTCATTGGTTAATCAAAGTTGGTGAATTTCAATTTCCTCTCAAGGAAACCAAGCAACTTACAGCCGGTGAGTGGACTCTTACCTTTCCAGTATGGAGAACAGTTGTAAATGAGGATCATGGCTTAAGTTTCCCCTCAGAGACCTCACATTTCAAAAAGGTACCCATGCTTTATGAAATGTTCTGATTCTTCAAGGAAGGCCATTTGAATAAAAATACAGATAACAACTCATGGGAGAAGAAACAACAAAAACACAGAACAATTTGAAATAAAGGATAGAACAAATGCCCTGCTTCAGTGCCATGGATCAGTAATCACTGTTAATGTGGATGATCTGAAATCACAAGGCAAAAGACACAGGTACCGCACACATTAAGAACCTTTATGCTCCTTCTGTGTCATACATACACAAAACTCACACCAGATCTAAAGACCAACATAGATTCAGAAATAAATTACGGCAAGGTCTTAGAGTACAGAAGAAAATTTTTATGTATATAAAAGTGAACCTGGAGTAAGAGACATAATTCTTGAAATGACTTGTTACTTTTATTACCACCCCTAACTAGTGGCCAGAAAACTGCTTTCCAGATCACAAAAGGATTTAAGATCTTGTTCTTATACATTAATCTCTTGCAACCAGTTGTGCAGAGATTTATTAAAACACAGACCATCTATCATTCTAACCTGACAAAAATCTATTTCTAACCAGAACTGTCATTTGGGATGATTTTTGTCCTAAAATGGAATATAAGGGATAACAAGTACATTAAATTTCTCATCTGAGTTAAAGAGTCCTTTGTACTGGTTAAGAGTAAACAAAAAACTTAGTAACAAAGGTAGTTTAATCATTTAGTGCACAAAATTGCTTAGAATGCAAAACTTAAAAAAGAAATAAGGAACAGGAAGAAGTTTTGAAGCCATCCAGACTTCAAGCAAGGTAGCAAGATAGATTTACAAATTTTTTTTTAATTGGCGCTATATAAGTCCAAATATGTTAACAATAAAATGTCAGTGAGACTCTTCATTCTACAAGCAAATGCATTGAAGTAAAAATAATAAAAGACATAAACTTAGAGTTCTGTCTTCTTAAAATGTAGTTGTGTTTGCTATTTTTGTATTTATTTTATAAGACATACCTGAATATATTCATTAATAATACTAATATTTTGCTTTTCATCTGTTTTTTCTGTTTTTTTCTGAAAATTTATTAGATCTTCAAAAGTCAAATGCAGTTATGTTCTATATTTGAAATTGTTAGAATGTGGATAAAAATCTCCTTTAACAACAAAGAGACTCCAGAGACTGCAAACAGCAAGCAGGGTTTATTGTAAGACTAGCCAGGGTAGAGCCACCACGAACACACGTAGGTCCTGCAAGTTGGGCAAGACCCTGGGCTTCTCCAAAGGAGATCTCAGCAGAGCCCGCACATTTCACAGCAAATAGATTTGTAACAACTCCTACTTTCCCGACCAATCCATTTAATAGTACATCTCTCCTTAGCCTATAGTTTAAAGATCAGCATTTGCATCAGTGCTTAGGAATGTCCTGGTTTTTAGGGCAGTCCTGGGTCCTGTGACATGGATCTTGTGAGAGACATCTGGTTATCTGGTCTGACCCCCACCTTTCTCATGACTTGCAACTCGGGGCACCTGTTTTCGAGTTCCTTGCTCAGGCCAGAAAAACAAGTTATTTTTCAATGCAGGTTCCTGTAAAGAGGATCTGAAAAGGCTGTAATCTAGGAAAGACAAGTTGGTCAGCGTTCATTTGGTTCAGGGCCCCATTCTTCACAAAAGTCCAGAGTGATAGTACAGAAGGTAGGCACTTGTTGAATGCGCTGACTTAAGTTTGATTACCAGCACCACCCAGAGTCTCCTGAGTTCCACCTAGAGTGAACCTGTACTGCAGAGCCAGGAGTAAGTCCTAAAAGCTGCCAGCTGTTGTCCCAAACAAAAGAAAACAAAATAAAACAAAATAAAGAAGTATACCATTGCATTGTATCAGTGGAAGTGAGATATGATCATAATTTCATTGATATCTTATAATTCTTTATATTGACATGCAATCCTGTTTGACACAGTGATAAGATGTTTATAACACTGGGATATTTGGAGAAGATACTGGGTATGATGCTATTTAATTCTCAGTATTGGGATGTTTACCTTGATTAAGGAATGTCAAAATGGGTCGCAACTGAGTTAATTTGTTATCAAATGCCTCTTCAAAGTTCCTCAGAAAACACAGTATGTGGCAGATGGCAGAAGTCTGAAAGGTCAAACCTGGGATATTAAATGCCAAGTTTCTGAACATCTGGAAGGTTAAAAACAAAAACAAATAAAGGAAGAATAAGTTGAAGTGTGATTTGCTCTCCTTCACATTGAAATGACAAAGTACGCTTCCTTGAAGCCAGCCAAGCGGATTTTGATTTTGCTAGACTGTATCACAAGAGAAGAGTTTCTTCCAGTCCCTGTTTCACCTGCACAGATGATTTATTTGCTGCACCCTCTGGCAATGAGCAGTCTGTTGTTGATAGAAATCATCAGCAGGCACAGCAACACCATCTGTGCAAGAGTCAGGCTAATGAGCAAAGTGAGGAGGAGCTGGAGAGAGGATGAAGGAGGCAGGGGAAAGAGCAAGGTGGCTGGATTTCACTCCAAGCCTTCCAGAAGGAACCTTTGCATAAGCCGCCCCATTCAAGCCATGGCTGTTTAGGAGGCTGAATAAGAACAGTGCAGATTCTAATACTTGCCCCTATTCCAGATCAATGAATTCCAAATCTTTAGTGATGGGGACTAGATAATGTATTTTTTTAAAAAAAGATCCCCAGGTTATCTTTGCACACACTTTTGAAAACCACTTATAGAGTAGCACTGTCCTCCCATTGTTCATCGATTTGCTCGAGCAGGCCCAGTAACGTCTCCATTATGAGACTTGTTGTTACTGTGTCTGGCATATCGAATACATCACGGGTAGCTTGCCAGGCTTTGCCGTGCAGGCGAGATACTCGCAGTAGCTTGCCAGGCTCTCTGAAAGGGGCGGAGGAATCGAACCCGGTTTGGATGGGCAGGCTGCATGCAAGGCAAATGCCACTTATAGAGTATATCTGATGATTTTGTCTCAGGTTTGGAGTCAACGCTTTAGGACGTCACTTTTTGACGTGTTTCCTTCACTTTGAAGGACCACCAGTACAGTACATCTCACGTAAGAGTTGCTACAATTTAAGCTATGTAAGCTGTGCTAAATGATGGTTGTTGTTCACTGAGATCCCCGGATAATTCACATGAATATTAAAGTTTGAATAACATTGAATAATGGTAGTTTCTTAAAGGTTTTATTTGGAAAATTGTGAATCTAAACATTTCTTTGCAAATTGTGAAAAAAATCTATGGAAGATAATTTAAAATGGAACTGGTGTTTAATATGTTGTTAACCATCTGATAAAAAATATAGACTATTATGTGCTAGTTTGCTGGACTCCAGGATAGTCTCTATTCCTAGGTGTCTTAAACACTACATCCATAGTCATACATGTATATGTGCAATGCTAACATCATAAGCAGCCAAAAGAGGTGCCCCTTCTCCAAAACACCTCTCCAATCCAAAATTCTCTAAAGTGTGACTGATAATCAAGAAACAAATTTTAAGTAGCTACTTAGGTCCTCTTGTCCTCCCATCATTCATTGATTTTCTCTAGCGGGCACCAGTAACATCTCCATTGTGAGACTTCTTGTTACTGTTTTCAGCATATCAAATACATCACAGGTAGCTTGCCAGGCTTTGCTGTGCATGCAGAATACTCTCAGTAGCTTGCCGGGCTCTCTGAGAGTCATGGAGGAATTGAACCCAGGTGGGCCGCGTGCAAGGCAAACGCCCTACCCACTATGCTATCGCTCCAACTCATCAGCTACATAAAGAATTGAAATTTAACATAATTATAAAGGATTTTAATGACACAGTTACTTTGAAGTAGTTACTTTTCTCTGTGTGTTACCCATGGTGTCCTTTTTCTAGGTTGTCTACTGCTGTTTTCTTATAAGTTTTGGACCTTTGAAATTCTTCTTCTGTTCTGATGACCTCTCATACTTTTAGCTTCAGTATTACCTTCTCATCTCCCTTCTGTACAGATAATCTCCTTTGTAGAGTACTTATCTTGAAGTTAATTAAGCATTCTTGTACTAACGTAGTCTACCTTCGACTGCTATAAACTCACAAAACAATGGATTATTTCTTTTTGTTCTGATTCGTTCATCTTCAGTTATCAGCAATGGACCAGGATATACTACATAAATTAGTATTGAAATATTTGACACATTCTTGCATGTTGAAATGAACCAAGACAGTGTCCAAGATCTCTGAGCATTCAAATAATGCAAAAACTTTGATTTAATGCTATATGAGAAACTATATATCAGAAATACTACATAGCTGATCTTCCAAGCACACAAAAGTACCAGGAAAAAATATTGTGAGGAATGCATCACAATACAACATCATTATCACAGAGTTTATGATATATACCTATATTTTTTATACAAAACTTGGGTTTCACTCATAATGTCAGTGAATTATGGTTTGAAGTACTAACTTACTGCTTCTCATTATCCAGTATTCATGTCTTTCCACTACTATTCTTTTTTTTTTGGTCTGATTTGTTTCTAATGTGATTTCATGTGTAGATTTATGGTCAGATAACCTGATTACAATAGTGTTATCTTTTATATTTTTATGAACTAAGTTACAGCATCTCTGACACTAAGTGTCCCAGGTCCTCCACCTATGTCCCATTTGCATCTTTCCTTCCTCCTTTTATCAGCTTAATTGCACAGGTATTACTTAAAAACAGGATATGCTGATTTTGTGGTAGTTATAATTCTCTGGTGAAATACGGTAACTTGGGCATTAGTCTTACCTCAGAACACTTTAGCCCAAAATACGATTTCTTATCCCAGGCAACTATTTTCCTGATTTAGAAACCTTGTACCCAGACAGCAATCCGAAGGTGTGAGAGCACCAATCGTTATAACAGCTTGCTAGTTTTAAAAACTATTGCCTACAGTTGTCACTTCTACTTGCATTTCACAGAATTTTAGACCAACCAACAAAAGAAATGCCCTAAAAAAAAAAAGAAATGCCCTATTCCATGCATTCAAAGAACCAGTCAACCAAATATTAGTAAGCTGCTATAATGTCTTCCCAAACTCTTGATTATACAACTATTCATTCTTACTGATGTCCCTAAAGAGTCATTCTTTGCCTGTCTCAGTTCTGCTTCTGTATGTACTAGAGTGCAATGGAAGAGGGGGTGGAGAGGGTGGGATGTTGAGACTTTTGAAATTTTTTTTATTTAGCCTTTGAACTAGTTAAGTGTCATTATAACTTTCAGTCGTAATTTTTTCTTTCAACTGGAGAGATCATTCAGGCTTTAGGTGTTTGCTTTGTAATGCATCTGTCCCTAGTTTTATGCCTTGCACCACATATGTTTCTATGGCTACTGCCAGAGGTCAGTCCTAGAGCACAGAGCCAGGAATCGCTGCGAGCATCACTGAATATAGTCTAATCACCTTCCTCCCAGAAAGAATTCGTTTTTTCCTGAGTGAATGCATTAACTCTCAGTTTGCCTTACTATCCTTAACCAGTAATGATATATATATATATACACATACACACACATATATATACATATAAACATGCACACTTGTATTTGTCAATGCTCACTATTTTTATATGAATGAATAAAATAACTTTAATAAAAAGGCCTTAATTTCCTTAGAAGAAATATTTGCATTTTTTATGAAAAAGGGTATCTTTTTCATTAGTGCAGTATGATAACATATAAATTGAATAGTGTGAATTAATATCCCAAAACATAACAAATTTATGAAGAATTCTGCCAAATTAAATTTGAACCTTTAAAGGAAAGGTAAGTTGATGTTTTATACTAGTTCATAAATACTAAGTTACTAATTGCCTACATTAGTTCTTTGATGTGTAGCTGATCAACTATACATAGAGAGATCTAGAAGCTAAGAAAATAGATTTTTTAAAAGTGAATCTTAAGATATAGATCTTTTGGGGCTGGCGCTCTAGTACAGCGGGTTGGGCCTCGGTTTGATTCCCAGCATCCCATATGGTCCCCCAAGCACTGCCAGGAGTAATTCCTGAGTGCATGAGCCAGGAGTAACCTCTGTGCATAGCCAGGTGTGACCCAAAAAGAAAAAAACAAAAAGATATAGAACTTTTTTCACTGCAGAATTAATGAGCTGCAAAGCAGTGTTATAATTGTTTAGCATTCCCATCATTCAATCTCTTTCTTTGTCAAAACCATTTTTGTTAAGTAGAAATAGTGAATTGACTCAATTGTCCATGTTATCAAGAGAAACAGATGCCATTGTCTTTTTGTACAGGAATGAGTAGCTAGCTCAAGGTTGGTAAAACACAGTCAGTATATCAGTCCACTCTCATTTTTTATGTTTTCCATACATGTGATTTCCCTTCTCTGCTAAAATCCTCCCCCCCCCAATTCCCCTACTTGTAACCCTTAAAAGAACACTCACAATACTTTCCCAGTTATTTATTTACTTATTTAGAGACACTAAATTTTTTAAGGGAAAAAAATGGGTTGCAAATGCTTAAGTTTATAAAGTATTCAATTTAACTTACAGATAAAGAAATACAACTATAACTTTTATTTTATTTTATTTCTGGATAGTATAGACATGCATATCATGACAAAATATTTGTCATTTAATGCATATGTTACCAGCTAAAGTGAAAGATGGTGAGTCTTTGTGTCTCAACCCTAGAGCAGGATAAAAATACAATTTTTTTGTAATTTTTTTATAAATTCAGTTTTGTTCCACACTTTTTTAGTAGATTTTTGTTGGAAGTTTTATTATTAAAATGATACCCAAACGATGTAATCACTTGTAATCACTTGTCATCCTATTTTTTGTCAATTTGCTCGAGCAGGCGCCAGTAACGTCTCCATTGGAACCTGTTGTGTACTAATGTAGCTCAATGCCATCTGCTCACTCCAGGAACACGAAGAGCCTCAAACCATTTGTTTGGGGTCTTGACGAAGAAGTCAGACCATCTAGTAGGTGGGCAGCCAGGTGTTCTTTTGATGTCCCATGGAATCCAGTCGGTAATGGCTCTAGTCCAGCAGTCATTTCCAAATAGTATTATGTGTCCAGCTCATCTGATTTTTGACACTTTGGCAAATGAAGCAGTGTCCCTGATCTTTGATTGTTGACAGAGGTCGGAACTCCGGATTCCCCAAACAATAGGTAGAACATTTTATAGTGTTCCTAACATCAACATTTTTTTGTATTATAGAGAAAGTATGTTAGATAACTTTCATTAAAACATAAATTTAATGTTAGAGAATAAATAATTTGTGTTAAATAATATATGTTTGAACAGAAGAATAAAATTACAGTGAAATAAAACTGAGAAAATGGATCAATATTCAGTAGGCTAAAATGCAACATAAATTTCTCGTAAGGATGTAGGTTCTCTCTGGGCACCTGAACATAGCCCAATGTGACAAAAATAGAGGAGCCCATGAGATGGCAAGAGAGGTCAACCTTTTTCTTTTTTTAATCCTATGAAAAAATTAGTGGAAAGGCCTGAAAATATCAATACTTATAGTATAATCCCATTCATAGATTTGGTTGCTTTCTTCTGAATCTTTCCGAAAGATATGAGTAATCGCCTTTCTTCTTCTTAACTTTGTTTTAAATGAACAAAATTTCTTCGGAAAAATGTCCCAGAATCATCAAACATGCTCTTGCTGTTGTTGGATTCTATATATATATATATATATTTTGCTTTTTGGGTTACACGCAGGATGCTCAGGGGTCATTCCTGACTTTCCACTCAGGATTCACTCTTGGCAGTGCTCAGGGGACCTATGGGATGCTGGGAATTGAACCCGGGTTGGCCACATGCAAGGCAAATGCCCTACCCGCTGTGCTATCGCTCCAGCCCTTCTTGCTGGATTCTTGTTCTAGAAAATCAATATCGATTTTCAATTGCATTTTTTGATTCTTAATAAGTACTTGAAGTATAATATATATAAACATTTGCTTTGAGAAACTCACTTTCATATTTTCCCCTTTATATAATTAAAATTACAAATCAAAAATAATATATTTTATCTTTCAGTATGTTCTCAATTAATAATTTAAAATTTTATGCCATTTTTTATCTCATGCCAACATTTTCTCTTCAAAATTGCATTATTTATTTAAAACTTTTTGAGTTCGGAATTTCTAGAATATATTATAAAATCTAACTTTCCTAATATGTATTACAAGTTATGTTTTTATCCTCTTTATTTTCTCTCTGTCAGTGAAGTAGAATATCACATAAAATGCTAATAAATGCAAGATTATCATTCTAGAGCATAGTTACACTTTACCTGCTTCCCAATTCCTAATGCTAAATAATTGATTTTATTGAAATTTATTAGAAACTCTGGCTTCTAAATCAATTTTCTTTCTACATGCACATCAGAATAAAAGAATTGCATAAAATAAGCCAGGTTTGGAACTAATTAATCTTATTATGAATACATTATAGAGGTTGCTCAGGATTATTTTATTCACTTTAAGAATAAAAGCTTTTGATAATAGGGGACAAGGAGGGGAAGTGGGAAAACTGATAAAGCAAAATATAAAGAAAATACTAGTTACTGTTGCATTTCTTAGCATCCTGACTTCATCTTTGCCACCATCCCAAGTCTCCTTACCGGTGTGATAGTGCTTGAATCTGGTGCCTCCATGTTTTACTACTATTCTCATTATGGCATTTTATAATGAAAACAGAGGAATCCTAGAAAGAGGGTAGCACTATAGAACTGTGATCCTGTTGTTCATTGATTTGCTTGAGAGAGAACCGGTAATGTCTCCATTGTGAGACTTGTTACTGTTTTTGGCATATCCAATAAGCCACAGTGAACTTCTCAGGCTGTGCTGTGATATCCAATTGTCATATCCAATATGCCAGGGGTAGTTTGCCGGGCTCTCCAAGAGGGGTGGAGGAATCGAACCCAGCTCAGCCACATGCAAGGCAAATGCCCTACCCGCTGTGCTATCGCTCCAGCCCAGAAAGAGGGTATAATACATGAAATGTGTATTGTCTTTAACAGTTTCTAACTGACCTCCTTGCAGACTGAATCATTTTGGTATTGTGAGCATCCCAAATGACCTGCAATGAGGGGGGAGGGGGGTTGTCACAAAGAAGCACAGCAGAAACACTTCCATGCTTGAAAGCTTTTTTGACAAATAATGACCAAGAAATGTGCACTCTTATACACATTGTAACAGCTATGAAAGACAGCTGTTGAACTGGCCTCCCGTCTCCAGCAGAAAGAGAGTGCCAGGGGAGGAGGCTCCCGCAGCGATTTCTCACTGGTCAGGTGAGAAATGAGCTGTAGAGCAATCACAGTAGGTATTGTAACAAAACAGGTAACGTCTCCCCTGGAAGAAGACTAATCTCCCCTTAAATATATTAGGAAAGCTCCTTAGAAGTTAGAGAAAAAAACGATCAGTTTCTATAGTTTCTATCCATATCCCCCAAGTCATGTTTTTTTTCATTTCTTTGTATTGAGAGTTATGTGTCCAAGTAACTTGTAACTAGAGTCATAAAGGGAAACTAAAAGCCCCATGTATTTTTTTCCAGATTCTGATGCTGCGAATAAACCAATTCTGAGTCATGATTCAGTCAGGGTCATTTCTCTTAACATTTATTTCTCTTCATTTTGTCTTGCCACTTCTTGCAAAACAGATCATCCCCAATTTTGTAGTTGGATGATGAAACTTTTTATAAATTAAATCAGTATAAGATGTTAATGCATACAATATGATTGAGGGTAATCTACACAGCATGAAGGTCATCCAATGACATGATTTTGTGTGTGAGTGTGTGCTGAGTGCACTTCAAGATTGCCTTTATCTATAAACAATCTATCTGGTTGGTGCTGACGCATAAGAGATTGGAATCCAGGCCAAATTGTTGGCTCCAATAACACTTGGAGAAAATCAGGAGCTTTACTGATTGACAAGTAAATTCCAGTATCTCATTGAAGGGCTTCAGAGAGTACAGTAGATAAGGTGCTTGGTCTACAAATTGTTGACCCAGTCTTGATCCGCAGCACTGCATATAGTCCTACAAGATATTCAGGAGTGGTATATGAACACAGAACCAGGAGTTAACCCTGAACTCAATCTGCCCTGGAAAACAAACAGGAAAAAGTCTTGTTGAATTATTAATTAGCACCAAGAAAACTAGTGAGCCTCAATGAACCTTAGTGTCAGTGTAAAATGGAGTAGTTCTTCTTCTTTAGAGAGTTATGACTTTTTTACAAGATAATACAAACATACTTTTAAATCATTCCTTTGATAATATAATAAATGATCAATAATTTAATGAAGAAAAAAATGATTGTATTACCTAGCACCTTTAGCGATAGCACAGCAGTAGGGCATTTGCCTTGCACACAGTCAGCCCGGCCAAGCCAGGTTCGATTCCTCCACCACTCTCGCAGAGCCTGGCAAGCTACCAAGAGTATCTCACCCACACAGCAAAGCCTGGCAAGCTGCCTGTGATGTATTCGATATACCAAGCACAGTAACAAAAAGTCTCAAAAAATGGAGATGTTATTAGGCCCACTCAAGCAAATCGATGAACAACGGGAGGACAGTGATAGTGTTAGTGATCTAGCACCTACAGAGATCAGAAATTTCAAAGTGAGTCTTATGGGCCAAACATGAAGGGAACACAGAACTGACTTTGTCTGAAGAAAATAATTCCATCCTTAATTTTAGTTTTTTAGAAATTACTATTTTTCATTCCTAGATATTTGGACAAATCACTCCAGTCTTTGCTTCTATCCTTATGTCTTTTCCCATGTTTAATTTTATTCACCCTCCCTTTCATAAAGAAACTCATGACTGTATTGAATACCTTAGGATAGTCTACTATCCCAACTTCATTAACTTAAATGCATTTGAAAAATCCTTGTTTTACATAGAAGGTAAGACATACCCAGATTCCAATGTAAGATTTGTATGCCTTTAGGTCATCATTATTTAGCCTGTCACAGTTACTTTAGCAGTTTTGGCATAAAATTCATGCAAAAAATTGAATTTACTGTTCTCTTTCAACAAAAATTGAAGACAAAGTGGGTTCAATTTTTCATTTCCTCACATTATACTTTCCTTGATCACTTTATTTAAGCATCCCTCAAAAATGCTTGAAAGAGGAAGGAGAGATAGTTATAGGGACCAGCTTTTTCTGCAGCCAATCCTGGTTTGAGCTCAGCATTATATATTTGGTTCCCTGATCACAAATCTCTGAACACTTCTGCTGTGTATCTCCTACCAAAAGTGTACCTCCTACCAAAAGTCTCCCTAAAATCTAATACAATCTAGTGCCTTAAAATCTGTAAGAAAGCA
Organism: Sorex fumeus; assembly: GCF_029834395.1. Taxonomy (NCBI): domain Eukaryota; kingdom Metazoa; phylum Chordata; class Mammalia; order Eulipotyphla; family Soricidae; genus Sorex; species Sorex fumeus. The sequence goes on along the minus strand of NW_026606134.1, from coordinate 3,941,736 downwards.
GAAGTATTCTTTTTCTTTCTTTTTGTGGTATCAGGAATTTAACTCAGAGCCTCACATATGCAAGCTGATCATCCAATGCTGAGCTAATCTTCAACCCTAACACAGAATTTTGTCTTTATGAGTATACTCAATGATTTTGTTTCGTTTAGGAGTGAATGTTCAGGATATGATATATTTTATATATCAGTTATGGTTGTACAGAAACTGGTTAAAAACATTATGTAGTAAATTGTACGTAAAACCCTCACAGGTGAAGAGAAATTGTTTCACTCGATTGTGTCTTGAAATTAGTTTGAGGAAACCCGTTTGGATTATGAGAATAAGCTATGTACCTTAGCTTTTAGAGTTTGGGAAAATTCCTGTCTAGTGATATGAGGAAGTTGTAACTGCTAGATATTTTCAACCCTGATTTAATATTCTTTCAAATTGCACTGACATCATAATCATTTATCCTCAATGAAAGCAGAGGGAGGCCAAAACAGTTTTAGTTTCGCTCTGTTTTAATGGTAAATTCCTATCCTTTTGCTGATGTCCACTATAAAGTGATCATTCATACTGCCATCACATGAAATGAACCAACTAAATCAAAATATTTTTCATAGGGTATAGCCTAGGGAAGTGAAAGAAACAGCATGCTAGACTTCTCATGCTGAGTTATTTTTAGATGGTTTCTTCAAGGATCAATTTAAAACTAACTTCTAAAACAAAGCTTTTTCAATGAAGCAGAAAACTATGCAGAACCCACACACACTTAACAAAACTTTTCAGCTGATTACACCTGTTTTAAATGTGCAAAATAGAGAGTCTATTCTCTGCGTCATAATTACCAGGGACAATAATTATGGGGATGATGCATGATTCATTAACTTCCTCATTTATTCATTATTTTATTATAAATGTTTGACAGTCTTACTATCTTTTCATCTTCTAATTCATTTACTTATTCATTCTTCCTTTCTTTCAATAATGAACTTACATAATAATTCATTCAACACAACTACACTGAATCACGTAGCCATTAGTATTGTTTTGGATACTTGCAGATGCAAAGATTCACCAATTACATATGCATTTTTAGCAAACACTCAACATATTTTCATTTAGAAAGCTGAGAAGAAAGGAACATAGGTGGAATACTTTATAGATGTACCCTGATGATCACCTTAAATATAGGAAGGCGAGAGCCCGGCAAGCTACCGAGAGTATTCGATATGCCAGACACAGTAACAACAAAGTCTCCAATGGAGACGTTACTGGGCCCGCTCGAGCAAATCGACGATCAACGGGAGGGCCTTTACCTTTACCCTTTACCCTGATGATCACCTTAAATATAGGAAGGCATCTAATGATTACAGACAGTTTAATTGCACTGTTGCAAATCTGACTTTAGATATCATTAGTATGGGGTTATATTGTCAATGAGTGAGATTTGTAGTTGTCTTTGTTGTTGGCCAACACTACCTTAGTGAAGACTGTGCTCAGATCTCTGCCAATGTATTAATCTGTTATTCATGACTAATTATTTTTAGTCCCATAAGATGTGCAATATTCCTAGTCGACTCACTCTTAACTCTGGTCTCTTTGGAAGATTTGTATAGTAGGTCTCATACTTTCCTACTGCCAAGTTTGAGTTCCACACCTGGACATAAAATGCAAGTGACTGATTTCCCAGGACTCCCTAACAAGGTCAGAATAACTGTCACCAAAATTACAGGGTCTGGATTTGTGTTCTCAAAGACAATTTTTTGCCATAATGACATAAATCCAAAGGAGACTGCTCTTGTAGTTATGACCTTCATACAAGGAACTCCGTTTGCATTTTTGAGACCTGATTTTCTCCCATTCCAAACTACCTCATGCCGCCTTTTAGAATCTTTCTGCTGTTCTCAATGCTCAGAATAATCCACTAAATTTTTTCATTTCTTGTATGAGTTTCTTTCCCTAGCTCCTATCTGTTTAAGCTTATTGTTATTGTCACTCATGCTTCTTATATTACTTGAAAGAAACATAACAAAAAACAGAATCTTATTTTTAGATAGTTGATTTTTGACTCTCCTTGTTGCCCTTCATGACTACTTCCAAAGTTCAGTAGAATCCAACACATTAATGCTTCTATTTTTCTCTCTCTTCTTGCTCTGAACCTTATGTTGCATTGATGAGTGCATGAACAAATTATTTGAAAGTCTTTATAGTATTTGGCCAGATTTCTCTCTGACAATTGACTATAATGTTATACAAACTATCCAGTTATCTGGAAACTTCTGCACTTGTAATGGTAAACTGTGTCCCATGAGCGTGCGTGCGCACACACACACACACACACACACACACACACACACACGCACACACACCCTATTTGCTTCTTAGTTTTATTTTTTTCCAAGAAATGCTTAAACATCTGCAAAAAACCATCAGTAGTTTTAAACAACAGCTTATTCTATAAAAATCTAAATTATAGAAATTTGTTGTTACTGTGTCTGGCATATCGAATACTCTTGGTAGCTTGCCGGGCTCTCCGAGAGATTTGAAATGTGCACCTGGATGGCATGTGGGGGAAGGAGGCAGTAGAAGGCACAGGAAAACTGATGAAGAGAAGTTGACACTGGTGAAAAGACTGGGCTTAAAATATTATACTGGCATATATTTATACTTATGAAATATTTTAAAACCTATATACAATATTTAAAAACCCATACAAACCTATACAAAAGCCAATTATCAACAACTTTGTAAATCACAGTTCTTTAAATATATTTTTTAAAAACTACAGGGTCATGATAAAGATATCTTCTTGAGGACAAGGGTCTGTATTCTTAGTGTGGTAAAAAGGTAGTAAGCAGGCACTAGGAAAGGAAATGAGATCCCAGAAATCAACTAACCACCAAACCACCAGTAACAAAAAGTCTGATACCTATGAAAATCATCCTTCCATATTTTTCATCAAAATAGCATAGACAGAGATTTCTAATACTTAATTATCTGATTCAAAAGAGCTAAAAATGAATAATTGACTTTCAGTGATTTTATTTCTTGAAATTCTGGCATTATCCAAACTCTTGGGCAGTTGTCAATTTCTTATTTTTGTAAAGTTGGACATGCCATAAGTAATGAATCAATCACTTAGAATTTCAGGTCTGAAGCATTTATTGGAGCAGAACTGTCTCTAATTTCATTGTATTTTAATTCTGTAAATATGTTTATCAATAAAATCTTGTCTTTTTTATGTAAGAGATAATAGTAAGAAACAATGATAAATGACTAAGGCTTATCTCAGTCATCTTCTTTTTGCAAATATGCATGAGAGAGAGAGGTAGAGAAAGATTTGGAATAATTGTCTAGAATTTTTTTTTGCTTTAGAAACTAAGGAATGTGTTGAGTTTTGAAATCCCTTTCATCTAGAAAGAATCCATTCCTGAAGACTGTTGATGATGGACACTCAACACAGAAAGACCATAAGAAATATTTACACTTTCAGTTTACGTAAATAACTCTAGAAAGAAGTGCCTAATTGCTATGTTTTCTATGACCATGACAAAAATTTTCTAGTTTAAAACATAAACAACTGATCCAAGTTCAGTTTTCATTAGTTTGATTGTATTTTCATAGAGCATATAACTTGCTAAGGAGTCTTCAGTATTCTATGCTTTAGGCATCAAATGTTGTTTCTCTTCCATTGTTTTTTAATGTACTTTCTATTGTAAAGGTATTGTTCTCCATAAGAGAAATGCTAATAAACCAGAAATACTGTGATAGTCCTTGTATTCTATTGACCTCTACTGATAATCTGATTATTCATGGCTGAATGACAAGATGCTTGAATGAATGACACAAAAATGAAAAAGTTTTTGTATAGATCTGGAGTGGAATCAATATCATTATATGAGGTTTGCATCTACAAAACATTTTTCCTTCTCTAGATACATGCTAATTTTGAAAGCATGATGTACACATTGTTTGTAAAGGAAGAATATTTGAATGTTCTGTTTCATAAGTGATAAGAATAGGAAATGAATAGAGTAAGTAATTAGGAGGCACTGTGAGGAGTGAATTGTGGTGGATGTCAGAGGAAATTGAATTAGGATTCAACTCTGTTTTTTTAAACTGTTTATTCTTTTTTATTTTAATATTCTATCCCTGACCTAATCAAATGACTTCACATGCATCTCTCTCTAATAAGATTCTAACTAAAAACTTGGTTTGGATAGCATAGCTCTTCTTTTTTCCTTTTCTTTTGGTTTGGGGCCATACTTGGTAATGCTTAGGGGTTACTCCAGGCTCTGCACTCAACAACTACTCCTGGTGTTGCTGGGGGACTGCATGGAATGCCAGGGATTGAAGCCAGTTCAGCTGTGTGAAAGGCAAATGCCCTATCCACTGTACTATCACATAGGCCCCATGGAAAGTTATTCTTAATATGATCCCTGTTCATATCATTGGTTCTATCTCATTTTATGTGCTCCTATATGTGTCCTCTCCTTGGAGCTGTTATACTATTTCTGCCTAGAATTAGCCTCCCTTACATTCACTTGACTATGCCTTTCTTCATCTTTCAGTCTTAACTTCACTAATTTCTCAGAGATTTCAAAATTGCTCAGTGCTATGAAAGCCATTTTAATTACCTGTGAAACATATCTTAATATATTGGCAGTACCAGATGACTACATTATCACCTAGTCTACATTTTAGTGATCTTAGGCATACATGTCTTAGGCAAAGAAGCTCTTCTGAAAGTGCATCCTCCAGTCCCTACTATTCTGACTCTTAGAAATCTAGTTCATCCCATGAACTAAAGATGGCCCAAAGAAACTCTTCATGCCCATTTTTTTTTGGCCTTTTTGGGTCACATTCAACAATGTCCAGGGATTACTCCTGGCTCCGCACTGATGAATTATTCCTAGTGATGCTCGGGGAATCATATAGGATACCTGATATTAAACCCAGGTTGGCCACAAATAAGGTAAATTCCCCACCCACTATACTATCGGTCCAGTCCCCTCCATCTCCATTTTATCTTTAAAAATGTTCTAAAGGGAGATTCCTAACTTTTTTTGACAGCAATAAATGTGGAAAACTTCTGCTCACTGATCAAAATTTGCTGTTTATATGGTTTTAAAATTTTCTATTCCTCGACAAAAAGGTCAGTCTCACAATAGAATAAACTTTATTTTATTAATTTTAATAAATGATGTGTAGTGCAGAATCATTCATAACAAGAGTTTGACAGATAATTTGTGGCCCTTATAAAATATTTGCAAACTAAATGAACGATTTTCATAATTCAGCTAGATAATTTACATTTTTTAAAGAAACTTGTTCAGAAACATGTAAGAGGAGAGAAAGAGAGTAAATCTGTGTTCAAAAGTGGAAATAGGCAAGCAATAGAATGTAGAGAACAAGGAAGCAAGGGAGAACATGGCCTTGAAGAGCAAACCAATTTTACATTTTTGATCCCACCAAGCCTGCGACATGTTGTTGAATATACCTTTATATTACATGTGAAGAAATAAGATGTTATAATTAGTTAATAGCTTCCCTAGTTTGAAAAAGCAATATATTGTGCAATCTTAATGTGAAATTAGTTTAATTTTATTTAATTTTTCATAGCCTTATAAAACTGTAGCATTGCACTGTCCTCCTGTTGTTCATCAATTTGCTTGAGGGGGCCCAGTAACGTCTCCATCATTGTGAGACTTCTTGTTACTGTGTTTGACATATCAAATACATCACAGGTAGCTTGCCAGGCTCTGCCGTGCAGGTGAGAGACTGTTGGTAGCTTGCTGGGCTCTCCGAGAGGGGTGGAGGAATCAAACTCAGGCCAGCCTGGCCTGCCATGTGCAAGGCAAACACCCTGCTGCTGTGCTATCGCTCCAGTCCCTCATAGCCTTATACAATAAATTATTACATTAATTTGATCTCTTACTATTTATCTAATCTAAAACCTGATGCCAAAGTTTTATTTTTATAATTTATTTTGACTCCTGAAGCAAACCTCATTTTGCTCCAGGTTACTCCTCTCTCTGCATTCAGGGATCACTCTGGGTGGACTCATGGAACCATACATATGTGATACCAGGGATTGAACCTAGAAAGGTTACTGTCAGATAACAATGGGTTTGTCCTGTAGCCTTGCCGCAGGGAACTTAGTTTACCTTAAAGCAATGTCCTTTCTGTATAGACACAGGAAGACAGTTAATATTATGCTTTGTAACTTGGGAGTTGATTGACTCCAATAATATTTGCTCCTGGGCATCTTCTCTCTCTACTCAGTTGCCTTTAGTTCATAGCACCCCAAAAGCAGGGTCCCGACGAGCGACTGAATGGACCCAGGGCAAGCTGTGAGCTACCCTGGCATCGAAATGGGCCATGCCAAAGCACCACGATACTCAACTGTAAATTTAGAGCATGATCATAGACAAATATTGTCATGATCCAAAAGTAACTATGAGACTAGGCCCTGCTGGGGTTAGAAAGAATAACCTGACCTGAGGACTGTGGTAAAACGTCCTCAGAAAGAACCAAACTTTAAGTTGGCATATCTCTTACTGTGCTCATACAGAATGATGTTGCTAGAAATATTAGAAGTAGATTTACTACAACAATTTAAGTGGATTACTAGTTGAGGAAGGAAGAAAGCGAATGGGATCCCGCCCTTAAGCAGATCTCCTAGTAATCCAGAATAATCTCTTTAGATGAGAATTTATCCTTGAGTTAATTCCCTAGAGGAGTGATCTTCACCTCTCTTTGCTGATTTGTTAATGTTCAACCCATCTTTAATAAGATAATAATATTCTTACTTTGGACAACCTGGCAAGCTACGTATGTAACCTGCCCACACGGCACAGTCTGGCAAACTCTCCGTGGCATACCCAATATGCCAAATACCAGTAACAATGATGGGTCTCACTCGAGGCAATCGATGAGCAACAGGATGATCGTGATCGTGAACCCACCTTTTTATCACCACCCTATGTGATTGCTGTATAAACTAAGACTGTAAGAGCGAAGTGGGGCAGAGTCAGAATCCAGGAAGGCAGAGTCAGAATCCAGAGCGAAGGGCTCCAGAGAGAGAAGCAGAAGGGCTCTAGAGAGAGAAATCAGAAGAGAGCAGAGGACAGACTACAGAGACAGAGTCAGAAATAGAGACACAAAGAGGCACACAGAGAAGCAGAGTACAAAGGAGTAGCCATCCCTATCCGGTCTATACACAGTGGCTTGAGAGCACCCAACGCAGGTGGCAAGAGAGAGCTGCCCCAAGAGTCAGCATCATCATCTTCGCTTCCCTCCCTCAAGCGTGTAAGTTACTTTTTTACAGTTTACATTTAAAATAGAAATTCTACCTGTTTTATCATCATTTTGGCCTCCAATAATAGAGCTTTAAGAGCACAGGACTGGGAGCCAGACTGCCATGGTTCAAACAAACCGGTTCCTCCATATTTCAGCTGTGCTACCTTGCCTCATCTTTTTTTTTTTTTTTTTTAAATTTTTTTTTTATAATTTATTTATTTATTGAATCACTGTGGGAAAAGTTACAGAGCTTTCGGGTTTAGGTCTCAGTCATGTAGATACCGAACACATTTCCCTTTACCAATACTCATTTTTAACCCCGAACCCCAATAGACCCCCACCTCCCACCCCTCCCAATTCTTATGAGGCAGATGAGTTCTAGTTAATACTCTATCTACTTTGACTAGATAGATTATTTCGATAGAAGATGCACAATTATTGTTTAGAGTTTACGACCCCCCCCCCCCAATCAGACATGCTGAAACAGCGTTGTGAAATGATTTGCTTTCTACAACTTGGTTTAAGAATAAAATGATGTCGCGCGGCCGCAATAGCGGCCGCGCGGTTTTGAATTTCTGCTATTTTACTTATTGACCCTGGAAGAATTTCTATTAAAAGTTAGCTAGTTAAGAGATTGATTTCTGTGCCCTGGAGTCGTGGCCGTGCCGGAGAGCCGCTCGTGGGGGGCAGCTGGCGACCTCGGTGGGGCGTGGGGGACGGCCCACAAAGCCCCCCTTCCCATGAGGTCCCCGCCGCTTCCCCGAGCCCGGCTCAAACCCGCTTTCCACAAGGCTCCCGTGCGGCCGCCATCTTTCTTTCCAGAGAGGAGCGGGCGGGCCGGTCAACGCCCTTCCCCCTCCGGGCATTGCCTCATCTTTTAAATTTCACAAGTAGTGGTGATTTGAAGATGGAAAGAGTGAGAATATCTAAAGTATGTACAGAAACCTGAGCATAGTCTTACTGGGGTTTGATTCACACCATTTTATTGTTATCCAATGTGTCATTGCTACTGGATGGAAGTTTTTCTAGTTCCCTAGTTATCAAAATATGTGCAACATCTGCTTACACTTTATGGAGAGTAAAAACTACAAATACTCATCCTATTCCACATTAGTAAAAATGATAATGATTTATTTCATCATAACATAGGAGAACAGTCGAATCTTTCAGGCCAATGAAGTCATGAAACATAGCCCCTACTTAAAGGGAATTAAGGATATTGAAGAATGATGAGATAGATTTTAGAGTATGCGTTCTCTGATGCCTCAGAAACTGCAATTAGTGGCCTCCAGCCGCTGGCCACAGCATCTGGATGTTTGTGGTGCAAAACAGTTGTGCATCTTCCCTTTTGAAGGAAGTGCTATAGGATGCAAATCACTTGGATTTCCTTTGAAACAGCTATGACTTTTGTCAATATTATATTTTTATCTCTAAGGGAACTTCAGAGCCTTTAGGGAAAGATCTTATCAAAGAGAGAATCAAGAAAACTTCTGGTGTTACTCTTTCCAAGACAAGTTTTTGGAATTCTTAAACATGAGGCCAGATTCCTTACAATCAAGATGCAGCTTGTGCTGATGCTCTTCCTACAATGGTCTCTCTAGAATACCTTCAGGCTGCATGGATGGAAGCCAAACAGAGACTTCACTTTTGCTCAGTGTTTTCTGGAGCTGATGATTTATGTGTTCTTTATGAGTGAATAAAGATTGCTCTTCTTTCCCTGGGGCATATTAGAGTACTCTTAAGTAAACACAAATAGACTAACTACCTCCCTTTCTCTTTTATTTCTGCAGAACTCCAAAATTTATTCTTCTATAACATAAGATCTTCAAACCCCCTTGCTGTCACTTTGAGAATCTAGTTTACTCTTTAATTCTATGATATGAGGAAATAAATATGGCCGTGTTGATGGCATGTTTACTTTCAAGGCCCAACAGAGCATTTTTATATTATAGCATTATATGGAGAGAATACTATTGTGGAAAATGATTCTCTTAAAAAATTACAGATCTAAACTTAAAATGAGTTTCTAGTTTCAGAGTACATTGTTGCTGACAACACATACTAGCATAGGGATAGACTAAACAGAAAGTAATCAGAGTTCATTAAAAACAAAGAAAACAAAAACACTAGCAAAGAATCAACAATACTTGAGATCAGAAAGATAGAACAGGAATTAAGGAGCTTGTCTTGCAGATTCCAACCCTGATTTTATCTCATGTAGCACACACATATGATTTCCTGAACACTGCCAGAAGTGAACAATAAGTACAGAGCCAAGTAAGTTCTGAGCACTGAGAGGTGTGAGCCCCCAAACAAAAGCAAAATGATCAATGAGGCTGTGAAATACGACTCATTCAATATGCACATTCATGAGAGGCCCCCATGAAGTCCCTTCTATGGGACAGACACACATGGTGCAAATGAACTCATCCAATAATGGATGAAGTCAATGTAATGGAATGACTACTGCTATTCCTCTTATCAGATGAAAAGCTCTGAGGCAGATTTGTTAGAGTTTTCACCCAAGCACCTTGGATTACTACATAGAAGAGCTGGAAGAGAAGACCAGTCAAGTACATATTGTACTTTGAATGGCACTGTTGCCCCCAAATTTAAGAGCTTCTCTCCCCACCTCTTTACTGATGCCTCAGTAAGGAGTTTCTAAACTAACCCGCCATTTTGCATCACTGGCTATAAATCTGTAGCCTAGGTTTTTGATATTGCATCTTATTTCTGGGAAATTCAGAAGCTGGTCTCAATCCTTTAGTGGTTAGACTCATGCTGTACATTTCTTCAGACTAGGAATGAAGTTAAGATGCTTAGCAGCCAAATAATCATCACTGGTTTCTATTATAGTAAGTACTAATAACATTGGATTACAAATATGTCCTTTTTAAGTATTACCATGCCATTTTGTAAAATTGCAACTGTGTATAACATTAATTGATTACAAATGTCAGTAACCATGCTTTAAAAGATACCATTGCAAATTCTATTCCAAAGAATATGCAGTTCATAATCAGTAAAGAATAGACCAAGAATTAATTATGTGCTTTGAATCAATTCTTAAAATCTATTGAGAACAGATCCTACTGCAATTTTGACATGTGAAGTAATTTTTTTCAATATAAATTTTGAAGTTAGAAAATGCAAGAAATGAATGGAGGAAAGGAGCTGGGAGAAAGAATGAGCAAACCTGATTCCTGATTTCTAGGGGAGAAGGCTTTTGACATGGTCCAGTTACTGCGTCACGACTTCATGTTTCTTAATCTTGGCAATAGAATAAAGTCTTCAGCAGAAGGACTTTTTTCAAGTCCAAAAACATGACACTTCAGAGCTCCAACCGTAACTTCTCTTTTTATGTCTATGGATTTACAGTGTTTGCAGATGGAAGTAATTTATACCGTGGTGATCTTTCATCTAGCCTGCTTCCTCTCAGTGACCTTCTGTTTACTATACGAAAACACCAACAAGGTGTCTGATTTCTTCATGGAAAAATGGCAACTATTTAAAACAAAAGGATTTTGTCCAGCAGAATCATAAATCTTTCACTGTTTCTGTAATTTGACAACAACAAAAAAGGCTCATTTGTTCTGTGAGGAGTGTTTGCCTGCAGAGACAAGGCCAATTTCACTTTCTCATAAAAATGTATTTTTTGAGATGGGGGATGATAGCATAATAATAAAAAATAGAATAAAAAGTCACTGTTCTATCTATGGCAGCATGATCAGATCATTTCATTTACATGGCTTTGTCTCAAACTGTCCATGAGTTATCATTTTGAAAGAAAACCCCGGAATGCTTCTTGGCATTTCCCAGGATGCTTTGAAAATAATAGTCAGTTCTTTGTGCTCTTCACACATCTCTGCTTCAGCATGTATGGTTCCTGCTGGTTTTTAAGCCCAGCCTGCACCCCAGAAAGCAGACTCTTCCTGGGATGAGAGAAGCACTTGGTAACCACAGTAACACACCTTTCTAGGGAATCTTCTCATCGGCATTTAATAGGTCAAGTCATAAATAATGGAATGAAATATTTCAGCAGAAGACCAGGAGCTGCAACTGGAAGACTCAGGAAATGGATAACAGCTGTCTTAAAGGTGAAGAGATGCAAGATGTCTTCCTATACAGGACACGATTTTTTCCAGTGAGAGAAAAACCTTCAATCTGGAGTGTCCATTCTGTTTCCTACATAGATCAGGGAAATGCAAATGTCAAATGCTCTTACTATGCCAGACTCCATCCAAAACCGTATTATACCCTCTAATTGAGAGTTTTGATATAGAATTTTTATATAGGCAATTGACTCAGAAATTGTTTAAAAATAAGTGTTTTTAGAATTTTGAAAGAGTCCTTAAACATAATGAGCTATATTAGCATAAGCAAATGTTATTTAAACATGCATTACTTAAAAACATTTAAAACTTTAGTCGGGAACCCAATAAATGTCATAAATGTTTTTATAATCATTAAAGTAGAATATAGAAAAAATCACTTGGAGAATACAGACAAGGAAGAAGTTGTGTTCCAGCAAGTGGTTTAAGGTGCAGTAGGCTTTATAGTTTGGTAGAAAATTGGGAAATAAAGAAAGAGTATCAGGCAGAGACACTGGCTCATGAAAGAAACCATAGTATATTGGGGAAATAAAATTGTTTCAACATGTTGGCCTCTAGCCAAAAGCCATATTCATTTAACATTCAAAAATATCTATTTTTGATTCTATGCTATGCCAGGAAGTTCTCCAGTTGTTTGGGGGTAGAACCATCAACAACAAAGAGAGAATATTCCCTGCCTGGTGGGGGGCAGATCACACAATTCTTCCTGATGGTCTTCTCCTTCTTCCTTCCATAGTTTTTCTATAGAAAGAGAAAGGGGTAATGATAACTGCAACAACTACAAAAAAATTATTATCTTAAAGATGCGGGGTACTAAATGATCTACTTTTAATTTACCTCAATAGATGTCTGCCTCAATAAATAAAACTAATTGGCTCTCTAAAATGTTTCTTATGGTGGCAGCCCAAAGAGTGAATGTGATCTGTAAATACAGCAAAATCACGTAAAATCCTGGTGAATTATTTTGTAGATGATTCTAAATTGGGCAAATCTGATATTACAAAATAGTGAAGAATGACATTCCAGTAGACATACTACCTATCTAATGTGTTATTATAAAGTTATAGAGGTTGTGGCAGACAAAAAACAACATTGCAATAGAACTGAGTCCAAAAAAGACAAAAGAAAGAGAGAGGGGAAAACCATGAATTTGTGATACTTTTTAAAATGTTACATCAAAGAATGATCCATTCTTTTGGTGCAAAATTTTAAAAAATATTACAGAAAAATATGAAGTTGGGCTTTATTAAAACGAAACTGTTTTGTGAAAGACAAGCCACAAGTTAGTAAAAAATATTAAAACATTTTAAAATGCATAGATGATGAAAAGATGCTGTCTAGTGTGATACTCAATAAGAAGAAAAAAGGTAATTTAAAAATGGCAAGTGATATGAACAAATATTTTTACTGAATAACATATAAAATGACAAGCAAATACATGGAAACCATGTTCAATATAGCACTGTAGTACTGTGCTCCCATTGTTCATGGATTTGCTTGAGCGGGCCCAGTAACATCTCCATTGTGAAACTCTGTTGTTACTGTGTTTGGCATATTGAATACCACACGGGTAGCTTGCCAGGCTGTGCCATGCAGGCGATATACTCTCGGTAGCTTGCAGGGCTTTCTGAGACAGGCAGAGGAATTTAACTCGGGTCGGCCAGGTCAACCACATGAAAGACAAAAGCCCTACCCGCTGTGCTATCACCCTTCAATATAGAAAATTATAAATTAAAACAGCAATCAGATCACTACACAGCTAAGAGCATGGCAAAAATGTAAACGTGGTATCAAATGCTGGCAATAATGTGGAGCAGTGTGGAGCAAGGTTCCATTCATTTCTATTGGGAGTGTGAAAGAGCTCAATCTTATTGGTAATTGCTTATAAAACTAAATAGGTTCTTATAATGCAATCTAGAATTTGAAATCTCTAGCATTTACCCAAATGAGCTGGGAAAAATATATAAACACATGCAATAAAACTACATGCAGTTTTATAAGAGTTTAATTTTTGATTTCTTAAATTTGGATGCAACTAGAATATTCATGATAGATGAATAGATGAACACACTGTACTATATCCAACAATAAAATTTATTTAAAAAATCATATTTATTATTAGGCAAATGTGAAACATCAAAAAGTCCATTAAAGAAAGCTTCAGTTGTTTTAAATGTATTTAAATAGTATATGTTTAAATAACATTTGCTTAAATACACAGTTTAGTAAAAGAAGATCATCTGAAAAGGCTGAAAACAGAGATTTCATAATTGTGAATCTACAAAGATAAATAAATGGTTGCTAGAAGTTAAAGGGTAAGATGAGGGCTATAAGGGTGAAGTTAAAGTGATATTTTTATGATGAAACTATTCTAATGATTCAGAGAAAGAGGGAGGGAGAGAGAGGGAAGAAGGGAGAGAGAGTGAGAGAGAGTGTGGTGGGATGGGGAAATAATGTTAAGTTAGCAAAGAAATGACGCAGGTAGGAGAGAGAGAACAAAAGGGAATGCCCTGCCACACAGGCAGGGTGGGATGGGGGGGGGATGGGGGTGGGAGGGATACTGGGATCCATGGTGGTGGAAAATGGGCACTGGTGGAGGGATGTGTACTTGATCATTGTATAATCGAAACTCAAGCACAAAAATTTGTAAATCTACAAGTGTACCTCATGGTGTTCCACTAATAAAAATATAAAAAAATAAAATAAAAGGAAATGACGCAGGAGAACTGTGATAAGTCAATATAAAGAGTATAGAAATGAAGTGAAAAAGATCCCTTCCTCTGAACATCATCCTTCTTGGTTAATGAGAAGCAGTTAATGAGACCCTTCCATTCTTATCACTTAGCGTGTGAGTAAGCTTATCTCAGGATATAATGGAGTCACCTTATTGTACAAATAATTAGCATTTGACAACTGTTGTCCATGTACCTGCATTTGATCTGAATTTTATAAACTAATGATATGGAATAAACTGAGACTCCAACTAGTTCAGTTAGTTTTAGGAAGACCTAGGACAGTTATTTTATATAATCCTAATATTCTTAATATCCTATGAGTAGTAAATAGTATAAAACTACCTGTTTCTAGGATAATTTATAATCAGACACGAGTCTAGTGTGTTAAATAAATTTACAACTCTTTTGATGACTATTCTGTTGATTCTTTAATCTGGTATTGCTTCTGTAATCTTTCAAAAATTTTTTCGAGTATACGTGTCTTTGTGTACACACATAAACCGATATACACACATACATATGTACATATACAAATACGCAGGTGTATGCAAAAATACAATTCAATAAATAATTAAGAAAACATTGTTTTGGAATCAAATAACAATGTTTGTTTCTCCCACTGCTTTGTGAGTTTACTTATGGGGGGGTGAGTTTTAATAAGCACAATACATAAATAGCATGTGTTTAGTGTATGGTATTTATTAATATTTAATAAATATTTATTTCTTAGTCTTCTCTTGCAAGACTTTTTTTCCTAGAGGCTACGTAAATATTAAATAACCACATCCTTTGGCTATTGTCTCTGTACCACAGGAATAGAGCTCTTGAGGGGAGACAAGGCTCCCTTACACATTTGCTATCTGCTCAAGCAGACCTCTCTTGAGTACCTTGGCTTTACTGTCTGTTTTGTAACCTCTAGTCTTTTATTTTATTTAGGTCATCTCTTTCCTTCTTCCCTGTTATATTTTTTTCCCTTTTACTTCTCAGAGTCTGATGTTGCATCAGCTAGAGCTGCCCCTTACAAATTACCTTTGACCTTCCCTTCTTGTACTCACTTTTGCTTATTCTGCTGTTGACTCAATGCATCTGACCCGGGGAGCCTTGTATTTCTAATCCCCAGGACCTGAGGCCCTGATTTGGGGGGAAACTGGAATGCTTTAGGTTGGATAGGACATGAAGATGTCCAGAGAGTTCTAATGTGTGGGGTTTAATAATGCAGAGTTCTCAAATGTGTTCATCTGATATATAAATGCGCTACTTTGTCACTGACTTCTGTAGAGGAAAATATTTATACAATTATGTCTACTTTTTAATAAAACTATATTTAAGTCTATTTAAAGAATGAGTTCTTTAAAGAAGCATTATCCGTTTCATTTAAAATGATTTCAGGAAACTTTCAGCTGTATATGGTGATTATTGCTTGTATTATATTACAGCTAACTTGGTAAACAGAGACAAATGGCTTAGATTTTTATGGATGTTGTTTTAAAATTTCTGATAATTTATGAAGGAGGTATTTTTGTTTAACACATAATTATATAAATAATTCAGTGAGATGTATACTTTAGCGACTTCTTTATTGAATTGTATGTTTTGGTGAAAATCCCCAAAAACACAAAGAGTTAAGTCAATTAATGATTCAAAAAAATCTTCCAACATTAAAAATTACTTGGATAAGATAATACACATTATGTGTGTATGTTTTTTTTCTTCCTCTGGGAAGCCAGACCACTTTGAGCAGAAAACAGATTTGATGGCCATCAGCCCACAGAAACTGAGTGGGCTTCTCTGGCAGGGCATAAAGGAGCTGATCCCTGGTCTAATTAGGCATATTCCCTCTGCGACTAGGCTTCTAAGTCAAAGTTAAGGCTGGTCTCGTTTCTGCACAGCGATGGGGAAATCCACGTCCATGCAGCAGCATTTCCTTGATTGGAACACGTTTGAGAACTTGGAAGCATAGCAGGGCAAGATCAAGGGTTATGGTCTGGAACTGCCCATAAGCAGAATTGGCAGGAACCCCTCCTAAGACCGTTTGGTCTAAAGATGCTGTTTCCCTCCCATAAGAAAGAAGCCAGAACCATAAGGCTCAGGCCCCAGGTGGCTCTCCTCCGTGGTGTGTGGTTTTCCTGAACCTTATTCCCTGAGCTTGAGGCTTGCCAGCTGTTCTATGATGGCAGATACAAGCTGCCATGACTTTATAGCTGGGGGAAAGACAGACACAATCATTTCCCAAGACAAGGATGGAGCCATTTGTGTGAGACATTCTCCTACACGAAAAGAGACGACATTGCCCTTACCTACAAGTTTCTTCCAGTTTTATGGTATTTTCTATGTTCAATATTTGAAAAAGCAATCAACTTTAGCATCATTTGGTTCTGTTTTATCTCTGGAACACGTTTGAGAACTTGATTCACGTTTGAGAATATGATTTATATTCCAATATTATTAAGTAAACATAGTTTGAGTACTGGATATAATTTTCTTCCCATTGCTAACTTTTTTTTGGTCGATCAGATGCTGTTTATTCCATTCTCCCCACACACCAGCTTCAGTCTCTCTGAGCCTCTCATTCTAGTCTCACACTCCCCTCATTCCCATCTCCTCCTGTCTTTCCCACTCATCTCTCCGTTCTTCATCTTGCAGCCTCGCCTCTTTCTCTCCACATGCCTGCTCCTGCATTCTACTACATTCTTCTCTCTCTGTCCCCCTTGATAGCCTCTCAGCAGTCCATCTTGCCGCCCTGCTCTCTCTCCCACTCTTGTCTTTCCATCTGCCCAGCACTCTGGGCTGACACTGCACCAGTCAAGTAACCAAATCAATATAAGAAAAGCCCTTCCTGAGGGCCCACCAAGTTCAAAGGAACACCACTTAAAAGGTATTCCAAAGCCCTTCCTGGCTGCCCAAGGGCAAAATACCTACTAAGGTATTTTTCTCCTTTCCTCAGTCCAATAACTCTATCAACATCTCAATACTAGTTATTTTTGTATGGACACAGTAAGAGATAACATTGAGGGTTGTAGGGCAGCTCTCCTGGGAACATCTTGTTACAGACTCTAGTGATCAGGTCAGCTGGAGTGATAGGTTGGGTGTTTGCTTTGCACTCAACCAACCTGGCTGACCAGAGTTTGATTTCTCCGCCCATCTCGGAGAGCCAGCAAGCTACCAAGTGAGTATCCAGCCCACAAAGCAAAAGCCTGGGACAGTGCTATAACCCTAGCAGGGTCCGAATCTAGTTACTACTTTTTGGATCATGACAGTATTTGTCCACGACCAAGCTCTTAATTTATAGTTAAGCATTATGGCTCTTTGGCCAGGCCCATCTCCATGCCAGGGTAGCACATAGCTTACCGCTTGCCCTGGTTCCATCCAGTCCCTCGCTGGGACCCTGCTTTTGGGAGTGCTAGGAAGAAAGGACAACTGAGGCTCAGGTGAGAGAACAGATGCCCAGGAGGAAAATATCACTGAGAGTCACATAGCAAAAGTGTACTGTCTTCTTGTGTCCATAAAAAAAGGACATTGCTCTTAACGACACTATGTAACTGAGATATGATCATTGCCTTCACCATGTGTATATACTCTTGTGCCCATTCATCTAGGCAAAATATTATTATGATAATGATACTTTACTTACCTCATTGGTCTAGTGTGATACAAATATCATCATATCTGTGAAATGTGTTAATGATAAATATATATACACACACAAAAGGTTTTAAATAGTTTAATGTAGTTTATTTCATCATGAGTGATTTACAAGGCATGAAATACCCAAACTATTATGCCTTAGTAAAAAAAAAGATTACACTACATCTCCCCAAATATTTATATCCCCATTTTTTTCCTTTTGCAAAAGTGGTTCTGAAAATAAGGCCCATGGATTACTAGCATCAGAAGCACTTGATTACTTGAGAACTTATTGCACATTGCTGGATCCCACCCATACCTGATAAGAAACTCTGGAGTGACATTGAGCAATCTAATTTAACAAGCACACAGTATAATTTTAATGCATGATATCAGAAGAGAGGATCACTACTATGAATTACCTTATCTATTGTTAAGACAAGTAGTGCTTAGGCCATATTTTTTCCATGTATTTCTTCAAGGGTAGGAGAAATACGGGTAGGAGAAACTATGAAAATTTAACTAAAGTCTGACACATACAAATGACAATTATACATGGTTTTGTCTTCTATTGATTACTATATTCATTTATCAGTCATTTATTTCACTTATATGATGTACCAGACATTACACTCAATTACTTTTATAGTTCTCTGTTTCCCACGTGTATAGCCATTTATATCACATTCTTTAAATATACCTTATTCAAAGGATGTGAAACATTAAAAAAATTAAAAATACATGACTGGAGTGCTTTAAAATCTGGAAGATAACTTTATCTATTTTATGCTGCAAGATCTATTTCCTCCCCACCCCCCCACCTTTTTATTGCCCTTTTTCCTTCAATAAAGAGCCAGCGAAGACAATGAGGACTAATAAGTTGATGCATTTTCCTCATGTACAAGAAGACTTTATTGAGAACTCTCCATGGGAAGCTGGTCTTTGTTTTACTGCAATTCTACAATGACCTGCTGACCTTGAAGAGGTCTAGCTTGAAAGCTTAAACATCTTACTGCCTGCCAAAAGCAAGAAGAACCTACACTTTGGGATTTGGGGAGATTTTATGTATTGGAAGAACATTCTCTTGATTATATCCTCTGCAGAGACCAGAACCAAGGCATTCAAAACAGCTGTGCAAGGGGATGCTGCTGGAGCAATCCTTCTTGTTCAATTCATTGACCCCCTAAAACATTTCTGAGATGACTTCAGAGCAGTGGTTAGAACATGTGACTGAGCTTCAAGATGCCCATTAGTTAACAGAATTTTATTATTTTGTGTTCTTTGATAGAGTTAATTTGAAGAAACACAATAGAAGTCTTATTTAATGCACCTTCCTCTTCCATCATATGCTGAAGTCCTACCTTCTTTTCTTCTCTAAAATCCTCAGTGCTTTTTGAAAAAGAAAAAAGGAAAAATAATCAATGAAGCTGAAATATAACAAGAACTGGAACTGTGACTGCCATGGTTCCCTCCCCAGGGGCCACGCTTCCATGATGGACATTTATTAATATGCTCTAATAAATTTATTTGCATTTTTTAAGAAAACCATCAGAAGAAGGCAATGATTAATGCATAAACACATTCCAGGAATGGTGAGATAGCAGGTGGGGCCCTTGACTTCTATGTGGCTGACCCTCAGTTCAATTCCTGGTATGGCATAAGGTCTCCAGATTCCCAAAAGGAACTCTGAGTACAGAGCCTGATGTGGTGAAAACTAAATTGTTTAACTAAGCATCTAATATTATCATCAGTGAATGCAGAAGTTATTTTATTACACTACAAGGATATTGTAGTTGTCTGACAGTTCCAAAAGTCAGAGCAAAAGAGTTTGAATAAAAACTTAAAAATGCAAAAATGTAGCACTTAATGTACTATTTTGATTTTCTCAAAAGCCATCACTTTTTAATATGAGAGTTGCACATGTCCATTAAGTATTGTTGTAAACATTTTTCAATTATCACCTTACTGAATTTCCTAAAGTGGGTCTTCAGTTGCTTAGACCTCTGACTAAATTTTCTCTAAGTATGTACCTCAGAGAGCTGATTTCTGGGTGAAATTTACATTTGACCTGGTAGAAGAAAGTGACTATCCTTCTAAAATGGGTGGGTTTCATCAGATTAGCTCAAGACCATTGAAATATAATTTAAAAAAATGAATAATTTCTTCCTGACTCTTTGAACTGGATCATTTTTGATTTTTTTTTACCTTTCAATTAAAAATAAAACATTAACTTCTGAGGGATATTTGGCTTTTTTTTTATCAGACTGAAACTTACAGCTACTGGGTCATCTGGGTGTCACTGCAGATATCTGGCATGTTGACCTCCATAACTGTGTGAACCCAGGCCTTACCATCTTGCATTTCTCTTCTTATCCCACTTCCTTTCTCCCTTTGCCTTTCAACTCCCACTGCCTATTACTTCCCCTCTCTTTTATTCTCTCCCTTTCTCCAGCATGTATGCACCCCATGTTGGTTCTGCTTCCATGGAATATTCCAGCTAATATTAAATTCTGTGTTTTAGGTACTATTGATATTGCCATTCTACACATAAAGTGACATAATAAGAAATTAGATAATTTTGGGGGTATTTAAAATATATATCTACACATTCTTGATATTTAAGTGAAGCATAATTTCTCTCTGAAGTTTGGGTCAGGCCAAGTGATTCATATGTAATGAATAGCATTGTTTTTTAAAAAAAAAACTTGAAGAACTAATAAGGTCTAAAGCCTTAATAATTAGCATAGTGACAGTTGCAACCTCTCCCAAAAATGAGGTTCTAAACTAATTAATTGCTTAGGAGTTCCCTGGTTGACCCTGGAAAAATAGTCTATATAAGACCAATGGCTTCTTTGCTTACTATATTTTTCTGAAAACCTTGCCCCACTCACTTGCTGATTATAATCAAAGCATCCTACTTAATACAAAAGGCTCTCTCTTTAGTTTAGTTACCTCATTTTGAATGGTTTAATAAAGCCCATATGATCCCTAAAATATTTCTAATGTCTGTCTTTTTTAATAGTACCCAAGGGCTACAATGAGGTAAACTCAAGACTCATAAAAATAAATGCTCTCTCTCCCGTGCTCTCTCGCTCTTGCTCTCTCTCTCTCTCTTTCTCTCTCATTACTCGTTCCATGGAAAGCCTGTAAGAAAACATACAAAGTGACACATATAGTGAGACAATAAATTCTCTTAGCAACAACTACAAGAGAAAGCCCTGATTCTTTTTTTTCCCAACAACTTTACTCACATGGGAGATTGTCAGCCAAAACCAACTACTGAACTTCTCTTGCCTTCCTGGTCTTCATGATGGGGATGTGATGAATACTGATTCTGTTGAGATGCTATTAGATGCTCTTTGTTATGCATGAAGGCGTGATGATTACACTTGCCAAATGTCACACAGTTCATCAAGGTCAAAACCAGGAGCCAGGTCCAAGCAGTTTCCTTCTTAGTCAATTTTATTTTATTGACAATAATTTTCAATACTGTTAATAATAAGGTGTCATGCATACATAATTCCAACACAACACCCTCAAACCTGGGTGCTCTTCCACCTTACTCCACCTCCACCTCCCTCTTCTGCTCCAGCTGCCAATGTCAGGGGAAGCTACATTCTATAGGCAATCCTCATATTCTATTGCCATTGGCTATTATTATTCCCTTAATATGTTCCGTGAGATTACTCTGTTTCTATCCATCTCCTTTTGACTGACTAACTTCACTCAGTTTGAAACTTTTTTAGATACATCCAGGTATTGGAAAATTTCACTATTTAATCCATTTTTTAATAGCTGAGTAATATTCTATTCTGTGTATTGTTTCTTCATTATCTGTTTTTGAACACTTTGGATTGTTTCCAGATTTTGACTATTATTAATAAACTATTTATAGCATGAGAGGCCAAATGTCTTTATTGAATAGAATTTTTGTGTTGGGATAAATGCCAAGCAATGAGATTGCTAAATTATAGGGAAACTTCATTCTTAATTTTTGAGAAAAATATATAGCGTTTTCCAAAAAAGTTGAACCAGTTGGTAATTCACCAGCATTGTACAAAGATTCCCTTTTTTCTTTTCCCTCACAATCATGAAAGACTGGTAATTTTGTTGTTGTTGTTTTCCCCACAGCTAAGCCAACACTTCGTTTGTTGTTGCTATTGTTATGTGTACTAGTCTCACTGAAGTGATAGCTCACACTTGATTTGTTTTTCTCTAGTGATAAGTGATGCAGATCACTTTTTCACCTACCTGATGGCAATCTGCATAACATCAAACTGAATCACTTCAGCACCACACAAAACATGATGATCAGAAGAAAATAGTACTCCACACACTAGGAGAAAATATCGCCCACCACTCAGCTGATCAAATTTTAGTATACAAGATATATAAAACACTTGTAAAACTTCGCATGTGCAAAACAACAACAACAAATCAGCTCCATCAAAAAATGGAAAGAGGAGATGAATCGCAGTCTCCTCAAGGCAGAGCAGTGTTTCGAGTCAGACCCTCTTTGTGTGTCTCCAAATGTCAGAGTTCCACAGAATATTAATCTCCTATCATAATCCCCATCCTTCCAAAAGTCTGATAAAACGGGTTATCAGCTTCACTTCTCACTCCAAATAGTTTCTTTAATAAATCATCTTTAAGAGTCAGTAAATCAAATAAATGAAACCCTTTCTCTCTGTATCAATGGACCACAGGAATGTTATCCTCAAACATTTCTTAAAGGAGGAATTGCACTCAACTGTGCACGCACCCAAGGGCATCCTGGAAGGGGCTGTGGCATGCCATTGTTTTTTTTAACTTATTAAAAAACAGTATTTGGCAAGACACAATCCGACTAATTGAGGGCTCTGCTTAATTGAGATCTAATTTAATAACGTTCTGATATGATTTTCAAAGAATAATGACAGGGTGATATAATAGGGCACATTTCCCCAGAGATGCTTCTTATGACAGTATAATAAGCTTCCTGATGGATGGCAGCTCCTTGAAAGTGATTGTTTCTCACCTCCAGGCCTTTGCATAGGCTGTTCGCACTGCCTCAAAGCCCCATCTTTCCCTGATAATCTATCTAACCTGATCTCTCTTAACTCAACTTCCCTTTTATTCTGCAAGACTCAGCTGTAGAGGTGATCTTGACATCACTATGTCACTACCTTCTTGTCACTGAATCTTATCACTTGGACTCCAAAATCAGCTCAGATTACACACAGACTAGAAGTATATTTTCTAGGAACAAAAATAGATGTTGAGTTTTACTTGTGATAAATTCTACCTGTATGTTTTTCAGTACAGTTTCCAGCCCTGGGAAGGGTAGATTTTCTATGAAGAGGGCATAATATAATTACAAAGATTAAATAACCGAGAATTGAACCTGACATATAAGAAGTCTTGAATAAACATCACCTATTATTTTTTGTCATAAATGTATCATGATTCACAATAGGCATACTGAATTACTTTTCCTGGTTACAGTGGGTGCAGTTTGAATGAATAAATATTGTATACTACCTTGTTGATATTTTTGTCTTGAAAGTGGTCCAGCTAATGCTATAGTCAGGCAAGAGAAATGCTTTAGCATTTTTATGATTGTCACCTGATTTAAATAGATTTCCCAGCAGAGTCCCCTGCATTTGTTTCTCTCTAATCATCTTGCCAAATTTTTAGATCTTAAACTGTGAGTCATAATGACTACCACCTTCGCTTTTTTCTACCCTTTGAAAGCATTTTGTAAATTATTCATTCACCTTTCACATGTAGGCCCCTTTCTTCATTTCAAGGGCATCCCAGTTAATTCAACTCTCATTTCCTTTAATTCTCTGGCTTCAGCCATTTCTGGTGATTCACAACTTCTGCTGCATCCGGTCTCTCCAACTCCAATCTACCATTCCCCATTTAGATGTATTTATTTCTTTCCAAATAGCTCTTATCATATTACTCCCTTCTAACTATAATTTATTGACTGCCCATGTCTTAAAAATGGAAAATTTCACATATTTGTTGCAGATTTCAGTGAAGACACATTGCCTCTTTTTTACTTTATTTTCTCCCCTTTATTGAAACCGTATGGTTTATGCATATATAACATAACTCCTCTTGTTCCCATTTCTAGACTTTTAACCATTCTCTTTCCTTTGCAGAAAAGTTCTCTCATCCAACTTTGATTGTGGAAATAATATTGCCCTTCAAATTTACCTCAAAGTCACTTTCTCCATAAACTATTTTGCCTTACCTCATTATTTTACAGGCTCAGAAACTGCATTATCTCTTTTCTTGTATTGCTATGACCTTCTGTAATTTTTTTTTGCATAATTCTATGTTTTATGTAGTGGTGATCTACCTCCTTTGTAAATTTTAAAGTCCTTGAATTTTTATTTTAATTGATTATTGTCGAAATAACATCTTTACAATAGTGTTAATCATTATACTTTTGCTGTGCAAAATTACCATCACCCACATGGCAAAAATTCTTTGCTTTTCAAACTAATAAGCATCTGAAATTAGTTTTAGTGCTTTTCATCAAATAAAAACGTGGATCCTGGGACCACAGAGATGACCTAAGGGCTAAGTTCACACTCTGCTAGCTGGAGGTCTAGTTTTTATCCCTGGAACCACATGTCCCCTGAGAATCACAAGGAACGACGCCCGCCCCCCCCTCCCCCAGCACAGAACCATATGTAACTCCTGAGCACCACCAAATATGGTCCCAAAACCAAACAAATTTGAGAGAATAAAAAAGTTTGGATACTGAACTTAACTGCATTAATTATTATTGCAAAAATCTGAAAAATAAAGGTATCATTTAAATTCTATAAATTCAGCTTAAAATAAATAACATCTAATTTCTCACATATTTTTGGACAAGTGAGAAATCCACATTGAATACAAACATATTTTGCATAAAAATCTTTACCTAAATGCCATTTCAACAGACCTTGTTTTTGTGTACACATTTGCTATCAGAACACATATCTGCCTTTCAATTACCTGAAGACCAAACCTAGTGAACTCAAGTTATGTTTGACCGAGATATCTGCTTGTATTGATAATTGCTTTTGAGTCGCAAACTGACTGATTTACTACCATTTCTATTTGGAAGTCATTTCTTTTTTAGAACCTTAGAATTATTTTTTTCACTGCCTGAGAAATTTGGCTGCTTTCTTTAATTAGAAAAAGACCAAGGTATTTAACATATGCTGCGATTTGTGATATTTGTGATGAGGCCAGGGTTAGATGAGGAGAAATTATGAAGGATGAAATTATTATTTTGGCTTTTTTTTAACCTTTCTGGTGGTATTTCCTGAATTGGTGGAGAAAGGAAAAACCAAAAAATAAATAAAATAAAATAAAGAAAAGAACATTTATTTGTATTTGCTAAGCACGTGAACCCAGAGAGACTTAATAGTTTTGCTACGATGATTGCCAGACAGGAGAAAGTTCTCTCTGAAGAAATACAAAAAATAGAAAACTGTTCAAATGAGGAACAAATGGTACTAGAGAAAAAAAAAGTTTTTCAAGTACATATTGTTGATTATTTTTTTTAGAATTAGGATTTAGATCCACATTTGATCCAATAATTCTTAACCTTAATAAAAACGGCATGCGGCAGAATTCCCACCACAAAGTTGAGAGGTATGTGGAACACAAGGGACAGGTTTGGCTCACAACACAAAGGGGCCTTGACTCCCAGAGGCAATATTTTTCTTTGGCAATTATGAAACCCTTCAAATTTTGTTAATAAATCTGTTTGAAGTAAAAATGTGAGTTGAGGAGAATATGCCATAGCTTGCTGCAAACCAAAACGGGCGCCTACTTTGGCTGAATGTTTCAGGTTCTATCTTTACTCTTCTCTGGCTCTTTGCTACATTTATACAAAAGGCAACATGGGGATATTCAATGACCTGGAAATCTCAAATTATCATTGAACTGCAAGTTACTGTTTTTAAAAATGGAAAACTTGGGAGGATTGTAAAATAAGCAACACAATTTAACTTAGAAAGGAACATTAACCCCAATGCAGATGTTGAAAAAATAAAAAGGAAATAGGCTTTTCCCCATCTCTCTCAAGAGACCCACAAATGTTATCAAGGGCTGAAATAATTAATTGTCACTGAAGGACATACTTATCAATTATCATTTGCATAAAATTTGCAGTTCCTTTTAAAAACTATATTTAATAGGCAATTAATATGTAAAATGTACTTGTTAAATAATATAATCATATTAATAGTGAAGCAACAACTTTATAAAAATAATCTAGGTATTAGATCATGATAATATTTTTTACAAAGACACTTAGCATTGATAATCGTCTTTTAAAAATTCAGAATAAAATGAAGTATATTACTTCCATGTGTGTCAGTTAGACAGAAACTATATATAATTTTTTTTTTTTTGCTTTTTGGGTCACACCTGGCGATGCACAGGGGTTACTCCTGGTTCTACACTCAGGAGTTACTCCTGGCAGTACTCAGGGGACCATATGGGATGCTGGGAATTGAACCCGGGTCAGCCGTGTGCAAGGCAAATGCCCTACCCGCTGTGCTATCTCTCCAGCCCAGAAACTATATATAAATTTTAAAAAAGTTTCAATATAGCAATTCAGTTACCCAAAATGTCACATCAAAAGAAAGTTGTTTGTCTAGAAAATCAGTATCACACTAATAATTACTATTATAAGTATCTACAAACAAGATATTTTTTCTTAATGTAATATTATTTTAAGACTTAAAAAATTATAGAGAACATTGAATACACATTGTATGAAGTTATAACGCCATCATTTTTATTATTTACAAAGTAAGTTTACAGGAAATTTTCTTATTTTCCATATTGCATTATAGTATAGACCCTCCTAAATGAATTATCCAAAATGATTGTCTTTATAAGATGCTGATAAAATTTTGCTCTTCTTTCTTCTCCCAAAAAAGTATACATAAACACACAAATACACAAGATATCAAGTTGTATTTTTGTAAAATGTGTATAGTTATATGTAGGTAATTTGAATGAAGTATGATTTATATCCTATAAAAAGTGTTCACTGAAGTACACAAATTGATAAATTTTGCCAAAATATGCACATTGTTTTAGCCCCAAACACAAAATATATAATAATCTCTTATTTTAAGAGGTTCCATTTTCTGCCTTTTTTTTAAATCACACTCCACAGTCAGATGTAGAAGAAGCGAACATAGATTTTAGTTTTTCCCACTATACATAGTTTTGACTGGTTCAGAATGTATAGAAAATACAGTACGCGATACTTTTGCTTTTTATTCACGCACCCATCCAAGAGTTTTTGAGATTCATATGTTTCATTTGTGGTTGGTGAACAGTAATTTGATTTATACATAGCACGGTTTTTTCATCTATTCATATATGGATAGATTAGTTATTTGATCCCACTGTGGCACTAACATGGACAAAGTTTACATGAATATCATGTACACACAATTTTTAGGATATGTTTCCATTCCTACTGATGTTTATCCAAGAATAGAAATTCTGTTGTTCAGAAATTGTTTACTTAAATTCACAAGAAATGTACAATGTAGTTCTTACAAAAGTACTCCAAAGTAACTACTTTTTATTTTCTTTGCAATGCAACATTCCAGTTATACATTTTTCCAGAACTTGTTATTATCAGTCTATTTTTAGTTATTTAGAATTTATAATATATTTTCTGTGGTTTAGTTTTAATTTTTCCAATAGCAAATGCTGTTGACTATTGTTCCAGGGTCCAATTAGATTTTGTGTATCTTTGGAGGAGTCTTGTTTAATATTGTTTTAAATATTGACTTATATTCTTATCATAATTTGTTTATATAATCTGCATAAAGTCCCTTGTTAGAGAAGTATTCTGCATTATTCTTACCCATGTGATTTGGTGGCTTGTCTTTATATATTCTTTACAGTGTATTTTTAACAGAATACAATATTTAATTAAATATCATTTATAAATATTTTATTTATATTTTTTGCCATCTCTCTTTTAAAATGTTGCTTATCACACAGTAACAAAGTGTCCACTTTCCGGACACTGAGAATATTTATATTATAGAACGTTCATGTTTTAAATTTTTTATATAAATTAATTTTATATAATGTACAATGGATGTTAAAACTATTGTTTCAATATAGGTATCGAATTTTGGCGTCATTTTTGAATGTACTTTTGTCAAATGTATTATTTTCTTTTTGACAAATATCTACTGAATTTATATATGTATTCTTTTTCTGAAAATTATTGTGTTCATCTATACATCATAGGACAATCTACTCAAACTTTCATTTTCTTTCATATCCTCTGGGACTCTGAACACATGGATGATTATTTGTTATTACTCTTAAGATCTGTGTTCTCTGGTATTCTATTCAACATTTTCCCATCTGCTTTCACTTTGTTTTCTGATTGGACAGTTCACATTAATAAGTCTTTGAGTTCACTGCTCCTTTCTCTTTCTGCTTCTACAGCGCCATCGTGTTATTGCAATTGGATTTTTTTCCAGTGCAAAACTTTAATTTCTTTCTAATTTTTACTTTCTTTTTCCTCAATGAAAATTTCCATTTTATTTTAACTATTTGCGACTGCTGCATTAGCCCCCTTTGTTGCAAATTCTCATCTTAACCTGCTTGGACTGTCATAACAAAATCGTCTTGACTGAGTAATTTAAATAACTTAAAGCATTTTCCCCACAGCTTTGGCGACTGGAATTTCAAAATTTCATTACCAACAGGGTCAGCTCTTTAGGAGAACTCCCTTCTGGTCATGCAGATGTCCACTGCTTAGGGAGAGAGTTGATGAGACAGGGAGAGAGGGAGGAGATAAAGAACATTAGGCTGAGTGATAGAGAGAAGGAAAGAGCAAAAAGAATTACAAGCAAGATTTTTGACGATGCACAATAAAGCTCATCCTACCAGACCAAGACCCTACTTGTAACTTAGATATTTAATATGACTCCATTAATTTTTTGAAGAAAAAAACAAAGAACCATTCAGACCATGAGTTAAAATCTTTGTTAAATGATTTCAGTATTTGTATCATTTTAGAGTTTTTATGTTTTGATATTTTCTTATATTAGTTTTCTATATGAGTAATTTTTCATTTTCTCATCTATGTGCTATAAATAGTATTGTGTTTTATAACTCTGGTTGCTATAATAATGTTCTTTTTAGCACACAATATTCTAGTTAGAAGGTACAGGAAGGACTATGATGCATTCTCTAGCATTATTTTTGTGGCCTGTGGTTCACACCCAATTTAATTTTAAGTGTTTCCCAGTACCATTTTGGTCAGCCTCACTTGTGGACTTCCCAGAAATGAGACTAACTGGAGTTCTGAATACAGTGTTTTAGGTCAGTGATAAATTCTTAACCCTTACTGTAGTGTGTCTTGTTTGTTTCATGCTTATATTATTTGGAGATCTGCTCAGCAGTTCATACAGTGTGTGGAAATTATTCTACAACTTCTCACTCCACTTTAACTCCTTACCTATCCCTGTTAAGGGTTAGGAGAAAGAACATGTATCATTACCTTAATAGTGCAAAGACGTGAAGAAATATTGAAGATCCTTAGTCTTAGCAGCTGAAGAACAAAAGAAACCTACTCAGTACTAGAGAACTCTAAATCCTTTTTTCCTTTTCGCAAAGTTTTGGGGTCACACCTGGCAGTGCTAAAAACTTATTTCTGACTCTTCACTCAGAAATTACACCTAGAAGTGCTCAAGGGACATTATATGGTACCAGGGATGGAAACAGGGTTAGACAGGTACAAGGCAAATGCTTCACCTGAGGTTCTATCCCTATGATCCTCGAAATATTTTAGTCAGTCTACTGAATCAAATGCTAATCTATTATAGCTGAATACTCACAGACATACATAGGACAATGTTTTACCAGCTAACAGAACATCCTTTATTTAGCCCATTCAATTTTGCACATATAACTAGTCATCATTACATCATCTGCTATTATCAACACTTTCCAGTCACACGGAAAGTACATATTTTGCCTAGAAGATACAGGAATAATTTGACAATAGTTTTGTAATTTTATTTTTAATAAAGTGGTATTGGTTTATAGTACTGTATAAGTTGTCAGAATATCATTCCATATCTATAAATGTATTACATGATTTTTATCTTTTTATCTTTTATTTTTATCTAACGTTAACTATGACTATTTATTCCTTTGTTGCTTATTTATTAATATAGTAGGTTATGGATAATCAAGATGATTTTACTCTTCTCCCCATTTATTGGTCTGTATTTCCAAGCTCTTTCTCATGTTCACTCTTTATACCAGATGCCAAAACCATCTGTCATATTGTCTTCAGATGATCTTTAGTTCCATGGTATTACAAGAATTGTGCCTTCAAATAAGAACTATAGAATTCTTATTTTTAAATCATACCATTTAAAAGGGCTGGAGCAATAGCACAGTGGGTAGGGCATTTGCTTTGCAAGCGGCCAACATGGTTGACCTGAGTTCGATTCCTCCGCCCCACTTGGAGAGCCTACCGAGATACTTCCGAGAGTATCTTGCCTTCACGGCAAAGTCTGGCAAGCTACCCATGATGTATTCAATATGCCAAACACAGTAGCAGTTGTCACAATGGAGACGTTACTGGGCCTGCTTGAGCAAATTAATGAACAACAGGAGGACACTGACAGTGACAGTGACAATTTAAAAGACCCCTTTCATATATAAATTCCATGTACTAAACAAAATTTTTTCTTATATTGTGCTTTATAAGTCCATATCTCGCCCACATGGCAGAGCCTGGCAAGCTCCCCGTGACGTATTCGATATGCCAGACACAGTAACAACAAAGTCTCCAATGGAGACGTTACTGGGCCTGCTCGAGCAAATTGATGATCAACGGGAGGGCCTTTCTCTCCATGTATTTTATCAATATTCTGAAGAGAAGAAATTGAGCCTTAAATTGCGTATCACCATTTCACTTGTTACAAGTATAGCTACAGTTTTAAAACAATCCCAACCTAAGTCATCTGTCTTTTTTGATATATAACCTTGCATATTTCCTATCAGGGTTACTAATACTATTTTACTTACATCTTAATACATATTACTTCCCCCTTAAAAATTAAGAGAACTATTTGTTGAACGTTCTTTCAAAATTTTCCTTGATTATATTACCTTAAATATCACATATACTATTATGGTCCTATATATTTGTATCTGTTTCCGGGTCTGGACCAGAGATCCTCTGCCTGCTCTCAGCAGCCCGGCTACTTCCACTACCTCCACGACCTCCACTACCCAGACACCGCCACACTCCAGGCCACTTTCCAGACACTCAGGCCGAGACTCACACACGAGTGAAACCCCACAGAACCAGGAAAGTGAAACTCTGTGACCTTGGACTCCAGGCTCAATGGACTGGGGAACAGAGATCTTCTGCCTGCTCCTAGCAGCCCTGAAGACCTCCACTACCTTCACTACCCAGCTGCTGCCACGCTCCGGGATGCTTTCTGGACCACACAACTGCAAAGCAGTCATGTGACACATCATAAAACACTTAATACCAGATTACTGCACCATATTTGATGGGGTTCAAATATGGTTTGAACCAAGAGAACACCTGCAAGGAAGATTAGAGTCCACCCTAAATGCCTCTATCCCTCTCAGAGAGCCTGGCAAGTTACCGGGAATGTTCTGCCTGCATGGCAGAGCCTGGCAAGCTATTCGTGGTGGATTTGATATGCCAAAACCAGTAAATACAATGGGTCTCATTCCCCTGACCCTGAAAGAGACACCAATATGGCAGCGTTAAGAAGGATGTAGAAGGAGAGGCTCATAAAAATCTCAGGGCCGACCTAGGCTTCCAAAACGAAGAAGGACAAAAATGACTGTCTGTACTTTCAATGCATGTACACTGGCATCAGATGCATCCATCAAGGACCTGATGGTGCAAGCGTGAAAGATCAAGCACAACATCATTGGTCTGACTAAGACAAGAAGGCATCAATCACATCACCCTCTTTTCGTCACTGGAAAAGAACTGTTTCTTGGAACATGCAACAAAAGAGGCTTCACTGACGTCAGTGTTCTTGTCAACATGAACTTGGCCATAAACATTGATTCATTTGAATGCCTAACAACCCCAATCGAACAATTACACTGAATAGATGTGGCTCACGGCTGGCAGTTTCTATCTTCATTGTCTATGCAACATTCAATTAAAATGAAGGAGAAATTGAGAGGTTCTACATGGAGCTGGAAAAGTTCTATAAAGACCACACCTTCAACAAGATCATTGTCAGTGATTTTAATGCCGAGAAGATCAGCCAAAGAACTCCACATTGGGACCCATGATGTAGGAGGGAATGAACAGGGTGAGAGACTGTCTGAGTTCATCATGTCGACCAAGACCATCCATGGTAACTCACAGTTCCAGAAGGCCGAATCTAAACATTGGACATGAGAGTTTCCAGTTAATGGTTCCACAATGAAATTGACCACATCATATCCAATCGACATTTTTGTCTGACTGATGTCACTGTTGTCCCAAAATTCCAAACGGGGTCAGATCATCATTTCCTTTGTGCAAAATTCTACTTCGCAGAGCAGGGGAAAAGGGCTGCAAAGTTTAAGAAGAGAATTCCCTGAACGACCACCAACTGAAAGCTCTTTGGTACGATTGCGGCAACATGGGAAGATGCTGTCATTGACAACATTGACAAGGAATACGATAAACTGTCTCAGCACCTCCATGATTGTCCGAAGAAACAGAGAGAGAGAGAAAGCCACAAAAAGGCATGTGTCTTCAAAAACTCTCAAGCTCATTTACTAACATGGCTTGGCGCAAGCCTCAGGCAACCAAGCGAATGTCCGAGCTCACAAAGTAGTGCAAACAAGTGATAAAGAAAGACCTCAATGAGAGAAGATCAGTAGTGCTGGCAGATGTGGCAGAAGCTGGGAAAAGCATTCACAATACCCACCTTTGCCAACTACAAGACCAAGATGACTGCTCTCCGACATCCTGATGGATCTATCACATCTTCCAGAATGGCAATGGAGGAGATTATTCATGACTTCTACTCTGATCTCTTTGATAGCGATGCCCACCTGCCTACATAAAAAATCCCGCAGGATGGATATGTCATTCCCAATGTTTTCCCTTCTTAAATCCGGCATGCCATTTTATTGGTAAAGTAGCGAACAGCACCCAGCCCAGACAAGGTCAGACCAGAACACCTGAAGAATCTGCCGACAGTACTCATCAATACACTGACTCGGTTCTTCACACCCTACCTGTCTGAATGCAAGGTTCTGTCCCAGTGGAAAACCAGCAGGACTGTACTACTGTACAAGAAGGGAGACATCCATGACATAGGCAACTATCACCCAATCTGCCTGTTGTCTGTCGTCTACAAGTTGTTCACTCGAGTTATCCTGAATAGGATTGACAGAACACTAGATGAAGGACAACCACAAAAGCAAGCTCTTTTACAAAAAGGATTCAGCACAATTGACAATATCCACCTGGTGACCAAGCTCATTGAGGTTTCTCAGGAGTTCAAGATGCCGCTTTGTCTAATGTTCATTTAGTTAAAGAAGGCCTTTGATTCTGCTGAGACTGAAGCAGTCATTGAAGCACTAGCCAAACAGGGAGTTCAAACTCAATACATACAGATTCTCCGTGAGCTGTAATGTGAATACACTATGAGGATCTCACCATTCTACATGGAGGTGATCATTTACGTCAAGAGAGGGGTTCGGCAGGGTGATACCATTTCATTGAAACTCTTCAGTGCCACCCTCAAGAACATCATACAACGACTGAATGGGAAGGAATGGGAGTGAAGAAGATGGTTGGCAACTACACCATATCTGCTTCACTGATGACATCATTCTAATAACACCAATCATCAGCCAAGCAGCACAAATGCTGGCTGACTTCTGCCGTGAGTATGGAAAGGTCAGACTACAGCTAAATCTCAAGAAGACAATGTTTATGAGAAATGGTCTCATTCCTGATGTTCCATTCGCTCTCAACAGGATGAATATCTCCAAATGCAACAGTTATGTATATCTAGGTTGAGAAGTCAACATGACGAATGACCTAGCACCTGAGTTGCGCAGGAAGAAGAGAGCAGCTTGGAACGCCTTCAAGAGCGTCAAAGAAATAGCTAAGAGGATGAAGAACCTCCGGTTCCAGGAACATCTCTTTGATTCCACTGTTCTTCCTGCATTAACATACGCCTCAGAGACCTGGGCCGTAAGGAAACAGGATGAGAATGCTATTCGGGTCTCCCAAAGATGAATCAAAAGAACTATGCTTGGAGTATCACGCTTCACTCAAATGAGAGGAAGAATTTGGAGTTCTGACCTCCATTAATGATCAAGAATCAGGGACACTATCTCATTTGCCAAAACGTCAAAAATCAGATGGGCTGGTCATGTAATGAGATTTGGAGATAACTGCTGGACTAGACCCATTACTGACTGGATTCCACAGGACGTCAAAATATCAAGTGGCCGTCCACCTATGAGATGGTCAGACTTCTTCATCAAGACACTGAACGATTAGTTTGAGGCTGATCGTGTTCCTAGAATAAGCAGATGCCACTGGGCTACACTAGCACTCTACAGAGACAAATAGAGATGTTACTTGCACCTGCTCTAGTAATCGATGAGTACAGGGATATCAAGTGATCAAGTGATATTTTCATCTCTAGCCACTGCTTCTAACCACTTTCTTTTAAAATTTGAAGATGGTGGTTTATGATTATCATTGGTCATAGTTATCATCCTTTTTCATTTATCTATGTCTGCACTTTTTCAGGAAATGTTAATTTTAAAATGTGCGTATTTCTCCTATGCATTTTGGATGGCTATTTTATCTCTAACACTGCCATGTTAGAGCTCTTAGCCATATATTTGCATTGTTTTGATTAAATGCAATCAATCACCATGTTGTTACTGTGTTTGGCATATCGAATACTCTCGGTAGCTTGCCGGGCTCTCCGAGAGGGGCGGAGGAATTGAACTCGGGTTGGCCATGTTGGCCACTTGTAAGGCGAATGCCCTACCACTGTGCTATCGCTCCAGCCATGTAAAGAAAAAAAATTGAGATTAGAACCTTTAAGCCTTCCTCTCTACTTTATTTAATTTAAATTTTAATTTAAAGGCCCTCCCGTTGATCGTCGATTTGCTCGAGCGGGCCCAGTAACGTCTCCATTGGAGACTTTGTTGTTACTGTGTCTGGCATATCGAATACTCTCGGTAGCTTGCCGGGCTCTCCGAGAGGGGCGGAGGAATCGAACCTGGGTCGGCCATGTTGGCCGCTTGTAAGGCGAACGCCCTACCGCTGTGCTATCGCTCCAGTCTACTTTATTAAATCTGTTTATCATAAACATATCCCTACATATGAATAAAGCCAAAACTATATATAATTATATTTTTCATATAATATTTTATAAATTATACCCTAATTCCTCTTATTTCAGCTTTTGCACATCTCTTCCTTTGGTATATGTAAATGAAAAGAAAGGACACATATTCGCTGATTGTACTGCTGCCCCATTTCTATAAGAGCATAAAGGTTTATTAGATTCCTTTCTTTATGCTTCCTTAGTTCTCTTTTATTATTAATCTCTAACCTTTTAATCTAGTCTATTAATTTTTCTTAAGCACTTTCCAAGTTGTTGATGCCTTTGTATCTGCAGGGATCTATATGGACAGACACAGAGTAGAACCGATATTCTGAGTGCTGTATAAAAAATCCATTTGACAAGGGTTGTACTTAAGGGATGGGGAAGGGATTCTTAGATAACCCTTTACCCAAAGTGTAAGGAGGCTGACAAAAGAAGGAGGACATTGAGTGGAAAAGGACGAAAAAGTAAAAGGGAAATAATGGGGGAATAGGAGTCTTACGCCTTGGCAATATTGGTAATTGGGGGATTGGTACGGCTATGAAGCCAAGACTTAAGATCACTGAAAATAAGAGATCCAAACTACCACCACCGGTCTTTAAAATGTGCCTGGTAAGGTGGCAGGCTCGGGGTAGGGAGGCATGAGTGAACATGGTGGAGGGAAGTTGACACTCATGGTGAGATTGGTGGTAAAATATGTCTAAAATTCAACTATCAATAACTTTTGTAGCTCACAGTTCTTTAATGAAATAACAAAAGCATCCATTTGATTAAAGCAGTTAGAGGAAGACCAGAAAGACTGAGTCGAAGTTAGGGCCATTAACAAGCTTTACCAAGAGGCAATTTTCTCAGGTAAAGGTAAAGGTAAAGGTAAAGGTAAAGGTAAAGGTAAAGGCCCTCCCGTTGATCGTCGATTTGCTCGAGCGGGCCCAGTAACGTCTCCATTGGAGACTTTGTTGTTACTGTGTTTGGCATATCGAATACTCTCGGTAGCTTGCCGGGCTCTCCGAGAGGGGCGGAGGAATCAAACTCGGGTTGGCCATGTTGGCCGCTTGTAAGGCGAACACCCTACCACTGTGCTATCGCTCCAGCCCGTGCAGAAACAGATTATTAATCAATGCTTCCAGAATACCAGGCCCCTTTTCCTGCAAGCCTACCACTAATGCCATTATCAGTGAAATAGACATTTTGGAGCCCTTTACTTTACTCATCTTCATTTACTTTATTTATTAATTGAGGTATGCCATTATAGGCTGAGCATTTGTTGATATTACTGAGCATTTATTGATATTACTTGAACAATATGTGATGACTATGGGTTAAGTCTTTATAAAATATTATCATTATGCTAAATAAATTAACATCAAAGGGGAAACAGGGTTTTGCTTAAGAACCAGCACAAATATGATTAATGGGAAAATGGGTATGGAAAGTTTATATTTTTTAAAAAAAATGTTGTAATCAAAACACAAAGGACTAAACAACTGTAAGTTATTTTCTATAGATTTGTTCAGGGAAACATATTTGGTAAATAAAAGTGAGAGGAGTACTCTATTGCCATTCTAGATGTCCTGATACTTACAGATGTGTCGTACGTAAATCTCCAAATCTATAGAGATTTGGCCAAGTCATTGGTAAGAACACAGATTGTGGAGTCATCGACCAAATTTCTCACTCCTACTTTGCCATTACCTGTGTGCATTTCCATTTTCTCATATCTAAGATGAATGTATTTCTTCTAGGAATTCAGTGTTTTCAGTTGTAAACAAAGCAGTTAACCCAGAGTCAATACAAAAATATTATAAATATTATCTCTGCCCTTAGTTTCATTTACTTGTTTTACTCCCCAATATCTATGCCTAGGATCCAACATATGTTGAAGTGGGGAGTGCATGGTCTGCAAGTGTGAGGTCCTGGATTTAATCTCTAATACCTGACAAATGAGGGAACAGGGGTTGGGGCTTCAATTATACTGGTGATGGGGAGAGTTGTATATTTATACGTTCAAAGTGCAGACTCACAACACTGAAAACATGATATCTAAGCTGTAGTCAAAATATTTGTAATGTTCCTGTCAAGGGCGGGGAAGGGGGGAGTAGAGCGGAAAGGAGGGGGATGGAGTGAAAATAACCATAAGAACGCTGGTGTAGAGAAGTTGACATTGGTAGTAGGGTTGGTGTTCAAATGTGTGTCTATAACTCAACTATCAAAATCTTTGCAAATCACAATTCTTTAATTAAATAGAAAGTTAAAATACATGCAATGAATAAATAACTCTCCCTTTTCATTAGTTTCTTTTACCATTCATCCCCCTATGACTATTTTATTTCTACTAGAAATTTATTTCTTAATTTCTAATTTAATTGTCTCCTTCTCAATTGCCTATTAAACCCTTGCTTGAATGGGTTTGGAACATTTCAGAACTTTCACAGATTATTATGGGTTTTGTTATCTATTAGCACATATAAGCTTTCTACCAACTTTATCAGATGGACTTCTACTCCTAATTTCAAATGCAGGTCTAGCTTCATTTCATTCCTCAGGTAAGACAAGATAAATTGAGGTATGACTGTTTTTTTTTTCTTTTTTTATTAGTGAAACACCATGAGGTACAGTTGTAGACTTACAAATTTTTGTGCTTGGGTTTCAGTTATACAATGATCAAGTACCCATCCCTCCACCAGTGCCCATCCTCCACCACCACGGGTCGCAGCATCCCCCTATCCCCCATCCCCCCAGTCCCACCCTGCCTCTGTGGCAGGGCATTCCCCCTTGTTCTATCTCCCTTCTTTTGGGTACTGTGTTTTGCAAGAGAGGCATTGAGTGGCAATCATGTTTGGTCTATAGACTACTTTTAGCATGCTTCTCCCACCCTGGGAGGGTCCTCACAACACCCTTTATTTGGTGCTCTCTTCTCTATCTGAGCTTCCTTTTCACCTAGCACGTGTGGCTGACCTTCAAGTCATGGAGCAAAATTCATGGTACTAATCTCAGCCATTCCTGGGTGTTAGTCTCCCTTTTTGTTGCTTTATGTTCCCCAGATGAATGCAATCTTTCTGTGTCTATCCCACTCTTTCTGACTCATTTCACTTAACATGATACTTTCCATGTAGTACCACTTGTATGTAAATTTCATAACTTCATCTTTTCTAACAGCTACATAGTACTCCATTGTGTAAATGTACCAAAGTTTCTTTAACCAGCCATCTGCTCTTGGGCACTCAGGTTTTTTCCAGATTCTGGCTATTGTAAAGAGTGCTGCAATGAACAAACAATTGCAGATGTCACTTCGACTATACCTTTTTGCCTCTCTGGGATATATTCCCAGGAGTGCTATAGCTGGGTCAAATGAGGTATGCCTGTTTTTTAATATCTTAGTTATTCATTGATTTTTTGCAATTATTCCTTCTGTATTCTTTGTACAATGTTCCCTGGCTAAAATATAAATTTTTAAAAGACAAACAATATATATTATTTTTTATTAGGTCTCTCAGAATCTAACACCCTGACAGATACATAGAAAATACATAATGATTATTTTAATACCAAGAAAGAATTATAAAGAAATACTAAAAACAATGCCTTTTACTGAAAACAATTACATTTTCACTGAATACTAAACTGATCATTTATGGTGTTATTCATATTATGAACAAATATGCAAATATAGAGAGTACACAAAATATATTTCTTAAAAATAGCAGAATTAGAAATGAGTTATATTTTATAATTTTATCCAGTTCCAAAGCATGTTACAAAGATATTTTTGTGATCATAATAGAGAAGATTCATCTCAAAGTTATCCTACTCAAAATTTATTATGACCTATTTAAACATTTAGTCAAGAATTTTGACTAAAAATAATGTAATAACTAGAGGATAAAGATATTAAGAATTTTTATGAAACTCAATATAATTCATATATTTCTTTAACACTGATTATGCATTATTTTATTCATAGACATATGATCTTTTTCTATGTCACAGTGTACACTGCAAACCCCAGATTCTTTTTTTATTGTTAAAAATTATTTCTTCCTTTATTCTCGTTGAGAAGTCTATTCTCTTTTTTTTATTAGTGAAACACCATGAGGTACAGTTGTAGATTTACAATTTTTTTGTGCTTGGGTTTCGATTATACAATGATCAGATACCCATCCCTCCACCAGTGCCCATTTTCCACCACCATGGATAATATCCCCCCCACCCCATCCCCCCATGCCCCCCTGCCTCTGTGGCAGGGCAATCCCCTGTGTTCTCTCTCTCCTTTTGAAAACCCCAGATTCTTAACACATAAAACTCATCTGTTGAACAAGATTTCTGGAAAGACAAAGCACAAAGTCATTTTGCCATCAGAAAGACAAGAAAATGTAATAAACCTTATCTTCTTTGAAGCCATTCAGTTGAATTTAAATATCTAAGGAAAACTGCCAGTTATAGTTCTTTATGTAATCAATTAAAAGTCTAGGGAGATTTTTAATCTATTACAGAGAGGGAAGGTGAGGTACACAGTGATCTTGTGACACATGTTGGCTCTCTGTGTCTCTTTTCATTTTTGTAGCATCATAGAAATATATGAACATGAATAATTTAGAGAATTCGGGATTACTTTTTAATTTTACTTATTTTGTTTTTCAGAAGACTCAGGACTATATAAGGTGACAGGATCTAACTGGGATCAGTGACATGCAAGAAAATGCCCTAACCTATGTATTATCTCTCTAATTCCTTACCTCCTAGTTTCATAGAGAGATAATTGAGTACTAGAATGAGTCAATTATTCCCACAAAATTATATAAGTATCTAAATGTAGCAACTGTTTCTTTATATTCTATTTATTACATTTGTTCTTTGTTCTCTATAAGAATAAGAAGATACAATCCTTTCCACAAACAGCATTGAGGACATACTTTAACCTTAATCCAGTGTTTATTCAACTAGTTATCAAAATAAAAATGTTTTGTGTTAACCAGAAAAGAAAAGTTACACATCAAATGTAACAGCACCTTTTTTCTTAATGGAGTTCAATGTGCTTTCCAAATATTTTTGATAACTCCATTATTTTATTTTCTTATTAAATAGTGATTGGTGACAAAGCCAGTAAAAAGATTAAAACTTCTAAATTGTATCTAATGATGAATATACTTATGATGTTTTCCTAAATCTTAAATGATAGTAAAGATAAAAACTGTTTTTGCCGGCTTCAAATTTCAATTGATGGTCATAGGCTAAGACAGTCTTGACTCATTCACAAAAAAAAAAAAAATGTGTTTGGAAGATGCGTTGAGACATGGATGAGCCTGCATTTCCCAATCAAGGCATGATTTGAAAGATAAAGGATCTCGCCCTGCCAAGATCACGAGTTGCCCCCCATGAGCAGCTCTCCAGCACGGCCATGACCCCAGAGGCACATGGACCTAATTCAGAACCCAGTATCTTCTGGCAGAAATGTTAATGAACTATGCAGTAAGCTATAGCACCATGCCACCCCAAGAGGAAAAGTGTGTCTGTCTCTTCCACCATTCTCTCACCCCCTGGCAGCATGGTGGCCGCCACCTCAGAGCTTATTGAACAGCCAGGTATGAGCCAGCAGTGATGGGACAACTGCAGTCTCATAGGATGGGGGAGGGGGGGCGGAGCAGAACCGGCACATCCTTCTTGCCCTGACGAGACCACGAGCTGCCCCCCACGAACAGTTCTCTGGCACGGCCATGGACCCAGAGGCACACAAACCAATCTTAGAACTCTTTGGCTTTTGGCAGAAATCCCTTCAGACTTAATTAGTAAAATATCAGAAATCCAAAATCGAGTGGCTGCTACTGCAATCTTGTGACATTGTATGGTCTTCTTAACCAGCAATAGAAAACAAAATATTTCATGATTCCTTTTCAGCAGGTGTGATTGTTGGGGGGAAATTCCAAATAATTATGGTGCATCTTTTGCTGAAATTATGAATGTAATCAAAGTAGAGAGAGAGTTAAGTGGAAATCATCTACCTCACAGGCACTGGGAGGGGTGGCATGGGGGTATATGGGGGTTCTTGGTGGTGGAAAATATGCACTGGTGAAGGGATGGGTGTTTGATCATTGTATGACCGAGACTTAAACCTGAAGGCTTTGTAACTGTTCTCACAGTGATTCAATAAATAAATTTTTAAAAATAATAATATATAAAAAAAGAAAGATAGAGGATCTAAGTTCTAGCTATATTTGTGCCCCATATTAGCTCAACTCTTTATGGTAAGATACCTCTTTCAGATGTCAATATCTTCACTAGTTCTAGAAAGAATTTATGGGACCGTCCTAATTCCTTTTCCATTTTGTACTGTCTCTGAAAGGTCATAGCAGGGGCTCTTTCTAACTGGCAGTCACCTGCGTACCAAGGGCCTTAGAATGCGTAGCAACTTATGGAGCTAGTGACAAGTTTAGAAGCCACTGGCATTTTAGGAAGCAGTGGGAAATAGAGATTGAACCAATAGGTGAGCATAGTTACACAGAATATCTGGAAGTCCCTACTCTAATATTCTAACTCACTTTCTGTGTTGAGATTCCTGAATATAAAATAAACTAAGAAAAGTCCTTTTGCTTGTAGAGCAGTTAGGTCAGATGGTTATTCTGTTATGTAACTATGTTTGTTTGACAGGAGATTAAACTTGGGACTTGGGACTTTCACAAAAAAGAGAATTCATGCCAGTCAATTCAAAGTCAAACATTTAAGTGTTCTATGTATTTCACTGGAAAAGGACCATGTACGACTTGATGGCTGACTCTATATATGAGTCTGTATCATCAAATATCCTGTCATTGACTTTCTCAGAAGACTTGGCACTTTGAAAAGTACTAAAACAGGACCAGGTACAGGCCTGCTGAACATTCAACCAGTTGCTCTTAATGCAACCAAAAGAACCTCCCTAATGGCCACAGAGACCCTTTGAGATCCAGGTTTTACTCACCCACAGCTCTAATTTCCATCTCTTTCCACTTTGATATCACTATGCCTCAAGCCCACAGGTAAGGTCTCTTAGGTCGTCAAAGGCCAGCCTCCCTTTCCATTTGTTGACTTGGAGCTATCCTCTTATTCTCACAGCATGGTTCTCCCAGAAATTTGGCTGGTTGATTCTTTCTAGTCATTTGGGATCATATACCAATGTATATAAACTTCCTTTGCAATTTATTCTTTCTATACTATGCACTGTCCCTATTTAACCTTAGTGTCCAGGGAACTAAATATTTATCTTCCTTCAATGCTGTGTCTTCAGGACTAGAAATTAATGCATAGCAATTATTTGAATGTCATTCATCCATGATCTATTTATATAAAAAATGTAGCTAGATGCAGCAATTGACAAAGAGTGAGAGATAGAAGAGAAACACTGGCTCTCCTTGGTTCTCTTTGCTTCCTTCTTTCTATGACCTTCTTTTTGAATTTGTGCCCACCATATCAGGCTTTCTTTGTTTGCACATTTCTTGTTGAATTCTGTATAACATCCTTTTGCTTTCATGCATTATGCCTAAACACTAAGAATTACTTTTCTTCTCTGTAGCTGGTTGGTTTGCATCATGAAGAAGGCTTAGCTGAATAGAACAATCAAAGAGCTACTCACATAATTAGAGAAAAAGCCTCCTTTCTTCATTAAAAAATGAGAGCAATGCTTCTGTCATTGTCTGCTTTCATATATGCCTTATCCCCCGATGCTCCATAAAGCTGAATTTTC
The DNA here is from genome assembly GCF_029834395.1 of Sorex fumeus. Taxonomy (NCBI): domain Eukaryota; kingdom Metazoa; phylum Chordata; class Mammalia; order Eulipotyphla; family Soricidae; genus Sorex; species Sorex fumeus. Next base: position 3,898,856 of record NW_026606134.1, on the reverse strand, counting down.
AAATTTGTAATACTTCTTCAGGTCTCTGAGTTTGATTAATAATAATTGTCAGTCCATTAAAATGGATTATGATGATTCCCAAGGAATTGGTTGTTAACATAATTAACAGCTGGCTTTACTTTCAAGGCATTAATCAAAAGAGCAAGTCGCTGGAAATGACCAGGTTCTCACAAATGTTGCCAATTAGTAAAGGCATTGAAGTTGTGTGACAGTGATTCCTAATGCCATTATCTGCATGATTATATTGAACCTTTAAATCCTCCCATTGTGATGTTTTCTCCAGTTTATTCACCATATTCACCAATAAATATTTGAGTTAATTTGTTTTAGAACAAACAAACTACTAGTTTTACAAATTTCTGACATAATCCGGTCTTCAAAAATTGGAAAATGTGACCATGCTACACAGTGTGTAGCATTTTACATTCATAGATGTAAATGCATTTCGTGTATGCTAATGACTCGTACTGTTCCTGTGTAATCTATGTAGCTCTTTGGTCAAAATAACATTGATTTTTAAACGTGGAGATATTTCAGAAAAGTAGAATAGAACTTCTGTATGATCCAACGATACAAGTTCATATTATTTATCCTCCAAACACAAAATCATTTACTATTTCAAAAACATATGCACACTTTTGTTCATTGAAGTGCTTCATACAGTAACCAAAATATGGAAAAAATTTAAATGCCTCACTTCAGATGAATAACCTTAGTATATTGGGACTGGTGAAATAGAACAGTGGGTAGAACATGCCTTGCATCTGGCTAACCCCGGGCTTGATCTCTGGCATGCCAAATGGTCTCTCAAGCATTAATAAAAGGAAATTCTGAGTGCAGAGCCAAGAGTAACACTGAACATTTGTCAGGTGTGCCCACCCAAGAGAAGTTGTGGCATATACACCAGTGAAATATTATGCAATGGTTATGAAGGAATTCCTGTGAATTGTACAATTCACAGTAGCCTGGATGGACCTAGAGAATTACTTTGCAGAGTGAAGTCAGTCAGAAGTACAGTGATCGATACAGAATGATCTTTCTCATATGTAGGATTAAAGACACACAATAAAGGACCAAAAAAGGACCAAAGGCAATAGAACAAAAGAGTTGATTCACAGAACTGTATTTGCAAGGGATGAGGGAGTTTGAAAGGAAGGCAACTCTAAAACATCAGTGGTAGAAGCAGGCACTCTGCTGATAAGTGTGGTATTGAAAAGCAGTATACTTGAACCTATCATTAACAATACTGTAAATCACAATATTTTAATAAATATTAAATGTTATATATTAAATGTTCAGAATTCTTCAGCGAAATTTTAAAAAATGGTGCTTTAAAGCAGGAAAAACTTTACCCTTATATGCTCATATTGCACGTAGGTAAGTCTCTGTATGTACAAGCAATGCATATGGAAATTGAGGAAAGATAAATATTATAAAAAATTAGATATTAATATCAACTCCCACCATAAAAGATAGACTTCTGCTTACAATCTGAAGTATTAGACTCCACATGCTCATGGATCTAAACTATGCTTTTACTTTTGCAATTGCACTTTGTAATTTTGTATATATCCTGCTTTCTCTTAATATAAAACTGATACAAATAATTTTAGTTGGTATATATTTTTACCTCAAAAATGAATTTACTTTAAAATTTACTTTAAAATCCCCATTTGGGGGACTGGAGAGAAAGTTCAGTAAGTCACTTCCTTTTTATGTGGCCAACCCAGATTCAATCCCCAGAAGCTCATATGAACCCACAAGCCCCACCATGAGTGATCCCTGAATGCAGATCCAGATGGTAGTCCTGAGCACTGGCCGTGGCAAAAACCAAAATTTAAAAATTCCCATTTTATATGGAGTTTGAGTCATAAATTTTTACTTCTAAATATAACAGTATCATAAATCATTTAATCAATTATTTTAAATGCTTTAGTGCAAAAATCAGAAATAAATTAATCAAAAATCACTAATCCTATTTCTGTTAGAGATTCCAGGAGTCACTGTCACTGTCATTGTCCTCTCGTTGTTCATCCATTTGCTCAAATGGGCACCAGTAACGTCTCCATTATGAGACTTGTTGTTAAGTTTTTGGCATCTCGAATACACTCTGGCCCACTCCAGGAGTAACAAATGAAAATAAATAACTTGGTTAAATATTAATTTTATATAAATAATATATTTTGGGGCTGGAGCGATAGCACAGCGGGTAAGGCGTTTGCCTTGCAAACGGATTCACTTTCTCTGCCCCTCTAGGAGAGACTGGCAAGCTACCAAGAGTATCTCGCCCACATGGCAGAGCCTGGCAAGATCCCCGTGATGTATTAGATATGCCTAAAACAGTAACAGTACATCTCACAGTTTGTTGTGAGATGTTACTGGTGCCCGCTGGAGAAAATCAATGAACATCAGGGGGACAGTGCTACGGTGCTAATATATTTTAATATAATGTTGTTAAAATTTTAAACCATATTTAAAATGCATGCCATATGGTAAAATTATTACATATCTGAAATGTAAATGTATTGGGGCAGTATATATTTTACCTGGAATTTGTTGACAAAGAAGTTTATTCCTTATAGAAGAATACGGACAAATGGCTACCTGAGTCAAAGATGTCCATATCTTTTTTTTTTTGCATTTTGGGTCACACCCGGCTATGCACAGGGGTTACTCCTGGCTCTGCACTCAGGAGTTACTCCTGATGATGCTCATATGGAATACTGGGAATCAAACCCAGGTCGGCCACATGCAAGGTAAATGCCCTACCCGCCATGCTATTGCTCCAGCCCCATTCGTGTCTTTATTCCCATCAAGTATGAGCCTATAGACTAGTGGAGAAGGATGCTGTAGATGGAAGCAAGGATCCTAATCAGCTGATATTTGTATGATAATTCAGAGTATACTAAATTATTCAGGCTCAACATCCTCAGAAGAGTTCTTACACTCAAAGATGAAATTGAAACCAGAGAAACCATGATGAAGGAGACTCATCCAAAGTTGCTGACTTTGATTGTGAAGAAAGAGCCCAAAACCAGAGAAGTGGAGTGAATGGGTCACCATCCAGATAGCATTCTCTTCTAGAGCCCCTGGTCAAGAATCCAGCTCTCAGATATCTTGTGATTTTTGTCCTTTTGAGGAAGATACTCCCACACACTGTTTAGATTAATCCCAGGAACTATTTAATGGCATTCAACCGAACTGGACAGTTCCCTGCTTAGCCTTAATGATCTGACACTGTTAGGATCCAGCAAGGCTGACCAGCACTGGGTCTACTGTGGTAGTATTGGGGGACTCTAAGGCTTTTCCTGGGGGGTGTTTAGGAGGCTGTAGGGTGCTAAAAGTCTAACTTGAGTTTTAGTGTGCGCAATGCAGGTGCTCTGAACTCATCCCCATGGCCTAAACTTGTATTTTAAATGGTATTTTAAAGGCATTTAAGTTTGTAGTGTTTGATAGCTATGGAAAAGTAATACATGTAAGTTCATGAAGACTGGTAGTCACAGAACCATAAAGTAATCTGGATGCCTTGATTTTATTGTTGGAATGATACTCTAAAATATATTCAGAATTCCAAATGAAGACTCAGAAGGGATTTCCTAGAAGCTTGCTGCACGGTGAGTGCACGTATGTTTCTACTCCCTGGTTGGTTTTTCTTTCTTTTTTTTTTGGCGTAGCCCACCCTGCAACACTACAAAGGGAGCCTTCATCTTGAAAGCTGATATTGTTTTGTTCTTTGGTTTGGGATTGCTGGAGAATGACTTGAGAACTAGGAACTTCAAGCAATTGACATTTTCAACATTCAGTCATAAAATGAACTCAGATCAGAAGTTTCCCCCGGGAGTCAAACTACGTGAGAAATCAAAGAGAGCTGAACTACGTCATTGTTCTTCCGGGTAGACTTTCTCCCACTGAGAGGAGAGTCAAACCAATCTCCAAAATGTTTGTTAGTATCCAATGTGAAGAAGACCCCCAATATGAAATGCTTTTTTCTATTCATGCAGATCTATTATTACTGACAGAAAAAAAACCTGGAATAAAAGTTGCTTTGTTACAGGGTTGTGGAATAGGATGGTAACAACTCACTGAGTCCTGCACGTGTTTTCCTTTTCTAGCACTGATCTGCTCACGAGTTGTCATTAAGACAGGGGGAACTTTCCAGCCCATTGAAAATGTGCACATTTCACAGAGCTTAAAACAAATCAAATCTAGAGTTATAGCAGAGATTAAGACAGAGCCCTTCAGATCAAGATTTTCAGAGTAGTGAAGACAGGCCATAAACAAATCAGAGCTATGCATGTGATAAATGATCATGCAGACAACTGTCCAGGAAGCTCAGAGTCCTGGGGAGGCCATGGCAATTTACAGAAGCTTCCATAAGAATACAATGATTGACAAGTTGAAGTTGCATCAGAGATTTTTCAAGAACTCCAGCAGTCCATGTTCAGACATAGAAAGTGGCTGTGTTAAAGAAGTTAAGAGAATTATTCATTTTTCACGGTCACGGTCCTCCTGTTGTTCATCGATTTGCTCGAGCAGGCCCAGTAACGTCTCCATCATGAAACTTGTTGTTACTGTGTTTGGCATATCAAATACATCACGGGTAGCTTGTCAGGCTCTGCTGTGCGGGAGAGACACTCTCGGTAGCTTGCTGGGCTCTCCGAGAGGGGCAGAAGAATCGAAATTCATTTTTAAAAGAAAAAATAAAATATAAAATAGATGACTGAATGTAGTTGTGAATGTATATTAATTACTTTTTAATTTATGGCTATGTACATCATATTAATGTATAAGTATATACAAACATCTATATACATATATATGTATATATGAAGCAATTTCTTTGTTTCTTTGTTTATTATTGCACCCAGCAGTTTCCAGAAGCTGCTCTGGTTCTGTGCTGGAAAGTTTCTCTTGGTGCTGTTTGGAAGGTATTATGCAGTGCTAGGGAGTGAAGCCAGAACTCCTACATGCTAAACATACATTCAACTGCTTAAGATATCTCTTTAGTCCCACTATATAGTAGAATTCATTTCTTTCTTTTCTTTCTTTCTTTCTTTCTTTCTTTCTTTCTTTCTTTCTTTCTTTCTTTCTCTTTCTTTCCTCCTTTCTTTCTTCCTTCTTTCTTTCTTTCTTTCTCTCCTTCCTTCCTCTTTCTTTCTTTCTTTCTTTCTCTTTCTTTCCTCCTTTCTTTCTTCCTTCTTTCTTTCTTTCTTTCTTTCTTTCTTTCTTTCTTTCTTTCTTCTTTCTTTCTTTCTTTCTCTCCTTCCTTCCTCTTTCTTTCTTTCTTTCTTTCTTTCTTTCTTTCTTTCTTTCTTTCTTTCCTCCCTCCCTCCCTCCCTCCCTTCCTTCCTTCCTTCCTTCCTCTCTTTCTTTCTCTCTTTCTTTCTTTCTTTCTTTCTTTCTTTCTTTCTTTCTTTCTTTCTTTCTTTCTCTCTTGGGGTTGGGCCACAACTGGACGTATTCAGGGCTTACTCCTGGCTCTGCACTCAGGGATCCCTCTAGACAGGAGCTCCAGGGACCATGTATTTGTCACATCACGGGTTAGACCCAGGTTAGCCATGGGCAAAGTGAGTTCCTGACCCAATGTACTATGAACAATTCTTAAAATGATTTTGAGTCTCTTGTTTTTGAAGGATGTTTTTTGTTGATCATCTTGTACTAGGCAGTAGGTTAGGAAGTTGGTATGTTTTTCTGTTACTGCAATGCCAGAAGAGTTACTTGACCTTGGGTTAGACAAGATGTCACAAAAGGTCACTTGCTTTGTTTATAATGGGAGAGGATTCTATATCTAAACAATAGAAAGAGGAGTCAGGAGAATAGGTAGGTACAATCAGGGTTTTCCTGTTTTCAAGTGACTACGCCTATGCCAAATAATGTAGGGGAGAAACTTTAAAAAAGAAATAAATACTTCAACTCAAACTGTCATATTGTTGAGTAGGTTTGACTGAGGTAGTCCAGGGACCCAAGCATTGCTGCTTTTTATCCTAGAGCAATGAAAGAACTTCTCACTGCATCAGTATATATAGTCTTAGAGAACACTGGCACCTTGAGTCTATCCCTATGCCTCTAGCTAGACTGGAAGATTGTGAAATAAAATTGACTTGGCCTGCAATATGTCACATATGGCTGGAGGGTGAGACTCAGATTTGTAACCCCACAGGAACAATAAGAGAAAGTGAAGAAATCATTCTCAATAGAATGATGGATGTTCTGGATGGAAAGGAAAAAGAAAGCTTGGCAGCAAAAGTAATACCTACCCAGCACAGAGCAGCTGAAGATACAGGTACGAGAAATACAGCATCAATTGAAGAAGACCTCTTCTGCTTCAGATGGGAAGCAACACATCCCTTTAATGTCACCTCAGAGAGATTCTCCTGCCTACAAAACTGACACCTCTGCACTGCCTAAGTAACTTTCTGTCCTTCTGAACTTTTTATTTTCTTTCTAACACTATTCGTAAATTTATTCTACATAATATATTTCTTACTTGTTGACTGTCAAATATAAACTCCCTTATATCAGGAACCCTCTTTGTTTTGTGAACTATTTTAAATAACTCCTTGCATAGCATTTATTATATTTTGATTGAGTTAAAGATGAAATAGTTTGTGTGTGTATGTGTGTGTATAGCACATGTGTGTGTGCTTCTGTGTAAGGAGGAGGAAACAGAGGAAGGGCAGGAAGGTGGCAGAAGGAGAAAAGAGAGAATTAAAGAGTGTAAGAAAGGCCAGAGTGTTAGTACAGTGGGTAAGTTGTTTGTCTTGTATGAAGCCTACCAAGATTTGTTTCCCAGCATGTCATATGTTCCTCTAAACCCACCAAGGATGATCCCTGAACACAGACCTAGGAGTAACCTTAGTACTATTTTTGTGCACCCTCCCCCAAAAAGAAAGAAAGAGAGAAATAGATAAAAGGAAAAGGAAATAAAAGAAAGGAAGAAAAAAATAGAAAGAAAGAAAGAGAGAGAGAGAGAAAGAAAGAAAGAAAGAAAGAAAGAAAGAAAGAAAGAAAGAAAGAAAGGGAAGAAAGGAAGAGAAGGAAGAAAAGAGAGAAAGAGGAAGGAAGGAAGGAAGGAAGGAAGGAAGGAAGGAGGGAGGGAGGGAGGGAGGGAGGGAGGGAGGGAGGGAGGGGAGGAAAGAAGAAAGAGAAAATGAAGGAGGAAGGAAGGAAAAAGGGAGGAAGGGAGGAGGAAGAAAGAAAGAAAGAAAGAAAGAGAGAGGCAGGAAGGTAGGAAGAAAGGAAGGAAGGAGGGAGGGAGGGGAAGAAGGAAGGAAGGAAGGAAGAAAGAGAAAAAGGAGGAAGTAAGGAAGGAGGGAGGAAGGGAGGAGGAAGAAAGAAAGAGACAGCAAGGAAGGAAGGAAGGAAGGAAGAGAGGGAGGAAGGAAGGAAGGAAGGAAGGAAGGAAGGAAAAAAGGAAGGAAGGAAGAAAGGAGGGAGTGAGGGAGGAAGGGGAGGAAGGAAGAAAGAAAGAGAAAATGAAGGAGGAAGGAAGGCAGGAGGGAGGGAGGAGGAAGAAACAAAGAGACAGAAGGAAGGAAGGAAGGAAGGAAGGAAGGAAGGAAGGAAGGAAGGAAGGAGAAAATGAGAGGAAGGGAGAAAGGAAGGAAGGAGGGAGGAAGGGAGGGAGGGAGGGAGGGAGGGAGGGAGGGAGGGAGGGAGGAAGGGGAGGAAGGAAGGGAGGGAGAAAGAAAGAAAGAAAGAAAGAAAGAAAGAAAGAAAGAAAGCGAGCGAAGGAAAGAAAGAAAGAGGAAGGAAGGAAGGAAGGAAGGAAGGAAGGAAGGAAGGAAGGAAAAATGGAAGGAACGAAGGAAGGAAGGAAGGAAGGAAGGAAGGAAGGAGGGAGGGAGGGAGGGAGGGAGGAGAGGAAGGAAGAAAGAAAGAGTAAAAGAAGGAGGAAGGAAGGAGGGAGGAAGGGAGGAGGAAGAAAAACAGGAAAGAAGGAAGGAAGGAAGGAAGGAAGGAAGGAAGGAAGGAAGGAAGGAAGGAGAAAATGAGAGGAAGGAAGAAAGGAAGGAAGGGGGAGGGAGGAAGGAAGAAAGTAACATTGAAAGAAAGAAAGAAAGAAAGAAAGAAAGGGAAGGAAAGATAAAGAGGAAGGAAGGAAGGAAGGAAGGAAGGAAGGAAGGAAGGAAGGAAGGAAGGAAGGGAGGGAGGGAGGAAGGGAGGGAGGGAGGGAGGAAGGAAGAAAGGAACAATGAAAGAACGAAAGAAAGAAAGAAAGAAAAGGAAGGAAAAAGAAAGAGGAAGGAAGGAAGGAAGGAAGGAAGGAAGGAAGGAAGGAAGGATGGAAGGAAGGAGGGAGGGAGGGAGGAAGGGAGGAAGGGAGGAAGAACGAAAGAAACAAACAAACAAAACAAACAAACAAACAAAGAAAAAAGAAAGAATAGGAAGGAAAGAAGGAAGGAGAAAATGAGAGGAAGGAAGAAAGGAAGGAAGGAGGGAGGGAGGGAGCGAGGGAGGGAGGAAGGGAGGAAGGAAGAAAAAACAATGAAAGATAGAAAGAAGAAAGAAAGAAAGAAAGAAAGAAAGAAAGGAAGGAAGAAAGAGAGAGAGAGAGAGAGAGAAAGAAAGAAAGAAGAAAGAAAAGAAAGAAAGAAAGAAAGAAGAAAGAAGAAAGAAAGGGAAGGAAAGATAAAGAGGGAGGGAGGGAGGAAGGAAGGAAGGAAGGAAGGAAGGAAGGAAGGAGGAAGGAGGGAGGGAGGAAGGGAGGGAGGGGAAGAAGGAAGAAAGAGAAAAAGGAGGAAGGAAGGAAGGAGGGAGGAAGGGAAAAGGAAGAAAGAGTCAGGAAGGAAGGAAGGAAGGAAGGAAGGAAGGAAGGAGAAAATGAGAGGAAGGAAGAAAGGAAGGAAGGAGGGAGGGAGGGAGGAAGGGAGGAAGGAAGAAAGAAAGGGAGGGAGGGAGGAAGGAAGAAGAAGAAAGAAAGAAAGAAAGAAAGAAAGAAAGAAAGAAAGAAAGAAAGAAAGAAAGAGAAAGAGATAAAGGAACAAAGGAAGGAGAAAGTAGCTTTACAATTGTATCACATCACGGCAGTCCTCCCATTGTTAATTGATTCGCTCAAATGGGCCCAGTTACCTTGTGAGACTTGTTACTGCATTTAGCATATCGAATACGTCACAGGTAGTTTGCCAGGATTTGCCATGCAGGCGAGATACTCTCAGTAGCTTGTTAGGCTCTCTGAGAAAGGCGGAGGAATTGAACTCGGGTTGTCCGTGTTGGTTGTGTGCAAGGCAAACGCCCTACTTGCTATGCTATTGCTCCAGCCCAACAATTGTATATTATATGGAAATATAATTCTATAATCATGGAGCCATAAATACGAACAAAATGCACACTGATTACTTTGGCCACAATAATAAAACAATAGTCTGTTCTTTTCAATGGCATATGGAACACTTTACTCACGAATGTTTATGGTTCTGATTGTTTATTTTCCATTTTTTTCTAGGGTTAGAGACATAAGACAGTGGGTAGGGTGCTTGCCCTGCAAGTTGGCCAACCGCGGTTTTTCCCCAGCACCACATATGGTCTCCTGAGCCTTATCAGGAGTGATCCCTGAGAGAAAAGTTGGGAGTAAACCCTGAGCTCTGCTGGGTGTGGTCTGAATCCACCCCCCCCCCCCCAAATCTAATGGTGGTGCTGGAGGATGACTCAAGGGACTGTTTTCATGTTTTGCACATGGAAAGCCCAATTTCTATGCCCAGCACAAATGGTCTTCATGATCACCTGGGGTCATTCCCTTTAACAGAGCTCAGAGTAGGCTCTGGACACCAAAAGGTGTGTCCCCAAAAGCCCAAAAGTAATAATCTTTAATTTTGATTGCCTCATCAGAGACACATTCAGGGCTGACGAGATTAAAAAAAATAGCTAAATGTTCTTACTAAAAAGGCAATACTTATAAGCAACTTTTTATGTGGCAGATTGGCTCAATTTAGTTGCCTGGGGCTATATTCATAAAGTCTATAAATTTTGCTACAAAATAAAGATAAAGAATATCCTGCGACAACACATCTGAGGCACACACATGAAACATCTAGATGGAAATGTTAATGGAAAGAATCTTGAAAGTTAAATGACCATTTGTATGAAATCACGATTTAGACTTTCTTTAATAAGAGTTCCCCAAATATCTCTGCAGGGAAACAGTATAAAACTACCTTTTCCTGACAACTTTGGCAATGAGATACCCTCTTGTCTCCAAGTCAGCAATTGCTGGAAGTTTAACACATTTAGTAACAATACATTAGGTGAACTTTCAGAAGAACCTTGACAGCTAAGCTTTTTTAATACCTTATAAGAGAAAAACTTTTCCCTTAAATTACCGAAAAAAATTGTCTTCTTTCATTGAATTTTCTTAGTGAAGGTCTTGATAATGTTCAGTACTATACAAACAACGCACACAAAACCTTTTTGTGAGGAACACCAGTGATGTTTCCTCCTCCTAGGCCATATGTGTATGTGCATGTGTGTGTCATTTCACATAAATATGCATAGAAATACAGTTTCAGAAAAAGTAAATCTGAACAATGGTTTTGTGTGACAATATAGTGTCTTCTTTCCTAATTTTAGAAAACATTAAATTATTATATTACCTAAACTTTTGAATGTGTTTGAGTAGCAAACAGGTAGAAAAATCACATTTTTCCCTCTAATAATACACAGATTTTCATACACTATAATCCAATTGTGAGAGCTATCTTAATGCTTATGGGATATAAATAAAATAAGAAATATTTAGTCCCAATATTGAAAATATTATAATAAATAAACACAGGCAATAAAAAAACAATTTTCACTCTTGAATTATGGTGAAATCAATTACAATAATTGGGGTGAGAATAAAAGGAGAAGAAGAAGATTAAATTCAAGCATTCAAGTCTAATTTAGCCTATGTTTTAATTTTCTATAAAAATGAGGAGGGTTATGTTGGCTAAATGGAGACTCTGGGGGCCTCGATGCTCCCTGCTTAAAAGCTGCAGGGTTTTGGGGTTCTCAGTTCACTTTTTCTCTGGTGGTCAGTTTAGAACAGTCCAGCATGGAGATGGCAGGCGGTCTTGTAAAGAAGTGGTGGAAAAAGCAGACAGCAGGAGCAACCAATAGCTAAGACCTTCCACTTGATTGCTACTATACCTCAAAGTAAAACAAACTGAGAGTTTGTCCAACGGTTGAAACTTCTGGCATTTGGTGGACTCAGTTTCAGATCAGCTCAATGGATCTTCTTAATTGCTTGATGTAAAAAGTGCCCGGAATATGTAAAGTAGTGAGATGCCATAACCCAATGTACAATAGCTGAAGACCTTTCCAAACCTTGTGCAATATTCTACTCATTTTGCCTCTGTATTTTATTTCCCTGAGTATCAATATGCATTTTTCTTTGTTGGCATAAGATACTCTGAGACTTTGACTACTTGATGGCCCAGCTGAAAAGTAGGTTGACTAATTCAACAGAAGCACTTCTTTCTGTATGTGCTATACTTGGGCTTGGTTTGCAGAATGAAAACTATGGAGAAGACCATTGAAGATACCTCACAGTTTTTAAGCATTTCAGAAGAAAATGCAAAAGAATAGTTTGAAACATAGATATCCAAGTAATCTGAAATTTCTGAGCTTTCCATATGATTGCATAACTAGTTTTATAAATTATATGTTTTATTTTGTTCAAGTTCAATTCCTGAAGCAAGTCTTATTTTAGTCTTGAACATTAGGTTAGCATTCCTAAATATATAGTTATTTTAAAATAGATAAATTTATACGTATGTGAGTACGTACATATATTTATTAATATCTGCCCATATAATAAAAGGAAGGTATACTGTGAAGTGTTTTCTTCTAATTTCAAATTTATGATATTCATTTATACATGTACTCCCAGAGTGTGGTGTGTTTATGATTAAGTACGGGAAAACTAGAGAGAAAAAGAGAAAAAGTGAGAGAGAAGCAGCTTATTACAATGAAACTAACCTGCCCATTCAATTCTTCTTTCATTCATTTGCTAAACAATGTGCATGAAGTGAGATCTTGCCCCAGATTCTATGCGACTTTCTTGATGAACAATCTTTGTCTTCATTTTCAAGGGCCCATATTGGTTTGGGATCAGGTATGGAGACAATGGCTGGAGAGGTCAACCGTCTGCAGAATCCCATTCAGCACATAAACCAGAAGAGCCTTTTCTCTGGATTCCTTAAGAGAATTTTTGTCAGAAAAGTTCTTTCAGGAAATACCCCTAAACACACACACACACACACACACACACACACACACACACACACACACACCAAAAACTATTAAAAGAAAACCAATAAACCAATACATTTAAGAACTCATGTATGAAGGGGCCAGGCAAATGTTCCTTAGGGAAATGCCGAACTTTGTTCCCATATCTATGAGGCCTGATTTGCTGAGACAGTCTCAGCCATAGTCAGCTGTACCCAGAACACACTGGAGAGCTTGCAGGCACTCCGTTCTTGCCCAATTCCCAGAACTAGCTTGGACAGCTCTTTCCCAGAGCTGTCTCAGCAAGTTGTTCTGTGCAACTTCTCGTCACTCATATTCCTGGAATTGACCCAAAGACTCCCTTCCTGGTATTTTTTTTTCATTTCATCATCCTGTTATTCGTCGATTGCCTTGAGCAGGCCCCAGTAACGTCTCTTTCATCCTAGCCCTGAGATTATATTCAAGGCTCTTTAGGAGAATGAGACCCATCATTGTTACTGATATTTGGCATATTTGGTACGCCACGGGGAGTTTGCCAGACTCCGCCCTGTGGGCAGGCTACATTCGATAGCCTGAAAGTTTGTCCAAAGTAGGAATGAGATAATAAGATGTCATAAAAAGATGTCCTGATGTCGCGCAGCCGCGAATGCGGCCGCATGGTTCCGGGAGCTGGATTTTATAGTCTCTGAGTCTTGGCCGTTGATGGGATTACACGGCGCCAGGGGGCCAGGTGGTGGGTATAGGCTCAAAATATTTTATATACATCTCACTCCTTTCACTTTATATACATCTCACTCCTTTCACTTGGCTCAGATATTTGCATACAGTTCAACCCCGCCCCCCAGAATTAGCCACAACCATGTCCAGTAAATGACTCAACTGCCTAAGCAGCCCGAGTCCTGAAATAAAAACAATGCATCCTAAAGCCCTTGAGATGTCTCTCTGAAGGTCTCTGTTGTGTCAACATGTGATAGAATATAATCACTTGGTCACTTGACATCTTGTTACTCATGAATTTGCTCGAGCAGGTGCCAGTAATGTCTCCATTCATCCCTGTCGAGTGCTAATGCAGCCCAATACAATCTGCTCACACCAGGAACACAAAGAGCCTTAAACTGATCGTTTAGGGTCTTGACAAAGAAGTCTGACCATCTCGTAAGTGGATGGCCACATGATATTTTGATGTCCCGTGGAATCCAGTCGGTAACAGCTCTAGTCCAGATTCTTTCTCTCATTTGAGTGAAGTGTGATACTCCAAGCATAGCTTTTTTTATTCCATTTTGGGAGACCCAAATAGTGTTCTTATCCTGTTCACATAGAGCCTAGGTCTCTGAGGCATATGTTAATGCAGGAAGAACATTGGAATCGAAGAGATGTGCCCAGAGCTGGAGGTTCTTCATCCTCTTAGCTATTTCTTTGACACTCTTCAAGGCGTTCCAAGCTTCTCTCTTTCTCTTGGGCAACTCAGGTGCTAGGTCAGTCATCATGTTGAGTTCCTGACCTAGGTATACATTACTATTGCATTCAAAGTTGTTTGTTCCATAGAAAGCAAATTGAACATCAGGAACAAGATCATTTTTCATAAACATTCTCTTTGTGAGATTCAGCTGTAGTCTGACCTTTCCACACTCACAGTCGAAGTTGGCCAGCATTTGTTCAGCTTGACTAATGTTTGGTGTTATTAGAACAATGTCATCAGTGAAGCAGAGATGTTATAGTTGCAGACCATCTATCTTCACTCCCATTCCAGTCATCACATGAAGTTCTCAAGTTTGGCACTGAAGAATTTCGTGAAAGGGTATCACGCTGCCTAACCCTGTCTTGACATGGATGATCACTTCCTTACAGAATGGTGAGATCCTGGTAGTGAATCCATAATACAGCTCATGGAGGATCCTGATGTATTGAGTTTGCATTCCCTCTTTGGCTAGGGCTTTGATGACTGTATCTGTCTCAACGGAATCAAAGTCCTTCTTTAAAACAATGAACGTTAGACAGAGTGGCATCTTGAACTCCCGAGAAAACTCAATGAGCTTGGTTGTCATGTGGATATGGTCATTTATGCTGAATCCTTTTCAGAACCCGACTTGCTCGCATGGTTGTACTTCATCTAGTGTTCTGCCAATCCTATTCAGGATGACTCTAGTGAACAGCTTGTAGACGACAGACAACAGGTAGATCAGGCGATAGTTGCCAATATTGTGGATGTCCCCCTTCTTGTACAGTCCTGCTTGATTTCCATTGGGATGGAACCGTGAATTCAGAGAAGTAGCATATGAAGAGCTGAGCCAGTGTATTGATGAGTACTGATGGCAGGTTCTTCAGGTGTTCAGCTCTAACCTTGTCTGCACCAGGTTCTGTTTGCTTCTTTTCCAGTGAAATGGTGGGTCAGATTTTGGAAGGGAGAACATTGGGAATGACATATCCATCCTGTGGAATTTGGTATATGGGCAGGTGGACGTGGCTATCAAAGAGATACAAGTAGAAGTCATGGATAATCTTCTCCATTGCTCTTGTGGAAGATGTGATAGATCCATCAGGACGTCAGAGAGCAGTATACCTTGGTCTTGTAGTTGGCAACGGACAGTCATTTTCCCGGCTTCTGCTGTATTTGCCAACACTGCTGCTCTTCTCTCTTTGAGGTCTTCCTTTATTGCTTCTCTGCACTGCTTTGCAAACTCGGACATTCTCTTATGGTTGCCAGAGGCTTGCACCCAGCCACGTTGGTGAATGAGCTCAAGAGTTTTCGAAGACAGTCATCTTTTTGTGGCTATCTCTCTCTCTTGATATTCCTCGCACAATCATGGAGGTACTGAACCAGTTGATTGTATTCTTCATCGATGTTGTCAAGGATGGCATCATCCCATGTTGCCACAATCGTGCCAAAGAGTTCCCAGTTGGTGGTTATTATGAGAGTTCTCTTCTTAAACTTTGCAGCCCTTTTTCCCTGCTATGTGAAGCAGAATTTTGCACAAAGGAGAAGATGGTCTGATCCTGTTTGTAATTTTGGGACAACCGTGATATCTGTCAGACAAAACCATTGCTTGTATATGATGTGGTCAATTTCGTTGTGGAACTGTCCACCGGGAGACTCTCATGTCTAACGTTTAGATTCAGCCTTCTGGAACTGTGAGTTACCATGGATGTTCTTGGTGGACATGATGAACTCAGTCTATCACCCTGTTTGTTCCATTCTAGGCCATGAGTCCTGATGTGTAGTTCTTAGGCTGATCTGCTCAGTCCTATCTTGGCATTAAAATCACCAACAATGATCTTGTAGAAAGTGTGGTCTTCTTTATAGAACTTCTCCAGCTCCATGTAGAACTTCTAAGTTCTTCTTCATTATAATTGTATATTGGTACATAGACAACGAAGAGAGAAACTGCTGGCAGTAAGCCATTATCTATTCAAGTGTAATTGTCTGATTCGGGTCGTTGGGCATTCTAATGAATCAAAGCTCATGGCCAAGTTTGTGTTGACAAGGACACCAACACCACCGACGACTCTTTTGTTGCATGTTCTGAGGAAGAGTTCTTCTCCAGTGTCGAAAATGTGATATGGTTGATCCCTTCTTGTCTCAGTCAGACCAATGATGTTGTAATTGATCTTTCATGCTTGCACCATCAGGTCCTCAATGGATGCATCTGATGCCAGCGTACGTGCATTGAAAGTACAATCATTTTTGTCCTTCTTCGTTTTGGCAGCCTAATTTGTCCTTGAGATTTTATCAGCCTTTCCTTCCTCATCCTTCTTCACACTGCCATATTGGTGACTCTTTCACGGTCAGGGTAATGAGACCCATTGTATTTACTGTGTTTGGCATATTGAATTCACCACAGTTCTCTGAGAGGGTTAGAGGCTTTTAGGGTGGCCTCTCATCTCCCTTGTAGGCGTTCCCATAATTCATACCACATTTAAACCCCATCAAATATGGTGTGATAATCTTGGAAGATTGGTATTAAGTGTCTTATGATGTGCCCTGAGGCCACTTTGTGGCCACATGGTCCAGAAAGCAGCCTGAAGCGTGGTGGTGACTAGGTAGTGGAGGTAATGGAGGTCTGCTGATGAGGTTTTTATCTGGTACCGATAGAGTCGGCTTCTGAGTGTGATCCCTGGGTCTCTGGAGATTGGTAGAAGCAGGCAGAGCAGGGTAGGTTGGGGCTTCTTGGTTTAATCCCTGGGTTGCCTGAGATTGGTGGGAGCAAGCAGAGGATTTCTGTTTCCAGGTCCTGTTGAGCTGGAGTCCAAGTTCACAGAGTTCCGCTAACCTGGTTCTGTGATATATTATTTATATTATATCTTAAATCCCATTGATATTTTACTTGCTCAATTTTAAGTATGCAAAATCATTTCCATAAGTCATGAAATAATTGTAAATAAGGAATAAATATCAAATTTTACTTCATTGGTTTATTATCTTTAGTAGAATACACTTATGAAGCCATCTGTTGCAGCATTTGGTGAGGTAAAGAAAAATATAGAAATGTATAAATGTATTCTATAGATTTTATTTCCAATAGAATACCTATCCATTTGCAAGAGTTCAGTTAATAACTTTTTATACCTTTGCTACATTTTAATTATATATGATGCATAGCATTGAACATACAAAGTAGGAAATATATATTTCCTTGGGTACTTTCTCAAGTAATTTGAGATGTTCCTTAATATGTGCCTCAATTTGCACATTTATCCCAAGTGAAGTAAGTTAACAAATAAATACCAAAGCAATATTTTATGCCATACCAGGTAATGTATTATGCCATGGAGGATATATAATGAGCAATAAAATGTAAAAGTACCCTCCTTTCAAAGAGGTTATTACTTTGCAATAACGGTGGTAATTAACCAGGAAATTGTCAGATGGTCCAGTGTTATAATCTGAGAACTAAAATATAGTCCCCATTACAAGGGCACAGCGACTACATGCTGGAAGAAGGTTTAGGGGAGGCCCTCTAGCAAAAAAAATATGAAATACAGAACCAGAAGATGAACCAAAAGGGCTTAGAGCAAAAAAGAGAAAATTCAATTATAGTCTATTGGACAGAAGGGAAATCATGTAAGGCCCTTTATGCAGAAAGTAATTTATTCTTTCTCCAAGAAAGTAAGAAAATATTCATTTATTTCTAGATACAGTATTTGCCCAAATTTTCTAATCTCTTTGTTCTGTTAGTGCCATTTTACACAGAAAAAGGAAAAACCCAAATAGTGCAATTTTATAATTTTTAAAAATCTGAAATAATACTTGCTAATGCTTAGGTGGTTCTCAATCTGTGTGATGACTTTATAAGTGAACATTTTCATCTCCTAGCTTATTTAATATTACAACTTTAAGAAGTTGGTATCTAAGTAGTCCTGGATCTAAGGAAGTAATAAACCATGTTATAAGATTTAGGAAAGTTACTGTCACCAACCTCAAAGTAGCCAAAAAAGCATTATGCAGTAACCTACTTTGCGGTCCCAGGAACTGAGGCCTTATAAGACTTTAACTTGACCCTAGCATGGGCCCAGGGAAGACTGGATCCCTCTCTACAGAGAAGTTCCAGCAGGACAAAATAATTGGGATATGGGTCGGGAGAGAGAAAAGCATGGAGAGCGCTTTCCTTACATACAGCCAACCTGAGTTCAACTCCCCAACACTCGGTATGGTACTCCAAATCCTACCAGGAGTAATCACTGAACATAGAGCAAAGAGTAAACCCTGATAATCGCTGTCTGTGAGCTAGAAAACAAGAAGAAAGAAAAGGGGTGATGGTGTGCTGGGGGTTTTGCGATAGGGACGTGAAGGTGCCTCAACGAACGTTTCAAGCTCTTCCTCTTGCCAAGGCAACTGTGAAGGACTCATTTCCCTCCTAGAGGCAGTTAGGGGAAAAAACCCTTAAAAGGAACCGTAAAGGCAAGAGAGGGGCTTCCCCATTCCGTAGCCTGTGGTTGTGGAAGATGACCCAACTTTCCACGGAAGACCTTTACTATTTGTCCTTTCCCTTTTGCAGAAGCCAGTCTTCTCTCTTGACTGTCATTCTTTTTCCCTCCTCAGATAGTTAGTTAATAGTTCTATAGATAGTTAATATGAAAACACTGGTTTTTTGCATTTTTTTCATTCCTTTTACTCTCAGAAATTCTGTGAAGGATTTTCTGTGAAGGAAGGTGACTGATCTGGAAAGGCTGTGTTAAAAAATTTAAAACTCATTTGCCATTTCTGCAAATAGCAATTTTCACTCTGACTTCGCTTCCATGATTCCCCAAGAAATTTGGTGGTAGGACTCAATTCACATCAGGGACAAAAAAAAAGTGGAAAACAGGTTAAGCATAATAATTAACTCATGGAGCTCGATGATACGTAAGGTAAGGTATGTACCACACTTGAACTCATCCAAGATTTATCAGCCCTAGATTTCCCAAGCACTGCAGCAGGGGATGGAGGTGAAAAGAGAGGGACGCCACCACAGCAGTTCCTTTTCTTGACACAGAAAGTCACAAAGGGACATTAATTTAGGGTGTCACAGCTAAAAATTTATAGGTGAGATAACTGAGAACTAGGTGTCTGACCACAAAGGATAACAACAGCCATTAGTTTATTTTAATTTTGAATTTCCTATTACAAAGTTATATAATAATAAATGTATCTGTTATAAACATACAGTTAGTATTTGCTATTCATATATGTACTGGCCAAAGTGCTGATTGCTTTTCCTTTCTTGTCATATTTAATCTTCACAATAAGAATAATTATCACCTTTCTACAAGTAACATTAAGCCTTAACATGATTGAACTATATATCCACAATGATACTGTTAAGGGGTCATAAATCTGGGAATCAATCCTATTTATTCTGATCAGAGTAAGAAGATATCTTGCCAGGTTGAAGTGCCATATGAAGGAGAACAGATTGTAAGTATTCCTCTAACCATCATTGTGTGGAGAATTACAGATAATTGTTACAATTTTGTGGATTCAGATTTTTTAATTTCTCAAAGGAATGATTTTATCATAGTAAAGAAAGTAACTTTTAAAAATTTCTCCTTTACAAAGTGAAAAGATAACTTCAAGTCAAATAAACCTAAATAGTTTCTTCTTTTTTATTCCATAATCCAAAATTAAGTGAAATCAAAGTCAAACCTGACACAACTCATTTTCTCAGGAACTGGTGAAATAGGTATTTTTTTATTGTTAATATGCTTTATTTTTTAGTGACAGTGCTTTATGTAAAATCTAGTCAAAAAACCTCAGAGATTTAAATCCCTTATCATACTATGCATATAGATCACAATTAGTTTGAATATTTTATTTTCCATTTTTCTTGTTATGTTTTTCATTTATTGAAATAACAAAAACACACTTTAATAGATTTTGGGTCAAGGGATTGAAATTAATGAAGCTTGGTCTCATCTTTGAGGCCAACTCTTAGCACATATCTCATTGTCCTTTCAGAACTGTGCTTGGGGCTTAAGTCAATCTTAACTGTATGAAAAGTCTCTCTACTGTTGTGAAATTTATAAGGCTATTACTAATCTAATATTTCTCTGCCTCTATTAAATCTGGATTGAATTAGATCGAGTGATTCAAAGTTGCTTAAGGATGATATAGAAATTCTACACAGGAAACCACATTTTATGACTTTATAGTCTATCTTTGCCCACTTGATAGATGAATTGTTTAAATACAAAATAGTGAGCAGTTGAAGTTCATTATTCATTTATTATAAAAAAATTATTACAACAAAGATATGATATTTACTGTGATATCTTAATGTATTTCAGTGAGATTTAAAGGTGACAAAGCTTATTTATCTTGTAAGTGACCACTGTTTGACTAAAATTTAAGTGGAAGTCTAAATTCTCACATTTTGAAATTGGTTTTAAAAACATGTTTGATGTTGATAGCTACCTATTTTGGAAGTGCTCAAGAAATATCAGCATTTCACTACTGGAATTATCTGCATCAAGTCAGCATTTTAAAAAATGGGCTATTGTATTAATCCAACAAGAATATTTTAAATTTCTATTTAAAGCACTTAAAGTGAACTGCAAAAATAAAATTGTGGGCTTTGTCAGATACTGTAATAAGTAAACATCCTCCAAATCTTTAGCTTTTTGTTTTGGGGTCAGACCCACACTTTGCCCCAAGAACTCATACAACGTGCCTGTGATATATCTGTGGTCAGCTGGCTACATGAAGGCAAATAACTTAAGCTCCATACAATATTTCTGCTTTACTTCCACAAAAATATATATATACATATATTTAATTTTATTGAATCACCATGAGACAGTTACAATCACACAATGATCAAACACTTATCCCTCCAGCAGTGCACATTCCCCACCACCAATATCCCTGGTATACACCTCCTTTCCCACACTCCCACTGCCTCCATGGCAGACATGAATCCCCATAATGTCTCTCTACTTTTGGGCATTATGGTTTGCAATACAGACCCTGAGAGGTCATCATGTTTTGTTCTTTGTCTACTTTCTGTATACATCTCCCATCCTGACCGATTCTCCCAGCCATCTTTTCCTTAGCGATCCCTTCTCTATTCCAGCTGCCTTCTCCCCTTTGCTCATGAGGCAGGCTCCCAGCTATGGAGCAATCTACCTGTCCCTACTATCCTTAGCTGTCAGTCTCATGTTATGTTGTTTCATACTCCACAAATGAGTGCAGTCCTTCTATGTCTGTCCCTCTCTTTATGACTCATTTCACTTAGCATGATACACTCCATGTATATCCATGTATAAGCAAATTTCATGACTTCATCTCTCCTGACAGCTGCATGGTATTCCAT
This sequence comes from Sorex fumeus, assembly GCF_029834395.1. Classification (NCBI taxonomy): domain Eukaryota; kingdom Metazoa; phylum Chordata; class Mammalia; order Eulipotyphla; family Soricidae; genus Sorex; species Sorex fumeus. The sequence goes on along the minus strand of NW_026606134.1, from coordinate 3,877,860 downwards.
TGTGTAGATGTACCAAAGTTTCTTTAACCAGTCATCTGTTCTAGGGCATTTAGGTTGCTTCTAGATTTTGGCTATTGTGAACAGTGCTGCAGTGAACATATAGGTACAGATGTCATTTCTACTGTGTATCCCCGGGATATATTCCCAGAAGTGGTATTGCAGGGTCATTTGGAAGCACAATTTCTAGTTTTTGAAGGACTGGCCATATTGTTTTCCAGAAAGGCTGGACTAGTGGGCATCCCCTCAACCGTGAAAGAGCATCCCTTTTTCCCCACATCCACACCAGCACTGGTTATTTTTGTTCTTTTGAACATGTGACAATCTCTGTGGTGTGAGATGATATCTCATTGTTGTTTTGATTTGCATTTCCCTGATGACTAGTGACATGTAGCATTTTTTCATTTGTCTTTTGGTCATTTGTATTTCTTTTTTTGAGGTAACTTCTGTTCATTTCTTCCCCCATTTTTTGATGGGGATGGAAGTTTTAGCCTGTACAATTCTACTAGTGTCTTGTATATACTGGATATTAATCCCTTATCACATGGGTATTGGGTAAATATTGTTTCCCATTCTGTGTGCTCTTTCTGTATTTTGGTCACTGTTTCTTTTGAAGTGCAGAAGCTTCTTTTTTTTGTTTTCTTTTTGTTTTTGCTTTTTGGGTCACACTCAGTGATGCTCAGAAGTTACTCCTGGCTCTTCAGGAATTATTCCTAGCGGTGCTTGAGGGATTATATGGGATGGTGGGAAAAGAACCCCGGTTGGCCAATTAAGTGCAAAGCAAATGCTCTCTCCGTTGTACTGTTGCTCTGGCTCCCCGCAGAAGCTTCTTAGTTTGATATAGTCCCATTTGTTTATGTTGCTTCCAATTGCATGGTCAGTGCTGTTTCATCCTTAAAGATGATTTTAGCTCCAATGTCGTGAAGAGTTCTGCCTACATTTTCCTCTATGTACCTTAAGGATTCATGTCTGATATTGAGGTCTTTAATCCACTTTGATCTGACTTTTGTACCTAGAAGTAGACAGAGGTCAGAGTTCATTTTTTTTTTTTTTTGCAGGTAGCTCTCCAATTTTCCCAGCACCACTTGTTGAAGAGGCTTTCCTTGTTCCACTTCACATTTCTTGCTCCTTTGTCAAAGATTAAGTGGTCATATATTTGGGGGTCTGTGACAGAATTTTCAACTCTGTTCCATTGGTCTGCAGGTCTGTTTCTAGCCCAGTACCATGCTGTCTGAATTACTACTGCTTTGTAATACAGTTTGAAGTTGGGGAGGGTGATGCCACCCATCTTCTTTTTTCCCAAGGATTGTTTTAGCTATTCATGGGGATTTGTTGTTCCATATGAATTTCTGGAGTGTTTTGTATGCTTCTTTGAAAATTTTCATGGGTATCCTGATAGAGATTTTATTGAATTTGTATAGTGATTTTGGGCAGTATTGCCATTTTGATAATGTTAATTCTCCCTATCCATGAGCAGGGGGTGGGTCTCCATTTCCTAGTGTCCTCTTTTATTTCTTGAAGTAGTGTTTTGGAATTTTCCTTGTGTAGATCCTTAACCTCTTTGGTTGAGCTGATTCCGAGGTACATGATTTTCTCAGGTACTATTGTGAATGGGATTTTTTTAATGTCTATTTCTTCTCTTTTGTTATTTGTATATAATAAAAGATTTTGTTTATTTGCTATTTGTATATAACAAAAGATTTGTATATAACATCAGCGGCCAAGACTCAGAGACTATAAAAACCAGCTCCCAGAACCGCGCGGCCGTTCTTATTATGACATCTCATTCCTCATCTCATTCGTACTTATTATGACATCTCATTCCTACCGAATGTAGCCTGCCCACATGGCAGAGTCTGGCAAACTCCCCGTGGCATACCCAATATGCCAAATACCAGTAACAATGATGGCTCTCATTCTCCTAAAGAGCCTTGAATATAATCTCAGGGCTAGGATGAAGGAGACATTACTGGGGCCTACTCGAGGCAATCGACGAATAACAGGATGATCTGTGATCTATGATCTGTGATATAAGAAAGTCATGGACTTTTGGGTGTTGATTTGGTAGCCTGCCACTTTACTAAACTGACATATTGTTTCTAGGAGCTTTTCTGTAGAATCTTTAGGGTTTTCTAAATATAGTATCATATCATATCGTCTGTCAATAGTGATAGCTTGACCTCTTACTTTCCTATCTGTAGTCTCTTGATACCTTTCTGTTGCCTAACAGCAATTGCCAGGACTTCCAGTATTATATTGAATAGGAGTGGAAAAAGCAGGTAACCTTGTGCCCAATCTTAGAGGGAAAGTTTTTAATTTTTCCCCAATGAGAATGAAACTTGCTGTGGGCTTGTGGTAGATGGCATTGACTGTATTGTGGAAAGTTCCTTTGCTGCTGATTTTGCTCAGAGTTTTCATCATAAACTGGTGATTGATCTTGTCAAATGCATTCTCTGTATCTATTGATATGATCATATGTTTTTTATCTTTTCTTTTGTACATATGATGGATTATGTTGATAAATTTCCAAGTGTTAAATGCATCCCTGGGATAAATACTACTTGGTCATGGTGTATGATCTTTTTGATGAGTTAGGGTTTTTGATTTCCCTTTCTTTGTGTGTCTTGTAGAGGCTTTCAATCTTGTTTATTTTGTCAAAGAAGGAGCTCTTGGTTTCATTGATCTTTTGGATTGTTTTTGGAGTTTTTAATATCGTTAATTTCTGCTCTGAGTTTTATTGTTTCCCTCCTCCTGTTCGGGATGGGCTCCTTTTGTTGGTCATTCTCCAAGCTCTTAAGCTGTGAGTTTAGGTTACTTATTTGGGCTCAGTTCTCCTTCCTGAGGAATGGTTGTAGAGCTATAAACTTAACACAGCTTTTGCTGTGTCCCATAAGTTTTGGTAACTCATGTCCTCATTTTCATTCTTTTCCAGGAATCTTTTGATTTTTCTCTTTGATTTTCTTTCTAAGCCACTCATTATCCAATGATGAGCTATTTAATTTCCAGGTGTTTGATTTAGTTTTCTGTTTGTGTGTGTGATTTACTTTTAATTTCAGCACATTGTGATCTGAGAAGATTGTTGATACAATCTCTATCTTCTTAATTTTATGGAGGTATGTTTTGTGGCTCAACATATGGTCTATTTTGGAGAATATTCCATGCACACTTGAGAAGAATGTGTATTTAGTTTTTTGAGGATTGAAGTATCCTGTATATACCTACTAAGCCTCTTCCTTCCATTTTTCCCCTCAGATGAAGTGTGCCTTGCTAAGCTTGAGTCTGGTTGATCAATCAAGAGGTGATAAAGCAGTGTTGAAGTCTCCCACTAGCACTGTGTTGCTATCGATGTCTCTCTTCAAGTCTATGAGTAGTTGGTTTAAGTACTTTGCTGGTCCCTCATTAGGTGCATATGCATTTATTATTGTAAGTTCTTCCTGTTGTACAGATCCCTTGATCAATAAGAAATGACCTTCACTGTCTCTTGTGACCTTCAGTCTGAAATTAATGTGATCTGATACTAGAATGGCTACCCCACCTTTTTTATGGGAGTTGTTTACCTGTATGAGTGTTTTCCAGCCTTTGACTTTGAGTCTGTATTTGCTCTGACTATTGAGATGTGTTTCTTGCAGGCAGCAGATTGTTGGGTTCAATTTTCTAATGCATCCTGCCACTCTGTCTTTTAATTGGTGCATTTAGCCTGTTGATGCTGAGAAATTATTGTTTTGGGGTTTTGTCCCATTTTTTCTGTTGAAATTTGGTGTATTTGAGGGACCTGTCTGTCTTTAAGTAGCCCATTTAGTTGTTCTTATAACCATGATTTTGAGTCTATGAAATTTCTGAGCTATTGTTTGTCTGTGAAACTGTGTGTTGTTCCTTCTGTTTTGAATGAGAGTCTCACTGGGTAAGGTATTTTTGTTGAGCATTTATTTAATTGAGTTTGAGATAGTCCCATTTGTTATTCTCTATTTCCACTTGGTTGGTTAGTGGAGTGTCGTCTTCGAAGACACTGTTAGCCTCAATATCGTAGAGGGTACTGCCGAACTTGTATTCAATGTACCTTATGGATTTTGGCCTGATTCTGAGATCTTTAATCCATTTTGATCTGACTTTTGTGCATGGTGTTAGGTTGAGGTCTAAGCCCATTTCTTTGCATATGGTTGTTCAGTGATGCCAGCAGCATTTGTTGAAGAGGCTTTCCTTGCTCTACTTCACATTTCTTGCTCCCTTATCAAAGATTTAGATGTTCATACATTTGGGGTTGTTTGTATGGATATTCCACCCTGTTCCATTGGTCTGAGGCCTTGGCTTTGTTCCAGTACCAGGCTATTTTAATTATTACCACTTTGTAGTAGAGTTTGAGGTTGGGGAGGGTAATGCCTCCCCACGTCTTTTTCCCAAGAATTGGTTTAGCTACTCATGGGCATTTGTTCTTCCATATCAATTTCAGGAGTGCTTGATCTATTTCTTTGAAAAATTTTATAGGTATCCTTATAGGGAGCACCTTGAATCTGTAATGCTTTGGGGACTATTGTCATTTTGACAATGTTAATTCTTCCTATCCATGAGCAGGGAAAATGTTTCCATCTCCTCGTGTCCTCTTTTATTTCATGCAGTAGTGTTTTGTAATATTCATTGTAGAGGTCCTTTACCTCTTTAGTTAGGCTGATTCTGAGGTACTTGATTTTCTGGGGCACGATTGTGAATGGGATTTTTTTCATATCTCTTTCCTCTGTCTCATTATTTGTGTATAGGAAGGACATGGATATTTGGGCAATATTTTATAGCCTGCGACTTTACTATACAAGTCTATTGTTTCTAGGAGTTTCGTGATAGAAGATTTAAGATTCTAGAGATATAGTATCATATCATCTGTGAATAGTAAGACCTTGATTTCTTCCTTTCCTATATGGACGCCTTTAATGTATTTTTCTTGCCTAATTGCTATTGCAAGTACTTCCAGTACTATATGGAATAGAAGTGGTGAGAATGAGCATCCTTGTATTGTCCCTGATATTAGAGAAAGGCCCTTAGTTTTTCCCCATTGAGGATAAGGCTTGCCATGGGTTTGTAGTAAATGCTTTGACTATTTTGAAGGAAGATCCTTCAAAATCCATTTTAGTGAGAGTTTTCATCAAAAACGGGTGCTGTATCTTCTCAATCGCTTTCTCTGTGTCTGTTGATATGATTATATGATTTGATTTTTATTTTTACTTTTGTTGATATGATGCACTATGTTGATGGATTTATGAATGGTAAACCTTCTTTGCATCCTGGGGATGAATCCCACTTGGTTGTGGTGTATGATCTTTTTGATGAGTTGTTGAATTGTATTTGATAGTATTTGGTTGAGAATCTTCGCATCTGTGTTCATCAGGGATATTGGCCTGTAGTTTTCTTTTCTTTTGATGCATTTGTTTCCTTTTTGTATTAGGGAGTTATGTACCTAATAGAAGCTGTTGAGAGAGTTCCTGTTTTTTCAATTTCCTAGAAATACTTAAGGAGAACTGGCAACAGGTCTTCTTTAAATGTCTGGAAGTATTCACTAGTGAATCCACCTGGGCCTGGGCTTATGTTTTTGGTAAGAATTTTGATTACCCTTTCAATTTCCGTGATATGAATAGGTCTATTTAGATGTGCCAAGTCTTCTTGGTTCAATCTGGGGAGATTATAGGAAACCAGGAATTTATCCATTTCTTCTAGTTTCTCTTGATTTGTGGCATACAGACTCTCAAAGTAGTCTCTGATGAACTTTTGAATTTCAATGGTTTCTGTTGTAATATCCCATTTTTCATTTCTGATTCGGTTTATAAGGGTTCTCTTTCTCTTTCTTTGTGAGTCTTGCTAGTGGTTTATCAGTCTTGTTTATTTTCTCAAAGAATCAGCTCTTGGTTTCATTGACCTTTCAGATTTTTTTTGGGGGGGAGGGTTTCCATTCCATTAATTTCTGCTCTAAGTTTTATTATTTGTTTCATTCAGTAAATTTAGGTTCTGTTGTTGGTCTTTTTCTAATATATTGAACTGTGAAGTCAGGTGATCTTCCTTCCTTCCTTAGGATTCTTTGCAACACTATAAATTTTCCTTTAACATGGCTTTAGTTGCATCCCATATGTTCTGGTAGCTCGTGTATTCATTCTCATTTGTTCCCAGGTATCTTTCGATTTTGCCTTTGACTTCCTTCCTGACACACTCTTTGCTCAACATTGAGTTGTTTAATTTCTGGGTGTTTGATTTGTTTCTCGATGTCTTTGTGTGATTCTCTTCTATCTTCAGCTCATTGTGGGGTGAAGAGATTGTTGATACTAATTCTATCTTCCTGATTATATTGAGGTATGTTTTGTGGCCTAGCATGTGGTTTATTTTGGAAAACGATCCAGGTGCACTGGAGAAGAATGTGTATCCTTTCTTTTTGGGGTATAGAGCCCTGATAGGTATATTAGCACTCTCTCTTCTATTTCTTCCTTCAAGGCCAATGTTTTCTTGCTGAGTTTCATTCTTGTTAATCTATGCAGAAGTGTTAAAGCGATGTGGAAGTCTCTGACTACTGTTATGTTGCTAACAATGTCCTTCTTAAAATCTGTTAGCAGTTGTTTTAAGTATTTAGCTGCTCCCTCCTTAGGTGCATATACATTTAATAGTGTGATTTCTTCCTGTTGTACGTATCCATTGATAAAAAGAAAATGGCCTTTGCTGTCCCTTCTAATCATTTTCAACCTGAAATTTATTTTTTCAGATACTAGTATGGCCACCCTAGCTTTTTCTTTTTTATAGTGAAAAACCATGAGGTACAGTTGTAGACTTACAAACTTTCGTGCTTGGTATTCAGTCATAAAATGATTGAGTACCCTTCCCTACACCAGTGCACATTCTCCACCACCAATGCAGTAGCCCTCCCACCCCCACAGCCCATCCCCCCACCCTACCCCTCCTCTGTGGCAGGGCATTCCCTTTTCTCACTCTTTCTTTTAGGGTGTTGTAGTTTGCAATAGAGGTATTGAGTGGCTATCATGTTTGGTCTATAGTCTGCATTCAGCACACATCTCGCATCCCGAGCAAGTCTTCTAAACATCCTTTACTTGGTGTTCCCTTCTCTATCTGAGCTGCCTTTTTCCCAAGCATGTGAGGGCAGTTTCCAAACCCTGGAGCAGACCTCCTGGTACTTATCTAAACTATTCTTGGGTGTTTGACTCCCATTCTGTTACTTTATAATCCCCGGATGAATGCAATCTTTATATGTCTATCCCTCTCTTTCTGGCTCATTTTCACTTAGCATGATACTTTCCATGGAGAGCCACTTGTATGTAAATTTCATGACTTCATGTTTTCTTACGGCTGCGTAGTATTTCATTGTGGATATGTACCAAAATTTCTTTAACCAGTCATCTGTTCTCAGGCACTCATTTTTTTTTTAAATTTTGGCCATTGTGAACAGTGCAGCAATGAACATAGAAGTGCAGATGTCATTTCAACTGTACTTTTTTGCTTCTCTGGGATATATTCCCAGGAGTGGTATTGCGGGGTCAAATGAGAGCTCACTTTCTAATTTTTTGAGAAAAGTCCATACTGTTTTCTAGAAGGGGTGAGCTAGTTGGCATTCTCACCAGCAGTAAAGAAAAGTCCCTTTCTCACCACATCCGCACCATCACCAGTTGCTTTTGTTCTTTTGGATGTGGGCCAGTCTCTGTGGTGTGAGATATCTCGTTGCTTTTATCTGCATCTCCCTGATGATTAGTGAAGTAGAGGATTTTCTCATATATCTGTTTGCCATTCGGATTTCTTCTTTGAGAAAATTTCTTTTCATTTTGTCGCCCCATTTTTTGATGGGCTTGGTTGTATTCTTTTTCTGGAGTTCAACCAGTACTTTGTATATCCTTGATATCAACCCCTTGTCCCACCCCAGCTTTTTTTAGGGAGCTGTTTGCTTGCAGGATTGTTTTCCATCCTTTACTTTTGAAACTTTGTTTGCTCTTACTGTTCAGATGAGTTTCTTGTAGACAGCAGAATGTTGGTTTCAGTTTCTGGATCCATTTTGCCACACTGTCTCTTGATCGGTGCATTTAGACCATTGACATTGAGGGAGATTATTGTCATGGGGTTTTGTGCCATCTTTCTGTAGGGGTTGCTTGTGCTTATATGTGTCTTCCTTTTTATCTTCCAGGAGCCCCTTTATTCCTTCATTTAGGTTTGGTTTTGAGTCTATGAAGTTCCTGAGCTGTTGTTTATCTATAAAACGGTATATCATTCCATCAAATTTGAGTGAGGTTTTAGCTGGATAAAGTATTCTTGTTAAGGCATTCATTTCATTGAGTTTTTTCACTATATCCTACCATTGTCTTCGGCCTTGGAGGGTTTCCTCTGATAGGTCTGCTGTAAATCTAAGAGGTGCTCCTTTGTATGTGATTTTCTTCTTTGACCTTGTTGTTTGCAGTATTGTGACTCTATCCATGGCACCCATCATTCTGACTATGATATGCCTTGGAGTGTTTTTCATTAAGGTCTCTTTTAGCTGGCACCCTTCTGGCTCCTTGAATCTGGATGTCTACATTATTTAACTCTGGAAACTTTTCAGCAATGATATTTTGACTGTGGCTTTTTCATTGGGGTTGCCTCCCTGTCCTTCTGGTACTTCAATGATTCTAATGTTGTTCCTCTTGGCATAATCCTCTAGGTCTCTGATTTTCCTTAGAACTATTTTGAGGTCTTTTCCCATTGTTTATTTTCCCCTATGCAATTTCTGTTGCTCATCTTTAAGCTCACTGATTCTGTCTTCAGCTGTAGTCATTCTAGTCATTCTACAGCTGAGGGCACTCACTGAATTTTTAATTTCAGCAATGAGTCTTTTATTTGTGACAATTCTTTTTGTAGCTTTATTATTTCTGCTCTCATTTCTTCCTGTATTTTCTCAACTATCCATTCCACTGTTTCTTTCATTTCTTCCTTTCATTTTCTGGATGTCTCCTCCATTGATTCTTTGAGTAGTTCCTTGAATACACTCAGCATTTCATCTCAGAATTCTTTATCAGATAGAGCATGTTTGTGTGAAACCCCTGTTGAGGATTAGGGACTATTTTCTTCGTCCTCTCCTTGTAGTGGAGATTTGCGTTGTTTCTTCATGCAGTTGTGGTTGTCTAGAGGTAAAACCTTGGAATTCACTAGCACTGTTTCCGCTTATCGTGGTAAAAGATTCTGAATAAGTTTGGTTGATTGTGGTCTCACCCTTCTCCCTTTCTAGAATCTGCCCTTCCTCGCAGGCATTATTCTGTGGCTTATGACGGGCATCTACTGAAGCGTTGGAGAAGGTACCCTTTTATATTGGGCTTGTACAGCTTCTTGCTTACTGGTCTTTTGTTAGAATTGGAGTAGGTCAGTCGATTATTCTTGTATTGCAGTTGAGGTGGCCAGGATTTTTTTCACAGAAGTAGGTGATAAAGATTGGAATGTGAAGTCGAGAATGCTGGGAGTGGGAAATATAAATGTGGCCTCAGAGAAGTCCACACCCACTTTGAGGAGGTCACGCTCCTTATGTGGAGAACTTGCCCCTAGCCGGTCCAGGGCCATGTTGACCTAGAAACCTTCAGAGGAGGATGGCCCAGCGGAGAGGTCAGCTGTCCGGTGGAACTCTGGCAGGTGTTCCCCAAAATCTCCTCTGGCTTCCAGCAGTGGGGGCCCAGCAAAAGGAAAGGGACCTGCACGCTGGGTGAGGAAAAGGGACGCACTTCTCAGCTCCCCAGTGAACCTGCAGAGTGTGTATAATTTTTAAGTTGCTGTACAGCACAAAAAATACTATTTTTAGATTTTGAGTGTTATTTTTGTTTCAAACAATATCCCTCCAAATTGCTACTGATGGATTTAAATTCTGACTTTCAAACACTTCTCATAAACACTTGTATATTTATGGTCTAGAATTTGTTTTCTCAGGGAATTCCAATGTGCATAGAGAATAAATATTTAAATGCAAATGGGTGGTCAGGACATCATGTTTAAGAAGCTGATGTGTCATGTCAGACCTGAGGTCAACAAGTAATCAGATACAAGACCAAAAAAAATAGAATATTTCCAAGTATTAAGGTAAGGAAGAGAAAAAAAGCCAAAGCTAAATATGTTCATTTTACCCTAAAAATTCTCCTTATTGTGTTTCATAAACAACTATTGTAGGTAGAAATTCTGCCTTCCAATTTACAAAAGATACATTGTTTATTAAATTGCCTGGAAAAAAGTCAAATGGTAATCAGTAACAGTATAAATGTCACATGACTTGAAGATAGAAATTTCAGACTATTCTTTCACCTTAGTTAGAAGAGAAAGACATTTCTGAAAACAAATTGATGATGTCTTTTTTCTCTTTTTGGGTTACACCTGGCAATGCACAGGGGTTACTCCTAGCTCATGTACTCAGGAATTACTCCTGGTAGTTCTCAGGGGACCATATGGGATGCTGGGAATTGAACCTGGGTCAGCCGCATGCAAGGCAAGTACCCTACCCACTGTGCTATGACTCCAGCCCTGTGTCTTTTCTTTCTAAAGCCATAGGTATCACTCTCATTCTCTTACTTTTTGTCTTCTGATATATCTCTCAGATACCCAGGATATTTTATTTATGGGGTTTCTCATAGAATACTGTTGATTATTTATTGGTGGTATATTTCAACACATTCCTCTGATTTTTCTACTTATGTTAAATTAGCTACTGGAGTCATATATTTCATCAGACTCAACTTCTATGCCTATGGTAATGTTGTAGACAATGCTGTACTTTTGTCATTTCTAAGTTATTTTGTGTTTGTAGTTAATGATATTTGAAGTCTAGATTTACTTAATTTATTAGGAGTTACAAAATGTTATTCTAATTTTGGAATTTAATTCCCATTTTAACAGCGTCCCTTTTGTAAGAAAATCTTTTTCCTTTGCCTACTAGTTTTTTATTTTATTTCACAGTACAGTTTCATCAGAAAAAAAAAGTAAATGCTTGATGTGTTCATACATTTATTTAGCTTCTAAGATATTAAATTGGTTTCCTGTTATCTTCAGAGAAAGAATAGTTTTGTATCATTTCTTATGTATTTAATCTTTTTCTTCTTTCTTTCACTTTGAGTATTTTAATTCTGAAGTAACAAAAACTAATTTTAAATTGCATGTAGTGAAAAATGTTAGAGGTTTTTATATTGGTTGTCCTTAATTCTGCTTTTATAGTTTGTCTATATCATTTTGTCAGATCATATAGCCATTACACATTTTAATTGCTCTTTATTTTTGTAATTCTGCAAATTTTGTAATTTTGTAATTATATATAGCTGTTGCTTATTCTTTACAAAAAGCATTTATGTATTTCATTGCCACCATTGCTTGTGATATAAATATCTCTCTAGCCATTAAGGCTATATGAATTTTGGTAGATTCTTTAGGAAGGTCTCAGGATCTCACTGAATTACTACAGGCAAATGGCAGCTCATGTTTATTTATTCAGGTATGCTGAGATAAACTTTTTGATTTAAATTCTCTTTTGTTAAAATTTTTGCCACAAATATGCCTGCCAAGAAGTTAGCTGATTTTCTAGTATTTCTAGCCCTTGTGTAACATGATGTATTATCATCTGTTTCTTCTAATGATATTTTTCTCCTTAACATTCGAAACTTTACTAGAAATTTCCTGAATTGCAGCTTTTAATATTTTTTTTTGTTTTTATTCCTCAGGAATTCTATCACTTACATTCTTTTACATTCTTTTTTTTTTTTTTTTTTTGGCTTTTTGGGTCACACCTGGAAATGCTCAGGAGTAGTTACTCCTGACTGTGCACTCAGGAATTACCCATGGCGGTGCTCAGGGGACCATATGGGACGCATCAACCACGTCAAGGCAAACGCCCTACCCACTGTCCTATCACTCTAGCCTCTCAATTGGGCTTTTGATGTTGTTTACATATTCTCAATATTTGCTTTCTCTTGAATCCATTGTTTTTTTTCACTTAAAAATGTAGTAACTAAAAAAAATGTAGTAACTTTTGTACTGTTTATCAGTAGACATTCTTTACTGTGATTTTTAGTTTTTCATTACCTTTTGCTTTAGATTTATTTCTAAATATTTATCTTTCATATATAATTTTTTGACTTCTAAGTACATTTTAGGTGTTTAAAATTACTTATTTTTATATCACTTAATCACTTCTATCTTCGTTGTCTACGCACCAACATCTCATTATGATGAAAGAGAAATCGAGAAGTTCTACATGGAGCTAGAGAAGTTCTATAAAGAAGACCACACCTTATACAAGATCATTCTGGGTGATTTTAATGCCAAGATAGGACCGAGAAGATCAGCTGAAGAACTTCACATCGGGACCCATGGCCTAGAATGGAACGAACAGGGTGAGAGACTGTCTGAGTTCATCATGTCGACCAAGACCATTCATGGGAACTCACAGTTCCAGAAGGCAGAATCTAAACGATGGACATGGGAGTCTCCCGGTGGACGATTCCACAACGAAATAGACCACATCATATTCAATCGACGGTTTTGCCTGACTGATGTCGCTGTTGTCCCAAAATTTCAAACGGGATCGGACCACCGTCTCCTTCGTGCAAAATTCTACTTCACAGAGCGGGGAGAAAGGGCTGCAAAGTTCAAAAAGAGAACTCCCAGAATGACCACCAACTGGGAACTCTTTGGTACTATTGCGGCAACATGAGAAGATGCCATTGTTGATAACTTATTTTTATATACCATATTTAAAATACTATAACTTATTTTGATACTATGCACTGTAGTTTTTATTAATATGTGTACATATTTATATGATATACCTTCAGAGTATAGAGGTATACTATTTGATTTATTATTTTTCTATCTTTTAACTCAATAGATATGGTTTGGTAAATTCATGTTGTTCTTATTTTTGTGAATCTAGATTTTTCTAAATGCTAGAACAGTACATTGTTCACCTATGCTTTTGCCTGTTCTGTTATTTTTTATGAAATTATTGGAAATAGAATGTCTTGACATTTGAGATTGGTTCTGTTCCATACTTACATTTATATATGAGTCTTGTCTCTTTATTTTTATCTTGATTTGGGGGCCACACCCAGTGGTGCTTAATGAATGCTCCCATCTCATTGCATAGAGGATGCTTTTGAGGGTGTTCAGAAAATTATGCACTGCTGGAATATAAGTCCAGGGCTTCTCCATACAAAACATGCACTCTAGTCTCTTGACATAGGACTTTGAACTTATTTTTTAAAAAGCTAAATTTTTACTTATCCTTCTCAATTTTATTTCAACTCATAGTAATATATCTCACTTTGAGATCCATGGCTATGTAGTTATTGACTTTCTAAGATTTAAAACAGGTAACTTCAATAGCCTCTAAAAATTCTGACCAAGGCCACCTGCTGATGTTCATCCTGGTTTTCAGAGGAAACGCTTTTGCATGAATCAACTTTGGTTCTTAAACACCCTACCTCTGTGGCAAGCGCTAATATAAAAAGGAGTCTTGTGACTCCTCTTGAGTTTCTCTCTCTTGTATTTAACATTCCTTAACAATTACCTATATTTTGAGTCCACATAAATATAACTATGGTTTTTAATTTCACTAAGTATTTCTTTTATTTTTGTGGGCATTTGGGGAAATGCAAAATCTTCACCACACTACTACTACTACTACAACTACTACTACTACTACTACTACTACTGTAGTAGTGTCTTCCTGTAAATTTCAAGAATTTAAAAAAATTATTTAAGTTGCAGATCTTAGAGCTAATATTTCACATTGAAAGGTCAGAGGTGCCTTTAATGTGTTCATCATCAGAAAAGATAAACGTTCTTGATGGGTATTGAATAGTAAAGACTTCTATTTTTAGACTATAGGGTTGTGAAATGCTACTGTTCAACAATTTTTTTGTTTTCAATCACAAAACCAAGATGTAGGAAGCTTTTATGAGACCTGCTACAAGATAATAAGTCATATCTATCTTAGGTAATCATAGTGAGGAAATAAGCCCTGTGCTTGCCCCTTCTGGAAATTTTAGTAGTTTTTTTCACCAAGAAAAGGCCCAGATGCTTACTTATAAGAACTCAGCAGAATAATTATTAGTAGGATGTAGGTAACATTTGAACAAAAAAGGAGAATGCATGTCAGTGAAATTTCCTACAATTCTCAACTTTTCTGCTTTGATATCAGACCTGACTTCAAACACTAAATCATGTAAACATCCCTTCTAATAGTCAAGAAAGGATATATAAATCTAGACAATTCACAAGACTTGATCATTTTCTCTGGATTTCTAACTCTGGAGTACACTTTCCTCTACTTGCAAAGGTATAATTTTTCTAATCATTCTCCCCCTACCTATGTATCTGTCAGAACTCCGCACCCATTTGTCACCCCCAGTTATTTCTGTTCCAGAATAATTCTTGGTCTACAGTATTAGATCACTTTGCTGTGTTAGAAATATGTATGCATATTATCAGTTTCTGACTAATAACTTTTAAAATATAAACTGAGAAGTCTTAAATTTTTGTTGGGTCAAGATTTCTTCCTATGGAGTACTTCTATTAGGTATCATCCTAATCCCAAATCTTAAATGAAAGTGTTACTATGAAATACAACCTCTATGAAAGAAAAGTAAAATAAATAAATAAAAACAGAAAAAATTCCGAGTAGATCATTTATATAGTTTAAACGTATAACAGAAAATCACATATGGGCCCGCCTTTCTTCTGCACAGGTGGGACCATCTGTGCGCCCCCTTCCCCATTCCCATGTCCCCCTCACCGAATCCCACCCTGCGGCCCCGATTTCCTGCCATCAGAGAGATCCCTGAGGGCACCGGCTGGAGTTCACCACGCATGCCCACCCACCTACGACCCCCTTTCTTCTCCACAAGCCCTTAGGCCCAGGTAGCATGATCTGAGAGACTGGGTGTGTGGCCTCCACTGTACGGGGTTTGGGCTCCTCAAAAGTGGACGTGGCCTTCTGTGTGGCCAGCAGCTGCTTATGCAGTCACAGTTATTTTCCCATTCCCAGCTAATATCCCAACCTATATCACCTAATACTGTGCAAAACGTCCTGGCTGCCTCAAACACAATACAACAATAATCAAGAAGCCTACACCAGCTTCATTAAAACACCAGCCTATGCAAAAAGCTGTACAAGCCCTATATAAAAGAACATATTCTCCAATGCTTCACTAGATGCCATTCATAAGTCAGAGAATAATGTTTGAGAGGAAGGCCATACTCTAGAAGGGGATAAGGGTGACCAACGTCGACTGATCTCATTCAGAACCCTTTCCCACAATAAGAGAGAATAGTGCTAGTAAACTTGTATGTTCTACCTCTATACAACCAAAACAACATGAAGAAACAGTACAAATCTCCACCATGAGGAGAGGATGAAGAAAAGAGTCCTAAATCCTAAACAAGGGTTCCACACAAATATGATCTCTCCATAAATAATTCCAAGATAAAATATTGAGGATGTTCAAGGAACTCAAAGATCCAGAAGACATCCAGAAAATTAAAGGAAGAACTGAAAGAACATGGATTGGATAGTCAAGAAAAAGGAAGAAATGAAAGCAGAAATTTTTAAAAAAACTACAAAAAGAAGTGTCACAAATAAAAAATTTGGTAGATGAAATTAAAAACACAGTGGGTGCCCTCAAGAGAAGAATAACTACAGCAGAAGTAGTAGTAGGATCAGTGAGTTGAAGATGAGCGGCAGAAGTCATATAGCCAAAAACAAACGATGGGAAAGACCTCAAAATAGCTCTAAGGCGAATCAGAGAGCTAGGGGATGATGCCAAGAGGAACAACATTAGAATAATCTGAGTACCAGAAGGACAGGGAGACAACCCCAATGAAAAAGCCACAGTCAAAGAAATCATTGCTGAAAAGTTCTCAGAGATAAAGAATACAGACATCCAGATTCAAGGAGCCAGAAGGGTGCCAGCTTAAAGAGACCCTAATGAAAAACACTCCAAGGCATATCATAGTCAGAATGATGGGTGCCATGGATAGAGACACAATACTGCAAGCAGCAAGGTCAAAGAAGAAAATCACACACAAAGGAGCACCCCTTAGATTTACAGCAGACCTATCAGAGGAAACCTTCCAAGCCTGAAGACAATGGTAGGATATAGTGAAAAAACTCAATGAAATGAGCGCCTCACCAAGAATACTTTATCCAACTAAAATCTCATTCAAACTCGATGGAATGATACACGGTTTTATAGATAAACAACAGCTCAGTAACTTCATAGACTCAAAACCAAACCTAAATGAAGGAATAAAGGGTCTCCTGTAAGACAAAAAGCAAACACATATAAGCACAAGAAACCCCTACAGAAAGATGGCACAAAACCCCATGACAATAATCTCTCTCAATGTCAATGGTCTAAATGCACCAATCAAGAGACACAGCGTGGCAAAATGGATCCAGAATCTGAAAACAACATTCTGTTGTCTACAAGAAACTCATCTGAACAATCAGAGCAAACACAGACTCAAAGTTAAAGGATAGAAAACAATTCTGCAAGAAACAGCTCCCTCAAAAAAGCTGGGGTGGCCATACTAGTATCAAACAACATAAATTTCAAGTTGAAAAATATTAGAAGGGACAGCGAAGGCCATTTTCTATTTATCAGATGTTAAGTACAAGCGGAAGAAATCACACTCTTAAATGTATATGCACCTAATGAGAGAACAGCTAAATATTTAAAACAAGTGCTAACAGATTTTAAGGAGAACATTGCCAGTAATACAGTAGTAGTTGGAGACTTCAACACCACCTTATCCCCTCTGGAGAGATGAAGAAGAATATAACTCAGCAAGGAAATATTGTCTTTGAAGGAAGTAATAGGAGAGAGAAGGATAATAGAGCGTTACAAGCCTTACATCCCAAACAGAAATAATACACATTCTTCTCTAGTGCACAGGGAACATTTTCCAAAATAGACCACATGCTAGGTCACAAAACATACCTCAATAGAATAAGGAATATAGAAAAAGTATCAACAATCTTTTAAGATCATGATGTACTAAAGATAGAGGCTAATCACACACAGACACAGATAACCAAATTAAACACCTGGAAATTAAACAACTCCATGTTGAACAATGAGTGAGTCAGGAAGGAAGTCAAGGACAAAATCAAAAGATACCTGGAAACAAATGAGAATGAAGACACGAGCAACCAGAACCTGCAGGATTCATCTAAAGCCCTGTTAATAGGAAAATTTATAGCAATGCAAGCATTCCTAAGGAAAGAAGAAAGGGCCTACATAGATCACCTGACTTCACAGCTCAATATCTTAGAAAAAAAGACCAACAAAAGGAACAAAATTCAGCAGAAGAAAGGTAGTAATAAAACTTAGAGCAGAATTTAATGACATGGAAACACAAAAAACAATCGGAATTGTAAATGAAACCAAGAGCTGGTTCTTTGAAAAAATAAACAAGATTGGCAAACCACTAACAAGACTCGCAAAGAGAGAGAGAGAGAGAGAGAGAGAGAGAACCCTAATAAACCAAATCAGAAATGAAAAAGGGGACATTACATCAGAAACCAATGAAATCCAAAAGGTCATCAGAGATTACTTTGAGAGTCTGTATGCCACTAAACAAGAGAACCTAGAAGAAATGGATAAATTTCTGTATTCCTATAATCTCCCAAGATTGAACCAAGAAGACTTGGAATACAGAATAACCCATTCTTATCAAGGAAGTTGAAACTATAATCAAAAGTCTTCCCCAAACAAAAGCCCAGGTCCAGATGTATTCATTAGCAAATTCTTCCAAACATTCAGAGAGGACCTGTTGCCATTTTTCCCCAAGCTTTTCTGGAAATTGAAAAAACCAAAACAACAGGAAATCTCTCAAACAGTTTCTATGAGGCACATATCTTCCTAATACCAAAAGCGAACAAAGACACCACCAACAAAGAAAATTATAGGCCAGTATTCCTGATAACACGGGTGCGAACATCCTCAACAAAATATTAGCAAATAGAATCCAACAACTCATCAAAAAGATCATACACCACAACCAAGTGCAAATTATCCTGGGGATGCAAGGATGGTTTAACATTCAAAAATTCATAAACATAATCCATCATATCAACAATCATAAAGATAAAAACATATGATCATATCAAGAGGTGTAGAGAAAGTATTTGACAAGATCCAACACCCATTTATGATGAAAATTTTCACCCAAATGTGTTTAGAAGGAACCTTCCTCAAGATAGTCAAAGCCATTTACAAACAAAACTACAGCAAACATTATCCTCGATGTGGAAAAACTAAGGACCTTCCCTCTAAGATCAGGGACAAGACAAGGATGCTCACTCTCACCACTTCTGTTCAATATAATACTGGAAGTACTGGCAATAGCAGTTAGACAAGAAAATGATATTAAGGGCATACAGATAGGAAAGGAAGACATCAAACTCTCACTATTCGCAGATGATATGGAACTATATGTAGAGAATCCTAAATCCTCTATCAAGAAACTCTTAGAAACAACAGGCTTGTACAGTAAAGTCGCAGGCTATAAAGTTAATACCCAAAAATCCATGGCCTTCCTATATGCAAATATTGAGACAGAGAAAAGTGACATGGAAAAAACAATCCCATTCACAACCATGCCCCAGAAAATTAAGTACTTCAGAATCAGCCTAACTAAAGAGGTAAAGGACCACTAAATGAAAACTACAAAATGCTACTCCATGAAATAAAAAAGGACACAGGAAAATGGAAACATATCACCTGCTCATGGACAGGAAGAATTAAGATTGTCAAAATTGCAATACTCCTCAAAGCGTTATACAGATTCAATGTGATTCCTATAAGGATACCCATGAAATAATTCAAAGAAATGGATCAAAAACTCCTGGAATTCATATGGAACAAGAAACGCCCACGAATAACTAAAGCAATTGTTGGGAAAAAGATGTTGGGTGGCATTCTCCTCCCCAACCTCAAACTCTACTACAAAGCGGTAATAATTAAAATAGCATGGTACTGGATCATAGGTAGAGCAATAGTCCAATGGCACAGGGTGGAATATCCTTAGACACAACCACAGATGTATGAACATCTTTGATAAGGGAGCAATAAATGTGAAGTGGAGCAAGAAAAGCCTCTTTAACAAATGGTGTTGGCAAAACTGGACAACCACAGGCAAAAAAATGGGCTTGTAACCTCAACCTAACACTATGCACAAAATCAAATCAAAATGAATTAAAGAGCTCAACATCAGGTCAGAATCCATAAGGTACATTGAGACAGGGTTGGCAAAACCCTCCACAATATTGAGGCTAACGGTGTCTTGAAAGATGATACTACACTGACTAACCAAATAAATACAGAGATAAACAAATGGAAAATGGAACTATCTTAAATCAAGAAACTTGTGCACCGCAAAAGATGCAGTGACTAAACTACAAAGACAATATGCAGAATGGGAAAGGATATTCACCCAATACCCATTGGACAAGGAATTAATATCAAGAATACATAAGGCACTGATTGAACTCTGCAAGAAGAAAACATCCAACCCCATCAGAAAACGGGGTGGTGAAATGAAGAGAAACTTTCTCAAGGAAGAAATACAAATGGCAAATAGACACATGAAAAAATGCTCTTCATCACTAATCATCAGGGAGATGTAGATCAAAACAACTATGAGATACCACCTCACACCACTAACACTGGTACACATCCAAAAGAACAAAAGCAACTTGTGTTGCCATGGATGTGTGGAGAAAGGGACCCTCCTACACTGCTGGTGGGTGGGAAGGCAGACTGGTTCAATCTTTCTGTAAAACAGTATGGACGATTCTCAAAAAAATTAGAAATTGAGTTCCCATTTCACCCAGCAATTCCACTCTGGGGAATATGTCCCAGAGAGGCAAAAAAGTATAGACAAAGTGACATCTGCACTTGTTTGTTCATTGCAGCACTGTTACAATAGCCAGAATCTGGAACAAAACCTGAGTGCCCAAGAACAGATGACTGGTTAAAGAAACTTTGGTCCATCTACACAATGGAATACTATGCAACTGTTAGAAAAGATGAAGTCATGAAATTGACATACAAGTGGTTCTACATGAAAGTATGCTAAGTAAATGAGTCAGAAAGAGAGAGACAGACATAGAAAAATTGCATTCATCTGTGGAATATAAAGTAACAGAATATAAAGTTAGGAGACTAACACCCAAGAATAGTTAATAAGAATAAGAAAAATAGATAACAATAATAATAGTTAATAAGAATAAGAATAAGAGGACCATGGCTTGGAGGCCAACCACACATTCCAGGGGAAGAGGCAGCTCAGATAGAGAAGGGAACATCAAGTAAAGGGTGTTGGAAGGATACACCCAGGATGGTAATGCATGCTGAAAGTAGACTATAGACCGAACATGATTGCCACTCAACACCTCTATCACATACCAAAACACCCAATAGGAGAGATAGAAAAACAGGGAATGCCTTGCCACACAGTCAGGGTGAGATGGGGTGGGATGGGGAGGTGTAGTGGGATACTGGAATCATTGGTGGTGGAGAATAGGAACTAGTGGAGGGATAGGTACTCGACCACTGTATAACTGAAGCCAAAGCACAAAAATTTCTAAGTCTAAAATTGAACCTCATGGTGTTTCACTAATAAAAATTTTTTAAAAAGGCTAAATCACACATGGACAACAATTCCAAATTCATACTACCACAAGGAACCTAAATATTTTTCGGCACAGACCAATGTATGGCTAGATGTTATCATGACATGTCATTGTAGTGATAGTTTAGTGTATGATACCACAGGCAACAATGTGAATCTGCCCAGGTTTGCAGGTAATAAGGACAATTAATGCCCAGAATATATCCTGATATCTTCATCCCAAGTCAACAAATTTAGTTTCTTTCCCATTCAAGTTTCTTATTTAGCAATGACATAGCCATGAGTACTGTAGTAAAACCCATTATTAATATCTATATCAGAAGTCCATCCACACATGAATAGATTATTTTACATCTAAGATACAAAGACCATGCTTGCAATTTTAAATGCCAACACAAGTAAAAGCAGAGGTGGTACAAATAATGTGAGCAATGATGACATAAAATTCTGTAGTCATCCCAAAATATTTTTAAAGAAAATGTTTCCTTATTTCCATATGCATACATGCTTTCTCCTCACAATTTTTCACAATTTTTAAAATTGCAAATTTCTCTCTATGATTTACTTCTCCATTTATAGCAAATACACGGGGACATTTAAATTTGTCTTTCCTCCTAGGGAAATAATAATGCAGAAAACAGAACAAGTACAACAACAACAAAATACAACAGTTGACACTTGACCCATTTTTTTCTGTAATTATTTTAAATCTTCAAAGTAAAGGTCCCATCCAAAGGTATTTTTTCTACTCAGCTCCAGCTGATTTTTTTCATAAAGGAACACAGGTCCAACATTGCTAGATTCTCCACACTTGACCAAAAAAAAAAAAAAAGGATAACATCCAGATTATTGTGTGAAATGTCTCAAGACTTAAATGCTAATGACTCATTCAATTAATCTTTAAACATTGTGTAGGCAAACAGTGTGGGCGCCAAACAAAACACATCTGCAGGCAATGGGACACAGTGTATTACGTCTGCTTAAGAAGCTCAGGCCAGTTTTATTTTCCTAACTTTTGTTCATCTTTTTCCAGATCAAGCTTAAGGACTAACTTCTTGAAGAATTCCTTCCAGATGGCATGCATCATTCCTTACATCCTCATTATTTTCTAAGTAGATTCCTATCACAATATCTCTGTAATTTTTCCACTTCTTTGACTATCAATCACCTATATTTAGCTGAAACCTTCTTCAAGTAAGACATTGTGATGGATAAAGGGAAAGTCCTCAAATTATCACTGTGCCCTACACCCCAGATCAAAAGTTCCCTAATTAATTTTGTCCACCATCCCTTCTGGAGGAACAAAATTACTGTGTCATCCTGGAATTCTACCTCTTTTGAAGAAACAGGAAACTCCCCCTAACTGCATCCAACTGAAGCCACTATCCTCTGAACATTCTAGCCAGTGATCTCCCTCCTCCCACTGGGAGGAAGTGCCAGAGCATTTTCTATCCTGCCCTATCCTGTAAGTTTGAACATATTCAGAAAAAGCATTTCTGGAGTTGTACAATTAATACTGTTGAGATGAGATCATCCTGGATTACGTGGGAGTGCCCAAAACTGAATGACACATATCCTTACACAAAAAAAGAAGAACAGGAGAAGGTCCTATGAAGACACAAGTAAGGATTAGAGAGACATCTATAAGCCATCCATTGCCTGGAGCTACCAGAAGCTGGAAGAGTCAAAGAATCTTCCTTGGTACTTTCAGAGCAAGCATGCTGTTGCTCTAGATGAGATTTCTTATTGCCCTGAAAAACAAATAAACAAACAAACAGAAACTGTTCTTACTCTAAATTACATAATGTTTCCAGATTTTTTTACAGGAGCTCTAGAAAACTAACTTATAACTCAACTCCTTTGCGCAAAGTTCCTAGGTGACTGGAAAGAAAACTGCTGGTTCTTAAGAACCAAAACTGTTGAACTGTTACTTGCACACACACAAACACACACACAGAAATATATGTTGAACTGTTACTTGCACATACAAACACACACAGAAATATATATATGTATATATATGTATATATATATCTGTATATATATATATACAGATATATATAAGTAATGGGATGATTTTGCTAAGGAGGAAGAGAACAGATAATCAAGACCTCTGATTACTCTCCCATTTAGATTCTCAATCTGTTTGGTGACTTGAATAAGCTCTTATTTGCACAAGTCATATGTGATCTAATTGGCCCATCTCACAGACTTTCCTTTACTCTCACTGTGAGAATACAGTTATACATATAATCACAGGTCACTGTGTCTTGACAACCTAGCTTCTGGATTCCTGTGGATAGCGAGTAAGAATACCACCTTGACTTCCAGATACCTTCAGTAGTACAGCTTTTTATTTATAGCACAGAAGAGTTCAACAACAACTTTTGTCTCTTGAGTAACCCCAATAACTCAGTTCTATCATCCAGTGACTGGTGCTTATATTGTTCATGCCATGTAATACTATATATGTTTTAAATATATATTCATATTATCTATGTCATGTATCCCTCCCCTTAGCTGTTTCTGTTATCTGCTGCTAGAGTTTCTGGTACCTATGTAAATGAGATTTTGTAAAATAATCAATCTGATTGTTTACACAAAAACAACCTATAGGATTGAACATATCACAACCAATCAGAGCTCTTGACTAGCTGGCCCCTCCATCCACATTTTTCCTGCTAACAATTTTATAGTGGGTTTTGTGTTGGGGTTGTTGTCTCGCTCAAGGGAATTTCTGATATTCCATTCTGATTGAATTCATCAGCACTGCTGCTACTGATTCCGTTAGTGTCATCCCAGGGAGCTGTTGCTATGCATACTGTAGAGTCAGATGCATGAAGATACATGATGGTCAGTGTGCTATTCTTACCTCTATCCAGAAGAACTCAGATATGCTGCAATAATAATCTTGCATTCCCATAATTGAAGATCTCAATGAGCTTAGAAGACTCAGTTGACAAACTAGCAGACCAGCAGTTGGTGTCAGAAGGAATGTTTTTACATTGTTCCTCTCAGCAGAAGGGCATACATTTTGCCTTTCTATAGATAAGTGCAGTGGAATCACCACTTTCTATCACTATTACTCTTACTATTACTATTATGTGCACTGTTACTTGAAGTGCAATATAAAAGATAATTCCTTTTCTAAGAAAGTGATCATCCTTAAGGCAAAAGAGCAGAGTGAACTCTGACAACGAGAAGACTTGGATTTCAATCCAAGTGCTATTTGTTACTCCTCACAAGACCTTAGGTAAATCACTTAACTTCTCTGAGGGAATAGGGGGAAAAGGGAAGTAATAAATACTGTAATAAAAGGATTACATAGGCTAAAAGTCTCCACCAAGTTTCTGACTTATAAGGGACTTTAAAAATGTTACCTGCTTTTTACAGGTTTCTAGCATGCTGTTTTCTCTTGATTGAGGAATTAAAGATTGGGAAAATGTATTCACTGAACCTACTGGTTTGAATTTAAGGGTATTAAGTTGGATTTCCTATTCTTAAAATGCAATCCAGATTTCCCTTGTATAATTCCTGAAAAGCTGTTTGGGGGCTGGGTAGAGTGAGGGGCTAGGACTTTTAGTAGTTGGAGAGTCATTAAAATCCTAGAATTGTTACTTCCTTCCCAAAATAAAAAAAAAAAAGAAAAAGGTTAAAAATCAAGTTCTGTCTTGGCTCTGCATTAAAAACCCCTCTTGCTGATTGTTAGTTGGTGCTTATAATCAACAGTATGATTCACAAGGAGAAAGTTACAAAGATGAAATCATGCACCTATGGTGAGAATCACTTCATATCAAGGCTTTCTGTGCTGATGCAGGTCTTACAAATTACATTGAGCCTTATCAATTCAGTTTTCTAAGTTGGCAAAACAGATTCAGCACAATTTTAGTATTGTTGATAATTATGTCAACCTTCCCATCAATCTTTCTAAAAGGAAAATACACGCCTGACAGCAGTTGTTAAGGACAATGGCTTTTCTCCCATTGTGTGTGAACCAGTCTAAGTGCAAAGAGCAAGTGCAAAGAGCAAGAAGTTTGTGAAAGAGAAAAATCTTTCATTTTATCAGTCTCAAAAAATATACATGGAGTAAATTAGGTGGCCTATGTGACTTATCAGAATCAGCAGAGCTTAAAAGGGATGTTTTTAAATTGTAGATGGTTTTTGACTATGTCTTGAAGTATTTTTGGTTTTGGGGAATGGGGATGCTCCTGACACTTAAGATGTGGTGGGGGATTCTACTAAGTGTCTTAAAATACACAGGACAGTCTTTACAAGCACAAATTATTTTGGACTAAAATGTCAATATCACCATGGTAGAGAAATCATAAATAGGTAAATAGGATATTGCTGTATTGAAAGAAGCACACATTTAAATGTGGACCAAGGGTCAGAGAGATGCCACAGTGGGTAAGGTGTTTGTTTCCAGAGGCTACTCTAGGTTCTGGAGCGATAGCACAGCGGGTAGGGCGTTCGCCTTACAAGCGGCCAACATGGCCGACCCGAGTTCGATTCCTCCGCCCCTCTCGGAGAGCCCGGCAAGCTACCGAGAGTATTCGATATGCCAGACACAATAACAACAAAGTCTCCAATGGAGATGTTACTGGGCCC
Organism: Sorex fumeus; assembly: GCF_029834395.1. Classification (NCBI taxonomy): domain Eukaryota; kingdom Metazoa; phylum Chordata; class Mammalia; order Eulipotyphla; family Soricidae; genus Sorex; species Sorex fumeus. The sequence continues at coordinate 3,852,591 of NW_026606134.1, read as the reverse complement.
GCTCGAGCAAATCGACGATCAACGGGAGGGCCTTTACCTTTACCTTTACCTTTACTCTAGGTTCAGTCCCAGGCACCTTATATGTCCTCCTGATTATCAGAAGTGATCCCTAAGTGGAGTCAGGAGTAAGTGCTGACACCACTGGGTGTGGTTACCAAGCAAAAATAATAAATGTGGGGCAAAGAGGATGTTATGGGTCAGATACACAAGACAATGAAGATCAAAGATAGAGACCAAAAGATAAAAGTGTAATTTTATAAAGGAGATTGAAATGCATTTCTTCAAGACATGCTGCAGAGGCCAGAGAGATAGTATGCAGCTAAGTCTCATGAGTTACCATGGGTTGATCACGGCCAGTTCTAGTTGAATCTCTAGCACCACATTTTCACCGAGAGGTGCTCTTCAGACGGGCTCTTCGGAATTTCAAAATGGAAGTCTTCTGAACTTGAGGGACTTCTATGGTACATAAGTATGAGTGGCAACCCTCCACCCCCCCTCTCCCTTAGCTCACAAAAAACCCTACGCAAATCAATGTGTCATCATATTGAGCAACATTTGGTATAAGAAGTGAGATAGACTTGACCTTATCTTAGGGGTATAGTTTTGACAAAGGCACGGCTATTTTAACTAAGGCTGTGGAGAAGCAAATATAAAAACTAAAACAAATTTTCCTTCATTCTAGTATACTATGTTGATCACAGAAACATGGACCTTAACAGTATTCAAATATAAAGGGCTGAATTTTAGTGTCTGGGCATTGAGTTTTAACAATAGTCCCAGAAAGCTACCACAGATAATAGGAAGAGGCAACAAGCAAGGAGAAGCATATTAATATGCTCATCTAACAGTGTATTTTCAAGGGATATTATCTAGTTTTATGGAACATTTAATGGAGATTGGAAGCTATTGCTTAAAGGCAGAAGCTTCACTAATGCAAAAATAAATTTTTAACAATAAATTTACTTTCAGAGCTGAAAGTTAAGACAATTTATTTAATTATTCAAAAGGGGTAGTTAAGATAAACTTTATCACCAGAAAGTTAGGAGAACAAGCATGCAAAACAAGGTTAAGAATGAAAGTTTATAAGTCTACAACTGTACCTCATGGTGTTTCGCTAATTAAAAAAAAAAAAGAGCTATAAAAATAATCACTGTCTGCTCCCCCTTGGTGGCTCAGTGGCAGCCATTCTCCAGAGACCGTTGGACAGTCAGGTTTGGGCCCGCAGTGACAAGTTAGGCCTCACAGAATAGGGGTGGAGCCAGTCCTTTCCTCCTCACCCCAAGGAGACCCCAAGTCATCGTCCATGAACGACCTCTCTGGCTCATGATCAAGCTGCTTAACGGCCATGATCCAAGAGATTCAGAAACAAATCTCGGAACCCAGTGGCTTTTGGAAGAAATGCGTCTAGACCCCGCAGTAGGTTTTTAGAAATAAAAAACCATATATTTCTATCATATCACATATGGTTTTGATTCCTTTTTAATATGAAATATTAATTTTCTTCTGCCTATTGTAAGCCATATTCTCTTCCTCTCCCTCCATCTCTTCCTTCCTTCCTTCCTTCCTTCCTTCCTTCCTTCCTTCCTTCCTTCTTTCTTTCTTTGTTTCTTTCTTTCTTTCTTTCTTTCTTTTCTAGTACCCAAAGATATTCAGGAATTATTCCTGTCTCTACACTCAGGTATCATTCCTGGTAGGATCAGGGACCATCATATGTGGTGTAGGAAATCAAACACTGGTTGGTGGCAAGATAGCCACCTTGTCAACTTTTCTATGTTTCTGGTCCCCATATTATTCTTTCATCTGAATCTGAGAATGTTTTACCTTCCCCCTAAGAATTACTTTCCTCTAAGAAACTACCTTGGACATCCTTCAGGAGTACTAGGAAAACTATTGTTTTGGCATCTTTCCACTTAACATTCTATCAATGCTGTAATTTCCACAGAGAGCAAACTTACCAAAGTGTCACATAATCATTTGCTTTATTCTCATCTCTTTCAATAAATGTTGAATCCTCTAGAATTTGTGGCTTTGCTTCTTGGTTATTATTGTTTTCCTAGCACCAATTTTGCTCCTCTATCTCTAGCAAACAATCCACAAAAGCAATTTGCAAATGTCTTAGAAGACAATGAAAGGCATATCACAAATTCCATATCTGAAGCTCTAAATTTTATGTTTATAAATTTGAAATCTCAAACAAGTCCTGTTGAATTGGAATTCACTGACAATTTTTCAATATTTATCTCATAGATAAGTTATGAGAAACAAAATGCTATTAAGATAATGATAAGAACACTTTACAAACCAAGGTGTAACAAACATATTGTGCTTTGCTATTATTATGTTGATACCACTGATTGGAAAGCATCTCAAGAAACATCGATTTCATCACTATAAAATGGTTGATTTCCAACCAATCACAGTGTGTGTTTCCCTCTCTTGACCCTTTCAACCAATCCATATGACTCACAAGTGATGAGTTATGCCATTTTTTTTTTTGCTTTTTGGGTTACACCCGGCAATGCACAGGGGTTACTCCTGGCTCTGAACTCAGGAATTACTCCTGGCGGTGCTCAGGGTACCATATGGGATGCTGGGAATTGAACCAAGGTCTACTGCATACAAGGCAAATGACCTACCCGCTGTGCTATCGCTCCAGTCCCATTTTTTTTGGAGTTATGCCATTTCTTAGTAAGATGCTGAGTATTAAAACAAGACAACTGCAATCGAATGTTTATTTTTATAAAGATTTTTAGAATAGTCATATGACTATGAATGTTTTGAATACTACCTGAGCTGTTGAAAGGGATTGTCCTCTAAGATTGTATCTTAATATTTGAGTCAAGCCCAAAGTAAAAATTTAAGCATCAGGAAACTGTGTGTCATTGCTCTTTGTGTATCTCAGATTTTTTTTAAGTTCAGAGAATTGTTTTCCTTCTGAATTGTCAGTTAGAAGGAGAAATAACCACTTGAATTCATCATGAAAACCTTTAAATACCTCTCTTGGGTTTTCGTTTGTTTGTTTCCCTGCTACTAATGTGATGTGGATCATCAATACACAACAAATTGGCACCCAAATTTTATTTAATAAAATATATAGATGTAGATCTGAAATGTGATCTACTAATTTTATAATGTGACAGATACATACTAAATGAACATTAATGAATAATCCTTGAAAAGCTAGAATTTAACATCTGCCTTTCTTTAAATAAAATATGAAATTTATTTTTCACTTGAGGGTATTTGAAATGCAGATACTGCCTAGAATGTAAAATTTTTAAGCTATGGTTTGGTAATTCTTCTGAAACCTTTTTACGTTTCTGAGCTTATCTGTGATTACAAAACATAAAAACACACTCAAACACTTACAGAACAACAAACAACAAAAAGAACTAAAAATTTTTATAAGGAAAGTGTGTTTTTTAAAAGATATTTGATTGTAGATAAGTAATTAAAATTTAAATTGTTAAATTTAAAAATATTGAAAATTTAAGGTGAAAATGGGAAAAGTATTAAGTAGAGCCACATATACTAAAAAAATATTCTTTGACTGTTTCGGGTCTTTTCATAGCTTTTGTTGTGAATCATCCTGACCCACAGGATCTTCTGATGGAATTAAAATACTCTGAGTGATTAATATGCAGAACCATGAAACTCATCTATCAACTGAAGACTGATGAAAGGTAGGAGGCATGCTGCATCGGATTGTTGGGATGAAAATCTTTGTGCTTTGTGTTTTTGACCATGGAGGATGATAGGGAACAAGGAGACAGGATTCACTGTCCTCAGATTTTACATCTGGCTCTGTGCTCAGGGATTACGCAAGGCTATTGGTGAGGGCTTCTATGTAGTGCCAGGGATCATGGAAGTAAAGGCTAAACCGCTCTACTGCTGTGCTCTTGGATGAAATTCTTGAGAATTGTTACGAAGCCAATATTTGGGCTAGCCCTTTAGTTTCTTCAAATTCGTATACTGAAACCCAATTCCCAATGTGACTAGAATCTGAAAGAGATTTTAGGTCCTGTAATAATACTAGTGTGCCTTCAGAAGAAGCAATGAGAACTTTCTTTCTGTCCTTCATGCGCACAGGGAGAAAGTTCTCACCTAATTCTATTCCTGCTGTATCCAGTCTTAGATCTCAACCTTCAGAACTATGAAGAAAACAATTTGTTGTTTCAGTCACTCAGTTTATGGCATTTTGTTGTAGAATCCCAGAAATATTGTGACTTGTTTCATTTTAATGTGTTTGTGTGTGTATGTGTTTATACGCACATGAGTCATAGAAAGTCTGGGAACAATAACCATGGCATGTGCAGCCTGGCTCAGGCATCCTCAGTGGAATAAGTAGGCGAGGGTAAGATTAATTTCATCGAAAACAGACCCAAGAAAAATTGGAGACCATCAATTTGAAAGCAAGAGAAGACAGCACAAGAGAACAGAGATAGTCTGGGAAGTCTGTAGATCTATCAGTCTTCTAATACTTTTATTAAAGCCCGAATGAATAAATGAATGAAATCATCTTGGGGGCTCTGTGTATGTGTGTTTGTGTGTGAAGTGTTCGGAGGAGAGTGGGATAGAGATTGTCTTAATTATTCTGTTAATATTGTACTTAATCTGTCAAAATCCACTGAGGAGTCATATGGGTGAGTAATCACTAGCAAGTTAATAATATAAAACATGTTTATTTAAAATTAAGTATATGTATATACTTATATCACATTTATTTAGCCTGTTATACATGCTTAATAACTACATTAATATATTTAAAAATTCTACTCTAATAACAGCACCTCTAATTTACATACTTTCACCATTTGAACGCCTTTTTAATATTGGCTTATAAAAGCCCTGATAGAATCAGATAAAGAGAAGTAAAGGCAAACTGACTAAGCGAATGCACACCCTATAATTAGGTGTGATTGGCAGCTTTAAGATATTAACAGTAAACAACAGAGCATCACGATGGGATTAACATCTGGTTTTACAGTTGAGCAAGAACATCTTCACATTCTAGCTGTGCTGTTAACTGAACAAACTTCAACTGCTTTCAAGCCCTCGGATTAGGTTGCACATCTATAAGTGTGGGGAAAATAATGACATATCCTCAGGGTCATCAGTAAAATATAATAGGACAAGAGCTACAACCTGTTGAAATAAAATTTTGAATATTTTAGATTAATTAGTTAACTTGCTAAACTATGCAAAACATCAAAGTTTCAGTTTAGTTATTTATTCTAATTTGGTTATTTAGTTAATTTGCTAAAATATGCATGGCATCAAGTTTAACACTTTAACCATTTTTGAATGGTAGAGTTCAATAACACTGGGTATATTCACATTGTGAAGGTAAAACCAAACTCCAGAACCTCTTTTTCATATTTTCCAAACTGAAACTCTTTATCCTTAAGTACTAATCCTCCCATCAGAGTCCTTGACAACCACTATTCCACTTTCTCCATCTAAATTTGAACTTAGCAACCCCATATTTAACTTAACACGGTATTGGTCTTTTAGTGACTGGCTTATCTCACATACTATTATGACTTTAGGATTCTTCCATGCTATAAAGTGTCAGAATTTAATTCCATTATAAGATAAAATAACCACACATTGTTTACCCACTCAGATGTTGATGGAAACATTTTGTTTGAAACGATGCCATGAATATCAGTGTAGTAATACCTTTGAGCCCCTAATTTGAATTGTTTGGGATTGATGCTAAGAGTGGCATATCTGGATAACTTGGTTATTCTCTTCAAGTTTTGAGGAAGTATTTCTACTGATTTTAAAATTAATCTAATGGTTGCCATTCTTTTGGCTTTCTTAATACATTGAAAAAAGATGACGATAAAAAATATACATAAGGTTTGCCATATAGCTGTAGAATTTTCAGCACCTTGTTTACAACTTGTATCCAATCAATAATTGCAGAAGGAATTTATCACTTATATTGTTGTTCAGGGTACTGCACTGACACGTGGGAAGAATATGAAGGTTTAAGCTTCGGTATCACGCATAACTTAGAGTTACTAAGAGTTACTCCATAACTTAGAGACCAGCCGGGTATCCTAGAGGAAAGGGCAGCTCAGATAGAGAAGGGAGCACCAAATAAAGGATGTTTGGAGGATCCTCCCAGGAGGGGAGATGCATGTCGAAAGTAGACTATGGACTGAACATGTTTGCCACTCAATGCCTCTTTTGCAGACCACAACACCCAAACGGAGAGAGAGAACACAGGGGATTGCCCTGCCACAGAGACAGGGGGAATGGGGGGGATGGGGGTGGGGGGATATTATCCATGGTGGAGGAAAATGGGCACTGGTGGAGGGATGGGTGTCTGATCATTGAATAATCGAAACCCAAGCACAAAAAATTGTAAATCTACAACTGTAAAAAAAAAATAAAGGGAAAAAATTAAAAAAAATTTTTTGTGCTTGGGTTTCAGTTATAAAATGATCAAGTACCCATCCCTCCACCAGTGCCTATTCTCCACCACCAATGATCCCAGTATCCATCCCAACCCCCAACCCCCATCCCACCCTGACTCTGCGGCAGGGCATTCCCTTTTGTTCTCGCTATCCTTTGGGGTGCTGTAGTTTGCAAAAGAGGCATTGAGTGGAAATCATGTTCAGTTTATAGTCTACTTTCAGCATACATCTCCCATCCGGAAGGATCCTCCGAACACCTTTTATTTGTTGCTCCTTTCTCTATCTGAGATGCCTTTTCTCCTAGCATGTGCGGCTGGTCTCCAAGCCATGGAATAAACCTCCTGGTACTTATCTCGGCTATCCTTGGGTATTAGACTCCTATTTTGTTACGTTATGTTCCCCAGTGGGTGGGAGCGATAGAACAGCAGGTTGGCGTTTGTCTTGCACGCAGCTCATGTGGCCAACAACCGGAGTTCAATTCCTCTGCCCCTCTCAGAGAGCCCGGCAAGCTAATAAGAGTATCTCGCGCTCACAGCAAAGCCTGGCAAGCTACCCGCGATGTATTCAACTTGTCAAACACAGTAACAACAAGTCTCACGACGGAGACGTTACTGCGCCTGCTCAAGCAAATTGATGAACAACAGGAGAACAGTGCTAAAATGCAGTGCTATGTTCTCCAGGAATTTAGTTTATAATTTGCTGCAGGTTGACTTTAGGTTGACCTTGCAGCCACTCACTACGAGAGCATAGCAGGTAGGGCATTTGCCTCACATGCAGCCATCATGGCCGACCAGAGTTCGATTCCTCTGCCCCTCTCAGAGAGCCTGGCAAGCCATATTCATCAGGGATATCAGTCTGTATTTTTCTTTTCTTGTGGTGTCTTTCTTTCCTTTTGGTATTAGAGAGATATGGTATTCATACAAACTGTTTGGGAGAGTTTCTGTTTCTTCAATTTCCTGGAAAAGCTTGAGAAGAACTGGCAATAGGTACTCTTTAAATGTTTGGAAAAATTTGCTACTGAATCCATCTGGACCTAGGCTTTAGTTTTTGGGAAGACTTTTGATTACAGTTTAAATTTCCTTGATGTTAATAGGTCATTCAGGTACTCTAGATCTCTTGATTCAGTCTTGGGAGGTTAAAGGAATCCAGGAATTTGTCCATTTTTTCTAGGTTCTCTTGTTTCGTGCCATACAGACTTTCAAAGTAGTTTCTGATGATCTTTTGAATTTCTCTGGTTTCTGTTGTGATATCACCCTTGTCATTTCTGATTCGGTTTCTTAGGGCTCTCTCTCACTCTTTCTTTGTGAGTTTTGCTAGTGGTTTATCTATCTTGTTTATTTTCTCGAAGAACCAGCTATAGGTTTCATTGATCTCTCAGATTGTGTTTTGGGTTTCCATGTCATTGTTTTCTGCTCTAAGTTTTTTATTTATTTATTTTTTTACAGTTGTAGATTTACAATTTTTTTTGTGCTTGGGTTTCAATTATACAATGATCAGATACCCATCCCTCCACCAGTGCCCGTTTTTCACCACCATGGATAATATCCCTCCCACCCCCATCCCCCCATCCCCCCCTGCCTCTGTGGCAGGACAATCCCCTGTGTTCTCTCTCTCCGTTTGGGTGTTGTGGTCTGCAAAAGAGGCATTGAGTGGCAAACATGTTCAGTCCATAGTCTATGCTCTAAGTTTTATGATCTCTTTCATTCTGCCTGACTTCAGCACCTATTGTTGATCCTTTTCTAAGATCTTGAGTTGTGAAATCAAGTAGTTTATGTGAGCCCTATCTTCCTTCCTGAGAAATTCTTGCAGAGCTATAAATTTTTCCCTTAACACAGCTTTAGTTGCATCCCATAGGTTCTGGTAGCTCATGTCTTCATTCTCATTTGTTTCCAGGTATCTTTTGATTTCGTCCTTGACTTCCTTCCTGATCCACTCATTGTTCAACATTGAGTTGTTTAATTTCCAGATCTTTGATTTGGTTCTCCGTGTCTGTGTGTGATTCACTTCTATCTTCAGTGCATCATGGTCTGAAAAGATTGTTGGTACCATTTCTATCTTCCTGATTCTATTTAGGTATTTTTTGTGGCCTAGTACATGGTCTATTTTGGAAACCGTTTCATGTGCACTGGAGAAGAATGAGTATTCTTTCATTTTGGGCTGTAAAGCCCTGTATAGGTCTATAAGTCCTCTCTCTTCTATTTCTTCCTTCAAAGCCAATGTTTCCTTGCTGAGGTTTGTTCTTATTGATCTATCCAGAGTTGATAAGGAGATGTTGAAGTCTCCAGCTACTATTGTGTTGCTAGCAATATCCTCCTTAAAATCTGTTAGCAACTGTTTTAAATATTTAGCTGTTCCCTCATTAGGTGCATATACATTTAATAGTGTGATTTCTTCCTGTTGTATGTATCCCTTGATGAATAGAAAATGACCTTCGCTGTCCTTTCTAATCTTTTTCAACCTGAAATTGATGTCGGATACTAGTATGGCCACCCTGGCTTTTTTTGAGGGAGCTGTTTGCTTGCAGTATTGTTTTCCAACCTTTAACTTTGAGTCTGTTTTCTCTGACTGTTGAGATGAGTTTCTTGTAGACAGCAGAATATTGGGTTCTGTCTCTGAATCCATTTTGCCACTCTGTGTCTCTTAGTTGGTGATTTAGACCATTGACATTGAGAGAAAGTATGGGTATGGAGTTTTGTGTCATCTTTCTGTTTGGGTCTGTTGTGCTTGTAGGGTTTGTCTTTTTTTATAGTAGCCCCGTTAGTCCTTCTTTTAGTTTTGGTTTTGAGTCTATGAAGTTCCTGAGCTGTTGTTTCTCCACAAAATAGTGTACCATTCCTTTGAGTTTGAGTGAGAGTTTAGCCGGATAGAGAATTCTTTGTGAAGCATTCATTTCCATGAGCTTTTTCACTGTACCCACCATTGCCTTCGGGTTTGGAGGGTTTCCTCTAATGTATCTGCTGTGAATCTATGGGGTGCTCATTTGTATGTGATTTCCTTCTTTGACCTTGCTGCTTGCAGTATTGTGTGTCTATCCGCAGCTTCGATCATTCTAACTATGATATGTCTTGGAGTGTCTTTTAGCTGGCACCCTTCGGTCTCCTTGAATCTGAATGGCTGCATTGTTCAGCTCTGGGAACTTTTCAGCAATGATTTTTATAAATGTGGCTTTTTCATTGTGATTGTTTCCCTGACCTTCTGGTAGTCCAATGATTCTAATGTTCCTTCTCTTGGAATCATCTCCTAGGACTCTGATTCACTCTAGAGCTATTCTGAGGTCTCTTACCATTGTTTTTTGTTGCCTGTTGGCTTGGTGCAGCTGATTTCCAGCTCACTGATTTTGTCTTCAGCTGTTGCCATTCTACTGTTAAGGGCACAAACTGAGTTTTTTATTTCATCTACGGTATCTTTTATTTGTGACATTTCTGTGCGTAGCTTTCCAATTTCTGCTCTCATTTCTTCCTGGATTTTCTCTATTGTCCCATCCATTGTTTCTTTAATATCCTCCTTCAATTTACTGGATATCTGTCTCACTGATTCATTGAGTTCATTGAACATCTTCATGACTTCTTATCTGAATTCTTTCTCAGAGATGTTGCTTAGGCGAGTAGCACCGACTGAGGCTTCTGGACTCTTTATCATACTCCCCAAGTGGTGGGGATTTGTGTTGTTTCTGAGGTATGGAGATTGAGATTGTTGGCTATGAGTAGATTTCCTGTGTCCTCGTGAGCGGCCGCCTGCCAAAAAATAGGCCATGCCAACTTCTACAAAAGCCATGACCACCTCTGAATAGGCCACACCCCCTATGGGTACCTGGTGTGGGGACGGTACAACATGGGGGAAGATAAAGACCGGTACAGCGTTGGGAACAAACAGGAAGAGGCTCAGATATGCTGAGCATCCCAGGGTCCTAGTGGACGCCTGGGATGGGATGCGTACGCAGAGAAAGACAAGTCCTAGGTTCAAATACTGATGGACTAACTGACTTGGGAGAGGAAGAAGACTGACACAGTGTTGGGGACAAACAGGAAAGGCTCCTAATTTTTTTAATAGTGTAGGAGTACTGCTATGTGTTCTTAGTTTCACTTTCATGTGTAAAACAGAAGAGACAAAGGGCCTCTTTTTAAATGACCATGTAGAAATTGTGATTTTTTTTAGCTTTTTCAAAATTTTCCTGAAATAGCCATATTGTATCTTGAATTTACTATTAGAGTTACATTAAAAATATTTTTTGGCTAAAACTATGAATTCTAGCTCTATTGACCCACACATTTAAGCACTACAAATTAGTCTCGAAAATTTAAATATTAATATTTACATTTTTTTGAACATCAGGATTGGATGCTGTTAATTTGCTGAAACTGTTGAGAGAAAATCTACAAAATGTTACAGTTTGAAAAACTTAGGGGTTAATTTAGAATGAATAATGAAGAAAGATGGGGCCAAAACAACAGTTGAGTAGGGAGTGCACTTGCACAGACTGGCCCAGGTTCAATCCCGGACACTCTATATGTTGCCCCAAATATCATCAGGAGTGATACTTGAGCACAGAACCAGGAGAAAGTCCTGAGCACTGCCAGGTGTGGCCCAAAATACAGACAAACTAAAACAAAAAAAAAGAGAAGAAATAAAATTTTATATAATACAATAACTAAAATACAATCAAACCTGACTCCTATCTCTTCACTTTAGAAGCCTTTTGCTACAGTATGTTAATTAGGTGCTAGGTACTTTGAGGTCCATGGAAATGCTAGTGGTGCTCTTAGCTCTAGGTAAAATAAACTTAATTTAATAACTTTAAAGAAAAAATCGAGGGTCCTAGCAGTTTGCTCCGAGAACTCAAGTAAGAATTGAATAATAACAATACAGAAAGGTCAGGAATAAATTTTATTTTCAGGCACAAGTGGAATTTGTAACTGAAAAGCTTCCAGAACTACCTACACTGATTTTTATTTTATTTTATTTTACTTGTACAGGGGTCACTGAATTGTTAAATAGCTTTCCTAGGTGTGGGAAGAAGCATGTGGTGCCTTGGATGGGACAAGTTGCTCATTCTAATCGGCTCTCCTTAAAAAGAACTGCCAGCTTATTTCGAATGTCACCTACTAGAGAAAGGATGATTTAATTTTCTAGTTAATGGACTTCAGAACAGGTTTTAGTTCACAGAAAAATAAGACATAGTTTCTATTTACCTCTTCTTTAGCATACCCTTCCCTCTTTGCGGTATTAACTTCATGCATGAATATGGTGTTTTGTTATGGCGCTATGCCCAAACTGTTAGAATTACAGCTTTCATTGGGGCTGACTCCCCATTTGTATGGTCTCTGGTTATTGGTGAATATATAACATTGACACATATCTACCATTAGATTGCATATAGAATATTTTCACTGTTCTAAATATATCCCTGGGCCATTGCTTATGCTTTCCTCTTCATGTGCTCCAATTCCAAACTGATTATTGTCATAGTTGCTTGTAAACTCTTACCTTTTTTGATACATCAGATGTATGAGATATATGTGAATATATAACACATAGGTAAAGGTAAGGTAAAGGCCCTCCCGTTGATCGTCAATTTGCTCGAGCGGGCCCAGTAACGTCTCCATTGGAGACTTTGTTGTTACTGTGTCTGGCATATCGAATACTCTCGGTAGCTTGCCAGGCTCTCCGAATATAATATTTATATGTACGTACTAAAATCTCATATATTCACAGGAATTTTTCCTCTTCATGATTAGCTTTGAATGTTTCTCCTTGCCTTTTTATGGTTGGATGCTCTTTTTCTTTTTCTTTTCTTTCTGAATTTAGGAATATTTTATTTGAGATCTATTTAAGATTTTTTTAAGAAAGGGTATAGAAAGGGCAGGAAGCTTTCACATGGCATAAAATAAGTTCCTAATGCAGGATTTTTTACATGCACACTTTTTGGTACCAAGTAACTAAGAAATTCTGTTACAGGATATACCAGTTTTATTTTTATGTTTTTATTGTTCCAATTATTGGAGGAAATATCTTTTTTCCTGCCTAGTTATGCATACACAGGTGCCACAAACAAGAGTAGTGTTGGTTTTGATTTTATTTTTGATGTCATACGTTTGTAATTGTTTCTTTTATTAACTTAAAAAAATAGGGACGTACTCTGATCAACTAATCTTAGGATAGGAGCTTCACCCAGGGTTCACTGATAAGATGCATTTGTGGGGCTGTTAGAAATAACGACCACAGCAGCTCTGTGACTTGAAGAGTGCTCTTTGGGGGCGGAAGAAGGTTGACATGTGGACTTCAACTCCTTGCAGATTTCACATATTTTTACTCTTACAATTTTAGAAGTTCACTTTAAAAAAATTGGAACTTACTAAGACTTGGAGAGGTTAAATGTGTGTTAAAAAAGGTTAATAACTGATATATCCAATGTGTAATCATATTCAAAAGCTATATATCAACTTCTTAACACAGAGAAATATGACATCATACAGTTTCAGAGTTTTATATTTATTGAACCAGAACTGAGTCTCAAATTTGAAAGGAATTCATTTTTTGTTTTGCTTTTATTGGACCACACTCGTCAATGTTTAGGACTTACTCTTAATATTGCACTCACAAATTATTTCTGTTCCTGCTCAGGGGTCCATATGAGACATGAGGGAAGAAACCCAAGGAGGCCACGATCAAGGTTAGTGCCCTACCCACAGTGGTATCTCTCTGGTCCCTTGAAAACAACTCGTACTATAATATCTTTCTCATTGAATTTTTGCCAATTGCTTATCATCTCCAAAGACACAAAATGATTTATTCAGTAAAGGATCAATACCTGACAAATATAAATTATCGTTGCTGTCACTAAATATTCTGATGATATTGATGACACTCTGATGATAATGATATCTTCATCATTAGAGTTTTGAAAATTTCCCCAATTACAATGAGCTTAAAGATTCATCTACTCAATCACAAAAGATTTTAGTCATTTAATAAAAAATTTTGCTTCCACAACTATTTTTGAGTTACATAATAAAGAGGAGAACAACTGGGTTGAAGAGTAGATGAGTAGAGTTATTATCCATAATCATAATTCACTGGATAGTATTCATTCCACCTATCTATTGCTGCATAATAAATAACTTCAAAAAGTAGTAACTAAAACAGCCATATCTTTAGCCCACAGTTTTATGAGACAGGAATGTTGAAAGGTCTCAACTGGGCAGACAGTCAGCAACTACCAGCTGACTCTGTGTGTGGTCCCTGTCCTATGAGCTGGGTCAGTCAGGTCTGGAAGGTCATTGCAGTGATGGTTCCCTAACTCACTTTTGGTGCATCACTTCTCCTTCCCCTTTATTTCCACATGGCCTATGATCCTCTGGAGCCCTCCCAGATGGACTGAGATTCTCCCAATGTAGTGGTCTCATAGTCCCATTTCTGATATAGAGATAAGAAATTGGTGCATATGATGTTAATTAACAGTTGAAATTCTGTTTCACTGAACCATCCCAAGCTTTTGTAGGATCGCTTTATACTCTCTATCATGAAAGATATAGCCCCCTATATTTGGGGATATAAGGTCATATCTCAAGATAGGTAATGAAGAAAAGAACATAGAAAATAGGAGTAAAGAGAGAAGGCACTGCAAAGCTGCCCTTCTTCATGTCTGTATATAGCCAAGCTCTTGTCATCGCCTATAAAAAAATTACTACACTCAGAATTTTGGCTATAGAATTTTAGAAAAACCCACTAATCTTATGATCTTCCTAGTAATTTCTAGTTAACATGAATGACTGTCCACCTGTTGTTATAGGTATCATTGACTCCAATATCCTCTGTGACTGAAAGGCCACTCAGATCATTACATATACTCCATTTCAAAAATTAATATTGATTTAAAACAGCCTTATAATTAAGTATTTGTATCCTTTAACAACTCAGGATGTAAAGGCTAATAGAGTTTACACAACTCTAATGGAGTAGACTTGTGAGTCAGACCTGATGGTGAAGCATCTATGCTATATTTCCCCTTATACAATTGCGTGTGTGGTAAGTTAATGTTTGTGTGTAGAGAGAGAAAGCATACATATGAGCAAGAGAAGAACAGCAGTGCCCCTCTCCATATCCACACAGCTCTTTCTCTCTCTCACAGACTTTCTAATCCAACCTCTGCATAGAACATAATAAGTTTAGAAATAAACAGGATCTATAACACAAAAGGGAAATCATGAATCTGTGGATCCTGACAGAATGTGTTCACCCCAATTAAGTTCTCAATTAATAATAACTATATATACCTAGAAAGATTTTAAGGACCACAAATCACAGTTTCTTATGAATGTTTGAATTCTGCTGCCTTTATGGCATCCTAATGCTCAGAAAACACAGTAGTTCCAAACTGGACGTCATCTCTATTGAACTGTGTGATATACAAAATATTAGGGAAAATAGAATTCAGTCTTGGAGTAATGGGGATGTGGGGAGTCATGAGAAGGAAAAGGAATTACTGGCCAGAGACCAAATGGGGAAAATATTGGACAACATACAATCCTGTTTGAATATTCTTTTTTTAGTGGGCATGAAAATATATCTCCACAAAAAATGACCCACAAATTTTAATGTTCCATTATATATATGCAGGTAGACTGACTGACTGGTAATGTGGTACCATTCTATTGTTTTATTTTCACTTTACTCTTTTCATTCTTGTCACCCTCTTCATCTTCCTCCCCACCTGCTCAATAAAGAATGTAAATATCTAGTTAACTCAGATGAAACTGCATGTTTTATGATGATAATTTAGTTTAAGGAGTTTTTAACATTTATCATTGGATGTACTTTTAATATAACTCCTACTTATTCTACTTAATATAACTCCCCATGACCAGAAATTGTTTGAATATCTTATACTTTATGATAAATTTATCCTGATAACCAGGTATTAAAAAATAGCACTGTAAGCTGGTAGAGGACCACATATTAAAAGTTTTATGATGTTAGCAAGCTAAAAAATGATTTCATAAAACATTGTGGGTAGTAATAATGATGCTAATAAAATAAAGCAGCTTCTCTTAGATGTATACTCCTATCATTAAATTTACCTCTAAAGAAAAAATAGCACATGAGAAAAAGATTTAACTTTTGTTAAAGCAGTGTTACACATAATTACATGTAAGTCCATAGTTTTAACTACAGAGCATTGAAGAGACTATTATGTTTTTAGAATATTTGACTTGCTTTATAATTTATAGGATATAAAAATAACCCAAAGGCATTTTGCTTCCATTTTTCCTACTTCACAAATGAAATCTGAAGGTTAGTCAAAGGAAAACAGTTTCCAGGAGGAAAGATTTTTTTCGACAAATCAGAAGAGCAGACTCCTCCAGACCCAGAGGCAACTGTAACCTCACCTGTCAAATTGCATCTGAATCAGAAGACAGTCAGAAAGGACAGCAAATAGCAGAACTCCTACAGCCTGGATCTATTTTGTAGCTTCCAAGAAAGAGAAAGGTTTTAAAGAGCAGAGAGATGTCCTTTTTCTTAGGGACTCCATATTGTGATTATACATTCAAAATGCTGCCAGGAAGAGCAAAATAATATTCGCACTCAATGCTCATTAATCGGGTTTCCTCATTTGTCAATAATTGTGATCACTTTTGTGATCTGTGGCATGTCTTTTTTGTCTGACAATGTTCTAGGAAATTGAAATCGTTTTGTCAAGGAACATGTTGTGGCAGGAAATTTTGTAAAGAAGAAGAAAAGACAACTACACCAAATCCTTTGAGATGAATGACACTTTTTGGAATCAAGGTTATAAAATATTGCCTGAAATGTCTGCCCAAAAAATGTCTGCCAAAATCTATACAAGGTTTTGGATGCTGTGAACTGAAGATAGAAAGGTGTCCGGGCATTTAGGTATGCTTCTGCTACTTTTTCTTATTTTTAAGGATTGGTAGGAATCTAAGATTTGGGATGTATTGCAGTCTTTCTAATTTGCTTCTGGTAATTCTGAGTTGAACATAAAGGAAGATTTTAGCTTCAGGAGCTCCGAAGGCAAAGCAAAGGTATCTCAGAGTTTGGGACTTGGATATTCCTGGAAATATACTCAAACTCCAATGATTTAGATATCAGTAAGGAAGAACAGACTATGTATCAATAGTTGTACTGATGATGCATTAATTGGTATTGGTCCTAGGAACCATAAAATGAGCCCTCTTCTCTTGTCTGAATTAAGGGGATGTAGTTTGACCTGCAGCGGCCACCGGAGAGCCTCCTCGACACTACTTCCACTACCCAGCCGTCGCCACACTCCAGGACGCTTTCCGGACCCGCGCGGCAGCTCCGGCCGAGACCCACGCACAACTGAAGACCCACAGAACAAGGTAAGCGGAACTCTCTGAGACCTTGGACTCCAGGCTCGGCGGACCCAGGGACAGAGCTTCTCTGCTTGCTCCCACCACCACAGGTGACAAAGGGATTCTAATCAGGAGCCCCACCCTACCCTGCCCTGTCTGCTTCCATCAACCACCCAGGGATCGAATTGTGCACAGGAGACCCACCCTACCCAGATAAATACCCCACTGGCAGACTTCCACTCTCGACACTACTTCCACTACCCAGCCGTCGCCACACTCCAGGACGCTTTCCGGACCCGCGCGGCAGCTCCGGCCGAGACCCACGCACAACTGAAGACCCACAGAACAAGGTAAGCGGAAATCTCTGAGACCTTGGACTCCAGGCTCGGCGGACCCAGGGACAGAGCTTCTCTGCTTGCTCCCACCACCACAGGTGACAAAGGGATTCTAATCAGGAGCCCCACCCTACCCTGCCCTGTCTGCTTCCATCAACCACCCAGGGATCGAATTGTGCACAGGAGACCCACCCTACCCAGATAAATACCCCACTGGCAGACTTCCACTCTCGACACTACTTCCACTACCCAGCCGTCGCCACACTCCAGGACGCTTTCCGGACCCGCGCGGCAGCTCCGGCCGAGACCCACGCACAACTGAAGACCCACAGAACAAGGTAAGCGGAAATCTCTGAGACCTTGGACTCCAGGCTCGGCGGACCCAGGGACAGAGCTTCTCTGCTTGCTCCCACCACCACAGGTGACAAAGGGATTCTAATCAGGAGCCCCACCCTACCCTGCCCTGTCTGCTTCCATCAACCACCCAGGGATCGAATTGTGCACAGGAGACCCACCCTACCCAGATAAATACCCCACTGGCAGACTTCCACTCTCGACACTACTTCCACTACCCAGCCGTCGCCACACTCCAGGACGCTTTCCGGACCCGCGCGGCAGCTCCGGCCGAGACCCACGCACAACTGAAGACCCACAGAACAAGGTAAGCGGAAATCTCTGAGACCTTGGACTCCAGGCTCGGCGGACCCAGGGACAGAGCTTCTCTGCTTGCTCCCACCACCACAGGTGACAAAGGGATTCTAATCAGGAGCCCCACCCTACCCTGCCCTGTCTGCTTCCATCAACCACCCAGGGATCGAATTGTGCACAGGAGACCCACCCTACCCAGATAAATACCCCACTGGCAGACTTCCACTCTCGACACTACTTCCACTACCCAGCCATCGCCACACTCCAGGACGCTTTCCGGACCCGCGCGGCCGCTTGCGGCCGCGCGACACATCATAAGACACTAAATACCCGTCTTCTGGAATTGTCGTACCATATTTGATAGGGTTCAAATATGGTAACACCTACAAGGGTGATTAGAGGTCACCCCAAAAGCCTCTATACCTCTCGGAAAGACTGGCAAGCTACCGAGAGTATTCCGCCCGCACGGAAGAGCCTGGCAAGCTATCCGCTGTGTATTCGATATGCCAAAACCAGTAACTACAACTGGTCTCATTCACCTGACCCTGAAGGCTTCACCAACATGGCAGCACAGAGAAGGATGAGAAAGGAGAGGCCGACAAAATCTCAAGGCCGACCTAGGCTGCCACAACGAAGGAAGACAAAAATGATCGTCTGTACTTTCAATGCACGTACGCTAGCATCAGATGCATCCATCGAGGACCTGATGGTACAAGCGCGAATGATCAAGTACGACATCATTGGTCTGACCGAGACAAGAAGACACGAATCTCACCATGCCGTTTTCGACACTGGAGAAGAATTGTTCCTCGGAACATGCGATAAAAGAGGTGTTGGAGGCGTCGGTGTCCTTATCAACACAAACTTGGCCAAGAGCATTGATTCATTCGAATGCCTAACAACCCGAATCGGACGTTTACATTTGAATAGATGTGGCTCACTGCCTGCAGTTTCTATCTTCGTTGTCTACGCACCAACATCTCATTATGATGAAAGAGAAATCGAGAAGTTCTACATGGAGCTAGAGAAATTCTATAAAGAAGACCACACCTTCTACAAGATCATTGTGGGTGATTTTAATGCCAAGATAGGACCGAGAAGATCAGCTGAAGAACTTCACATCGGAACCCATGGCCTAGAATGGAACGAACAGGGTGAGAGACTGTCTGAGTTCATCATGTCGACCAAGACCATCCATGGTAACTCACAGTTCCAGAAGGCAGAATCTAAACGATGGACATGGGAGTCTCCCGGTGGACGATTCCACAACGAAATAGACCACATCATATTCAATCGACGGTTTTGCCTGACTGATGTCGCTGTTGTCCCAAAATTTAGAACGGGATCGGACCACCGTCTCCTTCGTGCAAAATTCTACTTCACAGAGCGGGGAGAAAGGGCTGCAAAGTTCAAAAAGAGAACTCCCAGAACGACCACCAACTGGGAACTCTTTGGTACTATTGCGGCAACATGGGAAGATGCCATTGCTGACAACATTGACGAGGAATACGATCGACTGGTTCAGCACCGCCATGAATGTGCGAGGAACGCCAAGAGAGAGATAGCCACAAAAAGTCGCCTATCTTCGAAAACTCTTGAGCTAATTCGCCAGTGTGGTTTGGCGCATGCCTCAGGCAACCGCAAGCTAACGTCCGAGCTTGCAAAGCAGTGCAGAGATGCGATCAAGGAAGACCTCAAAGAGAGAAGAGCAGAAGTACTGGTAGATGCGGCAGAAGCCGGGAAAAGTATTCGTAACGCCCGCCTGTCCTTCGCCAACTATAAGACCAAGATGACTGCCCTCCGACGTCCTGATGGATCCATCACATCCTCCAGAACGGCAATGAAGAAGATTATCCATGACTTCTACTCAAATCTCTTCGATAGCCATGTCCACTTGCCGACATACCAAATTCCACAGGATGGGTATGTCGTTCCCAACGTTCTCCCTTCCGAAATCCGACACGCCATTTCGTCAGTAAAGAAGCAAACAGCACCCGGCCCAGACAAGGTCAGACCTGAACACCTGAAGAACCTGCCGTCAGTACTCATCAATACACTGGCTCGGCTGTTCACTCGCTACCTGTCTGAATGCAAGGTTCCATCTCAATGGAAAACCAGCAGGACCGTACTACTGTTCAAGAAGGGAGACATCCATGACATTGGCAACTATCGCCCGATCTGCCTATTGTCTGTCATCTACAAGTTGTTCACTCGAGTCATCCTGAATAGGATTGGCAGAACACTAGATGAAGGACAACCATGTGAGCAAGCAGGGTTCCGCAAAGGATTCAGCACCATCGACCATATCCACACGATAACCAAACTCATTGAGGTTTCTCGGGAGTTCAAGATGCCGCTCTGCTTAACGTTCATTGATTTAAAGAAGGCCTTTGATTCTGTTGAGACGGAAGCGGTCAATGAAGCCCTAGCCAATCAGGGCATTCAAGCCCAATACATCAGGATCCTCCGTGAGCTCTATTGCGGATTCACTACCAGGATCTCACCATTCTACAAAGAAGTGATCGTTGATGTCAAGAGAGGGGTGCGGCAGGGTGATACCATTTCACCGAAACTCTTCAGTGCCACCCTCGAGAACATCATGCGACGACTGGAATGGGAAGGAATGGGAGTGAAGATAGATGGTCGGCAACTACACCACCTCCGCTTTGCTGATGACATTGTTTTAATAACACCAAACATCAGCCAAGCGGCACAAATGCTGGCCGACTTTGACCGTGAGTGTGGAAAGGTAGGACTACAGCTGAATCTTACGAAGACAATGTTTATGAGAAACAGCCTTGTTCCTGACGCCCCATTCGCTCTCAATGGAACGACCATCTCCGAATGCAACAGCTATGTGTACCTAGGTCGAGAGGTCAACATGACAAATGACCTGGCACCCGAGCTGCGCAGGAGGAAGAGAGCAGCTTGGAACGCCTTCAAGAACGTCGAAGAAATAGCTAAGAGGACGAAGAACCTCCGGCTCCGGGCACATCTCTTTGATTCCACTGTTCTTCCTGCATTAACATATGCCTCAGAGACCTGGGCCCTACGCAAACAGGATGAGAACGCTATTCAGGTCTCCCAAAGAAGAATAGAAAGAGCTATGCTTGGAATATCACGTTTCACTCAAATGAGAGAACGAATCCGGAGTTCTGACATCCGTCGACGATCAAGGATCAGGGACGCTGTCTCATTTGCCAAGGTGTCGAAAATCAGATGGGCTGGTCACGTAATGAGATTTAAAGACGACCGTTGGACTAGAGCTGTTACTGATTGGATTCCACGGGATGTCAAGAGACCGCGTGGCCGCCCACCTACCAGATGGTCAGACTTCTTTGTCAAGGTCATGAACGATCGGTTTGAGGCCCTCCATGTTCCCGGAGCGAAGAGATGCCATTGGGCTACACTAGCACGCAACAGGGACAAATGGAAACATTACTGGCGCCCGCTCGAGCAAATCGACGACTAACGGGAAGTTAAGTGATTAAGTGATTAAGTGAAGTTTGACCTGCTGGATTTTTCTCTTTTGTATTATAAGTGCACGGCAGAGCCTGGCAAGCTACCCATGACGTATTCTATATGCCACAAACACTAAAAATAACGTGTCTCATTCCCCTTAACCTGAAAGAGCCTCCAATACGGCAGCGTTGGAAAAGACAGTAAGGAGAGGCTGCTAAAATTTCAGAGCTGGGATGAATGGAGACGTTACTGGCGCTGCTCGAGTAAATCGATGAACAATGGGATGACAGTGATACAGTGATACAGTATTAGAATGCAGGTAGGATGTGAAATCTAAGTTAGCTTCACGAGACCATGTTATTGGGAGGGAATTTTTTTTTATTAGTGAGACACCATGAGGTACAGTTGTAGACTTACAAATTTTGTGCTTGGGTTTCAATTATACAATGATCAAATACCCATCTGGTAGGAAATTTTGCCACCATATTTTGTTATTTCTTTGGTTTGTTTTCTGCTGGTTTGGTTCTAAATGTCATACCAGTTTCTGTGAGAAGGGTACTCTTCAGTGTGGTTGGGGGATCACTTGATACTAAAAATGAAAGGAAGTATCCCCATTGAGCAAGTTCTCCAGACCTTGGCATAATATTTTAAGATAAGAATGTAATTTTGGGGCAGTGTAACTTCTAGGTGCAAGATTATAGTGTGAAGAAGATAAAGAGGGAAGAGGGAGAAACATGCATATATCATATATAATCATAAAATTCAGACTAACATTTTGTTAGTGTTAACACTAACACATACCTATATTCTTAAATGTATGCAAATTATTATTCAGTCGATTACGCAATCCATCCTGAAAGTGGTAGTTCTACCATACCTTATAATTAATATCAGACTGCCTACACAGAATAAAATTAACTAAGTTTGTACTCTGACTAATTTTTATTGCAGCACTGTCACTAAGGAATTTAAATAACTTCAACAGCAGATTTTTGTAATACTGCTCTATTGCAAGGGTTGATAGAAGCATCTGGTTTTCAAGGTGCTTTCACTGGACTTGAGGAAAATCAATACTAAAATATTCCAAAATAACAGTTTAAATGCCGTAACAACAAAAATAACTCCTATAACACTGATAGATTATTTCTCTAATTTGACAGATCTCTAGCAAATATGTTATTATTTTGTAAGCTTTCCACAAATTAGAAGAAGGCTAAAAATTATAAAAAAAATATTCTTAAGCCCCATGAAATAATTACTCAAAAAGCAAGCAAAAAGGAGCTTGCTGTTTAATTTGAACAGCCTTCGCTATACAAATAGCTGTTTGATCCTTGAGCCTGGAGATAATGTTCTAAAAATTAAAATAAAGCCTTAGGGTTGTTTTTTGTTTTTCTCCCTGTAGTGGTCTAATGGAAGGACTCAGACATTGATTTCTGAAGGGGACTAGCATTAGGAACTGCTTTTCAGAGTCACTGTACATACTCTCTTTAGATCAGTGATGGTCCTAGAAATAAAATTTTAAGAATATAATGAAAAAACAAATTTCTCTGAGGTAAAATTGGAACCTGATGAACCCAAAATTTGAATAAAGTTTAAATCTTATTTGTCAAAAAGGTGAAGCTATCAATTCTCTTAAAAATTATCTTGCACCTGGCAACAGTTTTTGAAATGTGTGAGTGACAGGAGTCAGAAATAAGTTTATCTGATGCAGAGAATTTATGCACTGAGGATTGAGAGTTACACAACTTGTAAACTCTGTGATGTTCTCACAAATTATCTAATCTTTTGTAAATGACAGAACGAGAGGCACCCTTAATAAGTTCCTATTTTTACAGTTAGAGTAAGTAATGAGAAGAAAGGGTCAGTATAGACATGAATTAGTTAAACGTCTGAGTCGAGGTATTTCTTTTTTGCCTGTGGGTTCAAGATGTTAATATGTGCCTATAATAAAGGACTAAGGGAAGATATGACACATAGAGGGGGGAGCCAGGTGATGGTGGAGACTACCATTGAAGTCCAGTGAACAATCCGAGAGGATGTTGGGAGAGCCACTGGAAGCAAGATAAATCTAGGGATATTCTTCCACTGTCTTCAAAGGAGTGCAGTTTGGATAGCACCTTAATTTCAACCAAACTCTATGGATTTGTACACCTCTGGCCATTCCAAATTGTGAAAGGGCGATATTCTGTTGTTTCAAATACCTTAGTTTATGCCTACACATTGTATCAGGGAAAGAAGGTGTATATTTGTTGTTGTTTTGGTTGGTTTCAGATGTAAATCTAGGAGTAATAAAGGTACTTACTCCATAGAAATACAAAAAGAATTAAAGAACTGATTCATACAATACACAAAAAGAATCTTCTGCATACAGAAAATACGACGCAAAATGTAGAGGAATCTCTCTCCTTATCCTTAATCATAGCTATATAAACAAAAATTTGCTATTATTTTTGACAATTAGAAAAATTACTTGGAAGGAAAAACTACTGAACAGGAGAATATTTAATTTCTAACTTGATATTTAATTGTAGTTGAAGTTGCTTTACAATAAAAAAGAAGCCTATAACTTAGACTATATTTTATTAAGGAGTAAATGAATTCCAATATTGTTATTACCCATAACATTGAATAGAAGCAACATACTGAACTGAAACTAGGAGAGAAGTTTTCTACTTTGGGTGTTCTCTGACAAACTATGGCATAGGATCTTAATTTTTTCTGAAATTTGGTTTTTATTGCTATCACACAAAGAACGTTTTTGTTGTTTTGAGGATGGGGCCACATTAGCTGTGCTCCGGGCTTATTTCTGGTTCTGTGTGCAGGGATCACTCCTGGTGGTGCTCAGGGACCATCTGTGGTCCTGGGGTTTGAACTGGGGCCAACTGCATGCAAAACAGCACAATATCATTTGCACTATCTCTTTGATCCATAATTCATAAATGTTATTATCAGATGTCCCAGGATTGAGATTCTTTTACTGAATTTAGACTTCAATCATTTTGGTTTATTATATCCTTCTTTATGGTATGATTATGATATCATAAATTTTTATAGTAAAATAACATGAGTTTATAAATATTCACTCAGGTCCATACCACATCTTTTTGTTTGTTTTGGAGCCCTGTCTGACAGTGCTCAGTGCTCATTCCTGGATGTGCACTCAGTCTCACTTTTAGCAGGTTTGAGGATCCTCTGGGGTTCTGGGGATCAGAACCAGAACAGACTCCTACAAGGTAAGCACCTTCCCTTTGGTACTATATCTCTAGCTTCTAGCATCACATCATTTAGATTAACATCTCTGTACATGTGTATGTGTAAAAACACATACACATACACATGTATATCTGTATATACACATATGTGTATATGTATATATAATATATAACACTTTGAATCCAGAATTCTAATTCCTTCTTAATAAAACTTGATCTATCAAGAAAGTGCAATGTGGATCATGGAAAAGCCTTGTAGTTTAATAGAACATAGCTTTATGGTTCTATCTATTTATCTAATTTGGGGGATATTACTCATGTTTTCAGTATTGGTTTTGTTTACCTATCAATAGAAGTGCTCAAGCATCTCCATATTTGTATTATTTTAAAAAATATTGTAAATAATCAGCTTTGTGAAATGCCTTACCTATATTATTTATTCACATAACGGAGCTTACTATTTTCAAAAGTCGTATTCATAATTTGTATACATCCTTGATTCTCTTCTGTTGCTATATGTATTAAATTTATCATTTCATGGTATACATTATCCTTTTACATCATTTTTTGAACAAGTATATTAAACTGACTTGAATACAATCTCTGTTAAACACATCCTTTCGACGGATATGCAGTCTCTCTGAAGCCTATCTTAGAAATGACTCCTTGAATCAGAGTCCCTTAGCCTTGACTAGAAATAACTGTTTGCTGTTTCCATCTGCACTTGATGAGGAAGTTGTGGCCTCTTTTCTCACTGATGTGGATTCTACCATCATTATCCATGCCTCTAACCTGCAGCCTTGATTACTATAATACTCTTGACTTTGGGCTACTTTTGAGCTTCGGCTGGTGAGGAATGCAGCAATCTATTTGCTTGTGGGTAGCCACTGCAGGAAACATATTGTACCCGTGTTCCATCGTAAAACGCAGTGGAGCTGCACTTTAATGAAGCCACAGCAAGGCTGAGTATATTTGAAGAATCACTTGAATATTTAATAGGTCTAAATGGAAAGAAGTTTTTTTCCCCTTCATCTTGTGCTATTTTCCTATCAGTGGTTGAACAAAAGACAGTTAATGAAAACATTGTAGCTGAACATTGTCATTTTCAGTATCATCGGCATT
This sequence comes from Sorex fumeus, assembly GCF_029834395.1. NCBI lineage: Eukaryota > Metazoa > Chordata > Mammalia > Eulipotyphla > Soricidae > Sorex > Sorex fumeus. Next base: position 3,827,053 of record NW_026606134.1, on the reverse strand, counting down.
ATACAGCAAAAAGTAAGATTCACAGCAGGGCTTAAAGGTCCTTATTAGCAAGCTCATTGCCAGTGGTTGTTAAGAAGCCAAGGACATCACTGAAGCATATATATTCTTACCATCAGGTGATACACCTTCATAAAGATTAAGAAGCAAACAAAAAAAGTGTCCAGTCCCTAGGGAAGGTCACTCATTTGTTGCATAAACATGGGGTGGTATAGAATAAGAAATTCAAAAGTCGTGTCTTAACATAATAAAAATCATCTTGTAGGCAAGCATGAGATAAGACAGAGATGAAAATGTATCTCACTTCAGGCACTCGTTAGATATGACTACACATGTATGGAATATGGAATATATGTAATATGTAGTTGTTCCATTTGCATATAATTCACATAATTATATATATTATTTCTTTTAGGCAACCTAATTTCTTCTTTGAAGATGCATCTGAATCCAGTATAATATTTTTAAATCTCTGTTTACCTGGAAAGATCTCTATCAAATCACGTTTTTTTAAATTATATCTTCTCTGAAAAGTGAAAATGGCATTACACTGCGACTTACTTGCTGTACATCCTTGGGTGGTTAGTGATGCTCTACAATTATCTGTGACTGGCGCTAAGTGGAAACTTGTGGATTTAACGCAGCTTCAGTTCATTAACTCTCAAGCTGCAAAGGAAACTTTTACTGAATTAACTTTAGCCCACTTTCAAAAACCTGTGGGCAGATAATTCTAATGATATTTAGTTATGAGCAACTCTTGCAATCCTGCAAATTGACAGAAAGTGCTGCGAATCAGTGTCTTGGTTTGGACTTCTATCTCAACTATGATTGGTTGGACAAGCCCAAAGGACTGGAGGCAAAATTCCATAGTGGTTAAACAATGGTTTTGTATCAGATTAACCACAAACCCAGACTTTACTGCTCCCTAGCTGTGAAACTTTGAACACATGATATGATTCTCAATCTTCATTTTCTTGTCATTAAAGTGATAAGATCCATTATAACTATCTCAGACTATTACTGTGATTGTTAACTAGGGTAATAAATTCAGGACACTACCTTATGTGTGTCATCATTTTGGTTATGATTATTCATCCCTTCCTGTGTGACATAAGAGGAGTATGTCTCTTACCTAAGTCTCTCCAATGCCAATGTTTGATCAGGTGATCAGGAAGAAAAATTAGAACCTTCTTTTTAGAGTGATTGATGCTGTTAAAGTCATTTGATTCAACTTTTTAAAAGTTATAAGTCAACCAATGATTTTTCAGTGTTTATCACAAGCTAGAAACTCTGCAAAACACAGATTTCCTAAAGAGGAGTAAGGCAGAATAGAAATAGGTATACAATGTGTAGGTGTTCTGTTAGAAGCAATGAATTTCCATAATGTATTTTGAGGGAAGAATGTACTTAATTTAGCTGGAGAAATGGATGATGAGGCTAGGGCTGTGGCAAAGTCTTGAAAGAAAGAAACTTATTTAAATATTAGAAGGTCACAGGAAGGAAGAAAGAAAGAAAGAAAGAAAGAAAGAAAGAAAGAAAGAGAGAGAGAGAGAGAGAGAGAGAGAGAGAGAAAGAAAGAAAGAAAGAAAGAAAGAAAGAAAGAAAGAAAAGAAAAAGAAGAATGAAAAAGTATTGCCGATTAACAAGTTCATAGACTTATTTTTAAGTTAATCTAAGATCATCTGACTTTGCTATACATTTAAACAACGGAGAAGTCGGAGATCTTTTCAGCTATGCCTCTGCTTTTTCTGTCCTTCCTTCTTTCTCTCTCTCTCTGACCCTTCTTCCCTCCCCCCTCCCCTTATTTTTTGTCCCCTCCCTTCTTTTCTTATTCCCTCCATCCTTTTATTATTAACTCCCTCCATCCCTCCCCCTCCCTTCCTTCCGTCTTTCTCTTTCTCCCACCCTCCTTTCCACCAGCTCTCTCTCCCCTTACTTTGCTCTCCCCTTATTTCTTTTTCTCTCCCTCCTCCCTCCCTCCCTCCCTTCCTTATTTCCTTCTTTACTTACTTCCTTATTTCCTCCCTTCTTTCCTTACTTACTTTCTTATTTCCTCCCTCTCTTCTTTCCTTCCTTCCTTCCTTCCTTCCTTCCTTCCTTCCTTCCTTCCTTCCTTCCTTCCTTCCATATTTCCTCCCTCCCTCCCTCACTCCCTCCCTCCCTTCTTTCCTTCCTTCCTTCTTTGTCTTCTCCTTTCTTTCTTTTGCATAAAGTCACATTGCCCAAGCTTCATGCTGTGCTATTTGCTGTCCATAGATCTCAGGGTAACAAATTGGGCCACAATTTTCAAACTTACATTCTGGAAAACAAGGCCCATAAGTCAGAGAGCCTGCCCATCTGGGGAATGTTGAAAACCCTATAATTTCCACCCATCCCTACAGCAATATTTCCCTTTCATTTGATAGTAAGGTGGCAATTAAAATAAAATGCAATGTAGTGTATAAGAAGAGGGCAAAGGCGAAACATGAGAGACTCCCAGTGAAAAAAGGAGGAAGCATATGGTCAAGGTAATTAGCTTTTCTCTTTAGTGCAGGCTCATAATTGAGAGTTGCATATACACATACTCGAGTTTCTGACTTTTATAAGAAATACAGCTAATGCTCCTCTTTGATTTTCAATAAAAGCAGCATAAATAGTATAGGTCACTGTCTCTTCCTGCTGTATCATGGACGATTTCTTTCACTGAAATAATATGAAATGATGTGAACAAGTTTCATATAAAGCCTGTCACTTACACATCTATTTACATTTCTAAGGCAAACATTAATCTTCTTCTTTCTTCTTCCTCTTCTTCCTCTTCCTCCTCCTCCTCCTCCTCTTCTCCTTCTCCTTCTCCTTCTCCTTCTCCTTTTCCTTCTCCTTCTCCTTCTCCTTCTCCTTCTCCTTCTCCTTCTCCTTCTCCTTCTTCTTCGAGACAGGTATACCTAGATGTCTTTGGGCACTGATCTTGAAAGCCACTATCTACTGTGCCAGGGAATCAAATAGTGCCATGAATTGAGCCCAAGTCCCATGCATGAATAGAATATACTAAATGTGTAAACTCATTTATCCAGCACTTGATTTTCTATACCATGAAGTAATTTTTGCAATATTTAACAGGCACTGACCAGGTTTTGCACAAATGTAACTTAATTCTGGCACTATCTACCTGAAAACTGTGTCAGATCCCCAAAATTAAGATCTTTGTCCTTCACGACCGGCACCTGCCCGGGTGCCAGTTCTGAGAGTGGCAGTTACCTGTCCTGAATGACAAGCTATAAATTGGGGATTCCTATGTCCCTTTGTGTGAAGTGCATTAATCTCTAAGAGCAACTCAAGTGCTCAGCAAACCAGGTGACCAACTAAATGGCTGATATTGAGACACACTGCACCCCTCAGGATTCTTCAGAGAGCAGACAAATAAGCATAGACAGGTTGATGAGATTAAAAACAAGACAGAAAGAAACGTATTAGAGACATGTGGAATGTTCACACACATGGAAGAGACCCAGGGAAGCTGTGAAAATGGCACCATCTTTAAATAGGTTAGAACATAGAGGGCTGCATGAAAGGAGAGGAAGCTCAGATATGAAAAGGGACACAAAAGGGACAGTAAAACAATCTACTCTCGGGACTGCAGAGATTGTACAGCAGATAAGACTCTTACAAGTAGGCAACCTGGGTTTGATCCAATAAGGTGCCAATAAGGTGCCCTGAGACCACCAGTAGTGATTCCTGAGTGCAGAGCCAGAAGTAACCCCTGAATATCAGCAGGTTTGGGCCCGAACAACTGCCCCACAACAGAAACAAAATAACAACTTATTGCTTTCTTGATAAGTAAGAACCAGAAATTGTCATTAAGGAGCATGTTTATATGTACTTACTTTTCTGATTGATCTCTATTCTGCATTCAGACTTCTCCCATGAAGTCAGTCTTTTATTAAAGAAACAAATTCAGGTGACAGATTTTTTTCTCCCCTACACTGGCTACTCACAAAACATGAAAAAACCTATAGGAATAAGTCTAGAGTAGTACCAAACACTTTTCTTCTCTTGGAGTTTGTGGTGTGTTATCCACCTTGCCAGTTGGTGCATTCAGACTTATCAACTTGGAAGCTCATCAGGGATTTGTTTGAGAGAGTTACGCCACCGCAAGCATAAGGCCCAAATTACAATAATTAAATTGCTAAAATGTATCTGTTAGGGAGTGTGGCATCACCCTGGAACTTTGAAACATTGATAAGGTATGCTGCTACTGGCAGTTCAGTCTGAATTGTAGCACTGGATGCTAAAAACTATCATTAAAATTTTTGAAAATTGATGCCTAAAGAAACAACAGCAAAACAAAACAAAACAAGAGTTCTTAAAAGAGGTCTCTCAGCAGACTTTTTCTTTTATTTATTTTATTTATTTACTTTTTGCTTTTTGGTCATACCCGGTGATTCACAGGGGTTACTCCTGGCTCATGCACTCAGGAACTACCCCTGGTGATGCTCTGGAACCTTATGGGATGTTGGGAATCAAATCCTGGTTGACCACGTGCAAGGCAAACACCCTACCAGCTGTGCTATTGCTCCAGACTCAGACTTTTTTTCTTTTTTTTTTTTTTACCAGATATTATTCTGTAAAGAAGAAAACACTATGCATTTACTTTGTGGTCTTCTATCCAGAAAGTGTCCTTGGGGTGGTGCCTTGAGTGGCCTCTTCAGCATAAGCACAAAGGATGCTAATGATGAATAACGAAAGATGTTTCTTCTCTTTGGGAAGTTCCAAAAAGTTTGAGGAGTTTTCTGCCTGGAATAAATAGGTTCCTTACTATTGCACTGTAGGAATATGAGTTGGAAAGTTTATTGATTTTTCCATGATGCCAAATCTCCTTATTTTCAATTCATTAACTTCCTAGAAATCAAGCCTTACTTCTTTTCCCTTCCTTCTTCAATTCGGGTCCCCTCCCCCTCCTCAACCACTCACTGCTCAATCATTCCCTCCTCTCTCCTCCTCCTTGGCAAATCATTACTCTGCAGTGGATCTGCGAGCAGCATAGCACAGATTACAGGAATGAACGGAGAGTGAAAGAACCTTGCTTTAGTCAAAGGAACCAAAAGTTTTCTGATAATTCATCTCAATTAAACAAATACCCAAAAGTTAAGGAGAAAAAAAAACAATATCCAGTTTTTACTTTCCTAGTGGGTATCAATGAGACTCTAGCCTGCTGAATGTTATGGTGACTACCAATGTAATAAAAATTTAGTGAAGCTTGGTCTTGTGTTTGTCAAGTAACCTTCTGGTCGGCTGACTGAGTTCTGATTGATGTCACCTTCCTCTTACATTTTATAATACCGAGAAATTACAGAGCTATTTTAACGTTCCAAGCAATTAATTGTCCATAACGCCAATTTGATTTGCCTGAAGTCTAAACAGCTATAATTATACTTACCTTCCCTAGTGAATATACCTAAGAAAATATTTCTAGTTTACATGTTCCATCATGTTACATTTAAGAGGCCAAATAAAATACAATGAAACTGGCTTATCTCACTGTTTTCTTGAGTGTGTTCTCCTGCAATCCACATTGAAATTTCAAAGATTTAGCAAAGTTTTAGATTGCTGAGTGCTAACATTTAACTTTTTATTCTTCTCAACCTCTTTGATAAATATTAATAATTTTTTCAGTATTGAAAATTATATTTGATTAATATCCCTTTGTCTAATTGAAGGTTGCCAGCTAATACAAAGATACAGAAAATATCAATGTATTTGAATTTCTTTTTACTTATACAATCTGAGTGACACCTTATATGAGGTTATATATTTCTCCACAAAAACTATTAATATTTATTGGAGTTATCCTTCGCCTACAAAAGTCCCATTGAAAATACTATCTTGAAGTTCATTTTAGAACAGAATTTTCATGCAGTCACTAATGAGTACTTTAAATATTTACATAGATTTTTTTTTGCTCTACATGACAAAATTGTTTTTGATTAAGTATATTGATCAGAGAAAGGTATTAGAGATCCATACTATTTTAATGACCTTAGAAACTGAGAGAAAATATCCAAACACTATTTATACATTTTGTTTCAGAGGTATTTGTGCTCAAAATATGCTTTAAGAGTTTGCAAAAGTTGTGTCACTTAATATTTTTTAAAGTGAATTTTTCTTGAGGCCAGCATTCTACTTTAAAAAGTTTTCTTTTAGCTCTGTAGGTACAAGAGAAAGAAGAGTTAGAAAAGAACAAGAAAATGAAAACTTGGACTTCAGATGTCTATAACTTAACGGACACCAGAACTAGTCATTAGACAGAATAAGCCAAGAAGTTTAAGGAGACCTTGGAGGTTAATACAGAAAAGTTAGGAGACCAGATGTCCCAACTTTATGCAGTTGGGATAATCTCAGAGAAAGGTACATGTCACTGACTCACAAAACAGTGTTTGGATCCCAAGTTTTTATTTACTATGCAGTTTTGAGCAAATTACTGAAACTCTGACCATTGTTGGTCTTATTTTTAATAAGTGTAACAATTTAGAAATAAATTCTTATTGGGTAACCTCTAGCCCAGCAATATTATTTCTATGTTTACCCATTCTATCTTCAACAATGTAAAAAATTTGGTACCTGCGCTTGTGTTTTTTTGGTCTCATACTGAGACCAAATTACAGATCACAATCCTTAGTTTACAGATAAAGAAACTGAAGTTCAGATGGTTATAATCACCATTCATAGTCATAAATCCATTAAAACCATGGAATATTTATATGCTGCCAATGAAAGATATATATTACCTACGTTCAATATCATAATAAAAGCAATATAAAACACCTTTGGCTTTAAAGTTTCAAAGATGAGTAGGTGTCAGTAATTGCATTGCATCATTTCCTAACTCAAGTCCTCTTCAAACATTAAAATCTTTAATTTTCCAAGTTGCAGATGTGACCAAAATGGGAGGCCATGTGTATTGTGTGTGCAATATCTGAGTTCAGTCCCTGGCCGCCAACCACTGGGTGTGGATTTTACACCAATAAAAGCAACCAATGCACCTCCTGTACTCCTTTGATGAGAAGTTCCTATAGAGAACACATATTCTTAAATCTTTGACCTTCCATTTTAATATATTCAAAGATAGAAACCTACTTTAAATATCAAGTAATTTTAGGAAGTAGAGCACAAGGATATGTGCTGCATCAATGTAGAAAAATCTGTGGTAGAGTCCCAATTAGAACTCAGGTAGCATGGTAATTAGAATCTATTCTCTTAACTCACTTCATTTTAGTCCCCCTGGAAAAATAATACTACTACTACCAAATATTACTGTTACTGTTTTTGGCATTTCAAATACACCATGGGTAGCTTTGCTGATTACATCGTTCTAATAACACCAAACATTACCCAAGCAGCACAAATGCTGGCCAACTTCGACCATGAGTGTGGAAAGGTCGGACTCCAGCTGAATCTCACGAAGACAATGTTCATGAGAAACAGTCTTGTTCCTGACGTTTCATTGGCTCTCAACGGAATGACTATCTCTGAATGCAACAGTTATGTGTATCTAGGTCGAGAAGTCAACATGACGAATGACCTGGCACCTGAGTTGGGCAGGAGGAAGAGGAACTTGGAATGCCTTCAAGAGCATTGAAGAAATAGCTAAGAGGACAAAGAACCTCCAGATCCGGGCACATCTCTTCGATTTCACTGTTCTTCCTGAATTAACATATACCTCAGAGACCTGGACCCTACGAAAACAAGATGAGAACTCTATTCAGGTCTCCAAAAGAGCAATACAAAGAGCTATCTTGGAGTATCACGTTTGACTTAAATGAGAGAAAGAATCCCGAGTTCTGACCTCCATTGACGGTCAAGAATCAGGAACGCTGTCTCTTTTGTCAAGGCATCGAAAATCAGATGGGACGAACACGTAATGAGATTTGGAGATGACCTCTGGACTAGAGTTGTTACCGACTGGATTCCACGGGATGTCAAAAGACCGTGTGGCCACCCACCTACGAGATGGTCAGACTTCTTAGTCAAGACCCTGAATGATCGGCTTGAGGCTCTTTATGTTCCTAGAATGAACAGACCTCATTGGGCTACACTAGCATGCAACAGGGATGAATGGAGACATTACTTGTGCCCGCTGGATCGATGATTAACAGGAAGTCAAGTGATCAAGTGATGGGTAGCTTGCCAGGATCTGCTGTGTGGACAGAATACTCTCCGTATCTTGCCGAGCTCTCTGAGAGGGACCGTGAAAGAAAGTGCATTACTGGTGCCCGATCAAGCAAATTGATGATCAACAGGATGACAAGTGAAAAGTGATTAACAAATATAGCAATACTGATATATAGGATATATATTGAATATACTGGTTACATACCGATAATTTGGACACTTATTATATGTCAAGTTGTTATTATTCTATGTTCTAATAACGTAGCATAATTAAATTTCTCATTGAGGTATCTCGGGAGTTCAAGATGCCGCTCTGTCTAACGTTCATTGATTTAAAGAAGGCCTTTGATTCTGTTGAGACGGAAGCGGTCATGGAAGCCCTAGCCAATCAGGGCATACAAACTCAATACATCAGGATCCTTCGTGAGCTCTATTGCGGATTCACTACCAAGATCTCACCATTCTACAAAGATGTAATCATCCATATCAAGAGAGGGGTTCGGCAGGGTGATACCATTTCACCAAAACTCTTCAGTGCCACCCTCGAGAACATCATGCAACGACTAGAATGGGAAAACATGGGAGTGAAGATAGATGGTCGGCAACTACACCACCTCCGCTTTGCTGATGACATCGTTCTAATAACACCAAACATCAGCCAAGCAGCACAAATGCTGGCGGACTTTGACCGTGACTGTGGAAAGGTAGGACTACAGCTGAATCTTACGAAGACAATGTTTACGAGAAACAGCCTTGTTCCTGACGCTCCATTCGCTCTCAACGGAACCACCATCTCCGAATGCAACAGTTATATATACCTAGGTCGAGAAATCAACATGATGAATGACCTGGCACCTGAGTTGCGCAGGAGGAAGAGAGCGGCTTGGAATGCCTTCAAGAGCATTGAAGAAATAACTAAAAGGACAAAGAACCTCCAGCTATGAGCACATCTCTTTGATTCCACTATTCTTCCTGCATTAACATATGCCTCAGAGACCTGGACCCTACGAAAACAGGATGAGAACGCTATTCGGGTCTCTCAAAGAGAAATCGAAAGAACTATGCTTGGAATATCATGATTCACTCAAATGAGAGATAGAATCCGGAGTTCTGATCTTCGTCAACGCTCAAGAATCAGGGACGCTGTCTCATTTGCCAAGACATCAAAAATCAGATGGGCTGGACACGTAATGAGGTTTACAGACAACCGCTGGACTAGAGCCATTACTGATTGGATTCCACGAGACATCAAAAGATCACGTGGATGGCCACCTATAAGATGGTCAGACTTCTTCGTCAAGACCCTAAATGATTGGTTTGAGGCTCTACATGTTCCTAAAACGAACAGATACCATTGGGCTATGCTAGCACGCAACCGAGATGAATGGAGACGTTACTGGCACCCGCTCGAATAAATCGATGAATAACGGGGATTAAGTGATTAAGTGATAATTAAATTTCTATCACAAAAGTACATAAGAAGAATCTCTTTAAAACAATAGTTAATACAGACCTGTAATGCCTCTGTTATTCCAAGCTGTATTTGATATAGTAAAGTCCTATTAAGTTGACACATTAATTTTAGTAAAATGTATCTTCCTAGCTGTGACAAAATATTAAAAATAAATATTTCAGGGATAGAGAGAAAGTACATTTGATGCAGCTCTTGCCTAGCATGCTACTGACCTGGGTACAATCCCTGGCATCTCATATCGGACCCCAAACTTAGTAGGAGTGATACCCAAGTACAGAGCCAGGAGTAAGCTGTAAGCATCACTGGGTGTGGCCCCACAAAGCAAAAATATTTTTTTTAAATTAATAAAAAATTAATTCAATAAGACTCTTATTCTAGACTCTTATTTCATATTCATGTTAGAATATGAAAAAATTCTATCATATTTTGCTATCAAAAACATGTGAAGAATCAGTTTAAGGACCAGGGAAAAAGTACAGCAAGTAGGGCACTTGCTTTGTATGAGGCCTGCCCAATACCTGACATCACCTGGGCCCTGTCAGCAGGGCCCTTGAACACAGAGGAAGAATAAGTCCTGGGCATATTCAGGTATAGTCAACACCCTGCTTCTTTCCAAAAATAGCCAGTAAATATCATTTACTATTAAATAACAATTTCCTGTCAACTGTGGTTGACTAATGGTTCTGGTATCTAAGTCCAGCTTCATGTCTCATGAGATATTGTTCAGATTTTATGATGTCCCTTGGGCTTCTTTTATCATCTGTAACTTAGCAGCAGTTAATGTCACACCCACAAGGTTTCACTCTGTATCATGATTCTAAACAACTGGCATTGGCTCGCTATATGCCAAATTTTGAAGAATTTGAGCTATATTCGGACTTTCAAATGCTATAATTCACAAAAAGGTATAATAGAAAGGAGTGCCTGTATAAACACAAGGCAGAATTTGCAGAATTTTTATGATTTACTTTAGGAATTTGAATTGGTACAGCAAAAAGATTCCAAAATGCAAAGCTCAAACACAATAGACATTTGTTTTTCAGTTTGGGGATAATGTGGGGCAAGGGAGTAAGTTGGTGCCATGGCCTTGCCATGCAATCACTCTCTGACCCACATGGTGGATTTCGTTTCACTTCTGGCTGAACTAGACACGAGATGATGATTGTCTCCATATGGGAATTTTGGGTGTTGTCCAATTTTGAAAGCATTGTTCATCATTTCTATACCCAATCTCTACTGTCTAGGCTGCATTTCACCAGGCCAAATCTAACTGAAAGGCTCTTGATTTCTTTATGACCTTAGTAGGAAAGTTAAAAGAGGGATTTGCGGATCAGCCTGACTCTCTCCTACATCTGCAGCATCTAATCTGTGGTTCGGCTCTCACTTGATATATGCTTCCTTATCTTTTAATAAAATTCAAGTTACAGTTGTGCTTGGTGAATCTGAGGCTTGATTTCTTTATTGCTAATGTGGTAGTAATAACTGGTAACGTAACACATTTTTAGCTCAATTGGTTAATATCTGATAGCATTGGATCTAGAGCAAAGACCCACTTCAGTGTAAAGTGATTACCTCTGTTCTAGTGATGTGATTGTCTTTTACTCTGAGGGAGTGAGGGAGGGGTTTGGTTTACATCCAGCATCCTCTGGTATTACTCCTGGCTCTGTTCTTAGTAATTATTCCAGAGGGTACATGGGGAACCATATGGAATGTCAGGGATTGAATCTGAAACAGCACCATGCAAGGAAAGTACTAGGGCTCTACTCTAGTCCTAGTACTTTCTAATTTATCACTGGATTATACACTATGGATGCCATGGATGTCCTCCTTCTTGTTGGCCATAAATATTCAGAAACTATGACAGTGTCTACTCCAGAGAAAATTCAAAATGATTACTTATTAAATGAATGAACACTTAGATCTTTTATTTGTAATGAGTTTATGTGGTATTTCCTTATAAACTTTGAACTCTAATGAATCCAAGAATTATTTTTATTAGAAATTTCAATATCAAAAATATCAGACCCTCATGTTTCCTTTGCCCTCCCTTTGAATTACCTTTGATATAACTATGAGACAAATTAAGTGAGAGAGGGAAAAAAAACAACAACATTAAGGACCAAACAATGGGACCAATGGCAGGAATAATTAACACTGAAAACACAGAGAACAGTGAGAAAGCACATTAAATTGTGCTTCACATTGTCAGCTTCTGTCAGTACACCAGGATTTTATATGTGTTAACTGTGTTATTTACACAAATGTCCTAGTTTAGGTGATTGTGGGTTTTTTTTTGCTAGTATTGTTGCATTATGGTATGTTTAAATTCTTTCTGATTTTCCTTCCAATTTTATGAAGCATTGTGCTCAAGGATCACTTGAATGGCAGTTTGAAATAGCAAATCCATTGCAATAAATTTGGACCTCTTTTGGAAACTATTGTACTTTTGAAAACCAATCATTTAGTTGACTTAATTGACTATTTGCTTTGAGAATCAAACTGAAAATCATTAGAATATACTACTGAGCAGCCCATTAAGATTTACTTGGCAACAGATTTCCCAAGAATAATTATTATCTGATGGCTATTACAACTGACTTCTACAGCTGAAATTCCAAATGCAACTTATAATAAGCAATGACTTAGTAATATATTTTTCAAGCATAATAGGCATAACCAGTAATAACTTTGTGGATAAGTAGTTGATTGTAAGAAGTATATTGCCTAAGCATAATTGAGAATAACTAAACATAACCAATGCATTGGTAATAGATTTTATAAGCATCAAAGTAGCTGGTAGTAGTTATCAATGAATAGTAGAGTTGACATTTCAAAAAAATCATAGTTCCAATGTTTACTAGTCAGATTACATCTTACTTAGAACTTAGTTCTTTTGACAACTAAAACCTGTTTTGTCTTATATACTATATTAAAACTGCATTTTTACTATATTATTGTTCCATGATGTCTTTCTATTACCATTCAATTGTAAAAAAAAATGTAAGACTCCAAATCTCCATAACATACTACCACTGTCAAACTGCTATTCCCTCTGAGGCCAAGTACTGTCCAGATTTTAATATCTCTCAAATAATCTCCTCTTTCCTTCATTTTATTCTCAACATCAGCCATAGAGCTTAAGGCTAAACAACAATAACAACAAACATCATTTATTCATGTTAATAGCTATATGTTGTACGTACCACAAAGTATTTTCATATGTAATGTCTTATTTGCTGTTATAATATTGTGAGACAGGTATTTTACTTCAAGTTTTTCAGAATATATACATCTGGTCTTTCCCCAAAAAATTATTATCAGTTTTTATATATTTATATATCCTTTGATCACTTGATATCCTGTTATTCATCAATTTGCTCAAGCAGGCGTCAGTCATGTCTCCATTCATCCCTGTCGTGTGCTAATGTAGCCCAATGGCATCTGTTCACTCCCGGAACAGGAAGAGTCTCAAACTATTTGTTCAAGGTCTTGAAGAAGAAATCTGACCATCTTGTAGGTAGGCGGTCACACGATCTTTTGACGTCCTTTGGTATCCAGTGGGTAACGGCTCAAGTTCAGCAGTTGTCTCCAAATTGCATTACGTGTCCAGCCCATCTGATTTTCAACACCTTGACTAATGAGACAGCATCCCGGATTCTTGATTGTTGACAGAGGTCAGAATTCTGGATTCCTTCTCTCACTTGAGTGAAGCATGATACTCCAAGCATAGCTCTTTCGATTGCTCTTTGAGATACCTGAATAGCATTCTCATCCTGTTTTCGTAGGGCCCAGGTGTCTGAGGTGTATGTTGATGCAGGAAGAGCAGTAGAGTTGAAGGGATGTGCCAGGAGCTGGAGGTTATTCGTCCTCTTAGCTATTTTTTCGACACTCTTGAAGGCGTTCCATGCCACTCTCTTCCTCCTGAGCAACTCAGGTGCCAGGTCTTGTTGAGTTCTTGACCTAGGTACACATAACTGTTGCATTCAGAGATGTTTGTTCCATTGAGAGCAAATGGAATGTCAGGAACTAGTCCATTTCTCATAAACATTGTCTTCGTGAGATTCAGCTGGAGTCTGACCTTTCCACACTCACGGTCGAAGTCAGCCAGCATTTGCGCCGCTTGGTTAATGTTTGGTGTCATTAGAATGATGTCATCAGCAAAGCAGAGGTGGTATAGTTGCCGACTATCTATCTTCACTCCCATTCCTTCCCATTTCAGTCACAGCACGACATTCTTGAGGGTGGCACTGAAGAGTTTCAGTGAAATCGTGTTATCCTGTCGAAACCCTCTGGTAAATTTATTGTCTAATAAATCTTAGCATATGGAAGGTAATTAACAAATACTTGTTAACCAGAAATATTAAATCAGTAGCATATACAGATAAAATAGTCGATATCTTGCTGTCTAGCAGTATTACTAGAATCTTAGTGTTACATAGAAAGGAATATGTGTTTCTTACAGTTTCATCATAGGCAAGTCTTCCACAAGGGTTTCTCTCAAAGCTGCAATCAATGTGTTAGAACTATAGTTTCCTCTGAGCTTGACTAGAGAATATTCTATTCGTCTAAACTCATGTGGTTATTGGCAACACCCAGTTTCTATCAAACTGTTCAACTAGTGCTTCATCCAGTTTCTCATCAGATGACCTTTCCTAAAAATAAGACTTGCTTCATTAAAGTTTGCTGGTGAGATAGCACAGTGGATAAGGCACATACCTTGCACACAGCCCATGCAAATGTGATCCCCTGTACCACATCTGTCTGGTTCCCCGAACAACACCAGAAGTGATCTCTAAGCACAGAACCAGTAGTAAACTGGCTGAGCTCAGCTAGGGTAACCCTTCTTCCCATGATAAAAAAAAGAAAAAATGTTAGGAGGAGAGAAATTAAAAGATGAGTTTTGCTACTTATACAAAATGATGACCTCACAGCATCTTGCCTACATGGCCTCGTCCTTATCATATTCTGTTGCTTCCAAGTAAGCTTCATCCAATGTTGCTTTGCTTTCAAGAGCATACTGTATCAAGGTAGAACAGAAGCAAGGAAAGTCTCTTACACAAAGTCTATGTCTATGTTGATAATATAAGAGAGTGGAGGTTTAAAAATCAAATTCACAAAAATTTAATATTTGATAAGTTGTAATCAAACTGAGCTATAAACTTAAAAAAATTGAAAACTCTCTGTATGCCTTATAGAATGGATGTCATTTCTTAATATACACATTCAACTTACATGACTGCCTCTGGAAATTATGGATTTGATGAAATCTATTTAGTCACATTTAATGTTCACTTCCTATAAAAGAAGGCTTGGCAACACAAGCTCACCCACCCTGCAAGTTTGATAGTATAGCAGTGCTGTGGCTTGCCAGGGAACAATCTAGATTTTTGAATTCGTTCTAATAGCGGGATAGGTTCAAGGGAGTATATAATGCTGAATAGTATTCAAATTATCATGCTTTAGTCTTTATGACTATTATCAACTGCCTTCATATTTTAAATTCCAATTCATGAAATTCCTTATAGAGAAATACTGAACATCACAAAATAATATATTCAGGTGCACATGAATTCTCATTTATATTCCTTTATTATAGTAAATAATGGTACTTCCATGTTTAGTAAAACATCATTGCATATGTAGGCATAGATTTACTGAAGCTGAAAAAATTCATTTGCGTTGCAGTAAATTTTTTTTCTTCCCTATCTCTCTTCACATATTTTTTCCAATATTGCTAACAGCAAGATATTTGTAGTAAAGTAAATGTGAGTGTCAATTCGAGCTCCTTCACTTACCGGTTGTCTGATCTTGAAAATTCATATAATCATTTGAGCATCCATTTCCTCATCTATAAAGAAAAAAAAGAAAAGGATAATTACACCCGCTTTACACAGTGGTGGTGAGGATTAAATAAGATTGAATATCTAAAGTGTTTAATGCAGTTCCCAGTTTAGGTTGGCATAGATTCCATGAAAATTTCTTTCTTCTTTCATTTATATATTACTTTCACCAATTAAAAAATGGTGGTCTAATTGGGATTACTCCTCCAAATCAACTTCAGTTTTTCAAAAAAGGCTTGTGTTGACACCCATTTTGGGACATCAGAGGTAAATTCAGCAGAGTAGAATTTTGATAAATCAATTCTAAATTTTCAGGTGGCTGGTTGCAGGGCATTACTCTAATTTTGTTTAGCAATTTCTTCTCTGCCACTTTAAAATTGGAGTTACTGGTTGCCTGCACTTAAGAAGCTTTATCCAATGGTAGATTTATTTCATTATACTTGCATAATAAACCCTAATATATATATACACATATATAAACACAAAATATTTACCAATTTTATTAATCTTTACATAATATTTTTTAAAATGTTCTATGTCTAATTTACAATGGTTTCAAAATTTTAAAATCATGATATTCTTATCAATAAACATTGAACATTTTCATGTTAGGAACTCATCTAAGAAATACATTTATGAAAGAATAATCATTTAAATTAAAGATCTCCAGAATCAGGCACATCCATTCTTAAGACCACTCTTCACATGTTCAGATGACCCTCACACATGAAGGAACCAGCAAAGGAACCCAGGTGTGCGGTATCTGGGGCTGAGATCTCCAAGCCTGCTCGGATCGGGACAGGGCCTCCTCCACACAGATCTCCCATCTTCCAGTAGCTAGGCGTTACACCCACCAACTGTCCCCTGTGTTATCCCATCAACAGACAAGATCTAGAGACTATAAAACCAAGCTCCAGGAAGCATGTGGCTGCATTTGCGTCCACGTGACATCTTATTATCTAGTTCTTACTCTTGGAGAACCCGGCAGGCTACTGAGAGTATCCTGCCTGCAACGTCAGAGTCTGGCTAACTCTCCGTGGCATATTTGATATGCCAAAACCCAGTAACAATGATGGGTCTCATTCCTCTGACCCTGAAGAAACCCCCAATGTGACACTTGCTAAATTCTCAGGGCTAGGACAAATGGAGACGTTACTGGTGCCTACTCTAGGAAATCAATGAACAACAGGATACAGTGAATCATTTAAATGAATAATCATTTAAAATATCATTTGAGGTGGATACTATTATTGCATTTTATATAGGCAAAAAATGGGATTCAGAGAGCTTTTGTAATTTCACTGTATTTTAGTGATGTAAATCACAGAAAATTATCAGAAATGCCAGAATTCAAACCAGGACATCAAACCCTACAGTCTAATTTTTTCTTTCATTGAACAAAGGCTTACATATAGAAGTTCATATTCTAATATGTATCAAATATGTGCTCCATTAATCAGATAAGTCCTGTGTTTAGTGATGTTTCAAGTGCAAAAATGACATTCTGATTTCTTTCATTAATTTGCGTATACAGAATAGATGCCTGACAAGCTACCGAGGTTATCCAGCCCACACAGCAGAGCCTGGCAAGCCAACCGTGATGGACCAAATATGCCAACAACAGTAGCTAAAATGGGTCTCATTTCCCTAACCCTGAAGGAGTCTCCAGCTGAGTTGGGAAGAATGAGAGGGCTCATACTAAGTAGACGATACACAAGTCAACAGACAGAAAGGCACTCTGCAAGCAGCTGGCCACTAGGCAGCCCACAAGAGCTCGCCAGCCATTGGTGGCATGAAGAAGCTGCACCGCTACCTGCCCGACACAGTGGCGCTGCGCAAGATCCGCCACTGCCAGAAGTTCACCAAGCTGCTCATCTGCAAGCTGCCATTCCAGTGGGGAGATGGGGCCTTTGGGAGGTCATGGAGGTCCAACTGGTCTTAGGAAAGAGATTCTTGTGGGTTCCTCTGTCTCTCTACTTGTGAGGACATAGCAAGATCTGGTTTGTGAGATCCCGCTGGACTTCAAGACTAACCTGCACTCCCAGAGCTTGGCCGTCATGGCGCTGCAGGAGGTGTGCGAGGCCTACCTGGTGGGGCTCTTTGAGGACACCAACCTCTGTACATTCTCTGCCAAGTGCGTCACCTTTATGCCCAAGGACATCCAGCTGGAGTGTGGCATCTGCGGAGAGATGGCATAAAGTTTACAATGCTAAAATCTCAGGGGTGGGACAAATGAAGACAACACTGGAGCCTGCTCGAGTAATTGACAATTAACGGGATGACAGTAACAGTGACAGAATAGATAAAATTTTGTGAAAATATCCTACAACAGCACACTGAAAGACCCTATAGTTACCTCAACGTGTTCTCAGGGTGTATATTAACTGGGCTCTTGACAAATTATCCAATTCCTTGAGTATCCCAGGCCTTTATGGAAATGTTGAATGTGCCTGGTTATTATTGTGTGACAAAAGGGGGCTTTTTACTCTCACAGTTACAGAAAAAACTAAACCTCCCCAAATCAATATGTTGAAACTTAATCCTCAATGTGATGGTGAGTGGAGATGGGGCCTTTGGGAGGTCATGGAGGTCCAACTGGTCTTAGGAAAGAGATTCTTGTGGGTTCCTCTGTCTCTCTACTTGTGAGGACATAGCAAGAGCATGGTTTTCTTATGATCCAATGGGGTCTCAACTAAGTCCTACTCTCTTATCATCTTGGTCTTGAACTTCTCTTGATCCCAAACTGTGAAAAATAGAGACTACTTGTCTAAAACATATACATCACAGTATGTTTAAAATAAATCTCTAAACATGCTAGGACTGTCCTCATTTAGACTGCTGGGTTTGGTTCCATAATTGATGAGGCAAAAGTGTGCTATGATTTTCCTTTTCAGAGATCAATATATAGGTAAACCTTATGAATACCCATGTCAAAGTGAATTATTTTGTAAAAGCATAATTAGCTATCTGGAGTCAACTACATTTGTTCTGGATCACAGTAGTATAAACATGATGTTAAGTTTTCTTAACATCTTTTGAGCTTTCCCTGATGATTCTTTATTTTTAAAGAGCTGACATTTATGACTCCTTACTTATGGAGTGGTCATTCTTTAATTCATTGAATTCTCACTGAAAGTTTGTGTTATGTGTTCTTTTGGTATCCCCTTTTTGTAGAAAAAGGGGAAGAGTACAAAAAGGTCAAACTACTTGCCCACACATTCTGACAACTCTTGATAGAGCTAAGATTTAAACTTAGACTTTTCAATTTCTCATAACTCGTGGTAAAACCAACATTTAAATGTAAGAGTTTTGTCTCCAGAGTTTTAAAAAATATTCTACCAAGGAACTATCATGAAATTTTACTGATACATAATATACTCTGTTAGTGATTCAAAAAAATGTAAAATATAGAGGTTGATATATTTGTGAGACAGCTCATTCTATAAATTGGCTTTATGAAAATATTTGCCAGGAGAGATTCTTAATCCCGTTAAGCATCTCTCCCTTGTCCAGGCTGGCAGGGTCCTGCCAAGCACAGATCTCTCCTTGGTTTCTTGTTCTTTAGCCAAGTAGGCTTTACATCCAGCTTCTTGGGTGGATCCCAGAAACACAGTGGCATACCTGGTGGTAATAAAGTACATTAATAGGTGAAACAAGAAACTGTAGCGACAGAGACACCTCCAAAACATCTAGACTGAGAGCTCGCCAAGAGGAATAGATGATGTCATCTGTGCTGTCATAAGCAGCCCTCCAAGCTAGAACTGACTCTAACTGGTTTATAAGGAAAGGTCTTGGTCTCAAGTTTACTTACAGAGAATATAATTGTGTCCAACATTGTTTTTATCTTTCTGATTCCTTTCAAGATGAATGAAAAAGATTTAAGCTATAAGTAAAATAACCATCCATTTGGTTTTGTCAAAGACTGGTAATCTTGGAACAATTAAAGAAATGAGACAAAGGTAGCCATATTTAATTTGGTCATTTTTCAAACATGTCTTTTCTTAAGTTCTTCTATTTTGTGAGAGTATAAAATCTCTTTGACATATGCTATCTGATGTGTTATAAAAGTACTAAATGATTAAATTGTTAGAATGATGTTTTCTTAAAGTTGAAGTAATGATTACAGTGTTATCTACTTTCAGGTGATGGTTATTTTCTTTATAGCTTAAATCTTTATAATGTTTATGGGAAAGTTAAGTTCATCTGGGTCACTTAGATGTTTTCTATTTCAAGTTGGTTATTATTTTGAATGAGACCTGAGTGACAAACTTCATTTAGCATATAAAAACAAATGAATTTTTATTCTTTTTAGAAGTGTTTAAAATTTAGTTGGCAGAATGAGAAACCAATAATAAAAATAGTTAAGACTGAGGACTTACTCTGTGCTATAAAATATTTAAGGACTTTGCATTTGTTCAATTTATTTATTATAAAACAATTGTGTTACTGTTCTCATTTTCATTTTATAGGTAGAAAATTGCTATATAAAGAGTTTGGTATTTTGTTCTCTGTTAAAAGGGGAAAAAATAAGAACATTTGTAAGCTTAAGAATCCAGGTATATGAGTTTTCTATGGTCTTTGTAACAAATTAGTACCACCTTGATCACTTAACATGAGAGAAGCCTATTTTACAGTTTTGGAAGGAAAACTCTGAAATCAATGTGCTTAGGAGATCTTGTACATGCTGGAGGCTCATTTTTTGCCTCTTGTAGCTTTTGGTAGCTGTCAGCATGCCCTGTGAACACATCTATCCAGTTTCTGCCTCTCTTGTCCATGTGACCTTTATCTCTTCTGTTTCTGTTCTTTCTTCTTCCTCTTACACTGAAACTTGTCATTAAATATAGAACCCACTAAGATAATGCTGGATGATCTCAGCTTAACATCCTCCATGTGATTAGTCATTTCTTTTCAAATATAGACTGATTCACAAACCCTCAGGTTAAGATAAGTACATTCAGTTGTTATTACACAAACTCCACTGAACATTGTACACACAGTTCGCTTGCTATGAGGCTGTATGTAAATACATATAATGAACTGCATAGTAGCATGGTAAAACAAAGGAGGCACAGTGCAAGCATTAGGTGATTTCAGCGTCATCATGATTATAGTTTCCTTCTCCTTCAGCAAGGGCATCTAAGTTTTCACCGTATCATCTATAAAATGTTCTTTATTACATATTCAACCATACCATTTCTTGAATATTAATAAAATAGCTCAAGGAAATTACCAAAATGTCTGCGATCTCTTTCCTCCCCATGATTAAAAGAAAATGAGAGAATAAGGGGAATTTACTTTTAGATGAGATTCAAGAAAAGACCATGATGAAGACAGTTAGGCTTCATAAATTGGATGACCTCTTACAGATGAAGAGTAGTAAGATAGATGTGCTAGAAAAGGTGAATTGGGATTTATGTAGGAAAAAAAGCATTTTATAGGAATATTATAGAAAATAATTTCAATCCAGAAAAATAGATTGCTTCAGTACCAAGGATGACCTTCAATGTTAGAATTTTTACAGAAGCATGAAGTGTTTTTTTTTTTCATAAAGTTCTGAGTCAAAAATATTAAGTGACAAAGATCGATTTTATTAGGAAAAGACTGTATGGCAGATAAACAGTATAATCATATAAAAATATAAACCAATACAAAATGTACAGAAAATATAAAAAATGCTAAAGTAAAATTTATATAGTAATTATCTTTATATGTGATAGTGATATTGCTATAAAATGTTAGTAATCTGATGTTCAATAAAAAGCAGACTATTAGACCCACAAAAATATAAATACGGAGGAAATAGTAGAACTAAGATTATTTTCACTCTGATTGTGAAAGTACAAATTGAAATATTTAATACTTTAAATATATTTTTACATTCCCTAAGTCCCAATGCTTCCACTAAGAAAAATTGTCTATACTTTTACTTTTAGTATCAATTCAAGGCACTACCCACAGGAGGATTGTTAATCATATTCCCAAAATTGAAATTACCCTAATGATCATCAACAATAGAAAGTTCATCATTGCTGCACTGTTCACAATAGCCAAAATTTGAAAAACAAAAACTCAAGTGACCGAGAACAGATGACTGGTTAAAGAAACTTTGGTTCATCTACACAATGGTATATTACACAGCTGTTAGAAAAGATGAAGTCATGAAATTTACATACAAGTGGTTCTACATGGAAAGTATCATGCTAAAGCAAAATGAGTCAGAAAGAGAGGGACAAACATAGAAAGACTGCTGAGGAATCTAAAGTAACAGAATGGGAGACGAACATCCAAGAATAAATTAGATGGGTACCAGGAGGTCTGATAGATGGCTTGAAAGCTGGCAGCATATGCTGGGGGGAAAGGCAGCTCAGATAGAAAAAGGAACACCAAGTAAAGGATATGTGGAGGACTCGCTCAGGATGCGGGATGCGTGCCGAAAGTAAACTATAGACCGAACATGATGGCCACTCAATACCTCTATTGCAAACCACGACACCCTAAAGGAAAGAGAGAGCAAAAAACAATGACGTGCCACCGAGGTGGGGTGGGGGGCGTTGGGGGTGCTGGAGGCCTACTGGGATCATTGTTGGTGGAGAATGGGCATTTGTGGAGGGATGGGTACTCGACCATTGTATAACAGGCTTGGATGGTGGTTGAGAAAATTTGAAATAAGTGGTGGGAAGGTGTAATGGTGGTAGGATTGGTGTTGGAATATTGAATGTAATAAATCATTGTGAACAACTTTATAAAACTAAAATTTTTAAAAAGGTAAGAATAAGGTAATCCCAAACAAAAAAAAAATAAGGTAATCCCTTTAATTACGTAGTATGATTAAACTAAAACCCTCAAATTTTGTAATATTTTAAACTAATGACAGATTAGAAAGACAGAAAAAAGTAAAATTTAATTAAAATGTTATATAATGAAATTAATATAATAAATATATAATTTACAATAATGGGGTGGAGTGATGCACAGTGGGTAGGGTGTTTGCCTTGCATGTGGCGGATACAGGTTCGATTCCTCTGTCCCTCTCAGGTAGCCCGGCAAGCTACCAAGAGTATCCCCCCCACAGAGCAGAGCCTGGCAAGCTCCCTGTGGCATATTCGACATGCCAAAACAGTAACAAGTCTCACAATGGAGATGTTACTGGTGCCCACTCGAGCAAATCGATGAACAACAGGAGGACAGTGCTATAAATATATAATATAATAAAGTGAAATTCATATATATTGAAATTAAATGATAAAAGTATAAGCCAAGAAAGATGGAGGAAATAAAGATGATCATTTTGACTTACATTAAGTTTTAGGGATGAATTAAGTAGTAATTAGATTCAGTAAGACAACTGGTCACTTACTAATGCCAGTGGTAGAAACAGACACTTGTCAAAATTATATTTTATCTTAAAAGTAAACAATCAAAATGGCAATATCATATCTCTTGAACTCATATTCTACCAGTGACACATGAAAACACTAACCACAACTGAAGAAATGCCTTCTGATAGAAATCCAGACCTAGCTAAGCAACACTTACAGAGCAAGTGAATGAAAAACACCCACATCAAAACGAATAATCACATTTCACAAATATTTTCACCATAAAACCCTGGCATAGCACTGCACTGTACTGTCCTCCCGCTGTCCATCTATTTGCTCGAGTGGGCCCAGTAACGTCTCCATTGTGAGACTTGTTGTTACTGTATTTGGCATATTGAATATGTCACAGGTAGCTTGCCAGGCTTTGCTGTGAGGGCGAGATACTCTCGGTAGCTTGCCGGGCTCTCCAAGAGGGGCAGAGGAATCAAACCCGGCTCGGCCGGGCTGGCTTCACGCAACACAAACACCCTACTGCTGTGCTCAACCCTGGCATAAAAGCTTTTAAAATGATGAGGACTCCCAAATCCCCACTTCACTTTGAGAAATGAAAGGAGTAGCAGCCAAATTCTCAAATGTTAAGACTTATGCCTGAGGGACAGACAGGCCATCAGAACTTCTAGCTGTGAAAACAAGTGGGGCTTCTATCCAGAAGGGACTTTATAGCAAATGTTTCTTAGTGGGATTGGATGACTTACGATAAATTAAAGACTTAATTTATTTGCATAAATCTCAATAAATCAACATCAGAGACTACATTCAATTTTGAAGTTTCTACAGAGAAAAAGCTGCTAACAGAAATGAGAGATATGATCAAATAGAGCACAAATCAAAATAGAGCATGTTGCAGGCTCTGAGATCCTCTTTATTGTGTGGCCACAGGGATCCTGAGCACTAAAGGAGTGCCTGGCCCACTTTGAAAGAAAGAAAAATGAAATAAAAAGAAATGCAACAAATTTATATATATATGTATATATATAATGTATTTTTTCTTATATGCATTTATACCCTAGCTCCTTCAACAGTGTATGACCCTTTATGGAGTCAAAAAACTAAATATCAGGCTTAGGAAATGCTTTAAATTTTATTTTAAAATATATTTTTGATTTACTATCAATATATGTTTTAGCTGTATACCTCTTTTCTATAACTAACCAAGTCTCATAAAGATTTCTCAGGCAAAAAGTGTTCAAATGCAGAAAAGTTTAAAAAGCCCTGTTTTATATTATTTCATGTGCAATTTGATAATAAGTGCATTATTATATAGTAAGTATACATAAGTATGCACATATATGCTGACTTTTTTTTTAATCAGAAGAAAGAATGTATCCTACCATTTGTGAATGGCTGTAGAGTTGGATCTGGAAAGAAGTCTTGTAAATGAGACATACCAGATAAAGAAAGATAAGTATTTCGTAATATCATATGTGGTATCTTAAAACAAGTCAAAGTTCTCCAGCTGGAATAGAGAAGGGGTCACTAAGAAAATGATGGTTGGAGTAATCGGTCAGGATGGGAGATGTGTGCTGAAAGTAAAGAATGGGCCAAACATGATAAGCTCTCAATATCTGTTTTATTGCAAACCATAATGCCCAAAAGCAGAGAGAGAGTATGGGGAATATTGTCTGCCATGGAGGCAGGGGGAGGGTGGGAACGTGGGGTTATTGTAGATATTGGTGGTGGGGAATGTGCACTAGTGGAGGGATGTGTGTTTTGATCATTGTGTGATTGTAACTCAAACATGAAAGCTTGTAACTATATCTCATATATTCAATAAAATAAAATATATCTCATATATTCAATAAAATAAAGAAAAAAATCAAACTCATTGAAATAGAAAGTAGTGAAGTGGTTTCCTGTGGCAAGAATTTAGAACATGTGGAAGTTGGCCAAGTACAAGTGTAAAGCACGGTGACTATAGTTGATGACACTGAAATATATCACTGAAATGAAGAGAGCAAAACTTTGAGTTCTCTTTTTCTATTTTATAATTATTTTTCAGTGTAGTTTATGTACACATTAGTAAAAATATGTATAGATCTCTCTATACAGTTACCTCACCTCACAACCACCACAAATGTGCCCAAGAGTTTCTACCAACAGTTTCCTTCACTTCTTCCAGTTCATTTCACCATCAGCCCTTTACACCTCCCCCTCACTTGACATTCTCAGTTTTTTAATTCGGAGTCCAGAGTTTGTTATTATTTGATTCCAATTCTTTGATCCGTTTCTCTGTGTATCCCCAAATGAGAGAGATTATCTGGTATTTGTAGCACTTCAGTCTTCAAATTATTGGGATTATAAATTAATAATAACAAAGAAATAATAAAGTAGATGAGGAAAATCATTTCAACATGCATACCTATATCAAATCATCATAATGTCAGTTAAAAAACTTAACTTTTATATGTCAAACATAATACAATAAGGCAGGAATTTTTTAAAAGCTGAGAATGTATCAATCTATCTACTATGAATGGTATTTAATTTTCATATTTTGTAGGTAAGTTTATATCAGTTTTTAAAAACAATAAGTGATTATTATACAGACATCTATCTTTTAGATGGAACATTAGTTCTACCTTTTTTCACCTTTTTGTACCTGTCTTTTATTCCTTTTATTTCTCCTATTTTTCTAACTTTTCTTCCTATTTCTCTTTATTTTTCTTGGTGATTTGAATGCATTAATACTTAATCTTGCTTGATCATTTGAGCACTTGACATCCCGTTACTCATTGATTTGCTTTATCGGGCACCAGCAACGTCTCCATTCGTCCCTGCCACGTGCTAATGTAGCCCAATGGCGTCTGCTCATTCTAGGAACATGAAGAGTCTCAAACCAATAGTTCAGGGTCTTGACGAAGAACTCTTACCATCTCGTAGGTGGGCGGCCATGCGATCTTTTGATGTCCCATGGAATGTAGCCGAGTGTCTGCTCATTCTAGGAACACGAAGAGCCCTCAAACTGATTGTTTAGGATCTTTTTAAAAAAATTTTATTGGTGAAACACCATGAGATACAGTTATAGACTTACAAATTTTTGTGCTTGGGTTTCAATTATACAATGATCAAATACCCATCCCTCCACCAGTGCCCATTTTCCACCACCACGGATCCCAGTATCCCTCCCACCCCACACCCCCTCCCCCATCCCACCATGTCTCTGTGACAGGGCATTCCCTTTAGTCTCTGTCTCCTTTTGGGTGCTATGGTTTGCAAAAGAGGCATTGAGTGGCAATCATGTTTGGTCTATAGTCTACTTTCAGCATGCTTCTCCCATCCTGGGAGGATCCTCCCAACACCCTTTATTTGGTGCTCCCTTCTCTATCTGAACTGCCTTTTCCCCTAGCATGTGTAGCTGGCCTCCAAGTCATGGAATAAACCTCCTGGTACTTATCTTCTTTTAGGGTCTTGACAAAGAAATATGACCATCTCATACGTGGGAGGCCAAGTGATCTTTTAACGTCTTGTGGAATCCAGTCAGTAATGGCTCTAGTCCAGTGGTCATCTCCAAATCTTATTACGTGTCCAGCCCATCTAATTTTTGATGCCTTGGCAAACAAGACAGTGTCCCTGATTCTTTTTTATTTATTTATTTATTTTTTATTATTTATTTATTGAATCACTGTGGGAAAAGTTACAAAGCTTTCAGGTTTACGTCTCATCATGCAAATATCAAACACATTTCCCGTTACCAATACTTATTTTTCACCATGAAGAACCCTAATAATCCCCCCTCCCAACCCTTCCAATGCCCTGTGAAGCAGATGAATTCTTGTTAACACTCTATCTACTTTGATTACATTCATTGTTTCAGCAAAAGATGCACCATTATTATTTAGAGTTTACACCCTCAAATCAGACATGCTGAAAAGGCATTGTGAAATCATTTGTTTTCTACAGCTGGTCACAAGAATCAAATGATGTTGTGCAGCCGCTATTGCGGCCACGCAATTTTGGATTTCTGCTATTTTACTTATTAAACCTGGAGGTATTTCTGCTGAGAGTCAGATAATTATAAGATTGGATTCTGTGCTCTGGAGGCATGGCCGTGCCCGAGAGCCGCTCGTGGGGGGCAACTCTTGACCTCTGTAGGGCGTGAAGGATGAACCTTCACCGGGAACGCCCCCTTTCCCATGTGGTTTCAGTCGCCCCATCAAGACCGGCTCATACCTGGCTTTCCATAAAGCTCCAAAGCGGCTGCCATCTTCCTTTCCAGAGGGAAAAAGGCGGAAGGGAGTGTCCCTGATTCTTAACCTTCGACAGAGGTCGGAATTCTCAATTCTTTCTCTCATTTGAGTGAAACGTGATACTCCAAGCATAGCTCTTTTGATTCCTCTTCCGGAGACCCAAATAGAGGTCTCATCCTGTTTTTGTAGGGCCCAGGTCTCTGAGGCGTATGTTAATGCAGGAAAAACAGTGAAATCGAAGAGATGTGCCCAAAGCTGGGTGTTCTTCATCCTCTTAGCTATTTCTTCTACATTCTTGAAGGCGTTCCAAGCTGCTCTCTTCCTCCTGTGCAACTCAGGTGCCAGGTCATTTGTCATGTTGACTTCTCGACCTAGGTACACATAACTGTTGTATTCGGAGACGTTCATTCCATTGAGAGTGAATGGAACGTCAGGAATGAGACTGTTTCTCATAAACATTGTCTTGGTGAGATTCAGCTGTAGTCCAACCTTTCCACACTCACGGTCGAAGTCGGCCAATATTTGTGCTGCTTGGCTCATGTTTGATGTTATAAGAACGATGTCATCAGCAAAATGGAGGTGGTGTAGTTGCTGACCACCTATCTTCACTCCCATTCCTTCCCATTCCAAATTAATCTTGCTATGTTATGAAAAATTAAAACAGACAAAATATCCTCTTCTTAAAAAACTAAAGAAAAAAATCTAACTGAAGCAACTTATCCAAAATCTAGTTAGGTATTTGTTCTTAAGGGTGAAAATGCAGGGAAGTGAATAAATGTACTGGAGTTTTACAAAATGTGACCCAAGTTAAGGAAATGTATTAACATAACCTTAAAACTACTTAAATCTTGATAGCTAAGGAATATTACACACACATAATAGCAACAACCTTTTAATATTATGAGTCTAACATAATATCTATTAACATGATTACATTTTACATCATCATTGTAGAATTTGCTTTCTGTGGATTGTCTGGTTATTTGTTTGACAAAATCTTTTTGGCACTGCATTGATAGTTTAATAGCCAAGCATGCAGAAGAGATTTTCCGTATGGTTAAGAAAGCAGAAGGGAGGGGAAAACTATGGAACCATAGTAAAGTGTTGCAGGTTATTTAGACAATGGAAATGTTAGGATACTTCATAAGATGGCTTTTATTATATCTGATATACAGAACAGATGCATTCCTATCTCATGAAAACTATTATTTCCTTTATTTCTTTGTAAGATTTTCTTTAAAACTCCAGTATACTGATGGTGAGAATGTAAACTAGTCCTATTTCTATGGAAAATAATATGAAGGTCTCTAAAATATTTTTAAATAGAACTACCATATGATCCAGTAATTGCACTCATATATCTACCCAAATGGCATAAATGCACTAATTGGAAAAGTTCTATGTACTCTTATGTCATTACTTTCTAATAGAGAACCCAATGAAAAATTAGAGGATAAAGAATGTGTGGAATACACACAGAAGTGCTAGCATGCAAGCACGTACATGCACACACACACACACACACACACACACACACACACACATACACAGAAAGGAGTACTATTGAGAAAAAAAGTAGAGATGAAGTCTTGCCAGTTATGATCACATAGTTGGAACTTGAGGGGTTTATACTAAGTTAAATAAGTGAGAATGAAGAAAACCAAGTACCAGATGATTTTACTTGGATGTAGAATATATGAAACAGAACAAGGAAATAAAACAAAAACTTTTTCATTCTGACAGTAGAACTGAAGTTACCCCAGAGGAGAGGGGTTAGCAGCATAGGATAAGGGGAGTTCATTGATGTATGTTGGTATTTTGGTGGCAGGCCTGCTGTAAGAATATACATTTGAAGAAGAATGAGGTGGGAACCTATACTTGTCAAACACGTCCAGTGTTCAAACCAACACACTCCAATTAAAACAACAGAAGAGACTGCCTTTTATTAGCATTTTTTTTAGATGAAGTTGACGGTTACTCTTGCAGTGATTGGCAAAATAAATGGCCAATGAAGAATCTTATGAAGGGCATTGGCCTTGAGGAAAGACACTAATATCTAGAATGCTCCAGAGGGGAGGAATTTAAGGAAAAAGAGTGGCTGCATGCCTTGACCTTGACTGAAGAATACAATAGAATGTTCTCTCTTCTGTCTTTAGTCAACTTGTAATAAAACATCAAGATCTATGTCAGAAAGGAAAGAAGATTTTTAAAAATTTTCATCACTTCACCTTTGCACAGTTTATTTTAAAATGTGAAGTGGTGACAGACGAGCGTAGATGGAATATCTTGAGACTTTTCTTTACAAATGAGGGAGTTGCCTCTGATGACACCAATGCACTTCCCTCAAAATATAAATCACTAGTGTTGCTCTACACTGAAATACCTAATTCCTCCTTTTTTAGAAATAAGTGTTTCCTCAAATTATAGCTACTGTCACAGCACAAAATAAATAGAAATGAACTTTCGTGCAATATCCATGTCACTGAATTATCAGAAGAAGTAACTTACAAGTAATAAAATAAATAATAAAAGGCCCTCCCATTGTTCGTCGATTTGGTGGAGCGGGCCCAGTAACATCTCCATTGGAGACTTTGTTGTTACTGTGTTTGGCATATCAAATACTTCACGGGGAGCTTGCCAGGCTCTGCCATGCGGGCGAGATACTCTCGGTAGCTTGCTGGGCTCTCCGAGAGGGGCGGAGGAATCGAACTTGGGTCGGCCATGTTAGCCGCATGCAAGGCAAACGCCCTACCGCTGTGCTAAAAGAAATCTTGAGTCAAGGTACATAAACAAAAACAACAAAAAGTTTAACACATTCAATTTTAATGTTGATAATAGGACATTGTTATATAATGAATTTCGTGAAAAGTTAACAGATGTGATAAGAGACTTTGGAAACCCAGGAGAATATAATATGACAAAATGTATTCAAGGCAATAGTTTGAGAACAGTATGAGACCCCATAGATTTAGGTGAATTAAAAAATTCTGTTTTTTTTACTATGCAAATGGAACCTAAAGTGTTTTTTAAATTTTAGAATGAAAGAGAGGGGGTGAGGGGAGAGGGAGTTTCAAGATCAAAGGACCTAAATCTTAGATGGAAGCATACATTTTTAGGATAATGTGAATATAAAGAGAAAGAATTAGCTCACGAGCAATCATAAAAAGACAGAATTTAAGATCTGAATCTTCCTTGTGGAAAGTAGATATGATTATTTTTAATCTCTTGTGACTTTTCAAAGCTCATTTACTTATTGCAACATATCTAAGTATGTGGGCTGGAGCAATAGCCTGCTGGTAGGGTGTTTGTCTTGCATGCGGCCAACCCGCGTTGGATTCGTTTGTCCCTCTCAGAGAGACCGGCAAGCTACCAAGAGTATCCTGCCTGCAGGGCAGAGCCTGGCAAGCTCCCTGTGGCATAATTGATATGACAAAAGCAGTAACAATGAGTCTCACAATGGAGATGTTACTGGTGCCAGCTCAAGCAAATCGATGAACAATGGGAGGAGAGTGCTACAGTGCTATCTAAGTATGTATATATGGACTTTCTGTGTGTGTGCCTAAAGGACATTCTTCCCCCTTCACTGGGGCTGTAAAGAACCCAAAGCCCACTCACGATCATGATCACGATCATCCTGTTGTTTGTCGATTGCCTCTAGCAGGCCCCAGTAACGTCTTCGTCGTCCTAGCTCTGAGATATTAAAACGTGCCATATTCAAGGCTCTTTCAGGGTTAGGAGAATGAGACCCATCATTGTTACTGGTATTTGGCATAGTGGGTATGCCACGGGGAGTTTGTGAGACTCTGCCATGTGGGCAGGTAACATTTGGTAGCCTGCCAGATTGTCCAAAGTAAGACTGAGATAATAAGATGTCGCACAGCCATGTGCTTCTGGGATCTCTGGGTTTTAGCTGTTGATGGGATTACAGGGAACCAGGGGGCCAGTTGGTGGGTGTGACCCCTGTCTACTGGAAGATGGAGGATCTGGGTGGAGGATACCCAGTCCCGATCCAAGCAGGCTTGGAGATATCAGCCGCAGGACCTGCATGCCTTTGTTCCTCTGCCGGTACCTTCATGCATGTGGAGAATGGTCTCAGCATGCTCCAGCATGCTCTCAGACCACTCTCCAAAGTCCACTACTCCAGTTTAATTCTATCTGCTTTGGACAGTCAAATAACACAAGACAAATAAGAAAATCTTTCCATGATCTGAAAAAAGTTTTATGCTGACCCAAAATAAAATCATGATTTGTGTAACTGCAGATAACATACACAAATACAATTATAAAATGTGAGACTTAAGGTTAATTGTTTTCACAATATGGTGACCTATGATTTTCCTTTAAAGGGTGATATTGGGCAGACTTTTTGCAAAGTGATTATAGACATCACTATGATTTGCCTATAATCTCTTCAATCAATGGAGGGGTAGGTAAAAATTAAAAAGAAATTGTTTCTAGCACATTGATTTCTACATTAGTTTCTATATCAGCTTCTACATTGGAAAGTAAATGGACATTTTACTAGGAAATGGGTACCAAAAAGTAGGTCAAACTGGATTTCATAGAGCTGTACTCTCCTGAAAAATCACCAACTATTTAAAATACTTTCCCTATAGTTTTTCACTAATAAGAGATTGTCACAAATATGTTATTGTATCAATAAATTATGGAGGGCAGTATTTAGAATTTAGTTCCAGCCTGTGGTATACATTTTCTCTTTTCTGACTTAATACTTTCTTCTCTGAACCATTTATTTAATCTGTAAAATATGAAATCTTAATTTAGATAGACTTACATTGAACTCAGTAATAAATTGGTGTTTTTTTTTCACTCTACCTTTGTTTATGATCCCAAAGATGATTAGTGGTGACTATCTTTTTTTGTGACATGCCAAATACTTCTAAAGATCCCCCGAAAAAATATGAGTAACAAATTGATGCTTCCAATTTAAACACTGTCTCTAAAGTGGTGAATGTCTGCAGTTGGTTATGATCATCATCTTCAATCCTTCTTTCCATCATAATTCCTATATTTCATAAATACCAGCACATTCTCTTCTACTTAGGTCATTAGCCATCAATTCTCCATTCACTTCATTTGTCACACCAGAATTGATTAATGTGCCCTGCTTTTAAATTCAGGAAGACATAAGTTATCTTACCAGAGTCTGAAAGATTAGATAGGTCAAGTTGAGACAAAGCTGAAGATAGGCAGACTGATACTTTCTGTCTTCTGCTTGATTATCATATAAATAAGCAGATAAGTATTTTTATTCTTCACCTTGGAGGAGACCAAGTGTGAGGTGATCAACAGCAGGGTGCAAAATTGTGGGCAATAGGGCATGCCATCTGCTAGGGAAAACGCTGGAAAATCTTAAGCTTTCTCATTTCAACAAAAGTAAAAGTAAAAGTCTATTAATTCAGCTTCTTGCTTGGCTGAGAAATAAATTCCACAAGTCTCAAATTGCATCTGGTTTACTACATGTCTGGCTTTAATATGGACAATAAAAGCCAGACAATTTGGATGAAAATATTGTTCCATTCTGAGCTTTTAGCAATTGGAGGGAATAATAGTGTTTTTCATTTCTTAAATTTAGACTGCCTCTCTCTCATGATTCTGTGCTATTCATCTGGAATGCATAGCCAGTCTTGGAATTGTGGAATACAGACGTAAGATGTTCTACTTAAGGAACATCTTGAGGAGAGCAGAAGATAATGGGCAATGAGGGCTTGGAATGGATTGCACACCTTTCGAGAGCATCCTGAGCCAAGATCATCATGCTACTAATTTTCTCTGCCTTGAACTGGCAAGATCCTTGAATCTCTTCCTTTGTGCAGAAACTCAACCTTGTTCAGTAATAATCATGTTATGCACCAGTGTATAATTTGGACCAACTGTATTCTTCTTGTCTTTTCTATAATCCTATAAATGTGTCAAAAATTTTGATGTGTTCTAGGTTAGAGATTCATGCCAAAACGTTATAGTCTCTGCAGTGCCTCTTGCAATATTCATGTAGAAGAAACATTTTATAATAATTCTGTTGATCACAATAAATGGGATCTCTTCAGTCTTTCCCCAGTGGCCAAAGAATTGATAACACAACTCCAAACACGAGATCCAAATAAAACACAGTAAAAGGAGGCAACAGCTACTTGTACCAGCTTTCATGATGAAATGCCTTTCTGGCAGCTTCCCACGAATAGATGTCTACTTAGTCTCATTTGACAGAATTATCTCCACCCTGCAAAAGAGGATAGAAATGTGTTTCTAATTCCAGTCTCCATAATGGAAGTAGGGACATTAGTTCAGAAATGAGTTTTGGGTATTGCTTTAGCCAATCTACGGCTTCTGCAATATGAATGAAAAGTAGATAGGACTTAGTTGTAGCTGTTCCTGGTTACTAATTTGAGGAGAGATAGTTGTTCAGTTCAGAGAAATTTTAAATATGATTTTATAGCCTCAAAGAGATAGAAGAATGTGCATTATTGAAGGCAATACTTTAATTCAACGGAGCCTACCTCTTATTGTATCCAGAGGGGGGAGAAAAACACTATGCTCGTGTTAATTAATAATATTCTACTCCTGCAGAGCTATGATAAAAAATCATAATATGATATGATTATGACTTTAATGCATATAATAAAAATTTTATATCATACTGAAATATAGAAAAGCATGCAGATAAAACAAAATGCTTTTGTTTATGGTATTTGGTGTTCACCAGAGCAAAAACGGCTAGCCACAGTAGCCATCCTGAGACTTTGACTAAATCCCCTGCCTCTGAAAGAAAGAGCTGTCCCCTGTTTACGGGGGCCCTGGGGCATGCTCCAGCACTCCACACACATAGGCACTCTGGTTGAGGATGAGGGATGTAATCGTTACCATCTGCCTGAGTTGATACACCTGGCCCTGAGAGCGGGAGATGCAAACCATTAACTAACATCTGTATTGAGCCTGACAAGGTAAATGTGATACACGTGGATTGCCCCCTGAAATGGATGTATAAAAACCCCTGTGTGAGAGCTAATAAACCGATTGCTGCTTGACCACCAGCACCCCACCCTGCCCCGTGGTTCTTTCTTGGTGGCGGTGAGTGTCCGTGGTGCGCCGAGAGCCAGGACAGAGGCTTCTCCCCTTCCCACTTCCCCTCGTTTAGGGAGTAAATCCTACGACCAGGGAATCCTACTCCAGTGTGTCGGGGTCAACTGACCAGAACTCTGACATCTGGCGCCTGAACAGGGACAGCTCTTTCTTTCAGGGACAGGGGATTTAGTCAAAGTCTCAGGCTGGTAACTGAGGCCCCAATACATGCATCATCAACTTTTACTCAAAACCATCACCTGTAAAGGTTACATTTCTTTTTATTTTCTAAGTACTGGTTCTCCTAGAATCTAGACTATATCATGTAGAATTGTGGGAATATCTCTGATACTATGAGTTGCCTAAGCCAGAGTCTACAGACATGGGGGGGGGAATGTGTATATATATATATATATATATATATATATATATATAGAGAGAGAGAGAGAGAGAGAGAGAGAGAGTTAAGAGTAAATACTAGGGATAAAGAAACTAGTAAAGGAAGTAGGGCACTTGACTTACATGCTGTCTACCTAGGTTCATCCCTGACATCCTATATGGTATCCCAAGTACCACCATGAGTAATTCCTTTGTGTGGAGTCAGGAGTAAGTCCTTAGTACTTCTGGGCTGTGTTCCAAAAAACAACAAAACTAAATAAATAAATAAAAGTGGATACCACAGATAAACCCGAGAGCCATACAGGAGAAAGAAAACATTTTTCAAAATATCAAGCCAAAAATGAATGAAATATTATCTTGTAACATTACTGAAGTGGAAAGTGAAAACCATGTTCTTTTGCAGTCAGATTTATGCACTGGAACACTGGCATCATTGTCTTTGGAGCTTTAGACAATATAATTTCTCTATATTGTAATTTCCTTTCAATATAATAAAAAAACACCTGTATGCCTGTCAGATCGTTGTTAGAATTAAAGAAAAAATATGACAAATGTTTTCAGATTATTTATTAGAGGTATATTTAGGGTGGGTGGAGCGATAGCAGAGTGGGTATGGCATTTGCCTTGCATGTGGCTGACCCAGGTTCGATTCCTCCGTCCCTCTCGTAGATCCTGGGAAGCTACCAAGAGTATCCTGCCCACATGGCAGAGCCTGGCAAGCTCCTTGTGGTGTATCCGATATACCAAAAACAGTAAAAACAAGTTTCACAATGGAGATGTTACTGGTGCCCACTTGAGCAAATCAATGATCAATGGGAGGAGAGTGCTATATTTTGGGTATTATTCTAAAAGAAGAATCTCAAGATAAGCATGTATGAAGATAGTTCATAAGGGATATGGGTCCAAGTAAAAAAAAGTAAAGGAATTGGGAAAATGAGATTATGGGAAAAAAGAAAGAAAATCTCAACTAAGCGTATATTATATGATTTATCATTATTAGAAAATAGACCAGAAGAGATGGTCTGTGTAAACCAATGTTATCCTACAATGGTCTAGAGAGCATAGATAATAATACTTCTCAGAAAGGGTGACATCAAGGGGAAATGGCTTAAATATTATTTGTTCAGTATTCTTCAGAAGTTAGTGGATTTTGTTCTATTTTTTTGAGTGTTACCTTTTTCCATTGATTAAGACTTTTTATTTCACTGTTTGACGGTTGCCATGAAAAACTAATCACCTCATAATTCTAGACAGTACTTATGATTCTGTGCTGAGTGAGCTGGTCAGACGAATCTGATGCCAGCCAGGGCAGTAGCAAACATGATGTAGGAAATATGGTTGAGAATAAATGCTCCCAGCATCCCATAAAACTGAGCTACTATGAAAAATGAATGAGCTGTTTATTTATATATGAAAACCGTAGGTGTAGGGGTAGCTTTAAAGTTTTCAATAACATTGGTTTTGAAGTGATAATACAAACAAAACAAATCACTTTTTAATAGTCATATCTCTTTTTTGAGGGGATGGAGGGTTGGGGTCACACCCAGAAATGCTCAGGTGTTACTCCTGGTTCAGCATTCAGGAATCACTCCTGGGGGACATATTCAGTGCCAGGGATTGAACCTGAATCAGAAAGCAAACACATTTTCCTCTGTACTATCACTCTGGCCATAGCAGTCATATCTTAAGGAGTCATCTTAAGGAGATACCTCAAAATGTGTTAATAATAAAACAGTAAATATCAAGAGCATTAGAAGTAATATCCCTTGGGGCTGGAATGATAACACAGCAGGTAGGGCGTTTGCCTTGAACAGGCTCACCCAGGTTCAATTCCCAGCATCCCATATGGTCCCCCGAGCACTGCCAGGAGTAATTCCTCAGTGCATAAGCCAGGAATAATCCCTGTGCATCACTGGCTGTGGCCAAAAAAGGGGAAAAAAAAGAAGTAATATCCCTTTAAATGTTGTATTGAACAAAGCCCACAGATTTAAACAGCTCATTTGCCACCTGTCTGAAATATATATAATTATATCATGTTATATTATACAATCATATTATATATTATATAAGCTATTCCCAAACCTGGGAAATATACACATATAACTCCCAGATATTTATGTATAATATTTTAGTGTCAATATTTCATAAAGTAGAAGGATTGACTAACACATTTCAGTGCTATGGAGAATAAATATGTTTACCTACTTGCTAATTAATACAGATTGAAATGTGCTCTTTTGCCCATTTAAAACCCATTTCTATTGGAAATGTGAATGATTAAATTTTTCTTAGAGGTTTAGCACTCCTTAAACTATTCTCACCTGTCTTCCTATAAACCAAATAAATCCCTCTAAAGGTTTTTTAAACTTTTTCAACTTGGAACCCTTTTATCAAAGAAAATAATTTGGCCAAACTTGGTTGCACTCTGGGTTTTTCGATTGGCTCTGTGCTCAGGGAGCACTTCTGGTGGACTCCGGGGACCACATGGGATGCCAGAGATCAGACAGGGCTCAGGTGTAAGCAGTAGGATGCAAATCACGCACTCTACTGCTCTACTATCTCTCTGGACTCATGCAATCCCTTTGCATCTGACTTTTATGGGATCCATATATAGAGGTATATAAAATATCTATGAAATTACAAACATTTACTGATAATGAATCATAAAGAAGTTTCTTTTAAAATGGTCTCCACATTCAGTTATGCAACCCCACATTTGATGCAACTCTAATCCATACCCCAAGCATCTCCTCTTTGCTGTTTTACTACCCATGGCCACATGGCATTTGATCTGAATCAGTCTCACTCTGCCTGACTTCTGTCCTTTCTCTACAAATACACTAAGGTCATATTTCAAAGATCTTCTGTCTTCAGTCAGACGCTCCACCTCTTTCCTAGTTTTCCAATGTCATTACTGCTTTGAAAACTTTTACTTATTTTTGTTCTCCTGGAATGCTTTTCCTAATTATGTCTAATTCTCTTTCTCATTGACTAGACTTCCTTGGTGAATTTCCCATCCCCATCCAAAAGTCCCTCTCTGTCACTGCCTGTAAAATCACATTTTGAACTGTGTGCAAGTACTCTCGCATACTTATTCTCAAATTATTCTTTTTTTTTTTTTTTTTTGCTTTTTGGGTCACAGCCAGCAATGCTCAGGGATTACTCCTGGCTCTGCACTCAGGAATTACTCCTGACAGTGCCTGGGAGACCATATGGAATGCCAGGGATTGAACCCAGGTTGACTGCATATAAGGCAAATGCCCTACCTGCTGTACTATTGCTCCAGCCCTTCAAATTATTCTTACAGATTTTCATATTTTTTATTTCCCTTCCTAGGATGTAAACTCTGAATACAGACTTTTTGCCTGCTCAAGGCAAAAGACTTTTTGCCTTAGTAACTTAACTGGTTCATGGAACATCTTGTTTTCTCAATAATTACTTGTTAAATTTATAAACCAATAAATAAATATAATGGTTAGGGAATAAACAGTATGGTAAAGCACTGCAGAAGTTGCATAGTTCTTAATCTGTAAACTAGATCTGAGCAAGGAATGAGGACAAATTGATTTATATTTTAATTTATTTAGGAATCCAGATTATCCTTAAATGTATTCATACTCCCTCTTCTTTCTTTTCAGTGACTTCTGTATGCTCTAAGATGCTTGCAGTGCATTCCAGCCATGGTCCTTCAACTGGTGCTCATCCTCCTAATGTTTTTACAGGCCTTCAATGAAATGAGAACGGAAATGGAGAGTGTACATTTAGAAACCTTTGCAGAAGTTTGACATCATTGCAACAGTCAAGTATGTGACCAATATTCAAATAGATCTTTCATTGATTTTTTTTCTTCAAAAAAGGCTACCAGTTCATGATGGATTAGGGGAAATAAAAGTCATTCCTTCACCACAAATAGTTGGAGTAACTGCTATAAAATCAGAGTAGGGATGAAACTCTGGAAGGAGTCAAGTCACAACGAGAAGAAACTTTAGGTAATTATCCTGAGTAGGATATCATAAAATTGAGAGTGTATAGGTCTTATTATTACTGCTATTATTTGTATCAATTACTTACAATATTCTTGAATTTGGGATCATCATACAGAATTCCTTTGTTTATCATTTTAATACAAGCAAGTATGTTAAAACCAAACACATGCGTGCTGCTTTAGGTACATCAGGGTACATACTTGCTTGTATTCTCTTATATACATTCTCCTTTCCTCTTGGAGAGCGTAGCAAGCTACTGAGAGCATCCTGCCTACATGGCAGAGCCTGGCAAGCTCCCCATGGCATTTTCGATATGCCAAAAACAGTAAGAATAATGGGTCTCATTCCCCTGACCCTGAAAGAGCCTCCAATATGGCACCATTGGGAAGAACAAATAAGGAGGGGCTGCTAAAATCTCAGGGCTGGGACAAATTGAGCCGTTACTGGAGCCCACTCGAGCAAATTGGCAAACAATGGGATAACAGTGATAGTGATATAGTGATCATTTTAATGTAACTATAATAGAAACACCATTTTCAATTTAAAGTACAGATCTTGAGAGATAGTTCAGGATGTAACGTGCTTGTATTGGATGTGGCTGACCCAGGTTAGGTCCCTGGTACCACCTATGGTCACCCAAGCAGTAAGGAGAGGAAGGGATCTCTGAGCACAAAGCCAGATATAAGCTCTAAGCATCATCAGAGGTGTCCCAAACACACACCCTACCCAAATCAAGTTACAAAACAAATAAACTAACACTCAATTATACAATTTATCTCATTAGAACTAAAGTTAAATGCTGTTTCAGAAATATTATTCTAATCATTGTAATGCAGGTTCTAGTGAGGAATTTCTATAGTAGGTATTAGCAAGTTTTTCTGTAAAGAGCGAAGTAGCAAAATATTTTAGATTTTTGATAGTCATGTGATCTTTTTCACAAATAGTCCATTCTGCTATTGTGGGAGTTGCCTCTGAAATACCATAAGTAACTGAGAATTACTGTGCCCCAACAAAACATTACTAATTATTATGAATCTGTGCTAAACCTTATTTTTCTAGCCTGGTCTGGAGAACAGACAACACCTGCCATAGAAAGATTAAGAACACATACATCTATCTTTCATAAAGACAGATGATTTACAAAGTGA
The DNA here is from genome assembly GCF_029834395.1 of Sorex fumeus. NCBI lineage: Eukaryota > Metazoa > Chordata > Mammalia > Eulipotyphla > Soricidae > Sorex > Sorex fumeus. Next base: position 3,787,415 of record NW_026606134.1, on the reverse strand, counting down.
TTAAAAGTTGAGTTTTAGACTTTTAATGTTTTATCATTAATTCCAACAGTAGTGTCTACTTCTCTCCTCCAGTGTTCCCAAGTTCCCTCCTGCCCCCCAGGCACCTGTCACCTGCTTCAGCTTGACAGGAACATTTTAGAAGCTAGTGGTTATAGTTTGGATCTCATGTTACCAAGTTCTGTGTTGCCAAGTCCGTGATTGGCTAGATAGCTACCCCTACATTACCAATATTCTCAAATCTTCTCACCTTTGCTTTCCTGTTACTTCCCTTTCTCATCTTCATCTCCCCCCATTTCTATATGTATATATTTTTTACTGTCACTGTCACTGTCCTCCCATTGTTCAAATGGGTATCCCATATAGTCCCCCAAGCACCTCCAGGAGTAGTGCTTGAGTGCAGATCCAGAAGTAACCCCTGAGCATCGCTGAGTGTGACCAAGATATAAGCACTGCACTTTAGCACTGTCCTCCCGTTGTTCACTGATTTGCTCGAGCTGGCCCAGTAACATCTCCGTTGTGAGACTTGTTGTCACTGTGTTTGGCATATCGAATATGTCACAGGTAGCTGCCAGGCTTTGCTGTGCGGGAAAGATACTCTCAGTAGCTTGCAGGGCTCTCTGAGAGGGGCGGAGGAAATATATATATTTGATGATGCATATTTCATTAGATGACATTTCTAGTGATACTTTATTAGAAATCATGGTTTTAATTTTGAATTTTGGTGTTTTCTTGGGCTAGTGCCAAGATTCTCTTGTGATGCTGACCAGGAGCCGGGAACTTCTAGCTTCTAGTCAGCCATTCAACATTTAGCCCCTCTGAATGCAAAGCATCCTTAGATTTCTGGAAATGGTGCTTTGTATTTTTACAAGCCATCATGTCCATTTTTTAACTTTTAATATAATAGTAAATAAATTACATGGAACATTTGCTTTCCTCTACTATAAAATATTTCCTATATGATTTTGCACAACTATATGCTAATGTAAACATTCTAAATAAACCTTAAATATGCTTGCCCAAACTATGATGTTGAGCAGATTAGTTGTATTAAAACACTTTTTCTCTTAGTTCAAAATTATGATTGATTTATTATAACAGTTTCATGGTGAAAATTGGCATAGATGTGAGAGCACATCTTTTATTATAACTTGGTATTCAGTAATGACTCTAAACTTGGAATAAGGACAGAGAGTATAAAGGACACTTGAGAGTAGTTCTAGGAGTCTTGATCCAAGAAGTTATATTATTATCAAATGATGTGAAAGAAAGAAATGATCCATTTGATAGACTCTTAAAGAACATCTACGAAAGCATTCAGGGCTGGAGCGATAGCACAGCGGTAGGGCGTTTGCCTTACTAGCGGGCAACATGGCCGACCCGAGTTCGATTCCTCCACCCCTCTCGGAGAGCCCGGCAAACTACCGAGAGTATTCGATATGCCAAACACAGTAACAACAAAGTCTCCAATGGTGATGTTACTGGGCCCGCTTGAGCAAATCGACAATCAACGGGAGGGCCTTTTACCTTTACCTTTACCTTTACGAAAGCATTGGAGACATGCAGGAAGCAGTAAGAAGCTGCTTTCAGATATTTCTCTAAGTTTTCCTACGATGAAGAGAAAATGAAAATATGTGTTATATATCAAGGCTCTCCAGCAATCATCATGAATAATTATAATTAGCATGCAGTGAAATTCTATCAGTGATGGAAACTTTTGAATTTCTGATTATTAACTCACTTTAGCAACTACTAACCCAACAGCCCAACATACTTGATAAAAAAATTGAGTTTATTTAACAATATTAAATTTGACATATTAATCAGTTATGAGACATGCAAGTAGAGTTTCTGAAGGAAGTCCTGCCTATACTTATGGATTTGCAGGATACAGCAAAAACAGAATTATAAACTCTGGATCCCACAGGAAAAACTATAAACAGAAAATAAAATTGTTGAGCACCAGACCTATTGGTACACCATCACTGGAAGAATTCTAAGATCAGGGCATAAGTTCCTGGTGCATAAGTTCTGGGTAGTCTAAATTCACTGTACAATACTACCAAAGATCGCTGTATTGTAAGGCAATCAAATTTGTAGAGAACACAAACATAAATGTTATTTGGATTTGGTTGGAAAGAAAGGATTATCACTGAAGCCTGCAAGTTTTTGTAAATTCAATTATGCATTAGAGACTCAGTCCCACTTTAAAATATTAAAAATGATAAAATTCAGAGTTTAAACCAAAGACGTACTCTAAAAATAATTATTTCCAAAATTTCATCTATATTAAGGAAGTAATCTTGAAGTGTCTGCATCATCATGTTTAATTAGCACCCCAGGTTATATTTATGTAATCCGCTGAAAGTCTGAAGAGGCACAGCTCTCTCAGGCAAAACCGTGATGAATGATACTCCTAATGGACTTAAAAAATTAAACTAATTGGCTTATGTGATTGTTATTAAGTCCAATTTAAGTTGGTTAATAGAATTTTGTTTGTCAAGGGAATAAAGTCGATCTTTGCAGATGACATTTTGCTTTCGAAATAAGTTCCTGGCCCCTTGTTAAATTCATGGATCTAAATAAACCTGAAATGATAATGTTCTCCTACACCAGTTGGGCCAAGAGTCAATACTGGAAAAAATATTGCAAGATAGTTCCTAACACTCCTAAAATAATGATTTTGTATTTAGAATGTTTTCATACCCATCATAATATAAGGCTATGGCATTTATGCCATTGTCGTAGTTCAGTAAAGTATAAATTCATATCAGATTTTCTAAATAGATATTGATGGCACATAAGAAAAAGAATATCACTTTTTTATAAGAAAAAGGATTTAACAGAACTGCTAAAATGCCAATAAGATATATAATATTGAACATAGTCATTATTTTACATCCTTAAAGCCTATTTATTTTGAAATTAATCTAAAAATACAGTCTGGGTGAAATTTGAAATCAGCATTCACATATGTATACCTAAAATTGATATGTTTAAACCTCAAGTATAATGAAGCTTTCTGAGATTTGCCACTTGATAAATTAGTAAATTTTAACAAATAAGACAGTCCCAGAAACATTCCAAATGTATTTAACTTATCATCAGTTATCCTAAATGACAAAGGGAAGGTGAGAAATTCAAAACAATAATCAAGAGTACTTTTGACCAATTGTCATCTATAGCTTGACTGAAGCTTCCAGACTTTCATAAAGAGCTAGTGCAAAGAGAGAAGACTGACAATATAAGTTCTGCCATTGATTTTTATCATCAGAATGATTTCTTTACAAAAAAATTCCTAGGAAACTAAATGGCACCATTTGTAATGTATAAGTTCTAGTTAATAATCAGATCAGCCTAAGTAAATCTGTGCTTATGAATCACATGTGAGCTTAATTCGAAGAGGCAAATTTGCCATATATGTAGAACATCACCCATAGTAAAATGACAAAATAGAGAAAAATCATCTATATTTAAAGGCATTTTTCTTTTTAGTGTCTCAGTTTTCTTGCTTTTTGAGAAGCAATGTTTTTGGTCTCAGGCACCTTGCAGGCTAAATTTTGTAACCATTTGGGCAGCGTCATTAAATTATTAAAATCCCCTGCATTCTGTAACTGCCTTTCATAAATTTAGTTTACATCATATTATCCCACAGATTCTAATACTGAAAGCAACAAAATGTATTACAGACAAGATTCCTAATTACTTGGGTGCTATACACCTCTTTTATAAAGTATATAACTTCATGGGGGGAGAAAAGGTGGTTTCTTCAATCCCATTCACAATTCTGCCCCAGAAAATCAAGTACCTGGGGATCAGCTTAACTAAGGAAATAAAGGACCTGTACAAAGAACACTACAAAATGCTACTTCAGGAAATAAAATAGGACACGAGGAAATGGAAAAATATCCCCTGCTCATGGATGGGGAAAAATCAACATTGTCAAAATGGCAATACTTCCCAAAGCACTGTAAAAATTCAATGCGATCCCTATAAGGATACCCATGACATTCTTCAAAGAAATGGCGCAAACACTCCTGAAATTTATATGAAACAATAAGCCCCCACGAATAGCTAAAGCAATGCTTGGGATAAAAGAAAATGGGAGGAATCAACCTCCCTAACTTCAAGCTCTACTACAAAGCAGTAATAATTAAAACAGTATGGTACTGGAACAAAGACAGAGCTGCAGACCAATGGAACAGAATTGAATATACTGAGATCTCCTCCCAAGCATATGATCATCTAATCTTCGATAAGGAGGCAAGAAAAGTGAAATGGAGCAGGGAAAGCCTCTTTAATAAATTTTGCTGGCAAAACTGGACAGCTACATACAAAAAAGTGGGCTCAGATCTCTGCCTAACGTCATGCACAAAAGTAAGATCAAAATGGATTCATGACCTCAACATCAGACTGGAATCCATAATGTTTATTGAAGACAAAGTTGGCAAAACCCTCCATGATATTGAAGCTAATGGTATCTTCAAAGATGACAAGCCACTGGCCAAGCAAGTGAAAACAGAGATAGACAAATGGGACTATCTTAAACTAAGAAGCTTCTGCACATCAAAAGAAACAGTGACCAAAATACAAAGACAGCCTACAGAATGGGAAAGGATATTCACCAAATACACATCCGACAAGGGGTTGATATCAAGGATATACAAAGTACTGGTTGAACTCCACAAGAAGAAATCACCTAACCCCATCAAGAAATGGGGCGAGGAAATGAACAGAAACTTTCGCAAAGAAGAAATACGAATGGCAAAAAGGCACATGAGAAAATGCTCTACATCACTAATCATCAGAGAGATGCAGATCAAAACAACAATGAGATATCATTTCACACCACAGAGACTGGCCCACATCCACAAGAACAAAATCAACCGGTGCTAGCGTGGATGTGGTGAGAAAGGGACCCTCCTTCACTGCTGGTGGAAATGCTGACTGGTCCAACCCTTTTGGAAAACAGTATGGATGATTCTCAAAAAATTAGAATTTAATCTCCCATTTGACCCAGCAATAGCACTCCTGGGAATATATTCCAGAGAGGCAAAAAAGTATAGTCGAAGTGACATCTGCAATTGTTTGTTCATTGCAGCACTCTTTACAATAGCCAGAATCTGGAAAAAACCTGAGTGCCCGAAAATAGATGACTGGTTAAAGAAAGTTTGGTACATTTACACAATGGAGTACTATGTAGCTGTTAGAAAAGATGAAGTCATGAAATTTACATACAAGTGGTATTACATGGAAAGTATGTTAAGCGAAATGAGTCAGAAAGAACAGGATAGACACAGAAAGATTGCATTCATCTGGGGAACATAAAGCAACAAAACGGGAGACTAACACCCGGGAATGGCTGAGATTAGTACCAGGAATTTTGCTCCATGACTTGGAGGCCAGCCACACGTGCTAGGGGAAAAGGAAGCTCAGATAGAGAAGAGAGAACCAAATAAAGGGTGTTGTGAGGATCCTCCCAAGGTGGGAGAAGCATGCTGAAAATAGACTATAGACCAAACATGATTGCCACTCAATGCCTCTCTTGCAAAACACAGGACCCAAAAGGAGAGAGAGAGAACAAAAGAGAATGCCCTGCCACAGAGGCTGGTTGGGATGGGGGGAGGGGGAGGGATGCTGGGACCCGTGGTGGTGGATGATGGGCACTGGTGGAGGGATGGGTACTTGGTCATTGTATAACTGAAACCCAACCACAAAAATTTGTAAGTCTATAACTGTACCTCATGGTGTTTCACTAATAAAAAATTTTAAAAATAAAAAGGTGGTTTCTTGATTTCAAGACTAATGACAAAAACTGTCACCATCACTGTCACTGTCCTCCCACTGTTAATTGAGTTGCTCGAGTGGGCCCAGTAACGTCTCCATTGTGAGACTTGTTTTTATTGTGTTTGCCATATCAAATACGCCACGGGTAGTTTGCCAGGCTTTGCCAAGAGGACAAGCAGGCGAGATACTCTTAGTAGCTTTCCAGGCTCTCCGAGAGGGGTGGAGGAATTAAACCCGGGTCGGCGATGTAGGCTGCCTGCAAGGCAAACGCCCTACCCACTGTGTATTGCTCCAGCCCAACAAAAACTGTAAAAATCAGAATTGATGATGTTTTTCCGTAGACAAATGCCTCTATTTATCCTTTCTGTACATTAACTTATATAAAATTTGACATAATCCTAGGTACAAATGAAATTATTCCTGCTTCAAATAAGGACATTCACAGTACCAAAGTCCAACTCTCATGTCCAAAATTACATATCTAATAATGATATTGATATTTAATAAATATTCCTTTCAAAGCATGATACTAGCCACCAGGTCTTGGAGAAAAGAACTTGTCTTTAAATAGCAGTTGAAAATTTGAAAATTATTGTTTTAGCTGCTATTTTCAACTACAAGAGTTAGAGAGGTTGATCTTGCAGTATTTTGCTCCTAGAACAGAATTAAGTAAACCAGAATTCTTCCAAAATGTGATACTTAACACCATTGATTCTTTTACTTGTTAGAGTTTCTATACATTTTGTATTTATCCTCATACATCAATAACTTTGCTGGTATCTTCATTTATAAAACTTAAGGTTATTCTGCTAAATATCAAAATATGATAATACAGAAACTAGCTATTTGCTGAGTCTACTCTCATTCCTCTTCCTCATACATATAGATGTATTTAAGTTACCTATTCATGCTAAATATGGTTCAATACATCCGTATAAAGTCTACATTTCTCCTCTGCCTAAAATGAACAAAAAGTGGAACACAGGGTAACATAAATAGCTATCTTTAGATTAGTTACTGTAGTAACTATTGCAGTTGAAAGTTTTACAGAGGACCTAATGGTGACTGGGGGGTGAAATAGCGACATTTCCAAAATCAAAGATCACCCTGTCCCCAGTTATGGAAGACAGGACTTATGGCCCATCTGGTGACAGCAAACCTCCAAGGCTGCATTTCACACTTCCTCACACATATCCACTACAGATAACAGGCCAGACCAAACACACAAGTTCCATTGGTGTTGGTTCCCTTCTCCCCCTTCCCCGTCCAGGACAATTTAAAAGACCTCTTAGTCTCTCCCAGGGTGTGGCTCTACCCCAGCCTCTCAGAAGTTCACAGTTCTGTCTACAAATCCACCCCAATAAACTTCTCTTATTACCTTCAGTTTCATTCGTCTGTTTCCCTCTGTCTATGCTGATCAGGGTACTCAAATCGACCATCCATACTATACATTACACACTCTAACATGCATTTCCTATTTCTAAAAAATTTGGTGGTTTCATGGTGTTAATTAGATAAAACCTAAGAGATGCACAAGAATTTGCACGTTTGTATCAACTCATTCTCTCCTTGCTACCTTCTATTCCATACCACACTGATATGACTTTATCTGCATAGATATGAATCTACTTCTTTCATGCATTTGCCTTTGCAAGTTCCACTCCTTGACTGCTTTCTTTCTATGCTTGTGTTTCCATGTTTTACTCATCCTTCATCATCTTTGCAAGATCGCCAAATATGTTAGACCCTCTTTCTCAACCCATTATATCAGTTTATTTTGTCATTTCACATACATTTTAATATTTACCTCTTATATCTGAATAAGTTTTATTCATAAAATAATTTACTAACATTTTATAATGCATTCCAAAATTTCTATAAATGTAAAATAATACGATGACAGCTACTATTCACTATTGACTTCAAGATTTGCACCTATGCAGCTAATATACAAATTGGAAACACAAGTTATTAAATATTTACATTGATTGATTTATATATATACAATATGTAATGTTACTATACAAATTCTGTCCTTCATATCTTTAGAGATAGAAAATAACTGAATTCTAACATTCAATGTTTCTATGGAGAAATCTATCACACCAGTTATGTATCTTATAGGTAATTTTCTTTTTCTTCTCAAATTCATTGAAAAAGTTTGTATAACTTAAAGTATGATGCATGATGGTACTAATTGCTCCTTATCACACTGTATTGAAGTATGATCTATTTTTAGTATGTGCCGATTTATTTCTATTTCATTTCAGGAAAGGTTCTCCACTGAAAGTTTTGAAAACATGTATTGTTTGTTGCTTTACTATTCTTCTCTAGTTCAAGTATTTCAATATGCCTTAACATCTAATTTAATATTTAGGTTGTTCTTGCACACAATACTTCTGATTTTATATATTTTTAATTCTTCCTGTTTTCAACAAACTTTGTGTGGTTTCTTGCTGATTATAACTTATTTGTCAATTCCATAGTGATATTAGTGTCTCCATCAAATTTTCAACATATCTTTGAATCTTTTGTTTTAAATTTATCTTTACCACTTTGGTTATTAGTTGTCTCCATGTCTTTTATAGTTGGGCTTATTAAATTTACAAAGCAATCACATCTGTTGCATAGTATAACACTTACCAATAATTTCACTGGGTTTCTCTTATATTTTCTATTTATAACTCAGGTTTTTGAAATGCTGTGGTTTTTTTTCTCCTTTTTTCTTAGTGACATTTTGGAAGCCTTTTTTAAATCTGTAGTTTTGCTCATTCTTGGTTAGCTTGGTAACTTCTAGAATACTGAACCTTTTTATTCCTTATTATCTAGATTGCTTTTTTTCTAAAAAAAAAAAAAACTAGAGATTTAGGTATCTCATGTTCTGTCTTCTATTCTGTAGCTTTAAGTATAGTCAGGAGGATTTTCCAAAACAGTCACTATCAAGTACTAAGAACCTGTGTTTTCCATTTAAAAAAGAGGCAAGTGTCTTTCATCTGCTTTGAGCTGTAAGTGAAAGAGGAGGCCTATTTCCCTTTGCCAACAAGAGGATAGCCCACCATTTTCCTTCGCCAACACTTCCATTTCTTCCCATCAACCCACCACCCCTCATCTGCAAGGCCCTATCTTTAACATTCCCAGAGTTCCCCAAAACCATACTCTTCTATCCCAGAACTAGGAGTCACAAGACTAAGATAATGAAAAATATCCGAGGCAGGTGACCTTTCCGGCTCGGCCATCCTGTAGATCCCCCACATACTTGCTGACTGATGCAAAGACCTACACAAAACTCTCACCTTTAACTTAGTCTTATACTAACTTCCTCCCCACATGGGGAGCTCATTTTCTTTTCTCTTCTACTTTCCAATAAACTTTTCTATTTTCCATCTCTGAGTCTGAGCATCTTTATTATTCAATATTTTCTTTCTTGAAAATATTGAAGAACCTGAGAATCATAAACACAGTCACCACCACCGGTTCTTCCTCACCTGTATAGCAAGAACATATAGTCCATTCTCCTGGTGTGTTAACTATTGGTTTGTTTTATTTCATTTTATTTTATTTTATTTTTTTATTCTTCAATTTGAAGTTAGGGCTAGAGCGATAGCACAGTGGTAGGGCGTTTGCCTTACAAGCAGCCAGCATGGCCAACCTGAGTTCGATTCCTCCGCCCCTCGGAGAGCTTGGCAAGCTACCGCGAGAGTATTTTGCCCGCATGGCAGAGCCTGGCAAGCTACCCGTGACGTATTCGATATGCCAAAAACACAGTAACAACAAGTCTCATGATGGAGACGTTACTGGGCCCGCTCGAGCAAATTGATGAACAACGGGAGGACCATGACCGTGACTGAATTTGAAGTTGCTCTGGACACTTGCATTCCTTCTTTAACCAGCTTTCCCAGGAACGACAACTGCATTAAGAAAAGACAGGATTCAAGTTGTCTTAAATTCGTTTTGTTTTATTTTTTTCAAAATTACTGGGTAACAGTGAAAGTTCTCAACATTAGAAAGTTTATTAGTGTTCGATTAACAGTTCTGCTTAGAAGTACAGACACTTGATGTTATTACACCTTTTTTAAAATTTCATTCTCTAATTTCTGAGTTATTACCTGGTCCTCTTTTTTTCATATTTGGTTGCTTATGGTAAAGACCTTTTTTCTGTTATAGATTTTTTAATTCATTCATTAGATCCTGAGCTGGGAAAGGAGAATTTACTTAATCAGACTTACTCTCCTATCTTAATCCTAAAACTCTTGTTCATTTCTTTTCAGATAACCCTACTACTATCTTTAGAAAGACAAAACTCTCACATTTTTGGAGGATTACTTACAGCTTAAAGCATCATCGCTTATAATTATTATCTTAATGCCCCAACAGACAGCATTACAAAATGTAACACAGACACTAGAACTGACACTAGAACTGCCTAGGACTTAGAACAGAGAAATTTGAGCTAACTATCTGTGACACACCATTTTGCTAAGTAAACATAAATGGCAAACTCTACGTATCAACTTTTCTTAAAACATGTAAACATGTGAAAAAAGGATGAAAATAAGCCATGCTCTTTGAACCATTAAAGAGAACTTCAAGAAGAATTACATGTACTTATTTATTTTTTTTCCAAAGAAAATGAATTTGAATAAGATGTTCAGGAGTGGTACATTATTGGCTTTTGGTAACAGGAAGAACGATACTTGAAGGTGTGTGTGTGCTATACACACAGGAGGGAAAAGAAAAAACACAAGATGCATATGAACAGACTTGAGCAATCTGTTTGGCTCTAGTAATAGACTGAAGACAAGTGAATAAAAAATGAATCTTTCAGAGGACAAAAATTAAGGAGTCTGAATGGCAACCTTAGAGATTTTATGATTTTAACCTAAAGCTTTCAACATTACGGCACAGATTTGAGGGTATCCCCTATGTCATATTTCATGTCTCTCAGTGGAAATATTTAAATTCTTTTTCTCCATTGGTGGGAGCAGAGGATGAAGTAAGCTCATCCAGTAAGCAAGTGTACCTCATCATTTTGAGCTCAGATTCCAGCAGGTTGACATTAGAAACAAGAGATTAGAGGTGTGAACTTCCTCAATTTATGTTAACAAGGTGCTAAATGCAAAGACCAATTACAGCTACCCCTAACCTCCAACTTCCTGTCCTCTGAATAAACAGCCAATGAGCTTAATCAAGGTATGACCCTTGTCCTGTGGAATTTGTTGGATACTCAGCTGAAACTTACTGTATTCCTAAAAGTTTGGTTTGTAGATTCCTCAGGGTATTGAGGAATTTTGTGAGTTTGTTGTAAACGTCCCAGATGCTTTCCAGAACACCTGGCAATAAATTCCAAACTCTTTGACTTCCCATTTCTTCTGATGCAGGCTTATTAAATATGAAATATTGGATGCTGAAATTCACATAAAACAGCCTAATTAGTAATAAGAGGAAGTGAGAGCAAGGGCACACATGGTAAGAAAGGGATCACGTAGAGGCTAAGGATAGGGATATATGATTGCAAAAACACAGGGAACTCAATCCTTTTCCAAACGTCCTTGCTTGGTAACAATCTCCTTCTGCTGACATTCTGGATTTTTTTCCAGGCTGTTATTTCTCCTCTTCATTGTAAGGTAAGGATAATATGAAGTAGCCCCAGCTATCCCTTCTTCAAATATTAACTCATAAAAAGAATCTAGCATAAGAGATCTGTTCACAGGGAGAAAGTTTTGTTTTCATTTTCCAAATTCCATTCTTATCTTCACTGTATTAGTGTTTTGTGTAGTTTAGGTTCTTAAAGATTCTGAATGGAAGAAATTATGAAAATCATATTGTGTATAAAACATAGTTACTCCAGTCATAAATAGGTGTTGGATAACATTGGGTTGTCCTTGCTCCCCACCCCTGCCCCCGCAAGGAGTGTAAATTAATTGAGTTACTCCCACAACAGTGCCCTGAGGTACACCCAATTTAATCAAACACTAACAATCATATTTTACCATTCTCTTTCCTTTATGTCATTTGCATGGTTTACCAATGTCCTTTTTGTATAAGCACAGGAATACGATTCATGCTATGTTTTGTAATGTGGGAATTAATTCACTCCAAAATAGTATTTACTCCTGGGTATCTGTATTCACTTAAAATAAGCCTCAGCAAAAAAGTATAGTCAAAGTGACATCTGCAATTGTCTGTTCCTTGCAGCACTCTTTACAATAGCCAGAATCTGGAAAAAAACCTGAGTGCCCGAGAACAGATGACTGGTTAAAAAAACTTTGGTACATTTACACAGTGGAGTACTATGTAGCTGTTAGAAAAGATGAATTCATGAAATTTACATACAAGTGGTACTACATGGAAAGTATCATGTTAAGCGAAATGACTCAGAAAGAAAGGGATAGACATAGAAAGATTGTATTCATCTGGGGAACATAAAGTAACAAAATAGGAGACTAACACCCAAGAATGGCTGAGATTAGTACCAGGAATATTACTCCATGGCTTGGAGGCCAACCACACATACTAGGAGAAAAGGAAGCTCAGATAGAGAAGGGAACACCAAATAGAGGTGTTGGGAGGATCCTCCCAGGATGGGAGAAGCATGCGGAAATTAGACTATAGACTAAACATGATTGTCACCCATTGCCTCTTTTGCAAACCACAACACCCAATAAGAGAGAGAGAACAAAAGGGAATGCACTGCCAAAGAGGCAGGGTGGGATGGGGGGATGGGGGGTGAGAGGGATACTGGGATCCGTGGTGGTGGGAAATGGGCATTGGAGGAGGGATGGGTATTTGATCATTGTATAATTGAAACCCAAGTGTAGGATAACACTCCTTTGTCCTTCCTCAGATAGCTTAGGTTTGTCAGGTCACACCCATCTAAGGACACTGAACTTGTAATTGTAACCAATGTCCTTTCTGTGTGGACACAGGAAGACAGCTAATATTATGCTTTGTAACTTGGGAGTTGATTGACTCCGAATAATATTTACTCCTGGGCATCTGATTTCTTGACTCAGTTGCCCTTAGTTCCTAGAACCCCAAAAGCAGGGTCCCGGCGAGGGACTGAATGGACCCAGGGCAAGCAGTGAGCTACCCTGGCATCAAAATGGGCCAGACCAAAGAGCCATGATACTCAACTATAAGTTGAGAGCATGATCATGGACAAATGCTGTCATGATCCAAAAGTAAGTAACGATGAGACTAGGACCCTGCTGGAGCTAGGAAGATTAACCTGGCCTGAAGACTGCGGAATGTATAGTGAGATGTTCTCAGGAAGAACCAAACTAAATTTATATCTCTTACTGTGCTTATACAGAATGACATTGCTAGAAATATTAGAAGTAGATTTATTACAACTATTTGAGTAGATTACTAACTGAGGGAAGAACACACCCTTGTTGGAATCCCACCCTTGAGCAGATCTCCTAGTAAACTGAAGTAATCTCTGTAGATGAGATTTTATCCTTGAGTTAATCTCCTGGAGGAGTGGTCTTACCTCTCTTTGTTGATGCATCAGTATTCAACCCACCTTTATGTCACTGCCTTATGTGACTGCTCTATAAACTAAGACTTAAGCTCAGAGAGGGGAGTCAGAAGCGAGAGAGCTCGGGCTCCAGAGATCCAGAGTCAGAGCCAGAAGGAGAGAGGTTCCAAGATTGGGGTCCAGGAGAGAAGGAGGCAGAGAAAGATAAGAGTGAAGAGGATTGGAATAAACTACTATTGATATCAACCGGCCTGGCCCTCGTTTCTTCTTCTGTCTGCCTTTGGCCAACAGCCATTCCGATCCAGGCCACACACAGCGGCTCAAGAGCACCAAACGCGGGCGGTGAGACAGTGCCATCCATTGAGCCCGTGAACACACAACCTTCGGCGTGATAACATTTTACACCCAAGCACAAAAATGTGTAAGTCTGCAACTGTACCTTATGATGTCTCACTATTAAAAATAAATAAATAAATAAATAAATAAAAATAAAATAAGCCTCAGTTACCCTTACTTCCAATCATTCTAAAAGCAGGGACTGACGAAGAGACTGGATGGACCCAGAGCAAGCTGTAAGCTACCCTGACATCAAAACAAAACAAACTACTGCTATAAGAAGTATAATAAGTTAAGAGCATGGTCATGGGACAAACTCTGTCATTACCTTAAAAGAAGTAACTTAATAAGGACCCCTTCTGGGATTAGGAAAGACTAACCTGGCCTAAGGACTCTAGTCTGGAATATATAGCAAGATGTCCGTAGAAGAACCAACCTTTAAACTTAATATATCTCTTACTGTGTTCATACAAAATGACTAGAAATACTATAAGTAAATTTACTATGATTGTTTAAATGGATTACTAGCTGAGGAAAGTATAAAGCAATACACCCTGGATGGAATCCTGCCCTTGAGCGGATCTCCTAGTAATCTGGAGTTCTGAACCCTTAGATGAGACTTTTTCCTTGAGTTAATCCCTATAACTTCCCTTGAAGGAGTGGCTTTACCTCTGTTTGTTTTTATGACAATATTCAACCCTACCTCTATGTACCCCCATGCTTCGTGATTTCCATGTAACTACGCTGTAAGGGGAGAGTGGGAACTATTAAGAAGATAAGGACTAGATGAGAGAGAACTAACAGGACTTTGAGGTATGAAGAGAGTAGGACGATACAACTATGATGACTGGGACTATGACCAAAACTACAACTGCGATTCTGCAGTAAAAAAGATCAAACTGCACTGGGGAGGAGAGAGAAATAAACTGACTTCTGACCAGCTTGGGGCCCAGTTCATGTTTCTCCTTTCCCTTGGTCCTTAGTCCGTCCATTATCATGGGCCAGCAACGCTCCGGTCCCCCTCGTGTACTCACGCCTTTCTTTGGAAATTCACAGTCAGGGAACATCACATAATCCATAAAATGTTCCTAACCAGTCCTGAAAGCAAAATAAAGATTATATCAGAATGTAAATCTTTTAAATCCATGCATTTCTCATAGAAAGATATTTTAGTAAGGGTACTTTGTATCTCAAGTCTCATTACCCTGTGTAACTCTAAGAGTCCTACTTATTCTTCCAAACCAACTGTGTACACAATTGCCCTGAGAAATCTGTACAGTTAGTTCCCTGCCCTTCCCTCACACACCAAGTCTAGGCTTTTAATTTTTCAGTTTAAATTGAAAGTATATAATCAAAAGGAAATACTGTACTTTGATATAGGGCCAATGTTATTAATATGTTATGAAAGAGTCAGACATATAGAAGAGGAGTATGTGTTGAATTGCTTAAGACTCAATTATATTAGCTTAACATGAAAAATATGTGTTTCCATGGACAACTGATGAGAGAATGTTTAATTCATAGTATGATTTAGTATTTTTTTTTAAATAATGAATATCTGGGGCTGGAGCAATAGTAAAGTGGGTAGGGTACTTGCCTTACATATGGCTGAGCCAGCATTGATCCCCACCAACCCATATGACTCCCAGACCCCTCCAGGGGTGGTTTCTAAGCACAAAGCCAGGAGTAAGCCCTGACTACCTCTGTTTTGGCTTACCACCCCTCCTTCCTGCCCCCACTTATCCCCCTACACACACACAAGTAAATGTTTTGAAAATAAAATAGTAATGGATTTGTATGTGATTGATATGTTTAGTTATATGAAGACAAAATTTCATGCAGCTGATGGATTAGCCCACTTTCTCATCTTTCCCACTACCAGTTCTTGGGGGGTACTAATATTTACAATGTTAACATTATATTTTTCTTTGATTCTTCCTATTGGACTTGTTAGAAAATAGGAAATAAAATTATGATCTTTTCATAACTGGTAAACTCTCCTTGAAGTGAGTATGAAATTAATAAAAATTAGGATTTATTTCCTAGACCTTAATCAACCTTTTCTGTAATGACAACAAATAGAAAATATTTAGTGGGTAGAAAATATTTAGTGGGTGGGCTAAATCACTCATCCACTACTGTAAACACAGAGAGGAATTATAAACTCTAATCTTAGAATCTTGGCCAAGGAGGATTTTTGTGCCATTGGTAATATTTTGCAGAGTTGGATACCATTTTGCTGTGGTTGCACAGAAGCAGAGGTATTTGCTATAGGCATCTAGTTATCAGATTAGAAATACTATTAAACCTATTCAGTACACAGAACAACTCTCATTAAAAATAAAAATTATCTGGTCTAAAATCACAGTAGTATCAATGTTCTAAAATCAGTCTAGAAGAAAAAAGGATATAAATTATGAGTTGAGTATATTTTTGTTATAAAAAATAAATCCATTCATAAGGAGAGTTTAAGTCATGCATGCTATATGTATCAGAAAACATAGTAAAATATTTAACTCAAATTAAGAGTTAACGGAAACTTTCTCAGAGAAATAATCCCTGAGATGGAAAAGTTGAATGCTGGGAAAGAGAATAAAGTTAAAGGATAGCGAGAATAGAGGGATATGGCTGGAGTGCTTGTAAAATGGATAGAAGGTGCTTGTGCATGCACTGAGCCTGGATTTGAGCTCTACTATCACATATGGTCTCTTAAATCAGCTAGGAGTCATTCTTGAGAGCAGAAATAGGAGCAACCCCACTGGGTACCCTACTCCCATATTTTTTTTTTAGTTTAGGGGAGAGAGAGAGAGAGAGAGAGAGAGAGAGAGAGAGAGAGAGAGAGAGAGAGAGAGAGAGAAACAGAGACAGAAGAGATGAAAGGAATAAATGAAGAATCAATTTTGGGGTCCAAAGTGATAGTAGATTGAATAAGACATACATGCCTTGCATATAGCTGACCCAGGTGTGGTCCTAAATGCTTCATCTGAACACACAAGGAGTGATCCCTGCATGCAAAACCAGGAATAAGACCTGAGCACAGCTGGTTGTGGTCCAAAAATTTTAAAATGCAAAGTTTGTATAAGAAAGATAAACCATGCCAAAATAAAGGAAAGTACTAAATAAATTCATATATATGAAGAATTTGATTTGATATTAACTGATTTTCAGGTAATAAATGGTGAGAGGAAAAAGAGAGTAATGTTGATGCTAAGCCACTCAAATTCTTAAACTTCTCAGAAAGGAATCTCTAGAAATGATTAAAACAGCATAGAGATTTTGCGATCGAGATCTCAAAAATCTTGCATGTGAAAGCTTTAATATAATATAATGCTCTAAGTGGGAAATGGTAATAGTAGACCCCCCAACTCACACACAAAAGATTTCACAGTTTCATAAGTGAAAGCTGTATTATAACTTAGTGCTTTAAGCATTATGAAACAGGTACATACTTATAAAGGTGACCTGTCACAAACAATGTCCTCCCATTGTTCATCAATTTGCTCAAGCGGGCCCAGTAACGTTTCCATTTTGAGACTTGTTGTTACTGTGTTTGGCATATTGAATATATACTCTCGGTGGCTTGCCAGGTTCTCCAAGAGGGGTGGAGGAATCAAACCCGGCTCAACCAGGCTGGCTGCGTGCAAGGCAAATGGCCTACCACTGTGCTATTGGCTGGAGTGATAGCACAGTGGTTAGGGCACTTGCCTTGCAAGCAGCCAACATGGCAGACCCGAGTTTGATTCCTCCACCCCTCTTGGAGAGCCCGGCAAGCTACTGAGAGTATCTCGTCCACATGGCAAAGCCTGGCAAGCTATCCATGATGTATTCAATATGCCAAACACAGTAACAATAAGTCTCACAATGGAGACGTTACTGGGCCTGCTGGAGCAAGAATGTGAGGAAATAAAGGTGAAAAGAGACTATAAATGACAGTAAAATAAACAAAATCAAGGGTGAAAATCTTTTCAAAGACCATACCATGGTTACACTTAAGAAATCCTAAATGAGTCACAGAAAGTCAGATAATAGTGAAAAATATTTAAAGGTTTATTTCAAACAAAGAGAGAGGTACACATAGCAGAAGGAAGGTCTGAGGAAATTTGTAATTTGAAAAGTCCAGAATGGGTCTCAGAGATTACACTGGATGAAGGGAATGGTGACGGGTGAGGCTGGAAAGAGGCTATAAGGGTTAGAAAACTGTCAAGTTATGTGGTAATATCAAAAGGTGGATTGATCCTTGGATGCTATCACAGAGAATAAACAGAGTCAATTCCTCAAAGTTGTGCCTTAGGAAAATCAGTCTGTCTCGAGAACATAGATGGAAATAGCTAGCTTAGAGTCAAAGACAGATAACTAGCGAAGAGTTAAGGAAAACACTTGGAAGATCTTGAAGTTCATTGCAAAATAATAGTTGGCTCCACTGAATCCTCCTCCGTTCCATGAATATGCTAGTTCTTTCAAAATCATTATCACTTTAAAAATCTGAAGGACACTTAATATCTGCATGATATATATGTTCAAGTGATTCTCTTAAGAATTTCAACTTTCTAGAAAATAGCATACATGCAGTTCAATCAAATATGGACAATGAACTCCAGAACTTACAGGGAAGGTGGAATGTGCATATATTAATGCTAACCTGAGGTGAGAAATCATCACTCCATGAAAATGGTAGTTATTTTGCAGGGTGAATTCAGAGCAGAGAAAAAAAGTTCTGGGTAAAGAACTTGAAATAAAACAAGATTTCATTCCAGTGATAGCAAAGAGCAAACACTAATATGATAATTCATATGAAGGAGCAGTGGTGGTTATTTAGCATTTAATAAGCAGATAGTGCTTCATGGACACTATCTCATTTAAGTCTTTTAAGTCTTCAGTGTTGGGTAAACACTGCATATACCTACTTTCTATTTTACAGATGAGGAAGTTGGTTTTTATAGAGGTTTAAGGGATTTGTTAAAGGTTATTACACCATCACATGAAAAAATCAGGAATTAATCCAAGTGTCAATAAACAAACATTTTGAAAGATTGAGAAAGGAGGAACCAGCTTCTCCCACAGAGGAAAGAATGTCATTATGATCATTGAAATAGGACATCCAAGGGAACATGTGGAGAAAAGAAAATAGTTTAATTTATCAAGAACATCGGTTGTATAAGTGACACTTAAACATATTTCCCAAGTCATGTGAACAAACACCTGAGCACATTCATAATATAGATTTTTTATTTGGAGTTGAACATGAGTAAATGCAAAATAGTATAACTAGGAGGAAGCATAGACAGGCTTCTACTGCTTTATTTAGGCGCTCTGAGGTGGGCCATCTTGAATAGTTTAGAACAATTATTTGATCACACATATCCTAATTGACAAAGAATGTTAATAGTATCTTCAAAATCCCTCATTCCCTAGCTACTAACCAAGCATGCATGGAACATATGCCAAAGACAGCTTGGAAACTTCCAAAAGGGTTGGAAACAGAAATTGCTATTAGTCTGTCTATGTGCTGCATCTAGAGTTGGCATCACCAGCAGCCCCTGTTCCTGCCAAAGGGCTCAGGTGGCATTCTAAAGGGACCACTTATAACACCATGTGATGGTTTGTATTCCCTTCAAATTCCGAGACAAAAATAGACATCAAGTCTGTGATGTATATTTAACCCTCAATTGAAAAAGAGAAGAATTGTTCCAAGGTGCTGCTTTAGTAGTTAATGACAGGAGGTTATGTTCCCAATTGAGTTAAAATGATTCTACCACTTTTGGGGGTAATCTGGCCAACTTCTTCTAATATATCTCATTGAATATGTCCTGTGCCTTGCAAAGTGAGAATAGCAAAGTACTCTGGGTAAAACCATTGCTCTTCATACCCTATGCACTCTCTAATCCAGTTTTCCCACCTCAGCACAATCTTCCAAGTCTGATCTTCCAATCCATTGCTCATTTTTTGACTTACATCTATTTATTTTCTGATTATTTTAGTTGCCATTTCTTTAAGTTTTCTTTAATTTTTTTATTGAGTATATGTGAGATAGATCATTACAGAACTGTTCATGATTGGCTTTTTAGTCAAACAATGATCCAACACCCATCCCTCCACCAGTGTTCGTTTCCCACCACCAATGTCCCCCATTTCCCTTACACTCCCTTTCCCCAGACTGCCTCTATGGCGAGCACTTTTCTTCTTTCTCTCTCCTCTTTTATGCATTATGGTTTGCAATAAAGGTACTAAAACATCATTGTGTTTGTTCCCGAAGTTCAGTTTTATTAGGAAGGTAAGACTGGAGTAGCTTTTTTAACTGGGTGTGCAAATGATTGCCAAGGCTTCTGAAAGTACAGGGATATGGAGAGACATAAACCATTCTGACCCTGAGAAAGCCTGGAGATTTCAGTCACAAAACCTACTTACCCAAGTTTTCAGCAGATTTTATCTTGTGAGTTCAGACCCGAGATGGTGGAGTCTAGACAGGGGCATGGTGGCAATTTTGGTTTAGGAAAGCAAGAGGCTATGAAGGGCTTTTCTTGGGTGGGCAACAAGCAAACCCACCCCTCTCCAATTTATCTGCATCTGTTCAGCCTTGTTTGGGGCCAAGATTAACTGTGGCTTTGATCTATTTCAAGATTCATTTATTGGTCTCTGAATTAAGGTCAATAAATGAGCTCATATAGCCGAGGCAGAACTGGTTTGTGGGCATGTCTCCCACATACCCAATTGTTGACCATTTGATTTTTCGGGAAACTTGGTCCTGAATTGGTGGGGTCTGACCAGAGGCATAGCGGCAATTTTCAAGTAGCAAAAATCCTGAAGGCACCATCAAACTGCTGATACACTTGCCGAATAGATACAAGCTAACCTACTGGCAGCACCATGTTCCCCACCCACCCCCCAACCCCCAACATACCCATTGCTCATTTTTACCATTATCTTCTATCCTAAGGTATTACTCATTTTCCTTAGTCAATAACCTCTTCTGCAGTCTGGGTTCCCAAATCAACTTCAGGCAGGCTTACTTTTTTCCCTCAATAGATTCTTCATAAACACTTAGTGCTACTCCTTATTCTTAAGTCCTACGTGCAGGAATACTGCAAAAAACAAAAAAAGCAAATGCTGTAAATCTCATTTAACACATGATTGTTATATGTGTCAGTTTTGTCAATTAGATTTTTATTTTTGCTTTTTTTGGGTCACACCTGGCTATGCACAGGGGTTACTCCTGGCTCTGCACTCAGGAGTTACTACTGGTGATGCTCAGGGAACCATATGGGATGCTGGGAATCGAACCTGGGTTGGCCACATGCAAGGCAAACGCCCTACCCACTGTGCTATCTCTCCAGTCCCTCAGTTAGATTTCATATTTCTAAAAGCTAGTGCCAGATCACAGGTATCTAATGTCAGCACAGAAGTTAACACAAAACAAAAATAAGTGGCTAAATAAAATTTTGGAAAGCTCTTTTAAAAAAATACTCCCCCATTTCCCCCCATACATATAGGCGCTAATACACCTTTATAGCAGTCCACATGAGTAGACTGATAAATTATTCTATTTCTTTACAAAATGTGAATTATCAAGTCAGATCAAAGATCAAATCCTGACTTTTACTATGTAGCTGTTCTACTTTTGCAAATTAATTAAGCATTGCAAAATAAAACCATTAATAATGGCCACCTTGTGGAGTCTTTGTTAGATCTAATTGAGATAATAAATGTGAGGGCCTCATCCTTGTGCCTGGTATAAACTAAGCTCAATTAATATTACTTATTAACATAATTCTTCTAATTAATAATCAGGTAAATCTCTTTGGTATTCAATCGCCAAGGCGTGTTTTGTTCAAGGAGGTTTTAGATTATTGCTTTATCCTCTTCCTTCCCCTGGAGTGATAAAATGGGCTTTTTAAAGTACAAATTGATCTTCTCCTAGGTCTTTCACAAACTCTTTCTTGATTATAGCAAGCCATGATTTCACACTTGAATATGCATAAGGACTGGGACTCAGAACTCATTTTTTTGTTGTGATATATGGCTTCTTGAACTATAGAGAAGAAATCAGGAATAAAATAAGGAACTGGATAAGAATAACACCTAAGTCTTTCCATCATATACATGGGCCATAAGAACTGGAAACTCTAAAGAAAGTCTGTAGGTAGGTAGGTAGTTTGTATCTTTAAACTTAAAAAAAAAATGGCCTTCAGTATAAACTAATTCACAATATTTCCACATATCACTCAGATATCACGCAGATTAAATAATTTTTGAAAGTTTGTCACATTTGTGTTATTTATCTCTTTTTCCTTTCAAAAATATTACATGCCTATATATTTTTATTTTATTATTTTTTAAACATCCAAGTTTAATTTAATTTAATTATTTCTGGGTCACACCTGGCAATGCTCAGGGGTTACTCCTGGCTCTAAAGTCGGAAATTAATTACTGGCAGTACACAGGTGGACCATATGGAATGCTGGGGATTGAACCCAGGTTGGCCGCGTGCAAAGCAAATGCCCTCCTCACTTTGGTCCTCACCAATATATCTTTAAAGAAGACATACATTGACATTCAGTTATATGTAGTTGACTAAGAATAAATTATCACAAATCATTTCATTATAACTAAGTGTAATTATCAATATTTCCCCTATCCAATTTCACATTTGGTAAATTATATCAATATGTGTTGTATGCGTCTGTTCATACCAAGGTCTAGACAAGATCTTTCTACTCAGAAGAATGATCTCTCACAATTCTGTCTTATATAGCAGGCTTTTTCTGGTTATCATATAACTTGTCGCTTCAAGTAGAAATTAACTCTCGAGATTTTATTATATTATGTTTCATTTTGTTTTGTTTTCAAGGACCAGCTTGTAAGAAGTGGCATCAAGGGACAGAGTACAGAGGTTTATATCTGCCTGGCCTGTGCTGACCCTGGTTTGATCCTTAACAGTGTATATGTTTGCTTCAGGACCATCAGAATTTACCCCAAGAACAGAAACAGGAGTAAGTCCTGAGCATGTTAGGTGTGGCCCCAAATTTTAAGAAAAATATTAAGTGAACATAAATTTAACACATCCAAACACACATGTATTTATCTCACTTTTGGTGGTGAGATTAACGTAATTCTCATATAAAAATTTTCACTCACTAGTGACAATTGCCTAGATTAATTACTTTGAGGATGCAAAATGATTGTTTTAATCCTTATATCATTTTATTTGTTTGCTGGGAATTTGCTCCCCCCAAATAGTCCTTCAATAGGACTTGTACTAACAAGTCCTATTTCATGTCATCAAAATTAAAATCACATGGGGGTGGGTGGGGGAAGAGTAGAAGAAATGCTTGCTTATTTCCTTTAAAGCATAGTTATGTTTGTTTGTTTATTTGTTTGTTTGTTTGTTTGTTTGGGACCACACCCAGCAGTGTTCAGGACTTACTTAAACATGGCTCTGAGCTAAGGGATCAGTCTGGGTGGGGCTCAGGTACAAGGGGTGACAGAAATTAAACCAGGGTCAGCTACAAGAAGGCAAGTGTGTGTTTTCAGAAGGTCCAAGGGCACTCTATCTCTCCCACCGCCCACATTCGGGTAGTCTCAAGCAGTTTCTCCCACCCCAGGGAGGTTGATGGCGATGGGCAGGTGAAGCAATGAACGAGGGCCAGGCTGGTCAGTATCAATTGTAGTTTATTCCAATCTTCACTCTCAACTCTGATTCTGCCTTCTGGAGCCCAAGCTCCTGAGCCCAAGCCTGCACCTCAGCTTGAGCCTCTGCCTGAGCCTCAGGCTGAGCCTCAGTCTCTGCTCTCTCGAGCCCAAGCCCCCTTCAAGCTTACAGCCTTAGTTTATATAGCAATTATATGACACAAAGGTGGGTTGAACATTAAGAAATCAGCAAAGAGAGGTAAGACCACTGTTCCAGGAGATTAACTCAAGGACAAAGTCTCACCTAAAGAGATTTATTCCAAATTACTAGGAGATCTGCTCAAGGGTGGGATCCCAACAAGGGTGTATTCTTTCCTCAGCTAGTAATAGTTGTAGTAAGTCTACTTCTAATATTTCTAGCAATGTCATTCTGTATGAGCATAGTAAGAGATAAACTTACAGTTTGGTTCTTCCTGAGGACATCTCACTATATATTCCACTAATATATATATCATATATAATATATATATGTATATATATATATATATATATATATATATATATATATATATTACAGTCCTCAGGCCAGGTCAGTCCTCCTAGCCCCAGCAGGGTCCTAGTCTCATCGTTACTTATTTTTGGATCATGTCAGCATTTGTCCATGATCATGCCCTCAACTTATAGTTGAGTATCGTGGCACTTTGGCCTGGCCCATTTCGATGCCAGGGTAGCTCAAAGCTTGCCCTGGGTTCATTCAGTCCCGCGTCAGGACCCTGCTTTTGAAGTGCTAGGAACTAAGGGCAACTGAGTCAAGAAATCAGATGCCCAGGAGTAAATATTATTCGGAGTCAATCAACTCCCAAGTTACAAAGCATAATAGTAACTGCCTTCCTGTGTCCATACAGAAAGGGCATTGCTTTAAGGCAAACTATGCAAAGGACATATCTTACAAGTTCAGTGTCCTTAGAAGGATCTGATCTTACAAGCTTAACAGAATCTGATTAGGGAGAAAAGGTGATTAACTGGCTGGGGAGGAGAGCACAGAGAAGAGTTTACAGATAAACAGGAATGGGATTGACTCAGGAGCATTTTGATGGGTGTAACCGATAAACCTGAGCTCCCTGTGGCAATGTTATTCTACAGGCAAGAACCATACCAGTGAGACTATCTCCCCAGCACCTAAAATGTGCTTCTTTTTAGAAAAAGGGATAAAATTCCTACTAATTTTTAATAATAATCAATAAAAAGGAAGCAAATCGTCTTTTTGATTTGAGTTATTTTGATGTTATTTCAAATTCTTTCATTACTAATGCTACTATATGCTTAAATTACTTGCAACAGATTTAATCCTTGCTTCTGATTCATTGTGAAATTTCTGTATTTCTTAGAGCGATTAATGGATATATTCCATTGTCATTTAGAAAACATGGTTACATTAGTGATAACTTTCATGGTTTTCATGAATGAAGTCATTATACCTTCATCATCACAAAAGTGCCCCCATCCACTCCCACTGACAGTCCTTATGATACTTTTAGTGTACCTTATTGCACCTCTTTCTTCACAATCCTTCCCCTACCTACTAGTGTTTCTGACAACCAGCTTTCATTCTGCACAAGAAGCCTCAAACTCATCTTAAATAGCTCCTGCTTCGACTTAAAACCAATTATGCCCAATAATCACTCAGATCTTAGTAGATTGTATTATATAGGAAAAACGGTTTGGGTATTGTGTGTCTTTTTGTTTGTTTTTTTTTAGCGCCACTGGCAAAACTGGCAGGCTACCCAATGTAGCCTGCCCACACGGCAGAGCCTGGCAAACTCCCCCTGGTGTACTCAATATGCCAAATACCAGTAATAATGATGGGTCTCATTCTCCTAACCCTGAAAGAGCTTTGAATATCGCACTTTTAAAAAAATTCTCAGGGCTAGGACGAAGGAGAAGTTACTGGGGCCTGCTCAAGGCAATCGACGAACAACAGGATGGTCATGCTCATGATTTTAGCACCACAGTCAGAGGTTTACTCCTGGATCAGGGTTTACTCCTGGTTCTGCACTCAGGGATCACTCCTGAAGTACTCGTGGAACTAAATAGGGTGCCAGGGATAGAACCTGAGATGACCATGTGTAAGGCATATATCTACTATATTATTGTTCTGGTCCCGATGCTGCATATCCTTAATTACTGCTGAAATTCCAGAGCTTCTAGGTGTTTCTATTAGCTAGAGCTAGAAAGCAGGTATTATTTTACCCTTAAATATATATTAACTTAAATCAACTTTATATTTAAGAATATATTTGTATTTTTCTTTCACATTGATAATATTAACATAATTATTAAATTTTGATTGTATATAGACATAAAAATGTATTCTTAATATAAGAGTATATATTTTAAAGAAATATCACGTTATTTAATACTTTCTAGAATTATGTGATAGTGATATTAATTTTCTTTTACATTCCATTATAGGGGTCCCTTGGATGGGGGTGGGTTGAGTTTCCCACCCCGCCCTGAGCAGAGCCCCAGCAGCCAAAGACCTCTGGAACCAGCCATAGCTGAGACCACTTTCCACACATTCTGACAAGCTTCACACATGAAGGAACCAGTAGAGGAAGCCAGGTGTGTGGCACATGGGGCTGAGATATCCAAGCCTGCTCGGATAGGGATTGGGCCTCCTCCACCCAGATTCCCCATCTTCCAGTAGCTAAGCATTACACCCACCAACTGACTCTGGCACCGTGTTATTCCATCAACGGCCAAGACCCAGGGACTATAAAAGCCAGATCCTGGAAGCACGCAGCCGTGAACCTCTTATTGTCTAGTTCTCACTCTTGGAGAACTTGACAGGCTACCTCATGTATCCTGCCTGCACGACAGAGTCTGGCAAGCTCCCCATGGCGTATTCGATATGTCAAAACCCAGTAGCAATGATGGGTCTCATTCCCCTGACCCTGAAGGAGCCTCCAATGTGTCACCTGCCAAAATATCTGGGCTAGGACAAATGGAGACGTTATTGGTGCTGCTCTAGGAAATCGATGAACATCAGGATGACAGTGATACAGTGATACAGAAAAATAAAAACAAATTTTTATGCTTTAAAAATGGTTCAAATAATCCCCCCTATGGGCTGGCTAAGTTACCATTCTAAGTATACTGTGAAGTTTTTTCTTCCATAAAGCATAATGTATAGGAAATCTCTAGAACATTTTTATCTCATATAATTGAAATGTTGCATTTTCAAGCAGCAACTTCCCATATTTTAAAATGCATAGTGATCATGTATTTTTCCCTCAACAGTACCTAGAATAGTTACTTACACCTGGAATGTAAACACCTGCTTCATAATAACCTTCTATAAAGAGTTGTTTAGAAGCTATAATAAAATACGCCTAGAAGAGGTAGTTATCCACTGCTATTATTGTTATATATAGCACTATGCTCAGTCCAAGTGAAAGATATAGGATGGTATCAGATATTCTTAGCCTAGTATAACCAGAATGTCTATTGGGTCTGCTAACATAATTATATAATGTTGATATGTGTAAAAGCATTGAAATTAAAAAAAATAAATTGTATTGAATTTAAATAATGTACCATCATCAAGATATTTTTCATACTTAATATCAGTCACCTTAGGTGGGAGAATCAAGATGAGGTCACCATCCCTTCAAATTTATTTACAGTTCCAGTAGTAAGTAATTGGCCTATGAGCTCATTCAAATTTATCTGATGGGAAAATACAGTCCTTACACTAGACTTGTAATAAAAATTCAGAATAATATTAGCGTCTTCAGTCAAAAAGGCAGAGTGGGTTAAATAGTGCGGCTCTTAAATAGCTTTGCAAGTGGAGAGCAGATAAAGCATTTAGAGAAACTTGCTCTGTTTATGAAGTCATGTAAGATGCTCAGGACAAACAAGACTTTTGTGATCCCTTCTGCAAACGTTAAGGTTTTTTTCTGATTTATCCAACAATTTTTGAGCATGACTTATCAGATAAATCCATTTCTTTGGTGTTTTAAAAGCAGATTACATTCCAATGGAGATGACAAACTATTTAATCCAGAGAAAAATTCATGCTCTGAAGAAAAATACAGCATGACTCTGGGAATGGTTGTCATGTTTTCTTTGGGAAGGCAGGTTCAGGAGAGATTCTGAACAGAGATCTGAATGACATGATATGGTAGAAGTAAGTTTTTAGGGAGAGAAGAAAAAGCAAATATACAAAGGCACTGAGGCAAGAACAATATGGATTATACTTCACAGACTCTGAGATGAGTTTCCCTCATTCCCTGCTGTCCAAGATTCTATTCCCGCATGTTCTATTAATTTTACAAAGAACCTATGATGTGCCTTCAATAAAAGAATATGATAAAGGGGGTGGGATATCATTCCTTGATAAAATTATTCTTCGTGGCAAAGATGGCAGGCTGTTAATTTTATGTTTATATCCATCAAGCAGAACAGAATGAAAGTTGCCCCTGCAGGCTTTGGACATGTTACAGGTGACTATGTGGAAAGTCAGTGACAAAGAACCATAGAGGACTTCACAAACTTCAGGTCTCCTTCCTACAACTTCACAGATCTGAATCCTGGCAATAGCCACAATGAGTCTGGAAGAACTCTCCTAAGACCAGATAAGAGCCTGATTACAACTTTGAGGTATGCTAAGCAGAGCAGCAAGATGTCTAGATTCTGACTCCAAGAAACCATAAGATAATAAATATGCGTGGCTTTATTCTGCTCAATATTGGAAGGTTGTTGCATAGACATAAACATTAGCTTGTTCCAGAGAGAGCAGGATGGGAAGTTTTCTAGAGAGCCTGAAGATTATGAGGGCCATGTGATACGTGTGAGTCACATACGGCTCTCATCACTTACCCACCTGTCTTCCAAGACCACAAAACTGAGAGCAGGAATTTAGCCATGTCTGCAGCCACTTGAAATCGCATGGCATTGAAGCAGTAACTGGCAGATTCACATCACTGAGTAAATCAAGTCAAGCACGTGTGTTCAATTAAGTAGGTCACATTGGAGGAGGTATGGGAAGGTATTGATCTCAGCAGTTTGTTGGAGGAGTGATGCTTCTCCACCCACAGTGTTCGATCTTGTGTTAATAGCCCTTAAAACTTGCCAAAGTTGTCATAAATGTGGAAACCAGAAACACAATCAAAAGGAAACTTAAAAGATGGGCTGAAATGGGGGTTGCTGAATATGATTTTTTTCCAACAGAAAAAAGGCATTAGAGTAAGATTGGGGAAAAAAACTGATTTAATTCGGGGCTTGTCAGTAGAACTGTGTAGATTTGCTTGATTACTAATTACAAGTATAATGAAAGAAGCTAATAATTGGTGTCTGGCATATAGAAACTCATATTTCCCTCTCAATTCTGTAAACCTGTAACAGTAAACTAACCGTCTTTGAATTCTAGATATAGAGGTCACAAAACTTTTCTGGCTTGTAAAGGATTTTAAAGGTGTATTTTTATAAAGGTTTATATATTAATCAAATATGCAAAATACAAGATACGGGAAGTAGGGATGCGGCCTTGATACTGGACAGGCCTAGTTGGCAAAAAATGAGTGGGCATTTGGCCACAGAACCAAATGCAAACCCTGGTAAACATCAAGAAAATGAGACCTCATTCCAGTAGCTCCAAGAAAGCAATTTCTTCAAACCAGAAAAAAATGAACTTAAAAACAGATTTCCCCCCCAAATTTCTTGCTAAGACTTCAAAGTTTCTAACAGTTTGATTTCTGCATGATGACCTTGAGTCATCATGGTACTTCCACTACCTCCACTACCCAGCCGCCACCATGCTCTGAGACGCTTTCCTGACACATTAAGACACTTAATACACATCTTCCAAGATTACTGCACCATATTTTACAGGGTTCAAATATGGTTTGAACCATGGGAACACCTGCAAGTGTGATTAGAGATCGCCCTAAAGCCTCTATCCCTCTTGGAGAGCCTGACAAGCTACTGAGAGTATACCACCCACACGGCAGAGGCTAGCAAGCTATCCGTGGTGTATTTGATATGCCAAAACCAGTAAGTACAATGGGTCTCATTCCCCTGACCCTGAAAGAGCCACAAATACAGCAGTGTTAAGAAGGATGAGGAAGGAGAGGCTGATTAAATCTCAAGGACAAACTAGGCTGCCAAAATAAAGAAGGACAAAAATGACTGTCTGTAATTTCAATGCACATACGCTGGCATCAGATGCATCCATCGAGGACCTGATGGTGCAAGCACAAAATATCAAGAACAACATCATTGGTCTGACCAAGACGAGAAGGCATCAATCACATCATACCATTTTCAACACTGGAGAAGAACTGTTCCTCGGAACATGTGACAAAAGAGGCATTGGTGGTGTCAGTGTCCTTATCAACATGAACTTGGCCATGAGGATTGATTAATTTGAATGCCTAACAACGCAAATTGGATGATTCCATTTGAATAGATGGGGCTCACTGCCGGCAGTTTCTATCTTTGTTGTCTACGCACCAACATACAATTATGATGAAGGAGAAATTGAGAAGTTCTACATGGAGCTGGAGAAGTTCTATAAAGAAGACCACACCTTCTACAAGATCATTGTTGGTGATTTTAATGCCAAGATAGGAATGAGAAGATCAGCCGAAGAACTCCAGATAGTGACCCATGGCCTAGAATGAACGAACAGGGTGAGAGACTGTCTCTCCTGAAGGCCGAATCTAAATGTTGACATGGGAGTCTCTGAGTGGATGGTTCCACAACAAAATTGACCACATCATATTCAATCAACGGTTTTGTCTGACCGATGTCACTATTGTCCCAAAATTCCAAACAGAATCGGACCACCATCTCTTTTGTGCAAAATTCTACTTCATGGAGCAGGGAGAAAGAGCTGCAAAGTTTTAGAAGAGAACTCCCAGACCGACCACCAACTGGAGCTCTTTGGCCCTAATTGCAGCAATATGGGAAGATGCTGTCGTTCGTTAACAACATTGATGAAGAATACAATCAATTGGTTCAGAACCTCCATGATTGTGCTAGAAACGCTGAGAGATAGCCACAAAAAGATGCCTTTCTTTGAAAACTCTTGAGCTCACTCACCAATGTGGCTTGGCATAAGCCTCAGGCAACCGCAAGCGAACTCCTGAACTCGCAAAGCAGTGCTGAGAAGTGATCAAGGAGGACCTCAAAGAGAGAAGAGCTGCAGTGCTGGCAGATGCAACAGAAGCAGGAAAAGCATTTGCAATGCCCACCTCTCCTTTGTCAACTACAAGACCAAGATGATTGTCCTCCAACGTCAATGGATCTATCACAACGTCCAATGGATCTATCACATCTTCCAGAAGGGCAATAGAGAAGATTATCCAAGACTTCTATTCTGATCTCTTCGATAGCCACGTCCACCTTCCCACATACCAAATTCCGCAGTATGGATATGCCATCCCCAAAGTTCTCCCTTCCAAAATGCGACACACCATTTCATCGGTAAAGAAGCGAACAGCACCTGGCCCAGACAAGGTCAGACCGAACACCTGAAGAACTTGCCATCAGTACTCATCAATATACTGGCTCAGCTCTTCACATGCTACCTGTCTGAATGCAAGGTTCCATCCTAATGGAAAACCAGCGGACTGTACCACAGTACAGACAGAAGGGAGACATCCACGACATTGGCAACTATCACCTGATCTGCCTGTTTTCTGTTGTCTACAAGCTGTTCACTTGAGTCATCCTGAATAGGATTGGTAGAACACTAGATGAAGGAGAACTGTGCGAGCAAGCTGGGTTCCAAAAAGGAAGCCAGCACAATCAACCATATCCACACGATAACCAAGCTCATTGAGGTTTTTCGGGAGTTCAAAATGCCGCTCTGTCTAGCGTTCATTGATTTAAAGAAGGCCTTTGATTATTTTGAGATGGAAGCGGTCATCGAAGCCCTAACCAATCAGGGTGTTCAAACTCAAAACATCAGGATCCTCCGTGAGCTGTATTACGGATATACTACCAGGCTCTCACCATTCTACAGGGAGGTGATCATTGACGTCAAGAGAGGGGTTCCGCAGGGTGATGCCATTTCACTGAAACTTCATGCGATGACTGGAATGGGAATGAATGGGAGTGAAGATAGATGGTTGGCAATTACAGCACCTCTGCTTCACTGATGACATCGCTCTAATAACACCAAATATTAGCCAAGCAGCACAAATGCTGGCCATCTTTAACAGTGAGTGTGGAAAGGTTGGACTGCAGCTGAATCTCACGAAGACAATGTTTATGAGAAACGGTTTTGTTCCTGATGTTCCATTTGATCTCAATGGAATAAACATCTCTGAACACAACAGTTATGTGTACCTAGGTCGAGAAGTCAACATGATGAATGACTTGGCACCTGAGATGTGCAGGAGGAAGAGAGCATCTTAGAACACTTTCAAGAGCACCAAAGAAATAGCTAAGAGGACAAAGATGTGCTCCAGGCACATCTCTTCAATTACACCATTCTCCCTGCATTAAGATATGCCTCAGATACCTGAGCCCTACGAAAACAGGATGAAAACGTTATTTGGGTCTTCCAAAGAGGAATCGAAAGAGCTATGCTTGGAGTAACCCATTTCACTCAAATGAGAGAAAGAATCTGGAGTTCTGACCTCCATCAATGGTCAACAATCAGGGATGCTGTCTCATTTGCCAAGGTGTTAAAAATCAGATGTGCTGGACACGTAATGTGATTTGGAGATGATCACTGGACTAGAGTCATTACTGACTGGATTCCACAGGATGTCAAAAGATCGTGTGGCCATCCACCTGCGAGATAGTCAGACTTCTTCATCAAGACCTAGAATGATTGGTTTGAGGCTCTTCATGTTCCTAGAATGAGCAAATGCCACTGGGTTACAGTGGGATGCGACAGGGACAATTGGAGATGTTACTGGCACCCGCTAGAGCAAATCGATGAATAATGGGATGTCAAGTGATCAAGTGATCAAGTGACCTTGCATAGAACTAACTTAGAGAATTTTAATTTAGCATGTAAGTGTTAAAATTTCTAAATTGCATCTTGGTCATATGCAGAAATGGAAAACAGAGTATGATGAGAACACACCCATCTTTTATCCATACCTGCCCTCTGTGGACTTCCCAGATCAGTGAGAGGGAAGAAAAGAGGTAAGGCTGACTTAGTTTATTCCTCTCTTTTTGGGTGAAACGACTGATGGCAAATTCTACTCTGCTCTCCTTTTTCAGTGAGCTAAGAAAGTTTGGGCCTACCCATGCAAGGGTGTCTCAAAAGTTTGGGGGAATGATTTAGTTATTATACCTGAGAGCACAAGGTACATCAATGATTGATTTTCACATCTAATTTTTCAGTAATGAATTTGATATCTTGATTTGAAATTATGACTCCCATATCTTAAATTTGAATTATTTTGCAACTAGGAGAAGTGAACAAAATAGTTAACTAAGGAGTTGTTTTGGGAAAGTCAAGAAAGAAAGTCAAATGTGATAACTAGGAGAAACTTAGTATGTGAGTCATTTCAGGGAGGATGACCTGGTTTCTGGGCAGAGATTTCTGAGTTCTCATCCTGCTGGCAGGTCCAGAACCCCAACCTTACCTGACTTCCTCCAGTATAAATGGCTCATCTCGAAGAATCATACCAAAGAGACAACAAGCTGCCAAATAATCCCAGTTTCACAACCCCTGAAGTGATATATACAAATTTCACCATACTGATACTTAGTAGGAGCACAGCAAATTAGACAGGAGAATTGGATAGGAGCCTGCCAAGCTCAGTGAATGAAAACAATAACATAGAAGGCTCAACTAGTTTCTAACAGCTCAGTAAATCCTCAGACAATGACTTTAGTAGAACCATTGTGAGATACATGTTATCACAAGCAATATCAAGTAACTATTTTGTGAATGCTAATGGGGCAGACTTGGGAAGTGGGTGAAAAACTGGGGACAGTGATGGAAGGAAGGTGACATTGGTGGTGGTGGGAATGGTATTGGAATTAGAATGTTGGGTATCTGTAACAACTGTATTATGAACTGTCTTGTAAATCATGATGTTTAAAACCTGTTTCAAACATTTAAAACAAGAAAAAGAAAAGAAATCTTCCCCCCAAAATGTTATTCTAACTATAAATAAATGTAGGCTCTGATTATTGAGGACTACAGATGCCATAATAAAAAATTGATTTAATGAAGTAGAATCTTTTTCTTGAACAAAGGTATAACATGTTTCAACTCAATTTTCAAAATCGATTCATTTTATAAGGCTGTATAGATGAAGTAGCAGTGGGGTGAGTGGGGACTGAGGATGTGGAAACAATTATGCCTATACAAATATTATATAAAATGATTTACCTTTGAGTTTCATATAAAAACTGATCTTGGCTCAAACTGAGACTTTCTTAATAGGTAAGAAGAAAGAATGGTACGAAACATAAAACTAACTCCTTAAAAGCTCGAGACAGGCATATGTGCTTATGAAAGTTGAAATTTTGCCAACAAGCTTATAAAAAATAAAATGTCATCTCACTACTCTTAGCACTCGCAGCTGTATTTTTATTTCCATTTGTGGGGAAATGATTTTCGAAGAATTTTTCATAATAGCTAAATGTGGCAAAATACAATATCTAAGTGTCATTTAGAGGCCTTGAGTTATTAAACATGGTGTTCATATAATCCTTTAAAAAAGCACATTTATCTGGACTCTCTGGCTCGTCTGATCTGAAGTGTGAAAGTTGGCCTATTATACCAAACAATGTCGATGTTTAATCACTCTAAGCCATGAAGCCCCATTAGTGAAAATTTGGTCTCTGACATCTAAATGCTAATAATAAAAACACTGCTTTAAATCTCCTTCCTTATAGAGCTCAAGCATTTCAGATGCCGTTTCAGTGATGAATATCCCTCTAGGACCCCAACCACTCAGATGTGCCCCTGTATTGCAAACACAAATCTATTCAGTATCAGCATTCAGAATCTATTCAATTTGGATAGTTGGTGGAGCCTGATAGGCCAGAGGAATGAAAACATTTCCTCGTAGTAACTGCACTCCACAGAATGATGCCAACCATGCTTGTGGTTTTCTCTGTTTGTGGCCACAATACTGTGGAGTGTCTTTATGGCACAGGCCTCATGAGACTGGCTGGTATCTTAGATTTTCTCTTCACATCATTTCCAAAGATTTCTTAACATGGAAAGAGCAAACATCTAAGAGATAGGAGTTTCTGTAAAAGTGATTAGGAGATACATGGTAAAATATAGAATTAATTTGTCTTTTAATGTCTCATTTTCCTCTTCTTTGGATGGTGATAAGCATCTCACTTAATAGAGAAATTAATTTATTTGATTTAAGTTATTTAAGAAATTAAAAAATCAACGGGCTGGAGCAATCGCACAGAGGGTAAAGAATTTGCCTTGCAAGCAGCCAACATGGCTGACCCGAGTTCGATTCCTCCGCCCCTCTCAGAGAGCCCAGCAAGCCACCAAGAGTATCTCACCAATATGGCAAAGCCTGGCAAGCTACCCGTGACGTATTCGATATGCCAAACACAGTAACAATTTCACAATGGAGATGTTACTGGGCCCGCTCGAGCAAATCGATGAACAATGGGGGAACAGTGACAGTGACAGTGAAGAAATTAATAGAGGAAATTAAGAAATAGAGAACTTAATATAGAAAAATACCCCATCTTGGTAAGCTATTCTTAGAATGTTAGTCCACAATTGATTGTGAAAATAGTACTCAAGATTCTCAAGAGAGAGCCAAAAGGATATAAAAATAAAGAATTTTTTTGTGATAAATTGACCCACATGATTATAATCGTTGATATACATGCAGATCTGCAGGTTGACTCAGAAATCAGGGCATTCAAGACAGCCAATGGATATCCAATGGATAGCCAATTGCCATTGGAGTGTGGAGGCTGAGAACCCGAAGATCACACTTTGTGATTTCTATATGAAGGTTAAAAGGCTTCAGACATAAGAGGAGTCAATATTTCTACTTGAATCTGAAGGCAGGAAAAATATCCTGATATCCTAGGTGGGACAAATTTGGCTAATCAGGTAAGGGGCACCACTTTTGTTCTATTTAGATCTTCAACTAGTTAGATTAGACCCACTTACATTGCTTAATAAACTGATGTATGTACTCACCATATTTAAAAGCAAATTCCCAAAAACAACCATACTAGCGCAGATCCTGGAACCATGAAGCCCAGTCTAATGGCACAAAAAATTAGTCATCCCAATTCAAACATAGCATACCTTCTACTGTTGGAAAAATGTTTAATATTGATAATCATTCTTTCTCATTAACTGGACTGCTTCATTTCCTTCTAATATTTCCTGGATGGGCACTCATATTTTCGAGGTGAGAAACACAGGTGTTTTTAGTAGACAAACATCATTTGCAAAATCACAGAGCTACTGTATATAGATGCAGAATTTATAATTCAGAGCTCTCTGGCTACAAAATTCTTGTTCTAACGCTAAATCACATTGCTCATCTTTCCTTAAAATAAAGAGAAAACTGAGAAGGTTAACTACAGCCTACAAAAGTCCTTCTAAGCCCTAGAGTTCTCAATGCAGTACTATGCCAGCATACCCGTTTATATATAACCATGTGTGAAGCCTGGGCGCCATTTCTCTGGGAAGTTGAGTAGGTGGCATGTATTTCAACAGCTCCTCTCAACCAAATGAGAGCTATAATATATATTTAAAGATGATGTCAGCTTTTCTAAATATAATTTTCAAGTGTGCTGGGAAAAATATAAACTGCAGCACTGTAATAATCAACATATAAATAGCTCCCCACATCTTTGCCATGCAAATTTGGATGATATTATGGAAGAGGGCTATCGAAGGGGCCCTTCTGTTACCATGCTTTCTGCTAACCAGCGAGCAGCTGGGATTTATGACATTTTTAGTGAAAGCCAGTTTGGAAAGGTTTTTTATCCCGGGAGATAAGCTCAAGCCTCAAAATAAAAACAATTCCAAACTGTCAGTGCCTGATTGGTTTTAAGTTAGGAGTGTGTATTATCTGCTTGGCTTTCTCACAGGTTTAAAGAAAAGATACACAGTTTCCTGTTGCCTCTTAACTGCTGACAAGCTGAACCTCCAGATCTGTTGGTTGCTAACATTTCCTTTATCTGGCACGGTTGTCTTCAGGGCAAAAAATTGATGCCAAATGCCGCCTGAGTATCCCCCAGCTAGAGAGACAGTTCTTCCTCACCAAGCTCCATGATTCTCTAGGGAGATAGCTGCATTGGCTAGCTCATCCCCACAAACTCCCAGCTGGATTCTTTTGAACTAGATGAAGGATTCCTGCACATCCCTGAAACAACTGTAGGAAGACACACAAGGTGTTTGTTTAAAGTCATTAATTTTTGGATTGGTTTGATAGACTGCTCATGTTAGTTGACATGAAAGGTAGTATTAAAAGTAATTACCTTGCAGAGTCAGTATAGGGATTACAAACAGCACATGTATATGATTGGCCCTGAGAAAATACCTCATGAATGAGAATGATATTTCTCATTACCTACTGGACTGAATGAGCTTTAATCTCTTAACGTTATTACCAATTGAATTATTTTATTTTCATGCTCCTGAAAATTAATCTTGATTCCTGTAAGTTCTTGATTCTGATGGTTTGCATTAGTGTTGCTCAAGATGATTAGTCCCCCCCACAACCACCGTCTTCAATAAATTAATCTCCATTATAGAAGCTTAGAGAGAGAAAGCCTGAAATCACTGTTCTGACATTCTGGAAATAAACTTAGCAGAATAATGGCAGTCAAGCAATCATTTCTTATCAATCTGTAAACTGAATCTCAGTCTTTAATATTGAGGGCTAATTGAGTTACTTTAGTTATAGGAATGCTTCAAGGGTGTCAGTGTGTGAGGGAGGTAGCTCAAAGGTGGAGGTGCCTGCTTGGCCTGAAGGAGATCAGGGATCTGTTTTTATTCCTGACATTACTTTGGGAACATTACTTTGGGACAAATCCATGCGGGTCCCGGGGCCAAGATCTCCCAGCCTACTCGGATTGGAGTCAAGCATCCTCCACCCAGATCCTCCAAATTCCAGTAGGCGAGGGTCACACCCACCACCTGGCCCCCTGGCGCCGTGTAATCCCATCAACGGCCAAGACTCAGAGACTATAAAATCCAGCTCCCGGACATCTTATCAGGGCATCTTTTTATGACATCTTATCATCTCATTCCTACTTTGGACAAACTTGCAGGCTATCGAATGTAGCCTGCCCACAGGGCAGAGTCTGGCAAACTCCCCGTGGCGTACCAAATATGCCAAATACCAGTAACAATGATGGGTCTCATTCTCCTAAAGAGCCTTGAATATAATCTCAGGGCTAGGATGAAAGAGATGTTACTGGGGCCTGCTCGAGGCAATCGACGAATAACAGGATGATGAAATGAAAAAAAATGAACTTTGAAAACCACCAGGAGTGAGTCTCATGCTCAGAGCCTAGAGTAGCACTCAAGATCTGTCAGACAGGACCTCATCCTGCCTTCCTCCTGCTCTAAAAAACAGTGTCATTTTTATTCATGACATGAAGATACATGGCTACACATAGAGGTGAGGAATGTGCTTATTCTTACCCATCATGTCTTCAGTAGTAACTAGAGCAGGTTTATGAGAATGTAATCATCCCAGAGAACAAATCAAGAGATACTCTGGCAGAGTTTATTCATAGATGACAATAAATAAACAGGAAAAGAGATTAAGACTGAGATAAGGTAGATTACCATAGATATGATAGGATTGAGTGGATTTCTCAACCTTATTGAACAAGATTCTTTGGAGTTTGTTTTCTGAAAAGATGTAACTCAAACTTGCCTCAGAAAGAAAGAAAGGAAGGAAGGAAGAAAGAAAGAAAGAAAGAAAGAAAGAAAGAAAGAAAGAAAGAAAATGAAAGAAACAAAGTAGTCAGTGTTTCTCTGTACTGAAGAATATAGGGTAGCTTCAATTTCAAAGCATGGCCATATTGACAGTAATACACACACACACACACGTGTGTGTGTGTGTGTGTGTATGCATATATAATCAGAACTCCTCAGCTCTCTTTATTCTCTTTCTGTTGGCCTTAATCATCCTTATGATTTGTAGAAGTAATTCAGTCTCAACCCCAAGAGTATAACAAAATATCTATTTTACAAAGTTTAAACAAAAACTTTAGGTTTGATTCTCATTTGTCCCTATTGAACCACATCTTCATTCATGGTAACTCACCATGATAATGGGACAGCCAAGTCAAGCCCTAGAATCATTGAGTAGAAGCAAGGAGACATTCAAGAATGCACCTTCATCTACTAAATCAAAAATACATATTGTTCATCACTAGAAGACTTTGATTTTGGGGAAGCACCTGGATGACGAAATCAGGGTAGAGGAGAAAATTGATT
Organism: Sorex fumeus; assembly: GCF_029834395.1. Taxonomy (NCBI): domain Eukaryota; kingdom Metazoa; phylum Chordata; class Mammalia; order Eulipotyphla; family Soricidae; genus Sorex; species Sorex fumeus. The sequence continues at coordinate 3,748,755 of NW_026606134.1, read as the reverse complement.
GACAATTTTCATCAGAAATTGACATGTTTTTATTGTTTTTCTTTTTTTCTATCCAACCTCATCCAAGAAGTAGAGACAGCCATGTTGATGTGCTGGATTCAGTTTCAGAGAGGAAAAAGCAGATTTGGAGGATCATTGTATGTGCTGTTAATCCTGTGCATTATATTTCAAGAGTGCATTTCTCTCATTTCCCCAAACAAAGAAATGACAATCTCTGGAGTCTTAGCAACTCAGTGGTTACACCTACTCAATTATGTATTTGGCTCCCTTGCAGAATGAAGTAATCAGATGAAGCCTGGTATAAACTGGCTTGAAGCAGAACAAATATGAGTGAACTCATCCAACAACACGCCTGGGGGTGGGGGAAGGGAATTATATTTTACTTTTATTGCTAACTAAAAAAAAATCCAGAATTTGAGTGGTGTCACTTCATATTTCATAAAAGGATAAGATTTGGGAATATAAACAATCAAGGTGTGGCAGAATTCAGAATTCAGACATGACTACAGGCAAGGCCCAAGAATAAAATAGAAAACAGAAGTAAATATGAACCAGAAACCAGAAACGAAAGCATCAATCACCAAAGAAATGCACACAGGTGCTGGGGTTCTCAGCAAGGTTTGAAAATTCAAGACCACAGAATTTCACCAATGGGGAAGTTTCGAAGCCAAGTTGTTTGGAACCCAGGCAACCCCTTGTTTTGCAGTTGTTTTTGTTTGTGTTTTTGTATTGAGCTCACAGTGAATCAGACTGTCTCTGGGAGCAGATAGGTACATTGTAGAAAGGTCAAGAACACAGTCGGAGTTGAGCAAAACCATTCCATTTCTCACTGTCACTCATTCCCTCCTTCTCCATAAGACATGCATCCAATTTTCCACCCAATTCTGTACTTCTTTGAAAATGAGCTTAGTCCAAGAAAGTTTTCAATGAAAACTTTATTTCTTTCTAGGAGTTCCCATGATATTCTCCTATCTTATTATAGAACCTTCTAATTCTATTTATCTATTTGTCTGCTTACTAAAGAAAGTCCTTACCAAAAGGACTGTAAGCCAATTAATCACCTTTGCATCTTAGAATCTAGAACAGTGATCACTCACTGCTGATATTTTAGCTTTTAATTCATCACTAAGTTACAGCAGTATTTGCATATAATGGTAATACTCTAATATTCATTCAGATAATGATTAACAAAAAAGGGATAATGCCAGCCTATTCCAACTTTTTCGTTCTGCCAAATGGAAGCTATACCTAAAACCCTTAGGCTTAGATACCAAAAGACTTTAATGTGAGACATTTAACACACATTTAATACATTATTTATGAGAAGACTTAAAAAAATAAAACCAGTGTCCAAAAGCAAAGGAAGAATTAATAATTAAATACATCCTTTGTATTTTGTAGTTCTTCCTTAGCTAAGATGATCAAACAAGTTTTCAGCCACAATTTCGTTCTTGTTTGGGAGCAAAATTATGAGAAGTCAGAGTTCTATGACATTAAAATCAATCACCTCATATATAAAACAAGAGGATCCATTTCTGTTCTGAATTTTTATTTAGAGCTTCATGAATTTTCTTGAGTTCTGGACACATAACGATTGCTTTTTGAAAAGCCTAGCTATTATGTAACATTCCATTGCTAAAGTCAACTTTATTGTTAAGTCCCTGCCTATTTTCTACTCAGGCTGTAGTCTTCTAAAGGAATATTTCAAATAAGTCACACTGTCTTCTCTGTTGAAGGGATTCTCACATTTTATTGTGTGATAAAGACATTTGGCTTTGAATAAAGATTTATGGTTTCTATGCTAGAGATTCCAAACCAATTTATCTGGGGATGACAGCAGAGATCTGATTTTTTTTTAAAAGTACCCTATGTGATATTAAATCAGGTTGAGTATCAGTTTGATACTCAATTAGAGTATTGGCGTATTACTTTGTTATCTTTATTTCTGTCTTCTCTGTATCTCTTTTGTCTTTCTGATCTAACAAACATTGTGAGTACAGTGACAGGGATTTATGCAATATTCCAGGGGTATTGACTAGGTAGGATGAAGCATGTGTTGGAGAATGAAGAACTGGATGAATAAAGAAATGAATTTATAAATAAACAACTAAAAGACTTTCTAAAGGGTACTTGCAGTTGTTTTCCTACCATTCTACAGATGAGCAACAGTCCAACTCTGCTCTAGGTCAACTCTGCAACTGGCTTTCTGAAAGAAAAAAAACTCAACGGAGTAGTGTTAATATTTCCAAGAGGGAAGAAGATGATCAGAAAGCAGGTAACAGAGGAGTCCCTAGGAGACTGTTAGCAAAGTCTGACGTCCTAATGCATAATAGGCAAGAACTACCATTCCTGATGAGCCCATGGGAGGCAGCAGGTTCTCTGCCTTAACCAATTTCATTTCTAATTTAGATACTTACTAGCCATAAAGAAAATTATTTTATGGGTTTAGCTGGTTCAGTACTAATTGTAAAGCTAGTTGGGTGAGCTCTGTAACTGCAGTGGCTTGGAACCATGTCATGAAAACAGACATGTAGGCAATAATGAGTAGATAACAAGTTGTTCTTTATAAAAATTGGCACTAAAATAAAGGAAAATTAAGGCTTGAACTTACCTATGCTGAGGCATAAAATAGTGGTAAAGCTAGGACCTTTGTAGTCAGAAATTACACTTCTTGCAGAGCTGGGCCTTGGGAGAGTGGGAGTGACTACAAATCTCAGTGGTTCCACCCCCAAGCAGGCTTAGACACACTTTTACTAGTTGTCAATGGCTTTGTAACTCTGCCAAATGGAACTGAATCCAGGACGATGCTGGCTTTTACTCTCCTGATGTTACAAGGCTCAACTTCATCTCCACTGTCCCTGACAGTGGAATCCTTGGCTGGAGCAAGTGGCCTTCATTTTTCTCTACCTGTCTTGAAGCCCCAGTTTTGTTTTCAGATGACTGAGCTCACCTGTACTGACTGACCTCACCCTGTCTTCTAGCTGGGTTTTTGTCTGTTGCTCCAAGCTACACATCTTCCTTCTCTCTCTAGTGACAAACTGAAGTTGTCACTTGAACATAGTTAAGGGCCACTACACTTTCACTATTATTTATTCTAGGTTTCTTGAATCTCATATTTTTTGCATTCCAATTTTCCCAAGTTAGCCATTTGAGGTTCATTTCTTCATTTCTCCCCACTCTATCTACTTAGTGATGGTCTGTGTTAAATCATTAATGAATATTACTAATTGTAGTGGCATTCAAGTGGATGTGTCACTACTCACATCCATATTGTCTTTTTCAACTTTAGAATTATATGCAAATGTGTTTAAATCTGACTTTTATTTAGAAAGAATTGCCTATGAAAATTTTTTGACAGATTGTATTATGCTCAACTATATTGACATTAATCAATATTTACTGAGAATTCACTATATTTCACAATATTTTGAGGCATATGTAGAAGGATTGTGGCACTTACACAAAAATAATTTCATAAAGTAATGGTTCAATGGGCGAAATATTCATGTCAGTGGTGTATCTACAGATTAAGAAAAGGTTCCCAAAGAGAAAATAATGGGATGAAACTGAAAGGATAAATAAAATATGTCACAATGAGGAACTGGGGACATTTGGTCAATATGAACAGGAATATTGAAGAAACAGTGAGCAGAATTCTGGAAGAAATCTAAGCTAGAGCAGATATTTCATTGCTGGTCAAGAAAAGGCAAGATACTTAACTAGATAAATGTCATATAATAGGAAATTCTATTGTCAGAATATGGAGAACTTTAGAATTATCTGAGCTTGCCTTTACCAAATAACTAAAAATGACTCTCATAGTTACATGATGGATGGAAAAGGAGATTTATGTTCACTGAAGTGAAGATGGTATATCAAGGCTTAAGTGAAAATGACTGTCTTAGTGAAAAACATGAAAATGTTTTTAGTGTGTGCCATCCTAAACAAATATTTATGGTAAATATTATAAAATTTTATAATTTATTTCAAATAACATTTTTTTAATTTTTGTCTTTTTTTAATTCTAAGCAGCATGGTTTACAACACTGTTGATGATAGAGATACATTTACAGCATAGTTAATGATAGGTTTTCCAAAAGGCTTATTGAGTCTTTCTGGAAAACAATATACTTATTCCTGAAAAAAACTAGGAATTGAGATTCCATCTGACCCAGCAATTTCCTACTGGTCATCTAACTCCAGGACAAAAAAAAGTTTATTCAGAAAAGACATTTTAACTGGGTTCAAAAATAATTTTTGAAAAATCAGGATTACATGAGTTTGTGTTAGATTAGGTTCTGTTGTCTCCTGGTCACTTGTCTACCCCTATATGCTTAAAAGACAAGTGAGAATTTCAGACTATTGGAACTGATGGTTCAGCTAAAATTTCTTCTAGATACAAAATACTACTCTCTGTGGTCAAGCATGGGGATGGGTTAAGTCTAATTGATAACTAGCACATGATTTGGAGGTTTTTTTTTTTTATTTTAACTTATGTGAGAGTTTGTGTAGGCAGACACACTTTTTTTGGTTGTTAGATTTATTATTTTATCACATAATGAAGTTAAAATGAATGATAAATGTCATGATTAGACATAAATAATAAGGTAAATAACTGTAGACGAATTAGTGAACAGATTAAATGTTAGAAGAAAAAAGGAGATGATCGACATCATAAGAATGGGAAAACTTAAACTGTGCTTTTCCATTTATATTTTTGCATAATTTTTACCTTTATAATATCCCACTGAAACTTCATGGTGACCTAGAAAAGACACAAAGTAAATTCTACTACTTCATGGATTCTTTAGAAAAGAAGGGATGATTTGTTTGGAAATATTAGATTTTTTTTGTATCAAAATGAGATTCTTTCAAACATAACCTGGACTGTAGCAATATTTTTATTCCTTCAAAATGCATCCCTGCATTCAAGATGGAAAAACATTAAGAAAATAAATGTTATCATGCTCTTTGTTTACCCCAGTCATGCACTAATCCTGGATTATGCCAGAGGTGGTGAGATTCAAGGTAAATCATAAGCTGTTTCCAATTCAGTTTAATAATTCTCATTGGATATACACGTTCAGCCCCGGTGATATAAGATGACAAGAATACAGTTTCACATATTTTTAGTGCTTGCCAATTACATTTAAATCTAGTGTTTAATAGAACTTATCCTTTCACTTGACCCTTTCATTAACTACTTTACATTTTCTAGAAACTTTTTATAGGGGTCATGGCTTCAGCAAGAATAAAGTATATATGATAATATCCTTAACTGAGTGAACTATTTACATTTAGTAATACATCATAGAAGCTATATTAAACCAACGGAAACTTAATATACTTCAAACTTATTAGACTATTTGCCCTAATATTTAGAAGTACAACTCTTTTAAAATAGACAATATAATGAATTCATTACAATGTTTTCACTTGTTTTGTTTTTTTAAATTAATCTACCCAAGTAATCCAGGTTCACTTCTGGGAGATATGCAGATAAATATAATAGATATTGATGCCTAATGATTATATACTATAAAGTCAGCTACATACCAGAGAAAGAAGTGGATTTGTACACTTTGGGAATCTATATTCAGAGAACACCAGAAGACCAGGATTCACGTGTCTACTACTTCGCTGAATCTGAAGAGGACGACAAGATCCTGTTCTCTTCCCAACTTTAATCCCTTTGACTTAACCAAGATATTCTATCATCAGATAGCCTGAATACTTGAATGGGGTCACTGAGTTTCTTTGGTCAAGAATTTCAGAAATATGAAACCATAGCACTGAAATACAAAGGTTGAATGAGTACCAGGAAGTAGTTCCTGAAGAATCTAGGATAGAAGTGATCAATTTATAGCTATGTACAAATTAACTTTATCAAAAGAATCCAAATCAAATATTCATGAAAATAAAAGGATTAGAGATAATATTGAAGTGGCGTAGGAGAACAAAGCAATAGTGTTATATCTTTTAATAGTGCTATACTAGTGCTAGATCTTTACTAGATCTCTCAGTACCTATAACTCTATTTTTATCACATGTAATTTTTAAAAAATCAGGATTTCAAAGATTGTTTTTTTTATAGAAAACAAATTCTTCTATAGAAAAGAAATATTTTCTATTTCTCAATGACTCTCTCTATAGGCTTAAGATTCCAGATTCTTCACCCCCAGGAAGCTAGTGAGAGGGCATGTGATTCAATGATGGTCAACAATCATTTAGAGAAGACATGAGTGCCTTGTGGGAGAGACACTGTTCCAGTCAAGATAGAGAGAATCAAATCAATTCTTCTTCATTGCTTTGAATGGGCTTAGACAATGAGAACATAATTAGAACTGTATCAGTCATCTTGGAACAATGTGGTGACAAATTAAAGGACCAGGTTGTGTACACGGAAGACGGTAGATGTGCTGAAGAGACGCAAGAAATGAGTCTTTGGATCAAAGCAATAGTGCATCACGTAGGGAGATTCCCTTGCACGTGGCTGAACCAGGTTCAATCCCCAACATCCCATATGGTTCCCCAAGTACTTCCAGGAGTGATTCCTGCGTGCAGAGCCAGGAATAACCCCTGAGCATTGCTGGGTGTGACCCAAAAATCAATAAGAAAGAAAGAAAGAAAGAAAGAAAGAAAGAAAGAAAGAAAGAAAGAAAGAAAGAACTGAGCCTTTGCTTTTGGTGATATTGTTCAGCTTTTGGTTAATCCATCTATAACAGAGATATATTGATGTTTCTTGAAATATAGGATAAAAGATAGTCTAATTTTTTCTAGCCATGGTAATGGGGCATGTGATAACTTCACAGTCAAAACCATCCTAGATTTTTAAAATTCTATCACTCAATCTGCATAGAGCTGAAAAGAACAAAGTAGAGGTTTTCTATAATTTTTATCCTATATTTTCCCAAAATATGATTTAGTAATTATGTTTTATTTCACTTGTTTCTAGCCCTTGTAAAGATCATTGACACAGGCTTTGAGTGATGTGTTGTTTGAAGTTAAGAGTTGAAAGTTACAAGATTCAGTCGTGATGTAATCATTATCACAATATAGATTTGCCAGTTTGACTACGGAGCTCACACGACTTCAAAAGTGGTTGGAAAATTGAGATGTCATTCATTGATGATCTAGTCAACATTAAATCAGAAATAACCATAATAACCATTTAAGAATAAGTTTAGTGGACATAGAGGCGTAATGTAACTGACCATAAAATTGTCACATAATACCCAAAGAAAAAAGAGGTTGAGTGCTCAAAGAATGAGATCAGAATGGAACCTAAATATATTCAATAACTGTGTGTGTGTATTTTTTTTTCAGAGAACAGTTTTTTTTTTTTCCTGCAGGGAAGTCATTTAATACTTATCCATTTAGATCCCTTAAAAGGAAGCTTCTCTCTCCAAAGCCTCTCTATTATAAAACTACAATCTCCAGATTGCCAACTCCATTGTCCATTGAGTAGAGTGTGCTTGGAAAAACCTGCCAGATAAGCAAGTTCTCACAAGCCTGGGGAGAGATTAAGTAGAGCTATGTGTAGTTTCTTCCAAAGATGCCTTTGCTTCTCCCGCTTCACTGCTGCTGTGAAGTCGAAAATCCTGGAAACGCATTTTGAAGTGGGGAGTTTTCAAAGTGACAAGCTTAAAAAATACAATTCACCTTTTGCCCTTCCTCTCCCAGCTGCAGGATACCAAGCCTCCTTAGAACTCAGTTTTGTAACTCTGACTATGCTGCGATGTCTTAAATAAATGGCATAACTCTCCTTAAGCTACAGGTTTTTCCATTGTTGTCCCTGGTCTAAATTCCCTCTTTCAAATGCAAATGATGAGAGTATGATTTCAACCACAAGGAAAAAAAATCTCTCATATCTTCCAGCTATATAATCTCATCTAATTTTTTATACAGGCAGAAATAATTAAAAGTGGACTTGATTTGGCTTCAGAACGTTCTTTTACCTAAACAGTTTCTAACTCAACAGGAAAGAAATCAAGTGGGATAAACTTTTGGGGAAGCTAAATCTGTCATGATTGTTTCTTAACTTCATGGCCAGAAAGAGCCTAGAAGTTCAACACAAAAGAGGGACATCAGGAAATATGAGCTATTTGACCTCTGACACAAAGCAGTTTTATGACATTAGTCACTAGAAGTCTGCTCCTCATAGCTAAAAGCAGTGTATTTAGACATAACTTTCTGAATTCTGAGATTCAATCCCTTGATAACATGCAATTGAATTGTTCTAAGGAAGAACACAGAAAACTTGGGTTGAAATGTTCTTCTCTTGAATTTCTTATTTGAATATCTCTTGATCTTGACATTTATTTCTCAGAACTTCAGCTTCCCATTTGCAAAATAAAAATGAATAATAACTAAAATGTTCAATCTGGATAAGAACTGAGTGCTGGGAGTAGGTAAAGGAACAAGCATGATAAGCCCTTGTGTGTGTGTGTGTATGTGTGTGTGTGTATGTATGTTATGTGTGTGTTGTGTGTGTGAATGCCTGAAAGGAGAGAGAGTATGTGTATGTGAGAGAGAGGAAGAGAAAGAGAGAGTATGACTTAAACCTGATCATGAACAGCTTTATAACTATGCATTTCACGGTGACTCAATAAAAAGTAAATTTAAAAAACATCAGTCTTATGAGAATTCTAGAAAGATACAAGTGTAAAATATAAGAAACTACATTTATTGTCAAAGTGTTTATAACACAAATTTTTCCCAATGCTTAGCATGATTAGATGTCTTCAAGAGAGGGTATATAAAATGACATTTGTTTTAGATAAAATCCTATAAAGCATAATTAATTACTGAAAAACAAAGATCAGTCAAATGAAATCTGTTTGCTCACTTTATTTTCTCCATTAAACTTGAAGCTTCAAACTAGAAAATTTTATTTTTAGTTGGCAATTCCCACAAACAATGAGAGGGCCTCAAAATGAGAGGACCGTATGTACAGGTACTGTTATATTCATTTTACCTTTTGTGGGGAAAGGCAAAGCAGTTAGGCCACACCTGGCTTTTCTTGGAACTTAGCTCAGAAAGCATGCCTGGCAGTGCTGAGGGGACCCAATGCAGTTGGGATGAAACCAAGGTAGAAATGTGCAAGGTATGCCTTACCCTTATACTAGCTCTACAGTCCAAGGGCAATAGAATTAAGGCACCCACAGTACCAACCTAAATCACCTAACCAACTAAATGAAAGGCGTATTTACTAGGCAAAGAGAGCATTGATGTAAAACTCAGACCACTTTTCCACATAACGGGATATCTAAAATCTCCTTTACAGAGAAGCTAGGGAACATTCCCTGAATCATTTTAGTAATTTAATGCTGACTACCTAGTGTGCATTGGTGTTTGAGCCAGCAACCCAATAGAGTATCTAAAGACAGACTATTCTGAGGTGGTAGAGGGGCTCACTAGCAAAGATCAGGAGGTCAAGGTGCTGTTTCTAACCTTGAGCAAGGGGACAACAGTTCATGGCCCAAGGACATGATGCTGCAGGAGACCAGAATTACCTGGGATTACCTGGACCATCTGAGTGGTATTTGCCGGCCTCCAGGGCTGCTGCCCCTGGAGATCCTTGGAAAGTCTCCCAGCAACACTGTGCAATATGGTCCCGTGGAATCATATCAGGACTGGCAACATAAACTTTAACCCCTGTGCTCTCTGTCCTGAGTGGAAATTTTACAACAAAAACGGAGATGAATACTCAGGGGGTTACTTTAATATTCCTTACAATATTTTAGTTCTTTCTCTAACCAAAAGTCTTTAACTTGAAATAAAGGAATGTTCTTCTTTTTCTAGACTCTTGATGTTGTCATTGTAGCACTCATCATGTCCTTTATATAATTATACATATCAGGTCCCTATCAGTTTTTGAAATTCCCTGTCTAATCTTCTTTGTGTTAGCAAGTATAAAGCAGGGTATTTAGTCCTTGATATTAAAGTTTGATGGCTCACAAAATGAATCAATCAGTGAGTCTGTCCAACAGTGAAATTCCAGAAATTTTTTAAGCCAAAATTCAGAGTATTGCTTTTAAAAATAGAGAAATTTTCCACATCACTTAATCTTACTTTGATTTTTTTGTAATCTTTTTCTATTAATGTGAGTGAATATTGGGGAGATTCCTGGCAGGTATTATGTATCTAGAGCTCTGAATAAATATTGCTACAGCAGTCTGTACATTGCAGAGGGTGGAGGTCCCTAGCCGGCAGCTTGGTTCTTTTCCCTCTAGGCAATACAGATCTGAGTTGTGTTAAGTATAATTGCAATAGAAATCCTTCAAAAATGAGGAAAAAAGTAGAAAATGGTAGGAAAATAATGGGGGAAATGGTTTTATGGGTCTAATCTGAAGCACAGACTCAACACCGAAAACATGAGATTAAACTACAAGTAAGAAACCTTTAAAATGTGCCTTTCAAGGTGGCAGGTGTGAGACTAGGGCGCCTTGAGAGAGGGGGAAGATTATGAGGGAATCTGGGAACAGTGGCAGAAGGGAGTCAATGCAGAAGGTGGTGGGATTGGTGCTTGGATATTTTGGCCTACAAAACACCGATGGCAGTTCCGGTAATAGGCATGTTATAAGAATCTCTCGAGTTGCTTTGCACAACCGTTCTGAAAAATACCGTATTAAAGTTTTCTGGTTTTGAGATGAAAAGACAGAGGCATGAAAATGTTTCCCAAAGGTCATTCCTCTGTTGAAGTGATGGAATAGGATTTGAGAGTAAACCACTCCGGATGACACACCTGTTTCTCTGAAACCCAAATAAAGCACCCAGGTCCTTGCCTTCACATCCTCACTTCACTGTTAGCGGTGATAGCATAAGAATTAAGAAGCAAAACAACAGCTCTGGGCACACTCTACTGCTCATTGAAGGTCTAAGTTCAGGCTGGGGGCAGATACAGCAAGGTGGAGTGGGACCTGGAGAATGAGTGTGTCCAAGTGTTTAGCAAAATTGATCCTTCAATGCTCTTAACTTTGGCTTGAGAGACAGAACACTCTGGCTTCAGAAAACTCCAAATCTGTGTGTGTTGGTGATATTGCTGTTCTTTCTCCTGGGAGGGAATGACAGACATCTTTTGCCCAGAGCTAGCAGACAGAGTTGATTCTCAAATGCAGTGTAACTGCCCGCATCACAGCTGTAAGCTCGAAGTAATATAAATGTCCGTCTTTCCTTTGTCTCCACAATTATTCAAAAAAATATTGAATACACTGAACTTCCATGTGATTTACAATGCCTCTGAACTCTAAATATTTCTGAATCCTCCTCCCACCCTGTGTGAAAAATGGGAGAGAGAATATAAACCAGCAAGGATAATCAGCAAGCACTCCAGGCCAAAACTGACGCTCCCAGGGGCCTAAACTGTCTAGATAGTTGGAGTCACCAGAGGAAAATCTTAGTATAAATAAAGCTGAACAGGGGGAGTTGACAGTCAAATACCAGAGAATTGTACTCTGAGTTCAGTGAGCAGAGAAAGAAGAGAAAATTAAGTATAAATACTGTGTGCTACATGCTCACTCTGCAGCCTGCTCTGTTTTCACAATTTTGAATGAAATGCTTCACTTAACCATCATCCTTCAGCAAAGATGATGCAGCAGCTTCCTGTTCATCCCCAACGCTGCATCCGGTACTTTCCCTCTCCAAGGTCAGTGAATATTTGAACCCGGGACTCTGCCTCTCCTTGCACATGCCCCAGGTGTCCTCTGGGACCTTGGGCTGCCCACCATCCGTGAGCCCCTTCCTGTTCGTCCCCGCTGCACCCGGTTTCCTCCCTCTCCCAGGTCAGTGGGAGGTAAATTACCACAGGTAAATTACCCATAACCAGAAATCTCATGTAACATCTCAGTCTCCATACCACCACAACAAAATGAAGAAACAACTCAAATCCACACCACAAGGAGAGGATGATGTAAAGAGTCCAGAAGCCTCAATAGGTGTTACACAATAAGAAAGCTCTTTGATAAAGAATTCAGATATGAAGTAATAAAGATGTTCAATGAATTCAAAGAAACAGTGAGACAGATATTCAGTAAATTAAAGGAGGACATGAAACAATCAAGAAACTACAGGAAGAAATGAGAGCAGAAATTGGAAAGCTACGCACAGAAATGTCATGAATAAAGGATTTGGTGGATGAAATAAAACACTCAGTGTGTGCCCTCAACAGTAGAATGGCTGCAGCTGAAGACAGAATCAGTGAGCTGGAAGATGAGCTGCACAAAGTCTACTGGCAACAATAAACAATGGCAAGAGACCTCAAAATAGCTCTAAACCAAATCAGAGTTCTAGGGGATGATTCCAAGAGGAACAATGTTAGAATCATTGGAGTACCAGAAGGTCAGGGAAACAATCCCAATGAAAAAGCCACAGTTAAAAAAATCATTGCTGAAAAGTTCCCAGAGTTGGACAGTGCAGGCATTCAGATTTAAGAAGCCCGAAGTGTGCCAGCTAAAAGAGACCCTAACAAAAACACTCCAAGACATATCATAGTTAAAATGATGGATGCCACCAATAGAGACACAATACTGCAAGCAGCAAAGAAGGAAGACACATATAAAGGAGCACCCCTTAGTTTCACAGCAGACCTATCAGAGGAAACCCCCCAAGCCCGAAGGTAATGGTAGGTTTTTAGTGAAAAAACTCACTGAAATGAATGCTTCACCAAGAATACTTTATCCAACTAGTCTCTCACTCAAACTTGAAGAAACAGTACACTATTTTGTGAGTAATCAACAGCTCAGGAACTCCATAGACTCAAAACCAAACTAAAGAGGCAACTGTAAGACAAGACAAACCCTTACAAGCACAACAAACCCTTAGAGAAAGATGACACAAAATCCCATGACAATAATTTCTCTAAACATCAATGGTCTAAATTCAACAATTAAGAGACATGGAGTGGCAAAATGGATTCAGAGACAGAACCCAACTTTCTGCTGCCTACAAGAAACATATGTGAACAATCAGAGCAAACACAAACTCAAAGTCAAAGGATGGAAAACTATTCTCCAAGCAAACAACCTCCTCAAAAAAGCTGGAGTGGCCTTACTAGTATTGAACAACATAGATTTCAGGTTGAAAAAGATTAGAAGGGACAGTGAAGTCCATTTCCTGCTGTACATATAAAGGGATATGTATAGCCAGAAGAAATCGTACTCCTAAATGTATATGCATAAAATGAGGGACCAACCAAATACCTACAGCATCTTCTAACAGAAGGACAAATACCTACAGCATCTTCTAACCTTAAGAAGGACATTGCAAGCAACACAATAGTAGTTGGAGACTTCAACACCGGCTTATCACCCCTGGATAGATCGAGAAGATTAAAACTCAGCAAAGAAATAATGGCTTTGAAGGAAGAAATAGAAGACAGAGGGCTAATAGATCTATGCAGGACTTTGTATCCCCCTCCTGCCTCCAAAAAATACACATTTTTTTCCAGTGCACATGGAACATTTTCCAGAATAGACCATGCACTGGGCCACGAAACATACCTCAACAAAATCAGGAAGATAGACATTGTATCAACTATCTTCTCAGACCACGATGCACTGAAGAGAGAAGTTAATCATGTACAGACGCAGAAAACCAAATCAAACACCTGGAAATCAAACAACTCAATGTTGAACAATGAGTGAGTGAGGAGAGAAGTTAAGGAAGAAATCAAAAGGTAGCTGGAAACAAACTAGAATGAAGACAGAAGCTACCAGAACCTATGGTATGCAGCGAAAGTATTATTAAGGGGGAAATTTATAGCTCTGCAAGCATTTGTCAGGAAGGAAGAAAGGGCACACATAAACAACTTGACTTCACAGCTCAAGATATTAGAAAAGGACCAACAAAAGGAGCCCAACCAGGCAGAAGGAAAGAGATCATAAAACTTAGAGTAGAAATTAATGACATGGAAACCCAAAAAACAACATGAAACATCAATGAAACCAAGACTGGTTCTTCAAGAAAACAAACAAAATTGATTAACCAGCAAAACTCACAAAGAATGAGAGAGAAAGAGAGAGAGAACTCTAATAAACTGAAACAGAAATGAAACGGGGGACACCACAACAGAAGCCAAAGAAATTCAGAAGATCATCAGAGGCTACTTTGAGAGTCTGTATGCCACAAAACAAGAGAACCTAGAAGAAATGGATAAATTCCTGAATTCCTATAATCTCCCAACGTTGAACCAAGAAGATCTGGAATACCCGAATAGACCTATTAATATCAAGGAAATTGAAAATATGATCAAAATTCTTCCCAAAAACAAAACCTCAGATCCAGATGGATTCACTAGCAAAATTCTACAAATATTTAAATAGGGCCTATTGTCAGTTCTTCTCAAGTTTCTCCAGGAAATTGAAGAAACAGTAACTCTCCCAAACAGTTTCTATGAAGCTCATATCTTTCTAATAGTAAAAGGAAACGAAGATACCACAAGAAAAGAAGACCAATATCTCTAATGAACATGGATGCGAAGATTCTCAACAAAATACTAGCAAATAGAATTCAAAAACTCATTAAAAAGATCATACACCACAACCAAGTGGGATTCATCATAGGGATGCAAGGAGGGTACACCATTTGAAAATAAATCAACATAATCCATCATATCAACAGAAGTAAAGATTAAAAACAATATGATCATACCAATAGATGCATAGAAAGCATTTGACATGATCCAGCACCTGTTTCTGATGAAAACCCTCACCAAAATCTGTATAGAAGGGACTTTCATCAATATAGTTAAAACCATCTACCGCAAGCCTATGGCAAGCATCATCCTCAATGGGGAAAAACTAAGAGCCTCCCCTCTAAGATCAGGGATGAGACAAGGATGTCCACTCTCTCTACTGCTGTTCAATGTAATGAAGTAATGAAGTACTTGCAATAGTCATTAGGAAAGAAAAAGATATTAAGGACATTGAAGTAGGAAAGGAAGAAATCAAGCTCTCCCAATTTGAAGAAGATATGATACTATACTTAGAGAACCCTAAAATCTCTACCAAGAAACTCCTAGAAACAATAGACTTGTATAGTAAAGTTGCAGTTTACAAAATTAATACCCATAAGTCCATGGCTTTCCTATACACAAATAATGAGAGAGAAGAAAGTGACAGGAAAAAAATTCCATTCACAATTGTGTCCCAGAAAAATCAAGTACCTAGGAATCAGCTTATCTAAGGATGTAAAAGTCCTGTACAAAGAAAACTACAAAATGCTACTTCAGGAAATAAAAGACGACATGAGGAAATGGAATGATATCCCCTGCTCATCGATCAGGAGAATTAACATTGTCAAAATGGCTATAGTCCCCAAAGCATTGTACAAATTCAGTGCAATCCCTATAGCGTTACCCATGACATTCTTCAAAGAATTGGACCAAACACTCCTGAAATTCATATAGAACAATAAGCCACTACGAAGGGTTAAAGAAATTCTTGGGAAAAAGAAAATGGGAGGTATCAACCTCCCCAACCTCAAACTCTACTACTAAGCAGTAATAACTAAAACAGCATGGCACTGGAACAAAGGCAAAAATGCAGACTAATGGAACAGGGTTGAATATACTGACACCTTCCCCCAAATATATGATCATCTAATCTTTGAAAGGGAGCAATAAATGTGAAGTGGAGCAAGGAGATCCTCTTTAACAAACTGTGCTGGCAAAACTAGACAGCTACATGCAAAAAAAAAAAAAAATGTGTTCAGATCTCTAATACCATGTCCAAAAGTAAGATCAAGGTGGATTAAAGACCTCAACATAAAACCGAAATCCACAAGGTACATTGAAGACAATAATGGCAAAAGTCTCCACAACATTGAAGCAAATAGTATCTTCAGAGATGTTACGCCACTTGTAAAATCTTATCACGCCGAAGTTTGTGTGTTCACGGGCTCTCTGGATGGCTCTTTCTCACCTCTTGTGTTCAGTGCTCTTGAGCCCTGTGTGTGGCCTGGATCAGGACAGCTGTTCTTTCTCTCAAGCTTGAGCCCCTCTCGCTCTGACTCTCCATTCCCGGAGTTTACAGTCTTAGTGTATATAGCAAACACATAAGGCGGTGACATAAAGGTGGGTTGAATATTGACAAATGAACAAAGAGAGGTAAGACCACTCCTCCAGGAGATTAAATCAAGGATAAAATCTCATCTAAAGAGATTACTCCAGGAGATTAACTCAAGGATAAAATCTCATCTAAAGAGATTACTCCAGATTACTAGGAGATCTGCTCAAACGTGGGATCCCAACAAGGGTTTGTTCTTCCCTCAGTTAGTAATCTACTAAAATAGTTGTAGTAAATCTACTTCTAATATTTTTAGCAATGTCATTCTGTATGAGCACAGTAAGAGATATAAACTTAGTTTGTTTTTTCCTGAGAACATCTCACTATACATTCCGCAGTACTCAGGCCAGGTTAATCTTCCCAGCTCCAGCAGGATCCTAGTCTCATCATTACTTACTTTTGGATCATGACAGCATTTGCCCATGATTGTGCCCTCAACTTATAGTTGAGTATCGTGGCGCTTTGGCCTGGCCCATTTCTATGCCAGGGTAGCTCACAACTTGCCCTGGGTCTATTCAGTCACTCGTCGGGACCCTGCCTTTGGGGTGTTAGGAACTAAGGGAAACTGAGTCAAGAAAGCAGATGCCCAGGAGTAAATATTATTCGGAGTCAATCAACTCCCATGTTACAAAGCATAATATTAACTGTCTTCCTGTGTCCATACAGAAAGGATATTGCTTACAATACAAGTTCAGTGTCCTTAGATGGGTGTGACCCGATAACCCTAAGCAACCTGAGGAAAGACAAAGCAGTGTTATCCTGCAGCCACTGGCCAAACAAGTGAAAACAGAGATAGACAAGTGGGACTATCTTAAACTAAGAAGCTTCTGCACCAGAAAAAAAACAGTGACCAAAATACAAAGACAATCTACAGAATGGGAAAGGATATTCACTCAATACCTATCCAATAAGGGCTTGATATCAAGGATATACAAAGCACTGGTTGACCTTCACAAGAAGAAAACATCCAACCTCATCAAAAAATGGGGCAATGAAATGAACAGAAACTTTGTCAAAGAAGAAATCCAAATGGCCTAAAAGCACATGAGAAAATTCTCTACATCACTAATCATGAGGGAGATGCAGATCAAAACAACAATGAGATATCATCTCACAGCACAGAGACTGGCCAACATCCAAAAGAACAAAGGCAACCTATGTTGGTGCGGCTGTGTTGAGAAAGGGACCCTCCTTCACTGCTGGTGGGAATGCCGATTGGTTCAGTCCTTTTGGAAAACAGTATGGATGATTCTCAAAAAATTAGAGATGAGCTTCCATTTGACCCAGGAATACCACTCCTGGGAATATATCCCAGAGAGGCAAAAAAAAAAGTACAGTCGAAATGACTGTACTCCTAGAAACAATAGGTCGGTTTAGTAAGTGGCAGGCTACAAAATCAATACCCAAATGCCCATATAAATATATACAAATAACAAAGAGAAGAAAGAGACTTTAAAAAAATAATCCCGTTCACAATAGTACCTAAGAAAATCAAGTACCTTGGAATCAGCTTAACCAAAGAGGTGAAGGACCTATACAAGGAAAATTACAAAGCACCACTTCAAGAAATAAAAGAAGACATGGGAAACGGAGACATGTCCTCTGCTCTCGGATAGGGAGTGTTAACAGCATCAAAATGACAATAGTGCCCAAGGCACTACACAAATTCAATGCAGTCCCAATCAGGATACCCATGACATTTTTCAAAGAAATAGATAAAAAAAAAAAAACTCCTAAAATTCATATGGGACAATAATCCCCCACGAATAGCTAAAGCAACCCTTGGGGAAAAGAAGATGGCTGGAATCACCCTCCCCAACTTCAAACTGTACTACAAAGCAGTAGTAATTAAGACAGCATGGTACTGGGCTAGAAACAGACTTTCAGACTAATGGAACAGAGTCGAATTTTCTGTCACAGACCCCCAAATATATAACCACTTAATCTTTGACAAACGTGAAGTGGAACAAGGAAAGCCTCTTCAACATGTGGTGGTAGGAAAACTGGATAGCCACCTGCAAAAAAATGAACGCTGACCTCTGTCTAATGCCAGGCACAAAAGCCAAATCAAAGTGGATTACAGATCTCAACACCAGACACGAATCCATAAGGTACATAGAGGAAAATGTAGGTCGAAATCTCCATGACATTGAAGCTAAAAACATCTTTAAGGATGAAACAGCACTGACCATGCAAGTGGAAGCAAACATAAACAATGGGACTACATCAAACTAAGAAGCTTCTGCACTTCAAAAGGAACAGTGACCAAAATACAGAAAGAGCCCACAGAATGGGAAACAATATTTACCCAATACCAATCTGATAAGGGATTAATATCCAGGATATACTAGTATAAATGTACCAGAAAAAAACTAACCAGGGGCTGGAGCAATTGCACAGAAGATAGGGCATTTGCCCTGCATGCAGTTGACCCAGTTTTGATTCCCAGCAACCCAAATATTCCCCCCGAGCACTGCCAGGAGTAATACCTGAGTGCATGAACCAGAAGTAACCCCAGTGCATCGCCGTGTGTGACCCAAAAAGCAAAAAAAAAAAAAAAAAAAAACCAAAAACCAAGAAAAACCTCCAACCCCATCAAAAAATGGGCAGAAGAAATGAACAGAAGTTTTCTCAAAAAATGAAATACAAATGGCCAAAAGGCACATGAAAAAATGCTCCAGATCACTAGCCATCAGGGAGATGCAAATCAACATAACAATGAGATATCATCTCACACCACAGAGACTGGCACACACTCAGAAGAACAAAAGCAACCAGTGCTGGCGTGAATGCGGGGAAAAAGGGACACTCTTTCAATGATGGTGGGAATGCCCACTTGTCCAGCCTTTCTTGAAAACAATATGGACAGTCCTTCAAAAACTAGAAATTGCGCTTCCATATGACCCCACAATACCACTTCTGGGAATATATCCTGAGGACGCAAAAAAGCACAGTAGAAATGACATAGGTACCTATATGTTCATTGCAGCACTGTTCACAATAGCCAAAATCTGGAAACAACCCAAGTGCTCTAGAACAGATCGCTGGTTAAAGAAACTTTGGTACATCTAAACAACGGAATACCATGCAGCTGTCAGGAGAGATGAAGTCATGAACTTTGATTATAAATGGATAGACATGGAGACATCATGCTAAGTGAAAAGAGTCAGAAAGACAGGGACAGACATAGAAGGACTGCACTCATTTGTGGAGTATAAAACAACATAACCTGAGGCTGACACCTAAGGATAGTAGATACACGGGGCAGATATATTACTCCATGCTAGAAACCTGCCTCATGACCAAAGGGGAGAAGGCAGCTGGAACAGAGAAGAGATTGCTAAGAAAAAGACGGATGGAGGAATTGGTCATATGTGCATATGTGCAGAAAGTGGATAAAGGACGAAACATGATAAACTCTCAGTGTCTGTATTGGAAACCATAAAGCCCAAAAGTAGAGAGAGATTATGGGAAATCATGTCTGCCATGAAGATAGGGAGAGGGTGGGTAAGAGGGTGTATACCGAGGATATTGGTGGTGGGGAATGTGCACTGGTGGAGGGATGGGTGTTTGATCATTGTGTGATTGTAACCTGAACATGAAAACTTGTAACTATCTCATGGTAATTCATTAAAATTTAAAAAAAAATTCTAATAAAAAAACTAGAAATTGAGCTTCCACATGACCCCACAATACCACTTTCTGGGAATATATCCTGAGGATGCAAAAAACCACAGTAGAAATGACATCTACACCTATATGTTCATTGCAGCACTGTTCACAATAGCCAAAATCTGGAAACAACCCAAGTGCCCTAGAACAGATGACTGATTAAAGAAACTTTGCTTATAAATAGATAGACATGGAGAATATCCTGCTAAGTGAAATGAGTCAGAATGAGATGGACAGACATTGAAGGAATGCACTCATTTGTGGAGTATAAAACAACATAACATTCGGCTGACACTTAAGTATAGTAGATACACGGGACAGATAGATTCCTCCATAGATAGAAGCCTGCCTCATGAGCAAAGGGGAGGATGCAGCTGGAATAGAGAATTGATCACTAAGAAAATGATGGCTGGAGGAATTGGTCAGAACGGGAGATGTGCAGAAAGAAGATAAAGGACCAAACATGATAACCTCTCAATGTTATCATAAGAGGTTTGCATTATGTATTGCAAACCATAATGCCCAATAGTAGAGATAGATTATGAGGAATAATGTCTGCCATGGAGGCAGGGGGAGGTTGGAAAAGGGAGTTTTTGCCAGGGATAATGGTGGTGGGGAATGTGCACTGTTGGAGGGATGGATGTTTGAACATTGTGTGTTTATAACCCAAACATGAAAGCTTGTAACTATCTCAAGTGATTCAATAAAATTAAATAAATAAATAAATAAAATACCTGTCACTGTCACTGTCATCCTGTTGTTCATCAATTTCCTCGAGCAGGCACCAGTAACGTCTCCTTCGTCCTAGCCCTGAGATTTTAGAAAGTGCCACATTCAAAGCTCTTTCAGGGTCAGGAGAATGAGACCCATCATTGTTACTGTTTTTTGCATATTGAATACACCATGGGGAGTTTTCCAGACTCTGCCATGTGGGCAGGATACTTTTGGTAGCCTGCCAGGTTCTCCAGATATAATAAAATAAAATAAAATAAGTACCCTTGTTTTCTGGGTGCTTTCTACCATGGGATAGCTTATCTTTTAGGTGTTTTCATGCTCTGTAGTAGTAATAGTAGTAGCACTGTCCTCCCATTGTTCATCGGTTTGCTAGAGTGGGCACCTGTATCCTCTCCATTGTGAAAATTGTTGACAAACTCCCCATGTATTTGATATGTTTTCGGCATATCGAATATTCCACAGGGAGCTTGCCAGGCTCTGTCGTTTGGGTGGATTACTCTTGGTAGTTTGCCGGGCTCTCTGAGAGGAACAGAGGAATCAAACCTGGGTCGGCCACATGCAAGGCAAATGCCTTACCCGCTGTGCTATAGCTCCAGCCCTGTTCATGCTCTGTATGTGAGGGAAATGAGAAAGGTCATTCTCTGTAAGAGAATATGTAAGTCTTAATGATCTCACGCATTTAAAATAATTGCAAAATTTTAATTGGAGATCTTGAACTTGGTCTGTGTCTTTAAATTTCGGCCAAAAAAAAGATTTGGTGGTAGATAGAAGCATGACTTTTGGAAATGTTAAGGATCTAATGCTTAGAAGCTATGGATATGTTAGATTTGCCTAGAATGGACCTAGAATGATCACATGAACTTTACAAATGGCAGAGGGTGCAGAAGAGGAGTAAGAGTAAGAGATTTGACTGTGGACACAAGGTTGAGTGGGGCTGCTTGAGAAAAGCAACCAACTGTTTTTGAGTCGGAAGACTGCAGCAAAGAAACACAAACTGAGCACTGCCAGCTGTCTCTAAATTAGAGTTCAAACAGGCAATAAAACAGATGCAGCTCTAGACTTCTCAGGAAGAAATGTACAGCCTTGACTTTGGCCTGGTGAGATGTGAGTCAGACTTGTGACCTACACATTTTTGAGATAATGAATTTATGGATTTTGGGCACTAATTTTATGGTAATTTATCAAAAGAGAAACAAAAAATACTGGTAGGAGGCAGAGAAATTTTTTTTTCTAAAGATGTTGCTTGTTTTTTTCTTTTTCTTCTTAAGGCAATCATATCCTGGTCATTAAAATTCTAACTCTATTAGGGGTTTACTTACTACCTATGAAGGCAAAAATCACTCAGATGAAACATATGACATCGTCATGGCCCTTATGAAGATTAGAAAGAAGACATACTATTCTTTCTATGTGAATATACTTATTGGCCAATTTTTAATTGAACTCCTTCAAGCCTTCCTTTTCAAGTATTTTTATTTAATTTCTTTTAATTTTTATTTCCTATTGAGGCACTGTGAATTACAAAGTTACTCATGACTGAGTTTCAGACACTATTCACAGTAGTCAAAATCTGGAAGGAACCCAAATTAAATTACTTTCATGATTCTTGCTGTGACTGTTGTTAATATCAATTTTATTTCCTCTGCCTTCCTACATTTTTATACATGAACCTTATAGCCATAAATTTGATTAGCCAGAAAAATATACAATTAAAGTCTTAAATTTGATCAGATTTATGAAATTGCACTTATTTATCTATTTATTTTTGGTTTGGGGACCCAACCTGGTAGTGCTTAGAATTTGCTCCTGGCTCATTGCTCAGGGATCACTCTGGTGGTACAAAGGGGAATCACCTGCAGGACTGGGGATAAAACCTGGTTTGGCAGCTTGCCAGGGTAAGCACCTTGTCCACTATACTATATCTGTAGCCCCAAGTTGCTCTTATTTTAAAACAGTTGCTCCATGTCATATTCTGTTTAAAATCTTGGTTTTTAAGATTAAAATGATGTTTCTTTAAGTGTCATTCAAAATAGAATTATTATGTAGGTAACAAACAAGACATGAATATACTATCATCAAAATTATATTTGTTTTATTTATATCAAAAGCATTTCTCTTTTATTCCAGTCCATAAGTAGGATATGTGCCAAATATTATTAACCTATGATGAGATACCTGGTGACATTTCAAAGTGAAAAATAGAAAATGCAGTTGGACACATCTGTTAGCTATAGGAATGTCTGAAAAATACAGTAGGATGGTAATAGTAATACGTAGACTCTCATGGCACTTCATGGAAAGAATGTTCATGGTCAAACTGCAGACATTTTAAAGATTTAATAAAGGAGGTGACATTATTAGTCCTTAAAGTACAGGTAATATCTGACAGGCAGGAAAAGGGAGTTCAGCTTTCTGGATGGGGAGTGAGCATGAGAGAGGCAGTCACAGAGCAAAGTTCATTTTGTGGCTCAGCAAGTAGAGCAATTAAGCACAAATGTAAGTCATACGCATGAGAAGCCTTTAGAAAATGCAACTGAAAATTCTCTATGCCCAAAAGCTAGATAATAATTTAGTGTTGAGAAGTCATTCTAACTTGAGAGGGCTCTAATTAATCTGTTAGGTAAAATGATTGGGTAAATAGATTTTAACTTCAGAAAACTGTTTTCAAGTTGTGATAATCCACAAGAGAGATAAGAAGTCAAGTCTTTGAACTTGGATTGAGGCAGAAGAGGTGATCTGAGTTGCATGGTACAGCCACCTCAGGATGTCCCTCCCATCATCTGGTAGACTTAAGAGACAGAAGTGATTGATAGCTCCCCAGGGTTGATCCTTTCATGCTAGTATAAAACATGATATTTTCAGAAATAGAAGCCAGGCAGAAAAGCTATTCTAGCATTATGGGTTTGCTTTCTGCCATAGAGAGTTAAAAATGTCCCCAAGAATGTTAGGTAGAAATGATTGCCACTCAAATGGAAATAAAAAATTCTTGCTGAGTAGAGAAATACATACGATGTTGTCCATAGAGCTGATGGGAATGTAACAGAAATTCCTCATGGGAATGTGAGGTCAGAGGGAGAGCTATAGAGAAAAAGAAAGAGAGATGGTTCAAACAGAATCTAGGGAAAGATAAATATGAATTCACAAATTGAGCATCAAAGGAGGAGTTAATTTACAATGGAAAGGAATGGTACAAGTGATGACTAGTTGAAAAACTTCAGGGCTGATTAGAATAAAGAATACTGTATCACAATAAATCAGACAAATAAATCCCGACAAAGTGGCTATTGCCACTATTCTTATTAGAGAACACATTTGAAGAGAGAACCATCAGTGAGAACATATAAGGATGCAGATAGAGTGAGAAAAAAATACATTTTCAAGAATTTAAATGATATAGGTGAACCAGGAAAGTAATGATATAGTAGGCATGACAATGCCTGGTGTGCCAAATCTGTGTCTTAAATTCTATGGAATGAGTGCATGATTAACTTATGACTAACATGAATATTAAAATTTGGTGGCCAACTATATTTATAAATGAATACAGATTCAAACCAATATATATTTATACATAAATGTGTATATATAAATGTATATACATTTACAAATTTGTGTGCCTTTAATTTTATGCAAATTTCTATCAATTCATTTCCCTAAAGTGAGGAAAGTTGGGGTAAATTTTTCATTAAACCATTAAACTTTTGATTTTTTTTATAATCTTATTCTCCAAAGTGCTACTGACTACTGACTTTCTAGTTTATCTTATTTTTGTGTATTAGTTTTGACTCAATTTCTACAATAATATTGGAAATCTATATCAATAAAGAAAAAGAAAGAAACTTCTTAGGAAGTTGGACATTTCAACGGAGAATCTGTGTCCTCAACAGAAACTTAACTTTTATGCAAACAAACTAAATCACCTTTAGAAACTTGGTAGATCAGAAAGAAATTCTGGAAAACCATAGGTATTTGTGCTGAAAACTCTAAAATTTTAGGCAAGGATGATGAAAAAATATCTCCTTCTTTCTTAAGAATATATGACTTCAGAGTCAGAATAATCTATCAGTGAAGATTAGTTACAGAAGAAACTATCAATGATAGTAAATCAGGTGAGTGGGGCCAGAGAGAAGGAAAACCTACATTCCTTATGTCCACTAAAACAATGAAGACAATTCTTGGCATTATGAGTAGTTTCAAGACGAGACAAATTACCTTATGATGATTATTGCTTGTTCATGTGTAGCTTGATTTAAATACACACAAAAAACACAAACGGGCTTCCTGGGCTATTAATTCTAATATCTAAAATCTATTTGTAGTCATCAATGGGCCAAATAGGTTGCTTTCTATTATTTGAATATAATGATATGTAAGTAAAAGTAAAGTAAAGGCCCTCCCGTTGATCATCGATTTGCTTGAGCGGGCCCAGTAACGTCTCTATTGGAGACTTTGTTATTACTGTGTCTGGCATATCAAATACGCCCCGGGGAGCTTGCCAGGCTCTGCCCTGCGGGCGAGATGCTCTCGGTAGCTTGCCAGGCTCTCCGAGAGGGGCGGAGGAATCGAACTCGGGTCGGCCATGTTGGCTGCGTGCAAGGCAAACGCCCTACCGCTGTGCTATCACTCCAGCCCTATAATGATATGATGGTATGTTTTTTAATTTGTTGCAATTTTTCTCATGAGTCCTTCAAAATGTGTATTTTTTCTTACATGGATACAATTACCCTTCTGTAAGAGTATCCATTATACTTTATTAAAACACATATCTTTCTATTTATTTTTTTTGCTGATTTGGCCCTCCCTCCTCCCTTCCTCCCTCCCTCCTTCCCTCCCCCTCCCTCCCTCTCTCCCTCCTTCCCTCCCTTCCTTCCTTCCTTCCTTCCTTCCTTCCTTCCTTCCTTCCTTCCTTCCTTCCCTCCCTCCCTCCCTCCCTCCCTCCCTCCCTCCCTTCCTTCCTTCCTTCGTTCCTTCCTTCCGTTCTCATGCAAAGTTGAATTCCTCTAGCACATCAGTCACCCCTCTAATTTGAAGGGACCCAAGCCACATTTACAGAAAATCCTGAATAGGAGCAATGTGCTACTTATCAAAAACAATTTTCATGCCCAGAAAGAGTTGTGAATTTTTTTTCTCCTTCTGACTTTCACAAAAATAAAGGGCTAATATCACCAGCGGGCAAATTTTGTAAAAATTACTCTCCAAAGTGCTTCAACAAAACCTGCCAGCACAACTCAAGCCCAAAACTTCCCCCATCCCTGCTTTGGAGCAAAGGGCCTCCCTGGGACAGGCTGCCTGTCACGCAGATGAGAGCCAAATTGTTTAGTGGATTTGGGAAGTGGACAGATGTTCTCCTGGGAAGATGGAGGCAGGCACCGCCACATACATTTTCACTTGACGTGTTAACCAATATTCGTAGCCAATTATTCAGAGGCGACCAGCAGTTAATGCATGCAAAGGCAGGAGCTGGAATCATCACTCATGGTTCCCACACAGCCCCAAACTCCTGCCAAAGTGCTAAATTCCTCCCCAGCTCTGAAAGACACGCAGTTCATTTTGTGTGCCCTTGTCTGCGCTCCTTGAGAATTATATAAGAACATCGAAAGCTGATTATGAAATGGCCATTGTGAATGGACGCATACGAATAAATAAAACAAATGCTAAAGGATATATGTGTCTCAAAATACCAAACTGGAATGAATGGACTTTCCATAGGAGAATGCGTTTGAGGTCTCAGAGGTAATTACCCCGAGGCATTGGAACAGTGCAATAAAAACAATAGCAGCTGGGCCACACCAGTGATAGACTGTGATAACTGCTATTAAACTAATTTGCTACAGAAATATAATGTAATAAGATCAATCATTTTTAATGGGGAAAAAAACACAAAAAGATGATATTGCCCATTTTATTCAGGGAGCTGACAACAAATCAAAGTGAATGGCTAGAATTCTTACTCCTAGGATCCTTATGCACATCTTATATCTGATTTTGCTTGGGCTTTAGGCGATGAAAAGTTGGATCTGGTATTTCAAAAATAAGAAGATAGAGGATGCAAACCTTGTTTTCATGAAGGTTGTAATGCTAGACATCATTTTTGTAGAGTAGTGCTTTTTGTCTGAAGGGGATTGTGCTACCTGAAAACTATACTATAGCCAATTGTACATGTAAGAGGAATATACTGTAAAATACACAATATTATTTATATACAATGGTGATTTTTGTGGTGGTGGATGAAAAATAGACTTTTGGAGACTAGAATAACTTAACACATACAAATGTCAATATACAATTTCTTATACCTGAAATCTACATCATGTTATAAAGCAATGCTTCCTCAAAAAAGAGAAAAATGTATTATAGCCACATCTAGAGTAAACTTTCATGAATTAACGTATTAGTATAACAGAATATATTGGATTGGCTTATATTGTCTGCCATGGAGGCGTGGGAGAGGGTGGAAAGGGGGGTATACTGGGGAGATTGGTGGTGGGGAATGTCCACTAGTGGAGGAATGGGTGTTTGATCATTGTGTGACTGTAACCCAAACATGAAAGCTTGTAACTTTCTCATAGTGATTCAGTAAAATTTAAAAAAAATAGAAAGAATATATAGGATGGCCTCTGTTGGTGTTCAGCAGTAAAATAGGGACTAATTTTTTTTTTACAAAATACATTTGGGGAAGTGATGTATAATTAATAAACTGATGGTATAATATCCAATAAGGGACTAGTAGACCAGACAAATATTAACGACTGCTGTTGGCAGTTATCAACTGTAGTAGAATAGCAGGAAATGCGAGATAATGTTCCCGCTTAGAGATCAAGATCCCCTCTGGGTGTCAAATATAAAGTGTAGAAGACTGACCCATTAAAAACTAAGGTCATGGAAGGAGAGAACTAAAACTAAAAGGAGACATAGTCATTGAATCAGCAACTGTTGGTAGAAGAAGTAAGGAAAAGTATTTTCTTTGTCCTCCCACCTTCCAGTTTTCTACGAATGCCATTGGCAAATTCAGCCAGAAGTGGACTGAGAAGGAATCCTGCGAGCCCCAGACATAAGAAATGTTCAAGACCAAAATATACAGGAAAAAGGGATGATAGATGAAAATGAGAACAACCTGAAAAAATATCAGGGATATCCAAAGCTGAGGTTTTTAATCCATTACCTTGCCTTTAGATGGCGGCAAGACCTTTTTCTCATCGATGTCACCTATGGTCTACACTACAAAGAAAAGTATGCCTTTCATTTACCCAATCTGACTGTGAATCACTCTGTTTCCATAAAAACTAACACAGAACCAGGGCTGGAGAGTAAACATAGTGGATAAGGTGCACACCCTGAGTGCTAGTAACCCAAGTTCAGTCCCCGGCATCATATGTGGTCCTACTGGACTTGATCTAAGACAAAACTAAAAACCACCCAAAAATGAAAAAACAGAATACTATTGCAAATTTTCATTGGGAGAAATAGGAAAAAGCACCATTCTTCATATGTCACCAAAAGACCCTTTATGAATTCATAGGGTTGTCCCATCATGACCCCAGTCAATGTCTGTCTCTTGCTGTCTGTACCACAGCAGTTCTGTCTTTTTGATGGGGTTCATTGATCCAGCCAACTTTTCAACAACATTCTATTAAGGCTTACTTTCTACCATACAACTATTTAGTTCACAAAACACAGTAAATACTTATCTTAAATCCAGCTCTCAGAATATGCTTGGTGGAGTGATAGGCTTGCATAATGCTAAGTGTATGCCATATTTAAGGTGATTACGAGTGTTAGGAAGAAAATATTTGTGTAATAGCATTAGACAGAACTAACCATATCCTGTTGGAAAGACTGAAAGACATTCTTGTGCTATAACAACAGATGCTGTGCAAAAGAGAGAGAAAACAAATACAAAATTGCAAAGGAACAAAGATAAAAAAAAATCTAGAAATTTCAAGTCAGTACTGATTCCACATTTACCTCTTACTCTGTAATGAAACAATTGCTTTAAAATTTTACTGTTATAAAATATAGGGCTAGAGATATAGTACTGTGAGACAGGTACTTACCTTGCATGCAGCTAATCCGAGTTCATTCTCCAGCACCACATATGATCTCCCAAGTCCCACCAGGAGTAATATCTGAGTGAAGAGTCAGGAGTAAACCCTAAGTGGTGCCATCAAGTGTGCCCCTCCAAAAAAATTACCTTTAAAAAATAAAGTTTCTTGCATACTTCACGTGTAACCTGTAAATCCAATGGTTAAACTATTGAAAAAGTTTCTCCAATATTTTGACTGTATTCTCTAGGAAAATAATAACAGTGTTTCTCTTAGGAAAAGCGATCCAAAATATAGTGACTGAAAACATAAAATAGAAAAGTGCATTTTTTTCATGCATCACAGTTATAAGTCTGACAATCCCATGAGGTCAGAAAACCAGGCTTCATTATAACTTTAGCATCTCTGAAACATTTGCAAGGTATTTCGTCCTTACACCCACCATCCAGGCATCAGAAGCAGTAGGACTGAGCAGAATCAATAAAGACAATATGTCTTTCCTCTAAGATCACAACTCAGGAGTTGTACAAATCTCTGTCCAGCTCATTCACCGGGCCAACCTAGTCAATGCCCCCATGCTGGTGGACAAGCATGGTCTTGGATGAAAAAGCTGTTTCTTTGAAAGAAGGAAGAGACAGATATTGAGAGGTACCTGGAAGTAGCTACAGCAGCAAACAAGAGCAAGTTGCTCTTCTTTAAA
This sequence comes from Sorex fumeus, assembly GCF_029834395.1. Taxonomy (NCBI): domain Eukaryota; kingdom Metazoa; phylum Chordata; class Mammalia; order Eulipotyphla; family Soricidae; genus Sorex; species Sorex fumeus. Next base: position 3,719,542 of record NW_026606134.1, on the reverse strand, counting down.
GAATAGATAGATAAGGTACATTTGAGAGCCAGCAAACTTATAGGAAAAAAACTGAAGTTGTGACTTGACACATATAGAAAATATGTTTTGACAAGAATCAGAGAAGGTTGTATTTGTATCATATGGGAAAAAACATACCTAAAACAAAGTAACAGCAGAGACAAAAATGCTGTACAATATCTAAAGAGAAACCTAGTGGTGTTTGTGAAGTGTGATATTACAGTCAAATCACAGCTTAAATTAGTGTCAGGGGACACACTCAAGTTCAAATATCAATTTCTCAGGTGAAAATTATTTTTGTGCTGAAATTATCTTTATATATCTGCAAAGAAATAATATATGAAAACTAACAAACCATTTAATGTGGTGAATTTTCTTCATGTGCCCTGAATAAGTTGCTGGGTTTTTTCCTTTTTTTTTTTTTTAATTTACAACAAGATAAAGGAGCTGCCTTGTGTCGAATGATTAAGCTGTTTGAAAAATGCTTTCTTTGATTTTAATTTTTATAATTCTAGTTAGGACAAGGAAATATAATGCAACAGTTTTAGTGTGTGAGCATCTAACATGTGTCTGACCTATGGTTATTCCCAGGTACCACTTGGCCTCTTAAGCGTCAGTGCATTAACCATAGAGTCTCCCAACCACTGCCAAGATGGTGCAGGTGGACTCTGGGGCCCAAGACGTCATTCTGGAACCCTTACATTGACTAAGTACCTTCAGTAGAAGCCACTAGAACCACCAATAACTACTGATACACCAAATTGATTAAGTCTCCTCTGAGATACAACATGCAGTAGGTTAAATGCCAAGCAGAATGGTCTCTGTTGAGTGTTGGCAAACTCTTAAGGACCCAACACACCAAGGACCCAATAGCAACTCTTGTGGGCCATCTTGTTGTGTCATTTTGTCGTCAATTGTCCCCTCAGCTGTTAGAGCTCTGAAGCCTTAGGCAGTAGATAAGTGGATGAACATGTATGCTTGCAAAGAACATTTAATATACAAAAACAGATGACTGCTGAATTTGGTTCAAGCATGCTGACTGTTGGTCTAAATTGTTTGTGTGATTTTTATTTGAGTGGGAGGCATGGCTTTTATATAACTTTTATAGAAGTGAGTATGTGCTACAGCTCTTTTTAACAGACTCTTCCAGATGCATCATGCTTGGTGCCTTTTTAATTAACCCCTATGAATGTTTTAGGGATCAGAAGAGAAAGAAGAAAGGCTGTAAGAGTGAAGACTTCATTGAGGAGTTGTGAGGGAAGGAAACAATCAAGGACGTGATGTACTTAGAATGATCAAGTGCTTTATACATGTGCTATCATCCTAACCCTCAACACAATTTCTTCACTACAGAAAAGTTAGTCATGTATGAAGAGTTTTATAGATAACACAAAATACAGTGAAGATTTCAGTTCAATGTGCTATTAGTCCTCTGAGTATGGATGGCTTGGGGGAGTCAGAAGTCATTAGTACTTCTTTAGTCATCAGGAACTTGACCAATCCTTCTCCCAAAGCCCTCTATATAAATTAATCTTATCAATACTCAGGTTGTTTTCAAAGAGGTTGCCCCGCACTTCTATGTCATGTGGTAGTATAGAAATAGCAAATAAGGAAATAAATATGTCCAGAATGTATGTGTAAAACTATGCCAGGAGGAATATCAGGAGGTTTTAGAAGAGAAGTAGCATTTCCTCTTAATTATCACAGCACATGATGCCTCCAAGATCTTTAAGTCTGTAGTAGGCCAAACTCATATCAGTTCATTCCAAGTGCCATGATTTCAAATGTTTACTACCAGACAGATTAAAATGAACAAACACACACACACACACACACACACACACACACACACACACACTGCTTTTTATTTTTTTTTACTTTTTCTGATAAACGGAGATTGTCCTAGAGAGCAAAAAACATTAAAGGATCAGATACTCCATTGCTTCCCCTACAACATCCTGGTATAAACAAGGGCTTTCATTAGTTTTTAAAGAATATATTTGTTTAAATAAAATTAAAAGAAAAAGGTGGTTTAGTGGCTTCACTGATTCTAAACCCCAAACTAGTGTCTAAAGAGTAAATGGTTAAAAGACTTCATTTCCCTTGTCAGCTCCCTGCGTAGAAACAAAACCCTAACGTTCATTTCAGCATGGGGTGTGGATACTTCTCAGATGCTGGGTTAGCTTTCATATGTTTTCATATTCGTTACTAGAGAAAGGACTCTCCATTAAAATGTCAGGCAGTTCTCAAGAACTCTATCACTTATGTTTTAGTTTTATCATAGTTGTCCTAAAATTCTCTTAGGATTAAACTTTGCATTGGGTAAAATGTGGTTCATGATCAATCTTGTTGCAACTTGCCTTTGCCACCAATCACTATCCCCATTAAAGGAATCTTATCCAAAGGTCAGGAGGATTGGCCCATGGTTGAAAGCCTGCCTCATGTGCTGAGGAAGAAGGCAGTTAATATAGAGAAGAGACCACTAAGTGAATGAGAGTTGAAGGGATCGATATCCCTTATTCAGAAAATAGGAGTCTTGATGCATCTATGTCAGATAATAACATAGAGGTACATTGAGAATCACTTTTATGACACTTTAAGACTCATGAACATATATGCCAGATATTTATAACCAAGGTTGCTGTGGCATCATTGTTATAAAGGTATTTCTATTATTATTTGTCAATGATGCATGTTGAGAGCCTGTATTGTGGTAAGTACAGACTGCTTGCTATTTCATTTGCTCTCAAGTCAAAACTGGAAGGTTCTGTATTTGAAAAAACGTATCTCAGTTATTTATAGGTAGAGTTTTCACAGTGATAAAACGGAAAGCCTGTTTGGCTCAAAAATTCACAAGACAAGAGAATAATAAAAAGATTTAGCAAAAAGAGTTCTCATTAAATAAATATAAATAAGGGGATGCATTGGAATCATATTTGCATATGCACATGCTTTCTGAACACAATAAGTGTTTGCAAAATTATGTATATTTAAGTACCCATCTTCCTTAGAATCATCAGGAATATTTTATATTTACGGGCAGATGGTAACTTGGACTAGACACACACTCTTTGTATCATTGATCTTATAGTCATAAATATCATCTCATTATTCTTGCCCCTTTATATGGCAAGTTTTCAAAAATAGAAAAGGTGAAGCTTTTTTAAAGATGCTGTTATGCTTCCTTGTATTATCCTGGAAATTTCTCAGCTTCTGCACTCAAAAGAATGGCATATTATGGAGGCTGTTTTATGTTCTTTGCCACATTTTAGTCATACTTGACTTTATTTATAGATCATTGTTTTAGTGTCTTTTATTGTATTATCACTAGTTTTTAAATAGCACTATTATGGGATGTTTTAAAGGATTTTAAATTATATCAGTGAATAAGCATATAACTTGACTCATGGAAGACCATTTGTACAATTTTTAATATAGATATATAAATGTCTCAGTTAACTAAGATCAACAAAGGTTGTTGGTATTTCTCTTTCGATATAAAAGGCACTTCCTTATGATAGTAGGGAATCACGATACATATTAGCTTGAATTGCAAGTACTTGATTTGCAAGTAAATTGTGAGCTTGAATTGCAAAGAGTCATAAAGCAGTATGCCAGATTAGTTGATTTTTAATCCTGAGCAAGTAGATCTCACTAAAATTTTATTTAGATTCCCTGGATATTTTAAAACAGGAAATGCAAAGTTAGCTAGCAAGGGAGAAAACCAAGGTAGAGAGTTCTATTCTGATAGCTACAAAGAATTATGGGAAACATGTTTACTTGGAAAGCAGAACCAAGGCATAAATTAGAAGGTCTAGTGGTTACACAGACAGATTACCTAATAATCTGCTGTCAAAACTAATACCTTGGGCTGGAGAGATAGCACAGCGGGTAGGGCATTTGCCTTGCATGTGGCCGATCCAGGTTTGATTCCCAGCATCCCGTATGGTCCCCCTGAGCACTCCCAGGAGTAATTCCTGAGTGCAGAGCCAGGAGTAACCCCTTTGCATCAGTGGGTGTGACCCAAAAAAAGCAAAAAAAAAAAAAAAAAAAACAACTAAAACCTTGTTGGAGTACAAGGAGCTTAGGTTTATCAGGTTGCACCCATCATAGTGTTCACACTCACTCCCATTACTTTGTTTGTAACCACTTCTATGCACTCTTCCTCAACCAGTTAATCAGCTTTTCCCCTAATCAGAATCTGTTTATTTCTAAGGGCTCATCCTTCTAGGACACTGAACTTGTACTGTAAGTTAATATTACCTTTCTCCTCTCCTTATGTCTTTTGAATAGTTTAACACAAAGTCCTTTTTGTATAGATACAGAAAGACAATTAATATTTTGCTTTATATCTTAGGATTTAATTGGCTTTGAATATTATTCATTCCAGGGCATCTGCTTTCTCAACTTGAGCCTCAGTTGACCTCACTTCCTAGCACCCCAAGGGCAGGGTCTCGATGTGGGACTGGATGGAACCAGGGCAAGCCAGTAAATTATGTGCTACCCTGGCATCACGATGGGCCAGGCCAAGTGCCACGATTCTTAACTATAGGTTAAGAGTTTGATCATAGGCAAATGCTGTCATGATCCAAAAGTAACGAGGAGACTAGGACCCTGCTGCTAGGAATAGGAAAGATATCTGGCCTGAGCACTGCAGTCTGAGTTCGAGATGGCCCTAGGAAAGCAACTCTATAAGCTTAAAGTATTTCTTACTTTGTCCATACAAAATGATTTATATTATGTATGCTTATATGTTGGTCAGACAAAAAGAAGAGAAACACATCCAGGGAAATCTGTTCTAGGGTGGATTGATCTGCTAAATGAGAATCTGTCCTAGAAGCAGTTTTCCCGTGTGTCCTGACTAGCTTGGATGAAACTGAACATTTCTCCCCTGCAACTGCCTTCAGTAAATAATTTCAGTATATTGTAAGAGGCAGTTTCCCTTTTCTACTGTCTCAGTAATCCCAGGTGCTAGCCAGGCCTGATCTTTGGGATTCAGACTCCAGGCTCTAGGCAGGCTAGTCTTTGGGATGCAAAGCTCAGATTCTTGTCTTTGGGGTGTAGATTCCAAGCTCTAGCAGACTAGTCTTTGGGATGCAAATCCAAGTGCTTGTAGCTTGTGAAAGTGCTTGTGAAAGGTTTCATTCTTGGTTTTGTATCTTCTTTATCTTCTTTCCAGAGGCCAAGATTACTGGCCTGCTGATGTATAGAAACAATGTATGTTTTGCTGCCTGAATGTTCTTTCTGCAACTCCTTTTGATGACATCACTGTATTGTGCCCTTTAGAGGTACCATGATCTATATAAGGGAGATTTCAGGGCTCTCGGGAAACATGTGCCTGAGAGAACGGGGAACACAGACTGAGAAAATGGGGACAGAAGCTGAGAGAAAGGTGAGCATGTGCTTGAGAGATCCTGAGTCCTCCATGACATACATCTCTTCCATGTAATGAATTGCTAAGACCAACCAGCCTGGCCCTCGTTTCCTTCCTTCGCCTGGTCATCGCCATCGACCTCCCTGTGATGTCGGTGGGCCCCACGGGTGACTTATGTGAAGTGGGGAGGAGAAAGACAGTCACTTTCTCCCTACCCGCCTCTGCCACTCGGGACCCAGGGTTGCTGGGTTGTTGTCTCGCCTCACAGAAAGGAATTTCAGGAGCAGACAAGCAGTGAGGTGAATAGATTTTATTTGGAGGATTTTTAGGTATGGAGGGAGGGAGAGAGAGTGAGAGAGTAAAGTTTGTTAGGTCCCTAGGGACCCTGAGGGAGATTCCAGAGTTAAAACTCTATAAATTTTAACTCTCCCTTTCCTGCCCTCCTTATCGTTACCTCCCTTAAGAACTCTTCCCTTATCCACCTCCGGAATGCAGGGCTGAGAATCAGAGGAAGCAAGGTGATAACCAAATGTCCAAGTTACCTGATGCCCACTAGTCACAATGCCTATGTACGTAAATGCTGGTCTTTGAATCTATAGGCTAAGGAGTGATGTACTTCTACATGGATTGGTTAAGAAAGCATATGTCGTTACAAATCTATTGGCTATGAAATGCGCGGGCTTTGCTGTAACGGCCAGTGAAGGCCTATATAAGATCCCCTTTGAAGAAGTTCGGGGTCTTGCCTCACCTAACTGACCTGCGTGTCTGTGTAGGCGGCTTGACCCTGGCTAGCCAGTCTTACAATAAACCTTGCTTGCTGTTTGCAGTCTCTGGAGTTTCTTTGTCGTTAAAGGGAGATCACGATCCGCGCCCTAACATTTGGAGGCCCCAGTGAGATCTCCCGACGGCAAACGGGCCCAGAGAGCGGGTTTTGAAAAGGCCTTAAAAAAAAAAAAAAATTTCTGGGGAATATTCCGTCTGTTCTGTGGGGGGACGGTGTCCCCTTCTGGACCGCGGCAGGGAAGTAGCTAACCCTGTGAGGACTTGGGGGGACATAGGGTTTCCTCAGGTCCTCGTCTGTCTGTTCTGGAGGCCTCGTCTGTTCTGGACCGCGGCAGGGAAGTGGCCAACCCTGACTGGGAGGACTTGGGGGGACATAGGGTTTCCTCGGGTCCTCGTCTGTCTGTTCTGGAGGCCTCATCTGTTCTGGAAAATCCGGCGCCGGGAGAAGACCTGGAAGAACTAAACCCTCCGGAGGTGAAAATCACGTGCACGCCCTTTGGGCATATTCGGGAGTCCCAGGGTGACTGGTGAGTGTGGTGCGCACCCGTGTGAGAGAGTGGACCGGTCCGAGCGAGTGCAGGAGTGTGATCTGTGCGTGTGTCCTTAGTGTGTGTATTTGTCTTATTATCCTTCTCTTAGTTCTGTTTATTGAGATTGTTTAATATGGGTCAGAATCAATCGACCCCCAAAGCTTTAATTCTTGATCACTTCTCTGAGATCCACAGGAAAGCTCAGAATCTGGGCTTGATGATCAAGAAAGGTAAGTCTGACAATTACTGTTCATCAGAATGGCCTTCCTTTGGTGTGGATTGGCCCCCAGGAGGTTCCTTCTCTCCAAACCTTGTGGCTCGGATAAAGGAGGCAATCTGTGGAAGATCTGCTGTGAAGGTATGCTCCCTTGGAAATCTCTAGGGGGACTGGGGGAGGAATGTGATAACCTCTGTGTGAATGTGTGTGTGTCTGAGCACCCTGATAGGTCCTCCTATCGGGCGTGATTTTGTAGCTCCACGACCTGGCACTCTTAAAGTCCCTCTAAAGTCACGGAGCTCGAGTGGGCTGCCTGAGATTCCATGGAGAACATACGGTCAATGGTGGCACTGGCATAGTTGCCAGTCGCAAGTCACAATGCTGAACCACTAAGGCTAAGTTCTCCTCCGGCCAGGCAAGCATCTGAATGGTCTCTGCAAAGAGGCACCCCTCCTTTGTCTGTCTCACATCACCGTCCACTATGGGAGGAATGGGAGGAGAGCCCACTAGTGAGAAGATCCTGGTAAACTAAGGCAGATCAATTTCTAGTTAGAAATCCCTTTCTTAAGCATTCTAACCAGCAGAATCAGCTAGAGGTCAATTCAAATGCTAATGGAGGCAGTCAGCAGGTTTAGCCCTAGGCAAAGTGAAGCAGAGAAAAAAAAAAAGGTAAAAAGACAGACAAGAAGTTTGTGGAAGAAAGTGTCAGCAGGGAACATTGGAATATGTGGCAAGCTAAGAAAGGCAGAACTTTTCTCTTCTCCCCTTAATAGGCTTCTTGGAAACCCATGGCACTCTAGGTATGGCTCCACATGTGCAAGCCATGGTTGTGTGGACGCTCGGGAGGCAGGACCCAGGGATTCCTAGGGTGACTCAGAAATCTCTAAAGGAGACATCCTTTAAAGAGAGATTTTTCTGATGGGCTGGCATGCAGTTGTGGTCGTGTCCGTGCTCTCTCTAGAACCACAACACTAGAAACTATTAGGAGGAGAGCTTGCTAAGGAATTATCCTACCCTAGATTTTTCTTTTCCCTCCCTTTCATAGGTTATTGCTGACACTTAGGAGATATGGGAAATTCTACATCAGTACCTAAATATTCTCCTTTGGGTTGCTCGTTAAAACACCAGAAGAGCTTCCAAGTAGGTAGTTTAGATAAGGAATATCTTGTTGACCTCTGTAACACCACGTGGCCTGAGTATGTTAGAATATTGGGAAGGATATACAGTGAATGGCAGTTTGCATTACCAGATCATTCTGCAGTCAGATCTTCGTAGGTAACAAAAGAAATAGGATTATCAAAGCAGAGGAGGCAGGAAAATGCAAGATCATGATACTAGCTCCCTGCCTCAGATTTAGCCTTGGCCAAAATATGGTAACATCTTTGTCATAGTTTATTTTGCCGGCTTATATCAACAAAAGCGCTTTCTTGACCCATTTTTAACAAGCGGGAGACTGGGAAATGGGGAGCAGAGTTCCCAATCAGCGATAAGGTTTCTTCGCCCTGGGGACAGTCCCTTCCTTTCTCAGTCCATCAGTTTCTCCCTGCCATTTTTTTGAAGGGTCAGATTGATCGATCAACTACAGATATGTGCACATGTATGTGTGGTGTTTTAGTCAGTTCATTGTCTTGTTTGTCTGTCTGTCTGTCTGTGTCTGTCTATCTGTCTCTCTATGTGAAACGCTAGAGTGTTGGGACCAGGCTGAAATCAGAAGTAGAAATTCTAGAGAAGTCAGTGATATGCAACTCAGTGATTTAAGGAATGCAGTTGTTTTTGGAACTTGCTAGACAAGGTTTAAACGAAGATTTCTTATCAGAAGTTTGAGCCTACAGAGAAAGCAGAATTCTCAATCTTGATTTCTTATTAGAAGAACGTTAATGATTATGTGATTAACAGTTGAAATCCATTTGAACTTAAGAATCTTGTACTATCTAGAAGAGCTATGGAACTAGAGCCTGAAACTTAAGTGAAATAAGAGTTCAGAGAAAGCAAGACCTTATCTTATCAGCCTCAGCTAACTTTAATGAAAAATTAGGCCGCTTTTACAAACTACAGAGGTACAGAAGCCATTAAAATGAAGTTTCCTTATTTTCCTAAACAGTGGCAATTTATAGGATAACAATTGGATCTGTCCATTCTCCCTTGACACAAGGAGCTAAGGATTATCATGTTACACCCATCACAGTGCTCCTGAGTCACTTCCATTCCTTTGTTTTTCTGTAACCACTTCTCTATGCTCTCCTCCCCAACCAGTTAATCAGCTTTCACCCTAGTCAGAATCTGTTATTTTGTAAGACCAGATCCTTCCAGGACACTGAACTTGTATTGTAAATTGTGAGTCGATCTGCTAAGAATCTGTCCTAGAAGAATGTCCTGACTAGTTTGGATGAGGTTAAACATTTTTCCCTTTCAAACTGCCTTCAGTAAATAATTTCAGTATACTGCAAGAGGCAGCTTCCCTTATCTCACAGAGCAGATCTCAGGTGCTAGCCAGGCCTGATCTTTAGGACATAGATTCCCAGCTCTAGCCAGGCTAGTCTTTGGGATGCAAAGCTCAGATACTTGTCTTTGGGAAAGGTTTCAGTTTGGTTTTATATCTTCTTTTCGGAGGCCAAAATTACTGGCCTGCAGATGTACGAGAGTGAATGGAGAGAGGATTGGAATAAACTGCAACTAAGATCAAGCAGCCTGGCCATAAGATTTCCTTCCTTTTCTTGCCCATCTCCATCTACCTCCCTGGAGTGGGGGAAACTACCGAACGCGGGCGGTGGGAAAGATAGATTGTTGCCATCCTTTTTGTGCTCACACAGCAATTCAAATATTTTCTTATGCTGATATCAAAGTTTGGTAAAAAAAAAAAAAAAAATCCAAAGGGCTTTTTCTGTGTCTGAAAGCATGTTTGTATTTTTGTGGAATTGTTAAAAGTGTCTGGTATAGAGAGCTCATGATTTTAAATAATTAAGGTACAAGAACTATTGAAATTAAGCCAAAGAAAGTTTTATCATGTTCTATAAAAATTGATTGTTTATAGGTCTTTTGCTGTTATGTTAATGCACATATTTGTATCTGGATTGGATTAGAATATTTGACATAGAAGGAGTTAAAATGACACATGAAAACAGGTTCAAAAAGTAATGGTTTAGTTTAAACATGAGTTTCTAGAGTTATAAAATTGGTTGCAAAGTTTGTCCTACCAGTGCTCTATATGATCTCTGAGACTCTTGGTTAACTAAAATTTCTAGAACTACTAAGAGTTATAAAATGGGTTCACCTCAGATGTCAGCCTTCTGTAATAGTTTCTGAGAATGGAGAATTGCATGGAAAATGTGGGAAATTTTACTAACTATCAGCCTGTCTATTGCTTAAAAGTGCATGCTATTATTTTGATAATTTTATTTCATGCCAAGCTTTGTCTCCAGATATCAACCTAGTCCTGACCTGAGAACTTTGTACCTAAATTTGAAATGCTTTCTGTTTCATGATAATCTATGAGTGTTTTAATCTTTTTGTATTTGTGTTTTCCTGTAAATCAGAATTTTAAGATGTCTCCTGGTTAATTTCTAATGTAAAGTGATCTTTTGCCCAGTGAATATACCTTGTAAGAGCTTTAATTGTGAGCATTTTAAAGGCTTTTTGAATATCTATAGAACTGATCTAATGCTTCTGAAATAGCAATGCAGAGTACAACTTTGTCATGTTAAGTGAGATGGTTGGTAACTTGTGTCTAAATTTGGGAGATCACATTGTACATTGTACTACTATAGATGTATGTCATAAATCAGAAAGATAATGGATGGAGATATCATCAGTGGAGAAAAAAGGAAAGGAATTCTGTTAAAGTGAAGTTGATTTTAAATGAATGAAAGTTACAGAATGTATGTAAAGGAATGTGTAGAAGGTTTGAGGTTGTTTTAAAGAAAAGGAACTGATCAAATTGTTTTGTTGTAAGAAACTCTTTAAATCACATGCAGAATTGTTCTAGTACCTTTTTGTAAGATCTACGGGAAAGACACTGGACGGATTATCTGGACTCCTGTTATAGTGCTCTTAAGATAATTGAATTTTTCAAAAGTTGCAGGACATCAAGGGTTTTTGACATGGGGTTAAATGAATTAGACATGTTAAACTGTACACTGGACTCCTGGTACAGTGCTCTTATTAATGGGAAGTTAAAGTTTTTCCATGTGGGATTGAAAAACATGTTAAACGGTATGCTTTATGTCTACAGATTTTAGCTTCTCTGACTAGGACCCACAGCAAATGGGTGTATTACATCTCTGTGAGTAAAGTGAAATGCTTGCTTTTCTCTTCTTTTGTACCTTCAGTATGTTTTTTGATGTTTCATGGCACTATGTTGGTTTGCATAAATCCAGATAAGTCTTTCCTCTCTGTAATAGGGTCTACCCCTCATGCAGACAGGAAAAACCAACTATGGGACCCCAAAGCCCTCTTTCAGGGAACAGTCAGGGGATCTGTCTAAATGACAGGAGCAGGGATTTAACGGGTACTGTTTCAAGTACCCTACAAACCTCAGGGCGACCCTACAGGCAGGCCAGCTCAAGGAAAGACCGGAAATCATCACTGCTATGGAGAATGAGGAATCCAGGACTCTGCAATGACTATCTCAGTCTGGGCCTACTCTCAGCGTCAAGGAAAAACCTGGAAATCAGGATTTCTCCCAGCCCTGAAGAAGGGATGGGATGGACTCCTTTCTGCCAGGACATCTCTGTGGAAAATGAGGCCCGAAGGCTCGAGGCCATCCAGTTCGTCGTGGGACATCTTCTGGCCAGGCCTGGGTAGCTCTGACGTGCCAAATCAGATTAATGCCACTATTGGTGTGTCTCCTGTCTTTAGCCGATCCCCAGGACTTCTCAGTAAATAATGGGGTATCCCAAATGGAGAGTTCTCTAATCTTACTGTGTTTATGCAAAAGAACAAGCTAGATTTGTTAAGCTATCTTGCAAAGTTTTAAAATGAAGGTGGAGAGAAATGAATGCTGTCACTAGTTCGATCAGAGCTTTACTAGGGTGAAGCTCATCCCAAAGTGCAGAATTGATTTCCCCCAGTCTGTGAATTGGCCAAAGTGTCAAGAAAGGGCATATAAACTGGTTAAGTTAGAATGGATTAATAGCTCGTTCTAAAATACTGTGAATTTTCTTTCTATACTTTCTGTATTGCATCTCATTTTCTGTGAACAGTCATTTGAGAGAACAAGGATGTTAACAGCTCTTAATTTTTGTTGCATCATGGGATTAACACCAGAGAATGTTTCCTCTAAGCAAGAATGCTCTGCAGAAGAGGAACGACGGACATTGGAGGTTTCCAAAAGGAAGATGATGGATGATTTACCAACAAGGAAAGTTGCTAACTCCTGGACCAATGCAGTGGAATATTATTAAAGGGACTCAATAGCAAGTAAGGTAGAAGTAACTCAGAACTGTGCTTTCTGTGCCATTAATGAACCTAGTGGAAATCTTGATCCTTCTCTCCTAACACCTGTTCAGCATCAAGGAACTTAGAGGAGGATCGCAGCTTGGCTTTATGCAAATGATCAAATGCTCATATGTTCAAGGTATAAATATCTGTTGGTTCTTATTGATAGCTTCAGTGTATGGGCAGAAGCTTTTCCAATCTGCACTGAGAAAGCCAGAGAATGGCTTGGTGTTTCTGTGTCCAGTAGAAAAATCTGGACACAGGAAGTCATTTTTCTATCAGCCAAACCTGTGGGTAGAGAACTCTGTCCTTACTGGGTCAGAAAGGAACTTCTACTCCTCCAGGGTCTAACCATTTCAAAGTGATATCCCTCAGTCTAATCGAACTGATCTTTTCTTTCAGATAACTTCAGGAACCCAACCAATTCATTGCTAAGGGCCACTAAAAAGCTGAGGTAGCATGAGATTTCACCCCTTGTGTAGGCAGGGCCAGCGCCCCATTGTCAGCATGAAGCAGCTCCAGAAGATGGACCTTCTGCCATTCTCCCTTAAAGATTCAAGGTGGTGGAATCTCTGGGGCAGGGGGGGCAATAGGATATAGGCAGGTAGATAGGGAAGGCCCCCTCCCAAGGCAATGAAGAATGGGGATTTATGTGTGGTGTTGGGAGAAAAATGCTGCTACTCTATACTGATCACACAGGGATGGTCTGAGACTTCACGGCCAAGCTCGGGGAGGGCCTTGAACAACGTCGGAGAGAAAGGGAGGCCTGGGAGAATTGGTTTGAGTCTTGAAAATCCTCCTAATTCTGGGTAACAATACTGGACCCTGCCCACTGAGGAAATTACTCCTCTGTATGAAGAGCCCACTGAGGAAGATTCCTCAATATGAAGTAGAGAAAGGGAGGAATGTTAGGTCCCTAGGGACCCTGAGGGAGATTCCAGAGTTAAAACTCTATAAATTTTAACTCTCCCTTTCCTGCCCTCCTTATCGTTACCTCCCTTAAGAACTCTTCCCTTATCCACCTCCGGAATGCAGGGCTGAGAATCAGAGGAAGCAAGGTGATAACCAAATGTCCAAGTTACCTGATGCCCACTAGTCACAATGCCTATGTACGTAAATGCTGGTCTTTGAATCTATAGGCTAAGGAGTGATGTACTTCTACATGGATTGGTTAAGAAAGCATATGTCGTTACAAATCTATTGGCTATGAAATGCGCGGGCTTTGCTGTAACGGCCAGTGAAGGCCTATATAAGATCCCCTTTGAAGAAGTTCGGGGTCTTGCCTCACCTAACTGACCTGCGTGTCTGTGTAGGCGGCTTGACCCTGGCTAGCCAGTCTTACAATAAACCTTGCTTGCTGTTTGCAGTCTCTGGAGTTTCTTTGTCGTTAAAGGGAGATCACGATCCGCGCCCTAACAGTTAGACACGAAAGCATGAAAGTACACATCTCAAGAGGGGAGATGCGGGCGACACATGTGCTCGGGAACCACATGTGCTCGGCCATGTGGGCGCAAGCAGCACATGGGCTCGGGCAGCAAATGCGCGCGCTTCCTTTGTTCAAGGTGGCCTTTATAGGGTTCCTCCAACCTGCCCCCACGTGGGGCTTCTTCCCAGGTAAATGTCCCGTTGCTAAGGAGGTTGCCAGGGAGGATGGGTGTGGCTATGGTCTTCTTTGAAATTCCTTTCCTGGCCTTTTGTTCCTAGAGGAGCTTCTTTGGGTCTGTTGCTGGAGCCAGGTGAGGGTCTTATCAAGCCTTAGTTCCTGTTTTCCTATTTTCTGCAGGGCTGGCTTTTGTCGTTGCCCGGGAGGGGGCCCTCCCTGTCTACCTGCCTACATCACCTGAAGTGGGGAAAAGGCCTGAGACTACCTGATGCGGGTGGCAGGAGAGATAGGCCGCTGCCATCACTTTGCCAGTCCTTTTTGTGTATTTACACAGTACCTAAATTTTTTTTAACAGGATGAGAAATAATTAGGTAAAACAAACACACACAAAAAGATATTAATCCAGCATCCATTGTTTTCCTTCAGAAACTCAGCTGCATACGTATAGGATAAAGTCCCTCTGAAGCCAGAACATGCTCTTACAATCTTGTGGATTTTGCTGTAGTCTGTGGTCACATATGTGTGCATGCGTGCACACATGCACGGGCGCACATACACACACACACAGACAGCTTAAACAAATTTACAGTGCATGAATACAAGCAAAGCATCCAGAGAACAGAAAGCAAGACTTCTGTTATACTTTGCTATAGACTATATAAAACAATCCTAATGGTAATGTCCTTGTGAGATTTGGATTGCTGTTAAACAGGGCTTAGGATGGGTTCGTATAGCTCTCTGATATAGCTGTATTCCTTAAACACTGGCTGTCATATCTAATATGCAGCATATGTGTGGCAGACATTACTTGGTATAGAGCTGATAAAACATGCTGGTTAGTGATTATGGCTCTTAAGTCCAATGAGCTCATCTGCTTCTTAGCACTTTTTTCAAGGCAACACTCTCAGTCATTACAATAGTTCAATTAAGCTTGCCATCAAGTATGAACCCCTTTTCCATTCAGGATTGATTAGTATAAAGCAGGCTGTCATTTTTCTCATTATTATTTGGTTTAGAGATTTATCTTGGATGGTTTAACGATAATTATTATGATACAGTAATAATCACTGTATCTTAAAATGATCTTGTTATTGCTATCTTGCTTTTAAGAACAGTGTGTACAGGCATCCCACTTTAATCATGAATTCTTGAAAACCACCATGAAAGGAGAATTAAGGAAGCCAAAGGAAAGTTTGAAGAAATTTTTTTTTTCTTTATTTTTCTTTTTGACTTTTTGGGTACAGCCAGCGATGCTCAAAGGTTCTGCACTCAGGAATTACTCTGCACTCAGGAATTACTCCTGGTGGTGCTTGGTGGACCACATGGGATACTGGGGATGGAATCCGGCTTGGCTATGAGAAAGGCAAGTGCCCTACCTGCTGTACTATCACTCTGGTCCCTGAAAAGATTTCTAAGTGGCAAGGCAGCTCACCAGTGATACCCATGTCAAAAGTGAACACACACACACACACACACACACACACACACACACACACTACCAGATGAGAGATGAGCACTTCCATGTGTGTGCATGTGCATATATGTGCATGTAATCTATTCCCACCTGATTCCCATGGTGACATGGCTGTGTACTATTTTCATTTTGCTGCTTTTCCCATACTTTCCTTCTCTGTGTGGTCGCCATTGAGATATGTCTACAGGAGAGATTTGCTTGAGGGTTGGAGAGAGATGAAAAAAGAGTTATGTCTACATTTTGAAGGCAAGCGACTGGGTGCCGAATGCCTTGGCACTTCACATGCATCATCTCTCATGTACTGAATCACCTGGATTTTATTATCTGCCTCCACTCACAAATTCGTCCACTCTCATCTGATCTCTTCTTTAAATGTCTCTAAGTTTTGGATCATGGGTATCATCCACTTCCAGAGTCCTGCTTTTGATGCAGGTCACAGGTATTGTTGAGGCTGGAAATGGGAAAGCATAACAGGTTCTATTTATTGTCACTGTGGATTATCCAAGCTCACACAATACCTTGGGAAGATTTCTTACCCAACCACATAATGCTTCTGACTATCTTCTGACTGTTAATATTACCCCACACTAATAGCATACTAATATAAGAAAGTAGAAGCTATCATTTATATATTTTTCATCAGTATTGATCACTATTTTTAATCTCTTTTCATTCAACACATAACTATAGTCTATCTTACTTCTCCATTGTGATAAGTAGCTTGAAAGCCATTGAGTCTTCTCATTGATAACTCTTAGTTAAAAGACACTGCTTTTTATGTATAGTTTGTATCCAAAGTCCATTGCTTTATGATGCTATATTTAAAAATGTTTACCTCTCATCCCTCAGGATTCCCTATGGTCTCAGAGATACAGAGCAAAATTACTGCATTTGTTTATCCATTTTACTTATCACTCCCATGTCTAACTGAACATGTGTCAGTAAAGTTCTCGATTATCTCTCACGTCCTTTCTTCTTCCATCAAACAATCATAAAATCCTTCATTCCATTTTGCCTGCTATTTAACTCCCTGTCCTATTCAAGTTTCTACTTTTCCGTTTTTCTGATTTGTCGTAAGAGGCAAAGCCCACATCTTAGATATAAAGGAAACAAAATTCTTATATTTGCCAAAAAAAATACATCTTGTCCACATAAAGGGAAAAATGTGGTTAAGAAGGCATGACTATATAATTAAGCTTTTATTTCAATGGGAAGTAGGAAAAACCCACATGTCAACAATATTTGAAGAGAAAGGAGAAATTTATATTCTGTGATTTAATTTAATTTTCTCATTTTTTTCAACACTTGCTCTCTCAGTATATATGAGGTCTTCTTCATGATGAACTGATATCTAGGACAGCTTGGAATTTTTATAATAATTTTTTGCCTTTTCTAACTTTTAAACAAATTGGAAAACTATCTTCCCTATATTTTCAGTCTACAATTTTCTTTAGTGTTTTCCTTTTGCATTTAGTCATCTATACATCAGTACCCCACTTCTGGCTATTTCTGTGCACCTAATAGCCAAAGACCATGTCTGTGATCATGTTCTAACAGATGACAACTAATAATTATCAAGTTGAGTTCTACTTCAAAGTTCATTAATTATTAATTTTTAATCTATGCATCTCTGTGGGATTTTTATTTTACAATACACAGAGAAGATCCTAGATTTTTTTCATTCTCATTCTGCTATTCTGTCTTACAAAATAACTATTTTAAAAGCTTCTCAAGTTTCATTTTATTCTTTTATCACAGAGTTATGGGCCATGAAGTGCTTTTCTTCTTTCTTTTTACTTCATTTCTTGTGCTTTCTTTCTCTTCTACACGGCTCTGCCAATTTCTTATATTGTGCTTTCCCATTTCAACTTCCTTTGTATTTTGAGGATAAATTATATTTATAAATGTTTTTCATTTCATTTCATTTCATCATCCTGTTAATCGTCGATTGCCTCGAGCAGGCCCCAGTAACGTCTCTTTCATCCTAGCCCTGAGATTATATTCAGGGCTCTTTAGGAGAATGAGACCCATCATTGTTACTGGTATTTGGCATATTTGGTAGGCCACGGGGAGTTTGCCAGACTCTGCCCTGTGGGCAGGCTACATTCGACAGCCTGCAAGTTTGTCCAAAGTAGGAATGAGATAATAAGATGTTATAAATGTTGGTTCACCCAAAAGGAGAGAGAGAGTAAAAAGGAATGTTCCTGTCACAGAGGCGGGAGTGGGGGTCGGGGGAGGGATACTGGGAATATTGGTGGTGGACAATGGGCACTGGTGGAGGAATGGGTACTCCATCATTGTATGACTGAAACGTAAGCACAAAAGTTTGTATGTCTGTAACTGTACTTCATAGTGGTTCATTATATGTATATTTATATATATGCATTTTTATATATATATATATGTTGGTTCCTCAAAGTCTTTAACAACAATCATATAACAACTGTACATAAGTAAGGAGGAGTAGGATACCAGACAGCTAGCCAATTCTCCATCTAGCAAATCCCTAAACGCACAGAAATGCAACATCATCTTCCACTAATACTCTGTACCTTCATTATAATTTTTTTTCTCAAATATCCAAGAAACACGCATATAGTGGCCGGAATGATAATACAGCAGGTAGGGCTTTTGCCTTGAATGCAGCTGACCTGGGTTCAATCCAGGGTATCCCATATGGTCCTCTGAGCATCGCCAGGAGTAATTCCTGAGTGCAGAGCCAGGAGTAACCCCTGAACATCACTGGGTATGACCCAAAAAAGCAAAAATCTAAAAAAATTAAAAACACATATACATGAATTTATTTATATCTTTGATATCATTACACCCAATATTTTATAAATACTTCTATATTATTATCACTCCTATAGCAACATCTCTTCTTCTCAGTATTTTTTTTATCTAATTCAGTTGCAGTTGCTTAGTTGAATTAGAAAACTAAGAAGTTTTCTTTCAGCAACCAACACTTGAAATAACACAATTATTTTACTCTTATTGTACCCTTTAAAATATCAATAGATAATTCACTTCAGCCACAAGGTTAGTTTGAAGATTATGAGAAAACTCTTTTATTTGTAGTTTTATTTGATATGCAAATATGGAACTTTCAGGGCAGAAGATCAATAGCACCATCCCATTTTCTAGTAGGCATAAAATTTAATATTTAAAATGTACAATTATTATGTAGCAAGTATGCTGAAATACCACAAGTAAATTATTTTATTTAATGACCACAGCCCTGCCTTTAGATAGGTATCATTATCTCATGAAGAACAGAAAAACCAACAAAATTAAGAGAAATTCACAATGTTAATAATCTAGCAAGCAATAGTTCTTGGGTTCAAAGGCAAAAAATAATTGGAAAACAATTATTTTTCCAGTTTTCATAAAATTTTTAAATACACTTATAAAACCTCAACTTTAGTTCACACTTATATATAATAAAGTTATTGTACAATATAAATTCATGAAATCAACTAGGAATTCTAATGTTGTAAGCATATCAACAAGACCACTAACTTCATGAATGTTATGGAATTAGGATCCTAAACTTCCAAATCAATAATTCTAAATTATAAAGAATTATTAAGATCAAATGAAATATAACTTTCATATCTGTTCCATAATAAGACATGGCCCCATGGAATGTTCAATAGACTAGATAAAGTCTATTCAATCAACTAACAAACATTTCCAGTACATATATATTTATTCCTTGCTCTATGCTCAGTCACTGTACTAAGCAGTGAAGCAGATTGGACAGGTGGAATTTCACACAACATGCCTGCCTGCCTGCCTGCCTGCCTGCCTGCCTGCCTGCCTGCCTTCCTTCCTTCCTTCCTTCCTTCCTTCCTTCCTTCCTTCCTTCCTTCCTTCCTTCCCTTCCTCCCTCCCTCCCCCCCCCCCCCTCCCTTCCTTCCTTCCCTCCCTCCCTCCCTTCCTCTTTCCCTCCCTCTCTCCCTCCCTCTGTGGTAGGAAAGAGAAATTTGTATATTTTCCTCTGTATAACTTTACATTGTTAATGTTTGAGTAAGCCCATTATTATTATAACTAAAAATAGACTGCCCAAAGTTCCCAAACATTATTACAAAGTTAGCAGGAGAAGACATAATGTGTCAATAGCTGAGCAAGATTTTTCTTTGGTGGAGAAAAGACTCACAGTAAAGCACCAAAGAAACATATGTCAGGCCACTTTTAAGGGGTTCTCCAGTTCGCGCAGGTCTATGTGTGGAAAGAAGTGAAATGAGGGCTTTGAAGGCAAAGTTGAGGCCATTGATTACAGAAGTTCAATTCCAAGATCAAGAGTATAAATTCAATATAAACATTGACAAGGAAAGGCATATAAGAATTTTAAGACAGATGTGAACATCTTGGGCTAGAGCGATAGCACAGCAGGTAGGGCATTTGCCTTGTGTGCAGCCAGCCTGGCCAAGCCAGGTTTGATTCCTCTGTCCCTCTCAGAGAGCCTGGCAAGCTACTAAGAGTATCTCACCAGCACGATAAAGCCTGGCAAGCTCCCCGTGGCGTATTCAATATACCAAACACAGTAACAATTGTCACAGTGGAGACCTTACTGGGCCCTCTCGAGCAAATCAATGACCAATGGGAGAACTGTGACAGTGATAGTGACAGTGAACATTTTAAAGAAAGATAGCTCCTAAGACTTTCTATATATGTAGTGTGTGCCATATTTTGTTCTGACATTAGTCTTGATTGTGGGATTGGTATCGAGGACTATATTTACATTTTAAAGAAAGAAACTATAGAATGGAGATCTGATGCAGAGAGATGGGGTAAGAGGTGAATGGATCAGGGAAGAAACTAGATAGCATCTTTGGGCTGAAATATACTTTTGTGCTTCACATATATTGTTTATCTTTTTCCATTACATAATTTGGTTTCAAAGAAATGACCTGTTACTTCTTCAAAATTCTATTTTTTTTAAAAAAATCTGGCATATTAATGACAAATAATCCCCTTTTCATAAATGGAGTAGCCATTTATAGGAAACACAGCCACTTTAGAACGTGGAATCATGTGTGCCCCTGTCTTCCCCACTAACACTTCTCACAACTGAGTGTAACTGTTCTTGAAGCTCTCCAGAAATTTCGCTGTGGCTGTGCAATAATAATCTGTTGATTTGTTTCTTCCTTCTGTTCTGAGTTCATAGCTCCTAAAACCTTCTATATAAGTATGCATGGCATATTTTGTTCTAGCATTTAGTATTGACCCTCGGATTGGTATTGAGGCCCTAACACACTTATGCTTTCCTGAGTGTTATGAGCATTTGACACAGAGGTCTTCAATCCATTGCAATTTCTTGAGTTATAGGAATATCCTCTGCTTTAACAAGGTTATCTTGGTAGGTTTTGGCACGAATCTTGGTCGCCATAAAGCACAAGTCATTATCAGAAGTTTGCAACTTTCATTCTTGTCACCCATCTTCCAGAGACGACTAAAGTGCTAGAAGGGGAACTAATCATTGAACACGCTTATGTAACACCTCATAAATATTAGAATGCAGAGTTCCCAACTTCTACGAGTCCCCAACATCACCACATCTAAGAGTCAGGAGACAGGTACACTCCAGTTCCTCTGGGTCAGAATATTTTGCACTCTTGACCATATTTGACCCATTCCTGGGATTCTATTCATTTCTTTGTTTGTCAGTATTTTTTTATCATATATGTCATTTTTTATTATATCATAAACTGGCAATCATAAAAGTGCTTTTCTCTGACTTCTACTAGAACATGACTGAATACAAGGATAAGAGTCTTTGAAGTCCCAGATTCATAGCCTGCTGCTCAGAAGCACACAAAGGTGACAATTTGAATTTAGCATGTGCACAGCTTATAACAGAAGTGTCATGAGACTGGACCTTTGGCCTATGGAGCCTATGCTAACCTACTGGAAGGTCAGAATTGAACTCAATTGTAGGACACACAGCTGAGGTCACAGATAATTATTTGGGAAAATAAACACCACACATCTGATGACAGAGGTATGAATCTGGCAGTTATGTGAAAGTAAAGAAAAACATGATTTTTTTTTTCTAAACATTATCTTTATCAGGGCTGGAGCGATAGCACAGCGGGCAGGGCATATGTCTTGCATGCAGTCAACCCAGGTTCAATTCCCAGCATCCCATATGGTCTCCCAAGCACCGCTAGGAGTAATTTCTGAGTGCATGACAAAGGAGTAAACCCTGTGCACCGCTGGGTATGACCCAAAAAGCAAAAAAAAAAAAAATTCCTTTGTCTGCTATGGAAAAAAATATATATGTACATAATAGGGCAAAAATTATATTATGATGTATATTTATTCACTACTTCACTACCTTCTAAATCCTCTTCTCTCCTTGCTCCTGGGTAAAAGACTTAATAGGTAAAGGTAAAGGTAAAGGCCCTCCCGTTGATCGTCGATTTGCTCGAGCGGGCCCAGTAACATCTCCATTGGAGACTTTGTTGTTACTGTGTCTGGCATATCGAATACTCTCGGTAGCTTGCCGGCCTCTTATTAAAGACTTAATACTTTTTCTAAATTTTTGGGCCACCCTCTTGGTGATCAGGTTTACTCAGGAATCACTCTCCGTGTGGCACCACTAAATGTGGTGGTCTAGAGGTCAGCCTATGCAAGCATCCTACCCATGGTACTGTAGCTCCGACACCAAGATAGCTAAATAAACATCCTTGTTTCTCAACTTCCTAGAACTACTTATTATGGGAGACTATAAACCCAGATCTCATTGACTTTAAGTTTTGTCACGTGATATACCTTAGAGAACACAGTGTGAAAGCCTGTAATTGTTCCATATTCAAGCACATGGGATTGTATTAAAGATAATAATAATAATAGATAATGATAATTGTAAATCTCCACCAAATATCTGCAGTTCTTTTGCCACAGGAATGAGCGAGTCCTATTCGAGAGCTATTTCTTTCATTTGATCAGTCAAAGAGGAAAAGGCATGGAATAGAACTGAAACCAGCTCCCGACTGAATAGGAAATGGATCCTTGTTTTCCAACTCTCTGAAATTTCTGGAATTTTTTATAGCATAGAATAACCTAATTCAATCAGATGAACTGAGTTAATTATCCTAATTTATTTTTTAAAAGAAACAGCTATATGTCTTTGTTCTTTCAGAAACCAACATTTCTCATTCTGAAAGTCATCGTAGGAACTTCTCCCTGAAGCAGCTTGCCATGCCCATCTGAAGTGACAGTTTGGAGAGTGCACTGAAAGCTGAAAAGCTTGGGTTTGCTCTTCTCCTGTTTAGGGGTCTCCAGGGGGAAATTTCAAAATCTCTGGGCCTCAGTTTCCCTGTTGAAAATGGTATTTATAGTATCCACTTCCTTAGAGTCACTTTGAAGAAAATGCTGTAATCTCCACGTGCAGATATGAAAACTAAGCCTCAATTTCACTGTGCTTCTCAAGAAGCATTTGGACATGATAGTAACAGAGGCACCTCATGACGTAAAGAGATGCCGTTGCTCCAACTCTTTTCAGTTCAGATTATCAGTTTATTAAAGATAACACAAATCATAATGCATACAGTTTGGACTATAGGTCAGACAAAATTTTCAGTGACTTACAAGATTCTTATTTTTAATCTTAACCACAATTATCATGGTTTCATAAACCAAATTGTTAATTAAATTTTATCCAAAAGGGACTTTTCAAAGACGGGATACAGATTTGTTTGGATGAATATATCATAAGAAAATAACAGTAACGATCTGGGATAAACAACCCAAACAAACAACAACAGCAAAAATAATAAATTTAAAAGAGAAAATAAGATCCCTGTAAAATATTTGGCAGATTGTTTTTATAGATTTCATAATTCTATCTGGATGCAGTTATGATGGTTTCTGTAGTAGAGTAAATGGCTTCCACATTTTCTCATATATGTATAATTTATTTAGATGGGTGTCAGAACTTTTATATACTTCTCTCAAATCTTACTTCCCTTAGTAAAACAGTGACTAATGATAAAATCTTTCGTTAGATTAAAGCTTGCCATGTGGTAAGAATTAATGTCTACCCAGAACAGTGTCACCATCATTTTAAAGAGTGATCACTGTTCATGAGTCCAAAGTTTGACTTGCTGAAAATCATGCCAGAGTTTCTTATTTTTTCTATTCTTTATTTATTCTATTTATTCATTTTATGTATTCTACACAATTGAATATATAAGGTAGATTAGCAGTTTTAACAAAAGTTTTTCTGGAATAAATGTAATTATATACAGGACTGAAATATAAGTATATGCAAGCATATCATAAATACTAGAATACTATCAGAAATAATTTTGTGAATAGCTAGATAGAAAACTATGATAGAAAACTTGTGCATTTAGCTCTCATAAACACCATCATCTTAAAGAAAATTAAACTTGAAAATTTAAATTATTGAACTTATTTTGCAGTAATACTTTGCATATTGAACAATGTAAGTAAATTCTAATATATGATTAAATGGCTATGTCATTGTATATTAGCATTATCTGTATAATTTTAATAATTCATAAGGCATGTAGATGTATATATATGTATGTGTGCTTGTGTATATGCCTGGATATATACATATATAAATTTTTTCAGTTAGTTTTTATGTGATTTTCTGTAATAAGATCACAAATATGATTAGCTTCATCATCAACTTTTTCACTGAAGAAACTTAGGTTAGAAAATGAAATTGAACTTCCCAGAACCACAAGGACAAAGTTATAAAACTAGAATTATAATTCCTTATTATCTACAAGTTAGTGTTGTTGGGTAACATTGCTTTGTCCTTCCACAAGAAGCTTAGGTTTATCTGGTTACACCCATCAATCTGGTTACACCCATCACAGTGCTCCTGAAGCACTTCCACTTCCATTGTGTTTACATGTAAACATGTAAACAGTCTTCCCTATGCTCTCCTTCCCACCCAGTTAATCAGCTTTCCCCTTAATCAGACTTTGTTAATTTGTAAGATCAGTTTCCCAGAAATCTATGATTTCATATGTATGTGTGAAATATTGCCTTTTTCCTCTCCTTATGCCTTATGAACAGTTTAAAGTAATATCCTTTTGTATAGATACAGAAAGACCGTTAACATTATGCTTTGTAACTTAGGATTTGATTGGCCTTGAATATTATTCACTCCCGGGCATCTGCTTTCTCGACTTAAGCCTCAGTTGCCCTTAGTTCCTAACACCCCAAAAGCAGGGTCCCGACGAGGGACTGAATGGACCCAGGGCAAGTGGTGAGCTACCCTGGCAGCGAAATGGGCCAGGCCAAAGTGCCACGATTCTTAACTACAAGTTAAGAGTTTGATCATAGACAAATGCTGTCATGATCCAAAGGTAACGACAAGACTAGGATCCTGCTGGGGTGGGAAAGACTATCTGGCCTGAGCACCGTAGTCTGAGATCAAGATGGCCCTAGGAGAGCAATTCTATAAGTTTAAGATATTTCTTACTGTATCCATACAAAATGATTTATATTATATTCTTGTATGCTTGTCGGACAAGGAGAGGAGAGGCACGCCCGTGTGGGATTCTGCTCTAGGGTGGGGCCTCCTGCTGAGGAAGGATCTGTCCTAGGAGCGGTCTTCCCTGAGGCCAAGATTTCTACCCGTATTGATTGTGACCGCACGTATGTGTAGTTGTTCCCCCAATTCCTCATGGAGAGAGGATTTAACTGTACTGTAGGAGTGGGCTGGGGGCAGAAGGAAGAAGCAGAGGTTCAGAGAGGATCAGAAGGAAGAGGAGGATGAAGGGGGATGGAGAAGGAGAATGAAGTAGCTGGGGGAGGAAGAATGGGGCACAGAGAGAGAAGGAGAGAGGGAGCAGAGACAGATGAGGAGAGAATCAGAATAAACTACGACTAATACCTACCAGCCTGGCCCTTGTTCCTTCCTCTGCCTGACCATCGCCATCAACCTCTCCCAAGTGGGAGAAGGGTGAGACTATCGAATGCGGGTGGCGGGAGAGATAGAGCCACCACCGCTGTGGGTGCCGAGCCCCCTATTTTGTATGAGTTTACACATAGTGTGAGAAAACAGATATGGTCTTTCTAATTTTATATCAAAGTTAGTTTTTCAAAAGGGACTACATATAATTGTGAGGGTAGAATTTTTAAACAATCAGGCTGATAGTTGTCATAGATCTGTAATTACCTATCATATTCTAGGTTCTTTTGCAAAGAAATAGTTCTTTCCTAATGAAAGTTGATGAACTTTTGTTTTATTCTAAAAAGTGGTAATAATCATTATAATGTCAAAAAGAACAATGGTTTCACAGACAACAACATATATTATCAGGATGCTCAAGATCAACTGTGTTGTTTGTGTTTTCTTTTTATCTATCAGACATTCTCCTAATAGTTTATTATTGTAATTAAGGAAAAAAGAAATTCAATTTAGTCAAATCAGTATAACAGGAACTATGCCATGCAACAGATGAAGAATGAAGCTGTATTTTGCTATATTTCCATGTCTTCCTTCATTGATAAACTGAAGTGGACCTTTTTTTTCACCCTGTAGCACTGTCTTTCTGTTGTTCATCGATTTGCTCTAGTGGGCCCAGTAACATTGTGAGACTTGTTACTGTGTTTGGCATATCAAATATGTTACGGGTAGCTTTCCAGGCTTTGTCGTGAGAGTGAGATACTCTCGGTAGCTTGCCAGGCACTCCAAGAGGGGTGGAGGAATCTAACTTGAATTGGCCATTTTGGTCATGTGCAAGGCAAATGCCCTACCTGCTGTGCTATAGTTTCAACCCTTTTTCACCCTGTAAGACACAACTTATACAGTACTGACTCAAAACTATGTTCCTTGTGTGTTCTAATTCTATTGAGAAACATATGGAGAATAATTGCTTCCCTTTCAAGGGAAATGCTGTAGAATATAAGTTGAGGCAATTCTACAGAGTGAATTTTTAAAGAACAATGAGGATAGTTGGAATTTGATTAATAAGAACACATTTGTGTTACAGAGACTACTACTAGTTGTATGTAATATAACCAAAACTGGGACCAGAGAACTGGGAGAGATACTACTAGTTGTATGTAATATAACCAAAACTGGAGCCAGAGAACATGGGAGGGATCATTCTCTCTTCTCTGAGGAGAACATAGAAACATAGAGGTTCACTTATGGTTTCCCAAATGCTTCCAGGAGAGATCCCTAACCATACAGCCAGGAGTATATCCTAAGCACAACCCAGTGTGGCCCCAAATCAAACAAACAAAATTATCTTAGACATATTTTCTAGAACAGAATAGCAACATCCCTTCTGATAACACCTTAACCCTATCAATGATACTTTCTCTTCTCAGTGCTAACAAATTGCTTAATAGAATTCTTAGACAAACATACAAAATTAGGATTAGAACTTCCAAATATAACCAATGACACACTGCCTAAGTTCTATGATTGTCATCAGTTTTTATAAAGAATATTACATCTGGATAATGAATTGTTGTAAGGATTAGTAAAAGTTGCAATATTTCTTACTATTATCCCAACAAAGTTTGTTGTCTTTCTTTTTAAAATATTTTTCATTGCGATCTATTAATCTCCTTTTCAGTGCTATATAGCTATGTAACAAATTGCTTCAAAACCTAGGTATTGAAAAAATACAGCTCCACTTAGTGTAAACTCTACTTGCTAATGCAACTTCAGTCAAGTGAGGGTCGGTGTGGGATTCGTTTTCACTGATGACTATCTATGAAAGATCAGCTCTGGGCCTCAGTAATGGTATAACTTCATTCACTATGCTTCAGTCAGTAACCCTTCATGTAATCATCTTTGCTCACTAGTTTGGAGCTTTTTCTAACTGAACATGAGGCAGCTGGATTCCTAGAGTGCAAAAGTAGAAAACTATCACAACTTTCAGACTGTTTCTGTTATTAGTACTCTCACTTTCAACTCATACTTGTTAAAAAAAAAGCCTCAAACCAACAAAAAAGACCAAAAGACTTGCTTTAGAAGTATTACTCTGGGGGTTTACATAACAAAATAACACAAATAGTTGTCTTGAAAAGAGAAATATATCCCATTGATGTCTGAAGGCTAAAGTCCAATATCAAAATGTTGGTAGGGTTTGTTATTTTGCAAGGCTAAGAAGAATCAATTTGTTCTGGGACATTACCTCAAAGAATGGTTTCCTAGAGTCCTTGGTGTTATTTGACTTGGGGAGGCAATTAATATATTTCCTCTTTCTCACATGGTATTTTCTCTGTGTATGTATATCTCCATATTCTCTTCTTTTTTTTTTTTTTTTTTACGGACACTAGTCAAAGTGAATGAGAGCCAACACCAATAAGCACATATTAATTTGATTATCTGCAAAAAGATTACATTCAGAGGCAGTGGGACTTTGGATTTCAACATATGAATTTTAGTAGGATGTATTTCACATGTAACAGTTTTAAATTTACTTAGTGGAACAGCAAACTATGTTTACTGTTTCCTATACATTTCTTAAACTGATACACCATAATAGGAGTGACTTTCATTTTTTTTTGTTTGTTTGCTTCAAATGGATCCCAAGGTCTACAAATACACTTGACAAAGAATGTAATTTAATAAATATATAGTGGGAGAATTATTATGTTTATAAAATAGCTAATATATTTCCTAGTACATAAAAATTATTATTAATATAAACACAATATTTGCTGAAATCCTCCAGTGTCTCTTTATAAAACTCTTTATAAAAATGTTCAAAATTTGGGGTATGATGCTACCAGCAGTTCAACCCGTACCTGTGGGGCAGGTGCATCAGTAGCCTGATGGTGCTTTCAGATCTCAGATACCCCCAAATTGCTTCTGTGCCTTTGGCCATACCTCAACAACTTAGGGCCAAGTTCACCAAGAAATTAAATGGCTGAAAGTTAGATGTATGGGAAACACACCCACAAACCACCTCCGGTTCAGCTATGTAAGATCATTTATTAGCCTTATTTTAGAGACCCATATCTAGAAAGAGAATAAGCTCAAAACTCTTGAGTTTATTTGCCTACGTGGTTTGGAGCATGCCTCAGGAAACCGCAAGTGAACGTCCAAGCTCGCAAAGCAGTGCAGAGATACGATCAAGGAAGACCTCAAAGAGAGAAGAACAGAAGTGCTGGTAGATGCGACAGAAGCCGGGAAAAGCATTCCTAATGCCCGCCTGTCCTTTGCCAACTACAAGACCAAGATAACTGCCCTCCGACATCCTGATGGATCTATCACATCTTCCACAAGGGCAATGGAGAAGATTATCCATGACTTCTACTCAGATCTCTTCAATAAACATGTCCACCTTCCCATATACCAAATTCCACAGGATGGATATGTAGTTCCCAATGTTCTCCCTTCCGAAATCCAACACGCCATTTTGTCAGTAAAGAAATGAACAGCAACCGGCCCAGACAAAGATGGACCTGAACACCTGAAAAACATGCTGTCAATACTCATCAATACGCTGGCTCGGCTCTTCACACGCTACCTGTCTGAAAGCAAGGTTCCATCCCAATGGAAAACCAGCAGGACTGTACTACTGTACAAGAAGGGAGACATCCACGACATTAGCAACTATTGCTCAATCTGCCTTTTGTCTGTCATCTACAAGCTGTTAACTCGAGTCATCCTGAATAGGATTGGCAGAACACTAGATAAAGGACAACCATGCAAGCAAGCTGGGTTCCGCAAAGGATTCAGCACCATCAACCACATCCACATGATAACCAAGCTCATTGAGGTTTCTTGGGAGTTCAA
The DNA here is from genome assembly GCF_029834395.1 of Sorex fumeus. Lineage (NCBI taxonomy): Eukaryota > Metazoa > Chordata > Mammalia > Eulipotyphla > Soricidae > Sorex > Sorex fumeus. The sequence continues at coordinate 3,690,375 of NW_026606134.1, read as the reverse complement.
GATGCTGCTCTGTCTAACGTTCATTGATTTAAAGAAGGCCTTTGACTGTTGAGATGGAAGCAGTCATTGAAGCCCTAGAAAATCAGGGCATTCAAACTCAATACATCAGGATCCTCCGTGAGCTGTATTACGGATTCACTACCAGGATCTCACCATTCTACAAAGAAGTAATTATCGATGTCAAAAGAGGGGTTAGGCAGGGTGATACCATTTCACCGAAACTCTTCAGTGCCACCCTCGAGAACATCATGTGATGACTGGAATGGAAAGGAATGGGAGTGAAGATAGATGGTCGGCAACTACACACCTCTGCTTTGCTGATGACATTGTTCTAATAACACTAAACATTAGCCAAGTGGCACAAATGCTGGCCGACTTTGACCGTGAGTGTGGAAACGTCGGACTACAGCTGAATCTTATGAAGACAATGTTTATGAGAAACAGTCTCATTCCTGACGCTCCATTCGCTCTCAACCTGAACGACCATTTCCGAATGCAGCAGCTATGTGTACCTAGGTCGAGAAGTCAGCATGACAAATGACCTGGCACCTGAGCTGCGCAGGAGGAAGAGAGTGGCTTGGAATGCCTTCAAGACCGTTGAGGAAATAACTAAGAGAACGAAGAACCTCCAGCTTCAGACACATCTCTTTGATTTCACTGTTCTTCCTGCATTGACATACCCCTCAGAGAAACGGGCCCTACGCAAACAGCATGAGAATGCTATTCAGGTCTCCCAAAGAGAATTGAAAGAGCTATGCTTGGAGTATCACGTTTCACTCAAATGAGACAAAGAATCCGTAGTACCGACCTCCATCGACGATCAAGAATCAGCAATGCTGTCTCATTTGCCAGTGCATCAAATATCAGATGGGCTGGACACGTAATGAAATTTAGAGACAACCGCTGGACTAGAGCCGTTGCTGAATGGATTCCATGGGACGTCAAAAGACCATGTGGCTGCCCACCTACCAGATGGTCAGACTTCTTTATCAAGATCCTGAACGATCAGTTTGAGGCTCTTCGTGTTCCTAGAACGAACATACGCCATTGGGCTACACTAGCACGTGACAGGGACAAATGGAGACGTTATTGGCGCCGGCTTGGGCAAATCAACGATTAACTGGAAGTCAAGTGATCAAGTGATCTAAAAAGAGAACAAACGATGCAGTTAGGGCTTGTAGCACAGAGGTAAGCAGGAACCCGTGACTGAGAACTTCAAGCCATCTTGGATTGGGACTGGGCCTCCTCCACCCAGGTTCTCAGGCTTCTAGTTACATGGCAGTCACACCCACAAACTTCCCCCGCGCCATGTAATCTCATCAAAGGCCAAGACCCAGAGAGAATAAACAAAAGCTCCCAGAAGAGAATGACACAGAATTTCCTGGACATTATATTCTATCCATAACAAGCACTGTAGAACTGTAGCACTGTCCTCCCATTTTTCATTGATTTGCTCGAGTGGGCACCAGTAATATCTCCATTGTGAGACTTGTTACTGTTTGTTGGCATATCAAATACACCATGGAGAGTTTGCCAGGCTCTGCCGTGCGGGCCGGATACTCTCAGTAGCTTGCTGGTCTCTCAGAGAGGGACAGAGGAATCAAATCCAGGTCGGCCGCATCCAAGGCAAATGTCCTACCTGCTGTGTTATCACTCCAGCCCTTCCATAATAAGCAATACAAAACAAATTGTCTATCATTGCCTTTTTGGCAGGTTTGAGTGGTGGTGAGACTGGTGTCAAAATATTGAATGCAACCACAGTAGAGAGAGTATAAAGGAAATTTCTGCCACACAGGCAGTTGAAGGTCTGGAACAGGGGTGTGGGGGAATACTGGGGATTTTGCTGGTGGAAAATGTGCTTTGGTAAAGGAATGGATGTTTGATGATTGTATGGCCAAAGCTCAAACATAAAAGCTTTGTAACTGTATTGTACGGTGAACCAAAAAAAAGGGGATGGGGTGGGGAAATAATAAAGTAATAAAATAAAATTAACATTCTGAATAAAAAACAAAATAATGTAGAATTCATGCCTAATTCAATTAGCTTAATCAATGGCTGGATAAATAGCTGCGTCCCTACATCATAAAAAAAAAGTTCAAAAGTGACACAATTTTACTGTAAAACTTACAATGCCAGAAAGTGTAAATCTAAATAAAGGTGTTTTTTGTTTTTTTTTTTTTTTTGCTTTTTGGGTCACACCTGGCAATGCTCAGGAGTTACTCCTGGCTTTGCACTCAGGAATCACTCCTGGCAGCACTCAGGGGACCATATGGGATGCTGGGAATCGAACTCAGGTCGGCCGCGTGCAAGGCAAACGCCCTACCCGCTGTGCCATTGCTCCAGCCCCAAATGCATTGTTCTAAAGTTCTGATAGTTATACTATTGCTTAATAAGTTTTAGGGAAACATTTCAAATTTGTGATTCACAAATTCACCAAATACCAATTAAGATGTTCTTGGATATTTTCTAAATTGAAATATATTTATAAAATATGGAGATGTGGTATATTTATATGACATATTTGAGCCCCACCTGCCATTACTCACAGCTCACTCCTGGTGCTATGCTCAAGGATCACTCCTGGTGGTGTTTTGGGGAATATATATTGTACTGGAGATTCCACTGGTGTCTACCATTTGAAAGGCAAGTGCCTTAAGCCCTGAATTATCTCATTGTCTCAGAATATTTATATTTTCAAGTGTATTTAAGTGTTATGTATAATCTTGAAAGATGAGAGTTTCTTACCAACTTTTTTTTTGCATTATCTCATAAAATGAAATATCACAGGTAGAAAAGGTGACTATAGATCATTAGGTAAGGTAAGGTAAAGGCCCTCCCGTTGATCGTCGATTTGCTCGAGCGGGCCCAGTAACGACTCCATTGGAGACTTTGTTGTTACTGTGTCTGGCATATCGAATACTCTCGGTAGCTTGCCGGGCTCTCCGAGAGGGGCGGAGGAATCGAACTCGGGTTGGCCATGTTGGCCGCTTGTAAGGCGAACGCCCTACCCGCTGTGCTATCGCTCCATCTATCAAGTGGAGTGATAGATCATTAATATGAATTTTAAAATATTAATGTTTTTCTCTGACTTTTCTTTCTCCTTTCAGTGGCTAAATTGCAATAGAGATGTTCTAGTATACCTATGCTCAGAATTAAAATCCAGAAGAATTCCATTGCTTTTCAGTTCCCACACAGAAGCTTAGCTAAAAGATTAGTGGTTAAGAGTCAGTTTCTCTCACTTTAGTAATATTTAGGTCACTGGCCTACAGAAGAGTAGTAATGAGAAAACTCTTCCAGATTAACTCCATATGCTACCATTCAGACCCATAGATGCTAGTGGCAAATATTTCAGCTTAAATTCTCATTGCTTAAAAAAAAGGTAAGCAGTTCATCTATTAGCCATTGAGTCCAAGAAGACCTTCACCATATCTGCCTTCAATTCAAGCATTCAGGGACCCTAGAGATTGCTAAGTCATAGGGGTGTTTAGAATAAATTAAAGTTAAAATATTGTCCAAAAGAGACCATATGTCTGAGCAGACTGCATTTGCCTTGATGGGGGTTGGGAGATGTACGTGTTAAGACAAATCAGTCCAACTTGTCATAAAATTGAATTAGGACCGGAAGGCAGATGAAAATTTTAGTCAAGGGAGCGAGGAAACTCAACAGATATCCTCCTGAAAATAAGAGTGGTGGCCAAAAACACCTTTAACAATTCATCCCTCCTCCCCAACCCCCAATCTCCACATACCCCAAACCGCTTCTGCAATATGAGTGCAAGTATTGAATACAGGCCTGGTGAGCTAGTTCAAAGGGCTGAAACACAGGCCAGGAGCTATAAGAGCCCACAAAGAATGCTGGAAACAACCTCCAGAAAGAACGGAAGAAGTCAAGATATATGCACAGAATACATAAGGGGATCTGAGTATTTTCTAGATTTTTATAACCATTAACTAAATCACATTCAAATGCTTGTGTAACACATAACATTAATATCCAACTTCCCCAATTCTGATTTTCAGAGAAAGATTATTATTTACCAGCAAAATTGGTGATAAAAAAAGTATTGCATGTAGCAATAAGTAAAAGAAGTGTTTTATTTTCAGAATGCTGCCATTTTTGTTTGGGTGGAAATAATGATTGTAAGCGATATTTAAAATATAGAGCATGTTAGAAATAAGTGGTGCTAGGAAGAAAAGAAATTCATTTTAATTAGGATAGATATTGATAGAAAACACTGAAAACAAGTATGTAGCAAATGTTTCCATGGGGGACACAATGGGGGACTTAAAATGAGTTTATACATGTCTGAGAATATTAAAATAATAAGGGAAAGAAGCAATTGAAATTATCCAGAGTTGAGCTCATTAGAGTTGAGAAACGTGATTATATCCTGAACATATTTTAAAAGCAGAATTAATAAGATTTCTAGATACATTAAATATAGAATGCAATAGAGAATCAAACTTTTATCTAAGGGTTCACATATATTTTTACTGTTAATTGAGATGACCAGGGAATAATAATAGAGAAAGAGTTGAAACAGAACAAGTTTGGAAATGAAAAATTAGGACTCAATTGTACATGTTCAATTGCCAATTAGATATTTACATAGAAAAATTTTTCTAAGGAGTTGAAGTATGAATTTGGAATTCTGGAGATTTTGAAGCTGTATCACAGGTTGTAAACTGATGGTGTTAAAGCCATGAGGCTGGTTATTATCACTATGGACAGTGCACATATACCATTATTTTAATTATTTTCTTGAATTTCTCTCCCAAACCTGTTATTAACATTTTTACATTTTTAAAAACTTTTTTGAGGCACCATGATTTATAATACCACTAATGATGAAATTTTATGCATGTAATGTTCCACCTGTCCAGAGTTGTCTGCTTTATTCAGGGGTTCAAGAATAGGTAACTGGATAAAGAAACAATGGTATAGTTACACAATAGAATACTACTTGGCTATTATTAAATACAATCTCATGTAATTTTTATATATTTTTAAATAATATTAAAAGATTATGACTCAGGGAAGACTTCCAATGATTAGAAATAAAAGCAAGAATGTAAGATCTTGGAAAATCACCAAAATATTGAAGTTCCTCTGTATCATGTATTTCTGAGAGCTCACGTAAAATCAAAACTGAAAACTGATCACTTTCTTTGTAAAGAATATTTTTGAAGAATGATTGAAACAAAACTCTTGGTTTCAAGTCTATGTCTTCAGAAAAAAATAGGATCATTTGATCACTTGATCACTTGACATCCCGTTACTCATCAATTTGCTCCAGTGTGCACCTGTAACGTCTCCATCCACGCCTGTCACATGCCCAACAGTGTCTGCTCTCTCCAGGAACACAAATAGCCTCAAACCATTCGTTCAGGGTCTTGATGAAGAAGTCCAACCATCTCGTAGGTGGGTGGCCATGCGATCTTTTGACATCCCCTGGAATCCAGTCAGTAACGGCTCTAGTCCAGCGGTTGTCTCCAAATTGTATTACGTGTCCAGCCCATCTGATTTTAGACGCCTTGGCAAACGAGACAGTGTCCCTGATTCTAGATCGTTGACAAAGGTCAGAACTCTGGATTTCTTCTCTCACTTGGCTGAAGTGTGATACTCCAAGCATAGCTCTTTCGATTCCTCTTTGGGAGACCCGAATAGGGTTCTCATCCTGTTTTCTTCGGGCCCAGGTCTCTGAGGCATATGTTAATGCAGGAAGAACAGTGGAATCAAAGAGATGTGCCCAGAGCCGGAGGTTATTCGTCCTCTTAGCTATTTCTTCGACGTTCTTGAAGGCGTTCCAAGCCGCTCTCTTCCTCTTGCGCAGCTCAGGTGCCAGGTCTTTCGTCATGCTGACTTCTCGACCTAGGTACACATAACTGCTGCATTCAGAGATGTTCGTTCCAATCAGAGAGAATGGAACATCAGCAATGAGTCCGTTTTTCATGAACATTGTCTTTGTGATATTCAGCTGCAGTCCAACCTTTCCATACCCATGGTCGAAGTTGGCCAGCATTTGTGCCGCTTGGCTAATGTTTGGTGTTATTAGAATGATGTCATCAGCAAAACGGAGGTGGTATAGTTGCAGACCATCTGTCTTCACTCCCATTCCTTCCCATTCCAGTCATTGCATGATGTTCTCGAGGGTGGCACTGAATAGCTTTGGTGAAATGGTATCACCCTGCTGAAACACTTTCTTGACATGGATGATCACTTCCTTGTAGAACGGTGAGATTCTGGTAGTGAATCTGAAATACAGCTCATGGAGGATCCTGATGTATTGAGTTTGAATGCCCTGTTTGGCTAGGGCTTCCATGACCACTTCAGTCTCAAAAGAATCAAAGGCCTTCTTTAAATCAGTGAACGTTAGACCGAGCAGCATCTTGAACTCCCGAGAAACCTCAATCAACTTGGTTACCATATGGCTATGGTTTATCATGCTGAATCCTTTTCAGAACCCGGCTTGCTTGCATGGTTGTCCTTCATCTAGTGTTCTGCCAATCCTATTCAGGATGACTCAAGTGAACAGCTTGTAGATGACAGACAACAGGCAGATCAGGTGATAGTTGTCAATGTTGTGGATGTCTCCCTTCTTCTACAGTAGAACGGTCCTGCTGGTTTTCCATTGGGGTGGAACCTTGCATTCAGACAGGTAGCGTGTGTAGAGCTGAGCCAGTGAGTGCTGACGGTAGGTTCTTCAGGTGTTCAGGTCTGACCTTGTCAGTGTCGGGTGCTGTTCGCTTCTTTAACGATGAAATGGCATGTCGGATTTTGGAAGGGAGAATCCTGGGAATGACATATCCATCCTGTGGGAAAAATAGGAAAGTAAATCAAATTTAATATAATTAATTCTTAGAACTTAATGCAAAAATAAAAGAAATGTGGTGATAGCTGGAAATCTTATGCAAGAAAGATTGTTTTGCTTGTTTGTTTTGGGGTCTCACTCAGTTATGTTTACAACTTACTCCTGTCTCTGTGCTCAGAAATTCCTCCTGGAAGTGCTCAGGGAACCATATGGGGTGCCAGAATCAAAGATCACCCATACTTAAGACAAATAAACACCTAACCCTCTGTATTTTCACCCTGGTCCTCAAAAAGGTATTTATTAAAGTAGAAAAAGAATAAGATACCTGGACATAAATAATCTAGCAAGGAAAGATTTATAATGTTGGAGCAGTGAGTGTACTACTAAATCAATGTATTTGTGAGAAGAGGCTAGTTTTTGGTCAAATCACTATCACCCCGAATACTCTCAGTAGCTTGCCGGGCTCTCCAAGAGCTATGGAGGCTTTTGGTGCAGCCTCTAATCACCTTTACAGGTGTTCCCAGTCAGGCATATATGCAAGCATGATACTCTCAGTAGCCTGTCAGGTTCTCTGAGAGCGAGAATTAGAGAATAAGAGGTTGTGTGGCCGAGAATGCAACCGCATGCTCTGGGAGCTTGGTTTTATAGTCTCTGGATCCTAGCCGTTGATAGGGTTACACGGCAGTTGGTGGGTGCCACTGTCTAGCTACTGGAAGGTGGGGGATCTGGGTGGAGGGGGCCCAGTCCCCATCTGAGCAGGCTTGGTGATCTCAGCCCAAGGTCCCGCACATCTGGGTTCCTCTGCCGGTTCCTTCATGCGTAAGGCTCATCCAAGTGTGTGGAGCGTGGTCTCAGCATTGCTTTGGCTGGGTCCCGGAGGTCTTCAGCTGCCGGGGCTCTGCTTGGGGCGGAGAGGGAAACTCAACCCGACCTCCTCCAAGAGGCCCCCTTGAGGACAGCCAGGTGCGGGGGCAGGAGACTTGGTCAAAATTAATGAATTAATGACCATTCAGCTTGACGGGTGATTGTAGTGGGACTTTAAAGATATTTTACATGAAGTCATAATTATCTAAGGGTAATTTTAAGAAGCTAATTATCTGTGAATTATGGAGGAAGAAATATTAGAAGAAATATTAGAAAGACGGGATATAAATAAAAATAGCTAAAATGTACTATGGCATATGATTATATTATATAACTAATGCAATACTAAAATGTTATTGAAAAAAATCAAATATCAATGAATAATTAATCACTGAATTTTATTGCTAAGTGAAAAAATATACATAGAGTGAAAAATACCCTTTACAGTGATATTAATTTATTAGTGAAATGGATAGATAACTAAGATGGTGAATATCAATGTGCTAACAGTGCATTTACTTCCTTCCAATGTCATTTTATTTCCTCTCGATCTTTTTATAATGAATTCTCTTTACTTAAATTATTAGAAAGATACTATTTTAAAAGTTCATACTTGCAGTATAATTATGGAAAATGCTGTGATTAAATTCTTTTCTTCTAGTGTAAGAGCTATTTGTAGGTATCATTATTGGGTGCCTCTCAAACCAAATATATGTTTCCTAAATCTGAAAACATAAAAGCAGTCATTTCCTTTCTTGGCTTTCTCCCAAAATGTTCAGTGATCAGGCAAAGGGAGAGTAAAAACACATTTGCAGAATCAGAGTTTGACTTTTAAAAGTGAGACTTAATCCCTATGAGTACATAATCATCACAAAGTGACAAAGGAAACAACTGACTTCCTGATACGTGGATATCTAATCTTGAAAAATGGTACAATCAGCAGTTAATACTCACTGCTAGAGTAGAAATCATCAAAGAAAAAGCCTGAATATAAAACGCTGTTTAAATTGTCAGAAATGAAAACAAAATTCCTAAGAAAGAATCATAGATTTTGATTCATAGTAGCTCTATGGAAAAAAAAAAACAGGTAACAAGCAAAAAGAACAATGCCACAATGAATGTCTTAACATAAAAAAGTCAAAAGCTACCTTATAGTGAAAGAAATTAATCGATAGGGCTAAAATTCATCTCTCACAGATCTTATTCCACAGCGGACATGAAGCATAAGAGTAATTGCATCTAAGATCCCATAAATTGTGAAAATAATCGGAATAGTAAATGTACATACATAAAATTCACCAAGCATTTACATAAGCCCCGTGCCCTCAAATTGTGTTTCAGCATGCGTTTTAAAGATGGAATATGTAATATAGATAGTTAGCAAGTCCCAAAACCTCTTAAAATGTCCTTTGTGTGAAGACAACAAACAGCATATACAGGAACATTCATAAGCTTAACATTATTATACGGTAGTAATCATATTATATATTCAGAAAATATTCACTGTGCATTTTTTTAATCATGTGCCAGATAGTCTAGGCACTGGAACAAAAAATGAACAGAACCATTTTTGCTCACATGGAATTTCACTGGGTCAAATAGCAAGCATTAATAAATGAAAGCTACACAACTTATCCAAATATGGTAAAGAATAATTGTCCTATACACTTCTCATATCTAATAACTTTTTAGGATATGGAAAACATAATACTTATATAATTGTTGAGTTAGAATAAAATTAATTGTAGCTCAGATTGTGTCAATCTTGGAGTACGCCTCAGAATATATGAAAGCTCAAGAGTACATCTCAAACTTACCTGGCATCACAACTGGCAAATTCTTAGAAATTTATACTGACAAGTTAAATACAGAACTTGGGCTGTGTGTATGTTGTTGAATGATACATATAAAACATCCAAGGAACAAGGCCAGAGTGATAGTACTGTGGGAAGGGTGTTTGCCTTACACCAGCCAACCTAAGTTCCATCTCTGGAACCTAGATTGTCCCCTGAGCACCAGTAGGAGTGATCCCTAAGTGCAAAGGCAGGAGTAAGCCCTGAACATCAGCTGGGAGCCAAAATCAAAACAACAAACAAAAAGCAAGATTTAGCTTATAGATCAGCTTTCTCAGATCTTTCTCCAATAAATTTGGACAAATAAAAAAATTCAAACACCAAACTTATCACAAGAGTGATTGTATCATCATATACCGTGACCAATAAAGTGTGATTTTATCATTTGTTCTATTTTTGTGAGCGTTGAGGGTACCTTAATATACTATTTTTTTCTGGTGTCAAAATTTTAAGGAAATTTTCCTTTTTCCATTCCACTTTATAATGGAGGGACACTGTTAAGTGTTTTACAAAATATCCTATTTAGTCAGAAATTTCTTTCCTTAAAAATAACCACATTCATAACATCATAGCAAAGAGTCTCTAGTACAGAGAAAATTAATGTGCAAAATGACACATTATAGACATTTTTAGTCATAAAAAGATGAAACAAAACATAATAATTTAGCTCTTCACCCAAAATCACAAATCATCCTGTTAATCGTCGATTGCCTCAAGCAGGCCCCAGTAACGTCTCCTTCATCCTAGCCCTGAGATTATATTTAAGGCTCTTTAGGAGAATGAGACCCATCATTGTTACTGGTATTTGGCAAATTGGGTATGCCACGGGGAGTTTGCCAGACTCTGCCGTGTGGGCAGGCTACATTTGGTAACCTGCCAGTTTGTCCAAAGTAGGAATTTAGCTCTTAATTAGAAGTAAAAGTCAAAGTAGTCGATAGAGTAATTTCCTGAGAATTCTGATAAATTGATATTTGGGATGTTTTAGATTTACTTATACATTTCTGTATAGGTCATATAGAAATATTCAGGTTGACAAGTACTCTTACCTTATTGATGTTTAAGATATTCATAAGAACTTTTAATGTTGATAATTTCTACATGACACGAGAAAGTTCTTACCATGTGGTATGTAATATGTTTTCTCACTATAGACTTAACTGTCATTTTCTAGGTTGTAGTGATATTATGCATATTTTACGTGAGATTCTTAAAAGTAAATATATGAAATTATGTGATTTTATAGATGTTTATTTGTGTTTTTATTGAATTGTTTTATTGTTGAGATGCAGCATTCTGGGTACCAATCCTTTGTCATATATGAATTCTAAGTATTTTTCTCTGGATCTGTGGACATTCCTATTGTTTTTCATTGTGATCTATTTAACTGACAAAAGTTTCAAAATTTGTGAGTTTTTGAGGTCTAACTTGTCAATTTTCTCTTTAAGCATTGCTGTTTTTTTTTCTCTCTGAAGAAACTATTGTGTCTCAAGGCCTCAACTCAGAATAAAATTCTTTAATATTTAGCTCTGAAAGATTTAGACCATAGCTTTCACATTGACATCTACATCTGTGATGATTCTAGAATTTTAATTGGTTGCTATTTAAAACATGAAGTTGTAGTATTTCTTTATTCTGGTATAATATACTGAAAAACTAAAATAAAAGGTGACATCAGCACCTATATAGAGAAATAAATGACAAAATGAGTGTGGTTCTGCAATGGGCCCTCCATTCTATTCCACTAGCTTATTTCCTGAGACTTAAATTACTACAATAGTTATTGATTATGTAACTCTACTGTAATTTTCAGGCAGTTTAAATTCTCCAACTTTGTTTGTTTGCAAGACTGTTGAATGGATTCCAGACAGATTGTATTTTCTTTTTCTTTTATTTTTAATTTTTATTAGTGAGACACCATGAGGAACAGTTGTAGACTTAGAAATTTTGTGCCTGGATTTCAATTATACAATGATCAAATACCCATCCCTCAACCAGTGCCCATTTCCCACCACCACGGATCCCAGTATCCCTCCGACGGATCCCAGTATTCCCCCCATTCCACCCTGCATCTGTGGCAGGGCATTCCCTTTTGGGTGTTGTGGTTTGCAAAAGAGGCATTCAGAATCAGCTTGTGACTATCCTTTAAAAAGTTTTTCATGGTTTTCTGTTTAGGATTACATTTAATCTACAAATTAATTTGTGAGAAAATTCACATAGCCATCATACTAATATTTTAATCTATGAAGTTTACCCTCAAGTTGATTTTAGTATGTCAACATTCTACAAAACTATCATTATTATTCATAATTAAATACATGGCATCTTTATAAAGTAAGTATATAAAATGATATCACTATATACCATAGGATAAATCACTTTTCATTAGCAATCTCTTATCTAGTTAATCTTCAGTTTCTAAACAGTGATCTTTAACATATGAACAGGATTCTTTCCAAGGATATGCTTTGCTCAGTCAATTTATTTCTTTTTACTCCATGCCATCAGTGTTGGCAGGAGCGATAGCACAGTGGTAGGGTGTTTGCCTTGCGCACAGCTGGCCTGGCCGAGCCAGGTTTGATTCGTCCACCCCTCTCAGAGAGCCTGGCAAGCTACCAAGAGTACGTCGCCTGCACGGCAAAGGCTGGAAAGTTACCTGTGACGTATTGGATATGCCAAACACAGTAACAACAAGTCTCAGGATGGAGCCGTTACTGGGCTTACTCGAGCAAATTGATGAACAACGGGAGGGCAACGCAGTACAGGCAATGCAGTGCCATCAGTGTTGAAGATACTATTGACACCTCAGTCACCATGTGTTTTAAAAACACAGAATAACTAACCATCTCCTAAATTCACTGGAGTCTTATCTCTTTCAAGTGCACTACTTTTCAAAATGCATGCCTTATATATTCTACATTAAGATATCCATAACTTTACTGTTTTTTATAATTTTTTATTGATCTAGATATGCATTCTAACTGCTATATAATCTCCAACATATTACTACATGCTCTGATTTATCATTCATTGGCATATTAATGATAAATCATTTGTTGAATTTGGTTCCTCTTAATTTCTCTCCAGGAACAATAATTCTGAAATACATTTTCTTGTGTTTCTCTAACTTTGTATTATGTACTGATCGGAAGAAAGTTAATCCCAAAGTCCTGCTCACCCGGACCTCAGAATGTGCCAATCCAAAACAATCGTTTTTTTCTCCAGATGTAGTCAAGTTAAAAGGAGGCCATACTGGGTACTCTAAGCCCTTGATCGTGTCTTTAGTAAAAAATAAATTTAGAGAGAAAACACATACAGGGAAGGAGGCTACCTGACGAGAAAGACAAAGACCAGAATGAAACATCTATGAGGCAAAAACTGCCAAAAATATTAACCACAGTCGTCAGAAACCAAGACAAATGCAGGAAAAATTCTCTTTCAGTCTCTCCAGGGAATCAACCCTGTGAACATAGTGTTTTCAGACTTTTATCCTCCAGAGAGGTAGAAAAAATAAATATCGACCCTTCCCTTTAATCTATGATTTCTGCCTACTTGTTAAGGCAGCCTTAGAAAAAATAACATATCTTGATTTGAAAAATATTCTCCTAATAACTAAGTAGAAGTGTAGAGTTTTGGGACTAGAGGGAATGTTTATCTATAAATTGTTAGAAATTATGAAACCTTTTCTTTATATTCCTTCTACTTTGGTGTTAAATTTAGATATTTTGTAAAACATTTGGTGAGATACCAATTCATTATTTTATTCATTTTTATTACTATTATTGAGGTTGGATGTCTTTACATAATTTTACTCACTGATTCTATTATTTGGTTAAATTTATAATTGCATGATTTACCTAGACTATATTCATATGTGACAGTGGTGTTCACCTTCTAAAAAGAAAATAATACGTGGTGATATGTAGAGGTGTAGTTTTTTCCAATAATCTAAATCTTTATTTGATGTACATTACAAACATCATCTTGAAATCCACGAATTAATTAACTTTAGAATTTGTGTAGATTGTTACCTAGTAAATGTTATTTCTTTTATCTACCGTTTTTATTTTTTCGATCTTATTTTTCATAAATGAGTTTATTCTATCACCATAAAACTATTCTCCTATGTGTGATTCTAAAAATTTATAATTCTATTTTTATATTTATGCCTTATATCTGAGTTGGAGCAATAGCACAGCGGGTAGGGCATTTGCCTTGCAAGCAGCCAACATGGCCGACCCAAGTTCGATTCTTCCCCTGGCAAACTACCCGTGATGTATTCGATATGCCAAACACAGTAACAATTGTCACAATGAAGACATTACTGGGCCCGCCGAGCAAACTGATGAACAATGGGAGGACAGTGACAGTGACAATGCCTTATATCTATATATGTGGGCTGGAGTGATAGTACAGCGGGTCGGGCATTTGTCTTGCACGCAGCTGAGCGGGGTTTGATTCCTTCACCCCTCTCAGAGAGCCTGGCAAGCTACCGAGAGTACCCCACCACCACGGCAGTGTCTGGCAAGCTCCCTGTGGTGTATTCGATATGCCAAAAACAGTAACAACAAGTCTCACAACGGAGACGTTACTGGTGCCCGCTCAAGCAAATTGATGAACAACAGGAGGACAGTACTACAGTGCTATCTATATATGTGAATTTTTTGGTCTATCATATGACAAAGCGATCTACTTTTCATAAAGAAATCAATCTTCTCTCACCATTTGGTGAGTTATATGCAAATTTCTTCATTGCTTGTAATGCAGCTTCTGCTATAGAGTGTGCATATGAATTTCTAATGTGTTCTTCTTACACATTAATCTTCTATTGCCTTTAGATCATGTGGTCTTAATTACTCATACTTTATTTTTTTATTTTTATTTTTTTAAATTTTTAATAGTGAGACATCATGAGGTACAGTTGCAGACTTACACATTTTTGTGCTTGGGTTTCAATTATACAATGATCAAATGCCCATCCCTCTACCAGTGCCCATTTCCCACCACTACGGATCCCAGTATCCCTCCCACCCCCCCCCCCCATCCACCCCATCCTACCCTGCTTCTGTGACAGGGCATTCCCTTTTGTTCTCTCTCTCTTATTGGGTGTTGTGGCTTGCAAAAGAGGCAATGGGTGACAATCATGTTTGGTCTATAGTCTACTTTCAGCATGCTTCTCCCATCCTGGGAGGCTCCTCCCAACACCTTTACTTAATTACTCATACTTTAAAATAGTTCTGATATGAAAGCACTAATTGCTCAACTTGCTTTTTTTTTAAATCCATCTTAGATAACCTTAGCCCTTTAGAGTTTAAGAAGAAAATTAAGATACACTTTTCAAATTCCATAATAACCTAAAAAAGGATCATGATATATATTGTGGCATTTTCATGGCTAATATGATGGTATTGAACAGCTTTATTGGGTTGACGGTATTATTATTCAGAAACATTGATCCTATGATTTTCTTAATCAGACTTAATAATTGTTTGTACTTATTTATAATTTTAATTTATTTGTAACATAACTTCTATTTTTCTATTTCTTTAGATTCATTGATATACCTTTTGACAATTCTTGCTTTATTAATGTGGTGTAATTTATATTTTTATTGACAAAATAGTAAATAAAATATTTTTAAAAATTGATTTGAAATCTTTATAATAAGTAAAATCTTAATTACTATATTACTCCTTTTAATAATATAAAATATTTTCAGAGTTTAGAAAAAATAAATTGTTATTAGGGTTGCTGTTACACCCGATGCTGTGGTGGGCTGCACCTATTTCTGTTTAGTGGATAGCCCCATACAGTGCTCAGGACAACGTTTCTGCTAGAGGCTGGATCAGAGTCAATAACAACAAGGCAAGCACCTTAAGCCATTTAGTATCCCCCCCTGCTTTTATATATATATAAAAGAGCATAACTATATATATATATATTTTAGATATATATTTTATACATATATATTTTATATATATGTATATTTCCTGGCATTGTGTTCAGGGATCATTCTTGGAGGTTGTTGGGAGAACAGATGTGCTGCTGAGAATCAAGTCAGTCCCTGTGTGCAAGGCAGATGTCTTAACCCCTGTATTATCTCTCCAGCCCTTTTGGTATAATTTCAAGTACTAAATTTCTAGAAAGTCTTTGTATGACTTTAACAAGATACTCATTATCTTATTTATGGTTTGCTAAAACTTATGTTGAATCAGTGATTAGCTTTATAAGAAATTTTCCTAATAATGGGTAATAATTAATCTTACAAAAGCCATACAAAATAACTTATAGTATTACCAGCAGTGATAAGTTATGCTCTATTTAATATTGAATATTATGTCTGATGTCTATTTGCTTCATCTTTCATTGAATGACAATGAGATATACAATTACAAATTTGTTCATGATTGAATTTATACAATGTTATAGAATGTTTTAACACCCCCCCTTCCACCAGTGCACATTTTCTGCCACCAATGTCGTCAGTATCCCTCCCGCCCACCTGCCCCAAACCACCTATCTCTATGGCAGGCACTTCTCTTTCTCTTTCTCTCTCTCTCTCTCTCCCCTCTCTTTCTCCTCTCTATCTCTGTTCTCTCTCTCTCTCTCTCTCTCTCTCTCTCTCTCTCTCTCATTTTCCTCTTGGGCACTGTGGTTTGCAATACTATTACTGAAAGTATGTTATGCATATCAATTTAATCTTTTGATAGTAAGCTTTGAGTTTCTTCAAATGTGGCATTATACATGTCACCAATTTTAAATTTAATACAGTACACATAAAGTGTTTATAAGAACTGCATGTTTTTCGAAGTGTTTGTGTACTAAATCAAAGTATTTTATGTTCTTTTGAACAGATATTTATTTAAGCAGGGGTTAAATGTTTTAGGAAGTGTAAAATGATTGAACCATCTCTAAGATTTCAGAACTGTCCTGTAAAGAAAGTGAATGAAACATTAGAAGAAAAATGAAATGATCATGACACCAAAATGCAGTTCTGTGGGCTGGAAAGACTATAACCAAAAGAAATAAAAATATCTAACACAATGTTTTTAAGCATTCTCTGGAGTGCCACCCTTTGCTTTTTAAATATTCCTAGTGTCATGACATCTGTATCTATATCCTGTAGTCCTGGAGAAATATGATTAGGCCTGGTCACATAAAATATAAAGGTAGTGAGTGAATATAGAAACAGTAAATGCCTTTTTTGCAACTCCAACAACTGCATGGAGTCAGTCACTGCAATGGTGGGAAAGAGTCCTTAATCCTGTAAGATATTCACCTTTCTGAGTCTCTTCATCTTTTTTATACCTCTTTCTTTTGGGGGGTGTGGGGTCGGATCACAAGCAGCACTGATGAGGGATTACTCCTGACTTAATGCTTAAGGATCACTCCTAGCAGTGCTCAGGGGACCACTTGTGGTGTCATGGATACAACTGAGGTCAGCAGCATGAAAGTAGATGTCTTATTTTTTTTTCTTCTTCTTTTTAATGTGTTAATGAATCACCGTGAGGTTCAGGTACAGACTTACAAACTTCTGTGCTTACATTTCAGTCATACAATGATTGAGTACCCATTCCTCCACCAGTGCCCATTCTCCACAACTAATGTTTCCAGTATCCCTCCCACCCTCCCCATCTCCTACCCCTCTCCCCACCTCTCTGGCAGAAACATTCCCTTTTGCTCTCTCTCTCCTTTTGGGTGTTATGGTTTGCAATGCAGGTATTAAGAGGCCATCGTGTTCGGTCTACAGTCTACTTTCAGCATGCATCTCCCATCCTGAGTGAGCCCTCAAAGCATCCATTACTTGGTGGCCCCTTCTCTCAGATACCTTATTTTTTATACTGTTATCTCTGGTGCATGCCTCTTTAGCCTTGCATCTCTATTTAGCTCTCTGCCTCAATATCCCACTCTATCATGTACGTAGAAATTAATTTGGCATATTTTTCTTAAAAAATAAAAACCAGCTCCCGGAACCACGCGGCCGCATTTGCGGCCGTGCGACATCTTATTATGACATCTCATTCCTACTTTGACAAACTGGCAGGCTACCAAATGTAGCCTGCCCACACGGCAGAGTCTGGCAAACTCCCCGTGGCGCACCCAATATGACAAATACCAGTAACAATGATGGGTCTCATTCTCCTAAAGAGCCTTGAATATAACCTCAGGGCCAGGATGAAGGAGACGTTACTGGGGCCTGCTCGAGGCAATCGACGAATAACAGGATGATCTGTGATCTGATCTGTGATCTGTGATTTTTCTTAATACCTACCACTAGCAATGATAGAATGTATGTTTCAAAGTTCTATGTCACCTAAGCTAATTAAAATTACTCAAATATTCAAAAATCACTATGGATACCATACAAAAATAAAATTAACATTTTTTAATCTCTAAATTGAAAGAACCCCAAACTTGTTAACTGATAATTTGAATAACTCATCCAATAATAATCTCAACAGTAACAGTTTAAATACGTTTTTTTTCTGAACTTTTACCCCCAAAATTAAAAAATAAGTATTAAATCAAGCAATTTTTGTGCTATCTCATACAAAAAAAATTAGTACTGAGTTGGTGTTAACACACATACTACTTTTAGGAAACATAATTTTCTGCCTTGTAGTAATTAGTTGTTAAAAAATAGGATACACAATGCGCTATTTAAAGTTTCAAATCTAAAAGAAATTAGGTATAGAATAGTAAGAAGCCACAATCTGCCTCTACCTTATGGACAAATTTGAACCACAAGTTCAACAGTTATCTTCAGTAAGAATTATTCACTTAAAAATTATCATTTAGGGGCTAGAGCAATAGCACAGCGGGTAGGGCATTTGCCTTGCACGCAGCCAATCCGGGTTCGATTCCCAGCATCCCATATGGTCCCTTGAGCACCGCTAGGGGTAATTCCTGAGTGCAGAGCCAGGAGTAACCCCTGTGCATTGCCGGGTGTGATCCAAAAAGCAAAAAAAAAAAAAAAAATCAGCATTTAGGGACCAGAGAGAAAATATAGCAGGTAAAATACTTGTCTTGCACTTGGCATATACCCAAGGTTGATCCCTGGCACTGCATAAGTTCCCCAGGATGCCACCAAAATGATATATGAGCCCAGAGCCAGAAATAAGCTCTAGATACAGATAGGTATGGCAAACACAATCAATTTTTTCCAAAATATTTTATGTATAAGATTTTGAAGATGACCAGTGAAAGAAGGATCAAAGGGACTGTTTCTAGTGTTATATAAACCTATGTCTTCCGTTTGCATTATCCTATTCAATTTACACCACTAGATATTGATTGACCAACTTGTTTCAAAATAATTTAACCTTATCTTAAAAATGGGCTGGAGAGATAGCACAGCAGCTAGGGCGTTTGCCTTGCATGCAGCTGACACAGGTTCTTTTCCTCCGTCCCTCTTGGCGAGTCCGACAAGTTACCGAGAGTATCCCACCCACACAGCAGAGTCTGGCAAGCTCGCCATGGCATATTTGATATGCCAAAAACAGTAACAACAAGTCTCACAATGGAAACATCACTGGTGCCTGCTTGAGCAAATCGATGAACATCAGGAGGACAGTGGTACAGCATAGTGCTATCTTAAAAATAAGAATGAAATCATTTTGATTATATTAAACGGCTGGATGAAGATCACGAAACTGCATTCAAATACTAAAACATTGGATTCCATTCTCGAGACTATTCCTCTCTCCAACACTGAACTATCTTAGCATATAGAAATCTGCATCTAGGATGTTGAAGACCCTAATTTGAAACTGGTTTTATCTGATAAGTTCCTGTCCCCTCATTACTTCAAAATGTAACTACGTTAGAAAATGAGATTTGTAAAGAAGTTAGTAAGTTAAAATAAACTAGTAAGTCCCTAATCCATTATAAAGGAAACTTTTCCAAAGAGGAGATAGGAACCTAGAGAGGGGAAAACCTTAAGAACATGGGTAGAGGAAGAGGAAAATCATGGTAAGTCAAGGAGAGAAAAATCAGAAGAAGCAACTGCTGTCAGCACTTGGATCAAGACTGTAAAAAATATACTGTTTGTTGCTAAAAGCACCCATTTGGCTCTATGATGTGAATAGCACAAGCAAATACATAATTACAATTGTTTTAGTATGGCCGTTGTGGAAGATGTTCATAAAAATAAGTAAACTGCTAGCATTAACAGTATTATAGATTACAGTTCCTGAGTGCAATTAATTTAAATGAATTTATTGTGAACAATGGCTCTAGAAAGAGATAAAGAAAAACTTTTAAAAGGATAATTGCAATAAAATAGGATTTTTCACTCTGAAGTAAAAATCTAGTTTGTACTTTACCTCAAAGCATGAAACAGGACATAATCCTGCTAATAACAAATTTAAAATGTAGGCTACACGTATTTTTATTTATTTTTATTTTTTTATTTATATTTTTCTTTTTTTAATAGTGAAACACCATGAGGTACAGTTATAGGTTTAAAAATTTTGTGCTTGGGTTTTAGTTATACAATGATCAAGTGCCCATCCGTCCACCATTGCCCGTCATCCATCACCACGGGTCCCAGCATCCCCCCACCCCCCATCCCCCCCGTCCCATCCTGCCTCTGTGGCAGAGTATTCCCCCTTGTTCTCTCTCTCTTATTTTGAGTACTGTGTTTTGCAAGAGAGGCATTGAGTGGCAATCATGTTTGGTCTATAGACTACTTTTAGCATGCTTCTCCCACCCTGGGAGGGTCCTCACAACACCCATCATTTGGTGCTCTCTTCTCTATCTGAGCTTCCTTTTAACCTAGAACGTGTGGCTGGCTTTCCATTCATGGAGCAAAATTCCTGGTACTAATCTCAGCCATTCCTGGGTGTTAGTCTCCCTTTTTGTTGCTTTATGTTCCCCAGATGAACGTAATCTTTCTGTGTCTATCCCGCTCTTTCTGACTCATTTCACTTAACATGATACTTTCCATGTAATACCACTTGTATGTAAATTTCATAACTTCATCTTTTCTAACAGCTACATAGTACTCCATTGTGTAAATGTAGCAAAGTTTCTTTAACCAGTCATCTGCTCTTGGGCACTCAGGTTTTTTCCAGATTCTGGCTATTGTAAAGAGTGCTGCAATGAACAAACAATTGCAGATGTCACTTCGACTATACCTTTTTGCCTCTCTGGGATATATTCCCAGGAGTGCTATAGCTGGGTCAAATGGGAGATCAAATTCTAATTTTTTGAGAGTTGTCCATACTGTTTTCCAAAAGGGTTGGACCAGCCGGCATTCCCACCAGCAGTAAAGGAGGGTCCCTTTCTCGCCACATCCGCGCCAGCATTGGTTGCTTTTGTTCTTGTGGATGTGGACCAGTCTCTGTGGTGTGAAATGATATCTCATTGTGGTTTAGATCTGCATATCTCTGATGATTAGTGATGTAGAGCATTTTCTCATGTGCCTTTTTGCCAGTCGAATTTCTTTTTTGCGAAAGTTTCTGTTCATTTCCTCACCCCATTTTTTGATGGGGTTGGGTGATTTCTTCTTGTGGAGTTTAACCAGTACCTTGTATATCCTTGATATCAACCCATTGTCGGATGTGTATTTGGTGAATATCCTTTCCCATTCTGTAGGCTGTCTTTGTATTTTGGTCACTGTTTCTTTTGAGGTGCAGAAGCTTCTTAGTTTAAGATAGTCCCATTTGTGTATCTCTGTTTTCACTTGCTCGGCCAGTGGCGTGACATCTTTGAAGATACCATTAGCTTCAATATCACGGAGAGTTTTGCCGACTTTGTCTTCAATAAACATTATGGATTCTGGTCTGGTCTGATGTTGAGGTCATAAATCCATTTTGATCTTACTTTTGTGCATGGTGTTAGGCAGAGATCTGAGCCCACCTTTTTGCATGTAGCCGTCCAATTTTGCCAGCACAGTTTATTAAAGAGGCTTTCCCTGCTCCATTTCACTTTTCTTGCCCCCTTATCAAAGATTAGATGATTATATGTTTGGGAGGAAATGTCAGTATATTCAACTCTGTTCCATTGGTCTGCAGCTCTGCTTTTGTTCCAGTACCATGCTGTTTTAATTATTACTGCCTTGTAGTAGAGTTTGAAATTAGGGAGGTTGATTCCTCCCATTTTCTTTTTCCCAGGAATTGCTTTAGCTATTCGTGGGGGCTTATTGCTCCATATAAATTTCAGGAGTGTTTGCTCCATTTCTTTGAAGAATGTCATGGGTATCCTTATAGGGATTGCATTGAATTTGTACAGTGCTTTGGGAAGTATTGCCATTTTGATGATGTTGATTCTCCCCATCCATGAACAGGGGATATTTTTCCATTTCCTCATGTCCTCTTTTATTTCCTGAAGTAGCGTTTTGTAGTTTTCTTTGTACAGGTCCTTTACTTCCTTAGTTAAGCTGATTCCTAGATACTTGATTTTCTGGGGCACAATTGTGAATGGGATTGTTTTCTTGATGTCACTTGCTTCTCTTTTACTATTTGCGTATAGGAATGCCATGGATTTTTGGGTATTGATTTTATAGCCTGCCACTTTACTATACAAGTCTATTGTTTCTAGGAGTTTCTTGGTAGAGGTTTTAGGGTTCTCTAAGTATAGTATCATGTCATCTGCGAATAGTGAGAGCTTAATTTCTTATTTCCCTATCTGGATGCCCTTAATATCTTTTTCTTGACTAATCGCTATTGCAAGTACTTCCAGCACTATATTGAACGGTAGTGGAGAGAGTGGGAATCCTTGTCTCGTCCCTGACCTTAGGGGGAATGAATTTAGTTTTTCCCCATTGAGGATGATGTTTGCTGTAGGTTTGTGGTAGATGGCTTTAACTATATTGAGGAAAGTCCCCTCTATCCCCATTTTGGCAAGGGTTTTCATCATGAATTGGTGCTGGATCTTGTCAAAAGCTTTCTCTGCGTCTATTGATATGATCATATGATTTTTATCTTTTCTTTTGTTAATATGGTGGATTATGTTGATTGATTTCCGAATGTTGAACCATCCTTGCATCCCTGGGATGAATCCCACTTGGTCATGATGTATGATCTTTTTGATGAGTTGTTGTATTCTATTGGCTAGTATTTTGTTGAGAATCTTTGCATCCGTGTTCATCAGGGATATTGGCCTGTAGTTTTCTTTTCTTGCAGTGTCTTTGTTTCCTTTTGGTATTAGAGAGATATGGGCTTCAAAGAAGGTGTTTGGGAAAGTTTCTGTTTTTTCAATTTCCTGGAAAAGCTTGAGAAGAACTGGCAATAGGTCCTCTTTAAATGTTTGGAAAAATTCGCTAGTAAATCCGTCTGGGCCTGGACTTTTGTTTTTGGGAAGACTTTTGATTACAGTTTCAATTTCTTTGATGTGAATAGGTCTATTCAGGTACTCTATATCTTCTTGATTCAGCTTTGGGAGATGGTAGGAATCCAGGAATTTATCCATTTCTTCCAGGTTCTCATGTTTCGTGGCATACAGACTTTCAAAGTAGTCTCTGATGATCTCTTGTATTTCTTTAGTTTCTGTTGTGATATCCCCATTCTTATTTCTGATTCGATTTATTAGGGTTCTCTCTCTGTTTCTTTGTGAGTGTTGCTAGTGGTTTATCTATCTTATTTATTTTCTCGAAGAACCAGCTCTTGGTTTCATTGATCTTTCAGATTTTTTCTTTTTTTTCCATATCGTTGATTTCTGCTCTAAGTTTTATGATCTCTTTCCTTCTGCCCGATTTAGGCTCTTTCTGTTGATCCTTTTCTAAGGTCTTGAGCTGTGAGGTCATACTGTTTATGTGCATCCTTTCTACAGTCCTAAGATATGCTTGCAGAGCTATAAATTTTCCCCTTAATACAGCTTTCGCTGCATCCCATAAGTTCTGGTAGTTTGTGTCTTCATTCTCATTTGTTTCCAGGTATCTTTTGATTTCATCCTTGACTTCGTTCCTGACCCACTCATTGTTCAGCATCGAGTTGTTAATTTCCAGGTGTTTGATTTGGTTCTCCGTGTCTTTGTGTGATTCACTTCTATCCTCAGTGCATCATGGTCTGAAAAGATGGCTGATACTATTTCTATCTTCCTGATTCTGTTGAGGTATGTTTTGTCTCCTAGCACATGGTCTATTTTGGAAAATGTTCCGTGCGTGCGGGAGAAGAATGTGTATTCTTTCTTTTGGGGGTGTAAAGCCCTGTATAAGTTCATAAGCCCTTTCTCTTCTTTTTTTTTTTTTTTTTTTTTTTTTTTTTTTTTTTTTTTTTTTTTTTTAATTTTTTTTCCCTTTATTTTATTTTATTTTTTTTTAAAGTTGTAGATTTACAATTTTTTGTGCTTTGGTTTCAATTATACAATGATCAGATACCCATCCCTCCACCAGTGCCCATTTTCCACCACCATGGATAATATCCCTCCCACCCCCATCCCCCCATCCCCCCGTCTCTGTGGCAGGGCAATCCCCTGTGTTCTCTCTCTCCTTTTGGGTGTTGTGGTCTGCAAAAGAGGCATTGAGTGGCAAACATGTTCAGTCCATAGTCTACTTTCGACATGCATCTCCCCTCCTGGGAGGATCCTCCAAACATCCTTTATTTGGTGCTCCCTTCTCTATCTGAATAGCCCTTTCCTCTAGGATACCCGGCTGGCCTCTAAGTTATGGAGTAATCCTCCTGGTGCTGATCTCAGCTATTCTTGGGTATTAATCTCATACTTTGTTACTTTATATCCCCCAGATGAATGCAATCTTTCTATGTCTATCCCTCTCTTTCTGACTCATTTCGCTTAGCATGATACTTTCCATATTGTACCACTTGTATGTAAATTTCATGACTTCATCTTTTCTAAGAGCTACATAGTACTCCATTGTGTAGATGTACCAAAGTTTCTTTAACCAGTCATCTGTTCTTGGGCATTCAGGTTTCTTCCAGTTTCTGGCTATTGTAAAGAGGGCTGCAATGAACAAACAAGTGCAGATGTCACTTCGACTATACATTTTTGCCTCTCTGGGATATATTCCCAGGAGTGGTATTGCTGGGTCAAATGGGAGCTCAATTTCTAATTTTTTGAGAATCGTCCATACTGTTTTCCAGAAGGGCTGAACCAGTGGACATTCCCACCAACAGTGAAGGAGTGTCCCTTTCTCGCCACATCCACGCCAGCATCGGTTGCTTTTGTTCTTTTGAATGTGGGCCAGTCTCTGAGGTGTGAGATGGTATCTCATTGTGGTTTTGATCTGCATCTCCCTGATGATTAATGATGTAGAGCATTTTCTCATGTGCTTTTTTGCCATTCGGATTTCTTCTTTGAGAAAGTTTCTGTTCATTTCATTGCCCCATTTTTGGATGGGGTTGGATGTTTTCTTCTTGTGGAGTTTAACCAGTATTTTGTATATCCTGGATATCAACCCCTTGTCAGATGTGTATTCGGTGAATATCCTTTCCCATTCTGTAGACTGTCTTTGTATTTTGGTCACTGTTTCTTTGGAGGTGCAGAAGCTTCTTAGTTTAAGATAGTCCCATTTATCTATCTCTGTTTTCACTTGCTCGGCCAGTGGCGTGGCATTTTTGAAGATACCATTAGCTTCAATGTCATGGAGGGTTTTGCCAACTTTATCTTCAATGTACCTTATGGTTTCTGGTCTGATGTTGAGGTCTTTAATCCATTTTGATCTTACTTTTGTACATGGTGTTAGGCAGAGTTCTGAGCCTATTTTTTTGCATGTAGCCGTCCAGTGATGCCAACACAATTTATTAAAGAGGCTTTCCTTACTCCACTTCACATTACTTGCACCTTTATCAAAGATTAGATGAGCATATGATTGAGGAGAGATGTCAGTGTATTCAACCCTGTTCCATTGGTCTGCAGTTCTGCCTTTGTTCCAGTACCATGCTGTTTTAATTATTACTGCTTTATAGTACAGTTTGAAGTTCGGGAGGTTGATTCCTCCCATTTTCTTTTTCCCAAGAATTGCTTTAGCTATTCGTGGGGGCTTATTGTTCCATATAAATTTCAAGAGTGTTTGCTCCATTTCTTTGAAGAATGTCATGGGTATCCTTATAGGGATTGCATTGAATTTATACAATGCTTTCGGTAGTATTGCCATTTTGACAATGTTAAGTCTCCCGACCCATGAGCAGGGGATATCTTTCCATTTCCTCATGTCCTCTTTTATTTCCTGAAGTAGCGTTTTGTAGTTTTCTTTGTACAGGTCCTTTACTTCCTTAGTTAAGCTGATTCCTAGGTACTTGATTTTCTGGGGCACAATTGTGAATGGGATTGTTTTTTTCATGTTGCTTTCTTCTCTCTCACTGTTTGCGTATAGGAAAGCCATGGACTTTTGGGTATTGATTTTATAACCTGCAACTTTACTATACGAGTCTATTGTTTCTAAGAGTTTTTTGGTGGAAGTTATTGGGTTCTCTAAGTAGAGTATCATATCATCTGCGAATAGTGAGAGCTTGATTTCTTCCTTTCCTACCTGAATGCCCTTAATATCTTTTTCCTGCCTAATCGCTATTGCAAGTACTTCCAGTACTATATTGAACAGCAGTGGAGAGAGTGGGCATCCCTGTCTCGTCCCTGATCTTAGAGGGAAGGCTCTCAGTTTTTCCCCATTGAGGATGATGCTTGCTGTAGGCTTGTGGTAGATGGCTTTAATTATGTTGAGGAAGGTCCCCTCTATACCCATTTTGGCTAGGGTTTTCATCATAAAGGGGTGCTGGATCTTATCAAATGCTTTCTCTGCATCTATTGATATGATCATATGCTTTTTATCTTTTCTTTTGTTGATATGGTGGATTATGTTGATTGATTTCCGAATGTTGAACCATCCTTGCATCCCTGGGATGAATCCTACTTGGTCATGGTGTATGATCTTTTTGATGAGTAGTTGGATTCTATTTGCTAGTAGTTTGTTGAGGATCTTTGCATCTGTGTTCATCAGGGATATCGGCCTGTAATTCTCTTTCTTTGTGGTATCTCTGTCTGCTTTTGGTATCAGTGTGATATTTGCTTCGTAGAAACTTTTTGGAAGTGTTTTTGATATTTCAATTTCGTGGAAAAGCTTAAAGAGTATTGGGAGTAAGTCCTCTTTAAAGATTTGGAAGAATTCACTAGTGAATCCATCCGGGCCAGGACTTTTGTGCTTGGGGAGACTTTTTATTACCATTTCAATTTCCTTGATGGTGATAGGTCTGTTCAGGTATTCCAGGTCTTCTTGGTTCAGCCTTGGGAGTCTGTAGGAGTCTAGGAATTTATCCATTTCCTCGAGGTTTTGATGTTCCGTGGCATAAAGCTTCTCAAAGTACTCCCTGAGGATCCTCTGAATTTCTGTGGTTTCTGTTGTAATGACCCCCTTTTCATTTCTGATTCGGTTTATTAGGGTTTTCTCTCTACCTTTCTTTGTGAGTTTTGCTAGAGGCTTATCGATCTTGTTAATTTTCTCAAAGAACCAGCTCTTGGTTTCATTGATCTTTCGGATTGTTTTTTGGGTTTCCATCTCGTTAATCTCTGCTCTGAGTTTTATTATTTCCTTTCTCCTGTTCGGGTTGTGCTCCTTTTTTTGGTCCTTCTCCAAGCTCTTAAGCTGTGACGTTAGGTTACTTATGTGTGCTCGCTCCTCCTTCCTGAGGAATGCTTGTAGAGCTATAAACTTTCCTCTTAACACAGCCTTTGCTGTGTCCCATAAGTTTTGGTAACTCGTGTTCTCATTTTCATTCGTTTCTAGGAATCTTTTGATTTCCTCTTTGATTTCCTGCCTAATCCACTCGTTGTTCAATAGTGCACTGTTTAATTTCCAGGTGTTTGATTTAGTTTTCTGTTTTTGTGTGTGATTTACTTCTAATTTCAGCGCATTATGGTCTGAGAAGATTGTTGATACAATCTCTACCTTCTTAATTTTATGGAGGCATGTTTTGTGGCTCAGCATGTGGTCTATCTTGGAGAATGTTCCATGTACGCTTGAGAAGAATGTGTATTCAGCTTTTTGTGGATGAAGTGTCCTGTATATATCTACTAAGTCCCTTTCTTCCATTGTTTCCCTCAAATGAAGTATGTCCTTGCTAAGCTTGAGTCTGGTTGATCTATCAAGAGGTGACAAAGCAGTGTTGAAGTCTCCCACTAGTATTGTGTTGCTATTGATGTCTTTTTCCAAATCTATGAGTAGTTGTTTTAAGTACTTTGCTGGTCTCTCATTAGGTGCATATACATTTATTATTGTAAGTTCTTCCTGTTGTACAGATCCTCTGATCAATAAGTAATGGCCTTCACTGTCTCTTATGACCTTCCTCACTCTGAAATCAATGTGGTCTGATATAAGGATGGCTACCCCAGCTTTTTTATGGGAGCTGTTTGCCTGTAGGATTGTTTTCCAGCCTTTGACTCTGAGTCTGTGTTTGCTTTGACTATTGAGATGCGTTTCTTGCAGGCAGCAGAATGTTGGGTTCAATTTTCTAATCCATCCTGCCACTCTATGTCTTTTAATTGGTGCGTTTAGCCCATTGACATTGAGAGAGATTATTGTTATGGGATTTTGTCCCATTGTTATGTTAAAATTGGGTGTATTTGAGGGGCCTTTCTTGCCTTAAAGTAGCCCATTTAGTTGTTCTTGTAACCATGGTTTTGAGTCTATGAAGTTCCTGAGCTGTTGTTTGTCTGTGAAACTGTGTGTTGTTCCTTCTATTATGAATGAGAGTCTTGCTGGGAAAAGTATTTTGGGGGAGGCATTTATTTCATTGAGTTTTTTTACTATGTCCCACCACTGTTTTCGGGCCATGAGGGTTTCATCAGAAAAATCAGCTGTGAATTTTAAGGATGCTCCTTTGTAAGAGATTTCTTTCTTCGATCTTGCTGCTTTCAGAATTTTGTCTCTGTCTAAGGTTTTGGTCATTTTGATCAGAATGTGTCTTGGGGTATTTTTATTCGGATTTCTTCTAGCTGGTACCCTTCGGGCCTCCTGAATGTGGTCACAAGTTTTCTTCAGCTCTGGAAATGTTGTAGCAATGATGTCTTTGACAGTTTCTTCTTCATCGAGGTTTTCTTCCTGTCCCTCTGGGACTCCAATAATTCTTATGTTACCCCTCTTGGCTTCATCACGATCTTCTCTTGCCATCTGTTCCCGAATTGTGAGTCTCTTTTCCATTTTCTGCTCCTTTCGGGAGAGTCTCTGAACTTCATCTTCGAGCTCACTGATTCTGTTCTCAGCCGCTGTTACTCTGCTGCTGAGGCCTTCCACTGAGCTTTTCAATTCGCCTACGAGATTTTTCAGGTCTGACATTTCTGATTGCATTTTCCTCATTTCTGCCTTTAGATCCTCTTGTCTTCTATTGGCATTGCTTTCCATTGTTTCTTTTAATTCCCTAAGCATCCTAAGTAGCTCCCTTCTGAATTCCTTGTCAGAGAGGTTGTCTAACACTACAGTACTGTTGGTGTCATCTGGGCTAGACTCTTCAATATGAATGTTTGGTGGGCTTTTGCGTTGCTTTACCATTGTGAGAGGTGTGGTTTAGTCCTTCACGTTCAGTGTTACTATTCTGCTTGATATGCAGTGTGAGTTAAGATAGGCTTATGAGTTATTGGCAACTGTGTTTCTAGTGGCTGAGCTAAAATAGAGAAGCTTCCATCTAAGAAGTTAGCTTATGGTTCCTATGGCATATGTAGTGGGAAAATATTTCGCGGCCGCGTTAGCGGCCGCGGCTCCGGAAAGACTCCCTGGCACTGGGCGAGGAGTTGAGAATGTCTCCTGTTTGGAATTGGAGCCGTTCAGCTTTGTTGCCCAGAGCTGGGCCTCTGTGCCCGTCCCACGCGGCTCAGGGGTTGAAAACCGGCTGTCTCGGGGCTGTTTCTAGCTGCGCGTGCCCAGAGAGGAACCCAGGCCCTCAGGGGCGGGCTGTACCTGTTGGAATTGGAGCCGTTCAGCTTTGTTGCCCAGAGCTGGGCCTCTGTGCCCGTCCCACGCGGCTCAGGGGTTGAAAACCGGCTGTCTCGGGGCTGTTTCTAGCTGCGCGTGCCCAGAGAGGAACCCAGGCCCTCGGGGGCGGGCTGTACCTGTTGGAATTGGAGCCGTTCAGCTTTGTTGCCCAGAGCTGGGCCTCTGTGCCCGTCCCACGCGGCTCAGGGGTTGAAAACCGGCTGTCTCGGGGCTGTTTCTAGCTGCGCGTGCCCAGAGAGGATCCCAGGCCCTTGGGGGCGGGCTGTACCTGTTGGAATTGGAGCCGTTCAGCTTTGTTGCCCAGAGCTGGGCCTCTGTGCCCGTCCCACGCGGCTCAGGGGTTGAAAACCGGCTGTCTCGGGGCTGTTTCTAGCTGCGCGTGCCCAGAGAGGAACCCAGGCCCTCGGGGGCGGGCTGTACCTGTTGGAATTGGAGCCGTTCAGCTTTGTTGCCCAGAGCTGGGCCTCTGTGCCCGTCCCACGCGGCTCAGGGGTTGAAAACCGGCTGTCTCGGGGCTGTTTCTAGCTGCGCGTGCCCAGAGAGGAACCCAGGCCCTCGGGGGCGGGCTGTACCTGTTGGAATTGGAGCCGTTCAGCTTTGTTGCCCAGAGCTGGGCCTCTGTGCCCGTCCCACGCGGCTCAGGGGTTGAAAACCGGCTGTCTCGGGGCTGTTTCTAGCTGCGCGTGCCCAGAGAGGAACCCAGGCCCTCGGGGGCGGGCTGTACCTGTTGGAATTGGAGCCGTTCAGCTTTGTTGCCCAGAGCTGGGCCTCTGTGCCCGTCCCACGCGGCTCAGGGGTTGAAAACCGGCTGTCTCGGGGCTGTTTCTAGCTGCGCGTGCCCAGAGAGGAACCCAGGCCCTCGGGGGCGGGCTGTACCTGTTGGAATTGGAGCCGTTCAGCTTTGTTGCCCAGAGCTGGGCCTCTGTGCCCGTCCCACGCGGCTCAGGGGTTGAAAACCGGCTGTCTCGGGGCTGTTTCTAGCTGCGCGTGCCCAGAGAGGAACCCAGGCCCTCGGGGGCGGGCTGTACCTGTTGGAATTGGAGCCGTTCAGCTTTGTTGCCCAGAGCTGGGCCTCTGTGCCCGTCCCACGCGGCTCAGGGGTTGAAAACCGGCTGTCTCGGGGCTGTTTCTAGCTGCGCGTGCCCAGAGAGGAACCCAGGCCCTCGGGGGCGGGCTGTACCTGTTGGAATTGGAGCCGTTCAGCTTTGTTGCCCAGAGCTGGGCCTCTGTGCCCGTCCCACGCGGCTCAGGGGTTGAAAACCGGCTGTCTCGGGGCTGTTTCTAGCTGCGCGTGCCCAGAGAGGAACCCAGGCCCTCGGGGGCGGGCTGTACCTGTTGGAATTGGAGCCGTTCAGCTTTGTTGCCCAGAGCTGGGCCTCTGTGCCCGTCCCACGCGGCTCAGGGGTTGAAAACCGGCTGTCTCGGGGCTGTTTCTAGCTGCGCGTGCCCAGAGAGGAACCCAGGCCCTCGGGGGCGGGCTGTACCTGTTGGAATTGGAGCCGTTCAGCTTTGTTGCCCAGAGCTGGGCCTCTGTGCCCGTCCCACGCGGCTCAGGGGTTGAAAACCGGCTGTCTCGGGGCTGTTTCTAGCTGCGCGTGCCCAGAGAGGAACCCAGGCCCTCGGGGGCGGGCTGTACCTGTTGGAATTGGAGCCGTTCAGCTTTGTTGCCCAGAGCTGGGCCTCTGTGCCCGTCCCACGCGGCTCAGGGGTTGAAAACCGGCTGTCTCGGGGCTGTTTCTAGCTGCGCGTGCCCAGAGAGGAACCCAGGCCCTCGGGGGCGGGCTGTACCTGTTGGAATTGGAGCCGTTCAGCTTTGTTGCCCAGAGCTGGGCCTCTGTGCCCGTCCCACGCGGCTCAGGGGTTGAAAACCGGCTGTCTCGGGGCTGTTTCTAGCTGCGCGTGCCCAGAGAGGAACCCAGGCCCTCGGGGGCGGGCTGTACCTGTTGGAATTGGAGCCGTTCAGCTTTGTTGCCCAGAGCTGGGCCTCTGTGCCCGTCCCACGCGGCTCAGGGGTTGAAAACCGGCTGTCTCGGGGCTGTTTCTAGCTGCGCGTGCCCAGAGAGGAACCCAGGCCCTCGGGGGCGGGCTGTACCTGTTGGAATTGGAGCCGTTCAGCTTTGTTGCCCAGAGCTGGGCCTCTGTGCCCGTCCCACGCGGCTCAGGGGTTGAAAACCGGCTGTCTCGGGGCTGTTTCTAGCTGCGCGTGCCCAGAGAGGAACCCAGGCCCTCGGGGGCGGGCTGTACCTGTTGGAATTGGAGCCGTTCAGCTTTGTTGCCCAGAGCTGGGCCTCTGTGCCCGTCCCACGCGGCTCAGGGGTTGAAAACCGGCTGTCTCGGGGCTGTTTCTAGCTGCGCGTGCCCAGAGAGGAACCCAGGCCCTCGGGGGCGGGCTGTACCTGTTGGAATTGGAGCCGTTCAGCTTTGTTGCCCAGAGCTGGGCCTCTGTGCCCGTCCCACGCGGCTCAGGGGTTGAAAACCGGCTGTCTCGGGGCTGTTTCTAGCTGCGCGTGCCCAGAGAGGAACCCAGGCCCTCAGGGGCGGGCTGTACCTGTTGGAATTGGAGCCGTTCAGCTTTGTTGCCCAGAGCTGGGCCTCTGTGCCCGTCCCACGCGGCTCAGGGGTTGAAAACCGGCTGTCTCGGGGCTGTTTCTAGCTGCGCGTGCCCAGAGAGGAACCCAGGCCCTCGGGGGCGGGCTGTACCTGTTGGAATTGGAGCCGTTCAGCTTTGTTGCCCAGAGCTGGGCCTCTGTGCCCGTCCCACGCGGCTCCAGCCCTTTCTCTTCTATTACTTCTTTCAAAGCCAATAATTCCTTGCTGGGTTTTGTTCTTGTTGATCTATCCAGAGGTGAAAAGGCGATGTTGAAGTCTGCAAGTACTATTGTGTTGGTAGTGATGTCCTCCTTAAAATCTGTTAGCAGTTGTTTTAAATATTTAGCCGTTCCCTCATTAGGTGCGTATACATTTAAGAGTGTGATTTCTTCTTGTTGTATGTATCCCTTGATGAAGAGAAAATAGCCTTCACTGTCCCTTCTAATCTTTTTCAAGGTGAAATTAATGTTGTTGGATACTAGTATGGCTACCCCAGCTTTTTTGAGGGAGTTGTGTGCTTGCAGGATTGTTTTCCATCCTTTGACTTTGAGTCTGTGTTTGCTCTGGCTGTTGAGATGAGTTTCTTGTAGGCAGCAGAATGTTGGGTTCTGTGTCTGTATCCATTTTGCCACTCTGTGTCTCTTAACTGGTGAATTTAGACCGTTGACATTGAGAGAGTGAATGGTTATGGGGTTTTGTGTCATCTTTCTGTGTGGGTGTGTTGTGGTTGTAGGGTTTGTCTTTTCTTATAGTAGCCCCTTTAGGCCTTGCTTTAGGTTTGGTTTTGAGTCTATGAAGTTCCTGAGCTGCTGTTTATCTATAAAATAGTGTACCGTTCCTTCGATTTTGAGGGAGAGTTTAGCCGGATAGAGTATTCTTGGTGAAGCATTCATTTCATGAGTTTTTTGACTATATCTCGCCACTGTCTTCGGGCTTGCAGGGTTTCCTCTGATAGGTCTGCTGTGAATCTAAGGTATGCTCCTTTGTATGTGATTTCCTTCTTTGCTCTTGCTGCTTGCAGTATTGTGTCTCTATTGGCAGTATCGATCATTCTAACTATGATATGTCTTGGAGTGTTTTTGTTGGGGTCTCTTTTAGCTGGCACCCTTTGGGCTCCTTGAACCTGAATGGCTGCATTGTGCAGCTCTGGGAAGTTTTCAGCAATGATTTGTTTGACGGTGTTTTTTTCATTGGGATTGTTTCCCTGAGGTTCAGGTAGTCCCATGATTCTAATATTGTTCCTCTTGGAATCATCTGCTAGGACTCTGCTTTTCTGTAGAGCCATTTTGAGGTACCTTGCCACTGTTTGTTGTTGCATGTTGGCTTGTTGCAGCTGATCTTCCAGCTCACTGATTCTCTCTTCAGCTGTGGTCATTCTATTTTTAAGAGAAGAAACTGAGTTTCTCATTTCGTCTATGGAATCTTTTAATCATGACATTTCTGCTCTCATTTCTTCTCGTAATTTGTCGATTTTTTCTGTGGTGCTACTGGCTGTCTGTCTGACTCTTTCATTGAGTTGATTGAACATCTTCATGACTTCGTATCTGAATTCTATGTCAGAGAGGTCCCTTAGGTGAGGTGTATTGACGGAATGTTCTAGATTGTTTTTGTTGTTCTCCCCTTGTGTTGGGGATTTTCTTTGTTTCTTCATATTGCTGAGTAGGTTGGGGACTAGATTCCTTGGGGACTAGGTTCCTTAGTATGGGAAAACAACCTGTGGCCGCCTGCCAGAAATTAAGCCACGCCCACGTTGAGGCCACGCCCACTTTTGAGGAGGCCACGCCTCTACGGAACCCTGGGTTTGGGATGAGATGGGCGCCGCGGTCAGGAGTGAAGAGGGCAGGGCAGACGCTCAAAACTGCTTCTCTTCTGGCATCTCGGGAGACACCTGGGGTCCTGAAAGTATGAGAAAAGTATCAGGAAGGTACTACATCATTCTTCCATTGGGTAAAAATCATCACTGCTTCTCTCCTTGAAATGTAAAGGAATCCAACTGGCCAAGATTCACTGGGCGTGGTCCCCCGGCCTCCTGATCATCACTCGGGAGCCTCCTTTAATCTCGAAGTACTCTAGTACTTCTTGGAGGAGGAGGGAATTTGGAGATGTTAATTATGATCCCAAGTCTCAGAATAATGAAGGAAATTCAGGAGTGATGAGTGTTGGGCTGGAAAAGGTCATCTCTTCACCTACAGAGGTGATTTGCAGAGGCCTGGCGCAGAGCCAGAATAGAGGCAGAGCTGGAAATGAGTCGGATGATTCCTGGTGCAGTGTTTACACGTATTTTTAAAGGTGAGTTTTTCTCTTCGTTGCCTCAAATCATCAAACTTCACATTATAAGAAAAAACTGATTCATTTTGTATGTAAAAAAGATATAGTTGTTTTAGATCAACCAAAATTGCATTGTTGCATATATTATTGTTATCATCAATATACATAGAACTCACAGAAAGGGTAAAAATATCCCTCCTAAGATATGAGCATGGATTCTTAATTATAATTGATTTGCTTAAGTGGGCCCAGTAATGTCTCCATTTTGAGACTTCTTGTTACTGTGTTTGGCATATTGAATACATCACAGGTAGCTTGCCAGGCTTTGCCATACAGGCAAGATACTCTCAGTAGCTAGCACAGCGGTAGGGAGTTTGCCTTGCACGCAGCCAACCTGGCCGAGCTTGGTTCGATTCCTCTGCCCCTCTCGGTGAGCCCGGCAAGCTACCGAGAGTATCTCGCCCGCATGACAAAGACTGAAAAGCTACCTTAATTATAATAAACATATTAAACATGTTTTGAAATTAATTTAGTGGCTTCTTTTTTTTCTTATTTTGCTTTTTTGGTCACACCCAGCGATGCTCAGGGGGTATTCCTGGCTCTGCACTCAGGAAATACTCCTGGCAGTGCTTGGGGATGCTGGGGGTCCAACCCAGGTCGGCCACGTGCAAGAAAAACGCCCTATTCTCTGTGCTATCGCTCTGGCCCCCCAGAATATTTTTAATAAATAATAAATGTGAAATCATAGGAAGACAATATCTTTACTTGAGGTTGCTGGGGAGGGGTATAGTCTTGGAGTCCAGGGCCCTGGAGGCCTCTATGTTCCAATTGGGTTGTCTGAGTAACTCCCAGACCAAATAACAGTATATCCTCAGGCTTCACATTAATGTCACTACCCAGATTGGGCAAGAATATTTGTAATCTTTGGGGTTCCTGAGCATTAGGTGAGGGTCCTGCTAAAGTAAGTGCTAAAATAAGAATAACTAAAAACTGTTGTTTTATAATATCTATATCCATACCCTCTCTGAACCTGTATCTACAAACACATTCTGTGTATTTATAGACAAAATGTGATGTGAAGCTCATTTCATAAGTAAACAACTGAAAATCACTGTCTTGTTCTCATGAAGGACGGCAAATAGAATGTCTTCTTGTAACTCTACACAAAAATTTCCTGCTTGAAATTTAACTTAATGATATAAATAAAAATATTTGGTACACGGTCATATCATTGGCCCACAAATTGATTGATAAGACTTTTCTTCCCAAAGTAATAAACAAAATACACCATCAGATATTTATATTAAAGGGTATTCTTTATGCTCAAAATTCTTTCTGCCAGTGACTCGGTTCATCATTGTCTAGTAAGAGTGGTTTTCCTCGCTGTCCTTACAGTAGGAGACGCTTACAATTTGAGTTTATATATTTTCTTTCAGAAACTCTTGAGTTTCTCATTTCCTCTCACCAAGCTGCAACCATTTCCAAACACAGTAGGCACCCTCCCAGCTTGAATATTTGTCTTGAAATTCCATCTCATTGTGTGGGCATCCCTTTCTTCTTCTGGAGTCACTGCTCCAATTTCTACTCTCAGCATCATGTTAAAAATCCCAATACTGCTAAAGGTTGATTAGACTGGCATAAGTTATGATGAGCAAAGACAAGTTATTGATAGGAAATATATACCAGGTACTGGGTAGTTTAGAAATGCTGGGATCTGAATTTACGTGTTTCTAAGCATTTTCTGGAGTACCTCAAGTTTATTTTGAAGTATGTTTTAATGCCAGGAAGTGTGTACTATGGTCAAAATCCTGGGAAAGTTTGATAAGGCATGATCACCTTATGATCAGATGAAAAACATAGTAGAAGTGAGAGTAGGTCAGAAATATAAAATATCATGCTGTATCTCCCAGCATCCCACATCCTCAACACTGGAATGGTAACAGAAATAAAAGTAAAAGGCCCTCCTGTTGATCATCTATTTGCTCGAGTGGGCCCAGTAACGTCTCCATTGGAGACTTTGTTGTTACTGTGTCTGGCATATCGAATACTCTCGGTAGCTTGCCGGGCTCTCCGAGAGGGGCAGAGTAATCGAACTTGGGTCAGCCATGTTGGCTGCGTGCAAGGCAGACGCCCTACCCGCTGTGCTATCACTCCAGCCCTTACAGTAATGGAAAGGCAAAATCCCCTTAATTAGTGATTGGTCCCTCCTGCTGCTCAATTTTTATTCTATAGCTCTTGCTCCTCCTAACATACTATAGAATTTTATGATTGTATATGCTTTTAATTTTATCTCCCAAACCTTCTACCACTAACTAGAATATGCTTTCCTTAGGTAAGCAAAAGCAGTGATGCTTGTTAATAGGAAAATACCTTTATAAAAAAATAATTATCACTATAAGTACAAAGTAATAATGAAAAAGAATGTGTACAAAGTAGAGGAATTACACAAAAACAGCATGAGATTTATTAGTGTTTTTTAGACATTGATTTTATTTTAACTCCATTTATATATTTTAATGAAACAAAATGAATGAACCAGCAGAGGAACTCAGGTGTGTGGGACCTGGGGCTGAGATCTCCAAGCCTGCTCAGATCGGGAATGGGCTCCTTCACCCAAATCACCCATCTTCCAGTAGCTAGGTGTTAAACCCACCAACTGCCCCCGGGGCCATGTAATCCCATCAATGGCCAAGACCCAGGAACTATAAAACCCAGCTCCCAGAAGTGCACAGCCGCATTCGCAGCCACGAGACTTCTTATTTTCTAGTTCTCACTCTTGGAGAACCCGACAAGCTACAGAATGTGTCCTGCCCGCACGGCAGAGTCTGGTAAGCTCCCCACGGCGTATTCGATATGCCAAAAGCCAGTAACAGTGATAGGTCTCATTCCCCTGACCCTGAAGGAGCCTCCAATATATCACTTGCTAAAATCTCAGGGCTAGGACAAATGGAGACGTTACTGGTGCCTACTCGATGAAATCGATGAACAACAGGATGACAGTGATACAGAGAATGAAATAATTAATAAAATGGGCAATGACAAAATTATGAGAAATATTTATTGTAACTAGTAATTTTTTTCATTGATTTTTTTTTATATAATTTATGTCTTTATTGAATCACTGTGGGAAAAGTTACAGAGCTTTCGGGTTTAGGTCTCAGTCATGTAAATATCAAACACATTTCCCTTTACCAATACTTATTTTTAACCACGAACCCCAATAGAACCCCACCTCCCACCCCTCCCAATTCCTGTGAGGCAGATGAGTTCTAGTTAATACTCTATCTACTTTGACTAAATACATTGTTTTGATAGAAGATGCACCATTATTCTTTAGAGTTTACGATCCCCCGCCCAATCAGACATGCTGAAACAGCGTTGTGAAATGATTTGCTTTCTACAGCTGGGTTTAAGAATAAAATGATGTCGCGGCTGCGCGGTTTTGGATTTCTGCTATTTTACTTATTAACCCTGGAAGTATTTATATTAAAAGTTAGATAGTTAAGAGATTGTTTTCTGTGCTCTGGAGTCGTGGCCGTGCCGGAGAGCCGCTCGTGGGGGGCAGCTGGTGACCTCGGTCGGGCGTGAAGGACGGCCCAGAACGCCCCCCTTCCCATGAGGTCCCTGCCGCCCCCACCCCCGGCTCAAACCTGCTGTCCACAAGGCTCCCGTGCGGCCGCCATCTTTCTTTCCAGAGAGGATTGGGCGAATGGAGCAACACCCTTTCCCCTCCGGGCAGGCATGCTGGCGCGGTTTAACACATAGTCCATTTGCTTTTCTGCTCCAAGTAGGTGGCTTTCTGTGCTAAGTCCTTGTGCTTCCGGGGCCGTGGCCGTGCTGGAGAGCCGCTCATGGAGGGCAGCTGGCGACCTCGGTCGGGCATGAAGGACGGCCCATTACGCCCCCCTTCCCATGAGGTCCCTGCCACCCCCACCCCCGGCTCAAACCTGCTGTCCACAAAGCTCCCGTGCGGCTGCCATCTTTCTTTCCAGAGAGGATTCGTAACTAGTAATTTTTAATTTACAAAATAACGTAGTCCATATCTCTAAGTAAAAGTGATATAGAAAATACATTTTGATAAATAGAAACTTCATTCCTTGTTTTAAGTTATGTCTTAAGCATTTTACAATATGGGAACTAAAACATATTTATAGTGTAAATCTAATTTAGATAAATATTATATTGATGATTACCAGGGAAGTAAGTTTAATTTGCCATTATCTTTAGAAAATATTCTGAAATACACTTAAATAAATGAATTCTAGTGGAAAATTTTCATAACAAATGCTTTAGAAAAATGACATGAAACAAAATTTAAGTGTAAATGAATACCTATTAAATTATAAAATAGAAAATACAGTGGGGAAAATTTTCTATTCACTATGGAAATTAAAAACATAAATAATTTTACCAATGACTACATTGCATTTACATAAAGAAATATCATGCATAGAAACAAAAACGATGATTGAAATATGATGCAGTTAAATTCAATTGCTGGAGAACTGATGCTAAAAAATGCAGTCTAATCTAAGATTATTTTATAAATGTAATGAATTCAAAATTGCACAGTATAGGGCTTGGGGCTATCTATTTTACTATTTAAGAAAATGAGCTCAAATTTAAACTCAAGCATGAATGCTGTTTGTAATTTGAGGTATCAGTACAATGGGGATTTAGTAGCATTTGTTCAAAATTCTTTTGGAAATTAAAGAAGGCAATAAATTCAATGGCTTAACAGATGGCTGAGACATAGCAAGTACTCAATAAGCAATGTGAGCAGTGACCATGAAAGATTCATCAGCACTTTTTGCTGTTACATATATTTTATATTTTTTAACTTTTATAACTTGGAAAATTGAGTCAATAAATCACTTGGGAAATAAATTTAAAGAAAATTTGAGATGAGGTTTACATAGAATCCCAGGAGGACATGAGCTTTTAAATATTTGATAAATTACATTAATAAAAGTACTTATGTAAAAAATGCATCTAGACAAATTATATCAATCACTTATTCATATACTCTCTTGTTCAATAAACATTGACAGACTATGATCCAAGAAGTATTTTATGCTAGAGAATCAAATACCCTCAGAAATATTATATAATATCAGGAAAAAATCTGTTGTAGAGACGTAGAAGATAGAGTAAGTCAGTCTCTTGCCTTGCATGCAGTCAACCCCAGTTTGAACCCTAGCTCCCTGAGCACAACCAGGTGTATAGTCCAGATTCAAACAACAAAAACCAACTTCAACATGGGTGAACACAGTATGAATGATAGAAATTCCATGCTATTTGAATATTTTTCTGTGTATCTTGTATTGATAATCCAAAGTATCAAAATAGTCTGTCCAAGATATAAGAAGATAAAATTAGAGGGGAAAGAAAAGGGAAGAAATTGAAATTTTTTTATGGTGGGAAAAAGGCCATTTTGTCACAATTTAAGAGCTCTAATCATCTCTTATTTACTGTCATTGAACTGGCAGACTGAAAACAATGACCAGAATAAGCATTTTATGTTTTGACCTAGACAGAGATTCTTACATAGTCAATTAAAGACGAATACAACATGAAGTCAAATATAGATAGTAAAGATGCCATTCAACAATTGATGAGAAAATGAAAAGATCTCAAAATGAGTATTATATGTATTTTTAAGCCTAACATCAATAGACCAGATTAGAAATAAATAGGGAGAGATAACTCACCTCACTAATTTTCAAGTAACGATTCTGGCTGTCTTCAGGGTCATTTGCAATGTGTGCAACTACTGGCCACATTGAACTAGGGATACAAACTAGTAGGAAGGGAAATCAGAGAATTGTTAACCATTCTACAGTGCACAGACTCTCACTACCAAACAGGTCTTCACCCCAGTTTTCAGACTGAGAAAACTGTGATTTAGTTCCTACCAAATTGCACATCTCATTGTGGAGAAAGGTTGTGATGACATAATTTCTAACTAAAATAAACCTGTAGAGTTGTAACAGAGGTATTTATCATAATTAGCCAAACTACATAAGTGTTGTCTTAAGTTATGGTTCTCAAATACCTTTATCCTTAATTCACCAAAGATGCCAAAGAATATTGAGAGCCATGCAGTGGATAGATATCTCACTTTTACGGAATTCAGCATTTTTTACAAAGATCTATTCCTTTCTGTCTTTATACTGTTGAAACTTATGGATCATGCTTATTTTCTAATTTCTTCTTCCATATCTGCCATAAGAAATAATTATGCTAAAATGTGGGGCTTGATACTCCAGCGAGCAAGTTCAGGGTTCAGCAATGGCACGTTCCTTGCACACACAGAAACCTGAATTCAATTCCCTGTGCTCAGAAACATGAGTAAGCCCCAAGCACTGACTGCCAGCTGTGTTCCTACTACGAAGGAACAACACACACACACAAACACACACACACACACACACACAAATGCATGGGTCTTACTCAAATATCCTGTTTGGGCCCAGAGGTGCTGGGAGTCACTAGGTTGGTGCTGGGAGGGTTTTATGCAGTGCAGGGAATTGAACTCTTGACAGGTTCAGAGAATCACATGAGCTGGCCAGGATATAAACTAGGTCAGTTGTGTGCAAGGCAAGTGCCTTGCTCACTGCACTGTCTTTTTAGCCCCAGATCCTAACACTGAATCACCCTGTCCTTGGCTAACTATCACAGGGCCAAGTGATCATCTGTGCATTTGTGAGCACTTCTTAAGAGCCATCTACACACACACCAAAGTTTAATTTTACCTTGAAGAAATTTTAATTAATTTTTTAAATTTTTATTTGCTACACACCTATCTGTTTGCACATCCTCGTTAAGCAAAGGATGCCCATTAATTCAGTCTGTCATATTGTAAAATACAAGATGAACATCACCTGACTAAATACTGAGAAAAGCACATTTCATGCTTCAGTGTAGAAGGAAGAAAGTGAGCATTCAATTATTCACAGATTCCAAATTTTAATTAAAGTACTTTTCCATGGGTCTGTTAGTACCATGGCAGGTAGGGAGGAATGGGACTCCAAAGAGATATTTGGCTTTCTTTCTTTGCTACCTTTATAAGACCTAAGCTGCTTAGTATAATTTCTAATAAGAACTTTAGGGAAAATCCTTAATGCAATGTGGTATTCATTGGGTTTTATGGTGAGAAGCATGCTGATTCATTAACAGCATGCACCAACAT
Source organism: Sorex fumeus (assembly GCF_029834395.1). Classification (NCBI taxonomy): domain Eukaryota; kingdom Metazoa; phylum Chordata; class Mammalia; order Eulipotyphla; family Soricidae; genus Sorex; species Sorex fumeus. The sequence goes on along the minus strand of NW_026606134.1, from coordinate 3,648,921 downwards.
TTACACAGTACAGTGTGTTTTAATAGCAGACATTATTTTAGAAAGGGAAATGTTGTTTGGAGGTTTATGGTAAATAAATACTTTTATGTGTGTAATTAAGCAGCAATTATTCTTATCTTGTTAAAGACCATGAACTACTAGACAAAACACGTGTATTCCAAATTCATTTCCATAATAAATATACCACAGAACATACTGATTTCTGAGATCTCCATACTCTGAAAATACAAATATAACATGCGTAAATCTCTATCTAATTATGTTTGATGAAATTTACACATTTGTAGGTGTGTGTGAATTTCAGATATTTAACTCAATAATTTTGCTTTTTTTGTTTTACTTTTTCCTCTTCTTTGCAAAAAGAATATGAAGTAAGAATACAACAGAATTTTCTGCAGTCATTTTCCCCAGGGTTCCAACTATTCCACTCAAGAGTCATTCCACAGAAGGACCATGGATGTAACTGTGCTAAAATGCACGTCTTACACATCAAAGACCCTGAGTTCTTCTAAGACTAAGTTCTTCTGTCTTATAAAATACAGTATGAGGTAAGAGTCTAAGTCCATACAGTTTGCTGTTAAATACCTCATGCTTATTCCTTGAAATATTTGAAAAGTATCAGTTAACCCTATGTGTGTCAGTTCATTTATGGAATATGTTATTTTGTGTTCTCTAGCTGCTTTCAATTACACCTTGCAATGATACCTGATTATTGTAGTTTCATATATATGGGCAGCTCTTGATATAAGCCAGTGTAAGTATTCAAGCTAGTTTAAAGTTAGCTTACTATTCCCAGACTTTTTGCATTTCTATATGAACCAGAATTATTTTCCATGAAACATAACTTTGATATTTTGAAATAGTTTGGAATTTATAAGCCAATTTGGGGATAATTTTATTTTAAATGCTATTTGTGCAATATATGAACATGATATATTTTAACTTTCTATAATTTACCTTATCAGTGCTTCATAATTTTCAGTGTATATATCTTTTATTTTTTTAACACTGTATAAATGATATTTAGTTAAACAGTGAAAATATGCATATATATACACACATATATGTAGATATATGTTTGTTTTTGCAGTATCAGTGATCTAATCCAAAGTGTTACATGCATGTTATGTGCTCTACAACTGAGCCATATTTCTGGTACCTAATGGCATACTTATGTCAAAATATTTTAGAGGTTAATAATATACATTTTTGATAGTTTCATGCAAATATATAGAACTTTTATATATTTTTGGTATATTTCTTTTATATCTTAATAATTTACTTTAGAAAATTAGAAAAATCTTTAGAAAAATTATGATTTCAATAGTTAAGAGCAAATTTGTTTCTATATTCACAACATAAGGATGAAACATTAGAATTTTTGTAGATGTTCTTTCCCCAGTTTAAGTAATTTGACTCTACTTCTAGTTGGCTACAAGTTCTAAAAATTAGAAGTAGATATCAGATTTTATAAAATTAATTTTAGAATCTGAAAAATGATGATGCCTCTCTTCATTTTCATGTTATATTGATTGATTTGGGCGGGAGCGATAGCACAGCGGGTAGGGCGTTCGCCTTACAAGCGGCCAACATGGCCGACCCGAGTTCGATTCCTCCGCCCCTCTCGGAGAGCCCGGCAAGCTACCGAGAGTATTCGATATGCCAGACACAGTAACAACAAAGTCTCCAATGGAGACGTTACTGGGCCCGCTCGAGCAAATCGACGATCAACGGGAGGGCCTTTACCTTTTTACCTTTTTATTGATTGATTTGGGCAATCTTTTAACACTAAGAAAAACATCACTCAATTGTGATGAACTCATATCATTAGATTTCATGTACTCAAGTATTGTTAGGACATATTTTATGCATGCACATAAGATGTCTTATGCCTGCAATTTTATCTTTGTAGCATTTTAAGGGTTCTTTTTTTTCAATATTTATTTATTGAATCACTGTGGGAAAAGTTATAAAGCTTTCAGGTTTAAGTCTCAGTCATACAATGATCAAACACCTTTCCCTTTACCAGTACTTATTTTTCACTACCAAGAACCCCAATATACCCCCCCTTCCACCCTTCCCAATATGTGGCTCTGGAGCCATGGCCGTGCTGGAGAGCCGCTCATTGGGGGGCAACTTGTGACCTCGGTATGGCGTGAAGGACGAGCCAGAAACACCCCCCTTCCCATGAGGTTGCAGTTGCCCTGTCACAGCCGGCTCATACCTGGCTTTCCAAAAAGCTCCATGGCGGCTGCCATCTTGCTGCCCAGGGGGAAAAAGGCAGAAGGGAGTGACACCCCTTCCCTCCCGGGGAGGCATGGTACCATGGATTAACGCATAGTCCATTCATTTTTCTGCCGCAAGCTGCCGGGCTCTGCATTAAGTCCTTGTGCCTCTGGAGCCATGACCATGCCGGAGAACCGCTCATGGGGGGGAACTCGTGACCTCTGTAGGGCACGAAACTAAGAGTTCTTTTTTATTTTTACATAAAAGGAATGGTAGCATCAAAGTATGACATTAGAAATATTTACCTTTTCTCGATTATTTTGGATAAGTTTATGCAGAATTTACATCATTCTCTCTTCTGAAGTTTTACAGAATATAAGACTGATATCATTTGCCCCGGAATTTTCCTTTCAAAAAAAGGGGAGGTCGAAATAGTTTATTATAGTGAATTATTCCAGACTCTCCTTGGAATATTCATTATTCTTCTGTTGTTTTAGGACTGGAGTGGAGCACAGCAGGTATGACATTTGCCTTGCATGTGGATGACCTGGGTTTAATTTCTCCATCTCTCTCAGAGAGCCTGGCAAGCTACCAAGAGTATTCTGCTCACATGGCAGAGCCTGGCAAGCACCCCATGGCATATTCAATATGCCAAAAACAGTAACACCAAGTCTCACAATGGAGATGCTACTGGTGCCTGCTCAAGCAAATTGATGAAAAATGGGATGACAGTGCAACAGTGCAGTGCAGTGCTTTGTTGTTTTTGGAGTTGGGCGCACCGGGAACACGGATGTGCTCAGATTATTACAGTCTGTTCTTAAGAGTCACTCCTGGTGATATACAAGGAGGAACCATACCTGGTGCTGGGGTTAAATCATGGTTGTTCAGTTGCAATGCATTTGTCTTACCACCTGTACTAGCATTTGACCCCTCTCGTTGGGATCTTACACCTAAAGAAATATGCCATAGTGATTGTCATCTTATATTTCAGACTCTGAATTTCCTTAAACTTGGGTTCCGGGCCTTTTCTTTTTTTTCTTTCCTTTCCCTTTCTTTTCTTTTCCTTTCTTTCCTTCCTGTCCCTTTCTTTTTCTCTTCATGATGCCAGGGATTGAGCTCCTTGGCAGGTGCACAAGCAAGGCAGGTGCAGTGCCAGTAAGTCACATCCGTCCTTGGATTAAATGCTCATTGATGTTCTTGTGTGTTCCTTTGAAATTGTAAAATGCATGTTTTCACACTAAAACGCGATATTAGCAATAATTGATCAAATTTTCTTCAGGCTATAAATTACGTCCAACACTATGTTCAGGAAGACCAAAAAATTCTTCATGAAACTTGATTAACTTTTTTTGGTTTTCTATGAGTCTTCTATCAAGCTGAGAGACCAGCTGGGAATTAAATGATACTAGCAGTGTTGTAATGTTTGTGGTGACAGCTTTGATGACATAGAAATAAAATTGAATTTGGAATTGTGGGGTCTAGACCACATTGCTAACACAATAGGTCTCCTTCCCCACCGTTTTTATTTCTCAGAGACTCAAAGACAGGTAGAGAAAAGGGGATAGTTTTAAAAAAGGCTTATAAACAACAATAATAAATATATATAAAGTTCTAAGTAAATGTTATTGACTTGGAAAACGTGTAAGTGATCAAAGAAGAAATGAATTATTTTTTGTTATTGGTTTGGAGAGCATGTTTCTCTGGTTATCTGCAGGTAGGAAAAGAAAACAAAGCTATTCTCTAAATCCTTATACTCAGGCCAACAGTACAGGTTGTGGTTTGATTGTTTTTTTTCTTAAATTTTATTTTATTTTTATAAAGTTTTTCACAATAATTTATTAATATCTAATAAATTATTAGATATGAACACCAATCCCACCACCATTACACCTTCCCACAACCTTATTTTGAATGTTTCCACCCCAAACCTCAAACCCTGACCCCAAAGCAGAACCAAAATAATTTATTTTATATTTTTGTTATGAATAATCTGCTAAATATAATCTCAAAAAGTTTCCTTAGAAGAAAGTGTGTAAAGATTAGTGTATTTCACCATGGAGCAATTAAGCCCTTTTATAAGAGATTACTAACCTGTTGTTAAAATTTGAGCCGTGTGTGTATGTGTGTATGTTTTTTCCCTGAGATTCATTACCTCTTCTTTAAACCCAATCAAACATGGTGTGCTGCTTTCAGTACGTCAGTGGTGTAAAGTATGAGATACCATGCAGCTGCAATGTGACCGCATGTTCCAGGAATTCTAAAATTAAAAATACTGTTATACAGCAAATTAACTCATTGTCCGAGCCTGTGGAGAGTGACTGTATCAGTCAAATGTCATCTTTGACCTCTGGGGTGACATAACAGAAATACAATTTCAAATGTATAGATCATGTTTTCAATAAATATTATTTAAGATAGGCAGCTTAAATAGTGAAGATATATTCTCACAATTTGAGAAGTTAGGGAGTCAAAAAGCTAAATAGTGACATAGGTATACTGTCGAGAGCAAGTCTACTTCCTGACAGAATTGTCTGACTGGAGCATCACTGGGCCAAAGAGCTGAGAGAGTTCTCTAGTATCATTATTATTTTCTTTTTTTTTTTTTTTTGGCTTTTTGGGTCACCTAGAGATGCACAGGTTTACTCCTGACTCTTCCCTCAGGAATTACTGCTGGTTGTGCTCAGGGAACCATATGGGATACTGGGTATCGAACCCGGATCTGCATTGTGAAAAGAAAAAGCCCTTCTACTTGCTGTACTATTGCTCCAACCCTTCTAGTATCAATCTAACAAGGGTATCAAACCCATTCATGATGGTACCCTTTTGGCAAATGAACATCCTCCAAAGGTTTTCAAATCTTTTTACCCGCTTACCAGCAAAGTAGGAGTTAGGTTTTTACTAAGGTCTTTGGAAACACAAACATGCTTTCTTGTCCAGAGATGTGTTGTGAGTTACTCTGCCATACCTAAATTGTATTTTCATTCCTTTTTTTAGCTGAACTACCTAGTAGCATATGTTTCTTATAAGCATTAGATTATGTTGTAAAGGGTTGTGAGAAACATAAAGCTGAGGGTAGTTAAGGGAATGATTTAAATATTTAATTAACAGTCACATGTTAGTAGCAAAATTATCTTTTTTTAAAAAATCAAGAAGCAATTATTTACAACATGCAATTTAGTAGAAAGAAAATAACATCAACTCCAGCTAGAAATGTATAATAATGTCCATTTGAGACTCTCCTCCAATATTAATTGAATCTTATTATCTGAGTATCAAATCCAAAGTCCAAAGGCAATGGTGAAATATAGTGAAAAAACTCAATGAAATGAATGCTTCATCAAGAATACTTTATCCGGCTAAACTCTCACTCAAACTTGAAGGAACAGCACACTATTTTGTGGATAAACAACAGCTCAGGAACTTCATAGACTCAAAACCAAACCTAAAAGAAGGGCTAACAGGGCTACTTTAACACAAGATAAACCCCTACAAGCACAACAAACCCATACAGAAAGATGACACAAAACCCCATGACAATAATCTCTTTCAACATCAATGGTCTAAATTCACCAATTAAGAGGCACAGAGTGGCAAATGGATTCAGAGAGAGAACTCAAAATTCTGCTGCCTACCAGAAACACTTCTGAACAGTCATAACAAACACAGACTTAAAGTCAAAGGATGGAAAAAAATCCTGCAAGCAAATAATCCCCTCAAAAAAGTTGGGATGGCCTTACTAGTATTGGACAACATAGATTTCAGGTTGAAAAAGATTAGAAAAGAGAGAGAAGGACATATTTTATTAGTGAAGGGATATGTAAAGCAGGAAGAAATCACACTCCTAAATGTATACTCACCCAATGAGGGACCAGCCAAATACTTACAGCACTTGCTAACAAAAGGAAAAATACCTACAGCATCTTCTAACAGACCTTAAGAAGGACATTGCGAGCAACACAATAGTACATGGAGACTCTAACACCTCCTTTTCACCTCTGGATAGATTAAGAAGATTAAAACTCAGCAAGCAAATAATGACTCTGAAGGAAAAAAAGTAGAAGAGAGAGTGCTAACAGATCTGTACGGTACTTTATATCCACCCCCACAAAAGAATATACATTCTTTTCCAGTGCGCATGGAACATTTTCCAGAATATAGCATGTCCTGGGCCACAAAGCATACCTCAACAGAATCAGCAAGACAAACATTGTATCAACTATCTTTTCATTCCATGATGCACTGAAGATAAAAGTTAAACATGTTCAGATGCAAAAAAAAAAAAAAAACAAATCAAACACCTATAAATTAAACAACTCTCATATCAGTAGACGCAGAGAAAGATTTGACAAGATCAAGAACCCATTTATGATGAAAACTCTCAGCAAAATAGGCATTGAAGGAACTCTCCTTGAACTCTCCTTGAACTCTCCATTGAACTCTCCTCAATATAGTGAAAGCCATCTACCACAAGCCCACGGAAAGTATCATTCTCAATGGGAAAAAACTAAAATACTTCCCTCTATGATCAGGCACAAAACGAGGTTTCCCACTTTCGCCACTTCTATTCAATATAGTACTGGAAGTCCTGGCCATTATAGTTAGGCAAGAGAAAGGTATCAAGGGAATACAGATAGGAAAGGAAGAGGTCAAACTACCACAAAATGCAGAAGATACGATACTATGCTTAGAAAACCCTAAAGATTCTACAGAAAAGCTTGTAGAAACAATAGGTAAGTTTAGTAAAGTGACAGCTACAAAATCAACACCCCAAAGTCCATGGCATTCTTACATACAAATAACAAAAGAGAAGAAAGAGACATTAAAAAACATCTCGTTCACAATAGTACCTCAGAAAATCAAGTACCTCAGAATCACCTTAACCAAAGAAGAGAAGGACCTATACAAGGAAAATTACAAAACACCACTTCAAGAAATAAAAGAGGACACTAAGAAATGGAGACACATCCACTGCTCATGGATAGGGAGGATTAAAATTATCAAAATGACAACACTGCCTAAAGCACTGTACAAATTTAATGCAGTCCCTAGCAGGGTACCCATGATTTTTTTTTTCTTTTTGGGTCATACCCAGCGATGTACAGGGGTTATTCCTGGCTCTGCACTCGGGAATCACCCGTCGGCACTCAGGGGACCATATGGGATGCTGCGAATCGAACCCAGGTCGGCCACGCGCAAGGCAAACGCCCTACTCATTGTGCTATTGCTCCAGCCCCACCCATGACATTTTTTAAAGAAATAAACAAAACATCCAGAAATTCGTATGGAACAATAAACCCCCACGAAGTGTTAAAACAATCCTTGGGAAAAGGAAGATGGGTGGCATCACACTCCCCAACTTCAAACTGTACTACAAAGAAGTAGTAATTAAGATAGCATGACACTGGACTAGAAACAGGCCTCCAGACCAATGGAACAGAGTCGACTATTCTGTCACAGACCCCTAAATATTTGAACACTTAATCTTTGACAAAGGAGCAAGAAATGTGAAGTGAAACAAGGAAAGCCTCTTCAACAAGTGGTGCTAGAAAAACTGGAGAGCTACCTAAAAAAAAATGAACTATGACCTCTGTCTAATGCCAAGCACAAAAGTCAGATCAAAGTAGATTAAAGACCTCAATATCAGACATGAATCCATAGGTATATAGAGGAAAATGTAAGCAGAACTCTCCACGACATTGAAGTTAAAAACATCTTTAAGGATGAAGCAGCACTGACCATGCAAGTGGAAGCAAACATAAACAAATGGGACTATATCAAAATAAGAAGCTTCTGCACTTCAAAAAGAACAGTGACCAAAATACAGAAAGAGCCCACAGAATGGGAAACAATATTTACCCAATACCCATCTGATAAGGGATTAATATCCAGGATATACAAGACACTAGTAGAATTGTACAAGAAAAAAACCTTCAACCCCATCAAAAAATTGGGAGAAGAAATGAACAGAAGTTTCCTCAAAAAAGAAATACAAATGGTCAAAAGACACATGAAAAAAATACTCCACATTGCTAGCCATCAGGGTGTTGCAAATCAAAACAACAATGAAATATCATCTCACACCACAGAGACTGGCACACATTCAAAAGAACAAAAGAAACCATGCTGGCGTGGACATGTTGAAAAAGGGACATTCTTTCACTCTTGGTGGGAATGTCCACTAGTCCAGTAGGTCTGGAAAACAATATGAATAGTCCTGCAAAAACTAGAAATTGAGCTTCCATATGACCCAGCAATACCACTTCTGGGAATATATGCCGAGGATACAAAAAAATCACAGTAGAAATGACGTCTGTATCGATATGTTCATTGCAGCACTGTTCACAATAGCCAAAATCTGGAAACAATCCAAGTGCTCTAGAACAGATGCCTGGTTAAAGGAACCTAGGTACATCTACACAGTGGAATACTAGACATGTATACCAGCAGCTGTATACCAGGATATACAAGACACTAGTAGAATTGTACAAGAAAAAAACCTTCAACCCCATCAAGTTCATTTTTTTTTCAGTAGCAGCTGTCAGGAGAGATGAAGTGATTGATTATCTTTGCTTATAAATGGATAGACATAGAAAGTATCATGCTAAATGAAATGAGTCAGAAAACTGGGAACAGACATAGAAGAAGTGCACTCATTTTTGGAGTATAAAACAACATAACATGAGAGTGACACATAAGAATAATAGATACACGGGATAGATAGATTGCTCCATAGCTGGAAGCCTGCCTCATGATCAAAGGGGAGAAGGCAGCTGGGATAGAGAAGGGATCGCTAAAAAGAGAATCCTGGAGGAATCAGTCGGGATGGAAGATATGTGCAGAAAGAAGATAAAGGACCAAACATGATAAACTATCAGGGTCTGTATTGTAAGCCTGAATGCCCCAAACTAGAGAGAGATAATGGGGAATCATGTCTGACATGGAGGCAGAGGGAGGGTGGGAAAGAGGGGTTTTACCGGGGATATTGGTGGTGGAGGGATGGGTGTTGATCATTGTGTGATTGTAACCCAAACATGAAAGCTTATAAATATCTCATGGTGACTCAATAATTTTTTTTAAAAAAGAAAAGAATGAGAACTTAATAAAAAAAATAAAAAGAAATTAAATAACTCAATGTTGAACAATGAGCGGGTCCAGAAAGAAATCAAGGAAGAAATCAAAAGATACCTGGAAACTAGTGAGAATGAAGGCACAAACTACCAGAACCTATGGAACGCAGTTAAAGCCATGCTAAGGGGAAAATTTACATCTCTGCAAACATTTCTCAGGAAGGAAGAAAGGGTCTACATAAATACCTTGACTTCACATCTAGATATTAGGAAAGGACCAACAAAAAGAGCCCAAACCAGGCAGAAGGATAGAGATCATGAAACTTAAAGCAGAAATCAACGACATGGAAACCCCCCCCCAAAAAACCCCAAAAGATTAATGAAAACAAGAGCTGGTTCTTTGAGAAATCATACAAAACACTAGACAAACTCACAAAGAAAAAGAGAACTCTAATGAACTGAATAGGAAATGAAAAGGGGGACATCACAATGGAAACCAAAGAAATTCAGAAGATCATCAGAGTCTACTTTGAAAGTCTGTATGCCACAAAACAAGAGAACCCAGAAGAAATGGATAAATACCTGAATTTCTATAATTTCCCAAAGTTGAACCAAGAGGATCTGAAAAACCTGAATAGACCTATTAATATCAAGGAAATTGAAACTATGATCAAAAGTCTTCCTTATAGCAAAAGCCCAGGTAGAGATGGATTCACTAGCAATTTTTTCCAAACACTTAGAGGATCTATTGCCAATTCTTCTCAAACTTTTCCAGGGAATTTAAGAAACAGAATCTCTCCCAAACATTTCTATGAGGTTCATATCTCTTTAATACCAAAAGGAAACAAAGACACCACAATAAAAGAAAACTACAGGTAGATATCCCTGATGAACATGAATGTGATGATTCTCAACAAAATTCTAGCAAATAGAATTAAACAACTCATCAAAAAGATCATTCACCATAACCAAGTGGGATTTATCCCGGGGATGCAATTACGGTTCAACATTCAGAAATAAATCTACATAATGCATTATATCTGTCACTGTCACTGCCGTCCCGTTGTTCTTCGATTTGCTCGAGTGGACCCAGTAACATCTCCATTGTGAGACTTTTTTGTTACTGTGTCTGGCATATCAAATATGTCATGAGTAGCTTGCCAGGCTTTGCCATGCTGGCGAGATACTCTTGGTAGCTTGCCAGGCTCTCCGAGAGGGGCGGTGGAATCTAAGCTGGCTTGGCCAGGCCAGCTGCGTGCAAGGTGAACACCCTACAGCTGTGTTACTGCTCCAGCCATCTTATCGACATAGTAAAGATAAAGACCATATGGTCATATCAATAGATGCAGGGAAAGCATTTGTCAAGATCCAGCACCCGTTTATGATGAAAACCCTCTCCAAAATGGGTATAGAAGGGTCTTTCTTCAATATAGTTGAAGTCATCTACCACAAGCCTATGGCAAGCATCATCCTCAATGGGGAAAAACTGAGAGCCTTCCCTCTAAGATCAGGGATGAGACAAGGATTCCCACTCTCTCCAGTGCTGTTTAATATAGTACTGGAAGTACTTGCAATAGTGGTTAGGCAAGAAAAATGTATTAAGGGCATTCAGGTAGGAAAGGAAGAAATCAAGCTCTCATTATTCATAGATGATATGATACTATACTTAGAGAACTGTACAACCTCTACCAAAAACTCCTAGAAGCAATAGACTTATATAGTAAAGTTGCAGGTTACAAAATCAATACCCAAAAGTCCATGGCTTTCCTATACACAAATAATGAGAGAGAAGAAAGTGACATGAAAAAAAAACAATCCCGTTCACAATTGTGCCTCAGAAAATCAAGTGTCTAGGAATTAGCTCAACTAAGGATGTAAAAAAAAAAAACTGTACAAAGAAAACTACAAGACACTACTTCAGGAATTAAAAGAGGACACAAGGAAATAGAAAGATATCTCCTGCTCATGATTTGGGGGCATTAACATTGTTAAAAGGGCAATAGTCCCCAAAGCATTGTACAAATTCAATGCAATTCCTATAAGGATGCCCATGACATTCTTCATGAAACGGAACAAACACTCCTGAAATTCATATGGAACAATAAGCCCCCACAAGTAGCTAAAGCAATTCTAGGAAAAAGAAAAATGAAAGGAATCAACCTCCCCAACCTCAAACTCTACTACAAAGGGGTAATAATTAAAACAGTGTGGTAGTGGAACAAAGGTGGAGCCGCAGACCAACGCAACAGGGTTGAATATACTGATACCACCCCCCACCCCCCCCCCCCGTCAAATATATGATCAGCTAATCTTTGATAAGGGAGCAAGAAATGTGAACTGGAGCAAGGAAATCCTCTTTACCAAATTGTGCTGGCAAAACTGGACAGCTATATGCAAAAATATGGGCTCAGATCTCTACCTAACACCAGGTACAAAAGTAAGATCAAAATGGATTAAAAACCTCAACATCAGACCAGAAACCATAAGGTACATTGAAGATAAAGTTGGCAAAACCCTCCATGACATTGAAGCTAATGGTATCTTCAAAGATGCCACGCCACTGGCCGAACAAGTGAAAACAGAGATAGATAAATGGGACTATCTTAAACTAAGAAGCTTCTGCACCTCCAAAGAAACAGTGACCAAAATACAAAGACAGTCTACAGAATGGGAAAGGATATTCACCGAATACACATCTGACAAGGGGTTGATATCCAGGATATACAAAATACTGGTTAAACTCCACAAGAAGAAAACATCCAACCCCATCCAAAAATGGGGCAATGAAATGAACAGAAACTTTCTCAAAGAAGAAATCCGAATGGCAAAAAAGCACATGAGAAAATGCTCTACATCATTAATCATCAGGGAGATGCAGATCAAAACCACAATGAGATACCATCTCACACCTCAGAGACTGGCCCACATTCAAAAGAACAAAAGCAACCGATGCTGGCGTGGATGTGGCGAGAAAGGGACACTCCTTCACTGTTGGTGGGAATGTTCACTGGTTCAGCCCTTCTGGAAAACAGTATGGACGATTCTCAAAAACTTAGAAATTGAGCTCCCATTTGACCCAGCAATACCACTCCTGGGAATATATCCCAGAGAGGCAAAAATGTATAGTCGAAGTGACATCTGCACTTGTTTGTTCATTGCAGCACTCTTTACAATAGCCAGAAACTGGAAGAAACCTGAATGCCCAAGAACAGATGACTGGTTAAAGAAACTTTGGTACATCTACACAATGGAGTACTATGTAGCTGTTAGAAAAGATGAAGTCATGAAATTTACATACAAGTGGTACAATATGGAAAGTATCATGCTAAGCGAAATGAGTCAGAAAGAGAGGGATAGACATAGAAAGATTGCATTCATCTGGGGGATATAAAGTAACAAAGTATGAGATTAATACCCAAGAATAGCTGAGATCAGCACCAGGAGGATTACTCCATAACTTAGAGGCCAGCCGGGTATCCTAGAGGAAAGGGCAGTTCAGATAGAGAAGGGAGCACCAAATAAAGGATGTTTGGAGGATCCTCCCAGGAGGGGAGATGCATGTCGAAAGTAGACTATGGACTGAACATGTTTGCCACTCAATGCCTCTTTTGCAGACCACAACACCCAAACGGAGAGAGAGAACACAGGGGATTGCCCTGCCACAGAGACAGGGGGTATGGGGGGATGGGGGTGGGAGGGATATTATCCATGGTGGTGGAAAATGGGCACTGGTGGAGGGATGGGTATCTGATCATTGTATGATTGAAACCAAAGCACAAAAAATTGTAAATCTACAACTTTAAAAAAATAAAATAAAATAAAGGGAAAAAAAAAGAATATATAACTCAATAAAAAAAAAAAAAACCTCAACATCAAACCGGATTCCATAAGATTCATTTAAGACAAGGTTGGCAAAATTCTTCATGACTTTGAAGCTAACAGTATCTAACAGTATCTTCAAAGATGACACGCCACTGGCCAAGCAAGTGAAAACAGAGATAGACAAATGGGACTATCTTCGACTAAGAATCTTCTGCACCACAAAAGAAACAGTGACCAAAATACAAAGACAGTCTACAGAATGGGAAAGGATATTCATCTAATACCCATCCAATAAGGGGTTGATATCAAGAATATACAACGCACTGGTTGAACTTGACAAGAAGAAAACATCCAACCCCATCAATAAATGGGGCAATGAAATGAACAGAAACTTTCTCAAAGAAGAAATTCAAATGGCTAAAAGGCACATGAGAAATGCTCTACATCACTAATCATCAGGGAGATATATGTAGATCAAAACAACAATGAGATATCATCTCACACCACAGAGACTGGCCCACAACCAACAGAACAAAAGTAACTGGTGTTGGTGCAGCTGTGGCAAGAAAGGGACTCCCCTTTACTGCTGGTGGGAATGCCAACTGGTTCAGCCCTTTTGGAAAACAGTATGGACAATTCTCAAAATATTAAAAATTTGAACTCTTGTTTGAACCAGCAATATCACTCCTGGGAATATATTCTGGAGAGGCAAAAAATTACAGTCGAAATGACATCTGCACTTCTATGTTCATTGCTGCACTGTTCACTGTTCACAATTGCCAAAATTTGGAAAAACCCGAGTGCCCAAGAACAGATGACTGGTTAAAAAAACTTTGGTACATCTACACAATGGAATACTATACAACTGTTAGAAAAGATGAAGTCATGAAATTTACATATAAGTGCTTCTACATGGAAAGTTTCATGCTAAGTGAAATGAGCCAGAAATAGAGGGACAGACATAGAAATACTACACTCATATGGGAAATCTAATGTAACAGAATGGGAGATGAACACCCAGGAATAGATGATATAATTTCTTGGAGTTCTGCTCCATGGCTTGGAAGCTGGCAGCACATGCTGGGGGAAAATTAAGCTCAGATAGAGAAGGGAACATCAAGTAAAGGATGTTTGGAGGATTCGCTTGGGATGCAAGATGCATGCTGAAAGTAGCCTATAGTCCGGACACTATGGCCACTCAATACCTCTATTTCAAACCACAGCACCATAAAGGAAAGAGAGGGTAAAAGGGAATGCCCTGCCACAATGGCAGGTGGGGTGGGGGTGGACGGGGTGTGGGGATGGGCTATTTGTATCATTGGTGGTGGAGAATGGGCACTGTTGGAGGGATTGATATGTGATTATTGTATAACTGAAATCCAAGCACAGAAGTTTGTAAATCTATAACTTGTACCCCATGGTTTTTCACTAATAAAAAAAAGAATCAGGAATAATGACTATGACTTAGATGTGAGATGTTCAAGTTCTTGCTTGGGGTTCGAATAAATTGAACTTTATTAAGATTGATGAAATGAGGACACTTTCTTCCCTGAAGACAGATTAATACTGAAAATGAAATAAACAAAAGACAACACTAGACTTGAAATCTGCATATACTATTAATTAGCATATGAGTTGCTTGGCATTCAAATTCAATAAGAATTTTGTTGCAGAGAAAGTGATACTTTTTGCATAAGATAAAGTACTTTCAATAGCATTAGTTATTTAACTTGCATTCTAAAGCTTTTTTATTACTGTATGTTTAGTATGTAACAATAATTAGTAATATAAGTATCAGCTCATATTTTCTTTCTATGTGTATACCTTCCTCAATGCAAATATCATATCATTTATGTACATATATATTTCTAATGACTTGTCCTTTCTAAGTCTCTTGTATTCATATGTGTTCACAGATTACATAACAATGAGATGAAAGTAATAGAAAACATGTCACCTACAGCATACACCAAAAACACTATCCTTTACATTGGCCTAACAAAATGAGTTGATATACAAATGCAGAGTATTTTCCACATCTCTTAATTTTAAGCCACACTTAACTCATACAATTTTCATTGGCCTACAAAATAGGACATATTTTAGAATTGGTTATTGAGTTCTGTACAAAACACTTCTACAAATCTTTGTATTCCACACATAAAAAATTCAAAGAAGATACGTTTTGAGCGAGAACACTTATATATCATATACACTTGTATTTGTATACATTGTGTATACATGATACAGGAATTGGCTTATATTGGCTTATATGTATGCATGCATATTACCAATATTCATGCATATGTGTGGTGTTATAAATATATGCATAAGTGAACTATGATGGTTCATATCTAAAAACTATATGATACAACTAATTAGTAAATAAATAAGTAGCTCTACAAAGGAACTCTATTGTTCTACACAAAACAAGGAGCTAATGAAAATAATTCCCCTAAAAAACTTTAGGTTTAATTAGAGGAAGAACATAAAAACAAACAAGATATCCCACATTAACATTTAATTATAAGATGAAGAAATAGAATATAATCAATATATAAATTGATCATAATATATGTAATATAAATAATCATAATATATGTAAAACTTATTAAATCATTCTCTAAGAACCATGCATAAGTTTAGGGTATTGTGTCAACACCAATGATTCCCTCATGCAATCTAGAATGTCTTTAACTCTGCATAAGAAGGAAATGCATGAATACAATGAAAACAAGCATGTAAGGAACTTGGTGGAGAGTCGCCTCTTGAACAATGCAACAAAAGCAGTGTACAGAAGGTAAACAGTTGAGGAAAGTTAGGTTAAATGAGTAAAAATTGACAATTGGGGGCTTCTAACACTAAAGACTTTGGAGGTGGGATGCTATCTGATAAACATGTCAGACAGAAAAGCATCAGCTCTTAGATGCCCCTGTATCTCCTTTAGCAAGATTTGACCATGATTTATAGGGGACAGGAAATCTTTAACCAAGCTCTGTACCTGATGAATTGCAAAGATACTACAATGATTTTCTTGACAATTTATGAGGTTCTGGACTACGGTATAAGGGGAGATATTGTGCACGGGATAAATTTGAGAAGAGCTCAGGAGCAGAGTCATTAGCTATGACAAAGTGTGTGATTGTGGAAGCGCTGTTTGCTAGCAGTCAGATGTGGACTGGGAGAGGCTGGGACCATTTGTCAGCTGGGCGGAACCAAATATCTCTCATTCTCCCATGAGCTCTCAGCTATTAGCTTGAAATTGGTGCAAAACACATCAGAAATGTGTTCTCAATCTCTGTTCATGATTTCCAATGTGTCATTCACCAGCAACTTTGTGAGAGGTAGATAAAATGGTACTCCCAGATGACTGTTCCCATGACAACTGGGAATCCAATATGGTCTCCACCATCCCGTCTGGGAAGTCTCCAAGATAAAGTCTGATATGACTTTGATTTCTCCTTGAATTCTATAGTTTCTTGACTCCCAATCCAGTACTGTAAGTCTATGATGGTGGAGGGGGGAGTGAAGGATACTCAGCATTAACTTCTACCTCTTCTCCTCTTCTCCAGCGTAAACTTCCATGTCTCAAAAAGTTCTTCCTGATTTCTTATTGTTCCAAGGTAGGTTCTACTTATTAATTAGTTTTTTCTATAAAAAGAAAACCCCTGTATCTTCAGTCCAACATGAAGCACTCATTCTGCCATTTGTTCGAGTGGATTTCAGGAATGTTTCTGTGATTACTGGAAGTTTTAGCACAGATTTTGCAGTGATCACAGGAGGTAGGCATGGATCTTTCCTATTCAGACCTTGACACTCTGCTGACAATTAGAATTTAAAGTTCATTTATGGGAGCTGGAGCAATAGCACAGCGGGTAGGGCATTTGTCTTGCACAGATACGACCTGGGTTCTATTCCCAGCATCCCATATGGTCCCCTGAGCACTGCCAGGAGTAATTCCTGAGCGAAAAGCCAGGAGTAACCCCTGAGGATTGCTGGGTGTGATCCAAAAGGGAAAACAAAACAAAACATGAAGTTTGTTTATGTCTATGCACATGGATAAAAAATAATTTTAAAAAACAGTTTAAACAAAGGATGACAAAAAGAGAAAATAACCTAAAAAAGCAGGAGTTTGTGTGATGTTCTATTAGTAAAATATAGATTTAGTTTAATGATACATGTGAAAATACTAAAGTATGAGAAAAGTGAGATGTATAAAAAAGGTGGGACACCTCAGAGGGATATAAGGAATATCACCACCCTGGAAACCACATGGGCAAAAGCCTTCAAATTCCTAAACAGTGAAGATAATGTGTATCTCTCCTTTGGAAAGAATGTTTTGTTGTCTTGGGGTAGATGATGAAGGAGTGGATATGATGAGGCAGCAGCAAGTATATAATAACATACATGCTATAATAAATTGTAATACCTTAATAAAGGCTAACGGAAAGGGGGTAAATCTATTAGTGCTCATTAAGAAAGGCTGACCCTGCAATACCACTTCTGGAAATATATGTTGAGGATGCACAAAGGAACAGTAGAAATGACATTTGTGCCTTTATGTTCCTTGCAGCACTATTCACAATAACCAGAAACTGGAAACAATCTGAGTGCCCGAGGACAGATCACTGGTTAAAGAAACTTTGGTAGGTCTACACAATGGAATATTATGCAGCTGTTATGAGAGATGAAGTTATGAAATTTGCTTATAAGTGGATGGTCGTGGAGAATATTGTGCTAAGTGAAATGAGTCAGAAAGAGAAGGACATATATAGAAGGATTGCACTCATTTGTGGAGTATAAAATAACATAACATGAGACTGACACCCAAGGGCAGTAGACACAAGGGCCAGGAAGACTGTTTCATATCTGAAAGCCTGCCTCGGGAGTGGAGGGAGAAGGCAGCTAGAATAGAGAAGGGATCACCAAGAAAATGATGGTTGATCAGGAGAAGAGATGTGTGCTGAAAGTAGATAAAGGACCAAACATAAAGATCTCTCAGTGTCCGTATTGAAAACCCTAATTACCAAAAGTAGAGAGAGTGTGGGAGAAATTATTTGCCAGAGAGGCAGGGAGAGAGTGGGAAAGGGGGTGGTATACTGGGGAGATTGGTGGTGGGAAATGTGCAGTGGTGGAGGGATGGGGAGATGAGTGTTTGAACATTGTATGATTGTAACTCAAACATGAAAGCTTATAACTGTATCTCATGTTGATTCAACAACAACAACAAAAAGAAAGGCTAAAGGGGAGGGGGCAATCCTATTAGTGCTCAGGAATTACTCTTGGCTCTCTGCTCAGAGACTGCTCCTGTTGTTGGTCAGAGGTCCCTACATGGTGTCACGGATCAAGCCAAGGCCAGCACAGAGCAGGCAAGACGCTTAACCTGTACTATCTAGCTAGCCTTAAAAGATGATTTTTTACTTGAAAACTTGGGAGTGATATAGGGGCAAAATTTTAAACATGAATCTTTTGTCTCACTGGCTAGTTCTCCGGCATGTAATGGACTTTCTGAGGTGCCATGCAGATTATGTTCTTTATTTTTATTTTTTACCTTTGGCACTCAAAATTATACACATTAGCAATGGACTGGTAAAGGCCCTCCCGTTGATCGTCGATTTGCTCGAGCGGGCCCAGTAACGTCTCCATTGGAGACTTTGTTGTTACTGTGTCTGGCATATCAAATACTCTCGGTAGCTTGCCGGGCTCTCCGAGAGGGGTGGAGGAATCGAACTCGGGTCGGCCATGTTGGCCGCTTGTAAGGCGAACGCCCTACCCGCTGTGCTATCGCTCCAGCCCTTCAGCAATGGACTGACTGTAGAATATATGCCACAAACTTAGATTTTGAAATTCAGCATTAATCAATCTGTATCACCATCTTGGGTTCCATCTTCTTCCATTAAGTTCCATTAAGTGATTAATTAATTTCCCCCACGTCATTTTGTTTTGCTGTCGAGAAAGCCTGGGGTTATCCAGTTAGTTGTGAGGACTATAGATCGCACACTTCTCTGAGGGAGCCATGAAGAGCAACGCTGCTGAGATCCTGTTAGGATACAGAGCAGTGCCAGAGACAGAACTTGGAGCCTCATATCTGCCTTTTACTTACATTTTTTCTTCTAACATTATTTCTGTAAGAGCACGCATTGTTGGGGCTGGAGCGATAGCACAGTGGGTAAGCAGTATGCCTTGCACGTGGCCAACCAGGGTTCAATTCCCAGCATCCCATATGGTCCCCCAACACCACCAGGAGTAATTCCTGAGTGCATGAGCCAAGAGTAACGCCTGTTCTGTGCTGGGTGTGACCCAAAAAGCAAAACGCAAAAAAAAAAAAAGAGCACGTGTTGTTTACATTGATATAATCTTTTCACTGCTTTGTCTCTTTTCTTATCTATGATATATATGAAAAGTAAAGTATTATTATCATTATATACCTACTATATTATATGCCATACACACTTCATGCACGTTTAATGCTCAAAAGAAGTGTGAGGTCTTTATCAGGACACCAACTCCTCCTAAGACGAAACAGATTCTCAGAAATGTTAAGCAGAGCATACAAGTCAGTTGACACAGATAATTCAGGTATGCATGATTCTGAAAGGACGTTCACTTTGAGAGTTTTAATTAGCCATTTCTTTACTACAGGTTTTGAATTCAGAGTATTTAAATTTCAGTAGGGAAATAAAGTGATCAGGTACTGTTGAGCATGTAATGTTGGCTTTCTCTTTACTGCATGCTATACTGTGCCTGTAAATTAAGGCCCTTAATGCCACATGTAACCCATCATTAGCACTGCACAAAACCCAAGATTCTTGGGCACCACTCATATGCATTCCCAGTGCTTTGATCATTAAGTTTCACAGCCATGCCAAGTTTCCCTCTGATTGCATGGCATGCTGCCCTTAGAAGCTTTTATTTTTGTCTATATGCAAATAAACAAATGCCTGAAACAGGACAGCAAATCATAGATGAAAGTCTGTTTATAAGAATGCACAAACAACTTCTTTATCTTAGTCCCTATCATTTCTCTTTACATTTTTCACAGATAGAAATGATGATATTGAATGGGAGTAATTTAGGCAGAATATCAGAAATAACAAGATAAGTGGCTCTGCAGAATAAACTTACATAAATGTTTTTAAAAGTCTAACAGTTGATTGATTTAAACTAAATTAGTAGCTAGTATTCTCTGAACTTACAGATATCTAGCAATAGGTTTGGCAGAATATACATAATCTCATCTCATTTTTAATGAGAGGAAAGCAGCTACTATTACTACTATTGTTATTAGTATCTCATAAAAGAAGAAACAGGTAAGATAAATTGTTACTTCCCCCGAATAATGCAGCTATAAAACAGCATTGCTAGTACGCAAGTTAAACATTCCCGATCCTGTAACATTATGGCATGAAACATCTATATTCTGGGAAATGTCTTCTGAGTAGTCTTATAAAAAGCATAAAGAAAAATATTGTTTCAGGATGTAGTAAATATTGTTTTGGGATTTATTGTACTTACCACCTTACCTATTCTAAATTTCATTTTTGATTTGCATTTGTTCTGAAATGTTCACCTGTTCTTTTTTCCCTGTGATGATAGAAAACCTATCTTTTCCTTTAGTTCATGTCTTTCCCATACATGTGACTAAATTAAAGATGCAAGTGTCAAAGTATATAGAGAAAGCATTATTTCTTTAGATACAGGATGTGCTCACTGGAATTTAATGCCCTAGAAAAATTGTAAGATATTTCAAAGTAATTATATATTAAAGCAGAGGAAAATCTCGATTTGGGGGGTTTTCTATCACTTCAAATAGACAAGTAGGAATGTGCATGTATGTTTGTGGTGGATTTATTGCTTTTTCTATCAACTGTTTAATTCTTTCTGTGTTACACAGCTGTGCTACTATGTGACTAAACAGTCTGCATGTACACAGACCTGAAAGTGTACTTTCACACATTCACTGGTGGTACAAAATCAAAAGAACCACATTTATTAGGGATTACTTGAGTGTGTATAGGATTGAGTCAATGAATTAAAGAGAAGAAAACTGAAGGCTGTCACTAGATGCTTTTACAAATTCTCCCTCCCTCTCTCTTTCTTTCTCTCTCTCCCTTTCTTTCTCTCTCTTTATCTCTCTCTCCAATTCTCTCTCCCTTTCTCCCTCTCTCCCTCTCTCACACTCACTCTCTCTCATTTCCCCTGCCCCTCACAAAATCGTTACCACTAAGCGCTGCTGTCAACCACTACAGCACGCAAACATAAAGTCAAAACAATAAATAAATAACAACAGAAAACACCCTAGAGCAGTAAACAAAGGTGAAGAAAGATCCATAATCTTTGCTTTCCAGCCTTATTTTATGTACCTATCATGCAGGCTACCTATTTCCAGAATTTCAATCTGAAGAACTCAGACATTCCATTATGCGAATGCTGTTTTGAGGGATTCTGTTGAAAGCACCTGATTTGTACTTCTGCTGTATCTATCCAAGCTAATGGCTCTGGCATGGGTATCACAAGAAGGTTCAATTCTTGGCTTTGTTGTTCCAAGATGTATGGTTAAGAAGAAAGTGACAACCTCTATATGAGTTTTATTATCTAGAAAAGGATACTTCTTTGGGTTATTGTAGGAATTAAACCAAGTATCATATGTCAAAAACCTTGGTTGAATCAATTGTTCAATAAATGGACATCATCTTCAATGGAAAGAAAGCAATTTCATCTCCATTAACCTCTTTAAAGCAAGTCCATCTTGTTCCAGACATTTCAATTGTCCAGGCACTCCTTTTGGCACCAAGACACACTTTTTTTTATTTTTCTTCTACTAGTATTTTTGAAAACTCAACTTGTTTTGCTTCCTCTAAAATACTGTTCTTTTGAGAGAAATTTTGTCTCCCCTGTACTGAAGCACTTACGAAACTCAAAACATTGTACTTTATAGAGTAAGGAGTTGATAAATCACTGTTTGTTTTACACATAAACATATAATATAAGAACACTGCATATAAGAGCAAAGCAAACTCTGTAGAGATTGTCAGAAAAAAATGTACTGTTTATCCAGATTTCTTCATTAACTTAAAGTTTATTCAGAATCATGCACATGAATTGCTGTTGCTAGTTTATAATTTCCTGACCATCATAAGATTATACAGAAATTATAAGAGGGATATATATGTGTATATATGTATTTATATATAATGTTTAATGATTGTTATGTACAAGGCAAGGCACTGGAATGTAGTACCATGACATATTTCATACTTGTTAACACAGAGAGTAACTATTTTTTTACTGACAAGCATTTAGAAGCTTCATGATGAGGTACAGACATTGTGCTAGACTCTGATGGATCATTTTCATCTGACTTAGATTAAATAGACAAGTGTATAGGAACCAAATATATCAATTAATTATACATGGACTATTTTTCTTATTACCCCTGTTATTATTTTTATTTTTACTCATAAAAATAAAATTATTTATGTCACATGATAGACAAGGATTGGAGAGATAGCACAGTGGTAGGGCATTTGCCTTGCACGGGGTCAACCTGGCCGACCCAGGTTCAATTCCTCCCCTCCTCTCTGAGAGTCTGGCAAGCTACCGAGAGTATCTGGCCTGCATGGCAAAGCCTGGCAAGCTACCCGTGACGTATTCGATATGCCAAACACAGTAACAACAAGTCTCACAGTGGAGATGTTACTGGGCCTGCTCGAGCAAATTGATGAACAACGGGAGGACAGTGCTACAGTGCTACAGTGCTACATGATAGACAATGTGACAAACTCATAGAATGCGGGATATTTAAAGGACAGTGGCGGACAAGATGTATTCTCTGCCCTCGAGAGCACAATACTGGGGCTCACTCTTCAAGCCCATGTTTTCCCTTAATTATGTATTTTGCATGCTTGTTTCTATGTTTCTTCGTGTGCTTATTTCCAATCTGGAGAAGCTCACGATCTCTCTTAAAGATATATTTCTTTTCTTTTTCTTTTCTCATATTTTTTTTAATTTTTGTGTCCCACCTTGCGATGCACAAGAATAACTCTTGGCTCTGCACTCAGGAATTACGCCTGGCGGTGCTCAGGGGACCATATGGGATGCTGGGAATCAAACCCAGTTCGGCCACATGTAAGGCAAACACCCTATCTGTTGTGCTATCACTCAAGCCCCTCTCACATCTTTCTAAGCAAGTTTTTTTCAATAAAATCTACATTGTTTCACAAAAAAAAAATTCATATTATTCACTATATACCTAATGGATATTTGTGAACAAATACATCATTTTGAATCCAGGTATATTTTATATAAATGCTTATGTCATTTTCCTATGGCAATTTACTATTAAGTAAAGATATTTAGAAATTATTCCAAAGACATAAGCATATATCATAAATAAATTATATGTTGTTTGGAATGGTCATGTCCTACTTTATTACTGTAGCAATCTAAATTTTAAAAAACTTCTCCTTATGCTTTTAAAAAGTACATAAATAGATTATCAAATTTTGAGATTTTACTATTTGAAAAATACACCAAGATTTAATCTACATATTTCTTACAGGTATGAATCTATAAATTGAGTTAAAAAGAAATTTTAAAAGAAATTTAGAAAATATGAACAGAAAGAGGAAATGTCGGAACAAATCAATTGAAATTCTTTTCCAGTCCTTTGGTGTGAAATAGCTCTTTGCTTCCAGTCAACTCCAAAAGTTCACTCCTCATTCTATACACATCTTTTTTTTTCATTCTGAAACTTTTAAATTAATTTCTTCAGGAGTAGTGCTCAGAAATGTAGGCGATGCTTTAGGAACACTCTGCCTTGGAGCTATAACTCAAGGATGCAGAGCTTGATGGCCCTGATGTGTGCCCGGATCTCCCAGGACCACCCCTGACGACTGCAGACAATAGTGCAGCGTTGTCCTGCATGATCTTTCTGGCCGCCTATTTAACAACTCTTAATATGAAGGTTTTAAATCAATGATTCACAACTACAGTTCATTGAATACCCACGATGATTGGCCAGGTCCTGGAAATAGTGCATGTTCTATGAATATATGGATATACATTATTGCAGGAAAGGTTCTGACTTTGGACTCATCCCAAGTGAGCCCATGCTTCAAAAGAGTTAAGAAAATATTCATTTACTTTCTTACCTGGTCCTTGCCTTTGTTAAGCTTTAGCATTTGCCCACCAGTTATTTTTTTCACTTAAACCCAGAAACTCTATAGCAAGGGCACCTGGGTTCTGAATGCCTGTGCTAACAGTAAACAGCTGTGTTTTATTTGGTGTGCTATATAAATGCGTTAAGTGAATATGTTAGTATATCTATATCACAGATTAACAAGAAGATTACATGACAATGAAAGTAAAATGTCTAGAACATTGCCTGGAACAAAGAAAGTATTATGTAAGAGAGTAGTAGGAAAGAATTAAGAAAGTAAGAAATTTATGGTGTTACTATAAAAACCCGGGTCTTGGCTGTTGATGGGGCGGTTGGTGGGTGTAATGCCTACCTACTGGAAGATGGGGGATCTGAGTGGAGGAGACCCAGTCCCGATCCAAGCAGGCTTGGAGATCTCAGCCCCGAGTCCCGCATGCCTGGATTCCTCTGCTGGTTCCTTCATGCGTGAGGCTCGTCTGAACATGTGGAGAGTGGTCTCAGCATGGCTGTGACTGGTTTCAGAGGTCTTCGGCTGCGGAACTCTGCTCGGGGTGGGGAGGGAAACTCAATTCACACCCCTCCAAGGAGCCCTGGTGAGGACCGCTAGGTACGGGGGCAGGAGACTCTTATTATCTAGTTCTTACTCTGGAGAACCCGGCAGGCTACGGAAAGTATCCTGCCAGTATGGAAGAGTCTGGAAAACTCCCCGTGGCACATTCAATATGCCAAAAACCAATAACAATGATGGGTCTCATTCCCCTGACCCTGAAAGAGCCTCGAATGTGGCACTTTCTAAAATCTCAGGGCTAGGATGAATGGAGACATTACTAGTGCCTGCTTAAGGAAATAGATGAACAACAGTATGACAGTGATATAGTGATACTATAAAAATCCAATTAAACTACCAGTCCTTAGATCACCATTTCTAACCTATTCCACCTACAGCTCTGATACCAAAAGTTGCTATAGATAATCAATAAAATGTAGTAACAGGAAAATAAGTTTGGAACTATAGCACCCTTTTCTAAACTAATATTTATAATACATAAAAGTTCTAAAAGTTTCTTTGAATCCTGTTGAAACTTATTTGACCACAGAATTTTCACTTACAGAGACTGTTTTGGAAAAGATACCTATAATTTTCTTTTGAAGTTCATAATATAAGTAATGTTATCCTACTGGATGGTGGTCACTTTGCTGCAAATAATGAGGTGGAGAAAAACCTAGCTTCATCTTCAATTACTGTCACATAAGGATGTACTGAGCCCTGGTATCTGATATAGTAATTTCTAACATTGATTGGATCGATGTCAGTGTTCTTTATTCTTGAAAGGAAGAGGATAACAGAATAGCCTTCCTCAAACATATACAAAATGAATAGGAAAGATATCATTTTGAAAGCAGTCTCAACATTTCATACATTTATCATAGTTGTCTCAGCATAATGATCAATCACACATCAGATACTGTATCATGACCCAGCCTCAAAACCAGCGGCTTAAGTGAATCCCATATTCTATTGTTTCTATTAGTTTTTTGTTTATATTTATTAATGTTTTGTACAAGAAACTCATTCTGTATAAGATTCTTATAGATATATAATGTATTATGAGGTAAATGAATATATATTTTAATATATAACATATATTAATATATATTAATTTTATTTTATAAGACTTCCAAAGAAAAATTACTATAACTTGAACACAAAGTCCATGGCAATGACCGATGGCTTAACTCCATGGCTTTCCTAAGAACCTCTGCAAACTCATCCCTGTTCTATGGATTCTAAAGTTTCTGAACCTCATGATCAACATGTACAAACTTCACAGTATTGAAATTCCAGTAGGAGCACACTAAATAAGATAAGGTAGTAACATAGCAGCAAAACTCGAAAAAGAAAACCAATGACACAGCAAGCTCAATTAGCTCCAAACAGCTTAACAAGTTCTCAGACAAAAACCTAACAATCCTGTGGTCAGAAATAACAATGCTCAAAAATTTTGCTGAATTATTGTTGATGATTTCTTTAGACATGTGGTTGTAACAAGCAACATACAATAAATTATTGTGTGCCTGCTAGGAGGTCAGTCTAGGAAAAAGGTTTGGGAAATGGGGACACTGGTGCAGGGAAGGTCACTCAGGTGGTGGAATTGGTTTTGGAATCTAGCCTGTAACTATAGTATGAACACCTTTGTAAACAATGGCATTTAAACAAATTATAAATAATAGATTAAATTAACCTATAAAAAGCAGTAGGTACATTTGTGAACTATTGGGCTGGAGCGATAGCACAGCTGGCAGGGTGTTTGCTTTGCATGCGGCCGACCCGGGTTTGATTCCTTTGTCCTCTCAGAGAACCTGACAAGCTACCGAGAGTATCCCGCCCTCACGGGCGGAGCCTGGCAAGCTCCTTGTGGCATATTCGATAGGCCAAAAACAGTAACAAGTCTCACAATGGAGATGTAACTGGCCCGCTTGAGCAAATTGAGCAACGGGACAGTGCTACATAGCTATTCTCATATTTCTGGGGATTAGACATCCAAAAGCAATATATCAGCAGATACGTGTACTAAAATGGATCCGCAGCTATCAGCTGCAGCTATAGACATTCCTTTTTGTGATGGTATATTCGGTCACAGCAGTCTAATCTGCAAAGTTTCTCTGTGTCTCCTCTTCTGATAAGGACAACTGGTATCACAGAGAAGCCCCACGCTAAATCCAGAAGGTCTTCATCCTCATAGCCTTATAACTAGTTAAATGTCTAAAAACTTCCTATCTTCAGAAATAAGCAATGTCACATTCTGAGGCTAAAGGAGTTATTGAGTGACAGTGAGAGATAGCACTGATTAAGCCATTATAGTACAAACTCAAAAGTTAGTTATTAATTTCTTGTATTTGGAAAGATAACCAGTTAATATTCTTAATTTGCCTCATATGATGCTAAGGTAGGAATCAGAAGATAGAAGGAGAAAGTCAAGCTCACATTTATGCTAAGGAAGAACAGAGAACACATTTAGTCACTTGAATTTTGGGAAATGTTTCATATACTTTTGACATTTCAAATATATACAGAATATATATATCTGTATAAATATGCATATTTATGTAGACAGATATAAAATATTTTTGTATATGTTTCTGTATATGCACAGAATATAATATACACATATTATATTATATGTATATTTGTGTTTCTATACTATTGTTTATGTTCTGTAAAAGAAAAGTGGTTGTCTTGATAGCAGTTTAAAACGGAGAGTTGGCAATCCAGCACATTTCAAAGTGTAGTAACGAGCCAAAAGAAACAATCTAAAGATTGGGATTGCCTTTGGATAATTTGGGGGATTTAGCACCCTAACCAAGCATTTCTTGACTCACTTCTTCAATTCACACTCACAACAAGCTCACTTTATTAAATAAATTTGAATTAAATTGAAGAACATTTTTTAGATTATTATGAGTCCAAATTTTCCAAAGTCAGTCATGATACACGAAACTGAGAAACAAGAAAATTAATTCAATCTGTACAATCCCAATGGCAGTCCAGAAATGAAGACAATCTTTAAAAGTCCATATGTTCTCATTTGAGAATACCAAGCTTCATTTATTATTAGAAAATAAAAATTGTTTTTAGTTAAAGAATAAGTTGCCTTATAAACAAATGTAAATTGACTTCTATTTTAAAAACAACCTTATGTTCACAAATAAATATGGCATTAACCAAATTTGAAGGTGTTGAGAGAGAAAGCTCATTTCTAATGCATTAAAAATATTTTGTGTTTAAAGTATCAAACAATGGCAAACACTAGGCAACAAAACTGGGTGGTCGTACAGCAAATATCTACAGTCATTGCATATAAGAGACTATCATGTTCAAGCTTATTTTGCCAAGTATACTGACAAAACACATGTAACTTGAAGTTTCTATGAATCTATATAGTAGTTTCTATTTCTATTTATTTTGAAGTAACCAGAATGTGGCTTATCTTTCCTGCTGCAAAGCCCTAGAAAACTGTATAGAGTGGATGAAAATAGTCCTTTTTTGGATCCACAACCGACAGATGATAGAAAGCATATATTCTGAACCTGACAAAGAGCTCAGTCAGGGAAACCAACAGGATTGGAATTTGTGGGACAATGTACAAGAGATGAAGGATCTACTCAAAGAAATAGTTTCAAAAATCTATAAGGACCTCTTCAATTTTCTAACTATAATGCTGCACATGTATAAAGAAACTCTAAAATACTGGTGAAAATAAGCCAATAAACCGAGCACTATCCAGGAGTTACTCACTGAAATAGTCCCAGAATATTTACAGGATTAGAAAATCTTTAAATTAAATTCCAACTGGTCATGGTAGAGAGAACTCACTTAGGAGCCTAATAATAGAGGAAATTCCAAAAGGCTGTACTTTAGTATTAAGTCAAAACCAATAAACACACACACACACACACACACACACACACACATACACACACCACAACAACTATTCCTTTTTTTTTTAAAGGTTTACTAAATTCTGAAGAGTCAAAGCTAATGTTCAAATGCCCCACACTTTGAAGGCATATTGCTATCTTTCTCTTGCTCTAGGATGCTTTGAAAATCTGCATTTCATGTAGTTATAATATCTCATACGTCTTTTATTTAAATAATTTTCTCACCTTTTATTTTTTGTCACCTTGATTTAAAATATATATATATATATATATATATATATATATATATATCAGGTATGTGATGGGATGTTTTACACTTAAAATTTATCTGACATTTTCTCAGAATGTGATGCAAATACAGCATTTTGTGTTGAAATGCCATAGAAAATTATGTTGTTTTCTCAGAGCATAGGATGCATAAAATTGACTCTGCCCTATACTGGTCATGATTACTTTGATAAAGTAGCTAATTATGGTTTCTGCCAATTGTTTGTACTACATAGACATTTTTTCATACCGTTTAAATAGTAATCCTTAAAGATCAAAAGATATTGTGATTAAATTCTTTCTCATCAATAATTCAACAGCATACTTTAGCATCAAATAACCATTTCTAAATCATGATAACTTCCATATTAATTGATTTTAAAACAATAAGTAAGAATGTCCCAACCTCCCACACTTATTTTTATGTTCGTTTATTTTTCATGCAAACATTGGTTCATAAATCATTGTGTCATAAGAGTCAAAATTATTATAAGAATTTACTCAATATTTATTTGTCTGAAAAGTGTTTCCTCCACCATATTTTAGAAAGATATTTTCACTGGATTCATAATTAAATATTGAGATATTTTCCCCCTGAAGTATTAAAATGCCATTTCATTTTTTTCTGGCACATATTGTATTCAAGAGATAAGCCATGACTTTTGCTATTATTCAATTTTACATATTTTATCATTTTCCAAGCTATTAAAAACACATTTATTTAATAATGTTTTCCCTACACGTTACCAAGCAAATTATATCCACTTTGGAGTAGTATTAGTTTATATACCATGTAAATAGTTTCATTAAAAATAGCACTGTCCTCCCGTTGTTCATCGATTTGCTTGAGCAGACACTAGTAACGTCTCACAACAAATTGTGGGATTTGTTGTTACTGTGTTTGGCATATCAAATATATCACAGATAGCTTTCCAGGCTTTCCTGTGTGGGCAAGATACTCTCAGTAGCTCCCCGAGCTCTCTTTGAGGGGCGGAGGAATCGAACCCAGGTGGACCTCGTGCAAGGCAAAAGCCCTACCTGCTGTGCTGTTGCTCCAGCCCTTCATTAAAAATATTCTTGGTAATAGTGTCTGAATTTCTGAAATGAAAGAAACTCACATATATATGAATCTAATTTGGTTGCGTAAACTTGTACCAAGGTCAAGACGGCCATCCACCCACATGGTTTTTCAGTTCTCAATCTTTCATACATCTTTTTTATCAAAACTAGAAAAGAGAAAAATAAGCATTCCTAGCACGTCTTCCATAAATATGAAAGACAAATAAACAACTCAGTTATCTTTAAATGTCCACTGGAATCTCCCACAAAGACAAGTGGTGGTAAATTTGTCTATGCTAATTAAGATCAGAAGAAGAAGGCATGATATCTTCATTTCTACTATGCAATTTGCTCTAATAAATTTGCAGTGGTAATAGAATGAGATTATTTGGGGGCAATTTGAGTAAGGTATGCATAGGTATGGTTTTCTTTCTTTCCAACTGTCTGGGGTAGTAGGAATTGAATTCTTAATAGGTAAACTTTTTCAATAAATTTCGACAATGTAAGTATGATTTTTAAATAAACTTTGCTGATAAGTTATCTTTATTTCTCCTGATTCTCTAATTATATGTATTTTATACTGTTTGAAATTTTCCAGAGAATAATATTTTTGTCAAAAATTTTCTCTTGATTTGCTTAAATGTACCTTATGTATTCATCTTTCTTTAAATTTACTGACACACTTGTGTAAATCTAATAATTACATGAAATAAAAATTATGATTTAACCCACGAAGACTAAGAAACATTAATTTAAAGTAAATTAGAAAAAAGAAGCAATGAGCAAAATCAAATGTACTAATGCCTTTATTCACATTTCCTAATACTTCATGATATGTTACCCTCCAAATCCAAGTCTGTTTGAAAAGTAAAAGCACGACAATGTCTGACTAGTTTTAACAAACTAAAACACATACACACACACGAGAAAAAAATTGCTTTAAAAAGTATCTTCACTTCTGCATCTCAAAAGATACAAAATCCAGAATATAAAGACAATATACAGAAGGGGAAAGGATATTTACCCAATACCCATCTGATAAAGCGTTGATATCAAGGATACACAAAGCACTGGTTGAACTCTACAAGAAGAAACCATTTAACCCCATCAAAAAATGGGGTCATGAAATGAACAGAAACTTTCCCAAAGAAGAAATCGAATGACTAAAAGGCACATTAGAGAATGCTCTATATCACTAATCATAAGGGAGATGCAAATCAAAACAACAATTGAGATATCATCTCACACCACAGAGACTGGCCCACATCCAAAAGAACAAATGCAACTGGTGTTGGCTTGGATGTGGTGAGAAAGGGACCCTCCTTCACTGCTGGTGGGAATGCTGACTGGTTCAGCTCTTTTGGGAAACTGTATGGATTATTCTCAAAAAATTAGAAATTGAGCTCCCATTTGACCCGGCAATACCACTCCTGGGAATATACCCCGGAGACGCAAAAAAGTATAGTTGAAGTGACATCTGCACTTGTTTGTTCATTGCAGCACTGTTTACATGAAGGTCACTCAATGCCTCTTTTGCAAACCACAGCACCCAAAAGTAGAGAGAGAACAAAGGCAATGCCCTACCAAAGAGGTGGGGTGGGAGGGGGGTGGGAGGGTGGGAAGGATGCTGGGAGTATTGGAGGTGGGGAATGGGCACTGGTGGAGGGATGGTTACTCAATCATTGTATAACTGAAACCCAAGCACAAAAATTTGTAAGTCTACAACTGTACCTTATGGTGTTTCACTAATAAAAATTTTTAAAAAAAGTATCTTCAGCACAATCAGAGCATCTTGAAGTATTTTATTAATATAAAGGTATACAGACTATATCTAAAAACATCTGAGGAAGCTTTTTATGTATATTGATTAAAAAGATTATTCATGAAGGTATGTATTATATAAATGTCCTGTGCTTTTTGTTTTAGATCAATTAAGTTATAATTCTTTTCACACACATTAAATTTTATGAAATTTTATAAAAAACAGAGTCCCAAAGATAAAAATATCTTGGAGCTAGATAGGTGTACGGGTGGTAAGGTACTTGCCTGACATATGGCTGCTTTGGCCAACCCTTGATAACCCTTGACAACCCTGCTTCTATCCCAGGCACCACTATGGTCCCCTGAGCACCACCAGGAGTGATACCTGATACAGTACAGAGCCTGGAGTAAGCCCTGAGCACCACTGAAGGTAGGCCCTAAGTACCCACAAAATAAAGACATAAAATGTTTTTTATAAACAGGTACAAATTTTTTGAAATGTTTTAAAATCAATACTCTTATTGTGCTGATTGATAACACAAAATTGGACAAAATATTAGTTCATGCTAATGTTTTGATCATTTTAAGACATTTGTTCTTGTTTTTCCTTTCTGATAATTTAAAGACAACTGCCATTGACTTTCAATTAGAAATTAGAAATTCCAGACGTAAATCCTATTGAAACTCAAAATAACCTGTTCCCAAGACCTGTCATGTTTTACTAGTAGTAAAAGATGATATTTCTAGGATTTTTCAATGCAAAGGAAGAAGACTATGGAAGCAGATTTTCCCCTCATTTAGGCCGGAGTGATAGAATGGTGGGTAGGCGCTTGCCTTGCAAGTGGCTGTTCCCGGGTTCAGTCCCTGCTACCACGTACTTCAAAGTTAACAGACAAACATGTATAATCTATGACTAAATAAACCAATTGAATTCTACTATTTGTATTTCTCTTGAATTAACTTTAGTCATTTATTTCTAACATAGCTGCATTTGGTATCTTATTCTAAAGAATAGAAAATATTGTAGTTAGGTGATTTGAGAAACTATCAAAACAGAGAGAAAAGAAACTCTCAGAACAACTAAAGAAAAATGATTCCATGCAAAATGTGGCAGTGATTAGCTGGTGCTACTCCATTTTTTTTAAATGTCTTAATTCTCATAATAGTATGTAGCTATATACATGAAATTATATAGTTAGAACTAGTACTTCATTCGCAAGGCATAGAATAGTCCATTTAAAGACCACCTATGGTAAACATGTTTTTGTAAAATTGATTATTATAATTTATTGAATCCCTGCAAATATAACAGCCAAGTACAAAAGAACAACAGAAATATTGCAATCTCTCACTTAATTTATTTGGTGGTTCTGACTAAATTGGATAAGAAGTTTGGTATTTGATTAATCTTTAATTTGCAAGTTATTGCATTGGTATTCTATGGCTATGTTGTTATATTTGTGTGTTTATAATTATGTTTTCCCAGTTCACTGAACTTCATTAGCAGCAAGTTTTATCTGAAGTAATATTTTCTGAAAATCACACAGTATTCCAACTCTATTTTGTTGTACTTTTAGTAATACTTTCATTTTACATCTTTTGTGTATGAATTAGAATGTTTATTTGCAGATAGTATACAATTAAACTGTTTTTTTAAATTACTTTTAATGAATTGTTACCTCAAAAATTGCTGAATGCAGTGCTTAGTCAGTTTAAATTTCATATAATTATTGGCAAGGTAGGATTGGTGCCCGTCCTTTGCTATTTTTTCCTGTGTATTGTGTTTATTTTGTTCTCTATTCCTTTGTTCTCTATTCTCTATTGCTTTCTTTTGTATTAAGTAGACACTTTCATTATGTCCATTTATTTGCCCTTCTTTTTTACTATGTTTTATTCATTTTTAGGATTTTCTAGGGTTTAGAAATCATAGTCTAGTTTAGAACAACAAAGTTCATAATGATGCAACTTTATTTTATTTATTTGTTCACTATGCAAGAAAGACCTCTTTAGATACTTCTGTGTGATGAAGGTGGGGGCTAGATTTGGGTCACATTCAGCACTGCTCAGGGGCGTCTCCTGACTCTGTGACCAGAGATCTTCCTGGTGGCCCTTGACTACCCCTGGTGGAAGATCACATGGTTTGGAGAATCTAAACCAGGCCAACCTTATGCAAAGCAAGTGCCTTACTCACTGGACTATCTCTCTATCCTCCATCAAGAATAATGTTTAAATGTCAAAGTCATATAAGGAAGCAAAGCATTTTAATATTTGGTGAATTTTGATATTTCTAATATGTAAACTAAAATTCTAAATTCTGAATCTCACAAAGACAATATTTATGAGAAACAGTCTCATTCCTGACATTTCATTTGCTCTCAATGAAATGAACATCTCCAAATGCAACAGTTATGTGTAAGTAGGTAGAGAAGTCAACATGACAAATGAGTTGGCATCTGAGTTGCTCAGGAGGAAGGGAGCATCTTGGAACGCCTTCAAGAGCATCAAAGAAATAGCTACGAGGACAAAGAACCTCCGGCTCCAGGCACATCTCTTCAATTCCACTGTTCTCCCTGCATTAACATATGCCTCAGAGACCTTGGCTCTACGAAAACAGGATGAGAATGCTATTCGGGTCTCCCAAAGAAGAATCAAAAGAGTTATTCTTGGAGTATCATGCTTCACTCGAATGAGAGAAAGAATCACGAGTTCTGATCTCCATCAATGCTCAAGAATCAGGGACGCTGTCTCATTTGCCAAGGCGTCAAGATCAGATCGGCTGGACACAATGCTATTTGGAGATGACTGCTGGACTAGAGGCATTACTGACTGAATTCCACGGGATGTCAAAAGATTGCATGGTCGCTCACCTACGACTGGTCAGACTTCTTCGTCAAGACCCTGAAAAATTGGTTTGAGGCTCTTCATGTCCCTAGATCAGGCAGATACCATTGGGCTACACTAGCACGGGACAGGGGAAATGGAGACGTTCCTGGTGCCCGCTCGAGCAAATTGATGAGTAACAGGATGTCAAGTGATCAAGTGATCAAACTAAAATTCTAGATAACGAACAAAATTAAAATAGTATAGTGTATTACACCTTTAAAGATATAGTGATTGCCATATGAACAGCAAAAAAAAAAGTATAAGGTGTTTAAAAATACCTAGATGTTGCAATACAGTGAACTGAGTATGAATCTTAAATTAGTTGCTTCATTATAGTATGATAACTGAACAATGTACATAACATTTCCATGCATCAAATTTCCCATTTGTATAATTAAAAAGTAAATGTTCTTCTGACTATAAAGATAGTATAGTGGTTAAATTGTTTCCCTTGCATGCCACCAATCAGGGTTTGAAACCTAGCACCTCATAATGTCCTCAGAGCCCTACCAGGAATAATTTTAGAGTACAGAGTCAACAAATAAGGCTGAGCGCAAATAGATATGGAAAAAACTCACGATAGACACTTAAATAAATTATGTCCTTAATTCTCAAGACAATGTAAAATTGAATATGTATAATGAAAAAATAGCACAAATGGTTTCTAGAATTAGATACTATTTTTCATGAAACAAAAATTTATAAAACATTTGGTATCAATAACTGAAATTTAAACAAGGGAGAAAGTAGAATCTTGGTATGGATGCATTATCTACATGCATTGTAAGCTTATTCTCACAACATTTTATTGAAGGATGATGATATCATTCATGATGCTTATTACATATATTCTTTCTTTCATTGGCTTTTCATTCACTTGTTAACTAATATTATTTTAGTTCTGATATGTATTGCTAAATACATATGTATTGCCAAAAGTAGTATACACATACATAGAAGCATAAACATACTGCTGAATGAGATAAACCTGAAGTCACTTTTTATTTGTCTGGTTAAGGCAAAAATCAACTTCCCATGTTCAAGAAAAAAAGAACAGGATTACTCCTGGAGGTGCTCAGTGAACCAAATGAGGTACTGGGGATCAATCCCTAGTTAGCCAAGTACAAGATAACTGTCTTATCCACTGTACTGTTTTATCAGCACTGGAAATGAGGATTAACTTTTATTGCTACTATCAAGTTTAACAAAAGAAAAGAAAAGAAGTGTTGTTCTACAAGAATTTTCTGCTAAGTCTATTTTCTAGAATTCTAATTCTATTTCATTTTTTGGTTTGGCATCCACATCAGCTAAGTTCAGGGCTAGTTCCTGTATCTGCACTCAAGCATCACTACTGGCAGGACTCAGGGGACTATAAAGGATTTCAGGAATGGAAACTGGATCAGCTGTGCACAAGGCAAGTTCCTGAGCCATTGTATTATTTCTAATTTTTATAATGGGATGCAGAGAATCATTTCTTTGTTAAGAATAATGCATATGATGATTTTTCCAAATGGTAGAATTATATATGGTATTTAGTTATTTCATGTCACATGTTATCAGTGACAGTCATTGTGTGGCTCATAACCTATCAAATAGTTGTTAATTAATATTTCTATTAAGTAAACATTTACTTTTATAAGTTTTATAAATTAGCATGATAGAGGGACAGTTTTTACCTTTTATAATTTCTATAGCCTCCTAAGAACAAAAACAATCTGACTTCCAAATAGCATGATCTTTCACTTAATCACTTAACTTCCCGTTAGTCGTCGATTTGCTCGAGCGGGCACCAGTAACGTCTCGATTTGGCCCTGTTGCGTGCTAGTGTAGCCCAATGGCATCTGTTCACTCCGGGAACATGAAGGGCCTCAAACCGATCGTTCATGATCTTGATGAAGAAGTCTGACCATCTGGTAGCTAGGTGGCCACGCGGTCTTTTGATATCCCATGGAATCCAGTCGGTAACAGCTCTAGTCCAGCGGTCGTCTTTAAATCTAATTACGTGACCAGCCCATCTGATTTTCGACACCTTGGCAAATGAGACAGCATCCCTGATTCTTGATCGTCTACGGATGTCAGAACTCCGGATTCTTTCTCTCATTTGAGTGAAACGTGATATTCCAAGCATAGCTCTTTCTATTCTTCTTTGGGAGACCCGAATAGCATTCTCATCTTGTTTGCGTAGGGCCCAGGTCTCTGAGGCATATGTTAATGCAGGAAGAACAGTGGAATCAAAGAGATGTGCCCGGAGCTGGAGGTTCTTCGTCCTCTTAGCTATTTCTTCGACGTTCTTGAAGGCGTTCCAAGCCACTCTCTTCCTCCTGCGCAGCTCGGGTGCCAGGTCATTTGTCATGTTGACCTCTCGACCTAGGTACACATAGCTGTTGCATTCGGAGATGGTCGTTCCATTGAGAGCGAATGGGGCGTCAGGAACTAGGCTGTTTCTCATAAACATTCTCTTCGTAAGATTCAGCTGTAGTCCTACCTTTCCACACTCACGGTCAAAGTCGGCCAGCATTTGTGCTGCTTGGCTGATGTTTGGTGTTATTAAAACAATGTCATCAGCAAAGCGGAGGTGGTGTAGTTGTCGACCATCTATCTTCACTCCCATTCCTTCCCATTCCAGTCGTCACATGATGTTCTCGAGGGTGGCACTGAAGAGTTTCGGTGAAATGGTATCACCCTGCCGCACCCCTCTCTTGACATCAACGATCACTTCTTTGTAGAATGGTGAGATCCTGGTAGTGAATCCGCAATACAGCTCACGGAGGATCCTGATGTATTGGGCTTGAATGCCCTGATTGGCTAGGGCTTCAATGACCGCTTCCGTCTCAACAGAATCAAAGGCTTTCTTTAAATCAATGAACGTTAAACAGAGCGGCATCTTGAACTCCCGAGAAACCTCAATGAGCTTGGTTATCGTGTGGATATGGTCAATGGTGCTGAATCCTTTGCGGAACCGGCTAGCTCGCATGGTTGTCCTTCATCTAGTGTTCTGTCAATCCTATTTAGGATGACTCGAGTGAACAACTTGTAGATGACAGACAATAGGCAGATCGGGCGAGAGTTGCCAATGTCATGGATGTCTCCCTTCTTGAACAGTAGTACGGTCCTGCTGGTTTTCCACTGGGAGGGAACCTTGCATTCAGACAGGTAGCGAGTGAAGAGCCGAGCCGTGTATTGATGAGTACTGACGGCAGGTTCTTCAGGTGTTCAGGTCTGACCTTGTCTGGGCCGGGTGCTGTTTGTTTCTTTACCGACGAAATGGCGTGTCGGATTTCGGAAGGGAGAACATTGGGAACGACATATCCATCCTGTGGAATTTGGTATGTTGGCAAGTGGACATGGATATCGAAGAGATTTGAGTAGAAGTCATGGATAATCTTCTCCATTGCCGTTCTGGAGGATGTGATGGATCCATCAGGACATCGGAGGGCAGTCATCTTGGTCTTGTAGTTGCCAAAAGATAGGCGGGCGTTACGAATATTTTTCCTGGCTTCTGCCGCATCTACCAGTAGTTCTGCTCTTCTCTCTTTGAGGTCTTCCTTGATCGCATCTCTGCACTGCTTTGCGAGCTCGGACGTTAGCTTGCGGTTGCCTGAGGCATGCGCCAAACCACACTGGCGAATTAGCTCAAGAGTTTTCGAAGATAGGTGATTTTTTGTGGCTGTCTCTCTCTTGGCGTTCCTTGCACATTCATGGAGGTGCTGAACCAGTCGATCGTATTCCTCGTCAATGTTGTCAACAATGGCATCTTCCCATGTTGCCGCAATAGTACCAAAGAGTTCCCAGTTGGTGGTCACTCTGGGAGTTCTCTTTTTGAACTTTGCAGCCCTTTCTCCCCGCTCTGTGAAGTATAATTTGCACGAAGGAGACGGTGGTCTGATCCCGTTCGAAATTTTGGGACAACAGCGACATCAGTCAGGCAAAACCATCGATTGAATATGATGTGGTCTATTTCGTTGTGGAATCGTCCACCGGGAGACTCCCATGTCCATCATTTAGATTCTGCCTTCTGGAACTGTGAGTTACCATGAATGGTCTTGGTTGACATGATGAACTCAGACAGTCTCTCACCCTGTTCGTTCCATTCTAGGCCATGGGTCCCGATGTGAAGTTCTTCAGCTGATCTTCTCGGTCCTATCTTGGCATTAAAATCACCCACAATGATCTTGTAGAAGGTGTGGTCTTCTTTATAGAACTTCTCTAGCTCCATGTAGAACTTCTCGATTTCTCTTTCATCATAATGAGATGTTGGTGTGTAGACAACGAATATAGAAACTGCAGGCAGTGAGCCACATCTATTCAAATGTAAACGTCCGATTCGGGTTGTTAGGCATTCGAATGAATCAATGCTCTTGGCCAAGTTTGTGTTGACAAGGACACCAACGCCTCCAACACCTCTTTTATCGCATGTTCCAAGGAACAATTCTTCTCCAGTGTCAAAAACGGCATGGTGAGATTCGTGCCTTCTTGTCTCGGTCAGACCAATGATGTTGTACTTGATCATTCGCGCTTGTACCATCAGGTCCTCGATGGATGCATCTGATGCTAGCGTACGTGCATTGAAAGTACAGACGATCATTTTTGTCTTCCTTCGTTGTGGCAGCCTAGGTCGGCCTTGAGATTTCGTCGGCCTCTCCTTTCTCATCCTTCTCAGTGCTGCCATGTTGGTGAAACCTTCAGGGTCAGGTGAATGAGACCAGTTGTAGTTACTGGTTTTGGCATATCGAATACACAACGGATAGCTTGCCAGGCTCTTCCGTGCGGGCGGAATACTCTCGGTAGCTTGCCAGTCTTTCCGAGAGGAATAGAGGCTTTTGGGGCGACCTCTAATCACCCTTGTAGGTGTTACCATATTTGAACCCTATCAAATATGGTACGAGAATTCCGGAAGATGGGTATTTAGTGTTTTATGATGTGTCGCGCGGCCGCAAAGCAGTCGCGCAGTTCCAGAAAGCATCCTGGAGTGTAGCGACGGCTGGGTAGTGGAAGTAGTTCCGATGATGATCTTTAACTGTCATTTTTTTTTTCCTTAAATTTTTATTAGTGAAACACCATGAGGTACAGTTTTAGACTTCCAAATTTTTGTGCTTGGGTTTCAGTTATACAGTGATTGAATACCCATCCCTCCACCAGTGCCCATTCTCCACCTCCACCAGTCCCAGTATCCCTCCCATTCCCCTTCCCCCCATCCCACCCTACCACTGAGGCAGTGTTATCTCTCTCCTTTTGAGTGTTGTCATTTGCAAAAGAAATATTGAGTGGCAATCTTGTTCGGACTATATTCTACTCTCATCACGCATTTCCCATCCTGTGAGGAACCTCCAAATACCCTTTATTTGGTGCTCCCTTCTCTATCTGAGCTGCCTTCTTCCCTAGTGTGTGCTGCTGTCCTCGAAGCCATGGAGTAATCCTCCTGGTACTTGTCTTGGCTATTCTTGGGTGTTAGTCTCCTATTTTGTTACTTTATGTTCCCCAGATGAATGCAATCTTTCTATGTCTATCCCTCTCTTTCTGACTCATTTCATTTAGCATGATACTTTCCATGTAGCACCACTTGGATTTAAATTTCATGACTTCATCCTTTCTGACAGCTACATAGTATTCCATTGTGTAGATGTACCAAAGCTTTTTTAACCAGTCATCTATTCTTGGGCACTCAAGTTTTTTCCAGATTCTAGCTATTGTAAACAGTGCTGCAATTAAAAGACAACTGCAGATGTCGCTTCGACTATACTTTTTTGGCTCTCTGGGGTATATTCCCAGGAGTGAAATTGCTGGTCAAACGGGAGCTCAATTTCTAGCTTTTTGAGAATTATCCATACAGTTTTCGAGAAGGGCTGAAACAGTCAACATTCCCACCAGTAGTGAAGAAGGGTCCCTTTCTCGCCACATCCGCACCAGCACTGGTTGTTTTTGTTCTTTTGGATGGGGGCCAGTCTCTGTGGTGTGAAATGATATCTCATTGTTGTTTTGATCTGCATCTCCCTGATGATTAATGATGTGGAGCATTTTCTCAGGTGTCTTTTAGCCATATGAATTTCTTCTTTGATAAAGTTTCTGTTCATTTTGTCGTCCCATTTTCTGATAGGGTTGAATGTTTTCTTCTTGTGGAGTTCAACCAGTACTTTGTATATCCTTGATATCAACCCCTTGTCTGATGTGTATTTGGCAAATATCCTTTCCCATTCTGTAGACTGCCTTTGTATTTTGGTCACTGTTTCTTTTGAGGTACAGAGCTTCTTAGTTTAAGATAGTCCCATTTGTCTATCTCTGTTTTCACTTGCTTGGCCAGTGGCGTGGCATCTTTGAAGACACCATTAGCTTCAATGTCATGGAGGGTTTTGCCGACTTTGTCTTCAATGTACTTTATGGATTCTGGTCTGATGTTGAGGTCTTTAATCCATTTTGATCTTGCTTTTGTACATGGTGTTAGGCAGAGATCTGAGCCCATTTTTTTGCATATAGCCGTCCTTTAACTGTTCTTTTTTAAATATTATTTTGTTTTTGAATTTGTTTTGTGGTCACACAAAGCAGTTATCAGGTTTAGTCCTGGCCCTGTGCTCATAGTTGACATCCAGTGGGGCTTGGGGGACTAAATGGAGTGATTGGGATCAAATCAGAGTAGGCTTATAGAAATAAAGTGCCTTACCAACTGTTCTATCTCCCAAGCCCAGTATTTTAACTGTACTTTTAGGGTTTTTTAAAAAAAATTGGAGGGGGACATCACACACATTGATGCTCAGGGGTTACTTCTGGCTCTACACTCAGAAATCACTTCCAGCAGTGTTCAAGGGACCATATAGGATGCGGGGGTTTGAGCCCAGGTTGGACACATGCAAGGCAAATGCCCTACCTGCTGTATTATCTATCTGACCCTAGGTTTTATTTTTAAATCAAATTTGTGGTATTGCACATTACTTATTATAATTAATGAATACTGTTGATAAATACTGCATACAGATATCTACAATATCCGGGGCAATTTCAATAGAGATGCTGAATTTAATTTAAAACCAATAAAATATTTAAAACATCACAGCCTCCAAAAACAGTTTCTTTGAAGTTATAAGCAAAAAGTTATAGAGTTGTATGAGAAATCATCAAAATATTTGCTGCAGAATTTAGCCAACCTTCATTATATTTATAGACCAGGAGGTAATATTGATAGTTTTGAAGTTCTAAAATCAGTCGTCACACTTGTGATTACTTTCTTGACCTATTTTTCATGTGGTTGCCATATGTTTGGCTTCAATATATACATATTTTTGGATTTACCATTCTGGAATATCAATCATTTTATGATGAAAAAAATCTCCTAGAATATATGCTTGGTCCATCAAATTATCAAAAACTTAATCATTAAAAATGCAAGATATAATATGAATACAGATAATGCAATACACCCAAATCAGGTTGAAATTGAGGAGTTCAATTCAAAGTAAACATTTCTTAGACTCACAATTTGTCCTATAATACAAATATCTCGACCATTTCAGAGTAGTCTGTAGATGCAGCCACTATTTGGCAATTGTGTTTGATTTCTTTTAATTGAGAATAATTTCTCAGATGTCTTTAAATTGTCAATTTTAAATATAAAGTTTTGAAGAATATAGGCCAGATATTTTTCCTCATTTATATTGATATTTCCTTATAAGATTCAATCTATACATACTTAACAATTATAGGTAAAATCATTATTGAATATTGTCCCTTTTGGTGTATTATATTAAAAAGCAAATGATATAGTCCCCCAAATGTACCCCCAAGGCCACCAGAAGTAATTCCTGAGAATAGTGCTAGGAGTAAGTCCTGAGCACGGCTAGCTGTGCCCCTGTGCCCAAAATCAAACGAAAGAGAAAGTTTTAAGCATTCTTCATGAACTTAACTTTGATAGCTTCCTAAAAGTCTTGTTCGCAGATTTTCTTCTCTGTGTTATTATTTTGCCATCTGTAATTTGGTAATTATAAAAATATATAGTAATTGTATTGGTATCTGTTTCCTTGTCAACAATTTACTAATTGCTTTAATATTCACTTATGATTACTTATGGAACTTATTCTATTAACAGTTGAAAAATGTTAAAATTTTCATTTCACGATTCTATAATTTTTGGTTGGCACTCTATTATAAAAAGATTTGGAATTTCTTCCCTCTTTTGCTACGTTTTCTTCTGTATGAGCACATAACTTATAAATAATTTTTCCATGGTATTTGATGCTCAAATTACCTAGAACTCACTGTTGGAATTTTATTTGAATTATCTCCTTTGTCCCCGTGATCATGCTTTAATAAGATATGTTTAATAACTACTCCAGCCCACGATAGCACAACAGGTAAGGCGTTTGCCTTGCAAGCAGCCAACATGGCCTAGCTGAGTCTGATTCCTCTGCCCCTCTCAGAGAGCCTGGCTACCAAAGAGTATCTTGCCCGCAGGCTACTGAGAGTATCTTGCCCACAAGCAAAGCCTGGCAAGCTACCCATGACGTATTTGATATGCCAAACACAGTAACAATTGTCGCTATGGAAACGTTACTGGGACCATTCAAGCAAATTGATGAACAATGGGAGGACAGTGACAGTGACAATAACTACTAAACTAAATAATTCTGGCAAGGGATACTGAGTCAAAGGAAATTAACAATTCAAATGTAGTTTC
Source organism: Sorex fumeus (assembly GCF_029834395.1). Classification (NCBI taxonomy): domain Eukaryota; kingdom Metazoa; phylum Chordata; class Mammalia; order Eulipotyphla; family Soricidae; genus Sorex; species Sorex fumeus. Next base: position 3,605,573 of record NW_026606134.1, on the reverse strand, counting down.
AACTAGAACAAAAAATCTTGGTATATTCAAGGCATAGCAAAGCATACAGGTATCAAAAAATCAAAGAAGGGAAAAATTATGTGGGAGCTGGAGAGATAAAGAGGCCAGTAGGGACTTGAAGACTGAAAGGGGAAGAATTTTGTTGTCTTTAATGTGAAAGTGTAAAGAAAACATTTAAGTTATTGCAAAATATGATTTTCTTTTCTCAGGGATCACCAGGTTTCCATCTAGAAGAGATGCTAAAATGAATGGAAATGAGATATAGGATTTATTTAATCATTCTGGAATGTGATTTTGTTCTGTTGAGGACTACAACCTACAGTACTCAGGTTTTACCCCTAGTCTGTTCATGATCATATCTGGTGGGGCTTGTGTGCCTATGTGCAGTAATGGGGCTTTGAATCCAGATTGGCGTATGTAAAGAAAGAACCTTACTCCTATATGATCTCTCAGCTCCTGGAATATAGTTTTAATGGCTTGATCCAAAGAAGTAGTAGTAAAGGTAAAATGATGTAAAATTTCAAACTACTTTATGAGAACAGCTGCTGTGGATTCAATGGATTGAATAATACAGGTATAAGATAAAGGGATCACCGTCACTGTCACTATCCTCGTGTTGTTCATCAATTTGCTCAAGAGGGCCCAGTAATGTCTCCATTGTGACAATTGTTACTGTGTATGGCATATCAAATATGTCATGGGTAGCTTGCCAGGCTTTGCTGTGCAGGCGAGATACTCTCACTAGCTTGCTGGGCTCTCTGTGAGGGGCAGAGGATTCAAACTTGGATCGGCCATTTTGGAGGCTTTCAAGGCAAATGCCCTACCCGCTGTGCTATTGCTCCAGCCCAAGATAAAGGGTTAACTAAAAATAAGTCTGAAAAATTGATTAGAGATATTAATTTGGGGGTATGGTGCCGCCAACAGGTCAATCTGTACCTGTGAGGAGAGTGAATCAGCAGCGTGATAGCATCTTCAGACTTCCAGATACCCCCAAATTTCTGCTGTGCCTTTGTCCAGACCCTGAACTTTGGGGCTAAGTTTACCAAGAAAGTAAATGGCCAAAAGTTAGGTATGTGGGAGACACACCCACAAACCACCTTCAGCTTAGCTGTATAATTGGAGGCATGGCCTCTCTGGTTCCTGATCAAACTGCTTACTGGCCATGATCCCAGAAACTCAGAAACAAATCTCGAAACCCATCAGATTTTGGCAGAAATGTATCCGGTCCCTGCAGTAGGTTACTGATGCTAGGCCAACCCAGGTGGGAATAGGTTTCGTGCCTTGGCCTGTTTCCCTTGGTGTCCTGGTGGCCGCCATCCTCCAGAGGCCACTGGGCAGTCAGGTTTGGGCCCACAGTGACGAGACATGCAGGGCCTCAAGGAATGGGTGTGGAGCTGGTCCTGTCCTCCCCACCCCAATGAGACCCCAAGTCATCGCCCATGAATGGCCTCTCTGGCTCCTTATCACGCTGCTTAATGACCATGATCCCAGAGACTCAGAAACAAATCTCAAAATCCAGTGGCTTTTGGCAGAAATGCATCTGGTCCCTGCAGTGGGTTATAGTCGCCAGGCCACCCCAAGGGGGAAAGGGTGCTGTTCCTCTGCCTGCCCCCTTATGGTGGCTCGATGGCCGCCATCTGCCAGAGCCATTGGACAGTCAGGTTTGGGCCTGCAGTGACAGACACGTGGGATGAGGGTGGAGCTGGCCCTTTCCTTCCCACCCCAATGAGACCCCAAGTCACACCCACGAATGGCCCCTCTGGCTCGTGATCAAGCTGCTTAACTGCCATTATCCCAGAGACTCAGAAACAAATCTCTAAACCCAGCGGCTTTTGGCAGAAATGTATCTGGACCTGGCATTTGGCTACTGTTGCCAGGCCAACCCAGGGGGGGAAGGGTGCTGTCCCTCCACCTGCTCCCCTTGGAAGCTCAGTAATTGCCATCTGCCAGAGGCCACTGGACAGTCAGGTTTGGACCCGCAGTGACAAGTCACGCAGGGCCTCACAGGATGGGGTTGGAGCCGGCCATTTCCTCCCCGTCCCAATGAGACCCAGAATCACCGCCCATGAACGGCTTTTCTGGCTCCTGATCAAGCTGCTTAACGGCCATGATCTTAGAGACTCAGAAAAAAATCTTGAAACCCAGCGGCTTTTGGCAGAAATGCATCCAGTCCCTGCAGTGGGTTACCAGTGCTGGGCCAACCCAGGTGGGAATAGGTTTCATGCTTCAGCCTGTTCCACCTGGTGGCCCGGTGGCTGCCATCCTCCAGAGGCCACTGGACAGTCTGGGTCCGCAGTGATGAGACATTTGGGGCCTCACAGGATGGGGGGTGGAGCGGGCACTTTTCTTCCCACCCCAAGAAGACTCCAAGTCATTGCCCATGAACGGCCTCTTCAGCTCCTGATCAAGCTGCTTAATGGCTATGATCCAAGAGACTCAGAAACAAATCTCGGAACCCAGTAGCTTTTGGCAGAAATGCATCTGGACCCCGCAGTAGGTTACTGTCACTGGGCCAACCCAGGGGGGGAATGGGTGTTGTCCCTTCGCCTGCTCCTCGTAGGTGGCTTGGTGGCCACCATTCTTCAGAGGCTACTGGACAGTCAGGTTTGGGCCCTCAGTGACGAGACACGTGGGGCCTCACTGAATAGGGGGGAGCCAGCCTTTTCCTCCGGATCCCAATGAGACCCCGAGTCACCTCCCATGAACGGCCTTTCTGGCTCCTGATCAACCTCCTTAACGGCCATGATCCCAGAGATTCAAGAACAAATCTTGGAACCCAGAAAGTTTTGGCAGAAATCCTTCCAGATTTAAGTGTTAAGATTTCGGAAATTCAAAATTGTGTGGCCACTACTGCAGCCACGCAACATCATATGTTATTCATAACCAGCAGTAGAAAACAAATTGTCTACTGTTGCCTTTTCAGAATATCTGAATGTTGGGGTAAAATCTCAAATAAAAATGGTGGTTCTGGTGTCAAAATATTGAATGTGATCAAAGTAGAGATAGAGTAATGTGGAACTCATCTGCCCCACAGGTAGGGGGAGAGTGTAGGATGGGGGTATACTGGGTTTGTTGGGGGTGGAGAATGGGCACTAGTGAAGGTACGGGTGTTCATTGTTTCATTGTATGACCGAGACTTACACCCGAAAACTTTGTAACTGCTCTCATGGTGATTCAGTAAATAAAATAAAAAATGAAAAAAAAAGTAAGGTAGAGTTCATGCCCAATTCAATCAGCTGATCAGTGGCTGAATAAATAGCAATACTCCTACATAAAAAAAGAGATATTAATTTAGTGGTCTGGAGCAAAAATCAAATGAGACTTCCTACTGAAGAAATAGATCTTTTCTGGGAGATGGGAGACTGATAATGGCAAGGAATTCTGCTATATATAACAACCTTTTAAGCATTGTACCACACGTCATTGTAGAGCAACAAGATATAGAAATAATCAAAAGGAAGAAAAACATGATACTTATTCATAGATGTCATAATCAAATTACATAGAGAGCCAAAAAGAATCTAGAGACAATCTGTTAAAATCGAGTGAATGTAGGAAGATATATTGCATAGAAGAACAATAAAAAATTTATTATGCATCTATATGTTAACAAATGCAAAGTTGAAGCTAAATCAATGTCATTTAGTGTAATGATATTAAATATATATAAAAATTCAATACATGTATGCACAAGATGTCTCTTCCAAAAACTTAAAAAATACTGATAAAGGTATTTTTTAAAAATTGAAAGGTATACACATTAATATATCAGAAGGTTTAGACTTGCACTGTGTTTGATATGCCAGACACAGTAACAACAAAGTCTCCAATGGAGACGTTACTGGGCCCGCTCGAGCAAATCGATGATCAACGGGAGGGCCTTTACTTTACTTTACTTAGACTTGCACAAGGTAAAGAGCAAATTGACTCCTAGATGCAGCACAATATAAATATTAATAATCTAGCGTATGTGTGTGTGTGTACATAGGTAGGCCTTGTTGGGATCGGGAGTTCCCTAGCCCTGGGAGGCGTGGAGAGACCAGATAGACACAATTCCTGCAGGAGTAAAAACGGGGTTTATTTAGACCAGCATGCTGGGGCTCCGCAGCATACCCCAAAATGGGAAGTGGCTGAGAGCCCCAAGCCTCTTCAAAGGGGATCTTATATAGGCCTTCACTGGCCGTTACCCCAAGGTCCACACATTTCATAGCCAATAGATTTGTAACAACATATACTTTCTTAACCAATCCACTTAAAAGTACCTCACTCCTTAGCCTATAGATTCAAAGATTAGCATTTACGTACATCGATTGTCAGCACAAGCAAGGTTATAACCTTATAACCGGAATCATTAAGCCTTAGGTAATCTCCCTTGACCATCCACATTTTGAGTTACCCAAGTCTGCAGGGTGCTTTAGTGAGACAATACACTCCAGAAAAGGGCAATTTCCCCCAACCACCCGCATCCTGAGTTATCCTTTACCCAAATCTGCAGGGTGCTTTACTGAGACAATACATTTCAGGAACAGTAAATACACCTGAATCCTGCCACACTTGGTTTAGAAAGAAGTTATGCCCTGTTCACTTTCCAAGTCCCCTCTCCCCCAGGTGCGAAGCAGCCAAGCAGTTTTACAGAAAGCAATGTTGCAAGTTAGCTGAAGCACGCAAAAATTTGATGCCCTAATATGGATTCTTTCAGCCTAGGTTGAGGTTTATATGGAAAAACATGACTCAGGACAGTTAAAATAGGCTTAAATTAAAAAATAAAACTGAACTTTAAGATGGCCTTTTGAATCCAATGCAGGTGGTAGAAAAAGAGTGGAACATCGGTTCCATTATAAGGAAAATTCTCACTGAATAAGACAGATAGTAGAAAAATAGAAGCAAAAATACTAATTCTAGGCTTTATAAATAGTACAGAAAGGAATACACGTATAGTACATATGACTAAGAGCCAGGAGCACACATAGGAATAAGTCCTAAGCCCTTATTTGATAATCTTTGAAATATCATCTCAAACCAAACCAAATCAAGCACTAATAACTGTACTGATATATCCAGTTTTGGATATTTTAACTGCCTGATTTATAAGAGTTAAGAGTTTTTAATTATTTATCAATGTTATATTTTTCACCAAAATAAGACATCTGGAAAGTTACTAGAAAGTCCCAAACTATGAGAAGTTACAAGTAAGAGCTGTATAAAATGCAAGAAAGTCTTAGTTATCAATTAAAATAAATAAATGTTTATTGTTTCTTGTTTCACCAGGTTAAAAAAAAAACAGACCACTAATTTCTATAGGTGTCTCACAAGAGATGACACAAGGAAAGACAGACCATTGTGGTTCCTTGATCATCACCAGTAGCTCCACTGCAGGTTCTGCCTCATCCGCCCTGGATTGCTTTGTAGCAAACCAGTGTGAAGGCCCCAGGCCTGCTGTCCTGCAGGTAGACAAGGGAAGATGGATCTGCATGACAATTGCTCCTCCAGTCTGCTGGATCCTACTTCCTCCTGCTCCTTCCACAGGTGTGAATCCGTAATGAATTTCTCACTTGCTAAACTGCTTCTCCACACCTGCTTCTGAGGACTGAAACCTGGGGCATTTGATTTGAATTTCAAAACTGAGCCTTGGGTTTTTATTTTTCTAGATTGGGCCTAGTTGATTCTTATCCATGGCAATAAACCTAATCCCATTGGTGTAATCATGATTCTAATCTGGTTTTAAGGGAAAACACAATAAGGAAGAAAGAAGGGGTAAAAAGAAACACTTTGGGATGATATTCCAAAACAATACACAACTCTCCTTTTCTTGGCTATGCTTACTTGTGACTTCTTTATGACATGTTTGTGGTAATTAGGGAAGCCTGAAAGAGAATGAGAACCAAAAATCACAAAACAAAAATGTGGCTTTCCATGTTTCTCCTAACTTCAATACCAAAACCCACATATCAGACAGGTTCTGATAATTCTACCTAGCACTTTTTTTATGATACATATTAGTTTAACATTAATACAAGAGCAAACACTTTTCTTAATATATAGCACTGTAGCACTGTCCCTCCATTGTTCATCGATTTGCTAGAGCGGGCCCAGTAACGTCTCTATTTTGAGACTTGTTGTTACTGTGTTTGGCATAGGGAAGAAGTCACGGGTAGCTTGCCAGGCTTTGCCGTGAGAGTGAGATACTCTTGGTAGCTGGCCAGGCACTCGGAGAGGAGTGGAGGAATCAAACCCGGCTCAGCCAGGCTGGCCGCATGCAAGGCAAATGCCCTACCACTGTGCTATTGCTCCAGCCGAACAAGCATTTGGAAATGGAGCTATTGCAGAGGTCACTGTCACTGTCACTGTCCTCCTGTTCATCGATTTTGCTCGAGTGGGCCCAGTAACATTGTGAGACTTATTACTGTGTTTGGCATATCAAATACATCACAGGTAGCTTTCAGGCTTTGCCGTGCTGGCAAGATACTCTAGGTAGCTTGTTGGGCTCTCCGAGAAGCGCGGAGGAATCGAACTCTGGTTGATCATGTCGGCCATGTGCAAGGCAAATGCCCTACCCACTGTGCTATCACTCCAGCCCTTTTTAATATATAATAGTTTAAAATTAATACAAGAGGAAAACTTCAACATTCACATGATGTTTCCTTTCTGGCCAAAAGATTGTTTTTCTAAAGAAACATAAGTATGTCTTGATTCCCTTTCTCTTGCATCTTATAAGTGCCATAACCTTGGCTAATTTCTCCCTTCTCTTCATATCAATTCCCCAGTGTGAGTAAACCAGAGGTTTCAAGATGTGTCTCACCTAAGGGGAGCTCTGCAGCAGTGTTGTTAAATATGTGAAGCATTGCCAAGGATAAAAGTGTTATACAATGACTTCCACAAATTATGAAAGCATGTTTTCAAGAGTGAAAATTCTATACCATCATCCTAAATAAAAATTCTGAAAAGCATTGGAAACAATGTTTCCTCTCAAATATAGTCTATTGCACATGATCTGCTCTAGACTCAAGATTTGAGAGATCAATGAAAATAATTATGTCTCAGATTCTTTGCTTCAACAGAAGCAATCCCAGAACTGCTTTACTGGTCATACTAGTTAGGCAGTTAATAAGTCTTATCCTCTTTATATGCAACTGCAGTTTTTCTATTAAGTGATTAAAACTGGATTAAATTTTTATTTTTTTAATCAGTTAATTGGACATATAGAAAGCACTTTGTATTTATTTTATGCAACTTGAAGAGTTTGGAGATAATTATACACCCACAAAACTATCACTATGATCTAGGCTACATACAGAGCATCTCCACAACTTTTCTCTGGACCTACTTACCATTTGCATTAACTTTTCTGTTAGAAGAACATTAAGCATAAGAGTCAATTTAAGTTTGAAATGCACTATGGTTAAATAGAGATATAATAAATAGTAGCTCTTTAAATAGATATATAATAAATAGTAGCTCTTTAAGATTCACTATCTTGCATAGACGAAACTTTGCACTATGATGAAACTTTTTCTACTACATTCCACCTCCTTGACCTCCCCTACCTTCTTAACTCCTGTCACCTAAGCCATCGACATTCTACTTTGCTCTTTGCATTTGGCAAATTTTGTGTCCTCAGATAAGAGTTGGTGTGGAGTAACTGTCATATATTTATTATTAATTTGTCATATATTTATTATTAATTTAGCTGGAGCGATAGCACAGCGGTAGAGCGTTTGCCTTGCACACAGCCAATATGGCCGACCTGAGTTCGATTCCTTCGCCCCTCTCGGAGAACCCGGTAAGCTACTGAGAGTATCTCGCCTGCAGTGCAGAGCCTGGCAAGCTGCCCATGATGTATTCGATATGCCAAACACAGTAACAACAAGTCTCACGATAGGGATGTTACTGGGCCCGCTCGAGCAAATCCATGAACAACGGGAGGACCGTACCATACCCTAATTTAGCATGATATCATGTAATTTTATCAAATCAACATATGAGGTAGGGTATCCTTCTACATATACACCTGAAAATATTTGCATGTCCAGCTCCAAAGTGCTGAAATAAAGCAAATATTTTTTAAAAAATGAGTCACACGAATTATTCATCTAATGCACAAAAAGTTATTTATGCATGTCATGCTACTATGGCAAATGTGCACTTGCATACTTAGAAAAATGCACACACCTTATTTTAATGATAACTTATTGCTAGGAAAGTGGTAACCATCTTTTGAGCCTCCATAAAATGTGATCTTTTATTATGCTGAAGGGTTGAGTTGAAAGCCGTATTTCTACCATGTACAAGAAAGCAATGTGCAATAAAAAAATGTTTCTGGTCCTCCTTTGGTGTGTATGCTACATTTTCGTTATTCATTTACCCATTGATGGGTGTTTTGATAGCTTCTCTATCTTCAGTATAGTGAAAAACCAAGCAGGTAAGAGCAAAGTATAAATTGAGTTAAAATGTTTTTGTCTACTGTTGGTGCTTTTCTTTTATTAGAGTAACTGATTTGTGACCGGCTCTGTAATAGGGATGTACATTGCTACACTTATCCAATTCTGTCACGCACCCTTCATTGCTTCTTCCATACCTTAATTTAATATGCTTTCTTCCTGGCCCAAATCCAGAGGAATTGGGCACTACTAGTTTTCCATCTTATGATTTTCCAACTCAACTAAACTCAACAAATAAAAACAATAATACAAGAGACTCAACAAGCAACAAACAGCTCAATAAATTCTTAGACAAGGACTTACAACACATGATTAGTTGTACAATTTTCTCATAAAAATGGGTTTTTGTACTTGATTTTAATATTAGAACTTTGCTATCTAATCAATTTAACTGATGAATTGTATTAAGAGTTGTTGCTTTTGTCTACATTACAATAAATTAAAAATTAAATCAGCAATTGAGATAAAGCTGAATACAAAAATTTACAACCCCCCAAAAGAGAGAGAGAGAAAAGTACTTCACTGCAGCACCAAAGGCAAGAGAAAAAAAGGCAAGAGAAATAAAATGACTTCATGCAGGAAGTCAGTCCAGGTTTGATCCCTGCACCAAATGATCCTCTACCAACAGAGCTGGGACCAATTCTCAGTACTGCTGAATATGATCAAAAAAATCAAAATGAAATAAAAAGTTAACACAGAAACATAAATATAGTTCAAAATTATCACCCTTGTATCTATTCTCCAATGTTTCAATTCCTATAAGTGGAAAAAAATTGTTGCAAGAAGGTAGAGTTTTAGGGAAGCAAAATATGTATATTATTTTTAATCACTTTGATCACAATAGATAAGCTCCGTGATGATTTTTTCACCATCTCCCAACAGTGGTGTCAGGTCATTTTGTTTTTCTCAGGTTCCCCACCTCAGAGTCATTAATCACTCAGATTTGTTTCCAGTTAACATAGTTTTCAGTAGACTATGTTACTTTGAGCAGAATTCCAGTAGAACAATAGCACTGTAGCACTGTCCTCCTGTTGTTCATCAATTTGCTCAAGCAGGCCCAGTAACGTCTCCATTGTGAAATGTGTTGTTACTGTGTTTGGCATATGGATACGTCACGAGTAGCTTGCCAGGCTTTGCCATGCGGGAAAAATATTCTCACTAGCTTTGCCAGGCTCTCTGAAAGGGGCAGAGGAATTGCACCTCCTCGGCCGACCACGTGCAAGGCAAACACCCTACCACTGTTCTATCGCTTCAGCCCTAGTAGAACAATACTCTCATAAAATGTATTATAGTATTTTCCTGGAGCGATAGCACAGCGGGTAGGGCGTTCGCCTTACAAGCGGCCAACATGGCCGACCCGAGTTCGATTCCTCCACCCCTCTCGGAGAGCCCGGCAAGCTACCGAGAGTGTTGGATATGCCAGACACAGTAACAACAAAGTCTCCAATGGAGACATTACTGGGCCCGCTCGAGCAAATCGACGATCAGCGGGAGGGCCTTTACCTTTACCTTTACTATTTTCCTAAAAATTATATTGAACATGTCTTGTTTATATTCATTCTGAATATTTTTCTTCTTTAGAAACAAATCATTCAAAGTCAAAATCATATAAATAGCAGATACTAGCATTCCCTTTATTTCACTGATGTCTATTAAAGTCTTGAAGCAAAGGATTAAAGGTATTTAACATATTTTTATTAACAAACAGGAATTTAAGAGGTAATGTGAATTTGCTCTTGTACCAGAATCTGGCGAATCAGTGATAAAATATAGTTTCTCATCGGAAGATCTGTAGACAAGAAAGAAACATAGGGCATCAATTGCAATTGAATACCACAATTATTGTTACAAAGAAAAAGAATCAGTGGAGAAGTCTAATACTATGTATCACCACCAGTAAAGGGTGGCTTTAGCCTCAGACTGCAGAAATGTATTACTACCAGCATTCATCCACCCCATTTTGCTTTTCTGTTGGAAAATATCAGAGTTACAGAATGAAAAAGACACAATCATTTCTACCTCAGGTAATATCTCAGTATGTTCTTAAGTTTCCCTCTACTGCCTCTGTTCTTGTTTTCTGATTTTTATTTACTAGGTAGCTGCATCAATTCAATGTACAGCTTGAGGGGCTATTTTCCCTAATGCCACCCCTAGGGTTTGCCTCATTCTAACCAGCCTTCCCATGAGCTATTTGTTGGAGATCTATGTGACCCCAAAGCTACAAGTAGTAAAATAAAAGCCCATTATACTATTTTATGATGAGAAGTAAATAATGTTTAACATGTTTCATATTCATCAGAATAATTCCCTTATGTTTCCATCATTTGGCCACAGGGAATTTCTTTCCCACTAAAACCTGTTCCTGGCTTCACAAACACTGTCTAGCTCCAAGACCCTTTTGACCTCGGCAGTCTGTTCCACTGCTGCTAGCATAGTGCTTTTCTAGGAAGAAAATGCTGCTCTGCTATATTCTTTTGCTGTTTCATGCATGAGGTTCTAATTTTCCATAATGGAAATTATACATGTGTATTAAGGAATTAAAGACCTCTCTGAAGCATCATCTGTTTCCTTTCTGTTGTCTTGTCAGTCTAACAAAACCTGTTTTAGAGTATGAACTTGGTGCTAATTAGATTTCGTCAAAGATTCTCATGATATTGCTAGTTCAGATTCATTGACCTTTTGGGGACAATGATGGGGCAGAGCTGTATTCTAAAATCCATCACATCATCTTGCAACCACTACAGGATTTGTGGACTTTCAAGAAATATGACCTATTCGTGAAGAGGTTGTTCGTGAAAGACACCTCTCATGGTGTCTTTGATAGTTTATGATTTTTATATAGCAGAATGCTTCATAAGGGATACACCTGTGCTAAGAAAGAAATTACCACAGGTAATCCTTTATATTTTGATTTAGCTAGAATTTATTCTTAAGCAAAAAAAACAAAAAGAAAAAGAAAATTCAGTTGCATGATGCTGAATACTCTTTGGCAGATTTTGCTGTAATGAATACATGTGAATTAGTTACTTTATTGGCAGGTTCTTAAAAGAAATGTAATTTGAAGGTTAGACGTGTTGTGCATTGTAGACTTTGGAACGGCATGCAATGAGGTGAATAGTTTATTATGAAGCTTTAGCAGAGTGTATTAAGCATTCCAAAGACTGATTTCTTTCATGCCCATGATAATAAATTCACTTTTCTCATGCAGTGAATTCACATGAGATTCATAGCCTCCTCATAAACCTTGTAGTAAATGTTTAACCTCGGATTTCAAATGCTATGGTACTTTTTATGATAATAAATGTTATCCCTCCGGGACTGTGAATTTGGTGATCATACATATTATTCCAGTTAGAGGCACCTTACCTCCCACATACAATATATGAAGTTTTGTTAGACTATTTGATTGCCTAACTTCATCAAGATTACTTTACTTTACTTCATCAAGATTACGTTACTATATACATGCATCCTATATTTATATACACAAGAATGGAATGTTTTTTTTTCCCTTTTTTTTTGCCTTAGTATGATTAAGCCTTAAAGAAAATCATGATTTTTTTTTAAAAATGAGAACGTTTTCTGTTCTTTCTCATTAATTAGGCTGACTTTTACTGTGGAATATTTTAACATATAATAAATAATTTGAATATTTAAGAGTATTTTTATTTGAATTAAACAATTTTTCTATTTCTTGAAAGAATATTATAATTCTGGATTCTCACATAAAATATGAAACATAGCACTTTTGGCTATGCTCCTTAGAAAATTAAAAATTCTGTACAATATTCATACCCTGTATAAGAATTCTATGTGCCAACATTCACATTCATGATCACGATCATCCTGTTGTTCGTAGATTGCCTTGAGCAGACACCAGTAACGTCTCCTTCGTCCTAGCCCTGAGATTTTATAGTGCCATATTCAAGGCTCTTTCAGGACTAGGAGAATGAGACCCATCATTGTTACTGGTATTTGGCATATTGGGTACGCCACAGGGAGTTTGCCAGACTCTTTCGTGTGGGCAGGTTACATTCGGTAGCCTGCCAGGTTGTCCAAAAGTAAGAATGAGATAAAAGATGTTGCACGGCCGTGAATGTGGCTGAGCACTTCCAGGAGCTGGGTTTTGTAGTCTCTGGGTCTTGGCCATTGATGTGATTCCCGGCGCCAGGGGCTGAGTTGGTGGGTGTGACCCCTGCCTACTGAAAGATGGAGGATCTGGGTGAAGGATGCTCAGCCCCAATCCAAGCAGGCTTGGAGATCTCAGCCCTGGGACCCGCATGCCTTTGTTCCTTTAATATGCCAACATTAAAGAAAATTATTATATTTTGTGAAATTCAGAAGAAACTGAATCCTGGTATATTCTTGAAATCTAAAATAAAAAACTATCCTAGAATTTAGTGCATGGAGAAACCCAACAAATTAATAAGCATTATAAATATAATAAATAAAGTTCCATTCAAAATATGCCTTGAATATTTAATATATGCAGGTAACTGTAAAATATAAAAGATTAATATAAATTACTATTTCTGCCATAATAGCCTAAATACTACTAATAAATAATAAGCAATAGCATTTTATTAAGGTACACAAAGCAAAAAAAAAACAGAAAAAAGCAATAAATAACAGGTTTTACTCTTGCTCTTTCTCTTTGTCTAGTTAACATATAATAAATTGGTTGCCAGATAATGTAGTATGTTATGTCTAGTCAGGGACAGTTTTTTTGCTTTGCAACCTACATATCCACAGAATGGTCCATGAGAGCAGAAGAAGGAAAATCTATGATGTATCAAACTGTGATTGAACCTTTGGGCTCAGGAATGATATACATCATTTTCACCTAAACTCACTGGCCAAAATGATTCTTTGGCTAGTCCTAACTTAACAGAAATAGAGATGTAAAGTTTTCTTATGAACGCCAAAGGAGAAAGCACCCAGAGGCCATGGAACTTTCTGCTGCATACACAATAGCTTTCATCTTGAAGGATAACCAGTAGACAAACATGGGTATGGAAGCAATACCTAAATAATTCATGTGAGGATGCGATTTTCAATGATAGTAAGAGTTATTTGCTTTTGAACTTAATATTCAAAGGAGGTCACTTTACTAGAAAAGAGAAGGTGAGATAAACCTAAGAAGGAATTATATGTTCCTGATGGAAACAAATAACTTTGTGCATATTCATCACTGTCTCAGGGAATGCATAGACATACAGATAAAACACATTAACAATATAAATATACACACATATATTTATCTCTGACTCTCTTTTGTCTTAAAGTGGTTCTCTGTCTTCATTGGTGTCAGTGGCTAGTGGTACTAGATCCCATTTGACATATTAATGTTGTTGTTTTATAATTATCCTACTTTATGTTCTGGTGAATAGACAGAGGCTTTTATTATGATAGCACAGCGGGTAGGGCGTTCGCCTTACAAGCGGCCAACATGGCCGACCCGAGTTCGATTCCTCCGCCCCTCTCGGAGAGCCCGGCAAGCTACTGAGAGTATTCGATATGCCAGACACAGTAACAACAAAGTCTCCAATGGAGACGTTACTGGGCCCGCTCGAGCAAATTTACTTTTTAATATTACTTGGTCACTGTCACTGTCCTCCCATTGTTCATCGATTTTCTCAAGTGGGCCCAGTAAAGTCTCCATCGTGAGACTTTGTTGCTACTGTGTTTGGCATATCGAATACATCACAGGGAGCTTTCCAGGCTTTGCCGTGCGGGCGAGATACTCTCGGTAGCTTGCCAGGCTCTTAGAGAGGGGCGGAGGAATCGAACTCAGGTGGACCATGTTGGCTGCGTGCAAGGCAAACACCCTACCCGCTGTGCTATTACTCTAGCCCAGTATTACTTTATCAGACTGTAAATGTATGTTTTAAGGTACAATTGTGCACTTTGATATTTTTGCTTTCTATGCATAATGCTATAATTTACATTCAGCATATGTTAATTTTGCAAAGTATTTTTAGATAAAATGTATATTAATTAATCAATAAATGATAACTGTATAAAAATTTCCCCACATCTCCTGCGCCTCTGCTTTTTTGTATCAGTAGGCGTGGCTCCATATCTCCTGATAGTTCGATTGACTTATCAAATGTTATACTATTCACAATTATGCTTCCGGATGCTGTATTAAAACTGACAGGTAAGGAAAAGAGGAACCCCTAGCCTAACTCTTCAGAGTGTTCCAGGAGGATCAACTACAAAGATTTACTCTCAGAATGGCAGGGACACTGCAAAACAACAGGGAAATTGTGTAGATGCCCACCAAGGTCCTTATGTTAAAAAAAATGAGTAAAAGAAGGCTCAAGCAACATTAATCAGCTCTGTCAACCTTCAGAAAATGACTTTCTTGACACCATATTGAGAATGTTTAAGGAGCTCAAAGAAATCTTGCACAGGTAGTCAGAAAGGCATAAGAAAATGTGAGAACTGAAATGAGAAAACTATTATCAGAAATGACAAAAGTGAAGGATATAGTCACTTAATCACTTAATCACTTAACTTCCCGTTAGTCGTCGATTTGCTCGAGCGGGCGCCAGTAACGTCTCCATTTGTCCCTGTCGCGTGCTAGTGTAGCCCAATGGCATCTCTTCGCTCCGGGAACATGGAGGGCCTCAAACCGATCGTTCATGATCTTGACAAAGAAGTCTGAAGGATATAGTAGCTAATGTAAATAACTCAATAGAAGGTTTGAGCAGCAGAATAACAACGGCTGAAAAAATGTTAAAAGTGAGATAGACGAAACATCTAGAAACAACAGGAGGTAGAAAAGGTCTGAAAAGAAATAAAGAGCATCTCAGAAAACGATGGAATGACTTCAAGAGGAACAATATAAGAATCACCAGAATGCCAGAGGAATAGAAAGGTGGATTTGATGAAGAAGTAATAGTCAAAGAAATCATAAATAATAATTTCCCAGAATTGAGAAACACAGCCAACCAAATACAAGAGGCCTGAAGGGTCCAATTAGACTCAAATAGGAAAACTGTGAGACACATCATGTTCAGAATGGCAAAAGCCACAGACAGATACTATTGAAAGCAGCAAGAACAATAAAGGAAATTACATACAAATAAACTTCATAAGATCCACAGAATACCAATTTAAAAGACCCTCTGAGCAAGAAGTGAATAGGGGCATATTATACACTGAAATGAACACCTCACCAAGAATACTCCATCCAGCTAGATTATCATTCAGATTAGAAAAAGTAATGCAGAGCTTCAAGGACTGGCAGTGGCTCAAGGAATTCACATCCTTGAAATCAGTTTTTCAGGAAGCATTAAAGTACCTTCGTTTAAAGATAAGACAAACCGCTCAGCATATAGCTCTGAGTTTGACACTCACTTGTGGTGCTCCTGGTTGCTTTCTACTAGATTAAGAAGGTATATTTACCATTAGTTTGTCAAAAAATTTTAGACATTTAAATTCAAAAAATTAATGTCTCATACATATTGAATGTTTTCTGTCTGTTCAGGTTTTTGCTTTTTAACATCCACAAAGATTTTTATCACAATATTTTAATTAATTCAGTCACTTAGTAATATAGGTAATGTAATATTTTGTGACATAAAGTCAATGTCCCTCACTTAAGATAAAACATACTTTTATAGGTCGATTCAAAGTTTCCTCTTAAAGCTTACTTAATTCTACCGGCTTTATTTAAGTCTACCTGTCTATGACATCTCAGTTTCATTGTGGAATATTTGTTTCCAATGAATAAGACTATAGGTTCCATAATTTATTTTTTGAATTGCTGAATTCTTACTTAGCAATGTAGCACAAATTGGCAGCTATGTTATACTTATTGGGGCAATATTTCAATGTAAGATAATTCCTCCCTCGATCTCATCCAGGTATCTGCCCCGTGGCAAGGCTCCTTCCTGGAGCCATGCGTCTAAGTAGACCCCCCCAGGGCAGCCGGTTTTCATCCTTGATCTGCGGGGGACAGTAATTGAGACACACATCACACAGCCAAAGCTGAACCATTTCAGGCACCCTCTGCTCATCTCATCCAGGTACCCGCCCAGTGGCAGGGCTCTTCCCAGACCTTATTCTCCCCCTCCATATCCCATAGGAAACATAAGTTACCCTCTTAGTTGGAACTTTCACAAGGTTAGCTTAACCACAAGAAACACATTAGCCAATAATTCATTAATCCCACCTCAATTAATAATGCATCATAAGCAGAATAGTAACAGTGAGCATGAAGGACTAAACCACACAGGTCACAATGGTAAAGCAACAGAGAAGCCCACCAAGCTTACTTATTAAAGAAGGTAGTGTAGAAGACTCCAACAGTAATAAAGTGTCTGACAACGTCTCTGACAAGGAATTTAGAAGGGAGCTACTGAGGATGCTTAGGGAGCTAAAAGAAACAATGGAAAGCAATGCCAATAAAATACAAGAGGAATTGAAGTTAGAAATGTAGAAAATGCAAGCAAAATTATAAACGGAAATGTCAAACCTGAAAAACCTGGGTGACAAATTGAAAAACTCTGGAAGGCCTCAGGCTGCTGAAGACAGAGTCAGTGAGCTCGAAGATGAAGTTCAGAGACTCTCCAGAAAAGAAGCAGAAAATGAAAAAGAGACTCACAATCCGGGAACAGATGGAAAGAGAAGATCGTGATGAAACTAAGAGGCGTAACATAAGAATTATTGGAGTCCCAGAGGGACAGGAAGAAAACCCTGATGAAGACATTGCAACAACGTTCCTAGAGCTGAAGAAAACATGTACCACATTCAGGAGGCCCGAAGGGTACCAGCTAAAATAAATCCAAATAAAAATACCCCAAGACACATCCTTATCAAAATGACCAAAACCTTAGATAGAGACAAAATTCTGAAAGCAGCAAGATCAAAGAAAGAAATTGCCTATAAAGGAACATCCTTAAGATTCACAGTCGATTTGTCTGATGAAACCTTCATGACCTGAAAACAGTGGTGGGATATAGTGAAAAAACGCAATGAAATAAATGCTTCACCAAAAATACTTTATCCAGCGAGACACTCATTCATAACAGAAGGAACAACACACAGTTTCACAGACAAACAACAGCTCAGTAACTTCATAGACTCAAAATCATGGTTACAAGAACAACTAAATGGGCTGCTTTAGGACAAACAGGCCCTTCTAATACACCAAATCTCAGAAGAAAAATGGGGCAAAACCCTATAACAATAATCTCTTCAACATCAATGTACTAAACACACCAATTAAAAAAACATAGTGGGAGGATGGATTAGAAAATTGAACCCACCATTCTGCTACCTGCAAGAAACACATCTCAACAGTCAGAGCAAACACAGGCTCAAACTCAAAGGCTGGAAAACATTCTTACAGGCAAACAACTCACAAAAAAAAGCTGGGGTAGCCATCCTAGTATCAGACCATATTGATTTCAAACTGAAGAAGGTCACAAGAGACAGTGAAGATTATTTTTTATTGATCAAGGCATCTGTACAACAGGAATAATTAACAATACTAAATGTATATGCACCTAATTGAGGGACCAGGAAAGTACTTAAAACAGCTACTCGTGCGCCAGCATGCCTGCCTGGAGGGGAAAGGGTGTTGACCCACTCACCTGCTCCTCTCTGGAAAGAAAGATGGCGGCCGCACAGGAGCCTTGTGGACAGCAGGTTTGAGCCGGCGGTGGGAGCGGCAGGGACCTCATGGGAAGGGGGGCATAATGGGCCGTCCTTCACACCCGACCTAGGTCGCCAGCTGCCCCCCACAAGCGGCTCTCCGGCACGGCCACGGCCCCGGAGGCACAAGGACTTAGCACAGAGAGCCACCCGCTTGGAGCAGAAAAGCAAATGGACTATGTGTTAAACCGCGCCAGCATGCCTGCCCGGAGGGGAAAGGGTGTTGACCCGCTCACCCGCTCCTCTCTGGAAAGAAAGATGGTGGCTGGCCGCATGGGAGCCTTGTGGACAGCAGGATTGAGCCGGGGGTGGGGGCGGCAGGGACCTCATGGGAAGGGGGGCGTAATGGGCCGTCCTTCACACCCGACCTAGGTCGCCAGCTGCCCCCCACAAGCGGCTCTCCGGCACGGCCACAACTCCAGAGCACAAAAACCAATCTCTTAACTATCTAACTTTTAATAGAAATTCTTCCAGGGTTAATAAGTAAAATAGCAGAAATCCAAAACTGCGCGGCCGCGACATCATTTTATTCTTAAACCAAGTTATAGAAAGCAAATCATTTCACAACGCTGTTTCAGCATGTCTGATTGGGGGGGGGGGGGGTTCGTGAACTGTAAACAATAATTGTGCATCTTCTATCGAAACAATGTATCTAGTCAAAGTAGATAGAGTATTAACTAGAACTCATCTGCCTCACAGGAATTGGGAGGGGTGAGAGGTGGGGTTCTATTGGGGTTCGCGGTTAAAAATAAGTATTGGTAAAGGGAAATGTGTTTGATATTTACATGACTAGACCTAAATCCGAAAGCTCTGTAACTTTTCCCACAGTGATTCAATAAAGAAATAAATTATACAAAAAAAAAAAAACAGCTACTCGTAGACTCAGAGAAAGACATCAATAGCAACACAATAGTAGTGGGAGATTCAACACCTGATAGATCAACCAGACTCAAGCTTAACAAGGACATACTTCATTTGAGGGAAGAAATGGAAGAAAGGGACTTAGTAGATATATACAGGACACTTCATCCTCACAAAGCTGAATACACATTCTTCTCAAGTGTACATGGAACATTCTCCAAGATAGACCACATGCTGAGCCACAAAACATACCTCCATAAAATTAAGAAGATAGAGATTGTATCAACAATTTTCTCAGACCATGTTGCACTGAAATTAGAAGTAAATCACACACACAAACAGAAAACTAAATAAAACACCTGGAAATTAAACAGCTCACTATTGGAGAACGAGTAGCTTAGAAAGAAAATCAAAAAAGAATCAAAAGATTCCTGGAAACAAACAAAAATGAGCATACAAGTTACCAAAATTATGGGATACAGCAAAAGCTGAGTTAAGAGGAAAGTTTATAGCTCTACGACCAGTCCTTAGGAAGGAGGAGTGAGCCCACATAAATAACCTAACCTCAAAGCTTAAGAACTTGGAGAATGATCGACAAAAGGAGCCCAGTCCAAACAAGAAGAAGGAAACAATAAAACTCAAAGCACAAACTAACAAGATGGAAACCGAAAAAATCAATCCGAAAGATCAATGAAACCAAGAGCTGTTTCTATGAGAAAATAAACAAGATTGAAAAGCCTCTGTAAGACTGACAAAGAAAGGGAGAGAGAAAAACCTAATAAACTGAATCAAAAATGAAAAGGAGACATTACAACAGAAAATACAGAAATTCAAAGAATCCTCAGGGAGTACTTTGAGAAGCTTTCTACCATGAAACACGAAAACCTCGAGGAAGTGGATAAATTCCTAGATTCCTATAGCCTCCCAATGCTGAACCAAGAAGACCTGGAATACTTGAACAGACCTATCACCATCAAGGAAGTTGAAATGGCAATAAAAAGTCTCCCCAAGCACAAAAGTCCTGGCCCGGATGGATTCACTAGTGAGTTCTTCCAAATTACTCCCAATCCTTTTTAAGCTTTTAGATTAAATTGAAGTATCAAAAACACTTCCGAAGAGTTTCTATGAAGCAAATATCACCCTGATACTAAAAGCAGACAGAGATACCATAAAGAAAGAGAATTACAGGCTGATATCCATGATGAACTAAAAATGGAGCTTCCACATCACCCTGCAATACCAATTTCTGGGAATATATCCTGAGGTTGCAAAAAAGCACAGTAGAAACAACGTCTGCACCTATATGTTCATTGCAGCACTTTTCACAATAGCCAAAAGAACCCAAATGCCCTAGAACAGATGACTGGTTAAAGAAACTTTTGGTACATCTACAAAATGGAATACTATGCAGCTATCAGGAGAGATGAAGTCATGAGTTGAGCTTATAAATGGATAGACATGGAGAGTATCATGCTAAGCGAAATGAGTCCGAAAGAGAGGGACAGGCATAGAAGCACTGCACTCATTTCTGGAGTATAAAACAACATAACATGCGGCTGACACTTAAGGATAGTAGATAAATGGGACAGGTAGATTGCTCCATAGCTGAAAGCCTGCCTTATGAGCAAAGGGAAGAAGGCAGCTGGAATAGAGAAGGGATCACTAAGAAACAGGTGGCTGCAGGAATCGGTTGTGGTGAGAGATCTGTGCAGAAAGTAAAGGACCGAACATGAAAACCTCTTAGTGTTATCATGAGAGGTTTGCATTATGTATTGCAAACCATAATGCCCAAAAGTAGAGATAGATTATGGGGAATAATTTCTGCCATGGAGGCAGGGGGAAGGTGTGAAGGTGGGGAGGTATACTGGGGATATTGGTGGTGGGGAATGTGCACTGGTGGAGGGATGGGTATTTGATCATTCTGTCACTATAACCCAAATATGAAAGTTTGTAACTATCTCATGGTGATTAATAAAAAAATGATAATTCCTTCCTCTGAGAACTATCTACCATATTTGCTGTTAATTTATTATATATATGTACATATATATATATTACTTTATCTTAATATGCTGTATTTAAATATAAGGTAGATAAAATATTTTAGATACCTATGAGTTCTAATATCATATTTTTGAGTAAAGTTTTTATGTCTCTAAACACTAAATTCTATCTATTCAGCTCTAGTCATTCAGACCTGTTGAAAATGCCCTAGAAATGTTCTGTTCTCTCTTGTATAACTTCTCCAAATGCATTTTTCCCCTCAGGGCAGATTAATTTTCCCATCTCTTCTGTTTTAACTAACTCCTAAAATGGCATAGGAAACTATCCATGATTCCAAACCCTGGCTAAGATGCTGACTGTTAAATCTCTCAATACCCCAAGCATTCCAATTTTCACCTTGTACTGTAATTTTCTGTATATTTCTTTGTCTTCCCAGTTGGGCTATGCACAGTAATGAGAGTGTTAGTCATTCTTATATCCCTGAACCTAGCATGACACATAAACCTTGGAAGGACCAATAAATATCTAATGACAATGGATAAAGCACATTAATGTTCTATGCTGTATTCCCTCTTGAGGCACACTATCACTTAATTCAAATGTTCCTCTTGTGATTTATAATCATTGTTAATCAATGCTATTCTACTGGGCAAAAGCTATATATGAAGTCAAATTGTCCCTGAGAGAAAAACAATGTGTATTCAAGCAATTGAGAACATGAAATCCTGAATCCAGGCTGATGTGTATTCTTATAGATTTCAAATGATAATGGTTAATTGAAAATATGTTCATTCTTCCAGTAATTATGTTTTTCTCCAGTTTTATGTATTAAACTATCATTGATGTATAACTTGTTTATATTGTACAATGTGATTATCTGATAAACATATATTATTAAATTATAAATGTTCATTGACATCTCCACTCCTCTAAAATTGCTAGGTTTTTCATCAGTGACAATGTTATTTACTTTCTTAACAACTTTGAAGTAAAATTGCTAGTTTTTTTTCACCAGTGACAATGTTAAAAATTTACTTTCTTAACAACTTTGAAGAATATAATATTGTTAACTATAGTCATCAAGATGTTTGTTAGATCTCCTGAGCTTATCCTCTTAATATTTTTCAATTATTTGGTTTGGTGTCCATCTCTGATAGTTTTTAGTTCCTTCCCCTAGTTCTCTGCTCAGGGATCACACTTGGTGGGCTTGCATGTGTCCATATGCAGTGCTGGGAACTGAACCAGAGTTGGCTACTGGCAAGACATTACATTCAGCACTATCTCTCCAGCACCACAAACAGATTCTCTGATAACTGGAACTACAATTCTATTCCATGTTCCTAGGTGTATAACTTTATTGGAAGACATATAGTATTTTTCCGACTGACTGACTTAATTTCGCATAATGCTCTCAATGTGAATCTCGTTCCTATATTTTTGTATTGCAAAATTTTTTCTCATGGATGAATTATATAGTGCTATACTTGTATTTTTTTAATTCATAATGATTTTTTTATTCTATTTCTTCAACATTTGGCTGTTCATGAATATTCACTGTCTTATTTGCTCTCTCTTTTTCAATACTGTTCTTTAATTTTCATGTATTTGTGAATTTTTCAGAATTCCTTCTGTTATTATTATTTAATACCATTGTGGTAAAAACATATTTGATATAATTTTATGTTGCTAAATTTTCTAAGACATGTGGCCAATCTTGGGGTTTATCTCAGAATATCTTTTGTGTGTAATGTTTATAAAATGTCTTTTAGATTCAATTAGTCTACTCAGTCACACTCAATTTAAGACCTGTGTTTTATGATTGCTTTTCCCTTTGGGTATATATCTATTGTTGAAAGCGAAGCGAAGTGTAAAAACTCTGATCAGTATTGTCTTTCAGTTGCTGTTTTCCCTTTAAACTGTATTATTTGTTTAGTATAATTAAATACTCTGATGTATTTAAAACTATGAAATCTTCCTGATTAATTTTACCCCTTTATCATAACATGGGGCTAGAGCTATAGCACAGCAGGTAGGGCGTTTGCCTTACACATGGCCGACCCGGCTGAACGGAGTTCGATTCCCCTGCCCCTCTTGGAGAGCTCGGCAAGCTACCAAAAGTATCATGCCCGCATGGCAAATCCTGGTAAGCTACCTGTGATGTATTCAATATGCCAAACACAGTAAATAACAAGTCTCACAATGGAGACATTACTAGGATCGCTCGAGCAAATTGATGAACATCCGGAGGACAGTGCTACAGTATCATAACATGATCACTTTTTTGGCCTCTTTCTTTTTAAATCATTCTTTACATAGTGTATGATACCAAAAACAATATGACTATAGCATGCAATTATTTTTTTTGCATGAAATATCTTTCTCTATTGTTTTAATGTGTGTGTGGTGTGTGTGTGTGATGTGTGTGCATGTATGTGAGTGTGTGTGTGTGTGTTTTTAATCTACATGATTTACAAATACAGTTTCAGGTATACAATGTCCCAAGTCCAATCCCACCACCAGTATCAACCTCCCTCTGATAATTGTTTCTAGGTTCCCTTTGCCCACCTCTCCCCACTCCTTCACAAGCACACATTTTTGTATAATTCTAAAACTTCTGGTCCCATGCTTACAGACAGTTATGTTGGCTTTAGTGTTTAGGCATATTCTCAGACCTCACCACTCCAGAATTGATATCTAAGGCCCCTGATCCTTCTTGCCTCTGTTTTACCTCCAGTTTACCTCTTGTTACTTTTCCTCTCTATTTAGGATACATAAAAGACAAGGATTTCTCTTTATTACTAAAATGAATTTCTGAAAAGTACCCAGTAAGATAACTTCAGTGGGCATTATTTTTCCTATTAGCATTTGAATATATCACCTCAATATCTCTGGGTCTACAAAGATTTTGCTACAAAATTCTATTCGCACGAAGTTATGGGAGTTAATTTATATGTGAATTTCTTTTTCACTGATTTAATTTTTCTTTGTCTTTTAGTTAGATAGACAGAATGGCATCTTTAACTCCCAAGAAACTTCAATGAGCTTGGTTATCGTGTCGATACGGTCAGTCGTGCTGAATCCTTTTTGGAACCCAGCTTGCTCGCATAGTTGTGATTCATCTAGTGTTCTGCCAATCCTGTTCAGGACGACTCAAGTGAACAACTTGTAGATGACAGACAATAGGCAGATCGGGCGGTAGTTGCCAATTTTGTGGATGTCTCCCTTCTTGTACAGAACCTTGTATTCAGACAGGTAGTGTGTGAAGAGCCGAGACAGTGTATTGATGAATACCAATGGCATACTCATCAGGTGTTCGAGTTTGACCTTGTCTGGGCCTGGTGCTGTTGGCTTCTTTGCTGACAAAATGGCAAGTCAGATTTCGGAAGGGAGAACCTTGGGAACGACATATCCATACTGCAGAATTTTGTATGTTGGCAGGTGTATGTGGCTATTGAAGAGATCCAAGTAGAAGTCATGAATAATCTTCTCCATTGACCTTCTGGAAGATGTGATAGATCCATCAGGACATCAGAGGGCAGTCATCTTGGTCTTGTAGTTGGCAAATGACAGCCAGGTATTGCGAATGCTTTTCCTGGCTTCTGCTGCATCTGCCACCACTGCTACTCTTCTGTCTTTGAGGTCTTCCTTTATTGCTTCTCTGCACTGTTTTGCAAGCTCAGATGTTTGCTTGCAATTGCCTGAGGCTTGTGCCAAGCTCAAGAGTTTTCAAAGACAGGCATCTTTTTGTGGCTATCTTTCTCTTGGCTTTCTTCGCACAGTCATGGAAGTGCAGAACCAGTCAATTGTATTCTTCATCAATGTTGTCAATGATGGCATCTTTCCATGTTGCCACAATAGTGCCAAAGAGCTCCCAGTTGGTGGTCATTCTGGGAGTTCTCTTCTTAAACTTTGCAGCCCTTTCCCCCTGCTCTGTGACATAGAATTTTGCATGAAGGAGATGATGGTCCGAACCCATTTGGAATTTTGGGACAACAGTGACATGGGTCAGGCAAAACTATCGATTGAATATGATGTGGTTAATTTCATTGTGGAACCATCACCTGGGAAACTCCCAAGTCCAATGTTTAGATTCAGCCTTCTGGAACTGTGAGTTACCATGGATGTTCTTGGTGGAAATGATGAACTCAGACAGTCTCTCACCCTGTTTGTTCAATTCTAGGCCATGGCTCCCGATGTGGAGTTCTTTGACTGACCCTCTCAAATAACCAACAATCATCTTGTAGAAGGTGTGGTCTTCTTTATAGAACTTCTCCAGCTCCATGTAGAACTTCTCAATTTCTCCTTCATTATGATTGGATGTTGGTGTGTTGAAAACGAAGATAGAAACTGCCAGAAGTGAGCCATGTCTATTCAAGTGCAATCGTCTGATTCAGGTTGTTAGGCATTTGAATGAATCATGCTTATGGCCAAGTTTGTGTTGACAAGGACAACCACCAACGCCTCTTTTGTTGCATGTTCCAAGGAACAGTTCTTCTCCAGTGCCTAAAACAGCATGATGTGATTGATGCCTTCTGGTCTCGGTCAGACCAATGATGTCGTACCTGATCTTTCACGCTTGTACCATCAGGTCCTCAATGGATGCATCCGATGCCAGCGTACTTGCATTGAAAGTACAGACAGTCATTTTTGTCTTTCTTCATTTTGGCAGCCTAGTTCAGCCTCATCCTTCTTTAATGCTGCCATATTGGTAGCTCTTTTAAGGTCAGGGCAATGAGGCCCATTGTAATTACTGGTATTGGCATATTGAATATGCCACAGATATCTTGCCAGGCTCTGCCATGTTGGCGGGATACTCTTGGTAGCTTGCCATGCTCTCCAAGAGGGATAGAGGCTATTAGAGAAACCTCTAATCTCCCTTGCAAGTGTCCTCATTGTTTAAACCATATTTGAACCCTATAAAATATGGTGCTGCAAACCTCCAAGATGGGTAGTGTCTTATAATGTGTCCATGATGGAAAGCGTCCTGGAGTGTGATGGCGGTTGGGTAGTGGAGGTAATGGAGGTTTGCCAGTGAGGTATTTATCTGGTACCCGTAGGGTGGGGGTGCTGTGTGGAATCCCTGGGTCATGGTTGGTGGAAGTAGACAGGGCAGGATAGGGTGGGGCTCTTGATTTTAATCCCTTGGTCACCTGAGGTTAGTGGGAGCAGGCAGAGGATCTCTGTTCCCAGGTCTGTTGAGCCTGCAATCCAAGGTCTCTGAGTTGAGATTCTGTTGAGATGGAGCAGTCATCAAAGCCCTAGCCAAACAGTGCATTCAAACTCAATACATCAGAATCCTCTGTGAGCTGTATTATGGATTCACTACCAGGATCTCACCATTCTACAGGTAAGTGATCATTGATGTGAGAGGGATTCAGCAGGGCGATACCATTTCACCAAAACTCTTCAGTGCCACCCTGGAGAACGTCATGTGACAACTGGAATCGGAAGGAATGGGAGTGAAGATAGATGGTCGGCAACTAAACCACCTCCGCTTTACTGATGACATCGTTCTAATAACAACAAACATTAGGCAAGCGACACAAATCCTAGCCGACTTAGACCATTAGTATGGAAAGGTTGGACTACAGCTGAATCTCATGAAGACAATGTTTATGAGAAACAGTTTCGTTCCTGAAGTTCCATTGACTCTCAATGGAACAAACATCTCCGAATGCAACAGTTATGTGTACCTAGGTAGAGAAGTCAACATGACGAATTGACCTGGCACCTGAGTTACGCAGGAGGAAGAGTGTGGCTTGGAACACTTTCAAGAGCATCAAAGAAGTAGCTAAGAGGACAAAGAAACTTTGGCTCCGGGCACATCTCTTTGAGTCTGCTGTTCTTCCTGCATTAACATACACCTCAGAGACCTGGACCCTACGAAAACAGGATGAGAACGCTATTTGGGTCTCCCAAAGAGGAATCGAAAGAGCTATGCTTGGAGTAACCCACTTCACTCAAATGAGAGAAAGAATCCGGAGTTCCGAACTCCATCGATGATCAAGAATCAGGGACATTGTCTGGTTTGCCAAGGCTTCAAAAATCAGATGGGCTGGACACGTAATGAGATTTGGAGATGACCGCTGGACTAGAGCCATTATGGACTGGATTTCATGGGACGTCAAAAGATCACATGGCCGCCCACCTGTGAGGTGGTCAGACTTCTTTGTCAAGACCCTTAACGATCTGTTTGAGGCTCTTCTTATTCCTAGACTGAGCAGACACCATGGGGCTATACTAGCACACAACAGGGATGAAGGAGATGTTACTGATGCCCACTCAAGCAAATCAGTGAGTAACGGGATGTCAAGTGATCAAGTGATCAAGTTTATTTAGATATATTTTTATAACATATCATCAAGAATGTCTTCTCAGACAAAATATTTGAGAACTTGAATTGCAAGAACTTCGATATTCAAATGTTCAGTTTGGAAGGGTTTCAGTCATTGTTTCACTTCTTTTTTCAAATTTTATAACATCACAATTTTTAAAAATTATTATTTCTGTACCATGCTTTTTCGCATTAGAGACTTCAATGAGAATTTTTTCTCTTAGCATTTTCTGTTTGTCAACATATTTTCTTTGTCAACTAAGCATCAACATAGAATTTATAATATTTTGATATAGCTAATAAAGTAAACTCTTTTCTTAATTAAACATATTAATATTCTAAGTCTCTACAGGCTATTCCTCTTGGTATTTATGTGCCAGTAACATGAAGTGTTGGCATTTTCTAATTATAAAGATTTCACAAGACATGTAAACATCAGTAACAGGTAAAAACTGTACATAGGAGAAACTTTTTTAAAAATTCAAGCATTACCAATTTTCTTCTGTATGTCCCTTTTTTCATCATCCCCAGGGCAAACATAAAATGTCTATTACATATTGATATTCATAAAACAGATGCACTTTGAGTTAAATATTAAGAAAAAACCTTATAAATGTTATATGATTTATAAATACAAGACTGTGGGAAGTTTAGCTAGCCAGATTTTAATCATATAATTTCTTTTCTTTATTCATTTTTGGCTCCAGGAATTGTTCAATCCCTCATACATGCAAAGTGTGTTTTCTCCTACTAAACTGCATGCCTGGCCTCATAATGTCTTTATATAATTCTTTTCAAAATTTTTACTAACAGATTAAGTTCTAAAAATAACCAGGTAATTAAGAAAAGGGGTGTATCTCACCAATGAGCTTATCTGTTCCTTCTTCCTTACTGGGAGTTAAATGGGATAACAGAACAAAGGCAAAGAGGTGTGTAATCACTTCTCAAGGTATGAAGTCAGAAAGGTCAGTCTCCATAGCAACTCCTGTTTCTTTAAATAAGTCATCTGTCCATTCCTCCATCTCATCTTCTTGGACTCCAGTAATACATAGCTTGCTTCCTCTAATGATATCTGATAGCTAATGTAGTTGTCAATACTTTTTATTCCTTTTACTTTTACCCATCTGATTGCATATGACCTGTGTATAGTTCAATTCTTTCTCTGAATGGTTGAGTCAGCTGTTGTTTTGCTCAGCTGAGTTATTGTATTCTTCATACCTCGCATTTGGATTTTTTTTATTTTGATGATTTCTATTTCTTTACTGAACATCTGTTTTTGTTTATGCAATTTTCCTAATTTCATCTATTGTCTATCTGGATTTTCTTACAGTTCATGAGGTTCATTTAAGAGTATTACTTTGAATTATTTGCCAACAGGCACACATATTTCCATTTCTTTAGGGTCAGTCACTGGATCTTTATTAGTCTCTTTGGTGGTGTCGCATTTGCTTGCCTACTCGTAGTTCTATGGCATCATGATGGTATTTGTGAATTTGACACTGTAGATCTCTTTCCAGTCTTTGCTGAGTAACTTCATTAGGGAAAATGCATCATCAGTCAATCAGTTCAGATTCTGGCTTGTGTTCCTGAGTAAACTTCTTTGAGATACTTGAATGCTCAGTTTTGGTGCCTGAGTCAGAACACAGGCAGATTTGATGCTTGGCTCTCCAGTGACATACCTATTTTTTGGGTCTGGAATGATAGGCCAGAATCTGGAGTCACAGAGAAAACAGGGAGCCTTGGTCTCTGGGAATCAGCCTGAGGAGGGTCAAAAGATAGGATCTATGCGGCTGGATCCCAGCTATTGGTTCCAGCAGGACAACATGCAGAGTTGATTGGTACAATCCTGAGTTCTGACTTTATGTGGTTGATTGGGAACCAGGGGTCATGGGAGCATCCCATGATCTTTTACGCTCCATAGGAGTTGAGCATCCTGGGAGCTTCAAAGCCATGGAAGTCAGTAAGTGTTTGCGTAAGAGAGATTATTGCATTCTGGGAGCTTGGTAGACAGAAATCAGCAGACACTGGGCCGTGCTGAAATCCCAGACTTGGAAAGTTTCTAGGAAGTCCCGGATGCCAGGGATCTTCTGGCACCATGGGAACTAGATAACATTAGCACGGAGTGGGAAGCTGGTATGTGTGATGTCCTCCAGGATTATTGTCATGGGCAATTCTTTGGACTTTCAGACCAAGAATGTTCTGGGTAAACTTGGGTACTGTATTCACAAACTTAGAGAACTGCCTCACATTACTAGAGCTTGTATGCTATGTGAGTGGTTTGTCTCTGGGATCTACCTTTAATCAGTCTTACTGCACTCCCTTCTCCCAGGGGGTCCCTATATGCACTGGACTGTCAGTATTTGAGAGAAGCAGAGATTTAATTTTTCTTTTACATATTATTTATTTTCTTTCTGCAATTCAAGTTCTTTTTTTCTGTGTCCCACCAAGTTACTGCAATCCCTCATTCCTTTGAATGCATTTATAGACACAAATAATTTTCCAAACATGTGTTCAGATAGCTTTCCAAATATATGTTTGGAATGTGATAGGAACAGTACTAAATCCCTATGATGTTATTTTGCTGATATCACTCATAGGCAATTCTGGAAAAAAAAGGCAATGTGAGATGTCAAGAGTTTTAAAGCTTATAGTTCTAACATGCTATAAAATTTATAAATCTATTATGAAAATATTAGAAAAAAATCAATATTAGTTTTATAAACTGAGATAAATTTAAAATGAAATTGTTAAAATAATAAACAAGTCGGTAAGAACATAAATATAGTAGAGCTCTCAGAAAATCAAAGAAAAATAAAGTTTAATGTACATTAACTTTTACATATTCTTTTGTTTTAACATATAGTTAGGACAAACATTTATTTTTAAGATGGATAAATACAATCTATAATATTCATTATTTACTATTCCAAATTATATGGAGAAGGCAGAGTTACTGATATAATAATTATTGCCTTAAGGACGGAAAACAATCATGCTTATTTCACAATGATATTAATAATGATCAAGAAAGCAAGTATATGGGGGTATGGTGCCGCCAGCAGGCCAATCTGTACCTATGAGGTGAGTGCATCAGCAGCCTGATGGCAATGTCAGACTTTCAGATACCCCAAAATTGCTGCTGTGTCTTTGGCCAGACCCCAAAAACTTGGGGCAAAGTTTACCAAGAAAGTAAACGGCCAAAAGTTAGGTATGTGGGAGACACACCCACAAACCACCTCCGGCTCAGCTATATAATTGGAGGCATGGCCTCTCTGGTTCCTGATTGAACTGCTTAACAGCCATGATCCCAGAGTCTCAGAAACAAATCTCGGAACCCAAAGGCTTTTGGAGGAAATGCATCCTGTTTCTGCAGTACTGGTGCTGAGCCACTCCAGGTGGGAATAGGTTTCGTGCCTTGGCCTGTTCCCCCTGGCGGCCTGGTGACCACCATCCTCCAGAGGCCACTGGACAGCCAGGTTTGAGCTTGCAGTGACGAGACACACAGGGCCTCACCACATGGGGGTGGAGCCAACTCATTCTCCCCATCCCAACGAGCACCCGACTTGCTGCCTACAAACGTCCTCTCTGGCCCCTGATCTAGCTGATTAATAGCCATGATACCAGAGACTCAGAAACAAATCTTGAAACCCAGCAGCTTTTGGCAGAAATGCATCTGAACTGCATACGAGGTGGCTGCCAGCTCAGAGCTTATTGGAAAGCCAGATATGAGGCGGCGATTACGGGGGAACTGCAGTCTCATGGGAAGGGGGGTTGTACCAGCTCCTCCTTCACACCCTACTGAGGTCACGAGTTGCCCCCCACAAGCACTCTCTGGCACGGCCATGGCTCTAGAGGCAAAAGGACTTAATCCAGAGCCCGAAAGCTTGTGGCAAAAAAGTGAATGGACCATGCATTAAACTACAGTGCCATGTCTCCCTGTGAGGGAAAGGGTGTTGCTCCCTTCCGCCTCTTTCCCCCCTGGCAGCAAGGTGGCCGCCACCTCAGAGCGTATTGGAAAGCCAGGTATGAGCCAGTGGTGACGGGGCAACTGCAGTCTCATGGGAAGGAGGGCGGTACTGGCTCATCCTTTACACCCTACCAAGGTCATGAGTTGCCCCCCACAAGCGGTTCTCTAGCATGACCATGGCTCCAGAGGCAAAAGGACTTAATCCAGAACCTGGCAGCTTGCAGCAGAAAAGTAAATGGACCATGCGTTAAACTACGGCACCGTGCCTCCCCAGGAGGGAAAGGGTGTTGCTCCCTTCCACCTTTTTCCCCCTGCAGCAAGGAGGCCGCCGCCTCAGAGCTTATAGGAAAGCCAGGTACGAGCCGATGGTGACAGGGCAACTGCAGTCTCATGGGAAGGGGGCGGTACCAGCATGTCCTTCATGCCCTACCAATGTCACGAGTTATCCCCCACGAGCGGCTCTCTGGCACGGCCATAACACCAGACACACAGAAACCAATCTTGTCATTATCTGGCTCTTTACAGAAATCCAAAATCATGGCCGTGTGACATTATATGATTCTCATAACCAGCTATAGAAAGCAAAATGTTTCACAAAACCTTTTCAGCAATTCTGATTGTTTGGGGGGAAATTCTAAACAATAATGGTGAATCTTTTGTCGAAATAATGAATGTAATCAATGTAGAGAAGAGTGAAGTAGAAATCATCTGCCTTACAGGCATTTGGAGGGGTGGGGGGGTATACTGGTGTTCTTGGTGGTGAAAAATGAGTACTGGTAAAGGGAAAGGTGTTTGAACATTGTATGACTGAGACTTAAACCTGAAAGCCTAGTAACTTTTCCCACAGTCATTCAATAAATAAATATAAAAATTAAAAAATTAAGGTGGAGTTCATGCCCAATTCAATCAGTTAATCGGTGGCTGAATAAATAGCAGTACTCCTACAAAAAAAAGGCAAGTATAAGAATTTTAGAATTCTGAAAATCTCATCTTTTACCCATTAAAACAAAAAAATGTAAAGAGAGCTGTCGATTTGCTCGAGTGGGCCCAGTAACATTGTGAGACTTTTTACTGTGTTTGGCATATTGAATATGTCACGGGGAACTAGCTAGGCTTTGTCGTGTGGGCGAGATACTCTGAGTAGGTTGCCGGGCTCTCTAGAGGGCTATCTTTCAAAATTATGCAATATGTTCAATTTATAGCATTTCAAGATTGAAATGTAAATGAATCCATGTTTATCAAATGTATGAAAGCAAATGTATATTTGCTATGAATAATGAAATGGGACAAAGCAATTTGAAAGAATAGACAAAATAGAGATAGAAAGTGACAAAAATATTAGAATGTATGTCATATTTTATTGACAGTGATGCTCATTTTATGCTCCTTTCTGGGAGAAGCAGCCATGAGTTCTGGAGGGTGGCCAGTGAGGGAATTATCTGGTGCCGGCAGGGAGTGGCTTATGGGTATGACCCCTGGGTCACCGGAGACTAGGGGAAGCAGGCAGAGGATCTCTGCTCCCAGGTCCTATGGAGCCCAGAGTCCAACGATGAATATAAAAGAGATAGTAGAGGAGATAGTACAGGGTCAAACATTTGCCTTGCATGTGACTGATCCGGGTTCAATCTTTTACATCCCATAAAGTCCCCCCCCCCCCCGCCCCGCCAGCACCACCAGGAGTGATTCCTGAGTACAGAACCAGGAGTAACCTCCAAGAATTGCTGGGTGTGCCCCCCCCCAAAAAAAACACTAAAAAATCCTACCATTAAATATATATAAAGCAAAAAAGGTTACATATTAAAAGACTACATATCAGAAATGTATTCGAAGAGCAGCTCCAATGTCAATGGAAAAAGAGTAAACAAATGAGATCATATTAAATATAAAACTTTATGCACAAGAGAATAATATACCAGGAAAATAAAAAGAATTCTTAGTTACTGGGAGAAGATATTTGTATGAGGTCTATTTGATAAAGGATTCACATTCAAAGAATAAAGAACTGATACATCCCAAACTGCAAGCAACCAAAGCAAATAAATGGGGAGAAACCAGAATAAACACTTTCCAAAAGGAAAAATACAGATAAGTGACTCACAGACATGAGAAAAGGAAGCACAGCATTAGATACTAAAGAAATACAATTCAAAAGCAAAAAATATTAACTCATACCAGTTAGAATGCCTATTATTAAAAATACTGTAAACAAAAAGGTAGACAAAAAAAACTTCTGGTATATTGTTTTGAGAATATAAATTGTTATAACCTTTGCAGAAAATTGGGTGAATAGACCTCAAAAACAAAATATGGTATAGACAAACATTAATTAAAAAAAATAGTTGTACCCTTATTTTCTTAGCATCCACAATAACCCAAATATAGAATAAACATAAATGACTCTAGATAAAGAAATGGTGGCATATATACTCAATAAAATATTACTTTGCCATTTAAAAGAAAGATAAAGTTGTGTTTTTATGGCAGAGATGAACAAAATTCGAGGTGTTTGTATTAAATGAAGTGACTAAAAGGCAGTTGCTGGATGTTTTATACAATATATGGAATATAAATAATCAAAGCAAATAAACTGGCATGAAAACGAAACAAATTCCACAACTCAGTAAAAGCAATGATGGTGACCAGTGAAGAAGGGAATGAAGAATAACAAAAAGGGTCTTTTTGATAGTGGGATGTCATTTGTTGGTGGTAGGGATTAAGTATTACCAACATACAAAGATGTGAAACTAAATTCCTGAAATTTTATAATGTAAACATGATTAAATCTATAGAAACTCTTCGTAGACAACTTACCAGGTTTGCAAAAACAAACGGAAAATTTATCTTTCAAATATTTATAAACCTTTATTTTCAGAAATTCAGTAATCCTTAACTTTCACCAGAAAAAGAGAAAGACTACCATGCATGAATTTTTAACTTTTCCCATTTTAATTCTCTATCTGGGTAGTCATCTATTGGTTACAGTTAAAAAGAGAACTAAAGCGCAAATCGGGACACTTGACCTCAGCTGAGTCAATAACTCACCCTGGACAACTGGTCAAACTTCATAAACTCGATAACTCTGCCTTCAGTCCACTTAATTCAACAACTACTCTTTAAAATATGAACCAGCTTCTCAGATAACAGCTGACATTTGCTGTTCAAGAAGTCTTGAGGCTATTAAGGGAGAGAGGAGATAATGATAATTCCTTGATGTAGTGAAATTGATTATACCATCCATCCTCTGCAACAATTTTCCTGGTTCTCATGACTCATGCCATAGATGCCCAGTTATACTAAAACAAACACTCACCTAGCCAAAATATTTTTTGCTCAGAATCACACACATTGTCTCAGGAACTCTATTCCACTCATCTGCTTTTCAGTCATGTGAGCTATAAAAAAAAGCCTCATGGTAACTGTCTTCTCCTGTTGTACGAACAAAAACAACTAAGGATCTGTAACATAAAATATACAGCATATTACCAAGCTTTCATTATTAATATTTTGTGATAATTATCATCATTATTTTTCACTCCTATTTTATTTATATTAACCAGATTTGGTAGAAGAAGTTAGTCAATCAAAAATCATTATTTAATGGTCTAACCAAATTCTGGTTCTATCACTAATCAGTCTGTGACCTTGAACACATTATTTGCTCTGGTAACTGCACTGTCTCAATCTCCTTGTTTTCAAAGTAATGCAATTAAGCTCATAGGATGGATAAAATAATTAAATGAGATCATGTGCAGAAGCAAGATAGTAAATAATACATGGTATTTTTTTTAAAATTTTCATTACTAGAATAAGAATTGATATTCTATCCCACTTTTTATGTCTCAGTTTTAAAAAGAAATAAACAAAAAATGATGGTTCTACTATTGACAGTAACTTCAAGTTTATTTATGGTATGAATTTTGGAATTTTTTAGACAAAAGGATGTTCAATTGGTTATAGTAGTCATTATTGAGTTCATCAATGTGTTTATTGTAATCTTAAAATGGATGCAGTGTCATTAGGTTAACTTGTCCATATAATGCAGATGTCAAATTTCTCACCTGGTTGATGGGAGTATTCTCCCAGGAAGAGTAACCCTTTCTTAAGGAAGAGATTCCCTTGCTCAAACCATAGATCACTAAACCAGAGAACTAGAAATGTCAGTGGGTGGTGGAGAAGAGTTTGAGGGTTTTGAAAAGCATAAGTGAAAAAAAAAGGAAGTGAAAATTTAGATTTGATGGAGGTGAAACTGTCACACAGTGAGAAACCAAAGTATTTCTGAGAAGTGTGGATCCAGTGATGAAACCAGGCAGCTGTGTGGAGCCTGGGAGACTATGAGAGTGTCAAGACCATCACCATGAATAAATTGGAGGTCAGGGGATCATGCTGCTCATCAGTCAGTGTCACTGGTGATGAATGTTTCCAGGGGAAAGGTCAGTGTATGAGAGGTGACTAGACTATTCTAAGGAACATTGCTCTTCTGTTAAACAGGAAGCTCTTGGAATACTGACACATGATCATTAAATCTGTCATGTCAGTAAGCAAATGCCAAAATCAAATCAGAACAGGAATTCAGGAGTTCTAATAAACTGGAAAAAAAGGGGAGACTCAAAATTAAATGCCTTTCTACTAACAGATGACATCATTCACATAGAAAATCAATTTCCTTTTGATCAACATGCTTATTTAAAAATAGGTATATGAGAGCTAAACAAATACACAGTGAGCAAAATGGTTTGCAGTGATTTAGAAACCCATAATAATATTAAGTCTGTAAAGTCATAACTAGTCAATACAATCTTAGGTGTGTTGACAAAAACAATAAAGGCAATACCAGGAATTACACATTAGTCAGTTTAAAATGGATGTATGCTGCGTCAGTGAACTGCCTTAATTTATAGGATCAGCATAGATGCATTAACTTATTTATTATATCAAACACCAAAGCAGGTATCAACAAGGCACAATGAAATACCCAGTAGATTAAATAACAAAGACCCAGTTCTAAAAATTGTTATTTGTGAGAGTCAGCCAATATTACTAAATTTTCCCAAATATGATTTCTAATTAGGAAAAGACGATACAGTAAGTACAATCTAAGTACAGCAGATAGAAAGCTGGCTGTGCGGCTCACCTGGGTTGGATTCCTAGTATCTCACATGGTCCTCTGAGGCTGCCAGGAGTGATCTCTGAGTACAGAGCCAGGAGGAAGCTCTGAACAACAAGGGATGTGGCTCCTCCAAAGCAAAAACAATCAAATAAATAAAAAACATAAATCTGATCTCATTTATTCTTCTAATTGTTACTATAGCACTGTCATCCCTTGTTCATCGATTTGCTCAAGTGGGTCCAGTAACATCTCCATTGTGAGACTTGTTGTTACTGTGTTTGGCATATTGAATATGTCACGAGGAGCTTGCCAGGCATTGTTGTGCAGATGAGATACTCTCAGTAGCTTGCTGGGCTATCCTAGAGGGGCAGAGGAATCGAACTCAAGTCATCCAGGTCAGCCACGTGCAAATGCTCTACCCACTGTGCTATCGCTCCAGCCCAATATATGTGCATATCATGGAATTTATCTTTGTTTTGATTTAAAATTCATGCTCGTCTGTCCAAAAAATTCATTCTCTCAATAAATATATGCTGAGTGTTTTGTTTTAGTTTGGTGAAATAGATACAAAAATGATCCAAATAAAGACACAAAATCACAAAGTCAACCAAATAATCTCACAAAACTTCCATTCTATTAAAAAAAGGAAGCAGATGATAAACAGAAATGAATATAGAATGTTTGATGTCTAATATGTACACAGGTATGAAGTGTCATCAGGGCAAAGGTGGAGGCATATATAAATTTAGAAATATATGGTCTGTCCCTCTCTTTCTGACTCATTTCACTTACCATAATACTCTCCATGACCATCCACTTATAAGCAAATTTTATAACTTCATCTTTTCTATCAGCTTCTTCATAGTATTCCATTTTGTAAATGTTACAAAGTTTCTTTAACCAGTCATCTGTTCTTAGGCTTGATCACTTTATCACTTAATCACTTGATATTCCATTACTCATGGATTTGCTCGAGCGGGCACCAGTAACGTCTCAATTTGTCTCTGTCACTAGCCCAATGACATCCGCTTGCTCCAGGAACGAGAAGAGCCTTAAAACGTTTGTTCAGGGTTTTAATAAAGTAGTCTGACCATCTTGTAGGTGGGCGGCCACTCATTCTTTTGATGTCCCATGGAATCCAGTTGGTAACAGCTGTAGTCCAGCGGTCATCTCTAAATCGCATTACATGTTCAGCCAATCTGATTTTCAATGCCTTGGCAAATGAGACAGCATCCCTGATTCTCGATCATGGATGGAGGTCAGAACTCTGGATTCCTTCTCTCACTTGAGTGAAGCGTGATACTCCAAGCATAGCTCTTTCGATTCCTCTTTGGGAGACCCAAACAGCCTTCTCATCCTGTTTTCATAGGGCCCAGGTCTCTGAGGCATATGTTAGTGCAGAGAGAACAGTGGAGTCAATACAGGTGCCCAGAGCCATAGGTCTTCATACTCTTAGCTATTTCTTCAACATTCTTGAAGGCATTCCACATAGCTCTCTTCCTCCTGCGCTGCTCAGGTGCCAGGTCATTTGTCATGTTGAGTTCTCAGCCAGGGTACACATAACTGCTCCATTCGGAGATGTTTGTTCCATTGAGAACAAATGGGACGTCAGGAACTAGTCCATTTTTCATAAACATTGTCTTCATGAGTTTCAGTTGTAGTCCACCCTTTCCACACTCATGGTAGAAGTCGGCCAGCATTTTTGCCGACTTGGCTAATATTTGGTGTTATTAGAACAATGTTATCAGTGAAGCGGACATGGTGTAGTTGCTGTCTATCTTCACTCCCATTCCTTCCCATTCCAGTCATCACATGATGTTCTTGATGGTGGCACTGAAGAGTTTCAGTGAAATGGTATCACCCTGCCAAACCCCTCTCTTGATGTCAATGATCACTTCCTTGAAGAATGGTGAAATCCTTGTGATGAATCTGTAATATGCTCATGAGGATCCTGATATACTGAGTTGTTTCCAGATTCTGGCTATTGTGAACAATGCTGCAATGAAAATACAGGTGCAGATATCATTTCTATTGTTCTTTTTTCCTCAGGATATATTCCTGGAAGTGATATTGTGGGGTCATAGAGTGACTACACTCATTTGTGGAACATAAAATAACATATGAGATTGATACCCAAGCACAGTAGACACAAGGGCCAGCAATATTGCTCCATAGTTGGAAGCTTGTCTCATGAGCTGGGGGAGAAGGAAGCTGGAATAAAGAAGGAATCACTAAGTCAATGATGGTTGGAAGAATTTTTCGGGATGGGAGATGTGTGCTGAAAGAAGATAAAGGACCAAACATGATAGCCTCTCAGTATCTATATTCCAAACCATAATGCCCCAAAATAGAGAGAGAGTATGGAGGAAATTTGCTGCCATAGAGGCAGAGGGAGGGCTGGAAAGGGGATAGTTGTATACTGTGGAAATTGGTGGTGAAGAACTTGCACTGGTAGAGGGATGGGTGTTCAATCACTATATGATTGAAACTCAAACATGAAAACCTCGAAAAGCTTTGTGACTGTATCTCATGGTGATTCAATAAGAAAAAAGAAAGATTTGGTCATCTGTGATTTTAGAGACAGTCTTCAATAGTAGAACAACAAACTATCTGAAGACATGAATTGAATACAGTAGCAGACATATGATCAACAAAGACATGCATTTTGGGAAAAGATAAGAATTTTTGTGTAAGGGTGGTGAGTCAAAATTGCAAAGAAACAGTATGATAGGTGAGGATGGAATAAGAA
The DNA here is from genome assembly GCF_029834395.1 of Sorex fumeus. Lineage (NCBI taxonomy): Eukaryota > Metazoa > Chordata > Mammalia > Eulipotyphla > Soricidae > Sorex > Sorex fumeus. The sequence continues at coordinate 3,566,447 of NW_026606134.1, read as the reverse complement.
TGATTTTAATATAAGAAAAGTTTAGATATTAACCATTACCAGATCATGGCAGAGGCTGTTTAAGGGACCTTGCTTTGTATTGAAAAAAAAATGGGAAAGCATTAAAATTTATGAACAATAAAATGTCATAAACTGACAATATTCCAACTACTCCCTATCATTTTCTTTTATTTACTGTTCGGGCTACATCAGTTTTGTCCAGATGTACTCCTGGTACTGTGTTCTGGGGCCTCTGTACTGTCTTTCTGACCGCTCCAATTACTCATTTTGTGTGTTTCAAGCATCTATTTTAAATAATTTATCTAATAAACTAATATCCAAAATATATCTGTAGCTCAAAAATCCACTTAACCACTTAACCCAATAGCAAAATCAAAATCAAAGTATGGGGCAAGAGAGAGAGAGAGAGAGAGAGAGAGAGAGAGAGAGAGAGAGAGAGTGCAATGGGTAAGGTGATTGTCTTGCATGAGACCAAACTGGATTAAATACCTGGCATCCCATAGCACCACCAGCAGTGATCCCTGAGTGCAGAGCCAAAAACAACCCCTAAGCACAACTTGATGTGGACGCCAAATAAATAAAAACTAAATACTTATCAAATTTTAAGATTAAAAGTGGGATTGAGCCTTCAAAATTACATATGTATATATAATTATATATGTATATTATATATGTATATGTATATATCTCTTAAAAAGAGCTACCTGATTATTAAGAAGTTTCACTTCTCCATATTTATTCATGGTAGATGAAAACTGGGGGCTGAAGCGATAGCACAGTGGGTAGGGCATTTGCCTTGCACACAGCTGACCTGGGTTTTATTCCTCCATCCCTCTCGGAGAGCCCGGCAGGCAACTGAGAGTATCCTGCCCATATGGTAGAGCCTAGCAAGCTCCCTGTGGGATATTCAATATGCCAAAAACAGTAACAAGTCTCTCACAATGGAGACATTACTGGTGCCCACTCGAGCAAATTGATGAAAAACGGGAAGACAATGCTACAGTGCTACAGATTAAAACTGGATATCAGAAAGATAAAATATTCCCCCATGTCCTCATGTTATTATAATACAACAATGTTATGCATTGTTATAAAAATTATAAATTGTATAATTTATAACAATAAATGCCTGGAAGTGAGCTATAAGTCACTATAGATAAATGGATAAATAAGAGGTAATGTATCTTGATCAATTTTTATTTTTATATATCTTCATAAGATAATCTTTAGATCTGGGCTAAAGTGATAATACAGTGGGTAGAGTTTTACCTTACAAGCAGCCTACCCAGATTGAATCCCCAGCATTCCATTGGTACACAAAGCCTGCCAGGAGTGAACCAAGAGTGAAGAGCCAGGAGTAAGAGCCCTGAGAAGTGCCTATCTAAACATAGTTTAAAATATGGCATTCCCGGTATGCCATATATTAGAGCTATTAGAGCCCAGGTGCAACAGGATTTCTTGTCTAAGTTCTTAAGGTTTCCCTCTATAGTGTTCAAATACATTAAGCAAAATATGACTATATATACATATACAATTTTTCTTATTATTACAACTGAATATTGTTTCACTGTGCTTATAAGGAAATATATGTGCTTATGGGGATATATACACTTAGAGACATGTATTATATGTGTGTATGTATATGTGTATATATATACACACATAGATACATATGTATATGTCCCTATGAACACAGCGTATATGTGTATATATGTGTGTGTTTATAATGATATATATACACATTTATGTGTACATATACACATGAATATGCATATATACATATATATAAGCACAGTGGAATATGATTCAGTTGTAATAAGGAGAAAAAAACTGCCATGAAAAAACCCAAAAACAATAAAAGAAATAACTCTTGAACATGTAATGCTAAGCAAAATCAAACTGAGGAAAACTAGTTCTGTGTGATCTTACATGTATGCAAATTTAAGAATACCAGAACCATGAAAGAAGAGAATACAAGAATGGTCATCTCCAGTGGTTAAGAGGTGAGAGAAATGAGATGCTGGTCAAAGTATTTAAAAACCTTCAGTTCTATAAGAAAGACATTATAGAGAGCTAAGATAAAACAGAGACTAGAGTTCACATTATTATGTTGTATACTTGGAAGTTGCTATGGTAGTAGGTCACAGGTTCCCATCCCCCATAACAACAGCAAGATGCGAATTATCGGAGGTGGCGGATGTGTTGAATCCCTTCACTCTGGCAGACTTGTCTTACTCTATACTTGTATGAAATCATCCCTGTTCACACCTGGATCTTAAGTGGTATTATATGTCAATTATAGCTCAGTATAGCTGGATAGAGAAAGAAAATGTAAAGGAGACTGAATAAGTAAATGTGTGGCTATTTTATACTCTCATTTTCTTATTCTGTAAACATAAAAATATGAACTTTTTATGCATGGTCCATAGCTTGCACCACTTCTAGAATACCTTTGGTTTATGCTTAACTAATTTTTCTGAAAATTCATGTATCAAGGATGCAATGACCTCCAAGCCATGAAGTGGACCCCCTGGTACTTATCTTGGCTATTCTTGGGTGTGGGAGGGATTCCAGGAGCATTGGAGGTGGGGAATGGGCACTGGTGGAGGGATGGGTGCTCAATCATTGTATAACTGAAACCCAAGCACAAAAGTCTGTAAGTCTACAACTGTACCTCATGGTGTTTCACTAATAAAAAAAATAGAAAACAAAGAACATAGTCACCCCCCACCACCCCCTAAAATGAAAGGATGCAATGGGCCAGTTAGTTTCTCCCTTTAATCCTTCTGAACCTGATTTTTTTCACATGAATCACAGATAATGCTCAGAATGATAGGCACTAATAAAAAGAAAGAATACTTTATGCTCTAAAAAGTAATACTATATCTTCAAAAAGTAGGGGTCTGGGGGCTGGAGTGACAGCACAACGGGTAGGGCATTTGCCTTGCATACGGTCGATCCGGGTTTGATTCCCAGCATCCCATATGGTCCCCCGAGCACTGCCAGGAGTAATTCCTGAATGCAAAGCCAGGAGTAAACCCTGTGCATCTCCGGGTATGACACACACACACAAAGTAGGGTTCTGATGGTACAGGAGGTGAAGAATCTACCTTGCCTGTGACTGACTCTGGTTCAATCCCTGGCAACATTTATGGCCCCCTGATACATCAGTGATCCCTGAGCACAGAACCAGGAGTAGGTGCTGAGAATTTCCAGAAGTGGCCGAAAAACGTCACAAAACAAAACAGCAACAAACAAAAATCAAGAGTATAACCAGTTCCTCAGTTACTAATACAAGAGAAAGAAATACAGGTGAAATCTGTCTTACTTCTTCCTGGCTAAGGAATTTTATGATATTTCTGATGGCAAATATGCATTGGAAACCAGCTGTGCCTCTTAGGTCACTGCTATAATTAGAAAGTCTTTCCAATTTCTGGCAAAATTCAATTCTGAAGATTAATTTTCAGTGTTCTTGTTCCCACAAGAGTCTCAAAAAGTCTCAAAGTACCTGCCGATATTTTGAGGAGATAGAGTAGAGAGAGACAGAGAGAGACAGAAAGAGAGAGACAGAGAGAAAGAAAGAATACAACTACTGCATTATCCACCAACATGTTCTGCATTTAACATCATTTGAGAAATGCCAGCATGAGGACCTTTGATGGCATGAATATCCATTTCACAGGCATTCTTTTTTCCCTGACATTTTTGCAGTTAATCCCACATCTTCTAATTACATTCCCAGGTTTCAGCCACCATAAATACCTAGATAAAAACTTTTCCAACTACAACAACCAAAGGAAAGAGAGAACAAAAGGGAATGTCCTGCCACAGAGACAGGGATGGGGTGGGGGAATGGGGTTGGGGTGGTGGGAGGGATATTGGGATCTGTGGTGGTGGAGAATGGGCACTGGTAGAGGGATGGGTATCGATCATTGTATGACTGAAATGCAAGAACAAGAGTTTGTAAATCTGTAACTGTACCCCACAGTTATTCACTAATAAATAAAATGATACTATTCATAAAAAAATAAATAGAATTTTTAAAAAAATTGTCCCAAATCGTGGACTTGTACGGTTACATCTGGAGCTCTATCCTTTGAACCCCAGCTGTGTGGATTCAGTGGTGAGCAATTGTTAGTTGTATGGGCAATGGGCAACTGCAACCTCAGTTTAAAGAAAAGGTGAGTGTAATTCCACATACCTCCCAGGAATGAAATCTCTGATTGGTTCATTTATATGCTGTATGGGAGCACTAGGAATGAGGGGCCCTCCAAAATATTTACTTGATTTACTTTCATTTCATTACCTGGGAGTTTATAGATTTATGATCTGTAGAACAGCATCAGCTTATAAAGTCAGAAGCATTCTAGTTTAATCTAAAATAATTAATCGCATTTACTTTGTGTAACTTTCAAAACCATAATATTATTCATAGATTCTACTTCAATTGCTCTGTGTATTCCATGCAACCATTACCTTGTTTTCTGCTACACGATATTTTACTGAGTCTTTTCTTATGGATCCTGAAACGTTTAAACACTGGAAACACTAAATGAGAACTTGGGGGGCTTTATATCAGCCAAGTCATTATTTTACTTGGAAAATTCAACTCACTCAAACCAAATAGTAATATAAGATGAAACCCAAGTGTATTCAACTGCCAGAAAGTCTGTTGATTTTAAACAGCTTTTATTTCCTCTAATAACACTCCTGGAATATCACTTATATTTAAATATACTGTATTCAAATTTCTAATTGTATTATTTTTAGTTTTGAATGTACAAAGTATATCTATAACTCATTGATTAAATCCATTTTACACTGAGTTGAAAAAAAGGTGAAACCAATGGTGAAAAGTATTCTAAAATATTGCAGAAAGAAAATGAAAACAACTTAGTATATAGTTAAAAATAACAAAGCATACATTATGTACTCTGCTAATTAATTTTAATGTTATTTTTTAAAAAATCATTCATGTTCTTAAAACTTTGCCCACAATATTTTTGTCCACTGATAAATTGCCATTTATTTTCCCAGTAATATAAATAGGTGCGTACATTAATATTGCTAATCTATCCTATAAATAGATGCATATATTAGTATTTCTAACTTATCCTAGACTTGCCCACAATTACTAAAATAGCTTTTAGGAGGATCTGGTCTACAAAAGCTCATTTTCAGAACTGCTTATAAATTATGAAGTTTTATAGGTCAATTCCGTAAGCAATGAATTAATTAATTTATTGAAGTTAATTAATTGATCCAGAAATAAATAGGTGGTGGAAATATTGTGTCAACCATCTTTGTAAGATTCTAGAGACTCAGAAATATTATGAAAGTCCATCATTCACTCATGTCATTGGTGTAAAGTAAAACTTTGATGACATTGAGGTAATAAGGCATAAATAGCAACACTATGTAAAGGTCACATCTGGACCCTGAAATGAAGAGAATTGTTTCATATATAAAATATTCATATTGAATATGAATATTATAAGTTTATGTATCCTTATATATAAGTAACGTGCAATTTTATATGGTAAGTGTGTATCTTAGTTGAAGAACAGAGACTTTTCCCCCGTTAATAGTTTGTCTCCCCACAGAAGAAAGAAGAATATATGTTTCTAGATCATAGCCAAAGAATGAATTTTTTTTTGTTTTTTCCTGAGTGTCAATTATTTTTTTAGAACATTCTGGAATTTAAATTGGTAAATTATTTAAGAGGGGGAAAGCATCGTTAACTTGTCTTGATTTCTTTCTATCTTTGTTTCTATCTTTTTCAAAAAGATACTTAATGCATTCTGGTGTTGTTATAATAAATTCAATCTCTTTAACATTCAATTGGTATTTCTAATGCTAATCAAGAGTAGCATATTTGGCTGATTCATTCCCTATTGCTTGAATAAATTAGTACAAACATTGATCTCTGAAAAAAACAGAAACCTTATCTTCTAGTTTTAGAGGAAAGAGATCTTCAATGGATTTCACCGTGCTAAGACCAAAGTGTCAGCAGGTTCAATGCTTTGTGAAGGCTCTAAGGGATAACATGGTCCTAATTTTTTTTAAACTTTTTGATTCTATAACTGAAACCCAAGCACAAAAATTTGTAAGAAATGGGTCCCAAACATGATTGCCACTCAATGCCTCTTTTGCAAACCACAGCACCCAAAAGGAGAGAGAGAACGAAAGGGAATGCTCTGCCACAGAGGCAGGGTGGGATGGGGGAATGGGGGTGAGAGGGATAACAGAATCTTTGGTGGTGGAGAATGGGCACTGGTGGAGGGATGGGTATTTGATAATTGTATAATCGAAACCCAAGCACAAAAATTTGTAAGTCTACAACTGTACCTCATGGTGTTTCACTAATAAAAATTTAAAAAAAGAAAATATAAACTTTTTGCAGCTACATTCCTGAGTTTTTGATGGCTTCCTCCAAACTTCAAGTAAGCACACAGTGTTTTCCAGTCTCTGTCCAATTTCTTCACCTGCTTCCATTTCTGTCTTTTTTAAGTTACTGTCTGTTCAGCTCTACTGCACAATCTTTGACAGGGCTGTTTAAGTAGTTTAGTTTTGTGAATATTTTGTATATCTGGATATCAGCATTTAAATATTTTGTCCCATTATTCAAGTTGTTTTTATTTCACTATTGTTCCTTTCATAGTGCAGAAAAATTTTAACTTTGACATAGTCCCAATTGTTTAATTTTGATTTTGCTTCTATTCCCACTAGAGTGAAATAATTGAAGATACCTCTAAGGTCAATACTACTGAAAGTTCTACCTATGCTTTCTTCTATGTATTTATGCATTCTATATATTTAATAAATTTTTGAGTAACATTAAGATGTTTGACTCATTTTTGTATTACTAATTATGTATAGTGTGAGGTAGTGGTCCATTGTTTGGAAATTATTTTTCTATTTTATTTCCTTCTGGCTCAGTTTTCTCAGAACCAACAGCTGAAAAGGCATTTCTTTGTCCACTTTATATGCTTGGGTTCTTTCACATAATTAACTACCAATACAACCTAGTATTCATGTCTAGTATCTCTCAATTCTTTCCCATTTTTCTGAGAGTCTGCTATTATTTCAGTACCACATGATTTGATTACTATAATTTTTTATTAATTTAAAGTCAGAGAATGAAATACCTCCCATCATTATTTTCGTAGGATTGCTTTGACTGTTCAGGAAGCTATAACGATTAAACCATAAAGAATCATTGCTATTAAATCATGACTACATAACCATAAAACCATAACTATTTTATGGTTCCATACACATTTTAGTGGTATATTTTTCTATGTGCCTTAAGAATGCCATTGGAATTTTGATAGAAAATAAATCTGCAAAATACATTGGGTAGGATTGTCATTTTAACAATATTAGTTCTTCCAATACATGAACATAAACTATTTTTCCACTTTCATGTGAATTCTTCTATTTCTTTTAGTAATTTATAGATTTCAGTATATAATTCCTTCATCTCCTTGTTTATTCAAATTGATTTACAATTTTGCCACTGTAAATGAGTTTTAAAACATTTTTTCTTTCTCTTCTATATCTCTTATGAATATAAAAATCAAGCAGATTTTTGTATATGATAGTTCAAGCTTCACATTTTTATATAAGTTTATTGTTTCTTAAAGTCTTTATGGATCATTAGGTTTCTCTATCTGTAATTCATTTAAAATTTGTGATAGTTTAACTTCTTTTTAAGTTTAAATTCTTTTAATTTTGCTCCTTTCCTTCTGACTATGACTTTTCAAATACTGCTGACTAATACTGGTGAGACATGGCATTCCACCCTCCCTCTCCCTGCCCTTATTCTTTTAAATAGAACAGGATTTTTACTATATCTTTGGCTTTTGTCCATTCCAGTGTGTCTAGATGTTTATTTATTTGGATTTATTTTCTTTTGAACTTTGATTTCCCTGCATGTTGGTATATGTCAACTTCCTCATAATGGGAAACTCTTGGTGTTCACATTTGCTACTTCTGGCAGCATCTACATTTCCAGGCTCAAGTAAACCTGCAAAGTATCCTGCAGTTTGGTGAGGAGTGCGGCACTGACTTTGACCAGGCCTGAGAAGCAAACAAGTTATCAAATATTTATAACTGAGCTAAACCTGGTCATAGCAGGAAATGGGAAATTGGTTGAGTGACTTAACTGTAGGAAAAAACCTAAGTCTAGGTATTCGTTTTGGCTGCATGTTATCAGACTCAAGTAAACTGAGAGGAACTAGATAATTTAGGGTTGGGGTAAGCAATTATCAATTAGCTCCAAGTTCATCTGTCTGGAGGTTGGATGATAGAATTTGACTGCTGGCTATTTCTTATCAAAAAAGGAATCAGACAGAGCAGCTCTCTGCCAGCTTTCAAGAGACCCCAATGTGCAACCTGTTGAGAGTTTGAGCCACTAAGTATCTTATCTACCTGTCAGGCACTTTGAAAGCTGAATTGTAAAATTGGGGTGCCATGTTAATCCTCCTTTTTCCTAAAGCAAGTTTCTAAGTGACATATCTCCTGAACTGTTGGCCTCTAGAATGACAATCCTTAGCCTTTCATTTTGGACGCTATTCCTTGATCCACAGAAGGTCCTTTTGTAGATCATGAATGAATTTTCTAGTTTCCTTATTTAGTGAGGGACCAGGAAGAATTCTGCATTTATTTCAGCCTTTCAGTACAAATTTTGCCAGGATGACAGGAAAGTGGCTAATACCCATCTCTACTCTGCCATCTTGGTTCCATAAGTTCTATCTATTAAGTCTCTTAGTTCAGAAGTTTGGTTGGTGATAAGAATATAATTGACAATGCAAATACCAATATTGTAGGACTAATGTAGAAAATATCTGAGGTGAAATGGTGCAAAAGTTCAGCCAAACTTTACTCTGTGTTCTTGGGTAACACTGCACTGTAGCACGGTCCTCCCATTGTTTATTGATTTGCTCAAGCGGGCACAGTAACATCTCCATTGTGAGACTTGTTACTGTTTTTGTCATATAGAATATGCCATGGGGAGATTACCAGGCTCTGCCGTGCGGGCAGAATACTCTCCGATGCTTACCAGGCTTTCCGAGAGGGATGGAGGAATCCAACCCAGTTCAGCTGCATGCAAGGCAAATGCCCTACCCACTGTGCTATCTCTCAAGCCCATTCTTGGGTAAACAGACAATATCCTTGATTTTGTTTTTGTTGAAAATTTGAAATCATGAACGAATTAATGTTTTTCAAGCCCAAGATTATCCATGATCCAAAGCAGAAAGATGAAGGAGGATGGAATGCAAGAGAAACAATGTTGGAGAATCTGGTTCTTCTGTCTTGGCAGGAGTAGGCTTCAGTTCTAGGAAAATATTACACTTCCCAATAAGAATTTGCAACTAACTCTTTGAAAGACTTCCATTAGATTATTTCTATTATTTATTTCATGTCAGATACAGTATGATTTAGTCTAAAATACACAGAGTATGCAGGTGACAATTTGGTTTAATAGGAATTATGCAGATTTGGGAATAATGCCAGACCTAGGTTGGAATCTTAACTCAAATGCAAACACACTGGCATTGGACAAATTGAGCTGTTAGCTGACTGGCTGGCAGGATAGATAGATAAATAGATGGATAGAGATGCACATTAGTACTACAGATTAAATTGAGTAGCATGTTGGCAATTTCTGAAGCCAAGGAGAGCATTCAATCACTTAGAAGTCATTTCTATTCTCCCCTTGACTATGTCCAAAGTAAAGCCGGTTCAATAATAATATCAAATATTTATACAGTGCTTTAAACCATTTTTACACATGCCTTGTCTCATTTGATTCAGATGATTCTCTAGTGTAAGTCCACATTAATTTCCTCCTTTTTAAAGTGAGGAAACCAGCTCAGTGGTCTGCTCAAGGTCATTTCGTTAATAAATGGCAGGCTTGGGGTTTGAACGGGGAGTCTTACAACGCCGACTATGTGCCCTCAGACTAATAAGCCAGTTCACAGCGAGTCATACATATTCAGTTTCACCTATCATCATCACTTTTTCTGGTTCAAGTCACCCATGCGACTCCTGTAAAATGAAATTGGCAATTGTTTATGGCATCGGCAGTGGGTTGTTATGTCAGCTCATCTACTGAGGCAGCCATTGTGAAATAACATGTGCAGTGACCCCTCAGCGGGAAGCCTGGGACCTCTATCATGCTTGTCACTGCCGCAGCCTTAATATCTGCCCTGCTACTCCTTAAGTACACTTTCCAAGTATTCGCATCAAGCTATTTACTCTTAACACTTTGCAAAATCTGTTTCATCTAAATTACAGACTGATAATTGTGCTTTTCTCACTTTAAACATAATGCTTGATTTTTCACTCCAGGTTAAATGCTATCAGAAAAAAATTCTTTGCAAGGGAGTGATATGGATAACCAGGCTAAGAAGATCTCATAAAGGATGCTATGAAGAGATCATTTTTATTTGGTTGCAACTAGTCAAGTTCCTTGGAAAATATAGCCCTCTTCCGTCATTCTTCTCTAATTGCTTCCCATATTACTAATTTTTAGAGGAAAAAGAAAATCAAGCCATCGAGTCTCGCAACAATATTTTTTCCTTTGGCACAATGTTTTATATATTTTTTTTCTCTCCCAAATTCTAGCGAATTTCCTTCACCCATCTGACTCTTTCCATTCCACATTATCATTTCTCATAAAAATCAATCAATAAGTAGATTTGTAGAATTTTAAGCAGTACATGGCCATGTGGTGAAAACAACCAATAAATAGATTTCAAAATATTTTTAAAACAGTGCATACTTGTGTGGCTAGCAGAAATGAAATGGTTATGTATAACCCACTACTGATTAAACTCATCATCTTCCTGGATGAATTTGTTGCACCCGAAACCCAGTCTTATATAAAGTCTTCACCATAACTCAAAACCAAACCCAGAATTTGACCCTGCCTTGCAAACTCCTATTCCTTGGTCACACTTAAGTAATCTATTACTCCCGTGGCCACCTAAAAAACCTTTCTATCTTTGAATTTGTCAGCAGAATCTCACCCCAAGACAATACAGTAGATCCTCCTCTTAAATTATAAGCCAGACACTGCCATCACTCTGCTCTGAAGCCTGGAGTGTCTGTCTTTCACTCAGTCTAATGGCCTACATCTTTACAATGTCCTTTATAAGCCTCATAAACTCTGGTCCTTGAGATTTTTTTTGCCACTCTCCCTCTTTTTCCTTCGCCAGATACGCTGATCTTATTCCACCTGCAAGTTCTCTAGGTACGTCCTGACTAGGGCATACGCACTGAAATAGCTTTTCCGTGGAAAGCCCTTTTTGAGATCTCAGTGCAAGAGAGATTTCTTGCGAGAGATCTCTCTCGCCTCTATTAAGGGTTTTGAATCACGCACCACTATTCCATACTGAAACTACAGACTAGTGTGTTTTATAGCTTCTTCCAACTTTATTTTTCTTTTGAGCCCTTGCTACCACAAACATACAATATATTTGCCCATTAATCTTGTTTGTTCTCTCAATCTCCTATCTAAAAGACAAACTCTGAAGAGACATAATTGTGAAATACTACATGCAGTGTTTTATACAAAATACCTAGACCCATGCCTAATGCTTATTAGGTATCCATAAACATTTCTGGAATGAATGGCTTACATTTAGAGGACTGCAAATTGACACATGACCAATGCAAGGCAGATCTCTCTGTTCCATATCATCTTCTGATTTGTCTTATGATTTGTAGCAATACTAGCTATATGATTATGCACAGACATAATTATATGCTGTATGCCTTTTTTCTGTCACGATCATGATCATGATCATCCTGTTGTTTGTCGATTGCCTCGAGCAGGCACCAGTAACGGCTCCTTCATCCTAGCCCTGAGATTTTAAAAAGTGCCATATTCAAGGCTCTTTCAGGGTTAGGAGAATGAGACCCATCATTGTTACTGGTATTTGGCATATTTGGTATGCCACGGGGAGTTTGCCAGACTCTGCCGTGTGGGAAGTTTACATTCGGTAGCCTTCCAGGATGTCCAAAGTAAGAATGAGATAATAAGATGTCTTTTTTCTGTAAAATAAGAAAATTGATATATTTTATTAGTAACTTAAATGTAAATAAAATTATATATAAAACAATGTTTTAAAACTTGATGTAAATTTTAAGTTGTTATAACTAATTTTATTGAATTAGCTATTTATGTGACACAAGTTTAGGTGATCCTCCAAAACAAATTTTTAAAAGACAAGGTAATTTTTATAACCCCAAAGATTGTATAAGTACCAGCAGCTGCAAAGGGGGCTCTTAAGTGAAAAAGTTTATAGCTAGATATCCTAAAGTAGTATGAAAAGTGTATTGCTCTAGGATTAGGCTATTTCATAACTAATTTTGTTGATTTGGAAAAATATTATAGTTTACATAATGTTATCAAAAGTGTTAATCTTTATATTATTAAGATTATTATCAAGATACAAAGTCACTCTATCTCACCGTCCCATCACCTCACCACCACCAAACTGCCTGATATCCTCATCCACTTTTCTTTTATCATCTAGTCAATCTCTTCATTCCTCTGTCTTCCCTTATTCTCTGGCAATTTAAATTTTATAATCTAAGGCTAAGGGTTAGTCATTGTTCAATATTCTCAACACCCTTGTTGATTTTAATGAATGTGTTTCTTTCCCTTTACCATAACTCAAACTTCTTTTTTTTACATTTTATTTTCATAAAGTAGCTCCCAGTAGTTCACTACAGATAATAATCAAACACCCAACCCACCAGTGAGCAACTTCCCACCACAATAAGAGGGAAGTGTGTGAAGGTTGTTGTATTTCATTCTGTAGCCATTTAAATGAATGTATAAGAGAATACAAGTATGTAAAACCAAACGAATGTGTGCTGCTTTAGGTCCATCAGTGAGCTAGAGTGTAAGAGGTTGCATGGCCGCGAATGCAGCTGCATGCTCCAGGAAATACTGCATGGCTCTCTTCAGGGAATTTTATTTTATAGTCTCTGGATCTTGGCTGTTGGTGAGATTACATGGTCCCAGGGGCAATCTTTGGGTGTGACTGCCAAGCTACTGGAAAACTGGGGATCTGGGTGAAGGAGGCTCAGGACTAATCCAAGCAAGCTTGGATATCTCAGCCATGGTCCTGCATACCTGGGTTCCTCTGCCAGGACCTTCACGGGTGAGGCTCGTCTAAGCATGTGGACAGTGGCCTTGAGCATGTCTGTGACTGGGTTCTGGAGGTTTATGACTGCCAGGGTTCTGCTTGGGATGGGGAGGGAAACTCAATCCGCCCCATTCCGAGGTGCCCCAGGGAAGACAGCCTGGTGCAGGGTCAGGAGATTCTGCAACTCTTTCTTCCAGGAGCTTTATTTTATAGTCTCTGGATCTTGGATGTTGATGAGATATAACTTGATCTCCAACACTCCAAATTACCTTTCATATTTCAGTCAAAAGATCTCAACAACGTCCACTTATCTTCTGACAGATTATTTTGGATTCATTCTTTCTGTATGACTATGCATATTCAATTTTAATATTCTTTAGGTCCAAGTATGCAAAATATTATTTAATGCAAATTATACATTTACATTCAGTTTACATTTTATTCTCTATAAGCCGAAAAGGACATAGAGTGGACATTTGTTTTCTTTCTATTCTATTTTCAGCACCTAATGCAAATTTGTCATTTAGCTTAGATTTGACCCATTAATTTTAATGAATACCATTTTTAGAAAAGAATTATGTGTCAGTGCATGTCAGTACTTTAAATTCTTATAATCAACACACTAGATAAGCACACTATTTTTGTTTATTAGAAATTTTTATGTGTGTGACACAGCTACTATATTGGTATCACTTATATAACTTATAAAATGATGCTATTCACCAGATATTTTAGTAATCATTCTATTTTTGAAAATACATGACTATAGGCTATTCTAGTTTGCTTCGTTTTATGTATTTTGTTTATCTCACATGAAGTGAATCATTTTTTATCCCCGAGACAATCTATGTGTAGGTTCTTTTATCTATGATTTTATTTTATAGAAGAGGAATCTAAACTCTAAGAAAATTCATCTAGTTTTCCTCAGGCCATTTAAATAGAAACTACAGGACCAAAATCTTAACTTTGATGGTGAACTTCCAGAACTTATATTCTACCAGAAACTTAGATCAGTAATGACAATCCTCAGGCTTTGGTTTATGCATTTTCCATCTTGGAGGCTGCCTACTTATCAATCTGAGATGTATAAGCCCTTTCTTTTAATTTCTTTTACTTTGTGGCACCCTCTTTCTGGGGATTCTCCTGCATCTCGAACTGAGATGTTGAGATGTTACTCTGTTACTCTCTGGAGAAGCCCATATATTCTCTCTCTCTCTCTCTCTCTCTCTCTCTCTCTCTCTCTCCCTCCCTCCCTCTCTCACTTTTCTTTATTATTTCTCTAATAATACTTGGGGTTTACAGTAGCATCTAAAATACAGTTACTCAGTATGTAGTGTCTGCAGAGTATCCCAAGGTAGTGGTTAAATTTTTACCATCAAAAGTGCAAATTCAGCATGAAGAGTCTCTGTTTCATAGAAACATGGACCTAGAAAGAACTTTAAATGTAGGGGGTCTCTTCTCAGATGAGAGAACAGAGGTGCAGAAAGGTTAAGTGCCATGGCTGGCAACACACAGAGCACAGATGCCCAGAGGAGTTCTCGGACCATATTACTTCTCCATTAATTCTCCTGTGAATCATTTTATGGCTTGAAAGTCTCCCTATGCAATAAAATTTTATTGGCCATGTGTCAGGAACTTTGCTAGGTGCTGGAGTTATGATGATTTATAAGATATAGACTCTGCCCTAAAGGACGTTGTAGTCTAATGGTAAAAAGGCAGAAAACATGGTATAGCATCTAATAGCATAGCATGGTATAGCATGAAATGAATACAGAAGAGACACACATAAACCAGTTTAGACGGGACAGGGGAAAGTCAATGGACAGCGTGACCTCTAATCAGACTCCTAAAGGAGAAGTAGAGAGGGAAGCTTTCCAGGCAGATCAAGGAAGTTGGACTAGAAGGAGATCTAATTATAGGAAAGGACTCTAGAGGAGAAGTTAGATATCAGCAAATATAATGTGCTACGTTGAGGAAGGATTGAGATACAGAGAAAGTAATCTTAATAGCCCTGGTATATCAAAGGCAGATAGGTAGATACAAGAAGAAGTCTGTGTGCGTAAATTAAAACTTTATTTTTTTACTTTCTACAATGTCATATTTAGAAACTGTGAAGTGACTGGAGACTTTACAGAAAGAATGTCATAGGTTGGAGCTAGAGATACATTTCACAGGTAAAGAAAATGTTCTTGTATGCTGTCAACCCCACTTAGATCCCTGACACCATAGATAGTTTTCCAATTCGGATAGGAAGTGGTCCCTGAGCACCATGAGTAAGCCCTATGCACAGGTGGGTGTGACCCAAAAATCTAAACTAAAAAACAAAGGGTTATGGTTTAATGTATATTTGGAGTTAGGCAATCCTGATATCAGTGTAATCTGGGAACTAAAAACAGAAATGAACTGAGCAGTTGGTGCAATTTCCCAGCTTTGAGATTCTGAAAATGTGAACTAGGACAGAAAGATTAGTGAATGATATAAATATATATATATATATATATATATATATATATTATATATAGAGAGAGAGAGGTTTACATACACAAACATCTTTGTAAATATATGCATAACTGAACTGTCCAAAACAAACACTGTCCTCCACTGTTCATCTATTTACTCGAGTGGGCCCAGTAACGTCTTCATTTTTGAGACTTATTGTTACTGTGTTTGGCATATTGAATATGCATACGTCATGGGTAGCTTGCTAGGCTTTGCCATGCAGGCGAGATACTCTCAGTAGCTTTCTGGGCTCTCTGAGAGGGGCGGAGGAATCGAACCCGACTCAGCCAGGATGGTTGCATGCAAGGCAAATGTCCTACCACTGTGCTATCGCTCCAGTCCCAATGCATAACTGAAACGATACACTAATTGCATACATATATTTGGTGAAAAGTATTTAAGATCTGGTAAACCAGATATGGTGGTTGAAATAAAAGACAAGTAAAAATTACAGTTAAATTATTGAAGTGTGATGTAGAGATAAGCAACTCTAAAGGACTGTAGAAAATTAAATGAAGATTTGATAGTAACCTGGTGAATATACAGATACTGTGGCACATTCTGGTGAAAGGATCCATTAGGATTTGGTGGAGATTGGTATGACAAGAGAACAAGTAACTCACATTCATGTAATTAGCATGATTCTATGTAATTGAATATCTTTGCCTTGAAAGGCAGATAAACTGAGAGACTATTACATAAGAGGAAGAGAAGATCAAAAAAGTGATTTCAGAGCTACAAAGAGATGCAGAATAGAATGACGTTAAAGAAATAAAGATTTCAAAATTTAAAAACTAATGGAGTGACTAATCAAACACAATAAAAATTATAAAAAGGAAGGTAAGGCTTGTTCACTACATTTGAGATTATTGGTTGTATGTGACAACAAGGTCAGTAGATTTTTTTAATTTTTTAAAAAAATTTTATTAGTTCAGTAGATTTTTTTGATTTACTGTAGAGTGAATTAAAAGTAAGAATATGGGACTACAGACTATAGATGACCTTGTATAATCATGGATTATAATGATTGGGGAAGAATAATAGCTAGAAACCAATGAGATTCATTGATGAGAGAATTAAGCAGCTATTAAAGGCTGAGGGCACCTCAAAAAGGATGGAAAGCGAGGGTTTAAGAGTATAAGAGCTTCGGATCACTGATAAAAACAAGATCCTACAGGAATTGGGATTTATCAGTTCAACATGATGCTAGATTCAGAGATTAAAAATAGGCACTGGGGGTTGGAATGATAGTAAGCAAGTAGGGCATTTGCCTTCACGTGGTAGACCTGGATTTGATCCCCAGCCTTTTATATGGTTCCCCCAGCACCACCAGGAATAATTCCTGAATGCAGAAACAGGAGTAACCCCTGAGCATTGCTGGGTGTTACCCAAAAAGAAAAAAAAATTAGGCACCTGAGAGATACTACAGGGATAATAGAGTCTTGCATGTGGCTGGCCCTGGCTTGCTCCTCAGAACTGCAAAAGGCACTGGTACCACCAGACATGAACCCTGCACCCTGCACACAAAGCCCTGGATACTGCTAATATGGCTCAAACCCCTGCCTCCTTCCTCTAAATCAAAGAATAAGAAGAGTAAGCCTTCTTTTTCCCTGAAATTACAGAAAGAGGTAAATTATTATAATGAAGCTGGCAATAAAACAAGAGAGAATAAATTTGAGATAAACCATACAAAATTATTTTATAATGAGTCAAAGTATTTCTGGGGAGTGCTGTCAACATTGCTGAGTTTCTACTAAAAATGTTCCCAGTAGAAAATCAGAGGTTTCCAGTAGAAGGAAAGAGTTCCAAGGACTGGGGAGTGTTCAACACTTAAACTATTTAAAGGTGTGAGCTACCTAGAAGTTCAAAATTTAGTGATCATAGTATGTATCTGGATTAACGTTTCTGTTATATTGTGCTGCCTGGAAAAAACATAAATAAAGGTTCCACAAAAATAATGGGTGGAAATAATGGAGAAACAATGGAATAGAACATAGATGGAGATTGATAATTGAAGAAAGATGAGTTTTGATCATCTTATTGGTGTCAGAACAAAAAAAAAACTAGGCTTTCTTATTTACCAGTTCAAATATGGAGTAGAAAAGGAACAGGAAATGTTTGCACTTGGTAACTGCTAGTAATCAAATATGGCAGATTATGTACAGGCAGAGTTTCTTTCCTCTAGAGACCGAACACTCTGTGGACAAAGATTTGACTGGAAACTAGAAATGGACGTTGTTTTTTGGCTCTCATGCTCATTAATCTTAAACTACTCACACATCTTCTTATGATCAGCACCACTGAAAACAGATCAATATAGACAAAGAGTATAGGATTCAATCAAAGGAGGGCAGTACAATAGAACTTGTAAACCAGAAATAAAGCTTGAGTATATAAATCCAGCCAAATAAAAGGACCTAAAGTTAGGTCCAAATGCCAAAATTGCCGCTGCTCAGAAGTTCACCAAGACTCAGGAATTTGGCTGCACTGATCCTGCAGGTGAAGATTTTATTATTGACTGCAGATGGGAGATGTCAGAACCATGTCATGTTTTCAAGATTTTACAGCCTTGTTAGTAGAGAGCAAAATATTCCTCTGAACCAATAAATGGCACATCTTATCTATAGGAGGCAACCGAGGCTGTGGTTGGAATGAAGCCTAGATTTATCAAAGTTGAAATGTTGAAGACATCATACCAAGCTTATAAACCCGCATGTTTCATCCTCTTGTTTCATCCAGAGAGGAACGGGAAGAGATTTTTCACTTCTTTGGGTTAAGCAGCCTGTCTGAGAAGATTTGAGAAGGGGATAAAGATTCTTACTGGGTTTTGTGACAGACTTTCTGAACAGAATTTAAATGCTGTTATTCAAAGAGAACTGCCATCACAACACAAGTTGAGTTTAGTTTTTCTTATTAAATTATTTACTTTGTTCAAAAGTCAAAATCTAATACATTAAATACCTCTTTCTCACAGTTATTTGCTTTCTAAGCTGATATTCTTAACACAGATGTTTTTCTGAATTTATTTATGGTGCAGTTGAAAAGAATTCCTACCAGTAACACATGGTCAAAGATGAGTGTGAAGGTGGGATCTGTTTTCTGTGGGATTTCATACCCCTCACAAAAGATCTCAAGGATAGGATATGCCCCTAGGTAAAATACTTTATGTATTAGAATACAAAGTGTCTGCAAATATGCACACAGGAAAAATGAAAATAGATTAAAAAAAATAGAATAAATGACAAATATCTGTAGACTGCAAATGTGGGTCAGGTAAGTAAAAAAAGGACTGCTTCAAGGTCTTTTAGATGTAGAAGCAAAATGGGAAAAATTGAATAGGAAATTGTTAGGACTTTATATTTTAAGTATCTTTTTGTGATAGTTATGCAAAATACCCAGCCTCTAATCTTCATGTAGCACTGTAGCACTATCTTCCCGTTGTTCATCAATTTGTTTGAGCAGGCACCAGTAACGTCTTCATTTTGAGACTCGTTATTGTTTTTGGCATATCAAATACACCATGAGGATCTTGCCAGGCTCTGCCGTGGGGGTGTGATACTCTCCATAGCTGTGGGGCTCTCCGAGAGGGACCGATGAATTAAATCCGGGTCGGCCACGTGCAAGGCAAATGCTCTTCCCATACTGATGTGTTTACTAAGGTCCTTAATGTCTCTGTAAAGAATGGCTCACTGGTAGTAAGCCCAGGGGAATGATTTGGGACTGATGCATTATTGAAAAACGGACAACATGTGAGAACTGCTCACACAAACTATGACGGCTGTCCAGGTGGCCTAGAGTTTTGACAGTCCTTGTGTCTATCTGCATATTTATTTGTTTGTTTCATTCTTTTGTGTATCTGCTGAGCATAGGTTAAAGATGCCAATTTGATTGGCATGAGATAGTTTTCCCATCATAGATTTTTACAATTTACTCAGCAATCTGTTGTACAAATCCATACCTCAAAAAATTCAGTTTAAGCAGCCGCTCAATAGCATTATATGTAATAGAGTCGCTGTGATCTGGAGAGAAAAAGAAGTGATTAGGTTGGCTTCACTATAATGGAGAAACCATGTTATAATAGGAAACAGCAGGCATTGACAATAGAACAATATTTCTTGGAAGTTAAATAAGACATAAACTATTTCGTCTATAATCATCTCTGACCAATCAACTGTAGGAGCTTCTGGGACACAAAGTCTTAAAAACTGGGTATTTTGTAATTCTCTTTTAGCACAGTGATTAAGATAATAGATGCTGTAACCAAATATAGTGAGGTTCAAATCCTGTTTCTGACTCTTACCTCTTTCTTACCTATCACAGAATTAAGCCAAAAAAAAAAAAACAGAATAATACTTGGATTTACCACATAAGATTGTTGGGAGTATTTTTAAAGTTGTTTATTCAGAGTAGGGCTGAGAAAACATTGGGCAAACTTCAGTTAAGTGTGCACAATTATTAATCTGGGAGGTTGAGTGTCATAGGTACATTATCTCCTTTCTGTCTGAGGACTGATAATTAGAGTTTTAGACTTCTATTTGTTTACTCATGTGCTGAAACTAGGGCAAAAGCTTTACTGTGAGTTCTACAAATCCTCTCAACTGTTGCCACATTATTGTAGTTTTCATTCTTTAATTAATTTTGCAAATTGGCTCAATTCTTTATCATCTTTGTCATTAACATCTAATTCCATAATTAATTCTTGACAGAATTTGGTTCCCACTGCTCGTTGCCTTCTAAAACAGACAGGAATTGGAAGGCAGCAGTGTACTTGCCTTGGCAGCATTTTGCTTAGTTTCATGAATCTGGTTTTGGATTTATTCTAAGAAGAAGGATCCAAGATTTGTAGACATCAAAATCCTGCCTTGGCAGCAAAAACATTTGACTTTGCACAGATTGTTAAAGAGGTGAGGCAGTTTGTTCAGCAGGTGAGAAAATTATTTCTGTTAGCCATTATTGCTGTCATGATTTGGAGGAAGCAATGAGAAAACGCTTTTCACAATACTTCAAAGATTTCCTAGACTTTCACTAAAAGAAGAAGGGTATATTAGCAAAATGAATTTAGTCAAAACAAAGTAATAACCGTTGTAATAATACTATACTATTCAGTTCTTAATTCAACATAAAATGTACTGTTCTCTACATGCTTCTCTTCATTTCAGTATGCAGTAAAACAGCAAATAAAATCTGAGTATGACATGCATATGCCGTATTCTAATGGGCTGAAGAAATGCTTTTAAATATTAATTCAAAATCTATATTTTATAACTGCAATTATAAAAAAACACTTTCTCTTAATAATACTGCTGATCAGTCACACTATCCTTGTGTACAAAATATAATAAATTACTTAAATTTTGTATTAAACTTTGAAATCTAGAAATAAAGATGATTCTCAGGGAAACCTCCTTAATAATCAGGTATATTCCTGTGGTCAAGTTTTTGGTCTCAGTTATGCTTAAGAGGCATCAGTAACCTCATTTTATTTCATAGTTCATCTTGTTCTAGACTAATTGTTTCTACAGGAATCATTTCTTATTGATCTTTATATTACGAATGCTAAAAGAGCATCTGAAACAGCAGTTCTGAACTCTGATAATTGTCATTATCGCATTTTCTTACAGCCTCAAATAATGGCAGTCTGGATTCATAGCAGGTCTATTGATAAGAATCTTCGAAGTACAAATGTGTTTATTTTTAAGTAGTTCAAAGAATTTTCAGATCCCTTAGTCAAGGTTATGAGTAGATGTAAAACTGTTAATTGAATGGAAGAGTTAGCAAGTGAATAAATCCATGACTGACTTTTCATCTGAAAAACAGCATACAAACTTGTACAAATATGTTAGTATATTTCCAGATTCAAGCATTGCCACAACAGAATTGAAATTTAATTAAACATGTCTTGATGCCAACTCTTAACTCTCAATGATCTAATTTGTCAATAATTTATTTTCTTTCAATATACTATATTTGGCTTATAAAGAACAGGCTGTCGATAGTAGAACAGAGAAGCTTTCTATGGGTTGACACAAAAAGGAACAGAAAGGACTCACACGATTTAAGCTTGTTCTTGAGTTTTTAAGCCAACAGCAGGAGAGAAGTAATTCCTTTGAAAGATTTGGAATTCAAAGTTCTAAATTATCTTAGGAGTAAGTCAGAAATGGAAAGAGTATGAAGCTGGAAGTATTCATTTTATAATTTAGAGGTTACAATAAAAATTTATAGCAAGCAATTGTAATTTTTGTAACAGTATCATCTTTTTAATATCTACTAAATATATATTTATGAGAAAATTATCTGTAAATAAGGTTCTTAAGGAAGAGTTAATAAAATTATAAATTATGTAGATTCACACAATCTTAAATTAAGTCATGATTCCTTTCAAAATTTTGCATGTTTTAGTACATTCCCAGGAAATATATTTTTTAATGCCAATAATTTTGAGAAAACCATATGGATACAAATAAGCCTTGGCAATAATTTTAAGTTCTGAAGAATATCCGTGCAAGAAGTGATTAATTACTAAGTGTTTTAATACTAATTCAATTAACTCTATTCATTTGCCACACCACACTGTCTCTAATTAGATGATTTGCCATTAAAGCAGCACATTTGTGACAAGAATTGTACAGGAAAAGAAGGAACATGCTGTCACATGAATTCAAATGCTAATTTACAGCTAGAGCCCCAGGAAAGAAATACATCTTGTTTACAAAAACTAAAGTAGGACAAAAGATAAACCAAAAAATTACTTTCAGCAATAGTAAACATATGTTCATAAAAACAAATAATATTCATAGTGTAAAAGTTTTATAAAGGATTAAAAATTGGGGAATAATATTTTAGGAATTGGTTCTACAATTCAATCCAAAGAATGCCATGTGTCATTTTGCAAAAATCATTGTTTTACCCAATGTTTTATTGCAGAATGCAAAGATGCTAATCTAATTACTCATGACACCCCTAGATCCCAAGATTATATCATTTGATTTTCAAAATACGTGAGAATTAGATTTCAGTAGAAAAAAAAATGTCATTCAAGTGAAACTTAATTGAATATTTGACCTAAACATAACTGGCAAAGTTATTAATGGACTGGATTTTATGTAAATTAAGATTACTTTGCTGTCTTTTTCTTACCATTTTTGGTAAGAGGTCTTGTGCATTGAATGTCTTAATTAAATAACAGCAATGACTATTCTACTCATCTACAGCTTAGCTCTCTGCATTGTAAATTATTTAATATCATAACCTATATACTTTCTCTATTGTACTGATCTAAATGTACTACCATGTTCATTAATATATCTTTGTTTCAAAATCTTTTAAAAAAATGACATTTTGGAAGCTCAAATGTGGGCAGTTATGTGCTAAAAATAAAATAGACAAAGTTTATTTGGGAATTTTAAATATTTGTTTTTAGGCCACATCCTGCTGTGCCTAGTGCTTACTCATGGTTCTGTGCTCAGAAATCATTCTGGCAGGGGCTGAAGCAATAGCACAGCGGGTACGGTGTTTTCCTTGCACACGGCCGATCCAGGTTCAATTCCCAGGATCTCATATGGTCTCCCGAGCACTGCCAGGAGTGATTCCTGAGTGAATGAACCAGGAATAACTCCTGTGCATTGTTGGGTGTGACCCAAAAAAGCCAAAAAAAAAAAAAGAAAGAAAACGAAAAAGAAATCACTCTTGCAGATGCTCCAGGACCATATGTGGTGCCTGGTTATAAAGCTGGGTTGGCTGTGTGCAAAGTAAGTACCATATCTCTGTGTCATTTCTCTGCCCCCAAATACAGTTTTAATATACTAATTAAAAGGAGCGATAGCACAGTGGTAGGGCGTTTGCCTTGCACGCAGCCAACATGGCCTTCCCGAGTTCAATTCCTCCGCCCCTCTTGAGAGCCCGGCAAGCTACAGAGACGATCTCGCCCGCAAGGCAGAGCCTGACAAGCTCCCCGTGACGTATTCGATATGCCAAACACAGTAACAACAAGTCTCACGATGGAGATGTTACTGGGCCCGCTCGAAAAAATCGATGAACAACGGGAGGGCCTTTACCTTACCTTTAATTAAAATAATATATCAATGGCTATATAAAATACCACTTTGGATTTCAATTGTGTTAGTGAAAGCCTTTTATTATGGCTTCATGTTTATTAATAATAAAAGATATTAAAACATATGATAATATAAAATAGTTGAATCAACTAAGTAAATCAAGTTATCACTTATCACTTAACTTCCCGTTAGTCGTCGATTTGCTCGAGCGGGCGCCAGTAACGTCTCCATTTGTCCCTGTCACGTGCTAGAGTAGCCCAATGGCATCTCTTCGCTCCGGGAACATGAAGGGCCTCAAACCGATCGTTCATGATCTTCAGGAAGAAGTCTGACCATCTGGTAGGTGGGCGGCCACACGGTCTCTTGACATCCCGTGGAATCCAATCAGTAACAGCTCTAGTCCAACGGTCGTCTTTAAATCTCATTACGTGACCAGCCCATCTGATTTTCGACACCTTGGCTAATGAGACAGCGTCCCTGATCCTTGATCGTCGACGGATGTCAGAACTCCGGATTCTTTCTCTCAATTGAGTGAAACGTGATATTCCAAGCATAGCTCTTTCTATTCTTCTTTGGGAGACCTGAATGGCGTTCTCATCTTGTTTGCGTAGGGCCCAGGTCTCTGAGGCATATGTTAATGCAGGAAGAACAGTGGAATCAAAGAGATGTGCCTGGAGCCGGAGGTTCTTCGTCCTCTTAGCTATTTCTTCGACGTTCTTGAAGGCGTTCCAAGCCGCTCTCTTCCTCCTGCGCAGCTCGGGTGCCAGGTCATTTGTCATGTTGACCTCTCGACCTAGGTACACATAGCTGTTGCATTCGGAGATGGTCGTTCCATTGAGAGCGAATGGGGCGTCAGGAACAAGGCTGTTTCTCATAAACATTGTCTTCGTAAGATTCAGCTGTAGTCCTACCTTTCCACACTCACGGTCAAAGTCGGCCAGCATTTGTGCCGCTTGGCTGATGTTTGGTGTTATTAAAACAATATCATCAGCAAAGCGGAGGTGGTGTAATTGCCGACCATCTATCTTCACTCCCATTCCTTCCCATTCCAGTTGTCGCATGATGTTCTCGAGGGTGGCACTGAAGAGTTTCGGTGAAATGGTATCACCCTGCCGCACCCCTCTCTTGACATCAACGATCACTTCTTTGTAGAATGGTGAGATCCTGGTAGTGAATCCGCAATACAGCTCACGGAGGATCCTGATGTATTGGGCTTGAATGCCCTGATTGGCTAGGGCTTCAATGACCACTTCCGTCTCAACAGAATCAAAGGCCTTCTTTAAATCAATGAACGTTAAGCAGAGCGGCATCTTGAACTCCCGAGAAACCTCAATGAGCTTGGTTACCGTGTGGATATGGTCCATGGTGCTGAATCCTTTGCGGAACCCTGCTTGCTCGCATGGTTGTCCTTCATCTAGTGTTCTGCCAATCCTATTCAGGATGACTCGAGTGAAGAACTTGTAGATGACAGACAATAGGCAGATCGGGCGATAGTTGCCAATGTCATGGATGTCTCCCTTCTTGAACAGTAGTACGGTCCTGCTGGTTTTCAACTGGGGGGGAACCTTGCATTCAGACAGGTAGCGAGTGAAGAGCCGAGCCAGTGTATTGATGAGTACTGACGGCAGGTTCTTCAGGTGTTCAGGTCTGACCTTGTCTGGGCCGGGTGCTGTTTGTTTCTTTACCGACGAAATGGCGTGTCGGATTTCGGAGGGGAGAACGTTGGAAACAACATACCCATCCTGTGGAATTTGGTATGTTGGCAAGTGGACATGGCTATCGAAGAGATTTGAGTAGAAGTCATGGATAATCTTCTCCATTGCCGTTCTGGAGGATGTGATGGATCCATCAGGACGTCGGAGGGCAGTCATCTTGGTCTTATAGTTGGCGAAGGACAGGCGGGCGTTACGAATACTTTTCCCGGCTTCTGCCGCATCTACCAGTACTTCTGCTCTTCTCTCTTTGAGGTCTTCCTTGATCGCATCTCTGCACTGCTTTGCGAGCTCGGACGTTAGCTTGTGGTTGCCTGAGGCATGTGCCAAACCACGCTGGCGAATTAGCTCAAGAGTTTTCGAAGATAGGCGACTTTTTGTGGCTATCTCTCTCTTGGCGTTCCTCGCACATTCATGGAGGTGCTGAACCAGTCGATCGTATTCCTCGTCAATGTTGTCAACAATGGCATCTTCCCATGTTGCCGCAATAGTACCAAAGAGTTCCCAGTTGGTGGTCACTCTGGGAGTTCTCTTTTTGAACTTTGCAGCCCTTTCTCCCCGCTCTGTGAAGTAGAATTTTGCACGAAGGAGACGGTGGTCCGATCCCGTTCGAAATTTTGGGACAACAGCGACATCAGTCAGGCAAAACCATCGATTGAATATGATGTGGTCTATTTCGTTGTGGAATCGTCCACCGGGAGACTCCCATGTCCATCGTTTAGATTCTGCCTTCTGGAACTGTGAGTTACCATGGATGGTCTTGGTCGACATGATGAACTCTGACAGTCTCTCACCCTGTTCGTTCCATTCTAGGCCATGGGTCCCGATGTGAAGTTCTTCAGCTGATCTTCTCGGTCCTATCTTGGCATTAAAATCACCCACAATGATCTTGTAGAAGGTGTGGTCTTCTTTATAGAACTTCTCTAGCTCCATGTAGAACTTCTCGATTTCTCTTTCATCATAATGAGATGTTGGTGCGTAGACAACGAAGATAGAAACTGCAGGCAGTGAGCCACATCTATTCAAATGTAAACGTCCGATTTGTGTTGTTAGGCATTCGAATGAATCAATGCTCTTGGCCAAGTTTGTGTTGACAAGGACACCGACGCCTCCAACACCTCTTTTATCGCATGTTCCGAGGAACAATTCTTCTCCAGTGTCGAAAACGGCATGGTGAGATTCGTGCCTTCTTGTCTCGGTCAGACCAATGATGTCGTACTTGATCATTCGCGCTTGTACCATCATTCGCGCTTGTACCATCGCGCTGATGGTACAAGCGCGAAATCAAGTTATTTACCTTTAAATGAAAATGATTTTATCTGAAAATTTCTGGTCTCTTAAAACATTTCTCATGAACCTCCGCTCATTGCAGCAAATTTTACAATATCCAAAGTGTGGGGAAAAAATCCTTATGCCCAAAGATAAATGACCATTTGTTAAATGATACATATACAGATACATAAACACTCACCAGACTGTTTTCACTCAGGGCACCCCAGAGGGGGGCAGGTGAGAGCTCTCCCCACCCCAAGGGACCCAGCCCCAGCAGGGCAGCCAACCTCCACTACCCAACTGCCGCCGTGCTGCAGACCGCTTTCCACATTCTCAGGCTGAAGATCACATATGAGTAAACATATTCCTGGACCACGTACAGCTGTGAACATCATAAGACACTCCCTACCCATTTTCCATAATTACTGCACCATATTTGATGGGGTCCAGATAGTAGGCAACAACAACAAATCATAAAGGGAAATATATATACATATATATATATATATTAGAGCCTGACAAACTACTGAGAGTATCCTGCCTGCACAGCAGAGCCTGGCAAGCTACCCACAGTGTATTTGATATGCCAGAAACAGTAACAATAACGGATCTCATTCCACTGACCCTGAAGAGCTTCCTATACTGCAGTGTTGGGAAAGACAAGAGGCTGCTAAAATCTCAGGGCTGTGACAAATGCAGACGTTACTGGTGCCAGCTCAAGTAAATCGATGAACAATGGGATGACAGTGATACAGTGATATATATACACCAATGGATATTACTTAATAATAAATAAAACTCTGAACTTTAAAACAGCATCATTTGAGCTGGAGGTCATGCAGAGACAACTCAGAAAGAGAAAACAAGTATTGTTTGATCTAGTTCATGCAGGATGTAAAGAAGCAAAGGAAGAGAACAGACAAACCCAAGAGAAAGAGACCGTCAACTAATGTGGTTTCAGTAACAGAAAACATTTCTCAAGGATACACTGTTACCAGCTTTAATTGTTGTTTATGTTAATGTGACAGTGTTAGACAAAGTATATTCATCTACTGGATGACATAGTGGATGACTTAGTGACAGTCCCAAAATCAACTTGCCTACAGTGTTGAAGATGGGATTTATAGTCCACCTGAACAGGAAGTCACCAGGTTGCATTCCAAGCTTCCTCACACCAATCCCCTACAGATAACAGGCCAGAGGAGGCATACCAGTTCCACTGGTCTTGATTCTCTTCTCCCCATTTCCCGCCCAAGACAACTTAAAAGTCCCCTTAGTCTTTCCCAGGGGGCAGCTCTACCCCAACCTCCCCAGAGGTTGATAGAGTTCTGTCCAGATGTACCCCCAATAAACTTCTCCTATTTCCTTCACTTTTACTTTTCTCTGACTCTCTCTATTTGGGTTCAGGGTACCCAAATTTACCAGTACTTATGATAACTGTACATGTTTTCTGGGCTAACCATCTCACGGCACAGAAAATGTTTGGAGATGAGTGATCACCTAGTTTTAGCATTATCTCTTTAAACCATTTCCCCCCTCCCTTGCTATTAATTTTAATATACCCTATGTCACTTTAGTCTCTAATTTTCAAATAACCACCACTGTCACATAATAATATATAATGTGATCAATTACTACAAAAGAGATAAAGCAGAATTTGTCAAGTTCTACTTAGGATTGATGGTATTCAGGTCTATTTTAATGACTTGGGTGAATTGGTAAAATCAACAATTATTTTATAGGAGAGATCACGTACTCCTGAGATCCATGACAGTTCATTAGACCTGGGTTTTCTACAAATGAATTTATAAACTAAACAGTTGTTAAAAGGCCATGGGATAATTAAAGAAAGAACACCACTTTCGGCATTATGAAGATGCATTGTGTGATCCACTGGTTTAGAGCAAAAGCTTTGGAATTACATAGTTCGGAATCTGGCTAGAAATGTCATCATTTACTATTTGTGTGATTTTAGACAAATATAAAAAGATTATATGTCTGATACTAGTGTACTTCTCTCTGAAATGGACACCTGCTATTTCTTGAGGGAGCACTATAGAATAGATCACATGAAGTAATGGGCATGCACCACTTAACACATCATCTTGAATATAATAAGTTCCAATAAATAATATTTACACATTTCTTATGATTGGTGGTAGTTTACACTAACAGTGCTTCTCTAGCTATTCTTCACATTTTCAAATTCCATAGTAATCTGTAGGTATACGACCAAATAAAGCATAAAGGGGGAAAGATGATGGTGCATGTCCCTTTTAGATCAAGAAGTTGGGAGATGAAAGTGTTTTCATGTAACTCTCATCTCTACAACCAAGACCTTGGGTACCATACCACATGTTTCAGATGATATCACTCTGAAATGTAAGAATTTCAGCAACCTAGAAAACTTTTTACATTAGTGCTAAAAAAAGTTAACCACACTGAAACACTGAGGCTCATTTTAAGTTATTGTTTAATCATTATTTAGTGGTAAGGACTTGGACCACACCCAGACTAGTATTCCAGAAGTTTTCCTCAGCAGTATTGGGGGCTCATGTGGGACTTGAGATAGAAGCCAGGGCTCCTGCATGCAAATCATCTCTCTAGCCCTTTGAATTATGTGCCAGCCTGATTTTGGTGTTATAGTTGTTGCTATTATTGTTTATTTTATTACTATTATTTTGCCACACCGTACCCTTGTATAAACTGACTAATGTAGCTTATTTGAGGTAGGAGTAAGCAATCGAATTGCTCTCATTTTAGAGTAAAAGAAATTCTAAAATTTGAAATACTGGAGATATTCAGAGATATTAGCACAGCAGTAGGTCGTTTGCCTTGCACGCAGCCAACATGGCCGGCTCGAGTTCGATTCCTCCACCCCTCTTGGAGAGCCCGGCAAGCTACCGAGAGTATCTCGCCCGCACGGCAGAGCCTGGCAAGCTACCCATGACATACTCTATATGCCAAACACAGTAACAACAAGTCTCATGATGGAGATGTTACTGGGCCCGCTTGAGCAAATCGATGAACAACAGGAGGATCCTGATCCTGATCGTGATTCAGAGATATTTCCAGTATACAATTTCAGTTTTGTTTTGTTTACATCCTGTGGAAATCCATAGCCTAGAGAAATTTGACCAATCACCATCAACAGAGAACTTCCTATTGAAACTGAATCTACACTGTTTCCTTATCAGCTGGTGTTTTGTTAATGATCCCTAGATTCTCCCATCATAAAAATACAATCTTCGAAAACAAGAATAGCTGTACATATTGAACATTTGCCTGAAAACACTTTTTGTGTTTTTCTGAAACGCAGTTTCAACAGGGATATAAGGAAACTCTCCCACACCAACCAGTAATTCTGAGTCACCAGCTCCGTATCCAAAAATTCAACTCAATTCTTACCCTCCTACCCTGAAGTAACATTATATTTTACAGATTAAGTACTTGGTCTTTCAAGACCACCCTCCACAGCTGATACCAGTGACAAGTGCAGTCCTCACCCTAGTGCTGACCCACTGGCTATAAATCAGAGGTTTCCAATTCTTCAAACTTCAGGTGCTCATGGAAAGTAGAGATTATTATCTGTGTTTATGACCTGACCCTGACTGTCTCAAATCATATGTTCCTGGGACACTGTCCTTAGGCTTGATTAATTAGCTAGAGATACACAAAACTCAGAAAATTTTTTACTCACTGGGTCACTAATTAATTACAACAAATGCTAAGGAGTACAAATAAACAGACAGAGAGAGAAACTTAAGGAGAGGTCCTGGAACAAAGGAAATCTTTTCTCTAGTCCAGTCTGGAAATCTAGCAAGGTGGCTTTTGGAAATATTCTAGTTCTCAAACCTGGAAGCACTCTGAAGGCCCTCCTTTTGTGTTTTTCTGGGAGCCTTATTTGTGACTGGTGAATGCATTTGACATCAGTGATTGAACTTAATCACCAGCCCTTCTCCAGTTTAGGAGATAGGACAGGAAGTTCCAAGCTTACTATCCCTTCTGGTTTCCTTAGCAACCAACCCCCATCCTCAGGTGTTTCCCAAAGAAACTTCATTAACATTAACAAGTGACCCCCATTACCATTCTCATTTAAAAAGTTCCAGTTGCTTTTGAAGCTGTGAGCCAAGAAAGCTGAGATCCGAATATGAAGGAGAAATATATTTTGGTGGTCTAAATGACCAAGTATATACACTTACATATAACTCACAAATCACAATAACATATTTTATTTTAGTAGGTGTTACTTTGTGATAGATTAAGAGGTAAATGTTATCTGCTTTGCAGGAAAATAAGCAAACACTGAGTTTCCTGTATGTGTTTTACAAACTAATGGTATCACTTGGAATTTGCAATACTGTTAATCGGATCACTTTTCTTTCACCAGAAACAATCTCATGATTCAATATCAATTCAACATTAACTTATAGCAAATGAACAAAATTCCTCTGATCTTATTTCTAGGGAAACTGTGGTCTTGAAATACTCTTATTGTTGACCACATGTTGATATAAAATCATAAAAGCAAATCTAAGAAAAAAGTCATTTTAAAGGCAATATCTAGAATTGAGTACCAAAATGTGTTTACTGTCTGAGGTGACTGATCACCATGATGCCATCCTCACCTAGCAACTTCCACTCTATTTGTGTCAGGTGAAACAAACAGGATCATACTGAATAAAGTCCTTCCTGTTTTTTCAAGGAAATTGCCAACATCCTGAATTTTTTCCATTATTAATGGTTCTGTTTATTTGTTTGGCAAATTGTTATCAGTTATATTTCCTTTGGGTGAAAATACATTCAGAGTTTTCAAAATTCAAAAAACTACATCTGGTTGGTTTTATTTTCTTTCATAAAATATAATACAACCCCTTTCTAACACAGGGCCTACAAAAGCATTTCCTTTTCTTGGTGTCATTTCTAAAGAGCGGTGAGAAAAGAGAAAACTGTTTTTAGTATTTTCAGCTGAGTTTTAAACCAATTCTTGAGAAAATTATCGATCATGCAATGAATTCTGGATGTTTTGACAGAGACGGTAAAAGGTAAAAGGTAAAGGCCCTCCCGTTGATCGTCGATTTGCTCGAGCGGGCCCAGTAACGTCTCCATTGGAGACTTTGTTGTTACTGTGTCTGGCATATTGAATACTCTCGGTAGCTTGCCGGGCTCTCCGAGAGGGGCGGAGGAATCGAATTCGGGTCGGCCATGTTGGCCACGTGTAAGGCGAACGCCCTACCCGCTGTGCTATCGCTCCAGCCAGAGACAGTGCTTCTACTTTTTGTACTTGCTACAACTAACTATTTGAAAATAGAAAACTAATTCACCCTTAGTGAGTAAAATTTAAAACCCAGTAATGAGGGAGAAGAAAGATGTCTAGGGTTATATGAATGGAACTTCCACCTAATCTTTAATCTGGATTTGTGCAAGTTATCTGCAACCATTTCTCTATACCTAATTTCTTATCTATCACCCATCAAAAAGTTCTCCTCTGGGGCTGGAGAAATAGCACAGAGGGTAGGTCATTTGCCTTGCACGCGGCGGACCCGGGTTCAATTCCCAGCATCCCATATGGTCCCCTGAGCACCACCAGGGGTAATTCCTGAGTGAAGAGCCAGGAGTAACCCCTGTGCATCCCCAGGTGTGACCCAAAAAGCCAAAAAATAAGTAAATAAAAAGTTTTCCTTTGCACTTATCTTTCAGCAAAAGCGATAGCACAATGGTAGGGCGTTTGCCTTGCACGCAGCCAACATGGCCGACCCGAGTTCGATTCCTCCGCCCCTCTCGGAGAGCCCGGCAAGATACCGAGAGTATCTTGCCCGCACGGCAGAGCCTGGCAAGCTCCCCGTGACGTATTCGATATGCCAGACACAGTAACAACAAAGTCTCCAATGGAGTCGTTACTGGGCCCGCTCGAGCAAATCGACGATCAACGGGAGGGCCTTTACTTTACTTTACTATTATAATATAGCTTTCATGCTATAAAGAACCTTTTGTGATCATACAATAGAGCGGTTGCCAGAGAACCTGTGGTTAATTAACAATCACCAAATTTTATAATGATTCAATAAACTGTTAAATCTCTCTTTTATCTGTTTACTATAATTCAGATACTCATGATGAATGAGTGATTTATTATCTGTCTATAAATTTGTATTCACTGTCACTGCCACTGTCCTCCCGTTGTTCATCGATTTTCTCAAGCGGGCCCAGTAATGTCTCCATCATGAGACTTTGTTGTTACTGTGTTTGACATATCGAATACATCATGGGTAGCTTGCCAGGCTTTGCCATGCAGGTGAACTTGCAAGGCTCTCCAAGAGGGGCTGAGGAATCAAACTTGGGTTGGCCATGTTAGCTGCATGCAAGGCAAACACCCTACCCGCTATGCTATCGCTCCAGCCCAAATTTGTATTATCTGAACATTTTACGAAAATTGGATGATAAAATATGAAGTCTAAGAATTTCAGTTTCTTTAACTTTGAATAATTTTTACCATTCTACCACATTTTGATATATAGAAAGTCCATTTCCTTTATCTAATGATTAATGTTACATGACTATTCATGCTCTAGTTTGGTTGGATGTATGTGGGTTCATAATCTCTTCTGTATCAGCTGAAACATAGACTCAAACAATTCCTACACACTTGTGTCCCCAAAAATTACTGACACTCTGAATGACTTTGATCTTTCCTGCCAATTGTTTTATAACTTTTTAAAAAAATTATTAGTGAAATACCATGAGATACAGTTGTAGACTTACAAATTTTTGTGCTTGGTTTTTAGTTATACAATGATCAAGAACGAATTCCTCCAACAGTGTCAATTCTCCATCACCAATGATCCCAGGATCCCAGTATTCTTCCCTCCCCAATCCCCCCTGACCTCTATGGCAGGGCATTCCTTTTTGTTCTCTCTTTCCTTTTGGATGCTGTGGTTTGCAAAAGAGGCGTTGAGTGGCAATTATGTTCAGTCTATAATCTACTTTCAGCATGCATCTCTCATCTGGGAGGATCTTCCCAACATACTTTATTTGGTGCTCTCTGCTCTACCTGAGCTGCCTTTACCCCTAGAGTGTGAGGCTGGCCTCCAAGCTATGGAGTAAACCTCCTGGTACTTATCTCGGCTATTCTTGGGTATTAATCTATTTTGTTACTTTATGTTAGGAGAATGATAAGTCTCATTCTCCTAATCCTGAAAGAGCCTTGACTATGGTACTTTTTAAAATCTCAGAGCTAGGACAAAGGAAACTTTACAGATACCTGCTCGAGGCAATCGCCAAACAATAGAATGATCATGATCGTGATCGTGATGTTCCCCAGATGAATGCAATCTTTCTATGTCTGTCTCTCTCTTTCTGACTCATTTCGCTTAGCATGATACTTTCCATGTAGTACCACTTGTATGTAAATAACATGATTTCATCTTTTCTAACAGCTACATAGTGCTCCATTGTGTAGATGTACCAAGTTTTTTTAACCAGTCATCTGTTCTCGGGCACTCAGGTTTTTCCCAGATTCTAGTTATTGCAAACAATGCTGTAATGAACACACACGTGCAGACGTCACTTCAACTATACTTTTTTGCCTCTCTGGGATATATTCCCAGGAGTGGTATTGCTGGGTCAAATGGGGGCTCAATTTCTAATTTTTTGAGAATTGTCCATGAACTTTTGGGTATTGATTTTATAGCCTGCAACTTTACTATACAAGTCTATTGTTTCTAAGAGTTTCTTGGTGAGGTTTAGGGTTCTCTAAGTATATTATCATATCATCTGCAAATAGTGAGAGCTTGATTTCTTTCTTTCCTACCTGAATGCCCTCAATATCTTTTTCTTGCCTAACTTCTATTGCAAGTACTTCCAGTACTATATTGAACAGCACTGGAGAGAGTGGGCATTTTTATCACGTCCCTGATCTTAGAGGGAAGGCTCTCAGTTTTTCCCCATTGAGGATGGTGCTTGCTGTAGGCTTGTGGTAGATGGCTTTAACTATATTGAGGAAAGTCCCCTCTATCCCCATTTAGGTGAGGGTTTTCATCATAAACGGGTGCTGGGTCTTGTCAAATGCTTTCTCTGCATCTATTGATATGGTTTTTATATTTACTTTTGTTGATATGATGGATTATGCTGATTGATTCCTCAATGTTAAACCATCCTTGCATCCCTGGGATGAATCCCACTTGGTCATGGTGTATGATCTTTTGATGAGTTGTTGAATTCTATTTACTAGTATTTGGTTTCGAATCTTCGCATCTGTATTCATCAGGGTTATCGGCCTATAGTTTTCTTTTCTTATGGTGTCTTTGTTTCCTTTTGCTATTAGAGAGATATGGACTTCATAGAAACTGTTTGGCAGAGTTTCTGTTTCTTCAGTTTCCTTAAAAAGCTTGAGAAAAACTGGCAATAGGTCCTCTTTAAATGTTTGGAAAAATTCACTAGTGAATCCTTCTGGACCTGGGCTTTTATTTTTGGGAAGTCTTTTGATTACAGTTTCAATTTCCTTGATGTTAATAGGTCTATTCAGGTAAGCTAGATCTTCTTGATTCAGCCTTGGGAGGTTATAGAAATCCAGGAATTTATCCATTTCTTCTAGGTTCTCTTGTTCCATGCCATACAGACTTTCAAAGAAGTCCCTGATGATCTTTTGAATTTCTTTGGTTTCTGTTGTGATATCCTCCTTCTCATTTCTGATTCTGTTTATTAGGGTTCTCTCTCTCTTTCTTTTTGAGTCTTGCTAGTGGTTTATCTATCTTGTTTATTTTCTCAAAGAACCAACTCTTGGTTTCACTGATCTTTTGGATTTTTTTTTTTTTTTTGGTTTCCATGTCGTTGATTTCTGCTCTAAGTTTTATGATCTCTTTCCTTCTGCCCAATTTGGGCTCCTTTTGTTCATCCTTTTCTAATATCTTGAGCTGTGAAGTCAAGTTGTTTACGTGGGCCCTTTCTTCCTTCTGATAAATGCTTGCAGAGCTGTATATTTTCCCTTTAACATGGCTTTAGCTGCATCCCATAAGTTCTGGTTAACTCGTGTCTTCATTCTCATTTGTTTCCAGGTATCTTCTGATTTCGTCCTTGACTTTCTTCCTGACCCACTCGTTGTTGAACATTGAGTTGTTTAATTTCCAGGTGTTTGATTTGGTTCTTTGTGTCTGTGTGTGAATCACTTCTATTCTCAGTTCATCCTAGTCTGAAAAGATTGTTGATTTCCTGCCAATGTGTATGAGTACCAGCCACCACTACAAACCAAGGGAACTTTCTAGAAAGAAAGAAAACATTTCTGTTCATAATGATTTGTTTTTATCTGGCATAATTGGAATCTCTACCAAGTTGTGGGGAGTGGGGTTGGATTTGTAAAAATGCCTTGAACCAGACTATAACAACTTCCCACTCTTTCACTCTTCTCTGCTAAGTTCAGCGATATTTTTCTGCAAAATGCTTGTGTTATTTTGTGTCACTATATACTTCGGTGGTTATTTTTTGCTTGTGTGTTTGCAACTACTCCCTCATTTGTGTGAAAAGAATTTGCCTATCTTCTAACTTCCTGACATATATCTAACTACGTTTTACTTGTTAAACATTGGAGGGCCAATCTTTTTTTATGATAAGAGCTTTCAAGACCCTATCACTTATCACATTATCTAATGTATCTCTAAATAATAATAGCTGCGCTGGAGTGACAGTACAGCGGGTAGGGCGTTTGCCTTGCATGTGGCCGACCAGGGTTAGATTCCCAGCATCCCATATGGTTCCCTGAGCACTGCCAGGTGTAATTCCTGAGTGCAAAGCCAGGAGTAAGCCATGTGCGCAGCCAACTATGACCCAAAAAAGAAAAAAAAGAAAAAATAAAGAAGAAATATAGCCGGGCTTTTTCCTTTTCTCGATGTCTTTACTTGCCACACTATTTCCTCTTCTACCATAGTAACTTCAGAATTGATACTACATGATTTATAATATTTTTATTTTCTCCTCCACTTCGTAATTAATTCTTCTTTGCTTTCATTTCTTAGCTCATTTTCTGATCTAATCAATGAGATTAATCATACTGTTAAATATTCTTATTAATTCTACTTTATAGCATTCATGTTTATTTTCTATTTATTTAATGCATGATAATAAATGATATGCTTTGGCTTACAATCATATTCTCAATTCCTGACATGGCACTAGTATGAAATAAGCACTTGAGGGATTGTTTTCTTAAACATTTGTTAAATATGAAGTCTGATTTTTCTAAGTTGGTAAATATAGTTTGACATACAATTTATTTGCATTAACTATGGGCCAGGCAGCTTGGCAGACATGTAAGGTATAAATATATGATAGAATACTAAAAGTCATTTTAATGCATTTTAATGAAAATAGATATTTTTCCATTAAAATTATTATAGTAAAAATGCTATTTATTGCATTCACAGGGCATCATTACTCTGACACCAAAATCAGACAAGAATGCCACATGAAAAGAAAATTACAGGCCAGTATGCCAGATAAATATACATGCAAAAAAAATCAACTTTACACTAAAAGTGCTTTTGATCATTGTGAGTCATTTCAGGGATACAATGATTATTAAACACTCACAAATCAATCAGTTCAGTGCATTAAATGAACAAAATGAGTTGATAAAAATTATGATCATCTTAACTCTCAACGAAGTGGGTATAGATAAACATGGCTTAATAAATAATGACAAGTCTCCACCATTGGTACCATACTTAATAGTGAATAATTGAATTTTTCCCCTGTAATATCAGGAATAAGACAAGGATTCTCATTATCATTTTTATTCAAAGTGATTATCAGCTGCACTGAACAGAGAAAAACTCACACATGGCAGCAGTGGGATTCGAACCCATGCCTCCCAAGAGACTGGAGCCTAAATCCAGCACCTTAGACCGCTCAGCCATGCTACCTGTGCTGGAGCAATAGAACAACAGTAGGGTGTTTGCCTTGCATACAGCCAGCCTGGCCAAGCCAGGTTCGATTCCTCCACCCCTCTCAGAGAGCCTGGCAAGCAACCAAGAGTATTCAATATGCCAAGCACTGTAACAACAAGTCTCAAAAAATGGAGATGTTACTGGGCCCACTCAAGCAAATTGATGAACAACAGGAGGACAAGACAGTGTATTCAATGTGATATTTTAAGTACTAATCAGAGTAGATAACTATGAAAGAAAGTTAAAAAAAGATGCAGTCAACTAGCAAATGAAGTAAAAATGTCACTATTTGTTCATATCATAATATCTGTAGAAAACCTTAAGGCTGCCACCAAAAAAAACTTAAAATTAACAGAAAGATTCAGTAAAGTTGCAAGGTACAAAGTTACTATTTAAAAGTTGGTTGCCCTTCTATACGGTAATAGTCACTAGAGAAATAACGAGAAGCTCCAGTTGCAATTGCACTGAAAAAAGAATAAAAAACCTAAGAATAAATTTACTTAAAGAGGGGAAAGTCTCATACACTAATGATATTCTTAAACATTGATGAAAGAAATTGCAGAAGGCAACATAAATTTTAAAATGTTTTACCATCGTAGATCAGAGAAATTTTTAAATGCCTATACAACTCAAGACAATCTGCAGATTCAAGACAACCCACATCAAAATTCCAATGGCTGTTTTCACAAACAATGATAATTCTAAAATTTGTATAGAACCTCAAGAGAAAACAAAACAAACAACAAGTTGGAGACATCACAATTCTTCAAATGACATTAAATGACATTAAAACAATTTAGGCACCAAAACAGCATGGAATCGGTTTCACTCCAGGCAGCACGTAAGGCCCAAGCCTTAGTGACTGCAGCGCTGGAGGCCCCTAAGCACTATTCAGAATGACCTGGGAGATCCTGAACACTGCCGGTGTGGTGCCCGGAAATGCCCAGCACCCCACAATTGCTAGCAAAACCTTGTCTTTCAGTCCTTGAACTGAACTGCAGAGCCAGTTGGCTGAGAATCATACAGAAACACTCCCAGAGGAAAGAACGGGCAGAGAAACTGAATTGGCCTTCAACAAAGGAGACAGCTAGAAAACCCAGTTTCATGAACATATTCTCTACATCACTTGTCACCAGGAAAATGCAAATCAGACTGCAATGAGATATCACTTCATACCTATTCGAAAGGCCATTATCAAAAAGACAGTAAATCACATGGGTTGGTGGGGATGTGAAGAAAGGAAACCTTTGCACACTGTTGATGAGAATGTCCATCAGCACTGCTACAAATGGGAAACATTGGAGAGCTTCCTGATAAATCAAAACCAGAATACGAAAGACATGGCTTAGGGATTAAGGAACTCACTTTATGTGCGCTGACGGTGGTTTGAACCTGGGCACCCCAAATGATCTGCTGTACATTACTGGTACTGTACCTTAGCATACAGCAGTAATAATCTCTGGGCACTAGCAGGGATGACCCAGAATTTTAAACAAAATTCAAAAAATAGAGCTCCCATGTGCTTCCAGTGAAAATATTAGCAGTGTTTTCATGTTTGTGTGTTTATCTGAAGAAAAGAACACTAACTGAAAAAGATGAAAAATGAAATCCTAGGTTTGTGATAGCATCATTAACAACAGCCAGGACACAGAAACAACTTGTGTTTATCGAAAGATAAATTAATTAGGAAAATACGGTGCATGCATGTTTGTTCATTCACGTGCCCATTTATATGCATATGTAGTGGAATATGAGCCATCAAAATAATAAAATTTTGCCATTTGCATTATTATGCATAAGAACATTATTCTAAGTAAAAGAAACTAGACAGAGTAAGATAACTATTCTATGTTCTCTCTTATATGTGGAATATAAAACTATGTAACTTGTAGGTACAGAGAAAAGATTGGTAGTTCTAAGGGAGCGGGGGCAAATGAGAGAAAAGGTAAAGAGATCAAGAACTGCAAAGTTCTAGTTATAGAATATATAAATAATGGAGATGTAAATTCAGAATAGAAGTTATAGTTAAGAAATCTGCATTGCGTATCTAAAAGTTTCTAAAAGGTCTCATCATAGGGTTAGAGAGATAGCAGAATGCTTAAAGCTTTTATTCACACAGAGCAGACCCTGGTTTGTTCCCCTGCACGGCATATGATCCCAGGATCACTACCAGCACAAAGTAAGGAGTAACCACACACACACACACACACACACACACACACACAAGCACACAATGTTATTGCCACAAGAAAAATATTTTCATTATGTATGCTGACTGATGCTATGCTTAATAAAGCAATCATTTTATAGTTCTTGTGCACATTGAATTATTAAGTTGTATACAGAAAACTAATATGTATGTCCATTATACCTCAATAAAAAATTTTAAAGATCGCCAAGAAATGAGGAAGGAAAGATAATTTTCTTTGCATTGACAAATCCAGTTCAGAAAATTGTCATTTATCCTATGAAATTATTTTTAATGACCACGAAGTGATTGCATTAATGACTTCAAAAAAAGTATCTTATTTTCTGTGAATTTAGTTTTTGGCAAGTTGGAGGATGACTTCTATAAGGTGCCCAGGACGACTTGGGCCACCGCAGGCGATTCTTGGCCATCTGACGTCAGACAAGAATTTGAGAGGCCAAGGGTAGAGTTACTATTTAGCCCTGTGGTGCTGGGACCACCCTGCCTACATGATTATAGCATATAGCTTGGGGGCCTTCATAGCTGCACTCCCTCATGACTGGGACCATGGGGTGCTGGGAATTCAATTTGGGTCAACCTCATGCATCCTTTTACGATACTGGCACTCTTGTACAAGTGGTTAACTTTTGTTGATAGTTAAAAACAACACATACCCATTGCATGTGTGTGCCCATTCTGTTGTTTTTTTTTTCTTTGACCACACAGGTCCTTTTATCTAATGCCTAAAATGAAATAAAGTGCGAAAAGAGCCACATAAAAAACACAACCACTAAATAGAAGTAAGAGGTCCACTACCATTATTCAATCTTTGGTACTATGGCACCCTTACCTAGGAAAGAAGACCTAGAGAAGTCTGCTTAATTGTTGCAATATATTTTTAGAAAAAAATGATTGTTTGTTCTTGCTTTTTAAAATGTCATTTTTCGGAACTGAGAGATAGGACAGAAAATGAGGCTCTAACTTTGCGCACTGAGCAACATGGATTCATTCTTTGGCATCTTATATGGTCCCCCCGAACCAATCAGGAGGTATCCCTGAGCACAGAGCCAGGAGTAAGCCCTGAGTACTGCTGAGTGTGGCCCCCAAACAATACATAAACAAAATGTGCTTTTATTTCAGTGAAAATGGAGCACAAGGACTGGCTACATGTTTCCATACCTCTGTTCGTCCTTGATATTGTATCTGTCATACAAGGCTATGGATTTTTTTCAGGACTCATTAAAGTGCATTTATTTCTTGTTACTTTGATAAAAGAGTGACAGTCCCTATGTCACCCAAGCTTGACATTGACCTCTATGCACCCCCAATTCCATAGTAAAAGGTCAAAGAAAGATTGGGGAAAAAGACCTTATCCTCAGAACTTAAAGTTGAGTCTAATGACCGCTTTTTTAAAAAAGAAACTATATACTGCAAATTTGAGAGCAAGACACATTCTTTTTTTTATTTTTATTTTATTTATTTATTTATTTATTTAGAGTTGTAGATTTACAATTTTTTTGTGCTTGGGTTTCAATTATACAATGATCAGATACCCATCCCTCCACCAGTGCCCGTTTTTCACCACCATGGATAATATCGCTCCCACCCCCATCCCCCCATCCCCCCCTGCCTCTGTGGCAGGACAATCCCCTGTGTTCTCTCTCTCCGTTTGGGTGTTGTGGTCTGCAAAAGAGGCATTGAGTGGCAAA
Organism: Sorex fumeus; assembly: GCF_029834395.1. Classification (NCBI taxonomy): domain Eukaryota; kingdom Metazoa; phylum Chordata; class Mammalia; order Eulipotyphla; family Soricidae; genus Sorex; species Sorex fumeus. The sequence continues at coordinate 3,524,910 of NW_026606134.1, read as the reverse complement.
CATGTTCAGTCCATAGTCTACTTTCGACATGCATCTCCCCTCCTGGGAGGATCCTCCAAACATCCTTTATTTGGTGCTCCCTTCTCTATCTGAACTGCCCTTTCATCTAGGATACCCGGCTGGCCTCTAAGTTATGGAGTAATCCTCCTGGTGCTGATCTCAGCTATTCTTGGGTATTAATCTCATACTTTGTTACTTTATATCCCCCAGATGAATGCAATCTTTCTATGTCTATCCCTCTCTTTCTGACTCATTTCGCTTAGCATGATACTTTCCATATTGTACCACTTGTATGTAAATTTCATGACTTCATCTTTTCCAACAGCTCCATAGTACTCCATTGTGTAGATGTACCAAAGTTTCTTTAACCAGTCATCTGTTCTTGGGCATTCAGGTTTCTTCCAGTTTCTGGCTATTGTAAAGAGTGCTGCAATGAACAAACAAGTGCAGATGTCACTTCGACTATACATTTTTGCTTCTCTGGGATATATTCCCGGGAGTGGTATTGCTGGGTCAAATGGGAGCTCAATTTCTAATTTTTTGAGAATCGTCCATACTGTTTTCCAGAAGGGCTGAACCAGTGGACATTCCCACCAACAGTGAAGGAGTGTCCCTTTCTCGCCACATCCACGCCAGCATTGGTTGCTTTTGTTCTTTTGAATGTGGGCCAGTCTCTGAGGTGTGAGATGGTATCTCATTGTGGTTTTGATCTGCATCTCTCTGATGATTAATGATGTAGAGCATTTTCTCATGTGCTTTTTTGCCATTCAGATTTCTTCTTTGAGAAAGTTTCTGTTCATTTCATTGCCCCATTTTTGGATGGGGTTGGATGTTTTCTTCTTGTGGAGTTTAACCAGTATTTTGTATATCCTGGATATCAACCCCTTGTCAGATGTGTATTCGGCGAATATCCTTTCCCATTCTGTAGACTGTCTTTTTATTTTGGTCACTGTTTCTTTGGAGGTGCAGAAGCTTCTTAGTTTAAGATAGTCCCATTTATCTATCTCTGTTTTCACTTGCTTGGCCAGTAGCGTGGCATCTTTGAAGATACCATTAGCTTCAATATCATGGAGGGTTTTGCCAACTTTATTTTCAATGTACCTTATGGTTTCTGGTCTGATGTTGAGGTCTTTAATCCATTTTGATCTTACTTTTGTACATGGTGTTAGGCAGAGTTCTGAGCCTATTTTTTTGCATGTAGCCGTCCAATGATGCCAACATAATTTATTAAAGAGGCTTTCCTTACTCCACTTCACATTACTTGCACCTTTATCAAAGATTAGATGATCATATGATTGAGGGGAGATGTCAGTGTATTCAACCCTGTTCCATTGGTCTGCAGTTCTGCCTTTGTTCCAGTACCATGCTGTTTTAATTATTACTGTTTTGTAGTACAGTTTGAAGTTAGGGAGGTTGATTCCCCCCATTTTCTTTTACCCAAGAATTGCTTTAGCTATTCGTGGGGGCTTATTGTTCCATATAAATTTCAGGAGTGTTTGCTCCATTTCTTTGAAGAATGTCATGGGTATCCTTATAGGGATTGCATTGAATTTATACAGTGCTTTCGGTAGTATTGCCATTTTGACAATGTTAAGTCTCCCGACCCATGAGCAGGGGATATCTTTCCATTTCCTCATGTCCTCTTTTATTTCCTGAAGTAGCGTTTTGTAGTTTTTTTTGTACAGGTCCTTTACTTCCTTAGTTAAGCTGATTCCTAGGTACTTGATTTTCTGGGGCACAATTGTGAACGGGATTGTTTTCTTCATGTTGCTTTCTTCTCTCTCACTGTTTGCGTATAGGAAAGCCATGGACTTTTGGGTATTGATTTTATAACCTGCAACTTTACTATACGAGTCTATTGTTTCTAGGAGTTTTTTGGTGGAGGTTATTGGGTTCTCTAAGTAGAGTATCATATCATCTGCGAATAGTGAGAGCTTGATTTCTTCCTTTCCTACCTGAATGCCCTTAATAACTTTTTCTTGCCTAATCGCTATTGCAAGTACTTCCAGTACTATATTGAACAGAAGTGGAGAGAGTGGGCATCCCTGTCTCGGCCCTGATCTTAGAGGGAAGGCTCTCAGTTTTTCCCCATTGAGGATGATGCTTGCTGTAGGCTTGTGGTAGATGGCTTTAATTATGTTGAGGAAGGTCCCCTCTATACCCATTTTGGCTAGGGTTTTCATCATAAAGGGGTGCTGGATCTTGTCAAATGCTTTCTCTGCATCTATTGATATAATCATATGCTTTTTATCTTTTCTTTTGTTGATATGATGATTATGTTGATTGATTTTCGAATGTTAAACCATCCTTGCATCCCTGGGATGAATCCTACTTGGTCATGGTGTATGATCTTTTTGATGAGTAGTTGGATTCTATTTGCTAGTAGTTTTTTGAGGATCTTTGCATCTGTGTTCATCAGGGATATCGGCCTGTAATTCTCTTTCTTTGTGGTATCTCTCTCTGCTTTTGGTATCAGTGTGATATTTGCTTCGTAGAAACTGTTCGGAAGTGTTTTTGATATTTCAATTTCGTGGAAAAGCTTAAAGAGCATTGGGAGTAAGTCCTCTTTAAAGATTTGGAAGAATTCACTAGTGAATCCATCCGGGCCAGGACTTTTGTGCTTGGGTAGACTTTTTATTACCAGTTCAATTTCCTTGATGGTGATAGGTCTGTTCAGGTATTCCAGGTCTTCTTGGTTCAGCCTTGGGAGTCTGTAGGAGTCTAGGAATTTATCCATTTCCTCGAGGTTTTGATGTTCCGTGGCATAAAGCTTCTCAAAGTACTCCCTGAGGATCCTCTGAATTTCTGTAGTTTCTGTTGTAATGACCCCCTTTTCATTTCTGATTCGGTTTATTAGGGTTTTCTCTCTCCCTTTCTTTGTGAGTTTTGCTAGCGGCTTATCGATCTTGTTAATTTTCTCAAAGAACCAGCTTTTGGTTTCATTGATCTTTTGGATTGTTTTCTGGGTTTCCATCTCATTAATCTCTGCTCTGAGTTTTATTATTTCCTTTCTCCTGTTCGGGTTGTGCTCCTTTTTTTGGTCCTTCTCCAAGCTCTTAAGCTGTGAGGTTAGGTTACTTATGTGTGTTCGCTGCTCCTTCCTGAGGAATGCTTGTAGAGCTATAAACTTTCCTCTTAACACAGCCTTTGCCATGTCCCATAAGTTTTGGTAACTCGTGTTCTCATTTTCATTCGTTTCTAGGAATCTTTTGATTTCGTCTTTGATTTCCTGTCTAATCCACTCGTTGTTCAATAGTGTGCTGTTTAATTTCCAGGTGTTTGATTTAGTTTTCTGTTTTTTTATGTGATTTACTTCTAATTTCGGCGCATTATGGTCTGAGAAGATTGTTGATACAATCTCTATCTTCTTAATTTTATGGAGGCATGTTTTGTGGCTCAGCATGTGGTCTATCTTGGAGAATGTTCCATGGACGCTTGAGAAGAATGTGTATTCAGCTTTTTGTGGATGAAGTGTCCTATATATATCTACTAAGTCCCTTTCTTCCATTGTTTCCCTCAAATGAAGTATGTCCTTGCTAAGCTTGAGTCTGGTTGATCTATCAAGAGGTGACAAAGCAGTGTTGAAGTCTCCCACTAGTATTGTGTTGCTATTGATATCTTTTTCCAAATCTATGAGTAGTTGTTTTAAGTACTTTGCTGGTCTCTCATTAGGTGCATATACATTTATTATTGTAAGTTCTTCCTGTTGTCCAGATCCTTTGATCAATAAGAAATGGCCTTCACTGTCTCTTATGACCTTCCTCACTCTGAAATCGATGTGGTCTGATATAAGGATGGCTACCCCAGCTTTTTTATGGGAGCTGTTTGCCTGTAGGATTGTTTTCCAGCCTTTGACTCTGAGTCTGTGTTTGCTTTGACTATTGAGATGCGTTTCTTGCAGGCAGCAGAATGTTGGGTTCAATTTTCTAATCCATCCTGCCACTCTATGTCTTTTAATTGGTGCATTTAGCCCATTGACATTGAGAGAGATTATTGTTATGGGATTTTGTCCCATTGTTCTGTTGAAATTAGGTGTATTTGAGGAGCCTGTCTTGCCTTAAAGTAGCCCATTTAGTTGTTCTTGTAACCATGGTTTTGAGTCTGTGAAGTTCCTGAGCTGTTGTTTGTCTGTGAAACTGTGTGTTGTTCCTTCTATTATGAATGAGAGTCTTGCTGGGTAAAGTATTTTTGGAGAGGCATTTATTTCATTGAGTTTTTTCACTATGTCCCACCACTGTTTTCGGGCCATGAGGGTTTCATCAGAAAAATCAGCTGTGAATTTTAAGGATGCTCCTTTGTAAGAGATTTCTTTCTTCGATCTTGCTGCTTTCAGAATTTTGTCTCTGTCTAAGGTTTTGGTCATTTTGATCAGAATGTGTCTTGGGGTATTTTTATTCGGATTTCTTCTAGCTGGTACCCTTCGGGCCTCCTGAATGTGGTCACAAGTTTTCTTCAGCTCTGGAAATGTTGTAGCAATGATTTCTTTGACAGTTTCTTCTTCATCGAGGTTTTCTTCCTGTCCCTCTGGGACTCCAATAATTCTTATGTTACCCCTCTTGGCTTCATCACGATCTTCTCTTGCCATCTGTTCCCGAATTGTGAGTCTCTTTTCCATTTTCTGCTCTTTTCTGGAGAGTCTCTGAACTTCATCTTCGAGTTCACTGATTCTGTTCTCCGCAGCTGTTACTCTGCTGCTGAGGCCTTCCACTGAGCTTTTCAATTTGCCTACGAGATTTTTCAGGTCTGATATTTCTGATTGCATTTTCCTCATTTCTGCCTTCAGATCCTCTTGTCTTCTATTGGCATTGCTTTCCATTGTTTCTTTTAATTCCCTAAGCATCCTAAGTAGCTCCCTCCTGAATTCCTTGTCAGAGAGGTTGTCTAACACTACAGTACTGTTGGTGTCATCTGGGCTAGACTCTTCAATATGAAAGTTTGGTGGGCTTTTGCGTTGCTTTACCATTGTGAGAGGTGTGCTTTAGTCCTTCACGTTCACTGTTACTATTCTGCTTGATATGCAGTGTGAGTTAAGATAGGCTTATGAGTTATTGGCTACTGTGTTTCTAGTGGCTGAGCTAAAATAGAGAAGTTTCCGTTTAAGAAGGTAGCTTATGGTTCCTAAGGCATATGTAGTGGGAAAATATTTTGCGGCTGCATTAGCGGCCGCGGCTCCGGAAAGAGTCCCTGGCACTGGCAAGGAGTTGGGAACGTCTCCTGTTTGGAATTGGAGCCGTTCAGCTTTGTTGCCCAGAGCTGGGCCTCCCTGCCCGTCCCGCACAACTCAGGGGTTGAAAACCGGCTGTCTAGGGGCTGGATCTACGTGCGCATGCCCAGAAAGGGTCCCAGGCCCTTGGAGGTGGGCTGTACCTGTTTGAAATTGGAGCCGCTCAGCTTTGTTGCCCAGAGCTGGGCCTCCGTGCCCATCCCGCGCAGCTCAGGGGTTGAAAACCGGCTGACAAGACACATTCTTAGCTGACCTCTCAATGTACCTTCACCTCATTTAACTGGTTTCACACATTGTAATTTAATTTTGTCTATTAAATGAAATCTAAATTTAATTGAATTTAAATTTCTTTAGATTAGTGTTAGTTGTACTAATTTAATTTGACATAGACAAATTAAAATTTTTAATAATGAAAGAGCAGGATCTGAGAAAGGACCACAGCTCATAAAGTCTCTTTTCCTGATCCCGTTTCCTGAGTGAGAACTGCCCAGGGAGAAGGTACTGCAGGACTTGACCAGTTATAAGGCACTTAGCAAACATCAGACAAATGTTTTGAGGAAAACAACATAATAAAGATAAATAAGTTTGTGACTAACTTTTGTTGGAAAAATGCTGATAGAAATTAATATAAAAAACAGAAGCTAAGAAAGCCAGTTTGGACATTGTTTATGGCCACTATACAAACAGATCTTTTTGGGGAAAAAAAAGAAATTGGGGAATGGGCTGGAGAGATAGTACAGGGGTAAAGCACTCTCCTTTTGTGCCTTTGACCTTCTTAAATCCGCCCTGAGCACCACCTGCTCAAGTGATCCCTGATCATAGATCCAGGAGTAAGACATGAGAAAGACTGGGTGTGTCCCACACACATAGTTTAAAAAATGGGATTGAGGGATAATACATAAGAGATTATATGAATGCAATACATATATTGCATATACAAATACGCAGGTCTTCTCTCAACTGGGAATTACTGGCAACTTAGGAATCCGCATGGTGTGCAAGTTCTGCTTCTGTCTCAGACATGCTTTCTAGTTTTCTTTGCTTTCCTTCTTTCATCCCTACACGATCCAGAACACAGGTTTCCTAGTGACAGAAACTGTCTTTGTTAGTCACTGATATATTCAAGACTGTGTCTTTTTCTTTTTCTTTTTCTGATTTTTTTCTGTTTTTTTTTTCACTAAAAATGCTCACCGTCTCATAGAAAGATGCCCACTAAATAGAAGATTATAACAAAATCTAAAAAAGTGCTATGATGGGAGTAGATGAGCAGTGAATTGGGCATGCAGAAACATGTTTACTGGTAGTGCTAATAGGGTAAGTTGTTAACAGGTGAGTTGGTGCTAGACAACTGTCACTGAGTGGGCCCAAGCCATTGAATAGCAGGTAGGGTGTTTGCCTTGCATGTGGTCTACCTGGGTGCACCCCTAGCATCCCAGATGGTCCCCAGAGCACTACCAGGAATAATTTCTGAGTACAACGCCAGGAATAAACCCTAAACACAGTTTAATATGATGTGTCTTATGATGTGTCGTTAGTGAAGATTTATGATTTCGTCAGTAAAGAAACGAACAGCACCCGGCCCAGACAAGGTCAGAACTGAATACCTGAAGAACCTGCCGTCAGTACTCATCAATACACTGGCTCGGCTCTTCACACGCTACCTGTCTGAATGCAAGTTTCCATCCCGATGGAAAACCAGCAGGACCGTACTACTGTTCAAGAAGGGAGACATCCATGACATTGGCAACTATCGCCCGATCTGCCTATTGTCTGTCATCTACAAGTTGTTCACTCGAGTCATCCTAAATAGGATTGGCAGAACACTAGATGAAGGACAACCATGCGAGCAAGCCGGGTTCTGCAAAGGATTCAACACCATCAACCATATCCACACGATAACCAAGCTCATTGAGTTACTCCTGGAAGTTCTTAAGGGACTATATGAAACCTGAGATTCAATCTGGGTGTGCCACACACAAGGGAAGAACCCTACCCACTACTATCTCTCCAGTCCTTAAGGAAGATCTTTGAACAATGAACGGGCATGATAAAGTTGACTCTGACTAAGCTTAGAGCTTATTCTTGCATACAGCTCAGGGATCACTCTGTTGGGGCTCATGAGTCCATATGGAGCACTTGGAACTGAATCGGGGTCAGATGTAAGCACGGCAAGTGCTCTGCCAACTGCTCTATTTCTCCAACCCAAAAGCATACTTTTGGTACCAGTTTGTAACCTTTTGGTTATATCTGCTCTAACTTTTTCCTTTGTATCTCAATTTCCACTTACCTTTCAATACTTTTAATTAACTCATCTTAAAATTTTTCTTTTCATGACAAAGACTATCATATCATGTTCTCTGTTGTTTGGCACCATTTGATGAAGGGTTGGTCTCAATTCCTGTAGTGGTTTCATTATTCTTTAACACTTCTAAAAAATAATCCTGTCATTTCTAGATTAACTTTGTCTTTTAAATGTTGGTATCATCAACCAGATTGTACTGTTTTTAATACTAGGAACTGTAGGACAAACTATTCTAATTTCTGCAGTATGCTTTATACCACTCTACAGGGGATAGCAGATGCTATGCTAATGCTGGGTGAAAGAAGCATACTTTTCTCCTTTTCCAGTTTAATGACTTTTAATTTGAATTTAATGTAATTTATAAAATGGCCGTTTGAAATAACATTTAAAAATTAACATGACATGTGTAAACATGATAAGCACATTTAAGTTTAAGATAAATGTCTTGATTTCAATATTTTAATTATGCATTTTGATTCTTTTAATATTCGTGCATGTTTATTTACAATTTTCATTTGCTTTTATGTTACTAGCAACTGAACCTTATAAGAAAAATGAAAATTGTCATTATCTCTATGACTATGTGTGTGTTTATTATCTGAATGTTAAGTAAATATGTTTTGTTTTTTGTTAGCACCATAGCACTGTACTCCCATTGTTCATCGATTTGCTCGAGTGGGCCCAATAACATTGTGAGACTTGTTACTTTGTTTGGCAGATCGAATACGTCATGGGGAAATTTCCAGGCTTTGCCGTGCGGGCGAGATACTCTCGGTAGCTTGCCAGGCTCTCCGAGAGGGGCAGAGGAATCGAACCTGGGCCGACCAGGTCAGTGCATGAAAGGCAAACACCTTACCCGCTGTGCTATTTTTTTGAGCCACACCCAGCAATGTTCAGGACTTTTCCTGTCTGGCTCTGGGAACATATGAAATGCCAGGAATTGAAGGCCAAGTGCAAGGAAGTGCCAACCCGCTGCACTATAGCTCCAGTCCCTCCACCAGGAATCTTATATCCGACTGTAGAAAAGAAAGTCACACGAGAAACAATGTTCAGCATGTCTTCTGCACTAAACACAAGTCCAGCATTTTAACTTGCAAAATTAAGTCATCATTTCTTTCTGAATTAAAAATGAATATAATAGCTAAATAGAATTATAACAGCCAGAGTAATAAAAGAACAACAAAAGTAATAATAAAGATGGAGACATTGAGAAATTAAGTATAGAATGTGACTTTCTAATAAGGAAATCAGAAACAATGATGACAAACAGAGAAAAAATTAAAAGAAGGACTCAGTCACTATATTTCAATTCCATATAAAACTAAAAGACAGAACTGTACCTCTTAATGCCATAGGTAGTTACTTGAATAAAACCAAAAAAAAAAATCACAGCATAAAATACAATTTCTGAGATTTCATAGTTTAAAGTTATGGTATTTCATAATAAACTTTTATTCATTTCACAGAGAAACATTTAACCCACTTCTGCACTAAACACAAAATTTGCATGACACCAATAGCAAACAGAAAAGGAAATAAAAAAGGAAAGAAAGAAAGAAGAAAGAAGAAAGAGAGAGAGAAAGAAAGAGAAAGAAAGAGAGAAAGAAAGAAAGAAAGAAAGAAAGAAAGAGAGAGAGAGAGAGAAAGAAAGAAAGAAAGAAAGAGAGAAAGAAAGAAAGAAAGAAAGAAAGAAAGAAAGAAAGAAAGAAAGAAAGAAAGAAAGAAAGGGACAATCTGGCAAATAGAATGGTGAACACATGATTTTAACAAATTAAATTGATTTTTTTTTCTACACAAACTCTTGGAATCTTAAATAAAACAACATGTTCTGTAAGGTCCACCAGGAGGGATGCATGATACAAAGAATTTTCCAAATTTGAAACCCTTTATTTTAAAATATCTCATGGGACTTATTTGTGTATTGTGGCATGTGTTTTCTTGGTTAAGTGCCTTTTCAGGTTTAATAAGACTTGAGAATTTTAAGTAATTTTTTTATAATGTTCCCTGTTGCTAAGCACCATTTGATGCTATGATGTGAGAATCAATAGTTTCATATAAAAATAGATTAAAAGAATCTTGGCATAGGCAGATGTCTTACTCATATTAAGTTAATAGATACATCTAATAATTACTTATATATTGAAATAATAATTGGGACAACAACAATGTTTATAGCTTTCCTTGTGAAACAGTTATTCCACAAGAAAATTCTATGTAATAGTGTGTTCCACATAGGTCCCAGGTCTACAGCTACGTTATGACCTTAGTATTGCTCATCTTTTATGGTACTACACTATTAACATCTTTCCTGTGCTTTTAATGAACAGATATACACTTCATGTCAGTTTTTATGAGTTAGGAGTCCTGATACAGTTTATCTTTAGTCTCTGCAATACTGCAAACAAGACATTGTCCAAACCTATGGTATCCAGTGTGATTTGAATGGAGAGAGACCTACTCCTAAACTCACCAGTTTTGAAAGGAATTGTCTTGCTGATATCAAAATGAGACTCAAGTTTCTTTCTGAGTATTAACTACTTAAAGATTTGTCACCGTTTCTTGCTTCAGAAACGTCTCAAAATGGCCACTTGTCTTTTAAAATCTTGCAAGAGAGGGAACCCAGAAAGACAGATGCAACATAATTTACATGTATAATTATAAACGTCTGTCTCCAGGCCTCAAGATGAGGGTATTAGACATGAGTCTGAGCACTGGAGCATGCACATCAAGATGTCACCCTAGAGTTTATTTGCTCTCAAAAAAGAATGAGACTTAATAAAGTAACATTCTTTTTACAAACTACCAAAGCAAATTTTTGTTGACTCAATGGTACTGTGGCTGAGAGAAAATAATGACCTGGTCATAGAATAGTTTGAGTGTGTATTTATACAATTGTCTACTCCACTACATATTAACTTGGTTATTAACGAAAGATTGTGATGTGCCTCAAAGATTCTAGAATGAGTGCTATAATACATATATTTTAGTGCATGGTGTCTTTTTCCTATTCACAATCCCTATTCGTTTCTTTCCTTGATAGACCCTCTCAAATGTATTTTTTTAGACTTAAGCTTTATTTTCCACTGATAAACTATATACTTCCTAATAATAAAGACATATTGTAAATTTAGACAGAAATTCATAATTAAAAAAATTAGGCACCATGGTTTACAATACTATCAAAGGTAAGCTTTCATGTATACAATGTTTCAACATCATACCTCCTACTAGATTTCCTATTTTTCCCTCCACTCAGGGAACATCCCTTCAATACCCCACACCATCTCATCACCATGGTAAACTCAATTCTATAGACCAACTCTTAGACTCTATTGGTTTGGGGCACTTGTTATTCCCTAACTATACTTCTTTATACCACACATATAAGAAGATCATTCTGAAGCTGCCGCTCTCTTTCTGGATCACTTTACTCATCATGATACCCTTCACTTAAAGCCACATAGTGGAAAATTACTTGATTTTTTCGTTTTAAATAACTGATTAATTGATCATTGTGTGTAGATATCACAGTTTCTTTGTTCTGTTATTTGTTCTAAAGCAATTCTTGGAAAGAAAGAAGACAGGAGAGTTCTCTACCTCCAACTTTAAAATATATTGCAAAGCTATAGTAATGTAGACAGTGTGGTACTGGAATAAAAATAGAATATCAGACCCATAACGTAGATTTTAGCATCCAGAGAGAGATTTGCAGGTATATAAACAATTAATCTTCTGCAACAGAACTAAGATTATAAAGCAAAGAAAGAAAAAATTCTTCAGTAAATGGCGTTAAGAAAATTGGTCAGTCACAAGTGAAAAAATGAATTCAGACACCTATCACATGTTGTGCACAGAAGTCATTTTAAAATCGATTAAAGACTGCTATATCCATAAAATACATTGATGCCAGCATAGGCAGAAACCTTTATCACATTGACTTTAGAGACATCTTCAATGATTCAGTGCCAATGGCTATGCAAATGGAAGCAAAGATAAACAGATGGGACTACATCAAACTAAGATGTTTCTGTACTGCAAAATAGAATAGAAAGACAGTTGGGAGAAAATACTGTTGATGAGCCTGCTACTCATCAACAAATTGTTAACTATATATATATATATATATATATATATATATATAATCATACACAGATACATATCACTGTCACTGTCCTTCCATTCATCAATTTGCTCAAGCAGGCCCAGTAATATCTCCATTATGACTGTTGTTACTGTGTTTGGCATATCAAATACGTCACGGGTAGCTTGCCAGGCTTTGCCACGCGGGCAAGATATCTTAGTAGCTTGCTGGGCTCTCCGAGAGGGGCAGAGGAATCAAACTCCGGTCGGCCATGTTGCCCGCTTGCAAGGCAAACACCCTACCCACTGTACTATCGCTCCAGCCCACAGATACATATATACATATTTATATGCCACCATACACTATATAGGTCAACCTGTACCTGTGGGGAGAGTGCATCAGCAGCCTGATGGTGCCTTCAGACTTCCAGATACCCCAAAATTGCTGCTGTGTCTTTGGCCAGACCCTAACAATTTTGGGCCAAGTTTACCAAGAAATTAAATGGCCAAAAGTTATGTATGTGGGAGATACACCCACAAACCACCTCCAACTCAGCTATATAAGCTCATTTATTGGACTTGGCAAAATCTCCTTCCCCTGGGCCTGGCTGTCTTCACCGTGGCCCCTTGGAGGGGGGCGGGTTGAGTCTCCCAAGGAGAACCCCGGCAGCCAAAAACCTCCAGAACCCAGCCATAGTTATGCTCAAGGCCACTCTCCACATGCCCAGATGAGCCTCACTCATGAAAGAACCAGCAGAGGAATCCAGGTATGTGGGACCTGTGGCTGAGATCTCCAAGCCTGCTCCAATCAGGGATGGGCCTCCTCCCCTCAGACACCAAGTTTTCCAGTAGCTTGGCAGTCACTCCTACAAACTGCCCCCGGCGCCAAGTAATCTCATCAACGGCCAAGATCCAGAGACTATGATTCAGCAATACCACTCCTGGGAATATATCCCAGAGAGACAAAAAAGTATAGTCAAAGTGACATCTGCAATTGTCTGTTTATTGCAGCACTCTTTACAATAGCCAGAATCTGGAAAAAACCTGAGTGCCCGAGAACAGATGACTGGTTAAAGAAACTTTGGCCGAGATTAGTACCAGGAATTTTACTCCATTGCTTGGAGGCCAACCACACATACTAGGGGAAAAGGGAGCTCAGATAAAGAAGGGAACACCAAGTACAGGTGTTGGGAGGATCCTCCCAGGATGGGAGAAGCATGCTGAAAGTAAACTATAGACTAAACATGATTGTCACCCATTGCCTCTTTTGCAAACCAAAACACCCAATAAGAGAGAGAGAACAAAAGGGAATGCCCTGCCACAGAGGCAGAGTGGGATGGGGGGGTTGGGGGGTGGGAGGGATACTGGGATCCGTGGTGGTGTGAAATGGGTACCGGTGGAGGGATGGGTATTTTATCATCATATAATTGAAACCCAAGCACAAAAATGTGTAAGTCTGCAACTGTACCTCATGATGTCTCACTATTAAAAATTTTTTAATAAAAAAAAATCCAGAGACTATAAAACAAAGCTCCCAGAACAGAGTGACACAGTATTTCCTGGAGGTCTCCTCAAAAGCCTCCATCCCTCTCAGAGAATCCAGCAAGCTACCAAGAGTATCCCGCTTGCATGGCAGAGTCTGGCAAGCTACCTGTGGTGTATTCAATATGCCAAAAACAGTAACTATAACAGGCTTCGTTCCCCTGACCCTGAAAGAGCCTCTGATATGGCAGCATTGGGAAGGACAAATAAAGAGAGGCTGCTAAAATTTCAAGACTGGAACAAATGGAGACATTACTGGCACCCACCTAGAGCAAATCAATGAACAACAGGATGACAGTGATACAGTGATAGTTATGATTACATACACGTATATATGTATATATATGTATCTCTCTGTCTCTGTATGTCTGTCTGTTTCTGTCTCTCTGTCTCTCTGTCTCTCTGTCTCTCTCTCTCTCTCTATATATATATATGCATATATATATATATATATATATATATATATATATATATGGAACTATAGCACTGTCCCCCCGTTGTTCATCAATTTGCTCGAGGAGGAACCAGTAACATCTCCATTGTGAGACTTGTTGTTACTGTTTTTGGCATATTGGATATGTCACGGGGAGCTTGCCACGCTTTGCCGTGTAGGCGGGTGCGTGTAGGCGCTATACTCTCAGTAGCTTGCCAGGCTCTCTGAGAAGGACAGAGGAATCGAACGGAAGGCAAATGTCCTATCCGCTGTGCTCTCACTCCAGCCCATAAATAGAGCACTTTTTAAACTTAACAAAAAAATCAACCCCATCAAAAAATGTGAATTAAAAGAAATTTCCTCAAAGACATACAGATTGTCAGTAATTAGATAAAAAAATATTGTGCATCACTGATCTTTAGAGCAAAATAAACAAAAATGTCAATGGGATATCATCTCACACCAATGCGACCTGCAAGCATCCAAAATAGCAAAATCATCCAATGTTGGTACAGAGGTGGGGATAAGGGAGTCTTCATTCACTGATTATGGGAATGTCAACTCCTTCAAACACTTTTGGAAAACAATATGGATACTTCTCAAAGATCTAAGAATTGAGCTTTTACGTGATCCAGTTATTCCATTGTTGGCATCTGCCCTCAGGGCCCACACATTCTATTCAGAGAGATATGCGTGCCCTTGTGTTTATTAACACTAGTCACAATAACAAAAATCTAGAAATAAATGAATTATCCAAGAACAGATTAGCACTGTAGCACTGTCCTCCTGTTGTTCATCGATTTACTCAAGGGGGCACCAGTAATGTCTCACAACAAATTGTGAGAATTCTTGTTACTGTTTTTGGGATATCGAATACGTCACAGGGAGCTTGCCAGGCTTTGCAGTGCAGGTGAGATACTCTCGGTAGCTTGCTGGGCTCTCTGAAAGGGGTGGAGGAATCAAACCTGGGTTGGCCGTGTGCAATGCAAACGCCCTACTGCTGTGCTGTCACTCCAGTCCAAGATCAGATTAAAAAAGAAATATTAAATGCAATATTTTTAGGAATAGAATTTACTATGGCAACTATAGATCAAAAATCTCAAGTTTTTTTTACTGGTTTCCAGGTTGCCTACAAATTCTTTTAAGAGGCAGGGCCCTATGAGAGCACGGTGCCCACCTCATTGACCAGCTACCATAATCTTGATAATTAAGGGAAAATTGGTTAAATATTTAAATAGCTATTTCTCAGAACCAATAGACATTTCATCATTTACTAATTACTTACCACAATAACCAATTGCTCCCAATGATCAAACGTAGCAAATTGACCCAGAGAAGGGCATATAAATATGGTTTATTTGTTCCTGTAAATTTTCCCACTGCAAAATTAGTCACTCATCCTATCTTTCAGTTATAAAGTGAAAACTCAAAAACTAAAAAAACAAAAAAAATTGAAAACACATAAATCTTTTGGGAATTACCTGACTGCTAAAATGCTCATCCAAAGTACATGGTAGTAGAAAGAAACCATATTACAACAGAAAAATTGTTCAAATAATAATTTGGGTGGATTATTGTTTTTCAGTCAAACAGAGAAACTAAAATCGGGACCTAAGTCAATAGCTATTTCAAGTTGCTGTGAGTGAACAATAAGAGTTTTCCATTTCAAAGTCACTTGACATAAAACTTACACATTCCAGACTTCTGAAACTTTCCACCTACTTATATCGTGGCCACTTACACATATCGTTAATCCATCAGAAACTTGCAAAGTTGCAATAGCTGAATGGAAAAATGGCCAAAGTTCCTCCATTTCATAAATCTCAAAGTGCTTGTGATTCTTAAAAATACTACACATATTTTTATTTGCAGTTTCAGAATTATTGAAATAATTTTGAAACAGATACTCTTAACTGGTGAGTGATTTAGTCTGGGGTTAGAATTAATATTGCACGTTTTCTCATTTTTGGACAGAAAACTATTTACCATAAGCATTTCAAGTAAAGGGAATTAATACACTTTTTATGTTGACTTTCCACCTTAATATTAAAAAGGAGAACATTTATTGGGGGAAAATATGATTTCACATGTACTCTAAATAGTTTTATGTATTGTGAATTTCATGGCGAAAAAAATATTGAAGTTTTAAAGTTATAGGGCTTAGTTTTATTCTAGTACATACTGAGCAGTTTACATCACAAAAAATGGGTTATTAACTTATGCACTAAACCTGACCAAAAAGTGAGTATCCCGAAGGAGAAATAAAATAAACGCTTATAGACTGACAGCATGAAATGGAAATTCATTTGAAAATAAAAATTAATTTTAAATTTGATTAATTCATAGTTACTGAAGGTGTGCCATATAACACTACTTGAACACTTAAGAACAACTATTCCCTGGCTAGGAAAATTACGAGACAAGAAAAAAAAGTCACTGAAACAAAGAGAAAAGCAAAATCTCTAAGAAAAAAAATATAAAAGGGACCTGGATTTTATTATCACTCTTTTGAATGGATGAACATATGGAGTATTGGAAAAGAGCCATTAGAAAGAAAAGGGAGAGGTGGCCAATAATGTCAGATAAAGTGGTCCCATTGCGATTTGAAGAGGATAAATGAAAAGAAAGCAGTGAGAGCAGCACATCTAGGAAAGTCTCTACTCTCAGCTGCTATTTAAAAAGTAAAAGAAGAGAAAATAAAAATTAAAACAAAGAAATGAAGTACAACGGAGGAAATAAAGGTACCCCAGGGTACGGGCCTTTTCTAATAAAGGCATTTTTCCCCAGGGAGCTTTTGAAGAGCACTTGCTCTAACTCCAAGTCTCTGCTAATTAAAATCTTTTACTCTGATGTAGTTGTCTCTAAGTCCCTTAACCTTTGCTGCAGTATTGAGATGGTTTGTTCAGTCTCATTATTGGCAGCCCAAGTAGGTATGAAAGCCCTTTAGCTTCTGCGCTCACACATCTTTACCATTAGCGTCTCTGGTGTGAGGCCCGGAACAATTCACCTGGCAAATAGAAGAGCTTGGAAAAACCTTACTTGGGAAAACAAGTGAAATTTGTCAGGCACAAACCTATTAGGACCGTCTTTGCAGGGAGTTATGCAGAGGCTTTGTTCATAAGTTTTTGTTTCATAATAGTAGCTTCAATAAGTAAAGCAGTAGAATTTCTAATTCAATTAGTCACTTATTGGCACTGTCAAGTTGGTTTGGCAATAAAATGTTCATCGTTCTCAATCCCGTTTCCATTTTGATTGACATTTGGAAGTGGCTTCTTTAGCTCGTCATTCATTTTCTCATCTACACAATCGTGTATCCGGGCACAATATACAAATGATACAGGTCACATTTCCCATGTTTCCCTGTAGAGAACATGCAGCTGTGCTGAATATCTCAAGCTCAAATAGAGTATTTTAAGAGAGATTTGGACATATTTGCATGCATTGTCATATCAGATATACTTGGTCTTAATTTATCACTTTATTTTCCCTCCTGTTTCATGCATCCTTTATATACCAACCATTTTTACGAATTGATTTTCATTTTCTGTAAAAATTTAAAAGAGAGCAATCCTATTTTCTCTCATGTTCATTCCCTCATATTTTTTTCTTGCTTGCATATATATTAAAATATGCCAAACAGGGGACCAGAGCAATGGTACAGCAAGCAGGGTACTTGCCTTGTACACGGCCAACTTGTGTTTGACCCTCAGTACCCCATGTGGTCCTTGAAGTCCCCAAGGAGTGATCTGAGTGCAGAACAAGGAAGAAGCTCTGACCCTCACTGGCATGATCCCAAAACAAGCAAGAAATAATATGCCAGATATTTTTATCTCACAGTAAGTTCTCTAGTCACTCATTTTATGAAGTAGGTGATTCTTCCCGTTCCTTACAAATGTGGAATTGTTGATGCTATGAAGCCTACCCATAACCAAAAAATATAAGAACAGCAGCAATAGGAGATTGGAAACCAAGTCTGTTAGATTTGAGAGTATTTTTTTCTTTGCTTTCTGATGCCCCGAGTTTAACTAATCATCCTTCTGAAATGAAAAAAAGTTCAGAGACCATTGAGGACATATAAGTAGGGGTGTAGAAATAAATTAAATGACATTTGGCATTTGAAAGTGGCTTCAATGTGGCTTCAAAGTAGCGAGTTTTGTCTTTTCATCTAGTTTAAAGAAATATTTTATTATACATGCATCTCACATATAATTTAAATTTCCTCTGTCATCTGTTTTATTTCAGTGTTTTATGACTTTTAAACCACTTTTTAAAAAAAATGTTAACCATTGATAATATTTTAAACGTTATTCCATATTATTCTTTTTGTTTTGTTTTGTTTTTAGGTCACACCTGGCAGTGCTCAGGACGTGAAGAAAAGAGAAAATAGAAGCAAATGCTTAAATGCATGAAAAAAATACTATAACATTGTCTCAAATGTGCAAATAACATGCAAGGCAAACATCCCCACTGTATTATTTTTCTGGGCCCCAAGTATATGTTTTATGAAAGAAATTCACTAATCACGAATCACGACCATCCTGTTATTTGTCGATTGCCTCGAGCAGGCCCCAGTAACGTCTCCTTCATCCTAGCCCTGAGATTTTTAAGAAAGTGCTATATTCAAGGCTCTTTAGGGAATGAGACCCATCATTGTTACTGGTATTTGGATATTGGGTATGCCATGGGAAGTTTGCCAGACTCTGCCGTGTGGGCAGGTTATATTCGGTAGCCTGCCAGTTTGTCCAAAGTAGGAATGAGATAATAAGATGTCATAATAAGATGTCGCGGCCGTGCGGTTCTGGGAGCTGGTTTTTATAGTCTCTGAGTCTTGGCCGTTGATGGGATTACACAGCGCCAGGGGGCCAGTTGGTGGGTGTGACCCCCGCCTACTGGAATTCGGAGGATCTGGGTGGAGGATACTCAGCCCCAATCCAAGTAGGCTTGAAGATCTCCCTATGGAAGAAATTATAATGGAAATAAAAGGGTTTGTTAGACTATAGCTAAATCTTCAACAATTTTCATGCATGACTGAACTTCATTCCCTAAAACAGTGGACCACAAAATTTGGGATATAACAGAATTTGTTAAGGGCTCATTCAAAGATGATGTCTGGATCCCACCCACTTGCTGAGTCCGGAAGTTTCAAACTGGGCTTGGAGGACTTGTGTTTCTAACAAACACCCAGTGTAGGGAGCACAAAATGCCAGGGAATGATTCCTGAGCATAGGGTCAAAAG
Source organism: Sorex fumeus (assembly GCF_029834395.1). Lineage (NCBI taxonomy): Eukaryota > Metazoa > Chordata > Mammalia > Eulipotyphla > Soricidae > Sorex > Sorex fumeus. The sequence continues at coordinate 3,506,093 of NW_026606134.1, read as the reverse complement.
TAAGTCCTAAAAGCACAGATGAGTTTGGTCCAAACCTCCACTCTAAAAAATATATATTAATAAGGACAGATCTATTCTAGGATTCTCTCTTAGTTTCTGGTCATCCTGTGGTTTTTGATGTGTGGTAATAAACAAAATGTTTTCCTTACATGCATTTCTATTTACCAATGTCCCAAATCATATGTGATTAAAGGTCTGTGTATGTTTGACCTCATTTTAACTGAATGCATCTCCAGAGATGCTTTTCCACTCTAACGCTCCTAACGCTCCTTACAATCGCTAACACTCTTTACACTGTAACACTCCTAATTATTTAGGAGTTATAAATCATACAAATAATAGAAACAGTGTCAGGGCCAGAGAGATAGTACAGTGGAAAGTCCTTGACTTGAACAACTTGGGTTCAATACCCAGCACCTTATATGGTCCCCCAAGGTCTGCCATTAGTGATCCCTGAATGCACAATCAGGAATGCCACTGATGTGCCTCAATGAAAAAGAAAACAGAACAAAAATAATGATAAGATCATTACACAAATTAAATGCAAATTTTAGCACATAGTAGGGTTTCCATACACTATTATTTTATTATGAAAGTATATCAGCTCTTCTCTAACACTCTTGAGATTGCCACTTCCCCCCTGTTGACCATCTACATTAATCTATAAATAAACATTCCTGATAAATTGTGGCTATAGCCTTCCTAATAATTGTTTCAAAATATAAACTGAAAAAAATGGCTTACCTTCTTCGTTCATGATACATTCCTGACAGCTTATGAGAACACCTGGACATATTCAATCCATTTCCTTCCCCACCACCTGGTCATGGTGACATTCAGAGGCATCTGCAGGCAAAGTACTAGTCTCTTACACTAGACCAACATTGTATTATTTTCTTTCTCTCTTTTCTTTACTATTTAATGTTCACCTGTTTGCCACCCAATGATTATATGGGTAGGAGAGACAATCAATACTAAGCACATATCTAACACTTGAATGAGCAGCCTGCAGGTGGCAATGGTTTCACCGGAATTTGTGAGCAACACAATGTCACACTTCAAACTGGAAATGTAATACCAAGGTGTCCGTTGTTCTCATTCCATTACCAATTTAACTCCAAAAGTTCCCCATCACAATTTCTTTCTTACCCCTTTATTTTCTTCTTCAGTGCCCAAATGACAGTGTCATCAACACATGGCAGAATCAAGTTGCTGTTCCAATGCCACCTGTGTTTGTATGCATTTGGATCTAACAAGGGTTGACCATTCCATGGGCATGCACTTGGATAATATGAAAGCAGTATTTGGTCAGGTTTCTAAGGCACCTTCTCTTGTATTTTCTAGTCAACAAAATAGCAGGTATAGGAAAAGAACTGAGGGAAATAGCGAGTGCTTGCGTGTGACACATACTAAGTATCCCTTCCTTTATTACCACCTATCTGAGATGAACTCAAAGAGAAAGTATTGCCAAAATTGCCCAAATCAAGGCAGAGGGATATTTTCCCCCTTTATTCTGAGTAATATGCTACTTATGAGCCATGCTGCTCATAAAGTTTGACTTTTGTTGCTTGTTGGAGACCATATGCTTCACCAGTAGTACTTATACACTCCAATACAATGACAGTCACACACAAGACTCCCAGACAACAATGCTCTCCCACACATGTAGGTAGCATCAGGGATAGAACTCTTAATCTCATTAAACTCATAATCTCATATTTTCATTATAGTTAGGAAAAATATCAGTCAGAATATTTAGCAATAAAATTATTTCTTAGTCATTATAGTCTATGTTCATCTATATAAATCTGCCTAATGTATGCATAAGCATTATTTGAATTTCCCCAAAAAAAGCTAATTTAATTAATTTAGTGATTATTGCACAGTTATATCACCACTAAATAAAAGAGCTTGGAATTTCATCATGAATTCCAGATGTAGACTCTGCTCCAAATAGAGTCTGTTGATCATACCTACTATTGAGATTCTGACCACATTTTAGATTCACAGAATATATTGTATATTAAATTTTTCATTGCATTACCACAGATGTGAAAGGGATGGGGGGTGGTGAGAGGGATACTGGGAACATTGGTGGTGGAGAATGAGCACTGGTGGAGGAATGGTACTCAATCATTCACGGTCACGGTCCTCCCATTATTCATTGATTTGCTTGAGAGGGCCCAGTAACATCTCCATCGTGAGACTTGTTAATGTGTTTGGCATATCGAACACGTCACGGGGAGCTTGCCAGGTGAGATACTCTCAGTAGCTTGCCGGGCTCTCCGAGAGGGGCGGAGGAATCGAACTTGGGTCGGCCATGTTGGCTGCGTGCCAGGCAAACGGCTTACCCTCTGTGTTATCGCTCCAGCCCCACTCAATCATTGTATGACTGAAATGTAAGCAGAGTTTGAGTTATCAACCAGAGTTTGAGTTATATTATCTTCCAAATCTGGGCCTTTGTTGGGGGCCCAGTACTTGAACATTGATCACTTGATCACTTGACATCCGTTACTCATTGATTTGCTCAAGCAGGAACCAGTATCGTCTCCATTCATTCCTGTCACATGCTAGTGTAGTCCAATGGCATCTGCTCACTCTAGAAACACAAAAAGCCTCAAAACGATAGCTCAGGGTCTTGACAAAGTTTGACCATTTCGTAGGTGGGCAGCCATGCAATCTTTTGACATCCCATGGAATCCAGTCAGTAACGGCTCTAGTCCAGCAGTCATCTACAAATCGCATTATGTGTCCAGCCCATATGATTTTCGATGCCTTGGCAAATGAGACAGCATACCTGATTTTCAATCATCAACAGAGTTTGGAACTCTTGAATATTTCTCTCACTTGAGTGAAGCGTGATAATCCAAGCATAGCTCTTTCAATTCCTCTTTGGGATACCCCAATAACACTCTCATCCTGTTTTTGTAGGGCCCAGGATTCTGAGGCATATGTTAATGCAGGAAGAACAGTGAAATTGAAGAGATGTGCCCAGAGCTGGAGGTTCTTTGTCATTCTTAGCTATTTCTTTGATGTTTTTGAAGGTGTTCCAAGCCACTCTCTTCCTCCTGCGCAACTCAAGTGCCAGGTCATTCGTCATGTTGACTTCTCAACCTAGGTACACATAAATGCTGCATTCGGAGATGTTTGTTCCATTGATAGTGAATGGAATGTGAGGAATGAGTCCAATTCTCATAGATTCAGCTGCAGTCTGACCTTTCCATACTCACGGTCAAAGTTGGCCAGAATTTGTGCCGCTTGGCTAATTTTTGGTGTTATTAGAACAATGTCATCAGCGAACAAGAGGTGGTGTAGTTGCCAACCATCTATCTTCATTCCCATTCCTTCCCATTCCAAATGTCATATGACATTCTCAAGGGTGACACTGAAGAGTTTCAGTGAAATGTTGTCACACTGCTGAACCCCTCTCTTGACCTCGATGATCACTTCCTTGTAGAATGGAGGATCCTGATGTACTGAGTTTGAATGCCCTGTTTGGCTAGAGCTCCGATGATGACCACTTCAGTCTCAACAGAATCAAAGGCCTTCTTCAAATCAATGAAAGTTAGAGTGGTATATTAAATTCCTGAGAAACCTCAATGAGCTTGGTTCCCGTGTGGATATGGTTGATCGTGCTGAATCCATTTCAGAACCCAGCTTGCTCGCATAGTTGTCCTTCATCTAGTGTTATGCCAATCCTATTCAGGATGACTCAAGTGAACAGCTTGTGGACGGCAGACAACAAGCCGATTGGGCGATAGTTGCCAATGTTGTGGATGTCTCACTTCTTACAGTAGAACAGTCCTGCTGACTTTCCATTGGAATGGAGCCTTGCATGTAGACAGGTAGCAAGTGACAAGTTGAGCCAATGTACTGAGGAGTACTGATGGCAAGTTCTTCAGGTGTTTGGGTCTGACCTTGTGTGGTTCAGTTGCTGTTTGCTTCTTTATTGACAAAATGGCATGTTGGATTTTGGAAGGGAGAAAGTTGGGAACGACATATCCACCCTGCGGAATTTGGTATATGGGCAGGTGGACATGGCTATTGAAGATATCTGAGTAGAAGTCATGGGTAATCTTCTCCATTGCCCTTCTGGAAGATTGATAGATCCATCATGTCATTGGAGGGCAGTAATCTTGGCCTTGTAGCTGGCAAAGGACAGGTGGGCATTGCAAATGCTTTTCCCGGGTTCTGCCACATCGGCCAGCACTGCTGCCCTTCTCTTTTTGAGGTCTTCCTTTATCACTTCTCTGAACTGCTTTTCGAGCTCAGACGTTCATTTGCGGTTGCCTGAGGCTCACATCATGCCACATTAACGAATGAGCTCCAGAGTTTTTGAAGATAGCCATCTTTTTGTTGTTATTTCTCTCTCAGCGTTTTTTGCGCAATCAAGGAGTTATTGAACCAGTCAATTGGATTCCTCGTCAATGTTGTCAACAATGGCATCTTCCTATGTTGCCCCAATAGTGTCCCAGTTGGTGGTCGTTTTGGGTGTTCTCTTTTTAAATTTGAAGTCCTTTCTCCCTGCTCTGTGAAGTAGAATTTTGCATGAAGGAGATGGTGGTTCGATCCTGTTTGGAATTTTGGGACAACAGCGACATTGGTCAGGCAAAACTGTCAATTGAATATGATGTGGAACCGTCCACCAGAAGACTCCCATGTCCAATGTTTACATTCGGCCTTCTGGAACTGTCAGTTCTCTCACCCTGATCATTCCATGCTAGGCCATGGTTCCCAAAGTGGAGTTCTTTGGCTGATCTTCTCGATCCTATTCTGGCATTAAAATCACCAACAATGATCTTGTAGAAGGTATGGTCTTCTTTATAGAACTTCTCCAGCTCCATGTGGAAATTCTCAGTCTCTTCTTCATCAGAAAAATTGGATGTTGGTGCATAGACAACAAAGATAGAAACTGCCTGCAGTGAATCACATCTATTCAAGTATAATTGGGTTGTTAGGCATTTGAATGAATCAATGCTCACAGCCAAGTTCATGTAGATAAGGACACCAATACCACCAATGCCTCTTTTTGTCCCATGTTCCGAGTAACAGTTCTGCAGTGTCGAAAATGGCGTGATATGGTTGATGCCTTCTCGTCTCTGTCAGACCAATGATGTTGTAATTGATCCTTTGTGCTTGCACCATCAGGTCCTTGATGGATGCATCTGATGCCAGCATATGTGCATTGAAAGTACAGACAGTCATGTTTGGCAGCCTAGTTCGGCCTTGAGATTTTTTCAGTCTCTCCTTCCTCATCTTTCTTAATGCTGCCATATTGGTGGCTATTTCAGGTTCAGAGGAACGAGACCCATTGTATTTACTGTTTTTGGCATATTGAATACGCCATGGTTAGCTTGCCAGGCTGTACCATGCGGGCAGGATACTCTTGGTAGCTTGCCAGGCTTTCCAAGAGAGATAGAGGCTTTTAGTGCGGCCTCTAATTGCCCTTGTAGATGTTCCCATGGTTCAAACCATATTTTAACCCCATCAAATATGGTGCAGTAATCTTGGAAGATGTTTATTAAGTGTCTTATGATGTGTCACATGGCCGCCTTGCAGCTGCGCAGTCCGGAAAGCAGCCTGGAGCATGGCAGTGGCTGGGTAGTGGAGGTAGTGAAGGTGGTGGAGGTCTGCCAATGAGGTATTTATCTGGTACCTGTAGGGTGGGGCTTCTGGGTTTGATCCCTGGGTCGCCAGAGATTGGTGGGAGCAGGCATAGGATCTCTGTTTCTGGGTCCCGTTGAGCATGGAGTCCAAAGTCACAGAGTTCCACTTACCTGGTTCTGTGGGGCTTCAGTCATGTGTGAGTCTCGGCCTGAGCATCCGGAAAGTGTCCTGGAGCATGGTGGTGGCTAGGTAGTGGAGGTAGTGAACATTATATCACATATTTAACTTGAAAGGTACTATCCACTGATTTTTTTTTTGTCATAATGGCATTTGTTTGAAGCATTAACTTTTCTACAGTTTTGGAATAACTTCTAAGGAATATCCTGATGTGATAGAAACTGGTTTATCACAATCTTTCTTTTGTCATAGAAATTGAACTTACAAGGGGTCAGAGAGACAATCCAGGAGATAGGGGGATTGCCTGGCATCTGGACAACCCAGGTTTAATCACAGCTGATCCATATGGTCCCCTGAGCCGCTGGCTGGAGTGATCCCTGAGCACAGAGCTAGGAGCAAGCCCTGAATACTGCTGGGTATGCTACCTAAACAACAACAGACAAATTAAACTTTCAAAAAAGATTTGACTGACATGACTCTGCCATTGTCATTTGCTACTTGTCTTTACTAGTTGTGGTGAAACAAAGCCTGAGCAGTTTTCTCACCTGCATCTGGGCCTGTGATGACTAGAGATTGTTGACGCCAGCTGTGTTTTGTCAGTGCAAAGCCAAGCTGAGGCACTGCAGCAAGAGGGAATTAGGGAATCTGAAGAGTGAGGAAAGATGAACTAGTTGTCTTCTTTCATCGATTGTTCTACACAACACTCCACAGGAGAATTTACCTTGAAGGTTCTATGAGGCAACTATTATTGCTAATGAATTTTATTCTTTCATATGCATTTAGTTTGGCACCACATACAATCACCCTTGAGTGATTAAGATAATAGTCGCTAAAGCAATTTTCTGGATTGTGAGATAAATATGAAAAACCCCAGTCCTGTATCTGAGAAAGATTTCATCATATTTTTTATAAATCTTTCATTCCCTCTCTCAAAAACCAAAATAAGTGGAAATCGGGGAAAGAGACAATTTAAGCGTAAATATTGACTAAAATTTAAATAGTGGTAGAGACAGGCACAAATAAGAATTCATTTCTTTAATCTAAAGTAAATTTTTTATGGATGCTACTCAATAGATTATAATAGATTATTAATTTCCCATTAGAACTTTTCCCATGGAACTAATGAATAGATAAAGTAATATAAGCTTAGCCATTAAAGATAGTACATATTCCCCTTATGGTCAACAATACTGAAATTATTTAAAAATAAGTATGTTAAAAGAAAAAATTACATTTAAAAGTCAGAGCTGAAAATTATCATAAAATAACATTAACTTGTGGTCTTGATTAGACTGGTAACGATTAAGATGGCCCGAGAAGACACTGTCATAAAGTAGTTTCTCATTATTAGAAAAGATTAGTTGCAGTGGTCATTCATTCCCTTAGCACAGAAAATTTATAGATTCTGTTAGCAAAATACAATTAAGAAACAATAGAAAGAATTAGCTATAGAACTGAGGAAGCAAGGCATCATTTCAGTTTATGAGGTTTTGCTTTGTTTTGTTTTGGGGCCACACCCAGCAGTACTAAGCTTCCTCCATCAGGACTCTGGACTCTGCACTCTGAGCTCACTTCTGGTGGGCTCAGAGGATCATATGGGATGGCAGGGATTGAACCCCAGTCAGCAGCACATAAGACAAATACCCTACACTCTGTGTTACTGATTAGACCCTTCAACTTGAGTTTCTAAATCATTTATATTAGCTACATGACTTCTTTATTTCTTAGACCCTCAGTTTTTAAAAAAAAAATGAAATGTTGACTTTCAGTAGCAAGTGCTATGTATAAAGAACAGAAGAGATTTTAAAAAAAATTACAAAGCCCCTCAAAATCTTCTGATACTTGATGTGTATTTTGTGCTTTACTGACATTGCATTCAATATTCATAGTAACACCATAAAGCAAGGAGTATTTAGTGACTTGCCTGAGATACCACACGCACGCGCGCGCGCACACACACACACACACACACACACACACACACACACACACACCACTGAACTGAGCTGGGGTTCCTTCTGTTTTTCCAGTTCTAAAGCCCCTATGGCCTTTACATTCTATAACTCCTTTATCTAGAATTGTGTAATGGTGTAATGTCACCATAATGTCAGCTGTGAATCATAAGCTTCATCAAACAAACTGCCAGGGCCACAGAATGAAATGCAGAATGAGGAGGAAAAGCAGAATTTTGGAAACAGAAAGTTCTGTCAAACTCATCTAGGTGAACTCTTGCCTTATGTTAAGGCCCACCAAACCATTCCAAACATATTGTCAGAGAGGGGATTAATGGCTCAGCTAACTACTCCTCTGCTTAACCATGCTTGCTAGTCCAAAGTTGCTCATAACATCATTTGACTTTCCTCCAGCTCCAGTGTATGCCCTTTTTATTTTTTGTGTGTCTCATCAGAAAGGGAGAAGAGTTGGTCACCATGTAATCACATGTCGGATAATGAAGGTGGTTATTGAGTCACTCTTCAGTAAATTCAGTCCAGGTTTTACTAGAGACCTATTTATAGTGGAGCTGACAAAGATGGGAAGGAGAGGGAAACATATTTAAAATATACACCTAGCAAAAAGATCTCTGGAAAATGAATAGTTTTCCTTATTATTTTCCCTGGCTCTCATTCTGCCATTGTTTTAAATATTAAGCCCATTCTCATGGCCAATGATAGGATTTTTCATATAATTTGGATCTGGCTTTATCTGAATTTGGGATAATTAAGTTAGGAAATCCGAGGGTGAAAAAAAATTTTTTTTTTTGGACAGGAGCCAACAGGATCTCTGATCCAAGGCACATGTGTCTGAAATTAAATTTAGGAGTTCGACAATGCTGCCCTTAAATCATGAAAGCAAATGAAGGGGAACCTTCTGTGTGCTAAGAAAAGGGACTGGGTAGGCTGCTTCCTTGTGGGAATTACAGGGGATAATTCCCAGAAACTACCCAGGTTGGATGAATGGTATTGGTCACTTTGGAGTAAGGGAATGAGAACGGAAGTCTACCTATAATTATCCTGTCTGAGTTCCTGAGTCCTCCTGTGTGCCTGGTGAATTTGGGTGGGTATAGCTGCTGAAGTGTGCCAGAAATAACACATTGCCTGAAGAGGGTGAGTTTTAAGGTAGCATACAGTCAGAAACCAGTTAGATGTATATTTTATCATTTATTATAGCTTTATCTTTTGTATAATTTTACAGAGTTTTCTGTATCTCAAGGCTCCTTGTAAAAGACATAATATTCTCTATTATTAATCATTTGACATCCACAAAGTAAGATTCTGTGAGACTAGGCATGGCATTCAATCTTCATTTGTGGTTTCAGATTATGTAGGAGAATGGTTAGACACTTCATTAATGTATATGTATATATATATATACTTTCTATAAATCATCCATTTGTAATATGAGAATTAAAGCAGTATTTACCTCAAAGGAATGAACATTTACTGAGCTGGACAAGTTCTAGAGCAGGAATCCCATTTACGGCTAGTTTTTCAGAAGGAAATGCTTTTTTTCAGGAAGATGATGATAACAAGAACTGGTTAATGCCTAACGAAATATTTTGCTTTTCATGATATGGGTCTCAAATGAGTTATCTGGGCACTATAGAATATACCACTTTGAAAGGGATATTAATAAAAGGTATCCTTGCGAAGTATCCAAATAGAATATAGGGGGAAAAAGAAATAACTTGGGCTGGAGATGTAGTAGTACATATAAGGCCCTTGCCTTGCATGAACCTGATCTGGATTGTCTCCCCAGCACCATATATGGTTCCCTGTGCTTTAGCAGAGAGAACGGAGCACAGAGCCAGCAATAAGCCAAGGCACAGCAAAGTGTGGCCAAAAGCCAAAACAAACTTTTAAGAGAATTTTATAAGTTCTATTTAGACGGGAGTTAGGCTGAGAGATGCTAGTGGTATTATACAACTATGAAATATGACATATTTCCCCTGCATAAAATCAAAATCATATGGAGTAAGTCTCAAGGAAAATTTCTTTTATTAAATAAAACTTATTCTAATGACAGAATGTGACAATATATGTTTGCACTGTCTTAGGTAAATGAGTTACTAAAATTGTGAAGGACAGACCTATATTAAGGACAATATTTGCAGATTGGTGTCCAAACCTCATCAGCAATATTTTACATTAAAAATTTTATAATTTGACTGAGGGAAATATTTTTTTTGGCTTTTTGGATCACACCTGGTGATGCACCGGGGTTACTTCTGGCTCAGGCACTCAGAAATTACTCCTGGCAGGGGACCATATGGAATGCTGGGAACCGAACCTGGGTCAGCCACATGCAAGGCAAATGCCCTACCTGATATACTATTGCTCCAGACTGAGAGAACTATCTTTAAATTAGGATAACATTAATTTATATGACTATATATGTTTATAATTTATGTATATGTATAAAAAAATAAATCCTTGAGAAAGACATTCATGAACACAGAGAACTAGTATATATATATACATCCACATATGTGTGTGTGTATATATGTATATATATATACACATACATACATACATACACGGACTTTTAGGGTACAATTTCATATCTCTTCAAAATATATGTCCCACATCACAACTACCATCACATTTCCAAACTTGGTCCAATACATCTACCGAGCCAAACAATGACCTCATTTGTGCCTCCTGCCCCCTATCCTAGTCAGATGAACTCACTCTATAGTTGGTTTAGGTCTTGGATTTGTTTCTCTTAATTTTTCTGTCACTATGTTTTGCTCTTCTGTAGATTTTATATAATCAATTGGCTGGAGCGATAGCACAGTGGGTAGGGCGTCTGCCTTGCACGCAGCCAACATGGCCGACCCGAGTTCGATTCCTCCGCCCCTCTCGGAGAGCCCGGCAAGCTACCGAGAGTATTCGATATGCCAGACACAGTAACAACAAAGTCTCCAATGGAGACGTTACTGGGCCCGCTCGAGCAAATCGATGATCAACGGGAGGGCCTTTACTTTACTTTACTTACTTCTGAATTATCTCACTTAGAACAGACTTTCCTACATCACACCAGTTCCATTCAGTTGTCACAAAAGAAAAAAATCATTTCCAAAAAAATCAAAATATTTTAACATAACTTTCTTAATCTCAACATCACAAGTTAACAGTGTTGCAAAGGTCAAAGAGATAGAAAAGGTACCTGTCAGTGTTTTTATATGTATACCTTCTCTAGGGGAAGTAAAATATTTTACCCACACAAAAATTAAAATTAAAAAAATCTTGCCATGATTGTTACTTTTTGAATAATCAGAAATCAATTTCTCTTTAATGGGCCATTGGAGCTTCAAGACACTTGACGCTGCTAAGTTTCATAAGCACTGTAACAGTAAGTGTCATCTGTGAGACTAGAGAAGGTTCATGTACAGGCATGCTGTAAACTCTGATGGATATCACCATCAAGGAATGCAAGTAGGATTGGGAATCAGGACAAGAGTAAATAGGATGGCTCATTCTGCATGATTCCTTGCAAAGATACTGAATAATACACCAAGACCATTCCTCATTTCATGAAGAATTTAGTGTATCTACTACTTTCCCTTTTATTATGCTCCAGATTTATTTTGTCAGTTCTTGATCAAGCAATTTCTTTCCTTGGTATATTTGAACTGCTTACTGTTTCTTTCCCAAGACTTTGCATGGTTATTTCCTGATGCACATTAAATCTCAATTTTACATCATGGCCAATCTTGGATCTACATGTATTTTGTTGATGGCCTTCACTATTCATTATCAATGTTCTCCTTTGACTTCATTTTACAGATTCATAGAATTTGTTCTTCTTAACTTGTACAAGAACAATGAGGCATATGTGCACTCATTACATATTTTAGAGTTGATTTAATTATTATCTTTCTACTCATTAGAAATTGTTTTTCAATGGACAAGGGAACTATTCTCAGGATCTCTGTAGTATCTGAATGCCAAAACAGTGTTTTGAAGGAAGTGACACCATAATAATTATCTATTAAACATGAGTCTTATTTCTGGCAAATATTCACATATTTACATATGAAGAACTTACATGCCATTTAAGTTTGTGGAAATAAAATTTGTCCTTGTGCTTCTTTTATTTATTTTTTATTTTTTATTTTATTTTTATTTTGATGCACTTAAGATAGCAAGTCCTGAGTATACAGCAGTAAAAGTAAATTCTTCATTTCTGTGTTCACAGCAATGAGGCACCCAACAGTACAAGACCTACTGCAGTTCACAAAGCTGTCATTTTTCTCTAAACTATTGCATTCTACTACTTGATCTAGACTTTTTACTCTGAAGCTCAAACTTGAGGTCAGTGCTGAGAAAGAGTTACACTTATATTTCAAAAATTCCTGAAAACTGGGAAGGAGACATACAATTATGGGTAAAGTGAGTAATACTAGAATCAAACATTCTGGGAACAATACCTTTGCAACTATGGTATAAATTACAGTACCAAACAATAATATAAATATTAAACACCTGTAGGAAACAAAATGTGTCTATCTGGAAGAAGAAAAAGGAAAAACAAATGGACTTTTACAGATGTAGATTTCTGGACTATAATCCTTGAAAATCCAGAAGCTGATCTATCAGCCCCTTTTTGGATATCAAAAAATGTCTACAAGATATCTGATATAAAATATACTTATTTATATGTGATTATTTTTCTGATTTTCAAATGTATATAAAATCAGGGCTGGAGTGATAGCATAGTGGGTAGGGCATTTGCCTTGCATGCGACCAACCAGAGTTCGATTCCTCCGCCCCTCTCAGAGAGCCTGGCAAGCTATCACGAGTATTCTGCCCCAGACAAAGCCTGACAAGTTCCCTGTGATGTATTTGATATGCCAAACACAGTAACAACAAGTGCACAATGGAGACGTTACTGGTGCCCACTCCTGCAAATAGATGAACAATGGGAGGACAGTGCAGCGCTATAAAATCAGGGTCAAGAATAGTTCTGTAAAATAAATTGTATGTATGTATAGAGAACCCTATATCATCATACAAATTGAGTTTATTTTTGAAACAATATTTCTCTTATGCTATATTTAGCTTTAGAGAATAATAATGTCAGTGATAGCCTTTACTTACCATTTTTGTTTTATTAATTATTGAAAGATTTAACAAATATTTATGGAGAGACTCCTATGACATGCACATTGATAAGTCCTAAAAGTGTTATTTGTCTCAAAGTTTTTAGCATATTTCAATATATCTGTAATATATCGGTATATCTATACCGATGTTCAATAGAATTTAAATATTCAATATTACAAATAGGGAAATCATGAAAGCAGCCACAAGAAAAGAAGAAAATAATATGTAAAAGAAGGATGATTAACTAGGCTTACAGCTAACTTGTCAGAAGGATCATTAGAAAGCAGACTTCAAAGACAAATAACTGCAAAGCTATGAAGAGCTCAATCTGTTATGACTACCACTTGAGAATGAGAGTGAATCACTATGAGTATCACCGTTTTAAAAAACTCACAGTAATGAACACGGTCTGTTGAGATAAAGGAAAATTGGGCAGCTTGGACCTTTTAGTGCAGTCTTCGTGACTACACTGCAAAAAAACCTTGAAGGCAAAGCAGCTTTTATCACTGGATGCGTAGACAATAAGGGATGCTCTACAATTATGATATAATGGTATTTAGCTTTTAAAGAAAGGAAAACCTGACACATGATACAAATGGTCAAACTGGAGATCATCAGCTAAATGAAATAAGCCAGTACCAAAATGACAAATAACTGTAGAATTCTCTGCATTAGGTGCCTATGTAAGTTTTTCAGGGATACAGAATGTAGAATGGCAGATTCTATGTGACAAGCTGTTGTTGAATGCAAGAATTTACTTGTTTGTGCTGCAATTGTATATATTTGTGATGCTATTGAGCTGGGGCAGGAGTGCGGGTTGGCACTGTCCCTGTTCCCATCAGGATCCTGCCAGGGCAGCTACTGCGGGAGGCAGACGCAGGAATGGGATGCGCCCCTCGTCGCTCCACACTATGCCCTTATCTTGGCTCAAAATGAACTACATGCCCAGAACCACCAGCCACATCGAGGACATCGACAAAAAGCATTTGTTCCTGCTCCGAGATGAAATGCTGAGGATGTTCAAGGAACTCAAAGAAACAATGGAGCAGACATCCAGTAAATTAAGGGAAGACATTGAAGAAAGAAGGCATATCATAGTCAGAATGATGGATGCTGTGGATAGAGGCACAATACTGCAAGCAACAAGGTCTAAGAAGAAAATCACATACAAAGGAGCACTGCTTAGATTTACAGACCTATCAGAGGAAACCCTCCAAGTCCGAAGACAATGGTGGGACATAGTGAAAAAACTCAATGAAATGAATACCTCACCAAAAATATCCAGCCAAACTCTTACTCAAATGCGATGGAACGATACACCATTTTATAGATAAACAACAGCTCAGGAAATTCATAGACTCCAAACCAAACCTAAAAGAAGGATTAAAGGGGCTCCTGTAAGACAAGAAAGACACCTACAAGCACAACAAACCCCTACAGAAAGATGGCACAAAATCTCATGACAATAATCTCTCTCAGTGTCAATGGTCTAAATGCACCAATGTGAGCGAAAGACACAAAGTGGCAAAATGGATGCACAAACTGAGACCAACATTCTGCTGCCAACAAGGAACACATCTGAACAGTCAGAGCAACCACAGACTCAAAGTCAAAGGATGGAAAACAATCCTGCAAGCAAACAACTTCATCAAAAAAGCTGGAATGGCCATACTAGTGTCTGATAACATATATTTCAGATTGAAAAAGATTAGAAGGGACAACGAAGGCCATTTTCTATTTATCAAGTGATGTTGTACAAGAGGAAGAAATCACACTCCTAAATGTTTACGCACCCCATGAGGGACAAGCTAAATACTTAAAACAATTGCTAACAGATCTGAAGGAGGATTTGCTAGCAACACAATAGTGGTCGGAGACTTCAACACTGCTTTATCACCCCTCAATAGAACAATGAGAATAAAACTCACCAAGGAAACACTGGTGTTGAAGGAAGAAATAGAGGAGAGAGTACTAATAGATCTTTACAGGGCTTTACACCCCCAAAAGAAAGAATACACATTTTTCTCCAGTGCACACAGAACATTTTCCAAAATAGATGACGTACTGGGTCACAAAACACATCTCAATAGAACCAGGAAGATAGAAACTGTATCAACTACTTTTTCAGACCACGATGCACTGAAGATAGAAGTTAATGCTGGGGGAAAAGGCAGCTCAGATAGAGAAGGGAACACTAAGTAAAGGGTTTTTGGAGGATCCCCTCAGGATGGGAGAGGCTGGCTGATAGTAGACTCTAGACCGAACACCATAGCCAGTCAATATTCAGTACCTCTATTGCAAACCACAACACCCCAATGGAAAGAGAGAGCAAAAGGGAATGCTCTGTCACAGAGGCAGAGTGGGGGAGGGGATGGGGTCGGGGGGTGGTAGGGTTACTGGGATCATTGGTGGTGAAGAATGGGCACTGGTCGAGGGATGGGTACTCAATCATTGTATAACTGAAACCCTAACACGAAAGTTTATGTCTAGAACTGTACCTAATGGTGTTTCACTAATAAAAATTTAAAAAATATAAAATTAAAAATAAAATTAAAAAAAGCTAAAAATATTTAGGGTCCAGGTGAGAGTGAGCAGTTAGTTCATATTTCTAGTATGTACTGGACCTGGGTTTAACTCTGTTCATCACCTGTTCTTCCAGGTATCTCTGGGTGCAGGCCTAATCCCCTAATTCCACCCCTCAAAGTCCAAGTAACTGCATTCTCAGGCCCTTGCACTGTTGGATGACCAGACAAATATTGAGGGAGGGCTTGCTTTTCATCCTCTGGAGCACTGCTTGGGAGCCCTATAAAAGAAAACAATTTGTAAAATTAATTTCTGTTGCATTCTTTCCTAAGGCAGTATTACAAAATATTACATTTCAGTGCCTAATATATATAATTCAGTTACTAGTCTATATATAATTATATAATAAAAACAATATGTAAAATATTATATACATTAGTTTTGGGGCCACACCCATCAATACTCAGGAGTTACTCCTGGAGCGGCACTCAGGAATTAATTCCGGGGATGCTCAACTGATTATGCGAGTCACTGGGGATCAAAACAGGGTTGACCTCATGAAAGGGAGTACCCCATTGATTGTGCTATTGCTCCTGCCTCCCAATCAATGTTTTAAAACATTCAAATATTTTATGTTCACTTGTATCACTTGATATCACTTGTCATCCCATTGCTCATTGATTTGCTCGAGCGGGCGCCAGTAAAGTCTCCATTCGTCCCTGTCACATATTAGCATAACCCAATGGTGTCTGCTAGCTCCTGTTTCATGTTATTTTATGAAATCTTCAAAATAAGGTATATTCATACTTAAGTATGTCACTAGTCATACCAGTCCTCAGTAAGCACTTGAAGCAAGCAGCCTCTGTCTCAGACACCAGTGGCTGGGATGAGTTGACTCCAGTCATCTGAGGGAGCACAGAAGCAAAAACAGATTAACAGTTGAGGCGAGTCCAGCCCTGCATATCAGAGAATCATCCACTAAAGAGTAAGTGCATGGGGGCCAGAGAGATAGTACAGCAAGCAGGGCACTTGCCTAGCACATGGCCAACCAGAGTTTGATCCTGGACACCCCTTGTGGTTACCCCAAGCCTGTGAGGAGTGATTTCTGAGTGCAGAGCCAGGAGACAGAGAGGTGTGGCCCTCAAACCAAAACAACGAAAAGATTAAGAGCTGTATACACCACCAAGATTTTTGAGTGGATTGTTTTTGCATTTGGTGCTAATTATGGGATGGAGCAAATGATTTAATTTTTAAGCAGGTCTAGAGGTTTGGCAGCTGCAAAATGAAGAAGCTTAGTGACATCAGTATCTATTTCTCCATAGAATGTTATTAGGTGTATAGCATAATATAGGAAATACATAGAAATTTGGAAAAAGAGAATGAGGTATGAAGTACTTATTGGGAATACTAGAAAAAAATGATAAAATGCCATAAAATTTCTGCAACGTATATTTTGAATCTTCATTTTTAGTCACACATTCAGTAAATGCACCATAAATATCTGCTTAATCAAATGAAATCATTTATTGTTTTCTGAAATAAATTATTCTGGAGAAGGCAGAGTTTCATCATGCAAATTTAAAGTTACCTAATTCTTTGGTTCTCAGTTTCAGCACTCTTATTTAAAATTAGGCAAAACACTTATCTGAAGAATTTATGACATAAATGAAATGATCTGGGGGATATTTTCTATCATAAATATATCTTGTATATTTAGAATATATACCTTACTTGGAATTTCTGTCTTAGAATCATTTACCATAAAGTCTTTATTCTATATGAGTAATGCTTATCTTGCTATATTAGGTTATAAATTATTTGGTGATTTTTAATTTTATATTGAAAAATGAGTTGGGAAGTCATATTCAAATATTTTTCCTCCTTCACACACTGTTCCTGAAGGTAGGCGCTAACACAGGAAGGAGTTGTGTACACTGGTGCCTGTGTGTTCCTTTTCTAGTGGTGCTCAGCGGGGTGGGCTTTCCTCTCCTTCAAGATTCTCTTCATTCATGATGAATTATGACTTTCTGTCATTTGCAGTTTTTTGTTAAAGAGACAAATGCTCAACTTAGACATTAAGATAATAGGAAGAAATCAATTTTCCAGGGCAAGTACGGATATCTGGTCATCCAATCTAGTAGAAACTTTATTATTGTTCAAGCCCTAAATCTCAAGAAAAAAATGTCTTGATCAAGTCAGCATTATATTCCATGTGATTGGTCTTAAACTGTCCTAGAAATGAAGAGTTCTTTTAACCAAAATGATCCAAGTTTGCAGGTGAGAAATTTTCTGAGAGCTCCTTCCTCAGGGCAAGTGTGTTAAGTACATATTTTTCCTCAAAGACTTGGTCACTGAAACGTTTCTCATTTCCCCTAACACTTACCATAGAATTATAGAAATTAAAAGAAGATTAATAGTTTGCTGGTTATCCATGGAACAGTATGCCAACCATTATGCAGATATAAACATTGTGTATCTGTTAAATATTTTTATTAGGGTCAGAGTAAGCTGAGCTATAAGCTATACTTTATCAATATAGTAGAGGGTGCCAGCTAAATGTTATTTCTGGTCAACAATAAACTTATTTTTAAAATAAATTTCTTTATTATTTTTTCATAGAATATATATGGTACTACAACATTCTTCAATAGACATATAAAATTCAAATTGACTAATACATTTTCTTTATTTGCTAAACCTGACATGCTCATTTGAACAAAGCTGGAATTAACATTTGTCTCTCCTGACATTCATCAAACTAGGGGTCAGTTTACATAAGACACTAGTCATCTCTTTAGTCAGTTAAGAATTACATATTTTTGAATTTTAATAATTAATGAAGATGCCAAATTGTAAAATTGCATTTTAAAAGTATATGCAGCTTGGAATCTAATGTATTACTTAATGGTGAGTAGATAATAATAATGCATTATAGATTTAAAATTTACTAAGAGTTAATTTAAATGTTCTTACCACACAGAAATGTAAGATGATAGATGTGTTAAGTTTATTGGATTGATCGTTCATAAGATACTCATATATCAAATCAGAAACATTGTATATGTTAAATTTCATATGTTAGCCATATCACAATGAAAGTGAGGTGAAAGGGTCTAAGAAAATTACTGAACAATTAATATAAAGTATGACTATCAAATGTGTTAGTTTGGAAGTCATTCCACTCTCAATTATTGTAGACACAAAGAGATTTTATCAGCATTTGTTTATTTACCACTTGATCACTTGATGTCTCATTACTCATCGATTTGCTAAAGCAGGCGCCAATAATGTCTCCATTTGTCCCTGTTGTGTGCTAGTGTAGCCCAATGACGTCTGCTTGATCTAGGAACACGAAGAGCCTCAAACCGATCATTCAGGGTCTTGACGAAGGAGTGTGACCATTTCATAGGTGGGCAGCCATGTGATCTTTTGATGTCCCGTGGAATCCAGTTGGTAATGGTTCTAGTCCAGTGGGCGTTTCCAAATCTCATTACGTGTCAAGCTCACCTGATTTTCAAACCCTTGGAAAACGAGACAGCATCCCTGATTCTTGAACATTGACGGAGGTCAGAACTCCGGATTCTTTCCCTGATTTGAGTGAAATGTGATACTACAAGCATAGCTCTTTCAATTCCTTTTCGGGAGACCTGAATAGCATTCTCATCCTGTTTTCATAGGTCCCAGGTCTCTGAGGCATATGTTAATGCAGGAAGAGCAGTGGAGTCAAAGAGATGTGCCCAGAACCAGAGGTTTTTCATCCTCTTAGCTATTTCTTTGATGCTCTTAAAGGCATTCCAAGCCACTCTCTTCCTCCTGCACAACTCAGGTGCCAGGTCATTCATCATGTTAAATTCTCAACCTACATACACATAAATGTTGCATTTGGAGATGTTTGTTCCATTGAGAGTGAATAGAACATCAGGAACGAGACTGTTTCTCATAAACATTGTCTTTGTGAGATTCAGCTGTGGTCCAATGTTTCCACACTCACGGTCGAAGTCAACCAACATTTGTGCTGCTTGGCTAATATTTGGTGTCATTAGAACGATGTTATCAGCAAAGCAGAGGTGGTGTAGTTGACGACCATCTATCTTCACTCCCATTCTTTCCCATTCCAGTCATCGCATGACATTCTCCAGGGTGGCACTGAAGAGTTTTGGTGAAATGGTATCACATTGCTGAACCCCTCTCTTTACGTCCATGATCACTTCTTTGTAGAATGGTGAGATCCTGGTAGTGAATCTGTAATACAGATCACGGAGGATCCTGATGTATTGAGTTTGAATGCCCTGTTTTGCTAGGGCTTTGATGACTGCTTCAGTCTCAACAGAATCAAAGGCCTTCTTTAAATCAATGAACGCTAAACAGAGTGGCATCTTGAACTCCCAAGAAATCTCAATGAGCTTGGTTATCGTGTGAATATGGTTGATCATGCTGAATCCTTTGTGGAGCTTACTCGCATGGTTGTCCTTCATCTAGTGTTCTGCCAATCCTATTCAGGATGACTCAAGTGAACAACTTGTAGATTACAGACAATGGGCAGATAGGGCGATAGTTGCCAATGTTGTGGATATCTTCCTTCTTGTACAGTAGAACTGCCATATCACATTTCAGAAATTTAAAAAAATAAGAATTTATAATAAATTATATATAGGTTAAATTTAATAAATGAATACAAGTTAACAGCATATTTAGTGAAAATAATATATTTCTAAAATAAGAAAAAATAATGACAGGGATACTACTTTAGACTTTTGTAACTTTAATGGCTATAGTAATAAACTTTTTGTACCTTCTATGTCCTGCAATATGCTGCTGAAGAAGATAAATTTTGAGAAATAAGATAAAATTTCTCAACCTCCTTGTGGCACTACCCTCCTCTGTAGATTCGTCTCTGAGTGTGTTCCTCTCTCCTGCCCCACATGTCCTTCCCCCGCGTACCGTGCCCCCACCACCGCAGCCAGAGGAGACTTTGGGGAACACCTGCCTGAGTTTTGCTGGTAGCACCCGCCCACCTCCTCATGGCCCGGCCCTTCTCTGCAAGTCTGTTGGTTCACGCATCCCTGGGACTGGCTGGGGGTGTGGCCTCCACTGTAGTGACCTCCTCAAAAGTGGCTGCAGTTATATTTCCCACTCCCAGTAATCTTGAATCACATACCAACCTTTATCACTTAATCCTATGGGAAAAGTCCTGGCTGCCTCAGACGCACTACAACAGTAATCCACCGGCCTATTCCAATCCAAAAAAAGACCAGTATGCAAGAAGCTGCACAAGTCCAATATAAAAGAATACCTCCTCCAACACTTCACTAGATGCCTGTTCGAAGTCTTAGAATAATGCCTGAGAAGGACAAATTCTAGAAGGGGAGAAGGGTGACCACCATTGGCCGATCTTATTCAGAATCCTTTCCCACAATAAGAGGGAACAGTGCTAGCGAACTTGAAGGTTTTACCTCTATACAACCACAAGAGCATGAGGAAACAGCACAAATCTCCACTACGAGGAAAGGATGAAGGAAAGAGTCCAGAATCCTCATCAAGGGTTACCCATAAATATGATCTCTCTGATAAAGAATTCCAAGATACTCATTGGCCCCTCCATTCCAGGTGGGTAGGGGGAGCTGGGACTGCTCCTCCTTCCCGAGTCCCGTGCTCCTTTTCCTGCCGAACCAGACACCCTCTGCCGAGCAGGCAATCAGGCCACTTTGGGGGACACCAGCCGGAGCACTGTGGGACTCCCCATCTGCCTCATCAGCCCCTCTATTCCAGGTTCCTGGGTGGTAGTGACCCTGGCACTGGCCGGGGGCATGGCCACTACGTAGGGGGCATGGCCTCCCAGAATTAGGTGTGGCCTTCTCCAGGATGGGCAGCCGCTTACGCAGCCTCAGTTATATTTCCCAATCTGAGCACTCAGGACTTTCATTCCACCCTTTATCACCTAATACCTAAAATTTATGACCACTACAATACAACAATATTACACTTGCCTACTCCATTTCTAACAAAAGACCAGTATGAAATAAGCTGTACAAGTTCAATGATAAAGAGCACCCCCTCCAAAGCTTCACTTAATGCCCGTTATAAACCAAAGAATAATGCCAAAGAAAGTTCCCATAGTTAAGGAATACAGACATCCAGATTCAAGGAGAAGAAGGGTACCAGCTAAAAGAGACCCCAGTTAAAACACCCCAAGGCATATCATAGTCAGAACGATGGATGCTATGGACAGAGACACAATATTTCAAGCAAAAGGGTCAAAGAAGGAAATCACATACAAAGGAGCATCCCTTAGATTCACAGCAGACCTATCAGAGGAAACCCTCCAAGCCAAAAGGCAATGGTGGGATATAGTGAAAAAACTCAATGAAATGACTGCCTCACCAAAAATACTTTATCCCGCTAAACTCTCACTCAAACTCGATGGAAAAATACACCATTTTGTAGATAACAGCTCAAGAACTTCATAAACTCAAAAAGAAATCTAAAAGAAGGACTAAAGGGGCTCCTGTAAGACAAAAAGGAAAACACTTATAAACACAACCAACTCCTACAGAAAGATGGCACAAAACCCCATGACAATAATCTCTCTTAATGTCAATGGTCTAAATGCACCAACCAAGACACACAAAGTGGCAAAATGTATCCAGAAACTGAAACCAACATTCTGCTGTCTACAAGAAACTCATCTTAATAATCAGAGCAAACACACACTCAAAGTTTAAGGATGGAAAAAAATCCTGCAAGCAAATAGCTCCCTCAAAAAAGCTGGGGTAGCCATACTAGTATCCGACAACATTAATTTCACATTGAAAAAGATTAGAAGGGACAGTGAAGGTCTTTTTCTCTTCATTCAAGGGATATGTACATCAGGAAGAAATCACACTCTTAAATGTATACGCATCTAATGAAGTAACAGCTAAATACTTAAAATAACTGCTAACAAAGGATGACTTAACATTCGGAAATCAATCAACATAATCCACCATATCAACAAAAGAAAAGATAAAAAGCATATGATCATATCAATAGATGCAGAGAAAGCATTTGATAAGATCCAGCACCCCTTTATGATGAAAACCCTAGCCAAAATGGGTATAGAGGGGACCTTCCTCAACATAATTAAAGCCATCTACCACAAGCCTACAGCAAGCATCATCCTCAATGGGGAAAAACTGAGAGCTTTCCCTCTAAGATCAGGGCCGAGACAGGGATGCCCACTCTCTCCACTTCTGTTCAATATAGTACTGGAAGTACTTGCAATAGCGATTAGGCAAGAAAAAGATATTAAGGGCATTCAGGTAGGAAGGGAAGAAATCAAGCTCTCACTATTCGCAGATGATAGGATACTCTACTTAGAGAACCCAATAACCTCCACCAAAAAACTCCTAGAAACAATAGACTCGTATAGTAAAGTTGCAGGTTATAAAATCAATACCCAAAAGTCCATGGCTTTCCTATACGCAAACAGTGAGAGAGAAGAAAGCAACATGAAAAAGACAATCCCGTTCACAATTGTGCCCCAGAAAATCAAGTACCTAGGAATCAGCTTAACTAAGGAAGTAAAGGACCTGTACAAAGAAAACTACAAAACGCTACTTCAGGAAATGAAAGAGGACATGAGGAAATGGAAAGATATCCCCTGCTCATGGGTGGGGAGACTTAACATTGTCAAAATGGCAATACTACCGAAAGCATTGTATAAATTCAATGCAATCCCTATAAGGATACCCATGACATTCTTCAAAGAAATGGAGCAAACACTCCTGAAATTTATATGGAACAATAAGCCCCCACGAATACCTAAAGCAATTCTTGGGAAAAAGAAAATGGGAGGAATCAACCTCCCTAACTTCAAACTGTACTACAAAGCAGTGATAATTAAAACAGCATGGTACTGGAACAAAGGCAGAACTGCAGACCAATGGAACAGGGTTGAATACACTGACATCTCCCCTCAATCATATGATCATCTAATCTTTGATAAAGGTGCAAGTAATGTGAAGTGGAGTAAGGAAAGCCTCTTAAATAAATTGTGTTGGCATCACTGGACGGCTACATGCAAAAAAATAGGCTCAGAACTCTGCCTAACACCATGTACAAAAGTAAGATCAAAATGGATTAAAGACCTCAACATCAGACCAGAAACCATAAGGTACATTGAAGATAAAGTTGGCAAAACCCTCCATGACATTAAAGCTAATGGTATCTTCAAAGATGCCACGCCACTGGCCAAGCAAGTGAAAACAGAGATAGATAAATGGGACTATCTTAAACTAAGAAGCTTCTGCACCTCCAAAGAAACAGTGACCAAAATACAAAGACAGTCTACAGAATGGGAAAGGATATTCACCGAATACACATCCACATCTGACAAGGGGTTGATATCCAGGATATACAAAATAGTGGTTAAACTCCACAAGAAGAAAACATCCAACCCCATCCAAAAATGGGGCAATGAAATGAACAGAAACTTTCTCAAAGAAGAAATCCGAATGGCAAAAAAGCACATGAGAAAATGCTCTACATCATTAATCATCAGGAAGATGCAGATCAAAACCACAATGAGATACCATCTCACACCTCAGAGACTGGCCCACATTCAAAAGAACAAAAGCAACCGATGCTGGCGTGGATGTGGCGAGAAAGGGACACTCCTTCACTGTTGGTGGGAATGTCCACTGGTTCAGCCCTTCTGGACAACAGTATGGACAATTCTCAAAAAATTAGAAATTGAGCTCCCATTTGACCCAGCAATACCACTCCTGGGAATATATCCCAGAGAGCAAAAATGTATAGTCGAAGTGACATCTGCACTTGTTTGTTCATTGCAGCATTCTTTACAATAGCCAGAAACTGGAAGAAACCTGAATGCCCAAGAACAGATGACTGGTTAAAGAAACTTTGGTACATCTACACAATGGAGTACTATGTAGCTGTTAGAAAAGATGAAGTCATGAAATTTACATACAAGTGGTACAATATGGAAAGTATCATGCTAAGCGAAATGAGTCAGAAAGAGAGGGTTAGACATAGAAAGATTGCATTCATATGGGGGATATAAAGTAACAAAGTATGAGATTAATACCCAAGAATAGCTGAGATCAGCACCAGGAGGATTACTCCATAACTTAGAGGCCAGCCGGGTATCCTAGAGGAAAGGGCAGTTCAGATAGAGAAGGGAGCACCAAATAAAGGATGTTTGGAGGATCCTCCCAGGAGGATGAGATGCATGTCGAAAGTAGACTATGGACTGAACATGTTTGCCACTCAATGCCTCTTTTGCAGACCACAACACCCAAAAGGAGAGAGAGAACACAGGGGATTGCCCTGCCACAGAGACAGGGGGGATGGGGGGATGGGGGTGGGAGGGATATTATCCATGGTGGTGGAAAATGGGCACTGGTGTAGGGATGGGTATCTGATCATTGTATAATTGAAACCCAAGCACAAAAAATTATAAATTTACAACTGTAAAAAAAATAAAATAAAATAAAGGGGAAAAAAAATAACTGCTAACAGATTTTAAGGAGGACATTACAATACAATAGTAGCTGGAGACTTCAACATCATCTTATCACCTCTGGACATATCAACAAGAACAAAACTGGTTTTGAAAGAAGAAATAGGAAAGAAAGGACTTATAGACCTATACAGGGCTTTACACCCCCAAAAGAAAGAATACACATTCTTCTCCAGTGCACATGAAACTTTTTCCAAAATAGACCATGTGCTAGGCCACAAAATATACCTCAATAGAATCAGAAAGATAGAAATAGTATCAACCATCTTTTAAGACCACGATGCACTGAGAATATATAAATATACTTTTTAGCCTCTCCGGGGTATATTCCCAGGAGTGGTATTGCTGGGTCAAATGGGAGCTCAAGTTCTAATTTTTTGAGAATCGTCCATACTGTTTTCCAAAAGGGTTGAACCAGTCGGCATTCCCACCAGCAGTGAAGGAGGGTCCCTATCTCACCACATTCGTGCCAACACAGGTTGCCTTTGTTCTTTTGAATGTGGGCCAGTCTCTGTGGCGTGAAATAATATCTCGTTGTTTTGATCTGCATCTCCCTGATGATTAATGATGTAGAGCATTTTCTCATGTGCCTTATAACCATTCAGATTTCTTCTTTGAGAAAGTCTCTGTTCATTTCGTTGTCCCACTTTTTGATGGGGTTGGATGTTTTCTTCTTGTGGAGTTCAACCAGTTCTGTGATGTCCTTGATATCAACCCCTTGTCATATGTGTATTTGGAGAATATCCTTTCCCATTCTGTAGCCTGTCTTTGTATTTGGGTCACTGTTTCTTTTGAGGTGCAGAAGCTTCTTAGTTTAAATAGAAGAGAAAGGACTTATAGACCTATACAGGGCTTTACACCCCAAAAAGAAAGAATACACATTCTTCTCCAGTGCACACGGAACATTTTCCAAAATAGACTATGTGCTAGACCACAAAACATATCTCAATAGAATCAGGAAGATAGAGTATCAGCAATCTTTTCAGACCACGATGCACTGAGGATAGAAGTGAATCACACACAGACAAGGAGAACCAAATCAAACACCTGGAAACTAAACAACTCACTGCTGAACAACGAGTGGGTCAGGAAGGAAATCAAGGATGAAATCAAAAGGTACCTAGAAACAAATGAGAACGATGACACGAGCTACCAGAACATATGGGATGCAGCTAAAGCCATATTAAGGGGAAAATTTATAGCTCTGCAAGCATATATCAGGATGGAAGAAAAGATGCAAATAAACAACTTGACTTCACAGCTCAAGATCTTAGAAAAGGATCAATAGAAGGAGCCCAAATCAGGCAGTAGGAAAGAGATCATAAAACTTGGAGCAGAAATCAACGACATGGAAACCAAAGAATCAATCCGAAAGATCAATGAAACCAAGAGCCGATTCTTCGAGAAAATAAACAAGATAGATAAACCATTAGCAACACTCACAAAAAAAAAAAACAGAAAGAGAACCCAAATAAACCGAATTAGAAATAAGAATGGAGATATCACAACAGAAACCAATAAAATTCAAAAGATCATCAGAAACTAATTTAAAAGTCTGTATGCCACAAAATAAGAAAACCTAGAAGTAATGGATAAATTCCTGGATTCCTATAATCTCCCAAAGCTGAGTCAAGAGATATAGAGTACCTGGATAGACCTATTAATATCAAGGAAATTGAAACTGTAATCAAAAGTCTTCCCCAAAAAAAAAAAAAGCCCAGTTCCAGAAGGATTCACTAGCGAATTTTTCCAAACATTTAAAGAGAACCTATTGCCAGTTCTTCTCAAGCTTTTCCAGGAAATTGAAAAAAAAAGAAAATCTCCTAAAGAGTCTCTATGGAGCCCATATCTCTTTAATACCAAAAGGAAACAAAGAAACCACAAAAAAGAAAGCTACAGACTGATATCCCTGATGAACATGGATGCGAAGATTTCGAACAAAAAACTAGCAAATAGAATTCAACAACTCATCAAAAAGATCATACACAATGACCAAGTGGGATTCATCCCGGGGATGCAAGGATGGTTTAACATTCGGAAATCAATCAATATAATCCATCACATCATCAAAAAAAAATAAAAATTTTACCTTCATATCAATAGATGCAGAGAAAGCATTAGACAAGATCCAGCACCTGTTTATGATGAAAACCCTTGATAAATGGGGGATAGAGCAGACTTTCCTCAATATAGTTAAAGCCATCTACCCCAAGCCTACAGCACACATCATTCTCAATGGGGAAAAACTGAGAGCCTTCCCCCTAAGATCAGGGATGAGACAAGAATGCCCACTCTTTCCACTACTGTTCAATGTAATACTGTAAGTACTTGCAATAGCAATTAGGCAAGAAAAAGATATTAAGGGCATTCAGGTAGGAAAGGAAGAAATCAAGCTCTCATTATTACAGATGATATGATACTATACTTATAGAACCATAAAACCTCTACCAAGAAACTCTTAGAAACTATAGACTTGTATAGTAAAGTTGCAGGCTATAAAATCAATACCCACAAGTTCATGGCTTTCCTCTACGCAAGTAGTGAGAGAAAAGAAAATGACATGAAGAAAACAATCCCATTCACAATTGTACGCCAGAAAATCAACTACCTAGGAATTTGCTTAACTAAAGAAGTAAAGGACCTGTAAAAGAAAACTACAAAGCACAGCTTCAGGAAATAAAAGAGGACGTAAGGAAATGGAGAAATATCCACTGTTCATGTATGGGGACCATTAACATTGTCAAAATGGCAATACTTCCCAAAGTACTGTACAAATTCAATGTGATCCCTATTACAATACCCATGACATTCTTCAAAGAAATGGAGCAGACACTCCTGAAATTTATATGGAACAATGAGCCCCCACGAATAGCTATAGAAATTCTTGGGAAAAAGAAAATGGGAGGAATCAACCTCCCGAACTTCAAACTCTACTACAAAGTGGTGATAATTAAAGCAGCATGGTACCGGAATAAAGGCAGAACTGCTGACTTATGGAATAGGGATCAATATACTGACATCTCCCCTCAAACATATCATCATCTAATCTTTGATAATGGAGCAAGAAATATGAAGTGGAGTAAGGAAAGCCTTTTTAACAAATGGTGTTGGCAAAACTGGATGGCTAATGCAAATAACTGGGCTTAGATCTCTGCCTAACACCATGTACGAAAGTAAGATAAAAATGGATTAAAGACCTCAACATCAGACCGGAATCCTTAAGGTACATTGAAGAAAAAAGTTGGCAAAACCCTCCATGACATTAAAGCTAATGGTATCTTCAAAGATGTCACGCTACTGGCCAAGCAAGTGAAAACAGAGATAGATAAATGGGACTATCTTAAACTAAGAAGCTTCTGCACCTCCAAAGAAACAGTGACCAAAATACAAAGGCAGTCTACAGAATGGGAAAGGATATTCGCCCATTGCCCATCTACACAAGGGGTGTATATCAAGGATATACAAAGTACTGGTTTAACTCCACAAGAAAAAAAACATCCAACCCCATCAAAAAATGGGGCGACGAATTGAACAGAAACTTTCTCAAAGAAGAAATCCAAATGGCTAAAAGGCACATGAGAAAATGCTCTACATCATTAATCATCAGGGAGATGCAGATCAAAACAACAATGAGATATCATTTCACACCACAGAGACTGGCACACATCCAAAAGAACAAAAGCAACCAGTGCTGGCAGGGATGTGGCGAGAAAGGGACCCTCCTTCACTGCTGGTGGGAATGCCAACCGGTTTAAACCTTTTGGAAAACAGTATGGACTATTCTCAAAAAATTAGAAATTGAGCTTCCATTTGACCCAGCAATACCACTCCTGGGAATATACTCCGGAGAGGCAATAAAGTATAGTCGAAGCGACATCTGCACTTGTTTGTTCATTGCAGCACTCTTTACAATAGCTAGAATATGGAAAAAACCTGAGTGCTTGAGAACAGAAGACTGGTTAAAGAAACTTTGGTACATCTACACAATGGAATACTATGTAGCTGTTAGAAAAAATGAAGTCATGAAATTTACATACAAGTGGTACTACATGGAAAATATCATGCTAAGCGAAATAAGCCAGAAAGAGATGGACAGACATAGAAAGATTGCTTTCATCTGGGGGAACATAAAGTAACAAAATAGGAGACTAACACCCAAGAATAGGTGTGATAAATACCAGGAGGCTCACTCCAAGACTTAGAGGTCAGCTGCACACTCTAGGGGCAAAGGCAGCTCAGATAGAGAAGGTATCACCAAATAAGGGGTGTTGGGAAGATCTGCCCAGGTTGGGAGATGCATGCTGAAAGTAGACTATAGACCAAACATGATTGCTACCCAATGCCCATATTGCAAACCACAGCACCCAAAAGGAGAGAGAGAACAAAAGAGAATACCCTGCCACAGAGGCAGTATGGGAGGGGGTATGGGGGTTGGGAGGGATACTGGGATCAGTGGTCGTGGAGAATGGGCACTGGTGGAGGGATGGGTACTTGATCATTGTATAACTAAAACCCAAGCACAAAAATTTGTAAGTCTACAACTGTACCTCATGGTGTTTCACCAATTAAAAAAAGAAAAGAATTTTGAGATAAAATGCTGAGGATGTTCAAGGAACATACAGAATCAATGGAGCAGACATCCAGACAATTAAAGGAAGAAATGAAAGAAGCAGTGGAACAGATAGTCGAGTAAATACAGGAAGAAATAAAAGCAGAAATAAGAAAGCTAAAAAAAGAAGTGTCACAAATAAAGGATATGGTAGATGAAATTAAAAATTCAGTGGGTGCCATCAGCAGTAGAATAACTACATCTGAAGATAGGATCAGTGAGCTTGAAGATGAGCAACAAAAATTGTATTGGAAACAACAAACAATGGGAAAAGACCTCAAAATAGCTCTAAGGCGAATCAGAGATCTAGTGGATGATGCCTAGAGGAACAAAATTAGAATCATCGGTGTACCAAAAGGACAGGGAGGCAACCTGAATGAAAATCCACAATCAAAGAAATCATTCCTGAAAAGTTCCCAGAGTTAACAAATGCAGACATCCAGATCCAAGGTGGTGTGCCAGCTCTAAGAAACCCTAATAAAAACACTCCAAGGCATATCATAGTCGGAATGATGGATGCCATGGATAAAGACACAATATTGTAAGCAACAAGGTCAGAGAAGAAAATCACATA
Organism: Sorex fumeus; assembly: GCF_029834395.1. Taxonomy (NCBI): domain Eukaryota; kingdom Metazoa; phylum Chordata; class Mammalia; order Eulipotyphla; family Soricidae; genus Sorex; species Sorex fumeus. The sequence goes on along the minus strand of NW_026606134.1, from coordinate 3,475,977 downwards.
TAAAGGTGCACTACTTAGATTTACAGCAGACCTATTAGAGGAAATCCTCCAAGCCCAAAGACAATGGTGGAATATAGTGAAAAAACTCAATGAAATGAATGCCTCACCAAGAATACTTTATCCAGCCAAACTTTTACTCAAATGCGGTGGAACGATACATCATTTTATAGGTAAACAACAGCTTAGGAAATTCACAGACTCAAAACCAAACCTAAAATAAGGATTAATGGGGCTCCTTTAAGACAAGAAGGAAAACACCTATAAACAGAACCAACCCCTACAGAAAGATAGCACAAAACTCCATGACAATAATTTCTCTCAATGTAAATGGACTAAATGCACAAATCAAGAAACACAGAGTGGCAAAATGGATGCAGAAATTGAAACCAACATTCTCCTGTCTACATGAAACTCATCTGAACAGTCAGAACAAAAACAGACTCAAAGTTAAAGGATGGAATACAATCCTGTAAGCAAACAGCTCCCTCAAAAAAGCTGGGGTGGCCATACTAGTATCCAACAACATAAATTTCAGATTGAAAAAGATTAGAAGGAACAGCAAAGGCCATTTTCTATTTATCAAGGAATACGTACAACAGGAAAAATCGCATTCTTAAAAGTATACACACATAATGAGGGAGCAGCTAAAACTTAAAACAACTTCTAACAGATTTTAAGGAGGACATTGCTAGCAACACAATAGAAGTTGAAGACTTCAACATCTACTTATCACTTCTGGTTAGATTAACAAGAACAAAACTCAGCAACGAAACACTGGCTTTGGAGGAAGAAATAGAAGAGAGAGGGCTTATAGACCTATACAGGGCTTTACACCCCCCCAAAAAAAGAATATACATTCTTTTTCAGTGCACACAAAACATTTTCCAAAATAGACCATGTGCTATGCCACAAAACATAACTCAATAGAATCAGGAAGATAAAAATACAATTGACAATCTTTTCAGACCAAGATGCACTGAAGATAGAAGTGAATCACATACATACATGGAGAACCAAATCAAACACCTGGAAATTAAACAACTCAATGTTGAACCACGAGTGGGTCAGGAAGGAAGACAAGGACAAAATCAAAAGATACCTGGAAACAAATGAGAATGAAGACACGAGCTACCAGAACCTATGGGATGCAGCTAAAGGCACATTAAGGGGAAAATTTATAGCTTTGAAAGCATTCCTAAGGAAGGAAGAAAGGGTCTAAACAGACAACAGCTCAAGATCTTAGAAAAAGACCAATGAAAGGAACCCAAATTTGTCCGAAGGAAAGAAATCATAAAACTTAGAACAGAAATTAATGATGTGGGAACCCAAAAAACAATTGGAAAGGACAATGAAACCTAGTGCTGGTTCTTTGACAAAATAAACAAGATTGATAAGCCACTAGCAAGACTCACAAGAAAGAGAATGAAAGAACTCTAATAAACCGAATCAGAAATTTAAAAAAATGGACATCACAACAGAAACCAATAAAATTCAAAAGATCATCAGAGACTAATTTGAGAGTCTATATGCCATAAAACAAGAGAACCTAGAAGAAATGGATAAATTCCTGGATTCCTATAATCTCCCAAGATTGAACCAAGAAGACATGGAATACCTGAATAGACCCATTCATATCAAGGAAATTGAAACTGTAATCAAAAGTCTTCCCTAAAACAAAAGCCCAGGCCCAGATGGATTCACTGCTGAATTCTTCCAAACATTTAAATAAGACCTGTTACCAGTTCTCCTCAAGTTTTTTCAGGAAATTGAAAAAACAAGAACTCTCCCAAGCAACTTCTATGAGGCATATCTCTCCCTAATTCCAAACGGAAACAAAGACACCACCAACAAAGAAAATTATAGGCCAATATCCCTGATGAACATGGATGTAATGATCCTCAACAAAATATTAGCAAACAGAGTGCAAACACTCATCAAAAAGATCATACACCATGTCCAAGTGGGATTCATCCCAGGGATGCAAGGATGTTTTAACATTCCGGAATCCATCAACATAATCCATCATATCAACAAAAGTAAAGATAGAAACCATATGATCATATCAATAGGTGCAGAGAAAGCATTTGACAAGATCCAGAACCCGTTTATGATGAAAACCCTCGCCAAAATGTGTATAGAGGGGGCTTTCCTCAAGATAGTCAAAGCCATCTATGACAAACACATGGCAAGTAATATTCTCAATAGGGAAAAACTAAGAGCCTTTTCTCTAATATCAGGGACTAGACACGGATGCCCACTCTCTCCACTTCTGTTAAATATATAACAGGAAGTACTTGCAATAGTGATTAGGCAATAAAAAGACATTAATAGTATCCAGATTGGAAAGGAAGAAATCAAGCTCTCACTATTTGCAGATAATATGATACTAGATCTCAAGGATCTCTACAATGAAAACTACAAAACACTACTCCATGAAATAAAAGAGGACATGAGGGAATGAAAATATATCCCCTGCTCCCATAAGCAGGAAGAATTAACATTGTTAAAATGGCAATACCCACCAAAGCATTATACAGATTCAATGCAATCCCTATAAGGATACCCATGAAATTCTTCAAAGAAATAGATCAATACTCCTAAAATTGATATGGAACAACAAATGCCCACGAATAGCTGAAGCAATTCTTGGGAAAAAGATGTGGGGAGGCATTACCCTCCCCAACCTCAAACTCTACTACAAAGCAATAATAATTAAAACAGCCTGGTACTAGAACAAAGGTAGGAATGCAGACCAATGTAACAGGGTGGACTATCCCCTACACAACCCCAAATTTATGAACATCTAATCTTTGATAAGGTATCAAAAAATGTGAAGTGGAGCAAGGAAAGCCTCTTTAACAAATGGTGCTGGCATAACTGGACTACCACATGCAAAAAATAGGCTTAGACCTCGACTTAACACCATGCACAAAAGTCAGATCAAAATGGATTAAAGATCTCAACATCAGGCCAGAATCCATAAGGTCCATTGAACACAAATTTGGCAAAACCCTCCGCAATACTGAGGCTAATGTTATCTTCAAAGATGACACTCCACTGACCAACGAAGTGGAAATAGAGATAAACAAATGGGACTATCTTAAACTATGAAGATTCTGCACTGGAAAACATACAGTGACCAAAATACAAAGACAGCCTACAGAATGGGAAAGTATATTCACCCAATACCCATCCGATAAGGGGTTGATATCAAGGATATATAAAGCACTGGTTGTACTCCATAAGAAGAAAACATCCAACCCGATCAATAAATGGGGTGATGAAATGAACAGAAACTAAACTTTGTCAACAACGAAATCTGAATGGCTAAAAGGTACATGAGAAAATGCTCTCCATCACTAATCATCAGGGAGATGCAGATCAAAACAACAATGAGATATCATCTCACAACACAGAGACTGGCCCACATTCTAAAGAACAAAAGCAACCGGTGTTGACGCAGATGTGGCGAGAAAGGGACCCTCCTCCACTGCTGGTGGGAATGCTGACTGGTTCAGCCCTTTTGGAAAACAGTATGGACAATTCTGTTTAAACAATTAGAAATAGAGCTCCCATTTGACCCAGCAATACCACACTGGGAATATATCCTGGAGAGGGAAAAAAGTATTGCAAAATGACATCTGCACTTCTATGTTCATTGCTGCACTGTTCACAATAGCCAAAATCTGGGAAAAAACTGAGTGCCCGAGGACAGATAACTGGTTAAAGAAACTTTGGTATATCTACACAATGGAGTACTATGCAGCTATTAGACAAGATGAAGTCATGAATTTTACATACAAGTGGTACTACATGGAAAGTTTCATGCTAAGTGAAATGAGTCAAAAAGAGAGGGACAAATGTATGAAGATTTCATTCATCTGTGGAATATAAAGTAACAAATTAGGAGACTAACACCCAAGAATAGTCGAGATAAGTATCAGGAGTTTGCTCTATGGCCTGGAGACCAGCTACACATGCTGGGGGGAAAAGGCAGCTTAGATAGAGAAGGGAGCACCAATTACAGGGTGTTCGGATGATCCTCTCAGGATGGGAGATACATGCTGAAAGTACACTATAGACCGAACATGACTGCCACTCAATGCCTCTTTTGCAAGGTATAGCATCCAATAGGAGAGAGAGAACAAAAGGGAATGGCCTGCCACAGATGCGGGGAGGGATGGGGGGTTTGGGGGGCTTGGAGGGATACTGGGATCATTGGTGGTGGAGAATGGGCACTGGTGGAGGGATGGATACTTGATCATTGTATAACTGAAACCCATTCACAAAAATTTGTATGTCTATAACTGTACTTCATGGTGTTTCACTAATAAAAATTTAAAAGAGATCAAATTTCTCTTGCAAAATATAAAATAAAATATATATGGGGCCTTAAAATATATTAATAATCTCCTCAGACCATTACATATAATTAGTCTTTTTTTGTTTCTTTATCTTATTCAACAGTTGACTCTCTCTCTCTCTCTCTCTCTCTGTGTCTCTTTGTATCTGTCTCTTTGTCTCTCTTTCTATCTCTGTCTCTTCTCTGTCTGTCATTGTCTCTGTCTCTTTCTCTGTGTTTTTTGGTCATACCTGACTGTTCTCAAGACTTATTCCCAATTCTGTGCTCAGGGTGACTCCTGCCTGTGCCCAAGGGGGACATATGTGTTGGGACTGAATCTGCTAAAAGGGAAGTGCCTTATCCTCTGTACTATCTCTTGAGCCCCAACAAATTGTATCTTCTTTTAAGGTATTTGGGGGTTGCATCCAGCAATGCTAGAGATTACTCTTGGTTCTGTGCTTAGTGGTCACTCCAGGAAGGGCTCAGGGAATGTTATGGAGTACCAGGATTTGAGCCAGGTCTCGGTGTGCAAAGCAAGTACCCTATGTGCTGTACAATTGCTTTGGTATAAAGTGTTAATTTTCTTAGAGTAGTTTCAAAAGAGCATCTGAACCCATATTAATAAGTAATTTATGTTTATTTATATTTAAAATAGCATCTATCTTTAATGAATCTTTATACCTTGCATGATTTTAAAACAGTTTATGTGCTCATTTATAAAATATAAGTTCACTGGCAAACTGTCCATAGTAGTTATAACTTTTGCAGAGTTTCATTTTTTAAAATTTGAATGTTCTTATTTATTTTCTGTTTTTTTTGTTTCAGTTGTATAATATTCCAGCGTCTGTCCCTTTAGCAATGTATATTTCCCACCACCAATGTCCCATTTTCCTCCCTCCATCCCCCCAATAGAGATAATGAAAAGTTATCATGTATACCCCTTATAAGAATGTTATTTCTATTGTCAACAACTAATGCATGAGAAAAACATTTCTGCTGTTTATATCACTCCATCTATGATAGCCTGTCGCTATGAATTTGACGATTTAGATACTGTAACTGGAATTGTGCAGTGTCTATAATTTTTTCCTTTGACTTATTTCAGTTAATATAATGTTTTTCAAGTTTATCCAGGTTGCCACATATAACATAATTTTCTCTTTTTTGAAGTATGCTTAAAATTTCTTCATATCTAGATGCCTTATTTTGGCTAATCGTATTTTTAACTAGAATTTTTAAGAATAAAATTGTTTTCACTCTTCTTAACTTTGAAGATTTTGGGGGATTCATAACAGTCTCCAGGATGTTTTTATTAAGAACTGTCCCACTAAAATAATATTAAAATATTATAAGTATGTTTACTCTGCAAGTATGGAACATCATGTGCAACTAACTCCTATACTTGTTTTCAACAGACTGTTCCTTAAACTTTCATGACAATCTGATAATTTTAAGTATAATTATTTTGCTTTATTCCCATTTTACAGATTTAATGCACCATATTTAGGGTATGTAACACCATATTATGTAATGCAAAAGTAGCCTTGTGGGCTATGTGCAGAACTAAGAGAAATTTATCCATCTCTCCTGAACTAGACATCCCAGAGGAGAAAACTGAAGAAATAACTTACACATTCTTCTTATACTGTGGTTTTCAAATGAGTAGCCTGGCTTCCAGCTGTTTTACTTTATTATTAATATTTACAAAATAAATATTAATATGTTTTTTATGTATCTTATATGCCATCTGAGGTCCTAAGTAATGTTAGGAAAAATTGTGGGGAGCCTTAGCGTTCTGTATTTAGTTGTGAGATGAATGTGAACACTTCCATATCAACTCTATCTAGAAAACAAAGTAAACGTGTAAGACAATTAATAAATATTTGAAGCAAATTTTTATAAAGATTGAGCAGCTTAAAAATCATTGTGTTATATATTTCTAAAAAGTCTTGTCCTCACAGGAGCTCCTGTATGAACATAGTCAATTTGTTAAAAATGAAATTTCTAGGTTTTAATTTGTACTAAGACAGATTGAATATATAGGAGTTGGAGGTCATAAACTAATATATTTCAAAGTCTTTCTATATTATTCTTAGGAATAATATAATTTCTGATTGCAACAGTACTATAAGATATGATGACATAATATAAGAAATTTTCCATAATTTGTTATGGAGAAAACATTAAAATAAAGACTGAGAATGCAACCGTTTTATATGTATGACTATTACAATTATCCTCACTGGGAGGTTGGGAAAATTGAGGTAGTGCACTAACTTATCAATTAAAGCAAAAATCTTTGGTTGAGGGAGACAATTATAATCAGTTATGAAAATTCAAAGACAGATAAAACTTGATTATGCCCAGAGGTCCTGCTTATATTACAATAAGCAGGTGGTCATGACAAGATTACTCTGAAAGCAATTTAAATATAGAAACAGACCTTTCTTAATCTAGTAGAGATTTATTTATTCCTAGCTTGCTATGGGCTTTTATGCTTTTTCAAATAATAAAACAGTATTTCATTTATATTGAATGCTCCATGGCTATTCAGGTATTTCCCCCTACATTTATAAATATTTTATTATAATTTTCATTTGTGAATGCAGATACTGAAGCATTACCTACAGTATACTGTTTTCTAACATAAATTCAATGTTACATTTTTGGATAAAACATACCTTTCTACTTTTCTGGACCTCTTCATATTTTTCTTTAAATTTTTAAAATTCTTCTCTCCTCATTCTTGCTAAATTGTGTACTTATACTGTTTATTTTATAATAATTTTAAAATGTTTTAGCATGAGATTATCTATACTATAAATTTTAAATATAAATAGTTTTTAAAAAATTTAGAAGATTATCAACTTATCATTGATTTACACGTTTGTGGAATTTCAGGAATTTAGATTTTATTCAGCTATCTGTGTTAGGAGTCAACACCTCCATAATTAAAAGTAAAAAAGTTCTCTCTCATATGTGAGACACAAAGAAACATAATAAGGAACCAATAAATGATCCAAAGCATTAGAGCTGGAAGACTCAGTTATGGACTGGGTCCTACTTGGGGGCAAAAGGAGTCTGGGAGGTACCCTTGGGAAACAAGCACTCTGGTGATGGATGCATTATTGAATAGATGGCATTGGAACCATGTATGCATGAAACATATAACAGTATTATAAATCACAGAACTTAAATAAAAAAGGTAAAGAAAAAATAAAGGACTGCAGGGGGTATGGTGCCGCCAGCAGGTCAATCTGTACCTGTGAGGCGAGTATATCAGCAGCCTCATGTTGCCTTCAGACTTCCAGATACCCCAAAATTGCTGCTGTGCCTTTGGCCAGACCCCAAAAACTTGGGGCAAAGTTTACCAAGAAAGTAAACGGCCAAAAGGTAGGTATGTGGGAAACACACCCACAAACCACCTCCGGCTCAGCTATATAATTGGAGGCAAGGCCTCTTTGGTTCCTGATTGAACTGCTTAATGGACATGATCCCAGAGACTCAGAAACGAATCTTGGAAACCAGCAGCTTTAGGTAGAAATGCGTCTGGTTCCTGGAGTAGGTTACCGGTGCTGGGCCAACCCAGGTGGGAATAGGTTTCGTGCCTTGGCCTGTTCCCCCTGGTGGCCCAGTGGCCGCCATCCTTCAGAGGCCACTGGGCAGTCAGGTTTGAGCCCCCAGTGACGAGACACACAGGGCCTCACGGGTTGGGGGTGGAGCCGGGCTTGTCCTCCCCACCCTAACGAGACCCCAAGTCATCGCCCACAAACGGCCTCTCTGGCTCCTCATCAAGCTGCTTAATGGCTATGATCCCAGAGACTCAGAAACAAATCTCAAAATCCAGTGCTTTTGGCAGAAATGCATCCAGACTCCACAGTACGTTACTGTCACTGGGCTACCCCAGGGAGGAAAGGGTGTTGTCCCTCCACCTGCTCCCTCTTGGCGACTTGGTGGCTGTCATCCTCCAGAGGCCATTGGACAGTCAGGCTTGGGCCCGCAGTGACAAAACTTGTTGGGCCTCACGGGATGGGGGGGGGGGGGGTGGAGCCGGGCCTGTCCTCCCCACCCCAACAAGACCCCAAGTCATCGCCCACAAACGGCCTCTCTGGCTCCTCATCAAGCTGCTCAACGGCCTTGATCCCAGAGACTCAGAAACAAATCTCGAAACCCAGCGGCTTTTGGCAGAAATGTGTCCGGACCCCGCAGTACGTTACTGTCGCCAGACCACCCCAGGGAGGAAAGGGTGTTGTCCCTCCACCTGCTCCCTCTTGGCGACTTGGTGGCTGTCATCCTCCAGAGGCCATTGGACAGTCAGGCTTGGGCCCGCAGTGACAAAACTTGTTGGGCCTCACGGGATGGGGGGGGGGGGGGGTGGAGCCGGGCCTGTCCTCCCCACCCCAACAAGACCCCAAGTCATCGCCCACAAACGGCCTCTCTGGCTCCTCATCAAGCTGCTCAACGGCCTTGATCCCAGAGACTCAGAAACAAATCTCGAAACCCAGCGGCTTTTGGCAGAAATGTGTCCGGACCCCGCAGTACGTTACTGTCGCCAGACCACCCCAGGGGGGAATGGGTGCTGTCCCTCCGCCTGCTCCCTCTTGGCGACTTGGTGGCTGTCATCCTCCAGAGGCCATTGGACAGTCAGGCTTGGGCCTGCAGTGACGAAACTTGTTGGGCTTCACGGGATGGGCGGGGGGAGCAGGGCCTGTACTCCCCACCCCAATGAGACCCCAAGTCATCGCCCACGAACGGTCTCTCTGGCTCCTCATCAAACTGCTCAATGGCCATGATCCCAGAGACTCAGGAGCAGATCTCTAAACCCAATGGCTTTTGGCAGAAATCCCTCCAGATTTAATAGTTAAAATTTTGGAATTTCAAAAACCACATGGTCCTACTGCAGACACACGACATCATATGTTATTCATAACCAGCAATAGAACACAAATTGTCTACTGCTGCCTTTTCAGCAGATCTGAGTGTTGGGATAAAATCTCAAATAATAATGGTGGGTCTGGTGTCGAAATATTGAATGCGATCAAAGTAGAGAGAGAGTAATGTGGAAATCATCTGCCCCACAGGTAGAGGGAGGGTGTGGGATGGGGGTATACTGGAGTTTTTGGTGGTGGAGAATGGGCACTGGTGAAGGTACGGGTGTTTCATTGTATGACTGAGACTTAGACCCAAAAGCTTTGTAACTGCTCTCACGGTGATTCAATAAATAAAATTGTAAAAAATGGAAAAAAAAAGTAAGGTGGAGTTCATGCACAATTAAATCAGCTAATCAGTGGCTGAATAAATAGCAGTACTCCAACAAAAAAAAAAATAAAGATAATTACCCAAGAAAAAAAATAAAATAAATAAAAAAAAATGAAGGACTGAGTTTAGCCACTTTGGGATGCCTTGTGTACCAACACCCATGCTCCTTAAAGCCTCCTGATTTTGGCAAAATCTTCCAGGATCTTTCACTGAAGCTGATGCTACAAAATATTGTCTTAATCCAAGCATTACATCCCAAAGTGCAATTCTCCAAGCCTTATCTGTCATTTTATTTATTTATTTTACAAAGTTGCTCATGATGATTTGTTCTAGACATTCAATATTCCAGCACCAATTCCACCACCACTGCACCTTCCCACCACCATTATTTTCAATTTTCCCAAACACCCCTTAAACCTTCCACATACCAGACCCTCAATAATTTATTTTACATTGCTTGTATAAATGGGCTAAAGCGATAGCACAGCTGTAGGTCTGTGTTACACATGCACGGTCAGCCTGGCCGACCAGGGTTTGATTCTTTCGCCCCTCTCAGAGAGCCTGGCAAGCTACTGAGAGTAACTTGCCCGCACGGCAAAGCCGGGCAAGCTACCTGTGACACATTCTATATATGCTAAACACAGTAACAACAAGTCTCACAATGGAGTCGTTACTGGGCCCGTATGAACAACAGGAGGACAGTGCTACAATGCTACAGTGCTTGTATAAGTAATTTGCTAAAAGAGTGATCAAAAATGTTTTCTTAGAAGAAAGTTAGTGAAAGTTGTTGTATCTCACCATGGAACCTTTAAGTCCTTGTATAAGAGATTACTAAAATGTTACTAAAAAAATACTAAAAGCCTTCTGTGTTTATATTTTGTAAAGAGATTGGTTGGCTTCTGTAAAACATCTCACCCAATCTGGTGTGCTACTCATGGTATATCCAAATTGCAGAGTTTGACATGTTGCTCCAGGAAGACCAAAATTTTTAACTGGGTGATAGAGTTAGCATTAAATTTTAAACTCTGTGGAAGCTTTGGGGCATGTGCATAACTGCCAATATTTCCAGAAGTAGAGGGAGATGGGGGAGGTAGCCCATCCCCGATTCTGTGAAAACCTGGAGATTTTAGTCACAAAACCCACATACTTGAGTCTTTTGACAGATTAAATTCTGGATGAGGGACCTCCCGGGCAATGGAGTCTGGCCAGGAATATGGTGGTAATTGTGAATTGTAGGGGTTTTCTGCTGTAAGGACTCTGTTTGGGTGGGCTCCAGGCTCTTGGGGGCCCAGATGACTCAGCCTCCAAACTTTGTCTTTATGACTCATATTGTTGTTCTCTTTAACTTACAATTGAGTTTTATATTGTCAGCAGACAGTACGTTTATTTTATTTTATATAAGAATATTATCTGCATACTTAAAATTTTGTATTGAAGATGTTCACAAATAATCATATTGTGATTGTGTGACACTTATGCATAAACCTATCCATAGAGGTGTGTGAAAACACTTTTAAAATTTAACCCTCCTATTACAGAGAAGTAGCAAAATGAGATGAATCTAGCCAAACTACCTCCATATGCTCATAGTACATATAGTTTCTATATCTAATTTGTTATCAATGGATAATATTTGGATATTATTAATAGATTATAACAAAGCACAGAAATGCATTCTGTTGCATTTCTTGCATTTATACACCATTTATATTTTAAAATTGCATTTTTTTTTGCTTTTTGGGTCACACCCAGCAATGCACAGGGGTTACTCCTGGCTTTTCTCTCAGGAACTACTCCTGGCAGTACTCGGGGGACCTTATGGGATGCTGGGAATCGAAGTCGGGTCAGCTGCGTGCAAGGCAAATGCCCTACCTGCTGTGCTATCACTCCAGCCCCTTTAAATCGCATTTTTTATTGTCACTTAGTAACATAGAGTTAGAATACTGCTAATATTTATGGTCTTGATGTCTACATTTTCTTCCAGTGTATTTAAAAAAAATGTCTATAAGGGTATCTGAATTGAATTCAGGCACTTCATAAAATGATCTGAATTAATGATACACCTACAATTGTATAAGATCTCTGTAATATACAGAATATTGGCTCTGGGAGGTTTTACTAACAGAGGGAAAATATCCCAAGAGTCATGACCCATCATGTGGGAAAGGTAATTGCACAAATATCAGTAGAAAATTTGGCCACCTATGACCTGGAAGAGCCCGGAGGGAGACAGTAATCATGGCTATGATGAACCTTTCCACCTCTATAGTCATTCTGGTAGAGATACATGAAATGCATCCATCCCAGATCAGTTCTTAATAATGGACCCGTGGTGATTTTGCTGGGAAAGGTTACATGACCTTTACTAAGTAGAAGCATGTTAAAATGTTGAAATGCTCTGAAGGATTTGAGCTAAAGGTAAAAGAGAAAATGAGACACATGTCAAATAGTAATAATTACTATTATACTCAAGGTACTGATTTGTAAATATATGAGATCACTATAATTATTGTCAGTCTCTTCCTGGCTCTTTTCAGATCTCTGATGAGAACTTTGATTCTGCTCAAATAATAGTCAGATCAGAGGGAGTTCAAAGAAGCTGTTATTGTAGGTGCCTCTCTACTATTCTCTAATCTTCATTTAAATAAGTTATAGTAGAAGACACTGAGTATGGGGTAAAGTCCCACACAGACCCTTTGTAACCTCTCCACAATTAGGAAACCAACAGAAGTCAACAATTCTGCTCAATAATTTAAAATATCCGTATAGCCACATTTTTTATAACTAAAAATAATGATGACAGTGGCATGTACACCAACACCATGCAATCTAAGGTAAGTTTACCACTTCTAGAATCTGGGTGCCTTAGTTTATAACCAGTATCTTCTATTGACTAAATATTTGGACTTAAGAAGTCACTTAACCTGTCTGGGTTTCAGTTTCCACATCTGAAAAGATCTAGATAATAAGATTGTTCATCTCTTCATAAGGTTGTGGTGAGAGTCAAATTAATTGATACTTGCAAAGTTCTAAAATGGTACTTGCCATGTAACAATGCTTATGTATTATTATAACGTCTCTACAAAGGACAAAGATTTCAAACTGATGCTACAGGATACATGAAAGCAAGAGAGAGAAGCAGTTACTAGAGAACTCAACTGTAACACTCTCCACACAATACCTTGGTACAAAAATGCAAGCACTTGCCCATTTGTGTATCTCAAAGATGCTGTGATAATTAAATCAAATAATTCTTAGGAAGAATTTAAACAATTGATGGTGAGTGATGCTTACAGAATTGATCAGTATATTAAAATTTATTCAGAAGAAGCCTCAAAGTAAGTAGATCTTTTTTGTTTGTTTGTTTTGGGGACACACACAGCTATGCTCAGGGTTGATTCCTGACTCTGTGCTTGGGCATCTCCTGTTACGCTGAGGTGGAGGTAGGGCGGGGTGGGGAACATTTGGAGTGCTGGAGATCAAACTCATGTTCATCAGCGAGCAAATCAAGTACACTGTCCACTGTATTATTGCTCCAGCCCAAAAGTAAGTGAATCTTAATGGGAGCAAGGTAAAGAATTTTCTTTTGCAAGTAGATATACCCAATCATGTAGCCTGTAGCATCAGTTTGAAATCTTTATCCTTTGTAGAGATGTTATAATAATGAAACATAAGCATTGTTACATGTCAAATACCATTTTAGAGCTTTACATATACCAATTAATTTAATTCTCACTACAACCTTATGAGGTAAACAAGTTTATGTCTGTGGAAGACGGACATTCACCTTTTCATCATAATTTACTTTTTAATGGAGAAACAGAGAGAACACAAAGATGAAAAAGGCAGAGGGGAAGGAGGGGAAGAGAGAGAGAGAAAGAGAGAGAGAGAGAGATATTCAACTATGAAGTGAAAATTGATTTCTCTTATTCTGGTGCCAGCAACTAGGATATGAAACTGTCATCTGCTAGATTACTGAGCCACCAATCAAATCCCTTAGGATGGTGGTACCTTGTTCTTCATTTCATTAGTGGCTCTGAGTGTTGTAGTATAATATGTCATCTTTACAATAATCTAGTCAACATGTTCTCCCTTCCTTCCCCTCCTGAAATATCTCAAATCCCAAAAGAAAATACTTTGATGTAAGTAGACATGGAGCATAGATATTTTCATCCATATCACATGATCATCATTATTATGTTTTTGTTTGAAACATAATTTTCATAGTTTCTTTTGGTGTTATATTTTATTTCCCATACATATACTTTATGCACCTGGGTTGGTGTTTTTTTTGGTGTGTGTGTGCCGCCCCATTTCTTTTTTGTTAATTTTTTGCCTTTCCATCCTTAATGAAAAGCATTATTAGTGCTATCTTGTACCTCAGAATTCAATAACAGACATAAGGAATTACTATGAAAGCCTGAGTTGAGAGGATTTAAATTTTTTTTATAACTTCCTTTGTGCTGATTTATCTTCACAGGAATTAGATCCATTGTGTGTAGTAAGTTCTGTAGTGATCTCAAAGTTCTCTTGACTCTTTGAGAAGAACTTTCGGAATGCTATACAGATGCATGCTGCTCTCTGTTCTATAGTCAATTTCTAAATCAAGTCACAGAGAGAGAAACAGAGAGAGAAACAAAGAATCAGAGAGAGAAAGACAGACAGAGAGACAGAGAGGGAAAGAGGCTGATTTTTGAAGCTTTTAACAACTAGGCAGGGAGTCAACTTTTCCTAGAGAAGGAACTATTCCACAGATGAGGCCGGATCCCCAGGAGGTGAAATCTGTTGATGAATAGACTGTGTTCTGGAAGTTTTAGACAGCTGACTTGAGACGCAGAAACATGTTCTTTAGCTTGAAGCCCTCTCTCTGTCTTTGTTCTCACTAACCATGGGTTTCCCAATCTTGAACCGCAGTAATAAAGGAGACTGACATCCCAGAGAGGTTCTGAGGTTCACTGAGGAAATGGATGTCAAAATTTCTTCTAAATTCCAAAATTGCTTGAAAGCAAACTTGACTTTCCCGGGTAAAAAAAGGCATCAGAAAACCAAACTGCACTGCCTGTACTGGTGGTAGGAAATTGTGTGTGGCAAGTCTCACGTGGTGAGGAACCAGATGTCCACAGAGGTTAAACTCTCCATCACCGGCAATATGAAAGATGCAGTTCCAACACAATGGGGGCTCAAGTTTATGCCGAAGTCTCCTGTAAGAACCTCTTGCTGATTTTAAAATACCTTACCTTTGGGTGTTTGTATATTTTCTCACTTTGGTCTAGGATGATTTTTTACCCTATCATATCTGCTCCTTAAGGAAATATATAAAGTTGAAAAATATATGCTTTGCCAACGTTTTATTGGCTTTATTCTGATGGTCACTGAGGGCATATAAACTATTCGAAATTGAGTTTGTCATGTAACTCAGAATTCAATAACAGGCACATGCTTATAGAGATCTATAAAAATTTGCATATATATTATTTCAAATAATAGTATTTTACTATTCAGACTTATAATCAGCTTTACCAAATGTCAAACATGTTTAAGAAAATATTCTTTCCTTTCATGTGCTATTATAGTTTCAATCACAATCTATGCCCCTTTCTGTGTTTGCTTCAATCCTTATATTTAACATCCTTAAGCCTGAAATGTCTCTTTAAACCCTGAAACATTGCGTTATATATTTTACTCTATAATATTCTCAGGAAGACTGAATAAAGTCTGGCAGAGTGCATAAAGTGAGGAGAAAAAATTCAGAATGATCTTGTGACATTCAATTAAAGTCTCTTTAATATTCTAGCTTGTGTAAGTTATTTTTCTAAATATGTGAATAACTATAAGATGTGTGTCTTTGCCTTTATGCATATTTTATCCAAATTTTATTACATTTCCTCTAAATATTTGATACTAAGGTGAATGGAAGATTAAATATATTTGATATATAAAATAAGTTAGTGTAAAAATAAAATTAAAACAATTAGGTACTCTGCTTTACATAGACAAAGTGAGTGCCCATTTGTCAGCATGAAGAAGTTATAAAAAGCAGACTTTCGCCATATGACCTTTTAAGGTGTAAGAGGCAAAATCTCTAGGTAAGGAAACGTTGTAGGCAGATAAGTAAAGGGATCCTGGCAACACATTGGGAAATATTAAAACTTAGGAGATTTATGGACTTTGAAATAGTCCCAAGACATGAAGATCACATCGTTTTACACATGCAAATTCCAAGCTCTTTGGAGAAACTGAGGTATCACCCAGACACAGAAGTCTAGGACCCACCCAGAGAAAAGTAGACCCTAAGAAAAGGAGAAGCTCCAGAAGAATCTGTGAGATTTTGAGAAGACCATCAACAGTAGAAGGCTGTCCTGTGACAATGCCTAGATTAATTCTTATATATGCAAGACTACAGAAAAACCCATTTGGAAGAGCAGTATAAAAGCTCCTTCTGCAAGTCATCTGTGGCTTGCTCTTCAAGTTCTTGTTCTCCCTTGAACACTTTTGTTTGTTACTTGTTTCAATGATGCCATGCTTGCATCCTTCCACTCAGGAGAAGTCAGTGTTCCCTCTTGAACATGTACTTCTTTCTCTGTCGCCCCTTATATTCATATCTTTCTAAATAAATTTCAATAAAAACTTTCTTGCTTTACACTCACACAAATACACATGCACACACATACACACACAATGGTGTCCCCAAATGCTTAAAATAAATATAAAAAAAACTTTAGAGATGGACATTAGAATAATACACCAATAA
This sequence comes from Sorex fumeus, assembly GCF_029834395.1. Classification (NCBI taxonomy): domain Eukaryota; kingdom Metazoa; phylum Chordata; class Mammalia; order Eulipotyphla; family Soricidae; genus Sorex; species Sorex fumeus. The sequence goes on along the minus strand of NW_026606134.1, from coordinate 3,459,625 downwards.
TACCAGATTGGTGTATTAAAGGGTAGATTACCCTTCAAGTCAATGGCGAACAGAATACCATGGTGGGTCATTAAAATCACATTTGTCTCATCTATCTCCCTTCCTTTTAAGTAATTTACATAGAAAACCACACACACATTGTTAATGAAGAAAGAATCTGAAGTCCATTTGCTCTCTGTCTCCTGATGAAATGAATAAGCACGAAATGACACTTTACCATGCCAGGAATTAGCACGTGTGTTGTTGTCAATGTGGCTCTTTGAAACTCATTTTGCCACTGGGAGGATGCATTGGCTGCTGCTGATGACAAAAGTGATTTCCAATAAATGAGATGCCTGTTGTAGGAGGAATTGATATCATGGACAGGTGGGTTCTTAAGGTCTCCGAGGGGAAGCTGTTAGCTGACTTCCAAAATTACTTCTGCATTTTACAGTTATTCAACAAATCTCTTCTCACAATAAATAGATCCCCTGGGCCGCTTAACAATGCCACGCAGTCACTTCATTCCATTTCATGGCCGAGGAGCAGCTTGTTGATTAGATGTAAAAGAAGTTAGCCTTGCAATAGCTTTTTACCCTCCATTTATAAGGTGATGGGAAATTTCACAGTAATGATCTCCTTGTGCGTTTTTCCTGATAGTACATCTAAAGTCTACTGAGAAGCTACTTTGTTCCCTTGTTCCCCCCCTTAAGGAATTTAATTTGGAGTGGTTTACTTTATATCAATTTGGAGGGGGTTGTTTACTATACATCAAATATGTTTTGTTTGAAATTTACTACAAATGAGATCTCACTAATTTATTTTCTTTTCTCTCTTTTTTCTTTTCCTATTATTATTATTATTATTATTATTATTATTATTGTCATTAACATTATGGTGCCTTTGGTGGTTTGCCTACATTAAGTGCTTTCAACTCCCTAATGTACTTTTAGTTCTAATTAATTACCATTGGAGCTCTCTGTTATCCTGAAACTATCAGGAAAACCCCAACAAGAAAATTTTCTTTTATCTATCTTCTCGTAGTCTCTAGAGCCATGTATTTGCATGCCTGTGAGAGTTGGGGAGAGAAAAGAAGGTAATGGGCATGTGTGGAGGGGATGGGAACTTTAACCCCATTTTGAAAAGAAATTCAAGGTCATGCTTCAGAGAAAATCCTTGATGCGTATGTGTGGTTTAGAGAGAAAACAGTCTGCATCTCAAGAACAGTTTACCCCCAGATAAAGATGCTGTCTTGTCATCCCATAGCTCTTAAAGATGCTGTCTTGTCATCCCATGGCTAAGCACTCATGGCTGTGCTCAGGTCAGCCGAGAACACTGACCTTACATCAATAGTTCACTTGATACGGCTCATTCCTTAGCTGACCTGATGTGACTGTTAATAGTAGCCTAACACATCTATGATGTCACAGATTCAACCAGGATAATGGGGGGTGGGGGAGGCGGAACCTAACACTTCTTATCTCTTCATGTAAGGATATCAGGAATGGAATTGGATGAAATTTCCTAAAACTATCCAACTTTTTTAAAAAACACACATTTAACCTGTATACCTGGTACTTTTCTACACATAAGAACAATCCTCTTCACATTGGTTCTTATAAAAGTTCTTGCACTATCAACATATTTCTTCTTTACATTCTATACAACACATTAAGTTTAATGCAAAGAAAAGAGTGAATGCATTTTAAGCACAAGAAATTGACTTTGCCATCTTTTCCTTTTGATAGGACATTTATACCCACCCCTCATATAAGTGAAGCCTATTTTATATACAACATAGCATTGCTATTTATTAAAAAATATGCTAATGGACTTAAAAATTATGAAGATAAATCACATTTACACATTTTTTATAAATTCTTGGAAGTTCCTACAAGTAATTATATTTGGGTTGATAAAAATTACCGACCAATAGAAATTGATATTCTATAGTATAGCTTTACATGCTGTACTTAATTTTTTTAAATTTTTATTAGTGAAACACCTTGAGGTACAGTTGTAGACTTACAAATTTTTGTGCTTGTGTTTCTGTTATACAATGATCAAATACCCATCTCTCCATCAGTCCTGTTCTTCACTACCAATGATCCCAGTATCCCTCCCACCCACCATCCCCCCCATCCCACCCTACCTCTGTGGCAGGGTATTCACTTTTGTTATCTCTCTTATTTTGGGTGCTGTAGTTTGCAAAAGAGGCATTGAGTGGCAATCATGTTTGGTCTATAGTCTACTTTCAGCATGTGTCTCCCAACCTGGGAGGATCCTCCCAACACCCTTTATTTGGTGCTCCCTCCTCTACCTGAGCTGCCTTTTCCCCTAGCGTGTGCGGCTGGCCTCCAAGCCATGGAGTAAACTTCCTGGTACTTATCTCAGCTATTCTTGGGTGTTAGTCTCCTATTTTGTTACTTTATGTTCCCCAGATGAATGCAATCTTTCTATGTCTGTTCCTCTCTTTCTGACTCATTTTGCTTAGCATGATACTTTCCATGTAGTACCACTTGTATTGAAAGAATCCATATTAGGGCATCAAATTTTTGTGTACTTCAGCTAACTTGCAACATTGCTTTCTGTAAAACTGCTTGACTGCTTTGCACCTGGGGGAGAGGGGACTTGGAAAGTGAACAGGGCATAACTTCTTTCTAAACCAAGTGTGACAGGATTCAGGTGTATTTACTGTTCCTGAAATGTATTGTCTCAGTAAAGCACCCTGCAGATTTGGGTAAAGGATAACTCAGGATGCGGGTGGTTGGGGGAAATTGCCCTTTCCTGGAATGTATTGTCTCACTAAAGCACCCTGCAGACTTGGGTAACTCAAAATGTGGATGGTCAAGGGAGATTACCTAAGGCTTAATGATTCCAGCTATAACCTTGCTTGTGCTGACAATGGATGTACGTAAATGCTGATCTTTGAGTCTATAGGCTAAGGAGTGAGGTACTTTTAAATGGATTGGTTAAGAAAGTATATGTTGTTACAAATCTATTGGCTATGAAATGTGCGGGCCATGGGGTAACGGCCAGTGAAGGCCTATATAAGATCCCCTTTGAAGAGGCTCGGGGCTCTCAGCCACTGCCCGTTTTGGGGGTATGTTGCGGAGCCCCAGCATGCTGGTCTAAATAAACCCCGTTTTTACTCCTGCAGGAATTGTGTCTATCTGGTCTCTCCGCGCCTCCCAGGGCTAGAGAACTCCCGATCCCAACAGTATGTAAATTTCATGACTTCATTTTTTTTTAACAGCTACCTAGTACTCCATTGTGTAGATGTACCAGAGTTTCTTTAATCAGTCATCTGTTCTCGGGCACTCAGTTTTTTTCCATATTCTAGCTATTGTAAACAGTGCTGCAATGAACAAACAAGTGCAGATGTCACTTTGGCTATACTTTTTTTTTGCCTCTCTGGGATATATTCCCAGGAGTGGTATTGCTGGATCAAAGGGAAGCTCAATTTCTAATTTTTTGAGAATCGTCCATACTGTTTTCCAAAAGGGCTGAACCAGTCGGCATTCCCACCAGCAATACCTTCCTTCATGTACCTTCCTTTTGACCACAACTTTCTAGTCAAGGTACAATGTTGTCTTCCCTTAGAATCTGTTACTTTGGATTGGTCCTGTAAGCACAGACTAACACCAATGGAATAGTAAGTAGCTGTTTTTATTTATAATTCTACATTTTGGGGAAAGATGCTTTGAGATATTGTAATCATAAATTTTCAAACTTTACTTTATGAATTTCTTTGCATGTTCACAGTAACTGTTGAAAACCCAATGGGAAATTATAAAGTTTTTGGTTAAATTATCAATAGAAACTCATTTGTTTTCAACTTCTCCCTCACTAATAGGCCTGCTGCTGCCATGGTTACTTGGAGGAAAGCTGCTTCCAAACCTCCTGGCTTTTTCCTTGCAAAGGAAACTTCAAATACAAATCCCTCCTCTCAAATAATTTTAATTAGTAGACTATGCGGTGCATCTTGAAATGCCTATTTTGGTCCCTGCCAGGAAGATTCCATCAACTTCTATCTGTGTCACTTACCCTCCCTCCTCTGTTGACTTAGCATTTCCTGAAATACAGACTTCACTGACCTACTACTCCAGGAAACACCAATTTAGCATGGTAAATTACCGTTTTCACTGCTTTGTCAGCATTTCCGCATTTCCAGCAGTGGAGGCTATTTTCCCCTCTTAGTTCCTTTGTCAGAAAGCTATGGTTTCGAGGTGCATTTGGAAGTTGAGGACTATTACAGAACATAATGACAGGATGCCCTCAAGTGGTGATGTTTTCTCTCCCTAGAAAGCTCTAAATAGTTTACAACGTGCACCTAAAGACCAGCCTGGGGCCCTCTGGAGCAGAGATGAAGACCACTCAATAAATGGGGTAGCAGACAAAATCTGGAAGAAACAGAGAAGGTATGAAATAAACGTCATGATAAGAGAGATAGTAATGCAAGTAAGTCCTGCCTGGCATACAATTGTATCAGGTTCAATGATCCGTACCCCATGTGGTTCACCAGCTGACAGGAGTAATCCCTGAGCACAAAGTCAGGAGTAAGCTTTGAGTACTTTCAGGTGTGAGCCAGCAGTGTTTTTAATTAATTTTCAAAGAGATAATATGTATTTAAAAAACATATATGCAGCTCACAATCATCATCACTAAAAGTATTGAAATTCTTCCAATCTAGTACTGGAAATGAATATCAAATGGATTATGGGCATTATTTTGATTTATTTACTAGGATTAATGACTTAAACGATGATGCGTTTCATAAAGACTTAGGTTATACTACTTATTCTAAATGATCTTTTTACTTATGCATAAAATGATGATATAATTGATGTGCCAGGTTAAAATAATCGGATGAATACAATGAAGAATGGTTTCTGACATAAAGGACTCAAGAAAGTAACACTTAAGTCCTGTTTCACTTTCCAAATTTTTCTCTGTCAATGATAACAAAAGAAGAGTAGCTCAGAATTGAGATACAATAATGCACATTTGGAAAGGGCCACTGAGCCTGGAATGATGGACTGATACTGACGTGATGACATGTGTAAATCCCTTAGAACCTCAGGCGAAACATTTTCCAAACTCAACAGGTTGCTTGTTTTTGGATTCCAAAATCTTCCTTTTATAGTGAAATCTGTATTTTACTTTGCTAAGTAGAACTATTTTATTTAAAACATTCAGTTACTAGAGTTTGCAATTTCTGAGACATCCTCAATGATTTTTCTGTTTTCTTTTCTTTTTTTTCCCCCCCTTTAGAGGGAGGTCCATAACGGAGGATACTCGGGTATGACTTTTGGCTCTGCTTAGGGATCACTCCCAGAGGTGCTCAGGGAAGAACAGAAGGTGGCTGAGATTAAACCCAGGTTTACCACATGCAATGCAAGTGTCCTGTCTTCTGGACTATCTCTCTGGTCCCCGTCTGTTTTATTTCTACTCCATTTTTTGTTTTTCTGAATACTTCTTTAACAATTAACCTTCCTTTTACTGCCATTATGTCACTCTTCTTTCATTTGGGGTGAACAGTGGAATCTGGCCACACCCAACAGCTCTCAGAGGCTATTCTGTCTCTGTGATTACAAGTGACTACCAGAGCTTCTTGAAGGATCACATGCAATGTCAGGGATTAAAGTAGGGCTGGATCCACACATGCTAGGGGAAAAGGCAGCTCAGATAGAGAAGAGAGCACCAAATAAAGGGTGTTGGCAGGATCCTCCCAGGATGGGAGAAGCATGCTGAAAGTAGACTATAGACCAAACATGATTGCCACTCAGTGCCTCTTTTGCAAATCACAACACCCAAAAGGAGAGAGAGAACAGAGGGGAATGCCCTGTCACAGAGGCAGGGTAGGATGGAGGGGGATGGGGGCTGAGAGGGATACTGGGATCCGTGGTGGTGGGAAATGAGCACTGGTGGAGGGATGGGTATTTGATCATTGTATAATTGAAACCCAAGCACAAAATTTGTAAGTGTACAACTGTGCCTAATGGTGTCTCACTAATAAAAATTTTTAAAAAATCTTCACAACTGAAAAGAAAACTGTAGCATTTTACATTAAAAAAAGAAAGAAAGAGAGAGAGTAAGAAAGAAAGAAAGAAAGAAAGAAAGAAAGAAAGAAAGAAAGAAAGAAAGAAAGAAAGAAAGAAGGGCTGGATGCTTGCGGGGCAAGAGCCTTCGTTCTACTCCAGTACTGTGTCTCTCGGTAGCTCTAGGCCTAATCCTTTGGTTCTTGTTCCCAGAGTTTTTCAGCTATTTGTTCTTTCTAGCACCAGCCTCTTTGTTGTTGTTGTTGTCCTTGTTTTTCTGCGAATGCTATAATCATTTTTCAAATTAAAAATATGGTAATTTTCTCTGGCTATAATTAGTCAATATGTTTTTATTTCTAGCAAAAAAAAAAAAGTACATTCCTGGGGGCTGGAGCAATAGCACAGCAGGTAGGGAATTTGCCTTGCACACAGCCGACCCAGGTTCGATTCCCAGCATCCCATATGGTCCCCTGAGCACTGCCATGGGTAATTCCTGAGTGGAGAGCCAGGAGTAAACCCTGTTGCCGGGTGTGACCAAAAAACAAGCAAGCAAGCAAACAAACAAACAAAAAAGTACATTCCTTTGATTCTCAAGTTTGAAATAGATTCTCCACTTGGCTTTTTATGTTTGCTTGTTTTGTTTTTTTTCTCATTTTCCATCTTTTATAGCTTGTAAATCTTTTTTATCTCTATGTTCCTTGAGTAAATTGTTTACCCTTTATATATCCACCAACTCCAATTTAGCCACTTCTAAACCTTATGCATTTTGGGGGTAGTGCTCAGGGCTAACTTCTGACTCTGTATTCAGGAATCACGTCCAGTGGACTCAGGGGACCATATGAGTTAATGGGGATCAAACCCAGCACAATTCTATACAATGCAAACACCCTATCTACTGTGCTATCTTCTGGGCCCTCATAAGCCTTATGGATTTTTTCACTATCTCATTCCAAGTCTGCGCCAATATTTAAATGAACATTTCTCCAGTTATGTTTCTTTCTTTCTTTCTATTTCCTATTCCCACAATGTTTGTAGTTTCAATGAACCTTGCAATTCTTAGGGTTAAGCATTCAACATCAAGATGTTACCAGAGTCCTACTCACTCAGGAGGACCTAGCAAGACCATGGACAGCATATTCCTGACCTTCATGACTATAATTAGTGAATCTAGAATGAGTATATAAAAATTTCTATACTAGTTTTTAAATTATATAAAATAATAGGAGACAGAATATTAAACAGAATTAGGTGATAAAAATATTGTCACAATATCTCCTTGGGAATTCCTGCCACAGTGAGTGAGATTTGACTTATCCTAGTATAAAAGAGTTACCAAGTGTCACAGTCCTCATGTTTCCGACTTCAGCATTCCCATCCTTCTAGTCATAACCAATTCTGTCTTTTCTAAGCAATTTTAACCCTCTTGTCTCAAGAACACCCATTCTGACCAAAAATTTTATAAGAACTAAATAGGTCTTTGGGAACTTACTACAATCTGTGTGCATGAGTTCAGTTGTAAAACAGTCTAGAAACATAATTCTTCTCATGTTCTTTTATTCTGTATGAGTGAAAAGCTATCTTGATTTATTCATCTATAAAAATAAAACAGGCCAGAAAGATTGTACAGGAGGTAAGTGTTTGGTCTGGCACACAGCCAGCTCTGGTTTGATCCCTGGCATTATCTATGACTCCCTGAGCACTGCTATGGGTCACACCTGAGCACATAGCCAGGAATAGACCACAGATAGCACCAGATATGAACCCCAAACAAAAATAAATTAACTAAGTAAATAAACAAGGGACTCTGACCTATAAGACTCATCTTTATAACTAAAGAAATCTACCTACTTATTTCTATACTCATTTCCTATGCTAACTAGCCACTCATATGAACTGACTACTTCTAAGACTATTTTGGTCTGAATTTTCAATACACCAAATATTTTACTAAACTATACAAAACCAGAGTTGGTCAATTAATGTTGGACTACACTATTTTTGTTGTTTTCATTAAATGGGATTTCTCTCATTGTTATATGCCACTAGCCTAATGTTTTTTCTGAAGATGGCCCCATAACATGAAATACCTTCAGTTAATTTCAGGTCAACTGCTTACTCTCATTCCATGTGTCTCATAAACCCACATGAACTTTCAGAAATCTATTCAGGGTAAAGCAGTGCATAACAAATATATAGTGTTTACCAAACTTTGTTTTTAGTGAGTGATACTCTGTGGGCACATATAAAGTTTGGGGGTATGGGAACTAAATAAATATGAAGAGTAAGGTACCATACATTAAACAAGTATAAGAGGTGGCACACATTAAGGCTTCTTTAATGTGTTTTAATGGACTATAGAATTATAGCAATGATCAGAAACCTAATGTCTCCTCAAATGTTAAATCACATCTGTTGACAGTGACTGCTGACAGAGTTGTAATGGGAGATATTTTGTGCCTCTCATGGACTTGGTTAAATAGAATCATTCATAAGATCTTTCAGAATGTCAAAGATTTGGTCACAAAAATACCGCATTTTTTAACTTCCTACTTCTGCTTTCAGTCTTTGCACAGAAATAAGAGTAGGTTGTCTTTAATGAAAGTATCTTCAAAACACAGACTGTAAGGTACCAATCCTATGTCATCTCTGTCTCTTTTTAATTGCTGAAAGAAAAGGTATCAGGATTATTAGGGTTTTTTAATCTAGGCCAAACACTATGCTTAAGACATCAGTAACCTGAGGCCAGTGACAGGACAGCAGTTAAGAAATTTCATTTGCTTTCAGTCAACCTGGTTTGATCCATGGCAAAGCATAAAGTTCCCCAAGCCTGTCCTCCTGTTGTTCATCGATTTGTTTGATGTGGGCCCAGTAATGTCTCCATTGTGAGACTTCTTGTTACTGTGTTTGGCATATTGAATACTATCGGCAGCTTGCCCGACTCTCCAAGAGGGGCGGAGGAATCGAACCCAGCTCGGCTGGGCTGGCTGCGTGCAAGGCAAATGGCCTACTGCTGTGCTATTTCTCCAGCCTAGCTAGGAGTAATTGCTGAACCTAGAGTCAGGAAGAAACCCTGAGGATAGCCAGCTATGGTCTAAATACCTCCTCCAAAAATTATAATAATAAGGAAGGACCTATTCTAGGTTTTCCTGTTAGCTTCTCTTTGCCTTATGGCTTGTGACAATCAACAGGATATTCTTCTTTGATATATTTCTTTGCCACAATGTCCCAAGTCTTATTGATAAAGTCGAATTTGAGTCCCATGTCTGTGATCCTGAATATAGATTCAGGAGAAAGCCCTGCATTTTCGGGAGTGTCCCATCAAACAAACAAAAATGATGTTAATAAACTTCAATGTACATTTTTACAAAGTCCTTTGAATTAATGATTAGACCAACATTATAGGAGAGGATTAAAAAAAGTTAGACATGTTAAATTCTTTTCCTTTAGTCTTCAACTAATTAACAAAGGAAATTGACCCTATATGAAAAAGAACCAGCCTGCACTTTACCATGGTCCTGTGATGGTTTGCATACATGAGTAGATTTTGAGTAAAGAGTCTTCACAATATGTCTGTGTCTGATCGTATGAGTTAAACAAGACCTAACTAGAACAAAAGGATGACTTCCTTTGGGCAAGAGGGAATTCTGCCAGTAGACAGTCTTTGCATATTCTCTGCAGGATAAGCTCTTATTGTTTTGCCAGCAACTGTCTTTGAACTGAACTACAACTCTGCCCTGAGTCTCCAGCCTATCAGCTTCCTGTATTAGATTAATCAGCAAGCTCATACGTTTATGGAAGCCAAGTACTAGAATAAATTTTACACACCTGTGCATGTGAGCATGCATGCACACACATCCCACTGGTTTTGCATCTCTAGAAAATCCTCATATCCTTAATACAGGTGGGCATTTTCTGGTAATTGAATAATTAAATGACTCTTTAACTCTGTTCTCATTTCAGACACTTCGTGTAATCACAGATCATTAAATTTGCGATCCTATGAGAAATGAAAGAAAACAAACAAGAGACACACTTGTTCTACTATATCTATTTCTGTGTAACAACACATTAGTGACTTAAGACAACAGTCATTATTAGATTATCTTTCATTTCTGTCTTGTAATTTGGGACTCAGGAGATGGGGTAAAACTCAGCTCTGCTTATCTGTTTGAATTCTCTCTTGCAATTTCATTCAAAATAGACTGGAGCTGGAAAAGTTGTGGATACCTGAAAATGTGTATGCATGTGTATATGCATATGTTTATGTATGTGTGTATGTTTAATCTGTGTATGTATGAACACATGTGTGAATGTGTTTGTGTGTGCATGTATGTGTATGTGTGTGGTCTCCCTAGGTCTCCCCAAGGGGTTACTTTTTGCTTCCTCACAGTACGACAGCCCTAAAAGCTGTCTAGATGTTCCCATAGCACCTAAAGTTTTCAAGAGTTGAGTATTTCAATTACCAATGCTAAAGCAACATCACATTTTATAATCTAACTTCACAAGTCATATAACATCATTTCCTGTTGAACTCTATTCATCAAAACAGTCAGATAAGTTACCAAAAAAAAAAAAAAGAACCCAATTTCTAGGAGAGGATCCCTAGATCCCTACCTCAATGAGAGAAGTGTCAGAAAGTTTGAAAGAGGTATTATCAGCTTCATGCTGCTCCGTACACCATTTACTTCATTCTTGTCATTAAATATGTAACCAAGGCCTACTCTCAAGCTACTAACAAAAGCACAATCCCTTGCCCAGTAAGCCATAATTACTTCATTAGCATGTAGTAGTTATAGTATGATCCAGTCAGGAGATGAAAGTTCTTTCAGTCAGAGAAATAGTACATGGTACAGCATGCAGCCAACTAAGATCCGATCTTGCACATCTCATACTGTCCCCAAGCCCCACTAGGAGTGATCTCTGAGCACAGAACCAAGTGGAAACAATTACTACTTCTGGGTGTGACATTTAAGCCAACATAAAAAAAAAAAGCTGTTTCAGCACTGTCTAAGTTACATAGATGAAAAGAATGGGAAAACAGCAAAAGTTACTTTCTCGGGGGTCTCAAAACTTACCGTTTATTTTTTTTTAAATATCACCTGTATTCCTGGATCCTCAGATAGTTTTGAAATAATTCATAGGCCTAGGTAGCCTGTGGTTAATGGGATACTATGTTCCTGATTCTATACTGAATTCATTTCCCGAAACAGAACCCCCCAAATTTCTGTCTATAGTTTTAGTGATCTATCTTAAATGTTAAAGACTGAGCTGACGTTAACCCTGAAACATATAACAATTACTGGACTTTCTACTCAATGAATGACATTGCCTAGAAGTAAATTTAGCAAAATTAAAATTCAATCACACAACTGAATGGCAAAAAATACTCTGAGTATTTAGTTTTATTTTTACAGTAATTTCAGCTCAAATAAGCTATACTTGTTTGCAGTGGGGTATGAAAAATAAATTATGCAATGATTAAAAACATTAAATTATCTTTGTCTCTAATAAAAAAGGAAGTTGTCTTCTACTCAGCTGCTAAAATCAGTGAATTTACACATTTTCCTTCTTCTGGTTTCCATAAACTAGAAATTATCAAATGTAGTCACCAATGTCACTAATGTATTAAAGACTGTTTATATCCTTTTAGGAATAATTTGGCTGGGAAAAAGTAGTTCATAACTTGAACTACTTAAAATAGTTTCAATAGATTATAGATTCATCAGTAATTAAAATATTAATTATTTTAATTATTGATAAATTTTATTTATATTTCTTCTGCTTTTTATCAGGCATTGGGCTGGAGCGATAGCACAGCGGATAGGGCATTTGCCTTGCATGCAGCCAACATGGCCGACCCGAGTTCGATTCCTCCGCCCCTCTCGGAGAGCCCAGCAAGCTCCCCGTGACGTATTCGATATGCCAGACACAGTAACAACAAAGTCTCCAACGGAGACGTTACTGGGCCCGCTCGAGCAAATCGATGATCAACGGGAGGGCCTTTACCTTTACCTTTACCTTTTATCAGGCATTATGATTAAATTCATTTAAAAAAACTTATTAATCTTTAGAGATCACTAGATCATTGGGAAGTGCCAATCCCCCATAAATAGGAATATAGAATTTATAAAAGTAAATCTCCTTCAGTCTAATTGAGTAGAGTTGAACAAGGCACATTTAAGAAGCACAATTATTTCCTCGAAGGGCAAATTCATGTATTGTGAAATGTGAACCTATTTTCCAGAGGTGCCTCCATAACAAATTCCCTCATCCCCCAATGAAAATATATTGTAACTGGGTTTTAGACTGAGTACTTTCAAATCAGAGCAGCAGAAAGGGTCCTGCGATGGTAACACATTAGAATGTCTCTTTATGCAGCTCTGCCCAGTGCATTGCTTGAAGGAGCATATAGTAAAACCCCCTCAGTGTTCCTATAAGAAAAGCTGAAAATATAATGAGAAGGTTGGGGACTCCAGAGGATCACAGCGAAAGTGAGGGAGACCCCAACAAAAGCTGCCGATTTTACAAACCTTTGAGAAAATTCTAGACTATCGATGAAGACTCTGAAAGGATAAAGAATGAAACAGTGAGGTACAGTTTTAGGAGTGCTCCAAGCCCACTTAACTGCCCCACAGTTCTCAATGTCCAGAGTCTAGAAAGATTACCTAATGTCTGCCAGATGGAGGGATCAAACATTCTTCACGGACTTCTGAAAATTAAAGAACAGCCTTCACTGGAGTCATATTTGTCTGGATAAAGGTTTGTTCTCAGTCTAGGCCCTGTTGGTCTTCCTCTATCACCAAAGAGAAAAATGTTTCATAAATAACACCAGGACAATCACCCAGCAGTCTTAGACACAAGCCAATTAGAGGATTCAACTTAATCTTATGATTACAGAATGCATCTCCTCCCCTGGCACCTTCCCAATATGGAGAGACTCCAGTAATGGTGGGTTGCAAGTGAATAGGCTTCAGGCTTCTATTTAAGAAGTTTTTAGCAAAAACTTCAAGGGGAAAAAAATGAAAATTGGCCTGGAAAGAGAGTACAAAAAATAACAAATTTACCTTCCATGCAGCCAACACTGGTTTAATCTTTGGCATCACATATGTTCCTCTGAGCACTGCCAGAAGTGATCCCTGAGCACAGAGCCAAGAGTAAGCCTTGAGCACAGCCAGGTGTGGCACCAAATAGAAAGAATAATGATCAATCAAGGAGAAGAAACTAAAGCATTTGGTTCCTATAGGACCGACATCCCTTAAACACCATTCAACTTCCACCAAATAAACATACTTCCCCCTCATTTCTATTTATTCACCTCACTTTCTATAACCATTATGTCATATAAGCTTTCAACACAGGGTCTGGGGAATGATCTGTGGCAAAAATGGCCTGTCTTAAAAACAAAAATATTTGATCCCCAGTACCATCCATATGTACTAAACATAGTCCCAGCTGCTCTTCTATTTGTGAACCCTAGCAACTCAAGATGTGTGGGCATGAAGGCCCAGAGTGAGAGCCCCCGAGCAAACACATCTGTGGAAACTACAATGACCCAAATGGAGAACAGGCTAGTGCTCAACTCCCAGCAAAACTAAATGTTAGCACTGCAGCTAAGTGTGTCTCCTGCAGAGAAATACAGCCACTGAGCGATACATCAAGGGTGTCATATACTCCCCTGCACCACAACCAAGTGTGTACATGATCCCTCGTCACTGAAAACAGCAAAGGGAAGGAAAAGAGAAGAGAACACTTAAAAATTAAGTGATGAAAATACCCAACTTTCACCAAACTGCTGCTCCCAGATCCTCCCTTACTCTTAAGAGACAAAGCGTAATCACTCAATCTGAGAAGGACATTATTGTTTATCAGATAAGGAACATAAAAGACATGTAATTCATATACAAGGACCCCAATAACAAAACACTGCAAGAACAGGTGTGTGTTTCTAGGCAAAAGAAAGATAGACGGAACGAATCAAACAGAACTAAAGGAGACTCAAAGGATCAGCACAAACAAAAGTCTCGGGGGGCTCATAGAGAGATGGCATGAGGGAAGAGCAAGTATTTTTAAAGCAGGTAAATTCAATCTTATGGATTGAAATCAGAAAAAAATGAGAATGAAAGACATCTATGAATCACGGGACCATCTCACATGGTGGGAGATAGGTATCAATGAAATAGCACAGAGAGGGAATGGAATAGGAGAAATAATGGAAGCAATAATGATCAATGAAATCCTGTGTCCTCCCGTTGTTCATCGATTTGCTCAAGCGGGCCCAGTAACATCTCCATTGGAGACTTTGTTGTTAGTGTGTTTGGCATATTGAATATATCACGGGTAGCTTGCCAGGCTCTGCCGTGCGGGCTCAATACTCTTGGTAGCTTGCCGGACTCTCCGAGAGGGGCGGAGGAATCGAACTCGGGTTGGCCATGTTGACTGCGTGCAAGGTAAATGCCCTACCGCTGTGCTATCGCTCCAGCTAAAACCAATAACCAATATTAAAACAATATCCCATAGTCTCAGAGAACAGCAGAAGAAATACCACCATCTTCTATCACGCATAATTAAACAATAACAAAAATTTTCGTTGTGTGTGTGTGTGTGTGTGTGTGTGTGCAAGCATGCACACTCAACCAGCAAAAAACTGAAAAGCAAAGGCAGAAAACACATGGAAATTAATCAGAGAGGAGGTAGCAAATTACCTAGAGCCCAGGGTGCCTCCTGGACCACTTTGGAAAAGCTGCTATCAGCCAACAATGGTAAGAATTACAGTAGGCTTCTCAGGAAGCATGCAAATCAGATAGCAACACAAAGGATGTAAGGACATGCAAGGAAGAAAACAGTACTTTGACTTTTACAAACATATAAATTGTCTCTCTAAAACCCAGGAGAAATAAAAACACCTTTTGTTTGTTAGTTTGTTGGTTTTGGTGCCACACCTGGTGATGCTTGGCTCTGCATTCAGGAAGTACTCCAGGAGGGGTTGGGGGGCCATTTGGAATGTGGCTGATCAAACCTGGGGCAGGTGTGTGCAAAGCAAGCGCCTTGCCTGCTGTACTATCATTCATGGTGACAAAGACACGCCTTGACAAACAAAAACAGAGGCTTTATTAAACATGCTACCAGCAGACCTGTTCTGAAGAGAATGTTAACAGAAGCTCATCACACAGGGAAAAAAAAATGTCCCAAACTTGGATTTACAAAAGACAAGGAAGGTCAAGGATGCAGGAATTAATGGAAGGAATATAAAAACTTGTTTAAAATTTGATAACCACTTAAAGTAAGGATAAAAACCTGTATTTTATTATGGTATCACCTGAAGAAATGATGCAAATTATAGGGATGTTATAAGGTACAAGAGGGAAGAATGATATATACTCTGTCCTAAGGTTCCTGAATTACCCGTGAAGTGCTATAGTATTATGCAATATTATTGCAATTAGTTAAAATGCCTATCTGTATCCCGTGGACTGTATTTATATAATTTGGCTATACTGAGCTTGCAGTGCTTAGATGTTATCATGACTTAGTACTCAGAAATCACTCTCCACAATGCTCAGGGGAATATACAGTACCAGAGATCAGAGTCATGCTTCCCACAGACAAAGCATATGTTCTGGCCATTGAGCTATCTCTCTGGCCCTCACTATTTAATTAGGTTTTGTCATCTTGGCTCTGTGCTCAGGGATTAGCCCTTGCTCTCTTAGGGGTATCATATGCATTGCTCGGAACCAAACCTTGATGGCCCATGCAAAGCAAGCCCTTTAACTCTTGTACTATTTCTTCAATCTCTCTTGTATTTTTTAAAGAAATGTGGTAAGAGAATTGATGTATATATAGGAATCATTCAAATTCATAACAAAGCGAAAGACAAGGGGAACGTATCCCTTTAGATATTATTCCAGTTTGTTCCCTCCTGTTAGTTTGAACATAATTCATTTTGAACACAGTGATACTGCTTCATTTACACATTGCCTACTGAAAATGCCAACTGGGATGATTGTAGCAGAAGTCACATGGTCTGTACAATCTAAAATATTTGCTTTCTTTCCAGGTCTACCTAGTAAAAGATGGTTGGCCTCAGATAAAGTACTATATTTTATATTCAGATGCACTAACTTCCCTAATAAAATTCTTGATGAGTATTTATACCAAGATTCAATGCAGAACCTTTCACTGATTTAGTTTTCATATTCTTAAGCCTCCTCTAATATTCTTCTTAATCTTGACAGTTTTTAACAGTAAACCAGGCACTTTGTACAATTCCCTTCAATTTGAGTTCAAATTCCTGCATGCATTTGGGGGGAAATATCAAAAGTGATAAATCCTTCTCAGCTCATCTCATATGCTTTTGGCTTTTCCAATATTGTAGATTTCAAGTTTTCTACTATAAAGCTACTTTTCTATCTAATTAGATAATTTATAAAATCCTGATATTATTTAATATCTTTTAATTTATCAGACATTTACCCATAAGTTTTAGCATTCGGTAATAACTTACTAATCTTGCCTTAAAAATAAGTATATGCTACTTTAAGTGAAAACTTTGCTCTCTCCTTGGTGATTGATATAGATATAGACCTAAATCTTTCTATTTTATTCAGTGACAGGATATATTTTTGTGATTATTTATCTTACATCTCAGTTTTTCTGTTTAAATTCAGGTTTCCATAAGCTGGGTTCTTTTCAGGGTATTTCATTATTCCTTAAAGCACTTTCTTAATTCATTCTCTTTTACTGCTCAAGATATCTTGCTCCAATTTTAAATTTAGTTTTTTCCTCAATTTTTTACAATCCCAGTTAGTTGAAGGTATTTGAACTTAGATGTGAAGTCAGTTAAACTAAGATGTGACCCATACACTTTGTACTTTGTTAATGAGCTGTCATTGGCTTGCGTGCTCAATATATCAAGGTGGGTAACACAAATGCAAGCATATGAATATAGGCACATATAGAAGGACCCTTGACTATTTTGCTGTATAAATACCCGGTGCATTTCTATTTGTATATGTAAAGACATATATGTGTATATTCATAGGTATAGTTACATACGTAGGATGTATATGTGTTTACAAAATATGAGTATTCATCTGAGAAGTTCAATTCCATAGTTTTAACTTTCTTTTATATAGAAAACTTCTTTAACAAAGTGCAATAATCTTTGGTTTTGGATTTGGGGCTGTACCCAGTGGTACCCAGATTTCCCCCTGGCTCTGAACTCTGGGTTCATTACAGACAAGGCTTGGGAGACCTTCTGGGTTGACCATGTGCAAGACAAGTAGCCTCCCTACTGTACTATCTCTCCAATACTTCCTTTAGCATTGGTTTATTTACTCATATCAAGTAAAAACACATAACAGTTACCAAACTGACTTCTATCCTTGTAAAAAGAAGATATACTATCTAGTGTTCAAAATGTTTTTATAGTTGTTTATATGAGGAAGTTTAATTTGTATATAAAACTTACCAATATTATAGTCTTTATATGTTAATGTGATATGTACAAATACTCAGTGCACCATTAGAAAAGTATTTATATATATATTTAATACATATACATATATATATATATCGGTCACAGTCACGATCCTCCCGTTGTTCGTCGATTTGCTCAAGCGGGCCAGTAACATCTCCATTGGAGACTTTGTTGTTACTGTGTTTGGCATATCGAATACATCACGGGTAGCTTGCCAGGCTCTGCCGTGTGGGCAAGATATTCTCAGTATCTTGCCAGGCTCTGGGAGAGGGGCGGAGGAATCGAACTCGGGTTGGCCATGTTGGCTGCGTGCAAGGCAAATGCCTTACCGCTGTGCTATTGCTCCAGCCCCATATATTATATATATATATATATATATATATATATATATATACACACACATATAGGGGCCAGTGAATCCTATGTCACATAATAGGTCATTTCCATCTCCCAAAGCAGATACTTTGCAGTAACAACCCCTCCAAGCATATTTCTACTCTTTTTCTTTCAATCCTAGACTTTCTGGTATTAGAATTCTATACAAATTTAAATATTCAAGATTTATGGGAGCATGTGTCAGTAGTTTACATTTGACTACTCAATATATGTTTTCAGTGGCGAGGGCAGGCAGCATACCCAGTGGTACTCCAAGGTTACTCCTGGCTTTGTGCTCAGGGGTCACTCCTGGTAGTGCTGGGAGGTGGGGGGGGGGCATATTTAGTACTGACAATCTAATTGTCAATCTAATCTAACATGTGCAAGACAATTTTATTAAGCCCTGTACAGACTCTGGTTCTTCCCCATATTCTATTAAATATAAGTGCTAAAAGCTATATGTTCTCCTTGGAATAAGAAGTGAGTGGCTGCCATTACAAGTTTGTTATCTGAGCACACTCAAAGAGTAGACTCAATTTCTTTACTACTTGGCCTGCTTTTTTTTTCTTGGACCATCCAAGAGTGTATGAACAAGGGACAAGGAAAATATATTTTGGTCACCTCTGTATTTCATTCTTATTTTGTAGCACCTGTTACTGACTTCCTGTCTTTTCTAGTCTAAACCCCGTTATCAGCCCAGAAAAGATTGCTAACACACACTGAAAAAAATGGATGTTTCCAGAAAAAGCAATTTGTTGTTCATAAAAATCACAGGAACTCACTTAGCTCAGCACTGGATTAAATCTTTGAACATTCTCTTCTAAGCATGCCTTGTCAACATTGTTGCTTTTCAACTTGTAGGGAGAATAAACACCATCTCTTGCAAGAAGGTTTAACATTGTGTTAAATAATGGTAAACAGGTTAAAGCTATTTACATTTTCAATGCACAGTTTGTCTAGAATTTTTGTGTGCTGATGAATTATGAATTATGAATCTCTATGGAGGACTGTGGCAAGTTTCCACAGCACTATCAAAGCTTATTTAAATATAAAACTATATTTATTATAAACAGGAGAAAGATGCGTTGTTTTCCTAAGACAATCTTATGCTCAAGCCTGTTGTTTCATATCTTCCTTCATTCAAGAATTGTTATTGGTTAATTATCCTTATCCCTTTGCGACAAAGATTACTTTCTGATTTTGCCCGGGCTAATGTTCACCTGGTCCCTATTCTTTTCTTTACTTAGATAGGGGTCAGGCATCACTAAGTCAGCTGGCATCAAATTCTGAAATTAACTCGTTGAAATTATCTCTTCACTGATGTCATAGCCAGAGATGATCATCTGCTGATTTAGTCAAATATCCCTATCATCAGTTCTTACAATTTTCCACTCTACCCCAATCCCAGTCTTCATAGTTTCTTTGTTCTTTTTCCTTTCAATGTCTTTTTTACTGAGACTCCCTCTTGTTCACTACGTGGCAATTCAGATGTCCATTGAAGTTATTTTACTTTTAGAATTTTAAATAAAATTATATTGTGACATCACCCCAGGAAATGTGGAAAATCTGATTTTCTTCCCCAAGATTTCTTTGAATGTCTAGTGACTGAATTTCCTGTTTCTGCTCTGTTCCAGATCTTACTTCTGCTTCACTTTTTAAATCTCTGGTCTGTTCATAAAGACAGAAATATGTATCAGATGCTTTCCTTTGGTTTGTCTAAGGTATAGTTTATATTCTTTGGGCTCCAACACTTTCCAATTCAGTGAGTTTATTAGACACTAATGATTAAGACAATGATTTAATGACTCATTACTGACTTAAGATTTGTCTACATTTTTACGTTTACCACTTATCTTCTACATTTGAATGTAAAATTTAAAAATATGTCATAGAAATTCAGATTTATGGCAATTCATGTTCAAAAATTCAAGTTCAATTGTGTTAAATACATGGTTTTCCACACACTATTACTATGATGATATAACTGCTTCTTCTAAAGTATTAACATACAAACTTTCTTTCAATTTTATTTATGAACCAGAGATGAAGTATATTTAATTTATGCTATTATAATTAAATAGTATTATGCATAATTAGAATAAATACGATAAGGGATTATTAAAATTAGAATGATAAATACCATTCAAATAACTGTTTTTCTCAGTGACATTAACAAGAAGAAAAATAACAATTTCAAATAGTATTCCCTTTTATAACATCTATTTGCTTCATGCATTTTCTTTGTGGCCTAAAATTGAAGCATGAAGCAGTCATTTAATAGAGTATCATGGTTAAATTATGATTTAGAAAGGCTCTTACTCACACAGTGGTTTTTATGAGTATCTTAATTGTGGAGCTAATGCAAGCTATAGATTTATGCTGATTAAATCCAGATGGCTCACTCTCTTGCTTCTTAAAAATCCAAATTGTCAGTTACTGCTTCTCCTTTCCTACTGTGTATTCTTAGTAACAATATCTCTCTTTCTTATTTTGAAAAAATATTACACTCTGCATCACATTTGCTCTAAATTTTCTGCATGTTAATATTTAAGTTAATGATTTTTTAAGACTCATACAGAAAGCAGAGTTGGATATTTTAAATATCCTATATCACCCTGAATACCAAATGTTCTTATATTTTCAGAAAGTAAGATTGATTCCTTTTGTTATGGTTCAAATTCTTTAATTTGAACAATAAGAAGATCAACTTGACAACAATCCAACTTTCTCTGTCTTCATGTTGACACTAAATAAAATTGTCTGACATTATTTTCACAACGTATACTCTCACAGTCCGTTTGATTTTGAAAGATATGTGTGTTAGAAAAGACTCTCTTGTTCCTGGCCATGAAGAAACAAAAGAAAAGAATAGAATAGAAAAGAAAAATTAGAAAACCAGTAGTCAGAAATGGACTTTGTGGCTGTAACTGCTAAGCTATTATTCAGCTAAGTTATTATTGAATAGCACCACCATGGTGATATGTTGAACTCTGAGAAAGACAATGATGAGAGGTCAGATTTACAATGTTTCTCTAGTCACTAGTAAAATCTCTATAGTCAGTATGTCATTGTCATTGTCCTCCCATTGTTCATTGATTTGCTCCAGAAATAAAATAAAATAAAATGTGGCACTCTATTGTCAGCTTAGCTTATATAAAAATGGAAAAATATTAAATACTGAATAGCATGAAATTTTGGAGAAAATAAATGTTACCTTCTTCAGTTTGAATACCCATTGGAGACATGTACTTAATGATAGTTAAGAATGTTCACTTGATCACTTAACATCCTGTTACTCATTGATTTGCTCGAGCAGGTGCCAGTAACATCTCCATTCATCCCTGTCTTGTGCTAGAAGCCCAATGGCGTCTACTTGCTCCAGGAACACAAAGAGGCTCAAACCTTCAGGGTCTTGATGAAGAAGTTGACCATCTCATAGGTGGGAGACCACGCGATCTTTTGACGTCCTGTGAATCCAGTCAGTAATGACTCTAGTCCAGTGGTTGTCTCCAAATGGCATTATACGTGTCCAGCCCATCTGATTTTTGACGCCTTGACAAACGAGACAGCATCCCTGATTCTCGATCGTCGATGGAGGTCGGAATTCCAGATTCTTTCTCTCATTTGAGTGAAGCATGATACTCCAAGCATAGGTCATTCAGTTCCTCTTTGGGAGACCCAAATAGCATACTCATACTGTTTTCTTATGCCCCAGGTCTCTGAGACGTATGTTAATGCAGGAAGAATGGTGGAGTCGAAGAGAGATGCCCAGAGCCAGAGGTTCTTCGTCCTCAAGCCTCTCTCTTCCTCCTTCACAATTCAGGTGCCAGGTCATTCGTAATGTTGACTTATCGACCTAGGTACACATAACTGCTGCATTCCGAGATGTTCATTCCATTGAGAGTGAATGGAACATCAGGAACAAGTCTGTTTCTCATAAACATTGTCTTCTTGAGATTCAGCTACAGTCTGACCTTTCCACACTCATGGTCAAAGTTGGACAGCATTTGTGCTACTTGGCTAATATTTGGTGTTATTAGAATGATGTCATCAGCAAAGTGGAGGTGGTGTAGTTGCCGACCATCTATCTTCACTCCCATTCCTTCTCATTCCAGTCATCACATGACATTCTTGAGGGCGTCACTGAAGAGTTTTGGTGAAATAGTATCGCCCTGCCAAACCCCCCTCTTGACATAGATGATCGCTTCTTTGTAGAATGGTGAGATCCTGGTAGTGAATCTGTAATACAGCTCATCAAGGATCCTGATTGAACACCCTGTTTGGCTAGGGCTTTGATGACTGCTTCAGTCTCAACAGAATCAAAGGCCTTCTTTAAATCAATGAATATTAGACAGAGCAGCATCTTGAACTCCTGAGAAACCTCAGTGAGCTTGGTAACCATGTGGATATGGTCGATTATGCTGTGGGCTTGCTGAGCAGCCCAGCCACAAAGGATCAAGAGCGGTCCACTGCAAGTTAAGAATATTATACAGGTTAATTTCCTTTGTTTGGTACAGCTTTTTTTTTAAAATAATTAATTAAATGGCTGGAGCGATAGCACAGCGGGTAGGGTGTTCGCCTTACAAGCGGCCAACATGGCCGACCCGAGTTCGATTCCTCCGCCCCTCTCGGAGAGCGCGGCAAGCTACCGTGAGTATTCGATATGCTAGACACAGTAACAACAAAGTCTCCAATGGAGATGTTACTGGGCCCGCTCGAGCAAATCGACGATCAACGGGAGGGCCTTTACCTTTTTTAAAAAAAATATTTTGGTACAGCTTTAACAAATCAATAACTTCTCCCAAAATTCTTTCCTTATATCAAACTTCTCTGGTCATTTAACTTTCACGTTTTATAGTCTAAGTTTTGTACTGAAAGCTATTAGAAGTGTGGATTTTCTTTCAAGAGGAACAAAAAATTATTATATAAATTTCTATTGGTCAGCAATATAAAAATAGAAATTATTGTTTTGTGCAAGTTTAAAGTTTATATCCCATAATAAGAAAAGTTAAATGTTGATTCCAAGTATCTTTTAACAGTAACATATTGTCACTATAGATTTTTTTTTTTGGTAGGGGTACTGCTATTTATTCAGTCACTGATTAGTTGATTTAATTGTGCATGAACTCCACCTTACTTTTTTTTCCATTTTTTATAATTTTATTTATTGAATCACCGTGAGAGCAGTTACAAAGCTTTTGGGTCTAAGCCTCAGTCATACAATGAAACACCCGTACCTTCACCAGTGCCCATTCTTCACCACCAAAAATCCCAGTATACCCCATCCCACACCCTCCCCCTGCCTGTGGGGCAGATGATTTCCACATTACTCTCTCTCTACTTTGATCACATTCACTATTTCGACACCAGACCCACCATTATTTGAGATTTTACCCCAACACTCAGATCTGCTGAAAAGGCAACAATAGACAATTTGTGTTCTATTGCTGGTTATGAATAACATATGATGTCGTGTGGCTGCAGTAGGGCCATGTGGTTTTGAAATTCCGAAATTTTAACACTTAAATCTGAAGGGATTTCTGCCAAAAGCCACTGGGTTTTGAGATTTGTTTCTGTGTCTCTGGGATCATGGCCGTTAAGCAGCTTGATGAGGAGCCAGAGAGGCCATTCGTGGGCGATGACTTGGGGTCTCGTTAGGGTGGGGAGGACAAGCCCGGCTCCACCCCCATCCCGTGAGGCCCTGTGTGTCTCGTCACTGGGGGCCCAAATGTGACTATCCAGTGGCCTCAGATGGATGGCGGCCACTGGGCCACCAGGGGGAACAGGCCAAGGCACAAAACCTATTCCCACCTGGGTTGGCCCAGCACCGGTAGCCTACTGCAGAGACCAGATGCATTTCTACCTAAAGCCACTGGGTTCTGAGATTTGTTTCTGAGTCTCTGGGATCATGTCCATTAAGCAGTTCAATCAGGAACCAAAGAGGCCTTGCCTCCAATTATATAGCTGAGCCGGAGGTGGTTTTTTACTTTCTTGGTAAACTTTGCCCCAAGTTTTTGGGGCCTGGCCAAAGGCACAGAAGCAATTTTGGGGTATCTGGAAGTCCGAAGGCGCCATGAAGCTGCTGATGCACTCACCTCACAGGTACAGATTGACCTGCTGGTGGCACCATACCCCCTATAGATTATTTTTAAAATGCAAAAACCTTCTGAAATTTGAAATAACATAAAATGCATTTTCTTGTTGTTAGACATAGCTAACAATACTTGATGACTTCTTATTTTTCTTGCTTTTGGTATGTAATCAGATAGATGATCAGATGTCTATTTTTTTTGTGCTGCAAATTTTCACATAATAATGTATTTGGTTATATTCAAGTATCCTGTTTAATTTCTGAAAATACAGTTTTTCTGAAAATACAGTTTTTGATGCGTAGAAATGCTGTTTCATAGATAACATGTATTGATTTCACAGTTTTGGAACGTTTACAAAGCTTCTATTTTTACACTTTTGTGAGCAGTTTATTATCTATTAAATACTTCTAAAATTGCTTATATAAATCTTTAGTAATATAATTATGATTAAGAAGCCTAGTTTAAATTTGATAATCTGGGTTTAAATGTCATGTGATTTGGGAACTTATTATACTATCTCTATCTGGAGTTCTTGTTTGTGAAATGAGCATAATATTCAAACCTAATTTATGGGTTCATAAATGGATTTAACTAAAGCAATATATATAAAGAGTTTGGCCCACTGCTTAACATAGTGTGGCTGAAATCATAATTATTGTTACTCTTTCAAAATTGTCATTTAAGATATAACTTTCTTGACAATCACAATGCAAATCAATAAAACACAGATGCTGCAGTCTCTCAAAGCCAAGTAATTTCGGTTGTGGGGCACACCCAGCGATGCTCACACCTGACTTTGTTCTCAGGAATGACTTTGATGAACTCAGAGGGCCATCTGAGATGCCAGGGATAGAACCCAAATTAAATGTGTGCACGGCAAACATTTTACCTACTGTACTATCTCTCCAGCCCCACAAAGTCAAGTAATTTTTAAAATTAAAACAGCAAGTCTCTTTCTCATTAGCATTTACCTTTAAATAAAATTACTTATTTCTTCTCTAGATAAGATAATCTGAGGCTCTTGCCATGCCTCATCCTACTACATTTCTGCTTATATACAGACTGGTAAAAATTATCAAGTGACCTATATAAAACAGGATTGGACTTTTAAACTCTAAGGCCAGTAAGTTGTTATCAGAAGTTAAAAAGAAAGGAGATATACATTGGACCAACGGGGACAAATATATGATGGTGGATAGAACTGAACCGAAGTCTATGTAATGTTATAATGTGATGTGATTTGACAAAAATAAATAAATAAATAAGAACCAGGGAAGGAATTTATTTAACTCCAATACTTCACTATTGAGCCATAATTGGAAATTACAAGGCTCTTTCTTTTCCTTCTAACATTTCACACCTGTCTCTTTAGAGACTCAGAAATAAGAAAAGTTTTTAAAAAAATCCCTTTCTTGTTGCTGAAACATAAAAAACATATTAATACCTGGAACTCATCAAGTAGTCCCTAAAATTCATATTTTTATATGTCTTTTGCCTTTAATCAATGTAAACCCTAATTACAGTTGTTTTCCTAAAATAAAGTTTTTTCTTGGAAAGTAAAAGGTTCTTTATATTTTTGCTAGTAATAATGATAAGAACAATCGAGTATCTTAAGCAAATGATGCCTCTTCCTCTTTTTCTTTGTATTATAAATTTAATCTTTGTGCTAGGGTTTCTTCTGTGTGCAATGAGCAAGATCCCAAAAGGTCTACATTCTTAGAGCTAATATTGAGAAGTGAAGTTTCAGCCCTAGGTTATAGGAATTAGGGCCGTTCGGGGATATTTTATTTTTTCATTTGTCGTAAATCCTCTCTGACTTTTCCATATCCTTTATTCTGCTCTTCCCTACTCTGCTTATCTCAATGAACTCTGATGATGAATTTGTACTATTTCTTTAGGTTGTTTCTTGTTTCTGTGATGCTTTGTGGAGAGGAAGGAGAGAGGCGGCGAAAGCCAGAACCTCACTGCTAAGGGGTCACATCCTGGTATTCCCTCACAACCTTCTTCAACAGTCTAACATATGATAGTATTGTTCTACCTGCGCCCATTACTGAATTGCTATGAAAGTGAGCTGTCTGCTGGATTTGTTCCCACCACTCCTGTAGTCTCTCTCCTGCATTGAGCAACTAAGAGGAAGTAAATATGTTGCTGGACCCAGTAAGGTAACTGCACTCTCTTTTTGATGATCCTGCTATTTTCACTGCATTCCATTCTTCCCTCTGGGATCTGTGTCTCTGGCTACACCTCAGCTTTCCAAAGAATGCCGCCCCTGAACTACTTGAATTTGCAAGTCTGGAAGTTTTTGCAGGGCTGTCTTTTCTTTAAACTTCCTGGTGTTTCCTGTTTTCTTTCAGTTTTCAAGCAGAAATCCCTTAAATGAGGAGAAGAAATTTCTTTTGTTAAGAGATTTTCTCCTGGTTGAACTTTCTGCCAGCAGCCTAAGAGAAGTGTTGACCTATTTACTCCACTGGGAGTTAAACATTCTCATTTCTGGCCAAATGATGTTTTATAAGCTAATAAGAATTCTTTGCTATCTCTTGCCCCTTCTCTTGAAAATGCAGTCCTTTTAACTGTTATATTAATTACAAGAGGAAGCGATTCGATGGAGATAAATATAATGTCTTGGCAGACTCAGCTAATCAGAAGTTTAGCCTGTAAATACATAAAGGTTACAAAAATGAAACTGACCTGCAACTAATAGCAAAGAAGCATATGCAGAATGGTCTTGCTTTGCTTTGGCCTTTTCTTTATAAATGCCTTTCCCCAGCTTCTCTTTGCCTAACCACTTAGTATTTAGTGATGCCACACCTGTTTTTCTTTCGTTCAAATTTTCAAAGTTTTAATGTTGTAACTCTGACACCATTACTAGTCTCTGCTTTTCTTGAGCCGTCATAGAGAGCTTTGAAGTTTTGAGTATTCCCTTCCTCACCTCACTGTACCACTTTGATGCCACCCACATTCTTATGACCAGTGGTATTAACTCCTGTATTGTTTCATACAACAACTCTTATTTTGAAGGTGAGGCTATTTGTTTATTGATATATTAAGAGTATCTGTACTAATGGAAAATTTTTTGGGGGGGACAAGTTTTATTTTGTTTTTGTTTTTTCTTTTGGTGTTTTGGGATGTACGAGGTGGTGCTCAGGACCTACACCTGGCTCTGTGCTCAGGGATCACTTCTGTGGTGTTTGTTGAACCTTATGGGAGTGCTGGGGATTGAACTGTGGTCAGCCAAGTGCAAGGCACATGTCTAAACCCCTTTACTATCTCTCTGGCCCTAGAATAAATTTTATTATCTACAATATATATCCCTTAGGGTTTTACACACACACAGACACAGACACACACACACACACACACACACACACACACACACACACACACAAACACCAAGCCAGAGACAGCGCAGAATGACAGCCTAAAAAAGAGGAATATGACTAACCTAGATGGGGAAGGAATTGGAAAAGGTTGTTCCTCATAGAAAAATATGCCTGCTAGTTCACATGTTGTGAAACTTAATATCTATTTACCACATATATAATAAGCATTCCCTATAATAAGCATTTATATGATTAAATGACAGGTAGTAGCTAAGGTATCTTGTCCTTTAACATGTTAACATCATTACACGGTAAATTCCTCCCCTTCCCCTATTAAATCTCTAATCGGGCATACAATGGCTGGAAGCTTAATATATTGTTGTTAAAGAAATCAGTATGCTTTATACCTTAAAAAGTGAGAATATAAGGTCTCAAAGTGTTGTAATGCTAAGACACAGTTGGATTAAAAAAAAATTAAGTCAAAGTGGAAGACCAAGTGACTCGGGATGACTTCCAAGTTCATTTCAAGTTCTTTATAATACATCTGCATGATGAATATCACACCCACTCACAACGTAACTGTTTATAACTGTCATGGAAACCCTAAGAAGTGACCAAATATGGCTAGAATCTGGATGGAACATTGATTCTTAGAAATTTTCATCCACCCCTCCAAACCTCCTCTTCTCTGAAATGCCAAATATGTTTCACTCCTTATCATTTTGCCACATTTTTATGCCAATGTAACATAGAAAAATGGGTAGAAATGGTATGGCCATGCCCTGATTCTGAGTGTGCTCTGAATTTTAGTATAATGTTTACTTGAAAATTATGTGAGTTTCTTTAATTCATGCCTGTAATCTAATTCAATTTTTGTGTGTATCAAGTAGCCTTAAGTTTATTTAGATCTTCTAAATTTATTTAGTTTATTTTTACATCAATATTGCTTAATATTATAGCACCTTGATTTACATAGTTATTCATAGTTGAATTTAAATATACAATGCTCCATCATCAATCCTGTCACCAGTATCAACTTGCACTACCAATGTTCCCAAGTTGCTTTCCAAAGCCCAGTCTGCCATTTTGATAGGTACATTTCTGAGTTTGGTTGAGTAGTTTGGGTTTCGTGCATACAGAACTGGTGACTTATTGGTTTAGATATATCTATATAACACACTGCTATACCACCAAAGTACCGAGGGCCCCTTGACCTCTATTACCATTGCCTCCCTCAGATTTTAGTGTAATGTTAACTTAAAAGCAATGATAGTGTTGGATCCAGAGAGATAACACAGTGGCTGAGGCCCTTGCTTTGCATGAATTCAACCTGAGTTCTATTCCAGCAACTCATATTATCGGAAATGTGATACCTGAGTGTAGAACCAGGAGTAATCCCCAAATATCACCAGTTGTGGCCCTAAGAACTTAAAATAATGCTAGGCTTTTTAGGTTGTGCCTATAAGCTGTCTCTTAGGTACTAATTTATATATTTCTTTTTCTTTACACAATTTCTCTGACTCTTGATTCTTCCCTGTGACATAGTCAAGAGCTTGGATCCCTGGGGCAGAACTAACAGCTTTATCCATCACAGGGTTTATATACAACACTAGGATCAGGTAACAGTATGTTGAACAAGCCCAATTGTTTAATCATTTTGTGCTTTTATTCTCTACAAGATCATTGTAATGTGATTTTCTCCCCCCCCCACAGTTCCCTTCATCTCCTGCTCCCTTAATCTGATGTCATAAAATGTTCACTGGTACCTTTTTATCAATTACCTTCTATGTTTTCAGATTTTTCTCTCATTCTTTTTTAATATAATACTGATTAGCATTTGAATGGATAAACATTGGGGTAGGTAAAGTGTGCTAAGCAAAACACACATACAGCTTGTCATCAACAAAATTTGTAATCTAATCATTTAGACAGTTATTAGACAGACAGAAGAATACATCTACAATTAAATGCAAAAAAAGTGCAAAGAGAGAAAAGGAGTTGTCCTTAGGAGATAAAGTAAACAAAGGTGTCTAATTGGAGAGTGTTTGATCAGAAATGAGCTCAATAAGAAGACAAAATTTGAAAAGTCCAAAAGAAGAAGAATGGGTCAACTAAGCTAAAAAAAAAAAGGATATAATATATTCGAGGCCACTTGGACAACCCTCATAAAGAATGCCAGGATTGTAAAGTAAGAAAAATATTCTATTTTCAAAATATGCAAAACTCTCACTTCTAATAAGGATACTAAAAGATCTGTGTTTGCAAAGTTCACCCTCCCCTTGAGTATCCCACACACCAGAACATTCTAAATGGAAGGTTTCATGGTTCAGCCTAAAACATCCATCATCTGCTCTCCAATGTTGTTTCTTCAAAACATGCAGGTGAATAGAAGAGTGAACTGATTTGTTATTGCTTCTTAAACCCCTAAGTTAAAATATTTTCTAAGATATGCCAGAAGAAAACAAAAATTCACAACAGATCTATGTATTAAAAACTAGTGAAGAACATATGTTCAGTATGGATAAACCCTCTATCAGTCCTGTGAATGTTAATAGAAACACATAATTCTACCAAAGCCGTATGTTCCCATCTGACACAGAACAGGATGTACTCTCAAAGAAATTGGAAAAATGTTTTGCCTTTATTCTCCCCATTGTGTCTAATTGTAGAATGCAGAAAGTGTACTTGGCAGAAAATAGGATACCATTGGTAGATGGAAGGCATTCCTTAGCCTTCAACCATTGGGAAGTTGATAAACTGTGTTTGACTGAAGTTCAGTATGAGAAACTAATGTGAGCTTTAGGTTTATTGATTGGCTCTAACTACCCTTGTTTTGTGCTATTTCTTTACATTTGCATAGGGGTCACATCAACACTGTGAGTGTGACTTGAAGAATTCCTAGTGATGCTCCACCAGGTAGTGAATAAAATTGTACAGTCCAGGAACCTCTGGGAGATAATCAAGAACCATAAAGGCAGTCCCCATCAGTTCCGGAAGCTGAAGAGTAGCCCAAAGGATACCCTTTGACTCTTCTTTTAGAAGGCCAATTTTTTTTTCCCCGTTGAATCACTGTAAGGTAGACCCTTAAAAATCTGTGCATGATTAGGTTTCAGTCATACAGTGTTCCAATACCCTTCCCTCCAACAGTGTACATTTCCCAGCACCAGTGTCCCCAGGTTCCCTCCCATCACCTATCACCCCTGACTCCACCTCCACACACACCTATCTCTATGGCAGACACTTCTCTCTCTCTCTCTCTCTCTCTCTCTCTCTCTCTCTCTCTCTCTCTCTCTCTCTCTCTCCCCAGTCCCTCCTTTTGGGCATTGTGGTTTGCAATACAAAAAAGTTGTTATGTATATCCATTTAGCTACTTTTACCACTTAGTTCTTGTCCAGTGTGATCATTTCCAGCTATCATTGTCATATTGATCCCTAGAAGGTCAATCTTGTTGTACCAAAATGCCTCTACATATCACACTGAATTAGAATGCCTTATGTAATTCATTTACAGTTCTGCCTTCCTGTCTTCTTCAATTCTCAGCCCAGTTATCCCACTATATTTCCTATAACTCTCCCACTCCTTCCCTTGCTTTACTTTCTGAGTACAAGTGTTCTTTACATATCTATAAAATGTTTGTTCCTATTATATAAAAAGAGAACATTCTGCTCTGTGCTTTCATTTTGGTTATTAATAAGTATTTGATACATATTTTCTTGATAATTGAATGAAGGTCATAGAAAAAAGTCATCTTTGGACAATAAACTTGTTAGAAGCTGGCCATTTCTTCCTTGATTAGATAAAGGCTGCATATATATATATATATATATATATATATATATATATACATATATATGTATACATAAGTTCAAAAGTTTGTCCTTATTTTTAAGGACATCTATGAAAAGCATGTCTATTACTAAAACTCAGAGAAAGAGGATGATTAATGAATTTCTTTAAAAAATTATAAAATCATTGCTATTCAGAATGTTTTTCTAGATGATTTTAATAAAATGAAGGGAGAATATTAGATGATGATGTGATAAAATAATTTTAGAAGTACGAAAGATTCACTTAATATGTGAATATAATAAAATGCATACAAAAGTCAATGCAAAAGTGAAATAAATATATTTATAAACAATAAAGAAAAAATTGGAATTGTTAAAGATCAAAGCAAAGTTCATATACAGATTTATAGATTCTTGGGTCCAGAATGTTCAAAATTCCAGCAAAAAATTTAAAGAAACAATTACAGGAAAATGACATGTAATAGAGAAAATATTATGAGATGAATACTATAAATAATGAAAATTGGCATTTTTATAATGTCAAACATTGTTCTAGTTGATTTGCTTATTATTCTTAACTGTTTTGACCCATTAATAATCCTTATGGTTATAAAGTTGTAGCAATGTCCATTACACGTGAGAAAGATGATTTGTATAAGGTTACGTGATTTGTATAAGGGTCAGTGCTTTAAGGGGAAATGAGATAACCTGTAAAAATAGTGAAAGTGGTGAATTGCGTTAGCTAAACTTTTAATAAATGATATATTTGTTTAATGATAGGATCACTGAAAATATATTAAGGCCACTTAACAGAATAGTCCTTATGTTACTATGCTAGGCCTTCTAAAACTGACAAGTGGATATGAAATCATTCATAGCCTATAGTGCAGCATTTCTGTCTACATCTTCTAGCACATGACTCCCATGCTTTTGCCAGTGCTCTAATATAAACATTTTTGTCTTTCACTTGTTTCCATTTTTTTCACTTTTCTCATATATATATATATATATATATATATATATTGCTTTTTCTGGTGGGCGTCACACCTGGCGATGCTCAGGGGTTACTTCTGGCTCATGCATTCAGGAATTGCTCCTGGCGGTGCTCAGGGGACCATATGGGGTGCTGGGAATCGAACCTGTGTCGGCCATGTTGGCTGCATGCAAGGCAAATGCCCTACCCGCTGTGCTATCACTCCAGCACCCTTATTTAAAAATATATATTTTTAAAAATATATTTAAAAATTATTTAAAAATATATAATATTTTTATATTATATTTTTATATATAATTTAAAATATTTCGATAGCACAGCGGTAGGGCATTTGCCTTGCACGCAGCCAACATGGCCGACCCGAGTTCGATTCCTCCACCCCTCTAGGAGAGCCTGGCAAGCTCCCCGTGATGTATTCGATATGCCAGACACAGTAACAACAAAGTCTCCAATGGAGACGTTACTGGGCCTGCTCGAGCAAATCGACGAACAACGGGAGGGCCTTTACCTTTTACCTTTATAATATTTTTAAAAATATATAAAATATATTTAAACATATTTAAAAATATATATTTTTTAAAAATTATTTTAAGTATTTTGTGGGGAAAAAAGAGTTTAATCCAGCTCTATCCCTCAGATTTAACCCACATTTTCTTTCATTCTTTTGAAGTTTCTGACAGAAGACTAAACGCATTTTCTGTTCATTACAAAAATAATTCAACTTTTTTTTTCTTAGCAAGCATAGTCTTTCTATATTCTTTATATTAGACTTATTTAAAAACAAAAAGTACCTCCTTAGTTAGGCTGATTCTGAGGTACTTGATTTTCAGGGCACAATTGTGAACAGGATTTCTTTTTTCATGTCTCTTTCTCTGTCTATTATTTGCATATAGGAAGGCAATGGATATTTGGGTACTGATTTTCTAGGCTGCGACTTTACTGTACAAGGCTATTGTTTCTAGGAGTTTCTTGGTATATGCTTTAGGATTCTCTAGATACAGTATCTTGTCATCTGAGAATAGTGAGAGCTTGATTTCTTCCTTTCTTATCTGGATGCCCTTTATATCTTTTTCTTGCCTAACTGCTATTGCAAGTACTTCCAGTACTATATTGAACAGAAGCAGTGAGAGTCGGCATCCTTGTCTTGTCCCTGATCTTACAGGGAAGGCCCTTAGTTTTTCCCCATTGAGTATAATGCTTGCCATAGGTTTGTTGTAGATGGCTTTGACGATCTTGAGAAAAGTTTCTTCTAAGCACATTTTGGGTGAGAGCCATCATAAACAGGTGTTGGACCAAATGCTTTCTCTGCTTCTATTGATATGATTATATGGTTTTCATCTTTTCTTTTGTTGACATGATGAATTATGTTGATTGATCCTCTATAAAGAAAACTACAAAACACTACTCCACTAAATAAAAGAAGACATGAGAAAATGGAAACATAGCCCCTGCTCATGGATAGGAAGAATTAACACTGTCAAAATTGCAATACTCCCCAAGGCACTATACAGATTCAATGCAATCCCTATAAGGATACCCATGAAATTCTTCAAAGAAATGGATCAAGCACTCCTAAAATTCGTTTGCAACAACAGATGCTCACCAATAGCTAACACAATTCTTGGGAAAAAGACAATGGGAGATATCACCCTCCCCAACGTCAAACTCTTCTACATGGCAGTAACAATTAAAACAGCATGGTACTGGAACAAAGGCAGAACTGCAGACCAATGGAACAGGGTGGACTACACACAACCCTAAATGTGTGAACATAGAATCTTTGATAAGGGAGCAAGAAATGTGAAGTGGAGCAAAGAAAGCCTCTTTAACAAATGCTACTGGCATAACTGGACAACCACATGCAAAAAAAATGACCTTAGACCTAGACTTAACACCACACACAAAAGTCAGATCAAAATGGATTAAAGACTTTAACATCAGAGCAGAATCCATAAGGTACATTGAAGACAAGTTCAGCAAAACCCTCCACAATATTGAGGCTAATGATATCTTCAAAGATGACATGCCACTGACCAACCAAGTGGAAACAGAGATAAATAAATGTATGGGACCACCTTAAACTAAGAAGCTTTTGCACTGCAAAAGATACAGTGACTGAAATACAAAGACAATCTACAGAATGGGAAAGGATATTCACCCAATACCTATCCAATAAGGGGTAGATATCAAGGATATGCAAGGCACTGGTTGAACTCCACAAGAAGAAAACATTCAACCCCATCAAAAAATGGGGTGATGAAATGAACAGAAACTTTGTCAAAAAAGAAATCTGAATGGATAAAATGCACATGAGAAAATGCTCTACATCACTAATCATCAGGAAGATGCAGATCAAAACAACAATGAGATATCATCTCACAACACAGAAACTGACCCATATCCAAAAGAACAAAAGCAACCGGTGTTGGTAAGGATGAGGGGGGGAAGGGACTCTCCTTCACTGCTGGTGGGAATGCCGAATGGTTCAGCCCTTTTGCAAAACATTATGGACAATTCTAAAAAAATTAGAAATTGAGCTCCCATTTGACCCAGCAATACCTTTCCTGGGAGTCTATCTCAGAGATGCAAAAAATTATTGTCGAAATGACATCTGCACATCTATGTTCATCGCTGCACTGTTCACAATAGCCAAAATATGGAAAAAACCTGAGTGCCTGAGAACAGATGACTGGTTAAAGAAACTTTGGTACATCTACACAATGGAATGCTATGCAGCTGTTAGAAATGATGAAGTCATGAAATTTGCAAACAAATGGCTCTACATAGAAAGTATCACACTATTTGAAATGTGTCAGAAAGAGAAGGACAGACATAGAGAGACTGCACTCATCTGGGGAATATAAAGTAAAAAGAATGGGAGACAAACACCCAAGAATAGTTGACAGAACTATCAGGAGGTCTTCTCCATGGCTTGGAATCTGGCAGCATATACTGGGGGAAAAGTCAGCTCAGATAGAGAAGAGAACACCAAGTAAAGGATGTTTGGAAGGTTTGCTCGGGATGCTTGCTGAAAGTAGACTATAGACAAAACACGATGGCCACTCAATACGTCCATTGCAAACCACAACACCGTAAAAGAAAGAGAGAGCAGAAGGGAATGCCCTGCCTCAGAGATGGGGTGGGGTGGGGGAATGGGAGTGGGGGGGAGGAGGGCTACTGGGTTCATTTGTGGTGGAGAATGCCAAGAGATGGGGTGGGGTGGGGGGATGGGAGTGGGGGGGAGGGCTACTGGGTTCATTTGTGGTGGAGAATGGGCACTGGTGGAGGGGTGGATACTTGATCATTATATAACTGAAACAAAAGCACAAAAGTTAGTAAGTCTACAACGCTACCTCATGGTGTTTCACTAATAAAAATAATAAAAATAAAATAAAATAAATTAAAAATACAAAACAAAATAAAATAAAGTAATAACAAAAAGTAAATTTCAACCCTATAATGCTGCTATATACCCACAATACAGAAAGAGTATTTAATAAAGGATCTGTTGCAGGCATTGATTAACTGGGATATTGAGTTTTTTCAGAAACATTAAAACTTAAGGAGAAAATGCCCAGCCCTAAAGTAGCCCAAAGGCAAGAGGAACACATCAGTTTAGATGCAAATCCTGAGCTCTTTGGATCTGGAAGCACTGAGGCCCCACCCTGAAAATGGGTGGAGCCCTCAGGAATGCAAAGCTTGAAGGAGCATTTAATGGTTTTGATAAGAATATGAGAGGACCATCCAGACCGCCAAGTCTTGCTGTGACAAAGCTCAGCTTAACTGTTTTATGGCCATAAATATATATGTATCTCTGTGTGTGTGTGTGTGTGTGTGTGTGTGTGTGTGTGTGTGTGTGTGTGTTGGTTTCACCAAGAGAAAGACATCTTGAGAACAGCAGATGCAGCTCCTAAAACCACTGCACCACAGATTTCTTATCTCTAGAATTCCTGGAACTCACAACAAAGGTCTAACTGCATCCCTCCCTTGCCCCAGGCCTCCTTTCCTCCTAAATCTACTGGGCAGCTTCTGAGGACCATGAATTTTGCCTGGGAGCATTCCAATAAATCCATTTCAGCCTGATTCTTCTCTTGGTCTCTGCTTTTTCTTTCCTTGAGTCCATTTCCAGACTTTTCATTATATATCAATATCTATCTATCTATCTATCTATCTACCATCTATTTATCAGGCAAATTTAAATTGAGGAGGGGGAGTTATAGATCATGCATTTTACTTTTCAGGAACTAGTAAAACTGAGAAGAAATTGCCTAACCTGGAAGCAGCCCAAAGGCATATGAACAATATCCCTTAAAGATGCAAATACAGAGCTCCTTGAAGAAGGATACAATGTACTACCAGATGAGAAACTGAGGCATCACCCAGAGAATGGTGGACTAGCTTCTCAGAAAACTTGAAGTCACAGAAAAGTCTCTAGGTTATCAAAAAACCCAAGATTATTTTCTCTGTGACAAGACCCATATTAACTTTTATGTATGCAGAAAATCCAGGCCAAGACAAATTGTATATTTTGTATGTAAACTTCTTCCAAGAATGTTTCCCTTCTGGACACGCCCATGCTCTCTCTGAACATGACGTCTCTCTTTTTTTCCTACAGCATTTCTCTAAAGTCAATTTCTTGAAATAAAACTATTTCATGTCACTATTTCTCCTCTCCTGAAATTTCTCAGTGAGGGAAGGTAAATTCCTGAAATTTTTGTGCCTACGGGAGGAATGACTCTGCTTTTCCTACAGAGAGAAATCCTTCATTCCAGCCCAAATTCAAGGGTCCCCAAGAACTCCGTAGTGGAACCTATTCTTGGGTCCACAGAACAAATGGTCTTCCAGTGCGGCTTGTCCCCAGGGCTGGAGCTGGTGTCTGTGCTTTTAGCTGACTTTGTCAGTCTTTATTTACAGGCATTTCCCTTAAGTAGTTTGAGGTGGGTTTAGAAGAGTGGTGGAAACTTTTTTCTTGAGGCCACTTCTTTTGGTCCACACTATCAAGTCACCATGTTATCACAAAAGTGGATTTTCCCGTGCTGGTGAGTTCTTCAGAAGTACATGACAGCTCTACATACAAAACTCAGATGCTTAAGAAGTAAAAGTTTATTACAGTTCAGGTTGATGGGTCACGTCCCTCTCCTTTGGCCTGTGCACAATATCACCCGCCATGCCTGAGGGTTCGCAGTGGAGTTTAGGACTTCCTGTTAGGTCCCTAGGGACCCTGAGGGAGATTCCAGAGTTAAAACTCTATAAATTAGTAACTCTCCCTTTCCTGCCCTCCTTATCTGTTACCTCCCTTAAGAACTATTCCCTTATCCACCTCCGGAATGCAGGGCTGAGAATCTGAGGAAGCAAGGTGATAACCAAATGTCCAAGTTACCTGATGCCCACTAGTCACAATGCCTATGTATGTAAATGCTGATCTTTGAATCTATAGGCTAAGAAGTGATGTACCCTTAATTGGATTGGTTAAGAAAGCATATGTCGTTACAAATCTATTGGCTATGAAATGCGCGGGCTTTGCTGTAACGGCCAGTGAAGGCCTATATAAGATCCCCTTTGAAGAGGTTCGGGGTCTTGCCTCACCTAACTGACCTGCGTGTCTGTGTAGGCGGCTTGACCCTGGCTAGCCAGTCTTACAATAAACCTTGCTTGCTGTTTGCAGTCTCTGGAGTTTCTTTGTCGTTAAAGGGAGATCACGATCCGCGCCCTAACATTCCTAAGTCCTGTCCTTTGCTATCTGCTCATCGATTTCATTCTTGTGCCTATTGTACCTAGTCCATTCTCTATCCAGTGTACACTTTTCTGATCTGAAACTGTGTCACTGGATTTCTCTCGATGTGACCCCCAGTAATTCTCTCACATCTCAGAGAGAGCCTGGGCTTTCCTCAGTGTCCAGCCAACTGGATGGAGGCTTCCTTTCATCTCTTGTTATCTTCCATGCCCAGTCATTCCACCACTTATTTTGGTTGGACACCTTTTCTCTCAAACTGATTAAATTCCCCGAGTGTGCCACTTTTCCACTCCTGCTGGACCAAATGAACTTTTGTGGGAGAGAGTCAGGAGCCAGGTGACTTGCCGCATGATTTGCAAGCTACTCAGGGAATCCTACTTCTTAAGGTATATAAATATATGTAAAGAAACACTGTCTGCTGGTGTACTGGGAAGCAAACTCAGGATCTCTTAATGTAAGGCTAGTACTGAAATACAGTCCTGCTATCACCTATTTTTTTGTAAATAAAATTATACATATACTCACACACACATGCACACATATATGCACACACATATACACATAAGCAATATTGCTTTTGGTTATATATCATTAGAATTCCATACCCTCCTAGATTGTAATGCATTGTAGACAGGCCAGGTCTATCAACATCTTTCTTCTAGGATAAAATAAGACCTAATTCAAACTAAATAGGTAAACATTAAGCAAAGAAAGAAAAATTTGAGGTCTCTCAAGCCTCAGACGATGTGCATGTGTGATTGTTTTGTTTGCTCTCTCCTTTTTTTTTTTTTGCATTTTGACAAAGGGTTTTAGCTTCAAGCTATTTAATCTTAAACTCATTCAATAGCTTGAAGTAACAACAACAACAACAATAAAACTAGAAAACATAATAGATAAATATAATGTGCATGGTGGCATGGGATCTGTCTCCCCAAAGGATCAAAGAGACGTTGTTCAATATATCCAGAATGACCTCTTCCAGTAAGGCTCACCCTGAAATTTGGATTTCGGAAGAAACATTACTTAGGAATTTTATTGTTTTAGGAGCAATGAAAGCTCTAAAGGCTGAGAAGGAGCTTCAGTCCTCATCTTTGTCCTTTGCCTTTTCCCTAATAGAAGAAGCAGTCACTCCTCTAGGCCCCCTTCCCTTAGGACCTTGAAGTATGTGCCTGTATTGTTGGAGGTGGAGCTGAGAGTGGTGTGTAACATCCTGGTGCAGGTTTCCCAGTGCTCAGGTCTTTATCTGAGACTCTTATCTCTTCACTCTCAAGGATGAGGTCAACCCCTCTTTGGTTCCGGCAATCTTTGTCTCTCCTTTCCCTTGTCTCCTGACTCCAGTATGTGTCTTCTGTCCCTTATTTTCTTTTAGAATTTACAATTATGTAAATTCTCCATAAGTATATTATTAGATTTATTTTTCATTGCTGACTTCTCTGGTGCTGTTTTGATTATGATTATGGCTGAAGGCCAAGGAAACCCAAAGAGAAGGAAGATTATCCCTAGGGCCCCAACATAGTCTAGAGGATCACGATCACGATCATGATCATCCTGCTGTTCGATCACGATCATCCTGTTGTTCGTCGATTGTCTCGAGCAGGCACCAGTAACGTCTCCTTCTACCTAGCCCTGAGATTTTAAAAGAGCCATTTCAATGCTCTTTCAGGATTAGGAGGATGAGACCCATCATTGTTACTGGTATTTGGCATATTGAGTATGACACGGGAAGTTTGCCAGACTCTGCCGTGCGGGCAGGATACTTTTTGTAGCCTGCCGTCTACAAGATAATCTACAACATTTGGATAAAGACAATTAATAGGCAATATTCAAGATGTAGGAGAGTTTGTTCTGGACTCACTTTGAAATCAACTCTATGAGCTAGACAGGAAAATTATACTGGTTTTGCAACTCTTACTCAGATGGTTCAATAATTGACCCAAATGATATTAGTGGAAAAGGAAGAATTTGATCTCCTGCCCCATCCAGATAGAGTATGATGTACACAGAAATGCAGTTCTGCTAATTTTTATAGATACATTTAGGAAGATCATCTGCCAACCATTTTCAAAACTAGAACATATAGCAAAATTACTCAATGTATTCTTTCAAAAATGTTATTTTTTTTCCTGTTTTTTAATTGAAGTTATTTTGGCTTTTAGCACTATAGTCTGACTCTTTAATTACAAACAGGCATTATATGTGTTTAGTGGAACTAAATTGAGATAGATAAATTCTAGAATATATAAGATAAACACATCATATTTTAGCATTCCTGGTTCAAAACAACATTTATGATATAAATGATAGGGAAAAATATAACCAAACACAATTATTATTTTAATCATAGGAAAAACATAAATGCCATGGCCAAATAAGCATTTAGAAAGATGCAGTACTGATTCAGAAATATTTGGGTGAGGAAAATGTGTGAAGATATAGTTCAGTAAGTGTGTACCTCCATAACCCTTGTTATCAAAGTCTTCCAGGGTCTCTAAGTTCTAATTTAAATTTTGGACTCTGTAAAGTGACAATAATTCCTAGTACTCTAAGGAAACTGGGAGCTCTTTGGCTCTGTTGTGGCAACATGGGAAGATGCCGTCATTGACAGCATTGATGAGGAATACGATCGAATGATTCAGCATCTCCATGATTGTGCAAGGAATGCCAAGAGAGAGATAACCAGAAAAAACCGCCTTTCTTGGAACACTCTTGAACTTATTCACCAACGTGGCTTGGCACATGCCTCAGGCAACCACAAGCGAACATCCGAACTGGCAAAACAGTGAAGAGAAGCCATTAAGGATGACCTCAAAAACAGGAGAGCAGCAGTACTGGTAGATGCGGCAGAAGCTGGGAAAAGCATTCGTAATGCCCGCCTGTCCTTCACCAACTACAAAACCAAGATGACTGCCCTCTGACATCATGATAGATCTATCACATCTTCCAGAAGGGCAATGGAGAAGATTATTCATGACTTCTACTCAGATCTCTTTAATAGCCACGTCCACTTGCCCACATACCACATGATGGATTTGTCGTTCCCAATGTTCTCCCTTCCGAAATCCAACATACCATCTCGTCGGTAAAGAAACAAAGAGCACCTGGCCCAGACAAGATCAGACCTGAACACCTGAAGAACTTACCATCAGTACTCATCAATACATTGGCTTGGCTCTTCACATGCTACCTGTCTGAATGCAAGGTTCCATCCCAATGGAAAACCAGCAGGACTGTACTACTATACAAGAAAGGAGACAGCCACGACATTAGCAACTATCGCCCAATCTGCCTATTGTCTGTCATCTACAAACTATTCACTCGAGTAATCCTGAATAGGATTAGCAGAACACTAGATGAAGGACAACCATGTGAACAAGCTGAATTCCGAAAAGGATTCAGTACCATCGACCATATCCACATGATTACTAAGCTCATTGAGGTTTCTCGGGAGTTCAAGATGCCACTCTGTCTAACGTTCATTGATTTAAAGAAGGCCTTTGATTCTGTTGTGACGGAAGTGGTCATAGAAGCCCTAGCCAATCAGGGCGTACAAACTCAATACATCAGGATCCTTCGTGAGCTCTATTACGGATTCACTACCAAGATCTCACCATTCTACAAAAAAGTAATCATCTATATCAAGAGAGGGGTTCTGCAGGGTGATACCATTTCACCAAAACTCTTCAGTGCCACCCTCGAGAACATCATGCGACGACTAGAATGGGAAAGCATGGGAGTGAAGATAGATGGTCGGCAACTACACCACCTCCACTTTGCTGATGACATCGTTCTAATAACACCAAACATCAGCCAAGCAGCACAAATGCTGAACGACTTTGACCGTGACTGTGGAAAGGTCGGACTACAGCTGAATCTTACGAAGACAATGTTTATGAGAAACAGCCTTGTTCCTGACGCTCCATTCTCTCTCAACGGAACCACCATCTCCGAATGCAACAGTTATATATACCTAGGTCGAGAAATCAACATGATGAATGACCTGGCACCTGAGTTGCGCAGGAGGAAGGGAGCGGCTTGGAATGCCTTCAAGAGCATTGAAGAAATAACTAAAAGGACAAAGAACCTCCAGCTACGAGCACATCTCTTTAATTCCACTGTTCTTCCTGCATTAACATATGCCTCAGAGACCTGGACCCTACGAAAACGGGATGAGAACGCTATTCGGGTATCTCAAAGAGGAATCGAAAGAACTATGCTTGGAATATCACGATTCACTCAAATGAGAGATAGAATCCGGAGTTCTGATCTTCGTCAACGCTCAAGAATCGGGGACGCTGTCTCATTTGCCAAGACATCAAAAATCAGATGGGCTGGACATGTAATGAGGTTTACAGACAACCGCTGGACTAGAGCCATTACTGATTGGATTCCCCGGGACATCAAAAGATCACGTGGACGCCCACCTACAAGATGGTCAGACTTCTTTGTCAAGACCCTAAATGATCGGTTTGAGGCTCTGCATGTTCCTAAAACGAACAGATACCATTGGGCTACGCTAGCACGCAACCGGGATGAATGGAGACGTTACTGGTACCCGCTCGAATAAATCGATGAATAACGGGGATTAAGAGATTAAGAGACTCTGAGGAAAATTACACCTTTTTATTTTTATCCTTCTATCACTTATATCAGTATTTAATTTTGTCTTACACTTTTAAAGTCCATCTTCTATCATTTTTAATTACTGACCATCAGTTTCCTTATCTGCAAAATATGTTCAACAGAGCTGTGATAAAGAAGCAAAAAAGACAATCCTTGTTTTTTTTTGGAAGGGGTTTGAGTGGGGTACAGAGGCACACCCAGCAGTGTTCAGGGCTTACTTCTGGGGTCACTTCTGGTGGTCTCAGGAAACTTATGGAGTACCAGGAATGGATCTTGAGTCTGCAGAATGCAAAGTAAGCACCTACTCCCTGTACTATCACTTTGACCTCATAACAGATATTTTTATAGTACATTTGCTGCTGTTATGTAAGTTATCTACCATTCTTAGATAGCTTTTACAACAGTGCATTCCTAACTGCACTCTGATGATACTACCTTGATTTTGAAAATAAAGAAACATAAGTCATATGATTAGAAAGACCTGCGTAAGGTCACATGGGCTTGAAAAGGCAAAACCAGAACTCAAGTTGATTGGTACTTAAGAAGCTATCTTCAGGAGCAAGGAGGAAGAAAGCTCAGGGGTTCTGAGACAGACTCAGGGGAAACTCAGGGGAAGGAGTTTAGCACAGAAAAAAACCCTCGGATCTTTGTCACCAAGTTTCCTGCCTCATCCCATCCTTGTTTGTTTCTTTCTTTGTTTGTTTGTTTTAACCACAAAGGTCTGGAGAAAGAATGATGATTACTAGAATTAATAGTTCACATTTACTGAACTTTCACTGTGTAAGAAGCTCAATTCTAAGTGATCACTTTGAGTTTGTACCACCATGTTTCAAACTTAGGAAACCATCCCACAGAAGCCTGCACATAGTTTGCTTTGCTTTGGCTCTTTCTAGTCCTAGAGCATCAATGATTGGCACATAACTGGGATAACACAGAGATTTGGTGTGTGATTTAAGTACCACAGCAAAGAATCATTAAAACCCATTTTAAAAGATTGTCTGTGTATATTCCTAAAATAGAAACACACCACTGTTCTCATTTACATTGCCTACTTTTAGAATATTTTCCCAGAAATACTCTCTATTTTTTGTGTCAATGATCCTGTGTGGCCTCCATCAAAGACAACATTATACTGAGATAAAAGATTTGTCCCTGTATCATTTAGTCCTTCTTACTCTTCAACTGAGTCCCTCAATCACCTGCCTGTTCCTTGAGGGCAAGATGTGTTTGATTTTACTTTATCCTAAGTATTGAGACTCATGTTTAGTTCTCAGTAAACTATCAAACAATAGATGAATGAATTAATTATCAGAAGACTTCACATGTCTGGGTTCGTATGCTCTAACTACTCCAACATGGTGGTGTTACTAAAATTTGTATCTGTTCCCTCAGAGCCTTGTTGAATCAGGTTAGCAAAGCTCCTGCTCAGAGCTGTGAGTTGATAGAAGGGAGAGAGTGTGTAGTGCCCTGCTCTGACCCTGGCAGGGCTCATGACTGCTCACTCTGCATGAACACAGTCCTGCCACTAATTCTTAGTAAATATTATGAAAGCAGAGAATTCACAGTAAAATTCACAATCAACTCCATGGAAATGGAACATTCAGTAACTGAGAAGAGTTTCTTCTGTAGAGCATTTCCACACCTAACCATTTGGCTACATTGTTGACCCAGCCTAGTATTATCTCAATCACTAAATTTCATGCTCTAATGTATTTTTTTCAAATTACCTGAGGAACTCAACACTGGCCTGGGGAAGCTTCCTGCTCTCATCTAGAGGGAATTAAGCTAGTCACAATCAAATCTTCTCCCATCAATAACCAATTTAAACCATTATTGCAATTAAATATCATTCTGAAAGCAATCTTAATCAATCTAGACATGATAGTCTTCCTGAAAGAATTGCCTAATTAGACTCCCTGAAGAATAAAATGATTCTGTGTAGTCAACCCAGTGGTGACAGGAGACAAAGAAACAGAAGAGAATTTTTAGAGGGTAATCTAATGAAAGCACCTAACAGAATCCAAAGGCTATTTTACAAAGGTGCATAATTTCATATTTTTGGACGTTGAGGATTCTAAAAGTTGTCATTATTGCAAACAACAAGGATGTTACCCCGAGTGGACAAAATCCCAGCAATCATTTTATTATGGAAATAATAATCAATTATTTTTATAATTATTTTTATTATGAATATTTTAAAATTGTGTTTTCTTTATTTTGTAGTTTTGTTTCTCCCATAAATTTGTTCATTTGCATTTGTAAGAATTTGTAAGAACTTTTTGTAAGAATGAAGTTCTAAGCTGATGTCACATGATCTTGTTCTTAGAAACAGATCAAATTGCTTAAGTCATAGGCATAGAGATAAATGTTGCTTGGCA
The DNA here is from genome assembly GCF_029834395.1 of Sorex fumeus. Lineage (NCBI taxonomy): Eukaryota > Metazoa > Chordata > Mammalia > Eulipotyphla > Soricidae > Sorex > Sorex fumeus. The sequence continues at coordinate 3,414,828 of NW_026606134.1, read as the reverse complement.
TATATTTAAAATTCAGTGTAAAGCATTGTTTTTATTTGTTAATGACATGTGGCTGCAAAGACTTTTAAACTTTTAAAGTTGTTAGATGTCCATTTCGGTATTACAAAAATTACTTCTCCAGCGCTGAGGGCAAAGATCATTTCTTTCATTATTGTTACAGCTATTGCTGCTACTACTGAGGGTAATAGTAGTAGTGGTAGTAAGATTATTATTAGTGGGGGGGGTATGGTGCCACCCGCAGGTCAATCTGTACCTGTGAGGTGAGTGCATCAGCAGCCTCGTGGTGCCCTCAGACTTCCAGATACCCCAAAATTGCTGCTATTCCTTTGACAAGACCACAAAATCTTGGGGCAAAGTTTACCAAGAAAGTAAATGGCCAAAAGTTAGGTATGTGGGAGACACACCCACAAATAACCTCTGGCTCAGCTATATAATTAGAAGCAAGACCTCTCTGGTTCCTGATTGATCTGCTTAATGGCCATGATCTCAGAGACTCAGAGACAAATCTTGGAACCCAGCAGCTTTTGACAGAGATGCATGAAGTCCCCTCAATGGGTTACCAGTGCCGGACCACCCCAGGGATGAAAAGGTGTTGTCCCTCTGCTTGCTCCCTCTTGGCCGCTTGGTGGCTGCCATGCTCTAGAGGCCACTGGACAGTCAGATTTGGGCCCACAGTGATGACACACGCAGGGCCTCACAGGATGGGGGTGGAGCCGTCCCTTTCCTTCCCACCCCAACAAGATCCCAAATTGCTGCCCACGAATGGCCTCTCTGACTCCTGATCAAACTGCTTAACAGCCATGATCCAAGAGACTCAGGAACAAATCTCAGAACCCAGCAGGTTTTGGCAGAAATCCCTCCAGATATAATTGTTAAAATTTCAGAATTCCAAAATTGCGCTGCCACTACTATGGTCACGTTACATCATATGTTATTCATAATCAGCAATAGAAAACAAATTGTTTACTGTTGCCTTTTCGGCAGATCTGAGTGTTAGGGTAAAATCCCAAATAATAATGATGGGTCTTGTGTCAAAATATTGAATGTAATCAAAGTAGAGAGAAATGTGGAAATCATCTTCCCTACAGGTAGGGGGAGGGTGTGGGATGGGGGGTTTGCTGGGGTTTTTGGTGGTGGAATATGGGCACTGGTGAAGGGACAGGTGTTTCATTGTATGACCAAGATTTAAACCTGAAAGCTTTGTAACTGCTCCCACAGTGATTCAATAAATAAAATTATAAAAAGGAAATAAAAGATTATTAGTAGTATTATAATATAATCATAGCCCATGGCATAAAATAATGCCTCAAGAGAATTATATACAAGAGTTGACATAGACACCACAGTGTAAACTCTTCCCCCACACAGCTATACATATTTACAACTAAATCTTGGATGAGATGCAAGCTAAGAATTCAAGAGTATACTGATCTCTGTCTGGCTTAAAAACAAGAGTGGGGATAGGTCCACTCCCTACCATGCCCGAGTTCTGGCAGTTGCATCCAGACCACACAGCTGCCACTACGGCAATAGTACAACTCTTCTGTCATGGCTAATCTCTGCAGAGACAATAAACTGATGAAAACTCCATGTCCACCAGATTTTCACCCTGATAACTCTGAGTTCTTCTCAAAGTTCTGCCAAGGCAGCATGCCATTCTACTTCCCAAAGCCCAGGAAGCCACACCCACATCCCATAGCTGCCGCCATGCAAACTCATCCACTGCTGCTCACAACCATCCTCCAAATTCCACAAAACTGACATCCCAGTAGGAATACACCCGATTACCTGGGAAAGTAATATAGAAGCCAACTAAGTTCAATAGCAAAAACAGTAACACAGAGTTCTCAACTGGCAATTTAAAGCTTAGTAAACCAGGACTAAATGGCCACATAGTGAAGTATAATTTTCACAATTTTTTTTCTTATATTTTTATGATTCTATTAGTCCTTTAGGTGTAATGATCAATGTAAAATAAATTATTGTGTGACTGCTAAGGAGGCAGGTTTAAGAGGTGGTTGGGAAAATAAAAACAGTGGTGAAGGGAAGATAACAGTGGTCATGTTGGAACACCGAATGTCTGTAATAACAGTCACACTGTCACACTGTCACTCTGTCATCGATTTGCTCAAGCGGGCCCAGTAATGTCTCCATTTTGAGACTTGTTGTTACTGTGTTTGGCATATTAAATACATCACGGGTAGCTTGCCAGGATTTGCCTTGCGGGCGAGGTACACTCGGTAGTTTGCTGGGCTCTCCGAGAGGGGCGGAGGAATCAAACTCGGCTTGGCCAGGCTGGCTGAGTGCAAGGCAAACACCCTACAGCTGTGCTATCGCTCCAGCCTCCTCATCATTGATCAGGAAAATGCAAAACAAAAAACACAATGAATTATAATATCCCACTAGACCAAATAGATATTATTTTTTTTTAAATGTAGGGTGTAACAAGAGAGAAAGATAGAAAAAATAGAAAAGGACTAAATTTTGTTGGGTATTTATATGGAATATTAGGAGTTTACATAACTTTTTTTTAATTGCTTCAAATATGGCTGGAGAGATAGCACAGCGGTAGGGCATTTGCCTTGCACGCAGCCAACATGGCCGACCTGAGTTCGATTCCTCCACCCCTCTCGGAGAGCCCGGCAAGCCACCGAGACCATCCCGCCCTCATGGCAAAACCTGGCAAGCTACCCATGACATATTGGATAAGCCAAACACAGTAACAATTGTCACAATGGAGACGTTACTGGGCCCGCTCAAGCAAATCAATGAACAACGGGAGGACCATAGTGGGTGAGTGATAGTAGAGGAGATAGGATGTTTGCCTTGTACTGGCCTACCTGGGTTCAATCCCCAGCATCCCATATGGCCCCCCAAGCACCACCAAGAAATAATTTCTGAGTGCAGAGCCAGGAGTAACCTCTGACCAACACTGGGTCTGAGCCAAAAAATCAAAAAAAAAAAAAAAAACAAGAATTGGTGAAAATCTCCAAAATGCAAAATGGTGGATCCTGTATACTGTTATCAGTACTGACATACCCACTGTGGTAAAACAGCACAAAATTAAAAATAGAGAGACAGTATGGTTGGGTGTTAAGGTGCTTTTCTTACTTGTGATTGACCATAATTTAATCCCTGTCACTGTATTTGTTTCCACCGAGCACCTCTAGTAGTGAGTCCTGAGACGGAGCTAGAAGTAGCCCCTGAATACTGCTGGGTGTGGCCCAAACTCCCTCACAACAAAACAATGAAGAATAGCAATACCATTAGATCCAGCTACTCCACATTCATGATTTAACCAAAGAATACCATTTTTTTTCTTTTGGGGTCACACCCAGTGATGCTCAGGGGTTACTCCTGGCTCAGAGTTCAGGAATGACTCCTGATCGTTTTTGGGGAACCATATGGGATGCCAGGGATTGAATTCGGGTCGATCACATGCAAGGCCAATGCCCTAGTAGCTGTACTATCACTCTGGCCCCAACATATGCACTTTTATATTCCTTAAAACACTATTTACAATGGTCAAAACTTAAACCAATATCCAAAAGCCTACTTCTAGAACATAATAACATGATCTATCTGTATTTAGAATAAAAATCTCTTTAGTATGGGAAAACTATTAACATTGACATTTACAACAGCATGAGTGGATCTAGAGGGTATTGTGGCAAGTCAAATTAGTTTGGAGGAAAGAGAAAAGTTTATCTTTCATATGCATGTGAAAGATAGAGATGACAAATGAACAAACCCAATGAATCAATACTTAGAGAACAAATGTGTGGTTATCAGAAGTGAAGGGAGATGGGGATTGGGGAAAACAGGTGTAGTAGGTGTTCAATAAAATCTAGTGAATAAAGCATAGATTTGTTTTTGTGATTTAATGCCATTAACTTGCTTATGCGATTGTATTAACCAATGATACTACATTCAAAAAAAAATCTCAGAAATAAGTATATCTTATTTTATGAAACACAGTACTCTGGTAAATCTTTGAAAGAAATTAATTGCATTTTGATATATTATATGTATGATTAATTTAAATATTAATAGGTTGTAAAACCAGAACATGGGCATGGTAGCCTAAACATGTTGACACAAAATTAGCTATAACTCATGCTATGCCCCTTTCACTTTTCTGTGTTCTGGTTTTCTTGTCTGTTAAAACGGGTCTTCTTAATATGGTCTAGTGGTGATTACAATGTTAGTACATGCAAAACCCTTGAGCACAAAGCTCAAGGTCCTTAAAGCTAGGTTTTTATTGAGTTTTACATGGCTAGAGCTATTGGAAACTACTTTCTGTCCTTTTCTTTCATAGGCAGACAAGTCTGTCAAGCCATTCCTTGTTTGTGTGTCTCCATTTTCTCAAAGATGAGTTTAAGTTATTGATAGATTTGTTATGTTGATTACAAATTGTCGATATAAAAAGTTAACCAAAATATATGGCACCCTGGGTTTGCTGCAAGCACTTAATGCGTAATTAAATGAAAGATAGCTCTTGATGTCAATGTTTTAGCATGATGGTTCAAAGCATTTCTCCCTCCTATTTTTAAGTGCATGTATTATCCTGGGAAATGGAGATTTAGGAAATTCTTTCTGACAGGAAGCATTAAATTTAAAGCCCAGGAGAAAGATTCAGTGGGAAATAGAAGAAACAGAAGCAGTTTCAGAATAAAATAAAAGCAAAAATAGACAAATCCCAGGCCTCAATCATTTGTTCTTCATAGAGCTGTGCAATTTAATGTGGAGTGTCTTTATCCCATCAACCATACATCAAGTACCGGAGAAAAAGTGGGGACATAGCAGCAAAGTCTGTCACATGCATTTTGTCAGTCACTGTATTCTGCTGCTCTCTCTTCTTCAAAACTGCCTGCTTCTGCTCTTTCCTCTGAATCATCTCTTAATATTTATACAAATCCCCAGCCAGGCAGTGGAGCAAAGAGTATTGTTTTTGCTGGATCTCCACTGCCTCTGGTGGTAAAGCCACCTGCAAGTACTTTAGCCCTTCCTGAACAGAAACCAAGACTTGGCTGGTTGTAGATTTAACATGGGAAGGAAAAGATGATGGCACAAAGAAACACCATGAGATGAACTTCTGTCTTACCAGGCCTGTGACATCCTTAGCTTCTTCAAGCTGGAGACCTGCATGGTTTTCTCGAAAGGATTCATATTCTGAGAAATTCCCCTGTGCTGACCATGATGTGAACAGAACACTATGAACCTCAGAGGAGGCAAAAGGGAATAGGAGTGTCGTGTTTGCTTTGGCCAACTTTTTCCATTGTAACCATCCCATTTATGTTATGTTTGGGATGAATCCACTCTGGGTTTGTATGCAATTAATATTAAAGTGTGTTTTCTTCGTACAACTCCTGGCTTGTCTTAGTTTTATCTCTAAAAGGCTTGTTACAAAGATACAGTACATTTCTAAGAGAAAGCAAGAGGAATTTGAAAACACTCAACTGTCTCTGTTTTTCAAAATGACTTCGTGTTCTCTGTTCTCTTCTGTATTAACCATATGCTTCTAAAAATCTGCCTTCTAAAACCCCAGAAGATTTCCTGATTGTGTTTCTCACCATAGAGTGAGAAGACAAAATCTGGATTTTCTCACTCAGATGGTCATTTACCCTTCACTACCATCTCCCCCCCATCAGAATATATAACTTTTTAAAGGTTAAGTAGAGAACTTTAGGAAAGAGAGGGAATAAACTCTTATATTCAATACCTTGAGTTTAAATGTAGGTGTATATTCTTTGTGTAGAAAGGTTTAGAAGATTTTTCTATACTAAAAATATAGATAGTCCACAGAAATGAAAGAGTCAGTGCTTTTGAGTTTGAGTTATATTAAAACCTTAAAGGAGAGTGCCAAGTCTAACATTTTATGAGGAAAATTTTTCCTTCAACAAGAAAATAGCTAAGCCTACTCTTATCATGCCATGTTATAAAATTGAAGAATTTGTTGAGTTTTCATTAGACATAAAAGTTTTCATAATATTTTCTTAAGTGAACTACAGCCCATTTTGATCTCCAATCAAACTATTATAATGTTTGCTATAAAATGTACCATGTGAAAAAATCCATCTTTGATGCTGCACATCTATTCTTATTTATTATAGAGAATACATCTTTTTTATATTCTTTGGGGCTTCTTTATAGTCTTTGTATCCAATTCATGTATTATAGTCCATAAAATATGAATGCATGTGATACTATAGTGCAGCTGTTAATTCCCTTTTCTACTATCTTGTTCCATACTTACCTACCACATAAAACACAAGAAGAATCAGGCTAAAAGCAGGGTGAGTAGCAAAATGTCTAGAAAGCTCTCCAAAGAGGTCAATCCACACCATTTTGAGATTAGAATCTGTTTTGGTTAGTGTTGAGTTCCCATTATTTCTTACCAAGTCTTCATCAGTAAGTCATAAATATCACAATGAGTAGGAAATGCAATATGTACATCACATCCTCTTACATGAGATGCGACCTTGTAGAATAAAATAAAGGACAGAAATGGTGTACATTTCTAGTATAATAATTTTCATTATGCAAGTGCAAAGCTTACCCTGTGCAGTTCAGAGGATTTTCATAACCTATGCAAAATGTAGCATAGTGTTTCAGATTTATGTATGGAACGAGGATTTGCTATTATCTTTTAATATTTTAGATAACTATAAAACATCAGGAGGAATATATAAGATGGTAAATTGAGGAATCAATTCTATGTTTATTTCACAACAACAATAAAAACATGATTAATTTCTTCCCGTGTGTTGTTGCTGTGTTAAGCACTTCATATACATCATTACCTTCATTCTGAAAACTGCTGTAGAAAGTAGGCAATATATTGTTATTCTCACTTTATGAATGAAGAAACTTCAACTGGGAGGGATGAAAAGGGAAAGGTATCTCATATCCCGAATGTTTTTAATCATTTGACATCTACATAGAAATTTTAATAGATGCAGAAATGAGAATCCTAGAGTGGGAAGACAGAGACTGGTGATCAGGAAATCTCCCAGTGAGAAAAAGGACATGGAACACTAGGATGCTCTACAATATTTGTGATTTAAAAAATCAAATTATCATTTATCCCCAAACTCATCTAAAACAACATTTTAGTCAGAAAGTGATTTATGATTTCCCAACTGTCTGCTTTTTATCTTCTGCTAAATGGCATGCCACACATGTATTATTTTTATTATATACTCATCCTATAACTGATTACTAATTTTAAACAATATATTTAACCTATGAAAATATAGCTGCAGATCACTGTTTTCACTGCAACTTTAAATGTCAATTGTAAGATACAACCATGCTTAATTTATTTCAAAATTTGCATTTCATTGTCAAAATATGTTAATTCACCATGAAACTGTATGTGCACACCACCAAATAACTGATTTCAGTTTTAAATTATACGTGTGACTTCTGTCGCTATTTTTTAAACAATGTTAGTAGAAACTTTTCTGGAACTGTTGTTTGGAAATAAGAAAGATTATATACTCCATACAGAGATCCACCTTGTTCTTCAAAGTTACCAACATTTCTGAGGTATTTGTTATTCTAGTATGCCTGAATTTATATTTTTGTTTCTTCCTGACTCTTCATTTTTTCACTACTTAGTTATTCACCAGTAACTCATAAAACAAAATCATACCAAAGATCTATTTCAAAATAGGCCTTAATAACATGTGATCAAAGTGACAGTAAACCTAAAAGTACAATGAATCCTTGCCTACTAGTTTCTTGTATTTTTCACCTTCATTAAATTACAATGTGGACACTATCTTGCAACAAGCTGTCCAAATGTCCATTTCTTAAATCAAATAATAAGTTATTTGAAATAAGTCACTGGAGATGTGATCCCAACTCTGTAGAATGGAAGAGATATCATTAACTGTAAAAGAATCAATGTGTCCATGGAAAAAACAAACAAACAAAAATTAACTTTGGGGCACCAATACTCTTTAATGTAGTAGGAAAAATATTCTGCCCACGATAATATTGACATTTTTCATAAAACTCATACAACAACCACCTCCATTCTTTGCTTTCAATTTTTCCATACTTTACTTACTGTCAAAGAAATAGTCCTAATCCACTTCTTTATATACCACTCAACACAGAAATTTTTCAGGGTACTGTCTCTACTAGTATTGTCTGTAGCCTGACCTGAGACAGGGCACTTCCCTACCTCAACTATATCTCTAGGTGTAATATCAGTTTTCACAACACTGCAGCTCTAATTCACCTTGGCTCTGTTTGTTTACCCAATAATGTATTCCTATTGTCTTGGTAGAGAACTTAGTACATGTATTCTACCTTTATTATTCTGTCACTGTCTTTGTCCTCCCGTTGCTCATCAATTTGCTCGAGCAGACCCAGTAACATTGTGAGACTTGTTGTTACTGTGTTTGGCATATCGAATACGTCACGGGGAGCTTGCCAGGCTTTGCCGTATGGGCGAGATACTCTCGGTAGTTTGCTAGGCTCTCCAAGAGGGGCAGAGAAATCAAACTCAGGCCGGCTGCATGCAAGGCAAACACCCTACCCTCTGTGCTATTGCTCCAGCCCTTATTTTCTTTATACTTCTTTTGATATCACCTTTCCTTTTGAGTCTATTTCAAATTATGCTATGTTGACTTAAAATGTAAAGGAACAAAAGACTCAGACCAATATGAAAACAGTTGCAGTTCCTTATCAAAACTCAGCATTCCTCACTTCTTGTACATAGGTTGGCATCAGATCCATTTCTGAACAATGTTTTTCCACCTACTCACTGGCAACATTGACAGTGCTAGGATAATTAAACCTTACCTTCTTCATCTGAGTATAATAATCCTTCTTCCTAGAAATACTCTAAAAATAAAGTAGTATACTGTAGCACTGTAGCACTGTCCTCCTGTTATTCAATGATTTGCTTGAGTGGGCACCAGTAACATTTTGAGACTTGTTGTTACTGCTTTTGGCATATCAAATATGCCATGGGGAGCTTGCCAGGCTCTGCCATGCGGGCAGGACACTCTTGGTAGCTTGCCGGGGTCTCTGAGAGGGACGGAGGAATTGAACCCAGGTCGACCGTGTACAAGGTAAACGCCCTACCTGCTGTGCTAATTACTTTCTTAAATAATGTAATGGAAGAACAGTTTGTTAGAAGAAAGTATATATATATATACGTTAAAGAGATAACATTGTATATCACATATGTATATGTTAAGGAGATAACATTGACATATGTAAGAAATTTCTATAATTCAAAAGAAAATAACAAAAGAATCTGATTTTAAAACCTCAGAAGATTTGAATGCCACTTTTTATTAAGATCAGAAGCTCTAAATACCATTTTTTTCCCAATGAATAACTTCAAGAGTTCAATGTCATTAATCATCAGATTAGTCAAAACTGTAATGAAATATCACTGCACACCTGGTAGAGAAATTAAAATTAAAATAGAAAAGAAATACCACATTTTGGTGAGTACATGGAGAAAAGAAAACTGTGAGCATGTTGGGCAGCTATACAAATTGTGAAGCCACTATGGAAATAGTGTGAAAGTTTCTCAAAAAATTCGAAGAGAACAATTGTCTCTAGTTTCCACTTCTGGTATTCTATCACAAAATTACCACTACAAAGAGATATCTGTACCTGTGTGTTCATTATAGCATTATTTCTAATAGTCAAAACATGAAGACAATGGAAGTTTTCATCAACAGATAAATACATTAAAATTTTATTACATATAATGGGATATTATTATTGCACTTAAAGGAATTTCTGCCAATTGCACCTATACAAATGGGATTTGAAGGCTTTATATATACTACATAAAAAGTTGATCAGAGAATTTTATTATCCCACTGATGTGTAAATTCTTAAAACAAACCAAAAACTTTTTTTTTTCTGTAAGATTTTTTTTTTAATTTATTTATTGAATCACTGTGGGAAAAGTTACAAAGCTTTCAGGTTTAGGTCTCGGTCATGGAAATATCAAACACATTTCCCTTTACTAATACTTATTTTTCACCATGAAGAACCCCAATAAACCCCCACCCCCTCCACAAAACAAAAACTATTAAATTAAATTCATAAAACAAAGATCAGATTTCTCACTGTCAGAGGCATATGGCTGAAAAAAAAGAGAAATTAGTAAAGGTGTTCAAAGGCATTAATTTCCAATTTTTAGGTAAATAATATTTGAAAGTACATTATATATTAAGGTTTTATATGCAATAATACCATATTTGAAAGTTTGTAAGAAAATAGATCATAAAATATTTCTTCACAAGTAACATGTGACTATGTGACATAATGGATGTTAACTAAAGTTTCTGTGACAACAATATTGTAATGAATACATTAAAAAATAACTATGTTCCGTACATGAAACCAAAGGAATATTATGTCTACTATATTTCAATCAACCATAGGACAGGAAATACCTTGTATCTGGTTTCCATTGTCAAAGCTTAGTTATCTTTAATATATATCCTGAATCTCCCAATGTTTAAGTGTCTCTACTCCAGGAAATGAACTTAAAGTAGTAACATTCTGCTATTAGAGTAAACTATTTTTTCTCAATAATTATTGCCACACTAAATTTGTTTTGGTATAGCTAGACATATGATTAAAATATTTAAATGTTATATGTGGAGATAATAATTTTCATTTATGAGATCGAATATTTCTATCATAAAATTATGTGTTCAAAGGTTTTCTCTAATGGTGTTAGAAAACTTGAATGGTAACTAGATATGTCTGGAGAATTTCCAAAATTTTCTGAATTAATCCCATAGATCTCTTAATGGTATGACCCCACATGCCAAGAGAGACAGGGAGAAATAAAATAAAGTCCTACAAATGTAAGAAGAAAAATAGGATTGAATGTGATTATGTTTTAGACTATTTACGTAACCTTTCAAGAATTCGGTATGTTTGAATAAAACACCATCACTTGCTTTCCTAAGATGACAGTTTCATTAAAAATTTCTTCTCCTGAAACCTGGAATGTATTGCCTGTATAAGTAGGTCAGAGTTCACAGTTGAAACTGCTCATGAAAATATGCTCAAAATCACCAGAAAAAAAAAATGTGTGTCTGTGTGTGGTGGGGGGGAGAGTGGGGGGATGGGTGTGTGTGTGGGGTGGGTGTGTGGTGTGCATATGCATGCATTTTACATCAGAGTAAACATGACCATAGGCAGGAGCAAAGGGAAGATGAGGATGTGAAGTTGAGATTTACATGAGAATTTCACACATTTCTAACTATTCTGGCATCGATAAGACAGTGCCAAATACAAAGCGTTGATGGCAGTGAAGGGAGGTACTCTTTGACAAGAGAGAAAAACAAACCACATTTATCTCTGATGATTTATCAGATTCATAACCATAAAGCTCATACCAGATGGCTCAGAACATTCCTTTATGTTTTGGTCTTGAAGCCCTTTAGCTTCACTACCTGTCCTGCATCTCCCCACCAGAATCAACGATCTGTTATTCAGGGTCCTGAATCCTCTGTGTGGATTAGAAGCATCGCAGTGGATTTGTGCAAAGAACTTGTTTGTCAGCTAGAATGTCTGGCTTCCTCCACTCTCTGCAAATGGAATGCTGGCCATGATGAATGGGACTCTAAGTTATGGCCTTGTTAGCACTGGTCATCTGACAAAGTAATGTCAGAATGCCTTACAAGAGGAATTCTATGCAAGAATATTTTTTCATTGTTTCCCTTCATTCCTTCTCTCCATTGTTTTCCAATCACTGAACAACACACCCAAGACTGAAGAATTTTTATGCTGCACATTTGTTAAATGTTTTATTCAGTCCACTTTTATTGGCATGCACTACTTTGGTAGATGAAATACATAAAACAGCTATTCTCATGGAGTTGAAGTCTTCCGCAGAAAATATTTCATAAATTTGAATTTTATTCCTGTGGTAAAAAAGAAAAAGAGACAAACACAAGAATCGATAAAGAAGAAAGAAGAGGTGATACATATTTTTAGGCAGTCAGTATAGAAATCTGTGTGTGGAGAGATTTGGTCTGAGATTTGAAAAAAAAAAGAGGAGGCAGCAAGATGTCATTTGGGTTCAAGTGTTTCAGTAGAGGAAACAGCAATTGCCAAGTCCCTGATTGAGAAGCTTGTCCTACTAGGGTAAAAGAAAGTGTGAAAACTGCAAGTTTGGTATCAGCAGACTCCCATTAAAGTTCCTTAAAGGATGTTAAAGTCAAAATAATACTGCTGCATCAGAATGAGAGAGAAATGAACAAGTAGAGGAGGGTGACCTGCAGTTATAATCAGAGTATGTCAGGAAAACTTGGAAAGGTGGGATAGTTTGGATTTCATTTAGCCATACGTGAGTTAGAGAGTAGAGGAAGGAAGGAAGGAAGGAAGGAAGGAAGGAAGGAAGGAAGGAAGGAAGGAAGGAAGGAAGGAAGGAAGGAAGGAAGGGAGGGAGGGAGGGAAGTTAACTTTGCATCATAATAAAGGACATGTAAGTCTAAACAGTCTAAACGTAGTTTTGTATTTTTATGTTAGTATTCAGCTCTTATTATTATGATTGCAAGCAATCTGATCTAGCTTCAGCTTTCTGTTTGAAAAGCTAGAATAATAAAAAGGAATAGAGTAGAGTATAAGCCATGTCAAACTGGTTTCTTTTTTAAATCAGGAAAACAGCAGTCGGATGACATGTCCCTTCCTGTATGTAGCATTCTACTTATATCTAATACCATAACAGAAATCGCTATTAGCTTTGAGAATTCTTGTGTATAAGTCATTTGCTCCTGCAATTCATTAAAATTTTTTTTCACTGTGCATTCAAAAGTAATCCACACTCCCCCAAAGACGTATGTATAAAAAGGACACCATTTAACGTTGTTTTTAACAGTAAGAATATGCAATGCAATTTGTTCCCAGATTTCAAGACCATCAACAACAACCCTATCATTAAGGGTCCACTCTTCCAGAACCAGTATGGAATATGATAGGTTTATGATATATAGCCCACCACTAGCCTGGGTGTATTTATAAATGAGGAGAAGAATGGATATCTGATATGAAACTAGCGAAGTCCAGACAGAAATTACAGATAAAGGGAATCGGACCCTAGCGACCCACATAGGATGAGACTATGTCAGGAATGAACCAAAATGATGAAGCTTTGTCTGCTCATGAAAAGAGAGCTAATAAGCAGAGTAGGAATGGGAAACCCCACCCTGAGCTCAGATTGATTCTGAGCAGACTTATATGTTCAGAACTCATGTACCGTTCAGTGAGACTGCACAGGACTTGTTTCTGGAAATTTATTTTCAGTATTACCCTCGCCCCCCCTTTAAAATCCATGTTCTGCTAAAGGGCAGCAACTAGCAACTACAGCACAAAATGTTTCAGTGAGGAAAACTCAGGTGAAAATTTAACCCCAAAATTCAAATCCAGTTTGATTCTATGAGTCAGCCAAGAAAGGTTTGCTGTTTGGGGATTTGTTTTGGGGAACAAGCTCCAAATTCCTGGTTAATAAAACAACAGTAGCACTGCTTAGACATTTTAAGAGATGTTACTGCACACAATTGGTTAATTTGGGCATAGTGCTTCCAGTTGCAGGGAAAATTGAGCACATTCCATGGTAGGGCTGGCTTCCTTCCCTGGCTGTGATTATGTATCTTTGAATAATAAATGGCATTCTCTTTGGGTGGTATGAAGCAAGTAGTTCTACATTTACAAATGGAGAAAGGGGAATGGATTTGGTTATGAGAAAGAAGATGCCTTCCAGTCACGGCTTTGTGTGAGAAAGTACATTTACAAAAAGGAAAAATAAAAAAATCCCTATCTCTATTTCTGTCTCTGCTTCGATCTATCTATCTATATGTAATTCTCCCTAGGAAACGCAACATATTTTGATATGTTTCACTTTTTAAATGCAAGAAAACACATTGGTAGTATTTTACAATATTTTTGGTGGTTTTCAGTATGATAATTGATTGACTGATTGATTAATTTTGCAGTGCTGGACCCCAGGCCTCACAGAGAAGCAAGTGTTATGCTGCAGAGCCTGGCCTTAATTCCTGTTTGTTTGTTTTTGCTGGTTTGTGTTTATTTAACATCCTTAATCTTCTGAGGCTAAACCCTACAGAGCCCAGATCTGTTACATTATAAAGTGTAGTGCGATAAGAAACAAATCTTGTGCATTGAGATTTGTGAAATTAGAAATGTGAAGGTATATTCTTGAAACACATATAATATTAGGGCTAGAGATAGTGCATTTTCCTTGCAAGTCAATGACCCATATTTAACCCATGTGGTCCCCTGAGCAGCCCCCAGGAGTGATCCTGAACACAGAGCCAGGAATAAGCCTGATCTCCTCTAAGTGTGGCTTAACTGCCACCGCCCTTCAGTAGAACAGGAAGACTTTAAAAATCACTCTATAGTCTCTTGGAATGACCAAGCAATGCCTAATAATACAGTAACATCTATGGTACACTGGAAGGGTCAGACTATGAAAGTTCTTTCCACTTGATACTTGAGAATGTTTATGTGCATATTAGAAGTTCTGAGTTCTGCAAGAAACTAGGCATGAGATACTTTGGGGCCAGATCAGCTGACTTTGGGGGGGGGGGAATATTTATCAGTAAAGTTCTCATTTGCAATCCTTTACAGTATGTGAAACTGTTTACGTATCCCAAGTATATTTCAACTTTTGGGAGGGTGGTAGCAGAGATCACTCTCGATAGTATTATTTTACTTGAACTGGATAGTTCAAAGTCTAGCATGTGATGCTGGTCAGGCCCAGAGTCACACACAGCAATTCTCAGGAAACAATGCATGCCTGGGACACCCAGACACGGTGCAGTGCTTGGCATCCTGGCTAGTATGGAACTTTTCCTTACACAGGCCTTGCACTGTCTCTCGATCTGAGACATAGGTTCCATCCTTAAGTAGTATCTGGTGTTATGAAAAGAATGCAGACACATCACTGGATAATATTTCCTAGCATTTCCTAATAATTGGAATAACAAGGAATTTAGGAAAAACCCTGACACTGAAAGAGAAAATGACAAATTCTTTAAAGGATGCAAATGTTTCCATTTTAGTCACCAATGTATCTGTAGAACTAAAAGAAGTTTCTGGGACTTATTAAACAGGAGTGTTTTTCTTTTGGGAATGACATCTACAAAATAGAAAGGAAGTCACTGCAAGGATTGTTACTTTTCTCACAATATTTTTAAATTTAGATTTTAGAAGTCAATACATAACTTGAAAGTGTCCTCAGCAAAAAGCAGAAAAAGCAAACAAATGGCTTAAAGTAAATTAAGAAGATTTTTTACTAAACAAAGAAATATACCTAAAATTAAAAAAAACCTAAAAACTGGGAGAAAATATTGCTCTCCATTCATCTGACAACAGAGTCATATACCATTTACATAAAGTATTTATAAAATTTAACAGAAACAACCTAAACAAAAGAAGTACCTATTTAGCTCTTCTCTCTGTCAAAAAATAAATAGATACTTAATCAAGTAGACATTTAGATGGTCACTATGTGTATGAGTACGTTTTTCTCATTACTTGTCATCAGGGATATGGAAATTAAAACAACAATGAGATCACCTTGTACCAGTGAAATTGGCACATTTCAAAAAGAGTAGAAATGTTGGTGTAGGGAACTGGGCAAATGTTGGAGGGAAGTAGGTGTTTATATGGGGGATGTGATGTTGGAACACATATCCATGATGCTGTTAGTAATAATATTATAAATCACAGCATTTCAATTGATACAACCAAAAAAGAATAGAAACTACCAGAGCTAGTTCAGACACGGAGAGATGGAAACCCTCATCTTCTCTTGGAGGGATTGACTGGTTCAGACCCCGTTGAAAGCAATATGAAGACTTCTAAAAAAATTTAGAAGGGACTGGAGAGCTAGTATAAGGGTTAAGGTGCTTTTGCTGCAGATGATTGACCTCAGTTTGATGGCTAGCAACACGGACTCCCTGCCAGAACTGATTGCTGAACACAGAACCAGAAGTAACACATGAGCATTTCCTGGTTCCTCTTCCCTACAAAAATAATGGAGCTTCCTTGTGACCCAGCAATTCCATGTCTTGGATTCTACTGCAAAGTTCACTATATATATATAGTAAAGGCCCTCCCGTTGATCGTCGATTTGCTCGAGCGGGCCCAGTAACGTCTCCATTGGAGACTTTGTTGTTACTGTGTCTGGCATATCGAATACTCTCGGTAGCTTGCCGGGCTCTCCGAGAGGGGCGGAGGAATCGAACTCAGGTCGGCCATGTTGGCTGCGTGCAAGGCAAACGCTCTACCGCTGTGCTATCGCTCCAGCCCTAAAGGTAAAGGCCCTCCCGTTGATCGTCGATTTGCTCTAGCGGGCCCAGTAATGTCTCCATTGGAGACTTTGTTGTTACTGTGTTTGGCATATCGAATACTCTCGGTAGCTTGCCGGGCTCTCTGAGAGGGGCGGAGGAATCGAACTCGGGTCGGCCATGTTGGCCGCTTGTAAGGCGAACGCCCTACCACTATATATATATATATATATGTATATATATATATATATTCTTAAAAAGAGCATTGTCTCCTGTGTTCATTGTAGCACTATTCAAAATAGAAGAGATCAGAAAAAATCCCATGTACAAGAATATATGAGTAAATTAAGAAACTGTGGTTTATAGAGGCTGGAGAAATAGTACAGTGGGTAGGGAAGTTGCCTTGCATACAGCTAACCTGGGTCTAATCCCTGGCACCGTATTTGGTCCCCCAGATCTTGCCAAAAATAATACCTGAGAGCAGACCCAGGAATAATTTCTGAATGCTTCCAGATGTGGCCAAAAACAAACAAAACAATCGTGGCATATATACACTATATAAATACTCAGCCATAAGAAACAATGAAGCCATACAATTTATCATTACATGGATGGAAGTGGAGAGTATTACGGTAAGTGCAGTCCGTCAGAAAGAGAGGGACATACGAAATGATCTCTCTATTACATGGGATATAATAAACATAGTGAGAGTAACAAATGGCCAAAGGTAACAGAGCCTGAGAACTGAACCCCATAACTGAGCTTACAAAGGGGGAGTGTGTATTTTGTGGTGTTGTCTGAGAGGGGTTGAGAGTCAAGGGAGAAAGCTATAGAACATTGGTGGAGAGAAGTTGATACCCTGGTGGGTATGATGTCAGGACACTTTATACATGAAACTCTATCACTAGTAGTATTGAAAACATGGAACTTCAACAAAAACTTCAGGGAGGGGGGTGGATGTTTCCTTGAGAAACTGATTTTCATGTCAAAGTGCAATGAAATTAATAATGCCTTAAATTTTGTAATTTAAGGCACAGCAGGCGGAGATAATTTCTCATGCCACACACTTAGAATAATGCCACATACTATAGAATGATGCCAGATTAATATTAATGATAGAGCTCCCCAGTTCAAGCTGGATCGACCCAGGATACCTGTCCTTTCTTCTGTACAGATGTGTTCACTGAATAAGATGCATACATTTTTTTCCCTCACTCATGCACTGTACATCATTTATTCTAAGCTTGTATGCTGGTAACTTCTGGCTTAAATATCTGAAGACCCAGAGATGTTCATCGTAAGATGGATGGTTTCAATGAGAATCTCCCCAGTCCTGCAAAATTCTGACCATTTAAGACATTCAGATAGCCTGCTTATGTTTAGAACACAATTTCTTCTTACCCATTACAGATTTCTTACTCACTGAAAGATTGTTTCATTTGATTGATGATTCCTATAGGAAATCATAGTGCCTTAAAGAATTTGCTCCCTCAAATATTTGTAAAATATCCACTTGCTTTCTGACAACCATTTTTATTAAATATTTTAAGGGAGAAAACAATATATGGGGGAGTAATGGAGGGATGGTAGAGAGATAGCTTCATGACCAACAGATTGTAAATTATGTATACTAAGTCTGTTCTAGGAATTTAAAATAAACACAAATAGAGAAATCATAAAGAAGAACAGAAAATAGATTATCTGCTAATTTTATTGAAACATATTTCTTCAACTTTTCATATAGCAACAATTCCTAGAGTATCTGTTGGGAAAAAATGCTCTCAACAAATGACCCTCAAGCAGTGTTTGTTTTGAGGAATCTTTCAGATTTGAAACTATTTTTATATAAACATAACCTTGCCCATTCTATTCTCTCAGACTTTTTCCAGAGTTTATATGACATATGATGTTGTAATAGAATGTAGAGGTAGCTACGATAATCCTGCTATTCAGGATTATGCCCTGTAGCTACATATAAAAAATATTTCCACATGTGTAAAATAATGCTCCTATCACTATCATTTTGGTTTAAATAATAGAGTTGTTTTAAATAAAAATGTGCAAAATAAAATTATATTTTACTGAGTTCATCACTGAATTATTAATGTTTCAATACGTATCACTCTGTATCAGTAGTTATTTGACAAATGCAATTTTGGGGAGTCTAAAGCAATTTTTGATAGAACCCAGAAACCTGAGCCCTCCAAATTTGAGAACTGCTGTGCCAGGTTACCTTGCATTTTGAATGCTGAAAAATCATCCTGACAAAAGAAGCAGAATATTATAAAAAAATAAAAGGTCAGGATGTAGAGTATAAAGGTATAGCAGTAGCTCACTAATACAGTCACAAAAATTGAAACAAAAAGTCCAGGTTTAAGACCTACTTCTGTCTTTTATTTTGTTTATTTATGAAGATATAAATGAAGGCCTTTAGTCATTAACTTGATTTAATCTCACATGCTTTAGTTTTCTCATCTTGGGGGAAAAATATAGTAATCATAACTAAAAATAAATACTACTACTACTACTAATAATAATAAAACAAAAATCAATTTGGGGACTAGGGAAGCAAATGTAAAAGGATTCTGGCTCATAAGTATTAGCCCTTGTCTACACAGCCCTTGTGACCATTAGACTACACAGATTTAGAAAAAAAAACAATACTCATTACTCAACATCTCACTTTCCCCATTTGCAAGATACTTATAATGCTAGATCTCATTTCTCTTACAAAATTAACTGATGGTTGATTGGTTTTTTGTCATATAGAATACTCCATTTATTGATAATCAAGATAAGTTTTCTTAACAACAATAATATAATAATAATAATAATAATAAACATACCATCCTGATGGACCACAGGTGAGTAAATAAACTAGCCCCAAGCATAGAAGTTTAAAACTATGACCATCCCCTTAAGCCTCACAATCCCATCAGTCAGCAAGGACTCAGCTGAATAATTTCCCTCATGGCCTCCCTGGAATTCTCTTGGGGGTGTCAGTAAAAATGGTGGTACTCACTGAGATAGGATGTCTGGTCCCATTTATTTCTCTCTTTCCATGGTGGTCACCCTCTGTGATCTTTTCATGTAGCCATACTGCCTAACACCCTAGTCTGGGCTGTTTTATGATTGGTCAGGATTTCAAGAGGAAGAGAAAAAATAAATAAGAGTTCTGAAGTCCCAGAAAGCCACAGTCTCACATTCTGTTGGTTCAAGAAGTTATAGACCAGAGGGAGAAGACATACATTGCTCCTCTTGATGGAAACTGAACACTACCATATGATCCATTTAAATTACAAATGCTATAAAAAATTATTGTTTTCCAGTTAGAGTGCCTCATATTTCACAGAACTTTGCTATCCAGAGAACATCCTGTGACTCTGTGGCAATAGAAACTTGTTATATATGCAGAAGAGCGGAGTCATGAGCCTACAATGGAAATAAAACCTCTTGGTTAACTCAGTGTCATGAAAAGGACAGTGACTTTGATGTAAAGATATGCGGGCTTTGGCACTTCAGTAGCTATGACTGGGTAACCAATCAGCCCTGAACTGAATAAACTTAAAACTCAAATAGCATAGCTGGATTAGAGATATGCATTTTAGACAGGGCTCTGTGGAAAAGTGTTTCTATTTCTGTCTTTCTCAACATCAGCAGGGGTGGCTGAAAAGTTTAGGCTTGGAAGATTTGAAGTTTGACTCACTTCCGTCTTGTGCAGCTGTGGAAAGGAGGAGCTCAGGCTCATAGGTTAAAGAATAAGGTTGAGCTCCAGGACACAGAAGCTGTTCTACAGAGGTGGAGGGTTCCAAAGATAGTGATGGGTGGAAGAGAAAGAGAGAGAGAAAGAAAGAAAGAGAAATTTAGAAACTATAGAATTTACACTGAATTTTTATTCATTCAGAATGAGTCATTCAATGTCAATGAAATTCAAGGGTTGGGGATTAGATTTCCCTTTTTGTGGAAAGAGTGTCAAAGAATTTGCAGACATGCTTGAAATTGTAACAGCTAAGATAGGATGTTATCTACCTTAGTCAGCTGCTGACTCTAAGTCAGTAGACGCTCGCTCACCATGTACACATTCCCACTCCCCCCACACCTGACCCACATCTTCCCACTCAATCCCCACTTCAACTTCCTCAAACAATCATGTGAAAAGATTCATTTAGAAAGTTATTTCATGATCCTTCTACTGCTGATCTCTCCAGAAACTTCCAGTGTGCCAAGCAGATTCTTCTGTCCTGGTTTAGGTAGCTGCCATGTATTCACCGTCTCAGAAGGGTAAAATACTATTTCAGAAGGAAGGGTTTGAGGTAGGATAAATCAGCCACCAGCTCTCAAACTGTCCAGCCCATTTCTGCCCTGCTTCCTTGAAGGATTTCATCATGCTATGACTCCAGGTGGTACCAGTAGTGACCAGGGAAGTTCTCAAAGTCCCTGGTGAGATGCATCTTCACAAGATGAGTGAAACGCGATTTAAGACAATCTTAGCTATTCAAGGAGGCAGGGAAGTTCACAGAGGGCTTCAATTTTAATTCTGTTTCCAGTTTACTCTTCCTGTGAAAGCAGATAACCATTGTATTTCAGAATTCGGGCTGTTTTGTTCTTCCAGAAATCTACTATCTTGGATTCCTGCTTAGCAGACTGTATTTTAAGATTCAGATAAACTATTGTCACATTTATTTTCCTTTGAGTCTCTCAAGAATAATATTCTTCTCTTTGTGTGTCCACAAGATATGTATACATTTCCATTACAAAAATGACTATACTGTAACACTTCCTCTTTACTTTCTAATCTGCTTTCCCCTACTCCACTCTAAATCTCTTATATAGAAAATAAACATCATTCTATGGCCAATACTCAGCTCATACCTTCTCATGTAGTATATGCTACATAAATAGTCATTGAATGGAACGGCAAGTACAATGTAGCTGTGGTTAACACCAATTGTGTGTTCTACCCTTTATCATTCTAGTATGACCAAGTAGGAAAATGTACATCAAAATGCTTTTAAAGTAGGAATTCATCTCCCCAAGTGGTTGTAGCTTTAGTATAATTCATCTTATAAACTACATGTCAAGAAAAAATATAGTGAAATCATCAGGCAAAAATGGGAAAAAAATATAAATGATTGTGCATTTCCACTCTTCGCTTGAAATAACTATGAAGAGGATGCAGTTCCTCAGACAGCATTTAGCACACCATTGTTTCATTATTTATCGTGGATTAAAAAAGGAAAGTCAGGCCTATGTGAACATTGCAATTCTTCACATCAGGTTTTATTTTCTGGGTACTCTGGCGTCTTCACACATATCAGATATACATGTGAGGTTCATAGGTTTGTCTCATTCAATGATAGTGAATAAGTGAGTAAGTGAGTGTGTGTGTGTGTGTGTGTGTGTGTGTGTGTGTGTGTGTGTGTGTGTGCGCTCTGTTTTGAATGGGCATCCTGCTCTGTGCTGAGTCCTACTTGGTGTCCTGAGCTGCCAAAAGAGGACACAAACATAAAGGACCTTGAATGGAAATGAGTGGGTTGAAAAGTGAAAAGACAAATTTAGATGATCATTAACTATTAAAGGTGATTTGGCTTTCTCTTTTTCTTTTTTTTTCTTGTTTGGAAGATAGGGAATGTTTCATGACCATACAAAATTCCTAAGTACACCATAGGAAATTAATTCATGTTGATATCAATTAGCATGGGGTAAAATGAGCTATATTCTATACAACTTCACCTATGACCTCAGTTTCTATCAAACAAGGATATTAGTGAGAACCAGTAGAGCTGAATTTTTGAGTTCCCTATTTTTAGTGGAGCCAGACAAAAAGGTTAAGGGGTGAGTGACAGGATTTGAAATGATGCCTGATGTATAAGTACAAAGATCCTGAGGAATTTTTGCCTGTCTTTGTTTTGTCATTGTGTTTTGCTTCCCAGATAAATGAAGACTTGATATTCAAACATCCCATGATAAGTTGTTTGAGCTTTGCTGAGGATTGTCCAATGAAAGATAATTCAGGATCTTCTTTCAACCTAAAGGGAGAACTCTGGTCAATGGATAGAAGTTGAAAGGAGACATTGAAAGTATGGATTCTGGCAATGAACAGAGAAGTTAAATACTCAGCTCTGTCACTTAATAGTTTGAGATGAGTGATCTTGGTTTAATCATTCTGAACATCATTTTCCTGATTTCTGTAATTAAAATAATAATAGCATGTATATCATAAAGACAGTTGAAAAATGAAGCCAGACCTGTGTAATGTTTAACCGAGTGTCAGGATCATGGTAAAAATTTAATCAAGGAAAGGCTGAATTTGATGGCATTTCTAATTACTTCTAATTCTTATCTTTTGAATCTGAAAATGCTAAATATGTGGGGTAAAAAAATTCCAGAGTTCTCAGGTTAGCTATGCATTTTATGTAATAGAGAAGATATTTGATTACATTGGCAGAATGCAGAATCTTCTCAGAATGCAAAAGGTATAGTCCATGTAAAGTAGAAACCAGGAACCATATCTAGGAAAAGAGGAAGCCATCTTCTCAGAAATAAAACCCAAATATCAGAATCTTTACTTATGATTTTGTTATCATTTGTTGTTCCGGGATCCCTGTAATTGATGATATAATTTTTTTAAAGTTCAATGTAAGTGTGACTGGGAGTTAGTAAATAAATAGCTTTTTCATAGATATGAATACCTTCTAGAAAAGAAATTTATTTTTTTTATAATTTATACAGTTCCCAAATTCGTAAAATAATTTTGTGGTGACCAATGACAGCTATGTAACTCTAACAGCTATTTTCTTCTCAGACACAGAGGATCTGTAGCCAAAATCAAGCCAAAAGCAAGCCACAGAATCACAGAATATTCCTGAAAACAGGGTAAGACTAGCAGAAAGAGAATGCCACAGGTTCTGTGAAATAATTTTATGATAGAATATCAGTATTGTTCAAGGACTCCTGAAAAGACACCGAGGTAAAGGAAAATTCTTTATCTGCTGGCAGTTTTAAAATAATATAGTAGCTGCTATGTAATATATTCAAATAAGTAAACTTGGTACTTCCCCCTGCCCCATCTCTAAAATGAAAAACTGAGAAAATGTTGAATATACTTTTCATCTGGAAAATGGTGCTATGTTTTTTACTGAAATAGCATAATTCAAGCCAATGTATGGGAATTGAGTCATGCATTTTTTTTTCCTACAAATGTGGGTGCTTAAGAACCTCAGACAATGAAAATATCAACAACAAACAGAAACATTTGAAATTCTCATGTGGATCCAGTTAAAACTCTTCCAGTACATTACCTTTGGTGATAGTTTAAACTAATTATTACATTTTTATCAGGGCTGATTATTTTGATAAGAATTGTAAAATCAAATATAATAATTTGGATTATTTTAGAATTTGAAGCAAGTGGTACTATATTTCTATATGTCAAAAATAAATATACTTACTTTGGCACCATTTGTTTAAGAAATTAACTTTAACCTAAGAATGTTATTCAACTGCTACCAGCAAATATGTTCAACTGCACCAGCAAAGTTTCCCATTGGGGTTATGTAAAATAAATTCAGGCTTAACAATATTCAAAATGAAAATTATTTTAAAGTATGCTTCTTTTAAATGCAAATGGAATACAAAGTTGTACACTGGCACTTTCTATCCCAGTGGAATTTTCTAACCACATATTTCATCATTTCTCTTCTACACCAGGTAAACAGAACACCCAGGCAGCCAAGGGACTTGCTTTGTTCCTCTTTATTTTTCAAAGTCTAAGGCATGGCAGTCTTTTTGTAGAAGATAAGGCAAAGCACTGTAGAAATGCAGTTTTGAAAGTCATTCTGGGTTCTTGATGTTTACAGGTGAAAAGATTTTGACAATGAAGTGCTTGATTGTCTATTAAAGTGCTCCCTCATTGCCGTCATGAACATTTCATCAGAAAAAAGTTTAGGTGGAATTTCAGAAAGCTTGTAGGTCTTTTCATTTTTATATCACTCCAGTTGTAACTCATTTGCAATAAGACTTTAGAAATTTCTTCTAAGTCACGTAACAGTTGGCTAATTTAAGAAAGCTACCTGACAGAACATTCTGAACAATCAAACAATCTCGGTTTCCTAATTTGTAATAAGTGACATATTAGAACTGTGGGCATGAGTCAATATTTTATAACTTATAAAACTAATTCTAGATTTAAGTATGTTGTTATATCATGTTGGACTGATAAGGGCAGGGATTTGCATCTAAATTCATACAGTGGTTATTCAATAATTGTGACTTAAGCAAAAGAATAAAATAGATGAGACAGAGTTCGGGAAAAAAAATGAGCACTAGTACCTGCTCTATAATAGAGCCATGAGAATGAAGAAAAGAAACATGACAGTCTTTTAAGGAAGAGTTGGCTGTAGATCAGTAAAAGAGAGGTGGACAGACTTTG
This sequence comes from Sorex fumeus, assembly GCF_029834395.1. Lineage (NCBI taxonomy): Eukaryota > Metazoa > Chordata > Mammalia > Eulipotyphla > Soricidae > Sorex > Sorex fumeus. Next base: position 3,390,087 of record NW_026606134.1, on the reverse strand, counting down.
ATGAAAACAGTCCGGGATAGGAGTATCAAAACCAGAGATTTGTAAGGAATGATAATAGTTTAACCTGATGCCAAATCATTTAAGTCAAATATTTTCAAAATCCTGTTTGGCTCAGACACAGCATAATGGTCTCATTGTTCTGGTTTCCCCTCTATCATTCCAAAAGCTTCTTCTATGACTGAACCAAAAATAAAATTCCAGTGCATTTAATATAATATTCCTAATAAACACACACACTCATACATACATATATAAACACATTTTCTCTCACACATGTTTAGCACCTTCACAAACTATGCTGGTATCCAGTATTCCCTTGATTTATTTTCTGTTAATTTTTTAAGCTTTGTCTTTTATGCCAGCATTAACTTTTATGATGAGGAAATATTTTCAGCCTTACACAGTTGTTGCATTTCAAAAAATCTTACATGAAGTATATATTTTGCATGCAGGATACCCTAGTGCTATCTCCATAACCACTAGGAGTCAACCCCATGCTTCCAGCCAGAGTATTCCCAGAGTGACCAACCCCCAAATCAAAACATATAGAATACAGGGACGCAAAATAGTAAATAAACTACAACATTTTTGAGGGTCAAATGGAATAATGTCCATAGCGAATGTTGTGTAAATTTTAAGCCAGTAATAAAGACAACAAACTGAAATTGTGTCCAAGTGAACTCATAGGCACATCTGAATTAATACACAACAAAATGGAGCAACTATAAGGTAACTAACTACCTTAAGTCTAATTATTGACATCTTGACTCTGAAGAATCAAGTAAGTTCTATGCAAGCAAAATAAAAGAGATAAAATTATCGAGAAAGAGAGAGAATAGAAATTACACAAGATATGTCTATAAAAACACATGTAAAGTGATTATTCCCACAAGCACTCTAAACAGTATTGTCCTGACTTAAAATTCACATCTTCTGTAACTCATTACTGAAAGTTGGTTAAACATTTTCCAATCCTACCCTGTATGGTACATGATCAGAGGCAAGACTTATCATCAGTTGGGGCTATATTGACCTGCTTAAATGACTAAATATTAATTAGAGTGAATCTTTATCAAAAGCAAGTTATGAGAATGAAAAATGCTATTTTTCATTTAAAATAACCAAAGAGATGCAAATGACTATGTATATGGTTCAGAAAATAGCTCCAAATGAATTTTAAATGATGTTAAGGAACAAATAGAACTGAATAAGCTACATTACCTTTACTGTTACGAATATAGAACATATCTGGATCCATAAAGAATGTCAGATTGTTTTTTTTTTAAATATGGGTCACACATTTTCATTTCACACAAAGACCCCAACTAGGAAAAACTATCTGCCAAGTCTCCCAGATAAGATACACAAAATACTTACATACACATTCTCAGGATCATACTTTCTTTAATGTTTCTAAAATGTACTTTTTGTTCTTCTTTTTATTACCAAATAATGCATTTTTACTACAACTGGGGAGATGATGTTAAAGAAGGTAAGAGAAAAAAAGCAGTCAACATTCACTGTTGGTCTTATACTACGATACAAATCAGTTTGAACAATCTTTCATTTTAATAAATCTTTAAAATGGTGTTTCTGGTTCCAGGTACTGTTGTACAGACATTCAGTCTGCAGGGCACAGACCTGCCTGCAAATTGTCACCTTGGATTATGCAACTGGATTTTCCTGTCTCCTTGGTAAGACTTGTCTAGCTGGTTATCACTCCCAAGATCCATACATTGCTATCTGTTTATTGCACATGAGCTGAGGCTTTTCCAGGCTCTGCAATGCCTGAATCTGGTAGATTTCCAGATAGTCTCCTAAGAAAATCTACTCACTCTCTGAGATGTTCTCAATGTTTGAGTCTACGTATTTACAATCTGGATATAATTTTTACCTTTATCTTCAGTCTCCTGTCTTTCAGGATTAATATCTGATCCCAACATAGATTACATCTCTCTAAATTCAGTACCATCCATGTCCTCTGTTCCTATATGTAATTGAACCCCAAGAGGTATTTTTTTACCATGCCAAAAGCCCCAAATTCTTATGCTTTATGATGTATAAGTATAAATTCCTAAAGATATTTATAAAGTAAATGAAAATAAAGTAAGTATCTTATAATGAAGGATATCTGTGATGAAGCACATTAACAGTTATAGCTATGAATACTTTTATAGAGGTTAAATTTATCTATGAGTCTAGATTATGTTTATGCGCTATAGGTGTACAATGTAACTACATCATACCCAAATCAGTATGACAATATGTTCAGACACTTAATCCTCAAAATTACCCTCCCAAATTTACAGATCCAATGAGTATTTCTTAAATGAATGAATGAATGTTGGTTTGTAGCATTTGTATTATTTTTATTAGCCAATTCTGGAGTCTATAGCAGATATTTTTTAATTTTAGAGAAAACACAATCTTTCAGGAAATGGAAGGAGTTTGGCATACCCATAAATATGGGATAGATGTTTATTCAGGCCACAACATTCAATGACACGCAAAAAAATATGGGATGGCAAAACCTTTTCTGGTCTATCTCAATACTTCAAAAGAGAAGATGGAGTTGGATAAAAATGTCACCCATCAGTCAAACTCCACTCAAGCTGCATCCTAAGCTCATTTGCAACAGTGGCAGGCTAATATGTACAAAATATGGTTAATTTTGTACTCTTTAATTGTAGGTTCCATTTCTGGATAGCGCTTACAGAAGATAGAATCTGAGTTCATCTTCTTGGAGGGGAATGTGGAAAGGGGATTCCCAGTGATGCTCAGCCCATACTTCTGGCTCTGCTCTTGGATCCCTCCTGGCAGTGCTTGCAGGACTATATACGGCACCAGGGTCCGAACTCTGTTCTGCTATGTGCAGAGCCAGCAGTATCTTAACTGCACTATTGCTGCGACCAAAAAGACTCTCTTAAAATCTGTTAAATGCATAGAGACTAGAATGTGTGTTCTAGTGTTTCTGAAAATTAGCTATTTTGATCACTCCTTTTGATAAAGGAGTTTTGTCTGACATCAAGTTTGATGATTCTGAGGTTCTACTCCAAGCATAAAATTTTGTAGTTCTAAATCACTTAAATTTGCTGTTAATTTATTCTTGCCACAATATCAAGATATCCCCTCTAGTTCTAGTAATTTGTTTCCAGCTATAACTGAGACAGTCTCTAGAAATCCAGTCAACAAAATCAGGTGAAATTTTATATTTGAGGATTTTACTCTGGAAGGATTAAGATTCTGTGGGGCCTCTGGGTTTTATTTTTCATCTCTTAGGTGAAACTTAAGTAGTTTTCACTGCTCTGTAGTTACTTTTGACACTAACATTTCATATTTCTTTCTCCACTGATGTGTACAGTAAGGAAGCATCTTTCTCTGGAATCTAGAATTAAAGGGCTCATCATAAATTGACCATAAGTTGAACAGAAGCCAAACAGCTATTGGTGATCATTATATGACAACGTAAGATCCCAAACTGACATGGTTTATGTCACTGCAGGGGATTACTCAGCAGTTCAAAGCCTGCAGCTTTAAGGAATGTTGTCTGTGGAGTGCTCTTGGTAAAGGTAAAGGTAAAGGCCCTCCCATTGTGCGTCGATTTGCTCCAGCGGGCCCAGTAAAGTCTCCATTGGAGACTTTGTTGTTACTGTGTTTGGCATATGGAATACTTCACGGGAGCTTGCCAGGCTCTGCCGTGCGGGCGACATACACTCGGTAGCTTGCCGGGCTCTCCGAGAGGGGCGGAGGAATTGAACTCGGGGTGGCCATGTTGGCTGCATGCAAGGCAAACACCCTAGCCGTGAGGATAGGGACCGTTGTTCCCCGGGTGCGTGTGGGATGATCGGGGCCTGTCTTGAGGACTTCCTCCCTGGCTTCCCACCACTTGAGCCGCCAGCCTGGCCCCTGTGCGCCGGCTCTCCCGTGCACCTGGGGGCAGTGTCCCAGTCTTGGCTGTCACCCTCCGGCCTAAGGCGCCGGAGTCCAGCCCGGCGTCTGTGGCCCCGATGTGAATGGACCCCCCACTCCCGCGGGCCCCCATGCCCGCTGCATGTCAGGCAGTCTCACTCTCGTTGGGGAGGGTGTCCGGTCGGGGTCCGGAATCACCCCGAGGTCAGAAGGGTGGGCAAAGACTGAAACGGGCCTCTCCCCTCTCTGGAGGGTTGCTGTCCTTTGCCCGCTCTCCTTCGGGGTCCGGTCCCCTCCTCGTCAGGGGGGACCGGTGGCCGCTCGCTTCTTGCGTCCTTTCCTTGCTGATCAATGTAGTGTGGTGGAGTGCTCTTTAAAAAAAAAAATTCTATCAGGAGAGGAAAGCCTGACCTTTCAAACCACGCATGCCCAAGAACTGAGAAAGGGGGCAACAAAATAGAAGTGGAATCTATGTAGCTCTTTTAATTAGGAAGCTTCATTTCTGTAATATTTAGTCTGCAACGGTTCTGCAAGGTGCTATTATCCCCATCTGACAGAGGAGAACCTTAAAACTTAAAGAATGGCACAAATGGTGGGAGATTGGCTAGATCTCTTGGGAAGGAAAACCTCAGTTTCTTCCCATGCATGTCCTTTTCCTCAGTACTGAGGGAAGTCATATTGGTTCAGGGGATTCCTTTGGACCATGGAGGTAATGCTGAGCTGAATTTGTTTGTTTGTTTTCTATTTCTTTTATTGGGAGTGCAGAGGCACACCTGGCAGTGCTCAGGACATTAGGCACAGCCTCAAACACATTCCCCATGTAACTATTCAACATTCTATTTTTGCCCTATTGTTAGAATGATTAAAATCAATATGGTCAAATCTGCTACAGTCATCTACACATAGTTTATGCATGTGTATGCCTTATTGTTATGTGTAAGGTAACCAAAATTTCAGCACCATTTCTTTAGCATCACTAATATTCTCTTAGAGTAGCAGACACTATAGAAAGAAACCCCTAAACCTAACTCCCTCCCTCCACTCCTATATTTCATAATTTATAAGGAGCAGAGACAGCCTTGGAACTGTTCAGAATAGTCTGAGTCCAGATCTATCACGCATCCATGGTTTGTCATTCTTCTATATGAGACACATTGGTTAGACAGACAGCGACCATTTGGCAGACTTAGCTAAGCCACTTTTAAAATTTGTGTGAAATAAGTTCACTTGAAGATACCAAGTGTAGTTATTTTAACATACTATTACATCTTGATCTCCAGAACAGTCTCTCAGTGTTTTTGGTTTCTCAACCATTGAATCTTTACCTTTAAACCTTTACTTAGGTTATATGCCATTTCCTTGATCCATCCAAGTTGCTATTGACAATAAATATTGAGCTCCCTGACTCCCTTTTGCTTTATTTCAGGTCAAATCACCTCCCATCACTGCAGTGCCCCAGAAAGCAGAGTCTGCCCCACAGCAGGGCAGAAAACATGTTTCCTGACAATCAGGGGGCCTGGATTCTGTTAATGGATCTTCTGTGAAACATCAAAATGAGCTTGAAAGGCATTTGCCATTGCTAAAACTCAGATACCTTGTCTGCAGAGTGAGTGTTTTGAAACAGACACTCTTTAAATGCCCTTGTTCATCTGTGGGTCAATAAACACTCTACCCGCCAGCCCCTCCCAGAGGGCTAGTGGACATATTTTGCAGGCATGATGTCCATGTTCAGTCTCCAGTAGTGTATGGTCCTCTGAGCATCTCCAAGGGTGAACCCCAAATATACAAAGCTAAGAGTAATCCTGGAGTAATCTCTGAGTAATCTCTGAGTAATCCCTGAGCACTTTTGAACGTGGCTCCAAAACAAATGGACAAAAAATGATTGTGAGATATTAGGAAGAAAAATGGTCCTGTATCATTCATCTCTATTTACAAAGATCATACATAAATAGCTCTGGACCTACAAGAGATGCTTACTAAACATTTCTAAATGCGTAAAGACTTCAATTTGCATAAATACATGCAAACGTGTACAAAGCTCCGATGCCTTTCATTGACACTAAATAGGATCCAAATGTCTTCCTAGCAATGACAGGCTTTCCTTGATCATGCCCCTCCTTTCCTACTTCCTCCCACTGGTGACCAACCAGTCACCCTGGCTTTCTTTTTGTTCTTTAAACATTTCAGTCAAAAAGCCTAGGACCTCTGCATGAGGTGGTTTTCCCTGAAGTGCATTTGCGCAGGAGCAGGCCATGGAGAATTCCTCCCTGCAACTCTCAACTCACACTCTCAAGAGCTCAGTAGCCACCCACTCTGAGGCTTGTTCTGGCCACACTAAGTAATTTTCCTCTGATGAATTTTGCTCCAAAATTTTTTATTATGGAAAATAATCTAGCTGTGTCTAATTTAATATTCCATGACCTCTCTAGCCTTTTAGCTTAAATGACAAATCTAAAAAGTTATACACGATGATTTTTCTCTCTTCCTGAGAATTCTGAAATCCTATCACCTTTGGTTAAAGCATCCAGGAGCGAAAATAAACAGGACTGGGGACCCGAGATGTGCCTCTACAGTACAGCACCTGTCCTGTATTAAAGGGTGGGTCCCTATCCCCCCGCCCCAACAACACTACAATCAAGCATGTGTGAGTCCTGGGCATCATAATAACAACAAAAGCGAAGAGGAGAGGGGAAAAAAGAACACTATCATGCTCAAATTTGATTGATTATTTTTTGTAAATAGCATATTTTGTATACTGATTACCTGAAAGTCTGTGATGATTATTATGGTGGTATATTCAAGAAGAATCAGTCACTATGTTTATAGTAAAAGTCATTATTTACTTAGTTATTATTTACAATAAATAACACTAAAGTGTTAGTCAGTAATCTTGTTCCTCATTGTTTTCATGTGGATATAGCACTCACCTTTCTGTGTTTACATAGTAATTTCTTCTAACTAGTCTGCTTTTCCCCCCCTTTTATTAACGTTTCATTACATTTTTGACGTGCATATAATGCATGCAGTGAAAGAGGTATAATACATTTTTCTAAAATAAAAAAAAATGTAAAAATACTGTCTACTAGAAATATCCATGACCACAAGATAGAGATAGAGAACAACACTTTTAGTGCTTAAGTTATGACAACATCTTAACAACTGTAGCTTTTTCTCTTTTTTAGTGAGGTGTAGGCATATCCACTGATGCTTGGAGTGTGTCTCTTTTCAAAAAGTGCTTGAGGGACTATGTAGTACCAGGGATAGTACCCATCCCCTCACATTCACCAGTCCTTTGAATTATCTCCCCAATAAAAATAGTTTCCTTATTCTCTTAAAGTAAGAGAGTTCTTGCTTTATGTAAAATTTGAGACATCTAACTTGGTTATGCATTTGAAGCAGGTGATAAAAATGATTTCTTTCAGTGCCCAAGTCAAGAAAAAAAATGTCTTCCTTTTACAGTGAAGAAAGGAAAATATAACAGTAACAAAAAATGTAAATCATGTCAATTTTTAAAATGGATAATTTAAAATGGCTAGAACACCTAAGTGTGGACCAGTTAGATGAGTGTAGTCTCCTTACTCCTCCATATTGAGCACTTAAAAAGGAACAGGAAGTAGAGGAAGAACATGAGAAACAGGTTATATTTGGAATCTCACTTGACAACAGGGGTAGTATTTGAGATGGTGTAATGCCTTAAACTTTGGAGATAACCTAATGATTTAAGATGGTTTCATGAGTTGAGATGAACTTTGCAGTTAATGATGATTTAAGATTGAACACACTTAGGAGTCAGAGAGATAGCACGGGGGCTCCTACTCCTTGAACAGCAAGTGCTCCCACACAGTGCTGAGAATGACCCTACAGGTGCCAAAATCAAGATGCCTGGATAGCAAGCATCATCAGAAACCCACCTTGAGTCACCATGTATGGAGTCAAGAAGTGATCTCTGCCCCGAGTTCACAAATCCCATTTGAGAGACACCCCAAGATAAGAAGATACACTAATACTAATAGTATTCTCCTTGTATACTCCAGGAAATATTTTGAGAGATTTTTAAATTATGGATCATATATCTGAAAAAAAAATTTATTTGCCCCACAGCAACCACCCAAACCAATTAATATAATTGACACATGTAGCTTTTATTTAGATAATGTCAATTAGTTAGGAGAAAATAGTGAATGCTGGACAGTGAGAATCACAATCACGATCATGACCATCCTGTTATTCATCGATTGCCTCGAGCAGGCCCCTTCGTCCTAGCCCTGAGATTTTTAAAAAAGTGCCCTATTCAAGGCTCTTTCAGAGTCAGGAGAATGAGACCCTTCATTGTTACTGGTATTTGGTATATTGGGTATGCCATGGGGAGTTTGCCAGACTCTGTCGTGTGGGCAGGTTACATTCTGTAGCTTGCCAGTTTGTCCAAAGTAGGAATGAGATGATAAGATGTCGCACGGCTGTAAATGTGGCTGCGTGCTTCCGGAAGCTAGGTTTTATAGACTCTGAGTCTTGGTCGTTGATGGGATTACACAGTGCCAGGGGGCCAGTTGGTGGGTGTGACCCCCTGGACAGTGAGAATAGTAGCATAAAAATATGGTAACAATATTTTTATTTTTCTTATACTTGCTAAAATATAAATTCTGTAAACAATGTTTGGATGACTTGCAATATATAAAAGAAGAAAAATATGCCCCACTTAGGCAGAGATTGCTCCGTTTGGTGTCAAATCAAAGCTAGTAGCCTTAATGCTTTGAATAGTATTGCCACCTAGTTTTATAGATTTAATTGTCATCTTTTTGTTCATAAAACACAGATATACTGTATAATCCTTGAGACAGCAAAATAAATTCATCTAAAATCCATGATAATCTCCTCGTCTTTTTCTGTTGAAGCAAGAGCAGTTGTAAGGGATCTTTGGAACATTTCAATTCAAATCAAATCAAACCTCTATAGAGTTTTGCTTTCTACAGCCAGTATCCCAGCACTAGTTATCCAATTCCAAAAATGATATAAAACCATGATTGTGGAAAAGTTCAGATACTTCTTATTTTATATTTCCTTTTTAGAAGGGAAATTCCGAGTCATACAGATTTAAAAACTTACTTTTAATTACCAGCTGCTCAAACCCAAAGTGAAAGATCTCTTAACTATTTTCTTATGTATTTTTACACATTTTAAATAGAAGTAGATGGGATCTGAGAGCTAATACAGTGGGGAAGGCATTTTGCCTTGAACATAGCATACCTGGGTTTGATCCCCAGCATCCCATATGCTACCCTGAGCACCACCAAGTAATTACTTGGTGCAGAGTCAGAAGTAATCCCTGAGCACTGCCCTTGTAGTCCAAGAACCAAAAATAAAAAGGTGTAAACTAAAAGAAGTTCCCATGAATACCATAAAATGCTTTCATATATGCACATGCACAGATGCATATGTATAACAATAGAACATGATTCTTATAATTGAGCATGCCTATATCTTGGTTATATAAAAATGAATAGTAGCCAATATTAGGCAATTATAAAAGTATATAACCAGATGAAGATGAAACTTGGAAGTTTTTCTTTTATGCTCTTGCTTTCTGCCACATCAATGGGAAATAGTGTTTAAAATTTGCAAATATATGCTCACACACACACACATATATGTCAGTATGCATATGTAGATGTTTGTTGATATATGTGTACATATATAGTGATATACATATAACTATATGTCTCCCATATAAAACATGCTTTTCTAAAACAACAGTCATGCCATAAGAAAAGACTGTATCTATGGTGAATTATATTACGAAATAATTTTTGACAGAGATGCATCAACCCAAAAAACTCAAAAGTATCTGAATTAAATGGTTAGGGGCTTTGAAGAAAGCAGAAGACTAGATAAGTACTAAAATCACCAAGGTTAACTGAATAAACATTACTAAAACAAAATTTAGCCCAGGGAATAGAAGGGAAGTAGCAAAAATACTTCAAAGTAGGCCTTATTTTCTTGAAAAACAATGATATGATTAGCATCAGTTTTCTACCCTAGAGGTACTATTTTTTTTTTAGAATTCTTTTGTACTCTATTCATATTCTAAACAAAAAGAGCTTAGCTGCTACAAGCTGATTGGTAGTTGTGAGGCAACCATGTTGTTTAGATGCTGTTTTTATGTTCCTTTCAATACAGTTGCCTTAAAAGGAACATGAATAGCCAATGTAAAAAAGAAACAGAAATAAAAATACTGAGATGAACACTGTTCATCCTCAACAGCAATCAGATGTGGGAATTAAAACAGTATAATGCTATTATTTTAAACATAAAGAAAAGATTTTAAAAATAAAAATGTTAAAAATTGTCAAGTGTATTTGTCTAAGGAAGGTGGATAGACTATCGATAGAAGTAAAAATAGACCCAGATTTTCTGAAAAGTTTTTATATGTATATGTATATATATATGTATATATATAATCCTAAAACAGTTCTCAGTTTGTGATTCAACATTTTTGTAGGGATCTAATCAAAAGAAATAATCAAAAAAAGTTTATACACATGCATGATTTGTGCTACAATTATTTAATATATGATATACCTGGAAACAACCTAAGAAATATTCAGACTGGGACTGTTTCAATAAAGTTTACCATGAGAACCCAGAGGCACATTATGATGTTTCTATGAGAGTATAGCCAATGAAACACCCCACAAAATAATGTTAACTCAAAAAAGTGGACAGAATCAAAATCCTCCTGTGCAGTGATATTCCAGTTTTAAGACATGCTGGTGTGCATGAGAGGAGTGGGGTTGTGCTTTTGAACCTACCCATCAGTTTTCCACATTAATAATTGGCATTTCAAGAAATTCTGCATAAAATATACTAAATACCACAATGCTTTTGTGATCTTGCAACTAGAAAACAAAATTATATTTTTATAAAAATTATCTATTTTTCAAAATTTTCTATGTTGAGACTATAGCCATCACAATGAAATGTATTTTAAATAGGTCTCATTACCAGAATGATACTCTACTTTTATGGTAGAAACACCTATCTATATCTGCTCAATGAAAACAAAATCTTTCATTTTTATCTTTTTTTTTAATTAGTGAAACACCATGAGGTACAGTTATAGACTTACAAATTTTTGTGCTTGGGTTTCAGTTATACAATGATCAAGTACCCATCCCTCCACCAGTGCCCATCCTCCACCACCACGGGTCCCAGCATCCCTCCCCTTCCCCCCATCCCAACCTGCCTCTGTGGCAGGGCATTCCCTTTTGTTCTCTCTCTCTCCTTTTGGGTCCTGTGGTTTGCAAGAGAGTCATTGAGTGGCAATAATATTTGGTCTATAGTCTACTTTCAGCATGCTTCTCCCATCCTGGGAGGATCCTCCCAACACCCTTTATTTGGTGCTCTCTTCTCTATCTGAGCTTCCTTTTCCCCTAGCACATGTGGCTGGCCTTCAAGTCATGGAGCAAAATTCCTGGTACTAATCTCCACCACTCCTGGGTGTTAGTCTCCCATTTTGTTACTTTATGTTCCCCAGATGAATGCAATCTTTCTGTGTCTATCCTGTTCTTTCTGACTCATTTTGCTTAACATGATACTTTCCATATAGTACCACTTGTATATAAATTTCATGACTTCATCTTTTCTAACAGCTACATAGTACTTCATTGTGTAAATGTACCAGAGTTTCTTTAACCAGTCATCTGTTCTCGGGCACTCAAGTTTCTTCCACTTTCTGGCTATTGTAAAGAGTGCTGCAATGAACAAACAAGTGCAGATGTCACTTCGACTATACTTTTTTGCCTCTCTGGGATATATTCCCAGGAGTGGTATTGCTGGGTCAAATGGGAGATCTAATTCTAATTTTTTGAGAATCGTCCATACTGTTTTCCAAAAGGGCTGGACCAGTCGGCATTCCCACCAGCAGTGAAGGAGGGTCCCTTTCTCGCCACATCCGCGCCAGCAGCAGTTGCTTTTGTTCTTTTGGATGTGGGTCAGTCTCTGTGGTGTGAAATGATATCTCATTGTTGTTTTGATCTGCATCTCTCTGATGATTAGTGATGTAGAGCATTTTCTCATGTGCCTTTTTGCCATTCGGATTTCTTCTTTGCGAAAGTTTTTGTTCATTTCCTCGCCCCATTTTTTGATGGGGTTGGGTGTTTTCTTCTTGTGGAGTTCAACTAGTACCTTGTATATCCTTGTTATCAATCCCTTGTCGGATGTGTATTTGGCGAATATCCTTTCCCATTCTGTAGACTGTCTTTGTGTTTTGGTCACTGTTTCTTTGTAGGTGCAGAAGCTTCTTAGTTTAAGATAATGCTGAAAACAAAATCTTATTATATGTAAATGATAACTCACCTGGGACATGAAAAATTTCGGACAATTGAGTAGGATTGCTCTCTTCCTCATTCTATCTTCTACTACCAAAAAATAAATAAATAAAAGCCCACATTAGCAATTTTTTTCATAATTTTATGGGGATTTCATTTGTATAATAGTCTCCTAATTTAAATATAAGTATGAATACATAATTAAAGTTCTGAAATAGTAATGTTTTTTAAAATGAGTTTCTCATCTTCTTCTAGAAATTAAGGTTCAAAATGTACAAAATGTACATTTTGTACAAAATGTACATTTTGTACAAAATGTACATTTTGTAAAAACTCGAGCAATTTCTTATCATGTGGTTCAAGAATCACAGGTACAAGAGCTATATTTTTTACAAGTTGCATTGAATTTAAAACTTATTTTTTTATGTTTTCAGAAAACAAATTTATTCCTGTTTTTATTTTTTGGGAAATTCTTTCAATTACTTGTCTCTAAAAATAATGAAAATTAAATCTTTTTTAGTATGTCTGAGTTTTATTTGCAAAAAATCAAGGTCAAGCCAATCTAAAACAGTAATTAAAACAACCATAAAATAAACTGAGTAATATTAATTGACTTTTCTAAACTAACAAAGTCAAAAATATCAAGAATTTTCTTTGAATATTAGACCTTAACATTTTGTAAATAATTTGGTTCCCATCTGCAAGTCAAACCATTTTCATCATGTGCAATTAACTCGATGCTATTGTTTAAATCTCAAAATTGTGCACTTCACAATGAAGTAGTTTGTAATAAACATCTGTACAGTAAAATAGCTAAAATCTCATTCAACTCAAACTAACATAAAATTGAAATTAAAAATCCAATTCTCTTATTTATATCTTTAAAGAACCCTAATTCTATGTTTGTTTGTTTAATTTCTTCAGCTTCTTAAAACTTACTTTTTTCATCAATAAATCGAGACCAAAAATGTAATTACCTTACTAAGTTGTAGAAAACTATAATGACAGACTCGATATCAAGATTTTAGTGTACTATAACACTGTACACTGTGCTGTGAACTTTAATAAGCACTCAATAACATCAAATATGCACATATGTATTCCTATTTAAATATATATATATATATATATATATATATATATATATATAACGGCCATCGCTAGAAAAAATAGTACTTAGTATGCAGGTGGAAGAAATTGTGACTGAGTTTCTTTCCAAGATCCCTACCTGCTCATTGGTCCTCGTGTTCTATGGCAACCTTCACCCTCCTAAGTCAATATTTGCCAACTGAGAAACATATCCGAGTGGCCAATGAATCCCAGCTGTAAAACAAGAGGAAAACATTGACTCATCTTCCTGTCTCTCTCTCTTTTGGCCCTCATGTTTTTTTAAACTTTATCTCTGAAATAATGAAAACAAGCAAACCAAAGAAAAATGAACAGCCTGCGTAAAAAAGCCAAGTCATTGTTGTGAAAGAGGTTTATGATTCTTAGTCACAGAAACTCTCCAGGTTAATTTTTCATAAATGGCGCCATCTAGTGTTTTCGACTCTAACTTTTCTCCCCTTGGCCTTCAAAGTGTCAAGGTGGAAGGGTGTTCTCTGGTTTCAGAGTTAAGCAACATCAAGGAAATGTATTTCATGTCTCCAGGTGGTATAACATTTCTGATGTATGAACGGACAAAGTAATGCTGAAGTATGAACAATCAGAGTACCGAAATCCAGCACTACAGATAAAAACATGATATACTGGTACATAACTGGGAAATACATGTTTTTACATGTATTTGCTATTATACTTTGGTTCTCCCTATCCCTATAAATAAACAAATTTCTTTCTTTTCCCCTGGATTTTTATTGAGGCCGAGTGTTTCATAGTACTGTTAATGGTAGAATTTCATGGCTACAATATTTTGACACCACACTCACCACCCGGATCAGCTTCCCTCCCTCCCACAGTACACAGTGGTCCCACACGTTGATAAGTTCAATTGAATTGTGTAGACCAATTCTCAGGTTCCATTACTTTGTCCATTATTTCATTTTTTGCTCCCAATTTATCCTTTGACTCCTTCCATAGCTCTTAGCACAGGGTTAGAACTTAGTAAAATGTCTTATGCCTATAATATATAATGCCCTAATGTATATAATGGGGACTATCTTTATTAAGCAATTGTCATATATCATCTCATTTAATTCTATATCATATCATTTAATTCCTACAACCTTTGAGAAGATTATAGTATTATTCTATTTTTTTCGTGTGTGTGTGTGTGTGTGTGTGTGTGTGTTGGGAGGGGGAGTGTTGGGCCATACTGGGTGGTACTCAGAGTTTAGTCCTGGCTCTACACTCAGGGATCCCACTTAGAGGGATCAAGAGCCATATAGGATGCTAGAGACTGAACCCAGGGCAGCCACGTAAAGGCAATCACCCTACCTACTGCATTCTGCTGTACTCTGCTGTACCAATGCTCTGGCCTCTATTATTATTCCATGTAAAGATAATTCAGTTGAAGACTTAGAGGAGTTGAAAAAACTTCTCAGGATTGTATTATTGCTATGTTTCCAGGCTAGTTTTTGAAAGCTGGTGTGCTGATCTAGGATTTTCACTTTCAACCATTAATGACTAAATGATTAACTCACAAAATGCTTTGGAACTTAGGATATCTACAAGTGTGTACATGTGGCTTTTCAAATGAGACTTGAGGGTTATGCTAGAATCTTCTGTCATTTGCAGAAGACATTACCACTGGTAAAATGTGTTATAAAGAAGAAGTAAAACCATTGAGGATAATTGAAACATGATCCACAAAATACAAACACCTTGTATGTCTGAAAATGTGCACCCTGATATTTTGTTTAGGTAAAGGTAAAGGTAAAGGCCCTCCCGTTGATCGTCGATTTGCTCGAGCGGGCCCAGTAACGTCTCCATTGGAGACTTTGTTGTTACTGTGTCTGGCATATCGAATACTCTCGGTAGCTTGCCAGGCTCTCCGAGAGGGGCGGAGGAATCGAACTCAGGTCGGCCATGTTGGCCGCGTGTAAGGCGAACGCCCTACCCGCTGTGTGGAGCGATAGCACAGCGGTAGGGCGTTTGTCTTGCACGCAGCCAACATGGCCGACCCGAGTTCGATTCCTCCGCCCCTCTCGGAGAGCCCGGCAAGCTACCGAGAGTATTCGATATGCCAGACACAGTAACAACAAAGTCTCCAATGGAGACGTTACTGGGCCCGCTCGAGCAAATCGACGATCAACGGGAGGGCCTTTACCTTTATTTTGTTTAGATATTTAAATATATGGAGCTATTGCCTCTCCAATATTTGCAAGCAGCAATGTGATAACTACTACAGAGGTGTTTTTCTTACTTAGATGAGTATCTTATTACTGTGACTTTCTACTTATAGTATACTGCTTGTTCTACTGCAGAAGTGTGCTTTGTTGCAAATATTTCTGCATTTTTTTGTTTTGATTCCCACTTTTATCCTGTTTGCTCTAGGCTTCTAGGCATAAGTAAATCATCAAGTCAGTAACTTGCAAACTCATATGAGGTCATTACTATACACTGAGAGGTTATCTGTTTCATCTTTTCCACCATGAACATTTTAAAAAATGACAAAGTGTTGTATAGATTTTGTCCCACAGTTCAAACAAATTACATTATTAGATCCCTCATTTAATTTCTGAACAGAGGACCTAAAGGCTTTTTCCTGGTTCAGGGATTACTCCTGGCAGACTCAAGGGACCATATCTGGTGTAAGGGAATGAGCTTAGGTTGTTTGTTTGTAAGGCATGTGCCCTACCTGCTGTACTATCTCTCTGGCCCAAATTTATCAGGATATTGTAAACAATCAATTCTCTATGGGAAAAGTATTCACAATGTCACTCTCTAACTGAATTTAAAGAGAGGCAGCTTGGTTTTAATATTTTAATTAAAAATTTAATTTCTCTTATAACTTATTTGTAAAAAGTATTTGGGATATAAGAAAAACAAAGTTAAATACCAAAACAAATATTACATCAATAATTAAGAACATCGCAAAATACTCTAAGGTTAATATTACTTTTTTTTATTTGTTAGCTATTTTTTATTTTGTTTGGGGACGGCACCCAGTTCTGCTCAGGACTTACTTCCAGCACTGAGCTTATCAATCACTTCGTGGTGCTCAGGGATTTTACCTAGTTTGACCACAGGCAAGGTAAGCACTCTAACTATGGTATGATCTCTCGGCTCCAAATATTGGATGCATTTTTGCTCAAATTACAAAATCTCTGGCTGCCAAAGTTTCACGAGTAATATCTATAAAATTTTCATTCATTCATTTTAAAAAAGGAGCTGTAAAATGTTAGATTGGCCAAGTGTAAGTGTAGTTTATAAATCCAAGATTAGAAACTAGAAATCCATTTCTCAATAAATCGCATTTGTCACAGTGTGAAAGGAGCATTTTTTTTTTTACAGGTCTTCACAGAGAAATTTGTCTAAAATGATAAAGGAAGAGGAGTGATGATCGAGTCAAAGTACTTGTACCCACAATTGTGGGGGCAATAAATAAGTAGATAAGTAATCATCCTGGCATCTATTTATTCACCCAACAACACCCACTGAGTGTGACTTCACAATCTTACAAAAACGGGCTTAAATATAAACACTGATTCCATTTGTACTTCTTCAAACACCTCCCAAAATGCCCTTTTGTGACTGACAATGTCCTGTAACCAAACACGTCACATCAGATGTTAATAGTATCAAGTAGCTAGGATTTTATTTGAAAAAAAAATAAAAAAAAAACCCTTGGAATTTATTTCTAGAGACTTTAAAGCCATTCATTACTTTCTTATTGTTTATATGCAAATGTATCTCGTACTGTAGTACAGTATGTCCATGGCAAAACAACCTCAATCAATATTTATGAAACACTGAGAATAAAGTAGAAATGAAACAGGGGCGAGGGAGCGTACTTGGCGTGCTTGACTCCAGTTGGCTTCTGCGTAGTTACGCAAGATATCACCGCGTGTAACTGCTCTCATGGTCTGAGCACTGCAGGCTCTGGCCATGTGCTCATCCCCTGCCCAATCCCCAGACCTGCACAGTACTGCAACTGAGTCACAACCTCCGACCTGATCTGCTGGCCAAGTAGACTGAGAATCACGAGAAGAGACTCTGACCCTCCCCCCATTGGTGCTCACTTGGGAGATCGCACCCCCACAAAAAATGAGGTCTTCATTTTTCTGAGGAATGAATGCCCGTCTATTTCTCACTACTATTTCTTCTCTTGTCTCTCCATCCCAATGGAAAAACATCTATTGGTTTTGATTTGTCCTATATTGTTTACAGCAGAGGAAACAAGTGTGAAGAAAAATGCGTATGAACAAATCAATGTAGTTGATTCTATTTAAAAAGAAATCAACTGACAGTATAGGAGGTGGCTCAGCGATCCAACCCCATATATACCCCAGCCCAGGCCCTCTGTGAATGGCGGCGGGGGCGGAGGAGGGGGGTTGGCATGAAAATGTAAAAAAAAGGAAACATTTCTTGGCATAAATGCAGTCTAGTCATGGTTTAAGGAAAGTCTATTCAGCTGCTACTGCTTGGATATTGTGCTTCAGAAAAACCTACTTCTATTTCACTAACACAGGGTTTTGTTTTGAATTACCTAAATCAATCATCTATATTCTTTAAATTGCCCATATAACAGATATTTTGCATTTTTGTTGACCATGTATAAAACGATAAAATCAAAGCTTGCCATTCTATATGCTGTGTATAATTTGTAGTGGAGCAGATTGGGAGGCCTCACTTTGCAGTGTTACTAATCAAATATTAAAAAATATGAATGGAAATTATAATTAAATATTTCTTGGAGGCAAATTCCAGGACCAAAGTAAAGACTATGTAGAGTAGTATTCTCAGACAATTTACTAATTAAAATGTGTTATAAAAACTGGCATTTTTTCCATGTCTATGGTTCTAATCTTTCACTCTATAGTATGTAAAGAATAAAACTAAGAGAGTCTCTGAGTAGATTTTAACACTCTTTTTAGTTGTAGAGAGATGTAGAGATACTTAAAATTATACATTAATATTTTATATTGTTCTGTACATATTCAGAAAGAAAGGTATTTTTCAATGTCTTATGTAAAATTAATGTGGTATGATTTATACTCATATCAGGTCAATTAATTGCAGAGGTATAACTCTAACAACATAATCTATATGAACAAAGAGATAAATAGAGGTAAGATGACCTGTAGAGCTTAGGTATAAATATTGGGTTGATATAGTCAGCTTGAAATTTTTCAAGTTTCCGTTACTGCACAAAATACCTGTCTGCTAATGTTCCATAATTTAAAGCATTGTATGCATATATTTTGTTCACAAATTTATATATATAAACACATGATATATAGATACATATATATCTTTATGTGAATGCATATTGTGGTTTATTCTTCCATTTATTCACATAACCATTGAGTTTTCTAGAACAACACCTCACAGCATTCAGATAACATTGAAAAGACACACTGAGAGTCAAGAGGAAGTGAGCCCTGTCTGGTTTTATTGAAGCTGAGAAATAAAGGGTAATGTTTCAGAGGATAGGGCATAGCCCCCAGCCTTACTACATACATACTGTCTTTCAGTAAATTAATTTGTGATTAGAGCTAGTTTCTAAAATGCAAGTTGAAGATGATGAATTCATGGTAAAGTATTTTAGCTTTTACTCTGAGTGACATGACATGCCTTTGGAGGATTTTAAGCAAGAGATTGACAAGATTTGATTTGTATTTTGAAAGGGTCACTGACTGATGTGTGGAAAATTGAATGCAGGTTCACATAAAAATGCTGGTTCAGAGACGAAGGAAGTAATACTAGTAAAGTTTGATGGTTTCCTGGAATAAATGTCCATGACTAACATTGATTAAATATATGTAATATAACTATTTAAAGAAGGGAAACATTTTTATTATTTTTATTTGATTTAGAAATTTAGAAATTTCCAAATCAAAGAAGTAGTCCAATCGTTCCTTCAATCCTGAAGTCAGAACATGCAAAGAGATCTCACTGAAAGGAATCATCACTCATGATTAGAGATGCAAATAATTGTCCTTCATTTACTTGGGAAAATAAGAAATCTTGAAAATGTAGGAAATTATTCACATATGCAAACATTTGTGATATTAGGAAATGAACTCTGTGATTAATGTCTGCCATAATTAAAACATTATGCCATTAAAATACATAAAATATTTCATCAAATAGATATATCATCTACACATAAACAAAATAAAATTCAGTAAAATTAGAATAGAATATGTCCTCTTAAGGAAATAAGATAATTTATTTATATCTCAGATCCTAAAATCTCACAAAATCTCATTTTGAATAATGCTATAAAAGCTTTCACTTAGAGTCAAACATGAGCAAATACTCTGATATCCAGGGCTAGTACTTGTGTTCATGTATACATTATAGGTGAAACATTATGGCCAAATTGTAAGAATTAGAACACAATGAGGAAAATCTATGGACTATATTACAAAGTTACTGTTAGCAAATATAAAAAATACAATTGAAAGAAATTTCATAAAATATAGTGTAACATTTGTCATTCACTGTCACTATCCTCCCATTGTTCATCGATTTGCTGCCCCAGTAACATGGTGAGACTTGTTGTTACTATGTTTGGCATATAGAATGCGTCACGGGTAGCTTGCCAGGCTTTGCTGTGCAGGCGAGATACTGTCGGTAGCTTGCCGAGCTCTCCAAGAGGGGCAGAGGAATCCAAGCGGTAGGAATCGAACTCCAGTCAACTGGGTCAGCCGCCTGCAAGGCAAAAACGCCCTACCCGCTGTGCTATAGCTCCAGCCCAATATCGGTCATTAAAAATGAAAATTTAAGTATTATATGCTTATTTCCTTAAATTGGCAGATTTGAAACTTAATAATGTTTTTTAAGGAATATCGTGTTAATACTGATGACTTTATAAGTTACTTGACATTTTCAGAGAATAATTTAGAAATGCATATTAAAAGTTTAAACTCTGCCACAACCTTTACTTATCAGCTTCATTTCTATATAAACTTCATTCAAATAATTTTTTGGTTAATTAATGAACAAGGCACTATGACAATGATAGTTAGAAATGATCACTCTGGACAAGATCTGAGTGTTGAAAGTAAAGGGCAAAGGGATACACATGGTAGCTCGTCAATACCTGTATTGCAAACCATAATGCCCAGAATGGAAAAGAGGGAGAGAGAGAGAGAGAGGTGCCTATTATAGAGGCAGGCTGGAGAGAGAGAGAGAGGTGCCTATTATAGAGGCAGGCTGGCAGGGAGGGGTGGGGAGTTGGCGATGACAGAAAGGAAACTGGAAACATTGGTTGTGAAAAGTGTACCCATTCATTCATGTACTGGTGAAGGAGGGTTGGATACTGTAACATTGTATGACTGAAACCCAATCATTAACAACTTTGTAATTGTGTATCACATGGTGATTCAATTAAAAAAATAATTGGCTAAAACCAATGGTAGAGATAAAAGCATTTTTCAGATCAAAATGAATGATCTGACAATGAGCTCTTTAGGAGGAAAATGAAACATCCACATATGTCTAGCAAAGAACTAGTGGTAAATAAATGAACCTCTTTAAAGAATCATACTATCCTTTAAAACTGTATGAAAAATGATCTTAATATGCCTGATACTGTCATGGTGTAAGATTCGTTTGCCTTGCACGCAGCCAACATGGCCAACCCGAGTTCGATTCCTCCGCCCCTCTTGGAGAGCCCGGCAAGCTACCGAGAGTATCTCGCCCGCATGGCAGAGCCTGGCAAGCTCCCTGTGATGAATTCGATATGCCAAACACAGTAACAACAAAGTCTCCAATGGAGACGTTACTGGGCCCGCTCCAGCAAATCGACGAACAATGGGAGGGCCTTTACCTTTACCTTGTACCATGAAAGCACAAATACATATATAAATGTACTAACATATAATGTATGTAGTATATAGGCACATCACATAATAAAAGATGAAGAAGTTTTAAACACTTAAAAGATCTGACTAGGTGTGTCTAAACGTTCATGCTATTCACAATAGCCAATAAGAGTGATCAAGAAATTTGACACATTCTACAACATGGATAAACCTTGAGAACATTGTGCTAAGTTAAGTAAGTCCGGCAAAAATAATTCACAGAGATGAAAGGCAGAAATGTGATTTTCTGGGGCTTGGTTGAGAAAGGAATGAAAAACTATCATTTAGTTGATACAAAGTTTTACTTTTAGTGAATGAAGATAGGTCTTTTGGCAGTGATGGTTATATAACATGGTGACCATGCATCATTCCAAAGACGTGTACACTTGTAGATAAAGAAGATTTTATATTGTGCAAGTTTACAATTAATAAATAATAAGATGAAAAGTTATAAGCACATATTCTAAAACGGTACTATTATCAACACAGTGTAAGATTCTAGCACACTTTTGCTCACTTTAATGCTGACCATCCACATGCTATTTAATAACCACCTGGAAAGAAAGCATACATTTTTCTTTAAATAATCCAATTTAAGGAGCTCTGATGCCCCAAAATGGGGAGGTAAAACAATATTGATTAGAGGTGAATCTTTCTTTAGAAAGGCTTATGGCTCCTTAATTCTATCAGCAAGCATTGATTGATGTGCTGTTTCATTTTCTTTTCTAGGCTACAGGCAAGAATTTATGGATAAGTTAGTCACAATCACTTTCTCTTGAGGCTCATGATGACAGAGGAAACCCGACAGATGCCAAGTAAGAGGGGCTACAATAGATTGGATACCAATATAGTATTTAAAGCTACATAGGAGGCATGTGGCTGCCTAGGAGAATATGAAGAGGCAACTTTCTAGAATATTGATCTTGAACAACCTTTAAAGATGAGCAAGAATTTACCATATAAAATAGTGGACAGCCATTCTAGGAAAAGGTCATAGTAGGAGATAAATATAGACAAGTATGATAAGAATTCAATCATGTTTATCATCTTCACTTATTTATATTTGTTTATAATAACCAGATCACTGCCCAAACCCAGAATATGAAGCTGTTTTAGCACTTTCTGGAGTAGCTTACAAAAGGGCCTTTGATGATTGGGCCCTTTCTCAACCCTGTCGTCATCGTTGGTGACTTTGATGGTTCTGCCACCTTCCACACTGCTACTCCATAGCTCTAAACAAGTCACGGATGTTCGTGCTCATCCTTTCTCGTGCTCCACCTTCCTCATCCATTATATTCAAAATATATATAATATCATCTTTTCCCTAAGATACATTGTTTTACACTTTCTTAGCATCATGCGATACACAACTCAAAGAATTCAGCCCTAGACTAATCATGAATGACTCTCTTATTCAGCTATCCCAGTATCTAGCTGTGCACAAACAACGTGAGGCATGGTAAGCCTTGCATTAATTAATAATTAATGAAATGAGTATTGAATAAATCAGTGACTATATTGATAGTGAATAATATCCAACAATCTTACAGTATGAAAAACAGAAAAGTTTTCAGTCATTATCATAGCATTTATCTCAAAATCACATCAGGATAAAATAATCTTCAGGTTATCCTGAAGAAATCAAGTAACATGAAGAAATCAAGCACCAGAAATCAAAATATAGCAAATAACCCTGGGATCTTTATGAAAGCAGAAACACCATCACTTCCCTCTCCTCATCTTCCCTTCCCTCCCCATCCCTTCCCTCCTCTGCTTCCCTTCCCTCTCCTTGCTTCTCCTCACTCCCCTTCCCTTCCCTCTCCTTGCTCCCATCCATTCTCTTCTCCCTTCTTCCCTCCCTTTCCCTCCCCTCCTCTCTCCTTCCTTCCCTTTCCCTCCCCCTCATATCTTCTTCCCTCCCCTCCCCTCCTCTCCCCTCCTCTCCCCTCCCCTCCCCTCCCCTCCCCTTCCCTTCCCTTCCCTTCCCTTCCCTTCCCTTCCCTTCCCTTCCCTTCCCTTCCCTTCCCTTCCCTTCCCTTCCCTTCCCTTCCCTTCCCTTCCCTTTCCTTCTCTCCCCTCCCCTCCCCTCCCCTCCCCTCCCCTCCCCTCCCCTCCCCTCCCCTCCCCTCCCCTCCCCTCCTCTCCCCTCCCCTTCCCTTCCCTTCCCTTCCCTTCCCTTCCCTTCCCTTCCCTTCCCTTCCCTTCCCTTCCCTTCCCTTCCCTTCACTTTCCCTATTTCTTCCCCTGTCCCTTCCCTTCCTTGCCCCCTTTCCCTTTCACTCCCTTACCCTCTTCCCTTTCCTTGCTCTTGCCCTATCCTTTGCTCTGCCCTGCCCTCCGTTCCTCTCCCCTCCCCTGACCCTTCCCTTCTTCCTGGGACACAGCAGCCTCCATACTGACCTCTGTCATCTCTGCAGACCCACATCCACACTCCACACACGTCCTTAGACTTTCCTAAACCATAGACTGAGAGGTAGCACTACATGTCACCGACGACCTCACACTATTAATAAATTAATCCTATCCCAGCCCTCACAAAGACAGTGATAGGGATAAGAAGTTATAGAATCTTAAAATGTAACCAGAATAGAAGCAGGGTCAAGGTGGCATTGAAAGTGGTTCTATAAGCCACAGGTCTTGAAATCACAAATAAAAAATAGCAAAAAGTCACAGGGATAGGACCAACAGGGATAGAAAGGGGCAAAACTGAGCCTAATCCCTCAGACAACTTTAAGGAAGGTAAACTACAGATATTCACCCTCAAAGCACAAAAGAAACAACAGAGAAGCTCAGTGAGCAAAGATAAGAGCAACGAAACCTCTGCCAGTACCAACCAATTATATAAACCTCTCCTACAATGACTTTAGAGACACCATGAAAAGGATGTTTAATTAGTTCAAAGAAGCAATGCGACCGGTAGTCAATAAAGTATGAGAAAGCATGAAAGCAGAAATGATAAAACCACAATCAGAACTGGTATAAGTAAGATGCAGAAAACCTCTAGAATACGACAGAATATGGAAAAAGCCTGAAAAGAAATGAACAGAACATCAGATAACTATGAGATCGAGAGGAATAATATAAGAATCACTGGAGTCACTGAAGAATAGAAAGGGAAAATCAATGAAGTCAAAGATACCATAGGTAAGAATCTCTCAGAGTTGAACAATACAGGACCTAGCTTTGAGAGGTCCAAAGAGGCAGAGAAAAATAGAGTCAAAGAGAAAAGTGCCAAGACAGATTGTAATCAGAGTGACAAAAGCCAAAGACAGAGTGAATATTGAAAACAGCAAAATCAAAGAAAAAAATTATCCAAAGAAACTCCCCTAAGATTCACAGATCTATCAAAATGACACTCTTCAGGCCAGAAGAGGATAGTGGAATATGGTAAAAGAAACACAGTGAAAGACCTCACCAATGTGCTATCCAGCTAGATTATCATTCAGATTCAAAGAAATGGTACAAAGCTTCAAGAAGAAACACCAGGGTAGGAATAGCTTGAATCTGTTTTATCAAGACACATTAGAAAAGTTTCTTAAAAAAAAAAAGAAAGACAAACTTCACATAGATACACAACTTATACAAAATGCACTGTAGCACTGTCCTCCCGTTGTTCATCGATTTGCTCAAGTGGGCCCAGTAATGTCTCCATTGGGAGACTTGTTGTTACTGTGTTTGGCATGTTGAATACGTCATGGGTAGCTTGCCAGGCTCTCTGAGAGGCGCAGAGGAATGGAACCCGGCTGAGACGGACCGGTTGCACGCAAGGCAAATGCCCTACCACTGTGCTATTGCTCTAGCCAAACAAAATAATGTCAATAAATTCCTGCATCATAATAAAGTAAAAAAGTAAAGTAAAGGCCCTCCCGTTGATCATCGATTTGCTCAAGCAGGCCCAGTAACGTCTCCATTGGAGACTTTGTTGTTACTGTGTCTGGCATATCGAATACTCTCAGTAGCTTGCCGGGCTCTCCGAGAGGGGCGGAGGAATTGAACTCGGGTCGGCCATGTTGGCTGCGTGCAAGGCAGACGCCCTACCCGCTGTGCTATCGCTCCTGCATCATAATAAGTCCACTTAATGTTAATGGCCTAAACTTACCAATCAAGAGACATGAAAAGGCAGAACAAATCAGAAAACTGAACCTAGCTGTAGGATAACATTGGTTTGTCCTTTCTGCTTTGCTACAGAGAGCTCAGGTTTATTGGGTTACTTGCGTCACAGTGCTCCGTTCCTCTGTGTTTATTTGTAACTTCTTTCTTTGTGCTCTATTAACTTGTAAATATTGTTTTTCTCTTTCCCATAAGTCCTTTGTATAGTTAATTCAGAGCAATGTCCTTTTTGTATGGACACAAGAAGACAGTTAATGCTATGCTTTAGTAACTTGGGAGTAAATTGACTCTAAATGATATTTTCTTTCTGGGGACCAACACACCAAGAAGACCTCCTGGATATCTATTGTCTCGACCTAAGCCTCAGTTGCCATTACTTTCAAGCACCCCCCAAAGCAGGGTCCCGACGAGGGACTAGATGGACCTAGGGCAATTAGTGAGCTATGTGCTACCCTGGCATTGAGATGGGCCTGGCCAAGGTGTCTAATGCTTAACTATAAGTTAAGAGCATGGTCATGGGCAGATTCTGTTATGACCCAAAAGCAATAACTAGATTTGAACCCTGCTAAGGTTAGGAATGATTAATCTGGCCTGAGCACTATAGTCTGAGTCTGTGGCAAGATGTTCCCAGGAGAGCTGCTCTATAAGCCTCAATGTACCGCTTACTATGTCCATACAAAAATAACTAATATTAAGATGTTGTTTAGTTATTGGACTGAAGAAAGGAGAAAAACACCTTAGGAGCTATTTTGCCCATGGGCAGTCAGGAAGGACTTTGGAATATCCCAAGATGGTGTTTCTACCTTTGAGCCTGATGGGGCAGTCAGGAATGGCTTTCTTATGTTGATTTTGCTACCAGACTGGGTTTACGGTGGGCCCAGAGGGCAGAGTGGAGAGAAACAAGTTGGGGTGGAGAGATAAGTGGGGGATAGGCAGAATCCGGAGAGCTGGGATCTGAGGAATAAGGGGCTAGAAAGGAAGAGTGTGTGAAATGGGAGAGATGACAGATTGAATGAATGGCAACTAATCAACAACCAGCTTGGTCCTCATTCTTCCTTCGCCTGCCCAACGCCAACAGCCGTCTTGATCCAGTACATACACAGAGGCTCGAGAGCACCGAATATGGGTGTTGAGAGAGAGCTGCCTGGAGATCACGCAAATATACATCCTTCCATGTGTGTATTTTTTACACCTAGCTTTCTACTACATGCAAGAGACATATCTGAGCAGTTAGAATAAATATAGGCTCAAAGTCAAAGACTGAAAACCAATCATGCAGGCTAAGAATTTTTATAGAAAGACTGGGATGACCATACTACTCTCAGACATCATAGACTTCAAATGAATAAAGATTCATTTTTCAAAATGAAAAAGGGACTGGGGTGCTCATTTCTTAAAGCAAGGTACCAATACATGAAGAAGACTTCAACTCACAAATATATGCAAAATTAATTATGGACCAGAAGATAATGACAGCGGAAATAATAGGATACTTTAGCACACTCCTCTACCAATATTGGATAAGTAAGTAGTAAAAACCAATGAGGAAATAGTAGTCTTGGAGGAAGTCTTGAAACAGACACATCCTTCTCTCCTCATGAAGGGTATTTGCTATTAAATGACTCAAGAACTTCACCTGCTGCATTCTCTGTTACAATTTAAGTGCTCAACTAAAGGACCTGTGAAAGAAGGAGCTGGTTCTAAGTCATTTCTTGTTTCATTATTTAAGGAGTTTTCTTTGAAGAATTTAAGAAAGGGCTGGAGTGATAGTACAGTAGGTACTATCAGTAGGGGGCTTGCCTATATGTGTAGAACTCAGGTTCGATCCAATATGGATCCCAATGGGATTTGAGGGACCATTCCATACCTCAGGGTGTTCCCCTGAGGCACACCCAATTCCATCAAACACTAATAATGCTTTATTGGTTTTCTCTTTCCTTTGTGTCACATATGCATGGTTTGCAATGTACTTTTTGTATAGACATAGGAAGACAGTTCATTCTATGCTTTGTAACATGGGAGTTCATTAACTCTA
This sequence comes from Sorex fumeus, assembly GCF_029834395.1. Taxonomy (NCBI): domain Eukaryota; kingdom Metazoa; phylum Chordata; class Mammalia; order Eulipotyphla; family Soricidae; genus Sorex; species Sorex fumeus. The sequence continues at coordinate 3,362,734 of NW_026606134.1, read as the reverse complement.
AATAATATTTACTCCTAGGCATCCATATTTACCTAACTTAAACCTCAGTTTCCCTTACTTCTTTTTTTTTTGTGAAATATCCTTTATTTTCTTTATTTTCTTTTTTTATTAGTGAAACACCATGAGGTACAGTTGCAGATTTACAATTTTTTGTGCTTGGGTTTCAGTTATACAATGATCAGATACCCATCCCTCCACCAGTGCCCATTTTCCACCACCATGGATAATATCACCCCCACCCCCACCTCCCATCCCCCCCTGCCACTGTGGCAGGGCAATCCCCTGTGTTCTCTCTCTCCTTTTGGGTGTTGTGGTCTGAAAAAGAGGCATTGAGTGGCAAATATGTTCAGTTCATAGTCTACTTTCAACATGCATCTCCCCTCCTGGGAGGATCCTCCAAACACCCTTTATTTGGTGCTCCCTTCTCTATCTGAGCTGCCCTTTCCTCTAGAATGCCCAGCTGGCCACTAAGCTATGGAGTAATCCTCCTGGTGCTGATCTCAGCTATTCTTGGGTATTAATCTCATATTTTGTTGCTTTATATCCCCCAGATGAATGCAATCTTTCTATGTCTATCCCTCTCTTTCTGATTGATTTCGCTTAGCATGATACTTTCCATGTTGTACCACTTGTATTCCCTTACTTCTTAACACCTTCAAATGGAGGGACTCTACAAAGGGATTGGATAAATCCAGGGCAAGCTGTAAGCTACCCTGGTATTGAAAGGGGACAACCTAAGTGCCATAAGAAGTATAATGAATTAAGAGCACGGTCACGGGACAAACTCTGTCATGACCCAAAAAGAAGTAACTGAATAAGGACCCTGCTGGAGTTAGGAAAGAGTAACCTAGCCTCAGGACTCTAGTCTGGGATATATAGCAAGATGTTCCCTAGAAAAGCCAACCTTTAAGCTTAAGGAAGTGTGGATGTGCATGGGACTCCAGTGTTCTGTGGCCTCACTTCCTTTTACTGTGTTCATTAAAAATGACTAGAAATATTATAAGTAAATTTACTCTGATTATTAAAATGAATTTACTCAAGTGGGAACAATGGGAGGACAGCGCTAGAGTGCTATTAAAATGGATTGCTAGCTGAGGAAATGATAAAGCAAAACATCCTGGATGGAATCCTGTCCTTCAGTAGATCTGCTAGCAATCTGGAGAGCTGAACCTGCAGATAGCATTTTGTCTTTGAGTTAATCCCCTAGAACTTCTTGTCAAGGAGTGGCTTTATCTCTGTTTGTTGTTATGACAACGTTCAACCCCACCTATGTGTACCCCCACCCTTAATAATTTCTATGTAACTATGCTGTAAGAGTTAAGATGGGGGGAGGACTTTGGGGTCTAAGAAGAGACTAGGATGATGGAACTATGATGAATGGGACTATGACCAAAACTATGACTACGATTGTGCTGTAAAGGGAGAGATCAGACTATAGTGGAGAGGAGATAGAAATAAACCGATTACCAACCAACCTGGGGACCTGTTTCTCCATTCCCCCGGTCCTTTCATCCATCTATCACTGTGGGCCAGGCAGGAGAAAGGCTCTTGGCCAACGAACTCTGGAATCCCATGCACCCACACACACTTCCTGAAACATTCCTGGTATGAGAGACTCCCTCACCTAGTATAAGGGGTCAGTCATAAACCTTGTTAATACATGAGTTATATAAATTCTAGAGCCACTATTTGAATGCTCTGGAGTCAGAGACAAAAATGCTTTTTCACCTTCTTAAAAAACTATTTGAGGACCTGGAGTATGTACTTGCATATGCATATTTCCTGGGATGATGACTATGGGGTTTTAGATAGAACAGGGAGTCAATAAGTGTTGAATGAATAAACAAATGAACTCATGGATGCATTATCGTTAATGAAACATGATTTGATGTAAGGCTGAAAGTGAACTATTTCTAATTAGAAAAAACAATGTACAAACAACATGGCTGAAATTCGCTGTACTAGTCAAAAGTTGTATATGGACTTCAACTATATATCTTAACTATGAATATATATGTGCAGTTTGTATACATATTTATGCATACGTGAGGTATATTCTGCTTAACTAAAGATATGCAAAAAGATAAAATGGATATATTAAACTAATGGATATCTTATCTAACCTTTTTTCCTGAGTATATGCTATTTTTAATTTCTTAATTGTGGGGTCCATTATACAAACGGTTTTGAGATATGTTATTTCTATAGCATAAAAGTATTTTACTGAGAGAAGTTGTTCATAGAAGTATAGAGAGAAGAGAAACTAGAACACCTCATTTCCCCCAGAATGATTCTTAGGAAGTACAATAGACAACTGAAAATCCATGTTTCCCTTCAAGAAAAGAAAGGACTTGCAATGAACTCAATGAAATCTTTGGCAGGAACATTAAGAAAGACCTTGGTTTTCCTGACCGCCAGATTAAACAAAGTAAAGGATATCGTTTATTTTACTTAAGTCAGCTGAGTTGATTCATAATGCTAGTGGTAAAAGCATCTTAGAGGAATAGGTCAGGGATCACTAATCCTTGCTTAGTGGCTTTATCATCTTATTAGATTTAAGGGAAAAGAAAAAACAATCTAATAAACAGTCACAGTGCTTACAAAGAATTCAAATGCTTTCTAAGATTATTTGGGACTGAACACAGTTTCAATCTTAGTTTAAAATAAACAACTTTCTTTCTGTGAAGTTGAATAGAGAACATGCATGGATATTGAAATGTGAGCTATTAGGAATTCACAGCCAACTACCCTTGTCAGAAAACAGTATTTTAATTGGTTTACCAATCACCCAATACTTATTTACAAGCATCTGTCACTGTAGTCCCTGGCCTCTCCTGGCCACAAACTTCTTACAGACTAGAGGAAGCTCAACTTCAGAACGCCCCAATGTAGAAGAGATCATTCCTGGGAGAGCTCCCAAACCCTCTTGAAGCACTGCAGATGTTTAGATCTACTGACTGGACACTACTATATAAATCTTAGCTTATTGTTTAAAATTGCTTAAATTATGAATTGTTTAAAAAGTACTTGAAAATTTCTTAGAAATGTTTGCATTGTTGTGGCAATATTAATATCTCTTTGGGGCTGAGCTATGTTCTCAAATTTCAAATATTGAAATTTGAGTTCCTATGGCAATAGAATATGACTCTAATTGGAGACTGGAACTTTAAAAAGGTAGCATTTAGAGAGTATTGATGTCCTTCAAACTTGTCCTAAACATGGTTTCCATTTTCAGAGCTCTTTGTATAGCATATCACCCTGTGCATATTAAGGAACCAGGTTCTTCCTGGCTTCCTAATCTCACAAGACCTTCTCTGGCCTATGAGTTTCTTCTTGTTAAATTTTCAGTTTATTATGTTGAGTTTCTTTCTACCCCATAAATTACATTCATCACTTTCATAGTTAATCCACACCAGAGTTTCTTATTGCCTAGTACCTCAGTTTTTTTCAGAATTATAAAGAAAATATTTTTAACCACTGGGACACAAAACATAGAATCGCTTTAAAGTAAATTGTTGATGGATAGGAGTATAAGGCCATATTTGAAAGTATACAATTTGAACAATCTCTTTGTAAAGATTTTATTCTTTGAAGATCCTTACAGTTAATTGGCGATTATTATCATTGTAGTCCTTTTTTTAACCTTATGTATTCCTATAAAGCCACGCTATAAACAAAAAAAGTTCAAAATTATGGACTTTGGGGTTAAACAGTTGTGGACTGATTAGTAAAGTTACTGCCCAATACCTACATAATTTTAAATAAGTAACATTTTTCACCTCCTTTTTCTTTTCACTAAAATGTTCATAATAACTGAGTTTTTATGAGCATTGATTTAAAATAACAGTTGTAATTTTCAATTTGAAAGTGTCATGTAATTTTTCATATTATAAGGGAATTTTCTCTTTTAAGTTGATAGTAAATGTTCAATTTTGTAAACTACGTAAATGATTTCATTTTAAAATACTTCAAATATTTTTAGAAGTGTCTGCATTGTTGTGGCAATATCTCTTTGGGGTTGAGTTATGTCCTTAAATTTCAAATGTAAGAATCAGAGTTCTTATGGCATCAGAATATGAATCTATTTAGAAATTGGAACTTTAAAAAGGAAATTACATTAAATCAGATCATTTAGATTTTCTGTGTCTAGTATAACTAATAGCCTTCTAAAATGAGTTGATTAGGACTGAGATGTGTGCAGGGGAGACCTTATAAACACAAGGAAACAATAAGCCCAGGAAAGATATCTGGAAAGAAACCAACTCCCTGACACAATAACACCAGCCAGATAAATAAGCCTCCAGAATGGTGAGAGTCATTGCTGGAAGTTTGGGTCACCTAGTTTCAGAACTGAGTTATGAAAGTCCCAGGAAAGTAATACACCATCTCTAACCTGGAGTTCCTGTTGTTAGTACACTTGAAATAGATTAATTGGGTTGTGTTATGGGTATCTCACTAATGTATTTGGTATAAACAAAAGACAGCATTACAAAATTAGTTTTTCCATAAAAATAGGATGGCAGCATATTTTTTTAAGCAAAAGTAAAAATAAATAAAGCTGAGCCCTGTACACAGTAGGCCTCTAAAGAATGACTGTATCATGTAGCTGTGCACTGAGATTGAAAAATAAGCTGTATTGAGTGTACCGGATGTTTTTTCAGACATTTGTTAGCAGTAAAGCTTGAGCAGAGTGAATCACAAATGAACCTCACAATAGTCAGGACAGATGAGCAGTTCTTGCTTTAATTTAAAGGTGCCACATGTCCAGCCATATTTCCTAGCAGGGCCTGCTGGATTTCAAATGAATGGAGATTACTTCTAGTGTTCCCCTGCTAGTATAACCCAATCTGTTACGTTTGTTGAACGCATTAGAGATTTGAGTGTATTTTCCAATTTGGTCTTTATTGTGATTAAGCATAATAATGATTATAAACTCAGTATGGCTACTACACAAAGGCTTACAAGTATGAATCTTGCTCAAGATCCATTATCTGAGAATTAATGATAAATTTTGTGACTGCCAGCCAGCACCCATTGTTTGGGGACCAAAAAGAACAGATTTACAGGAAGTAGCCCATCAATTTAAAGCTGTTTGGGAGGGCAGCTGTTGGTAAGTGAGACCATTAAAATCAAAGATGAGATGTCACACTCTCTGGCAGACAATTACGATTTTGCAAAAATTCTCTATGACATGATCTTTAAGATGAGCTTAAACCAATCCTATTTCAAAGGTAGAGGGACAAAAATTCACCATCATTGAAGCTCACTGTCTACACTGGAGTTTGAAAGTAGACTTGTTGAACTTCTATATTTGCACAGTTCTTCTGGTGACAACTCGTTCCCACTTTTTTTTTTTTAATTTCCAGGTTCTTATCTTCTCCTGTTTCATGGAGGAAGACAAAAACTTCCATGTTAAATGACTTTCAGCATTTGAAATAAAACTCAGAATAAACGTGACAAAGTGTTGATCATTCCTTGTAAACCTTTTTTTTTTCATTAATTCTACTGTATCAATGGGATCAGAGTGTAGGACAAAAAGTTTGGTCTTTAATAAATAGTAAGATCCAAAATGTATGTCATTCCTAGGCATTATGCTAGAAACTATTGTTTCTTCATGAAATTTCTTAACAATATTAATTTAAGTTGAAGATTGGGCATTTTGAGATTAAATATTTGTTTATGGGCATAAATCTATAACATAATAATGCTGGTCTTGGAACATATATTTTATTGTTGTTTCCTCTTTGGCTGTTTTATTTTTTGCCTATTTGTTTGTTTTGGATGGGGTGGACTCGCTCCAGGCAGTCTCTGGATATCATATACTATAGTAGAAATTTAACTGGGTTGGCTACATGATGAGAAAACTTCCGTAATCCCTGTAATATCTCTACACCACTAAAATTATATTCTCAATTAATATATTTAACTTTTATTTATTTATTTATTTTGTTTTTGGGGGTCACACCCGACCATGCACAGGAGTTACTCCTGGCTCTGCACTCAGGAGTTACTCCTGGCGATGCTCAGGACCATATGGGATGCTGGGAATTGAACCTGGTCGGCCACATGCAAGGCAAACACCCTACCCACTATGCTATCTCCCCAGCCTCTTAACTTTTATTCTTAATTAAAACATTTCACTTTAGCCACCTGTTAGATCAATTATGAATGAGGTTTCTAAATATACTCCTTTACTGTGGGGTTCTTGTTGTTTGGGGGCCACAACTGGCGATACTCAAGGATTACTCTGGCAGTGGTCAGGGGACCATATTGGATAATGCAAGGGACTGAGGTCAGATAAGCTGCATGCAAGGTATGAGCCTTACACACTGTACTAGCTCTCTGGCCCTATCTACTTGCTGTTTCATTGTAAAAGTTACTTACCAAACACCTACTTTGTGCTTAGGATCTGGGGTTCATTACAATTTACTTTTTCTTCTGGAAAATGTGTATTGATTTTAAACAAACACTATAAAATGAATGTCTGTCGATTTAATTTATAAATATTATAAGCTATATGTTAGAAGTGTACAGGATGCTATGAAATAACAAGGAGGCTAAACATGTAGTTTGCTAACAAAACTTCCATTCTTAGTGACTACACATATTATCATAAAATTATTACTTGCCCAACATATGTGTGATTCATTATTTTTGTTGTCCCATTTTGCACTCATCCTGTATCATGTTCCATCATGAACTATTTAAATGACTGCAGGAATTCTAATTTTGTTAACTTGGTAATAATGCCCATATTCATCTTTATAACAGTGCTTTGGGCAGAACTTTGTTAAGAGTCATAAATTACATCAAAGATTTTGTTTTAAGCAGGTCAGTCCAACGTTCATTTTGTTAATAAGAGGAAGACGGAATGTTTTGTGCTTTCCCTGCTCTTTTATAACAAACAAACATCAGGAGAAAATTATCTTTGGGTCTTCTAGGCTATGCCTGGCATATTTTAATTACATGACAAGAATTTACCAAGTTTGAGGAGTGGGACCAAAGTTGTTTCATGTGTATGTGTATAATTGTCTGAGTTATGATAAAATTTATTATATACATCAACTGAACAACTAGCTTCCTCTTGTAAGTGCAAAATAACAGAGGGCCATGTGCTCAAGTGAAAAAGATTAGGGCTATGAGATATTTCAAAGCAGAATTGAAAGCCAGTTTCTGGTGCTTATTAAAATTTTAATAGATAGGCAATTTTTTTTAGTTTTCATATCTATTCATCTAAATATCTACCTGCTAAGATCTATCTTATACATGGTGATGATAATGTTAGCTATTCTTAGCATCAACTTTGAATTTAATAAAATATCTTCTCTAAAGTCTATACAATTCCAGACACAGTATAAATCCAACCTAACAAAACTAATATAGTAATGTAACATGATGCAAATACATTTAGAATGCGGACAATCAATGAGATCAGATAACATGGAGAGGCAACCAGGCTGAAGAATTTTCTGATTCTTCAGGAATTAAATTTTGTATGTAAAGATGGAGAGAATAGCAGATGCTCCTCCCTGAAATTTGTTAGTCTGAAATCATTGACAAAAGTGTATCATTGAGGACTAAAAATATTGAAGCTAATCAAGATTCTAAAGCCAGTCTATCACAGTTAAATTAGTATCAAAATTATTCAAGGCTTTGCAAAGACATCCAACTGTGCTCTCCAAATGTGGACCGAGAATATATTATTTAGAGTGTATAGCCAAGAACAGAAATGTTCACAGATTCTCTTGAAATCCTTAATATTTACCTGAGATGTCAAAAATGACAGACTGGAGAGAACTATTTTGAATAAAATGACAGGATTTAACAAACTGAAATTACATAGAGATGGGCAATTGATAAGCTCTCTTAAAATTACATAAAGGAATAATTTAGGAAGGGTTTCTATGGTACATCACAGCCTTTTAGACATGCTTTTGTCTTTTTTTATGTCTCTTGTTTTGTAAAAAGTTAAAAATCATTCTTGTTAATTTGTGCATGGTTATATTGTATTCATTCATTTACTAAATATATACTGAAGATAATCGTATCATTAGCATTGTGGAGAAGAAAAATGATCCCAAATATCCATTCTGCTTACTTTTAGACTCATAATCATAGTAAAAATAATAGCATAAGAATCATAAAGGTAAAATCACTAGTGGGACATCAATGAATCTCAGGGTCTTTCCAGAAGATGCACTCTATATTAATCTTGGCAGGGGGGCTTAGGGGCCCTCCAAGTGGTGCTGGGTAGACCAGGGATCCTACCAAAGAGGCTACCAGTTCAGTGCAAAGGCTAGAGGAGGTAAAACTGCTCAATCCTGCAGTACTATTGATTACCTGGGCACCCAAGTTGTTCGTGGTCCTCCAACAGTGCTCAGCAGCTTCCAGGGAACCTGGTTGTGACAGGGATCAAAACTGGGTTGGACTCCTGCTAGGCATGTGCTTGTACCTCTGTGCTATGATTTTTGCTTCATGAATTGAATCTTAAAGAGGAGAACTTTGTTAACAGTGTAAGAAGAGAACAAGGTATGGATGAAAGCAAAAACCATGTGGAAATATTAGATAGCATCACATGTAGGAAGATGGGGATATGTGCTTGGGAGTGGAGATTTCTCCAGAATTATTTGTTTCGGATCATGGTGCTCCTGGTATATTAAACAACACCATCCTCTGAAAATTTACTTTGTGCCAACTATTGTGCTAACATTTCCTGACTTAGATAACAGGCAGAAAACTGTAGAGGCTGGTACTAATATTAACCCATGCAAAAATAGACACTGAAGCTTAAAAAGATGAAGCAACCGTATTTGGATTCAATTTAATTACAGAACCGACATTCATAATCAATACCCTATTTATGTTTTCAATATGATTATTGAGATCAGGAGAAAGCATGTAGAAACAGAAGAAATTACAAATTTAATGGCGTCCATGACATTTGCACTTGATTAGACACTTGAGAATGGCTGAGACACATGAATAATTTAAGCTATAAAGACATTACAGATCAGAAAGGGAACAGAGTGTGTGCCCAACATGTGGGAGCTGACTAAAATTCACCAGAGTAAAATGAAGAAAGTTTCATGAATAACTAATGTGTTAAATTAATTATAAAAACATTGTCAAGTTCTGAATCAGTGTCTATGACAGTAATTATACCAGTATAAGCCAGAATTCGGGTCTCATTTGGCAAATTTTAACAGCTAATTTCCCCAATCCTTTCAAGAATAATAATAATCCCAATATGCAGCCAGTTATTTTTCTTGAAAGGACTTATTTTGTATTTGTGTTTGCAAAATGCCTCCCCTTCAGCTCTCCATAGGTGACAATTCTCTGTTTACATAGTTTTTTTGGGGGGGTCACACTCAGTGATGCACAGGGGTTACTCCTGGTTCTGCACCCAGGAATTACCCCTGGCAGTGCTCAAGGGACCATATGGGATACTGGGAATTGAACCTGGGTCAGTTGCGTGCAGGGCAAATGCCCTACCCGCTGTTCTATTGCTCCAGCCCCGTGTCTACATAGTTTTGCTGTTAAACAATTTCAAATATTTATAGACTCCTATGGGTTCATTGAAACTCTCATATGATTTGCCTTCAACTGTCTTTGCTTCTGCATTGGTTCAAATATTTTGAATTTATTTTTTATGTTTTATTTAAGTCAAAAGTTACCCATGTCATATTTTTATTCCAGATCCTGGGAGTATAAACAGACAAGGTAAACTGTACCCAGTTGTTTAAGCCAATGTAATGTTTAGTAAGATAACATTAAGCAAAAATGTCACATAGCCAAAGACAATATCATTGCACAGGAAAACATATTCCACATATTGAAATATAATAGAATTCCTGAAACATTACCTAGAAATTGTTAGTAATAGAGATGTAAGTAATCTCTATCATGTCATAGAATTTCAACAAATTGAAAAACTTGTTCTTTTTTTTTCTTTTTGGATCACAGGGGTTACTCCTGGCTCATGCACTCAGGAATTACTCCTGGTGGTGCTTGGGGGACCATATGGGATACTGGGAATTGAACCCAGGTCAGCTACATGAAAGGCAAATGCTCTACCCACTGCTATCATTCCAGCTCAGAACTTGTTCTATTTTAAGTGAGAATAAAACAAAACCTCTATAATTTATCTTGAAGTTTGAGCAATTTTATAGGCTGTTTATCATGAGATGATCAAGAAAGTTTTTAGCTCTAAATAACATTTTTCTAGTCATTTCCTAGGTAATGGCAAATTGGATTACTAAAAGTAACAGTAATAGGAAACTGAGTACACTGATCATGGAAAATGTGTACTGGTGAAGGGAGAGATGTTGGAACATTATAGGACTAAAACCCAATCATAAACCACTGTGTAACCGAAAAGAATGCAGATGATTATTTTTTTTAAAGGAATAGTAGTTATAATATGTTTTCTATAAACTTATTTAATTGCAACACATTTCAGTGTGTTCAATGCAAATTTTTAAAAAAAGAGATGATAGCAACTCTTCAAGGATCTGAATGGGAGTACCATCCAATTGTGTATGGTCTGAAGGTTTGTCTACCCTCCAAAATCACAGATAAAAATCATTATCTTCGACAACATACAGCCCAAGAGAAGGACCACATGGCAGACGGGAACCACAGATCCCGGAGGGACAAAAAAAAAACCAGGTTCCAAAAAGAGCCGAGATCACCGGGAAGTCCCAGATGGGGTAGGTACCGCATCCCGTCTCCCCCAGATGGAACCCCGGTGACCAGAAGCCTCTACAAGCACAGCTCGAGTATGCGGGAACTAGGACTTTTTCTCAAAACCAAGCAGCCGCTTACGCGGCCTCCCGACATCTCTCTGTATACAAAGTGATCAATGGGAAGTAAACCACCCAACCTTTCTCCCTGAAAATCAGAGTTAAGTTGGGAGCACGGCCACAGCCCCAGAAACACAAGGACTTAATGCAGAAACCAGCAGCTTGGAGCAGAAAAGTGAAAGGACTATGCGTTAATCCAGCCCATCAAGTCTGCCGGAGGGGAAAGGGTGTTGCCCCATTCGCCCTCTCCTCTCTGGAAAGAAAGATGGCGGCCGCATGGGAACCTTGTGGACAGCAAGTATGAGCCGGGTGTGTGGGGGCGACTAAAACCTCATGGGAAGGGGGGCGTTTCGGTCCGCCCTTCACGCCCTACCGAGGCCACCAGTTTCCCCCCACGAGCGGCTCTCAAGCACGGCCACGACTCCAGAACACAGAAACCAATTTCTTAACTATCTGACTTTCAGTAGAAATACTTCCAGGGTCAATAGGTAAAATAGCAGAAATCCAAAACCAACATTTAATTCTTGAACCCAGCTGTAGAAAGCAAATCACGTCACAATACTTTTTCAGCATGTCTGATTTGGGGGGGTAAACTCTAAATAATAGTGGTGAATCTTTTATTGAAACAGTGAATCTAATCAAAACAGATAGAGTATTAACTAGAATTCATCTGCCTCACAGGGACTGGGAGGGGTGAGGGGTGGGGTTTTATTGGGGTTCTTCATGGTAAAAAATAAGTATTGGTAAAGGGAAATGTGTTTGATATTTGCATGACTGAGACCTAAACCTGAAAGCTTTGTAAACTTTCCCACAGTGATTCAATAAATAAATAAAATAAAAATTTAAAAAAAAATCATTATCTTCACAGATGATGTAAATGGGGGTGGGGCCTCAAGAGGAACCAAGACCACCGGGATCAATTCTCATAGAACAAAAACTAAGAGATTGTTTGCCCCTTTCATTGAATGAGAAGAGGGAGAACGACTACTGCAGAATTAGCAAAGGGTCTTCACCAGAACATGGAAACATTGGTGTCTGATCAGGGACTTTTAAATTCTGGAATGGTAAGAAATAAATATTTGTTTTTTAGAAGTCACTAAGTCTGAAATATTTTATTATTGTCCTGAAGGGACTAAGACACAAACTTGACCTCAGGAATTCTCAACAAATCACAAGAAATGTTGTTTTCTGACATATAAACCAGATCTAAGAGTTTGGGTCATAAATCAATATTCACAGAAGCTATAGTGGATGTAGTAATTTTCTTATGAATAATTTGTAATACTATTGTGGGGACCCACTTTACAGAGTAATAAACTATGTTGGTCACTTATTTAAAATCCTTGAGCTTCATTTTATCCTATAAAGAAATATAAAAATGTTACATAACTCATGATTGCTATACAAACTAAGTAAACTAATCCATATAATAAATAACTATAGTTTCTAGAATATAAATAAACATAAAATATAATAGCTATTTATGTTATAAAGAAACATAAAATTAATTACAATAATTATTTTTCTGAGCATCAATTTCCTCATCTGTATAATAAATACCTAGAGCTTATTTATGAGTTTGCCAAGAACTAAATATAAACATGTTGGTCTACCTAGGAGCTAGTAACTTGGAATTTCTGATTTGTTTTAACCAAATAATTTGAAAGAAAAACCAGTAATATCTAATTGGAACAGAGAGAATTTTAAACTATAGTGTCCAGAAGGTAGAATTGAAAACAAAAAATAAACCTCAGAACATTCAGGCAGGAAATTATATCTTATGAGATAAAAGAACCAGGTTTTAGAGGAAATGAGATCAGGTATTAGAATAGGCAATGACGTGAGAATATGGAGGGTCCGAAAGAAAAAGATGCTAAGCAGTTGAAAATGGGAATCTTCAGCTAAATTCCTTTGAAAAGTCTGGTAGGAATCATTTGGAAAGACTGTGCAGCTATACTTTTTAAATAGTTGGGGGGAAAGATTGAGATATGGCTTTCAAATAAAGCTATAAATATTTTACTAAAAATCTCACCTTCCAATTTTCATCTCTGAAAGAGAAATAGAAATAACACTACAACTCCTCTCATGAATCTTGTCTTTAAAAATGTTTCTAATGTTATATTTCAAACTTATTTTGGAATCACTACAAAAAGCTATCAGATGTGCTATAGTTTCTTCTGCCAGTGAACTACCTCAAACTGGACACTTAACTTTTAATGACATTTCTAGAATTGACAAATAAATTGAATTTCCCAGGTCAGAGTATGCTTTATCACGGCCACTTTTGAATTTGAAAAAGACACTAGCCTTACCAAGTTCAAATTCTATTTAAGAATAGTAAAACATTTTTTTCTATTACCTAAGAAAAAATTGTATTTCTATGCTTGTTTTTAGTCTTTTATGTTTAAATATAGAATTCATTTATATTTGGAACATGAAAAACCTCATAAAGACCATTTAATAGATGACTCAAAAATCATAGCATTTGGATCCCTTTGAAAAATACAAATTATAAAATAAAAAACTATGAGAAATAAAAATCCAACCTCCCACATAATTATTTAGATGAGACATGGGAAAGGAAAATTGTATTGTTATTAATGTGGCAGTAAGTGACAAGCATAAAATTAAATTTATTTTTTTTTATTAACTTCTGGGGAGAGCCACAGTCGCGGTGCTCAGGAGTCACCCAACTCTGTGCTCCAGGGTCACAGTGCTCAGGAAATCATCATCTGCAGTGCTGGGGGCCAGCCACATGCAAAGCTTCGTCTTTACCTCTCCAGCCCCAATGACTTTTTAAATATTGCGAGGTAATTTAGTCTTTTAAAATATATTACAGTATTACATAACTATGTTTTTCTGTATAGTATATAAATACAGTGGTTTCTTATTACCACAATACACTTTGATTAATATGAATTCTTAGAAATATAAGTTCACAGAACTCAGAGCATATAAGGTTCAACTGCTAATTAAAATAGTCAATCTTGCTGTAAATATGCTTTTTTTGTTTTATTTTAAAAAGTATTTCAAGCGTAACCTTGTCTGGGGAATGTTCTATTAATTACAAATTCAAGCTTAACACTGTCTTAAATATTTGAGTGACTAACAAGTATTCCAGTCCTTCTAATCTAAACACATTGCACTTCTCCACATTCTCTGAAGGCAACTATGGTGACATGGTTTGTTTGAACCAATAAAACATGAAGGGGAGAGTAGTATCTCATGCCAAGCTGGCAATTCAAGATTCAGTGTGTGGTGACCTTTGTAAACTCAATCCTGGGTTGTTTCTGAAATCTAGTACAACCTGTCTGCCTAAATTGTATGTAGGAGAAGCAAACAGCTATCGTGTGAAGTTTCATAGGTTTTAGGGATTATACAATTGTTCTTAGTTTAGGGACATAGATATAAGGGTAGAATAAAGACATTTGAATGTTATATAGACATATTTAAGTGACAGTACTTTATATTTAATCTAGTATTAAATCTGCTTCTTCATTCAACTGTGAACCTTTTAATATTTAGTTTTTATGTTTTCTTTTTAGCACAGCGGGTAGGGCGTTTGCCTTACAAGCGGCCAACATGGCCGACCCGAGTTCGATTCCTCCGCCCCTCTCGGAGAGCCCGGCAAGCTACCGAGAGTATTCGATATGCCAGACACAGTAACAACAAAGTCTCCAATGGAGACGTTACTGGGCCCGCTCGAGCAAATCGACGATCAACGGGAGGGCAAATTTTTTTTTTTTTTTATGTTTTCTTTTTAATATGATTTGGTATTTGGTAGTAACTAATATATGTTTTCTGAATAAGAACTATTTTAAAAGTTGATAAATGATTACTGATGCACTTAAAATTATAGAATTGCATTTTTATGAGAATTTTGTGGTATTCAGCAAACAAATATATAATTTCTATCAAAAATAGCAGTTGATTGGAAAATGAATGTAAATTACTTGTTTTGTAACTTTTATGCAATCTTAGAATTTTATCTGTCTCAATTTAATAGGGAGGCATAGATATATTGAACAGAATAGAGTTTTAAGTTTTATATTGTGAAAATAAAAGCATATATAGTGGCTGGTAATAGAAATAAGAATGAGTATATATAGCAATAAATAAATTTATTTTGGTTAATTATATTATTATCAATCTCTCAAGCATGAAATTGGAAACTCATTCTACTAAGCAATATTTCTCCATATCACTTCAAAAGAATAATCTATTAGGTTTAAGATGCTGTTAAAATATAATAACATTTTAAGCTAAAATGCATATTTTCCAATGAACAAAAATCATAGTTGTCATTTCCTTAAATTAAGATTTTTTTCTTCAAATTTTTGAAACACTTTGGGTCAGAAACATGGCTTAGAGAATGCTGTGTATGTATGAAATCTGGGTTTGGTCCCTGGTACTGCAAAACAAATAAACAAGCAAAACTTTTTACCCATTTCTAACCAAAATGCTCTTATTTGTTTTTCAAATGAGCAATTCTACAAATTCATGAGGCACTGTCATTTGGATGCTTCAATTTGTATTTGTAACAACCTGGAAGTACCCAGGGAAAACAGATGAGGAAAAAAGGAAAACAAACTGAAAGTGTGCTGCACATTTCATGCATTTGAATATTTAGGTTGCAATCTACATCTCTATGTTTATTTATTGAGTTTACTCTAGAGTTGGCTAGAGTGAAGCAAAGGACCTTTATGAAACGTACCTTTTAGTTGTTCTCAACCCTGGTATTTGTACTTGTTACATCTTACCATACCTAGATCCTTGCAAATGCAGTGAAATATATAATCAAACGAGGGTAGTTTGGTGCTGAAAAAATGAAATATATTCATTGGGGTCAGATAGAAGACGTCACAAATCAAGGCCTCAATTTTCCTGTAGCTTTCAATGATGAAGATTCAGTGTTTTATATAATATTTTCATGTTTGTTTGTTTTTCAATCTCCTTTTTAATCTCAGAGAAGTGTTTTCTAAAAATATTTTTCAAGGGTAATTTGTGAGAATTTTCATGACTTTGTGAGAAAGAAAAAAATTACTTAGCTAGATATTTGGAGAGAGTTTAATGGAGGATAATATTCCAAACTAAAGTTGGAATTAGGGAATTGAAGATGAATCTGTGCAGAAAATAGCAGGGATGAAAATTCTTTCATCTCAACAGGTGGGATGAAAAAATAAATGCAGAGAGGTAAATTGGTTAGAGAACCCAAAGAGAGAAAGTCATGAAGACCAAGAGTTGACAGGAATTATAAAGTACCTATCCATCGGTCTTAGCAGGTAGAAAGCTAGGTGCATAGATATTCTAACTTCATCTCTCCTCTCTCCCTTCTGATATTGGCGGTGTGTTCACTGAAGGAGGAAATGCACTCTGGTAGAGGGATGGATGTTGGAATATTGTATGACTGTAACCGACCATGAACAGCTTTATAAATGAATTTCATGGTGATTCAATTAAAAGGAAGGAAAAAAGAAGTCAATGTAGAATTCATTAACAATACAGAAGTTAGATTTTCCCACTATGAAATGAAACGCCACAACTCCTTCCTGACCTGCTTGCTGCTCCAACATCCCAGGTAAGGGCTAATATCACTAAGCCCATGTGAATGGGAGTCAGAGCTCAGAGGCAGAACACTCCACACCACAGCTCCTGAAGGATGTGAACTCATAAGTGGCCGCAGAACAAATCTACTCAATCAATTACATGCTACTCACGGTTATCTTCCTGTCATTCTGTGAGGATGGGCAGAGAAGACAGAGAGCAACCTCTAAGAGCAAACACTAGCTTAATCCCTCAGCACATCTTCCAGGAGTAAGCATACTAGAAAACCAATGAAGTAATCATGTAGAAACCCACCAAGCTCAATGAGTTAAAACAATATAACCAAAGACAAAAGTACCAGTAAGTCTTCACACAGTGACTTTAGTTGCTGAAACTATTCAACAAGTTCAAAGGAACAACATAGAAAAGTTAGTCAGCAAAGCACAGGTATGAGAATCGAAATTAAAAAAAAAAACTCTATCAGAAATAACAGAAATGAAGAACATGGAAGGTGACGCAAAAAAAGTCAACAGAAGATCTGTAGAAGTACAGAATCTGAGCAAAAGATTGAGGAGCTCCATGATGAGGAGGAAACTTCTAGAGAACACTGACAAGTAAATATAGTGAGTAAAGAAATGAACAGCATATCAGAGAACTATGGGATGAGCTCAAGAAGAACAACATCAAGAAGAACAACATAAGAATCATCAGATTCCCTAAGAATAGGAAGGCAAATGTGAAAAAACAATAGCTAGAGAAGTCATTGATAAGAACTTTCCAGAACTGAGGATTACATAAATCAACATCAAAAGGCCTAAAGGTCCCAGTGAAAAGAGACCCGATTAGGAAAGCTCCAAGATACATTATACTCAAAATGACAAAATACAAAGATTTAGACAATATTCAAAGCATCAAGATCAAAAAAGAAACATATATGTGTATAGAATATATATAGAAAAAATATAGAGAATATATATACACATATATATGGAAAAGACCATAAGATGTATTGCATATATATCAAATGAAACTTTACAAGCCAGAATAGCACTGTAGCACTGTTCTCCTGTTGTTCATCAATTTGCTCGAGTGGGCACCAGTAATGTCTCCATTGCGAGACTTGTTGTTACTATTTTTAGCATATAGAATACACCATGGGGAGCTTGTCAGGCTCTGCCGTGGGGTTGGGATACTTTCAGTACCTTTCTGGGCTCTCCAAGAGAGTTGGAGGAATTGAAACCGGGTCGGCCATGTGCAAGGCAAAAGCCCTACCTGCTGTGCTATCACTCACAAGTCAGAATATGGAAGGATATAGTTGAAAAAAATCAACAAAATGAACACCTTGCCAAGGATACTCTATTCAGCTAGATTATCATTCAGATTTGAAGGAACTATACAGAGTTTTATGACTGATAACAACTTAGAGAATTCACAGTGTTGAAACCAATTTGGAAAAAGCATTAAAAGAGCTCCTTTAGAGAACAGGAAAAACTTCCCATGATATGGCAGTGAGTATGACTCTCACTAATCGTGCATAAGGTTATCTTCTCGAGGGTAAGAAAGTTTAAGAATATAGCAATTAACACCACAAATGAACTTTAATTTATTTATTATCGGATAATTCTATTTGCCATTCTTTTCAGTATTTTTCGACCAAGTAAAATAAAATAAATTTTTTATATGCATGCCAAAGGGGAAAAAACCCAAAAAACTTCATTCAAGGCATGAGAGATATAATGATTACTTCTATAAGATCCAAGTAGGAAAACTTTAATGCAATGTATTTTATATGTCAGAGTTGAAAACTCAGTCATGTAAATGATAATAGGCAGTATACTATGTTGCTTTAAATTATTTTTTATTTAAATAGATTAAAAGCATACAGCAGTCAATCACTACAAATTGACTTTTGTTGATTTATACTCTGATGTTCCACTTGCCACTACTTTAAGTTTTGTTGGAGCAAATAATATAAAGTAAATTTGTTCTATGTCTGCCTAGGGTTGAGTGGGAGGGAACCTGGGAACATCAGTGGAGGGAAGGGGACATTGGTGGTGGGGTTGGTGTTGGATTATTCTATGCCTGAAACAACTCTATCATGAACAGCTTTGCAAATCATGGTGTCTGAATAAAGAATTAAAAAAAAGTTTTAAAAATATACATACTAATCCTAGGGGTGGGGTGAAATGGGTGTTAAATTTCAACTTCATGCAAGTCAACTATGTGATAGGAAAAAGAAATTCAACAAAGGCTAAAATAAAGCAAAACAGGCCTCATTAACCATATATCAAATGTCTCAATGCCATGACCATATGTTAACCTGGGAATCTGGCTTTTAGTAGATTTTCCTGCTAAAAAGAAAAGCTTGCTTACTTACAAGCTACCCTAATTCCTTCTCTCCCCTTCATTTTTACACTGGCATTTCTCCAAGCAGTTTTAACTTCCTTTCTAGAGTAATTCAGTGAGGTTCCTCAGATTGGTGATCAGAAAGTCTACGCTAAGAGTAAAATGTTAAAACTCAAGGACCTTATTAAATACCTCTGCCCACATGACCCTTTAATACAGCCTTATTTCAATGAACAGTAAAATAAAGAATGCTTTCATTTATGTGTCCTCAATGGAAAAAGTTGTTGCTCGTTGCATTTTCCACTCATTTTTGGTCACCTCTGGCCTACATCTATGCTGGGGACCTAAAATAAATCTTAGTTCGCCAGTGAATCATTTCAGGTTATAACTATATGAAAATCAGTTTTACCTAACATTTTCCTCAGAAATATCCTCTTTGATGTTTGGTACTTCTTTAATATGGGTGGTTCATTGGGGGATCTGGCTGTATTGAAAGATGGAAGTGTTCTGAGCTGGGCGTATTAGTATTTAAAGCATTTCATCAACTTATTAGATATCTAAATCTAGGACAAATCCCCAAATTATGTGAATCTAACTTCGTTGCTTAAGTTTCTCTGTAGGATATAATTTCTTTAAAGGCTATTCACAGACACAGGAATAAACAAAGATGCTCCCAAATCTCATACAGCCTTCAACTAACACTAGGGCACACTATTTCAGATTCACCATGAAGATAATTGTGGGTATTGCTATAGAGAGATTCAGCTTCAGAAATGCTATTGAAGTTTCTGTCTTTACGAACTAGGTATATAACCTGGGAAAGTGTACGCTTCATAGAGAAAAAGAAAACAGAGGTGTCCGTGGAAGTATATTGTTATCAACTTTGAATGAGTTGATGCAGTTTAAATGACTTAAATAGTATCAGGGCAATCATAGGCGTTCAACATGATCACCTCTACATAAAAGTCTTGGTGAATGTCTGTTTCCACAAACCCTCCCCTTGCCCCTTAATAGTCTTACAAAAGCATGCTAAATTGGGGCCCTTGAAGAATAAATAAGGAAGTTGTTGCCCAGTCTTCTTCCTGTTCCTCCCCTCTGATTCTTTTGTGCTCCTCCACACCCTCTCCCCCTCCTTGCCTGTTACCTCCCTCCACCCCACCCCTGTTTTAAGGGGTTTTTGTCTAGCAAAGGACTATAAAGGATGTTTAGTAGAGGAAGACTTGAAAGTGCCTTTTGGTGACAGTATGCATGCCAGGGGGGAGGCAAGCTGCCACAGAGATCTCAGCCAGCTGCCATGGGAAACTCATACCTGCATAATCAGGCTAGATGCAAGTCAAGAGCTTCCTTCCTGATGCAATGCGGGACTGGGGCTGAAGATGGGGAAGCCAGTGTTCAATCACAGCAGGAGAAGAGATGCACAGGGGGGAAGCCCTGGGGTTATTAACCCTAATTGTGATTGAAAGCCATGAAGGATTCAGTGGGGTTTAAGGGGCATGTGAAATTCCCCGACCTACAGCCTGCAAAGGAGAGCTGAGAGCAAGCTTAAGCTAGCCCATATTTATTTATTGGGGAGCTAGTTTAAAGGGGAACTAAACTGGTAATTAGACAAATAGTCAAAATGCCAGGTAAAAATTGTGCAGCTCCTCGGTAGGTCGCAGAAAGCTGTCTCAGCAACATTTCTTATGGGGTCATATGTGATCAGTCTGTGTGTTTGCACACCGTGCTCCCAAGCCAGCATGCTATCCATGTGCTTATTTTTAAATCTTTATGTATTAGGTCAACGTGTGCCTATTTAAGATTCCATCCCTCCCTCAAGAGAATACATAGGAAAGATGGAAGAAAAGTCTATGAAACCATTTAAAAGGGGAAAGGCCGAAAGATCAAAAGTGTGAATTAAAAGCGAAGAACATAACAAAGGAACATTTTAAAAAGTATACCCCCCTCCATTGCCACATAGGGAAGGACAAAAGAGTTTTAATTTATTTTCATGAATAAGAACTTAAATGCATAGGTTGAAAAGTTTAAATAGGAAGAAAATATGCTGATAACCATTTCCTTCCCAAGAATAAATATAGTTCATCTATTTTTTTCATCTGATAAAGGAACTTTGATGACCATCTGTTCATTGGATTAAACTAGAAAAGGGTATTACCTCAATAGTAGTAAAAGCAGCTCTATTGAAGGGCACTTGGAAAAGGACACAGGATGGGGAAGTTTCCAAGGGAAGCAAGATCCAGAAGGAGAAGGGAGCAATGGAATGAATACACAGGCTCCTTGGAGAAAAAGGTGAATGAGGAGTTGGATTTGAAATTCAAGAACACATGGGTCCTTGAACTCATTCTTTTTAACCATAGTTCCCAATAGCTGATAGAGAACGAGAATGAGAATGTGTTTGGGTAAAATACAAACAAATGTGAACAGGCTAAGGATACGGAGCTCCTTTAGCCCTTTCTTAATTAGAATGGTTCCAAGAACTCAATGGGAAACTTGATGTTCCATTTTAATTCAGCAGAAATGAAAGTTTGGATATCTGGGGTCTGTTTCCCTAAAATGCCATCAAATAAGTTTTCCTCAGAAGAGCCACAGGAGGGGACGGAGCGATAGTACAGTGGGTAGGGCATTTGCTTTGAATGCAGCCATATGGTTACCAAAGCACCATTAGGAGTAATTCCTGAAAGCAGAGCCAGGAGTAAGCCCTGAACATCACATATCCACACGAAAGAAAGAAAGAAAGAAGGAAAGAAAGAAAGAAAGAAAGAAAGAAAGAAAGAAAGAAAGAAGAAAGAGAGAAGAAAGAAAGAAAGAAAGAAAGAAAGAAAGAAAGAAAGAAAAAGAAAGAAAGAAAGAAAGAAAGAAAGAAAGAAAGAAAGAAAGAAAGAAAGAAAGAAAGAGTCACAGAAGGTTTTTTATCCTGCCATCACCTTAGTTTGGTGACTAAAGACCACAATTAATCTTGGGAAGAGCTGTCACCTTTTTACACAGAAATGTAGATTATTGATCATTAAAAGAAATCAGTGAAGGTTTCAGTGTCTGGGAAGAATCTCTTGTCCTTTACTAAGTCCTTTGCTTGTTTTATCAATGAGAGGTACCATGGATCTCTAGTGCCCAAATGACCTAGAAGAACGAGGTTTGGGAGTATCATCAAGTGTAATTTTAACTGAAAACACACATCATTAACTCACCTTTGACTCTCAGGGCAAAGGAGAACTAATCCTCTTTCTTAAAACGTGAAATCTCTCTCCTGCTTGATAATCCAGATCTCATAACACAAAATAAATATCCAAGCTCTTATAATTCTTTAGAATTTGCTGCCATGCAAAATCTTTATACATATGCTATTAAATTGATTTTTTTCTAACAATTGTGTTTGTTGTTGGTTTAACTTCTTTTGTCTAGCCCTAGAACATCTCAGAGGGGTGTTAGACTTTCCCCCCCGTGTTCCCCAGCAGATAAGGTGTAAATTGTAGTTTAAGCACTCTAATTGGCATCAAAGACAAATAAAGTTACACCTCTCAAAAGTCTTGTAAGAGAATGTTGGAAAATTGCACACATGGTTATAGTAAATCAGAAGATAACTTATGAAATGGAAGTGAAGTTCAGGGAGTGTCACTGGGTTCAAACAAGATTGTCTGTTCAACACAAACTTCCTAGATCAGAAAACACTGGAAAGATGATTCTCAGAATGGATAAACTGTTTGAAGGTCAATACAGGTGAGAACAAGGGATTCCTGGTAGGAGTGACTGCATCAGAAGACATTCAGAGCCAGGAAATCAACCTCAGGAACAGATGATAAAATCTAACTGAATTTTCAGACAGTGTCAATATAGCACAGCGGGTAGGGCGTTCGCCTTACAAGCGGCCAACATGGCCGACCCGAGTTCGATTCCTCCGCCCCTCTCGGAGATCCCGGCAATCTACCGAGAGTATTTGATATGCCAGACACAGTAACAACAAAGTCTCCAATGGAGACGTTACTGGGCCCGCTCGAGCAAATCGATGATCAACGGGAGGGCCTTTACTTTACTTTACTTTACTTCAATTATAAAGGAAGAACACTCGGGCCAGAGAGATCATACAATGGGTAAAACACTTGACTTCTGTGCTTTTGGTTTGGGTTCTATCCCTGGCACCCTTGAGTATAGGGCAAGGAGTAAGTTCAGAGCACTACTGATGTGGTCCCAAAACAACACAAAACAAAACCAAAAAAAGGAACTGTTAAAAATTGCTTCTAAAGAGTCAGAGTCCAATTATGTTTTGCCAGCTTCATAGTCTGTTATTCTATTCTATTATTATTATATATTATTATAAAACGTGCCTATATATAGATATTAATAATTCATATCCAAGGCATGATATTCTCTTTATCAGCAATGTGTGATATTTTATTTTTATACCATTAAGTAGTATCTTAATTACATACTTTAACACATCATTTTAGACCTCCTCAAGATCATGCTGAGTACTGTCTTTAGTGTTATAGTTAGTTCATGGTTTTAATAAAGTATTGAACAAGTTCAGACTTTCCTCTGTGCTATGGTTACTGTCAGTTTAAATGAGAACCATTTATTTAACTATTAGCAGACTTGCACTGTACCAAAAAAGAAAGGATTCCTGGAAAATCCTCCCTAACCCTGGTTCAGAGTTAAGCATGGTAGAAACAAAAAGTGTATTGGATAAAGGTCATCTTAGAAAACTTCTGTGTTGCACTATGAAACAAGCATGGCAGTATTTTATTAATTCATTCATATGTTGGCAAATACAATATGAGCATATATCTAAGCAGGTACTGTTACAGTTTCTGGTCCATTGGGTAGTGATCCATACTTTAAAGAAAACCAAATAAAGGGACGTAGATATCTCAGGAATTATTTTAGTTAAGGTCCTGGGAGTAGACAAAGTAAAGAATGTAGGATTTATAGCAACAAGTACTCAGTTAATTAAAAAAAAGGAGAGAAGATAAATCAAAGAATGCAATGACTGAGAGATATTGCTGACTATACTAGGATGAGAATTCATGTGTCTTCCAAATCTTAGTCAATGGTTGCTAAATACTCATTGAATAATCATGCAAAGAGAGGATCCAGAGGAAAGTGGCTACTTGGCAAGCTCAAAATGTTCAGGAAGTTTGAATGATGCATAAGGTTTCTATGTGAGATCAGTGGGGTAGAGTAGGGTGGAAATAAGGAGTAATAAGACACTGTGGAGAACAGTAATGCTGGGCTAAGCAGTTTTTCTTCAATTTCCTAGACAACAGGAAAACTGTGCTTGAATATGTATTTTATTCTCAGTACAAAATAAGACTATTGAAAATCTCTTTATTTTTCCTCATTCATAATTTAATTCATTTAACCTTTTATGAACCATCTGAGACATGACAGGTACTTCCATAAGAGTTGTCTACCAGCTCTTATGGATAGTGATTTGTACTTTAAAGGAAAGTTAGTGGAACAAAACAAATGTCTATAATTTTTATTGAAAAAGAGAAGTACTTCCCCTCCTTTCCCTACAGTTCCTTCTCCTCCCTTCCTCCTGATTTTGAGGTCTGTACACAGCAGTAATCAATATTCTGAACACAGGGTAGGTATGGTCTAACCAGTTGTAGTTAATGCAAGCTAATCTTTAAAGGCCTACCTGCCCTTCGCCACTACAAGATCAAGATGACTACCCTTCAACATCCTGATGGATCGATCACATATTTCAGAAGGGCACTGGAAAAGATTATCCATGACTTCTCAAATTTCTTCGATAGCCACGTCCACCTGCACACATACCAAATTCTGCACAATGGATATGTCGTTCCCAACGTTCTCCCTTCTGAAATTCAACATTCCATTTCATCGGTAAAGAAGCGAACAGCACCCAGCCTAGACAAGGTCAGACCTGAACACCTGAAGAATCTGCCATTAGTACTCATAAATACAGTTACCCAGCTCTTCACATGCTACCTGTATGAACGCAAGGCTCCGTTCCAATGGAGAACCAGCAGGACTGTTCTACTGTACAAGAAGAGAGACATCCACGACATTGGCAACGCTTGCCCGAACTGCCCGTTGTCTGTTGTCTACAGGCTGTTCACTCGAGTCATCCTGAACAGGATTGGCAGAACACTAGATGAAGGACAACCATGCGAGCAAGCTGGTTTCTGAAAAAGATTCAATATGATAGACCATATCCACACAGGAACCAAGCTCATTGAGGTTTCTTGGGAGTTCAAGATGCCACTCTGACTAACGTTCATTGATTTAAAGAAGGTCTTTGATTCTATTGAGACTAAAGCAGTCATCAAAGTCCTAGCCAAACAGGATTCTCCATGAGCTGTATTACAGATTCACTACTAGGATCTCACTATTCTACGAGAAAGTGATCATCGATGTAAAGAGAGGGGTTTGGCAGGATAATACCATTTCACTGAAACTTTTCAGTGCCATCCTCGAGAACATTATGTGATGACTGGAATGAGAAGGATTGGGAGTGAAGACAGACAGTTGGCAACTGTACCACCTCTGCTTCGCTGATGACATTATTCTAATAACACCAAACATTAGCCAAGCGGCACAAATGCTGGCCAACTTCAGCCATGAGTGTGGAAAGGTCAGACTGCGGCTGAATCTTACCATGACAATGTTCATGAAAAGCAAACTAGTCCCTGATGTTCCATTCGGTCTCAATGGAACAAACGTCTCTGAATGCAGCAGCTATGTGTTCCTGGTCGAGAACTCAACATGACAAACGACCTGGCACCTGAGTTGTGCAGGAGGAAGAGAGCAGCATGGAACACTTTCAAGAGCATTGAAGAAATAGCTAAAGAGGATGAAGAACCTCTGGCTCTGGGCACATCTCTTTGACTTCACCGTTCTCCCTGCACTAACATACCTCAGAGTTGGGCCCTACTAAAACAGAATAAGAACTCTATTCAGGTCTCCCAAAGAAGAACTGAAAGAGCTATGTTTGGAGTATCACATTTCACTCAAGTGAGAGAAGGAATCTGGAGTTCCTATCTCCATCGACAATAGAGAATTAGGGATGCTGTCTCATTTGCCAAGGCATTGAAAATCAGATGGACTGGACACATAATAGATTTGAAGATGACCATTGGACTAGAGCTGTTATGGACTGGATTCCATGGGATGTCAAAAGATTGCATGGTCACCCACTTACAAGATGGTCAGACTTCTTTGTCAAGACCCTGAATAAATGGTTTGAGCGTCTTTGTTTTCCAGGAGTGAGCAGCTGCCATTGGGCTACACTAGCACATGACAGGGATGAATGCAAAGGTTGCTGGCATCCACTCGAGCAAATCAATGAGTAACGGGATGTCAAGTGATCAGTTGATCAAGTGAATCTTTAAAGGATAGATAATACGTGCCCACTTCAAAAGCATTCAAAGGCTGGTAACTGACACTTATCTCCAGAACAAAGATCATGGTCTAGGATAGTAAGTTGAGGAATTTGAGGAGTATGAGGACTCTCAGAAGTGCACAGGGATGCTGGGGAATCACCAGTGATTCTTGACCCAACTTCCAGAAGTTTTAATGGAAGGCCCAAGATCAGTGCTGTGAGGCCCTGTGTTGCCAGGGATCAGTGGCCACCCTAGAGGTACCTATGGGCCACTAGGACCCCAGCTATGAATTTTCAGAAGTTCCTGTGGTTTCAGGACTGTCTAATATCTGATAGATGCAATTTTATTCTATCATTTCTGTGATTCTGAATGGTGGCCCTGATATATTTTCAATATATTTTGTGTTGCCTAAAGTAATACCTCCTTATTCCCTTACAAAATCTACTCTTATTTATCCCTCAAGACCTAACTCAAAGATCATCTCTGCTTGAAAACTCATCTCAGCAATAGTAATTATTTTTTCTTCTTAGACCCAAATATTTCACTGAATGTTTTTATTGTAGATAGCTACCAAACTATCAGTTCTGTCACATTTCTCTATTTGTTTTTAATATTTATTTATTGGATCACTGTGGGAAAAGTTACAAAGCTTTCAGGTTTAATTCTCAGTCATACAATGATCAAACACCTTTCCCTTCACCAGTACTTATTTTTCACCACCAAGAACCCCAATATACTCCCTCCCATCCCTCCCAATGGCTGTGAGGCAGATGATTTCTACTTAACTCTCTATCTACTTTGATAACATTCACCATTTTGACAAAATGCACCACTATTGTTTAGAATTTCCACCCAACAATCAGAACTGCTGAAAAGGAATTGTGAAATAATTTGTTGTCTGTAGCTGGTTATGAGAACCATATGATGCGCAGCCGTGATAGTGGCCACGCAATTTTGGATTTCTGATATTTTACTTATTAAGTCTGGAGGGATTTCTGCCAAGAGCCAGGTAATTACAAAATTGGTTTCTGTGGCTCTGGAGCCATGGCCGTGCCAGAGAGCCGCTCGTGGGGGGCAACTTGTGACCTTGGTAGGGCGTGAAGCACATTTTTCTATTTCTGTCCTCTAAATTTGGCCACCCTAAAATATAAACTGAAAACTTTGTTAAACAAAGTGCACCTACCCTATTAGAGAGTATATTGAGTAAATTAATGGCTGAATAATTTTCAATGTCCCCTCAAAAGTCATGAAATAATTTCTGCATTTTTAATATTAAAATTCAGGGATTTTTAAACAAATCACAGACATGGCTAATACTTTGCTATTAGTCTTGAATTATTTTTCTTTTTGGGTCACACCTGGCGATGCTCAGGGATTACTTCTGGCTCTGCACTCAAGAATTACTCCTGGTGATGCTTGGGGTACCATATGGGATGCCAGGGATCGAACCCGGGTCAGCCACGTGCAAGGCAAATGCCCTACCCACTGTACCATCACTCCGGTCCCTAGTCTTGATTATTAATAATGTTCATTTATTAACACTGTGCCTGGCCCAAGAAACTCACAACAAATATTTCCTTAATAAATATTGACTTATAGAAAAGATTCTTTATTTTGCCAATTACTTTGTAAAAGCTTGTTTTTGTTCTCTAGTAAATCATTAACTATTAGAAATATACAATGTTTAGAAATAACTGGTTTCAAAATCCTATCACTTTAGCTTAAATACCCATGTCATTCATTTTCTTTTCCCCAGTAACATTGACTTTATTTCTTCATGTTATCCTTTTGTAATTTTATTGATTTGTCTCATCCTACACCGATGCTTCCACATCCTCCATCTGCTACTCAGGTTTCTTTGTTTTTCTCATGTTTCTAATCTAATCATAAATCCATTAATCAAAGAAAGGTCTCAGCTGATATTGTTCTCAGGATTCTTTGGGATACATGAAATTGATAATAGTTTAAAGATAATATGACAAAAAGAAGCACTTTACAACTGCAATTTCAGATGCAATAATTTAAACTCAACTATATGTAACAGGGATAACAGAAATATTTCTAAATATAGCTACCTTGTTAATAAAGCAAGTAAAGAAATTTCAGTACAGACTTGTTATCTAGGCTCATTTCAGGAGCAGGACACATAACTAAGGAGAATTTGAAACTACTGTGATAAAGTAGTTATCACTAAAATTGGATATTGTGAAACTGAAGAGTACTGCCCTCGTACTAAACTTAAGAAACTGAAATTCACAGAAGTTGTCAATTGTATGGATTACAAGTAAGACAATCTGAAATTGCACTTAAGCTTATTATCAAATACATCAACATACTGCAGAGTAAACTATTGAATTCACATAAGACCTCAGATTTGCCATCTAGGCAACTATGCAGTTATGCCCAAATAATAATGTCAATTTAAAATGTCGATAGTAGTGGAATACATATGACAGGATACATGAGAATCCTGTCACTTCTCACACCCAGCAGTTCTTGAGCATTGTGAATCTTTCCCACTGGAATCAAGATTATTTTTGTCATGGAGAGACAGAGGAGAGAAAAAGTCACTTGCCTAAACATGGCCAACTCTAGTTTAATTTCTGGCACCCATAAGGTCCCATGGCAGTGCCAGGAGTGATCCCTGAACATAGAGCCAAAAATTATCCCTGAGCTCAGTTGGTGAGGCCCCAGCAACCCCCAAACACAAACAAACAGGATTATTATTACATATTTTGTCAAATAAGATGATTTTTGTCAAATTGCAGTCATTTCTTTCTACCATGGCTGTTCAACACATTGGTGTATCCCATCTCCTGATATCTAAGTTGTTTATGACATTACAAACACACCCAAGCAAAGCAACAATGAGCTCACATTATGGTAAATGGGAACGTGAAGGAAATCTGCTTTTCTAAAAGGGAAAATTCATTTAAATTTTTTTCTAATTTAATCTAGAATAACAGAGAGAGAATAAGAGAGAATAGGAGAGAAAGAATCCGGAGCTCTGACCTCTGTTGATGGTCAAGAATCAGGGATGCTGTCTCATTTGCCAAGGTGTCAAAAATCAGATGGGCTGGACACGATATGAGATTTGGAGACAACCGCTGGACTAGAGCTGTTACTGACTGGATTCCACAGGACGTCAAAAGACTGCATGGCCGCCCACCTACAAGATGGTCAGACTTCTTTGTCAAGACCCTGAATGATTGGTTTGAGGCTCTTCGTGTTCCTAGAATGAACAGATGCCATTGAGTTACACTAGCATGTGACAGGGACAAATGGAGACATTACTGGCGTCCGCTCGAGCAAATTGATGAATAATGTGAAGTCAAGTGATCAAGGGATCAACAGAAAGAAAAGACAAATTCACTGCATACCCTTTATTTTATAAAATAACTTATGAATTTATGCTCCTAGAAAGATTTCTGTAGTAGCCATATCTCAGATTGAATTGACTTTCAAATTTTTCATTTCTAGATTAGACAACCTGTTTTATTAGTTATTTATGACTGCTAACTTAAAATTATTAACCAAAAATTACAGAAATGAAAATTACTGAAAACAAATTTATACTGAAAAAAATCCCCTGATGGCAACTGGGCATGGCTCTAAAACAAAAAAAAATCTATATTTCCCTAAATTTTGTTTAAACAAATTGAATCAAAATGGCAAACCATTAAAGACATATGAACAGATACTGTTTTCATTGTGACCATAGAAAAATGAAATAAGGAGGCTCTTCTGATACATTTAAATGTTCCATTGATGATCAAAACGTAGTGAATATTTTCTAAAGTATGTGTACTTAGCTATAAATGCTCTATATTTCTCCTTTGACCAATCATATAGTTGCCATGGAGATGCAACTGTTTCTTTTTGTAACATTAGTTAGAAAAATAACCCTGTTCCTTTTCCCTAGATGTTAATCAGATATATAATAATAAAAATACTGCACATTTCATTTATCAAAATATAAAAGTACATTAAGTTGAAGAAGAAACATGTTTTAAAGGAAATCAGAACAAACTGATTTCCTTTATTCAACTCAATCCAAACTCACAGTTCCAGAAGGCAGAATCTAAATGATGGACATGGGAGTCTCCCAGTGGACGATTCCACAACGAAATAGACCACATCATATTCAATTGATGGTTTTGCCTGACTGATGTCGCTGTTGTCCCAAAATTTCGAACGGGATCGGACCACCATCTCCTTCATGCAAAATTCTACTTCACAGAGCCGGGAGAAAGTGTTGCAAAGTTCAAAAAGAGAACTCCCAGAATGACCACCAACTGGGAACTCTTTGGTACTATTGCGTCAACATGGGAAGATGCCATTGTTGACAACATTGACGAGGAATACGATTGACTGGTTCAGCACCTCCATGAATGCGCGAGGAACACCAAGAGAGAGATAGCCACAAAAAATCGCCTATCTTCGAAAACTCTTGAGCTAATTCGCCAGCGTGGTTTGGCGCATGCCTCAGGCAACCGCAAGCTAAAGTCTGAGCTCGCAAAGCAGTGCAGAGATGCGATCAAGGAAGACCTCAAAGAGAGAAGAGCAGAAGTACTTGTAGATGCGGCAGAAGCCGGGAAAAGTATTCGTAACGCCCGCCTGTCCTTCACCAACTACAAGACCAAGATGACTGCCCTCCGACTTCCTGATGGATCCATCACATCTTCCAGAACGGCAATGGAGAAGATTATCCATGACTACTACTCAAATCTCTTCGATAGCCATGTCCACTTGCCGACATACCAAATTCCACAGGATGGATATGTCGTTCCCAATATTCTCCCTTCCAAAATCCGACACGCCATTTCGTCGGTAAAGAAACAAACAGCACTCGGCCCAGACAAGGTCAGACCTGAACACCTGAAGAACCTGCCGTCAGTACTCATCAATACACTGGCTTGGCTCTTCACTCGCTACCTGTCTGAATGCAAGGTTCCGTCCCAATGGAAAACCAGCAGGACCGTACTACTGTTCAAGAAGGGAGACATTCATGACATTGGCAACTATCGCCCGATCTGCCTATTGTCTGTCATCTACAAGTTGTTCACTCGAGTCATCCTAAATAGGATTGGCAGAACACTAGAAGAAGGACAACCATGCGAGCAAGCCGGGTTCCGCAAAGGATTCAGCACCATCGACCACATCCACACGATAACCAAGCTCATTGAGGTTTCTCGGGAGTTCAAGATGCCGCTCTGCTTAACGTTCATTGATTTAAAGAAGGCCTTTGATTCTGTTGAGACGGAAGCGGTCATTGAAGCCCTAGCCAATCAGGGCATTCAAGCCCAATACATCAGGATCCTCTGTGAGCTGTATTGTGGATTCACTACCAGGATCTCACCATTCTACAAAGAAGTGATCGTTGATGTCAAGAGAGGGGTGCGGCAGGGTGATACCATTTCACCGAAACTCTTCAGTGCCACCCTCGAGAACGTCATGCGACGACTGGAATGGGAAGGAATGGAAGTGAAGATAGATGGTCAGCAACTGCACCACCTCCGCTTTGCTGATGACATTGTTTTAATAACACCAAACATCAGCCAAGCGGCACAAATGCTGGCCGACTTTGACCGTGAGTGTGGAAAGGTAGGACTACAGCTGAATCTTACGAAGACAATGTTTATGAGAAACAGCCTCGTTCCTGACGCCCCATTCACTCTCAACGGAACGACCATCTCCGAATGCAACAGCTATGTGTACCTAGGTCGAGAGGTCAACATGACAAATGACCTGGCACCCGAGCTGCGCAGGAGGAAGAGAGCGGCTTGGAACGCCTTCAAGAACGTTGAAGAAATAGCTAAGAGGATGAAGAACCTCTGGCTCCGGGCACATCTCTTTGATTCCACTGTTCTTCCTGCATTAACTTATGCCTCAGAGACCTGGGCCCTATGCAAACAAGATGAGAATGCTATTCGGGTCTCCCAAAGAAGAATAGAAAGAGCTATGCTTGGAATATCACGTTTCACTCAAATGAGAGAAAGAATCCGGAGTTCTGACATCCGTCGATGATCAAGAATCAGGGATGCTGTCTCATTTGCCAAGGTGTCGAAAATCAGATGGGCTGGTCACGTAATGAGATTTAAAGACGACCGCTGGACTAGAGCTGTTACCGACTGGATTCCAGGGGATGTCAAAAGACCGCGTGGTCGCCCACCTACCAGATGGTCAGACTTCTTCGTCAAGATCATGAACGATCAGTTTGAGGCCCTTCATGTTCCCGGAGCGAAGAGATGCCATTTGGCTACACTAGCACGCGACAGGGACAAATGGAGACATTACTGGCGCCCACTCGAGCAAATCGATGACTAACGGGAAGTTATGTGACTAAGTGATTAAGTGAATCCAAATTATGTTGACCGGGAATTAAAAGAGGTAATTGTGGTTTTCAGTGTTTCAAAGAAGTAAAAATTGCCTGATAGGGAATGATGATGATCTTCTACTTCACTGTGTATTTCCTTTCATCTTTTAGGTTCTGTGAAGCAATACTTAATTTAAAGTTTAATATCTTTCTTCTGTTCCCATACATAGCAGATGGCCCAGGCAACTACCTCCTACTATATAATTCCTTAGTGACATTTATTATTCATCAGAAAGGAAGTTAGAAAACATTATCTTTCCAATTCCTAGCCTGCTTAGTCAAATTGATTAAGGAAAATATATTGTAGAGAGTAAAGGAATTAAACTTAAACCCATAAATGCATAATAAAGTTGAACCTAGTACCACCCATTGAAGCCACCCCTCCTGAATGCTCTTCAGCCACACATGAAATTTAGTGTCAAAATGTAACTCACAAGAAACAAATAGGCTGTGTATAACAGGGTTTTTCCCAGAGATAGTTTGCTTTGCACCATAGACATCTGTCTAGGCAAAGAAAATTAGGCTCTTCAAGCCACCAATCCGTGTCTCTAACTACAGGCCTAACTTACAAGGCAGAAAAAATTACTTGAAAGTTATGTTTATTTGCATTTGGAAACTCATTGTACTATTATACATAACATAAAAATTACAACTAACTCGCAAGAGTGGATGCCAGGCGAAAGGCTATTTCTGTATCAGAAGAAGGAAAGGATACACAGAAGTCATAACCTGATGACAATAATGAAAAAGCAAAAACAAACAAATGGAAGAACAAAAAAAATTCCCCCAAAATCCTTTATTCTTAATGGCTAACATTATAGGAACTTTGGTTGACTGCCAAGATTGAAAGAAATTCTGGTTTCAGACTAAGCTATATTTAATATTAACATAATATCATCAGTGCTCACGTGTTTTCCCTCAACCTTCATTTCCTGATTGTTTCTATTTTCAGACAGTGTTCTTGTCAAGATAACTTTAGGATAGCAACAACATGGAACCTGGGTCTTATTTACTTGGCAACTGCAAAGGAATATTTGTAGGTCCTCTACTTGCTCCAGCAAAAACAGTTGTGATTGCCTTTGACTGGATAAACTTTTTTCCTGTCTATTTTTCTGAATCAATGACCAAAACTAGGAGGACTGTTTAATCTGATTAGAGTAAGGTTGAGTCACATGCCTAGCTTTGAAACTCAAGGGAGAGTTACCATGTTTCCAACTTAATTTGCTTCAGATTGCTTTTCTTCTGACTCACAGGCAAGTTAACAGTCTGTTGTTAAATTCCAAACATTGGGAAATTTTCCAATGCTTTATTTTTTTGCTCTTCATTTATAATTATTCAATTGTGGGCAGAGAACATATTTTACATAATTAATCATTTTAAGTATATCTATTCTGGCTTATTTTTTAGCATGAAATATGATCTATCTCATTGAATGCTTCATATGTCTTCTACAAAAATATGTATTCTGCTATTACTGAGTGAGTGTCATAAATGCTAGTCTAAATTTTAATAGTTTAATAAATCTACAATATATTTACTTATTTTTACGTTTGCGGGCAATAACTATATCTGGATTTTGTTCAATTTTTTCATTTTCCTAATCTAGCTCTGTGCTTCATTTGATACATATTTAGAGGTATTGAGTACCTTTTAAAGTCATTGTCCTCCTGTTGTTCATCGATTTCCTCGAGCAGGCCCAGTAATGTCTCCATTTTGAGACTTTGTTGTTACTGTGTTTGGCATATCGAATACATCACGGGTAGCTTGCCAGGCTTTGCCGTGCGGGCGAGATACTCTCAGTAGCTTGCCGGGCTAAAGAAATGACTCATTTTTCATTATGTCTTTGTTTGTCCTGTCCATATTTCTGTTTTGAACTGTATTTGATTCATACTAAGATAGCAACTTCAGATAACATTAGTAATACATGGAGGGGATGTGATGTAATATAGAAGCCAACCAATCTTGTCTAACAAAACATTAACACAGAAGGAGTAATTTGCATCAACAACTTAATAAAGCCTCAGACAATGATTTAACATCTTTATGGTGAGATGCAACAACTTTCACAAACTATCTTCTATGAAAATATTTTTTAATGACTCCATTAACCAGTTGGGGGTGTCAAGCAAATTAAAATCAATTATTATGGGCTATAAGGACAGACTTGAGAAGTGGTTGGGAAAAATAGAAACAATGGTGGAGAGAAGTTTTGTGTGGTGGTATGAGAATGGTGTTAGAATATGAATTCCTGTAATAAATGATTATGAGCAGCTTTGTAAACCATCATGTTTAAATACAGTGGGTATAAAAAGATACATACATCAGTCAGCCAGGTTTTCTTATTGTGGTTTCAATGTCATTTCTTTATTACTTTAACTTTTAGCCTATCGATTTATTTTTAAAGTGAAGTTTGTTTTTGCTATAAACAGTATGTAGTTGGGGCTTACTTTTTTATTCAACCTGATAATAATATTTGATTTCAATTCAGTGTGTGTGTACCACATGCATTACAAATCTGTTTTGTTTCGTTTTGGGGCCATACCAGTGCCACTCATGACTTACGCCCAGCTCTGCATTCAGGGAACATTTCTGGGCAGGACTCGGGGGATCGTATATGGTGCCTGGAATTGAACTCAGGTTGGCTGCATGCAAGGCAAGTGCCTAACCTGCTCTACTATCCATTTAGCTCCCAACACATGTGTATTCAAATAGTAAAGTTTAAGGAGAAATGAGAAATTGTTATTTATGCTTCATGGAACTTGCAGTTAGATTTACACACCCAAGTTTTACTAAAATTAAAATTTAAAGGTGACTAAATTGAATGCCTTACCTTGATTTTTGAAATATCATTCAAAAAAGAAGAACCCAATATTATAGGGTCCAGGGTCATACCTCAAGTGGTAGAGCATGTACGCACTGGGTTCTATCCTCTGCACCACATAAACTCTTCAGCACCAAAAGCTGAGTTTTTAGGAGTTGCCTGAGGACCCTGAAGGACTTTATTAGAATGTCTACACTGGTAGACGTTCTAATAAAAAGTATGCATTTAGTTTATTAGTTGTATTAACCAAATTTCATAAGTGTGGAGTATGGTAATTGTATTAAGATAAGAGTAACTTTGGATATGTTGAATGTAAAAAGTAGTATTTGGAAAGATTTTAGAGAAAGGAATGCAATAAGTCCATGGGAGATGAATTAATGAATGAAGTTTTACAATAAAGATAGGAACCAAGGATATGGGAGAGGGGTTATGGTCCATGCCACACATTCTCCTGACCTCAGTTCTGTGACTGACATCATATTCGACTCTCCCCTATCAACATCGCTAGGTGTACTTCTGGAGAGTTCCAAGTATTTCTGGGGTGTCCCTGATGATAACAGCAGAGCAAGTCTTGAGCAGTATCACATTCTTAGATTACAGCATTCAATCTCAAGCCAGGCTGACCTTAGCCACATGTGCATACCTCCTCCCTTCTAAAGTAAACAACCTCAAAATATTCGAATAATCAAAGACATATTTTCATGCCTTATACCATGCTCTTGTAATCATGGAGGATAAACATTCCATGAGCTATTACTTATGATACAGGTCAGCTATGGTTCCCTTACTAATGTTCAACAAAATCATTTCTAAATGCTGTAGAAGTCCTTCATTTTCTTATAATTTTTCCTAACTTTAGTTACTCTTCCTCCCATACCACAGAAACTCAAGCCCCCTATTCCTCACCTTTGCAGACTTTTTATATATGCTTTATGAATCTGCCTGAATTCTGTCCAATGCCAGCTAATTCATCTTTGATTTTAACATCTATGACTTTATCATTTTTATTTTCTTCCTTGGTCCCTTTCCAGGCTGTTGACATCTCATAATTTCATTGTTGTGGCACTTATGCAGCTGAGGTTTGTGCACTGAGGTTTCGGGAACTCTATGAAATTGTGGCTTCCACATTCTAAAATGCCTCCAACCATGCCTGTAGAGCTATATCCCTGAAACTCCACTCTATCTAGAATTTATCTGTTAGAGTCTTCCTAAATCATGAATGCAATTAAGGAGGAGAAATAAATTGAAACAGATGGCGCAGTTATGCCATGTTTCCTGAAGGAAGTGAAAAGATACAGAATGTCAACCCCTGCCTAGAAAACCATATTGACAGCAGAAAAGTCTCTATCATTCCTCTCCTTTCTATATTTCCATGATTTATTTTCTTCTTTTTTTTGAGGTGCCATGATTTACAATAGTAGTAAAGATAGTTTGATGCATATTTGGTTCCAAGTCCATGTCCATCAGCAGAGTGTCCACTTCTCTCCATGAATGTCCCCCAAACCCTTCCTAACACTCCCTCATTACTCCCGGGTTATGTAGACCAACTATAGACCAACTCTCCAGTTTTCTTGTAATTGAGTCTTTTCTGTCCTCTTACTCTGAACATGTTATTTTTTGTTTCAGAAATTGCTTTATATTTTTTAAATTTAGAATTTTTTCCCCAGTTTAGCTTTGGTTAACTTCTATTTTCAAAGTGTTATGGTGTAAGAGGAGAGTTGATATAATTTCTATCTTCTTTATTTTATGATGGTACATTTTGTGACCTGGTATATGGTTTATCATTACAAATGTCCCCTGTGCACTAGAGAAGAATGTGTACTAAACGTTTAGGGTGATGAAGAGCTTTAGATATATCTAGTAGGCCCATCTCTTCCACTTCTTTCTTTAACGTTAGTGTTTACTTGTTGAGTAAAAATTAGTTGATCTATCCAGCAGCAATAAAGGGAAGTTAAAATCTGCTACTATTGCATTGCTGTCAATAACTTCCTTCAAATTTGTTAGTAGTTAAATAGTTTGATGGTGTATCAATGACAGAGTGTGCATTCTCCTTGATACATTATCATACTAGATATCATATTAGAGGCTCTTTACCATGTTGATCTCTTATTCTTCAAACACTCTAATCACTTTTGTACTATTCCTCTTAAACTCATTTCATAATTCTCTAGTGTGCCATTCATTTATTTTCAAACTTTTTCCATAAGATTCATTCACTTGCTTTTTTGTCCGGTGCATCTATATTTGGCCCAGGACATTCCACATAGTCCCCTGAGCACTACCAAGGAGTGATTTCTGAGTACAAAGCCAGGAGTAACCCCTAAACACCACTAGGTGTGTCCCTAAAACCAAAAAACAAAATAGGAAAAAAGAAAAACTAAGACCATTCTTGTTCCTTATAACCATTTTTAATTTGAAGTCTATGTTGTCCAATGGAAGTATGGCCATCCCAGTCCTATTAAAGAAACTTTTGCTTATAAGATTGTTTTCCAGCTGTTGACTTTGAATGTGTTTATCCTGACTACTCAGGTCTATCTATCTATCTATCTATCTATCTATCTATCTATCTATCTATCATCTATCTTTTTCTCTCTCTATTCCACCTTCTTTCCCTCCCTCTCTCCCTCTCTCTATCCTTCCCTCCTTCTCTCTCTCTCTCTCTCTCTCTCTCTCTCACTCTCTCTCTCTCTCTCTATCGATTTGTGCCAAGACAGCAGTACTTGGAACTTTCTCCTGGTTCTATTCTTAGAGATCACTCCTGGAAGGGCTAGGGCATCATATGAGTTGACTGATACTGAACCCAGATCGACTGTGTACCAGGCAAATGACCTACCTTCTATATTATCTCTCTGATCTCCATGTGCGTTTCTTGTAGGCAGAAGAAAGTTGGGTTTAGTTTTCTGATATATCTTATCACTTTGTGACTCTTGTTTGATGAAGTCAGACCATCCATATGGAGTGAGCTCATTGTGATGTTAACAATATGAATCTGTATAAGTTGTGCATGTTTGTTGGATCTTTTTCTTTAAAAAATAATTTTTTATGTGTCCTAAAAATTTCTGTTTCAAGCTATGTACTTCTTAAATTGGTGCTTGTCCTTGAAGCTCTATAACTCCTTCAAATCTTAATGCTGCTGGTAAAATATTGAAGATGGCTAGAGGAATAAAAAATTTATTTTATTTGAACTTTTCTATTTTTTTTAAAGTATATCCTACCATTCTCTACTGGCCTGTAGAGTTCCATTTGATAGATTTACTTTGAATCTTATGGGAGTGCCTTTGTATGCAAGTTCCTTCTTTGATCTTGCTGCTTTCAATATTCAGTCTTTGTCTTTTGTCATTCTGATCACAATGTGTCTTTTCTATTTGAGTCTATTTTTGCCTTGCTCTTTGAGTCTCTTAAAACTGGATTCTTTACTTCTCAACTCTAGGAAGTTCTTATGTATAATTTCTTTGACTAGAGGTTCTTTATCATATTCACTTCTGTTTCCTCAGGGACATCAATAATTGTTATATTGTTTCTCTGAAACTCATCCACTAATTTTCTAGTGTGCTATTTATTTATTTTCAGACTTTTTCCATCTTCATTTGTTTCCTACAGTTATTTTTCATCTCATTCTGGAGCTCACTGATCTTTTCCTCAACTTCTGTTTTCTACTACTGAGGCCTTCCACTTACTTGATTCTTCAACCATACTCTGCCACTTCTAACTGTAGTTTTATCAGTTCTGTTCTTAATTTCTGCTTTGTTACAAAAAACCTGTGCATCATTTCTTGGAGTTATTTCAACATCTCCACATGGTGTCATGATAACCTCCTAGAGGTTAAAGAGCTGGTTGGAATTGGTAGAGTTTCCCAAGCCATTATTCTTCTCAATGACCTTGATGGGATTCTACATGATTTATCTACTGTGTTTTCTATGTTCTAATGGTTAATCTTTTTAGTTCACCCCCCTGGGAGTTCTCTTAGGGGTTAGACTGAGGGCTGTTCTTTTTCTTCCTTTCTGGTTCTCACCCAGAAATAGCAGGTATACGTGTGTGATGAGGAGAGTTTTCATGTGGTTCAGGGTATAAGCAACAATGTGAAACTATTGGTTTGGGATGTGAACAAGGAAGGAGAGGATCTGAGATGTGTATGTGGGTATGCTGAAATGACAGAGGTTGATAATGGAAGCTGCCAAGACAATGATGGAAGGGAGAAGAATCATCACCCTCTTCCAGAAAACTTCTGGGGCTGGCATCTGGGAGGTTAACCTCGCCTGCAAAGTTATCAAGCAAGCCTGGGATGCAGTGGTGGTCGTGCTCTATTTTCTCATCCTTCACATGGGCTTGAAATCTGAGATCACATTGCTTTAAGTCTCTAGCTAATCAAGTTCTGGTTTAGGGTCTACATGTTAGAGGCATTTCACGGGACATCAAAAGATCACGTGGACGCCCACCTATAAGATGGTCAGACTTCTTTGTCAAGACCCTAAATGATCGGTTTGAGGCTCTGCATGTTCCTAGAACGAACAGATACCACTGGGCTACGCTAGCACGCAACCGGGATGAATGGAGACATTACTGGCACCCGCTCGAATAAATCGATGAATAACGAGGATTAAATGATTAAGTGATTAATGTTAGAGGCAATTACTGGAAATTTATGAGGATTAAAAGAGATCAATTCTGCTCTTGTATGGCAGAAGATGGTAAAATATAAAAGGGCAGTGAGAACGTTTTCCACAAAATCTGAGGTGTGAGCCTCTTAGTTCATCTGCTTACTGTAAACTTCGGGCAGTGCTAGCAGTTAATCTCTCTGCTCCTCCTAATCTCCTGGGATTCTACAGGATTTCCTGATCTAATAGGCGATCTCTGATTCATGCCCCCAGAACACTTCCAAATTCTTCCCTGATTTTAGCTTCTTCCTGTAAAAATAGTGATTGTTTTTTAATATTTGGCATCTATGGTGCCAGGACATTTATTTCCTTCTTTCTTATTCTTAAATTTTCTATTCATGAATTTGAACTGCATGTCACCATTATCCACATTGCAGTTATGAAATGAATTCATCAATAAATATTTAACATGTATATTTGCATCTGAATAATTCTCAAATAAGTTGTGTTCTGCATTTGAGATAGGCTCCTTTTGTGAAGGACCAGCCCATGCATTAAGAAATGTATCATCCCTGACTGTTACCTGTTAAATGTGTCTTTGAGCATTTGAGAGTATTGCAATAGCTCAAGGACATTGAGGGGGCATCTTGGACATTTTGGTGGTTGTCAGGTACAGTAACTATGTACATCAAAATCATAACATTAACACTAGTGCAACCATCACTTAAACTATGGTTTTAGAAAATATCTCTAGTCTCTGGAACCACCCAAGTCATTATTCTAACCTGTATATATTTTAACCTATACAAACTCAGTTACTTTTAATCTTCTCAAATATATTTATGCTTCATTTTATTCACAAGAAGCTAATGTAGAATACATGCATATTTTAAAATACTAGTGTATTGTGTCTCCAGAAATGTGTCCCACCTCCGTGAAGCTATTCTCTAAAGCCAATAGTGTCAGTGTAGCATAAGTATAAGCATAGCATAATATGTAGTCTCAATAATCTCAGCCTGGTTACAGCTGATCAGTTATTTCCCATTTCAGGATTATAATTTGATATTTTAAAATTAAACTGTAATTGTAATTAGATAAGCTGCCATTTCTACCTACACAATAAGAAAACATTTACAAATTTCCTTTTTTTTCCCTTTTCTACTTAAAAAAAAAACTAGTTGGTATCTTTTTTCTTAAAGGTTTTAACCTCAGAATTATTTGATATGTTTGTTCTAGTTTTGTTGTTGTTTTTGTTGCTGTTGCTGTTCTTGGAGAGAAATAACATTTTGCCAACACTTTTCTGCTAAAAGAGATCATGGAAGGTTTGATTCTGTGAGATAACGCTGTGTCTGAATGAGTTTGTTTATGAGGAGTGCTTGTGAGACAGGCAGCTAATACCACAGAAGGCCCCACCACATGCCCCAAATCTCATTCTCAGACATGCTATCGATGAGTGTCTCAGGAATCCAAAGACAGAAGTGATGCCGGAGCTTTCGTAGTAATCTAGAGCAATTCAACCTAGATATCAGCTGAAGCCCTAAATCCTTTAGAGCTGGACCTCGGTGTCTCACACTCTAATCATCTCTATGGAGAAGTTCAAATTTTCTGGCAGTTCATGGGTATCTTCATGACAAGGCCAACTTTGATTCTAAATCTTGTCTCTGCGGATTCGTATCTTTTTTTTTTAATTTTTATTAGTGAGACACCATGAGGTACAGTTGTAGACTTACAAATTTTGTTCTTGGGTTTCAATTATACAATGATCAAATACCCATCTCTCTACTAGTGCCCATTTCCCACCACTACGGATCCTAGTATCCCTCCCATTCCCCATCCCCCCCTATCCCACCCTGCTTCTCTCTCCTATTGGGTGTTGTGGTTTGCAAAAGAGGCAATGGGTGGCAATCATGTTTGGTCTTTAGTTTACTTTCAGCATGCTTCTCCCATTCTGGGAAGATCCTCCCAATACCCTTTTTTTGGTGATCCCTTCTCTATCTGAGCTGCATTTTCCCCTAGTATGTGTGGCTGGCCTCCAAGCCATGGAGCAAAATTCCTGATACTAATCTCGGCCATTCTTGGGTGTTAGTCTCCTATTTTGTTACTTTATGTTCCCCCAGATGAATGCAATCTTTCTATGTCTCCCCCTCTCTTTCTGACTCATTTCGCTTTACTCTGTCTTGTGTGATTCCTTTTGATTGCTACAAATATCTCCTCATATGTACAGTGAAATTCACATGCCAGAGCAAAGTAGCTGTTTATTAGCTTTAGGGGGCACACTAAACTGTGCCCCTAACTTTGTTTTCACTTTGGTGGAGGCAGTTATACAAGAGGGTAACACAGTTCACTCCTGACTCTGAGCTCAATGATCACTTGAGTGGTGCTCAAGGAACCATATGTGGTGTTGGTAACTGAGCCTGGACCCTTGTTTGCAAGGCAAGCTCCCGACCTGCCATACTAACTCTCTGGTCTTTA
The DNA here is from genome assembly GCF_029834395.1 of Sorex fumeus. Lineage (NCBI taxonomy): Eukaryota > Metazoa > Chordata > Mammalia > Eulipotyphla > Soricidae > Sorex > Sorex fumeus. The sequence continues at coordinate 3,320,438 of NW_026606134.1, read as the reverse complement.
AACAATATTTTTTAAAATCGAACTACATTAAAATATGTGATAATTATTTTTCTCCACCAATCTCACTTTATGAAGGAGTAAAAACAAGCTATCGCATTAACTTCTCAGGATTTACCAAAGTATATGCAGTAAAAACCAACAAAACTGATCAGTTTACAAAAACAAGCATGCATTCCTCACACTACCTAAAGATTGAGTATTGTACTTAAAGAGTGCCCCAAAGTCTCCTCTCTCATATTTATTTTATGATGTTTGACATCAATCTATGATCATGTATAGGCTTCCTATCAAAAGCCCCTTCCTCTTTTTTACTTTGTGGAGGCAGTTATATAAGAGGGTAACACAGTTCAAATGAAGTATGTCTATGGTCATTCTGGGATGCAAAAAGACTAAATACTTGCATTGCTTCTAAAAGCTTCTGCTTGAGCATCATACCAATGCCACTCATATTGCATTGACTGACAAAAGGCACATATATAATTCCAAAGCTGTTGTCTGAGAAGTGCACCTTGCAATTTAACTTTTGTAAGAGAGAAAAAAGGCCAGATAGTCTTGAAGAAACCTACCACATTAGGTAGGATTTTGTATATTTCATTAGTTTTTTTGTTTTATATATATTGCATTTTAAATGTGTTGTTTTATTTTTCATATATATTTTAAACATGTATTAACATTTGAAAATTTCAATTTTATACAGAAAGTAAAATTTAACCATAAATTCAAAAATTGCTTAATCATGGGTCTAGAGCAATAGTACAATAGGTAGGGTGCTTTTCTCGCACGCAACTGGCTCAAGTTCAATATGTGGGATGCTATATAATACCACCAAATCCTACCAGAAGTGATTCCTGAGTTCAGGGTCAAGAGTTAGTCTTGAGCACTACCTAATGTGTCTGTGGTACCTATTCTCCCTCATAAACATACCACTTTCCTTTGCTTTTTTTTTTTTTTTTGGCTTTCTAAGCAACATTTCAAAATGTATGGTCTACCAACTATGAACTAGGATAAAAATTCTCTGGATGAATTTTGGTAGAACGATTCTTGGAATTAATTTCTTTCTTCAATGTATTTTATAAGCACTAGTCAGACTATCCAGGTTTTCATTCTTTTTCTTTTTCTATATTTTTTGGTGAGGGTTGGGGCTAGGAGTTGGGGTTACTTCCAGCAGTGCTACAGAGCTATTCCCAGGAGTCATCTGATGCTGGGGATCAAACCAGGAATAGGTATAGGAAAGGATCCTGAATGCTTGTTTTATCTTTCAAGTCTGTAGTTGGTTCTTTTGTTGTTGTCATCGTTGTTGTTTTCTTTTTGTGAGAAAACTTAAACACTGCAGTGAATGTTTGCAGACAACAAGTTAACATTTGGAGAGGTTTCCATTTAAATTATAATTTCATCTTAATCTGTCTCCCTCACTGCCATCTTCTGTCTCTCCCCGAAAAATAGAGAAATTTCATCTTCTCTACAAGTAAATCAAAGATCCATCATCTGCAACTAAATTGGCTAAACAGAGTAATCAAAGATTATCTTAATATTAACTTTGGAAGGTCAGATGTTGGTTACTCTCCTGATTGTTTTAATGTGATGACATAAAGATGTTAATGACCTTAATGGTTAATAATCTTCATGGATACTCTTGTATAGGCCCACAAATCCATTATCTTAATACTGATTTTTCCTACTACACAAACAATTGTTCTAGCTAAAATTTTAGCTGAATAATTCAAAACTGGCATTTGTCCCATGATCTCAAAATGCCACAGTGTATTCTGAATATAAAGAGCCGTAATATTAATTTAAAGCCCCCAGACATATGCCTCTGCTCACCAGAAAATCCAAGAACCTTCCAAGAGTGTGATGGTCACAATTCAAGTAGTCAAATTGCTTTTGTTGCTGCTACTTTTTGCTACTTAATTTTTTTCCTACATGGTTTAAAACATCTGGGGGGTATGTAAATCATTTAGCTGTTTTGGGTGGGTTATGTGGTTTACACAGGCATATTGTATGAGGGGGGGAAAACTTAAAGATAAAATTGGAAATGGGGAAATTTCATCCATAAAAGGAAAGCCTTACCGTCATTCTATGGAATGAGCACATTAATAATTTGTAACTTTCCCCCCACCCCATGAAGTCTTGGCACCAAGCAGAAATGCCAAATGCAATTTTCATAACCTATTTTTCCATGATTATTCATTCCTTAGCAGTTGGAGAAAATATTGTCATGTATGTGGAACAAAAAATTACTAAAATAAAAACATCTGGTAAAAATAGGCCAATATGTTAAGATCTAAAGGGAAGCAATTCTGCTTATTGTATTCTGCCTTTTCTTTGTAAACAATTATATTCTTCATAAAATTTCATATACTTAGTATAAGAAGTACTTAAAATGTTATAAGATCTCGATGAAATTATGAGTTCTGGTGCATTTTCTTGTGGGGAAACTGTCTGACAACATTTAATCATCACTTAATGTATGAAAGGGACCTAAATTCTAAGTAAAGGACGACATAGATGGAATTGCTGTTCCTGAGACTCTGCTAAAACTCACTGAATCCAAATTCAGACAATCATCAATGTCCTCTCTCGTTGGGGGTCAATTCAAAATGTATAGATCATGGCTGGTTAAATGCCACTTAATGGAACAAAATGCCGTTTCATAAAATTCAAATGCATTTATGGATTAAACTCTATGGTAACACAAATGCCTAGAATATCCGTGGAACTTTTTTAGAAAATAGATTTAAAAATAGAGGTAGTTCATGTGTTAGAATTTATTTGGAATGATTTGTAATTCAATTATATGTTTATCATTTAGTGGTTACTTAAAGTTTGTAGAGACTTCCTTATTTACTTGTAGAATTTACTATTTTTACTAGACTAAAGTTATAGCACAGTGGTAGGGCGTTTGCCTTGCACACAGCCTACACAACTGACGCGGGTACAGTTCCTCCGCCCCTCTTGGAGAGCCCAGAAAACTACTGAGAGTATCTTGCTTGCCCAGCAGAGCCTGGCAAGCTACCTGTGATATATTGGATATGCCAAACACAGTAGCAACAAATCTCACAATGGAAACATTACTGGGCCCGCTCGAGCAAATGGATGAACAATGGGAGGATAGTGACTAGAATAAAAACAAATACTTTAATAATTTTCATATGTTTGAAAACTTACCAACTTTCCCTTTGTAGCATACTTTCTAAAATATTAATTTGAAAGGCCACCATAGATGTGAAATAGAAGAAATAATATGAACTAGAAATTTATACTTGCCAGTTTTCTTGACTGCTCAAAATTCAATTCATCCCAAATGAGAATTTCATAGTAATAAAATAATAATTCTCTTGCTAGCATATGACTTAAACACATGCATTTCTATCATAAAGACAAGAAATACTGTGACTATGTCCAAGCAAGAAAATGCATATTTATGAAAAGAAGGAGACACCAGACAAGTCGTGCTTATGCCGCTGAAGAATCCTGTGTCTACATGTAGTTTCTGGGACAGATTCAGTCATATTGGGTTACCAGGATAATCAGAGCTAACACAGCAGCATATAAAAACCAATTCACCAAGTCTGTCATGGCAGAAGAAAGTGCCAAGGTCACTGACATTTCCAAACCTAAGAATAAGCCAAGCTAAAGTGGTTCTTTATGTTTTTCTAATGTAGATGATAAGGAATTTCTTTAGTCTTTAATGTAATTCGCATTTTTAAAGAATCTACTAGTTGTATACTATGATACTGATTTATTTTTACCGAGGCAATATTGGCTGGCAATATTGGCATTTCCTCATTACGGTAACCTTGGTTGACACATATGGTTGACCCTTCTTTTAGCACCCAAAGGTTTGTTTTAATTGTACATTGACTGTTCCCTTGCTGTGTTTCTTTATATACCACAGTAAAAGCAAGATAAGCTGGTACTTTCATCTATTTATATTTAAATATTAAGGCTCTGACATTGGCTTGTATTTACATGTTGAAGTATATTTACATCTTTCAATATTGACACGTTGAATTACATTGTTACCACAGCTCTTCCACCATCAAAGTGCCAATAGCAATTTACCTCAGGAGGCTACACATTTTCAGACCCCTACTCCTTCTCCCTTCGGTTTAGTGGTAGAGCCTATGGGTTTGTTTTTATTAGTCATTGTCTTTTCCCCTGGTTCTGTTTCTTTATTTATCATACATAAGATCATCTGGCATTTTGTTCCTCTCAAGTTCTTAATGTGATGACATGAGTATGTGATGAGTGGTTAAGAATCTTAATGCAAAAGGGAAAGGTTTCATCTTTGCTTTTGTCTGAGCAGTATTACGTGGTGTATATACATCACTTCTTCTTTTTCTACTAATTGTTTTGACACATCGGCTGTTTCCAGATCTGTTGAATTTATTGGGGCAACATTAATTTACAATAGTATACTTGCGTGCAAGTTTGTCCAAAGTAGGAATGAAATAATAAGATGTCATAAAAAGATGTTCTGATAAGATGTCACGCGGTCGCGAATGCGGCCGCGCGGTTCTGGAGGCTGGATTTTATAGTCTCTGAGTCTTGGCCGTTGATGGGATTACACGGCGCCAGGGGGCCAGGTGGTGGATGTGACCCCCGCCTACTGGAATTTGGAGGATCTGGGTGGAGGATGCTCGACTCCAATTCGAGTAGGCTTGGAGATCTCGGCCCCGGAACCCGCGTGGCTTTGTCCCTCTGCCAGTACCTTCATGTGTGCGGAGAGTGGTCTCAGCATGGTGGTGGCTGGTCCTGGAGGTCTTCGGCTGCCGGAGCCCTGGTCGGGGCAGGGAGGAAAGCTCAACCTGCTCCCCTCCAAGGGACCCCAGTGAGGAACAGCCAGGTGCAGGGGCTTTTGGACAAACTTGCAGGCTATCGAATGTAGCCTGCCCACAGGGCAGAGTCTGGCAAACTCCCCGTGGCATACCAAATATGCCAAATACCAGTAACAATGATGGATCTCATTCTCCTAAAGAGCCTTGAATATAATCTCAGGGCTAGGATGAAGGAGACGTTACTGGGGCCTGCTCGAGGCAATCGATGAATAACAGTATACTTGCAAATGTTTATGTTTTCAGGGTACAATGATATGACCCTAAGCCTGCCATTCAAGGGCCTCTGTCACTCTCCATAGGTTCCTTCATGTTCATGTCTTCCCACTACAGTAATCTTAACCCTTCTTTTAGCACCTAAAAGTTTGTCTAAATTGTAAATTGGCTGTTCCATTTCTTGCTTTCTTTATATATCATAGTAAGAGTGAGGTAAAATGGTACTGTCATCTTATATTTAAACATCAAGGCTCTGAAATTTGCTAAATACTATATGAGTTTCGATATAACTTACCTTTCACACAACCATATAAATGGTATTATGGGTTTTTCGCAATATTGAAATGAAGGGACTGTGAAGGTTAATAACTTCTAATTTACAGAATAAGAATGCAGAATAAGAAATTATAGAGACTGGAGTTGAAAATAGATTTTCTAACTTCAATATCCTTAGCTCTTGGCTGATTTGAGGGAGGTTTAATAATTTATGGGCAATAGGTGTGGAAGAATATGTTCTATGAAAGTACTAACACAACATAATGTCCCCCTGTGCAGTTTCCCAAAATCTAAAAATCACAACAATATGACAATAGCGTAAACAAACTTCACTAGACAAACTTCATCATTTTCATAGAACCTGATCAACTTTACTATCAGTTTTGATCAATGAAGCTAGTCTATGTTAGAAACAAATTATGTAGATTTTATTATTGTTTGCTATATGCCTGGGAGTATATAACACCTGTACATTTTCAAGAGAGAAAAATGGCCTTCTGTTTTCAATCACAACAGAGTATATAACACTGTATTGGAACTGTGCATGCGGATGTTAATGGGTCTCCTCAAGCAGAGATTGATTAGCATGACGTTTTCTGTTTTTCTTTTATTAACCAGCTGTCCTCAACTTTTTAATTATCTAATTCCTATACTACTCATGTGTCTTTAAATATGCAGTAAGACAGGATTATTTTGATCCAGTTTGCATGATATCCTTGTTGCCTCCAACTCTAAATTTATGTGATAAAATCAAATGCCCAGTAGTTAATATTAGGAGGGAGGCCCTCTGGGAGCTGACTAGATCATGAAGGTTGATTCCACATAAATAGGATTAATTCTTTTATTAAAAATAACATAAACAGTCACAGCTGGTGAGAATGTCAACTAGTCCAGCCTTTCCAGAAAGCCATATGGACATTCCTCGAAAAACTAGAAATTGAGTTTCCATCTAACTCCAGCAATTCTATTTCTTGGAAATACATGGAAGGATTAAAAGCAGTGTAGTAGAGACATCTGCACCACTATGCTACTGCAGCAGTATTCACAATAGCAAAAATCTGTAAACACCCAAATGCCCAAGAACAGATGACTGGATAAACTATAGCACATTTTTTTCATTTCATCTTCCTGTTATTCGTCGAATGCCTCGAGCAGGCCCCAGTAATGTCTCTTTCATCCTGACCCTGAGATTATATTCAAGGCTCTTTAGGAGAATGAGACCCATCATTGTTACTGGTATTTGGCATATTTGGTACGCCACGGGGAGTTTGCCAGACTCTGCCCTGTGGGCAGGCTACATTCGATAGCCTGCAAGTTTGTCCAAAGTAGGTATGAGATGATAAGATGGCATAAAAGATGTACTGATAAGATGTCGCGGCCGAAAATGCGGCCGTGCGGTTCCGGGAGCTGGATTTTATAGTCTCTGAGTCTTGGCCGTTGATGGGATTACACGGCGCCAGGGGGCCAGGTGGTGGGTGTGACCCCCGCCTACTGGAATTTGGAGGATCTGGGTGGAGGATGCTCAACTCCAATCCAAGTTGGCTGGGAGATCTCGGCCCCGGAACCCGCGTGGCTTTGTCCCTCTGCCAGTACCTTCATGTGTGCGGAGAGTGGTCTCAGCATGATGGTGGCTGGTCCTGGAGGTCTTCGGCTGCTGGAGCCCTGGTCGGGGTGGGGAGGAAAGCTCAACCCGCTCCCCTCCAACGGGTCCCAGCGAGGAACAGCCAGGCGTGGGGGCAGACTGCACTGTTCTCGTCTGGGAGCTGGATTTTATAGTCTCTGAGTCTTGGCCGTTGATGGGATTACACGGCGCCAGGGGGCCAGGTGGTGGGTGTGACCCCCACCTACTGGAATTTGGAGGATCTGGGTGGAGGATGCTCATAGACACAATGAAATATTACTCTACCTTAAGAAAAGATGAAATCATGAAGTTTGCTCTTACCTGGATCAATCTAGGGAGCTCCACACTAAGTGAAATTAGTGAAAAGGTGAGAGACGTACAGAATGATTTGAATAAGAAATGTCCAAAGTCACATGAAAAAAGTGTGCTACATCACTAATGATCAAAAATATGTAAAGCGAAACAATTAGATATTATCTCATATCACAAAGACTGGCACTCATATAAAAGAACAGAACAACCAGTGCTAGCACAGATCTTGGGAGAAAAGAACTCTCATTCATTGTTGGTGGGAATGCCTACTGGTCCAGCTATTTTGGAATACAACATGGAAATTCCTCAAAATACTAGTAACTGAGCTTCCATAGGACCCAGCCATACTACTTCTGGGTATATATCCAGGGAACCCAAAACCACAGAGCAGAAATGCCATCTGCACTTCTATATTCATTGCAGCACTATTCAAACAATAGCCAGAATTTGGAAGTAAACAGAGTGCCTGAAAACAGACAACTGGATAAAGAAACCATGGCACATCCACACAATGCAAAATACTATGCAACCATTAGGAAAAATGAAGTCATGAAATTTGTTTATAAATGGATAGACTGGGAGACTATCATGCTGAGTAAAAGGAGTCAAAAGGAGAGAGACAGAGACAGAGACAAAGACAGAGACAGAGATAGAGACAGACAGTGAAAGAGAATGTTTGCACTCATTTGTGGGATATGAAAAAAGGTATAGTATGAGATTAATGTAGGGCTGGGGCGATAGCACAGTGGTAAGGCATTTGCCTTGCGCGCGGCGAACCTGACTGACCCAGGTTCGATTCCTCCACCCCTCTTGGAGAGCCCGGTAAGCTACTGAGAGTATCTTTCCTGCACAGCAAAGCCTGGCAAGCTACCCGTGAAGTATTCGATATGCCAAACACAGTAACAACAAGTCTCACAATGGAGACATTACTGGGCCCGCTTGAGAAAATCGATGAACAATGGGAAAACAGTGACAGTGACAGGATGAGATTAATGTAAAAACAAGGGCCAGGAAGGCTGGTCCATGGATGGAAGCTGGCCACAAGTGAAAGGGTGGGGCAAGGCAGTTAGGAGAGAAGGCATCAGTAAGACAATGATATCTGGGAATGATCACTGAAGACAATAACTAAGTGCTGAAAATTGGTAAAAGGATGTACATTATAACCTTTCAGTATCTATATTGCATATCATAATGCCGAGAGAGAGAGAGAGAGAGAGAGAGAGAGAGCTGCCATAGAGGCAGTTGGGGGTGGGTAGAGGGGGAGAGGGCAGGTGGGTAGGGTGGTGGGAGGGAAACTAGGTACACTGATGGTGATAATTGTACACTGGTGAAGAGATGGGTGTTGGAATATCATATGATTGCAACCCAATCATAAACAACCTTGTAACTGTGTATCTCACCGCAATTCAATTAATTTTTTTAATTAAATTAAAGTCAGCTTACTTTCCAGTGGATAAAAAAGGAAATGCCCAAAACTAATAGAAGTGCAAAACAGGAGAACTGATCTTTAATAGGAAGCTTGTTGCTTTTGAGGTGAGGGACAGGGAAGAGAGCACTGCGATAAAGGTGGTGGGAAGCACACTTCAGAGAAGGGGAGGGGTGTCTGAAAGTGGTAGAATGTCAACCATAAAACCTTCTCAGTAACAGTGAAGTAAACTGGAGTGCATAAAATTGCTAACTAAAGTGCCTGTCACAGAACATGCTGAGGGTGAAGGGAATTGGGGACGATGGTGGAGAGTAGTGGACACTGGTGAAGGGGCTAGTGCTGCAACATTGGACGTCTGAACCTCAAACATGGATAACTTTGTAATTCATGGTGATTAAGTTGAAAACAGAAATCAAGAATAGGTCAGCTCTGAGGAAACCTAAAAAAGAAACAAACAAACAAACAAATAAATAAAAACAAGACCACTAAGCTGGCTGAGCTCTCTAAGCACTTCAGACAGCTGAAGAAACCATGGGAGAGTCAACAATAGTAAGAAGTACATACGCGTGTCAGAATACTACTTGGCTGTTGGAGAAGATAAAATCATGCCTTTTGCTGCTATGTGGATGGATCTGGGGAATAACGTGCATGAGTGAAGTTAGCCAGAAGGAGAGGGACAGATACAGAATGTTCTGCCTTATGTGTGAGATAGAAAGAAATAGAGTGAGGAAATAAGTATCCAAAGGCAACAGAGATGGAAAACTGGTCTTTAATAGGAGGCATATCACTGTACAGGAAATAAAACAGGGTGGTAGGTAGGGGGCATGGGAACATACTGGAGAAAAGCTGACTCAAGGATGTGATTCTGGGATGTTTTATGCATGAAATATTTCCATTATCAATACTGTAAATAGTGCAGCTAGAATAAAATTAAATGAAAAATGAAGTTCAGCAAACAATGTGTACTTGAACCCATAAATACAGAATTTGTAGGCATCATAATCTTGGATGCCCTGCTATTCAAGAAATGTGATATATATATATACATATATATTTATATATATTGGTTTGTGTGCACCACACCTGGCTGTGGTCAGGATTTATACCTGGTTGTGTTCAGGGACCATACTTGGTAGTATTCAGGGGGCCATATGTGGTACCAGGGATTGAACCTGGATCAGCTACATGAAAGACAACCAACCCACCCACTGTACTATCTTTTCAACTCCATAAATATTTGAAGTTCATGAGCTCTCAGTTATGGAATTTTTATAAACAGATGTTTATAAACAGATTTTTATAAATGGCAGCCCAAACAGACTGACATTTACATAATTTTTTCAACTTTTCATGTTAAAAGCAACAACTCACTCATTTGTAACTAGTATTATTTACTAAAATTATTTATTAAGCACATATATTTCACCAGGTCATCAGGTCTCCAAGATGAATATGCAAAATATTTGGGCTCAGTTTAGACACTTGGGAAATTTTGTTGAATTTAATATAGTTTATTTCACAATGATACAGGAGTGAGTCTCCACTGAAAAATGGGGTCATATAAAACATAAGGTTAATCACTAAGTAATGGAGTTAAAATTTAAGGTTAAATACCAAGCTGGTAAACTGCATTATGTAATTTTCTCACATAATAAGAATGGGTCATTAAGGATTCATCGCTTTCAAGCCTGCTTAACACAAACAACAATGAAAAAAGAATCTAAACACAATTTCCCATCTTTCAGATGGATGAGGTTAAATTGGGCAAGACAGCAAATAATGAGGGATATTAAGAAAGAACTCAAATCATCTAGTACATTAACGAGGTTGATGAGCAGTTAATACTGAAGATGTATCACTTCACTGCATGAACTCCTAACAGGCCAAGGGAACATATCCACATGTCTCCTCGTGCTCAGATAAAATCCTTCCTGGGAGGTCACCTTACTGATCACCTTACCTATGCATCTTTTCCTGCCCTGCCCAGCCCTCAAACTAACTCCGCAACCTCACAGCCTTCTTAGCTCAGATCCTTGTGTGGCTGGCAGGCTGGAGGTCCACAAGGTGACCTATTAACACTATGAGAGAAGCAGATCATGTGTCCAGGGAGTCACCCTGACCTGCGAACTAAGCTTGGCATTTTACCTGTGATGTCTTGCCTTATCCTCGAACATATCTCTAACACATGTGGCAAAAGAAAGGTCAGGAGTGTAACTGCAAAACTCCAATTAAATTTCCTGATGGCACGCAGAATGAGACAAGCTGGGCTTCTCAGGAATGCCCGACTTAAAATCATTAGAATGGGGAGGGAGTGATCGCACAATAGGTAATGCGTTTGTCTTGCAAGCAATCAGCCATCATTCTACCCTGTCACTGCATATTGTACCCCAAGCACTGTTAGGAGTAATTTCTGAACACAGCAGGGTGTGGTTAAAAAGCTCACTATAATTCCTGAAATCTTAAAAACTCTATTCTGAATGTCAGACTGTTATTTAGATACATTTTTTTCTCCATCATAGCTGCTCTATGGATCTGGTTCATTTAATGATAAAATGTCAACAGATAGGTGATTAATAAAGCATTTTCATCATAACTGAATCTTGTGTCCACAACAAAGATATTTCTATGGCAAATGTGTACTGAACTTTATCTGAGTGTGCTAAATGTGCACAGAGACTTTGTATAAACCTAAAATGTTCATTTTTACCAGGAACATACACAGGAAATTGAAACATTCTCTAGAAATCTTTACAGGTTACTTACTATTTCTATTTTCACTTTATCTGACACTGAGAAATGGAATTGTTTTTTATTTAACTGGATCTGAATAAGAAAAGTCAAGTAATTAAAATTTTCCCTATTGCTCTGCTTTATTCTGTAAGAGGCGAATTTCATCTGAATAGTTAGGCACACGTTATTTTGTTGGCCAATATTTAGTAACACCCAAAACCAAGAGTAGTCAAGAAAAAGTTCTATCACACTTAAAGAAATAGAAAGCACTTTTTGGGGGGTTGGGGGGTAGGGGAGCAAGCCTGTCTTTGCTCAGGGTTTCCTGGTTATAATGCACAGGGATTAGTCCTGATGTGATTCAGGGGACCATATGGAGGGCCAGGGGTTGAACCTAGGTCGGCCAAGTTCAAAGCAAGTGCCCTATTCACTGTTTTGTCACTCTGGCCCCTGGCATAACAATTTTAATAATTAATGGTAACATAATACTTTCTTGGTATTAAATGATTCTTCTTTAGGATTTTTCCATCACTTATCACTTAACTTCCCGTTAGTCGTCGATTTGCTCGAGCGGGCGCCAGTAACGTCTCCATTTGTCCCTGTCGCGTGCTAGTGTAGCCCAATGGCATCTCTTTGCTCCGGGAACATGGAGGGCCTATGGATTTTTCCATAAGAAAACCTAATTTGGGACCTCTTGTTCACTATTGATGCCTAGCCTACAAAAAAGAGTAAGAGTTAGTTATACCTCCCAAAAAGTTGGTTCTTTTTTTGTTTCTGTTTTCTATATATATAAATTCTATATATATAAAGTTTATACATTTTTACCTATTCTGGGTAACTGTTACACATCTTATAAATCCAGGTTAAAGAAATAATTTACTTTTTCAGGTTTCCTCAGTTATAAATTTTTCCTCTTCAATAATCGACTTCTGTGGCCGTGCTAGGTTCCTTTGCATCCTTTCACTAGAATGTTCCAATATATTAAACAACTATGTAGCTCTACTTCAAACATGTTGAAACTCAGAGTGGTAAAATAATTTTTCCACCATTCTCCAAATTCTGAAATCAGATATAAAGGAGTTACTTTGAGTACCATCTCTCTTTTAACCCTTCAAGCATAACTGATTCGAAGTTCTAGACACTTCATCTCTTTCACATTTCTCAAATTGACTAACTTTCCCCCTCAGAAGTCATTGCATCAATTCAATTTAATATCAATTGTCACCTGAATTACTCTTGCATTCATTACTTGGTCTTCCTAACTCTAATACTACAACTTAAAATTGTATATTGATAGAAAACGCCCTTCTTTTTTGGTACACATTATCATCATTCAAGGCCTGGAGCGATAGCACAGCAGGTAGGGTGTTTGCCTTGCAAGCGGCCAACATGGCTGACCTAAGTTCGATTCCTCCGCCCCTCTCAGAGAGCCCAGCAAGCTGTTGAGAGTATCTTGCCCTCATGGCAAAGCCTGACAAGCTACCCGTGGTGTATTCGATGAGCCAAACACAGTAACAAGTGTCACAATGGAGACATTACTGGGCCTGCTCGAGCAAATCGATGAACAACGGGAGGACAGTGACATGACAGTGATCATCATTCAAAATGTTCTTTCTTCCTTTGTGGGAAAAAACAGTATATAATTATATATTTTAAAACCTCTATCCCAAACCTCCAACATCACAAAATCTACTTTGCAATATCCACAAAAATTACTCTACCACAGGAAACCTCACGAAGGCCTTCCTAAGGAGAGAAAGAACAAATTGCCCAGGAAATTAGAATGCAGCAACTATAAGAGATATCATTTCCCACGACTAAAATGAATTAGCAGCAACAAACCAAAACATACAGATAATTCTCCACTAACACAGATAATTCTCCACTAACATGTGGCCAAGTCATTAGAATCAACCCTCTTTGTAAAGAGGGTACGAGGCTGAAATGGAACTTTGAGGATTCAATTTTACCACGTGATATCATTATAGATATTGTGTACATGAATTTCAAATACCTCCAAGTAATGGAAGAACTTGTTACATCTATAAAGATTTGAAATGATGACACTACTATGAGAAAACTAACAAATAGCTCGAAGCTTGAGGACAAAAATCTATGTAGTCAAACCACCTGTGTGATTCAAACGTGATGCTATCAGCAATCAGCTGTAATTCTGACTGTGCTATTTTCTCTGATTCTTAGTAGTTCAGTTTCTGTCTTGTAAGATGCAGACAATAATGTTATCTAGCAAGAAGGCAATGATGAGGGGTACACAAACATGCTCTGTGTCACTATCTCTGTCTGTCCCTCACCCTCTCAAATACACTCTACGTGTGTGTGTGTGTTTGTGTGTGTGTGTGTGTGTGTTCTCAATGCGAAAGAATTTTCCTGGAATATGTTTTGTATATAAAGTACCATAAACTTATTTTTCACCCTATATACAAGTTTACTCATTTTAGCTTGACCTCAAATTTCATCAGATAAGGAGAGGAAAAAGCCAATGTTGTTATCATAAGTTTATAATAATTTGAAAGAAATTTAGACATTCACTTCTTGAACATCTCTAAATTTACACTCTAGGAAATTGAGACTTGGGAAATTTATTGAGAAATTCATCCCTACTAAAAGGACAAATTGAAATATTTGGCCCAGAAAACTTTACTCTTGGTTTGGTGTGCTTTCAAAGGAACTATATTATCTTAGCAAATGTCCGTGGCATTTAGTATATTTTCTTGAGAGAAAATGAAGAAAAAAGACTGCTTTCCCTGAAGGAAACTCAAAGGAACCAATAAATCAGATGATTTATACAATAAGACATAGCAAAGAGGCTGAGATTAGAATTGCAAGCCATGACTCCTTCTCAGAAAGTTGTTTTCCTGCCTACAAAGTGATGAGCTATGACTTTTAGGGATAATATTCAAAAATATGTATCCTTACAAGTTCAAGATGAGTCAGAATCTTACTTTCAAATTTATGATCAACAAACACAAATTTGTGCCACATTATGTTCAAAATCCTAATACTTTTCTCTGTTAAACTGGTCTAAATATGAAACTAAGGACATCTTGCATAAGTTTTTCATTATTTTTGGGATATTGTACTTCTAACTTAGCATATCAATATGTAACTGGGGCAAAACTATTCTTTTGGAAAGAAAGGGAAGCTCATCTGTTCTATCTACTCTTAGGTTATTACATCAAGCAGAGGCATTTCCATAGCAAAAGTTTCATACCCACCAAAATATAGTAAACACTTGAAAATACAAACACAAATAAAATTATGTCAAAATCTGAACAGCTTCAAATCAAGAACAGAATTTGGGAGAAAGAAAACGTCTCACAAACTTAGTTTAAAATTTTACTGATATCTGAAGCATTTGCAAACTGTCTTTTATAAAATTGCTTTGCAGAAGATTAAGAAATGAAAAGTTTTAGATATTTTCTCTCTTTAGTATATACCTGGATTAATGAGTATCATAACATGAGTGGAAAGAATTTAATATCGGGATGGTTAAGGAGCTTCGTAATTGAGGAATATGTGTCTCCTAAAGTTAGGGGTTGTAGGAAACTATTTTTCCACCACCATCTATCAATCACAGTAAAAAGCCCCTCACACAAGCTACATTTGTCTCATCTCCTTAAGAATATAAACTGTAATGTGCAATGCTAAGTCAATATCATTTTCATGTCTGATTGTCTGTCACTGTCAATCTTGGGTGTTGGCCGAGAATTCACTGCCAATGACTTCAGCCTTTGCAGCCTTGTGCTTACTTATTACTAGAAAGAATAAAATCTAATGAACTTGATATGGACAAAGACTGCAAAGAATAAAATATTTCTTTCGAACTGTCGCCAGGCAACGGAACAAATGAGATTTATGGCAGAACTGGATATGTGATTTATAGTTTCGCTTGTTCTTCATTTAAAAGAGGAAATTAAAACCACACTTGCATATGATTCAATCTTTGATCGCTAGAGAATAGCTGTTGTGAATTAATTATTACAAACTCTATTACCCTTGTTCACCTCAGGTGCTGCATTCATTGAACCTTCCAACAAGTGTCCCATGAGAAAGGTAATGATTCTGGTGTTTTATTTTGGTGTTAAAACTAGTCAGTGAAATATATCCAGCATTTGGCATTTCACTGAGCAGTCCCATACTATTAAAGGAGTTAATTAAATGATCCCATGGAAAAAAATAATCAAAAGAAAGACCCAAATGAAAATCTTAGAAGTTTCCTACCAGCTTGGAGGATGGGAGTATTAATTCTTTTATCATAGCCATTCTTTCTAGGATCAAATGCTTAAGTTCATCTAGAGAAACATCTCAAGTTTGAAACTCTACTGGTTCTCATTTAATTCTATGAGTGTGGAAAATATTTATTTCACAAGAATATATGTGTTCTTTAGTTCTTATTTAAGGTCAAAAATAAAAAAAATTATATAAACATTGAAAGTCAGAAAACATACTTATGAATCATTGGGAAGATTCTAAGATATGGCAAACAAGGAATCTGTTTAAAAGATGTTAAAATAAATATTTTGTTACAACTTTAAAAGATACCATAGCTATGCAATTAATCATCAGAAGCTAACATTCTTTGAAGAGATCAGAAGACTACAGATGGTATCAAATAAAAAATCATAAAAGAAGACCGTCTATGGAGAGTTTGAATGCAACCGTATATTATAAGATTTCTCAGTTCAATTGAGTCTTTGAATCTGCAAACGAAAAATCAGTGATTGTGATAGAGCAACATAGGACAGATTAAATTAACAGAGGATGCTGCCTCTTAAACTATCTTTTGACTGGAAATGTTGGCACTGCCATTGCTCTTTGACTCTCTGTAGAGGTGTTTATGTTTACAGGTAGAAGAACAAACCTGTGAAGTACCAGAACAGTGGTGGAGACTTAGGATTCTTCTGATTGTTCGTGATAGAAAAATACCTCTGTAGAGCTGAAGCAAAACCAGCATGGATAGTGCCTCAGGTTCTTTCAAACACAAATGCATCTAGGACTTAAATAAAAATAACTGCAATTCCCTTTAGCTCTCTGTGCAGTACTCTCTTCCCCTCCATCCTCTCACCTCTCAGCTCTGCTCAGCAACTGTTCTGTTCTGTTCAATTCTAGACAAAACTTTTCCCTTGTTGGCAAAGTCAAGATCCTGAGATCCCAGTATTCACAGCTTAGTACAGTTGATTCCAAGAGAAAATGTATATCCCTTTCTTGGTATGTTTGTTAAAACCAAAAGGAATGTTGACATTGGTGCTGGAGTGATAGTAGAGTGGGTAGGGCACTTGCCTTTTGCACAGTTAATCCGGGTTTGATCTTTGGCATTCCATATAGTCGCACAAGTACCACCAGCTGTAATTCCTGAGTTCAGGGCCAGGAGTAAGCCCTTATCATTACCAGGTGTGACCCCAAAAAGCAAAGGAAATAAGCAAAGGAAGAATGGAAGGGAGGGAAGGAGAGAGGACAAGAAGAAAGAAAGAAGGAAGGATGGAAGGAAGGAAGGAAGGAAGGAAGGAAGGAAGGAAGGAAGGAAGATAGGGAAGGAAGGAAGGAAGGAAGGAAGGAAGGAAGGAAGGAAGGAAGGAAGGAAGGGGGAGGGAGGGAGGGAGGGAGGGAGGGAAGAAAAGGAGAGAAGGAGAGAAAGAAAGAGAAAAAGTGAAAGAGAGAGAAGGAAGGAAGGAAGGGAGAGAGGAGGGAGGGAGGGAGGGAGGGAGGGAGGGAGGGAGGGAGGAAGGGAGGGAGAGAAGAAAAGGAGAGAAGGAGAGAAAGAAAGAGAAAAAGAGAAAGAGAGAGAAGGAAGGAAGGGAGAGAGGAGGGAGGGAGGGAGGGAGGGAGGGAGGGAGGGAGGTCAACATTGATCTGCTTGACTCTCGCTCCATCTTTGGTTCAATTTCTGTGGCCAAAGTGGAATAAAATAACACCAAACTGAGCACTCTGCCCATTCTTACTCAAATTCAGATAGTCCAACATAATGAAAGTTGTCCACAGAGAAAAATTACCATACCATCTCCTAAGAATAGGAAAATAAGGGTGAGTAGGAAAAAAAAACAACAGATGTCCACTATAAGCAAATTAAGAAATGTTTGCCAAGTATATTACTTTTATATCATTGATAATTAAACTGCACAAGAAATATGAAAGACCTGCCAAGAAGAAGAGGTAAAATTATTAGTACATTTTCAATTATTGAGCCAATTATGCCTTTCAAATACAGTTATATATTACTGCTAGTTTGTGATACAAATGCATACACAGGCACACATAGATATATATGTACATACAAGTTAGCTATTTTAGCATATTTCATGGAGTTTATGACTAGAAGGGTTATATTTATAAAGCAATATCTTACTCAAGATCATTTTAATGTTAGATTGTAGCACTGTAGCACTGTCCTCCCGTTATTCATCGATTTGCTCGAGCAGGCACCAGAAATGTCTCAAAACAAATTGTGAGACTTGTTGTTACTGTTTTTGGCATATTGAATATGTCATGGGGAGCTTGCCAGACCTTTCCATGTGGATGAAATACTCTCGGTCGCTTGCCAGGCTCTCCAAGAGGGGCGGAGAAATCGAACCCGGGCTGGCCATGTCGGCCGCATGTAAGGCAAACGCCTTACCCTCTGTGCTATTGCTCCAGCCCAATGTCAGATTATTATGTTAAAATTCAATAAGAAACATAAGAATAAAAAATGATTGTTCACAGTTCACTAAAATATTTTGGAATTTTGTTTTATTCTTCTCTTTTATTCCAACTTTGTCCTTATTGGTATTTTTTTAATATTCAAACTTTATTAGGTCTATGTTTAATTTCTTAGTCCACTTTCTTCATTTAAATTATAGTAAAAACATTCTTCTTATAAACTTTTCATGGTAAGAATTTTAATGGATGTATAAAATCTCATCCACATATTCACATTTTTGTATTTTAAAAGGCATATCATGTTCGGCATATAATAGTTATAAATAATATTCCACTAATGTGTTCTTACCAAAGATTTGTTTTCTAAATTTCATATTGTTTCCTTAAAAACAGTCCTAGGAAGAGATAAAATTCCAGGTATTAAAGAATGTGTTTGTGAGGGTTGCCTTTTCTTTTCATTTTGTCATTGATTTGTTGATTCTTATAAAAACTTATCTCACATGTTAACTTTTTAAATTGCTGGAACATTGAACTGAACACTTAAATAAGTTAACAAATATGTTTGGAACCCGTATTAGGTGCTATAAATATTATTCTGCCAAGGGCAGGATAAGCTGGAGTAAAGAAATTATATGGAAATGGAAGAATAAGTAGGATCAAGAAAAGAATCTAACGTAAAAGCAAATGAGTATGAAAAAATGCATCACAGAGAGGAAATGCATGATTAACTTAGAAAATTACATGAGTTTAGAATGGCTAAAATCACAAGACCAGAGGGATGGATGATAAAGGCCAGATTTCAATTTATTTGCAGGAACCAAGGGGATTAAAATAGGATTCAATGAAGTTTTTACTGGGATCTTTCTACATTTTCAAATAATGTCCTCTCTCAGATCTTTCCCTTCACTTTGACAGAATTCTCACCTGATACAAAAATCAGAAAAATACTGCTATCGTAGAGTACAGAGGATGGGATGCAAATAGAAGAGTGAAGAGTCTTACTAAGTTGGATTCAGTGTCTAATTTAGGAATCAAAGTACAGGAGGGTGAGTATCATGGAGTTAAGCTTTCTTCTCACATCATAGAACACACCAAGAATTTCTGGCATTTGCCTTGCATGCGACCAACCCGGTCGACCTGAGTTCGATTCCTCTGCCCCTCTCGGATAGCCTGGCAAGTTACCAAGATTATCTTGCCTGCATGGCAAAGCCTGGCAAGCTACCCATGACATATTCAATATGCCAATCCCGGTAACAAGTCTCACAGTGTTACTGAACCGGCTCGAACAAACTGATGAACAACGGGAGGACAGTGACAGTGACAATGAAGTGTTGGTAAGTACTAGCTCACCTTAGATTAACATAATTTAAGGAGCTTGAGCATATTTCCTAGAAAGTAGACAAGGATTTGTGAGTGTATTAAAGATTTCTTTGTGTCACATCTATTCCAAAGTTGAGACTGCAGAGATTCATACCAGTCATGGGGAAAAAAGCATGTTATTTTTTACATTGAGCCTAGGGGCTACATTTCTTTAATTTTTTCTTCTCCTTTATGAGAGACGAAAAATAAGGCAACTATTTTAAATAGCTTTTCTCCAATGAAAAAGCCACCAAAGAATCAGTAGCAAAGGCAGAGAATCCAGATCTCCTGAGAGTATTTCATGGAGATTCTATACTTGCTTATAATTGGTCTTCCAGACTATTAAAATTTCGTCTTCTAATTCATGGGTTTAAGCAAATCTAACATTTATTCAAACCAATCTGACTCATGTCACTAATCTGGTGATGCTACCATGACATAGTGAATAAATTAAGCAGTTGTTCTTGGAGGATTCTAGTACACCAAGCAACAGAGACCAAGTGTGACTCTAGTCTGGAGTATAAATTAAATTTGTTGGTAGTCTCTTTTTTTTTCAGTTTGCTTGCTTTACTTTTTTACATTTCATTCCTTACAGTGAATATCACAGAGAATGAGCAGGGGAGAGGAAGAATGGGTGGAGAGTTTTTTTAAGGTGATGGACGGCACTGGAATTTTGTGGTGACTGTGGTGAGTCCCTATACACAGACTGAGGGTTTCAACCATGACACAAAAGTTCTATAATATTGTAAACCAATGTTAAATCAATATAAAAGAGAGAAAAGAAGCACTTTACTAACCCAAAATTTCTCCATGGAGGAATTTAATTCTATGAGTTCTGTTCTCACTGCGATCTCAGTTTCCCCTGGGCTTGTTCCATCCAGGCCTCATCTGTGGAGGAATGTAGAGCTCTCAAGCTTCCCTTCAAAGGCAGTGTTACTGGACACAGGAAGATATGAACAAATTAATGTAGCCTGCACATCTGTTGTTGCTAATTCACCTGCCAGAAATCCCCAACCATGTTACTATGAAATCCTAAGTCAGGAAGTAGTAAAAAGCAACATAGTGGTCGGGGGTGGGGGGGTGGGGGGGTAGGATTGAGGAATAAATGGATTTTTCTGGAGATCTGGGTCCTTTTTCTTTCTTTCTGCACAACTCATTAGAGAACTTAATTGAACCACTTTCCTGTCACTATCTCCCCTGTCTGTGAAATAAGGATAATTATGGCTGCCCTTTCCTTTGCCCTTTGATAACTTCACAGGGGTGTTCAGAGATGTTATGAAGATTAATAAGCCACATGCTTTAGAGAGCTTGAAGACTTCCACAAGGGAAAGAGCAGCAAATTAAAAGCCATGGCTCTGAAGACAGGAGGAGCCAGATAGCAGAGCCCAGTAACCAGATCCCTTGCAGTTCCCAGCTGTGGAGGGGATCTTTCTTCCCATGACTACCTGATCCACAAGGGATGCATGCAAAAGCCATCTTAAACCCCAGTATCCCTTACTTTGTCAATACGTCATCTAAATGGCTGGAGCCTAGAGTGAGCAATACACCTTACTTGTGTCTGAAGCAGGAGAGGATGTATGATTGGCAGAGACCCTCAAGCATGTTTCAATTCTGATTCCCAGAATCTGGGACTATGGGATCACATATGGCAAGAGGGTCTTTGCAGATATGATTAAATTAAAATTACTGAAGTGGTGAAAACACTCTAGGTTACATGGGTGTTCCCAAATGTAAGTTTAAGGACTCTGACAAGAGGGAGGCTTTTGAGAACTAGAATTTGTCATGCTGGCAATCACAGATAATACAAGGGAGTGCATCGAGCCCACACAGGTAGGTAGCCTCCAAAATGAAAGATAAGAAAATGGTGCATTTTCTTATGCATCCTGATGGCTACAGAGAAAGTGACACTGAATTTTCGACTTATGATCAACAGATTTGTCAAGATGCTAACTATTTAATTTTTAGCCACTTACTTCATGGTTTGCTCGAGCGGGCCCAGTAACGTCTCCATTGGAGACTTTGTTGTTACTGTGTCTGGCATATCGAATACTCTCGGTAGCTTGCCGGGCTCTCCGAGAGGGGCGGAGGAATCGAACTCGGGTCGGCCATGTTGGCCGCGTGTAAGGCGAACGCCCTACCTGCTGGAGCCCACTGGAGCGATAGCACAGCGGGTAGGGCGTTCGCCTTACACGCGGCCAACATGGCCGACCCGAGTTCGATTCCTCCGCCCCTCTCGGAGAGCCCGGCAAGCTACCGAGAGTATTCGATATGCCAGACACAGTAACAACAAAGTCTCCAATGGAGACGTTACTGGGCCCGCTCGAGCAAATCGACGATCAACGGGAGGGCCTTTACCTTTTACCTTTACTTCATGGTAAAAGAAAATTTTTGCAGCAATAGGAAACTGCAACCATAGTTATGGAATAATGGGTTGAATGGGAGACTTCCAAAAGATAGACTGATATGCCACCACTTGGAACATATCCACATGACTGTATTTGTGAATTTGTCTTTGCAGAGGTCATTACATACAGGTCTGGAAATGAGAATATTCTGAATCACCCAAAGAGTGCTCTGAGCACAGAGAAAGAAACTTCACTGGAGTAGGTCTAAGGGTCTGGGTAGCCTTTGATCATTATGAGAGAAGCAGAGAAAGCAAATATACTCTACCTGTTCTCTTTTAGCAGAGACTGAAATTTATACATTAGTATGGTGAACTGCACCATCTGCTCGCAATAAAAATGATATGAGAATGACTTTTAGCAGAGACTGGAAGAGCCTAATACTACCAGGGAACTAGCATGTGTGTGATATATTCCTGTGCCTCTTATAGAATACTATTTTGAAGCTATATGGCGAGTTTCTCGATGAAGGGTATATGATGATCATCACCCTGGATGTGTCAATATTGCCTGAACAGTATCGAGAGAGAAAGAGATTTTGACCACCCATTGGCAACTAGTTAAGCTAGAATAAGAAGACTGGTGTGAGTTATTTGAAATATATAGGATAAAAGTAAATCAGTTATTTCTGATTATATCTCATTTGAATTATGATCATTCAATGATTGAGTCCTGGTGAGATTTGATTTTTCAGAAAAAATAGTGTATTTTATGTATGCTTTCAAAATTTTACGTCAAATGGATGATAATTAGGCAAGTAACCATAACAGCTATCAGTCCAGCCCTAGCAGTAAACAAAGCACCGTATCGTAGAAATGTCGTGTGCCCATTAAATCCCAATTTTTCTTGTTTTCTCCATATGCAGATTAGTTAAGGTCCCCCCAGCTTCCTCTGCAGAGATCAGTGGCATCTTTGTGAGCAGGAGAGAGCAGTGTCAGTCCCAGCTTGACCCTTCCAATCTTTTGTCTGATGTTTTCTGCTCTTTCACCAGTAACAGAAAGGAAAGAAGAAGACCTCAGGTGTTCAGAAGCACAATATTGGATTAAAAAAAAACCTGCCTGAACTGAACCCAAAGACCCATGATATGACACATCATCACTGTGATATGAGAGGAAAAAACATCATTTATTATTTAGAGGCATTTGCCAGACAGATTGATTTTGTCTAACATATATGGGAGTGCCAGGGACTGAGGAATGAGTAACTCTCAGGGGTCAAGAAAACAGAGGTGATTATCCATCACATCTTCAAAACAAAAAATAATGATAAGACTTAGCACACATTTTATTATCACTGTACACTGTCAAGTCCAAACAATATCAGTGATAAAATGTTCTTCACATGTGGTAGAAAGAGAGTAAAAGACCAGCCAGAAACTGCTCTGTTGCCAAGGCCTCCTACTGGTAAATGCATGTATGATGGAGCTGAGGTGGGGAGAACCCAGTACCATACCCACTACGTCATCCAACGCACCACACACAACACATCATACCATACAATAAAACAGCACATGATGGAGCACAACATATGACAACACATCACAGCACAACAAAGTGTAGCATGCTTTTAGGACCCACTTAGCTGGAGATCTGCCATGACAGGCCAGAACCTTAGGCCTCTTCCAGGAACAAGAAAAGCAGAAAAAACAGATGCTTCTGTCACAGATTACATTCCTGGAATCAGATTAAGTCTCTGGAATGTAACTGTCAGGGAGGTGGGCTGGATGTTGCAGGCCAAAACAACAATAAAAATGTATGTGTACTCTGTAGGTAATAGAAATTTGCTGAATAATGCTGACTTACCAAAATAAAAGTCTAAGAATTTACTGAACCGAGTGCATGGGGTCCTTGTTGAAGCGTGCTGTATCGGGTGGATACTTAGACCCCAGCTAGCTGGAATAAGAAACCTAGCTATTATCAGTTCTGTTCTCTGTTCATGAGGGTGGTCGACTCCACACTCTAATAATGCCACACAACATACCACATCATCATATGCCACAACATGCCACACCACACCGCATATCCATACCACATAACTCAATGCACGTACCACAATACATCACACGAAGCAACCTCACAGCACACAATACAATAGCAGCCTCAGGATAGAGTTTGGCTCTGAGTTTCCATTCTGACAATTCAGAAATGAGACTCTATGATCTTTCCATATGGGTAGTGAATTTCATACTTAATTCATTGTGTCTTCTAAGGATCAAACGAAGCTACAGTTGTAAAAAATAAAAATCAGCAAATTTCATAAATATACAAGTAAATGCTGTTATAAGTATTACTTTACTTTTGAAATTAATCACACATTCCATGACAGAGGGTATTTTCTTTTTTTATACATGTGCGATCAATTTCACTTTATGAGACAAACTACCTATTTTTCACTCACTTAGATGAATAGATAGTAACGAGCAAACATGAAAGCCCAAAATGCTGGCCATAGACAAATGACGACTTCTTTTAGTACTGTATTGTTTTGGGAGAGGACTGTTTTACATTTCTTTAAATTCTGCCAAGAAGAAAAGATGATTAAAAGAAAACATTTCAAATGCTCTCCTTGCCTTCTTGTTACTTTGCTTCTGCATTCTGCACAGAATATTCTTTAAATATGCACTGAACAGGTCCTGGTGGCCAGATGAATGAGGCATGGTCCCCATAGAAACAAGGTCAGCAGCTTGAGGCTCTCACCTCCATTCAGAATTGTTAGTAATCAACATGGCCAGGTGCTCCAGCAGATGTGTGGATTTTCTGGAGTAATATGCAGTTTTTTTTAACTTGAAAAGTCAAGTTCGATTGCCAACTTTTGATATTGCCAAGCAGACATTGAGGAAAACCAACTCTGATTGTTTTACTCATGAACTATGAAACAAGATCAGGTCATAAAGGAAAAGAAGTACTTTCCTAACAATGAAAGATTCCCTGGAGAGACCTCTCAGATTTTATGAAACAAACACACACACACAAAATCACAATTTCTCTTATTTTTTTGCAGTCTTAACACTAACTTTTAAGCAGCCTATCTCCAGTTAAGGATCCTGAGCTCAACTCATCACTGAAATATCACTCTGGAATGGCCACGGGACGGGAGGCTGACTCTAGGATTCAGTCATGGAGTTCAATGTACATAGGGAGCCTTAGGGAGAGACTCTGACTCTGTAACATCCAGTGGTAAGGAAAGATGGTCAGAAAACTCTGCTCAAAGGACATTGTCCTAAAACTGATACATAAAACACTGAAAAAGTATTTATAGATAAGCTGAGGCATGGAAGAGAGGCATAGACTATTAAAATAATGAAGTTTCTCTCTACCACACGCATTACCTCTTCTCTTCCACATAAATGAAGATGTCATCTTCAGCTAAGTGATGTAAGCCAGAAGAAGAAGGATGAACACAGGGCGATCTCATTTATATGTGTTATGAAGAATAATTGAACAAGGCAGTACAATGTATTGTGGTGGGGGGTGGCAGTGCTTAGATCACCCTTGACCCCCAGAGTGCAGGAGAAGAAACTCCAATATGGAAAGAGGAAGTAAGAAGAGACAGATGGGAAGAAATGGGGGCAGGATCAAGGGGACTCAGGTCTTTGGTGGTGTAGAGGAGTGGTATAGTTGTATATCCAGATCCCTGAAACAACAACAATGAAAGCATGAGATCCAAACTTCAACAACCACACTCTGAATCATGCTGATGGGGTGTGGGAGAACCTGGGGACACTGGTGCAGGGAAATTAACACTGATATTGGATCAGCTTCTCTCCCACCAGTGTCTCCATCGGTGGTGGGATTCATGTTGAACCAATCATTTGTATCACTTGTATCACTTGTCATGCTATACTCATCTATTTCCTCTAGCATTTCCATTCATCCCTGTGGCATGCTAATGTAGCCCAATGGCGTCTGCTTGCTCCAGGAACACAAAGAGCATCAAACTGTTCATTCAGGGCCTTGGTGAAGAAGTCCAACCATCTCGTAGATAGGTGGCCAGGCATTATTTTGACGTCCCATGGAATCCACTCGGTAATGGCCCTAGGCCAGCAATCGTCTCCAAATCACATTATGTGTCCAGCGCATCTGATTTTCAACACCTTGGCAAACAAGGCAGCATTCCTGACCCTTGATTATCTACAGAGGTCGAAACTACGGATTCCTTCTCTCACTTGAGAAAAACGTGATACTCCAAGCATAGTTCCTTTGATTTCTCTTAGTCAAGCGGCATGAATGCTGGATGACTTCGACTGTGAGTGCGGAAAGGTCAGACTGCAGCTGAATGTGACGAAGACAATGTTCATGAGAAATGAACTAGTTCCTGATACTCCATTTGCTCTCTATGGAACGAACATCTCCAAATGCAGCAGTTATGTGTATCTGGGTCAAGAACTCAACATGACAAACAACTTGACACCAAAACTGCACAGGAGGAAGAGAGAGGCATAGAATGCCTTCAAAAGCATCGAAGAAGTTGTTAAGAGGATGAAGAACCTCCAGCTGTGGGCACATCTTTTCTACTCCACTGTTCTTCCTGCAGTAATATACGCCTCAGAGACCTGGGCCCTACGAAAACAGGATGAGAATGCTATTTGGATCTCCCAAAGAAGTTGAACCAATGTATGCCTAAATCTCAACGATAAAAAACTTTATAAATCATAATGTTTTAATAAAATACAAAAGGTTAACTCGGCCACCACATACAAAAATGATGAGGTGTATTACATGCTTCAAATTTCTATGTATTAGATTAAGTTATGGGGGTTACCAAATAAGGAGTGCTAGGAATTGAAGGGTTTTTTTTTTTTGCATAAATCTTCAATGAGCGAGGGTGATACTTTAGTTATGACAAGAATCCCCCACCCCCAACTACTCCACCACAGCTGACAAAAGAAGAATGGTAGGGATGCGATGAAAACTTGAGGTCCCAGCAGAGGAAAGTGATGTGAACATGTTCAGCCATCACTAGCTATTATACTGTCATCTTTATTATTTATTTTAAAGATACTGCTTTCCATTCAATTGTAACCAATTATTATGACACTTGAGGTCCAGAATCATCTTACATAATATTATAGTATTAATTTTAGAATAATTGTCATTTACATTGTCAATTGCCATGACAAACACTGAAGAGCAACACATTCTAAAATATTGTGGCAATGGCATTTTCTATCACATACTGACTGCAGTGAAGTAAAGGGAAAGAATTCAAAACTAAAGATGGATTCCTGTGCTAGCATAATGGTAGCCCTCTTTTGCTAGCAATGTGCATGCTGTTGCAATTTTAAGACATCTATATTGACATAGATAAAATTTAATTTTCAAACCAATGGTCCAAAACAGTTGTTTTAATCCTCCACTATCAGGAACTAAGATCCTGTTACACCTTCCTAATCTGTGCTGGAAGCTGAAGACTTTAGAACTATTAACAGAAGGAGAAGGCAGAGGAGGAGGAAGAGGAGGAGGAGGAGGAGGAAGAGGAGGAGGAGGAGGAGGAGGAGGAGGAGGAGGAGGAGGAGGAGGAAGAGGAGGAGGAGGAGGAGAAGGAGGAGGAGGAGGAGGAGGAGGAGGAGGAGGAGGAGGAGGAGGAGGAGGAGGAGGAGGAGGAGGAGGAGGACAAGAGAACAAGAAGAGAGAAAAACAAGAAGAGTCAGGAGAAGAGCCACAAGTTGAGGAACCAAATACAAGTTGAGATCAAAAAAATTATTATCTTAAAAGGTGACTTGAATTTAGATTTCCAAAATATTTTCATGAGATTGTTAATTCAGTTATTTTCAGACATTATATTGTTCTATATAAATGACTAAGATATGAGATGTTATATATCAAACCTCCTCTTTATCCTGTACCTGTTAGATACCAGAAGAAAAGTCAGACAATTTTTGCTAGATTCTACAGACTTAATTCCTGGTTTGTGAAAAAGATCATGCAAAACTGACTTGTATCGCTAATATAATGTCTAAGGGCCTTGATATAATGTAGATAGCTTAGAAGTAAAACAGAAGAGGCTAAATTCCTTGGCTTTTATTCAAGTGAGTTGAACACATATATACAAATACACAAACCTGCATATAGATATTTTATGGTGACTTTATTCATTATTGCCAAAACTTGGAAGAACCAAGGTGCATTCAGTAGATAAATGAAGACACAGTGATCCAGCCAAACTAGGCATTGTCATAAATAATACAAAAGTAACAACTAAGTGAACTATCAAGCTTATTTGGAAATATGCACTTGATAGCTGTGGAAGACAGATGAAATTTCAATGCATATTGCTAAGTGACAGACTGTACATTTTCAACTAATATTCTGGGAAAAGTAAAAACAGGGAGAGAGACAAAAATAATAACAGCGGTTGCCAATTGGTTAGATGAACGAGGGAGAAATACATTGGTGTTACCATCTAAGTGGTGTTTGTGAAAATTTCATGATTTCATCTTTTCTAACAATTACATAGTAGTTCATTATGTAGATATACCAAAGTTTCTTTAACTGGTCATCTGTTCTTGTGTACTTGGATTTTTTTTCCAAATTCGCGCTATTGTAAATAGTGCTGCAATAAACATACAAATGCAAATGTCATTTCTACTGTACTTTTTTACATCTCCAGGATTTGTTCCCAGAAGTGGTATTGCTTGGTCAAATAGGAGCACAATTTTTAATTTTTTGAGAAACCTCCATACTGTTTTCCAGAAGGGCTGAACCAGTCGATATTCCAACCAGCATTGAAGGGGAGTCCCTTTTTCCCCACATGCATGCCAACACTGGCTGCTTTCATTCTTTTCTTTGATGTGAGATAATATCTCATTGTTGTTTTGATCAGCATCTCCCTGATGATTAGTGATCAAGAGCATTTTTTTCATGTGCCTCTTGGCCATTCGGATTTCTTCTTTGAGAAAGTTTCTGTTCATTTCATCGCCCCATTTTCTGATGGAATTGGATGTTTTCTTCTTGTAGAGTAAATCAGTGCCTTGTATATCCTTGATATTGACCCCTTATCAGAATGGTATTGGGTGAATATCTTTTCCCATTTTATAGACTGTTTTTGTATGATGGTTGCTGTTTCTTTTGAGGTGCAGAAGTCTCTAGTTTAAGATAATCTCAGTTGTTTATCTTTGTTTCCACTTGCTTGATCAGTGGCATTTCATTTTTGAAGATATCTTTAACTTCAGTGTCGTGGAAGGTTTTGTCAACCTTTTCTTCAATGTATCTTATGGATTCTGATCTGATGTTGAGATCTTTAATCCATTTTGATTTGACTTTTGTACATGGTGTTAAGTAGAGGTCTGAGCCCGCATTTTTTGCATGGAGCTGTCCAATTTTGTCAGCACCATTTGTTAAAGAGGCTTTCCTTGCTCCACTTTATATTTCTTCCTCCCTTATCAGAAATTAGATTATCATATATTTGAGGGTGTCTGTGAAGACATTCAACCCTATTCTATTGGTCTGTGGCTCTGTCTTTGTTCCAATACCATGCTGTTTTAATTATTACTGCTTTGTAGTACAGTTTGAGGTTGGGTAAGGTGATACCTCCCATCTTTTTTTCCACCAAGAATTGCTTTAGCGATTTGTGGGAGCTTGTTGTTCCATATGAATATCAAGAGTGCTTGATCAATTTCTTTGAAGAATGTCATGAGTATCCTTATAGGAATCACAATGAATCTGTACAGTGCTTTGGGGAGTATTGGAATTTTGACAATGTTAATTCTCCCAATGCATGAGCACAGAATGTGTTTCCATTTCCTCATACTATTTTATTTATTGAAGTAGCATTTTGTAGCTTTCTTTGTACAGGTCCTTTGTCTACTTAGCTAAGCTGATTTTGAGGTACTTGATTTTCTGAGGCATGATTGTGAACGGGATTATTTTTTTCATCTCACTTTCTTCTCTCATTATTTGCATATAGGAAAACTTTGGACTTTTGGGTATTGATTTAGGGTATTGATTTAATATCCTACATCTTTACTATACAAATCTATTATTTCTAGGAGCTTTTTGGTAGAAGCTTTAGGGTTCTTTAGGTATAGTATCATATCATCTGCAAATAGTGAGAGCTTGATTTTCTGCTTTCCTGTCTGGATGCATTTCATATCTTTTTCTTGCATAACACTGCTATAGCAAGAATTTCCAGTACTATATAGAATAGAAGTGGCAAGAGTGGGCATCTTTGTCTTGTCCCTGATCTTAGAGGAAAGGCTTTTGGTTTTTCCCCATTGAGGATAATGCTTGTAATAGACTTGCGGTAGATGGCTTTGACTATATTGAGGAAAATTTCTTTAATTGCCATTTTGCTGAGAATTTTCATCATAAACGGTGCTGGATCTTGTCAAATGCTTTCTTTGCTCTATTGATATGATCATATGATTTTTGTCCTTTTTTTATTGATATGGTGGATTATGATGACTGACTTTCACATTTTAAACCATCTTTGCATCCCCGGGATGAATCCCACTTGGTCGTGGTATATGATATTTTTGATGAGTTGTTGGATTCTATTTGCTAATATTTCGTTGAAAATCTTTGCATTCACATTCATCAGTTATGTGGGTCTGTAATTTTCTTTTATTGTGGTGTCTCTGTATGCTTTCGGTATTAGGGTAATATGTGCCTTATAGAAACTGTTTGGGAGTGTTTCTGTTTCTTTAATTTCCTGGAAAAGCTTGAAAAGGACTGGCAATAGCTCCTCTTTAAATGTTTGGAATTCTAGTGAATCCATCTGACCTGGGCTTTTGTTTTAGGGAAGACTTTTGATTACTGTTTCAATTTCCTTGATAGTGATAAGTCTATTCAGGTATTCCATATCTTCTTGGATCAGTCTTGGGAGGTTATAGGAATCCATGAATTTATCCATTTCTTCTAGGTTCTCTTCTTTCGTGGCATACAGACTTTCAAAGTAATCTTTGATGATCTTTTAAATTTCATTGGTTTCTGTTGTAGTGTCCCTTTTTTCATTTCTGATTTGATTTATTGGGGTTCTCTCTCTATATTTCTTTATGAGTCTTGCTAGTGGTTTATCTATCTTGTTTATTTTCTCAAAGAAACAGCTCTTTATTTCATTGATATTTCAGATTGTGTTTTGGGTTTCCATGTCGTTTATTTCTGCTCCAATTTTTATTATTTCCTTCTTCCTGCCTGGTTTGGGCTCTTTTTGTTGATCTTTTTCTAAGATCTTAAACTGTGATGTCAATTATTTTTGTAGGCCCTTTCCTTCTTCCTGAGAAATGCTTGCAGAGCTATAAATTTTCCCTTTAACATTGTGCCATAGCTGTGTCCCACAAGTTCTGGTAGCTCATGTCTTCATTCTCATTTGTTTCCAGGTATCTTTTGGTTTCTTCCTTGATTTCCTCTCTTTCCTACTCATTGTTCAACATTGAGTTGTTTAATTTCCAGGTGTTTGACTGAATTCTCTGTTTCTGTGTGTGATTAATTTCTATTTTCAGTGCATCATGGTCTGAAATGACAGTTGATACTATTTCTATATTGTTGATTCTATTGAGGTATGTTTTGTGGTCCAGCACATTGTCTATCATGGAAAATGTTCCATGTGCACTGGAAAAGAATGTTTATTCAGTTTTGAGGGGATGAAAAGCTTGTATATATCTATCAGCCTTCTCTCTTCCATTTATTCCTTCAATGCCATTACTTCCTTGCTGAGTTTTAATCTTGTTGATCTATCAAGAGGTGATAGGGAAGTATTGAAATCTTGGACTACTACTGTGTTGCTACCAATGTCCTCCTTGATGTCTATTAGCAGTTGTTTAAAGTATTTTGCTGACCCCTCATTGGGTGTGTATATATTTAGGAGTGTGATTTCTTTCTGATGTACTTATTTCTTCATTATTAAAAAATGGCCTTCACTGTCATTTCTAATCCTTTTTAGCCTGAAATCTATGTTGTCGGATGCTAGTATGGCAATTCCAGATTTTTTGAGGGAGCTGTTTGCTTGAAAGATTGTTTTCCATCCTTTGACATTGAGTCTGCATTTGCTCTGACTGTTCATATGTGTTTCTTGAAGGCAGGAGAACGCTGGAGTTCAGTTTTTTAAAATCCATTTTGCCACTCTGTGTCTCTGAATTGGTGTATTTAGACCATTAACATTGAGAGATATTATTGTTATAGGGTTTTGTGCCATCTTTCTGTAGAGATTTGAGCTTGTAGAGGTTTGTCTTGTCTTACAGTAGCCCCTTTCATCCTTTTTATAAGGTTAGTTTTGAGTCTATGAGGTTTCTGTGCTGTTGTTTATCCATGAAATGGTGTATCGTTCCTCTGAGTTTGAGTGAGAGTTCAGCCAGATAAAATATTCTGGGTGAGGTGTTCATTTCATTGAGGTTTTTTTTTTCCCCACTATATCCATTGTCTTCAGGCTCAGACTGTTTCCTCTTATAAGTCTCCCATAAATCTAAGAGATGCTCCTTTGCATGTGATTTCTTTCTTTGACCTTGATGCTTGAAATATTGTGTCTCTATCTGAGGTATTAGTCGTTTTGATTATGATGTGTCTTGGAGTCCTTTTATTAGTGTCTCTGGTATCTGGTACCTTAAGGTTCCTTGGATCTGGATAACTGCATTCTCCAGCCCTAGGAACGTTTCAGCAGTGATATCTTTAACTGTTGCTACTTCATTTTGGTTGCCTCACTGTCCTTCTGGTACCCTGCCCAATGATTCTTTTTTTTTTCCCACTATTTAATTAATTATTTAAATTTATTTATTGAATGACTGTCAGAACAGTTACAAAGCTTTCAGGTTTTTTATTTATTTATTTATTTATCTATTGCTTTTTGGGTCACAATCAGCGATGCTCAGGGGTTACTCCTGACTCTGCACTCAGGAATTACCCCTGGCGAAGCTCAGGGAACCATATGGGATGCTGGGAATCGAACCCGGGTCAGCCGCGTGCAAGGCAAATGCCCTACCTGCTGTGCTATTGTTCCAGCCCCCAAAGCTTTCAGGTTTAAGTCTCAGTCATACAATGATCAAACACCCATCCCTTCACCAGCACATATTGTCCAACACCAAGAACCCCAATATGCCCCCCACCCCCCACCTCCTCATGCCTGTGAGGCAGATGATTTCCACTTAACTCTCTCTCTACTTTGATTACATTCATTATTTTGACAAAAGATGCACCATTATTATTTGGAATTTTCCTCCAACGATCAAACCTGCTGAAAAGGCATCATGAAATAATTTGCTTTCTATTGCTGGTTATGAAGACCATATGATGTCACGTGGCTTCCATGGCAGCTATGAGATTTGGGATTTCTGATAGTTTACTAATTAAGTCTGGAGGGATTTCTGCCAAAAGCCGCATAGTTTCGAGATTTTTTGTGTACCTCTGAGGCCATGGCCTTGGTGGCGAGCCATTTTGGGTGGCATCTCGTGGTTTCAGCGGGGCAAGAAGGACATGCCGATTCTGTCCCCATCCCATGAGGCTGCAGTTGCCCCGTCACCGCTAGCTCATACCTGGCTGTCCAATAAACTCTGAGGCAGCAACCACCATGCCACTGTGGTGGGTGGGGGGAAGGTGGAAGAGACAGACACCCTTTTCTTCCGGGGGGGGGGGCACACGGTGCCATAGGTTAATGCATAGTCCATTCACACTTTTGCCTAAAGCTGCTGGGTTCCAAATTAAGTCTGTGTGCCTCTGGGGCCATGGCCGTGCCAGAGAGCCACTCGTGGGGGGCCTACTTTGATGATTCTTATCTTGTTCCTCTTGAATTCATCCTCTAGGACTCTTAGTCACTCAAGCGCTGTTTTGAGGCCATTTTCAGTTTTATTTTGTTTCTTGTATGTATTCTGCAGCTCATCTTCAAGATCAATGATTCTGTCTTCAGCTCTTGTCATTCTACTGTTGAGTGTGCCACTGTGCTTTTAATTTCACCTACAGAATCCTTTATTAGTGACACTTCTGTTTGTAGCTTTCTTATTTCTGCTCTCATTTCTCCTTGTATGTTTTTGGCTGTCTGTTCCCCTGTTTCTTTAATGTCTTCATTTAATTTACTGGATACCTGTTCTACCACTTCTTCGAGCTTATTGAACATTCTCAACATTTTTCATCTCTGAATTCTTTGTCAGAGAGATTATATTTTTGGGAAGTCCCTGCTGAGAATTAGGGGTCTTTTCTTCATCTACTCTTCATAGTAGGGATCTGTGCTGTTTCTTCATGTTGCTGTTGTACTATGGAGGTGGGTCCCTCCAGTTCATTATGAGTGACCCCCTCTCACTGAAAGGGAGGACTCTAGATGGGCTTAGTCTATGGTGGTCTCCTTTTTCCCTTTGAG
The DNA here is from genome assembly GCF_029834395.1 of Sorex fumeus. Classification (NCBI taxonomy): domain Eukaryota; kingdom Metazoa; phylum Chordata; class Mammalia; order Eulipotyphla; family Soricidae; genus Sorex; species Sorex fumeus. The sequence goes on along the minus strand of NW_026606134.1, from coordinate 3,286,328 downwards.
AATACTACCTCTTATTAAAGACCTCAATACCAGACATGAATTCATAAGGTACATAGAGGAAAATGTAGGCAGAACTCTCCATGACATTGAAGCAAAAAGAATCTTTAAGGATAAAACAGCAATGACCATGCAAGTGGAAGAAAACACAAACAAATAGGACTACATCAAACTAAGAAGATTCTGCACTTCAAAAGAAACACTGACCAAAATAAAGAGCCCACAGAATGAAAAAGGATATTTACCCAATACCCATCTGATAAGGGATTAATATCCAGGATATACAAAACACTAGTAGAATTGTACACAAAAAAACCTCCAATCACATCAAAACATGGGGAGAAGAAATGAACAGAATTTTCCTCAAAAAAGAAATACAAATGGCCAAAAGGCACATGAGATAATGCTCCACATCGCTAGTCATCAGGGATATGCAAATCAAGACAACGAGATATCATCTCACACCACAGAGACTGGCATACATTCAAAAGAACAAAAGCAACCAGTGCTGTCATGGATGTGGGTAAAAGGGAACGCTCTTTCACTGTTGGTGGAAATGCCGACTGGTCCAGGCTTTCTGGAAAACAATATGGACAGTTCTTCAAAAACTAGGAATTGAGCTCCCATATGACCCCAAAATACCACTTCTGGGAATATATCCCGAGGATGCAAAAAAACACAGTAGAAATAAATGACATCTGTACCTATGTTTTCATTGTAGCAACGTTCACAATAGCCAAAATATGGAAACAACCCAAGTGCCATAGAAGAGATGACTGGTTAAATAAACTTTGGTACATCTACACAATGGAATACCATGCAGCTGTTAGGAGAGATGAAGTCATGAAATTTGCTTATAAGTGGATAGACATGAAGAGTATCATGCTAAGTGAAATGAGTCAGAAAGAGAGGGACAGACATAGAAGGGCTGCACTCATTTGTGGAGTATAGAATAACACAACATGGGGCTGACACCCAAGTAGATATAAAGGCCAGGAGAATTTCCTCATATCTGGAAGCCTGTCTCATGAGCGGAGAGGAGAAGGCAGCTGGAATAGAGAAGGGATCGCTAAGAAAATGATAGCTGGAGGAATCAGTCGGGATGGGAGATGTGTGCTGTATGTAGATAATGGACCAAACATCATGACCTCTCAGTGTTGATAGCAAACCATAATGCCCGAAAGTAGAGAGAGAGTATGGGAAATATCATGTACCATGAAGGCAGGGGGAGGGTGAGGAAGGGGGATATACTGGGGAGACTGGTGGTGGGGAATGTGCACTGGTGGAGGGATGGGTGTTTGATCATTGATTGTGTGATTGTAACTGAAACATGAAAGCTTGTAACTATCTCACGGTGATTCAATATATTTTTTTAAATAATACTACCTCTTTTGTTCTCCTTTGTGCCTCATATGAGGCCACTAATGCACCTTCAGCGGACGTGTTCTTTTACATTAACCTTATTCAGATTCCTGTGTTTACCGTTATTTTGGAGAGTTTGGAGAGTATTTTGATTGGAATAGGTTAGTGGACTATTGGCTTAATGATTTGGGATAGCCAGGCCATCCTCTTTAGAATTAGGTAATAGAGACTGAGATATGAGTCCAAATTGTTGAGAAAGGGAAAAATAAATGCAGTCACTGCAGCCCCAGAGGCCATGTCCACCGGGCCACTGTATCTGGGTGGGGGAGGGGCTGTTTTGATGCCTGTGTGAGACTCTCAGTTCATTTCCAATGCAATATTAAGATTTGTGGAAGTAACCCTTGGCCAGGTGCTCAGAGGGCACAGGTTCCCGGGGTCTGGTAGCTTGGTACGCTACCCCCAGAACCCATTTTCAATATACCAGGAAGCAAGGTTGTGATTGACAGTCAGTTATCAGTAAAGCTGGGTCCCTTGCCTGTTTTAATGGTGAAGCCTGAAACATAACTGCCAATACTGATTTTAAAGTGGGGTTTGAAAGGAGCGCTGTAGTATACAGATGCAGAATGTCTCTATTCCTTTCTTCTAAGAACTTCCGCACTGGAAACAAGCATCCCACAAAGCTCTTGAGTAACACATTTCTATAGCTTCTTTGATAAGCTGCCATGACATATAGAAGGAATTCTGCATCCCCAAGGAGTTCTAGATTCTGTCCAGTGGTAGTGAAGCTGGAGAGCTCAGAGGGATTTAATAAAAAATTTACCAAGCGTTGGAGGTGAGAAGGATCAATTCGTTCTACAATTTATTAGGACAGTTCTGGAGGTGCACCACTTCATTCCAACTTGCTTTTATTGATCAAGAGTTCAGCATTTCTTTTAGCCCATTAGCCCTGAAGGTAAGTGAGAGGAATGCCTGGGAAGACCCACATGGGTGCTACGTAGGTTCTAGAGACTTTTCCCCCTTTAAGTCAAGGAAGGACTAGGAAGGTCCTTGGGTTTTGTTTATTATGAGTGCAAAGTCCCTTAAGCAATAACATTAAGCAACTGTTTTGAAAAAAAGTACCTGAAAAATACAGGCATCATAAGACCCATGACTACAACTGGGGCAAAGTGTGAATATGGGAAGAGGAATGTGGGAAATAGGATAGGCAGAACTGATATTACTTTTTATTGGGGATGAGACCAGGAACAAAGGTGTGAAGGGTTACTCTTTATTGCCAAATTTAAATCAAAAAAATAATTTTAATTTATTTATAAAATCAATAAAGATTTTCTTAACTTTTCTCATTCTTTCTGCGCTGGAGCTATAGCACAGCGGGTAAGGCATTTGCCTTGCAAGTGGCCAACATGGCCAACCCAAGTTCGATTCCTCCGCCCCTCTCAGAGAGCCGGGTAAGCTACCAAGAGTATCTCGCACGCATGGCAAAGCCTGGCATGCTCCCCGTGACGTATTCAATATGCCAAACACAGTAACAACAAGTGTCACGATGGAGATGTTACTGGGCCCGCTTGAGCACATTGATGAATAATGAGAGGACCATGACTGTGACCTCATTCTTTCTAAATTTTTTTTCTGTAAGATTTATCTAATTTGTTAAATTTAATTCTAAAATTAATTTAATGTTAATTTTGATGGTATTATTATAGAATGATTAACAATATTAAATTTTATAAATTTCTTTATATTTTTAAAGAATTTATACAGCTTAAGAAAGAGAAAGATCGGTTTTGGAAAAAAATTTTTCAATTTTTCAATCAAAAAATTTAAATGATTTCTTTCATATGTGTGATATAGCACAACGGGTAAGGCATTTGCCTTGCGAGCAGCCTACATGGCCGACCCAAGTTCGATTCCTGCGCCTCTCTCGGAGAGCCGGGTAAGCTACCAAGAGTATCTCGCACACATGGCAAATATAAAATATCAAATAAAAATAGGGCCGATCTGCCTATTGTCTCTCATCTACAAGTTGTTCACTCGAGTCATCCTAAATAGGATTGGCAGAACACTAGATGAAGGACAACCATGCGAGCAAGCCGGGTTCCCCAAAGGATTCAGCACCATCGACCATATCCACACAATAACCAAGCTCATTGAGGTTTCTCGGGAGTTCAAGATGCCGCTCTGTTTAACGTTCATTGATTTAAAGAAGGCCTTTGATTCTGTTGAGACGGAAGCGGTCATTGAAGCCCTAGCCAATCAGGACATTCAAGCCCAATACATCAGGATCCTCCGTGAGCTGTATTGCGGATTCACTACCAGGATCTCATCATTCTACAAAGAAGTGATCATTGATGTCAAGAGAGGGGTGCGGCAGGGTGATACCATTTCACCGACACTCTTCAGTGCCACCCTCGAGAACATCATGCAACGACTGGAATGGGAGTAAAGATAGATGGTCGGCAACTACACCACCTTCGCTTTGCTGATGACATTGTTTTAATAACACCAAACATCAGCCAAGCGGCACAAATGCTGGCCGACTTTGACCGTGAGTGTGGAAAGGTCGGACTACAGCTGAATCTTACGAAGACAATATTTATGAGAAACAGCCTCGTTCCTGACGCCCCATTCGCTCTCAACGGAACGACCATCTCCGAATGCAACAGCTATGTGTACCTAGGTCGAGAGGTCAACATGACAAATGACCTGGCAACCGAGCTGGGCAGGAGGAAGAGAGCGGCTTGGAACGCCTTCAAGAACGTCGAAGAAATAGCTAAGAGGACGAAGAACCTCCGGCTCCGGGCACATCTCTTTGATTCCACTTTTCTTCCTGCATTAACATATGCCTCAGAGACCTAGGCCCTACGCAAAGAAGATGAGAATGCTATTCGGGTCTCCCAAAGAAGAATAGAAAGAGCTATGCTTGGAATATCACATTTCACTCAAATGAGAGAAAGAATCCGGAGTTCTGACATCCGTCGACGATCAAGAATCAGGGACGCTGTCTCATTTGCCAAGGTGTCGAAAATCAGATGGGCTGGTCATGTAATGAGATTTAAAGGACCGCTGGACTAGAGCTGTTACTGACTGGATTCCACGGGATGTCAAAAGACCGCGTGGCCGCCCACCTTCCAGATGGTCAGACTTCTTCGTCAAGATTATGAACGATCGGTTTGAGGCCCTTCATGTTCCCGGAGCGAAGAGATGCCATTGGGCTACACTAGCACGCGACAGGGACAAATGGAGACATTACTGGCGCCCGCTCGAGCAAATCGACGACTAACGGGAAGTTAAGTGATTAAGAAGTGAAGTGTGATATAGGGGCCGGAGTGATAGTATAGCCGTAGGGTGTTTGACTTGTGCAGCTGAGTCAGGTTCAATTCCTCCACCACTCTGAGCCCAGCAAGCTACCTAGAGTATCTCGCCCACATGGCAAAGCCTGGCAAGTTACCCATGACGTATTTGATATGCCAAACACAGTAACAAAAAGTCTCACAATGGAGACCTTACTGGGGCTGCTCAAGCAAATCGCTGAAAAATGGGAGCACAGTGCAGTGCAGTGTGATATAGGGAAACAGCAGGAGAACAACAAAAGGCCAAAGTCTTCAAAACAGGAGATTTTTTTTGTGTGTGTAGAACTGAGTTTACAAGGGAGGTGAGTGACTGGAAGGGACTATTGGGACACTGGTAAAAGTAAGTAGGTGCTCTGGTGATAGGTGTATATTGGAATGATACATGCATGAAACAATCATTAAAGCTACTATAAACTCCATATCTCAATGAAAATGTGGAAAGAGAATTGAAAGCATTGGAAGTGAGACAAAAGAAATGAGAGAGAGAGAGAAGATAGTCTTAATTTAAATGAATCAGGATCTATATAAAGAGTTAGGGGAGGAGGGGTGAGGAAGCCTGAATGAAGAAAATCAGACTGGGTCTTATCTAGTCCTTTGACAAAGCTTTTATTTTAGGCAGATTTTTTTCTATGTGGATACTTCTCTAATGAAAAAGTTTGGACAATCAGATTTTTTTTATTGAATTACTGTGAGATAGTTAGAAGGGTTCATGTTTCAGTTACAATCACAATCACACAATCAATGATCAAACACCTATCCCTCCACCAGTGCACATTCCCCACCACCAATGTCCCCAGTATATCCCCCTTCCTCACCCTCACTCTGCCTCCATGGCATATGATATTTCCCGTACTCTCTCTCTATTTTCAGGCATTATGGTTTGCAATAGACACTGAGAGGTCATGATGTTTGGTCCATTAACTACTTTCAGCACACACCTCCCATCCCGACTGATTCCTCCAGCTATCATTTTCTTAGTGATCCCTTCTCTATTCCAGCTGCCTTCTCCCCTCTGCTCATGAGGCAGGCTTCCAGATATGGGGAAATCCTCCTGGCCCTTATATCTACTTGGGTGTCAGCCCCATGTTGTGTTATTCTATACTCCACAAATGAGTGCAGCCCTTCTATGTCTGTCCCTCTCTTTCTGACTCATTTCACTTAGCATGATACTCTTCATGTCTATCCACTTATAAGCAAATTTCATGACTTCCTCTCTCCTGACAGCTGCATGGTATTCCATTGTGTAGATGTACCAAAGTTTCTTTAACCAGTCATCTGTTCTAGGGCACTTGGGTTGTTTCCAGATTTTGACTATTGTGAACATTGCTACAATGAACACATAGGTACAGATGTCATTTATTTCTACTGTGCTTTTTTGCATCTTTGGGATATATTCCCAGAAGTGGTATTTTGGGGTCATATGGGAGCTCAATTCCTAGTTTTTGAAGAACTGTCCATATTGTTTTCCAGAAAGCCTGGACCAGTCGGCGTTCCCCCAACAGTCAAAGAGCATCCCTTTTTCCCCCACATCCATGTCAGCGCTGATTGCTTTTGCTCTTTTGAATGTGTGCAAGTCTCTGTGGTGTGAGATATCTCATTGTTGACTTGATTTGCATCTTCCTGTTGGCTAGCAATGTGGAGCATTTTCTCATGTGCCTTTTGGCCATTTGTATTTTTTTCTATAAAGCCTTTATTTATTTAATTATTTATTTAATTTTTATTAGTGAAACACGATGAGTTATAGTTGTAGACTTACAAATTTTTGTGCTTGAGTTTCAGTTATACAATGATTGAGTACCCATCCCTCCACCAGTGCCCATTCCCCACCTCCAGTGCTCCCAGAATCCCTCCCACCCCCCCACTCCCCCCACCCTACCCCACCCCTGTGGCAGGGCATTCCCTTTTGTTCTCTCTCTTCTTTTGTATGCTGTGGTTTGCAAAAGAGGCATTGAGTGACAATCATGTTCAGTCTATGTCTACATTCAGCATGCTTTTTTGAGAAAACTTCTGTTCATAAACACGTGAGACTACATCAAATTAAGAAGCTTCTGCTCTTCAAAAGAAACAGTGACCAAAATACAGAAAGAGCCCACAGAGTGTGAAAGAACATTTACCCAATACCCATGTGATAAGGAATTAATATCCAGGATCTACAAGATACTATTAGAATTGTACAAGAAAAAAAAAATCCTTCAACCCCATGAAAAAAATGGAACAATCTGATCTTATACTTAAGGCATATACTTGAATTATGAGTACATTATGAGCGAGAGAGAGAGAAAGGGAGAGACAGCGATGGAGAGAGAGAGAGAGAGAGAAAAGAGAGAGAGACTGGGGCCAGAACAATTGTACAGTGGGAAAGATACTTGCTTTTCACGTATCCTGGCATTAATCCCTGGCATTCCATTTGGTTCCCTGAAATTCCCAGGAGTAATTCCTGAGTGCAGAGCCAGGAGTCATCCCTGAGTACCACCAGTTGTGTCCCAAAAAACAGAGAGAGAGAGAGAGAGAGAGAGAGAGAGAGAGAGAGAGAGAGAGACAGAGAGACACAGAGACAGAGAGACAAAGAGATAGAGAGTCAGAGAGAGAGAGAGAGAGACAGAGAGGGGGAAAGATGGAAATAATTACAATACAGCACACATCAATACCAGCAAGGCTGCGAAAAGTTGAATAACTATTTCCAGGAAAAAAAATTGACGTGAGTTTCAATTTGAAGCATTTGACTTCAACCTATAAGAAAACCAGAAAAAAGAATAAAGTCTCAGCATGTCCAGAAAAAGATTACAGTCTGAGCAATGATGTTTATATTAGAGATTGATATAAAGTCCCAGAAAGACTAGTGGTAAATTCTAGAACACTTAAGGAAATATGGTTGAAATAGAGACCTTAATGACTTAATGAGATACTGTAGCTGATAAAGTAGCTGTTTTTTTTTTTTTTTTTTCAGAAAAGTCCATTTTTTTTCCTTGTCACTGGAAAGCCTTGTAGAGTGAGTGGTGCATCACAGAATAACCCCGGAGACAAACACATATCTTAGAGTTAAGACAAAGGAAGAGCAAGGTAACATGAGCTGAGCAATGTGAATTTGGGTCTGAGTCCATAGTAATGGAATTTCAGAAGAAATATCTCACTTTCTTTACACTGACCTACATATTTTTGTACATATTTATTTGCCAAGGCATCAAAAATCAGATGGGCCGGACACGTAACGAGGCTTACAGACAACCGCTGGACTAGAGCCATTGCTGACTGGATTCCACGAGATGTCAAAAGATTGCGTGGATGCCCACCAACAAGATGGTCAGACTTCTTCGTCAAGACCCTGAATGATCAGTTTGAGGCTCTGCATGTTCCTAGAACGAACAGATGCCATTGGGCTACGCTAGCAAGCAACAGGGATGAATGGAGACATTACTTGTACCCGCTCGAGTAATTCGATGAATAACGGGGGATCAAGTGATCAAGTGATTTATTAAATATTTATTCTGATAACTTTATAACTATTACCCTATTGCCTAGAAGTTACCATTAGCTACTTAGGAATTAAACTCCTTCTTTATTCTAGGACAACCAATTGAGTGATGATAAATATTACTATGTAACAGAGGTTACTGACCTTTGGCTGTCTCAGGGATTATTCTGTGGCCTGATTCCTACATTTTTTTCTTTGTAAGTTCTTATAATCAAGATCTTTGAGTTAGACCTGTTCAAATTTTTTCATTCTTGATTATCTAAAACTTGATTAGCACTTCTGTTTGCTTTGTTTAATTTTTCATTGTCATGGAAAAACAATGCTCACTTCCTTAGTGATGGTAGAGTATGAGCTAGAAACCAGTTGAAAATATGAATTAAATTTGGGGTTTCTGAATCTGTTGCCCACTGCAGCTATGGATAAGGACTGTATGATTTCCTTCTTAGGAAATTCCTTGCCCCTATTTTTGTCTTTAAATGAAAGCAAATAGTAAGACTTTAATTAGCACAAATCCTGGAGAGGTGATGTAGGCCAAAAACAGTTATTTCATGCAAGTAATTTCATGTTCTTGAAGATTCGAACTGAGATAAGCACAGAATTTCCAAGGCATTTGCTATATCTTCACTTATCTCTCTTTTACTTAAATTATTTTTCTCTGCTACCTGTTCTGAAAATTACCCCATACAAGCTGATATCCTCTTGTGTATTATTACCAGCCCCTTACTTAACTAGGACTATGTAAATGACTTAGGGAAGGTACTTGACTCCTAGAAATCAATCTATAAAGAGTATGCCTTAGTATTAGACTTTGTTACTTGCTAATTTTAAAACTTTCAGTAACTTTCTTTATTGCACTGAATAAAATTCTACAAATCTCAAAAAAAAAAAAAGAGTATGCCTTAGAAAATGGTAGGTGAAGGAACTTCTTCATTTACATAACAAACCTGAGAATGGGTGAATTCCTGAGTTCTCAATGGGCAGAAATCTGTACATCCATGGAGGAACAAAAAATCTTGGAGAGTAGGAATCAGAGTGAATAGGAGAAAGAGTGCATACTCCTATTACTAAGTGAGGATCCTTTCAGAGATTTGATTAATTAGAGCTAATAATTTTCATTTCCACTTTCCTCATTGAACATTTTCCGTGGTTGGTGTGTGTGTGTGTGTGTGTGTGTGTGTGTGTGTGTGTGTGTGTGTGTGTGAAAACTAGATAAGACTGGGGGTGTGAGGGAAGGAGGGTTGTGAGTGTGCAGGAAATACACTTTTGTGAGTTTAATGTATAAGCATTGTAGATCCCAGAGACTTTCTGTTTAAGAAATAGAGCAAACTCACTGAAAATTCAGCAAACCAGCCTGTCATTCAAGCGTCAGTTTTTCACTCTTCAATATGAGACAATACATCTCTAAGCTTGGTAGATACATTCTAAAATAAATCACATAGGTTACTTTCCAGTTTAGATTCCACAGATATATGTCTTATCATGAATAGACATATCTTCATGGACATTATTTAAAGTGAAGCACGCTGAACATTTAAATTTAGGTTAGAACCAAGAAAATGTCAATTCAAAAAGGGTAAGAAATAATCCCTTAGACATCTAAATTTTTCTCAGTGTATCTGAAATAGTTGAAGGAGGAGGGTTGAATATATTTTTGAAATAACTGGTGTTCAAATGTACTAAATACTTTTTAGAAAACCTACGATAATCTATTAGAAGCATGATTTAATATATCTAGTTATTTTTAAATATTGCCAAATTAGCTCTGTCACCGTCGAAACCCTGCAACTCTGGTATGAAGGTTTTTCAGGATGCTAGCACAGACACCAGGCGAACTCGGGAGCAGTTCTCATCTCCAAGTCCCCAGAACATAACCCAGACGGCACTGAAAGGCTCTTTAACGAAAACCAGGCCTGCTTCTGTTAGGCCTTTTCAAACTGCCCGTCTTCCTGGAACACCCCAGAGAACTGAACATCAAATACCAGTGAAAACTAAGGCCATACCTTGGGAATGAACTTGAATATCCTCAAATCCTCCTCCCCGTGACTCAAATACAACAGAATTTTGAAGATTTCAAAGTAATTCACTAATTTGTTCCATGTACAATTCTCTTGAAGTCTGTTAGCCTGGATGCAGACGTAAGGGGTTCTAAACCTTTAGAACTTTGAGCTGTATTGAAATACTCAGAAATCCATTTTAAATATGTAGGATTTCTGATGATTGAACAAGGCAAGGTACAAAATTTTGTCCTATTGTTTTGTTCATTGTATATAACATCGAGCAAACAACATATACAAGTGCATATATGTCTTCGTGTATATGTATGCATATGGTTATAAATATATTCTCACATATACATATGCTTTTACAGACATCACATATGTTTATGCATGCATTTTTACATATGAGCACTGAAGAGAACCTTAATAAATGCATTTCTTTTAAACTATTTCTGCTATTTTTGTTTTTTAAGGTAGTTTTCTGTTTGAAGAGCAAATTCATCCTTGGGCCTCTGAGGATACATTTTATAACATTAAGAAGCACAGACAATTTGAGGTTTCAGATTATCTTTATGGAACTAGGCCAAATATTATTCAGAGTTCTATTTATACTCTACATACAAAGTAAGTCAGTATATAAAGGACATCAAGTTGAGAAAATACCTATTTATTTTGAAAGAGGGCCAAAAATGTTAGGGTTTAACTTTATACACTTTTTAAAAACAAATGGCTTTTAAAAAATAAAAACTAGGACTTCATGTATAGTTTCTTTAGAAGACCCTTGAAGGATTTTGTATTTTCCTGTATTATCTCCCTAACTCCCTTAAGAATCACACACTACTATCAAATGGTCTGGATTTGGTTCTCTATTTCCCAGTGGACAAGGGCATAACCTCACAATCCAGCTTCCCACCTGAAATTTCATGAAAGTGGACCTTTCTGACTTTATGTTTCTTCATTTTTAAAAAGCTAACAATCATCACACAGTCCTGAAATCTTATCAAGGTATTTGGGAGACATATAGTGCATATGAGGCTCCCAGGAGAGAAGCTATATATTTTTGACCTCTTCTCCCTCTAGATAGTGTGTTACTTGGGAGAAATATCTTATAAAACTTGCCTCTTCTGAATAAAGCTGACTAAAAAATGCTATTTGGAATGTACTCCAACTACCTTTAAATAATTGAATAAATGTGTTACCTTCAATCTGATTGATTCCATTCCTTTCTTATAACCTCTTATTGCCTTTTAATTTAGAAGAACAATTCATTTTCTACATTATTCATAAGCATTTCATGTCCTGGACTCTTCTATTTTATACTTCAGCATTCAAACTTTGAATAGTTCTCTGGACATATCATGAGGTTTTACCTTAAGTGGTCTATTCCCTTGGTCTACAAAGTTCTCACATATACAGCAAATGTTTAATAAATATTTATTGAGTTCTTACTATATGGGAGTTATTACACAGGGTGCTATGAAATGCATAGCTTTGAGCAAATCAGTTTTGAGTACCTCCCTTGATGAAATTAACTCTTCTACATGAGGAAGTTTTATGCACTCTTCAATAGTGGTATGAAGAATGTAGGGGCACTGGAATAGTTCTACCCCAGCAGAGAACACTATCTATTTATTGGCATTATTTAAAATTGGTGTCTCAGAGAAACAGTAAAAAGAAAAATGCCTTTCAGTCGGTTTTATTATGATGTTTCATTATTCATATACAATGCACATCTTCTTACTTGCATCTAGTGGCCATATTCCTTAGCATCCCTGAAACGGTGAGAAGGGGAACTTTGATAAAACATCTTAGAGTGTGAGAGACACATTCATCTCTGAACATAATAAATAGCAGAAAAACAATCAGTTATTAAGTTATATTCAGTTATATTCATAATCAAAAGTCCTGGATGACATCTTAGATTTTTTCACTTGAAAATAAGGGTTCTTTGAGATATTCAAATTATCTACCTTCTTTTTCACTACCAAACTTCCAAAGTTCAACCATCTTTCCTCCATCTTCTTGAGGAAATTATGGACACTGACACAGAAATCAGGAGAGGAAAGGTCTTGCATATGTTAAAAGAATCTGTTTGGTTGTGGAAGGCGAGAAAAGAAATCGATCAGATGAGAAGACAGTGACAGTGATAGTGATGGAATTTCTGAATCTGGAGAAAAGCTACTTTGAAGTACATGAAAGAGTTTAGGTCGGCAAAGTTCTCTCCTGGAACTCTTCCTTCTTGTGGATTTATATGTTTAAATTTGAGCTTCAGATACAGGAAGACGTGGTTTGTAAAATATCTGGAATCTGCCACAATAAACTCATGAATGGTAGAAAATTTATACCCACTTACTGTAGTTATCTAACAAAAATGATATTCAATCATCTTTCCTTCTCTCTGGTCTTAATAGAATTGAATTTATCCGGCACTTTTATCTAAATTTGGACGAAAAGAAAGGGGTTCATGTTGACTAATCCCCAAGACTCTCGAAACCTTTGTTAACATGGCTACATCCCACTTAAAACAAGCAATGGAAGGATCAGGTAGATTTATCAAAGAATATGGCAACTCAGGGAAAATATGGAGGAAAGCATGGTATTGTACAAGTGACCCATTTGTTTCTTTTACGTTTTGACACCCACTTTGCTAAAGGGTGAAGTATCTGGCTTGAAGATGATGGATTGCCTTTAATGGGCAGCTACTGAATTCCTGGCTTCAATGGGTCACACTAAACAGAAGATAACAAGCTTTCCTGACAACAGAATAAATTGTCCTCTGGTGACATTAGTGTTCCTAAATGGCCCTGTCTTCCTGTCAGAAGCAGAAGCTCAAAACATTTCTCTTTCTTTGATTTTCTATCTTATCTGCTCCCCAGATTTATTCCTTTGATACTATTTAAATTCTAATCTTATCTGTTATTCTGAACCTGAACATTCAATAATCTTACCCACTGATTAGCAATCAACATTGCTGGGATTTATCAGGCTTCATTTTATATCTACATATAAGATGCATATCAGCAGTCTCTTTTTATCTGTTCTGTTAAAAATCTATTCTCTCTGATTCCTCTAAACCTCTCCAAAATCTTTAGCTCTTTTCAGTTATTCAATACACATAAGCTGAATCCTTAGACCAAGATAAATATGAGAGATGGTTCCTGACCTCCAGGAGGGTCAATGAACAATTAATAGATTTACACTTGGATAACTGCAATGAAAATGGACTCCCAAAGGTGAGAGCATAATGCTGAGTGTTTTAAAAATAAGAGGCACAGAGAAAGGTCTTCTGAAATGACTCCTACATAAAGATCCTTTTTTTGTTGTTGTTGTACATTTTTGGAATATATAGCATGCAGCATTTTTACCAATAAAATATATAGCTAGTAAATTGTAATATTTACAATATTATAATAGTAAATTGTTATGTTCATACTCGTGCATCTAAACTAACTAATTTAGAACACTTTCACCACAGCAAAAATGAAATAATAGGTGTTGGCGAGGTAGTATAGTGGGTAGCTCACTTGTCTTGCACACAGCCAACTCGGAACCAGGCACCCGACATGGTCCCCTGATCCTCATCAGGAGTGATTCCTAAGTGCTGAGTCAGGATAAGCTCTGAGCACTGCAGGAGATGACCTCAAAACAAAGCAAAACAAAACAGAAAAAATACTCTTTAGTGTTCAATGTTCTTTCTTCCTTCTCACAATTCCAAACATGAATTTGCTCAATGTTACATTACAGTTTTTTATTCTGAAAATTCCACATGTATGTTATCACATAATCAGTGTCCTATTTTCCTCTGACTCCTTTTGTTATTTAGTATAATATTTTGAAGTTTCTACTTATTTTTGTATTTGTACCCTTAGTTCATCCCACATAACCTTCTATTGCAAAAATAAACCACATTTTGCTTTTCTATTAATATATTGATAGATGAGTTGCTTTCATTTTGGGTTAATATAGATATTTACGTATAAGTTCTTGTATGGACATATGTTTTCAATGCATTGGTTATATTGCTAAAAATGGAATATCAAAATTACATGGAAGCTCTATTATTAGCTGTCAGAGGAAATGCCAAACTGTTTATGGAAGCAGCTGTACATCCCTATCAGATATGTAGGAGATTTCAAGCTTCTATCTTAGTGGGAGAGAAGTGATATCTCACTGTAGTTTTGATTTGCATTTTCTTAATGAATAACAACTTGAGCACCCTTTTTGTGCTTATTGCCATATTCTTATACTTACCTTGCAAATATATAAGATTTCTCATCCTAATGGTTGCCTTGAAGCTGTAATATTTTTTATTTATTAATGGTACTAGGGGACTTGTAATGCTGAAGCTCAATGTAAAGCATGTGTCTCAAATGTGTGAGGTCCTAGATGTGATGGTCTAAACTACAAAAACATGATAATAATAAAACTAGTATGTTACAGATGTGTGTGTATAAGAAATATATTCTACGGGTATATAGGTTGTGTTTTAACCTTTATTTTTTGTTGTTGTTGCCATCTGATTGTTTTTGAGTCATACCTGGCTGTGCCGAAAGTTTAATCCTGGCTCTGCACTCAGGGGTTACCACTATAGAGACAGTTTCATTTTTTTATTTCATATCTAAATGGTATTTATTTAATTCTTTATTCATTGTTCTCATTGATTTCCCAAAGAATCTCCAGCTTGTCTTTTTTAGAAAAGTTAGGGCTTCACAAATAGAGTTTACTTGCTCCTAATATCATGGGAAACAATTCAGCTTTTTAACATTAAGTATAATGTTATCTGTACTGTTTCCTTAAATGATTTTTATAAGGTTAAGGAAATTCTGTAATTACCCTCTATTCATAAATATTGTGTATTTAATCTTGAATTATTAGCATTAATATTATTTTGGTTTGGCATGTTATATTTTTGTGTTGTATTTGACATATTAGGTGAGTTTGCATTTATATTCACAAGAGATACTAGTTTCTCATTTTATCTTCTTGTGGTATCTCTATTTTCAGTGTCAAACTATTTTCATAAAATGAGTTAGAAAACAAAAATTCTTCTCCCTCTGTATTTTGGAATAGTTTTTATTTGTTTTGATACCAAAGGATTAAAATTGAAAGCCAGTAAGAGTAGAAATTTTATAAATATATTGCCTAGAAAGACAGTACAGTAGAAATTTCAGAAATGTATGGCATGAAGAGACAGTACGATGGGTAAAAACTTGCCTTTTACGTGGCTGACACAGGTTTGAGTCCCTGTATACCACATTGTCTCCTGAATCCACCAGGAGTTATTCCTGAGTGTAGAGCTAGAAGTAAGCCCTGAGCACCACTAGATGCAGGTCTCAAATCAAAAAACATTAAAAAGAAAATTAAAAGAAATTTAACATATATGTAAACTTAATAATACATTCCTAATAAATCAATAGCCAAAGAAGAAATTTCATTAAACCAGAAATGTATGGTTATCTGTTAACACAATACCTCCAAGGAAGTTTAAAGCTTCCCCCTCTACATTTACAAAAGAATGAAGATCTAAAATCTAGTAAAGCTTCCAACCTGGGAAACTAGAAAATGCAAGCAAATTTAAGCCAAAGCAAACAGAAAGAAGGAAATGACAAAATTAGAGTAAAAAATATCATCAAGAATAAAAATTATGGACAAAAATCAACCAACTAAATGTTTACATTTTGAAAAGAGTAACAAAATTGATGAATCTTAATCTAGATAGAAATGTCCTTCCTCTCTCACACACAGACACAAAAATCCTTCAAAATATATTTTAAAATATATTTAAAATTTTTGAATATTATGAAATTTGACATTGGTAGAATTAAAAGCTCATCTAAGAACA
Organism: Sorex fumeus; assembly: GCF_029834395.1. NCBI lineage: Eukaryota > Metazoa > Chordata > Mammalia > Eulipotyphla > Soricidae > Sorex > Sorex fumeus. The sequence goes on along the minus strand of NW_026606134.1, from coordinate 3,270,308 downwards.
TTTTATGGAAGCAGGCACTAATCAAGGGTAACATTCTTTTCTGCTTAATGTTCCCCACCTAGTAGCAGAATATTCTAATATATGAAAAGTTTGGTTAAAAACACATAACTTGGGACTGGAGCTATAGTATAGCGGGTAGGGAGTTTACCTTGTAGGCGGCCGACCTGGGTTTTGTAGGCGGCTGACCCGGGTTCAATTCCCAGCATACCATATGGTCCCCCAAGTACCACCAGGAGTAATTCCTGGGTGAAGAGCCAGGAGTGATCCCTGTGCATTGACAGGTGTGACCCAAAAAGCCAAACACACACACACACACACACACACACACACACACATACACACACAGACACACACAGACACACACAGCTCATACAAAATTTAAAATAATTTTATTTTAGGGTTATACCTGGCAATGGTGGTAGGAAAGATGAGATTCTGGGGATAAAACTCGGGGCCTCATAAATAATAGGCATATACTCTATCATTTTAGCTATTTTCCCAGCATCCAAAATTCATTTTTAAGGCAAATAATTTGCTATTGACTTAGTGTGAGTAGACCCTCAGCAAAACTTTTGGTTCCTTCCCCACTGACGGTTCTTTATTCCCATTCTCATTGCAAGACAATTCTAACAAGTTAGTACTTGGTCCTACTGGTCAAAGAAATGAGGTATTAGTGCTCATCAACTTATTCAGGAAAAGAAACAAGTGATATTTCATTCTGTGTGTATAATGAGAGATACTAGATTCGGAATGACTCCAACTCCCAGGCTTTGATTCTGAACATAATCAGTTTGATATTAGTGTTTCTGACTAACTTTGCTTTTAAAGCTGAGCAGAAAATTACACATGCCAAATAATCAGTGTGACCATCAAAATAGTCTGATATAAATGAGCCATCTCACATAGGTCTCAGATTCAGAGGTCAACAATATTTATTTCTTCATTCTTGATCTTCCCTTCCCTTTGCTTTTTGTGATATGTTTTTATATAAGCTTAAATGTCACAAGAAGCAAAATTGCGTCAAATGAACACAACAACCACTGAAACTGGAAAACAAGCCTTTCAGACATTCTGGTTCTAGCCATAGCAATTTCCTCTGAAAATTGTGCCACGTGTCTAGAATAAAGCAGATGTTTAGCTGACCTCACCTTCACTTATGAGAAAATGATTGCTTATTTTTCCTTCCATCTTCTTCCGAAAGAAGTAAGCCTGTAAGTAAATTGCCAGCTTTAAGTCTTTAAAAGAAACATTGGTTTCCCCCATCTGTATATTAGTCCTTATTTTGAGCCATTTCATGGATTTGATTTGAGGATTGGATGGTGCATCACCATGTTAGGGTTAATGGCTTGCATCAAAAACCCTTCCCACTTTCCAAACTAAGTACAATCTGTGACCAAAGAGAACATATGGGAAACAGTTGTTTTAATCAAACACTTCTTTTGTGTTGCCTTTTACTAGTGAATTACTTCTCATTAGCTTATATTATGTGATGCAGTAACCATGGCAATGATCTGCTTATTTCATAGATGCCATAAAACATATGGCATCTGGGCAGTTGTGGAGTAAAGGAATTGTCAGATGATTTCTATCTCTAAAATGATCAGGTAGCTAAAAAGAGATTTTTTACTGTCAATTTTGGTCTAGAATTATTGAATCTTAGAATGGTGTGAAGCAGAACTTTAGAACCACATTTATTTATTAGAATATTTCTGATGAAATATGTTGGTGGAAATATTTCTTATCTGCATTTTTTTATAGAGCAGTGACTTGGCTAGTTATGGGTAGTTCTGGAGAAATTTAAAATTGGGATAGTGAGACTGAAGAAGTGAATTTTAAATGTTAACTACTTTTAGTAAATTAAAATAAAAATTCTGGTAGCTAGATGTTGCTAATCACCACCATATTAGACAGGAAAGCTCATGAACTGATTGAAATAAGTAACAATTCTTATTCTGAAATTTGAAGAATTTTCGGAATGAATTTTAACAAATTTTAGTTAAAAATCTGATATACTTTAAACCATGAAAATGATGAAATTTTAAAAGTGCCTTAATAAATGTACAGAGAACTAGTTTCCCATCCTTAGGCTATAGAGCAGACATGATTAGTGATAGTTTCCTCCTCTTCGTACTTAATTTTTAATGATTCTATTCTGGAAAGATTCCATCTTTTATTTCTATTCCTCTTCCTCCAACTCACTTAAATCCACTGATTTCTATAATCCAATTGGGATCACAGTTTTTCTCATTGTTCTTAATATATTTATCTCCTTTACTTCCCTATTCATAATTCATCATTAAACACATTCTTAGCATAAACTTCTTGCCTCATCTAGTAAAAACCTAACTCTCCATCAACACCTGCATAGGAGCAGCTGCATATGGCTGGAGAGGAACACAGATGCATACTAATATATCTCATTTAGCATATTAAAGTATGGCCCTCTAGTACTGATTAATTTCCTTGTGCTACACTGTTCTTGGTATCAATGTGATCTACAATTTACAGTCCTTCAACACATGCTCCCTCAAGTATGACAGTTTCTTAACTCAGAGAACATAGAAAAAGACAGATCCCTTAATCAAAATTGGCCTGGCCCATAACTCTGAGTATCTTTCTTTTCTGATAGATTAATTAATATACACTTGAGGGGAATTTATTCACCTGTGTTTTGCATTCCTTCTTCTTTCCTTCTTGAAAGAAATGTCCCAGGGTCCCTGAAAGTGCTCCTCTTTTCTGTATTGTAACATCTCCTTCTGTTTTCTGTTATATTACCCCTACAGCTGTGCTATTTGTGTAAATATATATATATATATATATATATAAAAGTCTGTATATTATAATGGATGCTCGAGGCCCTCCCGTTGATCGTCGATTTGCTCGAGCGGGCCCAGTAACGTCTCCATTGGAGACTTTGTTGTTACTGTGTCTGGCATATCGAATACTCTCGGTAGCTTGCCGGGCTCTCCGAGAGGGGCGGAAGAATCGAACTCGGGTCGGCCATGTTGGCCGCTTGTAAGGCGAACGCCCTACCCGCTGTGCTATCGCTCCAGCCCTATATAAATACATATAGTATAAATATTTTATTGTATGTTACCCCTACAGTTGTGCTATTTGTGTATATATATGTCTGTATATTATAATGGATATTATATATAAATACATATAGTATAAATATTTTATTGTATGTTTTATATATATATATATGAAACTGACTGTCCACACTGGGGCGCCTTGGAGGGGTGGTGGACTGAGTTTCCCTCCCCGTCCCGAGCAGAGCCCCAGCAGTTGAAGACCTCTGGAACCCAGCCACAGCCATGCTGAGACCACTTTCCACATGCTCAGACGAGCCTCATGCATGAAGAAACTGGCAGAGGAACCCAGGCATGGGGGACACGGGGTTGAGATCTCCAAGCCTGCTTGGATTGAGGCTGGGCTTCCTCCACCCAGATCTCCTATCTCCCAGTAGATAGACAGTTACACCCACTAACTGCTGTGTAATCCCACCAATGGCCAAGATCCAGAGACTCTAAGACCAAGCTCCTGGAAAAGAACAACGCAGAGTCTCCTGCCCCCGCACCTGGCTGTCCTCACCAGGGTCCCTTGGAGGGGGAGCGAGTTGAATTTACCTCCCTGTCTTGAGCAGAGTCCCAGCAGATGAAGACCTCTGAAACCCAGCCACAGCCATGCTGAGACCACTCTCCACACACTCAAACGAGCCTCACATATGAAGGAACCAGCAGAGGAACCCAGGTGTGTTGGAACCGGGGCTGAGATATCCAGACCTGTTCTGATTGGGACTGGTCCTCCCTACCCAGATCCCCCATCTTCTAGTAGCTAGGTGTAACACCCACCAACTGCCATGTAATCCCACAAATGGCCAAGATCCAGAGACTATAAAACCAAGATCCCGGAAACGCGCGGCCAGATTCTCAGCCACACGACCTATTACTGTCTAGTTTTCACTCTCAGTGAACCTGGCAGGCTACTGAAAGTATCCTGCCCACATATATGCCTGACTGGGAACACTTGTAAAGGTGATCAGAGGCTGCCCCAAAAGCCTCCATCTCTCTCAGAGAGCCTGGCAACCTACTGAGAGTATGCTGCCCACACGGCAGAGCCTGGTAAGCTACCCGTGACATACTCGATATGACAAAAGCAGTAACAATGATGGTCCTCATTCCCCTAACCCTGAAAGAGCCCCCTATATGCCATCAGGCTACACTAGCATGTGACAGGGACAAATGGAGATGTTACTGGAGCCCACTCAAGCAAATTGATGAACAACAGGATGACTGATACAGTGATGTTTTATATAAAACTTAGTCACCAAATAATATTATTATGTGATATAGTATATATTAATATATAATGATCCAAGTATCACTTGATCACTTGATATCCCATTACTTATCCATTTGCTTGAGCGGGTGCCAGTAATGTCTCCATCTGTCCCTGTCACATGCTACTGTAGCCCAAAGGTGTCTGCTCACTCCAGGAACACAAAGAACCTCAAAAATTTTGTTTCAAGGTCTTGACAAAGAAGTCTGGCCATCTCGTAGGTGGTGGCCACATGATCTTTTGACTCCCCATGGAATCTAGTCAGTAATGGCTCTGTCCAGAGGTCCTCTTCAAATTGCATTACATGTCCAGCCCATCTGATTTATGACACCTTGGCAAACAAAACAGCATCCCTGATTCTTGATTGTCGATGGAGGTCAGAACTCCAGATTCCTTCTCACTTGAGTGAAGTGTGATACTCTAAGTGTAGTTTTTTCTTTGGGAGACCCGAAGAGCATTCTCATCCTGTTTTCTTATGGCCCAGGTCCCTGAGGCATATGTTAGTGTAGGAAGAATGGTGGAATTGAAGAGTTGTGCCCAGAGCCAGAGGTTCTTCGTCCTCTTAGCTATTTCTTCAACGTTCTTGATAACATTCCATGCCACTCTCTTCCTCCTGCACAGCTTAGGTGCCAGGTCGTTTGTCATGTTGAGTTCTCAACTTAGGTACACATAACTGCTGCATTTGGAGATGTTTGTTCCATTGAGAGTGAATGGAATGTCAGGAATGAGTCTGTTTTTCAGGAACATTGTCTTCATGAGACTCAGCTGCAGCCCAACCTTTCCACACTCATGGTCAAAGTTGGCCAGCATTTGTGCCGCTTGGCTAATGTTTGGTGTTATTAGAACGATGTCATCAGCAAAGTAGAGATGGTGTAATTGCCAACTGTCTATCTTCACTTTCATTCCTTCCCATTCCTGTCATTGCATGACATTCTTGAGTTTGGCACTGAAGAGTTTCAGTGCCAAATGGTATTACCCTGCTGAACCTCTCTTTTAATATCGATGATCATTTCCTTGTAGAGTGGTGAGATCCTGGTAGTGAATCCGTAATACAGCTGTCTGAATTCAAGGTTCTGTCCCAATGGAAAAGCAGCAGGACAGTTCTACTGCACAAGAAGGGAGACATCCACAACATTGGCAACTATAGCCCGATCTGCCTGTTGTCCATCATCTAAAAGCTGTTCACTTGAGTCATCTTGAACAAGATTGGCAGAACATAGATGAAGGACAGCCATGCGAGCAAGCCAGGTTCTGAAAAGGATTCAGCAATATTGACTATATCCACACGGTAACCAAGCTCATTGAGGTTTCTCAGGAGTTCAGGAGGTGCTCAGGAGATGCCGCTCTGTTTAACGTTCATCAATTTAAAGAAGGTCTTTGATTCTGTTGAGACTGAAGCGGTCATCAAAGCCCTAGCCAAACAGGGTGTTCAAACTCAATACATCAGGATCCTCCATGAGCTGTACTTCGGATCCAAGTATATAATATGAATATATATATATATATTTTGTTTCTGTATATACTTATATTTCATATGCTGGAATGATAGCACAGAAGATAAGGTGTTTGCCTTGCATGTGGCCAACCTGGGTTTGATTCCTCCACCCCTCTCGGAGAGCCTGGCAAGCTACTGAAAGTATCTTGCCTGCACAGCAAAGCCTGGCAAGCTACCTGTGACATATTTGATATGCCAAAAACAGTAACAACAAGTCTCACAATTTGGTGTAAGATGTTCCTGGTTCCTGCTCGAGCAAATTGATAAACAACGAAGTACAATACAACTTATATATCATAGACTGATGCTCTGTGTACCCAGAGAGCAGGAAGGGGAAAGAAGTCCTAGTCTTGACCCTATCACCCTCTCTGGCTCCTGGCTGTCACCTTACCCATTGCTTTTGACCCTTGCTAAAAAGTGTGGCAGTACCCTAATACCAAAAGTAAACATACTGTCACTTTAACAATACAAAACAATCCCATCCCTGTAGTTTCCATTTCCAGCTTCCTCCCCACATTCTTTCTTCAGTTCAGGGAGGTCTCCCTTCACTACATCTACCATAATTGCTTTTGTCAATTATCAATGACTTTTATTTGTTAGTTCAACTATCATTTCTCCGTTCCTGTTTTACTTGAGTTAGTGATATTGTACATAGACAGTAATCTGCATTGACATCTTTCATATGCATAGCCTCAAGGGTGGCGTCTGCTGACACAATTTTAACCCCATAGCCTCTTTAGCTCCGTTTCAGCAATGTTACCTGTTTTTATTCCCAAGGAAGTCAAGAATGATCTACAAAGAGACACACCATTTCCCATTCCCAGGCTTGCTCCCAAGACTTCTTGTTCTGCTGTTGCTTGCACATTTGATGGTTTCATCCTCTTTTATAGCTCCATGTGAAACTATGTTCAAATTCCTCCAATCCTGAATATTATATTTATACCAAACAGAATGTTCTGTATCAATACTTGCAAATTTAATGTACTTCTCATAATTAAAATTAACCTCATACCATTTCTTCATTTGTCTTCTCATAAGTAGAACATCCAGTCTTTTAATTCCCATGTTTCTGCTTTATTCTTTGTGAAAGCAAAAGTACTATTTCCCGGGGCTGGAGCAATAGCACAGTGGGTAGGGTGTTTTCCTTGCATGCAGCCAACCAGGATTCAAATCCCAGCATCCCATATGGTCCCCCGGAGCATCGCCAGAAGTAATTCCTGAGTGCAGAGCCGGAAGTAACCCCTGTGTATCACTGGGTGTGACCCACAAAGCCAAAAATATATACTATTTCCCCATAAATTAACTCATTTTTTCACACACTCACTGTTCATTCTGTCCCTTTTGTCTAAGTTAAATTATGCCAGTCTTAGCCACACCCCTCTCTGCTTGTTTAGTGCTCTCAAATGCTTTGACTACGACTACCTTCTATTCTAAGAATTCACCAATCACAGTTTCATTGAAGATACTGTTTTCTTTTGCTTCCACTCTCACTCAATGCATTTGAAGGACATACTTTCAAGTTTTCTAAATTTTCTACAATATCATCTTTTATATTTTTCCTTCCGAATGACCCTATGTAAAATAGCAGTGACCTGTCTTTGCTGTAGAGACATTCCTACTGTGTGTTTATTTCCCTTCACAGAATATGTTGGGATCGGGAGTTCCCTAGCCCTGGGAGGCGCGGAGAGACCAGATAGACACAATTCCTGCAGGAGTAAAAATGGGATTTATTAAGACCAGCATGCTGGGGCTCCACAGCATACCCTAGAGTGGGCAGTGGCTGAGGGCCCCGAGCTTCTTCAAAGGGGATCTTATATAGGCCTTCACTGGCCGTAACAGCAAAGCCCGCGCATTTCATAGCCAATAGATTTGTAACAACATATACTTTCTTAACCAATCCATTTAAAAGTACATCACTCCTTAGCCTATAGATTCAAAGATCAGCATTTATGTACATCCATCGATTGTCAGCACAAGCAAGGTTATAGCCGGATTCATTAAGCCCTAGGTAATCTCCCTTGACCATCCACATTTTGAGTTACCCAAGTCTGCAGAGTGCTTTAGCGAGACAATACACTCCAGGAAAGGGCAATTTCCCTCAACCACCACATCCTGAGTTATCCTTTACCCAAGTCTTCAGGGTGCTTTACTGAGACAATACATTTCAGGAACAGTAAATACACCTGAATCCTGTCACACTTGGTTTAGAAAGAAGTTATGCCCTGTTCACTTTCCAAGTCCCCTCTCCCCCAGGTGCAAAGCAGCCAAGCAGTTTTACAAAAAGCAATGTTGCAAGTTAGCTGAAGCACACAAAAATTTGATGCCCTAATATGGATTCTTCCAAATACATCATGATGAATAAAGAATATTATTTTCACAATAATTTGTAGCCTTAACACTCATTAGAATATACATTATATATATATTTAAATGTGGCAACTTGATTTCATTATATTTTAACACCCATATCTAAGCTTGCACACTGACTCCATCCAATTTATATGAGACCTTTAACAGTTAGAGAAAAATGTGAGAAAATTTTGTTCTTAATCAAGAATTTATGGTCAAATAAATCATATTTACTTCATTACTGATCATGGATAGGTCAGTAAAAGTCTTGGTAAAATATTCAAACAAATGTCTTAATAAAGTTGGGGCTAGCAAGAGTGGGGTTGTAAGTTAATGTTCTGCTCTCCACATCAATAATCAATATTACCTTCCTTCAGCAAATGTGTTTTTCTAAGTCAAAAATAACAAAGCCTTGAGATAACAGATTATACAATATGTCTGGTCTGGGAAGAGGTAGGTAACTAAATAGCTTAAAGCTCAGTCTTTGTACTCACAAACCAACCTTTAATACACTCTCTATATACTAAAATTGAGGTCAAAATCCCCCATCTTCCCAAAAGCTAAGGTGTTTTATTTCCTCTGCTGTTCATATGTAAATATGAAGATAACAAGAGCTGCCTTCTTTATTATGTTGTTTTAAAAGTTAAATACAAAGAAATATGTAATGAGCCTGGAGGAGCACCCAGCAAATTTGCATGAAAAACAGATAATGACAAATCTTGGACTTCCTGCTTTTGTAAACAAAGATACAAATAAGACACAGAATACAAACACACCCTTTTCTTAAAGGAGTCTCTTGTAGCATCTACATCACAGTAAAGTGAAGTCCTCAAATCCTGAAATGTTTACACTGTTTATAGACAAGTTTTCATGACTTGTGGAATGCAAAATAGTGCTGGCTATCATTGATTAAAAGTAAACAAACAAACAAACAAAAACCCTATGATCAAAATAATTCTTGATTTTGAAGAGGCTCGAGATGAGCAATACTAATCACTTATACAGAATTTACTAGTCTGCTTTCTTAACTCACTGAAATTTTAGAATGACTTTGAAAGGTACAACACTATTAATATTGCCTTTTGCCTGAAGGCTAGTACTGTAGCACTGCACTGTCCTCCCATTGTTCATCAATTTGCTCAAGTGGGCCCAGTAACGTCTCCATTTTGAGACTTGTTGCTACTGTGTTTGGCATAACAAATATGCCACGGGGAGTTTGCCAAGCGGGGGAGATACTCTCAGAAGCTTGCTGGGCTCCGAGAGGGGTGGAGGAATCAAACCAGGTTCGTCCAGGCTGAGCTGTGTGCAAGGCAAATATCCTACTGCTGTGCTATCACTCCAGCCCACCTGTGAGGATAGTGAAGCTGAAATGTTAAGCAATTTACCGCAATAAAGGTAACCAGAAAGCTATATAGATAACAGTTAAATAATGGTACAAAATCTAACCTTGAAACATCTGTCTCCCAAATGAACTACATAAAATCCTAAAGGATAGTCTCTTTATATGTAGGTTGGAAGTGAAGAAATATATTTTGAATGGGACATTTAACAAAATATGAAATTTTTTTATTCATAAATAACTGTTTGAGAAAAGCAGAGAATTATGAAGTTGAAAATACTTCTAAGTTGTCTTAAAGTTTTGGGAAAATAGATCGTGAGAAAAGGACTTCTTATGAAGTTAAAGGAAAACTGGTGATTTAGATGTGGTCGGTGTGATCGGCAGTGGCGTGTATGTGTATAATTTTATTTTTGATGGTGATATCTGTGTACAGTGCAGTGCACTCTACCATATTGCACATCAGCTTAAGCCCATTGAAGCACTATCTCCTCCTACTGTTTTGATAGGTGTCACAAAGACATATTCCAAGATAAGAAAAAATGAGTATAAAAGTCTAAGAATTGAGAGAACAATAAAGGAGGCAGTTAAGCATTTTTAAGGTTAAAAGAGCTCAAGCTGCAGCTGGAGAGACAGTAAGGTGGGCATACCTTGCATAGAGGTGACCAAGTCTAACTCCAGACACCATATGCTGCACCATCTGTATCATAGTTAAGTGAAGTCCTCAAATCGAAGTCCTCAAATCCTGAAATATTTACTCTGTTTATGGATAGGTTTCATGACTTGAGAAGTGCAAAATAGTCGTGGCTATCATTGATTAAAAACAAACAAACAAACAAAAAAACTATGATCAAAATTATTCTTGATTTAGAAGAGGCTTGAGATGAGCAATAATAATCACTTAAATAGTATTTGTTAGTTTGCTGTCTTAACTCGCTCATTTTTTTAATTGAATCAATATGAGATATAGTTACAAAGCTTTCATGTTTGAATTTCAATCATACAATGATCGAACACCCATTTCTGCACCAGTGAACATTTTTCTACCACCAGTGTCCTCCGTTCCCCCACCCCCAACCCACATTCCATTCCTCGCCCTACCTCTATGGTAGACAATTTCCCCCATACTCTCTACTTTTGGGCATTTTGGTTTGTAACACAGATACTGAGAGTCTATCACATTTGGTCCTTTATATACTTTCAGCTCATATCTCTCATCCAAGCTAGCCCTCCAACCATCATTGACTTAGTGATCTCGTCTCTATTTCAGCTGCCTTCTCCCCATGAGCTGGGGCTCATGGGGAGGCTTCCAATCATGGGGCAGGGTACAACACAATTAATATTGCCTTTTGCCTATGAGTATAGTGAAGCTATCCACATATGGTTCTTTGGTGATTCTTGAGCGCACAGTCAGGCGTGAGCCCTCAGCAGAGCTGGGACTGCCGTCCCCCACCATCCCACGACTGCCTCTTTCCATCCCTCACAGACACACACAAGTCAAAGTGGCTGGTGGATGTGACTCAGCACATACTTTGACTATGCAAAGTTCTAAGTTTGATCCTCACCACTATGCTCCTGCCCCTTCTCCCTGATAGCACCAAGTGTTAGACAGAAGACCCGATAGCAATGTAAAGAGAAAAAGAAGCAAGGTAGTGCAGTCTTAAGAGAATAAACTTTGGGTTCAGGGAGATAGCTAAAAGGAATGAAGCATGTTCTTTGTATTCAAGAGTCATAGGATTCCTTCCTGGCACCACAGATGCCTTGAGCACACTAGGTATAAACCCCTTCAAGACCAGAGCCCCTGAATACTGCCTGACATAGCCCCAAATTAATAAACAACCACAGAGGGCCAGTGAGAGAGAGAATACCCAAGCTCAATCCACAGACTGAGTGTCTTGTAGAAACAGTTGACTTCCTGTTCCATTATCGGGGAGATACCTTTTATAATTATTATAGCAGTAGCTTGATTATAGGAAATAGTAAAGCACCTGCTACTTCATAATTGCTTAGCACATAATGATGACTAAAACACTAAAAGTTACTATTCTATCTCAGGCAGACTTTGTCAGTGTAAAATTGACCTGTTTATCTCTGTACTGCAGTGCCCACTATAGTGTGGAGCACTTACTATCCATACACTAAATGAATATTGATTGAATTTAAAAGCTTCTGATCATTAACATTGAAGGATATATGAACACCTATATTAAATTCAACTTTATTTAAATAACACAATACAATAACATAACAGGTAAGATACTTCAGAGCTGGGTGTGCCTTCCCTACTCCCAACAACAGATGAGTGGATGCAGAAATCATGGTACAATTATGCAATGGTATACTACTCAGCTATGGCCAAAGACGACGTGTTGCAGTTAGCTGCAACATATATGTGGAATATGTAAAACATTTGGATTATAAATAATTAAAACAAGGGGATAGAAAATTCCCAATGGAAATAACTCCTGAGATATTTTCAATGGAACCATAAACGGAGACTGCAAAGGGTGTGTGGGGGAGGTACACATGACAAGAAGGAGTTTAGACCTAATGGTGGAGAGATGATATACTAGTACTCAAAGTATAAAACAATACTCTTAATACTATTTTAAACCAAAATACCTCAATAAAATATTTATAACAAAAACAAAATGCAGCTGACTGCAACTTTCTTTTCAAGTGGAAAATTATTCTTCTCCTTTACCTACCAGCCACTCTTGAACTGGACTTTAAATATGAAAAATTGGTCACCTACTTTACAAAGTTAGCTCCAATAATCGATGTGACTTACAACTCTCAGGCTAATTGGATAAATTAAATTAATAGTGTAGAAGAACTTTATAGAGAAGATCTATAGCTATGAAGAGTTTGTATCATTATTTCTTAACACATCTAATACTTTTTTATCCATCCAGTAGGCGGGATAATTCTTTAAAATGAAAGTCACAACATGTCGCTCACTCACTCTAGTCAAATGATCGAATGGTCTCCCAACAGACTCAATTATATCTAAAATATTTTCCAGGCCTCCAGAACTCTCTTTCCAACCCTTCTACCCTTTATCTCCTACTTACTTCATTCTAGTCCTAATGCATTGTTAACTTATCAAGAGTATGTACCTCAGGAAATTTGCATTTCTATTCATTATCTTTAAGTGATGTTCTTCATTCATTCTGGTATCTCCTAAAATGCTCCTTCTTATGGACCTACCCTAGTTACTCTTGAAAATTACATCCTTGTTACTTCCTCCCTTTTCATAACGCATACTTGGGTAGGGATGAACAGCACCCAGTAATGCTCAGGGGCTATTTATGGTTCTATGCTGAGTGACCCTAGAATAGCTTGGGGTTCACATATGATTTACAAGATTAGAACTAGGGTTAGTGTGATTCAAGACTAGCACCTTAACCCCTCTATCTCTGGTTCCCTTAATTTATAATTTGAAACATTGTCATTCTGCTGCTTTGTTTTTATCACTTGACTCTCAAACTAAAATGTGAACTTTGTGAAGGATTTGAAAAAGTTTCTTTACTTTTCATTCTTTTAATATTCAGGTACTGCAATTTACAATAATGTGAATAATTGAGTTTCAGTTAAACAATGTTCCAGCTCCACCCCCAACCACCAATATCCCTCTAAAAAGGCCACTCATACTAATCCAATCTGTCTTTTTTCATAAACTTTAAAAATTTTAATTATTGCAGTTTGAATTAATAATGACATTATTGCTCATAGTTTTTATGTAAAAATTACCTCACCACATTTAACAAAGTGAGACTCTCCCCCTTACATTATTTCCAGTCCACGTCATCATTCCCGTACTTCCCTCTCACTTCACTCGGAATTACCAGAATCCATAAAATACATCAACAAAAATATAGGCAGAACTCTCCAGAATATGAACCTCAGAGGTACTTTCAATGATTGGATTCCATTGGCAAAATAACAAAAACAAAAATAAATGGAACTACATCAAATTAAATGGTTTTTTACTTGACAGAAAACCTCAGGATAAAATAAAAAGACACACAATGGGAGAAAATATTTGCACACAAGGCATAAGATAAATGAATAATGTTCAAAATATATGAAGGGTTATAACTAACATATAACTGTACACTGTCCTGTCCTCCTGTTGTTCATTGATTTGGTTGAGCGGGCACCAGTAAGTCTCCATTGTGGGACTTGTTGTTACTGTTTTTGGCATATTGAATATGCCACAGAAGCTTGCCAGGCTCTGCTGTGTGGGCGCAGTACTCTCAGTAGCTTGCAGGGCTCTCCAAGAGGGATGGAGGAATCAAACCTGGGTCGGCTGCATGCAAGGCAAATGTCCTACCTGCTGTGCTATCACTCCATAACTAATATATAAAGTCCTTACAAAACTCAGCAACCAAATTAATAACAACCCCTTCAAAACTGAGGTGAGGAAATAAACAGATACTTCTATGAAGAGAACATATGGATAGCCAATAGACATGTGAAAAACTGCTTATCAGTACTTATAGAGAAATGTAAATGAAATTACAATAAAATATCTCACACCAGTAAGTGTAGGATAACACTGTTCTTGTCCTTCCTGCGTAGCCTCAGGTAGCTTAGGGTTATTGGGTTATTGGGTTATTTCTCCCATCACAGTGCTCCCATTCCTCTGTGTTTGTTTGTAACTTCTTCCTTTGTGCTCTGCTGACTTATAAATATTTTTTTCTTCTCCCTAAGTCCTTTGCATGCATAGTTTATTCAGAGCAATGTCCTTTTCGTGTGGACACAAGAAGACAGTAAATGCTATGCTTTTGTAATGAGACTCTCAGTGATATTTTCCTTCTCACACCTAAGCCTCAGCTGCCTTTACTTCCTAGAGCTCCCACAAAGCAGGGTCCCAATGAGGGACTGGATGAAACCAGGACAAGCAGTAAGCTATGTGCTACCCTGGCATTGAGATGGGCCTGGCCAAAGTACCATAATGCTTAACTATAAGTTAAGAGCTTGGTCATGGACAAATGCTGTCATGATCCAAAAAGCAGCAACTAGATTTGGACCCTGCTAGGGGTAGGAATGGTTAATCTGACCTGAGCACTGTAGTCTGAATCTGTGGCAAGATGTTCCCAGGAGAGCTGCCCTACAAGCCTCAATGTTATCTCTTACTATGTCCATACAAAAATAACTAGTATTGAGATGTTGATAGAGTTATTGGACTGAAGAAAGGAGAAAAACACCTTAGGAGGTATTTTGCCCTTGGGCAGTCAGGAAGGGCTTTGGAATGCCTTATAGGTGGTATTCCCTTTGAATTTGGTGGGCCCTCAGGAAGGGATTTCTTATGTTGATTTGGCTACCAGACTGGATTCAGTGTCAGCCCAGAGTGCTGGGGAGTTGAAGAGGCAAGAGAGCTGGAGAGAAGAGAGAGAACAGAGCGACAAGATGGACTGCTGAGAGGCAAGCAAGGGGGACAGAGGGAGAAGAACGTAGAAGAATACAGGAGCATGCACATAGAGAGAGAGAGAGCTCAGGCTGAGAGATAGAGCCCAAAGACGAGAGGGAGAGACAGGAGGACACAGGAATGAGGAGCAGTGGAGACTAGAATGGGAGGCTCAGAGAGATTGGGGCAGGCGTGTGGGGAGAATAGAATAAACGGCATCTGATCAATCATGGCTTGGCCCTCGTTTCATTCACCGTCTGCCCCATGGCCCAGGCTGCCCTGGCTGGGGGAGCAGCCAGTGCCGACCCAGAACTTGGGCAGCCAGGGGAAGAGCCAGTCATCGGGGCCAACCCGTGACGCCCTCAGAGTTTTTTACAAGTAAGAATGACACATATCAAAAAACTGAAAACAGTCTTTGTTGGTGGGCTTGAGGGTTGAAACCTTATTCATTCATTGTTTGAGGAAATGTTGGCCTCTTTGTAAAATAAGATGCACACTAATCAAAAAAGAAATATGAGACTTTTTAATTATTTACTTCCACATACCCAGTGTTAGGGTGCGGATCGTGATCTCCCTTTAATGACAAAGAGACTCCAGAGACTGCAAACAGCAAGCAAGGTTTATTGTAAGACTGGCTAGCCAGGGTAAAGCCGCCTACACAGACACATAGGTCAATTAGGTGAGGCAAGACCCCTAACTTCTTCAAAGGGGATCTTATATAGGCCTTCACTGGCCATTACAGCAAAGCCCGCGCATTTCATAGCCAATAGATTTGTAACAACATATACTTTCTTAACCAATCCATTTAAAAGTACATCACTCCTTAGCCTATAGATTTGAAGATCAGCATTTACTTACATAGGCATTGTGGCTAGTGGGCATCTGGTAACTGGGACATTTGGTTATCACCTGGCTTCCTTTGATTCTCAGCCCTGCATTCCAGTGGAGGTGGATAAGGGAAGAGTTCCTAAGGGAGGTAACAGATAAGGAGGGCCCAACAAATGGTTCCAGAATTTGCATTCCAATAGGGAATGGTTTCACTCTAAAGTTCTGCTAGGGAGGGGGCAGGAAAGGGAGAGTTAAAATTTATAGAGTTTTAACTCTGGAGTCTCCCTCAGGGTCCCTAGGGACCTAACACCAGTAATTCTAATTTTTGACTCTATCCATTAAACAAAAAATATTAATTTGAAAAGATAACTGTATAACTCTGTTTAGAGAGATTAAACAACTAAAATGTGACTAGCAGAAAAATATATAGTTTTTATATATAAAAATATATAGTTTTTATATAGGCTAATATCACGTTGTACAAACTAATACAACAAAATACTATGCAACTGTAAAAAAATGATGAAATAATGCTGTTGCCTGCAACTTGGATGGAACTGAAGGTAACCATATTAAGCATAGAATAACAAGAATGAGAAGAACAAATACCAAATATTTTAATCATCTGTGATATATAGAGAGACAAGATGAGAGAATAGACAGGTTGAAATGAAGTCTGTTTTTTGACACAAACAGAGGCTCATTAAATGTTGGATTGAACAAATAAGAGAAGTTGTCATAACATAGGCATGTTTATCTGTTGTAAAAAATAAGAATTAACTCTCGAACCTTGCAAGCCCCCAGGCATCCTCTCGGACCTTGGGAGACAAAGCAGCTCTGAGCCTCTCTGCCTCATCCTTTTTTTCCCCCAAGCTGAGCTGGTCTTCTCCCCAACCCAGTCTTTACTCCCCCCACACACACCAGGTACCCATGGGGTTGTGGACGCTGTAGAAGTGGGCATGGCTTCTGTAAAGTGGGCATGGCTTAATTTTTGGCAGGAGGCCGCTCACACAGCTGCAGGTAGTTTAGTCATACCGAGAAATCTACTCCCCACACCTACACACCAACATAAAGAAACAACGCAAATCCCCGCCACATGGAGAGGACGATGAAAAGAGTCCAAAAGCCTCAGTAGATTCTGTTTACCTAAGGGACCTCTCTGAGAAAGAATTCAGATATGAAGTCATAAAGATGTTCAATCAACTCAGTGAAATAGACAGATATACAGTAAATTGAAAGAGGATATGAAAGAAACAATGGATCACACAATCGAGAAAATACAGGAAGAAATGAGAGCAGAAATTGGAAAGCTATGTACAGAAATGTCACAAATCAAAGATTCTATAGATGAAATAAAAAACTCAGTCTGTTCCCTCAAAAGTAGAATGACAATAGCTGAGAAAAGAATCGGTGAGCTGGAAGATAAGCTGCACCAACAGACAACAACAGACAATGGCAAGGGACCTCAAAATATCTCGAGAGAGAATCAGAGTCCTAGGAGACAACATTAGAACAACATTAGAATCATTGGTATACCAGAAGCTCAGGGAAACAATCCTAATGAAAAAGCCACGGTTAAACAAATCATTGCTGAAAAATTCTCAGAGCTCCACAATGCAGTCATTCAGATCCAACGAGTCCGAAGGGGGCCAGCTAAAAGAGACCCTAACAAAAACACTCCAAGACATATCATAGTTAGAATGATCGATGCTGCCAATAGAACCACAATACTGCAAGCAGCAAGGTCAAAGAAGGAAATTACATACAAATGAGCACCCCTTAGGTTCACAGTAGATCTATCAGAGGAAACCCCACAAGCCCAAAGGCAATGGCGAGATATAGTGAAAAAACTCAATGAAATGAATGCTTCACCAAGAATGCTCTATCCGGCTAAACTCTCACTCAAAATCGAAGGAACGGTACACTATTTTCTAGATAAGCAACAGCTCAGGAACTTCATAGACTCAAAAACAAACCTAAAACAAGGGCTAAAGGGGCTATTATAAGACAAAACAAACCCTACAACCACAGCAGAACTTTACAAAAAGATGACACAAAAACCGATAACAGTAATCTCTCTCAATGTCAACGGTCTAAATTCACCATTTAAGAGACAAAGAGTGGCAAAATGGATACAGAGACAGAACCCAACATTCTGCTGCCTACAAGAAACTCATTTCAACAGTCAGAGCAAACACAGACACAACGTCAAAGGATGGAAAACAATCCTGCAAGCAAACAGCTCCTTCAAAAAAGCTTGGGTGGCCATATTAGTATCCAACAATGTTAATATCACATTGAAAAAGATTAGAAGGGACAGTGAAGGCTATTTTCTCTTCATCAAGGGATACGTACAACAGGAAGAAATCACACTCTTAAATGTATATGCAACTAATGAGGGAACAGCTAAATATTTAAAACAACTGCTAACAGATTTTAAGGAGGACATTGCTAGCAACACGATAGTAGTTGGAGACTTCAACATCACCTTATCACCCCTGAATAGATCAACAGGAACAAAACCCAGCAATGAATCATTGGCTTTGAAAGAAGAAGTAGAAGAGAAAGGGTTTATAGACCTATACAGGGCTTTACACCCCCAAAAGAAAGAATACACATTCTTCTCCAGTGCACACAGAACATTTTCCAAAATAGACCATGTGCTAGGACACAAAACATACCTCAAAAGAATCAGGAAGATAGAAATTGTATCAACCATCTTTTCAGACCATGATGCACTGAGGATAGAAGTGAATCACACACAGACACGGAGAACCAAATCAAACACCTGGAAATTAAACAACTCAATGCTGAACAACGAGTGGGTGAGGAAAGAAGTCAAGAACGAAATCAAAAGATACCTGGAAATAAATGAGAATGAAGACAGGTGCTACCAGAACCTATGGGATGCAGCTAAAGCTGTATTAAGGGGAAAATTTATAGGTCTGCAAGCATATCTGAGGACTGTAGAAAGTATGCACATAAACAACTTGACCTCACAGCTCAAGACCTTAGAAAAGGATCAACAGAAAGAGCCTAAATCAGGCAGAAGGAAAGAGATCATAAAATTTAAAGCAGAAATCAATGACATGGAAACCAAAGATAGAATTCGAAAGATCAATGAAACCAAGAGCTGGTTCTTCGAGAAAATAAACAAGATAGATAAACCACTAGCAACACTCACAAAGAAACAGAGAGAGAGAACCCTAAAAAACCAAATCAGAAATGATAAGGGGGATATCACAACAGAAACCAAAGAAATCCAAAAGATCATCAGAGACTACTTTGAAAGTCTGTATGCCACAAAACAAGAGAACGTAGAAGAAATGGATAAATTCCTGAACTCCTATAATCTTTCAAAGCTGAATCAAGAATATCTAGAGTATCTGAATAGACCTATTAACATGAAGGAAATTGAAAGTGTAATCAAAAGTCTTCCCCAAAACAAAAGCCCAGGTCCAGATGGATTCACTAGCAAATTTTTCAAACATTTAAAGAGGACCTAATGCCAGTCCTTCTGAAGCTTTTCTAGGAAACTGAAAAAAAAGAAACTCCCAAACAGTTTCTATGAAGCCCATATCGCTCTAATACCAAAAAGAAACAAAGACACCACAAGAAAAAAAAAAACTACAGGCCAATATCCCTGATGAAAACTGATGCGAAGATCGTCAACAAAATACTAGCAAGTAGAATTCAACTGCTCATCAAAAAGTTCATACACCATGACCAAGTTGGATTCATCCCGGAGATGCAAGGATGGTTTAACACTCGAAAATCAATCAACATAATCCATCAATTCAACAAAAGAAAAGATAAAAATCATATGATCATATCAATAGATGCAGAGAAAGAACTTGACAATACCCAGCACCCATTATGATGAAAACCCGTTCACAATTGTGCCCCAAAAAATCAAGTACCTAGGAATCATCTTAACTAAGGAAGTAAAAGACCTGTACAAAGAAAACTACAAGACTCTACTTCAGGAAATAAAAAGAGGACACGAGGAAATGGAAAAATATTCCCTGTTCATGGATGGGGAGAATTAACACTGTCAAAATGGCAATACTCCACAAAGTACTGCACAAATTCAATGCGATCCCCATTAGGATACCCATGACATTCTTCAAAGAAATGGAGCAAACACTCCTGAAATTTATATGGAACAATGAGCCCCCATGAATAGCTAAAGCAATTCTCCGGAAAAAGAAAATGGGAGGAATCAACCTCCCTAACTTCAAACTCTACTACAAAGCAGTAATAATCAAAACAGTATGGTACTAGAACAAAGGCAGAGCTGTAGCCCAATGAAACAGCGTTGAATATACTGACATCTGCCCCCAATCATATGAGCATCTAATCTTTGATAAGGGGGCAAGAAAAGTGAAGTGGAGCAAAGAAAGCCTCTTTAACAAATTGTGCTGGCAAACCTGGACAGCTACATGCAAAAAAGTGTGCTCAGATCTCTGCCTAACGCCATGTACAAAAGTAAGATCAAAGTGGATTAAAGACCTCACCATCAGATCAGAATCCATAAGGTACATTGAAGACAAAGTTGGCAAAACCCTCCATGACATTGAAGCTAATAGTCTCTTCAAAGATGTCACACCACTGACCATGCAAGTGAAAACAGAGATATACAAATGGGACTATCTTAAACTAAGAAGCTTCTGCACCTCCAAAGAAACAGTGACCAAAATACAAAGACAGTCTACAGAATGGGAAGTGATATTCACCAAATACACATCCAACAAGGGGTTGATATCAAAGATATCCACAGTACTGGTTGAACTTCACAAGAAGAAAACTTCCAACCCCATCAAAAAATGGGGCTATGAAATGAATAGAAACCTTCTCAAAGAGGAAATTCAAATGGCTAAAAGGCACATGAGAAAATGCTCCACACCATTAATCATCAGGGAGATGCAGATCAAAACCACAATGAGATATCATTTCACACCACAGAGACTGGCCCACATCCACAAGAACAAAAGCAACTGGTGCTGGCCTGGATGTGTTGTGAAAGAAACCCTCCTTCACTGCTGGTGGGAATGCCAACTTGTTCAGCCCTTTTGGAAAACAGTGTGGATGATTCTCAAAAAATTAGAAATTGAGCTCACATTTGATCTAGCAATACCACTCATGGGAATATATCACAGAGAGGCAAAAGTGTATAGTCGAAGTGACATCTGCATTTGTTTATTCATTGCAGCACTCTTTATAATAGCCAGAATCTGGAAAAAACCTGAGTGCCGGAGAACAGATGACTGGTTAAAGAAACTTTAGTATATTTACACACTAGAGTACTATGTAGCTGTTAGAAAAGACGAAGTTATGAAATTTACATACAAGTGGTACTACATGGAAAGTATCATGTTAAAATGACTCAGAAATAAAGGGATATACATAGAAAGATTGCATTCATCTGGGGAACATCAAGTAACAAAATAGGAGACTAACACTCAAGAATGGCCGAGATTAGTACCAGGAATTTTGCTCCATGGCTTGAAGGCCAGTCACACATGCTAGGGGAAAAGGGAGCTCAGATAGAGAAGGGAGCACCAAATAAAGGGTGTTGGGAGGATCCTCCCAGGATGGGAGAAACATGCTGAAAGTAGACTATAGACCAAACATGATTGCCATCCATTGCCTCTTTTGCAAATCACAACACCCAATAGGAGAGAGAGAACAAAAGGGAATGCCCTGCCACAGAGGCAGGGTGGGATGTGGATGATGGGTGGTGGGAGGGATACTGGGATCCGTGGTGTTGGGAAATGGGCACTGATGGAGGGA
Organism: Sorex fumeus; assembly: GCF_029834395.1. Taxonomy (NCBI): domain Eukaryota; kingdom Metazoa; phylum Chordata; class Mammalia; order Eulipotyphla; family Soricidae; genus Sorex; species Sorex fumeus. Next base: position 3,248,753 of record NW_026606134.1, on the reverse strand, counting down.
TGGGTATTTGATCATTGTATAACTGAAACCCAAGCACAAAAATTTGTAAGTCTACAACTGTACCTCATGGTGTCTCACTAGTAAAAATTAAAATAAATTTAAGCATTTCTAGATAAATACCTAAAAATATACCTAAAAAATACCTAAAAATACCTTCCTAGAAATAGTAAAGAAGCCTCTTGGAATAAAACCTTTAAATCTATGACTGACAAATGTTAAGGGAAAAATTTAAACAATCTTATAACAACAACAACAAAAAAACAGAAACCACTGAAAACATTAAATATTTAAAACATTAAAAATGTAATAATAATGGTGGTGGGAAGTTTGCAATGGTGGTGGGATTGGTGTCTGAATATTGAATGTCTGTAACTAAACTGGTAACTTTAAAAAGTCATAAAATTTCAAAGTAATAAAATTTAAAACTTATTAAAACAAATTTTTCATGCTAAAGAAATTAAAATAAAAAAAGAGACAGACATAGAAAGAGATTTCACTCAACTGTGGAATATAAAGTAACAGAATGGGAGACTAGCACCCAATAATAACAGAAATAAGTACCAGGAAGTTTGCTTCATGGCTTGGAAGCTGGCCTCACATACTGGGGGAAAAGGCAGCTCAGATAGAAAAGGGAACACCAGGTATAATGTGGTTGGAGGACCCGCTTTGGATGGGAGATGCGTTGCTGAAAGTAGACTATAAATAAAACATGATGGCCACTCAACATCTCTATTTCAAACCACAATACCCAAAAGGAGAGAGATAACAAAAAGGAATCCCCTGCCACAGAGATGGGGTGGGGTGAGGGAAATGGGGTTGGGTGAGTGAGAGGGATACTGGGATCATCAGTGGTGGACAATGGGTACTGGTGGAGGGATGGGTACTCAAGCATTGTATGACTGAAACACAATCATGAAAATTTGAAAATCTGTAACTGTACCTCACAGTGATTCACCAATAAAAAATTTAAAAAAATAAGAATTAAAGTTAGAAATTAGGAGATCTTAAATCAAATTTTGCTAGGTGAAAGAATGATAGTGAATCACTTTTTTTCCTAGAGTTTTCTCACAAATTACAAGTGTTAATAATATTTGAATGTCCTAAATTCTGCAAAGCCATAGACTATCTGAAGGGATGTCGTCTGACAAGAATGATGGACTAAGAACACAGTACTATCTACAGTTAAATATTTTCAATTTAAACTATTGTCTATATTTGATACTCATATACACAGGGTTTAATATCTGAGGAGAAGATTTCATGGGTAATAGAATGAAACAATATGGTCTAGCCCTAAGTTTTTTATTTATTATGTGTGTGTGTGTGTGTTTGCTTGAAATAGATATCTTAGTTTGATCTACAAATTTTCCATAATTCTTTTTGGTAATATAAAACTTAACTGTAAATTTGGCAACAAAGTGTGAATATTGACAAGGATCATCTAGGGCTAATTTTTACTTTGTATCATAAAATTCAGCTGCAGTCCGACCTTTCCACACTCATGGTTGAAGTCGGCCAGCATTTGTGCCCTTGGATAATGTTTGGTATAATTAGAACAATGTCATCAGCGAAGCGGAGGTGGTAGTTGCTGACAGTCTATCTTCACTCCCATTCCTTTCCATTCTAGTCATCAAATGACGTTCTCAAGGGTGGCACTTAAGTTTCAGTGAAATGGTATCACCCTGCTGCACCCCTCTCTTTAGTCGATAATCACTTCCTTGTAGAATGGTGAGATCCTGGTGGTGAATACATAATAGAACTCGTGGAGGATCCTGATGTATTGAATTTGAATGCCCTGTTTAGCTAGGGCTTTGATGACCGCTTCAGTCTCAACAGAATCAAAGGCCTTCTTTAAATCTATGAACGTTAAACAGCGGCATCTCCAGAGCATCTCCTGAAATCCTGAGAAACCTCAATGAGCTTGGTTACCGTGTGGATATGGTCGATATTGCTGAATCCTTTTCAGAACCTGGCTTGCTCACATGCTTGTCCTTCACCAAGTGTTCCGCCAATCCTATTCAGAATGACTCAACTAAACAGCTTGTAGAGGATGGATAACAGGCAGATAGGACAGTAGTTGCCAATGTCATGGATGTGCCCCTTGTTGTACAGTAGAACTGTCCTGCTGGTTTTCCACTGGGACAGAACCTTGCATTCAGACAAGTAGCATGTGAAGAACCGAGCCAGTGTACTGATGAGTACTGATAGCAAATTCTTCAGGTATTTAGGTCTGACTTTGTCTGGGTCAGGCGCTGTTCGCTTCTTTACTGACAAAATGGTGTGTCAGATTTAGGAAGGGAGAATGTTGGGAATGGCATATCCATCCTGCAGAATTCGGTATGTGGGCAGGTGGAAGAAGCTATAGAAGATACATGAATTCAACTAAGTTCGACGTGGCTATCAAAGAGAGGCCGACTTCGACCATGAGTGTGGAAAGGTTGAACTGCAGCTGAATCTCGTGAAGACAATGTTCATGAGAAATGGATTTATTTCTAATGTTCTATTTGCTCACAATAGAATGAACATCTCCAAATACAGCTGTTATGTGTACCTAGGTCAAGAACTCAACATGATTAGCATCCTGTGAAACTCAGGTGCCAGAGAGCAGCGTGGAATGCCTTCAAAAGTGTCGAAGAAATAGCTAATAGCATGAAGAACCTCCGGCTCCAGGCACATCTCTTCTACTGTACCATTCAACCTGCATTAACATACACCTCAGAGACCTGTGCCCTATGAAAACAGGATGAGAACGCTATTCGGGTCTCCCAAAGAGGAATTGAAAGAGCTATTCTTGGAGTATCAAGCATCACTCAAGTGAGAGAAGGAATCCAGAGTTCTGACCTCCATTGACGATTGAAAGTAAGAGACGCTGTCTCATTTGCCAAGGTGTCGAAAATTAGATGGGCTGGACACATAATGCGATTTGAAGACCACCGCTGGACTAGTTGTTACTGACTGGATTCCATGGAATGTCAAAATATTGCTTGGCCACTAACCTACAAGATGATCAGACTTCTTCGTCAAGACCCTGAATGAATGGTTTGAGGCTCTTCATGTTCCTGAAGCGAGCAGACACCATTGAGCTACACTAGCATGAGACAGGGACAGATGTAGACGTTACAGGCACCCGCTTGAGTAACAGGATGTTAAGTGATCAAGTGATTATAAAATTAGTTAGCTTTTTAATGTGATACATATATGTAGGTTGAAAATTGGGAAGAAATAATAATTTGAAGCAATAATTGAAAACATAACATCAATTTTCCCTGGGATTCTAAGGATCATGAGGAAACCAGTATAAGTGATAGATTAGAGAGTTATTTCTAGCACACATATTAACCATTTTTAATTTCCATAAATCATTTAAGATATTTTAAATAAGTTAGAATTTAAACTAGAATTTAGGAAATAGAGCAATGATTGCTGCATTTCAGGAACGTAAAAATAATACTTTGTGAAGAGTGATGAACATTTCACCAACATTCCATTTGGATTTTATTTAAAATTTCTATCAAAAATAAATTATAAGAACAAGTTAAACCAAAGTACATATCTTGGGTTAGCTTTACTTTAGGTAACTTGAAAGGAATTTACCAAAATTTCTGAAGATAAGTTGTACAACTCCACTATTCGGAATCATTCCATCGTACTATAGAAAGTGTGCCTTAGCATTTGTATGGTAGTGGTGAACCTGGAAGAAATTGTTACTGATATGCAGTGTCCTTTCATTTTTACATAAACCCACCATGTGAGAAAGCAACCAATGCCAAGTGGATGACTCAACTTCCCTAAATCTCATTTAGTCTCAAATCTCTGACTTCCAGGCCCAAGAGTGTGAAACCAGTCCCTTAGACTCTTGTTGACATTTATACTCAAAGGCGGAGTTGGGGAAGGGAGAAACAAAATAAACAAGAACAGAGAAATAATTTTGTTTAAGACTCAGATGTCCACATTCTAAAGAAATTCTAACTCTAGCAGCTTTATTCTTGGAGATTAGGAAACACTGACAAGAATGTCACTTTGCTTCCCACACATTATTCTGACCTAATTTTCTTTCACCAGTCTTCATTTTCTGTCAACAAATTCTTAGTGACAACATGCACACAGGATGAAGGCTGTTCTGTGTGAGACAGGGCAGAACAATGTGTGGGCTCCTTACCAGCCCTGTGTTAACAGTTCTTGACAGGGGCACCCTTCCATTCGTCCTCAAAATATGGGCCCCAGGGAGGCAAATTCACAGAAAGTCTTAAAAAATAGGAGGTGAGTGGAATTGAAAATAAATAGATAAAACCAGTGGATAATCTAAGTGGGCTAGAACCCCTCTCTAAGGCAAAGGAAGGGTCCACATCCATCACCCATTGACATTATAAATCGGTGTGCTTTGCAAGGCAATGACATGAAAAATTAGACTGAACAAGTCACAGATGCACAATTTGTCAGCCTCAAAGGAAAGGTTAATGCAAGTTAAATATTGACATGTCAGCAATAAGGATTACGCCAATTATAAATTTACACCAACACCGGCTGCACTTTAATGAGTGCGTGATACTGACAGGTCAACGTGGGGTAGAAGCATGACAATTGGAGAGAACTTCATAGAAATTAGCACACAGAATTTAAAAAATCTTGGAGATTCTTCTCTGTTTTACCCATAGAAAAGAAAAACTATTTATTATAAGAAATTGACTCATTGGGGCCAGGGATGTAACTCAGTAGTAAATCACATGTCTTGCAGCCTAAGATCTGGGTTCAACCCATGGTACCACAGAAGAGAAAAGCAAAGAATGAACAAGGAAAGGAAATAAAAGAAAGCTGGAAGCTAACCAGTCCTAATACTCAGGGGGTGATTATGCCAGCTGGAGATGCAGAGTCTCCATTTATGACTTCAATATCCTGAGATCCAGAAAAGTAGATAGACTAGTGCCAATATGAGTTCCACATTCTGTGATCCAGGAGAGAAAAAAAAGTAGTTCTGGTGTATGTCCACTGGTTTGAAGTACAGCATATCTCGTGGTGTGAGTCCAGTATAATCTGTTCAATGTTCAGAGATCCAGATTGCTAATGATGCCGTTTCAGTCTGAAGGCCAACAGATTTGAGACCCAGGAAAAGTTAATGCTTTAATTCAAGTCCAAAGACAAGGTCAGAACAGAAGGGTTGGGCACTAATTTATGTACTGTTTCAAAATTAGTAAAGAAGGAATGATTCTTCGTGAAGATTCAAGATTTTTGGCCTATTCCGATTTCAACCAGTTAGATGAGGCCTTTCCGCATGGAGAAGGCAATTTTTTCTTCTCAGTTTACTTATTTAAATTCTAATCTCAGAAAACAAATATCAAACAAATAAAAAAAAAGCAACCTTTACAAAGACTGCAGAATTGTATTTGACCAAATAGTTGGAAGCCTAGTGTGACCTGGTTAAATGAACTCATAAAAATAATCTCATAGCTCTCATCTGAATTCTTGAACCTGGAAGCTAAGATTTGGGACTAAATGAATCATCCTTACTGTCATTGGTTTTTCTTTTACATGATGGGTTTATGTAAAAAAACAAAAGGCTGCATATCAGTAGTAATTTCTTCAAAGTTCCATCATCCACTGATTATTAAATTCTTCATCTGTACTGAATACTGTGTTAGTGCTTCATTTATAAGTCCCTCTTGTAACAGATACCACAGTTTGGAGACAGTATTAATATTTTTATTGGTTCTATTTGCCAGAAAAGAGGCTAAGTAACTTGCTCAGGGTTACAGAGCTGAGAAGTATAAGACCTTAGATTGGAGCCAGAATATACTCTACCTTACTGATAAAATAGAAAAACTTCCCAGTACTATTTATTCAAACAATTCAAGGAGAAAGTTCTCCATAATGTTATAAAGATATTAAATTTTCATTTTATAATCATATTTTTTCTGCTCATGCACATACTTCCTATGGGGCATTTCAGGGACTATATGAAAAATATCTATTGACTTGTAACAAAAATTCATCATTGCAGTTACCCAAGAGGAAAAGGAAAATATTAATATATTAATGCCCAGCATATACAAGTAAATTACCTCTTTTGAGATTTAGTAAGGATTATTACTTTAAATAAGGCTATTTTATTAAATAAGGAGCTAGATGTACATTGTGGTTTGAATCTTTTAATACAATTTCAGCACTGGGCATTGTATATACTCTTCTATGAGCCAGAAACTCCCCACATGAAAAATATGTGGCTATCTTTCTTTCTTTACTAAAGTTGGATGATTTGGGGAAAATAAATGTACTTTTCGAAAAGAAACTATGAAACTTGGAATTAAATGATGACTATTTTGTTGTTGTTGTTGTTACCATACCAGGCAATGCTCAGAGGTCACTTCTGACTCTGTGCTCAGGAATTACTCCTAGCGGTACTCAGGGGACCATATGGGATGGGATATTAAAGATAAAACCCAGGACAGCTGCAAGGCAAATGTCCTACCTGCTATCCTTTCTCTCTAGCCCCTGAGCAAGAGTTTTAAAGAGGAAGGTCTTAAATTGTTTCCGAGATTTTTTTAAATTTATTTGATTTTTTTGTTTGGGTAAAGTTCAAGTTGCATAGACATTACTAAACAATGTCAGAAGAGACAGAGAATTCCAGTGAGATCATGTTTTGGTAAAGAATATGATGTAATTAATTTCTCATTATTTGAACCCAATAGACAATTGAGAATCACCTGGTTCTGATAGCTCTCTATAAAACACTTGAGTAATTTCTTTTATTCTTCATGAAAATTTTGGAATAGCATCTACAGAAAATCAAATTTCAATGAATAAAATTGAATGAATATATATTACATTTTCTTGGGTACCATCACTCCAGATATTTTCCTTCTCTCTCTCCCTCCCCCTCCCTTTCTTCCTTCCTTCATTCTTTCTTTCCTTCTTCTTTTCTTTCTTTTTCTCTCTTTCCACACCTTACCTCAACTGAAGGAATAACAAGAAAAGGAGAAAAGCAAAAAGACACGGAGGTATGATTCTTATAACTTTAGTCTATCTGTAATCCTTATGCCAATTTACCTTTCCCTTCCAAAAATACTCCATGTTGAATAACATCCTCTTCTTTATTTCACATGAGACTTTAAGAGCACGTTGTTAGACTCAGCCATAATTCATAGTAATAGGAAAAATAGAAAGATGTTGAGAATAAACTAAATGAAACTCAGGAGAGCTCATCTACCCATCATGGGTATGTGGACAAGACTGGGAGGTTAGCCTGATTTTTGTAGGTAGAATTGGGTAAAATTATCATGGATAGTAATTTAGACTAAGACACAAATCCATGATGCTATAGTTTTAGTTTGGTTGACGGTAGTTTCTTAATGCCCATTGGAAGAATGCACAGCAATTCAAAGCAGAAGCTGGAAATGTAGGTAGTGGAAGATGTTTGATGCACCCATTTCATAACTATCAAATTCAAGAAACAAGGCAAACATGAAAAGAAACAGAGCACTCTTATTTGGGTTCTTCTGTTCTTTTGTTTTGTTCTTCTGTTCTTTTTTCTTGAGAAAGGAGGCCGGAGATATTTGGAAAAATGTTTGCTCCATTTTTTTGTGGCCAGGAAACTTGCAAAATGAGTCTGGAAGCTGTGTGACAGAGTGAGGAGGTATTTAAAGAAACAAAAGGATGAAGCATATCAAAGTACCTTGTAGAAAACTAGAAAGAACTCTAGGTGTCTAAACACAGAATAATTTCAGGGAGGAAATACTGTGCAGCATGTTAGATGCTCTCCTGGCACACTGCTGATCCAGGTTCAATCTCTTGTACCACTTATGTTCCTCTGACCACTGTTGGTGTGTGCCCCTTCCGTAAAAGATGGAACAACTGCACCTGAAATGAAAATGATACCCAAATTTAGATTATAATCCAAAATATAAAATATATATACCTGATCCACATTGATAAAAAAAATCGAAAAAGTAAACGAGTGGAGAAGAACAGAAAAATCTGTCACATAGAATTCCCATATATGTAGTTACTCTTGTCTTAAGGAGGTGATCTTAAAACATTCAGCTCTTTAAATGTATACTACATTTGGATATGCATAGTGTCAAATAGTAGAGTATGGAAACAACTAAAAATGAATTCTTATGGAGTAACTTTGAAAATATTGCCATAGTCAGCTAATCAAGCCAAATATTGATCAGAATGCCCTGAACATGATACTATTAGAATGTGTCTTCAACTCAAGTCTTCTCTCCCAAACTCAGAAGCCCAGAATAACCACAAAAACCATCACAGAAATTCATAGTGAGAATATTCTGCAGAACACCTCCCCCAAACTATCAATACCATCAAAATGAGAAAAGGACAAAAAGACAACTCTTTTATGTAATGTAAGATAATGCCCTGTGAAGGATACAAAAATAAAAAGACATTTGTATAAATGTGTCATCTTAATAATCTGTATTTTGGTGAATAGTATTTTACCTTTGGTTCCATAATTGTGACAAATGTACCATTGTACAATGTTAATATAAAAATCTAATTACAGGAGAAACTTGATGAAACCAGAGAATTGTTTGCGTTTTGCAACTTTCCTAAAAACCCAAAACAATTCTAAATTTAAAAACTCATTTTAAATTTCAAAAAGTAGAATCCAAACATAAAAGGGACAGAGAATACCCTGTTGTCAAGTCATCAGACTCAGGGTTATATTTCACTCCAATAGTGAAAAGCTGGTAAGTATGCAAGTAAGCCTGATTCTATGATTTTCAATTGTGTTATTACTCTGAGGCACTCTTTATTTACTAATTTACAAACCAAATTTTGGTTATGCTTTGCCATGCTGGATTTGAAAGCAGATCTATATCTCATCTTCAAAGGCCCTGTAATCCATTATTAATAATAATGGTAATTATTATTGTTGGGAAAGGCTCTCCCCCAAAGTATTTAGGAGGCCTGGGTGAGAGATGGGGCTCTCAGGGTGACTATTAGCCAGCCAGACGGTAGTTCACATGAGTATCTGAGTATTTGTTGGAGTCAGGGACCCCCAGGTACACATTCAGCCATACTATTTCTTTGACCCCCATATAGTCAGTCACTCTAATGGATGAGACAAAAAAATCACACAACAATTATTAATTACAGCAAAATAAATGTATTTACATCTACAATATGTAATAAAATTTATATAATAATTATATATTATTCACTCTTTATTGAGCAACTCTCCATGCATTGTGACTTGTGGAACAGGATATATATATAATATGAAAGGGGAAACAGAAGAAGAACTCAGAGAAAATAACTTTTGAGCTTATTTTTTATCAGGATTAGTACAGATTAGTACAATTTAAATTGTCAAAGGTTGTGAAACCCAGCTGAGAGAATGGCTGATGCAAAGACAGAAAGAGATGAATTAGGTGAGTGAACTAACAGCAGGTGATAGACAGAAAGAAGAGAAAGTGGCACAGGTGACAGAATGCAGCATAAGGGATCCCTAGGGTACCCAGAAAGGCAACTGTTATCAAGAAGGTGTGATTATAAGGCTGATCCTCTGCTAAAAGAATAGGTTTAGGAAAATTGCTCCAAACATTTTAGAAAAGAAGAATGTGGAAGCCTGAAGAACTTTGTTACTAATTAAACAAAGCAAATGAAAACAACGATTTTAGAGGTACTTTTCTTTTCTCTAATGGACATAAATCTGGAATTGACTAGGCAGTGCTGGTCAGTGGACATGTTCACCTATCACAGTTCAGCCCCAAATTTTTTTTTGTCTTTGAGGGTGGAAGGTGAGGGAGTGGTCGGGCCATACCTGGCTGTGCTCTGGACTTACCCCTGGCTCTGAGGACCAAATGGGTGCCAGAGATCATGCCTGGGTCATTTGCTTGGAAAAAATTCTAAACTGTACTATGCCTTTTTGAAAACATATTCTTCAATGCAATTGTCAAAATAATCTTTAAAAGTTTATACAACCTTTCATTCTATGAATGCAATAATTTCTCCCTGCCACCTTCCCTCTCTCCCTCCCTCCCTCTCTCTTTCTTTCTTTGTGTGTGTGTGTGTGTGTGTGTGTGTGTGATGACAATCATAAGCAGCATGAGTGAGATATAAGGAAAATACTGATCAAACAATCCAACTGATTCAAAACTTCTACCATGTGATGCAATGCTGCTCAGTTAAAGGGCCCTGGGGCCACCAGGGTGACACCAAGTGGCACTTGTAATGCTGAGGATGAAAATCAGAAGATTATATATGAACCCTGATCTCTGAGCCATCTCCCTGGTTCCAACAAAATAATTTATTCACCAATTATAGTTTATATACTTGTAGTATGGTCAGTTCACGTTCTTAAATTACTTTTTGAAATTATAACTAATACTGGAATGAATTGCCCCAGCACAATGTTTGGTTAGTGAAGAACTTTGATTCTATGTGCAAGTAATTGACCTTTTAGGTATGTATGACTTCAAACCAAGGTTGAAGACATATTAGTATAAACTAAGGCCAGAGAATCTGTGGTATCCTTATATGAAAAGAAAAATATTCCAGATTTAACCACTCTTTCTCTCTTCCTCTCTCTGTCTCTATCTACATTCTGTTTCTTATCTCTTCTTTGTATCTGTCTCTCTCAACCCCCACCCCCAGAGGAAAGGGTAGATGAGGGTCCTTAAAAGGCCATCTAGCTACAAGCCAAGTAGAGGGTACAAAGGACTTACTAGAAATCAACTTTATGCATATTCATTTTGTTTTTCAATTCTCCAAAATTGTGAGAAAAATTGACTTCTTTTGTTTAATCTACTCAGACTCTGGAATTTTGGTTTGGCAGTCCATGCTGACTGATACAGAGATCAATTGTTAATTTGAGAAAATATTCGCAATGTATTGTTAAAAGGACAATAACAATTAACACAAAATCGCATGCAATACACATAGAATTTTGTTAAATAATTATTTTCTGTGCACATCATTTCTAAAAATAAAAGAATACGTTCACAAGATTAGGCAGTAATTCTCTTCTTTTGGACTTATTGGTGATTTTAATGAATTGTTCTCTTTCCCCTTTTCCATATTTTCATTTTTATTAATAGTGATCATGGATTATTTTGTCAAACAAAAACAAAAAACACGTTAGATAACTGGAGGTGAACTAGTAAAATTTATTTTTAAATGTAAAGTAGGAAATGTTACAGTTCTAGAACTAAACAAGGGTACTAGGGTTCAGCACGATAAAGTCAACTCTGAGTCCCATGACTTGAATTAGCCTGAAAGGAAAGGAAATGGAGAGGGGGGTCAAATGACCATCCAGGTGTAGGATTTACTGTTAGGATCACCTTCACTCTGAAGGAGGTCAAACCTGCCTGAAGCAACTCATGTCAATCCTGGTTTGGTCAGAATGTTTTAGGGGTCAAAGTCCCACGAGCACTAAGATAGGGATAACAGAAAACCAAACTAGAAGTGTGCAGAAGTGTGCAAACTAAAAGACACTCAGGGCAATGAGGTCACTGCAAAGCAAATAAAGCTTTCTTCACAAAGCAACCTTAGAGTTCTCACAAAGAAGTCAACGAAACATAAAGGTCTCTGATTCAAGAATCATAATTGATAAAGACAGAAACAAATTAAAACAAATATAAACCAAAAAAATAAAATTGTTGGTTTAAATGAAATAGGAAGTTCAAGGCTAAGAAATGAAAGTAAAAGTTTTCCAAGAAATCTTTTTATATCTATGAGAATAGGGGAGAGAGGGGTGGTTTTCTCTTCTCTTCTCTCTCTCTCTCTCTCTCTATATATATATATATTCATATATTGATGATACATATATTTATATAAACAAATTATATATGTTGTTGGGGGACGCTGACCACTCAGAAGGCACATAACTAGTTATGGGACTCCACACCAGGCTGTGGAGAAGGTGAGAGCCTTCCCCATCTCAAGGGACCCAGCCCCGGCAGCCGACCTCCACTGCCCAACCACCATCACACTCCAGGCCGCTTACCGGATCCTCAATCCAAGCCTTATGGAAGAATGAAGTCCCACGGAACCCAGATAATGTGGAACTTGGACTCTGAACTAAACTGAACCCATAACCGAGATTCTCTGCCTGCTTTCCCCAGTCTCTGGTGACACGGGGATCACACTCACAAGGAACACCCTGCTGGCAGCAGATAATCTCCTCATCAGCCACCCTTCAGAACTCAAGGATGCTCCTACCAGACAGGAGTATAAAAGGAGGCTTCTAGAACCATGCCACCAGACTCCACACCAGGCTGTGGGGTGGGTGAGAGCCCTCCCCACCCCAAGGAACCCAGCCCTGGTAGCCGACCTCCACTGCCCAACCACTGACACGCTTTAGGTCGCTTTCCACGACACATTATAAGATACTTCTTACCCATTTATGCCTCTCAGAGAGCCCGACAAGCTACTGAGAGTACCCTACCTGCACGGGCAGATCATGGCAACTTTCTTGTGGTGTATTCGATATGCCAAATACAGTAAAGACAATAGGTCTCATTCCCCTGACCCTGAAAGAGTTTCTAATCATTGGGAAAAGATGAGTATGAAGAGGCTGCTAAAATCTCTGTGCTGATCAGGAGATGCAAATCAAAACAACAATGAGATATCATCTCACACCACAGAGACTGACCCACGTCTAAAAGAATAAAAGCAACGAGTGCTGGTGTGGATGTGAGGAAAAAGGGACACTCTTTCACTGTTGTTGGAAATGGCCACTAGTCCAGCCTTTCTGGAAAACAATATGGACAATCCTTCAAAAACTAGAAATTGAGCTTCCATAGGACCCTGCAATACCACTTCTGGGAATATATCCTGAGGATGCAAAAAAGCAAAGTAGACATGACATCTGTACCTATGTGTTCATTGCAGCACTGTTCACAATAGCCAAAACCTAGAAACAACCCAAGTGCCCTAGGACAGATGACTGGTTAAAGAAACTTTGGTACATCAACACAATGGAATAGCATGCAGCTTTCTGGAGAGATGAAGTCATGAACTTTGTTTATAAATGGATAGACATGGAGAGTATCATGCTAAGTGAAATGATTCAGAAAGAGAGGGACAGACATAGAAGGACTGCACTCATTTGTAGAGTATAAAACAACATAACATGAGGCAGACACTTAAGGATAGTAGATACACAGGACAGATAGATTGCTCCATAGCTGGAAGCCTCACGAGCAAAGGAAAGAAGGCAGCTGGAATAGAGAAGGGATCACTAAGAAAAAGATGGCTGGAGGAATCAATCAGGATGGGAGATATGTGCAGAAAGTGGATAAAGGATCAAACATGGTAACCTCTCAGGGTCTATATTGCAAATCACAATGCCCAAAATTAGAGAGAGATTATGAGGAATCATGTCTGCCATGGAGACAGCAGGAGGATGGGAAAGGGGGGTTATACCAGGGATATTGGTGGTGGGGAATGTGCACTGGTGGAGGGATGGGTGTTCGATCATTGTGTGATTGTAACCCAAACTTGAAAGCTTCTAACTATCTCACAGTGATTCAATAAAATTTTAAAAAAGTATCACGATCACGATCATCCTGTTGTTCATCGATTGCCTCAAGCAGGCCCCAGTAACATCTCCTTCGTCCTAGCCCTGAGATTTTTAAAACTGCCATATTCAAGGCTCTTTTAGGGTTAGAAGAATGAGACCCATAATTGTTACTGGTATTTGGCATATTGGGTACGCCACGGGGAGTTTGCCAGACTCTGCCGTGTGGGCAGGTTACATTCGGTAGCCTGCCAGGTTGTCCAAAATAAGAATGAGATAATAAGATGTCGCGCGGCTGCAAATGCAGGATCTAGGTTTTATAGTCTCTGTGTCTTGGCCGCTGATGGGATTTCATGGCGCTGGGGGTCAGTTGGTGGGTGTGACACCTGCCTACTGGAAGATAGAGGATCTGGGTGGAGTATGTAAAAAAAGTAAAAAAAAAATCTCTGGGCTGAGAGGAATGGAGACGCTACTGGTGCCTGCTCGAGTAATTTGACGACCAACTGGATGGCAGTGATACAGTGATACAAATTATACATATATTTCTTTCACAAATATGAAAATACAATCAATATATATTTCCAGATAAGCCTAGTGACTTCTGAGAAATAAATAAGAAAAAGATTTCTAATATAACAAGTTCTTTTGAGTACTCAATGAAATCCAAATCAACCAAGTGCCACATATATGATTTTGGTTGTCATATTCAGTTCCATTTAATTTCCATTTTAATTGAAAAAGGTGCACTGGAGGACAAAAAAAGATGATAAGCCATTACAGAAGTTATTAATTCCAGGAGTAAGAAAGATAATGTTTGTATTTTCTAGAGAAGAGGCAATTAAAGTGAGATTATGATTGAAGGGGATAAGAAGCAAAACATACAAAGTAGAGGCAGTCATATGTTCAATGGGATAATAGCAGAAAGAGGGGACATGTGGCACCATAATTGGTTATGATGAAATTTTCCAAAAATACTATGGTTTGTTACATAATATGTCTTATATGATAGGTATATGTAATATATAAATGATCACGAATAAAAATATTGTGACATTAGGTGGTGAATGAATATGAATATCATTTATATATAATGATATAAATATATATATAATATATAAATTGAGAATAAAAATATTGTGACATTGATCAATATAATGATCAATATGTCACAATCTTGAATCTGTAGATGCATAGAACACAGTATATCTGCATTGTTACAAAAGTAGTGAGATTAATCTACTTAGGAGAGCAATATTAAGTATTAATGCCCTTTAAAATTTTGAACTCATAATTGTATTTCAAACACTTCTAAGGATTTTCAATGAACATTTTAAGTCATACTATGAAGAGGTAAAGGCCCTCCCGTTGATCGTCGATTTGCTCGAGCGGGCCCAGTAACATCTCCATTGGAGACTTTGTTGTTACTGTGTCTGGCATATCGAATACTCTCGGTAGCTTGCCGGGCTCTCCAAGAGGGGCAGAGGAATCGAACTCGGGTCGGCCATGTTGGCCGCTTGTAAGACGAACGCCCTACCCGCTGTGTGGAGCGATAGCACAGCGGTAGGGCGTTTGTCTTGCACGCAGCCAACATGGCCGACCCGAGTTCGATTCCTCCGCCCCTCTCGGAGAGCCCGGCAAGCTACCGAGAGTATTCAATATGCCGGACACAGTAACAACAAAAGTCTCCAATGGAGACGTTACTGGGCCCGCTCGAGCAAATCGACGATCAACGGGAGGGCCTTTACTTACTTTACTTATGAAGAGGTAATTCAATTTAAAACTTTAAAATTTTAGTGTATGAATATTAATTCCAAGAACCATGTTAAGTCTTCTATTAAAACACATAAAGAGCCTGCCCAAGAAAGTATCCAACTTTATTCATTTCAAATGCCAGAAAATCAAACTATATATTTAAGTACAAAGTAAATTTGTAGTCTTCTACATAATAGGACAATAGAAGTGGATCTGAGAAACAAACCCTAACAAAGTACGGGACTATGGATGGTAATGATGTGTCAATGTACTTTACTTGTCTACTGCAAATCAGTTATCTACTATAGGTTATAACTAATGTAACAACCGATAGTAGATACTGTAACAAATCAGTACTATACTATAGTTTGCTGTTTTGGGAGAAGGCTGTCCATATTTGGAGGCAGAGTGTCTGGAAAATCTCTACCTTAATTTTTCTGTGAACCTAAAGCTGCTCTAAAAACAGATTATTAATATAAGACACAAATACAAAAAAAAGTCTTTAAAAAGCGCTAAGTAAGCGTTACTGCGAATAAAACAATTGGGCAATTGACCAGAATGTTATTCTGGATAGTTTGGCATTTGTCTTCAAAATTTTGTTCCTATAACTTTTGCATGTGCTTGGGTGTGTAGGTTTCTCAAATTCATTTCTATTTTCCCATTATATAGAAGACTATAGATTTACTTTGTACTTAAAGATATAGTGAGATTTTCTGGCATTCCAAATAAATAAAGTTGGGTACTTTCTCGGGCTGGTTGGAGTGATAGCACAGCAAGTAGGGCGTTTGCCTTGCACGCTGCCTACCTGGTCGACCCAGGTTCGATTCCTCTGCCCCTCTCCCAGAGCCTGGCAAGTTACCGAGAGTATCTCACCCGCACAGCAAAGCCTGGCAAGCTACCCATGATGTATTGGATATGCCAAACACAGTAACAAGTGTCACAATGGAGACGTTACTGGGCCCACTCGAGCAAATCAATGAACAATGGGAGGACAGTGACAGTGAAGTGACTTTCTTGGGCAAGCTCTTTATGTGTTTTAATAGAATATTTAATAGAAAAATAGAATTTTATTGTGAGTATTTGATCACACAGGCTCTATTTTCTTAACACCTGTTGCTAGTTTGTTCAGTGCTACACTTTGTACTTTATAGACTTGTTCACATGTATTGTTGTCTATTTTTTAGAAAAAGAATGTCTTTACCATAATTACTGTGTTTGGCATATCGAGTACATCACAGGGAGCTTGCCAGCCTCTGCCGTGCGAGCGAGATACTCTCGGTAGCTTAATTAGTACTAAAAATTGATAGCTGAGACTTTTCTTTAATCTTTAATTAAAAATTATTCTTGAAGAAAATTTTTTTTAAATAAGTGAATTTCTGAACCAACGTATATTCTCAAAGCTAAATTTACTGAGAGAGAGACACACCTGGCAGTACTCAGAGTGCTTGGGTAACCATATGGAAATTTCAGGATTCAGACCTTGGCCAATCAAGAGTGAGGCAACTGCCTTATGTGCTGTACTATTGGATTGGCCACTCAAAACTAATTTTGTGTCTGTTAGGTTTTCTTTTCTGTAAAGCTCTTGCCATTTGGCAAGCATATTAACAACCAAGAACTTTTCCATTTTTACAAACCTACCCACCCAATCAGATTCATCTTTTTGAGTGATGTACCCATACAAAAATCCAGAGGATAAGAACATTGCTTAATTAACCAGGCCAAAAGATGCCTGTTTCTTGAAGTGAGTGGCAGGATTGAGTATCAACAGCCACAGTGGAATCAAAAGGAGGCAAAAGACATATGTTGAAGAAACATGAGCATGAACACAAGGGAGTGGAAGTATGAAAAGGGCACATGCACAAAGTGGCAACTCTATTGGACTCTTGAGAAAAGATCTATTTTTAAGGCTTGAATCTATTTCTGAGGCTTGGCTCTTTTGTGTTGTGTTATTCACGTCTAATAATTCTAATTAGTTTCTGCTGCACTCTTTGGGCTTCAGTATCACAATTTTGAACGTTATGACATCTTCAATTTGCATGCACACATGTACTTTATCGCTTTCTCACTCACAAACACAAATTCCAGAATTCAAAAAGGCATTGGATTTCTCAACAGCAGATAAAGTTAAGCCATGTTTTAAAAAATTTGAGAAACAAGTTTTATACTCTATAAGTTGGTAAGTGGCCAAACTAGTAATAGAATATATACATACAAGAGCACAATTTAGAGCTACTAGAACTTATGCATCAGCAAACTGAACCAAGAGAAAATAGCTGAAATAAGGTGGGACAAGTGTGTGTGCGTGCATGCATGTGTGTGTGTGTGTGTGTGTGTGTGTGTGTTGCTTGAGTGCTTGAGGTGGGGAGGGAGAGTTGAGAATAAATTTATCTAAAAATTAAAATGAATTGATACTGTACTGAATATCTTCATATTATAAAATATGTTAGCTTGATTGGGAAGTTTGGAAATAAGACTACTGAAAATAATTTAACTCTAGGAATGAGGAAAGTATTAGAATTGTATTTTGCGCAAAACTGGAAATGCAATTAAAGTGCACTAGGTATTATAGGCAAATATCTCAAGGATATTTTGGTGATTAATACAAAAAAGTGAATTTGTTTTTTCAAATAAGTAAACTGCAAAAATTCAGTGGCTTTTAAAATGTGTCCCAGATGACTGTTATCATGTCAGAATTCACCAAAAGTATTGTTAGGAATGGAAGTTCTTTGGTCTTACATCAGAATGGCTGAATCAGAACTCAGAACAAATCTTGAAGATCTGTGTTTCATTTGCTCCAGCTGATTCACATCCATCCCAATATGCTATTAGAACAAGTTATAAAGCCTCACATATGTTGAAATGGTTAGAATGTCAATTTTTGGAGAAAAAAATAAGAACACTAAACACATAATTTTTAATAGAACAGCAGCAAAAATGGAAAAAATCACAGCAGTAATAGAAGAATATTTTAAGAAGCAAAGATAAGAATACTTGCTGAAAGCATTTTCTTTTTATTTTTAAAACAGTAAACATAAAGAACAAGAAACTGTTACTTTTTCCTATGACACTTTTAGTGACATCTGACTTTGAAATTATATACATAAGATTTATCAAAAACAGAAAAATTAATTTGTAAGATATAATGAAAATTGGCAGAAGAAAAAGTTACTCAATAAAGAAGGCTGTGTGTATGTATATTTATGTGTGTGTGTTTGATATACATATATATATGTCTTTAGAGTATATATTCAGGCAAGTATATGTGTGTGTATGTTTGTGTCATATATATATCTTTCTTGAGTATATATGCATATATGTATATATAAAAGCAAGTGATTAATATTCTCTTGTTATCCCTGGTAGTACTCTTTTTAGTTAATTTGTTTGGCTTTAATTACAGTCATTTGAGATTTCTACTTTGCTTACATATTTTTTTTCTGAATATCAGGTATCAGCTTGAGATTAGAGGATGCTCTCAAAATAATTGCATAACATTCCTTACCAAGGAAGGTGTCAGATCACCCATATTTACAAGAAGAAACTATTAAAGTTGACAATCCATTGTTACAAAGAAGAAAACTAACGTCAAATACATCCGTGGAACTGCAGTTTGGTAACTGGGGAATGAATGATTTGGAAATTGAAATCATAAGGTCAAGAACATGACTCAACTTCCAACAGTTGCCAGAAGCAGATATAAAAGCTAATGGACTTTTGAATTGATGTGGAGAAAGATTGGGGAAAGGAGAGGGGGCAAAGGAGTACTTCACTACCTCTGTGTACCTCTACTTACAAGATCAAGGATAGTCTTGACGTATGAAGAAAAGAAAGAGCCTTCTTGAAAATTTTGATATTATTGGCATGGTGGATTTTTTATTTTTCTATTCAGACTGTGACAGGCCATAAATAACTTTGGTGATGATCTATTGCTTTCTACTGCCAAGACTGTGTACTATCTGATGACATGATAGTAACATGAAATAATGATTTATATTTCCATGATTACGTGATGGATAACTAAAGAGAATGTCTGGATAAATATGCAAATGAATTGATTAACCAACCTCACTTTTCAAATGACCTCTGTTTTGCATTCAGTTTTCACACAGACATTTTTGATTTATCAGAAGATTTAACTGTGTACTGTATTTGAGTTTACATAGTATGGGGTGAATTTTAATGAAAATCATTTATCATCTTCAGGATTCAGCCAATATGTATACAACTCAAGTCTATTATTATACTCTTGCAAAGTTTGGCATATTGAAATGGGATCACATCAACCTCTAGAACAAGGACTTTGGATTTTAAACTCAGCATTTAGAGAATAATATAAATTCAAGTAATTTTTAGAGTTATACTGATGACTCAATATTTAAAAGAATAACCAATTGCTAAACTTTTCTGTCTCAACCCCAATAAGAATGATGATGAAAATGATAATAAAAGCATTATTAAACACCTATTATATACAGGGTTCTGTGATAAGAAATTTTATACATTCATTTTGTTTCTTTTTAAATTTATACACTTATCTTGACTACCATGAAATTTGAAGTTAGTAAACTTTATGTGAGTGTATAAAAATGTTTTCAGATACCTGTGGTGATAGGCAATTAAAACTTACTTGTATTTTTCTCTCTAAAGTTATTATTGTTTCTACTCTCCGAAGCAAACAGGGATAAGGAAAAATTACAAATTGATCTCATTTTTATCTGCCTTTAAAACTCACATTTTTTCACTGCTAAAAGAAATAAAAGGGGGCTGGAATGGTGGCACAGCAGGTAGGGCATTTGCCTTGCATGCAGCCGACCCGGGTTCAATTCCCAGCATCCCATATGGTCTCCCGAACACTGCCAGGAGAAATTCTTGAGTGCATAAGCCAGAAGTAACCTCTGTGCATCACTGGGTGTGAACCAAAAAGCAAAATAAAATAAAATATCTCTTAAAATAATAAATATCTCTTAAAAATAAAAAAATAAAAGAAACAAAAGAAGACACAAAGAAATAGAAAGACATCCCCTGTTCATGGATTGGAAGAATTAGTATTGTCAAAATGACAATCCTATCCAAAACACTATACTCATGTAATGCATTTCCTATATAAAAACACTCATGACACTTTAAAAAAATTTGACCAAATGCTGCTAAGAGTTATCAATTTTCTCGAGCGAGCCCAGTAACGTCTCCATTGTGAGACTTTGTTGTTACTGTGTTTGGCATATCAAATACGTCATGGGTAGCTTGCCAGGCTTTGCTGTGTGGGCGAGATACTCTCAGTATCTTGCCGGTCTCTCTGAGAGGGGTGGAGAATCGTACTCGGGTAGGCCACATAGAATATTAATACTCCTCCCCAAATAGTCAAACAAATCCTACGGGACAAAAATAAATGGAAGCTTTATTTTACTTAGTTTTAAATTATGTTATAAAGTTATAGTAATCAAGATAGTGAAGAACTAGAATTATGACAGATTCACAGATCAATGAAATAGAATTGAGAGCCCAGTGACATAGCCTCAGGTATTTGGTCAGCTAATATTTGACAAAGGAACTATGAGTATGAATTGGAGCAAGAAAACCCTCTTTAATAGATGGTGATGGGAAAACTGATCAGTTGCATGCAAAAAATTAAATCATTCCTATATCTCACCATGCATAAAAGTCAATTTAAACTTGGTTAAATATCTTGAAATTAGAACTGAACAAGTAAATTGTATGAGGGAATACATTGACAGTACTCTCCAACCAAACATTGACTGTAGAGGCATCTTCAATAATACAATGTCAATGGCCAAGCAAACAGAGGTAAAGTTAAACAAACGGGGTTACATCAAATTAAAAAATGTCTACATTGGAAATTAATGATGACCATAATAAAAAGATACACCACACACCAGTAGAAAATATTTGCCCACCTTTCATCTGACAAATAGTTACTATCGAAAACATACAAAGCACTTGCAAACCTTAAGAAGAAAAAAGAAACTATCAAAAAATGAAGGGACAAATGAACAGAAACTTGCAGAAAGAAAACATGCAGATGGTTTTTAGGTATATAAAAAATGCTCCTCATGTCTTATAATCAGGGAGCTGCAAATTAAAACAGAGATTTGGATTTGGATTTCTCTAATTTTGTGTAACAAGTCAAAATGAGCTAAAACAACCAGTGGTGGCATTAAATGTATGGACAAAAGGGAGCCCTCTTTCACGACTGGTGAGAGTCAACTCATTCTCAATAGCAACACAGCATTTTAGAAAACAAAATGGACACTTCTTAAAACAAAATAAACAAAACCTAATAAATATACTTCCCTAATACCCAAGTAGTTCCACGCCTGGGAATCTACCAAAGGACACCAAAAATCCATTCAGAAAATATCTGCATTCTCAAGTTCATTGCTGCACTATTCACAGTATCCAAAATATGAAAACAATCTAAGTGTGTGAGAACAAATACTTAGGTAAAGAAATGATATGATATACACACAATGAAATACTACTGAGCTTTGAATAAAAAAAGAGGCTCTTTACTGCTATAAGGAGGGAATTGGAGGATATCTCCTGCCAAGTGAAGTCAGCCAGAAGGAGAGGGTCAGAGGCAGAACAATCTCTGTAATAGGTGATATGCAAAGATGTAAAGAAATGACAAATGGCTGAAGGTAACAGAACCTGGGAACTGCTCTACAGAACTGAGCTTACCTTGACTGACTGCTAATTATGTCAAGTAACTGTCTGAATGGATGACTCTGTGACTATTGATTGCCATGCACTAAATTTCTGACATTTTTATGTAAATAAAAGAGCTAAACATATTAACACTTATTATCATTTTACATGTGATAAAACAGAGATTCAGCTAAATCAATTGAAAGCCAGGAAATGAAGAAATTTGGGGATGAGGATATGAATAGATTTGAGTCCTAGTGGAGACAATCTCCTAGCCATCCTTTCATACTATGTCACAGTGCATAAAAACTCAAAGATTATGTTTGCTGTCAAATTAGGAAGACAAAACTTTCTCCCCTGTTCATTTATCTTTCCCTATGAAGCGCACAGCAGAGTGTCAGAGGAATTTAGGAATAAGATTTTGTGTGTTTACTGTTAGTTGGGTGTCCACCAAATCCCATACATGGGGCTCAGGGTTTTTATAATATAGGCTTTTATTGTCATCATAATTTAAAAAATAAGACATTATTTAGAGAAATTAACTGTTGCTTATAAACTTTATCACAGTGACTTAACAACAAAATCATTCATTATTTTGCACAGTTTTCATGGTTCTTGAGGTCAGAAATAACAAATGACTTTTACTGGCATGAAGTCAAGGCGTCACCAAAGCTGCTTTAGGGAGGAATCTGTTTGGACAATATTTTATTTAACATTCTAAAAATATCTGTATTGTCACTCCCCTCCTCTGTAACCTACTATCCACAGAACCAGAAATATGAGTCAATTATGTCTTTCTCATGATACATCTCTCTAATAAGTTTTTATGCTGCCTTCTATATCTATGGTGCTTTGGGTTTATATTGGTTCACTTTGATAATCCGGGCAAACTTTCTTAATTTAATATCAGCTGAGAGACATTCATTTTATCTGAAAACTAGTTTCCTTTCAGGATACAACCTAAGATATTATAGCTTCCAGGGCTCAGAATATAAACATTTTTGAAAGGTCATCACACCTACCCCAACATTATATACTAAATAATAGTTAAATAATCTATCAAAAATATTCTACCACCTTTTTATTTCTGAAAGTAGAAATAAAGTTTTGTTAGACAAAAAGTAGAATCAGAAATTAGAATGTGTAACATATGTATGAGAAAAGGATGACGAGGGGCAGTGGAAAATATTTGGAGAAATTATAATAGAAAAGGCACTGAGTCAGAAATGTGTAGAGAGTAGAATGGATCATGGATAGACTGTCCTCCTGTTGTTCAGCGATTTGCTCGAGCAGGCCCAGAGAAGTCTCCATTGTGACACTTGTTACTATGTTTGGCATATCGAATACATCATGGGTAGCTTGCCAGGCTTTGCTGTGAGGGCGAAATACTCTCGGTAGCTTGCCAGGCTCTCTGAGAGAGGCAGAGGAATCGAACTTGGGTCGGCCTGGTGGCCACTTGCAAGGGAAACACCCTACCCGCTGTGCTCTCACTCCAGCCCATGGATCAACATGAAAGGAATACAAAAATACTCTAGAAAATGGATGTAATTTCAGAGTTAGGTTAGATAAGGCTTTAAAAAGACAAAGAAACTTTCCATTCTTTATTATAAGATTGAGAATCTTATTCCAGATTAGAAAAGGTGGAGGTAAGCAATGTAAACTAATTTACCTTTGTTATCCAAATCTGGAATTAATAATAATGGTTAGTAATATTAATTGACCATGCATCATTGTGTCACTGTCATACCATTTTTCATTGATTTACTCAAGCGGGCACCAGAAACGTCTCCATTCATCCCAACCCTCATATTTTAGCATCCTCCCCTTACTGGTCTTTCCCATCGCTGCCATATTGGAGATTCTTTCAGTGTAAGGGGAATAAGACCCATTATTATTACTATCTTTGGCATATCTAATATGCCAGGGGTAGCTTGCCAGGCTCTGCCATGCGGGTGCGATACTCTTGGTAGCTTATGGTACAAATAAATTATTAGTTTTTCAGTTTATAGCTAAGGAAAGAACCTGAGCTTTTGTTCTGAAGGTTGAGGAAATTAATCTAGTAAATGTTGATACTGAACTTTATATTCAGGATATCTGAAACAATATGGTCTGGGTAAACACTGAGAACCTCTCAACCTGTTTGAACTTAAACTCTAGATCTATTAGGCTCCTGTCAAGTCTTGCTGGAAATACTCTGCTCTGGTGCTGCTGCTCCCCATGATTTGATTTGTTCTCTTTGTTGATTGACATGATAGATGATTGATATTTTTGTGCAGCACATTTGAAGCATTTGCAAAGATTTCTTTAAGTATTGGTTATATATGGGTTTACAATGTTCTCTTTTTTATCTTGAACTCAAAGCGTACTACTACCATTTTTGAGGATCAGTGTAAGATTCCTCTACTGGTACTAAATACAGAAAAAAATTACATTCTCAGTAGAACAGAAATAATTGTATTTTCAAGGTTACAATCAATCATCACAACCTCAGTATCTGCCTCTTGGGAGAATGATTCAAGTCCCTGATGCATTGCTTAAGACGTTTTGAAAAGTAGGTCCACTGATACTTCATGAAATCATCTGTGCAAGAGAGATTCCTGTATTTGTCTGATTTTTCTATTTAGAATGTTATATAAAATAATAATAATGATAACACTAATACTAATATATCATTCTCATTTTGTGATAAAATATTTAGAAAGTGTCATATTTATTTATGTATAGTTCTTATGTTTGCACTTGGAATTAGTATTATAGTGTTAACTTATCTATATTAAATATACAAACACTAATGTTTACAAAGTTTTCCAAGAATATACCCTTTTGGCAGTTGAAAAGTTGGGAATTGAACACAGAGCTCTTTAGGAGGAAAAGCCAGTTAACCCTTAACTATGTTTTTTAGAAGGCATTCAGAAAAAGAACGCTGTTATATGAACAGAACAAATCAAAATACTATAGTTATACTAACATGTAGTTAGTATAACTTTGATTCTGTTGAGACCAAAGTGGTCATCAAAGTCTTAGCCAAATAGGGCATTCAAACTCAATACATCAGATCCTCTGTGAGCTGTATTATGGATTCACTACCAGGATCTCACCATTCTACAAGGAAGTGATCATCCATGTCAAGAGAGGGGATCAGCACGGTGAAACCATTTCACTGAAACTCTTCAGTGCCACCCTCGAGAACGTCATGTGACAATTGGAATGGGAAGGGGTGGGAGTGAAGATAGACGGTCGGCAACTAATACCTCTTCTTCGTTGATGACATCGTTCTAATAACACCAAACATTAGCCAAGTGGCAAAGATGTTGGCCGACATTGGCCATGAGTGTGGAAAGGTCAGACTGCAGCTGAATCTCATGAAGATAATGATTATGAGAAGCAGACTCGTCCCTGATGTTCCATTCACTCTCAACAGAACGAACATCTCTGAATGCAGCAGTTATGTGTACCTAGGTCAAGAACTCAACATGACGAATGACCTGGCACCTGAGTTGCGCAGGAGGAAGAGAGCAGCTTGGAACATCTTCAAGACCTTTGAAGAAATAGCTAAGAGGACAAAGAACCCCCAGCTCCAGGCACATCTTGAACTCCACCATTCTTCCTGCATTAACATACACCTCAGAGACCTGAGCCCTGCAAAAACAGGATGAGAATGCTATTCATTATCTTCCAAAGAGGAATTGAAAGAGCTATGTTTGAAGTATCATGCTTCACTCAAGTAAGAGAAAGAATCTGGAGTTTCAACTTCCGTCGACAATTGAGAATCAGGGATGCTGTCAAGTTTGCCAAGGCATTGAAAATCAGATGGGCTGGACATGTAATGCAATTTGAAGAGGACCGCTGGACTAGAGCTGTTAACAACTGGATTCCATGGGACATTAAAAGATCATGTGGCCGCCCACCTATGAGATGTTCAAATTTCTTCATCAAGACCTTGAACGATCTGTTTGAGGCTCTTCGTGTCCCTGGATCGAGCAGACGCCACTGGGCTGCACTAGCACATGACAGGGATGAATGAAGACATTATTGGTGCCCGCTCAAGCAAGTCGTTGAATAATGGGATGTCAAGTGATCAAGCGATACTAACATATTCAGTATTTATAGCTTCTGGATTTA
Source organism: Sorex fumeus (assembly GCF_029834395.1). Taxonomy (NCBI): domain Eukaryota; kingdom Metazoa; phylum Chordata; class Mammalia; order Eulipotyphla; family Soricidae; genus Sorex; species Sorex fumeus. The sequence goes on along the minus strand of NW_026606134.1, from coordinate 3,222,736 downwards.
TGGGCTCCCCACAATTATTTAAGTAACCCTTTTGTATGTATTCTGGTTAAATTTTACTTTATCTTTGCTACAGCAGAAAATAACAAGGTGAATTTCTCATCTAATTTTCATTATGTTACTGACCCCTCCTCCCACCTTGTCCACAATTCCCATATATCAGTGTTGGAATTGTGCTTATGAGAAACCATTATTAATAGCATTGCCAGCCAAAAAATAATGAAAATATAATAATAATTTAAAATGTAAAGGAGATGAGTGCTGAAGACAGAGTTCATCTCAACTGCTAAAAAGCAATTGTATCAAGAATCTGTTGGTATCCATCTTTCAGATTTGATTTGTTCTGCATTGGAATCATTCGCACAAAGAAATCCACTTGATGAGCACCCTGGTTTTTCTTTTCCCACTTTTTCTATCAAGGTTCAATAATCCCCCAGCACAGGGCTGCTATAACATCTGTAGAATTGGTATAGTTTGGAGAACATTGTATGGTCAAACATTAACTAATAATGTCTCTCCAATCAAAAGAATTTTTAGGTATTTTTGCTTGCTCTCAAAAGGAATTACTTACCTCCAAAGTAAAGACATATTTAAGAGAAGCTTCTTATTAAATGTAGGCTAATTTTAGGCCCTCTAAAAGAGAAGAGAAAGACCCTTTGGATACAGATGCTATTAAAAGGCCATGATGATGTAATGACTGGACTAATAAATGTCACTGTCACTGTCCTCCCGTTGTTCATTGATTTGCTCGAGCGGACCCAGTAAAGTCTCCATTGTGAGACTTACTGTTACTATGTTTGGCATGTCGAGTACATCATAGGGAGCTTGCCAGGCTTTGCCATGCGGGCAAGATACTCTCGGTAGCTTGCTGGACTCTCTGAGAGGGGTGGAGGAATCAAACAAGGTCGGCCACATACAAGGCAAATGCCCTTCCCACTGTGCTATGTAATCTAAGAGACAAAATGAGATAAAGTGGGTTTTAGATTCCCATATTCAAGGAGACACAATCACTGAAGAAAAGCATCATGTATCAGGAGATGAGGGTGGTGATTCATTTCTGTGCATCTACCCAAATATGATTAGAGCAGCTGGTGTGTTTTCCTGGCTTGAGGAAGTTCTGTTGGGAAATGTTCACTCTGTTACTAGCAGTCTTGCATTTCACTTTCTCACTGGTTGTATAGATCAGAGTAACTATATGGGGTTCTTCCTTCCTAATTCTAATACTATTGTCTCTTCCTTATGTATAGCCAAGATGCAATCTTCTACTTGCAATATGATAAAGAGAAATTCACTAAGACCTGACAGAAGGAAGGGAGTAAGATGGAGTTGACCTAGCAAAGCACTCCCCTTGACCAAGCTGTAAGCTCTAATGATGCCTCAAGAAAAAAAAAGACTTGTCACTTCTTCTGATACAAAAACTAGTTTTTTTCCCACTGATCTCTGACCACAAAAGAAGAGAGTAGAATAACTCAGAACTGGTTTATTGCCTTTAAGACACAGTGACCCTTATTCAACAATTTCCATCAACTGTCTTTGATTGTGAACGAGTTAAAGAATATTGCCTGTCTCAGAAGGTTAGAAGTTGGTTAGGGAGTAGAAACAGATGCAGATTGGAAAGGAGAAAAACATCATTCAGTGAGACTTGAAAGCAGGCTATCATGTCGGAGGGCGTGGGCATTGGAGCCCGAGAAACAGAATCAATTTCTAAGGCTATCATTGACTTTAATATCATATTAGACGACTCCTAAGAGACAGTTCCGAATATCTGTTCTATAAGGTTGAAAGGATTGAATGAAGTAATATAGAAGGCTTTTTTACTGAGTTCCTGATACACAGGGCGCACACAGTAAATGATAGTCATTAGCAGATTTATGAAAGAGATCACTGGGTCATGACACTCAAGAAAAGCCAGTGCAGTAATAAAAGGAAAAATTTCTCAGTAGTGATAGATCACCTGTTTTGAAGATTTTTTTTGCTGTTTCTGTTTTTTTTTTTAATTCTACCCTTCATGAAGCTAATTGGTTTCTCAGGATATTTCTTCAAAGCAAAATAATAGAACTGTGCAGCCAGAATCACTTGTCCATTCTATAAGCAGTAATTAGTTCATGCATTTTACCAGGTTTTTCATTTTCCATGCATGGTTATAAGGCTTCTATCATACTCCAATATTGAAGGAAACTGGAAATGAAAGTTGTCAATGCTACCTGTCTTTATGAAACTCTTACATTATTAAAATGAATATTTTAAAGTGTTACTATAAAACCTAACTTCTTGTAACTCATAACCATTTCAGATGTCTCAGAAAGTGTCGGATATTACCTTTTTCACAGACAGGAAGTGTGATGTACTGACAAATTCAGCATTAGAAATAAGCGTGGCCCAGGAACTCTATTGTACTGTGAACAGAATATGAAAATCCAGAACAATGTATCAAGAAACATTTTCTAGATAAAATCATCAGATGCTTTATTATCTATGTTATGAAAAGAACAAGGATTAAACAAGGATTAAACTTGCTAAAGATTTGGGGGAGATAGAAGGTCACTTCTGCTGCTTAAAGTGCACTCAGGGTTTGTTGAGGAAGAGGAGAATGCATTAATTGACCTCTGAATATCTGTGTCAGCCTTGAAGGTGTGAGTTACACTGAACTTTTGGAAATTCATCTTCTCTAAGTCTCAAAACAAATCATCTTCAGGGGTCAGTGATTCTGAGCTCACTCAGAAATGTCATCAGAATATGCTCTTGCCCTTTTGTTTTCCCAAAGTCTTTTCTTGCTTTTCAGCTCAAAAGATAACATCTTTGCAGTCAAAATACAGTGAAGCCTTGATAAACAGTCTTTTTTTTATTGTTATGGATGATGTTGTATTACTTCTGCAAAAATCTGGTAGGAAGCTGGTATGGCAGCATTTTTCTCTAGGAATGATGCCATAAAGTCACGGGGAGAGATATACGTCCAATGATTTCTCTCATATTAATTTATAGAATTGATTGGTTAGAGCCATGTAGCTCCTCTGATCTGTTTAATAAAGTAAGATTTAAAAAAGAAGATGGATTAATAATACATTTTTATAAGAAAATTTTAAAGGTCAATACATTTGCATCATTTAAAGAGAGCAAGTCACTTTCATTCGTGAACAAAAAGGCCGTGAATTTTAGTGATATAAAGACCAAGTATTTTGGTACAGTATGTTATCAACAATTCATCAGAATAAAGGATATTTTCAAGTGTTTGGCTACACACTGTTGGTAGATTGAAATCAATAGAGCATTTAAACGTTATTGATTTCATATCAGATTTAAGAGCCATCTGTATATAAATTATATTGAAACTGAGCTGAAAATATATGGCCTCACAGAGTTTAATGACATTCATAATGGGGTGGGTTAATGTTGGGATTTTTTTTAAATGCAAAATTATGTAGCTCATCTTTCCCATGTTAAAATTGTTTTTATAGATTTATGAGTATAATGTTAGCAATAGCTATGATGTATCAAGGTTTCCATTACAACAGATGTAAGATTGCATATCAACAATCTTAATAATATGATAATTTAAATTTTATATTATTTTCTTTTATGTATGAGATTAAAAAGATAACATGGATAAATGATGCATTACTGCTTTTAACCCACTATTGCAAATATAAAATGTTGATTTTCATAAATGTTCTAAAAAATATACTCCCTCTTGGAGCTGAGAAGATAATCATAATCATAATCATAATCATAATAATAAGTAGGGCACTTTAATATTGCTGGGCTTGTTTGATCCCCAGCACCCCATATGGTCCTTTGAGCCTTCCAGATGATCCTTGAGCACAGAGCAAAGACTAAACCCTAAGTGCTGCTGGTTATGGCCCCAAAATTCAATGAAGAAAGCAGAAAAATTGATGAGAAAGATGGTGGCTTCTCTTACGATATCTTCTTCCTTCCAACTATCAAGTTTCTGATATTGCTGCATGTTTCCTCTTCACCTCCCCTTTAATCTGACATTTTTATTAACCTGTGGGTAAAAGAGTGGAAAGAAGAATGTATGGTATTGTAAGTCATACACATCTGCATCATTTTCTATGCTTACTCCCTTTGAGGCTATGTTCCTGAGCATGGTCCCAGCAGGGCCATCGCCATGCGTCTACTAAGATAACGACATCTTCATCTGAGTCCACACTAAAGTTCCACAGGTGAGATAGTAAATAGGACCAGCCAGTGTCTTGTTTCCCTGATTTCTGCCTTGCTTTATTAGAAATGTGTGTGATGCCTTGTGGGAATGAGAAAAAGTTCCTAATTGTGAGATACTCACTAAAAGGAGGGAGATGCAGACAGATTGTCAAAAAGTTGAGAAAAGAAATGTGGAAGAGTTCAAGAAAAATGTTTCATCTAGAAAGAGTTGCACAACCATAGCCACACTGAGTCCCCTGGTGGAAGAGGTAAAACATATCTCCATACCTAGATCTTGGCATGAGAAAGGAGATACAACCAGAAAAGTAGGCAGCAAGCACCAAGAGGAAGACTGTAGAGGGAATCTATGAAGGAGAGGGAAATATAAAGCAAATATAAGATATGGAGACATAGCCTATACTTTACAAGGAAAGTTTTTATTAATCCCCAAATGTATTGGGTTTGAAAAGTCTGCACGCTTTTCCCAATTAAAGTTATAAGGTTAATTTGGGGGGAGACAGAAAGACATTCATTGATATTTATTCTTTGGTCTTTGATTCTAAAAACAGAACAGAGTAAATTATAGTATTAAATAAAACTTTAAAAGTTATTCAGAGTACAATATGCCAGGCATAGCAAAAAAAGCTGTGAAAAATAAATATAATACCAACATTATAAAATATAATAATCCAAATTTAAAAAATGGAGGTTTGAAGTCAAAAATGAATAATTCAATAAATTAAATTTAAAAAATCATGTCAGCGGGGTACTAATTGTTACTAGCATTAATTAGAAGCCAACACTTGTGCAATCTGCTTACACTGTTAACTTAATGTTCACAATATTTCATGATACGAATATAATTAAGGTAAAGGTAAAGGCCCTCCCGTTGATCGTCGATTTGCTCGAGCGGGCCCAGTAACGTCTCCATGGGAGACTTTGTTGTTACTGTGTCTGGCATATCGAATACTCTCGGTAGCTTGCCAGGCTCTCCGAGAGGGGCGGAGGAATCGAACTCGGGTCGGCCATGTTGGCCGCGTACATATATGTTCCTATTTTAAAGACAAAAGAATTGAGGTATAGGAAGTATGTAACTTTTTTAGTACTACACAGCTTAAAACTACTTGCTGGAAATGGACAACAAACCCAGGCAATTTGGTTCCAATTTGGTTCCAATCTTAAGGACTACATTGTTCTACACTGTATGGTTTCCTGTAGTTCTCTAACTTGGAATTTCTCGCTATTGTTGTCTCTTGGGAACTCTCAGATATAATATGAGCCTAGTATGGGGCTTAGGAACTGAAATTCAAGGAGTCGCTGGAAGAGATCATGAAAGAGGCTGTCTCCAGCCTGTTATAAAAACAATGTCCTAAAACTTAGAATGGACAAGTGTTTGAATGTGAGGTTATTGTGATGTATTTTAGTGATAATTATGGTATTGTAGAAAGATTTAGAGAGATTGTAAAAAGATGATAGATGCTATACATGGATGGATGATGGATGGATGGATGGATGGATGGATGGATGGATGGATGGATGGATGGATAGGTAGATAGATACAGATATGAACAGTGAAACTGGGATGCCTCAAATTTTTTCATACTTTCTTCCAACTATCTGTAATTGTCTCATATATATGTATATATATATCAGTGTATGTTTATACGTATTTATATGTACACATATACACATATGTATTCATATATACATGTATATGTATACATACATACATAGACATACTTCTAAAAGATAAGAGGATAATTGAAGAATGAGAATTCGGTCCAATGTTTCAGTAAGTTTGCTCCTCATTCCTTCTCAGTGTCAATAAGGAGTAAAATGTAAAATGTGGCCAATCCATGCAGATTTCAGCCTGTTTCTTAAAGTCTTATTAATTAACCTTACTATAGAAATTTCAGTTTTATTAATTCCAATTCTAAGACTAGAAATCTTAAAAGCACATGAAGCCATCTACACAACTGCTGAATTGTATGAAAAAGAGCTTATGAAAAAAAGTTCATACACTTGGAAAATGAGAGATAATTAGGGGGTAATGCACTTTATTTGCTTGTGACCAGCTCCAGTTTGAATCCTTGACATTTCATATGGTTCCCAGAGCATTTTCAGAAGTTATCTCTGAGAATAGAGCCAGGATTAAACCCTGAGCATAACCAAATGTGGCCCACGTCCCCACCCAACTTTCCTCCAAATAGAAAAAAAATGAAATGATGAAACGAGGTTGGCGCAGAAATTTCCACTTAAATTCCTCCCAATCAATACTGTCTATGAACATACCATAGACATATATTTATATTAATTAGAATGATACTTTATTTGCCACTGATAGTAATTATTTCCATGTCAACACCTTTCTTTCTATCTTGCCTCTTCATAGCCTATAATTTGCTCATCAGCACAGCAAACTCTGCTGCATAACTCACCCCTAGAGAATGGTGATGTTATGTAGAGATAACTTCTCTAGAGGAAATAAATACCAAACAACTTTCCTCATGGTTGGAAATTAAATGAATCATGAAAGCTAATCATACTCCTATATGATAATTACTGTCTGCTAAATCTGATCTACAAAAACTTATACTGAGAGTTGGATGAAGATTTTCAAGGTGAAGTGGATAGGAATTATAGAAGTTACTTTAAAACTTTTCTAAACAAAATATAAATATGAAATCCATCTTCCAGAAATACTGAATTGTTTTATAGTACAATGCAAGCAGTTTTTTCTTCATTCCTTCCCTTCCCTCCCTTCCTTCCTTCCTTCCTTCCTTCCTTCCTTCCTTCCTTCCTTTCTTCCTTCCTTCCTTCTTCTTTTCTAACATCCGTCATCCTTCTACTTCTCCTTCTACTTCTCCCTTCAATCATCTTTCTTCTTCCTTTCTTTTTTACTTCCTCCTTCCTTTCTTCCCTCTCCATGCATGGTCACTTCCTCTGTCCTTCTACCTTCCTTCTTCCTCTCTCCCTTCCTCATTCTAGTCATTTCCTTTGAGCTTATAATAATTTCATTCAATTTTGTCATTAAAATAAAGGAAAGGTTTGCTATTGTTGATAGTTCAGAACTTATATAGAACTTAACATTCATGTTCTGCAGGGTAGAACTTTTACTACTGGAAAAATTTTGAATTCTTGCAATGTTAATTTTTTCATTTTTTTTTGCTTTGTTCATTCAACATTATCAACAAAGCACTCATGTACTTCTAGGAACTGAGTTTAACCACACAGTCAGAAAGTAATGGATTTGAGGTTTGCACAATCCTGTTTGACCTCTATTTTCAAGGTATAATGGGTCTTGACTGAATATCAGTTATTGTCTATTTCATTCTGGAATATTCAATCAAGGGGCATTGCATTCCATTTCTCAGTCTTTCTATCGAAATTTAGAATATTTAAATTATAAGACTTTGGATGTATCTCAGTGGTAGAATGCATGCCTTTATGTAGTGGGCCAAGGTTCAAACACCAGAACTTCAAAAAAATTAAATTTTAAATGGATATACAATCAAATGAGCAAAATGAGAAATTCATTGTCTCTTGCAAGTGAAAAAGAGAGATATAGCTTTCTTTGCCAATCGTTTATTTGCAAGTTAAAGCTCTTTCATTATGCTTTACTTTATGTCAACCTCTCCTTGTCTTTCTCTCTCCCTTTTCTCCTCCCTCTTTCCTGTCTCCACTTCAGAATTCTGCTTGTGCAGGAATCAACTAGTTCTCAGAAATTCCTTTAAATTCATCAGAAAAAGAGTTTTCTGTTGTAATAACTGCCAACAAAAGAATAAAATTAAAACTCACTTGGTTCATTTACATTGCATTTTAAAAAGCGAAAACAACTATCCCTGGGTCTTATCAGTTAGACTTGAGTCACTGACTTCTTTGAATTGGAAGATGAAACTCCTTCAACTGCATTATAAAACAAATGCAGAACAAACACATGCTAAGCACTTACCAAATGCCAGACATACACCACATGCTAGAGGTACACAACTGTCTGCTAGTTCTATTATAATAACTAGAGAAAGTAGTTTTGGCAAATCTCCAAACTAAATATAAATGCAATTATGTGAAAAGGGGGTTAGAGATGCTGTCAGGTAAGAACAAATACATAGTCATGCATGTGCATGTGAGTTCACACACACACACACACACAGACACACATACTCCAATATTCTCTAAAGGCAGGGAGATTCACTTTGATTAGCTTGTCTTATAGCATTAGACCACTTTTTACTCATGTATATGCAAAGGATAATGTCGTTGATGTAGGGAATATATAAGGATAGGGTTAGTCCCCTGATTCCCCACCCTCATCCCGCCTTTTTCAAGATCAAGACAGATTTAAGTCCTTGTTGTTTATATAAATCTGAACAATTTTAGCCCCTATTTACAAAACACAACAATCCTTTGGAAATACGTGAATTCTACCCATTCTTCTGAAAATTTGAAGGCTGTGAATAGATAGTAGTTTTTTTGTAGAAAAATAAATCCCTGCTCTTTGTTTGCACTCTGACCAAAATCTAGTTCTGCCTTTTAAATAACTTCCAATACCTTTCTCTCTAAATTTTCCTCCACCACTCACATTTTTATAAAGCAAAATTCCTAACAGCACTCATTATTGTAAATACTAATCCCTTCTAATTCTCATATACTTCTTCTCTGTTGACTATTTCCCTGATAAAGCTATATAGGGGAATTATTCCATTCTTGACTCAGTTTTTTTTCATTTTTTTCTAGGGAAAATAATTTCTTTTGTCCAGAATTACTGTAGAGATTTATTATTTTCTCTCTATGAATTTCACTATGTGAAGGTATATTAAGAATTTACTTGACAGGTTTTTATGCCTTCTCAAGGGCTTGATCTTTACATTTTATGAGGTGGACTTCCCAGTTGAAACAATCTCTAGAGTCTCTCCTTTCTGCCCCAACATATTCCAAGGGAAGCCAATTGGTTAGAGTTTGTTAGACTTTTTTGCAAAAGAGAAAGGGGTCTTTACTTGATGTAACTTTACTCAAGTAAAGCTGGTCTTCACCTCCCTATTTTCCTGTATGGTGTGCTATTTTTTGGAGTAAAAAATTTTCAAATTACATAATATCTATTAAGGATGTTTTCCTCAATCATAACATGTCTTTATAGCACTGTAGCACTGTCATCCCGTTGTTCATCAATTTGCTCGAGCTGGCACCAGTAATGTCTCCATTGTAAGACTTGTTGTTACTGTTTTTGGCATGTCAAATATGCCACAGGGAGCTTGCCAGGCTCTGCTGTGCAGGCGGGATACTCTTGGTATCTTGCTGGACTCTCTGAGAGGGAACATGTCTTTATATTACAGGATAATTTAAAATAAGCTATATTACAAGCTATATTATTCTATATTGGTCTGGAGCAATAGCACAGCGGAAGGGCATTTGCCTTACAAGTGGCCAACATGGCCGACCCGAGTTCGATTCCTCCGCCCCTCTCGGAGAGCCTGGCAAGCTACCTGTGACGTATTCGATATGCCAAACACAGTAACAACAAGTCTCATGATGGAGATGTTACTTGGCCCACTTGAGCAAATTGATGAACAACGGGAGGACCGTGGCCGTCAATTATTCTATATTATTCTTGGATGATTGACAAGAAAAGGTGAGTAAAAAGTGATTTATAACCCAAAGTAAAACAATTCTTCTACCATAGATTGTATTGCCTAAAATTCCAATCATCATTTAACTGATTTCATGAAACCTATATTATTATTTTATTCTTAAACATGTATATAATAAATGTAAAAAAGAAATTAAACGCTAATAGTACTCACTAACATAAATGCAAAAATCAAAGTCAAATGCTAGCAAAAAAAGCCAATAATACTAAAATTATTTAGAATCATAAAATGATATATTATCATAAACAATTTAAATGTACTTCAGAAACATTCATGATTTATTATAAGAAATGTATATTTCACTCATAAATTTCCATTAGGAAAGAACATTGTGAAATTTATTACCTGTTTATAATAAAAATCTCTTACAAAACAAACTAGAACAGGTTTCTCCCAGTCTTATTAAGGGTACATATACATTTCCTTTCCTCCCACCTCTAGTAAAATTTTAGGGTATGTCATTGTTTTTGAGAAAATTATAGTAATTTACTGCAGTAGCGATCATTTAAAAGAGCTCAAATGTTTATCTATTTTAGGGGTACAGTGTCACAACACCATATCCACCACAAAAGTGCCAACAACTCTCTTTTTCACAACTTTACTTCTATTCCCTACTATTTTATTTTATTTTATTTTTCGCTTTATTGGGTCATACCCAGAGATGCACAGGACTTAACTCCTGGCTGTGCACTCAGGAATTACTCCTGGCAGTAGTTGAGTGATCATATAGGATACTGGGAATCTAACTCAGGTTGGACATGTGCAAGGCAAATGCCTGACCCACTGGATTATCGCTTCAGCCCAACTCTTGCCTACGCTTAAGATATCTTAGCTCTTTTGTTAAAATATAAGGGGTAATTTTTTATTACACATTACATATTCCTTTGTTGTTTATGTGAAATCATCTGATATTTTTCTATTTCTGATGTACATAGTTTTTGAAACTACAGTTTCATTCATGATTTAGCAAAACACAATAATTCATCTTTCTTTTAAAAGTAGTACTCCATTGTGTATACATATCACAACTTAACTGCTCATCTGTCACTAGGCACTTGAGTTGAGGAAACTTTATTTTTGATTGTAAAATGATGTTAAATAAATCATCCCCTAGGGTCAGTCTCAGAAATAAGATAAGGATGCATGAAACATAATCTTCATAGCATTAGTCATTTGTAGTAACATGAAAAAAAATAGAATATTAAATGAATACAGAAGAAAAAAAGGCACTCATTATTTGTTATTTACAAAATTGTCACATTATAACAATTTTACAAGACCAGAGGTATAGTACAGCAGGTAGGGTTTGGCTTGCACATGGCAGATCCGAGTGTGCAACCCTGGTGACCCATACAGTATCTTGAGTCTGCCAGGAGTGACCCTTGAGCGAAGAGCTGAGCACCAGTGGGCGTGGCAAAAACAAAACAACATAAAACAACTTTACAATTTATAAGTAAAACAATACACTTAATTCTTCTGTAATGGCTTAGAAAAGTCACTGATATAGTTCAGTATAAAAATTAAATGCATTTAAAGAGCTAAAATGGGAAAAAATTAGAAATAATGTTAATAGCAATACAATTTGTCTGGAGCAATAGCACAGTAGATAGAGCACTTGACTTGCATACACTTAACCTGAATTCCATGCCTGGGATCCCATAAGTGCCCCAAGCATTTCCAGGAATGGTTCCTGACCACAAAGCCAGGACTGAGCCTTGAGCACAGTGGGTGTGGCCTCCAAAAAAAGAAAAAAATAAAAAAATAGCAACAAAATTTATAAAAAATTATATCACTTTGACAACTAATACAAAAATAAAGCGAAATGCATGGCATATGTATAATAGGAAAGTGCAATATCAAAAGGTATGATTTCTTTTCAAATTCATCTATAGAGTCAATGAAATTCAGATGAAAATCTCCTTCTTCCTTCTTCAAGAATTTTATAAACCAATGAAAGCTATAAAAATTAAGAATAGTCAGAAGGCAATGAATATTAAGTGTAAAACAAACCCTACCAGATATTAAAATGTTAATATGAAGTTACATTATGGAAACCTGTGGTATTTGTTCATAAATGGACAAATCAAGGTGTGAAAAATAACATATTTTAGAAACAAGACATATAAAATGTGGAAAATTATTACCAAGAGATGGCTTTTTAGACTGGGGAGAAATCATTGAGGATAATACCCACATATTTGTTAACCATTTAAAAATATAAGATTACAAAAAGTATGAGATTGCACATGAGATTACAGGTTAAATCTATATGCCACATGTAAAAGAGTCAAATTAATAAATAATAGCCTAAAAATGTTTTAAGAATATAGAGAACATCTTTATATAGCAGTTATTTTTTTCTAAAAAGAATAAGATGTTCAATAAAGAGAAATTTTGTTTACTTCAGCTGATAAAATGAACAACTGTTCATCAAAAGATGACAGTACCAAACTGTGTAATCTCCAGGTGGCTAGCAAAACCCTGCAGCTCTCTCTCACCACCTGTATTCGGTGGTCTCTGGCCGGTCCCCCACCCCCGATGGCCAATGCCATCGGCAGATGAAGGAGGAGGACCAGGCTGGTTGGTGATCAGTTTACATTTATTCCTTTCTCTGGACGCACCTGTTTCAGTCTCACTAAGCCCCCCATTCTAGTCTCACACTGCCCCTCATTCCCGTCTCTTCCTGTTCCCCTTCCTAGTCTCTCCGTGCTCCCACTTACTGCTAGTCTCTCTCTCTCTCTCTCTCTCTCTCTCTCTCTCTCTCTCTCTCTCTCTCTCTCTCTCTCTCGTCTCTCCCCAACTCCTTGGATTGGGCGTGGCCACCACATCCTGTCCCATCCAATAGTACAATCACCATATGAAAACCCTTCTTCTGCTCGAGGGCAAAATACCAGTTAGGGGTGTTTCTCCTCTCCTTAGTCCAATAATTTAATTAACATCTTAATTCACATCTTAATTCTACTTCTTAATATCAGTTATTTTGTATGTTCACAGTAAGAGATACATTAAGCTCATAGAGTGAATTTTCTAGGGACATCTTGCTGTAGATCTCAGAGTACAATGCTCAAGCCAGATAAATCTTTCCTAACACTAGAAAGGTCCCAATCCAGCTGTTACTTTTTAGATCATGACAGAATTTATTCATGACCATGCTCTTAACTTAGAGTTGAGTAGTATGGCACTTTGGCCTGGCCCATTTCTATGCCAGGCTAGCTTACAGCTGGCAAGTCCTGAGTCCATCCAGTCCCTCATCGGGAAACTTCTTTTGGGGGATTTAGGAAGTAAGGGAAACTGAGGCTTAGGTTGAGAGAACAGATGCCCAGGAGTGAATATCATTCAGTGTCAGTTAACTCTCAAGTTACAAAAGCATAGCATTAACTGTCTTCTTGTGTCTATACAAAAAGGACATTTTACTCTGAATTAACCATGCAAAGGACTTAAGGATAAGAGAAAAACAATAAATTAACAGAGTCTGATTAGGAAATAAAGGTGATTGATTTGTTGGGGAAGTAGAGCACAGAGAAAGAGTTAACAAATAAACACAGAGGAATGGTAGCACTGTGATGGGAGTAACCCAATAAACCTACACTTCCTGTGGCAAGGCAGAAAGGACAAACCAATGTTATCCTACACCAAACCAGTAATGAAAAGTTTATAGATTTTTCTCTGGAATGCAAAAATAATTCCTAAATGAGCAAAGAAATTACTGATAAAAAGCCATTTGACTCTGTTACAACAGTTAGCAAGCAAGAGGAAATAGTTCACAGGAACATGAGAGATGAAAAATAAGAATGCAGATAGTTGTACCTCTCACTTCATTCTTAGAAAGACAAATTAAGATTGTTATTAAATAACAAATCTTATGCTTTCTTCATAAATTGTCAAAATTTTAAAAACACAACTCTGCAGTGTTGCTAAAGCATCGAAGAAACAGTAGATAGAAAGATAGTACTGTTGGTGAGATAACTGGAAAGATAGTACTGCGGTAAGAAAGCTTACCTTGCATGAGGCCTACCCAGGTTTGATCCCTGGTAAGTTGTATGGTCTCCTGAGGTACTCCAGGAGTGATACCTGAGCACAGAGCCACTAGTAATACCTGAGCATAGAAAGTTGCAGCCAGAGGGAGTGTGGGGAAGGGCTGAGAGATGAGAGATAGATAGATAGATAGATAGAGTGAATGAGTGAAAGAGAGAGAGGCTCTCATCTGGTTTTCAGAGAAATATTACAATCACTTGGCAGAATAATTCGGAATATGTCATTAAAAATAAATAATGCATCCTTACATTCTGCAATTTAACATTTTCATTCAATCCACAGTTAAATAAACTCTAGATAAATGACTACTTATTGGATCAGGACACATATGAAGAATGGTTTGAGAAATGTTTTCAGCAGTTTATTTTGTAAGTTAAGGTGGTATAAGTGACTGTTATGACATTGTACTTTTTTTTAAAAATTTTTTTTTATTAGTGAAGCACCATGAGATACAGTTGTAGATTTACTATTTTTTTGTGCTTGGGTTTCAATTATACAATGATCAGATACCCATCCCTCCACCAGTGCCCATTTTACACCACCATGGATAATATCGCCCCCACCCCCATCCCTCCATCCCCCCCTGCCTCTGTGGCAGGGCAATCCCCTGTGTTCTTTCTCTCCTTTTGGGTGTTGTGGTCTGCAAAAGAGGCATTGAGTGGCAAACATGTTCAGTCCATAGTCCACTTGTGATATGCATCTCCCCACCTGGGAGGATCATCCAAACACCCTTTCTTTGGTGTTCCCTTCTCTATCTGAGCTGCCCTTTCCTCTAGAATGCCCGACTGGCCACTAAGCTATGGAGTAATCCTCCTGGTGCTGATCTCAGCTATTCTTGGGTATTAATCTCATATTTTGTTACTTTATATCCCCCAGATGAATGCAATCTTTCTATGTCTATCCCTCTCTTTCTGACTCATTTCGCTTAGCATGGTACTTTCCATGTTGTACCACTTGTATGTAAATTTCATGACTTCATCTTTTCTAAGAGCTACATAGTACTCCATTGTGTAGATGTACCAAAGTTTCTTTAACCAGTCATCTGTTCTTGGGCATTCAGGTTTCTTCCAGTTTCTGGCTATTGTAAAGAGTGCTGCAATGAACAAACAAGTGCAGATGTCACTTTGACTATACATTTTTGCCTCTCTGGATATATTCCTAGGAGTGGTATTGCTGGGTCAAATGGGAGCTCAATTTCTAATTTTTTGAGAATCGTCCATACTGTTTTCCAAAAGGGTTGAACCAGTCGGCATTCCCACAGGAGTGAAGGAGGGTCCCTATCTCACCACATTTGTGCCAGCATCGGTTGCTTTTGTTCTTTTGAATGTGGGACAGTCTCTGAGGTGTGAGATGGTATATCATTGTGGTTTTGATCTGCATCTCCCTGATGATTAATGATGTAGAGCATTTTCTCATGTGCTTTTTTGCCATTCGGATTTCTTCTTTGAGAAAGTTTCTGTTCATTTCATTGCCCCATTTTTGGATGGGGTTGGATGTTTTCTTCTTGTGGAGTTTAACCAGTATTTTGTATATCCTGGATATCAACCCCTTGTCAGATGTGTATTCGGCGAATATCCTTTCCCATTCTGTAGACTGTCTTTGTAATTGGGTCACTGTTTCTTTGGAGGTGCAGAAGCTTCTTAGTTTAAGATAGTCCCATTTATCTATCTCTGTTTTCACTTGCTCAGACAGTGGCGTGGCATCTTTGAAGATACCATTAGCTTCAATGTCATGGAGGGTTTTGCCAACTTTGTCTTCAATGTACCTTATGGTTTCTGGTCTGATGTTGAGGTCTTTAATCCATTTTGATCTTACTTTTGTACATGGTGTTAGGCAGAGTTCTGAGCCCATTTTTTTACATGTAGCCGTCCAGTTGATGCCAGCACAATTTGTTAAAGAGGCTTTCCTTACTCCACTTCACATTACTTGCACCTTTATCAAAGATTAGATGATCATATGATTGAGGGGAGATGTCAGTGTATTCAACCCTGTTCCATTGGTCTGCAGTTCTGCCTTTGTTCCAGTACCATGCTGTTTTAATTATTACTGCTTTGTAGTACAGTTTGAAGTTCGGGAGGTTGATTCCTCCCATTTTCTTTTTCCCAAGAATTGCTTTAGCTATTCGTGGGGGTTTATTGTCCCATATAAATTTCAGGAGTATTTGCTCCATTTTTTTGAAGAATGTCGTGGGTATCCTTATAGGGATAGCATTGAATTTATAAATGCTTTCGGTAGTATTGCCATTGTGACAATGTTAAGTCTCCCGACCCATGAGCAGGGGATATCTTTCCATTTCCTCATGTCCTCCTTTATTTCCTGAAGTAGCTTTTTGTAGTTTTCTTTGTACAGGTCCTTTACTTCCTTAGTTAAGCTGATTCCTAGGTACTTGATTTTCTGGGGCACAATTGTGAACGGGATTGTTTCTTTCATGTTGCTTTCTTCTCTCTCACTGTTTGCGTATAGGAAAGCCATGGACTTTTGGGTATTGATTTTATAACCTGCAACTTTACTATACGAGTCTATTGTTTCTAGGAGTTTTTTGGTGGAAGTTATTGGGTTCTCTAAGTAGAGTATCATATCATCTGTGAATAGTGAGAGCTTGATTTCTTCCTTTCCTACCTGAATGCCCTTAATATCTTTTTCCTGCCTAATCGCTATTGCAAGTACTTTCAGTACTATATTGAACAGCAGTGCAGAGAGTGGGCATCCTTGTCTCGTCCCTGATCTTAGAGGGAAGGCTCTCAGTTTTTCCCCATTGAGGATGATGCTTGCTGTAGGCTTGTGGTAGATGGCTTTAATTATGTTGAGGAAGGTCCCCTCTATACCCATTTTGGCTAGGGTTTTCATCATAAAGGGGTGCTGGATCTTGTCAAATGCTTTCTCTGCATCTATTGATATAATCATATGATTTTTATCTTTTCTTTTGTTATTATGATGGATTATGTTGATTGATTTCCGAATGTTAAACCATCCTTGCATCCCTGGGATGAATCCTACTTGGTCATGGTGTATGATCTTTTTGATGAGTAGTTGGATTCTATTTGCTAGTAGTTTGTTGAGGATCTTTGCATCTGTGTTCATCAGGGATATCGGTCTGTAATTCTCTTTCTTTGTGGTATCTCTGTCTGCTTTTGGTATCAGTGTGATATTTGCTTCGTAGAAACTGTTTGGAAGTGTTTTTGATATTTCAATTTTGTGGAAAAGCTTAAAGAGGATTGGGAGTAAGTCCTCTTTAAAGATTTGGAAGAATTCACTAGTGAATCCATCCGGGCCAGGACTTTTGTGCTTGGGGAGACTTTTTAATTACCATTTCAATTTCCTTGATGGTGATAGGTCTGTTCAGGTATTCCAGGTCTTGGTTCAGCCTTGGGAGTCTGTAGGAATCTAGGAATTTGTCCATTTCCTCGAGGTTTTGATGTTCCGTGGCATATAGTTTCTCAAAGTACTCCGTGAGGATCCTTTGAATTTCTGTAGTTTCTGTTGTAATGGCCCCCTTTTCATTTCTGATTCAGTTTATTAGGGTTTTCTCTCTCCCTTTCTTTGTGAGTTTTGCTAGAGGCTTATCGATCTTGTTAATTTTCTCGAAGAACCAGCTCTTGATTTCATTGATCTTTCGGATTGTTTTTTGGGTTTCCATCTCGTTAATCTCTGCTCTGAGTTTTATTATTTCCTTTCTCCTGTTCGGGTTTTGCTCCTTTTTTTGGTCCTTCTCCAAGCTCTTAAGCTGTGAGGTTAGGTTACTTATGTGTGCTCGCTCCTCCTTCCTGAGGAATGCTTGTAGAGCTATAAACTTTCCTCTTAACACAGCTTTTGCTGTGCCCCATAAGTTTTGGTAACTCGTGTCCTCATTTTCATTCGTTTCTAGGAATCTTTTGATTTCCTCTTTGATTTCCTGTCTAAGCCACTCGTTGTTCAGTAGAGCACTGTTTAATTTCCAGGTGTTTGATTTAGTTTTCTGTTTTTGTATGTGATTTACTTCTAATTTCCGCGCATTATGGTCTGAGAAGATTGTCGATACAATCTCTATCTTCTTAATTTTTTGGAGGCATGTTTTGTGGCTCTGCATGTGGTCTTTCTTGGAGAATGTTCCATGTACTGTTGAGAAGAATGTGTATTCAGCTTTCTGTGGATGAAGTGTCCTGTATATATCTACTAAGTCCCTTTCTTCCATTGTTTCCCTCAGATGAAGTATGTCCTTGCTAAGCTTGAGTCTGGTTGATCTATCAAGAGGTGACAAAGCAGTGTTGAAGTCTCCCACTAGTATTGTGTTGCTATTGATGTCTTTTTCCAAATCTATGAGTAGTTGTTTTAAGTACTTTGCTGGTCTCTCATTAGGTGCATATACATTTATTATTGTAAGTTCTTCCTGTTGTACAGATCCTTTGATCAATAAGAAATGGCCTTCACTGTCTCTTATGACCTTCCTCACTCTGAAATCGATGTGGTCTGATATTAGGATGGCTACTCCAGCATTTTTATGGGAGCTGTTTGCCTGTAGGATTGTTTTCCAGCCTTTGACTCTGAGTCTGTGTTTGCTTTGACTATTGAGATGTGTTTCTTGCAGGCAGCAGAATGTTGGGTTCAATTTTCTAATCCATCCTGCCACTCTCTGTCTTTTAATTGGTGCGTTTAGCCCATTGACATTGAGAGAGATTATTGTTATGGGATTTTGTCCCATTGTTCTGTTGAAATTTGGTCTATTTGACGGGCCTTTCTTGCCTTAAAGTAGCCCATTTAGTTGTTCTTGTAACCACAGTTTTGAGTCTATGAAGTTCCTGAGCTGTTGTTTGTCTGTGAAACTGTGTGTTGTTCCTTCTATTATGAATGAGAGTCTCGCTGGGTAAAGCATTTTTGGGGAGGCATTTATTTCATTGAGTTTTTTCACTATGTCCCACCACTGTTTTCGGGCCATAAGGGTTTCATCAGAAAAATCACCTGTGAATTTTAAGGATGCTCCTTTGTAAGAGATTTCTTTCTTCGATCTTGCTGCTTTCAGAATTTTGTCTCTGTCTAAGGTTTTGGTCATTTTGATCAGAATGTGTCTTGGGGTATTTTTATTCGGATTTCTTCTAGTTGGTACCGTTCGGGCCTCCTGAATATGGTCACAAGTTTTCTTCAGCTCTGGAAACGTTGTAGCAATGATGTCTTTGACAGTTTCTTTTTCATCAAGGTTTTCTTCCTGTACCTTGGGACTCCAATAATTCTTATGTTACCCCTCTTGGCTTCATCACGATCTTCTCTTGCCATCTGTTCCCGAATTGTGAGTCTCTTTTCCATTTTCTGCTCTTTTCTGGAGAGTCTCTGAACTTCATCTTCGAGCTCACTGATTCTGTTCTCAGCAGCTGTTACTCTGCTGCTGAGGCCTTCCACTGAGTTGTTCAATTCGCCTACGAGATTTTTCAGGTCTGACATTTCTGATTGCATTTTCCTCATTTCTGCCTTCAAATCCTCTTGTCTTCTATTGGCATTGCTTTCCATTGTTTCTTTTAGTTCCCTAAGCATCCTAAGTAGCTCCCTCCTGAATTCCTTGTCAGAGAGGTTGTCTAACACTGCAGTACTGTTGGTGTCATCTGGGCTAGACTCTTCAATAAGAAAGTTTGGTGGGCTTTTGCGTTGTTTTACCATTGTGAAAACTGTGGTTTAGTCCTTAACGTTCACGGTTACTATTCTGCTTGATATGCAGTGTGAGTTAAGATAGGCTTATGAGTTATTGGTTACTGTGTTTCTAGTGACTGAGCTAAACTAGAGAAGTTTCCATCGAAGAAGGTAGCTTATGGTTCCTATGGCATATGTAATGGGAAAATATTTTGCGGTCGCATTAGCGGCCGCGGCTCCGAAAAGAGTCCCTGGCACTGAGCGAGGAGTTGGGAACGTTGATGGAGCTAGCTGTGCATGTGCAGAGAGGGTCCCAGGCCCTTGGGGGCAGGCTGTACCTGCTTGGAATAGGAGCCGTTTGGCTTGGTTGCCCAGAGCTGGGCCTCCGTGCCTGTCCTGCGCAGATCAGGGGTGAAACCGGCTTTCTAGGAGGTGGAGCTAGCTCTGCATGCGCACAGAGGGTCCCATGCCCTTGGGGGCGGGCTGTACCTGGTTGGAATAGGAGCCGTTCAGCTTGGTTGCCCAGAGCTGGGCCTCCGTGCCCGTCCCGCGCAGATCAGAGGTGAAATCGGCTTTCTAGGAGGTGGAGCTAGCTGTGCATGCTCACAGAGGGTCCCAGGCCCTTGGGGGCGGGCTGTACCTGGTTGGAATAGGAGCCGTTCAGCTTGGTTGCCCAGAGCTGGGCCTCAATGCCCGTCCCGCGCAGATCAGGGGTGAAATCGGCTTTCTAGGAGGTGGATCTAGCTGTGCATGCTCACAGAGGGTCCCAGGCCCTTGAGGGCGGGCTGTACCTGGTTGGAATAGGAGCCGTTCAGCTTGGTTGCCCAGAGCTGGGCCTCCGTGCCCGTCCTGTGCAGATCAGGGGTGAAACCCGACATTGTACTTTTGGTAAGAGAGCTTACCTTGCATGCTGCCCACCTAGAATTTGGTCCCTGGCAACCCATATGGTCCCCCAGTCCTAGTACAAGTGATCTCTGAGCGCAGAGTACTAAACCTTGAGCACCACTGAATATGGCCCCGTGCCACACCCCACCTCCACCAAAATAAAAAAATTAACATTATCAGTTATTGAAGTCACATTTGATAGGCCCTTTAAGAGAGAAAGCTGGATATTTTGGTGCTACTTAGGGATTTTGGAGTTGCTTTTACCTTGCACAATTTTCTTGCAAGGAAATTATGCAAAATATGTCTGTTCTTTGTGTTACAGGAACAGAATTCAGGTATCAATATGAAAATAAGCAAAGAAATAGATGAAAGAGATATTAGCAGAAATCAAGGAAATCTACCTGAGTGGACTGTAAAACTTTAAAAATTAATCAAGATTCCAAGGACAGATTGAGAACGACAGGCCCAAGCACTGAATGTGGAACCCTGAACCAGACACATCTGTCCTTTCAGTGTTCATGGAAAAAGTGTGAACAGTGGGCAATGTTCCAGACATTCTGAATTGGAAACCCCAGGGAAAAGGTCTGAAACCTGTGTTCAAAGAAGTTTCTAAGCAGCCCTCTGCTAAGTCTTGAAAACCCCATGGCTAAATAGTTTGGATGATAAATTATGTGTAAGAAAGGACCACTGAAGAGATTGTTGTTCACTCCTAAGCCCCCTTCAGTGCCTGTGCTCCTGTAGATTCGGGGTCCAAGATAATTTCCTGTTGCTGTCACTTAGACGTGAAACCGAGTCAAAGTAGACACTCCTGGGTTCTAGTGTATTTCTATCTTGAAAAAAATTTTCCAGTGAAATTTCTAAAGCTCAGCAATTTGTAACATTTGGAAGATGGTTAATGCTTTGGCTTGGAGAGCTTTCTTTGTACATTTTGGATGTTTTAAAGCAATCCTATGGGTTGTAACATCCTGGCTTCTTCTACTGCCAAATGACATTAAAAACAAGGTAATCAAATGATTTTGTCAGATATTGTCAAATGTTTTTTGGAAAACAACTCCTTTTGGGAGAATAATTCTACCCCCAGTTTGAAATCCCTGTCCCGGAGGCAAACTGAGATGTTTAGTCTGGTGTCATTGAGCCTTGGTGATTGCTCATACTTATGTCCTTGATGTTATCAGTGCTCCACCAAGGTTCAGAAAGTTTTTCTTTTTGTACTGCTGGGATTGAACTCAGAACCTTACACATGCAAGGCAAGTACTCTATGGCTGATTTACTTCCTTGGCTAGATAGAGAACTTAAAACATAAACCAAAACTTAAGTATGTCAACTCAGAGTAAAGGTTACAATAAATATGATGAAGAAAATGACAGTGGGCATCATCACGTAAAGAACACTGTGATAAATTAGTGAAAGGCCTTGATATACCTCTCCAGAGAGAGCAAGAAGAAGTGTTAAGAAGTTAATTCCAGAGCCTTTCTAAGACAACTTCTATCAAAGTCAATGCCAGCCCAGAAAAAAAAAAAAGTTTGAAAAAGATATCAGATGACAGCATGCCTTCAGTTGAGTGAACAATGATCTGAGGAGCTTATTAAACATTCAGATTTTAAGTTATGTTGATTTCATAGAAGGAATTCTGTCCAGAAAAAGCATTAGATCATCCAAGTACTCTGAATATGGGCATGGTCTGAAATTGCACTTAAGAAAGAAATGAGCACTGTATCTGAGGAGACCTAAATTCCTTTGCTATTAAAAAACATTTCCTTTCGAAGTATAGGGTTTAGTCAGGACTGTTTACTGTCACCTTCAATCGAAAGGCTCATGAGTTAAAAGAAAGAAAAAACAGCGGTGGCAGAACACACAGGAGTGTAGTTTGCATCCTTAGATTACATAAATATGTTTAGCAAAAGAAAGTGGGAGACCAGAACCTGGGTAAAGTTAACAATGGTCAAATGCGGAGTACCCTATCTAAACTAGCAACTGCACTGCTACGTCCTCAACATGCATATGTACACGCAGATATGCATACATACATACGAGATTTTTGGTGACACACAACTAGTAAATCTAGAGTTGGAAGTCAGAACCTAAGCATGTCTATCTACAACACCCAGGCTCATAATTGTCGTGCTTATATTTTCACTCAGATATAGTTTAAACAGCCAAGTCTTTGAAAATACCTACAGCACAATTTTGAATTGCATCTAAGCCAGATGATCTGATGAGACAGGACGTCTGAGAAATGTTCTCTGAGATAACACTCCATCCTGGCTAATGCAGTTCTCAAAATTTCGAATGTAAACTGTTTTTAAGAAAATATTTAGCGCTTATTTATTTATTTATTTATTTAGCCTGGGAACTAAAGAGTATTTCACAAGGGTAAATATAAAATACTGAAAGAGGTTATATATATATATATATATATATATATATATATATTTAAAGTGCATCGTAGAATAAAGAAAATTCAGCAGTTCTCCTTCCTGCTCAAATCTCTGGAGCTCTATAATACACTTAACATCACAGCAGCCTGAAAGAAAAGAGGCTCAAAAATACTGAGGCAGTACATTCACAGAATTGCAAGACGTTGGTAATTTGAGCATCTTCAGAATTTCTGAAATAGCAAAGAAAGACATAGCTTGAGAAAAAGAATACTATGGAGGAAGAATGGGATCAAGACTGAACTCTAGAATTTGCATCGAAACCTTAAAACTTTCTAAATGTAATGTAAGAAGTTTTAGACAAGAAATTGCGCCCTATGTCAACCTCAGGAAAGAAGAATTTATTTATATGAAATCAAGAGGGGACTATATAGTAGGAGTGAAATCAGGCAATGAAAAAATATTGGCATGAAGATACTTTTGTAAGCATTTTGTTCTAATTATACCATTGTCTTTTAATACCTTTATTTCAATGGGGACTGTTATTAAGTCTTGAGGAAGAGAAATTCCTCCTTGAAGAGGACTGCTCCAAGAACTACAGAATGTTCTTCTACATTTGCTTACCTGCAATGCCCACAGTGGTTTCCACCTCAGCAGTGGTTCTACCTACAGGTAATAAAACTGTCACTCACTAGTACAGAAACCCTTTTGTCTGCAAACCATTGATTATATATGCCTGTACTCTGTTAACTGCTTAATTTCATGCTGAAAATTTAGTTCACAGATTGCTGTATTAATCTTAGTTAAGTTCCTTACAGAAAAAGAAACCTTTCGTATACAGTTAAGAAGAAAAAAACAGAGTTCCTTAAGTCACCATATTTATAGTCATGAGTTCAGAGGATAACGTTATGCCAGATGTGAGTGACAAGACCCATGTTTATCTTTCATTCGGAGAATTATACTTAAAAGAACCACCACGGGTTGGTATATTACACTAAGATGATTCACTAAGAGTCATTTTAATTGCCTTCTTCATTCAATTTCAGGGGTTGAGAGAGACTGTCTCAGTATTTCACTTAGATTCAGTGTGACCCTATTGCAGTCACAATGCAAGTTTAATACAGTTATATCTCTTCCAATTATGGTTCTGGAATTATGCTAAATGTTGGGTTACAAAATGATAATCAATATATATTCCCCAAAGGACATGGTAAAGGTTTCAAGAAACTCATATTCTAATGCGATACAAACACATGAAATCAAAAAACAAATGCAAAATGTTACGATGGCTAAAACGATGTCAGGGCAATCCAGAAGCCATACAAAGGTTAAGAGAATACAACACCACAGAGATAAGCATTATCAAAGATACACAGACACCAAGATCCTAAAGATGTATATAGATCTCACCACATGAGCAGTCAGGGGATTTTTTTAATATAGTTACTAGTTAACAAATATTTTAAAAAGTGAAAAAATATCTTTATATAATTATTTCACGGAGCAAAAACAACATAAATCCACAGTATTCCTATGAACAACATAGACACAAGGATCCAAGCTTAGATGTAAATGAGATACAACTCAATAACTCATGCATGCAGGTAACACATTACCAAAAATATTACTTAGGAATGAATAGAAATAATATGTACCACCTGGATGAAATTAAAAATAATTATACTTACTATAATCTCATATATAAAACGTAGAAAAATAGAAGCTAGATTTTGAAGGAAAACAGATAAGTAGTTGACTTGGCAAGGAACACAGGAGTTAGAAAAGACAGAATAGAATACACAGGATGCAACGAAGCTCTCAAAGGTACTTGGAGCTTATATATTTTGGGTGAGGGTTCTTGGATTATATCTAGAAGCCAGAAGTGCTCAAGGGATGTTCCTGGCTCTGTGTTCAGGGTTGTACCCTGACATGGTATCGGTGTATCTTTGAAAATGAGCGATCAAAGTACCTGCCACATTGGTGTAGTAATACCATGCTTCTTTTTCTTGCCTTAGTTCCCATGTCTATGCCATAGAGAAAAATTATAATTCTATATGAAAAGTTATGTGGAATGATTAATAATCTACAGAAAATAAAAATACACCAGTCCTGTATTAGTATGGATCCTAGCTTTATTTCTAATGATCACAGACAATGTCATACAGATTGAGTAATGAACACAGATTAAGGAATACAGACCCATGGGTACTGCATACTTGTGATCATGATTTCCGATTGCACAATTAAAACGTTATGTAAAATAATGCTGTCACTGCCACTGTCCTCCCATTGTTCATTGATTTGCTCCAGCGGGCCCAGTAACATATCCATTGTGACAATTGTTACTGTGTTTGGCATATCGAAATGTCACGAGTAGCTTGCCAGGCTTTGCCATGAGGGCAAGATACTCTCGGTAGCTTGCCAGGCTCTCTGAGAGGGGCAGAGCAATCGAACTTGGGTCAACCATGTTGGCTGCGTGCAATGCAAACACCCTACCCGCTGTGCTATCACTCCAGCCCAAAATACTCCTAAAATTCATTTTATTAGGCAAAATACTATCTGCCATTTCTTTCTAGCATCATGAACTTTTGCTATTTGTCATTTTGAGTGTTATATTTCACATGCGCTTTGCATATATCTTTATTTAGAATGAGAAAAAGAAATCAGTGACAGCGGTGTGTCTCTACATTTAAAAAAACACATTAAGTTGGGGGTGTTTAGGGATGAGGAGAGAGAAAAACTGGAGAGGAGATAGTTTAATGAAGGTGGACAAAGAATATGAGATATGAGAATTTTTCCTGACAGAGAGGTCAGATTCTACACAGGGACTGAATGTCTACCTCTCTCCGACCCTGAATAATTGGGGTTGCATGAATGTCACAGTATTCAAACTAAAACGTGAGTCAAGCCAGAGCGAAGAGAAATGTCACAAGGTGCAAGAAGTTCTGGGGTCAGAAGCTAGATTTAGCTAGAGGGTCATAGAGCTGAATAACCTCAAAGTCGTAGCAGTCATATTTGAAGAGGTAATCAATTTCTTATGAAATGTGGTAGGGAAGCAAGAATACTGTATGCAAATACCTGAGAAACTTCATTCACAAAGAACAGAACATGATTCTACACATTTGAGATTACAACAGGTCTTTAATAATTATTGTGATTATTCTGAAAGAAAGGCAGATGAGAAGCTATTAGCCATTTGGAAGAAACTGAAATTCATGAATTACAAATCACCCTGAAGCCAATGAATGAGGGAGAGAGAATGTTGGGTTCACACACACACACACACACACACAACCCTTTCTCTGTTCTCTCTGTCTATCTCTCTCAAATACACACACATACTCACACACACGCACACATCTCCCCCTTCTTCTTCTTTCACTCTTTCATACAAGACACGCCATATTAGAACCTTCTTTTAACAGGAAAATTATATATTAAGGGCCATGCTTTCAAATACAACAACCAACGTCAGAAGAGTAGACAAGTCTACAGAAAATAAAGAAGATGAAACTTTATTTCCATGGCACAGACACCCTAATATGACACTTGCTTTGAGAATTAACATATAAGCAAAAGTTGTTATTGCCTTTCATTGACCTAGATTTAGGCACAATAAAAAGACTGATTGTATGGTTATGGTTTTTTCCATCTTGATCATTATACTTAGTATATGTCTGACATTTTGATGTGTGTACAAATTTACATACATTCAGTATAATATATAATGTATAACCTGGGTATGGGGCGTGGTTTGGTCGTACACGGGGTGTGACTATGAGCGTGAATGGATTGTGGCTGTGGATGGGGCATTGGGGCATGGTTGAAGGTACAGATGGGGTTGAGGGCGCAGATAGGGTGCCCAAACCTCACACCACAAAAACCAAAACCACGCCCCATGACCACGCCCCTCACAGGCCCCGCCCAAAGCCACGCCCATCACGCTCATGACCACACCCTATCCACACCCGTGGCCACACCCACACTCATGCCCCGCCCTCAGCCACAACCCTGCACTATTCACGGAAGGTGGGGAGGAGGTTCACCTCGGGTGTTCTGGGAGGTCCTGGGAGGACAAGGCGGAGGATCTTTGCCCCCAGACCCACTTAATCCACATTTTCCTCTTTAGGATCTTCCTGGGATGCAGTAGGTCTTTCTAAATCACACCCCAACCCAACCACTGCCAACTGGATCTCTCCAGCCCCTCAGTGGGTTTTCTCCTTGAGCCCAGGTTAAAGGATGGCTAGTCTCCAGTTAATTACTTTATTTGCATTATTTTTCACAGCTAATGTTCCTGACACATCATAAGACCCATTTTCCATAATTACCACACCATATTTGATGGGGTTCAGACAGTAGGCAACAAATCAGAGGGCTGGAGCAATAGCAAAGAGGGTAGGGCTTTTGCTTTGCAAGCAGCTGACATAGCCGACCCCAAGTTCAATTCCCCCGCCTCTGAATTCGATATGCCAAACACAGTAATAATAAGTCTCACAATAGAGATGTTACTGGGCCCGCTCGAGCAAATCAATGAACAACGGGAGGATTGTGCTACAGTGCTAACCTAGGTATATGTATATCACAGTATAATGTATAACGTATTATCTTGGTATATGCATATATAACCTCTGTATCTTATACACATACACATGTAATTTTAAACAAAACATTTTAAAGCAAGGAGTTAGAAATTCAGGCATTATTTCATTAATGATTTGACTGGATTGAGAAATTGCATTTATGAAAGTCCTTTTGGCCAGGAACAATATCTCATTCTGGGTACAAAATTTCTTTTATCTTTGATGAAGACCTTTTTTTTATAATATCAACTAAACTACTCTCTAATTCCCCTGGTAAGATACACATTAACAGAGAGAAACCGAGTTACTCAACAGCTGCAACTTGCACCTGTGTATTATTTTTAAAATCCTTTTTCACTGTAGTATGATAGAAGGAAAAGCAGGGGAAATGCTATATAGAGCCTCCCAGCTGAGATGTTTAACGCATTAGCAGAAACAAAAGTGCTCCGTGGGGCTTCAGGTCTATTAGGAATTAGGCATAGGGAACCAAATAGGACTAGTAAGTAACATTTCCCCAACCCGCACTGAGTTGGCAGCAGAACCCACATGGGTCACTTCCTGGCGCCTCTCTAATCCATCTTCCTAAGGTTCCCCTGAGCATTTCATTCACTTTCCCTCTTCTATCCTCCACCTATAGAGAAGAAGCGTTTACAATGCCAGAGTGATATTGTGCGAACAGCATTGGCCACCGCAGAGCGCACAATCAGCTTTGCTGTCTGCCTGCTCTGCATCATTAAGCATTAATGAAGTGATCTCTAATTGTTTCTCATTCCAGCTTCCCAGGCTGTTTATTGCTTGGTACTTCGTGTAGCTTCCCTTGGAACTCGAGTTAATTCTTCCTACTGTGGAGATGGCGGGCTCCT
This sequence comes from Sorex fumeus, assembly GCF_029834395.1. Lineage (NCBI taxonomy): Eukaryota > Metazoa > Chordata > Mammalia > Eulipotyphla > Soricidae > Sorex > Sorex fumeus. Next base: position 3,194,600 of record NW_026606134.1, on the reverse strand, counting down.
GCTTCCCCGTGGAGACGATGCCATTAACTTGCTATGAATTGGAAGGTAAAGAAGGGGAGGAAAGTACCTAATCACGAGCATTTAAAAAAACATCCAGACTATTTCTGCCAGTTTTCACCTCTGACTTGCTAGTCTTCCCATCCAGTCTAAGCCTTGCATGATTATCTAAGCCAACTATCACAAACAGCATCCTTTTCGACTTGGAAAGGGTTTCAACCTACGCATGGGTATACATGTGTATGAGATTTGCATAAATGTCACTAATAAAAATCATTGAAATTAGTGTATGTCAATAGATAACTAGTTGGAAAATACAAAAGAGCTTAAGGGAAGTAGTCAGCCAATGTGTACCTGTTCACAGAAACAAGGGCTTTTTATTTTACCTTGTATGTTTTTCCAAAAATGTTCCCAGTGGGTCTCAGTGAAGCAAATGCCTCCCATCAAATGAAGAAATAGTGATCAACTAATACAGGGTTAAGGTAGGAAGAAAGTTTTATACAGGACTTGAGAACAAGTAAAAGGACAAATGCTAACAAAGACTAGAATTGCATTTGACAACTTAATAGGTCGAGATCATGAAAGTATTATTATCTAACAGAGATTCCATTTCACCTAGATCTCCTTTCATAAAATTCATATGGCAAATTTAACTTAGCATTCAGTGCCAATTTTTACAGTGGACAAAGAGACCCGAAATCTCCAAACACAGCGAACAGTTCCTGTTGACCAAGTAGTAAAATAAAATTCAGGAATGGGTAATGGTGAGTTTGCAAAATTCAAAAACCTCAGGAGTTATTAGACAGAAGACTTTTCATTTTTAATGAGGGCTGTAGGGGATTTTGGGTACACAAATGAATGTGGTTCTGATTAAAAATATCAGTCACATATTGCATACAAACATTTAAATGAAGCTGAGTTGTAATAAAGTTTCTATGGGGTCAGGTTACACCAAAATGCATTCTAAAGGATTTGATTAATATGAATCTGTTGAAGAACAAAGCAAGTAAATGCCAATTATTTTCTCTCTTGAAATATCAGTGATGTATATCGAAGTGAAAAATATCTGACAAATATTTGTTCCTTCATGATGTTCATGTGGTCATCACTTTAGATCACGAATACTTCTGTTTCCCTCTGAACCCCCTATGCAAACAGTAGTCAGCTATCCTTTTGCTGAAGTGGGTTGTTGCAATGGCCTCTTTAGACTTGATTTGTTGCTCTTGTGACTCCAAGGGTTGAATGCTTATGGCAGTGCCCTGCAAGAACACGTGTTAGTGGCTGAGACCTCTGCATGCCTGTCACTTCTCTTCAGTTTGTGTTGCACAGCTGAGTGAGTCTGTCCTTTGAATGGCTGCAGGGATAAGTCCTGGGAGACAGTCAGAAATCAGAGTGACAACTTAGCTCACATTGGATCCTCTCACCACAGACTGATGTGCTTCTGAGACCAAGTGCCTGTAGCCAGCATTTCCACTGCATCTATGCTCTTAAAAGGACATATATTCACTTAACGTCTTATGATTTTCAGGCCTGTGTTACATCTTAAAGTCTAACATAACTCACAGTTGAGGAAAATTGAAACTCCAGAAATAAAGAGACACTTTTGCCTGCGTAATTTCAGGACTTGGAATTGAATTTATGCTGCCAAAGTTTGGTACGCCCCTAGAAACCAGGTGCTATTCTAAGTTCCTTTATGGTGTGTTTTTTTTTATGTCGTTGTGGATGAGGGCAAATGGGGTCTTGAGAATATTCATGGCAGGAAACAAATTTTGTTTCTCTATTTTAAGACTAGCTTCCCTCTTATACCACTGAAGTCCTTTTAAAGTCACTTAATGTTCTTTTTTCTTTTTTTCTAGCTGTGGATAAGGGCAAATGGGGTCTTGAGAATATCCATGGCAGGAACCAATTTTTGTTTCTGTATTTTAAGATTAGTCTCCCTTTTATACCACTGAAGCAGCCTTGCAAATATGAACAGTTGATTTACAAGGAGAAATTTAAATGAAAATAGAATTTATTCAGTGAAATTCTATCATCCTCTCTGGGAGAGACACTCAAAGTCAAGGTTCACTTTATGATTGATTTTTCAATATATATTGCTGATATAGGATCTCTCAATCTAGCTATGTAATAGGTATTCTATCAATGTATCTTATTTGAGTCAATTGTTGCCTTGGATTATTTGGAGCTATGTGTGCAAAAGGAATGAACTGTCAATTAAGCCAATGAAACTGTCCACACCAACAGAATTAAAGTCTATTTATAACATAGAATAATTCTTCCTGTGAAACGGATCATGTACACGTTAGAGAAGTACTTCCAGCTGTACCTGTCCACCAATTTACCCCTTCCTGCCCTCAACAGTATAAAAAGAAAGGTGTTAAGAGGGTGTTAACAATAGGGCTGCAAGGGGGTTCAATCCATTCCAGATGTGGTAGTTGACACCTTGTCTTAACTTTGTTTTCAGTCCAACACCTCATATATCATTGACAATGGACCAATCAGGAAACACACCCAAAGACTGATGTATAATGATTAGTTTCCAATAATTAGAGCTGGAATTTCTTTGACTGAAATAACTTTTAGTAGTTTGATTATCAGAGTATTACCATAGATTCTTTTATTTGACTTTGTAATTATAGTAACCCAATTTTGCAATTATACTTGTTTTCTTCAAATATTATTCATTCTATTTAAAACATGCATGTGCTTTGTTTTCCTTTCCCTATCCTATTTTGAAATCACAGGCTGTGATATTCTGAGTTACACTACAAAATCTAATTCATCAAGAGATAATGGATTTTATGCTACCTATTTTTCTGAGAAAAAATGATGAAAATGGCAACTGTATGATTAGTGTTATTTTGAAAAGTCATATTTGAAAAAAGAAAAATGCTTGAGTAGACTTTGAAGATACTAGTAACTACATTTTGAGAATCATTGAATGAAAAGATATTCTTTTGATACAGATTGTATTTACAATATGAGTTTTAAGAATGGATATAATAGGAAGCAGTGGAACACAATAGCAACAGAAATTTGAAAATAGGAAATGACTAAAATAAATAGAGGACATTTCTTATATTAGGTGATAAAAAGCAAACCAATGAAGGAAAGAAAACTCTTAACTAATATTCAAATCTTTTGGTCTGAAAGAGCCATGTTTCTTCAGAAGTTAAAATATGACAGAGCACTATTAGTGAGGAAAGAACTTAAGAGAAACAGTTGATTTTACAGTAATATATATCGAGATAAGGAAAATTTAAATTCCATACCAAGATTACAATTTGCCTCCAGTGGATTGAAAGTGATAGAGTATACCCAACCATTAGGGAAATTATGACCCCCATCATAACAACCAACTGAAGCAACTGACTGACTGGAAAGCCCTGAATTGAAATAGGATTGTAATTCTAAATAGAATACTCAAGTTATATCTCATGGGAAAACTGGCATTTAAACAAAGAGCAGATACATAAAGACTACATCCACAAAGACACTGAGATAAAGGCATTATAGTTGGTGGCAATAAGGAAGAGAAGTGTTCAAGGTTAGGAAAATGAACTGCTGTCTAAAAGAAAAATTAAGCATACTAGTGTGGCTAAAGCCGTTAAAATGGAAGTGATTCTAAAAAATAAGCTTAAAGAATCACATAGGGTCTAACAGGTCATTGTCAGCACTTTTTCTTTTATTTTGTAGGTTTTGAGAATGTTTTCACAGGTTTTGAACAAAGGAATAAGACCATCTGAATGATTATATATAAAGTCTTACTCTGGGTTATTCATCAATAATAGAGTAAGGATGGGAGTGGGTGGGTGTACAGCATGGAAACAAAGAGAAAATAAGAGGCTATGGCTTAAAGAGTTCAAGGTAATCTCCACTAGCTCATTCCTTTCTCGTGTCATGCACATACTGCTCCTCAACGTTAAGTGGAAGCTCTTACCAGGAGGGACTCCCGAGTGCTGAGCCAGGAGTAAGCCTCAGCACATCAAGTGTGAACACCCCCCAACCCCAACCCACCCAACCCACAAAGCAGAACAAAATAAGTAAAAATGGCTCTTTATCCTCCTCCTGAATTTTGGTTGAACTTAATGAATTTTCTAAGCAATGAAATGCTGTGAAAGTAATCCAAACACTTTATAAATCCTGTAATTTGGAATTAAATCTCTTGTAGCTTATTCTCAAGAAACTCCAATTTGGGCCTAGCTGCCATTCAATCAGAAACCCATACTACATAGTAAGTTCTTATGTGCCTGTGGTCCAATTTGGGGCTTAGGTGATGTCTAGTGGCCAGTATCAGTTAACCTGTTGTCTTCAATGGCATAGTCTCAGAGTTATTTGAATGAACCTATAGATAAATGAACCATAGGTCATCACTTCACTCATTGCAGGTGTGGGTGTAGAGAAGAATATTTTCAAGTTTTAGTACAATGAATGTAGACCAAAATAGATCATCTGATGACTAACTGATCTGGATGTGAAGAAAGGACAAATATTAAGGAAGGGTTATGGCTAAAATTTCTTCCAGATATGAAACAGGAAGTTTAATCGCTGGTGCATTAACCTGACAACTCTACTCTCTGGGACACCACATATTGCAACAAAGTATGTGATCCCCACTGAGCACCACAACTAACAGCCGACAATTAGGTGAAAGTGTCACCATCACAGAGGTCCCTGGTGAGCACCAATAAATGAGTTCAATCCTCTCTGATTCTGTTTGTCAAGAAGTATAACTAGCATGAGTGACCTCCTAGCAAGTGTCACCTCCTATCTCAATCACCAGATATGTGACTCTGTGTGAGCACGCACAGAAGTATGTAAGCACAGAGCCAAGTGTGAGTGCCTCCCACCCCTATTATTGAAACATCCTCAGAAACAAAGGAAGGGAAAGAATGGGAGGGAGAATTGAGGATGACAATGTGGTGCTTTGTTAGAAATATAGAAAGGTTGGAATAAGTTGGATTATTATTAATGGAGCAAGCAGGGGAAGGGATTAGAGGAGAGAAATAAGAAGAATAAGCTTAGATGTATTTATATACTGAGTAGGGTAGACAAATGGGAAAAATAAATAGAAGATTGCTGTAAGTCTTTTCTTAGATCCAACTTGAAAGTAAATCTGTCCTTCTTGTGAGTAATTTCATAAAGGAAGGGGAAAAATAAATTTAAACAGTTAAGGAAAATATAAAAGATAAAAAAGCAAACTCAACTGGCCAAGAAAAAAATCATATAATTTAGAAAAAATAGTGTCATAGTTTATGGAATTAGGCATCAAGGCAAGTCCAAGAATTCTGTAACCAGGGATAGATTAAAGCAAGTTCCTTAGGAATGAGAACTTTGTGAAAATATGTGGAAATTTTTAAATAAATGTTTCCAGTTATGAATGAATAAGGGGGGAAATAGCCATCAGCATTTTCTTTATGGAGCAGAGCAGTCATGGATTATAAATTCCGTGTTGTGGGTGTGACCGTGCATTTGTTTTGGGGGCTGGTATTTTTTTCTTTCTTTATGGCAGAAGATGTTTTTGGGTTTTGTTTGTTTTCAGGAAGAAGGTTCATGCAATATTTTTGATCTTTTTCAAGAATATTCAGGTTAAATGTTGTGGCTTTATTTGTAACCCAGAGACACTTGAACTTTCAAGGAAAATCCACGTCTTAACAGATTTTCAGTGTAATCACAATATATTAGTGATCCAACTAGATTTACATAAACTTTGATTAAATATCAAAAAGTTAATATTCTTTCTGCACAACACCCCAGCCCACCTTTGCCCTTCTGAATTAGAAAGAAAGCAAATATAAACAGTTTTTAAAAGATCAGTGCAAAAATAAACATCTTTTATTAGTGTAAAAAATCAGAGAAAAGGAGAATTCTTTCACTTCGCTCTCATAATCTTATACCTTTGCTGATACATGGAGAAAGAAAGAAATAGAGGTAATAAAACAAGTGAAAGTAGAGTTGATTCCATTTTGTCAAACTGCAATAAGCTCAACACATTTATTTGCTGCTTGAAATTTAACTGTGGTTAAAACATAATTCCACTTTTATCATAAAAAATGGATTCACTTCTCACTGACAGTTTTTTCAGAACTATTCTTAGACAGGCAGTGCTGGTTTAACTTTCCCATACTTATCAACTCTACAGAGCATGAGATATGGTTTTTAAAACTAACTTTTGCCCTCACTATCCTTACTTGACATCAAAAATTTAGCTTAAACCTGTTAACTCCCTATATGTACACACATATCAAAATTAACTTTTAAATATTTTGTTGGCATATTATTTTCACTATGTCCCATTTAGATTTGTAGAGATAGAAGATATTTTGTAGTTACCAACTCTGTACATTTTTTAAATAATTCTGTGCATTGTTCTACTCATAAAAAATAATATGAGTCAGGTATTATTACCATTATTTTACAAATGGGAAACTGAAGGCCCTGAAGATTAAATGATTAGCCAATGTTGTAGAGCACATAATGGCAATTCAAAAATTTAAAACTGAGAACTCTGATTACAGAGTATGTATACTTCTAACCACTACACTGCATATTTTATCTCTCTATATATCTATATATGTGATATATATAAATATAAATATGTAGATATTTATTGGCTCACTATGAGATACACAGTTACAAAATTGTTCACGATCAGATTTCACTCAATGTTCCAACTCCTGTCCTTCCGCCATACCCTGGGTGTTAAAGTATGTATACTGGAAGAGAAAGAGTAGGGCATCATAAAAGAAACACTAAAGAAAAAAACATTCTAATCTATTAATACGATATAAAAATGTTCTTAATGTTCTTTGAGTTTATAAAAGTTCTTTATCTAGCTGACAGGTAATGTCAAAAAAAACTCCAGATTCACGTTCTTCAGCAGGTGACTGGTTGAATAAACTATATTGTATCCATGAGCTGAGCATGTTATTGACTATTGCTATATCTTATATATGTAACACATATACAGTCACATTGTGAACTATTCTCTACAATCTCTATAATTCAATAAAATACTATATGGTAACTGAAAGGAACTAACTGTTGATACACATACCTTGCATGAGTTTTCACCAGAGGTTGAGAGTAGTGTGTGTGTGTGTGTGTGTGTGGCAGGAGTAGGGGGTACTCTAAGTTATAGGACAAGTGAAAATTTGGGGAGGAGCAATTCTGAAACCTGATTATAGCGATAATCACACAAATCCGTGCAGGTTAAAAATATCATAGTCAATTTGGTCAAAATTATGAAGTTCACTTTACTAGACAATAATTTAAAAAAAATATTGTATGTGGAGTATAAGGAAACACAACAAGGAAATAACAAATTCCCAAAGACAGTGAAAACAGAGAACATGAGATTGGCATTCAGTCAGAAACATGGCATTTGAGGAACCTGGGGGAAAGGACTGTCCTCCCATTGTTCATCGATTTGCTCGAGTGAGCACCAGTAATGTTTCCATTGCAAAACTTGTTACTGGTTTTGGCATATGAATATGCCACGGGTAGTTTGCCAGGCCCTCCCGTGTGGGCGGGATACTCTCGGTAGCTTGCTGGGCTCTCTGAGAGGGACAGAGGAATCTGGTGGGCCGTGTGCAAGGCAAACATCCTACCTGCTGTGCTATGGGGGAGAAAAGTGCTCAACCAAGAGGAAGAGGTGGTGCTGAAAGGCGATGATGTGTTATGTATGAAATTTTATCAGCAATAGTAATGTAAACATTGCAAAAATTATACATTAAAAAGTGTGCCCTTTGTAGAGGCCAGCTGGTAGATGGGAATTAAATGGGGACAAGGGAGAACTGGTGGAGGGAAGTGGACACTGTGAAGGGATCAATGTTGAGAAAATAAATGGCTGAAATCCCATCATGAATAATTTTGAAATCTCTCAGTGACTTATTTTTTTTAAGTTAAGATTTTCGGAATTCTGGGATAGGTGGCATACTCCAGACATTACTTTTCTGATTACCCCTAAAGATACTATATTACTCTTCTTAAAATCTCACTTTTTTTCTGCTTCCTTAATAAATAATTAATTTTAAATACCTATCTAGCAGCCTGCAAGGTATTTGGAAAAAGAAGGACTGATACTAAATTCTGTGTGATGCCCTTACTGTGACTAAAAGCACTCAGCAAAAGGCAATGGAAAAATTGTTCACTGTCCTAAAATTTTTTTCCAGTTATAATGTGATGGTCTAATCCCAGGAAGAAAATTCCTCGTGGGAATTCCCAAGAGACTCCCTTCTAGGTTTCTATCAGGTGATTTTACTGTTGCTGTAGATACACTATTTTGTCACCATTAGCCAATGATTCTGCTGAAGATGTCTGTGACACTTTTCCACCATGGGACCTTAAGATGTTAGCACCTCCTCCTTCTGATTCCTTTGCCAAATCTGAGATCATTATTCTGCTATCCTTATAAGCAAAACTCTCCCTCTTTCCCCTTCCACTCCAATCTTGTCAGGTCCTATTCTCCAGTTCTCTGAGTACTTCAATGCCTGGATTGCTTATTTAGTCCATAAATTGCACACAGACTGGTGTCCAACTAAATCAAACTCAAGCTCCTACAGTGTTGTGCCAAAGAAAAAACAAGTTTCTTGAAAGCAGGTAGACTCACAACTAAATTGAGAATCTGCATGAGTCTGGCCCTCTCAGTCCTTTATAAACACAGCTTGATTTTCCAATCAAGTGTTAGAACAGGAAAACTGACCCTCCTTCTATACAAAAAGAAGCAGGAGTTAAGATCACTTTCACAAGGGAATGTCCTATTTGTTGCAGATGGGATTTGAACCTCAATTCCATTCAACTTACACTCTTTTATTTAAATGTTTATGTCACAATGTCACTGTTACTATCCTCCCATTGTTAATTGATTTGCTCAAGCTGACACCAGTTACACAACAAATTCTGAGACTTATTGTTACTGTTTTAGGCATATTGAATAGGCCACAAGTAGCTTGCCAGGCTTTGCCATGCAGGCGAGATACTCTCAGTAGCTTGCCAGGTTCTTCAAGAGGGCAGAGGAATCGAACCCAGGTCGGCTGCGTGCAAGGCAAACACCTTACTCACTGTGTTATCGCTCCAGCCCATACAAAAATATATTTATTCTTTATGTCCCCTGGGCTGGAGTGATAGCACAGTGGTAGGGCATTTGCCTTACGCACAACCAGCCGGGCCGAGCCGGGTTGGATTCCTCCACCCCTCTTGGAGAGCCCAGCAAGCTACTGAGAGTATCTCGCCCACAAGGCAAAGCCTGGCAAGCTACCCGTGGCATGTTCAATGTGCCAAACACAGTAATAACAAGTATCAAAAAAATGGAGATGTTACTGGGCCCGCTCGAGCACATCGATAGTGTTTGTTTGTGTTTTTATGTCCCCAGGAAATTGAATGGATAGGATTCATTGATTATCTATAAAAGCAAATTGAATTGATGTTATTAACTACATCCGCAATTTCAAAGATAATAGCTTCCTATTTCTTGATCACTTGATCACTTGACATCCCGTTACTCATCGATTTGCTCGAGAGGGTGCCAGTAATGAGTGTCTCCATTCATCCCTGTCAGGTGCTAGTGTAGCCCAGTGGTATCTGCTCATTCTAGGAACACAAAGAACCTCAAACCAATCGTTCCGGGTCTTGATGAAGAAGTCTGACCATTTCGTAGGTGGGTGGCCAAGCGATCTTTTGATATCCCATGGAATCCAGTCGGTAACAGTTCTAGTCCAGTGGTCATCTCCAAATTGCATTACATGTCCAGCCCATCTGATTTTCGACACCTTGGCAAATGAGACAGCGTCCCTGATTCTTGATCATTGATGTTGGAACTCCAGATTCCTTCTCTCACTTGAGTGAAGCGTGATACTCCATGCATAGCTCTTTCAATTCCTCTTTGGGAGACCCAAATAGCGTTCTCATTCTGTTTTCGTAGGGCCCAGGTCTCTGAGACGTATGTTGATGCAGGAAGAACAGTGGAATCGAAGAGATGTTCCTGGAGCTGGAGTTTCTTCATCCTCTTAGCTATTTCTTTGATGCTCTTCAAGGTGTTCCAAGCCACTCTCTTCCTTCTGTGAAACTCAGGTGCCAAGTCATTCATCATGTTGAATTCTCAACCTGAGTACACATAACTGTTGCATTCGGAGATGTTCGTTCTATTGAGAGTGAATGGAATCCAACATGCCATTTCATCAGTAAAGAAGCAAACAGCCCCTGGTCCAGACAAGGTCAGACCCGAATACACGAAGAACCTGCCGTCAGTACTCATCAATACACTGGCTCGGTACTTCACACACTACTTGTCTGAATGCAAGGTTCCATTCTAATGGAAAACCAGTGGGACTCTACTACTGTACAAGAAGGGAGACATCCACGACATAGACAATTATCACCCGATCTGCCTGTTATCTTCCATCTACAAGCTGTTCTCTCGAGTCATCCTGAATAGGCTTGGCAGAACACTAGGTGAAGGACAACCATGCGAGCAAGCCAGTTTCCGAAAAGGATTCAGCATGATCAACCATATGCACACGATAACCAAGCTCACTGAGGTTTCTCAGGAGTTCAAGATGCTGCTCTGTCTAATGTTCATTGATTTAAAGAAGGTCGTTGATTTTGTTGAGACTGAAGTGGTCATCAAAGCCATAGCCAAACAGGGCATTCAAACTCTATACATCAGGATTCTCCATGATCTGTATTGCAGATTCACTACTAGGGTTTCACCATTCTACAAGGGCGTGATAATCCATGTCAAGAGAGGGGTTTGGCAGGGTGATACCATTTCACCAAAACTCTTCAGTGCCACTCTTGAGGATGTTGTGACAACTGGAATGGGAAGGAATGGGAGTGAAGATAGACTGTTGGCAACTACCACCTCTGCTTCGCTGATGACATCATTCTAATAACAGCAAACATCAGCCAACCGGCGCAAATGCTGGCCAACTTCGACCAGGAGTGTGGAAAGGTCGGATTATAGCTGAATCTCATGAAGACAATGTTTATGATAAATGGTCTCCTTCCTGATGTTCTATTCGCTCTCAACGGAATGAACATCTCCCTATTTCTTAAAGAATATAATTTGACTTTGACCTAATAATATTTAAGGTGAGAGGGAAAAAAAGGGTCTAGCTCTGTTTTAACTTTTAGGTTCTGTTTGGAATTTGAGCCATCCAGTGTTCTGTTTTCTTTTATCTCTCCTCCCCATTCTTTCTTTTTTTCTTATTGTTGCTCTTTCTCCTAAATCTGCCTCACAACTCCACTCCTCCACTTTCTCCTCTTTCTGTTCTTCTCTTCTTCAAATCCTTTCTTTCTCCTCCTCTCTCCTCTTCCTCTTTCTGTATGTCTCAGTTCACATGTCTTATCATTATTAAATTTTTTAATTTTGTATGCTAAATTTTTAAGCTAAAAGTACATTTTTCAAAGACACTATTGAAAGGGTATGAATGGGGGTACATATAGCAGTACAGTATGTACCAATACCACATATTTAATAATAGTGTAACCATCTTACCTAAACTGTAATGACATTTTTAAAAATAAAATTTAGAAATTTTTCTGGCTTACAAAGCTTATATTAGCATTAGGCAAGGCTGTGGATTAGTTGACTACAAATTAAACAACACATTATAAGTTTCTTTTTTCAAATAAATAGCTATATGGAAGGCTGATAATGAAAAATAGTGCAAGGAAAAATAAACCGAATACTCCCTCTCTATGTTGATAAAGAGATTATTAGAGACAGTTTCTGGCTATTCTGAAATAAAAATTATGAATGGAAGGAAAACTGTAGAAACATTTTCTGCTATTTCTGATATGCAGTGTATGCTCAAATGTTGTCCAGCTGTCATACCACTGAGAGAAAATTCCATTCATGGCAATAACGCACAAGCCCAATAAAACTCAGTAAAAAGGATTTAGGAACACTGAAAACGTGGTGTTCATTAGCAAGAGTCTTATCAGCCTAACTGATATATTTTAGATCAGCTAGAAAATTGCATTGCAGAGAAATATTTAAATATACAACCACTGAGAAATAGCCAATTTGGATTGTAAGAAGTTTATATGCTTTAACAATATTCGCAGCATTTTTATTCAAGAGAAGAGTAAGTTAATTAACTGACAAAGGGTTAAGAAACTTGCCCCATGTACCCCACCCAGTCAGGGAAATATATTAGGACAATGAGAGAGCCTTCAAAATACCTGGGTATTTTTCAACTATGTTCCGTCGCTTCTCCTGAGAAACAGCAGCGAATGGAGCCACCATCACAGACATCTGATGAAAGAATCTGTTTGTAGTCTGCCCTGCTGTATAAACATTTGCACTTAGCTGCCAAATGGGATATTTGCTCTGCACTCCCAGAAATTTCTTTTCAATAGTACAAAAATGCTTTGTTAGATCATTGCCCAAATGCATTCTCAATTATTCTTGAAGCTAGTTTCCTTGGATGGATATTGATGGGATTTATGCTTGCAGAGAAATCCAGCTAACAAGCAAACAAAGACTAAAAGACTTAGCTCCACGCTAATAGCTTCCATAATGATTGACCTTGTACTATGAATTTTAATTCTTGAGCAATGAATTTTAGACTTCAAGCACATGGGATATTTAATGTATATAGGAATTGCATTATAAGGTTGCATAGACGTGGGCAAGGAAGAAATCAAGTATAATAACATCATTTTGTAGACATGAAGGTCAGATGAAAAATTAATTTATGTAGTAATAAAGCAATTAAAATTTAAGTAATAAACTTGTTCAGACACCAAAACAAAATGACTGTGTCTTCTAATATATCAATATATAGCAAATAGGGGCTGGAGAGATAGCACAGCGGGTAGGGCGTTTGCCTTGCACGCGGCTGACCCGGGTTCAATTCCCAGCATCCCATATGGTCCCCTGAGCACCGCCAGGAGTAACTTCTGAGTGCAGAACCAGGAGTAACCCCTGTGCATCGCCAGGTGTGACCCAAAAGCAAAATATATATATATATATATATATATATATATATATATATACATAGCAAATAGATGTTATCATGTATTTTGAAGTCACTAGCCAAAGTTATTATTAGCATGATAGTGATGTAATGACAGCATCAAAGATATAGCATATTTTTATATGTGGAAGATACCTACTTATTATTTTTAATTGGACTACTATAAATTCTAATTATTAGAAAAACAGCATGTTTAGTATACCTCATGAGATAGATATCTTTATTATTCAGCAAAGTTTAAGAGATTACTTATTATTTCTCCTCCCCCACCTAAAAGTTATATAATGATCTTCAGCACCTAATACATCATCATGTGACTGTATTTTGACATAGAGCCTTTAAAGAGCTAATTAAGCTACACTGTGGACACTAGGATAAGTCTTAATCCAAATTGATCAGTGTCATTATAAAAAGAAATCTAAACATACACATTCCCAGAAAAATAACCATTTGAGGAAACAACACAATGGGGTTTGTCATTAAGGCAAAGAGAAATGTAACATTTGTATGCCTTGAACTTGGACATGTCTCTACCACTACAATCAAAATTTGTTGTTTAAGCAACTGGATCTGGAATTCTGTTATGGCAGCACTAGCAACACAACACAACAACTATTCTTCAATTTGCTGACAGTAGCCAGATGTTTCTCCTGGTACTAGGTATCCATGTGAACTGAGACAGTTGCTATTCAACAAAATAAGATGTTGAGGACTGTGTAATAGTGCAGTGGGGAGGGTGCTTACCTTGCACACAACCAACTTGAGCTCAATCCTTGACACCCTGTATGATCATCCAGATCTCCCTGAAGTTATCTCAGAGTTCAAAATCACAATAAGCCCTGAGCAACACCAGGTGTGAAACCCCTGGATATTTAAACTTAGTGTATTGTGCGTTTTTAGGTTATTCTTATCATCACTTGTATCACTTGATCACTTGTTTTCCCGCTGGTCTTTGATTTGCTCGAGCAGGTGCCAGTAACATCTCAATTCATCCCTGTTACATGCTAGTGTAGCCCAATGGCTTTTGCTTGCTCAAGGAACACAAAGAGCCTCAAACCATTTGTTCAGGGTTTTGACAAAGAAGTCTAAGCATCTTGTAGTTGGGCAGCCACACGTCCTTTTGACATCCCATGGAATCCAGTCGGTAACAGCTCTAGTTCAGCAGTCGTCTCTAAATAGCATTACGTGTCTGGCCCATCTGATTTTTGATGCCTTGGCAAATGAGACAGCATCCCTGATTCTTGATTGTTGACAGATGATTCTGATCATAAAGTCTTAATATAGTCTCTAAGTTAAAATGCTAAGTATTAAATAATGGAAAAGGGAAACTTGGGATGGGTGTGTGTGTGTAGTTTTTGTTCATGTGTAGATGATACAAACTGTAAGATCCAGGGTTGATTGAAATCTCTGTTATACTCTTTAGAAATTAATTTAACCCATCACCCCTCTTTCATTTCTAGGAACATTGGTGAAAATAATGATCTCAAACTTTGTATATGGATGGAGGAATAGCTACACAGACTAGAACAGTTACAGAAAAAATATTTTCTCAAGATAACTGAATAGTGAGCACACTTGGTATTCAATTTCTTGCCAATTCTCAAAGAACTGAGGAGTAATGTCATAACATGTCTTCTATTAATAGGTAACCAGAATATGATGACCAGGCAAGGGCAGAAATATATGTCATGTTCATCATGGAGGGCAGAATTCCCTGACAGTTCTAAAATTGAGAAAAAGTTCCCCCTTTCCCTGAATATTTGTCTGAAGATCTGGTTAATATTCCAGCACTTCTCTGCGCTGTGTCATACTGTATGGTCTGGACAGTGGAAATTTTATTTTTAAAAGCTCCCACCAGAAGGCTGAAGACAAAAATGGGAAATTGATACACTATGCTAACCAGAGGTTTTAAAACAACAAATAAGTCACTGTCACTGTCACTGTCCTCATGTCATTGTTCATCAATTTGCTCAAGCGGGCCGAGGAACGTCTCCATTGTGACACTTGTTACTGTGTACGTCACAGGTAGCTTGCCAGGCTTTGCTGTGAGGGTGAGATACTCTCTCTCGGTAGCTTGCCGAGGTCTCTGAGAGGGGTGGAGGAATCGAACCGGAGTCGGCCAGGTTGGCCAGATGGAAGGCAAACGCCCTACCCACTATGCTGTAACTCCAACCCAACAAATAAGTAGGCAAACAAAAATAAATCTATCTTTCCATTGCAAAACTCTATGGTACAGAACCAGGAAACAACATGCAATTACTCATTGAATAAATGATGGATGGTGCGGCAACATAGAAAAGTTATTAATTCTCATTATTATTACATAGATGTGGTAGATTAAAAGAAGTAAATGGCACATATGAGTGCACAAAGGAAATGTTCATTAAAGATTATCTTTAAAATAATAAAAAATTCATCTTCTTTTGTTTTGTTCCTGTAATGGTGGGATTCAATGACTAGGCAGCAAAGTTACAAAGGTCATAAGGCATTTTCTCCTCAGTCTACTGGGAAAGAAAATGTGCAGACCAAAATTGATTATCTGATACTATTATGACTCAGTTTTAAAATGCAGATTCTATGGCACAGAGTGAGGACTTAATCACTAATCACTTAACTTCCCATTAGTCGTTGATTTACTCGAGCGGGCACCAGTAACGTCTCCATTTGTCCCTGTCGCGTGCTAGTGTAGTCCAATGGCATCTCTTTGCTTTGGGAACATGAAGAGCCTCAAACCGATCATTCATGATTTTCACGAAGAAGTCTGACCATCTGGTAGGTGGGCGGCCACGCGGTCTTTTGACATCCCGTGGAATCCGGTCAGTAGCAGCTCTAGTCCAGCGGTCGTCTTTAAATCTCATTACGTGACCAGCCCATCTGATTTTTGACACCTTGGCAAATGAGACAGCATCCCTGATTCTTGATCGTCGATGGATGTCGGAACTCCGGATTTTTTCTCTTATTTGAGTGAAACGTGATATTCCAAGCATAGCTCTTTCTATTCTTCTTTGGGAGACCTGAATAGCGTTCTCATCCTGTTTGCATAGGGCCCAGGTCTCTGAGGTATATGTTAATGCAGGAAGAATAGTGGAATCAAAGAGATGTGCCCGGAGCCAGAGGTTCTTCGTCCTCTTAGCTATTTCTTCGACGTTCTTGAAGGTGTTCCAAGCCGCTCACTTCCTCCTGCGCAGCTCGGGTGCCAGATCATTTGTCATGTTGACTTCTCGACCTAGGTACACATAGCTGTTGCATTCGGAGATGGTTGTTCCGTTGAGAGCGAATGGGGAATCAGGAACGAGACTGTTTCTCATAAACATTGTCTTCATAAGATTCAGCTGTAGTCCTACCTTTCCATACTCCCGGTCAAAGTCGGCCAGCATTTGTGCCACTTGGCTGATGTTTGGTGTTATTAAAACAATGTCATCAGCAAAGAGGAGGTGGTGTAATTGCCGACCATCTATCTTCACTCCCATTCCTTCCCATTCCAGTCGTCACATGATGTTCTCGAGGGTGGCACTGAAGAGTTTCGGTGAAATGGTATCACCCTGCCGAACCCCTCTCTTGATATCAACGATCACTTCTTTGTAGAATGGTGAGATCCTGGTAGTGAATCCGCAATACAGCTCACGGAGGATCTTGATGTATTGGGCTTGAATGCCCTGATTGCTAGGGCTTCAATGACCACTTCCGTCTCAACAGAATCAAAGGCCTACTTTAAATCAATGAACGTTAAACAGAGCGGCATCTTGAAATCCCGAGAAACCTCAATGAGCTTGGTTATCATGTGGATATGGTTGATGGTGCTGAATCCTTTGGGGAACCCGGCTCGCTCGCATGGTTGTCCTTCATCTAGTGTTCTGCCAATCCTATTTAGGATGACTTGAGTGAACAACTTGTAGATGACAGACAATAGGCAGATCGGGTGATAGTTGCCAATGTCATGGATGTCTCCCTTCTTGAACAGTAGTACGGCCCTGCTGGTTTTCCATTGGGACGGAACCTTGCATTCAGACAGGTAGCGAGTGAAGAGCCAAGGCAGTGTATTGATGAGTACTTATAGCAGGTTCTTCAGGTGTTCAGGTCTGACCTTGTCTGGGCGGGGTGCTCTTTGTTTCTTTACTGACGAAATGGCGTGTCGGATTTCGGAAGGGAGAACGTTGGGAATGACATATCCATCCTGTGGAATTTGGTATGTCAGCAAGTGGACATGGCTATCGAAGAGATTTCAGTAGAAGTCATGGATAATCTTCTCCATTGCCATTCTGGAGGATGTGATGGATCCATCAGGACATCGGAGGGCAGTCATCTTGGTCTTGTAGTTGGCGAAGGACAGGCGGGTGTAACGAATACTTTTCCCAGCTTCTGCTGCATCTACCAGTACTTCTGCTCTTCTCTCTTTGAGGTCTTCCTTGATTGCATCTCTGCACTGCTTTGCGAGCTCAGACATTAGCTTGCGGTTGCCTGAGGCATACGCCAAACCACGCTGGCAAATTAGCTCAAGAGTTTTCGAAGATAGGCGATGTTTTGTGGCTATCTCTCTCTTGGCATTCCTCGCACATTCATGGAGGTGCTGAACCATTCGATCGTATTCCTCATCAATGTTGTCAACAATGGCATCTTCCCATGTTGCTGCAATAGTGCCAAAGAGTTCCCAGTTGGTGGTCATTCTGGGAGTTCTCTTTTTGAACTTTTCAGCCCTTTCTCCCTGCTCTGTGAAGTAGAATTTTGCACGAAGGAGATAGTGGACCGATCCCGTTCAAAATTTTGGGACAACAGCGACATCAGACAGGCAAAACCGTCGATTGAATATGATGTGGTCTATTTCATTGTGGAATCATCCACCGGGAGACTTCCATGTTCAATGTTTATATTCTGCCTTCTGGAACTGTGAGTTACCATGGATGGTCTTGGTCGACGTGATGAACTCAGACAGTCTTTCACCCTGCTCATTCCATTCTAGGCCATGGGTCCTGATGTGAAGTTCTTCAGCTGATCTTCTCGGTCCTATCTTGGCATTAAAATCACCCACGATGATCTTGTAGAAGGTGTGGTCTTCTTTATAGAACTTCTCCAGCTCCATGTAGAACTTCTCGATTTCTCTTTCATCATAATGAGATGTTGGTGCATAAACAACGAAGATAGAAACTGCAGGCAGTGAGCCACATCTATTCAAATGTAAACGTCTGATTCCGGTTTTTAGGCATTCAAATGAATCAATGCTCTGGGCCAAGTTTGTGTTGACAAGGACACCAATGCCTCCGATACCTCTTTTATCGCATGTTCCGAGGAACAATTCTTCTCCAGTGTCGAAAACAGCATGGTGAGATTCGTGCCTTCTTGTCTCGGTCAGACCAATGATGTCGTATTTGATCATTTGCGCTTGTACCATCAGGTCTTTGATGGATGTATCTGATGCTAGCATACGTGCATTGAAAGTACAGACGATCATTTTTGTCTTCCTTCGTCGTGGCAACCTAGTTCGGCCTTGAGATTTTGTCGGCCTCTCCTTTCTCATCCTTCTCAGTGCTGCCATGTCGGTGAAGCCTTCAGGGTCAGGTGAATGAGACCAGTTGTAGTTACTGGTTTTGGCATATTGAATACACAACAGATAGCTTGTCAGGCTCTTCCGTGTGGGCAGAATACTCTCGGTAGCTTGCCAGTGTTTCCGAGAGGGATAGAGGCTTTTGGGGCGACCTCTAATCCCCCTTGTAGGTCTTACCATATTTGAACCCTATCAAATATGGTACGACAATTCCGGAAGATGGGTATTTAGTGTCTTATGATGTGCCGCATGACCGTGAAGCGGCCACGTGTGTCCGGAAAGCGTCCTGGAGTGTGGCGATGGCTGGGTAGTGGAGGTAGTGTCGATAGTGGAAGTCTGCCAGTGGGGTATTTATCTGGGTAGGGTGGTTCTTCTGTGCGCAATCCGATCCCTGGGTGGTTGGTGGAAGCAGACAGGGCAGGGTAGGGTGGGGTTCCTGATTAGAATCCCTTTGTCACCTGTGGTTGGTGGGAGCAAGCAGAGAAACTCTGTCCCTGGGTCCGCCGAGCTGGACACTTCCTCCACTACCCAGCCATCGCCACACTCCAGGATGCTTTCCGGACCCGTGTGGCAGCTCCGGCCGAGACTCACGCAGGACTGAAGACCCACAGAACAAGATAAGCGGAACTCTCTGAGACCTTGGACTCCAGCTCGGCGGACCCAGGGACAGAGTTTCTCTGCTTGCTCCCACCAACCACAGGTGACAAAGGGATTCTAATCAGGAGCCCCACCCTACTCTGCCCTGTCTGCTTCCATCAACCACCCAGGAATCGGATTGCGCACAGAACACCCACCCTACCCAGTTAAATATCCCACTGGCAGACTTCCACTATCGACACTACCTCCACTACTCAGCCATCGCCACACTCCAGGACGCTTTCCGGACCCGCGTGGCAGCTCCAGCCGATACTCACGCATGACTGAAGACCCACAGAACAAGATAAGTGGAACTCTCTGAGACAGAGTGAGGACATTTTTCTTAAATAGTTCACCCTTCACTTGATCACTTGACTTCCCGTTAATCATCAATTTGCTTGAGTGGGCGCCAGTAATGTCTCCATTTGTCCCTGTCGTGTGCTAGTGTAGCCCAATGGCGTCTGTTTGTTCTAGGAACACGAAGAGCCTCAAACCGATCATTCAGGGCCTTGATGAAGAAGTCTGACCATCTGGTAGGTGGGTGGCCATGCTGTCTCTTGACATCCCATGGAATCCAGTCAGTAATGGCTCTAGTCCAGTGGTCATCTCTAAATCTCATTACGTGACCAGCACATCTGACTTTTGATGCCTTGGCAAACGAGACAGCGTCCCTGAATCTTGATCATCGATGGAGGTCAGAACTCCGTATTCTTTCTCTCATTTGAGTGAAATGTGATATTCCAAATATAGCTCTTTCAATTCCTCTTTGGGAGACCCAAATAGCCTTCTCATCCTGTTTGTGTAGGGCTCAGGTCTCTGAGGCATATGTTAATGCAGGAAGAACAGTGTTCATCGTTAGGAAATTTTAGTTGACAAACTCATTAACATCCCATTTTGGTAGTTTTAGCACACACACACACACACACACACACACACACACACATACACACACACACACACACCATGTGGCAGAAAGGTGATTTTCTTTAGTGTTATTCAGCTATCCTTTTCCTTGGTCAAACTAGAATTTTTCTTCTCTATATCTAATGATAGGATGTAGTAAGAGAGCCAGAAATGGGGACAGTCACTTCTTAAACACCTTAACTTGAAAGTGACACGTAGCATTTCTGTTCATAGGCTACAATCAAGGATTATTAAAGGGATTCACCTAGACAATAGAGTATCTGGAAAATTGAATCCCTGCCTGAAAAGCAGCTTCCTAACTTTAGCTTTTCCTGGCAATTTGGCAGACAGGTATAAGCCTTACGCCACAGATGCCCACGATGAACCAAGCCTTGTCTAAGAGTCAGAAAGACTTTTCAGAAGGATGACACATACCCTGAGACTGAACTAATGACCACGCATGACCCATGGACTGGCCAGAAGCATTCCCAGGTGAAGTGATATGCAAGTGACCTACAAGTTGGTTAGTGAAGGAGTAAGAATGGATAGATGAGGATCTAAATGTGAAGAGGGTAAATGTCATTATAATAACACCCGCTTTTCTCATTCTACAACTTGTTCTCCCATGGAATTCTCATTCATTGGATCTAGATTAACACAAACTATTATCCTCTATTTTGCTCATTCATGAGGATAATCTCCTTGCTAGACAGGGCCACTAAGTGGGAAATCTTTCCTATTCAATGACTGACCTTTTCATTCTCCCTTTTAACTATGGAGATAGTGTCATGTGTCTTGGCCAATTGGCCCTCTATTGAGAAGAGCAGTTGACACAGACAGACTTGAGTGTACCAAGGGCCTGGGCAAAGGCCGTTCATACAGCATCTGCTAATTAAGTGTCTCTTGAAACCTTGGCATTTCATAGCATTGTGTCATATTGTGTTTCCTCATTGATACCCTTCAGCTGAGAGAGTTCAATTCCCACTGTCAGCAATATGGTCATTTATTTTTAGTATTCCATGACCTACTCAGAGTTATGGTCTCATTAAAAAACTATTGATGTCTTTGGCATAAGTCTAAGAAATGTCCTTGTTGTCTGCATTTAAACATAATGAAGAAAGAAAAGGAAAGATTTCCCTAGATCTTTCCAAGATTGTAACAAAAATTGACAAGAGTAATTGTTTGCTATTTCAGTGATTTTGAAAAATAGGTTACTAACCAATTAAATAATTAGTTATTTAAGATCAATAAATTTTGCTACTTCTATAAATGGTTGAGAAGTATTATTTTTGGCATTTTTAAATTGCTATCATTAATAGGACAAACTCTGGCTTTATATTAATTTAATTACTTTATACAATAATAAGGTAAGGTAAAGGCCCTCCTGTTGTTCGTTGATTTGCTCGAGCGGGCCCAGTAACGTCTCCATTGGAGACTTTATTGTTACTGTGTCTGGCATATTGAATACATCACGGGGAGCTTGCCAGGCTCTGCCGTGCGGGCGAGATACTCTCGGTAGCTTGCCGAGCTCTCCGAGAGGGGCGGAGGAATCGAACTCGGGTCAGCCATGTTGGCTGTGTGCAAGGCAAACGCCCTACCGCTGTGCTATCGGGCTGGAGCGATAGCACAGCGGTTAGGGCGTTCGCCTTACACGCGGCCAACATGGCCGACCCGAGTTCGATTCCTCCGCCCCTCTCGGAGAGCCCGGCAAGCTACCGAGAGTATTCGGTATGCCAGACACAGTAACAACAAAGTCTCCAATGGAGACGTTACTGGGCCCGCTCGAGCAAATCGACGATCAACGGGAGGGCCTTTACCTTTTACCTTATACAATAATAGAAGAGCTAAAATACATACAATCCTATAAAGCATATTTATGCAAATCCAAAAAACATATTTTCATTGATCTTTTTACAAACACAATGTGAAAAACTCCTGAATAATACGCATAAGCCTCTTTTTGGCCCAGACTCAGATTTTAATAATTGACAACTGTCAAGAAATGGGTCTATCACTGGAGTACTTGGGAACTTACAGTTATAGCAATAATATTACTTTAAGCAAAACGTATTTTTAAACTTAAAGGTTATGATAATAATATTTCTAATGATGTTTGTTTCTGAAGTCCTTTCTTTGAATTATAGATTTTATAAAAGACATAGAAAAAATTGCATCCTTCATTATTTGCTAGTAACTCCATTTTGTGATAAATTTATTATTTGGAAATCAAGTATCAATATTTGGTAGATATATTAATGCAAGGACTATTTATTATCTGCCAAAGGATTTGCAAGAGCTAAAATGCAAAGTTAAACAAGAGCATTCCCCCTCCACTTTTTAGACACTTAGGATTAATGGGGGAGTCCAATAAGCAGAAATTATCTTCCTTAGCTTCGTAACTGTCAAGAAAAAAAGTCACAAAGTCCTTTAGGAACAAAGAAGATAGGAGAAATTGAAAAATCTATGTTTGGGTCTCTAGGGTTATTTAAATACACATGATAACTCCAGTCTCTCTACTTCTCCATCACCTTTGAATAATATGATTTTGATTCTGCCACATTCTGTCACATTCTGTCCAAAATTACAGAGATATTCACAATGCAAATGGATAAAATCCAAGAAAATACCAATAATGGTGTCTAATTGGGTATATTCCTACAAATTCTAGTAGCTCCTTAATATGCTAACATTAAGAATATTTAATAGAAAATATTTCAGGCATGTGATATTTCAGATGGGCCTTTAAGGAAAAATAAAAGGACAGTACATAATAAAGATATGGAAGAAGAATCTTCTAGGGTAGAAGAAAAGATTCAAAGGTACAAAGTATTACCATCAATAGATCAATGATTTAGGCTTTTATTCTCTTTGCCTCAAGAGAAGATGAAAGCCAAAATTCCCATTTTAAGAAGAAAATGGGAAAACGAATGCATATTGAGCACCCTCCAGTTTTGTAAATCTTTAGGTTTGGTATGCCATATTTTATGAACTGACACAACTGTGATGCTAATGGATGAATTAACTAGCACTCACTTATCCATCTAAAAGTTAAACCCAAGGAACCCTGACACATCAACAGGGATGCAGTTGTGGAGTAACAAGAACCTCCATGTATTGCCTTGAGTGTCTGCAACATGGTACCACCAGTTTAGAAGACAGTCTTGCAATTTCAGTCAACCAAATGATCTCTTATCATGTTTCCAGGAATTTACTCATATGAGCTGAATATTATGATGTTCAAACAGAAAAGTGCATGAGATATTCCAGGTAGATTTAGTCATAATTGTCAAAATTTATAAGCAACTAAGATTTCTTTCAGAGGCGAATGGATATGTAAATTATAGTAACTTACTGAACAATTATTCTATACTATAAATCCTGATAAATAATATCAAAGCTTGAACAAAACATGAGTGTTTAAAAGCATATCACTAAGTAAAAGAAACTAATGTAAAATTACTTCATGCTATGGTACTGGAACAAAGGCAGAACTGCAGACCAATGGAACAGGGTTGAATACACTGACATCTCTCCTCAATCATATGCTCATCTAATCTTTGATAAAGGTGCAAGTAATGTGAAGTGGAGTAAGGAAAGCCTCTTTAATAAATTGTGTTGGCATCACTGGACGGCTACATGCAAAAAAATAGGCTCAGAACTCTGCCTAACACCATGTACAAAAGTAAGATCAAAATGGATTAAAGACCTCAACATCAGACCAGAAACCATAAGGTACATTGAAGATAAAGTTGGCAAAACCCTCCATGACATTGAAGCTAATGGTATCTTCAAAGATTCCACGCCACTGGCCGAGCAAGTGAAAACAGAGATAGATAAATGGGACTATCTTAAACTAAGAAGCTTCTGCACCTCCAAAGAAACAGTGACCAAAATACAAAGACCGTCTACAGAATGGGAAAGGATATTCACCGAATACACATCTGACAAGGGGTTGATATCCAGGATATACAAAATACTGGTTAAACTCCACAAGAAGAAAACATCCAACCCCATCCAAAAATGGGGCAATGAAATGAACAGAAACTTTCTCAAAGAAGAAATCCGAATGGCAAAAAAGCACATGAGAAAATGCTCTACATCATTAATCATCAGGGAGATGCAGATCAAAACCACAATGAGATACCATCTCACACCTCAGAGACTGGCCCAAATTCAAAAGAACAAAAGCAACCGATGCTGGCGTGGATGTGGCGAGAAAGGGACACTCCTTCACTGTTGGTGGGAATGTCCACTGGTTCAGCCCTTCTGGAAAACAGTATGGACGATTCTCAAAAAATTAGAAATTGAGCTCCCATTTGACCCAGCAATACCACTCCTGGGAATATATCCCAGAGAGGCAAAAATGTATAGTCGAAGTGACATCTGCACTTGTTTGTTCATTGCAGCCCTCTTTACAATAGCCAGAAACTGGAAGAAACCTGAATGCCCAAGAACAGATGACTGGTTAAAGAAACTTTGGTACATCTACACAATGGAGTACTATGTAGCTCTTAGAAAAGATGAAGTCATGAAATTTACATACAAGTGGTACAATATGGAAAGTATCATGCTAAGCGAAATGAGTCAGAAAGAGAGGGATAGACATAGAAAGATTGCATTCATCTGGGGGATATAAAGTAACAAAGTATGAGATTAATACCCAAGAATAGCTGAGATCAGCACCAGGAGGATTACTCCATAACTTAGAGGCCAGCCGGGTATCCTAGAGGAAAGGGCTATTCAGATAGAGAAGGGAGCACCAATTAAAGGATGTTTGGAGGATCCTCCCAGGAGGGGAGATGCATGTCGAAAGTAGACTATGGACTGAACATGTTTGCCACTCAATGCCTCTTTTGCAGACCACAACACCCAAAAGGATAGAGAGAACACAGGGGATTGCCCTGCCACAGAGACGGGGGGATGGGGGGATGGGGGTGGGAGGGATATTATCCATGGTGGTGGAAAATGGGCACTGGTGGAGGGATGGGTATCTGATCATTGTATAATTGAAACCAAAGCACAAAAAATTGTAAATCTACAACTTTAAAAAAAATAAAATAAAATAAAGGGGGAAAAAAAATTACTTCATGCTAAAGAGCATCTTAGAAAAGGTAAATCTTTAAAAATAGTAAAAAATAAAATCAGTAGTTGCCAGGGATTGAAATGAGAGGGAATGAATGATAAGACAGAGCTCAAAGGATTTTTAGAGCAGTAAAAATACTCTAGGATGTCGTAATGATTGACATATATCACTACACATTTGCCAAAACACACAGGATTTACAAAACCAAGAGTGCATTAGTTGAAACAAATGTAATAACACTGACTATGGGCTATTAATAATGAGAGATGGCTATAAATGCATGGGAACAGTGGATTCTATTAAAAAAAAACTCTGCATCTACCCATCAAATTTTCTAAAATTAGTCAAAAAAATTAAACTCTTTAAAAATAAAACCTAAAATTCAGTTCCACTTAATCATACCTCCAATACCTCTGATATTTTTTTCTTAATATATGGTTATGATTTAACAATTATAACACAATAAATTAGGAAAATAATCCGTATCACTCAAGAGTATGACACCATTATTTTAAAAATTACAGACAAATTGGTGGTGTGACTAGATTCTCTGGCAGTATTTTATTTAATATTTCAAACAAGAGATATAATTATCTCTATAAAGAAAGTGATATTTTGAAGAATACAAAGGTCTCTAAACATTAAATGAGGAAAGTCAGAGATTTAAAATTAACTGACAAGTTTGGAGCTAAACAATAAAATCCAGTTCTATCTGATTCCAAACCTTCAAGTTTTTCTCACCACATCTGGATGCCATTTTTGATTTATAATTTGGAAGAGTCTGTTCCTAATTGGAACTGACTACATCTGGACACAGCTAATGGTCCTTTGACTTCTTTCTAGTATATCTCACTGAAGATAATAAATAACTCACATGGCTTTTCATCATCTGCATGTTGGAAAAAAACCTATATTTAAATAAACCAATCAAAGCTGAGATGGAAATTCAGACGGGGTGGTAATGAGTCAGACGAATTTTAAAGCCCTGCAATATTATTATCATTCATCTAATACAAAGATCCCTAAAGGTCTTTGCCACTTTGCTAGATATGTAGGTCAAATGTCCTTCTTCAAGGACATATTTCAGTCTAAATAAAATGCTGATAAAAAGAAGATAAAAATACTCTCTAAACCAGATATGCCAAACATCTATTCTCCAACAATTAAGCCAACTACAACCCAGACACTCTCAAGTATAAAATCATTCACTTGTCTACTTCAGTATTTAAAAATTGGCATTAGTATAAGGATTAATATTTAAAATGCATATATATGATAGTCCAATATGATCTAGCTATGTCAATGAGACTGAAAACTAGTACATTAAAATATCGATATAGATATAAGTACATATGTTACCATATGGAATATATAAGTAACACAATATAGCATGTGACATATTTATAAGTATTATATCAGACACATTTTTTCCTTCCAGGTCATTTTCAAATATGACTTTTCAACTTGGTTGTCTTTTGAAGATGGTGGAAAATTTGACCTTGACCATTACTGGTGGTAACTCTTTTCTTAGTTTATTGTTCTTATTCCACAAGTTACTAAGATTAATTAGCACTTGCAATGAGTCAGGTGTTGAAATGGACATGGTTTTTCTCACACTATCCTTCAACCTAACAACCTCTGAGGCATTATTGTTGTTGTTCCTATGGTCTACATGACGAGAACACTGCAGCAGCAAAAGGTTCAGCAACTTCTTGTGTTTGTGCAGCTGATCAAGAGTAGAATCTGGATTGAAATCCAGGCAATCTGGCTTCAGAGTCGATACTGGATTTCCTCTCCAAGTGCACATTTGGTGCATGCTATGTAGCAAGCCCTGTGCCAGATGCTTTCACTACCGTTTAATAAAATCCATTCATGCTTTTACCTCCTGGCCATGTGTGTTTGCTCAGGTAACAGACCAATCACAAGTGTCGCTTCCTTTTCTCCCTTCTACAACCTTACAAACTCAAGGCTGGGATAAACAATGGGGTCCACAGGTTCTGGACAACCCTCTCACTTGCTGTGAGGAGTGCTTTGTACTCCCAAAGTAGATTTTGAATCAAGAGGTACACAACAGATAACAAGGCATGCAACCTTTTGAAGTCCAACCAGATGAAGGAACAATTGAGGGCCCAGCTGCAGAGCTCAGACCTACAAAACTTCCCTGCCAATTCCCAGTCATTTTCCCAGGGAGCCACATTGTTCTCATCAGCATGCTCCATAAATTTTGAAGTAGGATGTAAGCTGCTGGCTCAAAGCTGACACTGATTGAAAAACCTCGCCCGGGGCCAACTGCTGGAAGGGGAGAACTTGGGGGTCCAGAAGGAAACACCAAGGCTTGTTGTTCAGCAGAGAGCGAGACACACACACACATACACATAGACACATACAGAGAAAGAGAGAGAGAGAGAGAGAGAGAGAGAGAGAGAGAGAGAGAGAGAGAGAGAGAGAGAGAGAGAGAGAGAACCTTGGTAAGGCAAATCACCTGAAGAGGAAATATTGTAGTGTTAATTGGGATTTTGTTTTTATACTTTAGAGAAAGAAAAACTCCGAATTCCATTATAAGACTGGTCATTTGTGGTAATTACAGATGGATGCTAAGACTGGTGGGCCAGTGTTTTGTTTTTCTTTTCTTTTTTCAGTCCCTCTTTACCTTCCAGTGAACTTTCTTCTTTCTCCCACAGAGGGTGACCTGGGCTGCAGAATGCCGGGATCTCATTAGAGTTGCCAAGGGCTCTTTAATAGAGCAGGAGACCGATCACAGATAAAACAAGATAGAACATTCAGGTGGAGATGACAAGAGAGTGCCTGGAGGGTTATGTTAATAATTACAGTCCGGCTAATAAGAAGGAGGTCTCTGCAAACAAATCGACTTTATGATGCCTTTACAGCACATTCATAATGTTCTGCATAATAAGGCCAATCCTGAAGTTTCCCAGCCTTCCCCCCCCCCCACACACACACACATAAACATCACAGTTCTCTCCAGGAAATTGTTCAAAAAGTAAAAACAAACACTTTCCCTCTCCAAGCAGAACTGAGTCATTTTTACAACAGGAAGAAAATGAAATAAAACATGCATTAGAATACATCAAGATTGCCTTCTTAGGCTGTTGGAAATTCTGAAGGGCATATGTTTGGATCCATAAGGCTATTTCCTTTGGCATAGACTAGAAAAAAACTTACATTTTGCCTTAATCTTTCCCATTTCTCTTCTAATTCTACTGTAAATAATTTGAGTGAGTCCTTTCTTCACGTTTCACCCATATAGATGTGCCATTTTTATCTCACACATTCCTGTCCGTGGATAATCAGCTATTTTACTATTATTCACAGAAGTGCTTATTTATTCATGAGATAATCTCCCAGATATATTGGATAATAGGACAGATGGGTAGTAATGCTAAAATGAATTAACCTATTTTCCTGGTTTGATTACCAGAAAAAAACTAATTCTATACTCTGAAGCATCATAATGTAGAACTTTAAAGTAGCCTATGAGGTCAAATGCACCTGGTTTTTAAAAATGTCCTTTTGGCTGAAGAGATCAGTGATAGACCTTGGTGACAAGACTCAGGTTTTGTCACTCCTGATGTTGTAATCAGTAAAATGAACCTAATGTTCACTTCAAAACAAAGACTCAAAGCTATGATGAAAAGACATGCTATGTGTGTGATACATGGTATGATAGTACTCATGTGACAAACACTATAGTAGCAAATAAAATACTAAGGAATGATAGAGGAAGAGAGAATCAACTTGCTAGGATCAACTTACTAGGCACAAAAAATTTGAAGGGCTGCATAGAACAAATTAGAGGCAGAGATTTAAGAGTTAGGTAGAACGAAGACCTAAAAGTGGAATGCACATACAAGTACACAAAACCACATAGGTATGACACATTGTGACTTGTAGGTGGAGTGTAAGTTCCTGCAAGGTGAAGGAGGAAATGAAACTTATTGGGAAGTAACCATGAATGGACTGTTCTGTGGTAAGAAATTTTAATCTCTGGAAATTAAACATAATAAAACAAACAAACACTGTCCTCACGTTGTTCATCAATTTGCTGGAGTGGGCCCAGTAACATCTCCATTTTGAGACTTGTTGTTACTGTGTTTGGCATATTGAATACGCCACGGGTAACTTGCCAGACTTTGCCATGCGGGATACTCTCGGTAGCTTGCTGGGCTCTCCAAGAGGGGCGGAGGAATTGAACCCAGCTCACCAGGCTGGCTGCGCGCAAGGCAAATGCCCTACCACAGTGCTATTGCTCCAGCTCATAATAATAAAATTAAATAAAATTAAAATCTTGCAGAAGAGGAGTGATTTTCTAATTTTACTTGAGCAAGTAAAAGAAGACACTCTAGGTGCTGTGTAGACTTGGATAACACTGAGGAGAGTTGGGGGCAGGAACACTAGTTTAGAGGAAGGAAATAAATATAAATAGATACAAATAAAGATGCTATTTATAGCTGTTATATATCTATAAATTATTAATGCACACTAAATGCTACATTTCTATAATAATAGAAAAGCAATAAAGCCTAAAGTCAAGCAATGCTAATAAAAATGAAAGAATGGATAAGGTGAGAGAGAATACTCCAGGAAACTTTATGTTATTCAGATAAATAATTCTTCATCTGCATATGACAGAGGCCTTTCTGAAACTGCTATCCTGGTAAAGCTAAGTGATTTGTGATCCCGTTAATGATTATAAATAATTCACAGTAAATAGACTAAATGAAGGAGTGTGGTGGTTGGATCATTATTTCCAGTCTTTATGGCCATCCCTATACATGGCACTGAAATGCGCTCATTTGTGCCTTTGTTACATTTGCCATTGGAGACACTTCCGTGTCTCACTGATGTTGCTCATGTGATTTGCTTCGCTTGAAGAATATAGACTGAAGTATCTATAGAGCACACCAACATTAGATGCATATTGAGATTTTAATAGGAACCCTTATTTCTGCTCATATTTCAGGGATACACCAGGATGAATATGCATTACAGGTAGCACTTCATCCAAGAAACCTAAACAGTTCATCAAGCATACCTAAAACCAATCAACACCCAAGGAAGAATGCAGCTCTGTCACAACCTGAAACAAGTTTCCTGAGATAAATTGTAGACCAATAAGAAAGAAAAAAAAATGTTGGCGTGCAATTTCTTGAAACATTTTTTGTTTTATTATTTTTTTAATAAAAAAGCCCCCCCACCCCCGTTGTTCATCAATTTGCTCGAGCGGGCCCAGTAACGTCTCCATTGGAGACTTTGTTGTTACTGTGTTTGGTATATCGAATACGTCACGGGGAGCTTGCCAGGCTCTGCCGTGCGGGCGAGATCCTCTCGGTAGCTTGCCGGGCTCTCCGAGAGGGACGGAGGAATCAAACTCGGGTCAGCCATGTTGGCTGCGTGCAAGGCAAATGCCCTACCGCTGTGCTATTACATTGGCAATATCCCACAAATACAAACAGACACAGACAATGAATTTCAGATATCTGGTTCCAATTTGTTTCCAGGGCTCAACTATCCCCCTTCCCCTTGTACTCTGAGCTGCCACACTATTACACTAATTAGTCTCTCCCCCCTATTGTTTTCTTAAACTGAGTAGAGTAGTTTCTGCTATTTGTTCGCCACTGAATTTCAGTACACTTACAACTCTGCTGAGATGCGTTAATCTTAATTATCTTACAGATATAGAAATAGAATAATGAGGACACATGTTGGATCAAGAATTATCATGTATAGAAAAGGACCATAGCATTAAAGATTTAGAGAGGTAATGACAGAGTGGATTCCAAAGCTACAATACTATGTTTTCCCTTATGCCAGCTAAGCATCTTGAAGCCATGTTTCATTGATGAGTAACAACGAGACTGAATTAAAGAGTATGGGTAACATAAATATTTAAGATGTGGTTAAATAAAGAATAGATTAAGAAGGGATATTGGGAAAGGGAGAGTAGGACATAGGGGTATTGTTAAAGCAAAATAAGATAACAATGTTATCAAAGAAATCAGTAAATCATATCAAATAACAGGTATCAAATAGGTTAGATCACCATTAGCATATTCCAGTTATGAGTGGTTTTTGCTTCTGGGCAATCAGTCTTTTCCCTATATAGGAAGTCTAGATGTCTTTGTAGAGAACAAACTTTCAGAGAAAGAAAAACATCTTCCAAGAAGAGGAAAACAAAGACCAATTCTCACGTTGTGCTTAAAGCATTTTCATTACTCGCCCAAGCTAATTATTCACTTCTTATTTCAGTATCTATTAGACTGAAATTGGGAATGAATTAAGTTGTGATCCTTTGCATTATCAGTCATGCTTTTGAATACAGTTTATTTACTTTTCCTTTTTTTTTACCTCTTTTTGTTTTGGATGAGTGCACTCAGCCCTGTGCTGAAGTCCTGGAAAAACATATGGGGTGCTGGGGATCAAATTCAGTTTGACTATGTGCAAGGGTAATGACTTACCAGCTCTGCTGTCACTCCAGACCCAAAATGTTTTCTTTAAAATACAAATTTCATGCATACTTTTTAATCTGAAGTTCTCACATTAGATGCCATATTCAGTTCTTATTAAATATAAATATAAGTACATAAAACTAATCACATGTTGACCAGTCTGGTACCTACAGGCAAATATCCTGATTTACTCGGTCTTTTTATTGACTCTAAGAAAGAAGCTTCAAAACTGGCACTTGAACTCTTGCACTAGCCTTAATCAAACTTGGCTAGAAAAAAACTTAACTGAGTTTGAGTAGCAAAAATAAGCTGATTTGGCTTTAAGAGTAGATGTGTTATAATTCCATTTGATTGGATTTTAAGAGAATATGTGCTTTAACTCCACTCAATGAGAGGTCTGTGCAGACAAAAAAACTGTATGCCTCTTTTTATAGTTGTGTTTCCTGCATATAGAGCAGTGACATACAGGTACTCAGAGAATATCTGTTGAATGAATCAATGAATGAACAAGTGTCTTTATTGTGTTTTCCCTGGTTTAATCCTCAATTTGGTTCTATACACTCTCATATTCTTTTCCCTCTCATTTTTGCATTTTTCTCTTTACTTCCATTAGCAAAAGATGGATAGGACATTCAGCTATGAAGAAAACATATGTATGCATGTTTATGTATTTATCCAGTCACTATGTCACTCTCAGTAACAGCATTCATAACACAGTGATTAAGAAAGCATTGGCAACCAGCTTTATTTTGTGTGTCTTTGCAGTAATTTTTATAGTGGATGATCAAAGCAGTAGTTTCTTTTTTATAGAAGAGCTGCTATGCTCACTAGTATGCTCAAGTCTTGGGTGAAGCAGAATCCATCTGGCTTAAAAGCAAATCAGAAGCTAAACTATAGGAACATCTTCCGCACGTTAGTCTTGCTTTCAACAAAGACTCACAAGAATTTGTCAGATTCTCAGAGACGTAGGCAAACAATGTATAGAATGCTGGACAAGTTTTTTCACCCGGCTAAAATGGAAACGTCAATCAGAGAATGGCATGGTCAGCCAGAGAAAGCCATGGAAGCCTGGAAGAGCTCTGAGCTCGGTCAAGTGAATGCTAGCAAGGGTTTGAGGGCTACCTGCTGGACTGAGGTCATCATTGCCAAGACGGCATCTGATAAAACACATTTAGGCACTGAATGGGATCCATTCTTCAAAGCTGGGAACCTATAGTAGCTGAATCCCACTGGGGCTGTGAAATGCAGAGACAGGTATTTGTCTCCTTGTGAGAGTCCATTATAGGACCATCAACCATGCACTAATAAGCAATTCAGGAAACATAACCAGAACATGATCATTTGCTCTTAAATTTGCTCTTAAAACATGATTTGCTCTTAACATTTGCTCTTGAATTTGTCTCAAGTATGTGTACCTGCAAATATTTCTCTCCTTTCATAGCACAGCTTAAACTTTGCTAAGAGTATTTAATGCAATTATTCATCTTGAAAAAATGAACTTTTTCCCCATTTACATTTATTATAATTATCAAATCCCTGAAGTATAAAGAATATTGTCTTTGTAGTACACTTTGATAACCCACAAACTGACCACATTGATTTAGAAGATATATCTAAAAAGTGGGCTGGAGAGATAGCAAAGCGGGTAGGGTGTTTGCCTTGCATGCGGCTGACCCCGCCAACCCAGGTTTGAATCCTTACCCCCTCTTGGAGAGCCCAGCAAGCTACCAAGAGTATCTCGCCCACACGGCAAAGCCTGACAAGCTACCCGTGATGTATTTGATATGCCAAACACAGTAACAAGTGTCACAATGGAGACGTTACTGGGCCCGCTCGAGCAAATCAATGAAGAATGGGAGGACAGTGACAGTGACAGTGATCTAAAAAGTAATCAAGTACAGTGTAATTAAGCAGTTCCCAAAGCATATTTCTGGTGTTCTTTAAGAAGAAAAATATCAAATAGATTTGAGAAATAGTCTGTATTTTTTCAAGCCATTTGAAATTCTTCAAAGCCTTTTTAAATTTTGAAGTTTCAAAATTCAAATGCAAGATGATTTCATTTATATGTGGCTTATAGAATTACTGAATAAGGGAATTAAATATAGTAAGGAGAGGGGCGGGGAGTTTAAATCATCCTTGACCCCAGAGTACAGAAAAGAGAAAGAGAAGAAAAAAATCAAAGGGGAAAGGAAGAAGATGCAAAAGGGAAATAATGCAGGAACAAGAGTCAAGGGCTTTGGGTTCATTGGTAATGGGGGGAGGCAGGTGTAGCATATCTATATATCCAAAGCACAAATTCAAGAATACTGAAAACATGAGAACCAAACTACAACCATCAAACGTTAAAATTTGCTTGTCAAATTGGGGGCAAGAAGGTGAACCTGGGAACACTGGTGAAGGGAAGATGACACTGGTGATGGAATTGGTGGGTTGTTCCTAGAACATTATATATTTAAAACCCAACTATCACTAATTTTTCAAATCAAAGTTCTTTAATAATAACAGTAGAGAGTGGTGGGCACTTCAGTGATAGTGAAAGTGCAATAACTTAGTACAACAATATTATAAATGTTAACTCTATTGTAACCATTGTTAAACTATATTAAAACTTTAAAATTAAAAAATATAGTGTCAAAACTATCTGTAATAAATATTTTGTATGCAATCTAGTTTTCACTAGATCCTAGATCAATCTAGGTGCAAAAACTGTAGTTAAAACAATGGAGTTTCTGGTCTTAATCTTCTAAACTATTTCAGTGGTCATTTATTTTATAAGTTGGAGAGGTTATTTGCAAAAGAGTATGTTCTTTTTCTTGTTTTTCTCATTCCACTCTAATGCCTACCTAGTGATTTCTTCTCTATACTTTTACTTCAGTTTTCCCCACACAATTATGACAAACTTTAGAAACATAATTGCTTTGAAGGACTTTTCTAAGCTCCATACTCACACAATAATCTACTATCTGTACATTTGTTCTACGATATTATACTAGGGAAAAGAGTAATTATGATTACATCCCTTTTCACAGCAGAATGAATTCCCCTAATACATACCTAAGAACGTTCCTGGGTTCTATCTCCATTTGTGCTTTCTCTCCCTTTTTCATTAAAACAAGCCTCAAAGGGGCCAAAGAAATAATACAGCTAGTAGGGCACTTGCCTTGAAGCCTTACATGCAGCTGACCAAGGTTCAATCCCTGACACCCCATTTGATCCCTCAATCCCTTCAGAAGAGATCCCCGAGTACAGCCAGTTGTGACCTTAAAACAAAAGCAAACAAATAAACAAAAAACAGTTTCAAGAATCTGTCATAGGTACCATTCCCCAAATATGAAAATTTAAATCATTCTTTGTTCAGATTAATACAAATTATCACAATGAGTTTCCTTATCACAATGAGTTTCCTGTATCGCAATGAGTTTCCTGTCACCTCAAAATATGAGTCAGAAGCTGAAGGTAGTTGACTGAGAAGGTAACCCAGGGAGTGGAGCGTTACCCAGGGAAGAAAAAATATAGCCAAAATGGCCAGCAAATGAGTGTAATTGTGCTAGTGGCTGCCATGAATTGTGCATCATGTAAAGCTCTGCAGAACCATGTAGAATTTCAGAATTTTTAGTCGGAGGGTTGGAAGGGTTATTTTTTTTAATCTCTTGTCACCCTTCTCCTGTCGGTTGAAATGCTGACCTCGGAAGCATTAACTCTCTTGAACTTCTGATCTAATCGGAAAACATGTCCTGAGACAGAAAAGCTGAGATAAGTGATGCATGTACTTTAGACAGCATGCTGCTGCCGCCAGCATGGCCAGAATTACTCATGAGAGTCACAGTTAACCCAGTGTAGTGATCCAGAGAAGAGCACTTGCTAAAAAGCCTTTTAACTGTTCTTGTCTTTGGGCACTCAACATCAGTTGTACACTATTTTCAGAGTAATAATTATTCTTAGATTTTTATCTGTGAACGCAACACAAATTTCTTAAGTGCATTCGATTTGCCAGGAAGCATTGTATGTGTTGGCGAACATGACAACTCAGGAAATTTACACTGTAGAAAAAGAAGATAGAAATAAACAAGTAAGCAGGAAAAACAGAGTACCTGGGTGGCAGATCTTCAGCATGAAATTAAACTATATGTAAAACAAATAAATGATGGGTTCTCTGAATGATTCAGAAGGTTGTTGCTGAGAAAAGAGAAATGAATAATTTACTTTAGGTCACGAGACATGGATGGGTACAAGCAAACTGTTTAAGAGTTAGAGTAGTAGATTGTCTGTGAATCAGATGTGAGTTATAAATTTGGAGCTTGATCATTCAGAACAGGATGGTGATATTTTTTAAGAAAGCAAAGATGTTGAGGAAAGAGGTGGGAGGGGTCAGTTTCAGGAGAAGATGTTGGTATCTGTTGACCTGCATTGAAGCTAAGCTTAGTATCTAATGTATGTGTGGAGAGGTAAAATTTAAATGTGATGTTTATTCCCACATTTAAACTCATTCTAAAACTCGAGTTGCTCTCATAAAGTTCAAATTTGTTGATAGGACACTGTCTGTACTCAAGAAACCCTTCCCTCCATCCAACTATATATTCTAACATCTCACATTGGTATACTTTGTTACACATTCACTTACTTTCTTCCAAAATAAACTCTGATTTTATCTCTGCACAAAGACTTTCTGACAACCCTCCCCTAAATTGAGTACATCATGTTCTGTGCTTAGAATACTTTGAACTTCTATATATTGTAATATTTAAATACTGTGCTTTGTATTTTTTTTTCATGATTTTCTTCCCTTGTTAGGTGACGCACCTAATAAGAAATAGCAATATAGGCAAATAGAAATTATATTTGAAGGATTTACACTGACCATTTTTAGTATTAGAAATCTCAGTCTATTGGTTATGTAAATCAATTAAGAATTCAATGAATGAGCAGATGATAAGTGAATTTAAAAACTCAGAGACAGTTTACACATCACACATATTTGGTTATATCTTAAGACATTCTAAAGTTTAGTGTGCTACTAGTTTTACTTCACTGGTTTAGGTTCTGCCCTCCGGTGTTTATAGTGCCATATTTGTAAAACACTTAACTTCAACTTCGTAGATAAATTAAGATTGACATCAATGTAAACCTCTTAATAAAACAAGAAAGTATTTAACATTCATTTCATCAACTATTTTACCCACTACTACACTAGAAGAGGATAACTTTTTTCCCAAGTCTGGATTTAAATATTTGTGATGATTTATTGTTCCATATTAGTTTCAGGAGTGTTTAACCTATTTCTTTGAAAAGTTCCATGTGTATAGGGAGTGCATTGGCTTTGTATAATGTTTGGGGGATTATTACCATTTTGACAATGTTAATCATCTCAACCCAAAAGCAGGTAATGTGTCTCCATTTTTCGTGTCCTCTTTTTATCTTTTGAAGTAGTATTTTTTAGTTTTCTTTGTGTAGGCCCTCCATCTCTATAGTTAAGCTGATTTTGAGATACTTGATTTTCTGAGGCACAGTTGTGAATGGGATCAGAACCCTCCATAAAATTGAAGCTAAAGGCATCTTCAAAGATGAAACATGACTGACCAATAATGTTAAAACAAAGATAAATAAATGAGACTACATTAAACTAAGAAGCTTTTGCATCTCAAACAGTGACCAAGACAGCCTTCTGAAAGGGAAAAATATTTACCCAGTACCCAGTTGATAAGGAGTTAAAATCAAAGTACTTGTGGAAGTTAACAAGAAAAAAATCATCTAACCCCCATTGAAGGTGGGGAGAAGAAATTGGACAGAAATTTTCTCAAAGAAGAAATACAAATGGAAAAAAACATAAAAAAATCTCTACACAGTTAATCATCAAGGAGATGCAAGTCAAAACAACAATGTGATATCATCTCAAATCACAGAGGCTGTGATTTGAGATGTCACCTGTCCAGCCTTTTTAGAAAACAATATGGGCATCCCTCAAAAAAACTAGAAATTGTGTTCCATAGGACACCGCAGTACCACTTCTGGGAATATATCCCGGGGGTCAAAAAACACACAGCAGAAATGCCATCTGCATGTCTATGTTCATTACAGCACTATTCACGATAGCCAGAATCTGGAAACAACCCGAGTGCCCAAGAGCAGATGACTGACTAAAGAAACCATGGTACATTTATAAAATAGAATACTATGCAGCCATCAGGAAAAATGAAAACATGAAATTTGCTTATAAATTATGGACACAGAGAGTATCATGCTGAGTGAAGAAACGAGTCAGAAGAAAGGGATGGGCAGAGAGTGATTGTGCTCATTTGTGGGTGCAATAAAATGCCTTTGGAACATTTGAAATATGTGGAAATTTGTATGACCAAAACTCAATCATGAACAACTTTGTAAGTGTGTCTCATGTTGATTTAATTTTGAAAGTTATTAGTAAA
Source organism: Sorex fumeus (assembly GCF_029834395.1). Lineage (NCBI taxonomy): Eukaryota > Metazoa > Chordata > Mammalia > Eulipotyphla > Soricidae > Sorex > Sorex fumeus. The sequence continues at coordinate 3,156,573 of NW_026606134.1, read as the reverse complement.
GTAAGTAAATAAAGTAAAGGCCCTCCCATTGATCATTGATTTACTCAAGTGGGCCCAGTAATGTCTCCATTGGAGACTTTGTTGTTACTGTGTTTGGCATATCGAATACATCGCGGGGAGCTTGCCGGGCTCTGCCGTGCAGGCGAGATCCTCTTGGTAGCTTGCCGGGCTCTCCGAGAGGGGCAGAGGAATCGAACTCGGGTCGACCATGTTGGCTGCGTGCAAGGCAAACGCCCTACTGCTGTGCTACCATTCAGAAGTTTGAAAGTTATTAAACAAAATAAATCCTCTAGTGAAGCAAATATTGACAAGTGTCAAAACTGATCAACAGGCAACTGTATCTTTGGAAATATACTTTTTTAAAAAAAATTGGAGCGATAGCAGAGCAGTAGGGTGTTAGCCTTTCATGCAGCCAACATGGCCAACCCGAGTTCGATTCCTCTTCCCCTTTCGGAGAGCCCAGCAAGCTACCGAGAGTATCTCACCCACACAGCAAAGCCTGGCAAGCTACCCGTGACATATTCTATATGCCAAACACAGTAACAACAAAAGTCTTACACTGGAGACGTTCCTGGGCCTGCTCGAGAAAATCGGTGAACAATGGGAGTACAGTGACAGTGAATTTTATTTTTTTGCTTTTTGGGTCATACCTGGCGATGCACAGGAGTTACTCCTGGCTCTGTGCCCAGGAATTATTCCTGGTGGCACTCAGGGGACCATATGGCATGCTGGGAATTGAACTCAGGTCAGCCTCATGCAAGGCAAATGCTCTATCCACTGTGCTATCACTTCATCTCCTGAAATACACTTTTTGAAAGGCCCACTTAAATATGGAATTTCTTGCTTTAAGAAGTACTGTGTCTAGGGTAAAAAGATAGTAAATGGTTAAGATACTTCTCTTGCTTTATGTTGGCTGCGTGCAAGGCAGACGCCCTACCCGCTGTGCTATATGAGATATGGGAGCGATAGCACAGCGGGTAGGGCGTCTGCCTTGCACGCAGTCAACATGGCCAACCCGAGTTCGATTCCTCCGCCCCTCTCGGAGAGCCCAGCAAGCTACCGAGAGTATTGGATATGCCAGACACAGTAACAACAAAGTCTCCAATGGAGACGTTACTGGGCCCGCTCGAGCAAATCGATGATCAACGGGAGGGCCTTTACTTTATTTACTTTACTTACTTCTCTTGCTTGTGGTCAAGTCCAGATAGATTTCTACCACTGCGTATGGGCCCCTGAGTATTGATAGGAATCTCTCCTGAGAATAGGACCCTGAGAATGGTGACACATGGGTCAATACCACCCCCACCCAAATTTTAAAAATTTACATTATATATAGGACAAAAGTCAAGTTAAAAATCATATTATTAAGTATATCTATAGGTCAATTCACAAATATCTGCCTTCTGATAAAAGAACGTATGTTTAAGTAGGTTCATCTAGAATGGATTCTAGGTTCTTTGTACCGTTAAAAGAAAATGATTCATTGATGGTATATCTGAGTATAATTGTGCATAAACTCAGACTCAAATGGAGAGTCATATACTGTAGGATGCATATTTATATGAGAGACAGATTTATTCATGTGCAATTGTGGTAGAGGTTAAAATGTTTTCTGTAAGGCATAGCTGATTCTGTAAGACTTTTATGGATTCATGACTGACACTAAAGCTCTGAGTTTTCAGATATGTAATGGAGAAAGGAAAGTAGCATAAGGTTGGAAAGGACCAAAGTGAGCCATGAACCTCAAGAAGGAGCTGGAGTTCAGCAGAGACTAAAATCTGTGTCAAATTTTGTTGATTTGTCTTGTTATGGCATTTGTGCTTTGCAGAATCCATGCCTTCTTATCACAGAGCTAAACACATTTGCTCTAGGAATTAAAGGGCCAGAGAAGGTAAATTGTACTAAACCTGGCCATAGCCAAATTAGAAAAGATATATGTATGCCTATATTTATTGAAATAGTAGTTATAATAGCCAGAATCTGGAAACAACCCAAGTACCCAAGGACAAAGGAGTGAATAAATATGTGGCATAGATACACAATGGATTACTACTCAGTCATTAGAAAAGATGGAATTTTGTCTTTGAAAAAAACATGTATGGGACTGAAGGGAGTTATGATAAGCAAAATAAATCATAGAGAGGATAGACACTAGAGGATCTCATTAATTCCTGGTATACAAAGAAATGAAGCAAGGAAACCATGTCCAAAGAAAACCCGCCCTTACACTCTTATCAGAAAATTTAGTTTCCAAGGGTGAGGGAACCAGTTTGTTTTGTTTCATTATTTAAAAAATTGAATCACCGTGAGTACATAGTTATAAAGTTTTTCATGATTGGGATTTAGTCATACAATTTTCCAGCACTGATTCCTTCACAGTGTAGGTTTCCCACCAGTCCTCCCCCACCAACCCCTATCCCGCCCTGCCCCCAACCTGACTCTACCACAGACACTAGTTTGAAAGGGTACAACAGACTGTGCTGGAAAGACATTTTCTCTTTGGTGTTGTATGTAATATGCAAACATTGTTCTACTGAAGTCCATGAACATTAACACACTTGTAAAACCAATGTTAACTAAATAAATGTAAATGTGAAGAAACAGAATGAGGCACTTGTGCTTACAATCATAAGAGATACTGAAAAAAGAAAAAGTTGGAGTACTAGAAGAGACACATTGCATAAGGGGTTACATATCTACTGTGCATTGAGTGTAGATGGGGGTCTGGGGTAATTAGCAGGTGGACAGGTGGATGTATGAATAAATGCATAGCTCTCTGCATTCTTCCCAAAGGTTATTTCTCTGCCAGTCCTCTGCAAATGCTTTATCAGAAACTCAAATCATCTGTTTTATAAAAACAATGCATTATGGTTATTAGAATTAACATATATTAAGATTAAAAATTAACAGAAAAATGGTTCTAAGTTTAGAGTTAAAGATTTAGCTTTAATATTAATAGACAATCCTTACCAAGATTTTACTTGAATAACATAAAAATAAGATAATTTACTTGGTCACATGAATGTATTGATTAAATTTTTATAAAGCATGAGATAAGACTTCATATTATTCTTGTTTTACAGATGGAAGCTAAAACCTGGAAACAATGTGAGATGGGAGTTAAAGTAGCTTAGTATGTTCACAACAGAACAATTATAACAGGACTCACACATTTTGACTTGGATAGGTTTTTTTTTTGTCTTTTCTGTCTTGTTACTATTTAATTTCAATAAGAAACCTTAGAAAACTATTTCTGAATTTTCTCCTAAAAAATAAAATATAATTTAATGCTGAAATGGAATTTGTTTTATCTCAAATTTGACCATTATGACCTAACATCCAAAAATGACTATTCTTCTCTTGAAAATCTTACTCATCAATATCTTGAGTTCAATTAATCATGTCATCTTTCACACTAATACCAGCGCAGAGTATTGCATATGTTATTCTTAATTCCAAGACAAAAAGCTCAAAGATAAACTTATTAAAGACATTTTAATATATGCAAATAAAACAAAGGAAACATAGGAATATATACAAACAAAACATTTAATATATACAAATAAAACATAGGAAACATATCCCAAGTCATAACACATAGGGCAGGCTGTTTGTCTTGCATGCAACTAACCCAGGTTCAAACACCAGCATCCCAGATGATCCCCTGATTACCACCAGAAGTAATTCTATAGTGAAGACCCAGGAGTAACACTTGAGCATCCCAGAGTATGAGATAAACCTGCCCCCCAACCCCCCAGAAAAAAGTAATAACTAGCTAATTACATTATTAAAATTTTAAGATTAGTGGATCAAGAGTAATCATTGAATTTTATATATTCTATTTAATGGGGTATAAATTGTATTCTCCATATAGTGGACAAAGAAGAAATGAAAGTATAAAATTAGTTCTACTTACATGATTTTGAGTTTATTCTTTGATATTTATTTTTCCTATATTTATGATCCTGTTGGAATAGCACCAATTAAAAACATTGTGTAAATGATTGTTTTTATTTAGTCATTTAAGGTACACTAGTTTGGATACACTTTGCTTGAATTGACTATAATTTTAAAAACTCAAAAATTATTTTCAAACATTTTATGCCCAAACATTTGAGTCACTAAACTAAATCTGATTTACAATTTATTGACTAAGTTACCTCTTAAGTGACTTGTACCAAAAATTTTTCAGTAGCTTTGGTTTACTTTTCAGAATGAAAAAGCACAGATCAGAACACAGTTGCTGCTGGTGGTGGAAGTTTGTGAATGCCTGTGATTTTTCCAAGCACTTAACTACTTCATAGTGATTATCTAATTTAAAGTAAGCAAAAGTTCATGAAGTGATATTGTTTCAAAAGTTTTAACTCAAGGAACATAAAATATTTTATAGACAAATTTCTGTTTTCTCAGGCATTTCCCAAGGCACATATTCATATTAGATACTCTAACAATTTATAGAAAATTGATCAATTCAACCCAATTCAACAGATATTTATTCTCCGCACTGAGCCTGGTACTGGGAATGTGAAAATAAATCAAATGGGAACACTTTCTTGGAGGGCCCTACAGATTGAAAATCAGGTATGGGGCCAACCAAGCACAGTTCGACAGACACAGCAAGGACAGTGACTTGGAAAGTGACAGAATAGTTGACTCGTGAAAGCATGTAGGGTGGGGGAGGGAAAAGAGCATTCTGTAGAATCTCTAAATTCATATAAACATATAAAAGATTAAATTAGTAAACAAAGGCAATACTAATCTGATCATTTTTAAAAGTTTCAAATGTCTCTTGCTTCTTGTTATTCAAAATTTCATGTTACACACGTGAGTACTTTGTAGCTATTCATTTTGCCATTCTAATACCCTCTCCCTCTAATTCCCTCCAACTTTCCTTTGAACCACTTTGATATGACCAGAATCCTTAGTCACTTACTCTTACTCTATACTACATTAATATTTCACCTAATGGATCTATTTTTAACATTATTTTGCATTTGCAAGAATGACAATGCTGTTTATATTATAACCAATTTGAGAATATGTCAAGATCAATAATGAACTCCCTCCACAGAAAAGTGAATATAAACATACTAAACTGCATCATCCATGAATATAAACATGTTAAATAGTATCATCCATAAAGAAATTCTCATGAACCAGGGATAAAAACACTGATCCTATACCCCATTGCATCCTGAAATAACTTTCACTTTCGTCCTTGAGTATTTTATTTTGTTATCTTTGATTCAAGGAAGAAAACTTTTGGGAACAAGGTATCACATTGAGCAAGTGAATTGTCATATATTATTTTATTGAAAATTTTCCATAAATTCATGATAGAATTATGAATTTTTTTATTTCAATTATTGAAGAAAATGAGTGACAAACTGATTAAAAACTTGTCTTATTTGTGAAAGACGAACTTCAAAGTCAGGCCCGAAAATAAATTTACCTCTATAACATTGTCTTTTTCTAAATTTGTAAGCTAATTTATAGTGCCAAATGTCCAATAAAAACACTAAGGTCCAAATGCACAATAGCACAGTAGTATCATATTTTTACCTAGCAAATACTTGAAGGTCAGATTAGATTTAAAAAACAACACTAGATCATGAATGACAGAAGCCATACCCAATGATAGAAATTTTTAGTCTGAAAATGGAACTGAGTTAATAAATTGGTCATTAAAAGCTAATGTTTGTTTTATGAAAATTTGTGTTTTTCCTGTCTTCACAGCCCAGATCCTTCTCAATAAAAATTGTGTAAGTGTTCTCAAAAAATTAAAAATTGAGCTCCCATTTGACCCAGCAATACCACTTCTGGAAATATATCCCAGAGATGCAAAAAAGTGTAGTAGAAATAACATCTGCACTTATATGTTCATTGCAGCACTGTTTACAATAGCCAGAATCTGGAAAAAACCCAAGTGCCCAGGAACAGATGAATGGTTAAAGAAACTTTAGTACATCTACCTAATGGAATACTATGCAGCTGTTAGAAAAGATGAAGTCATGAAATTTGCATATAGGTGGATCAACATGGAAAGTATCATGTTAAGTGAAATAAATCAGAAAAAGAGGGACAGACATAGAAAGATTGCACTCATTTGTGGAATATAAAGTAACAGAATGGGAGACTAACACCCAAAAACAGTAGAGATAAGTACCAGTAGGATTGTTCCACAGCTTAGAAGCTGGCCTCGCATGCTGGGGAAAAAAGCAGCTCAAAGAGTGAAGGAACCACCAAGTAAAGCAGGGCCCGCTCAGAATGGGAGATGTGCACTGAAAGTAGACCATAGACCAAACATGATGGCCACTAAATACCTCTACTGCAAACTACAACACCCCAAAAAAGAGTGAGAACAAAAGGGAATGCTCTGTCACAGAGGCTGGTTGGGGTGGAGGGGATTTGTGGGGTGGTCGGAGGGGCTGGGACCATTGGTGGTTGAAAATGGGCACTGGTGGAGGGATGGGTACTCGACCATTGTCTGACTGAAACACAAGCACGGAAGTGTGTAAGTCTGTAACTGTAGTCCACGGTGATTCACTAATGATTTTTTTTTAAATTGCATAAATGAAATAATATTCCAATGATACCATGAACAAGGGTAACACAAAGGGTAGGGAAGGAACTAGATACAAAATGTATGGATTTTGCTTCTCAACAATGGTTCATCCTTGAATCAGTCATTTTAGGTTTTCCATTATTCATGTAACCATTTGCAAAGTGGATGCAACCACATTTACACTGTAAACTTTGCTTAATTTTAAGAGCTTGTAGGATCATGTATGTGAAATTGCTTTATACACTCTCAGGTTGCCTCGAAACATTTGCTTTCATCATCATGATAGTCCTTTGATTAGAAACCCTTTTAACCATTGTAAAAGGGATTCTGTACCACTTCAATTTGATGTTCAGATTAAACCATCTCTTTTGCAAAAAACATTAGAGATGGTCTTCAAAACGCCTACAAAGTACCACATGTCTATACATAGTATCAACATATGAAGATTGAGTACTTATTTGAGGCTGTGCCAAGACTCTATTTGACAAAGCCATCCTTAGATTTCACAAAGCATCAACACTCCCTGTGAGGACAGAACAAAAGCTCTTTTGTAGCTCAGGCAAAGCCAAATTAAAAATGGAAACAACTAGAGACCCTGTTTCATGTGGAAGAGGGGAAATATTTCTAATACAAATGAGTAGTAAAATTCAAGGACAGGGACGATAATCTAATTAAGAATTGTTATTATAAATTCAATATATATATACATAAAAGAAAATCACAGGTTCATTTCAACAAAATTAACCTTTGAATGTAGCAGGAATATACAGGTGAAAAACATTGCACTCATTAACTGAGTAAAGCACCCAATAAATGGAAAAAAAATTATTTAGTGCATTCCCTTAAAACAATTTCTTTTATAGGACCATAAACTGAGTTATAGAAAATATATGGTCCAAAATAAATACATAAGGATAAATCAAAACATTTTTAAAAGTCAAAAATTGGATACAGTAAACTATAGGTAAACTATAAGAAAAGGGACAATGTTATATATGGTAGGAAGAACATAGAAATCGAGGTCAAGAATTTAAGTTCTATCTAGTTTGACTTTGTAAGTATTGTGGGACCTTGAGCAAGTCACTTACTCTAAATATGCCTCAATTTTCTCACATTAAAATGTAAGATATCTAGGGATAGATAAATAAAATAATAAAATAAAGGCCCTCCCGTTGATCATTGATTTACTCGAGCGGGCCCAGTAACGTCTCCATTGGAGACTTTGTTGTTACTGTGTTTGGCATATCGAATACATCACGGGGAGCTTGCCGGGCTCTGCCAGGCGGGCGAGATACTCTTGGTAGCTTGCCGGGCTCTCCGAGAGGGGCGGAGGAATTGAACTCGGGTCGGCCATGTTGGCTGCATGCAAGGCAAACACCCTACTGCTGTACTATCGCTCTAGCCCTCAGGGATAGATAACAGTACCTAAATTTATTTTAGTTAGATATTGGCATTAAAAATCAGTGATTTTAATGCCAAGATAGACCGAGAAGATGGGCTGAAGAACTCCACATCGGGACCCATGGACTAGAATGGAATGAACAGGGTGAGAGTCTGTCTGAGTTCATTATGTTGACCAAGACCACCCATGGTAACTCACAGTTTCGGAAGGTTGAATCTAAACGTTGGACATGGGAGTCTCCTGGTGGACAGTTCCACAACAAAATTGACCATATCATATTCAGTCGACGGTCTTACCTGACCAATATAGCTGTTGTCCCAAAATTCCAAACAGAATCAGAGCATCGTCTACTTTGTGCAAAATTCTACTCCATGGAGCAGGGAGAAAGGGCTGCAAAATTTAAGAAGAGAACTCCCAGAATGACCACCAACTGGCAGCTCTTTGTCACTATTGTGGCAACATGGGAACAAGCTGTCATTGATGACACTGACGAAGATTACGATCGACTGGTTTAGCACCTCCATGATTGTTTAAGGAACACTGCAGGAGAGAAAGCCACAAAAAGATGCCTGTCTTCGAAAACTCTCAAGTTCTTTTGCCAACGTGGTTGGGCACAAGTCTCAGGCAACCACAATCTAACTTCCGAGCTCATAAGGCAGTGCAGAGAAGCAATAAAGGACGACCTTACAAAGAAAAGAGCAGCAGTGCTGGCCGATGCGGCAGAAACCAGGAAAAGCATTCTCAATGCCCTCCTGTGCTTTGCCAACTACAAGACCAACCTCTGAGGTCAAGAAGGATCTATCACATATCCCAGAAGGGCAATGGAGAAGATTATCCATGACTTCTACTCGAATCTCTTCAATAGCTATGTCCACCTGCCCACATATCAAATTCCTCAGGATGGATATGTCGTTTCCATTGTTCTCCCATCCAAAAACCAGTATGCCTTTTCCTCGGTAAAGAAGTGAACAGCACCCTGCCCAGACAAGGTCAGACCCAAACACCTGAAGAACCTACCATCAGTACTCATCAGTAGACTGGCTCAGCCCTTTACAAGCTACCTGTCTGAATGCAAGGTTCTGTCCCAGTGGAAAACCAGCAGGGCCGTTCTACTGTACAAGAAGGGAGACATCCACAACATCGGCAACTATTGCCCGATCTGCCTGTTGTCTGTTGTCTACAAGCTGTTCACTCAAGTCATCCTGAATAGGATTGGCAGAACACCAGATGAAGGACAACCATGCGAGAAAGCCGGGCTCTGAAAAGGATCAGCACGATCAACCATATCCACACGGTAACCAAGCTGATTGAGGTTTCTCAGGAGTTCAAGATGCTGCTCTGTCCAACGTTCATTGATTTAAGAAGGCCTTTGATCTGTTGAGACTGAAGCACTCATTGTAGCCCTAGTCAAACAGGGCATTCAAACTCAGTACATAAGATCCTCCGTGAGCTGTATTACAGATTACTACCAGGATCTCACCATTCTACAAGAAAGTGATCATCGACGTAAAGAGAGGGGGTTCGTCAGGGTGGTACCATTTCACCAAAACTCTTTAGTGCCACCCTCGAGAACATCGTGCAACAACTGGAATGGGAAGGAATGGGAGTGAAGATAGTTGGTCGGCAACTATACCACCTCCACTTCACTGATGATATCACTCTAATAACACCAAACATTAGTCAAGCAGCACAAATGTTGGCCGACTTTGACCATGAGTGTGGAAAGGTCTGACTACAGCTGAATCTCATGAAGACAATGTTCATGAGAAACAGACTTGTTCCTAATTTCCCATTCACTCTCAACAGAACGAACATCCCCTAATGCAACAGTTATGTGTACCTAGGTCGAGAACTCAACATGACGAAAGACCTGGCACCTGAGTTGTGCAGGAGGTAGAGAGCAGCATGGAATGCATTCAAGAGCATCAAAGAAATAGCTAAGAGGATGAAGAACCTCTGACTCTGGGCACATCTCTTTGATTCCACTATTCTCCCTGCACTAACATACGCCTCAGAAACCTGGGCCCTACGAAAACAGGATGAGAATGCTATTTGGTTCTCCCAAAGAGGAATTGAAAGAACTATGCTTGGAGTATCACACTTCACCCAATTGAGAGAAGGAATCTGGAGTTCCGACCTCTGTCAATGATCGAGAATCAGGGATGCTATCTTGTGTGCCAAGGCGTTGAAAATCAGATGCGATTTGAAGACGACGACTGGACTAGAGCCGTTACTGACTGGATTCCACGGGACATCTAAAGATCATGTGGCCACCCACCTTAGAGACAATCAGACTTTGTAAGACCCTGAACATACAGTTTGAGGCTCTTCATTTTCCTGAAGGAGGCAAACACCATTGAGCTACACTGGCACATGACAGGGACAAATGGAAACGCTACTGGTGCCAGATTGAGCAAATTGATGGGTAATGAGATGTCAAGTGATCAGGTGATTTTAGCTAAAATGACACTCAACTGTCCTGTGCTATGAATGCCTCAAGAGGACATATCAGACACATTACAGGGCTTCCATAACAATGTAACAGAGATTGTGTAGTTTAAGGCACACAAGTAAATTTTCTCCCAACATTATATGTCAGAAGTCCAAACTCAGTGTGCTTTCTAAACAGGAACTGGGCCCGGAACTTCTACTCCTTGTGAGTAGAAGGTTCTGCAGTCCCTCCAGAAGCTCACAGGACCTTTCACAGGCTCATTCAAGAGAGAAGGAAGGGAGGGGGAAGAGATGGAAAAATCTCTTCTATGGACTCCAATTTATCAAACAACAGCCCCAACCTTATAACTTCATTATTCTCCTAAAAGCTATTGTAGTGTAGAGATTAAACATATAAATTAGGGTCATGTGGGAGTAGCTGGCACCAAATTCAGTACATATCACCAATATGACTGTTTTAAAAGATGCCAAAAGATTGGCTGAATTTACCCAATAAATTCCCCCATTTCCTGGTGTTCTGGTTATAGAAACGAATGGAAAAAATGGGGGGGGGACTTTGAATTAAAATCTGAGAGAGCAATAATCTGAATCAACAATATCCTGTGTATATAAAGAACAGCCAGTAAAATGGGTCCTTAGCCACTGAAAGGAACTACAAGCACCCATGGTTTGACTCAAGAATGTGGTTACATTGAGAGCTGCCTGCAATTTCAGTTTGTTAATTTTTTCAATCTACATTTGGATGGAAACCAGGTTTAACCTAAAAATCTGAATGAGAGCAAATTAGATCGTTTCCCAAAGAGTATAAATTAACCCAGGGCAATGTGATTTACTTTGTTACCTAAAGAGTCTAAGAAAACTGGTGCTGTAAAGCTTTGTATTTTCTCAATTTCTGGAACTCCCTAATGGCAGGAAACTAGGGATATGGAAAATAGTAAAAAAAAAAAACATACTCTAACTTCGACTTTCTCCACACTTCACTTCCTTAACCCTTAATTTTCTCAACTCAGGTATCTGCATGTGTCAAATACCTTACTCTGATGAAATAAAGACTTTGTTGCAGTTACTAAAAATATTCTTTGTTAGAAACCAAACAGTTTTGCAGTGGATAAATGACATTAACTTTGAACAGACTTTGAAGCTCTCTGTGCTCTATCACTTCATTTATTGTTGACATGGGCCTTGCTTTTATTTTCAGTTTCTTCAGCTGTAGATTGGGCACAGTTATATGATTGCTAGATACCAATGTAAAACATATACTGTACCCAGAGAAATGCCATACAGTTTTGATAACATAAGTTATACTATAAATAACTACCAATACTGCTACTGTACTACTACCACTACTACTTCTGCTTCCATTCTCATCTGATATGAGGGAGAAGCTGGAGAAATAGCACAACAGATAGGGAGTTTGCCTTGCAAGTGGCCAACCCAGGTTCCATTCCTCTGTCTCTCTCAGAGAGCCCCGCAAGCTACTGAGAGTATCCCGCACTCACGGCAGAGCCTGGCAAGTTCCCTGTGGTGTATTCGATATGCCAAAAACAGCAAAAAAAGATCTCATAATGGAGGCTTTACCAGTGCCCACTCAAGCAAATCAATGAACAACGGGAGGACAGTGCTACAGTGCATGATGGAGGAAATGTTTCATGAGTTGGTCTGTTTTAAGGACCAGAGTAATTTCTAAAAATCTGTCTTTCTATTTGGAGGCAAGTAAAGCAATGCCAGGAACAAAGAAGACTCGGACTCACATTAGTGAGCTAAGAAGAGGGTGACATGGTAATAAAAGCACCCTTTGAGAAAGGAAATAAAGGCCAAAATGAAATCTCAACATGTTAGTCAATGTTCAGAGTAAAAAACAGCTGAGTTGACCCCTGGATCAGTCACCTGATTGGAGGGGAGAAAGAATTTCCCTGTACTGACCCCAATTGTTTTTAAGAACTCCAGAGTTCTGAAAAAGGGCCTGGTGCAGCCTATTGGGTGCCTTATGGCAACCCCAAGAGAGAAAACAGAATGCTGACCTTTGGCCCTTTTAGCATTGCACTTTCACCAGAGCTACACACAATTGTTCCTACAGCGACATTGATAATCATCAATGAAGAATTTAGAGCACAGCACAGCAGCACCTGGCATTATTTTTAGTTTCCTTCCCAGAGATGTTATCTCCTATTTATTGCTAGGCACAAGTCAGATTGACCAAACAATCCACAGGCCCAAAGAGATTTGAATTTGTCCATAAGACCAATGCCCTGGATTTCCACATCCACTCAAAATGCTTGTCTTATTGCATATAGGTGCTGACTTTGAGTTAGATCTAGATCATGAGGTTAAATAAAGGTAAAGCTTAAGTTTCCGTACATACCAGAGATGCCACTGCAGCATTTCATGACCTTCCGGAGAGCAGATTGGCAAAGGAAGCAATCACTGCTCAGTAATTTTTGTAATATTTGTACATTCCACACCCTAACTCCTACCTATAAACATGCAAAGGAAATCACAAGCCCAGTTAATGACATAGTAGATGGAAGGTCTCTGTTTCCTAAGGACATTCCCCAAGGCAATGGTTCAAAGGGTACTTGGAATTTTCCATCAGAAATTATTCTCCTCCTTAGTGATCTCACATGACAGCCATTCCTGTATTTTTTTTAACTTTTTTTGGTCTTTTCATAGCTCTTGCACTCTATATTCCATGGGAAATCCTATTTCTACAGTGTAAATGTCAGTCTCACAAACTCAGGGTAATCCTAGGAGGTTAGTGAGAGATCGCTGATGGAATGTATTTGATCTACAACATTAGCCCAAGCAAAAAGACATACATAGTCAGCTTCCCAGAGCAAGGCCAGGGTCTGCACAGCATCAGGGCAGAGCAGTATGTAGGATATACCAGCTCCTCCATCTGCTCCATGCAAGATCACTCTCATACCCTATTGCAGCTTGCCAACTCTATCTGTTTCTTCCTAAGTGAAATTCAGTTAAATGTGATAACAAAACAGTGGATGTGACATATTTTAAACATCCAGGAGATTTCACAGCTTCTCAAAGGCAACTGATTTCCAAGTTGATTATTCAACTGTAAACTTAGGTTGAAGTACTTCGAACTTACGTTGAAGCTTTTGGAACTTGGACTGAAATAGTTGGCTCTGTCCCTTAGGCATCCCCGGGCTATTGACTAATATCCATTCTACTGACATGGGACTGGCCTGGGATAATCTTTGGAGGACACTGAGTTTCTATTTCTAAATAGATACTATTGTTTCTGAAAAAAATGGTGTTAGATGACTGAGAAAATAGCTCAGAGGGCTGGAGCACATTTCTTTTTTTTGGGGGGGGTCACACCCAGCGATGCTCAGGGGTTGCTCCTGGCTCGGCACTCAGGAATGACTCCTGGCAGTGCTTGGGGGACCACATGGGATGCCGGGTATTGAACTCGAGATTGGCCAAGTACAAGGCATTCACCCTACCCACTTACTATCACTCCGGCCCTGGGAATGAGCACATTTTTGCACTTGGGATACCCATCTTTGATCCTGAGCCCTGGTATCACATGGACCCCTGAACACTATGAGGACCAAGCTCTGGTCACAAATCCACAAGTAGCCTCTGAAGATCTCTCAGTATGACCTAAAAAGAAACAACAAAAAAGCATTTTGATATTGATATTCTACATATGGAAAGTCTAACACTTTTAGTTTGGCATAGGAGAAAAGAATAATTGTTTCCTCCTTTTCCTAAATAAAAGACTTCTAGAATGAAAGAGGCACTCCAGCATTAAACCTTGCATGCAGTTATTCTAAATTATTTGGGGAGGGGCACTGAACCACACCCAGCAGTGTTCATGGCTTACTCTTGGCTCTGTGCTCAGGGATCAGTCCTGGTAGGGATTGGGGGAACTATATGGGATGCCAATAATTGAACCTGGGTATGCTGGATGCAAGCAAGCACCCTATCTGCTGCACAGCCCCTGGAATTATCCTAATAATGAAGCAAATGTGACGAAGAGAGGAAGAAATATTTTATTTTATAAAAGATTTTGGTTAAGTCAACCAAATTATATTTTTCCTACCAACTCTTAAATCACCAGCTTGTTGTGCTATAGTAAAACAGATATATGTGTTTTTATAGCAATTAAGAATGCTAATGTATTCAGAGCACATATCAAACAAGAAATGTCAGGTACTACTGTTGTAGAATTAGCACTACTAGATTCTTCCAAAAATCTACACTTAGTGTAATGAAGGATATGCTTTCACTAGCAGGACAGGTCTAGTACCTTCTTTCCAATTAAATTTAAATCCTTATTCTACAAAGCACTATACCACCATATGTTGTTCTTTTTTCATTTGTTTTCTGTTTTTAAAATTAAATATGACATTCTCCCAATTCTCCCAATGTTACTCAGAGACCACTAAAGTCTATGACCTTACATATATAAGTCTACTGACATACGACTTTATATAAATTTATTTATATATATATACATATATATATATGTATATATATATATTGCTTCTCAACTTGAAGAAGCAATGGAAGTGGCCAACTAGGAGTTGTACTCCTAGGAGAGGTCTGCTGAGCTGCTGGCTAAAGGTTTTGATGACTCCACTACTCCAAATTGCCACTTTGTCTGAAGGGAGCTGAACTCAACATGTCTGACCCTTTTTCATCTTCTGTGTTCAGACCTTAACAGGGTTTCTCAATGGCCAAATGCAAGAGAAGCAAAAGTCAAAGAACTTGAGATGACATCATCAGTAATGTAAGTTTCCCCTGTGCTCACTTTAAGGCAGGAAAGGAAGGAATTGGATGTGTGTGTGTGTGTGTGTGTGTGTGTGTGTGTGTGTGTGCGCGCACGCAAATATCCTGCCAAGACAAGAAACCTGAGAACGCATTAATGAGCTCCACTTGTATCGCCTTTCTGATGTGCCACATTTTGAAAGTTGGTCTTCAAAGCTGATTCCAGCTTTCAGAGAACCCCCTACCAAACCACAGCTTCACATTGTAAGTATGTTACAGGAGATGAAGAAGTATTTTTTTTTCTAATCTAGAAGCCTTTCTGGGTTTATATTTAAAAGAACTAGCTTTCAATTGATTTGGGAAATAGAAATCACTTTTGATTGATGCAAAATATATCTCAGAAAGCTTAGTTGCTTTTCCTCTTTTGGCTTATAGTCTATTGATAATAAAATCCAAATTAATCAATATCTGAAAGTGTATATACACATATATACCTTAATTATTGACATATGCAGAAAGTGTTAATATAAAAGTGATAGCATATAAGATAATGAATATAAATAAGTTTGTTCTTCCCCATCCCCATGAAAATCTTACCCACTTTGCTCATTTTGGGGACCAATTCACTATAGAGAACCCCTTATGATTCTCCTCAGTCCAATAACTATTCTGACAAGTTCTAAACTACAAGCACTTTTGCAGGCAGGTATTGACTCCAGAATAACAGATATAAAAATGGTAATCATCGGAACAACCAGAAGATGCTAAGGATACACCCCATGTTAGTGAAGCAAGTTAAGCTAGAGGTCAGTAAAGTTTGTGCTGGTTTTCCAGTAACCTGTGTAACAAAACTCATCCGCATTTTACAAAATAGAGAGCCCAGACATAAAAGACTTTACTAAAAACCATTACGCTGATTCAAGATAGTTTCTCCTTCTTATAAACCAGATTTCTGGACGCCCAGCTGCACATCCACTCTAGAGGCTATTAAGTCTCCCAGTTCGCATTTTATTTTCCAATGAACCAAGTTCGCAGAATAAACCAGCATTGCACCACAGAAAGTCTCTTTGGAAAAGTTGTGACACAATTCTCAAGAGAAATGATTTTCTCAGAGAACTTCAACTACATTTTTTAAAATGTGTTCTAGGCCTCTTTGACTTCTACTTTTCCTGCTGGCTCTGAGAGATTCTGTTATTTCTCACTGAAACAGGAAACTCTCTGTGCAGGGACTATGATTATTATGACTTTTTCCATGAGCATATGAAAGAGAATTTATCAATATGGATTCGCATTTAAATGGCCAAACAAACATTTACTGAAACATAAACATATATGTTTTTAAGGCAGACAGAAATTTGGAAATTGGAACAAGAACATTTTCTCAAAATTGGAAAAACATATAAAACTATAAAAATATATCATGAATCTTCAAAGGTCATGTAAACTATCTCAAACTATCCCCCGTAGCTAACCTCAATAAAGAGTAAGAAATCTTGGCTGGTCAGTCCATCTTGCTCAAGGCTTTCCCCCGTTAACAAGGTACAGTTCAATACCATTTGCCTCCAACTCCTCTCATTAGGCTTGGCTTCAATTCAAGCCTCTCAGTCCCTCCCACTGTCCCTGAATAGTCCCGATGTTTCACTTCACTAAAGAAGAGATTAATTTGTAGAAAGGCTTCAGCACATTCCTGGGTTGCTCAAGTGCACTTCTTTTCACAGAACAAGCTTTTGATTTTGCGCTTTAAATCAAAGGCATAGAGCAAAAATTCCAAGTATGTATGGGCTTCCGACCTTAAAAAAAAAAAACAGGATTGTTCAGAAGGAATTTGACACAGAAATGCTCTACCCTACTACTCTTGTTAGTTTGATTCTTCCTCAAGATACCCTCTTTCTTCTTTCTACTAAATATCAGCTTTTCAATCGAGTTGGTGTTTGGCAGAGCATTAAAGATAAGTAGAGAGTTCGTTATTAGTAATTTATTCATATTGACATTCTAAGGGTTCATTGCATTGGAAAAGACAGTGATGGCAGTTAGGAAACCTGTTTGGTAGGAAATATATTACTACAATGGTTTTTGTGTCATGAGAGATAATGTGTTTTAGACACTGTTTTAGACACTAATTCAGGCAATGCTAATAAAAACTATGGTAGTTTGAAAAGACACTTTCCAGTATTGTTCAAACTTTTGGGTCACAGTTTTATGAATTAGAAGAAGTCATAGAAAATATTTATAATAGTACTTTTTAAAGATTGCTTTAAAAATCATGATATTCTTTATACCACTTTCAGCTTTTGAAACTACAGAACTAGTCTTTCTTTAAACCTATGGCAGGAAAAAAGTCTAGTTTTATGAAAAAAACCTATGCCATATGGAACTGAGATGTTGCCTTTGATCTTTTTCAGGATGTCTGTTAAATAAAAATAAAACCAGGTCACTTTCCTTTTCTTGGTTTGATTACACACACACACACACACACACACACGGGTGTGCATGGTTGTGGTGTAGAAAAAACATTGTTTTAATTTAATAATTTAATTTAATAAATAACTCATATAGCTATATATGGTTATAAAAATATTCTTCCCATCAATATTCAACAAGTTATTTAGTGTGGAATTAGTATACCATGATTATATAACAATTCTCATTGATTAGAAAATAATTAATTTCACTTGAGAAACATGTTTGATCTTTTCAAAAATTCTTTCAAAGTAATTTGACACATAGAGAGAATTTTTCATTCATCTTGAAAAAGAGAAATTAATGATTTGACTTTAAAAATGGTATAAAAGCTAGGTAAATATATTTCTAAAGAGTACATATGAAGTATCCAAGAATATACTATAAGATTTTCAATTGCACTAAGTTTGCAGAAATGCAAATAAAAACCTCACTGAAATATCAGCTCACATCTGTCAGAACCACAATCAACAAAGAGACAAAAGAATGTGAAAAAGGGACATAATTTCTCACAGTAGCTGGAAAGGTGAATCAGTACATTCATTGTGAAATGATATGGAGATTCCTCAAAAAGATAAAATATAACTATCCTATGTTCTGTTGATTTTGCTTCTGTGTATATTTTTTAAAAATGGAAATGTATCTGAAAAAGATCATTGTATACAAATATTAATGCAGCATTGCTTACAAAAGCCATAATATAAAAATGATTGATATGTCCAAAAACAGACAACTGGATTTTTAAAAATGTGATATACATACACAATTGGAAGAGTGGTCTGCCTTGAGAGAGAAAATGCTTTTTGCAACAATGTGGATGAAACTGGAGTACTTTATGTAAGTGAAATAAGTCAGGCAGAGAAAGATGCTGTTTGATATCACTTCTATGTAGAATCTTAGTCAAACTAATCAAAACCAAAAGTTGAACAGAATGAAGAAATGGGAGGTGGGAGAAATGTAGAGATAATGACCAAAGGGTCCAATTGTAAAATAAATAAGTTCTGGAGAGTCTAATAGACAGCCTGGAATTATAATTATTAATACATATCTGATCGTTACTAAGAAAGTGTATCTTAAATGTTCTTATTAGGAAAAGGAAATGGTAATCTGCTAACAGATTTAACTTATGCTAGAACAGGGGTCAGAGTAATCGTACAGCAAGTAGGGTGTTTGCCTTGCATGTGATCTACCTGGATTTGCTCCCCAGGACCCCATATGGTCCCACAAGTCCCACAATGACAGATCCCTGAGTTCAGAGCCAGGAGTAAACAGTGAGCACTGACAGGTATTACCCCAAAATAAAAGCAAACAAAATGATCTAATGCTTCAGTGTTAACCATTCTGCAACATGTTAATGTATTAAGTCTACCCAGTTCACGCCTTAAAATGACACAATTCTCTAGGTCAATTATAAATCAATAGATAGATGGATATTATACTGTGGTACTTAAAACTTAAGACTTGAATTTCTTAAAACTTTATTTTATAAAAAAACTTTATTTTATTACATTATAAACTACAATAAAACAAGTGCACATTTAAATGTCATAGTGTTATGGAATAATAAGACTTGAAGCTTTCATTGAAATAAACATTTTGGTTAAAAATCACATTTTATATCTAGGTTGTCAAAAATATGACAATGATGTGGTCACAACCACACAGAATAATTTATTGCAATATATCCAATGTCCTAGGGCATGCCCTGGGAAATGTACTAAATCTACTGATTAAGACTACTGATACCAATATTAACTGATAGTCTTAATCATGACCCAGAAGAACATGAAAAGGTACCTATTACCAGAAATTTTTTTCTAGGAGAAAAAATTAGGACCATAACCAGGGGTAATAATTTTATCAAAAGAAAAAAATGGTTTTTAACACTCTTCTTCCAATGACCATATTCTTCAGAACTTTTTCTTATGTTTTAATGCTTTCCTTTAGCAAAGCAATTATAATTTCATTTAAAAGAAACAAATTTTCTGAGGAGGAACAAGCATAAGATGAGGGAAAAGGAAATTCTAAATAAAGTGTTTGAGGAGCTGCCATCTTGTATGAAATTCTTTTAGCTATAAGCCTTCTCATCTCAGATGGCTGCACAAATCAGCAGGGCAAAGACCTAGGAGAAGTATATACTAAGAAATATATCACAATGATAATACACTTTAATCCATTCTTTCCTCCCATTAAAGTTATAAATTTCATTATGTTTGTTTTGGGGGGTACAGGGATAGTACCATAGACAGCAGTTTCCAGGGGTTATTCCTGGTTCTCAAGATTGACCTCTGGTCATGCTTCTGGAATCATATATGATGCTAGATATTATCTCAGGTTGGCTGCATAGAAGGCAAGTGCCTTACATTCCTAGCCCTGGTAGATCTTATTTCTGTTGTTTAGTAAACTAAGCATAGAGTACTTGAGTCACTTTTTCCAAGATAACTCCATGAATATGAGACAGAGATGTTGTTCAAACACAGTTACTCTTAATTCAGGAGACTGTACCCTCAACCTTTTAACTGCATTACTGAATGCAAAAAGCGCTCTGCTTCACTTGAATTTCAACTCACAGGTCAAGGACTCCCAAAGAGCAATATCAGTAACAACAAATGGTCTTCATATATATATATGTATTATATATATATATATTATATTATATTAGAGAGAGAGAGAGGCAGAGTCTCCTGCCCCCACTGGCTGTCCTCACTGGAGCCCCCTGGAGGGGGGCAGGTTGAGCTTCCCTCCCCACTCCGAGCAGAGCTCTGACAACTGAAGACCTCCGGAACTTGCCACAGCCATGCTTAAGACAACTCTCCACACATTCAGACAAACCTCACGCATGAAGGAACCGGCAGAGGAACCCAAGCATGCTAGACCCGGGGCTGAGATCTCCAAGCCTGCCTGGTTCGGGACTGGGCCTCCTCCACCCAAGATTCCCCATCTTCCAGTAGGAGGCGTTATACCCACCAACTGCCCCCAGCTCTGTGTTTTCCCATCAACAGCCAAGACCCAGAGACTATAAAACCCAGCTCCCTGAAGCACACGGCTGAATTTACTTGACATCTTATTATCTAGTTCTTGCTCTTGGAGTAACCCGGCAAGCTACCGAGAGTATCCTGCCTGCAAGACAGAGTCTGGAAAACTCCCCGTGGTGTTTTGGTTTTATGCCAAAACCCAGTAACAACGATGGGTCTCATTCCCCTGACCCTGAAAGAGCCTTGAATGTGGCACTTTCTAAAATTTCAGGGCTCGGGCGAAGGAGACGTTACTGGTGCCTGCTCAAGGAAATCGATGAACAACAGGATGACAGTGATACAGTGATATATATATATATATATCACTATATATATATATATACACACACACACACATATACATATATATATATATCCTTGAAGGCTCTAAGAAAATGACTAAATCATGTTGAAACACAATTAGAGCTTTTAATCCATAGGCAAATGTCTTTCTTTCCACATTGCTACTATATGTTGAGGACTAAGATCTCAATGTAGGTAAGAACTCAAGCATGGAAAAGTGAGTTAAGTTGTAGTGCACTTGCTGGCCCTGTGTGAGGCTCTGGGTTCCATTCCCGGCACAGCACACCCTCTGCCTTGAGCAGTGCATGCCTCACCTTCCTCCTGCACTCCAGAGTGTAGCCCTGGTCAGGACTGAGTATCAGGAGTCTTTCCCCACAGCAATATTCTAAAACAGACAAAAGTATTGTCCTAATTGACTATTCTAAAATTCTAAAAGATCACTACCATGCCCTTTTATATGCACTCTAAGCGATTCTTACTTGGGAACAAGAAAGTTCATCTTTATTTGTGATGGATTCCATTTTAATTTGTCTTTAGTTAATTCTAATGTTTCAACAAATATTCACAACTAAATTTGTACAATTTCAACTGTATACTGGGGTTACATTCCACTTAAGAAGTCTACCTTCCAAAAGTCAAATTAGCTTGTTTTCCTGCACTAAAGAAGCAAACACAGCATAAGTTGAGAAGGGATTTTGTCTTTGTTTACTTTGCTTTGGGGTCACGACTGAGTTCTCAGGGCTTACTTTGGGCTCTGTGCTTAGGGACCATTCCTGGTGGGGCTCAGGGACTATATCCAGTAATAAGGATAGAACCTGGGATGGCCATGTGCAAAGTAAATGCCGGTTTTAGAAGCAAGGCTGAGCTAAGAATCATAGAAGGAAAAACACAGTGGAGTATAGAAACACTGTAAGCATGGAGCTATTATAAATCTGTAGCACTATAGCACTGTCCTCCCTTTGTTCATCAATTTACTCAAGCAGGCCCAGAAACATCTCCATTGTGACACTTGTTACTGTGTTTGGCATATCAGATAAGTCACAGGTAGCTTGTCTGGCTTTGCCATGTGGGCTAGATACTCTCAGTAGCTTGCCAGGCTATCCAAGAGGGGCAGAGGAATCAAACTCATGTTGGCCCGGTTGGCCTCGTGCAAGGAAAATGCCCTACAAGCTGTGCTATCATGGTGAATAAATTTTTAAAAATGAATTATATTTAGTCCCATATCCCATCTTTTTGTTGACTACAAGCACAGTTTTTTTGTGAAGACTAAAGTAGCATGGTCTCAAGAAACACCTTATCACTGTAATTAAACCACATTATTCCCTGGCATAAACCAAGAGAAATATTATCAACCCATGGAAGAATCCATTAAAATATGATGTCCAGGAGCAAACAAATTAATTACTGGAAATTTTGCATCCAGACATCTAAACAATGCCCAGACATGATTAATTTTAGTTTGACGAATTCAATAAAGACATATTGTCTATTCAGAATCTCTTGTCCTGCTGGGATCTCAGGATGCTGCCAGGGGCTTAGCTGCTTTCTTACACCCTGGCAACTGAGACTGAAACAGTTTTAGATCACAGATGAGGTTACCAAAATTTCATTCTTCTAGTCATTACTCTCAACTGCTTTCAGTGAAATAGAAACCAATAAGTATCTTTCCCTTTAAATTCTACTAGCCATAGGATTCAAATTCACTTAGGCTTAATTCATAAATCAAATGAAAGAGGAAGTAGAACCCAGGGTCCCAATGTAATACGCACAAAAGTAACAACAATGGATTTTGTTGCTAAATTCACATTTTATGTTTTTATCTGATACTTTTTTTTCTGTTGTTACATTACTCATAGATGAAAAGAGGATATTTAAAGTAGTAATCATACAATCATCTGCAGAGCTATTCAACATGTAGTTATGAGACCACCACTATTATGTCACATGGGAGCTTGCTAGAAACACAAATTTTTGGATCGGGTCCCAGACTTCTAAATCAGAACAGGGGGATGGGAATGTATTCCTAAGAATCTGTATTTTAACAGATCACCAAAAGGTTCTTAAAAATACAAACTAATGTTTGATAAGCAGGGATTTGAAGCATTAAATTAAAAGTAAAGTCCTTAGTATTATTTCTGGCATATGATATCACCCTGCTACATATTAACATGATTTTTATGAGTAGAGGAAAATAGTTTCAGCTTTGATCAATGATTCAGTTCTTGGGAAAGCTGTGTGTAAGATAAGCACCTAACCTACTGTACTTTCTCTCAGCCCTAGAAAAACAGAACTAAGTTTCAGGAAAAAAAATAGGAATGCATAGGACATGAGTTATAGCAAGTTTGTTGCATCAGTAACCTACATGAAAGCTTAGAGCTAACAAAAACTCTGCCCATGGGCTTGGCTTTACTGTAAGTGTCCAATATTTCAGAACCGAGAAAATATCTGTAGACTTTATGTATATGTTACTCCCTACCACTGGGTATCACTGTATCACTGTCATTCTGTTGTTCATGATTGCCTAGAGCAGGCCCCAGTAACGTCTCTTTTGTCCTCGCCCTGAGATTTTAAAAAGTGCCACATTTGAGGCTCTTTCAGGAGAAGGAGACGCATCATTGTTACTGGATTTTGGCATATTGAATGCGCCACGGGGAGTTTGCCAGACTCTGCTGTGGGTATGGTTTTCTAATTTTCTGTTATATACTGAAATTTATAACTAGTGTGTAATAGTTGATTGAAAGGAAACTTGATCAATTAATTTAAAAGTTCAGGTATAAGAGCAATTGCTGGATGGTTTAACGTTCAGAAATCAATCAACATAATCAATCATATCAACAAAAGAAAAGATAAAAAGCATATGATCATATCAATAGATGCAGAGAAAGCATTTGACAAGATCCAGCACCTCTTTATGATCAAAACGCTAGCCAAAATGGGTATAGAGGGGACCTTCCTCAACATAGTTAAAGCCATCTACCACAAGCTTACAGCAAGCATCATCCTCAATGGGGAAAAACTGAGAGCCTTCCCTCTAAGATCAGGGATGAGACAAGGATGCCCACATTCTCCACTGCTGTTCAATATAGTACTGGAAGTACTTGCAATAACGATTAGGCGAGAAAAAGATATTAAGGGCACTCAGGTAGGAAAGGAAGAAATCAAGCTCTCACTATTCGCAGATGATATGATACTATTTTAGAGAACCTAATAACCTCCAACAAAAAAACTCTTAGAAACGATAGACTTGTATAGTAAAGTTGCAGGCTATAAAATCAATACCCAAAAGTCCATGGCTTTCCTATATGCAAAGAATGAGAGAGAAGAAAGCTACATGAAAAAAAAATCCCGTTCACAATTGTGCCCCAGAAAATTAAGTACCTAGGAATCAGCTTAACTAAGGAAGGAAAGGACCTGTACAAAGAAAACTACAAAACGCTACTTCAGGATATAAAAGAGGACATGAGGAAATGGAAAGATATCCCCTGCTCATAGGTCGGGAGACTTAACATTGTCAAAATGGCAATACTACTGAAAGCATTGTATAAATTCAATGCAATCCCTATAAGGATATCCATGACATTCTTCCAAGAAATGGAGCAAACACTCCTGAAATTTATATGGAACAATAAGCCCCCACGAATAGCTATAGCAATTCTTGGGAAAAAGAAAATGTGAGGAATCAACCTCCCCAACTTCAAACTCTACTGTAAAGCAATAACAATTAAAACAGCATGATACTGGAATAAAATTGCAGACCAATGGAACAGGGTTGCATACACTGACATCTCCCCTCAATCATATGATCATCTAATCTTTGATAAGGGTGCAAGAAATGTGAAGTGGAGTAAGGAAAGTCTCTTTAACAAATTATGCTGGCATCACTGGATGGCTATATGCAAAAAAATGGGCTCAGAACTCTGCCTAACACCATGTACAAAAGTAAGATCAAAATGGATTAAAGACCTCAACATCAGACCAGAAACCATAAGGTACATTCAAGACAAAGTTGGCAAAACCTTCCATGATATTGAAACTAATGGTATTTTCAAAGGTGCCATGCCACTGGCCGAGCAAGTGAAAACAGAGATAGATAAATGGGACTATCTTAAACTAAGAAGCTTCTGCACCTCCAAAGAAAAAGTGACCAAAATACAAAGACAGTCTACAGAATGGGAAACAATATTTGCCAAATACACATCTGACAAAGGGTTGATATCAAGGATATACAAAGTACTGGTTGAACTCCACAAGAAGAAAACATTCAACCCAATCAAAAAATGGTGGAATGAAATGAACAGAAACTTTCTCAAAGAAGAAATCCGAATGGCAATAAAGCACACGAGAAAATGCTCTACATCATTAATCATCAGGGAGATGCAGATCAAAACCACAATGAGAACCATCTCACACCTCAGAGACTTGGCCACATTCAAAAGAACAGAAGCAACTGATGCTGGCGCGGATGTGGCTAGAAAGGGACACTCCTTCACTGTTGGTGGGAATGCTGACTGATTCAGCCCTTTTGAAAAACAGTATGGACGTTTCTCAAAAAATTAGAAATTGAGCTCCCATTTAATCCAGCAATACCACTCCTGGGAATATATCCCAGAGAGGCAAAAATGTATAGTCGAAGTGACATCTGCACTTGTTTGTTCATTGCAGCACTCTTTACAATAGCCAGAAACTGGAAGAAACCTGACTGCCCAAGAACAGATGACTGGTTAAAGAAACTTTGGTACATCTACACAATGGACTACTATGTAGCTGTTAGAAAAGATGAAGTCATGAAATTTACATACAAGTGGTACAACATGGAAAGTATCATGCTAAGCGAAATGAGTCAGAAAGAGAGGGATAGACATAGAAAGATTGCATTCATCTGGGGAATATAAAGTAACCAAATATGAGATTAATTCCCAAGAATAGCTGAGATCAGCACCAGGAGGATTACTCCATAGCTTAGAGGCCAGCCGGGTATTCTAGGGGAAAGGCAGGTCAGATAGAGAAGGGAGCACCAAATAAAGGGTGTTTGGAGATCCTCCCAGGAGGGGAGATGCATGTTGAAAATAGACTATGGACTGAACATGTTTGCCACTCAATGCCTCCTTTGCAGACTACAACACCCAAAAGGAGAGAGAGAACAAAAGGGGATGCCCTGCCACAGAGGCAGGGTGGGAAGGGGGAGATTGGGGTGGGAGGGATATTATCCATGGTGGTGGGAAATGGGCACTGGTGGAGGGATGTGTATTTGATCATTGTATAATCGAAACCCAAGCACAAAAATTTGTAAATCTACAACTTTACCTCATGGTGTTTCACTAATAAAAATTAGAAAAAAAATTGAAAAAGAGCAATTGCTTAATATAATCTTTAAGGACATGAATATGTTCTTGTTTGCACTTTCTTTATCTTCTTTACCTATTTTTTTATCCATTATCACAGCTGATGGGCTGGAGCGATAGCACAACGGAAAGGCGTTTGCCTTGCACGCAGCCAACATGGCTGACTCGAGTTCGATTCCTCTGCCCCTCTCGGAGAGCCCGGCAAGCTACCGAGAGTATCTCGCCCGCACGGCAGAGCCTGGCAAGCCACCCATGACATACTCGATATGCCAAACACAGTAACAAGAAGTCTCATGATGGAGACGTTACTGGGCCCGCTGGAGCAAATCGATGAACAACGGGAGGACCGTGACGGTGATCACATCTGATGCAACTTCCAAGTTCAGTGTCTTTAAATTAAAACAATAATTTATTTTATTTATTTATTTATTTTATTAGTGAGACATCATGAGGTACAGTTGTAGACTTACAAATTTTTGTGCTTGGGTTTCAATTATACAATGATCAAATACCCATCCCTCCACCAGTGCCCATTTTCCACCACCACGAATCCCAGTATCCCTCCCACCCCCCATCCCCCCATCCCCCCATACCACCCCGCCTCTTTCGCAGGGCATTCCCTTTTTTTCTCTCTCTATTATTGTGGTTTGCAAAAGAGGCAATGGGTGACAATCCTGTTTGGTCTATAGTCTACTTTCAGCATGCTCCTCCCATCCTGGAAGGATCCTCCCAACACCTTTATTTGGTGTTCCCTTGGCTGGCCTCCAAGCCTTGAAGTAAAATTCCTGGTACTAATCTTGGCCATTCTTGGGTGTTAGTCTCCTATTTTGTTACTTTATGTCCCCCAGATGAATGCAATCTTTCTATGTCTATCCCTTTATTTCTGAGTCATTTCGCTTAACATGATACTTTCCATGTAGTAGCACTTGTTTGTAAATTTCATGACTTAGTCTTTTCTAACAGCTACATAGTACTCAATTGTGTAAATGTACCAAAGTTTCTTTAACCAGTCATCTGTTCTCAGGCACTCAGGTTTTTTCCAGTTAAAACAATAATTTAATTCATACCATTATTTCACATCAAAGCTCTATAATTTTTCTTTTTCTTGTAAATTCTCACCTGCTCTTGATTCAAGGGTATTTTTTAAAAAGTATTTGTATTGTTAAGTTAACATGGTTACAATGTTAATATTTATCCTTTTGATGCATAAAGTTACTGCATCTTCACCACCACCAAAGTGCCAAAGAACCTCCACCATTGTCCTTGTCACTTTTATTTTTTTTTTAATTTTTTTTCTTCTTTTATTAGTGAAACACCATGAGGTACAGTTATAGGCTTACAAGTTTTGTGCTTGGGTTTCAGTTATACAATGATCAAGTGCCCATCCCTCCACCAGTGCCCGTCATCCATCACCACGGATCCCAGCATCCCCCCACCCCCCATCCCCCCCATCCCATCCTGCCTCTGTGGCAGGGTATTCCCCCTTGTTCTCTCTCTCTTCTTTTGGGTACTGTGTTTTGCAAGAGAGGCTTTGAGTGGCAATCATGTTTGGTCTATAGACTACTTTTAGCATGCTTCTCCCACCCTGGGAGGGTCCTCACAACACCCTTCATTTGGTGCTCTCTTCTCTATCTGAGCTTCTTTTCACCTAGAACGTGTGGCTGGCCTTCCATTCATGGAGCAAAATTCCTGGTACTAATCTCAGCCATTCCTGGGTGTTAATCTCCCTTTTTGTTGCTTTATGTTCCCCAGATGAATGCAATCTTTCTGTGTCTATCACGCTCTTTCTGACTCATTTCGCTTAGCATGATACTTTCCATGTAGTACCACTTGTATGTAAATTTCATAACTTCAACTTTTCTAACAGCTACATAGTGCTCCATTGTGTAAAAGTACCAAAGTTTCTTTAACCAGTCATCTGTTCTTGGGCACTCAGGTATTTTCCAGATTCTGGCTATTGTAAAGAGTGCTGCAATGAACAAACAATTGCAGATGTCACTTTGACTATACCATTTTGCCTCTCTGGGATATATTCTCAGGAGTGCTATAGCTGGGTCAAATGGCAGATCAAATTCTAATTTTTTGAGAGTCGTCCATACTGTTTTCCAAAAGGGTTGGACCAGCCAGCATTCCCACGAGCAGTGAAGGAGGGTCCCTTTCTCGCCACATCCGCGCCAGCACCGGTTGCTTTTGTTCTTGTGGATGTGGGCCAGTCTCTGTGGTGTGAAATGATATCTCATTCTGGTTTTGATCTTCATCTCTCTGATGATTAGTGATGTAGAGCATTTTCTCGTGTGCCTTTTTGCCATTCGAATTTCTTCTTTGCGAAAGTTTCTGTTCATTTCCTCACCCCATTTTTTGATGGGGTTGGGTGATTTCTTCTTGTGGAGTTTAACCAGCACCTTGTATATCCTTGATATCAACCCCTTGTCGGATGTGTACTTGGTGAATATCCTTTCCCATTCTGTAGGCTGTCTTTGTATTTTGGTCACTGTTTCTTTTGAGGTGCAGAAGCTTCTTAGTTTAAGATAGTCCCATTTGTCTAGCTCTGTTTTCACTTGCTCAGCCAGTGGCGTGACATCTTTGAAGATACCATTAGCTTCAATATCATGGAGAGTTTTGCCAACTTTGTCTTCAATAAACATTATGGATTCTGGTCTGATGTTGAGGTCATAAATCCATTTTGATCTTACTTTTGTGCATGGTGTTAGGCAGAGATCTGAGTCCATTTTTTTGCATGTAGCCATCCAATTTTGCCAGCACAGTTTATTGAAGAGGCTTTCCCTGCTCCATTTCACTTTTCTTGCCCCCTTATCAAAAATTAGATGATTATATGTTTGGGAGGAAATGTCAGTATATTCAACTCTGTTCCATTGGTCTGCAGCTCTGCTTTTGTTCCAGTACTATGCTGTTTTAATTATTACTGCCTTGTAGTAGAGTTTGAAGTTAGAGAGGTTCAACATTCGGAAATCAATCAACATAATCCATCATATCAACAAAAGAAAAGATAAAAATCATATGATCATATCAATAGACGCAGAGAAAGCTTTTGACAAGATCCAGCACCCATTCATGATGAAAACCCTTGCCAAAATGGGGATAGAGGGGACTTTCCTCAATATAGTTAAAGCCATCTACCACAAACCTACAGCAAACATCATCCTCAATGGGGAAAAACTGAGAGCCTTCCCCCTAAGGTCAGGGACGAGACAAGGATGCCCACTCTCTCCACTACTGTTCAATATAGTACTGGAAGTACTTGCAATAGCGATTAGGCAAGAAAAAGATATTAAGGGCATCCAGATAGGTAAAGAAGAAACTAAGGTCTCACTATTCGCAGATGACATGATACTACACTTAGAGAACCCTAAAACCTCTACCAAGAAACTCCTAGAAACAATAGGCTTGTATAGTAAAGTGGCAGGCTATAAAATCAATACCCAAAAATCCATGGCATACCTATACGCAAATAGTGAAAGAGAAGAAAGTGACATCAAGAAAACAATCTCATTCACAATTGTGCCCCAGAAAATCAAGTATCTAGGAATCAGCTTAAGTAAGGAAGTAAAGGACCTGTACAAAGAAAACTATAAAACGCTACTTCAGGATATAAAAGAGGACATGAGGAAATGGAAAAACATCCCCTGTTCATGGATGGGGAGAATCAACATTATCAAAATGGCAATACTTCCCAAAGCACTGTATAAATTCAATGCAATCCCTATAAGGATACCCATGACATTCTTCAAAGAAATGGAGCAAACACTCCTGAAATTTATATGGAACAATAAGCCCCCACGAATAGCTAAAGCAATTCTTGGGAAAAAGAAAATGGGAGGAATCAACCTCCCGAACTTCAAACTCTACTACAAGGCATGTCCTTGTCACTTTTAGACAGCCGCCTCCTTTCACAGACCCCTCACTCAGTAAATATAAATTAAAACATCCAGGGTTTGTTATCTCTAAATGTGACCTATATCCTTGCTTTTTTTCTTATATACTATATATGAGTTAGACTGTGGGATTTCCCCCCCTTTTCCTTTTGATTTTTTTCTCTCAATGCAAGAGTTTCTAGCTCTATCCACAGCATAGCAAGAGACAAGATTTCACTTTTCCTTATATCTGAGTAGTATTCCATAGTACATACATGCCCGTTTTTTAGTGTGTGTGTGGAGTGGGGGGTTGGAGCCCACTCAGCAGTTCTTAGAGATACTCTTGGCTCCGCACTCAGGGATCCACTCTTGACAAGCTTGAGGGGCCATATTGGATACCAGATATTGAACCAGCATCAGCTGCTTGCAAGGCAAGTGCCTTACTTGCTGTACTATCACTCCAGTCCCCACCTATGCTAATTTTTAATTGATTCACCAGTCATTGGAAAACTGGACATTTAAACTTTTTCCCATATCTAGACTACTGTATATAGTGTCCCAATGAATATAAATGTGCATGTGTACATATTTTCTCATATTCTTGGCTAAGGATTCTTGGCATATATGCCAAGCAGTGGAATGGTCGGCTCATGTGGGCTTTCTACTTTTAATTATTTGAGAAGTCTCCATACTGTTTTCCAAAGATGCTTGGAAACAGACAATGTCGCCATCAATTTTTCATGAGTTTCATTTTCAATGCATTTTAAGGAATTCTCCTTATTGGGTCTTTTAAGATAGCTAAACTATTGTTATATTATAAAAATCTCTCTCATAATTTAATTGAACTACTATATGGATGCCAAGTAGTAAAATTACCTAAGTGAAATGACAAGAATTCTGACAAATCACATGGGGAATCACAGGAATACAAAGGTAGATAATGTTCAGGTCTGTAAACTTCTGTGCCTGCACAAAATGTCAAATATCACAAACTCGCAAGACTTAAGCCCTGAAGGGAGCGCTTATTTGACTGAGAGCAAATTACATGAAGTTTGGTTCAGAGAGTCTGTTTTGAATCACTCTATTATGCAATACACAATAGCACATTATTAATAATTTCTTATATATACATCTCCTATTACCAAATATGTTCTATTGCAGCAAGAGGAAAAGCCTGAGATCTGAGAAAATAATCTCAAAATATATAATTACAAAGTAGTGATGTATGAATTTTCATGAGTAATTGATGTTCCTTTTGGGGGAAGGCCACCCACCAGTGAAGGTACTGCCAGAGACTAAAACTCATTTAAACCTGAAATGGGATGTGAAGCTAGTCTCTGCTCCCTTCCCTTTGACAGCAGCATCTAATCCATCTCCCAGATGAATAGCTACACACCGTACATATGTCTGTACAGGAGCCACTACATAATTAAATCATGAAATTCTAAATGGTCCTCCAGAGTATGATCTGCAAGGATTGTAGCACATGAATATTTTATCTGAAGTTAAGAGACATATTTACAGAATCATTGAGAGCATAAAAGACATTATAAAGCCTTTGGCATAGGTTTGGCGATAAAATGCCAATCATCTTTAGATCCTCTGCTTTTCCAAATTTATAGAAGACTGTATCAAAATTGTTAAGTCCTTGTGCATGCAAAGCTTCAGCTCTTAGTAATTTCAGAAGGCCTTTATAGGTGAAGTCATTCAGCGCCATTGATGAAATTTCTATTCTTCCACATTTCTCCCATATTAATATTGCCATATACAAACAATCCTATAGCAATATCTTAAGTTAAATAATATCTCATTAGGGTTTTACTTTTTTCAAGTTCATAATGAAGCAGAAAAATATCACTGTAATTTAGCAGTCTTCTGTGCCCTTTTGTGAAATGTCTACTGATAAGTTTGGAAGATTCACATTATTGTTACTATGAAACCATTCCATGGTGTTCAACTAATCAAAAAGTTATCCGTTGAGCACCAAGCATGCTCATGTCTTTTGCTAATTTTTCTATTCAATTATTTGTCTTTCATTTTCTTGACTACTATGAGTTCTTTATCTTGCTGAACTTTCATATTAACCCTGGAACATGAATGTGATTTTTCTTCTTTACAGATGGGAATCTGAGTGGTAAGGGACTGAGAGATGTGTGCAGGTTTATAAAGATAGTAAATGATAAAGGGCAATCGGAATCCAGCCAGGTTGTACTCTGAAGCTCAGGTGGCCTCCAGCAAACAAACCTTCTTTATTTTTGCTGGTGCTTTCTTATTTCTATGCAACAAGCTACCCCTAGAATCTCTGCAAAGAAAAATCTGTGTGAATTACATTGTAGGAAGAAGCAAAGAATGGAAATGACCAAAGGACAGTAGAGTTCTCTGGAAGTGTCTAGAAAATAAACTAATTGCAGAATTGAAAGTGTAGAAAGTATCAGGTATTACTTCTTATTGCACTGCATCATCATGAATTACAACAATTGTAATATTATAAGTAACAGAAATGGTTAAAATTTGTCACTCACTCAAGGCATACAGAATGAATACTGCACCAATATTAGATACATCACATATTTATCACTATGGCAACATTATAATGTAGATAATTGATTCAGTCCTATTGTGTAGAGGTGATATAGTCTTACTGATATTTCACAAATTTTCCCAAGGTCATATAACCAAAAGGCAGGTGCTGGGTAAAAACTGATTTGCTGAACTCTGAAGACTGTAGTTATAACAGCTAATCAAAAACTTTATGATTTAATCCATATATTTTTGTTGCCAACATTACTATGTTTATCGTCTCTGATTATTATATTATCCATCAGATAAATAATTATACATCAACAATTTCAAAGGACAGAAGTTTCCCAAATATTAAATCCCTAATAAGCAAATTTTCTAAACAGAATCATTATTCGCTTATGAACATTTTAAAGTGCATAATTAAACCTCTTTTGAAGCAAACCAATGGCTTTAGAGTACTAGGAGTCCATTAGAAAGATGATTTTGATTGAGAGCAGAGCTATGGCATGCTTCAATCTTTTGTTAGAAACTTTCTCCTACAGAGACAAAATCCATTTTAGTCTTGAAACTTTAGGGGGGGGGGCAACATTATATAATATTCCAATGCTTCTGGAACCTTTATAGAAAAATCTTTAGTCCCCATCAGATTTCTGTGACGCAAGTCATATTGTCATCTATGAAGAATTACTCTCTCCAAATAGAAAGCAGTCCTCAATCTTTGGTTAACATCCATGCAGATATAATGTTCATTGTATTGAAATGCATTTCCTAGTCTTCCTTTTTGGCAACAAATATAGGTACTGATATAATGATCTGATACACAAATGTTTATATTAATATAATTCATTAACTTTATCGTCTTTGTGAGATTCAGTTGTAATCCGACCTTTCCATACTCACGGTCGAAGTCGGTTAGCATTTGTGCCACTTGGCTGATGTTTTGTGTTATTAGAATGATGTCATCAAAATGGGGCAATGAAATGAACAGAAACTTTCTCAAAGAAGAAATCCGAATGGCAATAAAGCACATGAGAAAATGCTCTACATCATTAATCATCAGGGAGATGCAGATCAAAACCACAATGAGATACCATCTCACACCTCAGAGACTGGCCCACATTCAAAAGAACAAAAGCAACTGATGCTGGCGTGGATGTGGTGAGAAAGGGACACACCTTCACTGTTGGTGGGAATGTCCACTGGTTCAGCCCTTCTGGAAAACAGTATGGACGATTCTCAAAAAATTAGAAATTGAGCTCCCATTTGACCCAGCAATACCACTCCTGGGAATATATCCCAGAGAGGCAAAAATGTATAGTTGAAGTGACATCTGCACTTGTTTGTTCATTGCAGCACTCTTTACAATAGCCAGAAACTGGAAGAAACCTGACTGCCCAAGAACAGATGACTGGTTAAAGAAACTTTGGTACATCTACACAATGGACTATTATGTAGCTGTTAGAAAAGATGAAGTCATGAAATTTACATACAAGTGGTACAATATGGAAAGTATCATGCTAAGCGAAATGAGTCAGAAAGAGAGGGATAGACATAGAAAGATTGCATTCATCTGGAGGATATAAAGTAACAAAGTATGAGATTAATACCCAAGAATAGCGGAGATCAGCACCAGGAGGATTACTTCATAACTTAGAGGCCAGCCGGGTATCCTAGATGAAAGGGCAGTTCAGATAGAGAAGGGAGCACCAAATAAAGGATGTTTGGAGGATCCTCCCAGGAGGGGAGATGCATGTCGAAAGTAGACTATGGACTGAACATGTTTGCCACTCAATGCCTCTTTTGCAGACCACAACACTCAAAAGGAGAGAGAGAACACAGGGGATTGCCCTGCCACAGAGACAGGGGGGATGGGGGGATGGGGGTGGGAGGGATATTATCCATGGTGGTGGAAAATGGGCACTGGTGGAGGGATGGGGATGGGTATCTGATCATTGTATAATTGAAACCAAAGCACAAAAAATTGTAAATCTACAAGGGAAAAAAAAATAAAATAAAATAAAGGGAAAAAAATTTAAAAAAAAAGAATGATGTCATCAGCAAAGCGGAGGTGATGTAGTTGCCAACCATCTATCTTCACTCCCATTCCTTCCCATTCCAGTCGTCACATGATGTTCTCGAGGGTGGCACTAAATAGTTTTGGGGAAATGGTATCACCCTGCCAAACCCCTCTCTTGACATGGATGATTACTTCTTTGCAGAATAGTGAGATCCTGGTAGTGAATCTGTAATAGAGCTCAAAGAGGATCCTGATGTACTGAGTTTGTACGTCCTGATTGGCTAGTGCTTCTATGACCGCTTCCATCTCAACAGAATCAAAGGCCTTCTTTAAATCAATGAACGTTAGACAGAGTGGCATCTTGAACTCCTGAGAAACCTCAATGAGCTTGGTTATCATGTAGATATGGTCAATGGTGCTGAATCCTTTTCGAAACCCAGCTTGTTCACATGGTTGTCCTTCATCTAGTGTTCTGCTAATCCTATTCAGTATGACTTGAGTGAACAGTTTGTAGATGACAGACAATAGGCAGATTGGGCGATAGTTGCCAATGTCGTGGATGTCTCCCTTCTTGTATAGTAGTACAGTCTTGCTGGTTTTCCATTGGGATGGAACCTTGCATTCAGACAGGTAGTATGTGAAGAGCCGAGCCAGTGTATTGATGAGTACTGACGGTAAGTTCTTCAGGTGTTCGGGTCTGACCTTGTCTGGGCCAGGTGCTCTTTGTTTCTTTACTGACGAGATGGTATATTGGATTTCGGAAGGGAGGCCATTGGGAACGACATATCCATTGTGCGGAATTTGGTATGTGGGCAAGTGGAAGTGGCTATTAAAGAGATCTGAGTAGAAGTCATGAATAATCTTCTCCATTGCCCTTCTGGAAGATGTGATAGATCCGTCAGGATGTCGGAGTCATCTTGGTCTTGTAGTTGGTGAAGGACAGGCGGGCATTACAAATGCTTTTCCTGGCTTCTGCCGCATCTACCAGCACCGCTGCTCTCCTGTATTTGAGGTCATCCTTGATACCTTCTCTGCACTGTTTTGCCAGCTCGGACGTTTGCTTGTGGTTGCCTGAGGCATGTGCCAAGCCACATTGGTGAATAAGTTCAAGAGTGTTTGAAGAAAGGCATTTTTTGTGGTTATCTCTCTCTTGGCATTCCTTGCACAATCATGGAGGTGCTGAATCATTCGATCGTATTCTTCATCAATGTTGTCATTGACGGCAACGTCCCATGTTGCTGCAACAGAGCCAAAGAGCTCCCAGTTGGTGGTCGTTCTAGGAGATCTCTTCTTAAACTTTTCATTCTTTTCTCCCCATTCTGTGAGGTAGAATTTTGCATGAAGGAGACGGTGGTCTAATCCCATTTGGAATTTGGGGGCAACAGCAACATCAGTTAGGCAAAACCACCAATTGAATATGATGTGGTCTATTTCATTCTGGAACCGTCCACCGGGAGACTTCCATGTCCAACATTTAGAGTCAACCTTTTGGAACTCTGAGTTACCATGGATGGTCTTGGTTGACATGATGAACTCAGACAGTCTGTCATCTTGTTCGTTCCATTCTAGGCCATGGGTCCCAATGTGGAGTTTATCGGCTGATTTTCTTAGTCCTATCTTGATCTTAAAATCACCAACAATGATCTTATAGAAGGTGTGGTCTTCTTTATAGAACTTTTCCAGCTCTATGTAGAACTTCTCAATTTCTTCTTCACCATAATTGGATGTTGGTGCATAGACAACAAAGATAGAAACTGCCGGCAGTGAGCCACATCTATTCAAGTGTAATCGTCCGATTCGGGTTGTTAGGCATTCGAATGAATCAATGCTCATGTCTAAGTTCACATTGACAAGGATACCAACACCACCGACGCTTCTTTTGTCATATGTTCCAAGGAAAAGTTCTTCTCCAGTGTCGAAAACAGCGTGATGTGATTGATGTCTTTTCATTTTGGTCAGACCAATGATGTCATACTTGATCATTCGCCCTTGTACCATCAGGTCCTCGATGGATGCATCAGATGCCAGCGTACGTGCATTGAAAGTACAGACAATCAATTTTGTCTTTCTTCATTTTGGAAGCCTAGTTCAGCCTTGAGATTTTATCAGCCTCTCTTTCCACATCCTTCTCGACTTTGCCATATTCAGGGTCAGGGGAATGAGATCCATTTTTTTACTGGATTTGGCATATCGAATATACCACGGATAGCTTGCCAGGCTCTGATGTGTCGGTGGGATGACAATGTTCATGAGAAACAGTTTTGTTCCTGATGTTCCATTCACTCTCAACGGAACCACCATCTCCGAATGCAACAATTATATATACCTAGATTGAGAAATCCACATGATGAATAACCTGGCACCTGAGTTATGCAGGAGGAAGAGAGCAGCTTGGAATGCCTTCAAGAGCATTGAAGAAATAATAAAGAGGACAAAGAACCTCCAGCTCCGAGCACATCTCTTTGATTCCACTATTCTTCCTGCATTAACATATGCCTCAGAGACCTGGGCCCTATGAAAACAGGATGAGAATGCTATTCAGGTCTCTCAAAGAGGAATCGAAAGAGCTATGCTTGGAGTATCACGCTCCACTCAAATGAGAGATAGAATCCGGAGTTCCGATCTCCATCAATGCTCAAGAATCAGGGACGCTGCCTCATTTGCCAAGGCATCAAAAATCAGATGGGCTGGACATGTAACGAAGTTTAAAGACAACCGCTGGACTAGAGCCATTACTGACTGGATTCCAAGGGACGTCAATAGATCTTGTGGACACCCTCCTACAAGATGGTCAGACTTCTTCGTCAAGACCCTGAATGATTGGTTTGTGGCTCTGCATGTTCCTAGAATGAGCAGATGCCATTGGGCTATGCTAGCACGCAACAGGGATGAATGGAGACGTTACTGGCACCCGCTTGAGTAAATCGATGAGTAACGGGGTATCAAGTGATCAAGTGATTAACTTTATCTTTTAGTTCTTGACATGATATTAAGCATAAGGAAATGGTGATCATACTTTCAAAGAGTCTCATGCAAGTAAAAATCAGAACGAACACCAGCATGCAGTAGTAGGTGCTCAGTTATTGTTAGTTGAGTAACTAAGAGGCTGAATCACTGAGGGAGTTTAATGCCATCTTCCACCAGAAAGTTTTCCCTGATGCCTGTGCATAGCTCTAATTTAAGGATGAAGCTAATCTAGTTATTATTTTAGAAACATTGAAATTTGATTTCTAAAATAGGTAAAAATATATTTAATATAAATTTCTGGGTCTTGTCTTTAAGAAAAGGAAACACATCTTTTGAATGCATGACCTATTTACTCTTTCCCATACAACATGTAGTATTCTGCAAATGAAAAAACTAGAGAGTTCTAAAGTCATTCTGTAAGCAACTTCAGATGATATGTGGAGCTAGGAGTCACCCCGAGCATCCTTTATTCCAAAGTTCATACTTTCTCTAATGGAACATATCTCTTTGTGCATGCTCTCTCTTTTGGGAAAATACAACAAATTCAATACAGAGTCTAAAGAGAAAGAGAGAGAGAAATCCCCCCCAGCTTATTGTGACATATTTGAATTAGAAAATTTCTGTATACCACACCTCATTTTTATCACAAAATAGAAAGATGAGAATCACCATATGACTCTCATTTTTACAACTAGGAAAACTGGATCTCAGCACAGTTAAATAACTTGTCTAAAACAGGATCTGAATTTAAAACCGTGTCTATTAATTCAGATGCCTTTGAGACTCTGAGAAATCTAAAGACAAGGAGGGAAATTGCACTTATTGAAGCCATATGTTAATTGTAGATGCTATAGGTTTTTAAAAAATTGAGATGTATGAGAATATAAATTTCCATTGATTATAAAACAAAGACTCAGAAATATCAGGCAACTTGCCTAAAATAATGGGATCAGACTTCAATAATAAATTTATGAATGTCCTCATTAGAGAATGTATTCTAATTGAAGAAAACCTTTAGATTAGTTGAGGTAACATGGTTTCAATAGTTCAACAGTGTCTATACTTATGCTTCTGATGTATATAGTTACTGCCATTCTATAGTCCCTGAAGTTTCAAAGCCTCTAAAGTTTCTCATCACTTAGCGTCACTTTCAGTCTCTCTTCCACCTCTCTCTTCTTCCTGTTAACTCCCTTTCTCTTAGATACCTCAGCTTGTGTTCAAGACACAAAACTTTGTTGCCTTTAGATCCCAATCAACCTTCGTTTCCTTATAGTCACATTTGAGTGAGATAGCCTGCAATTTGACCATCTCCCTTATACTAATTTCGCTTAATATCATGCCTTTTCATCTCATCCAAATTGAGAAAAAGAGAAGTTTCATCTTTTCTTAACGTTGCATAGTATTCCATAGTGTATTCAACAACTTCTTTACCCACTCATCTGTCAGAGAACATCTGGAAAAGATTTCTGAATGCATGAGACTAGACTCCTAAATTTATTAATGAAATAAAACAAGTTGAAAAGGTAGCATTTTTCCTTGGAAGAGTATGACGGCAAACAGGACACTGTTGTTTATACAGCTTATTTACAAGAATCTAAACATTCAAAGGCATATTTTCAAATATCATGCAACCATCAGAACCCACTTTGGCTGTGGGGAAATGTATCATTCTTTCTCTAAATAAGACATATTTTCAGGAGATATTGTCTTCACTTTGTCAGTAGCTCCTTCTCAGAGTTTTGAGGAAGACACAGTAGTTGGTACAGAATCAAAATAAGTAGATGTGGACTGAGTTAATATTAGGAAACACTAGATTAAGAACTGTGAAATAGGCAATAGTGGTGGAAAGAATAGAGAAGGACATGGCAGAAAGTGAAAAGTGCTTCTGCCAAAGTCTTGCAATCTACCTCTCTCTGCCCGTGTACACATGCAAGTCCTGTGTAATTTAACTAGCAAAGGATACCTCAGACAATGCGATTATAAAGAAGCATGTCTTATCAAGTCATTCACTGAGGACATAGGGTTGCTAAACAATGAATTCACAAATATTTATACATCATTTGCCAAGTATTAGTTAAGACATTATTTGAAGTACTGAGGACCCAGTAGTAAACAAACTTCCTGGCCTCTCTGGGCTTCTATCTACAGATAATTAAAGCAATATTTATATTTTACCATGGCATTTTTTCAGGCCACTAATTAAATATTCATTATATTATTGACCACAGTAGTTGTTGGAGCTAGAAAATATAGTGTTAGGCAACATTTGATTGGGGTTTCATCCCTGGCACTGCACATCCGCAGGGATGCAGGGATGAAACTGACAGCTGATGTCAGGAGGCTCCCCAGCAAGACTGGAGATTTTCCAGAAGGCACTGAGAACTATCACAAGGTGTAGTTCTGAAGGACTTGAGAACAATATGGAGGAACTGAATGCTTGCACTATAGGTCTCAAACATCACTGCATTCCGGGTTCTAGTAATTAATCACTGGGCCAGGTGGGGCACCAAAACATAAATTAATAAGTAGATTCAATTTAAAAAGGCAAAGTTAAACACTTTAATTCTATCAGATCATCAAATAAAAAAGAAGTAGCAAATCTCAAAATGAGTCCAAACAGTCAAAGCTGGAACAAAATGAGCAACATGATAAATAATATAATGTGGGTTTATAAAACAAAGTGAAATGACTATGTAAATCAAATAAATAATAATTGAAAAACTAATAAGTTAATAAATGAAAACAAATATTTTCTTGCCAAGCAACTTAATTCTGATTTCAGGAAAGTGGAATTTAGCTTCCTTCAGTTTCCTTGAAGAGTCTTCTACAGTAGTTCTTTACGAAGAAGAGCACAGTGCAAGGGGAAATAATAACTATACAACGAAGAGCTTGATTCACCAGTTGGTGAATATTAGAATAAGCATAAAGTAAAGTTAAAGGCCCTCCCGTTGTTCATCGATTTGCTCGAGCGGGCCCAGTAACGTCTCCATTGGAGACTTTGTTGTTACTGTGTTTGGCATATCGAATACATCACGGGTGGCTTGCCAGGCTCTGTAGTGCGGGCGAGATACTCTCGGTAGCTTGCCGGGCTGGCTCTCCGAGAGGGGTGGAGGAATCGAACTCGGGTCGGCCATGTTGGCTGCATGCAAGGCAAATGCCCTACAGCTGTGCTATCGCTCCAACCCTAGAATAAGCATATTTTAAAAAATTTTACTAGTGAAACACCATGAGGTACAGTTGTAGACTTACAAGTTTTTGTGCTTAGGTTTCAATTATACAATGATCATGCACTCATTCCTCCACAAGTGTCCATTCTCCACCACGAATGATTCCAGTATTCCTCCCACCCTCCCAACCCCTCCTTCCATTCCATCCCGCTTCTGTGGCAGGGCATTCCCTTTTGTTCTCTCTCTCTCTCTCCTTTTGGGTGCGGTGGTTTGCAAAAGAGGCATTGAGTGGCAATCATGTTCGGTCTACAGTCTACTTTCAGCATGCTTCTCCCATCCTGGGAGGATCCTCCCAACACCCTTTATTTGATGCTCCCTTCGCTATCTGAGCTGCCTTTTCCCCTTGCATGTGCAGCTGGCCTCCAAGCCATGGAGTGAAACTCCTGGTACTTATCTCAGCTATTCTTGGGTGTTAGTCTCCTATTTTGTTACTTTATATTCCCCAGATAAATGCAGTCTTTCTATGTCTGTCCCTCTCTTTCTGAGTCATTTCAGCTGGCATGATACTTTTCATGTAGAACCACTTTTATATAAATTTCATGACTTCATCTTTTCTAACAGCTGCATAGTACTCCATTGTGTAGATGTACCAGAGTTTCTTTAACCAGTCATCTGTTCTCAGGCACTCAGGTTTTTCCAAATTTTGGCTATTGTGAACAGTGCAGCAATGAATATAGAAGTGCAGATGTCACTTTGACTGTACTTTTTATTTGCCTCTCCAGGATATATTCCCAGGAGTGGTATTGCTGGGTCAAATAGGAGCTCAATTTCTAATTTTTTGAGAAACGTCCATAATGTTTTCCAAAACGGCTGAACCAGTCAGCATTCCCACCAGCAGTGAAGGAGAGTCCCTTTCTCACCACATCTGTACCAACACTGGTTGGTTTTGTTCTTTTGGATGTGGACCAGTTCTTGTGGTGTGAGATGATGTCTCATTGTTGTTTTGATCTGAATCTCCCTGATGATTAATGATGTAGAGCATTTTCTCATATGCCTTTTTGACATTCGAATTTCTTCTTTGAGAACGTTTCTATTAATTCTGTTGCCCCATTTTTTATGGGGTTGGTTCTTTTCTTCTTGTGGAGTTCAACCAGTACTTTGTATATCCTTGATATCAACCCCTTGTCAGATGTGTATTCAACAACTATTCTTTCCCATTCTGTAGACTGTCTTTGTATTTTGGTCACTATTTCTTTTGAGGTTCAGAAGCTTCTTAGTTTAAGATAGTCCCATTTGTCTATCTCTATTTTCACTTGCTTGGCCAGTGGCTTGTCACCTTTGAAGATACCATTAGCGTCAATGTCGTGGAGGGTTTTGCCAATGTTGTCTTCAATGTACCATATGGATTTCGGTCTGATGTTGAGGTCTTTAATCCATTTTGATATTACTTTTGTGCATAGTGTTAGGTAGAGATCTGAGACCCTTTTTTTGCATGTAGCTCTCCAGTTTTGCCAGCACAATTTGTTAAAGACGCTTTTCTTGCTCCAATTCACATTTCTTGCTCCCTTATCAAAGATTAGATTACCATATGTTTGGGGGGGGGATGTCAGTATACTCACCCTATTTCATTAGTCTGCAGCTCTACCTTCGTTCCAATACCATGCTGTTTTAATTATTACTGCATTGTGGCGGGGCTGAGCAATAGCAAGGTGGTAGGGCGTTTGCCTTGCCTGCAGTCAGCCCGGCCAAGCCAGTTCGATTCCTCTGCCCCTCTCGGAGAGCCAGGCAATCTAACGAGAGTATCTCACCTGCACGGCAAAGCCTGGCAAGCTACCCATGAGATATTGAATATGACAAACAAAAAAACAACAATTTTCATGACAGAGATGTTACTGGGACCACTGGGACAAATTGATGAACATTGGAAGGACAGTGCTACTCCCTGTTTTGTAGTAGAGTTTGAAGTTACGGAGGTTGATTCCTCCCATTGTCTTTTCCCTAGAATTGCTGTAGCTATTCATGGGAGCTTATTATTCCATATGAATTTCATTTCCATTTCCTTGAAGAATGTCATGGGTATCATTATAGGGATCACATGAATTTGTACAATGCTTTTGGAAGTATTGCCATTTTGACAATGTTAATTCTCTGGATCCATCAGCAGGGGATACCTTTCCATTTCCTCGTGTCTTCTTTTTATTTCCTGAAGTAGCGTTTTGTAGTTTTCTTTGTACAGGTCTTTTACTCCCTTAGTTAAGATGATTCCTAGGTACTTGATTTTCTGGGGCACAATTGTGAATGGGATTTTTTTTTCGTGTCTCTTTCTTCTCTCTCATTCTTTGCATATAGGAAAGCCATGGGCTTTTGAGTATTGACTTTATATCCTACAATGTTACTGTACAGATCTATTGTTTCTAGGAGTTTCTTAGTAGAGTTTTTAGGGTTCTCTAAGTATAGTATCATATCATCTGCGAATAGTGATAGCTTGATTTCTTCCTTTCCTTCCTGAATGCCCTTAATATATTTTTCTTGCCTAATCGCAATTGCAAGTACTTCCAGTACTATATTGAACAGCAGTGAAGAGAATGGGCATCCTTGTCTCGTCCCT
The DNA here is from genome assembly GCF_029834395.1 of Sorex fumeus. NCBI lineage: Eukaryota > Metazoa > Chordata > Mammalia > Eulipotyphla > Soricidae > Sorex > Sorex fumeus. Next base: position 3,113,151 of record NW_026606134.1, on the reverse strand, counting down.
GATCTTAGAGGGAAGGCTCTCAGTTTTTCTCCATTGAGGATGATGTTTTCCGTAGTAGTAGATGGCTCTAACTATATTGAGGAATGTCCCTTCTCTACCCATTTTGGCGGGGGTTTTCATCATAAACGGATGCTGGATCTTGTCAAATGCTTTCTTTGAATCTATTGATATGATCATATGGTTTTTAACTATTCTTTTGTGGATATGATGTATTTTGTTGATTGATTTCTGAATGTTAAACCATCCTTGCATTCTTGGAGTGAATACCACTTGGTTTTGGTGTATGATCTTAGTTTCAATTTCCTGGATGTTAATAGGTCTATTCAGGTATTCTAGGTCTTCTTGATTCAGCTTTGGGGGATTATAAGAATCCAGGAATGTATCCATTTCTTCTAGGTTCTCTTGTTCTGTGACATACAGACTTTCAAAGCAGTCTCTGATGATCTTTTGAATTTCTTTGGTTTCTTTTGTAATATCCACCTTCTCATTTCTGGTTCGGTTTATTAGGGTTCTCTCTCTCTTTCTTTCTTTGTAATACTTGCTAGTGGTTTATCAATCTTCTTTACTTTCTCAAAGAGCAAGCTCTTGGTTTCGTGATCTTTTGGATTGTTTTTAGGGTTTCCATGTCATTGATTTCTGCTCTAAGTTATATGATCTCTTTCCTTCTGCCTTGTGTGGGCTCCTTTTGTTGGTCCTATTCTAACATCTTGAGCTGTAAAGTCAAGTTGTTTATGTGGACCTTTACTTCTTTTGTGAGAAATTTTTTTAAGAGCTACAAATTTTCCCCTTAACACGGCTTTATCTGCATCCCATAGATTCCGGTATCTGATGTCTTCATTTTTATTTGTTTCCAGGTATCTTTTGATTTCATCTTTTACTTCCTTCTTGACCCACTCATTGTTCAACATTGAGTTGTTTAATTTCCAGGTGTTTGATTTGGTTCTCTGTTTCTGTGTGTGATTCACTTCTATTCTCAGTGCATCGTGGTCTGAAAAGATTGTTGATACTATTTCTATCTTTCTGATTCTTTTGAAGTTTGTTTTGTGTCCTAGCACATGGTCTATTTTGGAAAATATTTCATGTGCATGGAGAAGAATGTTTATTCTTTCTTTTGGGGGTGTAAAGCCCTGTATAGGTCTATTAGCCCTCTCTCTTCTATTTCATCCTTCAAAGCCAATGATTCCTTGCTGAGTTTTGTTCTTGTCGATCTATCCAGAGGTGATAAGGTGATGTTGAAGTCTCCGGCTTCTATTGTGTTGTTAGCAATGTCCTTAAAATATGTTAGCAGGTTTTTAAAAATATTTAGCTGTTCCCTCATTAGGTGCATATACATTTATGAGTGTGATTTCTTCCTATTGTATGTATCCTTTGATAAATAGAAAATGGCCTTTTTTGTCCCTTCTAATCTTTTTCAACCTGAAATCTATGTTGTCGGATACTAGTATGACCACCCCATCTTTTTTGACACAGCTGTTTTCTTGCAGGATTGTTTTCCATACTTCAACTTTGAGTCTGTGTTTGCTCTGACTGTTCAGATGAGTTTCTTGTAGGCAGGAGAATGTTGGGTTCTGTCACTGAATCCATTTTGCCATACTATGTCTCTTAATTGGTGAATATAGACCGTTGATGTTGAGAGAGATTATTGTTATGGGGTTTTGTGTCACCTTTCTGTAAGTGTCTGTTGTGCTTGTAGGGTTTGTCTTGTCTTATACTTGCCCCTCTAGCCCTTCTGTTAGGTTTGATTTTGAGTCTATGATGTTCCTGACCTGCTGTTTATCCAGAAAAAAGTGTACCATTCCTTTGAGTTTGAGTGAGAGTTTAGCTGGATAGAGTATTCTTGGTGAAGTGTTTATTTCAGTGAGTTTTTTCACTATATCCCACCATTACCTTCGGACTTGGAGGGTTTCCTCTGATAGGTCGGCTGTGAATCTAAGGGGTGCTCCTTTGTATGTGATTTTCTTCTTTGATTTTGCTGCTTGCAGAATTGTCTCTCTCTCCATGGCATCCATCATTCTAACTATGATATGTCTTGGAGTGTTTGTGTTAGGCACCCTTTTGGCTCCTTGAAACTGAATGGCTGCATTGTCCAGCTCTGGGAACTTTTCAGCAATGATTTTTTTAACTGTGGCTTTTTCTTTGGGATTGTTTCCCTGACCTTCTGGTACTCCAAAGATTCTTATGTTGTTCCTCTTGGAATCATCTCCTAGGACTCTGATTCACTCTAGAGCTACTTTGAGGTCTCTTGCCATTGTTTTTTGTTGCCTATATACTCATTCAGCTGATCTCCAGCTCACTGATTCTGTCTTCAGCAGTGGCCATTCTACTGTTGAGGGTACAGACTGAGTTTTTTATTTCATGTGCCGAGTCTTTTATTCTTGACATTACTGTGCATAGCTTTTCAATTTCTACTCTCATTTCTTCCTGTTTTTTCTTGTTTCTCTCATGTCTCACTGTTTAACTGAGTTCATTGAACATCTTCATTACTTCATATCTGAATTCTTTATCAGAGATCTCCCTTAGGTGAATAGCACCTACTGAGGCTTCTGACTCCTTTCATCTTCCTCTCCTTGTAGTGGGAATTTGCATTGTTTCTTCATGTTGGTGTGGAGGTATGGAGACTGAGATGTTACACGGGATTGCTGGGTATGAGTAAATTACCTGTGGCCATATGAGCGGCCACCACCACTTCTTCTCTGGCCAAGCCCACTTCTAAAGAGGCCACATCCACTTCTGAAGAGGTCACACCCACTTCTGAGGAGGCCACGTCCCCTATAGGTACCTGGTGTGTGTGTGTGTGGGGGGGGTGGGTAAAACCTGGGGAAGGAAGAAGACCAGGCATAGCTTTGGGAACAAACAGAAAGAGGCTCAAGGATGGTCCGCGTCCCAGGATCCTGGAGGATGCCTGGGACGTGTAAGTGGAGAAAGCCAAGTCTCTGGTGTAGCGTTTTGTAGTTTTCATTGTAGTGATCCTTTACCTCTTTCGTTAGGCTGATTCTGAGGTATTTGATTTTCTGGGGAACTATTGTGAACAGAATTATTTTTTCATGTCACTTTCCTCTGTCTCATTATATGTTTATAGGAAGGCCATTGATTTTGGGGCATTAATTTTAAGCCTGAGACTTTACCGTACAAGTCTATTGTTTCTTGGAATTTCTAGGTAGAGGATTTAGGATTATTGAGATATAGTATCATATAATATGTGAATAGTGAAAGCTTGATTTCTTCCTTTCCTATCTGGATATGTTTAATGTCTTTAAATCACCTAATCACTATTGCAAGTACTTCCAGTACTATATTGAACAGAAGTGGTGATATTGGGCACCCTTGTTTTGTCCCTGATCTTAGAGTAAAGGCCCTTAGTTTTTCCCCATTGAGAAAACCCATGCTTGCCATGGTTTTTTCGTAGTTAGCTCTGAATATCTTGAGGAAAATACCTTCAAAATCCATTTTGATTAGAGTTTTAATCAGAAACGTGTGCTGGATCTTGTCAAAAGCTTTATCTGCATCTATTGATATGATCATATGGTTTTTATCTTTACTTTTGTTGATATGATGGACTATGTTGATGGATTTCCAAACGTTAAACTATCCTTTCATCCTCAGAATGAATCCAACTTGGTAGTTGTGTATGATCTTTTTGATTAGTTGGATTCTGTTTGCTAATATTTTGTCAAGAATCTTCATATCCATCTTCATCAGAGATATTGGCCTATAGTTTTCTTTGTTGGTGGTATCTTTGTTTGCTTTTGGTATTATGGAGATATGTGCCTCAGATATGCTGTTTGGGAGAGTTCCTGGTTTTTTTTCCATTTCCTGGAAAAGCTTGAGGAGAACTGGCAACAGTTCTACTTTAAATGTTTGGAAGAATTCCCTAGTGAATCCATCTGTGCCTAGGCTTTTGGTTTTGGGAAGACTTGATTACAGTTTCAATTTCCTTGACATAAATGGGCCTATTCGGGTATCCCAAGTCCTCTTTGTTCAATCTTGGGAGATTATAGGAATCCAGGAATTTATCCGTTTCTTCTAGGTTATCTTGTTTCATGGCATACATGCTCTCAAAGTTGTCTCTGATGATCTTTTTAATCTCATTGTTTTTTGTTGTGATGTCCCTTTTTCATTTCTGATTCGATTTATTAGGGTTCTCTCTCTCTTTCTTTGTGAGTCTTGCTAGTGGTTTATCAATCTTGTTTATTTTCTCAAAGAACAAGCTCTTGGTTTCATTGACATTTTGGATTGTTTTTTGTGTTTCCATGTTGTTAATTTCTGCTCTAAATTTTGTAATTTCTTTCCCTTGGCCAAATTTGTGTTGCATTTGTTGATCTTTTTCTATGATCTTGAGCTGTTATCTATGCACGCCCTTTCTTCCTTCCTTAAGAATACTTGCAAAGCTAAACATTTTCCTCTTAACATGGCTTTAGCTGCATTCCATAGATTCTGGTAACTCGTGTCTTTATTCTCATTTGTTTCCAGGTATCTTTTGATTTCATCCTTGACTTCCTTCCTGACCCACTCTCTGTTCAACATTGGGTTGTTTAATGTCCAAGTGTTTTATTTGGTTCTCTGTGTCTGTATGTGATTCACTTCTATTCTCAGTGCATAGTGGTCTGAAAAGATTGTTGATACTATTTCTATCTTCCTGATTCTATTGAGGTTTGTTTTATGGTATAGCACGTGGTCAATTTTGGAAAATGTTTTGTGTGCACTGGAGAAAAAAAGTGTATTCTTTCTTTTTGGGGTGTAAAGCCCTGTATAGGTGTATTAACCCTTCCTCTTCTATTTCTTCCTTTAAAGCCAATGTTTCCTTGCTGAGTTTTGTTCTTGTTGATCTATCCAGAAGTGATAAAGCGGTGTTGTAGTCTCTGATAACTATTGTGTTTCTAGCAATTATCCTCCTTAAAAACTGTTAGCAGTTGTTTTAAGTATTTAGCCGTTCCCTCATTAGACGCATATACATTTAAGAGTGTGATTTCTTCCTGTTGTATGTATCCTTTGATAAATAAAAAATGGCTTTTGCTGTCCCTTCTAATCTTTCTCAACCTGGATTCTATGTTGTCGGATATTAGTATGACCAACCCAGCTTTTTTGAGGGAGCTGTTTGCTTGCAGAAATGTTTTCCATCCTTCAAGTTTAAGTCTGTGTTTGCTCTTACTGTTCTGATGAGTTTCTTATAGGCAGCAGAATACGAGTTCTGTCACTGAATCCATTCTTCCTTTCTGTGTCTCTTGATTTGTGCATTTATACCATTGACATGGAGAGAGATTATTGTCATGGGGTTTTGTGCCATCCTTCTGTAGGGGTTGGCTGGGCTTATTAGTGTTTTCCTTCTTATCTTATAGGAGCTCCTTTAATACGTCTTTTAGGTTTGGTTTTGAGTTTATAAAGTTCATGAGCAGTCGTTTATCTATAAAATGGTGTATCATTCCTTCAAGTTTGAGTGAGAATTTGGCTAGTTAAAGTATTCTTAGTCAGGCATTCATTTCAGTGAGTTTTTTCCATTATATCTCACCATTGTCTTCGGTCTTGGAGAGTTTCCTATGATAGGTCTTCTGTAAATCCAAGGTTTGGTCCTTTGTATGTGATTTCCTTCTTTGACCTTGCTGATTGCAGTATTGTGTCTATTCACAGCATCCATCATTCTGAGTATGATATGCCTTGGAGTGTTTTTATTAGGGTCTCTTACAGCTGGCACCCTTCTGGTTTCTTGGATCTGGATATCTGCATTCTTTAACTCTGGGAACTTTTCAACAATGAATTCTTTTACTGTGGCTTTTTCATTGGGGTTGTCTCCCTGTCCTTTGATACTCCAATGATTTTAATGTTGTATCTCTTGGTGTCATCCCCTACGTCTCTGATTTGCCTTAGAGCAATTTTGAGATCCTTTCCCATTGTTTGTTTTTTCTTATGCGATTTCTATTGCTCATCTTCAAGCTCACTGATCCTGTTTTCGGCTGTAGTCATTCTACTGCAGAGGGCACCCATTGAGTTTTTAATTTCACCTACCGAATCCTTTATTTGTGACACTTCTTTTCGTAGCTTTTTATTTCTGCTCTTATTTCTTCTGCATTTTCTCAACTATCCATTCCACTGTTTCTTTCATTTCTTCCTTTAGTTTTCTGAATGTTTCCTCCATTGATTCTTTCAATAGTTCCTTGAACATCCTCAGTATTTCATTCTCTGAATTCTTTATCGGAGTGAACATATTTGTGGGTAACCCCTGTTGAGGATTCGGGACTCTTTTCTTCAACCTCTCCTTCTAGTGGAGATTTATGCTGTTTCTTCATGCTGTTATGGTTGTCTAGAGGTAAAAACTTGGATTTCACTACACTTTTCCCTCTTATCACGGGAAAGGATTCTGAATAAGGACGGTCAATGGTGGTCACCCTTCTCTCCTTCTAGAATCTGTCTTCCTCTCAGGCATAATTCTGTGGCCTATATCGAGCATCTAGTGAAGTGTTGGAGGAAGTGTTCTTTTATATTGGGCTTGTACAGCTTCTTGAATGCTGGTCTATTGTTGGAACTGGAGGACAGTGGATTACTGTTGTATTGTGGTTGAGGCAGCCAGAACTTTTTCCACAGAATTAGGTGATAAAGGCTGGGATGTGAGTCAAGAGTCCTGGGAGTGGGGAATATAACTGCGTGAGCAGTAGCCTGCCACACAGAAGGCCACGCCCACTTTTGAGGAGGCCATTCCCCCTACGGGAGAGGCCACACCCCCAGCCAGTTCCAGGGACTCTTGACCTAGGAACCTGCAGAGGAGGGATGAGGTGGGCAGGCGGTCCAACGGAACTCAGGGGGGTGTTCCCCAGTCTCCTCTGGCAGCCCACAAGGAAAGATGAATATATGCGGGGCGCAGGAAAGGGACATGCTCCCTGGTTTCCCGGGGAACCTGGAGAGGAGGATGGCGCTGCCCTAGCATAACCTTAGAACTATGCAAATCCCATGAGGTTAATAGACCTCATGGAGTGAAGAGAGGATCACTTGACTCCTGTGGCATCCTTCTCCAATCCCTCATTCCCAATCAATGCAAAAGAGAAACAAAGACAACAGAGATTGAGAGGAGAATGCTAGCAGGTATCTGATGAATACTTAAAATCATGAAACATTAAACAGACTGTCACAGTCCAAAAAGACTGTGGGATCCAGAGCGATAGTTCAGCCTGTACAGTGTTTCACTTGCATGCAGCACATCCCCAGCACCATATATGGTCTCTGAAACCCGCCAGGATGATGATTGAGCCAGCAGTAAGCAGTAAGCCTTGAGCACCTTTTCCATTATTCTAAATACTGATAAAAGCAAACAGTTCATTAAAAAGTTTGAAAGCATTAAAAATAAAATTGTTAGGTATCACAGTATCACGGTCCTCCCATTGTTCATTGATTTGCTCGAGCAGGCCCAGTAACGTCTCCCTCATGAGACTTGTTGTTACTGTGTTTGACATATCAAATACGTCACGGCTAGCTTGCCAGACTCTGCCGTGAGGGCGAGATACTCTCAGTAGCTTGCCGGGCTCTCCAAGAGGGGCGGAGGAATCGAACTCGGATCGGCCATGTTGGCCGCTTGTAAGGCAAACGCCCTACCACTGTGCTATTCATGGGAGTAAACAGTGAAAGACATAAAAGTTTAAGATATCTTGTGTGAAGCGTAATTTTCTTTCTTTCTTTCTTTCTTTCTTTCTGTCTTTCTCTCTCTTTCTTCCTTCCTTCCTTCCTTCCTTCCTTCCTTCCTTCCTTTCTTTCTTTCTTCCTTTCCTTCTTTTCTTCTTTCCTCATTTTCTTTTCTCCCTCTTCCCTCCATTCCTCCCTGGGATCTCTTCTTTGACCTTGTGTAAATTTTGAACACCTCCTTCACATATTGAGCTGATTATCCATGTCAGTGGCCATGACTTTAACTAATATAGACAGGTTCAAGGATGTAAAAGTAAAAGTGAGATGAAGGAGAAATATGGATTTTATCTTTGAAATAGGTGACAAAAAGTTCTACCACGTGAGAACTTATTTCCAAGACCTTGGGTATCACTAGATAGAAATACATACTTGGGTGGAAAAAATATATAAAAAATAAAAAACATGTGTCAGTGAGGAGCTATGAATTGATAATTTATATCTTCAGGGATTTAGAAAAATAACAAAACTAGCCAAGGAGGCTGCATTTCATTCATTTAATGAAAGTGCAATAATCACTGAGTTATGTTTATTTTTGTGTGACTAGGCTAACAAAATGAGAGTATGAATAAATGAAAAAATGAATAGACTTAGAAGAAAATACAAAATTATTTGTAACTTTTACTTCAAACTTTTGAAAAAAATCAAATCAGGAGTTATTCCTTACTTCTCAACTTCTTGAATGCAAATGAGACAGCCAGAAGTCTGCAAAGTCAGGGGTAATAGGAAGAGAGAGACTAATAATTAGAAAGCAGCTGATAATTGAAAAATATTTTTTAAAGTTTCAGTATGAGTTTGTTTGTTTTCAATTTTCTCTAATACTCCAAATATCTTACATGCAATTTATATATATGTATGTATGTATATATACACACATCATATAGATATAGAGGTGCGTGCATACACACACATACACACACACAAACACACACATTTCTATAGCAAAAAGTCCAAAAAATCTATTTTAAATGTCTATGTGCATTAAGAAATTCTATGTTCTGGACATTTAGGAAAATATCACAAAAATTGGAAAAACTGCATCAGTAGATTTTAAAAGTTTCATGATGGGGAGATTGGATGGGAGAAGGAGGCTTGGAGAGATAGTGGGAAGAAACAGACAATTTGGTGGAGGGTATAACATGAAATGTATGTATGAAACCTTATTATTATAGCATTATAAATAATGGTGAGTGAAAATCTTAAAAATGTTTTAAAAATAAAGTGTTTTCACTTGCATTGCATTAGTTAATGCTCACCATTAGGCAACTATGGGCCAATTCCATCACTTCTGTTTTCCAGATAAAGAAATTCAAGCTGAGAGAGGTTAAGTGACTTGTTCAGAGTAACAAGGCAAGTTACTAAGTCTTTTAAATCTGTGTTTAGAAATTTCTTCACTGTGCCCTGCTGTTAATACCTCCATGTAAATTAATTTTAATTAGCACTTCCTTCCCAGGGCTATTGGCTTTTAAAAGAACAGCGACTAAATGGACTCATTCATTAAGATTGGAATTTAAGGCCTTATAACCTTGAGTAAGTAGATATTTAGAGGAAGCAAATGCAGATTCTGGGTGTCCCACAAATCATGTAAAATTTAGATGAATAATACTGTCCTGCATGTAAGGTTTATTTTAATGACAAAACTTATCTCTGTTCTTGCCCTGCTAGCAATATTATGCATATTTATATTCTTAAAACATTTAAGAATCTTTTCTGGCTTCAATAATTGCAAGTCAGGTCATCAGTTCTTCAAACCTATGTTTACCCTTGAACACACTGTATCACTTAACTCTATTGACTCTGGAAAAATCCTTGTTCTTTCTTTAACAACTTTCCTTTTCTTTCTCTCCCCTCACATATTTCTAAATAAGATTGGCTTAATAAAAAACTATCTTCTTCACTAAAAAAAAAATTAAAAACTCTTTTGAGTCAAAGCAGTAGTCAAAATACAATGATCTAAAGGACAATGGGTATGGTTTGGATTCCGAAAAAAACTCTTGTAATTCCATGATAGTTCTACTACTATATCTTTCATCTGAAAAGTTAAATCAATATATAAACTTGATAATTTTGATATTCATAATTCCTTGTGTCAGTCACTTAGACATCATTTTGTGGACTTTCCAAAAGTTTGTTTATAATGTGGAAAAACGTGAGTTTTTTTTTCTATTATTATTGAAACTTACTTGCCACAGACTGGTTTGAAGAATGTTATGAAGGGAGTGATTCTAAAAGGAATTAAAATTCAGGATTTAGTATTTCTGTATAATAGAAATAAGACTGGAGCGATAAGACAGGGGTAGGGCGTTTGCCTTGCAAGCAGCCGGCCTGGCTGACCCGGGTTCAATTTCTCCACCCCTCTCGGAGAGCTCGGCAAGCTACTGAGAGTATCTCAACCACATGGCAAAGCCTGGCAAGCTCCCCAATGTGCCAAACAAGTAACAACAAGTCTCACGATAGAGACGTTACTGGGCCCGCATGAGCAAATCGATGAACAATGGGAGGACAGTGCTACAGTGCTACAAATAGGTCAAAAGCAAATAACGGCCATACTGCTGGGATTCAACAGTTTAGTTGCCAAAATAGTCTGTGCTAAGAACAAATAAGCATTGAAAATGGGTGATGGTAATGGGCTCATAATTGTGATGCTCATGAATACTCTCTTATATCAGACTTGCCAAAAAAGGAAAATGCCACTGAAGTTATTTAAAAAGCGTACACACACATGAAACCTTACATCAAAGGACCTCACACTGATTGGACATAGTCTTTGCTACTAATCAGGCTTGCAACCTTGGAACATTATTCAAATCCAAGTTTCAGTATCCTCATTTAAAAACAAAGTACATTAGATTTGAAACATGTATCATTTATCCTTGATAGATGACATATCTCATTTAAAAAGTTACTTACCAAAAAAGGCACTTACATATAGCTACTTACTAGCATAATACTAGTACTAAAATAGGTACATACATACAGGCACTTACTAGCATAACACTGTGTTATATTTTGAAATAAAAGATCATTATTATTTCTGAATTTTATTTCTGATCACCGTTCAAGGCCAGGGAAAAATTCATTCACAGGAGAAAGAACACAGCAGGGACCCCAGACACATATTACACAAATATAAATATGTACTCTCTATTAATTAGCATGGACAAATAACTAACTCCTTTGTGCTTCCACTTTTCCAGCATCTCAGTTTTCTCAGCTATAAAAATGGATTTGATATTATATCTCCAGCTTTCATATTAAAATAATATGCATGTTGCTTTGAGAAAGCATTGTATGCATTGAAAATTGTATATAAAATTTAGGAACTAAAGTAAATAACATAAAATGGTGTAAGTGGTACAACAGAGGCATATGACCTTGGCTTTCAGCTGGGGAGGTTTTCTCCACCAGGACACATTTGACAATGATATTCAGAGATGCAGATGACTGTCAAACCTAGAGGATGCTTACTGCATCTGGTAAGTCAAAGTTAACATAATCTTCAATAGATAGGACAAGACCTGCAGTAAATAGTTATCCAGCCCAATGTCAACAAGTGAAAAGTTTGAGAAGTGCTATTATATCCTAAATAATAAGGTAGCACCAGGGATCAAGGAGTTGGCTCTTTACATATTTATAAGAAGCAATTAGGAATGATGAAGGTGAGGAGGTATGTTAGGAAGACATGAGGTGGGTCATAGTAGGCCTAATGCATTGAGGTGAGTGCCAGCTGTGACGTATAGACCTGGGAATCCAGCACTGACTAAATTACTTTCTACCATAATTTAAGCTCAAAGTCAATGGCAAAAGTTGTGTTCTTCAATTCATACTTTGCATTATACAAAATGAATATTATTAAACCTATTACACAAAGAAAAGGATATGAGAGCACAGATGAATGTTAGGATCTGCCAAGGATGACACAGTTTGTGATTTTAAAATAGCGTTGCTTCAATTTATTATGTAAATTGTGCTTATATAGATTACATAATATAATAAAGGATGCAACATATGCAAATGTAAATGACAGTTTATAAAACACACGAATAAATAAAGAGAAATAGTGTTCAAATGAAATTCATAGATCTTCGGCAAGCAAAAGGTAATAATGCAAGGTATGAAAAAATCCCTTGGTCTTCATAAAGCCAGCAAAGCAAAGAATTTGACCCTGTCCTCCTCCTAAATCAAAGAAAGGAAGAAAGCATCATTTAGTACTTATATACTGTGGTCTGATAAAAGGCAATCAACTGCAAGTATTCAAGAGGTGGCAAATATCCCCCAAGAACTCTCTTCTAAAAGAAGTTTATCTTCGGGGAGGCTTAAGGGAAGAGAACGGCTGCTAAGCAAGCATTCCAGGCTGCATGTTCAGCAGCAGATTTAGGCTGTTCTGCTCAGTAATTAAACCTGGAGTCATTTGGAGGCTGGGAGCATTTCCTAACTTTTGCTCATTTTGACCTTAAAAATGGTGTGATGATATATGGAATTTAATCAACATATGACAACTAGACATTTCTGTAACAGTCGTGCTTGCTATGTTGGCTCACTCAGCTGAAAAGCCTGAAGCAATGATTAGAGTCTGTTGCTAAGAATTAAGCCACTGATTTATGGATGGAAAGAAGGGCCCTCAGAGATGAGGGCCACTCCCCTCAGCGGCACAGCCAAAGGTCCAACTCCCCATCCCTTTCCAACCAAGGAAAATGTTTTAATTATGACTTCAACAACTGCTCGGGACAAACCCAGAAATAGATTGCCATGGGAATTCCTTTCTCTAAAAGGGATGGCAAGAGTTTACCATTAATATATGTCAAGTGTGTGTTTTGCTTATATCTGGGGTCCCATTGCCTAAAGGGAAAAAGACAGCATGAAATTACTTTCCCAGTGATTTTTTTTTCCAATGGTGAACTTTTTCATGGAGTCAACCACTATGATGGGAGCATCTAAATTGAACTGGATTCCTTTCTAACTAGTTTTATATTTTTAATATAAAATATTAAAAGACACATTACTGACCTGTTACTTAGATTCATAGGTTAATCATAAACTGTTACTGACCATGTGTTAGGTAAACATTGCATAGTGCAAGTGTCAAAACAATAGTCTTTTGAAAGTACTTACTGTGATCTGGTATTTGTACTGACGTCACACAGTAGGCAGAAATACAGAATTTCCCTGACACAGATATTTTGTTGTGTTTGTTCGTGTATTTTTCTTGGTTTTTTTCTTTTTTTTGGCATTGTTGGATTGACTGAATGAATTCTCCTTTCCTTCTGCAGGTTCCCTTTTCTATAGTCAACTGACATTTCAGCTTTTTTTCTGTAGATTACCGGGTCTTAAATATCTTTGCTCAACACAAAGCTGCTATAAGCCAGAGACAGAACTTACAAAAGCAGGAAGTAAACTTAGCCCTAAAGCCACTGGACACCAGAGCAATTCATATCTGCTCAGATATTTGATTTAACATCTCCACAAGCACACACCAACATGGAAAGTCTGACAGATATGCCCTCTTTCCTCCCAGAAGTCAAGCGCCTCAGCAGTGTGGTTTGGTTGAAAAATAAAAATAAAACCTTAATGTGTTCCAAATATCTGTTGGTTTTTATCAGCAGTGCCGTAGGAGGGTACTGCATCTCCAGTCACACTCGCTGCACAATCACACACACACACACACACACACACCTATTCACACACATGCACAAGCACTCACACACACATTCACAGTCACACACACACAGTCACACACTCAAACACACGAACACACATTCATACACACACACTCACAACCACACTTTCCCTTTGTTCCCTCCACTCTGTCCCTCGGAATCTCTAAATAAAAGATGTCACAGAAAATTGAGCTCCCTCTGCCTTCAACAGGAGCTCTGGCTGCTGTCTTCTGCAAAGCAAAGGTCACCCGCTGCTCGCCCTGTAAAGGAAGTTCCGAGAGAGAGAGGAGCAGGAGGTCCTGTCTGAGATGCAGCCCAGGGGATCAGCGTATGAAAAAGAACATAGAAGGTGGCCTGGAAGAGATCATTGTTTCCACACTTGAAAGGAGCGGTCAGGCAAGTTGGAGTTGTCAATCTGACAGGTTTCAACTCCTGGAAAACCAGGTGCATCAAAGGCAACTTGAGGAATCCTAAGGTCCTGGGAGGGCAGAGTAGGAAGGGGGTGGTTGGGTAGGGGGATGGGGCGTTGCCTCTGGTCTCCGCAGTCCAAGTGCAGAGCTGCATTTTCTCATGTGCCTTTTGGCCATTTGTATTTCTCTTTTGAGAAAACTTCTGTTCATTTCTTCTCCCCATTTTTTGATGGGGTTGGGTTTTATTTTCTTGTACAATTCTACTAGTGTCTTGTATATCCTGGATATTAATCCCTAATCAAATGGGCATTGGGTAAATATTCTTTCCCATTCTGTGGGCTCTTTCTGTATTTTGGTCACTGTTTCTTTTGAAGTGCAGAAGCTTCTTAGTTTGATGTAGTCCCATTGGTTTATGTTTGCTTCCACTTGCACGGTAAGTGCTGTTTCATCCTTAAAGATGTTTTTAGCTTCAATGTCGTGGAGAGTTCTGCCTACATTTTTCTCTATGTACCTTATAGATTCTTGTCTGATATTGAGGTCTTTAATAAACTTTGTTCTGACTTTTGTGCCTGTCATTAGACAAAGGTCCACATCCCTAGCAATCAGGGAGATGCAAATCAAAACAACAATGAAATATCATCTCACACCACAGAGACTGGTACACATTCAAAAGAACAAAAGCAACTAGTGCTGGCGTGGATGTGAGGAAAAAGGGACACTCTTTCACTGTTGATGGGAATGCCCACTAGTCCAGCCTTTCTAGAAAACAATATGGACAGTTCTTCAAAAACTAGAAATTAAGCTTCCATATGATCCCACAATACCACTTCTACGAATATATACTGAGGATGAAAAATAGCACATTAGAAATTACATCTGTACCTATATGTTCATTGCAGCACTATTCACAGTAGCCAAAATCTGGACACAACCCAAGTGCCCTGGAACAGATGACTGATTAAAGAAACTTTGGTACATCTACACAATGGAAGAGTCTCCTGTCCCCACAACTGGCTGTCCTCACTGGAGCCCTTGGAGAGGTGTCGGTTGAGTTTCCCTCCCCACCCCGAGCAGAGCCGCAGCAGTTGAATACCTCCAGAACCAGCCACAACCATACTAAGACCACTCTCCACACGCATGAAGGTACCAGCAGAGGAACAAAGGCATGTGCGTCCCAGGGTGGAGATCTCCAAGCCTGCTCAGATTGGGGCTGAGCATCTTCCACTCAGATCCTCCATCTTCCAGAAGGTGAGAGTCACACCCACCAACTGCCCCCTGGTGCTGTGCAATCCCATCAATGGCCAAGACCCAGAGACTATAAAACCCAGATCCTGGAAGTGCACGGCCGCATTCACGGCTGTGTGACATCTTATTATCTCATTCTTGCTTTGGATAACCTGGCAGGCTACCGAATGTAACCTGCCCACATGCCAGAGTCTGGCAAACTCCCTGTGGTGTACCCAATATACCAGTAACAATGATGGGTCTTATTCTCCTAACCCTGAAAGAACCTTGAATGTGGAACTTTTTAGAATCTCAGGGCTAGGTCGAAGGAGATGTTACTGGTGCCTGCTCGAGGCAATCGACGAACAACAGGATGATCGTGATCATGACATAATGGAATACTATGCAGCTGTCAGGAGAGATGAAGTCATGAACTTTGCTTATAAATGGATAGACATAGAGAGTACCATGCTAAGTGAAATGAGTCAGAAAGAGAGGGACAGGCATAGAAGGACTGCACTCATTGTGGACTATGAAACAACATAACATGAGGCTGACACCTAAGGATAGTAGATACACAGGGCAGATAGATTGCTCCATAGCTGGAAGCCTGCCTCATGAGCAAAGGGGAGAAGGCAGCTGGAATAGAGAAGGGATCACTAAGAAAAAGATGGCTCGAGGAATCGGTTGGGATGGGAGATATATGCAGAAAGTAGATAAAGGACCAAACATGATAACCTTTCAGGGGCTGTATTGCAAACCATATGCCCAAAAGTAGAGAGAGATTATGGGGAATCATGTCTGCCATGGAGGCAGGGGGAGGGTGGGAAAGGGGGGGATATACAGGGGATATTGGTGGTGGGGAATGTGCACTGGTGGAGTGAGGGGTGTTTGATCATTGTGTGATTGTAACTCAAACATGAAAGCTTGTAACTATCTCATGGTGATTCACTAAAATTTTTAAAAAAGAAAAATGCAGAGCTGCTCCTGCTGCCGCTGTAGCACACTCAAAAATCAAAGGACATGTGTTTGTTTTCAGTGGCAGGGAAATTCAAAATAGCCTTGCTCTTCTCTTTTACTTCTGAGGTTTGGAGAGGCCTTCCTTTCTTAGATGCACAGATAAATCTCTGAAGATGCTTACTAGACAGACAGGCTTCATCTCGGCAGGCTCAAGAATACTGACTTCTATTTGAAAAGTTTTGACAGATAAATAACTCTGGGATGATGTCCCAGGCTAACTAGCATCAACTCTTTCCTACTACTGGCAGTAAAATATTTGACCCTGGAGGCCAAGGTTCTGACCATGAGAAAGTGGCATTGTCATCACCAACTGAAGACTAGAGTGATTAGTTCTAGAACACTCCTTGCAAGCCTTTAGCTCCTGGAAGAATGTCACTGGAATTTGCAACTCAGTATATCTCTGTAAGGAACAGATGCATTCATATTACTTTTAAAAGCTTGTCAACATAAAACGAGGCCTTTGTACACTGTAGGACTAAGAGAAAAGGCAGGAAGAGAGAAAAAATTAAATATGAAGTTGTTAGCATATACAAGGTTAAGTACATCTAAAATGTAGATTACAGAATCTAACATAAAATCAATGTTCATATGAGTTTATCAGCACTACAGAGCTTTCTGCCATCAAACAAATCTTTCATTTACCTTGTTTTTAAAACCATCTTCATCATCGGTTCCAGTAGACAAGTTCCTGCCATGTGCTAGAAAAGGTACGTGCAAGAAAACCATAAAAACTCCTGCTATAAAGCTGATAAAGTCAAGGCACAGTTGAAATAACTTGCTGAAACTACAATAAATCTTTGAGCACAGGCCTGTCTGATACTAAGGAAAGTGGTAACAAAAAAGTAGAAATATTGTCACGGAGTTCAGAGCTGTTCTATTACTATTTTTAATCCATGTCTTATACCTGCTAAGTTTTTGCTGTTCTACTTTCTGTGTGTGTTCTACAAGGAAAACAGTGCAATTTGCATATGTGATTTAAATTGAAATAAAAAAAAGCATAACAAACTGAAATGCAAACATTTTAATGCTTTTTTAAAAAAATTACATATCTTTTTTTTCTATGAATACTAACAGTGAAGGTTTCCGAAGAAGTTCCCTTCCCTTCACTCTTCAGGACCCAGCCTTCAGTTCCTGTGGAATTGTGGAATGTACTTAAGTTTCCAGATCTGACAGTGAATCACCAAGACTCATGATTTGATCCTTGCACTTACTCCATTTTTTCTTATTTGGAAATTGCCAGCATGTGCTATACTAAAGTCTAAGAAAAAAATTACATCCTCCAATGTAAAGGGTATGTGGTAGTTAATTTTAGAGTAAACACAGTCAACTGAGAGTAGAGCAGAAGGTGGCAGATATGCCCGTCAGGCTGGAGCAATAGCATAGCAGTAGGGCGTTTGCTTTTCCACAGCCAGCCCGGCGATGCCGGGTTCGATTCCTCCGCCCCCTCAGAGAGCCCAGCAAGCTACCAAGAGTATCTCACCCGAGCAGCAAAGCCTGGCAAGCTACCCGTGACATATTTGATATGCCAAACACAGTAACAGCAAGTCTCAAAATGGAGATGTTACTGTGCTCGCTCGAGCAAATTGATGAACGATGGGAGAACAGTGTTTGTTTGTTTGTTGTTTGAGTTAGAAGCAAAGATTCTTAATATGGGAGAAAGTGTTGGCTCTGCATATTGACATATTTTCATCTACCTTTGTACAAAATCACAACTCAAATGTCTCACGGCCAAGTCAGCAATGTAATGTCTGGGTCTATTAGAATCTTAGTTTACCTTTCTTTATTTTATTTTTGAAATGTAAGAATCTGATAGAATAAAAACACCTATCTATGAAGATTTTTTTTTCTTTTTGGTCACACCAGGTGATACATAGGGGTTACTCCTAGCTCTGCACTCAGGAATTACTCCTGGCAGTGCTCAGGGGACCATATGGAATGCTGGGAATCAAACTCAGGTCAGCTGCGTGCAAGTTAAATGCCCTACCCACTGCATTATTGCCCCAGCCTCATGTATATGAATGTTAAATGAGGTAATTGATGGTAAATTTTTAGCATGATGCTTGAATGTTCAATAAGTGATATTCAACACCATCATTGCTGTTGTTTTTTATGATTGCTACCACTGTGGTGGTAAATGTCATTGTCCTCCTGTTGTTCATCGATTTGCTCGAGTGGACCCAGTAACGTCTCCATTGTGAGACTTGTTGTTACTGTGCTTGGCATATCGAATACGTCACAGGTAGCTTACCAAGCTTTGCCGTGAGGATGAGATACTCTCAGTAGCTTGCCGGGCTCTCTGAAAAGGGGCAGAGAAGTCGAACTGTTAGGGCACGACTCTGGATCTCTGAACGCAAGCAAGGACCATGCAGGAATACATCAGCAAGCAGGTAGTTTATTGAGCTGGCTAGCCAAGTTCAAGCCCTCAGGCAAGACCCCGAACTTCTTCAAAGGGGATCTTATATAGACCTTTACTGGCCTTTACAGCAAAGCCCGCACATTTCATAGCCAATAGACTTGTAACAATATAAACTTACTTAACCAATCCATTTAAAAGTACATCACTCCTTAGCCTGTAGATTCAAAGATCAGCATTTACTTTACGTACACAGGCATTGTGGCTAGTGGGTATCTGGTAACTCAGACATTTGGTTATCTTCTATGTTTACCTGGCTCCCTTTGATTCTCAGTTCCTGGCTTCTGCATTCCGATGGAGGCAGATAAGGGAAAAGTTCCTAACAGAGGTATCAAGAAAGGGCCAATAAATGGTTTCAGAATTTACATCCCAATAAGGAAGAGTCAATGAATGGAGACAGAATTTACATCTCAAGGCTTTACCAGGGAGGGCACAGGTAAGGAAGAGTTACTAAAGTTACTAATTAGCAGACTTTAGCTCTGGAATTTCCCTTGGGGTCCCAAGGGACCTTACAGAACACAGGTGGGCCCAGTCAGAAGCATGTAAGGCAAATGTCCTACCTGCTATGCTATTGCTAATAGATAATGATCTATTATCAGTCCTAAATACCCTACCAAAGTATCAAACAATTATGTTTCCTAAATCAGTTGTTTGTTTATCCAATTATATTAGTTTTCTAAAAAGTAGTGGAACCATCTGGTAAACTTCATAGTGTATAATAAACCACACAGATTTTACATTTTCTCTAGGTAAATCAATCATCACTATATCTCTTCTGACATAAGTCATTGGATAAATCAGAGATCCATCAGGAACTTAATATATCAGATCAAGACTTAATCCCACCTCTAAATTCAGTTTCCTTCTTTTTAAAACGGAATTCATAATAACTACCTCAAAAGAGGTTGCATTGATCAAACACACAGTCACAAGCAAATAAAACTTACACTTCTGAGTTCTTATCTAACCAGTGTTACACACTAGTCCAAGCATTTTTTTTTAAGTATTAACTAATTTAATCTTCACAACTACTCTATCTGGCACATGCTATTTTAAACCTACATTTGTAAGTGCTAAATAAATAGCAATTTTAGTTATTTAGACCAAACTGATATCTTCACACTGCTTGGCATTTATTTTCAGAGACAAAGCCTTTCAAAGCTTCTCTTTCTGGGAGTCATTTAAAATGCCACATTATCTGTCCAGGTTCCCTATAGCCTGTCTTGCCTGGAGGCTCCAAGCAGAGTGTGGGAGAATTTACCAGGGAGAAAAACCCATTTAGTTTTACCTGGGTGACAGCAATTATGCAGAATGACAAAAGGAGCAGTTAAGTTACAAGTTAAGGGTAATAATTCCCTCTCCCCAGGGACTGTCACTCAGAAAGCCTTGAGAAAAAAATAACAGTAAAAAACAATGGGAGGCTCCATTGTTCACAGCCCTGTCCCCAGAATGCCATGGTGCTCTAAAATCCAAAAAGACTCCAAGAGCAGTGTGCTGTCCTTCAGCAAGCATTCCACACACATATGCTCCACCTCAAGTTGTCATTCTGAGACTAGCCATGGAATTGTCATCCAGTCATCTCCATTACACATAGTGACTCCACAGTAATGGTGTTAAGAGTTTCCCAAATAGATCTTTGCCACCAAAACACATGAACTAAGGAGTAGGAGACTGACTTATCCAATATGTGTATGGAGATGGAGAAGAGAGGGCAAGTAACATCGTAATATGTGGCATGTGCCAAGACAAATGGAAATTATTAGGACTTTTGCACCGTAGAGAGCCCACCTAAAATATATGTACCAATGAAACAAAATAAATTTTGAATGCACATGTGTTCAGAAGTTAAGGCGTTTTGTATTTATTTCTAGCCAGGACTTTTGACTCTTGATTTTACTTGCTGTTTTCTGTCATTTTAAAAATACCATTGTACTTGCTCACAGTAAGTTGGTTTCACGGTGACATATGCATTGCTAGAAATCTATGGCAACAAATAAATATGAGAGATTGAATTTCTGAGAGCTTATTATGACCTATTTTGTGCCAGGTCATATAATAACACAAACCTTACAGCAAAAAACATTTAGAATATTGTGGTGTCAGCTTGCCTGGGTTCAAATTCCTTTCCTTCCACTTCTTAGCTATATGACTTCTGCCAAACTTTATATGCCTTCATTTCTAGAATAATAAGTGGGCATACCTCTTGCCTGTAACCCATGTGATTATTAATAAGTTAATAACACTATCGTCCCATTGTTCATCGATCTGCTTGGGTGGGCGCCAGTACCGTCTCCATTTATCCCTGTCACGTGCTAGTGTAGCACAATGGCATATTGGGGGCTCCTTCAGGGTCAGGGGAATGAGGACCATCATCATTACTGTTTTTGGCATATTAAGTCGCCACAGGTAGCTTGCCAGGCTCTGCCATAAGTTGATATGGTACAAGTCAAATGTTTCAGTTTCTGAGTATGAGAACTGCTGGATGAACAATAGGTCTTACTGTGACTGACACAGGATATTTTAAAGATGCTTCACTAGTTTTTTTTTTTTATTTTATTGGTAATGAAATGAGTGCTCATATTCTGCTCAAGGTCATGCAGACGAGCAGGCCTAGAGTTATGGTTGGTATGGATCCAGAACTCAGGTTTTTTATCATTTGATTTCATTTTTCTAAAAGTGGGAACACTGGGGAAAAGTCAGAATTAGGGTCAGAACTAAGGTCAGAACCATATCTATGGTTCACAGATTATATGAACTTGATTATCTCTTCAAATTCTGTTAGACTGTTTCCTCATGTGTAAAATGTGAATATTCCTAATATTCCTAATGCTTACACATAGGAGAAAAGTAAGAGCCCAACGAAATATTTTTGGCAGGAAATGAGAAGGTTTAATTTTGTACAAGTAGCATTTTTTTCATTCACAATAAGGATATTCTCTTTATAATTCCATAATTCCATAAAAGATAAAATAAAACAGAATGATGTATTATTTTGTTTCTGGAAGAAATATTAATAGGGGACATACTCTATATGAGTTCCTCAAATAGTTTGTCAACAAAGAATTACCAGCATTAGTCAATGGATTTGTTAAACTTAGATGAAACAAATTTAAAAACATAAGAACATATATGATCACAAATTGATAATCATGGTGTCACTTTTGACAGAGTGAATTTAAAATTCCAAATGTTGAAATAATGGAAGAGTTTGGCTTTCAGGAGTACATCTAAGCAACAAGGAATCTAAGTATTTGTACACTCATAGTCAATGTTCTTAATAAGACATTTTTATGAACTGCTCACCAGATGGTACATTGTAGGGAAAGAAAGTCATTGGCAGCACTAAGTTTGAGGCAAATAAAAGATCAGGAGGAAACCAGGCCCTTTTATAACAAACATGACAGACATAAACCTTATCAAAAGATACCAAATATGACTTGTGTCTGAGACTTGAGTGAGAAGGGATATTTAGGAAGAGATTAGTTACCTAAAACTCATGGATAGACTCCAAAATATGGTGCTTGCGGAGTTAAGTCATCATGGATTATCAACAAGATATGGTTAAAGACAGAAAGAGTGAAGAACAGGATCTCAAAAGTGATCTACATGGAGCCCAGGCATATGTCTAGTATTTACTTTGCAAGTTCAAAGACCTGGGTTCAATTTCCAAAAACCACTTCCCCTGACTACCACTGGGAACAACCGACACGCTCCCAACAGGGAGAGGTGCCCTAGTACTTCCAGGACTATCCCCCAAACAAAATATCAAACAAAAACCAAAAAAAGTGACCTACCTAAAGAGCTGGACTAGATACTTTTTATACTTGCAGAACTTTCCATATCCTCAGTAGTGGCTGATGTGCTAACTGCAGACTATCTGCTGATGTGTCTCATCCCAAAATAGACTCAAGGTTTATATATAAAAGTCCAAGATCATTGGTCTGTATCACCATCTTTGGGCACAGTACTAAAGAATAGGTCAGGGCCAGAGTGATGGTCAGCAGGTAGGTTTGCCTTGCAAATGGCCAATCTGAGTTCGATCCCCAGCACCCCATAGCCCCTGTCCCCACCTCCAAGTCAGGAGTGATTCCTGAGCACTAAATACTGCCAAGTGTGACTTCAAAACCACAACAACAACAACAAAAATAGGAGTGTCACTGATTATTTTATAAAATAAATATAAAGAAGAAAACTATGGAATGTGTGATTCAGACTCCACCCTATTGAGTTCAAGAAAAGTATGAGGCCTGATTTTATAGGCAGAAACTTGGGCAAATCATGAGATGTAAGTCTAGGAAAGTTGAAAAACACTTTGGTTCAGTCATTCTCAGCAAAAGTACCAACATTTTCAAAAAGAAAATATACATTGCAGTTCCATCACAACTCAAGTTCAAGAATATATTGTTTAGAGGGAAAATATAGAAATATGAATTCATACTACCTCTGTACCTGGCTGTCCTCACCAGGTCCCCTTGGAGGAGGGTGGGTTGAGTTTCCCTCCCCACCCCAAGCAGAGCCCCAGCAGCTCTGGCTCCAGCCACAGCCATGCTTAAGACCACTCTCCACACATTCGGACGAGCCTCACGCATGAAGTAACTGGAAGAAGAACCCAGGTGTGCGGGACCCTGGGCATAGATCTCCAAGCCTGCTCAGATTGGGACTGGGGCCTCCTCCATCCAGATCCCCTATCTTCCAGGCATCACACCCACCAACTGCCCCCAGCACCGTGTAATCCCATCAATGGCCAAGACCCAGAGACTATAAAACCCTGAGACTATAAAACCCAGAGACTATAAAACCCTGCTCCCAGATGTGGCCACGCGACATCTCATCATCTAGAGAAACTGGCAGGCTACCAAAAATATCCTGCCCACATGGCAGAGTCTGGCAAACTCCCCGTGGCATAGTCAATATGCCAAAAACCAGTAACAATGATGGGTCTCATTCTCCTGACCCTGAAAGAGCCTCAAATGTGGCACTTTTTAAAATCTCAGGGCTAAGATGAAAGAGACGTTACTGGTGCCTGCTCGAGGCAATAGATGACCAAGAGGATGACAGTGATACAGTAATGAATTCATTCATTCACATCCTCATTCGACATATTTTCATGGCACATCTCCTCTGCATGCAGGGCCCGATTAGTCTAGATGGAGAACAACATAGACAATAGCTCTGGAAAGTTTTTCATAGTCTAGAATGATATCATCTGATATCAAGGATAAGAAAATTCACTAGAATAAGCAATCACAATTGCAACAGTAAAAAATAGAAAACTATTCTCCTACACTTCAGGCATCAGCTTATGCCCAGTTCAATGCCTTTCAAATATTCAGATGTAATTTCCAAGAAAAAAACTGTTTTAAAACTTTTCTGACTAATCTCAAAGACTCCTCACTCATACATGCATTGGACTCTATTATTTGGAAGCACCTTTAAAGTTTTCCTCAAAGTGAGTTCCCCAAGTTTTATGAGTTAGTAGAACAAAATGAACATTGAGCTGTGGTTGGGTCAAATACAGTGAGGAAGCAGTTAAGTTAATAAAAACCTTCATGGTCTTGTAGTTCCTTCGCCAACTACAAGACCAAGATGACTGCCCTCCAACGTCCTGATGGATCTATCACATCCTCCAGAACGGCAATGGAGAAGATTATCCATGACTTCTACTCAAATCTCTTCTATAGCCATGTCCACTTGCCGATATACCAAATTCCACAGGATGGATATGTCGTTACCAATGTTCTCCCTTCCGAAATTTGACACACCATTTCTTCAGTAAAGAAACGAAGAGCACCCAGCCCAGACAAGGTCAGACCTGAACACCTGAAGAACATGCCATCAGTACTCATCAATAGACTGGCTCGGGTCTTCACACGCTACCTGTCTGAATGCAAGGTTCTGTCCCAATGGAAAACCAGCAGGACTGTACTTACTGTTCAAGAAGGGAGACATCTATGACATTGGCAACTATCGCCCAATCTGCCTATTTTCTGTCATCGACAAGTTGTTCACTCGAGTCATCCTAAATAGGATTGGCAGAACACTAGATGAAGGACAACCATGCGAGCAAGCCAGGTTCCACAAAGTTTTCAGCACCATCGACCACATCCACACGATAACCAAGCTCATTGAGGTTTCTCGGGAGTTCAAGATGCCGCCTCTGTCTAATATTCATTGATTTAAAGAAGGCCTTTGATTCTGTTGAGATGGAAGCAGTCATTGAAGCCCTAGCCAATCAGGGCATTCAAGGTCAATACATCAAGATCCTCTGTGAGCTGTATTACAGATTCACTACCAGGATCTCACTATTCTACAAAGAATTAATCATTGATGTCAAGAGAGGGGTTTGGCAGGGTGATACCATTTTATCGAAACTCTTCAGTGCCACCCTCGAGAACATCATGCGACGACTGGAATGGGAAGGAATGGGAGTGAAGATAGATGGTCAGCAACTACACCACCTCCGCTTTGCTGATGACATTGTTTTAATACACCAAACATCAGCCAAGCGGCACAAATGCTGGCCGACTTCGACCGTGAGTGTGGAAAGGTCGGAGTACAGCTGAATCTTATGAAGACAATGTTTATGAGAAACAGCCTTGTTCCTGACGCCCCATTCACTCTCAACGGAACGACCATCTCTGAATGCAACAGCTATGTGTACCTAGGTTGAGAGGTCAACATGACAAATGACCTGGCACCCGAGCTGCGCAGGAGGAAGAGAGCAGCTTGGAACGCCTTCAAGAGCGTCAAAGAAATAGATAAGAGGACGAAGAACCTCCGGCTCCGGGCACATCTCTTTGATTCCACTGTTCTTCCTGCATTAACATATGCCTCAGAGACCTGGGCCCTACACAAACAGGATAAGAACGCTATTCGGGTCTCCCAAAGAGGAATTGAAAGAGCTATGCTTGGAATATCACGTTTCACTCAAATGAGAGAAATAATCCGGAGTTCCGACATCTGTCAACGATAAAGAATCCGGGATGCTATCTCGTTTGCCAAGGTGTCAAAAATCAGATGGGCTGGTCCCCTAATGAGATTTAAAGACGACTGCTGGACTAGAGCTGTTACCGACTGGATTCCACAGGATGTCAAAAGACCACGTGGCCGCCCACCTACCAGATGGTCAGACTTCTTCATCAAGATCATGAACGATCGGTTTGAGGCTCTTCATGTTCCTAGAGCAAAAAGACGCCATTGGGCTACATTAGCACGTGACAGGGACAAATGGAGACGTTACTGGGGCCCGCTCGAGCAAATCGATGATTAACGGGAAGTCAAGTGATCAAGTGGTCATGTAAACCCAAGCTTCCCAAACATTAATCTGTTCAACTCTCATAATCACTCTATCCCACTTCTAGTCCAATAGCTGTGGTTCTCTTTTAACCCTACATTTGGCAAATAGCATGGGAAACAGAAGACACGTTACATAGAGAGTTCTAGGTCACTCAACTTCGTGGTCCATGACAAATAATGTTCCTTATGCTGTGACCCAATTCAGATGCTTATGCTTCTCATGGCTTTTTATTTTATTCTTTTCTTTTCATATTATTATTATTATTATTATTATTATTTTGCTTTCTGGGTCACACCCGGCCATGCACAGGAGTTACTCCTGGTTCATGCACTCACGAATTACTCCTGGCAGTGCCTGGGGGAACATATGGGATGCTGGGAATCGAACATAGGTCAGCTGCGTGCAAGGCAAACGCCCTGCCCGCTGTGCTATTGCTCCAGCCCCATCTTTTTGTTTTATTATTTTTATGATGGGATTAGCGGACAGAGATTCTGGTGGTGAATGACTATTTCAAATATACTCTGGATTCATTTTAAGTCTATGAACAAATGGTGGCTTTGCATATCTGAAGGATAAGAACTTCATTTCACTTAAAAGAAAAGGAGCACCAGGGTAATAGTTCAAAAGAATTAGAGTTCACTCTTTTCATATGTCCAACCCAATCAATCCCCAGCACCACATGTCCAATGCCTCAACCCCCCAAAACGATTGGGTCTACAAAGTCCTGGAAGTCTCATAGCACCACAGTGTGGTCTGTTGAAGAACTAAAGCATCACCACACCCTCTGGTATCTTGGCAAGAGATACTGATCACATGACCAGGAATCCCCCAGAGACAGTTTCCCTTCACCCCCCACCAATTTTTTTAAAAAAACATAATTGATAATCATGATACAACTAGTTTTTCTGAGAAAAATCAATCGATCTAATTAAAGGACACAATATAGCGCTGAGCCCCCTCTGCCTAATTTTAATCCACTGAAAGACACTTGGAGTATACTGATGTGCATGAGTAAACCTGCAGACTGTCTGTGCTCCAGCGTTCATAGGGCCAGCCTCCATGGGTTCTGTTTCAGTTTAGGAATGTCTATTGACTCACAGAAATGAAATGAAGAATTAGAAAAAGCAACCTGAGTAGTTGTCATTTAGGTTATGTTGAGCTGGAGGGATCAGAAATATGAAAATACCTTCCCCAGATACAAAATCTCTTTGCAATTGTCTTTCTATTGTCGGCCTCAATCTCTCCATCATACCTTCCAGAGCTTTCGTTCCACACAGGCCTGGCTTGTGCAGTCTACTCTTGACATCCCACAGGCTCCATTTAATTTCTCTTTCTCTACATAAGAGTGTTGCTCTCCTATGATAATGGTAAGCACTCTTCCTTCACATTTTTTAGGTGTTATATAGAGCATACTATTTTTTTAATTGAAGCTCTCTGATACTTCTATCATTTCATTATTTTCTTTCAAGTAAGGCACATACTTTGGGGGATTTGTTTGTTGGTTTGTTTTAAACCACTGGCAAAATAAGGCCTTCACAGATCTCTCTGGGTCTTCTCTCTTTGCCTTCTTATAAACATAGAGATGAACAAAATGTCAAATTCTGAGTCGGTATGTTATGGTCTGAAGAGCAAATTTGATTTGAATTCTGGCTCTGCTTTTCAATGATCTTGGGCATAGGAAAGTCAGGCAAGAAATTACATATGAAGAACTATCTAGTCATTTACAGATCTATCTCGAAAGTCTTTATCTTTAAAGTCTATCATTCTATTATTATTCTAGAACCATAGTAGCATAATTTATAAGATATTTTCTAAATAACTGTTTGTTAAGGTCTCTTGTACTAATTTTTATCTTAAAATCAAAATAAAAATGTCCCTTTTTAAGGTGTGATGGAATGACTCAGATCAGGATTTGAAAGCTTTACTTTTGTCCAGCTGTTGAACACTTCTAAGTAAGCAGTTGCCTCTATTTTAAAACAAATAGACAATATTTTTGCTCTATGAGTTTTTGTAAGAGTTAAACAAGGTAATGTATGTGTAAATGTCTAGCATGAGATCTGACACATAGAGGTCAGAAAATAAATGACAACAATTCTTACAATTATTGACACAAAGCTTTGTTCTTTTCAGGGCTCATTTATATAGATTATTTCATGCTGCCAGACTAAGCTAATGCTGCCCCAAAGTTTCATGTAAAAACATATCCCAGGGTCAGTGACATTGTAAAATTCCTATTCTGAAACACAGAGACTGTCAACTAATTTTAACTTTGGTCATAATCTCCTTCATTCTTTGTTTCACTCATTCAAATATCTCCTTGACCCAATAGCCTTAGAACGAGTCCATCATATTTTATTTATATAGCTATTAATGTGGCAAATATTTATCAAGTAGCAACTGTGTGCCTGAATCTTATTTTTATCTGAAGCTAGCTTTTAGTATTGACAAAGAATAAGGAAAACAAAGACAGGTATAATATATCTATGTGCTTAATGGTGAACCTGGCTCGTGGAGGGATGTGGAAGCTGTTGGGGGGAGAGGGAGAATATTTAAATAGTAATTAAATGACTGAAAATAAACTAGTTACAAGAGATGATGAAAAACAACATTATAGTTTCACAATGCAGTGCATTTTACAAAGTTCTTTTTTTCCAAAATATGGTTTGCTCTCACTTTGCCCCAAACCTAAAAAACTTACAAATTTTCAAGTCATCCTTCTATCAAGACACTTGGTTTTATTAGTGGGTTGGGTGGTTTTGGTGGATTTTATTTGGGGGCCACGCCCAGAAGTGTTCAGAGGTTACCTAGCACTGTACTGAGGAATCACTCCTGGCAGGCTCAGGGGACCATATCGGAAGCTGGTGATTCATCCTCAGTTGGCCTCCTGCAAGGCAAACACCCAAACTGCTGTACTATTGCTCCATTCTCTATTTCTATTCAATCTCTTGACAATAACCCTTCAACTGGTCTCCCTGCTTTCACCTTTGGCTTCCTAACATGCATTTGTATCTAGTTAAAGTTATCCTTTAAGCCAAAGTAAGATTATTTAGTTTGCAGAGTTGAAGCCTTCCAATGCCCTTCTCCTCATTCCTCTCCAGTGTTGTATCCAGCTGCTGCACCCAACACCTGATTTCTATGTTTAAATCAGAGCAAATTTTATTATTGCCTGCAACAGGTGAGCTGTTTCTTGCCTTAGAAAGTACATTCTTACTATTCATTATGTCTGAGGCACACCTACCTCTGATTTGCCAGAGTTTGCTCCCTTGCATTAGTGTATCTCAATCTTCTTTTAACACTTGGTCTTAAGTCCTCCACTCTCCCCTCCACCTTGATCAAATGATATTACCTTTATCTCTATTTAATGTAAGCCTTGATGCTTTGTCATTTCTCATTAGAAATATTGTATTGTTTTGTGCATTTGTATATTTTCTAGCTTCTCCACTAATATGTAAATTCCAAGGAGAGAGGAAATGATACTTTCTCACTTTTTGTGACCTAGCCACAAGAAAATAAGAGAAAGTACTTGATGTAAGAAAAAGAAAAGGGATTATAAATGGCATCTGGGATAAACAGTGGGTATTCTTGTTTTTATTGGTGTCTTTGTACATAACATGGCAACAGAATTTGCACACGTGAGAAAAAAACTCAGTCGTTCTTCTGAAGGAACCTGAATCTATTTCTTCTAAGCACAAGGTTTTCATTCATCAATACTTAATAATCCAGGAGATAGACTGCCAGAGAGACAACAGTAATGCAGCAATATTTACATGACTGTCTGCGATTGTGCCAAAACTACAGAAGAGGTGGTGCTCAGCTTTTGCACAGACTTCAGGCATGTGTGTTACAAGGGCTGGTTGTAAGCACTCTCTATTCTTTGAGATCCTACTTCCTCACTCTGTGGTTTTTGGATCTTTCTTTTTGTTTAACAGACTTACGCTCAGGCTTCCTACAATTACAAGCAGGTCATATATTTATTTTTCAAATTAAAGCTATTTCAAATCAACTTTCTCTTGGTCATTATTTAAAATATCTTCCAAAACCCCTTGAAATAAGTGGAAATATGATATTTGTCACAGAAGGTGATGCTCCAAGTCAGCCTTGTGGTGGGGAGAGAAGGTTTCACCCAAACAACTACATTTTGGAAGAAAAAATTCTCTTTAGAGAGGACTCACAAAAACATTTATATGGCTTTTTTTTATCACATTTGTTTCTATATCAATGTAGCTTATTATTAAAATTGTTCAGATACTTCAATAAATACTAAAATACATTGAATTTTTTCTATAAATTCTAGCTACTACCCCATTTTCTCCTACAAAGCACACAATATATTATTTTTTTAAAGTGCCAAGTATTTTTTTAAAAGGCATATACAGACGAGAAGTGTTTTTCCTGTAAACAAATTGTATGAATAGTTAATATTTTAGATATTATATATCTCAATTGCTCAGCTTCAGTACTGCAGTATAAAAAAATTTGGTTATACAAGAGCAAATGGGTATGGCTATACTTTATAATAATAAAACTTCATAATAGAGCATTTTAATATCTTTTTTCATTGCTTACAAATGCATCAAAACAAATTGTTTTGAAAATGCAATTGTTAAACTGGAAGAAATTTGGACTTTATGAAATTAGATGGCTCTATAAATTACGTTTATATATTATCTATTATTAGAGAATAAAACAGAGACAAAATTTGAATATAATGGTTACAAACATGTTTTAATAGAACCTCCTAAAATTATGAAGTAATGTGTTTTATATTCATAAACATTCGTCAAATATACACAAATATTGATGATAATTATTTCCTACTTCATTAAAATTATGAAAATGTCTATCATGTACCTGAGACTGTGTTGTTCTTCCATTGATTAGTTCATTTAATCATTGCCACTATGGTCTGTGAAAAATATCATTAGAGTCTCATTTTACATTGTTGGTGTCATATTTCAAATTTTTAGCCATATGTTTCTATTGCTTATTCCTAATTAAAAAACAGCATAAGACAGATAAAATTTTATTCAGTGTTAAAATAAAATCTTATTAACAATTTTGTGATTCATGAAAACAGCAAGGTAATACTGACTATAATCATTCATGCCACAATTTAATCTTCATTAACCATCACTGTCCTCCCGTTGTTCATCGATTTGCACGAGCGGGCCCAGTAATGTCTCCATTGGAGACTTTGTTGTTACTGTGTTTGACATATAGGATACATCATAGGTAGCTTGCCAGGCTCTGCTGTGCAGGCGAGATACTCTCTATAGCTTGCCGGGCTCTCCGAGAGGAGTGGAGGAATCGAACTCGGGTTGACCATGTTGGCTGCATGCAAGGCAAATGCCCTACCACTGTGCTATTGCTCCAGCCCATGCCACAATTTATAGTAAAAAAAAATATTGGGTCTTTGGTGTTGGTATGGTGCATTAGTATTAAGAAATGAAGTATAAATATAAATATTAGTCTAAATCATCATGGTCACGGTCCTCCCGTTGTTCTTCAATTTGCTCGAGCGGCCCCAGTAATGTCTCCATTGTGAGACTTGTTGTTACTGTGTTTGGATTATCAAATACGCCCCGGGGAGCTTACCAGGCTTTCTCGTGTGGGCAAGATACTCTTGGTAGCTTGCCGGGCTCTCCGAGAGGAGCAAAGGAATCAAACTCGGGTCGGCCATGTTGGCTGCTTGCAAAGCAAACGCACTAGTGCTGTGCTATCACTCCAGTCCAGTCTAAATCATATTATATCAAATATTTGGTTAAATTGACCAAAAAAGCAATGTAATAGAAAATTGAAAAACATTTTAACTATATAAAAGGTAAATTTGAAAACAATATAACTGTAAAATTCCATTTCACCGAAGCTCTTCAGTGCCACCCTCGAGAACATCATGTGATGACTGAAATGGGAAGGAATGGGAGTGAAGATAGACGGTCATTAACTACACCATCTCTGCTTTGCTGATGACATCACTCTAATAACACCAAATATCAGTCAAGCGGCACAAATGCTGGCCAACATCAACCATGAGTATACATAGCTTGGACAGCAGCTGAATCTCATGAAGACAATGTTCATGAGAAACGGACAGGTTTCTGACGTTCCATTTGCCGTCAAGGGAACAAACATCTCCTAATGTAGCAGTTATGTGTAACGAGGTAGAGAACTCAATATAATGAATGACCTGGCACCTGAACTGTGCAAGAAGAAGAGAGCAGTGTGGAACACCTTCAAGAGCGTCGAAGAAGTGGTTAAGAAGACAAAGAACTTACAGCTCCAGGCATATCTTTTTGACTCCACCATTCTTCCTGCACTAACAAACGCCTCATGAAAACAGCATGAGAACGCTATTTGGGTATCCCAAAGAGGAATCAAAAGTTCTACGCTTGGAATATCACGTTTCATCCAAGTGAGAGAAGGAATCTGGAGTTTCAACCTCCATCAACAATCAAGAATCAGGGATGCTGTTTCATTTGTGAAGGCATCAAAAATCAGATGGACTGGACAGATAATGCAATTTAGAGATTACCGCTGGACTAGAGCTGTTACCCACTGGATTCCATGGACGTCAAAAGATTGCATGGCCGCCCACCTACAAGATGGTCAGACTTCTTCATCAAAACCCTGAACAAATGGTTTAAGGCTCTTCATATTCTTGAAGTAAGCAAACTCCACTGGGCTACACTAGCATGTGACAGGGACAAATGGAGACATTACTGGTGCCCTCTCAAGCAAATCGATGAGCAATGGGATGACAAGTAATACAAGTGATCACTGTAACAAGACTTCACTATATAAGATTAATATATAAAACATAGTAGCTTCCTATACCTCAAAAATGAATAAGTGAAATTATTTTCAGCTTAAAATACAATGTCATCTATATTCATTCCCCAAACATAAGATATTTACGTATAAATCTGGCGTTTGCCTTGCAAGCGGCCACACGGTCGGCCTGAGTTCGAGTCCTCCACCTCTCTCAGAGAGCCCAGCAAGCTACCGAGAGTATATCACCCACACGGCAAAGCATGCAAGCTACCTGTGATGTATTTGATATGCCAAACACAGTAACAATTGTCACAATGGAGACATTACTGGGCCCGCTCAAGCAAATCGATGAACAACAGGAGGACAGTGACAGTGACAGTATAGTATTTACACAAGAAAAACTGTAAAATTGATGAACAAATCTAAGAACTTCATAACTTAATATACCATCTAAATAAGCAGAAATATATAATATTGTCAAAATGTTACTTTCCAACTTGAGTCAATATAATCTCAATAAAATTCCAGCAAGTTAATAAGTTGATATTAATAGAATAATTCTAGTTTATATTGAGAGATCAAAGTTCCAGAATAACCATAATAAAGTTGAAAGAAAACAAAATTGGTGAACTGAAGCCTTCCATCTTTAAATCTTATTCAAAAACTACAGGAATCAACAAATGGTGATATCCATGAAAGAATAGACAAATGGGTTAACAAATTGAGAACCTAGAGTTCAACCCAAATATATAAACTTATGTTTTAGGCCTCTTGGACCTAATCGTAAGAAGTATGGTACCTCTTCCTAGCAGCAAGCAGTTCTCAGAAACCAGCATGGTTTTGAGGAGCATGCTATAGGCACAGAAGCAGATAAGAGCCAACCTTGCAATGTGGTTCTGAAGCAAGGTCCACAGAAGCGAGTATCTGGGAGAAGTTGGCAAGAACAGGGTGCCAGCACCAGGTGTCCAGCCTTGAGCCTCACTGGACCTCCTAGTCATATGCGCCAAGGGCATAGAAACTGTCACATATGCTTAGCAGGTCATCCTAACTGCAGCATCTGGCCTTTATTGGGATTGGACTGGTGCAAAGCGGAGTAGGAAAGGTCATAGGCCAATAATGCTGAATTTTCTGTGATTGAACCTTCCTGTAAAGCCCAGATGCTCTATAAAATATGTATTTGGCAATAAGGTGAACAGCCATTATTTGCTTCTGGAACGTGTTTCTTTACATGTTCATCATCCTTTGTCCAAGTCTGCCCAGACCTGGTGCACTAAATGTCGGGGACCTCGGGGAGAAAAACTATTTCCCAACGGTATTTGAGAATTCAACTAAATTCTGACACAAATGTCTTGAGTTGCCTCTTTTGTTAGCATCCAGTTGATTGCATAGATG
The DNA here is from genome assembly GCF_029834395.1 of Sorex fumeus. Classification (NCBI taxonomy): domain Eukaryota; kingdom Metazoa; phylum Chordata; class Mammalia; order Eulipotyphla; family Soricidae; genus Sorex; species Sorex fumeus. The sequence goes on along the minus strand of NW_026606134.1, from coordinate 3,079,305 downwards.
CCATGGTATCCTTGAGATCTGAGTTTCCATGGATATTCTTAAGATCTGAGTATCCATGGGTATCCTTAAGATCTGAGTTTCCATGGGTATCCTTAAGATCTGAGTTTCCAATAAGCAAAGCCAGGTATTCTTGTTTTGTTTCTCTTCTCTGATATATCTTGAAGGGCCTATAGTAGCCACTAACCCTTGTTTGGCCAAGGTAAAATATATATTTCTTGAATTAATGATGGCCATTTAGTAAGTGCAACACAGAAATTTAAGTAACTATATATTTTTATATTTAAACTTGATGAGAAACTTAATTCATATATTGTCTGCCTTTAGGTAATTCTGCTTTATTTACTTCCTATTTATCACTCAGGCTGAATCTTCAAAAGGTAGATAATATAGAAATGAAATTGGATTCCAAATAGTGCTAATCCAATCACCAAACACTTTCGTCTCTATTCTCTATCTCATAGGCTCTGGAACAATTCCACATTCCAATCTGCCTTGTTGCTTGATATTCCATTTTAATCCAATGCTTTGTGGACAGAAATGGTAAATGCAGGAGCATGTCATCATCAGTGTAAACTACTTTAACACTCTTTTAGCTATGTGCCATGGTGATCTGTAGCTACGCTCAAGGTTGCACTGCTTTGTCAGCCAGAATCTGAAGTGTATGAGTTGTGGACAGAGGCCTAAGAAAGTTTGTAAAACAATAAAAGGATATTTTTAACTTAGAAATAGAAACACACGTTTGTTATCACCTCTCATAGAGACGTTATATTTGTGATTACATAACTCTCCATCTTCACGGACACTTTTGTTTATCTGGTTGTTGTTTTGCATAAAACATGCAAATGTTTCACATATTATTTTCTAAAATACTCACATAAATCCCCTATTCTTCTAATAGTTTTAAAGCTTTTAGCATTTTTTCTGTAAGCTCTAATAATTTCTTCTGTATGCTCCTTATAACGTTTTTCCCCCACCCCTTCTTATCATGGTTTTAAAATGTCTAGAAACACAAAAGATATGAACTCTCTCTCCTTCATTTTGACATATCAGCATCATGTTTAAAAAATAATATTAAGAGAGAAATGTTTATACTACATAAGACTGGAGAAAAAGTACCCTTAAAATAAAACTTTAAATCATATGGCACTAACTGTGTAAGTGGTATAAATAGGTTTGAAATTAAAATGAACTATTACCACAACTTAAAGGGTCATAATGTTAAGAAAAAGTAATTTTCCATGAGTAGTAATTGAAGCTACATAATTGCAAAAGTATTTTACTCCTGCAAACAACAGTGAAATGAGGTATTAAAATCTGTGCATTCCACTAGGTTTGATGTTGGCTCTAGTCATCAGGAACAATATGTTTTCCTACTTACGTATGCAGAACATAACACACCCAACTGACTAGTTCCACATGGTTTCTGCAAGTTGTTGTACTTATGATTTGTTGCAATTAATATTTAGGTCTGCTTTTTAGGTTCAAAAGTTACTGGCATTGAGGTGAATTTTTTCCTGAAAATTCTGCAGATGTCAGGACTACGCCAGCTGCTATTTTTCTGCCTTTGGTCCTCTTTGGGTTAGTTTCCTTGGATCCATATCTCTTACAGAATTATTTATGCTCCAGTACCTGACCCTTGTTGGACATATTTCAGTATCTTCTTTCTACTCACTTTTCTTGTACTCTAAAAATGGGCAAGATTTGTGAGCGAGTGGATTTCAGATTGCCTTTGCTGACAATCAAACCTGGGATTGGGGTGTGCTTTGGGTGTTAGTGATTGTTTCTAAATTACAATCCCAGAAGTACATTCTTCCAGGCCACCCTCAGGGAGTTTGAAAATTTGTGGGGGAGGGTGTTTTTCATTTTCATAATAAGGTGGTACAGATTTTTATTAGGCATGGTCTGAGACACTAAATATTTCCCAATACAAAAATACAGGATTAACTAAACTTCCCCTCTAAAACAAAACTAAACCAAAGTAACAAAACTATGTACAAAGAATTTGATATCCTTCAAATCTCCACCCTGCCTTTTCTGTTATAAGGAAATGACCTTTGTTTACAATTTTGTCTTGACTTTCCTACTTAGTACCCTGTTCTTTATCCAAAGTATGTGTCTTTTCTGCCTCTTTTCACTCTAAGCATAGCTATGTGGTTTGCTTGGACTCTTGAACTATGAGTAGAACGCTGTATGACACAAGTTGAAAAACGTGCATATGGGGCCAAGGATATGGCTCAAGTGGTAACGCACATGCTCTACATGTGCATGACCCTGGGTTCTATCACTATCCATTCGTAGCTCTCTCCTCTGGGAGAGGTGCTCACAGCTGAAAAATGCAAGGCAAAGCAAATAAGCAAAAACTTGGGATGGAGCAATAGCACAGCAGGTTGGGCACATGCCTGGCAGTAAGCCAACCTAAGGTCGGTCCTTGGAACTCCATATGGTCTCCCTAAGACTGCCAGGAGGGATCCTTGAGTGCAGAGCCAGGAGTCATCCCTGAGCACTGCCAGGTTGGCCCCCAAACAAACAAAACAAGCAAAAACTGTGTGGAGTTTTTCAAGTTTCCTTTTTCCATTCTATACATTGGTAGAAGCCTGCAAGAAGATAGTGTTCTGATCTCATGATATATCTGAGATATTTGGAACAGCATCCCCGATGTACATTGAGCAAGAAAAAAGGTTTTGCTAACTCACTAAGATTCTGGGGTTCTCACTCTATCAGATCCTAACCTATTCTGATTTACACATTATCTCTTGAACAAAAGGATTCAGATAACCTCTCTGCACTTGCAATTGACTCTATTGTATCTACACCAAAATGCATAGATTGAAATCCCTGTGTCATGGCATTCAGAGAGAATATCTTTAGGGGGGTTTGAGTCTCTTCAAATGATAGGCTCTCCCCCAACCTGGGTTCAAATTCCAAACCTCCTATGTGCTGTCACTGTATTTTAATTGTAGTTTTTCCTTAAGCTTATTATGAGATCTTGACAAATTATTCCTTTGTTCCCTCATCGTCTTGGCATTGGTGGTAGTAGAGGGCTGTAGCTTGGAATACCAAATTCATTAATATTAACACCACCATTACTACATTTCCTCAAATGCAAGGAAAAGAAAGAAAAATAAGCCAAAAATAAAACAAAATAAAATGGAAAAATCAAAATAAAATGGAAAAATCATTTACACCCAACTTACAGCACTGTAAAGATAAAATAAGAAATAAGACACGTAAGATAGAGCCTTAATGTTGGTGAACAATACTTAAGATAAATTTCCATTATGAGAACATTGAGTTTGGAATGTTTACCACCACATATTGCCACATATTGCCACCACATACAGTTACAAAATGTGCTTACAAATAGGTCAAAACTAGAGTGAAAACAAGTGACTGTCCTAGAGTGGCCATTGCCTTCACTCCAGCCCCGGCCCTGATATATTTGATAAACATTTTAAAATCTGTGTGTCCTTTGATGGATTCTTTTTCTATCAGTCTCTCTACTGAGTGAAATTACTAAGCCAAAGATTCTTCTCAAGGGTAGGGACATTTGGAGATTCCAAGTCTACCCAGTTATGCCCATCGATGGGTGACAAGATTCTCTCATACCTAATATTCAATCCCAGTTAGTGCAGAAGCTAGGCAAAGACACTTTTAGTCCCCTACATAAAATACAGTGACAAACCGAAGTTTAATAGGCAATTTAATATAAAAAGCAAATAATTTGTAAGTCCATTTAGAAGTGCTTGAAAGAGACAATGTGCAGAGTTTTGTAGCAAAATGCTACCCAAGACTCCATTTGAAAGTTATAGCAAGAAAATAGAGATATGTCCCTCTTCACACAAAGAAAATAGCTTCTATCAGGTAGAATATCGGCTCCAATAACATTGGGGATCCATTTGCCTTAATTAGCTCTGTTGCCATTGCGATGAACTAGAAGTCTCTTTTGAAGAAAAGTAATTACTGTACCGAAGTCCCTAGTCCAAGAAATGTGTTGAAAAAAAATTCACTTACTCAGCACATGTAGGCCCCCAGTGCCTTTCCATAAGCTGGATCAATAGCGTTTTGTGATGGAGATATAGATTTCTATGATGGCTCAAGTTTAAATCCTCTCACTCTGTAGGTATTCTGCAACAGAAAAAAAACTACAGTGTAAAACACATCCACCAAAATCCAAATTTTCACTTTACTACATTCACAAAACGGTCACTACTATGTCACCAGCTTATAAGCAGAGAATTGTAGGAAAAAAGAGTATCTAAATTCCTACTTCTGACTATGTCATGCAACATCCTATATATTTAATTTATGTGATTAGAATTAAAGGACCCTAGTGGCTACCATATAATTGTGGGTGGATAGTGCTAGAGCACCATCAGTAGAATACATGAAACTAAAAAGAAAGAAATTTGAACACTTGCAGGATCCACTTCTGTCCCCCTGCCCCTCCCCTTGCAGAACAGTTCCTCCACTCTAAGTTTTTCAAAATGGATGTTTATCTAGAATATATTCCTTACATTTAATAAGCATAAGTATTTTGATCAAGACATATAGAAAACTTTGGCTGGAATGAGTGTTCAAGTGTCTTAAGTGACCCGTGCATCTTTCTAAACTTTGAACACCATCTCCCTGCCTCTTCCAGAACAACGTGAAAACCAGAGGAGTAAGTTCAGAACCAGGATGGTGGAAGTTTCTGGTAAAAGCAAGCAACAGCTTTAGCTAAGGGGTACTTTCTAAGTTTTATTTCTGAAATTTCCAAACAAAATGCCTGCTTCCTCCACTGAGGGCCACTTGACACAATTCCTTACAGAATCTTTTCTTTTTTTTTTGTATTTTGGGTCACACTTGGCGATGCTCAGGGGTTACTCCTGGCTCTGTGCTCAGGAATCACTCCTGGCAGTGCTCAGGGGATGATATGGGATGCTGCGATTTAACCCGGGTTGACCATGTGCAAGGCAAATGTGCTACACTGTGCTCTTGCTCCAGTCCCCTTTACAAGATCTTTTAAGAAGGGCAGGGATATCATCAGTGTGTTTGGGGTGGGGCCTAGGGGATGGAGGTGAATTCTGCTGGATTGGAGTCTGGAAATTCCTCCTAACCAACTCTGTGAATCCTCAAATAAGAGACTTTAGCTAGGACCCTGGAACAATCAGCATCCCTGAGCCTCTTACTGTTCATCCCCAATGCTGTGCTGGTCTTCTTTCCCCCCGCACCCTCCAGTCAGTTAATCCATCAGTATTCTGACTTGGCTTTCTCCACGCATGCACCTCAGGCATCCTCTAGAATGCTGGGACACTCACCATCCCTGACCTTCTTCCTGTTCATCCCCAATGCTGTACCGGTGTTCTTCCACTGCCCCAGGTCAGTTAATCCATCAGTATTCGAAAGCAAGACATGGCTTTCTTCGCACACATGCCTCAGGCGTCCTCTAGAACCCTGGGAGGCTCAGCATCCCTGAGCCTCTTCCTGTTCATCTCCAATGCTGTGCCAGTATCCCCCCAACCCAGGTTGTAACCCCACATACACCAGGCACCCGTGGGAGTGGGGCCTCTTCAAGTGGGCGTGGCTTCTGAAGAAGTGGGCGTAAAATAATTTTGGACTGCCTGTCGCTGAAGCGGCTGCAAGTAGTTTACTCATACCCAGAAATCTTGTGTAACATCTCAGTTTCCATACCGCCACACCAACATGAAGAAACAATGCAAATGCCCACCATGAGGGGAGGATGATGAAAAGAGTTCAGAAGCCTCAGTAGGTGCTACTCACCTAAGGGACCTCTCTGAAAAAGAATTCAGATATGAAATAACGAAGATGTTCAATGAACTCAGTGTAACAGTGAGACAGATATCCAGTAAATTAAAGGAGGACATGAGAGAAACAATAGAGAAATTACGGGAAGAAATGAGAGCATAAATTGGAAAGCTATGCCCAGAAATGTCACGAATAAAAGATTTTGTAGATGAAATAAAAAACTCAGTCTGTGCCCTTCCCAGTAGAATGACCATAGCTGAAGAAAGAATCTGTGAGCTGGAAGATGAGCTGCAGGAAGCCAACAGGCAATAACAAACAATAACAAGAGACCTCAATATAGCTCTAGAGTGAATCACAGACCTAGGAAATGATTCCAAGAGGAACAACATTAGAATTTTGGGGGTACCAGAGGTCAGGGAAACAATCCAAATAAAAAAGCCACGGTTAAATAAATCATTGCTGAAAAGTTTCGAGAGCTGGACAGAGCAGCCATTGAGATTCAAGGAGCCAAAAGGGTGCCTAACAACAACAACAACAACAAAACTCCAAGACATATCATAGTTAGAATGATGGATCCCACAGAGAGAGAGAGAGAGAGAGAGAGAGAGAATTCTGCAAGTAGCAAGTCAAAGAAGTAAATCACATACAAAGGAGCATCTCTTAGATTTACAGCAGACCTATCAGAGGAAAAGCTCCAAGTCCAAAGGCAATGGTGAGATATAGTGAAAAAACTTACTGAAATGAACATTCACCAAGAATACTCTATCCGGGTGAACTCTCACTGAAACTTGAAGGAATGGTACACTATTTCTGGATAAACAGCAGCTCAGGAACTTCATAGACTCAAAACCAAACCTAAAAGAAGTGCTAAAGGGGCTAGTATAAGACAAGAAAAACCCTACAAGCACAACAGACCTTACAAAAAGATGACACACAACCCATAACAATAATCTCTCTCAACATCAACAGTCTAAATTCAACAATTAAGACACAGAGTGTCAAAATAGTTTCAGAGACAGAACCCAACATTTTGCTGCATACAAGAAAATCATCTGAATAGTCAGAGAAAACACAGACTCAAAGTTAAAGGATGGAAAACCATCCTTCAAGATCCCTTTAAAAAGCTGGGTTGGCCATACTAGTATCCGACAACATAAATTTCAGGTGGAAAAGATTAGAAGAAACATTGAAGGCCATTTCCTATTCATCAAGAGATATGTACAACAGGAAGAAATCACACTCTTAAATGTATACACACCTATTGAGGAAACAGCTAAATATTTTAAAACAAGTGCTAATATATGTTAGGGAGGACATTACTAGCAACACAATAGTAGCTGGAGACTTCAACATAGCTTATCACCCCTGGATAGATCAACAAGAATAAAACTCAGCAAGGAAACTTTGGCATTGAAGGAAGAAATAGAAGAAAGATGGTTTATAGACCTATACAGGGCTTTACACCACCCCCCAAAAAATGCACATTCTTCTCCAGTGCACAGGGAACATCTTCCAAAATAGACCATGTGCTAGACCAAAAAACATACCTCAATAGAATCAGTAAGATAGAAATAGTATCAACAATATTTTCAGACAACAATGCACTAAGAATAGATGTGAATCACACACAGACATGGAGAACCAAATAAAACACCTGGAAATTAAACAACTCAATGTTGAATAACAAGTGGGTCAGGAAGAAAGTCAAGGACAAAATTAAAAGATACCTGGAAACAAATGAGAATGAAGACACGAGCTACCAGAACCTATGGGATGCAGTTAAAGTCCTGTTAAGGGGAAAATTTATAGCTCTGCAAGCATTTCTCAGGAAGGAAGAAAGGGCCCACATAAACAACGTGACTTCACATCTCAAGATCTTAGAAAAGGATCACCAAAGGAGCCCAAATCAGGCGGAAGGAAAAAGATCATAAAATCAGAGCAGAAATAAACAACATGGAAACCCAAAATACAATTGAAAGATCAATGATACCAAGAGCTGGTTCTTTAAGATAGTAAAAAAGATAGATACACTACTATCAAGATTCACAAAGAAAAATAGAGAGAGAACCCTAATAAACCGAATCAGAAATCAGAAAGGGGATATCATAACAGAAACCAAAGAAATTCAAAAGATCATCAGAGACTGCTTTGAAAGCCTATGTGCTACGAAACAAGAGAACCTAGAAGAAATAGATAAATTCCTGGATTTCTATAACTTCCTAAGGCCGAATCAAGAAGATGGAGAGTACCTGAATAGACCTATTAACATCAGGAAAATTAAAACTGTAATCAAAAGTCTTTCCAAAAACAAAAGCCCAATTCCAGATAGATTCACTAGCGAATTTTTCCAAACATTTAAAGAGGACATATTGCCAGTTCTTCTCAAGCTTTTCCAGTAAATTGAAGAAACAGAAACTCTCCCAAACACTTTCGATGAAGCCCAATCTCTCTAATATCAAAAAGAAACAAAAACACCACAAGGAAAGAAAATTACAGGCCAATATCCCTAATGAACCCAGATGCAAATATTGTCAACAAAATACTAACAAATAGAATTCAACAAATCATCAAAAATATCATACACAATGACCAAGTGGGAATCATACCAAGGATGCAAGGATGGTTTAATATTCAGAAATCAATCAATATAATCCATCATATCAACAAAAGAAAAAATAAAACCATATGATCATATCAATAGATGCAGAGAAAGCATTTGACAAGATCCAGCACCCGTTCTTGCTAGCCAAAATCTATATAGAGGGTACTTTCCTCAGTATAGTTAAAGCCATATACCACAAGCCTACAGCAAGAATCATCCTCAATGGGCAAAACCTGAGAGTCTTCCCCCTAAGATCAGGGACAAGACAAGGATGCCCACTCTCTCTACTGATGCTGTGCAATATAGTACTGGAAGTACTTGTAATAGTGGTTAGAAAAAAAAATATATTAAGGGCATTTAGGTAGGGAAGGAAAAAAATCAAGCTCTCACTATTCACAAATGATATGATACTGTACTTAGAGAACCCTAAACCTCTACCAAGAAACTCCTAGAAACAATAGATTTGTATAGTGAAGTTGCAGGCTATAAAATCAATACCCAAAAGTCTATGGCTTTCCTATATACAAATAATGAGAGAGAGGAAAGTGACATGAAGAAAACAATCCTGTTCACAATTGTGCCTCAGAAAATCAAGTACCTAGTAATTAGCTTAACTAAAAAAGTAAAAGACCTGTACAAAGAAAACTACAAAAATGCTACTTCAGGAAATAAAAGAGGACAAGAGAAAATGTAAATATATTCCCTGCTCATGGATCTGGAGAATTAACATTGTCAAAATGGCAATACTTCAGAAAGCATTGTAAAAATTCAATGTGATCCCTATAACGATATGCATGACATTCTTCAAAGATATGGAGCAAACACTCCTGAAATTCATATGCAACAATAAGCACCCACAAATAGCTAAAGCAATTATTGGGAAAAAGAAAATGGAAGAAATCAACCTCCCCAACTTCAAACTCTACTACAAAGCAGTAATAATTAAAACAGCATGATACTGGAACAAAGGCAGAGCTGCATACCAATGGCAGAGGGTTGGATATATTGACATCTCTCCCCAAACATATGATCATCTAATCTCTGATAAGGGAGCAAGAAATGTGAAGTGGAGCAAGGAAAGCCTCTTTAACAAATTGTGCTGGCAAAACTGGACAGCTACATGCAAAACACTGGGCTCAGATTTCTGCCTAACACCATGTACAAAAGTAAGATCAAAATGGATTTAAGATCTCAAAATCAGACTGGAATCCATAAGGTATATTGAAGACAAGGTTGACAAAATCCTCCAAGACATTGAAGCTAATGGTATCTTCAAAGATGTCATGCCACTGGCCAAGAATGTGAAAACGAAGATAAACAAACAGGACTATCTTAAAGTAAGAAGCTTCTACACCTCAAAAGAAAGTGACCAAATACAAAGACAGTCTACAGAATGGGAAAGTATATTCACCCAATATCCATCAGACAAGGGGTTGATATCAAGGATATACAAAGTACTAGTTGAACTGGACAAGAAGAAAAGATCCAAACTCATCAAAAAATGGGGCGACTAAATTATCAGAAACTTTCTCAAAGGACAAATCTAAATGGCAAAAAGGCACATGAGAAAATGCTCTATATCATCAATCATTAGGGAAATGCAGATCAAAACAACAAAGATATATTATCTCACACCACAGAGGCTGGCCCACAGCCAGAAGAACAAAAGCAACCAGTATCGGTGTGAATGTGGCAAGAAATGAACCCTCCTTCACTGCTGGTGGGAATGCCTACTGGTTCAGCCCTTTTGGAAAACAGTATGGATGATTCTCAAAAAATTAGAAATTGAGTTCACATTTGATCCAGCAATACCATTCCTGGGAATATATCCCAGAGAGGAAAAAAAGTATAGTCGAAGTGACATCTGCACTTGTTTGTTCATTGCAGCACTCTTAACAATAGCCAGAATCTGGAAAAAAAACTAAGTGCCTGAGAACAGATGACTAGTTAAAGAAACTTTGGTACATCTACATAATGCAGTACTATGTAGCTGTTAGAAAAGATGAAGTCATGAAATTTACATACAAGTGCTACTACATGGAAAGTATCATGCTAAGCAAAATGAGTCAGAAACAGAGGGACAGACATAAAAAGATTGCCTTCATCTGGGGAACATAAAGTAACAAAATAGGAGTCTAACACCCAAGAATAGCCTAGATAAGTACCAGGAGGTTTACTCCATGGCTGGGAGGCCAGTCGCACACGCTAGGGGAAAAGACAGCTCAGATAGAGAAGAGAACACCAAATAAATGGTGTTGGGAGGATCCTCTCAGGATGGGAGATGCATGCTGAAAGTAGACTATAGACCAAACATGATTGCCACTCAGTGCCTCTTTTGCAAACCACAGCACCCAAAAGGAGAGAGAGAATAAAAGGGAATGCCCTGCCACAGAGGCAGGGTGTGATGCAGGGGATGGGGAAGTTGAGAGGGTTACTGGGATTATTGGTGATAGAGAATGGGCTCTGGTGGAGGGATAAAATATTCAATCATTGTATAACTGAAACCCAAGCACAAAAATTTGTAAGTCTACAACTGTACCTTATGGTGTTTCACTATAAAAATGAAAGAAAGAAAGAAAGAAAGAAAGAAAGAAAGAAAGAAAGAAAGAAGAAAAAAGAAACTTTACTTAAAAAAAGCGAATACAGAACAAATTTAGTTGGGTTTATTCTGAACATTTCTCATTATTCTAAAAGGAGGACACAATTAAAAGTAAAATGATATCTTTTTAAATATTGGGCTTTGGCAACATTTGATTGGAGGGAGGGAAATTCCATCTGGCCTTAATAAAGATTTGTGCTTTCCAGTTTGTTGAAGTATATTGTTTCTTTTACATTGAACAGTGAAGACTAATTTTTAGTGTTAAGGGACTAACTTTATTTTAATTTTTTAGGGGATTCCATCATATTGATTCCATAAGTCTTCATTAAAAGTGAAATAAGTAAATGTTGAGCACCTCCTGTGAGGCTTCATGATATCCCTAGGCTAGGGAGAAGCAGTTGCGCTGGAGCGAGGCTGCACCCCACCCCCAGGTTAGCCAGCGCACCCCAGGGACTGGGGTCCCAGGTCAGATTCTGAAAACAGACTGTGATTACCAAGATGAAGAATGAAAGGAAGGACTTTTCAGGCAGAATGAGAAGTGGATGCAAATCACATTCCTGAAGTCTGATTATGATGCATTTCCAAAGAAATCCTACAGGTTCTCAGATATCCAAGGAGCATCTCTTCTGGGCAGCCCTGCACACGTGCACCTCCATCTGGATTCCCCATCTCAGTCAAAGCACGTGAGGAACAATTTCCCCACACCAGAAAACATGAGAGAAACTCAGCTCTTTCCTGTTTTTGTTTAACTCTACTACCACAGCATCATCAGAGGTTTTCTTTTCCCTGTGCTAGGTGCTCGTTTTCACCTCCACTTCATCTCCTGAAATAGTTATACACTTAAATGACTTCCCCCGCCCTCATCTGGAAAGTTCTGTAATGAAGTTTTATTGGCAGTCATAGCAAACTACACACTAAGTGCTGAGTCTACAAAGCTAAAGGCACTCCTGCTGAGACTCCAACAAGATCATATTAAGTACAACAGATAAGGATAAGAAGAGGGAGTTTTAATATGAGGCATAGTGAAAAGACAAGAGAAGCATATTAGAACCGAAGGAGAAGATAGGAAAACCTTTCCAGTGGATACAAATCCTGTGCTAAGACTTTGATGATGAAAGGAAATAGCAGAGAGAAAATACTTCAGAGAAAATGAAATTAGCAAAAGCATGGATATGATCCAGTGTTTTAGAGTTAACACTGCTGAAACTTACATTTGGAGGAAGGGAATGATGAGAAATAAGGACACAGAAGTACATAGGGACTGAGGCAAGTATGACATTGCATGTCAGGTGCTGGAGTGATAGCACAGCAAGTAGGGTGTTTGCCTAGCACATGGTCGACTCGAGTTCGATTCCCAGCATCCCATATGTTCCCCTGACCACCTCGAGGAACAATTCCTGGGTGAAGAGCCAGGAATAATTCCTGTGCATCCCCGGGTCTGACCCAAAAAAACAACAAAAAAAAATTGCACATCATGTCCAAAGCAGTCTCAATAGTTTTGTAGTACTAGTAATTTGAGGCCCCCTCTCGGAGAGCCTGGCAAGCTACCGAGAGTATCTCGCCCGCACGGCAGAGCCTGGCAAGCTCCCCGTGACGTACTCGATATGCCAGACACAGTAACAACAAAGTCTCCAATGGAGAGGTTACTGGGCCCGCTCAAGCAAATCGATGATCAATGGGAGGGCCTTTACTTTACTTACTCGAGCAGTAATATGAGGAATGACTATTTAACTCTTAGATATGATTGCAAGTGTGTATTCATCTTAATGATTTAGAAAATATATTTCCATATTACATACTTAGAAACTCATGCTCTGATGCAACTTAAGTTGTCACTGAGTTCTAATACAACTCAAATTCTGATTCAAGTATTACCTGAAAGTGAATTATCTCTGATTCTTCTTAAACCCATCTTTCCCCCAACCTTCATAGTCAGCGATACCATTTTCACATTTCTTGCTTCGCCCATTCATGAAGGGACTGGAACTCTCTACTAGATTTTGATGTCTCTCTTTTGGGCCAATCATACACCCGCTGCTTTCATGGTCCTTTATGTTTTTCTCCCCCTTCATCTGTTTCTCCTCTCCCATTCCACAGCTTAGAAGCAATGTTTTTAATTTCCTTAAGTATATTTATATGTATCACAAAGACTGTTTTGACTTGAAAAAATGGACGTTCCCAACTTGTATCTTTCTTGATGCCTGTAAAAAAAGCCTCCCACCCGCCATCCCCCCACCCCCATTCATGGTGTCAGAAGCAAGAAAATCTCATGTAAGATCTTTCATTAACATAAATACTCCAAAAAATGAGGGTTTGTTCACTTTCAAAAATGTAAGAATGACTGTGAAGATATTGAAATGTGATATTTAACCAAGATCATATGAGAAATGCAATCTTCCATAAAGTCATCAAACTGGCTGTTTGAAGGGATATTACAGACATATATATTTTCCTTTAACTGGTCTAGTAAAGGAATATAGTTATTTCCGCTGAATTATGGCTGTCTCTGAATTTTCTATGCTTATGTTTTATAATCTAGGTACTTAGAAAGATAGCATGTATGTTCTGGCCAAAGGCACTGTACAAATTAAAGCATGACCCATCCATTTCTGTTTTGTCATATGGATATTGCAAAGGGGGTACTTTTCATGTTCCACATCATTAGTATAGCCTAACACCAGATTCAGCTGCAAAATGTATCTATGCCTCAGGGTAGACAAGGGAGTTAAGATGTTCAAAGATGTTTTAGTATGTATACAGTTGAATCACAAGTACAGTATCATTTCAGCTCCCTTAAATAACTATATGTTGATGACAACAGAATAACATATTACCTAGAATAGGGTAAGTGTCTGCCATAGAAACCTCATAAGCTGCTAGAGAGACAGATAGTAATAAATGAAATATGGGTACTTGTCATATAAGTGCCAGATATTTTGTTCAATAAGATTAAAATCAGGGGCCTGAGCAATAGTACAGCAGGTAGGGCATTTGCCTTTCATGTGACCAACCTGGGTTCAATCCCCGGCATCCCATATGGTCTCCCAAGCACCACAGGAGTAATTCCTGAGTGCCAAGCCAGAAGTTACCCCTGAGCATTGCTGGGTGTAACCCAAAAAGCAAATAATAATAATAATACTGATAATAATAAGATTAAAATCAGCATTGAATAATAGTTTTTGAATAATACAAACAAAGCAGTTATATTCTGGCTTTTTTGAATGACTTACTGACAAATACCATACAAAATACATGTCACTCTGCATATATTATTTAATTTTGGATTTTTAGTTCTGATAAATAGATGTTATGCTAATGTCATTGAACATTACAAAGATTTGAATGACAATACTATAAAAATTTAAAATGACTCAAGCACCATCCCGCCCGCCCCCACACAATCCTCCAGCTCCGCTCCCAGTTTTCTCCCTCCCCGAGGTCAGCGAATAGAACCTGAGTCACCATTCCCCGCGCCTGCGCCCAAGGTGTCCTCTCGGAGCCTGAGCTGCCCAACCTCCCCATTCGCCATCCCACCCGCCCCAGTGCCATCCTCCAGCTCCACTCCAGGTTTTCTCTCTCTCCCTGGTTTGTGCACCCCCCCCCCCCAACCTGGCACCTACATCGCAGTAGGGGGTGTGGCCTCTGCCGATGTGGGCGTGGCCTCTTTTTGGGCCTCAGTTATTTTCCCCTTTCCGCACTCCGCACTCACATCTTCATTTCCATCACCTAATTCTGTGGGGAATAGCTTGGTCATCTCACATATTAGGCCAATAGACTAGTAGCATATTCCAGTTGCACCATAATACTAGCATCACAAGAAGCTCTACAAATCCAATATAAAAGAACACATCCTCTTAAGTTTCACTAGAGACTTCACCTAAGCTGCTGAGGAGCACCTGAGAAGAAGGTGAAACTCTAGAAGGGGGAAAAGGTGAGCACCATCGACTGAGCTCATCCATAATACTTTTTCACAATTAGAGGGGGATAAAGATAGTGAACTGGAAGTTTCCAGCAGCATATTGTTACAAAATCATGAAGAAACAACAAAAATCCCCTCCACCAGGAGAAGATGATAAAAAGTGTCCAGACGCCTCAACAAGCATTACCCAAGAATATGATCTCTCTGACAAAGAGTTCACAGATGAAATGTTGAAGATGTTCAATGAACTCAAAGAAATGGTTCAACAGACATCCAGTAAGTTAAAGGAGAATATGAAAGAAACAATGGAATGGACAGCCGAGAAAAGATGGGAATAAATGAGAACAGAAATAAAAAAGAAGTGTCACAAAAAAAGAATTCTATAGATGAAATTAAAAACTCAGTGGGTGTCCTCAATAGTAGAATGGCTACAGCTGAAGACAGAATCAATGAACTTGAAGATGAGCTGCAGAAAGCTTACAGGCAACAACAGGTAATGGGAAAAGACCTCAAAATAGCTCTTAGGCAAATCAGAGACCTAGGGGATGATTTCAAGAGGAACAACATTAGAATCATCAGAGTACCAGAAGAACAGGAAGACAACCCCGATGTAAAAGCCACAGTTAAAAATATCATTGCTGAAAAGGTCCCAGAGCTAGAGAATACAGACATCCAGATCCAAGGAGCCCTAAGAGTGCCAGCTAAAAGAGAGCCTAGTAAAAAGACTCCAAGACATATCATATTCAGAATGATGGATATCATGGATAGAGACACAATACCGTAATCAGCAAGGTCAAAGAAGGAAATCACATACAAAGAATCACCCCTTAGATTTATAGCAGACCTATCAGAGGAAACCCTCCAGTCTGAAGACAATGGTGAGATATTGTGTAAAAACTCAATGAAATGAACACTTCACCAAGAATACTTTATTCGACTAAACACCCACTCAAACTCGAAGGAACAATAACTATTTAATGGATAAACAGCTCAGGAACTTCATAGACTCAAAACCAAACTTAAAAGAAGGACTAAAGGGGCTACTGTAAGACAAGGAAAAAACCTACAAGCACAACAACCCCCTACAGAAAGATGGCACAAAACCCCATGACAATAATCTCCCTCAGTGTCAATGGTCTAAATGCACCAATTAAGAGACACAGAGTGGTAAAATGGATTTAGAAACTAAACCCAACATTCTGCTGCTGCCTACAAGAAACACATCTTAATAGTCAGAGCAAACCCAGACTGAAAGTCAAAGAAAGGAAAACAATTCTGCAAGCAAATAACACCCTCAAGAAAGTCTGGGTGGCCACACTAGTATCCGACAATGTAGATTTCAAGTTGAAAAAGATTAGAAGGCACAGTGAAGGCCAGTTTTTACTAATAAAGGGATAGGTACAGCAGGAAGAAATCACACTCCACAACGTGTACACACCTAATGGGGGACCAGCTAAATACTTAAAGCAACTGCTAACAGATTTTAACAAGGACATTATTAGCAATACAACAGTAGCTGGAGACTTCAACACTTCCCTATGACCTCTAGGTATATCAACAAGATTAAAACTCAGCAAGGAAACTCTGGCTTTGAATGAAGAGATAGAAGAGAGAGGGCTAATAGATCTATATAGGGCTTTACATTCCAAAAAGAAAACTACACATTCTTTTCCAGCGCACATGGAACATTTTCCAAAATAGACCATGTGCTTGGTCACAAAACATATCTTAATAGAACCAGGAAGATAGAAAATGTATCAACTATCTTTTCAGACCATAATGCACTGAAGATAGAAGTTAATTAATACAAACACAGAGAACCAAATCAAACACCTGAAAATTAAGCAAGAAATGTGAAGTGGAGCAAGGGAAGTCTTTTAACAAATGGTTCTGGCAAAACTGGGCAGCTACATGCAAAAAAAATGGGCTCATACCTTTACCTAACAACGTGCACAAGTTAGATCAAAATGGATTAAAGACCTCAACATCAGACCAGAATCTATCAGGTACATTGAAGACAAGGTCGGCAAAACCCTCCACAACATTGAAGCTTAAGGTATCATTAAAAGTGACACACCATTGGCTAAGCAAATGGAAACAGAAATAAACAAATGGGACTACTTTAAACTGAGAAGCTTCTGCACCCCAAAAGATACAGTGACCAAAATACAAAGAGAGTCTACAGAATGGGAAAGGATATTTACCCAATACCTATCTGATAAGGGGTTGATATCAAGGATTTACAAGGCACTGCTAGATCTCCAAAAAAAAAAAAGCCAACCCCATCATAAAATGGGGCGAGAAAATGAGGAAATGAACAGAAACTTTCTCAAAGAAGAAATCCGAATGGCCAAATGACACATGAAAAAATGCTCCGCATCACTAATCATCAGGCAAATGCAGATAAAAACAATGAGATACCACCTCACACCACAGAGACTGGCCCACATCCAAAAGAACAAAAGCAAATGGTGTTGGAGTGGATGTGAGGAGAAAGGAACTCTCCTTTACTGCTGGTGGGTATGCCGACTGGTTTAGCCCTTTTGGAAAACAGTATGGACTATAATAAAAAAATTAGACACTGAGCTCCCATTTGACCCGCAATACCACTCCTGAGAATATATCCCAGAGAGGTCAAAAAGTATAGTAGAAATGACATCTGCACTTGTTTGTTCATTGCAGCACTGTTTAAAATAGCCAGAATCTGGAAAAAACCTGCATGTCTGAGAACAGATGACTGGTTAAAGAAACTTTGGTACATCTACACAATGAAATATTATGCAGCTGTTAGAAAAGATGAAGTTATGAGATTGGCATATAGGTGGATCAATATAGAAAGTATCATGTAACGTGAAATGAGTCAGAAAGAGAGGGACAGACACAGAAAGATTGCACTCATTTGTGGAATATAAAGTAACAGAATGGGAGACTAACACCCAAGAACAGTAGAGATAAGTACCAGGAGGATTACTTCTCAGCTTGGAAGCCTGCCTTGCATACTGTGGGAAAAGGCAGCTCAGATAGAGAAGGGACCACCAAGTAAAGTGTGCTAGGAGGGCCCACACAGGATGTGAGATGCGGGCTGAAAGTAGACCATAGATCAAACATTATGGCCACTTAATATCTCTACTGCAAACCACAACACCCAAAAGGAGAGCGAGAACAAAAGGAAATGCCCTGCCACAGAGGGGAGGTGGGGTGAAGGGGATGAGGCGGGAGTGGTGGGAGGGATGCTGGAAAATTATTGGTGGAAAATGGGCACTGGTGGAGGGATGGGTACTCGACCATTGTATGACTGAAACACAAGTATGAAAGTTTGTAAGTCTATAACTGTATGCCATGGTGATTCATTAATAAAATTTTTTAAATGATTATATATAGTTTTACATGCAGTTAATTTCTATATAAGTCACATCATTTCAGTGGATGAACATTGCTTGCTAGGTTCTATAAGAGCTCTTCATTCACTCTCAAGTTTGATTATTCTGCTTTTCAATAACTCAATAAAAGATGATCTTTTCTTTTATTCTCTTGATCACTCAATCATGTGACATCCTGTTACTCATTGATTTGCTCAGGCGGGCACCAGTAATGTATCCATTCATCCCTGTCACTTGCTAGTGTAGCCCAATGGCCTATGCTCACTCCACGAACATGAAGAGACTCAAACCAATCATTCAAGGTCTTGATGAAGAAGTCTGACCATCTCATAGGTGTTCGGCCATGCAATCTTTAACATTCCATGGAATCCAACTGGTAACGCCTCCAGTCCAGCGGTCATCCCCAAATTGCATTATGTGTCCAGCCCATCTGATTTTTCATTCTTGGCAAATGAAACAGCATCCCTGAATCTTTTTTTTTTAATTGTTATTAGTGAAACACCATGAGGTGCAGTTGTAGACTTACAAATTTTTGTGCTTGGGTTTCTATTATACAATGATCAAATACCCATCCCTCCACCAGGGTCCATTTTCTATCACCATGGATCCCAGTATCTCTCCCACTCCCATGCCCCCCCATCCCACCCTGTCTCTGTGGATGCTGTGGTCTGCAAAAGAGGCATTGAGTGGCAATCATGTTCAGTCTACAGTCTATTTTCAACATACATCTCTCATCCTGGGAGAATCCTCCAAACACCCTTTCTTTGGTGCTCCCTTCTCTATCTGAGCTGCCTTTTCCCCCTAGCATGCCCGGCTGGCCTCTAAGCCATGGAGTAATCCTCCTGGTACTTATCTCGGCTATTCTGGTATTAATCTCCTATTTTGTTACTTTATGTTCCCCAGATGAAGGCAATCTTTTTATGTCTGCCCCTCTCTTTCTGACTCATTTCACTTAGCATGACACTTTCCATGTAGTACCACATGTGTAAATTTCATGACTTCATCTTTTCTAACAGCTACATAGTACTCCATTGTGTAGATGTACTGAAGTTTCTTTAACCAGTCATCTGTTCTTGGGCACTCAGGTTTTTTCCAGATTCTGGCTATTGTTAAGAGTGCTGCAATGAACAGACAAGTGCAGATGTCACTTTGACTCTACTTATTTTCCTCTCTGTGATATATTCCCAGGAGTGGTATTGCTGGATCAAATGGGAGCTCAATTTCTAATTTTTTTTAAGAATCATACATACTGTTTTCCAAAAGGGCTGAACCAGTTGGCATTCCCACCAGCAGTGAAGGAGTGTCCCTTTCTCCTCACATCTGCACCAACACCGGTTGCTTTTGTTCTTTTGGATGTGGGCAGTCTCTGAGGTGTGAGATGGTATTTCATTGTGATTTTGATCTGCATCTCACTGATGATTAATGATGTAGAGCATTTTCTTATGTGCCTTTTTGCCTTTCGGATTTCTTCTTTGAGAAAGTTTCTGTTCATTTCATTACCCCATTTTTTATGGGATTAGATGTTTTCTTCTTGTGGAGTTCAACCAGTACTTTATATATCCTTGATATTAACCCCTTTTCAGATGTGTATTCAATGAATATCCTTTCCCATTCTGTAGACTGTCTTTGTATTTTTGTCATTGTTTCTTTTGAGGTGAAGAAGCTTCTAAGTTTAAGATAGTCCCATTTATCTATGTCTGTTTTCACTTGCTCGGCCAGTGGTGTGACATCTTTAAATATACCATTAGCTTCAATGTCATGGAGGGTTTTGTCAACTTTGTCTTCAATGTACCTTATGGATTCCGGTCTGATCTTGAAGTCTTAAATCCATTTTGAACTTACTTTTGTACATGGTGTTAGACAGAGATTTGAGCCCATTTTTTGCATGTAGCTGTCCAGTTTTGCCAGAACAATTTGTTAAAGAGGCTTTCCTTACTCCACTTTACATTTCTTGCTCTGTTATCAAAGATTAGATGATAATATGATTGAGGGGTGATGTCAGTATATTCAACCCTGTTCCATTGATCTGCAGCTCTGCCTTTGTTCCAGTATCATGCTGTTTTAATTATTACTGCTTTGTAGTAGAGTTTGAAGTTAGGGAGGTTGATTTCTTCCATTTACTTTTTCCCAATAATTGCTTTAGCTATTCGTGGGTGCTTATTGTTCCATATGAATTTCAGGAGTGTTTGCTCCATTTCTTTGAAGAATGTCATGGGTATCCTTATAGGGATCACATTGAATTTGTATAATGCTTTTTGTAGTATTGCCATTTTGACAGTGTTAATTCTCCCGACCCATGAGCAGGGGATATCTTTCCATTTTCTCTTGTCCTCTTTTATTTCCTGAAGTAGCGTCTTGTAGTTTTCTTTGTACAGGTCCTTTTCTTCCTTAGTTAAGCTGATTCTTAGGTACTTGATTTTCTGGGGCAAATTTTGAATGGGATTATTTTTTCTCATTTCACTTTCTTCTCAAGAAAAAGATATTAAGGGCTTTCAGGTAGGAAAGGAAGAAATCTAGCTCTCAATATTCGCAGATGATATGATACTATACTTAAATAACCCTATAATCTCCACCAAGAAAATCGTAGAAACAATAGACTTGTTATTAAAGCTAGAGGCTATAAAATCAATACCCAAAAGTACATGGCTTTCCTATATGCATCCCTGATTCTTGATCGTTGACAGAGATCAGAACTCTGGATTTTTTCTCTCTCTGGAATGAAGTATGATACTCTAAGCATAACTTTTTCAATTCCTCTTTGGGAGACCCGAATATGGTTCTTATCCTGTTTTCATAGGGCCCAGGTCTCTGAGGCATAGGTTAATCCAGGAAGAATGATGGAATCGAAGAGATGTGCCCATAGCCGGAGGTAGCTAAGGTTCATCCTCTTGGCTATTTCTTCGGCACTCTTGACGGCGTTCCAAGCTGCTCTCTTCCTCCTGCACAACTTAAGTGACATGTCATTCATCATGTTGACTTCTCGACCTAGGTACACATAACTGTTGCATTCAGAGATGTTCATTCCGTTGAGAGCAAATGGAATGTCAAGAATGAGTCTGCTTCCCCAAAACATTGTCTTCATGAGATTGAACTGCAGTCCGACCTTTCCACATTCAGCCAAAGTCGGCTAGCATTCGTGTGACTTGGCTAATGTTTGGTGTTATTAGAACAATGTCATCAGAGAAGCAGAGGTTGTAGTTGACGACCGTCTATCTTCACTCTCATTCCTTCTCATTCCTGTCATCGTATGATATTTTTGAGGGTGGTACTGAAGTGTTTCAGTGTATCACCCTACCGAACCCCTCTCTTGACATCAATGATCACTTCTTTGTAGAATGGTGAGATCCTGGTAGTGAATCTGTAACACAACTTATGGAGGATCCTGATGTATTGAGTTTGAATGCCCTGTTTGGCTAGGGCTTCAATGACCACTTGTCTCAACAGAATCAAAGTCCTTCTTTAAATCAATGAATGTTAGACTGAGCAGCATCTTGAACTCCTGAGAAACCTCAATGAGCTTGGTTACCATGTAGATATGGTAGATCATGCTGAATTTTTTTCAGAACCCAGCTTGCTTGCATGGTTGTACATCATCTAGTATTCTGCCAATCATATTCAGGATGACTCAAGTGAACAGCTTGTAGATGACCGACAACAGGCTGATCAGGTGATAGTTGCCAATATCATGGTTGTCTCCCTCCTTGCACAGTAGAACAGTCTTGCTGGTTTTCCATTGGGATGGAACCTTGCATTCAGACAGGTAGCATGTGAAGAGCCGAGCCAGTGTATTGATGAGTACTGACAGCAGGTTCTTCAGGTATTCAAGTCTGACCTTATATGGGCCAGGTGCTTTTCGCTTCTTTACCGAGGAAATGTCATGTGGTATTTCAGAAGGGAGAACGTTGGGAATGACATATTCATCCTGCAGAATTTGGTATGTGGTCAGGTATATGTAGCTATCAAAGAGATCCAAGTAGAAGTCACGGATAATCTTCTCCATTGCCCTTCTGGAAGATGTGATAGGTCAACCAGGGCATCGGAGCGCAGTCATCTGGTCTTGTAGTTGGCAAAGGACAGGCAGGCATTGTGAATGCTTTTCCAAGCTTCTGACACATCTGCCAGCACTGCTGCTCTTCTCTCTTTGAGGTCTTCCTTTATTGCTTCTCTGCACTACTTTGCGAGCTCAGATGTTCCATTGTGGTAGCCCCAGTCTCAGGCCAAGCCATGTTGGCGAATGAACTTGAGAGTTTTTGAAGACAGGCATGTTTTTTGGCTATCTCTCAGAATTCCTCACACAATCATTGAGGTGCTGAACCAGTCGACTGTATTCTTCATCATGTTGTCAAGGAAAGCATATTCCCATGTTGCTGCAATAGTGCCAAAGAGCTTCCAGTTGGTGGTCATCCTTGGAGCTCTCTTGAACTTTGCAGCCCTTTCTCCCTACTTTATGAAGTAGAATTTTGCACAAAGGAGATGGTGGTCCAATCCCATTTGGAATTTTGGGACAACAGCAACATTGATCAGGCAAAACTGTCGATTGACTATTATGTGGCCAATTTCATTGTGGAACAGTCCACCAGGAGACCCCCATGTCCAATGTTTAGATTCAGCCTTCTGAAACTGTGAGTTACCATGGATGGTCTTGGTCGACACGATGAAATCAGTCTCTCACCCTGTTTATGACATGGGTCATAATGTGAAGTTCTTTGGCTGATCTTCTCCATCTTATCTTGGCATTATAATCACCGACAATGTTCTTGTAAATGGGGTGGTCTTCTTTATAGAACTACTCCAGCTCTATGTAGAACTTCTCAATTTCTTCATCATAATTATATTTTGGTGCGTAGATGATGAAGATAGAAACTGCTGGCAGTGAGCCACATCTATTCAAGTGTAATCATCCAATTCAACAATTCAGGTTGTTAGGTATTCTAATGAATCAATGCTTGTGGCCAAATTCATATTGACAAGGACACTTGACACCACCAATGCCTCTTTTGTTGCATGCTCCAAAGAACTGTTTTCTCCAGTGTCGAAAATGGTGTGATGTGGTTGATGCCTTCTTGTCTCTGTTAGATCATGGGACCCAGAAACAGAGATCCTCTGCCTGCTCCCACCAATCTCCGGTGACCCAGGGATCTAACCCAGAAGCCTCACCCTCCCCTGCCCTGCCTGTTCCCACCAATCTCTGGAGATCCAGAAGCCCCACCCTACCGGTATGAGAAAAACACCTCATCCATAGACCTCCACTACCTCCACTACCCAGCCGCAGCTACACTCCAGGCCACTTTCCAGACTGCGTGGCCACTTTGCAGTCATGCGTCACATCATAAGACACTTAATACCCATCTTCCAAGATTACTGCACCATATTTGATGGGGTTCAAATATGTTTTGAACCATAAGAACACCTACTAGGGCAATTAGAGGCTTCCCTAAGAGCCTCTAACTCTCTCAGAGAGACTGGCAAGCTACTGAGAGTATCCTATCCTCACAGCACAACCTGGCAAGCTAACTGTGGCATATTCAATAAGCTCAAGACAGTAAATACAATGGGTCTCATTCCCCGTACCCTGAAAGAGCCACCAATACGTCAGCATTAAGAAATATGAGGAAGAAGAGGCTTATAAAATCTCAAGGCCGAACTAGGCTGCCCAAACGAAGAAGGACTAAAATGTCTGTCTGTATTTTCAATGCATGTACACTGGCATTGGATGCATCCATTGAGGACCTGATGGTACAATCTCGAAAGACCAAGTACGACATCATTGGTCTGACCAAGAGGAGAAGGTATCTTTTATTCAATAAAAGTTTGTTGAACAAAAGTTATATGTTATTACTATGCACAAAACTGAAAGGTCAATCTGATACCTGTCATATAAGGACTGTATCTTACAGAAATTGAATGGTTCACAGCGGGTATTCAATAAAATTAATTCTATTCTAAAAAAATGTTTTCCATACTTGTTGGATATGTTCAGAGATAGACTATTGATGGTGGAAAAGAGAACTGCATGATTCAGAAACTGCCTGGATAATAGGAAGAGGTATTTGATCTCTGTGACAAAAAAGCACATTCCAAATAATGTAAAATTTGAAAAATCCTACTAAATGAATACCAAATTTCATTATTCTCAAAATAATTATTAGATACAAAAAATAATATTTCTATAGTTAATGAGCAGAAAGGCGGATTGATGAGAACAACAATTGGCAAAAAAGGACAACACTATCTCAATAAAATTTAGCTTAATATATAAGTTCATGAGAAATTAATTTTATATATCAGGACTCATTTACAAAGTAAGTAAATAGCATTAAGCATATTAGTAAACTGAAGTATTAAACATATGTGAACATGAGGTGAAATAGACTACTGCACCATTGATATACTTAAAACATCCATTGATATTAAAGAAAAGCGTTAAAGTATATTACTATATGGCAGCAATATTATCATGTGACCCCAGAATGCTTCTGAAGTTCTATTGCTCATGACAGTATTTCTGTACTTTTAGAAACTTGAAAGAATACACACTTATTGTATCATTGTGACTGGGGTTAGGACAATGCATATTTATTTTATCATAGTTTCTGGGGGTAAGGAGTCTGCATATGACTTAGCTCGATTAAGTGTATCACAGGCTATGAAGAATTGGTCTGAAATGAGTGTCATCTGAGAGCTAGACAGGGGCCTGGTTCACTCCGATTCGCTGCTTGATTCATTTCTTTTCACTGGGATTCTGAGTGCATCAGAAGTGCAGTTCCTTCTCAGTGTTTTGGGGTCCTCCTTACCTCTTAATTGTGATTCCCTCTTTCTGGGACAGTGACATCTCCAATACTGCTTATTACAACTTCAACAGAAGTATAGCTTATATAATATACCCATGTACACACAATCACATGAATTTCATCTTCTTCTCATACTCTGTTTTTCAAAAGTAATTCATAGGATAGAACAAACAGCTGGAATTACAGACATTCTGAATAAAAGACTGTGGAGATCACGGAGGTGAAGTCACCTTAAAATTCTACCTCCTACCATTATAATTGTTAGATTGGAGCGATAGCACAACTGGTAGGGCATTTGCCTTGTACACAGCCGGCCCGGGTTCAATTCCTCAGTCCCTTTCTCAGAGAGCCTGGAAGCTACCGAGAGTATCCTCCTGCTTGGCAGAGCCTGGCAAGCTCCCTGTGGCATATTTGATATGCCAAAAACAGTAACAAGTCTCACAATGGAGATGTTACTGATGCCCTCTCCAGCAAATCGATGAACAACCAGAGGACAGTGCTACAGTGCTACCATTATAATACGGGATATTAAGTTATAAGGGACATAAGTCAAGGAATAATTCAGGTAAAGAAGACAGATGACATTCCTTCTTGAATACTCTATATTATTTTTGATGTTTGGGAGAAGTTTAAATTCTCAAGTTAATGGGACAAAAACGAGGAAAAGTTATAAATTACCAGTCTAGCAAATTAGTTTAATTTGTATGCAAAAACATAAATATATAAAATATATAAATATATATTAAACATGAAAACTGGGTGCTTAAACGTAATTAAAATAAATATTAATTTGGAAATAGCACAGCGGTATAGCACAGCATTTGCCTTGCATGCAGCCAACATGGCCAACCCAAGTTCAATTCCTCCGCCCCTCTCAGAGAGCCTGGCAAGCTACCATACGGCAAAGCCTGGAAAGCTCCCCGTGATGTATTCAATATGCCAAACGCAATAACAACAAAGTCTCACAATGGAGATGTTACTGGGCCTGCTCGATCAATGAACAACGGGAGGACAGTGACAGTGACAATTTGGAAATAAATATAAAGTACTCCAAAATTGTAGCAATTATATAGAAATGTACCTCAGTACTTAGAATAAAAGTCATATCTGTGAAAAGTTTCATTTTTACAAGTTTGGATATTATATGTGATTCTTTAAAACTTTTACTTGCCAAAATATGATATGATTATGACACATAAATCCCCTAAAATATTACACAAAACATATACATTACAAAAATAAGAGAAAACAAAATGATGTATTCCGAAGTTTAAGACATTTTAATGTAATCAGCCCCTCCTTCATTCCCTGGCACTGCTCTAGTCTCCTCAGAAGGGCCAGAAGTGACCCTGGAGCACTGTTTAAACCCCTAAGCACTACTCAGTGTGGACCAAGGGCCATATACCCCCCAAAATAAATATCATCTGCTAAGTTGGTCAGCTCTTCAGAATAACACTGTAGCACTGTCCTGTAGCACTGTCCTCCCATTTGCTCGAGCAGGCACCAGTAATGTCTCCATAGTGAGACTTGTTGTTATTGGTTTTGGCATATCTAACACACCACGGGGAGCTTGCCAGGCTCTGCCGAGCGGGTGGGGTACTCTCGGTAGCTTGCCAGGCTCTCTGAGAGTGACAGAGGAATCGAACCCACGCGAGTTAGCTGCATGCAAGGAAAACGCCCTACCTGCTGTGCTGAAAAATTATCTAGAAAAGTATAAATTATTAAAAATCGTCACAAGAATATAGAGGATTTAGAAAAATTATGAAAAAGATGGTTAGCACATTTTACCATTCATAAAGTTGTTATCTTGGATTCCTTTGTAGATGAGTTTCACCTAATCTTTAAACACCATGTTAGCAAATGCAAATTTTTATTTATTTATTAATGAATCACTATGAGATACATGGGCTGAAGCGATAGTACAGCCAATAGGGCATTTGCCTTGTGCTCGGACAATCCGGCCGACCCAGGTTCGATTCCCCCGCCCTTCTCTGAGAGCCCGGCAAACTACCAAGAGTATCTCACCTGCACGGCAAAGCCTGGCAAGCTACCCATGACGTATTTGATATGCCAACACAGTAACAAGTGTCACAATGGAGACATTACTGGGGCTGCTTGAGCAAATCGATGAATAAGGGGAGGACAGTGACAGTGACAGTGATGAGATACACAATAACAAAGTTGTTCATAATTGGATTTCAGTCACATAATGACCCAACATACATCCCTTCACTCGTGCAAATTTCCCACCACTAATATCCCCAGTTCCTTCACTCCCCCAGCTTGCGTCTATGGCAGACACTTTTTTAAAATTTCTTTCTTCTTTCTTTCTTTCTTTCTTTCTTTCTTTCTTTCTTTCTTCCTTTCTTTCTTTCTTTTCTTTCTATATTATGCAATATATAAAACTTTCATATGTACTGAAACAGGGGTTTTTTTTTTTTTTTTTTTTTTTTTTTTTTTTTTTTGCTTTTTGGGTCACACCCAGTGATACACAGAGATTCCTCCTGGCTCTGTACTCAGGAATTACTCCTGGCGGTGCTCAGGAAACCATATGGGTTGCTGGGAATCGAAACTGAGTCAGCCACGTGCAAGACAAATGTCCTACCTGCTGCGCTATCGCTCCATCCCCTGAAACAGTTTTAAAATAAAATGATATATTAGAAAAATGTCGTTCTCATTATAGTTTATATGAGAAAAAATAGATTTAACAAAGTAAGAGGGAATTCAAGAATGAAAGAAAACTGAGAAAAAAATAAATCCTTGAAAAGAGTCAAATTTAGCAAAACAGTTATGAAAAACTGCATGTAAAAACCCATGAAACCCTGCAAAGCATGCATATCTGAGCTTCTAAGAGAGGGGAGTTAGATCGCATACCACATCAAGTAGAGTTAACATGGTTTACTGGGTTGGGGAGGGCACTTAAGGTAGGATTGTGGGTTGAATTACCTTGGTCATTGTAATGAATTCCTTTTAACTTTAGTATTTAAGAAAAGCAATGAAACGAGAGGAGGAAAATGACTGGATTTGTAGATTTGTAAGTTTGGGGTTGTATTGCCATGATGTCCTGTTCTAGTGTTGGTAAGATAATTTTTTTTATTTTTTGCCTCAGTTTTTAGTTAAATATATTACATTAAAAATAAAGGAATTATGGAGAAATAATTTTGAGATAAATAGCTATACCTTACATGTCAGTATTTTACAGCCTTCTTTCCCAAATCCTCTTCTGGCTGGTCAAGGGAGATAGGTGTAATTGGGAATAGTAGAATTACCTTATTACCTTCTATTATGCCATAGGACCTAAGGGTCTCATGTCACTTTTTTTTCTAAAAAAAAAAAGTCCTAATAAATAGAAACCTCTTTTCTCCTGAATAAAAGTAGGTATTCCACAAGTATGTGCAGAATTGTGAGAACTCAAAAAGAAGGAAATGGGTGAAAACTCATCAAAAACCACAGAAAACTAGTATAATGGCTGGAATAAGGAATATTTACACAATATCATGACCCCCACATCCCTTTATCAATGTATCTTCCCCCATCCCCTTTACCTTGGTCTTGAGGACTGTTGATTCAGATAGTCTATCCATGGAACAATATGGTTTTCCAGCAATTAATCAATTCCTCCTCTCCAAAGCTTAGCTTTCCTGGTTGCTTTTCAGCCCCTGGTAGGAGATCTACAGACTTTGGCTCACTTGCAGAATGGCCAAAGAGCACATCTGGATTGAGCATTTCAGTTTCAATCCAAACCTTGTTGCATTAACACTCTGTCATACTTAATATATACTAGGCAACCTGTAGTGTGCTAGATTTGGACTCACTGGAAAAAGACAAAGCATGACATTGTTGTAGCCATACCAGCAGGGGGTATAATTCTTTGTAAAGGTATGTAATATGTCCCAAATATACTGCAGCTGATGATAGGTTTTATTGCATTTGCAGTTAGGGACCTTATAATATTTGCAGAAAAGATTTATTATATTTACTTTTATTACTTTAGCAGTTTAGGATATTTTTTCTATTTGTCATGAACTTATTCCATTTACACTCATTGAGTTCATATCTTAAGTTAGCTACCTGAGCAGTCTATGAATAATTTCACCTGTTGTCATTACACTTGCAGTCAATTTTCATTACCATTCTGCCTAATGTTTCACGGTATTTGCAGGTGCTGCATATTACATTAGCGGTTCGAATATTTTAAAGTCAGCAGTAACGGGGCAGTGCAATCATCTGAAGAAAGGGCAGGGACCTAACAAATGCTAAACCCCTTGGCAGATGGAAGGTAATACCCTGTGCTGCAGATGTTGGATGTGATAACTAGACTCATTGCAGGCGTACGTGTCTAAAGAACTTAGTCTGATGTGCCCAGGTCAGTGAACTCGAAATTGTCTATATATCTCATTGCTTCAAATTTTCAACACCTTCACTAATTTAACTTAATATTGGAAAGAAAGCTTAAATATATGATGAATTTCTGTTTTCAAAGTAATGTCCTTGCTTTAATTTTCTCTAACTTTCAAGGCTGAGAGTCACGTAGGACTCCATTGGAAGTGAGTCCAGGGAAACTATACTCAACCTAATTCTAAAAATTTGGGGTAGGATTTGTAGTTTGGACACCAGTTGAGGTTTCACCATTTATAGTTACTGCAGTTGATTATAAAGAGGGAGTTGGCTGCAGACCTCTCTTTGAAATTATGTGACTTATTATTGCTCCAAGGAAACCAGTAAGAGAGGTAATTTGGGGTGAAGGGGAACCTGATATAATTACAATACATGGTGGAAACAGAAGCTTCAGAAGGAAAATAATAATCATCATGCCAGCTTAAATTTATTGTGCGTTTACTACTTGTCAGTCAACATTGTAAAGCACTTCACTAATATTAAATGAATTATTCCTCATAATAATTATGTGAGAAGTTTAAAATAATTAGTTCCCTTTTAGGGACGTGAAATTGAGTTACAGATCAGGTAAGCAACTTGCCCAGAGTGATACAAGTAGGATACAGAGAATCAAGTTTGAACCCAAGTAATAAGATTTTAGATTCCAAGGATTTAAAATCTAGATTATGATACTAAATTATAACTTCCCAACTCAACCAGGATTGAGCATTTCCTATTCCTTAGTAAAACAAAGATGCATATTAAGTTTTCACCTTTTGATGGATCATGCTTGCTGGCTTTCTCCAGACCCGTAGACGCTCCCATTGAACCGTTGGGGTGGAAGGAGCTTACAAATGTTTCTCAGGATGCCATTTCTGCAATTCCCAGCCAAGAAATCAGTCAGTTCCATGCTAGGGCCCAGGATATAGCAGTGCCCAGATCTTGCCATGACGAAAACCATCAATGCCAACACAATAATAATAAAAGGCCTGCAGGACCATGGATTGCAAACCTCTGGGCTTCTAGGAATATATCTTGTATTGCTCAAGACACCCTGCAGGGTCTAATATCAAATCAGGGTTTTTTTTACCCTGTTCTATCTCTCCAGTCCTCAATAACCAATATTTGAATATTTCTTTCCAAGTGTATGGGAATATACTTCATGCAAGTTGTTTTCCCTCTCAATTATAATAATATAGATTTTGATTTAGAATCACAGCACATTTATGTACTTCTTGTGCTTTAAAATGACAAGTGCCACAGAAAGCTTAAAAGGCTCTGTATTTTTACTTAAACCAGAATTCTGAGTTTGAATGGAGCATGAAAGATTTTTAATTCTGTCATTTATGAACTTAATGTTCGTATCTCTCCCACACAGAATGTCTGTGCTGATATCTGAAGCCCCGATGTGTCTTGAGATGAAGTCTGTGGGATATAACTAGACTAGACTCAGAAGAATGGGGTCTTCATGATGTGCCTTTATAAACAGACAAGAGAGCTTGCTTTCTTTTCTCACTGTGTAAGAATAAAGCAAGAAGACATGTTCCACAAAAGAAAAATCATTGTTTTCTCCAGAAACCAGCCATTCTGGGATCCTTATTGTAAACTTCACAGGCTGTATTGTGGTGAGAAATAAATAAATGTCTTGTCCAAATCATGCAGTTTGAATTATTTGACTGTCCAAACAGACAAATAAGACTTATGAAAAACACCTAACAAAATGGGGGAAAGTTGTTGTATGTTTTGCTTGCTTTTAGCCTCCTGAGAATGTTTAGGGGGACTGGGAGTTATTTATAGAGATCTACAGGTGGGCATGCATGTCTGATAATTCAGTTCTGACATCTGGTAATACAGTCCTCAAAGACTCTCAGGCCTATGCCTGGTACTAATTTCCTGGGAAGCGTTTCAGTGCGAGCACTCAAAATCAGGGCCTAGCACATACAAGGCATGAGTTCTAGCCCTTGAAGCTGTGTCTCCAGCCCCCATAAAGCATTTTTAAGACAAGGTTGTTCCACATTTGGGGTGATATTCATATTGACATTTGCGGCCCTTTTAAAAGATAACAGATTAAGTTTCAATAGGTCAGGAGTGTGGTTTGAAGACTTATGATTTCTAATGCAATGCATTGGGAGCAAACTTGGAGTAGCAAGAACCTAATTATAGCACTTATGAAAGAAAAGCTACAATCAAAACTCTGTCATGACAGTTGGGGTTCTTTTGCTTCTTTTAGAGAGCTGTTTCCTTTCGCAGGGTCTGGCACATGAAGAGGTTCCTGAGTATTTAATGGTTGTCTGAAAGAGTGTATCCCTACAAAGTTTTGAACTGCACTGAGTTTCAAGTCAGGGAACTTTGCAAGTAGCCTCGTATGTGGTGGGAGAAAAAGTAGGAGCAGTTATGGGACAAGATTAACTAAGGATCTGAGGTAGCTAGAGAATAAAGACTGAATTAAGGTTCAGTTGTGAGACCAATTGAGACCTCTTATACATGGGCATGACAGTGGGAAATTAACATGACTCAGCAACAGATTCACATATTTCCACACTGGTAATTTTGGGAATAGCCAACTGATCCTAAACCATTGCTCCACAGCTCACACAAGAAGAAATTCTCAACTGGATTTGGATTTGAATATCATAATCTCTGAGTAACATAGTTTAAAAGGGGTTCACCCCATTCCTTCACTTTGATTTGAAAACTTAATTTACTGAATTAGATTACTGACTTAAAAAATTGGAATGCACATAAAGCTCAAAAATATTTCTTAAAAGATAGTGTATCTTGGGGCCGGGTCATAGTACAGCAGGTAGAGTGTTTGCCTTGTATGCAGCCAACCTGGGATCAATCCCTAGCATCCCATATGGCCCCCTGATCACCATCAAGAGTAATTTCTGAGTGCAGAGTTAGGAGTAAACCTTGAGCATTGCCGGGTGTGAAAAGGAAAAGGAAAAAACAAACAAACAAACATACAAACACACTTATCACAGAAAAGTCTATAAATTTTATCCTGAGCAATAAGCTGAGCCTAATCATCATTATCACTTTTAATATATAGATTAGATATAGAGATATCAATAGATTAAGAAAAAAATTAGAAAACAGATCCCTGACTATCTAAATCACCAACAAGGGCATCTGCCTTAATACCTTGATAATTCCCAGCATCCTATATGTCAGGAGTAATCACTGAGCTCAGTCAGGAGTCACTCTGAGTACCACTGGTGTGGCCAAAAAGCAAGCAAACAAATCCCCAAGTCATAGTTGTGTATCTGTAAACACCTTTCTTTCTTTGGCATTAGCATGCAATTAACGAGCATCAGTTTCCCAGGTTCACAGTGGTTGTTTCTAGCTCATATTTTACAATGATTGTTTCTTCATTTAAGAGATAAAGCTTAGCTTTGGTAGTCTGTTTGTTGGTAGCAGAACAATGACTCTATTTTTCACATTACCATGTGGACTAGATGAATGAACTCTTGGCTCTGTGGCTACCCCCATTCTCTTCCCATGGTAGGGAGAAGCAAATCAATGCTGACATTTCTGATTCCTGGGCATTGCTGGTTCAGTCTCCGTCTCTGTTAAAGTTGGGATATTACAGCTAACATACAATTACATGGTGCTCTTCAATATAGCACATGACTTAGAAATCAGCCGTATTTATCCAAGTCTTGAGTCGTGCCATGTGACAAAATGGATATATCTATAACAATTCAGGAGAAAATTTGAGCGAGCTTGCTTGCATACAGATGTATATAACCAAGATCTATATTTATCTTAATAACAAAATATCAGTTAGCTTGTGTCTAAATCTCTATGTATTTCTCTATTTCTGAATTAACATTAGGAAGTTGTGATTTGCAACTCTCCCCAGTGTTTTTTTAGTAGGGTCCTTAAACATAGGAAAGAAAGATTGTTTTCCATGTCTGTGAGCTTTTTTTTAAATATATATATATATATTTGCTTTATTATTTTACTTAGAATATAAACCGGTCCACCCATTAAATTAAAATAAGGGGATCATTTTTAACTTGAATTATCATATGCATATTTCATAGTAAGAATACATTTTATTTTAATTAGTGAAACACCATGAGGTACAGTTGTAGATTTACAATTTTTTTTTGTGCTTGGGTTTCGATTATACAATGATCAAATACTCATCCCTCCACCAGTGCCCATTTTCCACCACCATGAATAATATCCCTCCCACCCCCATCCTCCCCATCCCACCCTGCCTCTGTGGCAGGGCATTCCCTTTTGTTTTCTCTCTCCTTTTGGGTGTTGTGGTCTGCAAAAGAGGCATTGAGTGGCAAACATGTTCAGTCCATAGTCTACTTTCAACATGCATCTCCCCTCCTGGGAGAATCCTCCAAACACCCTTTATTTGGTGCTCCCTTCTCTATTTGAGCTGCCCTTTCCCCTAGAATGCCTGGCTGGCCTCTAAGCTATGGAGTAATCCTCCTGGTGCTGATCTCAGCTATTCTTGGGAATTAACCTCATATTTTGTTGCTTTATATCCCCCAGATGAATGCAATCTTTCTATGTCTATCCCTCTCTTTCTGACTCATTTCGCTTAGCATGATACTTTCCATGTTGTACCACTTGTATGTAAATTTCATGACTTCATCTTTTCTAACAGCTACATAGTACTCCATTGTGTAGATGTACCAAAGTTTCTTTAACCAGTCATCTGTTCTTGGGCATTCAGGTTTCTTCCAGTTTCTGGCTATTGTAAAGAGTGCTGCAATGAACAAACAAGTGCAGATATCACTTCGACTATACATTTTTGCCTCTCTGGGATATATTCCCAAGAGTGGTATTGCTGGGTCAAATGGGAGCTCAATTTCTAATTTTTTGAGAATCGTCCATACTGTTTTCCAGAAGGGCTGAACCAGTTGGTATTCCCATCAACATTGAAGGAGTGTCCCTTTCTCGCCACATCCATGCCAGCATCAGTTGCTTTTGTTTTTTTGAATGTGGGCCAGTCTCTGAGGTGTGAGATGGTATCTCATTGTGGTTTTGATCTACATCTCCCTGATGATTACTGATGTAGAGCATTTTCTCATGTGCTTTTTTGCCATTAGGATTTCTTCTTTGAGAAAGTTTCTGTTCATTTCATTGCCCCATTTTTTGATGGGGTTGGATGTTTTCTTCTTGTGGAGTTCAACCAATATTTTATATATCCTTGACATCAACCCCTTGTCAGATGTGTAAGAATACATTTTTTAAATATTTTCTGGGAAGTTGTCTTATTTAGTGTTTGTCCTCAGAATGACTTTGTACTTTAAAAAGGCACTTTCTATCTTATTTGTCTCTCAAAGTGTAGCTTGGAGTATAGATAAATTATCAATTCTATTTTAGAATAGAAAAATATAAGAAAAAATAAACATTCAAATTTAAACAATCTTTATCTTAACCCAAGAACCTATTGGTTCATGATCTCTACCATCTCAGTTTAATCATAATTATGTAGTAAATCAAGACCACAGCAAATAGATATCTTTCCTATTTATTCCTCCCTTTGCCCTTCCTTCAGAAATATACTTTAAAATACATCAATTTTTCACAATGTGCTTTCATTCCTTCAACCCTTTGTCCATTATATCTCAGCTAGAAGTATTATGAGAAGATAAAGAAAGAAAGCATTTAACGGAAATTAAAAAGAAATCTTTTTTAAAAAATTATTGAGGTTTGTGAGGTCAATAAATGATATCTATTTTCTCTAGCTAAATTATTCACTAGTTGGAAGAGAGATGGTAATTCAGAACATAGAGATTAAAAAATCAGTCTTTGCAGTTTAACACTTCCCATCAGTTTATTAATGAAGTGTATGTGCTTTCTCTCGGTCAGACCAATAATGTCGTACTTGATTTTTCGCGCTTGTACAATCAGGTCCTCGATGGATGTATCTGATGCTAGTGTACGTGCATTGAAAGTACAGATCATCATTTTTGAGTACAGACGATCATTTTGCCTTCTCCCTTTGATTCTGTTGAGACGGAAGTGGTCATTGAAGCCCTAGCCAATCAGGGCATTCAAGCTCAATAATCAAGATCCTCCGTGAGCTGTATTGCGGATTCACTACCAGGATCTCAACATTCTACAAAGAAGTAATCATCGATGTCAAGAGAGGGGTTCGGCAGGGTGATACCATTTCACCGAAACTCTTCAGTGCCACCCTCGAGAATCATGCAATGACTGGAGTGGGAAGGAATGGGAGTGAAGATAGATGGTTGGCAACTGCACCACCTCCGCTTTGCTGATGACATTGTTTTAATAACACCAAACATCAGCCAAGCGGCACAAATGCTGGCCGACTTCGACCGTGAGTGTGGAAAGGTCGGACTACAGCTGAATCTTACAAAGAAAATGTTTATGAGAAACAGCCTCATTCCTGACGTCCCATTCGCTCTCAACGGAACGACCATCTCCGAATGCAACAGCTATGTGTACCTAGGTCAAGAAGTCAACATGACAAATGACCTGGCACCTGAGCTGCGCAGGAGGAAGAGAGAGGCTTGGAACGCCTTCAAGAGCATCAAAGAAATAGCTAAGAAGCCGAAGAACCTCCCGCTCTGGGCACATCTCTTTGATTCCACTGTTTTTCCTGCATTAACATACGCCTCAGAGACCTGGGCCCTAGCAAACAGGATGAGAACGCTATTCGGGTCTCCCAAAGAGGAATTGAAAGAGCTATGCTTAGAATATCACATTTCACTCAAATGAGAGAAAGAATCCGGAGTTCTGACATCCGTCGACGATCAAGAATCTGGGACGC
Organism: Sorex fumeus; assembly: GCF_029834395.1. NCBI lineage: Eukaryota > Metazoa > Chordata > Mammalia > Eulipotyphla > Soricidae > Sorex > Sorex fumeus. The sequence continues at coordinate 3,043,120 of NW_026606134.1, read as the reverse complement.
TGTCTTATTTGCCAAGGTGTCAAAAATCAGATGGGCTGGTCACATAATGAGATTTAAAGACAACCGCTGAACTAGAGCTGTTACCGACTGGATTCCACGGGATGTCAAAAGACCAGGTGACCGCCCAACTATCAGATGGTCAGACTTCTTCATCAAGATCAAGAACGATCGGTTTGAGGCTCTTCATGTTCCTAGAGCGAACAGACGCCATTGGGCTACACTAGCACGCGACAGGGACAAATGGAGACATTACTGGTGCCTGCTCGAGCAAATCAACGATTAATGGGAAGTCAAGTGATCAAGTGATCAAGTGATGTGCCTTCTCTGGGTGAATTCATGGTTTAAGTGTGTGAAATTGGTCTTATTCCCTTCATAAGCCTGCATGTTCTAAACCTGCCTCATCGTGTGTTTCTCCTATAAGCCAGCTACAAGTAGGTTAGAGAGACTCTATATTAACTAGAGGCCTGGTGAAAAATTAATTACCAAGTCAAGATGATGCCTACCAGGGTCCTTGGGTCTTTTCTTCTTGGCAGAGGTTCTAGCTCTCAGTAATATAGAACTTTCTGACTCCCTAAAGTCCCTTAAGGCTACTTATTAAAGATCTGTATTTTTTATGAGCTATTTCTAAAGAGAAATAGTTCTACTGATATCAATAAAGGCATTTGCCTGCAAACAGAGACACCATAAACTATAATCACCCACGAAGAAAAAAATTCTATTTAGGCTATATCGACTAAAATATTCAGAATAAAATTGTCATCGATATATATTCTCTCTCATATTACTTTGTTCCTGTGGTTTTTTAGATAAAAAATCTGTATATTCAAAAACTGTATATTCAAAAACTGACTGTAATCTATTTTAAAAGTTATCATTACAAGAAATAAATAATATTTTTTATAATTGAAAATGGTGAACACTCTTAACAAGACCTACAGGTAAGGGGGAAGTAATTCAAGAGTTAACACATATTCCAAGTGTAAGGGAGGTTTCAGATTCTATACTGGCTGCCCTTCACTTCTAAAATCCTTTCAGGTGTGGCCCCCCCAAATATATATGAATTCAGAACCTTTTGACCCCACTCCAGGCTGTCCTCCCCAGGACAACTCAAAGGGCATGGGTTGATTTTCCCTTCTCTCCCACCCCAGCAGAACCACAGTAGCCGAAAACCTCCAGAATCCAACCTCACAGCCATGCTCAAGGCAGCTTTCCATAGGCTCTGACAAGCCTCAATCTACAGGGGAACCTGTAGAAAAACCCAGCTATGCACCACTGTGACTGAGATCTCCAAGCTTCAAAGGGAACTGGACTGGGCCTCCTTCCCTAGCTCCCCAGTTTTCCAGTAGCTTGGCAGTCACGCCCACAAACTACCTCCAGCACCATATAATCTGAGATCCAGAGACTCAGAAATAAAGCTCCTGGACGAAAATAACACAGAATGTCCTGGACCTCTCATACTCTAGCCCACTGATGCACCAAAAGAAGCACACCTTTGTTTGCGTTTAACATATATGTTTGAATTTCTTGTACAAGGGCTTAAATGGCTCAAGGAGGAAATACAACAATTTTCACACATTTTCCTCTTATGGTGGTGGGAAAGTGCACAGTGGTGGGATTGGTATTTGAATATCATCTGTAATGAACTATTGTGAACAGCTTTATAAAAATAAAATTAAATCAAAAAATATATATATATGAATTCCTAGACTTAATATGGTGATCACTTGCTGTATATATAAATATTAAATCAGTGTGCCATTTTTGAAATCAAAATGTTTTCTGAAACTATATCTGAAATACATAAAGAAGGTCTAGGACTGACTGATAGGAAGAGAATAATTAATATTTTCCAAACTTAAGTTATCTACTCTACAAATACTGTATTTCACATATTAAATCACTTAACTTAGGTGTGACCACAAAACACTAACAAAAATTATGAACAAGAAGTCCAGGAATAATAAATATTTCCTTCTAGCTTTTCTTTTTTCTTTTCTTTTTTTTTTTTACTTTCAGGTATGTAAAGTCTTGTTAATGCAGATTAAATACTTTTGGATAGTGATTCTGAACTAAAATCTAGTTAGGGACAAAAGTGGTAAGTTTTACATCTCCTTCATAGTTAATGTACCTTCTTTTTATAGTCTTAGAAACAACCTTTCTCAGAAATTACACACTTGCTAAGGTTATTTACAGAGCAAAATTGAGAGCATGTGCTGAGATACTACAGGAGGAATGGGAAGTGAAAAACTTTTGAGTAATGTAAGGATCCAAATCTGTCGGAGAGCAGAGTGTTAATTAAGATTAATTAACCCTTTCTTCTTCCTAGAAATTGAATTTAGTACTAACATCATTTTCCAGAATGGGTCTTCAGGGCAACTCTCTCCAGGCAGTGATAGAAAGATAACGGGGTGTCTATAAACACATTCAGCAGCTAAATGTTCTTTTGTTTTTGGACCATACCTGGCGGTGTTCAAGGATTACTCTTGCCAGGACTCAGGGGACCATATGGGGTGCTGGAATCTAACCCAGATTGGCACCAGCTTATACACTGAGAAAACATTCACAGTGTATGATATAGCTCTCCAAGAGTAGAAATAAAATTATAGACGTAGAAGAATGACTAGATTGATAATAATAATACTCACAAATTTAAAGACTCCTATTTACATAGTGAACAATATCACAAGTTTCCAACAACTATAAAATTACTAAAATCATCTTTGTACATTACTGTTTATAGTACATATTATTAAAACTCTCACTATAAAAACCATAAAGCTTTCTGTTTCTAGACTTAACCACAAAACTTCTGTACTAAAGTTCTGTGAATATCTCATATATATATATATATATGCCACAGCAAGGTGAATGGCTGGAAAGCTAGTTTTCCTAAAATGTCCACCTATAGGTCCCATGGGAAGAAAACATATGCTTTGAATCCTTATGGAAAAAATGTGTTTAGAAATCAACTTTGTCATTCATCAGAGAATGCCCACAGGTGGAAACTCTATAAGTATTTCTGCTACAAGAAAATCTTCAAACTAAGGTCTAAATACCATTTCTCCAGAGAACTCATCTTGGGGAGAAGGCCAATAAATGTGATCAGTGTGGGCAGAATGTTGTCAAAGATATCTTTATGTTTACTCATGTGCCCCTACAGAAGAGAAGTTATAGGAAATAAAATCAGTCTGAGGAGGGAAATTAAACTAGACATCTCTTACAAAAGCCACATAAACAACATTCCTGACACATATGCAAGCTATAGTTGCCTGCTCTTAAAGGATTACTTATGCTACTGTACCTCTTGGTTGCTGGTGGTAAGTGAATAAATTTTATCCAATACAACAAAAATCACATGTGGCTATTAGGTGGAGGAACATTCTTAAAACCTGCAAATGTTACGCGAGATAAACAAAGCATGCAGTCTTTTTTCATACATGACTTCAATTGATGTCATTTTTAAGAAATAAGGAAACATCATCTTTATTTTATTCTAAGTAAGTCAGGCAATGTAGTTATAAAGGAATAAAATATAAGAAAAAGTAATTCTTTTCCAATGAGTGTTTGAACCTGGAGAAGAGCTGAATATGATATAATTTTTTAGACTAGAGAATAGATAGGACTTTAACATTCTCAGTTATGCAAAAGGGAGGTAGAAAAAAATAATCACCATAAGTATAGAGCGGCCAACATGGCCGACCCGAGTTCGATTCCTCCGCCCCTCTCGGAGAGCCCGGCAAGCTACCGAGAGTATTCCATATGCCAGACACAGTAACAACAAAGTCTCCAATGGAGACGTTACTGGGCCCGCTCGAGCAAATCGACGATCAACGGGAGGGCCTTTACCTTTACCTTAAGTATAGAGAGGAAAACAGGCTATGAGGAGCAGAATAATGTTCCTTCAAAAAAAAAAGTCTACCCTAATATCTCTAGATATTATTCCCTTTTCCTAACTAACATAATTCACATATTCTAATATGTGAATTATGTTAGTTAGGAAAAGGGAATAATTAGGACTGCACCTAGGGAAAAAATTTTCCTAGATTATCTGGTCCGAATGTAATCACAATAGTCAGAGGAAGAGATAGGCACAACAAAAAGTAGACCCAGTTAATTCCAGATTTTAAAAATACAGAATAAGAAGGAGACAAGGAAAACGAGCAGCCTCTGTAAATCGGAAAGGTGAGAAAACAATTCTCAGTCCAGTTTCCAGAAAGGAACATGAGAAGAATGACACCTTCAAAATATCCCAGTGAAATTTGTTGGATACTCTGACCACAAGAGCTGTAAATTTATCCTGATTTAGGGTGATAAATTTGAGGTAACTCACTAGAGTAGTGACACAAAAGCATGAAACCTGGCTGGTGGGAAATAACTGACTCCACTATATAGGCAAATACTCTAGGAAAAGTAGCCTCTTTAATTCTAGGCTGCGGCAGCATTATAGTGAAGGGCCCAGGAGATTATTCTGGAATTAAGGTACATGTTCTGTACAGACCTGAGACCTGGGTTCCAACCCAGACACTTCATGTCTCCCTACTCCAGCCTACCCCCACACTTCCAGGTGTGCCCTCTTAGTCCCAGCATGGAGTGTCCTTTGGGCCCCCTAAACACCACTTTGGTGTCCCCAAAAATTATAGTCAAAAATCACCGTGAAATTGGAGTCAGGCAGTCTCTCCATTCTTTTTATGTTCCAGTCAAACGCTGAGGTTATATGAAATTAATCTTAATTCCATGTGTAGGACAGACTGAAAGAATGGTGAGAGGCAGAACATCTCCCTGGGAGTCTGAGAGCAAAGTTGATTAAATGGGACCTGAAAAGCAGTGGCAGCAAATACAGTAAGAGACGGAAGGACCCAGGGACATTACAGTGATGCATCTGCTTCTGTGTGTGTGGGGGGGGGGGCAGGGATTGGACACGAATCAAGGAATTACAAAGACGGGAGTTGGAGCAACAGTACGATAGGTAAGGCATTTGCTTTTCACATGGCCAACCTGATTCTACAGTTCTATCCCTAGACATGTATTTCCTCAAAGCCTACCAGGAGTGATTCTGAGAGCAGTCAGGATTAAGTATCTGAGGACTGTTGGGTGTAACCCTAAAAATGTAAACAAAAGAAAGAATTACAAAGGCAGAAAAATAAAAATCATATACTGTATTAAACCAGGAAAGAATAGGTCGATATAATTTTTTACTGTCTTAAAGTTAGTTTAATGTATTTATAGTTTAATTGAATTTAATCTATGTAATCATTTAAAGAATATTTTATAATATTTTGAAGTGTTACTGATATAATATTTTGCAGATTCAGAGTGTGGTAGAATCTTTGAGCTGCTCACCAAACCCAAGTCTCTCTTTCAAAAGAGAAGAGGTAAAGCAGGGCATAAATCGAGGCTAAATTTCTCAACCCTCCTGCAGTGGATTATGTGATTAGGCCTTCTCCATGGGAATGACTGAAGAGATGGCATGGAAAATCTTTAGTCCAAATTCTTCAGGGAGTTGGTGGTCAGTTTGCTCTTTTTTTCTTCATCTACCTGGAAGGATGCTAGAGTTAGAGCTAGAGAGTGGCAAAGCAACGGGTAGGAGAGTTTCTCTGAGCAACCTCCTAGGATAGCTCTGGCGGACAAAAAAGGAACGTCTGCTTGGTCCAGTCACTGACACTTTTGTTTCCATAGCTAATCCTGGCTTTAAGAACACCTAAATGGTGTTGGAGTGATAGTGCAGCTTCTAAGGTATTTTGCTTTGTGTGCAACCAACCCAGGTTTGATCCTTGGCATCCCATAATATCCCTGCCAAGAGTGAACCCTGAATGCAGAGCCAGGGACAAGCACCAAGCAATGATGGGTGGCCCTGCCCCCCCCACCCCGCACAAAATGCATAAAGTTGTTTTCAGTCCAAAATATGCCATCACTGAATGGACTTATGATTTCCTTCAAAGATTGACAAACTGCTGCAGATAGCAACATCTACAGTTCTAAATGATGGCACACATGCAATTCCTTTGAAAATGAGTTTTCTTCATTTGTGAAGACAGGTGAAGCATCTTTTGTTTTGTTTTGTTTTGTTTGTTTGTTTTTCCGCCCTCAGACATACTCAGGTCTTACTCCTAGCTCTGTGCTCGGGGATCAATTCTAGTGGTGGTAAGAGGATTATATGTGGTTTTGAGGATGGTACCCAGGTTGGCATCATGAAAATAAGCACCCTACTTGCTTTACTATCTCTCGAACCAGGCATCTAAATCTTAACAAATAAATTATACTACATAAATTAAGATAGAAGACAAATGTATTTCACATGGCACAAGGAATAAACAAGGAGAGAATTCAAAGGGAAAATAAAAAACTAAATACCCAAAATGCACTTATTTTTCTAGTTTTCAGTTTTAGCATTGTTGAGTTTTCTCAAAAATTAATATATATGCACAAATATTTATACAGTGTATATATTAATAGGAATTCCCTATTATCATCTTCATGCTTCTAAGTGACCATAAACTATTTTGGTTTTACCACTAGACTATATTTCACTGAGATAGATAGGGAGCTAAATGAATAATTTCTAGACCAAGATTTTCTGGGCAAAAACTTCATCCACTTTTATATCTTTTAGAGTGAAATACAAATGTATCATCTCACAGCTCATTACGCTTAGAGAAGAAATAATTTGGCTAATCATTATACGGTCTTAATGGTGCATGAAAATAGGCTGAGCTCAGCTTCAGACAGGCTGACCCGTTCCAAGGCAAGGGCAGCTGGACCACGCTACTCTGTGGGTCTGTATGAAGATCGCGAGTAGGAAGACTGAAAGCAGAGTTCCCTTCAGCTTTGATATTTCAATATTTTCATATTGTCTGGGATTCACGATATAATCTAGAGTAGCATTAAAGACACAAGGCAATTGAGTATTTGCCAGGTGAATGAAAGAGCAACTTGAGCATTCTACAATTCTAGGGTAGAAAAGAAAGGAACGAAGAAAACCAAACAGGGGTTTATACAGGAGATTTTTTATGCGGCCACCTTTGCCATAGTTTGCATGGGCCATAAATAAATAAAAAGCTTCCATGCTTTCTACATTGTCTCCCTATTTCTTTCAATGAAAAATCCAGTGTTGGCTTTCTAAAAAATAAGCTTAGAACACCTTTCTGTTTTATTTCAATGACATTAAGTACCATGAAAATCTAATTACCTACATATGAGCTATCTATTTATTAATTTCTTGAATTGAGATGTTTTCTAAGAGCAATAAATAAGTCTCACATGATGGTGTCTTAGCTTTCTTATCAGTGAAGAACAATACTACTTCCGTGAGAGGAGGCTGTTCTGAAGGTTATGAAGGCTACTATATGCAAAATGCTTCGAATTGTACTCAGTGGATGGAAAGGGATCTGCAAGTTTTTGTCAGGGATCTTCAAGGTTTTCTCAGGGATCTACAAGGTTTTGTCATCTTTGCTGTTGTTTCCAAATTTGTTAAAATATAGTCTTTGTCCACAAAAGAGTTTTAAATCTATTTATAAATAATTTTTAATTAATTTCAATGAAATGAAGTTTTAGATGTGGTTCCTTGGGTCAAATTGAGGAACATTTCAAGTTCTAAGAGACACTTCTGATCTGTGGTTACTGAATTGAACAGAGCAGATACAGAACATACCCATCATCAGAGAGTCTTCAATTGGACAATATTGGTTTAAACTGCTATCTGGTCAATTTTCCAAGGGATTCTATCTATTTCATCCAACATTTTCATTATTTTTATTTTTTTTTTCAGTTTTGGGACCACACTGTGATGCTCAGAACTTACTTCTGATTCTGTGCTAAATGATCACTCTGACAGTGCCCAGAGAACCGTATGTGCTTCTGGGGATTGAACCTGTTTGGCCCCTTATAAAACAAGCACCCTACCTCCTGTAGTATCTCTGAGGCACCGATCATTTTATTCCTAAACCCAATGTGTTTTTATTCTTTGAATTTATATTGTTGCTTGTTTTAGGGTCACACCCTGCAGTGATCAGGGCTTACTCTTGGCTCTGTGTTCAGGGATCACTCCTGGCAGGCTCAGGGGATCAGATGGGGCATCAGGAATTGAACCTGGGTTGGCTGCGTGCAAGGCAAATGTTCTGTCCTCCATACTATTATGCTAGCCCGTGAATAAATTCTTAATAGGAAGATTCGCCTATACATCCCCCACCGCTCCATAGTGAAAATGCAATCTGAACATTCTTTCTCCAAGTTCCAGACTTTTAGAAAACAAATTATTGGTACAAATATCCAAAAGAATAACTTTCCATTAGTGTGCAGCACTGCAGAGTACATCTTCTTGGTTACTATTTGTAATAGCTAGAGTCACAGTGCTATAATCATTGGAAATTCTGAAACTGAGATTTCTCATTGTTTGTTTCCCTCTCCTTTGTATGAACATCACACTCAACTGTCTGACTGCCTTCAGATCTTGTTATGTTACTAGTAGACAATGCTATGTAAATGGAAGTTGTTTGCACATTATATTCTCATGAGATTCCTCATTCTCCAGACTTGTCTTCCCCCCTTTCCTGCTAGATGGAAACATTCCAATGCACCTAGGTCACAGTGGAATGTTCAGATTGAGTATTCAATGCTTTTTTTTCTTTGTGATTTTTATACATTTTATTTTCATAAAGTAGTTCACAATAGTTCATTACAGAAAATATTAAGACACCCACCACACCAGCAAGCATCTTTCCACCACATAAAAAGGGAAGTGTGTGAAGGTTGTTCTATATCATTTTGGAGCCATTTAAGCCTGTATATAAGAGAATACAAGCAAGTATGTAAAAAACCAAACAAATGTGTGCTACTTTAGGTACATCAGTGGACTAGAGTATAAGGGGTCACATGGCCACAAATGTGGCCACACGTTCCAGGAAATACTGCGTCGCTCTCTTCTGGGAGCTTTATTTTATAGTCTCTGGATCTTGGCTGTTGATGAGATTACATGGCACCGAGGGAAGTTTGTGGGTGTGACTACCAAGCTACTGGGAAACTGGGGAGCTGGGTGGAGGATGCCCAGTTCTGATCTGAGCAGGCCTAGAGATCTCAGCCATGGGTCCTGCATACCTGAGTTCCTTTGCTGGTTCCTTTGTGTGTGAGACTCGTCCGAGAATGTGGAGAGAGACCTTTAATAAGGCTGCAGCTGGGTTCTGGAGGTTTTTAGCTGCCTGGGTTCTGCTTGGGGCAGGGACGGAAACTCAACCTGACCGACAACCCCCCCCCCTCCACCTCGAGGTGCCGCAGTAGAGACAGCCTGGTATGGGATCAGGAGATTCTGCTGTATTCAATGTTCTTCCCACCACAGAGGTATAACATAGCTTCAAGGAACTTGGTTAAGTTGTGTGAGAAATAAGTCTCTGTTTTATCCAGCTATGGGAACTGGGAGGTTACTTGTTATAGACTATGGCATAGTTGTTACTTTCAAACATCCTTACTTTCTGATATGTGCATTTCAAATTCATCCGAACCTAAATATGATGCTTACTGTCACTGTCATTGTCATCCATTGTTCATCAATTTTTTTTGTTTTTTATTTTTATTTGTTTATTTGTTATTAGTGAATCACTGTGAGATAGAGCTTCAGGCTTACAAACTTTCATGCTTGCCATTTTTCATCGATTTACTCGAACAGGCACCAGTAACATCTCCATTTGTTCCAGCCCTGAGTTTTTATTTTTGCTCAGGGATTATTCCTGGATCTGCACTCAGGAATTACTCCTGGTGGTGCTTGGGGGACCATATGGGATGCCGAGGATTGAACCCAGGTTGGCCACATGCAAGGCAAACGCCCTACCCACTCTGCTATCGCTCCGGCACCCAGCCATGAGTTTTTAACAGCCTCTCCTTACTCATCTTTCCCAATGCGGGAGGCTCTTTCAGAGTCAGTAGCCCTTATTGTTATTGGTTTTGGCATATTGAATACACCATCCTGCAGGCAGGATACTCTCAGGATACTCTCGGTAGCTTGCAGGGCTCTCTGATATATATATATATATATATATATATATATATATATATATATATATTTTGTTGCCTACTGTCTGAACCCCATCAAATTTGGTTTGATAATTATGGAAAATGGGTAAAGAGTGTTTTATGATGTGGCCGCAAGCTGCAGGAATATGTTCACTCATATGTGAGGCTTCATATGTTGCTTACATACTAAATAATTTTTTTCATATTTATCGAATATTTTTCAGGATCTCTTATCTTCTCTCATTCAAATTCTTCCTAATTATTCTAACACAAACAAATGTCCACTTACTAAAGGGCTGGAGCAATAGCACAGCAGGTAGAGCGTTTGCCTTGCACGCAGTCAACATGACTGACCCGAGTTCAATTCCTCTGCCCCTTTCAGGGAGCCCAGCAAGCTACCGAGAATATCTCACCCGCACAGCAAAGCCTGGAAAGCTACCCATGATATATTCAATATGTCCCATACAGTAAAGAGTCTCACAATGTTCCTGGGCCCACTCGAGCAAATAAATGAACAACAGGAGGACAGTGACAGCGACAGCAAATGATACTATCACTCATCATAACATGACCCTTTCTACTGTGTTTTGTCCTTTAAATATAAAATACTTTGTGTTCCTACAAACTATACTGAGAGTATTCGATATGCCAGACACAGTAACAACAAAGTCTCCAATGGAGACGTTACTGGGCCCGCTCGAGCAAATCGATGATCAATGGGAGGGCCTTTACTTTACTTTACTGTGTCCCCCATACTCTCATCTCCATGTCCTATCAGGACTATAAGGTCTAAGCTGCCTTCAAAAAGCACGTCTTTAAGGCCACACTTAAATTTTATTACTTCTTGATACTTTTCTTCTAATATCTTAATTGAAATTTTTATAGGTTCTCTAACTGCCCTACCTATAACAGAGTATGTCATAAGAAGAATATCATATACCTTGTGAAAATGGACTACATATAATATATTCATAATGTATCATATGACATAAGAAAATAATTCTATCTTAAATTCTAAGTTGGACAAAAATACTACCAGTTACAATTGCACAGTCACATAAGTTATTTTCACTCATGAAAAACAGAAGCATTTAATATCATATCCAAGAAGCTAAGCAATAACAAGGCCTTTGAAGAAACCTCACAGCTGAGCCAGAGGCAGCGTCAGCCTCAAGGGCTCTTGATCGAGGACTGGTAGCTGGCAGAGTGCATCAGAAACCCTGGAAGCCTTCTTGGCAACTGGAACCCTCTTGATCACCCAACTCATCAGCCCGTCAGAAAGACTCATTAGTGTCACCTGCTAAAGACAGCATAAGTTTGGCTGCTTCCCTCCATGTAATCCATTACCATCTCTTCTCACCTGGATACCTTGCAATCGTCAACATTCAACTCATGCAAATAGAGATGGCATGATTTGGTTCTTTCCTAATGTCACTATCCCCTTCTGATGTCGGCACCTCATTTATAGCTTGTAATGGTTTCCAATTTCTCTTAGAGACACATTCTAAATAGATCTTACCCATCACTCATGGTTCAGCTCTCACAGATTCCCCTTCGTCTCTCAGCCCTATTCAAATTGTGTAATCCATCACCAAGTGTTTTCTTAGCGCTGTCTTTTCTGATCTGCTGGATTACACCAGATCACCCTATCATAGCACAAATTCTTTACACAGCGATATGGTTGTAATAATGAACTTGCTCATAAGACTGTTTAGAAATATTTACCTTCCCACTGGAGCTTAGGTCCTAGCAACTTTGATAAAGGCAAGGACTGAGTAAGTTTTATTGATAGTTTCTTGATTTACATTCGGTGATAATTTCATAACTACTTGCTAAAATTGAGGATAAATAAACTTGGATCGATTTAGTTAGCCTTTTCTTGGTAAACCTATCTCTTAAAAAGCTCATGTTAAACTGATGAATTGGTCATGTAAATTAGAGTGATAGCACAGTGGGTAGGGCTTTTGCCTTGCAAGTGGCCAACATGGCTGACCCAAGTTCGATTTCTCTGCCCCTCTCAGAGAGCCCTGCAAGCTACTGAGAGTATCTTGCCCGCTCGGCAAAGCCTAGCCAGCTACCTGTGACATATTCAATATGCCAAACACAGTAACAAGTCTCACAATGGAGACATTACTGGGCCCACTCAAGCAAATTGAAGAACAACGGGAGGAGAGTGACAGTTGCAGTGATTGTCTTACTACAAAAATAACTACAGATAACAGGATAGGTACAAAGAAGTTCCTAAATTTACCAGGTCCTAGAAATTTGAAATATGAAATTGGTACACTAAATATTAAAGAACAGAATGGACTGTGCCTAGTACAATATATAGAAAAGGCAGAAGTCAAAGGGAAACAGTATAAAAAACTCCATGGAAGAGCTTTACTGATCTGGGAGTTAACATTCTAAGAAGCATAACAAATATGTCATGTTAAAAGCCACAGAGCCTACAGGTGAATAGTGTACTTTAAAACAAGTGCAGGCAGTTTATCAAGGGACTTGTGATATCATTTTGTCATGAAAAAAGCAATCTCTTCTTATTTACATAAATTTAAATACCTAGTTACAAAAATGAAACACTGTATTTTATTTCAAATGCTTATTGACCCTATTTACCCATTTTTTCTTTGCCTGATAAATATACAACCTTCATTTGACCCCCAGAAACCCACATAAGGTCTCCTGATCACTAGGAGGAGTGATCTCTGAGCACAGAGACAGGAATTACCCATGAGCACCATTAGGATTTGTTCCAAAGCAAAACAGAACAAAAGAAAAATTCCAACTACAATACATACTGCTTTAATATTAACTATAATAACTATAAGTGCTGATCCTATATACATGTGTATTTCTTGGACTATAGAATATTTTTTTTCCTGGTACTTTACTAATGTATTTTTCTGCATACGATCCCATGGCAACTATTGCTTTAAATGAATCCTGGATATACTACTCAAAATTTATTTAGAAAATTAATTACTGTTTCTTGTTAGAAATTTTATAGCAAAATTCCCAGTGCTGAAACTACACATTCTTACTATTACCTATCTTTGTCTTAAAGTAACTACACACACACACACACACACACACACACACACACACACACACACTCAGAGTCATGCCTTGTTCTCAATAATTGCTACATCCAAAAGGACATGAAGCATTCATGTTTTAACTAGCAAAAATACGCGAAGGATATTGTGGATACAAAGGCCTACACTGGTATTTTTTCCACCCCCCTCTACTCCCCGCCCCCCCCCCCTGTATCACCTTCTTAGTTTTTTAAAGGATTTTTCCCCATTTATTTATTGATTGATTGTGTGTGTGGCATGCACAGACATGCAAAGTATTCTAATAAAATGCTTTTAAACTGTCAATTGAATTTTTTATAAAAATACAAAAGAGTGCTAAAGCAATAGTTCAGTCAGTAAGGCACTTGCCTTGCACATAGCCAACCCAGATTCAAATTCTGGCATCTGGTTTGGTTCCCAGAGTCCAGTCCTAAGCATCATCTAGTGTTACCCCCATGGGAAAAAAAAAGAAAAAGAAAGGAAAAAAATGAAGACACAATATATTAGAGAATTTACTTATTAAAGTTCACATTAGAAGTTAGCCTTAATTGCCGATAGGCCTGCTCCTAAAGTAAGTACCAGAAATAAGAAAGCTATTTACCACCCAAGTTGAAGATGTGAAGTCATCATAAGGCAAACAGATACTACTGGAAAATTTATCCGTAGCGAAATATATTCCTACAATTTTAAAACAATGGGCTATTTTTTTCTTTTTTTTAAAAGTTACTGGTGTTATAAATAGTTCAAGTAATCAGATAATAACCTTCTTGAGTGGTTTACTATTATAAAAAATAAACTGATTTTTAGTTATTTGATATATTTACTACAAATAATACTATCATAGAAATTCCTAGCTTCAATATGTGGCAGTATATGATTGCATAGTCAATAAAATATTTTTCATCTGTAGAATGCTGTTGGGTAATTATGGGGATCAACCTTCAAATAAATAAATAAACAATAATAAATTATTATTTCTGCATTTCATTGACTTTTTAATCCAAAGTGTATGTTAATAATAATTTATTCATGTACAAATTTTTTTTATTTCCATGGTTTGAAACTTGCATTTGCACGAAAATAAGATGTAGAGCTTTTGAATATATTGTGCCTGGATCAATCTCATAGCAGTCATCCTATTAAAAAATTATTATCTGACACAATATTTTGACACAGTGAGAAATAATCTCACATCACTTATGAGAAAATTATTACTGTCTAATGTAGAAAATTTAAAATTAGTATCAGAAATTGTTGGTTAATCTGACTCCCCACTTTATCATGGATGATATTGAATAATTCAATTGAACAATCAAAGGTTTGTTTTCCTCATCTTTAAATGAGATAATTTTTTAAAAAGTTGTGATGAACATGATATAATTTCCTTATATCAATAGAATTAAATACTATGTAGACAATGTAAAATATTATTAGCACTGTAGTACTGTCCTCCTGTTGTTCATCAAGATTTGCTGGAACGGGCCGAGTAACGTTTCCATTTTGAGACTTGTTGTTACTGTGTTTGCCATATCGAATACATCACGGGTAGCTTGCCAGGCTTTGCCATGCAGGTAATTAAAATATTATTAATTAGATAATATTGGTATTTTTTAACTTTGCAGAATTAAACTTAAACATAGGCAAACAGTAGATGCCATAAAGAATTTAATATTTTGAAAAACTTACCACATTAAAATATTTTCTTGACTTTATGATCTCCATCCATTATAAAATCCAATATTTGTTTTCATTTGTGGCATTCTTACTCAATTCTGTATCTTTTCATAACTCCTTTAAATTTTTAAGAACTTAAAAATATGGAAACGTTATCTCTGCTGACTAAAGCAATTTTCTTTAAAAGAAACATAAACTTTGTGGCTATCCAAGAGCCTTCTTTGTATGTATTTAAAAAGAGCTAACAATGTGGTTAGTTGAAAGGTTTGAGAGAAAAGAACAAAGTAAACAAAATTTTCCAAATGGTCAATGGTTAAGAATCTAACTTGAAAGAGTTAGCTTATGCCAACTTTTTGAGTGCCTCCTATTTCAAGAATATTTGAGGTAGGGTTCTAGACTGATCATGTCATGTCATTCAACAAATAAAAATAAATCTGTGTGCTGTGATATTGAAATAAACACTGTGGATTTTGTTCAATATTCCCTTACCTCTAGATAAATGCCATAACCCCACCCCAACCTAAGATCCACATGGTTCTGATTCTGGGATCTGAAGACTTTTCCTCACGTTTCCCTAAAAGTAGATTTAGAAACACTATCCAAGTTTGACCAATAGTAAGGTTTTCCATGTCATCACATCTTCCTCTCTCTCTACCTCTCCCTCTCCCCAATCTCCTCTCTCTACCTCACCCACCCTCCCTCTCTCTTTCTCTCTCCCTCCCTCTCTCCTCCCTCCCTCTCTCTCCCCTCTCTCATTCTCCCGCCTTTCTATAGAACTTTTTTAATCATATGTTTTGTTAAAACAAGTCATCCTTATCCTTTTGTTGCTCTTAACCACACCTCTCCTATGGATTCCCTAGCTGGCTATAAAGATGGTGCTCCGATAGCTTATCCCACTATATCTCACTTATAGGGGAAAGGTCATTCATAACAGGTAAAAATGATACAAATAGAAAGAAAACCATAACCCAATCATTCATTGCTAGTCATATGTTCAGTTAATATGGATATAGTGTTTATTATAGTCCAGTTCTAGTTACTTATAAAAAGATAATAAAATCCCTTGCCTTACAGAGCTTATATTTTTGTAGAAAACAGCATTAGGAGAGAAGCAGAGTTGTGATGGAAGAATAGAATAACAGATCCAATAGTCATAATTAAAAGTAAGTCATGCATAGCTCTTAGAAAAGATGAAGTCATGAAATTTACATACAAGTGGTACAATATGGAAAGTATCATGCTAAGCGAAATGAGTCAGAAAGAGAGGGATAGACATAGAAAGATTGCATTCATCTGGGGGATATAAAGTAACAAAGTATGAGATTAATACCCAAGAATAGCTGAGATCAGCACCAGGAGGATTACTCCATAACTTAGAGGCCAGCCGGGTATCCTAGAGGAAAGGGCAGTTCAGATAGAGAAGGGAGCACCAAATAAAGGATGTTTGGAGGATCCTCCCAGGAGGGGAGATGCATGTCGAAAGTAGACTATGGACTGAACATGTTTGCCACTCAATGCCTCTTTTGCAGACCACAACACCCAAAAGGAGAGAGAGAACACAGGGGATTGCCCTGCCACAGAGACGGGGGGATGGGGGGATGGGGGTGGGAGGGATATTATCCACGGTGGTGGAAAATGGGCACTGGTGGAGGGATGGGTATCTGATCATTGTATAATTGAAACCAAAGCACAAAAAATTGTAAATCTACAACTTTAAAAAAAATAAAATAAAATAAAGGGGAAAAAATATTTTTAATAAATAAAACACTGTCACTGTCAAAAAAAAAAAAAGTAAGTCATGCAATATATATAAGGTGATAAATGCAACATGAAAATTGGCCAGGTTAAAGGTAATACCAAGTGTTAGATTCTAATTGTATTATTTAATAGGATAGGCAGAACATGACTATTATGAAGACTGAAAAATGCCTTCAAGGGATGAAAGATATTAGCCATGTGGATACTTGAAAAAAGACTAAAAGGGTAAACGTAAAATCCCCAACTCCCGAAGTGGTCGCAAATAGAAAGGAAATGGCTGAGCAGAGAGGGAAAAAGTGAAGAAGGAGAGGAGAACAGTAGAGTGTCAGGTGAGGGCTATCATAAAAGGACCCGAGCTGGTGTACAATAATAATAAAAAGAAGAAAAACCAAACAATCGTGCCAATGGACAGCTTGACCAGATCATATGGTTTTTGACTAAAACTCTCAGCACTCTGGGAAGACAAAGGAGCACTCTTTTTAGGGAAATCTAACAACTACACAACTCAAATTTCTTGACAGTTATTTTTCTCTGACGTAAATACAAGTCACAATTTAAAAGTTCTAAAACCAAGTTAAATAAATTAGAATAATGCAACTAGATTGAAGCAAACCATGAGATTCACCCATTGCTTAGTAAGTTGAATGATAGTCTACATGGCTGAACATGCAATAGTTATGTTATATAGCAAGTCCCAGGATGATGTCATTCCCTCAAATCAATCCTTACAACATGGATGAGGGGAAAAATCAATTGCTGCTTCTGTATCATTTGCATGTTCTCCCCATATATGTATGATTTTCTCTGATACTTCGATTTTCATAGTATGTTGGGTTTATTATCATATCTATATTGTCTTCATATAAGCGGGTGGTTTTGTATACCCTGAGATAAAAGAGCTTCCTGTTGACAATTGATTTTTGGAGTCCGAGTTGGTTCTCAGAGCTTCAGGGTAAATGCTGACCACCTGGACCTCTGACCTCAACCAGCCTAGTAGAAAGTGAATGAATGAGTCAGCGAATACTTTTCAATGTTTAATATTAGAAGTGCTCAACTGTCTTTGACTAAAAATTTGGTAACATTTTTGTCACAAGAAATATGCTATAGAAATTTAACTATTGTGTGTATTAAGCAGTCTAAGATCAAACCTAATCTCTCAGTGCTTAAAGTCTGTTACTAACATATGTGGAAGATGCTTAATGAGGACTCACTATGTTTTTATTAACCTCTGCGGCCTATTCAGTACCATCTGTGTCCATCAGTAAGATAATCTCAACCAGAACAAGAGAAAAAGGCAAATTCCTTTGTGACATACATCCACAGAGAGTGTCTGTGTCTGTTAAGATCTACCAGAAGCCTTTGCGGAAGTTTGTTTCGCCTGTGTTGTTCATCAGTTGTATGCATTCATCAGTTGTCAGATCACTGATGGCCTGGTCTCTCTCACAACCCACTTCTCTCCATATAGGAGTTTTCATTCCTTGTTCTCTCTTGTTTTGTAAATTTGAAACTCATGACATGCCAGGCACATATACTTCACAACTCAGGTTCTGTAGAGGAAACATGTTCTAACAACAGCTTTGAAGAGAGATCTCCCAAAACATTGTCACCCCTGAGGTAAGCAAATTCTCTTCAGATAAACATGAATTTTCTTCTGAGTAAGTACAGTTTAAACCCACATCAATGTTAGGGCATTTATTCTATTAGCTGGGAATTATCTTCTGGTTTACAGGCACTAAAAGGTCAGTAGCGACTGCACATTTGTATTCACCTAGAGTTCACAGGTGGAAACCATTGCCTGCAATGGGATAGCATTAACAGTCTTTAATAGACTTTGAGAAAATATTATTATATTAGTAGAACCCTCATGAACCGATTGGTGCCTTATGATAGTCTCAACTGAATTTGTTTCCTCTTTCTCCACCATGTCAAATGTTGTGAGTGCAGTAAGAACATATCTGTGTGAAAAACAAGAAGTGGAGTCACACTACACACCAAATATCTTGGTGTCTTGACCTTGATCTCCTAACCTCAAGAAATGTGAGAAATAATTTTCTTAATTATGGCTATGTTACACAGTTAAGGAAATTCGCTATGGTTGCTAGGTTAACTAAATATAATCCCCATTTTCTTCCACCCAATCCCCAGGCCAACTTTTTGCTCTCTCTTCCAGAATAATAGCACCGGCTTCACTGGAAGATATTCTATTTCTATCCATTTTTTGAGGTACTATGATTTACATTACTATAAATGACCATTTTATTCCCCTTTCATCCACTTATGTCTCAAGGAATCCTTCCATGTATTCACTCCTTCCATTTCCTGTAAACACAGTTCCATCGACCACTTCTCCAGTTTGGATCTTTTTGGCTCAAGGTCCAATCCACTTCCCTCTGAGCAAATAGGGGATAAACATTGACCAGTTCATAGGGGAATGGGACACATGAGCCAATGGTTCAAAGGTACTGAGTACACTAGAGAAAAAAAATGAGAAAACTATAAATGAGATGGGAGTCATAGGTGGGTCTGGATTGTCTTAGATTTATATTGTCCAGGACTGGAGTTCAAATTTAAGAATTTGGGCCACAACCAGAGTTAGTTTTATTTAAAGAGAGAGGGAGAGAGGGTTTCAACATAAGGTCCTGTTTTTCAGTTTCAAGTTACAGAAAAATGTTCTAGAAATAAACATTTATTGGCTAAAATATCTGTTCTTTTGTAAACCCCTCACTCATTTTATTTTTTTGGTTGAACTCTGGAGCAAAATCCATTGAGGTCATAGTTCAATGAAAAGCAAAATCCTCTATCATATATATACCTTAATAAAGAGGAATCTACAGAAAGCCTGGAAACTTGGAACCAAAAGGACCTTTAAGTCAACTGACATATTTGACTTTCAGATACAGATAAATCTTGGGCTGACCTGAAAAATGACTATAGTAATACTTAAGTCCACAGTTGTTTTAGGGATTAATTAAGGGGAATTTTCCTTTCTTCTTTTGCTGTTATCTCTAAGGTCAAAGGAAAATTAAGAAGATTGAGTACAAAACAAAAGCCTAACTGACATATAAGCATATTTTATTTCCTTAAATGAAAGTCAAATCTCTGCACGTAACTGTGTCACAGTTTTTGTTTCTTTCATGTTACTGTCACATTAGAACTCAAAAGCTCCCCTTACCCATTATGTATAGTACAGTAACTTCCCTTTCCTTCTAGCAGTTATGGCCATTTTAATATGATATGTTTTTGTTTGTACAACATGCGTCATGCAAATCACATCCCCAAATGCTATTCAGGGCTAAATAATTCACTTAGACAATTCAATAATACATAAAGAAAAAGGGAAGTAGAAATTAGGAAACATGGCTAGATGGAGCCTTGAAAACTTGTGGTTGTTAATACGAGAACTAACTGGTGAAATATAGAATTGATAGTGAACAAAACATTTTCTGCAGAATATGCAAAGTGTGTGGATATGCAAGATATTGTCATAAATTTACTATTCCTTATGTGGATGACAGCAAGCAAAAGTAATATAAAGCAGGGTATCATGAACACTAAAATGAAAGGAGAGATTCCAAAGGGAGAAATTATGGGATACATAGAGCTCATAATGAAATAATAGAAATCCTTTATTCATTTCTCTGAGATGTGCTGTGTTTGTCAGATACCCTGGAGTATGAAAGCATTTGTTTCTCCATAAGAAAATGAATGATGAGAGCAACAATTCCTCCAGCTAGCTGTATGAGGTTTTATCATAATTTATAGTAAAGTAGAGGATTGGATTAAAATTAAACCTACTTATGGACTTTCATTCCACTAATATTTGTTTATCTCTGGAAGAGGTGGTCAGTTTTTTCCTTCTTATTTTGCCATCCATTAAATGATGACGATAATAAATGTGTAGAGGAAATATCACAGCACTTTAAATAGTGGGATCATTCTAACTAAACATTACCTGTCAGCTATTCTAGACCCTTCTCTCACTGAGTCTCTTGGTGAAAAAAAATTCTCTGCTCATGCATTTCTATATTTACTCATGCAATTAAACTCAACCGTCTTTGAACTCTTCCATTATTGCAAGTAGTGTTCTCTGCATTTCAACTGGCACTGAAGAGAGACAAGGATTCTCTCCTTATAGTGCACACTGTCACATGAAGTGAAAGCAAATAAACAAATGGAAGCATCACACTGTGAATTTTGTAAACGCTACAAAGGAAACAAAAGTAACATGCAAAAGGAAAAAAAGGATAACAGGAAAGGCAGAATAATATGAGTGTCTCTTTTTTTGAGATTGAAGCTGAAACAGGAATAATCATTACAAGCAATGGAGTCCTGGGATCTACCAATACTTTATTCAGAAAACTCTACTACTCTACCTGTCCTGTATCTGTCCCATGAAGCTTAGGGCTACCAAGGAGAGTCAATAGCTGTTACTAGCAGGGCGGAAACTCAATTCAATCCATTACCTCAACCATATGTTGAATTCCAAATGCCCATTGTGACTGCATTTGGATGAGGGCCTCTGGGGGAAGGGCTAAAGCTAGATGAAGTTGTATCTGAGACACTAATCTGGTAGAACTGTTATCCTTATATACCAGAATCTCTCACTCCATGCACAAGTTGAGGAAAGTCACCAAAACTAACTGTCATGGCACATTATCTGTACTTCAAGCAACTAAAACTGTGAAAAAGTTGTCACCCCAAATAATCTTTTGTGGGGCACACATGATGTTATTGGTCCAAACACACATTAGCCACCTGGTAGGTGGTTTAGACTAAGTGGAATGAGAAAAATCACAAGATATTCCCAAGACATGGAAGGAGAATTACTCTGAACTGGTTTTGTATTTCATTATGAGTGTTCTCATGGTACCCGTCCCTTTACCTTGATCATAAGGATTCATTAACTTGACGTTTTCTTTTTCTCACACTAAATCTTTCTGGAAAATTTGCACAGTATGAATGGCAAAATCTATTGTGCAGCTAAAAACAGAAGGAGAGCACTAAATTGTCCACAAACACAGAGACACTCCGAAGCAGATACCACTTCACTCATTTTCTTTAGCGTTGCAGCTGCTTCTGTCCTGTGTACACATCATGAATAATGATCCATACCCTTCGAACTGTGGGCTTACACTATTCTTGAAAGTTCCTTACTCATTATATAGGAACCTTTGTCCCTGCATATAAAATACACAGTAAGCCAGATTTCAGAGAAGCCCAACCACGATATTTTTCAATCTAACTTTCTCTAAATTTTTATTGGGTAGAAAAATTATATCTGGATGTAAACAGTAGGATGTCAGGTATAATTATTCTAACTGTGTCAAAGCTGCTAAATCTTTCCTTCTCTAAGTATGGAAACTAAGGCCAACATGGTTCTGACTGTCCTAGAATCATAAAGCTACCTAACCACATAGTTTACAGACTTCTTAGAGGAAAGGAGTCTTAAGTTAGAAAATTGAAGAAAGTATCGAACTCTGTTTAGGCTAGAGTGATAGCACAGCAGTAGGGCGTTTGCTTTGCACACAGCCAGCCCGGCCGAGCCAGATTCGATTCCTCCATCCCTCTTGGAGAGCCCAGCAAGCTACTGAGAGTATCTCTCCCACACAACAAAGCCTGGCAAGCTACTCGTGACATAGTCGATATGCCAAACACAGTAACAATAAATCTATTGTGCAGTAACAAGTCTCACAATGGAGACATTACTGGGCCCGCTCGAGCAAATCGATTAACAACAGGCAGACAGTGCTACAGTGCTATAATTTAAAAACCATGAAGAAAATTCGGGGGGGGGGAGGGGCGAATCATAGGAAACAAAAATATATTAAAGATTTTCTTCATACCACAGAAAATATTTCATATTAAGAAAGCTATACATTTTTTATCCAATCCCATATGTAAGAATAAAGCTCACTGAATTTCAGCAATAATAAGCCTAGGTGTCTGCAGGAAAATCGACAGACTTTCTTTCCTTCCCCCGATATGCTCATACTCCCTGACTTGTTGCCACATTGCAATCTGAATTGACAATTCATTCTTGCAAATATCATTTCATAAGTGGCTGTACCTGATGCCTGCCTCAATTTAAAGCTCATGACATCTACACTTCCCTGGACCTTCCAGTTTTGCAATTTTTCCCTCCAAATTGCAATCACATTTTTCTGGCAGGATGTGTTTTCTTAAAAAACTTCTCTTGCTTATTGTCCATTTTCCATCATGGTCAATATGCATACACACCTTCTCTTATAATTTCTCTATTTGTGAGTTAAAACCTAAAAAGTAAATTCACTATTCAGTCAGCCATGAATTCCCCTGGGTATGGAAGAGGGGAAAAACTCCTGCTTCCCAGAAAGTATCCATCTTCCAGTAGTCTCTGAATATAGGAGTCATGTCTATATTTTCTTTACAGAAAAGAATTGTCAGGGGGGTTGAAGGAGGAGGGTGGAAACCCAAGGACCTTCTACATTGGGAAATTATAGCAAGAAACCCGGCATTATAAATTTTTGTTTGTCCTGCTTTGTAGAGAAAAGCTGACCCCATACAGCCCAAACCTTCACCTTCAGTGAACTCTAAAGTCAACCACTCTGTGATCCACTCCAGGGAAGAGAAAGTTGGTGGGATGTAATTTAGTGTTTCCCAGCAGGAAAGAAACTTAACCAACTCACTATGTCAATACAACAGCGTACCTAACAAAGAAAACAGTCAATCAAACAGACAAAAAGTTTTGCCTTTAAAATATTAACTAAATGGATTGTGTGTGTTTTCATTTAATTAAATTTTTCCCATGTTTTAATTGTTAGGTTGTGATTATTTGGTACCAAATTCTTTCATTAAATCAGAAAAAAAAACTGACATTAAGTACAGTGCTATTGTGAACTGGGAACCAGTCTAGAAACATGTAATCTAATTAAATCCTGATAAAGACATTCTTGGAAAGTTGGACTCCTTCATAGGTCAGCATAAAAATTTGCTCCTGGAGCAGCTTGGAGACTGGCCCACATCAATTAAGTAATTTTTCAAATGAATCTCCAAATAATCTCAATAAAATATTATATTTATTATAATTTACTCATATATATTTTTTTCTAAAGTCAGTAGCTTATGTATACAATTTAGAGATTTAAAAATTGATACTTTAGGTAGCTAAGTTGTTCTCAACTTAGGAGTGATTTTGCAAACCTTTTCCCTTCACTGTTGCTCTGCTAAGAATATTTAGCAAATTGGAAATATTTTTACCATTGTGAGGTGCTCCTGGAATTTGGAGAATAGATGTCAGAGATATTGCTAAACAATCTTCTGAATGTATCCCAACAACTGAAATCACATGACTCCTATGTTGAGAAATCCCGTACTGAATATTTTCTGTCAATGTTTTGCTCATGTAAAACATATATTTTTTTCTTTTTTTGGGTCACACCCGGCGATGCACAGGGGTTACTCCTGGCTCTGCACTCAGGAATTACCCCTGGCAGTGCTCAGAGGACCATATGGGACGCTGGGAATCGAAGCCGGGTCAGCCGCGTGCAAGGCAAACGCCCTACCCGCTGTGCTATTGCTCCAGCCCCAAAACATATTTCTTTAATAACATTATATACCAGATATTTTTATGATGACCCAGGTAAACAAGCAAGAAGTTAGGAGAGAGCCCTTGACTTCAAGGTATTCACTACAAAAGAGTAAAGCTAATGCAGTTTGGAGTCCTCGCAGATGAAAGCCAGTGTGCAGAAAAGCAAGAGAACAGCCCAAACTTTGGTTGATGTCTTGTTTTGCGAGGGAAACAGACATCAAATCATCAGGAGCCCAAGGAACGGTACAGTCACTGAGAGACTATTATTACCTTCAGGATGGAAAAAGACTGTAGGGAGGAACTGACAACTGGAAGATGCTTATAAAGAATGAAGAGGGAATCACAGTCTCCCAGGCCTCAAAACAGGCGTGAAGGTGTTTGGACTGAAGACGCCGGAGTTCAAGTCGACAAACATGAGGAGGTTAAGCCTGAGGGTTTGGGCAGGGGCCAGGTGCATCCAGGGTGGAAGGGGCCTTGCGATTGGAAAGTGCTCTTCTCTTGGACTCCCTTTCAAAGGGGATTAACCTCCAAGCTAGGACATGAAAGGTGGGTCAAAGGGAATGAGGTAAGGAAAACCCGTTCCAGGCTACGGAAGCAGAGGTGAAAGCTGGTATGCCTCGTGGGAGGAAAGGCAGGGGGCTGGGACGCTCTGGGGGGCCCTGCAGGGTAAGAGTAACGGCCGCGGGGGTGAAAGGTAACTGCCCTTCTGCATTCTCACGTGTTTGCAAGACACGTGAATGCTCTAAAATAACATCTCACTTCCCCTGGAGCTGTACATATGAATTCTAGCAGGCCGGTCTCTGTAAATTTTGTAAACATCTTGGGAGTCTTTTACCCTTGGTCCCAGATGAGACATTGTGTCGTCAGCGTCTTCAACAATTTGGTTGATGCAAGATCTTAGCAAGGTCTTTTCCAATCCCTTCTGTGGCGCCTTTCTCCTCATCACCCTTTTTTACTGATTGTAATTTCTTGGCTTCAAGCTCAATTTCAGGGTGGGTGGGGGCCCAATTTATTTCAGCCTTCATGCTTTTGCAGCTTCCTCAATTCGGGGCCTTTCAGAGCCCAGTGGCTTTTTCATTGCTTGTGTTCTTACACTTTTGGCAAATCACTCAGCACCTCCCTCACACAGCCAGCTCATCTCTGCTGACAATAGGAGAGCCTGCAATTCAATTCACAGCACTGCAGCTTACACATTCCAAACCCACTGAAGAGATAAGCCTCCCAATTAATGGGCTCCCCGTGTAATCACTTCCCTCCTTACCCAATTTGCTTTTGATCATGCTCTGTTACAAATTCCCTTACCTGCTTACAGGGTGAGTTCCTTTCAAAGGGAACCAGCTGGGACTAAAAGCAGTGGGCTGGGGAGTTGGCAACAAGTGAGATGATTTTAAGGGAATTTTCAACCTGTCATCTTTCTGCTGAGCTTCCCAAAGTGCTGTCTCAGGACTACCTGACATCTTCCTCATGGTTCTTCCCAGCTAGGAACACTTGTTGGTTTGCCTGTCTTTTCATTCTTCCTCTTGCTTTTGTTTGATTTTGATTTGTTCCGTTGTTGGTCTTTTACAACACACTTAAGAAACTGGCAATTTTGAAAAGAGTTGAATCATTCATCTTAGTTTGAATGTTTCTTGCCTGTGCAAAGTCAATGGTGAGGCTAGTCAGTCTGATGTTTAATTTCCCCAGTGGCACATGGCATGCCAGGATGTCAAATTTATAACTTACTCATTGTTCACAGCACATGGGGCTCTGGGTGTGGCCCTGCTACTGGCAATTAGTAGCAATTCAGTAAATTTGTAGTACCTATTTCTGTTGATGAATAATTAACAATGACATTAAATTTAGTTTCAGAATTTCAGAAACCAGGTGAGAGTGATACAGCTGAATAATTGTAGTGAGCGGGCTCTTGGGTACATAGCTTTCGCAAGACATTGCCTATAGAATATTTACAGGGTTAAGAAAGGCATTTTACCAGCACAGGATGGTTGGCCAACAGGAACTAGAACATTCTTGATGTCAGCCTGTGATTTAATGAGTACTCTTCTAAAGAGCCCTGATAACCTGTTATCTCCCGCATCTGTCCCATGACTACCCTTTTTTTGCCTCTGCCCCGACGCTATGAGGGAAAGAGCTTAAGCTCAATTTATATAAATGCTGTTGAATTTACAATAAAGCAGCTTCAGCTTCTGCTCACTATACTCTAATCCTACTGTCTGTCTCTTTCTTTCACTCTCGCACCCTCTCCCTGTTAGCCACTTTGTCTGGTCCCGAGGGATGGGACAAATAATGACATTAAATTTAGTTTGGGGAGTTCAAAAGAAGTTAAGAACGATGCAGCTGCGGATTTAAAAAAAAGTGATATGCTGAGTCCAGAGCAATGGGACAGCAGTTAGAGCATTTGCCTTGCATGCAGAACACCAGGGTTTCATCCCCACGTGCCATATGGTTCCCTGAGTCCCGCTGCTAAGAGTTACTACTGAGCACAGAGCTGGGAGTCAGCCTGAACACTGACGGTATGCCGCCCAAACCAAAATTAAATAAACAAAATTAAGCTGCCTGTGTAGAAAGAAATTGGTTAGAGACATCAGAAACTCAAAGGGTCAGATGAAATGAGATTGATGTGGGCAGGCATGGGATTCGTAGCTTATGAATGCCTGGTGATGGCAGGAGGGGGCCTTGAAATCCTTGAGAACATTTGTGTAAAAGAAGAAGGCTCAAATCTTTTAACCTGAAATGTCCTCCCAACATCCTTTACTTGGTGTTCCCTTCTCTATCTGAACTGCCTTTCCCCCAGCACGTGAGGCTGGTTTCCAAGCCATGGAGGAGCTTGCCGAAAGTAGACTATAGATGTAACACGATGGCCACTCAATACCTCTTTTGCAAACTAAAATGCCCAAAAGGAGAGAGAGAACAAAAGGAATGCCCTGCCACAGAGGCGGGGTGGGATGGGGGGTTGGGGTAGGGTTGGTGGAAAGGATATTGGGAACATTGGTGGAAGAGAATGGGTACTGGTGGAGGGATAGGCAAAGAATTATTGTATGACTAGAAATACAAAAGTTCATAAGTTTGTAACTGTATCTCACAATGATTCACGAAGAAGAAGAAGAAGAAGAAGAAGAAGAAGAAGAAGAAGAAGAAGAAGAAGAAGAAGAAGAAGAAGAAGAAGAAGAAGAAGAAGAAAGAAGAATAAAAGAAACTGTCCCACATTCAGAAGGTCCAGGCTCAGGCCCAGCCTAAAGGCATGGACTCCTGTTCAGCTATACTGTATGATAGTAGAGAAGTAATTTCACTGAGATATCCACTACTGAAAAAAGGAAGCCTTAGTTTACCCTTGCCAGCTGCTGTGAGCAGTCCCACTTTTGCCTGGCCCATCCTACATTTTTGAGTCCCTGCAAATTCCTGGGCTTTTCCGATAAATAGGGAGTTAACAATTGTCCATCATTGCCCAGAGCTTAGGCTCACAGGGAGACTAAGATAATGGACAATACTGAAGGCAGATGGCCAGAAAGACTGAAACCAGCCAGGCCATCCTGTGGATTTCCCATGTTCTCTGTAATACTCAGTGATTGATTAGAAAAGCAAAAGGCCTTTACAAAGGCCACACAAACCCTTACTTTTAGCTTAGTCCTATATACTGAGATCCTCCCCACTTGGGGAGCTCCTTTTTTTCTTCTACTTTTCAGTTAACTTTTCTACTTTCTGAGCATTTTTATTATTCACTATTTTTATTCTCAAAAGAAAAAAAACTTGGGATCTGCAAACAAACATAGAGACCCATCTCAGCTGCTTCTGCTTCATCAGCATCACCATCCATGGCCCTTACCTGAGAACAGGGTGAATGACAATGGCCCCCATCTTCCTGGAAAAACATGACAATGGCCTCCATCTTCCTGGAAAAACACAAAGTTCCAGTGAGAAAAAACATGTTGGAACAACCCACTAACTACAAACTTAGCTACAGTTACTTAAGTAAGTGAGTCCATTAAGATGCACTGAACATTTTCAAAGATATACTCTGGCTTTAAGAAGAATAACTAGAAACTGGTGATTAGAACAGCTTCTCTCTTGTTCTATTTTTGGTGTTTAAAGAAATGACTTTGGATGTTCTCAATGGCATTTGAGATGATATTAACACTGGAAACTAAATGCTTCATGCCATAATATCTCGAGTTAATATTTATGTGAGTATGTGCTATGTGCAGGGCCTGCAGGAAGTAGTATATGTGCTTTGAACAGAATGAACCAGAGGACCAGGGGCAGAAACCATCAAGGGCCCTAATCTTACCTGTTGCAATAAATTGCTTTAGTACAATTATTAATTATGATTATCCCTGAACAGTGAATCTCACCTAAATCATCCTCCAAGGAAAGGAGAGTTGACAGGTGATTTTATTTCACCTGTTCAATTGGGTCTTGGATGGTCACCAGGGGGAGCTGATACATTAGATAAATGGTTCTCTACAGAGGCTTTGCACATCACGTGGCAGTGGAGTGGAACAATTCCGTTTTATCCATTTGTTTCTCTCTATGTGGCACTTGAGCAAATGCTTTCAATGACACTGGAACGGTGCAACGAGAAGAGGTGTGAGTCAGGGGAATCCAAAGATTCAAAAGTCACGGCCACCTCAAATCTGACGAATAGGCAGAGTGGCCACCTTTAAAGATATTGTGATCTGACCCACAATAAATCCTTCTGTGGCTTTCTTAATATCAAACACACAGGCTGGATTTGCAAGAACTAAAGGGAACTAGAGGTCAAAAGGCGATCACCTCAGAGAGTACCTGAAGCATATAATTTATCTAAC
Organism: Sorex fumeus; assembly: GCF_029834395.1. Classification (NCBI taxonomy): domain Eukaryota; kingdom Metazoa; phylum Chordata; class Mammalia; order Eulipotyphla; family Soricidae; genus Sorex; species Sorex fumeus. Next base: position 3,014,246 of record NW_026606134.1, on the reverse strand, counting down.
TTTCAACGGGTTTCTAAACTCCCCAGGCCAAAGCGATTCATTCTCTCTCTCTCTCTCTCTCTCTCTCTCTCTCTCTCTCACACACACACACACACACACACACACACACACACGCACACACACATTCCTGAAGGCTACAGAAAAAGTAATGGGGTAAGTTGTATTTAACAAGTTGACACCAGCAACTACCAAAGCTCAAACGTGGATATGCTTTAATTAGAGCATCAGTGCTCATGTGTGAAATACTAAAATGTCCTCCTGCCTCTGAAGTCTGGGAATGGCCTTCCTAGTTGGAAGATATTTCTTCCATGCTCCTCTGAATCTGAAGAACTTACTTTTTCTCTCTTCAAAGACCTGTTACTCCAGGGCAGGGATAGTAATGTCATATTAAACGAGTTGTTTATCGGTGGTTTTTCCTAGTGGACCTGAGATTCTTTTCAGCCTGGTTTATATTTTTAGTTTATCTCAGTTTCTTCACATAAGCAACTTAATCTTTTCTTTTAATTTCCAACTTTTTAATTTATTGTTATTTTTTAATCTTTTACTGATTGATATTCTGCATTTAGAATACTGTTAATAATGATTTCTCATGCACATAATTCCAACACCACATCTGTCATTTAGAGTACTATGTTTCATACAGGGCAGCAGCCAACACACGTGTTTATTCCATGCATAAATAAAGGGGGATAATACAATAACCTAAGAAAACTTAATCATCATAGTTGAAGTTCAACTAACAGATATGTCACTGATTAGTGTTTGGATTTTTGTGGTGTATATAGAAACATTTCTTCTCCCTCATGCCCTCTCTTGTTCCACTGCTGCCATTTACTTTGTCAATGAAAAAGCCCATCATGTGACCTCTGGAACTAATTTGATTGAGTTTGCAATTCCAGATAACAGTTCACTGAAGCTTCATTACTATACCAGTAACCTCATAAAAAAATGAATTAAGATCGTCTGCAGGAGAACTTGGATAGTCTGTCACTTTAGATGAGAGATGCCATCATTAACCTTTAAGGTCACATTAGCTATTATTGAAGTGTCATGCATCACTGTGCCAAGATTAAATTAGACAAACTATTACCTCATTATTATGCTAACAAACCTCAAGCTTATCTGAGTTGATATTACACAGACTAGAGACTTCCTTAGCCAGTTTACTAATAGTGCACATATTTAAATTATTTAGATATAATGGATGAGATCAATCTTAGCTGGGAAGAAAACATCATCTGAAGCCACTTTTGGTTAGGGTAAAGTCATGAACAGATTCAGGACTGTATTACCGGTTGACATTTAATTTTAAGGCAATGTGTTGAAAGAAAGTTGACATCTATTGATTTTGTTCTGGAATCCTTTTTCTTTAATGTCAGAATTTCTCAGATATAATAAAATAAACTCATTCATTTTTATACAGAGAAGCATTGGCTTTGAAAGCTTAGACGACAACTTGTGATACAAAGAACAGCTCACTAGATGTCTTGTTCTGAAAGGTTATCATCTAATCAAATCACTAAAACATGGGAGATGGGATGTTACAGTAAGACAACTGGAGGAATGTACTAATTCTATGTGTGTGTAATGACCAAGGAAGAGCAGGGACAACATCCAGTCACAGTCCAGTAAATATTAATTCATACTACAATGGCTCCTGTGGAAACTTTTAGAGAATAGTTAGTCAAGTCCTTGCTATTTCATGAATGAAAAACAGGTTCGGAAGGTTTAAGTGATTTGCTCAGGGTTTCAGAGCTTAAAGCCCTATCAGCACGCAGTAATGCCGATGTGGACAGATTGCCAGAAGCAAGAATTTGCAAAGAAAACCTTATTTTGCATTGTTTGAAAGTAGTGAAAAAGCAGAATCTATCTAAGCCTAATCAGAGATGATATGCTCTGTGGTAAGAGATATAGACAAGTTTTGTGCTCCTCGTTAATAATTCAATTTACTTTTATTATTTCCTAAGAATATGCTTTCTATCATTATTGAATCTACAAAGAAAGACTTACCTTCAATGAGTGTTCAGTTGATTCTGAGCCATAGGAAATACACTTTTGACATGGATACAAATTATTTGTAATTATACTTAATTTAAACACAACAAGGATTCATTGATGTGTTTCATAATTTTTATAAAATAAATATAATAAAATTTAACATTAAAGTATATAATTAAATGTGTTTATGAAGGTGTTCACCTAGAACCATAGAATAATTTCACCATAGAATATTTAGAAAATTTCACAAATGATTTGTTGTAGTGAGGCTGGAACTGAGGATATGAAAAATAATTTAGGTGTTGACCTCTAATGTACAGAAAGGATAATTGACTGTTTCACTTTGGAAAGTATCAAAGTTGAGAAAAATCAGTGCTTCACTAGATAACATTCTAATAAACTAACAAAAATATTGTTTTTTAATGACTTTGATGCCAAGCTTAACAAGGAATTTTAAGAACACATTCAGGATCAATATCTCATATGGTCAAACAAATAATAGGGAAGGAAATCAAATGGTTTTTAATCTCCCCATTCTTCTCAATTGCACTGTAGTACTGTTCTCCCATTGTTCATCGATTTGCTGGAGTGGGCACCAGTAATGTCTCACAACAAATTGTGAGACTTGTTGTTACTGTTTCTGGCATATCAAATATATCACGTGTAGCTTGCCAGGCTTTGCCAGGCAGGCGAGATGTGCTTGGTAGCTTGCCGGGCTCTCCGAGAGGGGTGGAAGAATCAAACCTGGGTCGGTCATGTGCAAAACAAGAGTTCTACCCACTGCGCTATTGCTCCAGCCCTTCTCAACAGAGTTGTGAAACTTTCTTGAGATAAAGGGTGGAACTATATGTCAAAATGGAAAATACAGCATATATAAAATATGTGAATATTGGTGATAATTTCTAAAAGTTTAGAGCTGAGGTATGCAGTGTCCTAAATACAGAATTAATAAAATTTTATAGAGGAAAATATGGCTGTATCCAAATGCTAAGGTGTTGGATGTGTGGAACCTTGGGCTGCAGGAAAGTTGGCTTGTGTGCCTCCTGCCTCCCTGTTGGACAGACAGGTGGATGATTCCATTTCCACAAAGAGAAGCTCGCCTTTGTCATATATTCCTGTACCAAATATCATTTATTGGAAGACCATAATTACCTGATCTTGAAAAATGTCGACTATTACTAGATTTTTCATTTTCTATTTGAATGTTGAGGCTGAAGCAGTCATCAACACCCTAGCCAAACAGAGCATTCAAACTCAGTACATCAGGATCCTCCATGAGCTGTATTACAGATTCACCAGCAGGATCTCACCATTCTACAAGGAAGTGATATTCAATATAAAGAGAGGGGTTCAGCAGGGTGATATCATTTCACCGAAACTCTTCAGTACCATCCTCGAGAACATCATGTGAAGACTGGAATGAGAAGAAATGGGAGTGAACATAGACAATCAGCAGCTACACCATCTCTGCTACACTGATGACATCATTCTAATAATGCCAAACATTAGCCAAGTGGCACAAATGCTGACAGACTTCAACCATGAGTGTGGAAAGGTCAGACTGCAGCTGAATCTCACCAAGACAATGTTTATGAAAAATGAACTAGTACCTGAAGTTCCATTTGCTCTCAACAGAACAAACATCTCCAAATGCAACAGTTATGTATACCTATGTCCAGAACTCAACGTGAGGAATGACTTGGCTCCAGAACTGAGCAGGAGGAAGAGAGCAGCATGGAGTGCCTACAAGAGTATTGAAGAAGTTGTTAAGAGGACGAAGAACCTCTGGATCCAGGCACATCTTTTCAACCCCACCATTCTTCCTGCACTATTATATGCCTCAGAGACCTGGGCCCTACGAAAACAGGATGAGAACGCTATTCGGGTATACAAAAGAGGAATCAAAAGAGCTATGCTTGGAATATCACAGTTCACTCAAGTGAGAGAAGGAATCCAGAGTTCCGATGTCCATTAATCAAGAATTAGGGACGCTGTCTCATTTGCCTAGGCATCGAAAATCAGATGGGTCAGATACATAATGCAATTTAGAGAAGACCACAGGACATCAAAAGTATGTGTGGCCGCCCACCTAAGAGATGGTCAAACTTCTTCGTCAAAACCCTGAACGGTCAGAGGCTCTTCATGTTCCTGGAGTGAGCAGATGCCAATGGCTACACTAACACGCAACAGGGACAAATGGAAACGTTATTGGTGCTCACTCGAGCAAATCAAAGATCAATGGGATGACAAGTGATACAAGTGATTTGAATGTTAGGAATTATGGAAACACCAAAGTTTCTAATCATATCAAGTTTAATAACCATCATTTTAGAGGATTCTTGATAAACTAGGCTTATTTATAAACTAGGAATTGATGTTGACAACTCAAAGGATAGTACCTCCTCTATAAAGGCAGGGCATACAGACTCTGGGAAGCCTATTTTTCATTATGTGCTCTTATGCTTCATAGTTACTCACTTCCTGAACAGAAGAACATGCTGATTAGATTGGTATAGCTAAAATTCCCCCTCAGTCTACCTGTGGAAAATTATTATTTGCAACATAGAAAGTCTTTTATGATCTCAGTCCTGTTGTGCCATATTCCCCAGGGCTCTCATGACCTGCCTCTTGTTGTTTCTGCCTGTACTGCTTCCACTTCCCTATATTTTGCTTAAATATAGTTTAAATGTAAGTCATTTCATTTATAAGCTTGTTACCATAAATTTTTCTCAATTTTAATACTTTCAACTCTTAAATAATTGTTCTTTATCTACATTAGATATTAGCATCTGCTAATCTCAGCCTGGACTTGGACCAATCAAATCTATCCATTCTGCTTATCTAGTCCTTGATCAAATCATCTTCCAAGAAAAAGATTCTTAACATTTTCATGTATATGGTGAACTCCTTTGATAGTCTCTAGAGAAACTTATTTACTTCATCTTAGAATGATATGTCCAGGACAATAATATATAATAATATGTGTATATCTTTTATTAAAAATCATTCAATACAAATATCTCACAAAATCTAATTATTATAACACATTCCATTAGTGGCATTTTGAGATGTCATTAATAAACTATGATATGCTGAGAAAATGGCATGGTGTTTATTGGCCACGGACTAGTAGGTTTTACTGTCAGTTCTTTTCTTTCATGCATAGTTGATTAAGATACTCATTTCAGATAGAGATGAGGAAAATTAAGGATATCTTTTTGTCCAAGCTCAAGACAATGAATTTATGAATTAAACACCCTTATTAGAGTCTAGATACTACCCAGGAGCCACTTATTCAGTTTGAAAATCATTCTCCACAATCATAACACCCAACTCAGAGTGAAAGAAGTGTTTTTGCCTCGACTAAAGAACTTGGTTCAATGTATTGCCTTTATAAGTAAAGTAAAGTAAAGGCCCTCCCTCCCGTTGATCATCAATTTGCTCGAGCGGGCCCAGTAACGTCTCCATTGGAGACTTTGTTGTTACTGTGTTTGGCATATCGAATACGTCACGGGGAGCTTGCCAGGCTCTGCCGTGCGGGCGAGATACTCTCAGTAGCTTGCCAGGCTCTCTGAGAGGGGCGGAGGAATCGAACTCGGGTCGGCCATGTTGGCTGCGTGCAAGGCAAACGCCCTACCACTGTGCTATTGCTCCAGCCCTTTATATCACAAATTTAATATTATAAGGTATTTTAAGTGCAAAATATATGACATCATTATGAAAAATTGAACGGCACAGATAATGAAAAAAATATTATTGACTAACCCCCACCCCAAAACTGCAAGTTGTTTATCCCAAATTCTATTCTTTTTGTGAAGAATAGAATTGGTTGCGCGCTAACCAATTGTGGCACTGGGCTGGAGAAATAGCACAGCAGTAGGGCATTTGCTTTGTGCACAGCCAGCCCCACCATGCCGGGTTTGCTACCGAGAGTATCTCACTGGCATGGCAAAGCCTGGAAAGCTACCCGTGACGTGTTCAATAAGCCAAACACAGTAAAAACAAGTCTCAAAATGGAGATGGTTACTAGGCCCTCTTGAGTAAATCAATGAACAACAGGAGGACAGTGTTTGTTTGTTTGTTTCTGAAGTAACAACTATTATTGTTTGTTCCTTTTTAGATTTAAATTTCAGGCACTTATATCCATACACATTTACACATAAACATGCAAGGCTCTGTAAATTTTGAGATTTTGAAATAAAATAATGAAACAAAAGTGTATATTAACAACACCAAGAATAAATGTTAATATTTCATAATATTTATTCAATATTTTGAGGTAGTGTGCATTATTGATAAAGGCAAAGTCTCCTAAGCTCTGAATTTTTTCTAGTTTAGATTTTTGTATAATAGCTGGAACGTCAGTAAAATTAAAAAAAAATTATTGCATATTTGCATAAAACTTCCTATATATGTATCCAATACATTATATATGTTATGAATGTATGTACAGTGAAACTGTATATGCAGTCTTATAGACATAAAACATATACTTTTTACATGTGCTGAATTCCCACAAATAACCTATTACAATTAGGAGTCTGGACTTTTATTTTTTACTGTTTGGTACATGTATCCATAATACTAAGAATTCTGGCTTTGTATTTTTGTATGTGTTGCATACCATGTTATTCATTCATCTTCCTACTGATAAATAGTTTGCTACTTCAGGTATCTTGTGTATTATAAATAATGACACACTGAGAACCAATATTAACCCAAATATTTCTGTGCAAATAAAAAAGTTTCGCTTTGCAAAATGGGAATACATGAGTTTGGATATACTTATTTGCAATTGTATCAGAATATGTCAAGTTACTTTCAAAGTGTGTCAATTTAAATTCTCAGCAGCTGAAAAGGATGATCCTATTTTCCCATTGTTTGTTACTGTCAGATTCTAAAAATGTGATGACATTGTAGGAATATTATTGATGTAAAAAGCATATACTTTAATAGTATTATTTGAGTGCTTTTGACATGTGAATATGCATATGAAATCAAGCACAGAATCAAGATAATGAGCATGTCATCACCAAAATTTTCTTGCACTTGTATTCAATATTCTCCACTCCATCTTTTTCTTCAGGAGAAAAATTGTTTTCAAACAATATAAACTAGTCTGCATACTGCAGAGTGTATGTCCATAGAACACAAAATGTCCACCTTCCCAACTTGCTGATTTTTCTAAGTGCACTGATTTTGACACAGTTTTCATTTATTCTTAATTCCTTCTGTTTGGAAGTTAAATGTCCAGTCAATGGATTTTTGAGTTATTTCAAGCTTGGGATCTTTGCAAATATTCTAGGGATACCTCCACTTGTATTTCTCTTATGTGAATGATTATAAAGAGATTGGCTAACTGGCCCAGTAAATGTACATTAAATACTAAGTCAAACAATTTTGAAAAATAATAATACTGGGGCTGGAGCGATAGCACAGCAGGTAGGGCACTAGCCTTGCATGCAGCCAACATGGCCAACACAGGTTCCATTCCCAGCATCCCATATGGTCCCCCGAGCACTGCCAGGAGCGATTCCTGAGTGCATGAGCCAGGAGTAACCCCTGAGCATCGCTGGGTGTGACCCAAAAAGCAAAATAATAATAACAATAATAATAATAATAATAATAATAATGTTTTATATCCCTGCAAGTAGAATATAACAATATATGAAAATTTAATTGCTTTGAATCTTTGTCAATTTTTGTTGTTTCTATTTGTTCTCATTTTGGCAATTTTGATGGGTATGTTATGGTATATCATTATGATTCACCTTTAAACACCCTAGATAATCATAGTGACAATATTTTCATCTGCTGATTTCCATTTATATCACTTGATCACTTGTTCACTTGACATCCGTTAGTCATCGATTTGCTTGAGCATGCACCGGTAATATCTCCATTCATCCCTGTCATGTACTAGTGTAGCCCAGTGGTGTCTGCCCGATCTAGGAACATGAAGAGCCTCAAACCGATCGTTCAGTGTTTTGACGAAGAAGTCTGACCATCTTGTAGGTGGGCGGCCACGTGATTTTTTGACGTCCAGTAGAATCCAGTCAGTAATGGCTCTAGTCCAGCAGTCGTCTCCAAAACTCATTACATGTCCAGCCCATCTGATTTTCAACACTTTGGCAAAGGAGACAGCATTCTTGATTCTTGACCATCGACAGAGGTTGGAACTCCGGATTCTTTCTCTCATTTGAGTGAAACATGATACTCCAAGCATAGCTCTTTAGATTTCTCTTTGGGATACACAAATAGCATTCTTATCCTGTTTTCAGGGCCCAGGTCTCTGAGGCATATGTTAATGCAGGAATAACAGTGGAATCAAAGAGATGTGCCAGAGCCAGAGGTTCTTTGTCCTCTTAGCTATTTCTTCAACGCTCTGGAAGGCATTCCTCGCCACTCTCTTCATCCTGTGCACCTCAGGTGCCACCTCATTCGTCATGTTCACTTCTCGACCTAGGTACACCTAACTGTTGCATTAGTAGATGTTCATTCAGTTGAGAGCGAATGTAACATCAGGAATGAGAGTGTTTCTCATGAACATTGTCTTCATGAGATTCAGCTGGAGTCCAACCTTTCCACACTCATGGTTGAAATCAGCCAGCATTTCTGCCGCTTGGCTAATGTTTGATATTATTAGAACGATGTCATCAGATAAGCAGAGGTGGTGTAAGTTGCCAACCATCTATCTTTACTCCCATTCCTTCCCATTCAAGTCATTGCATGACATTCTCGAGGATTGCACTGAAGAGTTTTGGTGAAATGGTATCACACTGCCAAACCCCTCTCTTGACATTGATGATCACTTCTTTGTAGAATGGTGAGATCCTGGTAGTGAATTCGTAATAAAGCTCAGGGAGGACCATGATTTATTGAGTTTTAACGCCCTTTTTGGCTAGGGCTTTGATGACTGCTTCAGCCTCAACAGAATCAAAGGCCTTCTTTAAATCAATGAACGTTAGACAGAACGGCATCTTGAACTCCCGAGACACCTCAATGAGCTTGGTTATCATGTGGATATGGTCGACAGTGCTGAATCCTTTTCGGAACCCTGCTTACTCGCATGGTTGTCCTTTATTTAGTGTTCAGCCAATCCTATTCAGGATGACTCGAGTGAACAGTTTGTAGATGACAGACAATAGGCAGATTGGACGATAGTTGCCAATGTCGTGGATATCTCCCTTCTTGTACAGTAGTACAGAGTCCTGCTGGTTTTCCGTTGGGATGGAAAATTGCCTTCAGACAGGTAGCGTGTAAAGAGCCAAATCAGTGTATTGATGAGTACTGACAGCAGATTTTTCAGGTGTTTGGGTCTGACCTTGTCTGGGTCAGGTGCTTTTTGTTTCTTTACCGACAAAATGGCATGTCGGATTTTGGAAGGGAGAATGTTGGGAATGACATATCCATCTTGTGGTATTTGGTATGTGGGCAGGTGGACGTGGCTAACAAAGAGATCCAAGTATAAGTCATGGATAATCTTCTTCATTGCCCTTCTGGAAGATGTGATAGATCCATCAGAACCTCAGATAGCAATCATCTTGGTTTTGTAGTTGGTGAAGGACAGGGGGAAATTGCTAATGCTTTTCCCTACTTCTGCTGCATCTACCAGCACTGCTGTTCTTCTCTCTTTGAGGTGTTCTTTATCGCTTCTCTGTACTGCTTGTGAGCGTGAATGTTCTCTTGTGGTTGCCTGATGCTTGTGTGAAGCCACGTTGGTGAATAAGCTCAAGAGTTTTCGAAGACAGGAATTTTTTTGTGGCTATCTCTCTCTTGGCCTTCCTCACACAATCATGGAGGTGCTGAACCAGTCGACCATATTTCTCGTCAATGTTGTCAAGTATGGCATCTTCCCATGTTGCCCCAATAGTACCAAAGAGCTCCCAGTTGGTGGTCATTCTGGGAATTCTCTTCTTAAACTTTTCAACCCTTTCTCCCCACTCCCTGAAGTAGAATTTTGCATGAAGGAGATGGTGGTCAAATCCTGTTTGGAATTTAGGGACAACAGCAATATTGGTCAGGCAAGACCATTCATTGAATATGATGTAATCAATTTCATTGTGGAACCGTCCACCGGGAAATTCCCATGTCCAATATTTGTATTTGCCCTTCTGGAACTGTGAGTTACTATGGATGGTCTTAGTCAGCATGATGAACTCAGACAGTCTCTCACCCTGTTCATTCCATTCAAGGCCATGGGTCCCGATGTGGAGTTCTTTGGCTGATCTTCTCGGTCTTATCTTGGCATTGAAATCACTGACAATGATCTTGTAGTAGGTGTGGTCCTCTTTATAGAACTTCTCCAGCTCCATGTAGAACTTCTCAATTTCTCCTTCATCATAATTGGATGTTGGTACATTGACAACGAAGATAGAAACTACCGGCAGTGAGCCAGATCTATTCAAGTGTAATTGTCTGATTCGTGTTGTTAGACATTCTAATGAATCAATGCTCAAGGACAAGTTTTTGTTGACAAGGATACCGACATCATTGACACCTCCATTTATATATCTTCTCTTATAAAGTGTTCTGATATATTGTTTAATTTATGATGTATATTATCTTATATAAGCATTTCTTAGATAAAATATATTGTTTTATTGTCGTAGTTATTGTTTCAATGAATCACCGTAGGTACAGTTACAGATTCACAAACTTTCGTGCTTACATTTCAGTCATACAATGATTGAGTGCCCATCTTTCCACCGGTGCCCATACATACTCCAACACCAATGTTCTCTGTATCCCTCCCACCACCCCCACCCCGGCCTCTGTGGCAAGCGAATTCTCTTTTACTGTGTCTCTCATTTTCAGCGTTGTGGTTTGCTATACAGGTATTAAGTGGTCATCATGTTTGGTTTATGATCTACTTTCAACACACATCTCCAATCCAAAGCGGGCCCTTCAAGCATCTTTACTTGCTTGTCCCTTCTCTATATGAGCTGCCTTGTCCCCCTGCATGTGAGGCCCACTTCCTAGCCACATAGGAATCCTCTTGGTCCTTATATCTACTATCTTTGTGTGTTAGTCTCCCATTGTGTTACTTTATATTCCACAAATGAGTGCAGTTATTCAATGGCTGTCCCTCTCTTTCTGACTCATTTCACTTAGCATGATACTCTCCATGTTGATTCTATTATATGTGAATTTCATGACTTCATTTTTTTCTTACAGCTGCATAGTATTCCACTGTGTAGATGTACCAAGGTTTCTTTAACCAGTCATCTATTCTCTGACACACGGGTTTTTTCCAGACTCTGGCTACTGTAAACTGTGCTGCAATGAACATACAAGTGCAGATGTCATTTCTACTATACTTTTTTGCATCTCCGGGATGTATTCCCAGAAGTAATATTGCTGGGTCAAATGGGAGCTCAATTTCTAATTTTTTGAGAAATGTCCATACTGTTTTCCAAAAGTGCTGAACCAGTCGGCATTCCCACCAGCAGTGAAAGAGAGTCCTCCTCTCCCCACATCAGCACCAACACCAGTTGCTTTTGTTCTTTTGGGTGTGAGCCAGTGGTGTGTGATGATATCTCATTGTTGTTTTGATCAGCATCCGCCTGATGATTAGTGATGAAAAGGATTTTTTTCATATGCCTTTGGCCATTTGTTCATTTCATTGCCCCATTTCCTGACGGGATTGAATGCTTTCTTCTTGTAGAGTTCAATCACTGTCTTGTATATCCTTGATATTAACCCTTTATCAGATGGGTTTTGGGTGAATATCCTTTCCCATACTGTAGACTGTCTTTGCATTCTGGTCACAGTTTCTTTTGAGGTACAGCAGCTTCTTAGTTTTATATAGTACCATTTGTTTATCTCTATTTCCACTTGCTTGATCAGTGTAGTGTCATCTTTGAAGATACCTTTAGCTTCAATGTTGTGGAGGGTTTTGCCGACCTTTTCTTCAATGTGCCTGATGGATTCTGGTCTGGTGTTGAGGTCTTTAATCCATTTTGATCTGACTTTTGTGCATGATGTTAGGTAGGGGTCTGAGCCCATTTTTTACATGTAGCTGTCCATTTTTGCCATACCTATTTGTTAAAAGATTTTCCTTGCTGTATTTCACAATTCTTGCTCCCTTATCAAAAATTTGTTGATCATATGTTTGAGGGTATATGTAAGGATATTCAACCCTGTTCCATTGGTCTGTGGCTCTGCCTTTGTTTCAATACCATGCTATTTTAATCATTACCTCTTTGTAATAGACCTTGAGTTTGGGGAAGATTATGCCTCCCATCTTCTTTTTTCCAAAAACTGCTTTAGCTATTCAGGTGGGTTTGAGGTCGATATGAATTTGATATGTTCAATACGAATTTCAGGAGTGTATGATCCATTTCTTTGAAGAATTTCATGAGTATCCTTATAGGGATCGCATTGAATCTGTATATTGCTTTGGGGACTATTGCCATTTTGACAGTGTTAATTCTCCCAATCCATGAGTAGAGGATATCTTTCCATTTTCTCATGTCCTCTTTTATTTTGTGAAGTATCATTTTGTGGTTTTCTTTGTACAGGTCCTTTGCCTTATAGTTAAGCTGACTCTGAGATATTTGATTTTCTGAGGCATGTTTGTGAATGGGATTACTCTTTTATTGTGGCTTTCTTTTCTCATTATTTGCGTATAGGAAAGCCATGGACTATTGGGTATTAATTTTACAGCCTGAAACTTTACTGTACAATTATATTGTTTCTAGGATCTTCTTGGTAGAGGCTTTAGGATTCTCTAAATATAGTATTGTATCATCTGCAAATAGTGAGAGCTTGATTTCGTCCTTTCCTATCTGGATACCTTAATATCTTTTTCTTGCCTAACTGTTGTTGCAAGTATTTCCAGTACTATATTGAATAGAAGTGGTAAGAGTGGGCATTGCTGTCTTGTTCCAGATCTTAGAGTGAAGTCTCTTAGTTTCTCCCCATTGAGGATAATGCTTGCCATAGCTTGTGTAGACGGCTTTGACGATATTGAGGAAAGTTCCTTAACTACCTATTTTGGTGAGAGCTTTCATCATAAACCTATGTTGTATCTTGCCAAATGCATTCTCTGAATCTATTGATGTGATCATATGGTTTTCTTTTCTTTTGTTGATATGATGGATTATGTTGACTGACTTGTGAATGTTAAACTATCCTTGCATCCCCAGGATAAATTCCACTTGGTCATCATGTATGATCTTTTTGATGAGTTGTTGGATTTATTAGCTAATATTTTGGTGAGGATCTTCTCATCAGGGACATCTTCATCAGGGACATTGGCCTGTAGGTTTTTTTTATGGTGTCTCTATTTGCTTTTGGTATTAGGGAGAAATGTGCCTTGTAGAAACTCTTTGGGATAGCTTCTGTTTCTTCAATTTCCTGGAAAAGCTTGAGAAGAATTGGCAGTAGGTCCTCTTTAAATGTTTGAAAGAATTCACTAGTGAATCTATCTGGACCTGGGTTTTTGGTTTTGGGAAGACTTTTGACTTACAGTTTCAGTTTTCTTAGTAATAGTAATAGTTCTATTCAGGTATTTCAAATCTTATTGGTTCAGCCGTAGGAGAGAATAGGAATCCAGGAATTTATCCATTTCTTTTGTTGCTTTTGTGTTGTGGCATACAGGCTTTCAAAGTAATCTTTGATGACCTTTTTAATTTCTTTGTCTTCTGTCGCGATGTCCCCTTTTCATTTCTGATTGGGTGTATTATGGTTCTCTCGCTTTCTTTTTGAATCTTGCTAGTGGTTTATCAATCTTGTTTATTTTCTCCAAGAACCAACTCTTGGTGTAATTTTATGTCATTAATTTCTGCTCTACATTTTATTGTTTCTTTCCTTCTGCTGGTTTGGGGGTCCTTTTTCATTGATCCTTTTCTAATATCTTAAGCTGTGAAGTCAAGTTATTTATGTGGGCACTTTTTCCCTTCCTGAGAAATGCTTCCAGTGCTATAACTTTTCCCCTTAACATGGCTTTCGCTATGTCCCACAGATTCTGGTAGTTCGTGTCTTCATTCTCATTTGTTTCCAGGAATCTGTTGATTATTTCCTTGATTTACTTCCTGATCTACTCATTGTTAAACATTGAGTGTTTAATTTCCAGGTGTTTGATTTGGTTCTCTGTGCCTGTGTGTGATTAAGTTCAATGTTCAGTGCATCGTGGTCTGAAAATAGAGTTGATTCAATTTCTATCTTCCTGATTCTTTTGAGTTATATTTTGTGACCCAGTATGTGGTATATTTTGGAAAATTTTCCATGTGCACTGGAAAAGAATGTGTATTCTTTTTTCGGGAGGGGGGGGGTTTATGTAAAGCCCTGGAGAGATCTATTAGCCCTCTCTCTTCTATTTATTCCCTTAAATTCAGTGTTTCCTTGCTAAGTTTTAATCTTGTTGCTCTGTCCAGAGTGTAAGATGATGTTGAAGTCTCCAACTACTATTATGTTGCTACCAATGTCTCCTTAAAATTTATTAGCAGTTCTTTTAAGTATTTACCTGGTCCCTCACTGGGTGCGTATATATATTTAGGAGTGTGATTTCTTCCTACGGATAGCCTGCAGGCTCTGCCATGTTGGCGCGATAGTCTCAGGAGTTTTTCAGGCTCTCTGAGAGGGATAGAGGCTTTTGGGGCAGCCTCTAATCGCCCTTGTAGGTGTTGCCATGGTTCAAACCATACTTGAACCCTATCAAATACGGTGTGGTAGGCGGCTGGAGTGATAGCACAGCGATAGGGTGTTTGCCTTGCACACAGCCAACATGGCCGACTTGAGTTTGATTCCTCCGCCCCTCTTGGTGAGCCCGGCAAGCTACCAAGAGTATCTTGCCCGCATGGCAGAGCCTGACAAGCGACCCGTGACGTACTCGGTATGCCAAACACAGTAACAACAAGTCTCATGATGGAGATGTTACTGGGCCCGCTCGAGCAAATCGATGAACAATGGGAGGACCATGATCCAAATCCTGGAAGATGAGTATTAAGTGTCTTATAACATTTTGTGCAACCGCTTTGTGTCCACGCGGTCCAAAAAGCATCCTGGAGTGTGGCAGCAGCTGGGTAGTGAGGTAGTGAAGGTAGTGGAGGTCTGCCGGTGAGGTATTTATCTGGTACTGGTAGGGTGGGTCTTCTGTGTATAATCCAATCCCTGGATTACAGATGGTAGGTGAAGCAGACAGGACAGGGTAAGGTGGGGCTCCTGGTTTTAATCCCTTCATCACCTGTGGTTAGTGGGAGCAGGCAAAGGATCTCTGATCCCGGGTTCCTTGAGCCTGGAGTCCAAGGTCTCAGAGTTCTGCTTATCTTGTTCTGTGGGGCTTCACTCATGTGTGAGTCTTGGCCTGAGACTCCGGGAAGCATCCTGGAGCATGGCGGCAGCTGGGTAGTGAAGGTAGTGAAGGCGTATTCGATATGCCAAAACCAGTAATACAATGGGCCTCATTCTCCTGACCCTGAAGGATTCAGCAATATGGCAGCATTGTGAAGGATGTGGAAAGAGAGGCTGATAAAATCTCAAGGACGAACTAGGCTGCCAAAACGAAGAAAGACCAAAATGATTGTCTATATTTTCAATGCACATACGTGGGCATTAGATGCATCCATCGAGGACCTGAGGCTACTAGTGTGAAAGATCAAATAGGACATCATTGGTCTTACCGAGATGAGAAGGCATCAATCACATTACTCCATTTTCGACAATGGAGAAGAATTGTTCCTCCAAACATGCTACCAAAGAGGCATCAGAGGTGTCGGTGTCTTTGTCAACATGAACTTGGCCATGAGAATTGATTCATTCCAATACCTAACAACAAGAATCAGACAATTACACTTGAATAGATCTGACTCACTGCTGGCAGTTTCTATCTTCGTTGTCAAAGCACCAATATCCAATTATGATGAAGGAGAAATTGAGAAGTTCTACATGGAGCTGGAGAAGTTCTATAAAGAGGACCACACCTACTACAAGATCATTGTCAGTGATTTCAATGCCAAGATAGGACCGAGAAGATCAGCCAAAGAACTCCACATCGGGACCCATGGCCTAGAATGGAATGAACAGGGTGAGAGACTGTCTGAGTTCATCATGTCGAACAAGACTATCCATGGTAACTCACAGTTCCAGAAGGCCAAATAATGTTGGACATGGGAGTCTCCCGGTGGACGGTTCCACAACGAAATTCACCACATCATATTCAATCTACTATTTTGCCTGACTGATGTTGCTGTTGACCCAAAATTTCAAACAAAATCTGACCACTGTCTCCTTTATGCAAAATTCTACTTCACAGAGCGGGGAGAAAGGGGTGCAAAGTTTAAAAAGATAACTCCCAGAACGACCATCAACTGGGAGCTCTTTGGCACTACTGCTGAAACATGGGAAGATGCCGTTGTTGCCAACATTGAAGAGGAATATGATCGACTGGTTGCACCTTCATGATTGTGCGAGGAACACCATTAGAGAGATAGCCACAAAAAAAATGCCTGTCTTCGAAAACTCTTGAGCTTATTTGCCAGCGTGGCTTCACACAAGCATCAGGCAACCACAATAGAACATTCAAGCTCAAAAGCAGTACAGAGAAGCGATAAAGGAAGACCTCGAAGAGAGAAGAGCAGCAGTGTAGATAGATGCGGCAGAAGCCGGAAAAAGCATTCATCATGCCCGCCTGTACTTCACCAACTACAAGACCAAGATGACTGCCCTCCAATGTCCTGATGGATCTATCAAATCTTCTAGAAGGGCAATGGAGAAGATTACCCATGACTTCTACTCAAATCTCTTTGATAGCCACGTCCACTTGCCCACACACTAAATTCCGCAGGATGGATATATTGTTCCCAACATTCTCCCTTCCAAAATCCGACACGTCATTTCGTCAGTAAAGAAATGAAAAGCACCTGGACCAGACAACGTCAGATCTGAACACCTGAAGAACCTGCCATCAGTACTCATCAATACACTGGCTTGGCTCTTAACATGCTACCTGTCTGAATGCAAGGTTCCATCCCAGTGGAAAACCAGCAAGACTGTATTACTGTACAAGTAGGGAGACATCCATGACATCGGCAACTATCGTCCGATTTGCCTATTGTCTGTCATCTACAGGCTGTTCACTAAAGTCATACTGAATAGGATTGGTAGAACACTAGATGAAGGACAACCATGTGATCAAGACGGGTTCTGCAAAGGATTCAGCATAATTGACCGTATCCACATTATAACCAAACACATTGAGTTTTCTCAGGAGTTCAAAATGCTGCTCTGTCTAATATTCATTGATTTAAAGAAGGCCTTTGATTCTGTTGGGACGGGAGTAGTCATCGAAGCCTAGCCAATCAGGGTATTCAAACTCAATACATCAGGATCTTCCGTGAGTTGTATTATGGATTCACTACCAGGATCTCACCATTCTACAAAGAAGTGATCATCGATGTCAAGAGAAGGATTCGGCAGGGTGATACCATTTCACCTAAACTCTTCAGTGCCACCCTCCAGAATGTCATGCAACGACTGGAATGGGAAGAAATGGGAGTAAAGATAGATGGTCGGCAACTACACCACCTCCACTTTGCTGATGACATCGTTCTAATTACACCAAACATTAGCCAAGTGGCACAAATGCTGGCTGACTTCGACCATGAGTTGGACAGGATGGACTCCAGCTGAATCTCATGAAGACAATGTTCATGAGAAACAGTCTCTTTCCTGACTTTTCATTCACTCTCAATGGAATGACCATCTCCAAATGCAATAGTTATGTGTACCTAGGTCGAGAAGTCCACATGACAAATGACCTGGCACCTGAGTTGCGCAGGAGGAAGAGAGCAGCTTAGAACATCTTCAAGAGCATCGAAGAAATAGATAAGAGGATGAAGAACCTCCAGCTCTGGGAAAAATCTCTTCGATTCCACTTTTCTTCCTGCATTAACATATGCCTCAGAAACCTGGGCCCTACGAAAACAGGATGAGAACGCTATTTGGGTCTCCCAAAGAGGAATAGAAAGAG
The DNA here is from genome assembly GCF_029834395.1 of Sorex fumeus. Taxonomy (NCBI): domain Eukaryota; kingdom Metazoa; phylum Chordata; class Mammalia; order Eulipotyphla; family Soricidae; genus Sorex; species Sorex fumeus. Next base: position 2,996,275 of record NW_026606134.1, on the reverse strand, counting down.
CTATGCTTGGAGTATACGTTTCACTAAAATGAGAGAAATAATCCGGAGTTCCAACCTCTGTCGACATGCAAGAATCAGGAACACTGTCTCTTTTGTCAAGGTGTTGAAAAGCAGATAGGCTGGACACGTAGTGAGATTTGGAGACGACCACTGGACTAGAGCCATTACTGACTGTAGACGTTTGTTGTACTTGTAGGGGGTTTTCTTGTCTTAAAGTAACCCCTTTATTCCTTCTTTTAAATTCAGTTTTGAGTCTATGAAGTTTCTGAGTTATTATTTATCCATGAAATTGTGTATCATTCCTTTGAGTTTGAGTGAGAGTTTAGCCAGTTAAAGTATTCTTGGTGAGGCTGTCATTTCATTGTGTTTTTGCACTATACCCCAGCTTTGTCTTTGGGCTTGAAAGGTTTTCTCTGATAAGTCAGCTGTAAATCTAAGGGGTGCTCCTTTGTATGTAATTTCCTTATTTGACCTTGCTGGTTGCCATATTGTGTCTCTATCCATAGCATTCATCATTCTGACTATGATATGTCTTGGAATCTTTTTATTAGGGTCCTTTTAGCCCTTTGAGCTCCTTGGATCTGGATGTATGCATTCTCGAGCTCTGGGAACTTTTAAGCAACAAGATCTTTAACTGTGGCTTTTGCACTGGGGTTGCCTCCTTTCCTTCTGGTACTCCGATGATTCTTATGTTGTTCCTCTTGGGTTCATCCCCTAGGTCTCTAATTTGTCCTAGAGCTTTGAGGTCTTTTCCCATTGTTTGTTGTTGCCTGTAAGCTTTCTGCAGCTCATCTTCAAGCTTACTGATTCTGTCTTCAGCTGTAGCCATTCTACTGTTGAGGACACCCACTGAGTTTTTTATTTTATATACCTAATTCTTTATTAATGACACTTCTCTTTGTACCTTTCTTTTTCTGCTCACATTTCTTTCTGTATGGGCTGTCTGTTCCATTGTTTTTTTCATGTCCTTCTTTAATTTTCTGGATGCCTGTTCCACCATTTCTTTGAGATCATTGAACATCTTCAACGTTCCATCTCTGAATTCTTTGTCGGAGAGGTAGTATTTGTGGGTAACCCCTTTAGAAGCTTCTGGACTCCTCTTCACCCTCTCCTCTTGGTGAGAATTTTCACTGTTTCTTCATGTTGTGGTAGTATGGAGGTGGGACCTTCCAGTTCACTCTCAGTATTTCCCTCTCGCTGTGAGAAAGGTTTCTGGATGAGCTCAGTTGATGGTAGTTGTTTCTTTCCCTTCTAGAATACCACCTTCCTCTCAGACGTTCCTCTGTGACTTATGTGAGGCCCCTAGTGAAGCTTTGGAGGATGTGTTCTTTTATATTGGGCTTGTACAACTTCTTTTGTTCCTTGGTATTTAGGTAAAGTTGGAATAGGCTAGTAGATTGTTCACCGTTGTGTTTGATGTAGCCAGGATATTCTCCACAGAATTAGGTAATGGAGATTGAGATGTGAGTCCAGAGTTCTGGTAAAGGGAAAAATACCTGCGGAAGTACCCCCAAGGCCATGCCCCCTCCATGGGCGTCACGCCCCCTCCACAGAGGCCATACCCCCGCCATGCTGTAGGTGGGCCACTGGCCAGAGGCGTCACACACCTGAGAGAGACAGCATGTCGGTGGCCCTGGAGGGGCAGTGCTGGGGATGGCAGGATATTGGTCCAGGGATGCTGGGAGGATTTGTGTCCAGGTGGTGGGCTGGGGCACAGGTACATGAATTGGGTGTTGTTGGTGGGTTACACACCTGAGAGAGAGAGCAAGCCAGTGGCACTGGAAGGGCAGTGCTGGGAGCAGGCAGGATGTAGGTCCCAGGATGCTCAGAGGGTTCGGATCCAGGTGTCAGACTGTGGCACAAGCGTGGGAATGGGATAACGTATATTGTTTCAAACAACACACATATACAATATTTTATACCAGTTTATAGCTAACTCTTCATCTCTCAATCATTTGAATAGAATTTATTTAGCATTTTCTTGAGACACAAATAATTATGGCTATAATATTATTTTTCATGTACTCTATATTCCATTTAATAAATGGAATAAATGGAATGACAAAGAATTTCTCCTTTATTCTTCTGAGGGAAGGACTTGAGGAAAACCCAAACAGGCTCATGGCTTACTCTGGCTCTGTGCTCAAGTAACTTCTACAAGTGCTCAAGGACCATGATGTACCAAGGATCAAGGACCATAAGCAGGGCAAGTGCCTTACATCCTGTACTATCTCTCTAGTCCCTACAAATTTATAATTTTAGATTTATAGGTGGTCTATGATCTATTTGTAAATCATGTAAAAATTTCTTTTTTATTTTATTTTTTATTATTATTGTTTAATTTTTTATTTTATAAAGTAGTTCGCAATATTTGATTACATTTAATATCAAACACCAATCCCACCATCATTACATCTTCCGACCACCATATTTAGGGTGTTTCTAACCCAAACCCTAATCTGCCCCAAAGCAGAACAAAAATAATATATATCCCTGTAAGGTTGGTTGCTTCGTACTTTGAATCCCATCAGAAGTGAGGCAGTACTCTTGGAGTATGTGTAGGGCATGTCCTATGAAGTGTCCAGGAAAAGGTTGACTCCTAGGTGAAGCTCAGCCAGAGCATGTGGAGAGCAGCCGGGGTGTCAGTTGAGTTCTGGAGGTTTTTTGCTGCTGGGGCTGGGTCTCTTGGGGGCAGAGAGGACTCTCACCCCCTCCCCTCTGGGGCGCCCCAAGTGAAACAGCATGGGGCCCGGTGACATGGTTATGGTGAGCGTCATGTTGCTCCCTTTTTTTTCTATTTTAAATCTTTTGCATTTCATACAGATTTTAGAAGAATATCATTAATTCATAAAATTAAAATATTGGCCAAATAATAAATACCACTGCATTTACTATTTGGGATAAGTTTTCTATTGACATCACTTGATCGCTTGAACACTTGACATCCCATTACTCATCGATTTGCTTGAGCAGGTGTCAGTAACATTTCCATTCATCCCTGTCACGTGCTAGTGTAGCCCAATGATGTCTGCTTGTTCTAGGAATATGAAGAGCCTCAAACCAATCGTTCAGGATCTTGATGAAGAAGTCTGACCATCTTTTGACCTCCTGTGGAATCCAGTCAGTTATGGCTCTAGTCCAGCGGTCATCTCAAATCTCATTACATGTCCAGCCCATCTGATTTTCGATGCCTTGGCAAACGAGACAGGGTCCCTGATTCTTGACCATCAGTGAAGGTCAGAACTACAGATTCCTTCTCTCATTTGAATGAAACGTGATACTCCAAGCATAGCTCTTTTGATTCATCTTTGGGAGACCCAAATAGCATTCTCATCCTGTTTTTGTAGGGCCCAGATCTCTGAGGCGTATGTTAATGCAGGAAGAACAGTGGAATTGAAGGGATGTGCCTGGAGCCGGAGGTTCTTCATCCTCTTAGCTATTTCCTTGACGCTCTTGAAGGTGTTCCAAGCCCTCTCTTCATTCTGCACAACTCAGGTGCCCAGTCATTCATCATGTTGACTTCTGGACCTAGTTACACATAACTGTTGCATTCGGAGATGTTTATTCTGTTGAAAGAGAATGGAACGTCAGGAATGAGACCGTTTCTCATAAACATTGTCTTCATGATAGTTAGCTGTAGTCCGACCTTTCCACTATTGACATCAATAGTAGCACTGCACTGCGCTGTCCTCCCGCTGTTCATCAATTTGCTCGAGCAGGCACCAGTAATGTCTCCATTGTGAGACTAGTTGTTACTGTGTTTGGCATATCAAATACACCCCGGGGAGCTTGCCAGTCTCTGCTGGGTGGGTGGGATACTCTGGGTAGCTTGCTGGGCTCTCTGAGAGGGCTGAGGAATCGAACCCAGGTCAGTTGCATGCAAGACAAAAACCCTACTTTCTGTGCTATAAAAATTGTATTTCAAGGAGACTGGTGAGGGGCTGGAGCGATAGCACAGTGGGTAGGGCATTTGCCTTGCATGCAGCCAACCCAGATTCGATTCCCAACATCCCCTGAGACATCAATAGTGTATATTTCAATTCATGGGTGTCATATATATATATATACATACATATATACATATATACATATATGTAAGTATATGTATACTTATTTATATTTTCAATTGCATGTTTTATAGGTTTTAGCATGGATTCCAAACATCTGGAACAGTCAAACATCTATCATTTGAAACATTTGATTTTAAAGTTTTAAATATTGATTTTGTTATCTCCCCGTCGGGGAATCGAACCCCAGTTTCCCACGCAACAGGCGGGAATACTCACCACTATACTAACAAGGAAGCTGAGGTTGGAGGGACAGCACAGTGGTAGGGCGTTTGCCTTGCGCGTAGTCGGCTTGCCTGAGCAGGGTTCGATTCCTCCACCCCTCTCGGAGAGCCTGGCAAGTTACCAAGAGTATACCGCCTACACGGCAAAGCCTCGCAAGCTACCCATGATGATATGTAACAACAACAACAATAACAACGAGTCTCACAATAGAGACGTTACTGGGCCCGCTTGAGCAAATTGATGAACAATGGGAGGACAGTGCTAAATATTGATTACTATATACTTTGTTGTTTTAGAGTTATTGTGGGCCTTTTGTTTATTAAATGTGTGTTTCAAAACCACAAATATACTTAACATTTTACATTAATCACATATCTGAAATACTGGATGTTTAATAAATCCCTGCAAGTAGGGAGAGTTGAACATCATACTTCCCAATATCTTTATTTATTATATAATTTTTCTTGCCTTGTTGCCATTTGAGTACAATGTTGAATACTCATGGTAACAGTGAGAATATCTGTGGTATCTTTCTGATATTGGTTGTAAGGGTATTTGATGTTCTTTATTATTAATAAAATGTTATACTGTTCTTGCTGATAGTTTTTATCTTAAATGTATTGTATGTATATTCAGTATGCAAATGCTTTTACTGCTAGTTTTTTTTATTTTTTCATTTCAAAAATATTTCCCTACTTTTGTTAATATAGTGAATTGCATTAATTTATTTTAAAATATGATAATTGCACATAACTGGGACAAAACCTACTTGCTATGTTATCTTTCTTACTGTCAGATTTCATTTGCTTATATGACCTGAAAAATTTCTATTTATATCCATGAAGGACATTGGTATCTTATTTGCGTAAAGTTTTTGCTTGTTATTATGAAATCATTCCATACTGATTCCTTCTTCTTTATATTCTGAAAATGTGTACAACTAATTTGGTTTTACATCATTAATATGTGTTTGATACATTTTACCTATGAAGTATATGAGACAGAAGCTTTGTTTCTAAGAATTTTCCTAAATTTTATGCTTTAATAGATATGAATGTATTCATAATTTGTTGGGCTAGAGTCTCTATTGGGATTTTTTTTCATTTTTCCAATATATTTTTAAATGTTTCATTTAAGTTACTGAATTTGTTCACATATACTTGTTCAAAATAATATCTCACTCTCCTCTTAGTGCGATAATCTGAAATGAAAATTTCTCTTTCTTCCTTATGTTTGTGAGGTGTTTCCCTCCAGTTTAATTAGAGGCATATCAATGTTTTATCCTCTACAATAACTATGTATTCACCTTGTAAATTGACTCTATTTTTCATCTTATTTATAGTTCTTTGACTTTTTGCTTTTTACTTCATTCGAGTACACTTTATCTATTTCTACAGCTGTGAGGTAAAAAGAAAAAAATATTATGTTCTTAATTTTACATCTTGCTTTGTTTCTTTTCTTTTTTTTGCCTCCATAATTATTTTTATTTATTTACTTATTTATTTTATTAGTGAAGCACCGTGAGGTACAGTTGTAAACTTGCAAGTTGTTGTGCTTGGGATTCAGTTATACAATGATCGAGAACTCATCCCACCACCAGTTCCCATTCTCCACCCCCACCAATTCCAGTCTCCCTCCCACCCCCCATCCCCCATCCAACCCTGTCTCTGTGTCAGGGCACTCCCTTTTGTTCTATCTCTCCTTTTGGGTGCTGTGGTCTGCAGAAGAGACATTGGGTGGCAATCATGTTCGGTCCATAGACTACTTTCAGCAGGCATCTCCCATCCTCGGCAGATCTTCCCAGCAACCTTTATTTGGTGCTCCCTTCTCTATCTCAGCTGCCTTTACCCCTAGAGTGTGTGGCTGGCCTCTAAGCCATGGAGTGAACAACCTGGTATTTATCACAGCTTTTTTTGGGTGTTAGTCTCATATTTTATTACTTTATGTTACCCAGATTAATGCAATCTTTCTATGTCTGTCCCTCTCTTTCTGACTCATTTTACTTAGCATAATATTTTCCATGTAGTACCACTTGTATGTAAATTTCATGACTTCATTTTTTCTAACTGCTACATAGTTACTGTTACTGTGTCTGGCATATAGAGTACTCCATTATGTAGATGTACCAAAGTTTCTTTGACCAGTCATCTGTTCTCAGGAACTCAGGTGTTTTCCATATTGTAGCTATTGTAAACAGTGCTGCAATGAACAAATAAGTGCAGATGTCACTTCGACTATACTTCTTAGCCTATCCGGGGTATATTCCCAGGATTGGTATTGATGGATCAAATGGGAGCTCAATTTCTAATTTTTTGAGAGTAGGCCATACTGTTTTCCAAAAGGGTTGAGCTAGTGGGCATTCCCACCAGCCGTGATGGAGGGTCCCTTTCTCACCACATCCACGCCAACACAGGTTGCTTTTGTCCTTTTGAATGTGGGCCTGTCTCTGTGGTGTGAAATGATATCTCATTGTTGTTTTGATCTGCATCTCCCTGATGATTTATGATGTAGAGCATTTTCTCATGTGCCTTTTAGCCATTCGGATTTCTTCTTTGAGAAAGACTCTGTTCATTTCATTGCCCCACTTTTTGATGGGGTTGGATGTTTTCTTCTTGTGGAGTTCAACCAGTACTTTGTATATCCTTGATATCAATCCCTTCTCGGATGTGTTTTTGGAGAATATCTGTAGACTGTCTTTGTATTTTGGTCACTGTTTCTTTTGAGGTGCAGAAGCTTCTTACTTTAAATAGAAGAGAAAGGACTTATAGACCTATAAAGGGCTTTACACCCCAAAGAGAAAGAATACACATTCTTCTCCAGTGCGCACGGAATATTTTCTAAAATAGACCATGTGGTAGGCCACAATACATACCTCAATAGAATCAGGAAGATAGAAATAGTATCAACAATCTTTTCAGACCACGATGCACTGAGGATAGAAGTGAATCACACACAGACACAGAGAACCAAATCAAACACCTGGAAACTAAACAACTCACTGCTGAACAACTAGTGGGTCAGGAAGGAAGTCAAGAACGAAATCAAAAGGTACCTGGAAACAAATGAGAGTGAAGACACGAGCTACCAGAATTTATGGGATGCAGCTAAAGCTGTATTAAGGGGAAAATTTATAGCCCTGCAAGCATACCTCAGGACGGAAGAAAGGATGCACATAAGCAACTTGACTTCACAGCTCAAGATCTTAGAAAAGGATCAACAGAAGGAGCCCAAATCAGGCAGAAGGAAAGAGATCATAAAACTTAGAGCAGAAATCAACGACATGGAAACCAAAGAAACAATCCAAAAGATCAATGAAACCAAAAGCTGGTTCTTGTGAGAAAATAAACAATATAGATAAACCACTAGGAACATTCACAAAGAAACGGAGAGAGAAAACTCTAATAAACCGAATCAGAATTAAGAATGAGGATATCACAATGGAAACCAAAGAAATTCAAAAGATCATCAGAGACTACTTTTAAAGTCTGTATGCCACGAAACAAGAGAATCTAGAAGAAATGGATAAATTCCTGGATTCCTATAATCTCCCAAAGATGAGTCAAGAAGATATGGAATACCTGAATAGACCTATAAACACCAAGGAAATTGAAACTGTAATCAAAATTCTTCCCAAAAACAAAAGCCCAGGTCCAGGTGGATTCACTAGCGAATTTTTTCAAACATTTAAAGAGGACCCACTGCCACTCCTTCTCAAGCTTTTCCAGGAAATTGAAAAAACAGAAACTCTCCCAAATAGTTTCTATGAAGCCTATATCTCTCTAATACCAAAAGGAAACAAAGATACCACAAAAAAAGAAAACTACAGGCCGATATCCCTAATGAACACAGATGCAAAGATTATGAACAAAATACTAGCAAATAGAATTCAACAACTCATCAAAAAGATCATACACCATGACCGAGTGGGATTTATCCCAGGGATGCAAGGATGGTTTAACACTCGGAATTCAATCAACATAATCCATCATATCAACAAAAGAAAAGATAAAAACATATTACCATATCAATAGATGCAGAGAAAGCATTTGACAAGATCCAGCACCCGTTTATGATGAAAACCCTCGCCAAAATGTGGATAGAGGGGGCTTTCCTCAATATAGTTAAAGCCATCTACCACAAGCCTACAGCAAGCATCATCCTCAATGGGGAAAAACTGAGAGCCTTACCTCTAAGTTCAGGGACGAGACAAGGATGCCCACACTCTCCACTGCTGTTCAATATAGTACTGGAAGTAGTTGCAATAGCGATTAGGCAAGACAAAGATATTAAGGGCATCCAAGTAGGAAAGGAAGAAATCAAGCTCTCACTATTCGCAGATGATATGATACTATACTTAGAGAACCCTAAAACCTCTAGCAAGAAACTCCTAGAAACGATAGACTTATATAGTACAGTTGCAGGCTATAAAATCAACACCCAAAAGTCCATGGTTTCCTATACACAAATAGTGAGAGAGAAGAAAATTACATGAAGAAAACAATCCCATTCACAATTGTATGCCAGTAAATCGACTACCTAGCAATTAGTTTAACTAAGGAAGTAAAGAACCTGTACAAAGAAAATTACAAAACTCTCCTTCTTGAAATAAAAGAGGACACAAGGAAATGGAAAAATATCCCCTGCTCATGGATCGGGAGAATTAATATTGTCAAAATGGCAATACTTCCCAAAGCACTATACAAATTCATTGCTTTGTTTCTAATATCACTGTCACTGTCACTGTCCTCCTGTTGTTAATCAGTTTACTCGAGCAGGTCCACTGACACTTTGTGACCCTTGTTACTATGTATGGCATATCTTTGGCATATCAAATACGTCATGGGTAGCTTTCTAGGCTTTGCCATGCAGGCGAGATACCCTCGGGAGCTTGCAGAGCTCTCCGAGAGGGGTGGAGGAATCGAACCTGGGTCGGCCAGGTTGGCCGCATGTAAAGCAAACCCCCTACCTGCTGTGCTGTCACTCCAACCCGTTTCTAATATAAACACTTAAAAATATAAACTTCTCCCTAAACATTGCTTTAACTTGGACCTACAAATCTAGATTGGTTGTATGTTTCATTGTCATTGATTTGTAAAGATTTAAGTGCTATTTTCCATTCTCTGCTATTCTCATTGATAGGTCATCTTTACTTTTCTTCTGTTTATTCTCTTATGATTAGGTTACCTATTTCCTGTTGTTGAGCATATAGCAAGAACATCACTTCTGGACTGAATAAATAACACAGGTGATAAGTTTCAGTCCTTGCAGAGAGTCGACCCTAGTTCAATACACAGCATCACATACAATTCCCTAACAACCACAAGGAATGATCCCTGAGCACACAGCAGAAATAAAACTGGAGCACAGCCAGGTATGGCCCAATTACTGCCCTGCCCCTAAACAAAACAAAACAAAATAAAACAAAACAGAACACAAGCTTCTACATTAGGGCTCTTGTAATAGTTGTTCCTTTTCTTATACTGAAAGCCTCTGCCTCCAAGTTTCCAAACATTTAGATTTTTATTTCTACCTTCCTGTGAAGATTTTACCTCTGTTGTCAACGTAAATCTTTAGTGTCTAGTTTATCACTCATATTCATTACCATCATATGTCTGTTGATTAATATAATTGTATTTATTTATTGCTTTTTTAAATTTAATATATATCTCCAAACAGGAATACTTTTAAGGAATGCTTATAAGGATTCAATTTCCTGTTTAGCTCACTGGTATATCCACACAATTCTGACTGGTGGAGGCTCTGTTAATATTTGTTAAGTGTATTATCTTACTCAACCTCCAAAATATCTCCAAATGTTAGCTGTGTTTTTTCCCCCTTTAAATTTAAAGATGGTAAAGATAAAGGTAAAGGCCCTCCCGTTGATCGTCGATTTGCTCGAGCGGGCCCAGTAACGTCTCCATTGGAGACTTTGTTGTTACTGTGTTTGGCATATCGAATACTCTCGGTAGCTTGCTGGGCTCTCCGAGAGGGGCGGAGGAATCGAACTCGGGCTGGCCATGTTGGCCGCTTGTAAGGCGAACGCCCTACCCGCTGTGCTAAAGATGAGAAGGAAGTATTTGAAGGAAGGTGAAGATATGGTAGACTAGCTTAATAAAAGGCAGAGTCCATACATTAGCGTTTGGCTGTCTGATTCCATAGTTGAAATTTATATCCATGGGGATATGAAGCTAAGGATAAAATCCATATTTTCTTACATGGGTCTTCTAGTTTCTGACATGACTAGCCAAATTGGATGCTGTTTTATAGTGGAAAAAGAATTATCAGTATTAAAATAGGTATCTCTCCATTTTCCAAATCCCAATGTCTTTTTCTATTTCTTTAATTTCAGATGTTCATTGCATAAACAATGGTGTGGTAAGTATAACACTGAATATGAAATTACTTAAAATGCTATCATTACAGCTCACTTTCAAAATGTCACGTGAACATAAATGAGAATTTAGACACTATCACAGTTTTTAAAAAGTTAGCATATTGCCAAGAAGCATACTTCTGCATATTAATAGCTGAATTGTAGTAGTGTCAAATCAAAGTAATTTATTTATAAATACTTTACTATGAGAAAACCACAGGCAAGTACTTTCATTCACATATTTTCATTAAGAGGTTATACATGTATAAAACACATCACAGACACAGAAAGCAATTCTCCAGAGCTTAGCCTCCATGGCGAAAACAGCAATCTCTTCCGTTTAAAATTAAATTTCCACTTAATGTTTTGATAAAAGATGTTTACTTAATTTTTCTTTCCTTGAGTGGTCTACATTTATGACAAAATAAACACTGGCCCTAAAAATAAGTTATTTAATTACCCAATATTTGCCTTGGAGATTTGCTTTCCAAAACTTTCTTGGCTCCCTAATGCCATATGTAATTTATGTTGTGTAAACAGAGACTTTTGCAGTTTGGGTTCTTACTGCTTTGAGGCTGAGGAGAGGAAGAAGGAAGCTTGTCATTCACCAGAGAGCATTTTGCTAATAAATACAAAGGAAACTGCATGTTTAATTACAGTTGGTCCAAATTAGAATGAAAACTAACACAAAGAATTTAATTACGGGCTTAGATGCAGGCTGTGCTGTATGCTGACACAGGTAGAATAGGCTTATATAAAACAACTTGATAGTGAAGATCCCACCTAAGTCTTGGTCATGGCAAGACCCTTCTCTTCCGGTTTATGGACCTCCGTGGTGTTTTCCAAGAAATGGGGCTACATTCACTTAATCACTTAACTTCCCGTTAGTCGTCGATTTGCTCCAGCAGGCGCCAGTAATGTCTCCATTTGTCCCTGTCGCGTGCTAGTGTAGCCCAATGGCATCTCTTCGCTCCGGGAACATGAAGGGCCTCAAACCGATCGTTCATGATCTTGACAAAGAAGTCTGACTATCTGGTAGGTGGGCGGCCACGCGGTCTTTTGACATCCCGTGGAATCCAGTCGGTAACAGCTCTAGTCCAGCGGTCGTCTTTAAATCTCATTACATGACCAGCCCATCTGATTTTCGACACCTTGGCAAATGAGACAGTGTCCCTGATTCTTGATCGTCAATGGATGTCAGAACTCCAGATTCTTTCTCTCATTTGAATGAAACATGATATTCCAAGCATAGCTCTTTCTATTCTTCTTTGGGAGACCTGAATAGCGTTCTCATCTTGTTTGCGTAGAGCCCAGGTCTCTGAGGCATATGTTAATGCAGGAAGAATAGTGGAATCAAAGAGATGTGCCCGGAGCCGGAGGTTCTTCGTCCTCTTAGCTATTTCTTCGACGTTCTTGAAGGCGTTCCAAGCCGCTCTCTTCCTTCTGCGCAGCTCAGGTGCCAGGTCATTTGTCATGTCGACCTCTCGACCTAGGTACACATAGCTGTTGCATTCGGAGATGGTCGTTCCATTGAGAGCGAATGGGGTGTCAGGAACGAGGCTGTTTCTCATAAACATTGTCTTCGTAAGATTCAGCTGTAGTCCTACCTTTCCACACTCACGGTCAAAGTCGGCCAGCATTTGTGATGCTTGGCTGATGTTTGGTGTTATTAAAACAATGTCATCAGCAAAGTGGAGGTGGTGTAGTTGCCGACCATCTATCTTCACTCCCATTCCTTCCCATTCCAGTCGTCGCATGATGTTCTCGAGGGTGGCACTGAAGAGTTTCGGTGAAATGGTATCACCGTGCCGCACCCCTCTCTTGACATCAACGATCACTTCTTTGTAGAATGATGAGATCCTGGTAATGAATCCGCAATACAGCTCATGGAGGATCCTGATGTATTGGGCTTGAATGCCCTGATTGGCTAGGGCTTCAATGACCGCTTCATTCTCAACAGAATCAAAGGCCTTCTTTAAATTAATGAACCTTAAACAGAGCGGCATCTTGAACTCCCAAGAAACCTCAATGAGCTTGGTTATCGTGTGGATGTGGTCGATGGTGCTGAATCCTTTGCGGAACCCCGCTTGCTCGCATGGTTGTCCTTCATCTAGTGTTCTGCCAATCCTATTTAGGATGACTCGAGTGAACAACTTGTAGATGACAGACAATAGGCAGATTGGGCGATAGTTGCCAATGTCATGGATGTCTCCCTTCTTGAACAGTAGTACGGTCCTGCTGGTTTTCCATTGGGATGGAACCTTGCATTCAGACAGATACATTAAATTAAAAAGGCAAGATAAATGCAGGCTAAAACAAAAAGCACTTTAATAGATGGCATAAAATATTTGCACATATTATATAAAGGAGTACTAACCAGGCCCGACCCTGCTTAGCTTCCGAGATCAGACGAGATCGGGCATGTTCAGGGTGGTATGGCCGTAGACTGGAGCGATAGCACAGCGGGTAGGGCGTTTGCCTTACAAGCAGCCAACATGGCCGACCCGAGTTCGATTCCTCCGCCCCTCTCGGAGAGCCCGGCAAGCTACCGAGAGAGTATTCGATATGCCAAACACAGTAACAACAAAGTCTCCAATGGAGACGTTACTGGGCCCACTCGAGCAAATCGACGATCAACGGGAGGGCCTTTACCTTTACCTTATATAAAGGAGAGGGCTAATGTCAAAGATATATAAAGTAAATAGTACAACAAACATAACCTCATCAAATGTTGGGTAGAAGAATAAATTCTTCTCTCCAAGGAGGACCTATGGATGGTCAGTAAACTAATGAAAAGCGATTATCATCAGTAGTTATTAGGGAAATGCAAATCAAACCATCAGTGAGATATCATATTGCAATGGTGAGAATGACATACTTAAAACACTGAAAGGAAACAGTATTGGTAGGGATGCTCTGAAGAAGGAATCCTCTCTTTCACTATTGGTGGGAAGGTCAATGGTTCAACCTCTATGGAAAACAGTATAAAATTTCTTTTAAAAGGTAATATCACTACCCAGTGTTCTCAATTGTTGACATCAGCTCCCTCAATAAAACACAAAAACATCATTTCAAAAAAGATATATGCATACTTATGTTTACTGTAGTACTTATTTTGCAGGGATTTATAAACAACACTCATGTCCAAAAAAAAGATGAATGAATAAAAAGTTGAGGCTTATATACATAATAGAACAGTCTAAAGCTAAAAGAAATGGTGAAATCATGGTATCATTCTCTCGAATCAAATCATGTCTCATTGTATCTTGAATTCAATATAATCAAGCTTTTAATTTACCATTTGAATTAAACTGTTCTTTTCAAATAAGCCCACAATTTCCATTACCTACCAGCTATACCTGATACTGTTAATTATAAGTTATTCACTTTGCAAGTAACTAATTCTTCACTAGGTATTCTCTCACTTTATTTTTTTATATTAAGAACATCTTCCTTCCACTTATCTTCGTTAGTTTCTACACATATTATAATCTCAGAGTAAGAGAAAGGCTTAAACATTAATTCCTCTGATTCTATTCTGTTTTCACTACTGAAGTTACTCTTTCAAACCCAGTTTGAAATATTATCTTCCAGTTTGATAATTTGCAAACTGATAGATTTTTTAGAAAACTATCCCTTTTATATATCTTAAACAAAGAAAGGGAGTTATATTAGGTACTTGTTCTTATTTTGGTAACTGACATTTCTTGATTTAATGTTAGATATGAGTAAGAAATAAAGTGTTACTGGATGTGTTCAAAGATGCTCACAGATTGTTCAATGCTTATCAAATTTTATATAAACATTGAAATACTTTTTTAATCCAGTTTCTATTATATTGACATAAAAAGATTAAATGAATAAAGGTTCTAGCTATTTCATGCAATGTGACATTCATACATAATAAATTCATAGTCTCAAAACATATAACATGGTGTTGAAAATAGACATGGTCACTGAAGAATTACATTAGATACTAGAAGTTTGCTGGAGATATTAATTATATGTGACACTGTAGGGGGGTGGTTATCATTGGTGTGTTTCTAGAGATTGCACAATTTGAGAGGAATGGAAAGGAGGCTGAGAAGCAGAACTAAAAGGTGAGAACCTATTGCATAAAGATCACCAACTAGAGGCTAACAGTACACGGCTCATGTTTCTGAGATTCTCCTTTATACAAATGTAGTCAGTGGGCCCCATGGGTGCAGGGGGTGGGGGTGGAGTGGAGGGAAAGAGATTGTCACTTTCTCCCAATCCCCCCCTGCCACCAGGGACCTGTTGGGAAGACTATGACTTATAAAGTCTGCAAGATCCCCTGCACAGCACAAGCCAGAGCCCCGACAGTGCCACCAGGTGACCATCAAGTCACATTTGATGTGCCTTTGTTCCTTTCCGCACTGGAGTTGATCCCCACCACCTGATTTCTTGGTGATCTATGGACTCAGGTTGGAGCAAGGATTTGCCCTTTGCAGGAAAGGAAATTTAGTCCTATGCCTTACCAGGGGTTACCAGGTTTTAGTCCTGCTTCACAGAAAAGAATTCCAGGAGTAGACGAGCAGTGAAGTAAAAACAGATTTTATTTAGGATGCTTTTAGGAAGGGGAAGGATGGAGAGAAAGTAAGAAAAAGTAATGAGATAATGTGGGCTTATCAAAGACAGAGAGAGCTCCTACACACACACATCCCAGCATTAGATAGGAAAGCATGAAAGCACACATCTCCAATGGGGAGATGCTGGTGACACATGTGCTCAGGCATCACATGTGCTCAGCGTAAGCAGCATATGTGTGTGTGTTTCCTTTGTTCAAGGCCACTTTTATAGGGTTTTCCAACTTGCCCCCACATAGGGTTTTCTATCTAGGTAAAACGTTCATTACTAGGGAGGTTGCCTAGGGGGTAGAGTTGAGAGTGATCTTTGAAATTCTCTTCCTGGCCTTTGAAATTCCCTTCCTGGCCTTTGTTCCCTTCCTGGACTTTGTTCCTGCTGGAGCTTCTCTCACATGGGGATCCAGCCTCCTCAGAGTACCTTGGCACCAGGTGAGGGTCTTATCAGGTCTTGGTTTCTGTGTTTGCAGCCTTGGCCCTCTTCATTTTATTACTTCCTAGGAATTCCATTGCCATAGGGACCCTTCCCTGTTTAACTGGCTACATCACAAAAACTTGAAAACTGCCCTTCAGAACTACTATACATCATAATGACCATGGATAATAATGCTGCATTTAATACTTAAAAGTTACTAGCTAAGACAGTGTATCTTAAATGTTCTCACTACTCAAACTGAAAAAAAATAACAACGAAAACCTGGGGCTGGAGCGATAGTACAGCAGGTACTTGCATGCAGCTGACCCAGGTTCAATCCCCAACATTTTATACGGTCCCCTGTGCACCGCCAGGAGTAATTCCTGAATGCAGAATCAGGAGTAACTCGTGAACGTTACTGGGTGTGACCCAAGAAAAACAAAAACAAATGAAAAAAGAAAATCTAAACAGTAGAAATGACATCTGTACCTATATGTTCACTGCAGCACTATTCACAGTAGCCAAAATCTGAAAACAACCCAAGTGCCCAAGAACAGATGGCGACTGGTTAAAGAAACTTTGGTACATCAACACAAAGGAATACTATGCAGCTGTTAGGAGAGATGAAGTCATGAAATTTGCTTAAAAGTGGATATACCTGAAGACTATCATGCTAAGTGAAATGAATCAGAAAGAGAGGGACAGACATAGAAGGACAGCACTCATTTGTGGAGTATAAAATAACACAACACTGACACCCAAGGACAGTAGATATAAGGCTCAGGAAGAGTGCTCCAAAGTTGGAAGCCTGTCTCATGAGCGGGTGGTTAGAAGACAGCTGGAATAGAGAAGGGATCACTAAGAAAATGATGGTGTATGAATCTGTTGGGATGGGAGATGTGTGCAGAAAGTAGATAAAGGACCAAACATGATAACCTCTTATTATCTGCATTGCAAACCATAATGCCCAAAAGCAGAGAGAGATTATGGGGAATATTGTCTTCCATGAGGAAGTGGGAGGGTGGCAAAGGTGGGGGTATGCTGGAGTTATTGGTGGTGGGTTATGTGCACTGGTGGAGGGAGGGGTGTTTGATCATTGTGTGATTGTAACTCAAACACGAAAGCTTGTAACTGTGTCTCACATGAATAAATAAAATTTAAAAAAACAAAAGAAAATCTAGTAATTTTGTAGCATGATATGTGTGAAATAAGGCTGTTAGTAAAATTGTCGCAATATATAATTATAACTTAAACTTACATATTGCTATGTTATGCATCTCAATGCTAAAGGCATGTGGGCAATTTCTATTATTAAGGAAGAAAAGTAAAGTTGCCATAAACAGTTTGTTTCTGTTTTTTGCATGAATGTGATTCATTTTGTTTAGGGTCCATACTACTTGCGGAGCACATATAGTATTTTTGTGTGCTATATGTGTAACTTCATAATAAATTTTAAAATTATTTTTCCAGATTGGCTCCAGATTTGAATTGTTAAACATCCTAGCTAGCAATTGGTGTTGTATATTTTTTCCCATTTAGTCATTCTAGTTATTGTATAACAGTGTAGGAAATTTTCAAAGTTTTGTTTTTTTATTTTTTTTTATTTATTGAATCACTGTGGGAAAGGTTACAAAGCTTTTAGGTTTATGTCTCAGTCATGCAAATATCAAACACATTTCCCTTTACCAATACTTATTAATTTTCAAAGTTTTAACTTGCATTTTAATTAGATTTTCAACATATCTCTGTCTCTGTATCTCTCTCTCTCTCTCTCTCTCTCCTCTCTCCCTTTATTTCACATACAAACACACTTATTTACTATGGATATATCCTCTGAAAATCAGTCCAAGTGTTTCCTAAAATTTTATTGAGTCATTAATTTGCTTTTGCTGATTTTGAGTCTTTTTTATTCTGGATACAATTCTTTTGTTCCATACAAAATTTGAAAAATTTTTTCTAATTTTTCAGCTTGGTTTTTTATTTTACTAGGAAAAGTTTCACAAACAAATTTTGAAGTGTGATGAATTGAAAATAATTACTTTATTAATTATTAATATGGGCTGGAGCGATAGCACAGCGGTAGGGCGTTTGCCTTGCACGCAGCCAACATGGTCGACCTGAGTTTGATTCTTCCACCTCTCTCTGAGAGCCTGGCAAGCTACCGAGAGTATCTCACCCGCACGCCAGAGCCTGGCAAGCTCCCCGTGACGTATTCAATATGCCAAACACAGTAACAACAAAGTCTCCAATGGAGACGTTACTGGGTCCGCTCGAGCAAATTGACGAACAATGGGAGGGCCTTTACTTTGGGCTGAGCAATAGCACAGCGGGTAGGGCGTTCGCCTTACAAGCGGCCAATATGGCCGACCCGAGTTAGATTCCTCCGCCCCTCTCGGAGAGCCCGGCAAGCTACCGAGAGAGTATTCGATATGCCAGACACAGTAACAACAAAGTCTCCAATGGAGACGTTACTGGGCCCGCTCGAGCAAATCGACGATCAACGGGAGGGCCTCTACCTTACCTTTACCTTTTACTTTATTAATTAATCATTATTTTGTGTGATATTTAAAAACTGCCTAACCCAAAATAAAAAATGATTTTATGCTAATTTTTAAAATTTCTATAATCACATATTTTACAATTAGATCTATGACCCACTGTGATTTAACAGATTAAAAGAGAGATGTGTAAGCTGATTTTCTTGTTTCCATTATTTCTTTTTCACAAACAAGTAACCAATTGTTTTGGCATCATTTTTGAAAAGGCTATTCTTTGTCAATTTAATAATGCTTGTACATTTGTCAAAAATCAATTGGCCATATTTATATGGAACTATTTTGGGTATTTCATTCGTTTCCATTGATCTTTGTGTCAGTTCATTTATTTTTATCAATCTTACCTTCAGTACTTAAAGTAAGACTGGGAGGATAGTATAATATATATAACCTTTTACCCTATAACAGCAGATCTTTTGACAATTAAAGGCCAACTTATGTTCTTTTGATTGGTTCCACAGCATACATCTTAAAGACATAAAAAACTCTTCAGTTTTTATGAACAATGTTATATACAAATATAACTTTCAGCAAAGTTATATGCCAATGTTAAAATTGCCAGAGTACTTTTGCCTGATGCATAATTTCAAATACAGTGCCCAAATATTTGAAAAAAAGCTTCAGACTAAGAATAAAGCAGGATTAAAATAAATTACTGTCTTGAGTCAACTTACCCTCTCTTGTTCAGTCACTAATCAAGATGTGATCCTTCTCTCCTTTAATCAGTTATTGCTAATGCAACTCAGAATCTCTGTAATTATCATAATTTTATAGAGTCCTTATTATACTATTGATTACCTGAATTTTTCTTTTTCCTGGAGGCTTTGTAGATTCTAATAAGATAATTTATAACTGTTACCGTTGATCTGTAGAAGAGCAACTTATAAAACCTAGCTTCTATTTACAAATATCTCCTATGTTATAATTCGGTACTTGCTACTTTAAGACATATGCCACTTATGCTGTAGGAGATAGGGTTAGAATAAAAATTGGAATATCTAAAATATCCTATTAAAAAGTTTTAAATAACTCTAAACCATATCTGTCATATTCCTACTGCTCTTATTTTTTTGTTTCCTACTTTTCTTTGATGGCAGCACTTTTATAAGCATTTAGTACAAACAAAATAATCTTACTATTGCAACTTATAAAAAGCATCATTAATATTGATACTTAGTAGGTCAGCTAAATAAAGAGAAAGGTAAACTAACTCGACCATGACTATATGTAAGAATGTAATAGATAAATCCTAATGTAACTACCAAATCATTGAAAATACCTTACGTGTTTGATAGCATTACATGATATGCACAGTTAAATCTTAGTTGTTATGCATTAGACATAAAGGTTAAATGCAATAAATATGATATTTTTATTATATTTCAAATATTGCATATACTGGCTTCAAATTCTCATTTAAAATCTCTGAGGCAATTTTTAAATTCTCCTGCTTATCTAAACCTTCCTCATTCTTTGATATCACCCTTTTTTTTTTTAAATTTAAACACTGATTTCATTTCCTAAGACAGAAACTTAAGAGAATTAATGTCTAAAACCTAGACAAAATTATGAGTATTTAATACCACAATTACTGTGGTATTAAATAGAGAAAACAGAGATAATATCTAACCTGAGTCATGTTTAACTAGGGATGGAGTGATAGCACACCAGGTAAGGCATTTGCCTCACACATGGTCTATCCGGCCTACGTGAGTTTGATTCCTCTGCCCCTCTCGAAAAGCCTGGCAAGCTACGGAGAGTATCTTGCCCTCAAAGCAAAGCCTGGCAAGCTACCCGAGACGTATTCAATATGCCAAACACAGTAACAACAAGTCTCACAATGGAGATGTCACTGGGCCCGCTTGAGCAAATCGATGAACAACAGCAGGACAGTGCTACATTGCTACAGAATGAAGATTTAAAGATAATTAGGTCAATTAGGTGCAGTGTACAAACAGTTTGGCATCAGTATGTATCGGTTTCTGAAATGAGTCAAAACTCAGAAAACATCATGTAGGTCATCTGTATCTAATATCGTAGCATCCTATAAGTTCACAAGATCACTTAGACAAGATATTTAAAATTGGAATTATTGGATCCCTGGAGAGTAGCAGAGAATATAAAAAATAGAAGAAAGATAATATAAACCAATGCATTTTCAGTTTCTCTAAAGCAAGTATGAAGAGAGAAGGGTGTCTGAAGCCTGAAATCTGCATGACAACATGATAATTGAACATTTTCACTGAGGCTCACAATTTAGTTTTTTTTCATTGACTTTCTCACCTAAGTAAAATAAATGGAAATACTGTCATGACCAAACACACCCATTCTCAAAACACGTTTTTCTACTATCAATAAAGAATGAAATTCATATAGCAGTATATTTCTGAACTGGCATTTGTATATTTAAAAAAACATTTTTACCACGGCAAAAAGATTCTGAAATAAACAGTGTCAATAAAAGTGATTCCAAAATTAATGACTAGAGTTAGAAAAATGTGAAAACAATAAAGAGTCTAGTGAGGCAGAAAAGAAACGTAGGCTAAATTAAATCAAGGTTTAAGGAAATTAGCTGCAACTTTGGTTGAAGATATTAAGTAATAGTGATAAATGAAAGAGATATAGAGGTGCTAAATTAATCCAATTGCTAAATTAATTCTTGCTGAAGAGAATAAGAATAGGGTTGTCAACTTATACACCAGTGAGAAGTAAAATATAAGAAGGAGCTAAATATATTCAGCAGTGGCACAAGTTAACTCATCTTTACTGCTCAAATTCTGTGAAATAATACTGTATTATAGTAATATAGTCTGATTATTGCAAAAGTTATCAATAAGCAATGTTAAAAATTCTATTGATCATTTACTAAAAATAAAATATATCAAGAGATAAAATGCAACAAGGACAGAGACCATTCACAATTAGAAATTTTAAGAAATACGTTTATGATTTTATATACCAAATATACACAAAATATTTTGTCTAAAATATTAGCAATTTAAGTATATAACATCTGCATTCTTGAACTATGTTAAAGTGATGTCTCATAATGTCATCAATATCTACTGTGATAGAATTCTTTTTATATTATTTATGTATTTGGTCTGCTGTCCTTATTAATCCTACAGCTAATTTGTATGTGAGGAATTTCTATATCATTAGATGTGTGCATGTTAATATCGCATATCATTATTTAATGCAGCAATTAACATTACATACTATTCTTACTTGTCTCCCCTTTTGTTTCTTGGTCTCATCTTTATTAGATAGCAAATCATCACTTGCTTTAATTTGTTTTAATTTGCACTTTCATAGGATAGCCTTGTTTGATATTATATTTTAAACATTTCAGATCCTCTTAATTTTGGATGTATTTCTTATGAACAGAATACCATATGACTTTCTAACTAATTGTGAAGTATATATGTTGTCAACACTGCATCAAGGTTATATCACTTCTGCAATGTATTCCAACAGAATAATTCCTCTGTACAGTTCTAGGTAAAAGAAGGCCAATAAGAAAAATTTACATGGACTTAAAAAGGAAGAAAATATCCTTTTAAGGCAGCTTAAGCTAGAGATAAAAGCACATGAGGAATTCTTGCTAGTCTTCTATATATTTAATTTTTGGATTCCAACAGATGGCCAACAGGCACATAAAAAAATGCTCACATTACTTATTAATAAGGAAATCCAAATCAAGATGGCAATGAGATACCATCTCACACCAGTGGGAATGGCGCATATCAAAAATAATGGGAACAATCTGTGTTGGCAAAGATGTGTTCAAAAAGGAACTCTCATCTACTGCTGGTGCGAATGTTTTCTGGTTCAACCCCAATGGAAAAAACTAGGGAGGCTTCTTTGTAAACCTAAAATTGAGCTACCATATGACCCAGAAATTCTGCTTTGGGGTAATTACCTCCCACGACAGCAAAACATCCATTCAAAAGGATGTATGCATATCATTATTCATTGCAGCACTCAATACAATATCTATGATTTATGATGGACCTAGACATCCAACGGATCATGAAGCTGTGGTATATATATACAAAATGAAATAAAACGTAGCTGTCAAGAATGATGATATTATGCAATTTCTGCAACATGGATGGAATCAGAAGATATAATGTTAAATAAAGCTATCTGGGAAAAAGACAAACACAGGGAGATATCACTATCACGTATAAGTGGTATTTTGAGTAACTAGATGAGTAAATGCAGTGCTGTTAAGGGGGATGTCTAGATCACCCTAGATCACCCTTGGCCCCAGACAATAGGGAGAAAGAAAAACAGAGTGAAGGAGAAGGAGAGAAGAGGTAGTTTAAAAGCAACAGGGGCGACCGAACCCACCTCCCAGCAACAAAGCTGAAGGTCTCCGTGAACTCTCTCCCCTTCCATTCAGGTACAGCCCGCCCCCAAGGCCTGGGACTTTCTCTGGGCATGCGCAGCTAGCTCGATCTCATAGGACAGCTGTTTTTTTCCCCTGATCTGCACGGGACGGGAACCGAGCCCACCTCCCAACAACAAAGCTGAAGTTCTCCGCGAACCCTCTCCCCTTCCATTCTCCCACTACATATGCCCTAGGAACCATAAGCTACCTTCTTAGATGGAATCTTCTCTATTATAGCTCAGCCACTAGAAACTCAGTAGCCAATAACTCATAAGCCTATCTCAAATCACACTGCATATCAAGCAGAATAGTAACAGTGAAAGTGAAGGATTAAACCACACTTGTCACAAAGGTAAAACAACGCAAAAGCCCACCAAACTTTCTTATTGAAGAGGCTAGACCAGAAGAAATCAACAGCACTGTAGTGTTAGACAACCTCTCTGACAAGGAATTCAAAAGGGAGCTACTTAGGATGCTTGGGGAACTAAAAGAAACAATAGAAAGAAAAGCCAATAAAAGACAAGAGGATTTTAAGGCAGAAATGAGGTAAATGCAATCGGAAATGTCAGACCTGAAAAACCTGATAGGCGAATTGAAAAACTCAGTGGAAGGCCTCAGAAACAGAGTAACAGCCGCGGAGAACAGAATCAGTGAGCTCGAAGATGAAGTTCAGAGATTCTCCAGGAAAGAGCAGAAAATGGAAAAGAGACTCACTATTCGGGAACATATGGCAAGAGAAGATCGTGACGAAGCCAAGAGAACTAACGTAAGAATTATTGGAGTCCCAGAGGAACAGGAAAAAAACCTTGATGAAGAAGAAACTGTCAAAGACATCATTGCTACAACGTTTCCAGAGCTGAAGAAAACTTGTGACCACATTCAGGAGGCCCAAAGGGTACCAGCTAGAAGAAATCCGAATAAAAATACCCCAAGACACAGTCAGATCAAATTGACCAAAACCTTAGACAGAGACAAAATTCTGAAAGCAGCAAGATCGAAGAAAGAAATCTCTTACAACGGAGCATCCTTAAAATTCACAGCTGATTTTTCTGACGAACCGTCATGGCCCGAAAACAGTGGTGGGACATAGTGAAAAAACTCAATGAAATAAATGCCTCTCCAAAAATACTTTACCCAGCGAGACTTTCATTCATAATAGAAGGAACAACACACAGTTTCACAGACAAACAACAGCTCAGGAACTTCATAGACTCAAAACCATGGTTACAAGAACAACTAAATGGGCTACTTTGAGGCAAGACAGGCCCCTCAAATACACCAAATTTCAACAGAACAATGGGACAAAATCCCATAACAATAATCTATCTCAATGTCAATGGGCTAAACACACCAATTAAAAGACATAGAGTGGCAGGATGGATTAGAAAATTGAACCCAACATTCTGCTGCCTGCACGAAACACATCTCAATAGTCAAAGCAAACCCAGACTCAGAGTCAAAGGCTGGAAAACAATCCTACAGGCAAACAGCTCCCATAAAAAGCTGGGGTAGCCATTCTAATATCAGACCACATTGATTTCAGAGTGAAGAAGGTCATAAGAGACAGTGAAGGCCATTTATTATTGATCAAAGGATCTGGACAACAGGAAGAACTTACAATAATAAATGTATATGCACCTAAGGAGAGACCATCAAAGTATGTAAAACAACTACTCATAGATTTGGAAAAAGACATCAATAGCAACACAATACTAGTGGGAGACTTCAACACTGCTTTGTCACCTCTTGATAGATCAACCAGACTCAAAATTAGCAAGGAAATACTTCATCTGAGGGAAACAATGGAAGAAAGCGACTTAGTAGATATATACAGGACACTTCATGCACAAAAAGCTGAATACACATTCTTCTCAAGCATACATGGAACATTCTCCAAGATAGACCACATGCTGAGCCACAAAACATGCCTCTGTAAAATTAAGAAGATGGAGATTGTATCAACAATCTTCTCAGACCATAATGCGCTGAAATTAGAAGTAAATCACATACAAAAACAGAAAACTGAATCAAACACCTGGAAAATAAACAGTGCGCTATTGAACAACGAGTGGATTAGACAGGAAATCAAAGAGGAAATCAACAGATTCCTAGAAACGAATGAAAATGAGAACATGAGTTACCAAACTTATGGGACACAGCAAAATCTGTGTTAAGAGGAAAGTTTATAGCTCTACAAGCATTCCTCAGGAAGGAGGAGCGAGCACACATAAGTAACCTAACCTCACAGCTTAAGAGCTTGGAGAAGGACCAACAAAAGGAGCACAACCCGAACAGGAGAAAGGAAATAATAAAACTCAGAGCAGAGATTAACGAGATGGAAACCCAAAAAACAATCCGAAAGATCAATGAAACCAAGAGCTGGTTCTTCGAGAAAATTAACAAGATCGATAAGCATCTAGCAAAACTCACAAAGAAAGGGAGTGAGAAAACCCTAATAAACCGAATCAGAAATGAAAAGGGGGTCATTACAACAGAAACTACAGAAATTCAAAGGATCCTCAGGGAATACTTTGAGAAGTTTTATGCCACGGAACATGAAAACCTCGAGGAAATGGATAAATTCTTAGACTTCTACAGACTCCCAAGGCTGAACCAAGAAGACCTGGAATATCTGAACAGACCTATCACCATCAAGGAAATTTAAATGGTAATAAAAAGACTCCCCAAGCACAAAAGTCCTGGCCCGGATGGATTCACTAGTGAATTCTTCCAAATCTTTAAAGAGGACTTACTCCCAATCCTCTTTAAGCTTTTCTATGAAATTGAAATATCAAAAACACTTCCGAACAGTTTCTATGAAGCAAATATCACACTGATTCCAAAAGCAGACAGAGATACCAAAAAGAAAGAGAACTACAGGCCGATATCCCTGATGAACACAAATGCAAAGATCCTCAACAAACTATTAGCAAATAGAATCCAACTACTCATCAAAAAGATCATACACCATGACCAAGTAGGATTCATCCCAGGGATGCAAGGATGGTTTAACATTCGGAAATCAATCAACATAATCCATCTATCAACAAAAGAAAAGATAAAAAGCATATGATTATATCATTAGATTCAGAGAAAGCATTTGACAAGATCCAGCACCCCTTTATTATGAAAATCCTAGCCAAAATGGGTATAGAGGGGACCTTCTTCAACATAATTAAAGCCATCTACCACAAGCCTATAGCAAGCATCATCCTCAATGGGGAAAAACTGAGAGCCTTCCCCCTAAGATCAGGGACGAGACAAGGATGCCCAGTATCTCCACTGCTGTTCAATATAGTACTGGAAGTACTTGCAATAGCAATTAGGCAAGAAAAAGATATTAAGGGCATTCAGGTAGGAAAGGAAGAAATCAAGCTCTCACTATTCACAGATGATATGATACCATACTTAGAGAACCCAATAACCACCACCAAAAAACTCCTAGAAACAATAGACTCGTATAGTAAAGTTGCAGGCTATAAAATCAATACCCAAAAGTCCATGGCTTTCGTATACACAAACATTGAGAGAGAAGAAAGCAACATGAAAAAAACAATCCCGTTCATAATTGTGCCCCAGAAAATCAAGTACCTAGGTATCAGCTTAACTAAGGAAGTAAAGGACCTGTACAAAGAATACTACAAAAAGCTACTTCAGGAAATAAAAGAGGACATGAGGAAATGGAAAGATATCCCCTGCTCATGGGTCGGGAGACTTAACATTGTCAAAATGGCAATACTACCGAAAGCATTGTATAAATTCAATGCAATCCCTATAAGGATACCCATGACATTCTTCAAAGAAATGGAGCAAGCACTCCTGAAATTTATACGGAACAATAAACCCCCAAGAATAGCTAAAGCAATTCTTGGGAAAAAGAAAATGGGAGATATCAACCTCCCTAACTTCAAACTGTACTACAAAGCAGTAATAATCAAAACTGCATGGTACTGGAACAAAGGCAGAACTGCAGACCAGTGGAAAAGAGTTGAATACACTGACATCTCCCCTCAATCATATGATCATATAATCTTTGATAAAGGTGCAAGTAATGTGAAGTGGAGTAAGGAAAGCCTCTTTAACAAAGTGTGCTGGCAGAACTGGATGGCTACATGCATGAAAGTGGGATCAGAACTCTGCCTAACACCATGTACAAAAGTAATATCAAAATGGATTAAAGACCTCAACATCAGACCAGAAACCATAAGGTACATTTTAGACAAAGTTGGCAAAACTCTCCATGACATTGAAGCTAATGGTATCTTCAAAGATGTCATGCCACTGGACAGGCAAGTGAAAACAGAGATAGATAAATGGGACTATCTTAATGTAAGAAGCTTCTGCACTTCAAAAGAAACAGTGACCCAATTACAAAGACAGTCTACAGAATGGGAAAGGATATTCGCTGAATACACATCTGACAAGGGGTTGATATCAAGGATATACAAAATACTGGTTGAACTCCACAAGAAGAAAACATCCAACCCCATCAAAAAA
This sequence comes from Sorex fumeus, assembly GCF_029834395.1. Classification (NCBI taxonomy): domain Eukaryota; kingdom Metazoa; phylum Chordata; class Mammalia; order Eulipotyphla; family Soricidae; genus Sorex; species Sorex fumeus. The sequence continues at coordinate 2,969,143 of NW_026606134.1, read as the reverse complement.
TGGGACAATGAAATGAACAGAAATTTTCTCAAAGAAGAAACCCAAATGGCAAAAAAGCACATGAGAAAATGCTCTACATCATTAATCATCAGGGAGATGCAGATCAAAACCACAATGAGATATCATCTCACACCTCAGAGACTGGCCCACATCCAAAAGAACAAAAGCAACCAATGCTGGCACAGATGTGGTGAGAAAGGGACACTCCTTCACTGTTGGTGGGAATGTCCACTGGTTCAGCCCTTCTGGAAAACAATATGGATGATGCTCAAAAAATTAGAAATTGAGCTCCCATTTGACCCAGCAATACCACTCCTGGGAATATATCCCAGAGAGGCAAAAATGTGTAGTCGAAGTGACATCTGCACTTGTTTGTTCACTGCAGCACTCTTTACAATAGCCAGAAACTGGAAGAAACCTGAATGCCCAAGATCAGATGACTGGTTAAAGAAACTTTGGTACATCTACACAATGGAGTACTATGTAGCTGTTAGAAAAGATGAAGTCATGAAATTTATGTACAAGTGGTACAACATGGAAAGTATCATGCTAAGCGAAATGAGTCAGAAAGAGAGGGATAGACATAGAAAGACTGCATTCATCTGGGGAATATAAAGTAACAAAATATGAGATTAATACCCAAGAATAGCTGAGATCAGCACCAGGAGGATTACTCCATAGTTCAGAGGCCAGCCAGGCATTCTAGGGGAAAGGGCAGCTCAGATAGAGAAGGTAGCACCAAATAAAGGATGTTTGGAGGATCCTTCCAAGAGGGAAGATGCATGTTGAAAGTAGACTATGGACTGAACATGTTTGCCACTCAAGGCCTCTTTTGCAGACCACAACACCCAAAAGGAGAGATACAACACAAGGTATCGCCCTGCCACAGAGGCAGGGTGGGATGGGAGGGATGGGGGTGGGAGGGATATTATCCATGGTGGTAGAAAATGGGCACTGGTAGAGGGATGGGTATTTGATCATTGTATAATCTTTTTTTTTCCCCTTTATTTTATTTTATTTTATTTTATTTTTTTTTAAAGTTGTAGATTTACAATTTTTTGTGCTTTGGTTTCAATTATACAATGATCAGATACCCATCCCTCCACCAGTGCCCATTTTCCACCACCATGGATAATATCCCTCCCACCCCCATCCCCCCATCCCCCCTGTCTCTGTGGCAGGGCAATCCCCTGTGTTCTCTCTCTCCTTTTGGGTGTTGTGGTCTGCAAAAGAGGCATTGAGTGGCAAACATGTTCAGTCCATAGTCTACTTTCGACATGCATCTCCCCTCCTGGGAGGATCCTCCAAACATCCTTTATTTGGTGCTCCCTTCTCTATCTAAACTGCCCTTTCCTCTAGGATACCCGGCTGGCCTCTAAGTTATGGAGTAATCCTCCTGGTGCTGATCTCAGCTATTCTTGGGTATTAATCTCATACTTTGTTACTTTATATCCCCCAGATGAATGCAATCTTTCTATGTTTATCCCTCTCTTTCTGACTCATTTCGCTTAGCATGATACTTTCCATATTGTACCACTTGTATGTAAATTTCATGACTTCATCTTTTCTAAGAGCTACATAGTACTCCATTGTGTAGATGTACCAAAGTTTCTTTAACCAGTCATCTGATCTTGGGCATTCAGGTTTCTTCCAGTTTCTGGCTATTGTAAAGAGTGCTGCAATGAACAAACAAGTGCAGATGTCACTTCGACTATACATTTTTGTCTCTCTGGGATATATTCCCAGGAGTGGTATTGCTGGGTCAAATGGGAGCTCAATTTCTAATTTTTTGAGAATCGTCCATACTGTTTTCCAGAAGGGCTGAACCAGTGGACATTCCCACCAACAGTGAAGGACTGTCCCTTTCTCGCCACATCCACGCCAGCATCGGTTGCTTTTGTTCTTTTGAATGTGGGCCAGTCTCTGAGGTGTGAGATGGTATCTCATTGTGGTTTTGATCTGCATCTCCCTGATGATTAATGATGTAGAGCATTTTCTCATGTGCTTTTTTGCCATTCGGATTTCTTCTTTGAGAAAGTTTCTGTTCATTTCATTGCCCCATTTTTGGATGGGGTTGGATGTTTTCTTCTTGTGGAGTTTAACCAGTATTTTGTATATCCTGCATATCAACCCCTTGTCAGATGTGTATTCGGTGAATATCCTTTCCCATTCTGTAGACTGTCTTTGTATTTTGGTCACTGTTTCTTTGGAGGTGCAGAAGCTTCTTAGTTTAAGATAGTCCCATTTATCTATCTCTGTTTTCACTTGCTCGGCCAGTGGCGTGGCATCTTTGAAGATACCATTAGCTTCAATGTCATGGAGGGTTTTGCCAACTTTATCTTCAATGTACCTTATGGTTTCTGGTCTGATGTTGAGGTCTTTAATCCATTTTGATCTTACTTTTGTACATGGTGTTAGGCAGAGTTCTGAACCTATTTTTTTGCATGTAGCCGTCCAGTGATGCCAACACAATTTATTAAAGAGGCTTTCCTTACTCCACTTCACATTACTTGCACCTTTATCAAAGATTAGATGAGCATATGATTGAGGAGAGATGTCAGTGTATTCAACCCTCTTCCATTGGTCTGCAGTTCTGCCTTTGTTCCAGTACCATGCTATTTTAATTATTACTGCTTTGTAGTACAGTTTGAAGTTCGGGAGGTTGATTCCTCCCATTTTCTTTTTCCCAAGAATTGCTTTAGCTATTCGTGGGGGCTTATTGTTCCATATAAATTTCAAGAGTGTTTGCTCCATTTCTTTGAAGAATGTCATGGGTATCCTTATAGGGATTGCATTGAATTTATACAATGCTTTCGGTAGTATTGCCATTTTGACAATGTTAAGTCTCCCGACCCATGAGCAGGGGATATCTTTCCTTTTCCTCATGTCCTCTTTTATTTCCTGAAGTAGCGTTTTGTAGTTTTCTTTCTACAGGTCCTTTACTTCCTTAGTTAAGCTGATTCCCAGGTACTTGGTTTTCTGGGGCACAATTGTGAATGGGATTGTTTTTTTCATGTTGCTTTCTTCTCTCTCACTGTTTGCGTATAGGAAAGCCATGGACTTTTGGGTATTGATTTTATAGCCTGCAACTTTACTATACGAGTCTATTGTTTCTAGGAGTTTTTTGGTGGAAGTTATTGGGTTCTCTAAGTAGAGTATCATATCATCTGCGAATAGTGAGAGCTTGATTTCTTCCTTTCCTACCTGAATGCCCTTAATATCTTTTTCCTGCCTAATCGCTATTGCAAGTACTTCCAGTACTATATTGAACAGCAGTGGAGAGAGTGGGCATCCCTGTCTCGTCCCTGATCTTAGAGGGAAGGCTCTCAGTTTTTCCCCATTGAGGATGATGCTTGCTATAGGCTTGTGGTATATGGCTTTAATTATGTTGAGGAAGGTCCCCTCTATACCCATTTTGGCTAGGGTTTTCATCATAAAGGGGTGCTGGATCTTATCAAATGCTTTCTCTGCATCTATTGATATGATCATATGCTTTTTATCTTTTCTTTTGTTGATATGGTGGATTATGTTGATCGATTTCCGAATGTTAAACCATCCTTGCATCCCTGGGATGAATCCTACTTGGTCATGGTGTATGATCTTTTTGATGAGTAGTTGGATTCTATTTGCTAGTAGTTTGTTGAGGATCTTTGCATCTGTGTTCATCAGGGATATCGGCCTGTAATTCTCTTTCTTTGTGGTATCTCTGTCTGCTTTTGGTATCAGTGTGATATTTGCTTCGTAGAAACTGTTCGGAAGTGTTTTTGATATTTCAATTTCGTGGAAAAGCTTAAAGAGCATCGGGAGTAAGTCCTCTTTAAAGATTTGGAAGAATTCACTAGTGAATCCATCCGGGCCAGGACTTTTGTGCTTGGGGAGACTTTTTATTACCATTTCAATTTCCTTGATGGTGATAGGTCTGTTCAGGTATTCCAGGTCCTCTTGGTTCAGCCTTGGGAGTCTGTAGGAGTCTAGGAATTTATCCATTTCCTCGAGGTTTTGATGTTCCGTGGCATAAAGCTTCTCAAAGTACTCCCTGAGGATCCTCTGAATTTCTGTGGTTTCTGTTGTAATGACCCCCTTTTCATTTCTGATTCGGTTTATTAGGGTTTTCTCTCTCCCTTTCTTTGTGAGTTTTGCTAGAGGCTTATCGATCTTGTTAATTTTCTCAAAGAACCAGCTTTTGGTTTCATTGATCTTTCGGATTGTTTTTTGGGTTTCCATCTCGTTAATCTCTGCTCTGAGTTTTATTATTTCCTTTCTCCTGTTCAGGTTGTGCTCCTTTTGTTGGTCCTTCTCCAAGCTCTTAAGCTGTGAGGTTAGGTTACTTATGTGTGCTCACTCCTCCTTCCTGAGGAATGCTTGTAGAGCTATAAACTTTCCTCTTAACACAGCCTTTGCTGTGTCCCATAAGTTTTGGTAACTCGTGTTCTCATTTTCATTCGTTTCTAGGAATCTTTTGATTTCCTCTTTGATTTCCTGTCTAATCCACTCGTTGTTCAATAGTGCACTGTTTAATTTCCAGGTGTTTGATTTAGTTTTCTGTTTTTGTGTGTGATTTACTTCTAATTTCAGCGCATTATGGTCTGAGAAGATTGTTGATACAATCTCTACCTTCTTAATTTTATGGAGGCCTGTTTTGTGGCTCAGCATGTGGTCTATCTTGGAGAATGTTCCATGTACGCTTGAGAAGAATGTGTATTCGGCTTTTTGTGGATGAAGTGTCCTGTATATATCTACTAAGTCCCTTTCTTCCATTGTTTCCCTCAAATGAAGTATGTCCTTGCTAATTTTGAGTCTGGTTGATCTATCAAGAGGTGACAAAGCAGTGTTGAAGTCTCCCACTAGTATTGTGTTGCTATTGATGTCTTTTTCCAAATCTATGAGTACTTGTTTTAAGTACTTTGCTGGTCTCTCATTAGGTGCATATACATTTATTATTGTAAGTTCTTCCTGTTGTACAGATCCTCTGATCAATAAGAAATGGCCTTCACTGTCTCTTATGACCTTCCTCACTCTGAAATCAATGTGGTCTGATATAAGGATGGCTACCCCTGCTTTTTTATGGGAGCTGTTTGCCTGTAGGATTGTTTTCCAGCCTTTGACTCTGAGTCTGTGTTTGCTTTGACTATTGAGATGCGTTTCTTGCAGGCAGCAGAATGTTGGGTTCAATTTTCTAATCCATCCTCCCACTCTATGTCTTTTAATTGGTGCGTTTAGCCCATTGACATTGAGAGAGATTATTGTTATGGGATTTTGTCCCATTGTTCTGTTAAAATTTGGTGTATTTGAGGGGCCTTTCTTGCCTTAAAGTAGCCCATTTAGTTGTTCTTGTAACCATGGTTTTGAGTCTATGAAGTTCCTGAGCTGTTGTTTGTCTGTGAAACTGTGTGTTGTTCCTTCTATTATGAATGAGAGTCTTGCTGGGAAAAGTATTTTGGGGGAGGCATTTATTTCATTGTGTTTTTTTACTATGTCCCACCACTGTTTTCGGGCCATGAGGGTTTCATCAGAAAAATCAGCTGTGAATTTTAAGGATGCTCCTTTGTAAGAGATTTCTTTCTTCGATCTTGCTGCTTTCAGAATTTTGTCTCTGTCTAAGGTTTTGGTCATTTTGATCAGAATGTGTCTTGGGGTATTTTTATTCGGATTTCTTCTAGCTGGTACCCTTCGGGCCTCCTGAATGTGGTCACAAGTTTTCTTCAGCTCTGGAAATGTTGTAGCAATGATTTCTTTGACAGTTTCTTCTTCATCGAGGTTTTCTTCCTGTCCCTCTGGGACTCCAATAATTCTTATGTTACCCCTCTTGGCTTCATCACGATCTTCTCTTGCCATCTGTTCCCGAATTATGAGTCTCTTTTCCATTTTCTGCTCTTTTCTGGAGAGTCTCTGAACTTCATCTTCGAGCTCACTGATTCTGTTCTCAGCCGCTCTTACTCTGCTGCTGAGGCCTTCCACTGAGCTTTTCAATTCGCCTACGAGATTTTTCAGGTCTGACATTTCTGATTGCATTTTCCTCATTTCTGCCTTCAGATCCTCTTGTCTTCTATTGGCATTGTTTTCCATTGTTTCTTTTAATTCCCTAAGCATCCTAAGTAGCTCCCTTCCGAATTCCTTGTCAGAGAGGTTGTCTAACACTACAGTACTGTTGGTGTCATCTGGGCTAGACTCTTCAATATGAAAGTTTGGTGGGCTTTTGCGTTGCTTTACCATTGTGAGAGGTGTGGTTTAGTCCTTCACGTTCAGTGTTACTATTCTGCTTGATATGCAGTGTGTGTTAAGATAGGCTTATGAGTTATTGGCTACTGTGTTTCTAGTGGCTGAGCTAAAATAGAGAAGTTTCCATCTAAGAAGGTAGCTTATGGTTCTTATGGCATACGTAGTGGGAAAATATTTCGTGGCCGCGTTAGCGGTCGCGGCTCCGGAAAGAGTCCTTGGCACTGGATGAGGAGTTGGGAACGTCTCCTGTTTGGAATTGGAGCCGGTCAGCTTTGTTGCCCAGAGCTGGGCCTCTGTGCCCGTCCCACGCAGATCAGGGGTTGAAAACCGGCTTTCTAGGGGCTGTTTCTAGCTGAGCGTGCCCAGAGAGGGACCCAAGCCCTTGGGGGCGGGCTGTACCTGTTGGAATTGGAGCCGTTCAGCTTTGTTGCCCAGAGCTGGGCCTCTGTGCCCGTCCCACGCAGATCAGGGGTTGAAAACCGGCTGTCTAGGGGCTGTTTCTAGCTGCGCGTGCCCAGAGAGGGACCCATGATCATTGTATAATCTTATCCCAAGCACAAAAAATTGTAAATCTACAACTATACCTCATGGTGTTTAAAAAAAAAAGTTTTTCGGAATTTCAAAAAAAAAAAAAAGCAACAGTCGCAAGGGGCAAGTGTCAAAGTATATCTGGGGTGTCAAGGAACAATTGGGCTAAATATATAAAGCACAGAATCAACAACACTAAAATCACAAGACCCAAACTTTAGTAACCAAACCTGTCAAGATGAAAGGACAGAACTTGGGGATGAGGGACATGGTAGGAGAGGGAAACTGGGGACAATGGTGGACGGAAGTTGATACTGGTGCTGGGATGTGTGATGGAATATTGTTTGTCAAAAACCCAACTATGAATAACTTGTAACTTACAGTGCTTTAATGAATAAAATCTGTAAAGAAAAAAAGATAGCAGTTTCCAATTTAAAATAAGTGTCTAGGGGACCAGAGACATAGTGGAGTCAAGTTCTATCCCCAGCACCCAAAATAGTCTCTGAAACACACCAGAAATGGTTCCTGAGTGTGCAGGCACACACAACTCCATCCCCAACCCCGTCTCAAAAAGAAATGTATCAGTCTTGCTGCTCTCATCATATAATTACCTTTGCATGTTATTTTGCTAGAGTGTCTGTGTTCTTTTATTTTTTGTAGGCATTACACTACATTTATAGTCACTGTAGTTATTTATAGTATATAAACGTATTCACTTACAGTCATTAAGCTAATTTATTTTACTAAGTAAGTAAAGTAAGTAAAGGCCCTCCCGTTGATCGTCGATTTGCTCGAGCGGGCCCAGTAACATCTCCATTGGAGACTTTGTTGTTACTGTGTCTGGCATATCCAATACTCTCGGCAGCTTGCCGGGCTCTCCGAGAGGGGCGGAGGAATCGAACTCGGGTCAGCCATGTTGGCCGCTTGTAAGGCGAACGCCCTACCCGCTGTGCTATCGCTCCAGCCCATTTTAAATTTCCCATTTTTCCTTTTATATTCAATGTCTGTTTTCTACTATAAATCAAGTTTGTAAGGTAGAATCATCTTTTCTTTATCCCCTCAATCTCCTTGCACTGAATTTGAAACAATGAACTTTTACTCCAGAAGGCAATTGGTAAATTCACTCTGTTTTCCCTTTATTTATATATTTCCCTTAAACTTCTTTTACTTTTATGGATGAAAGGATGCTTAAGACTTATTGTAAGAGTTTATGATAGTGTTTATTTTAAGGTTTTTTTGTTATCCAAGCATCCTTCTTTAGTATGCTTCTTGTGCAGGACTCATGAAACTATGAATTGACATTTGATGTGCAGACAATAGTTTGTGTTACATGTAATCAGTTCGAATAAACAAAAGATGACTTAAAATATGATATACTTTAGAATCTTTACTATATCTTCTTGTCATATATTCTGACCTGAAGTATTACTTCCATAAAAATATTTTATTATCAATATAACAATCCGATATTCTGTTTATGATAGTCTTCTGACAAATTAATCATTGGAGATCTAGAGTAGTTTTGTTTCTCAAAAGTCTGTAATTATGCTGAAATTAAACTTCTGAGTATCCATAGGCACACTGTATGATCTTTCAAATTGTAATGTTAATTATATTTTCCCAAGAAAATGTAACTGATTCTATTTCCTAGGGCTGACTCCACATTATTGTTTAGCTACACAATCTTTAAACCTATGTTAAAGCATCTTTATTTTGAGGTTATTGTCACAAAATTTTTCTTTAAATTTTTTTACTTTTTCTTTTCTCTCTGCTTTTCTTTTTGTTTTTGCATTACTTGTGTCCCATGTGATGTTGTTTTAACTTTACTCTGAAATTATATCTTCCTTTCAATTTCACAAATTATTGCTTTTTTTTTTGCAGTGGTAGTTATTCCTTTACTGGATAAATTACTATCAGGTTTTTATAATTATAATTTATATTTTTCTTTAATTCATTTTTGGCTGGGTGGAACTGCTAGTTAGTTAGATTTTAACTTTTTCTGACTCTTCCGGAGTCAATGAAGTGTCCATCAGTGTGTTTCTTGATAATTTTACTCATTTCTTCTAGATATTGACTATGAGATTCTAATGAAAGACATCTCAGATACTAATGTCTAAGTGAAATGGATTTGCCTGAAAACTTATCAAGGTAGAATGTATAAAATATTATCCAATCACATAACTGTATAGAAAATGTAAGTAGCAGTTGCTGTTATGAAACACTTGTGTTGTAAAAATGTGGTATTAAAGTTTTTGCAGTTTGCTACTCTATTTCCTTTGCTATTTGTTATATAAACTGTATATGCTTCATACCTTGTGTCAATTTTCTGTTAACTGTTGATTATACTAAACTGTACCTAAGTTGGCTTTATTCTAAAGGTGAGTTCCATTTCATTTACTTCAAGGATTCATAATGATTAGAAAAATTTTAACATTGTCTGAAATTTCATTGGTCATTATTGGCTTTCTTGCAAAGAAACCATAAACTCCCTCCTAGCTGACTGCTCAAGATTTTCTTGTTCAGTTTCTCATAACAAATGGGAAAATTTCTGGATTTCAGTTCTGAGTCATTTAAGTATGATTTAACCCCTCTCATGGTTATATTTTGCACAGTTATTAAAACCATGTAGTTCTTATTTCTTTTTTTTATTTGTCTCTATACACACAGAACTTATCGAGAGATAAGTTTATTTGGAGAATATTACTGCAGATGTTATCTGAGATATTTCTGATGTTATAGCAGCGGACATAAATACCTTAAAAAATTATTTATTAATTTTTAATTTTCTTTAGGGAGCCACACCCATTAATGCTCAGGGATTACTCCTGGTGGTGTTCAGGAAACATGTGAGATTCCAGGAATCAAACCTGGGTTGGTCACATGCAAGGTGGATACTCTAATTTCTGTACTCTCTCTCTAGCCCTGGATTTATCTACTTTTATAAGGCAGTTCTGGATTATTTAAAAAGTATACTATCAACAATTATGCAAACAGTATAAGTAATAGGCACATGTAAAATTTACTTAGAGTAAAAATATAGCTATTATAAAGATGTTTTTGCTTGGGCTGGAAATAGTAAAGCGTGTAAGGTGATTGGTTTGCATGTAACCAACCCGGATTCAATCCCTGGCATCTCATATGGTCTCCCAAACACTATCAGGAGTGATTTCAGAGTGCAGAACCAGAGGTAACCTCTAAACATTGCCAGATAACGCACCCCACGAAAAAAACTCCAATTGTTTTTCAAATGTAGTTTATCTTTATGATGCACTCAAAGCACAAAGTCTAAATTTTATCAAATATCTTTTTACATATTTGATTAGTATACCTTATTATGATCAAGAGCAGTCTAGTTTTATAGAACTTTTGTCAGACACGTGATAATTGTGAGCCATAAGAAAACTAACTAAAAATGATTATTTTTGTAGTCTATTAAACCATTCAAAGTTCTTGGGCTTATTTTCATGTTTCTCTAACTCAGGGTTGAATTATCTAATAACTCCATTACTATATCTGCAAACTAAGAAGATCCAAATACATGTAATTTGTTTGAAATATGAGGGACTAATCTCATTGCTCTCCCAGTGACGCATTATATAAAGTTTTCAAATGTTAATAGTGATTGATGTTATTAATATTTTTAATTAACTTATAATAGTGATAAGATAGATTCTAACATGGACTTAAGTACTAAATTGTGTATTTAAAAGAGTATTACTATCAGCACAAAGAATAAATTATTAAATTAGTTTGATTTAATCTCTATATAAGCCAATAAGCATTGAGAGCAGGTAGACATTTAAAAAGGTATTTTTTACTCAAAAAATGTAGAATTTGGAACTTGCTCAATTTTAATCTTCAGTTTTATCTATCTAAAACACTCCTCCTTAATCATAGAGGAAGGTCACTTATCTCTAATATGCATGCTATTTAAGTCAGCTGTGCTTCAATCCTATGTCTGTGGCTGAATCACAGATCCAAGGTTAGTTAGTTTTTGATGATCTGAAATACTTTCAGATTCACAGAATACAATGGAAACAGATTATGTTGAATTCTAGGAAAAGCCTAGTTTATTCTCTTCCTGGTACTTAATGAAAAGCAAGGTGAATCGAATTTCATTTTAAGTACTGTAAACCAAAATATGGGAACCCTTGTATCTTGGCTTTAAAAGATCTTTGCTGGAAGAATCATAGTGTTTAAATTTGGAAGGTCTGCTTAGCTTTTCTTATTTGGCATTAGTGGTCAATTCTGGCATTTTTCCCAGGGAAAGGCTCTACATAGGATTTGATAAAGGAGTCTCATATTTGGCTTTATTTCAACTTTCAGAGAAGACATGTTTTCACTCTAGACCAGAGAGGCACAGAGAACTAACAAGAGAAAAAACATAACTACTTTTAAAAATTAGGATAAACCTGGGAAATAAAAACAGCAATATCCATCTATCTGAACCACAAAAATTTACTCAGGAAAAAAATTTACTTCTCTGTCCAGAAACATGTTCATCATTATCTTTGAAAGAACCTCCAAGATTGCAAAGTGTATTCCTGCCCTCCTCAAGCTTCCCTGGAGATTGGTTGTAGCACTGTAGCACTGTCCTCCCATTGTTCATCAATTTGCTCAAGTGGGCACCAATAACGTCTCCATTGTGAGACTTGTTGTTACTGTTTTTGGCATATCTAATATACCATGAGTAGCTCGCCAGGCTCTACATTGCGGGCCAGATACTCTCGGTATCTTGCCCAGCTCTCTGAGAGGTGCGGAGAAATTGAACTCAGGGTCAGTTACGTGCAAGGCAAATACCCTACCTTCGGTGCTATTGCTCCAGTTTATTATTAAACTGATTATTATTGTCCCTGGAAATACTCTTTTAAATTAACAACAACAGGATTGTTATAAGTGGGATGAAAATAAATGAGAGAATTTTTTTTTGCTGAAAGCCAGCAGCATATTAGGCATCACTACATGAGCTATAACTCATTAGCACAATATTAAAAATAAATGATATTTTGTCAGATACATGTGACTATCAAAATCCTTGCCACATTGTCATACTCACTTGCTCCCCAGACTCTTAGGAAATACTGATATCAATTTAAGTTAATTATAAAGCATACGGGCTAGAGAGATACTACAGTGAGCAAGTTTGCCTTGCATGTGGAAAACCTGGTTTTCATCCCTGTCACTACATATGGTCCCCCAAGCCCCACCAGGAGTGATCCCTGAGTAGGTATGCTCCAAATACAAAAAAATGAAAAAGAAAAAGAACAGTAAGAAGACAATTTTGATAGTACAAACCTAACTGCCAGTATGGTCTAATTCCAATACACATACATAACAAATTCCAGAATTTCAAAATACATTTGTAACATTGCATTTTACTTTTGCTTCAATTTTGCGGTGTGGAAAAGATCTGCTTTCTCCAAGTTCACACATGTAGGTGCTAGAGCCTGGACTAGTAGGCCAGATCACAATATTTATTTCTCAACACACTACCAAAGGGCTGATGATTTTCAGCAGACTTTTAACATCAAAACAGTCCTCTATGTCTTCAGTCTATAATTTTTTTTGAATGAAGAACAGATCCTCACAATGAAATTTATCCAAAAATAGAGCTACTTTTCCTTTTTCCCATACAAACACATTCATCTCCATTATTACTTCTTGTTACCTCTGAATATCACCTCATCTTCTGGAGAATACCAGAGACATCAGTTTCTTCTCCTTTGCTCCAAGAAGTATTTATCTTCTACTCCTACCCTTCTTTTCCAAGTTTGTCATATCATTAACCTTCTCTCTAAACTCAGAGCTACTCCTGATTTCAAATCTTCATTACTTCTCACCTCTGAATTGAAAATATCCTCCTAATTAAATTCTTGTTTCTAACATATTACTTTTTTGATCGATCACCTACCCAGTCATAAAAGTATTAGTTCCAGAATGCAATTTCACCCTTGTCAGTCCACATCTGGGTTTTCTTTGAAGAATTCTACAACTATTAGTCCACCAATTTCTCTTTCCCCATGCAGTGATTCTGAAGAATATAAGAATTCCTATAAAACAATGGTTTAGGTATAGGATAAGGGTAATGGTCATACAGCAGACAGGGTGTTGCACTAACATGAGGCCAACCTGACTTCAATCCTTAGCTCCCTTATAGTCTACAAGTCCTACTAGAAATGATACCTGAGCATAGATCTAGGAGTAAGCCCTGAACACTGCTATGTGTGCCCCTCCCAATAGCATTATGCATGTTGTTCAACACATCTTAAATAAAATATATATATTTAACATAGCACAGCAGGTAGGGCGTTTGCCTTGCACGTGGCCAACAGGGGTTCAATTCCTCCGCCCCTCTTGAAGAGCCCAGCAAGCTACCAAGACTATCTTGCCCACATGGCAGAGCTTGGCAAGCACCCCATGATGTATTCAATATGCCAAAAACAATAACAACAAGTCTCACAATGGAGACATTACTGGTGCCAGCTTGAGCATATCGATGAACAACAGGAGGACAGTGACAGTGACAGATTAACAATATAAAGAGCAGAGGAGGTGGTTCAAAGGTATAGAGCACAAGATTTGGGGAATATAAGGCCCCATTATTCATGGCTCTGGGAGCCACACTGGCTGTGACTTTGTAGCCCAGTCCTGCTGAGACAAGCAACACTGCATCACTGGGCCTGAGCAATAAACCTCAGGACGGCTCAGTCTGTCCATTAGCGCCAAAAGTTGCCCCCAAACCCTGAACACCACCAGGGACCATCCAAAATACATGTAAAATGTATTAAAGAAACAGTCTGAGAGTAAATGACAAAAGGTGATCGACTTTTTATATTGACTCAGGTTTCCTAAAATATTTTAGATTGTATTGGCTAGTTTTGCTTCACTTTGCTTAGTTTATTTCTTTCTTTGAATATCATTCTGGAGTTTATATCCACAACCTTACATGAAGTTTTTGCATATTCTTGACTTTCAGCTTAGTGTAGAATTCTCGTCCAACCATAAAATATAGATGGTTATGATTCAATTACTCTCTATTATAATTTTTCTCCCCATGCTTTCCAAATTATACCATATTTTATTTTCAGCTTCCTCATTCATTATCTATAAAGTTGCGTAGCACTGTAGCACTGTCTTCCCATTTTTCATTGATTTGCTCGAGTGGGCACCAGTAATGTCTCCATTGTGAGACTTGTTACTGTTTTTGCGTATTTGCTGAAATTTTGTTTTATAACCTATTAATGTAAAATGTCACATCTTTATCTTTTTATGAAGCAACCTATATCCAATGTCCTCCCACATCTTATTCTCCATTAAATTTTCCATAAATGTTTTTGAAATGCTTTCATATTTTGGTAAATTTAGTTCAGTTACCAAATATTTATTGAGCATAATAGGACACAACACAAAGATAGCAGCATTGCATCACTTTTCATTATGCTGTGAAACATCCAGCAATTCACAGAATAGCCCCCAGCATACACACACCAAATAGTTATTTGGTCCAGAATGTCCATAGTGTCAAGAGAGAACAAAACTGCACAAAGGTCATTCAATTTCTGCATCATTTTATTGGCTACAATGAATCCATTTTCCTCTGTAATAACTTTCTCCTAAAATCTTTTGACTTCCTCTTCTACTTTAGTTCACTAATCTGAACACTTAGCAGTGGGTTCTTTTTTTTAAACTTGATTCAACTTTTGCATGATGTTTTGCAATCATAATTTCCTCTTTCTTTGCATTCTGTTTTAATTTGCTGGAGTACATTCTGCAAAAGCACTCAAAGAGGAGATTCATAGTTTTATGTGTCTGAAGATCCAAGCATGTCTGAGTTGTGCTTGCCCTTGATATTTTGGCAGAAAATGGCATTTTCCTAGTTTGCAATATTTTTTTCCATTGTCACATTCATATTTTCTGACTAGAAGTCAAATACCAATCTTAATCTCTTTTCTGTGAAAGTAACCAGCTTGTTTTTGTATCACTGGATATTTTTGGAATTGTTTTTATATATTTCTTTTTTAGGCATTTCAAGAGGGTGGAAATAATTCATTCTATCCAACCCTGGGTGGTCTCTTGTGCTGATGGTTCACATCATGACATGTAGCTCAAAGATATATATACTTTCACTTTTCATCCATGTTTTTTCTCATAGTTTTGTAATATCTTCAGATAGTATGTTCAATCACAACAGAAATGAAGCTTCTAAGCATATAGGATCTGGAGTCAAGAATATCTGTATTTTAATCTTGATTTTTCTTATTCTACAAGTTATTTTATACAAGTTATATAAAGTAGACACATTATATGAGTCACTTTGTAGTTTCCTCTGCATGCCTCAACTATATAATCTAGATAGTCAAAACATAAAGGTATCTATTTCATCAATTAATTGTAAGAACTATTTGGCATGCATTCCAAAATTAAAATACAGGTGACACATGGCAACTAAAATTTTTTAAACATTTTTATATTTTCAGAACAATAAACTTTTCCATAAACTCATTAAATAAGGATTAAATTTAGTATATTAGAAATTAGTAGATACATGTCATTTCTCCAATGTAAGAACAGATAACAATTGGCACAAAAAATAATAATGAAGCACATGTAATTTACTTAACAGTTTATGTTTATAAACTTCAGACTATCAACATGATTGTAGATCCGTTCTCTTCAGATTCACAGATCCGTCCTAATGACTTCTTTTGCAGAACCATTGCAGAACTTATAAATGGCAGTCTTGATAAATGGGCCTCTCCATTGACAGATATAATTGAGCAACAGATTGTTGTATACATGCATATATACAATATTTATGCAGTTATAAAGTAAGTTATTAATATAAAAATAGACCCATTCTACAGCCATACTATAAAGCAATATTTTAATTTAACATTCCCTTCCTACTTTGATACACATTTTTTAAGAATACACTATCTTCATTTAACAACAAGCAGTCCTCTTTGACAAAATACCAATTCTGATTTGATATTTGTCATATGTCAACTGTAAAATATTAAGCAGTGTTCTGCTTCCCTGTAGTGTATGAAATGGAACGATCAGTATAAATGAGATTTGTTGTTCAGACATGTGACTGGCAATGAGCATACCTGAAAATCTACTTTTTATGTCATCAAATGAAAATTAATATTGATACTGTACCAATAATTACTTATTGTGTCTGGCATAACTTTACATTGCATTTCTCTCTATATTTCACTTTTCCCCACACTAGTTAACATTTCCTCTCAGCTTCATTTTGATAACTTTCAAATGCTCAGGGCAATCAGGATACATCAAATATTTGCGATCTCTTGTCTGAATTTATGTCACTTTTTCCCTGTAAAGTTTATTTGCTTTTCCCCAGAATCATAGTGTTGAAAACATAGAGTGCTATCGTAAAAGAACTAGTCATTCTTTCCTCCAATTGAATCTTAATGTTTTGACAAAATACATGGAAAAAATAACATACAGTTGTATGATTCCCAGAAGGAGAACTCTTGACAAGTTTGTTCTGTTAATAGTAATTAACATAAAAAGAAAATTTTAAGATCACTTTCTATATAATGAAATCTTTTTGGCTAACCTCAAAGTATTAAGTGATTACAATTTCAATGGAAAATTTCTGGCAAAATATTCACCGTTGGCTTGTATAATGTCCCAAGAAAGGACTTTTAATACCACCAAAGGGAAAAGGTTGAAGTCCATTGAAAAGTGCCCTTCATTTTCCTGGAATGGTGCCTAGCTTTTGGAAAGCAATTTACAAAAGGCCTTTCTTTCTACGATAATCGTTTTTTCCCCTCTTCCTGATGACTCTTATTTTTATGCTTATGTGGAAAGCCAGATAGCCAATTAATGTACTGTTCTGCTGCATTAGGCATTGTTTATGAATGGGTAAAATTTATCTAAGATGTAGAGAATATGAAGATTGGGAAAGACAAGAAAAAGAAACCCAGTATCCTGGCCAATATCATTTATTAATAGCAGGTAAAGGATCAGTCTGAAAAGCAAGACACTGAACACCTCATTTGTTAAGACAACTCTGCTCTACACAAACACTGGTTAAATAGAATGTCCTACCTCATTCTCTTCACTTTTTATTTTAATAGATTCCCACAGATGAGAGCCCCTGCAAGTAGTATAAGTGTAAATGACTTTACTGCCTAATCTGACAACTGCCCAATTATCAATTTAATACTTAATTCAAACCAATATTTCATTTAATGGAGGTAAAGAAAAAAACTTTTAGTTTCAGACATTTAGATATTACCACTCTAAGTAGACACACACACACACACACAAATTTTTGTGGCTTAAAATAATATCCATTTGGGCCCAGAGAGATATTACAGTGGACAAGATACTTGCATGCAGCTGACTTGGATTTGATCCCTGGCACCATATATAACCCCACACGTGGTCAGAAGTGATTCTTGAGCTCAGAGCCACAAGTAGTTCCTGAGAACTGCCAAATGTTTCCAAAACTTCAATTAAATTAATTGTAGCATTAACTTTTTTCTGAGTCCTGGAACTCAAACATACTTTTAGAAGCAAAGTATCAGAAATATTCAATATCTAGATTTTTTCCATAAAGAAAATTACTAATCAAAACTATTTAGAAGTTTCTACTATAATCTACTATAATCTTAAGTGTAAAGAAACACTTAAAAACTTAAATTTAAAAATAGAACGTTATAAGACTTATTGCTTAAATGTAAAGATTTCAATGTGATTTCTGTCGTCACTTTGAAATGATTTTTTATTGCTCTTTTCTAAAACCAAAAAGGAGTTTTAACTTAAAGGGTAGAATATTTAAGATAAATAATACACCATTAACTGCTCAAACAAGCTATATTCAACCCATAAAAGAGATTTCAATATTTTATAACTATTTAAAAGTGACTTATTTTGTAATGATCCTATTTGAGGAAATAATGTCTGAATTGCTCAGGCATCTTATAAGCTTGAAGAGTTAAATCACTCACACCCCACCTTTTTTCCAAAGTATCAAATTTGAAGAGCACATTTAAGCTGAACAAGGTTCAAATTTCCAGAAAAATGCTATCTTGACTACCATTTAAATGAAAGTTCTAGAAAATTTGAGATTAAAGGGCAAGGGGAAAGGCTTGGTGCTGAATAAATTAGTAGAAACATTTCAGTTTTGGATTGCTTCAACTACTCTGCTCAAGCTTAAATTGCATGAGGACCGCCACCATTCTGAAAGGTCCAGCTCCACATCCCCTTAACCTCTGCTCGCTGCACATGAGAATGATCAATAGCCTCACAATTCTAAGACCATTTAAAAATCAGAGGCAGATTCCCCTCCCCCCTTCTAACTAGCCCCAGCAGCCTCCATGCCTGACCTCTGCCATTTCAATAGGGCACACCTCCACTTCCCCTAAACTCTGTACACTCAGACATGGCCAAACAACATCTCCTCATCAAATGTTATACTCTTCACTGTTATACTTCCTACCACTGGGCGAAGGTGGGCAGGGAAGGAAAAGAACAATTTCCAACCTAATTTCTCAGAGATCCCAAGAGGACTAGTGACACAGATGCACCCTCAGTGCAGCAGGATCACGGCAAAGCCATAGAGGACACAAATAGAAGCCCACCAAGTTCAGTGAGTAAAAACAGGAAGACATATGGTTCCACCCGAGCCAACCAGCTAATCAAGCCTCAGAGAATAACTTCAGTCATACTATTGTGCAGTTGTTCAATGAGCCAAAAGAGGGGATAACAGAGGTAGTTAGCATAGCACAAGAAATTAGGAGAGTTGAAAAGAGAAAATTATAAGCAGAAATGACAAATGAAGAGTACAGTGAGTGACACAATGAACTCAATAGTGGGACAGAACAATTGTACAGCAGGCAGGGCTCTGGCCTTATAAGCATGAATCTGGAGCTGATCCCAGGCATTGACTATCACATATGGTTCCCCCAAGTCCTGCCAGGAGTGGTGCTGAGTGCAGAGACAGGAGTAAGCCCTTAGGAATTCCAGGTATACCATTCTCCCTCAACCCCCGTAACCTGCCCCCGACAAAAAATAAATACAGAAAAAACTCAAAGAAGCCCCGAGAAGCAAGCAGAATGATAGCAGCCTGAGAAAAGATCCAGTGACTTCACGCTAAGATGGATGATGTTTCTAGAAAACAACAGAAGGTGGGAAAAAATCTGAAAATAAATAAAGAACATACCAGAGAAGTTTGGAATGAATTCAAAGGGAACAATATAAGAATTATCAGCGTGCCTGAAGAACATAAAGGAAAATTTGATGAAGAACCAATAGTTTTAAAAAGCATAGAGTCATAAATAAATCTCAAAAGAGATCGACAAGCTTCAGAGATACCTTTGGACCAGAATGGAGGGGTGGATGAGCTCACCACCTGCCCAAACAGAGCTCTGGCAGCAGAAGAACTCCATAAACTAATCGCCATGCTCACGGCAGGACTCTACGGTCTTGGGATATGCCTCATCCAGGAATGAATCTGTTGGAAAACTCACAAATATGGTTTTGTGACTGAAACATCCAGGCTCTTATGGAGTGAGGAATGAGCAACCTTCTCCACCCCCCCCCCGCTCCGCCCCCCTTTATTCCAGGAGCCTAAGCAGTCACTGCAGCTGGCACCATATAAGCTCATTAACCAGCCATGATCCAGAGACTCAAAGATAAAACTTGAAAGAGATCAACAAGCTGTAGAGGTGCTTCTGGATCCTAAAGTCATCATTCAGTTCAAATTTTAACTCCAATAAAAATTTTAGAATTTTTGCAATATGCAAGCACAGTTTTGGCCATGTGATATCTGTGAGAATAAACTCTACATTGCTGATATACCAGGAATAGCACACTACATTGGATGGGATGTAAGGAGAATGCAATCAATTTTGATTAAGACAATAGTAACACACAAGGCTTAACCTGTGATAACATGTTACTTATCTCTTATAGAAGGGCTAGATGGTTTCATGATGAGAAACAACATTATCCACACACTTTCTTCTGAGGAAATCTTATTTGATCATTTTTAGCAAAGTATTCATAGCAAGCAATCCAAAAAAATAAGTTACTTAGGCCTGGGTGGTGGTTGGGGAAAATTGAAAATAATGGTGGTGGAAAGGTGTAATGTTTGTGGGGTTGGGATTGGAATATTTAATGCAATAAATAATCATGAACAACATTACAAAAACAAAATTAAATTTAAAACACAATATAGAGTTGAGGAATATGGACAACCCAGAGTTGAGGAATATGGACAACCAAATACAAGGACCAAAGGGTCCAGTGAGAATAAACTCAAATAGGAAAACTTCAAGACGCACTGTATTCAAAATAACAAAATCTAAAGATAGATGCAAATAATAAAAGCAGCATGATCAAAAGGATTCATATACAAAGGAAAACCCATAAAATTCATAGTAATCTATCAAATACAACTCTACCAACCAGAGTGGTAGAGTACAAAATGGAATGATATAGTACAAAAACTCAATGAAATAAATATGTCACCAAGAATACTTCAACCAGCTAGATCATCATTCAGATTTGAAGGAAAGATACAGCTTCAGAAATAGGTAAGAGCTTAGGGTACTCATAATCTTGAAAACAGTCTTGCAAGAAGCATTAACAGAGCTTCTCTAGAAAGCAAGACAAACTTCTCAACAATTGGCATTAAACATTGGAATTCACTCATGTCACTTACGGCTTCCTCTACTAAATTAAGAAAAGGTTTGTTTGCTCCTACCTTACTATGAGATTTTATGCATTTGCAATAAGGAATTAACATTTCATTTATACCGAGTACTTTATATCCAAACAGGTGTTTCTTTTTACACCAATAGAGATTTTTATTATAATCTTTTACTTATTGCTGCAAATACTTAAGCAATATCTATAATATGAAATTTCATATAACAAATGTTTTCTTTATTAATATAAAACAGTAATGTCTCCATTGTGAGACTTGTTGTTACTGTTTTTGGCATATTGAATACGTCACGGGTAGCTTGCCAGGCTTTGCTGTGTGGGTGAGATACTCTCCGTAGCTTGCCAGACTCTCTGAGAGGGGCGGAGGAATTGAACCCAGGTTGTCTGCATGCAATGCAAACTCCCTACCCGCTTAGCTAAGGGCTGGAGCGATAGTACAGTGGGTAGGGTGTTTGCCTTGCAAACAGCTGACCGTGGCGACCCAGGTTCAATTCTTCCTCCTCTCTAGGAGAGCTCGGAAAGCTACCAAAAGTGTCCCGCCCACATGGCAGAGCCTGGAAAGCTCCCCATGACGTATTCCATACGCCAAACATAGTAACAACAAGTCTCACAATGGAGACAGTACAATGAACAACGGGAGGGCAGTGCAGTGCAGTGCTATTCAAACTTTCCCCTTAAATTTTTGTTTTTTCAAATTTATTCAAATTTATGTATGTCAGATTTATGTATTTCTTGGTAATTTAAAAATCCATTAGCACAGTTATTCATTAATTTTTCAAAATATTTTAATCATAGACTATAACAAAAGGTATAATTTGTGGGGAAATTTTATTTTATCAATTATCATTGATTTACAACTGTATTTCATTCCAGATTAGCTCTATTCATCTACATGTGTAGAGATGTTACCATGTCCACAATAATAAAAAAGGCTAACTGCTTAAAAAATAATAATAATTGTAACATTATAGGCCCCAAGTCCAGCCCCGTTTCCAAGCATGATCGGGTTTGGCTCCTAAAACCACTAACAACAAAAATGCCCCCAAAACCCATAATAAGCTTTTTTATTAGTGAAACATTAGTGGTACAGTTGTAGACGTACAAATTTTTGTGCTTGAGTTTTGATTACACAATGATCAAATACCCATCCCTCCACCAGTTCCCATTCTCCATCACCATGGATCCCAGTATCCCTCCCACCCCCATCGCCCCCATCCCACCCTGCCTCTGTGGCAGGGCGATCCCTTTTGTTCTCTCTCTCCCTTTGGGTGTTGTGGTCTGCAAAAGAGGCATTGAGTGGCAATCATGTTCAGTTTATAGTTTACTTTCAGCATGCTTCTCCCATCCTGGGAGTATCCTCCAAACACCCTTTATTTGGTGCTCCCTTCTCTATCTGAGCTGCCTTTTCCCCTAGCATGCCCAGCTGGCCTCTAAGCCATAGAGTAATCCTCCTGGTACTTATCTCGGCTGTTCTTGGTATTAATCTCTTATTTTGTTACTTTATATCCCCCAGTTGAATGCAATCTTTTTATGTCTGTCCCTCTCTTTCTGACTCATTTTACTTAGCATGATACTTTCCATGTAAAACGACTTGTATATAAATTTCATGACGTCATCATTTCTAAATAGCTACATAGTACTCCATTGTGTAAATGTACCAAAATTTCTTAAACCAGTCATCTGTTCTTGGGCACTCAGGTTTTTTCCAGATTCTGCTATTGTAAAGAGAACTGCAATGAACAAACAAATACAGATGTCACTTCGACTATACTTTTTTGCATCTCTGGGATATATTCCCAGGAGTGCTATATTGCTGGGTCAAATGGGAGACAAAATTCTGAAAGCAGCAAGATCAAAGAAAGAAATTTCCTACAAAGGAGCATCCTTAATATTCACAGCTGATTTGTCTGATGAAACCCTCATGGCCCGAAAACAGTGGTGGGATATAGTGAAAAAAACTTAATGAAATAAATGCCGCACCAAAAATACTTTACCCAGTGAGACTCACCTTCATAAAAGAAGGAACACACAGTTTTACAGACAAACAACAGCTCAGGAATTTCATAGACTCAAGACCATGGTTACAAGAACAAATAAATGGGCTACTTTAAGACAAGACAGGCCCCTCAAATACACCAAATTTCAACAGAACAATGGGACAAAACACCATAACAATAATCTCTCTCAATGTCAATGGGCTAAACGCACCAATTAAAAGACACAGAGTGGAAGGATGGATTAGAAAATTGAACCCAACATTCTGCTCCCTGCAAGAAACACATCTCAATAGTCAAACAAACACAGGCTCAGAGTCAAAGGCTGGAAAACAATCCTACAGGCAAACAGCTCTCATAAAAAAGCTGGGGTAGCCATCCTAATATCAGATGACATCGATTTCAGAGTGAAGAAGGTCACAAGAGACAGTGAAGGCCATTTCTTATTGATCAAAGGATCTGTACAACAGGAAGAACTTATAATAGTAAATGTATATGCACCTAATGAGGGACTTAAAACAACTAGCAAGTTACTTAAAACAACTATCATAGACTTGGAAGAAGACATCAATAGCAACACAATACTAGTGAGAGACTTCAACACTGCTTTATCACCTCTTGATAGATCAACCAGACCAAAGCTTAGCAAGGACATACTGCATCTGAGGGAAACAATGGAAGAAACGGACTTAGTAGACATATACAGGAAACTTCATCTTCAAAAAGCTGAATACATATTCTTCTCAAGCATGCATGGAACATTCTCCAAGATAGTCCACATGCTGAGCCACAAAAAATACCTCCATAAAATTAAGAAGATAGAGATTATATCAATAACCTTCTGAGACCATAATGTGCTGAAATTAGAAGTAAATCACACACAAAAAAAACCACAAAAAACTAAATCAAACACCTGGAAATTAAACAGTGCACTATTAAACAACGAGTAGCTTAGAAAGGAAATCAAAGAAGATAACAAAAGCTTCCTAGTAGTGAATGAAAATGAGAACACAAGTTACCAAAATTTATGGGACACAGAAAGAGGAAAGTTTATAGGTCTACAAGCATTCCTCAGGAAGGAATAGCGAGCCAACGTAAATAACCTAACCTCACAGCTTAAGAGCTTGGAGAAGGACCAACAAAAGGAGCACAACCTGAACAGGAGGAAGGAAATAATAAAACTCAGAGCACAGATTAACAAGATGGAAACCCAAAAAACAATCTGAAAGATCAATGAAACCAAGGTCTGCTTCCTCGAGAAAATTAACAAGATCGATAAGCCTCTAGCAAAACTCACAAAGAAAGGGAGAGAGAAAATCCTAATAAACCGAATTAGAAATGAAAAGGGGGTCATCACAACAGAAACTACAGAAATTCAAAGGATTCTCAGGGAGTACTTTGAGAAGCTTTATGCCACAGAAAATGAAAACCTCGAGGAAATGGATAAATTCCTAGATTCCTACAGACTCCCAAGGCTGAACCAAGAAGACCTATCACCATCAAGGAAATTGAAATGGTAATAAAAAGTCTCCCCAAGCACAAAAGTCCTGGCCCAGATGGATTCACTAGTGAATTATTCCAAATCTTTAAAGAGGACTTACTCCCAATCCTCTTTAAGCTTTTCCAGGAAATTAAAATATCAAAAACACTTCTGAACAGTTTCTATGAAGCAAATATCACCCTGATATGAAAAGCAGACAGAGATACCACAAAGAAAGAGAATTACAGGCTGATATCCCTGATGAACACAGATGCAAAGATCCTCAACAAACTACAAGCAAATAGAATTCAACAACTCATCAAAAAGATCACACACCATGACCAAGTAGAATTCATCTTAGAGATGCAAGGATGGTTTAACTTTTGGAAATCAATCAACATAATCCATTATATCAACAAAAGAAAAGATAAAAAGCATATGATCATATCAATAGATGCAGAGAAAGCATTTGACAAGATCCAGCACCCCTTTATGATGAAAACCCTAGCCAAAATGGGTATAGAGGGGACTTTCCTCAATATAGTTAAAGCCATCTACCACAAGCCTGCCGCAAGCATCATCCTCAATGGGGAAAAACTGATAGCCTTCCCTCTAAGATCAGGGACAAGACAAGAATGCCCACTCTCTCCACTGCTGTTCAATATAATATTAGAAGTACTTGCAATAGCGGTAAAACCCATAATACATTTTAAATGCAAGAACACCAAGGTTAATTCACATGATTCAGTCTTTCTCAGGAACCTACTATGGGAATAAAATTCTTCCTGATCTCTAGGATTAACATATACCAATATCACGGGCCTTACATTTGTCTGGGGCCTTTAGAAAAGCAACACATTTGTTGAAAGCTTTATAAACAAGAGAGAGAGACATACACACATATACATATATGTATATTATATATGCATTATATTATATTATATTATATTATATATTATATATTAGTATATATATATTAGTACTGTGAATTGAAGGAAAGTACTGAAAGAATCCATATTAGGGCATCAAATTTTTGTGTACTTCAGCTAACTTGCAACATTGCTTTCTGTAAAACTGCTTGGCTGCTTTGCACCTGGGGGAGAGGGGACTTGGAAAGTGAACAGGACATAACTTCTTTTCTAAACCAAGTGTGACAGGATTCAGGTGTATTTACTGTTCCTGAAATGTATTGTCTCAGTAAAGCACCCTGCAGATTTGGGTAAAGGATAACTCAGGATGCAGGTGGTTGGGGGAAATTGCCCTTTCCTGGAATGTATTGTCGCACTAAAGCACCCTGCAGACCTGGGTAACTCAAAAGGAGGATGGTCAAGGGAGATTACCTAAGGCTTAATGATTCCGGCTATAACCTTGCTTGTGCTGACAATTGATGTACGTAAATGCTGATCTTTGAATCTATAGGCTAAGGAGTGAGGTACTTTTAAATGGATTGGTTAAGAAAGTATATGTTGTTACAAATCTATTGGCTATGAAATGCGTGGGCTTTGCTGTAACGGCCAGTGAAGGCCTATATAAGATCCCCTTTGAGGAAGTTCGGGGCTGTCAGCCACTACCCATTTTTGGGGTATGCTGCGGAGCCCCCGCATGCTGGTCTAAATAAACCCCGTTTTTACTCCTGCAGGAATTGTGTCTATGGGGTCTCTCCACGCCTCCCAGGGCTAGGGAACTCCCGATCCCAACAGTACTACTTATTGGAGAATTTTTTTTCTATAGAACAGCAATACAGGATTGATCTAAGAAGATTTTTAAGTCATTTTTGTCATATTATTTTATACAAAGTTTTATACAACAGAAAACATTGAGCATCAGCAGCTTAAAACAGTCTTCATATCACAAAAGCTTCAACAAGGCAGATATTTTACTTAGAAAAAAAAAACTGTGCATCTGGGAGAGAGAACATCTGTTCCAGAATCCCAGAGAAGAAAAGAAAAGGTCAATGTTATGCTATTTTAATTTAAATTTTTATTGGAATAACATTGGTTTACAAGGCTTCCTATGTATTAGAAATATAATTTCACACCTCTTCAAAATATGCTACCACTTTGCACTCATTACTCAAGTACCAGATGATCTCACTGGTATGTGGTATAAAGGGAGAAGCAAAGAAAGGGAACAGACAAATCCAAATGAAAACAAACTCTTGGATTCAAACTGAAAAATGTAGATTTTATTTTGTTCCCTTTTGGGGAGTGTAGGGCATGCCTGCCTGTGCTCAGCAGTTATCCCTGGTTCTGTTCTCAAGGATAACTCGGGGGTCTGGTGGGGGGAACCATATGGTATTTCAGAAGTGAAATCCAGCTGGCCACATGCAAGGCAAGTGCCCTACCTGCCATACTATATCTCCAGTCAACATGAAGATTTTAAATAGTCTGTCCTATTCTCTGTACCCAGCTACCTTTAAGCAAAATATTGTTTTCATGATTTAATATTATTCTTTTCCCCATAACAAAGATCCAAAATGTAAATCCAGGGCAAATGTCAATATGAGTTCATTTGACTTTTGCAGGCTGAATTTGGTAAACAAATACAAGAATAAAGGTGCTGCTCTTCTTTAATATGACCTTATGAATATTCTCAAGTGATCAATAGTTTATGAAAAGCATATAAAGCATGGGTCTCATAAATACGGATATTATCATGTAAAAATTTACTTAATCTAAAAATGTAACATTGCAGATTTTAAAATCTTAGTGTCAAGTTTCTCCATTTAGGCAGAATCTTAACATTTATCTCACCTAATATAAAATGTATAATTACTGAAAGACTTTCAAAATTTGAATATGGGTAGAAAAAAAGATTAATCTTAATAGTCGTGGTTCATAAGGTATACACTTAAAGATGTAGAGCAGCTTTAATTGGAAACACAAGTAACATTTTTTGACTGGTATTCCACCCACCAATAAAAGTGTTAATTGTATTAGTTCTTTTAAATTGTCCATTCAAAACACTCTGAATGTGTTTCTTATATGTCAATTAGACTCCTTGCCATTATCTCAAGCACTAATTGTCAATGAAAGCCAGTCCAAGGGATGGTTTCTCTGACTCACACATCAAATTAATTGGTAACCTGCTTCATCTGAAAGGTGATTAACAGGTGCAGTTTCTAGAGTACAGATATCTCACTTCTTCAATATTTTGATTTTCTCAAGGTGAATATTTTGCTCATTTAGACTTCAGCTGGACACTCTCTGTGTCTCACCTCTTCATAATCTTTTTGTATCCCTGTACTAATGAAAATTAACTGGAGAGAAGTGTCTCCTAAGAAAATGTGAGTATTACTTCAAAACACGTTGAGGTATGGCTCACGCTATGTCGAAAAGGGATCACCAGCATGTTCTGCATGGCATGAGCCACGGAGTGATTCACTCTGAAATGAAATTTATTGCATCTAGTCTATCAACAAAAGGGACAAGTTGATGCAGCTGGAAAACTTGCTTCTTTCTCTACTGATAATATATTAAAGAGGCGAGGCATGAATTCATTTGTCTTTATTTCAAAATTTCAAGCACATGTTTTTACAGGGAATTTTGCTACACTGTATGTATATTTTACATATGCAAATATGTGAACATGAAAAAGATAGGTAGATATACAGCTACATAGGTATAAATTTTATTTTTTTTATTTTTGTTTTGGGGGGGAGGGTGTCACACCCAGCGATGCTCAGGGATTACTCCTGGCTCTGCACTCAGGGATCACTCCTAGTGGTGCTTGGGGGACCATATGGGATGCCAGGGATCGAACCTGGGTCAAACGCCCTACCCACTGTGCTATCGCTCCAGCACTGGAATGAACATTTCTTTTTTTTTCTTTTTGGGTCACACCTAGCAATGCTCAGGGGTTGTTCCTGGCTCTGCACTCAGGAGTCACTCCTGGCGGTGCTTGGGGGACCATATGGGATTCTGGGAATCGAACTCAGGCCGGCCACGTGCAAGGCAAACGCCCTACCCACTGTGCTATCACTCCAGTCCCAAGGTACAAATTTTAATGATTACTAAAATAATGACATTTTAAGAGCTTTCCAATGCTTTTGTGGGATATGAGGGCTTGGCCACAACCATGATGCTCAGGGGCCACTCTTAGATTATTGCTTGAGCTTGCTCCTGGTGGTGCTAAGGGGGGCTGTGGAGTGAAGCTGGACCTAGTAGAAACGAATTCCAGTCCATTGAGCTCTCTCTCCTGCCCTTCCAGTATTCACATTCCTGGTTAATGGAGCAGGAACTACTGACGTTTCAGAATTCAATGGCTTACTTATCTTGTAGAGCTTTCACAATTTCACCTCATGTAACTGGTGATGATTGGTAGCCTCTTCAACATGTCTTCAACATACTTCTCAAGAAAATTCTGGTTAAATTTATTATTTGAAATGCCTGAGCCGGTGTGAAATGTGCTTTTAATTTTTTAATTGAGATATATCTATGTTGGATGGTAATTTCAACAAATATTCTAGGTAAAGAAGGTTCTAACATAACAATTACAATTATTGAGTTTTTTTTAATATACAAGTTGCTTTAAACCATCAAAATTCAGACATAATCAACCTTCACAAATGTCTTCTGGTGACAATAAACTCTCTAAGTACCTATTTCTTCCTTATTCCTATTTATAATGAGTTTATACCTTTACCACAGAGCTTAATGGAGGGAAGAAAATTATTGAAATACTGTTCATTGTGAACTCTGAGAGCTGCCCTGAGGCAAAAAATCTTAAACTTATATATTAACTTTGAATCTCAGTTCTGCAACTTGAAAACAAAATAAAAATAAAAAAAGTGATGCTTAGTACCAAGATAATAACTAGGACACAGTAGCCAGAAAAACATAGATTTTTTTAAATTGTCTTTTCAAATAATTCGTATTGCAAGCTCTCCAAATACAAATACATTATGAAGAAGGCTGGTATTAAATATAAGCACTCAATTATGTGATGGAAATAATAAAGCCTACTGTTGGATTTATCTGTGATGTCACAAGACTCAGGCTGCTCATTTCCCCACTCAAATACCTCTCTAATTGGTTTGAAGGAGGGAAGCAAGAATTCTATAATGAGAAATAAGATTTCTCACTAAAAATTTATGATAAACTGTTACTATATTTTACTGAAAACATATTAATAGGTGAAATTTATAGAACTGTATTTGTACAAAGTAGAGAAGTTGGCATTGGTAGAACTGAATATTTTTATCACCTACTCCACACTTGCTTTAGATCCAGACTCAAGAAAAAGAAACTTTTATTCCTGAGATTCTTGTTAGGTGATATAGGACTGTAATCAATTAATAATTGCTAAATGACACTAGTAGACATAAGGACAGTGGTGTAGGGTCTTGGACATTTTGGGATGAGAATGTGAAGCAGTAACTTTTTCCCATCAATGCCATGTATGTTAACACTATTGGAACAGTGGACTGGACAGATAGCACAGTGATAGGGCATTTGCCTTGCGCGGGGCTGGCCCAGCAGAGCCAGGTTAGATTCCTGCGCCCCTCTCAGAGTGCCTGGCAAGCTATCGAGAGTATTTTGCCTGCATATTTAATATGCCAAACACAGTAACAACAAGCCTAAAAATGGAGATGTTACTGGAGCAAATCTATGAACAAGGGAGAACATTGTATAGTTACCTATAATCTAAAAAATTCAAACTTTGGGACTGAAGAGATAGTATGTAGGTAAAGTGCTGGTCTTGCATGCAGTGAATCTGGGTTCCAGGAAAAAGGAGACACATCAGGGCTAATTTTAACACATAATTCTTGGTCCCAGTCATGGCCATTGGACAGAATAAATTACTTAGAAGCATTGTATAAATTAATCCTATTCTGTATTGCATTGTACTGTAGTCTTCTGCCCCCACGCCTGACTGTCCTCGCTCGCCGGGACCCCTTGGAGGGGAGCGGGTTGAGCTTTCCTCCCCTCCCCGACCAGGGCTCCAGCAGCCAAAGACCTCCAGGACCAGCCACCACCATGCTGAGACCACTCTCCGCACACATGAAGGTACTGGCAGAGGGACAAAGTCACGCGGGTTCCAGGGCCAAGATCTCCAAGCCTAACCGGATTTGGGCCGAGCATCCTCCACCCAGATCCTCCAAATTCCAGTAGGCGGGGCTCACACCCACCACCTGGCCCCCTGGCGCCGTGTAATCCCATCAGCGGCCAAGACTCAGAGACTATAAAAACCAGATCTCTGAACCGCGCGGCCACAAATGCCTACCTAAATATTGGTGAGACCTAATTTTACCAAGAAGTAAATAAAATGACATTTTATTATGACATCTTATTATCTCATTCCTACTTTGGACAAACTGGCAGGCTACCGAATGTAACCTGCCCACACGGCAGAGTCTGGCAAACTCCCCATGGTGTACCCAATATGCCAAATACCAGTAACAATGATGGGTCTCATTCTCCTAAAGAGCCTTGAATATAATCTCAGGGCTAGGATGAAGGAGACGTTACTGGGGCCTGCTCGAGGCAATCAACGACTAACAGGATGATTTGTGATTGTGATTGTGATTGTTGAAATCTGGATTAAGATCAGAAGCTATATGGGTCAGATTAAAATTTTTTATGCAACTCAAACAAATGACAAATTCATTCATTGTGGGATTACTGCATTACACAAGAGAAGCAAACCTGGGGTGGGAGAAGGAGATCTAATTCTGGTGGGTAGACAGCTGAAAGAACTATCACTACTGAAAAGTTCCGGAACAGCATGGCACACACAGAGGCGCAGAGAATCTTGCCAAATTTACACTCCCTTTTTTAGACTCCTATCAGTCCGTTATTCTTAACACACCCAGATTA
Organism: Sorex fumeus; assembly: GCF_029834395.1. Lineage (NCBI taxonomy): Eukaryota > Metazoa > Chordata > Mammalia > Eulipotyphla > Soricidae > Sorex > Sorex fumeus. The sequence goes on along the minus strand of NW_026606134.1, from coordinate 2,938,397 downwards.
ATTTATTGTCATTTTCCAGCTTGGAAACTTGCCCTGAGTCTCTATTACCTTCACAATCATCACTAAATTCCCAGCATGCTAGGATAAAAATATTATTTTTTATCATCATCTCTTTTCTCAGCATCAACCATTAAAAACTTTCTGTATGCACTAAACTACAATCATGCTATAAGTATTACGAGCCCCTTCTCTTCTCGGGCATTACATTTTCTGACCATTGTGCATATTTCTTCATGACATAAATGTCACTTTGTTTCTCAGAATATCTCCTCTCATAATTCTCTTAGAACTCATAAGTCTCATAGAACTCTAACTCTAAAATCCCTCAGTACTTATTTTATGGTACCTATAGTATTTATTTTACTGTGTATATGTGCATGTATGCATGTACATTGAGTCTCTACTACCCTACCTAAATATTGGTGAGACCTAATTTTACCAAGAAGCTTTAGCTCACACCGGGGTATGTAGTCCAAGAGGTAGTGACTGCGTAGTTCTTAAAAGTCATCTTGAATGTTGCGTTGAGTGGTTTATGCAGTGTACAAGGCTGTACAACCATTCATTGTGAACTTATTGGTCTACTTTTCTCATATAAAACAGAAATTTATTTTAACTTTTTCAAAACTAACACACAGCAATAGTAGCCATAATAGGTATCAAGTTTACTTGTTGATTTATATTCTATTTCAAATTTATTTTATTAAAGTGGTCTTTGGCACTTGATAAAACTTTAATTTTTCTGACAGATGGGTATTTATTCTTTTGATTTGTATGATTGTGTCATATATACTTCATGTAATATTTTCTAGTTTTCTATTTGCATTGTAATTAAACAGATCTTATCAACATCAAATCTGTCACTGTCACTGTCCTCCCATTGTTCATCGGTTAGCTCGAGCAGGCCCAGTAACGTCTCCATTGTGACACTTGTTACTGTGTTTGTCATATTGAATATGTATTTTTGTGATTTTCCAAATGCTGAATAGCAAAAAAGCCAAAGTATGGAAGCACATTTTATTACAAAATGTGCAGAATCCTTCTTACTCTATCTCACAGATATAAGGATGTTTATATCTGCTCCATTCCTTTTTGTTTTATCCTACAACTATCTGTTTTTAATTTTATGATGTGCTTTGACTTAAGGCTTATAATTACTTTTGTAGCAGAACAAACATTAACCAGTTTGTTTCAAAGTCAAACTAGAAGGGAGAGAATTTGTTTATTTCATCATGCAATTTCAAAATGTAAGTGAAGAGTAAGTTTTACTGTTTTTTTAATTCGTAGTAATTACCTTAAGTTATGAAAATTCAACATTAGTTGGACCCTCTGGCTACACATTCAAAACTCCATGTTTTGTAGCTGTTAATCTTTACATTTTCTTGTTAGCACTTTTAAATAATTGAATAAGTAGCATTATCTTTGTGTTTGGTACAAACACACATACGTGTGATGTGTAAGCTTGGTCCAGGAGCTGGAACTTGCAATTTCACACCCTGTTCCTGCCAAGTGTACATATTTTATCTACATAATTCTTTGTCACCTGACCCAGTGCTCTCTGTTTGCTTTTCTAAATCAGAGGAGGGCATAATCTTCTAAATTTCACAGAGGAAAAGAGACGTGTTGGGACAGAACATTGTTTCAGAGTCAGCGAGCATGAGTGGGTGGAGGGGGTTTCTAACAAGCTTTCAAGTAACTGGTTAGTTAGTCTTTTTCCCTTTGAAGAAGCCCTCATTTTCTCTTGCTCATGAAGCTCTTTCTATCTCCTCATACTTCTCTAAGTAAGTGTCTTCAAATAAAACTATTTTACTTCAAAAAATAATAAAGTAGTTCATTAACCCAAACCTGGATGATACCAGAAAAATTCTTAGGAATGCAGGGCAAGGCCGGGAGCCACAGGACAGAGAGTAGAGCACTTGCCTTGCATGCAGCCAACTGGTTTCCAGTGCCTGGCAACCCACATAGTGCCTTGAGCACTGTCAGAAGTGATTCCTGAGCACAGAGCTGCTAGTAAAACCTGAGCACCACTGGATATGGTCCTAAACAAAAAAGAACACAGAGCATAATTCTGAGCTTTCCTTCCTTTTCAGGAATTCTCGCACAGCTGAATTCAGACATCATCTGCTGATATCCAAAAGCACAGTGAACCCTCGTTACCCCCATACACACACACCCAACCCCCGTCTGACATTCCCCAGAGTTCTATTTATCTTTTAACATGTCTGAATCTTCAACATGAGCATGGAAGAGCTTTCTCTCATTTTACAAACAGGTGATGTGTCTCAGCATACTGGCGATCTGACTTACACATGAAGGAGCTTTCATGACATGGACATCGAAGCTGGACCTCACCAGTCCTCCGCATTCTCAGAATGCCAGTTCCTAAACGCCCCATCCAAGGAAACGCTCAGAGAGGCAGTTCTCTGAAACGTGTGCTTCCCTGCCTGTGCCACTTGTTACAGGTAGCAAATTTTTCTCTACTGGGGCTAGAGCGATAGCACAGCAGGTAGGGCATTTGCCTTGCACGCAGCCAACATGGCCAACACAGGTTCGATTCCCGAGCACCGCCAGGAGCAATTCCTGAGTGCATGAGCCAGGAGTAACCCCTGAGAATGCCGGGTGTGACCCAAAAAGCAAAAAAAAAATTTTTTTCTCTACATAATTACACTTGGTCAGTCATACAGGTTTGGTACCCACACCATGAAGCAAAATCCCAAACTGGGCTGCAGTCATTTAAAATTCCAGTGAGGTAAAATAAATGTAACCAAGGATAAACACTTAAAACAAAAACTTGTCAAGAAAACTTTGCAAGCTAGTATATAAAATTCGAAGTGAAATATCAACCCTAAGTGAGTACATAGGGCAAAATTATGAACAGCGTTAAGGCTCGGCCCCCACTGTTCTCTCCCATCCCCCATCCAGGCATCAAGCCCACTGAGCTTGCTGCTTTACGTTGGTTTTCTGAGACACGTTTGATGACTGTGGCTGTTACAGGAGGACCCACTTCAAACTCAATATTTGTCTAACACCCAGAAAAGATTTGAGAGCTGGGGCAACCTTGTACAATGAATTGAGCTCTTGCCATGCACAGCCCTTGACCTAGGTTGAATCTTCGGCATGCCACAGGGTCACCAGAGCCTGCCAGGAATGATTCCTGAAGTCAGAGCCAGGAGTAATGAGCCACTTTTCATGTGCTCACTGCCATTTGAGTATTTTTTTTCTAGAAATTTTTCTTCTAGAAACTTTGAGATCAGTCAGGTGTGACCTCCCCACTCCCAGAAATAAAAGTTAAAAATTCACAGATGGGTCCAATCATTTTATATCTATACCTCTCCTTCTGACTTATTTCACTCAGGAGGAAAAACATAATATGAGAATAATACCCAAGGACAGTAGAAACAAGGGCCGAGAGGATTGGTCCTCATTTGCAAGCCTGCTTCAATTGCTGGGGGAGAAGCAGTTGGGATAAAGAAGGAACTACTAAGACAAAGAGTTGGAAATGACCAGATACAAGCAACACATGTTGAGTTTACTGCTAATAGGAAGTACGATGTACATTTTTGAAATTACCAGCAAGACACACTTCAGTTTCATATTTAGTCTATTTATCTGAAGTTACAATAGAGCAGGCTGATCTTTAGTTGAAGCAGGTAGAACACTATTATGACTTTAGTAGATGCATTGCTATTGTTACTTTTCTGTATTAACATATGTTTTCTGGTACTGCATTTGTATAATTATAAATGTAACAATTATATTTCAGTTGAACTAGTTAATCAAAATGATGGGGAAGGTGAGGTTGAGAATGTTTAAGGGTTAAGGCACTTGCCTTGCATGTGTCTGACCAAAGATGTATGCTTCTTTATAGAAGGAGACAAAATAAGAGACTTCTCAGAAAGAGAGGGATAGACATAGAAAGATTGCATTCATCTGGGGGATATAAAGTAACAAAGTATGAGATTAATACCCAAGAATAGCTGAGATCAGCACCAGGAGGATTACTCCATAACTTAGAGGCCAGCCGGGTATCCTAGAGGAAAGGGCAGTTCAGATAGAGAAGGGAGCACCAAATAAAGGATGTTTGGAGGATCCTCACAGGAGGGGAGATGCATGTCGAAAGTAGACTATGGACTGAACATGTTTGCCATTCAATGCCTCTTTTGCAGACCACAACACCCAAAAGGAGAGAGAGAACACAGGGGATTGCCCTGCCACAGAGACAGGGGGGATGGGGGGATGGGGTGGGAGGGATATTATCCATGGTGGTGGAAAATGGGCACTGGTGGAGGGATGGATATCTGATCATTGTATAATCAAACCAAAGCACAAAAAATTGTAAATCTACAACTTTAAAAAAAAATAAAATAAAATAAAGGGAAAAAAAAAAGAACAGATATTAGAATGAAAAAAAAATAAGAGACTTCTACCTCATCCTTCTCTGTTTCTCTACTCATCAATTTACTTGATCACTTGACATCCCGTTACTCATTGACGCCAGTAATGTCTCCATTTGTCCCTGTCACTTCCTAGTGTAGCTCAGTGGTGTCTGCTAGTCCTAGGAACACGAAGAGCCTCAAACTGATCATTCAGGGTCTTGATGAAGAAGTCTGACTGTCTCGTAGGTGGGCAGCTGTCTCATAGGTGGGCAGCCATGCGATCTTTTGACATCCCGTGGTATCCAGTCAGTAATGGCTCTACTCCAGCAGTTGTCTCTAAATCTCATTATGTGTCCAGCCCATCTGATTTTCAATGCCTTGGGAAACAAGACAGCATCCCTGATTCTTGATTGTCAACGGAGGTCTAAACTCCAGATTCTTTCTCTCACTTGAGTGAAGCGTGATACTCTGAGCATAGTTCTTTTGATTCCTCTTTGGGAGACCCGAATAGCATTCTCATCCTGTTATCCTAGGGCCCAGGTCTCTGAGGCATATGTTAATGGAGGAAGAACAGTGGAATCAAAGAGATGTGCTCAGAGCCAGAGGTTCTTTGTCCTCTTAGTTATTTCTTCGATGCTTTTAAAGGCGCTCCAAGACTCTCTCTTCTTCCTGTTCAACTCAGGTGCCAGGTTATTCGTCATGTTGACTTCTCGACCTAGTACACATAACTATTGCATTCAGAGATGTTTGTTCTGTTGAGAGCTAATGGAACGTCAGGAATGAGACATTTCTCATAAACATTGTCTTCATGAGATTCAGCTGTTATTATCTATTATCTGTCTTTATCTGTTGTCATAGATATGTCACTATAACATGTAAATATTCATTCTGCTATTTTATTTTTTAAATTTGCATTCCTCGTGAATAAGACTGTCTAGCTACTTTTCATGTGCTCATTTCCATTTGAGTATTTTTTTTTTCAAGAAATGACTTCTAAAGCTCTTTATCCATTTCTAGATGGGATTTTTGTAAAATATTGTTATATATGTATTCTGTAGTAATTTCTTCTCTAATCTTCATCTTTAAATGTTTTCACTTATACGAAATGATGCTTTTACATTTTCTTGGTTCCTTTAAGACAGAAAGTATTTTAACTTCATTAATAAAGCATATTTTATTTATTTTTACTTTTGGTGTGACCAATAAATTATTTCCTAATTCAAGGTCATGAAGATTTACTGTCATGTTTTCTTATAAAAGCTTTATATTTTGATAAGCTCTTAAATTTAACATTTGATTGATTTTGAGTTAATTTCTAATGTTATATCTATGAGATGAGGTTTCAATTTTATTACTTTCACATAAATATCCAGATGTCTCAGACAAAATTTAGAAAAAATATTTTTATCTACTAATTTGTCTTGGGCTGGAGCAATAGCACAGAAGGTAGGGTATTTCCCTTGCACGTGTCCAACCAGGGTTCGATTCCTCTGCCCCTCAAGGAGAGTCCAGCAAGCTAATAAGAGTATCTCACTTGAATGTCAAAGCCTGGCAAGCTACCCATGACGTACCCAATATGCCAAACACAGTAACAAAAAGTCTCACCATGGAGACATTACTGCTCCCGCTCAAGCAAATCAATGAAGAACAGGAGAACGGTGACAGTGACAGTGACAATATTTTATTATTCATTCACTGTAACATTCACTGCCCTCCCATTGTTAATTTGCTCGAGTGGCCCCAGTAACATTGTGCGACTTGTTACTGTGTTTGGCATATTGAATACGTCATGGACATCATGGGTAGCTTGCCAGGCTTTGCCGTGCGGGCGAGCTACTCTTGGTAGCTTGCTAGGCTCACTGAGAGGGGTGGAGGAATTGAACTTGGTAGGCCATGTTGGCTGTGTGCAAGGCAAATGCCCTACCCACTCTGCTAACGCTCCAACCCTTACAGTTTTTACTGTATTTGGCATATTTTATACGTCGCGGGTAACTTGTCAGGCTTTGCCTCACAGGCAAGATACTTCGGTAGCTTGCCTGGCTCTCTCAGTGGGGCGGAGGAATCGAACCCTGCTCGGCCCGGCTGGCTGTGTGCAAGGCAAATACTCTACATTTTATTATAGTAAAAATATTTATTTTATTATCCACAATAATTGGCAAATGTCACTGTGCATTTATTGTTAGATATATGTTAGATATGTGATAAATTGCATTGATATTGGAATTATCGGAATTAACCAGACAAATCGCTCCACCAACTAAGAATGGCCATGCGCCACCACCCACAGAATTGAGAAAGAGCTATCAATCTGTCAATCCTGTCCGTGTCCGGGCCGGGTGAGGTGTCCTGTGTTGAGTCAAATTAAGACACAGGCTCCACTCCTGGTGGTGCCTTTCTGTCAATTCCTTTAAATTTCAGCTTTGCAACCATACTCCCCCCAGAACCCAAAGACTTTGGTTTCCCGGAAGCTGCCAGGTGGGTCATGGGAATAACTCTGCATTGCCAGTCGGCATCATTTATGGTAGGAACTACGATGGTATCTGATTGGCTTTGAACCTCCGACTTTCGTTCTTGATTAATGAAAACATTCTTGGCAAATGCTTTCACTCTGGTCCGTCTTGCACCGGTCCAAGAATTTCACCTCTAGTGGCCCAATACGAATGCCCCTGGATGTCCCTCTTAATCATGGCCTCAGTTCCGAAAATCAACAAAATAGAACCGTGGTCCTATTCCATTATTCCTAGCTGCAGTATCCAGGCGGCTAGGGCCTGCTTCGAACGCTCTAATTTTTTCAAAGTAAAAAAGTCTCCTGAACCCGTGCCTGGCTGTCCTTGCTGGGGCCCCTTGGAGGGGAGCGGGTTGAATTTTCCTCCCCACCCTGACCAGGGCTCCGGCAGCCGAAGACCTCCAGAACCAGCCACAACAATGCTGAGACCACTCTCCACACGCATGAAGGTACTGGCAGAGGAACAAAGGCATGCGGGTCCCGGGGCTGAGATCTCCAAGCCTGCTCGGATCGGGGCTGAGCATCCTCCACCCAGATCCTCCATCTTCCAGTAGGCGGGGGTCACACCTACCAACTGGTGCCGTATAATCCCATCAATGGCCAAGATCCAGAGACTATAAAACTCAACTCCCAGAAGCGCACGGCAGCATTAACGGCCGCATGGAATCTTATTTTCTCATTCTTGCTTTGGACAACCTGGCAGGCTACCGAATATAACCTGCCCACATGTCAGAGTCTGGCAAACTCCCCGTGGTGTACCCAGTATGCCAAATACCAGTAACAATGATGGGTCTCATTCTCGTAACCCTGAAAGAGCCTTGAATGTGGCACTTTTTAGAATCTCAGGGCTAGGGTGAAGGAGATGTTACTGGTGCCTGCTCGAGGCAATTGACAAACAACAGGATGATCGTGATCATGATTGTGATATTGGGATTAATTCTAGATAAGAACTAAGATTTACAACTCCATAAAATTAAGAAAAACAATTTTATTTACAGTAGTCAAGAATAGATCAATTAGAAATACGCTAAACAAAAGTGCAAATCTTGTTTATTTGAAAATAAAATACCATTTAAGGTACTTAAAATGAATAAGTATTGCAAAGATAGTATATTTATGATTTGAAAGATTCAATGTTCCTAAAATAGCCATATTCTCTAAAGTAATCAATAGATTAGGTTTTTTCATCAAAATTCTAACATTCTCTTTGCAAAAGTTGACAAATCTTTCTAAGATATGGAAATTCAAAATATCTGAAATATAAAAGCACAGCTGGTAGGGCATTTTCTTTGCACGCAGCCAACCCTAGTTTGATTCCTCCATCCCTCTCGGAGAGCCTGGTAAGATACAAGAGTATCCCACCCACACGGCAGAGCCTGGCAAGCTCCCCGTGTTGTATTGGATAAACCAAAAACAGTAACAACAAGTCTCACAATGGAGATGTTACTGGTGCCTCCTCCACCCATATCCTCCATCTTCCAGAATCTAGACAGTTACACCCACCAACTGCCGTGTCACCCCATACATGGCCAAAATCCACCAGAGACTATAAAACTAATCTCTGGAGGAGAGTCTCCTGCCCCCACACCTAGCCGTCCTGTCAGCCCTTGGAGGGGGGAGGGTTGATTTTCCCTCTCGGCTCCGAGCAGATCTCTGGCAGCTGGAAACCTCCAGGACCCAGCCACAGCCATGCTGAGACCACTCTCCATATGCAGGACAGGCCTCACGCATGAAGGAAGCGGCATAGGAACCCAGTTCTACGGGACCCGGGACTGAAATCTCCAAGCCTGCTTGGATTGGGACTGGGCCTCCTCCACCCAGATCCCACACCTTCCAGTACCTAGACAGTTACACCCACCAACTGCCATGTAACCCCATCAATGGCCAAGATCCAGAGACTATAAAACCAAGCTCTAGTTCTTGTTCTCAGAGAAGCCAGCAGGCTACCGACAGTATATTGCCCGCATATATGCCTAATTGGGAACACCTGTAAAGGTGATTAGAGGCTTCCCCAAAAGCCTCCATCCCTCTCAGAGAGCCTGACAAGCTACTGAGAGTATTCCACCCAAACAACAGAACCTGGCAAGCTACCTGTGGCATACTCTATACGCGAAAAATAGTAACAATGATCGTCCTCATTCCCCTGACCCTGAAAGAGCTCCCAGTATGCCATCGAGCTACACTAGCACTTGACAGGGATGAACAGAGGCGTTACTTGTGCCTGCTCCAGCAAATTGATGAACAATGGGGTGATAGTGATAGTGATCATATATATTCACTAGTCTTGTGACCAATGTCTGAAATAGAGTAGATTTGGGAGAATAATTTTTTAATCCATGTAATATCTGGAAAGTTTAAGAATTATACTGAATTCTCCCACAGCCTACTTAAATCACAGAAAATGGTAGTATGGAGAAGTCTACATACTCACCCTATGGACTGAGATACAATACACATCAACAATGCAGAGGGTACATGGAAACCTTTATTTATTTATAGACCACCAGTAAGAGGCAAAGATGTCAATCTGGGGCTACCAGCCAGTGTATTAATTAAGAATAGTCTGGTGGGAAATGTCTACTAAATTATGGAACTTAAAGCTGTCTCCAAGAAAATGGTGTAATAACTGAATTAAATTATAGAAAAGTCAGCTGGTGTTGCAGATAATGAGCTGATCTGTAGAGAGCCCACACTTTTGTCTTCAGAAGTATTTTTCAGTATGTGTATGAATAAAGGAGAAACACAGGAGTATTTAACCAAATTTTCAGGAAATTAGGAAGTATTTCTCAATGTAAACACCCACATTAAATGACAGAGTGCCTGCTCTATAATAAATTTTATGAACTTGATCACATGACTTCCCGTTAATCATCAATTTGCTCGAGCAGGGCCAGTAATGTCTCCATTCATCCCTGTCACATGCTAGTGTAGCCCAAGGGCGTCTGCTCGTTCTAGAAACACAAAGAGCCTCAAACCGATCGTTCAAGGTCTTGACGAAGAAGTCTGACCATTTTGTAGGTGGGCGGCAACACGGTCCCGTGGAATCCAGTCAGTAATGGCTCCAGTCCAGCGGTTGTCTCCAAATCTCATTACGAGTCCAGCCCATCTGATTTTCAATGCCTTGGTAAATGAGACATTGTCCCTGATTCTTGACCATCAACAGAGGTCAGAACTCCAGATTCTTTCTCCCATTTGAGTGAAATGTGATACTCCAAGCATAGCTCTTTCAATTCCTCTTTGGGAGATCCTAATAGAGTTGTGATACTGTTTTCATAGGGCCCAGGTCTCTGAGGCGTATGTTAATGGAGGAAGAACAGTGGAATTGAAGAGATAAGCCCAGAGCCGGAGGTTCTTTGTCCTCTTAGATGCACTTAAAGGCGTTCCAAGCCTCTCTCTTCCTCCTGCGCAACTCAAGTGACGGGTCATTCGTCATGTTGACTTCTTGACCTAGGTACACATAACTGTTGCATTCAGAGATGTTTGTTCTGTTGAGAGCGAATGGAATGTCAGGAGATTGTTTCTCATAAACATTGTCTTCGTGATATTCAGCTGTTGTCTGATCTTTCCACACTCATGGTCGAAGTCATTTGTGCTACTTGGCTAATGTTTGGTGTTATTAGAACGATGTCATCAGCAAAGTGGAGGTGGTGTATTTGCTGACCATCTATCTTCACTCCCATTTCTTCCCATTCCAGTTGTCGCATGACATTCTCACAGGGTAGCACTGAAGAGTTTTGGTGAAATGGTATCACCCTGCTGAACCCCTCTCTTGCCATGGATGATCACTTCTTTGTAGAATGGTGAGATCCTGGTAGTGAATCCATAGTACAGCTCACGAAGGATCCTGATGTATTGAGTATGAATGCCCTGACTGGCTAGGGCTTTGATGACCGCTTCAGTCTCAACAGAACCAAAGGCCTTCTTTATATCAATGAACATTAGAGTGGCATCTTGAACTTCTGAGAAATCTCAATGAGCTTGGTTAACGTGTGGATATCATTGATTATGCTGAATCCTTTGCGGAACCCAGCTGGCTCGCATGGTTGTCCTTCATCTAGTGTTTTGCCAATCGTATTCAGGATGACACGAGTGAACAACTTGTAGATGACAGACAGTAGGCAGATCAGTTGATATTTGCCAATATCGTGGATGTCTCCCTTCTTGTACAGTAGTACAGTCCTGTTGGTTTTCCATTGGGATGGAAACTTGCATTCCGACAGGTAGCACATAAAGAGCTGAGCCAGTGTATTGATGAGTCCTGACGGCAGGTTCTTCAGGTGTTCAGGTCTGACCTTGTCTGGGCCAGGTGCTGTTCGTTTCTTTACTGACGAAATGGTGTATCAGATTTCAGAAGGGAGAATGCTGGAAACGACATATCCATCCTGTGGAATTTGATATGTGGGCAGGTGGACATGGCTATCAAAGAGATCTGAATAGAAGTCATAGATGATCTTCTTCAATGCCCTTCTGGAGGATGTGATAGATCCATTAGGACATTGGAGGGCAGTCATCTTGGTCTTATATCTGGCGAAGGACAGGCAGGCATTACGAATGCTTTGTCAGCTTCTTCAGCATCTACCAGCAATGCTGCTCTATTCTCTTTGAGGTCTTCCTTTATTGCACCTCTGCACTGCTTTCTGAGCTCAGACGTTTGCTTGTGGTTGCCTGAGGCATGCACCAAACCACGTTGGCGAATAAGCTCAAGAGTTTTCGAAGACAGGAATTTTTTGTGGCCATCTCTCTCTTGGCGTTCCTCTCACAATCATGGAGGTGCTGACCCAGTCGATCGTATTCCATGTCAATATTGTCAATGATGGCATCTTCCCATGTTGCAGCAATAGTGCCAAAGAGCTCCCAGTTGGTGGTCACTCTGGGAGTTTTCTTCTTAAACTTTGCAGCCCTTTCTCCCTGCTTCGTGTAGTAGAATTTTGCATGAAGGAGACAGTGGTCCAATCCCGTTTGGAATTTTGGGGCAATAGTGACATCAGTCAGGCAAAACCATCAATTGAATATGATGTGGTCAGTTTCATTGTGGAACCATCCACCAGGAGACTCCCATGTCCAACATTTAGATTCGGCCTTCTGGAATTGTGAGTTACCATGGATGGTCTTGGTGACATGATGAACTCAGACAGTCTCTCACCCTGTTCGTTTCATTCTAGGCCATGGGTCCCGATGTGGAGTTCTTCGACTTATCTTCTCGGTCCTATCTTGGCATTAAAATCACTGACAATGATCTTGTAGAAGGTGTGGTCTTCTTTATAGAACTTCTCTAGCTCCATATAGAAATTCTCAATTTCTCCTTCATCATAATTGGATGTTGGTGCATAGGCAACAAAGATAGAAACTGCCGGCAGTGAGCCACATCTATTCAAGTGTAATCATCCGATTCGGGTTGTTAGTCATTCGAATGAATCAATGCTCATGGTTAAGTTCGTGTTGACAAGGACACTGATGCCTCCGACACCTCTTTTGTCTCATGTTCTGAGGAACAGTTCTTCTCCAGTGTTGAAAACGGCCTGATGTGATTGATGCCTTCTTGTATCGGTCAGACCAATGATGTCGTACTTGATCTTTCAAGCTTGTACTATCAGGTACTCAATGGATGCATCTGATGCCAGTGTACGTGCATTGAAAGTACAGACAATCATTTTTATCTTTCTTCATTTTAGCAGCCTAGTTCGGCCTTGAGATTTTATCAGCCGCTCCTTCCCCATCCTTCTCAACGCTGCCATATTGGTGACTCCTTCAGGGTCAGGGAAATGAGACCCATTATAATTACTGGTTTTGGCATATCAAATACAGAACAGATAGCTTGCCAGGCTAAATGTTATGAATAATCAATTTATAAATTGATAAATGGCTTAATGATGGCATGATAATATTTTCTTTAAAGAAAGGAAACAATAGCCTCTTAGCACATGAGTCCTACCTCCAACTGTATGTGTGCTTTCATTACATTCCAGGAATTTTAAACTAACTCTACTAGAATCTTTGGTTTTCAGCAGCTGACTTTCAAACAGGGACCAGTCCTCACCTGTGAAATGGTTAGAAACCTTGGAACCAGGGTTATAAAACTAAAAGAGTGGAACTTTGCTTGCATGCAACTGGTGCTGTTCTGAATAAGGCATTGATATTTCCTAGCACCAAATATAGTCCCCCAAGTACCACCAGGAGTGACACCTGAGCACCAAGCCAAGAGTCTGAGCACAGAGCTCTGAGCACTGCTCACTGTGGTTTTACATACCCTGCACCCCTCAAAAGAAAGTTTGAGAACATACAGCTTGTCATTTCACTCTTGCTTATGATCTACTGAACAAAGAATGTGCCCAATGCGCTTTCTAGCTTCTGCCCAGTTTCTTAACCTTTCTCCTCTACTCTCAGTTTTCACTTCCTTGAAAAAGCCTTTCCTGACATCTTAAGTTTGGATTAGTGAATGCTGTGTTCTCCCAGAGTGTTCCCTGTTTATCACCATCTTGATGATGGCACCATTTTGTTGCTGTATCACGAAGCATGTGAGCACATGAGGACTATGAAGTTCTGTATCTCCATTGTCTATAAAAAAATCAGAACATATGAAGTGTCAGATTATATCAATAGCACAGCGGGTAGGGCATTCGCCTTACAAGCGGCCAACATGGCCAACCCGAGTTCGATTCCTCCGGCCCTCTCGGAGAGCCCGGCAAGCTACCGATATGCCAGACACAGTAACAATATCAATAGCCATATATAATTATATATATATATGTGTACCTGCAAATAGTGAAACCTGAATGAATGGAAATATCCAGAAGGAATCCACAGTTTTATGGGAATTACCTGGAATCCATGTTTGGTTCTCCTGCCCTTTAATTTTCCTGCTTCTCTTCTTCCTCAACTGAATTTCTAGGTTTTGCTACTCTCTCTTCTATTTTTTTCTTTAATTTTTATTGCTTGGGTCTATTGTCAAAGACAGTTCTTGTTCAAAACATCTTGAACTAGTCTCTGAACATATAAAGTCATAAAACCATATAATTGATATCTAAAACCATTAGAATATACCCTGAAGAGGGATGTAAATCATGTTTCCAGAACCCACTCACCACCACAAAACCCCTCTCCCCCGCCCGTCACTGCACTACATCAACCAGGGTTAAAATAATAACATGCTATTGAAGCAATCAAAATTTTGACTCTAGATACAGTAGTATTTCAAATTTTAAAAATAGACATTGAATATTTTCCCAAAAACCTATTATTTTACTAGAGTTGACACATGAACATATAGACTCATATCTCAAGTTCTACAAAAGGAATGAAACTTAAAAAGACACATGTAGAGTTTGTTCCTTATTCTTGGCATGTTGAGCATGTACAATAAATTATTTCCTTTCTCTACCCACCCCATTTCCAACAGATACGCACTAAGGTCCTAAGTTAAATGCCCGACTGATATAGAAGCTTATTTTTAGTAAGCACATGGTTGATCATCACATCGGATCATTTATCAATTTTTCAAAGGACACATAGAAAAAAAAAACAAAAATAAACTGACTTCCTGTGGTTTTTTTCCTACTTTTAGAAGGGTTATTTAAATCCAAACTAAGAAATTATGACATACTCTGGGGATTGGTCCTGGTTATCCCTCAATATCTGTACCTCCCTTTCGCATGTCAGTGCGGTTCTTTGACACCGCCATATTTTGCTCAAAGACTTGAGTATTTTCCAAAACCCTGCAACCCATTTCCCCTATAAATTATTCTTATTAATGTTTCTTTGTAAAAAATGCCTACACGTTGCATTTCTTTTAGTGCAGGGGGGCAATTTCAATATTTCAAAGACCCCTATAAATCAAGCATAGTGTTGTAAAAACGAGGCAATTTGGCTAGAAAAGCAAAGCCATGGTTCCTGTCTGACATTTGCATCAGACAGTCAGCCAAGCTTCTGAGTGCATTAGTCCATGGAAACAAGAGTCCTCTTATGATAAACAAGCGCTCTGGGAGACAGGGAATTATCACAAAGAGGATTATTTATGCTGGTTCGGGAAACAAGAAAAGGGGGGAAATGTAATCCCCTTCAGATCTTGAGGCCGCTGATCAAATAAAAATTTCAAAGTAAAATTTTTGAAAATTGGCTCTGGGGGTGCTTATGGTTTTACTGAGAAAAGAAGTGAGCAGAGGGTCCTGGGAACGGTAGAATATTGACGAACAGAAAGATTCATGTTGAATGCTTTTGAGGCAGGATTTTGACTGTCTTAAATATCAGATGCTACTTTATTATAAATACTTCATACTGCATTTACTTCATTAAAAACTTCATTGGAAGTAAAATCTCTGTGTAAAAAAGAAAGACTAACCAACGATCCTATAGAAAGTACACTTCTTTTGATATACAAATAAAAACGATTCTCAAAATACACCCAAATATGCCCATTTGTGAAGTTTGTACTTCTGATTTTCAGGTCACAAACACACCTGAGATTGAATTACAAAATCCTAACATTCAAAATTATCTCTAAACCTAGAAGTCTAATCAAAACTTAATATCTTCTACATTTTAACATGGTTCAAAAAATTGCTAATGTGAATTTTTCCCTTATGTTCTTTTAGGACAACATAAATTTTAAATATATTCATAGATTAAATCATTTTTTACTTTCATCATGAACACATAAAACAATTTGTTATTAGAAAACAGGGGGAATGATTTTTAAAATAGTTTGTATGCAGTAGAATAAAATTTAACCATAGTGTCTGTGATCACCTGCAACCCATTTCATTATTTGGAAAAGTCAAAACCATCTTTAAAATTACAAAAAACAAATATTATGACATATCAGAATTACAGTGTGCTGGCTGCAGCTCCAAACTTCATCTGTGTGATTTTAAAGTCCAATATCACTGGAAAATATATCTAAGCTCTTTGTGCTAAAGTTTTCCACTTTAATAGAAGTAATAACTGTTTATTATCTAGGTAGTCACTATTTTCTACTGTCTCATTTCAGTACAATGCCAGTAACCTATTAGCCATTCAACAAAATTATTAGACAATATTATTTGAGATAACTGCTTAAATTATTTGTCAACCTTAATCTAATTCCAGTTACATTGAATGAACAATAAGATAGATTCAAATGAGATAAACAATCAAAATCAACACTTGTCTACCATGGGTTTTCAAAGTTACGTTCATCAGTAGAATTCAAGGGTGCCCAAGAAAGGGAAACCTCTGTTCAGCCACCGTAAGACAGATGAGCAAACTGCATTGTGTGAGATCAGAGGTACTCTCTAGAGTGATGACTAGCCTGCAGAAACTCTCGGGTACATTTCAGAGCTAGTCAACAATGTTCCACAAACTCAAATGAAAATAATCAGTTATTCCAGCAACAAAATGGGTCTATTAGAAAAAAAACCAAAAAAATTTAAAAAGTGCTTTAGAAAGTGTACTCTCACGGTAAGGCATAAATGTACTTTTTCTGAATCAAAGACATTGCTCCTTTGTATAATATTTAGCAGGGCTAGTAGTAGTAGGAGCGACTCCTTCACTCTACAGGAGTTAGGAAGAAACATCATCCCCCATCAGAAAAGCAACTTACATGTAGTTTGGTTCTACAGTTTATAAATTGTGCAGAAAATATCTTCTATTCTCTAATTCAACTCAGTTAATTATGTAGGTTGTTCACAAACTTAATACCAAGTGAACAACCTACCCATTAAGCAGATGTTTTAATTACTTAGCACCAAATAAGTCTAGTATCTAATTTTCATCAGATTGGTCACCTGCTGCAGTGTTATTATGTAAGGATTCACATTTGGCTACTCTTTCACTCTGCAGCTCTGAAATTTTTAATTCTGGGTCATATCCTAAAGGATGTTCTGAATAAAGAATGTGGCAAATTAACAATGGATCTGTTATCAATACAAGAGCATTATGATGCTAAAGAGGACATTTTGTCCAGCTGTCATGAAAACAATCAAAATTAGTGAAAAAATTTTAGCTCGTTGTAAACAATTGAAACTTCTCAGAGAATGACTGTAATGCTTCAATTAGGTGACTACTTGTAACAATACTGACTTTTAAAAACTAATATGAAATACTAAGTGATTGTTTTGGGAGTATCAATCAATATGGATGAAAAATTAGAAGGAATAAGTGATGATTATTATCAAACATTGAAGATAAAGAAGATTGAAGACAACCGTATATTGACGAACCAGAAGGGGAATGGAAAAATGCAAGTAAATCATAGTCAGTTCATAGACAGAATTTACTTTTTGCTTGTTAGTAAAGAAATAGAAAGGAAGGTAGATTATGCAAAAGACTAAGAATAATTCCCAAATAGTCTACTTTCAGCATGCAACTCATAACATGAGTGAATCCTCCAAATATCCTTTACTCGGTGTTCCCTTCTCTATCTGAGATGCCTTTTCCCCCAGCATGTGCTTCCAGCTTCCAAGCCGTGGAGCAGACCTCCTGGTACTTATCTCAACTATTCTTGGGGGTTCGTCTCCCATTCTGTTACTTTATTTCCCCAGATCAGTGCAGTCTATCAATGTCTGTCCCTCTCTTTCTGGCTCATTTCACTTAGCATGATACTTTCCATGTAGAACCACTTGCATGTAAATTTTATGACTTCATCTTTTCTAACAGCTGTATAGTATTCCATTGTATAGATGTACCAAAGTTTCTTTAACCAGTCATCTGTTCTCGGGCACTCGGGTTTTTTTCCAGATTTTGGCTATTGTGAACAGAGCAGCAATGAACATACAATTGCAGATGTCATTTCAACTGTATGGATACGATGGCCACTCAATACCTCTATAGCAAACCACAACACCCTAAAGGAAAGAGAGAGCAAAATGGAATGACCTGCCACAAAGGCAGGGTGGGGCAGGGGGATAGGGTGGGGGGAAGGCTACTGGGATCATTGGTGGTGAAGAATGGGCACTGGTGGAGGGATAGGTACTCTATCATTGTATAACTGAAACCCAAGCATGAAAGTTTGTAAGTCTACAACTGTACCTCATGGTGTTTCACTTAAAATAATAATAATAATAATAATAATAATAATAATAATAATTCCCAAATATCCTTCCTAAAGCCTGTTTCTGTGCTCCATTTTTCATTTCAGCATCCAACTCCTCATGACCCTACTTACAAATATGATCTTTTGCACAACAAATTGTGGACTGTCTATAAGAGTCATTATATCTCCATCAAAAAAAGTTTTGTCCTTCATTCTCTACTAACAAAATTTGAATTGTCATTTGTCAATCTGAGCACGGTGGATATGGTCCAGTTCTCACCCTTATTTCCCATATACACACACAGGAACACACACACACAATCTTATACTCTCTCTCTCCCTCTCTCTCTCTCTCTCTCTCTCTCTCTCTCTCTCTCTCTCTCTCTCACACACACACACAGACACACACACTAGTGTTTAGGGAGGAGCATAGCATATTAAGGACTGAACTGTTTCCTCTAAAATATCACTTCACTTGTGTCACTTGTCATCCCATTGCTCATCGATTTTCTCAAGTGGGAACCAGTAATGCCTCCATTTGTTCCTGTCATGGGCTAGTGTAGCCCAGTGGCATCTGCTCACTCCAGGAACATGAAGAGCATCAAACTTTTCATTTAGGGTCTTTTTAAAAATATTTTTATTTTTTGTAATGGATCCCCGTTCATTCAGGGTCTTGACGTGAAGTTTGACCATCTCGTAGGTGGGTGGCCAGGTGTTCTTTTTGACAAATCCATTTAGTAACAGCAGTCATATCCACATCGCATTTTGTGTCCGGCCCATCTGATTTTCGACCCCAAAACAATATTTACTTTAAATTCATATGGAAACTCTAATCCCTAAATGTGACTATATTTCAGAATTTAACCTTTAAATGAAGTCTTAAGAAAAAAAAATGAGATATTTCTCACTTTTCTCCCGTAGTGCACACATAGTGTAAGACCCTAAGAGAGGAAGCCACAAGAAGGGATTATCTGTGTCAAAGAGAGACTTCTCACCAAACACCAAATAAATGGGTGAAGAGAGTTATATATCACACATCCAATAAGGGCTTACTAAATAAAATATATTTAAAAATTCATACACTTAACATTAAGAAAGCAAAAAAATCCCAAGCAAAAAGTGGATAGATCAGAATCGACAACACCTATCCAAAGGGGGCACACAGAGGCTCAAGAAGCATGGGGGGAAATGGTCATTATCAAATGTTATTAAGAAAATAATGAAAGCCACAGTGACATGCCATCACCCATTCTTGATATCAGATTATGTCAAAAGACTAGGAATAAGTATTGGCAATGTTGTGAAGAAAAGAAATCCTCATATACTGCTGATATAAACATTATTTGGTGCAATATTTTAGAAAATAGCATGGACTCACACTCAGAATATATAGAATAAATAGATCATATAAAACTACCATATGTTCCAGTAGTCCCACCACTGAGTATATATTCAAAGTATATGAAACCATTAACTTGAAGAATGATATATACATACTGAATAATTATTGCAGTGTTTCACAATACCTATTTATCTATTGATGATCATGTACAAAGATGTATTAGGCCAGAGAGAGAGAGATAGTACAGTAGGTAGGGCATTTGCTTTGCATACAGCCAACATGGGTTTGATCCCTGACAACATTTTGGTACTTCAAGCACAACCAGGACTGATGCTTCAGCACAGAACCAGGAATAAGCCCTGAGCACCAGGGAGTAAACAAAAGCAAAAGAAGATATAGATATACAAATTGGAGTACTATTCCACTATCAGATTAAATTTTTCCAGTTAGAGCAAAGTGGAAGAAGCTCAAGAAGCTTATAAAAGATAAAAATGAAGGAGAAAGATAAATATTTGGTCATTTCACTTCTGAGATGTATGAAAAACAAAGCAAATTGATGAACAAAAATGAGATCGTGGAAACTGACAATGGAACCAAGGAAAAGGAGATAGAGACTTGGAGAAAAGATGGAGAGTGGTAACATGGATGGTGATGTTCTATTTCTTTTTTTTATATATAAAATAACATATTGTTGACTCAAAACATTTATTGCCCAAATTTAGGATGGCATTTAGGAAAAAATGGATCTTCATGAAAATTTCTCCTTCTTAAGAAAGGCATTAAGTGGTTTCTACCACACATGTTTTCTTTTTGCACTGATGAATCATATTCCCCACTCTTCGTATTGTCAATAGTATTAAAGAATTTTCCCTTTAACCTAACTTTTCTTATTTTCCTTGAGATAAACCTCAGGAGTCATTGTGTAAGCAGCTCTTCCAATATGTTCCCAAATATATTTATTTATCCAGAGCAATTTTTAAACAATTTTATGGCTCATGGACATCTGACCTCAGAAGTTTTGTCAAATTGATAGGACCTGTCCAATCTCTTTGCTCCTACATTTTTTATCATCTTGTCATCCCCATATTTTCAGGGTTGAATTTGTTTTACGTGTAAATTTATATCACTTGTGTTCCCAGGATTGTTCTCTTAAACTGAAAATTGAACCAAAGCTGGGGGCTGAAAACAAATGGATATTTCAACCACCTAGGATGGAGAAAAGCATCTTTGCAACCTATATAACCTAATAATACAAAACAAATTGGGATGACCCCCTCCCTGAAGGCTTACCTCTGGTAACTATTTTCAATTATTTAATTTTCTTCTTGTTATGCCATGTCCCACAAGATTGCCTGAAAATAACAAGCTTTACAAAGACACATAAACACTACAGCTATCTATTTTCTGATGGGTTGCAAAACGTTTAGTAGCCTTCTCTTTTTTAGCTGAGAAATTCGGTGTCTTGGTAACGTGATACCTAGACTGTAATCTTCCTTACACCTTGATCTGTGCACAAAATAACTTTTGACAAGTACTCTTCTGGGTCTGAATTTCAACCACCTTATCCACTGAATGTAGACAATAAGATCTCCCTGAGAGAAAGATTACAATAAAATGCAAGTGATACAGATGACTAATTATTCACAAGTAGCCTCCTTCCCTTCCTTTTCCTCAGTAATTGAGTCTCTGGGCTTCAGCTGAGCAGTCTCTTGGTAAAAGACTAAATATTCCAGATACCCTTTCAACAGTTTAAGATCCCATGACTAAATTCTCACCAGCAAACTGTGAAGAGAGAGAGCTGTGTTCAACAAATTTGTGACCTTCTTAAAAGGAAGTTTCTGTTCTCTCCCCTCATTCCCATGCACTGGGATGTGTGCATTGGAGTGGTAAACCAACTTTGTCACGTCGTCAAGGAAATGTCTCCATACCCTGGGGGATGATGGAGGAATAAGACAAAAGGAATACAGGCGCCTAAACTGAAACCCTGACTTACTTACTTTAGAAATATTTCGAAGGAGAAAGAAAAGTCCCTTCTTTCTTATTGAAATTTGAGTTAAAATCCCCAATAATCTCATGAATAAAGCCTGCAGCATAGATACCTTAGACAGCTGAAGCAGTATACCTTTCATTTGGAGTGCTGTAAGAGGCTAAAGCAAAGATGAGGCTACAAGTTCTATTCCTGATGCCACTACAGGTACCCAGCACGAGATCTGCTCCTTGAACCTGGCAGCCTGCTTCTGTGACCTCTGACACTGAATTTAAAATGTGAGTGTCACATCCAAATGTAGTGGTGACCCTGCCTGTCACATCAGCAGAGAAAAGGAGAGAGAGGGAAAATAGGATTTTTTAAAAAATATCTTCCTCCCTTTTTGTAGGAAGAGTGATCCTGAACATATACAAGAGACTACTGAAGTCTCCATTAAGATTCTCAAACCCAGGTGTTCCTTGAATATTAGGGTCTCATTACAACCCAGGGTAAGATCCTAAACTGAATAACTCACCAGGTTCTACACATGGATTGCTTTTAAGGAATAACTATGCAATTTTATAGATCAGGGACCTAGGATGCAAAACACATTCGTGATCACTTTGAAAACATTTTAATTTAATTATACACACAAAAACACAGAGATATGTCACTCCAATAGCAACAATGAAACAACTGAAGTTTATATTGTTTAGGGCCAAAAAGACAGTACATTGGGTAAAGTACTCACCTTGCACTCAGCCAACACAGGTCCAATCCTTGATGCCCCATGTGGTCCCCCAAGCCCCACCAGGAGTGATCCCTGAGTAAAGAGCCTGGGTTAAGCCCTGAGCACCAACATTTGTAGACCCCCCCCAAAAAAATAACAAAAAACTGTACATTGTTTTAATGGCCATGAAGAGGTATATTAGGTTGCATGTGTTGAAAGAAGCCCCCACACTAAAAATAAAGTAAAAATATTCAATAAGCATATGTTCTTATTGCTTATTGAACAATGCTAAGTTTTTCTATGCCAACTTGCCTGGCTATGATGTTTAAATTGAGTATCATTTCTGACTGCTTGTAAGGCTTTTTCTGGAGATTTCATAGAATCAGTGAAGCACATTGCCCTACCCACTGTGGAGCACAGCATCCAATCTCTGAGGGGGCTTGCATAGAACGGAAGACAGAGCCAGGAGGAATGTACCCCATTTTTTTCTGTCTCACTTGTCATCTTCTCCAGGCCTCAAACAGGGATTTACACTGTTAATTCCTTAGTGATTTTCCATTCTTCAGATTTGAATTGAGTTGTACCACCAGTTTCTTGGGTCTTCAACATTTGGATAACAGATGGGATTTCTCAGCCTCCATGACAACCAGTTTCTACAATTCCCCAAAAAAGAATATCCTATTGGATGGGCTGGAGAATTAACATAGAGGTAGGATGTTTGCTTTGCATGCAGCAGACCCGGGTTCAGTCCCCAAGCCAGGAGTGATCCCTGAGTAAAGAGCCTGGGTTAAGCCACATTCCATGTGATCCTCTGAACCTCACCAGAAATAATCCCTGAACAGAAAGCTAGGAGTGACCCCTGAGCAAAACTGGGTGTGGCAAAAACACCCACAAATATTCTACTGAACAAATACAATATAATATTGTATATCTATGTGTATATATGTGTATATACATAATCCACAATAAATATATGCATATATACACACATAGATATGCATACAAGTATATACTATACACACAACCTATGTGTGTATATATATACATATATATATACATACATGCATACACAATATTGTATTTCTCCAATGGAGTACTTGTTATAGTGAAGTGAAACCTTAGCATGGAGCCAGGAGAAAGCCCTAATCCCCCAAACAAAAAATATATATGAATATATCTATATATGCATTGATGTTGTGTATTGTGTATGTGTTGCATATATTTGCATATATTTTGTATATATATATATATGTATCACGATCACAATCATCCTGTTGTTCATCGATTGCCTCGAGCAGGCACCAGTAACTTCTCCTTCTTTCTAGCCCTGAGATTTTAAAAGAGCCACTTCAATGCTCTTTCAGGGTTAAGAGAATGAGACCCATCATTTTACTGGTATTTGGCATATTGAGTACAATACGGGAAATTTGCCAGACTCTGCCATGAGGGCAGGATACTTTCGGTAGCCTGCCAGGTTCTCCAAAGGAAAAAAGAGATAATAAGATGTCGCACGGCTGCAAATGTGGCCACGCACTACTGGGAGCTGGGTTTTATACTCTCTGCGTCTTGGCTGTTGTTGGGTACAAACTGGCACTGGTGGCAGCTGGTGGGTGTGATGTTAACCTACTGGAACATGGGGGGGTCTGGGTGGAGAAGGCCCAGTCCCAATCCGAGCAGGCTTGGAGATATCAGCCCCCGGACCTGCATGCCTGGGTTCCTCTGCTAGTTTTTTCATGCATGAGGCTTGTCCGGACGTGTGGAGAGTGGTCCCAGCATGGCCGTGGCTGGCTCCAGAGGTCCTCAGCTGCTGGGGCTCTGCTTGGGGTGGTGGGAGGGAAACTCAACCCACACCCCCTCGAAGGGGCCCCAGTGAGGACAGCCAGGCATGGGGGCAGAAGACTCTGTGTATATATGTGTATATGTTTTGTATAAGCTAGCGATAGCACAGTGGTAGGGCATTTGTCCTGCACAGAGCCAATATGGCCAACCCGAATTCGATTGCTCCGCCCCTCTCAGAGAGCCCGGCAAGCTACCGAGAGTATCTCGCCCGCACGGCAGAGGCTGGCAAGCTACCTGTGATGTATTTGATATGCCAAACACAGTAACAACAAAAGTCTCCAATGGAGACGTTACTGGGCCCGCTTGAGCAAATCGATGAACAATGGGAGGACAGTGACAGTGACAGATATGTATACATATGTTTTGTTTGTTTAGGGGCCACAGCCAGTGGGCCGCTCCCAGGAATAACTACAATAAGCACAGAGCTTATTCCTGCCTCTGTGCTCAGGGATCCTCCTGACAGTACATAGGAGGCCAAGCACAGCGTTGTGGAATGACCCCAGACTAGCTGCATATTCAGCAAGCACCTTATCTACTTTACTCTCTGTAGCCCAATGCCCTTTTCGTATGCTATATTATATATAATATGTAAAAATGTATTTAAAGCTATTAGGATAAATATTTTACATTTTTAGAGATTTAATGCATATAATAACTACATAAGGTATATGCATTCTACTTTATAGAGAATGACACAGGTATTTGGAAACTAGCTCCATTTTTCTGAAGAATGCTGACTGGAAAGTACATAAATACAAAATCTTCACCAAAGCAGTGGTCAGCTAGAGAAGACAAACACTTGATGTCTCCAGCTTTTCTGCTGTGATCTGGTTAACCTTTAGGTATCACTTCAAGCACTACTAAGAAGCTTTTTCTCTTTTCTCTGTCTGAATTCTTTTTTTTTCTTTTTGGGTCACACCTGGCAATGCTCAGGGGTTACTCCTGGCTCATGTACTCAGTAATCACTCCTGGCAGTGCTCAGGGGACCATATGGGATGTTGGGAATCAAACCCGGGTTGGCCGCATGCAAGGCAAACACCCTACCCACTGTGCTATATTGCTCCAGCCCTGACTCTGAATTCTTCCTCGTGCCATATTTTCACATAATGGATTGTGACACTTTTACATCTTATTATGTGTCT
This sequence comes from Sorex fumeus, assembly GCF_029834395.1. NCBI lineage: Eukaryota > Metazoa > Chordata > Mammalia > Eulipotyphla > Soricidae > Sorex > Sorex fumeus. The sequence continues at coordinate 2,913,494 of NW_026606134.1, read as the reverse complement.
GAAAATTTCTCAGTATTCTTAAAATGAAAAACAACCTCTTTCCTAACCTTCTTTCAGGCCATGGATGGGTGTTCAACAACAATTTTCAATATTTCAAATATTGAAAATTTTCAAATTTTCAAATTTCAAAACTTTCAAATATTAAATTATCAAATAAATATCTTATGAGACTATTCTACAAGGACTCTACAGTGTTCCAAAGATGTTGCTAATTATCTCATATGTTCTTATATACAAAAGATAAATAAGAGTTTTAATACACAAGTATAAAATTCAGTTTTAAATAAATCACCTATTCAAGACTGCTTAGCCAGTAAGAATCAAAAATTTGACTGAAGGTTTATATGATGTTGCACAGGAACATATGAACAACCTTGTGTCACTTCCTGCGTATTGAAGTCAAGAACCAGCTAGAATTGCTAAGCTTTAACTCAGTTTCTCTCATTAAGTTTGGCAGAGGAGGTGAAAAAACAGTGACATAGATCATCATCTCAAGACTCCACAACACATATTTTAGTCAAAGGAAGGCCAAGAATGCCCATGTGAATGTCATTACATGTGTGAGAGTATGTATGTTATCTACATGCAGAAAATGATCACCCCTCCAGGACAAATTAGATAAATAGCCCCTAGTCATTTTACTAATTGCGTCAGAATGATTCCTAAAGGCATCAAATGATCTTCTGTAAGATAGTGTCATAAAAGTCTACTATCTCCATAATTATATTTATTCCAGACTTGACTAGGATGATGAACTACCTATTCAGAAAAACTGTCTGGTAAAGAAAAGGCAATTGACTATGACTATGACTTAGCCTCTATGATGAAAAACATGACTCTCTTTATCATGCCATTCAAAGATAAGTCAATAAAGGAAACACTGCTGAAGTATTTGATTATACTTGATTTATTCAACCCAACTTAGTGTATCAGTAAAATTTGCTCTCACATTAGGCAAAATTACTATAGGTGTTGGATGAGCACTGTCAAATACATTACAGACTAACTGAAAGGTCATAAAACAAAGAGTAATCACAATTGCTTGGCATTTAGATGAAAATGCTCTAAGTAGAAGAGTTTATGAAACAGAAATAATCCCAAAGTGATGGCTCTGACAGATATTTCCATAAACCTAAATACCACAAATTGCAACTCTCTTGTCCATGGAAAGAAAAAACTGAACTGTTAAAAAAACGAATTGAGGAGTTCTCTTTCACCCATGTTTGTAAAAAATATCTGACTAGTTTCACAATTCATTTATATACGTGTGTGTTCGTGTGTGTGTATGTGTGTGTGTGTATCCACCTTGTGGAAAGAATTAGAAATGATTCTAATGCTTATCAAGGACTGGAGCAAGAACTCAAGAGGCTGAGCCTTTGCCCTGAATGCAAGAAGCCTAAGTTTCATCCTCAGCACAGCAGATTCTCCCAGTCACTGATAGGAATGCCTCTGAACACAGACCCAGGGGTGACCCTGAGTACTGCTGAATGTGCACCCCCCAAAATAAATATTTCATAAGAAAGTTTTTAGTTGGTGTTTAGTTGGTGCCTAGTGTGAGTCAAGTTTTGAATGTCCATGATTTCTCTTTAAAAACGGCAGAATAGGGTCAGAGCGATAATGCAGTGGCTAGGACACAGGCCTGGCATGTGGCTGACCCCTATTTGATCCCTGGTAGCACGTCTAGTGCCAGGAGTTATACCAGGACTGACACCTGAGCATAGAACCAGGAGTAAAGCCTGAGCACCACTGGGTGTGTCCTAGAAACAATAAACAAAAGAAAGAACAAACCAAATAATGTCAGCTGCTTCTCATGAAAAAGTCATAAAACTTTACTGTTCCTTTTTGACTTTCTAATATCTTTGGTCTAAACATTAATTATACTAATCAATTGATGCTATGCATTTACATTATGATGACCTTAGTTTCACAACAGCGGCAAGAAACTGGAATACCAAGAGCCTGGGTCTCAGCCTTTAGGAGACCAGAAGTCAAGATCCGTTCCACTGGTTTCTGCTATGTTGCTTGCAGCTAGTGTGCTCAACCCTGCACTTCAGTTCCTTCATAATTAAACAGAAGATCATTCTACCTTTGCAAATAGTTATAAGAATAAAAGGTAATGAACTCAATTTGCCTATCGCCTATTGCCCTTCCTTGCAAAATGAAAATTCTCATCCAACGGTAGCTGTTATTGTTAAGAAAATTACATTGCCCTTAGAGATCACTGCTTCCATTTTCAAATTCCAATGGTTTTACAGAAGCTATTTATGTTTTTAATGAAAAATTCTGATGGTATGTTTATAATCTTCTATGATTCAAAGCAGGTACATTCGTAATCCTGCAGCCTTAACAAAGTTATATCCCTAAACTCCTGAGCAAGTTTTTTTCCTATATTACATTTTTATGCTGCCCTATTGATTGGAGACACCAGATGTTTGAAGAGTGAAGGGGTCAGTCAAACTACTGTTCAATGTCAGACATAGTAAATTACTTATGCTATTCAAATGTGTTCTTAATATTTACAAGAGTTTTGCATAGTTGGTGCTTGCTGAAAAACCAAAGATAAAAATATTTGAGATACTACAGCTTTGATTTATAGCTTTGTATGAGATTAATTTAAAAATAATGTCTATTTTCACACTTGAAAATGTTAACTTGTTTTGGTTTCAGGTTTATTATTCATTTTTAAAAGATCATCCTATTCTATATAAATTTCCATCTGTCTTTAATCTAATTAAAGCAATTAACATTTACTAAGGAACTACTGTAGACTTAGCACTGAGAATAAAAATACAAAAATCATATATTTTTTGTGCTCTAAGAATGTAAAACCTATTGACAAATATAGGCAAATTAGAATGTAATTAGCATTAGAGTAGAGAGTCAGAGTATATTTGGTTCCATCTCTAAGTGTTTCAAACTATTGATGATTATTGCAAAAGCAAGATTAAATCTGTGGATCTTTGACTCAAAGGATACGAGACCAAAATATAAAGTATACAAGACCATAATTTAAAGTATTTTTATAAGTGCAGGGTGGCAAGGTGCAAGTTGGTTAGTTTTATATTTTTGCTTTATTTGTTTACTTGCTTGTTTTTCTCCATTTCATGTAATTGAGTTTCACCAGAAAGTTAGAGAGTGAGGTGCAGCATCTGGACCACTTTAAAATTCTCCGTCAATGAAGAATGATCTAGAGGGAGTGAAAAAATATTGGACATCTTCTGAACACAGGTGGGAAAATACACAAAAATGAGATGATTTTGTTTACGGTGATAAATAAAACTGGCATACATTGGAGAAAGATGTTAATGTAAGATGGCAACTCTGTGCTTGGCATCCTACAGATAATTTATTAATATTGTTAAATTAAATAATTGGCCAGGAGTGATATATTTAAAACAGATCGTGAGTATAGGGAAGTGGGAGAAAATGCACTCCCAAATGTCTTCAATATCCTACCTCAAATTTAAAATAAAGAGGAGTCCCTCCTGATTTTGGTAGCCCAGAGTGAGTACCCCATGCATTATACCAGATGATTTTTGGATGTATTGTGTATGGTGAACATGTCAAAAATATTTCAGTAATGCAGGGTAAATCTTATATTTATTTTAAGTGTAAGAAATCTTACATTCCCAAAGACAGTAGAAATGAGAGCCAGGAAGACCTGTTTATTGGTAAAAGCTTGAGACAAGTTTTGGGGAAGTTCACTTAGGATGGAGAAAGGACCATTGTGACAATGACACTTGAAAATGCTCACTCTAGACAAGAACTAAGTGCTGAAAGAAGGCAAAATGATAAACTTTCAGTAACAATATTGCAAACTATGGTATCTAAAATGAGAGAGAGTGAGTGAGAGAGAGAGAGAGAGAGAGAGAGAAAGAGAGAGAGAGAAAAGCATCTGCCATAGAGGCAAGTTGGGTGCAGGACATTAGTGGCTGGAAATACATTGGAACATTGTATGACTGAAACCAAAAAATAAACAACTCTGTAGCTGTATAGCTCACAGTGTTTTCAATTCTTAAAAATTATTTTACAAATAAAATGATAACAATTTAAAAAATTCTGTTATACATTAGAAGTAGGGCTGGAGCGACAGCACAGCGGTAGGGCATTTGCCTTGCACGCAGCCAACATGGCCGACTCGAGTTCGATTCTTCCGCCCCTCTCGGAGAGCCCGGCAAGCTACCGAGAGGATCTTGCCCACACGGCAGAGCCTGGCAAGCTCCCCGTGACATACTCGATATGCCAAACACAGTAACAACAAGTCTCATGATGGAGACATTACTGGGCCCACTCAAGCAAATCAATGAACAACGGGAGGACCGTGACTGTGACCGTGACATTAGAAGTATACTAACCAAATCTCTGACAGCAAAATAGAGGTAAGAGGTGCTTTCAGTTCTCATTATAAATCTATATTTCAATGTAAGAAAAATATCTAAGACTGAAAAGAAGTTTTATATGACATAATAATTTATTATTAACAGAGAAAAGTTTAAGTGTTCTGAATTCTTAATGAAAAGTGCCAGTGGCAGTGTGTCTAAACTTATGTGTACTTATAGTAAATGTATGCTTGAATATTAGCTATAAAATATATAGAAACATATATATGTCTCTATTTCTTTTGTGAATCTTATTAAGTCTGGATGATAAAAAATGCAAAATAAATTTGCAATCAAATAAGCAAGAACTAATTATAAATTATAGTTTAGAGAATATTTTTGATGTCAGCTATTGAAAACAACAAGAAAAATATATGCCAGATTCCGGAGAAGTTTAAAAGGTAAAATCAATAGAATCTTACAGGTGATTGGTTGTGGAGAGAGATTGGAAGTGAGTGGACTAAGTAAAATCATGGATTTGGGGGCCATAGAGATAGTAGAGTGGGTAGGCACTTGAGTTGCATGTAGTTGACTTGTGTTTATTTCCCAACACTACATATCATTCCTTAAGCCTTGCTAGGAGTGACTCCTGAGTGCAGAGCGAGGAGTAAACCCTGAGCATCAGTGGGTGTGACCCCAAAACAAACAAATCAAAAACTCATGAAGCTTCTAAGCCTAATGGAATTACAGTGGCACTCATCAAAGTAAGAAGTTCCTGTTTTCAAAGATGCCTCTGAAACTTTCCAGTGAAGAAGACAGGATGCTAGGCTCCATCCATTGGGAATTCAGAGAAAATGTATGGCATGGAAATAGAGTTCATGTTTCATTTGTGTTATAGCCAATAATCGAAGGGACTTAAGAGCGGGGGGCAGGGGGAACATAGACAGATTGCACAGAGGGAGAAGAGAATGTGCCCAGGACTGAACTGATAAATCTCAGCAATAAGAGTTCACACAAAACATGTCCAGCACTTTTCAAGGCTTCATGTGAAAGTCAGGGCTGGACAGTATTAATTCAAAGGGAGAACTGAGTTTGTTAAGCAAACTGGTTGACCACATCCAGCTTCACATTTCCAATATATATTTATCTCAAAGATTTTCATGATCATGAACACAAATATTCTTCTTTCTTATAAAGAGCTTCTATTTTTCACTTCTTTCTTACTTTTCTCTTTCTTCTTGGAGCATAAATGTCTATTGGAACTGTTGAGGACTTCCTATTTGCCTACCCAATAGATAATTTTTACCCTAATGCCAGTAACTGTAGCATTTATCTCAGTGTCCTCACTATTCCTCTGGATGCTCATGAATATTACAAAATAAATAGGAACATTTGAAATTTGAGAATTGCATTATTTCTATTCCCATAGGTATTGATACTTGGCTCATTAAAATGAAAAGATTTCAGTAGCTTTTAAATACCATTTCCAAGCCCTTTAATAAAAGACATTCAGACAAAGTATGAAGAGCCACAAACCTCAATTCAAACTATATACTTTTGTTCAATAATAGCTTTCCATTATGATAACTTTTTTTTCCTTTTTGGGTCACACCTGGCAATGCACAGGGATTATTTCTGGCTCTGCACTCAGGAATTACCCCTGGTGGTGCTCAGGGGACCTTATGAGATGCTGGGAATTGAACCAGGATCAGCCGAGTGCAAAGCAAACACCCTACCTGCTCTGCTATCGCTCCATCCCCTAATGATAACATTTTGATCAATATTTTATATATCCCTCTAAAAGGATCAATTACTGTTGACCTCAGTTATACATTTTATGTATTGAGACCTCTTGTCATGGATAAGATAGATCAGGAAGTCAGAATCCAGGAGTTTGGCAATGATAATAAAAGAATATATATATTTATAAATTATAATAAAAGTATATAAATACATATATATTTTTTTTTCTAAGCACTGTGTCAACTCATCACTATCCAAGAAGAAAAAACAATGTGAAGGTGTCTGTTCATGAGTGGTCACTGAAGTCAGCATTAATTGTTTTGTCAAGCTGCCCCAGAGTCACCTCTTGTAACAACTTCTCCAAATCTGTCAGGTTCTATGTGTTCAATAAGTGTTGAGCATTCTACATCTCTACTCAAAGTTATCAGAAATCTTCTTTTGCAAGTACATCGATGGTTTTTGAATTATACCTGAAAAAAAACTTGAACATGTATTCTCTAAGAAAAAAAATTAAAGAGCTCCTTCTCTTTATTTTTTAAAGACAGAATCAGCTTTGATGTGATAGGCATATGAACATGTCAAGAAGAATGTTATCAAAAGAAGCAGTTTAAAGTCCTTCCTGGGAAAAACAGACCTTGCTGTCCAGCAGATGAAAGTATTTGGTTTAGACAAAAATTTACTTTGACCCAGAAATGACAAACACACACAATTGATGTAAAAATAGCAAACTAAGGGGTCTTTCAACACTGATTAGTCTGTTCAAACGACCTAACCGTGTATCCTTTAAAAACATGAATTTGAAAACTAGGAATAACATTACATATGTTTCATCTAAAATTGTAAGCCTAGATATTGAATCTTGCATATTATTCTTTATTCTGTTATCATCATCATCATCATCATCATCATCATCATCATTACTTTGGTTTGGGAATCACATCCTGCAGTTTTTAAGACTTCCTCCTTGCTCTGTGCTAAGTGATCACTCCTGGTGGGCTTGGGGGACCACAGAGGTTGCAAGGATTGAACCTGGGTCAGCTGTGTGCAAGGCAAACTCCCTACTCGCTGCACTATTGCTCTGGCCCCGAATCTTGCATACTCTATTAGTCACAGGAAGATCATTAAAATCCATTGCTCCAGCAAAATTAATAATACTTTCATCTCCAGACTCAAAACTTAAATTGCAGTGAATTTTTATTTCTTTCTACCTATGTCTCTGTCCCTCTGTGTTCTGTCTCTGTTTCTCTCCCTCTCTTGTCTCTCCCCTCTCTCACTTCCTCCTTCGCCAAAGCAATTGACAAAATGAGAGCAAAGCAAACACTTGTTAGTGACCTGCAGTAATTGGCATCCTCCAGCTGTTCTTTCCCCATATTTCTGTTTTGCCTGAAGCTAACTCCAACTGTGAGTGTGGCCCCTTGAGCTAGTAAAGAAACCCAATCCTTTCTGATTATAATCAAACAAAAACAACATTTCAAATGCAAGATTTTAGCAACCACTGGGTAACCAATATGCCCTTTCAGTGAATGAGAACATCCAAATTCCAGAAAGTTTCCTCTGCACCTGATATCCATAAGATAAAATTCAGGTGGTGCCTTCAACTCCTCAGCCCTGTGGCTCTGCCCTGGGAACTCCAACTGTTGCTGTTTGCACAAAGACATGCAGCAAAAAAAGATAACTTCCCTCCTTCTTTTCTTTAGAAGCAAATTCCTGTGGGTCTCTGTTCAGCACAAAGCCTGTTGTCTGACAAGGGTAAATTCATCCTCAAAGAGAAGAAAGAGGGAAATAAACACTGTCCTGGCTCTGAAATCTTCCAGGAAGTCATCAGAGAACTAGCTTCCAGGTGGTGGTAGGGCAGAAGATCCCAGCTCATGCAGTTATTTGACATCTTCTACGAAGGGCCCCACTACTAGACTCCACTAGAGTGCATGCAGGAAAAAAAAATGGTGGGCCAGGAGAAGTGGAATTGCAGAAGAGCGGAGCTGGATGCCAGCCATTGAATTGCCTCATAAAGAAAGCCTGGGCCCAGGAAAATGGGCTAATGCACAGGATAATGAATCCGCTAAATGGCTGCTTGTTTTAGGTTAGAATCTGCACTTGCTTTCTGCCTCCATACAATGGGCATGGTCAACCCATCTGCATCTTGGCTGAACTCAGTGAAGTCCATACTTGATTGTTCATTAGGTATAAAAAGTGAAAGACATTACCAGTGGAGAAATTTATTGCAGGCCATAAAATAAAGCAGTAACAGAAGAGGCTTATTGAAAAATGACTGTCAGCTCTGAAGGAGGCTGGACCTGCAACTCTATACTGTCCCTGGAGCTCAGCCAGGTATGAGCCCTGAACAGAGTTCTGAATAAACCCGGGTACCACTGGGTGTGGCACCCAAAACCCAAACAAATCTGTAACTCTATTGTCAATGTTCACACTTAAAACCTGAAAGGCAAAAGGAACATCCTTTTCAATAGTTTCTAAACAGTGTAAGTATGAGGAGTATTTAAGAAGCTCCATTTACAATGCTCAGGTTAAGAAAAAACAATGGAACTCATCTCCTCCAACTCCTCATTACTACCCTGGGGCTCCCCAGAAAGGCCCAGATTCTGGGCTCCAGGTAAATTTCAATTTGCTGAGTGAAAGAGGGGATCTGGTAAGATTTAGGAAGACAGGAATGACTCCAGGGGCCTGGATAATTCCTTGGAAGAAAATCTGATCTCTCTCAGTGTCTGGAAGAATCTGCTTCTGGGAGCTGCTCACCACCCTCCAAATGAGAAAGTCACTTCTTAGTAATTCTGTCATTCTCTAGCACCAGGATTCCTATTGCTGGGTTTGGTTACACTGGGGGATGGTGAAAGCCAAACCGAAGTGCTGCCATTCAGAGTACAAAATTAAATTAATTCCAGATCCGCCCACCTACAAGAGCAAATGCGGGTTTAGTCTTCTGCACACAAAACTGACATAAAAAATCGCAACAACTCACCTTTAGTGAACGGTGTCCAGGATATTACACAGATGTTCCAGACCACAGGCAGCTTAGGACCACAGTACTTGTTGGGAGTTCTGAAACTCAAGTGCCTGGATGCCAGCCTAGGTACCAAATCCCACAGCGTCACTTATGGTTGTGCTTCCAACACACTTAGTCTGTTTCTTCATCTGTAAATGAGACCATTAGAGAAATTACTGATTAGGGCTGTCAGGAGGGCTGAATCACTCCAGTTCATGAGAAAGTGTCTAGCAGAGTGCCACGTGCACGATGAGCCCTTTCTTCACTAAGAGCTAGTTCATGTGACACAGTCACTTCCCTGCTGCAACTGCTACCACTCAATTCTATTAAGGTAGCCAGGACTTTGGTCACTTAAGGATGTCACTTAAGTTACATAAGACATTTGAAGGCAGGTAGAAATACAAGCACAAGTTTTTCAGACTTGAATACATGCTGAAGATTATCATTTGCTCTCTCACATTAGTGACACCCTCAAAGGCATTGGGATGGAATAAAAAGTGAAAGTAAGAAACAAGCAAGATTCTGCGTTTTTTGCCTGCTTTCTGTTGTTCTCTTACAGACAGGAATAGAGAAAGTTGAACAGGTTATTTTCAATTTCTTCTTCAGCTCCCTGTTAGTCTCATGTCTATCTTTCTTCCTCATCTTTTTCTCTCTAATGATGAAATGATCTGACATAACACAAAATGCAAATTAGGTGCTATTGCCTTAACTTGTTCCAGTTCATTTAGCTCACCATGAGCATTCATTACAGTTAATTATCCTAACAGATTTTTATTATTCATAATTATTTTTTCACGTTGTAATGATCATAAATTTTAAAAATTCTGGCCATTATGAATCACTGTACATGCTTTTCAGAGATATTTTTCCCTTCTTTTTTTCCTTACAGAACATTTAGATGCTCATTATCATCGATATATTTGCAGGTTTTTATTATTCATATCCAATAAAACCCTTTTGGGGTATGCAGAGTGACTTCAGAAATGCAGTAATTCTCAGACCTAATGACAAACTGATGCTCTGCTTAATTTTAGAAATCAAATTAACGACCTCTGATTAAATGTAGAGCAAATTTCACTGTGCTAACTGTGTCAGATTCATGACTCCAGGCAGAGAGAAACTTGCTTTTTTTTTTTAACCCATCACTGTGCAGAAAATAGGTTTAACTTTTTTAAGACGATCCTGCACAACTGATATATGAGGCAAATGTAATCATTCCCTGTGAGTGTGAAGACATAGAGCAAATAAATAAATATAAAAAGAAGAAAGAAAGAAAGAAAGAAAGAAAGAAAGAAAGAAAGAAAGAAAGAAAAAAAAAGAAAGAAAGAAACCCAAACCAAAAAAACCACATACCCCGCTTTCAACTAACTAGCTAGAGAAGTGCATTTATATCATCAGGGACTAGACTCAGTATGTCAGGAAAGATGTCAGGCTACATAAAACAACCCTCATTTCATCTTTTTTATATAGATCATTTTAGCTGTTTTAAATTGTCCCTGTCCTTGTCTAGCTCCTGGGATTTTCAGCTCTTATTAAGAGCCATAGGTACATGAAGGACACCCATTATTGTTTGAGCTGGTGCCAAGAAAGGGGACTTTATTCAGTACAGTACTTCCATGACTAGTCACCCTGACCATTCACTCCTTACCATCCCCCACTGCTTCTCTTTGCATGGAACTTTGCTTCCTCTGCTTTGTCTTCTTTGGTGATCTTAGGCTGAATTGGTTGTCCTCCACATAGGATTTCCTTCTTGCCTCTCTTTGGCATCCCCTACCGGGCCTTTCCTGGTCTTAAAGGGTACATATTTCCTTGTTTAAGTTTTTGTTTTGTTTTATTATTTTTGGGGGGAGGACCACACTCAGTGATGCTCAGGGGTTACTCCTGCCTCTGCACTCAGGAATTACTCCTGGTGGTGCTCGGGGGACCATATGGGGTGCTGGGAATCAAACCTGGGTCAGCTGCGTGCAACACAAACACCCTACCTGCTGTACCATCGCTCCAGCCCCTCCCTTATTTAAGTTAAATAGATACGACTCTACTTCTTGAAGTCAGACATTCTGGTGCATGATAAACATACTCATCACATTGATTTTCAAGAAAGTATAAATTCAAAGCACAATGAACACTCACTTCATACCTGTAAGAAAACATAAATAAAACAGAAATATAATATGTCTTGGTGAAGTCTTTGAGAAAAAGAAACCCTTATATCCTTTTGGTGGGAATGTAAACTTGTACAATTTTCAAGTAAAGCAATACAGACATTCCTTAAAATATTAAAATAGATATGTTATATGACCAAACTATTTTACTTCTAGGCATCTGGAGAACACCAAAACATTAATTTTAAAAGATGTAACACTTCTATGTTCACTGTACTGTGAATTACTGTATTCAAGATCTCCAAACTATTTAAGTGCTCAATGACAGAAAAATGAATGGAGAAGATGTGGTACACACTCCAAGAAAATAAAATCTAAAGAGCAGGGAAGGCACTTGTAATGCATTCAGCTCACCATGTGTAGCCCTCAGAGAAGTGCCCAGTGATCAACCTGGGCCAGGAGTAAGCCCTAGGAACCATCTAGAGGGGCCCTAAACACAAATAAATATAGTAAAATATTCATATGGATCCATCTCACATTTTTCAAATAAAAAGAAAAGTGTTTTGAAAGTAGCTATGCTTTCCACTATAAAACCATTTTAACCAATGCTAGAAATTAAATTGTAGATTGTCTTTATACCTACTCTGCAGAGAAACAAGGCAACTCAATTTATAACAAATAGATAGCAAGTATAAAAACACAGTGAAAAGTAAACATTATTGTTAATTTATAACTAGATACTGTTGGTTGCCAAAAGTTGCTAAACCTGCATTTCCTTCGTTAAAAGGGAGAAGTACAGATGATAAAGTGTTGGATCTCTTAAAAGAAGTCTGGCTGGAAATCTGAACAGTTAGACAGAAAACTAGAAAGGGAACAAACTCACTGCAATGTAATTTATTTTTACATAAAATATAATACTGGAAAACCCCAAATGATCTAACTTACCATCTAAAACTAAATTTCTGTTGTTATTTGTGTGTGTTGTGGTGGCCACAGGGGGTGGTGGCTAATGGATTGTGCCACACACAACTGAGTTCAAAGATTACTCCTGGCTCTGTGCTCAGGTAACATTCTTGGCTTGGATTTTGAGGACAATATTGCATTTAAGGAAAGGAACTTCTGTAGTCACATGAAAGTCCATTGTCTTATATACTGTACTATCTCTCTGGCCCCAGGTCAAGTCTGTGCCCCAGGTTACCAGTTCTGTTGAACACACTGCCCTTTCAAAAACACTAGAGTGTATTTTAAAGGGAAGTGTTTTATTCCTAAGGTACCAGAAAGATGATATAGAAGGTTGGGCTCTTGCCTTGCTTCTGGGTGACCTTGGTTTAATCTCTGGCACCAAATATGGTCTCCCAAGTACTTCCAGAGTGATCTCTGAGCATAGAGTCAGGAATAAGCTCTGAGCACAGTCACGTGTGGTCCAAAGTCCCCCAAATAATAATGATTCTAAAAAAATATCCGAGTCACCAGAGAATCACATGAAAATGAAGACTCCCACTCTACACACTTGTGTAGGACCTAACAATTGGACACTGATTATAGGGTTCATATGATGCCCACTCTGATGTTCATGGTACATATTTTGAGTCTCAGGTTTGCAGAAATAACTCCCTCAACAAGAAAGGAAGACTTGGAAGCATTTGCTCTGGGAAAGGCATGAGTCAACATAAGAAAGAGATGGGTGAATGTTTTCTAAAAAACTTCCCTACATTCCCGCTGTGGAAGGTCCATCTCCCATCCTAGGATACTAGAGCACAATGGTCTGAGTGCATCCCCCAGCATGACATGGGACGGAGACTTGCCCGGAATTTGGAAAAACTTTAAACACTCTCATGCTTTAGAGTGTTTCATTAACGGAGGAATTAGCCCTCCATCATTAATATCTAATGGCACCTAATTGAAGTAATTTCAGGCCAGTAACCATTAACACACACACACACACACACACACACACACACACACACACACACATGCACACTGACCAATTAAGCATTTCTCAAGTGGAAATTGCCAAATATCTTCAAAAGTGGGCTCTGGTTGTTAGTAATTCGTCAGTTGTATCTAAAAATGCTAAAGAGGAGTAACTCTGTTTTATTTCATCAAGTACAACTAAATGTATTTAATTCAAATACATATAATTGGGGCCTGAGAAATAGTACAGTGGGTAGGAAACCTGTCTTACATGCAGCTGGCATGGGTTCCAATCCATGGCATCCAGTCTGGACCACAGTGGATACTAGAAGTGAACCCTGATCAGAATCCTGGAGTAAGCCCTGAGCTCTGCTGGGTGTGGCCCCCAAAACAATACAAACAAAATTATCTGTGAGCATGATCAATGGCAGAATTGAACCATTATATATTGTCAACTGAAATCTGTAACGGATGATTACGGAGTTTTTCTAAATATCAGACTTTCCTTTAATCACTTCCTTCTACTGACCTCTCTGAAGCTTCTGATGAGGAGCACCTGTCCCATGTCTGCACACACTCTTCATTAATAATGGTAAAGCACTATTCTAATCATTAGAATGTGTCACCTCTTAGGTGACATCTATTCCATCCATTTCATGGTCATTTCCTTCTCTAGGAATTCCTCTATGTATAATTTCTGTTATAGTTAGCAGAGAGTCTAATTAAATAAATTAATATAACCTAAGTTGGATCAATGATTCTTTTTAAATATATATTTATTTTTTGGTTTTTGGGCCATCAAGTGTTCCTCTTGATTATAGACTCAGGAATCACTCCTGGAGGTGCTTGGGGACCATACGGGATGAAAGGAATTGAACCCTGGTCGGCCTTCTGCAAGACAAATGCTGTAGCCACTATATTATCTCTCAGGCCCCCAGGATCAATAATTCTTTTATCAACCATATTCACAAAATTTCCAACCATAACATTGGTAGAGTTCTCATCTACCAATGATCCTTCAACACTGCATTCTTAGTAATGCTCATGTAAGGGCTCTTGTGGGCTTACCTGGTCACTTCTATACCACCTTAATGTTCTTGATTAGCTGTAGTTAAGAAGTTCAGAATAAAAGTACAGCCATATGGCAAGGAAAATGTGGTCTTCCCTAGAAGCTCATGCAGCGACTAGGGCATCTGTGTCTCTGTTTTCTCATTTACTTCAACATCAGTTGTACCACCATCTTTCAGCACAGTTACCCAGTTGACAAATTTCCTTCTATTATTTCCCCTTTATATACTCACTACTTGCAATAGTGAACTCCTTTGTGATTCATTGGATATATTTTTTTATTTAAGCCTTGTCATATTTTCTTGTAAAGAGCATGTTGTCATCTTTGATTATAATGTATTCTCTGATGTTTTTGTTCATAAGGCTAAATATTTCCAAGACCAGGAGTTAGTTCTTCTTTTCCAAATCCAGCACAGTGAGTAGGTACAACCATTTCCTTTAAAACTATTTTTTCATTGTCCCTGAAACACGGGACTTTCACTACTACAACTTGAAGAGAAATTTTGAGCCTATTTGAAATTAATGCACTCACAGCAGGTAAGATGTTTGTCTTGCATGTGACTGACTTGGGCTCCTTCCCTGCATCCCATATTGTCTCCTGAGCACCACCAGGAATGATTTCTGAGTGCAGAGCCAAGAGTAACCCAGGAGCATTGTCAGGTATGAGCCCCCACCCCCCCAAAAAAAATTAATGTATAGAGCTTATGCATAAACATTTTTCATATTTTATGATCTTTGGATTGGCACTGGCAATTTTAAGAACAGGATGGACCATAGAATTTTTCTTTTAACTCAATAGACATCATGAAATACATATTGAAGGTAGCTGGTATTACTAAACAGGAATGAAAAATATAACTTCAATAAAATGCTATGCCATTATTAATTTCTAAGTCAGCATTCAGTGTTTTCCATAATTTACTATGATAATGCCATTTCTTCCAAACTTTATCATTATAGCATAAATGATGCCACCAATATTTGTCTTCATTTATAGAAATAGCAGGAATCTGACCAATTTCCTCAGTGATTTTCACAGGTTTGGATCACTCATTAAGTCCAACAACTAGAGCTTCAAAGGCTAACATTACAGCTCTTGTGATTTCCACTGGATTCACTAGATTAGCACCTTTGCTAATCTTTCCAAAGCCCTTCTTGGCAGTTAAGAAGATTGTGCCAGTCAAGAAGCAGGGATTTCTTCCACTCCCTTTTCTTTTGTGTTATTGGCAACAGGTCTGGCACCAACATGTTTATTTATCTCTAAGTCAATAGACTTAGCAACAGGAATGCTCTATTTTGTTACTTAGGATATCCCCAGTTTTGTTCAGTATTGACTATTCTTCCTTTTGGCTATAGAACTGGCTAAAAAACTTAAACTTTGAAGCATAAAGCTTAGGCATCTGCACCAAATTTACTTGTTTGGCATAAGTCTGAGTAAGAGGAGGAGTTAGAACCCTGGATGCTGGCCTGATCAAGTGAAGCACTGTGGGAAATGGAAGCATGCTTGTGGGGCAGAGACAAGTTCCTTGGCAGAGGATATGGACATAAGCACACTGTTTCCCCTAATCTGTGTCTGGGTTCGGATCATCCAGCCTTCTCAACTGGACCTAGTCCAACCTCAGCTTTCACCTAATTTTATACATATTCACTGCACAGACATCAGCGTTCTCTACAGAACATGAACTGAGGTTTTACTGTGTATACTGGGGAGAACATTTATAGATAGAAACAACTGCTCTAAAGGGAAATTCTCTCCTCAGTGAGGACAGAGAGCAGAAATCACTTCCCTGGGTCTCCACTCCAATGCAGCAAACAGACAAACCAAGTCACAGCTCACTTTGCCAAGAAACAAAACAATCGCGGCCTTCGAGTCTACGAATAATGATATTTGGCCAAAGACAGGAGTCCAATTAGCCCGATCATTTCCTCTCTGTGCCTTGGAGCCACGACCCTGGGTACAATCCTGGCCCTGGACAGACATCACAGAAAACTCCATTTCCCTAAGTTCAAAATCGTTTGTCAATTTTCTGTCTGCGCCAGGTGATGCCACAACAAGGCACCTCAATCCCCGCAGGCAAATTGCCAGTCAGCCCCACGTACAGTAATTGGCCAAATTGATGCTCAACAGAATCGACTAGCTGTTTGGTAGTTGTTTCTTTTTCTTTTTCTTCTCTGACCTGACAGGTCAAATCAGTCAGAAGAAGCTGACAGCCTCAGGGAGAAAGTCTAGCTGGTTTCTCAGCGCTCTTTTCAAGGTGAAAATCACCCACCAGAAAGTTCACAGAGCTCAGTACCTCTTTTATTATTATTATTATTTTAATTTTAAAATACCATGAGGTACAGTTGTAGACTTACATATTTTTGTTTTTGGGTTTCAGTTATACAATGATTGAGTACCCATCCCTCCACCAGTGCCCATTCTCCACCACCAATGAATCCAGTAGCCTTCTCACTCCCCCATCCCCCCCACCCCACCCCACCTCTATGGCAGGGCATTCCCTTTTGCTCTCTCTTTCCTTTAGTGTGTTGTGGTTTGCAATAGAGGTATTGAGTGACCATCGTGTCCGGTCTATATTCTACTTTCAGCACGCATCTCGCATCCTGAGCGAGTGTTCCAAACACCCTTTACTTGGTATTCCCTTTTCTATCTGAGCTGCGTTTTCCCCCAGCATGTGCTGCCGGCTTCCAAACCGTGGAGCAGACCTCCTGGTACTTATCTCAGTACCTCTTTTCTTGCATTGCTGAAGTCAGAAGCCTGAAAGAAATCAGTTTTATTTAACAAAGAACACATTAGCATGCCCTACAACTTGGGCACCAGCACCATCCTAAGTACTCTACTGGATATTACCTAGTTGAATCTTATTAGCCACCCTAGAGGCAGATGAGGAAACTGATACACAAAGTCTAAAGTCACTAACAAAAAGCTGAGGACCAGAGTGGTTTGGAACCAGGTGTCACTCAAGGATACTATGTCTCTTCTCTACCCCTGTGGCCACCACTCAAAGCCCAGAGCCCCTATGGTCAGAGGTCACACTTAGGAGGTTCTTTGCTGTCCCTTCTAACCTTCAGACATTAGAAAATGTATAGCAGTGCTTAAGGCCACAGAACCAGAAGAGGCCAAAGTAATGAGATCAAGGAAGCCTGTTAGGATAAGAGTTGCCATCTTCACCCAAGGAGAGTAGACACAAATGCCAGGAATATTGCCCCATAGTTGGAAGCCTATCTCATGAGCTAGGAGAAAAGACAGCTGGGATAGAGAAGGAATAACTAAGTCAATGAATGGTTGGAAGGATAGCTCAGGATGGGAGATGTGTGCTTAAAGTAGATAAATGACCAAACATGATGGCCTCTCATTATTTGTATTGCAAACCATAATGTCCAAAAGTAGAGAGAGAGTATGGGGGAAATTGTCTGCCATGGAGTCAGGGGGAGGGTTGGGATGGGGGGTGGGGGTACTGGGGACATTGGTGGTGGAAAATGTGCACTGGTGGAAGGATGGGTGTTCTATCACTGTGTGCCTGAAACTCAAATATGAAAGCTTTGTATCTCTTGGTCATTGAATTAAAGAAAATTTAAAGTGTTGTCATCTTCAAAGATTGAGAAGGTAATTCTTTAGAAGATGCACATAATTATTCTGATTTTCCAGCAAGTTTGGCTAAATCAAATGATGGAAGATGAATTGTTGTACTTTAGTCATTCTTTTGTTTAATTTTTCCTTCATTCAAAATTATTGCATGACATAAGGATTAAGAGCAGGGGCACATGCATGGGAGAAGTCCATGAAGGGTTAGAGATTTAAACCCAGACCCCACTGGAACTGAACTGTGGGGACGTAAAAGAATTTATCAGGAGAGAGATGGTTTAGGCAGAGCAAAGTCAGCTTATTGAAAGAAACACCACTGACAAAACTACAGTGGCTTCCAAAGAGAGACACCCATCTAGCATTCTTAGGGGACACTTTTTTATTTGGACTGCTCCATACAGGAAACTGCTTTTTATTTGTTAGGTAAGGCTGGGATCAGCTGACCAGAAGAACTATATCCAGCTTCAGAAGAATGCAAATTACATTTAAAAAAAACAGTCTAGGCCACTCACATAAAAATGATAAGAAATGCACATATAAATTTGGATCAACTATAAAATGGATAGAATCAATCATATAAAACTAACAAAATAACTTTAGCCTATTCTGGAAAGGCTAGAATTTTTAAAAGGTTAATTGGTCAATTTTAGAAGTTTAAGAGGTAAAGGCAGAGAAAGTCTGATTTTCTGGGTCAAATGGATAAGGCAGAGCTGCCGAGGCCCAGTACGAGGAACTGGGGAGCAGAATGGAGCCATGGAGGGACCTCTAGTGCCTCATGGGCACAGCAGAATCTAAACCTGCCAGGTCGTTGAAACAGGGATTTAAGTTGGGTTTCCTTTGGGGGTGAGGGCTTTGGCTAGACCACTTCAGTCCATGTTGAAATGCTAAAATTTTACAGCATCTCTATTTTATTTATCCATTCATTATTTTTTTTCTGCTTTTTGGGTCACACCCAGAGATGCACAGGGGTTGTTCCTGGCTCTGCACTCAGGAATTACTCCTGGAAGTGCTCAGGGGACCTTACGGGATGTTTGGAATCGAATCCCAGGTCGGCCTTGTGCAAGGCAAAACCCTACCTGCTGTGCTATCACTCCAGCCCCTATCCATTCATTCTTTGATGAATACATTGGTTTCTGTACCTCAGTTACTGTCAAAAATGCTGCACTGAGCATGGGTGTCTAGATATCTTTCCAAGATATTGACTTCCCTTCCTTCAGTTGTAGTACAAGAGGTGGAATTGCTGGATCATAAGGAGTTCTATTTTCACATTTTTTGGAGGAATATCTATACTCTTTTTTCCATTCAAATGGATACTGAGATATTTTCAGTGCACTGTAGCACTGTCTTCCCGTTGTTCATAGATTTGCTCGAGCGGGCACCAGTAACATCTCACAACAAATTGTGAGACTTGTTGTTACTGTTTTGGGCATATTGCATACGTCATGGGTAGCTTGCTAGGCTTTGCCGTGAGGGCAAGATACTCTCGGTAGCTTGCTGGGCTCTCCAAGAGGGGCGGAGGAATAGCACCTGGGTCGGCCATGTTGGCTGCATGCAAGGCAAATGCCTTATTCACTGTGCTATTGGTATCTTCTCCAATATTTGATATTTCTTTGTACATTTGATGAAAGCTTTCCTAACATGTAATATTCTGATTTCATTTCTCCTGAAGATTAGTGATAACGAACTTCTTTCTATATGTATCAGCTTATATATCTTCTTCAAAGTTATATTCTGTGATTTTATATATATATATGTGTGTGTGATATTATGTATATACATAATATATTATATAATATAATATACTATGTATCATATATGTGTATATATTATATTATACATAATATAATATGTGTTATATATGTATACATATCCAGTCCTGGAAAGACATCACAGAAAACTCCATTTTCCTAAGTTCAACATCATTTGTCAGCTCTCTGTCTGTGCCAGGTAATACCATAGTAAGGCCCCATCTTCACAAGCAAACTGTGTGTGTGATATACACACAAGATTAAATAATAAGACATAGAAAAATAAAGCATACCATATATGACCATGATACAGAGGAAATTATGGTAAGTGAAAAAAGCCAGAAAAAGACAAATACAATATGGCATGATTTATATGTGAAATCTTTTATAAAACTCTATAAACATTATTTAGAAATGGTATTTGCCAGGACTTGGGGGGAAGGGAAAAGAAAGGTGGAGTAGGACGGAGGGCACAATTGTTCAGTTACAAGAAAAGTAAGTTAGAGAATCTCTGGGATAGCAAGGGCGACTCCTTAATCATGCAATGTCATGCACATGAAGACTGATGAGTAGAGATTTGCACAGAACACCTACTCTTAGTGTTAGTGTAATGACAAAATGAAAGGGGATAGCACAGTCATGAGGAGGATGTGAGCATCTCTCATATAGCTCATATATGAGCACCTTGAATAACAATTTCAAAAGATTCACTATTCCATTCATTCATTGTTGTTTAAATAGTTCAGCATACCGGAAATGGTCATGCTGTTGGAAATAAATTCTTGTGCTCATGAAACTTTTATATTCTATATGTAGGAGATAAAGGTGGTAAACTGAGCTTGTTAACTTATGATGGGTTTCATGGTGATATGCGATATGGTTGGGGTTGATGAATTTTAGAGAGAAGGCATCAGAAAAAGTCTCTAAAACACTGTGATCATAAAATCATGAGCCAAATGAAGAGCAATCACAGACATAGGAGACAGCAAGAGTGAATCCTAGACAAAACAGGGAGGAAATGTGGCAAAGGTGTTCTATTGATGAACTTTCTTCAAAGCCCCTGACAAATGAACTGAAATAATGTATGCTAGAGCAGATAATGAAAAGGAATCTGAGGCATATCAACCAAAATGAATTGTTATATTCAAATGATAGGGATCAAATTCTTTGTCAATGGGCTAAAGGTGGAGAAAAGGTGAGTTAATTAGAATAAATAACTTAGAGATTTGCAATAAGTGTGCATAGTAATTACACTATCAGTGAAAAGAAATATTAGGTTGAGAATTTTTTCTTAATTTTTCTTTTCTTTCCTTAAATCAGTGGTAATTATCATAGCATTCTTAATGCTTTTCACAATCCAACAAAAATAAAATATCCACACAGGAAAGAGAAGAGAGGATTTCTGAATAGGATAGTGGATGTGACCCAGGGCACAAGGGGTGGGGTTGGCCTCATGGAGAATGTAAGATAATTCATCTAAAGTAGGTACGAGAGACTGAAGAGAGGAAAGGGATCACATCCAGAGAGGATGGGAGATTTGATTCTTCCTTTCTGATTGCTTTTGGATGATTTCATAAAGCAGAGAGCAAAGTTAATAGCAAAAATTTGGCAAGAGGTGGTGAATATGTGTAGGTTTAAAACAAGGGAGAAGATATAGTCATAAAATACAATGAAAGATGGAGTGGATTAGAAGAGGACCATCAAATGGGAGCATTGTGGGCCAAATCCTTCTTGTTTTGTAAATACTTGTGTTGGAAGACAGCCATGCCCATTAATTTATGTCATCTCTAGGCTGCTTTCCTGCTATGATGTCTAAATTGTGACAATCTGAAAGCCTTAAATAATTTTATCTGACCCATTATGGAAACAGTTGCTGACCCTTGATCTAGAGAGTTGATTTGAATTTTAGAGTGGTATTTAACATCATAAGATAATCTCACTAACTTGAGGAGAGACTGTTCGGACATCAGACATGAATGTGACTATATACACATAAAGGTTGAGGGTGTGAAGGAGAGTATTCTCTCCAGAACTTCTAGTGCCTCAGGTACATGTGTTTAAGAAGTCATATTTGATGTTATTTAGGATGGGTATTCAGACACAGAAATATAAGAGAGGAATTAAAGTTAGGAAGGGTGTAAGACAGATAAAAATATAAATAATAGATTTTGAAATTAAGGCTGACTAACTGAGGTCATAAGGGGAAAACTGACAGAAAAATGAGGTGTCAGTGGACTCTGTCTTAGTGAACTTCGGAGACTGTTATATTAGGATGTTAAGGGGAATAAGCACAAAAGATATGCGGAGAAAAAGGATGCCTGAAATTAAGAAGGGTCACCTTTTTTGGTAATATAAAGGCACATGAATTAGTGTGGTAAGATGAGGGCAAAACAAGCAAATTTAATATGTCTTCTACAAAAGGAATATCCCATACAAATATAAGAGATTTTTTTCCAGTTTTCTAGACAGATCTGGGTTTTGCACACAGTATACCATTTTGATTTGGAGAGCACACTTTGAAAGTGTGAGCAGGAAGTAACTTTCCCTGTTTGTATAGTTTCCAAGAGATCAGGGAAATTACATTCGAAAGAGGGAAAATCAAAAACAGGTAGGAGGAAGTACATGAGTTTCCAATGTAGGGCTTATTAATAACCCTCTTTCTCTCCAGGGAAATGCTCCAACTGAAAGACACTGCGTAGGATTACTGTCCCCGGCATGGCTTAGATGACAGATAGAAAGCAGGAACTGTAGCTTTCATTGTGTCTTTGCACTGTTGATGAAATGGAGCACAGGCTGAGTTATGTGAGGTTTTTCGGGTCCTTCCAAACTAAACACAGTTTGTCAGTTTTCAAAATCATAAAGAATGACCCATCTTCCTACCCTTACCCCTGACCCCATACACATAGCTTTTTCTTTTTTAATCATTGTGTCTCTTACATCAAACACTTTCAATGTGGAGATCGCTGGGTTTAGCTGATTTTGTCTATGCTTGCCATTCTTTCTGACCCACCTTCAAAGTTATGGATGCATTCCAAACTGATTAAGTGGGTCATAGCCTTTTGGAGAGGCGAGAGGCCATAGCCAGCTGGTTCCAGTCAATTGTATTCCTTCCAATTGGCAAACGATAAATGGAGGGTTTTTTCCCCCTTAGGAGGCTGACTCTACACTTGGTGATTGATGACTTGATATTATGCCTTTCAGGCAGGAGTAACATGTCACCCCCAGTCAGAGTTCATGAATCTAAGTAGATATTGGGTTAGCCCATCTGCCCACCACAAAATATTGGATGAGTCTATTCATAAGTTTGTTTGTAGATTAAAATAAATCTCCTTCACTCTTCAGAATATGGAATATATGTTTATCAATTATGAAATATGTGGAAAATATGGAATATGTGTTTTGTATATATGAAAAATGCATAAGATCAATATTCTAGTTGTGAGTAAATAGAGCTGAAAGGGAAAATTCTTCTCCTAATCCAAGAATATAACATTGTTGGGGAGACAGAGAAAAGACAATTTAAAAAATTAAGGTGGAAAGTAATGAGAGAAGCAATCAGGAGGCAAATAAAACAGAAACATCTAGCTCAACATAAAATAGTTTCTCAGCATCAGTACTACTTATATGTTTATCTTGATAATTCTTTGTGATGGGCTTGTTCAATGTTTTGCGCAATGTTTATTTTGCATCATTCCTAACATCTAATCAGTAGATGCCAGTGGTAACCCCTGCCTCAAATTATGACAAGCAAAATATCTAGGTTTGCTCTTGTAGAAATATGCAATAAAAGGCATCCCTTTTTGAGAATCACTAAGCAAGACCCTCAGAGAAGGCTACCTTGAGGATAATGAGAATCAGGTAATTAAAGATATGTTGTTGCTTTCTTAGTTAAGACAGTAAAAACACAGTTTTTGAAGAGCAAGGAGATAGGCTTGCTCTTCAAGTGTGTTTTTCTTTGAATTTGTATTTTGCATGTTTGTCTCAATCCCTGTTCTCTCTTAAACACATATTCCCTCTCTTTCTTTCCTCGCACATAATTCTAAGCAAGAGTTGTTCAATAAAAACCATCTTGCTTCACATACACACACACATAAACACACACACAAATCTTAAGTAAATAGCATGTGAAAATATATCATATCCAGGGAATTATTAGTGATTTGATATGATTTCAGCATAGATGGAAGATGTGGATTAGATAGCCAATGTACACTGAACTCACATTAACCAAAACATTTATATTTGGAATATGTGTTAATAGTATTATCAGAATTAACTATAAAATATTTTGTAATGCAGCTATCTGAGACTGAAGAGATAGTACTGGGGTTTAGGTACTTGTGTTGCACTCAGCTTACTCTGGTTCAATACCGGGACCACATAGGGCCCCTAAACAACACCAGGAGTGATCCCTGAGCTTATCTGGGCATAGACCCCAAACCAAAAATAAATAAAAGCACAGATCATTGAATCCTATATTATTGAACTGCTGAGAGAATCTGAGAGAAGAACCAAAGTATATAATTATTTTTAATAGCTCTTACCCAATTTAAAGAATTATCAAAACCTCATTATTCATAATTTGGCTAGTCATTAGAAATATCACTATCCATACTCAGACCTGAAATTTCACAAGATCCCCAAGTGACTATTGTGCATGTTAAAATTAGAATGCACATGCTGGTGAACCCCCCAAAAGAAAGAAAACTCACAGAGGTGAACAGGTGTTTAAGATGAGGGACCAGAGAGATAGGACAGTGAGCAGGATGCTTGCCATACAAGCAACTGATCCAGGCTCAATCCCTGACACTTTATAAGGGTCTCCCAAGCACTGTCGGGAGTAAGCTCTGAGCACTGCTAGGTGTTTTCCCATCCACCAAAGAACTTTAGAAGTGGTCAGTAACCCCATTTAAATAGGATCTGAAGGAA
Source organism: Sorex fumeus (assembly GCF_029834395.1). Lineage (NCBI taxonomy): Eukaryota > Metazoa > Chordata > Mammalia > Eulipotyphla > Soricidae > Sorex > Sorex fumeus. The sequence continues at coordinate 2,889,090 of NW_026606134.1, read as the reverse complement.
AAAGAGCCTTGAAATGTTCAGGTAAGAAAAACATCTAATACTAAAACCATGAAGTGATAAAGAAGTCAGAATGTTGGAAGGCCCAAAAGGAATTCAATGTGGCCACAGGGATAAGATGGAGAAAGATACATTGTCCTTGGTGAGAGTTTGGACTTGACCCTGGCTAATGGGTTATGTACTTAACTTCATGGATAGTTTGTTGTGTGGAAACCTTGTAGCAATGGTTAAAAAATTAACTGACTCCTTAGTGTTTTTCAGTGATGTGATGTATTAGCATTGTATTTTAGAGAATAATTCATTTAATCCCAGCAAAATTCCTGTGAGATGTTCCATGGCATCATGATTCATGTTACAAATGAGGAATCTTGATAAAGAGACAATAACTAACTTGCTGAAGATCATACAGCCAGCAATTGCAGTCTTTGCTCTTAACTAATGTATATTACAAGTTTGTTTTTATAATTGGAGGTTATAAGCACTGGATTTCTATAGATTAAAAACCTTCCAAGAGTGATTTTTCTCCTTTCTCTACTTTATGAATGGTAGACAAAGTTACATGGTGTGTGTGTGTGTGTGTGTGTGTGTGTGTGTGTATGTGTGTGTGTGTGTGAATGCTCTGAGCCAAATTCTTTTTAAACAAAGAGTGTGTTCCTTAAATGATAGGTTTAAGCAATGGGGACTACTTGTAAATGAAAGACTGGTTCTTTTCTTTCGATATAAATCTCATTCTCTCAAGGTACATTGAGTCTGTCTTCAGACTGTGAAATTAACCTAACAGAAGTTTGATTGATATTTATTCTGGACCCTTTATTTTTTTCAGTTAACATAACCAAGTCAGATCTGTGGTGGTGATGCTAAGTATTTTTCATACCTCAATTTACACACCTGTGAAATGGGAGGCATTATATATCTGACTGTAAGACAGATAAGTTATGGAGACAGGTGTGTAGATAGACAGGCAAAGAGTCAAATACATAAATGATATAGGGACATAGAAATAGGTAGTTGATAAGTTGGTAGAAACATAGGTGTAATAAGATTTCTAATGATACGTTTAATAGAGTAAGTAAATGAAAGTGACAGTTAATATGCATGTGTGTGCTCTATGTGTAAGTTATATTCCAAACACTTAACAGGAATTATTTTCATCTTTATAACCACTCCCTGAGTAGTGTGTGATTATCCCTGTTTCACAACATTGAGGCAGAGAGATTACGTCATTCCTTCCAGATCCTAGAGGGAGTGAGTCTCTGTCAGTCAGGTCCTGGGAATCCATATTCATCTTCTGTTCCTCTAACCCCCACTCTCCCCTCTTGCTCATGCATATCTTAATTAGCCCTCCTCTAGGACTGTCAGGAAAGACTCCTATTCCTTTGCTTTTTCTAACATCACAATACACAGTGTAGCAACACTGAATAATATTTCTGATAGCTGTCAAAGAGAGTAACCAATTAAAATGGAAGAAAATGTCAGTTTTTTTCTTTTCAGGGAAAACCCTTAAAATAACATTTCATCTCACCTCCTTGACTTTGTATTTAAAAAGACAGGCTGTGACATCTGGGAAGAAGTCAGCCTTTGCTCAAGCACCCTAAGCATAGTGCTCACATGCAATGTTCCCACACGACTTCTCTCTCCTTCCCCCACATGCCTATCTTAAGAGGTTTGGTGGACATTTAGCAGGTTGAGAGTATACCATGTCAGAGTGGCTGAGCTTCTAAAGTGTGTGTATCCACAAGGAGAACTAAACTTATTGTCACATAACTTTTTTTTTCTTTTTTATTTTTATTAGTGAAACACCATGAAGTACAGTTGTAGACTTACAAATTTTTGTGCTTGGGTTTCGGTTACACAATGATCAAATACCCATCCCTCCACCAGTGCCCATTTTCCACCACCATGTATCCCAGTATCCCTCCCACCTGTCACATATCTTTGTCAACAACACAAGCTTCTTTGTTTTGATAACAACCAAGCAATAACCTACAACACCATTATGTCTCAAAGGTTGGTATTTTCCAAACCAATGTCTTTTTCTTTGCTGCATTAGATATTGTATTAGGGAGGGGATCTCTTATTTGTGCCAGAAAGTTTCTGGATTTTTTTTTCATGTAAAGATATTTTTAAATACCTATGTTTTGGTAAGCTTTTTATGAGTAATGTCTTATATTTTTTAGCAGGTGGGGGGTCACACCCAGCAATACTCAGGGGCTACTGAGTTATAGAGAGCTATGCACTCAAGAATTACTCCTGGTTGTACTGGGGCCATATGGGATGCCAAGGATTAATCCTGAACTTGGCAAGGCAAATGTCCTACCCACTGTACCATCGCTCTGGCCCCTATAAATAATATCTCTTTAATTTTTAGAAAATGTTTCAATTTTCTCATCCTTCTCAGTGCTGCCATGTCAGTGAAGCCTTCAGGGTCAGGTGGATGAGACCAGTTGTAATTACTGGTTTTGGCATATCGAGTACACAACGGATAGCTTGTCAGGCTCTGCCGTGAGGGTGGAATACTCTCGGTAGCTTGCCAGTCTTTCTGAGAGGGATAGAGACTTTTGGGGCGACCTCTAATCACCCTGGTAGGTGTTACCATATTTGAACCCTATCAAATATGGTACAGCAATTCCGGAAGATGGGTATTTAGTGTCTTATGATGTGTCACGCAGCCGGGTCCAGAAAACGTCCTGGAGTGTGGCGGCGGCTAGGTAGTGGGGGTAGTGTCGTTAGTGGAGGTCTGCCAGTGGGGTATTTATCTGGACAGGAATCTCTTTGATTCCACTGTTCTTCCTGCATTAACATATGCCTCAGAGACCTGGGCCCTAGGCAAACAGGATGAGAATGCTATTCGGGTCTCCCAAAGAGGAATTGAAGGAGCTATGCTTGGAATATCATGTTTCACTCAAGTGAGAGGAAGAATCCGGAGTTCTGACATCCGTCGACGACCAAGAATCAGAGATGCTGTCTCGTTTGTCAAGGCTTCAAAAATCAGATGGATTGGTCACGTAATGAGATTTAAAGACGACCACTAGACTAGAGCTGTTACCGACTGGATTCCACGGGATGTCAAAAGACCGCGTGGCTGCCCACCTACAGATGGTCAGACTTCTTCATCAAGATCATGAATGATTGGTTTGAGGCTCTTCATGTTCCTAGAGCGAACAGATGCCATTGGGCTACACTAGCACGTGACAGGGACAAATGGAGATGCTACTGGCGCCCACTCGAGCAAATCGACGATTAACGGGAAGTTAAGTGATTAAGTAATAAGTTTCAATTTTATATTTCTTTAGTAGAAAATGAAAACTTGAGTAACACTCGTTGGAACTGCATGCCCACTATTTTATTTTATTTTTTATCTTTTTAATTTTTTGATACATTTATTTATTGAATCACTGTGGGGAAAGTTACAAAGCTTTCAGGTGTAAGTCTCTGTCATACAATGGTCAAACACCTTTTCCTTCATCAGTACTAATTTTTCACCACCAAGAACCCCAATATAGCCCCCTCATACCCCTCCCAATGCCTGTGAGGCAGATTATTTCTACTTAATTGTTTCTCTCTACTTTAATTACATTCATTATTTTGACAAAAGATGCACCATTATTGTTTAGAGTTTCCACCCAACAATAAGAACTGCTGAAAAGGCATTGTGAAATAATTTGTTTTCTATAACTGGTTATGAGAACCATATGATGTTGCGTGGCTGCTATTGTGGCTGCGTGATTTTGAATTTCTTATATTTTACTAATTAAGTCTGGAGGAATTTCTGCCAAGAGCCAGATACTTACGAGATTGGTTTCTGTGCCTCTGGAGCTATTGCCGTGCCAGAGAGCCGCTCGAGGTGGGCAACTCATGATCTCAGTAGGACATGAAGGACGAGCTGGTACCGCCCCCCTTCCAATGAGGCTGCAGTTGCCCCATCACCGCAGGCTCATACCTGGCTTTCCGATAAGCTCTGAGGCAGCAGCCACCTTGCTGCCTGGGGGGGAAAAGGCAGAAGGAACAGACACCCTTTCCCTCCCGGGGAAGCATGGTGCCGTAGTTTAACGCACAGTCCATTCACTTTTCTGCCACTAGCTGCCGGGCTCTGGATTAATTCCTCGTACCTCTGGAGCCATGGCCATGCCAGAGAGCCACTCGTGGGGTGGGGGGTGGGACTCATGACCTTGATAGGGCGTGAAGGGGCACTATTTTTAATTATTGGGAAACTCCACAAATTCATCATCTATCTATATATCCTCATATATCAATCTAGTCTAGGAAAGGACTATTTCATTAAGTCCTTACTTAAGTTGATTCAATAAGGAATGTATCTCATAGGTATAGGCTAAACCTATGTAAGATATGTAGGATCTTAGCATAGTCATAATAAGATGTTGTGCGGTCGCGAATGCGGCCGAGGTTCCAGGAGCTGGGTTTTATAGGGGCTGGAGCGATAGTACAGCGGTAGGGCGTTTGCCTTGCACACAGCCAACATGGCCGACTCTCACTAGAAACACATTGACCAATAATTCGTTAAGCCTATCTCAATTCATTCTGCATATCATGCAGAATAGTAACAGTGAACGTGAAGGTCTAAACCACACTGGTCACAATGGTAAAGCAATGCAGAAGTCCACCAAACTTTTTCATTGAAGAGGGTAGCCCAGAAGACACCAACAGTACTGTAGTCTTAGACAACCTCTCTGACAAGGAATTCAGACGGGAGCTACTTAGGATGCTTAGTGAGCTAAAAGAAACAATGGAAAGCAATACCAATAAAAGACAAGAGGATTTGAAGGCAGAAATGAGGAAAATGCAAACGGAAATGTCAGACCTAAAAAACCTGGTAGGTGAATTGAAAAACTCAGTGGAAGGCCTCAGCAGCAGAGTAACAGCTGCTGAGACAGAATCAGTGAGCTCAAGGATGAAGTTCTGAGACTCTCCAGAAAAGACCAGAAAATGGAAAAGAGACTCACAATTCGGGAACAGATGGGAAGAGAAGATCGTGATGAAGCCAAGAGGGGTAACATAAGAATTATTGGAGTTCCAGAGGGACAAGAAGAAAACCTTGATGAAGAAGAAACTGTCAAAAACATCATTGCTACAACGTTTCCAGAGCTGCAGAAAACTTGTGACCAAATTCAGGAGACCCGAAGGGTAGCAGCTAGAAGAAATCCGAATAAAAATACCCGAAGACATATCCTGAACAAAAAAACCAAATCCTTACATAGAGGCAAAATTCTGAAAGCCGCAAGATCAAAGAAAGAAATTTCCTACAAGGAGCCTTCTTAAAATTCACAGCTGATTTGTCTGATGGAACCCTCATGGCCCATAAACAGTGGTGGGATATAGTGAAAAAACTCAATGAAATAAATGCCTCACCAAAAATACTTTACACAGCGAGACTGTCATTCATTACAGAAGGAACAACACACAGTTTCACAGACAAACAACAGCTCAGGAACTTCATAGACTCAAAACCGTGGTTACAAGAACAACTAAATGGGCAACTTTAAGACAAGACAGGCCCCTCAAATACCAAATTTCAACAGAAAAATGGGACAAAACGCCATAACAATAATCTCTTTCAATGTCAATGTGTTAAACGCACCAATTAAAAGACACAGAGTGGCAGGATGGATTAGAAAATTGAACCCAACATTCTGCTGCCTGCAAGAAACACATCTCAACAGTGAAAGCAAACACAGGCTCAGAGTCAAAGGCTGGAAAACAATCCTACCGGCAAACAGCTTCCATAAAAAAGCTGGGGTAGCCATCCTAATATCAGACCACATCGATTTCAGAGTGAAGAAGGTCACAAGAGACAGAGAAGGCCATTTCTTATTGATCAAAGGATCTGCAGAACAGGAAGAATTTACAATATTAAATGTATATGCACCTAATGAGGGACCAGCAAGGTACTTAAAACAACTACTCATAGACTTGGAGAAAGACATCAATAGCAATACAACAATAGTGGGAGACTTCAACACCATTTTATCACCTCTTGATAGATCAACCAGACTCAAGCTTAGCAAGGACATACTTCATCTGAGGGAAACAATGGAAGAAAGGGACTTAGTAGATATATATATAGGACACTTCATCCTCAAAATGCTGAATACACATTCTTCTCAAGAATGCATGGAACATTCTCCAAGATAGACCACATGCTGAGCCACAAAACATACCTCCATAAAATTAAGAAGCTAGAGATTGTATCAACAATCTTCTCAGACCATAAAGCGCTGAAATTAGAAGTAAATCACACACAAAAACAGAAAACTAAATCAAACAACTGGAAATTAAACAGTGCGCTATTGAACAATGAGTAGCTTAGAAAGGAAATCAAAGAGGAAATCAAAAGTTTCCTAGAAATGAATGAAAATGAGGACACGAGTTACCAAAACTTATGGGACACGGCAAGAGGAAAGTTTATAGCTCTACAAGCATTCCACAGGAAGGAAGAGCGAGACCACATAAATAACCTAACCTCACAGCTTAAGAGCTTGGAGAAGGACCAACAAAAGGAGCACAACCTGAACAGGAGGAAGGAAATAATAAAACTCAGAGCAGAGATCAACGAGATGGAAACCCAAAAAACAATCTGAAAGATCAATGAAACCAAGAGCTGGTTCTTCGAGAAAATTAACAAAATCAATAAGCCTCTAGCAAAACTCATAAAGAAAGGGAGAGAGAAAACCCTAATAAACTGAATCAGAAATGAAAAGGGGGTCATTACAACAGAAACTACAGAAATTCAAAGGATACTCAGGGAGTATTTTGAGAAGCTTTATTCCACAGAACATTAAAACCTCGAGGCAATGGATAAATTCCTAGATTCCTACAGACTTCCAAGGCTGAACCAAGAAGACCCGGAATACCTCAACAGACCTATCACCATCAAGGAAGTTGAAATGGTAATAATAAGTCTTCCCAAGCACAAAAGTCCCAGCGCAGATGGATTCATTAGTGAATTCTTCCAAATCTTTAAAGGGACCTACTCCCAATCCTCTTTAAGCTTTTCCACAAAATTAAAATATCCAAAACACTTCTGAACAGTTTCTACGAAGCAAATATCACCCTGATACCAAAAGCAGACAGAGATACCACAAAGAATCACAGGCCAATATCCCTGATGAACACAGATGCAAAGATCCTCGACAAACTATTAGCAAATAGAATCCAACAAATCATCAAAAAGATCATACACCATGACCAAGTAGGATTCATCCCAGGGATGCAAGGATGGTTTAACGTTTGGAAATCGATCAACATAATCCATCATAACAACAAAAGAAAAGATAAAAATCACAGGACCATATCAATAGATGTAGAGAAAGCATTTGACAAGATCCAGCACCCCTTTATGATGAAAACCCTCGGCAAAATGGTTATAGATGGGACTTTCCTTAATATAGTTAAAGCCATGTACCACAAGCCTACGGCAAGCATCATTCTCAATGGGGAAAAACTGAGAGACTTCCCTCTAAGATCAGAGACGACACAAGGATGCCCACTCTCTCCACTGTTGTTCAATATAATACTGGAAATACTTGCAATAGCGATTAGGCAAGAAAAAGATATTAAGGACATTCAGGTAGGAAAGGAAGAAATCAAGCTCTCACTATTCTTAGATGATATGATACTATACATAGGGAACCCTATAACCTCCACCAAGAAACTCTTAGAAAAAATAGACTTGTATAGTAAAGTTGCAGACTATAAAATAAATACCCAAAAGTCCATGGCTTTCCTATACGCAAACAGTGAGAGAGAAGAAGCGACATGAAAAAAAATCCCATTCACAATTGTACCCCGGAAAATCAAGTACCTAGGAATCAGCTTAACTAAGGAAGTAAAGGACCCATACAAAGAAAACTACAAAACCCTACTTCAGGAAATAAAAGAGGACATGAGAAAATGGAAAGATATCCCCTGCTCATGGGTCAGGAGAATTACCATTGTCAAAATTGCAATACATCCCAAAGCATTGTACAAATTCAATGCAATCCCTATAAGGATAGTCATGACATTCTTCAAAGAAATGGAGCAAACACTCCTGAAATTTTTATGGAACAATAAGCCCCAACGTATAGCTAAAGCAATTCTTAGGAAAAAGAAAATGGGATGAATCAACCTCCTAACTTCAAACTTTACTACAAAGCAGTTCTAAATAAAACGGCATGGCACTGAAACAAAGGCAGAACGGCAGACCAATGGAACACGGTTGAATATACTGACATCTCCCCTCAATCATATGATCATCTAATCTTTGATAAATGAGCAAATAATGTGGAGTGGAGTAAGGAAAGCCTCTTTAACAAATTGTGCTTGCAAAACTGGACAGCTACATGCAAAAAAATGGGCTCAGAACTCTGCCTAACACCATGTACAAAAGTAAGATCAAAATGGATTAAAGACCTCAACATCAGACCGGAATCCATAAGGTACATTGAAGACAAAGTGGGCAAAACCCTCCATGACATTGAAGCCAATGGTATCTTCAAAGATGTCACGCCACTGGCTAAGCAAATGAAAACAGAGATAGACAAATGGGACTATCTTAAAGTAAGAAGCTTCTGCACCTTAAAAGAAACAGTGACCAAAATACAAAGACAGACTACAGAATGGGAAAGTATATTCGCTGAATACACATCTGACAAGGGGTTGATATCAATGATATATAAACCATATAAAGTACTGGTTGAACTCCACAAGAAAACATCCAACTCCATCAAAAATGGGGCAACGAAATGAACAGAAACTTTCTCAAAGAAGAAATCCGAATGGCAAAATGAGAAAATGCTCAACATCATTAATCATCAGGGAGATGCAGATCAAAACCACAATGAGATAACATCTCACTTCTCAGAGACTGGCCCACGTCCAAAAGAACAAAAGCAACAGATTCTGGTGTGGGTGTGACGAGAAAGGGACACTCTTTCACTTTTGGTGGGAATTCCGACTGATTCAGCCCTTTTGGAAAACAGTATGGAGGATTCTAAAAAAATTAGAAATTGAGCTCCCATTTGACCCAGCAATACCACTTCTGGGAATATATCCCAGAAAGGCAAAAATGCATAGTCGAAGTGACATCTGCACTTGTTTGTTCAGTTTAGCACTCTTTACAATAGCCAGAATCTGAAAAAAAAACCTGAGTGCCCAAGAGCAGATGACTGTCTAAAGAAACTTTGGTACATCTACACAATGGAGTACTATTTAGCTGTTAGAAAAGATGAAGTCATGAAATTTACATACAATTTGCACTACAATGAAAGTATCATGCTAAGCGAAATAAGTCAGAAAGGAAGGCATAGACATAATAAGATTGCATTCATCTGGGGGACATAAAGTGACAAAATAGGATATTAATACCCAAGAATAGCTGAGATCAGTACCAGGAGGATTATTCGATGGCTTAGAAACCAGCCGGGGCATTCTAGAGGAAAGGGCAGCTCAGATAGAGAAGGGAACACCAAATAAAGGGTGTTTGGAGGATCCTCCCAGGAGGGGAGATGCATGTCGAAAGTGGACTATGGACTGACCATGTTTGCCACTCAATGCCTCTTTTGCAGACCACAACACCCAAAAGGAGAGAGAGAACACAGGGGATTGCCCTGCCACAGAGGCGGGGGGGTGGGGGATGGGGGTGGGGGGATATTATCCATGGTGGTGGAAAATGGGCACTGGTGGAGGGATGGGTATCTGATCATTGTATAATCAAACCCAAGCACAAAAAATTGTAAATCTACAACTATACCTCATGGTGTTTCACTAATTTTAAAAAAATTTTTAAATAAATAAATAAATAATGAAAAAAAAAAGTAACCAGCTGGGCATTCTAGGGGAAAGGGCAGCCCAGATAGAGATAGGAGCACCATATAAAGGGTGTTTGGAGGATCCTCCCAGGATGAGAGATGCATGTTGAAAGTAGACTATGGACTGAACATGGTTGCCACTCAATGCCTCTTTTGCAGACCATAGTACCCAAAAGGAGAGAGAGAACAAAAGGGAATGCCCTGCCACAGACCAGGGTGGGATGGGGAGATGGGAGTGGGAGGGATACTGGGATCCATGGTGGTGGAAAATGGGCACTGGTGGAGGGATGGGTATTTGATCATTGTATAATCGAAACCCAAGCACAAAAATTTGTAAGTCTACAGCTGTACCTCATGGTGTTTCACTAATAAAAATTAATTAAAAATAAAACAACCACTGTCTAACATTCCAAGTTACTTGGGTAAACAGCTGCTTTCTTACTTCATAATTTGAATTGGTTAGATCTTCTAGCAACTACACATAGTACTCTCTATTCTTGGGCATAAAATTATATCTTTACTCAATGAATTATAGCCCATTTTACTAACCACAGTTAGATCCACAGATGGAGCAAAAAAACATGTTTCCTTTTTTTGTTTGTTTTATGGTTTTTTTTATTTAGTCAATAATAGTTTTGGGTTTATACCTTTTGGAACTAGAAGTAAAAGATTATAAAATATTATAAATATTGTAGTGATCTGAACTGCAAACTGTTCATTGCCATCTTCACAATGTAGAGAAGTTAAAAATAAAGGATACATATTACATATTTGCAGGAATGAGAGTAGGAAATATGGGTGATAAAGCTAGAGGAGGGGAGAAAGAAAAAAATAAACCTAGTAATTACATTTGAATTGTTTGTCCCTTTGACCCTTAAAGTAAGTTCTACATCTCAATTCAAAATTTTGTGGGCTCTGCTCAGGAGTGACGCCTTGGCATGGATCTGGGGACATATGTGGTGCAGGGATAGAACTGGAGTGGACGGCATGCAAGGCAAGTGCCTAACCTCCTGTGCTATATCTCTCGCCTTCTGGACTCAGCCTAAGCTGGACTTCTCACACTTGGAAGAAGTATTTTAACTAATAAATTTCCTTAGAACTCTTAATAGTACCAAGAAACTCTGAAGCTACAGTTGACCCTTGAATAACTAGAAGATATGTGACATTGACCCGTGAGCAGTTAAATATCTTTACATAGTTTTCAACACCTCCCCACCTTAGTCATAAAACCCTGTTCTTGACCAATTTTTCCCAAAGCAGCAATCTCACCCCCATCCATGCCACTGAGTGATTTACGGTGAATAGGGATAGCCTGGAGTGGAATTTAAGGGCACTTTCTTCTTAAAGAAGGTAGATGTTTAGCTGGGTTTGGGAATGGCTGCACTGAGAGGTTGTTTTGTTTTATTTTTCTGAGAAGAAGGCAGTAATCTAAATACATTTGGGAACTTCTACGCTCAGCACATAGTTCAGTGTTACATGTAACATAATACAGTCTTACCAAAAAAAAAAAAACTAGAGAAGGAAACCTTAGTTTAAACATCTAATGAGAAGAAAAATCAATTTATATTCCAATACTGTCTAAGTTCAATTTATTTTCCAATACTGTCTAAGTACCTTAAGTTGATATTATCCCTTTACCAGAAACAACGAATACATATGGACATTCTCAGTTTAAATCTGTGTTGTTCAAGGACCACCACACTTGAATTCCCAGGTCCCCTGTACCTGTTACATACTGTTTAATGAGTTGTCACCAACTTCAGTGGCCTAAAATGAGCCTTTTATTTTGCACCTACATTTTAGTTCCACAAATCTAGGAAGGTGGGCCTGGTTCTATGTGTTTTTTGCTAAAGTGGCTGAGCTGGAAGAAGAGCTTCTGATATTTTCTTTACATAACACTCCAGGTATCCCTTCGAGGGGCTGCCTGGTGTTTTCTGGATGTGATGCTTCCTGCTCAAAGGCCCAGGAGAAATTTATGAACCTCACAACCTAGGAACTGTCAATAGGAATGTTTCTAACATGGGCTAGGAAAATCCCAAGAGAGAAGCTGTATGGGTTAGTAGTCTCTAGCCTCAAAATTCACACAGCATCTCTTTTGCCAACGTTTTCCGACTCTGAGTAAAGCCAACTCGTGAGGGTGACAGGAGATGTCTGGAAACCAGCTGTTGTTCATCCTTCTCTGTCTGGAATGGGATGTCTTCAGCGTCCTGGTTTTCCCCTACACATCCTCAAGTTCTTAGCACAAATATTCCCTTTCTGAGAAGCCCTTCTTTTTCACATGTATATCCTGTCACAGGATGTGGTACATCCCCTGCCTTATGATTTACAAGTCTATCTCTGAACACCTTGAGGGGATTAGAGATGTCTTAATTCATCTCTATATCTGAAACCTTAACTTATCACCAGAACACAGTTGTTGGCCAAGTTGAATAAGCATATACATGTCAACACATTTACTCCTTAGGCTGAAAAAAAAGTCACAGAAGACAGATTCAAATGGAATTCTTACTCCCTGAAAAGTTTCTGGGTCACGACTATGTCAGTTTGTATACTATTCCCCCCACCCCATGATGTGTTCATACATGATGTCAACTAATATCAGGATTAAATAGATTGGTTCAACCCAAAGCCATCAAAACAGCTAAAGTCAACATGTTCCAGAGAACTTATCAAGTTGAGGATTCCTGTCTTCCTCAAATGCTTCAAACAAACTTGTGAAGTCACCCTTTTGTCTGGATGGTCAGGTCCAGTAAAATATAGGCAGGACAAAAAACACAGTTGAAATATAGTCAGGAGTAATAAGTTTCTCTTGACTCCCTAATTGAATAGTTTCTATAATTCTTACTGAGACTTCCTTTGCCTTTGGACAAGGCAGAGTCCATGTTTACTATAACGACTGTGTTTGCTAAGAGTATACACCCACCTATGCATGAAAATTTGGACGTTAATATTGCAAAAATATTACCACTTGCATGTAAGTCCAAATAATTATGAGGGTGAAGTTCTCATCCAAGTCATAATGATAAAGAACTTAGAGATCAGATTTATTCTATTTCCTTCATTAATAGTTAAACATTTAAAAAAACTATTATTTTTTTTCCTTTTTTATGTTGGTTAAAACTCAACATGAAATCAACCAACCCTCTTATAATTTTGAAGTGTGTGATGCCTTATTGATAATGTTCTACAGCAAATCTCTATAATGTATTCCTCTTCTAGTTAGACACTTTAGACCGTTAAAAAAAAAAAAGGACAGTGATCAGACGGGTAATAGAGAAAGACAGGGGTTAAGGCATTTGCCTTGCATGTGGTCAACTTGCATTGGACCCCTGGCATTCTTTAAGAATAAGGTTCCCTGAGCCCCCAGAATGATACCCGAGTGTAGAGCCAGGAATAAGCCCTGGGAACTGCTGGGCATGGGCCCCAGTCATAACAAAAATATATTATACCGTTAAAAAATATGCTTTTCCCCATGAAACAATTCAGTGGATAACTACGATTTTTTGTTATTGACTTAAGTGAGAGAAAAATCAAAAAGTACAGTGCAAAATATAAAAAGCTCCAAGAACAATGCAGAAGATTATAGCTCTGCATAGAAAGTTGAATTGGAATTCTTAACCCCCTCGATTCCATCTTGGTCACTCCTCAATTTTTCCAGCTCTGAGTCCATTCAGGGTACACTGCAGCTCCCTCATTTGCCCATATCTAAAGACTATTCAACACTTAGAAATACAGACACAACCGTTTTGGACCATTCTGATGAGCTATGTCGGTTCCAGTGTTCCATGTGGGGCTGAAAGAGATACCTTACCTGGACTTTGACATGTTTTAATATCTTCTTCTACCCAATTTTGCTTTCCTCCACTTTCTCCCAAAGGAAATGATTCCTACTAAATACCTTGAAGACTAGACTTCATCTTAACATCTCTATTTAGATATGCTAACCTACAACCTATTCTGAGAGTAGCCCAAGTAAGTAGGCACTAGGAGAGGTTTGGGAGATGGATCAATTGTGCTTGCTGGCAAGGTGGCCACCTGTGATGGGTGGATCATCCAAGTCTGTTACCCTAAAAGGGAAAACTTTCACCAGGAGAGGCAGCAAAAAGAACCCATGAAACCAATGGCTTCCACAGCTACCTATACAATCGAGGACACTTGTTCAGGGATCAGTAGGGGAGAAGGATTGCATACCCAAAGCAGTAAGTTACCCCTTTTAGCAGGACGAGTTGAATATCAAAGAAAACATTAGACTACATAATTAAATAAGACAAGAGAGGAAGAAGAAGCAAGGAACTCAGGGATTTAAATATATATATAAATATAATTTAAATATATATTTATATATTTAAATATATATATGCAGGAAAGAATCAGAACACACTTTCATTTTAAATCTATCATTTAGAAGATGAAAACCAGAAGTAAGTCTTTGAGAGTGTTAATTTTCTCCAAAATTAAAATTCAATCAATAGTCCTAACTATTGAAGAGGTGGGTCCTGAAACTGTCTCAAGTTACATTTTGAAGTTTGTATATCCAAAAATGTTGATACTCAAATAATTATATTAGAGCAGCTATTCTTTTTTGTGGGTTCTGAGATCTAATAAATTCAGGGTAAATTGTGCTGAAAAAAGTTAGTTTTGGTTCTAAATTTTAAGTTGCATAAGAGAAATATTGTCACGAGAGAAATATTATTAGAAATCTCATTAGCATTTTTCCCTACATTCATAACATAGTTTTTCAGCAGATATTTGGAAAGAGGAAGGTTCAGTAAATAATTTATATAATCAAAATTTTTCATAGTGAGTAACCCTCGTGTTGCTTAAATCTAGGGGCCACTAGGCCCACATCCAAGGGTGTTGATCATGTGGGGACAGAAATCAAAGTCAGGGCCTACAAGACTGTGTTCTACCATTAGAGTCATATTCCCGCCCTCTAATCATATTTTTAAATGTTTAAAAATTTTAGAACTGCAAAATTAGATCTAATCAATTTTACTTCATTCTATCATTAAATATGAGTGTAACAAGTGACAATGATGCCAATAAATACATTTTTTCCAAGTCAAGAGGCTTTTTAAAAGAAATAGGGAATTTCAAAATGATATATTTATTGGTTGAGAGTGCATTCTTTAATGTGTAAACTTTGACTTTGCCATGATTACTGTCAAAGACTTTCCATTTACAAGCATTGTTTTCAATATTTATAATTCAATATTACTGCCAAAATCTGAAGCATCAAGGATACTATACATTACATCTTTGATTAAGTATTTTAACAGATTGTTGTTGTAAAAGAAAAAAACAACAAAATTTAAAAGATTCAGTTGCAGGAAATAAATTTCAACACAATAAATTTCAATTCATATAGATGATTTTGGAAACTGTTATTGTGAGGTCCAGACTTCTGAAATCTAGTTGATGTTGCACAGTGATGAGAAACATGCATATTATTGAGGACTTTTATAATTTATATCCAATTTTTTTTATTTTGTTTTGGACTGCAACCAGCTTTGCCCAGGAATCTGTATCCAAGGATGATTTTTGTGGATGCAAGAAGAATAACACATGGTACCAGCGATCAAAACCTAGCCAGCTGCATGCCAGGCAAATGCCTTATTGGCTGTATTATCTCTCCAGTCTTATGTATAACTAATTTTTATAAACAAAATACTGCAAACAATATGAATTTTCCTTAATTTTTTTGATTGAGATATTGTTTATGATCACATTTATAATCATGATTTATTATAGTCACAGACAGACAGGCATCGACCATTGCCGCACCACACCTAGTAACAGGGAGCCAAATTTCCCTCCGCAGTTGTCGATGGTTCCCTTCTCCTATATGCACCCCAAATTGGCAGCCTCAGTTCTATTGACAGAATTTCACGGTCTTGTCTTGTCTTGTCTTTCTTTCTTTTTTTGGCCATTGTCTATTCCTCACTTTATTTATATTCCAGATATGAATGAGATCATTTGGTATTTGATCTTCTTCCTATTCACTTTTCTTACATGAAACTCTGCGGTTCCATCTAAGAGCAATTGTTTTTAAGTGTCTGGTTCAGTCATGTTATGAATATGTATATTGTTGTATGACAATCTTCAGAATTCTTACATCTTGCAAAACTGAAACTCTAGACAAGAGGAAACTTACTAGGATGGACTCTTTCATGAGTGGGGGGGAGCAATACTGGGACTGTGGTAAAGGGAATTCAACACCCTAGTGTAGGGTGTGGTGCTGGAACATTTTGTTTACAAAATCCTACCATTAACAATATTCTAAATCACGCTGCTTAAATTAAAAATAAACACTTATGATTTCCTACCTCACCTTTGACAATAACAAACAGGATCTTATTTTTTTCTTACTATGGAGTTGAACATTGTAGGTAACTCAAAACTAAAATAATCACAATATTTATCTTTTATAGAAGGTTTATTTAAATATTACAATGTTTCCAAAATCTAACTGCACATACCAGAATGTTCTTCCTTTGTAAGACTGAATAGTATTCCAATATTTGTAGAGAACAACCTGACCAAAATTCAAGCTCTTCTGACATCTACTATTCTGAGACTCAACTTCCTGGTCTAGGGGCAGGGAAATAAGAGAAGAACTGAAGAAGATATTAAGTGTTGTCAGAGATGACTGGGAGCATTCTCCATACTGATGTAGGTTTCTTTTTAAAACTGTGCTCTAGAGTCCAGCAAGGAGAGTGTAGAGAATACTTCAATATCTCACCAAATTTAATATCTCGTTCAGTTCATCTCATTCCCCACCATGGCCTACCTTCAGCATAAATATTGTGTCATCGAGTTGGTGTAGCAAGAATTGTCTCTAAATAGGGTTTCCTCCTTAATGACCCCTTCACTCTGCTTCTTGATTATAACTCCAATCCTGTCTTTATTTTCCAGCTCTCTTTCCCTAAAGTACTGCTTCTATTAAAGTATCACTGTATCACTGTCCTCCCATTGTTCATCAATTTGCTCGAACAGGTCCAGTAACATTGTGAGGCTAGTTACTGTGTTTGGCATATTGAATACAACACGGGTAGCTTGCCAGGTTTTGCCGTGCAGGCGAGATACTCTTGGTGGCTTGATGGGCTCTCTGAGAGGGGTAGAGACTATAATAGTAGTATTGAATAAAGTTTCCATTACTGCTTCAATTGTCAGAAAAATGTTATTTCTAAAATCATATTTTGTCCATCAATTCATCAGATGAACGCTTGGGTTACTTCTTTTTTTTTTGTAGGAGTATTGCTATTTATTCAGCCACTGATTAACTGATTGAATTGGGCATGAACTCTACCTAAATTTTTTTTATTTATTATTTTCTTTTTATATTTATTTATTGAATCACTGTGGTAAAGTTACTAAACTTTCAGGTTTAAGTCTCGGTCATACAATGATCAAACACCTTTCCCTTCACCAGTACTCATGTTTTCACCACCAGGAACCCCAGTATACCCCCCTCCCACCCTTCCAAATGCCTGTGAGGCAGATGATTTCTACTTACCTCTTCTCTACTTTGATTACATTCATTATTTATACAAAAGATGCACCATTATTGTTTAGAATTTCCCCCCAAACAATCAGAATTGCTGAAAAGGCATTGTGAAATATTTTGTTTTCTATAGCTGGTTATGAGAATCATATAATGTCATGCAGGCACGATTTTGGATTTCTGCAAAGAGCCAGATAATTACGAGATTGGTTTCTGTGTGTCTGGTGTTATGGCCGTGCCAGAGAACCGCTCATGGGGGGTAACTCGTGACCTTGGTAGGGTGAGAAGGACGTGCCGGTACCGCTCCCCTTCCCATGAAATTGCAGTTGCCCTGTCACCACCGGCTCGTACCTGGCTTTCCTATAAGCTCTGAGGCGGCGGCCATCTTGCTGCCAGGGGGGAAAGGACGGAAGGGAGCAACACTCTTTCCCTCCTGGGGAGGCATGGCGACATAGTTTAATGCATGGTCCATTCACTTTTCTTCTGCAAGCTGCTGGTCTCTGGACTAAGTCCTTTTGCCTCTGAAGCTATGGCCATGCCAGAAAGCCGCTTATGGGGGGCAACTCATGACCTCAGTAGGGCGTGAAGAACGAGCCGGTACTGCCCTCCTTCCCACGAGACTGCAATTGCCCAGTCATCACCAGCTCATACATGGCTTTCCAATATGCTCTGAGGTGGTGGCCACCTTGATGCCAGGGTGGGGAAAGGCGGAAGGGAGCAACACCCTTCCCCTCCTGGGGAGGCATGGTGCCGTAGTTTAACGTATGGTCCATTCACTTTTCTGCCACAAGCTTCCGGACTCTGGATTAAGTCCTTTTGCCTCTGGAACCATGGCCGTGCCAGAGAGCCACTTGTGAGGGTCAACTCGTGGCATCGGTAGGGCGTGAAGGACGAGCCGGTACCGCCCCCCTTCTCATGAGACTGCAATTGCCCCATCACAGCCGGCTCATACCTGGCTTTCCAATAAGCTCTGAGCCGGCGGCCACCTTGTATGCAGTCCAGATACGTTTCTGCCCAAAGCCACTGGATTTCCAGATTTGATTCTGAGTCTCCAGTATCATGGCTATTAATCAGCTTGATCAGGAGTCAGAGAGGATGTTTGTAGGCAGCAATCCAGGGTCTTGTTGAGATGGGGAGAAAGAGTCGGCTCAACCGCCATGTGGTGAGGCCCCATGTGCCTCGTCACCGCAGGCCCAAACCTGACTGTCCGGTAGCCTCTGGAGAATGACGATCACTGGGTTGCCAGGGGGAACAGGCCAAGGCACGAAACCCATTTCCACCTGGAGTGGGCCAGTGCCAGTAACCTGCTGCAGGAACAGGACGCATTTCTGCCAAAAGCTTTTGGGTTCCGAGATTCGTTTCTGAGTCTCTGCGATCATGGCAGTTAAGCAGTTCGATCAGGAACCAGAGAGGCCATGCCTCCAATTCTATAGCTGAGCCGGAGGTGGTTTGTGAATGTGTCTCCCACATACCTAACTTTTGGCCGTTTACTTTCTTGGTAAACTTTGCCCCAAGTTTTTGGGGTCTGGCCAAAGGCACAGTGGCAATTTTGGGGTATCTGAAAGTCTGACGTTGCCATCAGGCCGCTGATGCACTCACCTCACAGGTACAGATTGACCTGCTGGCAGCACCATATCCCCACTTCTACTTTGTAACTCTTACAAATAAGACTTTTCAACAATATTATTAACAATATTTTAGTCCATAAATAGAATTATTTTATATTTATTTGTGTCTTCTTTAAATTTGATAAAAATATATGTAGCATATTTATATATGTATCTATCCTTTTCTTATTCATTTTTGTTACTATTTTATTATTTTTATTCCATTATAATTGAAACCATTTTAAAACTTTTTATTCATATTTTTCACTTAAGCAAATAGGAGTATATATAGTTTATTAAACATGCAATTAATTTTATATCTATTTTTATAATGATTATTAGCTCAAACAGGTATTATGTGCATGCTGTATATATCTAAGTTCATTAAAATATTTAGAATTTCAAGTTATAATAACATAGCATTACTATTTCTATCCCAAATTGGATTCATTTTATATACATATATATACACATATATATGAATATATTTGTTTTGTCAAATTGCTCTGGTCCAGATGAGCATAACTATGCTAAAAACACGTTGCAAAGGCAAACATTCCTGACTTCAGTCTTTCACCACTGAGCATAAAGTTAACTTTGGGATATTCATACATGGCCTTTATTCTGTTGAGGCAATTTCCCTTTTTCCTAGCCTGTTGAATATTTCTATAATGAGAAGGTGTTGAATTTTATCACAAGATATTCTGTATCAAATAGGATGATCATATAGACTTTTTTCGTCATTCTGCAAATGCAGTGTATTACATTGATTCATTATTTTCTCTTGGTACCAATGGATGAACTAAAAATAGGGTTCTACATTACATTTTCTTCAATTCTACTTATTATATTTCCAACCAAAACTCAAAAGTAGAAAGCAAAGGGGTACTCCTGAGAGATGAGTGTGCTTTTCAGAAGGGACACCCACAGTAGGCTTCTATTTGCTGAGCTATAGAATTGCAAAAGCTCATCCTGTTCTGTTAGTAGGTCAAAGAATATTGAATGTTTTCTTTGCAAAATTTGACTAGTATTCTTAGTGAGGCAGAGGGATTTACTACCTGATGCTCTCTTTGGAAAGATTAAATCTAAAACCTGGCAGGAGCTGGTAAAATTGCACTCAAAGAAAACAAGCTCAGCCTGAACTAAAAAATAAAAATTGAAGTTTTACCAAAGGGCAAAGAAAGCTGAGCTAGAATTCTCTTTAATTAATACACTTTTAAAAATAAGGAAAAAGCAGAAACAAAAACAAAAGAAACCTCTCTGTGAGTTTTGTGCTCCCAGGGGAAAAACAGGAGTTATAAGGACTAAAGAGGTCAGAAACTAAAATCTAAGTATTAGGCCTGATCAGACTTCTAGGAATACCTTGAAATAAGACGAGGTTTACATATAAAATTATCTAAAAATTAAAACAGTGGTCCAGGTATTGAACTGGACAGTTAAAAATTCAGCAACGTAAGTCACAAAGGATGTAAATTGTTTTCTGCTTGCTCACCCAAATATCACCCAGTGAACCAGAGTTAGTTATGTAAGTCCATTGAAATGGCTAGGATGCATTACCAAAGTTCTGAAAGGAGGCCATAGCATCTTAAAACTAGCATTGAAAACTTTGTGGAATAGGAGAGATATTTAAGGTTTAAGGGGGAAATATTTCAGAGAGAGAGAAAGATAAAAAAAAAGTAGTATTAAAAAGATAAGCGAGAATGATGAGGGCAAAAACGTTTAAGACATTTACATTTTTCCATAGGAAGGTAAAAATACCTATTTTGGTGGCTACAGAAGCTATAAATAAATTGGGTAAATTGTGTCAGAAAATGTGTTGGTTTTAAAACTGTAAGGTCCTCACCATTTGGTTTCTGTGAGAGCAATCCTTGTACACAAATAAACCTCCATTATCCATTAGGGCCTTGAAGTGAAATATGATAGTTGTAAATAAGAACTATAATCTTAGCCAAATGACCCTAGATACCTGTATTATTAACCATTATGCAACCTATTCATGAGCAGACTCTTATAAATGCCACTATATCTGCACAATTTACCTTATGGCAATTGAGAGGGGAATAATACTATGTACCTCACAATCATACTAATATGCTCCTAATGTAAGACAATATGGCTAACTCATCAACAGTACAAGAAATTAATCTATATAACTCTAAAGTGATTCAGACTGAGAACTAGAATTTGACTCCCAAATTAGAGCTACTTTTGATAATTTCATTTTGCCTCATAAATCATTATTTTTTCATAAATCAGTCTTTAATGAAAGTCCTCATTATAATACTCTATATACATGCTATGATCTTCACTAGGGTACTTCGCCATTACAGAATAAAATTAGATGGTTCAAAAGCTATGAGGCCAAAAGTATGCTTTCAATTTTATCTTTCCATAAGGTTTAATGCTTTAAACTAAGATATTTTGTGAATGTACAATTGGAGTGGGGCTGGAGTGATAGCACAGCAGGTAGGGCATTTGCCTTGTACACGATCAGCCCGGCTGACCCGGGTTCGATTCCTCCACCCCTCTCGGAGAGCCCAGCAAGCTACCGAGAGTATCTCACCTGCATGGCAAAGCCTAGCAAGCTACCCGTGACGTATTCGATATATGAAACGCAGTAACAACAAGTCTCACAATGGAGATGTTCATGGCTCTGCTCGAGCAAATCGATGAACAATGGGAGGACAGTGCTACAGTGTTATCATTGGAAGTACTGATCTTGCTTGGTTCTCCTTAGACTAACCTTAGGTCAACTCTATGAGTATTTATTGTTTCTCACAGTAGTGATTAATTTTTCTTTTCCCTCTGTTAACTTCACCTTGCGTCAAAAATATTTAGAGAATCCTCCCAGTAGTTATGATAGACAAATTCTCAAGGGTCCGGTAGGTAGGCAAAGGCTGGAGCACAAGCTTTCATACTGGAGCCCTGGGACTAAATGGAACACTGGGAACACCTAAGAAAAACCCCAAATATCAGACCGAGAGTAGTTACCAACCACTGTGAGATGTGGCTCAAAAACAAACAAAATACTGAACCTCACTTATTTACTCCAAACTAAATGGAATTATTTAATAAAGAATATTTGTGTGCTGTTCAAAAAAATATGTGTAACAATGCTACTATTCACAATCACAAAATGCAACTGTGGCTATTTCGTACACTGTTGCTCCTGTTTACAAAGCAAAACGTCCTTTGCATTTATACATCATACTTAGTTCATGCTTTTCATTGGGAACATGTAAAATCATATGCATTTGGGTTTACAAAAGAATGGTGACATCCCTCCTTTGATATAAAAACATTTATTAATGTTTGAATGGAGCTTTCAAAAGTCAAGCAGATTTAATATGAGACTTATGAATAAAAGATTTGCACTTAGATTAAATTTTTCTCCAAGACACCTGTGTCTTTTCTTTATTGATCATTATGTTGCATGAGAAAGTTGTGCTAATTCATCGTGCTGCTATTTTAATTAATGCTCAACTGAATTTATTCATTCCAAGATACAAGCCCAGCATCTGCAGGCATGGGTCAGCACTCTGAACTCTTTCTTCAGCATGCTTTTCTTTTGTTACAGAGAAATATCATGCACATAAAGACAAAACCCTTCTGTTTTGAGACATAATCCATTTAAATTAATTATTTCAAGACCAAACTAAGCGAGGATCTAAAGACCTGCTTCATGCTTCAGACGGAGGTGTAAGGCTACCTAGGATTTTACAGACTAATCCACAGTTTGAATTCACTAGTTTATAATTTAGTTTCGATCCTTCTCCCACAGAGAGCATCAAACGTTAAGGAGTCAGGCATTAAGGAGGATTTTTAGAGAAAATCTTCAGGATGCTGTGAATCCTACTATTCTTGAGAGTTCACAGATAGGAGTTCCTATATATTGCCTCAATTCTATAAAAGTGTGTGTGTGGGGGGGGGTTGTTGGTGTTAATTGGGATAGTTTGTTCATTTATTTATTTTGGTTTGGTGGCCACACCCAGCAGTCCTCAGGGGTTTTTCCAGGATCTGTTCTCAGGTGTCATTAGTGGTAGTTTTCAGGGGACCATAAGTTATAATGGGGATCAAACTGGGGCTGGCTACATGCGAGGAGAGTGTTTGGGGTGGAGAGACAATACAGAGGGAGAGGTAAATCAACGATCTGAGCGGCATAATATGTGTCAAAATATGGGAAGCAAACAATTTATTTCTGTTTTCGTTCTGCATAAACTCAAGAGGAAGGGAGAGTAACTAAAGATGCTGCTTGAAATAGCAAAAATATTGGGATGGTGGGTATTAATTATCATACCTAAGATGAGCTATAAGGGACTGGTTACTATGAGCTAGAAGTAGACAGAAAAGGGTCAAACAGAACGAGAGACACAGAAGGAATCATGGAAGAGTCCTTGCAAACCTAGTTTTATGACACAAGTTTGAAAAGAAGTTCTGGAAAGCATAGACCAAGCAATGGCATTGACACATTCTTTCATTTAGAGAATTAGGTGAGTATTCCTAGTGAAAGAGGAAAGGCCATCACGTGAGGCCAGGACACTACTCAGTGAGTGAAGAGTCGAGGTGAAACACCTCCTAGACCAGAGAGTGAACTCACCCACAAAGCATATTCTAAAACTCACGGGTCAGAATTTTTGGATATTTACGAGAGGGAAGTAAATTGCTGGTAGTGGAAAGGGAGAAACAATCTGTGAAAATTCATCCTCATTCCTGAGTGCAACTCACCTGAAGCTGTTGAGATGACGGGAGAACACAGACCTAAAATAAGTTTGTAGATTTGGGGGCCTGAGGTCAGAATACGCAGCTGAGGTGGGTTCAGTCCCTGACATTCCATATGGGCTTCTGAGTTCCTCAAAAAAGATTTTGATGATTACGCTATGCTGGACAAATTAATGGCTAAACTTGGACTCTTTTGTATAATATACTTTTTAATTCCTGTGTGCAAGTTAAAAAGACCTTTTGATTACCTTTTAATTAGAAGGTCAATGAGCCCAAGCTAGAATATTATTCCAGTAGATAAGAAAAACCAGTTCCATGAGCTGGTTATGAATGGACAGAAAGAGTCCAGTTTACTTAACATTTATTTTCACTTTTCTTTTCACTTTTCTTATCAATCTTCATATGACAAACATATGGTTTTAAAAAAACTTTTAATTTTCTACAAATTGGTCATATTTTTGTTCAAGATTATTCCAGGAACCCAAAGTGACTCTGGTTGTCTAGAGGTAGAACCCTGGAATTCACTAGCACTGTTCCCTCTTATCGTGGGAAAGGATTCTGGATAAGGTCGGTCGATGATGGTCAGTCTTCTCCCTTTCTAGAGTCTGACCTTCCTCTCAGGCATTATTCTTTGGCTTATGACTGGCATCTAGTGAAGTTTTGGAGGAGATGCTCTTTAATATTGGGCTTGTACAGCTTCTTATGTACTAGTCCTTTGTTAGAATTAGAGTAGGCCAATGGATTATTGTTGTATTGTAGTTGAAGCGGCCAGGATTTTTTCCACAGAATTAGGTGATAAAGGCTGGGATGAGAGTCGAGAATGTTCGGAGTGGGAAATGTAACTGACCTCAGAGAAGTCTACGCCTACTTTGAGGAGGCCACGCCCACTACATGGAGGCCATACCCCCAGCCGGTCCAAGAGTCCCTCAAACCAAGGAACCTGGAAGAACGGGGCCAAAAAGAGGTGGATGGAGTAGATGGGAAGTCAGGCGGAACTTGGGCCAGTGTTCCCCAAATACTCCTATGGCTGCCCAGTGGAAGGGGTCCAGAGCTGTGGGAAAAGAGGTCTCACACGGACCCCAAAGTGTGTCTGATAGTGAAAAATGACCTTGACATTATCAATAAACTCTGCTACCCACATTTTCCCTTCTATCACATACATGAAATATCTCTATTTAAGATCACTCATGGGTTTCAACCAGAACTTTGTATATCCTTGATATCAACCCCTTGGTGGATGAGAATTGGGCGAATATCCTTTCCCATTCTGTAGACTAGACTGTCTTTGTATTTTGGTCACTATTTCTTTGGAAGTGCAGAAAGCTTCTTAGTTGAAGATAGTCCCATTTGTCTATCTCTGTTTTCACTTGCTTGGCCAGTGGTGTGACATCTTTGAAGATACCATTAGTTTCAATGTCATGGAGGGTTTTGCCAACTTTGTCTTTAATGTACTTTAAGGATTCCAGTCTGATGTTGAGGTCTTTAATTCATTTTGATCTTACTTTCGTACATGGTGTTAGGCAGAGATCTGACTCCACAAGAAGAAAACAGCCAACTCCATCGAAAAATGGAGCAACGAAATGAACAGAAACTTTCTCAAAGAAGAAATCCAAATGGCAAAAAGGCACATGAGAAAATGCTCTATATCTTTAATCATCAGGGAAATGCAGATCAAAACAACATTGAGATATCATTTCACATCACAGAGACTGGCCCACATCCAAAAGAATAAGAGCAACCGGTGTTGGCGCAGATGTGGGGAGAAAGGGACACTCCTTCACTGCTGGTGGGAATGCCAACTGGTTCAGCCCTTTTCGAAAACAGTATCGACGATTCTCAAAAAATTAGAAATTGAGCTCCAATTTGACCCAGCAATACCACTCCTGTGAATATATTCCAGAGAGGCAAAAAAAGTATTGTCGAAGTGACATCTGCACTTGTTTGTTCAGTTTAGCACTGCTTACAATAGCTAGAATCTGGAAAAAACCTGAGTGCCCAAGAACAGATGACTGGTTAAAGAAACTTTGGTACATCTACACAATGGAGTACTATGCAACTGTTAGAAAAGATGAAGTCATGAAATTTACATACAAGTGGTACTACATGGAAAGTATCATGCTAAGTGAAATGGGTCAGAAAGAGAGGGACAGACATAGAAAGATAACATTCATGTGGGGAACATAAGGTAATAAAATAGGAGACTAACACCCAAGAATAGCGGAGATATGTACCAGGAGGTTCACTCCATGGCTTGAAGGCCAGCCAAAAACGCTAGGGGAAAGCTCAGATAGAGAAGGGAGCACCAAATAAAGGGTGTTGGGAGGATCCTCCCAGCATGGGAGATTCATGCTGAAAGTAGACTATAGACCAAACACGATTGCCACTCAATGCCTCTTTTGCAAACCACAGCACCCAAATGGAGAGAGAAAACAAAAGGGAGTGCCCTGCCACAGAGGCAGGGTGGGATGGGGGGGTGGGGGGGTCGGAGTGATACTGGGATCAGTGGTGGTGGAAAATGGGCACTGGTGGATGGATGGGTACTTGAACGTTGTATAATTGAAACCCACGCACAAAAATTTGTAAGTCTACAACTGTACCTCATGATATGTCACTAATAAAAATTTAAAAAATAAATAAATAAAAAGATCACTCATGGGGCTGGAGCAATAGCACAGTGGTAGGGCGTTTGCAAAGTCTGGCAAACTACCCATGACATATTCAATATGCCAAACACAGTAACAACAAGTCTCAAAATGGAGACATTACTGGGCCTGCTTGAGCAAATAGATGAACAACAGGAGGACAGTGCTACAGTGCTGGTCTGTTTCCTAAGGATATTCTGGCTGTTAATGTCTAGCAACTTTCTAGCCTCAGGGAACACAAAGATCACTCACAGTTTCTCTCTTTAATTAAGTCTAATACATTTTTTAAAAAATCTTTAACACAGTTAAACTCTCCCTTCTTATAGTTCTCTTTCCCAAGTCTTACGTAACCACACTTCAAGTTAAATTATTTCCTAAAACTCCAAGCTCTGTGGTAATTCATTTACCTTACTTACGCATGAGATATTTTTATTTCTTGAAGTTAAGTCTTTGGATTTTTTTCTCTGCCTAGTTTATATGTTGAATTTAATGATATATTTAATTCTCATGCCTCCAGTTCTGACCCATGTTCTGAAAATGCACAAATCTCATTGAGAATCATCTTCCTTCTGAAATGCATATTCAATTTACTGCTCCTTATTAAAATATTTCAACATCCATCTAAATGAAATGTTACTGATATATTCATATGGCTATTGTAGACAGTGCTGTTTGTTCTTTGTTGTTTTTTTTAACTTTGTGCTACCTCTTAAAGTCAAAATCTGAAAGACTTGCCTCAATCTTAGATATATGTAAAAATGTACTATAATGTGACAATTAAACAAGTTTCCACTTTAACTCAGGTCATTACTGACAGAGAAAAGAGGAAGGAAGAAAAGGTTGTGTTTGTGGTTTTTGTAAAGTAAATTCTCTCTTCTAATTGGAGAATAGATACTTTGTAAATGTTCAGACTTGCTGTAGGCTTCATGTTTAATGAGGTAAAGGATATTAACAGTTTTCAAAGCAAGCACAGCTGGAATACAATAGCCCAAGTATTAGCAATTTGCATGCTCTATATACAGTTGGTGATATTTGTATTGAGTACTTAAACAATGCACTTAAGATATAAGACTAGAAACACAAAGACAGACAGATACACTCACTGATTCCAAAGCGTTTCCGGGTATCTGCGGTGATCCACATAAGCCACTTAAGACAAAAATCCTATTTAACTACATTCTCATTTTAGCAAAGATATCAGAGCATCAGTAGCTTTCTTTTAGAGACTTTGACAAAATTCCTTTATTTTCTCTTGTATCCATATTTGGAAATATATATATATATATATTCAAATTTAATTTAAGCTATCCCCAAATCAATTAATTGAGCAAATCTCATTTTCCTGTTGCTATTTCAGTTGCCTATTCAACCCTGCTTTCAAGGAAATAACAATGTTACAGAAAACAAAATAAAACAAAAAAACGATTCCAAGTTGATATGGGACCATGGAAGAGGGGGTGTTTTTTATACATTTGCTTATATGAATTGGTTATATTTCACAAAGGAGTTCATCCTGAATTGGATTTTGAAGAAGGAGTGGATAAAGTTGAGAATATTTTCATTGAAAATAGAGATACAGACTTGCCTATTTAGAAATCCATGAGTATTTGTAACTTGTTCTTAGATAAAATAAGCAATGCTTTGCTTGAGTGGGGGAGGGGTGGGAAATTTCTTGAAAGAATACTGAACAGATGGATAAGATTTAGATCAGGAAGACCCAATATGAACTGCTAAGAAGCTCGGGCTTCACCCTGTATATAGAGGCCTTTGTTGGATTTTGATCTGAGGAACAATTTGATCATATTTTATTTCAGAAGGAAAATGACATGGATGTCAGATAAAACTTAGACAAGACTGGAGGTTTGGTGGTTACTGCAGATACCCTGCACTCAAGAGCGAAAATGATGTGAGTTGAAACTAAAATGGGAATAACCTAGAATTTGAGAACTACTACAAGATCAGTGACTGGAAATTGTGGCAGAGAGTGAGGAAAATAGGGATGGCTGAATATGAGTGAGAAAGTCGGAATATTTTTAAATCTCCTGATCTCCTATTTTGAGTTTCTCTCCAGGAAAATTGTGCCTTATGTCCTTACTATACAAGTGCAGTTCATGCTTTTCCTGGAAACACTGGCTTCCTGAGGTGTGTTGAGACTATTGAGGTATTGGGATCCTGAATTTCTTGGTGGTAAGGTCTAAAATGCTTACTCCCCTATGAAATTTTATACATGCTACAATCTGACAAATTCTATGGCATGGGATTCTAACTAATATTCTGTATATCCCCTTTCCCATTTTGAAAAAAAGGCTTCCTCTTTTATCTCAACCGTCTCTGACATCTCTATTTTTAGGGAGGATCCTGCCTGAAGACTGAACACCACTTGCCAGCTAGAATAGTGTCTGATTTGAAAGTGAGCATCCTTTCTCCTTTACTAACTTTGAGGCTCATTCCATATGGCACTAGCAATTTAATGGTAACGTCGAGACGTTTCCCAGCCCGTTATGCCGAGTTGCAATATGCTCTGTGCCTACTTGTTATTGCATTAGACAAAAACACTTACAAAGAATGGACACCATAGTACTTGAACTTCTGTCTATTTTCTCTCTGTGGTTCTCATTTCAATACCACCAATGATGGCAGTCTCCTACTGTGCCCCCCTTTATGAAAAATGCATCTATTGTAAATAGTGCAGAAAAGAGACCTCAAAGCTCACAATGTAATGCTGAAAGGATGGAAAACCTTGCTCCTAATTAGGCTCTTGAGTTTGAAAAACTCCATTATTTTCACAAGAGGAAATACTT
The DNA here is from genome assembly GCF_029834395.1 of Sorex fumeus. NCBI lineage: Eukaryota > Metazoa > Chordata > Mammalia > Eulipotyphla > Soricidae > Sorex > Sorex fumeus. The sequence continues at coordinate 2,860,014 of NW_026606134.1, read as the reverse complement.
TTGACTGAGCATCAGGAAAAAGAGATGGCCAATAAGAATTGGGCACAGGAGATTGACAGCCCAAAGGCAATGTCCAATTTGTTGTGTTTCTGAATGGAGGTTTTCAGTGTCCGGGCTGGGATTACTCTGCACTATCCACCGTTATTTCCCCTTCTGCTCTCCCACCATTGTCTTGTTGAAGTGGTAACTTTCTCCACACATGTCCTTCCTCACCATTTATTAATTTCTCTCTTCTCTGGGTTTTGAATGAGATATTCTTTTCAAGGAGTTTACAACTTGCTCCTTTCCCCCAAAAGAAATAGCCTAGCCAATGAAAATGAATATACCTGCGGAAAGAAAGGACACAATAGGGAAAGGAAGGGTATGGGGCATTGAGGAGAAAAGACAGCAGACCCGTCCGAGGCGTCAGCAGAAATGAGGCAGAGCTGAGAATGAAGTAGACAATAACAGCTCAAAAATAGCCTCCACTTTGGATCTCTGAAAGAAGAAAACGTATGCCAATTCTGATCCAATGAAGGAACAGGACCACCCAGATGTGAAACAAAAAGATGAAGCTCCCCTTTGCTTTAGCCAGAAATAAAAAGATTACAAAATGTATTGTAGAGGCTTTTCTCTCCAAAGTTTCATAGAGGCACTGAGAAATACAATACTACTGACAGGGGTTCATGCATATAACATCCCAACGCTAGAGTGCCCCATTGCCTCAAGGTCCCTCTCATCCAACCCGCAACCCTCGCCTTGGTAAGATCAGTACTGAAGAGCAGTTTTCAGGCCTTTGGCCACTTTTTATTCCTTTATTATGTTTTTTATAACACACTCATATTTGCATATATATATATATACACACACATAAGACAGATAATTCTATGTTTGTCCTCTGACTGATTTTACTCAACAAGATAACCTCTAGTTGCATCCTTGTAGAAGTAAACTGCATGATTTCATCTTTTCTTATAGCCAAATAGTATTCCATTGTGTATATATACCACTGTTTCTATATCTGGTCATCTATTCTTGACATGTGGACTGTTGCACATATTGGCTATTGTGGATAGTGCTGTAATGAACATAGGAACGCAGGTGCCTTTTCAGAACACTGGTTTGGGTCCATCAGGGTGGATGTCAAGAAGTGGAGGATGATTTTTAAACAGATCTGTTGGACACATTCTGTCAAATGAGCAGACTCCATCAGCTGAGCCGTGGGAGAAACTCTCAACTAGACATGCTGCAAGAGAGGGACACACACACAGATATCACTACTTTGAGCACTGTCCCGAGGAGATTGTGTGCTTTTTTCCTTATCCTTTTCAGCAATGCTTTGCTGGATCTGGGTGGTAGACAATATTCATTGTGTTTGATTTACTCATAAAACTGGTCATTGCAGTGATGTGCTATGCAGAGTCCATGATTGATATCTAAGCCCCAGGGCTTCAAAGTCATTTCGATTCAATCCTGGCTGGTTGACAACTAGGCCCTCAAAGGAAGTAAATCAAGACAGAATACACCAAGGACAGTGGTGGCCGGGCTCCTTGTCTTTCCATCCCAGCCACGGGCAGGTGTGTAGGTGGGTGGGTGTAGGTGGGTGGGTCGGGGGGAGGAGGGGGCTTTCATTGTGTGTTGTCTTGCTCCTATGAGACGCCAGTTTTCCCTCTTTCCAGGTGTTTGATTGATCTAGCTGTGAAAACTTCCTAGTCGACTGTAGGTTTGGATTTGAAAAATGGCAGAGATACTTCCACCAGCTTTCAAGGAAATAGGCATAAGGGATTGGAAACCTCTTTGTTTTGGTTCACAATTGTGTTTTTCCATCCCAATCTACTCCTCTTACAATTAGTGAATATCTGCCCTCAGATTTCTGAATCAGGGTGCTTAATATTACCAGTTTCATGAACATGCTTTATATATTACTCCCCCTTTTATAAGAAATTAGAAATATAAAAAAACTTTTCCATACATGTATAGAGTAGCTTATTTTATTTTTTATAAAGCAGAATGTGCTATTGTTCTGTATCCTCCTTGGGGCTCAGGAAAATAAGTTAGAATGACAGAGATGTTTAAAAAAATATTTTTAAATCCTCCATTAGTTGTGACAGAAATTTCACCGAACAGTAGGGTTTTTGTAGGCTGGGGACCATTGTGAATTTTCCCTATAAGTGAAGGTAAGTACACTCACTTGTGGTCCTTCTGCTCACTACAGTTTAAAGAGAGAACTGGCTGCATCTTTCACATCTTAAGGGCATGGAAACTCTCCAATCTCACTGCGCTGGCCAAGAACACCAGTATTTCCCAGAGCCCAAATGTTGTTTAGAAAAATAACTGATAGGCAAATCAGGGCACTCAGAAGTCTATACCATGTTGACAGTGATCTAGGAAAATACAACATAGTCTGTCATGAGAAACATCAGGAGGTATTGAAATATGGTATGTGAATTACAGGAAAATATGTGCCAAATATAGCACACAAATTTACAGTGCTTGTGCCAATTCTAAACACTCAGACCAGGGGTTCTGAAGTGTGTGGATTAGTTTATCAGATTAACATAAATTTATAGCTAAGACTTGTAGATTACAGACTCCACCCAAGACTAAATTGATTAAGAATCTCCTGGTAACCCCTATCCTTAAGAATTATCATAATGATTCTAAAGTATACAAAACTTGGGTTGGCCCATCCATCTAAAGAATTTAAAAGGCTAAGTGGGTCATTGCATTGCTTTTTAAGTTACTGTAGTGAACTTTATATTTCATAGGTAGTTCTACTAAATATCAGATTAAGAAGGGGTCATAAAATAATAAATATGATGATCATTTCTCTACAAGTCTGTCCTGGAACTATTCATGGCTGAAAATTGTAATTATTTCTTTCTAAATGCCTTGTTTCAAATGAATACATCAGGGGAATTCAGAGCTATTAAAATAGAGTCAATTTCCTGATCATTATCAAATGGACATGCATACTTCAGATTCAAACCTTTTAGTGTTTGTCCAGGCTATTTCCCCAAGGTCAGTCAATTTTTAATATAAAATCCCTTTTCTAATAGGTATTGATTTTTCTCATGCCATTATTTAGCCAGACTATTATTACATTATACCTGAGGAACTTCTTAGCTGCTTATGGAATCTCCAAAATTCCACATTTTTATCGTTCCAAGTAATTTTTAAGATCTACATTATACCCAATCTAATAAAGCTGAAAATTGCTACAGGATATAGCAATTGGAATAAGAAAGAAAAAATGTTTTTATAGATAAATATAAAAATTATATACCTAGGAAACTCAGAAGGTATCACTGTAAAACTATTACAACTAATAATCAGTAACTTACAAAAATAGCAAAGGAACTATATAAAAATTGATAGTTTTTTCAAATAGCAGGCAAAGAAGATAGAAGTAATAAGCAAAGCACTATTTATTAAATTATCATTTTGCAGCACTGCAAAATGCTTAGGGATGGAATACCTTAAAGAAGATGCTATTCTAATTCTTCACAACCATGAAAAAAGGCGATGGCACAGACTGAGAACCGCATCTACTGATTATGTTCAGCTGCTTCTTACTAGCTATGTAACTTTAAGAAAGCTACATAAATCAAAACTTCAGTTTCCTTGTCTCAAATAAAATAACTGGGTATAAATTACATGGGTTATTATGATTTCTCTGGAGTTAATATAGGCTGTAACTATAACCATATACATCTATATATATACACATATATATGAGCTGTGATTATATACACATATGCTGATATGCATGCATATATATGTATACATATATATTAACTGTGATTACACATATGTTGATAAACATGCATGTATATATGTATCACTGTAACTGTCACTGTCCTCCCATTGTTCATTGATTTACTCGAGCGGGCCCAGTAACATTGTGAGACTTGTTGTTACTGTTTTTGGCATATCGAACACATCACAGGTAGCTTGCCAGGCTTTGCTGTGAGGGCAAGATACTCTCGGTAGCTTGCCGGGCTCTCTGAGAGGGGCGGAGGAATCAAACTTGGGTCGACCAGGTTGGCCATGTACAAGGCAAATGCCCTACCTCCTGTGCTATCTCTTCAGCCTATATATATGTATATATAATATATACACTGTGATTACACATATATACATTATACATTACACATATATACATGCATGTGTATATGTATACATATGTGTGTAGATATATATATATATATGAACTGTGATTATCTACACTTATGCTGATAATCATGCATGCACAGAAAACCAACTCACAAATTCACTGTCACTGGGACCGTGAGTGATTGCTGAGATAGCTGAGCACACTTTGCTTTGCATGCAGGATGCCTGGGTTCTATTCTCAGCATCACATGATCCCCAGCACCACCAGAATCAGGCCTGGTGCATTGAGTGTGACCCTAAAGCTAAAAACCTAAAAAAGTTCAAATTGACTGTAATTATGAGCACATGATTTTCTGAAACGTTATCAGTCTGTGTCAGCAATTTTGCAATACAGCTTCATAAATGCCGGGATTGAAATCTGATGACTTAAGATTCCTCCTGACCTTGATGGTCTATGGAGTATTAGAATTGTAATTTCGAGTTTTCTTTCCCACTTCCTCCTACTTTTGATGTCCTGTTGTTGTTGTTTTCTTTTTAACTTTAAATACTGGAGTCTTGGTACAAACATGTTCATCCTCTTTCATCTGAAACAAATGTAATCTTAAAAGGGGACAGGACTGATTCAGTTAAAATTCTCCAAAACAGGAGTCTATTTTACTTTCACTTGTAAAATTAATCGAAACTTACGAGTCGATGGTTGACAGACTTGATTGGGAATCCACGCTGCTAAACAGTGTGACTGAGTCATTGTGGTTTGAAAGGAATTTATAAAGGCAGTGTGGGGAAATGGAGAGTTTGAGTCCAGTGCCAGAAACTCAAGATTATCATCTAGGCAGCAACATTTCCCATCTGGGAGAATTTAGTGGCTCTCAGTGAAACTCTTAGCTACCATTTCTACATTCCTAGAATTAAAAAATCAAACAGGAAGCTGACTCATAAGACTGTTGTGAAGGTACAATTAGGGTCTTAACCAAAACAAAGTGTCCTATGAATATCAAGTTGGAAGAGTTTGTCAAAAGGGATAAACTTCCGGATATAAGGTTAAGAAGTGCCATAGCTGTGAAATAAGATATTAACTATCACTAACATTGCTGTGTGCTGTAAAGCAAAGTGTTTTAAAGCAATCATGTGTTCTCATCACAGGGAGAGTTCTTTTCCCTTTTTCTTTTCTCTACATTTTACCTCTGTGAGAAAATGGTTAAATATATATATATATATATGAAACCGTCATGTGGTACACCTGAGATTTATACACTGATATATGCCAATTATTTCTCAATAAAACTTTAAAATAGTCAAGTAGCTTTCTATGCCATATATTAAAAACTCCTGTTTCTTCTTTTTTTTTTTTGAAACGGAATGCCTCCACAGGTGTTACTATACCTGGATTCATACCATTGTAGATCTTTGGCTTGGAGGAAAGGCAACCCGGGTTTCAGCTACTAAGGTCTTTCCCCCTTGATAAGAAGAAATCCACATACCAGATGAGTCCTGGTCACTTGAAATTGAGAAGGAATAAATGTGACTCCAATAAACAATGAGGAGGATGAAAGAGTCCCTAAATCTATTTGATTGTACACTGGGAGCCACCTGGCCAATAAACACGGCTTAGAAATTTTTATGATCTGCCTTGAAATGAAGCAGAGGGCTGAAATACACATTGTAACCACTCCACAAATTCCACCTAAATGAAATTCTTACACATAGGGTTTATGTCTTCACATCGCAACATTTCTTCAACTGTGACAATCACAAACACAGTGGCCATCAGGACTATCCTGTGGTGCCAGAGAAACCCTGAGATGCTGGGATAGAACTTGGGACGTGACAGGCACGTGCTCCATCCTTTGACAATCTCCCTAGCCTCTATATTTGAAATGTGTTCCGCTTAATTTCCCGGGAGTACCTATCTGTCTGTATCTAACTCTTTCCTCTCTGAAAACCAGAAAACTCAGCATTGTTCATGTCCACCTTCTGCCCTTAAGCCATTAAAAAGTTCATAATGTAATACAAGAACTGAGGGATGAAGACTGAACACTACTGTGACCAAATATTATTTCCATTATAGCTTTCAGTGAAATTATGTTTTTTACGTTTATTTTCTTTGGTTGGTTGGTTGGTTGGTTGGTATTTTGGTCCACACACAAATTCGTGCTCAGGGATTAGCTTTTTTGGTCTGTGCTCAGGAATCACTCCTGGCAGTACCCAAGGAAACATGTGGGATACCAAGGATTACACCAGGGTTGGCAGGTACAAAATATAAACCTTAACCCCTGTCCTACCCCTCCCACCCAAAGTGTGCTTTAACAAAATGTAGGTTTTTTAAATCCAGAAAGATTTTGTAGAATGGGAAATGTAAAAGCTTTAGTGGGATATCAGAGGAAAGAAAATATCATCTGGGCATTCAAAATTCCCCAGATGGTCACTAGCTATGCTCTAGCAGCCTTTATGGGTTCATCAGGGGCCTCATTTTTCCCTATAATCTAAACGGCCCTCGATATGAGTGTTGTATTAGAAGCAGAACTTTCAGGGTGTGAGCTGAAATTCTGAATATAGATCAGACTATATAAATAGCTGAATCCTACGGATGCTCCTCTTCAAAAGCTCAGACCAAAACTTAGTTCAGGGGTAAATTGCATAGCATTTTTTATGCTCAGAATCTCTATTCACTATAATTTTCATAGTAAATTAATAAAATAATGGGATGCATATTTCCACTTAGATAGATTTTTAAGCGCATTTTTCATTGAAATATTCAGGATAGTTTTTGTTAGCTTTTGATTTTCAAACTACTGGTTCTCTTTTTTTTGCATAAAAATAAGATATATAGATTTACAACAGAGATCCCAAGCCAAGATGTTGTATCATTTTAAACATTCAAAAACTACCATTACACAGTTTTTATAATTGAGAGAAATTGCCAAAAGAAAGTAAATTTGAGGCTAAAAAAATTGGTCTCAAGTTATGATAAATTATATTCTAAGACAACACCTTTACACTTACTTTGAGAACCAGAAATAAGTTGTTTAGGCATAAAGTAAAATTTTTCTTACAGTATTGTTGTATCTATATAGAACAATATATATAATATATAACACATATATAGAACAATATATATAATATATAGAATATATATATATATATAATGAGACCCAAAATCTCATTAAGAAATACAGGGCTGGAGCGATAGTACAGCGGGTAAAGTGTTTGCCTTGCATGCAGCCGACCTGGGTTCAATTCCCAGCATCCCATATGATCCCCTGAGCACCGCCAGGATTCCTGACTGCAAAGCCAGGAGTAATCCCTGTGCATTGCCAGGTATAACCCAAAAAGCAAAAAAAATTTAAAAAAAAATAGACTTTTTATACTTGAGAGAAATTGTCAAAAGAAATTAAATTTGAGGCTAAAAAATTGTTGGTCTCCTGTTATTATAAATTTTCTTCTAAGACAAACCTTTACACTTACTTTGAGAACCAAAAATAAGCTATTTAGGCATGAGGTAAAAAAATTTTTCTTACGATATTGTTATATTTATATATAATAATATATAAAACATATATAGAACAATATATATAATATATAGAACTATATCTATATATAAAATGAGACTTCAACATCTCATTAAGAAATATTTAGATCAATAACTGGAAGGTGCTGGTAGGTTGTGAACTGTTATACCTAAAACTCTGTCAGTAACAGAGTTGTATAACACAGTGGGTGCCTAGAAGGGAAAAAAGACACCTACCATAGAGGCAGAATTTGGGGTGGGAGAGAAACCTGGAACAGTGATGGAGGGAAGTTGACATTGGTGAAGATGCTGGAACAATGTTTTCCCAAAACCATCATAAATAAATTTGATTTACAAAGTAAATCACAGTTCCTCAATAAAAAAATAAACACAAATATTTATATTCCCATAGAAGACTCAAGAGGAATATTCTGGATAACTCTTCTTACTGGTAGACTAAAGTGACAGTATTCATCAACTACAAGAACAAAGACACAGGCATTGAGAACAGAGACTCTGGAATCAGAGAACATCAGCCCCAGACCCTGTCATTTCAGTACTAGAGGTGGAATCCTTCTAAGTTAATGTTTCCACCCTCCCATGCCTTCACAGAATCACATGGGCATTTTGAAAAAGTCATACTAAACATAAGGTCTATGGAACCACCTAGCATAAAAAAGGCTATCAATCAATAACTGCTGTGAAATTTTCTCACCATAAAAGAAAATTGTCATAATGTTGCAGCAGATCTCATTAACTGTGGGACAATGCTCTACACAAAATTAGCAGGCCTGACCACCATAAGTCTTCAGCGTTATGGTTCTTAAATTTGCAGTTTGTTAAGGTAGATCTCTGCCCACTGATTCTTCATTGTAATCTTTGGCATCAATACTATCAGTAGCCTCCACTGCAGAAACAATGACTTCCACATACCCACACCCACCCCTCCTACCATCCTATCCCGCCACTGTACCTTCCAGACAGGTAATATCGGCCACATATTACCATCCGTTAGCTGTAACTGCTATCTGATTGATTATTCACTGACCAGGATATGTATGTTCTGAACAATCTGAATGATATGTATGTGAGGATTCTGAACTCTTGTAACTCTTTCAATGACCTTAGATCACTGGTTCTTAGTTGTTTCTGCTCTCTGTTCATCATATCTATATCTGTATAGATCATATATGTCCTATACAGATGAGTTAGAATCAATCAATTGACTTGTACATGCATAAGAGAAACTAACATGCTTTTTTAAATTAATTTTATTGAATCACCGTGAGATAGTTACAAGCTTTCACGTTTGGGTTACAATCACACAATGATCAAACACAATGATCAAACCAGTGCACATTCCCCACCACCAATGTCCTTGGTATACCTCCCCTTTCCCACTCTCCCCCTGCCTCCATGGCAGACATGATTCCCCATAATCTCTCTCTACTTTTGGGCATTATGGTTTGCAATACAGACCCTGAGAGATTACCGTGTTTGATCCTTTATCCACTTTCTGCACATATCTCCCATCCCAACCAATGGTTATCTAAGCCCTCCCTTCTCACTTCCTCCTTATCTGGGCCCACTATCCTTATTTCCACCATAACAATGGCAAACAAATTTTTACTCTGATTTTAACTATCATGCCAGCATAATAGTTAAAACATCAAAGAAAATACTACTTTAAGTCTGTTTATAATGAAGTTATTCATACTTCTTACTCCACACAGAGGAAGTGATTCTAAACGATACTTGGATTCAAGGAGTGTGACTTTCTTGATTTAAATAAAAATCCAATTTAGACCAGAGAAATAGGACAAAGGTTGGGTTCTTGGCACTTCTTGGTCCTCTGACCTTCTCAGAGAGTAATGCCTGAATGCAGGGCTAGGGATAGCCCTTTAGTACTGATATCTATGATACCCAAACCCAACATATGCATAAAGAATTTTCTAGGCTTTTTAGGGTCATTGCTTAGGAAATGGTGAGTCCATATTAAAGAACAAGTCACTTGCCATATGATTGTATCTCTTTACTTCTGGATTGGGTTCCCACATGTCTTTTGATGTGTGGTGTGGCCCTCCACTGATCCATGCCAGTGACCCTCATCCACACAGAGATGGCACTTTGTAAGACTTTTAGATTTTCAATTTTGCATTTTTCAATATAAATAAAGGTATTCTTTACATTTTAGATATTAAAACCAAGTTTAGCTAAGTAAATGTTAGCAAATAACAACTTAGAGTTGGATTCATTCTATTGCGAGGTAGATGCAGCAACTATAGCGAAACAACTATTCTTGAATTCATATGATCCTGTTATCCTAAGAACTGGAAACAAGCAAAATGTCCAAAGATAGGCAAATGCCATTATTCAATGAAGTATTATTTCATTATGAAAAAAAGGTTTAAATCCTATCATTTAAAATGACATGAATGGACCTAGAGAGTACTATGCTTAGTAAAATAAGCATAAGGATAAAAATAAAACATCATGATTTCACAAAATTCTCATAGGTGGTATGAGATGAACTATAAATTAAACAAAAATAAATTTTTGTACCACAAAATCAATTAATGATTTCTAGAAGATGAATATAGGTTAATTGTAACATGGGGGACAATTCGATGATGGGTAGAATTTAACATTTTTAACTTAATGCAGAATACACATGCTGATTTTCAAGGGTGGGAAGCTGTAATTTGTATATGTTTTTAGAGCAATGTTACTTCACTGAAAAATACTGAGTATTTTTTAGTATTTTTTTCTTTTTGGGTCACACTTGGCAGTTTACAGGGCTTACTCCTGGCCCTGCACTCAGAAATTACTTCTGGTGGTGCTCAGGCGACCATATGGGATGCTGGGAATCAAACCCGGTTTTACCACGTGCAAGGCAAATGCCCTACCCGCTGTGCTATTGCACCAGCCCATGAGTAATTTTTTAATAGCTATCCCTGATAGGGTACCTGCCCTGTAGTAAGGGCTGAATTTGATTATTCCCTTGTTTAAACCCCAAAATACTCCAAAAATTCACAGAGCTATGTCTTCTATCTACTAGAAGATCAGGGAACAGTATTGCACAGCCTTAGAAATGAGTTATTTCATCAAACCGCCCAGGGCATCCATCTTTCTTTGGGTTGTGTCTACCCTGTGCCAAATCAGAGAGCTCATGAGAAACTAATCTTGAGTTTGAATATACGCCCCTAAGATTGGAATCCCAAGTACCTTTGCTGGCATATAGCCTGCTCCAAAATGACTCATCATTGATGCGAGAACTATAAGTTAAGAGCACAGATTCCCAAATTAAATAACTCTATTAGAATCTCAACTCTGTCACTGAATTCAATTGACTTTGTTTTTAATGATAATATCAATAATAGTAATGCTAACAATAATTATTATCATTTAATTATATAAGAAATATTATAATAACATATCACAATATTATATAAGAATATGAATAAGCAACTTATGAGCGCCATGATTAATTAGAAGCTAAGAATACTATGTCAGATATACTTGAAGAAGTTCCTTGACCATACTTCTATGTTTTTTCCCAAATATATTAATAGGATTCCTTTCATTATGTTAATTAACTCTGATCATCAATAAAGTATTCTGCATTTTAGTTATTCTTTGCTCATTTGTCCCAGGCTTATACAACTACAATTTAGAGTGCAGATCATAAGATTTAATTTTAATTTGAGGACATTATATTAGATTCTAGATTGCTTGTATTTTGAGAAAATTGCATCTTTTGATTCGTGAAATTTTATACCAGACTCTATGTTAAAATATCAAAACCATTACACATAATTGTCAAAAAAAAAAAAACTGGCTCTGAGTCTCAGCGAATTTTTTTCTTCCCTGCTAGGAACACATAACCAGTCAAATGAGAACTAGAGAATGGTACAGATCTTGGTTTTTTGGTTTTTCTTTGGTTTTGGTTCACACCAAGCTGACTGCTCAGGCATCACTTCTGGCAGTGCTCAAAGGACCATTACTGGAGTTAGAATCATGCAAGGAAACTTACCCACAAATACTATTTTTCTGGATAGTGTCTATTTTCCCCTTAGATCTTTGCCCTGTCCCTCTATCCTAAGGGATGTTTTCATGCTCAGTATGTTTGATGCCTAACCAGGTCGAGTTACAGATGGAGAAAGGGAGGGAAGAGTAAACAGGCTTCTGAGAGCCCGGCTGGGCCTTATTATAGCTAGGAAATCTTGCCCTAGGAGACATGAAATGACAGGCCCTCTGGAAGGGCTCCAGGTTTCTCACACAGACCCTGGATAAGGGCAGTTGTTTGGCCGTGTCATGAGGAACACGACACGGCCAAACAATTTTCCTTATAAGAAACATTGCATTTTAAATGGCTTCTCGTATGAGATTTAAAAGGGCAGGGACCAGAGAGTGAGTACAGTGGGCAAGGTGCTTGTCCTTCACACAAGCAAACTGTATTCAATTGTTAGCACAGCTTGTGATTGTCCAAACTTCACCAGAAATGAGACTGACACAGAGCCAGGAGTAAGCACTATACATCATTCGGTGTGGTTCCCCAAACAAACAAATAAATAAATAAATGAATAAATAGACAGATGCTCTCTCCAAAGGATTAAATAAAGGTAAAGGTAAAGGCCCTCCCGTTGATCGTCGATTTGCTCGAGCGGGCCCAGTAACGTCTCCATTGGAGACTTTGTTGTTACTGTGTCTGGCATATCGAATACTCTCGGTAGCTTGCCGGGCTCTCCGAGAGGGGCGGAGGAATCAAACTCGGGTCGGCCATGTTGGCCGCTTGTAAGGCGAACGCCCTACCCGCTGTGCTATCGCTCCAGCCAGCCCAAAGGATTAAATAATATATAAAATAGGTCCATAGCATCTCCGTTGCACCTTCTTCTCCTTGCCATTGTAAATATGAAAGCAATCACAGGCCCACAAACTGCAGTGCTGCAATAAAACTTTGGGTCAAAGTTGTTTTGGCCTCTGTGTTAGAATATTAACTCAATGAAAACTAAAGTTGACCTTTTTGCTCACAACTCTTACTACCTACAGCCTTATCCAGGAAACAATAGATTTATAATCAATTCTTTGTGTAAATAAACATTTATTCACAGGCAGAAGTTTAGCAAAAATCTCCTTTTGTAAAACCGTTGCACCGTAGCACTGTCCTCCTGTTGTTTATCGATTTGCTGGAGCAGGTACCAGTAAAGTCTTCATTGTGAGACTTGTTACATTTTCAGACAGAAACCTGAATCGAGTCTTAGCTGTAATATTAATCATTTCTGTGACTTTCAAATAGACTTTGTAATTTCTAAGTTTTTATTTTCTCAGCTGTAAAAATATTTATTCTCTGACCAAAATAAAAAAGCATATATGGACAATAGGAATTCTTTATTTCATTTCATATATATTATCTTACAATAAAACTGGAGACCAGATTTATTAGATGTGGAAACTAAGGCACAGAGGGTTTAAGCAAATTTTTTTAAATGGTAGAACCAAGGTAATTATCTGTATCCAAGTATCTGCTATCTGAGACTTTGATGAAATGAGGAGGTAATTTGTAATAATGATATGGCTAACAATTTCCATAATTTTCTTGAAATCCGCTAGACATTCTATCATACCATCTATCAGTTTCAAACTACTACATTCATAACCAGCAGGGAGAAAATGACCACAATATGGAAAAGTGTTATGCAGTTCATAAAAATAAAGTGTTTATTAGTGATAACCAAATGCCAATCATACTGAAATACAATTGCTAGATTTTTTTAAAAAGTAGAATTTCAAAGCTGGGAACTAGAAGAGAGCTTCTGTATCTTGTGTGCACTTAACGGTAAAGAAATTGAAACCTGAAAAGAATTGATTTCCTAAGACCTCACAGATGGATAGTCCCAGTATTTGAATTAGAGTTCTAATACCCTAACAAGTGACAGAGTGTCCTTTCCAAAGTAAGTTTCAAGAGGTAAAAAAAAATAGAAATATCCATAATCCAATATATTTTCACATAAATCATGCTAGTGTGTATAATGAGGGGGGAAGAAAAGGATCTCTGGGGGAAGGTGAAATTATGTTTGAAAGAGCACAGTAGGCATTTTCCATGGATTTCCCTACTTCTATAAGAATGCAATGAGTAGGGAGATGGAGAGATAGCACAACAGGTAGGGCATTTGCCTTGCACGCAGCCAACCCAGGTTCAATTCCCAGCATCCCATATGGTCCCCTGAGCACTGCCAGGAGTAATTTCTGAGTACAGAGCCAGGAGTAACACCTGTGCATTGCTGGGTGTGACCCAAAAAGGGGAAAAAAGAATGCAACGAGTAGATATTATTGTCATTATCATTTTTGATAATAATATTGTCACAATCATTAAAAGTGATTGTCAAAATCACTTTTAAAATTAAAAAAAAATTTGGTCAAGGACATGCAGTGTGCAACTGAGAGCAATCATTTAAACTCAGGTATTTCCATTCTGGAACACATATTTTGGACCCTTATACTTAAATATATCCCAACAGGTGACAAGTCTTTCACTGAGATATTAACGCTATTGTCTGAAAAAATTATAACCGCATCAAAGATTAACATAGAAGACCCTTCTCTGAGGAGAGACACACCAAAACAATAATAATTTTTTTTGTTTTCCAGAGGTTATGAAAAGGTTCTACTACATATTATTCTTTTTATTCTTTCATATGCTTTGTGATTAAATACATCGAGAAATTCATGACATAAACCAAGCTAAACATAACATGTTTTGTTGCTTTGCACTTTTTTTCTTTGGTATTTCGAGCATACCTGGCAGAGCTGAGGGTTTTATCCTGGCTTTGTGTTCATGGATTGCTCCTGGTGGGGCTCAGAGGACCATATGTGGTGCCTGGGATCCAATCAAAGACAGCCCTGTATAGATAAGGACCTGACCTACTGTATTATCTCTAAGCCTTGTTGATTTGCTTTAGTTGACTTGTAGGAATTATCATAGATCTAAATGTTCTAAAGACCTTGTGAATCTGGAAAAGTAAATTTAGTATACAGTATTTCCTAGATTTGTCAATAAAATATTTTGTCCTTATGCTTTGCAAAATTCTCTCTCTCCCTATCTCCCTCTCCCTCCCTCCCCACCCCCCTTTTCCTTTTGTTTTTGGGCCACCTAGCAGTTCTCAGGGATTCTCCTAGCTCTGCATTCAGATATTTCTCTTGGTAGGGCCTACCTGCTGTACTATATCTCTAATCCTCAAAATCTCTATTTATATCATGCTGAATTAATGAGCTATTTATTTTATTTTATTCATTAATTTAGAATTTTCTTAAATAAAGAGCCATTGAATGACTCTAGTATGGAAGGAAGAAAGACAGAAAAAGGGGCTGGAGCAATAGTACAGCAGGTAGGGCGTTTGCCTTGCACACGGCTGACCCAGGTTCGATTCCCAGCATCCCCTATGGTCCCCTGAGCACCACCAGGGGTAATTCCTGAGTGCAGAGCCAGGAGTAACCCTTGTGCATCGCTAGGTGTAACCCAAAAAGATAAAAACAAATAAATTAACTAAATAAATTAAAGATTCATCGATTCGTCGATTGCCTCAAGCAGGCCCCAGTAACGTCTCTTTCATCGAAGCCCTGAGATTATATTCAAGGTTCTTTAGGAGAATGAGACCCATCATTGTTACTGGTATTTGGCATATTTGGTACGCCACGGGGAGTTTACCAGACTCTGCCGTGTGGGCAGGCTACATTCGATAGCCTGCAAGTTTGTCCAAAGTAGGAATGAGATAATAAGATGTCATAAAAAGATGTTCTGATAAGATGTCTCGCAGCTGCAAATGCGGCCGCGTGGTTCTGGAAGCTGTATTTTATAGTCTCTGAGTCTTGGCCGTTGATGGGATTACACGGCGCCAGGGGGCCAGGTGGTGGTTGTGACCCCTACCTACTGGAATTTGGAGGATCTGGGTGGAGGATGCTCGACTCCAATCCGAGTAGGCTTGGAGATCTCGGCCCCGGAACCTGCGTGGCTTTGTCCCTCTGCCATACATTTATGTGTGCGGAGAGTGGTCTCAGCATGGTGGTGGCTGGTCCTGGAGGTCTTCGGCTGCTGAGCCCTGGTCGGGGCGGGGAGGAAAGCTCAACCCGCTCCCCTCCAAGGGACCCCGGTGAGGAACAGCCAGGCGCAGGGGCAGGAGACTGCACTGGTCTCGTCCGGGAGCTGGATTTTATAGTCTCTGAAAATAAAAGATAAAAAGATAAAAACAAATAAATTAACTAAAGGGAGGGAGGGAGGGAGGGAGGGAGGGAGGGAGGGAGGGAGGGAGATAGGTGGAGGAAACATGACACTCATCTTTAGGAAACACCACTTCTTATCAGAGAAGAGAAAGAAAACCAATTCTCAGGGAAGAAAGCTTTTTTTAACAATACATCATACAATAAACATCATTAAGAAAAATTTAACAACATGAGAATAACATACACATCAGTACTTTCTTTATAGCACATAGAGTGATACAGTTTATTGCAAATGTCTGATAAGAGAGAGTAACTAAAAGTATAAATCAGTGAACTTTTTCTTTCTTCCAAGGCACCAAATTAATTTGACCCAATAAGAAACACACACTGACATCAAATTAAAGATTAGAAGCTAAACCTTGAATTTTAGAGGTCTCCCTCCACCTTGTGACCTTTAGAGGCTCCTTGCTAAATGACTTGTCCTTTGGGCAAAAATTTCCATGACATAAAGCTCCTTGACCTTGTTTGAACTCTGAATCCCCAGAACCTAAACAGCAGCTGGTTCATAGAAGACTCAGATATTTTTCAAATGAATGCATGAGTATTATGAAAGTACTATGATTCCTTTTAATGAGAAAGAGCAAAGTGTAATAATGGTGTGTGAGTGTGTGTGTATGTGTGTGTATGTTGTTTTGACCAAGTATGAAGTTTCAAGGATAATTTCAATAGACATTGGAAATCACATAAGCAGAAGACTGAATAAGAGGGAAAACTATTTTAGATCAAAATTATGAAAGTCTTTGAAAAGCAATCATAGAAGTTTAAAGCTGAGGACATCAGACAGGATGCCAGTGGAGTTTCTAAGGGCACCAAAGATAAAAGCTTTGTCTATATTAAATGATTTTGGCAGTGGAAAGTGAAAAAAATATTTTTCCATCAATAAGTTGCTTCCAAAAAGGCATCTATAATTTAATTTAGCATTTTATTTTAAATCAAATTCAGTCAAGCCAGTTGCTCTGTGAACAACATTTACTTTAGGGGATAATTTTCTTAATCAATTGCAATATTTTAATTCACAAGTATGAATAGACAAAAAATAAATAGGTTTTCATTCTTAAAAACTGTATCATACTGGAGGGCCAGTGTGGTATTTGGAATTAAGACTTAGGTCTTGTATCAACTGACTTCTTCAGTTCTACCCTGAGTACCGCCTGGTCATCAGAACAACAAGCAATGCCAGGTGCAATCCTTGTGGTCACTGGGCACCACCAAGTGTGGTGCTGGAGGACCTCAGTACCACTGGGGTGACCTAGATCCTTGTACCAACCAGCAGCCTGTCTGTATCATTGTTGATAAAAATTCACTTCTGCTTTTAATATATACTCTTATGTATTAGGGGGCTATATCTCAAGAAGTGCAATCTCTTGGTCCTCTGGGAATTCTAGTCTTACCTTTTATGAGAATCTCCATAAAGGCTGACCAGACAATACAAAGGTTGAACTAGACAATATTCCCACCGTGAGTGAATTTTGTATATGCTTTGAAAATGTCTTTTTAAAGTATAACTTTAAAGATTTCTCAAATTTCTACTAGGATGTAGAAAGAAATGATATTTTAGTGGTGGATCTTGATCATAAAGACCAAGTCAGATGTTTGAATGGCCCACACTATACTGAAAAGCAGCAATACCTATACTAGCTCAGGATGTGAAGATGTGAATTGTAAGTCAGTACTCAAAACTCAAGTTTGGACCCCCAGTGCAATGTACTAGTCCACCTTTGAAGAAATCTGAAAACTCTTGGAAATTTTGCCTTTGGGAAGGCAGAATTTACAACATGGGAAATACATTGAACATATTGTGGATGTTCAAAACTTGTAGAACTGCCAAAAAATAACCAATATACCCTGTAGATGAGGAAATGAAGTGCCTATTATTTCAAGTAGTTTGTCAATTATGCCAGTCGAAATTTTATGTCAGTAAAACTTATTAAGTCATGTTTTATTTCCCCACAAATTTATTGTACCTTCATTATAGTATGTTAAATTGTTACAGTAGTATGATAGTTTTTTTTTAATTTAGATAAAATTTTAAGTACTAATATTCTGCAGATTTGATATTTAGCTCAATGTAAGACCTAAAATTCAGCTTTCAAGTCACATTTTGACATCTTCACATACACATACATACACAGGGACAAAACATGGTTTTTGTATATTACAACACTGACTTTTCTATATGATTACTGCAATTTTAAATTATATATTCACTATTAGGCTATTGAGTATATTTTTAACCATCACGTAATTAAAACTGATCAGTGTACCTAAAGCCCTCACTTTTAACTATGGATGTGGTATCACTATTAAAAAAGGGTGAAAGGATAGAGAATTCCCACCTAAGTACTAGACCAACTGATGAGAAATCAATCTGTTACCATCTCCGACCATCGGAAGGCAGCTGTGCACTTGCGTTCATAATGACTCTCCTCCCAGTAGCTTACATTTTTTGTTTCTTTGTGGTATAACACAATCCCCCTCATGACTATAAAAATCATTTAGCTCATTCTTCTAACTTTCAACAAAATGAGTGAATAACAGACAAATGTCTCAATTATCCATAAATGTGTGCAAAAAAATTTTCTGTTAAGCATTTTTACTTCTTTTATCTTAGCCATGGGCATATAAGATTAAAATGCTAACTCTCTTATTATTCCAACTATAAATATTGTGGGGCTGGAGTGATAGCACAGCAGGTAGGGTATTTGCCTTGCATGCAATTCAGCGGGGTTCGATTCCTTCATCCCTCTCGGAGGGCCTGACAAGTTAGCCAGAGTATCCTGCCTGCAGGGAAGAGCCTGGAAAGCTCCCCATGGCGTATTTGATATGCCAAAAACTGTAACAACAAGTCTCACAATGGAGACATTACTGGTGTTTACTTGAGCAAATCGATGAACAACGGGAGGACAGTGCTCCAGTGCTCCAGTGCTATAAAGGTTGTGACGGGAAAGAAGTTCAAGGCAAAAATGAAAGATGACATATTCTGTGGGGTTTGGAATGAACACATGGAGGACCACCTTTAAGGTGGGGAGCTAGGGCTGAACAGCTATACCTGTGGAATGCTAATCCATACACACATCTGTAAATAATAGTCCCAAGCTATAGCAAATTTAAAGGAGTTTTAGTATCTTTTCAACCATAAGAATAAGTCATCTTATTCCTAGATGCAAGGAGAAGGATAAAAGAAGTATTTTTCCAACTCTGATGCTCAGTTTCAGGTTTTCCCCATACTTCAGTGGCCAGAGAGTTAAATATTTTAACATCCCCCCATAGTTCCACTCTTTTTGAGGAAAGGACTCCTAACCAGTGCCAGAAGGCCTGAGACCCCTACCAGGGTCTCACCAGGGCCTGAGGATCCATCATGTCTTCAGCCACTTGGGTTGAGCCATATGCAAGGCGTGAACCTTGACCCCTGACCCTTTCTATCACTCCACTCTTTTCTCATATCCTTGTTGATGAATCTAAATTGAACATTATTGTAAGAATCAGACAGTTTTGGGTGAGGTATTATTGAGGACCAAGTAATCCAGTGATTCCTAAACTTACATATTGAACAAGTACAGTCCTAAAATCCTTTTATATGAGTTTTTTTGACAAAAACAAACATGCTACACACTTATACATTTTATGATAAATGGAGCATGCCATGATAGAAGATAAAAATATTCTCAAAATAACTATTTTTTAGAATGCATTTCCCCACATTTGTCAGTTACACTTCATTTTAAAGCTATAAAATTCAGTGATGGTTTTGGCAATGGGTCACCGTAAACAAATGTGCATTGCTACTGAACTATGTTTATTGTGGTCCCAGCTGCTTCCTTCCCCAGCATAAACAGCAAGAGGTCTTGTTCCCCATCACAACCACCACCAAATTAGCAAATTTGATGCAGACAGCAGAATAGAGAGCATTTTTTCCCATTTGAAAACATCATGGAAACAGACAGGAAAACTGGGAGGGTGTGCAAAGTTATTATGGAGCAAGGAACCAAGATTTTTCCTTCATTCTGTTCACAGAACCCCTCTTTCTTCCTGATTCTTGGAGAGGGCTACCCTAGTTTGCCCTCCCCATGGGCAATGTGGCTGGTGCCACAAGAGGATACCCTCAAACAGAGGTAGAAGTAGGGGGAAAGCAAGACTTAGGTGTATGAAGATATAGAGCACAGGCGGAGAACAATGTTTTCCACGGGCTGTTTCAGAGTCTAGGATCTGTCCCTCGTAGTATAATTGGCTAACAAAACTAAATTGTAAACTTGGACCACATGACACCATTTTGAAAACATGAAGTATTGGGGTTTTAAAAACAGAGGATACAAGGGTTAGGGCACAGCTTAGGACCAAGATCCTTCTCCACCACTACATGGCCCCAGAATATCATTCAACTTAGCCCAGGACAGTCCCAAACACACAGGACTACATCCTGATATCTGCCGTGTACCTTTGGAGAATCACTTGGTATGACCCCTAGACTCCCTAAACATAATTTGGAGATCCTAAAAATAAATGAAGAATAAAAATAAAATTTAAATGCAAAAAGGAGCATTTGAGCATTTAGACAGCCTCGCCCCTACTAAATATACTACTGACATATTTTTAAATGACAAATTGGCAAAGATATTATACTTCTTTCAATGATTTAGAACAATAAATATCTTAGGCATGGTCTCTAAAGTTGTTATTTCTCAAAAATGACTGTGGTGAGTGTTGTTACTTTCATGAGTTGCTGAATTAGTAAAAACTGTAGATGAATCATTTGGATCATAGCTCCATTTAATCTGATCCAGATATTTATCTTGTTATTGATATAACTGATATATTTTCATATAATTTCCAAAAATAACATATAATTCAACTTTGAAGAGCTCATTTATTTTTACATTTGAATAAAATGATAAAAATTATAATTATGGAAAATTCCCTGTGCGGGTGTGAGAGGAAAGAACATTATGTATCTGTGTCCTCAAAAAGCATATTCAATTGATGGTTTTGCCTGACCAGTGTCGCTGTTGTCCCAAAATTCCAAACAGAATTTTGTCCTCACATCATATTATCACGGTCACGGTCCTCCCGTTGTTCATCGATTTGCTCAAGCGGGCCAATAACATTTCCATTGGAGAATTTGTCGTTACTGTGTTTAGCATATTGAATACATCGCGGGTAGCTTGCTAGGCTCTGCCGTGCGGGCAAGATACTCTTGGTAGCTTGCTGGGTTCTCCTAGAGGGGCAGAGGAATCGAACTCAGATCGGCCATGTTGGCTGCATGCAAGGCAAATGCCCTACCGCTGTGCTATCGCTCCAGCCGAATCAACTAGCCCTGAACATGGATGGCGATGGAGCGTCGGGCCCATACCTGGCCGTCGCTGGTAGTCGGTGACGTGTGAGAGGGGGACATCATATTATGTGATCACATAATAATATGATATTCCTCACATCATATTCAATCAACAGTTTTGCCTAACTGATATCGCTGTTGTCCCAAAATTCCAAACAGGATCGAACCACCATCTCCTTTATGCAAAATTCTACTTCACACAGCAGGGAGAAAGGGCTGCAAAGTTTAAGAGAATTCACAGAAAAACCACCAACTGGGAGCTCTTTTGCATTATTGCAGCAACATGGGAAGATGCCGTCATTGACAACATTGAGAAGAATATGATCGACTGGTTCAGGACCTCCATGATTGTGCGAGAAATACTGAGAGAGAGATAACCACAAAAAGACGCCTCTCTTCAAAAACACTTGCACTCCTTCACCAATGTGGCTTGGCTCAACTCTCAGGCAACTACAAATGAACACCGAACTCGTAAAGCAGTGCAGAGAAGCAATAAAGGAAGACCTCAAATAGACAAGAGAAGCAGTGCTGGACTTTGTGGCAGAATCTGGGAAAAGCATTTGCAAGGCCCACCTGTCCTTCGCCAAAAACAAGACCAAGATGACTGCCCTCCGATGTCCTGATGTATCTATCATACCTTCCAGAAGGGCAATGGAGAAGATTATCCATGACTTCTACTGGGATCTCTTCTATAGCCACATCCACCTGCCCACATACCAAATTCCGCAGGATGAATATGTCCTTACCAACATTTTCCCTTCCAAAATTCGACAAAACATTTCATTTTATCCGTAAAGAAGTGAACAGTACCCAGCCCAGACAAGGTCAGACCCGAACACCTGAAGAACCTGCCAACAGTACTCATCAACGCACTGGCTTGGCTCTTCACACACTACCCATATGAATGCAAGGTTCCGTCCCAATGGAAAACCAGCAGTAGTGTCCCATTATACAAGAAGGGAGACATCCACGGCATTGGCAACTATCACCCAATCTGCCTGTTGTTTGCCGTCTACAAGCTGTTCACTCAAATCATCCTGAATAGTATGACAGAACACTAGATGAAGGACAACAATGTGAGCAAGCTGGGTTCTGAAAAGGATTCAGCACGATCGACCTTATCCACACCATAACTAAGCTCATTGAGGTTTCTTGGGAGTTCAAGATGCTGCTCTATCTAACGTTCATTGATTTAAGAAGGCCTTTGGTTCTGTCGAGACTGAAGCAGTCACTGAAGCCCTAGCCAAACATGGTGTTCAAAGTCAATATATCAGGATCCTCCATGAGCTGTATTATGGAGTCACTACCAGGATCTCACCATTCTACAAGGAAGTGATCATTGATGTCAAGAGAGGGTTTTGGCAGGGTGATTCCATTTCACTGAAACTCTTCAGTGCCACCCTTGAGAACGTCATGCAATGACTGGAATGGGAAGGAATTGGAGTGAAGATAGATGGTTAGCAACCATACCACCTCTGCTTCACTAATGACATCATTCTAATAACACTAAACATTAGCCAAGCGGCAAAAATGCTGGCCGACTTTGACCATGTGTGCAGAAAGGTCGGACTATAGCTGAATCTCACAAAGACAACATTTATGAGAAACGGTCTCGTTCCTGACCTTCTATTCACTCTCAACAGAACAAACATCTCCAAATGCAACATGATGAATGGCCTGGGACCTGATTTGCGCAGGACAAAGAGAGCAGCTTGGAACGTCTTCAAGAGCATCAAAGAAATAGCTAAGAGAATGAAGAACCTCTGGCTCCAGGCACATCTCTTCAATTCCACTGTTCTTCCTGCATTAACATACACTTCAGAGACCTGGGCCCTATGAAAACAGGATGAGAATACTATTTGGGTCTCCCAAAGAGGAAGCAAAAGAGCTATGCTTGGAGTATCACACTTCAGTCAAGTGAGAGAAAAAATTCAGTGTTCCAACCTCCGTCAAAGATCAAGAATCAGGTACACTGTCTCATTTGCCAAGGCATCAAAAATCAGATGGGCTGGACACATAAAGCAATTCGGAGATGACCACTGGACCAGAGCTGTTACTGACTAGATTCCACAGGATGTCAAAAGATCGCGTGGCTGCTCACCTACAAGATGGTCAGACTTCTTTGTCAAGATCCTGAATGATCAGTTTGAGCCTCTTCGTTTTCCTCGAGGGAGAAGACACCCTTGGGCTACACTAGCAGGTGACTGGGACGAATGGAGACATTACTGGTACCCTCTCAAGCAAATCGATGAGTAACGGGATGGCAAGTGATCAAATAATCAAGTCCACAAAAATCAAAATCCTAGTCTGGAGTGATAGCATAGAGAGTAGGGTGTTTGCCTTGCACATTGGCCAACTCTTGTTCGATTCCCAGCATCCCATATGATCCCCAGAGCTCTGCCAGGAGTAATTCCTGAGTGCAGCACAAGGAATAACCCCTGAGCATCACTGTGTATGACCCATCCCCCCCAAAATAAAACAGAATCTGACTGTGACTTTGTGGAAACATTGGGTAAGCTAGACTCCAGAGAAAAATGTTTTCAATCAAAAGAGCAAGTTCAATCACACATTAACTAAATCTCCCTTAAGTAACTATGTTTATCACTGTTCTAGTCTGTAAGGCTATCAAGGAAAAGAAGGTAACAAGATCTTTGACCTCAAATTTTCCATTCCAGCAAGCAAGACAACTATGAAATTGTAATGAAGTCATACTATGAAAGCATTTCTAGGTCAGAACTAATACCCCTAGACTTCATAAAGTGGATCATTGTAAATAAACGTGTATTTCCTAAGTATGTATTTCTGTGCCACACTGCTACATTCTCATCCAAACAGGTCAAATGTCAACAGAAACTCTGAAGCAAATTGAAATACGCTCCATACTATATTTAGAGGTAGGAAATAGAATTTTTATGCTGCTGAATCACCTTGTTTCCTTCCTTAGTAGAGCATTTTTAAAAACCTGTGTAGAGTATACCTTTAGATTTGAACTGTCCCAGATAAATGAAGGAAATAGAAAACATTATCAATAATAGGAATCGACAGGAATAATAATAATCAGAATAATCAGAATCACACTAATATTAGAGGACTTAACCTTGAAAGAAACTGGTGAATTTAGCAAAAGAAAAAGGAAAAGAAGTGCATTTTACAGAAACAATTTCTAGGTAAAGTATATACAACATATTAGTGGTAAAATATAGTTAGGAAGGGAGTTTATTTTTCCTGTACTTGTTTGGGACCACACCCAGTGATGCTCAGGCCTTACTCCAGGCTCTGCAGTAAGAGGCCAATCTTGGCAGGGACAAGGCGTCCATATAGGGAGCTGTGGATTGAACTCGGGTCAGCTGCAAGCAAGGCAAAGGCCTTAACCTTCGGTACTATTGCTCAGGCCCAAGAAGAAAGTTTTCTAATAAAAGTTTGGCCGAAGTATGGGAGGCTATCTTTACAGAAAGTATGCCAGAATTCTCAAGATGCTTATGATATTGCAAATTTCCAAAGAAGATGCTGAGCATGGAAATTTTTCATAATCATTTGGCAAAAATAAGTAATTTTTTAAAAAAATTCAATGATCAAGAGTTCTCACATTTTGAGGAAGTTGAAATCATTCTAAAACTACTATTAAATAAAGGCATTTTAGAATCAGGTAGATAACCTTATTCCAACCTTCTACTATTTTAAGGTACCAATTTAAAGCCTAAATTCTTTCCTTTACAAAACTTGGAACAAATTCCTTAGCCTGGGAGATTTTCCCCTCAAACATTAAGAAATATGTGTTAGCTATTTTTGAGTAGTAGGAATGTAAAAAATGTATATTTTTAAAGATTGGAGACTTTTTTGTCCTTGGATAACTCAAAATTTCTTTGTTCTTCTGAATCAAATTTAGCAAGTAATTAGTGCATAATGAGAACCAGTTGTAGCATCACACTCTATTTAGTTAAAGTGCGTTTAAAAATACATAGGAAGATGGATAATCTGAATTTTCTTTTTAACAATGCTAACCTCATGAATGTTGTTGAAGAATGTATAAAGGGCTCAAAAATGTTTTGCTGACTTCCAGAAAGCCCTTGGGGAGTAATTTTCTCTTCCAACTTTTGTTCAGCAATGTATCTGCAGCAATTGGGAGTTCCGTGGCAAGGAAGCAAAGGGAGCTCTGAGAAAGCCCGGTAAAATGGCTGCTCAAACATGGATGCATTTGTGAACCAATCCAACGTGCTTTACCAGCAAAGTAAGAAGCTGAACCTAGGACAAAGCAGCTCTGCTCTAAAACCACTCAAACCGAAAAAATTACATGCAGGAATGAACAGTCATAACAAAAGAAATAACAAATGAAATACAAAAGCACAAGACTATTCTAGCCCTACCAGAAAGCTTCTTTAAAAAAAATGATGTCATGGTGAGAGTTAAGGACAAGAAAAAGGAAGATTTGTGTAGCACCAAAAGAACAGACTCAGTCCGGACTGTGCTAGTTTGGTAGCACCTACTTTTTCAGTCAGCATTCAAGTTCACTTTATTCCTCCAGTAAAATCCAAACCTTTGTCACTGCTCTTCTACATATTGATTCCGGCTCCTATCCTGTTTGCTGCAGAGTCTACTCTAACAGGGATGCCACGCATAGCTCAAAGAGCCACCAGAAAGAAAATCTATGCATGAAGACTAACATGCAATATTCCCAATCCAAGGGCCTGCTGTACTGGCCTGCACTTGTACTTACGTTAACTGGACTGTGGTCTCATGACCATGCCTTGTGGCAGGAAGCACAGGTCAATAAGTCCAGATGTGTGACCAGGAAGAAGGCACTAATCTGGACCACAGGAGAGGAGAAGGACATATTTCAGAGGGAAATCTCCTTGGATTCTAACTGGCTATCTAATGGGTGAGAAGCAGTCAGCAACTTACCTCTCCAAACACTAGCATGCAGTTACCCTCCCATCCCCCCAGACTTTGTTAAATTTCACATCTTTTTCCAACTTGAAACAAGGTATGTTCACTGGTCAACTTACCCAGACATGTTGAAGAGATAGAGTGTTAATATCCAAATACAGAGCACAAAGTTGCATAAGCTTGAAAATAAAGTAAATCTGAAACAGGAAACAGAAGGGGATGTGAAAAACAGCCCACCAGCCTCTGCTTTACACTAGAGATTCACGGCATACCTTTATTTTCTTATGTATCTGCACAAAACCTAGCTGACAATCTAAATTTTTGCTTCCTGATATACCACAGAAATTTTACATTAATCCAATACTTCTCAAATTTTAGTGCTCATCAGGATCATCTGGTGCTTAATGAAATAATAGGTTCACTTCTAGTATTTCCAATTTGGTGCAGGTAATGGCCAGAGAACTTGCATTTCTAAGACACTCCAAGGTGATTCTGGTTCTGTCAGTCCAGAGCATACTTTGAGAAATTCTCTCTGGCACATAATTCTCAAACTTCACTGAAAATTGGAGTTAACTGAAGAGTTTTGTAAACTGTCAGATTACTCACAACAATTAAATAATGGTCTTGGGAAAATTGCTGGTGGGGCATTTTTTAATGGTCTTGAAAACAACAGTTCAAGCAATACACAGATAGTTTTGGTTTATTTTATTTAGTTTTTCAATGTTTTTTCTGGATTTTTGCTGTTAAAAGACACAATGATTGACTATAGTGTTAACACTAATGTTTCAGGACTAACAAGTCACTGTATCACACCTACGACTGGAATGCAAGCTTCCTTCAGGTACCCTGTCACCCGTCTCCCCTACCCTCTGTGCAAACTGAGTTCTATAAATACTCACAGGGTCTGTTATTATTGGCCACCATTTATTCCTGTGCTATGTTTCTTTAAACTCCACATATGAGTGAGATCACTCAATATTTTTCTTTCTTCCTTTGATTCACTTGCTCGGCATGATCCCCTCCATTTTATCCAAGTTGCAGTGAATTGCAAGATTTTGCTTTTTCTTAAATCCAAGTAGTAATCCATACTGCGTGTGTACCTTGATTTCTGTATCCACTCACTTGTGTTGCTCCCAAGAGATCTTGGCTGCTGTGAAAAATGCTGCGATGAATATAGCCATGCAAATCTCCTTTGGGATCACTTGTTTTTGTTTGGTCTTGGGGTAGAGAAACTGAAGTAGAGTTTCTGGTAGATATGGAAACTCTATTCTTAATTTTTTGAGAAGTCTACAGATTGTTTTCCAAAGAAGCTGATTCAAATGACAATGCTACCAATGCCCCAACGATAAAGCTTCCTTTATGACCACATCCCCATGAGATCTGAGTATTTTCAGCATTTTCGATACATGCCATCCTCATAAGTGTGATGTGAAATCTCATAAGTGTGATGTGAAATCTCATTGTCATTTTGATTCAAATTTTCCTGCTGATATGTGATAATGCATTTTTAATGTACCTATTGGCCATCTCTCTGACTTGTCTGAGGAAGTGTTTGCTCAGCAACCCCCCCCCCATTATTTATGGGAAAAATTTTTGTTTGTTTTTGAGTTGTTGAATGCTTTGCTTTTGACATAATACAGTATTAGGGAACTGTCTCTAATATTATTAAAGATAGTACAAAGGTTAAGGCATATGCCTTGTATGTGATTGACCCTGATTGGTATCTGGCACCACATGGTCCCCTAAGCACTGACAGGTTCGATCCTGGAAGGTCTGCAAGATGCAAATAACCTTGTAAGCATCCATGGGTCTTCACATAGAACCAACAGCCCAGTTGTCCAGAGAATCACCACCAGGGGTTCTCTGACATCTTGTATACTACTTGAGAGAGAACTTGCTTTCAAAATAAAATACAGGATCAGAGAAGATAAGCCACTCACATAGCATCCAATTTAAAATAGGTCCTTGCTTATATGCTACCACTTGTTCACCATCCTCTTTGAACCTAGGAAGCAGACAAGTGGGGTTGAAGGAGAAATCCTCGGGGAAAAAAATAGGACAGATGCAAATCAATTTCAGGCTGCCAAGCTGAAGTAGGTTAAAGCTTGAGGAGAGAGAAGATAGACTGTAAACCATTTCAGCGTGTTTATTAATAATTCACACTGGACTTTCACATTCTGAGTCATTCTTCAAGTTACTATTAGTCTGTGTTTAGACTTCCTCTGACAAGAGTGCAAGATCAGAATACAGGAGTGTTTTTGATTAAGCCATAATTTGTGCTTATTTTGCTGTACATATAGTTGTCACACCTAAAACACAGCTCTCAGGTGATTTTTCATTGATCATATAATCTTACTTAATTCACCCTAGAATTCTTACAAGTTTGTCAGAATAAGTTACAGACAAGACCAGCAAGAATCTTATACCATAATGAAGAGAAAGTCTCTAGAGTATGGAAATCATAACTCAACAGATTATGAATTTTCAAATATCTGATTCAAGAAAATCAATGTCATAATGAATAGGAGAACTGTCGCAGTATATTTACTTGATAATGTCACTCAGATTGTCTTTCAATCTACCATGAGTCTGGATTGAGTTGTCAGCAATTAAAAGAAAATCACTTTCCCTTAGATTTCTTTTTTTTGATTATTTATTCATTTATTTTGGTGGGTGTGGGACATACCCAGAAATTCTCAGGGGTTACTCCTGGCTCTGCATTAAGAAATTATTCCTGGCAGAGAATTCTCCCCTGTCTCAAAGGACCATATGTGACGCTGGAGATCAAACCTGAGTTGGTTTCACGCAAAGCAAATGCCTTAATATTACTTGGGCCCCTTTCCTTAAATGTCTAAGTAACCTATTGAATACCTGGATCATGACATGCATTTTTCGACCTTGAAAAATAAGTCACAGGCAATTCTAGCATAAATACGTTGAGTATGCAGAAGTTTGTGCCTGTAAAACTGTTGGAAGGACTAGTGGATCCAATACTGAAAAAAAAATCAACTAGCACTGAGTTCTTTGAAAAGCTTCTGAAGATTACCATGCTTGAGCCAGTAGAGAAACTTTAAGGTTACTTTGCCTGGAGCATGACTAACATCCTCACTCCCATAACTCACTTCTGATGTTGAATCTGACACCTGTCATTAACAAAGGAAATAGCATGTCTTACAGCCATCTACATTTCAATACATGCGAAATGCCATTTATTAGATGAAAGGAAATATTTTGTGCATTCTCCAATAAGAAATTCTAAAGACTATAGTCCTCCATCTTCTACATCCAGAGGGGCTAGCACAAGAGAGGTTTTGGGGACCATTATATAATTTAGCACATGCTATTGTCCCAGTAGAGGAATGGATACATTGTCTTACATCAATCAGTATTTCACAATACAATCACTTGATCACTTGATCACGTGACATCCTGTCACTCATCAATTTGCTCAAGCGGGTGCCAGTAACGTCTCCATTCGTCCCTGTCATGTGCTAGTGTAGCCCAATTGCGTCTGCTCCCTCCAGGAACATGAAGAGCCTCAAACCGATCATTCAGGGTCTTGAACGAAAAAGTCTGACCATCTTGTAGGTGGGCGGCCACTCCATCTTTTGACATTCCGTGGAATCCAGTAGGAAATGGCTCTAGTTCAGTGGTCATCTCCAAATCGCATTACGTGTCCAGCCCATCTGATATTCAATGCTTTGGCTAAATGCCAAAGACAGCCTCCCTGATTCTCAATTGACAAAGGAGATCAGAACTCCGGATACTTTCTCCCATTTGAGTGAAGCGTGATACTCCAAGCACAGATCTTTTGATTCCTCTTTGGAAGACCCTAATAGAGTTCTCATCTTGTTATTGTAGGGCCCAGCTCTCTAAGGCATATGTTAATGCAGAATGAACGGTGGAATCGAAGATATGTGCCCAGAGCCAGAGGTTCTTCGTCCTCTTAGCTATTTCTTTGACACTCTTGAAGGCGTTCCAAGCCGCTCTCTTCCTCCTGTGCAACTCAGGTGCCAGGTCATTCGTCATATTGAGTACTTTACCTAGGTACACATGACTGTTGCATTGGGAAAAGTTTGTTCCATAGAGAGTGAATAGAATGTCAAGAACAAGTCCGTTTCTCGTAAACATTGTCTTCATGAGATTCAGCTGTAGTCCAACCTTTCCACACTCATGGTCGATGTTGGCCAGCATTGCTGCCACTTGGCTAATGTTTGGTGTTATTAGAATGATGACATTAGTGAAGCAGAGGTAGTATAGTTGCCGACCTTCTATCTTAACTCCCCTTCCTTCCCATTCCAGTCATTGCATGACATTCTCAAGGGTGGCACTGAAGAATTTCAGTGAAATGGAATCACCCTGCCGAAACCCTCTCTTGACATCAATGACCATGTCCTTATAGAATGATGATATCCTGGTAGTGAATCCAGAATACAGCTCACAGAGGTTCCTGATGTATTGAGTTTGAACGGCCTGTTTTTCTAGGGCTACGATGACTGCTTCAGTCTCAACAGAATCATAGACCTTCTTTAAATCAATGAACGTTAGACAGATCAGCATCTTGAACTCCCGAGAAACCTCAATGAGCTTGGTTATTGTGTGGATATGGTTGATCGTGCTGAATCCCTTTCGGCACCCAGCTTGCTCATATGGTTGTCCTTGATTTAGTGTTCTGCAAATCCTATTCAGAATGACCCGAGTGAACAGCTTGTAGACAGCAGACAACAGACAGATTGGGTGACAGTTTCCAATGTCGTGGATGTCTCCATTTTCGCATAATAGAACAGTACTGCTTGTTTTCCATTGGGATAGAATCTTGCATTCAGACAGGTAGCATGTGAAGAGCCGAGCCATGTGTTGATGAACTGTTGGCAGGTTCTTCAGGTGTTCGGGTCTGACCTTGTCTGGGTAGAGTGCTATTCCCTTCTTTACCGATGAAATGGCGTGTCATATTTCTGAAGGGAGAACGTTGGGAACAACATATTCATCCTGCGGAATTTGGTATGTGGGCAGGTGGACTTGGCTATTGAAGAGATCCGAGTAGAAATCATGGATTATCTTCTCCATTGCCCTTTTGGAAAATGTGATACATCCATTAGGATGTTGGAGGGCAGTCATCTTGGTCTTGTAGTTGGCAAAGGACAGGCAGGTGTTGTGAATACTTTTTCCAACTTCTGCCACATAGTCCAGCACTACTGCTTTTCTCTCTTTGAGGTCTTCCTTTATCGCTTCTCTGAACTGCTCTGCGAGCTCTGGCATTTGCTTGTGGTTGCCTGAGGCCCACAATATAATACTAAGTGTAACTATACATCATAACTTTCATATTAAGAGTACGTATATATCATAATTTAATTCATAAATAACCACTTTTTCCTCACCTACAGCATATTTTCGGATATTCTCACAGATAGTCGTACTTTTTGTCTACACTATATCCTAGAGATGCACCTGCATGTCTGAAAAAGCAGATCCACAGAATCAGGAGCAGGAACAGAACACAGAATCATAAACACACACAAGCCTAGAGATGAGACAGAAAGACATCTGTCATGCCCCACATTGGTTTTAATCACAAATGCACTGTATCGATCAGCAGTCATGGCCCTAGGTTAAATCCTCACTCTCTGCTAGCATAAAAGTATCAGAGTTTATCCAGCAGAAACACTTCAACAGATATTCCAAGGAAATCCTAACTTTAATCTTTTTTTGAGCTTTCAATTTTGATCAGGGTTCCAGAGATTTTTTTTTTTGGTGAAACCCTTTACTGGGGAGAGCAGACTTTTGCTTTTAGTTAATAATAATACCCCAAACCATGAAATGCAGTATGAAAGGGGATGTGAAAACAATTAAGAAAGTCTATCATAGATGATCTGTCTGTCTTCATTCTACCAAGACTCCCAACACACATACACACAACTGCCAGCAACTTTCCTCCTTCATGTAGAAGTTGATGTTTCTAGCCACATGTGCTAGGTGAAAAGGAAGCTCAGATAGAGAAGAGAGCACCAAATAAAGGGTGTTGTGAAGACCATCCCAGGGTGGGAGAGACATGCTGAAAGTAGTCTATAGACCAAACATGATTGCCACTCAATGCCTCTCTTGCAAAACACAGTACCCAAAAGAAGAGAGAGAGAACAAGGGGGAATGCCCTGCCACAGTGGCAGAGTGGGACGGGGGGGATGGAGGGTGGGAGGGATGCTAAGACCCGTGGTAGGGGAGGATGGGCACTGGTGGAGGGATGGGTACTTGATCATTGTATAACTGAAACCCAAGCACAAAAATTTATAAGTCTATAACTGTACCTCATGGTGTTTCACTAACAAAAAAAAATGATAAAAAAAGAAGTTGATGTTTCTAAAGTTCTATTTCATCATTATTTGTCAAAAAGGCATCCAAATCTCCCCATAACATTTTTTTAAAAACTCCTTTAAATAACATCTACAATATCATTTAGAATCCATTGCAGATAATCTCTCTAACAAAAATGTCTACCATGGTTTTCAACTTCAACTACTGATGGTGCAGCTATAAAATATTACCATGAAGTATATGAAGTATATGAAAATGCCCCATGATTCACTTATTTCTAGGAAAATGCAAATCAAATCCAAAACAAGATAACCATCTCACTCACTCCTCTACTACAAAAGAAAAAAACAACCTTAGAGATAATCAAATGTTGCAAAGTGGTGGGGAGGAATAGATGTAGAAAAGGGGGAAAAAGAATCCTTATTCACTCCTGGTGGGACAGTAGTGGGTGTATTTTCTATGGAAAATAATATGAAGATTCTATGCACAGTAAAAAAGTGTAAATTTTCTGGTGCCTGAGCAATAGTACAGCAGATAAGGCACTTGCCTTGCACATGGGCAACCTGGGGTTTGATTCCCCGCAACCCATATGGTCTTCCAACCCCTGCCAGAAGTGATTCCTGAGTGCAGATCTAGGAGTAACCCCTGAGCAGCACTGGGTATGGTATAAAAACAAACAAGCAAAGAAAGTAAATACCCTATGATATAGCAATACAAGTCCTGGGCACTTGTCCAGAATGTCTGAGAACACTAATTCAAAAGAGTATCTGCATGGTTATGACCACAGCAACACTATTCACAATAGCCAGAAGGAGAATCAACACAGGGATGAATGACTGGGAAGAAAGGTTGAGGTATAAATATTCATTCAAATACCATTATTTACGTTAAAAAAAATAAATCATGGTTATTTTTTGGTAATGACATAGATGAAATCCGAGACAACTAAACTACGTGACACTAGCCAGGAATTGAAAGACAATTAATTACCAGATGGTTTACCTCAGATATGGCATAAAAATAACCAGCACATGTGAACTATCACAATTCAATGATATAACTATAGATTCTGTGGTAAATAAGAGAAAGAGGAAGGAAGTGGGAGAAATAGGTCTTTAGAGTCATTTTAATATAGGGAAGGAAAAAAAACATCGGTGGCAGCTAAATTCAACAAGGGATCGAACTGTATTCCTGAAACTACATAGTTTTGTGAATTAGTGATAAATCAATTTAAATAGATTTCAACCTAAAATAATAAAACTAATTGAAATGCTTTATGAAAGTTAAATGAGATGATAAACATAAAGCACATATATAGTCCTTGACATAGAGTATGTCCCCAACGAGTCACTTTAAAACACACCTTTTATGATGCATGCATGTAGGTATTTTTCCAAATGAGATATCTTTAACATTCCTAGACATCCTATGAGCGAAGTCTATGAAATTCTCAAATATCTAGTTTTCTTATTGGAATGCTGAGACTCCTGAAGCTTATATGGCCAAAATCCCAGAGCTGGAAAGTCGAGCTAATAATTTACAAGTTAGCATAACCCCTACTGAGAAGTACTCTTAATTGACTTACGAAAACTTATATTTAGGTAGAGGTTATTCTTTGTCCCATACTACAATGCCTGCTCCAGACATGAGCCCAATTTCTCTCACCTTCCTTCCCCGACTTACAGTGGTTAACTCAACAAACTTATATCAAGTAGCCTTACCAACAGGCTTCTGGATATCTTCACTGAGAAGGGGTAGCAATGGATTCAGGTAGATGAGAGGAGAAAATGTAGATTATTTCTCACTTTGTATATTTTTTATCACTGTGGCTGCATTTCTTACAGCATCGGCTCCCACACACAAGTCCCAGTGATACCCAAGTCCTCAGTTATCTGTTTGGCTCCCAGGTGCTGCTAACACACTCCTTAAAGTGTTTCCCTTAAGGTAGAGGGTAGCGTCACTCCAGACTGCTACCAAGTCTCTTAGTTGCCTCTTAGTTCCCTTTCTAAGCTCTGGCTTTATGCTAAGCTCCTGTGGCTGGAGTGATAACACAGT
The DNA here is from genome assembly GCF_029834395.1 of Sorex fumeus. Lineage (NCBI taxonomy): Eukaryota > Metazoa > Chordata > Mammalia > Eulipotyphla > Soricidae > Sorex > Sorex fumeus. Next base: position 2,825,557 of record NW_026606134.1, on the reverse strand, counting down.
GAGTAGGGCGTTTGCCTTGCACGTGGCCAACACGGGTTTGATACCTCCGACCCTCTCGGAAAGCCCAGCAAGCTACCAAGAGTATTCAGTCCACACATCAGAGCCATGGCGTATTTGATAGGCCCAAAACAGTAACAAGACTCACAATTTGTTGTGAGATGTTACTGGTGCCCGCACAAGCAAATCAATGAACAACGAGAGGACAGTGGACAGTACTAAAGTGCTAACATGCTCTTATTTAAGCAATAGCATCTGTTTGCCTAAATAGACCTAAATTCATTAAGAGGCTACACACAGGATTTAGATATTTCAATCCAAGTTTAAATCATAGCCATCACTTAATCAAGTCATAGCATTAGACATCCAAATGTTCTTTGTTGTCTGGGGAGGACAATTTTTTTTAAATTTTTTTTTTATTAGTGAAACACCATGAGGTACAGTTGTAGATTTACAATTTTTTGTGCTTGGGTTTGATTATACAATGATCAGATACCCATCCCTCCACCAGTGCCCATTTTCCACCACCATGGATAATATCTCCCCAACCCCCATCCCCCCATCCCCCCCTGCCTCAGTGGCAGGGCAATCCCCTGTGTTCTCTCTCTCCTTTTGGGTGTTGTGGTCTGCAAAAGAGGCATTGAGTGGCAAACATGTTCAGTCCATAGTCTACTTTCGACATGCATCTCCCCTCCTGGGAGGATCCTCCAAACACCCTTTATTTGGTGTTCCCTTCTCTATCTGAGCTGCCCTTTCCTCTAGAATGCCCGACTGGCCACTAAGCTATGGAGTAATCCTCCTGGTGCTGATCTCAGCTATTCTTGGGTATTAATCTCATATTTTGTTACTTTATGTCCCCCAGATGAATGCAATCTTTCTATGTCTATCCCTCTCTTTCTAACTCATTTCGCTTAGCATGATACTTTCCATGTTGTACCACTTGTATGTAAATTTCATGACTTCATCTTTTCTAACAGCTACATAGTACTCCATTGTGTAGATGTACCAAAGTTTCTTTAACCAGTCATCTGTTCTTGGGCATTCAGGTTTCTTCCAGTTTCTGGCTATTGTAAAGAGTGCTGCAATGAACAAACAAGTGCAGATGTCACTTCGACTATACATTTTTGCCTCTCTGGGATATATTCCCAGGAGTGGTATTGCTGGGTCAAATGGGGGCTCAATTTCTAATTTTTTGAGAATCATCCATACTGTTTTCCAGAAGGGCTGAACCAGTCAACATTCCCACCAACAGTGAAGGAATGTCCCTTTCTCGCTACATCTGCGCCAGCATCGGTTGCTTTTGTTCTTTTGAATGTGGGCCAGACTCTGAGGTGTGAGATGGTATCTCATTGTGGTTTTGATCTGCATCTCCCTGATGATTAATGATGTAAAGCATTTTCTCATGTGCTTTTTTGCCATTTGAGAAGGTTTCTGTTCATTTCATTGCCCCATTTTTGGATGGGGTTGGATGTTTTCTTCTTGTGGAGTTTAACCAGTATTTTGTATATCCTGGATATCAACCCTTTGTCAGATTGTATTCGGCGAATATTGGGGAGGACAATTTTTATTCTTCATTTTTGACATCCTAACAAAACCCCGATGTGTTGTTGATTGTGACAATTTATCTGACCACTTCTCCCTAAGTCAGTTTCACTTGCAGATGGATTGTTAGAGGATTAAATGTATTTGAGGATGGCCCCCAAACACGAATTTCTAATTTTCTGGTGCCATTAGTAATAAAAGGTACAGAATGAACAGGGGAAAAAAATTCTTAAAGACAAGACTCTGGGAGAAAGTGTCACATTAGTGTCCTAAAAGGTACAGAACAGAGTGAGGAGAGAGACTAGAAACAGATACAGTCACAGAGAGAGACACAGAAGGTACAGATAAGAGAACAAGCAAGGGAGACAGATGCAGACATGGATAACGAAAATGAGAGAAAGAAAAGATGGAAGAGTGGGAGGGAGGGAGGGAGGGAGGGAGGGAGGAAGGAAGGAAGGAAGGAAGGAAGGAAGGAAGGAAGGAAGGAAGGAAGGAAGGCAGGCCTGGAGGCAGGGAGGCAGGGAGGCAGGGAGGCAGGGAGGCAGGGAAGAAGGTAAATGAGAAAAATAAAAGAGCTGTCCACGGGGATAAAAGGTAACAGGGCAACTTCACTGAGTCTAATGTTTGCAAAGATTGTTGGCAGCCTTGCTGCTCAGCTGTTGCAGGGAGATGCAGCAAGGGGAAGTGTCTGAGCCAGAGGCAAGGGAAGTGAACTGTGACTATAGCAAATTTCTGGAGTTTGGCTGTGTCATGCAGAAAGCAGAGATAAAATTCTCTCCATGCTTTTCATCCCTTACATACCAGCCACTCTCTTTGCTTGGAACATTTCTGATTCACCTTGTCTGTGAGCAGAGACAGTATGAGAAAGACATTGCAACACGCACAAACAGCATGCATACCTGGTTGGTTAATGTACATATCCATAGGGAAACTTAATTTAATAACAGAGCAGAAGCTTAAAATCTGCCTCTCTTTAAACAAAGAAAATTGAGAGACTAATGCACTTTGTTTCCTTATTCAGAGTCCACAATGGCAACATGTTCTTTATGCATTTCCTCTTCTAAACATGCTAACCTTTGATAAATGTCCATTTAAGAATCCACAAAGGAAATGTTCGCAAATAAACAAATACAAAAATTGTCAAGGATTTTTTATACCCCAAATCAGGATCTACTTAGCAGCTATTTCCTCCCTCCTGCAGAGAAATGTCTCCTGGATATGTATTTGTCATGGAAATCATTGCATATTTCTTTCTCTAAGTAAATGAAAATTTGACAATCATTTCCATCATCTCACAAAAAATAGCAAACTAGCATCAGTGGCTGAGACTGCTGGAGCGTGGACATCCCATACTATCTCTAATTCTAGAACATACACTGCAGATACCAGAACTGCATCCTCTTACTTTTCCTGTAAATCTGGTGTTTACCAAATATTGATACTTTGGAGAAAAAGTGATATTAGGATTGCTTTGTGTTATAAACATATGCTTTCTATTCATCAAACTTGTGAATGTGTAATGGTCACAGAGCTTTGCTTCAGTACTCTTAATTATAATACAAATTATCATTTTATTTGACATTTCAAAAACTATTGACAGAAAAGTCTTAATACAGAAAAAAATACCTTTTTAATAACATGTTTAATGAAGGCTCCCCCCCCCCTCAGACACCATGCTATACCAGATAAACTTTCATACCTGATTACTTAGCTTGGAGTGTTTTTCTACCCATCACTTATTCCCTTCCTAGTATATAATATTTTCCTTGGCTCTCTTCTGTATTTTACTAATTGTGATACATGGATGGATTCATCTGTTCCCAAGATTTCAAGCATGCCTATTTTTCTCAGAGACATATTTTACTCTCTCACTCTCTCAAATTCCAGTCACATACCACCAAGAATAACATCACAATCAATGTGAAAAAAAGACTAATATCTTTTACCCATGATTCTTTTCTAGGTACAAAATGATATTTGATAAATTATGACTCCACTAATGAAGTTCAAATCCAAAATATCTTTAAAATTAGCTTTCTCTTTGGCCCTCATCACAACAAACTCTTTATCAACTCTTACTGATTAGAAAGAAATAATCCATGAAATTCAGTTATTCTTCTCATTTCTATTCTTATTTCTTTCCTTCCTCAGTGCTATCCTTTATAAATATGAACCTTCTCTTCCAGGAAAGGGAAAAGTTTGCTGTCTATGAAATCTTACTCATGCAAGTTTTTCTTTATGTCCCTCAATGTTATTAAACCCTCATATCAGAGATGTGATGTGTGAAGCAAATATACTCAAGAATTAATCTTGATAAAGGTAAAGGTAAAGGCCCTCCCGTTGATCGTCGATTTTCTCGAGCGGGCCCAGTAACGTCTCCATTGGAGACTTTGTTGTTACTGTGTCTGGCATATCGAATACTCTCGGTAGCTTGCCGGGCTCTCCGAGAGGGGCGGAGGAATCGAACTCGGGTCGGCCATGTTGGCCGCTTGTAAGGCGAACGCCCTACCCGCTGTGCTATCGCTCCAGCCCTAAATCTTGAAGAAGAAGAATCTTGATATCCCCATTAATTTCTAGCTATTGATACTGCATCTAAATCTTACCCGAATAAGATTCTATAAAGTTATAAAGTTTTTCCCCAAATGATCTTTCCAGATATTCCTGTCATCTTGACTCCTCACAGTTCTTTAAACTCCCCTCAATCCTTTTAAACCCTACTTTATTCATGACCCCATGGACCTAACATATTCTTACCTCATTAATCTCACAAGCAAACTCCTAAGTAATTCAAAATTTGTGACAGAAACAACAAAGTTTTACCCCTTCTGTTCTTTCATCTTATTGGGCACAATATTAAACATACAGTTACATGACTAATAGAAATAAAAATGTGGGCTAATATGATATTTGCTCTTGCTAGATCCCCAAGAATGACCCACAGTCTCCACAAAGACTCTCTTTTCTTCATATGTTAAGTCAAGGTCTCTGATGCTTCAGAGAATGGTTGCAAGATGAATGGCTTGGATTCTGGGCCCTATGCTGAAGAAAACTTGATATACTTAATGTCACCACAGAATACAGACCCAGCCCATCAACACTGCAACTGAGGTCATTGTCACTGTCACTGTCACTGTCCTCCCGTTGTTCATTGATTTGCTCGAGCGGGCCCAGTAATGTCTCCATTGTGACAACCGTTACTGTGTTTGGCATATCGAATACATCACGGGGACCTTGCCAGGCTGTGCCGTGCAGGCGAGATACTTGCCGGGCTCTCCGATATAAAAGCAAGAATAAATTTTTAGTTTGATCCACCACTAAGAGGTAGGTATTGTTACTGTAGCCTTTGTTACTCACCCTAACTTATTCAAAGACCCAATGAATTTGTCTTTCTCAAAGAACTTAAGAGAATAATAGCTCTTCCAAATGTGCTGTTATGTTAACAAATCTATGCCCCTTACAAAAACAGAACATTTTGTACTATCTTTTTCACCTACTAAAATTGTGTTTTCTAAATCATATTTTCCTGGGAACATTGTCCAAGAGGAGATTATTGAGGTGTTCTTAAAATAATGAAATTCTCAAGCAAATACATTTGGAAGAGACTGACTCAAAGTTAAATAAGTGCATGTGTCTGTGAGTTAATTTAATTACAGACATCTCAAATTTTAATGTACTAAATAGCTTTGGGAATCTCCACACAGAGTTAATCAGACAACATTTTCCAAATTCCTTCAACAAAAGGAGTTTTTTTAAAGGCACATTTTAAAGTAACATTCTGAGTTTCCTAGGAAAGCACTATGATATTCCAAAAATATGATACAGTAATGACTATAGCCTCATGAAAGCAAGTCTATATGGTATCTCATTCTGTGGCTATGACTGTTTTCACAGTATAAACTCAGTTATTCAATAATTAGTTCAATAATTAGTACAATTATTTGCTAATAGGTTCCTAGTTTCCTAACACATAGCATTTATTTTTATACCAACACAATCTTTAATTATATTGTCCTATATATCCCCACCTATGATGGCCTTTTGTCAAGCTACTCTAACACAGTGAATAATTACGAGGCCAGAGTGATAGTACAGTGGATAGGGCCTTTGCCTTGCATGTAGTCAACTGAGCTTCGACTCGTGGCATCCCAAATGGTCCCCTGTGCACCACCAGGAGTAGTACTTCTTGAGTGCAGAGCCAGTAGCCACCTTTGAGCATTGCTTGGTGTGGTCTAAAAAAGCAAAACTAAAACCAGACAAAACCCCCAATGGACATCTACAGTGTATTGAAAAATATTGTGATAAATGAAGAAAAGGGTTTGCAATGCATAGCAGGGCTGGAAAGAGCTCAACAGGCGGCAGTACTCTGCATGCAGGAGGCCTGCACTCATTCCCCAGTACCACTTGGTTCCCTAGCACCACCAAGAGCAAGCCCTGAGCACTGAGTCAGGGGTACAAGAGTATCCTCTGTGCAACAAATGTAACTCCAACATGGGAGACCAGGAGAGGAGGAGAGGGGAGGGAAAGGGAGGAAAAAGGAGAGGGCGGGAGAAGAGAGGACAGCACAGGGGAGGGAGAAGAGGGGAGCAAGGGGACAGGGAGAGAAGCAAATGGGAGGGAGGAGGGGTTGAAGGGAGGAGAAAATTTCAGATTATTCTCCAAAACAGGTAAACCTTTTGTATACCCAGGAATAGTAAATGAATAATTTGCTAGCTCCACCCACTCTCCAACAATTGGTGTCTCCAATCTTCTTTTTTATCCATCTAGTAGATGCTAAAGGTGTATTTCTCTGTGATTTTAAATTGCACCTCCCAATGTTGAGCACATTTTTCTCTTGTCCTTAGTTTTGGTCATTTGTATATTTCCACACTTTCCCCCTAAGATGGAAAGGAACTTTTACATACCATTTTAAAATTTAGATTATTTTTGTATATTTTCCCTTATCTCAGAGTATTATTAGCACTGTAGCACTGTCCTACCATTGTTCATCGATTTGCTTGATCAGGCACCCGTAATGTCTCACAACAAGTTGTGAGACTTATGTTTTTGGCATATTGAATACATCACGGGTAGCTTGCCAGGCTTTACTGTGTGGGATAGATACTGTCAGTAGCTTGCCGAGTTCTCCAAGAGGGACAGAAGAATTGAACCTGGCTCAGCCGCATGCAAGGCAAAAGCCCTACCCGCTTTGATATCCCTCCACCTGTACCAATGCTACACTTAAATAGAACCATAAGAATCCTCATCTGAAAGTACCACCAAAATTTAAGAGGTTCATTCACTGAGGTATGAATCCAGTCACTGAATGAGCCACTTAAATTTTGGTGGTTCTTTCAGTTGAGAATTCTTATAGTTCTATTTAAGTAGCAAAAGTCAAATTTCTTCCTTTATCAAAATTCCAAATCATTGAAAAATGGTTTGAAAAAATAGTTGTAACTATGAAAATATTAGTTGTTTTGCAATGTCTTTATTGAAATGTTATTTTGAAAATATGGGCAAAATTAGGCTAAATATTTCTTCAACCAGAATTAGATTACTCAGTCAGAACTGTGACCACCCCCTAAGTAGAGTGAGTTAAAATTATTACATTTACTACCCATCTACAAACTCAAGAAGTCTCTGATAATGATAATGGGGCAGTTGGGACATATTTGATAAATCCAATGATTATTCATGATAAAAAAAACTCAGCAAACTGAGGAAGAGTTTATCTATATAATAAAGAACGTCTGAAAAGAAAACTGTACCATTACTAGGTTAATACTTATGGCAGGATGCTGGCTAGCCCTTGAAGATCAGCAAAAAAGGTCAAGATGATTCCTTTTGCTAGTTCTCTTAAACAGTACACTGGAAATCATAGATGATGAATACAATAAAAGGAACTGAAAACATTTAAATGGGAAAGAAAGCAATGAAACTATGCAAATAAAATAGACAGTTATTAAACATTTACCAATTATTTTTCAGGGTTCCAGGTTTTTTGTTTTCCAGTAAAATATCCAAAAAGAAGCTCAGTGATATTCATAAGAAAAATAGGGAGATGAAGAGAAAAACTGGCCCCCATATAATCCCTTGAACACTGCAACAAGTGATCCCTGAGTGCAGAGCCAGAAGTAAGCTCTGAGCGCTGCCAGATATGGGGGGCGGGGGGGAGAGGGGGGAAGAAGGGGGAAGGAAAAGAAAAAAAAAAGAAAAATGCTATGATGAACACAGCACTTGGGCATAATTTCTGGCAGATTTTCTTTCTTTTTTTTTTGTCTCTACTTGTGTATCAACGTTGTGTGAACATTCAAGTCACGTCATTTTCCATATATCTAATTTCTAATTTTGTCTTTACCTCATCTCCCTTCTGAAATATCTGTGCTTAGAGAACTGGTAAGTAATTCTCTCATTGATGTTTTTTCTCAGTAGCTTGCGTTATTGGAGCTGGCTTAAATTCTATGGAAGCAAAAGCAGTTGTTCAGAACCTGGCCAGAGATTAGCTTTTGCTCTGATTGAGCTAAATTTACAAAATGGAATCTCAGTGCTCTAAGAAAATGGTCAATTGACCCGACTCTATAGCCGATAAAATCCAGGCTCAGAGAGAACTTGTTCTGACCATAACTATCCAGAAAGCTGATAGTGCAACACAAACTGGATCAAGTGACTTCAAGCTTCCTATTTAATTCCTACTTCTGCAAAACTGGCCTTGTTAGAAGAATCACTAGTGGCAGTAATCTCTACTGACGAACAGAGAAACTAAAACGTTGAAAAAAATTAGTTGGTTTTTTTTCTTTTAGTTTACACTGTTGTTTCAAACTGTTGATTCATCTAGAAGTTAATGCTAATTACCGTATATACCAGTATAACAAAGAAGGGTACACACTCTTTAATAAACTGGCATCTCTCCTCTTACACAGTCCATAAATAAAGAATGAAATAAACGTATCTATGTGGAGCCCTACTTTGTGTATTAAAAAGCATATGATCATTTTGTGCTGATGAGCTCAATTTTCTAGTAATATTTTACTTGTGATGCAATTATACATTTACCAATCATTGGGAATAAGCAATAAGTTTTTCATATGGCAAAGGGGAAGAGAGAAAAAACATCAAAAAAATAGAAGGGTATAGTCAAATTATAGTAATATATATCTTAAAGATTGCCAGGATCTGGGAATTAGAGTTTCATTTGATACAATCATTTTCTTATTTGGGGAACCAATATTTTAGCTGGTTGTCCTACATGACATCACCACTTCATTTTTAATGGCATGTCTGCATTATTTTCATTTCTACTTTTGCATCAAAGTTGTCCTAGCATTCAAGTCATATCAGATTTCCATACATGTAATTTTGTATTTGACCCCATTCCCTTCTGAAACATATATGGCTAGAGAATTGGTCAGAGATTCTCCAATAAAAAGCAAACACAACCCTATTACTGCATCTACAAGACACAGACAAATGCCAGATACAGTGTAAATTTGAAATAATTCATTTGGGATTATTATTAAATCAGGATGATTAATGTTACTCTAAGTGTATTCTCACATACGAATAGTAAGTTTTCCATGTAGAAGAGATCACTGTTTAAGCATTGACTCTTTAATATTCCACACAAAATATTGAGTGTAATTATATTTTAATATACCTGATGAATTATACCCCAGAAACATTTTTGGAAATTTGGTTCCTGTTCTTCTTCCAAATAAAAAATATGGTTAACCTCATTCTAAATTACCTTGCTAGTTCTCCAGCCACATCAAAAACAGTTCTAGCATTCCAAGTTGGCCAACATTACTTTCTGAGCTAAGGATAAGATATATGAACAGTATACTAAAAATGAATTATGACACTACCTTGACCACTAGAAATAACTTTAGGTTTTCTCAAAATCCTATTTTCATACAGTCCCTCTAGCCTTGCATTAAGAAGGGCTTTTCACAGTGACCTAAGTTTTGTAAGGTATATAACCCCTCACACAGGCATTCTGGACCAGCTGGGCAAGACTGCTACTCAGTGGATTGATAACACGTCTGGTATTAGTATCAGATTTAACTAAATAAAGCAATCATATCAGCATATATCAAGGAAGAGCAATCTCTGCAAAGCCAACAGCAATTTATGCCAAGGTTCCAAGATATATCACAAAGGTGAACTCTAACTGAATACATTCATGAAACAATTCAAAATATATGAGGAGAGAGAGCTACATATGATGATATATTTATTCCTTACAGCTTCTATTTTTAAAATGCATCTAAGTGGGGATCAGAGTTAAAGTCCAGCATGTATGGTGCTTGTCTTGCACATGGCTGACCCATGTTTCATTATCAGCATCCCATATGGTCCACTGAGAATTATCAGGAGTGATCCCTAAGCACATAGCCAGGAATAAGCCCTAAGCGCAGGTGGGTGTGGCCTTTTCCACACATCCAAATAACAGATATACCCAAATTGGGTGACTCAAGCAATAGAAATTCATTGTCTTTAGTTTTGGGGGGTTAGAATTCTAGGATCATTATCATCCTCAGGGTACTAGGAAAGCGTCTTGTTCCAGGCATCTATGCTACTTTATGGTAGTGTTTTGGCTTCTGGTTGTATACCTTGAATCTTTCCATGGGATTCTTACTGTGATTATGTAAGTGCAAAATTTCCCTTCTTTGAACTTTGATACACCTACACAATGGAATACTAGGCAGCTATTAGAAAAGATGAAGTCATGAAATTTACATACAAGTGGTTCTACATGGAAAGTTATCATATTAAGAGAAATGAGCCAGAAAGAGAGGGACAGACATAGAAAAACAGCACTCATCTGGGGAATATGAAGTAATAGAATGGGAGACAAACACCCAAGAATAGTTGAGATAAGTACCAGGAGTGGTCTCAGCATTGTGGTGGCTGGTCCTGGAGGTCTTCGGCTGCCGGAGCCCTGGTCGGGGCGGGGAGGAAAGCTCAACCCGCTCCCCTCCAAGGGGCCCTGGCGAGGAACAACCAGGTGCAGGGGCAGAAGACTGCACTGTTCTCGTCCGGGAGCTGGATTTTATAGTCTCTGAGTCTTGGCTGTTGATGGGACTACACAGCGCCAGGGGGCCAGGTGGTGGGTGTGACCCCCGCCTACTGGAATTTGGAGGATCGAGACAAGAACAGTGCAGTCTTCTGCCCCCGCGCCTGGCGCCTGGCTGTTCCTCACCGGGGCCCCTTGGAGGGGAGCGGGTTGAGCTTTCCTCCCCGCCCGGACCAGGGCTCTGGCAGCCGAAGACCTCCAGGACCAGCCACCACCATGCTGAGACCACTCTCAACACACATGAAGGTACTGGCAGAGGGACAAAGCCACGCAGGTTCCGGGGCCGAGATCTCCAAGCCTACTTGGATTGGAGTCGAGCATCTTCCACCCAGATCCTCCAAATTCCAGTAGGCGGGGGTCACACCCACCACCTGGCCCCCTGGCGTCGTGTAATCCCATCAACGGCCAAGACTCAGAGACTATAAAATCCAGCTCCCGGAACATCTTATCAGGACATCTTTTTATGACATCTTATTATCTCATTCGTACTTTGGACAAACTTGCAGGCTATCGAACGTAGCCTGCCCACAGGGCAGAGTCTGGCAAAATCCCCGTGGCATACCAAATATGCCAAATACCAGTAACAATGATGGGTCTTATTCTCCTAAAGAGCCTTGAATATAATCTCAGGGCTAGGATGAAAGAGACATTACTGGGGCCTGCTCGAGGCAATCGACGAATAACAGGATGATGAAATGAAAATGAAAATGAAAATACCAGGAGGTCTGCTCCATGGTTTGGAAGCTGGCAGCACATGCTGGGGGAAAAGGCAGCTCAGATAGAGAAGGGAACACCAAGTAAAGGATCTTTGGAGGATTCGCTGGGATGTGAGATGTGTGCTGAAAGTAGACTGAACATGATGGCCACTCAATACCTCTATTGCAAACCACAACACCCTAAAGGAAAGAGAGAGCAAAAGGGAATGCTCTGCCACAAAGGCGGGCGGGGTGAGGGGGGATGGGGTGGTGGGAGGGCTACTGGGATCATTGGTGGTAGAGAATGGGCACTGGTGGAGGGATGGGTACTCAATCACTGTATAACTGAAACCCAAGCACGAAAGTTTTTAAGTCTAAAACTACCTCATGGTGTTTCACTAATAAAAAATAATTATGTTTAAAAAATTTCCCTTCTTTGAAGAATAAACACTTTGCATCATTCCAACTAATTATATCTGTAACAATACGATTTCCATAAAATAATATTCTGAATGTTGGGTTAGGATTTTCATTTCTCATTGGAGATATATACAGTCTATAACACTGCATAATGCGATATAAGAATGGTGTCGGACCGGCTCCAATTCCAACAGGTACAGCCCGCCCCCAAGGGCCTGGGTCCCTTTCTGGGCACGCGCAGCTAGAAACAGCCCCTAGACAGCCGGTCTTCAACCCCTGATCTGCGTGGGACGGGCACAGAGGCCCAGCTCTGGGCAACAAAGGTGAACGGCTCCAATTCCAACAGGTACAGCCCGCCCCCAAGGGCCTGGGTCCCTTTCTGGGCACGCGCAGCTAGAAACAGCCCCTAGACAGCCGGTTTTCAACCCCTGATCTACGTGGGACGGGCACAGAGGCCCAGCTCTGGGCAACAAAGCTGAACGGCTCCAATTCCAACAGGTACAGCCCACCCCCAAGGGCCTGGGTCCCTTTCTGGGCACGCGCAGCTAGAAACAGCCCCTAGACAGCCGGTTTTCAACCCCTGATCTGCGTGGGACGGGCACAGAGGCCCAGCTCTGGGCAACAAAGCTGAACGGCTCAAATTCCAACAGGTACAGCCCGCCCCCAAGGGCCTGGGTCCCTCTCTGGGCACGCTCAGCTAGAAACAGCCCCTAGACAGCCGGTTTTCAACCCCTGATCTGCGTGGGACGGGCACAGAGGCCCAGCTCTGGGCAACAAAGCTGACCGGCTCCAATTCCAAACAGGAGACTTTTCCAACTCCTCGCCCAGTGCCAGGGACTTTTTCCTGTGTTTCCACTAGAAACACAGTAGCCAATAACTCATAAGCCTATCTTAACTCACACTGCATATCAAGCAGAATAGTAACAGTGAACGTGAAGGACTAAACCACACCTCTCACAATGGTAAAGCAACGCAAAAGCCCATCAAACTTTCATATTGAAGAGTCTAGCCCAGATGACACCAACAGTACTGTAGTGTCAGACAACCTCTCTGACAAGGAATTCAGAAGGGAGCTACTTAGGATGCTTAGGGAATTAAAAGAAACAATGGAAAACAATGCCAATAGAAGACAAGAGGATCTGAAGGCAGAAATGAGGAAAATGCAATCAGAAATGTCAGACCTGAAAAATCTCGTAGGCGAATTGAAAAGCTCTGTGGAAGGCCTCAGCAGCAGAGTAAGAGCGGCTGAGAACAGAATCAGTGAGCTCGAAGATGAAGTTCAGAGACTATCCAGAAAAGAGCAGAAAATGGAAAAGAGACTCACAATTCGGGAACAGATGGCAAGAGAAGATCGTGATGAAGCCAAGAGGGGTAACATAAGAATTATTGGAGTCCCAGAGGGACAGGAAGAAAACCTCGATGAAGAAGAAACTGTCAAAGAAATCATTGCTACAACATTTCCAGAGCTGAAGAAAACTTGTGACCACATTCAGGAGGCCCGAAGGGTACCAGCTAGAAGAAATCCGAATAAAAATACCCCAAGACACATTCTGATCAAAATGACCAAAACCTTAGACAGAGACAAAATTCTGAAAGCAGCAAGATCGAAGAAAGAAATCTCTTACAAAGGAGCATCCTTAAAATTCACAGCTGATTTTTCTGATGAAACCCTCATGGCCCGAAAACAGTGGTGGGACATAGTAAAAAAACTCAATGAAATAAATGCCTCCCCAAAAATACTTTTCCCAGCAAGACTCTCATTCATAATAGAAGGAACAACACACAGTTTCACAGACAAACAACAGCTCAGGAACTTCATAGACTCAAAACCATGGTTACAAGAACAACTAAATGGGCTACTTTAAGGCAAGAAAGGCCCCTCAAATACACCAAACTTTAACAGAACAATGGGACAAAATCCCATAACAATAATCTCTCTCAATGTCAATGGGCTAAACGCACCAATTAAAAGACATAGAGTGGAAGGATGGATTAGAAAATTGAACCAACATTCTGCTGCCTGCAAGAAACGCATCTCAATAGTCAAAGCAAACACAGACTCAGAGTCAAAGGCTGGAAAACAATCCTACAGGCAAACAGCTCCCATAAAAAAGCTGGGGTAGCCATCCTTATATCAGACCACATCGATTTCAGAGTGAGGAAGGTCATAAGAGACAGTGAAGGCCATTTCTTATTGATCAGAGGATCTGTACAACAGGAAGAACTTACAATAATAAATGTATATGCACCTAATGAGAGACCAGCAAAGTACTTAAAACAACTACTCATAGATTTGGAAAAAGACATCAATAGCAACACAATACTAGTGGGAGACTTCAACACTGCTTTGTCACCTCTTGATAGATCAACCAGACTCAAGCTTAGCAAGGACATACTTCATTTGAGGGAAACAATGGAAGAAAGGGACTTAGTAGATATATACAGGACACTTCATCCACAAAAAGCTGAATACACATTCTTCTCAAGCGTACATGGAACATTCTCCAAGATAGACCACATGCTGAGCCACAAAACATGCCTCCATAAAATTAAGAAGGTAGAGATTGTATCAACAATCTTCTCAGACCATAATGAGCTGAAATTAGAAGTAAATCACACACAAAAACAGAAAACTAAATCAAACACCTGGAAATTAAACAGTGCACTATTGAACAACGAGTGGATTAGACAGGAAATCAAAGAGGAAATCAAAAGATTCCTAGAAACGAATGAAAATGAGAACACGAGTTACCAAAACTTATGGGACACAGCAAAGGCTGTGTTAAGAGGAAAGTTTATAGCTCTACAAGCATTCCTCAGGAAGGAGGAGCGAGCACACATAAGTAACCTAACCTCACAGCTTAAGAGCTTGGAGAAGGACCAAAAAAAGGAGCACAACCCGAACAGGAGAAAGGAAATAATAAAACTCAGAGCAGAGATTAACGAGATGGAAACCCAAAAAACAATCCGAAAGATCAATGAAACCAAAAGCTGGTTCTTCGAGAAAATTAACAAGATCGATAAGCCTCTAGCAAAACTCACAAAGAAAGGGAGAGAGAAAACCCTAATAAACCGAATCAGAAATGAAAAGGGGATCATTACAACAGAAAGCACAGAAATTCAGAGGATCCTCAGGGAGTACTTTGAGAAGCTTTATGCCACGGAACATCAAAACCTCGAGGAAATGGATAAATTCCTAGACTCCTACAGACTCCCAAGGCTGAACCAAGAAGACCTGGAATACCTGAACAGACCTATCACCATCAAGGAAATTGAAATGGTAATAAAAAGTCTCCCCAAGCACAAAAGTCCTGGCCCGGATGGATTCACTAGTGAATTCTTCCAAATCTTTAAAGAGGACTTACTCCCGATGCTCTTTAAGCTTTTCCACGAAATTGAAATATCAAAAACACTTCCGAACAGTTTCTACGAAGCAAATATCACACTGATACCAAAAGCAGACAGAGATATCACAAAGAAAGAGAATTACAGGCCGATATCCCTGATGAACACAGATGCAAAGATCCTCAACAAACTACTAGCAAATAGAATCCAACTACTCATCAAAAAGATCATACACCATGACCAAGTAGGATTCATCCCAGGGATGCAAGGATGGTTTAACATTCGGAAATCAATCAACATAATCCACCATATCAACAAAATAAAAGATAAAAAGCATATGATCATATCAATAGATGCAGAGAAAGCATTTGATAAGATCCAGCACCCCTTTATGATGAAAACCCTAGCCAAAATGGGTATAGAGGGGACCTTCCTCAACATAATTAAAGCCATCTACCACAAGCCTACAGCAAGCATCATCCTCAATGGGGAAAAACTGAGAGCCTTCCCTCTAAGATCAGGGACGGGACAGGGATGCCCACTCTCTCCACTGCTGTTCAATATAGTACTGGAAGTACTTGCAATAGCAATTAGGCAGGAAAAAGATATTAAGGGCATTCAGGTAGGAAAGGAAGAAATCAAGCTCTCACTATTCGCAGATGATATGATACTCTACTTAGAGAACCCAATAACTTCCACCAAAAAACTCCTAGAAACAATAGACTCGTATAGTAAAGTTGCAGGTTATAAAATCAATACCCAAAAGTCCATGGCTTTCCTATACGCAAACAGTGAGAGAGAAGAAAGCAACATGAAAAAAACAATCCCATTCACAATTGTGCCCCAGAAAATCAAGTACCTAGGAATCAGCTTAACTAAGGAAGTAAAGGACCTGTACAAAGAAAACTACAAAACGCTACTTCAGGAAATAAAAGAGGACATGAGGAAATGGAAAGATATCCCCTGCTCATGGGTCGGGAGACTTAACATTGTCAAAATGGCAATACTACCGAAAGCATTGTATAAACTCAATGCAATCCCTATAAGGATACCCATGACATTCTTCAAAGAAATGGAGCAAGCACTCTTGAAATTTATATGGAACAATAAGCCCCCACGAATAGCTAAAGCAATTCTTGGGAAAAAGAAAATGGGAGGAATCAACCTCCCGAACTTCAAACTGTACTACAAAGCAGTAATAATTAAAACAGCATGGTACTGGAACAAAGGCAGAACTGCAGACCAATGGAACAGGGTTGAATACACTGACATCTCCCCTCAATCATATGCTCATCTAATCTTTGATAAAGGTGCAAGTAATGTGAAGTGGAGTAAGGAAAGCCTCTTTAATAAATTGTGTTGGCATCACTGGACGGCTACATGCAAAAAAATAGGCTCAGAACTCTGCCTAACACCATGTACAAAAGTAAGATCAAAATGGATTAAAGACCTCAACATCAGACCAGAAACCATAAGGTACATTGAAGATAAAGTTGGCAAAACCCTCCATGACATTGAAGCTAATGGTATCTTCAAAGATGCCATGCCACTGGCCGAGCAAGTGAAAACAGAGATAGATAAATGGGACTATCTTAAACTAAGAAGCTTCTGCACCTCCAAAGAAACAGTGACCAAAATACAAAGACAGTCTACAGAATGGGAAAGGATATTCACCGAATACACATCTGACAAGGGGTTGATATCCAGGATATACAGAATACTGGTTAAACTCCACAAGAAGAAAACATCCAACCCCATCCAAAAATGGGGCAATGAAATGAACAGAAACTTTTTCAAAGAAGAAATCCGAATGGCAAAAAAGCACATGAGAAAATGCTCTACATCATTAATCATCAGGGAGATGCAGATCAAAACCACAATGAGATACCATCTCACACCTCAGAGACTGGCCCACATTCAAAAGAACAAAAGCAACCGATGTTGGCGTGGATTTGGCGAGAAAGGGACACTCCTTCACTGTTGGTGGGAATGTCCACTGGTTCAGCCCTTCTGGAAAACAGTATGGACGATTCTCAAAAAATTAGAAATTGAGCTCCCATTTGACCCAGCAATACCACTCCTGGGAATATATCCCAGAGAGGCAAAAATGTATAGTCGAAGTGACATCTGCACTTGTTTGTTCATTGCAGCACTCTTTACAATAGCCAGAAACTGGAAGAAACCTGAATGCCCAGGAACAGATGACTGGTTAAAGAAACTTTGGTACATCTACACAATGGAGTACTATGTAGCTGTTAGAAAAGATGAAGTCATGAAATTTACATACAAGTGGTACAATATGGAAAGTATCATGCTAAGCGAAATGAGTCAGAAAGAGAGGGATAGACATAGAAAGATTGCATTCATCTGGGGGATATAAAGTAACAAAATATGAGATTAATACCCAAGAATAGCTGAGATCAGCACCAGGAGGATTACTCCATAACTTAGAGGCCAGCCAGGTATCCTAGAGGAAAGGGCAGTTCAGATAGAGAAGGGAGTACCAAATAAAGTATGTTTGGAGGATCCTCCCAGGAGGGGAGATGCATGTCGAAAGTAGACTATGGACTGAACATGTTTGCCACTCAATGCCTCTTTTGCAGACCACAACACCCAAAAGGAGAGAGAGAACACAGGGGATTGCCCTGCCACAGAGACAGGGGGGATGGGGGGATGGGGGTGGGAGGGATATTATCCATGGTGGTGGAAAATGGGCACTGGTGGAGGGATGGGTATCTGATCATTGTATAATTGAAACCAAAGCACAAAAAATTGTAAATCTACAACTTTAAAAAAAATAAAATAAAATAAAGGGAAAAAAAAGAATAAAAAGAATACCCATGAAAAAAAAATAAATAAGCAAAACCAGGAAAAAAAAAAAGAATGGTGTCAACAAATCAGGATTTTTTCAGGGTCCAGTTTGGTAATCCAAGTCTCTCATTTCATTAGCAAATCTTAGAGGAAGACTGAAGAGTTTTGAGGATTGAGGAAATGTTTACAGAAAGCTTCTGGGAGAATGCAATCTCTCCCCTTTCTTACTCCAATGACAGCCCACTAAGGGGACCTGTCCAACCAAGCCACATATGAAAACTCAAACTCCTAGTCGTGGGTTTAGAAAGTTTGGTGCTTATCACCTGGGCAGCTTCACAAATGTGAGAGACCTGATTTGATAGGAGCAAAAGAACACCTGACCATTGAGTCTACTCAGGGCAGAGCTGGACATTTTTGGAGGAAAGGGCATCACTGAATGATCCTTCTTTATGCCAGATTGCTTTTCAGGCAGCCCAAACACTGCACATTTTCAGTGCTTTGTAGTGAAGCACTTAGCAAGAAATTGCATGTTGTTTCAAACTGAAAGAGACGCCACGCAGCTTTTCCATCCTTCCTTGAATCAATGTGGCTATTTTCCAATATTAATAAAAAGTTCTGTTTCTGCAAAGCTAACCTCAAACTCCTTTTTCTCTCCTGAGTTCCAAGGGTTTGATGACAAACTTAGCATACACAACTTTTCAGATCCAAATCAATGTTAAACACAAAAGAAAGTCCAATGCCCTGTGGTAATATAAGACCACAATTATTTTTGGATTGAAACCCCTTAACACAAGCACAGCTGTGAAGGTCTCATTCCATTTACAGAGGATCGTCTCTATACTCCTCAAAGCATCCAAAAGTCACAGAACCCAAGTTCAGACGTCATTATTAATATAAAATAAAGTTAGGTCACATTTGATTTTCAAAGATAGTAAATCCACCAACACCAGTAAAATTAAATAAATATCTGGAGCCTGAAGTTCACATCAATGAAAAAGCCAGAAAAAATGAAAATTTCAGAATATTTTTTTTGAGGGGTACAGTTCTCTTTCATTAGTTTTATCCATGGTAGTTAAAAGATTGACTCTACATTAGCTCTAAGAAATGTAATACACTCAAATATGAAATTCATAAATAAGCTGAAATGAGTAAGGATAGAAACAAAGTCGTGTGTGATATGTAGCCATAAGGATTTTTGGGATATACCCAATCTAATCACATAGCTTTCCCAGTTAAACACTTTTACTAACACTCCCCTGAATTAAACATATCTTTCAGAAAGCTTTTAAGAATCTGAGCTCTGCTAAACTCTTCAGTCTTTTCTCAAACCTGACTCACTTCATCTCACTGACAGTGCTCTGCTTCCACCCAGCCACACTACTTCCTCCCTCAGGGCACACTCTGAAAATTCTATTTCTAACTCTCTAGAAGCCCTTAGACACCCCAATTCCTGGGAATTACATGAAACAAATCTCTGAAAAGGGTTGGATGCTCCTTTCATGTGGCCAGTGGTAATACAGGTTTGATACTCGAAGGTTTTCAAATCTACTTCCAGCACCAGGTGAGTTTCTTGAGAGCAGAGACGAAGAAGCTAGAGAGATAGAACAGGGGTTAAGGCACTTGCCTTGCACATGGCTGACCACAGCTCAATCCCTGTTCTACAAATGGTCTCCCTGAGCAGTGCCAGGAATGACTCATGAGCACAGTGCCAGGATTAAGCATGTGTACTGCCAGCTATGGTCCAACACCTTTAGTCCTCCAAAACAGCAGAAATAGAGCAACTATGTTAATTGGGAAACAGATGTTTAGTGATAAATTTTTGAGTGGATCAATAAAAAGTCACAGGACTTTTATTAAATACCTTAACATAGGAGATGACAACTAATTGCTAAAGTATATAGAAAAGTTAGGTTCAGTGTAAGAGGAAATAGTTGTTCTCTGTTCTGCCTTGAGAGCATGGTTCTCTAGGAATTTGGAGGTTTTGTTCAAGTTTGGATTTCATGTCTTTTATTTTTCTAACAGCTCCCTCGTTCTTTTAAAATGTGATCACAAATCACAAATTATCCTGTTAATCATCGATTGCCTCGAGCAGGCCCCAGTAACATCTCCTTCATCCTAGCCCTGAGATTATATTCAAGGCTCTTTAGGAGAATTAGACCCATCATTGTTACTGGTATTTGGCATATTGGGTATGCCAAGGGGAGTTTGCCAGACTCTGCCCTGTGGGCAGGCTACATTCGGTAACCTGCCAGTTTGTCCAAAGTAGGAATGAGATAATAAGATGTCATAATAGGATGTCGCACGGTTCCGGGACCTGGTTTTTATAGTCTCTGATACAAAATATTTAAACTATTTCTTTCTAGTATAGACAAATAATATTCTGCTCCATTTGCATTTGTTTCCCAGTCCCTTGCTCGTCCTCCCTTTCTCTCTCTCTGTCTTTGTCTCTGTCCCCTCAATGCCACAGTGAGTTTCAAAATTTAAGACATGACAAGATCACGCTAAGCAAAATGAGTCAGAAAGAGAGGGATAGACATAGAAAGATTCATTCATCTGGGAAACATAAAGTAGCAAAATAGGAAACTAACATCCAAGAATAGCTGAGATAAGTACCAGGAGGTTTGCTCCATGTCTTGGAGGCCAGCCGCACAGCCTAGGGGTAAAGGCAGCTCAGATAGAGAAGGGAGCACCAAATAAAGGGTGTTGGAAAGATCCGCCCAGGATGGGAGATGCATGCTGAAAGTAGACTCTAGACCAAACATGATTGCCACTCAATGCCTCTTTTGCAAACCACAGCACCCAAAAGGAGAGAGAGAACAAAACGGAGTGCCCTGTCACAGAGGCAGAGTGGGATGGGGTGGGGAGGGTGGGAGTGATACTGGGATTAGTGGTGATGGAGAATGGACACTGGTGGAGGGATGGGTAATCGATCATTATATACCTGAAACCTAAGCACAAAAATTTGTAAGGTTACAACTGTACCTCATGGTGTTTCACTAATAAAAAATTTTTAAAAAGACATGACAAGACTATAATAATGTAAACTAACAGTGTGGCAATGCCATGCTTCACAATAGTGACGAATCTAGAAATAATTACTAATATGAAAAAAGGAAATATAGCTTTTTTCATAGACATGGTGACTGTCAATTCCAACAAGCCTAGTGGAATGGAGTTCAAAACTGTATGACTTTGAGCAGTAAACTGGTATCAAAAGGAATATTTAGTCATATTTAAGCTTCATATAATAAATAACTTGCTAAACATTTGATTTTTGTGAAAAGTAAAGTCACTTCCTCTTCAGGAAGTAAATTTCTTTTTCCTGGAGGGAAAGAACCTGAAGCGAGTTGCCAATTCGTTGAGCATATTAGAGAAGAGACACATCCATCATATTCAGCCTGGAGATGATCTGAAGATAACCTCTGAAGTTCTTCCAAGAATGAGATTTAATGGTTCTATGACAATGAACTTTTAAATTTATTATTGAAAATTCATTTCAAATGAATTAGTCTCTTTTCTTCCAGGAAAGAGATAATATATTAAAGGAATACCATTCATTTTTCATAGGCCCAACAAAGAAATATTTTACTGTGCAAAAAGAATGAGAAATGTATTCATCAAAAGGCATGTGACAACGGTTATTGGCGCAAAATTTGTAAGAGCCTCAATCTGGAACCTACCCTGATGTCCCTCTATACAGTAAAATAAAATTCGCTGAATGAAATAATTTATAGTCATGAGAACAAAAAAAGCTTACCATCATAGATAATAACATGGATTCTCACAGGTGTCAAGTTGAATAAAAGACACAAAAGAGTAAAGAAAGAAGAAATTAATGTATCATTAAAAGTGAGTATAAGGGTTATGTTTGTGGTGGATTTTGAATCAAAAGGAGGACAAAAGAACTGTTAACAACTTCCTGTTCCTTAAACTAAGTGCCATTTCACATATATGTCTTTAATTTTAAATATATTAGTTTGGATATTTATTACATGCATTTTTTCTGTACCTGTATTGTACTTACATCAAAGTTGTAAAGATGTGGCTTCTAAGTATACTATTTATTTTTATTCACTGCTATTATGCAGAGTTATGGGATTTACACTGTAAGAACTTTGTGACCTAGGACCTCCAATCACCAGGAATCAAAGTAATAAGAGGGTTTAAAACCTATCAGGAAATGTACTCATGAAAATATGTCTTGAAGATACACACTTATAATGAGCTTTGGTCACTTTGAAGTATTTTGTCTTATTTGTGCTGAAATTTAAGTAATTATATGTATTTTTTTTGTTTTGCATGCTGCTTTAAAACGTGTTCCTTTATTTGTCCTAGGGACTCTGGAAAAATTAAAGCATTTTCATTTATGGAGAAGGGCAGAGTTATATGGCTGTGCTTCCGTAAAGTCTCACATTTCTATAGGAAAATAGAGATATTAACTAATCAGACTTGAGGCCAAATCATTCAGCTCACCTCTCTGAAAAACAAGAACCCAACAACTAGTTGGTCTTTTATATTTTCCAAAGACAACAAAATAGGTCAGGGTATTATACTTCGGGAAAAAATGATACTATACCACACAATTGACCAAAAGCATAGTATTTCTAACATTGGGGGCTTTGTTCTGGGTTATAGGTCTGCAAACATTTTATGAATATTTCAGAAAATAAATATTAAAGCTTTGAAAACTATAGAGTGATAGTCACAACTATTTGGCTCTGTTTTTGTAATGTGGAAATAAGAGTCTATGAATGCACAAATGAGCACCATTGCAATCCAATAAAGCTATATTTACAAAAGTCATGCATAGAGCAGAATTGGTTTAGGGATTATAGTTTTTCAACTCCGGTTTTAGGGGGATCAAAGGTATTCTCTTTTAATACTTTTTAACTTTTATTTGATTTTTTTTATTGTTCCCTTCCCTTTACCTATGTGGCTATCAAACTAGTCAAATATTTGTTGTCTTTGTCCAGTGGTTTCCACTCTGAGATAAGTGATTTGGGAATGTGCATTCACTTCCCCCAAATCACCGATTGATGAAATCAATACATTATCTAGCATGCACAGACTAGCAGAAATACAATTTTCTTGTAATCTTCCCTAGAATCCCACCTAGGTCCTTCTTTTTAAGATATTCTTTCCACCTTTTTCTTAGCGAATGAATTGCTATTGATAATTCAATGTTTAGCTTAAAACTCACATTTTTATAGAAAGCCTTTCCTCATGCTCCAAGAAAGGAGTTTAGGGCTTCTTCCCTCACCTGTGATATCTCCTGTCTGACTTGTCACCGTTGACGAGCAAGGAGAGTAGTTGTGACAATTGCACTAGAGTCAAACTGCCTAGAATCTGCCTTGGACTAAATCTGAGCTTTAAATTTCATAGTTGTGCAAGTTGGTGCCCTCTCTGCCATCTTTAAAATGGCAATAACAGCACACTTTACATGTGATGTGAATATGTCAGTGTCCTCCCGTTGTTCAATGATTTGCTCGAGCGGGCCTAGTAATGTCTCCATTGGAGACTTTGTTGTTACTGTGTTTGGCATATCAAATACATCATGGGAGCTTGCCAGGCTTTGCCATGCGGGCAAGATACTCTCGGTAGCTTGCTGGGCTCTCCAAGAGGGACGGAGGAATTTAACTCGGGTTGGCCATGTTGGCTGTGTGCAAGGCAAACGCCCTACCGCTGTGCTATTGCTCCAGCCCATGTGAATCACTTAATCACTTAATCCCCGTTATTCATCGATTTATTCGAGCGGGTGCCAGTAACGTCTCCATTCATCCCGGTTGCGTGCTAGCGTAGTCCAATGGTATCTGTTCATTCTAGGAACATGCAGAGCCTTAAACCGATCATTTAGGGTCTTGACGAAGAAGTCTGACCATCTTGTAGGTGGGCGTCCACGTGATCTTTTGATGTCCCGTGGAATCCAATCAATAATGGCTCTAGTCCAGCGGTTGTCTGTAAACCTCATTACATGTCCAGCCCATCTGATTTTTGATGTCTTGGCAAATGAGACAGCGTCCCTGATTCTTGAGCGTTGATGAAGATCAGAACTTCGGATTTTATCTCTCATTTGAGTGAATCATGATATTCCAAGCATAGTTCTTTTGATTCCTCTTTGAGAGACCCGAATAGCGTTCTCATCCCGTTTTCATAGGGTCCAGGTCTCTGAGGCATATGTTAATGCAGGAAGAATAGTGGAATCAAAGAGATGTGCTCGTAGCTGGAGGTTCTTTGTCCTTTTAGTTATTTCTTCAATGCTCTTGAAGGCATTCCAAGCCGCTCTCTTCCTCCTGCGCAACTCAGGTGCCAGGTCATTCATCATGTTGATTTCTTGACCTAGGTATATATAACTGTTGCATTCGGAGATGGTGGCTCCGTTGAGAGCGAATGGAGCTTCAGGAACAAGGCTGTTTCTCATAAACATTGTCTTCGTAAGATTCAGCTGTAGTCTGACCTTTCCACATTCACGGTCAAAGTCGTTCAGCATTTGTGCCGCTTGGCTGATGTTTGTTGTTATTAGAACGATGTCATCAGCAAAGCGGAGGTGGTGTAGTTGCCGACCATCTATCTTCACTCCCATGCTTTCCCATTCCAGTCGTCGCATGATGTTCTCGAGGGTGGCACTAAAGAGTTTTGGTGAAATGGTATCACCCTGCCGAACCCCTCTCTTGATATGGATGATTACTTCTTTGTACAATGGTGAGATCTTGGTAGTGAATCCGCAATAGAGCTCACGAAGGATCCTGATGTATTGAGTTTGTACGCCCTGATTGGCTAGGGCTTCCATGACCACTTCCGTCTCAACAGAATCAAAGGCCCATGTGAATATGTAATTTTTATAAATTGTAAAATATAAATTTTACCTTTTCTTTGATTACTGGATTGCCCTTCTAACTTCATATCTCTCTTTCTAGTCAAGCCGATTTCTTAAGACCTCAGTTACACCTTACTTCAATTCATTTACTTGTAGGAACGTTTCTTGCACAGAATAATTTAAGAAGCACAATGCAAACATTCCTCAGTCTGATGTGCTTGTGCCTCATTTGGTTCCTACAGGATCAAAGATGGGGTGTCAACAGAAATTCTTTCTCTGTCTGTCTCAATTACTTGTTGTTAAATATCTTCCTAAGATGCATTGAGCTTTTGATTTGCTTTAGTAACTTATAAACTGATGAGAATACTTCAAATTGTCTTTAGTAATTAAATAACACGGTGGCTCTAGAGACACCACTCTTCTGAGTATTGATCTCTCTTATGCAGGACTGTAGATATTTAAGATTGGGACATGGAGCACAATAAATTACCTGAACAAAGCTTCTCTACCCCAAATCATCAACATGGATTTGTTGTCTTTTCACTGCCTTCATTCTCAAATGCCAAAAATATATAAGTCGTTGTAATTTCCAGACCTGATAAGTCTGTTTGAGATTACAATGAAGTGTTCCCTAAATTATATCTCAGGGCCATCAAATGGAAGCAATTATTAAAACCCTAGGAAAAATATAGAAGAAAATCAAAAAAGGGATAGTGTGTCAGAGATTTATACAACCTCCAGCTACAAAGTCAAAGCTGGTCTTCAATTGAATTAGCCACTGAAATGTGAGCAGGAGTGAGGTGTTTTCATCACAAGCAGAAACTTTTTAAAATAAGTATGTAGTTCACTATCCTCTATTGACATAGTCAAGAAACAGGACATTCCAGATAGAAACAGTTCCATTAACCTGAGTCTCACAGTACACATGGCATGCTATAACCAACTTGAGATGAATTTAAAATATAAATAGGAAATAAGTCTTCAACACTGTGTTTGTTACCGTAGTATCATCTAGTAGCTACAGGCTGATATGTGTGATAATCACAATACATTTACTGAATAGTTTGGCACTCTAGAAATCCAGACATATATACAGATACTTGGCAGTGATGCCAATTCCTTAGTAGACAAATACATTATGTGGAAAAAATAAATACCTACTAACTACAGAATTAGAGTGCCTGAAATTCTCCTTCCAACCACACCCCTTTCTTGAATTTAAAAAGTAATTTGTTCTCTAGGACAACTCAGAGAGGATAAAGCACACTGCGAGGAGATTAAAAGGAGCTTGGAAACAGGGCAGTTCCATGCACTCTGATAGATTTCAGAACCCTGTCTGATGCAGACAGAGGGACAAACACAAATAAATTAAAGGATATAAGAGAAGTGTATTGGGGTGCACTCCCGGACGGCACTCTACTAACCTCTGGACAGAACTCTATGACTCTAATAAGGCTGGAGTTGAGCTGCTCCCTGGGAGAGTCTAAGGGTGCTTTTAAGTTGTCTTGGGCAGGAAAAGGGGAGAAGGGAACCAAGACCAGTGGAACTGGTGTGTTTGGTCTGTCCTGTTATCTGTAGGGGATGGGTGTGAGGAAGTGGGGAATGTAGCCTGGGGGCTTCCTATCCAGGTGGGTTTTAAGCCCTGTCTTCCAAGCTGGGAGCAGGGTGATCTTTGATTCTGGGAATTTCACTATTTTATCCACCAGCAGTCATGAGGAGCAAATCTCATACAACTCAACAAGGTGGCTCTCTTTCCTTCTGGCCCCCATGATCCACAAAGGGAGCACATATGCAAATAGGGGTTGTAGGGGCTGGTGTTATGTTTAACTTCCAAGGTGAAGGAAGTTATGAGTGGTTTCTTTTTCTTTTTTTTTTCTAAATGTCCATGGAGAGAAAACAGAACCCACACTGTAGCCAACACTCTTCCAGCTCTGAAGGAGAGACAAGGGTCCTAGCGATCTGCACATTGACCACCAACGCCGAGATCTGCTCTCCTGTGAAATCTGACACTACAATGTAGCATCAGAAATGCGACACCTGGAAAAGGATCCCAAAGATACACAAAGACCATGTTTTTCCTTGACCAAGACTTGCCTTGGGTTTTCCAAGGAACCTGATATATAGAGATGAAGCGAATGAAATTCAGCATGATATTGGCTCTAAGGGCTGTCCTTTTCTCCCCTACCAAGAGTAGTAACCGTTTTATTGAGCTCATAAAAGGGTTTATGAGGCTTTGTTGGGAAGTTGGAAGGCCCAGCCGCCTACAATGACCTGATGAAAACCAGCTCTTCTCTGCACTTATATGAAGGCTTTATGACTGAGGTGGCTTCCTTAAATCCAAGGTAGGGGAGAGAAAGGAATTTCAAAAGGGAAGGTCTCAAAAATGAATATGCTGAGGAACTCAGCTCTGCCATGGCAGACCTTGGAAAGGCATCAGAGTTCAGCACAGACACTGACCCAAAATCCAGAGTGGCCAGAAGTCTTAACCCAGTGAGTACACTTAGAGGTGTTTTTTCTCCAAACTCACCTAGTGGTCGCTCTTTCTTCCCACTGAATTCCAGGGACTGTCTGGTTGCTCTCTGAGTATACTGGATCCAAAGAGATTGGGCTTGACTTCAAATTCTCTCTCCCACACTAGAATCATGATTAGCTCACAGTCCACTTCTGCTAAGGCATTCAACCTCTCTGATCTTCTCCGTGCTTCATAACAATTAAATGAGATAGATTTGATAAAGTTCTTAAAACAATGCCTGGTAGCCATTTAGAAATCTAGATCTTGTGGGAAAACTCACCACAAGATCTAGATTTAAGACTCAGTATTTTCATCTGGGAAATAGCTCAAGATGAGTTATGGATGCTAAGCTCCAAGTCCACAAAGGAAGTTTAAAGTCCAGCTTTGGTTCTCCCAGAGATAGAAGCTAAACCAACCACAAATTGCCTGATAAGCACTAATTAGGTAAGATGTTCAATAAACTTCCATTATTCCCTACATGAAATTAGGCTCCCTGAAGTATCTAATTCTCTTTACTTCAAATATATACTTCCTGTTCCTTTCTAACTGCAATAAGTTTTTTATTTGCACAACTCCTCAGAGTTCCTTTCACTCTACTAGGTTAGATGTTGTCCACTAATAATTGATGAATAAATTATAGAGTAAAACCAATAAGATCTTTAAATTTTAGTTCATCAGGGATGGGTTCTGTGGCTCAAAAGACCTGCCCTGTATATGTGAAACCATGAGCTTGATCCCCTGTGCAGCTACAGTACACTAAATGGGGTTCCAGTTACTCTGCTGTTGGGGGCCCCAGATACTGTAACTACAGGCGCTATATCTGGTACATAGGCAGTTGTATGCAAACACCTGCAACTGATGGGTGGGAAACCTGGCAAGCATGAGTTAAAAGATGTGCAAGCACTCTAGCCATGGATGACAACAGAGTTAAGAAATTTTAAGGTGGAAGACGAAATGAAAAGGAATCACAAAATCGCTAAGAAATGAGTTCTTGAATCAGAGTCTCATCTGAATCTAAATATACTGTGTGTGCCATGAGTTAGAAATCTCTCCTCAGCACTTGCCATATATGATTGCCTAATCCTTATTATATGCTATTTACCATTGTTTATCATTTACACACTACAGAATGGAAAAAAATCAAGGCACAGAAAAGAAATTGCCTAACATAGAGAAAATGGTAAAACTCAGGTAAACTGTTTTCATCATTACTACTACATAAATTTTCTATAATTTCTATAAATACTTTCACATTTACAAGCACACTCAAAATGTCATGCTGTGGCTGTGTGTCTTTACTGAATGAGACGGCTGGTTCTAAGTATAAAGTGCGGGTCTGGTTAATTCTACAAAGAGAACATGTGCAACCAATCAAGATCAGGTGTCTGCAACCCCAATAAAGATCAAGTGCATGCAATGCTTAGGAACCACAACAGACAGTAGCACAGGAGCACCGCATACTCCTCAAACATATGTATGATGCAAGACTTCTGCATCTAGGGCCAGAAAGATAGTACAGTGGGCAGGGCACGTGTCCTACACATGGCTGACCTGGGTTCAATCCCCAGCACCATCTCTAAGCACTGTCAGGAGGATCCACAAGCATAAAGTCAAAATTAATCTCTAAATAATTCTGGGTGTGGCTTATATTCTTAAAATATATTTATACATCTATTATAATAGACCTTTAGCTACTACTTCCTATAACATGACTTCAACCTGGTTTCCTCCTTGTGTGAGTGCGTCGATACAAACTTGTACGTGTGTTTAAGTGTTCATTGTATCAACATCATTCTCACCTTTTGTTTCACAACTTTTATTTAAAGTCCCCCATTTCCTTAGCCCACAAAAGGACACATTTTACCTCTAAAGACTGGTCTTTATTGATCATTTTCTTCCCCAAGTCATTTCACATGGTACACTCAGTGACCTTTCTCTGCCTGAACTTCCAGTGCATGCCCTTCAAGGTCAAATCCCATCCAACTTCTTTATCATTATCTCTCAATATCTCCTTCATGTGCAAACTGTCCAATATTCCTGTCTTCATTAGTTGCCCTAGC
The DNA here is from genome assembly GCF_029834395.1 of Sorex fumeus. Lineage (NCBI taxonomy): Eukaryota > Metazoa > Chordata > Mammalia > Eulipotyphla > Soricidae > Sorex > Sorex fumeus. The sequence goes on along the minus strand of NW_026606134.1, from coordinate 2,796,312 downwards.
TATGTACATCTATCCCTCCTTGTCCTCAGATAACTAGCATTCTTCTTTAGTGTTTGCTTCAAGACATCCTTTTCTTTCAGACTCTTAGATGTAATGTTCCTTTACAATGCCCCAGTACTAATTCTCTGTATCTATCTCAAGTCATTTAGCATATTTTATCTTAAATTGAAGATCCATATAAACTTATATTTTATAAGGACAGCTCCTAAGATATGTGAAAAACTTAACAGTATGGACTTGGTCTTCATCATTATCTTCATTGTAATACTGATTGTTATGATAAGCTTTCAGTAAGTGTTATTGTATGGAAGCTTTGGAAATGAATAAATGGTCATAGACTCAAAGGCTAAAAATTTAATCTTTCCACTAAGGCGTATGTTTTATGACATTAGCACTGTAGCACTGTCCTCCCGTTGTTCATCGATTTACTCGAGCGGGCACCAGTAACATCTCACGACAATTTGTGAGACTTGTTGTCACTGTTTTGGCATACAAAATACATCACAGGTAGCTTACCAGGCTTTGCCATGAGGATGATATACTCTAAGTAGGTTGTCAGGCTCTCTGAGAGGGGCAGAGGAATCGAAGCAAACACCCTATCCACTGTGCTATTGCTAAGATTGGAAATATCCAGGTTGTCAATTTTTTTCAGTTGCAATATTTTCTGTTTTGAAGATTTTACCGTTAGCAAAATTATGACCACCATACCCAAAGAAGCCTTAAAAATAAAAATAACTGATGCTGGTGGTATTGGATTGAAATTCTAGGACACTGCATATTATATCTTGCCAACACCCCTGAAAGTCTCCAGTGCTTCTGTTTCCATCTTTGGAATCTTGGAGACAAGTAAAAGAAAGAGTTTCTAAATGCCTCTCTGGATCTGGAAACAGAAGGTCTATCTTGCATACCCCCATGTATAGTTTGGTTTATCATATTTCTTCAAACAAGAAATTGAGAAAGAAATTTCATAACACACTCTTAGCAGAGTCATTTGCCAAGGTTCCTGGAAATAAGGCAGAGCTCACACCTACCTCTACCCTACTTGTGGGTTGTTTCAGAGGAAATTCTGACAAATATATTTTTGGAAGAAGAAAATGCCAGTTGCCAATAGTCTCTGCCAGGTGTAAAATTCTAGAATTATATGTGAGACCCCAAATTCTATGTGTAGTCATTCTGGATGGGTCTATACACACATATGCATTACATGTATGCATTTTTCTATATATAATGCAGGGCTATGTATGTGCATGTCTATAGACATGCACATACATATAGGCATACAAATATGTGTATAGTATGCAGAGATGCACGAGCACACATATATAACTGTAGATATGCACACATTTCTATATATTTACATACATGAGTATGCTTTGAAATATTCCAGAAGGAAGCTCTAAAAGGACAAAAAGAGTGAGAAGGATGAGAAAGAAAGGCGATAGATTTGGAGTTAACTCCATTCTGTTGACATAAAAGTTTTTCCATTTATGTGCAGAAAAGACAAAGGAAGTGGCTGTCCTAAAGATATTTATCATTACCCTCCTGGAAAGCCATTGCTCTGTACTCGTCAGCAAGAAGTACAGAGAAAAGATCTGATGGATTAGCAATGAATAAGTTTCCTAGCATGTCCATTATTTTTTTCAGATTTTTCTATTCCCTAAATCCTTCCTAAATAAAATAAAATAAGATGATAACAAAGAAAAGAAAGCACTCTCTTCTTCATTTTTCATAAAGTCATGAATAAGCTAGCAAAGAATATCAGCATGTGATCTCCACTTACTCATTTGTCAAGTCCATGTGGCAAGAGGAGGAATGAGTGGGAGAAGAGACCCACAATTTATCACAGTTTGATCATAGGTACTTTGTTTCTCAATAAATAAAAAGAACTTGCCGTTTTCTCTGAGCAGAAATGAGATTTGAACGTTATACATGAACATTTATTAACTAATTGATCTATAAAATAAAAGGCCTGATTGGACTGGATTTGAAGGTGTGGATGAAGAGGAGGGTCCCGGGCTTGCTAATGTTTGAACATTTCTCATTTGCAATGTATTTTGCCCCCTATGCATTCTTTGTAGCTACTCTGCAGCAAATCCCTTTTCGCACTTTGAACAGATGGGGCTATAGACAGTTACATGTTCTAAGAAACCAGTCTAATGGCATCCAATTAATAATTAGTAGAGGCACAATATAAGCTCAGTATGTCTACCCCAAAGGCTATGCTCTGGGCTTCATAATAATAATATCATTTATTTCATCTATTACTGTACATTTTAATGTCAAGGTCCTCTATTTTGTGAATTATGTTTGACCTTACAAGTAAGAGTTAATAAAGCCTTGTAATTTAAATTTCATAGATGGGAAAACTGAACTTAAAAAAATTCAACTTATTTGTCTAAACTCATTTGGTAAGCACAATATAAAGACATTTAGCTGATTTTAAAGCTATTTCTTGTAGTGTAGCATATTGTATTTCACCAAACTCAGTATCAAGACAAAACACTGAATATGTTTTTCTTTAACACGTGGTTCTATTTTAAAATAGCAAATTAAGTCATACACAAAACATACATATGCATATATTATGCTATAGAGTTACTTTAATAAATATTCCATATTGAAAAATGCAATTTTTCATTAACGCAAAGATTCCTAGCCAAATAGTTCTACAGTTAGAAGGCTGAATAAAGAATAGCAGAAACTCCTCCAGCCAAAGAAAATTGCATAAACAAAAAAAGCAGTAATAGCTCTACTCTTTAATAGCAATAAAGGCATAATCTAGCTTTTCCTTGATTGGAGGAAAACAGCATTTTAATGGAATAACCTTCATTTGACATTTAGCTAACTACTATTTCACAGAATCATGTTTCATTAAAAAATGAGAGCCAATCTTAGCAATGATTGCAGCACTAGTTATTACAAAAATGTTTCTTATGTTATTCTCCCAATCAATACTCTGTAAATCCTATTCTAGGATTTGTTTCCCTGCTTTTGACTTGAAAGAGGTGTGAAAGGGGCCACATAGAACTTCCCAAAAGATATTATCCTGAGAAATAATATTGCTTCACAATCTCCAAAGACCAGCTACGTTAGCACATTTTTAACTTATAACACCATTTGAAGATAGCTATTACTTTTCCTTAAATAAAAAAAGAAATTGAAGTCAGACGTGTCCAGTGAGTTTTCCAAGGTCGCATAGGTAGTGAGTGGCCAAAATGAGAGTTGAAACTCAAATCTAGTCAGGTCCTGTCCACCGAAACACCTTTTCACAGTGGAACTTAATTTGACTTATCTCAAACCTAGAAATGCTAAGAAGTTTCATCAATAACAGCTAAGACCTGAGGTCCAGAAGGTTTCTTTAGAAACTCAATCCAATTGTATTTCTAATCTTAAAATCCATTTATTCGTTTAATCTTTGCTCATCTGAGCTGGAACATACTGCAAAGAACACCCACTGAAAAATTGTCTTATTATGGACTAGAGTCCCAATGATACAATGATGAGTCAGACACAGCTTCCCTGTGTCTAAATAACCAGAGGTGAGCACAATGCTAACTACCTGCACAATTGCAAAGTGATAGAGCTGCCAGGGTAGAAGTTACTACCAAGAAGAAATGCACTCAAAGGAGAGAAAACTTACTTTTGCCACTGGACACTAAAAAGGGATGTATTCACAGAGGAACCAATACTTTGGAATTGAAATTTTTTAAGTATATTTGTGTTCACTGATGTGAAAAGGAAAATGTTGGAGAGTAATAGACCAATGGAAACCCAATATAAGTAACGTCTTCATAGACTTGGCAGGAAAGGGCACCACAAATAGCTCCATATAACTTACAATATAGTATGCTTGTAAATGGGAGGAGGGAACAGAACAAAGTGGAGAAGGCAGAAGTAGGTGAAGGAGAGAGAATTTTTTAGTATGGGTGTGTGGTACTAGCAATGGTGAGCTGACAATAACTAGCCCGAATAGCACATTGAGGTAAATCTGAAAAGGAGACTCCCTAATTAGACCCCTTCTTATTCCCTAAACTTGTGATCTTAAAATATAAAACGTAAAAGAGCTACAAAATAAACTAGAGTTAAGAAAAATGTAGAGACCTGTGCTGTCTGGATGCTCAACTGGATCCTGAGTTATGTGAGTTTGACAAAGGCACAAAGCTAAGAGCCAAGAAGCAGATGATGAAAAGTGCAATGAGGGCTAAGTCCCACAGTGCAACTTCTTTTTCTAGAACTGATTGTGGAATCTCTCAGGCCTCCATTTCCATAGGGAGAACAAACATTAAGGTACTCGATTAGGGACAATGTGTGTTCTGTTTTAAAGTTCTTTTATCCATTTAAATACAAGTAGTTATTGATTTGTTTCCTGTCTCTCATTACTTAAGAAATATGGACTAAAGTAGGTGTGGGGAAGTTACATTCTGTTCCGATATTGAATTTCAACTCCTGTTTTCTTCCCAAATATCCCCCACACTCTACCTGGTCTATACAGGCCATCTAATAATGTTCACAGAATTACAACGGTCACATCTGATTCTTATAGACATCTTGTGATACATACCAAATAAGTATTTATTGGGTACTGACTCTATTGTTTTTCCTGGAGCACGCAGTCGACCAGTTGACCAAAAGCTGAATTTGGTAGACTGGGAACACCTGGAAAAGCGATTAGAGGCTGACCAAAAGCACCTGTCCCACTCAGAGAGCCTGGCAAGCTACCAAGAGTATGCCGCCCCCATGGCAGAGCCTAACGAGCTACCCGTGGTGTATTTGATATGCAAAAAAACCAGTAACAATAACAGGCCTCATTCCCTGACCCCAAAAGAGCCCTCAATATGCCATTGGGCTCCGCTATCACACAACAGGGATGAGTGGAGTCATTACTGACACCCTCTCAAGCAAATCGATGGTCAATGGGATGACAAGTGACAAGTGACTGACTCTATTTCAGGTAGTTTTATAGATTCTGGAAATAGCCAGTAATGAGGGGAAAAGTATAAATACCCGGCTGGTTGGGCTTCTCGGCTATACATAGTTGGTATCTGAGTCAAAGCTTCTAGTCTGGAACTGCTTCCTGCCCCTGTGTGCTTCTCATCCCACTATCTGGCCTCCATTCATTTAGTTGGTTACTAAACCCATCAAAAAGCCTCTTTAGTAATTGGCAAACTACTTTATATCGTGGGACTTATATAAGTCACGGAAAGTGGAGAATATTGCTTCTCTAAAGAGGGATGAATGGAAAGGCAGTAGTAAGCGAACACCCACCTCTATCCATTAAGTGCTCTATCCCTGGCTATTATTCCGTGCTGAAGAGACATTATTCTCCCCTACTCTGATTCCTTATATAAGGAATGAATCTCTTGTTTCATGCTCATGCTCTAGTAGTAAGAGCAAAAATATGTAGTTCTTGAATAGAAAAAAGTGTTAACAGCATTACAAAATATTGTCATTACTAAATAATAATTCAACTCTAGTTCATTAAGAGTAATCTAACCAAGAGTCACACACAAAGAACCATTCAGGGCAAACAGAGACAGGTAGGCAGTAGTGATGAAGTTGCAATGCCAAGGATTGGGTCTATGTAACTTTTTTGGGTAAATAAAGGGTTGGAATGGTGGTGGCATTATACAGGAGCATAAGAGACTGAGGGAAAAGAATTGACACACCTGGTCTGTTTTGCATGCTGACCGTGGACCTTTTGTGTAATATTTAGTTATAGACTTCCACCTATGTTTTGAAACCTGAGCTCAAGGATTCACAGGGGCAAATCCTTAGCAAAAATGACTGAAGCCTTGGAGAAATCATCTCATCTAAGCCCCCTTCCCAACTACCACTGATAACTCATTTCACAGGTTCAAAATGTATATCTCTTTATATTAAAAAATAACTTGATTCCTCGATGTAAATAGATATAGATATATAAACAGATATAGTTACAAATATGCATCACAGATACAGGTACAGATAGATATTTGCAGGGCAGAGGCAACCTAAAATATCCCTCACTTTTGATCCAACAACGAAGTGGGTAATAAGTTGGGAAGAAAATGCTCCAGTTGGAAAGAGATGAACAAGGAAATGAATGTACGCATTTCCACCAAATGTTAAGCTTAGACATATACACATGTGAAGTGATTTTAAAGTTAAACTATCCCTGAGTGAACTGCTTTGTGTGCCTCCTGAAACACCTGCCACATTTACTTGTCATCAAAGTGAATTCATTAAAAAGCAGAACAGCCCCTAGGGCAAGAGATTCTTTGCATAAATTAGGTGTGAGGGATGAAAAGCACATTTGAGATATCTCTGTAGAAGAGAGTAGAAATATTGGTTTCCTGCAGAAATGAGTAAGTTCCTAGAACAAACTCTTTAGTCTGTTTTGCTTCTTCTATGGTATGAACAAAAATGACTGCTCTTGGAAAGTAGAGCACATCTAGGGTCACCAGTTCACCCTGCCACGGGTTCTTAAACATCTAAGCAGTTCTTCTGGAGGAAAAAAGTATTCAGTGGGAACACTTTTTTATTTCACCCAAATTATCAAGGAACAAATGATAGCTTGTTGACACCCTAACAATTCAGACAGTACCCTTGGGAAGTTATCACCTAGGATTCATTTTCTACTCCCAGTTTCAGATAAGTACTTATTTTCTACTTAAATTTGTCAAGGTATCTAAAAGAAAAATTGGTTCTGTAATTTTTGGAGCTTGCAAATTAAGAGCATCAGAAATTGCCCTGAAGTATCAAGAAGGGTGTATTATGGAGGATGCGTTTCTTCTTTCCTGGATGAGCATACATGGCCAGCCCTTAAGACCCCAGCCAAATATCTCAATCGCTCACGTTCTCAATATTATCATTGCCAACTATCCACAATGAGAAAATACAACTAGTTCTGGAAAATAAGTTATCTAATAAGAGATGACTGGAAACTAAATTATATTGAGAGTTTTGAAACATAATTTAACCTTCTGTGAAATATCATGACATTTTTCCTCCAGAGTAAAAATATCCAAACAAGGAAAAATCATTGAAAATGTGTTCCCAAATTCCAGGTCTACATAAAACTGCAAGTGAATCTGTTTGCCATCATTTATGCCATTCATTAATGCAATAACCAAAGTTTTTTCAAATCCAAGTTCTACTACTGATCAGACTTTTTACTATAGATTATCAATTAGGATATGTGCAGGATCACAGTTGGTTTGCCCTCCCTCCCTGGCTGCTGGAAGTTAGTATTTGTTATTGCCCCCAACTAGTCAATTATCTTTGTCTCCTGATCAGACTCTGACTTGTAAATATTGTCTTTCTCTTCTCCTTACTGTCCTTTGCATGGTTAGTTATTTCAGAGCAATTGCTTTTTGTATGGATACAGGAAGACAGTTAAAAAAGACAAGCCATAGGGCTGGAGCAATAGCACAGTGGGTAGGGCGTTTGCCTTGCACGCGGCCTGCCCGCGTTTGATTCCCAGCATTCCATATGGTCCCCTGAGTACAGCCAGGGGTGATTCCTGAGTGCAGAGCCAGGAGTAACCCCTGTGTGTGTGACAGGTGTGACCCAAAAAGCAAAATAAAATAAAACAAAATATAAAATAAAATAAAATAAAATAAAAAGACAAGCCTGTGTTTTGGGAGTTTACTGACTCCAGATAATATAACTCCTGGGCATCTGCTCTCTACTCTTAAGCCTCAGATGCCCTTACTTCCTAGATCCCTAAAAGCAGGGTCCCAATGAGGGACTGGATGGACCCAGGGCAAGCGGTGAGCTATGAGCTACCTTGGCATCAAAATGGGCCTGACCAAACTTCCATAATGCTTAACCATAAGTTATGAGCTTGGTCATGGACAAATTCTGTTATGAACCAAAATCACTAACTAGATTCGGACCCTCTGGGGTTAGGAATGATTGATCCGGCCTGAGCACTGTAGTCTGAGTCTGTGGTAAGATGTCCCCAGGAGAGTCACCCTACAAGCCTAAAAGTGTCTATTACTGTGTTCAGACAGAATGGTAACTATTAGGAGAATCCTAATTAGGAGGGCTCTCGAACATCTTTTCATATGTCATTCCTGTGCTCATGAGGGGCTTACACAGTCCATGTGGTGTGGGGCCTTCACAGCCTGGAGCGAGAGAGGAATATTTGTTTTTACAGATATGCAGATAAGTCCTTTGAAAAATCCAAAGCACTGCCATCAAAGAGTTTACAATGGCTGGTAGGGCTAGACATGCATATACATAATTACCTCATTGCTCAGTGACACTGATGAGGCTGATGATGTTGATGATGACAGATCCTATATGAAGGGAACTCAGAGGGAAGGAGAAGGTGAGGCAGAGAAGAAATTCAGAACAGAAAGGTGAGATAGAAGTTGATAGAAGATCAGGAAGCGTCTAATCGGTGGCAACCAGATGTTGCCACACACTGTCACTGTCACTGTCCTCCAGTTGTTCATTGATTTGCTCGAGCGGGCCCAGTAACATCACCATTGTGAGAATTGTTGTTACTGTGTATGACATATCTAATACATCATGGGTAGCTTGCCAGGCTTTCCGTACTGGCGAGATACTCTCGGTAGCTTGCCAGGCTCTCCAAACGGGGTGGAGGAATGGAACCCAGGTCAGCCGCATGCAAGGCAAATGCCCTACTGCTGTGCTATTGCTCCAGCCCATTGCCAAACAAGTGAAATCATTTTTCAAAGACTATTATGACCAAATTATAAGATAAGAACCATTGGTCCATAGGTATGTGGGATTTTTACAACTATATCTGGACCTCACTTGTGGACAAATCTCTTAACAAATCTGATCTTCTTTCCTAGAAGCCCTACTATAATCTTCAACCCAAATGACCTATATTTGAAACCCAGTCTGCTCAGCCTTTCCCACTCTTAACTTGGGTTCTAACACTAATTGTCTTGAAGAATCTGTAGCACTGTAGCACTGTCTTCCCATTGTTCATCAATTTGCTTGAGGGGGCAACCAGTAATGTCTCCATTGTGAGACTTGTTGTTACTGTCTTTGGCATATCGAATACACCACAGGGAGCTTGTCAGGCTCTGCTGTGTGGGCAGGATACTCTCAACAGCTTGCGGGGGTCTCCGAGAGGGACAGAGGAATCAAACCTGGGTGGGCCGCATGCAAGGCAAATGCCCTACCTGCTGTGCTATAACTCCAGCCAGCTGAAGCGTCAGAATTGTTCATATTAAGATATTTCAGGAGTTGTTTGAGTAAGAGTAAAATGTACATTTAAACCCCACCTCCACTGCTCCTTCATTATAGGTGTCATGTGAAGCAAAGTTACTACTAATAAAATAGTCTTAGTTTATGTCTACCCATTTGAATAGTAAATATGGTACTCCCCTGGGATATTTGCCATATGAACAGTCAATATCAAATATCCTTAAAATAAAGACAGACCAAGGTTTTTAATGATACATCTCAAGATACACTTTTGGAAATTTTAATATTATGCTTTGTGGCTATCTTGAAAACATATATATTGTTACAGTGCCTGATTTGGAGGTATTAGTGGTTAATATATCAGGGAAGAAGAGCACAAAGAAGAGGTTAAATGTGAACAGAAAGGACTGGGAAAAGTTGAAGATAAACAGAGGGGAAAGGGTGTGCCTCTGGAGCACTGTGGTGGGTGGAACTCAGTTGACCTAAGCTCCTGAAGGAAGAGAAAGGACTACCAAATATTAAGGCTAAAATGCTTAGAACTATAATCCAACAATATTCTAGTAATTTAAATTGTTATTTCCTCATGAAAAATAATATTTACGTAGACACTCCTTGAATCTAAAATTTCGTTATTTCAATTCATGTTATTAACTAATTTATCCTAATTGTTCATATATTATTAACATATCGGTGGTTTTATCACTGAACACAATTTTTAAGTTGTCTAGCATCAATAAACAGAGAACAGTATCTTTCTCTGTTTATTGGTACTCAAACTGAGAACTTAGATGATACCATCCTTTATTAACGAAGTCTTGAAGAATAATTCCAAGATTCAAGGATCTATGTGCACTTCCTGACATTCTAGTAAAAACACCTAAGGGTTTATTCCAGTTGGGTAGAGGCAAGTAACTGGAGAATTAGAAAACTTAAATTTGGGGGGAAGGGAAAGGTAAGAAATGGAAGAAAAGGGATTGAAAGGATTGAAAGGAAAGAGAAGGGAAGGGAGGGGATAGGAGGGGGCAGGAGGAGGGGGAGAAGTAGGGAGGGAAAAATACAGAGAGAAAGGGAAGAAATTCAGGGAAGGAGGGGATAAAGGGGTTGGTTCAGTAAGGGAGGTAAGAAGGAAAAAATGGAGAAAAGAGGGAAAGAACTGAAACAAGCAACATAAAATAAAATTAATTTAATTATAAAACTTACAAAATGGTTTGTAACTTAACTGTATAATTTAAACATGAAACAGAAGATACATGATATTATAATTTATAATTTAAAACTAATATTGTTAAATTGGAAATGCTAAATTTTTCAGTATAAAGAGGAAATGAGGTGAAGGATTAAGACATAAAATCATTCTAAAGTACTCCTATTACTCAAGAGATAATCATATTTTCTTTTGTTCTTTTGATGTTTTTAATCATAAATAGACATGCACATATTTAAGAAGGCAGAATATTTCCCCTTTCCAAGCAAAGAGTAATCTCATTCTACCTCATTTTCTTTTCCACAGAGCATCACTCTAAATTCTTTGAGCTGAATCTTATTTGCTTGCTTCTTCATATAGGTTTTTTCAGTTTCAGGTGTACTCCATTGACTTCTCCAAAGGAGATGAAAAGTTAACTCCATTTCTCATGAAAGCTCTGATGCATTTTTATGTGTAGTACACATGCATCCCAACATGGTTAAATGTGTTCAAATCATATCACCATGAAAGTTCCATTCATAGGTAATAAAATACGTAGGTACACAGTGTGAACTTTTGGAATAACACTCTGACAAAAAGACCAGCTCAAATTAAAGCTGATTAATCCGCTTGAGAGTACAGTTTATAAAGAACCTCCTGACCTGGTCAAAAACAGAAAAGGGAGTTTTAACAGAATAAATTAGACCCTCTGTGTAAATGACCTGAGTACAAAGGGTTTTTAACTACTGTCACCCAGAGGATCTCAAAATACCCCTTACCCACTTCTGTCTGGTGGCAAATTTGGTGGCTCCCTGATACCTTGATACCTTGAAGACTGGGACAATGTGTGGTCATGTCCTTCTCAGTTCAGGGTAACTGCACATATGCATTTAGTGTTGGTAAGTTCAAACCAGAAGATCACGTGGGTTCCTTGGTTTTCCTCAGAACTCCCTCCCTGTCTTCTCAGTTTATAATCCTATCTTTTTCTCCTGATCAAAGTCAGTGGTCTCTGCCAACATGGCCTTTTTCAAATTTTCCCTTGCCTTCTGTTCTCTAGGTACTTAGAGTTCAAAGTACTCTGATAGCAGATGTTAATTTTAATTTTGTGGGACACATGCTGGATCTATCAGAAACCCCAACTCAGCAGAAACCACAGATTAGGAATCAGTTAAGAACATTCTCCATTGTTATCACTGAGTGGGGATGATAAGTGGAACCACCCTTGTTATCACATCTTGGTTCTTAGCCCTTCAACCAGGTCTGCTGTGGAAATAGTGTCACACTGAGGTCTCCAATGAAATAAGATACTGTACCCTTAAGGAGTAGTAATCCATTTTTTTTAACTTCTTTCTGTGACTTTAGTTCTAAAGCTGGAAGTCTATTCTAGGAAATCAGCTTCTTTGGTCTGATCATCTGTGTTATGTGATAGTGACCATGGGCGCACTCCCATAAACCCTTTACTACAAAGCTCCCTGGTTGAGCATTGTGCTTTATAGGATTCCAGAGTTATTGGACAGACATTTCATTATTCTGAGTCATGATAACAACTAAGAGATAGCAGGCATAACACCCGTAAATGTCTCCCTGAAGCAGATGAATGATTGGTTGAAGACAGAGAACCCACCCTGTCATACGTTATCAGCTATCTAGATATCTAAGTGATGGAAATTTGGGGCTCAATATTAACCTCTAAAGCTGAAATTTTTGATGTTCAGAGGCAGTGATAATTGGATCAGACTTAGAATGTGTCGTTCCTGCTCTTATGACCATGTCAGACCTCTGTGTCCACCTTCATCCCTGCCCCATCAAGGAACTGTCATGCCAGTAAGTTCTGAGCAGTCCAATGCCAACAGGTAATTTTCTCTGTGTAATTTTTCCAGTATCTGTTATAAGATTTTTTTTTCTGCTAGGCACTGCCATATAATAAACATCTACACATTTTACGTCTGCTCTCGTATATTCAACAATAAGTCTCTATCTTAAAAGCTTATGTCTTTAATCTTTTAGTCCTGCTCCTTGAAGTCCACTTGTCCTTACAGGTTAAGTCATGTATCTCTGCCAACACTCTGCAGTTTGTCTCTCCTCGATCCTCTACTCCTTCAAATGAAAGAGTAGAGTACTACTTACAGCACCATCCACTAGGAAAATTCACTTCCTCAACCCAGTGTCCCCAGAGCCACCCATGAATGGGATTGTAATACAGCTCTCATTTGTACTGAGCCTCACCTAACTACCAAGGCAATCTATTTATCATTCAAACATACCTTTCCTTCCTTCAAATTTTCATATAGGGCCTTCTACAAGCATAGATACATTCCAAGCCGAGGAGCACTGGTAACTATGGTAGGTGGTAAATGGATGACCTGACCCTGTAGCACCACACGCCCTCCAGACCCCCTAATGTCCCTTCGGAAGATGTATTCAGATGTAGCACTTCACTGCAGACATTGCCCAATTTCATGACTTTATGGTTGGTGTAACAAAACCCAGTACACAATAAGAAGTCCTGACACTAGGGCTATTTTCTATCTAATGTTCAAGTTACCCTTCTCTACCTGTGTCTACTAATATAGCAAAAGCTGTTTTCAAATGGCATTGCATTTTCTGTCCCTTATTTAAGAATCCCAAAGACTTGTCTTATGACTGCCCCACTGGAGCATCTGTACACCAAGTGTTTTCTCATCACTGACATTACCAAAATCACAGTGTTTGAATATCCATGTGATCCAAGAGTAGAACTATTTTTTTCTTGCCTTAAACATGTGGGACTGCCTTTTTCTGCTCCAAGTCCAACTCAAAACAGTCAGGCTTAATATCATTCAGTATACAACCAGAAATATATTCTTGGCTTTGGAATATGCAAATCACCATCTTAGTCCTTTAGAGTGGCAAAGAGAGAAAAGAAATTCTGAGAAGACAGTGAGTGTGCTGAGAAATGCCTACGAGCTCAGAGAAGAAGCCTCAGAATAACATCAACCTTGACCTCAAACCACTGTCCTCCACAGCTGAGAAATGAATTTACATTGCTTAAGCAAACCAGCCCATGGAGTTTTGCTATCATCCCTTGCATATAAAAATACACCCCACAAACATAAAGATGCATATAGGAATTCAAAGATGCATACAGGGTGCTGTGTTTCCTTTATTTATTAAAGAAGAATGCTGTCTTCATACCTTAGAGCAGCTATAATAAGGTACCAAAGAATGGGGGTAGTTTAAAGTCACAAAAATATAGCCTCACAGTCTTAGAGACTGGGAAGCTAAGATCAGAAGGCCAGTAGTATCTGTGCTATTCCTGACTTGCAGACATCCACAGTACCATTGGTGTCCAGAGAAAGAAAGGGTAACCTGTCTGGTATTTCTTCTTTTTAAGGACACTAATTCCACCCTCATGAGTTCATCTAAACTTAGTTCTCAAAGGCCCCAATCTCCAAATTTTGTCATAATAGAATTATGGAATTGAAGAGGACACAACTAAGTTCACAGCAATCAGTAAACTTTATAGCCTTAATTAAAAAATTATTAAGTTCAATTTCATGATCATACTCACTTTATAATCCAGGCATATCAATAATAATTAATCTTGATAAAGATAGCACAAAAATAATTACATGTAATTTTTGCTTAAAAGTGTGTTCATAAATTATCTCAAATTAAAATGCACTTGCCAGATTAAACCCAGCTATTAGTCACCAATATTCATTTAGCTCCTCTTTTTTTAATAAGGGAAGGAGTTTATTTCTATGTGTTTGTGAATTTATGCAAGACCATGTGATTTTCTTTTGCCATTGAGATGTGAGCAGGATGTGATATGATACTCCAAAAGTAACAGGACTTGGTTCTTTACCTGTCCTAGAGTCTAGACAGCTGCATGAGTCAAGTAGACCAATGTCTTAACATCGGGAGGGCAGATAAATTATCCAGAGATTTTCCCACATCCATGTTGATTCAAACTAGTACTAGATGAAGTCTCTGTTGTTAGGAGTCACTACATGTTAGATTGCTTTTAGCTATAAAATAATGCAGTCTATACTCTAAGACAAACCAACCAGATTCAATAGAAAGATTCAAAGAAAAAATGTTGTGGGATGCTACAACAAAGGACAGAGGCTCCAGGGCCTTCTGAGGAAACAATTTTTATTAAGTGTGTGGACATGGGCTAGAGGATTCCTATCCAGAAACCAAGCCCTAAGAACAAAAGGAAACTTGCTCGAATACCCATAGTACACAGCAAGCAAGTTTACAGAAGCAGGAAGTGGGATTATACTAAAGCAAGGACATTCTTTTCCTATTAGTTGGTTGACAAGACATTGCCAAGGACCTACTAGGTATCTGGTTCACCAAAAAAAAACCCTTCCACTTCCAATCTCACTTCAGTTTCTGATTTTTCACTTTACATACTCCTATGGATTTCTGCTACAGCAAAGTTCAGATAGGGTTTATCCAAGAAAGGATGAAACAATATGTTAGCATAGTATCAATGAGGTAAAACTAATACTCTATCTGCAGTCTGATTAAATGGATTCTACTTGCAAACATCAAGCTCTTCTGTAAGTGAAGAATTAAAGATATTCAACATACAAATTTTAGCTGATAAATAATCAGCAACTTATTTCTGATGAAAAGATACACATTTTAAAACATAATTTATTAAAATTACCTTTAGTAATGCCTATTAGAAAAACCAAGACCAAGTATTTGTCTTTCTGAAATTCTAGATGGTAAAGTAAAATATGATACATTGTGGGAAAGATGAAGACAACTTTGCCATTCATAAGTCTATATTCTACTAAGAAAACTCAAATAAATCAACATACTGAATTATGAAATAATCTATAAGTGCAAAGTTGCTACAAAAGATATGAAACATGTATTCATTAGGCATATATAAATATGTATGTATATATACATGCATATACATATATAAATATATATATTCCTGTTTTATATATAAAACAACACTCAAGAATCAGGGACGCTGTCTCATTTGCCAAGGCATCAAAAATCAGATGGGCTGGACACATAATGAGGTTTACAGACAACCGCTGGACTAGAGCCATTACTGACTGGATTCCACGGGACATCAAAAGATCGCGTGGATGCCCACCTATAAGATGGTCAGACTTCTTCGTCAAGACCCTGAATGATCGGTTTGAGGCTCTGCATGTTCCTAGAACGAACAGATGCCATTGGGCTACGCTAGCACGCAACTGGGATGATTGGAAACATTACTGGCACCCGCTCGAGTAAGTCAATGAATAACGGGGGATCAAGTGATCAAGTGATATATATTTATAATTTGCCTCTTACTCCTTGCCACACTTAGCAACCCCATGAGCACTTGGGGATACTCCTGACTGGGTTCAGGGGTCACTTCTTACAGTATTCAGGGCTTATGTGGTACCAGGGACCAAACCCAAATTTCCTGCATACAAATCATGTGCTTAGCCTATTAAGCTATATCTCTGGTCCTGGTGGTCTTTCTTTTGAGGGAAGAAAAGGTACTTGTAATAGCAGTAATAATAAAAAGCTAGGTATCATTAATCATTCTTTGAAACAAAATGTTTTTGTATAAAACTTCTAACTTTACAGAAATGTATTTTATATAATTTTAAATCAGGAGTATAATAATGGATTACATATTAACCCTAAGTTCCAACCATCACCAAATTACTGTATCACTGTCCTCCCGTTGTTCATTGATTTGCTCGAGCAGGCCCAGTAACGTCTCCATCCTCAGACTTGTTGTTACTGTGTTTGGCATATTGAATACGTCATGGGTAGCTTGCCAGGCTCTGCCGTGCAGGCAAGATACTCTTGGTAGATTGCCAGGCTCTCCGAGAGGGGCGGAGGAATCAAACTCCGGTTGGTCATGCTGGCTGCTTGGAAGGCAAACGCCCTGCCCGCTGTGCTATCGCTCCAGCCCAAGTTCCAACCAATGTTATAAAATGTAATTAGAGCAATTGCATGCCTAAATATTAATACACAGTTATATCTAAAGGTAAAATACTTAGAGCATGCAACTACTCACTGAACTTCTAATACTGTTAATAAACTTCTGAATATGTAGTAACATGGTATATATTGGCATAGTTAACATTCGGTTCATACATATTAAGATTTTTATTGAGATTTCAAGGGCATATTTTTTCCTATTTAAATATAATACAAAAATCTTGCATTTGAAAACTATCTGTGATGTCCAGGTAGTGATAATCCACTGTTAATATATTAAGATATTCCACTAGAAAATATTAAGTGGGAAGCATCCCATAGGAATTATCTGGAGTAGATTAAATTCTGACACGTGTAATGGAGGAAAAATCAACAGAGGCAAAAGACTTGGGAAGAAGCGAAGAAAATAGTTGTGTGTTTGACTTTGAATCAAGTGGTAGGAAAAGGTCTCATGAAGAAAGCAGACACTGAATGAAATGAGAAACGTGAGTAGTCCACAGAGATTTGTCAGAAAGAGAAATCAACATTTAGAGAGAAAAGGTAGAACATCTGTGTAGAAAAACTCATGAACAGACATATATGTTAAGAATTTGAGCACAGTAAGTACAGAATAACTAGAATAACAAGAGTTATAGAAATATAAAGTACATTAAGAAGGCAAGAATAAACCTTACGGGCCAGAGAGTTAGTATAGTAGATAGGCACTTGCCTTGCATTTGTTGACCTGGTTCAATCCCCAGCACATCATATAGTACTCTGAGCACTGACAGGAGTGTTGCCTGTGTGCAGAGCCATGAGGAAGCCTTGAACACAATGAGACATACTCCTCCACCACCCTTCTCGACCACCCCTCCCCACAAAAAAAGGAAAAATGAAAAACGAAAGGAAACAAAACGAATACCTAGATTTGGTGAAAAGAGGGTGGGAGGAAAGAGCAGATGCATCATTCTGAGCTGGGCGTGGAGAGTATCAGACACATATAGAGATAGGAGGTTATACTTTTGCCATTCCATAGAATTGTAAGCCAATGATAAATCCAAGTTTAGAAATCAAAGTTTTCAGTTTATTCAGGAAGAGCGTATGGCCATTTTTTAAGTATGTGTCTATATATTAATAATTTCACAATATGTTGCTTAAGATTCAAATTAAATAAAAAGAAAATGTTGCTTGAGACAGACAAATCTAAGCTACGGCAAAATAATATCTCATATACCTATTAAGATGGCTACTGTTTATTTTATTTTCTTTGGTTTTGTTTTGGGAGCTATGCCTGGTGAAACTCAGTCTCTGAATGATTCCTGGGGCTGTTCAGGGAACCAGAGGGGATGCCAGGGATCAAACCATGGTCAGCTGCTTGCAAGCCAAACACCCTACCTACTGTACTATTTAAAAAATTCTAAATTATGCATTGACAAGACTGTGGCTACACTGAAATTATTACACTTTCTAAATAAAAAAGTAAAAAATGGGGAAGCCACTATGGGGAAGAGTAGGGTGCTTCCAACAACAACAAATGGTTGAAAGGGCAAGAGAGGGGACTCAACAGGCAAATTTTGCAGGCCCTGGTTTGAACCCCAGTACTACAATATGCTCTGGATTTCTCCAGGAGCAACTCCTGAACACTGAATCATGAGCAATCCCTGAACATAACAGTGTGGCATCCAAAGAATGTGGTTCAAGTAGTTGAGTACCCAACCTATGTTTTTACCCTGGCATCAGATACCTCTACCTGCCCCCAAGAATTGTGGGGCAGTCCTCAAAACAAGAAAATTAAAACTAGAATGACACTGTTAGGACCCGCTTAGTTGGATAATTGCCATGGCAGGCTTTGTGGCCTCTGCGTGACTTAGAACTCTTCCAGGAATAAGAAAAGCTGAAAAACCAGATGGTCGTCAAAACTTGGGTCCCCAAAATGTGATTAGGTCCCCGGAATGAGATTAGGTGTCAAGAATGTAACGGTCAGGATGTGGACTGGATTATGCGGGCCAAAAAATATGTATTCTATAGGTAATAGAAAATTGCTGACTAATGCCTATTTGCTAAAATGAAAGTATAAGAACTTGCTGAACCTAGTGAACCTGGTCCTTGTTGAAACCCACTGCACCGGGCGGATACTTGGACCCCAGCTAACTGGAATAATAAACTTCACTATGTGACTTGCATTATCGGCTCTGTTCTCTATCCTCGAGGGGTAGTCGAAAATCCGGACCCTATCAACACAATCGTGCAATAGTTGAATGTCTGGGTTTTCATTCAAAAGACTTACAGGCAGGGTCTTGAAAAGACATTTACACACACATTCACAGCAGCTTTGGTCAAAACATCTAAGATGTGGAAGCAATCCAAAATATTCATCCACGGTAAGTGGATAAGTAAAATGCTGGTACAGTCAGACAATGAAATATTACTCACCTTTAAAAATGAAGACATTCAGGACACAGGCTGCAGCATAAATGATCCTTAAGAATATTTAATAAGCCATTCCCCAACGGACAAATATAGGATTCCTTACAGGAGGCACTCAGAGTTCTCACAGTCGCAAAGACAAAGAGTAGAATGGAGATTGCAGAGGAAGCCTCAGTTTCCCCTTGCATTGGAGGGGAGTCCAATGATTTCCCTCACCAGCATTTCCTTTTCTCCCCATCAACCTACCACCCCTCATACCCAAGGTCCTATCTTTAACATTCCTGGAGTTCTCTAGGACCATAGTCATCTGTTCCAGAACTAGGCATCAGAAGACTGAGATAATGAACAATAGCCAAGGCAGATGACCAGGAAGACAAACCAGCCTGACCACCCAACATTCTCTATCACACAAAGACCCGGTTTTCCTATAAAAATCTCACATTAACTTCTATTCTAAGTTCCTCCCCACTTGGGAAGCAGCTTTCTTTCTTTCTTCTACTTTCCAATAAACTTTCTACTTTCCAACTCTGAGTCTGAGCATCTTTATTATTCAATATTTTCATTCTTAAAAATATTGAAGAACCTGGGAATTGAAAATGAACTGAGACTCAATGCCGCTGCTTCTGCCTCACCTGCAATTGGTAGAGGGAGAGCAAACCGAGAACAGGTGTTTTATGGCAGGAAGCTCCAATTTTATGAAAAAAAAAAAAAAGGATTCTGAAGATGAGTGAGAGTGAAGGGTGCACAAAGGAGTGAATGCATTTTGTGTGACAGAGCTTACACTGAAAAAAAAAAGATGTGATGGTCAACTACTGAGTCCCACCCTCGAAGGACCACTTAAATGGTGTATTTTACATGCATTTTTATCACAGTAAAAACTGGGTGGTGTTAATTCTTAAGTGAATTTACACTACTGCAAACATAAGCCCCAAAGTCACAGTCACGGTCACGGTCACGGCCCTCCCATTGTTCATCGATTTTGCTCAAGCGGGCCCAGTAACGTCTCCATTGTGACACTTGTTACTGTGTTTGGCATATCGAATACGTCACGGGGAGCTTGCCAGGATTTGCCATGCGGGCGAGATACTCTTGGTAGCTTGCCACGCTCTCCGAGAGGGGCAGAGGAATCGAACTCAGGTCGGCCATATTGGCTGCGTGCAAGGCAAACAACCTACCACTGTGCTATCACTCCAGCCCCAAAGTATAATCTTTTAAGTAAATTTTCCAATCAGGGCCAGAGGCCATTGAAACTTGACACTGGTGATAGGTGTGGAATTAGAACAACATACACCTGAAGCTCTCTTATTAGAAGGATGATAAATCACAGTACTCATTTTTAAAGCCAATGTACCATGAAAGGGGCTGGAGCGATAACACAGCGGGTAGGGCGTTTGCCTTGCAAGCGGCCAACATGGCTGACCCGAGTTCGATTCCTACCCCCCTCTCAGGGAGCCCAGCAAGCTACAAAGAGTATCTTGCCCACACGGCAAAGCCTGACAAGCTCCCCGTGACGTATTCGATATGCCAAACACAGTAACAATTGTCACAATGGAGATGTTACTGGGCCCGCTTGAGCAAATCAATGAACAAAGAGAGGACAGTGACAGTGACAGTGACCATGAAAGGGAGGTGTTGAATCAAGATGTAATGGCAGCTGGCTTCTGTTTGTATTGGGATGCAAATCCAGAATCCAAACTCGGTCCTGCTTCCTTCCTGATCCCCATCCAGTCAGATACATATGTCTACCTTTTGGCTGCCAGTTTGTAAACTTGGAACTCAGGAAATCTGCATGAGGTTCGGGAACTGCAAAGTTCGCTCCACCTTCCCTGAAATTTGTGACCCCTCAGGGGCACTCAGAAAGTCAAAGATCCCCCTAATCTCTCGAACCTCTTAGTCTCTGGCGCTGGCTGCCCCTTGGAGTGCCACCCTGGCAGGGGAGCCCCCTCTCAACACACACACACCTCGGGTTCACACCCACTGCATTCCAGCACCCCAGGGCCTCAACAGCGGCTTTGTACTGTGCTTACAAAAGGCCAAGTTACTGCTCAAGAACCTTTTGGCACTACAGCTCTGTTATGACATTTTGACTCATTTGAACCAGAGATTCCCCACATGGAGACTTTTGGCCAGCGTTCACAAACCAGACTCAGGACAAGCTCTTCTTCCCAGACTTATGCTTGGATGATCCCATCAGGCGTAATGATGGGCCGATGATAACTTCCAATTCACTAGCTGGAGTGAAGTGGCCCAGCCTCCATCCCAGCACCTTCCCCTTTGCTCAAAGAGGGAATTTCTATTTGCATACAGGGAGGGTGGGGGGCCAGGTTCCAGGAATTCATAACACTTCACCTCTCATAACAAAGCCAGCCTGTGAAGGACCAACTCAGCAGGAGGAGAAATGTATCCATGGTCCCCATCCTGCCTCCTGCTCAGAATTCCTCTTCCCTTCCCTGAATCACCTCTCAGACTAAAGCAAAGCACTGAGGACTGTTGAATGGCCACTGTATTTGCTTTTCTCTGTTTGCTTTTCACACCTTTCCTGCTCTGGGGGGGGGGGGTTGGAGAGGGAGGGGGTCTGCTTTTAGATGTAAAAGGGCCTTCCTGGACCCACAGGCTCCACTGAGGAGTGAAAGTAAACAGGAAGAGAGAAGGCTCACAGAAGTCTTTATAACCTGGATGTTAAATTATGTCAACAGGATGCTGAGAACAAGATCTGTCGAGGAAATTCCACAGCTTGATGATGAAAACTTGATGGTACCTGGAGGGAGAGAAGCCTGAATGGCTTATTGCTTTGATCTAAGGACTAGTTCCATGGGGCTTGGAAGAAGAGAGTTTAGAAACAAAGAGGAAAAAAATTAACATGAAATAATCCAAAGAGTAAAGAGTATTGCTTGGAGCGAGGCAGCTGGACACAGCTTCCATCTTAGAGTGAAAAATGAAGTCAGAGGCCCAAAGAAGAAACAGATTTCTTTGTGTTGGAGCTCTCGAGGTTAGGTTTTGAGAGAAATGATATCCGTTAGCTTGTGCACAGTATATGGGATTCATTTTTTTTAAAATTGTGTGTAATGTGACAAACTTCAATCTCAGAAGAACACAACCAAGTTAATGAAGAGATATGAGAGGTAAAAATATTAAAATATCACCTCCCTTCTTTCTTTTCACCTTCTCCAGAGAATGCATTCCCATGTGGGAATACTTAAACACCACCCCCTCCCCCCAAGCCTTTCTCAGAGACATCAAAGGACGCTGAATTAGGTTTAATAGTTTACAATTGGAATTTGTCTTTATGAAAACGTCAGGCTGTGTAATTTATGGAAATTAGGCATGCAAGCATCTCCATTGTGCTATGAGACATTATGATACAGGAGGATTAGACAGGAAGACAGACCTGAGGTACAAAAATACTTTGTATCTAAACAGTGCCCAGAAGCTGCAAGGAGATTTTTTAAAAAATCAATTGTTCATCACAAAGTGAGGACTCATAAAAAATACCTAGATTATTGTTGTTGAAGAAAAAGATGATTTTTTTTATTGGAAGGAACATAGGGTTTCTGTATCTTTGTTTCATACTTTATCTGGAAGACCAGAGTATTTATCACTTCACTTTAAATATCTCTGTCTTATGGGAGTTCTTTTTTAGAGCCTAAGGTGTTATGCAAATAGAAAGATCAGTTACAGTGCTTCAGATAACTGCCCTAGGAGAGTTTTCCTTTGTTAGAGCTAGAAAATCTAGCAAAGTCCTAAATTTTGTGAGGGGTGCAGATCTGGACATTTCAGAAAAGTCTGGAAGATTCCTTTTTCTCAAAGTGTTACTGCATATGAACTTTGCAAGTGGAATTTTTTTTCTTTGGGCTAAGACATATTTGATCTGTTATGTTAGATTTGGAAGAAATCTTTGCTCTTTCTTACTCAGGTTTCTTGGAAAACTGCCCCTGAAAGTTTTAGAAATAAAGTCAGCAACAATAATAATCATGGTAAGTGGTAATAATAAAAATAGCCAAACCTTGGCAGCGTACCATTTTGTTTTTTTAGAGATTAGCCACATACTTATTCAGCTGATCAAAGCACCTTCACTTGTTTGGAAATTTAGTTTCCTTCACCTTTGTGCTATTTTATGCCAACCAGTCCCAGCTGGACAGCGCAGAGATGGCTTCTTAAAGAATGAGCATATATCGGGAGTCTAACAAAATTCAGCAGTTGCTGCTTTGACTTTCTGGAGCTGTAAAGAAATTCCAGGGATGTTCACACTAACACTTGCTGAAGCTCAATGGGAGTGTCCGCAAACATCACACACTATTTAATAAGTGCTTCCATAATTTTATTTTTCAACTAATGACCCTGTAGACACTCACTGTCTGATTAAGAAAAAGAAATGGGAATTAACTTTGATTATTTGGAAAAAATGCGAATGCATATCAAATAACTTCCTGAATCTGGCCTTAAAAAAACTGACTACAAATCACTAAAAAACATGGAACCAGTGGAAAACTGGATCAGATGTGCCATATTTATAGCAGTATAAATAAACACATTTCAAACTCCTTTGGAGGCGCTCTATTTTGGAACAAGTTCCTCTTTTATCATTTGAAATGGGAACCCTGCCATCTAGTGGCCATTTAAGGTATCAATCTCAGATTTTTTTTTTTTTTTTTTTTTTTGGACAGAAAAAGGTGTTAACTGATTTTTGAGTCAGGTCATTTTGCTACCATTTTATAGATGAAGAGAGTATGAAACAAGGAGAAAAATGAAACAAGAAGTTGAAAGTTTCTTCCCAGAGGTCCCCAGTGAGCTAATGGTTGCGTTTTAAATAATGTCCAAAACAACCTCAGACTTTCAAATACGTAGCTTTATTCAATAGACTCAAAAACTACTTACTTTTATCCAATATTGTTCTTTAAATTTGTATAACTTTATCCAATAAAAATGCTCTATAATTTAAATCGTAGTACATTTTCCAGTTAATGATTCCTTTGCTTGAAAGTAAAATTCCAAGGATTCATTTTAAAATATATTTTTGTTTTGTTTTGTCTGTCTCTGAAGAAAAAAAAAGTCCAGAGATAAGGACTAATATTTTGATACAATTTTACAGTCTACTAAATGTTTTCTTTTGTTCTCTAATAATAATTGACTGATTAAAAAAGCCTAGCATTATGAGTGTTAAAATGCATTTGCATAATTCTAGTTGATGAAACAAACTTTAACAGATTGCTAAAGGAAGATTATTTGACTCATTAATTGGAACACACAACTAAGAAAAATAATTTGTCTTATCATACTGAAATATCATCTTCAAGTGATAAGGACTCACTTGCTTATTCAATACAATTTGGGATGCTCATAGGTGTTAAGCATGGGGTCAAACAGTAAATGACCACTTTCAGCTTTCAAGAGTGCTAGTCTATCCTGGGACGGACACAGATACAGATGATGATACATGTTTTGTAGATGCGCTGATGGAGGCTCCTAAATCCTACTCAGTAGGAACTAGTTATTTGTATAGTGAGTAGGAGGGCAAAGCCTCCACAAAGTAGAAAAACACTTGATCCTCATGAAAAAGATGAGCAGAGGTTTCCCCAGATTAGATGGCAGGCTCTTTAAGGAGGAGGTAGCAGGGATGAAGGTCAGGTATCTTAATGAGATCGGGAAGTGAAAGCCATCAGTGTGCTGGAGTCTGTGTTTGGAGGTGGGAAGTTAATTAAACACAGAGACCAATAGACTGTGGTGATTCTAATGCCCATGAAGGCTCCATGAAACAAACCCCAACTCAAACCTATGAATCTTTCAAGGTCACAAAGTCGAAACATTAAGATTGATCACAGTCAACTGGGCTTTACTACAGCCAATCAATAATATTTTTACTTGTGTCCACCTTTTCTTGGAGTTCTCTTTTTGAGTGGCTAGAGGAGGAAGGGCTCATGTTAAGAGAAGTAAGTGAGAGGAGAAAGACTAATACTGAGTTATCTCATTCATGTGTGGCATGAAAGGGCATACACATAGTCCAATGCTAACAACGTCTGACCACATTGCAAGGTCACCTCAGGGGAACTGGTAGGGAAGGATCCTTTGGACTGTGGCGGAGAAATGTTGTTGCTGCAGTAGTGGGTACGGTGTGGTACATTGCACCTCTCGAGTAGGGCTGAAGAGCTCTTGCACAGGCCAACCTGGGTTCAATCCCCAGCATCTTATATTATCACCTGAGCACTGCAAGGAGTGATTTCTGAGTGCAACGCCAGGAGTAACCACTAAACAGTGCTGAGTGTGGCCCCCAAAACAAAGACCAAAAAATGAACCTCTAAAACATATAAACAGTTACGCTCTTCTAGACCAACGTTACCTCAACGATAGTCATTCAAGCCAAAGAGACCATTCAATATCAGAAATACATGCCTTGCATGTACAAGGACCCAAGTCTGAGTCCCAGGACTGCATGGCATCCAGAAAGAGCTGGGAGAGCCCTAAAGGCCCCTCAAGCATTCCAGGAGTGGGCGTGGTCTCTGTAAGGTTTGCTGGGGACCAAATGGAGGCGAAAGGATGACATAGTGACATTCCCAGAATCTAAGATTACCCCAACCCCAGTGAGGAAGACAGAACTTATAGCCCATCTGACAACAGAAAGCCACCAAGCTGCATTCCAGGCTTCCTTTCATCAATTGTCTCCAGCTAACAAAGCCAGACCAAGCGTGCGGCTCCCATCAAACTTGGATCCCTTTTCCTGCCCAAGACAATTGAAAAATCCCACTCAGTCTCTCCCAGGGCGCGCTCTACCCCAGCCGCTCCAGGGACTGGGGGCGGATTCCACCCAGGATCCTCCCTATTTCTCCTCTTTATCATAAACTTCTCCTGTGCCTTCACTTTATTCTCTATCCCTTTGTCTGCACCAGGGACAGAGTAGTCAGATCTTCACCACCCCTAGGCATGAATTGCCACCACGTTGGCCAAGAACTGCTGGGAGAAGCATCATAGGTATGCTCTGAAGTCTCCAAATAACAAGAATATTAGTAATAGAATTTTTTAATCATATAAAAGAAGTACGGCTGATATTTAAAACCATACAGGTGGGGGTGGTGCTCCAGGTATGGAATCTATTAAGATTCATGCATGTGTGATTAGTGCACAGGGCATATCATCTCCAAAAGGTAAGGGTGGTGACATCTTAGCATGCTGGTGGTTGGCATGGTGTAGCAGCCCTGTTCTAATCTTACAGAACAATAATGTTATACTACAACATGATTGTAAAATATGTGTTTCATGCTTTCAAAAGAACAGAGACATTTGCAGTACATTAAAATTTTCTTGTAACAGCATGAATCCAGGTCAGGTCGTATAATACGAAGAGAATTTGCCCACTCAAATTAAAGCAGAAATAACAAAACTGAAAATGAGTCACAGGCACAATCCATCCAACCTCTGCTCATGCAAATGTCTCTTCCTGTGGACTCTAGTTCTGTTTCTCAGAACTTCTGTATTTCTAATGAGAAGATGAGGAATGAACTGGTAGTTAAGTGTGATATATAAATGTGGAGAGACACACAATAATAATAAGAAATGACTAAATTTCTCAGCTTTGCAGTGTCTCTCATAGTACATATGGAGGGTGTATGTCATTAACACATTTTCCTGTATTAGGGCACAGATCAAAATCTCCCTTTAACGACAAAGAGACTCCAGAGACTGCAAACAGCAAGCAGGGTTTATTGTAAAACTGGCTAGCCAGGGTCCAACCGCCTACACAGACACGCAGGTCCGGCAGGTTGGGTAAAAACCCCAAACTTCTTCAAAGGGGATCTTATATGGGCCTTCACCAACCGTTACAACAGAGTCCGTGCATTTCATAGCCAATAGATTTGTAATAACAGATACTTTCCTAACCAATTCAATTAAGAATACATCACTTCTTAGCCTAAAGTTTAAAGATCAGCATTTGCGTCAGTGCTTAGGAACGTCCTGGTTTTTAGGGCAGTCCTGGGTTTTGCAACATGGGTCTTGTGAGAGGCATCCAGTTATCTGGTCTGACCCCCACCCTTCGAGTGCCTGTATCTGAATTCCTTGCTCAGGAGCAGAAAAACCAGTTATTTTGCAATGCGGGCTCCTGTAAAGCAATCTGAAAAAGTTTACCTAGACCTGTTTTTCGAAAAACCAGTTATTTTGCAATGCAGGTTCCTATTAAGCTAAGCTAAATTAATTCTGGTGGTGGTCCATTTTGGGTCTGTCCCTCACACCCTGACTTTAAGTTGTATGTATAGTCTGAAGAACCCAGAAGGGGACGAGATGATTTATTCTGGATATATTCTGACAATCTTTGCACAGAGAACACAAGTAGAAGCTAGAAGCAAGCAGATATCGGGAGCATTTCTGAGCAGAGACCGTGAGGGTTTCCAGTCCAACATGGACACCAATCATCTGAAAGGTGCTGAGCTTTCCTGGCCTCCAGAAGCTGGAATGCCACGGTGAAGTGGCAAGAATCTTGGACTCCAAGTCAGTAGGAAAAGCGTTTCTTTTGGAAAATCTGGAGCAGAACTTTGTGGAGAAAGGTTAAGCAGTTTAGTGTTTCATGCCCTCCCGCTTTCCGATAGGGCAGACACTTCCTTTGAGATATTATAAGCAATTTGTCCCTCCTCTTCAGTGCTTAGCAGGAAGTGCTTTATAAGTATGATTTATAGTGATTCTGATGAATTTTCACCTAGCCAGACCTGTAAGCAGTGCATAGACCAGTATTCCAGACATTGGATCTGTCTTGCTTACTTTTGAATTTTGTATAAATAGGTAGGACCTTGATGGCCTGCTCCCTATGGCGGGGATGACCTACTTAAGGCTAGACTCAGTCTCACATTTCATACCTGCAAGACTTATTGTCAGAGCAGGATGATGGGCAGTGAGCTCACCTGCTTCATATACCCTTCACCAATAATCTTTCTAGAAGAGCAGAGGCCAGAAGTACTGTCCACGCAGATGAAAACATGACTGACAAATGCGTATTTCTTTTAGATCCAGAGTTGATGCTTTCTCTCTTTTCATCAAAAGCCAGATTATGAATGTGGGAAGCTCTATGGGTCACAGGATGCTCTGCTTCTTTTCATTACTTCTGCTCTCTTTGTTCCTCCTCCTCTTCCTCTCCTTTGCTCTTTCTTCTACTGCTTTGTGTCCTTTATCTGCTTCTACTTCTCTGTCTTCATTTTAACAATGTAAAACTTCTTTGGGCTTTTATATCAGACAAAAACTAGCCCTGGGTTGTACCTGGTCTCCAGTTTGCCTACTTAGATAAGACAGTGACAAGCTTTCCCAAAGAGCAGAACACTGACCAAAGAATTACTCTTACCTACAAAGCATGGCAAAGAGATGGATTTGCTCAATTGCCCGAGAATCTATTCATGGATATCTTGAGGGTCTATTTTCACAAGCATGGAGAACATCTTGTGGTGTTATGCATGCTCAGATCTGTGACTGGGTGGAGGACTGAGTCAATCCCTTCGTGCCTGGCTTTTCAACATGGCAAGCAGATTTGGACCCTATTTCACTTCTCCTCCTCCTGAACTCTATTCTGATCTGTGAAGGAGAGGGTGTTTTCAGTTCTAGAATGTGCCTACCCCCATGAAGGGGCAAGTGAGCTGTCTGTATAAGAGTGCAGGGAGTTATCTACTGAGTCTGGTCACCATGGGTAGCTTGGCAAGTGACTCTGAGACCTAAAAAGCACTGATGACATGGTAAGAACCAAAGAGCAGCAGGAGTCAGGGACCTCCTGTGAGAGGGAGAATTTCCTGCTCACCTTGGAGAGGAATCCGAGGTGTTCAAGATGTTGGGCAGATGCGTGGTCAGTTTGTTGATGGTACAGTGCCCAGATGTTTGGCCAAGCACCACTCTACATGTTATTATGAAAGAACTTTTTAAATGTGCTTAACACTTTAACCAGTATATTCCCAATGAAGCAGATTACATTCATTGCATGGCCAGACATCAAGAAAAGATTGAGTTTCCTCACAAAAGAAAGAATCTCTCCCTAAGATTCAAGACTGCAAGGACACTTACTTTTCTCTGGAAATTGTATCTGCCTAGAGGTGGGGAGGAGAGGACAAATAAGAAACCCAGAAGACACATAAACTCAGTGGGATGGGGTAGGGGAGGGGTATTATCACTTTGGTGACTGAGTGTGGTATAGTAGCATGACTTTTAATGCTGCTGGAAATCATGATGCTTCGATTAAAAAAAGAAATGTAACTTTCCTCTACGACGCCTCGCTTTGAGACTGACCTGAGATTTCAAGTTTTCCAATGTCAAAGTCATGTTAGTGTTTCTTTAAATAAATATGAGTGTGATAATGATAGATAGATAGTAGATATAAGCATATATGTAGATCTATGCTTAGAGATACAGATATCTCCTATTACTTTCTGTTAAGCTGATCTCACTTAATCAAGTTCAGTAAGGCAAATAACCATCTTCACCAACTACAGAGGACTTTTTGGACTACCCACTCCTAATTTACTCCTATTTAAGGTAAAGGTAAAGGTAAAGGTAAAGGCCCTCCAGTTGCTCGTCGATTTGCTCGAGCGAGTCCAGTAACGTCTCCATTGGAGACTTTGTTGTTACTGTGTCTGGCATATCCAATATGTCACGGGGAGCTTGCCAGGCTCTGCTGTGCGGGCGAGATACTCTCGGTAGCTTGCCGGGCTCTCCAAGAGGGGCGGAGGAATCGAACTCGGGTCGGCCATGTTGGCTGCGTGCAAGGCAAACGCCCTACTGCTGTGCTATCGCTCCAGCCCTATTTATTTTCCTTAAATTTCTCTATGTGTGGCTTCATAAAAAACCATTTTATTAATTATAGTACCAGAATTCTTCTAGTTAGACATTTTGAAAACAATCTAAAATTGTCTCCCTTCACCCACCTTTCTCTCCCTCTCCCCTCTCTTCTCTTCTCTCTTTTCTCTTCTTTCTCAATCACTCACTTGCCCCTTCTCTCTTCTATCAGTTCCTTCCTCTCTCCCTCCCTCTTCTGCACTTTTTCTTCTTACTCTTGTGATAGGCAGAATTCTATTGATTTATTTATAGCTCCCATAAAATACATCTATAGGTACTTCATCTCTGGAACGATAATAAAAATACCTTCCTGCCATACAAACTTATAGTAAGAATCAAATGCTATCAGTGTAAACTGTATGCCAGAAGCAAAGATCCTGCGGTCAGCATTTATTTACAGTCACTGGGATGTTTAAACAGCTGAAGCAGAAATCAAGATAACAGTGGCTCTAGATTGCAGTACCTGACATTCTCCAGTCAATTATTCCCAGTGTGACATGGATTCTGGTGGTTGCCTTCAGAGTGTCTTCCTGCTTCCAGAAATGTCCTCTAAGTGGCAACAAAAATCCTTCATAACTCCCACCTCCTAATGTGGTGATTGCTTATCCCTACCCCCATCCCCATCCCCAAAAAGCAGCACTTGTAATCTTTTTTTTCCCAAAGTGGTTCTTTTATTTGGGTATTAGGAGTAAGACCAACTGAAGGCCTATTTAGGGTAACTGAAGGCCAAAATTAGCTAATATGGCAATGTCCATGTTTTTATATGAAAACATTACTTGCCATCAGGATCCACCTGCAACATTTATATTTTGGAGTAAATTTCTTTTGTTTTAAATTTTTATTAGTGACAAACCAAGAGGTATAGGCACTTGCAATCTTGCCAAGCTCGGGCAAGGATACACAGATCATCTGAACATAAATAACTGCAGTCTTGTAGCAGCCAATGACACACAATCACTTGCTAAAATGAAGCTTTCATCAGTCCTCCTCCAAATATTAACCTGATACGGCCTTTGAAAGTCTAAATCTTTAGCAGAACAGTCAAGGCCATACTCAATCAATCTTTCCATCCTAGATTCAACATCTCCCCTAGATGTTTTTAAGCAATGAAGTTTCTTACTCCCTGAATGTTGCCTGTCCATGTCATGTGTACTCTACAAAGGATAGCCCATGTCTTCTATTTTGTGAAAGCATGATTACATCCTCAAACACACCAATCTCTGCAGTAGATACTGTTCTGCTTTAGATCATCCATCTAATCATTCAGAAATCAGATTTGCTCTAAGCTTTTTAAGTTGTGTAGTAGAACTATGCAAGTTACATACCCCTTACTCTTTTTTCTTTTTGATTTACAAATTTTTGTGCTTGGGTTTCGATTATACAATTATCAAATATCCATCCCTCCACCAGTGCCCATTTTCCACCACCATGGATCCCAGTATCGCTCCCACAGCCATCCCCCCCCTCATCCCACCCTGCCTCTGTGACAGGGCATTCCCTTTTGTTCTCTCTCTCCTTTTGGGTGTTGTGGTCTGCAAAAGAGGCATTGAGTGGCAAACATGTTCAGTCCATAGTCTACTTTCAGCATGCATCTCCCATCCTGGGGGGATCCTCCAGACACCCTTTATTTAGTGCTCCCTTCTCTATCTGAGCTGCCCTTTCCCCTAGAATGCCCGGCTGGCCTCTAAGCCATGGAGTAATCCTCCTGGTACTGATCTTGGCTACTCTTGGGTATTAATCTCCTATTTTGTTACTTTATCCCCCAGATGAATGCAATCATTTTATGTCTATCCCTCTCTTTCTGACTCATTTTGCTTAGCATGATACTTTCCATGTAGTACCACTTGTATGTAAATTTCATGACTTCATCTTTTCTAAAAGCTACATAGTACTCCATTGCGTAGATGTACCAAAGTTTCTTTAACTAGTCATCTGTTCTTGGGCACTCAGGTTTTTTCCAAACTCTGGCTATTGTAAAGAGTGCTGCAATGGACAAACAAGTGCAGACGTCACTTCGACTATACATTTTTGCCTCTCTGGGATATATTCCCAGGAGTCAGAGTGAAGAAGGTCACAAGAGACAGTGAAGACTATTTCTTATTGATCAAAGGATCTGTACAACAGGAAGAACTTACAATACTAAATGTATATGCACCTAATTAGAGACCAGCAAAGTACTTAAAACAAATACTCATAGATTTGGAGAAAGACATCAATAGCAGCACAATACTAGTGGGAGACTTCAACACTGCTTTATAACCTCTTGATAGATCAATCAGACTCAGGCTTAGCAAGGACATACTTCATCTGAGGGAAACAATGGAAGAAATGACTTAGTAGGTATATACAGGACACTTCATCCTCAAAAAGCTGAATACACATTCTTCTCAAGAGTACATGGAAAATTCTCCAAGATAAACCGCATGCTGAGCCACAAAACATACCTCCATAAAATTAAGAAGATAGAGATTGTATCAACAATCTTCTCAGATCATAATGCGCTGAAATTAGAAGTAAATCACACACAAAAACAGAAAACTAAATCAAACACCTGGAAATTAAACAGTACACTATCGAACAATGAGTGGCTTAAAAGGAAATCAAAGAGGAAATCAAGATTCCTAGAAATGAATGAAAATGAGGACACGAGTTACCAAAACTTATGGGAAACAGCAAAAGCTGTGTTAAGGGAAAGTTTATAGCTCTACAAGCATTCCTCAGGAAGGAGGAGTGAGCCCACATAAATAACCTAACCTCACAGCATAAGAGCTTGGAGAAGGACCAACCCCTTACTCTTAAGTTAAAGAGTAGCCACAAAGGTAACTATGCTTCACTTTTTAAAGAAAAAGATTTAGAGGTGCCTTGTCTGTTTGTTTGTTTTGCAGGTGCTGTATCTGACAGTGCTCAGAGTTTGCTCTTGGCTCCATGCTCAGGGATCACTCCTGGTGGTGCTGAGGAGACCAGAGGGTACTGTGAATCAAACCTAGGTCAGTTCCCTACAAGTTAAATGCCTTAGCCACTGCACTATTTTTCTGAGCCCTAGATTTTTTTTTTACTGAGGAGTAAAAAAACTGCCCATGATGGTGTCTCAGTATCATTGTGGTATTGCAAACTATATGCCCAAAAGTAGAGAGTAAGAAGAAAAGTACCTACCAAAGAGACAGGAGGGGATGGGTTGGAGGGTGGGGTGGTGGTGGCAGGAGGGATGCTGGGCACATTGGTGGTGGGAAATGTACCCTGGTAGAGGGATGGGTGTTGAAATATTATATGAATGTAACCTGATGATGAAAGCTTTGTAACTGTATATCTCAGGGTGATTCAATAAAAAATTGTTAATCATAAAATATAGATATAAAAATATTCATTTATGTTTGCAATTATTAACTTAGTAATAGACATTCTATAACCTAGACAAAATAATTAGAAATGCAGACAAAGAGGTCTTAGAAGAGATTATTTCTCTAAGAGTTAACAATATTAAAGAGTTTTTGGAAAAAAAAGTTGAATGACTATAAGTAAGGAAAGAATTATATAAATGACTTCAAATCCATAAATTTGAAATGCATGAAGTCAATAAAACTTAAAGAACATTGATAATTTAGAAAATGCTATGAAATAAAAGGCAAGATACATATGGTATAGATCTAGTATTATAAAAAATGTAAGTAAAAAGTAAAGGCCCTCCCGTTGATCGTCGATTTGCTCGAGCGGGCCCAGTAACGTCTCCATTGGAGACTTTGTTGTTACTGTGTCTGGCATATCGAATACTCTCGGTAGCTTGCCGGGCTCTCCGAGAGGGGCGGAGGAATCGAACTCGGGTCGGCCATGTTGGCCGCTTGTAAGGTGAACGCCCTACCCGCTGTGCTATCGCTCCATAAAAAATATGATATAACTATTTACTGTGTGTATATATACACAGCAAGGAAATATTTAAAGAAAACTATTTCAGGGGCTGGAGTGATAGCACAGTGGATAGGGCATTTGCCTTGCACGCGGCCGACCTGGGTTCAATTCCCAGGATCCCATATGGTCCCCTGAGCACCGCCAGGAATAATTCCTGAGTGCAGAGCAGGAGTAACCCCTGTGCATCATCGCCGGGTGTGACCCAAAAAAGCAAAAAAAAAAAAAAGAAGAAAGAAAACTATTTTAATAGTAGTCAAGCAATTTTTACTCTATTCTTTTCTAAATCTTGTAACTGTCTCTATTTTTTGGTTTTCCTTTATAATTAAAAAATAGTATTTAAAAACTAATTGGCAAATTTTCTTTGATACATCAGTGATAATGGTTTTGAACTCCAATCTGTTTTATTTGCTGCTCTTGCTATAGACAAAAATTATGATTGATTATTATCCACATGACTTGGCCCAGGTTAGAAGTTAGAAGCTGCTTGAGATTATTTGTTAAAAACAATGCAGAAATCCTTCTGTGTGAAAGTCCCATAAAACTCAAGTGGTTATGGCTTATGGCTTTCAGGATTCTAAATCTTTGTGTAAATACATACCAATCCAATCCATCTAGAGTATAAAGGGAATATTTTCCACTGTAGAACTGAAAACTTGCTTCATCTATTTAAAACATTTTTTTTTAAATTAGACCCACTCATTTGTAGTGAAGCTTAGAGCAATTTCTGATCAGATTGCCTATTAACCACAGGAAATTGTTCGGGCAGTATGTTAATTTGCTGATCATGTACAACATCAATTGTGTGTGATAGAGCAAGACAATTTGGATACTAAAAAGCTCTAGGAAAAATACAATCAGAAAGAAGTGACAGTGCCTTTGACCCCCTCTAGAATGAAGCAATTAACATCAGGTCTGCTGAGATGCCCACGTGGGACATCTTCTCCCCATAGGAGAGAAGGAATATGATGTATTTGTGAAACATAAATTGGCCATCATGATACCTCTCCAATAATTTAATGAGAATTTTGCTTTGATAGTTTAAAGTGTACCTGCTCAGTAATTACAATGGTTGTGTGTGTGTGTGTGTGTGTGGTGTGTGTGTGTGTGTGTGTGTGTGTGTGTGTACGTGGGCGTGGGGGGATAACACCTATGATACCAGTTTAAGAATTAGTACAATATCAAAAGTTACCCTTGATCTTCAAATGTAATTGGAAGATGAATGACATTAATCTTTTGGGACCTTCATCCCTCCCCCGTAAACATCCATCTATTTGATTTTTTTCTTTCTGACCCACATACACATATCTGAAATTGTGTTAAAGATAAATTTCTTATTTCCATTTAATTTTCTATAAGTCGAAGAAGTCCCTCCTACCCCCAATTCAAGTGATCAGACCAGAGAGACATCCCATGGGACAGATATGCTCTGCCTGACTATTTATTTTAAAATATTTAAGAAAAGAGCTAATGCACTTATATACAGTCCAAAAAGGGTTGAGCAAATACATTTTCCCTTGATGCATAAAGGTATAGAATCAATTCATAAAAGATGTGGATACAGGGTTGGGTGGAAATTATAGGCAGTTATATAGACATTATGTCTTCCTTACTCTTCAAGAATGAATTAGTGGATTTATGATTATAATCCATGAGTGATTTGCTTAAAGACATATAGTAAAAAAATAGGAAAACCAAGATTTAACCCAGCACAAGGATTCTTACCAATTATCTTGTTTACTATAATTTTAAAACCTACTTCAAGACAATTACTTTGGAATGATAACCACTTCTTGGATTCAAGTAAGGTTTCTGTTTTGTTTTCCCATAGAAGATACTGAATAAGCTTTTTTTTTTTTAACCTTGAACAACTAAAAGGTAGGATTTTAAGCACTGTAAAAAACTATGAAGCAGGACTTAAACTTCTCTCACTCAATTTTTGAACCTGCCCCCCCCCCCCAGATGTTACATGAACCAAGGAAGATATAGGCCCATAGATTATTTCTTGAAAAACATCATAAATAATTTTAAAACAAATTTGAAGATTTTTCACAATACCCACATTGATTTTTTTTTAACTTCCACATGAATTGTTGGTCATGACCAACAATTTAAGCTAGGCTCTAAAGTATGAATTGGAAAATTTACTAACAGTCAAGTCCAGTCTCCTGCTTGTCTTATGAATAGTTTTGTTGCGTTGCAATTATGTAATCTACCTACTGTCTAAGGTCATATTTAAATAACATCAGACTTTAATTTTGACCAAGATGTTTCAGCAGCCAAAAGAGAAATATTTAATGTCTCTTTTACAAAGTTTGTATAATTCTAAGGGAAAGAAAAAATATACATTTAACACTCTAGCAAACTGATAGACTGGATAGTTATCATCCTTATATTGCTAGGAAACACAACAATGAGATATCCCAGTGCTTAATGCAGCTATGTCAATAAATATTTTTATTCAAACTCACTCTTATTTGCAGGAATATTAGATCTCCCAATGTCCTTCTTGCTATCTTATAGTTTTTCCATGGAAGTTACTGTATGCATTTCCTTTCATCTACTCTCTCTAACATCTGCTGGGTAGAGATGACCACCCCTGTTTTGTGAATAAATTGAGAACTTATAAGACATTTGCCACCCCCTGCCCAGTGGAAGTACAGAAATAGCTACCTTGGTTTAGAAATCTTGATTTCTGTTTTTTTTTACTACAATTTTAGTCCATCTTCATGTGGCAAACATATTCTGATTAATTTCTTATGAACATATATTGCCCTTTATTTTAAAATATCAGCAATCATTTCTCACTGTTATCACATCAATGAGAACATCCCATTAACACTTGAAAAATGTCAGGCCTGAGGAAGTCAGGAGATTTGTGCTCAGAGCCATGCAATGATTTACAGACGCACACGCACACCTGCAATTGAGGGCATTATTTTCCAACATGCCTGCAGAGCCTGTGACCTTGGTGTCACAGAATCTGAGGGTTGGACAGTTACTTAAAGATCACTCCATCCGAGTGATCTCACCAAGGCTTGAATTTGCCCTTAGTATCTCTGGGGAGTTGTCAATTGGGGTCATACTGATGATGCCTTTAGTCAAGTCCAGATACTGAGATGGACATTTAATAGGATTCACCCCATTTAATCTTCACGGCACCTCTGAGAGATAAGAATTAATTTTAAAAGATAAGAAAAAACAGGCTTCGTAAGAGCAAGTCATTTGCCCAAGGTCACACAAGTGCTAAGTAGTGACATTAAGATCGAGATCCAACCTCTGTCCTCTTCATTATTCCCCATCAGCACCCAAGACTCTGAGGTATGAATGGGACAAATAGCTGGATTCCAAAAATTCTGAAGGATGCTCACTCCTCTGGAGTACTGTTTTGTTCAGTGGGGTACAGTGAATTTCTTTTCTGTTAAGCAAATATGCATGTGGAAAACAAAATATAAAAGTCATCATAGAATTTACAATTGCTCTATTGCCCGCTTATTACAAATTAGTGGACAGTCATGCCACTCTGAGTAGTAAGCATATCTTCAAAGGGACCCCCACTCCCACCCAACACTTACACACTCCATTCTCTATCACTACAATTCTTGCCTTTCTACATTAGGAGATATGCTCAACACTTCCTATCACTGAGAACTTTGTAAAATGGTGAGTTTAATGAAGTGAGAAAGTGTAAAAAAGTTTGGGGAATAAAATAGTCATTTTGAAAACTGCTACACATTATTTCAGATAGTCATGTACTAAGTGTGATACCTCTACTCATTCCATTCAACAGAGTTGGTGAAATTATCAACTATAGTTACCCTAGTTTCACAGGAGTAAAATAACTTGTTGAATTTACTATAAGCTAGGATTTGTATCCTTTATTAAAGACACCATAAAGGAAAGGAGGCATAATTAAAACATAGATATACATAGTGCACACAGAAATATATGAATGCATACATGAAACAGACCTACTCTGCAGGCAGACTCTCTGAGGACCAGAGAGAGCCCGTGGTTTCTATCTTGGTCTTCTGAAAAGATGCTACAGGAACTGTAGAATTTATTGGGCTAGTTCAGATCTCTCTACTCTTAATCTTTTCTGCTTATGGTAAGTTCGGATGTAGCTTTAGTCTTCGATTTACTTCTGTCCAGCCTTCAAGCACTCATTGATGATATTTCAGGTCGATTCATATTTCTACCTGTCAACTCAATGGGCCAATTCAGAACTTAATTGAACCCTTAAGGGAAATCAACTGAGGTCAAGTTCCAAGTTACTTTTCTCATTTTCAGCTAGGTTTAATCCCTCCTGCCCAGAGGATCCTTGTGTGGATTTGAGACAGGGGATGTAAATTGTCCTAGGCAGTGAATAACAGGTATCTGTTAGGAAAATCACACGCAAGGGACCTCCATCTCATGTGAGACTAGGTTTTACTTTAACTATTGAGAAAACACAGGGTTGGTGTTTTCAATGATTTGGTCATCCAGGGAGCTGATTTTTATAGCTTAAGCTACTCATGGAGTCAAAAATTATTATGGCTGCATTTTTTGTAAAGGCTGAATAATTTTATTGCTCTCAATGAGATTGGTAGCTGAGGAAGCTGAGGCAATGATGAAAATAATTAAATCATGTGCTTCAGGGCACAAAGCAATTAAATGCAGATGAATAGAGAGAAATTTTGCATTCCTTGGATTCTTTTTTGCTCTCATTCAACCATCCCATAGACCGTTTAGAACCTCATGCTACCCACTGACTTAGAGGAAGGAGCACTGTGTCCTTTCACCGAGGGAAGAGTAAGTGGTGAGTTTTGTAGCCAAATAGAACCAGATCCAGGCAGCCTAACCATGAGTTTTTGCTAGAGATGAGTTTTCTTTCTTCAACTTCCCTCCTGCTATGACTGTGTGTGAGGGCTCCTAGTAAGCATTATTTATTATAATTAATTGTTTCACTTGACCGATCAAAAGCTGCTTCCAGATCTAATCCAAGGACAAATCCAGTCCCTGAAATTCATGTGTCTCGACATTACAAGCCCCATAAACCTTCAATGAGACAAAGCTGGACTTATGTGCAGAAACGCCCTTGGTTCACTTCCACAGGCATTGCAGATTATGCAAAGTGGAATTGTCCCCACGAGGTGAATCTTTGAGGCCCTTTAATATCTATTCTTGCCTTGGAGCCCCCAAATCAAACACTAGTCTTTGTCTTAAGCTTGAGGTATCTCTACAAATACCCTTTCAGAAAAAGACATCTTTGTCATTGAAAATAAAGTCACGTGGCTCATTTCTAGATAATTAAAAGAAGCATATTAACTTCCCCTATGACATTAAAAGGGACTTCAGTATAAGCTAAGCATTGTGATGTTATGCTATAAAATAACTTTAAGAAATCCAATTCTAGGAACAAAAAGAATTGTACAGCAGGTAGAGCACTAGCCTTGCAAGCAGCCAACCCAGGTTCGATCCCCAGTCCTCCATATGGTCCCCTGAGCTCCAGATCCCTGACCTCACAGCCAGTAATATATCCTGTAAATATTTCTGATATATAGATAGAGAGATATATAAAAAAATTGCCAAGTTGTACACATTAAAAATATTGTTCTTAATATTCATTACATTAAAGCTATAATAGGGGGCTGTCTGCTAAAAAAAGAACACTAAAAGACGGCAGTGCCAACTATTAATTCAACAATTTAAAAAATATAGTTTTAGCTGGACACATCGAAAGAATTTAAATAACTACAACAGCTCAACCAATCAATAATGTATTTCCATTGATGGAAGTTCAGCCAGAATTAAACATAATTTGGTATCTAAAAGCATATGATAATTGAGAAATATAAATACATAAAAAATTTAAAATTAGAACAAAGAACTCTGAAATGTGTTCTATTTAAAAATCAGATCTTTTTGATTTATCACTGATGGACACATTGCCAACTTTTTCCCTGAGCCAATATTGAAATGTTTGTCACTGGAATGGGGATCATTAAGATGCTTTTTCAGAAGATTTTCAATGACATCTAGTGAGAACATACTTGAGTCTGTAGGATGAACATACTCAAGTCTGTAAATCACCATTTACGGCTATGGTTCATGACAGAGAAGTTGTGCTTTCACCCAATAAAAAGTAGTTAAATGGACCTGTTTCTAAATATAGGAATCCTTTCAGTTTCTCTATGGATGTATTCTGTTTCTACTTTTCAACAGTCCATGACAAGAAATTATGCTTGTAGGAAGAACATGGGAATGACTGGCTCATTCCTGAGACTGGTACCAAGGACTAGGAGTTTGAAACTACACATCTTTTAGCCAGGTTCTGTAATACACCTGGAAGGAGAAATTAGACTAGATGGATTCTTATGATTCTTATGGTTCCCATGGTACTATACTGTATGGCTTACCAGATTCAGATGTAATCTTAAACTCTTCTGGACTTTTCCCAGTAAACTCTCAACATTATCTTGCAGAAGTGAATCTTGCTCTACCAGTATTAAAGCTTGCTAGTGTCATTTTCCTTTGTTCTTTGAGTAAACCTCCCTGGTAAAATCGGGACTAATTTTGTCCTCACCACATGAAGTTTCTTACACAGCTTCCCTTTGTATCCTCACTATTTAAGTGTCTGATCTCTTCCGGAGTCTGCCTCTTCCCAATGACCTTTTCCCCAGCTCCTAATCCAAACTAGCTTTTCCCTCTGCCTGGTTTGTACTGAACTTTGTTCTATTTGTGTCAATATCTAAGAATGACATCATTTCTTCTACAAAGGCTTTCATGATCACCCACTCTGCCATGTTTAGAGTTCTTTATTCTTCTCCTGAGTAACATTTGCCATAACATTAATACTGCATCTGTAGCCAGCTGATTAAACTCTGGATTTCTAAAAACTAAAATCTATAGTTTCATGTTGTGCATAAATCTTTTTCATTCCCAATTTCATAGAAACTGTAAGTCCCCCTTTCAGTTTGTATTTTGGCCATATATGACTGTGGTTGGGGACTGCTCTAAATCCTGTGCTCAGAGAAGTCACTTCTGGAAGTGCTTGCGTAACATGCAGTACAAGGGATTGAACCCAAGTCTCCTGCATGCAGAGTATAAAGTCAGCTGTTCAGCTATCTCTCTGGCCCAGTTATGGGGGTCTTATCTGATCCTTTAGTTCAATAATTATTTACTGAATACTGACAGTGAAAGAAGCTCAGTGAGGGCATTATCTGCTATTTGGTCTGTTTGGAGCTAAAGGTCACCCACCCCTGTTAGAAACTTATCATCCTCATCAATTGTGCTTTAGAACTCATGACAGAAAGATCAGCATCTAAGGATATGACATCACTTTCTCGTTCATTGCTTTTACAATTTGATTTAGAAGGAATATGACATAACAATATATATTCTTCAAATACACCCAGATTCTCATTCTCACTGTTCTAGGCTAAATGTCTATGTCTTCTTACATCATTTAGCATATTATGCCTCAGTTCTCCTCAATCACCAGTAACTCTCCTGAGGCCCTTAAACACTGAGTGTACCGTCTGGGAATCTGATTCTCCTACACAAAATGGGCAAAATCCATCTTCATCTTTTTTTCAGATATACAATGCCATAATTTCAGCCAGATGCTCATGAACATGCAGAGCGATAGCACAGCAGGTAGGGCATTTGCCTTGCATGTGGCCGACCTGGGTTTGATTCCTCCATCCCTCTCAGAGAGCCCAGGAAGCTACCTAGAGTATCCTGCTCGCACGGCAGAGCCTGTCAATTCCCCCATGATGTATTCTATGTGCAAAAATAGTAACAACAAGTCTCACAATGGAGACTTTACTGGTGCCTACTCCAGCAAATCAATGAACAATGGGAAGACAGTGCTACAGTGCTACGCAACTTTATAGATAATGAATGGGGAAGCTGAAAATAAAATATGATATAATTTGGAAAGCAATACCCAGTGTGTTTCATGCATCCACACACACCTTAGTCATTACAATTTTAATGGGTAATAACCGGGGTCTTCATTTTGTGACGGGATATATTTATGAAAATAATAATGAAATGAAACTTAGCTAAAACAAATCTCTCATTGCTATCAGGCCAAATGACTCCTAATCTCTACTATTCTTTTCAGACCTCAAGACCTTTAAGGACTATATTTCTCAAAAGAAATATGGATGGGAATGATCTCTCTCTCTTTAAAATCCTGGGCATCATGCCTTATTTTATATATTATACAACTTAATAGTCTTACTGAATCCAAGATAAATCAAATAGTTTTTGTGATTAAAATGCTCAAATGGAAGGGAAAAGAAAAGGGAGACAGAGAAGGAGATTAGACAACAAAGAGAATATAGGAGGAAGAGGCAAAGGACAACTATTTGTATATTAAAAAATAAGACCTTCTGTGTTTTAATTCATAGCCACATTTTCCAGGAATTGTTTAACCTTAGTATAAGTTTTTCATGGCATTAGATGTCTTGGATTTAGAAGAGAAAGCTAGTGCTTTGAGTGTTTTTCAGTATGTTATTTAGCCCTTTAGTTATGTATCAAATACACATGTTAATTTACATGTTTTAATTAACTTGTAGTACATAATTTTTTCTGGTCCCTCTATTAAAGGATTTTTTTAAACATTTCTTCTCTGATACAGAAATTGTTATTTTTATGGTATCTAAAACAAAAACATTTTCTTATAGGGAAATACCAGTGTCATATAGATCTTCTTGACCAGGCTTATGAAAGTGATCACAAGTCATCTTTTCAAAAAATCTACTCCTTTCTTCTTCTTGTCATGTCAATTTTTTTATTTTATTTTTCTGATCTTGGTGTACCTGGAAAAGCCTAGAATATTGCTGTAAACAAAGATCCGTGAGGAACTTCCTTTCAGTTCAGCAGCTCAGCTTGGCAGTGCTGTTAATGAACACTGGAAAACTTACATCAAGCATGAGTGAGAGAGACCTGTGAGGAAGACAATGTGTGTGGAAGTTTTGTGTTGCTTTTTAGAGGACGGCCCCACTCAATATGCAGCTCACCCTCCCATTATTTCACACCAGAGACAGCATTTGTCATCGATGGATTCCAGAAACAGCTCCTGGACTGTAGAGACGCCTCATCTCTCTGTGTGTGCCCCTGTGTTGTTGAGCAAAAAGCATGGGGGACAAGGGACTTCAAAGAGAATTCCTTCCTCAGATCAGCTCAGTGGGAGGTGAAGGGGGACAAGAAACCAGCTCTCGATGCGTATTTATTGAGTGCCAAATGTTTCCTCAACACTGTACAATACACAGGGAGAGACAAGGCCCATGCCCCATGGGGCTACTATCTAAATAGGACCGATGAGGTGAGGCATAATTGGCTGAATTCTTGCCCTGTGTTGATGACTTCTCTATGGGAACCAAAACCGTCCTCTGTGGAAACTGGTGCTATTCACCAAACCTTAACAAGCGCGTTATGTCCTCTGAGAGGCTGGCACAGCCGGGCCCATCAGGAGGGAGGCTGTGTGTTTGTGTTAAGTGCCTCACATTCAATCTCCCTCCCCAGACACAGTCTTCACCGGTCTCGGCAGCAGTGGGAAGTCAATAGCGGGCTTTGTGGATGATCCAGGAGAACCAGGAAAACCCTTAATCTGGAAACAAAAGCACAGTCTAATACGTCTAGAACTGCTCTCCTGACTGCCGTTTCTAACGCATTGCAACAATAGTCATAGCTCCCCGGTGGCTCCCTGATTTCTCCTTTCAATGGAGACCCCGGAAAGCTGCTGTGGGTTGGACGCGCTCTTCCTGGAGGCCAGATCAGGCCCTTGGCCGCTCTGCAGCCTCACTCTGCAATGCCTTGGGATTGGTTCAAAGTCAAAAAAATGCAGAGCTCCCCCAACCCAGTTTTCTCCTTCCATCTGACTGTCCCAAGAAACTATAAACTTAAGTCTGGACATACAGCTTCTGAACTAACATCCTATATAATATTTTCATAGTTTTCATCTTGATCTATTTTTGTTTATTCTGACTTCACTTTTTGTCTCAGTAACTGTGTGAATCTCCACATCTCAGGGATATGTAAACAGAAGAGCTGATAACAATGCCCTTGTATGAGGACTTTTGTTTTCTAAATATAGCCCCAAACAAGTTACCAGTGTTCATTTTTCCATCCCCAACTCTTTCATTCTCAAGCTGATGTCACTGTTCTATGGTTTTTATTGCTCTCAAATTCAACCCAACAGAGGAAAAAATGGCAAGAGTCCAGGCTGGGAACTGGGGAAAGTCTGGACTATTCCAGTCCCGTGACTCTGAGATCCACCAAGTTTGCCTGAATGTAGGTGACTTGGTTGCCATAGCTACCAAACCTATGGCCAGTGAAGTTTTCTGTGTAACAAGAGGTAAATCAATGTCTTGTGAAGCAATGAACTGGATGAAATTATAAGCCTTTAAAGCCAGTAAATGATATAAAGTTGAAGGGCTTAATTCTGTCACTCAAAAAATGCATTTTGAAAAGCAAATACTCTCCACAAAACAATGCCAAATATTAGGGATACAATGGTGAGAAAACATTAGACAGTTTTACTCTCCTCTCAGAGGAAACAGAAAGGCTTATTTATGTGCCTAAATAAATAAATAAGCACATAAATAGCCTAGGACTGGAAACATAGTACAGAGCTTAAGGTGCTCGCTATGTACTCACTGAACCCAGTTCAATCCCAATCTGCATATGGTACTTGTGTACCATTAGAAGTGATCCCTGAGCACAGAATTAGGAGTAATCATTATGCACTGCCAAGTACAAATCAAACACTCTCTCAAATAAATTAATCTAGAGGTAAATAATTCTGTTAGATTATATAAATGAGAGAGACATTGTATCAGGAGTGTACAATGAGAACTTTGATCTTTCAAACATATTTGGAAATGTGGAAGTGATAAAGCCTGGAATAAGGCCTGAGCACCACACGTTATGGCCCCAAATTTAAAATATATGTAAATATATATATATATTTTAAAAGAACAACTTCTTTATTCCTTCTCATTTTTCCTTCTGAATGAATTTATGAATTTATTGGGAATGTGTTCAAATTTCCAGCTATGATAGGAGATTTTGTTAGGGCACAGATCGTGATCTCCCTTTAACGACAAAGAGACTCCAGAGACTGCAAACAGCAAGCAAGGTTTATTGTAAGACTGGCTAGCCAGGGTCAAGCTGCCTACACAGACACGCAGGTCAGTTAGGTGAGGCAAGACCCCGAACTTCTTCAAAGGGGATCTTATATAGGCCTTCACTGGCCGTTACAGCAAAGCCCACGCATTTCAT
The DNA here is from genome assembly GCF_029834395.1 of Sorex fumeus. Classification (NCBI taxonomy): domain Eukaryota; kingdom Metazoa; phylum Chordata; class Mammalia; order Eulipotyphla; family Soricidae; genus Sorex; species Sorex fumeus. The sequence continues at coordinate 2,751,635 of NW_026606134.1, read as the reverse complement.
AGCCAATAGATTTGTAACAACATATGCTTTCTTAACCAATCCATGTAGAAGTACATCACTCCTTAGCCTATAGATTCAAAGATCAGCATTTACGTACATAGGCATTGTGACTAGTGGGCATCAGGTAACTTGGACATTTGGTTATCACCTTGCTTCCTCTGATTCTCAGCCCTGCATTCCGGAGGTGGATAAGGGAAGAGTTCTTTTTTTTTTTTTTTTTTTTTTTCCCCTTTATTTTATTTTATTTTTTTTAAAGTTGTAGATTTACAATTTTTTGTGCTTTGATTTCAATTATACAATGATCAGATACCCATCCCTCCACCAGTGCCCATTTTCCACCACCATGGATAATATCCCTCCCACCCCCATCCCCCCATCCCCCCATCTCTGTGGCAGGGCAATCCCCTGTGTTCTCTCTCTCCTTTTGGGTGTTGTGGTCTGCAAAAGAGGCATTGAGTGGCAAACATGTTCAGTCCATAGTCTACTTTCGACATGCATCTCCCCTCCTGGGAGGATCTTCCAAACATCCTTTATTTGGTGCTCCCTTCTCTATCTGAATAGCCCTTTCCTCTAGGATACCCGGCTGGCCTCTAAGTTATGGAGTAATCCTCCTGGTGCTGATCTCAGCTATTCTTGGGTATTAATCTCATACTTTGTTACTTTATATCCCCCAGATGAATGCAATCTTTCTATGTCTATCCCTCTCTTTCTGACTCATTTCGCTTAGCATGATACTTTCCATATTGTACCACTTGTTTGTAAATTTCATGACTTCATCTTTTCTAAGAGCTACATAGTACTCCATTGTGTAGATGTACCAAAGTTTCTTTAACCAGTCATCTGTTCTTGGGCATTCAGGTTTCTTCCAGTTTCTGGCTATTGTAAAGAGTGCTGCAATGAACAAACAAGTGCAGATGTCACTTCGACTATACATTTTTGCCTCTCTGGGATATATTCCCAGGAGTGGTATTGCTGGGTCAAATGGGAGCTCAATTTCTAATTTTTTGAGAATCGTCCATACTGTTTTCCAGAAGGGCTGAACCAGTGGACATTCCCACCAACAGTGAAGGAGTGTCCCTTTCTCGCCACATCCACGCCAGCATCGGTTGCTTTTGTTCTTTTGAATGTGGGCCAGTCTCTGAGGTGTGAGATGGTATCTCATTGTGGTTTTGATCTGCATCTCCCTGATGATTAATGATGTAGAGCATTTTCTCATGTGCTTTTTTGCCATTCGGATTTCTTCTTTGAGAAAGTTTCTGTTCATTTCATTGCCCCATTTTTGGATGGGGTTGGATGTTTTCTTCTTGTGGAGTTTAACCAGTATTTTGTATATCCTGGATATCAACCCCTTGTCAGAGTTCTTAAGGGAGGTAACAGATAAGGAGGGCAGGAAAGGGAGAGTTAAAATTTATAGAGTTTTAACTCTGGAATCTCCCTCAGGGTCCCTAGGGACCTAACAATTTAACCTTTCCAGTCTTCAGTTCTGTCACTTTTTTTTACTCAGGTCAACTGAGACTTTTTAATTATCTGATCCCAAAAGGGTCTGATAGGCTTTTCTTGATAAACCCAGAGTTGACCATTATTCTCCAATTAAATGTCACCTTGCTTGCTGAATTGAGGTCAATTAAAACTCTATTACCATTTCTTAAAGAATGCTGATTACCTAGATTTAGGGCTATGTTCACAAATAAGTTTTTTTAACCAGAAAAAGGAACCCCAAAAAACCCTGACTAAAGTGTGGCAAATATTTAGAGATGAAACTGAAGTCACCTCCTTGTCATGCATAGCCTTCCCACTCTCTCTTTGTCAGGATTGCAGAGAAATTAGCTCCTGAGAGGGTCCTTGAATTTTGTATATAAAATGATCATAGAAAACTCATGAAAGTTATCCATTTAAGAGCTTACAAAGGGAGCCTGGGTGTTCTCTGCCCAGGTCTCACTTGGGCTTTTTGCTGCTTTCCCACTGGTTACTGGTTGCTGATCACCCTTTCTGCGTCCACACCAGAGTTGCTAAATTTTGAAAAGATGTGACCTAAGCGAAAGGGAAAGAAAGGAAAGAAAAAGCAGGAAAATGTCAGGATTAGGAAAGGAGGCTCCTTAAGCAGGATGCTAAAGAAAGACAGAAACTTTTCCCCTTTTTTTCCTTTTAGCAGAGGAGAGTAGGGGAGTAATTTTCATTGAGTTCAGAGCTGGAGGATGGTGAGAGGGTGTTGAGATGATTATCTCGTGGTGATCTGGGTGACCTGGGTCATATCATCGGCTGACCCTGGGACATTCTATGTCATCAATTCCTCCCTTATGGCCACATTTATCCTCTCATCCTTCGTATTTCCTACCAGTATACTCTAGCTCTAGATCTCCTAGAAGTTCATGCCAGTTGAATCTCTTTTGGCTCCTGTCCTCCTGAATTGTAACTGATGTTCTAATATCTGTCTATACCCCGTGGCCTGCCTCTTATGGCCCAAACTCTGTAGCTCTTGTGCCTTAAAATTCCTTTGTTCTCAGACCACTTGGTGAGAACTACTACTTTCCTGCCTTGTCCAGACCCAGGGGGGAGGGTTCAGAGAGAAAATTTCCTATCCAGCACTCCATTTTGTATGTTCCTAGTCTGCCCATTTGCCGAGTTCATTATTTGGATCTCTTTCACACCGGTGAGATTTCACATGTAGAGTACCTGATTCCTCTTCCCTCGTCCCCCTTCCTCCTCTGTAACAGTGCCTCATGATTTACACCCAGTTCTCTCTACAAACTGGGACCTGTATCATCATGCCCCAGACCATATTATCACCCTGTTAATTTTCTTTTTTTTTTATAATCCCTCTGATAGTTTATTTCCAGTAGTACAGTCCAAGAATACTTCAGGGGTGTCAAGAAATCCCCTGCACTCCTCCCCAACTCCAAGCAGTCCTCTCTTTCTCTCTCCAAGCTCCCATTCCAACACAAACAGGTTTATCCCCATTTAGGTGCAAACAAACCAAGGACAGAATCTTTGATGCATTCCACTTTTCATATAATTTACTTAGAAAAATTTAGTTTTATTTTATATTAGTTTTAGTGATTGCTCTGAGAGACTCTTAGGAGCATCTATGGGTTACATATTTTACTTGGAATTAATTTTATACTACATTTCATTAAACATTATCATGAGTCAACACTGTACATTTAGCCACTCTGTGTATATTGTTACTAACTTCCTGCGTTTACATGCAACCTAAAAGGTAAAGGTAAAGGCCCTCCCGTTGATCATTGATTTGCTCGAGCAGGCCCAGTAACGTCTCCATTGGAGACTTTGTTGTTACTGTGTTTGGCATATCGAATACGTCACGGGGAGCTTGCCAGGCTCTGCCGTGCGGGCGAGATACTCTCTGTAGCTGCCGGGCTCTCCGAGAGGGGCGGAGGAATCGAACTCAGGTCGGCCATGTTGGCTGCGTGCAAGGCAAACGCCCTACCACTGTGCTATTGCTCCAGCCCCATGCAACCTAATACAATGATATTGCAGCCCAATACAATGATATAACTATTTTTTAAAAAATTTTATTAGTGAAACACCATGAGGTACAATTGTAAACTTACAAAGTTTTGTGCTTGGGTTTCATTTATACAATGATCGAGTACCCATCCCTCCACCAGTGCCCAAACTCCACCACCACGGGTCTCAGCATCCCTTCCACTCCCCTGTCTCCCCCCATCCCACCCTGTCTCTGTGGCAGGGCATTCCCTTTTATTATCTCTCTCCTTTTGGGTGCTGTGGTTCGCAAAAGAGGCATTGAGTGGCAATCATGATCAGTCTATAGTCTACTTTCAGCATGCATCTCCCATCCTAGGAGAATCCTCCCAACACCCTTTACTTGGTGCTCCCTTCTCTATCTAAGCTGCCTTTCCCCCTAGCATGTGCAGCTGGCCTCCAAGCCATGGAGTGAACCTCCTGGTACTTATCTCGGCTATTGTTGGGTGTTAGTTTCTATTTTGTTACTTTATATTCCACATATGAATGCAATCTTTCTAAGTTTGTCGCTCTCTTTCTGACTAATTTTGCTTAGCACAAGACTTTTTATGTAGTACCACTTGTATGTACATTTCATGACTTCATCTTTTCTAACAGCTACATATACTCCATTGTGTAGATGTAGCAAAGTTTCTTTAACCAGTCATCTATTCTCAGGCACTCAGGTTTTTTCCAGATTCTGGCTATTGTAAAGAGTGCTGCAATGAACAAACAAGTGCAGATGTCATTTGACTTACTTTTTTGCCTCTCTGGGACATATTCCCAGGAGTGGTATTGCTGGGTCAAATGGGAGCTCAATTTTTAATTTTTTGAGAAACATCCATACTGTTTTTGAAAAGGGCTGAACCAGTTGGCATTCCCAACAGCAGTGCAGGAGATTCCCTTTCTCACCACATCTGTGCTTACACTGGTTGCTTTTGTTCTTTTGGATGTGGGCCAATCTCTGTGGTATAAGATGATATCTCATTGTTGTTTTGATCTGCATCTCCTGATGATTAGTGATATAGAGCATTTTCTCATGTGTATTTTTGCCATTACGATTTCTTCTTTGACAAGGTTTTTGTTCATTTAATTGCCCCATTTTTGATGGGGTTGGATATTTTCTTCCTGTGGAGTTCAACCAGTATTTTGTAAATCCTTGATATCAACCCCTTGTTGAATGGGTATTGGGTGAACATCATTTCCCATTCTGTGGACAGTCTTTGTATTTTGGTCACTGTTTCTTTTGAGGTGCAGAAGCTTCTTAGTTGGAGATAGTCCCATTTGTCTATCTCTGTTTGCACTTGCTTGGCCAGTGGCGTGTCATCTTTTAAGATACCGTTAGCTTCAATGTTGTGGAGGGTTTTGCCCACCTTGTCTTCAGTGTACCTTATGGATTCCGTTCTGATGTTGAGGTCTTTACTCCATTTTGATCTTACTTTTGTGCATAGTGTTAGGTAAAGATCTGAGCCCATTTTTTTGCATGTAGCTGTCCAGTTTTGCCAGCATAATTTTTTAAAGAGGCTTTCCTTACTCCAGTTCACTTTTCTTGCTCCCTTATCAAAGATTAGATGATCATATGTTTGGAGGGAGATGCCAGTATATTCAGCCCTGTTCCATTGGTCTGCAGCTCTGCCTTTGTTCCTGTACCATGCTGTTTTAATTATTACTGTTTTGTAGTAGAGTTTGAAGTTAAGGAGGTTGATTCCTCCCATTTTCTTTTTCCCAAGAACTGCTTTAGCTATTCGTGGAGGCTTATTGTCCCACATAAATTTCAGGAGTGTTTCCTTCATTTATTTGAAGAATGTCATGGGTATTTTTATAGGGATTACATTGAATTTTTACAATGCTTTGGGGAGTATTTCCTTTTTGACAATTTTAATTCTCCTGATCCATGAGCAGGGGATATCTTTCCATTTTCTCATGTCCACTTTTATTTCCTGAAGCAGCGTTTTGTAGTTTTCTTTGTTCAGGTAGTTTAAGTCCTTAGTTAAGCTGATTCCTAGGTACTTGATTTTCTGGGGCACAATTGTGAACAGGAATGTATTTTTCATGTCACTTTCTTCTCTCTCACTATAGGAAAGCAATGGACTTTTAGGTATTGGTTTTATTGCCTGAAACTGTACTATACAAGTCTATTGTTTCTAGGAGTTTCTTGGTAGAGGTTTTAGGGTTCTCTAAGTATAGTATCATATCATCTGTGAATAGTGAGAGCTTTATTTCTTCCTTTCCTACCTGAATGTTTTTAATATCTTTTTCTAGCCTAAATGCTATTGCAAGTACCTCCAGTACTATATTGAACAGCAGTGGAGAGAATGGGCATCCTTGTCTCATTCCTGATCTTAGAGGTAAGGCTCTCAGTTTTTCCCCATTGAGAATTATGCTTGCTGTAGGCTTGTGGTAGATGGCTTTAACTATATTGAGGAAAGTCCTCTCTATACCAATTTTGGCGAGGGTTTTCATCATAAATGGGTGCTGGATCTTGTCAAATGCTTTCTCAGTATCTATGATATAATCATATACTTTTTATCTTTTCCTTTGTTGATATGATGAATTATGTTGATTGATTTCTGAATGTTAAACCATCCTTGCATCCCAGGGATGAATCCCACTTGGTCATGGTGTATGATCTTTATGATGAGATGTTGAGAATTCTATTTGCTAGTGTTTTTTTTTGAGAATCCTCGCATCCGTGTTCATCAGGGATATCATCCTGTACTTTTCTTTTCTTGAGGTGTCTTTGTTTCCTTTTGATATTAGAGAAATATGGGTTTCATAGTAACTGCTTGGGAGAGTTTCTGTTTCTTCAATTTTCTGGAAAAGCTTGAGAAGATCTGGCAATAGGTCCTCTTTAAATGTTTGGAAAAATTTGGACCTGGGCTTTTGTTTTTGGGAAGACTTTTGATTGTAGTTTCTATTCCCTTGATGTTAATAGGACTATTCAGGTACTCTAGATGATCTTGATTCAGCCTTGGGAGATTATAGGCATCCAGAAAATTATTCATTTTGTCTAGGTTCTCTTGTTTCATGGCATACAGATTTTCAAAGTAGTCCCTAATGATATTTTGGATTTCTTTGGTTTGTGTTGTGATATCCCCCTTCTCATTTCTGATTCGGTTTATTAGGGTTCTCTCTCTCTTTCTTTGTGAGTCTTGCTGGTGATTTATCTACCTTGTCTATTGTCTCAAAGAACCAACTCTTGGTTTCATTGATCTTTTGAAATGTTTTGGGGTTACATGTCATTGATTTCTGCTCTAAGTTTTATGATCTCTTTCCTTCTGCTTGGTTTGGGCTCCTTTTGTTAGTCCTTTGCTAAGATCTTGAGCTGTGAATTCAAGTTGTTTATGTGGGCCCCTTCTTCTTTCCTGAGAAATGCATGCAGAGCTGTAAAATTTCCCCTTAACCCGGCTTTAGCTGCATCTCATAGGGTCTAGTAGCTCGTGTCTTCATTCTCGTTTGTTTCCAGTTATCTTTTGATTTCATCTTTGACTTCCTTCTTGACCCACTCGTTGTTCAACATTGACTTGTTTAATTTCCAGGTGTTTGATTTGGTTTTCTGTGTCTGTGTGTGATTCAATTCTATCTTCACAGTGCATAGTGGTCTGAAAAGTTTGTTGATACTATTTCTATCTTTCTGATTCTATTGAGGTATGTTTTGTGCCCTAGCACATGGACTATTTTGGAAAATGTACCATGTGCACTGGAGAAGAATGTGCATTCTTTCTTTTTGGGGTGTAAAGCCCTGTATAGGTCTATAATCCCTCTGTCTTCTATTTCTTCCTTCAAAGCCAATGTTTCCTTGCTGAGTTTTGTTCTTGTAGATCTATCCAGAGTTGATAGGGTGATGTTGAAGTCTCTGACTACTATTGTGTAGCTAGCAATGTCCTCCTTAGGATCTGTTAGCAGCTGTTTTAAATATTTAGCTGTTCCCTCATTTAGGTGTGTATACATTAAAGAATGTGATTTCTTCCTGATATACATATCCTTTGATTAATAAAAAAAATGACCTTCACTGTCCCTTCTAATCTTTTTCAACCTGAAATCTATGTTGTCTGTTTATAGTAAGGTCCCCCCCAGCTTTTTTTTTCTTTTTCCATTTTTTATAATTTTATTTATTGAATCACCGTGAGAGCAGTTACAAAGCTTTTGGGTCTAAGTCTCAGTCATACAATGAAACACCCGTAACCTTCACCAGTGCCCATTCTCCACCACCAAAAATCCCAGTATACCCCCATCCCACACCCTCCCCCTGCCTGTGGGGCAGATGATTTCTACATTACTCTCTCTCTACTTTGATCACATTCACTATTTCGACACCAGACCCACCATTATTTGAGATTTTACCCCAACACTCAGATCTGCTGAAAAGGCAACAATAGACAATTTGTGTTCTATTGCTGGTTATGAATAACATATGATGTTGTGTCGCTGCAGTAGGGCCATGTGGTTTTGAAATTCTGAAATTTTAACACTTAAATCTGGAGGGATTTCTGCCAAAAGCCACTGGGTTTAGAGATTTGCTCCTGAGTCTCTGGGATCAAGGCCGTTAAGCAGCTTGATGAGGAGCCAGAGAGGCCGTTCGTGGGCGATGACTTGGGGTCTCGTTGGGGTGGGGAGGACAAGCCTGGCTCCACCCTCATCCCGTGAGGCCCTGTGTGTCTCGTCACTGGGGGCCCAAATGTGACTATCCAGTAGCCTCAGACGGATGGCGGCCACTGGGCCTCCAGGGGGAACAGGCCAAGGCACGAAACCTATTCCCACCTGGGTTGGCCCAGCACCGGTAGCCTACTGCAGAGACCAGACACATTTCTACCTAAAGCCACTGGGTTCTGAGATTCGTTTCTGAGTCTCTGGGATCATGTCCATTAAGTCTCTTTGGTTCTCCCCAGCTTTTTTGAGGGGGTTGTTTGCTTGCACTCGACTGTGAGTGTACAAAGGTTGGATTACAGCTGAATCTGACAAAGACAATCTTCATGAGAAACAATCTTGTTCCTGACATTCCATTCACTCTCAACAGAATGACCATCTCCGAATGCAACAGTTTTGTATACCTAGGTCGAGAAGTAAACATGATAAGTGACCTAGCACCTGAGTTGCGCAGGAGGAAGAGAGCAGCTTTGAACACCTTCAAGAGTGTCAAAGAAATAGCTAAGAAGAGGAAGAACCTCCAGGTCTGAGCACATCTCTTTGATTCCACTGTTCTTCCTGCATTAACAAACACCTCAGAGACCTGGGCCCTACGAAAATAGGATGAGAATGTTATTGGAGTCTCTCAAAGAGGAATCAAAAGGGCTATGCTTGGAGTATCATGCTTCACTCAAATGAGAGAAAGAATCCAGAGTTCCAACCTCTGTCAACGCTTAAGAATCAGGGATGCTGTCTCATTTGTCAAGGCATCAAAAAATCACATGGGCTGGACACATAATGAGATTTAGACACGACCGCTGAACTAGAGCCATTACCTACTGGATTCCATGGGACGTCAAAAGATGGCGTGGCCACCCACCTCCAAGATTGTCAGACTTCTTTGTCAAGATGCTGAACAATCAGTTTGAGCCTCTTCGTTTTCCTAGAATGTGCAGATGCCAACTAGCACGTGACAGGGATGAATGGAGATGTTACTGGCACCCATGCAAGCAAATCGATGAGTAAGAGGATATCAAGTGATCAAGTGATCAAGTTTGCTTGCAGGGTTCTTTTCCATCCTTTGACTTTGAGTTCTATGTTTGTTCTGATTGTTCAGGTGTGTTTCTTGTAGGCAGCAGAATGTTGGGTTCTGTCTCTGAATCCATTTTGCCATTCTGTGTCTCTAAATTGGTGAATTTAGACCATTGACCTTGAGAGGGGCTAGAGCGATAGCACAGCAGTAAGGCGTTTGCCTTACAAGCGGCCAACATGGCCGACCCGAGTTCAATTCCTCCGCCCCTCTCGGAGAGCCGGGCAAGCTACCGAGAGTATCTTGCCTGCATAGCAGAGCCTAGCAAGCTACCCGTGAAGTATTCGATATGCCAAACACAGTAACAACAAGTCTCATGATGGAGACGTTTTGGGCCCACTCGAGCAAATCAATAAACAACAGGAGGACCGTGATCTGTGACCTTAAGAGAGATTATTGTTATGGGGTTTTGTGTCATCTTTCTGTTACAGTTTGTTGAGCTTGTAGAGGTTTGTCTTGTCTTACCCTTCTTTTGGTTTGGTTTTGATTCTATGAAGTTCCTGAGCTGTTGTTTATCCACAAAATAGTGTACCATTCCTTCATGTTTGAGTGAGAGTTTAGCCAGATAGAGTATTCTTGGTGAAGCGTTCATTTCAGTAATTTTTTTTCACTATCTCCCACCATTCTTTTCAGGCTTGGAGGTTTCCTCTGATAGTTCTCCTATGAATCTAAGGTATGCTCCTTTGTATGTGATTTCCTTCTTTGACATTGCTGCTTGCAGAATTGGGTCTCTCTCCACAGCATCCATCTTTTTAACTATGATATTTCTTGGAGTCTTTTTGTTAGAGTCTCTTTTAGCTGGCACCCCTCAGGCTCCTTGAATCTGAATGGCTTCATTGTTCAGTGCTGGGAACTTTTCAGCAATGATTTGTTTAACCATGGCTTTTTCACTGGCATTGTTTCCCTGACCTTCTGGTAGTCCAATGATTCTAATGTTGTTCCACTTGGAATCATCTTCTAGGACCCTGATTTACTCTTGAGATATTTTGAGGTCTTTTGCCATTGTTTGTTGTTGCCCGTAGGCTTCTTGCAGCTTATCTTCCAGCTCACTGATTCTGTCTTCAGCTGTGGCCATTCTACTGTTGAGGGCACAGACTGAGTTTTTTATTTCATCTATGGAATTTTTTTCATGACTTTTCTGTGCGTAGCTTTCCAATTTGTGCTCATTTCTTCCTATAATTTCTCGATTGTTTCTTTCATGTCCTCCTTTAATTTACTGGATATCTGTCTCAATGTTTCATTGAGTTCATTGAGCTTCTTCATTACTTCATATCTCAATTATTTATCTGACAGGTCCCTTAGGTGAGTAGCATCTACTGAGGTTCTGGACCCTTTTCATAGTCCTCCCCTCATGGTGGGGATTTGCGTTGTTTCTTCATGTTGGTGTGAAGGCATGAAGACTGAGATGTTACAAGAGACCGCTGGTCACAGCTGTTCCAAAGTTAGGCCATGCCCATTTCTGAAGAGGCCACGCCCATACGGGTCTCTGGTGTGTGTGTGTGTGTGTGTGTGTGTGTGTGTGTGTGCAGGGGGTACAACCTGGGGGAGAAAGAAGACTGGGCACAGCGAGGGGAACTAACAGTAAGAGGCTCAGGGATAGTGAGCATCCCAGGGTCCTGGAGGATGCCTGGGGCGTGTACGTGCAGAAACCCAAGTCCAGGGTTCAAGCACTGACTGACCTGGGGGAGGAAGAAGAGCGAGCATAGTGTTGGGAATGAACAGGAAGAGGCTCAGGAATGGTGAGCATCCCAGGATCCTAGAGGATGCCTGGGGCGTGTACCCGAAGAAACCCAAGTCCCCGAAATTTATTTCAACAACTTCCTTTTAAAGAAATTTAAATACAAAAACCATTTAGTCCTTCCTCTTTTACCCAAATTTCTACGTGGTATCCTTGAACTTTTCAATTCTGTCTTTAGACAAAAAAATTTATATGGTTCCATAACCCTTCAGAGAAATGTAAATTACTCACTTAGTCCATATTCCTGGCAGTTAATACTTAACACTTTTGTTACTATCCCTTTTTTTGACTTCTAGTTTTTATTATTTCTAATGAGAAGGCAGTTATAATTGTGAGCATGTCTCTCAAAGTCAAAGAATGACTTATAAGCCAATTTTAGGGAGACTTTGGGAAACATGCCTAGCATGTGATCCACCTAGTTTAATTCTTGGTAACACATGATCCCCTGAGAATAGATGAGAGCTTCCCTGGTCAATATCTACTACCCAAGAGAAAATACATAAGACTAAGTATCAACAAATGACAGAAAACCTACTATCTAAAGTTATGAAAATAAAAAAATTAAGCAGAGTACAATGATTAATCATCTAACTAAAAATGGAGCAGTTGCCAGGAATAATAATTTTATTACCAGGAATAAACCATTTAGAACTATTTAAATCAGCACAAAAAATGAATGAAGATTTTGGGTAAATATCATAATTACATACTTTAGTGATTCAGGTCCTTTTCTGTTATCTTTGTTCTTCAAAATACAGTTCCAGCATTTTATGATAGAAACCCAACCATGAGCAGCCTGTAACTGTGTATCTCATGCTGATTCAATAAAAAAAAGGTTCAATTTCTGTTAGTCATGAACTTTTTTGTTCTATAATTCTGTCTTTTCTATAGTAGTACATTCTTGTGATTCTGCCTTCTCTTGTTCACACTGAGATTTGTTCATGTTTTTACATTATTCTACTTTTTTCCTTCTTATTAATTAAACCAGGTTAGGTTGTTTAAATAACACATTTTCTTTCTGCATACATCTATTGAGAAATAATTTGTGGGTTGTTTCCAGTTGGGTAATTATATATATATAAGGCTGAGTAGTGTTGCTATAATTATTCTTGTATAGATAGCCAAGAATAATAGCTGGCCAAATACATATATATCAATTATTTTTCTTTATGTAGGAGTACTGCTATTTATTCAGCTGATTGAATTGGGCATGAACTCCACCTTACGTTTTTTAATTTTTATAATTGTATTTATTGAATCACCATGAGAGCAGTTACAAAGCTTTCGGATTTAAGTCTCAGTCATACAATGAAACACCCATACCTTCACCAGTGCCCATTCTCCACCCCCCAAAACCCCAGTATGCCCCCCATCTCACACCCTCCCCCTACCTGTGGGGCAGATGATTTCCACATTACTCTCTCTCTACTTTGATCACATTCAATATTTTGATTCCAAACCCACCATTATTACTTGGGATTTTACCCCAACACTCATTTCTGCTGAAAAGGCAACTGTAGACAATTTGTTTTCTATTGCTGGTTAAGAATAACATATGATGTCACATGGCTGCAGTAGTGGCTGCGGGATTATGAAATTCTGAAATTTTAACAATTAAATCTGGAGAGATTTCTGACAAAACCTGCTGGGTTCTGAGATTTTTTTCCTGAGTCTCTGGGATCATGGCCATTAAGCAGCTTGATCAGGATCCAGAAAGGCTGTTCATGGGGGGTGACTCGGGGTCTCTTTGGGATGGGGAGGATTGGGCCGGCTCCACCCCCATTCCGTGAGGCCCTGCATGTCTCATCACGGGTGGCCCAAACTTGATTGTCCAGTGGCCTCTGGAGGATGGCGGTTAGCGGGCCGCCAGGATGGACAGGCCAAGACACGAAACCTATTCCCACCTGGGGTGGCCCAGCGCCGGTAACCTACTGCAGGGACCAGACGCATTTCTGCCAAAAGCCACTGAATTTCGAGATTTGTTTCTGAGTCTCTGGGATCATGGCCATTAAACGACTTGATCAGGAGCCGAGAGGCTGTTCGTGGGCGGTGACTCTTGGTGTCGTTGGGGTGGGGAGGAAAGGGCTGGCTCTACCCAATCCCGTGAGGCCACACATATCTCGTCACTGAAGGCCCAAATCTGACTGTCCAATAGCCTCTGGCGGACGGTGGCCACCGAGCTGCCAAGGGGGAATGGGCAAAAGAACAGCACCCTTCCCCCCCTGGGGTGGCCCAGTGACAGTGATCTACTGCGGGGTCTGGAAGCATTTCTGCCAAAACCTGCTGGGTTTCGAGATTTGTCTGAGTCTCTGGGATCATGGCCATTATCAGCTTGATCAAGAGCCCCATTCATGGGCAGCAACTAAGGGTCTCGTTGGGATGGGAAGGAAAAGGTCGGCTCTACCCCCATCCCGTGAAGCCCTGCATGTCTCGTCACTGCGGGCCCAAACCTGACTGTTCAGTGGCCTCTGGAGGATGGCAGCCACCAGGCCGCCAGGGGGAACAGGCCAAGGCACGGAACCTATTCCCAACTTGGTTGGCCCAGCGCCGGTAACCTACTGCAGGGACTGGACACGGTTCTGCCAAAAGCCCTTGGATTTCAAGATTTGTTTTTGAATCTCTGGGATCATGGTTGTTAAGCAGTTTTATCTGGAACCAGAGGCCATGCCTCCAATCATATCACTGAGCCCAAGGTGTTTTGTGGGTGTGTCTCACACATACCTAACTTTTGGCCGTTTACTTTCTTGGTAAACTTTGCCCCAAGTTTTTGGGGTCTGGCCAATGGCACAGCAGCAATTCTGGGGTATCTGAAAGTCTGCACTCATCTCACAGGTACAGATTGAACTGCTGGTGGCACCATACCCCCATATATCAATTATTTTCTAACACAACTAACATTTTCTATTTTCACCACTGTATCACTGTATCACTGTGATCCTGTTGTTCGATTGCCTCGAGCAGGCCCCAGTAATGTCTCCTTCGTCCTAGCCCTGAGATTTTTAAAAAGTGCCACATTCGAGGCTCTTTCAGGGTCATGAGAATGAAACCCATCATTGTTACTGGTTTTTGGCATATTGAGTATGCCATGGGGGACTTTGCCAGACTCTGCCGTGTGGGCAGGATACTTTTGGTAGCCTGCCAGGTTCTCCAGAGCTAGATAATAAGATGTCGTGACCGCATGCTTCCGGGAGCAGGGTTTTATAGTTTCTTGGTCTTGGCCATTGATGGGATTACATGGCACCGGGGGCAGTTGGTGGATATAATGCCTACATACTGGAAGATGGGGGATCTGGGGCCCAGTCCCAATCCGAGCAGGCTTGGAGATCTATGCCCCAGGTTCCGCACACCTGGGTTCCTCTGCTGGATCCTTTATGCATGAGGCTCGTCCGAACATGTGGAGAGTGGTCTTAAGCATGGCTGTGGCTGGAACTGGAGGTCTTTCAACAACAGGTGAAAATATGTGAGAGTTTCCCTGAATACTTGGCTTTCCTTAGTTTAGTCATCTTGATTTTGTTTTAGCTATTCAAAAGAGTTGTGTCTTCTTTTATTTCTCTCAACAATGTTTGGTGGCTTTCAACATACAAATCTGATTTATTCTTAAGCAATTTGTAGGTGTTATTGCAAATGACAATATTTATAATTTAGTTTCCAGCTGTTCAAGGCCAGTTAAACACACAGTTTAGTTTTATATACTGACCTTGTAAGCAAAGGCATAAATAAACTTCATTTATTTGTAACTGCAGTTTATTTTAGGTAGTGTTTGTGATATTCTTTGTATATAATTATGTCACTTTTATTTAAAAGTTTTGTTTAATTGTTTCCAATCTATACGTCTTGTATTTCCTATTCTTGATTTGTGATGTAAAGAGTTGGAGAGTGGTTTTCATCTAAATGTGCAAACCCATGCTAGCTCACTGGCAACCTTCCAGAGCACTGTTCATGACACCATTGAAGCTTTGGTTTGAGTGTAAACACATTTGGGTAAACACTCTTAGACCCACACTTCCCTTTCCACATATAAGGAATGCAACATTAGGTCTTTGGACAGAGATACAATGTGTTTGCCAGAGCTGGACTGGGATTTCAGAATCTGGCCTTTCTGTGTTCCCTGTTCCCTTCCACCCATTGAAATTGTGATTATCAAATAAGGATTCAAGGGGAACTTTCACAACGTCAACATAAACTTAACATGTCTACCTCTTGACTTCCTCTCCATGTTCACATAGCTCACACCCACATCCTTGTTAAGTGAGACAGTTATCCTGGAAAATAAGATCACCCAGTTGACCAAAACAAAATTTGTAAAGATGTCACTCATTTTTTTCTTTTACACATTAATATAATCACCCTCCCTGGTGCTGCTTCACTATCACTACTAAAACCATCTGCTGGATAAGTTTATCCCTGATGTATTAGTCTAATAGACTCCATGTTGTCTCCTTCATCACAGCAGAACATGTCTATTAATTCATTATTTGCCTGCCAAACTTAAACTGTCACATAAACTATTGCTTTAAATATACTCCACTGTACTATAACTCAGGTCCCTGGATTTTCTTCATAACAGAGGTTTTTCACATAAGAACAGAGGAGAGAAGTGGATACTTGATGCTGGCTCAGTAACATGATTACTGTTGAATCTGAGCAAAAAGAAAAAAGAGTATGTTTTACATTTGTTCTAATTTTGTGTGTGAAAGTTTCTATAACAAAATATTTGAATTCTTAAATATTTAAATCTCATATAATCTAATAAAAGGGAAAAGGGAGAATTCACAAAATATTCCTCCATATCTAGATCTGAATAGAGGAATTTGTATGCTCATGTGCAGGTGTGAGTACATTTATGTGTATGCATATCTGTAGTGTGTGTGTGTGTGTGTGGAATGTATGTGAGCATTAAGCATTAATATTACTTATCTCTGCTTCAATTAATACTCATTTTTCACTCTAAAATATTTTTCTCAAAGACTCAGAAATATGGGATAGGGGCTAAGACACTCGCTTTGCATATTGCTAACCCTGGCTCAATATTGTCATATGTGGTTTCGTAGCACCTCCAGAACTAAGCAAGCCTGGAACATAAAGTCAGGAGTAAACCAGTGAGAGTCTCCCCCAAAAATATGTACATATGCATATGCACATATATATATATATATTTCTACACATCTATTTTTCTCAGAAAACAGTGAGCATCTCTATATTAACCAAAAAGAACATAAAAGAACATAAATTGGCTCTATCTTATCTTCAACTTTGTCATCCAATTATCTTTAATTCCCAGAAACTAGATGTGCCCCAACTCCACACAAGAGAGTCAATTTCCAGTATAATCTAGATGAGTGAGGAGAAATTCATTCTTTTTCTTTATTATGAGGGTTCTGGCTAAGGGAGTTATATAAGAGCAAAGTGCCTTGGTAGCACTCTGTAAAAGTGATTTTGAAGCATTTCCACTTGAAAGGCTTCTCAATGGACTTCAAATACTGATTTTCATTTCAGAGGTCTGGAGCCTGACCAGAGATGGGGCACTCTCTATAAATGCTCAAGTGGTTACCGTGCTCTGAGCAACTAGGCTCTGCTGATTCGTGGTCAATTTCTACAGGTCAATTCTACAGATGAAATGTTTTCCTTTGAGATCCATTGGAGAGCAAATGTGCCATTAGCTCAAAGGTTGTTTTCCCTGACCAGTCCATGCTTGATCTCTCCCAGACCTGGACCACTTGACTCACAAAGGCTTTCCTCTTACATTTGGGAGCCAACCACTCTCTTGCCTCTCATCTTTCACTCTCATCTCTCTACCCGAAGCTCTTGGCAACTTTCATTATTTTGATGTTAATTTCACTTCTTTATTACAATTCCAGTTTTACAAAGCCCCAAAATAACTGCATTTCAAGTAATTTCAGGTTTATGCATGCCAACTGAGTAAAATTAAACAAGATCAAAGATATGATCCAAGAACACATGGTCTATAAAATTTAAAACAATTAGATGACAAGTTAAACTATAAGAATCTAGCTCTTACACGCTAATAGTTCTTTTATGATCCATTTCAAGAATTTTAACAATGTGCAAGGTTCATGTTATCAGTTAGCTGCCTTTCCTTATCTCTCCCGCTTGGCAGTATGTGTATATACATGCCTCATATGTGTAATATATGCTATATGCCTGTGTAGTGTAAAAAGCTTGTCTGTGTGCATTTTATTAAAAACAATTTCTGGCACTTTCATCTTTTATTTTAACTATGTGTGTGTGTTGCCCTAAACAATCCCACTTATTTCTGGTTTCCAGCACAGGACACACAGCGTGTTAGTGTGTGTAGATGGATGTTAGCAGCCATACTGCTTTCACCCCAAGTTGCATCCCAAAACTACCCCATGGAGATTGTCGAGCCATCTGTTTTGCGTTTCGCTCTGCTTCTAGTGTCTTGTTCTATTTCAGCTCTCTGTGCGCGGATCCGATTGATGACATTTGAGGTAACTGCGACCCATGGTGATGAGGATCGCGGAAGATGATGGGCTCGTTAAGCACATCTCATTTTAGACAAACTGCGAGTGGCATTTTGTTTATATGGTTCATTTCGCCAACAAATTAGATTTCAAATTGATTGCCTTCCAAAATGGCTTTGTTCATCAATTCTGAGACCAGGCAATTACAATCAGAATCCTAGTAATTAATGGTCTCCTATATTTAAAATGTTTTTTAAACAGCAAAGCACTCATTGACTTTCAACAGAGTAAATCTATTCTCGACTTTTGCTCTCTCGCACGTTAAACATTCATAGAAATGAAATACTTGCCTTTGTATAAGTTTGCTGTGAAAAATAAATGTAAGAGTTCCAAATAAAGTGGCATGTAAGCTATTAACCACCACTCCTTATTATGAAATAACACAAGGCCCAATGGAATACAAATAAACAGTTTAACATTCTGGACCAATGGGGATTGATTATATAGACTTGTGAATAAATATTACTTATAATATTTTATTCAAAAAACAATCTCTAGAAAGATATAGTTTTTGTTTCAATTGCTGTGCAGGTACTCACTTGAGGAATTGCTTCAGTTTGTCTTTAAAAGTAAGAAATTTTTTATGTCACAACTTGGAAATAATTTAGAAATTGTAGTAGAAATTGAATTAAGTTTAGAATTTGAATTCATGTAGAATCATTATAAGTTCAAGTCCCGCCCACACCAGTAACACTCTGATAGATTTTCAATAGTTTTTACATTATTTCTGTTATAAAGGGGAACACAAATTTAGGTAACCAACATAAATCAAATGTACACTCTCTTTACTACATGGAAACCCCCTAAGACAAAAAAACAGTCTTATTCTCTTAATTTGAAAAGCCCTTTTTTATGAACTTTTAATTTACTCATATCTTCTTCCCCTTCATGTAGATTTTGAGTTTTATAATAGTCACTTCTCTACATTTAAATAAATAAAAACTCAAAATGGTCATTCATAAAACTTGAATTTTCTTGGAATTTTTGGAAGAAATGTTTCACATCTTCCGATTCCAACGTAGTAGGGGCTCAGCGTTCTGAGCTCACATACGTTCTCATCTACACTCTTATTCTTCTCCCCTAGGAGCAAGGAGACTTGCAGATAAGAAAGTAAGGACAAAACAGACTATAGAGGAAGAAAAAAGGTTAATGAAATCTTGTAAAAAAATGATAAATTCAATCTTGATAGGCACTTCCTGGTGGAAGGAACCATCACTTCCTAGCTGTCGAAGAAAATATAATAAAGGCAAGACTTCCTTTTAAAAACACAATCATTAGCTGCTTCCAGTTTCCGAGACATGTTACATGGGGAGTCTTCAAAGTAGTGCTCCAGGATTCTCCAGAACCACTATTGACAATTCTTCTACAAGCAGCTCTTGAATAGATGCTTCCTGAGCACCTGGAGGATACATGGGTCATCGGTACAGAGCTCAGGAGACTTCTAGGACTATATCAGAGAGAGCTGAAAACTAATTCTATATAGCAGTGTATTGGATACATAAACCCAGAGGTTCGCAGAGTGTAGTAAAATATTTTGTTTCAGAGCAAGGAATATGTTTAAGTGCTAGGAGATTTTACTCTAAGACCTTTAAATTTATAACTAACTAAGCAGTCATATCGTGTCAATCTTTGCAAGCCAGTATCCTTAAAGAACAGAACAGAATACTATATCATCTGATTAGGCAGGGTGATATTCGAGTGACTGGGCTCGAGTCTTAGATTCAAAGATGATATTTACAATTTTAACGATATTCACTTGTAAGAATGTGTTAAGGAACATACTTTTACATGTAAATATTTCTATAAAATAATTATTAAAACGAGGCACAAAAAAATCTGTCAGCAAGAGACATTCCCCCCCACATACACGTTTTAGAGAAACAGAACTTGAAACTGCAATGACAACCACGGTTCACAACTGGAAATGTCAAAAAATGTCAAGAGTTGATCAAATGTGAATATGAGGTCATGATTTTCTTACTGCTCAAGGTTTACAACAGAGGCATCTGGGTAATATTTTGGAAATGATACAGTATATACCGCATCCTGCAGACCCTTTCTACCTCCGCCCTAAAAATTTATGATTCAATTATTTTAACACAATCTCATGCACATAAGGGATATTTAACAAATGCCATTGCCTCGTGGCAATTATACACGCACATACACGCACAGTATCTAATGGCACTATATACAGAGAGAGCATAATGCTAAGACCATTATGCATGTCCTGGTAATGTCATTCATTTACATTCCTGTCTTCCTGAATGGATAGAGCAATCCTTCCTATAATTTAAATTCAAATTGACAATATTTGAATTTCTTGCTAAAAACAATAATTTTCTGACAAATGATTCATCATTTGCCTGAATAGCATAGACCAAAATATCTCCTTCATCACGAGAAAAATTTATACTTTCCTTTTCCAAATTAATGCCTCCATTTGTATTCTAAAGGCAGCCATGTTCTATGAGGAAACTAAGTGCGTACAACTTTGAATTGGTTTAATGTCCATTACAGTTCTCTCTATTGGGCTTTTAAGACTTCTAGAAAGAGAATGCAAATTAAATTGAGTGAAGAAAAGATGAATGCTTCTTCCATTCATAATAAATTGATCTAAAAAGCTTACTGATCATCCAAATGGTGCATCTGCACTTGTTATCACATGCAAATTCATTATAGAAAATATACTGTGCAGATTAAGATGGCTAATGCAGCGTGTAAACTATAATTTCTGCTATGATTTAGAATTATATTTTCTCATCTAAGTGAAGATTGCTTTGACAGGCATTCATCAGCTGCTTCATGTTTTTGTATTTGACCCAAAGTATTTGGGGCCCAATATTTTTAAGAAACACACATACTGTAAAAAGCTTATTTATGATGTCATGTTATTTGCTAAATTTCTGAAATAAATTGTTTTGGTACACACAAAATATTGTATATAGATATCAATTAAAATCTAACCAGAAACACATATTATTCTTTTTTTTTTTAGCAGTCATCACTTTTTTTTTTTTTTGCTTTTTTGGGTCACACCCAGCGATACACAGGGGTTACTTCTGGCTTTGCACTCAGGAATTACTCCTGGCGGTGCTCAGGGAACCATATGGGATGCTGGGAATCAAACCCTGGTTGGCCGTGAGCAAGGCAAACACCCTATCTGTTGTGCTATCGTTCCAGCCCCAGCAGTCATCACTTTTAACACAAAGACTTATGACAGCAAGTATAACAAAGACTTTTTTTTTGCTTTTTGGGTCACATCCAGTGATGCTCAGGGCTCTGCACTCAGGAATTATTCATGGCAGTGCTCAGGGAACCATATGGGATGCTGGAAATCGAACCCAGGTCAGCCGCAAACTCCCTACCCCCTGTGCTATTGCTCCAGCCCATGTAACAAACATTTTTAGCATCTTTACATTTTTCTTCTCCTGTACATTTTTATACAATATAAACCTATGTGGGTATGACACATAGCTAACCACTTACAGATTACTTCAAGAAATCCCAAACTTGAAAATTTAGGGAAAGTTCCAGTGTAATTTTTGGCATTCTAATTTTACAAAATCAGGGGCCCAGAGTGATAGTACAGCTGGTAAGGCACCTACTTTGCTCATCACTGACCTGGATTCAATTCCTGGCACTCTATATGATACATTGGGCCCACTAGGACTGATTCCTGAACAAAGATCCAGAGAAACTCATATTTTTGAGGAATATTAAAGATTAAATCTTGTAATATTAAAAACTTAAATGAAGCAGATTTCAAATAATAATAGACATTAAAGTAAATTTAATAATATATTTTATATACATGCAAAAATGTCATCATTAAAACATATGCTCTTAAATTTCTCTTATTTGCTTCCTCATATAAAACAAATTTTAATTTAGATAACATTGTATTATAAATGTATTCAAGTTTCAGGTGCATCAATTTAAAATTAAAATATCTATGGTGGTGAGAAATCTGCACTGGTGAAGGGATGGGTGTTAGAACATTGTATGACTGAAACCCAACCATGAACAGCTTTGTAACTGTGTATCTTATGGTGATTAAAAAGAATAACATGTTTATACTCTATTTAGTTTACCACCAAAATATTCAATACTTTCTTTTTTGTTATGTTGTATTTGACATATGTTACATATTTTCACTTACATTTCAAGCTGGACTAACCATACCTCAATTGCTAAATAGTTAAGTAGCTTATGATACCTTCAAATCTGGCTTCATGAAAAATCTAAGTGAAGGTAGGGATTATTATAGAACCACAAGTGGTTACTGTGACTGAGTCACAAGTCTATGGGCTGTCCATCTTTTTAACTAGTCCTTTCTTTTCAGTCCTCTTTCCCATTGAAGATAATGGCAATAGTCACATTTCAGCATTATTTAGCCCTACAAAAGTATGAAAAAATTCTCACAGTATGTCAAGGTCTCCAACCATAATAATTAATGCATATAAAAACAGTTTGAACTCTACTATCTGAATTCATTAGAGAAACAGAAAATTTTCTTGGTCTTCCCTAACCTCCTAGATAACAGAGGACCAATCAGACTAGACTCCTTCCATCCTATCTTTGGGTTTCTATAAAGCATAATAATTTTTTTTAAAAAAATATTTTTAAAACTTTTAAAAAAATAAATAGGGAAATTTTGTTTTTCCCCATTCCAGTTCTCTCTGCCAAAGATCCCAAGCCAGCCCAACTATGTACCAAAGAATACACATGAAATGCAGAAGAATAAAATTCTTACTTGATTCCCCTTTCAGTTTCTGTTCTGCATTCCTGTCACTTTAGGCTTGACTGGAAAGAGTATTATATTCCATCAGAGACTTTTCATGATCTACAGTGGCTGATATGGCATGGTAATATTTTGATATAATAGTACAGTGTTGTTTAATTGAATTGGATGAACACCTTAAAATTCTGAAGAAATCATAAGAATCTGATTGATCATTTCTGTGGATGAAAATGTGCTGATTCCAAGGCTCAAATTGTATGGAATCCTTTACATCCTAATTCTCAGTCTCAATTCATTTCATTCACTTGGCCCTTTGCGTACTCTAGACTTGCATATGACCCCTACTTCCTGTGCTCGTGTACTGGCTCTGGACTACTGAGCACAATCAGGAACAGGTCAAGCCTTTCCATCATTCATATTCTGCTCACGACCCAGGGTCAGCTTTTCCCAATCCCTGAGCTGGAGTACTGACAGCCATGACAACAGAGAGTTGGGTCTATAATAATTTTTTCCTTGCTCACCATAGTGAAGGAAAAAAAGAACGTGAATAATCCTTGCTCTAGAACTCTGACTCAAGATTCAGTCGTTATGCTATTATTGTATTGTAAATGAGAGTAAGCACTAGTTCAACAATGAGACATACTTCCTTATAAGTATTGTGTATTTACTCATTAATTTAGACAAAGAATCATTGGGGTTCACATGAAAATAAAGCAATATTAGCTTTTTACCAAATCTTTTGAAAACTGCTTCCTAAACCTCATGCTTGTGTCCTAAGTCCTGGTGGTGATGCACAGTGTTCTCATCCAGCTCTTTGTTCAGGGATCACTCCTATTGGTGTTGTCACTGTCACTGTCCTCCCATTGTTCATCGATTTTCTCGAGCAGGCCCAGTAACGTCTCCATTTTGAGACTTTGTTGTCACTGTGTTTGGTATATTGAATACGTCACGGGTAGCTTGCCAGGCTTTGCCGTGCGGGCGCGATACTCTCCGTAGCTTGCCGGGCTCTCTGAGAGGGATGAAGGAATGGAACTTAGGTCGGCCATGATGGCTGCATGCAAGGCAAACGCCCTACACACTGTGCTATCGCTCCAGCCCCTATTGGTATTAGGGGCATATACGTGCCATGGATACAACTGGGTTTGAAAACATACAAGACCAGCACTTTATACCATGTACTATCTCTTAGGCCCTCGCATGGAAGGAATATGCCAATTATTTAATTCATGTAATCATTGGTGTCAAGCTGCCTCTATTAGTTCCATAAGTCTGTGGCTACAAAATTGCCAAAGAATGAGTGACTTAGAGAAGTGATGATTTGTTCTCTCTGAGGTCAACCCAGCCAAGATCAGTGGAGCCCCTCAGGCAAGTCAAGTCCAGGTCAATCTACTCAACCCTTCAATTTGTGATTCAAGTAAGGACTTACTATTTTATACCACTAAGAGCCATGACTAATTATAGTATATCATTATTGTTGCATAAGTAATAAACATGCAGTCTTCTAGGAATTGTTTCTAACCATAGAACTTGTAGGATTATTATTTTCTTGTTTCTACTTTCTCCACTTCTAAGATTCATATCTAAACTTTATTGTCATAAAAAATTAATAAATAGTCCAACAGAAGAAGTATGGGCTTCTGAAGTTATACAATCATCCCAGTTTTGCTATTTCATTTTTTGTGAGCAGAAAATAATACACCAACTCTTTCAGCTTCATTTCTTGGTCTCTAAAGTTTACATAATAATATGCCAAAGGGATGCTGTGACAATTATGCGCAGCAGGGAATTAAAGTGTCCCATGGATCAAATACTTGACCCCAATCCTTCCCCACTCACCCACCAATGCCTTTGCCTCATCCCCACTGTGGTTATGGTTAAAATATATGTCTCTCATAAACTTTGAACTATAAACTAGATTTGGTGAAATTATATTCAAATATATTTGATAAACAAGCCAGTTTTGAGCCTGGATCCTGAGATTCAAGACGTATTTCTCTTTATTACTTGTGATATTGCCAATGTCATAATGAGAAAACGCCTTGAATAGCTTACAAGTCAAAAGAGGATGAAAGATGGGAAGCAAAGCCACTCCTACAATTTCACTGAGTTGTAGCTTCAAGTGGGACCACTCAGAATTCCCCAGCAGTTACACTGTAACTGACCAACAGATCTTGAGAATAGAAAACTGTTTTAGGTTACCTATATTGGTGTAATTTCAAATCACAAGTAGATTTGTTATAGCAAGAGCTGATAAACATAATGCCCAATAATGTGGCTTTTAATATGTTTGGTTCTCAAATTCTGCATTTCAGTTCATTTACATTAAACATTAGATATAAAAATAATTTTATTATAATGTATTATGATTCCCTTCAAAGATATTTACTGATGGAAAATAAAATTTTAAAACTGATGAGTTTGAAAATCTTATTTTTTGCCTAGCTACAGCTAGTGTCCTTCTAATGACCCCTAATAATTATGCTGTTCACTAAGCCATAAGGCTAATATTATAAAAATAGCATGAGCTTAGCATAAGATACATTAATTTAAACCAATATTCATTCAACTGGCAACCACAATATCCATTAAGCTGGTGATATATAGTTTCAAGGATTTGGATGTATATTTTACACATACCTTTTAAAATATATTTGTCACTGTTTCCCACCCAAGTAGAATTTGAACCACAAATGGCAGGTGATAGATTCATATTTCACTAACATAATCATGAAGACAACTCAGTACTCTCAAGAAGAATCCTTATAACTTAAGTGTCTAATACCTGAGGGCTTGAAGTGCTTTTTGTTTGCAGTTCAGCTTTCTCCTTGCTACCAAGAAATGCAGTGAAAAACCATGCTTAGTTTCATGTTCCCTCTGAGACCGGGTGAAGACATATTTTTCAGAAACCCTCACTGGAAGCACTCTTCAATTTGACAGCTAAAAATGCCTCAGACAAATATCCCCACTTCAAGTCAGACTAAAAGTCACTCCTCTGCCTTTGAAGATATCGTATAGCAACAGATGTCTGTACACTTTGAGAAATAAGCAGAAAAGAATTTGTGGTGAAAATATCTTGAAAGTTCTCAGCAGTGTTTCACTAATTTGATTCATTTCCAATCAGACAACCTAAATAGAAGAATGGAACTATGATTTGTATGTGTCTCATAACATTTTTGCAATAAAAGCAATTTCTTTGCCTATCCAATAGTTCCTCTGAAAGTCAAATGCTTTGCCTTTATATCACTATGCATTGTAATTGTTAAATTGTAAAATTCCTGATTGGTGTATCGTATTTATATAAAAGTACTCACTTTTATACCCAAATTAAAAGGATAACTGAAATAAATATTTTACCCTTCAAATGATCTTTTTTTCCCTTTTCACTTAGAGACTATGGTATGGACTAGGAATGATTAATTCAGCCAAAATATAATATTTATCATGAACTTTGCATTGTTTTAGAATATATAGGGATTATTGTTGGGGCTAGAGTCATAGTACAGAGGGTAGGGTATTTGCCTTGCATAGGGCTTACCGAGTTTCAATCCCCAGCATCCCATTTCATCCTCTGAGCACTGTCAGATATAGTTCCTAAGTGCAGAGCCAGGAGTAACCCCTAAGCATCACTGGGTATGACCAAAAAAGTAAAAAAAATTTAAAAAGGATGATTGTTTCACCAGGAAATTAGAGATTAACTAGTTAAAAGGGGGAAAATGAACCTAAATCTTATAAAAGAAAGGTACATGATATTGCAGAGGACTCTAATAAGATGCTAGGCCCAAATTGGGAAGATTTCCTTGTGGAGGTGATGTTGGTGCTAATAAAAAAACAGTAGAACTTATCCAACTGAAAAAAATATGTTCGGCAGTTAAACCTTTCCAAATGAAACAATAAGCATATACAAAGTTTATTTGTATAACTGAATGAAGACTAATGTACATGCAACAGAAAGTGAGAGAAGGAAGAATAGCATAAAAAGATCTGGGAGGTGAATCAGAGAAATAACTTCCAGTTCCACTGAATGTGACCTTCCAGATCTGCTCTACACCCTTCCTTCCCTCCCAGAGGCTTCACGTATAATATTTTTTAAACTGTAAATTAAGAACCAATATGGAATAATGGAACTAAACCTAATGGGAGTTATGAAAAGTGTTTTAAGATAAATTTATAATTTATTATTGGCAAATGTGTGATTTGTACTCCTTTTTTTTATATACCTGGGGCCCCATCACTTAATCACTTAACTTCCCGTTAGTCGTCGATTTGCTCGAGCGGGCGCCAGTAACGTCTCCATTTGTCCCTGTCGCGAGCTAGTGTAGCCCAATGGCATCTGTTCGCTCGGGGAACATGAAGGGCCTCAAACCGATCATTCATGATCTTCACGAAGAAGTCTGACCATCTGGTAGGTGGGCGGCCACGCGGTCTTTTGACATCCCGTGGAATCCAGTCAGTAACAGCTCTAGTCCAGCGGTCGTCTTTAAATCTCATTACATGACCAGCCCATCTGATTTTCGACACCTTGGCAAATGAGACAGCATCCCTGATCCTTGATCGTCGACGGATGTCAGAACTCCGGCTTCTTCTCTCATTTGAGTGAAACGTGATATTCCAAGCATAGCTCTTTCTATTCTTCTTTGGGAGACCTGAATAGCGTTCTCATCTTGTTTGCGTAGGGCCCAGGTCTCTGAGGCATATGTTAATGCAGGAAGAACAGTGGAATCAAAGAGATGTGCCCAGAGCCGGAGGTTCTTCATCCTCTTAGCTATTTCTTCGACGTTCTTGAAGGCGTTCCAAGCCGCTCTCTTCCTCCTGCACAGCTCAGGTGCCAGGTCATTTGTCATGTTGACCTCTCGACCTAGGTACACATAGCTGTTGCATTCGGAGATGGTCGTTCCATTGAGAGCGAATGGGGCGTCAGGAACAAGGCTGTTTCTCATAAACATTGTCTTCATAAGATTCAGCTACAGTCCTACCTTTCCACACTCACGGTCAAAGTCGGCCAGCATTTGTGCTGCTTGGCTGATGTTTGGTGTTATTAAAACAATGTCATCAGCAAAGCGGAGGGGCCCCATAAATTTTTTAATAAATTGTAGGTAGAAAATGCTCAATAAGCCCTTCCCTAGAAGAAAAAATTTACATGACTTCATCAGTGAGTTCCCATGCCTATCAGCTATGGATAGGTACATTAAGTCCATGGCAGACACCATTAGGAAACAGGCTAGTGAGTTGGGGAGGAGGAAAGAATTCATTTCTTCACCACTTGCACTCTCATCCACTGAAGTAAAATAAGAATTGTTTTTCAGATTTAAATGTTAAAAAAAGGCTGGAGTGATAGCACAGCGGTAGGGCATTCGCCTTACAAGCAGCCAACATGGCCGACCGAAGTTCGATTCCTCCACCCCTCTCGGAGAGCCCAGCAAGCTACCGAGAGTATTTGATATGCCAAACACAGTAACAACAAAGTCTCCAATGGAGACGTTACTGGGCCCACTCGAGCAAATCGACGATCAACGGGAGGGCCTTTACCTTTTACCTTTACTGAAAAAGAAACTGAATCCAGAAGGAGCAAGAACTAATGAAAGAGATTTGATAGTGATGTAGTCAAATAAGACAGACTAGTATCACGGATTGGAAGATCATAATGGGAATGTAAAGCAATTGGAGAATTCAAGAGAGGAAGAAAGAGTGGACTCAAAAGACCAATAGTCCCACTTTCTGAGAGGCGCTATTACTGCTTAGAGAACACGTGGTAAAGCTTACAGGTCCGTAGATTACATCCAGCCATCTGTCTTGGGATGTGTTGAATTTGAGGTGGCTTTTAGACATCTATGTGGAGATGAGAAACAGACCACAGCACACTCAGATATGAGAATCTAAAGAAAGGTCAGCCCTGTTGGTTTGTACTTGGGAGTTTGGGGCACATGGTGATGATTAAAACTGTGGTTGTATGATCAGTCTCCTAAAGGGTGAGAATAAGGTACAGACCTGGCTCTACAGAATTCTATCAGACATTGGTCAATTAAAGAAAGTAAACTTGGGAGGACTGAAAAATGAGAATCAGCAGAGACTCAGTGGATCTACGTGACCCAGGAGAAATAGTGTTACAGAAGATCCAGGAAATAGGGCATAGAATAGCGTGGATCCCATATATCTCTGGTTGCCTAAAAATGTGATGAAATACTTACTGTGCCACCACTATCCCTTGTTTTTGTAATAACTGAATGTAACACCTTAGAGGAAGGCATATTCTATGCCAGAAAACAATTTTCCTGCCCAAGCTTCTCTTAGATTCTGACCTTTTCTGGAGTTTTAACTTCTCTGCAATAGAAGATAGTTTTCACAGTTCTCACCTGTAATAAACTTTAATGTTATATCCTGCAGCTTCTAGTTATTACTGCTCACCCCAAGCAGAACAGATAAATTGGATAAATTGGATCCAGTGATAGGAACCCACAATCTAGTAAGCTAATATTTTATTCAAGCAAATTCTGCTAAAGAAGTCATGAAAATATATATGAGCCAGATTAAGAGCTAACAGAGAAACGAAGAGCAGAAACCTACATCCTAGCACCCAGTAATGAGCTTCTTTCTAAGCAACACCCCCACGGTAAGGAAGCTCCAGATGGAATCTAGAAGGTAAGTCAATGGAAGCTGAGCTTTAGCCTATTTTGTCTTTATTACTTTCTTGCAATTTGACTAGAGAGAAGCACATTGCAAGCATAGACGATAGGTTCAGGCTTGTACACTTGTCTTGAGGAGAGTCTGAGCAAGGAATACAGAAAGTGAGAGTAAGATGGTCATCGGTGAGCCACTGACCCTTGACATCATACTCATGGAGCGTGAATGTGGTAAAATGTTAGAACTAAACCTCATAGGCTCAGAGATCTAAGGAGATAGCAGAGATACGGGAATTTGAGTATGTAAAATTTTCTTTCAACAGGCCATGATAAGAGAGTTGTCAAGAAGTTGAACACATGCTTTGCATAATGGGTGTCTGGGTTCAATTCCTGGAAACACATGGCCAAGACCACCGGGAATGACCCCAGAGTTCAGAGATAGGAGTAGGCCTCCTGGTCCCCAGGTATGGCCCCAAAATTAAAAAAATTAATTTTAATTTAAAAAAAAAGTCAAGGTGAGATTTTGTTTTAACATCATAAAACAGTAAATATAAAATCATGGTGAAGTTTCATAAGCTGGTAGGGAAATTATCTTCATTTATCCATCCATCAAAATATATTGAGCATTCCTATATATAAGTTTACAGAAATAAGCAGCACGATTCCTGGGGAAAATAAGAGAAAGCAAAAAGATAAAAATACACACAGACCTTAACTTTCCCAATGGCACATATCTAGGAAATAGCAGAGTTGAAGCAAAATGAATGTTTTCTTATTTTTAAATTCCCCTATATGATTTTTAAATTCCCTGTGCATGGTAACTACTCCGTGTTACTTTTCCCTAAACTCCATGTTGCAAACAGATATAAAGAAAACAATAGCCTATTAGTCCAGAATGAGAGTAGACAAGGTTTAAAGTTTAGAAAAATAACCCAAAAAACCTCAACATAAATGCAATAATACCAGTGTACTTAAATTTGTCTTTGCAAAAAGATAACCTTTTCTCAGGCATCTCAGGTTGCTATAAGAAAAATAGTACAGACATGGTGTCTTCTACCATAGAATTGTATTCATCACAGTTCTAGAGGCTGAAAAGTCTCAACCCAAAGTACTATCAGATCCAGTTTCTGTTAAGAAATTGCTTTCTATCTTTCTTTCTGGACATAGTCACATGACTTGCAGCAGAGGAAGTGTTTGTGACCTATCCCTCCTGAAGGCCCACCTCCATATTAGGAATTACCATCTCGTAGTGTGCATTGCAGGGAGGCAATGTGAGACCCAGAATAGCCTGTAATACTCCTGATGATGATTCTCAGCATTTTCCAATAGAATGAACCACAGTAAAAACTCCTTTGCAATGTTGTCAACATAATTACACAGCCAGCTGTCTGTGGGGAAGGACCAAAAGATAGCCCACTATTGGCAGAGTCCTAATTTGTGAATAAACTATTCATCTGGACAGATTAAACAAAGGGTAAAGCAATGATCTTGTCCACCAAACATATTTGAGGAAGCTTAAGACACGGAATGTGTCTGTTGCACTTGCTTCCTGAGAGTCATAGGAAGCAACCGGCTTTACTCTACTGAAAGCAGAATTGATAATAATAAAGGCCTAGATAACTTCAAAATTAAACCAGTGGATTTCTAGCCACACTTTTAAAATGTTAGCCTGCTTTCCCTATGAGATCTACATTGCTCATAGCCCTAGAGCACCTAGCTACTATAACTACCCTTTTGACAAAAAGACCATATTGTACCTAAGATGAAATATATCGTCTTCCTTTCACTACAAGTATGATCCATCAGCTGCTAGCAAATTAAGATCTATCTAAGTTTTTAGAGGGTCAAAATCTAAATCACTTAATCACTTAATCACTTAACTTCCCATTAGTCGTTGATTTGCTCGAGTAACATCTACATTTGTCCCTGTCGCGTGGTAGTGTAGCCCAATGGCATCTGTTCGCTCTGGGAACATGAAGAACCTCAAACCGATCGTTCATGATCTTGATGAAGAAGTCTGACCATCTGGTAGGTGGGCGGCCACGCAGTCTTTTGACATCCCGTGGAATCCAGTCGGTAACAGCTCTAGTCCAGCGGTCGTCTTTAAATCTCATTATGTGACCAGCCCATCTGATTTTCGACACCTTGGCAAATGAGACAGCATCCCTGATTCTTGATCGTCGACGGATGTTGGAACTCCGGATTCTTTCTCTCATTTGAGTGAAACGTGATATTCCAAGCATAGCTCTTTCAATTCCTCTTTGGGAGACCCGAATCGCATTCTCATCCTGTTTGCGTAGGGCCCAGGTCTCTGAGGCATATGTTAATGCAGGAAGAACAGTGGAATCAAAGAGATGTACCCGGAGCCAGAGGTTCTTTGTCCTCTTAGCTATTTCTTCGATGTTCTTGAAGGCGTTCCAAGCCGCTCTCGTCCTCCTGCGCAGCTCGGGTGCCAGGTCATTTGTCATGTTGACTTCTTGACCTAGGTACACATAGCTGTTGCATTCAGAGATGGTCGTTCCATTGAGAGCAAATGGGGCATCAGGAACGAGGCTGTTTCTCATAAACATTGTCTTCGTAAGATTCAGCTGTAGTCCTACCTTTCCACACTCACTGTCAAATTCGGCCAGCATTGGCTGATGTTTGGTGTTATTAAAACAATGTCATCAACAAAGCGGAGGTGGTATAGTTGCCGACCATCTATCTTCACTCCCATTGCTTTCCATTCCAGTCGTCGCATGATGTTCTCCAGAGTTTCGGTAAAATGGTATCACCCTGCCAAACCCCTCTCTTGACATCAATGATTACTTCTTTGTAGAATGGTGAGATCCTGGTAGTGAATCCGCAATACAGCTCACAGAGGATCTTGATGTATTGGGCTTGAATGCCATGATTGGCTAGGGCTTCAATGACCGCTTCCATCTCAACAGAATTAAAGGCCTTCTTTAAATCAATGAACATTAAACAGAGCGGCATCTTCAACTCCTGAGAAACCTCAATGAGTTTGGTTATCTTGTTGATATGGTCAATGGTGCTGAATCCTTTGCGGAACCCGGCTTGCTCGCATGGTTGTCCTTCATCTAGTGTTCTGCCAATCCTATTTAGGATGACTCGAGTGAACAACTTGTAGATGACAGACAATAGGCAGATAGGGCGATAGTTGCCAATGTCTCCCTTCTTGAACAGTAGTATGGTCCTGCTGGTTTTCCATTGGGACTTGTATGTGGCCAACCCAGAATTCTTCTCCTGCACTTGATAGAAATCCCTGAGCCTCCCAGGAGTAATCTGTGAGTGCAGTGACATGAGGAAGCCTTGAGCAGTACCACATGTGGCCCCAAAACCAGAAAAAAAAGAAAGAAAAAAAAGAATGGAAGGAAGGGAGGGAGGAAGGAAGGAAGAAGGGAGGGAGGGAAGGAGGGAGGGAGGGAAGGAAGGAGGGAGGGAGGGAAGGAAGGAGGGAGGGAGGGAGGGAGGGAAGGAAGGGAAGGAGGGAAGGAAGGAAGGAAGGAAGAAAGGAAGGAAGGGAGGAAGGAAGGGAGGAAGGAGAAGGAGAGAGACAGAGATAGAGACAGAGAGACAGAAAAGAAATGAATTGTACACAGCAACCTGATATAAATTAGAAGACAATGTAAGAACTGTGATTGGTATTCTGAGCTGTCAAAGTGATCATACTGCAGACAGAACTCCCTGGGTATCACAGTGCTAGTCCTGTGCTACTTCCAAGCCCATGAACACTACCCAACATACTGAGTTCTGGACCAAAAACTGGTAAAACATGCAAGAACATAATTATGCCTCTTAGAAGTTGAAGGAGAAACTTAATGCCTGCTCTGGCAAACATCCTATAAAAAGGAAGCAATTCATGCCAAGCAATACAAAACAAAACAAAAAACAGAATCCATAAAGTTCAAGAACACCCTCACTTCACTATATGAAGGGAAGGAGTTTCCAATTTTTTTCAGACTGTTTTGTACCATAACACAGTGCCATGAGTGAGGTGCTTTAAAACAACATAAAGTTATTGCCTGACAGACTTGGAGATGTCCTAAACCAAGAAGTCAGCAGAGTTGCCTCCTTCTGATGGCTGCATGTGAAGCCGCCCTATCCTCTTTCCTGACTTCTTCAATGTTTCAACAAGTCTTGGAGTTTCATGGCTTATAGACACATCATTCTAATCTCTACCTGTATCCTTATATCTTATATGGCTTTCTTGCCATGTTTCTCTCCTTATTTTATAAGCTCATATTGAATTAAGCCCACCACACTCTTGTAGTACCTCATCTTAATGAATCATATCTTAAAAAACTACAACTGCTAGAGACTTTGGGAATAAACATATGAGGATATCTTTAGTGGAGGACACAATACGATACACAATACCATTTTAGCAATTCTGAAATAAGGTCACACTAGGTAATGACTCAGAAACAACTACAGGTAGAATCTTATTTTCACTTACTATTTTCTTAATTTATTTTAACAAAAGAATTATTTTCTCTGCCATTCAATTTAAGGAATTAGAACTCATTGCATTTTAAATATTACATATTTAAATAGTAAAAATTGTATATAGTCTTACATGCAGGAGTCTCTAGAGCATTTTTGGTGAAAATATTCCCCCAAGCAATAATTAATATCATGGAACCATCTTGTGTCATGTATCTTCACTGTTGGGTCAAGATGCTACTCTATAGAAGAATATCAATAAAAGTCTCTTAAATATTCTAGCATTACATGGTATCTTTAGATTTGCAATTGATAAAGGTTGTTTTCTGAAAATCCCTATGAAATTCTTGGTAAATCAGGGATAGTCAATTTTAAGTTAGAGAGGTCTCTTGACCTTATATCAGCCAGTAGTCTGTGTCTCCTTGAGTCTAGCTGCAATTAAAAAACACACCAAGTTTTAAGTGAAGTCACAGAACTATCACAATGTGTACCCCTCTCCTAAAATAATCTTGCCTCAATGAAACAAGTCTAAGAGAGAAGACCATGTCTGTACCTGGTGTCGAATTACCAGGATCCCTGATGGACTATTTTAGCTTCCATTACCTGGTGCCTTAGAGGGCTAACACCCTCCAGAGAGCTATTCTCTGCTTTGTCAACTATAGGACCAATACTCAGGCAGGCTTTGCTAATTGTAGTCTTGAGTCTCTGTAAGTAGGAGCCAATGACTCTCTTGAGGGTCTTCCAGACTCTCACTCTTGTCAAAGTGAGGCCTATTATCAGCTCTGGTTTCAGTCAGAAACTAAGAACAACAAGATTCCTGATTAGGAATATAGGGACTCAAGGTTCAGAGGTAAGGCCACAGGAGATAAGTAGAGAAGGTATAGTCAACAAGACCCTCCCCCACCCCCCATGCAACTGTCTGCAGCCAGATGACTAGTGCCTCTTCACCCTGTTTCCAGCATTGAGGGATTTCCTCATTCTGCTTATTTAGGGCATTCTTTCTTATCTCTGGGTTGCGGTATGAAAACTCCTGTTGTTTCTGATGTCTTTATGAATCTTACTTTATTTATAAAACATCCTTTGCAACCTGGGCGATGGCGGCTCCTTCAGAAGATCTGTGTTGGAACTTCTTTCTGGCTCCAGGGCTGCACTCCCAGAACTTGCTTCTCTCAGATCACTCACCACAATTGTTACTGACATATTTTGCTACTATCACCACCCCTAGCCCCCAAGACACACACAGGATTTGAGAAACTTGCAAACAGGAACCGTACCTTTATGTAGAATTTTTTTAAAAAAGTAAACCTTAGCAGCTAAGATTATGACTGTCATAAGATAAATATTCAGTCAACATTGAACTGATATATTTTCGATATTAATATCTTGAATGTTATTGATAATAGCTTTTTCCCCCCACAAATTTATATACTTTTTTTGTTGATGTTATTATTGTTGTTTTGAGAGACCATGCTCAGCTCTACTTGGACTGAATCCTGACTATGTGCTTAGAGATCACTGCTGATAGTACTGGTGGTGGGAGGGCGGTACCCTATGCAAAGCCAGGAATTGAACCTGGATCATCACATGCAAGGCAAGACCCCTGCTCTCTGTAGTATCTCTCTGGCTCCTCCTCCTTCTTTTTCTTACATTTATTTATGAGTCAGGGATATCAAAGACATGATTGAATTCATCGGATCTCCCTATAACAATGGTATAAAAATAGGAAAATCAATTTAATATATACGAAGGAGTTTTTTATGGGCAAGACTCCAGAAATTAAAATTATTGCTGAACCTTGGTGAAGAGTAGAGAAAAAAATAGTTGAGTATTTTTTGGGGGGAGGGGTCACAGCCAGCGATGCTTAAGGGTTACTCTTGGCTCTTCACTCAGGAATCACCCCTGGAAGTGCTAGGGGACCATAAGGGATGTCAGATATTGAACCTGGGTTGGCTGCATGCAAGGCAAATGCCCTGCCCGCTGTACTACCGCTCCGGCCCCAATAGATGAGTATTTTCAAATACCTTTGTTGTGGATAATGTATTAGGTGAGTCTAAAATCCAGTAAATTCCATCCATTTCTTGTCTTTTTACCAACTTGTTGAGGGACAATGACAACTTCAACGACTGGCAATTTAGATCTCAAATCCAATAAGGTTCTAAGTTAATTTTGATGCAACCAATGCTTTTGGAGGCTGTAACTGGGACTTCTGAGATTTCAGTAAGGATTCCTCTCTTGAAGTAAAATAATAGGAGGTAAACACTATTACCTGACCATAGTAAAATATTACATAGCCTGTGGTTCCCACTTTTGACCACAAAAATATTTTCTCACAAGAGTAAGGTGAACCTCTCCCTACAGAGATAAAATTCCCTTCTACTCCTCAGATCTGACTTTCAATTTCCTTAAACTTCCTCCATAGGAGCCCAGTTTATTTTTTTTTTATTTATTTTTTTTCTTTTTTTATTAGTGAAAAACCATGAGGTACAGTTACAGGCTTACAAATTTTGTGCTTGGGTTTCAGTTATACAATGATCAAGTGCCCATCCCTCCACCAGTGCCCGTCATCCATCCCCATGGGTCCCAGCATCCCCCCCCACCCTCATCCCCCCCCCCCCCGTCCCATCCTGCCTCTGTGGCAGGGTATTCCCCCTTGTTCTCTCTCTCTTCTTTTGGGTACTGTGTTTTGCAAGAGAGGCTTTGAGTGGCAATCATGTTTGGTCTATCGACTACTTTTAGCATGCTTCCCCCACCCTGGGAGGACCCTCACAACACCCTTCATTTGGTACTCTTCTCTATCTGAGCTTCCTTTTCACCTAGCACATGTGGCTGGCCTTCCATTCATGGAGTAAAATTCCTGGTACTAATCTCAGCCATTCCTGGGTGTTATTCTCCCTTTTTGTTGCTTTATGTTCCCCAGATGAATGCAATCTTTCTGTGTCTATCCCGCTCTTTCTGACTCATTTCGCTTAACATGATACTTTCCATGTAGTACCACTTGTATGTAAATTTCATAACTTCATCTTTTCTAACAGCTACATAGTACTCCATTGTGTAAATGTACCAAAGTTTCTTTAACCAGTCATCTGTTCTTGGGCACTCAGGTTTTTTCCAGATTCTGGCTATTGTAAAGAGTGCTGCAATGAACAAACAATTGCAGATGTCACTTCGACTATACCTTTTTGCCTCTTTGGGATATATTCCCAGGAGTGCTATAGCTGGGTCAAATGGCAGATCAAATTCTAATTTTTTGAGAGTCGTCCATACTGTTTTCCAAAAGGGTTGGACCAGCCGGCATTCCCACCAGCAGTGAAGGAGGGTCCCTTTCTCGCCACATCCACGCCAGCACAGGTTGCTTTTGTTCTTGTGGATGTGGGCCAGTCTCTGTGGTGTGAAATGATATCTCATTGTGGTTTTGATCTGCATCTCTCTGATGATTAGTGATGTAGAGCATTTTCTCATGTACCTTTTTGCCATTCGAATTTCTTCTTTGCGAAAGTTTCTGTTCATTTCCTCACCCCATTTTTTGATGGGGTTGGGTGATTTCTTCTTGTGGAGTTTAACCAGTACCTTGTATATCCTTGATATCAACCCCTTGTCAGATGTGTACTTGGTGAATATCCTTTCCCATTCTGTAGGCTGTCTTTGTATTTTGGTCAATGTTTCTTTTGAGGTGCAGAAGCTTCTTAGTTTAAGATAGTCCCATTTGTCTATCTCTGTTTTCACTTGCTCGGCCAGTGGCGTGACATCTTTGAAGATACCATTAGCTTCAATATCATGGAGAGTTTTGCCGACTTTGTCTTCAATAAACATTATGGATTCTGGTCTGATGTTGAGGTCATAAATCCATTTTGATCTTACTTTTGTGCATGGTGTTAGGCAGAGATCTGAGCCCACCTTTTTGCATGTAGCCGTCCAATTTTGCCAGCACAGTTTGTTGAAGAGGCTTTCCCTGCTCCATTTCACTTTTCTTGCCCCCTTATCAAAAATTAGATGATTATATGTTTGGGAGGAAATGTCAGTATATTCAACTCTGTTCCATTGGTCTGCAGCTCTGCTTTTGTTCCAGAACCATGCTGTTTTAATTATTACTGCCTTGTAGTAGAGTTTGAAGTTAGGGAGGTTGATTCCTCCCATTTTCTTTTTCCCAAGAATTGCTTTAGCTATTCGTGGGGGCTTATTGTTCCATATAAATTTCAGGAGTGTTTGCTCCATTTCTTTGAAGAATGTCATGGGTTTCCTTATAGGGATTGCATTGAATTTGTACAGTGCTTTGGGAAGTATTGCCATTTTGATGATGTTGATTCTCCCCATCCATGAACAGGGGATATTTTTCCATTTCCTCATGTCCTCTTTTATTTCCTGAAGTAGCGTTTTGTAGTTTTCTTTGTACAGGTCCTTTACTTCCTTAGTTAAGCTGATTCCTAGATACTTGATTTTCTGGGGCACAATTGTGAATGGGATTGTTTTCTTGATGTCACTTGCTTCTCTTTCACTATTTGCGTATAGGAATGCCATGGATTTTTGGGTATTGATTTTATAGCCTGCCACTTTACTATACAAGCCTATTGTTTCTAGGAGTTTCTTGGTAGAGGTTTTAGGGTTCTCTAAGTATAGTATCATGTCATCTGCGAATAGTGAGAGCTTAATTTCTTCTTTCCCTATCTGGATGCCCTTAATATCTTTTTCTTGCCTAATCGCTATTGCAAGTACTTCCAGTACTATATTGAACAGTAGTGGAGAGAGTGGGCATCCTTGTCTTGTCCCTGACCTTAGGGGGAAGGGTCTCAGTTTTTCTCCATTGAGGATGATGTTTGCTGTAGGTTTGTGGTAGATGGCTTTAACTATATTGAGGAAAGTCCCCTCTATCCCCATTTTGGCAAGGGTTTTCATCATGAATGGGTGCTGGATCTTGTCAAAAGCTTTCTCTGCGTCTATTGATATGATCATATGATTTTTATCTTTTCTTTTGTTGATATGATGGATTATGTTGATTGATTTGCGAATGTTGAACCATCCTTGCATCCCTGGGATGAATCCCACTTGGTCATGATGTATGATCTTTTTGATGAGTTGTTGTATTCTATTGGCTAGTATTTTGTTGAGAATCTTCGCATCCGTGTTCATCAGGGATATTGGCCTGTAGTTTTCTTTTCTTGTGGTGTCTTTGTTTCCTTTTGGTATTAGAGAGATATGGGCTTCATAGAAGCTGTTTGGGAGAGTTTCTGTTTTTTCAATTTCCTGGAAAAGCTTGAGAAGAATTGGCAATAGGTCCTCTTTAAATGTTTGGAAAAATTCGCTAGTAAATCCGTCTGGGCCTGGGCTTTTGTTTTTGGGAAGACTTTTGATTACAGTTTCAATTTCCTTGATGTGAATAGGTCTATTCAGGTACTCTATATCTTCTTGATTCAGCTTTGGGAGATGGTAGGAATCCAGGAATTTATCCATTTCTTCCAGGTTCTCGTGTTTTGTGGCATAGAGACTTTCAAAGTAGTCTCTGATGATCTCTTGTATTTCTTTAGTTTCTGTTGTGATATCCCCATTCTTATTTCTAATTCGATTTATTAGGGTTCTCTCTCTCTGTTTCTTTGTGAGTGTTGCTAGTGGTTTATCTATCTTATTTATTTTCTCGAAGAACCAGCTCTTGGTTTCATTGATCTTTCGGATTGTTTCTTTGTTTTCCATGTCGTTGATTTCTGCTCTAAGTTTTATGATCTCTTTCCTTCTGCCTGATTTAGGCTCTTTCTGTTGATCCTTTTCTAAGGTCTTGAGCTGTGAGGTCAAATTGTTTATGTGCATCGTTTCTATCGACTTAAGATAGGCTTGCAGAGCTATAAATTTTTCCATTAATACAGCTTTCGCTGCTTCCCATAAGTTCTGGTAGTTTGTGTCTTCATTCTCATTTGTTTCCAGGTATCTTTTGATTTCATCCTTGACTTCGTTCCTGAACCAATCATTGTTCAGCATCGAGTTGCTTAATTTCCAGGTGTTTGATTTGGTTCTCCGTGTCTGTGTGTGATTCACTTCTATCCTCAGTGCATCATGGTCTGAAAAGATGGCTGATACTATTTCTATCTTCTTGATTCTGTTGAGGTATGTTTTGTGTCCTAGCACATGGTCTATTTTGGAAAATGTTCCGTGCGCGCTGGAGAAGAATGTGTATTCTTTCTTTTGGGGGTGTAAAGCCCTGTATAAGTCCATAAGCCCTTTCTCTTCTATTACTTCTTTCAAAGCCAATAATTCCTTGCTGGGTTTTGTTTGTGTTGATCTATCCAGAGATGATAAGGCGATGTTGAAGTCTCCAAGTACTATTGTGTTGGTAGTGATGGCCTCCTTAAAATCTGTTAGCAGTTGTTTTAAATATTTAGCTGTTCCCTCATTAGGTGCGTATACATTTAAGAGTGTGATTTCTTCCTGTTGTATGTATCCCTTGATGAAGAGAAAATAGCCTTCACTGTCCCTTCTAATCTTTTTCAAGGTGAAATTAATATTGTCGGATACTAGTATGGCCACCCCAGCTTTTTTGAGGGAGTTGTTTGCTTGCAGGATTGTTTTCCATCCTTTGACTTTGAGTCTGTGTTTGCTCTGGCTGTTGAGGTTAGTTTCTTGTAGGCAGCAGAATGTTGGGTTCTGTCTCTGTATCCATTTTGCCACTCTGTGTCTCTTAACTGGTGAATTTAGACCGTTGACATTGAGAGAGAGAATGGTTATGGGGTTTTGTGTCATGTTTCTGTGCGGGTGTGTTGTGGTTGTAGGGTTTGTCTTTTCTTATAGTAGCCCCTTTAGGCCTTGCTTTAGGTTTGGTTTTGAGTCTATGAAGTTCCTGAGCTGCTGTTTATCTAGAAAATAGTGTACTGTTCCTTCGATTTTGAGGGAGAGTTTAGCCGGGTAGAGTATTCTTGGGGAAGCATTCATTTCCGTGAGTTTTTTGACTATATCTCGCCACTGCCTTCGGACTTGTAGGGTTTCCTCTGATAGGTCTGCTGTGAATCTAAGGGATGCTCCTTTGTATGTGATTTCCTTCTTTGCTCTTGCTGCTTGCAGTATTGTGTCTCTATCGGCAGTATCGATCATTCTAAGTATGATATGTCTTGGAGTGTTTTTGTTGGGGTCTCTTTTAGCTGGCACCCTTCGGGCTCCTTGAACCTGAATGGCTGCATTGTGCAGCTCTGGGAAGTTTTCGGCAATGATTTGTTTGACGGTGTTTTTTTCGTTGGGATTGTTTCCCTGAGGTTCAGGTAGTCCCATGATTCTAATATTGTTCCTCTTGGAGTCATCTGCTAGGACTCTGATTCTCTGTAGAGCCATTTTGAGGTCCCTTGCCACTGTTTGTTGTTGCGTGTTGGCTTGTTGCAGCTGATCTTCCAGGTTGCTGATTCTCTCTTCAGCTGTGGTCATTCTATTTTTAAGAGAAGAAACTGAATTTCTCATTTCATCTATGGAATCTTTTAATCGTGCCATTTCTGCCCTCATTTCTTCTCGTAATTTGTCGATTTTTTCTGTGGTGTTACTGGCTGTCTGTCTGACTGTTTCATTGAGTTGATTGAACATCTTGATGACTTCGTACCTGAATTCTATGTCAGAGAGGTCCCTTAGGTGAGCTGTATTGTTGGAATGGTCTAGATTGTTTTCGTTGTTCTCCCCTTGTGTTGGAGATTTTCTTTGTTTCTTCATATTGCTGAGTAGGTTGGGTTACTAGATTCCCTGGGGACTAGGTTTCTTAGTGTGGGAAAACAACCTGCAGCCGCATCAGCGTTGGCCCGCCGGAAATTAAGCCACGCCCACTTTTGAGGCCACGCCCACTTTTGAGGAGGCCATGCCTCTACAGAACCCTGGGTTTGGGATGAGATGGGCGCTGCCGTCAGGTCAGGAGTGAAGAGGGCAGGGCAGACGCTCAAAACTGCTTCTCTTCAGGCATCTCGGGGGACACCTGGGGTCCTGCAGGGAAAGATGGAGGTCCCAGGGTCGCGAGCCGGCAGCTGTTCTGACCTGGAATTAAGATGAGATGGGCGCCGCCGTCAGGTCAGGAGTCAGGAGCCCAGTTTAAAAACACAGTTTTCTATGGGTTTTGATGTCTCCTCTGAAAGAATACATATTTAAAGATTAAATGCCTGGGTGGGAAAGGGGAGGAAGGTCATGAGTCATGCCAAAAAGCGAAGACAAATGAGGAAAGAAAAAGAGCATCATGCATCTTCGGTGCATTCTGGCTCACTCCCATTAAAATTTCTTTCACTTAAATTAAGGACAATTCAGAAAATTATATCAAATAAACCCTATGATATTTGGGAAAACTTTACAAATAAATTTAAAACTAGAATTGGTGAAATTAGGGAGCAGAATTTGATTTTTTAAAAATCACTCTCCATTCTTTCTCTCCTGCAAGTATGCAGGTGTGAAACAGGCATTGAGCTGTTTCTTCATGCAAGCCATGATAAACAGGAATTGTTCCATGATAGACTAGAGGGGAAAATGCATCCCAGAGCATGTAGAATAGAAACTGTGACAGAATATAAACTTGCGCTTACACAATCATGCAGGGTAACATGGAAAAAGTACAGTTTGAGCCAAGATAGCAACCAATGTACAAACAGGCATGCATACACACAAATACACAGGTATGCACACAAGCACATACACATATGTACAGGTATATGTGTGTATATGTATACACCATGCATTCAAGTGTGCACGCACGCTCGCGTGCACGCACACACACACACACACACACACACACACAAACACACACACACACACACACGCACGCACACAGAAATCAATAACATTGCTCCAAATACGTTTTACCATTGCCTGGTTGCTTCTGCCAACAAAAACTTTTCAGTGTAATTTGTCCTCACCAACACAGATGATGTGATTAAAATAAAAGAGCAGCTGGGGAAGTTGGAAGAGGGAGAAAGCCACAGTGCGCAATGGAAAAGGCTGGCCCTAAGATTTAGAAGAGCAGGTTCTAATCCTGGCTTCCAAGAAGGGGCTTATGGATCAGGCACTGGATATAAATCAGAGTCAAAGTTGGGAAGCATTTTAGGGTACTCCTTGCCATGGGAGTCTAAAGTTTGGACCCCCCCTGTTTTAGATGAAATGTGAAATTGTCTACGTTTGGTTGAAATGCAAGTGGTTTTAGCCCTCTTGCCTAATGTCAGGATTCCTGTGTGGATTGTGTAAATATTTGAATTTGTGAGTTCTGATTTAAATTATCTGAGTTTAAATAGCCTCATTGCAAAATGCTGCAGGTGGGGATTTAGATGATTCCTAAGTGACCTTTTAGCCAGTGTCTTTAGCAATACATACAAAGCATGACCAATCTGACTTATTCTGAGAAAAGAAAAATGACACAATTGCAATCCGATACTCCAGTCTCTGAGTCAATAAAAAAAAAGATACAAACGATAAAAAATAAACCTTCACATCCTATTTCCCAATTTCCCAATTTTGTGATCATCAATTTTTGTAGCTTGGGAAGGAAGTCACAGAAAAACATCTGAAGTGAAAAAGATAAAGGGCAAAACCAAATAGATGTGGGTCATTACTGCAAATCAACAGTGATCTCAACTGGAACATGGACATTAACTCCAACATGGAAGAATATAGAAAATCCGAGCACGGACCTACTTGGGAAAGGCCTAAGTACTATGCCAGGAGTTCAAGTCAGACATGAGAGAGTCCTTTCCATCTCTGCATCTCGTCTCTCTAAAGTCAAGGGTCTCACTAGATCATGGCTAAATTCCAAAGGACTGTCAGAAAAAAACTACAGCCAGTAGCAACTTTACTCTTGTGCACACTTTATCCTAACTTGTGGAATTCATTTCATTGCAATTCTGCTTGATTTTCATTTGCCAGGAGCTCTGTGATCTACATAGAACCTAATTGAAAAATTCATATTGTTTCGAAAGCACCAATCCAGGCCTCAAAATGAGATGCCCTCACTCTGAGATGCAATTCTAATTTCTTCTAAGGCTGCATAATGAAAGCTAGAAAGATGTTCACAACCAGTCCTGACAGCTTTTATCACGGCTATTCAACAAATGTTTTCTGTCCACTTGTCCAAGAAAGGTGAGTAGACAAAACAGCTGGAGCAGGCACAAAGACGAACATTCATGACTTACCAAGGGAATATAAAAATATTTTAAGAGAATTAACAGCAGACACAGATATCACTCTTGGAAGAACTGCATACTTTTTTTTTTGGTTGTAAAATTGCCAGGCATTTGGTATCTACATTGTTAGAGGTAGAATTTCTTTGACTCCAGACACAGATAGGTGTGATCTCTTGGGTTTATGTTACTTGGCTCTCCTATTCATGCAGGCTACTACTGAATAAAATCCTGTGGCCCATTCTTAGGTCACTACTCCAGACTTGATTTTTCAGAAAATCTAGGTGATCTGAGTCTGTTGGAAATCTTACCTCCATTCAGATAAAAAAAACTTGAACCCAATTCTCTGTTACTTTTCATGTAGCTAAGCACATTATAAATACAGTGAATGATTATTAGGGAATGAGAGAGTCAGAGGAAATGCAGCTCTCTGCCCTGCCTCTTCTCTTCTTTTTACTGTATGAAGGAGTGGAGGAATTGGTGATTACCACAAGATCTCACATGCTTCCATCTGTGAGACTGTTGCTAATTAGAATCAAGCACAACCCCCAGAGTAGCTCAATACTTCTCTAATGAGGTATATAGACACAGTTATTCTGAAAGAAGAAATGAGAAATGGGCCATTTTACTTGAAGAAAAAGTCTAATTATAGAGAATCTCATGGTCATTCTACATATGAGTATAGAGTCCACTTCTCCTCCACATCCTCTCTTCTACTGCTAAGTAGATCTTCACTCACTAAAACAAAGTATTTCCATCAACTGGAGCAGCACTTTTCAACATTTTACACCTGTGGATTGGCCATTTATCTGTAGATTGATCCATGGACCAGCAGTTATAGCCACAATAGTAATCAGCATTGTTCAACGTTCCTACACCTATGTGGACAGCATAGATACACAAATTGATGGTTAAAGACCACTGAAATAGAGTAAAATACCAAAATATCTAAGCATATGGCTCTGTGCTGGGAGGCTGGTAGTGGGATGGTTCTTCTGTGAGTCTATGACCCCTTGATCCTCCCAGCCTCAGAGGCTCACTTTCTCTCTCACCCACCTACTCAGCCTGCACCATCCAAGTCCTACTAGATGCCTCAGGCCTCTACATTTCTTTCCCCGATCCTATAATTCTTTCCCCCTTCTCTTTACATGGTGAAGACATACGCTTTCTTTCTGTCTCTGTCCATGGGTCATTTCTGAGTATCTTCTTCCACGGAGAATGAAAAGGTTTATCCTCATTGCTCCCACATCATCCCTGCAGCCTCTCACAGGACACATATCATCCATGTTGAATCTAATGAGGAGGTTTCTCAGTTGTTCCCCCAGACCCCAACTGTCACATTTGTTTCTTTTAAAAATGCATGCTTTTCATTCATTTGGAAAGATTTGGAGTTTAACAGAGTCTATTAGAAAGAGGGTGTGCAACAAATATTTTCAGGGTTCATGATGAGTCTGGGGCTCAATGAATGAATAAATGTAAGAATATATAAATAAGTGCAGTTATGTATTTGATCT
Organism: Sorex fumeus; assembly: GCF_029834395.1. Taxonomy (NCBI): domain Eukaryota; kingdom Metazoa; phylum Chordata; class Mammalia; order Eulipotyphla; family Soricidae; genus Sorex; species Sorex fumeus. The sequence goes on along the minus strand of NW_026606134.1, from coordinate 2,706,768 downwards.
GAATTGACTCTCATTTGGGTTGTTCTTCCCCCCTCCTTCAAATTTCTTGGTTGAAAGGAAATACTTTGAGGCCAACTCAAAAAGGATATTAATATCAAATATTTTAGAAACAGTCAAAGACCTCGTGAACTTGGGGGCATTTTCCAGCCATATGCTTTTCATCTCCTGATTCAACTGATAGAGTATGGAAGTAATTGAATGGCCACTCTTTCTAGGATGTCAACATACATTTATCAAGGTTTCAAGAAGTTACTTTCTCCTTTGAAATTTTAAAAGATGTGACTCTTGGCAACACTGTATAAACACTAGATTATTTTTCTGGGTTTTGCGTAAGAACTATCATTTGATTCATCTGTCAAGATAACTTCATTATGTCTTTGGGGAAATTCAATACACAAGCTATTTAGGTCTCCATTTTTCAATTTCACCAAACAAGTACTCCCAATCATTACCAATAATAATAATAATAATAATAATCCATGTCTTTCACAAATTTTTAGGCAATCGAGTTAGATGACTGGGCAGAGTGAGCATTAACATTATATGAGTACTCAGAAATTTACCTTAAAGAGTTGGGACTGGAAAGACAGTGGGTAAGCACTTGTCAGGTATGTGGCTGATCTGGATTTGATCCCTGGCACCCCATGTGGTCCCCTGTGCCTATGGGAGTGATCCCTGAGTACAAAGCCAGGACTAAGATCCTAGCATCCAAAAACTAAAAATGAAAATAAAAAATTCTAGAGGGATTAAAGAAATTGTATAGTAGTTAAAGTTCTTGCCCTGGATATAGCCAATTGCAGTTTAATCCTGGCTCCTGAGTACAGAGCCAGGAGAAGTCATTGAGAACTACTAGTGTATTCCAAAACACACCCTCCACCATGAGTAAGTTATCCTATAAATTATATTAAGTATTTGCTCTTTTATTCTCCTTATAAATGTGATTTGGGAAAATCTACTTTTATAACAACTGCACTGTTTAGATGCCCGTTTAGTTCTTAAATCACAGTGTAGCTGAAATAGAGAGTCAATGGTGGTTGGAGGAATTGTTGGGATGGGAGATGTATGCCGAAAGTAGATAAAGGACCAAATTTGATAGCCTCTCAGTACCTATATTGCAAACCATAATGTCCAGGAGTAGAGAGAGAGAGTATGGGGAAATTGTCTGCCATAGAGGCAGGGGAAGGGCTTGAAAAGAGGGGTAATACTGGGGACATTGGCAGCACTGTCCTCCCGTTGTTCATCAATTTGCTTGAGTGGGCACCAGCAATGTCTCTATTGTGATACTTGTTGTTACTGTTTTTGGTATATCAAATACACCAGGGGGAGCTTGCCAGGCTTTGCTGTGCAGGCAGGATACTCTTGGTAGCTTGCTGGGCTCTCCGAGAGGTAGGGAGGAATCGAACCCGGGTCAGCTGCATGCAAGGCAAATGCCCTACTAGTAGCAGAAAAAAATGCACTGGTGGAGGGATGAGTGTTTGATCATTGTATGACTGAAACTCAAACATGAAAGTTTTGTAATTGTGTATCACGGTGATTCAATTAAAAAAATCACAGGGCACTTCCTTGTTACATGTGATTTATTTGTGATAGTGATAAATGTCCTAACCAAGTCCCATGCCAACTGCAAGGCATAGAGTCCTAAGGGTTTCTTTAGAAAAATCCAAGGAAAGAATATCCTGGAATTTAGCCTGTTCAGGCATAAGAGAGAAGAGCCTGAATGTTAGTATGACAAGACACAGCAAGAGAGGGAAATCAAGAGTGCCACAGCCTGTATTAGCTGCTAACTGCATGTGGCCACTGCATGGCCTGAACAGACAAATCTTCACTAGTGGCTCAGTGCTTCACAAGGGGGTATATGAAGCATCCTTGAACTCACTGGAAAATAATTAAAAATAAAATAGTGGCTCTACTTTCTGGAAGTGGGAGGAGGGAACAGATTGGAGACATATAGTAAAAGAGTCCCAATACAAGAACAGTGACACTAGGTAGCTGCTTTCTGTAACAGTGAGAGGCCAAAGCTTATGGAGGGAGCCCAGGCCAGTTGCCCAAAGTGCAGCTGCACCTCCCAGAGTTAGAGGAGAAATGCTCCAGGTTGCCACTGAGAGGTAATGCACAATAGCACCTAGAAAGAAACCCAGGGACTTGATATGAAAGCAATCTCTTCTCCCCTCACACAAAGGACTCTGTGGGAAAATCACCTCACCTTCTTCATGCCTTGGGTTTGTTTGACCCACAATCATTTCAAGAGCAAACACAACTCAGAATGCTTCATCCCAGACTGGGACTTCAAGAGGGTCAACTGCATCATTAAGCTGGAAGTCCTGCACGGAACACCACATAGAAAAATGCCTGTAACATTTGCACAGAGGCATTTCCCTTCTATTTGTTATTATATTAAGAGATGATGAGGACTTCACTTTCAGGAGTTTGCCCTTCAGAGAGAGAAGGGTCTTCCAAGAAGCCCCCAGCAACACTTCAGCTTGAAAAGGGTCTTGTGTCTCTTCCTAAATCTGTTGCGATCCTCTGAGCAGTGTCAGAGACTGAATATTTCAGTCCTGAGTTCCTGCACAAATCCTCCACAGGGACTAGAGTTCCCATCTGACCCATCAGAACTCCTCTCACCCCTGGGTACAGCATGGGTCTGTTTCCAGGGAATAAAGTGGACTGCATTGGAAAGAGCGGCATGTGTGAACCAAGCCAGGGTAAAAATAAAAAGGAAATGTCAGAAACAGGACCCAGGACAGCAATTAGCAAGGGGAGACACATGCTTCCTCATTTGCCAAAGGTGATGTCTCACCTTGGAAACTGGTGAGAGCAGGAACTGTTCACTCATAAGATACATGGGCACAGTCCCTAGCTCGATGAATTTGATTTTGGTGGCATTTTTGTTCTTATTTCTACTTCACTGTATCTTTTCATATCCTTCTGTTTCTCCATCAGCTTTATTTCTGCATATCTTGAATACCACCCCACCCTCCTTTTTCCTTGTCTTGATTCCCATCCCCAGTGATGCACACTTGTTTTACTCAAGAATTCCATCATCCTATAAACAGTGAAGGCTCCAGGAGCTAGGGAGAGGGCTCAGGGGACTGTATCCCAGCATGCAATGCTCGGAGTTTGATTCCCAGAACAGCTGAGTGTGGTCCCTGAGCACTGCGTGGGTGATCCTGGTGGGCCCCAATAGCCCTAGGCTCCAGCAGCACTGAACCCTTTGACCTGGCTGCCAAGTACCACCATGAATGACCACTAAGCACCTCTAAGCACCACTTAGAAGGCCCCTAAAAATCAATTTAAAAGAATGAAGACTCTAAGGGCTCCTGAGGAGAGCTCGGGGTAGAGCACCCTTCTTTCAAGCATAAGGTTGATAACTGATCCCTGGAACTATATCACTGCCCAAGTGTTATGCCCAGGACACTGGCATTTGTGATCCTTGGCACTACAACAAAGTATGTCATCTCAGGTGTGCCAAAACCAGAGGTGTGTAAGCACCTCGACTAAAAGCATGTTATTGTTGGGGAGCACCATAGCTAAGTGTATGAGCATCTCAACCAATTATGAACAAAGTCTGTGCAAACACCCTATCTAAAGCAATCCCTGGACAGCACAGAGTGAAAGAAAGGGAAGTGGACTCTTTAGTCTAAGTTCACCAAAGTTAGCAAAGATGCGTTTTTGCTTCATGATTCTGAGAATGAAGGACATAATATGGAGTGGTAAGCAGTGGACTGTGCGAAATTTGCAAAGTTCATGGTAGTGATATCTAACAGGAATCATGGTTGTTCTTAGCAGACACGGTTGTCAACTAAGACGTAGTTGTCCATAGTTGAATCAAATTCATATCAAGTGGTAGTATGTGTGCACAGAGAGGACCAGAGTAGTAGTACAATGGCTAGGGTTCTTTGCTTGCATATGGCTGACCTGGGCTTTATCCCAGGCACCCCATAGGATACTCTAAGCCTTGAAAAGAGTGATCATCCCTGTGTACTGAACCGCTGGACATGGCAAGAGATGAGAGAGAGAGAGACAGAGAGAGAGAGAGAGAGAGAGAGAGAGAGAGAGAGAGAGAGAGAGAGAGAGAACAGAGACAGAGAGACAGAGAGTGTTGTGGAAGGACAGAAGAGAAGATATGGATAAGAAAGCATTTTCAAAATTAGTAACAGTGGAGGTAGCAATCTTAATTCAAATTGGGAAGTGATTTGGAAATGTTTCTTTGTCCAGCTGAAATCTGAGCCAGTTGGTGAGGAATTTGAGCTCCAGTTAAGAGCAGTGAAATATGCGTGCTCAATTTCCAAAAACCAGATGTATCCTGGTATCTCATCTGTCTATTCTACACATGCAATACATTTAGACAATTAAGCTTTATCAATTGCTTATCTTGGACGGTTTTCTGATTTGAGTTGGATAAAAATTGATGTTCAGGGAAGTTTTCACTAAATATCACATATTCTGCCTATTAAGTAATAAGTTCTAAAACAGAATACCAGATGAAAGGCATTTGAGAACCAGGATTCAAAATTGCTTTTCACTGCATGTATGTACAATTTCTTGATGGGGCAGAGCAATGTTTGACATCGCTTCCTGCGGTCTTTAAAATTTGCTTTTTTAGCCCATACAATCCTGATATTTATTATTTCATGTTTAGTTTGCCTTCAGTAATGAAAAAGATTGAAAGATAACAAGATGAATACTTGGGGGTTATAGAAAACCTGGCTTCATTTTTTAAGCCAGAAATAACTTGTAGTACACATTAGGAACTCTAAATAGTAGAGTTAATAAGGAGGAAATTAGTATAGGCTTGTAGTTTTGAACTACGTGACCACTGATATGAAAACAACATTGCCACCAACTGGTATTTTTTTTTATCATTAATTATCAGCCCTAGCTGACAGCTGATTGTGCAAATATAGACAGAGTAGAAAGAAGTCCAATTGGCAATTATATCTCAACAAATTATGCATGGCAATGAAGGAACAAAATAAATTTCAATTTTCCAGATGCTCAATCTTTTTAGTATATTTTAACAACAAAAGATAAAGCTGCTGGTTCCAAGCATAGCACGATTTTTGTGTGTGCAGTTTTCAATTTCTTTTTAAATAAAGCAGGTGGCAAAAAACATGAACTCTAGTCTAGACTGATATCCATAATGTTTTGACATCATTTGCATAAGTATTATTCCTTTCACATGATATATTTAAAATATTATTCTCTTTCTGTCATATAAGTTAGAGTATTTTTTTCAACTTCAAAAAAGAAGCATGGATAAAGTTAGGAATTCTTTTCAAAGCACATAACATAACAATTTTTTGATATCGGATTTGATATATTCCTTTGACTCCAAATCATTACCAAGTTTCTGAGCAATAAACACAAGCCAACATGGTTTGTGAACTACATCATTAAGAAACATCCCTATTTTACAAAATAAGGAGAACATAATGTATAGTGGAACTGAATATATTGGTAAATTAAGCATTGGTGACTGCCTCAACCCCCTTTGATAGAAGCTGCTAATTGGAGAATATACAGCTACAATGCTTTGAGGTTCTTAATTGTTTCCATGGTAATCATTTCTCAAAATATGTAAATGCACAGTGATTTTTATTAGAAAAGACATGAAAGGTTTTCGTGATTAGCATCCTCATCCTCCTCACCCTGACACATCACAGTCATGCCTGTCCACCCTCCTTCTCTTCCTTTTCCAACAGGGACACTAATATCTACTGCAGTGTCACTTCTGGTTTTAAAGTTCCTAATGATCACAGTTGAACAGCATTAATATCTATTAACAAAGAACACTGCTTATGCCACCCTGGGTTTAGAATCCAAAATATTCCATATACTCCCATCCAGATTTGTATAGTAACAAAGTGGAAATTAAGTAGATTGAGGCTAATATCTCTACAGAGGCCTAGATTTTCCTTCAGTCTAGACTACCCTGCCCATCTCCATAAACAATTCAGAATAGAAGCAGAGAATTATCCAGACAGAATAGAGCATCTTGGATCTTGGCTGGGACAAGGGACATAATTGTAATAGGTAGAAGGAGGGCCAGAAAGACAGAGTAGGACAGGGGTAAGGCCCTTGCCTCTTGTGTTGCCAATCCTGGTTTGATCCCTGACATCAAATATGATCCTCTGAACACTTTCAGAAGAGAACCCTGAGCACAGGGCCAGGAGTATTCTCTGAGTATCACTGAGTGTAGCCCAACATCACATTCAAAAACTATCTCAATAAACAGTTACTGAATACGTTCATATACAGAGCATTGTTCTCAAATGTAGAGGCAGACATTAATAAAATAGGGTGGAAAGATCTCAACCTCATGAGTATTTAGGCTAAAGAGAAAAATGAATCAATGATAAAGGTAGAGGGTAATATTTTTGGTAATGTTATAGGTTATAAAATTGTATGGGTAAATAGTATAAGGGATTAGGAATAAATGTGTGTTGAAGATTGAATCACGTTTGTATAGTTGCTGCCATATTATCTCCTTTGTATGCATAGTTTAACTGGCATTACTCTGGGCATCTCAATAATATATCTTAATTCCCTGTCCCCCTTACTGATCTTCAGACCTCCTTGGGATATCTGAAATCCACATATTCTGCCTATAGTTTTCTTTTCAAGCGTATACCAATTAATTCATAGTCTGCAACCTCAAATATCTGTCTTTTTGAACTCTCAAACTCTAGGTTATTACAAACCTAATCTCCAGGGGCTAGGAGCTGGGAAAATAGGGACAACCTTTAGGTCCCAGAGCTGCTGAAGTTATTCAAAGAAGCAATCTTCACCCCACCTTGCTCCTTCTTAATAAAGCCTGTTATCAACAATATGCCCTTTCCTCTGAATATTGATTCTTCGCGTCGCCCCCATGGTGTGGCATGTTCTCTTCGCCTGGGAATTCTTAGTAATAAGCTGCATTTTTGATAGTTGTCAATTCCTGAGTTGTTACTTAGCGTACCTCAAGTTTTCTAGAAACACATAGCTTTGAAAAATAATAAAAATGGGCTAGGTGACCAGAGTCGGTTTCAGTGTGAAAGTGGCATTTGACTAGATACTTCATGAAGGAGATCTGACTCCTATGGACAATCAGTGGATAAATTGTCTCAGAATGAGGGTCAGTTTTAGGACTTTAATGAGATTGAATAACAGGCCAGTGTGACGGGCAGAATGCAATAAGGATTGGGGATAAGTTAAGGGACTGGTCCTACAACTAGGGTTAGATTAGATGGAATCTAGTAGCTCTCTGAATAGACTTGACTGCTCCTGATGAGAAAAGAGTTTCTAAAAGTGAAATTTCAAAGTATCTCAGATGAGAGAAAGATCATCAACCCCAAGAGTTTGTAAATCAAACAACACAATGAAGAAAGGAAATTTCTCAGGAAACTGAACTTTCCTATAGGTACTTCACTTAATCACTTAATCACTTAACTTCCCGTTAGTCGTCAATTTGCTCGAGCGGGCGCCAGTAACGTCTCCATTTGTCCCCGTCGCGTGCTAGTGTAGCCCAATGGCATCTGTTTGCTCTGGGAACATGAAGAGCCTCAAACCGATCGTTCATGATCTTGACAAAGAAGTCTGACCATCTGGAAGGTGGGCGGCCACGCGGTCTTTTGACATCCCGTGGAATCCAGTCAGTAACAGCTCTAGTCCAGCGGTCATCTTTAAATCTCATTACGTGACCAGCCCATCTGATTTTTGACACCTTGGCAAATGAGACAGCGTCCCTGATTCTTGATCGTCGATGGATGTCGGAACTCCAGATTCTTTCTCTCATTTGAGTGAAACGTGATATTCCAAGCATAGCTCTTTCTATTCTTCTATTCTTTCTATTCTTCTTTCATAAGAATATAGGTACTTAGTTTAGAAAATGCTTCATTTAGTCAAACTCAAAGGGGAGACTATAACCTCCTCTTTACCTCATGAAGAGATGAGAGTGATGAGTCCAGTTGAAGAGTTGAGGTTAAATAAAATGTCAGCCCAAGGGAAAAGAAAGTGGGCAGTGGAAGAGGGCTCAGGACTAATCCCGAGAATAAAATAAAACACTGGGAAGTTAAATTTTTATTTAGTTTTATTTTTTATCAAGAGCATAATTAAATTAAAAATGTGTTTACTTTTAAATATAAAACATGCTCAAAGAAGCAGTTTGAAGGAGTTAAAGTTCATGATGCTGGTACAAAGTTTAAAGCAACACTCGTAGTGAAGAAGAAAAACTATGGGAGTTAATTTTAAAAAACTATTTATAATAGATGAAAATTTTTTGCTGTAGACAGAAAACTTCATGGCAAAAGACTGAGCCTGACTTATCCAATGAGCATTAATACATCAGAGTAGATAGAATGATAGTTGAAAGGGCAATAGTAGGATGTGTTAAGTCTAAATAGAAGGTAACATTTTTTAAAAATCAAGAGAAGCATGCAAAGGAGAAGGAAAGTTGGTGATGAGAGGGAAAGAAGTAGAGAAAAAAGTTAGAGTGGCAAATATACTGTGCAAACGGTCACCATCACGGTCCTCCTGTTGTTCATCGATTTGCTCGAGCGGGCCCAGTAACGTCTCCATCGTGAGACTTGTTGTTACTGTGTTTGGCATATCGAATATGCCACGGGTACCTTGCCAGGCTTTTGCCAGATACTCTCGGTAGCTTGCCGGGCTCTCCAAGAGAGGAGGAGGAATTGAACTCAGGTTGGCCATGTTGGCTGCGTGCAAGGCAAACGCCCTACTGCTGTGCTATTGCTCCAGCCCACTGTGCAAACATAAAAAAATTAATTAGAAAATGGGACTTTGGGGCTGGAGAGATAGCATAGCAGGTAGGGCGTTTGCCTTGCACACGGCCGACCGGGGTTCGATTCCCAGCATCCCATATGGTCCCCTGAGCACCGCCAGGTGTGATTCCTGAGTGCAGAGCCAGGAGTAACCCCTGTGCATCGCCGGGTGTGACCCAAAAGCAAGAAAGAAAGAAAGAAAGAAAGAAAGAAAGAAAGAAAGAAAGAAAGAAAGAAAGAAAGAAAGGCCTTTCGTGGGCGATGACTCAGGGTCCGGCTCCACCCACATCCTGTGGGACCCCGTGTGTCTCGTCACTGTGGGCCCAAACCTGACTGTCCAATGGCCTCTGGTCGATGGCGGCCACTGAGCTGCCAAGAGGGAGCAGGCAGAGGGAGAGCACCCTTTCCTCCCTGAGGTGGCCCGGCAACAGTAAATTACTGCATGGTCCGGACACACTTCTGCCAAAAGCCACTGGGTTTTAAGATTTGTTTCTGAGTCTCTGCGATCATGGCCTTTAAGCAGTTTGATTAAGGAGCCAGAGAGGCCGTTCATGGGCAGTGACCTGGGATCTTGTTGGGACGAGGAGGAAAGGGCCAGCTCCACTCCCATCCCATGAGGCCCTGTGTGTTTTGTCACTGTGGGCCCAAACACTGTCCAGTGGCCTCTGGAGGATGGCGGTCATAGGCCGCCAGGGGAAACAGGCCAAGGCACGAAACCTATTCCCACCTGGGGTAGCCCAGTGCTGGTAACCTACTGTAGGGACTAGACACATTTCTGCCAAAAGCCGCTGGGTTCTGTGATTTGTTTCTGAGTCTCTGGGATTATGGCCATTAAACGGCTTGATCAGGAGCCAGAGAGGCCACACCTCCAATTATATAGCTGAGCCAGAGGTGGTTTGTGGGTATGTCTCCCACATGCCTAACTTTTGGCCATTTACTTTCTTGGTAAACTTTGCCCCAAGTTTTTGGGGTCTGGCCAAAAGCACAGTCACAAGTACAGATTGACCTGCTGGTGGCACCATACCCCCTTAAGAAATATTTCTTGACTGTGCCTAAGATATTAAATGATGGTGATTTGTTCCACAGTGCTGCTCAATGGAATATTGCAGTTCAAGAAAATCAGAGAGGAAAAAGCCCAACCCCAAATAATTGGTTATATTTTAAGGCTTAGCATAAATATGTATGCCATAAACCTGAGGTGCCAATAGATTGAAGCATTAGTAACCACCTATATTTTTTGAGCTAATAATAAAAACTATTTAAAAATAAAATCTTGAACATTTTATTCACCTAAAATGTGTGATGCTGTGGAATGCAGGAGTCATCTTACGTTCAATTATAATGCCAACCGCCAATGTCGCCAGTCTCCCTCCCACCACCTCAACCTAACTGTATGGCAGGCACTTTTCTTCTCTCTCTCTCTCTCTCCCTCTCTGTGTGTGTCTGTGTGTGACTTTGTATCTCTCTCTCTCTCTCTCTCTCTCTCTCTTTCTCTCTCTCTCTTTCTCTGACTCTAAGGAAACAGTTGCATTCAAGAAATATTTCCCAGTCCAAGGCCCAGAGGATTGTTCCAAGGTTGGGAGCTTGCCACAAGTGTGTGTGTGTGTGTTTGTGTGTGTGTGTGTGTTTGTGTGTGTGTGCTACAGGTTGGGTGGTGTAGAGGGCAGATAAGTTAGAGAAGTGGCCACTACGACAATATTTGGAAATGATCACTCTGGACAATAACTGAGTGCTGATAGGAGGTAAAGGGATATACATGATCATCGATTTGCTCGAGCGGGCCCAGTAACGTCTCCATTGGAGACTTTGTTGTTACTGTGTTTGGCATATCGAATACATCACGGGGAGCTTGCCAGGTTCTGCCGTGCGGGCGCGATACTCTTGGTAGCTTGCCGGGCTCTCTGAGAGGGGCGGAGGAATCGAACTCGGGTCAGCCATGTTGGCTGCGTGCAAGGCAAACGCCTATCTTTATTGCAACCCATAATGCCCAAGAGGAGAGAGAGAGAGAGAGAGAGAGAGAGAGAGAGAGAGAGAGAGAGAGAGAGACAGAGACAGAGACAGAGACAGAGAGACAGAGAGGAGAAAGAGGGGAGAGAGACAGAGAAAGTGAGAGAGACAGGGAGAGAGAGAGAGAGAGAGAGAGAGAAGGAAAGTGTCTGCCATAGAGTCAGTCAGGGGGGAGGTGTGGGAGGGAAACTGGGGATACTGGTGGTTAGAAATGTACACTGATGAAGCTAAGGGTGTTGGAACATTGTAAGACTGTAACTGGATCAGGAAAAACGTTGTAACGGTGTATCTTGCAGTGATTCAATTAAAAAAATTTCCCTACCAGAAATTTCAGGGAGGCAGATTTATGCCGCCCCTACTAGTTGACTGAATGTTGACTTTTAAATGACACGGGGGAAAAGCACCATTTATAAAAGTCATATCACTTCGCATACACCATGCTGATTTTTTCTGACCTTACTTCGGCGTCCACCGCCTCCCCACTCCTGAGGAAACGTGTTCTGCCCGAATCTAGGCAGGCGGAGTTTAGGGGAGAGTGTGAGAGGGAGGAGAGATAAAGCTGCAGCTGTCTTCTTCGTCTCTGAATTCCTGCAGGAATAAGTTCATCTCATCTCCCTGTGTCACTTTAGTCTGAGATGGAAGGTGTTCGTATGGGGCTGACAATTTCATGTCCCAGTAGGTAGAGGAAATGACCATAGAAAAAAGTTTCTATTCGACCAAGGAGGAGGAATTGGTTGGTGAAGTGGATGTGACAGAAACCTGGGAAGAAAATGACCCTTCTGTGTACATAGATATGCTATATATGCTGGTCTCATTCCTACGACAATCAATTTCAAGCTGTTCATCTCCGCACCCCCAAAAGCACATTGGGTGTTTGTCAGGTCATATTTCCTGATTTGAGTTTCAGAAGCCTTGATCTCAAACTGTGTTGTTCGTTTCCTTTCTCAGTGGATTGGGCCAGCTTCTTATACTCAAGAGCCTAAGGCAGTGACTATCACAGAATAAATTTGTTCCGGTAAACAGGTAATGAAAATTCACAACTTGGAAAGGGTCTGGCTTGTGATTATGAAGATGTCAGTCTTTCCTCTTTCCTCCTGTCTGACAAGTGCCTTATAAAAGACTGAAGTCTCCACCTAACTTTTCATCCCCTTTATATTTCAGACTAAAACCTAATGCAAACAAATATTTGCAACATATGGTAGCACTGTAGCACTGTCTTCCCGTTGTTCATCAATTTGCTCGAGCAGGCACCAGTAACATCTCCATTGTTAGACTTGTTGTTACTGTGTTTGGCATGTCGAATATGTCAGGGGAAGCTTGCCAGGCTTTGCTGTGTGGGCGAGATACTCTCAATAGCTTGCTATGCTCTCCTTCTTAATTAATTTTCAAACAATTCTACACAATGAAAATCTATTTCCATATTACAAAAATAGAAGGAAAGACAGTAAAGCAAAGATAGGACTAGGAACTAAGACTTTTTGACTTTGAAGCACAGACTTCAATGTAGCAAAGTGCTGAGCTAATTGGCCTACAAGGATATAGAAGCAATTCTCATTTCAAACTCACTGAGGCTCTACAGACTAATTAGGGAGAATCACCAGCTATTCCTAACTTAAACTCAAAGATCCTATAAAGCATCTAATCTAAGGTGTTTTCTGCACACATAAGGAAATCGAAGTGTGAATTCACACAGTGCCTTAATCACACACTGAAGAGTCAGATACGTCTTGGAAAGGGGCCTCCTCATTTCAGAGGACCTTCTTGTTTTTTTCTTTTTAAATGTCATTTAGACCTCTCTCATTTGCCAGGGACAAGAAGTATGGCAGAATGTAAAGATGATGACCCCTCCCTATCACCTTACCCTTTAGTTGTCAAACGAAAATATTTTGCTTTGTTTTTGTTTGTTTCAGGGTCACACCCAGAGGATGCTAAGGAGTTACTCCTGGATCTGTAGTCAGAAAATACTCCTGGTGGCTCGAGGAATTAAATTCAGGTCCACCATGTGCAAGGCAAGTGACCTATCCACTTTATTATTGCTCCACCCTAGCAAGTAAAAATATTACTTTATCCTAACATCCATGCAAGACTAGAAGAAGAGAATAGGGACTCATACCAATAAAAACATATTACAGAATTCCTGTCTCCTACTGAGCATAACTCCACCTGATATAGTTAGGCCAACAAGAATTCTGAATCGGGAAGATGCCAAGTTTTTCCATGCCCATACGCATTATTTTTGAGTGCTCTCCCCTTTCAAATCGCCAGCCAACACTTTGCAAAACTTGTAGTCCTGGGAGGATTTACCCCTCTCTGGCCCCTTCCAGGTATGAAAATCTGCATGTCTGTTCAGTCTTCCACCTGGGGTGGAATTTTTTCTGCTTCTTCTGCCAGTATAAGAGTTCATCCAGAAAAGAAATAGCATCCTGTTTATCTTTGCAACCCAGCACTTGGCATTAAGTAGAAAAAATAAGCTCTTGTCAAATGCATGTGAGTGAATGGTTGATGAATGACCATGACAAGTCATTTAAGTGTCATTATATTGTCATTATATTGTCAAAATCATTATACTGACTCTCTTAGAAAACTGCCTGAACAGTGGCTCTAAATCCCTTCTTAGAAATTGACCAAATTCCCAATGTATACAACTATTCCTGTGTGGATCCCAAGTCACTAAAGGTTATCTCCTGAGGGGACTGTGATACTCAATTCCCTACACAAAATTGTCTTAAACTAAAGGGTCACACACTCACAACAGAAACTCTGGGATCACTACAACATGATTGAAATAACCCTTTCTTGGGTCATATACTTCTCAAGTCATTGTTTCCAAATCTGGTGAAGGCATCGGTGCTCTGATACTGATTGTAGATGCTTCCTGGACCAAGTTATGTCATTTAGGAACAATCACTTCCAAGTTTGTTGAAATGAAAACAGACTTGATGCTATTTCTATCAGCAGCATACCATAGTTCATTCTTGTTTGGCAGAGTAAATTTATTTGTTTTTAACTTTTTAATTGAATCACTGAGACCCTTACAAAGCTATTCATGATTGGATTTCAGTCATAGTGTATTCCAGCACCCATCCCTCCACCAGTGTACATTTCCCAGTACCAGTGTCCCCAGGTTCCCTCCCATAACTCCCACCCCCCACCCCTGCCTGCCTCTATGTCAGGTGCTTTTCTTTACTGTCTCTCTTTTCTCAGAGTGAATTTAAGCCTTCTGACTCTTTGAATTGGTTTGCTAAATTAAGGAATTAATTCATTAAATTTCAATCTTGGACTCCCATAGTTGGCACTTGTCTTTAGGAGATTGGTTCCTTGTTAGCAGGACACAGATGCCTTTTACTGCTTTACATCTATGTGAATAATTTCCATTTGTGATTGGAAATAAATCCCACCATTCTTATAACCCTACTATTTTTGATGAGAGCAGGCATGTCCAGGGTGCTATGGCCATAGACAAGCCTACTATTTTTGTTTGTATGTTTCTAGAAGATTGCCTAGTGCTATAATATTATGATTAGCTTCAAGACAGTAAACAGAGTTGTGTAACTTATGTTTATACTTTCCCGCTTGGAAAATTTCTGATGAAACAGTGAAGAGAGAAAGAATAGAAAGTCTCACACTTAGATGAGCCATGGGGCAGAAGGCGCACTAATCACTTTTGCCCAACCTTGCAAATCAGACACGGTCATGTAGCTACAACCAATCACAAAAGAACAGATCAATGCTCCTGTATATCTCTTCATATTACTGAAGAACTAATCCTCAAAGACTGAACATGTAGCTTTAATTTTTTTCTTTTAAGGCTTATGAATATGATGATAGCATAAATGTCAGATCTATAATTTTGGAAGAATTTTGTGATTACTTTTGGTGTTAGAGATTGTTTAATACTTCCTTTTCCCACATCTATTAGGCTACCTAATATAAGTAAATGACCAAACAAGATGGCTTCTCAGTATCGGGTTTGCAACCATAATGCCCAAAAGGAAAGAAAGGGAGAGAGAGAGAAACAGAGAGAGAGAGACAGAGAAAGAGAGAGAGACAGAGATAGAGACAGATGAGATGGAGACAGAGAGACAAAGAAAAATTGCCTGTCTGCCATAGGGAGGCTAAGTGGGGAGCTGGAGTTGGCAGGAGGGATACGGGGAATATTTGTGGTGGGAAATGTACACTTATGGAGGAATGGGTGTTGAAACACTGTATGACTGAAATCTGATCATAAAAGCTTTGTAAGTGTATCTCATAGTGATTCAAAACAACAACAACAACAATAATAATAATGATAATAATACAACTTCATCCTTCAAAAAAAGATAAATAACAAAACCAAAGTTGTTAGATCATAAGTTTATCCCAAGTAGAAGCTTATCTCTTCTTAAGTCTTTGCTTAGTATTTTTGACTCCTAATTTTAGTTTAATGTTTATAAAAAATGTAATTTAGGAGGTAACTTTGTCAGACTGCAATGAGAAAACAACTGAAATTCTTTAGCTCAGTAAGTAGAAATATCAATCGTTTTTCTTAACAACTTTAAGCATGCTGGGACAAGGTGATTCTTGTAGTAGAATATTTGAGAAAGCACCTATTTTATCTTTTGTTGGAAAACCAATCCTTTAAGCAAGATCAACTGTTGTTTGTTGACTTGATTCTTGATTTATAAAATCAGCAGAACATGCTTTTATTTACATTCTATTTAGTTGACATTTAGATGTGGTATTGGATGATATATATATATATATATATATATATATATATATATATATATATAACAATACCCCTCTGTAAGATGAAAAGAGATGAAAACTGGAAGTCAAATAACTTGGACTGAATTTATTTTCAAGACAATTGGCAGAATGATATTTAGTCATATCACATGAAAAGGATTATCTAGCTTTTACAAGGAATGATTAAGCAACAGACTCTCAAATGAAGGTCAGAATTGGAAATTGGAGGTGGAAGGAAATCTGGAGATGAGTAAACATAGACCCCATCATCATGAATGTCTCTCCATATACCGTACACGAGCACTTGGTCAGAACCAACGGAGGTGCATATTAAGTTCACATGAGACCTACTGAATTACAGTATACACAATCACCATGCTCTCAACCATTTGAAAAAATAAAATTTGATTCTCTTCTACATGTCAGCTCTTCAAATACTAGTGACTGATACTGTGTTGCTGCTGAAATTTTTCTTGCTAAATAACTTGTGTCCAGATAAGAGCTACAAAACAGATAACAAATGCGTAAATGGCCATTATTTCTTAAATCAGATATAAAATGAAAGAAACAGATGGGTATAGGAACAGTTATTAGGTACAATGTGTCAGCAATTGTTTCTAAGTAGACTAAAGATAAAAGGCATTAAATTAGAGACTTCACTTGAGACATGTCACAGGGGGTCCGAAGGACAGGAAGTCCATGCTGAACAAGCTGTGGTAGAAAGGGCAGCTGGGTGGTGATGGAGGTGATATTGATACAGTTTTCTGCAGACTCACTTCTTCTTTCATCTCTTCCTTCCTTCTGTTTTTACTTGCTTATGTTTTAAATAATTTAAGTGTTTCAAATGTGCATAGGAACAAATCAAACAATATGGAATAGTTTTGATGAAAAAATGTAACCTTCCTTTATGCACATGGTATCCAATAAGGCCACATTCTGTTATGCAATGGTATTTTATGTTGTTCCTGGCACTCCCTCAACCTCCTCCAAGTCTGTTTTCCTGTGTGTGTTGGGGTTGGGGTTGGGGGGAGTTCATCCTTTCTAGCTCCCTTTACAAAACCGGTGACTCGCAAGTTGCTGATGACATAGTTACAAAAAAGAACTGGCTAGCTCAGGTGGGCTGTCTCAGCTCTTCTTTCCATTATGACACATCCCCCCCGTTTTTTGGCTTTTTGGGCCATACCCCATGATGCTCAGAAGTTACTCCTGCCTCTGCACTCAAGAATTACTCCTGACAGTGCTCAGGGGACCATATGGGATGCTGGGGATTGAACCCGGGTCGGCCATATGCAAGGAAAATACCCTCCCTGCTGCTGTACTGTCACTCCGGCCCCTGCCTCTGTTCTTGATGAGGACAGATCCATCCACCCAGATGAACTGTGTGGGCTGTGAGACAGGATCCAAGGACTCAAAAGTCTCACATAGAATGGACCTAGCTTTGACTATCTTAGGAAAGTTCAAAATCAGATTTTTGGCAGGAAAAGGATGGTCTGGGGTTCATCTCAGTCTATCCATAGTTATGCTCCTAACCTGGAAAAAATTTCTTAGAGTACTTTCTTGGGTACCTACTTCTTATGGCACACCCCCACAAAGTTTCCCATATTGGACCCATGTTGTGTTTGCATTCATCTTTGGCGTTTTTAACATTTCAGGACATACCTCAGCAACAACTATCACACAACTTAAGACAAAGCTCAGGGGCCACAGCAGCTTGGAGCAGAAAAGTGAAAGGACTATGTGTTAATCCAGGCAATCATTTCTGCCCAGAGGGGAAAGGGTGTTGCTCCCTTCCGCCCTCCTCCCTCTGGAAAGAAAGATGGTGGCCACATGGGAGCCTTGTGGACAGCAGGTATGAGCCGGGGGTGTGGGGGCGACTAAAACCTCATGGGAAGAGGGGCGTTCTGGTCCGTCCTTCACGCCCTACCGAGGTCACCAGTTGCCCCCCACGAGCGGCTCCCCAGCATGGCCACAGTCCCAGAAGCACAAGGACTTAATGCAGAACCCAGCAGCTTGGAGCAGAAAAGTGAACGGACTATGCATTGATCCAGCCCATCAAGTCTGCCGGAGGGGAAAGGGTGTTGCCCCATTCGCCCTCTCCTCTCTGGAAAGAAAGATGGCGGCCACATGGGAGCCTTGTGGACAGCAGGTATGAGCCGGGAGTGTGGGGGCGACTAAAACCTCATGGGAAGGGGGGCGTTCCGGTCCGTCCTCCACGCCCTACCGAGGTCACCAGTTGCCCCCCACGAGCGGCTCTCCAGCACGGCCACAGCCCCAGAAGCACAAGGGCTTAATGCAGAACCCAGCAGCTTGGAGCAGAAAAGTGAAAGGACTATGCGTTAATCCAGGCAATCATTTCTGCCCAGAGGGGAAAGGGTGTTGCTCCCTTCCACCCTCCTCCCTCTGGAAAGAAAGATGGCGGCCACATGGGAGCCTTGTGGACAGCAGGTATGAGCCGGGGGTGTGGGGGCGACTAAAACCTCATGGGAAGGGGGGCGTTCTGGTCCGTCCTTCACGCCCTACCGAGGTCACCAGTTGCCCCCCACGAGCGGCTCTCCAGCACAGCCACGGCCCCAGAAGCACAAGGACTTAATGCAGAACCCAGCAGCTTGGAGCAGAAAAGTGAACGGACTATGCATTGATCCAGGCCATCAAGTCTGCCGGAGGGGAAAGGGTGTTGCCCCATTCGCCCTCTCCTCTCTGGAAAGAAAGATGGCGGCCACATGGGAGCCTTGTGGACAGCAGGTATGAGCCGGGAGTGTGGGGGCGACTAAAACCTCATGGGAAGGGGGGCGTTCCGGTCCGTCCTTCACGCCCTACCGAGGTCACCAGTTGCCCCCCACGAGCGGCTCTCCAGCACGGCCACAGCCCCAGAAGCACAAGGGCTTAATGCAGAACCCAGCAGCTTGGAGCAGAAAAGTGAAAGGACTATGCGTTAATCCAGGCAATCATTTCTGCCCAGAGGGGAAAGGGTGTTGCTCCCTTCCACCCTCCTCCCTCTGGAAAGAAAGATGGCGGCCACATGGGAGCCTTGTGGACAGCAGGTATGAGCCGGGGGTGTGGGGGCGACTAAAACCTCATGGGAAGGGGGGCGTTCTGGTCCGTCCTTCACGCCCTACCGAGGTCACCAGTTGCCCCCCGCGAGCGGCTCTCCAGCACGGCCACGGCCCCAGAAGCACAAGGACTTAATGCAGAACCCAGCAGCTTGGAGCAGAAAAGTGAACGGACTATGCATTGATCCAGGCCATCAAGTCTGCCGGAGGGGAAAGGATGTTGCCCCATTCGCCCTCTCCTCTCTGGAAAGAAAGATGGCGGCCACATGGGAGCCTTGTTGACAGCAGGTATGAGCCGGGAGTGTGGGGGCGACTAAAACCTCATGGGAAGGGGGGCGTTTCGCTCCGCCCTTCACGCCCTACCGAGGCCACCGGTTGCCCCCCGCGAGCGGCTCTCCAGCACGGCCAGGACTCCAGAACACAGAAACCAATTTCTTAACTATCTGACTTTCAGTAGAAATACTTCCAGGGTCAATAGGTAAAAGAGCAGAAATCCAAAACCAACATTTAATTCTTGAACCCAGCCGTAGAAAGCAAATCACTTCACAATGCTTTTTCAGCATGTCTGATTTGGGGGGGGGGGGGTGTAAACTCTAAATAATAGTGGTGAATCTTTTATTGAAACAATGAATCTAATCAAAGCAGATAGAGTGTTAACTAGAATTCATCTGCCTCACAGGGACGGGGAGGGGTGGGGGGTGGGGTTTTATTGGGGTTCTTCATGGTAAAAAATAAGTATTGGTAAAGGGAAATGTGTTTGATGTTTGCATGACTGAGACATAAACCTGAAAGCTTTGTAACCTTTCCCACAGTGATTCAATAAATAAATTGAAAAAAAAAAAAAAAGCTCAGGGGTCAGAGATTTCTTAGCAGGGGCTAAGGTGCATGGTTTTGTATTTCCATTTCTGCTACCACATAGTCTTGGGTAGTCCCCAGACACCCTGGGTCCTGAGAAGTACAGCGTCCTTGGATCAGTAATTAAACTTCAGGCTTGGTTGATAGAAAGGGACACTGCTTGGGAGACCACCCTCACCAAAAAAGGTAGAAGCCTTGGACAAACTAGTGGTATAGAGATGTGGAACCACATAATCAACAAAACTGAAACTATAATATCTAAACTACAGCCACCAAATGTTAAAATGCACCTGTCAAGAAGTAAGACTGGGGTGGGAGGAAATCTCAGGGCACTTAAAGGAAATTTGACATTGGTGGTGGGATTAATATTGGAAAACGTTCTGCTTAAAACTCAACTATGAATAACTTTGTAAAGTAAGGTATCGCGATAACTTTTTTCAAAGAAAGATCTATTACCTAGAAAATATACACAGCTCCTGAGATAGCATAGCAGGTGGGCAGATTCTTACAAAGCTGTTCATGATTAGGTTTCAGTCACATAGTGTTCCACCTCCCATGGACATTTCCCAGCGCCAGCACTCACCTCTCTCTCTCTCTCTCTCTCTCTCTCTCTCTCTCTCTCTCTCTCTCTCTCCTCCTCTCTCTGTACCCCACTCCTTTGGGGTATTGTGGTTTGCAATACAAATACTGAAAGGTCGTCATATATAAATACTGAAAGGTCGTTGTATATATCTCTTTACATACTTTTAACACGCAGTTCTTGTCCAGCATGATCGTTCCCAGCTATTATTGTCATACTGGCCCCTTTTCTATCTTATCTACCCTTTATTCCACGCATACTTGTGGTGATTCCAACGGTTGACCAGTCCTCCTAGACCCTGTTTTTCCGCACCTTGGATATTAGTTATCTACTCTATATATTTTTTATAAACCACAAGTAAATGTAGTCATTCTCTATCTGCCCCTTTCCTTCTGATTGATTTCACTCAGCCTGGTACTTTCCATGTCCAACAATTTATAGGCAAATTTCATGAGTTCATTTTTCCTAACAACTGCATAGTATTCCATTGTGTAGATCAAACAAAAAATCTTGACCCCTAGTTAACACCACAACTAAACACACAAGAATCACAACACCATAGCCAAATATGTGTGCAACTAGAGTTACTGCAACAGTGTCATCAGAGAGAAGAGAAATAGGAAGATGAAAGTAAAGCAACCTCAACAAGTTTTATATATATATATATATATATATATATTACATATATATATCACAAGTGTATCACAGGAACGAGAAAACAAGAGATCCAACGCTCTGTTGTCTGCCAATCACAGCTAACAGCTATGTGGCAAGTGGGGTGCCCCACCATTTAGATAGTTGGTAGTTTAGTTATTAGCGATGGATGTCGTTAGAGGAGAGGCTTAGTAATCAAAAACTTATTGTCTGGCACTTACTGTATAATTCAAAGTCTGTCAGGCTGTCACTTGTAGACTCTAAGCAGTTCTCTGGATGTGCAGTGCTGGGGCAAAGCTTTGCTTTGAGTTGCTGAAAGTCATACTGGAGTAGTGTGCCTTTCCCAAGTAATCACTCTAACTTTGCTGAGAAGTGTTCCCAGGTTTTCCTGAAGGCCAGCTTGGCCACCAAGCTGTGTGCACCTTGTCCCAAATCATGCAGAAGCTATATTTTACATCCTGAAAGTCTAAGCAGAATCCCTCTCCTCTCACCATTTCATTACAGTCTTCTCCCAAACTCAAAGATGCTCAGAAAACATTTAAGGAGATGCTAACACTTCTGGTTGTAAGCACACCAAGCTGTGATGTTCCTGATAGGTGGCAACTTCAAACCAACTTCTTTGGTGCCAGCTCCACCTTGCGAACAGAAGTATAAGTGGGACAAGTTCTTCCCAGGTACTTTTGCTAATTGGAGGACAGTTTTGTAGGAGAGAATGGTGATGCCAGCCGAGTGAGTGCAATGGTTCCATTACTGGACCCTCCAATTCTCCTGCCAATTTCAGCTCTATCTATCCTGTTGGTGTTCCCTAAGAACTATCCAAGAGGTGCTGGAAGCTTCAGACAGGTAACTCCTCTGTTCTTTAGAAATTCTGCTCTGATGGGTGTTTATTTTGCAGCAACAAACCTCATCCTTTTTGCTTTCTTTCTACCTCCAAAATTCTTCAGAAACCCCTTGCTCATTAGTGATTTCATGTCTATACACTAATCCTAAATTTCTTTTCATATAATTGAAAGGAACGGAAAAAGAATTATAAATTCATATCGGAATAGGTTTAAATACTAAAATTATCTTCCTAAGATTTTTTCTTTATTGAATCACCATGAGATATATAGCTAGATTTTTTAAAAATTGAATCTCAATGAGTTCCTGAGATATTTTGAAGATGATTTTGGATATTTTGAAGATGATCTTGATCAAACTGTAAAACAATTGATAACCTGACAAATCATGTTACTCACAAATCACTTCTTTAATTTTTTTTAAATCCCGCGCTAAAATCCTGAAAAATATTCTATCTTTGGACAATAAATTTTCTCCTAGTCTTTGTTCTCTTGTTACTCTAAACAGCTGCTGTAGCCAGATTTTGAAAAGAAGAAAAGATTCTGTTTTTATATCATCAAATCTTTTTCAAATATCCACATATGAATTCCTTGAATGCTAGACAAATCACACCTAAATTTTATTGTAGACTCAAAATGAGCTGCAAATTGACATTTACAAGTGATGTTTCAATCCCAGTCACTATCCTACTAGATTTTACAAAAACATACACCTGCATAAAAATACTCAGAAAGCAGATGCTGCTATAGCAACTAAGTACCCCTTTCAACACAGGCTGCCTAAGGAATGGGAAAAACCAATCACTCTCTTGGTAGTTTCTGACTGTATCCAAGATGAAATTCTTTTTCAAAGGATGTTTCTCCTTAGTCTTACATATCTAGAATGCTATATCATGTTTTCAACAAACACCTTCTCAGAACAGCTGTAATTTTTGGCAGTGGTGCTACTTTTGACCTTTCATAATCAAGTTCTTATTTCAGGTTGTTCCTATGAGCCAAATGCTTAAGTCATATGATGTGAATCATGGAGGAAGGCCAGAAATAAGACCATTATTAAGAATGATACCAATTAGTATTTATTGAGAGCCCAATAATTGTCAAACTGCTAAGCTCTTCACATAAATTTTCTGACAGTATCTTTGTAAAAAAAACTTCACCGGTCAGATGACAAGAAAGGAAAGGGAAGGAATGGGGGAAGGAGGGAGAGAGGGATAGAATGAGGAAAGGAGGGAAAGCAGAGTAAGAAAGGGAGTAAGAGAAATGAAGTAAGGGACTAAAAAGAAAGGAAGACCCTAAAGTCCTTTAGCCGAAGCTCTCATATCATTGGGTATAAACCTCCATCACCATGACACAAATCTCACTTCCAAATATTCCAACATAGGAATGAATCTGTCTGTAAAGCTCAGAAATCAGAGAGTTTGGAGAAGATGCTCCTCTGGCAGTTAAAGAAGCTAGTTTTTCCAACTTTGTACATCTATTAGATTTGGGACCTACCCAGATATCTATGTATTCTGTCATATATGTGTATTTTATTGACATAAGATTTGTGTGCAAATATATGTAATATAATGCTGAAAGAAATAGATTAATTCATCATTCAAATTTCTATGGAAAAAAAAAGACCAAAACAGGGGCCAGGCCAACTTGGTCAATGGTTGGAAGCTTGCGACAAGAGTGTTTGGGGGGTGGTCGATAAGCAGTTAGGGTAGAGATATGACAATAATAGTTGTAAGTGATCGTTTTGCACAGGAGCTGAGTGTTAAAAGTAGATAAAGAATATACCTGATAACCTTTCAGTGTCAGTGTTGCAAACTGTAAGGCCCAAAAAGAAAGAGAGTGTGAGAAAGAGAGGGAAAGAGAAAGAGAGAGAGAGAGAAAGTGTGTTTATGTGCTTATGTATGTGTGTGTGAGAGAGTGAGAGTGTGAGAGACAGAGACAGAGATAGTGAGAGACAAAGAGACATGCATAAGTCATGAAGAGAACTGGAACTGGAGACATTGGTGGTGGGAGTTGTATACTGTAGAAGGTTTGGGCCTCACAACTTTTGTTTCACTGTAACCCAATCACAAACAACTTAGCAACAGTGTGTCTCACAGTGACTCCATAACTCTTGAGATGTGCTTTATTTCTGCAGTGGTTCTCAAATCTGAAGACAGATTTTGACACCACTCAGGAAACTTTACTAAAATATTAATGCCAGGCCCTCAACCCTAGAGCCTCAAGTTTTGCAATGCATTAAAATCATTTTGGGGGATTTAAAAGCAACTGATGCCAGAGCTGCATCCCATGCAGACTAAAAATAGGCCAGGATAGAGTTCTTCCCTAGAGAGATTAGTGGGGGACAAAAGACTGACAGAACTTGCTGACTAATCAGACATAGATTATGAAAGAGAAATCGAAGAAGGTGTTTACATTTCCAACTGGGAAGACTGGGATAAGTGTGATAGCTAGCAATCCTTTTCCCAGAATTCATTCTGACTTTATCCATGTTTACGGAGCCTACAGCAGTCATAGGGAACCTTTGAATAAATGTTGATAGGGAAAATCCTGAAATCCTAAGCTTTAAAAGAAATCCCCCAAACATGCAGAAGCATCCATTTTCTATGGAAACATCCATCCATCCATCCATCCATCTACTTCCTTTGCAAAGCATTTAACGACTTCAGAACCATCTGAGTTGTAGCAGAGAGCTAGCACCATGTCATCCTGTTATACTGCTTTCTAATCACATCTCCATACATGTCTCCACCATTAGACTCTGAGTTAATGAAGTGGCACAGAGCCTTTGCACCTCTAGAACTCCTCGAAAGCACAGTAGATATTTCTTGGTGCTGTTTGAATGAAGGCCAGAATAGTCAGTGATTATATGTTGTTTACACCAAAGGATAACAAATTTTCCTCAACATAACCACCGCCAAAATATTTTTTCCCTAAATTGGGTTTTTCTTATTATCCACAACTACGCACAAAGCTTACAGGCAGCCACTGCCAATTAATGCCAAACACATTCATTGGTCTAGGGGGATATTATTTCTGATTAAGAATTAACACACTTTGGCACGAAGCTGTCAGTGTCAATCGGTTTAAATCAAACTGAAATGTCAAACCACTTAGCATATGGCTTATCCATATCTAATGTTTGAAGCAAGGTTGAAGCTCTCCTGAAGAGGAAATTCTCTGTGTACACAGAGTTGCTAGTATCTTTAAAGGGCCAGACCCCATCTTAAAACAAGTGTCAATCCTTCTAGGTATATTTTAAACTCTATCCTTTCCCAAGTATGCAAATATAAATTAGAAAGGAGCAGTGGGGAGTATTTCTGGCCTATCACATCCAGAGGCTGCAAGCCTGCTACAAGGGAAACATCCTGTAAAACCTGGTTCATCAAGAAGATGCAGTTATTGCTAGATCAAAGACATCGACTCAGTCTACCACTGCAGGTCCTATGAGCAATCAAGAAACAACTAGTTTTAAAATACAGTAAGAGCACTAACAGACACGTCTTATAAATTTGATAATAAAAGAGGGAATTTGAATACTGATTGGTGAGAAAATTATTATTATTGCCTATGTAAACAGGTTAATGAAAATAAGCTTCACAGCTGTTTGTTTTTGTTTTTTTTTAATATAACCAAAGTTCACCCCAGTCATTCTGAATTGTCCTTCTGGAGTTGGGTTTACAGACAAACAACTTATAAAGAGTCTTTCAGAAACTGTATATTCATAAGTAAAAGCCCCGTTATATTAGGAAAACAGGAAAAAAATCTTAACTCATTGCAAAAAATTACAATAGCTAAAAATTATTGAGGGCTTAATACATGCCAAAAAATGCTATACCTTGTTTTCATTTGTTCGTTTTGAGGTCACCATGGTGTTCAGGGGCTACACTGAACAATTTGTGGGGAGTTAACTTATTCATTACACATAAAAGCTCACCAGTTGCATCTCTCCTTATTCCCATTTTACAGCGGAGGGAGTTTAAGCGGTTACTAAAGTCACAGCTAAAAGGTGATGGGGATGATTTCCAGTAAAACAGAGAAACAGTTTCAATACTACATTAATAGTTCAAACTAGTTTAATAACTAACAACCAGGGCACAGAGAAGAACCAAGCAGGAAAAGTGACCATTGGTAATGAAACCAATGTATGTGTGGAATGTGTTCCTGGTGGCTAGCACTACTTCAAGAATCATCACACAATGGCCTGACCAAAGCGTGTCAAAGCTTCCATGGACAGAATGCTCTGCTGATGTTCCAGTGGAGGAATGTAGGCAAAACTCCTGAAAATGGATGCTCTCTATCCATTTTATAAAGAAGAAAACAGATGATGGAGACATGGCCCAGGGACTAAGTCACTTACTTGCCTTCAGACCTAGATTCAATCCACGCAAGCAAAATCCAAAGAAGAAAAAGATAAATAATCAGCGTAAAGCAATAGGATGGAGTATATGAATCACTGTAAGTTGGCAGGGTCAGAGATGTCTCTGAAAGAGTCTATTTCATCTAGCCAAGATAAGTACCAGGAGGTTTACTCCATGGTTTGGAGGCCAGTCACACATGCTAGGGGAAAAGGCAGCTCAGATAAAGAAGGGAGCACCAAATAGAGGGTATTGGAGGATCCTCCCAGGATGGGAGAAGCATGCTGAAAGTAGACTATAGACCGAACATGATTGCCACTCAGTGCCTCTTTTGCAAACCACAGTACCCAAAGGGAGAAAGAGGACAAAAGGGAATGCCCTGTCACCGAGGCAGGGTGGGATGGGGGAGATGGGATGTGGGAGGGATACTTGGATTCGTGGTGATGCAAAATGGGCACTGGTGGAGGGATGGGTACTTAATCATTGCATAATTGAAACCCAAGCACAAAAATCTGTAAGTCTACAACTGTACCTCTTGGTTTATCACTAATAAAAATTTTTTTAAAAAAGTCTATTTCATCTAAGATGTGTGTAAACATGAAGAGGCAATAACCAAATCTAAGAAAAGAGAAAGTCATCCTAAGAAACAGTAGATGCGAAATGTCTGGGCCGAGGAGAGTTTCAAATTGAAGAAACAGAAATAATGTGTGTGTTGGGGGGAAGGGGAGGTTGGAGTGGGAGCAATTCCACTGGGAATTTCCCTGCAGTTGTGTCAAATATATCATGTTATTTGTGGATAACAAACACCACTTCAGTGTTCTATGTTCCCATTCACTGGAATGAAAGATTCCTTATTGATTCTAGGCCTCTTTCATGACCTCCACTAAATTCTCACAGCTTTCTGTAAACATACCTTGCATGATTCTAAAATTTATTCCCAGACATAAAATATTGTTTTATCATTTTTATATATGGGGGTTTCTACTTTTAACCTACTAATATTGTTTTTCCTGAGTATGTCAAGAGGTAGTAAGAATACTATGACAAGCTTGGTGGAAAATTCTAATCCTCAAATGATGCCTCTATAATGATTGTGATTCTCTTTTCTTCCTTCATCAGAGCTGAATAAAAACTCATGCCCTTTGTTCTCCATTATCCCAAACTGGCCCCCTCTACTAAATATTTCTCCTCTGATCTTTCTCCCTCCCTCCACTTGCCCTTGAATATTTCCATCCACACGTTTTCCTTCCATTAGACAAACATTGACTTCAGAACTTATTAGCCAGAAACTATTCTTGAGATACAGCAACATAACCATAAATTCATGGTTGACTAAGCAGTAAAAATGCAGTGGTGGCTTCTAGGATAAAAGAAAATGTTCTGGGGTTATGAAGAAGGTCTTCCAGACAGTACTCAAAACACCTTTGAGGCACACCAAGACAACAGGATCAGAGTCAAAGGGAAGAGTGTAGGGCCGATGGGTAATACTCGTCAGCTGCAAAAATCTGACACATCTATGTATTTTTTATTTTTTATATTTAGTCCAAATAAAGTAACTGCAATTACATATTTAGTGAATAAAAATCCATACAACAAAAATTGATACAATAACCCTGTTGAAAGCTGGAAGACAGTACAGCAGGTAGGGCTCACACTGGACACACACCCTGCCTGTGTCTACACCTTGCCTGAGTCTATACCCTGCCTGTGTCTCTGGGAGTCCAGAGTACCTCTGGGTGTAACCCTGGTGTCTCCCCAGACACTGAAGGGCCCAATTAGCAGTGCAACCTGGAGCTCTTGCACTGAATTGGGGTCTTGGTTGATTGACTCCAAATGACTGGTGGGGTCAACCTTGGGTGACCCCTAAACGTAAATAAATAAATGAGCATTTGGGGTAACCTCACAGCATGTCTTCAGAACAAGAATGATTGAATTCAAGAAATTAACTTGGAAATTAGCTCAGGTCTCTAAAAGAGGCAGCGTCCAGACAATGGTGCTTCTGGAAAATTTAGTTTTGCTCCCATAAATTTGTTCCATCGCATGTGATGTTGGAATTGGGAATATGAAAGACAACATTTAAAATAATTTCTTCACCTGAGAACCTTATAGATAAGAATTTTAAGCCAGGTCGTTGCTTAGGTTTTCATCATTTCCCCAACTGCAAACATAAATAGACACTATATAAAGATTATTGTGCATATTCTGCAAGCTTATCTTTGAAAAGCAGTGCTAACGCTTATAATATCTAAGTGTTATATTTCATCAGAAGTGACATGTATTTACAGACTCATCACAAGAAAAACAGAATGAACTTGAAGAGTAGACATGAAAATATACTCATCTCCCCTAACCACACTGCCAAACCCATTTTCTAGAATCAATCGGCTTCAAAGCCTCAGACTATTCTCTTGCATCGTCCCGGGCTTGCTGGTACATGTGCATACTTCATACTCTATAACTTTTAAGTCCCTGTAGCTCTTAAGACCCCAGGAGGACACAAGAGTTAGCTATGTGGACCTCTACTCCGGGAAGATCTGCTGAGTGGAGGTGGTGGTGGGGGAGTGTTGGGTGGGATGATGGCCTATTCCACACTAAATTAAAGGGCAGAAGGTTCTGCTCACTACATTAAACTCAATAAATGTCATTTGGAAAAGATCTACATTCTCTAATGTGAAAATTTTTTAAAGTAGAAATAGGCAGAGGGAAGGAAAACATGCTCTTCTGGTGGAAGGAAGAGAGAGGATGCTTTCTCAAAATCATTCTTTCTTAATTTAAGTATTGGATTTTGGTAAGTAAATCCTAGGAGGTTCATGGGTTCACTTTGAATATATTTGAGTTGCCACTTACCCATAAAAACTAATATTATTTTCTCCAGCTAAAAACATTCAACTGTACATGCTTCAGGGCTATGACTTATTCTAGCTCATGGCTCCATTATAATTTATAGTAAATGAGGCATGAGTTTATAAGAATTATTTATTTACTTTGATGTGAATCTATGATCTGTGAGTGACCCTATTGCTAGTTAACAGGAGGAAAGAAGCACTTGTTACAGAAATGAAAGGAAAAGCATGAAACAGGCTCAAAGCAGTCTCTGAAATTCCTCCCCTAAGGGCTCACATCAATAACATTCTCAGGAAGAGATGCAAAGAAACTATTAACCTTACAGGAGAGATGTGTAAACGGATGGCTTCAAACCTGAACACCTGGATTTTCCAATTTTACCCAAGAAGCTAGTAAGCAAGCAAAAACCAAAAGGAATTTTGACCATAAAAATCCAAACATGCACTACCTATGCAAGTTAAGGTTGATATTTCTATGAAATGCATTTTACTTAGTTCAAATATACTGCATTTTCATTTTACATATGAAACAATTTTAACAAACAACTGATAAGCATAGCCCAGTTTAAAATGACCATTTTGGGGACTTTTGATAGAAGTACTTCAGAACAAGAAAATCTGGATTCCAGGCATTAATTTTTTTCAGCATGTGCCCCCTAAAAAAGACAGCTTCAGTTAATAGGGCTTTGCCTGGAAAAATTCCACTTTGCCCCCATAAATTTGTTCCATCACTATGGAATTTCAAATCACTTTTAGCCCAACCCCATGAAATAAGGCCAATGTCCACTCTATTGACAAACACTCTGTAGGGAGAACAATCCTCTAGCTCCAAAATCAGCCTCCTTGCGCAAGACTGAAGCTGCCATCAGACTAACCACAGTGGTTTCTTGCTATGAGTTTATGCAAGCACCGTTGTATGACTCTTAAGAGTCCGTTGCTTCTGCCGTTTGCAGGATTTTACTTACTCAGAACGGATGAACTAAAAGCGATTTTCTAAGTTTGACCACTTGGGGGCAGTATTATCATGGCATTGGAAGGCTTCTAGCCCTTTTAGGATAAGCATGTGCACCAATTAACTCAGGAAAATATCCTTTTGTGTTCTCTTCTTTGACTTAGACATATTACACACACACACACACACACACACACACACACACACACACACACACACATCAAACAAGCTATGTGGTCTCTGAATAGAGTGCTCCATTTTCTCGCCCTGCCTGATAGGATGTAGGGCGCGACCACGACAGCCTAATGAGCCAATTACTTCCTGGGGCACTGATGCAACTAGACGCCAGGAGGGGATGTGACTTTAAGCTGATGAAAACCGAACAGGAAAAAATTTTAGGGTGCAAGCTTAGAAACTGCGCTGGGGGTTACAGTTTCTTCTCTTTTTTGACTTTCCAACAAGTAAACAGGAAAAAGAGGTGCAGGATGGCTTTTTTCCCTCCCTTTGGGTGCATTCTAATTTGTAGGAGTCGCATTTTCCTACCAATAGTCTACAGTGTGGCCAGCTTGCAAATCCATGCACTCAAATATTTCATCCTGATTTCCGGCCCCCCCCCCCCCATTTTACTACAAAGGAAACCAGCTCTTGCCTGTATGTATTTCTGGTATATTGAAAGAAGATCCAGAAGTTGTATTTAAATCTATCTGAAAGGAATGTCTTTAGTCCTCATGGGAATGGCAGGTGTCATTTCCATTTTACAGAAAGAAAAACAAAGTCAAGAAGAATGAACCAAAGTGAATTCAGTTCCAACCGATAGTAAAGAGTCAGAACTTGTTTTGATAAAAGGACCCCATGTTCCTCTCTGCAAACTCATTTCCCCTGAATGACAGACTCTCCCTTTCTTTTAATTAACCATTGCTTCTCGGGTTATTGTTCTCTAAATTTGTATAATTTACAAATTTTATTTCAGGCACCGTGATTCTGAACTTATTTTTAAAAGGAAAATCTCCAGAAGGAAACAATGGCTGACCTCCATGGCCCCAGTGATCCCTGCAAAGATGAAGAGGGAACAAGGCTAACGTGACTCTGATAAGAGAAAACCATTATCTATGAAGGACAGCGTGACAAGCCCATATGTGTCAAAGGTCCACACTCACTCCCCTCTCTGCAAGCACTGTCACTAAACTACCTAGAAATAATATTAGCACTGCATTGCACTATCCTCCTATTGTTCATCGATTTGCTCCAGCGGGCCCAGTAATGTCTCCATTGTGAGGCTTGTTGTTACCATGTTTGGCATATTGAATACGTCCCGGGTAGCTTGCCAGGCTTGTGAGACTTGTTGTTATTGTGTTTGGCATACAGACTATGTCAAGGGGAGCTTGCCAGGCTTTGCCGTGGGGGCGAGATACTCTCATAGCTTGCCTACTTCTCCGGTGGCTGAGGAATCGAACCCAGCTCGGCCGGCGGCTGCACACAAGGCAAACCCCCTGCCGCTGTGCTATGACTCCAGCCCTCTTAAAATACAGGTACAGAGAATGGTGGTGTGGATTACTATAGGAGCCATCGCTGAAGAATATCTGGTAGTAGCCAGGCAGAGTCTGAAATACCTTAAAAATAGTAAATCAGTGAATCCATTAAATCATTTCATGAACATGTAGAGCCACAGAGTAATGTCTTGTTTACACTAAAGAAATCTTCCTCTCCACAGTATTCTGTCCTTTAAGAAAAACTTTAAACACATATCTTAGAAAGCCTTCTTTATGTACACAAGCTGATTCTTTTTTAAGGCATATTCCATAGCAAGGATGAATCATAATTAACTTAATTGGTACCTGAAGGTTTATTTCTTTTCTCTATTATCATAACGAAGAAAAATGTGTGGCGGGTTTTCTTTTCATTGAAAAGTCACATCTTGGCATCAGCAACAACAAAAAAAGACAGATCATCATTAAGGGGTGGTTAGGTTACAAAGGAACCGATTCAATAATGGGAGCCTGTGCTCCTACAGCTTCGGAGAGCATCCACTGGCGATACCGCGTCTTTTTGAGGCTACATCCAGCAGCGCTGGGGAGGCAAGCATGGAGGCTGGTGAAGTCACAGGTCAAATTATCCTGTCTGCTGCGCAGCTCTGCCCCCACCACCAGGTATCATGAAGCTCTTTCCTGAGAAACAATCTCTGGCAGGCATTTGCATGACAGAAAATCAGCTTCATGCCATTGGCTACGGGTTCACTCACATGTTTCTATTCTCTCACTCTCAGTTGTGTGCCTTCCAGCCAAGACATCCTGCTACTGCCCAGAAACACACACACACACACACACACACACACAGACTTCAAGTTGCTTTTCAAAGCACACTAAGCAGATGATCAGATATGTGACGCTCTGCCCAGCTGAGAGGCGTTTCCTCCACCACTGTCTTTTTTTCTTTCTTTCTTTTGCTTTTTGGGTCACACCCGGCAATGCAGTAAGTAAGTCAGGGCTTACTCCTGGATCATGTACTCAGGAATTACTCCTGGCAGTGCTCAGGGGACCACATGGGATGCTGGGAATCAAACCCGGGTCAGCCGTGCAAGGCAAACACCCTACGCGCTGTGCTATCATTCCAGCCCCCACCACTGTCCTTTAACACCACACCCCTGACGGGACCCTTCCCAGCATCAACATAGCACAGCCCACTATTAAACCAGTCTAGGCCCTTTTGTCCTTCAGCTTCTAATCATAGAGATATTCCAAATGACCACCAGTGTGTATTGAGAGAGATATTGGTGAATGGAGCTGACCTTCTTAGGTATTATATGCTGACCCTGGCTCAATCCCCAGCATTCCCTATGGTCCGCTGAGTCTGCCAGAAGTAACTCCTGAATGCAGAGCCAATAGTAACCCCTAGATATCATCAGGTGTAGTCCAGAAACAAAACAAAACAAACAAAGAAAACCTTGGTGTTTAGGTGATGCAACTTCCAAAATTTATTATTTAGACACACAAGAGTTCAACTTCATGCAAACACCACCCCAGGTTAGACCAAACATATGTAAAACAGTGACTCCTGAGCTATTGAAAATGTCGCCCTCCCCCACCCCACCCCCCAATCCTCCTCAGCTCTTTCCTTAGGATTCTACTTTCACAAAACAATTACCTCTCAGAGGCCTCATTTTATAATACAATCAAACCAGAGAAGGACTTTAAACTTACGAGTTGGGGGTGGACAGAAGTGTTCAGTTTGAAGCAGAGGATAAGCAAAATAAGGGAAGAACAAGTGATGGAGACGGGAAGTCATGAAAGCCTGGGTGTGATCATGGCCCAGAGAATAAACCGAGAACACAAAACTTGTGCCCCCTTATTGCAAGAGATCTTACCTCTTTCCTCTCTGGGCTGGGCACCAGATACCACCACGGGATTTTGGGCAAGTCTCTCAAACTTGCCTTTCTGTTTTGCTGTGCTTAAGAGAAGAATAATAAGTTTGGGAAGAGAGCTAGAGGTGGAAGTGCTTGCCCTGAGAAGCCCACCCCTGGGGCCATATATGGTCCACCCAGCTGGTGTGACCAACCACCCTCAATTAAATACACAAACACCAAAACAGAACAATCACTACACTGCCTACTGCCCTCCTTATGAGATTGTTACCAAAGTTAAAAAAGATCATTCAAGTTCAGCATGTGGTGTAGGATAACACTGGTTTGTCCTTTCCATCTTGCTGTAAGGAGCTTAGGTTTATTGGGTTACTCCCATCACAGTGCTCCTATTGCTCTATATTTATTTGTAACTTCTTTCTTTATGTTCTGTTGACTTGTAAATATTGTTTTTCTCTTCTCCTTTAGTTCATTGCAGGGTTAATTCAGAGCAATTTCCTTTTTGTATGGACCCAAGAAGATAGTTAATGCCATGCTTTCATAACTTGGGAGTTAATTGACTCTGAATGATATTTACCTCCTGGACATCTGTTCTCTCGACCTAAGCCTCAGGAGCCCATACTTCCTAGTGCCCCCAAAGCAGGGTCCCAACGAGGGACTGGGTGGACCCAGGGCAAGCGGTGAGC
This sequence comes from Sorex fumeus, assembly GCF_029834395.1. Taxonomy (NCBI): domain Eukaryota; kingdom Metazoa; phylum Chordata; class Mammalia; order Eulipotyphla; family Soricidae; genus Sorex; species Sorex fumeus. Next base: position 2,673,105 of record NW_026606134.1, on the reverse strand, counting down.
TGTGTGCTACCCTGGCATCGAAATGATCCTGGCCAAAGTGCCATAATGCTTAACTATAAGTTAAGAGCTTGGTCATGGACAAATGCTGCCATGATCCAGAAAGCAGTAACTAGATTCAGACCCTTCTAGGGTTAGGAAAGAATAATCTGGCCTGAGCATTATAGTCTCAGTCTGTGGCAAGATGTTCCCAGGAGAGCCTCCCTACAAGCTCAATCTATCTCTTACTGTGTCCATACAAAATAACTAACAGTAAGAAGTAGAATTAAGATGTTAATTAAGATGTTGATTTAAGTTATTGGACTGAGGAAAGGACAAAAACAACTTAAATGGTATTTTTCCCATGAGCACAGGAAGGGCTTTTTTATGTTGATTTTGCTACCTGACTGGGTGTAGCTTTGGTGCAAAATGCTAAGCGTGGAGAGATTAGGGAATTGGAGAGAGAGGAGAGAAAGCAGGGAGCAAGATGGAGCATAGAGAGATGAGCAGGAGAAACAGGAGGAGACAGGAATGAAGAGCAGCCTGAGACTGGAATGAGGGGCTCAGAGAGACTGGAACAGGTGCATGGGGGAGAATGGAACTGACCATTGGTAACTGGTAAATGATAAATGGTAACTGACCACCAACAGGCTTGACCCTCATTTCCTCCTCAGTCAGTCCATGACAGGAGCCACCCTGGGTGGGGGATCGGCCCGAGACCACCCAACTTGAGTGATGAAGGGGAGAGCCATGGACGACCCCCTGTTTGTCCAGGAGAATATACAATACGGTAGCCCCAGTTAAAGAATATGAATGCAGTCCTAAGCCCTTATCCAGAGACAGAAGTTTATAAAGACACCAAAAAGAAACAACATTCAACAGTAAGTGAAATTCCACTTTCAGCGATTAGTAGCCCGCCCTTGGTGAAAAGAGGGTGAGACTCTGCTGCTCCCGTATTTAGTTCCTGTGCCCTCTCCTCCCACACATACGTAGCCCACACCCTCCCAAAGTGTGAGCATCTCACAGGCTAGGAGCCATTTGTACTTGAAACTCTGCCTTTAGCACAGCAAAAAAATCTAACACACACTTAATAAGTACTCAACAGATGTTTGTTTATACACTTGTTATTATTCTCCTCTAATATCTTGGTCCTTCTAGTGATCTAGTGAAGGTCCTCCTTGGTCCTGCTAAAGAAAATCACCAAAGAATTTGTCAAATTTTCTGTTTTTCAGAGTCCTCTGTCTCTGATTGGTGGCATCACCCTTCCTGGTTTATAGTATAGTCACTGATCTCACGGAAGTAACTACTGACACTGAAAATTGTCCCTAAATTCTCAATTATTCCCTTCACTAAATTACACTCTGGGTCCACCTGATAAAACCTTTCTGGCCTCAGCAGCACCAGAGAGAAGAAAGATTAAATTTCTACCTTCTGTCCTTTTATTTTTATTTATTTATTTATTTATTTATTTATTTATTTTGCTTTTTGAGTCACACCTGGCGATGCACAGGGGTTACTCCTTGCTCTGCACTCAGGAGTTACTCCCAGCAATGCTCAGGGGACCATATGGGATGCTGGGAATCAAACTCGGATCAGCTGCAAGGCAAACGCCCTACCCGCTGTGCTATCTCTCCAGCCACCCTTCTGTCCCTTTATATAAGTCCTGCCTCTTATGATAATAGGAGATAGATCTCTTTCCACAGCTACTGTCAGGAACAATTCCTTTCCCACATCTGAAAATTCACACACACAACACACACACACACACACACACTCTCACACACACACACATTGCCCGCCCCCCCCCCCCCCACATACCCCAAGTGTGCTCTGATGCTGGCAACCTGGTAATCACCATATCTAGACAGGTCATTTTTAAAATGCTCTTTTTTTTTTTTTTATTCAGGGACTCTACCTGGCTCAATTTTTGGAATTTTCTCTCCCGGGTTCTCTCAGTGATTTTTCAGGGCTGAGGTATTGAATTCAATACTTCATCATGAAAAGCATATGTTTTTCAACTAATTTGAGTCATCTCCCGGTCATCATCCCAAGATCAGGCAACTTTGCGTGTTAGACATCAGTGGTCCCACCAAGATTGTTCTGTGTTAGCCCAAGCTGTTCACATCCCTGCCCCAGCCTTTCCTCCAGTGTTGACTGAGAATAGAATCAAGCCTACACATGTGGTCTGGTCTCCATTCCCCATCTCCTGAGATCAAATGCTTTATCAAGAAAATAAGTTATTTTCCCCAAAATAAAAATGTCTATACATAGAGGAATTTAAAGCAACATGTGGGGAAAAAAAGCTTGACATGATTTTCTTTTTTTTTTACTGTTTTTTTTTTAATTATTTATTTATTGGATCACTGTGGGAAAAGTTACAAAGCTTTCAGTTTTAAGTCTTGGTCATGCAATTATCAAACACATTTCCCTTCACCAATACTTTTTTTTTTAACAACCAAGAACCCCAGTAACTGCCCCCTAACCCTCCCAATGTTTGTGAGGCAGATGAATTCTAGTTGACACTCTATCTACTTTGATTAGATTCATTGTTTCGACAAAAGATGCAGTATTATTATTTAGAGTTTACACCCCCAAATCGGACATACTGAAAAGGCATTGTGAAATAATATTTTTTCTACAGCTGGTAACCAGAATCAAATGATGTCACACAGCCACTATTGCGGCCGCACGATTTTGGATTTCTGGTATTTTACTTATTAAGCCTGGAAGTATTTCTGCTGAGAGTCAGATAATTATGAGATTGGTTTCTGTTCTCTGGAGCCATGGTTGTGCCGGAGGGCCGCTCATGGGGGGCAACTCGTGACCTCGGTAGGGCATAAAGGACACACCGGGAACACCCCCCTTCCCATGAGGTTTCAGTCGCCCCACCACGACTGGCTCATATCTGGCTTTCCACAAAGCTCTGAAGCAGCTGCCATCTTTCTTTTCAGAGGGAGAAGGGCGGAAGGGAGCAACACCCTTTCCCCTCCAGGCAGGCATGGTGGCGTGGATTAACGCGTAGTCCATTCACTTTTCTGCAGCAAGCTGCCGGGCTCTGCATTAAGTCCTTGTGCTTCTGGAGCCATGGCCGTGCCGGAGAGCCGCTCGTGGAGGGCTGACATGATTTTCAGGGACACGAAATCAATGTAACACTGATATCACATAGAATTTGTGTTTGGGATTGTTTTACTTTCAGTTGGTTTCTTACCAAAAATAATTGATGTGAATTTATCTTGTTCAATAAAATGAACATTCACCAAAGTCCTCTTGGTCAGGAAAAAAAGAAACTCAAAATCTATGACTAGAGACAAAGATAAAAGCAAGTTAAGACTCCAAGTAAAAAGCAGATTTCCTTGTGTACTACTTCATACAGTTATTGGAACACAATAACCTTCCATTGATGTCAATTTCAGTTTTTAGAGCATTGCAAATGTCCCTTATTAGCACCCTTCTGCATGCTGTTCTACTGACACATACGCCAAGTTAAAGAACAAAAAACAGAAACCACAGTATTGTTCTCTTTTGCCTTCAGCATCAAATGAAATAAAAAATAGGTCATCATCTCCACCCATATTTGCACAAGGGATTGATGCTATTTGGGACTTTGAATAAGTTACATGTTGCATCAAAGTCCAAGTTCTAAGCTCGAATGCAGTTTACAAGCCAGTTCTCATTGCCAAAGCCTTGGTGGAAGAATTAGCATTTACTTGGACTGGGCCGGGTCACACTAGATGCCTGGGGACTCAGGATGATCACCAGCGCAGAGAATTTGTGGATTTTTATATGAAGTATTTGTATGAAGTAATACAAAGGAATCTAATAAAGTCCCTTTTCATGAAATTTGGCAATGAATCTTTGGCTAAAATCAAGAACTTATTCTAATGCCCTTTTCATTTTAGCCTTCATGGTTCAAAGAGTTAGGCACATTTAATTTTATGTTGGAAAGTTACACTCTCTAAATGTTAAAGTTGGCAAACTCACACAGAAGAAACTAACAGATAAGCTTTCCTACTCAGTTCACTTTGTGGTCTGGCTAATGCTGGGAAAATAATTGATGTGAGAGAAAAGTGAAAAGTTTGGAATCAGAGCTGCCAACTACAAGTCAAGTGGCTCCAATTACTGGTCCTGTGATACTGATTAAGTTACATCTATCAGAATTTCATTTCCTCCACCATAAAATAGAAATGATAGACATCCGTGGGAGTATACCGAGGCCTGTGACAGACTATGTATATCTCTGGAAAGTTCTTTCCATTCTTAAAGGTGTGTCACCAGCACTCAAGGAGTCACACTGATGGTTTGCATAAATAAATGGTTTGAATACCTAGAACCTTCACGTTTTTAAGTCCTTGTTCTATGAACACACACAGTATCTAAAACAATAAGTGTCAACTATTGTTAAATACTTAATAGAATGAATGATTTGACCACAGGTATTTAATAAGGTCTATCTTTTGTGCAAGATGTGAAAATGGGGGAAATAATATCTTCTGGATTTAAAGGGACTCACTTCTAGAGAGGAACATCTTACTTCATATATTCATTCTCAAGGGTTACCAGAGACTGCCTTTTACCCAGAATATAAAGTTCAAGTTCTCTCTCTAGTATTAAAAACACTCCATTTTATGCCTCTTACCTACTAACCCACTAAACCTCCTTTGCAATATACATTTCAAGCTAAATTTCCTATGTCTGCATCATTACTCATTATATGAAGATTCTCCAGAGAAACAAAGCCAATATAAGGAGATTAGTTATAAAAATTTTCTCATGCAATCAAAGAGGCCAAAACATTCCATAATATGTTGTCTGAAAGCTGAAGAACAAGAAAAACCAGTGCTTGATTAAGTCTGGGTTCAAAGACCTAAGAAACAGGAGTACTAATATCTGAGGGCAGGAAAGATAAATCCCATCTCAGAGAGAGAGAGAGAGAGAGTAAGAGAGAGAGAGAGAGGATGAAAGAGAGAGAGAGAGAGAGAGAGGGCAAATTGCCCATTTATTGTTCTCATCTATATCCTCAGTGAGTTGGTTTATACCCACTCACGTGATCAGGCCAATCTCAGTAAAAAGATTCAAACACTAACATTTTTCATTAGTATCATCACAGACATAATAATGAAAAAAGGCTTTACCAGAAATCAGGACATCCTATTAACTCAATCAAATTGACACACAAAATTAACCATTATACCCATCACATTCACACTGCATTTTCCAGCTACCATATATAACACCCTCCTCTGTCAAAACCCAAAAACCATGGTGTCTAGTATGTATCTAAATGCTCTCTAGTATGTATACCCAGTTTTCTGCTTCAGCCTGAACTTCAATTCTGCCTCAACTCACGCCCTTTCTTTGGACTCTTTTTTCTGACACAACTTTAGTGTCATTGCTTGATCATCAAATGGGTAGGATATCTTGTTGAAGTAAGAATATGATACATACTTTCGGGATTAGTTCAGAGTTAGGCGGGGAGAGAAATAGTGCAGCATCTGACTTGCATGCAGTCTACTTGGATTTGATACCCAGCATCCCATATGGTCCTCGACACACCTCTAGGTATAATTCCTGAGAGCAGAGCCAGGAGTAACTTTTGAGCATGGCTGAGTGTTGTCAAAAGCCAAACAAAATAAAATAAAATAAAACAGGTACATTGGGGACAGGTTGATGGTTCACTTGGCGAGAGCAGATCTTTAAAAAATAGAAGTTCAGAATTAGCCACATAACCTAGGCAATGAAAAAAAGACCTAGGATTAGTGCAGAAGCATTCAGAAAGAGAACGAATTTTTACGTGAAATTGTTCAAATAGCTGTTAAACTGGAGTGCGTCAAAAACTACAGAGTAGTGTCTCTCAAACAACCAGTTTCGAGAGAAACAATGCTGAGGAAGAGGGAAAATCCAACCCTTTCAAGGGTCATTGACCAACTGAGTAGTCATAGTTGAGGAAACCAATTCACCACCATGGCCTAAGATTATTGCAGTTGTTGTTATTGTTTATATTGTTGCTACTGCTTACACTATTACTACAGATACAGCTATTGCTGATACTGCTATTTCTGCTGTATCTACTACCATTAATGCTGCTCTTACTACACTGCTATTTCAATTATTTCTTTTCTTAACAACTGAAGTCAGAAATTTGCTGATCCAGATTGCAGTTAATATTTGCTACTCCTAAGAAAAACTGGAATGTTTCTGTCAACTATAGGTGCTCCATAAATGTGAAGCTAGATTAATTTATAACTAATGGGATAAATAGTATGGATTCCAAACAGTATTCAATCTTTCTAACATTTAACCTGGGTCATTAGGCAGAGGAAAAATATCTGAGACAAATGATCCATTTGTAAAGACCATTCAGTTGCTGAATTTCTCAGGGCCCACAAATGAATCTATAGAAAAACTATACTTTTTCCAAGTGTTTTTAATTCTCATTCTTGTTACAAACAATTTTTAAAGATCTTGAGAAATGAATGGTTTTTGTACAGCCTCAGAAAGGAGCAAAACACATTGTTGAGTCCTTGTGTGATTGAAAAGGTGCCATAGTTAACCTGAGTTTGACTCCAGAGATCAAGTTGGTATAGGGGAAAGAACTTTAGGAATCGCTCAGTTAGAATTGGAACCTCACAAGGTGCCAATTAAGCATCAGTTTTTAATTATACTCTTGACACATGTTTTGGTATTTCTCTATCTACCAGAAGTTTGAAACTGATTCAGAAATACTGAGGGTACTTCCTTTGACTAGTTACGACTGTTCCCTTATATGAGACGTCTCTGTTTAAGAGGGAGAATAAATTTCCCAGTAGATGTCTCAGTGGAAAATAGTGTAAGGCATGAATTACTGGTATTTGGGTTATGATTAACTTCCTGCCCATTATTTATAAATTTTCCTCATTCCCAGTAACATGAAACTTCCCTGTGCTCTTTGAGGGATGAATAGTGTCAAGTTACTATCACATATTTGCTAAGTTTCATTAGTCTGAGAATCTGATTTAGGTTGAGATCCTTATGAGTTACCGGAGGAAATTCCGCAATGGAAGAAGGGAATTTGAATACGGTGAATGAAGATAAAAATAGAAAAATAACTATAAAATATAACCGTACAACTTAACTGACTCAAATGGCAGAGAAAATCAAAGGACAATTTATTCCTTTACCTGACAGTGAATCTCATCACATCCTAACTAAATGTCAAAGGATACAACTGCATCTTTAGGACCAAGTCAGTAGATATGACTAAAATGGAGGTTTTCTAGCACACCAACGAGTTACTGGAGAGAAGCTTTCTTTATAACAACTAAATTGAACTCTTTTTGATTTAATATACTTAGACTGAATTTAGACTGAATTTGATTTTTCTGCAGGATTAAAAAATACATCAGATGACTTTAAACTCCCCAGAAGTCATGCAAATTTAAAATATGAGATTGGAATTCAACATAGCTGAATGAAGATAAAGAAAAGATATCCTTCTCCCTGGGGTGGGGATAGAAGAAAGGTATCTTCATTTGCTGGCAAGGTTGCCTCTGTGAAGAAGAAAGATCTTTCTTCATTTGTACTGATTTTTTTCTTTGTTTCTGTGTTTGTTTTTTGAATCATACCCAGCGTTGCTCTTAGGTGGTTCTCACTAGTGCTCAGGGGACCAGGTGGGCTTGAAAGTAAGCTTGGGGTCTCATACATGCAGGACAAGATTTGGACCACTGAATCCCATCTCTGGCCTTTTGTCCAAGCTTCTGTAAATGAAATTTTAAGAAGGGAGATGAGGAGATGTGAATTCTCTTGAATGACTGTGATCTCTTGAATGACTTGGGCTTCTATCAATTTCCGCATGCCCCTGGAAATTTACCCCTCTACAAAAATAGGGTCTCTGAGTCCAAGAAAGAAAGCAGGAAGTGCCTATATGCTCTTCACGAACAACTCACTCTTAAATGGCAGGGTTGAGACTTACATCAAAGCAATGTTATGATGAAAAAAAGAAAGAAAAAATCTCCTGTGCACTCTGTCTACCCCCACCTCCCATCTTCTCATAAGGTATTCATTCCGACCCAACTTGGATCCCTTCATTCTGGTTATCCTACCTCTTTAAAATAAGCTATTATTTTTTTCTTAGTCACTAGCTCCTTCTACTCTTTCAGTGCTGTAAACTCATGAGGCTGAATAGAATTTTTAAAAATCTAAAGCTGTATTTGTTTTCTCATTTCTGCTCCTTTTTCTCCCCATCATAATCCTGTTACTCTAAGGAAGAGTAAAGTTAAATTATTTATTTCATGGTGGCATATGAATTAGAATGACTTGAAAGCTAAGTATTAGCTTATAAAGGAAAATGTTGCATCTTATACAGAAAATGACAGAGTTTTTTAGGAGACAGGGACACTGGATGACTTGAAATAATGCTCTTGAGGTCTGAGAGATGGTATGTGGGTAGGACATTTGCTTTGCATGCAGCAGGCTCTTGTTTAATCTCTGGCATCCCATATGGTCTCTGAGCACTGCCAGGTGTGATTGTTGAGTGGAGACCTAGGAGTAACCCTTCAGTACCTCTGAGTGTGCCCCCCCAAACAAAAATATTATATTAAATAAATATTTCTCATAACAATGATCTTTCATATGGTTTCACAACTGAGTCACCATAATGGTAGCTTGTTCTCACATCAAAGATATGATTTAACAGAGAAGATAGTGGCTTGAGCATTGAGATTTTTAACAAGTTCCATAGATGATTCTTATGGGAAATCAAGGTTGAAAGGTATTTAAAGAGAAATGAAATGTAAATCTCTCCCTCTCTCGCTCTATCTATCTCTCTCTCTTTCTCTCTCTCTCTCTCTCTCTCTCTCTCTCACACACACACACACACACACACACACAAAGGAATGTAGAGGGTGTAAGAACTGACATTTCTAGACATGGCCTACTAGAGGTTCTTACATAACCCCCCAAACTGTCCATGATATTACATCCCCTAACCATACTCGAGTGATATTGCAACAAGCTGGAAAGATAGAATTCATGGCTTTCAGAGAAGTTATGGGCCAATGGTTTGGCCATGGCCTGCATGATAAACCTTGGTTATATTATGAGCTGGAGCAATAACACAGTGGGTAGGGCATTTGCCTTGCATGAAGCTGACCCAGGTTCGATTCTTCCATCTCTCTTGGAGAGGCTGGCAAGCTACCAAGAGTATCCCTCCCACAAGGCAAAGCCTGGAAAGCTACCCATGACATATTTGATATGCCAAAAACAGTAACAACAAGTCACAATGGAGACTTTACTGGTGCCCATTCAGGCAAATAGACGAACAATGGGAGGACAGTGCTACAGTGTATATTATGTCTCAAGATATGTGTTACATACAATTTTTCTATATGTGAATCTATTTTTTCTAAACTTTATTGATCATGACATTATTTTGTCAAAGATTCAATGCACTGAAAAGCTTTTCCTACTATCTACAAGTGAAATAAAAGTCATTTGTTGAAGTTTATGCTACAATAATTTTGTGTATCTGCTGTTCTTCAATCTCATGTTCTCCCTCAAAAATATACCTTGCTTAAGAAAGAGAGATTAAGGGCATCCAAATAGGAAAGGAAGAAATCAAGCTCTCACTATTTGCAGATGATATGATACTGTACTTAGAGAAACCGAAATCCTCTACCAAGAAACTCCTAGAAACAACAGGCTTGTATCGTAAAGTTACAGGCTATAAAATCAATGCCCAAAAGTCGAGGGCCTTCCGATACGTGAATAGTGAGAGAGAAGAAAATGAAATGGAAGAAAAAAATCCCATTCACAATTGTATGCCAGAAAATCAACTACCTGGGAATTAGTTTAACTGAGGAAGTAAAGGACCTGTACAAAGGAAACTATAAAACGCTGCTTCTTGAAATAAAAGAGGATGTAAGGAAATGGAAAAATATCCCCTGTTCATGGATCAGGAGAATTAATATTGTCAAAATGGCAATACTTCCCAAAGCACTGTACAAATTCAATGAGATCCCTATTAGGATGTACATGACATTCTTCAAAGAAATGGAGCAAACATTCCTGAAATTTATATGGAACAATAAGCCCCCACGAATAGCTAAAGCAATTCTTGGGAAAAAGAAAATGGGAGGAATTAACCTCCTGAACCTCAAACTCTACTACAAAGCAGTAATAATTAAAACAGCATGGTACTGGAACAAAGGCTGAGCTGCAGACCTATGGAACAGGGTTGAATATACTGACATCTCCCCTCAAACATATGATCACCTAGTCTTTGATAAAGGAGCAAGAAATGCGAAGTGGAGTAAGGAAAGCCTTTTTAACAAATGGTGCTGGCAAAACTTGACGACTACATGCAAAAAACTGGGCTTAGATCTCTGCCTAACACCATGTACAAAAGTAAGATCAAAATGGATCAAAGACCTCAATATCAGACCAGAATCCATAAGGTACATTGAAGACAAAGTTGGCAAAACCCTCCATGACATTGAAGCTAATGGTATCTTCAAAGATGTCACACCACTGGTCGAGCAAGTGAAAACAGAGATACACAAATGGGACTATCTTAAACTAAGACGTTTCTGCACCTCAAAAGAAACAGTGAACAAAATACAAAGACATTCTACAGAATGGAAAAGGATATTCTCCAAATACACATCCAACAAGGGGTTGATATCAAGGATATACAAAGTACTGGTTGAACTCCACAAGAAGAAAACATCCAACCCCATCAAAAAGTGGGGCAATGAAATGAGCAGAGAGTTTCTGAAAGAAGGAATCCAAATGGGTAAAGGCACATGAGAAAATGCTCTACATCATTAATCATCAGGGAGATGCAGAACAAAACAACAGTGAGATATCATCTCACAGCACAGAAAATGGCCCACATCCAAAAGAACAAAAGCAACCTGTGTTGGCGCAGATGTGGCAAGAATGGGACCCTCCTTCACTGCTGGTGGGAAGGCCGACTGGTTCAACCCTTTTGGAAAATAGAATAGACGATTCTCAAAAAATTAGAAATTGAGCTCCTATTTGACCCAGCAATACCACTCCTGGGAAAATACCCCAGAGAGGCAAAAAAGTATAGTCGAAGTGACATCGGCACTTGTTTGTTCATTGCAGCACTCTTTACAATAGCTAGAATACGGAAAAAACCAGAGTGCCCGAGAACAGATGACTGGTTAAAGAAACTTTGGTACATCTACACAATGGAGTACTATGTAGCAGTTAGAAAAAATGAAGTCATGAAATTTACACACAAGTGGTACTACATGGAAAATATCATGCTAAGTGAAATGAGTCAGAAAGAGAGGGACAGACATAGAAAGAAAGCATTCATCTGGATAACATAAAGTAACAAAATAAGAGACTAACACCCAAGAGCAGCTGTGATAAATACCAGGTTGTTCACTCCATGTCTTAGAAGCCAGCCGCATACTGTAGGGGCAAAGGCAGCTCAGATAGAGAAGGGAACACCAAATAAAGGGTGCTGGAATTATCCATTCAGGATGGGAGATGCATGCTGAAAGTAGTCTATAGACAGAACATGATTGCCACCCACTGTCTCTTCTGCAGACCACAGCAGAAAAAAGGAGAGATAGAACAAAAGGAAGTGCCCTGCCACAGAGGCAGGGTGGGATGTGGGATGGGAGGGGTGGGAGGGATACTGGGAATTGGTGGGGGTGGAGATTGGGCACTGGTGGAGGGATGGGTACTCAATCATTGTATAACTGAAACCCAAGCACAACAACTTGTAAGTCTACAACTGTACCTCATGGTGTTTCATTAATATATATATATATATATATATATATCTTGCTTATCTATGTGTTTTTTTGCTTCTCTGTTTCCACTCTAAAGAATCCTATGTTCTTTCTCTTGCCCTTCACATCTTTCTAAATAAGTTTCAAGAAAAATTTTCTCACCAAAAAAAATTGTCTGCCATATTTTGACAAATAGTTCTACTCTAATCACTCCCTGGACATGGCCATGTAGTTGATCCCCTCATAATTCAGATCCTGAATACACACTGTGAATGTGCATGTTTGGCTATGCATTTGAAGGTGTTGTGTCATCCCAGTTCAATAAATTCTCTACCTTTCAGAGGACCTGATTGAAAATGATAGAATTAGAATTAAGGAGAACCCCAGGGGGGCTGGGAGAAAGAGTACAGCGGATAGGGTGCTCTCCTTGCACATGGCTGAACCAGGTTCTATCTCGGCACCCCAGGTGGTACTCTGAGCCTGCCAGGAGTGATCCCTGAGTGCAGAGTCAGGAATAAACCCTGAGCATGACCGAGTGTGGCACAAGAATAACAACAAAAAGAGAACTCTATTACTGCTCTGACTTAACACACACACACACACACACACACACACACACACACACACACACATACACAGTGGGAGGAGCATCTCAGGAAGAGACAGAATTATTGTGTTCACTGGCCTTTCCTGACTGCTCTGATATCAATCAGCCCTGTGCTTGCTTCCGTCTTCTGGGAGTCCTGAGGATGGATTCACAATCTCACTGTCATTGGATAAAAAAAGTCAGTTGAATTTTCTCCCTTCTAAGTTACCCAGACCTACAGATCCAGGTTGGAGAGATCTGAAACAGCACACTGAGCCATTTGCCCCCAAAATATCATCTCTCCAGCCTGCAAACTAAAACTTCTAAACTCCAGACTAGGGCTTTGAAACCAGGTCAGAAGAATAAGAAACCCCCCTGACCCCTTGAAGACAGGGGTCATATTCTAATTACCTAATTTCCCGGAACATCCGGAGTGTAGTAGAGACTAGACACTCAAATAATCATAGACAAAACAAAGCATCAAAAGTCATGGAGATCACCTCCAGATGACCCACTCCAAAAGGGATCCATAAAAATATATTCAAAACTGTAATTGAATTTTCTTTCCTAGAAGAAAAAAGAGAGCAGTGCCTGAAATCCACAGCAAAAATCAGATAATTACTAAATTGAATATAATTAGGAAAGACTTGGTATTTATAGGAAGGAGTGATGTGCTACTGAATTTTTAATTTATTATTATTATTGAGATAATATGGTTTACAATAATGTTAATATTTATGTTTTGTGCATGTAATGTTACTGCCAATACAGCCCAGTCCATCACTGCCCTTAGGTCCATCTTTTCCTACCCTCTCCATGCCCTCCCCACCTTAACACACATGTACACGTGGGTAAACACACAGATACACACAAACACACACACTTTACCACCACCACTTCACCACTGCCATCGAGTCAATAAATCAATTAAAACCAGTCAGTGTTTTTTGATCAACCTTGGAACTGTCTACTGTTGAAAATAGGGCAAAAGAGAAGTAGGGAGAGAGAAAGAGATTTTAGTACAAAACATAATTTAACATAAAGCCTGGTGACTTTCCAGCATGGTAAATCACAAAGCAATTACTTGAGCCCCACACATCTTTTCTACTTAGGATTTCTGCACTCTTGCACTGTTATTTATGGAAAGATGGGGGCTGGGGGCCAGGAACTCTTACCATGGCAACACTTGCTGAGCATGTTACACCTAATACTATCCATCATTGCTTAGAAAGCACTTCTCCCAAGGAAAAAAATGCATTTGGCTTGATTATATGAGTATTTAGCATCCATCAGGGAAAACACACAAAGTAATTAAAGCAGCACTCATTTTGTCCCCTCAGGTGTTGAATAAAGCTCCGAGGTTTTGTTATTTTTATATATAAACCTTTTAAATAAAGCCACTGCCTCTCCTGTGGAAGAATTGGCAAATTGGTATAAATGACATTTAGCGTCCTAATGTGGATAGGTTCTGTCTCAGAAGGATGATACTGAACATGGTTAAGATTTATTTGTAGTGTTTCCATTCAAGATGAAAAGGTTCCTGCTTGATTCAAACTGTTTCTTTCACCCCCAGGTTGCCATGGATTTACTTCTGAATCATTCCATCTCTGCTTCCACTGGCCAAACAGACTTTCTGTCTCATCCTTCTCCCTGTTCATCTCTACCCCAAGCTTGAGCTGTGGCAAGTTTTCCAGAGACAAGCATACATCTTTGCTCCACAGTTCTCTGAGCTCTTGCTTCCTCTGCTTTTGTTCTTGAGAATCCTCTTAAATAGTCTGTGAAATGTAAATATTATCAGAAGGGAAGAAGATGGGTATTAACAGAAGAATGAGATAATACTGCATCAGTCTTATGGTATAAAGGGAAAAGAAATAAAACATGGATTGGTGCTTTGGAAATGAAGTATCAAGGGTAACGATACCAGTGCTATGGTGAGGGCTGAGAGGGCAAGATGATTTCTGGGGTGAGGATGGAGCTGTAGCACTGTATAAGTTCTATCATAAAAAAGGCATAAAACTAGATCAGTACTGTGGAATAATGCAGGTGAGATAACACTGTGTCAGAGTTATAGTATAAAGCAGGTGCAGCACAAGCATCAATTTCTAGTCATCAATCCATAATTGGAGCATAAGAAATTGTTTTCCATAAAGTCCTTCCCTCTAAGATCGTCCCAAGCAGAGTTCCATATTTTCTATGTCAAATTAGTCAGAAACACTTTGCAGATGTCCTCAGAATACTGAGACTTGGTGGTCTGTGTTGATTCTTTTGGAAACCACTTTTGAAGGAGCATGTGCTTAGGAATGAGTTAAGACACAATAACATCTGTGAATTTTCAAAGTATCATTTTGTTGTGTTTTCCTCCTTCCCTTCCCTTTGCTGTTGTTGCAAAGCCTGAGGTTGTTCCAATGGGTGCAGTGATCATATATGTTGTGCAGTCTCACTTTAGACTAACCCTCTGAACACCACCTCCTGACATCCTCAACTAAGCTAGGAGATCTCTTTTTTGCTTCCCTCACTTGGTTTCATCTTAGTATTGACTGTTATGTAATGTTATGTAATTCCTACTTTTTGTTATAGTACTTTAAGAATAAAACCCTCCCAAATTTCAGTAGCTAGACAAATATATATATATATATTTATGTAAATACATATATATGTGTGTATACATATATGTATATATATGTATTATATATTAGCATTCAGTGAGGACTGGGTAACCATAGAACAATGCCTTCTTTATAATATAATTTTCTCTCTAGAACAATATATTTTTAAACAAAGAAACACAACACAGTGTCCTTTTAACTCCAGTTCTTTTCTTCCAAATCTTTCACTACCATCTAAATTCTAGAAGAAATAAAAGCCAGATGAGAAAGAGCTTGAACCCATAGAGAAAGCACATCTGTTGCCAACAGCCTCTGAAAAGTTAAGAATTTGCAAAAATTTGTCCTATCCAACTAGAGGAGGAGAAACGTGGATGAACATACGGATATTTAGTGAGAAATAGCACACTCTGTTCCTGAATGCAAAAGTAAGTGCAAACTCTTTGAGAAGAGGTATACTTATAGGAGCATGTTATTTATTGGTTTATTGGAGTACTATAAGTAACATATATAAGTATTATAGTAATTATAGGAGAATGTTGTAGCATGAGAGCAAGTTTATGACCAAGTCACAAAAATTCAAGAATATCGATTGACAAACTCTTATTCAAAAATGAGTTTACCATATTATGTGATATAATGAAACTATTAAAAATATTGCTACTGGGGACCAGAGAGCTGATATATCAGATTAGGTACTTGCCTTATACATAGTCGACCTGGGTTTAATCCCTGGCATCCCATATGGTTCCTAGAGCACCACCAGGAGTGCCTGAGAGCAGAGCCTGGAGTAAGCCCTGAGCACAGCTAGTTGTGGTCCCCACCAATCCCACAAAAGTAAAAATGTTGCTTCTGTTGCTAATATACTACACAGTATTTTTTAAATTACCAATTTATAAAGATGTAAAACTATGAAGGACTGAGGATTGTAGTATGGTTCCTCTCTGGCAACTTACTGGCAGGTTTTATATGGTTATATATCTTGCTTAAAATAGAACAATTCCACTCTAGGTATAGAGCCCAAAGAAAGAAAGCCATCTACTCACAAATAGAATTGCATATTTTTCCCTAACAATAACTCTAATAACAATACTAATCAATATCAGGTATAGTGGTGTACAATAGTGTTAACATTTTTACCTTTTGGATATAAATATATTGAATCTCCACCACCACTGAAGTGCCAAAAGCCTTCAACCTCTGTCCTGAGAAATTCTTCAGAGATTAATCCTAACACACACACAATGCTGGAAACAACCCAAGTCTATAAATACATTGTAGTATAAAATCATGTAAAAAATTCAAACGAAATGCTGCTGATGCAATTACATGAAAGAACCCACAACACATGAAGAAGGAAATGCACGTGAGTGAACTGCAGGGCCTGGAGGGATAGTATAGCTGATAATGCATTTGCCTTGCAAGTAGCCAACCCAGGTTCTATCCTTGGAATCCTGATCACTGCCAGGAGTGATTCCTAAGTGAAGAGCCAGCAAAGGAGGAACTCTGAGTGGTGTGATCCAAAAGCCAAAAAAAAAAAAGAGAGAGAGAGAAATGAAAAGAAAAAGAAAACAAAAGAGTAGACTGGAGAATCTGATTCAGATGAAGCCGTAAGTAGATGTTGTATAACATTGGGTTGTCCTTGCTCCTCCAGCAGGGAGCTTATGTTTATTGAGTTACTCCCACAACAGTGTCCTTGAAGCACACCCATTTCCATCAGGCACAATTAATCCTTTATTTCTTTTCTTTTTCCTTTATGTCACTTGCCCGGTTTAGCAATGTCCTTTTTTTTTTATAGATACAGAAAGACAGTTCATGCTATGCTTTTGTAGCATGGGAGTTAATTGACTCCAAAATAATATTTACTCCTGGGCATCCATATTTACTTGAACTAATCCTCAATTGCCCTTAGTTTCTGGCAAAACAAAAGCAGGGTCCCAATGAAGGGATTGGATGGACCCAGGGCAAGCTGTAAGCTACCCTGGCATCGAAAGAGGACAAGCTAAGCGCCGGAAGTATAATAAGTTAGAAGCATGGTCATGGGACAAACTGTCATGACCCAAAAAGAAGTAACGGAATAAGGACCCTGCTGGGGTATGGAAAGACTAACCTGGTCTGAGGACTGTATTCTGAGATATATATAGTGAAATGTCCCCAGGAAGAGCCATCCTTTAAGCTTAATATATCTCTTGCTGTGTTCAAACAAAATAACTAGAAATATTATAAGAAGCAAATTTACTATGATTGAAGAAAGGAGAAAGCAATACACCCTAGGTGGAATCCTGACCTTGAGCACATCTCCTAGGAATCTGAAGTGCTGAACCCTCAGATGAGATTTTGTCCTTGGGTTAATTCCCTAGAACTTCCCCTGAACAAGTGTCTGTACCTCTGTTTGTTGTTATGATAATGTTTAACCCCACCTTTGTGTATCTCCACCATTCACGATTTCTATATAAACTACGTTATAAGGCGTAAGAGGGGACTAGATGAGAAGTAAAGGTTGAGGAGGACAGGACTACTATAAATACAATGAGGACTATAAGAACTAGACAAGGACTAGAAAGTAGAGGTCTATGAGGTATATGATGAGATGAGGATGAGGACAAGGATTATGGAACTATGATGACTGGGACTATGACCAAAACGATGACTATCACTGTGCAATAAGGGGAGAGATTGGACTACACTGTGGAAGAGAGAAAAATAAACTCTTTCTACCAATCAGCCTGGGGCCTGGTCTGTTTCTCCATTTCCCTGGTCCTTCATCCATCTGTTGCTGTGGGCCGGTCAGGGGAATGATTCTCGGCCACCAAATGCTAGAGTCCCAAGCATGCCCATGTTTTTTTTTTTTAAACTCACAAGTAAGCAAAACTAATGTCAGGAATCAGAAGATATTTATCTTGGGGAGGGGGCGAATAAAAATTTGATAGGAAAAGATAATGAAAAACAGCGTAGGAAAGCAAAATTGATATATATCTTCCATATATGTGTAAAAGACACATACACCTATCTGACTCCAAACTGAACACATAAGGTGTGTGGAATTTTATTGAAACAATACTTCAATCTGACAGCAAGAACAATTGAAACATGAGTTAGGAGTAAATTTAACCTGAGTCTTCCATTTCTTTTTATCCTTATTTTTATTTTTTTATTTTATTTTATCCTTATTTTTATTTATTTATTTTTTGCTTTTTCTTTTTTATTTCTTGCCCACACTCCGTGGGGCTCAGGGATTAATCCTGGCTTTGCACTTAGAAAGTACTCCTGGTGATGCTTGGGGGACCATATGGAATGTCAGGAATCAAGTCCAGGTTGGCTGTGTGCAAGGCAAATGCCTTATCCACTGTAATATTGTGGGCCTCTTCTTACTTTTTTTTTTGAGGGTCAGGATGAGCTATATCTAGAGTTGCTCAGTTTTTTTTTCTGGATTTGTACTCGGGGGTCATTCCCTCAGTGCCCATGGGACCATAAGTGGAGCTGCGGATTACACCTGGATTGGCCACAAGCAAGTTAAATGCCTTAATCCCTGTACTATTCTCCGACCTATCAAAATGAATCTTAATGTTCCTACTTTTCTCTTAATCGTAACCTTCCTTCCACAGCATCATTTTCTAAAA
Source organism: Sorex fumeus (assembly GCF_029834395.1). Classification (NCBI taxonomy): domain Eukaryota; kingdom Metazoa; phylum Chordata; class Mammalia; order Eulipotyphla; family Soricidae; genus Sorex; species Sorex fumeus. Next base: position 2,654,576 of record NW_026606134.1, on the reverse strand, counting down.
CTCCTTCAAAGAAAAGAGCTTACTCTTAGTGCCCACGTTGAGCAAAAAAACCCAGCAATGTTATTTTTCTATCTTTTGAGACAATGATAGCAAAAATATAAATAATGTCAAAGCAACTGTCTTCTATTCAGGGTCTAGTACACAGAAGTATTAAGTAAACACTAATAGCATCCGATAAAATATCCACATTCCTTCTCTGCTAGTGATGCTGCTGTCTCTGAGCAAGTATAGGAAATATCAGAAAGAGAAAAGAAATCAGCACATGCTTTGTTTTGTTTAGCTTTGCTTTTTCTCCCTCTCTCTATTCAACACCTCACTTCTAGAAAACATTCTTTTGGAAATTTCTTACTCAGGTATTCATCTTCAAATGGTATGCATCAAACAGGGTACTCTTTTTTTTTTATTAGTGAAACACCATGAGGTACAGTTGTAGATTTACAATTTTTTGTGCTTGGGTTTGATTATACAATGATCAGATACCCATCCCTCCACCAGTGCCCATTTTCCACCAACATGGATAATATCCCTCCCACCCCCATTCCCCCATCCCCCCTGTCTCTGTGGCAGGGCAATCCCCTGTGTTCTCTCTCTCCTTTTGGGTGTTGTGGTCTGCAAAAGAGGCATTGAGTGGCAAACATGTTCAGTCCATAGTCTACTTTCGACATGCATCTCCCCTCCTGGGTGGATCCTCTTAACACCCTTTATTTGGTGCTCCCTTCTCTATCTGAGCTGTCCTTTCCCCTAGAATGCCCGGCTGGCCTCTAAGTTGTGGAGTAATCCTCCTGGTGCTGGTCTCAGCTATTCTTGGGTATTAATCTCATATTTTGTTACTTTATATCCCCCAGATGAGTGCAATCTTTCTTTATCTATCCCTCTCTTTCTGACTCATTTCGCTTAGCATGATACTTTCCATGTAGTACCACTTGTATGTAAATTTCATGACTTCATCTTTTCTAACAGCTACATAGTACTCCATTGTGTAGATGTACCAAAGTTTCTTTAACCAGTCATCTGTTCTTGGACATTCAGGTTTCTTCCAGTTTCTGGCTATTGTAAAGAGTGCTGCAATGAACAAACAAGTGCAGATGTCACTTCGACTATACATTTTTGCCTCTCTGGGATATATTCCCAGGAGTGGTATTGCTGGGTCAAATGGGAGCTCAATTTCTAATTTTTTGAGCATCATCCATATTGTTTTCCAGAAGGGCTGAACCAGTGGACATTCCCACCAACAGTGAAGGAGTGTCCCTTTCTGTCCACATCCACGCCAGCATCAGTTGCTTTTGTTCTTTTGGATGTGGGCCAGTCTCTGAGGTGTGAGATGGTATCTCATTGTGGTTTTGATCTGCATCTCCCTGATGATTAATGATGTAGAGCATTTTCTCATGTGCTTTTTTGCCATTCGGATTTCTTCTTTGAGAAAGTTTCTGTTCATTTCATTGCCCCATTTTTGGATGGGGTTGGATGTTTTCTTCTTGTGGATTTTAACCAGTATTGTGTATATCCTGGATATCAACCCCTTGTCAGATGTGTATTCGTTGAATATCCTTTCCCATTCTGTAGACTGTCTTTGTATTTTGGTCACTGTTTCTTTGGAAGTGCAGAAGCTTCTTAGTTTAAGATAGTCCCATTTATCTATTTCTGTTTTCACTTGCTCAGTCAGTGGCGTGGAATCTTTGAAGATACCATTAGCTTCAATGTCATGGAGGGTTTTGCCAACTTTGTCTTCAATGTACCTTATGGTTTCTGGTCTGATGTTGAGGTCTTAAATCCATTTTGATCTTACTTTTGTACATGGTGTTAGGCAGAGTTCTGAGCCCATTTTTTTGCATGTAGCCATCCAGTGATGCCATCACAATTTGTTAAAGAGGCTTTCCTTACTCCACTTCACATATCTTGCACATCTATGAAAGATTAGATGATCATATGATTGAGGAGAGATGTCAGTGTATTCAACCCTGTTCCATTGGTCTGCAGTTCTGCCTTTGTTCCAGTACCATGCTGTTTTAATTATTACTGCTTTGTAGTAGAGTTTAAAGTTAGGGAGGTTGATTCCTCCCATTTTCTTTTTCCCAAGAATTGCTTTAGCTATTCGTGGGGGCTTATTGTTCCATATAAATTTCAGGAGTGTTTGCTCCATTTCTTTGAAGAATGTCATGGGTATCCGTATAGGGATTGCATTGAATTTATACAATGCTTTCGGTAGTATTGCCATTTTGACAATGTTAAGTCTCCCGACCCATGAGCAGGGGATATCTTTCCATTTCCTCATGTTCTCTTTTATTTCCTGAAGTAGCGTTTTGTAGTTTTCTTTGTACAGGCCCTTTACTTCCTTAGTTAAGCTGATTCCTAGGTACTTGATTTTCTGGGGCACAATTGTGAACGGGATTGTTTTTTTCATGTTGCTTTCTTCTCTCTCACTGTTTGCGTATAGGAAAGCCATGGACTTTTGGGTATTGATTTTATAGCCTGCAACTTTACTATACGAGTCTATTGTTTCTAGGAGTTTTTTGGTGCAGGTTATTGGGTTCTCTAGGTAGAGTATCATATCATCTTCGAATAGTGAGAGCTTGATTTCTTCCTTTTCTACCTGAATGCCCTTAATGTCTTTTTCTTGCCTAATCGCTATTGCAAGTACTTCCAGTACTATATTGAACAGCAGTGGAGATAGTGGGCATCCTTGTCTCGGCCCTGATCTTAGAGGGAAGGCTCTCAGTTTTTCCCCATTGAGGATGATGCTTGCTGTAGGCTTGTGGTAGATGGCTTTAATTATGTTGAGGAAGGTCCCCTCTATACCCATTTTGGCTAAGGTTTTCATCATAAAGGGGTGCTGGATCTTGTTAAATGCTTTCCTGCATCTATTGATATAATCATATGCTTTTTATCTTTTCTTTTGTTGATATGATGGATTATGTTGATTGATTTCCAAATGTTAAACCATCCTTGCATCCCTGGGATGAATCCTACTTGGTCATGGTGTATGATCTTTTTGATGAGTAGTTGGATTCTATTTGCTAGTAGTTTGTTGAGGATCTTTGCATCTGTGTTCATCAGGGATATCGGTCTGTAATTCTCTTTCTTTGTGGTATCTCTGTCTGCTTTTGGTATCAGTGTGATATTTGCTTCGTAGAAACTGTTCGGAAGTGTTTTTGATATTTCAATTTCGTGGAAAAGCTTAAAGAGGATTGGGAATAAGTCCTCTTTAAAGATTTGGAAGAATTCACTAGTGAATCCATCCGGGCCAGGACTTTTGTGCTTGGGGAGACTTTTTATTACCATTTCAATTTCCTTGATGGTGATAGGTCTGTTCAGGTATTCCAGGTCTTCTTGGTTCAGCCTTGGGAGTCTGTAGGAATCTAGGAATTTATCCATTTCCTCAAGGTTTTGATGTCCCGTGGCATAAAGCTTCTCAAAGTACTCCCTGAGAATCCTTTGAATTTCTGTAGTTTCTGTTGTAATGACCCCCTTTTCATTTCTGATTCGGTTTATTAGGGTTTTCTCTCTCCCTTTCTTTGTGAGTTTTGCTAGAGGCTTATCTATCTTGTTAATTTTCTCGAAGAACCAACTCTTGGTTTCATTGACCTTTCGGATTGTTTTTTGGGTTTCCATCTCGTTAATCTCTGCTCTGAGTTTTATTATTTCTTTTCTCCTGTTCGGGTTGTGCTCCTTTTTTGGTCCTTCTCCAAGCTCTTAAGCTGTGAGGTTAGGTTACTTATGTGTGCTCGCTCCTTCTTGAGGAATGCTTGTAGAGCTATAAACTTTCCTCTTAACACAGCTTTTGCTGTGTCCCATAAGTTTTGGTAACTCATGTTCTCATTTTCATTCGTTTCTAGGAATCTTTTGATTTCGTCTTTGATTTCCTGTCTAATCCACTCGTTGTTCAGTAGCGCACTGTTTCATTTCCAGGTTTTTGATTTAGTTTTCTGTTTTTGTGTGTGATTTACTTCTAATTTCAGCACATTATGGTCTGAGAAGATTGTTGATACAATCTCTATCTTCTTAATTTTATGGAGGCCTGTTTTGTGGCTCAGCATGTGGTCTATCTTGGAGAATGTTCCATGTACGCTTGAGAAGAATGTGTATTCAACTTTTTGTGGATGAAGTGTCCTGTATATATCTACTAAGTTCCTTTCTTCCATTGTTTCCCTCAGATGAAGTATGTCCTTGCTAAGCTTGAGTCCAAACAGGGTACTCTTAATGTCTTATCCTAACCCCACCCTAGGGCAATAAGATCTCTCCCATATCTAAATACTTCTCATTTAGATGTTACCTCTTCCATGTTATTCCCATACTATTTCCATCCTGCACACACTCACAGTACATCTAAATGTGTATCCTTAAAAATGAGCTGTGTGTAGCCCTTTGAACTCTATGTACTTTAGAGAGTCATTTTCCTATCCTCTCTTTAATTGGTCTCTGTTTCCTGGAAAGACTTCAGTGTCAATCCTGTGCCATTATAATCAAGAAAAGAATTTCCTCTCCCATTACTATATCCATCTCTATGTTGTACCTCGTAGAGGAGAGAGGTAAACAAGGATGAATATGAGTGACACAATATCTAATACCAAACCTGAAGAGTCTTGATATCACAGACATGACTTAATTCACTTTTCTCTCTACATACAGTGTTGGCTGGAGTGGTAACATAGTGAGTAGGGCATTTGCCTTGCACGTGGCTGACCCAGGTTTGATTCCTCCAATCCCTCTAAGGAGAGCCCGGAAAACTACCGAGAGTATCCTGCCCTCCTGGCAAAACCTGGCAAGCTACCCATGATGTATTCGATATGCCAAAAACAGTAACAACACGTCTCACAATGGAGACGTTACTGGTGCCTGCTTGAGCAAATTGATGAACAATAGGAGGACAGTGCTACAGTGCTATATATATTGTTGAAAACAATAAATAAATCTTTAATAAAAATGGAAGAATCTATCTACAATTTACAGATACAAAATGTAACTGACAACCAAAATGAATTCATGTCCCTCAGTAACAACAACAAAACCCAAACTATTTAATTTCAAAGGGAAGATGAACTATATGACATTTTTCCAAAGAAAACACAGTGATGTCCAATAGACAGGTGATAAGATATTTATCATCTGACATTATTAGGAAGGGCTGGAGCAATAGTACAGCGGGTAGGGAGTTTGCCTTGCACACTGCCGACCTGGGCGACCCACGTTCAATTCCTCAGACCCTCTTGGGAAGCTTGGCAAGCTACCAAGAGTATCTCGCCCATGCAGCAAAGCCTGGCAAGCTACCCGTGATGTATTCGATATACCAAACACAGTAACAACAAGTCTCACAACGGAGATTTTATAGGGCCCGCTGGAGCAAATTATTAAGAAACAGCAATAGAAAATCACAACGAGAAATTATTTCATATCAGATAGAATTCTAGGATATTATAAAAAAAGACAAGAAAGAGTTGGTGAGGTTCAGAAAAGGCAACCCTTATATACTGCTACCAAGCATGCAAGCTGCTTATAGCCAAATGGAAAATAGTACTGAGATTCTGCAAAATATAAGAATAAAAAATTCATATAATTCAGTAACACCACATTTATGTCTAGTCAAAGAATATAAAGACATTAATTTGAAAATATATAGACACCTCTATATCACCAAAGTGTTTATTAATAGAGGAATGAATATGTGGTATGTGATACAAAAATAATCACTATAACAGATTATCATCAAGTTATAAAGAAAAGATGAAATACTATGAGCTGCAAAAAATAGGGAAAACTTGGGATGGCTTTGATTTATGAGAAAAGCCAAATAAATACCATATTTTATTCAATACCAAATATAAGTAGAAAAGGCAAATAAATGAAATCATATTCTGAGATATGGAGAACAAGTTGGTGGTTTTCATGAGGGAAGGGATTTGAGTGGTGGGTAAGGTTAAAAGGAGAGATTTGCATGCAAATGGGTGGAAAGTCAGATTTTGGTGATGATAAAGGAATATGTGCTGAATAAATAATATAATATGAAACTTACATGATATTATAAACCAATGTTACACTAAGAAAATTTAATTTTAAAACCTTAGTACAGAGCTTAGAGTACAGAGGTTAAGGCACATGTCTTTCATGTGATCTACCCAAGTTCTATTCCCAGATCCATATAGTTCCCTGAGAGTTCATGACTGGGGTTAGCCTTGGAAGACCCCCAGCTTCCAGGTGTGACCTTGAGGCTCTACAAGATCCAGGCAGCACACATTCTCAGGCGCTAGCACTAAATCTCTGGCACAATTGGCAAAGAATAGATGGAAGTGAGTCTCAGAACTCCATGGGAAGCCCCGCTTCCCCAATCCAAATGCAAAAAATATAGGGGCAGAGTCAATTGACGACTAAAGACGGTTGTCAGAACAGCAGTTTGCAAAGACGTTACCCAGCCTTCATAAACTATATGTGTTCTCACATAACTCTCTGTCTCCTCCAAGAGGTAAATATACAAAACTGTGAATCCATGTGAGCATCCAATGAAGAAGGCTATAATGTCCCACTTAGATCATCAGTGACAGTCTCTTGGAATTTAACAATAATAATAATAATAGCAGGAATTTATTAATTCCTAAAGTTTCGTGGAATTTAACAATAATAAAAATAGAAGTAATGCAATAACATTAAACAAATAGACATTTTCCAACAAATTGTAATTATGAATTCATTTCACCCTTAGAATAATTTTAGGAAGTATTCATTCATTTAACAAATATTTATTGAGCCCCCTGCTCTAGCAGGCAGGTCTTTGACCGGAGGTTACTGCAAAGAGCCAGATAGAAAATGTCACTGCTTCCTTGAAGGTTACCTTCCACTGAGAACTGCCACTATATTCTCCATTCACCAGAAAATAGAGGTGTGAAGGAGCTAAGTGTTCTGCTTAAGGTCACACACAGTTTTAGTATCTAAGTCAAGATTTGATTGCATCTATAAGTCACAGGGCACACTTCACTATTTTGTTCTTCCAACCTGGTGGTAATGATAGGGTGAGACTCATAAAAATAACAAGAATGTCAGTTGACATTTAGTGGGCATTTAACAAATGGCAAGCACTGGATAATTTTATATCTACATTCATCATTTATTCCTTATAATAATACTATGAGTACAATAACTGAAACAGGTTTATGAGTTGGCACTTGTATAACTTACACCACCAAATTTAGAATTCTTGCACCACTGCCTTTAGTTGCACCTGTCTATGTATATTAAGTGTCCTTGTAATCTGTCTTGGTTCTTGCAATATGCCTGAAATTTTGGTTCATTAATAAATATGTGATAAATGCATGAAAGACCAATTGAATAAGGAACCTTGATCTGGTTGAAGAATTTTTGATGAGTCCACATTCATGGCTACTTACTTTTTAACATATAATTCATTTTAGGAATAAAATTATTGTTATTTTTTATTTTCATTTTGGGGTCACACCTAGCTGTGTTCAGGTCTTAATCCTTGTTCTGTACCCAGGAATTACTCCCACCAGTATTCAGGGGACCATATGGGATGCCAGATATCAAATCCAGGTCAGCCACATGCAAGGAAAGCATACTTTCTTCAGTTCCAGGAATCAAATTATTTTAATTTAGAATTCCAGAAAGCATTTCATAAATAACCACATCTTATAAAGATCATTTTTTATCAGTAGAAGAAACTGAATATGAACCAAGGTAAGCAAAAGTGACTACATGGAAGACTAATCCAAAGGAGATATCTTGTTACACCAATCAAAGTGAGATATTCTTATTTTTCCTAATATGCCTGCATTTGGACCTGCTTTAGAGAAATTGAGCGAGAAAGTTATTTCCAAATATGCAAGCTTTCTTAGTGTTATTATTATAATTTATTATTGTATAATTTATACAATTATACAATGCATAGCATATTTTATTATTGTTCTCCACAGCAGAAATTTAAAAAAAGAAGCTGCATTTGTGGGTAATGATGCAAAGCATATCCTGGTCTTCTAAACATGTGATTAAATCCTTTGCAATTCCAGGAATCTATTGCTCAGAATTGCAGCTTGGCATTTTCAATGTTGGCATGGGACCTAGAAATGAAGAACTCAAACACCATCCATTTTCTTTTTCTGCTAATGAATGATCCCTTTGTTCCAATGTCTCCCAAGTGATTCCCCGACAGTACAGGTAATTAATGGATCATTCTTCTCAGTTCAGATACTGTTGAGAACGTGGACTTGATAATTGAATCTGCATCCAAACTTTCCTATTATCTAAGTGACTCAAAAGTGTACTTTAAATTAATAATATTTTCTTTATTGATAATTCTAATTTGACAGAAGGGAAAGTGGAGGGAGAGCATTGCCAAATAAGGCTGGAGCAGAAGTTCCCTTTGGTTCCTTTAGAGACAAAATTGGAGTTTGGACTTAGAGATAGTCAGCAAGAATCATTTTTAGACCCATCATTAGACTTTCACAGAATAAAAATTAAATAATATTTAATTAATACTGACTAGGTCTATTTTCTAGAAGAAAGGCAAGAGAATTAGGAGATTTAGAAAGAGAGAGACTGGTGGGAACAGCAAACTGGCTGGTAGTTCAAATGTTGATCTTCAAGGAAAGGCTCTGGATATCTTAAGGAAAAGGGAGTTTCTCCTATACTCAAGAATCCCACAGTTGGCTAATCTACATCCCTTAGAAACATCTATTTGGAAGGAAAGTTAGCTTGGGAACGTTGAATTCCCAAATATATTCCTCATGCCAGGCTGGAGCAATAGCACAGCAGATAGGGCGTTTGCCTTGCACACAGCCAACTAGGCCAACCTCTCTTCAATTCCTCTGCCCCTCTCGGAGAGCCCAGCAAGCTACCGAGAGTATCTCGCACGCATGGCAAAGCCTGGGAAGTTACCCATGACGTATTCAATATGCCAAACACAGTAACAACAAGTCTCACAATGGAGACGTTACTGGGCCCACTCGAGCAAATCGATGAACAATGGGAGGACAGTGCTACAGTGCTATTCCTCATTCTGAAGATTAAGAAAGTTTTTTCTGAGTAATTTCATTCAGCTTGGAATACTCTAGTTCCATCCACAGGGCAACAAATGGCATGCTTTCATTTTTTATGACAGGAGAGTGGTATTCTGATATCTATCTATCTATCTATCTATCTATCTATCTATCTTTATAAATATATAAGTCTCACACTTTCATTATCCACACATCTATTCTTGGGCAAATAAGTTTTTTCCAGATTTGGGCTATTGTGAATAGTGCTACAACTAACATAGGAACACAAATATCCTTTTTTATTTTTTTGTTTTTGTGCAAGAGTCAGCATTTTTAAAAATTTTATTGATTCATTGTGATATATAGTTACAAGCTTTCATGTTTGAGCTACAATCACACAATGATCAAACACCCATTCCTCAACCAGTGCACATTCCACACCACCAATATTACCAGTACACCCGCACCTTTCCCCCTCTCCTGTTGTCTCCATGGAGACATTATTCCCCATACTCTCTCTACTTTTGGGCATTATGGTTTGCAATGCAGTTACTGAGAGGTCACCATGTTTGGTCCTTTATCTACTTTTGGCACACATCTCCTATCCCAACTGATTCCTCCAATCGTCATTTTCTTAGTGACCCCTTCTCTATTCCAGCTGTCCTCTTCCCACCCACTCATGAGGCAGGCTTCCAGCTATAGAGCAATCTTCCTGACCCTTATATCCACTCTCCTTGGGTGTGGGTCTCATGTTATGTTTATACTCCACAAATGAATGCAGTCCTTCTATATCTGTCCCTCTCTTTCTGACTCATTTTACATAGTATGTTATTCTCTGTCTATCCACTTATACTCTCGGTAGCTTGCCGGGCTCTCTGAGAGGGGCGGAAGAATCGAACTCGGGTCGGCCATGTTGGCCGCTTGTAAGGCAAACGCCCTCGCCCACATGACAGAACCTGGCAAGCTCCCCGGGACGTATTCAATATGCCAAACACAGTAACAACAAGTCTCATGATGGAGACGTTACTGGGCACGCTCGAGCAAATCGATGAACAACGGGAGGACCGTGACCGTGACCATGACCGTGATCCACTTATAAGCAAATTTCATGACTTCATCTCTCCTAATAGCAAATATCCTTTTAAAGTAGTGTTTTTGGTTTGGGGTAGATGCTGAGAGGCAGAATTGCTGGGTCGTGTCTCAGTTTTCTTGAGAAGTGACTATATTATTTTCCAAAGGGGGTGAATCAATTGATGTTGTCACCAACAGAGGATGAAGGTTCCCCTTGTTCCCACATCCATGCCAACATTGGCTGATTTTGTTCTTTTATATGTGCTTACTGTTGAAAGGTGTCGATGAAAGTTTTGTTGCAAGCCATGCCTTTTTTCCAGTAGTTAATCCACCTGAAATTCTTGACAATTGATCTACCTCACAGACAAAATTAAATTATCTTTAAGTCTAAATTGGTGGTCTGTCCTTTACAAGAAGCCTTTTCCAATTCTCTTTACCAATACTCAAGTCTAAAATGTATCATTTGGAGAAAAAAGCAAATATCCATGAACAGATGACTGAATAAAGAAATTACGGTATATATACACAATGGTATACTACTCAGTTGTAAGAAAAAATAAATTCATGCTATTTGCTGTAACATGGATGGATCTGGGGAATGTCACATTGAGTGAAATCAATCAGGGGGAGAGGAACAGATTCAAAATGATCTCTCCTATGCAAGGTATAAAGAAACCTTGCAGCTGGGTTATCAAATGTCCAATGGTAATAGAAACAAAGTGCAGGAGAACTGGTCTTCAGCAGGAAGTTTACCTCTAGGTTGAGGGGTGGGGGATGAATTAGGGTAGGGAACAATAAGACTATAGGGGAGGGGAAAAGTGTTTGCATTGAGGCAAAGTGGGGGTGGGGGAAGAAACTGGGGACATTGGTGGAGAGTAGAGGACACTGGTGAATGGACTGCTGTTGGAACAAGCCAGAAACTCAATCATAAATCTCTTCATAACCGTGTAATTTATGATTATTCAATACAAAAATAAAATAAAATGAATCATTTTGTTTTCAATATTATAACCCTTCTCTACTATCTTTATTAAGACAGGTCATAGACCTCATTATTTTAGTTGGGTTTATACATTTTCTTTAAATAAACCGTCTTCTCCTGTTCCTTCAAGATAGATCTTATCTACCTATCTTATTTACCTTCAGAAGAAGAATTAGAGAATTCTAATATAGTACCTACTTGGCCTGTTGTCTGATTTCTACAGAATGAATAATAAATATCTAGTAAACAAATTAATATATACACCATGAAATGTATAGAAACAAGAATGGAAAAAATGTATGCATGAATGAATGAAGATCTATATTGGCCACTGATACCAATGTACCTAATTTGTTCTACCAGGCTTTATAAATGTGCTTTTTGGGGAAACTGAAAAGTGAGAACTCTGAAGTAGTTCATATGGGCTTTTAGGCAACTGAGAGCAATCAAGGCTGAGAGAGGAGTGAGGCTCTCCCACTTTCACTGAATCTGTACAGACCAGACCACTGGGTATTCTGGTTGAAAAATAATAACAAGGGGGCAAATAATCAAATTAATTTTAGATGAAGAAATGAGGAAAAATGTGTTTACATAGTACTAATCCCATCTCTTTTTTGAGGGTTTTTATTCTTTTCTCAGAGCATTACATTGAAAATGGGAAGGCCAACAGGGGGGAAATCTCAGGCACTAGCAAAAAAAATAAAATAAAATAAAACAGTGCAAAGACTGATTATGTAAACTGTGTCTTGTTTGAAGGGTAAAGACAATAATCCATGGATCAAGTTCAAATTTCCTGTTTAAATATTATTAGTTTGAATGTTAATCTGGGTTCTATGTTTGATGGTGGGGGTAAGGGCAGCAAATATTGATTATCTTGAGGTGAAAACAGAAATTCATTTCTGAAAAGGAAGTTAGGAGCATGTGTATATGAACCCAAGTAATAAATAATACCTTGGGGTTCTGACTCATTTCCAAACTAATTCGTGATGATTCCCTCTTTTACCCTGCTTCTTCAGTTGGCTGAATGAACATCCCATATCTGGGCACGTGGAGAAGAGCTAAAGCATTAACACCATGGCAACTGAACCAAATGTGATACCACTAACTCACAATAAAAAATCTCCACAAATTCAGAGTTACCACCAGATGCTCCTGCTTCATCCTCCTATTATGAAGTCCCATATTCTCAATGAACCCCAGGAAGTCACTGTTTCATGCTATGCATCCTAATTCTTGCCAAATCCAAGCTGTGCTGGACAGTCAGGGGGAAATCCCACAACAGAGAATCCCCAGCTGAGCAAAACCTGCTCCCCTCCACATCACAGTCTTTGCTTTTGAGAAAGAGATAAAGAAAGTTAATGAGCTAAAGACTTCATGGTGTGACAGATGTCAACAGAGCTGACCCTAATGTTTTTTCCTTCAACAAGCCCATAGGATACCGAGTAGGTCGATCAGCTGCGGAGTGCTACATAATTTGGTAGCATTGGTCATACTCCTACATAGACCTTTTCACATATGATCACTGTACCAAACAAATTTAAGGGGAAGCAATGAAACAGATGCATCAATATTGATGTGGGTCAGTGGATAAATAATTTCACTTGATCACAAAGCCAAATTCAGCCATATGTAGTGAAACTGCCCCTGAAGTATTCAAGTTCTTTAAATTCTCTATTTTTCATTCTGCCTCTATGCAAAGAATTCAAATGTTTCCCAGATACAACAGATGATCACAATTGAGTTTAGTATTATCCACTGCAATGATTCCAAACTATCAGCAAGGAGCAGGGAAAAGATTACGATGAGTTTCTCCCCACACTAAGGAAAGAGGAAGAAAGAATATAAAGAAGATTAAATGAACTTGGTAAAATAAAATGACGTCTTAATTTTAAAATTAAATCTCAAAAACATAAATAAAACAAAATTCATTCTCTATACTTCATTAATTTCAAAATATCCTCTCTTCTATACCATGAGAGTAGGAGCAAGCAATATTATAGCAGTTTCATTTTTGCTATTTTTATTTGTTAAAATTAAAAATAAGTGGATCATAAAATACCATATAATTAAAGATAAATATAAATAAATGTAGAAAAGCAGAGAGAATAACATAGTAGTATATGTTTCTCAAATTTTAATTATCAACATTGTATCATGTGGTATAATTTATGTTACTTTAGATAATCAAACAGTTTAGACAAATCTGAAGATCACTTGACCTCGAATACTGCAATGTTCAACAGGAGGGAACCTGTTCCTAGCATTGTTTCCACCACTCCAAGTCATTCCTTGTAATCAATCAGAGAAGTTCTTGAATGAATAGTAAAGGTTTCAGTCACCCATACTTCCACAAGTGCATATTTCCTTATTTCCCACCACCAATATTCCCAGTTTCCCTCTCAACACCAGTCAAGCTCCCAGACTGCGTCTATAGCAGGCATTTTTCTTCTTTCTCTCTTTCTCTCCTTTTAGTCATTATGTTTGCAATACAGGCACTGAGAGATTATATCTGTTCCTTTACCTACTTTCAGCATGCCGTTCTTATACAGAATGATCATTTCCAACTATCATTGTTATAGTGGTACCTACTCTATCCCTACTGCCTTCTCCGCCAGAACTTAAGGCAGTCTTGCAACCATTGATCCATCCTCCTGGCCCTTGTTTCTAATGTCTTTGGGTATTAATCATACACACACACACACATACACACACACACACATATATATATGAGTTAATACAACTTCAACTGTGAGTTGTTGTAGTTCATGAACAAAGCACAGTATCAGCAATTACTCCGCTGGCCCCTGTTCAAATATTTCTGGGTATTTTCTCACAGATCATATTTGATAACTTATATTATATATTAATATATATAAAGAGACCAATTATTCTATGTCTGTCCCTCTCCTTTTGACTCATTTCACTCAGCATGAAACTTTCCATGTCCATCCATTTTCAGCGAATTTCATGACTTCATTTTTCCTGGTGGCTGCATAGTATTCCATTCACCTCACATGAATCTTAAAAAATGGAATCAATTGGGCATGATGCCTCCCCTGACCCTCATAGTAAGTATTCCAAAATGTATAGTATTGTCCTCAATTACATTCCATGCTCCTGCTTCCCACTCCACCACCACATATACACAAAGAATGCAAGTGAGCGAGAGACCCGTAATAATATAGACAACACATGTACATTGTGAAAATCTATGTTTAATACAACACAGATGTGTGAACTTATTGTTGATTGTGTCAGGCTTATACATGTACCATCACTCCAGGGGCATTGCTATGGAATCTTAAAAGCCACTTCAGGGGCTGAAGTGATAGCACAGCAGGTAGGGCACTTGTGTTTCATGCGGTTGACCTGGGTTCAATTTTCAGCATTCCATATAGTCCCTTGAGTACCGCCAGGAGTAATTCCTGAGTGCAGAGCCAGGAGTAACCCCTGAGCATCTCAGGGTGTGACCCAAAAAGGAAAAACAAAATCCACTTCAACTGTCAGTTGTTGTAGTTCACGAACAAAATACAATATCAGCAATTACTCCTCTGGCCCCTGTTTAAATATTTCTGGGTATTTTCTCACAGATCATATTTGATAAATTCAACTTGTACACATTGTCTCTTGGTATTGATTCATAGCCTGCATTCCTTTAACTGTTATCCACTGCTCCAAATCTTGCTTTTCAGAATCAGGAGTATAAATCTTACCAAGAAGCAGACCTTGAGAAAGGTATTTTTATGAAAGTGATTAGATGTGGAAATGTTCCTAGGATAAAGCATCAGGAGATGGAGGGGGAAGGTTGGGGAGGGGGAAAAAAAGGAATGAATCAGGATATATACAGTGGCCAATAAAGCCCCTTGAAAGGTAGGTTCAGCCTGGTGCTCCATGGTAGCTACCATGAGTCTAAGATTCACTTCCCGATTTCCTATGTGTGTTGGGGAAGCTTATCTTTCACACTCCATCATGAACAAATGGTTACTCATAGGCCCACACATGGAAACTAGACCTTCTGCTCTTCTGTCTTTATGTCTTGAGAAAAGCACCTCCGGAACTGAGGGTGTCCTGGGACGGGAGTTTTTATCCTTTGACAGCAATACCAAATAAAAGTTAGGGGAAGAGAAGACACTAATATTAAAGGCAGCTAATGGCTTCTGAACAGAGACCACTCACTACACCCCTCTTCCTTGTAATGACCCTTCCCCTTCATGCCATTGTAGATAACCTCCCTGTCCCCAAGTCTTCTTTCCTTTCCATTGAGTTTTCTTAGTTCTCTTGGCTTTCCAAGCTTAATTAAAAAATCTGTGAGAGGCCTGAGCAACACTGGCGTGTTACTTGTCTACCATTTTGTGGAAAAGGTGCTACTTGAGAGAGGCTGACCTGGACATGAATGACACTGAGCCAAACCTTTCAGAAAGAAAATGCTTGAAGGACAGGGTATGGTGCTGCCAGCAGGTCAATCTGTACCTTTGAGGTGAGTGCATCGGCAGCCTGATGGCAACGTCAGACTTTTAGATACCCCAAAATTGCTGCTGTGCCTTTGGCCAGACCCCAAAAACTTGGGGCAAAGTGTACCAAGAAAGTAAACGGCCAAAAGTTAGGTATGTGGGAAACACACCCACAAACCACCTTCGACTCAGCTATATAATTGGAGGTATGGCCTCTCTGGTTCCTGATCGAACTTGTTAATGGCCATGATCCCAGAGTCTCAGAAACAAATATCGGAACCCAAAGGCTTTTGGCAGAAATACGTCCTGTTCCTGCAGTAGGTTACTGGAGCTGGGCCACTCCAAGTGGGAATAGGTTTCATGCCTTGGCCTGTTCCCCCTGGCGGCCTGGTGACCACCATCTGCCAGAGGCCACTGGACAGTCAGGTTTGGGCCTGCAGTGACGAGACACACGGGGCCTCACCACATGGGGTTGGAGCCGACTCTTTCTCCCCATCCCAGTGAGACCCCGAGTAGCCGCCTACAAACGGCCTCTCTGGCTCCTGATCAAGCTGATTAATAGCCATGATATTGGAGACTCAGAAACAAATCTCGAAACCCAGTGGCTTTTGGCAGAAATGCATCTGGTGTGCATACAAGGTGGCCGCCGGCTCAGAGCTTATTGGAAAGCCAGGTGTGAGCTGGCGGTGACGCAGCAACTGCAGTCTCATGGGAAGGGGGGGCAGTACCAGCTCGTCCTTCTCGTCCTACCGAGGTTACGAGTTGCCCCGCACAAGTGGCTCTCTGGCACGGCCATGGCTCCAGAGGCAAAAGGACTTAATCCAGAGCCCGGAAGCCTGCGGCAGAAAAGTGAATGGACCATGCGTTAAACTACGGCGCTATGCCTCCCCAGGAGGGATAGGGTGTTGCTCCCTTCTGCCTCCCCTCCCCCCCCCCCCCCCCGGCAGCAAGGTGGCCGCCACCTTGGAGCGTATTGGAAAGCCAGGTATGAGCCGGCTGTGACAGGGCAACTGCAATCTCATGGGAAGGAGGGTGGTACGGGCTCGTCCTTCACAACCTACCGACGTCATGAGTTGCCTCCCGCAAGTGGCTCTCTGGCTCGGCCATGGCTCCACAGGCAAAAGGACTTAGTCCAGAGCCCAGCAGCTTGCAGAAGAAAAGTGAATGGACCATGCATTAAACTACAGTGCCATGCCTCCCCAGGAGAAAAAGGGTTTTGCTCCCTTCCACCTCTTTCCTCCCTGGCACCAAGGTGGCTGCCGCCTCAGAGCTTATAAGAAAGTCAGGTACGAGCCGATGGTGACGGGGCAACTGCAGTCTCATGGGATGGGGGGTGGTACCTGCACGTCCTTCACATCCTACCAAGGTCACGAGTTACCCCCCCATGAGCGGCTCTCCGGCACGGCCATAACACCAGACACACAGAAACCAATCTCGTAATTATCTGGCTCTTTGCAGAAATCCAAAATCATGGCCGCATGACATTATATGATTCTCATAACCAGTTATAGAAAACAAAATATTTCACAATGCCTTTTCAGCAATTCTGATTGTTTGGGGGGAAATTCTAAACAATAATGGTGCATCTTTTGTTGAAATAATGAATGTAATCAATGTAGAGAAGAGTTGAGTAGAAACCATGTGCCTCAAAGGCATTTGGAGGGGTGGGAGGGGGGTATACTGGGGTTCTTGGTGGTGAAAAATGAGTACTGGTGAAGGGAAAGGCGTTTGATCATTGTATTGCTGAGACTTAAACCTGAAAGCTTAGTAACTTTTCCCACAGTGATTCAATAAATAAATATAAAAAGAAAAAATAAATTAAAAAATTAAGGTGGAGTTCATGCCCAATTCAATCAGCTAATCAGTGGCTGAATAAATAGCAGTACTCCTACAAAAAAAAAAGAAAAGAAAATGCTTGAAGGATTAATCTTGAATTCCTTAATTGTCCATTAAAAAAATAAGTAAAATGGAGGAAAAGGATTTTCAGGCAGATCCTCTCCCCAAGTCACATCTCCTTCCAGTGGGGATTTCACCTATGCAGACCCTGAAATGCGTCGCAATAGTTTTAAAATCGTCCATGTTTCTGAAAACTACTGAAAGCTACAAACTTGCAGGCTATCAAATGTAGCCTGCCCACAGGGCAGAGTCTGGCAAACTCCCCGTGGAGTACCAAATATGCCAAATACCAGTAACAATGATGGGTCTCATTCTCCTAAATAGCCTTGAATATAATCTCAGGGCTAGGATGAAAGAGACGTTACTGGGGCCTGCTCGAGGCAATCAACGATTAACAGGATGATGAAATGAAATGAAACTGAAAGCTAGAGGAGATTCTGAGACCCCAAATGAGTTGAATATTGGAGGCTAAGAAGTGCATGGATCGCCTTTGGAAAGGTCACCCTTCCTGGTTTCAGGCTAGTGAGCCACACTGTTTATGGAGGCTCTGGTTCAACTCTTGTTTCTTCCTCCTGAAGGGTGTTTCCTTGCAAATGTCACTTTCCCCGGCCAGCATACTGCCACCGTGATGTCACAAGGATTTGAATGTAGGAATTCAAGGCTCATTTTCCTATGTGTAGAGACTGGATCAAAGACTCTGTTTTCCTATATATTAATTGAACTTCTTGCTTAACTGGGACTGTTTTCAGGTAGATGTGCAGCCGCAAAAGACATTGAGTAACTACAAAAAAGAATACTAAACAAAACAAAAGAATTAACAAATATGTTTCACAACCCCAAGGGTGTCAGTGGATTTGAAAATAGACAATTGTTATTTCCCAGATTGTGACTTTAAAAGTTGATAATTATACTAGTTCCTCTTTTGGTTTATAAACAATTAGGAATAGATATGAGTCAGAGAACAAAGTACTTGCTTTCATAGAGTGGGGTGGCCTTGAACCCACAACCTATTTGTCTTTCTACCGAATTTACCAGGTTACAATAGAGTAGCAACCTGTCCCTGGCTTGTCCTATAGGGACAGGTCAGTCAACAAGGCAAAACCATTTGGACATTGGGGATTGAGGACAGAACATTTCGGTCTGGGCACATGTAACTCAGTGCTCTTAAACTAGCATTATTATTCAGTTAGAATAGATATTACTTTGGGCCTTAGGCTCCATGCTTATAAATAAGCCTTTGAGAATCAAAAGGAAAGATGTAACTAGGGCATTCTGCACAGTTGATGGCACATAATAAGTATTCCATAAAGAGTAGCTCCCAGGCCTGAGAGGTAGGACAGCAGGCAGGGTGCTTGCCTTGCATGTGCCAGACCCAGGTTTTGATCCCCAGCACCCCGAATGATCTCTGAGTCATGCTAGGAGTAAACTAAGAGTGACTACTTTTTTCCCTACCTCCAACCCACAGATTGTTGGGATTTGAGATCTTCTTGCCCTTTCTTTGGGTGCTGATTCTGATATACCCCATGTTCCCATTGGTATTTGGAGCCCTCTGGAAAGAGATGGAAGCACTACTTTGTGACTAGTATTTTGCATGAGAGATAGTACAGAGGGCAAGGTTTTGCCTTACATGGAGTAGACCTTGGTTCAAATCCCTGGTATCAGGCTGGAGTGATAGCACAGCGGGTAGGGCATTTTCCTTGCATGTGGTCAACCCGAGTTCGATCCCCAGCATCCCATGTGGTCCCTTGAGCACCGCCAGGAGTAATTCCTGAGTGCAAAGCCAGGATTTACCCCTGTGCATCATTGGGTGTGATCCAAAAAAGCAAAAAAAAAAACCCTCTTATCATAAATGATCCCTTGAGTATCACCAGGAGTGCTCCCTGAGCATCTTAACAGGAGTGATTAACAGGAGTAAGCCTTGAAATTACAAGTATGGTTCAAAAAGAAACAAAAAAATCAGATAAAACCAATCTTGGGCTGTTCATGAATCACATTTCATGAGACCTTGCTGCCTACCTATTAAAAAATTAGGCAGAGGTGCTGGATTTTGGAATGCAGAGACAATGGTTGCAATGTGTGAGGAAGAGGGCGTAGTAGGGAGGCCATGATTTCTGTCTCATTTGTTATCTTTGTTTCCGTGGCAAAACATAAAATTCCAAACAGCCAAAAATCAAACAAAACTGTAAGGCCGGAGGACATCTATGTTCACAGATCATGTCAACACAAACAAATTTACACCCTTCAGCATACCACTGAAAAAAATTAAGAGCCTCATTTCTTTGTATCCATCATATAACAAAAGTTTCTAAATCCCTAGGTCATGAAAGTAGCCCGAAGTTTTACTCAGGAAGGGAATAAGTGCTTTTTTATTCTTTCCTAAAGTCAGTAAACCAGACAGAGGGGCACCACACAAAACGGCCCACACGTTATTCCTTAAGAAACTACTCTTGAATTATTAATGGCCAGTCGGCAGCAAAATCTTCTGGACAAAGGCAGAACATAAAATACAAAGAGTTCCTCTATTCAGAAAATGCACTTGCCATATATCATATTTAAATGCATTTTTTAATATTTAGCTCTTACTTTACAGTTATATATGTCTTATCCAGGATGCAAATTTCAATATATTAGAGACTCCCCTTTTTCCTCTATTATAACTTGCACAATTAAAAGGGTAGGATTTAGTAACTGGGAGACTGACAATGATCCCTGGAAAATCTTGTAAAGCATCAATAGCTTCATAAAGTCCCCCAAATTCTGTCATTATAAGGGCTTATCTACATGTCAAGTGAACATGGTTAGTAGCAAATTAGGAGGTTATCTTCCACGTGGGGCTAACTAGTATGTTGTGTAGCTAGAATAACTTACAAATCATACCTCTTGAAAAACACTAATAATTATTTTATTTATTCATTTACTCATTCACTGCCAAAATATTGATTACATAAACTGGGGAAATTGAGAAGCAAATGTACTGAAAAAAGAGAAGCTGCTCTTAGGGTTAATGATCAAGCAATAAGCACATTTAGATCTCAATTAGGAATTTCTAAATTCTTATAAACAAAAGAACTGAACTTTAATACTATAAATCATTATATCTACATGCATATCCTGATAATTTATATTTTAATAATAACCTAAAAGAAGCATGATTATCCGGTTCCTAACTCTTCTTACATTTTAGACTTAGAAATTTTCCACCATTGTCTAAAATATTTTACTAATGAAGAACATAAGGGTCAGTGCGCCTCTATCCCTTTTTCTCATAAAAAACTATAACTGTATCATAAAAAGTCATAGCTTTCTCATGCAAAAGCCATGATTCAGAGAAGATCTGGAACTAGCTAAAATCTATAAAGAAACAAAGACAAATTCAGAGTACTCAGAAATCATTTTTTTATACGGCAATACTCTAATTTTCCAGTAGAGATCGTTCTCTTGGCATACCCGCTTTTCCCATTTTTAGCAATAGATCCTTGGTAGATTCATTTGCGCTTTGTGAAAATGTTGATTCTGGAGGTAATTGCAGTGTGGAGGTTTCTACAAAATAGGAAATGATTGGAGTTCCATACACAAAGTCCAGAGGAGTAAAGTCGATGTGTTTTGCTATTTTAGTGACTTTTTTTGTACTGGTATTTATTAAGTATCTTTGTCCTGAAACTTGTTAAACAATGTTCTTTAAAAAAATAAATAAGTAGGTGTAGGAGAAGAACTAGAGATAAATTTTTAGATCACACTTTTTGTCAAAACTGTCATTCAGTGATGAAAAAACTACTTCCATCATACTCACTGATATCAAATTTATTCGATTCATGTATTGTTCTACATGTAAGACTAAACATAGATAAATGGTTGTGGATGTCTCTATTTCAAGAAAATTCATTGATATGTAAAAGAAATTTGGTTATTAAGGCATGTATAGACAGGAAGTCATTTAAATATTCAATATTTGTGTGAGACAATCTTGAAATATTTTGAACTTACACAAAGTAGGTAAGAGATTTAGTACCATAATATTCTGATCTTGAGAAAATCACTTAACTAACATGAGTTTCAATAAACCTGTAAATTGGGATACTCTCTACATTATAAACACAAAGAAGGATTAACAAAAGAGTAGAAAGATAATAGATGTAAAAAAGCTTTTTACACTCAACATAAATTTAGTTTAATTCACTTTACAGCATTGTAGGATAGTGTCTATGAGAGCGAAACTGTGGTAAACCCTGAGGTTACAAGATCAATGGAACCTAGTACAAACCTTTAAAATCATTAATATTGGCAAGTTAAAATTTGAAGTCATGTTTATGCCAAAGTTATACTTTTTTGTAATATAATATACAATTTATTAATTTTAGCTCCTTGTTTTATAAATATTTCCCATACATGTCCATTCATTTTTTTAGAATGTAAGGCATAATTTACACTTTAAAATTATTGTGTGATTACTCTGTGTATTTTTTTGTTTCTTTGTTTTCGATATTTGGGCTATACACAGTGATGCTCAGGGTCTACTTATGGCTCTGCACTCAGAAATTATCCCTGGTGGTGCTCAGGGGACCATATGAAATACCAGGGATGAAACCTGGGTTGCCACATGCAAGAAAAATAATCTACCCACTGTACTATCTCTCCATCCCTACTTTTGTGTTTTCATGACATAGTAATCACTATTTATGCATTTTATTTTTAAACAAGTATTAACTGAAAATGTGTTGATAAAAGCATTATTTCCATAAGAAGCATATTCAGGCTCGGAGAGATCAGACAAGGATTAAGGCACTCACTTCTCATGTGCCTGACTCTGGTTTGATTCCCAGTACCACATGTGATCCTCTAAATACTGCCATAAGTGATCTCTGAGCTCAGAGCCAGGAGTAAGTTCTAAGCACTAGGTATGAGCCAAAACAAAACAAAAAAAGTACATTTGCGATGTGATTTTATTTTTATTTTCAAGGTCAATATTGATTAGAGGTATCTGCTTGTTTACCATTTTCTTCTCATTTTGCTTTTATTTTTGAAACCGTTTTTATTGAGCTGCAGAGATTTATAATACTGTTAATCACAATTTTTTCATCCATTATTCCAACAGTAGCCCTCCCACCAGAACATTTGCTTCTCTTCACCTGTGTCCCAAGAACCCATCCCAACTCCTCCTCCTCCAGGAAAACTCAGTTCAATAGACAAAATTTCCAGTTTTGATGACTTTGACCATTTGTTGTTCTCATACAATGTTTCTTTATGTCCCACATACAAAAAAGTTTCTCTTGTTTTGGTGGTGATGAAATGTACACACATATAGATGAATGAAACTAATTTAAATAAATGTCACAAAACTGTAAACAATTTTTTTCAAAAACATAATAATTTTAAGAGGTATAAAAGTAAAGAATACTATGTATAAATATGTATTGATATATTTTAGAGTTTACATGGAATGGGTAAACCCTACAAGGTTAAAAACTAGAAAGTGTGAAGAGAATTAAGAAAATTTAAAGGGGAAAATCTGAATAGCCCATAAAAATTACTAAGAATCTTTTATCCAAAGAAAGGCAATATTGGTTTTATATTAGAAAGCATTATAGGTGCTGCTTAAATGTCCGCATAATGAGTAAAAATGTTT
The DNA here is from genome assembly GCF_029834395.1 of Sorex fumeus. Classification (NCBI taxonomy): domain Eukaryota; kingdom Metazoa; phylum Chordata; class Mammalia; order Eulipotyphla; family Soricidae; genus Sorex; species Sorex fumeus. The sequence goes on along the minus strand of NW_026606134.1, from coordinate 2,631,575 downwards.
CCATAAAAATCTCTGTGGATGTAAAAATGAACAGAATATATAAATTTCAGATCACTTGAAAATGCCTCATTAGGAGACTTAAGAGATGTCTAGAAACAAAATAAGGAAAGAAACATCTCAGTTAAAGCCCAGTAGCGTTGGTGAATGTTTTTCTCTGCCAAGGGCTATTGGGATACTTATAATATCATTTGTGGGTCATACAGTACAGGTACACAGATGACCAGCAGCCTTCAAGAAGCATCACGTGTCTGCTAGTCATGCACCAGGGCCAGACCTCACAATTTCTCAAGTCTTATACAATCTCTGGGCTAGATTTTCACCCAGATAGAGGTGAAGTGTTCTGAGAGAACTAGGCATAATCAGGAGCAGCGAGTGTCCCTGGGATGTGGAGAATTCTGAAGACTGTCAGGATTCCTAACCAGTAGCAAGCTCATTTAAGTTCTAGAACTCCATAATAACCATTTAAAACATCAATTCTTAGGCAGCAAGGCAGAGCCCAAGCATTCCATACAGTCTACTAAATTTATTGCATAGTCCTCTCGGTGCTGTTGGCTACACTTAGAAGTTGCCATGACAATGAAAGACTTGAGCATTGGGAAAGAGAAGAACTAGAACTACAGCTGCTTCACATGCTTGTTACCAGCTGACCCAAGTAGTACCAAACAGAGCAAGAGATTTCCCCTTGAGCTATGGCAGCAGAGCACCTGCATCAGTCTCTTACCAGAGGCTTCCATGATGCTGCATTTCAGGGTCTCTAGAGATGTAATCTGTCTCTTTACAGAACTCAGTATAAATCCAACATTCCAGGATTTTCCCCTAGGGAGTTATGGATTCACACAGGATTCTCCTCCACTGGAAACCAGCATCGTTGTCTAAGGGGGGGTGGGGGGGGGGGGACGGGAAAGGCTCCCAGGAAATTCTTTTTCTTCCATCCCTACATTGCATTGCATTTTCATGGTGTGAAATTTTTGTCAACTTCCTTTAAGTAAAACCAAATCCAGCACATGTTCTTTAAGCACTCAATATATGCTATGCCTGCATAGCATACATTGTACTGGGAGTGTGGGGATTTTAGCTTTGTTGTTGACACGAAGAAACATAACCTTTAGGTCAGTACAATACAATTGGGAGTGAGGCTCAGTAACTAGGCTTTCCAGATGCAGTAAACAAAAAGAATAAGTAAGGTTGAGAGATGAGGGTGTTTAGGGGAACATACCTCCCATGTATAAGACCCCAGCACCACCTACCACCTGCCATGCTAAGAATGGTCAAGTATAGCCTGTGCGGCCCAGGTATCCCCAGCACCAAAAACTACATCACCAGGCTTATATTATTTACCCTTTTTTGCAAAAGGATGTAAATTAATCTTAAATTTCAGCTAAGCATTCACTTTTTCCCCTTTAGGTATGTTCTATGTCATATTAAAGATATGTTTACTCTGGAAGATTATTCATTGTCCATCTGAAATTCAAATTCAACTGGTTGTCTGGTATTTAATCTGATCACATTAAAGGAAAGATCTATATACAGAAAATAAGATTGAGGAAAATATTTTGTTCTTAAGAGTCATCCAAAAGAATTTGCCATAATAGCTTCATTTCTAAGTGATTATTCACATATATTCACACAGTCATACATACACATATTGTTCACATCCAACACCAACTATAATTCTGAGGTACTTAGAACACATTGTTTCATATTTTTTTTGATTGATCAGATGCCATTCATTCCATTCTCCCCACGCACCTGTCCCAGTATCTCTGAGTCTCCCAATCTAGTCTCACACTGCTCCTCATTCTTGTCTCCTCCTGTCTCTCCCGCTCATCTCTCCATGCTCCATCTCGCAGCCTGGGCTCACTCTCTGTATTCTTCTTCTACATTCCTCTCTCTCTGTCCCCCTTGTTAATCTCTCCTCGGTCCATCTTGCTGCCCTGCTCTCTCTCTCACTCTCCACATTGTTTCCTGTTTTAAATATCGGTTTCATTTTGTGCCCAATGTTCCCTCAAATGAAAACAGGTGCTCTCAGCATTACGTCTTTCAAGAATGCAAAATGGTCTGATGGTATTACAAGTTGAATTATTGGCCCTCCTCAGTTTTGCCATTTTGCTTCCAGAAGTGGATAGGTGTAACCTACTCAGTCCTCCTGACTGGACAGCCAAGCTTTTTGGAAGGAGAACTCAAGTTTCTCTGGGATGCAATGGATGTGGCAAGCATGGTTTAACAAAATCAAATGCAGTGTCAATAGTTAATTCAGTAAAGGATATTATAAGTTTCCAATCAATGGGTGGCAATGGGGCCAACTAGATGATGAGTGATCAGTTGGCAGAAAGACAGACAGTCAGGGTGAGAGAGCAAAGGCAGGTGAGGAAATCAGGCAGGGGCTGTTCACATCCAAAGCAAAGAGCTCAGACTGTCAGTGACCAGAGAGCCATGTTTGAGATGAACATTAACATTTTAGAAGGCACAGCCTTCCCAGGTACATGTGTTGTGCATCATCCTTTAGGTCTTCGTCTCTTGACCTTTGAAAACTGAATCCTTCTTGCTCTTCAAATCTCAGGTGGAAAGATATCCCCTTAGAAAAAGATTTAAGGGAAAAAAGAAGGAAGAGATGAAGGAGAAGAAAGATGGAGGAGGATGAGAAAGAGAAGAAAAAATGAAGAGGAGAAGAGCAGAAGGAGGAGAGGAAGAGGAAGAAGAAGAGAATGAAGAAGGAGGAGGAGGAGGAGGAGAAGGAATGCATCTGAAATCATATATTCACTTGTGTACTTATATGGTTACTAGCTCTCTCCTTTCACAGAGCACATTCCTCCAGAACAGGGGTATTAATTGTTTTATGCAATTTTCATCACATTTCTGGAGTTTTATATAAAATAATACACAATTCTAGCAATGAAAAATTTATGAATGATATATTTATACATTTTATAAAGTTAAAGAAAGACTAGACTATGTTAGTAGTGTAAAATTGTAATAAGTAATTTAATTAAATAGAATACACATAAAATTGTTAGTAAATGTGTTTAAAGTGTGAAAAACATCGCAATAACAGGTAAAGAGACAATCAACATGTATCTTCAGTGTGCCTATATTACGGAAAAAATAGCTTTTTCCCACTTACTCTAATATAGAACAGATTAATTTACCTGCTAAACCTAAAATTGTTGGATAAGTAGAAAGAACTTAAAGATAATAAAGATCTATAAAGAAAAATTTCAAAGTGTAAAAGTAATGAATGTAAAACTTGTGACTACATCAAATGTAATCAGGGAATGTGTCAAATTAAAATTAGCAGGAATACTATAAGAAACACATAGGTAAATAGGATAGTATTCCAGGTTTATAAAGGTAAGTTTCAAATCAATAAGAGAATTGGAGATGCAGCTCAACATAAAAAGTGAACATGAGGCTGGAGTTCAATCCTTTGAGACTGCATGATTTTGTCAGCAGTACCCAGAAGGAATCCAGAGCGCTGAGCCAGGAGTTCTCCTGAATACTTTTAGGCATGGCCCCAAAACAAAAAATAATTTATATCCTAAATCAAAAATAGGAAAGGGACATTAATTTAAAACATTCACATAGAGGAAAAAAGAGATCAGTCTAATAATCAAGCAAATGTAGATTCAATGGCTAATATTTTTCAGGTTCAAAGAATCTGCGAAGAGAATCGTCCTACTGTCAAGGATGCATTATATAGGCACTCTCCCATTATGAAAAGGGGAACACGGCCCTTTCAACTTCATTGAGATGCAATTTGGAGAGATAAATTGAGCGTCTTTAGAAAATTTATATCTGTGGGATCAGTAACCTTCCAGAAATATATCCTGAATAGTCAAACTTGAGTACATTATTTGTGTACAAAGATGCTCAATGCAATATTAATTATAATGGCAGGAAAAATGTTTCTTGTCTAAGTGTATAAGAAGGCACCAGTTAAAAACACAACAGTGAAGCGCTTTTATGGAATATAGTTCACCCATTTAATGTTTTGATAGACTTAAGGATATTGGAAAGTACTAATGACATAATGTTGAGTGAAAAAAATTAAAATGCTGGAGTGGAAAGAGAGTAGACGGTTTAGAACTCAGACCCAGGTTCAATTCTGACACCATTATCTCCTCCTGAACACAAATGGGGGAGACCCAAAAAGCCCCTGAGACTACCAGTGTGTGACTAGTTGGGCCCAGCACCCCCAAACTCAAACAGCACCACACCAGAGGGCCCAAACATTGAACCCAAAGCATGATAGCCACATGTCATCAGGAGTGGCCCCAGGATTTCCAAGAACTCCTTGGGAGACCACCACCAATAAAAAAATTAAAATACTAAGTCACATTCAAAGTCATTTATATTTCATGTTTATTTATGTAGTAAAACCTATTTGCAATATCATGAATTTTTAAATCAGATATGTTTTGTATTTGAACTACAAGACTTTATTTTTCCCTTTTTAAATGTCATCTCTACATTTTTTTAAAACTAGTCTTTCTCCCAGAATATTGTCAGATACAATTTTGATACTCCCAGTTGTTTTTTAAATTTCTGGAATGATTAAAAGAGCCAAAATGAGATTTACATGAAATGCAAAAACTCAAGAACCTGAACAATTTAGAAAAGTTAAAACTTGGTTTACATTTGTAGGCTGAGATAAGGAGATAAGAAAATCATTAAAGGTCATTAGATGGAGGGCAGCATAAAATATATTAATCAATACACATAAGAATAGTATGGACTAAATTGTAGATTGTATATAAAATAATACAAATTTTAAAATAATAAAGTTTCTCCTATTAAATCAACATCTAGGGAGTTGATAACTATAGACATATAGAAGGGAGGTAAAGTCAAATTCTCAACAATTTTTTGGTTGGAGCTTTGCACAAACTTCCTGCTAGTGTTGATATAAGCTACAACTACCCTTTAGGAAACTAGTTTTCAAATATATAAACGTCATAATAGTGTTCATTCCTTGGGCCAGAGAGATAGTGCAATGAGTAGGGCACTTGCCTTGCACACTTCCTACCCAGGTTCAATCCCAAGCACCACATAGGGTTCCCTGAACCCAACCAGGAATGATCCCTAAGTGCATAGCCAGGAGTAGGCCCTGAGCATCACCAGTTGTGGTCCCACAAAAACAAAACCAAAAGAGTGGGGAGAGTTTTCATTGCCTTTTATTTAGTATGAAACTTATTCTGGGAGACAATTCAAAAGACATGAAGTTATGTGGCAAAATGTGTCTACACAGTACTGGTGATGACTGTCCCAGGTAAAATACTATTAGAAAATCGTCAAGTAGTTAAAGGAGCTAAGGGAATTGATTTGGGGATTTCTTTTATCTTTCAAAATAAGTGGAATGCTGCATGGGAGTATATTTATAGTGACACATAAAATATTACAAGAAGAGGCGCCACAGATATAGTACGAGAGGGAATGAGCTTGCTTCTCATGAGGCTGACTACTGTTAGAATATCTCGTACCACATGTATAGTCCTCTGAGCATCACCGAGTGTGATTCCTGAGCACAGATCCAGGAGCAAGCCCTGATTACCACGAGGTATATCTCTCAAATCAAACTATACTCCCTCCACACACAAGCAAATACATATATACATATATGTGTGTGTGTGTATATATATATATATATATATATATATATATATATATATATATCTGAAACAGTAGCACAGTGGTAGGGTGTTTGCCTTGCGTGCAGCCAGCCTGGAGGAGCCGGGTTCGATTCCTCCATCCCTCTCGGAGAGCCCAGCAAGCTACAAAGAGTATCTTGCCCGCACGGCAAAGTCCGGCAAGCTACCCGTGATGTATTCAATAATTCAATATGCCAAATACAGTAACAACAAGTCTCAAAATGGAGACGTTACTGGGCCTGCTCAAGCAAATTGATGAACAACGGGAGGACAGTGCGACAGTGCAATAATATATATATATATATATATATATATATATATATATGAGAATAAGATACAGAACTTTTACATGGACATTAGACAAACAGTACCTGGCTACAAATGTGGCCCCAAACTAAGGGTCTTCCACAATGGCAAGATTCTAGGTGATTTTTCTCTAAATTTATTTGGTTGTTTTTGGCCACACTCAGCAGTGCCCATGGCTTATTCCTGGGTTTGTACTCAAGGATCACTCCTTGAAGAACTCTGGGGACCACATGGGATGTCAAGGATAAAATCCAGATTGGCCCCATGCAAGGCAAATGCCCTATCCACTGTACTATTCGTTCAGCACTCAAATAATTTAGCAAGTTCTCACACTTTATTTATAGACTCTTTTTTTTTCATCTTGATGTCTTTCATTTTGTTTTCTAATACCCACTTTCTGTGCATTGTCTCCCCGAACTAATGACCTTCTCTCTCTCATGCCCCAAATATTTTCCTTTTTTAGAGGACCTTCCAACTAGAGCTCATGGATTGGGGGTAGCAAGAAGAACACACCCGCAACTTTTAGCTGCTGGCCCAGAATGTTCAATGTGATGTCATTTATTTATATGAACACATGATTTTAAAAATTTACTTATATAAACACATGTTTTTTAAAAATTTCCTTTTGTTCATACAGTATAGTAGATTAATTTATTTGCACCCATTGAGCAATCACTGCATCTCTTGAATGAATCCCACTTGCTATGGTATATTCTTTTTTGATATTGTGTATATTTTGCTAAGATTTTGTTGAATGCTTTGCATCAATGTTCATCAGATACATAAGTCTACCTTCTATCCTGGTAATATGTCTCTGCTTCAGGCATCTAAGGCAGTGCTGGCTTCCTAGAAAGTTATAGGAAGAATTCCTATTTCTTCAATATTTTGGAAGAGCTTAAGGATTATAGTTAATTGATCTTTGATTATTTGGCAGAACTCACTAGTTACCTTGTACTTTGAGTGGAGATTTTAAATTACATTTTCAGTTTGCTCCCTGAGAGTCTGTTCAGATTCTTCACTTCCTCATGACACAATATTGAAAGATTGTATGAATAAGAATTCAGAATTTCTTCTAAATTGTCCAGGTTAGTGGCAAAGTGGGTTTTTCTCATAGCAACATCTTACAATCCTTTGCATTTCTGTGGTGTCTATTGTTTCTTCCCCTTCACTTCTGATGTGACTCATTTCAGTTTTTATTTTTTTCTCCTAAGTCTAGCTAAGAGTTTGTGATTACTGTTGATTGTTTCAAAAGCTTTATTTACTCTTGTACTGTTTTCTTGATTCCTATATCATTGATTTCTTCTCTGATTTTCATTATTTCCTTCATTCTTCTTATATTGGACTTTATTTGTTTTTTTTCTATTTCTCAAGTTCTGAGTTTAGGTTATTGATTTGATCTTTTTTCCACTTCCTGGTAGAAGCCTGTATTACTGTACAACTTCCCTTTAATATGGCTTTTGCTGTGCTCCATGGGTTATAATAGTTTGTGTCCTTATTACTATCATCTTGAGGAATATTTTTATTTCTTCCTTTCCTTTTTCACCCACAATTTATTTAAGATGCATTTAGTTTCCAAGTATTGATGCTTTCCTCACCTTTCCTTTTATGATAAGTTCCTATTTTTATGGCAATGTGATCTGAAATGATACTAGATGTGATTTCTGTTTTTGTAGTATATGGATAGTCAAATTGTATCCCATATGTGGTCTAACCTGGAGAATGCTCCACATGCATGGTGTGAAAAAATGTGCATTTGACTTCGGTGGAATGGCAAGTTCTCCACAAGCACATTAAATACAAATTTTCCAATTACTCATTTGGGGTTTCTATTTCCTTACTGAAGTTTTGTCGCAATGATCTGTCTAGTGATTACAGTGGAATGTTAAAGTCTCTTACTACTTGTGTGTGACTGTCAATATGTCACCTGAGTTCTATTAGCACCTGCTTTATAAACACTGCCTCCCTATCATGAGACATATATGTTTTCTGTCTGTTTGTTTGTTTGCTTTTTTGGGTCACATCTGCAATGTACAGGGGTTACTCCTGGCTCTGCACTCAGGAATTACTCCTGGAAGTGCTCAGGGGACCATATGAGATGCTGGGAATCGAACCCAGGTCAGCTGCGTACAAGGCAAATGCCTTACCCGCTGTGCTATCGCTCCAACCCCAAGACATATATGTTGACAAGTGTCAAGTCCTCTTGTTCTACTGATCCTTTAATTGGTATGCAAGGTCCCTCTTTATCTCTTATTAAAATTATTTAGCTTGAATGTGATTTCTTCTTATACAGGTAACCCTGCTCTATTTATTTTATTTATGGGGACAGTAGTGATAGCACAGTGGTAGGGCATTTGCCTTGCATGCAGCCAACATGGCCGACCCGAGTTCGATTTCTCCGCCCCTCTCCAAGAGCCTGGCAAGCTACTGAGAGTATCTCGCCCGCATGGCAGAGCCTGGCAAGCTACCCGTGATGTATTCAGTTTGCCAAACACAGTAACAACAAAAGTCTCCAATGGAGACGTTACTGGGCCCGCTCGAGCAAATTGATGAACAACGGGAGGACAGTGACAGTGACAGTGATGGGGACAGGGGTGAGTTTGAACCACACCAAGCAGTGCTCAGGGGCTATTCCTGGCTCTGTGCTCAGAAATGACCCTAGAAGTGGTTTGAGGGACCATGTACCCTGGTCCCCCAGTGCCAGCAATGAAACCAGGGCTGGCTAGATGCAAGACAATTGCCTTGACCCCTGTACCATCTCTTTGCAACCCCCCTGATCACTACATTACACATTTTCAGTCTGTTAGTCTATGTTATTGTTTTCCAACTTTTCTCTCTGAGCCTGTTTATTATGAGAGTTCAAATGTGTTTCTTGTACACAACGAAAGGCCATATTTTGTTTCCTGATCTGTCCATCTTCTTTATGCCTTTTGGTTGGCAAGTTCAGTCCATTGACATTTAGAGGAATTATTGACATGAGAAATGTGTTGCCACTTTTCTATGAACATTTTGATTTTTCCCTTAGACATTTTTATAGGAGGTCATTCAGTATTCCTTGAAGAGCTGATTGAGATGCATGCAATGAATGTTTTCCATTATTGTTAGTCTGAGAATATTTTTATCACTCCATCAGATCTATAGACATATTCATCAGGTGGTGGATTCTTGGATTGAAGGTTCTTCTCATTCTGTAATTTTAGTATATAATTCCACCTTATTATTACTTGTAGAGCTTCATTTGAGAATTCTGCTAAGAAGTTTAGATAGTTTCTCTTGTATCTTAGGCTTTGCTTCTCTCAATACTTTAAGTAGCCTGTGTCTCTTGTCTGTGTCATTTTGATTACAATGTGTCTGAGTATTGTTTTAGTTGATCTAATGTTAACACTTTTTGCATCTATTCCGCCCATGCACAGTGTACAGTTTCTCTACTTCCACTAGAGGAGTTCTCTGCTAAGCCTTATTCCACCTCTTCCTCTCTGTTACCTCTGGACTATATGCTATTTTTTGCAGCCTCTGGGGCAGTCGTCCTCAGCTGCTCTCTCCGGAAAGACTGCCACACCTAAAGCCAGGAAGCAACTGCGCCCTGTAACTGCTATTTACCTCCAGTCCTTAGTCTCTTTCTGACACAGTAGAGACAGGCACTACCAACATCCTTTTTGGATTCTTTGTGCTCAGTCTCTCCAATTTAGGGTGTTGATCATTAAGATTGGGGCACCCACTTTGGGGAATGTTTCTTTCACTCTGAGTTGGCTGTGGCTATAAACTTGTCAGATGCGGTGGCGGCTCACAGGTGGAGGCTGTGAGTCTGTAAGATTGAGACGTGGCTGCCGAGCTACTGACCAAGGCTGCCTTGGGAATGCAAGCTTCCATATTGAGCTACTTGCCCATCCATCGATAAGAGTTATGAAGAAAAGTTGATCCAATACATATTATAAGAAAATAATAGGAAATAGATTCAAAAATAACAACACTAGACTGGGATTCAAATAAACATTTCCATTCTAGAATTGCATTGTTTGTAAGGAAATCATCCATGATGAGGCATACACATTTGTCTACAAGGAAGCTCAGTCCTAAAGTATCGGAGCAGAGAAGTATACAAATAACTTATGCATTTATAGGTGGGGATTGACTGATCAGGACTCAAAGACGGCATGCACATTTGAGAAAGTCCATTTTATGATAGAAAGATAAAAACTTATGAAAAATAAATTATATCACTGGGTGGTAGAATTATGATTACTTTTGGAGACACATTTTACTATTTCAAATTTTCTGAAATAAACTTAGTTCATTACTCTGAACAATGTAAGAATTGTGTATTCTACATAATTTGAGAGCAATATATGCATTTAATCAGTTAAAAGAATTAGCATAGTGGGTAGGGCATTTGCCTTGCACGTGGCTGGCCCTGGCTGACCCAGGTTCGATTCCTCCACCTCTCTTGGAGAGCTCAGCGAGCTATCAAGAGTATCCCGTCTGCATGTCAAAGCCTGGCAAGAGTATCCCGCCTGCATGTCAAAGCCTGCATGTCAAAGCCTGGCCCGTGATGTATTCAATATGCCAAAAACAGTAACAACAAGTCTCACAATGGAGATGTTACTGGTGCCTACTGGAGCAAATCGGTGAACAACGAGATGACAATGCGATAGTGCTACAGTGCTTCAATAAAAGAAAAACCCAAAGTGTGAGCATAGTGTTTTGAGTTCAAAGGAAAAAGATAAAATTTCTACACTGAAAAAGGAACCTTCCTTTTGAAAGCAATTTTAAAATTCACCATAAACTGCTTGCAGCCAAGGAGTGAAATATTAATTCTTAACTTTTGACAAAAAGAAGCCAGCTTTATTTAAAAATGCAACAAGATTCCCAGATGGATTTACTTTATAATTTTTATGGATCAACTGGTCCTTTGCCTGATTCTCAACTGAGAAAATATCATATTGAATTTTCCCTAGTAATTATAGGCAAATAGTCCTAAAACCAACAAATAAAGCCTCTATCTTTCTCAGGAGATTTGGTTTTGTGTGAAAACGTTTTCCATAATAGTTTTTTTTTTTTTTTTTTGCTTTTCGGGTCACACCTGGCAATGCTCAGGGATTACCCCTGGCTTTGCACTCAGTAATCACTTCTGGCAGTGCTCAGGGGACCATATGGGATGCTGGGAATTGAACCCGGGTCAGCAGTGTGCAAGGCAAACACCCTACCCGCTGTGCTATCACTCCAGCCCCTCCATAATATTTTTAAGGATGCCTATATCTAAGAATTAAATAATGAAAACTGTGAAATTTTACAAGTGCTTTTAAGTTATATTTTAATCTGTAAGTAGTTCAATGTGGAGCTTATGGAAATTGGGAAAAGAGCAGTTTTGCATTGGATCCGATGAGCAGAAACACCTACTGCTCTTCCTTAGCACATATATTTTGAGACATGATTCCAAATTCTCCTAAAAATTACCATTGCAAGTAATCTTTATAAACTGTTCTTACAAGGCAAACTGTTCTTATAGTGCATCCAATAATATCAGCACCTGCAAGTCCAATACCAAGTCTGAGCTCCTCATTTTTCTTCATTTTTTGTACCCATCATATTCCTATGCTACACAAGTTTCCACACCTTGAAATTCTTTTGCATCTTTGGTTACATATTTTATCATTATTTGTGACAATAATTTGATCAAATCTGTCTTAACATCATTTTATATTTTCCCTCTCTTTTGGCTTTGGCCCTTGAAGTTCACCTGGGCTGGTCCACATGCCTGGCACAGATCTATAGGATAAGCACCCTGGCCAAGAAGCCCCACAACCCTAGTAACGATTAATTTTATTTGCCGGCTTGGTTGAACTAAGAGATGCCAAAATTGTTTAAGCAAGCATTGGATATGCTTGTGAGGATGTCTCCAGGGCACATTTGTACTGGAATCAGTAGACCGAGTATAAAAGATCTACCATCCTCTTTCTTTAATCCGTTGTGTATTACATCTAGAGTCTGAATAGAGCAAAAAGGTGGGAGGAGGATGAGATTGCTCTCTGCTTGAGCTAGAGCATGTAGCTCCTTTCCTGGGACTTTAAGTTCCAAGGATCTCACAATTTTGAACAAGGACCAGGTCTTACCCCATCCTTTGGTTTCTTCAGTGTCAGGTCTTCAGTTTTGGACTAGAACTACACCACCAGCTGATCTGGGCTTCTGGCCTGCAGATGGCAGATTGTGGGATTTCTCAGCCTATATAATTGTATGAGCTAATTTCTTATAATGAAGTAATTTCTATATTTCTATAGACATAGTTACCTTATTGGTTCTGTTTCTTGAAGAACACCCATAAAGCTGTTATGAGAAGATAAGACATCTGTGTATCTAAAAGAAGTTTTTGAAAGTTCTAGAGCTCAGAGCCTGAGAATTTGGAAATTGTAGCTAGCAATTATGACTCAAATATAATAGGCAACAAATAATTCCATTGCCATAGTGTTCTGGTTATATGTCAGCCAAGTTGTATAGGCGGATGCTTACCTCAGCACTCATGATTTTTGATATTGATTATATAGGTTCCAGATCCACCCTTGGATGACTCTGAACATATAGTAAAACTTAATAAATTTTACATAGTAAAATGTAAAGCAGAGAAACCTTAAGGACTCTGGTATAGAAACTAAAGGCCATAGATTATAGTAAGACATAAATTATAGTAAGCACAGAACAGAACTTGAATATTAACTTTATCTCATTGTCCCTCTGTGATACCCAGTATTTTGTAGCATTAAAATCAGTAAAAGTATAGCACTAAAATTGTGTGGAGAGCTGATATTACAGCAAGTAAGGTAAACCTTGTATACACTGACCTAAATTCAATCCCCAGCATCCCATGTGGTTCACCCAGTACCACCAGGAATGGTTCCTGAGTGCAGACCTAAGAGTAACCCCTAAGCATGTCTGTGTGGTTCAAAAACAAAAAACAAAAACACCTTGTGTTGTGGTAAGATTCTTAATAAGATTTTTATCTTATAGATTAGAATCCCCAGGGAAGCTCTAAAGTTTATTTAAATATACACAAAACAAAACAATCTCAAAATCCAAAATCAGCAGATATAAATGAATCCTCGAATCTTAGAGGAAGAAGGGACAGTAAGTGTACTAAAATTTGTAAATGTGTGTATCTGTATACACTGTTGTGTAATAGATAATGAAATTATAGTTTATAATCCTCAAAGCTAAAGAATTATGCATCAAAATTTGATAAACTTGAAAAAGTTGTGTACTAAATTTATAAATTATAGTGACAGAGTTATTTTTAAGAGATCTTTTATTTATGCATAAAAATAAAGTGACAAGTAACTGTTTATTCCAATAGATAAAATATTTCAAGTTCATAGTAAAATGTGAAAAATGTATGGAGATTTTCACTATAATCCTTGTTCCATACACATATGTTCCATAATGTCTTTCCTGTTGTCAATATAATCTCCTCATTAATAAACTTACAATAAAATGAACAATTTATCCATGGAAAACTAGATTCTCTATTTATAGAAATAAGATTTGAGGATATGGAACAGTTTTATGCTCATGCATTGGATTTAAGAGATCTTGCAAAGAACTTAATGGCCCTTCTTGGATTTTGTACCTATTTCTGAAACAATTTTTATCAGAGAACAAGTATTTGTTAGGATCTGAGATGTGTTCAATTTACTATGTGAGAAAAAAGATAGTAAAAGACCATCCCCACAGAACAAAGGTGGACCTGGTTTCCCCCGCAAAAGTCAGCTGGTCCATTACTAAGAGAAAGATTCCATGTTTGTTGGAAGAGAAGAATGACAGTTTATGAGAGCTAAGTGTTCTATATAGCTTGCTATTTTCTTTTCTTCCAGTTAATCTTGGTTGTATTACAAATAAGTACATGTGAATCTAGTTTAAAAAGAATATTTTTACATAACACAAGAGTAGAGAGCTGAAGTTTTAGGATCAATGGGAACCTTCAACCAACATCTGCTTAGAAGTGGACAAAAAGCCATCATTCATCAAGGTGTTTGTGCATTCTGCTCAGTTTGGTCATGGGGAAACAAAAAAGGCATATGAAAACCACAGAAAACATTCAGTGAGGCCAGTGAAATTTTTGAAATCAGAAAAATTACCTATGAATCTCTGAGGCACTGACTCCAACTTATAAAATGGTACATGAACATCAGGACCTTCTCCAAATAACTGCAAAGACCAAATGAAATAAATGCAAAGCAGAATTTAAAATAAAGACCATGCAGAAGAGATGACTAAATGGGTACTAGATTCTTCAAGTTCATTGACAAATGATACAGAAATATGATACAGAAATTCAGGTTGAACAGAGGACAGCAGGTCTGATCAAAAGGGAGGTAGGAGAAAAAGATGAAGTCATGAAATTTACATACCAGTGGTACTCCATGGACATATCATGTTAAGCGAAATGAGTCAGAAAGAGAGGGATATACATAGAAAGATTGCATTCATCTGGGAAACATAAAGTAACAAAATAGGAGACTAACACCCAAGAGTGGCCGAGATTAGTACCAGGAGTTTTGCTCCATGGCTTGGAGGCCAGCCACACATTCTAGGGGATAAGGGAGCTCAGATAGAGAAAGGAGCACCAAATAAAGGGTGTTGGGAGGATCCTCCCAGGATGGGAGAAGCATGCTGAAAGTAAACTATAGACCAAACATGATTGCCACTCAATGCCTCTTTTGCAAACCACTACACCCAAAAGGAGAGAAAGAAGAAAAGGGAATACCCTGCCACAGAGGCAGGGTGGGATGGGGGGATGGGGGGGGCGGGAGTGATACTGGGACTCGTGGTGGTGAAAAATGGGCACTGGTGGAGGGATGGGTGTTTGATCATTGTAAAATTGAAACCCAAGCACAAAAAATTGTAAATCTACAACTGTACCTCATGGTGTTTCACTAATAAAATTTTTTTTAAAAAATGGAGGTGGGGGGTGGCTGGAGTGATACCACAGTGGATAGGGCGTTTGCCTTGCATGGGGTTTGATTTCCAGCATCCCATATGGTTCCCTGAGCACTGCCAGGAGTAATTCCTGAGTGCAAAGCCAGGAGTAACCCCTGAGCATTGCTGGGTGTGACCCAAAAAAGCAAAAGCAAATGGAAAAAAGTCTGAAATGATGTAGTTTAGCTAGAGAGAGGACAGAGAAGTCTCTGCACAGATAAATCTGGTAACTTGACAATGGACTGACTTACAAAAACTTCCAGCTTTGGAATTTTCTACCTTGTGCCAGTTCACAGTCAAGTTGGCAGTTTCCCTTTTCCTGTTCATGGCTTGTATTTTGCTTTGAAAGCATAGACAAATTCCACAAGCCTTAGTTGATAAGGAAAACACTGAATGGAAAATGTGTGCCAGAGAGAAAAGATCTCCAGTACTTACGGAAAAGAAGAGAGATGTTTCAAGTAATCTAAAAATAATGTAAATTCTGGGATCCAAGTTATCTTAACAAAAGTCTACATGGACCAAAACTTTAATCTCACCCTTGGCATCACAACTAACAATTGTGACCAAAGAAATTAGAACTATTGACCTGTGAATTCTATGTTGGCTTTTTTTTTTTTATAAATAAGTCAATGTTGGGGCTGGAGTGATAGCACAGACCCGGGTTCGATTCCCAGCATACCATATGGTCCCTCAAGCATGACCAGGAGTAATTCCTGAGTGAGTGCATGAACCAGGAGTAATCCCTGTGCATTGCTGGGTGTGACCCAAAAAGAAAAAAAAAGTCAATGTCAATTTTCTTTTTTCTCTTTTTTATTCTAATCCCAGAATCCAACAGCACTTTAATATGTCTTTCTCTTTCCAGGAGAGAACAAGACAGAGTCTCCTACCCTATGCCTGACTGTCTCCACCAGGGCCCAACAGCTGAAGACCACCGAGGCCCAGCCAAGGCCATGCTGGGAGCACTCTCCACACACTTGGATGAGCCTCACGCATAAAAGAACTGACAGAGGAACCCAGGTGTGTGGGACCCGGGGCTGAGATCTCCAAGCCTGCACAGTTTGGGACTGGACCTGCCAGTAACTAGACAGTTACACCCACCAACTGCCGTGTAACTCCAACAACGGCCAGGATCCAGAGATCATCACACTCACTCGCGGCCGCGCGACATCTTATCATCTCATTCCTAATTTGGTCAAACTGGTAGGCTACCAAATGTAACATGCCCACACGGCAGAGTCTGGCAAACTCCCCGTGGTATACCCAATATGCCAAATACCAGTAACAATGATGGGTCTCATTCTCCTAACCCTGAAAAAGCCTTGAATATGGCACTTTAAAAAAAAAAATCTCAGGGCTAGGACGAAGAAGACGTTACTGGCACCTGCTCGAGGCAATCGATGAACAACAGGGTGGTCGTGATCGTGATCGTTCTCTTTCCAGGATTTTTTGAAAATATATTATACTTATTTAATTAAATAATTGTGTTTACAAAGTTATTAATTGTTGTTTTTTAGGCACATAATATTTCAACATCAACCCCACCAACCAGTGTAAACTTCCCTCCATCAGTGTATACATAACTTCATTATTCCACCAATCCTGGACACCTTGACAGGGACATTTCAAATTTCAGTGACTGCATCGTAGATCTCATGCTTTCAGTGTTTGTTGTTGGGTCTGTGTTTTATGTACGTGGCTATACACTCTCTCACATCACCAGCATAACTGAAGCCCTGACCTCTGTTTCCTCATTCCTTCCCTTTCTCGTCTTCTTTCTTCTCTCCTTGATTTCTTTTCTTCCCTGTCGTTCTTCTCATTAAGGTCTGGGATCAAGTATGATCTAGGCATTCGCCCTACACTACATTACATTTTCTCATTCACTTATTCTGTATATGACAGACAAGTGAGATTACCCTGTGTTTGTCTTTCTTCTTCTGTATGCCAGGAACTTTTTAGGTTCAAGAAAGACAAAAATATAAAGTCATTGTTCAGACTTCAAAAATATTGGGTCTAATGATTTTGGCTGGAACTACAGTTCAAATAAGATGACGTATAAAGGTGAATGTTTTACTAAGACATTGGAACTTGTGAACATTAGAGACTTTGTCCAATTTTGACAAGGAATAGAGAAAGATTTGACTAGGACAAACCAAGTATAACTATCATTTTTAAATCAATAAAACCATACCATATTTTCCTTTTAAATTTCTGAGAGATCTTTCTTTTCAATATTCATTATTTGAATCACATTCATTTCACAGATGAGGGTCAGAATCACAAAGATTTATTTAGGGTAACAAAATTAAAAGACCGTTTTTTTCATTCAAAATATATTACCATTTACACTAAGCTTACTACACCTATCTCTTGTTTATGTGTACTTTCCTTGTACTTACTTAACACTGTCTTCCCATTGTTCATCAATTTGCTCCAGCGGGCCCAGTAACGTAACCATTGTGAGACTTGTTGTTACTGTGTTTGGCATATTGAATACATCACAGGGAGCTTCCCAGGCTTTGCCATGCGGGCAAGATACTCTCGGTAGCTTGCGGGGCTCTCTGAGAGGGGCATAGGAATTGAACTTGGTTTGGCCACTCCAGCCATGAGCAAGGCAAATGCCCTACCACTGTGCTGTCGCTCCAGCCCTTTGTACTTACTATATTATTATTATTATTTGAATTTGTTCAGGTCTTTAAAATCAGTGATCATAAATATTTATAATCTGGCCATTTAAAAGTTCAAATCAAAGAAGACTTGTATTGACACTTCTCAAAAAGAGATATACAAATGGCTTGCAAGGACATGAATGATGTTTAATATCACTGATATTTATGGAAATACAGATTAAAACCAAGTAAGATACTACTTCATTTCATAGAATGGCTATTATAAGAACAAAAGCAGAACAAACTAATGTTGCCAAGGGTTTAGAGAACTCTGGGCCCTTGTACAATACTAGCAGAATATTAAAATGACACTGTCTGGGGCTGGAGAGATAGTACAACAGGTAGGGCACTTACCCTGCACACAGCCAGCCCAGATTTGATTCCTGGCATCCTACATGGTCCTTAAAGCACTACCAGGAGTAATTCCTAAGTACAGTAATCCCTGAGTATCACCTGGTAGCCCAAAAACTAAAAATTAATTAATTAATTAAAAAGAAAATAAAAGTTCTATTAGGTACTTCACTTAGGTAATTCACACCCCAACTCTGGGTATGTAATCCTTTTCTTTTATTTTAATAAGGTTCTCTGGTGCTGGAACCCCCATGTTCAAAGCTGTGGACAGTTTTTAGGGTCATCTCCCTGGCTCCTTTAATATTGTGTAAATAAAACTGTTTTGTTTGACAATGTATATATGGAAAATAGTATGGTAATTTCTCAAAAATTAAAGATCCCTTCGTATGATCCAGTAACATGATCCACTTCTAGGCATGCATCCCAAAGAAAGTCTGAGACTAAGTATACATTTGCAACACAGAGTCAAATGCAGCATTATTCATTATTCACTAAGGCAAGAAAAAAGTAGATGACACCTAAATAGTGGAATACCTAGACAAAATGTGGAACATATGACAATGCACTATTATTTGGCTTTTAAAGATTGAGCACTGTATGACATACATGAACCTTGAAGATGTTACTCCAAGTGACGAAAGGGATACAACATATTTAATTCTTGTTATATGAGGCTCCTAAGATAGTCCATTTCTTCGAGACATGTGGTAGAACAGTGGTTACTAATGACTAAGGAGAAGACAATGAAGAATTGCTGTTCATTTAGTACAGAGGTCCAGTATTGGAGGATGAAAGAATTCTGAAGAAAGCAAAAATGTTTTTTTAGAACTAAGCCCGGCAAGCTACCGAGAGTATTCAATATGCTAAACACAGTAACAACAAAGTCTCCAATGGAGACGTTACTGGGCCCACTCGAGCAAATTGACGATCAACGGGAGGGCCTTTACCTTTACCTTTTATGCAATATTGTGACTCTATATTAAAGATTTGATGAGTATCCTAAATTCACCTATTGAAAGTTTAATGCAAAGCCTGATGGTATTAAGCTACAGAGACTTTGGGAGATAACTATATCATATTAGATAACTATATCATATTAGATAACTAATTCCACAAGGTGGGAGCCACTCACAATAGCAGTAGTGATTTCCATAAGAAGAAAGAGTTTTCTCACTCCTTCTTCTTTGGTGGAGCCACCAAAGGAAAGGCCATGTGAGGACACCAAAGGATATAAACCACCTGCAAACCAGAAAAAAAAATTCTCACCAGGAATTAGCTTAGCCGGCACCTTGATCTTGGACTTTTCAACCTCCAGAACTGTGAGACATAAATGTCAGTTATGTAAGCCATTCACTCAACGGTATTCCACAGGTGAGCAAACTAAGGTATGGGCAGTTCACAATTTTCACCTTTTAATTTTATTCCAGTTAAATATCTTCACTTTCTCTTGTGGTTTTTCTTTGGTCCATGAATTATTTAGAGTTATGTTTAATTTACAGATATCTGAATTGTTTTCTTTTATAGGCTTCTAGGTCAATTCTATTTTGGGTCATAGGGCTGAGAGTTCATAGAAGAATCCATTGTCAACATTTTTAAATAAATGAAAAATAGGCATATTATTCAGCTGCTAAGTGGAGAGTTTCATATCAATTAGTCCAAGTGGGTTGATGGTTTCTTCAATATTAATGTTTCAATTACTAATATGTAAGTTAGTGGGAAAGGAGTATTAACATTTACACTACCATTTATGAATTTCTCTTTTCAGTTCTGCTAATTTTGATTCATATATTTTGAATAATTGTTCTGACAGTCATACACATTTTAGATGGTTACATATTCAGAATGAATCGATCATTGTATTATTATAAAACATTTTATTTTTGGCAATAGAATTTTAAGCATTTGATAACAATGGAGTTTATCTTATCTCATAATTAGAGTTATGAAAGTAAATCTTATTTTATACTTTATTTTTTCCTTTTCAAAAATATAGTGTATATGTAGGTTTATTAATTTCAGATGTTCACCATGATGATATTTGTTTACATTACAAAATAATCAGCACATGTCAAGTTAGGGCTACAGCGATAGCATAGCGGGTAGGGCATTTGCCTTGCACGCAGCTGACCCGGGTTTGCTTCCTCCGCCCCTATCGGAGAGCCCGGCAAGCTACCGAGAGTATCTCGCCCGCACAGCAAAGCCTGGCAAGTTACCCATGACGTATTCGATATGCCAAAAACAGTAACAACAAATATCATAATTTGTTGTGAGATATTACTGGTACCCGCTTGAGCAAATCGATGAACAACGGGAGGACAGTGCTACAGTGCTATGTCAAGTTAGAATCTGTCACTATCTGTAGTTACAAAAGATTTTATTCAGGACCAGATAATACAGTGGTTTAGGCACTTGCGTTGCACAAAGCTGACCCTGGTTTGAACCTGGAACAGCTTACAATTCTCTGAGCATGGCTACAAATGATCCTCTCTGAAAGCACAGAGCTAGAGTTAAGCACGGAGCCCCACCTGTTGCCACTCCCAAACTCCCACAAAATTGTTTTCCTGGTGGTAAGAATGTTTAAGATATCCTCTCTAAGTGATGTTCAAATATACTACACAGTGCATTAATTACAGTCACCAAACATTACAAAGCCATGACTTATGCCTAGCCACTAGCCACCACCAACCTGTTCACTCTATCCTTGAGCTATGAAAGTTTATGTTTTCATGTGTGTCTCTATTGTGCTTCAGTTTGGATAATGTACTCAAAGATTCATCCATGTTATGGCAGAAAACAATACTTCCAAGTGGCTCATTACTCTTCCTTAACAGTATGGGTGCCCATAAATTATCCAGACTGACAGCTGATATTGTCAGATAAAGTGAACACAATGGACCCCACCTGATTATAGCCCCCAAAGTTTCCAAAAAGACCCTGTGAGTTAGCAGCAGACTTTCCATAGCCCTAGGTGTGGCTAGTCCCTGAAGATGCCCAGGCTTTAGAGAATGACCTTGGAACCACCACCATCCTCCCAGAACTCCAAACACACCTTTCCAAAACTTCAAGATGCCCATTGAATAGATTGGTACAAGCACAATAACTACAAAACAAGCCCAGTACAGGCAGTGTGCCGAGCAAGCAGTCACAGGGGACTGGAAACTCTCCTCAGCTAAGGTACCCACATGAGCACATAGGCCAGAGGACATCCCTGCAGTTTTAAAAGTGTACCAGAGGTAGAACTCTAATTTAGGACCTGCACCAACGTGCCCTCTCCCTCATAGGTACAGTGGTGGTGGGGTCATGGCCTCTGGTGCTGCCGAAGTTATTTTCCCCTTTCATAGCAATTTTTTTTATAAATTTGTCTTTAATTGTATTAGTAATAGTGGTTCCTTTGAGATTGATGACTATATATTAATACTGTTGTTTCTCTTAACATATGAAACACTGTTTGGGATTCTATTTAAACAGTTAAAACTTTCAACCTATTTAGTCATTTTCTTTACAGTTGTACACTTACAAATTTTTGTGCTTGGGTTTCAATTATACAATGATCGAGTACCCATCCTTCCACTAGTGCCCATTTTCCACCACCACAGATCCCAGTATCCGTCCCACCCCCCACCCCCCCCATTCCACCCTGCCTCTGTGGCAGGCAATTCCTTTTTGTTCTCTCTCTCCTTTTGGGTGCTGTGGTTTGCAAAAGAGGCATTGAGTGGCAATCGTGTTTGGTCTATAGTCTACTTTCAGCATGCATCTCTCATCCTGGGTGGATCCTCCCAACATCCTTTATTTGGTGCTCCCTTCTCTATCTGAGCTGCTTTTCCCCCTAGCATGTGCAGCTGACCTCCAAGCCATGGAGTGAACCTTCTGGTATTTATCTAGGCTATTCTTGGGTGTTAGTCTCCCATTTTGTTACTTTATGTTCCCCAGATGAATGCAATCTTTCTAAGTTTGTCCCTCTCTTTCTGACTAATTTTGCTTAGCACAATACTTTTCATGCAGTACCACTTGTATGTACATTTCATGACTTCATCTTTTCTAACAGCTACATAGTACTCCACTGTGTAGATGTATCAGTTTCTTTAACCAGTCATCTGTTCTCCGGCACTCAGGTTTTTTCCAGATTCTGGCTATTATAAAAAGTGCTGCAATGAACAAACAAGTGGAGATATCATTTTGACTATACTTTTTTCCTCTCTGGGATATATTCCCAGGAGTGGTATTTCTGGGTCAAATGGGAGCTCAATTTCTAACTTTTAGAGAATTGTCCATACTGTTTTTCAAAAGGGCTGAACCAGTAGGCATTCCCACCAGCAGTGAAGGAGGGTCCTTTTACCCAAAGACTTTTATTTTTACCCTATGGCTTTCCTATATGCAAAGAGTGAGAGAGAAGGAAGTGACATGAAAAAAAAAAATCCCGTTCACAATTGTTCCCCAGAAAAACAAGTACCTAGGAATCAGCTTAACTAAACAGGTAAAAGACCTGTAAAAAGAAAACTACAAAACACTACTTCAGGAAATAAAAGAGGATACGAGGAAATGGAAAGACATCCCCTGCTCATGGATTGGGAGAATTAACATTGTCAAAATGGCATAACTTCCCAAACTATTGTACAAATTCAGTGTGATCCCTATAACGATACCCATGACATTCTTCAAAGAAATGGAGCAAACACTCCTGAAATTCATATGGAAAAATAAGCCCCAATGAATAGCTAAAACAATTCTTGGGAAAAAGAAAATAGGAGGAATCAATATCCCTAACTTCAAATTCTACTACAAAGCAGCAATAATTAAAACAGCATGGTATTGGAACAAAGTCAGAGCTGCAGACCAATGGAACAGGGTTGAATATACTGACATCTTCCCCCTAACATATTATCATCTAATCTTTGATAAGGGAGCAAGATATATGAAGTGGATCAAAGAAAGCCTCTTTAACAAATTGTACTGGCAAAACTGGATGGCTACATTCAAAACAAATGGGCTAGATCTCTGCCTAACACCACGTACAAAAGTAAGATCAAAATGGATTAAAGATTTCATAGCACTTTGGACTCATATCTCAACCTCCATTACCTAATTCCTATGAGAATATTCTGGCTATCCCAATCACATTAGGCCAAACACATAGACATTAGCCTATTCAAAATACCCCAAAACTCACCAAAATAATGGTGAACACAAGAACCTGAAAAAGTCTAATGTGAAAGAAAACATCTCCTGAAACTGCACTAGAATCCCCACATAAGTCACAGAGGTACACTGAAAAGAAGTTAGTATTCTTGAAGGGGAAAAAGGAGACCACCATCGACTGAGCTCTTTCAGAATCCTCCCTTGAAGCAAGAGGAGGACACTGATAGCAAACTGGAGGGTCCCACCTCCATACTACCACAGCAATCTGAAGAAACAGTGCAGATCCTCGCCAGGAGGGGTGGATGAAGAAAAGAACCCGGCAGCCTCAACAGGGAATACCCACAGATACAATCTCTCTGCTAAAACAACGCTAATACAATAATACAAAAATATAAACAATAATACCGCAGTGGGAAACAAAGAAAATCAAATAAAATTTGGTAATAAAGAGAAGATCTCCAAGCCTGCACGGTTTGGGACTGGACCTGTCAGTAGCTAGACAGTTACACCCTCCAACTGCCGTGTAACCCCAACAACGGCCAGGATCCAGAGATTATCACAACAAGCTCCCGGGAGAGCACAAGGCAGAGTCTCCTACCCTGTGTCTGACTATCCTCGCCAGGGCCCAACAGCTGAAGACCTCCAGGCCCCAACCAAGGCCTTACTGGGGCCACTCTCCACACACTTGGATAAGCCTCAGACATAACAGAACTGGCAGAGGAACCCAGGTGTGTGGGACCCGGGGCTGAGATCTCCAAGCCTGCACGGTTTGGGACTGGACCTGTCAGTAGCTAGACAGTTACACCCTCCAACTGCCGTTTAACCCCAACAACGGCCAGGATCCAGAGATTATCACAACAAGCTCCCGGGAGCGCACGGCCGCATTTGCGGCCACGCGACTATTTATTTCCTTTTCTCTAAGTTTTCAGGGTACCTTAAATATCCTTAAATATCCAACCCGCACGGCAGAGCCTGGCAAGCTATCCGTAGTCTATGCCAAATAGACCAAATTGATATGCCAAATCCAGTAATAAATGGATCTCATTTCCCTAACCCTGAATATGCAGAGTCGAGAAGGATATGGAAGGAGAGGCTGATAAAACACCAAGGCAGACATAGGCTGCCAAAACGCAGAAAAACAAAAATGATTGTCTGTACTTTTAATGCTCGTACGCTGGCATCTGCTGCATCCATTGAAGACCTTATGGTACAAGCACGAAAGATCAAGTACGACATCATTGGTCTGACCGAAACGAGAAGACATCAATCCCATCATGCTGTTTTCGACACTGGAGAAGAACTGTTCCTTGGAACATGTGATAAAAGAGGCGTCGGTGGTGTCGGTATCCTTGTCAACACAAACTTAGTCATGAGCATTGATTCATTTGAATGCCTAACAACCTGAATCGGACGATTACACTTGAATAAATGTGGCTCACTACCGGCAGTTTCTATCTTTGTTGTCTATGCACCAACATCCAGTTATGGTGAAAGAGAAACTGAGAAATTCTACATGGAGCTGGAGAAGTTCTATAAAGAAGATCACACCTTCTACAAGATCATTGTCGGTGATTTTAATGCCAAGATAGGACCAAGAAGATCAGTCAATGAACTCCACATCGGAACCCATGGCCTGGAATGGAACGAACAGGGTGACAGACTGTCTGAGTTCATCATGTCAACCAAAACCTTCCATGGTAACTCACAATTCCAAAAGGCTGAATCTAAACGTTGGACGTGGGAGTCTCCCGATGGACAGTTCCACAATGAAATAGACCACATCATATTCAATCGGCGGTTTTGCCTAACCGATGTTGCTGTTGTCCCAAAATTCCAAACGGGATCAGACCACCGTCTTCTTCGTGCAAAATTCTACCTCACAGAACGAGGAGAAAAGAATGCAAGGTTTAAGAAGAGGACTCCCAGAACAACCACCAACTGGGAACTCTTTGGCTCTGTTGCAGCAACATGGGAAGATGCCGTCATTGACAACATTGATGAGGAATACGATCGAATGATTCAGCACCTCCATGATTGTGCAAGGAATGCCAAGAGAGAGATAACCACAAAAAACCGTCTTTCTTCGAACACTCTTGAACTTATTCGCCAACGTGGCTTGGCACGTGCCTCAGGCAACCACAAGCGAACGTCTGAACTGGCAAAACAGTGCAGAGAAGCCATCAAGGATGACCTCAAAAACAGGACAGCAGCAGTACTGGTAGATGCAGCAGAAGCTGGGAAAAACATTCGTAATGCCCGCCTGTCCTTCACCAACTACAAAACCAAGATGACTGCCCTCCGACATCATGATGGATCTATCACATCTTCCAGAAGGGCAATGGAGAAGATTATTCATGACTTCTACTCAGATCTCTTTAATAGCCACATCCACTTGCCCACATACCACATACCACATGATGGATATGTCGTTCCCAATGTTCTCCCTTCCGAAATCCAACATGCCATCTCGTCGGTAAAGAAACAAAGAGCACCTGGCCCAGACAAGATCAGACCTGAACACCTGAAGAACTTACCATCAGTACTCATCAATACATTGGCTCGACTCTTCACATGATACCTGTCTGAATGCAAGGTTCCATCCCAATGGAAAACCAGCAGGACTGTACTACTATACAAGAAAGGAGACATCCACGACATTGGCAACTATCGCCCAATCTGCCTATTGTCTGTCATCTACAAACTATTCACTCGAGTCATCCTGAATAGGATTAGCAGAACACTAGATGAAGGACAACCATGTGAACAAACTGGATTCCGAAAAGGATTCAGTACCATCGACCATATCCACACAATAACCAAGCTCATTGAGGTATCTCGGGAATTCAAGATGCTGTTCTGTCTAACGTTCATTGATTTAAAGAAGGCCTTTGATTCTGTTGAGACGGAAGCAGTCATGGAAGCCCTAGCCAATCAGGGCGTACAAACTCAATACATCAGGATCCTTCGTGAGCTCTAAGACAAAGTTTATGAGAAACAGCCTTGTTCCTGATGCTCCATTTGCTCTCAATGGAACCACCATCTCCGAATGCAACAGTTATATATACCTAGGTCGAGAAATCAACATGATGAATGACCTGGCACCTGAGTTGCGCAGGAGGAAGAGAGCGGCTTGGAATGCCTTCAAGAGCATTGAAGAAATAACTAAAAGGACAAAGAACCTCCAGCTACAAGCACATCTCTTTGATTCCACTATTCTTCCTGCATTAACATATGCCTCAGAGACCTGGACCCTACGAAAACAGGATGAGAACGCTATTCGGGTCTCTCAAAGAGGAATCGAAAGAACTATGCTTGGAATATCACGATTCACTCAAATGAGAGATAGAATCCGGAGTTCTGATCTTCGTCAACGCTCAAGAATCAGGGACGCTGTCTCATTTGCCAAGACATCAAAAATCAGATGGGCTGGACACGTAATGAGGTTTACAGACAACCGCTGGACTAGAGCCATTATTGATTGGATTCCACGAGACATCAAAAGATCACATCGACGCCCACCTATAAGATGGTCAGTCTTCTTCGTCAAGACCCTAAATGATCGGTTTGAGGCTCTACATGTTCCTAAAACGAACAGATACCATTGGGCTACGCTAGCACGCAACCGGGATGAATGGAGACGTTACTGGCACCCGCTCGAATAAATCGATGAATAACGGGGATTAAGTGATTAAGTGATTAATAAAGAGAAGGAGCTCAGAGGCAAGAGTTCACCAATATGATTTCAGCTTGTTCTAGTACAAAATTCCCCAAGCTCTGCCCCTCCTACCTGGACACCCTAGAGAAGGTGCTTTAGTACGACAAGATGAGCAAGCACACACCAGTATGTCCTTGAGAACTTGCTCCCGGCTGCTGTGTGGCCTGGTTCCCTGCCACATGACCTGTCTCCAGAGACCTGAGGTTGTGTGCCATGATGTGAACGGAGGGTGGGGTTCGCCACCAAGCCTGGGTGCCTCATGCAGTTCTGGGTGGAGGAAATCAATGTCTTTGAGTACATTACCAAGACTGAAACACCACAGGGACCTGCCCAAAGGGGTAGAGTATCCCTTCCTGGGGTGTGAGGACTAGAAGTGAGGGACCTGGTGTGCAGGAATAGAAGTGGGGGACCTCATCTTCATCACAGAGAAGAACTACAGTCCCTGTGTCCTCTAGGGATGCTGGAGATGTCCCATCTTGGGACAGGCTAGGAACTGGAGACTCAGCACAAACCACCTCCAAGGATTTTTTCCGAAGTTGGGGAATGACTCCCCCAGCAATTCCCTCTCCTTGGTAAAATCTTCCAACATTTTAAATTTTCCAAGCTCAGGGTCTTGTGTCTAACCATAGATACACACTGGGGTGCTATGACACCAACCGCAAGCTAGTCGTCAAGATCACAGCCCATCACACTGCCTGGTTTTCCGGTTACCTGTGACTGCACCTTAGCAGCCTCAAGTTTCTCACTGCAGGCTGTTCAGGCACTTCTGGACTGCCTGAACCTCCCCTAGGTTCGTGTGAGCAGAATTTCTGATCATCTACCTCCTCCCACAGAACCTGAGACCACGTGGCCCGCACAGCTGCAGCGACCATGCAGGCTGCGATCTAGAACGTTCCAGAAGCTGCACCCAGCAATGACTTTCTGCCTGCCCTGTTATCTAGGTCCTCTGACCCAGTCAACGCTCTCACCCCTGGTCTCTTCCGAAATAGCGCCACGGAAGATCCAGCACTAACTCTGATCGTATCACCAAAACAGGGAAAACCAAGAGAGCGTGAAAAAGAACCAAACGCCGCACGCCCCAAGCACCCAGGCCACTTTGTCCCCCTTTACCTCCGTAGTGTCTGGAGCTTTCTGCAGTTCCAAGGACCCAGGAGACGTAGATTCCTGTCTGCCTCGGTTCTGGGCTTTGCTTGGGTCCCGGGTCAAGTGATCACCTGCTCCAGCCCTTTCTCAGGATGACTAGGTGGGTATCAGGAAGACCGGATTGGCCCCAGTTGTTTGAGACCAGGGCGGTTTCTTTGTCACTTTGTAATGCAACTCTAATGTAATGGGATTCTACTCTAGAAGTCCATGGTCCTTCCTTAAATCCTGCAGGGCCAGGGTCACATTAAATATTCCTATGGCGAAGGGGGTTGGGTGAGGAGAAAAAAATCAATCCAGTAGCATTTTTTTCTGGTTATTTTTAGATAGGTTTTATTCTGAAGAATTGTTAGATGTATTTTTTGGAAAGAAAGAAGGGTAGGAAGGAAGGAGAGAGGGAGAAAGGGATAGGAGGGAGGGAGGGAGGAGGAAGGGAAGAGAAGAGGAGGGGAGGAAGGGAGGGAGGGAGGAGGAAGGGAAGAGGAGAGGAGGGGAGGAAGGGAGGGAGGGAGGGAGGAAGGAAGGAAGGAAGGAAGGAAGGAAGGAAGGAAGGAAGGAAGGAAGGAAGGAAGGAAGGAATGAATTTAGGAGCTCCAGATACAGAATTTATCTACTAGATAGCATGATACATTAAAGGGTTACTTAGACTTTTGCTTGTTTGTTTGCTTTTCCCCTTGGGTCTTCATTTTGGGTATCTTGTTATTTTCAAGTTTCCTGATAATCAGTTCTTAGTGTATGCTCCAGTGTAAGCTCCAGTAAGCTCTAGTGTGAGTTCTTGTATAAGCTAGGATTATGCGTCTGGGTCAGAGGCAGATGGTCAGAGGAGTAGGGGTAGAGAAAGAGAAAGGTCAGGAGGGAGAGAAGACTGAAAATGCCTTGTGAGTGGGAATAAGGGAATAAGTACTAAAGCAGCAGGAATCATGTGACCAGAAGTGAAAGATCCTTCGGGTGTCCTGCAAATGAGAGCATGAGCAGACAGCTAGGGACAAACAAATCTACATTTCCAAGTAGTTACTTAGCACTAAAGCCACAGCAGATCCACTTCCTCATGCATCCCTCTTAAGAAGGCCTTTCCTTTCAGTTAAGGAGAAGTGGAGGAAGAGGAGATGTGGAAAACCTAAAATGACAGAGGAAGGCCCTAAGTGGCTGCGAAAATACAGGATAAACGTGAAAAGCAAATCAAAAAATTTCTGCCCTTGGATTATGTTCAGTTGTAGGAACAAAATGACCTTTCTTTCATACGTATAGCAGTTTCTTCAGGAAGGCAGCAGAGTGTGACTCAGGATCACCCACTGTCCTCTGCTTTCCATTACGTGCTGATCGCTTTACCTGGATGCATACTACATCCTCTGTGGATTGTAAATTTCTCAGATGCCATTTAAAAAAATATTTTTTGCAGGTGGGGGGCACACCCAGTAGTGCTTCATTCAGAATCACTCTTGGCAGAATTTGGGGACATATGCAGTGGCAGGGATCGAATCCTGGTTGGCCATGT
Organism: Sorex fumeus; assembly: GCF_029834395.1. Lineage (NCBI taxonomy): Eukaryota > Metazoa > Chordata > Mammalia > Eulipotyphla > Soricidae > Sorex > Sorex fumeus. The sequence continues at coordinate 2,602,160 of NW_026606134.1, read as the reverse complement.
GCAAGGCATGTGGCCTACTTACTGTACTATCTCTCCAGTCCCATTTTAAACTCCCTTTATAATATCCCATAACATGTAGCAACAGGGTAGAAAACAGGGGACACACAGAAGTTTATTTAGAAATCCCCCGCTGCCTCCTGATAAGAATGATAGATAATTATAAGAATGATAATTCTTCCCACAAAGTCTGAAGTTGATCTATGATCATCTGTTCGTACTTTCCTAGTTAGAAAGAACAGCCTGAGGCTGGAGAGGTAGTACAGTGAGTAGGTGGCTTTCCTTGCACATAGCTGACTCGTGTTTGATCCTAGGTACCACTTATGCTCCCACAAGTCTCACCAGAGTGATTCATGAGTGCAGAGCCAGAAGAAAGCCTGAGTACCCCTGCATGTGTCCCCCCGCCAAAAAAAAAAAACACAAAAAGAAAAGAGAAAGAAAGAGCAATCCTACTCCAAAGATATACCCGGACAAGTCTCATTGCCAATTGCTACACAACAGAGTTATCAAATTATTCCAATATTTTGTTTGGAAAATTATTATTTCTGTATTAAATCATCATGACCTCAAGACCGTTTTAAGTTGTTGGATCTTAGTTTTAACTTATAGCTTTGACTGCCACTATTGTGTGAATCTTCCACTAAGTAATAATCGTATTATCTATCCAGTGAAAACTAGAGGAAAGTCAGCTAAACCCTCATTTCCCATTTTCATCTCCAGAAAAATGTAAATTGAAAAGCGACGATATGCTGGATTGTGATAGGAGAGTTTGACACAATACAAGACGTTCTGAGTTAAGGGCAAATCAGATCTGGCAAATCTTAGTGACAATATGGTTTTATTTCAAACCCTTCATTGTATTTTATCTTTTTCAGTTCCTTACCAAAAGACATGACAGCAGAAGAAAAATAGGGTGACGATGTCTGTTGGCAGAAGAACAGGGTGTTGAGAGACGATGAAGATTCCAGGTGGTTCTGATTGGCAACAACCAGCAAGGGTTGAGTAACCGATCACGTTTTTGAAAAACAGTGCCTGATTACTGGTAGCTGGATTTTCATTTAAAATAAAACTTTTGGCCTCTCTGGCTCCTGACCGAGTTGCTGAACAGCCATGATCCCAGAGACTCAGAAACAAATCTCAAAATGCAGTGGCTTTTGGCAGAAATCCCTCCAGATTTAATTATTAAAATTCCAGAATTCCAAAACACATGGCCGCATCATATACTATTCGTAATCAGCAATAGAAAACAAAGTATCTAACGTTGCCTTTTCAGCAGAAATAAGTGTTGGGGGGAAATCTCAAATAACAATGGTGGGGCTGGTATCGAAATATAGAATGTAAGCGGAGTAGAGAGAGAATAATGTGGACATCATCTGCCACACAGGGGGAGGGTATGGGATGGGGAGTAAACTGGGTTTTTGGTGATGGGAAATGGGCACTAGTGAAGGGACAGGTGTTTCATTATTGTATGACCGACTCTTAAACTCGAAAGCTTTGTAACTGTTCTCACGGTGATTCAATTAATTAATTAATTAATTAAATTAAATTAAACTTTTAAAGAAAACTATTTTACTTACTTACAAGTGTGTGGTTGAAGGAGAAGCTAGAAGTCTTGAGAGTGAGTTGCTGCAGAAATGTTTGTAATTGATCTTTGATTGCTGAGAGGTACTTTGCATACAGGTCCCCTAAGGGAAGGCTAATTCACATGGGACAGACTCTACCGAGGCACTGCCGATTAATTAAAACAGTATGATAAATCAATGGAATGGCAAGTGCTGGAGATGACAAATGACTACTGCAACCATGGAAAAAAATGCTTTCAAATATTTACAAAGTATGTTATCTCAAATCTATCTTTATGGAAGGTTGCTTACATACTTGAGGTCCTACCAATTATATATTGGCTGTTTGCCTTGGACAAAAGATCTAATCTAATTTCATCATTCACAAGACATATGGGACTGAAGAGATAGTACGTCAGATAAAGTGCTTGATTTGCATGCAGTTGGCCCAAGTTTTTGTTTGTTTGTTTATTTCTTTTGCTTTCTGGTCATACCTGGCAATGTTTTGTACTTACTCCTGGTTCTGCACTCAGAATGCATCCCTGGAAAAACCTCAAAGAACCATATGGGATGCCAGAGATCAAACCTGCAAGGCCACGTGCAAGGCAAGCATCCCATTTGCTGCTCTCTCTCTCCATCCCCTGACCCAGGTTTTATACCCACCACAGCATATGATCTCCCAAGCATGCCTGGAATGATTCCTGAGCAGAGAGCCAAGAGTTAACCCTGAGATAGCTGAGTATGACCTAGTCACACACACACACACACACACACACACACACACACACACACACACATACACACAAAACCCAGAAGAAGAAAATATGCAAATACCCAGATATAGCACTGTCTTGTAATACTCTCCTCCTGTTGTTCATCGATTTGCTTGAGTGGGCCCAATAACCTCTCCATTGTGAGACTTGTTACTGTGTTTGGCATATCAAATATGTCACAGGAAATACCTAGATACCTGACTTATTTTCCAGATCATGAATGTGCTTAAATGATTTAAGTTCCTTTTTTTTGTTCGTTTATTTCTAACATAAGACTTGGCTTACTCCTAGAGAAAAAGATTATATCCTATTTCTTTATTCCATTTTCATTTGTAATTTCTACTAAATTTCATAAAACTATTGAAACTTGCTTTCTCTGTGACCTACTCACCTACTTAAGTAGATGGTTTAAATCAACATAAAGAGATAATGATACTTGAGAAACAAAATGCCCTACAGAATATTTTTGTGTATAGAAAGATATCTGCCCTAATAATTTCATGCAACCAACATATCAATCACTGAAATACACGCTGATTGTAATTAAATTTCTTTGAAGATTCAGAGGTTACTGAGTTTCTCTTAGGTGTCAGGTTAAACTCTTTCATTTCATAATTAAAATGTCAATTAACAAAAGTGGTTTGATGAGAATATGGGAATAACATTATGAAATACCTTTTGGAAACACTGATATTCCAAAGCAAATCAGGCTAATATGAGCCTTGGCTAAGTTCATTAGAGTGAATGAGGTAAGCACAAAACAAAAAAGTTGTATGTACAATTGTAAGCAGAATTATAAAGAGAAATGGAGTCACAGACCAGAAATATAATATAGCATAAAGTAGTACTTGGGAAAGGCAGATTAATATAGTTAAAGCACCATTTGACAACTAAGATGACAGTTCTGCTCATTTTTAAAAATTTTTTTTATTAGTGAAACACCAGGAGGTACAGTTATAGACTTACAAATTTCTGTGCTTGGGTTTTAGTTATACAATGATCAGGTACCCATCCCTCCACCAGCGCCCATCCTCCACCACCACGGGTCCCAGCATCCTTCCCACCCCCCATCCCCCCCATCCCCCCTGCCTCTGTGGCAGGGCATTCCCTTTTGTTCTCTCTCTCTCTCTCTCTCTCTCTCTCTCTCTCTCTCTCTCTCTCTCTCTCTCTCTCTTTCTCTCTCTCTCTCTGTCTGTCTGTCTTTCTCTCCTTTTGGGTCATGTGGTTTGCAAGAGAGGCATTGAGTGGCAATCATGTTTGGTCTATAGTCTACTTTCAGCATGCTTCTCCCACCCTGGGAGGACCCTCCCAACACCTTTTATTTGGTGCTTTCTATCTGAGCTTCCTTTACCCCTAGCACGTGTGGCTGGCCTCCAAGTCATGGAGCAAAATTCCTGGTACTAATCTCGGCCACTCCTGGGTGTTAGTCTCCCATTTTGTTGCTTTATGTTCCCCAGATGATGCAATCTTTCTGTGTCTTTCCCGCTCTTTCTGGCTCATTTTGCTTACCATGATACTTTCCATGCAGTACCACTTGTATGTGAATTTCATAACTTCATCTTTTCTAACAGCTACATAGTACTCCATTGTGTAAATGTACCAAAGTTTCTTTAACCAGTCATCTGTTCTCGGGCACTCAGGTTTTTTCCAGATTCTGGCTATTGTAAAGAGTGCTGCAATGAACAAACAAGTGCAGATGTCACTTCGACTATACTTTTTTGCCTCTCTGGGATATATTCCCAGAAGTGGTATTGCTGGGTCAAATGGGAGATCAAATTCTAATTTTTTGAGAATTATCCATACTGTTTTCCGAAAGGGTTGGGCCAGTCGGCATTCCCACCAGCAGTGAAGGAGGGTCCCTTTTTTGCCACATCCGTGCCAGCATCGGTTGCTTTTGTTCTTTTGGGTGTGGGCCAGTCTCTGTGGTGTGAAATGATATCATTGTTGTTTTGATCTGCATCTCCCTGATGATTAGTGCTGTAGAGCATTTTCTCATGTGCCTTTTAGACATTCAGATTTCTTCTTTGCAAGAGTTTCTGTTCATTTCCTCGCCCCATTTTTTGATGGGGTTGGGTGTTTTCTTCTTGTGGAGTTCAACCAGTCTGCTCATTTTTAGAGTTAACCCCTAGAATCTAGGAACGAAGATTATGCTCTTTTGCTTAAAATGTGTAAAATTCTTCTTATTTTTGTAGATATCATATAGATAGGCTGGAGAAATAGCAAAGAGGGTAGGGCATTTGCCTTGCATGCGGCTGACCTGGTTTCAATTCCTCCATCCCTCTTGGGGAGCTCGGCAAGCTCCTGAGAATATCCTGCCCATACGGCAGAGCCTGGCAAGCTTCTCATGCCATATTCGACATGCCAAAAACAAGTCTCACAATGGAGACGTTACTGATGCTCACTCGAGCAAATTGATGAACAATGGGAGGATAGTGCCACAGTGCAGTGATCGCAAAGATACTTTCAGGTCCCCTAGGAGCCTTCTCTCCTTTCTGTTGTAAAGGAACCCTCCATAAAGTCCACCATGCACCTCTGATATTCTCTTGAAATATCAAATATTCTAGTAGCATCTGATATTATATTGATGCAGGCTCCCTGCATCCTGAATTTCTGGTTTAATAATCATCACATTTGTTAAGGACATAAACATGAAGAACTTATATAGAGGAAATATGTAACAGTGTAGGAATTGGTAGTGGGAACAAACAAAGACTTTCCTAGGTTTCCATCATTGCTTTGGCTGCCTGATCTGTGGTTTCTTATGCTTAATAGTCTTTAAGGAAGAATAATATTAATAGGCTTCACTTATTTACGAAAATGGTGTCAAGATTCTGCAGCTCATTCTTTTTCTAATGTGATCCTAAAATCAATCTTATTAATAGCCAGGATGCCCATCACAGGTGTTTCTAGAAAACTATTGTTATGGCTGACACATTATAGGGCCAAACATCATTTCTTTTGTTTTGGGGGGGCAAGATATAATATTTTATTTTCCATTTTTTATTGAATCACAGTGATATACACATTTTTCATGATTTTATTTCAGTTGTATAATGTTCCAACACCCGTCTCTTCACCAGTATACTTTCTCCACCACCAATTATCCTAGTTTCCCTCCTTCCCTACCCCAGCCCACCGACTGTCACTATGGCAGTCACTCTCTCTCTCTCTCTCTCTCTCTTTCTCTCTCTCTCTCTCTCTCTTTCTAACCACTGACTTATTACCCTGGCCCCTGTGTACCCTCAACTTGGATACTAGTCACACACACACACACACACACACACACACACATATATAGTAGTCCGTTGTGTACATGTACTCTAGTTCCTTTATCTAGTCATCTGTTCTCAGACACTCGGGTTGTTTCCATATTCTGGCTATTGCAAATAGTGCTATAATGAACATGGAACTGCAGGATGACATCATTTTTTTCTTTTCTGACTGCATTATAAAAACTCACCTGAAGTTAAACTGAGGTAATATGGATGAGCTCTGGCCAATGGGGTGCGAGACAGCGAAAGTCTAGGTGTTGATCAATCCCCTGACAGCCTCCAACCCTTTCACTGTCCATGTGATTTTGGAGACAATGTATTCCTGATAACCTGGCTAATAGTAGGGCAGGGCTATCTGACCCCATACTCAGTTATGAGTGAAAAAATATGTAATCAAGCCACCATGCCATGTTAATTAGCCAGCTTGACTAACCCAGCCAGAATCTTTAAAAGAATATATCCCCGGACTTATATTAAGATTTCCTGTTTCTGATCTTTTCTTACGTTTTCTAGTATACTGTAGTTACTTGATTAAAAGAAATTTTCTCAGTCTTCAATGCACTGTACCTTTGAGTCATCACATTTTTTCCCTATGGTTGTTATATATGTGTCATCCATCTCACATATAGTTTGATGTATCTCAAAAGAAAAAGAACTAGTGGACAGAACTCTATGTCTGCCTCTTGTTCTACACAGGAGATAATTCTTGTGAAAGTGAAAAATGTTCCTTTCTGAGATAACAAATAATAATATAGGCCTGAGAATCCATACTGCTGCAACAGTGACTCACTATAAGTTAGTATGCTTCCTCCCTTTCTCTTTACAGAATCTTTCATAAAATGACAACTATTGTGACTGAAAATATTTGTACAGCAAATAAAGTCAACAGAGAGGCTGCTTTTGATGGTACCTACCCAAGTCATTCCAGGAATCAGCATGGCATAACATGTTGGTTGGGAAGAAGAAGCTTACTCAAGTGGAATTCCACATGGCAAAATTTTCTTCGAACATTCATTAAATAAGAAGCTAAACTTCTCTTATCCTCTTCACATTACCATGCAGAACACGTGTTCATTTGACTAATAAAGATTAAAATATAAAGATACTTATAGGAGAGAGTAGTAATTGAACTTAAGATTTAAAACAATAAATATATTATCAAACAAATTATGGTATCAAATCCAGTGCCTATTCCATTCTCTTACCATGGTTAAAAATGTAGAGTGATCAAGACCTTGTTAGATATAACATTCTTAAGATAACAGTGTAGATTTTCCTATAAATCTCAGTACAGGGACCATGAAATTGAGAGTCAATGTCTTGTAGTGTACATGTTTTTTAACTAAAAAGATCACTTTACAGGAAGTTGATAATTTAAAGCAAAGCAAAAAACTATGGAGTCCATGGAAAAGGATAAACATGAATAGATGAACAGATGGTAGGGGAACATGTTCAAAACAATATAGAAAAATTAAGAATAAAGGCAAGCAACTGCATTAGTGGGCAAGACAAAGGTGGAGTCTGATAAGGAACAACTAAGGTCAGGTCATGTTCTTCAGGAAGATCAATATGGATGCCCAGTGTATCAGTGGAGAGGGAATTGGGGAGCAAAAATTCTTGATAAAGATTTCTTTAAAAGGAGTCATTATGTAAGAGTCACCAAGGTACCTTGGTGTAGCCTTCCTAGAAAGAACTCCAATACACATCAGAAGGTGTGATGTTATTAACTCATCTTTCAATAACAACATTTGTCAATAGTGATAGAGCTAAGCTAATTTTCCAGCTCTTTATTTCACATTATTTCCTTCAGTATTTTCCACACTGCTTTCTCTGTGAAAAGAAGTAGGAAGAGAAACTGAAGAACTACAGCCATGGATTGTTCTAATCTTCTTGTCCTATACACTACTAGTAAAGCGTAGTTATTTTCCCTTTAGGGTCCACCACCTTGATAAAGAAAGAACTCACTCTGGTTTAAGGTACGTTTATTATGCAGGCTGAAAAGTGGAATATATTCTATTTCTTTAGCTTGAGAAATGACTTCATAGCTGGAAACCTAATCTTACCTAAACAGTAAATGTCAAACCAGGAAGCTTTGGGGAAATTGTTGAGAACAAGACACTGTTGTTATGCTAGACTGAAAGGATGTAAACCTGGAATTAGTATAGTTATCTTGCTGTTTTGAGTGGAAAACCTTCCTGGGAAAGGTGGAAAGGATTAAAAAATTAGGCTCATCAGTTCCTGAAGGCTGTTCCCTTTCCCTTTAGTTATTTGAATAACAGAGTAGTTAAGATAAGCAGGTGAATTTGAGCAATTAGTTTTTTACAAAAGTCTACAAGAAATTCTCCTAGAAAAAAATAGGGTTAGGTTTAAAAAAAAAAGACAAAAACCAAACCTCTTGATCTTTAAGGTTATCGTTCACACTCTGAGTTTGAGTTACTCCAGAAATAGTTACTGAGAAACATGATTGTAACCTCCCCTTTAGTTTTACTCAACATTTTTGCCATAACCCTTCTGTCTTGTAAAACAACATGGTATTTTAAATTATTCCTCATCTCTTTTGAAAGACAAAAGCTTACTCAGTTTTTGGGCAGTTTTTCAACTCAGATATTTCTTTCTCAAGGAATCTTTGGAGATTGATTGAGAGTCAAATCTCTGCCTTTGACTTGTAAACATCAAGAACGATAATGTCTCGAGATTGCAGGTTCCTTTGGAAGGTATGAGCCTAACTTACTAAGTGCCAATTAGCAAACACAGATGACCCTCTCCAACCCCACCATAAAACATCTAGTATTTTTCTGCTCACTCACTCGCTCCAATATTTAATAGTCCCTCTGACCCATGAATAAATCTCAAAAAAGATCGAAAGCCCCAGTTAATCTCGGATCCTCTCAAGGCTGAACAGACTGGGGTAAATCGGAGAGGGGCAGGTCAGTCTCTGGCAGCTGCTTGCTCCCACAATCCAAAATTGCTGCCACACACTTGGCCTGACTCCACCATCTCAGGATGGACCTCACTGAGACATAATCTGCTGAAAATTCTGGTGCGAGGGTTTTGTGACTGAAATCTCCAGGCTTTCTCGGGTTGGAATGGGCTACCACACCCCATCTCCCTCTACTTCCGGAATCCTTGGAAGTCACATTCAAACCCCAAAGTTGCCACCCAGTAAAAAAAAAAAAAAAAAAAAAAAAAAAAAAAAAAAAAAACTACTCCAGCCTTACCTTCCTGATCAAAATACTGAATTCTCAGTACCTGTACTGCGAACCATCATGCAGAAAAGGAAAATAATAGAGAGAGAAAGAAGAAAAGGAACTGCTATAGAGGGAGGCTAGAGGTGGAGTGTGAGGTGTTGGGGGATGGTGGGAAGGAAACGGGATATTGGTGTTGGGAAATGTACACTGGTGGTGGGTGGTCGCTGGATCATTGTATGACTGAAATCCAATTATGAACAGCCTTGTAATGGTCTATTTCATGGATACTTAGTTAAAAATTTTTTTTAAAGTAATGTGTAGTTCATGCCTACTTCAATCAGCTTAATCAATGGCTAAATAGCAGTACTCCTACATTTAAATAAATAAATAAAATTTCCTCTGTTCCCCTGCTTCAGTGGAATTTTTTTCATTGCATTTGGTCTCTCCCCCTTCTATAAAAGCACTGACTAAAGTGTATCGTGTCAGTTTAACTCTTAGGCAGTTTTTCTTTGTCTCTATCTTGTGTTGGCACTCATTTTTGTGTCAGAAAATGTATCCCTATATTTAAGCCAGTTAGGTTACACATTATATAGCTTGCAGCTAAAAATAATGAAATGTAAGAATTTTTGCTATTTTTTCACTTAACAATTTTTTAAAAATTTTTGATGATGTTTAAATTTTATGAAGTCCAAGAGAACAGAAAACTTTCCAGCTCTGGAAATCGAGACCCTTTCACTTCCGAAAGCATAACTACACATACAGATTGAAGTGCCCCCATGATAATTCAGCAAGACACACTTTGAGGCAGAGAAATGGGTGGGGAATATGACAAAAAATCACTTATGTTGGTAGGAGAATAACAGACCAGATCACAAACTTGACCTTCAGTGAACTTCTGTAGTATTTAAGCACACTTAATAACTGTAAAAGTCTACTCCAACTAAAAAAAACAAAAAACAGAAAAAGTCTTTAAGAGATCTTTAAGGCTAATAAGTACTTTGTCATTTACTAAATTAATGTACACCAGAACATAGTTGGGACCAAAAAGATGGTACAGGGAGTAAGGAGATTGCCTTGAATGTGGTCAACCTGGGTTCTATACCCAGCACCCCAGGAGAGATCCCTGACCTTGCCAGGAGTGATCCCTAAGCTCAGAGCCAGGAGTAATCCCACCATGGCAGAGAGTGGTCCAACAACAAAACAAAAAAGAACATCGTTGCTTCCCTCCAATTAATTTTAAGTATGTATTTAAAAAGATAAGTGCTTTTGATCTAAGATTAAAACTGTAGCCATTTTTAAGAATAATTTTACTGGTGAAATCTCTCTTTTCCATGAATTAATATTGCTTTATCAGTCAACTACAATGAAAAATAGTCGGTGTCATGCCCTCACATATTGTTCTTACCTGTCACCACCCTCTCTCCCTCTCTCTCTCTTCCTCCCCTCATCATCACCTCTCCTCCATTTTGAGGATCATAATTTACTTCCTTTTTGTTATAAATAATTCACACAGGACAGTGCAAATTCATAACACTTAACAATTTTTAAAGAATTTAGAATTCTAACTTCCTAATAAGATTTTATTGCATTGTTCTTAATTCTGCTTTATTTTAATGGCATGGGTATAGCAGCTTTATACCATGGGTTTGTTTTTAACATTGTTTTGTTCATTTATCAGTTTCCATATTAAATCCATATGCCATCTATTTACTCTAAGTTAAGTTAAAGGTTTTGTAATGCATTGAATTATTCTATTTATTCTTTAATACCCAAGTAGAATGATTAATATAGGAAATAAAGAATATAGGAAAAATAAGGTGAGAGTAGAAGAGAAGAGGAAAGGGCAGGAAGAGTAAAAAGTGGTAGTAAGGAGAAGAGGTAGGAGAGACAGAGAATGGTGAAGAATGAAATGAGAGAAGGTGAAAGAATAGTAACTTGCAGAAAGCCAATTTGTCATCCACCTGAACTTTCTGGCTTACCTTCTTCAGCAATTGCTCAGCGTGGAGCCTACTCTAAAACAAATTATACACTTGCATTGAATAACAAGCAGATACCAAATTCTAGCTCCAAATTGGTTACAGGAAACTTTTCGAATTGGTGCCATTGTAAATAAGCACAGGTGTTGAGGACAAAAATTTTCTGCTATCTCAACTCTAGCTGATCATTGGTCTGTGATTAGTAACCTCATTTTTGCCTAAGCTCAAAATGTAATTTTCACATGTTTGCAATCTCAACCTTGGTCTTCATTTCCAGCTAAGTGAAACACAACTCTTGTCATGTGAAAAATGTTTGCTTACTTCTTTCTTGTTTATCTCCACCTGATTTCTGTCTTTCCTTTCTCAGCATCAGTTCAAATAGCATTGTCTTTCAACCAGTGCCAGACAAAACAAAATCTGGGGCGAGTTTGGTATTTTATATAGCTTTCTGTAAAGGAAAAATAATCTTTGCTGATCAGAAACGCATTTCTAAACATATTTTGAGAGTGATGTCCAGTAAAGATTTTAGATCTCAGTTTTACAATGCGAATGTAATAAGGTATTGGGCGGAGAAGGACAGAGAAGAGAGGGGAAAGATATTTCTCTTTGGAGCAACAAAATTCCCCAAACAAAATTAAACTGACACTGTTGTTACAAGATTATACTTGAACATCCAATGACTGAACTCTGTATAGAGACAGAGAATACAGAAGAAGTTGAATTACAAGCTAGAATCAGGATTTATTTTAATCACTAAGACTTTATTAAACCTGCTGCAAAACAGGTTGCCTATTAGTCAATTAGGTTATAAAATCAGTTATGGCTTCTCTTTTGATATCATATTTCAACAGAAATGGAGATTTCCCATAGTTTTCAAAAGACCTTTTATCTGTGTTCTATTTTATTTTCATGATATTTTCTTACAAGAGGCAGAGCAGAAGAGAGGGCCAAGGTTATAAACAGGAATGTGTGAAAAGGAACATCTGTATGTTTGGCAAATCATTATTTTACTTCACAGGCAAATAAACAGAAGTTTAGAAAAAATAAATGACTTGCCCAAATAATGAAATAGCAGTGTTCAGCTATAATTTAAACATCACATGACATATGCTCATCATCTCTCTTCTATGTGACTTATGTCTTAAAAGCTTTTGCCACCAGACTAATATTCTAAATATCTTAATAGACAGATGTTTCAATATAATGTTCAAAACGTGAAGCTGATAGTATTTATCCATGAAGGACATGAACAGAAATAGACGTTACTTAAAATTTTTTTCTATGACTGACACAGAATATAATTACAATGCCTAATCACTTTATCACTTGTGTCACTGGTCATCGATCTGCTCAAGTGGGTACCAGTAAGGACTCTATTCATCCCTGTCGAGAGATAGTGTAGCTCAATGGCATCTGCTCACTTGAGGAACATGAAGAGCCTCAAACCATTCATTCAGGGTTTTGACAAAGAAGTCTGGCCATCTCATAGGTGGGCAGCCACTCGTTCTTTTGACATCCCATGGGGTTCATATTTCATAACAGCTCTAGTCCATATATATTTCATATATTCATAACAGCTCGAGTCCAGCAGTCATTATGTGTCCAGCCCATCTGACTTCCGACGCCTTGGCAAACAAGACAGTGTCCCTGATTCTCGATCATTGATGGAGGTTGTAACTCTGCGGGTGAAAAGTGATATTCCGTGCAAAGCTCTTTTGATTCCTCTTTCAGAGAACTGAATAGTGTTCTTGTCCTATTTTTGTAGGGCTCAAGCCTCTGAGGTGTCTATTCGTGCAGGAAGAATGTTGGAGTCGAAAAGATGTGCCCAGAGCTAGAGGTTCTTTGTCCTCTTAACAACTTCTTCGATGCTCTTGAAGGTGTACCTCACCACTCTCTTCCTCCTGCACAGTTCTGGCACCAAGTCATTCCTCATGTTGAGTTCTCGACCCAGGTACACACAGTTGCTGCATTTGGAAATGTTTGTTTAGTTGAGAGCAAATGGAACATCAGGAACTAGTTTGTTTTTCATGAACATTGTCATGGTAAGATTCTGCTGCAGTCGGACCTTTCCACACTCACCATTGAAATCGGCCAACATTTGTGCTGCTTGGCTAATGTTTGGTGTTATAAGAATGATGTCTCAGCGAAGCAGAGGTGGTGTAGTTGCCGACTGTCTATCTTCACTCCCATTTCTTCCCATTCCAGTCATCTCACGACATTCTCGAGGGTGGCACTGAAGAGTTTTGGTGAAATGGTATCATCCCGCCAAACCCTTCTTTTGATGTTGATGATCACTTCCTTGTAGAATGGTGAAATCCTGGTGGTGAATCGGTTACAGCTCACAGAGGATCCTGATGTACTGAGTTTGAATGCCCTTTTTGGCTAGGGCTTTGATGACCGCTTCAGTCTCAATGGAATCAAAGGCCTTCTTTAAATCAATAAAAGTTAGACAGAGCAGCACCTTGAACTCTCATGAAACCTCAATAAGTCTGGTTACCATGTGGATATGGTCTATCGTGCTCAATCCTTTTCAGAACCTGACTTGCTCTCATGGTTTTTCTTCATCCAGTTTTCTGCCAATGGTATTCAGGATGACTCGAGTGAATAACTTGTAGACTATGAATAACAGGCAGATTGGGCAGATAGTTGCCAATGTCATGGATGTATCCCTTTTTGTACAGTAGAACAGTCCTGCTGGTTTTCCATTGGAACAGAACCTTGCCTTCAGACAGATAGCGTGTGAAGAGTCAAGCCAGTGTGTTGACGAGTACTGGCAGGAGATTCTTCAAGTGTTCGGGTCTGTCCTTGTCTGAACCGGGTACCAACGAAATGGCACGTTGGATTTAACTCCGACAAAATGGTGTGTCCAAAATTGCATGTCCGAAATACCTCAGGGCTAATATCTGAACTCGCAAAGCTGTGCAGAGAATTGATAAAGGAATACATCTAAGAGAGAAGAGCAGCAGTGCTGGCCAACATGGCAGAAGCCAGGAAAAGTATTAGTAACACACCTGTCCTTCGCCAACTATAAGACCAAGATAACTGCCCTCTGACGACCTGATGGATCTGTCACATCTTCCAGAAGGGCAATGGAGAAGATTATCCACCACTTCTAGTTGAATCTCTTTGAAAGTAACATCCACCTGCCCATATACCAAAATCTGCAGGATGAATATGTCGTTCACAGCATTCTCCCTTCAGAAATCGGACACATCACCTAAAGGTAAAGGTAAAGGCCCTCCCGTTGATCGTCGATTTGCTCGAGCGGGTCCAGTAACATCTCCATTGGAGACTTTGTTGTTACTGTGTCTGGCATATCGAATACTCTCGGTAGCTTGCCGGGCTCTCCGAGAGGGGTGGAGGAATCGAACTCGGGTCGGCCATGTTGGCCGCGTGTAAGGCAAACGCCCTACCGCTGTGCTATCGCTCCAGCCTAGGACACATCACCTATAGGAAACAATTATTTTCCAATGAATTCTATTATACATCATGGTATGACTCTCTAGATGTATATGAGAGGTGTAGCATAAATGATCTTTATAGTATAAGAAACTAGGGCACCTTCAATTCTACAAAATTCATTTTGTTGTAGCTCCAATATTTTTTTTCAGGAGTAAGATTTTCTTGTCCTAAGCCTCTTTGATTTGGTGTGTGTGTGTGGGGGGGGGGGGGTTGATAAGGGGTGGTGGTCTTGCTTTAACAGCTTTGCCAACAAATATTGAGCTCACACTCCCTACTTGTTTCACCAATTTATCAATCTATACTCATGCCTGTAACTTTATCTTCAGACCAAAGTAACACGTTCTTTATCTAGCGGAATTCTAGATTTTCAGAGCAGGTCTTATGTCAAGCCGGCTTCTTAGAGAAAAAAGAAATATGGACACAGCTCTGCCTCATATATTCAGCCATGTTTAAAGCTGAATAAAGCATGATGGAAGTTCAAACACAGATGTTTTCTTGAGGTTATACTCAACTGCCAAAGAACTGATGGAAAGGACGCTGCTACACTGGCAGAGAGCAAGTGGCCAACAGATAGAGGACAGTCAACCTCCCACACTTCAGTGGGGAGCAGGGCCGGCTCAGGCTTCACAGTCACAGCAAGAGCGTTCACTAAAGAGATTGCTCGATGATCAACTGTGACTGAACACATTATAAGTTACTCTTCCCTCGGGAAGAAAATGTAGTAAGTCAGAGATGTTCTCTCCAACACCCTATGGCGAGAGGAAGTAGATGTTTCTTCTGTTGGACAAGGCCTATAGGTTGAGGAAGAGAGAATTCCTGTCTGTGGAGCATCAAGGCACTGACGCTAGCTGGCTTGTTTCCCCCAAATTCCCCACTTTCTGGACTCTAATAGTCCCTGGTCTTATAGTCAGCAGGAAAAAAAGGGAAAGATGCAAGATGAGAAAATGGCTTCCAAAGCGAATTTTTGTGTTGAATAATTTCCAGACTCACTTCTGGGCATTTAAATCTGCATGGACTCAACAAAGAGGGGGTGGGCAAGAAGAGTGATACAAGAAATCCAATCTTCATGAAAGCAGAGCTTGCATCAATTTAAACTTCATTTTTATCTTTCCTTCTTTTCTCTTTTGAAGAAAATGAAAATTAATTTACAAGACAAAATAAGGAAGTAAGCTCTTTAAATAGGACATGAATTGTGGGGGGCAAAATTCTCAGGAGCGCCAATGTCTCCTTTTAAAGTTGACATGCCATTTAGAGTAAGCTTGCTTTGTTTAAGCTAGATTTGCATCTTAGAGGCTTACAAGCATGTAACCTGTGAGGGAATGGTTGCCATGACAACACTAATGAGCCTGTCCTATGACCAGAGATATTGCAAAGAGAGAATATATTTGTGTTCCCACTTATTATCATATTGGTCTATGCTTTCTGGACAAGAAGAACTGATAAATCACTCTAAAAGAGGGAAATTTGTATTAGGTTGCATAGTGAGCCATTCAAACTTTAAATAGGTAAGAGAAGAATTTTACAGCATTAAAAAAAAGAAAAGTAAAGGTCAGTCCAAAGGCCATTTAGATAAAAAAGTCTATTGTGTTATATTGGCCTACCACACTGAAATTAGATGCTGTTTTTGAACAAACGACATACCAAATTTACTGTTAGTCTAGCCTGATATATATGTTTGTACCATCTTCCTCATTGAATGCACTCAAAGCCTTCTTCATTTGATAATTAAATCGGTAACTCTATATATGCTTCTTAATTAAACAGGATTCATCAACCACTGCCTTATTTACACATATTTTATTTTTTTACTCTGCTGGATATCTAAATATAGCATAGGCTATATTCAGAACAAAGTTTAACATGGATTATTCATATTTCCATTGAAAACAGTGAGGCTCAGAGACTTTCTGTAGGTTTCTGGGGATCCACAATAAGTATATAGTACATTGAATTCCACTCAGGTGCAAAAACCTTCTAAATTGGGGGTTCCTAATCTTGTTGAATTATCTTCCCCCCTTTCCATGCATTTAGTAATATGTGCATTCACTAAAGATACATAGGCCAAAAGTACAGGAAAAAGTTCCCTTTTTAGAGCAGATTTTAATCAAATCAGATAAAATTCATCATTCATTTAGAAAAATATTTGACAAAATTTTGAGTCTTGAGACTGAGATTTATGGCCCAGATCTGACACTAACTGACTGAATGTTCTTAGGCAAAACATGCATTTCTGTGCTTTCATTTCAGAAATGATTGCCTAATAAAATTATTTAAAAAAAAAAGCTCCAAGACACTGATTGAGTGAATTAAAAACTTAGTATCATGCAATAAAATAATTATTTAAGGGGCCTGGATGTAGTTTGACAGTAGAATGCTTTCCATGCTTGAGGCTCCTGTTTCCATCTCCAGAAAATTATTATTATTACTTAGCAAGAAATTCATTTACCACAATAGATAATTCTATACTGAAAACTGGAATTAATCAGCATAGGGTATGAATTCTTGCAGCCAACCACTAATAAATGTCTATAGATTTTCCTAAGTTTTCATTTAGCTGCATTAATTTATGGTTTGCATGTTTTAATGCTGTATCATTTATATATTAATTTTATGACAATTATTATACATGAGGTGGTGGGGTTGGAGGCGGGGACATGCTGTGCCTGAAAACTATAGTAAAAATTATGTAAATAAAAGTAGCACTGTAACACTGTCCTCTGGGTGTTCATCGATTTGCTCCAGTGCCAGTGGGCACCAGTAATATCTCCATTGTGAGACTTGTTACTGCTTTTGGCATATCAAATATGTCATGGGTAGCTAGCCAGACTTTGCCGTTTGGGCAGGATACTCTTGGTAGCTTAACAGTGTCTAAGTAAAAATAATTTTTAAATAAAAATGAATAAATCATTTGTTCATATTTATGCAATCTGATAAGGTATGACTGTTAAAGTCCATTTTTTAAATTTTCTGTAGAAATTTTCAACCATACAAGACTGGGATAAATTGTCAATCATCCAGAAATCACATCAATATTGTGTCAATTTGTCAACAACCCATAAGGTTATGAATTTCAATGGTTCTTATTAGTGTTTTGTGTCTTAATTCATTTGAAAAAAAGTTAAATAGAAAATCTTATGAAACAGGATTTATGCTCCTTATGAAGACACAAGGGTCAAGAAAGGCCACGACTCCTTATAAACTGTTCAGTGTTTAGATAAACTTTGTAAATTCTTTTTTGAAAAAAAATGTTAAACATCTAAGTTTATTTGTTAATAATTTCTGCCTTAGGGCTATGTGAATAGTATAATTAATTGCCTTGCTTGCAGCTGACCTCAGTTCTCTCCCTGGCACCACATGTGGCCCCCCAAGCCCAACCAGGAGTGATACCTGAGAACAGATCCAGGAGTAAGGTCTGAACACTGCTGGCTGTGGTTCCCCTCACCAAAATAAAAACAATAATTCCTGGATTATCAAAATTCAAATGTCTGCTCAAATGCCATTGTATTTGTAAGGGTTTTTCTTATCACCCCATACACAACAGTAACCCTGTCCATTCCTAGTTCTCCCTGACCCCTCTAGCTGAACATACTTTTGTCCCTCGCCCTTATCAATGACTGTCACTATAGACACAAATAATTTGCATCTGTCAGAGGCAGAAGAGTGCTCCCCCAAAGGACCTACATCCTGAGCCTTGAAACCTGTGGAAAGGTGACCTGATATGAACAACAACAACAACAAACTTTGTAATTAACACTGAAGACCTTGAATATCATCAGAGAGTGGATGTGAGGGCAAGCAGAGTACCTAGTGGATATGATTTAATCAATCAGCTTCTTAGAAGAACATTTTCTGATTGAGGTCAGAGTTGGAAAGGAAGCAGCTCATTTTGGAGATGGAAGTGGGAAAGTAGCCAAATGAGAGTAACACTAGAAGTTAGGGAAGGGGCATCCGCGGGTTCTTCCAGAGCTATTGGAAGGAGCACAGCCCTATTGACACCTCTGTTTCAGCCTAAGATGCATATCGGGGAATTCTGACTTAAAAATTATGACCTGTGTCATTTTAAGCCACTAATGTAATTACAATTTTCCTGCAAGAACCATTGAAAACTAATATATCCTCTTACCTATCAGGAACTCAAAGGATACAAGAATATTTTTTTTATTTTTTCCTTTCCCATTAAAACTTTGAACTGTATTAGGCACAGAGAAAAATTTTAATATTCTTCACTGTAGCACTGTCCTCCCGTTCTTATCGATTTACCCGAGTGGGCACCAGTAACGTCTCTATTGTGAGACTTTTTACTGTTTTTGGCATATCAAATATACCACAGGGAGCTTTCCAGGCTCTGCTGTGCAGGCAGGATACTCTCAGTAGCTTGCCAGGCTCTCCAAGAGGAATGGAGGAATCGAACCTGGGTCGGCGTGTGCAAGGCAAATGCCCTACCCACTGTGCTATTGCTCCAGCCCTATCAATATATATATATATGAATTTAATATTTATATATATAAATAATAAATGAAAATGAATAATAATAAATGGACACACCAGTTAACTAATAAGCCAACTTCTAGTCCTGATATCATGGCTTAAGATGAATTTTATTGAAATAATGCCAAAAATTTATTCCGTAACTATTTTAGTCAGGTACTTATGCTTTCTCATTGTCGCAGTTATTCATCACAACAAATGTTAAGTATATTATCTCCGTTTTCCTCAGTACCAATCCTGAACCCTAAAGTCTTCAGGTCTTAAGTAAGTTAATCAGGCCTAATTGGAAAACAAGATGAATCTTTCATTAGGATTATTAATAGTATATTTTGAAACTTACAATCATTAAACATTAATTAAATACAATCATAGTGTATATAATGGATACGTTGGAGTACATGGAAAGGTATTGATTGAAATGGTATAAAACAAAGGCATTTATTGCCAAGCCTTAGCATTCCTCTATAGGTCTGTGAGGGAATAACACTTGAAGTAGTCCAATGTTTTAGTATTACAAAGCATAGCAATTATGCAAACTGCTTAACTGTATTCTACACTAGAACTCCGTGATAATGGAATAAGAATAGAACTGCCAAAGAACATAAGCTACCATCTGATTTTCCTGTGATTGCTCATTTCTGAACATAAGTAAATATAGAGACTCCATCACATGATGATCTGAGAATTTATGGAGAGAACACAGACATTGTTTCAAGGCCTCAATATTTGTTGAATAAGTGAATGAATGTATTTTCACCATAAATTTTGGCTGTCTAGAAGACCATTCAAGCTAGAGGAAATATTTATATGAAACTCTAAAATAAAGAGAGTTTACCAAGGCTGGAGGAATAATATAGGGTTATGCCACATGCCTCAAATGTGGTTGAAGAAGTTTACTCTCCCATAATCACATGAGTGTTCCAAGCATCACTGTGTTGTTCCTGGAAGCTCTCAAGGTCACCACAGGGCTCAAGAAACTCCTCAGACCCTCACATGAAATCACTTACCCACTTGGGGTGGGGGTTCGGCGGTGGCTGGGATCTCCCAAAAAGGAAAACAAGCAAAAAAAAAAACATTTTTCAAAGGGCTGGAGCGATAGCACAGCGGTAGGGCATTTACCTTGCACGCAGCCAACATGGCCGACCCAAGTTCTATTACTCCACCCCTCTCGGAGAGCACGGCAAGCTTCCAAAAGTATCTCGTCCGCACAGCAGAGCCTGGCAAGCTCCCCGTGATGTATTCGATATGCCAAACACAGTAACAACAAAGTCTCCAATGGAGATGTTACTGGGCCCGCACGAGCAAATCGATTAACAACAGGAGGACAGTGTTTGTTTGTTTGTTTTGTTTGCATATAGAAAACTACCATGTATCATCCAAACCTAAATATATAGGTTAGTGCACAAACCAGAAGCTCTGGGAGATTCAGTGTCCTGGGACTGAGTGGCACTGGCACATTCCTGGAAGAAACTCAGGTTTATGTGACTCCTGATTCAATTGAAACCTAGGTGAGACATTACCTCTACCAGTAAAACTCATACTCCCTCATGGTGGAGACTTGAGCATTATAATCCCTCATTCCTAAAGGGGGGAAGAGGTAAGTGAATACAATCAAATAAATGTTTGAGCAAGAAATATCTGTCCAAGAATTAAAGAGACGGTCTCAGCATCAGTTCAATTTCCTGAAAGACAGAGAGCCACTTCTAGATGCTTTGACCTCATTAATATTATCTTCGAGTAAAGTGTTCCTCAGCTCTGGGAAGCCTCATGGTCCGGGAACCCTGTAATTAAACCACTCCCACCCCCCTCCTGCCAATTTCAAGGAGTTGGGATGCATTTAACAAGATATCATAACCTGTCTTAAAGGCAATCTCCTCTGAGGAACATTGTAAGCCTTCGATGAACTCGGGGAAAACACACCTCAATACATCTGTGAGGATTTCAGAGTTTCGCTAAAATACCTTAAAGTTATCTTTTCCCTCTTTGTCAGCAAAACAATACACTAGGTAGGAATCTTCCTTTACATTCAGTCAACTGAGTTCAATCCCAGGCACTCTATGTGGTCTCCTTAGCCCACCCACTGGTGATCCTAGAACTTCGAGCTACAAAAGCTCTGAGCACCACCAGATGCGGCGCCCAAACAAAACAACAACCACCAAAAATGTTGAAAATATTCTATTTGAAAATATTCTAGTTGAAAATATCTGTTACATAAGAAAGAGAAGATTGTAGATAGCATTCACAGAGTATCCTAGTGATCAGACAAATTCTTTAATCCCCTACAACAACCATGTCATAATAGTCTTAATTTTCTTGGGTCAGTGGTTCAGGTAAGGAAATAAGGGTCCACCAAGATTATGCACTTTGTCTAGAGTAATCAAAAAAATAGAGCAAGAGCTAAAGTTAGACTCTCTTTGACTTCAAAATGTATACTCTTTTACTACTGCTACTGTGCATTTTAGTGAAATGCCAAAAACAACACTTGACTTCCTGACTGATGTACACTCACTCTACAGCCTTTGTCTAGTTCTACTCCTCAGAGAAATGCTGGGAATCTTTTCCACTGTTATTGAGCTTCCATAATATTGCAATTGTTCCCATGTCTGCCACTTCTCATCAGTAAGAAAAATACTGTATTCATATTTACATAGATTGTAGAATAGAGCATATCCAGAAGTATTTTAGTTACTTATGACACAGAATTTATAAGGATATAAGCCCAAAGTATTAATGAATAATCATCTATAGAATCACATTTGCACCCATAATAAATTTAGTTTTATGATCCTTGTACCAGGCTGGAGCAATAGCACAGCCGTAGGGCATTTGCCTTGCTTGAGGCCGATCCGGCCGATCCGACCAACCCTAGTTAAATTCCTCCGCCCCTCTTGGAGAGCCTGGCAGGCTGCCGAGAGTATCTTGCTGGCACGGCAAAGCCTGGCAAGCTACCCATGGAATATTCGATATGCCAAACACAGTATCAAGTCTCACATTGGAGACGTTACTGGACCCACTAGAGCAAATCGATGAACCGCAGGAGGACAGTGCTACAGTGCTACAGATCCTTGTACCAATATCATTCACTCATTCATTAATTCAAAAAAGGGTTTTTAAGCAGCTGCCTTTTTCAATCCCTATATGAAGGACAGTGAATAACAATGGGAATGTGGGGGGAAGCACATCAAATTTACTGAGTTTTTTTGGTACATCTAGACAATGGCATGCTATGTAGCTGTTAGAAAAGATGAAGTCATGAAATTTGCATATACGTGGATCAACTTGGAAAGTATCATTGTAAGTGAAATGAGTCAGAGAGGGACAGACATAGAAAGACTGCGCTCATCTGTGGAATATCACGGTCACGGTCACGGTCCTCCCATTGTTCATTGATTTGCTCGAACGGGCCCAGTAACGTCTCCATCATGAGACCTCTTGTTACTGTGTTTGGCATATCGAATACATCACGGGTAGCTTGCCAGGCTCTGTCGTGTGGGCGAGATACTCTCGGTAGCTTGCCGGGTCTCCGAGAAGGGTGGAGAAATAGAACTCGGGTCGGCCATGTTGGCCACATGTAAGGCAAACGCCCTACCACTGTGCTATGGCTCCAGCTGTGGAATATAAAGTAACAGAATATAAAGTAATATAAAGTAAAAGAATAGGAGACTAACACCCAAGAGTAGTAGAGATAAGGACCAGGAGGTTTGCCCTATGGCTTGGAAACCAGCTTCACATGCTGGCGAAAAAGGCAGCTCAGACAGAGAAGGGAACAACAAGGGTGCTGGGAGGACCCACTGAGTTTGGAGCTGCTGAAAATAGACTATACACCGAACATGATGGCCACTCAATACCTCAATTGCAAACCAAAATACCCAAAAGGAGAGAGAGAGCAAAAGGGAATGCCCTGCCACAGAGGCTGGGTGGTCAGGGGAGGGAAGGGGGATGGTGGAGATGCAAGGGATACTGAAATCATTGGTGGTGGAGAATGGGCACTGGTGAAGGGATTGGTAACCGGTTATTGTATGACTGAAACGTAAACACAAACATCTGTAAGTATATAACAGTACCTCATGGTGATTCACTAATAAATTTTAAAAAATACTGAGTTTTCCTTTTATTTGTTGGCTTGGGGTTGGAGGCAGGATTTGGACTATGTCTTGTGTTCAGAGATTACTCCTGATTCTGTTCACAGAGATCATATGTGGTACTGGAGATCTCACTAAGATCTGCTACATGCAAGGCAAATGCCTTTATCCCTGTATTCTCCCTTCAATCCTGAGCTTTTTTTTTTTAATTAGTGAAACACCATGAGGTACAGTTGCAGACATACAAACTTTCGTGCTTGGGTTTCTGTTATGCAATTATCTAGTACCCATCCCTCTACCAGTGGCCATTCTTCACCACCAATGATCCCAGTAGCCCTCCCACCCACCCCCACCACATCCCCCCACCCACTCCACCTATGTGACAGGGAATTCCATTTTGATCACTCTTTCCTTAAGGGTCTTGTAGTTTGCAATAGAGGAACTGAGTGGCCATCATATTTAGTGTATAGTCATCTTTGAGCAAGCATCTCAAATTCTGAGCGAATCCTCCAAACACCATTTACTTGGTGTTCCCTTCTCTATCTGAGCTGCCTTTTTCCCAAGCATGCACTGCCAGCTTCCAAGCCATGGTGAAAATCTCCTGGTACTTATGTCCACTTTCTTGGGTGTTCAACTCCCAATCTGTTACTTTATATTCCCCAGATAAATGCAGTCTTTCTATGTCTATCCCACACTTTCTGGATCAATTTACCTACAATGATAGTTCCATGTAGAACCACTTATATGTAAATTTCATGACTTCATCTATTCTAACAGATGCATAGTATTCCATTGTGTAGATGTACTAAAGTTTCTTTAACCAGTCATCTGTTCTCGGGCACTCGGGGTTTTTTTTTCCAGATTTTGGCTATTGTGAACAGTGCAGCAATGAACATAGAAGTGCAGATGTCATTTCCAATGTACATTTTTGCCTCTCCGGAATATATTCCCAGGAGTGATATTGCTGGGTCAAGTGAGAGCTCAATTTCTAAGTTTTTGAGAATCGTCCATACTGTTCTTGAAATGGACAGAATCAGGCGGCATTCCTACCAGCACTGAAGGAGGGTCCCTTTCTCACCACATCCACACCAGCACCGATTGCTTTTGTTCTTTTGGATGTGGGCCAGTCTCTGTGGTGTGAGAGGAAATTACATTGTTGTTTTGATCTGCATCTCCCTAATGATTATTGATGAAGAGCATTTTCGCATGTGCTTTTTTGCCATTTGGATTTCTTTGAGAAAGTTTCTGTTCATGTCGTCACACCATTTTTAGAATGGGGTTGAATGTTTTCTTCTTGTGGAGTTCAACCAGTGCTTTGTATTTCCTTGATATCAATCCCTTGTCAGATGGCTATTGGGCGAATATACTTTCCTACTCTGTAGACTGTCTTTGCATTTTGGTCACTGTTTCTTTTGAGGTGCAAAAGTTTCTTAGTTGAAGATAGTCCCATTTGTCTATCTCTGTTTTCACTTGCTTGACCAGTGGCGTGTTATCTTTGAAGATACTGTTGGCTTCAATGTCGTGAAGGGTTTTGCCCACTCTGTCTTCAGTGTATCTTATGGATTGGGGTCTGATGTTGAGGTCTTTAATCCATTTAATCTTACTTTTGTACATGGTGTTAGGCAGATCTGAGTCCATTTTTTTCCACGTAGCTGTCCAGTTTTGCCGGCACAATTTGTTAAAGAGGCTTTTCTTGCTCCACTTCACAATTCTTGCTCTCTTACCAAAGATTAGATGATCATATTTTTGGGGGGAGATGTCAGTGTATCCAACCTTGTTCCATTGGTCTGCAGCTCTGCCTTTGTTCCAGTACCATGCTGTTTTAATTATTACTGCTTTGTAGTAGAGTTTGAGGTCGAAGAGGTTGATTCCTCCCATTTCTTTTTCTCAAGAATTGCTTTAGCTATTCATGGGGGCTTATTATTCCATATGAATTTCAGGAGTGTTTGCTCCATTTCTTTGAAGAATGTCATGGGTATCATTATAGGGATAGTATTGAATTTGTACAATGCTTTGGGTAGTATTGCCATTTTGACAATATTAATTCTCCCAATCCATTAGCAGGCGATATCTTTTTATTTCCTCCAGTCCTCTTTAATTTCCTGAAGTAGCGTTTTGTAGTTTTCTTTGTACAGGTCCTTTACTTCCTTAGTTAAGCTGATTCCTCAGTACTTGATTATCTGGGGCTCAATTGTGCACGGGATTGTTTCTTTCAGGTCACTTTCTACTCTCTATTTGCATATAGGAAAGCTATGGACTTTGGGGTATTGATTTTATAGCCTTTTATAGCAACGTTACTATACAAGTTCATTGTTTCTAGGAATTTCTTGGTAGAGCTTTTAGAGTTCTCTAAGTAAAGTATTATATCATCTGCGAATTGTGAGAGCTTGATTTCTTCCTTTCGTACCTGAGTGCCCTTAATATCTTTGTCTTGCCTGACCACTATTGCAAGTACTTCCAGTACTATATTGAACAGCAGTGAAGAAAGTGGGCATCCTTCTCTCGTCCCTGATCTTAGAGGGAAGGCTATGTTTTTCCCCCTGAGGATGATGCTTGCCATAGGCTTGTTGTAGATGGCTTTAACTACATTGAGGAAAATCCCATTCTAGATCCATTTTGGCAAAGATTTACATCATAAACGGGTGCTGAATCTTGTCAAATGCTTTCTATGCATCTTTTGGTATGATCATATGGTTTTTATCTTTTCTTCTGTTGATATGATGGATTATGCCGATTTATTTCTGAATGTTAAACCATCCTTGCATCCCCGGGATGAATCCCACTTGGTCATGGTATATGATCTTTTTGATGAGTTGTTCAAGTCTTTTTTGCTAGTATTTTGTTGAGAATCTTCGCATCCATGTTCATCAGGGATATCATCCTGTAGTTTTCTTTTCTTGAGGTGTCTTTGTTTCTTTTAGGTATTAGAAAGACATGAGCTTCATAGAAACTCTTTGGGAGAATTTCTGTTTCTTCAATTACCTGGAAAATCTTGAGAAGAACTGGCAATAAGTCCTCTTCAAATGTTTGAAAAAATTCACTAGTGAATCCATCTGGACCTGGACTTTTGTTTTTGGGAAGACTTTTGATTACGGTTTCAATTTTCTTGATATTTATAGTACTATTCAGATATTCTAGATCTTCTTGATTCAGCCATGGAATATTATAGGAATCCAGGAATTTATCCATTTCTTCTTGGTTCTCTTGTTTCTTGGCATACACACTTTCAAAGTAGTCTCTGATGATCTTTTGAATTTCTTTGGTTTCTGTTGTGATATCCTCCTCATTTCAGATTCAAATTATTAGGGTTCTCTCTCTTTCTTTGTGAGTCTTGCTAATGGTTTATCTATCTTGTTTATTTTCTTGAAGAACTATCTCTTGGTTTCATTGATCTTTCAGATTTTTTTTTTTGGGTTTCCATGTTATTGATTTCTGCTCTAAGGTTTATGATCTCTTTCCTTCTGCCTAGTTTAGGTTCCTCTTGTTGGTCCTTTTCTAAGATCTTGAGGTGTGAAGTCAAGTTGCTTATGTGGGCCCTTTCTTTTTTTTCCTGAGAAATGCTTGCAGAGTTATAAATTTTCCCCTTACATGGATTGAGCTGCATCCCATAAGTTCTGGTAGCTCATATCTTCACTCTTATTTGTTTTCAGGTATCTTTTGATTTGTACCTTGATTTCTTTCCTGACCCACTCATTGCTCAACATTGAGTTGTTTAATTTTCAGATGTTTGATTTGGTTTTCTGCATCTGTACATATTAAATTTCTGTCTTCAGTGCATTGTAGTCTGAGAAGATAGTCGATACAATGTCTATCTTCCTGATTCCGTTGAGGTATGCTTTGTGGCCCAGCGCATGGTCTATTCTGGAAAATATTCCATGTGCACTGTAAAAGAATGTGTACTCTTTTTGTGGGGAAGTATAAAGTCCTGTATAGATCTATTAGCCCTCTGTCTTCTATTTCTTCCTTCAGAACCATTATTTCCTTTCTGAGTTTTACACTTCTTGATCTATCCAGGAGTGATAAGGTGGCATTGAAGTCTCCAACTACTATTGTGTTGTTTGTAATATCCTTCTTAAGGTGTGTTAGCAGTTGTTGTAGGTATTTGGCTGGTCCCACACTGGGTGCGTATGTGTTTAGGAGTATGATTTCTTCCTGCTGTACATATCCCTTGATTAATAAAAAAAATGGCCTTTACTGTCCCTTCTAATCTTTTTCAACATGAAATTTATGTTGTCTGATACTAGTAAGGCCACCAAGCCTTTTGAGGGTGTTGTTTGCTTGCAGGGTTGTTTTCTATCCTTTGACTTTAAGTCTGTGATTGTTCTGATTGTTCAGTTGTGTTTCTTGTAGGCAGCAGAATGTTGGGTTCTGTCTCTAAATCCATTTTGCCATTCTGTGTCTCTTAATTGGTGAATTTAGACCATTGACATTGGGAGAGATTATTGTTTTGTGCCATCTTTCTATATGGTTTGCTGTGCTGGTGGGGTTTTTCTTATCTTACAAGTCCCCTTGTTTGTAGGCCACTTTAGCCCTTCTTTTAGGTTTGGCTTTGAGTCTATGAAGTTCCTGAGCCGTCGTTTATCTGCTAAATAGTGTACTGTTCCTTCAAGTTTGAGTGAGAGTTTAGCCAGATAAAGTATTCTTGATGAAGAGTTCTTTTCAGTGAGTTTTTTCACTATATCCCACCATTGAGTTCCGGCTTTGAGGATTTCCTCTGTTAGGTCTACTGTGAATCTAAGGGTTCTCCTTAGTATGTGATTTCCTTCTTTGACCTTGCTCCTTGCAGTATTGTGTCCCTAAGCATGGCATCCATCATTCTAACTATGATATGTCTTGGAGTGTTTTTGTTAGGGTCTCTTTTAGCTGACACCCTTTGGGCTCCTTGAATCTGGATGCCTGCATTGTCTAGCTCTGGGAACTTTTCAGCAATGATTTGTTTCGCCATGGCTTTTCATTGGGACGGTTTCCCTGACCATCTAGTACTCCAATGATTCTGATGTTGTTCCTCTTGGAATCATCCCCTATTACTCTGATTCACTCTAGAGCTATTTTGAGGTCTCTTGCCATTGTTTGTTGTTGCCTGTGGCTTCCTGCAGCTCATCTTCCAGCTCACTGATTCTGTCTTCAGCCGTGGCCATACTACTGTTGAGGGAACACACTGAGTTTTTTATTTCATCTGCTGAATCTTTTATTTGTGACATTTCTGTGCATGGCTTTCCAATTTTGGCTCTCATTTCTTCCTGTATTTTCTCGATTGTCTGATCCATTGTTTCTTTCATGTCCTCCTTTAATTTACTGGATATCTTTTTCACTGTTACATTGAGTTCATTGAACATCTTCATTACTTTTATTATCTGGATTCTTTATCAGAGAGTTCCCTTAAGTGAGTAACACCAAATTAGGCTTCTGGACTCTTTTCATTGTCCTCTCCTCATGGGGGGGGGGGGGAGATTTGTGTTTTTTCTTCATGTTGGTGTGGTCATATGGAGTCTGAGATGTTACACATGAGATTGATGAATATGAGTAATTTGCCTGTGGCTGCCTGAGCATCTGCTGGCCCAAAATTAGGCCACGCCCTCTTCCATAGAAGCCACGCCCGTTTCTCAAGAGGCCATGCCTCCTATGGGTACCTGTTGTGTGGAGGGGGAGTACAACCTGGGAGGAGAAGATTGGGCACCTGTTTGGGATAAACGGGAAGAGGCTCAGGGATGGTGGGCGGCCCAGGGTCCCAGAGGATGCCTGGGGCGTGTGTGGGGAAAGTCTGAGCTTTTGTTTTAAAGAGAAAAATATGCAATCAAGAAATAAACAGAATAGATGCAGTTTTCATGTAATAAATGGGAAGAAAGAAGAGAGACTGTTTTAGATAAGGCAAGGAACAATGACTTTCTGATTAAACGATACTTCGATGTAAGACCAGAGAACTGCAAAGATGCTGAAGGAGGGAAGACACGGATGTGTTGTAAGAATTGTGAGAAAACTCCAGAGCAGGAGCAAAATGAATAAAGGGAAGAATTCTGACTGATGTCAGAGAGATAGCCCTATGCTAGAGTTTGCAAAAGTTTTCGGTAGCATAGCGCTGGATTTCATTAGAACAGCCATTGTGCCTACATATCAAAAAAGGAGGCACATCCACTGGGGAAAAGGAGAAGCTATCGATAAGATCAAGTTGTCGATATATGTCCAAAAGGAGAAAAATACATAAAGCAAAGAATGAAATTGTGTTGAAGACCAATTTCAAAAAAAAATCTTACAAGACATCTTTACTGAGACTCCAAGAAAGAAAAAAAAAATGCTTTCCTAAGTTCTAGATAATTAATGCAAAAGGAGCAAAACATGGCACTGTGATTTCTGTGTCAATCCAGATCAGCAGACTTATACTGCTGCTTTATGAAAGGGGAGAAACGGAGGGGGCAGGAGGAGAAACCAGCTAAGGAGGGGAGAAGGGGCAGAATGTGAAGAGAGGAATGAGGATAAACAGCAAAAAGAGAGATACTTGTGTTAGTAAAATAGGTTAGAAAATTTCATTCAAGTACTTTCACTTCCTCATAAAATCTATCTAAAAATGGAATTTCCTCAAGGCCTTCCACAAACAAAAATTCTAAAAAATCCAGATAAACATCTATGGCACTCTCTGAATTTAATCTATAGTCACAATGTGCAGTAGTCATAGGTAGCTGTTTAATATAAATTTAAATTTATTTAAAGAGTACTGAGTTTAAAATGTGGTTCCTTACACATGCTACTATAATATTTGGACATTTAAGAGCTACATATGTTGGGCTGGAGCAATAGTACAGCAGGTACGGTTGTTTGCCTTGCATGTGGCTGACGGGAGTTCAATTCCCAGCATTCCATAAGGTCCCCCGAGCACCAGCAGGAGTAATTCCTGAGTGCAGAATCAGGAGTAAGCCTTGAGCATTGGCGGGTGTGACTCTCCAAAAATAAATAAAAGAAGATTAAAATTTTAAAAAAATAACTATATGTGTCTAATGACAGCCACATCAAACAGCACCAACTTATAGGCTGTTATTATCAAGTTTCTACTGGGTAGTGTCAATGTAGTGTCTTCTCACCAGAGTTCATTGTGATTTGATGAAACCTAGTACAGTCCATCATATACAGCAGATAATTTATAATTATTTCTGAAATGCTAAGTTAAATTGTCTATAGAATAAGTTGAAAAATAGAGGCGAGTAGAATGTTTAAAGAAAGGAATTGTCTGCTAACAATTTTAGTCAATTTATTTATATCAGTAGTTTGGCAATAAAATGTCTTCTTGAATTCCTAATTTATTATTTCTGCAATTTGGGGACTGAGTTTTAAAAACTAGCATGTTCATTTTTTTGCAGAAAAGGTCAACTAAAGTGCTCCACCTACAAGCTATCATTAAATCAAGAAACCACTCTGTACTTTTTCTATAAAAATATCACAGGAAATTTGCCTTCTGCGTGGCTTTCGGCAAGTTTGCCCATTTCTGTTCCCTTTCACACCGATACAGGGTTGTTGTGAAAAGTGTGTGAAAGAGTATGTGACAGAGCTTTGAAAACCCTAAAGGTCAGATCTATTTTTAAATCATTATATGTGTGTGTTGTGGGAGAGCAGTTAAATTGTCAATAAATCAACTTTTGGACGTTGGTGTGGCTCAAATTATTACAAGCTTTTCCCAAGCTAATAATTAACTTACCTGTTCTGCTGCTTATCAAATGGGAACACCTGTCTTTTCTGTTAATGTTTAAATTCATTTGAAAGATGTCATTTATGTTTGTTTGAGTTTAATGAAAATGCTGGAGCTTGACTCCAGTGTCCCTCCCTGTCACCTGCTCCTGACTCAGCCCCTCTTCCTGCCTCTGCTTAAGCCTCAACATTTTGCTCATCTTAACCCTGTCAAGTCCGTCCTTAGAAGCAATCCAAATTTGAAATAGAAGATAAACAAAGATATCCATGCACATGAGCAAATGGCACACTGAAAGAATTCATTGGAAAAAGAACAATAGTGAATAAGAATTTGTTTCCTCCATAACAGCCAACCCCAGTGTCAGTATGCTGAAGGAGTTGTTGCAATTGATATGCCTTGCCTTGTCCATATAGATTTCCTATCAATTCACTTAGTGGATTTATACTTAAATTTCACTTTTAATCCTTAACCTTTTAATGTTCGAAGCAACTTATTTTTCACATCCATTACCTCACACGAATCTGTCAGCTACCTCATGAAATGGTCAGGAAACTTCCAATGTTCCCTGGTACTAGAGAGGTGAACTGATTTGACTCAGATCATACAACGGGTTTGTGATGGAAATGGAACATAAGTTTCTCTGGTGTTAGCCAGTGTCACTTTCAAATGATTGCCTATACCAAGACATATATGCTTCGGTTGCCAGCTGCCTAAACTTTCCAGTGTGCCTTATTTTATTCTTCTCATCTGGTTGTGTTCAGGGAATACTCCTGATTCTGTGCTTATGGATCATTCCTGGAGGTACCTAAGGAACCATATATGATTCTGGGCAACGTACCAGCAGTACATGCCTACAAAGCAAGCACCTAATCTCTGTACTATTTCCCTGGTCTACAGTGTTCTTTCTTAAGTCTCTGCAAACATTTATTTTTCTCTTAGTATTCTTATAAAGTTATGGAGGAATTAGATTTAAAAAATTAGAAAAAATATTTGGCTAGCATACCTAGTTTCCATGCTAACCGTGCACTGTAACAGAATCTGTAAATGATAACCAGAATAACAAAGTCCACAGAGGGCCCCACAACACAGAGGAGGAAGAGAACACAGTTAAGGATGGAAAACCCCAAATAAACAAATAAACAAGCTTGAAATCAAATCATTCTCTAGCATGAAGTGTGTGTTGCTCTGGTTTTCTTTTTCTACTAAGACTAAAAAGATCAAAATACTGTAGTCCAGATAAATTTTCAGGAAATGGAGGTAAGGTCACACAGATTGACACTTTGCACAGAAATACCATGTGCCACACACACACACACACACACACACACACACACACACACACCAGAATTATTTATGAGATTGACTTTTCAAACACCTTCTTATCGATATTTTTGTTGGAAAACAACTTTTTGTCCACAACAAATTCTCCTACATATAAATGGGCATAGGAGGGAGTTTTATTCTGCCCAGTCTTTCTCTGCTTCCCGTAGACTCCCGAAGATGGAATGCTCAAAGTGGGCAGTCCTCCTACTCTACTGGGTTATGAGATGAGACCAAAAGGGCAAAGTGAGCAGAACAGCAAACATGAACTTTAAGATGTTCCTGCACTACTTTGCTCTTACATAGTTAAACAGGCTACAGAGAATGATTACAGTGCATACCCCTTTGTCTGAAGACTTAGCTGACATCAATCTGTGATGGCTTTCAAGACTGCCACACTGACACCATTATGATAGAAATTAAATCATGGAACACACAATGACTCACTTTTCTCATTTTGAAAGTTGGGTGATTGCTGAATTCAACCCACTCTTGGCATTTCTCTACTCCTCCCACTTCATTCATCTCCTCTCCCTAGATTTGCATGTATCCACAATCATAAATGAGTGTTTAGACAAGGAGAATAAAGCTATATTTTATTCTCTTTATTTACATATTACAGTGATTCTGATCATCTTTTGCAAACAGTGTTTGTTTTACATGTTTATGAGAGAAGTAAGTGAATAAAATATTTCTGTGAACTTTGATAACTCAGCCTCCAGCCTCATGCCACAGTTATGGACAGTTGGTATAGTACAATGATTAAGTGTGCATCATTTGGGATCAGGGAGGAAAATTCTGTATTGGTACCATGACTTTGAGAAAGTTGCTAATGCTTCTAAGCTTAATTCAATATTTAATTCAATATTCTCATATTTTGAATGAGGATACAACACTTATCCAAAATATTTTAATTATTAACTGTGTATGCAACATGTGATGTAAAGCAGTTCTGTACAAAAGCTATAATGAAGATAATAATATAATTTAAAGATTTATTTCCCCAAGCTTTAGCATAATATAAATCTTGGTTATTGTCAATGCTAAGTTTCATAAGTCATAAAGAAGAAAGGGAAGATATCATAAAACTACTCCCTTCCTGTTCATTGAATGTCTATACTCTTATTTTCTCATCTCAGTAAGAAGAATAGAGATATGAGAGAAAGAGATTTTATTGTGCTAAACTCCAGGTAAAACTGAATGTGGTTATGGAAGGGTGGACAAGACCTGAAAGAGAAAAGCAATTACTGTTAATTAAAACAGCAGTTTAGAGAGACAGACTATAATTCGTGATCCCATTACAGTAGAACAATATTACTATCCAATTAGCATTAACATGCAAAAAATCATTTACCCTGGTGGCAGTCTAGTCATACTAACTGTCTTATACCATTAGAAATTCTAATTCTACTTTATCTATGTAGGAGAAAAATATTGATCACTAAGAGAACAAAGATATATAAAAAAAAAACCACAGATATATGCATGCCACACATAAAAAAACACATGCACGTGATTATTCAAACTATAACAACTCTGAGGTAAAAGTGGGCACAGGAAAAAGAATCAGATTGAAAGTCACAAAATATAAGAATCTAACAAAACTCTTAGCAATAAATCTGTTGATTGTGTTTTTAAGCTCTTGAAAAATGAAGCAATTTTAAATAATCAAAGAGTCATGGAGGAAACACTATGTGTCTGAGAACCAAAACATGAGGCCCACACACCCCAGTTGACTCATACATCTAAATATCAAGATAGAAACAACGTAATGAAAAATGCTTTCCAAAGATCTAGACTTTAAATTCAAAATCTAAATCCAGTATTAGAAGACATTCAAATGACCAACGGCCACATAAGAAGATACCACTCATCACTTATTAGAGAAATAAAAATCAAACTTATGATATGATCAACCAAAAGAGAGAATAAAGAACAAGTGTTAGCAAGAATGTAAGGAAAAGGGAATCCTTGAACCTGTTGGTGGGAATTTTAACCGGTGGAACCCACTCTGGAAAATAGTGTGACCCTTTTTTAAAACAGAAGAATTTTTCTGTGTATTTATCTGAAGAATATAAAATCACTAATATATATATACATATATACATATATACACATATATATAAACTCATACGGCTACAGCGATAGCACAGCAGTAGGGCGTTTGCCTTGCACGCAGCCAACATGGCCGCCCCGAGTTCGATTCCTCCGCCCCTCTCGGAGAGCCCGGCAAGCTACCGAGAGGATCTCGCCCACACGGCAGAGCCTGGCAAGCTCCCCGTGACGTATTCGATATGCCAAACACAGTAACAACAAAGTCTCTCTCCAATGGAGATGTTACTGGGCCAACTCGAGCAAATCGATGATCAACAGGAAGTCCTTATTTTATTTTATATATAAACACCACGCACACACATGCACACACACACACACACACACACACACACACACCACTATGTTCACTAAAATGTTATTGACACTGGCTAAGAAGTAACAGCACAGCAACTGGGTTGGAGTGATAATACAGAAGGTAGGGTGTTTGCCTTGTACACGTCTGACCTGGGCTCCATCCACAGCATCATATATGGGTCCCTGAGCCCCGCCAGGAGTGATCCTGAGCATAGAACTAGGAGTAAGCCTGGAGCATAGTAGGATGTGCCCCCACAACAGCAGCAACAACAAAAAGTAGCAGCAACTAAGTGCTCACCAACGGATGTGTTCATAAAGAAGAGCATTATGTATAATACAGATTATATTATATCATTGTCACTGTCCTCCCATTGTTCATCGATTTTCTCGAGCAGACCCAGTAACGTCTCCATTGGAGACTCTTTTGTTACTATGTTTGGCATATCGAATACATCACGGGTACCTTGCCAGGCTTTGCCATGGAGGCGAGATACTCTCGATAGCTTGCCAGGCTCTCCAAGAGGGGCAGAGGAATCGAACTCAGGTCAGCCATGTTGGATGCATGCAAGGCAAACGCCCTACCTGCTGTGCTATCGCTCCAGCCCCATATTATATACAGTATAAAATATATAATATATATGTATAGCAGAACACCGAAAACCCTGAAAATAAAACATTACTATTTGTAGCAACAAGGATGGATCTAGGGAGTGGAAACGGCAGGTCCTCCAGTCAATGGTGAGGAAGCTAAACTTTCCTCCCTTTGAGTCTCATCCAACAGGCTGGCAGTTCAATGCAAAGGCACCAAAATGCAGTAGTACTGGGTGTGCCATCTAGTACTCAAGAATTATAGGACCACTAAGGCCTCACTCTGCTCAGGGGCCTCCGTGCTGTAAGAGCTGCTACTCAGGGGACCATGCAGTGCTGGGGATCAAACTGAGGGACTTGCTTTAAACTTCATACTATCTCGCTCACACCACGAGGGTGGATCCTAAGGAGACTGTGCTAAAAAATATAAATCACAGAAAGAAATACTGTATGATTTCACTCATATGTAGATGATAAAGAAGTTAACTATATAGAACAGGAGATTAGATCCTTAGATTCTAATTGCCAAATTGCAGTGGGGAAGGGAAAATGTTTGGGTGAGTAAAAGGGTGAAGGGGCACAATTCTCTGGTGGTGAACAGAAACTAGACTTTGGTGGTCATAATATAGTATATTCAGATGTCAAAAGCCATGCACCTGAAACTTATACCATGAATAAGCAAATATTGCCTCAATTTAAAAATCTAATTAAAATCAATTCACTTGAAAAAATTAATATCTATTGAACAAACAGTGTGTCCTTCCTGGATATTAGTGGATCTTTTACTCCAAAATTAAAGAATGTCTAAGCAAAGTTCCCTTAATGCTTACATTCATTAAAACATCACAACACTTTGACTCCAGAGTGTAATGATTTGTAAAGAATATCAGCTTCCAAAGAGGAATGATACTTTATAGGTATGAGAAAGATGATAATTTTAAATGCCTGAACTTCTTATTAAAGTAAATACATTTGTCTTCAGCACAGCAGTTATTAGTTTCTCTTCTCTATCTTGGGTGTTAAATCACTTAGATTATGAAAAGAAAAATATTTCCCTAACAAATCTGAATTCTCTTTTCATCTGCCCCGCAAAAATGTTTAACAGAATGTGCATTTCAAAAGCATTGAAAGTTTTTTGTTTGTTTATTTTTTTTTTCGCATTTTTGGGGGGTTAACACCTGGCGATGCGCAGGGGTTACTCCTGAGTTTGCACTCAGGAATTACTCCTGGCAGTGTTCAGGGGGCCATATGGGATGCTGGAAATTGAACCGGGTAGGCCATGTGCAAGGTAAACGATCTACCCACTGTGCTATCACTCCAGCTCCTGACAGAATTTTAAAACCTTGAAACTTGCTGTAATAATGAATCAGTAAGAAAGTTAGTGAAGCAACATATACAAAACATGTTATGACCTTTAAGTACTTTGAATCATAATTATATACTACATTAGGGTCACTATGCACCATCCTACAACTGACCTGTTTTATTCAATTTGCCCCCTTTCCTCCTTTTTTCTCTCTGGTAACCACGTTTTTGTTTGTTTTTACAATCATCTAAAATTTTGCCTCTATGTTGTTTAATTGTATGTATCTTTAGCTTTCACCTATGAGTGATCCAGGATATTTTTCATTTTATCTCTGACGTGTATTCCTCAACATAATAATAAAAAGGCCCTCCCGTTGATCGTCGATTTGCTCGAGCGGGCCCAGTAACATCTCCATTGGAGACTTTGTTGTTACTGTGTCTGGCATATCGAATACTCTCGGTAGCTTGCCGGGCTCTCCGAGAGGGGCGGAGGAATCGAACTCGGGTCGGCCATGTTGGCTGCGTGCAAGGCAAACGCCCTACCCTCTGTGCTATCGCTCCAGCCCTCTATTCCTCAACATATGCTTCATGAACCTTCCAAGTCGGGACCTGGCACTTACTCTTCCCCTTGCCTGCAGCGCTCACTCCATAAAGCCTACATAGCTTCTTCACTTTTTTCTTTAAGTCATTACTGCCCAGATGCCTACATTGTTACTTTACCTATCCCCTTTCTTTAGCGCATTCAACAAATGATTCATTCTGTTTATTGTATATCTACTACCTTTTTTTTATAATAAAATTCGTCGATTGCCTCGAGCAGGCACCAGTAACGTCTCCTTCATTCTAATCCTGAGATTTTTAAAAGTGCCATATTC
Source organism: Sorex fumeus (assembly GCF_029834395.1). Taxonomy (NCBI): domain Eukaryota; kingdom Metazoa; phylum Chordata; class Mammalia; order Eulipotyphla; family Soricidae; genus Sorex; species Sorex fumeus. The sequence goes on along the minus strand of NW_026606134.1, from coordinate 2,565,188 downwards.
AAGGCACTTTCAGGGTTAGAAGAATGAGACCCATCATTGTTACTGGTATTTGGCATATTGGGTACGCCACGGGGAGTTTGCCAGACTCTGCTGTATGGGCAGGTTACATTCGGTAGCCTGCCAGGTTGTCCAAAGTAAGAATGAGATAATTCCTGGAGCTGGGTTTTATAGTCTCTGGGTCTTGGCCGTTGATGGGATTACATGATGCAGGGGGCCAGTTGGTGGGATAATTCATGAGGTATAAATCATTTTATATATTTTGTTTGCTGCAAAAACCCCAAGCTGAGACAATGTTTAGATCATAATAAATGGTCAATCAATGCTTGTTAAATAAATGGATAGAAGAATATACACACATTTCATATGGGCTTCAATAATTAAAGTTTATGTAAAGATGAGAAAATAGCTAGCTGGCAATTACCAAGTTTCTGTTATATGTCACCTACTAGAATATTATGTGATGAAAACGTGAAGTACAAAATAAGTTTTATTGTGATTGAATCAAAAGGCAAGTGATCTGGGTGGGCTGACTTAACCATGTGAGTCCTTCAAAGAGGGACTGGACCCTCCTCAGGTGAGAGATTTTCCTGCTGACAGTAGGAAATCAATAGCAACATTTAATGCATTCACAGGGCTAAACTCGAGGGCTTCCTCCAGCATCTAGGGGAAGCTCCACTCTGCTGAGTGCAGAAACAGATTCCCCAGCCAGAGCTTCAAGGAGGGGAATTCTGTCAGCAACCTAAATGAGATTTACAAATTTTCATCCCTGGTCAAGCTTCCATGGGAGATTGTAGCACAACCAACACATTGATTAAAGTTTTGTGATAATCAGGAGTACCAGCTGCACCCAAACTTCTGACCCTATGGAATCTTCCAGATAACAAATGTGAATTATTTTAAGCATCTAATCTATGATCATCTATGATCATTTGTGACAGCAATAGAAACTAATAAAAGGACTGAAGGAATAATTCTGCCCTAGAGTTTATCTTATTATCCACCCTGTCATTTCTGGGAAACATGTATATTCTGTTAGTTATTAGTTATTACTAAGTGAGGAAAATCCATGATTTTACTTTTATACTGTTTTTCCATTTTTCTTTCAGTGTATGCCTTCATGAAAGTATTTTATAGAAAATTTTACTTTCTTCTAGTATGGACTAGAAGTTAACTGAGATTACCTGCTCTGCTTGTTAATAAAAAAAACTTTATTAGCAAGGACTTTAAACTTACATTTTCTCTACTATTTTAAAAATAGTTTTTGCATTGCCAGTATATATACATATATGTAGTGTGTGTGTTCCTACTATTATTAGACAAATGATTCTTTAATCTTCCTTTCCAGAAAAATTTACTTCCTGTTGTGAGTTCAAGCTAAAAAAAAAAAATCCATCCTTCCACAGAATCCCAAGGATTGTGCAATGTTCTCTGTAAGATTTGTCAGTCTTCCTCCCGGTGCTGAAATAGCTAAAGGCACTGCCCCTTGAGAAGTTCACTTCCCAGTGCAGTTCTAGTCTTATCCAAACAAGCCTCGGCTCACTTTCTCCTCTTCTGCCTTGTTCCCCTCTATGCTTTTTAGTGTACCACAACAAGGGGCTCAGAAAGAAAGAGAAGTGGGAGAGGGAATAAAGGAAATAAGGGAAAATTTAGGAGAAAAGTTGAATAGAGCCCTAGATTGCAAGCCACTGTACTTAATTTTCATATAAATACTTCCACCTAAATATACAGTTTTTAAGAGGAACATCAGCCTGAGAGATTTTGGATAAATTATCTAGTTAGAATAAGATTAATTATATAAGACTCATAATCATTTCTACAAGATTTCTTCAAAATTAAGCTATGTTTTGAATTGTTTACATTATGGGTGTTGTTCTGTTGTTGACTTTAGTTTATTTTTGGCAACGCTCATATGTTATAAAGTTATTAATTTCTCTAAATTTCTTCTTAAATTCCAGAAGAAAAATGTGTTAAACTTACAAAATTGACATAAACTATTAGCTAATTTTTCAGGAAAAGAAAGCATCCTTCAATGTAATGAACTGTCATCTGCGATAACTTGTTATCAACCAATTTTAAATGCATGTTCTTCCTATCTCTGCATTAAAAGTCATTGCCAGAGTATCACAGCCCTCTGTTTTATACACATAGCCAGATGATCACAACAAAATGCAAGCTGCCTAACCTCGTCTCCTATGGTTAAAGCTAAAATCCAAAAAGCAAAATAATAAACAGAAGACAAAAGATATATATAAATATATATACCATTAAAATATATATACCATTAAAACTTTGTTCCAGGGCAGGGCCAGAGCTATAGTACAGCAGGCTGTACTTGCAATGCACATGACTGATCTAGGTTTGACTATTGGCATCCTATATGGTCTCCCAAGTCCCATCAGGAGTAATCCCTGAGTACAGAGCCAGGAGTAACTCTTGAGCACTGGTGGTGTGCCCCTGCTCCTCCCCCAAATAAACTTTATTTCGGGAAAAACTCTGTAAGAATAGGTTATTCAGTGTAATCATTCACAGTTATTATTGTCATACTGGTCTCTTCTCCATCTGATCACCCTGGACAAGATCTGATGGTAAAAAGTAGCAAAAGGGATATTCTTGATAACCTTTGAGTATCAATACTGAAAACCACAATGCCCAAAAAGAATAGCGAGAAAGAGAGACACAGAGAGAGAATAAAAGCACCTTCCATAGAGGCAGACAGGGACTGGGGGGGGGGGAGGTTAGGAGGGAACCTAGGGACACTGGTGCTGGAAAATGTACACTGGTGGAAGGCTGGCTGCTGAATACTGTATGACTGAAATCCAATCATGAGCAGCTTTGTAAGATCTATCTCACAGTGATTTAACAAAAAAATTTTTTTAAAGAATAGATTATTGACCTTTTTTTAATATCATATATCTGGCAAAATACAATCCAAAACGGGATTCTATGTACTAGACTTTTCAGTCTGATTTGTACTGAGATTAATGGTCAAAATCCTTAATGAGGGGAAAAGGAACTTTACTCTAAACAAAAATTAATAAGACTAGCAAATAAAATAGCTAAGAAGTATCCTCTTCCTAATTAGCATAGGAGGACAAAAGGGTATTTTTGAAATAGCATGAGTAGAGAGAGGGTCCTGTGTCTTCATTTCAAGGGAGTTTTCTGCTGTCCAATCATGGTACCCCAGGTACAGAAGGATAGAAGTTAAAGTAGTCTAGTGCTTCAGATCCAGATCCAAGTCTATCTGAAGCAAAGCCTTGCCTCTACTGGTTATTACTCATTACTCACCTGGTCTTTTCTTTATGGCTTCTTTTTACTTATTCATACAAAGGAAAATCGTAGTTTCTCTTCATGCCATAGTTTCAGGTATAGCAAAGGCAATATATCCAATAAACTTGGAGCACTGACAGTCGCATTCTAATCTCAATAAATAGTATATGTTGATATTATTATTAAGCCAGTTTTTAATAAACAGTGACATATTCAGGTTCTCAGGCTAAACAGACAAGCTTCAACTCTTTTTTTTTTTTGCTTTTTGGGTTACACCTGGCGTTGCACAGGGGTTACTTCTGGCTCTGCACTCAGGAATCACTCCTGGCGGTGCTCAGGGGACCATTTGGGATGCTGGGAATCAAATCCGGATCATCCGCATGCAAGTCAAACGCCCTACCCACTGTGCTATCACTGCAGCCCCCAAGCTTCAACTCTTAATTTTATCACATGCTTTAGGAGAAGAATTGTTCTGGAGAAGAATTGTTCCTCGGAACATGCGATAAAAGAGGTGTTGGAGGCGTCGGTGTCCTGGTCAACACAAACTTGGCCAAGAGCACTGATTTATTCGAATGCCTAACAAACCGAACCGGACGTTTACATTTGAATAGATGTGACTCACTGCCTGAAGTTTCTATCTTCGTTGTCTACGCACCAACATCTCATTATGATGAAAGAGAAATCGAGAAGTTCTACATGGAGCTAGAGAAGTTCTATAAAGAAGACCACACCTTCTACAAGATCATTGTGGGTGATTTTAATGCCAAGATAGGACCTAGAAGATCAGCTGAAGAACTTCACATCGGGACCCATGGCCTAGAATGGAACGAACAGGGTGAGAGACTGTCTGAGTTCATCATGTCGACCAAGACCATTCATGGTAACTCACAGTTCCAGAAGGCAGAATCTAAACGATGGACATGGGAGTCTCCTGGTGGACGATTCCACAACGAAATAGACCACATCATATTCAATCGACAGTTTTGCTTGACTGATGTCGTTGTTGTCCCAAAATTTCAAACGGGATTGGACCACCATCTCCTTCGTGCAAAATTCTACTTCACAGAGTGGGGAGAAAGGGCTGCAAAGTTCAAAAAGAGAACTCCCAGAATGACCACCAACTGGGAACTCTTTGGTACTATTGTGGCCACATGGGAAGATGACATTGTTGACAACATTGATGAGGAATACGATCGACTGGTTCAGCACCTCCATGAATGTGAGAGGAATGCCAAGAGAGAGATAGCCACAAAAAATCGCCTATCTTCGAAAACTCTTGAGCTAATTCGCCAACGTGGTTTGGCGCATGCCTCAGGCAACCGCAAGCTAACGTCCGAGCTCGCAAAGCAGTGCAGAGATGCGATCAAGGAAGACCTCAAAGAGAGAAGAGCAGAAGTACTGGTAGATGCGGCAGAAGCCGGGAAAAGTATTCGTAATGCCCGCCTGTCCTTCGCCAACTATAAGACCAAGATGACTGCCCTCCGACGTCCTGATGGATCCATCACATCCTCCAGAATGGCAATGGAGAAGATTATCCATGACTTCTACTCAAATGTCTTCGATAGCCATGTCCACTTGCCGACATACCAAATTCCACAGGATGGATATGTCGTTCCCAACGTTCTCCCTTCCGAAATCCGACACGCAATTTCGTCGGTAAAGAAACAAACAGCACCCTGCCCAGACAAGGTCAGACCTGAACACCTGAAGAACCTGCCGTCAGTACTCATCAATACACTGGCTCGGCTCTTCACTCGCTACCTGTCTGAATGCAAGGTTTTGTCCCAATGGAAAACCAGCAGGACTGTACTACTGTTCAAGAAGGGAGACATCCATGACATTGGCAACTATCGCCCGATCTGCCTATTGTCTGTCATCTACAAGTTGTTCACTCGAGTCATCCTAAATAGGATTGGCAGAACACTAGATGAAGGACAACCATGCAAGCATGCAGGGTTCCGCAAAGGATTCAGCACCATTGACCACATCCACACGATAACCAAGCTCATTGAGGTTTCTCGGGAGTTCAAGATGCCGCTCAGTTTAACGTTCATTGATTTAAAGAAGGCCTTTGATTCTGTTGAGACAGAAGCGGTCATTGAAGCCCTAGCCAATCAGGGCATTCAAGCCCAATACATCAGGATCCTCCGTGAGCTGTATTGCGGATTCACTACCAGGATCTAACCATTCTACAAAGAAGTGATCGTTGATGTCAAGAGAAGGGTGCGGCAGGGTGATACCATTTCACCGAAACTCTTCAGTGCCACCCTCAAGAACATCATGCGACGACTGGAATGGGAAGGAATGGGAGTGAAGATAGATGGTCGGCAACTACACCACCTCCACTTTGCTGATGACATTGTTTTAATAACACCAAACATCAGCCAAGCGGCACAAATGCTGGCCGACTTTGACTGTGAGTGTGGAAAGGTAGGACTACAGCTGAATCTTACGAAGACAATGTTTATGAGAAACAGCCTTGTTCCTGACGCCCCATTCGCTCTCAATGGAATGACCATCTCCGAATGCAACAGCTATGTCTACCTAGGTCGAGAGGTCAACATGACAAATGACCTGGCACCCGAGCTGAGCAGGAGGAAGAGAGCGGCTTGGAACGCCTTCAAGAACGTCGAAGAAATAGCTAAGAGGACGAAGAACCTCTGGCTCCGGGCACATCTCTTTGATTCCACTGTTCTTCCTGCATTAACTTATGCCTCAGAGACCTGGCCCCTACGCAAACAAGATGAGAACGCTATACAGGTCTCCCAAAGAAGAATAGAAAGAGCTATGCTTGGAATATCACGTTTCACTCAAATGAGAGAAAGAATCCGGAGTTCTGACATCCGTCGACGATCAAGAATCAGGGACGCTGTCTCATTTGCCAAGGTGTCGAAAATCAGGTGGGCTGGTCATGTAATGAGATTTAAAGATGACCGCTGGACTAGAGCTGTTACTGATTGGATTCCATGGGATGTCAAAAGACCGCGTGGCCGCCCACGTACCAGATGGTCAGACTTCTTCGTCAAGATCATGAACGATCGGTTTGAGGCCCTTCATGTTCCCGGAGCGAACAGATGCCATTGGGCTACACTAGCACGCGACAGGGACAAATGGAGACGTTACTGGCGCCCGCTCGAGCAAATCAACGACTAACGGGAAGTTAAGTGATTAAGTGATTAGGGAATATTGAGAAAGATGTTCTATTTCTCAGGTTTTTCATCTTCAAAATGATATTAATACTAATAAGTACATCACTTATTAATGAGCAATAAGTTAACATGATAAGGTTTTTAGACTAGTGTTGCAATGGTAAGGCTTATTGTGCTTTAAAAAAATACCCAAATTACAACTGCTATAACAGGTGGTCTGATAGAACCAAATGCTCCAGTTGTAATTTTCCAATGAACTTATGATGCTCCTTGTGTGTAAACATCCTTAAGAAAAAAAACACATAAAACCAGAAGCAAATAACGATGGTTCCAAAGCACAGGTTTCTGATGCTGCATAACTTTACTGCAGTTCCAAAGAGCATGTATAATTTTCTAGGTCCAGTGTCCTTCGGGTTTAGCTCCCCATCTCTGTGTAACAATTATAACCTAATTCCCTTCCACATAAAAGTGTAATTTTGGACTTCCTGAATTCATTCCTCAATGAAGGTCAGACAATAACTAACCTCTCTTTTTGTAGCTTGAAGATTTCTCTTTCAATTTTAGTTGGAGAAATTTGAATTTGTAAAGAAAAAAAATCCAGAAGAGAAATGTACTGACTAGAATCTTTTATTTATCTTTCTTTTGGGGCTGGGGTAGGCATCAGTGTGTTTTGGGCATGTGCCGTTGAAGGTTGCCCCCTCCCTGCAGTGCTCAGAAGAGCATCTGGGGCTGGACATTGAATAAGGTGCTTCCATGGGCAAAGCATGACTCTTGCTCTTTGAGCTATACAATGGCTTCACATTTCTTCCTACAGCAATGTAGCACTGTCCTCCCATTGTTCATCGATTTGCTCAAGCGGGCCCAGTAACGTCTCCATTGTGAGACTTCTGTTACTGTGTTTGGCATATCGAATACGTCACCGGTAGCTTGTCAGGCTTTGCCCTGAGGGCAAGATACTGTCGGTAGCTTGCCAGGCTCTCTGAGAGGGGTGGAGGAATCGAACCCGGCTCAGCCGGGTAAGCTGCGCACAAGGCAAACGCCCTAACGCTGTGCTATCAGTTGCATTATTCAAGGTAACAAAGGTGTCCTCCTGGGTGAGAGCCCAAAAGACAGGGAAAGTTACCCATAAATAATTAAATTAGTTTAGAGTCACAGATGTTCTTGAACAGATTGTGCTTTTGTAATGACAACAATAAGAATCTCAATGATTTAAAGGTTCCTTTTTCACTAAGTCACAAGAAAAGTTAGGTGACTTTATCAGTGAACTCACATCTAGCCAATGACTCAGGGTTCAGGAGGCTCCTCTCAGAGGCATGTAACATCATACAGCAAAAAATCATATCATCTGGGGGCTGGGGGGGAGGGGATGCTGGGGTCCGTGGTGGTGGGAAATGCGCACTGGTGGAGGGATGGGTGTTTGATCATTGTATAATCGAAACCCAAGCACAAAAATGTGTAAGTCTACAACTGTACCTAATGGTGCCTCACTATTAAAAAATAAATAAATACAATAAAAAAACATAATATTTAAATTGCAAAAAAAATCATATCATCTTATCATCAGATAAACAAATGCATGGAGAAAGCTCTATTGTGTAATCAGACCAAGAAACCCTCTGTCATGGTTTCATTGGTCAGAATTAGTTGCTTTGGTTCTAGTGAAACAGCGTAAAGAAAAGTTTTCATGGAATGGAAATGGGATAACTGAATATCTAGCAATGGGGTTACCTATAAATTACCTATGAATCCTACCATAGTTGTCGTCCTGCTTTCTCTACTCTGAGTTTTTCATGAACAAAGATTTTCTTTCAATCCCACAAGCACATCATCAATAATTGTGGGTACCAATAACCATTTGTTGGCTGAATGAATTTACAACATCCTGTATCCACGTATTTATTATGACTCTGTTTTCAGAACGCCCTATTATTAAAACTTGGAGGAATTTTTTTGTTTATTTTCTTTTTAAAACAGAAGAGATAACTATCTTCCAATTAAAGCCTGCCCGTTTGCTCCTCTGCCTGTCTGTAAAAAGAGTAGGAATGAGTTGTAGAAATAAAGTCAGAAATGAAGCAACAGTCAGATGCAATGAAACAGAGTGAGCACCAGAGTTTCTTAAAACAGAAGAACAGGTTGATAACTTTTGAGATATAGGACATAGGATATAGGACAAGACACAAAATATTCTGATTGGATAAAGAAAAGAGGTGGTAAAATTTATGAAACCATTCTGATGTTAAAAAGAGGTGGGGAAGGAATGAAAGAAAGGATCCAGGACATGTATTAGAAAGAGAACATAATCTGGTCAGAATAGCTTTTCTTTATAATGATTATTGATTTTTCAGGGTGACACCCCGACATGCTCCATTTAATCTATAAACCAGAACATAACTATATCTGACATTCTTTGGCAGAATCAGCAGCCTTCTCTGTTTAGCAGCATTTTTCACTTATGCTCCTTGTCACAAAAAAAAGAAGTAGGGCTTAAGCACTCACTATAACACATGTGCAATTTGTTTCCATTGCTCCATATTTTATATCTACTGTGAGTCTACTCATGTGCCCAAGAATATGAAATTCAGTCTCTTCTGTAGCCTCTGTCTTCAAGCATTTTGTCAGCTTATAAGGGAGAAGACATAGTAGATGATATCAAAACTAGGTCACTCGCACCCAAATTCACATAATAAACTTTGTGTATAAGTGCAGATGAATTCCTTAACCATTCTGAACCTCAGGGTCCTAGTCAACAAGATGAATATGTTGTATTAGATGATTTTTAAATAACCTTCTGTGTCCAGTATTCTAGGATAATGCTTTGTGTTGGCTAAAACTGGAATCTTTGAGAACTAGGATCCTATTTAACTATAATGTGACAAAAATGTGCTTATTGTTTTTGTACAAATGAGAATTTCTGCTGAGGATATCTGTTTGGTGACTCACCTTTCTGACCTGGTCTTGAAAGGTCAGCAACATCCTTCAGATAAAATCTTCCTTCCCATAACCTGAAATCACTGCATTTACAGAACCCTAAGGGCCTCGCACTAATCACTTCACTGCAATTCATGATTACTTAAGCTCCAAGGACCCATGTCATTATGCCATTATGTCACTATATTCACTATGGCACTGCTTTCAATCTTTGTGTTAGTCTTTCTCTTCTGTCCTGAGAATGTTTATAAAGATAAGCCTCTTTTGTTCTTTATTAAAAGAATGATCTGGTTAAAAGGAAATGTGGGAGACTAGAGCAGTAGTGGCTGACTCAGGTTTGATGTGGGCACGCCATATGGTCCTCTTAACCCGCCATCAAAGAGGCAGTAGTAAGCTCTGAGCACTGCTTGGTATGAGCCCCAAAATAAAAATAAAACCAAAGAACCAAGGCTTTTGGAATCAAGCACTCCTGCATAAAAATGTCATGTCACTGGTGATGATCTATACCTTAGAAAAATTACTTGACCTCTCTGAGCTTCAGGTTTTAAATATAAATTTTATAGAATAATTTTCTAAAATCACATAAGTGAGGCATCCTTACTCCATAAACAGAGGTTGATCTGTGTTTCTTTTTTTCTTTTCTTTTTTTCTCCACATAGCATGGATAGAACCCAGGACCTTATCCATGCAAGAGGAGTGTTCAATCATCGAGCTACTTTCCAGGCCATGTTTAATTTTTATCACAGCTTTCTTAAAGGCGAGAACACTGTGCTATGACCAACATAACTTAGAATATGGACTGTCACCTAAGCCTTCAGTATTTTAGTGATGTGGAAGAGTAGACTCTGTTATTAAGGAAGAACAATGAGAGACACAGTAGTTGGAGAGAGAGAGCGATGCCTGCCGGATGGAAAAAAAAAGAGTAAATAAAGTTTCACATCTCGGGGGATGGAGGAGCAATGTTATATGAGGGTCTGTGCCAGGCATTCCTGGTGTGTTATTTACTTATTTTGTACAGTAATTCTGAGGGAAAATATCATTAAACCACTTTATAGATTATGAAACTGAGGTTTAGTTACTAAACAAATATGAACCACAAAGAAACTACCCAGAGGTTAGCAAAAAAGTTTGTTTTATACTAAAACATAAAGTACAGCTGTCTGCTTTTTTCCACTTTTCTACCATCCTTCACCATTCAATAACCTTTTTAAAAATTATTTTCACCGTCACTGCCCTCCCATTGTTCATCAATTTCTTCAGGTGGGCCCAGTAACAGTGTGAGACTTGTTACTGTGTTTGGCATATTGAATATACTTTTCAGAAGTAGCTTGCCAGGCTTTGCCAAGCTGGCGAGATACTCTCGGTAGCTTCTCAGCCAGGCATGGTGGCGGGTGCCTGTAGTTCCAGCTACTCAGGAGGCTGAGGCAGGAGGATCGCTTGAGTCCAGGAGTTCTGGGCTGTAGTGTGCTATGCCGATTGGGTGTACGCACTAAGTTTGGCATCAGTATGGTGACTCTCTAGGAGTGGAGGACCACCAGGTTGTCTAAGGAGGGTGCACCGGCCCAGGTTGTAAATGGAGCAGGTCAAAAATTATTTTAATAGACAAAATTTCTTGTATTGCCTTCTACTTGGAATTCTGGGAGAGAGGGCCAGAATGATAGTACAGTGGGTAAGATAGGCATTAAAGGAGTAAGATTATACTTAAAAACAACCCCTATTTTCCAACATACTTTGCATGTGAAGAGAAAGAGGCATTTCTGGGATAAAGGAAATATTACTAATGCTGAGAGCTTCAGGGTTTTCTTTCGTTTGTGAACTGGAAGAGTAGACTTTCCTCTCTCTGCTAAGACTCTTAGGAAAGAGAGGAAATCTTCTATGCTAAGGCTCTTCCAGTTCACATTTTGAAGATAATAATTTTTGCTAGGAAACTTTTTAAATCTAGTGCTACAGTGATTATATATGGATAAAATGTGTAAAGGTATTCAAATTTAGTACATCAGGGGTATAAAGTGAGGGTCTGTGGTCTAGCTAAATATAAAAACCAGAGTCAACAACACTGAAAACGTGAGACCCAAACTTCAACAATATCAAACAAAAATGTACCTTTCAAGGTGGCAGGCTGGGGTTAGGGTGTCTGGAAGGGAACCTGGAAACCCTGATAGAAGGAAGGAAGATGGCACTGGTGGTGACATTGGGACTAGAATACAGTATTATGTCTTAACCTCAACTATGAATAACTTTTAAAACCATGTACTTTAATAATTTTTAAAAACATATGTGTGTATGTGGGCTGGAGCGATAGCACAGCAGTAGGGCATTTGCCTTGCGTGCAGCCAGCCCAGCTGAGCCGGGTTCAATTCCTCCACCCCTTGGAGAGCCCCGAAAGCTACCGAGAATATCTCACCCACACAGCAAAGCCTGGCAAGCTACCTGTGACGTATTCGATATGCCAAAAACAGTAACAACAAGTCTTAAAATGGAGATATTACTGGGCCCGCTCGAGCAAATTGATGAACAACAGGAGGACAGTGACAATGATGTGTGTATGTGTGTGTGATATAGCTGGGTAAAGAATTACTTAGGGGAATTGGAGGAAGAAAAGGATTAGGGACACTGGTGTATATAAGGAGAAATCAGTGATAAGTGGAACAAGTTTTAGAGGGATTCCTGGTCTTTTATGGGAATTGATAAGAAATCAAAATTTCTTGGAAATGTCTTCATTTATTGCTAATTGTACTTCATTCCCAAGCCAGAGAATCAACTCTGTTGTGTAGGAATTTGTAGACTAGCCATAAAATTTCTTGAAGAAGGAGTTTAAGGCAAAGAATGATATAGTTTTTAGAGCTTCAGAAAATGCACAGTTTATTGTGCTAATTATGTAGATAACATTAAAACAAGTAGATACAAGCAGGAAACTTCCATATATAATAAGCCTGGGTACAGATAACATTGTGTTTCTTGGACAGGGTAACAGTTGAATCTGCAGATACACATAATTATAGCAACAACACACCTTGGGTATTCTAATCTGCCTTTAGAGAATTTTATATTGTGCAGGTTTTATGACTGAAATCTCCAGGTTTTCTGGGAGTTGGAATGGGCTACCTCCCTCCACCTCCCAATACTCCTGAAAGCACAGGCAGTTACCCCCACGAATCAACTCCAGCTCCAGCATGTAAGTTTTTCTACTGGTCTTGCTCCAGAGACCTATAAATATATCTCAAAAGAGATCAAAGGCCACAGTTAATCTTGAACCTGCACATAATGCACAAAAGGAAAAGAAGAAAGAAAGAAGAAAAGTGCCTGCCATAGAGGCGGACTGGGGGTGGAGCAAAATTGCCTGCCATAGAGGCAGGCTGGGGGTGGTACCTGGGGTGTTGGAGAATGGAGGGAAGGAAACAGGAGACATTGGTGGTGGGAATCGTACAGTGGTGGAGATATGAGTGCTGGATCATAGTAGACTGAAACCCAATAATGAACAGGTTAGTAATATCTATCTCACAGATATTCAGTAAAAAAATATTTTTTAAGTAATGTGGAGTTCATGCCTACATCAGTCAGCTTAATGAGTGGCTGAATAAATAGCAGCTCTCCTACATTGAGATTAAAATAAGAAACAAAAAATTGTGTTAAAAAAAGAGATAGATGTGAGTAGAAATTACAACTTTTTTCAGATTTTTACAAATGTATAACACATTTCTACATTTAAATATATATGATTATCTTTTTCATTATCTCTAGGCAGGAGGTGGTAGCACAGTCAGTTTAACCTAAATCTTGTAAGGATTTTGGAGCCAAAAAGATATCACAGTGAGTAAAAGCCACTTGATTTACATATGCCTAACCTGGGGGTCCAACCCCTGACATCCTCATATGATTCCCCAAACCTCTCTGGAAGTGATCCTAGAGCACAGAGCCAGGAGTAAGTCCTGAGACCTAAGTATGACCCAGAAACAAACAAAAAACTTTTAAGGATTTCAATTTGACTCTTATATTTTGTCCTCAGTCTGATGTCTTAATCCACTATTACATCATCTGAAGATCATTTGAATATTTTTTTAATTTTTATTAGTGAGACACATGAGGTACAGTTCTAGACTTACAAAATTTTGTGCTTGGGTTTCAATTATACAATAATCAAATATCGATCCCTCCACCAGTGCCCATTTCCCACCACCACGGATCCCAGAATCCCTCCCACCCCCATCCCCCCATCCCACGCTGCCTCTGTGGAAGGGCATTCCCTTTTGTTCTCTCTCTCCTTTTAGGTGTTGTGGTCTGTAAAAGAGGCATTGAGTGGCAATCATGTTCGGTACATAGTCTACTTTCAACATGCATCTCCCATCCTGGGAGGATTCTCCAAACAAACTTTATTTGGTGCTCCCTTCTCTATCTGAGCTGCCCTTTCCCATAGAATGCTGGGCAGGCCTCTAAGCCATGGAGTAATCCTCCTAGTATTTATCTCGGCTATTCTTGGGTTTTAATCTCCTATTTTGTTACTTTATGTCCCCCAGATGAAAGCAATCTTTTTATGTCTATCCCTCTCTTTCTGACTAATTTCGCTCAGCATGATACATTCCATGTAGTACTACTTGTATGTAAATTTCATGACTTCATCTTTTCTAACAGCTACATAGTACTCCATTGTGTAGATGTACCAAAATTTCTTTAACCAGTCATCTGTTCTCAGGCACTCAGATTTTTTCCACATTCTGGCTATTGGAAAGAATGCTGCAATGAACAAACAAGTGCATATGTCACTTCGACTATATATTTTTGCCTCTCTGGGATATATTCCCAGGAGTGGTATTGCTGGATCAAATGGGAGCTCAATTTCTAATTTTTTGAGAATCGTCCATACTGTTTTCCAAAAGGGCTGAACCAGTCCGCATTCCCACCAGCAGTGAAGGAGTGTCCCTTTCTCGCCACATCCGCGCCAGCATCGGTTGCTTTTGTTCTTTTGGATGTGGGTCAGTCTCTGAGGTGTGAGATGGTATCTCACTGTGGTTTTGATCTGCAACTCTCTGATGATCATTGATGTAGAGCATTTTCTTATGTGCCTTTTAGCCATTCGGATTTCTTCTTTGAGAGAGTTTCTATTTATTTCATCGCTCCATTTTTTGATGGGGTTGGATGTTTTCTTCTTGTGGAGTTCAACCTGTACTTGGTATATTCTTGATATCAACCCCTTGTTGGAAATGTATTTGCCAAATATCCTTTCCCATTCTGTAGACTGTCTTTGTAATCTGGTCACTGTCACTGTTTCTTCTGAGGTGCAGAAGCTTCTTAGTTTAAGATAGTCCCATTTGTCTATCTCTGTTTTCACTTGCTTGGCCAGCGGTGTGACATCTTTGAAGATACCATTAGCTTCAATGTCATGGAGGGTTTTGCCAACTTTTTCCTCAGTGTAACTTATGGATTCTGGTCTGAATTTGAGATCTTTAATCCACTTTGATCTTACTTTTGTACATGGTGTTAGGCAGAGATCTTAGCCCACTTTTTTGCATGTAGCCATCCGGTTTTGCCAGCACAATTTGCTAAAGAGGCTTTCCTTGCCCCACTTCACTTTTCTTGCCCCCTTATTGAAGATTAGATGGTCGTATGCTTGGGGGGAGATGTCAGTATATTTAACCCTGTTCCATTGGTCTTACAGCTCTGCCTTTGTTCTTGTACCATGCTGTTTTAATTATTACTGCTTTGTAGTAGAGTTTGAACTTCGGGAGGTTGATTCCTCCCATTTTCTTTTTCCCAGGAATTGCTTTAGCTATTTATGGGGGCTTATTGTTCCATATAAATTTCGGGAGTGTTTGCTCCAATTCTTTGAAGAATGTCATGGGTATCCTAATAGGGATCGCATTGAATTTATACAGTCCTTTGGGAAGTATTGCCATTTTGACAATTTTAATTCTCCCGATCCATGAACAGGGGGTATTTTTCCATTTCTTTGTGTCCTCTTTTATTTCCTGAAGTAGATTTTTGTAGTTTTCTTTGTACAGGTCCTTTACTTCCTTAGTTAAGCTGATTCCTAGGTACTTGATTTTCTGGGGCACAATTGAGAACGAGATTGTTTTCTTCTTGTCACTTTCTTCTCTTTCACTATTTGCATATAGGAAAGCCATGGACTTTTGGGTATTGATTTTATAGCCTTCCACTCTACTATACAAGCCTATTGTTTCTAGAAGTTTCTTGGTAGAGGTTTTAGGGTTCTCTAAGTATAGTATCATATCATCTGTGAATAGTGAGAGCTTGATTTATTTCTTTCTACCTGGATGCCCTTAATATCTTTTTCTTCCCTAATCGCTATTGCAAGTACTTCCAGTACTATACTGAATAGCAGTGGAGAGAGTGGACATCCTTGTCTAGTCCCTGATCTTAGAGGGAAGGCTCTCTGTTTTTCCTCATTGAGGATGATGCTTGCTGTAGGCTTGTGGTAGATGGTTTTAACTATATTGAGGAAAGTCCCATCTATCCCCATTTTGACGTGGGTTTTCATCATAAAGGGGTTCTGGATCTTGTCAAATGCTTTCTCTGCATCTATTGATATGATCATATGATTTTTATCTTTACTTTTGCTGATATGATGGATTATGCTGTTTGATTTCCGAGTGTTTAACCTGCCTTGCATCCCCGGGATGAATCCTACTTCATCATGGTGTATGATCTTTTTGATGAGAAGTTGAATTCTATTTGCTATTATTTTGTTGAGAATCTTCGCATGTGTATTCATCAGGATATTGGCCTGTACTTTTCTTCTCTTGTGGTGTCTTTGTTTTTTTTTGGTATTAGAGAGATATGGGCTTCATAGACATTGTTTGGAAGAGTTTCCGTTTTTTTCAATTTCTTGGAAAAGCTTGAGAAGGACTGGCAATAGGTCCTCTTTAAATCGCGATCATGATCACGACCATCCTGTTGTTCGTTGATTGGCTCCAGCAGACTCCAGTAACGTCTCCTTCGTCCTAGCCCTGAGATTTTTTTTTAAAGTGTCATATTCAAGGCTCTTTCAGGGTTAGGAAAATGAGACCCATCATTGTTACTGGTATTTGGCATATTGGGTACACCACGGGGAGTTTGCCAGACTCTGCTATGTGGGCAGGTTACATTCCGTAGCCTGCCAGTTTGTCCAAAGTAAGGATGAGATAATAAGATGTCACGCAGCCGCAAATGCGTTTCATAGTCTCTGGGTCTTGGCCGTTGCTGGGATTACACGGTGCCAGGGGGCCAGTTGGTGGGTGTGACCCCTGCTTACTGGAATTTGGAGGATCTGGGTGAAGGATGCTCAGCCTCGATCCGAGCAGGCTTGGAGATCTCAGCCCCGGGCCCCACATGCCTTTGTTCTTCTGCAGGTACCTTCATGCATGTGGAGAGTGGTCTCAGCATGGAGGTGGCTGGTTTTGGAGGTCTTCGGCTGCCAGAGCCCTGGTCAGGGCGGGCAGGGAAACTCAACCCGCTCCCCTCTAAGGGGCCCCGGCGAGTCCTCTTGAAATGTTTTGAAAAATTTGCTAGTGAATCCATCTGGACCTGGGCTTTTGTTTTTGGGAAGATTTTGATTACAGTTTCAATTTCCTTGATGTTAATAGGTCTATTCAGATATTCTACATCTTCTTGATTCAGCTTTAGGAGATTATAGGAGTCCAGGAATTTATCTATTTCTTCTAGGTTCTCTTGTTTCGTGGCATACAGTCTTTCAAAGTAGACTCTGATGATCTTTTGTATTTCTTTGCTTTATTTTGTGATATCCCCCTTCTCATTTCTGATTCGGTTTATTAGGGTTCTCTCTCTCTGTTTTTGTTGTGAGTGTTGCTAGTGGTTTATCTATCTTGTTTATTTTCTCGAAGAACCTGCTCTTGGTTTCATTGGTCTTTCGAATTGTATGTTTTCATGTCATTGATTTCTACTCTGTTTTATGATCTCTTTCCTTCCACCAGATTTAGGCTCTTTCTGTTGATCCTTTGCTGAGTTCTTGAGCTGTGAGTTCAAGTTGATTCTGTGCATCCTTTCTACAGTCCTAAGATATGCTTGCAGAGCTTTAAAATTTCCCCTTAATACGGCATTCGCTGCGTCCTATAGGTTCTGGTAGCTCGTGTCTTCATTCTCATTTGTTTTTAGGTATCTTTCGATTTCGTCCTTGACTTCCTTCCTGACTCACTTGTTGTTCAGCATTGAGTTGTTTAATTTCCAGGTGCTTGACTTGGTTCTCCATGTCTGTGTGTGATTCACTTCTATTTTCAGTACATCGTGGTCTGAAAAGATGGTTGATACTATTTCTATCTTCCTGATTCTGTTGAGGTATGTTTTGTGGCCTAGCACATGGTCTATTTTGGAAAATGTTCCATGCGCACTGGAGAAGAATGTGTATTCTTTCTTTTGTGGGTGTAAAGCCCTGTATAGGTCTATAAGCCCTTTCTCTTCTATTTCTTCTTTCAAAGCCAATGATTCCTTGCTGGGTTTTGTTCTTGTTGATCTATCCAGAGGTGATAAGGTGATGTTGAAGTCTCCAACTACTATTGTGTTGCTAACAATGTCCTCCTTAAAATCTGTTAGCAGTTGTTTTAAATATTTAGCTGTTCCCTCATTAGGTGCGTATACATTTAAGTGTGTGATTTCTTCCTGCTGTACACATCCCTTGATGAAGAGAAAATAGCTTTCACTGTCCCTTCTAATCTTTTTCAGCGTGAAATTAATGTTGTCAGATACTAGTATGGCCACCACAGCGTTTTTGAAGCTGTTTGCTTACAGGATTGTTTTTCCATTCTTTGACTTTGAGTCTGTGTTTGCTCTCACTGTTGAGATGAGTTTCTTGTAGGCAGCAGAATGTTGGGATCTGTCTCTATCCATTTTGCCACTCTGCATCTCTTAAATGGTGAATTTAGACCATTTACATTGAGAGAGATTACTGTTATGGGGTTTTATGTCATCCTTTTGTAAGGGTCTTTTGTGGTTATAGAGTTTGTCTTGTCTTATAGTAGCCCTTTTACCCTTGTTTTAGGTTTGGTTTTGAGTCTATGAAGTTCCTGAGCTGCTGTTTATCTAGAAAATAGTGTACCGTTCCTTCGATTTTGAGTGAGAGTTTAGCCGGATAGAATATTCTTGGTGAAGCATTCATTTCAATGAGATTTTTCACTATATCTTGCTACTGCCTTCGGCTTGGATGGTTTCCTCTGATAGATCTGCTGTGAATCTAAGGGGTGCTCCTTTGTATGTGATCTCCTTCTTTGACCTTGCTGCTTGCAGTATTGTGTCTGTATCGCCAGCAACGATCATTCTAACTATGATATGTCTTGGAGTGTTTTTGTTAGGGTCTCTTTTAGCTGGCACCCTTCAGGTTCCTTGAATCTGAGTGGCTGCATTGTTGAGCTCTGGAATTGTTCAGCGATGATTTGTTTAACCATGACTTTTTCATTGGAATTGTTTCCCTGAGCTTCTGGTAGTCCAATGATTCTAATGCTGTTTCTCTTCGAATCGTCTCCTAGGACTCTGATTCTCTGTAGAGCTATTTTGAGGTCTCTTGCCACTGTTTGTTGTTACCTGTTGGCTTGGTGCAACTGATCTTCCAGCTCACTGATTCTTTCCTCAGCTGTGTTCATTCCATTTTTGAGGGCACAGACTGAGTTTTTAATTTCATCTATGGAATCTTTGATTCATGACATTTCTGTGCGTAGCTTTCCAATTTCTGCTCTCATTTCTTCCTGTGTTTCCTTGATTGTGCGATTCATTGTTTCTTTCATATCCTCTTTCAATTTACTGGATATCTGTCTGACTGTTTCATTGAGTTGATTGAACATCTTCATGACTTCATATCTGAAATTTTTGTCAGAGAGGTCCCTTAGGTAAATAGCACGTACTGAGGCTTCTGGACTCATTGCATCATCCTGTGGTGGGGATTTGCGTTGTCTCTTTATGTTGGTGCATAGGTGTAGGGAGTAGATTTCTTGGTATGAGTGCACTACCTGCGGCATGTGAGCATTGGCCCACGGAAAATTAGGCCACGCCCACTTCGGAATAAGTCACGCCCACTTCTAGTGTGGCCACACCCCCACGGGTACCTAGTGTGGGGGAAGGGGTAAAGACCAGCTCAGCTTGGTGGACGAAAAGGAAGAGGCGGAGAGGTTCAGAGCTGCTCTGTCTCCCAAGGTCCGGAGGATGCCTGGGGGGCCTGCTATGTGAAATCCAAGTCCCGGGTTCGAGAAGCAGCGGATAAACTGACCTGGGTGGGGAGAAGAGACCAGCTCAACTTGGGGGATGAAAAGTAAGAGGCAGAGAGGCTCAGAAGCCTTTGTCTCCCAAGGTCCAGAGGATGGCTACATCATTTGAATTTTATTTTTAATGTAGCCAAACAAATTTGAAAGTTGAAGAGTTATTGAGCTTGAAGAGAGAAGTGTGAAGATGGCAAGAACATAAAAAGTGGAAAAGGAAAATAGCCCAAATTCTATTGTATACTGGTTCAATGACAGTAATCTTTCCTAAAACTCTCTGGGACTATTTTATAGACTAAAACATAGAAGCCTTTCAGTCTTTGTTCCAACATATTAATCCCTGATAGCTCTGCTCCATAGTTCTCTTACCAGAAACCACCTTGCAGGAGTAGAAGAGATGTCACAAGAAAGACAATCTCTCCTTTTGATACACTGGCCAAGTTATTTCAGTATTTCCTCCCTCAGCCCATAGTAAAAATTTGTTACTGGAGGACATCAGGAATCCACTGTAGATATAGAATTTCTGTGGAAAAAGTTTATTTTCCCATTTTATATATGCGATTACTATATTCACATATATATATCACAAGTATGAATATATTCACATATTTCACATTTTTGAAGGTTAGGGAATGCACGTTTAAAGTTTCTCAGTGTCTTGCCTAGGTCCTAGTAGAAGAAATCAGAGTTCTACATCACCCACAGTATGAAACTAAGTTTCTAATGATGGGTTTATCCCATTGACCCTTAAAGCATCTTTCTTTGAAGCAAGCAGTTGCTCTCTTTGTCAGCCCAGAGTCCTTTTCATTTCATTTGGTTCAAAAACCATGGTTGAATAATAAAGCTAATAATCATTAAGTACCTGCTCCTGGGCACTGTTGTCTGTGATTTGCTTCTAAGAATTCATTTCATCCTTATGAAAAACCTAAAATAAATATTTTTCTATATCTGTTTTACAGACGAGTTAGCTTAGGCACAGAGCTTAAAGTTACCCAGCAAATAAATCCTAGAAACAATATAAATGCAGGTATTTAGGCACCAAGGATCTGGTTTATAATCCCTTTGTTTGTTTATTCTTTAAGAATATCCTTGAAGGTTTTGTGTCTCTCTTATTGTTACAGAATTTTTATTGTTGTAAATAAACATAATTTTTGTGGTAGATACGGAATCATGAAATCAGAAAGTCAAAGGAGGAATCTGAGTGGACAATAGCAAAGTGAAATGAGAAAAGGTGATAAGGAAAAGGAAAGGATTGGAAATAAATTCTGGTTGTTCCCTTCCCTAGCTGTGATATCAGTGGAGTTATTTGTTCTCTCTGTGCAGATTTTTTAAATATTACATTGCGTTAACAAAGATATTATTTCCAAAGATTCCTGTTGGAATTTAAAAAGTTTGCCCCAAACTTTGCATCTAACCAAGCATTAAATTTTCTTTAGATACTTCTACAGATGCTGATATTATCTCTTTGACAAAACAACTCTGGCTTGTATAAAAATGAAGCGTTCAAGGTAAAACGATATGTTCAGCAATATAGGTCACCCAATACAAGGCTATATCCTGTAACCATGGAGATAGAATTTTTTAAGATCTTGTCTTTAGGAGACCACGTTTTCTAAAGGCCTTTCCATGAGGTCTATATCCTTGACAAGCTCGTCTTTGTTCTTGCAGTGGTATGGAACAGCTCTTGCTGAGCGTCACCTTCCTCCAACCGAAGCTCTCATTTCCAACTTGGAGGTATTGTTTTTAAAGAAGTTTTATTGGATCACTGTGAGATACAACTACAAACTCGCATGATTATGTTTAAATCAAATAATGCTCAAGCACCCATCCCTCCACCAGTGCACATTTTCCATCACCATTGTTCCCAGTGTCTACCCGCCACCCCCACCCCACCCCAGTCCCTTCCTCTGGGGCAATTACAATCCTTCTTACTCTCTCTCTTTCATTTTGGGCATTATTATTTGCAATACAGGTACTAAGAGGTCATCGTGTTTAATCCTTGGTCTACTTTCAGCATACATCTCCCATCCTGGGGGGATCCCTCCAATCATCATTTACTTAGTGGGTCTTTCTCCTAGGAGGTATTTTTTTAGACTCCTCCACCTTGATTTCACTCCCTTCTATCACCAGTCCTTTATCTCCCTATTCATCTTAATATCCTACACTGATATTTTTAGGATGAGCAAATCCAACCATTCAGAGCCTTCCTTAAAATATTCTAGCAGCTCTTGTGAATATTTTAGAAGTTGGAATATTTTAGTACTCCCTTCAACCCAGGGTATGGTTGTGTCTTTTTGATTCTCACAGGATTTCATGAGATATTTCTTCTTTTTTCCCCCTATTTTATTTATTTATTTTTCTATTTCATTTTATTTTATTTTAAATTTTTATTAGTGAAACACCATGAGGTACTTTTTTTTTACCTGACCACAATGCACTGGGCCCTTGACCTCTTGTCTTTAAGCAACTCTTTGCACAGACAGCTCATCTTCATGTGTTACCATTCTCCTTGATATGGACAGTGACCCAAATCTAAACTTGAGTATCTTCTAATCCATCAAGACATCAGTGTGGTGACTTTGGGCATATGGTGACCCCATCAAATTTGATTTTCTAAATACACCCCATATCCTTTTGTCTTATCTTCAATCACAAAATACAATCACACATAAACAGCTTTTCATTTATTTCTAGGACAGAGTACACAAGATTCCTCTATGCTGAATAAATGAAGGAAAATCAACCAAACTTGTTTTGCTTGAGTACTGACCCCCAGGTCCCAAGCCACCCAAGGGGAACTCTTACTTAAAATTCTGAAAAGCTTTACCTGAGCATGTTCCTGGACCAACAAAATAGAAAAGGACACTTGAGTGAAGAGTTACAGGCAAGGAACACGGGGTATTCCTCTGCATTATGTTGTTACAGCTTCAATTAATTGATTGTCTTGATATTTGTTCTGGTCTAGGGTTTATTCCTTCCTAGGTGAGCAGATTTCTGTTAATTGGGAGTCCAGCACAGAGGTCTCCAGGGAATTGGTCAGGATCTGTTATGGAATATTGACTTCTCCTTGTCTGAACCCTCCACCGAGGAGGTCTTTGCAGCTGGTTCTGGTAACAGTTAGTACTTTTCTGATCCAGACCAGATAACTAGTGGGGAAGGCTGTGTTTAGTTTGTAGTCATCAACCAATTTGATACAATATGCTCACATGAAAATGTATAAACTCCTCATTATATATATATTCTTCCAGAAGGTAACATAGTCTTGCATTTAGGTATTATTGAGTAAATAAAAGTAGTAAAGTTGCCTCATTTATCAGAACATCTGTAAGTCAACACTGTATGTTTTTGTGACTACAAGGCAAGAAAGGATCGATAGTCCTGTGCACACACTAATTTTCCCACATACTCCTTCTATCCACATCTTGCAGAAACCAAAGGGAACCCAAAATTTACCTCTGTTCGGTTGTTATATTAGCAAAGAACCTGTTGAAAAATGTCTTCTGTGAAATTTGGATGGACATATATTTACACTAAGAGCAATCTGACTTTTTGAAGTAGTAAACTTATGGATTTATAAGTATTAATGGTTTTCATTCTCTTGTGGACTTTTCATTTTTATTACTTTCCCCCACCCTCATGCTTGAAGCTCTATACAATGCAGAGATAGTTATCATGCCAGTGATAGCATATGTGCTGCTAATTCTAACATATGGGGAGAGGTGAAAGAGGAAATTTAACATTGATCAATTTGTCATTTTTAGAATTTTTCAAGATAGGAGTCCTGGCACTTCATTTCTCCACCGCACAAAAAAAGCATGGATATGAAGCTATATCTCTGATGCTAAGGGAACATAGCATGGATCAAAGATTCTAAATTATATGCTCAGAAAATTTAACTTATATCAGTTGTGATGTCTCATCTGAGTAGAACATATAGGGCAAGGGAAGGATGAACGGGGGGCATGACAGAGTAGAAATCAAGAGCCTGACCCCAGTGGAGCCTCTGCACACAGAATTTCCCTTGTGTCCTTATCAAACATAACTGACCAAATGAGTAAAATTTTGGGATGAACTCCCAGTTGAGTCCTCTCTGTGATATACCAGTAACTATGAACCTGGCTTCAGAAGCCCTACACTCCCACAGTCTGAGTTTTGAGGGCTTGTTTGTTCATATACAAAATCTGTCAAAGATATTGCAACAATCCATATTAATTTAATTAAGGGTTTTAATGAAGTAGAAAATTAATCAAAAACTTGTCAGAAGACAATGTCAAAATGAGTCTTTACCAATGTCAAAACGCTGTTTCAGAATCCTTCCCCCATATATGGCAGCTTTCACTATGAAAATATCTGAAGAACCTCATGGAATAAAGAATAGAAACCTTCAAGGATGAGATAAAAAGGAAGTCTATTTTCATTTTGAAAACACAGTATGAGGTTACTTCCATTCAGGCTAATACTAAAGAATAAGTCACAGCATTTTAAATAACTGAAGGAAAAGGAAGGACTTCAAATAAATGCAAGTTGTGCTAATCACTGCCTTTTTCTCCAGAAAAGTGTTACTTTTCTTGGGGGACAGTGTAATCATTTCCTTAGTCCTTGTCATGCATTTTCTTGCTCAAACAGAGATATTTTATTACTTATTTTTAACTATTTTTAATTAAATCATTGTGATAGACCCATACAAAGCTATTCATGGCTGGATTTCAGTCATACAATATTCCAACACCCATCCCTCCACCAGTGTATATTTCCGAGCACCAATGTCCCCAGGTTCCCTCCCACCCACCCATGCCCAGATGCCTCTATGGCAGGCACTTTTCTTCTCTGTCTCTGTCTCTGCCTTTCTCTCTCTCTCTCTCTCTCTCTTTCTCTTTCTCTTTCTCTCTACCTATCTATCTCTCTATCTCCTTCTGGGCATTGTGGTTTGCATTTCACTGTCCTCCCGTTGTTCATCGATTTGCTCAAGCAGGCCCAGTAACGTCTCCATTAGAGACTTTGTTGTTACTGTTTTTTGGCATATCGAATACATCACAGGTAGCTTGCCAGAGTCTGCCGTGCAGGCGAGATACTGTTGGCAGCTTGCCGGGCTCTCCTAGAGAGGCAGAGGAATCGAACTTGGGTTGGCCATGTTGGCTGCATGCAAGGCAAATGCCCTACCGCTGTGCTATCGCTCCAGCCCTATTGATACTGAAAGGTTATTAAGAATATCGCTTTAATTGTATAAATTCAATGCAATCCCTATAAGGATACCCATGACATTCTTCAAAGAAATGGAGCAAACACTCCTGAAATTTATATGGAACAATAAGCCCCCACGAATAGCTAAAGCAATTCTTGGGAAAACGAAAATGGGAGGAATCAACCTCCCGAACTTCAAACTCTACTACAAAGCAGTAATAATTAAAACAGCATGGTACTGGAACAAAGGCAGAACTGCAGACCAATGGAACAGGGTTGAATACACTGACATCTCCCTTCAATCATATGATCATCTAATCTTTGATAAAGGTGCAAGTAATGTGAAGTGGAGTATGGAAAGCCTCTTTAACAAATTGTGCTGGCATCACTGGACGGCTACATGCAAAAAATTGGGCTCAGAACTCTGCCTAACACCAAGTACAAAAATAAGATCAAAATGGATTAAAGACCTCAACATCAGACCAGAAACCATAAGGTACATTAAAGACAAAGTTGGCAAAACCCTCCATGACATTGAAGCTAATGGTATCTTCAAAGATGCCACGCCATTGGCCGAGCAAGTGAAAACAGAGATAGATAAATGGGACTATCTTAAACTAAGAAGCTTCTGCACCTCAAAAGAAACAGTGACCAAAATACAAAGACAGTCTACAGAATGGGAAAGGATATTCACCAAATACACATCCGACAAGGGGTTGATATCAAGGATATACAAAATACTGGTTGAACTCCACAAGAAGAAAACATCCAACCCCATCCAAAAATGGGGCAATGAAATGAACAGAAACTTTCTCAAAGAAGAAATCCGAATGGCAAAAAAGCACATGAGAAAATGCTCTACATCATTAATGATCAGGGAGAGGCAGATCAAAACCACAATGAGATACCATCTCACACCTCAGAGATTGAACCACATCCAAAAGAACAAAAGCAACCGATGCTGACACGGATGTGGCGAGAAAGGGACACTCCTTCACTGTTGGTGGGAATGCCGACTGGTTCAGCCCTTCTGGAAAACAGTATGGAAGATTCTCAAAAAATTAGAAATTGAGCTCCCATTTGACCCAGCAATACCACTCCTGGGAATACATCCCAGAGAGGCAAAAATGTATAGTCTAAGTGACATCTGCAGTTGTTTGTTCATTGCAGCACTCTTTACAATAGCCAGAAACTGGAAGAAACCTGAATGGCCAAGAACAGATGACTGGTTAAAGAAACTTTGGTACATCTACACAATAGAGTACTATGTAAGGTAAAGGTAAAGGCCCTCCCGTTGATCGTCGATTTGCTCGAGCGGGCCCAGTAATGTCTCCATTGGAGACTTTGTTGTTACTGTGTCTGGCATATCGAATACTCTCGGTAGCTTGCCGGGCTCTCCGAGAGGGGCGGAGGAATCGAACTCGGGTCGGCCATGTTGGCCACGTGTAAGGCGAACGCCCTACCCGCTGTGCTATGTAGCTCTTAGAAAAGATGAAGTCATGAAATTTACATACAAGTGATACAATATGGAAAGTATCATGCTAAGCGAAATGAGTCAGAAAGAGAGGGATAGACATAAAAAGATTGCTTTCATCTGGGGGATATAAAGTAACAAAATATGAGATTAATACCCAAGAATAGCTGAGATCAGCACCAGGAGGATTACTCCATTACTCCAAGGCCAGCCGGGCATTCTAGGGGAAAGGACAGCTCAGATAGAGAAGGGAGCACCAAATAAAGGGTGTTTGGAGGCTCCTCCCAGAAGGGGAGATGCATGTTGAAAGTAGACTATGGACTGAACATGTTTCCCACTCAATGCCTCTTTTGCAGACCACAACACCCAAAAGGAGAGAGAGAACACAAGGGATTGCCCTGCCACAGAGACAGGGTGGGATGGGGGGGGGGTGGGGGTGGGAGGGATATTATCCATGGTGGTGGAAAATGGGCACTGGTGGAGGGATGGGTATTTGATCATTGTATAATCGACACCCAAGCACAAAAAATTGTAAATCTACAACTGTACCTCATGGTGTTTCACTAATAATAATAATTTTTAAAAAAGAATATCGCTTTACCTAATTTTTTAACTTTGTTTTCTTTTTGGGTCACACCCATCGATGCACAGGGGTTACTCCTGGCTCTACACTCAGGAATTACCCCTGGCAGTGCTCAGGGGACCATATGGAATGCTGAGAACTGAACCCGGGTTGGCCGCATTCAAGGCAAATGCCTTACCGGCTTTGCTATTGCTCCAACCCCACCTTTATCTACTTTTAACCCTCAGACCTTGCCCAGCATAATCATTCCCAGCTATTATTGTCATACTGGTCTCTTCTCTATCTTAACTACACACAGTCCCACACATTCCTGTGGTTAGTTCTAACCACTGACCAGTCCTCCTAACAGAGATAAAAGGTATAAATTCCTCTTAAAAAGGTAATCACCTATTAATTTGTATACCCTCATTTCAAAATTAAGAGTATTTTTTTCCATTTTTGAAGTCAACGTATAATTTATCTTACCTATTCTTCATAGTATAGTAGGTAAGATACACATATAAACACACTTGTATACAACCATGTGTCACAGTACCAAGATGCAAAACAGCCCCAACATTCTAAGCTACTCTCAACAACGTTTTGCTTTCAAGCCATGTAATTACCGCTGATCTAGTATCTGTTCCACTGATTTTTCTTTTGCTAAAAATGCCTTATATGTGAGAGTAATAAATGGATCTCATTTCCCTAACCTTGAATATGCAGAGTCAAGAAGGATATGGAACGAGAGGCTGATAAAACACAAAGGCAGACATAGGCTGCCAAAACGCAGAAAAACAAAAATGATTGTCTGTACTTTCAATGCTCATACGCTGGCATCTGCTGAATCCATTGAAGACCTTATGGTACAAGCGTGAAAGATCAAGTACGACATCATTGGTCTGACCGAAATGAGAAGACATCAATCCCATCATGCTGTTTTCGACACTGGAAAAGAACTGTTCCTTGGAACATGTGATAAAAGAGGCGTCGGTGGTGTCAGTATCCTTGTCAACACAAACTTAGTCACTAGCATTGATTCATTCGAATGCCTAACAACCCGAATTGGACGATTACACTTGAATAAATGTGGCTCACTACCGGCAGTTTCTATCTTTGTTGTCTATGCACCAACATCCAGTTATGGTGAAAGAGAAACTGAGAAATTCTACATGGAGCTGGAGAAGTTCTATAAAGAAGATCACACCTTCTACAAGATCATTGTCGGTGATTTTAATGCCAAGATAGGACCAAGAAGATCAGTCGATGAACTCCACATCGGAACCCATGGCCTGGAATGGAACGAACAGGGTGACAGACTGTCTGAGTTCATCATGTCAACCAAAACCTTCCATGGTAACTCACAATTCCAAAAGGCTGAATCTAAACGTTGGACATGGGAGTCTCCCGATGGACGGTTCCACAATGAAATAGACCACATCAAATTCAATCGGCGGTTTTGCCTAACCGATGTTGCTGTTGTCCCAAAATTCCAAACGGGATCAGACCACCGTCTTCTTCGTGCAAAATTCTACCTCACAGAACGAGGAGAAAAGAATGCAATGTTTAAGAAGAGGACTCCCAGAACAACCACCAACTGGGAGCTCTTTGGCTCTGTTGCGGCAACTTGGGAAGATGCCGTCATTGACAACATTGATGAGGAATACGATCGAATGATTCAGCACCTCCATGATTGTGCAAGGAATGCCAAGAGAGAGATAACCACAAAAAACCGTCTTTCTTCGAACACTCTTGAACTTATTCGCCAACATGGCTTGGCACATGCCTCAGGCAACCACAAGTGAACATCCGAATTGGCAAAACAGTGTAGAGAAGCCATCAAGGATGACCTCAAAAACAGGACAGCAGCAGTACTGGTAGATGCAGCAGAAGCTGGGAAAAACATTCGTAATGCCCGCCTGTCCTTCACCAACTACAAAACCAAGATGACTGCCCTCCGACATCATGATGGATCTATCACATCTTCCAGAAGGGCAATGGAGAAGATTATTCATGACTTCTACTCAGATCTCTTTAATAGCCACATCCATTTGCCCACATACCACATACTACATGATGGATATGTCGTTCCCAATGTTCTCCCTTCCGAAATCCAACATGCCATCTCGTCGGTAAAGAAACAAAGAGCACCTGGCCCAGACAAGATCAGACCTGAACACCTGAAGAACTTACCATCAGTACTCATCAATACATTGGCTCGACTCTTCACACGCTACCTGTCTGAATGCAAGGTTCCATCCCAATGGAAAACCAGCAGGACTGTACTACTATACAAGAAAGGAGACATTCACGACATTGGCAACTATCGCCCAATCTGCCTATTGTCTATCATCTACAAACTATTCACTCGAGTCATCTTGAATAGGATTAGCAGAACACTAGATGAAGGAAAACCATGTGAACAAGCTGGATTCCGAAAAGGATTCAGTACCATCGACCATATCCACACAATAACCAAGCTCATTGAGGTATCTCGGGAGTTCAAGATGCCGCTCTGTCTAACGTTCATTGATTTAAAGAAGGCCTTTGATTCTGTTGAGACAGAAGCGGTCATGGAAGCCCTAGCCAATCAGGGCGTACAAACTCAATACATCAGGATCCTTCGTGAGCTCTATTGCGGATTCACTACCAAGATCTCACCATTCTACAAAGAAGTAATCATCCATATCAAGAGAGGGGTTCGGCAGGGTGATACCATTTCACCAAAACTCTTCAGTACCACCCTCGAGAACATCATGCGACGACTGGAATGGGAAAACATGGGAGTGAAGATAGATGGTCGGCAACTACACCACCTCCGCTTTGCTGATGACATCGTTCTAATAACACCAAACATCAGCCAAGCGGCACAAATGCTGAACGATTTTGACCGCGAATGTGGAAAGGTCGGACTACAGCTGAATCTTACGAAGACAATGTTTATGAGAAACAGCCTTGTTCCTGACGCTCCATTCGCTCTCAACGGAGCCACCATCTCCGAATGCAACAGTTATATATACCTAGGTCAAGAAATCAACATGATGAATGACCTGGCACCTGAGTTGCGCAGGAGGAAGAGTGCGGCTTGGAATGCCTTCAAGAGCATTGAAGAAATAACTAAAAGGACAAAGAACCTCCAGCTACGAGCACATCTCTTTGATTCCACTATTCTTCCTGCATTAACATATGCCTCAGAGACCTGGACCCTATGAAAACAGGATGAGAACGCTATTCGGGTCTCTCAAAGAGGAATCGAAAGAACTATGCTTGGAATATCACGATTCACTCAAATGAGAGATAGAATCCGGAGTTCTGATCTTCGTCAACACTCAAGAATCAGGGACGCTGTCTCATTTGCCAAGACTTCAAAAGTCAGATGGGCTGGACACGTAATGAGGTTTACAGACAACCACTGGACTAGAGCCATTACTGATTGGATTCCACGGGACATCAAAAGATCACGTGGACGCCCACCTATAATATGGTCAGACTTCTTCGTCAAGACCCTAAATGATCGGTTTGAGGCTCTGCATGTTCCTAGAACGAACAGATACCATTGGGCTATGCTAGCACGCAACTGGGATGAATAGAGACGTTACTGGCACCCGCTCGAATAAATCGATGAATAACGGGGATTAAGTGATTAAGTGAAGTGATGTGAGAGCATACAATGTATACAACTCTTTGAGTCTGTTTCCATTACTGAAAATATCCTTTATTGTGGAGTGCTATTTTTTTTTTCTTTTTGGGTCAAACTTGGTGGTGCTCAGGAATGCAGGTGCAGTTGGCTCTGCACTCAGGAATTACTCCTGGCGGTTTTCAGGGGACCATATGGGATGCTGGGAATCAAATCCGGGTTGACTGCATGCAAGGCAAACACCCTACCTGCTGTACTATCTCTCCAGCCCTGTGGAGTACTGTTTTATCACTCACATTTTGTTTATTTATTGTCCTTTGGAGAAACTTGGACGATTTCCAGTTTTGAGGTGATTACAAGAGAAGAAATTATTTTATGCAAAGGTCTTTTTGTGTCTGAATACATTTTTTAAGTTACACTTGTGGTAGAATGGATTGTTAGGAAAGAATGGATTCTTGTATAAGTATGTTTTCTATAAAAATTTGTGTATTTTAATATAAGCACAGTGGCAACTCAAATTTAATTTTTGGTGCATTTTTTTCCTAATAGTATTGAGAATTTTTCACATATCTTATATACATATGTTTCATGGCAAAGTGATAAAGTCTTTGTTTATCAGTATATCTGTCTTCTTCTTGAACTTTTAGAGTTCTTTATGATTTTTTCATAAGTAAATTTTGCTTAACCTAATATCCAAAGGATTTTTCTCTTCTCTCCTGAAAGTTAAATAGTTTTATATTATATAATTTTGACACTTTTATCTGTAACTCATTTTGATTTTTATATGTAGTGAGAAGTCAGATGAAGTTATTATTTTTCCATGTATATATTCTATGATCCCAGCATTACTCATACAAAACAATGATTCTTTTATTGAATTTCTGTTCACCGATAATGAAAGTCAATTAATCATATACGCACATATCTAGTTCTCTAATTTCTATTCTGTTTCACAAATCAATATCCCTGTCCCTTTGCTACTATTTACACCTTCTTGGTTATTGTAACTTTATAGCAAGTTAAGTCACGAATAAAGAAAGTGGGAAGACTTCAATTTAGTTCTTTTGTCTTAGGGGTGGGGGTTAGGGAAAAAATAAAAAACAAGACTGGTTTCCTATTCTCCCTAACTATCTTTTACTTTCTTAGTTTCTCTATATTATTATTTTAACTACTTTTCTTAAATTTCTACGTAAATCTTAGTATTGGCTTATTGTTTTTGGTGTTAAACATTGTATTTTTAATATAACTTATAAAGTATGTACTAAATATTTTATAATTTGGATAATTATTTTAAGCAAATCTGATTATTAAATGTATTTCTAACTGTTCATTGATATTATGCAGAAATTCAATGAGCATTGTGAATTATTTTTTTTGTTACTTGACCTTGCTAAACTATTAGATCTATGAAAATAATATTTGTATTTTCTTGAGGGACTTGAGGGTATCAAAATAAAAACTCTTACCTGTCCTTCCAAACACCTATGCATTATATTTATTTCTTTTGTCTTATTATACCAAGGCATCTAGTGGCAATAGTGTTGAGGTAGTGAGGACACACACTTATGATTTATACAGATAAGAATGCATTATTTTTCTACACTACATGAAAATTTGTAGATACTTTTGAAAATTTTTTAAATCAAGTTAAGGGAATTCCTTTGTATTGGTAGTTTCCTGAAAACTTCTTTCATAACTGTATGTTGAGTTATAATACATGTTCCCTGCCTTTGTGAACGATAGCATTTTTTAAATTCTTAATGTGTTATGAGTTACATCCATTTGATACTACTGAACCGAAATTGAATAGGATAAATCAATCTTGGTCAAAATACACTATACATTCTATATATTTATGGGTTCTTTATTATTTTTGCCTCAGTTTTTCTATTATTTTTATTGAATCACTGTGAGACACACGTTTAAAAAGTTGTTCATGATTGTGTTTCAGTCATACAGTGTTTCCATCCCTTTACCCGTGCACATTTCCCACCACAAATGTCTCCAGTTTCTCTCCCATCCTTCTGCCTTGCCTCAATAGCCTGCCTCTAGACAAATACTTTTCTTGTCTGTTTCTCTGTCTGTCTCTATCTCTTTCATTTTCCTTTTAGGCTCTGTGGTTTGCAATAATATTATTGACAGGGTAACACACATTTCACTTTACTTCATTTAAGCACTCAGTTTTTGTCCAGAATGTTCATTTCCAATGGTCCCTTCTCTGTCCTAAATGCACTCCCCTTTTCCCTCTGTGCCTAGCTTCCTACATGGATTCTTTCTGATAAATTTTTGTCAACTAATTTTATGTCTTTATCAATTCAACATTTTTTTCTTTTATTATAATGTTTTGGCCTGGTTTAAGAATCAAAATATTGATGGCATCCTAGACTATTAGGAAGTATTGCCTCAGTTTTTCTGTAACACTTTATGTAGACTTTCTATCCCTTTTCAACCAAATGTCTAAATAAAACTAACTAACAAAGCCACTTGACTTTGAATTTTCCTTCTGGGAAGATTTTTTAATTGAATCACCGTGATATACAGTTACAAGCTTTCATGTTTGAGTTTCAATCATACAATGATCAAACACCCATCCCTCCACCAGTACACGTTCTCCACCACCAATGTCCCCATCATACCCCCATTTCTAACCCTCTCCCTGCCTCCATGGCAGACAATTTCCCATATACTCTCTCTCTACTTTGGGGCATTATGGTCTGCATATGGTTTACTGAAAAGTTACCATGTTTGGTTCTTTATCTACCTGGGAAGATCTTTAACCAAAATATAAAAACTGCTAGACATAGGGATCTTCAGGTTATTAAATTATTTTGTGTTAGCTGTGGTCATATTAGTGCTTCAATTAACTTGATTATACTATCTAAATTATGAGTTTTCCAAAACAGAGTTAAAATTACCCCCAAATTATTCATTGAAGATCCATGGTAACTGTTATAAATTTCCTCTCATTCTAGATATTGATAATATTTGTTTTCTATTTTTATGACCAATTTAGCTAGAGTTAATTTTATTGATTTACTCATAAAAAATCTTTTTGTCTGTTTTTTTCTATTTTTTTTCATCCTTTAAAAATGTTTTATTGGAGTTTACAAAGTTGTTCATAATAGAGTTTTAGGCATTCAATATTCCAACACCAATTCCCCCACAAGTGACAACTTTCCTCGTCCCATACCCCTGCCTGTCTTCCTGATGGACACATTTTTTAGTTTGGTTGTTACAGTTCTGTCTCATGGTGAAGTGTTGTTGGCTCTGTGGCTTAGATCTGTTCATATATCTCACCTCTACACCACCAGGGTGGAGAGGCCCCTTCTCCCTGTTGCCTTCCATTTGTCTCATCTGTCTTTTGCCCCACCCCCATTTTTTTCCGTCTTTCTTTCTTATCATGGCCTAGAGGCAAGGGTAATTGAGGGAACCTTTTTTGATACCTTGCATTCACTCATCCTGTAGTTCTTTATACCACAGATAAGTGAGATCGATCATTCTTCTGACTTACTTCACTTAACATCAGATCCTTTAGTTCCATCCAAGTTGCAGTGAATTGCTTGATTTCATCCTTCCTTGCAACTGCACAGTTTCTTTGTGTATGTATACTGCCACATTGTGTATATATACTGTGATTACAGTAACTAGTGGGTCAGTGCTTAGTGCTGCAATGAATAATGATGTGCATATGTTTTTTTCACACGAATTTTTTGTGCCCTGGGGGTGGATGCCAAGAAGAGGAATTTCTGGGTCATGTGGAAATTCACTAATTTTTTGTAAGAAATTTCCATAATGTTTTCTATAAGGGTTGAACCAGACAACTTTCCTACCCACAGTCAATGAGCTTCTTTCTTACTATGTTCCCACCAACACACATCATTCCCATTTTGTTTTATTTTTGGTCATGTACCATTATCATAGGTGTGAGCTGGTACCTTATTGCTGTCTTTATTTGGATTTACCCTGATAATAAGGGATAATAAGCACTTTATCATGTGCCTCTTGGCCATCTGTCGTCTTCAGAAAAGTATCTACTACCTCTTCCTGTTTTCGATAGGGTTCTTCTTGCTGTTGATTGCTGTTGATGGTCTTTGTGAGTGAATACAATTTTTTTTCTCACTTAGTTGTGTGTCTTTTAGTTTTAGTACATGTTTCTGTTGTCATGTAATTTGTTGATGTCATCCAATTTCTGTTTGATTCTGTTGCTTTTGCCTTTTGCCAGTGGAATCATATGAAATTACAAAATTCCCATCCATGCTTATATAGTGCTATATTGTCAATATAAACTATGACCATAAAGGAGAGCCCGGCAAGCTACCGAGAGTATTCGATATGCCAGACACAATAACAACAAAATAATGTATATAATGTATAAATAATGTATATAAAATAATGTATATAATAATGTATGTACATTTATGCATATACATCTTATGTATAAACAAACTTATACAAATTTATGCTACGAGGAATTTAGGGAATTTTTCTCTTTTTCTCTTTGTATTCTGAGCTCAAAAAAATTGTAAAATAGAAGAGAAAAACCATAATATTAAAATTCAAGATTATATAAAGAAACATTTTATATTATTATGTGCAATAATTTATTGAATTCAGTCAGTTATTATAAAGATGGGATAATATAGGGAAGAGTTAGCAAACTTTGAGCCACTGAATAAATCCAGACAAACTCATTTCTTTGCAAATTATCTATGACAGCTTTTATACTGCTACATCAAAGTTGAATAGGTGAGAGACCATATCACTGGAGTAAGAAAATCCTTAACAAAATTTTCTTTGTAGACGTTTGCTCTAGACTATCTACAGCCTAATCTTCACTTCTACCAACAACCTCCTCAGTGGAGTGACTTGAGTCCTGTATTCACACTTTGGTTTAAAGGTTCCCATCAGTAACTGATTCTAGGGCAACACTTTCCACATTACATTAAAAGTATCTGTTTAAGGCATCAGGGATCCAGTTATACTGGTGGTATATGTGAGTAGTATAGCCATTCATCCAAAACACAGACTCAACAAAACTGGAAACGTGAGAACTCTAAGCTGCAACCACTGAAACTTTGTAATGTGCTTGTCAAATTGATGAGTGGTGACGGGAAGGTGGACAGGAGAGGTAGAGCGGGGTTTGGGGTAGGGAGGGAATATGGGAACAGTGGTGGAAGGAAAAAGACACTGGTGGTGGGATTGTATTGAAATCCTATATGCCTAAAATTCAACTATCACAGTTTTTTAATAAAAATAATTATAAAAATAAAACTATCTGTTTACATTTTATTCTCTTCAAGATGATTATATCCTTCTGGAAAAGGATGGTGACATAATAATCACTTTTACATATTATTTATACCAGGCCCTGGTATAGTGCCAGAAATGTAATAGGCACTTGACATAGATTCTGTGGCATGTGCTAAAATTCCTGCTAAAAAAGACTTTAAGAAATGTATTCAACCAAAAGCATAAAAGGAAGAAAAGTAATATCTCCAACAAATGATTCTGGGAAAACATGAAAAAGAATTAAATGGTATCATCTAAAAATGGACTAAAGAATCTATATTCTTTGTAGTGCTCTTTAAAAGAGTAAATATATGGAAATAACCCAAGTTCCCAATGACATGACAAAGACTTTGTGTATACAAGTAAAATATTATATAATGTTAGGAAAGATGAAACTTTGCCCTTTGCTACAAAATGGTTGAAACCATGTGGTATTTATGCTAAACAAAGTAAATCAGAAAGACAGAGACAAATATTGGATCATCTCACTCATAGGGAGTATGTAATGAAATAGAACAAGATACAATGTCCTGTTGGAAATTAACCTTTAGGCTCTGAGCACAAAAATTGAGGTTACCAAGGTGGGGAAATGGATGGGGAAACTCCTCTGAACAGTGATGAAAGGAGGGGTATTGGCATGATGGATGTAGGCATTATGGGATAACATTATATTTCTAAAATATCTAAACTCTTAAAAATGAATAAATTTCAATAAAAAGTGAATATGAAAAATTCTTAATACTAAAACATTGATGGTGTGTGTGGTATGGTATACACACACACACACACACACACGGAAATGTGAAACTATGTTCCTAAAATATATATCACTTGTGCAAATCAGTGGTACATCAGTTACAAACAACAGAGTATGCTCAAACTCAGAATCAGTCACTTTGTTAGTACAAGATAGTAACTGCTACCTCCTTGGGCATACTCTGATGTTCCCCCAGTTAATCTTTTCCATCCCTTTTAGTTTCCAAGAATCTAGGAGCTATCCATTGTCCTGGGTGCTGAGATCTTTTCCCCCAGGACTTTCCACAACACTCCTTTATTCCTAAACAACTGGTCTCAAAATTTTAAAGGCAAATCCACATTCTTACTCCCCACTTTCAGTTTTCCTTTCAGACCTAGTCCCTTGTCGTACAGACATGATTCTACCAAAAGGCTCATATGTTTTTCCTCAGTAGAACTTGATGTCTTCCCAGACAGGCACAAAGGTCCTACTGCTTTTGGTAGTTCTAATGAGAAGTGATGCCTTTCTGTCATCTCAGGAATTGGAAGGTAAATGTTTTCATTTTCACATAATTCACCTGAAGCCAAAATTTTCTATGGAAGTCATACAGCATGCATATCTCAGGTATATATATTATATAATATATATTACAACCTTTTATTTTACATATATGTCTCATATATATGTATATGTGTGTGTGTGTCCTTTTGGTATATACCTAAGGGACAGTCTTCTCTGAGCAGCCCTGAGAAAAGAATCCCAAATTAATAAATAGAAAAGCTGTTGTTGAGTCCTTACCTACCTGGCTCTTTCCCACCCTATGTGGACACACATTCTATACTACGAACACAGCATTCACACTTCACAGCCACTGAAAACCTTCACAGTTCATGGATTCTATAACTTTTATAAACTGTCATTTTCTTTGGTGTTATAAACAAACTTGGAGAATCTATATTCCAATATAAATTATGTCGATTTAATTATTTACACTGTATATTTATCAGCACCGTCTATATACCCAATGAAGTAAGACTGACCATATATGGTAGTATTGTTTGTTTTCTGGTTTTTCAAGAATACTATTAAGTGACTCTGTTTATGACTAGAAAGTGCTCACTTTCCAGATGAAATATCTGAGGCTTACATCTTGTGCCCAGTATCACAGGGCTTATCACTGAACTCTGAAGCAAAGCCAGACCAGATAGATTCTAATCTCTAAAATGCCTCACACATGGGAATATATTTGAATGTCAATAAATATTCTCTGTCAATCATTTTACAAGAAAGCACCTTGTATCTCATAGAATAAAATTTTAATTCACTGCAGGTATGATAATAAGTTTCCTTGCATAAGGATTGCACTTTCCTATTCACAAAGAACCTTATGGTAGTGTTTTGTTTCATCAAAACGAGATCCTACTGGGCTCTTGAAATCTTCTATCTAGAATATGACTTGTTATTTTAGGAGGTGGGGCAGGGAGTGAAAAAGGACGGTGTGTATGTGTGTGTGTGTGTGTGTGTGTTTGTGTATGTGTGTGAACGAGAGAGAGAGAGAGAGAGAGAGAGAGAATGGTACTGTGACTTGATTC
Organism: Sorex fumeus; assembly: GCF_029834395.1. Lineage (NCBI taxonomy): Eukaryota > Metazoa > Chordata > Mammalia > Eulipotyphla > Soricidae > Sorex > Sorex fumeus. The sequence continues at coordinate 2,527,180 of NW_026606134.1, read as the reverse complement.
TTAAATCAAACCAAGTGAGAATAAAGAGTGGATCTCAATAGATGATTTGAGTGGCCCAGATAAATATTTCTTTAAAAAAAGAAAATAAACTAATCGCATCAGGAATATCACAGTAATAGTAAATTAGGGTTTTCATTCTGGTTGGTTCTTATTTTTCCTTTAAAATTGTACAGAACACAATTTAAGTTGCTTACGATATCACATTAATTGATAGACCTCTTCCTTGTGTTTTGTTCCCAAGAATTAATGTTTGTATTTAATATCATACTGTCATTATCTTGTTTCCTCTACACTGAAAGGAGTTGTCTGTTATTTGCAGGTGTGGAGGGCCAGCTGGAAGCACAATTCCCTTCTCGCAGAACCTCCTCCCTCTGATCACTGGTTATTACACATAATTACATGGAAGCATGTATTAGACTTTATTATAATGCATGACAGTGTGCTTTAAGTAAATTAGAAATTTGCATATCAATTCAGGAGGAAATCAAAAATACCAAGCAGGACCTTTTATTTACATCCGGAGAATTCCTAGTTTAGGGAATAACTCTTCTTCCCAGGTCTCAGTCTGAAATTTGAAAACATAATAAAGCCAGAAGGGAGGGGGAGGGGCTCTGCCTGCATCCGGTCTGGGTTTTCTTCTTCTTCCCTTTCTTAGTAACCAGCTGAGCACTGGTTCCTTAGTTACTAAGCAGGTCAGGAGTTGGCTACCTGGGGCACTACGCTTTTCCTTATAAGGTTTCAGTTCCCTGGAGCCAGCAGGTAGCTGACTGGCCGTTTCAGTCCTACCGCCAAAATAAATCAGGACGACTGCAGGCTGACACAGTTATGTTCCCTGGAGTGGCAAGAAACAGCAAGTTACTAGGAGTCCCACAATTACTCCACCCTGTACTGCCTTGTCACTTTGTGTTGTGCTCCTTATCTTCCCCGACCCTGGAGAGAGCTGACCCACATGGAAGAATTGCTTGGGGACTTGTAGACAATGGAGTAGAGCAGGAAGGGGAGCACGTCCAAGCAGAGGCAGTGGAGAATCTTGTTTCCTCTCGAATTGCTCAGGCTTAACTGTGGATGCTAAATCACCCCTAATGGAAACGGATGTCCCTCAGCTCGTTAGGATAATTTGTAAAGGTATATTCTTGTCTTTGGAGAGTACTGGAGGCTTGCAGAGGGTGTCATTTTCCACAAAGAAGTTACTCACAGATTTCATTATGCAGCAGCTTTGTTTCAGCTTCATTGTGTTGTGTTATCAATTGAAGATTAAGAAATTCAAGGACCAGAAATGCTTTCTTCAGATTTTTCAAAAAAAAATTATCTGTGTGCTCTTTCTGAAAGTATAATTTAAACTCTCTCATTTTTCACCTTGAAAAATAGTCATGTAAGTAAAATTGGAATAAGGGCAGAGAATAAATTAGGTAAAATAAAGGGGATTGTGGATGAATTTTTATCAATAATAACTCTAATCTTGAATTTTGAAATATCACCTAATAGCCCTTTGCTTTTACACTGAAAACTTTCAACAAACAAGAAATTCAAATGCTGTTAATTTTAAGGTCAAAATTTCTGTTGTGTAGTCAGAATAGAAACTACGAAGTTAAACCACTAAAAATGAGCAGGATTCAATCCTACTAATACCAAAGTACAATATGATTCAACCTTGAGAAGTTAACATTCTTTTTTGCTTCACAACATAGACTGGTAATTTTGTTCATTTCCTTTGTATATTTTCATTACTCCATATAATATTTGATAGGGATGATGCATTCATAGCTGCCCCTAGGACTACAAATAGCCAGAATTAGGAAGAAAACACAACTAACGTTCTTTTATTGCAGTTACTTGCTTTGGGCTTTTTCTAAGGTTCTCTTAAGAACCATTCAACCATTTGCATCTTCAGAATCATCTTGTTGGTGAAAGCATGCTAGAACACATTCCTAAAGGCATAGCTACTCAGTATGTCAAGGAAAACACATCTGGTGTGGTCTGTGCAGAGACCCAGGAGCTCAAAACGATTCCTCTTGGGCAAGCTTTACCTGGCATTGCAGAGTAGCTCCCTGATACAAAGTAAAATTGAGCTGGGAAAAAAGACACCAAGGGGATGCAATATATCTGTATTATCATTCCAAGTCGCTGTTGTCGGACCACCGTCTCCTTCGTGCAAAATTCTACCTCACAGAGCGAGGAGAAAGGGCTGCAAAGTTCAAAAAGAGAACTCCCAGAATGACCACCAACTGGGAACTCTTTGGTACTATTGCGGCAACATGGGAAGATGCCATTGTTGACAACATTGACGAGGAATACAATCGACTGGTTCAGCACCTCCATGAATGTGTGAGGAACGCCAAGAGAGAGATAGCCACAAAAAGTCGCCTATCTTCGAAAACTCTTGAGCTAATTCGCCAGCATGGTTTGGCGCATGCCTCAGGCAACCGCAAGCTAACGTCCGAGCTTGCAAAGCAGTGCAGAGATGCGATCAAGGAAGACCTCAAAGAGAGAAGAGCAGAAGTACTGGTAGATGCGGCAGAAGCCGGGAAAAGTATTCGTAAGGCCCGCCTGTCCTTCGCCAACTATAAGACCAAGATGACTGCCCTCCGACATCCTGATGGATCCATCACATCCTCCAGAACGGCAATGGAGAAGATTATACATGACTTCTACTCAAATCTCTTCGATAGCCATGTCCACTTGCCAACATACCAAATTCCACAGGATGGGTATGTTGTTCCCAAGTTCTCCCCTCCGAAATCCGACACGCCATTTCGTCGGTAAAGAAACAAACAGCACCCGGCCCAGACAAGGTCAGACCTGAACACCTGAAGAACCTGCCGTCAGTACTCATCAATACACTGGCTCGGCTCTTCACTCGCTACCTGTCTGGATGCAAGGTTCCGTCCCAATGGAAAACCAGCAGGACCGTACTACTGTTCAAGAAGGGAGACATCCATGACATTGGCAACTATCGCCCAATCTGCCTATTGTCTGTCATCTACAAGTTGTTCACTCGAGTCATCCTGAATAGGATTGGCAGAACATTAGATGAAGGACAACCATGCGAGCAAGCAGGGTTCCGCAAAGGATTCAGCACCATCGACCATATCCACACGATAACCAAGCTCATTGAGGTTTCTCGGGAGTTCAAGATGCCGCTCTGCTTAACGTTCATTGATTTAAAGAAGGCCTTTGATTCTGTTGAGACGGAAGCGGTCATTGAAACCCTAGCCAATCAGGGCATTCAAGCCCAATACATCAGGATCCTCCGTGAGCTCTATTGCAGATTCACTACCAGGATCTCACCATTCTACAAAGAAGTGATCGTTGATGTCAAGAGAGGGGTGCGGCAGGGTGATACCATTTCACCGAAACTCTTCAGTGCCACCCTCGAGAACATCATGCGACGACTGGAATGGGAAGGAATGGGAGTGAAGATAGATGGTCGGCAATTACACCACCTCCGCTTTGCTGATGACATTGTTTTAATAACACCAAACATCAGCCAAGCGGCACAAATGCTGGCCGACTTTGACCGTGAGTGTGGAAAGGTAGGACTACAGCTGAATCTTTCGAAGGCAATGTTTATGAGAAACAGCCTTGTTCCTGACGCCCCATTCGCTCTCAATGGAACGACCATCTCCGAATGCAACAGCTATGTGTACCTAGGTCGAGAGGTCAACATGACAAATGACCTGGCACCCGAGCTGCGCAGGAGGAAGAGAGCGGCTTGGAACGCCTTCAAGAACGTTGAAGAAATAGTTAAGAGGACGAAGAACCTCCGGCTCCGGGCACATCTCTTTGATTCCACTGTTCTTCCTGCATTAACATATGCCTCAGAGACCTGGGCCCTACGCAAACAAGATGAGAATGCCAATCAGGTCTCCCAAAGAAGAATAGAAAGAGCTATGCTTGGAATATCACGTTTCACTCAAATGAGAGAACGAATCCGGAGTTCTGACATCCGTCGACGATCAAGGATCAGTGACGCTGTCTCATTTGCCAAGGTGTCGAAAATCAGGTGGGCTGGTCACGTAATGAGATTTAAAGATGACCGCTGGACTAGAGCTGTTACTGATTGGATTCCACGGGATGTCAAGAGACCGTGTGGCCGCCCACCTACCAGATGGTCAGACTTCTTCGTCAAGATCATGAACGATCAGTTTGAGGCCCTTCATGTTCCCGGAGTGAACAGATGCCATTGGGCTACACTAGCACGCGACAGGGACAAATGGAGACGTTACTGGCACCCGCTCGAGCAAATCGATGACTAACGGGAAGTTAAGTGATTAAGTGATTAAGTGATCATTCCAAGTAAAAATAGTATCAATATGTCTGGAAGTATCTAAAGTGCTGGAGTCTCTGTCACATCACAAATTCTAGCTTTGCCAGGCCATAGTTTTCTATAAAAGGTGGTGAGCAAAACCTAACAGTACAAGTGGGTGTGTGACTCAGTCATAGTGTGCAAGGCTTGCAATTGCGAACTTCTGGGTTCAGGACACAACACAGAATCCTGTGCACGTCCCAGGTGCATGAACAAAGTGTTTAGGTTTTTTCTTTGAGGTAAAAAAAACTGCCTCTAATTTGAAAGGGGACAGTTAGGTACCATCTTAGCTCTCCACATGTTAGTTTCCATTCAAGGTTCAGTTCCTTTTATTGAGATCAAGGGAAGCAAACAGGGGGTAGTGAGGGAATAAAGAAGGTCACTTTGTGGTTGTATGTGTATATCTTTTAATTCTATAGAACGAATTTCAAAATTAGGTGCCATAAAATAACATTTTATTATGAATATTCATGCCTCACTTTCTTTATAAACTTTGGAACCAAACAAGGGTAAAAGAATTGGAAAAGAGGGCAGAGACATAGTATAAGAGTTAAAGTACATGTATTGCCATGTGGCCAATCCCAGTTCTAGCCCCAAAACACATGGTCCCTTAAGCACCACTGGGTGTAGAGGACAATCAGTACTACATTCTAAGGCTCTTTCATTGAACTACCTACCCCCAAGGCTCCTGAGCACTGTTCAGAATTTAGTATCTCATGAAAATGGGAGAATATCAGACATACATAATAACAATGTTCCCTTTCCAGAGCTCTTTCCTACAAAAAATTCCAGGCGCCTTATAAATTATATATACAAGAATCACTTAATCTCCTCCTAAAAGGCTGCTGCTATTAAAAGGAAAGTGTGGGTATTGTAGTGCAGCAGGAAAGAGAAGGCTTCCATGTCCATGGGCAATTGCTGGAAGAGTTTTAGGGAAGCAAAGAATAATTCCCTACTAGTGGCGCTAAAAGCTTCAAACAATCCCTTTAAAAAATAGTCAAGGGAGCTTTTTATCACCAGAAGTAGTCAACTCTTTGTTTTGGATTTCATCCAATCAAAGTGGAAACATCAGCCATAAAACAGCACGCCAAATCATCAGGGGTTATGAAGTCAGCTTGACTTCATTAGCAGTAGTCTCTTTGCCAAAGATGAAGGCAGGAGAGACAAATGGAAAAGACCAGAAGGCAAGCAAAAAGTGTTACTCTTGAACTGGATCAGAATAAAACTAGTAACATGTACAATGGACTACATTTTGCACACTTTTGTTCTGTGTCCAGGTCTTAGTTGAAAACCAAGATCTGAAAACTTTAAACTTCAATTCAAGTATCCTACCACAGAGAACAATAGGAATCCTTCCCTAGTTGTGCTGTTGTGCCAGTCTTTGAGACCATGACCCTGATGTTACTGTCTTCTATGAAGCCTGTGATTGTGAGCAAGCAGAGATATCCAAGCAGAGATATTCATTCCAATCCCCAAGCACTCTTCATGCTGCTAATACTGCACAAATAATTCTTTGGGAGAACGATTTGATCCTCCCCCCCACTAAAGGATTTTCTCTTTATGGAAAGAGATGGTGTCAAATCATAGTTCACCTATTAGCAAAATGTCTAGACAAAGCAGGAGCTCAATATTTTATTAATGAACTGCAGAATCCAATTCACCATCAATTCTAACCAAAACAGTGACAACACTTCTAACTTCCCTATTACCATTCTTGCCTTCCACTCATCTATTCTGAATGTAGTGTCAGCTTCTGAAACCGGAAGTTACTAATGAACGCTAGCCTATTGTATCTTCCTCTTCCACTGACCCTTCACCATCAGGCGATTCAGAACCTCTCACTGGCTTCCCCTGCTCTGAGAATACAGACCCAACACCTTCCTACATTCTTGGCCAAAAACCATGCATAACTTTACAGACTAGGATTTCTTCCTTCAACATCTTGGGATTTTTGCTTCTCTTGTCTTCTGGCTCGCTATATTCCAGTTTTGTTATCTCCCTCCATTCCTCTTTAAACACTTTCTACTCTAACTTTTCCCAAATCATAAAGTAAATTAATCCATCCAGTATTCTTTATACTCATAACCATTCTTTATATATCAGGTTCAATGTCACACCTCTTCAGAAACCATTCTTCCCCAACTCCCTTCTCATGGCTACCAACTACATTGGATAGAGTCTATCATTTTTTATCTTGTGCCTTCAAATAACCTCCCCAAATAAAATGTAAATTTCATTAGACTGGGTAAAGTGTATCATGCTCCACTATATTTTCATTTAAAACTATGCCAAATATATACTTAAACACTCAGCAACTAAGTGTTTAGTGAATAGATAACACAACTTAAATTCTAACCCTGAAGTACAGTGTCTTACAATTCCACTTAATTGAGAATATTCAAGGTATGTCAAATGGCAACTATTTTATAGCCAGTGAGAAAGGGAAAAAATAGATATTTTTAAAACAAGAAATGTTATAAAAGTGATGCATCTCTTCTGTCCCATCTACATTGGGCAGAAATAGTAGAATTTACTTCATGTTAATATAAGATACCATACTTTCTTTTTCTACTTATGGAATTTTGTTTTTTCTGTTTGTTCATCTTGTAACTTTTAATTTATTTAATTTTTATAAATCTGTTTACAATAATTCATTATATTTAATATCCAAACAGCAATCCCACCACCATTGCACCTTCCCACCACAATATTTAGAATGTTTCCACCCCAAATCCCAAACGACACCCCACAAAGCAGAAGCAAAACAATTAATTTTCTATTGCTCATCATGAATAATCTGCTAAAAATGGTCCAAAAAATTTCCTTAAAGGAAAATACGTGAAGATTGTTGTGTTTCATCCTGAATCCATCCTGAATCAAGTCCTTGTATAAATGATTACTAACATGTTTCTTAAATGAATCAAATGTTGTGTGCTATTCTTGGTACATCAGTGAAGTAGAGTATGAGAGATCACTCCAGGAATTCTAAAATATAGAATACAATTACAGAGCAGATACATTCATGGACGAGGCCTATGTTGCTCTCTTCTGGAAGTTTTATTTCTGAGTCTCTGGATCATGGCCGTTGATGAGATTATATGGTGTCAGGGGCAGTCTGTGGGTGTGACTGCCAAGCTACTGGTAAACTTGGGAGATAAAACAGGGAGGCCCATTCCTGCTCCAAATGAGCTTGGTGATTTCAGTCATGGATTCCGCATACCTGGGCTTTTCTGCAGATTCACTCATGGGTGAGGCTCGTTTGAGCTTATGGAGAGCAGGAGTGAGAATGGTGGTGATTACTTATGGACTTTTGAATGGGCATTTGCATTCATATTGACCATTATGTTATCTTTCAGTGGAGGTTAAAAGTGCTCACTTAGATACTTATTTGGATTCTTTTGGGCATAAATACATTAAGTGGAACTTCTGAAATATGTGGAACTAACTCTGTCTGTAGTTTTCTGAACCACCACATTTTCTCCATGACAGGGGAACCATTTTACATTACCACCAATAGTGTGTAAACATTTTGATTTATCCATAAGCCATTCACAAAGTACAAATACTTCACGATTGCTCTTATGAGTAATTATTACTTTATTTAGGTGTAGCACTGTAGCATGTCCTCCCATTGTTCATCGATTTGCTCAAACAGGACCAGTAATGTATCCATTGTGAGACTTGTTACTGTGTTTGACATATTGAATATGTCATGGGTAGTTTGCCAAGCTTTGGCGTGTGAGCAAGATACTCTCAGTAGCTTGACAGGCTCTCTAAGAGGAGCGGAGGAATCGAACCCAGGTCACCCGGGTCGGTCATGTGCAAGGAAAATGCCCTACCCGCTGTGCTATCACTCCAGCCCTATTTGTGTAAAAAAATCAAATGTACTGAAATAGGAAACAGAATGATTATTATCAGGGGTGAGGTAAGACATGAAAAGTTACTGCTCACTGCAGGAAGCTGCAGTTCTATCACAGAGATAAGATCCTGAGACCTGCTGTGAAACATTCTGCCCATAGTTAAAAAATAATATATCAGGTTTGACAAAATTTGGTATAAAGGTAGATTTCATGATAAATGTAGATTCATGATAACACACACGACTATAAAAGAGGATACCACAAATCATTTTGAGGTGATGGTTATATTTATTACCTTGATTGTGATTGTAATACAAGTACATATGTTTAAATTTACCAGATTGAGTGCATTCATTTATGTGGTGGTTTCATATATCAATTAAATCTCACTAATGAAGAATCAGGGAGCTACAGTCACAGTACAGTGGGTAGGGCATATGCCTTGTTACCAACCTAGGTTCAACCCCCAGCATTCCATATTGTCCTCTGAACATCAGGAAAATTCCTGTGTGCAGAGTCAGGAGTGAACCCTAAGCACTACTTGGTGTGGACCAAAAATAAAACAAACAAACAAAAATTTAAGCAGGATAAACTAAAACAAAAATTTAAGCAGGATAAACTAAACTTCTTTTAAGAATGTTATTTGTTCATGTAAACAAATTACTATAATTTGTTGTGTACAACTCACTACAGTTCTATTTACCTAGTCATTTGGCTGGCTAACTCAGCATAGGTATCATCTCCTTCAAGGAGACTCTTTACGGGTGTCAGAATGCCTCCTAACTGGTGTAAGGAAATTTTTATGTACTTAGTTAACACCCTATATATTCCTCTGAGAGCAGTGAAGCATCAGAAGATGTTGGTGGAAGGCAGTGTTAGGCACAGATTGTGAAAGTCTTTACATACTTCATACAAAAACTATTTAAAATTCATTTGGTGTACAACAAGGAACTAACTGAAATAATACAATTTTCAGTTTAGAAAATTACTGTGATAAATGTATATGTAGAGTAGATTCAAGGCAAGGAAGACTAGAAAGTAAGAAATTGTTCAACGCATCAAAAACAAAGATGAGCTGATTTAAGACAGTGCCAAAAATAATAGAAAGATAAGTGTGAATTTAGGACATTATATACAATTCTACAACACCAAGGGAGCTCTTAATAGGAATAAGTCAAAATATATATTTAGAAAATCAACTGGATTTGTTGCTAAGTATAAATGGTTCTAGTTATTAGAGGATTATTCAAGAAAGAGGGTTAAGTTGGATGTCATGCAATCAGACCCAAGAGGTAACTATAGATTCGTGAAGATGCATACCCAAGGAGACATGGTGCTTATATGGTCCGCTGACGTGACTGTTAACAGACCTTTCTACCACTGTGAACATAACATAGATAATGACTTGTATATAAATCAGAATATCCTACAGAGAGGAGCAACATAAAATTAATTGTCATTCTAACGGGGAAAAAAGTCCCTTAATCATTAATAAATAGGAGATATAATAGATACTGACTTAATTTGATACGTGTTACCAAACCATAACCTTAAGTGACAAAATTCTGTTTCTAAGACTTGGTTATCACCTGGATGTATCACACACACACACACACACACACAGTCTTATTGACACACAAACATAAAATGCTGGGGTTCATGGAAATGTATTGCACATTAAGTTGCTAATTTTTCTAAATGTCATTTTGACACCAAGGGCTCAATGATGAAGATGAGAAATGAGTCAGCATGCTCCTGTTGCTTAAATGGATCCTCTTACATTTTCATAAAGCATTTTTATACATTTTTGTATCTTCCTAAGGTAAGGTAAGGTAAGGTAAAGGCCCTCCCATTGATCGTCGATTTGCTCGAGCGGGCCCAATAACGTCTCCATTGGAGACTTTGTTGTTACTGTGTCTGGCATATCGAATACTCTCGGTAGCTTGCCGGGCTCTCCGAGAGGGGCGGAGGAATCGAACTCAGGTCAGCCATGTTGGCCGCTTGTAAGGCGAACACACTACCCGCTGTGCTATCGCTCCAGCCCCTAGATATAATAATTAAGTTCAGCAATTTATAACATAGGTCATTATTATGACTGAGTTGAACTTACCGAGAGGGTGGAGGGGAAGCATAGAATAGGATTCTGGAATTAGAATTTACTATAAAAAGAATATCTATAAAAATTGGCCTGGGGCTATATTACAGGGGCTAGGGTACTTGCCTTATATATAACGGACCCATGTTTGATCTCCAGCACACCCCATATGGTCCCTGAGCATCATTAGGAGTAAACCTAAAGTGCAGAGCCAGGACTAAGGCCTGAGCATTTCTGGGTGTGCCCCCCAAAAAACAGAAATTTACTATAAAACCAAGAAATCATTCATTAACATTTTCCTTAAAATTATAGGAAATGGGACTAGAGATATTGTACAAAGGGTAAAGCTCCTGCCTTTGCATGAGGTTAACCCTGGTTCAACATGTCCTACTAGTGCCACCAGACATGCCACCCTGAACATAGAGCCAGGAGTAATCTCTGAGCACCACCATGGATTTCCCATGTTTCCAAATTACAGGAAATATTAATATTATCCCAATTTTGGGCAGAAGCAATAGCACAGTGGGTAGGGCATTTGCCTTGCATGCTGCCGACCATGATTCAATTCCCAGCATCCCATATGGTCCCCTGAGCATCAGCAGGAGTAATTCCTGAGTGCAGAGCCAGGAATAACCCCTGAGCATCGCCAGGTGTGACCCAAAAAGAAACAAACTTAAAAATATTATCCCAATTTTGTATCCCTCAAGATATTTAAGCACAGAAAGTTAGTTAGTGCTAAGGTCACAAAGCTTTCAGCCAATAAATTTGAGCTTGAATACACATGACTCTAGAACCTGTTCTTAACTGTCACTTTTTGAATTACTTCTTCATTTTTTTCTACTTTTATTGAGGCACTGTTTTGTATAATAATGCTGAGTTTCACATGTATAACATTCCAACACTACACCGCACCCACCACCACTATGTCAACTTCCCTCTACCAGTGTCCAAAGTCCCTTCCCATCTATCACCCCACACCTTTAGTTAACTCAGTTCTGTAGACAAACTCAGGTTCTAACTTGTCCCTTAAATCACTCAGACAGCAGACTTCCCTCTTCAAAATTTCCCAAAGTCTCCTTTTGGGTGAAGCTTGAAACTTCAATGATTTGAAAAAAAAATTCCATGACGTAGCCCATCCACACAAAGAAGCAACTCAAAAAGTTAAATGCTGACTTGATGTGCAAATAAATCATTCATGGACATTCCATTAGATCACCCATCATTCCAAAATTCCACCACAGGGAAAGTCTATTACTCTCTCTTCAGCCGGACCATCAGCCTTATTCTGACTTCTGCCCATAGACCATTTTGTTCTAAACACATTGCTTCATAATTTCTACACTGCCCTACCAGCTCTGAAGAATGCATCACCCCTCAAACTTTCATGTCACCAATAAGCCTGGAGCTCCTATTCACATTCCCTGTAGAGGAAACCCAAAGGGGATGGAGAGAGTTGAGTCAGAGGTGGATAACTTAGACAGCCACATAGGACCCCACATTCGGATTAGAAGGGCCCCTTTCTTGCTTGACTTAATGCCCATTATTTTTGAAATTCTTAATAAGATTCTGGTATTTTACTTTTGTTTTTATACTGGGCTCTACATATTCTACTGTCAGTCCAACATTCACATAAGTTCATTTGAGACATCCTTTTCTGGTTTATTTTTACAATGATTGCACTTAATTACACTTGGAGGAGAATAGTATTAAGGAAAGAGGAGTGCTGTGGGAATGGGAGATGTAGATTGCTCTGGGACTTCACAGAGGTATTAGGGAAGGCAGGTTTTCTCTGGCTCTGGTAGATGAACAAAAATCGGATAGTTAGGAGGCTGATTTTTGGGAGAAGCACCCTCAGGGCAGAGTCCAAGCATGAAAAAGGGCAGATTCGCAGAAGGAAGCGAAGGTCATTTTGGAACGGGAGGCAGGTGGAATTGGGAGCAGAGGAGTGGTGTGGTTCTGTGATCTATATTGGGAATTTGACCTTCCTTTCCAACAGCAGTGGGAATTTGCTGTAACCTTTAAATTGGGGGGAGGGAAATGAAAGTGGTGACAGTATCCAATTTTTAATTGATACCAGGTTATACCAAGATCGCAAGTCCATAAACTTCAAATTACCCCTCACTGACATTTACCAGATTTTCAGTTGCTTTTTTAATAGCTCTCCAGCTCCAAATACCACCTTTTAATACTAAGAAGATGATTTCATCTACTATTTATAAGGAGGAATAACGTTTCCCAATTTCATTGCACTATCACGCTCTCTGTCCCTGTCACTGCACAATTCTCACACTTCCGGATGGTTTTGTGTCCACTCTGGCGTGCCTCCTTGAGGTAGTAAGAGAAAGTCATTCTTGTCTCATCTCCTCTGAGACTAATCCTTCCAACTATAATCTTAATCCCACCTTCATTCATCCCTTCTTGGATTCACTCCCCTCCAATGGAACAGAGTAACCAGATTTTCTTCTTTTTCTACTGTTTTAGTCCTTAACTTAATTCTACCACTTGTTTTTCTCAGCTCATACCTACAGCTCTGTTTCAGGAAAGGTTGGAAAAGCAGAAATGAACCCTTCTCTGGGGCTACCACTCCTTTCTTCTGTTACCAGCTCCTAGTCTGTGGTCCATATTTGTAACTGTCAGCATAGTAAAGGAGCAACAAATGGCCAAAGGCGACAGAGCCTAAGGTTTACAGAACTGAGTTTACCATAGTGGGTTGTGGAGGGCAGGGTTGATTAGAGATACAGGGATACTCTGGTGGACGGTGTGATGTTAGAACACTGTATTCAGGAAACCCTGTCATTAACAGTATTGTAGAACACAGTGCCTATAAACAAAAATTTTAAATGTATTTGCATCTTTCTTTGAATACATCATTGAAGACTCGTCAACTTTTATGTAATTTTTATGTGCCTGGTTTTTTGAAACTGAGTAAAGGCATCTTAAAATAACATCTTCATTTCACTCACTGACTTAGTTTATGAAGCTCTGTTGGGATTCATTACCTGAAAATGCTTATTTTCTTTTCCTCCCAAAAGACTGTGTGTGACTAGAAATTTTATGTCAATCATAACCTTCCATATGCCTTGCAAGTAAAGAGGTATAAATAAAGGGTGCAATTTAAAACTGATTTGAAATATTTCTTGCATAGAAATTATATTGTAATTTTTTGCTATATTCATATCCACCTTTCAGCACAGTTACATTTTCTACTAATGAAGTTACATGCAAATCTTTAAAATAAAAAAAAGTTAAACTGTTGATAACAATCATAGTGTGAAAATCATTAAAAACATCTAATATTTAAAAAAGTATTTGTAAAGGTATATGAAATGCACAATGTGTACATTCAAATAAGACATTAATGTAGTGGATAGAGGAGGGAACATTTTTCATGGTTGGAAATCTAGGCAAAAATAAAAGCACAAGTAAGGATCTTTGTCCTATTAGAATCGTTCTCATGTTCAGGCAACAATGGTTTTCCCAACATGCCTCACAGAATTAGCACTGTTTCTCAGACTATCTGCTCTATTCAAAGTCAAGAGTGTGACCAGTGCCTGCCAAAGCCAGGCAGTTTGTGTATAAAGCTTGCCCTTACAGCCAGATGAGAGGGGTGTTGAATAGAAGAGTATTGGGATTTGAAAGTCTATTCGACCTTTTGCCTTTTGGAAATTCTATAATCCTCAAAGTAAGTAAAGAGAGAATCTAATAATCTTGCCTCATAATTAGGGTAATCTTTAACAGAGCATTGTATCTGATTTCAATAACTAGATGGCAATTGGATGATTATGGTGCCCAGTAAAAACATACCATTAAGCATTAAGGAAAAAGAAATACAGGTGAACAATAATCACACTGTATTTTACATGAAGCTGTAACCTGACACATAATAATTACCATGTGTTATAATCTCCAGAATATAAATAACAGTGTTAAAGTCCATTTGAGTGAAAATTTAAAAAAAAATAAAAAGAAAACAAAATCTCAGTCTGGACCTTATGCCAGTTTAAGAAAAAAAGAGCACAAACTAATGTCGAAAGGAAAATAGCCTATCCAAAGTGATTCCTACAACCAAGTCAAAGTCTTTGTCTCTTTCGTTGCGCATCTGTTGCAGATGCCCTAGTTAAGTCATCAGCAGGGCGTGCGTGGACATGCAGTTCGGTCATATTCTTTCTGCTTCCTATCTCTCTACTCTTGGGCGCACTGACCACCACATCGCTATAAGTCTTTTCATGAAATAAAAACCTGTACAGGGGCTGGAGCGATAGCACAGCGGGTAGGACGTTTGCCTTATACGCGGCAGACCCGGGTTCAATTCCCAGCATCCCACATGATCCCCCAAGCACCATCAGGAGTAATTCCTGAGTTCATGAGCCAGGAGAAACCCCTGTGCGACGCCCGATGTGACCCAAAAAGAAAAAAAAACTGTCCAGAGAGAAAGAGTAGGGGTTTAGATGCTTACCTTGTCCATAGCCATTCCTGATTAGATCCCTAACACTGTTTATGGTGCCCTGAGCACCATCAGGAGTGACCCCTATGCTCAGAAGCAGTTTTCCCTAAACACCAGTGGGTGTATAAAAAATTAACAAAAATAAAACAAAATAAAATTCCAATGATATCACTGCCCACCCCAGAAATCCACTAATGACTCACCACCATTTATGAAGTCCAGATTCCATTGCATGGGTATCAAAGCCTCCTTCTCACTAGGAAACCCTCACTAACTCTTCACTCACTCTTCTAGCCCTAGAGCTCCCATGTTCAACATTCCAGTACCGGCAAATGGTCCCCAGGTTTCCCCCATGGGTTTTCTTTGAACCCAGAGTCACACTTATCTAGAAGTAAGAAGTTTGGAGCCTAAGGGTCTAACTTCTCACTCAGTTAATCTTCTTCTTTGCTATGAAAACTAGGAGTAGTTGCTTCTTTAGACCCAATATTCTTTACTTTTAATTGAATCACTGTGAATTACAAAATCACCAAGACATTTTTGACTAAGTTTCAGGCATATATTGTTCCAACACTAATCCCTTCACCAGTGCCCACTACTCTCCACCTGTGTCTCCAGTTCCTTTCCACCCGTCTCCTCTCCCCAGCCCACCTCTGGCCGATATTCTCATCTATAAAATGGGAACTATAATAAAAAACCAACCAAGTAGCTTTTCTGAAAGCCTTAATTGACTTATCACAGGACCAGCGCTAATAACAGTGGTATATTATACACTGTAACTTCTATGCATGTAACACACCACATAGACGTATTCGTCTTAATTATTGGCACTGACCTTTGCTCTTCTATCTCTACTTCACAAATTTGTAGTGATTTTAGTGACTGTAGTCAAATTATATTTTCCTCAAATCCTCATCTTTCTTACTTTATCACCTTTAGGCAAAATAGACACTTCGTTTACTCTTCTCCCATGATAGCAAAGAAACTATGATGATAAAATATAATAATATTGGATCTCACATCATACCTATGACACCCAGCAGATACTAACTACAAGTCAGTAAGGTGGATATCATGATTAGCCTTATACAGTCAAGGAAACTTTGAGCCAGAGATGCAAAGTTACCTGTATAAGAATGAGAACTGAAATTCAACCCCTAATGATCCGAGACTGTTGTCTTTTTTTCATATCACATTGTTACCCAAGTGTGATGTTTATCCAATGCTTATATTGATGCTTCTCTCTCCGGGACTGGGAGCTCTATCTTAGTTTTCTCTCAATCAACATCTGCTTGCACAAGTTGCATCACATTACCTATAGTCAGTAAGTGGAGGTGATATTTTGAAACCATGCTCAAAAAGAGTATTGTCCAAAGAGCTGTGAACCAATACACAACTCGAAATTTTCTAGTTACCTCATAAAAATAGATGAGGTGCAATGGGAGCCATGAATTTGGTTGCAGAGGTGCTCACGGGACGCTATGGGATACTAGGGATTGAACTGGGGTCCATTACACTCAAGTCAAGAGCCTTAAGCCCTGTTATCTCTCTGGCCCCCTACAATATATTTTAAGGTAAAATTAATCATAGTTTTTTATTTGAGTAATATACATGAAAAATTAAAATTTGCTACCTCTCGAACTGCCTGCTGTCTACAAGTTGTTCCCTCAAGTCATCCTGAATAGAATAGGCAGAACACTAGATGAAGGACAACCATGCAAGCAAGCTGGATTCCGAAAATGATTCAGCATGATTGACCATATCCACATGGTAACCAAGCTCACTGAGGTTTCACGAGAGTTCAAGATGCTGCTCTGTATAAGTTTCATTGATTTAAAGAAGGCCTTTGGTCATCAAAGCCCTAGCCAAATAGGGCATTCAAACTCAGAACATCAGGATCCTCCATGAGCTGTCTTATGGATTCACCATTCTACAAGGAAGTGATCATCAATGTAAAGAGAGACTTTTGACAGGGTGTTACCATTTCACTGAAATTCTTCAGTGCCATCCTTGAGAATATCATGTGATGACTGGAATGGGAAGGAATGGGAGTGAAGATAGACGGTTGTCAACTATACCACCTCTGCTTCACTGATGACATTGTTCTAATAACACCAAAAATTAGCCAAGCGGCACAAATGCTGGCTGACTTTGACCATGAGTGTGGAAAGTTCAGACTGGAGCTAAATCTTACCATGACAATGTTCATGAAAAACAAACTAGTCCCTGATATTCCATTTGCTCTCAATAAAATGAACATCTCCAAATGCAGCAGCTATGTGTTCCTGGTCGAGAACTCAACGAGAAGAATGGAAGAATGACTTGGCACTAGAACTGCGCAGGAGGAAGAGAATGGTGAGGAACACCTTTAATAGTATCAAAGAAGTTGTTAAGAGGACAAAGAACCTCTGGCTCTATGCACATATTTTCGACTCCACCATTCTTCCTGCACTAACATATGCCTCAGAGACCTCGGCCCCACGGAAACAGGACAAGAATGCTATTCGGGTCTCCGAAAGAGGAATAGAAAGACCTATGCTTGGAATATCACTTTTCACCCATAAGAGAAGGAGTCCAGAGTTCCAACCTCTATCGTCGATCGAGAATCAAGAACACTGTCTTGTTTGCCAAGACATCGAAAATCAGATGGGTCGGACACATAATGCGATTCAGAGATGACCGCTGGACTAGAGCTGTTACCGACTGGATTCCATGGGATGTCAAAAGAATGAGTGGCTGCCCATTTATGAGATGGTCAGACTTCTTCGTCAAAACCCTGTACAAACAATTTGAGGCTCTTCATGTTTCTGGAGTGAGCAGATGCCATTGGGCTACACTAGCACACAACAGGGACGAATGGAAATGTTACTGGTGCCTGCTCAAGCAAATCGTGATCATTGGGATGACAAGTGACAAGTGATACAAGTGATCATGTAAATCAACATAGGCAATTTTTTTAAATGTTTAGTATCTTTTGGGATGGGGTCACATCTGGGAGTTCTCAACACTTATTCTTGGCTCTGTGCTCAGTTTTCATTCCTGGCACACTCAGGGAACAATGTGGGGTGCTGAGGACCAAATCCAAGTGTGCTTCATCCCAGTCAAGCTCCCTACCCCCTGCGCAATTTCTCCAGCCCCAAACTCTATCTTTATTTCTATAAACAATTCACTTCAAAATGATGCAGCTTGGATGCTCTTTAACCATTGTGTTAAGTGTCTAGTGAACAGGATAGGCAGAAGAATATAAATCTAAACAAAAAATTAAACTCATAGGGGTCAGTGCAATAGTACAGCAGGTAGGTTGCTTTGCAGGCACCAGGTTCAATCGGTCACCTGAACAATGGACAAATGTGATCCGTGAGCACAGAACCATGAGTAAATCCTGAACGCTGCCAGGTTTGGCACTGAAACTAATCTAAATAATTGCATCATCTACTCTGCTGAGTGGAGGTCAAGTCAAACACAGTTTGAATATCAAGTGGGTCCCTCATCTATGTTCAGAAAGTAATTTTCCTCTCCCTGGTAAGGGCTTTTCACAATCCCTTGAGATTTGTGGTTAATTTAGTTTATCACTGCCTTAGACAAAAGTCCATGTGAGACTTGAGAAAAGCTCTTTTTAATCCCAGCGTCAATTTATTGGGGTTCACCTGCACCATGCATGAGCTCCCACTGCCTACCAGAAATTGTGAGTGAAGCTGAACAAAGCCCATGTAACTGTATTACATTAAGTCTTGTGTTGGAACTCTTTGCCTACAGAACATCCTCATACAAAAGATTCTGTGTTTTGTATACAATCTCACACACAAAATTCCATGTGTTGGTCATTATGCATGATCAAGCGCCTGGAAGGATGCCCCTGATGCACTGTCTAGCAACTCAATAGATGAAGGGGGTGAAGGCAAAAAAAGTTCCCCTTGGATTTAGAGTCCAACTGGTGAGTTTAGGCGGCTTGGTCACCAAATTCTTTAAGGCTGAAACAGAAATGTAACTGGAAAGACTTATGTAGAAAAAGAGGATGAAAGAAAAAAAATTTAGGCAGAAGCACTAAGGGAAAAAACCCTCAGAGGCAGAACTTATTTAATAAATACTTGGTAGTGCTTGTTGATAGGGCATTTCAAATGTCTGTCACTTATGTTCAGTGCCCGCCCATAGAGGGAACCTGGCTGGGTGAGTTGTAGAAGAACAGAGACTGAGAGTGCCTATATTTCCCGGGTCGGGCGCATAGGTTTATGCTGTATTTTGTGGCAACTATCTGCTAACTCTATGCTTTACACTCTGTATGTGGCATCAAATTATACTGGTTTTTGATGGGCTGATCATGTGTCGTGCACTCACCAGAGGCAAAAAGGGAAACAGAGTAATTTTGATTTGATACACCAATATCATCTATCCGGTATTTTGCAGCTTGGGGGAAAAGTTTAACATATTCAAACACGACATTATATCTTACTAGACATCAAATAACTGTACAAGAAATACACAAGCAACATTTGCCTAGAAATTCTCACATCGCTGCCTTCCAGGGGCTTATGTCACTCCTGCAAGGAACCATACTTTAAGACATTTTACTTAGAAAGATTTTAGAGACCTTCTTGTAATAAACAATGTATAGGCTTTTATTTCCTTTCAAAAAGCTTTTGGATTATTGTATGGTCTCAATCGAAAATGTTTTGTTGGTCTCATCCTTCTTCTCTTCTTATCCCCAATGATTGCTCCAGAAAGGGCAAGATAAAATCACTAGCCTCAAAAAATTACCTGCTTTGTTTCAGTTCAATATGTCAGATACTTGGTTTGCACCTATGTACCTGGTTCTCTGATGTTATGGCAACAGAGTAAACAAGATAAATCATCTTAAATCCTACAGATACATAGAAAAAATAGGTCTTAAATCCTACAAATACTAGAGAAAACACCATTATACTTTAAGACAAAAACTGTGCCCCAAATAGAAACAAATGTTATGAACACATATCTGTACACCATAAGCTACAACAATCCTGGTAGTGAGGGCAGAGACATTTGTTTGTCTTGCATGCAGCCAACCTGGATTCCAATTCTCCATCTCTCAAAGAGCCCCCCCCCCCCCAGCTACCGAGAGAATCCCGCCCACACAGCGGAGCCTGGGAAGCTCACTGTAGCATATTCGATATGCCAAAAATAGTAACAAGTTTTACAATGGAGACATTACTGGTGCCCACTCGAGAAAATTGATGAATGGGAGGACAGTGCTACAAATCAGTGAACAACGGGAGGACTGTGCTACAGTTCTACAGTGCTACAAAGGATTGTTATGTAAACATTCAGCTAAATAAAATAATGTAAGAATTAAACAATATCTAAGTAAAGAAAGGATTACTGAATTTACTTGCACAAGTTAGGAAAAGTTTCAGGGAGTCGTGATGTTCAGAGTAAGAGTTAAAGAGCAGGTATGTTCTTTAAGAGACAATGTGACAAGGTCACAATCACGGAGGGAATAAGTGTAACAGATGAGAGACATAAAAGATCAGGGAGAGAGCTACTGTGCCCTGCATCTCAAGAGCGCTCATTAAGTCTTTTTTGGCAGTGGGATTTGGGAGTCATCTGTTGCATATAATTCCAACACCTTTACTCAGAGTTTATTATGCATCACCACCTTACAAAGTGATAGAAGTACAATGATCCATAAGACGGTTTCTCTTCCCCAAGAATTTCAAATTAGGAGTCTAGGAGAATAGAATGAGTGTTGAGGTACAGGATTTGCAAGCATCTGACCTTGGTTTGATCACCAGCCCCACATGCCAAGTGCAATCTCAGAGGCACTGTTTTTTGTGATCACTGGTGCACGACAAAGAATGCAATTTCATACACACCACAACCAAAGTCTGCAACAACAACAACAACAACAACAACAGGGAAAGAATTGGGAAAACTATTAAATTTTTTTTAATGTTGAGTAAGGAGTCAGAGAGACAGCACAGGGTTTAAGGTGCTTGCCTGGTATGTGGCTAATCTGGGTTTGGTCCCCAGAACCCCGTATGGTCCCTTGAGTCCATCAGGAGTGGGCCTGAGCAGAAAGCTAGGAGTAAGACCTCGGAACAACCTGGTTGGGCCAAAAAATTAAAACAAAATGTTTTTAAGTAAGTCTAAGCTTTATGGGTTTTAAGTATGAGAAAAACTTGGGTGAAATATGCTTATTTCAGAGGCAGCATATACAAAGTACACAAACAAACAAAATAGCAAATTTATGGAAAAATAAGGAGTTTAACGGTTCAGCATTGTTTTTGTGTTTTGTTTTGTTTTGGATTTGACGACCATACCCAACAATGCAAAGCATTCTTCCTGGCTCTGTGCTCAGAAGTGATACCGGACTGTTGTCTGGGGACCATATGAGATAATAGGGATCAAACCTGGATCAGCTTCATGCAAGGAAAATGCCTTACCTCCAATCTATATCATGGTCCTCAGAACTGCTTTAGGGATGAGACAATAGACATTTTGGACTGGATATGTGAGCGGTCATACAGAGGAGAACTTTGTAGGACCTGTATAAATGCTATGACTTCTCATGTAAGCTGGGCACCACTAGAAATTGTAAGCAAAAAAGTGACATGATTAAATTTTCTCTACACCAATTTAAAATGGAGAAGGAATTGGAGAGGTTAAGAGAAACTTGCTAGTAGGAGGTTGATGACAAAGCTTGGTGGTGAAAACAGTTTCCTCAAATAAAATGGAATGTGATCTTAGAAGTTAGCAGAAGTTATACACAGTTTCAGAAGGTGAGAACCAACAGGATGTAATCGTCACCTAACTTAGGCAAAGGCAAGGAGGTTAGTGAGGATGGTTACTTGTTTCTAGATGAAATCATCAGATAAAAAGTGGGGACCATAGCTGAGACAGAATGGTGCTTGTTAAGTAGAATGGTGATAGCGTGGGGAAAAGAACAATACTGCTGCCAAGTAAGAATACTAGAAGGAGGAAGCAATCCATTCTCGTTTTTGATGACACCCATATATCATACAAGCTGACTATTTCTCCACATCTACTATTTACTTTGTGTTTATTCTGAAATAAAAGAGCAATCAATCTTGATGTTCACCCAGTTCTCGAGCTTGGCCATTCCTCCCACTTGCAATGGTCATTGACAATATGGGTCAGATTAAAGCAAATCAATCAAGTTTTGTCTGCCAAGTTAATGTCTCTGTAGGAAGTTAATTGACCCTGCATCTGACACAAGCCCGCATGACAGATGAGAAGGGAGGGAAGATGGGAGCTAGCTGGCAGTTCCTGACGCAGACAATGAGAAGATGCCCTCCTTCTATAAATGGATTGTCTGAACAGCAGGAAATCCATGAAGCAAATCTGTGGGGGAGGTCAAGGGGTTAACAGGTGTCTGAGGATAAGGAAAGCAGGGCTTGCAGTTAGAGCTGTCATGGCAACCACAGTGAAATATCAGACTCAGAAGAGGGGCAAAAACCAGAGAGGACATAATTTCTTTCTGCCTTAAGGAAGGGGAGAGGGCCCAAAGGAAGAGGAGAGCAATGCACTGGATCTGCAGTTGTAAGTCTACCCTTGTGTCTGATGTCCTGGACACTTAGCCTAAATGACCTTACTTGTGCTCCTTAATTTATCATTAGAAGGAAGTTTGAAATACTAGATTCACCTCTTATCAACTGGAGAATATGGGATAAATTCTCAAATCTTTTGAAAACTCAGATTCTGGTTTCTCATCAGTATAATGGGTTTACACCAGCCTTGTTTGACAAAACTATTCTGATGAATAAAGGCAACTAACTTGAGTGAAGGGTGTTGGTAGAGTGCAATTTAATCACTTAACTTAACTTCCCATTAGTCGTCGATTTGCTCGAGCGGGCGCCAGTAACGTCTCCATTTGTCCCTGTCGCGTGCTAGTGTAGCCCAATGGCATCTCTTCGCTCCGGGAACATGGAGGGCCTCAAACCGATCGTTCATGACCTTGACAAAGAAGTCTGACCATCTGGTAGGTGGGCGGCCACGCGGTCTCTTGACATCCCGTGGAATCCAATCAGTAACAGCTCTAGTCCAACGGTCATCTTTAAATCTCATTACGTGACCAGCCCATCTGATTTTCGACACCTTGGCATATGAGACAGCGTCCCTGATCCTTGATCGTCCACGGATGTCAGAACTCCGGATTCGTTCTCTCATTTGAGTGAAACGTGATATTCCAAGCATAGCTCTTTCTATTCTTCTTTGGGAGACCTGAATGGCGTTCTCATCTTGTTTGCGTAGGGCCCAGGTCTCTGAGGCATATGTTAATGCAGGAAGAACAGTGGAATCAAAGAGATGTGCCCGGAGCCGGAGGTTCTTCGTCCTCTTAGCTATTTCTTCGACGTTCTTGAAGGCGTTCCAAGCCGCTCTCTTCCTCCTGCGCAGCTCGGGTGCCAGGTCATTTGTCATGTTGACCTCTCGACCTAGGTACACATAGCTGTTGCATTCGGAGATGGTCGTTCCATTGAGAGCGAATGGGGCGTCAGGAACAAGGCTGTTTCTCATAAACATTGTCTTCGTAAGATTCAGCTGTAGTCCTACCTTTCCACACTCACGGTCAAAGTCGGCCAGCATTTGTGCCGCTTGGCTGATGTTTGGTGTTATTAAAACAATGTCATCAGCAAAGCGGAGGTGGTGTAGTTGCCGACCATCTATCTTCACTCCCATTCCTTCCCATTCCAGTCGTCGCATAATGTTCTCGAGGGTGGCACTGAAGAGTTTTGGTGAAATGGTATCACCCTGCCGCACCCCTCTCTTGACATCAACGATCACTTCTTTGTAGAATGGTGAGATCCTGGTAGTGAATCCGCAATACAGCTCACGGAGGATCCTGATGTATTGGGCTTGAATGCCCTGATTGGCTAGGGCTTCAATGACCGCTTCCGTCTCAACAGAATCAAAGGCCTTCTTTAAATCAATGAACGTTAAGCAGAGCGGCATCTTGAACTCCCGAGAAACCTCAATGAGTTTGGTTATCGTGTGGATATGGTCGATGGTGCTGAATCCTTTGCGGAACCCTGCTTGCTCACAAGGTTGTCCTTCATCTAGTGTTCTGCCAATCCTATTCAGGATGACTCGAGTGAACAACTTGTAGATGACAGACAATAGGCAGATCGGGCGATAGTTGCCAATGTCATGGATGTCTCCCTTCTTGAACAGTAGTACGGTCCTGCTGGTTTTCCATTGAGATGGAACCTTGCATTCAGACAGGTAGCGAGTGAAGAGCCGAGCCAGTGTATTGATGAGTACTGACGGCAGGTTCTTCAGGTGTTCAGGTCTGACCTTGTCTGGGCCGGGTGCTTTTACTGACGAAATGGCGTGTCGGATTTCGGAAGGGAGAACGTTGGGAACGACATACCCATCCTGTGGAATTTGGTATGTCGGCAAGTGGACATGGCTATCGAAGAGATTTGAGTAGAAGTCATGGATAATCTTCTCCATTGCCATTCTGGAGGATGTGATGGATCCATCAGGATGTCGGAGGGCAGTAATCTTGGTCTTGTAGTTGGCGAAGGACAGGCGGGCGTTACGAATACTTTTCCCGGCTTCTGCCGCATCTACCAGTACTTCTGCTCTTCTCTCTTTGAGGTCTTCCTTGATCGCATCTCTGCACTGCTTTGCAAGCTCGGACATTAGCTTGCGGTTGCCTGAGGCATGCGCCAAACCACGCTGGCGAATTAGCTCAAGAGTTTTCGAAGATAGGCGACTTTTTGAGCCTGGCAAGCTATCCGCTGTGTATTTGATATGCCAAAACCAGTAACTACAACTGGTCTCATTCACCTGACCCTGAAGGCTTCACCGACATGGCAGCACTGAGAAGGATGAGAAAGGAGAGGCCGACAAAATCTCAAGGCCGACCTAGGCTGCCACAACGAAGGAAGACAAAAATGATCGTCTGTACTTTCAATGCACGTACGCTAGCATCAGATGCATCCATCGAGGACCTGATGGTACAAGCGCGAATGATCAAGTACGACATCATTGGTCTGACCGAGACAAGAAGGCACGAATCTCACCATGCCGTTTTCGACACTGAAGAAGAATTGTTCCTCGGAACATGCGATAAAAGAGGTGTTGGAGGCGTCGGTGTCCTTATCAACACAAACTTGGCCAAGAGCATTGATTCATTCGAATGCCTAACAACCCGAATCGGACGTTTACATTTGAATAGATGTGGCTCACTGCCTGCAGTTTCTATCTTCCTTGTCTACGCACCAACATCTCATTATGATGAAAGAGAAATCGAGAAGTTCTACATGGAGCTAGAGAAATTCTATAAAGAAGACCACACCTTCTACAAGATCATTGTGGGTGATTTTAATGCCAAGATAGGACCGAGAAGATCAGCTGAAGAACTTCACATCGGAACCCATGGCCTAGAATGGAACGAACAGGGTGAGAGACTGTCTGAGTTCATCGTGTCGACCAAGACCATTCATGGTAACTCACAGTTCCAGAAGGCAGAATCTAAACGATGGACATGGGAGTCTCCCGGTGGACGATTCCACAACGAAATAGACCACATCATATTCAATCGACGGTTTTGCCTGACTGATGTCGCTGTTGTCCCAAAATTTCGAACAGGATCGGACCACCGTCTTCTTCGTGCAAAATTCTACTTCACAGAGCGGGGAGAAAGGGCTGCAAAGTTCAAAAAGAGAACTCCCAGAACGACCACCAACTGGGAACTCTTTGGTACTATTGCGGCAACATGGGAAGATGCCATTGTTGACAACATTGACGAGGAATACGATCGACTGGTTCAGCACCTCCATGAATGTGCGAGGAACGCCAAGAGAGAGATAGCCACAAAAAGAGTGCAATTTACTACATATATTTTGGAATCTCAAATGAGATATCGAAGGAGAAATGTTCTCATCTCAACTCTACTATACCCTATAGTTGAGCTGTATCAAATCTTTAATTGTTCTGGACTTCAAGACATAATTGAGACAGGGTGATATCTCTATTGTCATATTTCATGCTGTTGAAATATTGGTTTGGAGTTTTGAGTCTGAATTTTTGAGTCACCAGATAAATTTCCGATACTCTGGAAAGGATGTAGTATTCAGTTGTAAGACCTGAACTCAATTTTAAGTTGCAATATCTTAAATTTTGAAGATTTAACATAATCTTTTGCTTTTCTCTAATGAGGAACTGGATCTCAAATACCTCATATTAAAGTGTCTTGATAGGCACGAACATCTAGTTACAACTAAATTACTTATTGTCATCATAGTTGAGGAGCAATTTGAATCTGTTTCTATATCCCAATAATCTTGCACTAAAATCACTTCTGACTGAACACAAGCCAAAAACATCTGCATTCAAAGGAAGAAAGGAACAAGTATTTACTGAATACCCTGTCATGGGTTTAGACTCTGTGCCCATTACAAAAAACAACAACAACAACAAAATTTGTCTCAAAATACTGAGGCCCTCAAATGTGTAAAAGTCTAGTCTGGATTTGACTGAAGAATGTTGTTCTTCTTCTTCTGTTGATTACTAGCACTAAGTAACAAATATTTTTAAGTGAAAACTACTGGGGATCTCAGTCTATGAAGCTTTAGTCCTGGAACCTAATGCTTTTTCTCCGATTTCTGTCTCTTAATCCTTCATGGCATGCCTGCTTTAGACCTGTCCCCCAGGGCAGGTCTCTGGACTGAGTTCTGTCTATTATATATTTTTTTCTATTTTTGTGTTCTGTGTTTTATTTTAATCTTTTGTAGGTAGGTATATCTTGTAGTGTTTGAGGACTCCTCATATCCCAGTATGGTGTCCAGAGGGACTATTTCTCGCAGTTCTCAGAGAATATACAGTACCAGGAACCCCAACGTAGATACATACAAAGCATGCATTCTAGTCCTTTGAGCTCTCTTCCTGACCCTTATTCTGCATTTCAGATGTTTGTTCAAGTCCAGGATGGTCTAAGTAGTACTTAATTTTACACAGTCTATTCCTTCAGAAGAATTCATAATATTCTCACTTCACTAAATAATAAACCGATCACAAAGAAGATAGAGAGGAAGTTCATTAACTTCAATAAAATAATGTTTATTATTATTAACACAGCACAATAATTAGGCAAGTTTGCAAAGAAATACAACACATCACATTATGGTTGGTTATATTCTTAGGATTAGTCTTTCAATGAATATGCATGATTCCTGTTGGGCTAAGTGCTAGAAAGATAAAAACTCTCCTAACCAACATCACCTCTGGTGTATTCCCGAAACACAAAAGCAGATGCCTGAGTTCTGGATCTTTAAGTTGTTGGGAGACCAAAATGTTTAGGAAATAAAACTAAACTTGCAAGAGTTGCATAGATCTGGTTTTAAATCTGATCTCCTCATGGGTAACCAACTCAATTTTGTTTCTACAACTTTTTCCCCAAGATTTCAGGAAACATTTCTATGTTGCTCACCATCTCAGTCCCTGGAAGGATGCTGGTCCATGGAAAGTCAAGCATCCTTGTAACATAAATACCCAAACCACTTGACAATGCCCTGAGTGCTCAATAAATGTATTGAACATTTATGCATTTAACATTGAACATGTACATAGTTAATTTATCTAATGGCAGCAGAAGAACGACCAGGGAGACCATATCTCTCTGTACATATTTCTCCAGAAACAACAAGCAAGACTCAAAATCAGAATTCCTGATATGTTTTTGGCTACACAGAATTATTTTTTATATAAACTCACAGAATCTTAGATCACTGTTTAACAGCAACACCATAAAAAAAAAAGCACACTGCCTATAATGGAATCAAGATGGTCCCTTGCTTATTCTCTAGCAAAAAAAAAAGAAAGAAAGAAAGAAAAATAAAGTCACGATCTACAAGTTGTCACAAATCCATTAGAAACAAGACAGAAGTTGGACTACTGCCAAGAGGCAGAGGCCACCACTCAGATCTCAGATCAAGAAATGACCTTGAGGACTTCTTGGCGAACTTAAGGGTGTTAGGGGCCATTAGTGGACCAGATTCAGTACTCACAGAGGGTTAGCTGAACAGTCTCTGTGGGCTGATTTGTGAGGGATAGAAACTCTCAAACTCCAGAGAACATGAGAACATATGTGGCACTCCAGTTTGATGTGAATTACAAAGAAGAAACATCATAGAAGAAAGTAAAGCATCCTTGGTATAAAGGGAAAGCTGGGAAACAGAAACCATGGGCAGCTAAAAATCTAGGCCATGGAGTTGAAATTCCATTTCATTAATTTTTCTCTTTGGTTATTGAGCTCTCAGTAAATATAAGCTGTGGTCTGGTTAATGTGAATTGTGGTCATTTGAGAAGCATAATCTTTTGAGAGTGCTCACAGGGGTTCATTCCTATTACCTTCCCCACAAAAGAAACCCCATGCCAGGAAGGTTGTAAATTCATTACCCCTAGAAGATTATCCAGGCTAAATGTGTATCTTTCTAAAATCATAATACTTGTTAAATATTTAACACACCAAGTCTTCACTCACAATTCTGTATTTAAGCCACACTTTTTAAATGCACAGAAAATACAATAGCTTTGTTTACTATTTTCTGTAAGGCTTCTGCCTTCGAAAAGCCAGTAGCTCCACCCCAGGCTTTCACTGGAAGCAGTCTCAGAGTTGGGTCTCCAAGAATGAGCCTGGTCCTCCAATTAACTTCCTGGGTCACCAGAGAGCAACCTAAGTTAGCACTATTCCCAGCAGAATCTTGGTGTCTCCTCTTGTCATGTGAATAACTGTTTCTTAGTTTGTTTCCTTAGTTTGGTTTGACTTTGGGGTGATCCACTGCAAAGTGAACTTTATTTCAAAAGACATCCGAGCTTGGCTCCATAAAATCTTTTTCTCTGCGACAAATCTTTGAACTCCCAAGAAGCTAGCTCTAGGCTTATTAGCATGGTGACAGAAGAAAATCAAAATCCAGAGAGTAATGTCAAAGACCTCCTGGGACATGGAATGGTTATATTGTTGATTCCACCACTTCTTTTGAAAATAAATGCAGACACCCAAATGTGGCATGCAAACGAAAGTTTAGAGATGAATATAGGAAGGGAGTCATGTGGATTTGGCAGAGACTCAAAGGCATGGATAAGTGTACTAAAAGAGTACTTTGACAAAAATATCTTGAGGTATGTCCTGGGGGTTCCCAGCATTAAAGACAACAAAAAAGAAATCCAAAACAAAGCAAGACTATAGAGAGGTTAATTAGAAAGATATGGCAACACAGGCAATTGATTAGGAGTGTTAACTTTTTCTGATTGGTTCTAATTAAGAATTGGGTCAAATTCACTTAATCACTTAATCACTTAACTTCCCGTTAGTCATCGATTTGCTCGAGCGGGCGCCAGTAACATCTCCATTTGTCCCTGTCGCGTGCTAGTGTAGCCCAATGGTATCTCTTCGCTCCGGGAACATGGAGGGCCTCAAACCGATCGTTCATGATCTTGACAAAGAAGTCTGACCATCTGGTAGGTGGGCGGCCACGCGGTCTCTTGACATCCCGTGGAATCCAATCAGTAACAGCTCTAGTCCAACGGTCGTCTTTAAATCTCATTACGTGACCAGCCCATCTGATTTTCGACACCTTGGCATATGAGACAGCGTCCCTGATCCTTGATCGTCCACGGATGTCAGAACTCCGGATTCGTTCTCTCATTTGAGTGAAACGTGATATTCCAAGCATAGCTCTTTCTATTCTTCTTTGGGAGACCTGAATGGCGTTCTCATCTTGTTTGCGTAGGGCCCAGGTCTCTGAGGCATATGTTAATGCAGGAAGAACAGTGGAATCAAAGAGATGTGCCCGGAGCCGGAGGTTCTTCATCCTCTTAGCTATTTCTTCGACGTTCTTGAAGGCGTTCCAAGCCGCTCTCTTCCTCCTGCTCAGCTCGGGTGCCAGGTCATTTCTCATGTCGACTTCTCGACCTAGGTACACATAGCTGTTGCATTCGGAGATGGTCGTTCCATTGAGAGCGAATGGGGCATCAGGAACAAGGCTGTTTCTCATAAACATTGTCTTCGTAAGATTCAGCTGTAGTCCTACCTTTCCACACTCACGGTCAAAGTCGGCCAGCATTTGTGCCGCTTGGCTGATGTTTGGTGTTATTAAAACAATGTCATCAGCAAAGCGGAGGTGGTGTAGTTGCCGACCATCTATCTTCACTCCCATTCCTTCCCATTCCAGTCGTCGCATGATGTTCTCGAGGGTGGCAATGAAGAGTTTCGGTGAAATGGTATCACCCTGTTGCACCCCTCTCTTGATATCAACGATCACTTCTTTGTAGAATGGTGAGATCCTGGTAGTGAATCCGCAATACAGCTCACGGAGGATCCTGATGTATTGGGCTTGAATGCCCTGATTGGCTAGGGCTTCAATGACCGCTTCCGTCTCAACAGAATCAAAGGCCTTCTTTAAATCAATGAACGTTAAGCAGAGGGCATCTTGAACTCCCGAGAAACCTCAATGAGCTTGGTTACCGTGTGGATATGGTCGATGGTGCTGAATCCTTTGCGGAACCCTGCTTGCTCGCATGGTTGTCCTTCATCTAGTGTTCTGCCAATCCTATTCAGGATGACTCGAGTGAACAGCTTGTAGATGACAGACAATAGGCAGATCGGGCGATAGTTGCCAATGTCATGGATGTCTCCCTTCTTGAACAGTAGTACGGTCCTGCTGGTTTTCCATTGGGACGGAACCTTGCATTCAGACAGGTAGCGAGTGAAGAGCCGAGCCAGTGTATTGATGAGTACTGACGGCAGGTTCTTCAGGTGTTCAGGTCTGACCTTGTCTGGGCCGGGTGCTGTTTGCTTCTTTACCAACGAAATGGCGTGTCGGATTTCAGAAGGGAGAACGTTAGGAACGACATACCCATCCTGTGGAATTTGGTATGTCGGCAAGTGGACATGGCTATCGAAGAGATTTGAGTAGAAGTCATGGATAATCTTCTCCATTGCCATTCTGGAGGATGTGATGGATCCATCAGGATGTCGGAGGGCAGTAATCTTGGTCTTGTAGTTGGCGAAGGACAGGCGGGCGTTACGAATACTTTTCCCGGCTTCTGCCGCATCTACCAGTACTTCTGCTCTTCTCTCTTTGAGGTCTTCCTTGATCGCATCTCTGCACTGCTTTGCAAGCTCGGACGTTAGCTTGCGGTTGCCTGAGGCATGCGCCAAACCACGCTGGCGAATTAGCTCAAGAGTTTTCGAAGATAGGCGACTTTTTGTGGCTATCTCTCTCTTGGCGTCCCTCGCACATTCATGGAGGTGCTGAACCAGTCGATCGTATTCCTCGTCAATGTTGTCAACAATGGCATCTTCCCATGTTGCCGCAATAGTACCAAAGAGTTCCCAGTTGGTGGTCATTCTGGGAGTTCTCTTTTTGAACTTTGCAGCCCTTTCTCCCCGCTCTGTGAAGTAGAATTTTGCACGAAGGAGACGGTGTTCCGATCCCGTTCGAAATTTTGGGACAACAGCGACATCAGTCAGGCAAAACCGTCGATTGAATATGATGTGGTCTATTTCGTTGTGGAATCGTCCACCGGGAGACTCCCATGTCCATCGTTTAGATTCTGCCTTTTGGAACTGTGAGTTACCATGAATGGTCTTGGTCGACAGGATGAACTCAGACAGTCTCTCACCCTGTTCGTTCCATTCTAGGCCATGGGTTCCGATGTGAAGTTCTTCAGCTGATCTTCTCGGTCCTATCTTGGCATTAAAATCACCCACAATGATCTTGTAGAAGGTGTGGTCTTCTTTATAGAACTTCTCCAGCTCCATGTAGAACTTCTCGATTTCTCTTTCATCATAATGAGATGTTGGTGCGTAGACAAGGAAGATAGAAACTGCAGGCAGTGAGCCACATCTATTCAAATGTAAACGTCCGATTCGGGTTGTTAGGCATTTGAATGAATCAATGCTCTTGGCCAAGTTTGTGTTGATAAGGACACCGACGCCTCCAACACCTCTTTTATCGCATGTTCCGAGGAACAATTCTTCTCCAGTGTCGAAAACGGCATGGTGAGATTCGTGCCTTCTTGTCTCGGTCAGACCAATGATGTCGTACTTGATCATTCGCGCTTGTACCATCAGGTCCTCGATGGATGCATCTGATGCTAGCGTACGTGCATTGAAAGTACAGACGATCATTTTTGTCTTCCTTCGTTGTGGCAGCCTAGGTCGGCCTTGAGATTTTGTCGGCCTCTCCTTTCTCATCCTTCTCAGTGCTGCCATGTCGGTGAAGCCTTCAGGGTCAGGTGAATGAGACCAGTTGTAGTTACTGGTTTTGGCATATCGAATACACAGCGGATAGCTTGCCAGGCTCTTCCGTGCGGGCGGAATACTCTCGGTAGCTTGCCAGTCTTTCCGAGAGGTATAATTCTAATTAAGAATTGGGTCAAATTAAAAAGAAAAAGAGACTTTAATTAACTCTAACAAAAATCAATCATTTCTTTTACCCACTTTTATGAATTTTAAAGGGGCTGTGGTAATCAGAGAGCTCCTTAGAGAAAATAGGGAGTTTGGTGTGTGGTGAATTCTCATTTGTTGGCATCCTCTTTTTGGGCAGAGATAACCGCTTTCTCCTTCAGTTGGGAAGGAGAAACAAGATAACTCTGTGTTGGAGTTAACATGAAACTGTTTAGTCTTTTATTTTGCACCCATCCCTCCAAACTCATTTAAATAAGGCATTTGTCCATTAATTTTCACAATAGCAATCTGTGGCTATTGTGTAGTTCTGGTTATTGTGTGCTGATTACTATGGTAGCCATTATTTGGGTCCCTTCACTGGTTGTACCAAATAGTAGTTTGACTTCCTAGTTGCTATAAAGAAAAGATGGTTTCTGGCATAGTCTATTAGTGATCATAGCTTAGAGATCTGTTTATTCTATAATATGTTCATTGCTTATTTGTATAATTAGTCTCTCATTCTCTTGATATCTAATTAAGCTCAAGAGGTAGACCATATTTTTATGAAAGAAGCTAAAAAATCATATTGCAAAAGGTGTGTTAACAGGGATTTAAATTTCAATAGGTGAGGTTGTTAAAGTTAATCCACAAGTTTCTATGATATACTAATGCTCTGAATGTGAGTTTTGAAAACAAAAAAAAGTCTATGATGACTCCAAGAGATTTTTCCCCTGAGTAACTGGGAGAATAGAGCCATAAGTTATAGAAGGTGAACCTGAGAGATAGTACAGCATGTAAGGTACTTGCCTTGCCAATGGTTGACCTGGTTTGGATTAGTGACAGCACTTATGATCCCCTGAACTCTGCAAGGAGTTATTCTGAGCAGAGAAATAGGAACAAGCCCTGAGCACCACAGAGTGTGGCCCAAAATTAATAACAACAACAAAAAATACATATTGAATATTGTGGTAGAATTATCTATTCAGTTTTATACTTGATGCCTTGAAGACTTTAGAGTCAGCATGGTCTTTTTCATGTGAAATGTTTCTTCCTATTTGAAGACATTTTGTTATTTCTACACTTGGAACAAAGAGGTGTAAAGAGCTCTTTTAGGTACAGTATCTTCTATTTTTATCTTATTTTGCTCCTATAATAGTTCAATTCCTCCACCACTCTCAGGGATCTGGAAGGCTGATGGCCAAGGGAACACCACCTTGATGGACCCTCAGGGAGGGCTTTCTTATGTTAATTTGGCTACCTGACTGGGTGGAGTGTCACCCCAGAATGTGGGAAGTTGGAGAGGCAAGAAAGTTGGAGTGAGGAGAGACAGGCAGTTGGAGAAAGGCAGAGAGAGACAGGAGTGAATGAAGAGAGGATTGGAATAAACTGCAACTAAGACCAACCAGCCTGGCTCTCCTCTCTTCCTTCATCTGCCCTTGGCCATCAGCCGTCCAGATCCAGGCCACACACAGCGGCTCTAGAGCACCGAACCCGGGCAGTGAAACAGAGCAACCCAGAGAGCCCGCGAAGACAGGACCTCCTGCTTGTTTAGATTTTTACACTTTCTAAGATTGTAACTAAGTATTTGTTCTGTTTATTATCTACCTCATCTATAAGTGTGTTATAGATGTCCTTGAAAGCTGCCATTTCCTTGGGTTCAAACATATTTACATAATATTTTAAAATAAATGAGTGACTATGGGATTAACTATGTGATGCACATTGTTGTTTTCTTTTTTTTTCTCCCTTTCGTTGTGAGTTTTGTTTGCTAGAGGCTTATCAATCTTGTTTATTTTCTCGAAGAACCAGCTCTTGGTTTCATTGAACTTTTGAATTGTTTTTTGGGTTTCTATCTCGTTAATTTCTGCGCTGAGTTTTGTCATTTCCTCCCTCCTGTTCAGATTGGGCTCCTTTTGTTGGTCATTCTCCAAGCTCTTAAACTGTGAGGTTAGGTTACTTATGTGGGCCCGCTCCTGCTTCCAGAGGAATGCTTGTAGAACTGTAAACTTTCCTCGTAATACAGCTTTTGCTGTGTCCCATAAGTTTTGTTAACTCATGTCCTCATTTTTGTTCATTTCCAGGAATCTTTTGATTTCCTCTTTGATTTCCTTTCTAAGACACTTGTTGTCCAATAGTGACTGTATAATTTCCAGGTGTTTGATTTAGTTTTCTGTTTGTGTGTGTGATTTGCTTCTAATTTCAGCTCATGGGGGTCTGAGAAGATTGTTAATACAATCTCTATCTTCTTAATTTTATGGAGGTATGTTTTGTGGTTCAGCACGTGGTCTATCTTAGAGAATGTTCCATGCACACTTGAAAAGAATGTGTATTCAGCTTTTTGAGGATGAAGTGTCCTGTATATATCTACTAAGTCCATTTCTTCCATTTTTACCCTCAGATGAAGTATGTCTTTGCTAAGTTTGAGTCTGGTTGGTCTGTCAGGAGGTGATAAAGCGGTGTTGAAGTCTCCCAGTAGTATTATGTTGCTATCGATGTCTTTCTCCAAGTCTATGAGTAGTTGTTTTAAATACTTTGCTGGTCCCCCATTAGGTGCATATACATTTAGTATTGTAAGTTCTTCCTGTTGTACAGATCCCTTGATCAATAAGAAATGGCCTTCACTGTCTCTTGTGACCTTCTTCAGTCTGAAATCAATGTGGTCTGATACTAAGATGGCTACCCCAACTTTTTTATGGGAGTTGTTTGCCTATAGAATTGTTTTCCAGCCATTGATTCCAAGCCTGTGTTTGCTTTGACTATCGAGATGTGTTTTAGCCTATTGATGTTGAGCGATTATTGTTATGGGATTTTGTCCCATTTTTCTGTTGAAATTTGGTGTATCTGAGGGGCCTGTCTTGTCTTAAAGTAGCCCATTTAGTTACTCTTGTAACCATGGTTTTGAGTCTATGAAGTTCCTGAGCTATTGTTTGTCTGTGAAACTGTAGGTTGCTCCTTATGTTATTAATAAGAGTCTTGCTGGGTAAAGTATTTTTGGTGAGAAATTTATTTCATTGAGTTTTTTCACTATATCCCACCACTGTTTTCTGGCCTGAGGGTTTTCTCAGACAAATCAGCTGTGAATCTTAAGGATGCTCCTTTATAGGCAATTTCTTTCTTTGATCTTGCTGCTTTCAGAATTTTGTCTCTACCTAAAGTTTTGGTCATTTTGAGCAGGATGTGTCTTGGGGTATTCTTATTCTGATTTCTTCTAGCTGGTACCCATGGGCCTCCTGAATGTGGTCACATGTTTTCTTCAGCTCTGGTAACATCGTAGCAGTGATGTCTTTGACAGTTTCTTCTTCATCAGGGTTTTCTTCCTGTCCCTCTGGGACTCCAACAATTCTTATGTTACTTCTCTTGGATTCATCACGATCTTCTCTTGCCATCTGTTCCCAAATTTTGAGTCTCTTTTTCATTTTCTGCTCTTTTCTGAAGGGTCTCTGGACTTCATCTTCGAGCTCACTTATTCTGTCCTCAGCAGCTGTTACTCTGCTTTTCAATTCGCCTACCAGGTTTTTCAGGTCTGACATTTCTGTTTGTAATTTTATTTGCATTTTCCTCATTTCTGCCTTCAAATCCTCTTGTCTTTTATTGGCATTGCTTTCCATTGTTTCTTTTAGTTCCCGAAGCATCCTCAGTAGCTCTCTTCTAAATTCTTTGTCAGAGAGGTTGTCTAGCACTTCATTACTGTTGGTGTCTTCTGTGCTAGCTCTTCAATAAGCAAGCTTGGTGGGCTTCTGTGTTGCTTTACCATTGTGACCTGTGTGGTTTAGACCTTCATGCTTACTGTTACTCTTCTGCTTAAGATGCAGAATTAATTGAGATGGGCTTAATGAATTATTGGCTAATGTGTTTCTGGTGGTTACCTAACCTAGTGAAACTTTCATCTAAGTGGGTAACTTATGGTTCCTATGGGATATGTAGAGAGAGAATAACTCGTGGCCGCATTAGTGGCAGTGGGTCCAGGAAGGGGGCCCTGCCCCTGGGTGGGTACCTGCATGTGAGCAGACAGTAATGGAATGGCTCAGCTTTGGATTCAGGTGGTGTGCCTCAATTCCCATCCCCTGCAGACCAAGGATGAAAACCAGCCATTCTCAGGGGATCTAGTAAGACACGTAGCCCCAGGAAGGGGTCCTGCTGCTGGGCAGGTACCTGGATGGGTGAGTCTTATCTTTTTAAAGAAAACTCAATGTCAAGTCTTTATTCTATGATTATAACCCAGCATGCATGACACATAAATCCAAATTTGCACCCATTAATTAATCTATGTATATTCACTACTACCTATAGTTTATTAAAGGCAGAGTTTATATTTTATCAAATTCTGAGTGGGACCCTATCATTCTAGGATGGATAGATTATCATGTTAGAAATATTGATTAAATTGAGTCACAGAGAATTGAGTTTTATAGATTTGAGCTGTACTAAACATGCAAACTTTAGAAATACGTTTAGATTTATCTTAGAATTTCTGGATTTTTGTTTGTAATAGTAACTCACCTTCCCCCCTCCCATGCATTTCTCTGCTGTTGTTTCTCTTTTCAAAGCATAATACATTGCATCCACACTGACAGCTAGTTGCTTCTGTCAGAGAAAGGTTAGATCTTGTCCTGCCTTTCTCACCTCAGACACTATTTGTGTTGTCTGATGGAGAGGGAATTCAGCCCATTATGAAGTCATAGAAACCATGTGGGTGCTTTCAGCTCAAGAGCCAGTGCACTTATGGGTAAGTGCAGACTGTAGACAACTTCGGTGAAATGAGAAACTCCCAGGAACCACTAGCCATTCTCATTCTTACTTGGGGTTGCCCCAAATGAAAACCACACCCAGGATATGGAAAGGATGATACTGCCTCTGATGGGCTGCAGACGAGGTAATTTCTGCTTTTATTAAATATCATAATCAAATGACTTAGTAATATCAGAAACCAAGCCATAGATAGACTCATCAAATAAACAGGCATCAATGCCACAGCCCACAAACCAACAGATTCTTTCTCCAAATGTGGACTATTAGGTGATTTACCCAAAGATTTCAAGAATACTCAAGGCAGTAATAATATTGATAAAATAATAAATAGCAATGTTCACAATTAACCTTCAGTGATGCAGTAAACTTTATGAAGACATTCGCATTTACTCTATTAGCTAGATACAATAAACCTAGGAGAAATATGAGAGTGATTATTATAACCATTCCATTCCATTTTAAGGCTGAGAGGGTTGGCTGACAGACCAAATGTTTTTTGATCAGGAAATGACAAAGTCAGGACTTAACCTTTAAAATCCTGAATCAAATATGGCAAAACATAGTCATCACACATCAGTTGGCTAGTCTGTTAGTTCAGAACTGTGGTAGGCTGGATCTCAAACCAAAGGGCATCGGTACAATCACGTTTTAATTAGGGCATTGACCCATCTAACCAACTTTAATGGTACTCTAACAGGAGTCAATAACCATATGGCAACATCTTCATAAAAGATACAGAGGTGTTCAATGCTAATGAGCCTGAACATTCCCTAACATCTGCCTTCTCGAGGCCTAATCAGTTGTTTGAGCTATCTTTATTCAATTATCTGCTGCTCTAGAATTCTTTCAATGAATCCTCCTTTCTCTTAAGTTCACCAGCAAGTTAGTTTCTGTTCCAGGAGTAAGCCCTGATTTAGCCCCAAACAAAAATAATAAAATATTGCATTTAAATTTAGTCAACGATGAGAAGAGAAGAATCCCATCATTCAACTAGAGACACCAATAATATATGTGCACCAGTCAGGAAATGTTTCTTTTCCCTGTTTCTTGAGGTTAATGATGTAATACTTAATAAATAAGAATGAATATATTAGTTTAAAGTTTAAGTACTATAATAGTCATGCAAGTGATAAACACATATTGTATACATTAAATGATTTTTTAAGTAAAAAATATATATGCATGTTTATGATGCTTTTTACATAACAAAGCATCCCTCATTCACACCATACCTTCATTTATGTCCTTTCTTTTCTACACCCTTGGGAGTGTAGTGGTTGGCTTTTGTTCTTGGATGTCTAGGGACTAGCATGCAGACCAAATGACATCTACTGCATGACTTTGTAACAAATTTTTGTTGGAACACACAGACTTCATATGCTTTCATACTGTCAATGACCGGTTTTGCACTACCTGGGCACACAGAATAACTGCAATAGAGACAATATAGTGCACAGAGCCTGTTTACACCTGACCTCCCGGCCCCCCATGCAGATGTTTGTGGATTCTTTTCTAAAAGGGATTGACTTAAAGATGGCAGTTGTAAATGAGAACTCTAACTCTCTCATTACTGAAGAGTTAAGTGATCCTAGAAGCAAATTATTTTCTCCAAGCCTTGTTTTTTCTCATACATAGAAAGATAGAAAGAATAATCCCAGGTTCATAGGGAGATGTTATACTTGTTACACAAAAATAAAAGCAAAAGATTTGGAACAGAACAGCACTCACAAATCTTCATTAATTGATAATGTTAACTGCTTCATTTATTACCCCTTTCCTCCATCAACCCACTTTCTTATGTGACTCATTTTAACTATATATATATATATATATATGGATATATACACATAGTTAAAATAATATATATAGTATATATGTGTGTGTTGTGTGTTTCAGATAAATTAACTGGCATACAAAGGTTCAAAGCAAAGGCTGCATATGATTCCCAATAGTATAAATTTCCCATTTCTGTCTTTTCTTTTCTTTCTCCTGATTCACTTCTAAAGGAAAAGAACAAGTTGTACATCTACCAGTTTGGGTAAGCTATCACCTTACAGTGTGAAAGCAACTCAGCATGTTTAAAATGCAGGTATGGTTTCAAGTTACTCAAAATCAATGAAATTTAAGACTCAAAAAATTCTCCCTTTCAGTTGACAATAGAATTTGGTTTCACCCAAGTTTCAACAGTCATAAATTTTCATGCCTGTTTGACAATATAATTACACATCCTGCCTCCCACAGACACTCTCTAAAGAAGTACCACATTCCCTAGTCACAGAATTCTATTGATCTGTTAAATCTTTGTGTCACCAATTTTTAAAGTGGTCTTTTTGTGGTTCTATGACAGTGAAAAAGACATTCAAAAAAAAGAGAATATTTTAAGTTCAAGTTTCGACAGTAGAAAGTCCACAAAACCAGATTCTTTGTTTCCTAAGACCAGCTAATGCTTGTCCGTCAAGGGTTTCTCATTTCCAGGAAAACATAAAAGCAATGCTCTGGCTTCAGGAATGAGAAAAACTACTCGACATATTAAGGGCACGTTTTACAGACATTCTCAGTCCCACAAAAATGAACTGATTGATTGAATAAATAATATTCCTCTGAACCCATATGATTGTTGAAAACAAAGTGAAACTAGGTAGGTTGCTCAATAGTTTCAATAATCCTAAAAGAATTCAAGAGTAAGTAGCTAGAAGAATTCAAAATTCTTCAGAAGGAGTAATGACAATGATGAATAACTTCTACAAAATACTCTTACTGGGAAGAAAGCTAAGTGCTTCACAGTACAGTTATTACGTTATTTAGTCTGTTGTGGAGAAAGCAACACACAGTGCTGAAGGGAAAAGGACTTTTTATTGTTTATTTATGTATTTAATTTTCATTGGTGAAACACCATCAGGTACAGTTGTAGACTTACAAATGTTTGTGCTTGGGTTTCAGTAGTACAATGATCGAGTAACCATCCCTCCACCAGTGCCCATTCTCCACCCTCAATGATCCCAGTTTCTCTGCCACTCCCCCAATCCCCCCCATCCCACCCCGCCTCTGTGACAGGGCATTCCCTATTGTTTGCTCTCTCCTTTTGGGTATTGTGGTTTGCAAAAGAGGCATTGGCTGGAAATCATGTTCAGTCTATAGTCTACTTTCAGCATGCATCTGCCATACTGGGAGGATCATCCCAACACCCTTTACTTGGTGCTAACTTCTCTATCTGAGCCGCCTTTTCCCCTAGCATGTGCGGCTGGCCTCCAAGAAATGGAGTGAACCTCCTGGAACTTATCTCAGCTACTCTTGGATGTTAATCTCCTATTTTCTTACTTTATATACCCAAGATAAATGCAATCTTCCTATCTCTGTCCCTCTCTTTCTGGCTCATTTCACTTAGCATGATACTTTCTATGCAGTACTACTTGTATGTAAATTTCATGACTTCATCTTTTCTAACAGCTACATAGTACTCTACTGTGTAGATGTACCAAAGTTTCTTTAACCAGTCGTCTGTTCTCAGGCACTCGGGTTTTTTCCAGATTTTGGCTATTGTGAACAGTACAGCAATAAACATAGAAGTGCTGATATCATTTAGACTGTAAATTTTTGCCTCTTTGGGATATAGTCCCAGGAGTGGTATTGCTGGGTCAAATGGGAGCTCAATTTCTAATTTTTTGAAAATCGTCCATACT
The DNA here is from genome assembly GCF_029834395.1 of Sorex fumeus. Classification (NCBI taxonomy): domain Eukaryota; kingdom Metazoa; phylum Chordata; class Mammalia; order Eulipotyphla; family Soricidae; genus Sorex; species Sorex fumeus. The sequence goes on along the minus strand of NW_026606134.1, from coordinate 2,486,657 downwards.
GTTTTCCAAAACAGCTGAACCAGTCACCAGTACCACTAGCACTGAAGGAGAGTCTCTTTCTCGCCACATTCATACCAGCACCGGTTACTTTTGTTCTTTTGGTTGTGGGCCAGTCTCTGTGGTGTGAGATGATATCTCATTGTGGTTTTGATCTGCACCTCCCTGATGATTAGTGATGTAGAGCATTTTCTCCTGTGCCTTTGAGCCATTCTGATTTCTTCTTTGAGAAAGTCTCTGTTCATTCCGTTGCCCCATTTTTTGATGGGGTTGGATGTTTTCTTCTTGTGGAGTTCTACCAGTGCTTTGTATATCCCTGATATCAACCCCTTGTCAGATGGGTATTGGGCGAATATCCTTTCCCATTCTGTAGACTGTCTTTGTGTTTTAGTCACTTATTCTTTTGAGATGCAGAATAATCTAGTTTAAGATAGTCCAACTTGTCTATCTCTGTTTTCACTTACTTGGCCAGTGGCGTGACATCTTTGAAGATACTTTTAGCTTCAATGTCATGGAGGGCTTTGCCAACCTTGTTTTCAATGTATCTTATGGATTCCGGTCTGATGTTGAGGTCTTTTATTCATTTTGATCTTACTTTTGACATGGTGTTAGGCATAGATCTGAGCTCATTTTATTGCATGTAGCTTTCCAGTTTTGCCAGTACAATCTGTTAAAGAGGATTTCCTTGCTCCACTTCACATTCCATGCACCCTTATCAAAGATTAGATAATCATATGTTTGAGGGGAGATGTCAGTATATTCAACCCTGTTCCATTGGTCTGCAGGTCTGCCTTTGTTCTGCCTTTGTTTTAATTATAATTGCTTTGTAGTAGAGTTTGAGGTTAGGGAGGTTGATTCCTCCCATTATCTTTTTCCCAAGAACTTCTTTAGCTATTTGTGGGGGCTTATTGTTCCATATGAATTTCAGGAGTGTTCGCTCCATTTCTTTGAAGAATGTCATGGGTATCGTTATAGGGATTGTATTGAGTTGGAACAATGCTTTGGGGAGTATTGCCATTTTGACAATGTTAATTCTCCCCATCCATGAGCAGGGGATCACTTTTCATTTCCTTGTGTCCTCTCTTATTTCCTGAAGTAGCGTTTTGTAGTTTTCTTTGTACAGGTCTTTTTTTAAAATTTATTTATTTATTTTGAATACCCATCCCTCCACCAGTAACCATTTCCCAGCGCCACGGATCCCAGTAACCCTCCCACTCCCCAACTCCCCATCCCACCCTGCCTCTGTGGCAAGGCATTCCCTTTTGTTCCCTAAGCGGCCAGGCGGTTTGGAGTAAAAGTCCTGGTTCCTGCATAACCCTTCTTCTCTGTGGCTGTGTGCTGTAAAGATGGCGCTGGGGGGCGGGTTGTGGGCATGACTTCCGGAATCAGAAGTTACCTGGGAGCCAGGGCAGTCCCAGCCGTTTGGGGTGAGAGTCCTGTTCCAACATGCTCCAGCTGTGCTTGTAGAGGCTCATGGTCACTGGGGTTCCATCTGGAGGAGGCGGGATGCGGCACCTACCCCATCTGGGGCTTTCAGGTGATCTCGGCTTTCTTTGGGACCTGGAGCATTCTCCGGGAGCTGTGGAGCATCCCCGCGGCTTTTCTTCTCTGTGGCTGTGTCTGTACAGGTGTTTTAAGTGTTTAGTTAAGCTGATTCCTAGGTACTTGTTTTTCTGGGGCACAATTGTGAATGGGATTGTTTTTTTCATGTCAATTTCTTCTCTCTCAATATTTGCATATAGGAAAGCCATGGACTTTTCGGTATTGATTTTATAGCCTGCCATTTTACTATACAAGTCTATTGTTTCTAGGAGTTTCTTTGTAGAGGTTTTAGGGTTCTCTAAGTATAGTATCATATCATCTGCGAATAGTGAGAGCTTTATTTCTTCCTTTCCTACCTGAATGCCCTTAATAACTTTTTCTTGCGGGACCGCTATTGAAAGTACTTCCAGTATTATATTGAACAGCGGTGGAGAGAGTGGGCATCCTTCTCTCATCCCTGATCTTAGAGGAAAGGCTCTTAAATTGTCCCCATTGAGGATGATGCTTGCCATAGACTAGTGGTATATGGCTTTAACTATATTGAGGAAAGTCCCCTCTATACCCATTTTGACGAGGGTTTTCATCATAATGGGTACTGGATCTTGTCAAATGCTTTCTCTGCATCATTTGATATGATCATATGGTTTTTATCTTTTCTTATGATGGATTCGGACTGATTTCCGAATGTTAAACCTGCATCCCCGGGATGAATCCCACTTGGTCATGGTGTATGATCTTTTTGATGAGTTGTTGAATTCTATTTGCTAGTATTTGGTTGAGCATCTTCACATCCGTGTTTATCAGGGATATCAGCCTGTAGTTTTCTTTTCTTGTGGTGTCTTTATTTTCTTTTGATATTAGAGAGATATGGGCTTCATAGAAACTGTTTGGGGGAGTTTCTGTTTCTTCAATCGCCTGGAAAAGCTTGAGAAGAACTGGCAATAGGTCCTCTTTAAATGTTTGGAAAAATTTGCTAGTGAATCCATTTGGACCTGGAGTTTTGTTTTAGGGAAGACTCTTGATTACAGTTTCAATTTCCTTGATGTTAATAGGAATATTCAGGTACTCTAGATCTTCTTGATTCAGCCTGGGGAGTTTATAGAAATTCAGGAATTTATCCATTTTCTTCTAGGTTCTCGTTTCGTGGCATACAGACTTTCAACTTAGTCTCTCATAATCTTTTGCATTTCTTTGGTTTATGTTGTGATATTCCCCTTCTTATTTCTGATTCGGTTTATTACAGTTCTCTTTCTCTCTCTTTCTTTTTATTCTTGCTAGTGGTTTATCTATCTTGTTTATTTCTCAAAGAAATAGCTCTTGCTTTCATTGATCTTTTGGATTTTTTGGGGGGGTTTTCATGTCTTTATTTCAGCTCTAATTTTTATGATCTCTTTCCTTCTGCCTGGTTTGGACTCCTTTTGTTGGTACTTTTCTAATATCTTGAACTGGGATGTCAAGTTGTTTATGTGGACCCTTTCTTCCTTTTTGAGAAATGCTTCTAGAGCTATAAATTTTCCCCTTAACACAGCTTTAGCTGCATCCCATAGAGTAGCTTGTGTCTTCATTCTCATTTGTTTCAACCTGACCCACTCATTGTTCAACATTGAGTGGTTTAATTTCCAGGTGTTTGATTTGGTTCTTTTTGTCTGTGTGTGATTCACTTCTATTCTCAGTGCATTGTGGTCTGTAAAGATTGGTCATACTACTTCTATCTTCCTGATTCTATTGAGGTATGTTTTGTTTCCTAGCACATGGTTAATTTTGGAAAATGTTCCGTGTGCATGGAGAAGAATGTGCACTCTTTCTTTGGGGGGTATAAAGCCCTGTATAGGTCTATAAACCCTCTCTCTTCTTTTTCTTCTTTCAAAGCCAATGTTTCCTTGCTGATTTTTGTTCTTGTTGATCTATCCAGAGGTGATAAAGCAATGTTGGAGTCTCCGGCTACTAATGTGTTGCTATCAATGTACTCCTTAAAATCTGTTAGCAGTTTTATTTAAATATTTAGCTGTTCCCTTATTTGGTGCATATACATTTAAGAGTGTGATTTCTTCTTGCTGTACGTATCCCTTCATAAATAGAAAATGGCCTTTGCTGTCCCTTCTAATCTTTTACAACCTGAATTTTATGTTGTCAGATACTAGTATGGCCACCCCAGCTTTTTTGAAGGAGACGTTTGCTTGCAGGATTATTTTCCATCCTTTAACTTTGAGTCTGTGTTTGCTCTGACTATTCAGATGAGTTTTTTGCAGGCAGCTGAATCTTGGGTTCTCTCTCTGAATCCATTTTGCCACTCTGTGTCTCTTAATTGGTGAATTTAGACCATTGATATTGAGAGAGATAATTGTTAAGGGGTTTTGTGTCATCTTTCTGTAAGGGTCTGTTGTGCTTGTAGGGTTTGTCTTGTCTTATATTAGCCCCTTTAGCTCTTCTTTTAGGTTTGGTTTTGCGTCTATGAAATTCCTGAGTTTATCCACAAAATAGTGTGCCATTCTTCGAGTTTGAGTGAGAGTTTAGCTGGATAGAGTATTCTTGGTGAAGCGTTCATTTTAGTGAGTTTTTTTCACTATATCCCACCATTGAGTTCAGGCTTGGAGGGTTTCCTCTGATAGGTCTGCTATGAATCTAAGAGGTGCTCCTTTGTATGTGATTTCCTTCTTTGACCTTGCTGCCTGCAGTATTTTCTCTCTATTGGCGGCATCCATCATTCTAACTATGATATATCTTGGAGTGTTTTTGTTAGGGTTGCTTTACCTGGCATCTTTGGGGCTCCCTGAATCTGAATGGCTGCATTGTCCAGCTCTGGGAACTTTTCAGCAATGATTTGTTTAACCGTTCCTTTTTCACTTGGACTGTTTCCCTGACCTTCTGGTTCTCTAATGATTCTGATGTTGTTCCTTTTGGAATCATCTCCTAGGACTCTGATTTGCTCTAGAGCTATTTTGAGGTCTCTTGCCATTTTTTATTGTTGCCTGTTGGCTTCGTGCAGCTCATCTTCCAGCTCACTGATTCTGTCTTCAGCTGTGATCATTCCACTGTTGAGGGCACAGACTGAGTTTTTTATTTAATCTACCGAATCTTTCATTTGTGACATTTCTGTGCATAGCTTTCCAATTTCTGCTCTCATTTCTTCCTGTAATTGCTCAATTGTTTCTCCCATGGCCTCCTTTAATATACTGGATATCTGTCTCACTGTTTTTTTGAGTTCATTGAACATCTTCATTACTTCATACCTGAATTCTTTCTCAGAGAGGTCCCTTAGGTGATAAGCACCTACTGAGGTTTCTGGACTCTTTCATTTTCCTCCCCTTGTGGTGGGGATTTGCATTGTTTCTTAATGTTGGTGTGGAGGTATGAAGACTGAGATGTTACACAAGATTGCTGGGAATGAGTAAATTACCTGTGCTGCATGACAGCTGGTGGCCGAAAGTTAGGCCACGCCCACTTCTACGGAGGCCACGCCTGATTCTGGAGAGGCCACGCCTCTTGTGGTACCGGGTGTGTGTGGGTGGGGTACAACCTGGGGGAGGAAGAAGACCGGGCACAGCCTTGGAGACGAACATAAAGAGGATAAGGGATGCTGAGCGTCCCAGGGTACTAGAAGACACCTTGGGCACATACACGGAGAAAGCCACATCCCGGGTTCAAATACTGACTCCAAAAGCCCTTTTCTTAAAGTCCTATCTCAAACCAGTCTATAGTCATTCATGATAGGTCTATGTGATATGTTGGGATTCAGGAATACAATGTTTTAACACCAATCCCTTTGACAGGGTCCACTTCCCTCCACCATCTTCCAACCCCCACCTTACTTCCCTCCCACCCACCAGCCTGCTCTGAGAGGCACTTAATTCTAACTTTTGGCACTGTGATTTACAGTACTGTTACAGATAAGCTTTCATGCACAATTCTTTACAGCCTTTCAGTGACCCCTCCTCCAATTGGCTGAACACTTTCCTCCACCGTTGTCCTTGTGGTCGCGTCCCTGTTCCTCTCTCCTCCCACCTCTCAACCCCCTCCCACCCCACCTACCGCCATACTGAAAGACAATTCTCATGGGTTTTTTTCTATTGCCTTCGCACATTTGTTATGTCCCCTGGCACTGATTATTTACCATACTTTACTTCACTGCAATACCTTGGTCAAACCTTAAGGTGAGTTTTATTATACTTTTTCTCCAAACCTGGAAACCATAAAAGTAGTTTAAAATGTACCATATCCTCTAAGTAGAAGAGCTAATATTGAAATCTCACTCTTTTTACCGGCCATCCCAGAGTGTCTCTGATTTCTTGGTAATTGATACCTTTTAAAACAGAGATAGTTAAGAAGCATTTACTGATAGTGACTTCAACCAGGACTTAAGTAATTTCTCTGGTATGAGACAAGTATTCATGGAAGACAAAGCTCTTTGAGGCCATAGAGCATCATTTAATAAATTGCAGAATGTCTCTAGAGTAGAAAAAAATTATAAACTCTTGAAATGAAAACAGTATAAATAGGTCTTCCAACCTCCCAGAGGATCAGCTTTCTCCTGAAGAGAGATTTTCACACACGGCGACTTGGTCAATTGTTAACCCCATTTCTGATAAGACTGCATTTCTCACCATGACAGTGTTAGAAATCACCACTTCCTGCTTTAATGATCAACCTATATGTATTAAGCCTCTTCATCTTATCAGCAGCTTTACTTCAACTTGAACATAAACATAATAATTAACGGACCATGAATCAAAAAAGCATCCGGTTATTTATTGACCATGAGAAGCAAGTTTTCTCATGAAGTGATACAGAAGAAAAATTATAAATTCAGGGCTCTGAGTCTGAGAGAATGAACAGCATTAAAGACCTCTCAAATTTAATCTACTCTGGCTAACATTACCTCCTCAATCTTAGACAGAGTTTCCCCTAGGAAGATAAAAACAGACATTGGAATCACAATAATCTGAGTTTAAATCTTATTTTTCCTTAAATTAGTACAATGATGACTATGTTATACAACATAGCATTTAGGAGAAATTATTTATAGAGGGCCAAGAGTATAGTACATGACTTATAATGGATATTCTGTAAAAATTTTTTGTCCATCCATAGATGCTGTGATCTGTTGACTGCAGAATCTCAATTCACATACACTTGTTAATACCTTGCTATAAGAAATTTGAAAACAGTTCCTTCTCATTATATCAAACATAAAGCATACTCTCCATGTAACAGGCACTCAGTAATCATTTTTATTAATTAGATGATAAGATTAGGTGAGAATGTTAAGTTTAACTGACATTTATATATAATATTTAGGACAGAAAAATTTTAGATAAAACTGAATAAATTAGTTGGAAAAGATAAGATTAAATTTAGGACTCTGCTAGTGTTCTACAATATTTGGAAAGATGATGTGTAATTCCTTTTCTTGGGAACTTTATTATTGGTGATGTAAGCTGGGACTAGGTAAAGGTAAAGTAAAGGCCCTCCCATTGATCGTCGATTTGCTCGAGCGGGCCCAGTAACGTCTCCATTGGAGACTTTGTTGTTACTGTGTTTGGCATATCGAATATTCTCGGTAGCTTGCCGGGCTCTCGGAGAGGGGCAGAGGAATCAAACTCGGGTCGGCCATGTTGGCCGCGTGTAAGGTGAATGCCCTACCTGCTGTGCTATCGCTCCAGCCAGAAACTAATGTTATGAAGAGATATAAAAATTTCCCTTTGCTCTTCCCTTGAGGTAGCAGTACTTACTACCATTTGCCATCCCCTTTGCCCCTGTAAGCAGCGACTATTAATAGAACTGACCATTGATACCAATCCAATGATGAGAGATCCTAGATAAGCTAACTTCCCTCTTTAAATTATAAAATCATATAGACCCAAGAATTAATATTTCTATTTGGTAATGATCAAGTCTATGCCAATGTACTAATAAATAAACAACACTTATTTTGTTATAAACAAACACATTTACTTTCTAGACAATACTTAACTAGACTACTCAGCCCTGTACAATGCAGCTGGACAATGTAACCTTCACTTAAAATCACTTAACTTCCCGTTAGTCGTCGATTTGCTCGAGCGGGCACCAGTAACGTCTCCATTTGTCCCTGTCGCGTGCTAGTGTAGTCCAATGGTATCTCTTCGCTCCGGGAACATGGAGGGCCTCAAACCGATCGTTCATGATCTTGACAAAGAAGTCTGACCATCTGGTAGGTGGGCGGCCACGCGGTCTCTTGACATCCCGTGGAATCCAATCAGTAACAGCTCTAGTCCAACGGTCGTCTTTAAATCTCATTACGTGACCAGCCCATCTGATTTTCGACACCTTGGCATATGAGACAGCGTCCCTGATCCTTGATCGTCCACGGATGTCAGAACTCCGGATTCGTTCTCTCATTTGAGTGAAACGTGATATTCCAAGCATAGCTCTTTCTATTCTTCTTTGGGAGACCTGAATGGCGTTCTCATCTTGTTTGCGTAGGGCCCAGGTCTCTGAGGCATATGTTAATGCAGGAAGAACAGTGGAATCAAAGAGATGTGCCCGGAGCCGGAGGTTCTTCGTCCTCTTAGCTATTTCTTCGACGTTCTTGAAGGCGTTCCAAGCCGCTCTCTTCCTCCTGCTCAGCTCGGGTGCCAGGTTATTTCTCATGTTGACCTCTCGACCTAGGTACACATAGCTGTTGCATTCGGAGATGGTCGTTCCATTGAGAGCGAATGGGGCGTCAGGAACAAGGCTGTTTCTCATAAACATTGTCTTCGTAAGATTCAGCTGTAGTCCTACCTTTCCACACTCACGGTCAAAGTCGGCCAGCATTTGTGCCGCTTGGCTGATGTTTGGTGTTATTAAAACAATGTCATCAGCAAAGCGGAGGTGGTGTAGTTGCCAACCATCTATCTTCACTCCCATTCCTTCCCATTCCAGTCGTCGCATGATGTTCTCGAGGGTGGCACTGAAGAGTTTTGGTGAAATGGTATCACCCTGCCGCACCCCTCTCTTGACATCAACGATCACTTCTTTGTAGAATGGTGAGATCCTGGTAGTGAATCCGCAATAGAGCTCACGGAGGATCCTGATGTATTGGGCTTGAATGCCCTGATTGGCTAGGGCTTCAATGACCGCTTCCATCTCAACAGAATCAAAGGCCTTCTTTAAATCAATGAACGTTAAGCAGAGCGGCATCTTGAACTCCCGAGAAACCTCAATGAGCTTGGTTACCGTGTGGATATGGTCGATGGTGCTGAATCCTTTGCGGAACCCTGCTTGCTCGCATGGTTGTCCTTCATCTAGTGTTCTGCCAATCCTATTCAGGATGACTCGAGTGAACAGCTTGTAGATGACAGACAATAGGCAGATCGGGCGATAGTTGCCAATGTCATGGATGTCTCCCTTCTTGAACAGTAGTACGGTCCTGCTGGTTTTCCATTGGGACGGAACCTTGCATTCAGACAGGTAGCGAGTGAAGAGCCGAGCCAGTGTATTGATGAGTACTGACGGCAGGTTCTTCAGGTGTTCAGGTCTGACCTTGTCTGGGCCGGGTGCTGTTTGCTTCTTTACCAACGAAATGGCGTGTCGGATTTCGGAAGGGAGAATGTTAGGAACGACATACCCATCCTGTGGAATTTGGTATGTCGGCAAGTGGACATGGCTATCGAAGAGATTTGAGTAGAAGTCATGGATAATCTTCTCCATTGCCGTTCTGGAGGATGTGATGGATCCATCAGGACGTCGGAGGGCAGTCATCTTGGTCTTATAGTTGGCGAAGGACAGGCGGGTGCTACGAATACTTTTCCCGGCTTCTGCCGCATCTACCAGTACTTCTGCTCTTCTCTCTTTGAGGTCTTCCTTGATCGCATCTCTGCACTGCTTTGCAAGCTCGGACATTAGCTTGCGGTTGCCGGAGGCATGCGCCAAACCACGCTGGCGAATTAGCTCAAGAGTTTTCGAAGATAGGCGACTTTTTGTGGCTATCTCTCTCTTGGCGTCCCTCGCACATTCATGGAGGTGCTGAACCAGTCGATCGTATTCCTCGTCAATGTTGTCAACAATGGCATCTTCCCATGTTGCCGCAATAGTACCAAAGAGTTCCCAGTTGGTGGTCATTCTGGGAGTTCTCTTTTTGAACTTTGCAGCCCTTTCTCCCCGCTCTGTGAAGTAGAATTTTGCACGAAGGAGACGGTGGTCCGATCCCGTTCGAAATTTTGGGACAACAGCGACATCAGTCAGGCAAAACCGTCGATTGAATATGATGTGGTCTATTTCGTTGTGGAATCGTCCACCGGGAGACTCCCATGTCCATCGTTTAGATTCTGCCTTCTGGAACTGTGAGTTACCATGAATGGTCTTGGTCGACATGATGAACTCAGACAGTCTCTCACCCTGTTCGTTCCATTCTAGGCCATGGGTCCCGATGTGAAGTTCTTCAGCTGATCTTCTCGGTCCTATCTTGGCATTAAAATCACCCACAATGATCTTGTAGAAGGTGTGGTCTTCTTTATAGAACTTCTCTAGCTCCATGTAGAACTTCTCGATTTCTCTTTCATCATAATGAGATGTTGGTGCGTAGACAAGGAAGATAGAAACTGCAGGCAGTGAGCCACATCTATTCAAATGTAAACGTCCGATTCGGGTTGTTAGGCATTCATGTAACCTTATAATGCTAATTACAAGCAGTTTTTTTCCTTAGACACTTTTTATTCCACTTCCGGTTTGCAAGGACAAAGGAGAGAACTGGTTAAATGTGCAAGGAAATAGAGATAGGAGGCCATTTGTTTCTAAAGACAAAGCAATGGAGGCTGGCTTGTCTCTGGAAGTCTTCCAGTTCTCAACATCCACAGCACCTGATCGTTATGACTATTTGTGGTTTATGTTCTTCATAGTTTGCAAAATAAATAGTTACTGTACCCCAATACTTGGGTTTCATTAAAATCATTTATTATTTCTTATAATTTCCTTTAATGTGAACTTTATTAAATATTTAATATCAAATTATCCCTAAAACAGATATTGTAGACTATTACAAATGTAAAACAAATATTTTTAGAGTCCAGTGTCTGTACAAGAGCTGAACTATACGTTCTGTTCCTTTATAAATGATTGAAGCTTTTTGTCACTTTCAGGCCAATTGTTCAGGAGCCATGCCAATATTTGATTCTCAATCACAATTATGATTCATATTCACAATTGTAGTTGCTTTGTTATCCTGATTCTCTGAGGCACCACAATGAAGAGCCTGCTTAATCTCCATTATAGAGATTTATCATAGGTTAAAAGTAAATGCTAAATCACTAAGATTTGGGCACTGTTTGTTGAATTTCATAGTGTAGCTCAACTTACACAAAGTTGATCTGATTTTCTCCCAAGATAGAATCAGTAACAATTATGAGCAATAAATAATATAAATGCGCAGGATAACCAACGTTAGTACAAGAGAAAAGTCAAAATATAGAAAAGAGACTAATTACAGGACTAAGGACATTCAGATAATTCTAGAAATCAAATACTGAGATGCACAGAAATAAAGGAGTGAATTAAAAAATGTCTTAGAACAAAAAAATACTTGTAATTAGCATTACCAAGATTAAAGGCACTGATGCATTGTACAGGCATGAATACATAAGGTACATGTGAAAAAGAAAGGTACTAACTGCAATTTTAGACAAAAGGGTTTATAGCACTCTATAAAAGTGTATAAAGTCAAAAAGTGATATATGAACAGCCACCTAGTGTTTTAAATTCTATAGTCTTTCTTTCACATTGTGACTTGACGATCTGTATTTATCCTCTGGACATACAAGAATCAGGATACACAATGTATGATTCTTGTATTAAAATATACATTCTGTCACTTAATGATTCCATGCTTTGGGTAACTACTTAAACTCTTAGTATCTTCATCTCTTAATGAAAACAACCTACTGAGGATCATGTTGAGAATTAGAGATAATGCTGATAAAAAATGTGCATCTCAAGCAGTGGTTATTCAATAAACAATGATTGGAGATTATAATAACTGTTTTCAAGTTCCAAAATATTGCCAAATAAATAGAAGAGTTGTGTTGTAAAATGCCAAGTAGCAGAAGGGAAATCAACAAATAAGAATCATGGAGTGCCCCCAGCGCCATCTTACAGCACACAGCAGCAAAGAAGAAAACCGGCTGGAGGGGTCCACAACTCCCGGAGAATTCTCTGGCCCCCATACAGAGCCGATATCACTGGGAGGTCCCAAATGGGGTAGGTGCTGTCTCCCCGCCTTCTCCAGATGGAATCCCAGTGATCATGAGTTTCTACAAGCATGGTTCTGGCATGAAGATACCAGGACTATTTTCCAAACCATGTAATTTCCTGCGACATTTCCTGATATGCAAAGTGATCAATGAAAAGTAAATGATCTAGCACTTGTCCTTGAAAAACAGGCTTGAAATGGTGATGGGAAAATCTGAACAAAATATATTGCCCAACCGAAATGCATCTGGACTGTGTATTTAACTATGGTGTTATGATGCCCTGGGAGCGGAAGGGTGTCTGTCCCTCTGCCTGTCCCCCTTTGTGGTGGTGGCATAGTGGCCTGAATCATTTAGAGCCTAATGAAGAGCCAGGTATGAGACTGCGTTGACAAGGCATACAGGGCTTCATGGGATGGTGGGTGGACTTGACCCTGCTCCCTGCCATGACAATGCTATGGGTTGCCACCCTCAAACACCTGCTCCGGCTTCTGACCGACCATGAACCCAGAGGCACACATACCAATCTCGGAACCCAGGGGCTTTTGGCAGTAATCCCTCTAGGTTTATTACTAAAACATCAGAAATCCAAATTCGCATGGCCACTATTTTGGCCACATGACATCGTATGCTCTTCATAATCAGCAATAGAAAACAAATTATCTAATGATGTCTTTGTGGCAGGTCTGAATGTTGGGGAAAATTCCAAATAACAATGTTGGGTCTTTTGTCATAATGTTGAATGTGAACAACATAGAGAGAGAGAATAAAGTGGAAATCCACCACACAGGTGGGGGGGTGGGTGGAAGTGGGGGTATACTGGGGTTCTTGGTGGTGGAAAATGTGTACTGGTGAAGAGACGGGTGTTTGATCATTGTATGACCAAATGAGACTTGAACTGAAAGGCTTTGTGACTGTTCTCAAGGTGATTCAATAAAAAAAAAAAGAATCATGGAGTAACAAATTTGAAGGTCAGTCGACATGGGGAGAAACTGAAATAGAAAATTTAACTTAGAAAGGTAAAATTGAAATCCTCTAGAAAAGTGAGTTCCCAGTTGGGGGAATAGTTTGTGCAGAGAGAATTAGATACTGGTAGAAAGGGAAGATATTGTGGAAATCACAAAATGCAAACAGTTTTCAGAGTCTTTTTCAATTCCATCCATGTCTTTGCAGTGTTAAATCATTTATTTGTTCATTTATATATCCCAAAAACACTGAACATCTACTGTGCAGTATAGGCAAGGGGCTAGGGATAAAATTGTTCTTATCTTCATTGGAAATTGAAAAGCTTTAGAAAGATAGAGAATGCTATGCCACAAGGTTGCATATTAGATAATCTTAACTGTGAAGTCAAGATTGCTTTTCAAATAAATTCAGATTTATGTGAGCTCCATAGAACAATACAGGAATTTAGTCAAGTGAACAGAAGAACTTTCCAAGCAAAAAGAACAGTGTCCTGATAAATGAAATAGTGGCTTTAAGCAGGTGGAATTTTTTTTATTTGATTAGGATACTTTCAGAAAGAAAATAAAGAGCCCAAGATGTCAAAACACTTTAAAGAAAAAATAAAGGCCAAGATTAAATGTGGTTTTGAATGTCTATTTAATATTGATTCAGCTGGCATATTTATAGTTCTTCCAAAGAATTAGGTCCAAAAGTTTCAGGATCATTTGCTGGAAGGGTAGAGTTTTGAAGAACTAAATCTTATTTTATTTATATAGTACACCAATATTATGCTTAAGCACCCACTGTATATAATAAATAACTAGAATTTGTGCCAAGAACAGGAAGTTCCAAAGTCTGTTATCCAATCAGCTTATTTCTTGCTTGGAATACTATCATTATTGAACAAAATGTACTGTGTCTTGCTAAATTTCAATGAGGGAGGAAAAAGTATTATACAGGTGTATAAATACACACATTTATATTGTCTCTAAACTTATTTTAAAATATGAATCCTTTTAGAGAAAATGTTTGGTGAGTCAAAAATATATTAACTGCTGTTTCACAAACATATTTAATGGTGCATAAATTTAAAGATACCTTCCCTGAAATTTATACTTTCACTGAGAGACGGGGTAGAGTAACATAATAAATAAATAAATAAATAAATAAATAAATAGGAACACTTAGTGTCAACCAGCCCCAAGGGGGAGGTGGGGGCAGGGAGGGGTATCAGATTCACATAGTTGTTAGAATGCAAGAGAGCCAACTCTCCATCAGAGTGAGATAAAGAGAAAAAAGCAGACAACAGCAGGCCACTAAAATGATTGCTTGTCTAACACATCGCTGTGATAAATTTCTCCAATGGCCTCAATTCCCCGGCTCTTCCCTATTTCCCTATATTCTAGGCTGTATAATTTGGTATTGTCTTCCACTGAAGATCTGGGAACTCTCCATTTCTTGACTGGTTTCAGCCATGCAATTTGCTCTGATCAACAGAATGAGAAGGAAGTTATATGCCAGTGCTGAATGTAGAATCTTGTGTGTTTCCACTTATTTCCACTTATGGTACTGTCAGTTTCATGCCAAGAGCATTCCTGGTCCAACCTGATTGTTCTAGGAGGTGATGAGCAATAAAGGGATCAGAGTCACCACCAGTCTAAACCAAGCAACGTCCAGCTAATTCTGTGAAAAACAGCAAATGAACCCTTATTTGGGGTTGACTTTAATTATGTAATATCTGATTGATGTCTAACTGATATCAAAGAATATCTAACTACTTCAAAATGCTCTGCTCACAATAGCATCAGATCTGCCCTCAGATCCACCATTGACAAAAATATAGCAGGAACCAGGAAATTAAAAGGAGATGAGAGGGGAAAGATACAAGTAAGAAGCAGAATTTTGAATTTATCTCCAATGACCAAAAATCCTTTTCATTGAAATATAGAATGAAAAAAGATGGGTGAGAGCCCAGAATTCCAAGCTATTTCCAGGGACCCAGAGAACACTTCACTGGTATGCAAGTGCCACTCAAAGACCACAGGCCTTAGAGCTCTCAATTTCTCTATAAATGTCCTATATTTTTTTGTTTCTTATCAGTTGAAAGAAAAAATTAGAGTAGAACTTATCAAATAAACAGTAAATGGCATTGGCAGTGTAGGGGTTAAGTTTTAAATCTTGGTCTTCATACTCTCCCTTTCACCCCAAATCTCATTAGCTAATCTCTTGTACATAACCTTGTTTCCAGATTCATTGATTTTCTCCTGATCCGTTGAACTAAAACTCTAGTCTGCCTATTACTGTCCAGACTCTGATAGTGACAGAAATGAGAACAGCATAAATGTAATTGCAAAAAAATTATAGGTGTTAAAATTTACCGAGATGTCATCATACCAGGCATGATGATAACTTCATTTTTAAAAAAAATATAAGCTCCTTTTCTCTTCACATCTGCCCCATTGTAGAAATTCTCATCTCCAATGTAGAAATAAGAACACAAAAGTAGAAATATTAATTGCCTCTTTCAAGATTCTCGCCAATAAGAGGCAGAGAAGGGATTTAAATTCAGGGCTTTATAATGCTAAAATTATAATTTTGTAATTATAAAATTTATAATTGTCCTCTTCACAATTATACCACTGCAGCTATCAGATTCTGAGAAATTTCCTATGCCACCAAAGTTCAGAATCAGGTACCAGCTGCCTATAAGTAACCAATTTCTCAGTGATCAAGTGTGAGAGACATATTGGCACTCTTGATGTCAGCTCACTTCGTCCAGTGACAATTTCACTTCTATTAAATGGACCTTGCAGGAATCTTCCAAAGATCTTCCAGGAAGGACAGTGTGGTAGAACATTCCCCACTCTCCTCTGCCTGTAATTGTTTTCTGTTGTCACACGCATGATCCTCACTCTTCAGTTAGATGGCAGTGCAACAACTCAATCAGTGTGTTCCAGGAGGTCACATTTTGGGAAGATTCTAACAATGAATTAAATTTTCATTTTAGATCCTTAATATTCCAATCAATAATTTAGGGAGCAAAGAAAACATTTTCTGGGAAAGCATTAGCTTAAAACTGAAAAGTAGCTTCTCAGCTCTGAGAAATTATAGTTTTAGGAAGGGCTGGGTAGAGGGAACAGAGACTGATGACTGTGTTTCATATATTTATTCCTCTTCTTCTAACTCATTTTCTTACGTTCTCTCTCCATTTACCCCCTCTGTCCTTCAATATCTCCTCTTCTCCCCCAAACAACTGCTATTACCATTTCATATTTCCTCATCATTCTGAATATTGTGCTCGTGGGTGCAATGCCTAATTAGCATTATAACAAGTCTGTAGCTATGATTTCTTTTCTTGGAAACAGATCAAAATTATTTCCCACTAAAATTGCTTCTGCTTCTTTTTGAAATATTAGGTACACTGAAGCTTTAAAAGTCATCTTAAGGAGCCAGAGAAAGAGTGCAGGGGTTAAGGACTTATGCTGCAAAGAGCCATCCTAGCTTCAATACCCAGAATACAGCCAGAAGTGACTCCTGAGCACAGAGCCAGGGATGAGCCTTGAGCTCTGTCAGTGTGACCTCCAAACCTCACCCCCAAATAAAAATTAAATTGTCATCTTAAGGGAATTATGACAAGTAAAATTTCTTACTTCCCCTTCTACCATTGCCTTGACTGGTTAAAAAGTGTTTCTTTAAAAAATGTAAAAATAGACAAGATTCTAAGAGTCCAAAGATGTTTTCGAGACCCCTTTTACTAGTTTACAGTATATTCAAGTTGTTAAAACTTGATGAGTATTTCTGTCTTAGATATTGCTGGTCCAGGCTAAATTTTAGTATAGCGTCACAGTCACTTTTTCATCTGCTTTAGTTTTGACTCATCTAAGTACTGCAAACTTGTGACAAAAATTAAGTTGGTAAAAGAAAGCTGACATTTGGGTGGTATTTGATGAGAACCCAGAGAACAAACGATCAGAAAGTATTAAGAGAGAAATAACTAGATCTCTTCAGACCAAAAAAAAAAAAAAAGACATTGTGATGGATGAGTAATGCAGTTGTGAGTCTCCCCACATCCCATTTCTCAGTACTGATATATACCCTAAAGTCCCTATAGAAGTAATTAGACTCATTACAAGAGGAGCAGAGGGATAGCTCAAAGTGCTGACCTTATGCTTCACATGCAGAGGTCCTGGGTTTGATTCCCAGCACCACATGGTTCCCAGAGTAACGCAGGACTTTACCGCCAAATACCAAGCTAGGAGCACATCCAGATATGAATGTAAAATAAACAAACAAACAAAAAAGCCCAACAAAAACAATGACTGTCACAAGAAAAAAAATAATTCCCCAATTTTTATCGAGGTACATTATTTATAATAACTTTAATTATAGAGTTGCATGCATCATATTCTAATACCTACCACCAGAGTATCAGCATGCCCCCATCAATATCTAAAGGCCCCTTCCAATACATCACCTGTCTCTTCTGTAAGTTTAGTTCTGAAGACAAATATAATGCTTTGGTTAGTCATTTGCTATGTTTCTTTATGTCCTACATATGAGTGAAATTTTTATATCTTGCTTTTGACTGATTTTATTCAACATGATACCCTCTAGTTCCAGGCAGCAGTAATTTGCATGAATTCATCTTCTTTCGAAAGGTGAGTACATATATACCAGTTTCTTTATCCATGCATCTGTTCTTAGGCATTTAGTTTGTTTCCAAGTCGTGGCTCTTTTGAGTGGTGGTATAATAAACATAAGAGTGAAAATGTCTTTTTGAAACCGTGATTTTGAGCTCTTGAGGTAAATGCCAAGAGGTGGCGTTGCTGGGTCAAATAGAAGCTCAATTCTTAATTTGGGGGAAAGTCTCCATAATTTTTCCAGAGAGGCTGAACCTACTGACATTCTCACGACTGTGGAAAGGGGTTATTCCCACACACACACACACACACACACATTAGCACTGTCATTGGTTGTTTCCATTCTTTTTGGCATGTGCCAATCTCACCAGTATGAGATGACATCTCATTGTACTTTCCATTTGTCTTTACCTGATAACAAGAGATGAATTCTTTTTCAAATGGCAATTGATGATCTGCATGTCTTCTCTGAGGAAAGGTCTGTTATGCTTTCAAATGGCAGGATTGGATGATCTTCTAATCTTGGATTCAAATAAGTTTTTCAAAGTGAATTTTTTGCTCTAGGTCACCTGGCAAAGGCTCAAGCTGAAACCACACCCTGATTTCTAGCTCGGTTTGTATTTATTAATCCTTCATCTCTGGATCCCACCCCAAACCCTCTTCCTCTTTTAGTAGTACCATGATGAGGAAACCAAGCACATCCAGGTTTGACCACTACAGGCACTGCTCTAAGAAGCAACTCTTCAATTCACAACTACTTCTGTCCAAATTCCCACTCAGTTACTCCTCTCCCTAGACAGTGGATCTCCAGTTTTAGCTACAGCAGCAGCACCTAAATACTGATAAATCCACAGTTGTTCAGTTCATATCCAGAGTGTCAGAATGTCAGGTTTCATAGTCTAGATGGGGTTCAAGAACATGCATTTTCAACAAATGTTGTCAAATTCTCCATGAGTCTCTTTCATTTCTTTGCTCTTATAACAGAAACACACACAGTCTCTTCCCTGAGCTAAATCTCAATGATATTTGCAAAAGGAACAGCCTTAGAAATCAAAAGTAATAAAAGGCAGGCATATTTATATCCAATATAATAAAGATAATGATGCTTTCTCCAAGGCAAAGTTCAGGCAGATTTAAGTGTCCATTACAAAATATTAGGTTTCCATAAACTCATGATTCTTCTCTTATATAAACCATTGTGTATGCAGGCATTTTCTGGTCTTCTTGATATTATTAATTGAGAATTAAGGTTCAGGAACTGGTATAAGCATTGTTTGTAGGTTACATTTTGAGGTATTTAGAAAGCTTTTGTCTAAAACTCCTTTTCAGTACGTTCCCAGAGTTCCAGGGCATCTAATATACTCATACCCCTTTTGTTGACAGTGTTTAAGACAAAAGAAGATACATAGCAGGTACTCAATAAATGTATATTGAGCAATAAAAAATATATTTAAAAACAATGAATAGGGTCAGAGAGAGAGGGGCCTGGAGCAATAGCACAACGGGTAGGGCGTTTGCCTTGCACGCAGCCAACATGGCCGACCTGAGTTTGATTCCTCCGCCCCTCTCAGAGAGCCCAGGAAGTTGCCATGAGTATTTTGCCCGCACAGCAAAGCCTGGCAAGCTACCCGTGACATATTCGATATGCCAAACACAGTAACAACAAGTCTCACAATGGAGACATTACTGAGCCCGCTCGAGCAAATCGATGAACAACAGGAGGACCGTGACCGTGACTCAGGGTCAGAGAGATAGTAGACCGGGTAGGTTGTTTGCCTTGCACACAGCCAGCCTGGGTTCTGTTCCCAATACCATATATGGATCCCCAAGCCCCATCAGGAGTTATCCCTTAGCACAGAGACAGAAGTAAACCCTGAGTACCACTGGGTGTGGTCCCCAAACGAAACCAAACAAGAAAAGGTCAGTGAATAGAAATTCAATAAGGTTAGCACAACTCCCAGTCCCATTTCACAGATGAGAAAACAGAGTTCTGGAAAGTTTGGTACTTGGTCAGAATCACACAACTAGGAAATGCAAAAACTGGGATTTGCCAGATCTCATAATTCTCCCAACCCAAAATTGTAACCCACTATGTTCTACTTCCCCTGAAATACACAAGAGAATAGAGGGGCTATCTAACACTGGTCATCTCAGGCTCTGGGTGACTACTTCTTCCAGTCTGCCTATCGTTTCTAAATTTTTCTTTGAAAACTGCATAAACAAGTATTTTATGTATGTAATGTACAGATGTATATGTGTGTTTGTATGTTGTTGAGGATAGGCCTCCCCAAGATCTTCAGAACAGACTTTTCTACTCTGAGTCACTTTAGCTTTGCTTTAGCATTTGACAGATTGTTTCAAACAGATCAACTTAGGACCTGCGGGCCCATGAAATATTACTATGCCCTCAACTACAACTATGGCCAAGAAGAATAAATCTAGAGCTCTTACCCCAACTTAGGGCTATTACCAGAAAATCCCTTCTATCAGAGCAGCCTATGTGGCAGGCAGAGCTGCTGGTCTTCCTCAGATGAGTCATCATGGGAATCCCTAAACTCTCTCTGAAGCCCCAGGCTCTTACCCAATTTAGTTCCATTTTTAGAGGTCACTACAGAAGGCCCTAGAGGTCCAAGGCCACTCCTGGCCATACAGATGGTACCCAATTTATGATGGTTCTAATTATGATTTTTTAAGTTTATAATGATTTAAAAATAATGTAAATTCAATAGAAACCATACTTTGATTTTTGATTTGCCCAGGCTTTTGGTCTATTGTGTGCTATTTTGTAATGCTGGGAAAAGGCATAGAACCATAGATATCAGTCAACCATTCAGTCAAAAGGGTGATCATCTAATGCTCTGTAGTGTACAATGTCGCCAACATTCATTAGGTTAGGCCCTCCCGTTGATCGTCGATTTGCTCGAGCGGGCCCAGTAACGTCTCCATTGGAGACTTGGTTGTTACTGTGTCTGGCATATCGAATACTCTCGGTAGCTTGCCGGGCTCTCCGAGAGGGGCAGAGGAATCGAACTCGGGTCGGCCATGTTGGCCGCTTGTAAGGCGAACGCCCTACCCGCTGTGCTATCGCTCCAGCCCTATTCATTAGGTTAAGTATATTAAATGTATTTCAGCAAAATTTGAAATTTGTTGTTGTCTGGGGACCACAAACACAGGGCTTACTCTTGGCTCTGCACTCAGGGATTGCTCCTGGCAGGGCTTGGGACCATATTGCATGCCAGGGATTGAACCTAGGTCAGTACTGTGCAACCACTATAACCACTATACTATAACTCTAACCCACAATATTTTCAACTCTCTAGGAATTCATGGGTACATAACCCCACAGAGAGTGAAATAAGATATGTATAGGTAGATACATAGATGCACACGTATGTAAATATGTCCATAATAATGAAATATATATCTAAATAACATTAGTGACATTATTTCAGTGATGCTTCCAGCACCAAAAGTATTTTAGAAATGTCTCATCTGTCTCTGTCCTCAGAGATAGGACAATGAGCAACGTGCACCAGAAAATGATTGTCCACATTTTGTCACATTTCATTTGTGCTAAAAAATGTTTTACTCTGTCTCTGGACTCACCCCTCACTTAATTTTTTAGAATGACTCTAAATGATATTTTTCACCACCAAAAGCAACTTTCCTCCAGGAGGCAACTGATGAGGAAGTTTAAGAAGTTGACTTTTAAAAAACCGCCCTGTGCTGAGTCTTCTCCCAAAATCTTGAGCATCTTTTGAATAGGTGGTTTTGTCTCTGGAAAACATTTGTTTAAATACAAACCACACTTATTTCCATACACATATTTCAAAAGCCAAAATCCTTCAATTAAGGACATAACTTAGGTTTCCCTTCTTTAAAATTCTTTGAAAGGTGCCTGTGCTCTATTTGGCATCTCTATCAAGACCCCAGCTAGCAAGAACCACCCTTTCCTCCCCCATGCCCTTGTCAAGACAGCCTAGAGTTCATTAGGAATACAAAGAAGGAGCTATGTAGCCCACAGCAGTACTTGGACCCATGTAATTTAGATTCACGGAGATAATCAGTGTGTGATCATTAAAAGAACACTGTACTGTTTACAGTGCTCAAGCATTTGGGACATGCTCCTTTGTTCATTATACCCAATTAGAAATTTGAATTAAAGTTTCCATTAAGCAAACACTGATCTCTTTTCCCATGTTTATTGTAGAACAGAAGCCAACAAGCCTCTTTAATTTCCTTCCAAGTTTTGTATATTAGTTGCATTGTTGAGGATGGGCTTGGTAATATAATTGTTCTCCCTCTGCATCTGGGGAGATTGGTAGGTGAAAGCACAGATCAGTCAAAAGGCTTCTAAAAATCATTCAAACATTTGAAGATACAAAATTCATAAAACATGAAAGCAAAACTATTCGTTCTGCAAAATTACGTTGTAAGTGCTGTTAGAGTATGGTGAACACATCCCTCCTCTTGTAAATAAAAACACATAGATTCACAATACGGTTCCACTCAACTAGCTAGAGAATGTCAGAGAAGTTATTTAACTTTTCTAAATTGAGATTTTCTCACTAGTACAATGAGCAGATTGATAATGCTCGTGTTAACTCCCTCATAAAATTATTATCAATATCAAATGAGGTAACATATATGAAAATACGGATAATGTTTATGATTTAGAATTAACAGTCACATAATCAAATCTCATTGAGGGTAATCTTCAAAGACATAACTAATTTATAACTTGATGCTCCAGAATGCTTCATTATAATACAGTCTAATGTCTCATTGGAACATTTAATCTATCAACAAAGAGCATAATAGGCGGACAGTTCCTATTTAATCATGCAAGAATAATTGTAATAGGAAGGTTACACTTGAAACATCCGCTCCTGGGGGTGGGGGAGGGGATGTATTACGCTTCCGCGTGCAAATTTCACAGAAATGGATCCTTGCTTCTCGTGTGGCATTTCACAATGTTTTTGTCTTGGGAAAGGGGCGGGCCAGGGGCCTCAGAAAAGAGGGACAAATTAGAAAGGTCTCATTTTTTTTCAATTAAGAAAGGCAGACTCCAAGGACGGCATTCACAATGGGTCTTACACCGAGATGAGGCTCCCTCCAGAAAACACTTTAATTATGGGCTGCTGGCATGTGTCCAGGAGGGTGCTGGCTATCTGAGGCTGAGAGGCAGGAGCAAGGCTTTCAGCTGGCCAGATTCAGCAAAGGGAATACCCAGGAGGGGACACAAAGTAATTACCATCATCAAGAGCAATTGCAACAATACCGGAGTTAGGCTCTGGTTGTTCACAAACAGGCAATTCCTTTTCCTGCAGACATTTGTGTTGAACCTCACACAGCTCCAGAAAGGGGGTGGGGAAGCAGGGTATAACCTTTTCCTTTTTAATCATCAACATTTAGCAGGGTAAATGTCATCTGCTGTCTGACTTTTCATTAACCATATAAAATCCTGGCAAACAGGCCCTGCACTTAGAGACACACTCTAAACACACTATAAAAATATTCTCCAATACTTTCTCTCTCGCTCTCTCTCTCTTTTGTTTTATAAACCAGTGATTTTATTTCCATGCCCACCATTCCATAGAGATGGCTGAAGATGGCCCATGCCTGCAAGCTTCTCATCCGACGTTTCTTAAAGTAAAAATTATAGGAAGTAAGAAAACCGGGTAACCGTTCTAACGGGGTGACTCAATTTAACTGTCATCGAGAAATGATAAAATAGATTATCAGGGATTTAATGTGCAGACAAGACCCCGAGGATTGGCATGTCAGAAGCAGGAGGTTAAACTGTATGGGAAGATTTTCTTCAGCTCATTAGTACTTGAAGTCACAAGCATTTAAGGACCTAAGACCCTTAAGGAGAACAAGCCTGCTTAGCTGCTTCTGCTGAGAGTGATTAGCTGGAATTAACAAGAGCACCACTAGGGATTTCGTCCCAGATCAATTCAACAAGAGAGTTATCCTGACACAGAAAGCTTAGGAAACAGAGAATCTGGTTTCGTAACCCTGCCTACACACTCTGCAAGGAGTGTGTACGTCTGGCATTTTCTTTCTGGCAGAGCCGAATGTCACTAGGAAATTATTGAGATAAAAACACATCCACTCTGCACCTGTCACAGAGTCATGTCATGATGAAAAAAATTACCCTGCGGTGCTCGCTTTTGCGGATGTCTCCATTTTATTCTCAGGGCCTGCCACTCATGTGTTTGTAGCTGCCTGAGCATATCCCCGTAGGCAGGGTTAATGGTTGGGGGAGGAGGGTGGGAAGTCATCAGTCAACTATTAGCTTCAGCAAGTCTTACCAGTCCGGTTCGTTTTGTCAAAGCTGACAATTAGACAGCGTAGGGCAGAACTTTGCTTAAACTCCACTCTTAAGTGGTACTTTCCTATACCTGGGTGGATGCGATCTCCTTAAAGCATTTAGATACACCCTTTAAGTGATGGTATTTAAAACACATGAGCCAGTTTCCAACAGAGATGGAATGGTCTGCCCAAAGCAAATTTCAAGTTTATGATTTCAGTTTGCCACAGTTTTAGGTTTCTTTGTTTAAAAATATGGCTGCACTTGAGTTCTGCCACTAGCTGATCTGGGTTTGAATCCTAGATCCATCACAACTAGTCGGGGTTCAGATCTGTTACCCAAATTCTGGACCCTCCTCTCAAAATATGGAGATAAGGGAAGGACCCATCCCACAGGGTTAGAATCAACATAGACCTAAATGGTGGTTTTCAAATGTCTTGGAGAAGAACAGTGAAGAGATGTGAGTTAATGAGAAAATCAGGTTCACCCTGATGGTAGCTCATCAAAAACAGTAATAATAGTCGTGATGATTAAGACATACCAGGGAGTAAAATTTTTATATCATTAATAGCTTCTTTAAAAAATGCAAGATGCAGAAAAACATTTGAATCATTAGATAAGCCCGTGAGTTGCAGTGCAGTTAACTATACATAATACTATTAGAGAAAAGATTGCATCTATCTGTATTCTCAGCGGAACAATAGACTGTCTGCAAAATGATGAGGTTTATTAGAAGCTTATCAAGGAGACATAGGATTGAAAGGACTTTAATACCAGGCTTCAGAGGTGATGTGTAGCAATGATTCTCCTTAAAATAAAACTTGGATAAGAATCCTCTATAGCCTGTTCTAGACAAGGATTGACCTGGTCTCTGCAATGGCTTGGGCATGCTTAGCCCAGTTTTAGCAAGAATCCTGCTGAATAACTGCGAGAATTCTCCTCAAACTTGACATTTGATTAAGTTACTCAACACTTTCTTTTCATGTGTAAGTCCTTTGCTTTCTTTAGCAAAAATACTGTTACATCACCAGCAAGAAATTCTCTATCCTTGATGTTGCCTCATTTTAACTTTCCACCCACTGTCCCCCAACCCCATGGGTATTTTTTCTAGCTAAAAATGTCCATCTCTCTTTGTTGTATTTGGAGGCACTCCCATCTCATTTTAATTGCCACAATCATGACCACAATTGCAGTGATCTTGAATAAGCTCTTTCTTTTCCTTTAAACATCTGTCAAAATAATTTTTCTTTAACATGGGAATGAAGGATGCATGTTTGCTCAACACCTTTGAGCAAACAGCTTTCATTAACCCACAAGAAGTACCACCTTGGCCATCTCCCAATTCCTTTGCACCACTTGTTCCCAACTGGGAGTCAGGATGGAAGCAGCAAATTGGCTCAGATAATGATACTGCCCCAACCTAGTCAACAGATAGGTCAGCTTTGCCTCTAGATATGATGGAAAGAAAAATAGGAGGTGGATGTTTTCAAAACTGGAAGTAAATGCTGGACAACCATAAAGATTCCTTACTTTTAGGTGGGCTTTATGTGCCAGAGGCTTTTTATATCCCATTTAATTTCATCCTTAAAATTACCAGGCAAGAAGTATTATCTTGCCTACGTTACAGATGAGAAACAGTGGGACTCAGAAAAAAGTTAATGTCTTTTTCAAGGATTATATATCATACCTCGCAACATCCTGGTCCGTCTAGCTTGATCTTTTCACACCGTTCAGTTATTGCCCATCTAAATTAGCCTAAGCATTGGGTCCATGATTGAATGGAATAATGAATGAACCATATGAGAATCTTGAAACTCAACACAAAAGAAAATGAGAGTAATGGGAAATAAAGGTCAGGGTGTGTATTTTCTTCTGAGGATAAAAGGCACTCTGTCTCCTTTGCTGATCTGTACTTCACAAGGAAAAAACAGCACTGTCTCGTGGAAGGATACATGCTCTGCTGGTTCATCCCCCCATACACTGTTGCAAGAACCCCAACTTGGAACATAGAAATTATCTTATCATCTCTTGGTGCCCTGTGAACCTCACTATCTAAGTCAAAGTTCCCTGTGTCATGAATATTTATGACAAGCACCACCAAGCACCAATGGGAACCTGTTACAGCCTAGGTTGATGCCAATCAGAAAAGGCTTTTTCCCCTGTCTAAAGTTGTTGGTGACTTTCAAAGCAGTAATGGAAATTACCTATTATGCTTTATTTTCTGATGTTTTAGCCATGTTTTGTACATAGGACCACATCATCAAATGAATAAGAATTGTTCCTACTTCCCTTCTAAATTTTTTTTCACTGATGATGGCAAATACTTTTTCTTTAACCTTATTGGAAGAATAGAATATTAAGTATAAAGATTAAAAAGAATCAGTCAAGTAGGATCTCTGCACAACTATTTACTGAGTATCGTAGAGGAAGTAACCTAAGCTCTCTGAACTTAATTTTCTCCATCTTTAAAACTGTAATAATAATGACATCAACTTCTTAGGGCTACAATGAGAACTTTGCATCAAATAGAAATATGTTTATCTTCATTTAACAAAAATAACATAAAATAAGGTATTCCTGCATAGACCATAGACAGCAGTCTTAAAACCTTGTCTTTGATTCCAAATATGGAATATTTTTCATTATAAGTTTCACCTTGTCTTTACTACACAGCTTCCTGTTAGTTTTTATATACTATGTTGCTGATCTACTTTTATTCTTAAATCCATGACAGTAAACAAGAGATTTTTAAAAGTAAGAACCTCTCTGATATAACAGATGTGTAGTCTCCAAACATAGGCATTTTTTTTCCAGTAAGAGTCCCCCTTTGCTAGACACATCTCTAGAATTTCTCCTTTCCTTTAGTGTCTTGTTAAGAGCGTATGTCGTTTGTCTGCAATCAAGAATGTCCCAGATTCTGATTGTTTAGTGGCCTTTTGCATTAACTCTTATTTTGCTGCCTCATAATATTGCCTGAGTGGTATTGTCCCTAGATATGATCTTTTCTGTCCAAGTACAAAACATATCCACTATTTATAGGTTCATGAAAGAACTGGGGAGGAGAGGCAGGGAGTGGGAAAACTGTGTGAAGAGACACAAATTCAGTGCATAACAAATGTGAAATGCTTATGTGCCCCTGTTGAGGAAAAATCAGCTAGCAACAAAATCCAAAAGGCAAGTGAATTCTGGGCAGCATTAAAGAGTTTACAAATTAAGGTGAATCTAAGCATTTAGGTGAGCTAAAAGAAACCTAAAGATGACTTTATTACATTGTAAAAAAGCAACCAGCTCATTGATTCTGTTTTGTTTTGGTTTTGATGAGACCGTGTAAATTCATAGAGGTGAATTTGGGTTCCTTGCCTTCTAGGTAAGCAGGGTTTCTCCCCAGCAGCCTGGACAAATGCTGCCCTGTGTGGCACCTCCACACACCCAAACCATGTTTCACTTTACAAAGTCAAATGACACCCAGAAGATGCATGAACCTTGGGGTCAAACTTAGACTTTAAAAGGAGCCAGCATGATAGTGCCACTGAGGACCACCAGGAATGATCTCTGAATAAAAAACCAAGAGTGAGCCTTAAGCACCACCAAGTGTGCCCCCCACAGCACTCCCCTAAACAACAAAAAGCTGACACAACTCTTTGGTAGCCATAAAAGTGGAGATAATTATACCTATCTCATGGGATTAGATAGCAATCAAATTAGAATAAATCAACTTAGAAACAACAAATCCTAGTTTTGACTCAAATATTAAATTTGTAGTGGTGTATAGTAAGTATGTAGCTATGGAGACATTCTCTTTGTCAGTATCCTTTCATTGTTATATGAGTTTATCATCATAACCCTGTGCCATAAATAAACTAGAAATTGACTTATTATAAACTAAAATTAAAATTAGCCCATCTATATGGGAAAACTATTGAAAGATGTTTTGGAGCTACCAGAGGTCACAAGGCAGCTGGTAACAAAGACCCAAGCCTCCTTTGAGGGCATGTACATCCTACATTCAGTCCTCTGTATGTCTTAGTGCCGTGTAACATATACTTGCTACATGTACCTAGTGGCACATTCACCCAAAGCTCCTGAGTACTCAGCTCCCACCTATCTTCATTTCCATTTAACTTTATTCATTCACAACTACATGATTCTTCTTTGTGCATATATTACCTCCTCTCCATTATTTATTTGGAGGGAAATGATTAATATAAGTGCTAATGTGAATCTCTATTTCCTTTCAAAATATCTCTTTTCAAAACATTCCATCAAAGTAATGTTTCCAGTATTAAATATATGTACAGCAAGACAACCAGACATATGTTAAAAAGGTATTTATCACTATCTTGGCTCGGGTCTGATCTTAGAGATTTATTTCAAGCTGAAAAATTTTAGGTGTTAAAAAAAATGTGGATGAAGCCAATTAGTAAACATAACGAACATTTTAAATATGCTTTTGATTTAATCAAGATAGAAATCAAGTCATATTATCACTCAAAGTAAAATATTGTGTGGCTTAAGGGAATTTTTAAAAGACTACTTTTCTAAGTGTATTTCTAAGACAAAGAAATATTAAGCATTTGTAATTGGTAAAAAATTTGCACATATAGTATATGTCAACTAAATCTATTTGATAGATTTACAAAATGTCCCATAAGTTAATTTCAAAATATGATATAACCATTGTAATCTTACTAAACTAATATATATACACATACATATGTATGTATATATCATATATTGAATAATTCTTATTTGCTAGGTGTGGTATTAAACACTTGCATTATCCTTTAAAAACAGTTACTCTATCTTGGGGCCAGAGAGATAGTAGAGTGAGTCAGGCACTTGCTTAGCATACAGCCAACCTGGTTTAGATTCCTGGCATCCTATATGGTACCCTGAGGACCGACAAGAGTCATTCCTGAGCGCAGAACCAGGAGTAAGCCCTAGGTGTTGACAGGTATAGCCCCAAATAACAACAGAATCACACTATTGTAACCATGCTCCCTAAAACATGGTAATAATTTTTAATGTACAACAGTATTAGTCCTCTGTCCACTTTAAATATAAAGTCAAAGCGTTTAAATTATTGGGTAACAATGAAGGTCTCACCTCAAGTAAGTTGAGAATAGAGGACAAAAGTCCATGACTCTCAGACTAATTTTTCAAGTGCTTTTTCTTAACAGATATCAGTCAATAATTCTAGCCACAATTATTTATTGAAACCACTCACATTCTCTGTAGGGCTTAAGATTACAGTGATTGAGAAGTAAGCAAGAAAGAAAATTCCCTCCTGAAATATTTAGAATTGGGAGTGGAGGAAAATGAACTTCTGAACAAGACTCTTGTGGACCATGAAACACGCTGTAACAGGAAAAGAGAGAGTGAGTGGGAAGGTGACCAATCCCAGGCAAAGCTCTTTAATGCCTCACCGGGGCAGTGATGCTGAAACCGGAAGCGAATGACAAGCTATCTGAACAAGTTGGGACCAGCGAGCAAGTGAAAGATCTTCTGAAATAATGACAGAAAGAGGAGAGATTATTAGGGAAATAGGATGCTTGCCTCCATAAAAGGGTGCAAGTGAGAATATGAGATTATTCCAGCATAGGAGACCTAGAATTCTTTGTCTGGCTTCATGTACCTTTTCCTTGGATGTGGGGACCTCTACCATTTTGAGGCTGTATGAAGTCTAGTAACTCCTCTGATAGCTCAGGCGCTATCTATATTTTACCGATAAGTATTCTGCGGAGTTGTTGTCAGCTCACTTCTAGGTCCTGTGTCCTGGGAACAGAAACTTGCTGACATACCCTGGAAGGGCAAACCCGGGGCACTTGTCTCCCCATTGTGGCTGCCTGAGAGATTTATGGCTCACATTTCCTAGTGGGTCCTCAGCTGGCTTCCTGCATCCTGCTTGTGCCTGCAAATAAGGAATCTGTTAAGGGGCTGGAGTGATAGGCAGCAGGTAAGACAATTGCCTCACATGTGGCTGACCGAGGTTTGACTTCTTATGGTCCCCAAAGAGAGGTAGGAGTGATCCCCAGCACAGAGTCAGGAGTAAATGCTGACAACTGCCATGTGTGGCCCCAAAGCCAAACAATACAAGAACAAGGCATCTGTTAAAACAATCTAGTTTATAACTGTGCCATCCTTCACCCTGACAATAGAGATTTTGTTATCTCTTGTACAAGGTTTTTCCACCCCATCACACAAGGGTCCTACAGGCAAACTCTTCTATAAAACCACACATCCAGAGAGGTGCTGGGAGGTCAGAGAAACCAAATGAAGACCAGGACAATTGGCACAGGAAGAGGAGGAGTGAGGAATAAATCACATGACAACACATCATATAAAAACTTACTAAGCAGTGCAAACACAACCATGGACAAGACCTGCAAAAGACACTACTACTAAGTATCCTCTAAGGGAAAGATTTCGCCTAAAGATGAATAAAAGATGTGTTTTTCTATTTCAATAGAAAATATATTCATTTCTAATATGGTAACCCAGTTTTTTAAATGTGGCATCAGGATATCCCTATGACTGGTGGGCTCTTAGCAGTTGGCAGGAGAAGCATAAGACAAGTTTGGGCACCAGAGAAAATGTGCATTTTTCCATATCAAGAAGGGACCTCAAGGGGTACCCAGACCACCAGGACAGAGACCATGAATTTCCGACATGGACTTGAAAGCGTTCTGGTTGTGGTCTGACAATGATGTGGGTATGATATAAATGTTTGATGGGAGCTGCTGATGGGAGCTACAGAGAAATGAGGCAATCATGGGGGAGAGGGATGGTTAGAGTGTGTTTTTGTTCATTTTCCCATCTTGTAGCATCCATTTGGGTAATACAATCTAGTGCTGTGGTTACAGCAGAAGTCACTGTCTTTTTTCAATAGGATTTTTGCAATGATGTGGTTATATTCTGGCCTATCAAGTCACCAAGGGTTCACTGACTCAATACATGGCAAAAGATATTAAAACAATAAAAATTACAGTAATAATAGGAGGCATTGAGTTTTTGCCTAAGACTTTTCCTATACTAAAACTATTTGAGCTGTTAAATATAAAGTATATTAAAAATTTAAAGTAAGACTCCCCTTCCTTATTCCCCCATCAACTGACATATAATTGATTTATACTGTTGTTTAACTTTAATTTATATAGTGTTGATTTGATCCACATAGATAGTCATAAAATTATCCTTTCAGTGTTAGTTAAAACTTCATACATTTAATTTACAAATCCACTGAATGGTCTTTTTATATCCTTATAATTTGAAGATTATTTTTCAAGTCTTTTCATGGAAAAACACAAAAAGAAGGGAACAATTTTGTATTTACTGTTTTAATCTTTGGGATTTCCGGGCATAAAATAAAAGTACTCACTTGTCTTAAACAACTTACCCTTTAAAATGTATAATTCAGTGGTACTTGAGTATTTTCACAAAATTGTTTTGTTGTTCACATGCTGAGACTAGTAGGCAGAGTTTCAATTTTATTCTAAGGTTAGCTAGAAGTCACTGGAGCATCTTAAGCAGAATTCATTTATCATTTTCACAGTAATGTCCTGACTCTTCTTCCCTCCCCTTCTGTGTTCTACCACCTACTAGCTGAGAAAACCAAACAATGACTAAATTACCTAAATATTCAACTATTGATTGAAATTATTACTCAGATTCTCCCTTGTAATCACATTAGGCAAGAATCCCTTGTCGTACATATGGTATCCTTTCTCATCTCTGCACAAAGCCCTATGATTATTATTTTTTTAGCCTTATTTAGTAAGTCCTATCACCTAAGATTCTGACCAAATATTTCTCTGTCCATTCTAAGTTTCAGACCACTCTAAAAATAGGAATGTCCATTTTATATACATTTTTATTACTTCATGATGAGATATTAAAAAATGTAAACAGATGTCTCCAATTACTCTAATAGAAACATTCATTTCTCTAAAATTAAGTTGATGGTTTTTACATAGAACTACTTTTCTTACAAGGCATAGACAGAGGAGATAATTCCTCTCCTATAAGAAGAGGAAGTTATAGAAAACATGTAAGTACATATAGTCTCCCTAACTTCGAGATGATAATATTCCACCCTGCAAAGTACGAACAAATCTGATTCTGCCTCTTTTAGTCTTATTTTTTACTTTCATTTTGATGGTACTATTAAACTTTATCTTTACAAATATTTTTTTAGTATTTTCACAAATTTTACATTAATTGACACTAGTTGATTCTAAAATATCTTCATTATCCCCTACAAAGAAATTGTTTACCCATGAGCAATCACCCTTAATTATCCCCTCACACCAGCTCCTGGAAAACACAAGTATATTTTCTGTTCCTGTGGATTTGCTTTATCTGGATATTTCCTATCAATGAGGCCATAAAATATCTGGCCATTTTTGGTATCTGATTTGGCAGCTGATCTCAAATTTTAAGGTTCACCATGTTATAGCACAAATCAGAGCTTTACTGCTTTGAATGGCTGGATAATATTAAATCTGTGGCTATGTCACATTTAGTATTTCCCTTAGCACATAGATAATTATTTCTACTTTTTGAATATTATGAATAATGCTACTAAGAACATCCCTATTCATGTTTTGGCGGTGATTGTATGTTGTTACATCAGTTGAACTGAAAACAATAGAATTTCAGGGTTATATGGAAATTCTACATTTTTATTTTAGGCTCTGTCAAATTGCTTTTCTAGGTTGGCTTTACAATGTACATTTTTACAAACTATATATGAGTTTCCATTTCTCCACTTTCTCAAAATACTTGTTCTATTGTCCATTGCTTTTCTTACTGCCATTCTAGTGAGTCTGAAGTGGTGTTTTCTGTGATCGATTGAAATTTTCCTAATGACTAATGATATTGAGCATCTTTTTATGTGCTGAAGCTCAGCACTTATTTTACCAGATTCAAGCTGTCTTTCTCAAAGTCCATGAACCCCTTTAGAGCATATTAAAGGAATGTGTCTTTGCATCTCTAGAAATTGAAATGAATAAGGAAATAAGCAAGCTAAACAAAGAATATAAAACTTGAGAAACATTAAAATTCTACATTGTTAAAATAAAAATCCGATAATATATTTAAATGAAATATAACAAAAGAAACAAAACAAAACAAACAAAAAAATAATAGTGGTAAGGATTTAGACAAAGGAGGAAAACCTCTGGACAAAGATTGTAATGATTTTGAAATAACACTTTGAGATTTTAATAACAAAGGAAATATCCAGGTAAGAAATTTAGAGAAAGGGCATTCTAAGTCAAGGTAATTGCTGGTGCAAATGCCTCATTCCATATAAGCAACATGATGTTAAATAAGAGATAAAACCCTAGAAGTGAAAACTATCAAGTCAAGCACCCATTGTGAACAACGATACGGATGTCTTTATGTGTTCATCTTTGGGTTTGTTCACAATGTTTTTATTCTTGCATTCAGTTAAATATGACTTAATAGTTGACTTCTATCTAGCCAACTGATGGCATGTAAGGTCATAAAGTTCCAAAGTAAATGAAATGGGTCCTTTCCAACAGAAACTTGGTCTCAGCATACAATTCACCTATGTTTTCTTTCCATCCATAATTATGGAAATATAGGATAGAATCTCTGTCCTTGAGAGCCTATGATAATGCCTAAGTAGATCATCTTAATTCACTCCAGCTATCATAACAAAATACCATAGACTGAGTGATGTAAGCAACAGATATTTATTTTTCATTATTTGGGAGGCTACAATGTCTAAGCTCAAGGTTTCCACTGATCTAGTTCCTGGGGAGAGTCCCTTCCTGGCTTGTAGATGACCATCTTCTTGCTGTGTTCTCCCACTGGGTTTTAGAGACAGGAAGCAAGCTTTCAAGTGTCTCCACTGTAACTAATCTCCTTTTGGGACCTCCATCTTCATGACCTCATGCAAACCTGATTACCTCTAAGGTCCCATCTCCAATTACCATCCCCTGGAAAGCTACAACTTCACTATATTAATTGGAGGGGGATTACACAATTAATTCCACAGTCCGGACTCACAGTGGATAGGCGACTTTTAAGAAAAATGTAACGTGTTTATGCCCAGGAAATGAACCTATCATGACTTGTAAGTTCTGTGAAAAGTCATGTAAGGAATTTATCAGGAGCATAATATGATAAGACTTAAATTTTTAAATATGTGTAAATGGATTGGGCTGAAGAGATAGCACAGCAGGTAGGACGTTTTCCTTGCACGCAGCCAACATGGCCAACCGGAGTTCAATTTTTCCACCCCTCTCAGAGAGTCCGGCAAACTACCGAGAGTATCTCGCCCACACGGCAAAGTCTGGCAAGCTACCCATGACGTGTTCAATATGCCAAACACAGTAACAATTGTCACAATGGAGACGTTACTGCCCACTCGATTTGCCCACTCGAGCAAATCGATGAACAATGGGAGGACAGTGACAGTGACAGCATAAATGGATTAAAAGGGCAAAGAATAGAAGCAGAGAAATAAGAACTGATAAAGAGTTACAGGTGGTCAGACAAGAGCTAATGGTGTCATGGACTATAATGGTAAAATTAGTCGTGTTCTAAGAGCTTAACACTTGCAAAAGATGTACATGGGGATATGTGGAGTACAGTGAAAGAGAAATTCTGCTACTATTTCCAGTATATAATACTTGTTACTATTTCCAGTACATAAATATAATATTTCCAGTATATAATATAATGCTGTTTCCAGTATATAATACACAGTATTCTGGTAAAGTTTATTTTTAAAAGAATCAAGCATATCATATTCAGGATTTAATATTTGGTTTCTCCTTTTCCCCTACCTCTGCCATCATCCTTACCAAGAAAATCAATAATGACAATTTCCTCTTCAAATTATACCATTGTCTCATCATTGTGTGTATGACAAGAGTACAGAGATACTAATCACAAAAATGAAGACTCACCACATACTTTACTGAGGCTGGTTCACAAGTTCAATTTCTGTTTATCTCTCCTCAACAATGAGTGCCATGGCTAACAATGAATGATGCACACTTCACAGGGAGCAACACAACAGGGAAGAAAAAAATCCAATGAGACTGTCTCACTGTGCTATTGAGGCAACTCTCTTACTTATAATTATTCTTGACAACCAGAAATTTGTGGGAAAAATAGATGCTTGGATTGTGTTGTTTCCAATGAGCTTGTGATCACTTGACTTAAGTAAATGGAGTTTGATGCCCCTTCTCTTATAACAACCATCAACACCTAAGAGGACAGTAGTATTTCCTGTAAATACTTTTCGGTTTAGAATTCTAGTTTCCTAATATACTACTCTAGCACCAGGGTAGAACACCATATTATTGTTTTAGTCATGAAATATCCGGTGATTCGGAGCTGACTTAGGAGAACGAGACTCTAGTTGTGGATTTTAGACATCTAACACCAACAAGAGAAGCATTTCTTCACAAAATATTGGTTCAGCCTTCTAAAATAGGCAGGGATCATTTGGGAGAGTTTTTCAGAATTATGTTTAATTATCACTGTCACTGTCACTGTCCTCTCATTGTTCATTGACTTGCTTTAGCAGGCACCAGTAACATCTCCATTGTGAGACTTGTTGTTACCATTTTTGGCATATTAAATACGCCACAGAGAGCTTGCCAGACTCTGCCATGTGGGCGGGATACTCTCAGTAGCTTGCAGGGCTCTCTGAGAGGGGTGGAGGAATCAAACCCGGGTGGGCCTTGTATAAGGCAAATGCCCTACCCACTGTGCTATCACTCCAGCCCATGTTCAGTTATATAAAATAAATTTTGCACAGCATACTCACAGTCACGGTCCTCCCATTCATCGATTTGCTCGAGCGGACCCAGTAATGTTTCTTTCGTGAGACTTATTGTTACTGTGTTTGGCATATTGAATACGTCACGGGTAGCTTGCCAGGCTCTGCCGTGCGGGTGAGATACTCTCGGTAGCTTGCCGGGATCTCCGAGAGGGGTGGAGGAATTGAACTCGGGTCGGCCATGTTGGCTGCATGCAAGGCAAATGCCCTACCCGCTGTGCTATCGCTCCAGCTTATGCACAGCATACTAATTAGTAGAAAATATACTTCTTTGTTATAATAAGTATAAATAGCCTCCATTTTTGTACAGAGAGGAAATGAGAATGTTCCCCAATTTCCCAGTCTCATTCAGCTCTGCCTCTCTAAAGCCCACATCATCATCAGAGCATCTTTTAAATATCCACAACTCAAATCACGGGTGAAACAGCAAATAAGTGACAGACAGTCCTAGAGGGAATTAAACGGAGTATGGTAAAGAAGCTGAGAAATACCAGAACAGAATTATCTACTTTATCTAATGGTGAAAAGAAATTCTTAACAAGAAAAAAGATGTTCACAGACAAAACCTCCTTGCAATATTATACTGTAGAACAATTACTCCCTTCACAAAATGTCACATACATCTCTGGATCCCCAAATTATGGCAATACATTCTAGAAAATACAATTTATGGGTATCAAATATTAAATATAAACATTTCAAAGAAATTTAGTTTGGAGATAAAATTAAAGTAGAAAAATACATAGTCTTAAAATATTGACTAGGCTCTGAGCAATATAGCACACTGGATAGGCATTTACTTTATATGTTCGAACCCAGTACCCTTATAACGCACTCCCCCACGCATACTGGAGTAATTCATGAGTGCAGAGTGAGGAGTAAGTCATGAGCATTGCTAGGTGTGCCCTCTCCTCCCCACACACAAAGATTGAATTACCCTAGATTATTCAGGTGTCACCAGTGTAAAATATGATTACAGGGGTCTTGGAAAAGCCAGTGGAAATTAAAATTTATTTATCCTGCCCCAGGACAAGTACTTAGTGAATGGTAGAGTCAGAAGATTTTTAATCAACCTGGGTTATCTCTTTGTCTCCATTCCGACTCTCAAACGGAATCTGGGGTTTTCCAGTGCTCTTGTTTCAGCTACACCTTAGTTTAAGTCCTACACTGAAAACTAGATGCAAATATTCTAGCATGTGGAGTGTTTCACAAAATATGCAGCAGAGATATTTATTTCTGAATAAATATCAAAAGAAGAGTAATCTCTGTATGTTAAAAGAAGTTAATAGGTTAAAAAAAAAAAGGTGTCTGCAGAAGTTACCGCCTCTTAACAGAACCATAGGGAGGACACAGTATCTTTGTTTGCGTTTTGAGAATTTAAATCTCTTCTAAGACAAACCCAAGATATTCCCCTGCTAAGAGATCCAAGCTGATTATGAATACAATGCATGGAAACATCTGTGGTTTGCACATTGTTGAACGAAAAAGGCTCTAATGTGTTAGAGCAGAGGCCAAACAACCAGTATCCATGGCAACCTCATGTATAGTTTCAACTGACAGTTGCGGAGCATATTCAATCAGATTCTTATGTTTATCCAAATGGCACCCAGTAAATATTTCCCTTAGCCACTGTTTATTTTCTGGGTGACTTGGTGGCAACATCTGCAGAAACAAAGGAAAGGGACACTCAGGGAGAGGGCGGGGAAGTACAAAACAGACTCCCTTCAGGAAAGCAACAATGGTTTCACTTGTGAAATGAAAAAGAACTGAAAGA
This sequence comes from Sorex fumeus, assembly GCF_029834395.1. Taxonomy (NCBI): domain Eukaryota; kingdom Metazoa; phylum Chordata; class Mammalia; order Eulipotyphla; family Soricidae; genus Sorex; species Sorex fumeus. Next base: position 2,449,420 of record NW_026606134.1, on the reverse strand, counting down.
TAGGAAAATAAGTATGGGATGTATGGGTGGGGGTGGACAGAATCAAAATACCTGACTTAAGTGTTTAAAAGTTACTTCATGGCCCAGATGGATTCACTAGTGAATTCTTCCAAATCTGTAAAGAGGACTTACTCCCAATCCTCTTTAAGATTTTCCACAAAATTAAAGCATTGGAAACACTTCTGAACAGTTTCTATGAAGCAAATATCACCCTAGTAGCAAAAGCAGACAGAGACACCACAAAGAAAGAGAATTACAGGCAGATATCCCTGATGAACACAGACACAAAGATCCTCAACAAAATTTTAGTCAATAGAATCCAATGACTCATCAAAAAGATTACAAACCATGAGCAAGTAGGATTCATGCCAGGGATGCAAGGATGGTTTAACATTCGCAAGTCAATCAACATAATTTATCATATCAATAAAATAAATAATAAAATCATATTATCATGTCAATAGATGCAGAGAAAGCACTTGATAAGATCCAACACACATTTATGATGAAAACCCTCAGCAAAATGGGCATTGAAGGAAATTTCCTCTATATAGTCAAAGCCAAGTACCACAAGCCCACGGCAAGTATCATTCTCAATGGGGAAAAACTAAATGCCTTCCCTCTAAGATCGGGAACAAGACAAGATTTCCCGCTTTTGCCACTCCAATTCAATATAGTACTAGAAGTCCTGGCATAGCAGTCAGGCAAGAAAAAGATATCAAGGGCATAGAAAAGGAAGAGGTCAAGCTATCATTATTTGCAGACGATATGATACTATACTTAGAAACGCCTAAAAACTCTACAGAAAAGCTCCTAGAAACAATAGGTTGGTATAATAAAGTGGCAGGTAAAAAATGGATACCAAAAAGTTCATGGCTTTCTTATATACAAATAACATAAGAGAAGAAAGAGACGTTAAATAAAAAATCCCGTTCACAGTAGTACCTCAGAAAGTCAAGTACCTCAGAATCAGCTTACCCAAAGAGGTGAAGGACCTATATAAGGAAAATTACAAAATACTAATTCAAGAAATAAAAGAGGACTAGAAATGGAAACACATCCCCTGATCATGGATAGGGAGGACTAACATTATCAAAATGGCAATACTGCCCAAAGCACTATACAAATTTAATGCGGTCCCTATTAGAATACCCATGACATTTTTCAAAGAAATAAACAAAACACTCCTAAAATTCATATGGAAAAATGAACCCCCACGAATAGCTAAAGCAATCCTTGGGAAAAAGAAGATTGGTGGCATCACCTTCCCAAATTCAAACTCTACTACAAAGCACTAGTAATTAAAAAAGCATGGTATTGGGCTGGAAACAGACCTGCAGACCAATGGAACAGAGTTGTTGAATATTCTGTCACAGACCCTCAAATACATGACCACTTAACTTTTGACAAAGGAGCAAGAAACGTGAAGTGGAACAAGGAAAGCCTCTTCAACAAGTGGTGCTGGGAAAACTGGATAGCTATCTGCAAAAAAAAAAAATGAACTCTGACCTCTGTCTAGGCTTGTGCGATAGCACAGCGGTAGGACGTTTGCCTTGCGCACAGCCAGCCCAGCCGAGCCGGGTTTGATTCCTCTACCCCTCTTGGAGAGCCTGGCAAGCAACTGAGAGTATCTAGTCCACATGGCAAAGCCTGGCTAGCTACCCATGATGTATTCAATAAACCAAACACAGTAACAACAAGTCTCAAAATGGAGACGTTATTGGACCCACTTGAGCAAATTGATGAACGGGAGGACAGTGATACAGTGATAGTGAGTGACCTCTGTCTAATGCCAGGCACAAAAGTCAGATCAAAGCGGATTAAAGACCTTAATATCAGACATGAATACATAAGATACATAGAGGAAAATGTAGGCAGAACTCTCCACGACACTGAAGCTAAATGCATATTTAAGGATGAAACAGCATTGACCATGCAAGTGGAAACAAACATAAACAAACGGGACTACATCAAACAAAGAAGCTTTTGCACTTCAAAAGAAACAGTGACCAAAATTCAAAAAGAGCCCACAAAATGTGAAAGAATATTTACTCAATACCCAACTGCTAAGGGATTAATATCCAGGATATACAAGAAACTAGTAAAATTGTACAACCCCCCCAATCCCATCAAAAAATGGGGAGAAGAAATGAACAGATATTTCCTCAAAAAAAGAAATACAAAAGGCCAAAAGGCACATGGAAAAAAATGCTCCACATCCCTAGCCATCAGAGAGATGCAAATCAAAACAACAATGAGATATCACCTCACACCACAGAGACTGGCACACTTTTGAAAGAACAAAAGCTACCAGTGCTGGTGTGGATGTGTGGAAAAAGGGATGCTCTTTCACTGTTGGTGGGAATGCCCAATAGTCCAGCCTTTCTTGAAAACAGTATGGACAGTCCTTCAAAAACTAGAAATTGAGCTTCCATTTGGCCCTGCAATACCACTTATGTGAATATATCCTGAGGGCGCAAAAAAGCATAGTAGAAATGACATCTGTACCTATATGTTCATTGCAGCACTGTTCACAATAGCCAAAATCTGGAAACAACCCAAGTGCCTTAGAAAAGATGACTGATTAAAGGAACTTTGGTACATCTACACAATGGAATACTATGCAGCTGTTAGGAGACATGAAGTCATGAAATTTACTTACAAATTGATAGACATGGAGAGTATCGTGCTGAGTGAAATGGGTCAGAAAGAGGGACAGACATAGAAGCACTTTACTCATTTGTGGAGTATAAGAGAACATGAAGTTGACACCTAAGGATAGTAGATACATGGGACAGGAAGATTGCTTCATAGCTTGAAGCCTGCCTCATGAGCAAAGGAGAGAAGGCAGCTGGAATAGAGAAGGGATCACTAAGAAAATGATGGCTGGAGGAATCAGTCGGGATGGAAGATGTGTGCAAACAATAGATAAAGGACCAAACATGATAATCTCTCAGTGTCTCTATTGCAAACCATAATGCCCAAAAGTAGAGAGAGACTATGGGGAATATTGTCTGCTATTGAGGCAGGGGAGGATGGGAAAGGGGGGGTATACCAGGGATATTGGTGGTAGGGAATGTGCACTGGTTGGAGGGATGGGTGTTTTATCATTGTGTGATTGCAACCCAAATATGAAAGCTTGTAATTATCTCATGGTGATTCAATAAAATAAAAAAAAAGTTACTTCAAAAAACCATCAAGTCTGGGGCTGGAGAGATAGCACAGTGGGTAGGGCGTTTGCCTTGCAAGCGGCCGACCCAGGTTCGATTCCCAGCATCCCATATGGTCCCCTGAGCACCGCCAGGAGTGACTCCTGAGTGCAGAGCCAGGAGTAACCCCTGTGCGTTGCCGGGTGTGACCCTCCCCCACCCCCCAAAAAAATAAAACCAAAAAAAAAAAGCCATCAAATCTGGTTATGTTTACAAAGAATTTACCACTGATTATTGAGTGCCTGTTCGGTCATTGTGTTGAACGCTTTACCAACAGAACATCTAATCTTCATTAAAAAAAAAAAACATGCAAAAAGTTATTATCTCTATTTTACACTGAAAACCACTGCTTACATTTAAACAATTTGGCCACAGTTGCAGCTGGTGTCTGAGAAAAATTTGAACTCATGTCCGTATGTTTTAAAAACCTGTACTACCTCCAATGTTCCACTTCTTGAGTAATCAAGTAACATTTTAAAAAATCATCTTTTTTCATTCAAATAAATTATTTGAATCCGTGCTTCAATAATAAAGGATCTTTTGGGTGGAATGTCACACCCAAAAATGCACAGAAGTTACTCCTGACTCTGTACTCAGGAATTACTCCTGGTGGTGCTTGGGGAGCCATATGAGGTGCTGGGAATTGAACCCGGGTTGACTGTATGCAAGGCAAATGCCCTACCCACTGTGCTATAGCTCCAGCACCCCCCAATAATAAATTTTTATCTTCACAAATAACAAATTGTAATCTAAGTCAGAATTTTTACCACTGTAATAAACAGTAAAATCTTAAATAACCCTATATTTCGTTGGAAAATAAATATGTGATATTTATCATTTGCATGTCATTTGCATGTGTTTATTCTATCTATTTTATTATTCTATAAATACTTATATAAATTATAACATAGTTTATAAAAATTATATAAATTATTATACCAGGGGTAGAGGCTAGAGGTGCCATAATTCAGCTATCTATGGTAAACATGAGGATGAGAGTACCCAGAATTTGGGGTATAAAAATGAGTAAGAGAGCCTACCTCTCCCCATTGAAAATCATTGGAAATCACTGAACAGCATTAACAATCAAATCCCCCTCCCCCACCTTTCAGAATTTGCTGGTATCCCACAATTGAATTATGGACATTCCTCTAAGTTAAATCTTCTCAAAATGCCTAAAATGTCCAGTATATTACCAAATTGAACTCCAGAAGAGTGTCATTATTATAAAATGACAGCATTAACACCCTTCAATGCTGGAGCAATAGCACAGCGGTAGGGCATTTGCCTTGCACGCAGCCAACATGGCCGAACCGAGTTCGATTCCTCCGCCCCTCTCAGAGAGCCCAGCAAGCTACCGAGAGTATCTTGCCCGCACGGCAGAGCCTGGCAAGCTCCCCATGACGTATTCGATATGCCAGACACAGTAACAACAAAGTCTCCAATGGAGACGTTACTGGGCCCGCTCGAGCAAATCGATGATCATCGGGAGGGCCTTTACTTTACTTTACTTAATGTAATATCAGCTATGAAAGCAAGTAGGATAAGAAAGCAAAGAACTTCATGGAGGTGACACTGTATATATGTAAAGTGTACAATCTGGTGTGTTCTGACACGTGTACTTCTGTGACACTGTTAGCACAATCAATACTAGAACTTAGTATCTTGCCCCAAAGTTTTTCCTGCCCCTTTTCTAAGAATGGTCCTTCCCATCCACCTATGCTCTCCTATCACTATAAATTAGTTTGCTCTCTCCCTTTGGGACCTCAGGCGTCCCAGCAGACACCTGGAGAAACGCAACTGTGAGCGTCTGCCATCCCCTCTTCACTCCTCACGAGGCGCTCATCTCATCTCAAACCCAGTTTTCCGTAGAGGTGTGGCCTCTTCAGAAGTGGGCGTGGCTGCAGAGTGGGCGTGGCCTATTTTCTGGCCGGCGGCCACTTATGTGGCCACAGGTTGTTTACCCATTCTAAGGAACCTAGTTCCCAAGGAATTTAGTCCCCAACCTACTCAGCAATATGAAGAAACAAAGAAAATCCCCACCACAAGTGGAGGACAACAAAAAAAAATCCAGAACATTCTGTCGATACAGCTCACCTAAGGGACCTCTCTTACACAGAATTCAGATACAAAGTCATCAAGATGTTCAATCAACTCAATGAAATGGTCAGACAGACAGCCAGTAACACCACAGAAAAAATCGACAAATTACGCGAAGAAATGAGAGCAGAAATGTCACGATTAAAAGACTCCGTAGATGAAATGAGAAACTCAGTTTCTTCTCTTAAAAATAGAATGACCGCAGCTGAAGAGAGAATCAGTGAGCTGGAAGATCAGCTGCGCCAAGCCAACACGGAACAACAAACAGTGGCAAGGGACCTCAAAATAGCTTTTCAGAGAATCAGAGTCCTAGCAGATGATTCCAAGAGGAACAACATTAGAATCATGGGACTACCTGAAGCTCAGGGAAACAATCCCAATGAAAAAAACACCGTCAAACAAATCATTGCTGAAAAATTCCCAGAGCTCCGCAATGCAGCCATTCAGGTTCAAGAAGCCCGAAGGGTGCCAGCTAAAAGAGACCCCAACAAAAACACTCCAAGGCCTATCATACTTAGAATGATTGATGCTGCCGATAGAGACACAATACTGCAAGCAGCAAGGGCAAAGAAGGAAATCACATACAAAGGAGCAGCCCTTAGATTCACAGCAGACCTATCAGAGGAAACCCTGCAAGCCCGAAGGCAGTGGCAAGATATAGTCAAAAAACTCACTGAAATGAACGCTTCACCAAGAATACTCTATCCGGCTAAACTCTCCCTCAAAATCGAAGGAACAGTACACTATTTTCTAGATAAACAGCAGCTCAGGAACTTCATAGACTCAAAACCAAACCTAAAGCAAGGCCTAAAGGGGCTACTATAAGACAAGACAAACCCTACAACCACAACACACCCTACATAAAATGACACAAAACCCCATAACCATACTCTCTCTCAATGTCAATGGTCTAAATTCACCATTTAAGAGACACAGAGTGGCAAAATGGATACAGAGACAGAACCCAACATTCTGCTGCCTACAAGAAACTCATCTCAAGAGCCAAAACAAACAGACTCAAAGTCAAAGGATGGAAAAGAATCCTGCAAGCAAACAGCTCCTTCAAAAAAGCTGGGGTGGCCATACTAGTATCCGACAACATTAATTTCACATTGAAAAAGATTAGAAGGGACAGTGAAGGCTATTTTCTCTTCATCAAGGGATACATACAGCAGGAAGAAATCACACTCTTAAATGTATATGCACCTAATGAAGGAACAGCTAAATATCTAAAACAACTGCTAACAGATTTTAAGGAGGACATCGCTACCAACACAATAGTACTTGGAGACTTCAACATCGCCTTATCAACTCTGGATAGATCAACAAGAACAAAACCCAGCAAGGAATTATTGGCTTTGAAAGAAGAAATAGAAGAGAAAGGGCTTATAGACCTATACAGGGCTTTACACCCCCAAAAGAAAGAATACACATTCTTCTCCAGTGCGCATGGAACATTTTCCAAAATAGACCATGTCCTAGGACACAAAACATACCTCAACAGAATCAGGAAGATAGAAATAGTATCAGCCATCTTTTCAGACCATGATGCCCTGAGGATAGAAGTGAATCACACACTGACACGGAGAACAAAATCAAACACCTGGAAATTAAACAACTCGATGCTGAACAATGAGTGGGTCAAGAATGAAGTCAAGGACGAAATCAAAAGATACCTGGAAACAAATGAGAATGAAGACACAAACTACCAGAACTTATGGGATGCAGCGAAAGCTGTATTAAGGGGAAAATTTATAGCTCTGCAAGCATATCTTAGTACTGTAGAAACGATGCACATAAACAACTTGACCTCACAGCTCAAGACCTTAGAAAAGGATCAACAGAAAGAGCCTAAATCAGGCAGAAGGAAAGAGATCATAAAACTTAGAGCAGAAATCAACGACATGGAAAACAAAGAAACAATCCGAAAGATCAATAAAACCAAGAGCTGGTTCTTCGAGAAAATAAATAAGATAGATAAACCACTAGCAACACTCACAAAGAAACAGAGAGAGAGAGAGCCTTAATAAATGGAATCAGAAATAAGAATGGGGATATCACAACAGAAACTAAAGAAATTCAAGAGATCATCAGAGACTACTTTGAAAGTCTGTATGCCACGAAACAAGAGAACCTAGAAGAAATGGATAAATGCCTGGATTCCTATCATCTCCCAAAGTTGAAGCAAGAAGATATAGAGTACCTGAATAGACCTATTCACATCAAGGAAATTGAAACTGTAATCAAAAGTCTTCCCAAAAACAAAAGCCCAGGTGCAGATGGATTTACTAGCGAATTTTTCCAAACATTTAAAGAGGACCTATTGCCAGTTCTTCTCAAGCTTTTCCAGGAAATTGAAAAAACGGAAACTCTCCCAAACAGTTTCTATGAAGCCCATATCTCTCTAATGCCAAAAGGAAACAAAGACATCAACAAGAAAAGAAAACTACAGGCCGATATCCCTGATGAACACGGATGTGAAGATTCTCAACAAAATACTAGCCAATAGAATTCAACAACTCATCAAAAAGATCATACATCATGACCAAGTAGGATTCATCCCAGGGATGCAAGGATGGTTCAACATTCGGAAATCAATCAACATAATCCATCATATCAACAAAAGAAAAGATAAAAATCATATGATCATATCAATAGATGAAGAGAAAGCATTTGACAAGATCCAGCACCCATTCATGATGAAAACCCTTGCCAAAATGGGAATAGAGGGGACTTTCCTCAATATAGTTAAAGCCATCTACCACAAACTTACAGCAAACATCATCCTCAATGGGGAAAAACTGAGAGCCTTCCCCCTAAGGTCAGGGACGAGACAAGGATGCCCACTCTCTCCACTGCTGTTCAATATAGAACTGGAAGTACTTGCAATAGCGATTAGGCAAGAAAAAGATATTAAGGGCATACAGATAGGGAAAGAAGAAATTAAGCTCTCACTATTCGCAGATGACATGATACTATACTTAGAGAACCCTAAAACCTCTACCAAGAAACTCCTAGAAACAATAGGCTTGTGTAGTAAAGTGGCAGGCTATAAAATCAATACCCAAAAATCCACGGCTTTCCTATATGTAAATAGTGAAAGAGAAGAAAGTGACATGAAGAAAACAATTCCATTCACAATTGTGCCCAGAAAATCAAGTACCTAGGAATCGCCTTAACTAAGGAAGTAAAGGATCTGTACAAAGAAAACTACAAAACGCTACTTCGGGAAATAAAAGAGGACACGAGGAAATGGAAAAATATCCCCTGTTCATGGATGGGGAGAATGAACATTGTCAAAATGGCAATACTTCCCAAGGCACTGTACAAATTCAATGCAATCCCTATAAGGATACCCACGACATTCTTCAAAGAAATGGAGCAAACACTCCTGAAATTTATATGGAACAATAAGCCCCCACGAATAGCTAAAGCAATTCTTGGGAAAAGGAAAATGGGAGGAATCAACCTACCTAACTTCAAGCTCTACTACAAAGCAGTAATAATCAAAACAGCATGGTACTGGAACAAAGGCAGAGTTGCAGACCAATGGAACAGAGTTGAATATACTGACATCTCCTCCCAAACATATAATCATCTAATCTTCGATAAGGGGGCAAGAAAAGTGAAATGGAGCAGGGAAAGCGTCTTTATTAAATTGTGCTGGCAAAACTGGACGGCTACATGCAAAAAAGTGGGCTCAGATCTCTGCCTAACACCATGCACAAAAGTAAGATCGAAATGGATTTATGACCTCAACATCAGACCGGAATCCATAATGTTTATTGAAGACAAAGTTGGCAAAACTCTCCACGATATTGATGTTAGTGGTATCTTCAAAGATGTCACGCCACTGGCCAAGCAAGTGAAAACAGAGATAGACAAATGGGACTATCTTAAACTAAGAAGCTTCTACACCTCAAAAGAAACAGTGACCAAAATACAAAGACAGCCTACAGAATGGGAAAGAATATTCACCAAATACACATCCGACAAGGGGTTGATATCAAGGATATACAAGGTACTGGTTAAACTGCACAAGAAGAAATCACCCAACCCCATCAAAAAATGGGGCGAGGAAATGAACAGAAACTTTTGCAAAGAAGAAATCCGAATGGCAAAAAGGCACATGAGAAAATGCTCTACATCACTAATCATCAGAGAGATGCAGATCAAAACCACAATGAGATATCATTTCACACCACAGAGACTGGCCCACATCCACAAGAACAAAAGCAACAGGTGCTGGCGTGGATGTGGCAAGAAAGGGACCCTCCTTCACTGCTGGTGGGAATGCAGGCTGGTCCAACCCTTTTGGAAAACAGTATGGACGATTCTCAAAAAATTAGAATTTGATCTCCCATTTGACCCAGCTATAGCACTCCTGGGAATATATCCCAGAGAGGCAAAAAGGTATAGTCGAAGTGACATCTGCAATTGTTTGTTCATTGCAGCACTCTTTACAATAGCCAGAATCTGGAAAAAACCTGAGTGCCCGAGAACAGATGACTGGTTAAAGAAACTTTGGTACATTTACACAATGGAGTACTATGTAGCTGTTAGACAAAATGAAGTTATGAAATTTACATACAAGTGGTACTACATAGAAAGTATCATGTTAAGCGAAATGAGTCAGAAAGAGCTGGATAGACACAGAAAGATTGCATTCATCTGGGGAACATAAAGCAACAAAACGGGAGACTAACACCCAAGAATGGCTCAGATTAGTACCAGGAATTTTGCTTCATGACTTGAAGGCCAGCCACATGTGCTAGGTGAAAAGGAAACTCAGATAGAGAAGAGAGCACCAAATAAAGGGTGTTGTGAAGACCCTCCCAGGGTGGGAGAGACATGCTAAAAGTAGTCTATAGACCAAACATGATTGCCAGTCAATGCCTCTCTGGCAAAACACAGTACCCAAAAGAAGAGAGAGAGAACAAGGGGGAATGCCCTGCCACAGCGGCAGGGTGGGACGGGGGGGGGGGGGGGGGTTGGAGGGATGCTAGGACCCGTGGTGGGGGAGGATGGGCACTGGTGGAGGGATGGGTACTTGATCATTGTATAACTGAAACCCAAGCACAAAAATTTATAAATCTATAAATGTACTTCATGGTGTTTCACTAATAAAAAAAAGATTGAATAAAAAAAAATAAACCAGTAATACATTTAAGTAATTTAAAAAAAAATTTGTTTGCTTTTTCAAGAATTAAGGATACACTTGAGAGAATTAAGGAAATTCTCCTGGCAAGAGCTGAACAATAGGCACCAAGTAAAAAATCACCAAGCTACCTACTCTTCCCAACAGAATTCCCTCAGAGTTCTTTGATAATGTCCATTTCTACCTGGGCTCTGGTGTCTGTGATTTTATTTCAGATAAAACACCCAAGCCTGCATAGAGGCTAGAGCTTCTCTTTGTTGTTCTTTTCTGTTAATTTGATGCCAGCCAAAGAGATATGGTGCCACCGTGCTTCATCATTACAGGAAGCAGGATTCCAGTACCAGATTCTGATAGGCAGTGCAGTCCAGATATCCTGGAATTGTGGCGGCATGTAAACAATCACAGGATCCAGTTTTCTTCAGTGCAATTCACACAACAACTATGCATTTGGTGAGTTTGAGCCATCTCCCCAAGATAGGCAACAAGGACACACTGCCTTGCTGATGCGTGTTCGAACCTCAACTGAAGTGGGTGGAGTTGGTGGTGAGGTAGAGTTTTATTGGTTTTGTTGTTTTGCTTTGAAGTTTTTGCTTTCATAATTATCCTGTGAATACTGGGGTCTATACTGGTGGCATCTAGGGCATCTAGGCAGCCACTTCTATCCACTTCCATGACAGTTAAGTGGTGTGGGCCTGGGTTCAAGTGAGACCACAACGTTCAGGGGCTCATGCAGTGATCAAACTTGGAATCTGTCTGAGCCTCTTGCTTCCCAAGCACATGTCAGGTCCTTTGAGTTAGCCCCCACACCTTTATTTATATATATGTTTGTTTTGTTTGGGCTGGAGTGATAGCACAGTGGGTAGGGCTTTTGCCTTGCACGCAGCCAACGTGGCCAACCCGAGTTCGATTCCTCAGCCCCTCTCGGAGCCAGGAATGCTACCAAGAGTATCTCGCCTGCACAGCAAAGCCTGGCAAGCTACCCTTGGCGTATGCGATATGCCAAACACAGTAACAATTGTCACAATGGAGACGTTTCTGCTTGAGCAAATTGATGAACAATGGGAGGACAGTGACAGTGACAGTGTTTTGTTTGGGGGCCACACGCAGTAGTACTCAGGACTTGCTCCTGGCTCTGCTATCAGGGATCACTCCTGAAGAGCTCAGGGATTCATAGGGCGCTGGGGCTCAAACCAGGTCAGACACATGCAAGGCAAGAATCCTCCCTGCTGTACAATCACTCTGGCCTCATATTTTTTTAAAATTTAAGACCTGTTGTGATAAGCTTGCTATTTATCTTTGTAAGTGTACAGTTCAAAGGCCTTTTTGTCAGTTCCCCATTTTATACAACTATGACCACTATTCATTTCAAGATCTTTTATCCACTTTTAACAATACTTAGAGTTTGAAGTTCATAGTAAAACTAAGTAAAAGATCCAGAAAAACACACCTGCAGCCCCCAGCATGCATCGTAGCAACACTGTCTATCAGAAAGGACAGTGTTTCTGTCCTTTCTTACAACTGAACAAACGTCACACCATCGATCTCTAAACCCCGTGACTTTAAGGTGTACAACTGGCAAACATTCTATAGATTAGAACAGATGAATACTAATATGTATCCACCCTTATAGTAAATTGTCTTTTGAGGAAATTTCAAGTGATAAATGATTTTCTAAAAATGACATTTATCCACATTCTTTTCTAGTACTCTTCACTCCTTTTAGGCAAGCCAAATTTCTATTTATCTTCCTCTTCCTCCTGCTGAGAGACCTTCAAGGATGAGTTTTTACAGCTCAGTCCAGCTCTTCCGCTGGTTTTCTTCCAATTTGGTGGAGTAAAAATAAGTCATTGATTTGTTCTTTCTTCTTTTAGTTTCCACCCCGTGTCCCCCTTCCCATCATTGCTGCTGCTGATTACCAAAGAACTGAACAAACACCTGGCACATTGCACTCACACATCTTTAGTCGTGGGGCTCACTGGAGCACGTATATCAGGACACAAGGCTTTCACAGTCAGCCGTGGTGATCACTGAGTAACATTCAGACTCATTTAGTTGAGATGCTGGTGCACATGCTTGCCCAGGTCTGTCCTCTTTCGGCTTGTGGTGCTTGCACACATTGACTGAGATCAGAAAGCTTCACTGACACACACAGTTTGACTGTGGTGCTCACCCAGCATCACTGCATTTCTCATACATGTACTCACCAGGGCTTGCATTTCCTGTTTGTGGGGCTTGCACAGGTTTTCAGTTGGGGGAGTTTCACCCCTTTTGTGGTGCTTACACTCACCTGGCTAAATGACTTGCCATCATTTGGGCCCTGAGAATGGCAGAGCTATTAGATTGGGCTCAGCACATGTGAATGCTGGGGATTCAGGCCTGAGACCACATGTTTGCAAGACAGGTACTCTAAGCTCCTGCCTATTTGTCAGAACTAATTTGTTGTTGAATCATTATGAGATACAATTACAAAGCTTTCATGTTTAAGTTTCAGTCATACAATTATCAAACACCCATCCCTTCACCAGTGCACATTTTCACATTTTCTACCACCAATGTCAGACAAAACACAACTGGTTAAAGAAATTTTGGTACATCTACACGGTGTTAGGAAAGATGAAGTCATGAAATTTGCTTGTAAGTTGATGGCCATGGAGAGTATCCTGCTGAGTAAAGTGAGCCATCTTTATTTTTTTTTTATTTTTTATTAGTGAGACACTGTGAGGTACAGTGGTAGACTTACAAATTTTTGTGCTTGGGTTTCAATTATACAATGATCAAGTACCCATCCCTCCACCAGTGCCCATCTCCCACCACCATGGACCCCAGTATCCCTCCGACTCCCCTTTGCCCCCATCCCACCCTGCCTCTGTAGCAGGGCATTCCCTTTTGTTCTCTCTCTCCTTTTGGGTGTTGTGGTTTGCAAAAGAGGCATTGAGTGGCAATCGTGTTTGGTCTATAGTCTACTTTCAGCATGCATCTCCCATCCTGGGAGGATCCTCCCAGGACCCTTTATTTTGTTGCTCCCTTCTCTATCTGAGCTCCCTTTTCCCCTAGCATGTGTGGCTCACCTCCAAGTCGTGGAGCAAACCTCCTGGTACTAATCTCGGCCACTCTTGGGTGTTAGTCTCCTATTTTGTTACTTTCTGTTCCTCAGATGAATGAAATCTTTCTATGTCTATTCCTCTCTTTCTGACTCATTTCGCTTAACATGACACTTTCCATGTAGTACCACTTGTATGTAAATTTCATGACTTCATCTTTTCTAACCGCTACGTAGTACTCTATTCTGTAAATGTACCAAAGTTTCTTTAATCAGTCATCTTTTCTCGGGCACTCAGGTTTTTTTCCAGATTCTGGTAATTGTAAAGAGTGCTGCAATGAACAAACAAGTGCAGATGTCACTTCGACTATACCTTTTTTGCCTCTCTGGAATATATTCCCAGGAGTGGGATTGCTGTGTCAAATGGACAATTCTCAAAAAATTAGAAATTGAGCTCCCATCTTTATTTTTTAAAGTGACAATGAGCACATCATTCTAGCTGACTGTGTTTCTCTCATCACTGCATGATCTTGATAAGAAGTCTGTTGTTCGTCTTCCCCGTTGTCCTTTTCTTTGCTGCTCTGCAAGGTTTTCTCTCTCTCTCTCTGATTTCTCTGAATTGATTATGATATGACTTTATATCATCTGTTATATGTTTCTTTGTCTCCTATTTTGTTTTTGGCTTTTAGTCACACCTGGTGGTCCTCAGTGGATACTCCTGGCTCTGTGCTTGAGAGTCACTCCTGACAATGCTTGGGCAATCATATAGAATGCTACGAATTAAACTGAGATAGACACATGCTTTAACCCCTGCACTCTAGTCCTCATATTCTTCTTCTAGTTGAAATATATTTTAGCTTCTTAGACCTGTAGATTTACATAAAATTTGGAAACGTTCTGTTATCATTTCAACAAATAGTTCTGGCATCTTTTCATTTTTGGACAATAACAGGTGTGCTATTGTTATACTTGAAATTGTCCCACAGCTCATTGAGATTTTATTTTTTGCCCAGTCATTTTTACTATTTTTTTTTGCTTTTTGGGTCACACCCAGCGATACTCAGGGGTTACTCATGCACTCAGGAATCACCCCTGGCAGTGCTCGGGGGACCATATGGGATGCTGGGAATCAAACCTGTATTGGTCATCTTGGCTGCATGCAAGGCAAACGCCCTACCCACTGTGCTATCACTCCAGCCCCTATTTTTACTATTTTAAGTTAATTTTTATTATTATGTCTTCAATTTTACCTGTAACCTATTCTATATTACCTAATCTAATCTGTTTATCCATCTAATGAATATTTTATTTCATATATTAGACATTTGCTCCAGCGGGCCCAGTAACGTCTCCATTGGAGACTTTTGTTGTTACTGTGTCTGGCATATCGAATACTCTAGGTAGCTTGCCGGGCTCTCCGAGAGGGGTGGAGGAATCGAACTCGGTCAGCCATGTTGGCTGCGTGCAAGGCAGACGCCCTACCCACTGTGCTATCGCTCTAGCTGAGCACATGTTTTTCTTTTTTTTCTTTTTTTTTAAATTTTATCGAATCACCGTGAGATGGTTACAATCTCTCATATTTGAGTTACAATCACACAATGATCAAACACCCATCCCTCCAACCAGTGCACATACCCCACCACCAATATCCCCGGTATACCCCCTCTTTCCCACCCTCCCACTGCCTCCATGACAGACAATATTCCCCATACTTTTTCTCTACTTTTAGGAATTAGGATTAGCAATACACATACTTAGAGGTTATCATGTTTGGTCCATTATCTACTTTCAGCACACATCTCCCATCCTGTCCGATTTCTCCAACCATCATTTTCTTAGTAATCCCTTCTCTATTCCAGCTGCCTTCTCCCCTTTGCTCATGAGGCAGGCTTCCAGCTATGGAGCAATCTTCCTGGCCCTTATATCTACTATCCTTCAATATCAGCCTCATGTTATGTTATTTTATACTCCACAAATGAGGAGCACATGTTTTTCATGAAAGACACCTGGATTTACTCTCTGGCCCCATCTGGTCTCCTAAGCACTGCTGAGAGAACCTGGAGCAAAGAACTCAGAATAGCCCCCACGAAAGACAAAGTGTGGTTCCCTCCCGAAACAAAAACCATAAACTAAAAGACACATAAACATTTGTGTCTTTTCTATTCTTTCATTTCTATGCTCACTGCATGCAAGCTTTCAAATTTTTAGCCCCTGAGCATATCTAGAAGATTTATAATAGTTGTTTGAAGGCACATCTCTAATTTCATTCTCTCTCACTCGTAAGTTCATGTTCTAATGCTTGATTTTCCCCTTAGTTGTGGATAATACCTTTCTCTTTCTTTACATGTAGAGTGAAATTTTCTTAGGTGGAAAATCTTGTCCATTTTATACTACTGAAGGTTGTGGTCTTATATATTCTTTTAAAGAGAATTAAACTTGGCCTTGGCCCCTAATTTGTTTCCTACTCCTTCTATAACAAATCAACCCAAAAGCAGCTAACAACAAACTATTGCTCGTGGTGAATATGTCCATGAAGGTCAGGATAAAAATAAATCAGTCCCAACTTCCACTTGGGACCCAAGTTCTTGTCTTTCTTGGCAGCAAAGATTTGTAGAAGAAGATAGTGAAGAAGGAAACTGTTATTAATACATATCCAGGAAAGAACATGAGCTTCTCCAGCGAGATGGAAGCATACCAGAAAACAAAAGGAAGAGAATGCACATCCAGGCCAGGGATGTAGGTAACTTCAGAAACAGAAAGGTGTGAGTTGCACTGAGAAATTGATTATTCCTAACTGCCTAAACTTGGATTTTCCACATAGATGTGAGTTTTTGCTAGGGGATTGACAAGGAAACTGAGGTTGTCTCTTTCGCTCTCTGAGACTTATCTGGGCCTTGGATAGTTCCTGCCAATTGTCTCTGCAGGGACTCTCTCTAGCCTTGAATTTTGAGCTTGTGGCTGGCTGAGTCCCTTCCAGATGTTATTTCTAACATTTTTGGTGGGTTTTTTGTTGTTGTTTCCTTAAATACATCATCATGACTCCAGCATGATTCTGCTCTCCCCTGTCCCCAACACACACACACACACACACACACACACACACACACACACACACACACACACACACACACCCAAGTAAGTCTTAGTTTCAGAACATCATTATCCTTTGGCTCTGGAGGCCAGAGTTCAAAGAAAGGATCTGCCAGCTAAAGTCAAGATATTGGCAGATCTGGTTCTCCCCAGGAAAAAACATAAATTCTCTTTTCTACCTTTCAGCAGCTGCCAGAAACATTTGACTCACTCCTGGCAGAATAGTTCCAGTTTGTGTCAGTACTCTGCCCTCTCCTCTTCTATAGAGAAATCTGAAGCATCGACCTGATAATCTGTAACAGTTTTATCTCTCAAGACCTTTAACACAATTATATCTTCAAAGTTGTTCTCATGATATTAGGTTACACTCTCAAGGATTGAACTTTTATGTCTCTGGACATTATTTGGCAACCCACTTAATAATTTGAAGAAAACATTTATTCTTTATAATGTTTGCCCTTAAGTATTGTTAAGGCAGGCCCAGACCAGCCCGTCTTATCTGAGGCTATTTTAGGTCCACTGTTAAGGAGTGGTTATCCTGAGGATTCTGGCAAATGCACTAGAATACCAAAACATGGCTTAATGTATTATAGACAATTCTCAGTGCCATGTGAGCAACTGAAATTTTCCAATCTGTTTCTTTAGCATCTGGCACTTTCTTTTCATCCATACACATTCTAGTACTCAGTAAAGATTAAAGGGATTTCTCTGTAGACATTGAGGAAATCTTCTCTCTCTCTCCCTCTCTCTCTTTCCTTCTCCCTCTCATTCCTTCTCTCTCTCTCACTCTTTCCTCTCTTTATTTACTGGTCTCAATTCTCAGCTCCTCAAATTTTTTTCCCCTTTATTTTATTTTATTTTTTTAAAGTTGTAGATTTACAATTTTTTGTGCTTTGGTTTCAATTATACAATGATCAGATACCCATCCCTCCACCAGTGCCCATTTTCCACCACCATGGATAATATCCCTCCCACCCCCATCCCCCCATCCCCCCTGTCTCTGTGGCAGGGCAATCCCCTGTGTTCTCTCTCTCCTTTTGGGTGTTGTGGTCTGCAAAAGAGGCATTGAGTGGCAAACATGTTCAGTCCATAGTCTACTTTCGACATGCATCTCCCCTCCTGGGAGGATCCTCCAAACATACTTTATTTGGTGCTCCCTTCTCTATCTGAACTGCCCTTTCCTCTAGGATACCTGTCAGCTCCTCAAATTTTAACTTAACAGCCTCTCATATAAAGTTTCTGTCTCATTTCAATGAGTCACTGAGTCTTGTTCCCAATCATAGGACTCGCTATGAACATTTCCCTTTTCTTTAGCATTACAGTCCTGTATTGACTATTGTTCAATATCTGCTAATAATTACTTACTACTTTCCTCAAGTTGGTTAGGGTACAAAGGCATTTTTGCTGAAATTGATATTTCAGGAAAGAAAGAGTCCAGATACTAGATTTTCAACAGTCAACAAGAAAAAAAAAGTTTGTTTCATAAGGCAAGAGTTTAGACACCACTCTTCATGCTTATCATGAGCAGAAATACTGTGCCAGACATTCAAAGTTGCATGTAGATTGGTAATCATTCCATGGTAGTCATTCCATGGTGAGGTAAATCCCATTAGCCCAGTATGATATTAAGCTAATATCTTGGGATCACATGCCCATGACACAAAGTACTGCTAATGTGGTTTTCTTTTACCCTAATCACTGGGAGCAGATCTGATTGACAATCTAGAGAGTTTTTAAGTGTAATCTGCACTTAGAAGGCTATTCATGTCATGTATCTCATCTAATACAGTTCTGCAAATGGAACATCCATATATCACTAGCACTTAGGTATTTGAAACAATCATTCTCAGAATCCCAGAAATCCCCACTCTCAGTACCTTCCAGGGTACCATTTCCCACAACCAAGGTATTCAGAAGCCTGATTTCTAACAAGTTATCTGTTCCTGCTTTTTGAATTTTTTTTAATAAACTCATAATTTTGTATGCTTTTGTGCTTGAGGAATTCATCTATATTGGTTGTTTAGAGTTTCAGATTCCTCATTTCCATTGTGAGAATAAACACAAAATGGACGTAAATATCCTGTTCACTGTTGCTAAACATTTAAGTTTACAAACAGTTCTTCTGGGCTGGAGCAATGGCACAGTGGTAGGGTGTTTGCCTTGTATGCAGCTGGCCCGGCTGAGCCGGGTTCAATTCCCCCACCCCTCTCAGAGAGCCTGGCAAGCTACCGAGAGTATATCTCACCCGCACGGCAAAGCCTGGCAAGCTACCCGTGAGGTATTTGATATGCCAAACACAGTAACAACAAGTCTCACGATGGAGACATTACTGTGCCTGCTCGAACAAATCAGTGAATAACAGGAGGACCGTGACCGTGAAACAGTTCTTCCAGGAACACTCAGAGAGGTCTTTTGGTTAACTCCTCCTTTAATTTCTTCCAGGCATGTATCTAACAGTTGGATTTCTGGTCATATGTCATGAATATATTTTGTCGCAATTGATCCTCGCACTCATTTTCTCCAAGGTGCTCTTGTGATGGGTACTCTTCCCCCTACCCCTAATTCTCCAGTTCAATGGACATATAATATTTAAGATTTTTCTTGTAGTTTTTATGTTTTTGAAA
The DNA here is from genome assembly GCF_029834395.1 of Sorex fumeus. NCBI lineage: Eukaryota > Metazoa > Chordata > Mammalia > Eulipotyphla > Soricidae > Sorex > Sorex fumeus. The sequence goes on along the minus strand of NW_026606134.1, from coordinate 2,430,199 downwards.
ATATGAATATCATTGCTCTATAAACCCAATGTATGTTTAGAGGTTTAATATCCCCTCTTCTAAATATACATTAAACACCACACCTAGCATCAATCTAGCAACATCCCTCCACCAAAGAACACTGGATCATTTCCCCATTCATTACCCCTTCTCATTCACACTCAAAATCTCAAATCCTCGTTTGAAAAGCCTCAGTTAGTGCCTAAAGAGTTATTTTTCATTTCACGTGGTCTGTCTGCTTTGCTTCTCTATATCCCACATATGAGTGACCTCATCTGACACATTTTTTTCCTTTATGACATATTTCATTCAATATGACCCTTCCAGTTCCATCCACATAGTAGCAAAAGGCAGTATCTTTTATCATAGCTAAATATTTAGAGATTGTATTGTGTTCATATGCCACAGTTTCTTGACCCACTCGTCTGCTCTGAACACTTGCATTGTTTCAAGGTCTTGGCTATTTTGAAGAGAGTTACAATGAACTGGATCTACACTTATCTTTTTGAACTGGTGTTTTTGTGTTATTTGCACAGCAACTTCTGTATATATTGTATTTTTATTATTTTAAAAAATCTTCAAACTTTTCCATGGAGTTTGACCACTTAATATTCTCAGCAACAGTGTAAAAGAGATTTTTCTCCACTCCATGGCCAGATTTTGCTATTTCTGAAATTTTATTTTTTGGTATAGATCATTCTCACAGGTGTGCCAACTTATTTGCATTTACCTTATAATAAGTGATGCTGACCATGTTTTTTCATGTGCCTGTTGGCCATCTGAGTACCTTCTTTGATGAAATGTCTATTCAGTTTTTCTCCCAGGTTTCTATGGATTTTTTTCTTGATATTAAGTTTTATTAATACAATCTTGGAAATTAGCCCTGTGTCAGATGCATGGTATGTGGATATTGTCTTTCCTTCGGTGGATATCTTTGTATTTTAGTGGGAGGATATTTTAGCAGTGGAGAACCTTTTAACTTGGTAAATCTCATTTTTTTTATTTGTGTTTCCCTTGCCAATGGAGTTAAGTTACTAAGTATATCACAGAAGTCAATATCATGGAGCATTTTACCTATGTTTCCTATAATGCGTTTCATGATTTTGGATTTAAAATATGCTACAAACCTCAATGAGAAACATCTAAGTGTGCCAATACCATAACATGATGGCAGAGACCAGTGGCGAGATAGCAAAAATGTGTAAGCATACTACAAGCTCTCTGTACAGTCCCTGCTCATCACAAAAACCACCTCTATAACATGAAAGTAAAGGTGAAGGAAATAAATTTTAATTAAAAATTACGTAAGATCCATGACAAGGCAAAGTAATTATTCACTAAGGTAAAGGAGTTAGTTAAGCTAAAAGACTTTAAACTTGACCATAATTTTATAAAAAGAGTATCTTTTAAACATAAGGCCATTCTATGCGAGAAAAAATGTTATATGTATTATAAAATTTTATATATATCCTTTAAAATCCAATATATTCTGGAGACCTAGTCTTGTGGAACCATGGAGCTTTGGAAGAGCCTGATTTTCAACCCTGCTTGAAACTAACATCTTCTCTTTGATGATGAAACTCAGCACCACAGAAGAAGCAATAGCTTCATGGGTCACATAACCAGGTGGAGATAGAGCAAAGGGATCAACTCAACGTTCTCTTTAACCCCTCTTTAGCACCCTGGCCTGACCCTGTTGAATGGAACCACAATCTACAATAAGGATGTTCAGGCCCAACCCTTTGCAGGTGTAAACAGATTTTAGGGGACACAGATTCTTCCAACTGTCCTCAGTTATCAAAGAAGATTGACTTATGCAGGGCAATGTGTTCTGGAGTTGAGGAAATGAAGCCATGCTGCCCACGATAAAGGGCAATCACAAAAGTTACCAGGCCAGATGCTATTTCAAAGCAAAGCATGGTAACTCAATGTAAATGTGGACAGTGGAGTTCTGACTAGAGAGAAAATTTATGACCTTCTAAAGTCTACTAGAAAATAAACAATGTATAACTATACCTTGACAGTATGTGAATCCACTTCCAAGTAGAAGATTGAACATTTGAATTTGACCCAACATTCCTTTCAAAGCTTTGAAAAATGCCATTTGAATTTTCTCCAAGCAATTGACTTGAGGTCTTCATTTTAAAGACCTAGAAATCTTGCACATCAAATAATTCTTTCAAAATTTTGCAAAGATTCAAATGAAGCCGAATTCAATTTTCTCTGAAGAACATATGGACTTCCAAAAAGGCAAGGGAGGAGGTGGCTGGCAAAATGTGTTTTTAGTTTTAACACATTTTTTAAAAGCAAAGCAAAACAAAAATTATGCAGGCTATGACCTGGCCCCTTATAATGACCACTTTTCCTGTCACCGACAAGTGACCACTCATGTTTCTGGTTATTTTATATGAAATAATCACTATCTTATACTAGGACTTGAACAGTTGCAGGAAATGGGTAGGAAAAGCCTCAGATAAAACCAATAGCTCTTTGTAATAGTTATGAAGAGCTATTTCTGTTAACTAAAAATTCTGTACTAACATGTCAATCCTTTTTTTATTTGGAAAAGGTATATTTTCTTTCAAAATTTCATTATATTAAAGCACCATGAATTACAAAGTTATTCATCGTTGTTTTTTTTGATATACAGTGTTCCATCACCAATCCTATCACCAATGTCACTTAACTCCTGCCCCCGTTACTTCTCATATATCTCATCTCCCCTTCCCCTTCACTCTATTTCTTTCCTTCTCCTCCCTGGATTCTGGGGCCAAGGCATCCCTCCTTTAAACCACTGCATTTCCTCATGCAGTTATTCTAAACACCACATATAAGTAATAACAACCTATATTCATCCTACTTCTTCTGATTTACTTCATTTATATGATATCTTCCAGTTTCATCCATGATGCAGCAAACTGCATGATTTCATTATTCCTTACAGATGCATAGTATTACATTGTGTATATAAACCACATCTTCATGATCCACTAATCAACTGTTGAACATCTAGGTTAATTCTAAATATTAGCTATTGAACTGGGTTGGAGCAATAGCACACTAGGTACGGTGTTTGCCTTGCATGCGGTCAACCTGGGTTAGATTCCTCCGCCCCTCTCGTAGAGTCTGGCAAGCTACCGAGAGTATCCCGCCCACACAGCAAAGCCTGGCAAACTACCCGTGATGTATTCTATATGCCAATAACAGTAACAGTGAGTCTCACAATGGAGACATTACTGGTACCCGTTTGAGTTATTTTACTGATTGCTGCAATGAACAGTGGTGTGTATACATCCTTTTCAGTGAATGCTTTTCTGCCCTGGGTGTAGATACCCAAAAGTAGAATTTCTGGGTCTTAGGGTAACTCTATTTTAAGTTTACTGAGAACTTTCCTTACAGTTTTACTTTAAGGGGTGAATCAGACAACTTGCCCTCCAGCAGTGTGTAAAAGTTCCCTTTCACCACATCTCTGCCAACAAAGATTGTTCCCTAAGTTTTGATATGTGCCATTTTCACTGCTATTTAAATACAGAATACAAGTTTAAGAAGGAAGAGGGGAGAATGAAAGAAGAGAAAAAAAGACTAATGGGGCAAGAAAGATAGTATAGGGGTTAAGACACTTGCCTTATTTGCAGTCAATTTAGGTTTGATCTCCAGCTCTATGTAAGATTTCCCGAGTTCTGTCAATAGCAATGCCTGAACAGAGTCAGGGAGTAAGCCCTGATCAACGCTGCATATTACCCAACCACCATCCCAATTAAATATTTTTTAAATGATCTGATTTGATCCAATAGAGAAGGGAACACCAAGTAAACACCTCCACTATCAGCCACTATCATGCTCCCAGCCGCTTTCTGGACTGCTCGGGCAGAACCTTATGCATGAGTGAGACCCCACAGAACCAGGTAAAGCGGAATTTTGTGACCTAGGACTCCAGGCTCAACGGAACACAGAAACAGAGATCCTCTGCCTGCTTCCAAAAATCTCTGTCGACCCAGGGATCACAACCAGAAGACCCAACCTGCCAGAGAAAGAGAAATACCTCACCGGCCTAACTCACTACCTCCACTACCCAGCCACTGCCATGCTCCAGGCTGCTTTCAGGACCACGTGGCCACTTTCCATATGACATATCATAAGACATTTAATACCCGTTTTTCATTATCACCACACCATAGATGGTGTCCAAATAGTTTTGAACCATGGGAACACCTTCAAGGGCGATTAGAGGCTTCCCTAAAAGCCTGTATTCCTCTCGGAGAGCCAGGCAAGCTACTGAGAGTATCCACCCACACAACAGAGCCTGGCAAGCTATCCATGGTGTATCCAATATGCCAAAAACAGTAAATACAATGGGTCTCATTCTCGACCCTGAAAAAGCCCCAAATACGGCAGCATTAAGAAGGATGAGCAAGGGGGGCTGATAAAATCTCAGGGCCAAACTAGGCTGCCAAAATGAAGAAAGACTAAAATGACTGTCTGTACTTTTAATGCATGTGCACTGGCATCAGAAGCATCCATCGAGAATCTGATGTTGCAAGCATGGAAGACCAAGTACGACATCATTTGTCTGACCTAGATGAGAAGGCATTGATTGTGTCATGCCATTTTCGACACTGGAGAAGAACTGTTCCTCGGAACATGTGACAAAAGTGGCATCAGTGGTGTCGATATCCATGTTAACATGAACTTGGCCATGAGCATTGATTCATTTGAATGCCTAACAACCCAAATTGGATGATTACACTTGAATAGATGTGGCTCACTGCCAGCAGTTTCTATCTTTGTTGTCTACACACCAACATCCAAGTACACGAATCACGATGACGAATCACGACCATCCTGTTATTCGTCGATTGCCTCGAGCATGACCCAGTAACGTCTCCTTCATCTTAGCCCTGAGATTTTTAAGAAAGTACTACATTCAAGGCTCTTTAGGAGAATGAGATCCATCATTGTTACTGGTATTTGGCATATTGGGTACGCCACGGGGAGTTTGCCAGACTCTGCCGTGTGGGCAGGTTACATTCGGTAGCCTGCCAGTTTGTCCAAAGTAGGAATGAGATAATAAGATGTCATAATAAGATGTCGCGTGGCCGGGTTGGCGGCCGGGCCAAGGTGGGATCCCGAGGTGGGATCCCGAAGCCTCTCCAGTCTGCCGAGGGTGCACCACCGGCCCTTCTTGCCCGGGAGGTGGAGCACGAGCGCATGTGTTAGGACCCGAATGATGAACTATGCCTGGGCAGGGCGAAGCCAGAGGAAACTCTGGTGGAGGTCTGTAGCGGTCCTGACGTGCAAATCGGTTGTCAGACATGGGTATAGGGGTGAAAGGCTAATCGAACCATGTAGTAGCTGGTTCCCTCCGAAGTTTCCCTCAGGATAGCTGGTGCTCTCGCATGACCACCCACGCAGTTTTATCCAGTAATGTGAATGATTAGAGGTCTTGGGGCCGAAACAATCTCATTCAAGTACAATGAAGAAGAAATTGAGAAGTTCTACATGGAACTGAGGAAGTTCTATAAAGAAGACCACACCTCCTACAAGATCATTGTCAGTGATTTTAATACCAAGATAGGGCCAAGAAGATCAGGAGCCATGGTCTAGAATGGAACAAACGGTGAGAGACTGTCTGAGTTCATCATGTCGACCAAGACCATCCATGGTAACTCACAGTTCCAGAAGGCCAAATCTAAATATTGGACATGGGAGTCTCCTGGTGGACAGTTCCACAATGAAATTGACCACATCTTATTCAATCGATGGTTTTGCCTGACCAATGTTGCTTTTGGGAGCTCTTTGGCAACTATTATGGCAACAAAAATGCCATCATTGACAACATAGACAAATAACATGATTGACTGATTCAGCACCTGCATGATTGTGCAAGGAACGCCAAGAGAAAGCCATAAAAGGTCTCCTGTCTTTAGAAACTCTCGAGCTCATTCGCCAACATGTCTTGGTGTGAGCCTCCAGCAACCATAGGTTAACGTCCAAGCTCACAGAAGCAATGCAGAGAAATGATAAGGGAAGACCTCAAAGACAGAATAGCAGCAGTGCTGGTCAATGTGGCAGAAGCCAGGAAAAGCATTCGCAATACCTGCCTGCCCTTTGCCAACTACAAGACCAAAATGACTGCCCTCCAAAATCCTGATGGATCTATCACATCTCCCAGAAGGGTAATGGAGAAGATTATCCATGACTACTACTTGGATCTCTTCGATATCCACTTCCACTTGCCCATCCCAATGGAAAACCAACAGGACCATTCTACTATACAAGAGGGGAGACATCCATGACATTGGTAACTATTGCCAGATCTGCCTGATGTCAGTTGTTTAGAAGCTGTTCACTTGAGTTACCCTGAATAGGATTGGCAGAACACTAGATGAAGGACAATCATGAGAGCAAGCCAGGTTCCAAAAACGATTCAGCCCAATTGACCATATTCACATGGTAACCAAGCTCATTGAGGCCTCTCAGGAGTTCAAGATGCTGCTCCGCCTAAAATTCATCAATTAAGAGAAGGCCTTTGATTCTGTTGAGACTGAAACAGTCATTGAAACTCTAGTCAAACAGGGCGTTCAAACTCAGTACATCAGGATCCTCAGTGAGCTGGATTACAAATTCACCACCAGGACTGCACCATTCTACAAGGAAGTGATCACCCATGTCAAGCGAGAGGTTCAGGAGGGTGATACCATCTCTCTGAAACTCTTCAGTGCCACCCTTGAGAGAATCCTGTGATGAATGGAATGGGGAGGGATGGGAGTGAAGGTAGATGGTCGGCAACTACACTACTTCTGCTTCGTTGATTACATTGTTCTAATAACACCAAATACCAAGCGGCACAAATGCTGGCTGACTTCGACCATGAGTGTGGAAAGGTCGAACTCCAGCTGAACCTCACAAAGTCAATCTTCATGAGAAATGGACTCTTGATGTTCCATTCGCTCTCAACAGAACGAACATCTTCAAATGCAACAGTTATCTGTACCTTGGTTGAGAACTCAACATGACGAACGACCTGGCACCTGAGCTGTGCAGGAGGAAGAGAGCAGCTTGGAACGCCTTCAAGAGCATTGAAGAAATAGCTAGGAGGACAAAGAATCTCTGGCTCTGGGCACATCTTTTTGACTCCAACGTTCTTCCTGCATTAACATATGCCTCAGAGACTTGGGCCCTACGAAAACAGGATGAGAATGCTATTCGGGTCTCCCAAAGAGGAATCGAAAGAGTATCACACTTGGAGTATCACGCTTCACTCAAATGAGAGACAGAATCCAGAATTCAGACCTCCATTGATGGTCAAGAATCACGGACGCTGTCTTGTTTGCCAAGGCATTGAAAATCAGATGGGCTGGACACGTAATGAGATTTGGAGACAACCGCTGGACTGGAGTCGTTACCAACTAGATTCCATGGGATGTCAAAAGACCGCGTAGCCACTCACCTACAAGATGGTCAGACTTCTTCTTCAAGACTGTGAACAAACAGTTTGAGGCTCCTCATGTTCCTGGAGCGAGCAGACGCCATTGGGCTGTACTAGTATGGGACAGGGATGAATGGAGACATTACTGGTGCCCGGTTGAGCAAATCGATGAGTAATGGGATGTCAAGTGATCAAGTGATCTGATCTGATCATATAGAGAAGGAACACCAAGTAAAGAGTATTCAGAGGACCAGCTTGAGTTGGGAGATGCGAGCCGAATGTAGACTATAGATCAGGCACAATGGCCACTCAAAGCCTCTAGTGCAAACTACAACACCCTGTTACAAAAGGAAACAGAGAACAAAAGGGAATGCCCTGCCTCAGAGGCGGGGTGGAATGGGGGAATGGGGTGGGAGTGGTGGGAGGGATACTGGGATCATTGGTGGTGGAGAACGGGTGAGGTAGAGGGTTGGATACTCGATTATTGTATGACTGAAATTCAAGCATGAAAGTTTGTAAGTCTATAACTGTAGCCCCACGTGATTCACTAATAAAAATTTTGAAAAAAGAAAAATCTATTGTTACAAACTTTCACTTAAACTATTACATAATCCAATGCATTAAATAGTGGACTGACTTTTTTAGATTCTGCTATCTGAAGTGTTAAGTTATTGAGTTGTAGCTTTTCCCAAAGTGCATCGAGATTTTTTTACTATGCATATATAAATATATGAAATTATTTATCAGAATCTAAGCAATCTAACCCTTCAATGTAATCAATAATAATTTTCTATGGGTGAAGTTATCAAAGAGACTTTTCTTTTTTTTTTTAATTTTTTTCCCTTTTTTTTTATTAGTGAAACACCATGAGGTACAGTTGTAGATTTACAATTTTTTGTGCTTGGGTTTCGATTATACAATGATCAGATACCCATCCCTCCATCAGTGCCCATTTTCCACCTCCATGGATAATATCCCCCCCACCCCCATCCCCCCATACCCCCTGGCTCTGTGGCAGGGCAATCCCCTGTGTTCTCTCTCTCCTTTTGGGTGTTGTGGTCTGCAAAAGAGGCATTGAGTGGCGAACATGTTCAGTCCATAGTCTACTTTCGACATGCATCTCCCCTACTGGGAGGATCCTCCTAACAACCTTTATTTGGTGCTCCCTTCTCTATCTGAACTGCCCTTTCCTCTAGGATACCCAGCTGGCCTCTAAGTTATGGAGTTATCCTCCTGGTGCTGATCTCAGCTATTCTTGGGTATTAATCTCATATTTTGTTACTTTATATCCCCCAGATGAATGCAATCTTTCTATGTCTATCCCTCTCTTTCTGACTCATTTCGCTTAGCATGATACTTTCCATATTGTACCACTTGTATGTAAATTTCATGACTTCATCTTTTCTAACAGCTACATAGTACTCCATTGTGTAGATGTACCAAAGTTTCTTTAACCAGTCATCTGTTCTTGGGCATTCAGGTTTCTTCCAGTTTCTGGCTATTGTAAAGAGTGCTGCAATGAACAAACAAGTGCAGATGTCACTTCGACTATACATTTTTGCCTCTCTGGGATATATTCCCAGGAGTGGTATTGCTGGGTCAAATGGGAGCTCAATTTCTAATTTTTTGAGAATCATCAAATAGACTTTTCAATAGTTCTATTTCTGCCCTAACCTTAGAGGCATTTTTGCTCAATTTCCTTAGCATTTTGAAGACATGTCAGTCCTCACTTTTCCTTTCTCCTAGACCTGCTATTCATTGTTCAAAGACATCAACCCTAAAATGCTCCTTGACATAAATACTGGGAATCTCTAATACTAACAAGAAGGTTATCCAATGTTCTCTATTAAGTAATTCTACATAGCAGAAAATGCTTAAGCATTTTATTTGACTCAAATGACAGGATGTGAGACAGTTATAGTTGCTATTCACATTTTATAGATGAAGAAAACTGCAGCATGCATTTAACAAGAATATTAAAAAGAATTCAAAGATAACTAGATGAGTGAGAAAAATTACTGACCCCCACAACCTAGCACAAATTAGATACTACCAAATGAGTTCTAGTATTAGTCATGCCACCATCCTAATCAGTTTCTTCTGATGCTTTTCCATGACTATGTTCTGAATATTTATATCCTCAGAAAACATATGTTGAATCTTAGTCCCCAAGGCAATGACAATAGAAGGTGGGGCCTTTAGAAGGTGATTAAAATATGATGATTTAGGATTGGGCTTTTTGCCTTATGGTAACTTTAGTATCCTTACAAGAGAATTCCCCCAATTGTTCTTGACCTTCCCACCCTGTGAAAACATAGCAACCAACAAATTACCTAGGGTAGAGAGCCCTTAGCAGGCCCAAAATATACATGGGTGATAATCTTAGACGCCCCAACCTCCAAAACTGTGAGAATAAATGTTTGTTGTTGCTAAGTCATCCAGTCTGTTATATTCTGTTAGAGCAATCCAAATGTACTAAGACTCCATCACCAAGGATGAAATATAAATTCACCATATAACTTCATCAGACTTCTTAGTCAAAAATTCAAAATGTGCATTCTGTCCCTTTCTCTTTGTTTATCTTCACTGCCAAATCTGGAAGTCTAAGTTATGGATCTATCTGTCCTGATACCAAGGAGGGAGTCAAATGTTTGTTCATGGCTCTCCAGTTTGTGTCCTAGAGAAAAGTAATTCCAAATAGGCGGAATGCCTTTTGAGGCAACAAAAAAAGTTTTTGAGAATTAGTAATTGTTAACTAAACAGATAAAAGTTGAAATTTTGGATAGAGGCTTGACAAGAAAAGGGGTAAAAGGATCCCAAAGATCCAAAGATGGTGGCCGTTAAGAACCGATGAGTTACTTCTCCTAGCAGTATCCTAGGAGACACAGGAATGAACTGACTTGAAGTTTTCTAGAAGACAGCATCCAACTCTAGAAACTTCAGTCTGTTTCACTTACTGCTCCTGCTCACACTGGAGTAGTCCAGCCTGTCTCTCAACATTATATTTCAAGTGATTCAGAGACAAACTGAAATGAAACAGGAAATATAATAATCTAAACTATGACGTAAACTGAGCAAAGGAGAAATGGCCTCAGAGTGGAGAAAATGCTTAGGGCACCAGAAATTCATATGACTAGTTATGATAGTTTTGCCATCAGCATAAGCACAACAACTAAAATTTCACAATACTCAGGAGATTCTCATTCTAAATATACACTTTACCTTAAGAGTCCTCTGAGAACCAATAAATGCATTCCTACTGATAGGTAATTGATTAAAACAACGTTTTTATTTCTTTGAAAATTAGTATTTCAAAACACTGGTTGTTTAAAGAAGTCACACGTGTTCAGTTGGTTTTAAGAATACCAACTGTCGGGCTAGTTGGCCTACAAGCCTTATTCCAAATGTCTCCTCCTCTGATAAAACTCCCTAAATCAGCCACTTTGTAATAATCCCCTAGCAGTTCCTCGAAATCATGGAGCTATGTGGTTGTGACTTAACTGAACTCACCCCTCCCTCAAATGTATTAGTTTGGGAAGTATACTGTCTGTCTCATCTGACCAGATAAAATAATGATCATTACTTGTCCTAACTTATACCTTCACTACCTATAATAGTTACTATGTAGAATTGGTTACATTACACACTAACCATTATAGACAGCTATACTTACCTTAGTGGTTATTTGGAAAATTAAATGTATCAGTATATCTTAAATGAAGTTGGAACAAAATATGACCTTAACAAATGCCAATGATTATCATTTATTTTAGAGTACTGTTCACATTTTTTGCTTGTCACCTTAGTAATAATTATTCCTCATAAAGACTTTTGACAAATCTACCTGGATTCTAAATGTGAATGCAAGTGGGGGGATCAGTGGTGGTCCTGGGCAGCTCCATCTGGTCCACACCTCATTTCAACATAAATGTTTAATGCAGTGTAATAATATACATTTACATCTGCTACCAATTAATAATTTACATGTGATATTTAATATGAACCAGAATTCAAGTCCTTAGTGCATCTTCAAAACTGTTGCCATCTGGCCCCCAAGTCCTGGGGAAAATTTTTTCATAAGAAACCAGAATTGGGAGACTTGAGACCGAGGGGTTTCTCTGCTTCTCTGCTTCTCTACCCCTCCCACCAACAGAGTTGGCCTTGGGAAACAAGTAATTAATAGACGTTTAAGACATCAGGAACAGATGGAGCTGGTCCCCAAGATGACTTCGCAAACTTATAATTAAAGAGACTTCTTTAAATCTGTCCAGGGAGTTTTTCAGTCCTGGAGTATTGGCACAGGAAGGAACTTCTGAGATCACCTGATCCTGCCCTTCATTTTATGGATGAAGAAAAGAAGAAATTAACTGAAAAATACATTAATTGATCATAGTAGAGTCAGCAGTATAAGCTTAAGCTAGTTTTATAATAATACAAATTTTGAGTTTTTTATGGTCATGAATCATTTTTATTTTTAAAGTCTTTACCATCTCATTTTCTTTTCCCCGAGAATTGCTTTAGCTATTCGTGGGTGCTTATTGTTCCATATGAATTTCAGGAGTGTTTGCTCTAATTCTTTGAAGAATGTCATGGGTATCATTATAGGGATCGCATTGAATTTGTACAATGCTTTGGAGAATATTGCCATTTTGACAATGTTAATTCTCCCGATCCATGAGCAGGGGATATCTTTCCATTTCCTCGTGTCCTCTTTTATTTCCTGAAGTAGCGTTTTGTACTTTTCTTTGTACAGGTCTTTTACTTTCTTAGTTAAGCTGATTCCGAGGTACTTAATTTTGGGGGACACAATTGTGAATGGGATTTTTTTATGACACTTTCTTCTCTCTCATTATTTGCATATAGGAAAGCCATGGACTTTTGGATACTGATTTTATAGTCTGCAAATTTACTATACAAGTCTATTGTTTCTAGCAGTTTCTTGGTAGAGGTTTTAGGTATCTCTAAGTATAGTACCATACCATCTGCGAATAGTGAGAGCTTGATTACTTCCTTTCCTACCTGAATGCCCTTAATATCTTTCTCTTGCCTGATCTCTATTGCAAGTACTTCCAGTACCATATTGAACAGCAGTGGAAAGAGTGGGTATCCTTGTCTCATCTCTTATCTTAGAGTGAAGGCTCTTAAATTTTCCCCATTGATAATGATGCTTGCCATAAGCCCGTGGTATATGGCTTTATCTATCTTAAGGAAAGTCCCTTTATAACCCATTTTGACAAAGGTTTTCATCATAAATGGGTGCTGGATCTTGTCAAATGCTTTCTCTGCATCTATTGATATCATCATATGGTTTTATCTTTTCTTTTGTTGATATGATTTATTATGCTGATTGATTTCTGAATGTTAAACCATCCTTACATCCCCGGGATGAATCCACTTGGTCATGGCGTTTGATCTTTTTGATGAGTTGTTGAATTGTATTTGTTAGTATTTTGTTGAGAATCTTCGCATCCGTGTTCATCAGGGATATCGGCCTGTAGTTTTTTTTTCTTGTGGTGTCTTTGCTTCCTTTTGGTATTAGAGACATATGAGCTCAATAGAAACTGTTTGTGCATGTTTCTGTTTCTTCAATACCCTGGAAAAGCTTGAGAAGAACTGGTAATATGTGCTCTTCAGATGTTTGGAAAAAATCGCTTGTGAATCCATCTGGACCTGAGCTTTTGTTTTGGGGAAGACTTTTGATTACAGTTTCAATTTCTTGATGTTAATAGGACTATTCAGGTACTCTAGATTTTCTGGATTCAGCCTTGGGTGATTATAGGAATCCAGGAATTTATCCTTTTCTTCTAGGTTCTCTTGTTTCGTGGCATACAGACTTTCAAATTAGTCTCTCATGATCTTTTGAATTTCTTTGGTTTCTATTGTGATATTCCCTTTCTCATTTCTGATTCAGTTTATTTGGCTTCTCTCTCTTTCTTTCTGATTCTTGCTAGTGGTTTATCTATCTGTTTATTTTCTCAAAGAATCAGCTCTTGGTTTCATTGATCTTTCAGACTGTTTTTGGGTTTCCATGTCATTGATTTCTGCTCTAAGTTTTATGATCTTTTTCCTTCTGCCTGGTTTGAGTTACTTTTGTTGGTCCTTTTCTAAGATCTTGAGCTGTGAAGTAAGATTGTTTATGTGGGCCCTTTCTTCCTTCCTGAGAAATGCTTGCAGAGCTATAAATTTTCCCCTTAACATGGCTTTAGCTTCATCCCATAGGGTCTGGTAGCTTGTGTCTTCATTCTCATTTGTTTCCAGGTATCTTTTGATATCGTCCTTGACTTCCTTCCTGACCCACTCACTCATTGCTCAACATTGAGTTGTTTAATTTCTGGGTGTTTGATTTGGTTTTCTGCATCTGTACCTAATTAACTCCTATCTTCAGTGCATCGTGTCTGAAAAGATAGTTGATGCAATGTCTATTATCCTTATTCTGTTGAAGTATGCTTTGTGGCCCAGTGCATGGTCTATTCTGGAAAATATTCCATGTGCACTGTAAAAGTATGTGTATTCTTTTGTGGGGAAGTATAAAGTCCTGTATATATCTATTAGCCCTCTGTCTTCTATTTCTTCCTTCCTTGCTGAGTTTTAATCTTCTTGATATATCTAGGGGTGATAAGGTGGTGTAGAAGTCTCCAAGTACTATTGTGTTGCTTGTAATGTCCTTCTTAAGGTCTGTTATCAGTTGTTGTAGGTACTTGGCTGGTCCCTCATTGGGTGTGTATATTTAGGAGTGTGATTTATTCCCTTGGTTAATAAAAAATGGCCTTCACTGTTTCTTCTAATATTTTTCAACCTCAAATAAAAGTTGTCTTTACTAGTAAGGCCACTTTTTTGAGGGGGTTGTTTGCTTTCAGGGTTGTTTTCCATCCTTTGACTTTGAGTCTGTGTTTTTTCTGATTGTTCAGATGTGTTGCTTGTAGGCAGCAGAATATTAGGTTCTGTCTCTGAATCCATTTTGCCATTCTGTGTCTCTTAATTGGTGAATTTAGATCACTGACGTTGAGAGAGATTATTGTTATGGGGTTTTGTGTCATCCTTATGTAAGGATTTGCTGTGCTTCACTGTCACTGTCCTCCCATTGTGCATCAATTTGCTCGAGCGGGCCCAGTAACGTCTCCACTGGAGACTTTGTTGTTACTGTGTTTGGCATATTGAATACATCACAGATAGCTTGCCAGGCTCTGCCGTGTGGGTGAGATACTCTCGGTAGCTTGCCAGACTCTCCGAGAGGGACGGAGGAATCGAACTCGGGTCAGCCATATTGGCTGCATGTAAGGCAAACGCCCTACTGCTGTTCTATCGCTTTAACCCTTGTTGTACTTGTAGTGGCTTTTTTTGTCTACAGTAGCCCCTTTAGCCCTTCCTTTAGGTTTGATTTTGAGTCTATGAAGTTCCTGAGCTGCTGTTTATCCAGAAAATAGTGTACCGTTCCTTCAAGTTTGAGTGAGAGTTTAGCCAGATAGAGTATTCTTGGTGAAGCCTTCATTTCAGTAAGTTTTTTCACTATATCCCACCATTGCTTTCGGGCTGGAGGGTTTCCTCTGATAGGTTGCTGTGAATCTAAGGGGTGCTCCTTTGTATGTGATTTCCTTCATTGACCTTGCTGCTTACAGTATTTGTCTCTATCCATGGCATCCACCATTCTAACTATCATATGTTTTGTAGTGTGTTTGTTAGGGTCTATTTTAGCTGCCACCCTTCATGCTCCTTGAGTCTGAATGCCTGTATTGTCCAACTCTGGGAATTTTTCAGTAATGATTTGTTTAACCATTCCTTTTTCACTGGAACTGTTTCCCTGACCTTCTGTTACTCCAATGATTCTGCTGGAATCATCCCCTTTTACTCTGATTCGCTCTAGAGTTATTTTGAAATCTCTTGCCATTGTTTGTTGTTGCCTATAGGTTTCCTTCAGCTCATCTTCCAGCTCACTGATTCTGTCTTCAGCTGCAGCCATTCTACTGTTGAGGGCACACACTGAGTTTTTCATTTCATCTACCAAATCTTTTATTTTTGATATTTCTGTGAGTAGCTTTACAATTTCTACTCTCATTTCTTCCTGTATTTTCTCGATTGTTTCTTTCACGTCCTCCTTTAGTTTACTGGATATCTTTCTCACTGTTTCACTGAGTTCCTTGAACATCTTCATTACTTCATATCTGAATTCTTTCTAAGAGAACTAAGAGAGTAAAACCTAATGAGGCTTCTGGACTCTTCATCGTCCTCTCCTTGTGGTGGAGATTTGCGTTGTTTCTTCATGTTGATGTGGTGGCATGGAGACTGAGATGTCACATGAGGTTGCTGGGTATGAGCAATTTACCTCAGCTGTATGAGTGTCCCACGGCCCAAAATTAGGCCACGCCCACTCTTGCAGAGGACACGCCCACTTCTGCTGAGACCGCGCCCCCTATGAGTACTTGTGGGGCGGGGGTTACAACCTGGGAGGAGAGGAAAACCAGGCACAGAATTTGGTATGAACAGGAAGAGGCTCAGGGATGGTGGGTGGCCCAGGGTCCTAGAGGACGACTGGGGCACATACACAGGGAAAGTGAATTCCTGGGTTCAAATAATGACTGACCTGGGAGGAGAAGAAAACCACTCTGAGTTTTTTAATTAAATCAGTGTCCCTGAATTTTTAGAAACAAAAATAACAAAGGTATTAAAAAAAAACCTGTGATTTGAAAAAATACTTTTCCTCACTTATCACCAGTGAAATGCAAATTATGAAACAACAATGAGCCTTCACTTCTTATCAGTGAGACTGGCAATATCAGGAAAAACAAATACAACTGGAAATACAACTGGTGCTGGGAGGGATGTGAAAAGTATGACATGTACAACCTTTATTCACTGTTGGTAGGAATATCATCTGGTTCTCAATAGAAAAAATATGGATACTTTAAAATTTTAAGAATTGATCTTCAATGTCACCCATAAATTTACCTCTTGGCATCTAACCTCTAAGTTATCTCTTGGCATATAACCCCATTTTGAAAAATATTTGCACTTCTCTATTCACTGCAGTGCTATTAACCAAGATCTGAAAACATTCCAGGTAGATTACAAACAAAACTAAACAGAGAAACAACTCTGCTATTACCCATGGACTACTATTCAGCTCTGAGAAAGAGGAAATCATGCCATGTTTTGTAAATGTATGAAACTAGAAGGTATCATGCTGAGTGAAGATAGTCAAGGGAGAAGGACCAACATAGAATGATCTCTCTCACATGTGGAATAGAGAGAAACATAGTAAGGTAATATAAAATGGTCAATGGTAATAGACTCTAATAATTGCCCTACAAAAATTAATCTTCCGAGGGTCACTTGATCACTTGAAATCCTGTTACTCGTCGATTTGCTCAAGCAGGCACCAGTAAAGTCTCAATTCATCCCTGTCACGTAGCTCAATGGCATCTGCTTGCTCCAGGAATGCGAAGAGCCTCAAACTGTTTATTTGGCGTCTTGACGAAGAAGTCTCACCATCTCATAGGTGGGCAGCCACACAATCTTTTGATGTCCCGTGGAATCAGTCGGTAATGGCTCTAGTCCAGTGGTCGTCTCCAAATCACATTACATGTCCAGCCCATCTGATTTTCGATGCCTTGGCAAATGAGATAGCATCCCTGATTCTCGATAGTAGAAAGAGGTTGGAACTCCAGATTCCTTCTTTCACTTGAATGAGAGAAAAGAAAGAGCTATATAAGTATAGCTCTTTCAATTCCTCTTTGGGAGACCCGAATAGTGTTCTCATCCTGTTTTCATAGGACCCAGGTCTCTGAGACATATGTTAATGCAGGAAGAATGGTGGAGTTAAAGAGATGTGTCAGGAGCCGGAGTTTCTTCATCCTTTCAGCTATCTCTTTGATGCTCTTGAAGGCGTTCCAAGATGCTCTCTTCCTCCTGTGCAACTCAAGTGCCAGGTCGTTTGTCCTGTGCAGTTCTCAACCAAAGTATAGACAACAGCTGCATTTGGAGATGTTCATTCTGTTGAGTGTGAATAGAACATCAGGAATGAGTCCGTTTAACATGATCATTGAATTTGTGAAATTCAGCTGCAATCCGACCTTTTCACATTCATGGTCGAAGTTGGCCAGCATTTGTGCCGCTCAGCTAATGTTTGGTGTTATTAGAACAAAATGTCATCAGCGAAGCTGAGGTGGTATAGTTGCTGACTGTCTATCTTCACTCCCATTCCTTCCCATTCCAGTCACATGATGTTCTCTAGGGTGGCACTGGAGAGTTTCAGTGAAATGGTATCACCCTGCTGAACCCCTCTCTTTAGATCGATTATCACTTTCTTGTAGAATGGTCAGATCCTGGTGGTGAATCCATAATACAGCTCACGGAGGACCCTGATGTACTGAGTTTGAATGCCCTGTTTGGCTAGGGCTTCGATGAATGCTTCAGTCTCAACAGAACCAAAGGCCTTCTTTAATTCAATGAATATTAGACAGAGCGGCATCTTGAAATCCCAAGAAACCTCAATGAGCTTGGTTATCGTGGGGATATGGTCAATTGTGTTGAATCCTTTTTGGAACCCTGTTGCTCACATGGTTGTCCTTCATCTAGTGTTCTGCCAAACATATTCAGGATGACTCGGGTGACAGTTGTCAATGTGGATGTCTCCCTTCTTATACAGTAGAGCGGTCCTGCTGGTTTTCCATTGGGATGGAAACTTGCATTCAGATAGGTAGCGTGTGAAGAGCCAAGCCAGTGTATTGATGAGGTTGTTCAGGTGTTCTGGTCTGACTTTGTATGGGCCGGGTGCTGTTCACTTTTTTACTGATGAAATGGCGCATCAGATTTTGGAACAGAGAACATTGAGAACGACATATCCATCCTGCGGAATTTGGTATGTGGGCAGGTAGACGTGGCTATCGAAGAGATCTGAGTAGAAATTATGAATAATTATTCCCATTACCCTTCTGGGATATGTGATAGATATAGGACGTTGGAGGGCAGTCATCTTGGTCTTGTAATTGACGAAGAACAGGCAGGCATTGAGAATGCTTTTCCGAGCTTCTGCCCCATTGGCCAGCACTGCTGCTCTTCTCTCTTTAAGGTCTTCCTTTATCGCTTCTCTGCACTGCTTTGTGAACTCAGACATTAGCTTTTGTTGCCTGAGGCTCGCACCAAGCC
This sequence comes from Sorex fumeus, assembly GCF_029834395.1. Classification (NCBI taxonomy): domain Eukaryota; kingdom Metazoa; phylum Chordata; class Mammalia; order Eulipotyphla; family Soricidae; genus Sorex; species Sorex fumeus. The sequence continues at coordinate 2,411,628 of NW_026606134.1, read as the reverse complement.
ACATTGGCTAATGAGCTCGAGAGTTTCTGAAGACACGGGTCTTTTTGTGACTTTCTCTCTCGGCAATCCTCAAAAAATCATGGAGGTGCTGAAGCAGTTGATCGTATTCTTCATCAGTGTCATCAATGACGATATCTTTGCATGTTGCCACAATAGTGTCAAAGATCTCCCAGTTGGTGGTCGTTTCTGGGAGTTCTCTTCTCAAACTTTGCAGACCTTTTTGCTGGCTCTGTGAAGTAGAATTTTGCACAAAGGAGACAGTGGTCCAATCCCGTTTGGAATTTTGGGACAATAGCAACATAGGTCAGGCAAAACTGTCAATTGAGTATGATGTGATCAATTTCATTGTGGAACTGTCCACTGGGAGACTCCCACATCCAACGTTTAGATTTGGCCTTCTGGAACTGTGAGTTACCATGGATGGTCTTGGTCGACATGATGAATTCAGACAGTCTCTCACCATGGGTCCCGATGTGGAGTTCTCCAGCTGATCTTCTCGGTCCTATCTTGGCATTAAGATCACTGACAATGATCTTGTAGAAGGTGTGGTCTTCTTTATAGAACTTCCTCAGCTCCATGTAGAACTTCTCAATTTCTTCTTCATTGTACTTGGATGTGTGTAGACAATGAAGATAGAAACTGCTGGCAGTGAGCCACATCTATTCAAGTGTAATCGTCCAATTTGGGTTCTTAGGCATTCAGATGAATCAATGCTCATGGCCAAGGACACTGACACCACTGACGCCACTTTTGTCTCATGTTCCGAGGAACAGCTATTCTCCAGTGTCGAAAATGGCATGATGTGATCAATGCCTTCTCATCTCAGTCAGACCAATGATGTCGTACTTGATCTTCTGCGCTTGCACCATCAGGTCCTGAATGGATTCTTCCAATGCCAGTGTACGTGTATTGAAAGTACAGACAGTCATTTTAGTCTTTCTTCATTTTGGTAGCCTAGTTCGGCCCTGAGATTTTATCAGCCTCCCTTACTCATCCTTCTTAATGCTGCTGTTAAAAAGGGGGCTTTTTCGGGGTCAGGGGAATGAGACCCATTGTATTTACTGTTTTTGGCATATTGGATACACCATGGATAGTTTGCTAGGCTCTGTCATGTGGGCGGGATACTCTCAGTAGCTTGCCTGGCTCTCCGAGAGGGATACAGGCTTTTAGGGAAGCCTCTAATTGTCCTTTGCAGGTGGCCCCATGGTTCAAACCATATTTGAACCCTATCAAATATGGTGCAGTAATAATGAAAAATGGGTATTAAGTCTCTTATGATGTGTCGCGCAGCCGTTTCAGAAAGTGGCCTCATGGTTCATTAAGTTCCTGGAGCGTGGTGGTGGCTGGGTAGTGGAGGTAGTGGAGTTTGGCCAGTGAGGTATTTATCTGGCTCTGGCAGGGTGGGTCTTCTTGGTGTGATTCCTGGGTCTTGGAAATTGATAGAAGAAGGCAGAGGATCTCTGTTTCCATGTCCCATTGAGACTGAAGTCCAAGGTCACTAAGTTTTGCTTTACCTGGTTCTGTGGGGCTTCATTCATGCGTGAGGCTCAGCCTGAGCAGTTTGGAAAGCGGTCTGGAGCATGGCATCTTTTAAAGGTGTAAGTGATAATTTGAAAGACCCCAAGGCATTGCTGGAGGGGTGCTGATATTCTGGTGGTGGGTGCTATGTTGGAAAATTGTATATGTGAACCTCTACTATTAGTATCATAAATTACGATACCTAAATAGAAATTAAGAGAAAAAATCTTATTCTTTGTAATCATAGGGAATGGTTGTTCCATTACCTTCTTAAGTTCTAGGAAATTTTGTTTCTGGTGTGTGGTGTGTGTGTGTGTGTGTGTACATGTGTGCGCGTGCGCATGCGCGAGCCCATGTGCTTATGCATGCACCTGCATATGTCAGACTTTTAATCATTTGATTATTTGAAGATGTCATTATTCAAACCCAAGAACATTTTCAGAGAATAGAAAAGATAGGTTTCCATGCCTATAATATTGAGTTCACTATGAATTTATTATGTAGACTCTAGTACTGTTAATAATAAGAATTTAATAGTTTGATGAGGTAGAAAGTCAAATATTTTCTTAAGATTGAATGTCTTGTGTTTTAATCATATACTTCACTGCCATTGAGGAAGAAATGTACTATAGTCATTAAGTGAATTACTTTCTGTGAAGTTAAGAATGGGTATGAAGTTTGATTCCTTCTTGAATACCAGCGGAAGTCACAAGCGGTGGCAAAAAGTGATCAGTTTTCAGTCAGTAAATTCAGCAACTGGCAGATATTTAGGGAAAAAAGAGATTAACAGAGATGAAGCAAAGAAACTATGGAAGCAGGCAGGAGGAAGGTGATAAATGACTTATCATTCTGTCCTAGTTGCTACAGCCACCAAAAGCTGTCAACAACTGCCACACCAAATCAGTTCTGCCATAAGAAAGAGGGGAAGAGAGAGGGAAAGGATGGGTCTAAAAAGGAAAGAATGGAGAAAGGAAATAGAAAGGAGAACAAGAAGGGAGTGATAGAGGAGGGAAAAAATCCTTTATTTTTCCTGGTACACTTAGTATATCATACCCAATGAATTTTTGAAACTAATAATTCTCTAAACATGGTTCTTTACCCGTGACATTAATATCACCCAGAAGCTTGTTAGAAAGATCAGTTCTTGGATCTTATCCCAGGTCAAAGAAAGCACAATTTCTTGGGTGGGAACCAGAAATCTATATTCTCAGAAGCAATCTTGGCAATGCTGATGCTTTCTCCAATTTAGGAACTCGTGTGTGTGTGTGTGTGTGTGTGTGTGTGTGTGTGTGTGTGTGTGTGTGTATGGTGTCCCATAAATTCAAGGTGCACATAAAGTACTGGTTCAGTCTTATCATAAATAAATCATGTCTATGTGACAATCTACAAAGTACAACAAAGGATAATTATTCAAGATAAATTGTTAATGTAGTATTTAATATTTTTCTTCTACTTTCTAGGTGCTAAGCCCTAAGTATATAATAATAGTTATATCTAAATGTATCTGAGATAATGACAAGCTTGTTAGCATTCAGATTTCAATATTTTAAATCTAACTAAATCCTCTGTCACGTTTTGCAGATTACTTAAATCCTTCCTTAGAAATAAATATATTACAAATTCAAGCTGCACAAGAATTTTGCAGTAGGCTTCATATATTACATAAATTTATGTGTATAATAAATTCAAGTTTACATATTTGTAAGTAGGCAATATATAACAATTTTTCAAAGTGAATGCTCTTTTGAATATATTTTATAGAACAGATGAATTGTGATTTTATGAGAGCAAGGACAAGATTTATTCACAATTCCCAAGGTCCATGTCTTATTTTCCTTATCTTTGCTATATCTATCCCCCCGCATGAAATGTCCTTCCCCCTCTTTTCAAAACTCATTATGTTCTCCTATGGAAAATATTACATGACCACCTGAGTTGAAAATCTCATGATCCTGAGCTCTCTAGCAACTCAAGATGTGGCTTTCTAAGGATTATCTCTACTCTTCCAAGACCCTTCAGGAGATCAAAGGGCCAATGGAGGAATCTTTCTGCTCTAGGCCAGATGGAAGGTTGGCACCTATTCCTGAGAAAAGAACCTAAGGATTATGAAAGAGTTTGACCACAAACAATGAGCTTATCTGGGGCATTGACTCTGTTGCTCCCTCTGACCAACCACAAAGGAGCTAAAGCCCATGGGGTATTGCTTCCTCCTGGACCCTGGAGCTTTGCAATGACATTTGCACACAAAGAGTCAGAGAGATGCTTCCTTCTGATTCATGCTTGAGCATACTAAACTACTAATTGGGGTCTGAGTCTACTGTGTCCCCCAGGAGGAGAGAGTTTCTGCCACTTAACATATTCTCCCTCAAACTCCAAACCAGAAGAGAGACCAAAACCTGGAACATGAGCAGAAACAGCTAAAATATCAATATTTTTAGAAGGCACTTGAGATTTTAGCTCAGCACCAATATGTTAACTTTGTCAGTGTATCATGTCATCATGGAATGTGAAGAAAGAAATGTGGGAAACATTGCACAACGGTTTATAAGTTTCACCGAAATTCCATCACTCCAATTTGATAACAACGGTCATTATTATGAGCACATCTGGGCACAATCTGTATCAGATTCCTCCCCACAGAATCCGGGACTTAAGTCAGAATAACTTATTTCATTCAGTTGTGGAGGCTGGAAGTTTCCCGTCAAGATGTGGACAACTGTGATTTCTCTTCAGGCTTCTTCTTGGCTTCTAGCCCTGTGACCCATCTTGGTGGGACCTCATATGGCCTTTCCCTTGTGTGGGTGTTCTCTGCCCTGGTCAGTACCTCTGTGGTTCTCTACGTAAAAATATCATCCCCGTTATGAGGGGGAAAAGCAGGTGAATTCCAATTGAGGGATTTTTCTATAAACAAGCTGATTTATTTTCTCCTTGACATTGTCACAAACACCAAAAACAAGGAAACCTGAAGAAAGTGTCACAGCCGGAAGAGCATAAGGAGACATGACATCCATATGTAATATAAATCCTGGATGGAATCTGAGCAGAAAAGGGCATTAGGGAAAAATCTAGGGAACACTAAATGAAAGTGTGTACTTCAATTAATAATGTTTAAGTATTTGGTTCATTAGCACGTACCACACCAATTAAAGCTATTCACCATGAACAGGGTAAAATGGGAACTCTGTTACCTTTGATGTAGTTCTATAAATCTAAAACCAATGTCAAAGTGAAAGTTTGCTTTCTGCAGAACACCTGCTTACATGGATCCCAAGAGATAGTTCACTGGGCACTTTACTTGCACAAAGCTGACCTAGGGTCAATCCCTAGCATCCCCATGGTTCCCTGGACACTGCCAGGAGTCAGTTCTGAGCACAGATACAGAAGTAAGCCCTGTGGACATCAGAATATGGCCCCTTAAAACAAACAAACAAACAAACAAACAAACAAAAAACCCACCTGAATAGACAATAAGAACACAAATAGAAAAATAAACAGTGTACTGTCCAGTCTAAGAAGAGGGTATGGTAAGAAGCCAGCATGTCAGATTTCCTGATGGAATTACACACTTTCAAAACTTAGTTTATTCCTGGTACTGGAAACAATGCACATAGCTTTTCATGGTGGCAACTGCTTTTTGTCTTGTTGCTTCTTTAATTTATGGACAGAGTTGACATAATAAAACTGTTTCAGTTGAAGGTGTTTTGTTATCATTGGTGATGATCAAAACTTTCTAGTTTATTTTATTATTATTGTTGTTGTTGTTTATTCTCAAATATACTTCTTTATTCTCCTATAAAAGATTTTATTATTGATTTTTAATTTTTTATTTTATTGTGGTTCAGGCTACACAGTCTTCATGCTTTTAGTATAAAAGAGTGAGTGCACCAATATCAAAACCAAAATGCCAAAGACCCACCAACACTGTTCCTATGTCTCTTTTATTTCTGGAAAACAGATTGATTCATTAATGAATTTATTTTTCATAGGTTACATTATGTTTTTTCCATTTGTATTTAGAAACCATGATTTATAATCCTATTACTAATAGAGCTTCAGGCATACAATGTTCCCTCTACACCCACTACAAAAATGGCAGCATCCCCCTACCAATATCTCAAGTTCCCCTCCTGACCTCTCATCCTACCTCCTCGGCAGACTTAATCTGTAGGTGAATTCCATGAATTATCATTGGCCATTTGTTATTCTCTTGCTATGTTTCTTTATATTCCAGAAAAGGGAGAGATCATTCTAAGTTTGTCCCCTTCCCTCTAATGGACTCAACATAATTCTAGTTCCATCCACGTTAGGATAAGTTGTGTTATTTCATCTTTTCTCATAGTGGAGCAGTATCCCTTTGTGTACATACACCATGTTTTCTTCATCTATTCAGCTGTTCTTAGACACTAGGAGTATGTCCAAACATTGCCTATTGTAAATTGTGCTGTGATGAGTATATAAGTGCAAATATATATTTGATATATTGATTTTGGGTTCTTGGGGTGGATGCCAAGTAGTGGAATTGCTGGGTCATATCAGGGTTTAATTTTTAATTTTTGGAATACATCTCTGTTTTCTACAGTTGCTGAATTTGATTATATTCCTAACAGTGGTTGAAAATTCCATTTTCCCATGAGACTTTGACAATAACTCACCATATCTGATCTACCCCCCCAAAAAAAATGTCTAAAGAGTGATCATTGCCAATGTCTTTTCTGACATAAAAAGCCGCATCTGAGGTTAAGATCTCTTAAATAGGAGCTTTGGGGTGACAAGTGGGTATTGAGAAGCTCCATTTTGTTGGAAAGCTGTGGATTTAATAGAACATTATTAAACCATTTCATCTCTCCTGCAGAGACATTTCATGCTGTCCCTTCAGGGAACTTTCCCAGCAGGAGTCAGCCTGTGGCCAAGTTGGTGACAGTTCAAGAAGTTCATCCTGCTCTAATTGCAACTGGGCAGCAAGAACACTCCCAGCAGGAAAGTCGAATCTGAAAATCTCAGGGAAAAATACACACTGTCTATCAATTCCACCACCCAGGATATTAAATCCAGATGACTGAAGCAAAGGCAAGGGAAAGACAAATTGCAGAAATAAGCACTGCTATTCTAAGTCACCAGGTCATTTCAAGTGACAAATAGGTCCACTTTATTTCTAGGGAATTCACGAGCCTCCCTCTCTGGAAGAGAAACATGCCCTTAAAAGCAATCCCATCAAGGGAATAGCATTATCAAAGGTAATGGATCGTTCTGCAGAAACTAACGTTCCAAGCATAGCTCACAGTAAGTGGGGTCGTTCCAGAAGCCAGCCTTGGTAGGCCATCCTAGCACACAGACCCCAGGAAAGGCTATGCATTTTCTCTTCTGCCTCTCAAGGTACACCTGCTGACCTCTGCTTCCCTAACATCCGCACAAAGCAGTGGACAAGATAAATGCAAAACTTTGGGGGAAAGGCAACATACAGCTGAAATCCGCAGCATGGCTCAAGTCTGCCTATATTCTCCATCTTGACCTGGAGAAAGTGGATAATTATTTCTAGGCATCAGTTTCAGTATGTTAGGATTAAGGAAAATCATACTAATAATGAGGACATATTCCAGTGATTTGACTGAACATGCAGAAATTCAAGAACACACGTTTTATAAAATCTCTTACAAGGCTTCTTGGAGGATATTTATTCAGCATTTATGAAAACCAGAACTTGGGTCGGCCATGTTGGCCACTTGCAAGGCAAACACCCTACCTGCTGTGCTATCGCTCCAGCCTGTCCTCGCCCGGGCCCCTTAGAGCGGGGCGGGTTGAGTTTACCTCCCCGCCCTGAGCAGAGCTCCAGCAGCCGAAGAGCTCCAAAACCAGTCACCACCATGCTGAGACCACTCTCCACATGCATGAAGGTACCAGCAGAGGAACAAAGGCATGGAGGTCCTGGAACTGAGATCTCCAAGCCTGCTCGGATCGGGGCTGATCATCCTCTACCCAGATCCTCCATCTTCCAGTAGGCCGGGATCACACCCACCAACTGGCCCACTGTGCTGTGTAATCCTATCAACGGCCAAGACCCAGATACTATAAAACCCAGCTCCCGGAAGTGCACAGCCGCATTTGCAGCCATGCAACATTTTATTATCTCACTCTTACTTTGGACAACCTGGCAGGCTACCAAATGTAGCCTGCCCACATGGCAGAGTCTGGCAAACTCCCCGTGGTGTACCCGATATGCCAAATACCAGTAACAATGATGGGTCTCATTCTCCTATCCCTTAAAGAGCCTTGAATAAGGCACTTTTTAAAATCTCAGGGCTAGGGCGAAGGAGACGTTACTGGTGCCTGACGAACAACAGAATGATTATGATCGTGATGAAAACAAGCAGAGCCAATTTCTCCTCTACTTTTGGAAACAGTCTCATTTAAAGATTATGAAACTATGAGTTTGCAATGAAGGACCAGGTTAAAAACTGTATAGCTTTAAAAATTAGAGTCGCATTTAACACATGATCTCAAAATAACAGCATTTTAAATAAAGGCCTTTTCTTTTGTTTGTTTGGGTGCCATCTTCAGCGATACTCAGTTCTGTCTTATGATTTATTATATATTCTAAATAATTATTTCAGCATTTTCCTCATACATATTGAATTTCTGGTTCTTCCCTTTCTACCCTCCAAATCTTATGGATTCATCTTTCATCTCAACAGATTACCTCAAGAAGGCTGATTTTCCTTCATCCACATATTATAAATATATACCATCTCTTTATCTAGAAGTTAACCAACATGTTTTAAGTTGTCAAGCTTAAGTATGGTAGATACTAAAACTAGAATAATACATTACATTAAATGTTAATCAAATTCCTATATACTTTATACATGCCAATCCTCATAAATATTTTAGTAAATAAAGTGTTGTCAGTATCTTCAAGTGAAAGCCATATGTAGCATATAATTATAAAATATCTCAGCAGTGAATAGCTATGCTTGTAAGAGTACAGAAATGGAAACACCTCTTTCCGGTGACCAGAAAGAAGCCTTTCTGCAGAAGTTGACAACTGAAAAAAAGTCTTAAATAGGATTTCACGATATCCAAGTGAAGATATAAATGACATGGACACATTTAAAACTAACTCATTAATTATCCTTTTTTTAGCACACATTCAATGATTTCCAAGAATTCTCTTCCCTATTCTAAGAAATAATTAGAATATCCTTTATTCAGTCTACTCTTCTGGGTTTTCAAGGTTCAAAACTTGGAAAATACCTAGCTATTTCTCTTAGTAATAACCATTTACTCGTAGTGCAAAATTTCATCAAATTATGCTGCTAAGATATTTTGGAAAACAATAAATTATAAATGAGGGTGATCTACAACTTATACACTTGCCCAAACGTATTAGCCACTGCCCTCTCCATTGGAAATCATTACCTTTATTTCGCATTTGCTTCTTTAAGATGTCTTCTATATTTTTCTATGTATGCATCTATACAAATCATATTTTGTAGGCTTTGAAACTATATAAATATTTTCTATCAAAAATACCACATTTTTTATTTCTCAAGTTGTTTGGCTTGCCTCTAATATTTTGTACTCTTGAGCTGGGTCCATGAAGAAACACGGTCTCAAGAGTTTGCTATAAGGTGGCCGCCGCCTCAGAGCTTATTGGAAAGCCAGTTATGAGCCAGCGGTGATGGGGCAACTGCAGTCCTATAGGAAGGGGTACGGTACAGGCTGCTCCTTCACGCCCTACCGAGGTCACGAGTTGCCCCCCACGAGCTGCTCTCTGGCACGGCCATGGCTCCAGATGCACAGAAACCAATCTCGTAACTATCTGGCTCTTTGCAGAAATCCCTCCAGACTTACCTAATAAAATATCTGAAATACAAAATCGTGCTGCTGCTATTGCATCTGCATCACATCAGATGGTTCTCATAACCAGCTATAGAAAACAAATTATTTCACTATGCCTTTACAGCAATTCTGATTGTTGGAAGGAAATTCTAAACAATAATGGTGCATCTTTTGTCAAAATAATGAATGTAATCAAAGTAGACAGAGAGTTAAGTAGAAACCATCTCTCTCACAGGCATTGGGAGGGGGGTATACTGGGGGTTTTGGTGGTGAAAAATGAGTACTGGTGAAGGGAAGGTGTTTGATCATTGTGTGACTGAGACTTAAACCTGAAAGCCTTGTAACTTTTCCCACAGTGATTCAATAAAGAAATATAAGAAAAGAAAAAAAAGAGTTTGCTATATTGCAATGCCAATTGAACCAAATCCCTCACATCCTCATTTATTTGAAATTTCTACCAACCATCTGCAGTTTCTACAGAACAACAGTTTACTTTTATAACAACTGTTATACAACCGTACAGCTCTTACTGTGTTTTGCTATTTTCAACAATAATGCTACAAAACTACCTGTGCCTTCTGGTGCACAAAAAGCAAGGGCTTCTAGAGTACAACCTTATACTCCAGAAGTGGGAGTGCCTGGCTGCAGTGTGGGAATATGCTGCGCTGTGGATGCTTGGTGCAAGTCTTTTTATCATCCATCAAACTTTCCCTTCACCCTGTTACTGAACCCAAGTTTGCGTGTTTACCACTTTAAGGCCAATATTCAAGAAAGAAGAATTGGTGTGAGGAAAGCAGGTTCATTCAGGGGCTAACAACCTGATTACTAGAGAGGCACACACTGATTTTCAAACCAATATTCTAAAAATGTGCTTTACTGTTCTCTTACTCTGTTAAAGTGTTTCTTGTGGCTATGTAGACAGGATGGCTTTGTGGAACAAGTGCATCAACTCTGGGTAGCTTGCCATGCTCTCCGAGAGGAATAGAGGTTTTGAGGGTGGCCTCTAATTGCCCTTGCAGGTGTTCCCATGATTCAAACCATATTTGAACCCTATTAAATATGGTGCTGCTAGCCTTCAAGATGGGTATTAAGTGTCAGTCCAGAAAGTGACCTGGAGCATGGTGGCAGCTGGGTAGTAGAGATAGTGGAGGTAGAGGAGGTCTGCCAGTGAGGTATTTATCAGGTACCAGTAGGGTGGGTCTTCTGTGTGGAATCCCTGGGTCGCATTTGGTGGAAGCAGACAGGGCAGGGAGGGGTGGGGGTCCTGATTTTAATTTGTTGGTCACCAGACGTTGGTGGGAGTAGGCAGAGGATCTCCAATGTTCCATTCACTCTCAATGGAATGAACATCTCCGAATGCAACAGTAATGTGTACCTAGGTCGAGAAGTCAACATGACGAATGATCTGGCACCTGAGTTGCGCAGGAGGAAGAGAGCAGCTTGGAACGCCTTCAAGAGCGTTGAAAAAATAGCTAAGAGGATGAAGAACCTCCGGCTCTGGGCACATCTCTTTGATTCCACTATTCTTCCTGCATTAACATATGCCTCAGAGACCTGGGTCCTATGAAAACAGGATGAGAACGCTATTCGAGTCTCCCAAAGAGGAATCGAAAGAGCTATGCTTGGAGTATCACGCTTCACTCAAATGACAGAAAGAATCCGGAGTTCTGACATCCATTGACGATCAAGAATGAGGGATGCTGTCTCGTTTGCCAAGGCGTCGAAAATCAGATGGCCAGGACATGTAATGAGATTTGGAGATGACAGCTGGACTAGAGCCGTTACCAACTGGATTCCATGAGACGTCCAAAGATCGCGTTGCTGCCCACCTACAAGATGGTCAGACTTTTTTGTCAAGACCCTGAATGATCAGTTTGAGGCTCTTCGTGTTCCTAGAACAAGCAGACACCATTGGGCTACACTAGCACACAACAGGGATGAATGGAGATGTTACTGGTGCCCTTTCAAGCAAATCTCTGAGTAACAGGATGCCAAGTGATCAAGTGATCAAGTGACTAAGGTTGAGAAGGTAATGGCAACTGCCAAGCCACAAAAGAGCTTTCAGACTTGATGTTTTTGCTGGTAATTTTTATTTTAAAGTAAGTACTTAATTTCTTTTGGGTCAGCTTCAACCCCAGATTTTAGAGTTAAATCTAATGCCAAATACCTGAAATTTATTCAGAAATATCAATCAATTCTCTACCCCATTGCATCTGTTGGGTAGGTGGTATAAAAAAATGAAAAACTAACTCCTGCTTCCAATAAAATATTTTTAGGTGTAACTATGTCCTGAGCACCTCTTTTGAATCAGGGAGCAAGCTTGGTAGTATATTGACTAAGATTTCATCCATACTTATCTCCTCATCTTCTATGTCCTGTGTGGAACCTACTCTAACAAAATGGAATAAAACAAACCCTGTCTTACTCACTATAACTCTCTGTACCTTATGCTCTTGTTGGAAAGAATAAATTTCCACCTCAAAATATATCTTTGGCAAATAATATGTTGATATATTTATTTTATGAGAGAGGCTCACAAGGCTGGATAAAATTGCCTTTGAAAAAGACATTTCTATGGAAACTTCCATAAGATTGTCTTCCTCACTTGTGGTACCTTATCTCTTTTCCTGGGAGAAATTGTAACTAAACTCCACATGCTTTGGGTTACTGTGACTTGTCTAATAACTTCCCTGAGTTGCCCCTTCTTGTTTTCACTGTTGTCTGAGCCAAGCTATTTGATATGCTATCTGAAGGCATATTGGTAAGTTAATCAACACGCTGTGTCTCTCTAGCACACATAGGAAGCATACATAATAGTATTATTAATACTTTTGACTTTCTCTCTTACCAGTCTGTCTAATGTGTGTCTACTAACCCAACCCCTGAAGAACCCAGAGAGGTATGAGATTGGTGGCTCTATTCTTTGACCTACTGTTACTTTTTCCATATACTACTTTGCTAGTTTTGCTCTGTCAATGATATTGTGGGCAGCTTACCTAGGAGGGGCCTTTGGTAATAATATCAAGATGTAATTTAAAGAAGTTGTCAGGCACTAGCCCTGAAAAACCCCAAATCACAAAGTGGGTCACTCCTGCTGCAGAAATTGAGGCTCCATCCAGAGAAGGGTGAGTCCTCTCTGAAAAACAAAAGCTCCAAGAACCAAAGGTCATGTGTAGATTATGGTAAAGACCACCAAGAGTCCACGGCTTTTCTCCTTGTCCACACCCTAGTAACAAAGCCTTAGGTGGAGGCATTTGGGGAAAAATCTTCCCCTAAAATCACCTTGTATGCCTGAAACAACTGTATTTTGAACAACTTTGCAAATCATTGTATAATAACACTCAAAAGGAGAGAGAGGGAAATGCCCTGCCACAGAGGCAGGGTGGGATGGGGCTGGGGGAGGGAGGGGGATGCTGGGATCCGTGGTGGTGGGAAATGCGCACTGGTGGAGGGATGGGTGTTTGATCATTGTATAACTGAAACCCAAGCACAAAAATATGTAGGTCTACAACTGTACCTCATGGTCTCTCACTATTGAAAAATAAATTTTTAAAAAATTTTAAAAAAATAAAAAATTAAATTAAATAAACTGTTAAAAAAATATAAAGAAGAAGTTGGCGTATAGGAATAAAGAAACACATCACTGACTCCACAAACAAAACATTAAGAAAGTCAAAGATGGCAACAGCAGCCTGGTGGGCAGCAGCAACAACTCAAGGGAAATCAGTAACTAACCTACCATGCTCATGAGCATGGACCATGCTCACCAGGCTGCAAGGCTTCGAGACACTTGATCTCACTCAGCTATGGGCAGTGTTCTTTATCTTCTGCACATTGTATAGTGTAAGGCACGCAGCATTGCTTCTTACACACACACACACACACACACACACACACACACACACACACACAATCTTTGTTGAGGTAAACAGCACATATTCTGTATCTTGGAGATTCACTTGTATCTTGCATCTCATATCTCATCTCCCTCTTTGCCGTCTCCTGTTTCCTTTATATATCTCTAAATAAAATGTTTTTACTTCACTGTTCTACTTGCCTTCACTATTTTCACCTTCTGAAATTTTTCCCTGCAAGGAAAGGTGACAAACTTAGAAACTTAGACTCCTCGGAACAGCTGAAAAGCCTGGGCAGAGGTGAGGACTAATTTTCATTTTCCAGCAAAGACCAATTCCTCACTCTATCCTGAGTTCAGGGCTCCCTAACTCGGGTATTAGGACCAGTTCCCACACCTCATAGATCAAGAGAACTAAATGGACAATCTGACAACTTCTCAGTGAGGCCAGCACCCATACCATGTAGGTTCCTGTAGTCAACTTGATCCAGTCCAAACTCTCCCAAGCATTTCTCTAGGTGACCGAGAAGGGCCGAACAGGGAGACTGGAGCACTCGTTTCTAGAGGCTTCCTTGCTCTCTACTTCACCCAAATTACCTACTAACCAAGAGTTAAGTGACCTAAAAACATCTAAAGAAGCATCCCAAGAAATAATTACAACACAATTTCGTGAATACCCAGGAGCCCTACTTGCATCATCTAATAAGCTTGTTAAACTCTATTTCTTATAGTTTATTGATCCTATTGAATTTTCCTATGAAGACCATTACATCATCAAAAATGCTTGTTATTCTCCTTGTAAATTCTAGTTTTGGGAGCTGGAGAGATAGTATAGCAGTTGGGATGCTTGCCTTGCACATGGCCAGACTGAGTATGATCCCTGGCACCCCTTTTGCTCCCTCAAGCTCGCCAGGAGTGATCCCTGACTAAAGAGTCAGGAGTAAGCTGTAAGTATCCACTGGGTGTGGCGTTAAATGCAAAAAAATAAAAATTAATTAAAAATAAAAATTAATTAAAAACATAAAATTAAATCCTGATTTCTCTCTTTTACTTTTTTCATCTGACATGATTTCTAATAAACTAATAAAAGTACCTAAACTTGCTTTGTTTTACCTAGTACTGCTAAAACATTTGTAAGGAATTAACATTAATTATATTTGTCAAACATTTCTAGTATAAATAGCCAAGTTAAGTGTGTTTCCTTCTATTTCCAATTTGCTAAAAGCATTTAAACATAATATATGTAAAAATATATAATATTTAACACATACTTCTATTAAGCTGTATCAACTTTTCTACCATCTGTTTAGATGATTATCTGGTACCCCTTTTAATCTGTTAATATGATGAATTATATGATTAGATTTTCTCATTTAGAATTCCTGTGGGAACAACTCTACATTTATATACCTGAGAGTTTATATCTAGTCCATTCATATTCAGACTTCAGTTTGGTTATATTTGTTCTGGTGTTTGCATATATATTTCTATGTAAAAGTGGCCTACAGTTTTATTTTCTTGGTCTAGTTTGAATATCAAGTTTATAATATCACAACATAAGATGACTAGCTTTCTCTTTATTTTGGTTGTTTTATAAGATAAGGATCATCTGTTTCTCAAAGGATGAGAGACAGCAGCAACATGTTGCTAAATTGAAAGATAGTGAGCTCACAGGGCTGGAGGATAGCAGAGTGGGTAGGGTGTTTGCCCTGCACGGGGCCAACCAGGGTTCGATTCCTCCGCCCCGACAAGCTACCGAGAGTATCTCGCACCCATGGCAGAGCCTGGAGATATGCCAAAACAGTAACAACAAAGTCTCACAATGGAGATGTTACTGGTGCCCGTTCCAGCAAAGTGATGAACAATGGGAGGACAGTGCTACAGAGAGCTCACAAACTCAAGGTTGTCATCTTATCTGAAGGATCACAAGAAGAATTTTTGTAGGGAAAGGGGGAAATGTCTGGGTGCCAGAATAAACAATAAAATCCCCTCAGGGATTGGTCCCATGAGGAGTACTCTGGCTTGTCCTGCAAATCTAAACAAAGTTAAGAGTTAGGTTTGGGGGGAAGGAAAAAATGAGGAAGACTGTCTTTTTGATTCAGGGGTTAGAACAATTGCCCTTATTCTCCTTGTCCTTGTGTAATTATGATTTTTGATAATCTGGTTTAAATACTATATTCATTTCTGTCCAATCATTAATTTCTTATTGATACATCCTCCCAATATTCTTTTTTTCTTTAGTTTCTGAGTCTTAGGGTTACCTGGGCAGCCCTCAGTGAGCTCACAGGCTGGCCATTTATTTAATACAATTTCCTTCCTCCACACCAGTTCCGCAAAATGTAAGTTATTGTTTCAGAGGCTTAATCTACTTACATTGTAATACCTGACAGAAACAATAAGAACACTCAATAAGCAAATCAAAATTCAATGGGTACATTAAGAGCAGAGACTGGACTATTTCACAGGGCCAATCAGCAGACACACTTTAAATACAGAGTAAACTTGTGACAGTTTCTTATTCTATTTTTGCCATTGTTTCCCAAATTGTTTTATTCTATCCTTTCCTCAGAGCATTGTTGCAGCCCATTTGTGTTCAATGACTTAGGATTTTTTTCCTAGGGGATTATTCTCATCTTGAGCTCGGGGTTGAGCTTTTATGTTAGGGGAATGATATAATAATCAAAGTGGAAGAAAGGGATGAAATACTACGAGAACTGAAAAGGAGGCAAAAACAGAACATTGAGGAAGATTGCATGATTGGGCTGTCAAAATGACCAACAGAAGACTTTGGAAATAAGCAGCTGGAAAGTTACCTCCCAATATTCTTTCATTCTCATTGAATCTTACTCTTTTGTGGGACAAGTGCTCAGTGGCTACTCCCAGTTCAGTGCTCATGAGCCACCCTGGGCAGTGTGAACTCTAGGCCTCCAGCACATAAAGCATGTGCTCCAGCTGTGAGCTATGGGCCATCTCTCAGCCTGAGTTTTACTCTTTATTATTTTGTAAAAATGTTGGAACTATTTTTAAGTATTATTGATTTGCATTTTTGCCTTTTATTTAGAGAACGTGAATTAGGAATTATACTGATTATTTGAGTCTCCTAAGTGTATTAATATGATCACTATATAAAAGGTGATCTTTATAAAAAAAGATAAATCAAGAAATAAAAAGTGATTTTTATGTGATCTCCTTCTATAACTGAAATAAATACTGCATATGTACTTAAAAGGCTAATAATACCTTCTATTGTTTAACTCAGAGATCTGTTGTTAGATTTTACTTTTTCATCTTCTTTATTTTTTACTGACTTTTCTTCATATTTTAATGCCAGTATCTGACAGCATCAAAGCTCCCATAAATCTGTTGATTTTCCCACTGCTCTTTACATTTGGACCATTTTCACTTTACATTTTCCAAAGATATACACTGTTTTGAGCAAATCTGTTGTGATTGTTACATCTTTACACAACTGTCCTCTTTTTCTATTTATAGTCATTTTGTATGATGAAAATAATATTGCATTTTTTCTCCCTAGTTCTTTGTTTTTAATCTCTCTGTGTGATTTCGTTTTTATAATGTCCTTTGTCAGCAGCATATGGCTGGATTTTGGTGTTTTTATCCATGTATTAAATAAATCTGTCTTTTGAGGCTTAATCTACTTATATTGTAATACCTGACATATTTAGGATGATTTGTGTACCTCTGTGTTTAGAGTTTATGAGTCTGTTTCTTTACTAGCTTACACCTTTTCTTTTTCTTGCCTCATTAAATAAATATTATTTACATGCTTTTTAACTTACCACGCATTATATTTCCATAATTCTAATTTTTAATATGTGTAATTAGTTACACATTCTAATATTTTAAAGTTTACAATATCCTAGTTCTCTCTTAGACATAAAGATTTTAGTATTCTACCCACCAAATGTTCCTCTCTTTTGATTTACCTTTAAGCAAAGTGCAAAATATTGATGTGTTTATTTCACATCAACTAAAATAAATTTTCCCACATAACACATTGATTTCATCCCCCCCCCCCGCCCCCACCATACCTTGTATGTCAGGATATTCCTCTGCATTCCCTTTCTACGCTCTATTTGGTATCTTTGTAATTCTGACATTGATTATTGCCACACAGCGCGCTCATAATACTATATCTTAAAATGTACTTATTTGTCTTTATTCTTGATTAATAATCCAACGGGGCTATTATTCTTGCTTGGCATTTCCCAACTAAGAATTCTCTGGCCCCTGTTTTCACTGAGAAGACTCCTGCGGTTCTGATTGCTGCTTCTCTATAAGTCATCGCCTATCTTTCCTTTGTCACAGCTTTAAGATTTTCGTCTGACATTTTACAGCTTGACCACAATGAGAAAACAAAGTTGAAGACAGAAAGGATTCTTAACGCTGTCTTGAAGTCACAACTTCTCACTTGGTGTTTCATCTAGAGATGAGTTTGTTAAGGCGTTTGCCTTACCCCCAACTTGCAGCTGATCTCTAAAAGAGATGTCCACTAGAAAGAGGCATTCCCTCTTGTGGTATCTTTTCCCGGTTCTTTTCTCCTGATTGGTAACTCACAGCTATTCCTGGGATGGAGCTGGTACAATAAGCAGCCTATCAGCCCTGAGAATTCAGACTCATGCTTTTCTATTTGAAACTCGCGTGTGCTAGCAATTCTTTGTGTGTGTGTACCACCTCCAGATTTTCCATGGGTGGGATCCAGACTAGAGTTTAGGCATCTGCTAGGGCTAGAACAGTTAGGAAACATCAGCAAATTAGCTTGGCGCTTTTTTGCGTGATTTGTACTTGTCCTCCAGCACAGCCTTTGTGTCGGTGATAAAATTCATCTGTTACTTTTCAAAAATTGGGATGCAATCCCCATGCATGATATTCATCCCTTGACATATACCTTTGGTATATTTACAAAGGTATACAACTGCCACTTATGTTTAAAAACATTTTTGTAACCATGGAAACCCTGTATTGATTGTCATTCACACATTCCCAACCAGTCCCAGCCCTGAAAACCACAAATCTCTGTGGGCCTGTACATTCTGCTTATGACGCATGAACGAAATCATGCCATTCACTTATTTTTTTTTCCTTTTTGGGTCACACCCGGTGATGCACAGGGATTACTCCTGGCTCTGCACTCAGCAATTAACCCTGGTGGTGCTCAGGATTTCCAGCATCCATATGGGATGCTGGAAATCGAACCTGGGTGGGCCACGTGCAAGGCAAACACTATACCCGCTGTGCTATTGCTCCAACCCCTCATGGCATTTACTTTTATAGATGCAACATAGGTCTTTTTTTGTAGGAGTACTGCTATTTATTCAGCCACTGCTTAGCTGATTGAATTGGGCATGAACTCCACCTTAATTTTTTTTTCATAGTTTTACTTTTTCTTTTTACATTTATTTATTGAATCACTGTGGGAAAAGTTACTAAGCTTTCAGCTTTAAGTCTCAGTCATACAATGATCAAACACCTCTCCCTTCACCAGTACTCATTTTTCACCACCAAGAACCCCAATATACCCCCCTCAAACCCCTCCCAATGCCTGTGAGGCAGATGATTTCCACTTAACTCTTCTCTACATTGATTACATTCATTATTTCAACAAAAGATGCACCATTATTGTTTAGAATCCCCCCCAACATCAGAATTGCTGAAAAGGCATTGTGAAATACTTTGTTTCCTATAGCTGGTTATGAGAATCATATAATTTTGTGTGGCTGCAATAGCAGCCTCAGGATTTTGGATTTCTGCAAAGAGCCAGATAATTACAAGATTGGTTTCTGTGCATCTGGTGTTATGGCTGTGCCAAAGAGCCACTTGTGGGGGCAACTCGTGACCTCGGTAGGGCATGAAGGACGAGCTGGTACCACCCCCCTTACCATGAGACTGCAGTTGCCCCGTCACCGCCGGCTCATACCTGGCTTTCCTATAAGCTCTGAGGTGGCAGCCACCTTGCTGATGGGTGGGAAAAAGGTGGAAGGGAGCAACACCCTTTCCCTCCCAGGGAGGCATGTCGCCATAGTTTAACGCATGGTCCATTCACTTTTCTGCCAAAACCTGCTGGGCTCTGACTAAGTCCTTTTGCCTCTGGAGCCATGGCTATGCCAGAGAGCCACTTGTTGGGGGCAACTCATGACCTTGGTAGTGCGTGAAGGACAAGCCCGTACCACCCCCCTTCCCATGAGACTGCAGTTGCCCCGTCACCGCCAGCTCATACCTGGCTTTCCAATAAGCTCTGAGGTGGTGGCCACCTTGTATGCGGTCCAGATGCATTTCTGCCAAAAGCCGCTGGGTTTTGAGATTTGTTTCTGAGTCTCTGGCATCATGGACGTTAATTAGCTTGATCAGGAGCCAGAGAGGCCATTTGTAGGCAGCAACTCGGGGGTCTCGCTGGGATGGGGAGGAAAGGGCCGGTTCCATCCCCATCTGGTGTCTCGTCACTGCAGGCCCAAACCTGACTGTTCAGTGGCCTCTGGAGGATGGTGGTCACTGGGCCACCAAGGGGAACAGGCCAAGGCACGAAACCTATTCCCACCTGGAGTGGTCCAGCACCAGTAACCTACTGCAGGAACAGGATGCATTTCTGCCAAAAGCCTTTAGGTCCCGAGATTAATTTCTGAGTCTCTGGGATCATGGCCGTTAAGCAGTTCAATCAGGAACCAGAGAGGCCATGCCTCCAATTATATAGCTGAGCCGGAGGTGGTTTGTGGGTGTGTTTCCCACATACCTAACTTTTGGCTGTTTACTTTCTTGGTAAACTTTGCCCCAAGTTTTTGGGGTCTGGCCAAAGGCACAGCAGCAATTTTGGGGTATCTGAAAGTCTGATGGTGCCATCAGGCTGCTGATGCACTCGCCTCACAGGTACAGATTGACCTGCTGGCGGCACCATACCCCCAAAATAGGTCTTTTTGATCTGACTTCTTCCACATGTTCTCTCAATCTTTGTCTAAGTCTCAACTGGTTTCAAATTCAGTGGTATAAAGCAGGATGCTTTTTTGGAACCCATTAAATTCCACATAGTTTTTCACTTTTTATTGCCAGTTAGTTCTATTAAGCCACCCACCTCTGTCCATCAGCCAGAATACTTACAAACATGTACTATAATTGTTATGAGACTATAACATACTTTACTCATATCTGAATATTTCACAAAACCTGGCATTTTCTCTGGCTCAGTGTAGGCAGTGCATAGGTATTTTTCAGCTAAGTGAATGCATGAAAAACAGTGCATAAGGTCCATGCATGAGGTGGAAAGTCAAATGAGTTGTTGTTTTTTTTTAATTCTCCTACTCCAAAGTTCTATAGTCCTCTTAATTCCAAAATTATGACAAATCAAATTAGTATCGAAACTTGTGAATAAAAAATCACGGTCACTGTCCTCCCGTTGTTAATCAATTTGCTTGAGCGGGCCCAGTAATGTCTCCATCATGAGACATGTTGTTACTGTGTTTGGCATAT
Source organism: Sorex fumeus (assembly GCF_029834395.1). NCBI lineage: Eukaryota > Metazoa > Chordata > Mammalia > Eulipotyphla > Soricidae > Sorex > Sorex fumeus. The sequence continues at coordinate 2,390,942 of NW_026606134.1, read as the reverse complement.
TGAATACGTCACGGGTAGCTTGCCAGGCTTTGCCATGTGGGCGAGATACTCTCGGTAGCTTGCTGGGCTCTTCGAGAGGGGTAGAGGAATCGAACCCGGCTCGGCCAAGCTGGCTGCATGCAAGGCAAATGCCCTACTTCTGTGCTATAGCTTCAGCCCAAAAAATACAATTGTAAAAATAGGAACCTTTGGATACAATTCATATATAACTGCAGCAGTGCTGAAAATTATCACCTACCCCTCTGGGATTTTCTGACATTGATCAAGCAACCAAATTAACATCAGACAGACTAGCTGGAGAAAAGAACAAATTTAGTTAAGTGCATACAGAAAATCTTCATGGATGTAAACTCCAAAGGCATCGAGAACATTAAAAGTTGGATACCCTGAACTGAGGAATGAGGAGCAGGGCTTTGAGAAGAGGAGAGAGCTGGGCCCGGAGCAATAGAACACCAGGTATGGCGTTTGCCTTACAGAGGGTCAACCTGGTTCAATCCTGGGCACCATTTATGGTCCCCTGAGTCGGCCAGGAATGATCCCTGAGTTCAGAACCAGGAATAACAGGTGGAAGAAGAAGAGGAAGGAGAAGGAGAAGAAAGGAATTCACCTAATATTTATTTTTTAACGATACTTCAGTGGCAAAAACTCTAATTATGTTCATCCTGCATACACACAATTTTCTCGGGTAAAAAGTTTATTTCTGGAGATAAACTGAAGTATGCATAATATTCCTGACTTTTATTCTTCTAGGTCAGTTTCCCAAACTTATTTAGCCTACTACCTCCTTTTCATAAAAGAAAATAGACAAATAAACAAATAAATCGTTCAATATCCCCCTGGAAATTTGCCATTTTATTTTATTCTTTTAATGTAGGAGCACTGCTACTTATTCAGTCATTGATTAAGCTGATTAAATTGTACATGAACTCCACATTACTTTTTTATTCAGAATGTTAATTTTATTTTATTATTATTATTTCCCCCCCTTTTTTTATTCACCGTGAGATACAGTTACAAAGCTTTCATGTTTAAGCTTCAGTCATACAGTCATTGAACACCCATTCCTTCACCAGTGCACACTTTCCGCGACCAAAATTCTCAGTATTCCCCCTCTACCCCCGTTCCAACCCTTTCCCTGCTGATGTGACAGACAATTTCCCCAAAATTCTCTCTCTGCTTTGATTACATTTGATATTTCGACACCAGTCCCACCACCACTCAAAACTGCCGAAAGGGCAATGCTAGATGATTTGTTTTGTATTGCTTATTATAGATAGAATATAACGTTCAGGACATTCTGTGTCGCCCTCTTCCTGGAGCTTTAGTTTATAGTCTCTGGGTCTTGGCTGTTGATGAAATTACATGGCACTAGGGACAGTTTGTGGGTGTGACTGCCAAACTTCTGGAAAACTGGGGACCTGAGGGGAGGAGGCCCAGTCCCAGTCCAAGCAGGCCTGGAGCTCTCAGTCACGAGTCCCTGCCTATCTCCGCGCTACAGGACCTAACTGTGTCTTTTGTTCTCTTTAGAGATTTATGGGTGTCTGAAATAAGACCAATAAATGAGCTTATATAGCTGAGCCAGGGGTGGTTTGTGTTTTCCATATACCTAACTTTTGGTTATTTAATTTCTTGCTAAACTTGGCCCCAAGTTGTTGGGGTCTGGCCAAAGGCACAGCAGCAATTTTAGGGTATCTGGAAGTCTGAAGACACCATCAGGCTGCCGATGCACTAGCCCCCGGAGGTACAGGTTGACCTGCTGGAGTCACCATACCCCCAAATTTGCTATTTTAAAATCATCAAAGAGACATTGTCCCCAGATCACACCCCAAACTACCAGCCTTTCCCTGGCTCACTTCAGAATCGCAGCCAGGGGTTTCATGATTTCACCCACTTGGGGCATTACTGACATCGGAAGTGAAGAGAGTCATAAAAGTTTCTCTTGATCCCCCAGAACCTCTATTGACTTTAGCTGGCAATAATTCACCCATCACAGGAACACCTCCAGGAAGGCCTGTTCTGACCACCACCTGGTTTCTTCAAACATAGTCGAGGTATCAATCCTTCTAAATCAACAGACTCCTATAATCTCCCAGCATAGAAGGAAACTGGGAAACTAAACTCTACCTTCTCTTTCCACCTGGCCACACTCACTCAGAAAAAGATACATTACACGTGTCCTCCTACAAGCATGGGTCAAACTCTACTCCAGTATTTGAGAGTCACAATCCTGGTCCAACATTAAATACTAATCTCCTGTAGTGAAACCCAAGAGTTTGTGCTACCCTAAACTGATTTTCTTTATCTTACAAAATAAAGGAAACTTCTGGGGCCTCAGATATGGCTCAAAGTGCTGGGCATCTGGTCTGCATGGTAGAAGCCCCAGGATCACACACCTTGTCTGTGTTCTAACACTACTGGAAGTGACCAAGGTGGCCCCACTACCACAGGATCCAAAAAGTATCACAACAGTGGGTCTGAGCTTCTGTTCGCCTGTCCTGATTAGCAGAGTGTGCCCGGGACTGGCTACCAAGTCTACTGAGCACTGCTTGGGCAACCCCCCAAACAAATTTTTATATTTTAAGAGTTTAGGGGGAGAGGGTGCTAGATTGAGGAGAGGGATTAAGTCACTTGCCCACAGTCAATTTCATTTTTATCCCCTCCACTGTAGAGTTCCCAAGAATCTGCAGTTGTGACCCCAAAGTATGGAGTCAGGAGTAAGTCCTGAGCATAGCCAGGTATGGCCCCCAAATAAAATACAAACCAAACAAAGTAAAGGAACTTTTACCACAAGTAAAGTAAGCAGAGAAAGTTTTAATTTGATCAGAAAAATTCTGTCCCTTTGGGGAATATGGGTGGTGGAGAGATGTGGTATATGGTTATGCCTAACCCCAGAACCAACAAGACTGATAATATGAGAGGCAAAGCATAACCACCAAATTTAAGATTGGACCCATCAAGGAAACAGACTGGGGGGCTGGAGGGAACTTGGAACATTGACATTGATGGAGGGAAATGGACACCAGTAGTGGGATTGGTGTGGAAATACTCTGTCCTGAAACTCAACTCTAAATAGCTATGCAAATTTCAATGCTTTAATTTTAAAATAAGGGGTGAGGGTGGTGTATAAAAAATAAGAGAAAATCCTGTATCATGCGTGGGTAGTAAGGCTGGCTCGAACACATAGGAAACCCAGATAAAGAGTTCCAACTACCTCTACCCCCACCTAAGATTTACAGTTAATAACTTGGCACCATTTTCAGAGTAACAACACATTTTCTGGGGAAAAAAAAAAGGTCTGAGCAAAATTGTAAATTTGCCTCTAGGCATGTAAATGTTAGTGCATAATTAACTGAGACACGGATTAATGTGCTGAAATTCACAAAAACAGTCCTCATTAGGGAGCTTGAGCTGAAGAGTGGATCTTTTTTTTTTAACCCAAGCGCCCACAGAATTCACTGTTTCAACTGTTTTGACATCTAACATTTCCTCTCCAGTAAAGGCTCAAGACTTCAAGAAACCATGGTCTAGGAAAGAAAGGAACATGAGGGTCTCTGAAAAGAGACTTAAAGAGAGTATTGCCATGCTCTCAGCTAGTTCCCAGAAACAGTCAGTTAAATGGTACCCCCCAGCAGGATGAGAACCTCTCTAGGGGAATGATGTTTTTCTCAATAAAACCTCAGATCGCTTTGACAGTATTTAAAGCAAAACTAACAGCACATATTCAGAAATCGTGACATCTTTCTGCGTGCGTCGTCAAGCTAATACATAATTTTCCTACCACCCGTGGCAATTCTTTAACCTCTCAGGCCTAGATAAACTCCTATTAATCTAAGTGAGAGGCATTTCAACTCCTGATTATATTTTCCTTTCTATTCGCTCACAGATGAATGCTACACATTATTCTAAGCCTCCTAATTCTCCTCCTCAGAGCATGGTTTTAAGTGCTATTAAGTTATATTTAGCCCAAGACAAGCATGCCTATTTAGTTACGTACATCATCCATAACATCTAGAAAAGTGCTATTGGAGGCATTATTTTTCATTTTCTCATCAAATCGGTACTTTTCTCAGACAGATAATACAGTACCTACTACATTTTTTCCTTCCAGACCTGTGCTCCTGGTTTCTTTACCTGGAGAGTAAAATTCTACAGAACTGCTGGCACAGTGATACAGGAAGCCACTCCAGAGATGAAGGGTGCCAGGTCCAAAGGACCAGGGTGATGGTAAGGCCAATGGGGACAAAATATCTCATGTAGGGGCTCATCCTTTGCAAAATTCCACGTTTTTAACCCACTACCACTTGCCCATTCGAAACCTCTGGCTCCAACGTCATTTTTACAGAGCACCTTCTTACCATAATGTTTTTTAACATGACAGGCATGAAAAATTAACTTTGGGGTGTGAAATGAGAATCATAAATTTATCTTGTGTGTCATATAAAAGCTTCATGTATAATAAACTGCAGTATGTATTATATAAGATTTTAGTATGTTCACATTCGCATATCTTGGAGGATTTTGTGGGCTTATTTTTTGCAGGGAAGGCACACCCAGTGGTGCTCAGTGTTGACGCCTGACTCTGAGCTCAAGAATCACTCCTGGCATGGTTGGGAAATATACAGGGTGCCAGGGATCAAACCTGAGTTGTCTCCTGCAAAGCAAGTGCCCTACCTGCTGTACTATCTCTCTGGCCCTTCACATATGTTGATTTAAAGGAGGCCCGCAAGGTCATGAAAACAGTTCAGGAGTTAAGGCAATGTTTTGCATTGTGACCAACTGCAGTTCCATCCCTGGTAATACCTAGTAAACAAACACTGGTAGGTAAAGCCTGGAGACCCCTGAGCACTGCCAGAGTGGCCAGAATAATTCTCAGCACCATATCCTTGCAACTTCCTGTTGAACCTGTGGTCAGTTGGTCAATAATTGCCAGTGGGCTCCTATCCCACTGAGTATCATGTAGGTGCCCCCTCAACAAAAATAAATAAAAGATGATTGCAACATAAAATAACAGATCTGTTTAGCTTCCTAGAAATAACCTCCATAACTGTTGTAATCAAGTGATTTAGAAGAAAAAGAAATATATCAGTCAAGGTGCATTCAGAAATAGAGGAGTCAAACTATTACTGTAGTAGAAATAATCTACTTCAGGATTGAGGACTTGATACAGCTGTTGGCCACTCAAGGGAGAAGAAAGAAGTTACTGACGAAGTCAGAAAGGGTCCCTCCACCCCCAGGACAGCTCAGTTGGTTTGAGCTCAGTTTGAGATTCTAAATATCAAATGCACACTTAGACTCACAGCAGCACTATTCACCCTAGCCAATACCTGGGGAGAATTCAAGTGACCAGTGACAGACCATGGTTGAGAAGTTATCTTATTAAATGTAATGGAATACTACTTAATGTGTGTAAAATGAAACCTGACCTTATTTGAAAAGGCAGGTGAAAATAGAAGGGGCCACATTAAGACAAATGCCAGAAAGAGAAAGACCCAGATTGGATGGTCTGACTCCTGTGAGGATAGAGAAACCACAGACAGGAACAGACAGTCAGAAAAAAAAAAATAAAACTCACCTGTGAGCTTAGTCTCAGAGCTCTTGTGACCAGTGAGGGAAGGAACTGACACAGGGAGGGATTCAATGGACTGTTGTGGAGGAATATTAGTGCTTTAGTGGTGGCTGTGACCTGTAAGAGACTTTCAAGAGGCATGGAACTGTCTACCTAATACATACATGGACACCCATGCAATGTAATTTTATTTCAGCAATAAAATAAAAAACTAGAAAAACAAAGCTTCCAGGAAGCTGTTCTGCATTTTCAATGACCCTCAGAGCACCATTTTCTGACACTTTCTTCTGCTTTGCTAATCAGATCTAAATTATTCTCATCAGCAAACTCTAAGCTGGAGTCATATGGGATGGGGGTGTGGATAGGTTTAGTAGCTGACTTCTTATTTGCAGATCAGAAAAACAGCGTAATAGAGATACCAGGCTGACAACAAGGGATTCAAATGTAGGTAAGTTTTGGAACAAGTAAGTCTGGGCAAAGAAAAATAAAATGTGCCATCTAGATGGGTATATGAGGTGGGTCTATTCAAACATCTCTTGGGTTTCTGCATTCTGACTCATGTCTGTCCTCATGGCTCTTTCCCTTGTTAAGATAGAGCACTTCAGCAATACATATACTAAAATTGGAACAAAGAAGAGATTAGCATCTTCCCTGCACACAAATGACACTCAAATTTATGAAGTGTCTTTCAAATTCATAAAGTGTCTCATATTTACAAAATTGGAGGCATAACTTTCCCAAACTTCAAACTGCACTATAAAGCTATAGTATTAAAGCAGTGTGATACTGGAATAAGAACAAACTTTCAGATCAATGGGATTGAATTGAAAATCCAGAAACAGATTCTCAGGTATGTAGCACTTTGGCACTATCCTCCCGTTCATTGATTTGCTCAAGTGGGCACCAGTAGCGTCTCCATTGTTAGACTTGTTGTTGCTGTTTTTAGCATATTGAATATGCCATGGGGAGCTTACCAGGCTCTGCCATGCAGGCTGGATACTCTCAGTAGTTTGCCGGGCTCTCTGAGAGGGATGGAGGAATCAAACCTGGGTCGGCCGCATGCAAGGCAAATGCCCTACCTGCTGTGCTATTTCTCCAGCCCATTAAACTGATTAAACTGGCTAACATTCTCAAGTATATGTACAAAATATTAAAGGAGGGGAGGGTAAACTCTAAATAATAATGGAGCATCTTTTATTGAAACAATGACTCTAGTCAAAGTAGATAGAGTGTTAACGAGAACTCATCTGCCTCACAGGAATTGGGAGGGGTGGGAGGTGGGGTTCTATTGGGGTTCGCGGTAAAAAATAAGTATTGGTAAAGGGAAATGTGTTTGATATTTACATGACTGAGACCTAAACCTGAAATCTTTGTAACTTTTCCCACAGTGATTCAATAAATAAATTATAAAAAAATATTAAAGGAGCAAAAAATATGGTTCAGAGTCCTAGAAATCAGGACTGAGTCATTAAGTGATATTGAGAAAAACACAGGCAGAACACTACATAACATCGGAGCTGGAGGCATCTTTAGAATTTTGGCAATTGGCCAAACAAGTGAAAGGAAATATAAACAAGTGGGATTACATTAAGAAGCTTCTGGACTGCAATGGAAAAGATAAAACAGAATAAAAAAGATACCCCACAGACCGGAAGAAAATATTTTCCCAACACTCATGTGATAAAGGGTTAGTATCCAAGATACATAATCCAAGATATATAAACCACTAGCAGAGCCTTACATAAAAAAATACAACCTCATCAAAATGAGGTGAAGCAATGAAAGGAAGTTTCCTCAAAGAAGACATACAAATGGTCAAAAGGAATGTGAAAAAATGATCAGCATCTCTGATGCTGAAGTGCAAATCATACACTAGAGTGACTGGCACACATCAAAAAGAACAAAAACAAATATTGGAGGATATGTAGGGGAAAACGGGACCCTCATCCACTGCTGATGGGAATAACAACTTGCCTGGTTTTTTTTGGAAAACAACCCAGATACTTCTTAAAAAACTAATTAATCTTCTACATGACCCAGCAATTCCACTTCTTGGAATATACCCCAAGGGCCCCAAAACACTTCAGAAAAGACATCTGCATTCTTATGTTTATTATAGCACTATTTAAAATATTGAAATCTGAAAACACATATGTCAAAGAACATATGACAGGATAAAGAACCCGTGGTACATAGACACAGTGGAATATTACATGGCTGTAAGAAAAGATAAAATTGTAAAACTTGCTGCTATATGGATGATGGCACTGGAGAGTAAGTGTTCTACATCACTAGTTATGATGGAGACACAAATCAAAACAACAATGAGCTATTCTATGCTACAGACTGCCATACATTAAAAAAGAAGAAGAACAACAACAACCAGTACTAGCATGGAAGAGGAAAAAGACTCTCATTCATAGCTGGTGTGAATGCCAGAGTCTAGTCTTTCTGGAAAACAATATGGATATTCCTTAAAAAAATAAAACTAGAATCTGAGCTGCCATAAGACCCAGCCATACTGCCTAGAGCTTCCAAAACAATGCAGAAAAGTCATCTGCATTCCTTTGTTCATTACAGCACTATTCACAATAGCCAGAACCTGGAAACAACCCAAGAACCTGAGAACACTTGACTGGATAAAGAAAGGAAAATGAGAGGGGTTGGGGGTGGAATGCAGAAAAGAAAAATGCCTGCCTTAGAGTCAGGCTGGGGCCGAGGTTTCAAGAGGGAAACTGGGGACTTCGGCAGTGGGAATGCATACTGGTGAAGGGATGGGTGATGGAGGCTTGTATGACTGAAATTCAGTCATGAACAGTATCGAGCCCAGCAAGCTACGGAGATTATCTCGCCCGCACAGCAAAGCCTGACAAGCTACCCTTTTGGTATTCGATATGCCAAACAGAGTAACAACAAGTCTCACAATAGAAACGTTACAGGGCCCGCTTGAGCAAACTGATGAACAACGGGAGGACAGTGCAGTGCAGATTCAGTTAAAACATAATTTTGGTTTTAAAAAGGAAAGAAATGCTTGTCATAGAGACATGCTGATGGTGGGAGAGAAACTGGGGACATTGGTGCAGAGAAATGTAGACTGGTGAAGGGTTGGTGTTGGAACAATATATGCCTGATAAATTATAGTACTTCTGTGAAAAAAATTAAGATGAAAGACTAAAGCCAAAACTAAACAGAGTATGACTAAGAATTGCCAAATTAGGACAAGCAGATATGCATGTACCAAGGCCCAGAGTGCAAGTAATACATAAATTGAAATTGACATTTAAATACAAGAAGACAAACAGATACCAGCAGGACTTGGTAGGATGGAACTCTTGGCAGGCAAGTAGAAATGGCAAGCAAGTGGAAGCATAAATCTTAAAAAAAAAACAGATGTATTCTAACGAAGGCTGGAGTCACATAATATAGCACAGTCTGCCAGCTTCTTGCTCTCATAAATCTTTCTTATAAAAGAAAAGAGAGAGAGCAAGAGAAAGAAAGAAGAGAGAGAGAAAGAAGAAGAAGAAGAAGAAGAAGAAGAAGAAGAAGAAGAAGAAGAAGAAGAAGAAGAAGAAGAAGAAGAAGAAGAAGGAGGAGGAGGAGGAGGAGGAGGAGGAGGAGGAGGAGGAGGAGGAGGAGGAGGAGGAGGAGGAGGAGGAAGAAGGAAGGAAGGAAGGAAGGAAGGAAGGAAGGAAGGAAGGGGAAGGAAGGAAGTAAAGAAAGAGGAAGGAAGTAAAGAAGGGAGAGAGGTAAAAGGAAGAGAGAGAGAAAGAAATAAAGAGAGAGAGAAAGAAAGAAAAAGAGAGAGAAAGAAAGAAAGAAAGAAAGAAAGAAAGAAAGAAAGAAAGAAGAAAGAAAGAAATAAAGACAAAGATAATAGAGAGGAAGGAAGGAAGGAAGGAAGGAAGGAAGGAAGGAAGGAAGGAAGGAAGGAAGGGAAAGGAAAAAGGAAATGCCAATTTTTAGTCACACACATTGCCACTGAGAAAAAGTCTTTAATTTCCACCTTCAATGCAGCCTTCTGACTGCCTATGATTCTCAGCAGATGCCTTTGATGGGAGTCCCAGAATATATGTATTCTTTTCCATGTTTTCTTTCCAAATACATCAAATGGGATGTGATGGTTAAAGTTGCTGCAGCCATTTTGTATCACATGATCTTGAGCTTGGAAGCTATAGGCTAAGGATGTGGAGGAAAAACACAGGACTCCTTGTTCAGAATGTAAAACCTTGTTTCAGAGTTCTTTTACTGGAGAAATAAATGGACTTTCTATTTATTGAAGTCACTATAGGCAGGAGAGTCTTTACTGTACGTACGTGAGTGGGTTTTGGTCTTTTACCAACAGACAAGAAAAAAACAACTATTTTGCACACCATTATGGCAGAAATAGCTGTTAGAAAAGACAAAGTCATGAAATTTACATACAAGTGATACTACATGGAAAGTATCATATTAAGTGAAATGAGTCAGAGAGAGAGGGATAGACATAGAAAGATTGCATTCATCTGGGGAACATAAAGTAACAAAATAGGAGACTAACATCCAAGAATGGCCAAGATTAGTACCAGGAATTTTACTCCATGGCTTGGAGGCCAACCACACATGCTAGGGGAAAAGGGAGTTCAGATAGAGAAGGGAGCACCAAATAAAGGGTATTGGGAGGATCCTCCCAGGATGGTAGAAGCATGCTGAAAGTAGACTACAGACCAAACATGATTGTCATTCATTGCCTCTTTTGGAAACCACAAGACCCAATAAGAGAGAGAGAACAAAAGGGACTGCCCTGCCACAGAGGCAGGGTGAGATGGGGGGATAGGGGGTGGGAGGGATACTGGGATCCTTAGTGGTGGGAAATGGGCACTGGTGGAGGGATAGGTATTTGATCATTGTATAATTGAAACCTATGCACAAAAATTTGTAAGTCTACAACTGTACCTCATGATGTCTGACTAATAAAAATTTTTTAAAAAGTCATGGGATCCTAAAAACAGCATGGAAGTCACTTAACTTGCACATGAGGCTAACCTGGGTCCAGTCTAGAACCACATAAGGTCACCACCAGGAGTGACCTCTAAGCACGGAGCCAGGAATAAGTCCTGAGCATAGCTACATTTGGCCCTAAAACCCCCCCAAAATTAAATAAAAAGCCATTGTTTATAATGTTGTGAATTAGTGTTTAACTCTAATATTATAAAATGGCATACTGTGTGTGAAGAGGTAATCACTTTTTTCATGGACCAGCAGGAAATTTCTGCATAACAACGCCTACCTGTAAATCAGTGGCTGGAAACTTGCAAATAGCCAAATGCAGCATCTAATAGATGATTGAAGATATCCAATGATGCTTGCTTAAGGATGCAGGGGAAGAAAAGGTTGGGAATGCAAATACCTTCAGGGGACAGGTCAGTAACTAGAATGAATAGAAGAACTGAAGGAGAGGCAGTAGGAAGACCAAAGCCTCATCAGAAGAGAGAATGCTTGCTGAATAGACACAGCAAATTAGAGATCAATTATTAAGTATCTCTTCTCATATCAGATCTTCAGTCTCAATAAACTTGTTTTCTACATTGCAAATACCACTGTGTCACTTCCCTCTTTAAAGCCATACCCATTGGCTCAGGAAATAACTTAAATTCCATACATGGGGCCAGATATAATAGGGGTTAAGGAACAGGCCTTGCATGTAGCCAACTCCCCTTCATCTCCAGCACCATGTGGTCACTCAATTCACCAGATACAGTCCACCCCCCTGCCCCCATCCCTCCAAGGCTCTGCACTGCCAGGGTGGCCCAGGTAATCTCCTGCATCATAGAGTTCAAAAAGTACCACATCCTCAGGTCATTACACTGAATCACATAGAGGGACTCCTAGGCCTATTGGAGTGGACAAAAAGTTAAAACAAACTCTCTATGTGGCCTCAAAGGACAGTCTCCTGTCTCTTGGGTTTTGTCTCTGCCTTCTTCCCCCAAACTTGCTGGTTTTCCACCATCTGCAGCACATCCTGATGGTCTGAAATGTCCTCCCCATCTTCTACCCTCATCGTACCTTGCCAGAGGATCTCCTTGGCCCTCTCCTTTCCAGAGGAATCCCAGACCACATCCTCTGGTCAAAGAAGGGAGTTTCCAAGAATGTTCACGTTCGAGAATTAGAAAAACATCAGTGGCAGAGGTGACAGTTTCAATAGGGCTTCAGTGATGAGTAAATCTTTCCAATGGCTAAAGAGGAGGAAAGGAAAAATATATGTCAGAGGCAAAAACCTCATGGGCAAAGATCTGGAGGTGAGAAACACGTTGCTCCTTCAAGGAGCAGCGAGCAACCCACCTTACTCATAACTGGTTATGGACACACGGCAACCTTGCTAAGAAGGTGTCCAAACACTTAACTAAGGCTGTGCAGTTAGAAGCAATTTAATGAGAGCCTTCCCAATGCAGAGCCTCTTGGTATATTCAGAAATGGCAAAGTCAAAGAAATTTAACTTTGAGAAATTCAACTCTAGGAGCTGGGGTGATAGTACAGTGTGTAGGGCATTTGTCTTGCACATGGAACACCCAGGGTTGATCTTTGCTACCTCATAAAGTCCCCTGAGCACCACCAATAGTGATACCTGAGCCAGGAATAAACCCAGAATATCAACAGGGAGACCCCCAAACCAAACAAAACAGAACAAAAGAAATCCAAGGCTAGCAGAAAAAAAACATGCAGTAGGTCATTTTAATGTAACAAATGCCCATAATATTTATTTGGGTAAACATTATGCTGTAGACTAGCACAGGGTGTGACAGAGCTAAGAATAATGACCATGTTCTTATTTGCTTAAGTGTCTAATGCATGAGGACTCTGTCCTCCTGATTTCCCTTAAGATTCATGGTGGCTCTTGAAGGTAGATATTTTTCCCTCTAAGATAAATGGGATTTTAAAAAAATAAACGAGATGCAAAGAATTTAAGTGATAGTCTATAAGGTCATATATTACATCTTTCCATTACATCATGCTAATGGGAGTTTACTTAATTTGGTGGACAGTGAGGTACCACTGAAGGGTTTTGAGCAGAGTAATGACATACTCAGAGCGATGCCTTTGGAGGATTAATGTGGTAGTGATGTGAAGAAAGGCAGGTCAGCAGAGAGACCAATTAAAAGGATATTGCAAGCACAGACATGATAATGCTCAGAACTGGCTGATGGAGAGAAAAAAATCCCCTCTAATTATACTAGTTTGTGTCACTGTCATTAGTACTGTTCACCAAAAACGTCCACTAACTATTCTGTTTGTGCATCTTCTGGTCATATTATAGAAATGCATTTCCTTGTCTTTTTGAGAGGTTGGGTGCAATCTTCGACTTGGTTTGGTCAATGAAATGTGAGTACAAATTATAGGATTTGTCATATCATCTTCTTTTCTGTCTGATATAGTATCAATTAACAAATTCTGGATGGACTGGCTCATTAGCCTTCGACTAGATTTAAGGATTATGTGAAATCAAGTGGACAAGAAAAACTAGTGAGAAATAATAGGTTTTTCTAAAAGATTTTTTTAATTGAATCAATGTACTATAGACCCTTACAAAGCTGTTTATGATTAGGTTTCAGTCATATAGTGTTCCAACTACACCACCTCCACTTTGCTGATGACATGGTTCTAATAACACCAAACATTAGCCAAGTGGCACAAATGCTGAACGACTTCCAACGTGAGTGTGGAAAGGTCAAATTACAGCTGAATCTCACAAAGACAATGTTCATGAGAAACAATCTTGTTCCTGACATTCCATTCACTCTCAACAGAATGACCACCTCCAAATGCAACAGTTATGTATACCTAGGTCGAGAAGTCAACATGACGAATGACCTGGCACCTGAGTTGTGCAGGAGGAAGAGAGCGGCTTGGAACGCCTTCAAGAACATCAAAGAAATAGCTAAGAGGACAAAGAATCTCCAGATCCTGGCACATCTCTTTGATTCCACTGTTCATCCTGCATTAACACATGCCTCAGAGACCTGGGCCCTATGAAAACAGGATGAGCATGCTATTCAGGTCTCTCAAAGAGGAATCGAAAAAGCTATGCTTGGAGTATTATGCTTCACTCAAATGAGAGAAAGAATCCAGAGTTCTGACATCTGTCAACGCTCAAGAATCAGGGACACTGTCTTGTTTGCCAAGGCGTCAAAAATCAGATGGGCTGGACACATAATGAGATTTGGAGATGACTGCTGGACTAGAGCCATTACCAACTGGGTTCCACGGGATGTCAAAAGATTGCATGGCCACCCACCTATGAGATGGTCAGACTTGTTTGTCAAGACCCTGAATGAGCGGTTTGAGGCTCTTCATGTTCCTAGAATAAAAGCAGATGCATTGGGCTACACTAGCACATGACAGGGATGAATGGAGACGTTACTGGTGCCCGTTCAAGCAAATCAATGAGTAACGGGATATCAAGTGATCAAGTGATCAAGTGTTCCAACACCCTTAGTGTATGTTTCCCAGCACCAGTGTCCAAGGTTCCCTCCTATCACCCCCATCCCACCTCTATGACAGTAATCTCTCTCTCTTTCTCTCTCTCCCTCCCTCCTTCCCCCTCCCTCTTCTTTTCTCTCCCTCTCTGTCTCCCCTCCCCCCTCCACTTTCCTTTTTCCTCTCTCCCTTCCGCTCTTTCCTTCTCCCTCTCCCTTCTCTTCTTTCTCCCTCCCTCCCTCTCCCTCTCCCTCTTTCCTCTTGGGCATTGTGGTTGGCAATACAGATACTGAAAGGTTATCAGACATATTCCTTTTCCTACTTTTAGCACTTAGTTCTTGTCCAGCATGACCATTTCCAGCTAGGATTAAAGACCTCAACATCAGACCCAAATCCATAAGGTACGTAGAAGACGTAGGCAAAAGTCTCCATAATATTGAAGCTAAAAGTATCTTCAATAACAGCTATTTTAAGTCTCTAAAATTTGAAGTAGTTTGTAACTGCCACATTCCTGAGCTTACCATGAGTGATATCACATCTTTTCCTGATACTTTGGCATTTCTCACACTGATTCTCAAAAGTTTATGAGCATTCTAAACCTTGGAGATTTGATGAAATGTAAATTTGGCTTGCTAGTACTGAGGTGACACCCAAGATAGTATATTTCTAACATTCTCTCAAATCCCAGGTGATGTAAATGCTGCTGGTTTACATTCCCTTTAACTTTTAAGAGTCTGTAAGGGTAAGAGTACTATCCAGGATGATCTAAAAATAGTTGTTTTCAGATGGAATAAAATTAAACAATATTTAAAATCCAGTTCCACAAAATCACATCTGTTCACATTTCCCAAGACTCAGAAGTTCCCTGAGAAACTTGGCTACTAGCGTATTTAACAGCAAACTGTTCAAACACTTGCATCTTCCCAGAAAGCTTCCTGACTAGTAGTGTTGACCTCAGGACAATATCCAGAAACATGAAGTGATCATAAGCTCTGGCTGTTGGGGGAGTGGGGATGGGACAAAGGTGAGCTGGATGGCTGATTGCAAGCAGCTGTTTAATAGAGAAGAGAGCGGGTGGAAGCAGGGATGGAGACTAAATGTGCCCATCAGTTCAGGTACAGGACAAATCCCTGCCCTGACTAATTGTTCTATTTCCCTCTGTGGACAGTTTTAAGAGATCCCATTTCCAGGAAAGCAGTTCCGAGGAACCTCCTCTTTCTTGGCCCTGATCTCGTCTGTCCAATTTGGCTAATCTATTTACTTCCCCCAGAAAACACACAACATCAAGTCTAACACTTGTTTGTTATCTCCTTTCCCCCAGAAATCAATAGCACTCAGGAGCCCTGCCAGACGACCGTTAGGATCCCACAGTTCAGCGGCTGGTGCCTGGGCTGAGAACTGTGGCCGGTGACTGCTGGTTTCTACCCTAGTGCCGAGTTTTCTGGTCCCCTCCTTTTCTTTCTCTAGAAACTCAGATGCCAAGAGTGAGCTTTGATGCATCACATCCTCTTCCTGAGCTCCATTGACCCCGAAAGCCATCAATCTCTCTTTTAGACCTAGATTTGGATAAGGGCTATTAACTTAAAATTCCTGGACTTTATTGGAATTCTATGCAAAATCACGGGGCATGTGGCATGATCCTCAATGCCTCCAAAGAATAAACAGGGAAGTGGAAAAAATGGCACCTAGCGCATCCATATTCTAGAGGCCCAGTGTATCAGGAGAGGTGCAAAAAGAGTAACAGGCCCCAAGGAGAAATAGGCCAGGGATTAAGTTGCTTGCCATACACCCTGCTGCCCCACTTTTTAAATTTTTTTTTATTATTGAATCACCATGAGATACAGTCACAAAGCTTAAATGATTGAGTTTCAGTAATACAATGATCAAACACCCATCCCTCCACCAAGGCACATTGTCCATCACCAATGTCCCCAGTACCCCCCCCCCATCGCAACCCTCCCCTTGGGTCTATGGCAGACAACTTCCTCCATACTCTCTCTTCTTTTGCTGCCCCACTTTTGAATCTCCAGAACCACATATGAGCTGATCCAAGCCAGACATAGTCCTTAAGTACTGTTGGGTATGATAGCCAAGCCCTCCTCGCTAAATTAATGAATTTAACAAAAAGGCACTAAAGGGTTAATAAATAGATACGGACAGATAGGAAATTATTATAAACCATCTGCTGGCAGAGTCAATGAAGACCAGAAGGAATCAGCAACAATTTCATCTAGAGACTCAACTCAGACTATATGTCCCGCTAAACGTGAACTGGTGTTTCTTTCACCTTTTCCCATAGTAAGACCTCAGTAACATAATCAGGAAAGAATGCAAAATTGGTTGCAAATGAATTCCCTACACTTGGCATCAAAAAAAATAAAAAGAGACTAAAATTTCAGCTGCATTCTTTTATACCCAAATTGGTAGACAAAATCATTTCTTTGCCTCTATAGCTTTTCAAAATTCTTTTTAAAAAAAATCCTTTGGAGGGGCTGGAGCAATAGTACAGCAGGTAAGGCATTTGCCTTGCAGGCGGCCGACCTGGCTTCAATTCCCAGCATCCCATATGGTCTCCTGAGCACCACCAGGAGTAATTCCTGAATGCAAAGCCAGGAGTAACCTCTGTGCATTGCCGGGTGGTCACTTAATCACTTAACTTCCCGTTAGTCGTCGATTTGCTCGAGCGGGCGCCAGTAACGTCTCCATTTGTCCCTGTCGCGTGCTAGTGTAGCCCAATGGCATCTCTTCGCTCCGGGAACATGGAGGGCCTCAAACCGATCGTTCATGATCTTGACAAAGAAGTCTGACCATCTGGTAGGTGGGCGGCCACGCGGTCTCTTGACATCCCGTGGAATCCAATCAGTAACAGCTCTAGTCCAACGGTCGTCTTTAAATCTCATTACGTGACCAGCCCATCTGATTTTCGACACCTTGGCATATGAGACAGCGTCCCTGATCCTTGATCGTCCACGGATGTCAGAACTCCGGATTCGTTCTCTCATTTGAGTGAAACGTGTTATTCCAAGCATAGCTCTTTCTATTCTTCTTTGGGAGACCTGAATGGCATTCTCATCTTGTTTGCGTAGGGCCCAGGTCTCTGAGGCATATGTTAATGCAGGAAGAACAGTGGAATCAAAGAGATGTGCCCGGAGCCGGAGGTTCTTCGTCCTCTTAGCTATTTCTTCGACGTTCTTGAAGGTGTTCCAAGCCGCTCTCTTCCTCCTGCACAGCTCGGGTGCCAGGTCATTTCTCATGTTGACCTCTCGACCTAGGTACACATAGCTGTTGCATTCAGAGATGGTCGTTCCATTGAGAGCGAATGGGGCATCAGGAACAAGGCTGTTTCTCATAAACATTGTCTTCGTAAGATTCAGCTGTAGTCCTACCTTTCCACACTCACGGTCAAAGTCAGCCAGCATTTGTGCCGCTTGGCTGATGTTTGGTGTTATTAAAACAATGTCATCAGCAAAGCGGAGGTGGTGTAGTTGCCGACCATCTATCTTCACTCCCATTCCTTCCCACTCCAGTCGTCGCATGATGTTCTCGAGGGTGGCACTGAAGAGTTTCGGTGAAATGGTATCACCCTGCCGCACCCCTCTCTTGACATCAACGATCACTTCTTTGTAGAATGGTGAGATCCTGGTAGTGAATCCGCAATAGAGCTCACGGAGGATCCTGATGTATTGGGCTTGAATGCCCTGATTGGCTAGGGCTTCAATGACCGCTTCCGTCTCAACAGAATCAAAGGCCTTCTTTAAATCAATGAACGTTAAGCAGAGCGGCATCTTGAACTCCCGAGAAACCTCAATGAGCTTGGTTACCGTGTGGATATGGTCGATGGTGCTGAATCCTTTGCGGAACCCTGCTTGCTCGCATGGTTGTCCTTCATCTAGTGTTCTGCCAATCCTATTCAGGATGACTCGAGTGAACAGCTTGTAGATGACAGACAATAGGCAGATCGGGCGATAGTTGCCAATGTCATGGATGTCTCCCTTCTTGAACAGTAGTACGGTCCTGCTGGTTTTCCATTGGGACGGAACCTTGCATTCAGACAGGTAGCGAGTGAAGAGCCAAGCCAGTGTATTGATGAGTACTGACGGCAGGTTCTTCAGGTGTTCAGGTCTGACCTTGTCTGGGCCGGGTGCTGTTTGCTTCTTTACCAACGAAATGGCGTGTCGGATTTCGGAAGGGAGAACGTTAGGAACGACATACCCATCCTGTGGAATTTGGTATGTCGGCAAGTGGACATGGCTATCAAAGAGATTTGAGTAGAAGTCATGGATAATCTTCTCCATTGCCATTCTGGAGGATGTGATGGATCCATCAGGACGTCGGAGGGCAGTCATCTTGGTCTTATAGTTGGCGAAGGACAGGCGGGCGTTACGAATACTTTTCCCGGCTTCTGCCGCATCTATCAGTACTTCTGCTCTTCTCTCTTTGAGGTCTTCCTTGATCGCATCTCTGCACTGCTTTGCAAGCTCGGACGTTAGCTTGCGGTTGCCTGAGGCATGCGCCAAACCACGCTGGCGAATTAGCTCAAGAGTTTTCGAAGATAGGCGACTTTTTGTGGCTATCTCTCTCTTGGCGTTCCTCGCACATTCATGGAGGTGCTGAACCAGTCGATCGTATTCCTCGTCAATGTTGTCAACAATGGCATCTTCCCATGTTGCCGCAATAGTACCAAAGAGTTCCCAGTTGGTGGTCATTCTGGGAGTTCTCTTTTTGAACTTTGCAGCCCTTTCTCCCCGCTCTGTGAAGTAGAATTTTGCACGAAGGAGACGGTGGTCCGATCCCGTTCGAAATTTTGGGACAACAGCGACATCAGTCAGGCAAAACCGTCGATTGAATATGATGTGGTCTATTTCGTTGTGGAATCGTCCACCAGGAGACTCCCATGTCCATCGTTTAGATTCTGCCTTTTGGAACTGTGAGTTACCATGAATGGTCTTGGTCGACATGATGAACTCAGACAGTCTCTCACCCTGTTCGTTCCATTCTAGGCCATGGGTCCCGATGTGAAGTTCTTCAGCTGATCTTCTCGGTCCTATCTTGGCATTAAAATCACCCACAATGATCTTGTAGAAGGTGTGGTCTTCTTTATAGAACTTCTCTAGCTCCATGTAGAACTTCTTGATTTCTCTTTCATCATAATGAGATGTTGGTGCGTAGACAACGAAGATAGAAACTGCAGGCAGTGAGCCACATCTATTCAAATGTAAACGTCCAATTCGGGTTGTTAGGCATTCGAATGAATCAATGCTCTTGGCCAAGTTTGTGTTGACAAGGACACCGACGCCTCCAACACCTCTTTTATCGCATGTTCCGAGGAACAATTCTTCTCCGGTGTCGAAAACAGCATGGTGAGATTCGTGCCTTCTTGTCTCGGTCAGACCAATGATGTCGTACTTGATCATTCGCGCTTGTACCATCAGGTCCTCAATGGATGCATCTGATGCTAGCCTACGTGCATTGAAAGTACAGATGATCAGTTTTGTCTTCCTTCGTTGTGGCAGCCTAGGTCGGCCTTGAGATTTTGTCGGCCTCTCCTTTCTCATCCTTCTCAGTGCTGCCATGTCAGTGAAGCCTTCAGGGTCAGGTGAATGAGACCAGTTGTAGTTACTGGTTTTGGCATATCGAATACACAGCGGATAGCTGTGGTGGTATGATCCAAAAAGAAAAAAAAATCCCTTGGACTAAGGAAGCACGTGAATGTATAAGGATCCAAGGGCGTATTGTTCATAAACATGGATGACTGGAACCAAGTGTTTTCAAGGATCTCTTTATTAAATCTGCCAGCCCCATGAACAATCCAGAAGATTCTGTTTTATAACTCTAAACCCCATAGTTAAAACTGGTGCATCTAGGACCTAATATGAATATAATGCTTTAGCTCTTCTCCAAGAGTTCTTTTCTTCAATTCCGTCCCCAAATCTCTAATTCCAGGAGAAAATGGATATGTACCTGCCATTTATCTCTGACTTCAGAGTTTGAGAAAGACCCATGTCCACACTCTGCCTCCCTCAAAAAAAAAAAAATGAAAAAAAAAACCGCCAAAGAACCAAGTCAAATCCTTTGAATTTTGTGTTTCAACATTAAATATTCTGAGTTTTTCACTCCAAAATCTAACCATTTTTAAAATATTGAAACCATGGCTTTTTCCAGAGGTTTTCGTACTATGCATATCCAGAAAACAAGACAAT
Organism: Sorex fumeus; assembly: GCF_029834395.1. Classification (NCBI taxonomy): domain Eukaryota; kingdom Metazoa; phylum Chordata; class Mammalia; order Eulipotyphla; family Soricidae; genus Sorex; species Sorex fumeus. The sequence goes on along the minus strand of NW_026606134.1, from coordinate 2,370,725 downwards.
ATTTATTCTTGGGTGTGGGTACTTCCTGTCACACTTGCCACAGACTAACTCCCTGACCTGCAGCTCCGTGTGGTAAGCATGACGGACTTCACTAGGTCCTTGGATATTCTGTATCTAGGTACCAGGTGCCTGCCCCTGCCATGCACTTAATACGAGAGACAAGTATGCTGTTCTCCTGGAATTCTCTGCTTGGATGACACATAGTACAAACAGTCTTCATTCTGTGCATACCTATGCCAATGCAGAAGGAAGAACAAGGCCCAGGAGACCAGCAAAGGGCCAGAGACCTATCAAAGAGCACTGAGTTAGTCCAGACAAGAGTCTTAATTTAATCTGCTTCCCAGAGGTGCAGGTCACTCTAAGAAAAATAAGTCCTTGGGTTTTCTTGTGTACCCAGGAGACACCTAAAAGAAGGTCTCGTCAGCCTTAGAGGCTGCAGACTTACTAATTCTACCTTCTTTGCTGAATTATCATGGGGGTAAGGCATTGCCTTACTGAGTGGTTGATTCTGATCTCTGAGTTGTAATCATCTCAGAAACACACACAGACACACAGACACACACAGAGACACAGACACACACATTCACTCATGCTCCTTGAAAACAGGAAGCATTAAGGGAAGGGTGGAGGAGGGGCAAGGAAAGAGGCCTGTCTGTAACCCTCATCTTTCCTCAAGGGTAAATACAGTAAGATGCACTACTGCAAACACTTAGAGTCCCCTAAACTAAGAAAGTTCTGGTAAATTTTGAAAGAACAAAAAGAAAATAGAAAAAGAAAAAAATCCATTTCCTCTAGTTCAAGAATCAACACCTTTTTCTTTTCTTTTTTTTTCCTGTTGGACATTTGCTTTTCACTCGACTGACCCAGGTTTGATCTCCAGAAAACTATATGGTGCCATGAACTTGCTAGGAGTGATCCAGAGAGCAGAACAAGGATCAAACACTGAGTACCATTGGCTGCCCACCCCCCCAAAAAAAAATAAATAAAACAAGTGTTGAAGGCTTTGCTCATCATCCACAGTCTTCGCCACAGCTATTTAACTCTGCAATTGTAGCTGGAAGGCTGCTATCAATATACCCCACTGAATGGACACAACCATGTTCTAATAAAACTTGAATGGGCTCTGACATTTCTATTTTATCTAGCATCCCTTTCAAATAAATTTTAGTCTTCTTTAGGCACTTTCTTTTGCAACCCCAAAGAATAACAATCTCTTCTGAACCAGAAAGCAGTATAAGAGCAGACCACATTTGCTCCCCTGATGTGTGAGTAAAACTTCTCCCCCCTAGAGGGATGGAAGATAGTTTGAAGAGAACTTGATTATCTTGTGCCTCATTTTGAATAAGCCCATGTGGAAATGGACTAGCTATGAAGACCAAACTCCTTAAGGATACAGAGACGAACTTGTGAGCCGAGAGTATTCCTTTACACCCTATGCAAGCTTTTCAAATGCCCCAGAGGTACTGCAGGATATATGGGAACCCAGAGGTAAAGGTCTTCATATTCTTTTCATGTATAAAGGGAAGGAACTGAGTGAGTTACTGTATGGAGAACAGGGTATAGGCAGTAGTGTGCCAACTCCAGGGCTCTATGCAGTACCCTGTGCGCCCAGCAGCAGGGGAGCACACAGCCATCCCGCCAACTCCTCTCGCCTCACTGGAGGCTAAGGAAGATTTAGACACACTGCTCTACCCAGAGGTTTTACTGCTATGAACCAGACAAGGTCCTGAGCCGTGACCGGCAGCACATACGCATCAATTCCGAGAAATGTTATGGGAAACCTGTCTGCTTTACGATCCATGGCTGGGACCGATGCTTGGGAGTGCAGGGTTGGAGAGTTCTCTGCTTTGCAAAGGACTCCTGAAGACCCAAATTAGATTTGTCTTTCTTATCTTTCCTCTCTACTTTCCATGTATCTTTTCTTTGTAATCCGGCATGTGGGATCAATGTGGGTAGCAAATTGAGAGTTTGTGCAGTTTGGTGATTGCTCTAGAGTTTAGAAGTGAACTGATAACTTTTGGAATTTCTTACAGGCCAACTTCCTATGTCTATTATCTCACACAAGTATTATCCTTTAAAAATTCAATTCCAGTTACTTTCCCTAATGTTCACAGACTCCCTTCCACCTGTCCTTTTCTATGCTAATTTCTGGAGGTAAGGCAATAAACCAGACATATGTTATTTGATCCTGTGAAAGAACCATTGGACTATAATTCAAATGATATTTGTTTCAATCAGAGACAAAGGAAGTATTGTGGATGAATCCAGGAAGGGAAATGACCTACACCTGGCTAGTGACAAGGGAAGAACCCAGAATTGGTTACCACTTGAAGAGGAAGTGAATATTTCTCCAAAAGTGGAAAATGGGCACAAAGAACCCAGAAAGTATGGGTATGATCATAAAAGAAAGATCTTCACTCCAACCAATTCTAAGGGAAGGGTCAAGATCGTGTTCTTATTCAGTTCTGCTTCTGCACGGAACTGGCATAGTTTCATAATTACTAGAAATACAAGCTTAGATCTCCACCTTCATTTCACTTCCTCTACTTCTACAACTTTACTATACATGCAGATCAGTCTAATTTAAGGCCCCAAATGTTTATTTGTTCTTTATTCCTAGCACCCAACAAATCCTCTCAGAGAGCCCGGCAAGCTACCGAGAGTATCTTGCCCACACAGCAAAGCCTGGCAAGCTACCCGTGACGTATTCAATATGCCAAACACAGTAACAACAAGTCTCAAAAGGGAGATGTTACTGGGCCCGCTCGAACAAATCTGTGAACAACGGGAGGACAGTGACAATGACAGTGACAGCACCCAACAAATCCTCTCGGAGAGCCTGGCAAGCTACTGAGAGTATCCCTTTCACAGGGCAGAGCCTGGCAAGTAACCTGTGGCATATTCAATATACCAAAAATAGCAACAATAACAGGTCTCATTCCCCTGACTCTGAAAGAATCTCCAATATGGCAGTGTTAGGAAAGATGAGTAAGGAGAGGCTGCTAAAATCTCAGGGCTGAGACAAATGGAGACATTATTGGCACCCGCTTGAGTAAATCGATGAACAACGGGATGACAGTGCCCAACACAAATATTAAGGAATCAATAGTGAAAGAAGGTTAAACAGGAAAATAATGAAGAATGAAAGATTGAAAGCAAGTCAAGGGAGGAGAATGAAGACATAAAATGAATGTGATAGCATCAAGATAAGAATTACTGTGGAGGTTAATTTCTTCCCTTTGGAACCAGCAGTGTGGCAGAAATGAAGAAGAGCAACCTCTCATTCACCCATTGACTCCTTTGTTTCTGTATTTTCTCTATAAGTTCCATAAGTTTCTCGATAAGAGATAATTGGCATGTATCACTTCTTTTTAATTTTTATTAGTGAAACACCATGAGGTACATTGTAGACTTACAAAATTTTGTGCTTGGATTTCAATTATACAATGATCAAATACCCATCCCTCCACCAGTGCCCATTTTCCAACACCACGGATCCCAGTATCCCTCCCCCCCTCCATCCCCCCCCCATTGCACCCTGTCTCTGTGGCAGGGCATTCCTTTTTGTTCTCTCTCTCCTTTCGGGTGTTATGGTTTGCAAAAGAGGCAGTGAGTGACAGTCATGTTTGGTCTATAGTCTACTTTCAGCATGCTTCTCCCATCCTGGGAGGATCCTCCCAACACCCTTTATTTGGTGCTCCCTTCTCTATCTGAGCTCCCTTTTCTCCTAGCATGTGTGGCTGGCCTCCAAGACATGCAGCAAAAGTCCAGTACTAATCTCAGCCATTCTTGGGTGTTAGTCTACTATTTTGTTACTTTATGTTCCACAGATGAATGCAATCTTTCTATGTCTATCCCTTTCTTTCTGACTCATTTCGCTTAACATGATACTTTCCAAGTAGTACCACTTGTATGTAAATTTCATGACTTCATCTTTTCTAACAGCTGCATAGTACTCCATTGTGTAGATATACCAAGGTTTCTTTAACCAGTCATCTATTCTCAGACACTCGGGATTTTTCCAGATTCTGGCTATTGTGAAAAGTGCTGCAATGAACAATAAAGTGCAGATGTCACTTCAACTATACTTTTTTGCCTCTCTGGGATATATTCCCAGGAGTGGTATTGCTGGGTCAAATGGGAGCTCAATTTCTAATTTTTTTGAGAATCGTCCATACTGTTTTCCAAAAGGGCTGAACCAGTAGGCATTCCCACCAGCAGTGAAAGAGGGTCCTTTTCTTGCCACATTTATACCAACACGGGTTGCTTTTGTCCTTTTGGATGTGGGCCAGTCTCTGTGATGTGAAATGATATCTCATTGTGGTTTTGTTCTGCATCTCCCTGATGATTAATGATGTAGAGCTTTTTCTCGTGTGCCTTTTAACCATTCAGATTTCTCTTTTGAGAAAGTTTCTGTTCATTTCGTTGCCCCATTTTTTTGATGGGGCTGGATGGTTTCTTTTGGTGGGGTTCAGCCAGTACTTTGTATATCCTTGATATCAACCCCTCGTCGGATGTATATTCGGCGAATATCCTTTCCCATTCTGTAGACTGTCTTTGTATTTTAGTGACTGTTTCTTTTGAGGTGCAGAAGCTTCTTACTTTAAGATAGTCCCATTTATCTACCTCTGTTTTCACTTGCTTGGCCAGTGGCATGACATCTTTGAAGACACCATTATCTTTAATATCATGGGCAGTTTTGCCAACTTTGTCTTCAGTGTACCTTATGGATTCTGGTCTGATGTTGAGGTCTTTAATCCATTTTGATCTTACGTTTGTACATAGCATGTATCACTTCTTATTCACTTTTATTTAAGTGCCATCTTCCATCAGTCAGATAATGCTGCATGACAAAGCCCCTGGAATCACTATTTCTGTTTCTAGTTCTAGACACATTTTCTGTCCAGCTGCAGATTAGCTAGTCCAAGCTAAACTGTGGGATCCGAACTACAGTTGAGAGTTGAGGTCAAGTATTCTGCACACACTTGCTCTGTTTGACGTGGCTGGTTCTCACACTCCTTGAAATGACTGTTCTGTCTAAAAGCCAGACACCAAACCAGTTCTCACAAATCACCAACATTTCATATCTGGTTGCCTCTGGCGAAAATTCTAATCCAATACCTCAAATCTCTTTCTGGAAAAAAAGGAAGAAACCAATTTGATTTTTCAGGAGGGAATATAATTATTTTTTATTTTATACTGAAGGGAAATACCTAATAAGGTAGTTGGTTGTGGCGCCAGAGGAGTACAAAAGGTCAGTACAGCAGAAAAGTACAGTAGATACTTGCACACAGTCAACCTGGGTTTCATCCCTGGCACCTTATACGGTTCCCTGAGCCCTACCAGGAGTGATTCTTGAGCAGAGGGTCAGGATTAAGCCCTGAGAACCACCAAGTGTGGCCCCTAGACAAAAAAGAAAGGAGAGGGTTAATGAGTTAGGGAAAACACTGATTGGTTGATGAAGCAAGAGCTAAAAAGGCATAAGAGAAGAGAATCAAAGCTGTGGGTGAAAGGATGCGGCATGAATAGAAAGAAAAGAAAGAGCTACAGAGTCTCTTCTTCCAGAAAAAGCGGGAAGAACTGTGTGAGAGTTTTGACATGAGGAGGCAGGGGGTTGACAATAACGTCATTTTTCTCACCATACATTCAAGGGTGCGGTCACTCAGGCACATGAGCCGGGGAAATGGATAACTGACTGCGTCTGAGGTGGGACATCTGTTGAGGTAGTAACCAAAAGAGCATAAGGTAGAAATTGGTCACAGCGATGGCCCCTGGAGTGCTAAGAGCGAAACAGAGAGATTCAAAGCAAATGTAAGTCAAATCATTTAGGAACCCGGTCCAGGTCTCACAACCAATCCATCTCTTGGTTATGAAAATCAATAAATCCACACATCATGAGTTTCTTGAATGTGTTACAGAAAAAAAATAAACATTGGGTTTGATTCGCATGGAGGAATTTACAACTTACCAGAGGAATAAGATTAAGACATAAGTCAATGTTTGTTTTACACACACACACACACACACACACACACACACACACACACACAAACACACTCCCCCACTCCTATGTAATTATATTTCAATTGTTCAAAATATTTAGAAATGCAACATGGAGACAGAGTGAGGGACCTAAGACAGTCTGTGCCTCTGCCCACCAAGGGGCCAAAATTTCCTGTCTTAGGGGCTGGAGCGATAGCACAACAGGTGGGGTTGCATCGATCCCTGAATGCAGCCAACCCAGGTTCGATTCCCAGCATCCCATATGGTCCCCTGAGCACCGCCAGGAGTGATTCCTGAGTGCAGAGACAGGAGTAACCCCTGTGCATCGCCAGTGTGACCCAAAAATAAAAATAAAAAAAATAAATTAAAAAAACTATTTGCTGTCTCACTTCTTCCTCTGAGGAAGGAACTCATCTTACCCAGTGTTCCACTCAGAGGATGAGATCCTTGTTAGCAGACAGAAATGCATGTTAATCTTGAGGTCTTATTTGGTAGCTTAGACACAAAAAACATGAGAACAAATGAATCCCTAAGACCCAGAGAAGGAAACCTGGAAGTGAGCTTAATCATCTGCAAATGGGTAGGTAAGCATGTTTGGGCAGCAAAGCTGTTTCTCACTCCATGTTTCATACCATGAGTGGATGAGTTTGTCTCCAGGTACCAAGCCAGAGATATAGAAGACAGTAATTCCATCCACTCCATTATGCATTCAGCCCTGGGCATTGGAGACAGAGAAACTTTGTTTATGTTTATCTAGCTTACTCCTGTTGAGGTCATAGGAGAGACAGAAAATGATGATATGGGCAGACCTATGTAAAACACTGTGTGGCAATCAAGTCAGCATTATGTCTAACTCGGCTAGACCTGCACTAAAATCAAATAGGTGAGTGTGTATGAACGTTAGCTGGAAAGAACGGTTGTCCTGACGCTGATTCAGCTGTCTCCACTCTTACACTATGTCTGCAGTAAGGTCAATGCACACTCCTTTTTCACCAAAATCACCCAAAGAGATTTTTTTGAAATTGCAGGTAGGCAGGAGCTAGAGAGACAGTGTAGCAGGCACAGCACTTGTCTTGCATGAGGCTGACCTGGCTTCAATTCCTGGCACTACAGATGGCCCCGAGCCTCACCAAGATTGATCCCTGAGAACAGAGCTAGGAGCACAGCCAGATATGCCTCCCCCGAGAAAAACAAAAAGAAATTCACAGGTAGGCATGCCTTCAGATTCTATTAATTTAAGTTTCATGAGGAAATTAAAAATAAAAAAGTAAAACATTTCGCTTACCTTACCTAAACTTGAAAATGGACAGATTAGCAGTGAATAAAGAGAGTGACTTGTTTTTTGCTTCCAAGGAACTGTTTAATAGAATTAACCAACAAGAGGACTATTAATCAAGTAATGAGATAAAGAAGTATAAAAAAACACTACATCATGAAAAAATACAGAGGAGCAAAATAAAAGAAATTCTACACATTGATGGCAACAGTGCAAACATATGGTATAATTTCTACAAACCCAAAGAAAATATTCAGATTATTTTAAATGTTTGAAATGGGAATTTTTGTTATATTAACAAGTTTATAATATAGTACTTTATGTTATTCTATGCAAACACATTTTTATAATAAAGTCATACTCTTATTAAATAGCTTATATGTGGAAAGTACTTATGCTAGCCTTCAATGAGTTTCATCATAATTTATTCATTGTGGGTGTGACAATTTCCTCCAGAAAGCATCAACAGTGCTGAAGAGATAGTACAGTAGATTGGGTTCTTGCTCTGCATGCAGTCAACCTGGGTCCAATCTCCAGTACCCCATATGGTCCCTTGGTGATGACGCCAGAAGTCATCACCAAGTGCAGAGCCAGGAGTATACCCTGAGCACCACTAGATGCAGTTCCCAAAACACAGAAAAAGGACCAGCAAAACAGAAGCTATATTCTTATCCCTATGGCGCAGGTGAAGTATTATTAATTCCTAATACTAGAAGGATCATTGGGAAAGACGAATAAGGAGAGGCTGCTAAACCTCAGGGTGTACTCCTGGATCTGCACTTGGTGATCACTCTGGCTGGGACAAATGGAGACATTATTGGTTCCCACTCAAGTAGATCGATGAACAACAGGATGACAGTGATACAGTGACACTAGAAGAATGGGGTGAAGAGAATAGGAGGAAAGAAAAGTAAAAACCTGCCATTTCAAAATAAATCCACAGATGCACTTAAAAAAAGTTATAACTGTAGCTCTTCTGGATTCAAAGTGCTCTCAAAAATATTTCTTACTGCTTTACTTATTTAACATTCACAACAACCCTCCAGCATAGATATTTTTATACTCATAGAGACAGAATCACTAAAAAAATCACATTTACATGGTACTTTCCAGTTCCCAAGGTGACTTCACAAATGTAATGATTTTAACTTATTTTTCCTTACTATCTTTTAACTAAAAGCAACAATACTTGGAGCAGCAGAACAGCAGAGACCATGCCTGTGGAGGTGAGGTCCAGCAGTCCTTGGGGACATGCGGTACTTGGTACCAAACCCAGAGCCTTTCACAGATAAAATGTGGATTCTACACTCGAGTTGTCTCCTTGTGATTATTTTTAAATGATTATCTACATCTAATAAAGAAGGAAATTAAGTATGTAAAGTTAAATGACTTGCCAAATTCCATTGAAGAAGCTGGTTCAATTAAGTACCCAGTTAAGTGTAACCAAATAGCCCAGAATCAAAGGCCTCTCTCATTGGTTTTACTTGATTTACCCAGTTCAGGCTACAGCTATAAAGAACAACATATACTGGAGGTCCAACTCAGATTTCGCAAGGTTTCTCAAATCCACCTAACATTCACCCTAGGAGAACTTCCGACCCATGAGGTGTGTTGCCCTACTTTCCTGGCTCAGGGGAAGACTGCCAATGAGCTATTATCTCCATAAGCGAAGATCTTGGACAACTCACACCTTGGAAAGGGTCCAAACATGCAACCTTCCTATCTAAAAGAGAGCCTCCAAGGACTTGGATGGGAAACAGAATGTTCCCCTGTGGTAGGTCAGACAAGGCATTAAATCTCAAGGGTAGGTGACTCTGACTACAGTGTACAGCACTCCAGGTTGGTAGCAGACTCTTAGGAAGCTTCCAGAGATAGACAGTGTCATAGTTTCAGTGTGAATGTTAATAATGCTACCAACGATGTGCACTTGAATGGTTAAGGGTTAATCCATGCACTACCATGGAGATCCTGGTGGTTACCAGCAACACAGGATCCAAGAAACACTACGTTCTCGGGACTTAGTGCTGACCACCTTCCCAGTTGAAGACACAATGCAGGGAGTTGCCCCTGGATCCCCCGAGCACTGTTTGGGAGTTCCCTTTAAGAAATGGCTAAATTAGTGTCATATTATATATTGATCACCACTGTAAAAGTAAAACTAAAACTAAAACTGGACCAAGTGAACACCTGAAAAATTATGTTGACCATCTATGTCCTTAATGATACAGATTTATGGTTTTAGTGTAAAACACTAAAGAATCTTTATAAGTAACAAGAGCTAACAATGGAGAAATTTTAAATTATATGCCAGGTAATTTGCTAAGTGTCCTGTATTTATTTATTGTCAACTTTTTACAAAAGCCCTAAGCCCTAGTAGTGCCTTTATCCTCGCTTTGCTGATAGAACTGCTGAGTTACAGAGAAGTTAAGTGGAACTGATAAGTGGTAGGATGAGATTCTTGAGGTCTAAGCAATTCTGCTCCAGATTCTGCTCCATTACATCAAGCTGATACCTCACACCTATAAACTTCTTATGTATTTTGTACTTAGACCTTCAAAATCCTCCAGCTGATTAAGCCTTGCTGTACCTTTCAAACATTATGCTGACTAAAGATCTTTAGAGTCAGGCTCAACCTTGGAATCTAGTCTCTCCAACAAACTTTAAAAGTATTTATTGATCACACAAATTGAAATTCTTGGGATATTCAAGAGTAGAACAATAGCAATAATATTCAAATCCAATTAGTTTTTCAGAAATTCAAATGTTAAAAATAATTCAGTGGCTAGATTGATATTACAATGGGTAAGGCACTAGCCTTGCACACAGCTGACCCAGATTTGATTCTCAGCAACCCATATGGTCCCCTGAGCACCTCCAGGAGTAATTACTGAGTGCAGAACCAGAAGTAACCCTTGAGCAGCACCGGGTGTGGCAAAATATAAAATAAAATAGTAATTCAAATGTGCATCCTTCTATACATTTCTAACTTCTCGATCATTTTTTTGCTGTCCTATCACGACCTCACAAATGTGCTCGCTCCTATCTCATTGACAGTCTCCTCAAACCCTCTCCAATACATCTATCCATTTATTTGTTCAATGAATGAACAGGAAGATAAATGACTGATAAGGATTTGAATTAGAACAGGAATAATAGGAATGGGTAGACATATTATGGATATATTAGGGGTGGAGGTGGGGGTGTGTGGACCAGTAAGATTTTGACTTTATCCAAAGAGCAGCAGATAGTGATTAAACATGATGATGTAAAAATATGATAATATTTGATTTTTGAAAGGTATTTTATCCTACGTAATCTCATAAAAAAAAAAAAACAGGACATAGCTTTCTGTGTATTCAGCCCTGATTCCAAATACTAACTCTGTTAGTTACAATTGGATAAACTTGAACAAATTGCTTAATTCTCATATATATCTGTAAACTCATCTGTGAAATGATATGAGTAGATTTCCATGGTTCAGGGAATATTAAATGGATTAATATAAATACATAAAGCATTTAGCATAGTGATGAATTAATTTCTTAATTGTTTTTATGCCTATCATCAATGTTTTTCTTTAGTCTTGCCTGCAATGTCTATTCTTAAATTTTTATAGATTTTTCTCTCTACTAATACGATAGCACAGCGGTAGGGCATTTGCCTTGCACGCAGCCAACATGGCCGACCCGAGTTTGATTCCTCCGCCCCTCTTGGAGAGCCTGGCAAGCTACCGAGAGTATCTCGCCCGCACGGCAGAGCCTGGCAAGCTCCCCGTGACGTATTCGATATGCCAAACACAGTAACAACAAAGTCTCCAATGGAGACGTTACTGGGCCCGCTCGAGCAAATCGATGATCAACGAGAGGGCCTTTACCTTTACCTTTACCTTTACCTTTACCTTTACCTTTACCTTTACTAAATACAGCATACTTTCCACTTCTCTGTCTACTCATTTATTACAAGAGCAGTGAAAGCCAAATAATGTTACAACTTTATTACTTCATTTTATTTGCAAAAAAATTCTCTACAACATTTAAGAAAAGTTACATAAAAATGATGTATGATGTATGTTCATACCATAAAAATATTGGTATGAACACCAAATACACTGAACTTTAAAGAATTTTTTTAAATAAACAAACACCTGGAACAACTGTTCTCTAAAAATAGACAATAAGCAGTGCTGTTTTATGATTTATAGACTAGGAAAGAAGAAAGTCCTCTGCTGAAGAGACCAGCCTCTGAATCCATGAGCTAAATGATCAAACTGTGACAATAGATTCCATACTATATATGATCTAGAAATCTAATCTATGATGGTAGACCACAGGTTAGTGGTTATTTGAGGCTAAAGACAGGAATGTGAGAAATTGGTCAGAAAGACTCACAATGGATATCCTTTGATAGAAGTATTCTACATCTTACTTGAGTATACAGATATACACACTTGTCAAAACTCAGCAATCTGTGCACTTAAAATGAATGTTTTTCCACTCAGATTACACCTTACTTACATATTTGGAAATATGATAAAGGTGAACATAAGTATTCCTTTCCAGTAATTTTTTTCAGAAGTTTGTCCCTGATCTCTAGATTTTTGTTTTTTTGTCATAGACTTTTATCTTCAATCAGGTTCCCTTGAAACAGACTCTGAAATAGAGATGTGTGTGAAGGTAGTGGAATGCACACACAGAAGAGGAACTACAAGACAGTATGGGAGTAGGGTGGCCTGTCAGAACAGGAACAGAGAAGAAAAAGGGAGCAGCCGTTATCTGTCAAGGATCTAAGATCCATCAAAGATAAGACAAGAAGGCAAGAAGCTATGGTTAGAAGTCTGCCTCAAGTGCTGGGGGAGAAGGCAATTGTAGTAAAGAAGAGACAATTATGACAAAGACAGTTGGAAATGATCACTCTGGATAAGACCTGTGTGCTTAAAGTAGGTAAAGGAACAGACCTGATAACCTCTCAGTATCTGTATTGCAAACCATAATGCCCAAAAGGAAAGAGAGGGAGAGGGGATTCGGGGAGAAGGAGAAAGAGGGAGAGGGAGGGAGAGAAGGAAAGTGCCTGCCATAGAGCCATAGAGGCAGGCTGGGGAAGGGGAGGTGATAGGTGGGACACTGGGGTCATTGGTGGCAGGAAATATACGCTGGCGGAGGGATAGATGTTGGATCATTATATAACTGAAACCCGATCATGAACAGTTTTGTAACTGTGTATCTCACTGTGATTCAATAAAATAATTTTTAAGAAAAGAAGGCTAGGAGTACATACTCTTCATAATGCAATTTGAGAAGCGAGTAATCCTATCACCAGCTGTATTAGTACACCTTGGCGACTACAAGACAGACCCATGATCAAAAGCAATTCCTCAAGAGACATAGGATTGTGAACGATCAGCCACCAATGCCGCCCCACAGAGAACGAGCCTCCTAGCTCCGAAGGGTGCCTGTGCAGATGCACACCGACTGCCTGGGAGAGGCTGTGTGTCGTCTTCTCTGACTGTCTTCAACACTCTTACACTGTCCCCACACCTAATATCATGTCTGGTAATGTCTGATCTTCATTTTTTCCTCAGTCACATTTAAAGTGCATTTATCTATCTAGCAATCAGCTCCTGGATTGATCCGTTATTCTACGGTGTTCATTTGTTATTTCTTTCAACTCCCTTTTTTGATACTACGTGATTGTTTTTCTTCATTTTCAATTGCCATCCCTGTTTATAATAAAGTTTAAGGCATACAGTGCTCCAAAACCCACCACCTGAACCCCAACACTCCCACCCACCCACCACCCACTCTCTTGGCAGAGTCAATTCTGTAAGCCGAGCTTCAGGGTCTGTTACCATCGGCCATTTGCTATTTTCCTGCTTTGTTTCTTTATATTCAGCCTACGAGAGAGATAATTCTGATTTGACCCTCTTCTTCTGACTGACTTCACTCAATTTCATCTACATAGAGATGAGTCGCATGTTTTCACCTTTTCTTAGAGCTGAGTAGTATTCCATTGCGTATATATACCACAGTTTCTTTATCCACTCATTTGTTTTTAGGTACTTGGATTGTTTTCAGGTGTTGGCTATAATGAAATATCACTGCAGTTAAAACGACTATGGAAATATATTTTTGGATCATGATCTATTACTTCTTGCTACTTTCCTCTTATTTCTTAAGAAAATACTCATTTTTCATCTTCATTAATAATGGAGACATAATAGAGATATTTAACACTCTAGAATTTTTTTCTGTGCAAATTTCTATCTATGCACCACAGATTTTGCTACTCAGGTTTTATTTTTTGTATCCTACTATTTTTCTTTTACATTTTTTTGTTTCTACCCAATAGTTATTTTTTAATCTAATATTTCTAAATCTAAGAGGGTTTTTCTAGCTCTTATTATTTAGCTGAATTTTATTATATTATGATTGGGCTGGAGCGATAGCACAGCGGTAGGGCATTTGCCTTGCACGCAGCCAACATGGCCGACCCCAGTTTGATTCCTCCACCCCTCTCGGAGAGCCCGGCAAGCTACCGAGAGTATTCGATATGCCAGACACAGTAACAACAAAGTCTCCAATGGAGATGTTACTGGGCCCGCTCGAGCAAATAGATGATCAACGGGAGGGCCTTTACCTTTATTATATTATGATTAAATAGAACCGCTATTTTAATTTTAAAGCTGTAATTTATGGTAAAGTACATGACTGACCTATGTAAATATGAAGTAGAGAATGAATGCAAATATACTGCATTCGGAAATTGTTACATTTACATATTGTTTTTGTCATTTTTGATTCTTATTATTTATATTTAACCTTGAATTGCCCTACATCACATAGCAATGATTCCATGCCTGCTTTTCTTTTCTTTTTAATTGCCTTTAGTTTGAGTATCTCTTTGACTGATCTTAATTTTCTTTATCAATCTGGATATATACACAGAGATAGAAGAATAGATATGGAATTTTAAGGCTCAGTTTTATGTTCTAAATATAGTTTTAAATCTGTCTTTTAAAGGGGGGATTAACTCTGCTCCTGCTATGTATGATTTGATTTATTTTCATGATACTTCAGATTGGTTGTTTTATATTGATTGTTTTATATTTTATTTCCTATGACATTGTGAGTTTTGATCAAAATGCTATTAACTTTATCCCCCCCATGTAAATAGCACAGCGGTAGGGCGTTTGCCTTGCACGCATCCAACATGGCCGACCCGAGTTCGATTCCTCTGCCCCTCTCGGAGAGCCCGGCAAGCTACCGAGAGTATCTCGCCCGCACAGCAGAGCCTGGCAAGCTCCCCGTGATGTATTCGATATGCCAAACACAGTAACAACAAAGTCTCTAATGGAGACATTATTGGGCCCGCTCGAGCAAATCGACGATCAACGGCAGGGCTTTAGGGCCATGTAAATATGGAAGTTCTATTTTTTATTCCATGCTACCACCTTCTTCTTCCCTGTTCTTTTAATCATAAAATCCTTTCATTTTTAAGAGAAAACCATCTTCCAACTTCTTCATCTCTCCCATGACTTTTTCTTTCCACCCTTCACTGCACCACAATGAGGTGAGCCTGTTTCCCCTTCCGTTCCAGGATATTAATTGTTCCAAAAAGGATTATTGCTTTTAACTTATTAGATTAATTTTGAGTTATTGTCAATCATTACAGGCTTTCTTTTTAAGACCCTTTATTGGGGAGAGGGTGCGAGAAGGAAACTGAGGAATGGAAAATGTACACTGTTGAAGGGACGGGTGTTGTAACACTGTATGACAGAAATCCAATCATGAACAGCTTTGTAACTGTGATAAAAAAAAAAGATAATTGAACTTTTTGTAAAAGACCTTTTATTTGGAATGTATGTTATATATTTCTAGTCTTTTTATATCTTCTTAAACATAATTCTCAGAGAGCAATTGTTGCAAGATGTTGATAGAATTTGTCCTTCTGCTCCTACCACATGTTGCCAGTTGATAAGTCAGCTGCCTCTCTGCTGGGGAGCTTCCTGGTCCGAGTGAAACAACTTGTGAGAAGAATCAGGCTTCTTCAGAAACAGACACCCTGCAGGTCTTCCCAGTTCACAGACCCGAAGAGCCCTTTATCTGGAAGCTTGAGGGAACCAGAGAAGAATTCTCAAGAAAGAGGGCTGAGCATGACATCTGGAAAGATCCGGCTAGAGGCAAATATGCACATTGTCTTTAGCTGTCTCAGTGCTCGTCAGTGTGGTCAGAGCAATGTGGAAGCAGAAAATGCTGCTCCCGTAGCCGTGCTTGGATTGTGGCAACACCACTCTAAGGCACACAGGGAAGTACAGTGAATCAGTAGGACTTGACAGATAAATGCAGTGTTAGACCCAGGCTATAGTTGGATCAACTGTTTCTTAACTTATCTAAGCATTAAGTTCTACATTATAAAAATATGAACCAAAACACACCCCACAAAGCTGAATAAAGTAAATAACACAAAAGTATTTGACTCAGTGTTGAATAGATGATAAATACCCTTCATTTTGCTACAGATTGCTTGAGAACATTACTTACAAAGTCAAAATAACTAGCTCTCTGGTGTTAGGGTCAGGAGACAGAACTTGGCAGGTAACAATGACTAAAATAGCACATGCTTTCTTTCTCCTTCAAATTCACAATGAAGAGTATTATCTAAAACTTCTCTAAATTTTCAGTAAATTAAGAAAGAATTCCTAAGTTTATTTGGCTAATAGAATATTTTTATTGTTTTGTAACCCAATTCCTACACAGAGAGCAGAGTCCAGTTTGAGAAAAATGGTATTTTTAAGGAAGATTTTCATTCGCTCATACAAGTGGCACAGCATTAGAAAGAAATTCATTCTTTCATTATATTACCTTTATCTGGCACCTAAAAATAGTCAGAGATAACTTGCCAGGCAGGCAGATCTGATCCTCATATTCACAGTTTTACAACTGCCAAGAGACATGATCTGATCCAAGGAAGATTGAAAGCGACAATCAGGAGTCACGCAAAGCAGTGCCGAGTATTTCTTAAACTGAGATAGAGGCTGCAATAGCTGCCTTCCTATCAAGACACAGTAACAGGCAATGCCTCTCCCCCCAGTTCTGACAGCTGTCACCTTATTCTCTCACAGCAGCACAAGTAGGTGGAGAAAGGGGCACTGGGCTTGAGAACTAAACACAGGAAGTCAGACATTGATTCTGCCATTAGCAATGTATGTGTTCTCTCTCATCTCAGGTTCTTTAGTTAAGAAATGGGACTGGCATTATATTGGTTTGACTTAAATATGCAAACTAATTCAGTCATTCTTTTGCATTTACTCATAGCATCAGAAGAGATAGAAACTGAGGGACTTGAGGGTTCTCTACCCCACCCTTTAATTTTACAGATAGTGAAACTGAAGCTCAGATAATAAAGTTGTCTGTTCAAGTTCTTAGAGCAACATGGGCATTAGAGTTAAGATTCAAACTCCATCTCCTGACTTTTAATCCAGAGATCTCCTACTGTGATCAGGATCAGATTCATCTTTCCTTTGTTTAACATAGTATGAACAGAAAACTAAGCTGCATACAGCAATGGATGTCTAAGTAAATATGAAATGCTCTTATCTAATTTATTCAAGGGAAAAGGAAATTCTGATTAATCAAAGATCTGTCTAGCGGAAATTAAAAAATTCCCTGCACAAAAAGGTCAGAGGAGCCCTGATCTACACCACACATAGATTAATGACTTTCAAATCACGTGAAAGCAATGCAGTTCACCTTTGAAACTACACTGGACATAATTTCCTCTGTCTTTGATGACTTTGGATTCTCACATTGCCTGAAGGCAACCGTGATGAATATCAATCATCAGCATATAAAGTTGGAGCCCCTCTCCCAGATTCCACTGTACGTGCAGGGCTGGTTAATAGAGTTCTATCTTAATAGAAGTCTACAAGCAGAGTGGGGGAGTGATCTACAGATTTATAACCAGTTTCCAGGAACTCAGTACTTTTAAAGATTTTGCACCTTTATTTTTGAAGAATTTATTGCTTACTATTTTTACCAAATTCTGCATTAAAAGTCAGCATCATAGAGACTGGAGCAATAGCACAGTGGGTAGGGTTTTGCCTTGCATGCGGCCAACCCAGGTTCGATTCCCAGCATCCCATATGGTTCCCCGAGCACGGCCAGGAGTAATTCCTGAGTGCAAAGGCGGAGTAACCCCTGAGCATCATCAGGTGTGACCCAAAAAGAAAAAAAAAAGTAAAGGGAAAAAAAGTTAGCATCATAAAATAAAAAGACAGTTTAGATAATTTACAGAGCCTCAGATAAGAATGAAATTTAGAAATCACCAATTCCAGTTGCATCCCTTCAAAGATAAGGAAGTAGAATCCCAGGAGGTGAGCTGACTTGCCTAATTAGAGGCAGCTTAGGCATTGGAAGCCCCAGTTCCCAAATCCTTGTCAGGAGACTTGGATATAAAAATATCACCTTTAATTTTTCACTTTTTGTACTGGGGAGGGCCCAAGAGATAGGTACTACCTAGAACTAAGGGAATGTGTTTGAGAGAAGAGAAAATCTGGAGTATAGCTGCCATGGAAAACAAAGATCACCAACTGCTCCAAAGAATGAAACATTCACTCTTTAGTCAATAATCCCTACATATATCTCTACTTTGCAGTCAAGCCCAGGAAGTTCAAAGAGAGGAGATGAGGATGGAGTGACCTGTTCCCTCTAAGCATGAGGTCTCTAGTTTCCTAGAGACACCTCTGATTCTGGGGACTCCACATCCTTTCACAAGCAGTAAGTGTAATAATGAACTTACTCTATTCTGCATATGAAACTTGCATTCTCGTCTCAGTTAGTGGCCCTAACTCTTCTCTCTTCCTCTTCCTCTTCCTCTTTTCAGAACTGGGCATCCTGATGCTTTTTTTGATTGTTAACTTTAATCTCTTTCACTGTACCAATAGATCTGTGTCTCATCGTAGCTTCATAGCCTGTACCAGAGATTGACCCCAGCTCGTGTGCATGCATGGCATGTGCTCTAACCCCTGCACTATCTACCCTGCCCCAGTTGATTCCATTTGTAAACTATTTCATCAATAGTCTGTATTCCGAACCTATCCCAGAGGAACCAATGTGCAAGAGCATCATGCAACTCATAAACATCTTAATCACTTGATTCATTTACAGAATGGGAACTGTCAGGGAGCGTGCATTCGGTAACAGGACAGGGTTCGAAGCTACTGGCTAACATGGATTAGAAAAGCTGTAAGTGCTGCAACCTGTTTGCCTGATTTTCACTGCCCTCCTGGTCTCATCTTAATTTTACTCTCTATTGATTGCCATGGCTTTCGATTCAGGTATTGCTTAAGCTGTGAGGTCACTTAATTTGTGTATCCATCACAGCAGAATTTATGAATAGTAGGGAAAGATGTTAAATGACAAAGAGGAAGGTTAGTGAAGTTTTTGTTTATTGATGAGTAAGGATATGAACCATCAATCCTATCTCTCCCAAATGTCTATTACTTGTCTACTGTGTGTAGCAAGTTCAAGAAGATATGACTTCTACACCCTATAAGAGTCAACCTTCAAATACAGTTTAAAGTTTTTCTTCATATCCTCTCAAAATTCGAAGTTGAAGCAAAAAAAGAACATGTTGAAAATCTGCTGTTAATATAATTGACACTACCAGAAGTGGCCAGTTTTCTAAATACCTCCTTCACTCAAACATTGATGCGTTCAAGACGCACCTTACAGCACAATCCTCAGGGATGGGGATACAGGATCAGTGGGAGAGCACTTGCATCATATATATAAAGTCCTCCATACTGTCCCAGCATCCCTTCCTGCCCCACTCCCAAGAAAGGAGTAGCAGAAGTGATGCTGAGACAATGCTTTCTATGATTTCTCTCCCTGTCTTCTCCAGGTCCACGAGTTCTGTACTGTTGCCTCCATTTTAATACTGCCTCCTGGAAAGTGCTTGCTACTTCTCTCCATGGTCTCCATAAACATAAGCCTCCCATTCCCTTGTATATTGTTTGAATAACATCTTCTCTCCTCGTATTGGATATAATCACTCTGTGTTTAATCATCTGAATATACACATGGAACTGGCAGTTGGGACTCTTTCAATCCTGATATTGCTCCAGGGTGCATTTGTTTCTCTAAGAGGCTTGTCACCCAGATCCTTCTGGAACCAGCTCTCCTTTGTTGGAAGCCACTCATTCTAAAAGAGGCAGAAAAATGTCTCAGAGGCAGCAGGTCTCGTTGTTTGCAGTGGCACTGTCATTTGCCAGCTATGTGGACCTCGCAGATAATCTCACTGCATGAGTATTTTTGCCATATCCATAAGCCATATGCATCTACTTAATGCTATTGTTTAAATTTAAATAAATTTTTAAACTCAAAACTTTGAATCAGCATGAACTTGGGAGTGTAAATCAAAAATCCTACCAAAAAGTTTCTGATCATCAGTAATATGACTAGGAATCCCCTGAGTATCATACGTTTTTATTGCTGTCCATGAACAACACTCAGGTGTCTTTACAGGCCTTCTTGCTGTCAAGACCATGGAACTCGCCCCCTAAAACCTTAAGTGTTTTAGGCTTCAGCAGTGTGTTGCCCCTTTCCCTCCCCGCCAAAGAAGTTTACAGTTTTCTTGTGAGCACCCCTAATCCCCTGAGTATATCTTTAACCTTTCCTTTGTATGCCACAAAGGAAAAAAAAAAAAGTCAGGACTGGTTATTTATAAATCAAACTTTCTGGTAACTCTGCACTTTGTACTTATAGTGAATTACTTGCTTTTCTGTTTCCCTTATAGCCTTTTCATATATTAAAATAGAGCAATGTTCTTTGTTTCAACACAGAAAGGACATTAATGCTCTGCTCCTAATATTTGGGAGATGATTGGCTCTGAAATATATCTACTCCTGGGCATCTGTCATAATTACTTGACTCAGGCTTCAGTTGCCATAGTTCCTAACACCTCACCAAGGGGGGTCACACCATAGGACTGGGACATGGGACCTGGGGCGAGTGGCAAAGTTTATCCCAGCATTGAAATAAGATAGTCTAGAACGCATAAAAGCACAGTCTTGATGCAAGCATTATGACTTAACAGACAGGACTCCCATGGGGAGGGACAAACTGAACTGGCCTGGGAACTTAGTCTGGGATTTATGGTAGAAGCCCACCTTCCTTGTCATTGGAGCCCAGAGACCTAAGTTTTGGAATCTATATCTCTTACTGTGTTTATACAAACAACTGCAAGTATTAATAAGAAGTAAACTTAATTGTTTAATATGTACAACTAAAGAAAAGAGAAAAAACAATATGCCTGTCCCTGGGAGATAGAGCATCTCCTTGAGTTAATCCCCCCCACCAAGAGAATTGCCTCCACCAACAAGCTTTACCTCTGTGAATTATCAATCACACCTATGCAGTCCTATACTTATACCCCTTCAGATGTTCTATAAGTATGCTAGCAGCTCTGCATTAAAGGGGCCATTTTGACCATCTATCCATGGTCCCCCTTCTCTTTATTTCTTTGCTGGGCAGGCCAGGGAGGCAGTTCTTGGCCACCTAATCCATATGTTGCGTCCCCACACATTTTGAACTCACACTCCTCCTTGTACATTTAAGTTCTTGACCAACACACTGATGGTTGAGATGCCATACAGGGAAGCAAAACTGCCCTGAGCCATGTTGAACTGCAGCTAATGTTGAAGGCAACAGACTTCTGCCATGCCCACATGGACCCTATTTGCTTCTATATCCAGGTCTCTTGCATCTGATTCAAGGTGGTTCCTGAATTCACACACATTCACAGGGACTTCTGATGGTGGACTTCTGATGTTAGATACAAGTTGATCCTGCCCCTCTGCCATGAGGTCATTCCCCTTCACAGTGATCCACTGTCACTCTGATCCAGTGCTGCCTTTTCTGACAGCCTTGAAAATGCACCTCTCAGAGCATCTAGGTCAGGAAATGACCAGGACTCTAACCACTGAGCTTAAAAATTCTGAATAAGTTTAGGGTTGAGTCCTGTATGCCAAGATCAAGATGGAACATAGGAAGCCCAGGGTGGATGGTGTGGTTAAGTCTGAGGTGGCTGAAGAGACTCTGACAGATGGTAAGTGGGGCCAAGCTGAGTGGCCAACAGATTGATAAATTCTTAAGCAGTTGCCTTTTTAAGAACATCAATATCAGATCTCTTATTTTGTATTTTTTGTTGGCCATTTTAATCTGTTTGCTGAAGTCTAAAAATATTTTTAAAATTCAGTTGCTTTTACAGGTAGCACTGTAGCACTGTCCTCCCATTGTTCATCAATTTGCTTGAGCGGGCACCAGTAACATCTCACAACAAATTGTGGGACTTGTTGTTACTGTTTTTGGCATATTGAATACTTCACAGGGAGCCTGCCAGACTTTGCCGTGCGGGTGAGATTCTCTCAGTAGCTTGCCAGGCTCTCCAAGAGGGGTGGAGGAATCAAACCCAGGTTGGCCATGTCAGCCGCATGCAAGGCAAATGCCTTACCCACTGTACTATTGCTCCAGCCTTTACAGGTAATTTTAATGATTTGTAATGACTGGGGTTCTATTTGGCTATTTACAATGAGATTGTATTTACATTGGAAATGTGTCACAAGGGTCATTTTTTGATTTTGGTAGTTGTAGCAAAATGTTGATATCTAATATGACTTTGATCATAAATGCCAACTTCTGAAGAAAAACTAAGTAATTACTAGAAATTATAAGCACTGAATCAAAATCTGAAACCTGATCTGTATCAGCTTCTACTCTGCACTTTGTGTAGCCACGTCCCTGGGCTCTGGCGGATGGGATGTGAGAACTGATATGCCAACTCTCAGACTTTGAAGGAACACACTCTTTGGGGTAGTCCTCAGGATTGTTCACAAACATCCTCTGATTTCCCTGAATAAGAAACGAACATGTAGCAATAACCCACGATAAAGCTCACATGAGAAAAAAATAAATCACCAACACTTTGAAGATGATGATCACCAGAGTACAATCAATAGTGAATTAAAGACACCTGATAAACTGTGTTATAAACAGGTGTGCTCTTGTTCCATTTATAGTCCGAGCTCTTGTTCCATTTATAGAGACCTCGCGTAAATGATTTACATAATTCTTATGGATCCTATTATCTTTTTTTTAATCACCATGAGATACAGTTATAAACCTGATCAGGTTTCAGTTGTACCATGTTCCAACACCCATTCCTCCGCCAGTGTACATTTTCCACCACCAATGGCCGCCGTTTCCCTCCCGCTAACCCACCCAGCAGTCTGTTTCTGTTATGTTAGACATTCTCTCTGCTTTTCTCTCTCTCTCTCTCTCTCTCTCTCTCCCTCCGTCCTTCCTTCCCTCTCCCTCCCTCTCTCCCTCCCTCTTCCCCCTCCCTCTCCCTCTGCCTTTGGGCATTATGATTTGCAACATAGATAGCTATTATCTTTTAAATGAGAAATGGTAGCTAGCTTTAAATTAGTCTTCAGCAGCATTAGCCCCGAACAAAAGTTGGCTTGTGTTTGGTTGCTAGTCAGGCCTTGCCATCTCCATGACTAGATGGCATCCTCTGCCTGAATAAGTCTGTTTTTATCTATCCTGTGTTGCTTTGCACAGCTTTTTCATTAAGAATCTTAGCTAGATCTTGCAGCTTGATACAATTTCTATATTCCTACAATTGCTTCACCTTGGTCTCTACAGAGATGACTTCTTTCCTGAAGCCTTGCAAACTCTCTCAGACTTCACAGAACTAGAGAGTTCATTGGGGCTTCTAACTAAAACCTAAGCTTTCGATCAAATTTTAGCTTAAGGAATTGTTTTGCTACTTTGACCTATCCAGACCACTAAAATTTTCTCCACATCAGCCATAAGGCCGTGTTGGTTTCTTTTCAACCATGTATTCACTAAAGTCACACTGTCACACTACTCATTTCCTCAAAGAACTTTTCTTTTGCATTTACAAATTGACATCAAAGGCCGAATATTTGCCCTTTTTCAGCTTTTCACATACCATCCTTAAAGAGTGAAGTGTAATCATGTCTAGCTTTTGCTTTTATGTGAGAGATGTGCTACTTTTCCTTTCACCAGAACACTTAAAGGGCTGGTGGGACTGGCTCGATTTCAAAGAACAGGGAGGACTGAAAATGGGAACAGAGATAGTGGAAAGGCAGTTGGTAGAGCAGAAAGAGCTCATAGAACAATTATCAACTAAGTATGCTATCTTACATGGGGGTAATTGTGGCAAACTAAGACTATTCAAAAGGTAGCAATAAAGATGACTGATCACAGCGACTGTAATAGTTACAATCATAATTAAAATTAACAACAGTAAGAGAATTACCTATGTGACAGAGACAGCAAGTTAGGACCTGGTGCTGGGAAAATGACATTCATAGACTAGCTCTTGTTAGAGGCCAGGTAGTCATAAACCTTCAATTTGAAAAAGTAGGCAATATCTGCTAAATGCAACACAACGACGTGGAATAAAACAAGGTATGCCTGTGGTAGAAGTTCCTTTCTCTGGAATACTCCTGCTGTCCTATAACATTAGCTAGAAATATGCTTTTCATAATGCTTAGGCACTGAAAATTTGCCTTTTATTTGTAGTAACTAACTGCACTGCTTTAATACAATGGTATAGAGAACACTGGAGTGACAGTTGTAAGAGTCGGGCAAATGGATGTTGGACAGCCCCAAATAAGCAACATTATTGCAACCATGGTCTCTAAAATTTGGATTATCTTTAAATAAAATGGAAGCAATTATGCTGCCAGCGACATCTCAGTCTACATCCATTTTCTTTTCTAGAAGAGGAGTGTTGTAATGACTTAGTCACAAACCAAATAAACAAAGCAGCAATTGCCTCTTGTACTATAATAAGCCTTTGCAAACATGCCCTGCATTTGCACATGGCTTCCTTAATAAATGGATGCTATTTTCTTATGTTCACCAGCAGTCGTATCAAATAAAAGATGCAATTTAAATTTGCTCTGCATCCCAGGGAACCACTCCTCTGTAGAGCTAGCATTTTCCAAAATGAAAAATGTATTTTTTTCTAAACTCTCTTCCTCTTTGGTTTTATTGTGCAAACACAAAGCAGGGGAAAGCAGAAAGAAGGCAAAAACCAAGAGGCACAGAAAAGGTAAATACAGAAAAAGAAGTGAGCCAGTTCCATAGCCAGTGAAGAAGCAAAGGGTAGTTAATGGTTGATATCTCAGCTAATGGCATCATGCCCAAAACGCACTATTCCTAGAAGGAGTGAGATTGGTACCAAATCAAAGTATGAACAGGAGTTCAAATATATATTATACACATATATATATTGGGAATGGATGTGCCCGATGACAGCTAAAGATGTGCTCTGCCTAAAGTGTTCCTTTCTCTTCAGCTGGATAAATTGAACTCATCTTCCAGAGTTCAGCATAATATTTGAGCCTTGGGACACATTCTCAAGACAATTCCCTCCACACAGTCATGAAGTTATTCCTCTTTTTATAATTACTTTTATATAAATGCTTTAATAACCTTTACTCTTCTTCCAAAGCTTTTCTCATTGTTATAATTAAGACTTACCTGTATGATTTTTTTAAGGATTTATCTTTCTATCAGAGTGCCAGTTCTACAAGAGCAGAGACCATGATGCCTTGTTTCACTGTGTACTGACACATGGAGGGATTCATTAATTCCCTGATATACTGGAGAGGGTGCGATGGCATGGAACTATTCCTAAATTACTATATTCCTGGAGCTGGATATATGATGCAACATTTTCCATTTAGCAAATAAAAAAAGAAAGAAAATTGAAAACCAACAGAGCATTGTCTTTAAATCATCTTTAAAAAATCATTTGTTCTTAAGACACTTGGGAAGTTTATGGCAATTTTCTCCAGGATAAATATAATCACACCATTGTACATGGACAACAACCTATGTAACATTAAGAATTAAACTGATGTTCATTATTAGCAAGGGTCAAAATAGAGGACTAACCTAAATGTCCGTTAATAGATGAATTTATAAACATGTGACCTACATACTCAGTGCAATACCACTCCGCCATGAAAAAAATAAAATAAATAAATCATGCCATTGGGGAAAATGGCATGGTTTAATTTATTTTTATTATATATATAATTGACATTTTATCACTTTCTGACTATTACATATAATAGTCATAATATATAAAAATGTCTATAATATATAGACATTTATCCGTGGTTTCACCCATATGCAGAATATACATAACTAAAGCAAACAAACTTACAAAAATTAATATAACACCCATATTCTGTGAAATCTATACTGTTTATAGGAGGAAAAGGGTAAAGAGATGGGAGGAATGAGTAGAGGAGTCATTTTGACAATTATATGGCCCTGGGACATTGGTGGTAAAATGTGGGATCAATCACAAATTAGGAAATGAGGTTGTGTCCCCGGACATCCAGATTCTAGTATTGTAAACCACAGATAAATCATTAACCTTGTATTTACCAACTTTCTAACCCACTACATCTCTGCTCTCCTTTCTTTCCCTGGGGAAGTTGAAGTATTAGAAAGATGTATAGTATATCTGGATCACACAAATAGTCATAGAAGCATCTGGAAGATATTCTTTATCCCATGTGAAAATTACACAACTTCAAAAAGCATAGGTAGACTGAAATAGTCAAGATCATTCAAAGACGTTAGAATCACTCTTCCAATATTTAGATATGGGCCACCCACAGGAATGTTCAGGAGACTAGGGTTACCCAGTGATACTGGGGGACAGCAGGGTTATTCCTGGTAGGATTTTTCCTTTTTCTCACTAAAGTGAGTCACTGTGAGATAAACAAAGTTGTTCATTATTTAGTTCAGCCATAAAATGTTCCAGCACCTGTCACTTTACCTGTGCACATTTCCTACCACCAATGTCCCCAGTTTCCCTCCCAACACTCCCCACAGCCTTCCTGCCTCTATTGTGACACTTATTGTTCCTCTTTTTTAGAAATATTTTTCATTTTAATTTTTATTTTCTTTTTTTTTTATTTTTTTCCCCTTTATTTTATTTTATTTTTTTAAAGTTGTAGATTTACAATTTTTTGTGCTTTGGTTTCAATTATACAATGATCAGATACCCATCCCTCCACCAGTGCCCATTTTCCACCACCATGGATAATATCCCTCCCACCCCCATCCCCCCATCCCCCCTGTCTCTGTGGCAGGGCAATCCCCTGTGTTCTCTCTCTCCTTTTGGGTGTTGTGGTCTGCAAAAGAGGCATTGAGTGGCAAACATGTTCAGTCCATAGTCTACTTTCGACATGCATCTCCCCTCCTGGGAGGATCCTCCAAACATACTCTATTTGGTGCTCCCTTCTCGATCTGAACTGCCCTTTCCTCTAGGATACCTGGCTGGCCTCTAAGTTATGGAGTAATCCTCCTGGTGCTGATCTCAGCTATTCTTGGGTATTAATCTCATACTTTGTTACTTTATATCCCCCAGATGAATGCAATCTTTCTATGTCTATCCCTCTCTTTCTGACTCATTTCGCTTAGCATGATACTTTCCATATTGTACCACTTGTATGTAAAGTTCATGACTTCATCTTTTCTAAGAGCTACATAGTACTCCATTGTGTAGATGTACCAAAGTTTCTTTAACCAGTCATCTGTTCTTGGGCATTCAGGTTTCTTCCAGTTTCTGGCTATTGTAAAGACTGCTGCAATGAACAAACAAGTGCAGATGTCACTTCGACTATACATTTTTGCCTCTCTGGGATATATTCCCAGGAGTGGTATTGCTGGGTCAAATGGGAGCTCAATTTCTAATTTTTTGAGAATCGTCCATACTGTTTTCCAGAAGGGCTGAACCAGTGGACATTCCCACCAACAGTGAAGGAGTGTCCCTTTCTCGCCACATCCACGCCAGCATCGGTTGCTTTTGTTCTTTTGAATGTGGGCCAGTCTCTGAGGTGTGAGATGGTATCTCATTGTGGTTTTGATCTGCATCTCCCTGATGATTAATGATGTAGAGCATTTTCTCATGTGCTTTTTTGCCATTCGGATTTCTTCTTTGAGAAAGTTTCTGTTCATTTCATTGCCCCATTTTTGGATGGGGTTGGATGTTTTCTTCTTGTGGAGTTTAACCAGTATTCTGTATATCCTGGATATCAACCCCTTGTCAGATGTGTATTCGGTGAATATCCTTTCCCATTCTGTAGACTGTCTTTGTATTTTGGTCACTGTTTCTTTGGAGGTGCAGAAGCTTCTTAGTTTAAGATAGTCCCATTTATATATCTCTGTTTTCACTTGCTCAGCCAGTGGCGTGGCATCTTTGAAGATACCATTAGCTTCAATGTCCTGGAGGGTTTTGCCAACTTTATCTTCAATGTACCTTATGGTTTCTGGTCTGATGTTGAGGTCTTTAATCCATTTTGATCTTACTTTTGTACATGGTGTTAGGCAGAGTTCTGAGCCTATTTTTTTGCATGTAGCCGTCCAGTGATGCCAACACAATTTATTAAAGAGGCTTTCCTTACTCCACTTCACATTTCTTGCACCTTTATCAAAGATTAGATGAGCATATGATTGAGGAGAGATGTCAGTGTATTCAACCCTGTTCCATTGGTCTGCAGTTCTGCCTTTGTTCCAGTACCATGCTGTTTTAATTATTACTGCTTTGTAGTACAGTTTGAAGTTCGGGAGGTTGATTCCTCCCATTTTCTTTTTCCCAAGAATTGCTTTAGCTATTCGTGGGGGCTTATTGTTCCATATAAATTTCAAGAGTGTTTGCTCCATTTCTTTGAAGAATGTCATGGGTATCCTTATAGGGATTGCATTGAATTTATACAATGCTTTCGGTAGTATTGCCATTTTGACAATGTTAAGTCTCCCGACCCATGAGCAGGGGATATCTTTCCATTTCCTCATGTCCTCTTTTATTTCCTGAAGTAGCGTTTTGTAGTTTTCTTTGTACAGGTCCTTTACTTCCTTAGTTAAGCTGATTCCTAGGTACTTGATTTTCTGGGGCACAATTGTGAATGGGATTGTTTTTTTCATGTTGCTTTCTTCTCTCTCACTGTTTGCGTATAGGAAAGCCATGGACTTTTGGGTATTGATTTTATAACCTGCAACTTTACTATACGAGTCTATTGTTTCTAGGAGTTTTTTGGTGGAAGTTATTGGGTTCTCTAAGTAGAGTATCATATCATCTGCGAATAGTGAGAGCTTGAACATTTTAATTTTTATTTTCTTATTAAAGAATTGTGATTTACAAAGTTATTGGTAGTTGAGTTTTAGGCACATAATATTTCAACACCAATCCCACCATCAGTATCACCTTACCTCCACCAGTGTTCCAATATATTGATCTGTTTCTCCCTCTTATCGCAAAAACATAATAAGAATTAGGGAAAGAGAAATTAATACTTGCTATAAATTTTTAATACTAAATTCCACGTGTGTAGTGGAAACTCTTTAACTAGAATCTTGGAGTTAACACATAGAGTTCAGTAGAATTTTAGTTTCCTGGAAACACATCGAGGACCATTATATCTATTAAGTATGATTCATTCAGGTACCTGACACTATCAGTACATTATGACCGAGGTTGGAGCAATAGCACAGCGGGTAGGGCGTTTGCCTTGCCAGGTTCGATTCTCAGCATCACATATGGTCCCCTGAGCACCACCAGGGGTAATTCCTGAGTGCAGAGCCAGGAGTAACCCCTGTGTATCACTTGGTGTGACCCAAAAAGCAAAAAAAAAAGAAAAAGAAAAAGAAATTATGACCCAGCCATGTCCCTCCACGTTTCCGGCAACTCCATAGTCACAACTTAAAGCCACCACCTCTGGCTGGCACCAGATAATCTCATCAATGGCCACGCTCCAGAGATTATTGTCTTTCTCTCTCAGAAGAGAGCATAAATCGACTCTCCAAAGCCAAGCCGTTGGACTCCAGGCCAGGCTGCTTCATTTAGGGTGTCCCAGAGGGGGGTAGGTGAGGCCCCTCCTCAGCCCAAGGGACCCAGCCCAAGCAGCTGAAAACCTCCAGAACTCAACCATCTCCATGCTCACAGTCACTCTCCACATGCTCGGGCCAAGTCTCACCCACAAGTAAACCTATGCCAGGACATCTCTTACTTCACACCTTTCATGCTCCAAGAATAGCTCACCACATTTGATGGGGCGTTTAAAGTAGAAGCCAACCAATCTTAGAGGGAAATATATTTTTATAGATACACACAAATATACACACACACAAACACACACAAGCTCAACCCTTAACAACATATTAGTAATCTCTTATAGAAGGGCTAAATGGCCTCTGGGTGAATTACAACAATCTTTACACAATCTCCTCCAAGGAAAGTGTTTTGGAGCATTTTCAGTGGTTTATTTTATAACACTGTCACTGTCACTGTCCTCCTGTTGTTCCCAACACCTGCCTGCCAGTAGGGATCCCCAGGAACAGAGCCAGGAGTAAGTCTGAACACCAGTAAGTGTGGCAGAAAGAAAGAAAAAAGAGAAGGAAGGGAGGGAGGGAGGGAGGGAGGGAGGGAGGGAGGAAGGAAGGAAGGAAGGAAGGAAGGAAGGAAGGAAGAAAGAAAGAAAGAAAGAAAGAAAGAAAGAAAGAAAGAAAGAAAGAAAGAAAGAGGTAGAGAGAGGTAGAGAAAAAGAGGTGGAGGGAAGGAAGGAAGGAAGGAAGGAAGGAAGGAAGGAAGGAAGGAAGGAAGGAAGGAAGGAGAGAGGGAGGGAGGGAGGGAGGGAGGGAGGGAGGGAGGGAGGGAGGGAGGGAGGGATTATGACCCACTAATAATTTTGAAGTGGGTGATTAGACAGAACCCTCCAAAGCACGAACAGAAGTGCAGGCACCAGAAAGTAGTAGTAGACGTAACAGGCATGAAAGGGAGAAGTTCTGAGAGGTACAAAGGCCCTGGAGATAACAATGATAACAGTTACAGCTAAAACTTACTGAATACTTAACATTCATTATGAGCACTCCACATTCTTTATATGTATCAACTAATTTAACCATCAATTTTATGTACAAAAATTATCTCTATGTGATTGACATGAAAGCCAAGTATGTGATGGTGATCTAAACAGGAGCAAACCCAGAGAAGTTCAGTGCGAAGTCAATGCTAGCAAATGTTTTTTGTAGGTAGCCTCAAATCCAGTAGAGTTGTTAATCAGTTTGGCAGAAGCCACGTACAGTAAGGTGATTAGCAAACTCTGATCCTGGAACACAAGTTTTATCAGTAGGTGTATGCTGAACACTATTTTCCCTGCAGAAGTCAGGGCACTACAGGTAATGAAAAGTCAGAGATGTAGAAATATTTCCAAGTTAGATGCGCTTCTGTTGAAGCCAAAATTTGTGACAATAGTTTTCTTCAAATTAGTGTGGCAGCTATCCAGATCACAGTCAATTAAAATTTTTTAAAAATTGTAATGTACCTGCCCAAAATATCTCACTCTCTCAGTTAACATTTCCACAATGCAGATAGTCTAGAATTTTCCATTTCATGTCTGTTATGTGTCTTTAAAACTCATAATCTTCATATTAATTCTCAAAAAACTGACATTTTATTGTGGAGAGTATCTCCATTCAACTTCCCTGTGTCAATACTAACGATGGCATTTTCATGTTTATTAGGTAAAGATTGGGTCCTGACAATCAAGCAGTTCATTCTGGGGCCCATGAGCTCAAACAGCAGGAATCCTCAATTGCTTTTTTAATTTCTTCTGTTGACATTGACCCTGCGTGAGGTTATTTATAAAAATCTTTATGAATATAATTTATGATTTAATTTTAACAAGTATTAGATGTTCTCACTGAGTCCATGACCAGGGCTGGTAAAGATTCCTATCTCAAAGTGTAAAGAGTCATTCAAACCTCCCCTATTACTATTCCTGTCCTATCTTCCCAGCAGCACTCAGGGTCAAATATAAATGAAATGAGAAGTGTCTTTCATATTCACTATTCACTGTCCTTTATTGAATCCTTGGAGTAGATCTTTCTAAAATGATAGGAGTTTTGGAAAAGCAACTGACCTAGCAGAAGAAAAGGAACCTGAACATTTTTATAGGTGTGGACAACAATTCTTTTATAGAAGAGATGCTTTACAATGCATGTCATAAAAACATTCCAACTTGTAGAGGCCACAGTGATAGTACTGCCGGTAAGGCACTTGCTTTGCACACAGAGAACCTGGGGGTGATGCTGGCATCCCATAGGATCCCCCAAGCCCTACTAGGAGTGATCTTTAACCACAATGCAAGGAGTAAGCCCTGAGTATTGTCAAGTGTGGCTCCCAAACCAATAATAAATAAATAAAACATTATATGTTGCTAAAGTTTATAAAATTATATTTTAAATTAAAAAATAGAAACACAATTTTTAATGGGAAAGGTTTAAAGATATACTCAAAGATTTCAACCTGATAACCCAAAGGGCATCTATACAAAGTTTTAACAATGAGAAAGTATTTTTTGAAAATTAAAATCTGTGGATTTCACGATAGCACAGCATGTAGGGCATTTGCCTTGCACGCGGTCAACACAGTGAACCCAAGTTCGATTCCTCTGCCCCTCTCAGAGAGCCCAGCAAGCTACTGAAAGTATCTCACCTACATGGCAAAACCTGACAAGCTACCCATGATGTATTCAATATGCCAAACACAGTAACAAGTCTAACAATGTTACTAGGCCCGCTCGAGCAAATCGATGAACAACCGGAGGACAGTGACAGTGACAGCGACACGACAGTGGATTTCCAAGTTCTTTTGAAAAAACTAAAAGACTGACAATACTACTCATATTTTTCCATGGCTATAATGTTCCCATTCTGAACAGAATTCTTTGATTTTTTATAGCATTATAGTTTGTTTATATCTAGTGTTGATTTCTTCACACTCCCATATTATTTTCCTGATCCTTAAGACTGTAAAATTTTGACTCTGCTTTTATTTAACTGCTTCATTTTATAGACAAACTAAGAACCAGAGTGATTAAATGGCAAGGCCAGACTGTTAAAACAAAGACTAGGTCCTGTTCTACTAACCTAATCCATACTCTAATTTCTTAATGTATATTTTGCTCTTAGCACTATCTCTTGAACATAGGAATACATATTTTTTAACATTTCATTGAGTGAATAATATTATTGTGCCTTTGCTATTGACAAAGACAATAATAATGACGATGGAACTTACTGACAATAACAATGCTCTTCATAACATATTGATCCATCATCAGAAATAGTAGCTATGGTTATTTCACAGATATTATTCCACATTGCATTGATTTCTGCTTGATGTCTGTAGTAGTATTTTTGCAACACTAAACATAAGTCCTAGTAAGGCTAGAAATCTAGAGATGGTCTTTGAAAAGACTGATAATTGAGAGACTAAGAAACATCTCCTTAGAAAGCTCTACATAATCTAACGAGCCACATCTAGGTGTCCATGCCAAGAAGTAAATCTCTTTCCCTTAAGTGAGAGCTACACTTAGTGACACTTCCAATAAAAATGTTATGACAAAAGTAATGACGAGTCATTTCCCACAATTAGGTCTTAATCTTTTGACTTTTGCCTTCGGTGCTCTTACTTTCTTACTCTTAAGTTGTTTGCCCTGTGAGAAGTGAATTGTCAAGCCACAAAGCAACCTGATGAAGAGAACTATGCAAACATACGGAACTTGCCAAAAACCACACAAGTGTACTAGAAGCAGAACCCTTCCCCACCTAAATTCCAGAAGAGACCACAATCCCAATCAACAGTTTGATGGTAACCTTATGAGAACTCTTAAGCCAGATTTTTCAGATAAACTATTCCCAAATTGATAAACTATTCCCAAACCCTGAAGAAACTATAAAATGATGAATGGTGGTTGTTTTATGCCATAAAGCTATAAGCCATTCAAGTTTTAAGAAGTACCAAACCATTAAATTTGGGGAGAATTTTTTATACAGCAGTAGTCAAATAAAGGACTCCTTAACTGATAAAAATCAACTATTTCTCAGTACTCCATGCATAATAAACCAGTAAAGCTATATATACTTATGTGCATATACATTTTACATGTACACTATAAGCATATGCTATGTATATATAAAAATGTGAAACCACATCCTGATTACAAACACACTTAAAGTAAAAAGGAGCTGTGTTTTAATCCTAACTCTGCCATTTTATAGCTATATGACCTTGCAAAGATACTCAACCTTGATTTCCTCATAACGAAAATGCCATACTAAAGATAGTATAATGATATACTAAAGATAGCATTTTCGTTGACTTTTATAAATGATTCCAATTGGGTCAGGGGACCCATCCAGCTGTGCTAAGGGCTTCCTCCTGGCTCTGAACTCAGGAGTAACACTTGTTGGGTTCAGGGACCATATGGTGTGCTGGGGACTGAATTCAGGTCAGCTTACAAGGCACACACCTTAACAGCTATACTCTCTCCAACCCTAAATGACTCTAATACTTATTCTTTATAGTAGCTACTCATTGCCATTACCCACTCTGGGGTCAGATAAAATTAAATACCACCCAGAAGGTTATCCATGCATTCTAAAACCCCTAACCTCATGGAATACCGGCCTCATGGTACACACTAGGCTGTGTTCATCTTCCCACAGGAGCTTATCCAAAGTTATAAGCTCCACCAGACTTGGGATCGGCCCTGGTAGCTAAGAACATAAATACTCTATCGATGTTTACTCATAATCTCTGTCAATCCTTGCAAGTTCCCATGAAGTTATTTGAATAAGAAGAATGGTTGAAACAATAAATGAGTATGTGTGTTTCATTCCTACAGTCTTCCTTATAAAATCTTAGTACTTTTTTGGTGTTTATGTGAATCTTATTAACTCCTCTAGACAACATGTTTACAGAAACTTCCTTGGTAAATATTACATGTGATATGTGTCCAAATGCCTTATGCCCTTCAGGAAATGATAATTAGAAGAATCTTTGATCATCAGTTTTTATGTGAATAGATGGGACTATTTGGTTTTAACTAGAGCTCAAGATTTTTAAACTGTCTTACAAATTATGACTTTTTTTCATTTTCACAATTAACATCTTAACTTATACACGCTAAAGGAGAAAGAAATTTTCACAGCACACCACACTCATAATTATTTACAGAAGTTACACTTTGCCATCCCAGGTCAAAAAGAGCTCTATCCAGAGTCTCAAGTGTTTTCATAGGAGGATGTTGTTGATTTTTCTGTCATCAAACCCAGAAAAGTATGCCTGAGTAGTTATTTACAATTTGATTAAAATTATTTGAAACCTACTTAACCTTGATTCTTTATTTAATAAAATTTTTCTTAAATGTGCTTCTATTCCAGTGACCACACTTAGTACAAAGATAAATGAGATGTTATACACCTTGAAGTGGATCTAGTGACTGAAACAGTTGTTTGAAGAAAGAATAATATAATTTATTAAGACAAGGTGTAAAATGATGTTAGGACACTGGTTATGGAAAGCAAAAGGGAAAATACGCTTAAGGGGATGGTAAAATCACTCTAGTTAGAGAGTTTAAGATAAACCTTGAATGATGAGCAGAAAGATATTGACAGATAGAGAAATTCAGAAGCTGACAGATCTCTGGTTTTAATCATACATAGAGAGGAAGGTATAGAAGTTAGGGAGGTGTTTGAAAGGCTGCAGGGATGTAGAATTTTATTATAATGAGACATGTGGATGGTATGATAGCCCAAGATCCAGTCAAGAAAACCACTGAGATATGAAGAAACAAAGGTATAAGCTAAGAACGTGGCTAAAACTTTAAAAAGGCATATGGATTCAAGAACTATAGACAATTTTTAGTGATATCTCTGTGGATTCATCTCAGCAAGAGAAACAAAGATAAAATAAATAATAGGAGTGCATCAAACTTAAAACTTCTGCAAGGAAAAAGGAAAAACCGCTGTTGAAATGAAAAAGCTGTTGTTTGAATGACAGATGTTTGCAAACCATACAGCAGACAAGGAGTTAATATCAAAAACATATAAACAAGTCAATAACAACAAAGCAAACAACCTAATTTAAGAATAGGGAGAGCATCTAAATAGGGATTTCATCAATGAAGACACATAGCTAATCAACAGACACATGAAAACATTTTCTGTCACTTGTTATTAGGAAAATGCAAATCAAAACTCCAGTGAGATTTTACCTCACACTAGTTTGAAAGGTCACTGTCAAAAAGTCAGGGATCAATAAGTGTTAGTGAGGATATGCAGAGAAAGGGTCCCTTGTGTACTGTTGGTGGGAAAGTGAATGTAAACAGCCACTATAGAAAACAGGATGGAAGTTTCTCAAAAATTAAAAACAATTCCTATATGATCTCACAAGTTCCCTTCTGGCCAGAGAACATGAAAATGCTAATTTCAAAACAAATTTACATCTGTGTTCAATGATGCAGTAGTCACAATAACCAAGATATAACGCAATGTAATCAACAGCAAATGAGTGGATGAAGATATGGTTTATAGGCAAAATAGATTCCTACCTCAATCATTAAAAAAGGCGAAACCTTACTACTTCAACATTGGATGAAAATATGCCTAATAAAATAAGTCAGAAGAAAAAAGTCACATTCTGTATTTTATCCACTTTTGAAATATAAATAAAGCAAACAAACACTTAAGCAGCAACAATAAAATAGTCATCATTGTAGAGAAAGGAAAAGAGGGTGGAACAGAGAGGCGAGGCTTATGACAGTAGTTTGTGACTGTCACAAACTACTTATTATTTTGTGGTGATCCTGGTGGTACAGATAGTTATTGAGTTAAAAAACTATATACCTGAAATCTATAGAGTGTTGTCAGCCAGAAAACATCACATTGAAAATTAAAATAAATCCATTTTTTAAAGAATGAGAGCCAACTTTGAAAAGTAATCACAATTAAGAAACTAATTAGACATGTGTGCTCTTTTATTTGAAGGACTTTTAATTTTAAATCAAAAAGCGTGAATACATAAGAAAAATCAAAGATAAAATAAGAGATGATCAAAAAGAAAGAACATAGCACTAAAGAGCGGTAAACCTTGGAAGAGAAGAATAAAAGGATGATGAAAGAGTACTCTTATTTGAAGACTCAGTGGAACATAGTATTTAGGTTCCTAGAAGGTTTGAGGCTAATGAGAGAATAATAAGGAAGTGATAAAAAAAGGGAATGACTTCAAACTAAATCCCATGATGTTTAATAGGACACACACACACACACACACACACACACACACGCATGAATCTCAGCAACAACTATCCCATCAGTTTTTGTAATGCAACAGCAGTGGTAAACAATACACAAATAATAGATATGTCTATGTTCTAATAAAACTTTATTTATAAACACAGATTTCCAGTCTGCAAACATTCATTGGCCAATACCTGAAGCAGAATATTTTATGATTCCACTTTGTTCATTATCTATTTCCACTTCATTTCTACAATAATATAAACTATAGGGAAAGACAAGAATAGCTGTCACTTTTGGGGTACTTAGCGATCAATTTGCTAAATCTTAAAAATATATACAATAATAATTCACATGACAAAAACCATGAGGTAGATATTGCTGCCTTATTTTATTGGAAAAGAAACTTAGGGTCATAGTGTATGCCCAAGGGCACCAGTAAGTAGAGAAACTTTTTAATGAAATAAGAACAAGACTTGCTCTGCAGGCAATTTACTAGTCTGTGTATCTTAAAAATTCTTCCCACTGAAAACTATACAGACGCTAAAGAAATTGCAGTTAATGTAATTTAGAAGCTCATTTCTAAACTCAACAGGAAACGAAGAGATTCCTCAAAGACCAAACAACAAAGCTTGCAAAAAATGAATGGAATGTAAATGCAAAATCTGGGAGTTCCCTAACTGGCAAGTGATAATGATATAAGCTTAAAAAACAACAGAACTAATGGCCAAATGAATTTCACTTATAAGAATACAACTGGCATCAGGTTTAACCCCCCAAAAGGACCTCAGGTCTGTGAATAAACCTGGTTTCCTTCCCTAGTGAAAGATCAGATAAGCAAAATAAAGTATCTCCTGCCAGAGGAAATATATCTCTATCATAGCTTCAGGTGGGTCGTTCTGTCATGATGAAATGTCCGTCTTAACCCTCACAATATCCTGGGTTGAAATCTACTTTGTGGGTACTGATTTCAGCCACACTTGTTTCTTATGCTGACAGCTATTGTGGTCTGCCCTTTTTAATTCTTTACTTTCAACTCAAATTGTGTACTTGTAAGCTGACAGGATGAATGACCACAAGACAAAGAGATATGAACAAAGATAAACATAAAAAATCTAAGCAAAGTCCTCATAGAAATGAAGAAATCCAAAGATATAAAAATACCCACTACTGTTTATTAGAGGAAATCAGAAAAAAAGGTAGTCATTTAAAAAGTAACTAATCTACAGTACATCAGACAAAAAGATGAGATATACAGATTATCTGAAATGAACTTTTGCCATATAATGAACAACTTCAAAATCTCAGTGTATTGTAACAGACATGTATTTCTTACTTATATTTACATAGGGATGTAGTGAGCCTGTGAGAGCATTGGGTTCAGAACGATGGCCAGATTCCTGTTGTTAGGAAATAGAAGAGTCAGAGACAGAGAAAATCAACCCAGAAATTCAAATTTAAACTAAGAACTATTTGTTAAGACTAAAAGGAAGAAATACAAAATACAATTTAAAACAAAGAGAGTATGCAGAGGTAAATAGAAATCTCTACAGTGAAAGGCCTGCTAGATTTCTAGAGGAGTAGATGACAAACATAACTGACTCAAACTCAAAAACTATAAATTTCCAGGAGATTACAGATAAATAAAAATACCATTAAAAATGTAAAACCCACCTATAAAAAATGAGAACACACCGATGTCAATTTTATTCACATTATTGAATGCTATAAACCAAAATTTAAAATGTCTTTAAAATGTTACTCTATATCAAATTCTATAACAGGTCAAACTGTAAGTGAAAAATGGGAAGAAAGTGGGTATGGTGCCGCCAGCAGGTCAATCTGTACCTGTGAGGTGAGCGCATCAGCAGCCTGGTGGCACCTTCAGACTTCCAGATACCCCAAAATTGCTGTGTGCCTTTGGCCAGACCCCAAAAACTTGGGGCAAAGTTTACCAAGAAAGTAAATGGCCAAAGTTAGGTATGTGGGAGACACACCCACAAACCACCTCCAGATCAGCTATATAATTGGAGGCATGACCTCTCTGGTTCCTGATCAAACTGCTTAACAGCCATGATCCCAGAAATTCAGAAAAAAAAAATCAAAATCCAATGGCTTTTAGCAGAACTGTGTCCAGTACCTGAAGTAGGTTACAGGCATCGGGATACCCCAGGTGGGAATTCATGCCTTGGCCTGTTCCCTCTGGCGGTCCAGCGGCCGCCATCCTCCAGAGGCCACTGGACAGTCAGGTTTGGGCCCACAGTGACAAGGCACATGGGGCCGCACGGGATGGGGATGGAGCTGGCCCTTTCCTCCCCGTCCCAACAAGACTCCGAGTTGCTGCCCACAAACAGCCTATCTGGCTCCTGATCAAGTTGCTTAATGGCCATGATCCCAGAGACTCAGAAACCCAGTGGCTTTTGGCAGAAATGTGTCCGGACCGAGGAGTAGGTTACTGTCGCTGGGCACCCCAGGGGTAACAGGGTTCTATTCCTCCGCCTGCTCCCACCTTGGCAACTCAGTGGCCGCCATCCGACAGAGACCACTGGACAGTCAGGTTTGGGCCTGCAGTGACGAGACACGCAGGGCCTCACGGCATGGGGGTGGAGCCGGTCCTTTCCTCCCCATCCCAATGAGACCCCAAGTTGCCACCCATGAACAGCCTCTCTGGCTCCTGATCAAGCTGCTTAATGACCATGATCCCAGAGACTTAGAAACAAGTCTCAAAACCCAGCGGCTTTTGGCAGAAATGCATCCAGACCCTGCAGTAGGTTACTGTCGCCAGGCCAACCCAGGGGGGAAAGGGTACTGCCCTTCCACCTGCTCCCCCTAGGTGGCTTGGTGGCCACTATCTTCCAGAGGCCATTGGACAGTCAGGTTTGGGCCTGCAGTGACTAGACTCGCAGGGGCCTCACGGGATGGGGGTGGAGCCTGCCCTTTCCTCCCTGTCCCAACAAGACCCCAAATTGCCGCCCACGAACAGCCTCTTTGGCTCCTGATCAAGCTGCTTAATGGCCATGATCCCAGAGACTCAGGAGCAAATCTCAGAACCCAGCAGGTTTTGGCAAAAATCCCTCCAGATTTAATTGTTAAAATTTCAGAATTATTTCAAAACCACAGTCACTACTGTAGCCACACGAAATCATATGTTATTCATAACCAACAATAAAAAAATTGTCTATGGTTGCCTTTTCAGCAAATCTGAGTGTTGGGGTAAAATCCCAAATGATAATGGTGGGTGTGGTGTCAAAATATTGAATGTGATCAAAGTAGAGAGAGAGTAATGTGGAAATCATCTGCCCCACAGGTAGGGGGAGGGTGTGGGATGGCGGTATACTGGGGTTTTGGGGGATGGAGAAATGGGCACTGGTGAAGGTACGGATGTTTCATTGTATGACCGAGACTTAAACCCAAAAACTTTGTAACTCCTTTCATGGTGATTCAATAAATAAAATTACAAAAAATGAAAAGAAAAAAAAATGTAAGGTGGAGTTCATGTCCAATTCAATAAACTAATCAGTCGCTGAATAAATAGCAGTATTCCTACATAAAAAAAATGGGTACAAAATATAATATTGAAGTTTAAAAAGCTCTTAGATTTGACTGATTTAAATATTTTCTGAATGGGAGCCAAAGAGACAATATAAGGGGGAGAGCACTTGCCTTGATTTACCTGTTTATCTGGGTTCAGTCAGGTACCGTGTATGTTTCCTTGAGTACCACTGGGAGCAATCCTGAAGACAAACCAGGAATAAGCCTTGAACACAACCATGTGTTCCCCAAAACCCAAATAAATATAAATATGCATAAATAGAAACAAAAATATTCAATTCACTCTAAATTCCTAAACTAACAGAAAATGCTGAACTAGTCAGTATCAGAACACATAATAAATCTATATTAATCAAATCAGAAGATTTGTGTCAAAATAGAGAATAACTCCAAGGTATATACAGAAATTTATAGTTCCTGACACTCCATTTGCCTCAAAAGAACAAATATCTCCAAATGCAGCAATTATGTGTACCTAGTCAAGAACTCAACATGACAAACCACCTGGCACCTGAACTTTGCAGAAGGATGAGAGCGACATGGAAGGCCTTCAAGAGTGTCAAAGAAGTGGTTAAGAGGACAAAGAACCTTTGGCTCCAGGCACATCTTTTCAACTCCACTGTTCTTCCTGCACTAGCATATGCCTCTAGACCTGGGCCCTATGAAAACAGGATGAGAATGCTAATCGGGTCTCCCGAAGAGGAATCAAAAGAGCTATGCTTGGAATATCACATTTCAATCAAGTGAGAGAAGGAATCCGGAGTTCTGACCTCCGTCAATAATCAAGAATTACCGACACTGTCTCATTTGCTGAAGCGCCGAAAATCAGATGGGCCAGACATGTAACGCAATTCAACTGGACTAGAGCTGTTACCAACTGGATTCCACTGGACATGAAAAGAACTCGTGGCCGCCACCTACAAGATGGTAAGACTTCTTCATCAAAACTCTGAACAAACAGTTTGAGGCGCTTCGTGTTCCTGGAGCAAGCAGACGCCAATGGGCTACACTAGTACGAGACAGGGAAAAATGGAGACGTTACTGGCACCCGCTTGAGCAAATTGATGACCAACAGGATGACAAGTGATGCAAGTGATATATAGAAGTTTAACGTTTGACAATACAGTAGCTTAATTCAATTGAGTTTGCATAAATTGTCTAACACAATTCAACTGGTTAAAAAGATTTTAGAAATTAATTTAAGAATATCTGAAAACCCTTATGGCCAAATCAAGAACAAAATAAGGGTTTTAATATATGAAAGCCGTTTTTTAAAAAAAATAATAAAGAGATATTTTTCTACATTAAAGATAACTTTAAATTTGTGAATAACAAAAGATAATATGTAAACATCTCATTAGCAATGATTACTGAGAAAAATTTGTAATTCAGAGGCAACATCTATCATAAACAAGTAAATTTTAAGCATAAAATAAAGTTTAATTAAAAAAAGGCAATGTATTTGAGTAAATTTTTTTTAAAAAAGTAAACCAAATGGCAAAATTTTTTCACTCAAATACCTAATACCTGCGAAACTTAGATTAAATCTAAACATACAATATTCTGAAAACTACAATTTTTAGTGATAGTATGAGACACATTACACTCTATTAATTTTCTGATTTTACATTAAATGTAAAATTTATAGAGAATAAGTTGACAACATCTACTAAGATTCAGTTTAATGTCTAATAAATAACCTGTTGAAATGCCTTTCAGGATCTAGAGAGGAGGTTTGGTTATTTAGATACTTGCCGTGCCTTGTCTGAGCCTTGTCTGATCCCCCACAACATGGTCACCCGAGTATGACCAACTGTAATTTAAAATCCTACCCCCCAAATAAATTCACCCCTAAGAAACAAGAATACTCACTCTTCCCACTCTTAATGTTGTTGAACGTGGTTTTGAGAATCCTAGCAATAGCAATTAGGAAAAAAATAGATATATGGGCACTCTGACTCATGATAAGAGTCTTGAGTAACTGGTGATGGTGAAGTTACAATACCATGGAAGAGCAAAACCATGGAAATCTGAGACTTTTGTAACCATATTACCTAAACTGCAATAAAATTTGAAGAAAAATATATAAATTAATCCGAATAATCCGGAAAATAAGTAAAGCTATCATTAGATGCAGATGGCATGACAATATACAAAGAAAATCCTAGGGACCAGAGAGATAGCACAGTGGATAAGTGGTTGTCTTGCAGGTGGCTGACCCTGTTCCATCTCCTCCAACATATATCATCCCCAGCATGATCCCTGAGCACAAAGCAAGGAGTAAGCCCTGAGCACAGTGGTTTTGGCTCCCTCCTCCCAAAAAGAAAGATAAACCTAAACATTGTCAAATACATATATATATTAGTTATTATAAAAAATAGTAAAGTCGAGATCCAGCCCCTAGACAGCCGGTTTTCAACCCGTGAGCTGCGCGGGACGGGCACGGAGGCCCAGCTCTGGGCAACAAAGCTGAACGGCTCCAATTTCAAACAGGTACAGCCCGCCTCCAAGGGCCTGGGACCCTTTCTGGGCATGCGCACGTAGATCCAGCCCCTAGACAGCCGGTTTTCAACCCCTGAGCTGCGTGGGACGGGCACGGAGGCCCAGCTCTGGGCAACAAAGCTGAACGGCTCCAATTCCAAACAGGAGACGTTCCCAACTCCTCGCCAGTGCCAGCGACTCTTTCCGGAGCCGCGGCCGCTAACGCGGCTGCGAAATATTTTCCCACTACATATGCCTTAGGAACCATAAGCTACCTTCTTAGATGGAAACTTCTCTATTTTAGCTCAGCTACTAGAAACACAGTAGCCAATAACTCATAAGCCTATCTTAACTCACACTGCATATCAAGCAGAATAGTAACAGTGAACGTGAAGGACTAAACCACACCTCTCACAATGGTAAAGCAACGCAAAAGCCCACCAAACTTTCATATTGAAGAGTCTAGCCCAGATGACACCAACAGTACTGTAGTGTTAGACAACCTCTCTGACAAGGAATTCAGGAGGGAGCTACTTAGGATGCTTAGGGAATTAAAAGAAACAATGGAAAGCAATGCCAATAGAAGACAAGAGGATCTGAAGGCAGAAATGAGGAAAATGCAATCAGAAATATCAGACCTGAAAAATCTCGTAGGCGAATTGAAAAGCTCAGTGGAAGGCCTCAGCAGCAGAGTAACAGCTGCTGAGAACAGAATCAGTGAACTCGAAGATGAAGTTCAGAGACTCTCCAGAAAAGAGCAGAAAATGGAAAAGAGACTCACAATTCGGGAACAGATGGCAAGAGAAGATCGTGATGAAGCCAAGAGGGGTAACATAAGAATTATTGGAGTCCCAGAGGGACAGGAAGAAAACCTCGATGAAGAAGAAACTGTCAAAGAAATCATTGCTACAACATTTCCAGAGCTGAAGAAAACTTGTGACCACATTCAGGAGGCCCGAAGGGTACCAGCTAGAAGAAATCCGAATAAAAATACCCCAAGACACATTCTGATCAAAATGACCAAAACCTTAGACAGAGACAAAATTCTGAAAGCAGCAAGATCGAAGAAAGAAATCTCTTACAAAGGAGCATCCTTAAAATTCACAGCTGATTTTTCTGATGAAACCCTCATGGCCCGAAAACAGTGATGGGACATAGTGAAAAAACTCAATGAAATAAATGCCTCTCCAAAAATACTTTACCCAGCAAGACTCTCATTCATAATAGAAGGAACAACACACAGTTTCACAGACAAACAACAGTTCAGGAACTTCATAGACTCAAAACCATGGTTACAAGAACAACTAAATGGGCTACTTTAAGGCAAGAAAGGCCCCTCAAATACACTAAATTTTAACAGAACAATGGGACAAAATCCCATAACAATAATCTCTCTCAATGTCAATGGGCTAAACGCACCAATTAAAAGACATAGAGTGGCAGGATGGATTAGAAAATTGAACCCAACATTCTGCTGCCTGCAAGAAACGCATCTCAATAGTCAAAGCAAACACAGACTCAGAGTCAAAGGCTGGAAAAAAATCCTACAGGCAAACAGCTCCCATAAAAAAGCTGGGGTAGCCATCCTTATATCAGACCACATCGATTTCAGAGTGAGGAAGGTCATAAGAGACAGTGAAGGCCATTTCTTATTGATCAGAGGATCTGTACAACAGGAAGAACTTACAATAATAAATGTATATGCACCTAATGAGAGACCAGCAAAGTACTTAAAACAACTACTCATAGATTTGGAAAAAGACATCAATAGCAACACAATACTAGTGGGAGACTTCAACACTGCTTTGTCACCTCTTGATAGATCAACCAGACTCAAGCTTAGCAAGGACATACTTCATTTGAGGGAAACAATGGAAGAAAGGGACTTAGTAGATATATATAGGACACTTCATCCACAAAAAGCTGAATACACATTCTTCTCAAGCGTCCATGGAACATTCTCCAAGATAGACCACATGCTGAGCCACAAAACATGCCTCCATAAAATTAAGAAGATAGAGATTGTATCAACAATCTTCTCAGACCATAATGCGCTGAAATTAGAAGTAAATCACACACAAAAACAGAAAACTAAATCAAACACCTGGAAATTAAACAGTGCACTATTGAACAACGAGTGGATTAG
This sequence comes from Sorex fumeus, assembly GCF_029834395.1. Classification (NCBI taxonomy): domain Eukaryota; kingdom Metazoa; phylum Chordata; class Mammalia; order Eulipotyphla; family Soricidae; genus Sorex; species Sorex fumeus. The sequence goes on along the minus strand of NW_026606134.1, from coordinate 2,326,072 downwards.
ACAGGAAATCAAAGAGGAAATCAAAAGATTCCTAGAAACGAATGAAAATGAGAACACGAGTTACCAAAACTTATGGGACACAGCAAAGGCTGTGTTAAGAGGAAAGTTTATAGCTCTACAAGCATTCCTCAGGAAGGAGCAGCGAACACACATAAGTAACCTAACCTCACAGCTTAAGAGCTTGGAGAAGGACCAAAAAAAGGAGCACAACCCGAACAGGAGAAAGGAAATAATAAAACTCAGAGCAGAGATTAATGAGATGGAAACCCAAAAAACAATACGAAAGATCAATGAAACCAAGAGCTGGTTCTTTGAGAAAATTAACAAGATCGATAAGCCGCTAGCAAAACTCACAAAGAAAGGGAGAGAGAAAACCCTAATAAACCGAATCAGAAATGAAAAGGGGGTCATTACAACAGAAACCACAGAAATTCAGAGGATCCTCAGGGAGTACTTTGAGAAGCTTTATGCCACGGAACATCAAAACCTCGAGGAAATGGATAAATTCCTAGACTCCTACAGACTCCCAAGGCTGAACCAAGAAGACCTGGAATACCTAAACAGACCTATCACCATCAAGGAAATTGAACTGGTAATAAAAAGTCTCCCCAAGCACAAAAGTCCTGGCCTGGATGGATTCACTAGTGAATTCTTCCAAATCTTTAAAGAGGACTTACTCCGAATGCTCTTTAAGCTTTTCCACGAAATTGAAATATCAAAAACACTTCCGAACAGTTTCTACGAAGCAAATATCACACTGATACCAAAAGCAGACAGAGATACCACAAAGAAAGAGAATTACAGGCCGATATCCCTGATGAACACAGATGCAAAGATCCTCAACAAACTACTAGCAAATAGAATCCAACTACTCATCAAAAAGATCATACACCATGACCAAGTAGGATTCATCCCGGGATGCAAGGATGGTTTAACATTCGAAAATCAATCAACATAATCCATCATATCAACAAAAGAAAAGATAAAAAGCATATGATTATATCAATAGATGCAGAGAAAGCATTTGACAAGATCCAGCATCCCTTTATGATGAAAACCCTAGCCAAAATGGGTATAGAGGGGAACTTCCTCAACATAATTAAAGCCATCTACCACAAGCCTACAGCAAGTATCATCCTCAATGGGGAAAAACTGAGAGCCTTCCCTCTAAGATCAGGGACGAGACAGGGATGCCCACTCTCTCCACTTCTGTTCAATATAGTACTGGAAGTACTTGCAATAGCGATTAGGCAAGAAAAAGATATTAAGGGCATTCAGGTAGGAAAGGAAGAAATCAAGCTCTCACTATTCGCAGATGATATGATACTCTACTTAGAGAACCCAATAACCTCCACCAAAAAACTCCTAGAAACAATAGACTCGTATAGTAAAGTTGCAGGTTATAAAATCAATACCCAAAAGTCCATGGCTTTCCTATACCCAAACAGTGAGAGAGAAGAAAGCAACATGAAAAAAACAATCCTGTTCACAATTGTGCCCCAGAAAATCAAGTACCTAGGAATCAGCTTATCTAAGGAAGTAAAGGACCTGAACAAAGAAAACTACAAAACGCTACTTCAGGAAATAAAAGAGGACGTGAGGAAATGGAAAGATATCCCCTGCTCATGGGTCGGGAGACTTAACATTGTCAAAATGGCAATACTACCGAAAGCATTGTATAAATTCAATGCAATCCCTATAAGGATACCCATGACATTCTTCAAAGAAATGGAGCAAACACTCCTGAAATTTATATGGAACAATAAGCCCCCACGAATAGCTAAAGCAATTCTTGGGAAAAAGAAAATGGGGGGAATCAACCTCCCTAACTTCAAACTGTACTACAAAGCAGTAATAATTAAAACAGCATGGTACTGGAACAAAGGCAGAACTGCAGACCAATGGAACAGGGTTGAATACACTGACATCTCCCCTCAATCATATGATCATCTAATCTTTGATAAAGGTGCAAGTAATGTGAAATGGAGTAAGGAAAGCCTCTTTAATAAATTATGTTGGCATCATTGGACGGCTACATGCAAAAAAATAGGCTCAGAACTCTGCCTAACACCATGTACAAAAGTAAGATCAAAATGGATTAAAGACCTCAACATCAGACCAGAAACCATAAGGTACACTGAAAATAAAGTTGGCAAAACCCTCCATGATATTGAAGCTAATGGTATCTTCAAAGATGCCACGCCACTTGCCAAGCAAGTGAAAACAGAGATAGATAAATGGGACTATCTTAAACTAAGAAGCTTCTGCACCTCCAAAGAAACAGTGACCAAAATACAAAGACAGTCTACAGAATGGGAAAGGATATTCGCCGAATACACATCTGACAAGGGGTTGATATCCAGGATATACAAAATACTGGTTAAACTCCACAAGAAGAAAACATCCAATCCCATCCAAAAATGGGGCAATGAAATGAACAGAAACTTTCTCAAAGAAGAAATCCGAATGGCAAAAAAGCACATGAGAAAATGCTCTACATCATTAATCATCAGAGAGATGCAGATCAAAACCACAATGAGATACCATCTCACACCTCAGAGACTGGCCCACATTCAAAAGAACAAAAGCAACCAATGCTGGCGTGGATGTGGCGAGAAAGGGACACTCCTTCACTCTTGGTGGGACTGTCCACTGGTTCAGCCCTTCTGGACAACAGTATGGACGATTCTCAAAAAATTAGAAATTGAGCTCCCATTTGACCCAGCAATACCACTCCTGGGAATATATCCCAGAGAAGCAAAAATGTATAGTCGAAGTGACATCTGCACTTGTTTGTTCATTGCAGCACTCTTTACAATAGCCAGAAACTGGAAGAAACCTGAATGCCCAAGAACAGATGACTGGTTAAAGAAACTTTGGTACATCTACACAATGGAGTACTATGTAGCTCTTAGAAAAGATGAAGTCATGAAATTTACATACAAGTGGTACAATATGGAAAGTATCATGCTAAGTGAAATGAGTCAGAAAGAGAGGGATAGACATAGAAAGATTGCATTCATCTGGGGGATATAAAGTAACAAAGTATGAGATTAATACCCAAGAATAGCTGAGATCAGCACCAGGAGGATTACTCCATAACTTAGAGGCCAGCCGGGTATCCTAGAGGAAAGGGCAGTTCAGATAGAGAAGGGAGCACCAAATAAAGGATGTTTGGAGGATCCTCCCAGGAGGGGAGATGCATGTCGAAAGTAGACTATGGACTGAACATGTTTGCCACTCAATGCCTCTTTTGCAGACCACAACACCCAAAAGGAGAGAGAGAACACAGCGGATTGTCCTGCCACAGAGACAGGGGGGATGGGGGGATAGGGGTGGGAGGGATATTATCCTTGGTGGTGAAAAACGGGCACTGGTGGAGGGATGGGTATCTGATCATTGTATAATTGAAACCCAAGCACAAAAAAAATTGTAAATCTACAACTGTAAAAAAATAAATAAAAAAAAATTAAAAAAAAAATAGTAAAGTCAGAGGATACATAGTTAACATTAAAAATAAATTGATCTTTTTATGCAAGTGGTAAATTCAAGAAAGGATATGTTAATAAATCAGTCCCATGACAAATGTATCAAAAAGGTAAAATAGCTTAATTATACTTAAGAAAGGAGATAATACTTATATGCAGAAAAGTGTAAGGCACCTTTAAATAGAAGGCACACACAAAAAAGGAAGTATCCCCATATTCACTGACTGGAGAATTAATATTGTTAAATACCTTGTTACTGGAAAAGTTTATAGACTCAATGCAATCCGTATTAAAATTTCAGTGATATTTTTCAAGCAAATAGAAAAAAACAATTCTAGAATTTGCATGGAAACACAAAGACCACAAAAAACGGAAGCATCAGTGAGGAAAAAATAAAAATAAAGGGAAAATTGAGGGTATCAAGCTCGTTGATTTCAAGCTAAACTACAAAGCAATGGCATTAATACCACTGATACATTAATACCAGTACAAAAACAGATAAACTTATCAATAGAACTGAAATCCAAGAAATAGGTGGTGGAGAGATAATGCAACAGATAGAAAACTTGCCTTATACATGGCCAACCCGGGTTCAATTCCCAGCCCCAATCCCACTAGGAGTAATCCCTGAGCATAAAGCCAAGAGTTAGCCCTGAGCACTGCTGGGTGTGACCCCAAATTTAAAATAAATATATAAATCTCAGAAATAAAAAATATATGAATATTTACCTTATGGCAAAGGAGACAAGACCAAACAATGAAGAAATAAAATCCTTCAACACATGGTGGTAGGAAAACCCAACAGGCATAGGCACAAATGGAGAGTAGGCTAAGCCACAGTACAGCAGCTACATATAGTCAACCTAGGTTCCATTACTGGTACCTCATATGACTCCCTGAGCACTGCCAGGAGTGACCCCTGAGCATCGATCCACAAATTAGCTCTGAGCACTTCTGGGTGTGGCCCCAAAGCAAAACAGAACAAAATACTTAATTTAATTCATTATTTAATTCCAAACACAAAAATTTAAATGGACTAAACTTGGATATAAGACTTGTAACCTTGTAATACAAAGGAAACAAAAGAAAAATAAACAAATGACCAATACGCGATGATATCACTCATCTGTGATATGTAGAGAAACAAACAAGGGACTAGACAGCAATGAAACACGACAAACACTTGGCTGGGCCATGGATTAAAAAATAGATTACCAAAGTGGGGAAGCAGGAGATTAAGTGGTGAATCAAAGTGACATAAAAACATTGATTGAGTGTATTTGGCACTTTGGTGGTGGTTAGGTATATCAAGACCATAAAATATAAACACGATCATAAACATGGTACCTTAACTACAACAATAAAAATGGTAAAAATGAAAAGGAAAATAAACAAATCAGACTATATCGAATTATAAAGCTTTTACACAATGGGGAAAAAAGCTAAAACAAAAACTAAAAGGCAATATACTAATTGGGAGAAGATATTTGCACATAGTATATCTGACAAACTGCTGATATCCAAAACATATAAAGTACTTAAAAAAATGAACACCATAAAAGCAAGAAAGCCAATTTCTTTTTAAAAATCTAAAGACCTGAATAGATGCTCTTACAATAAACATATACAGATGGTCCACAAGCACATGGGAAAAATTATTCAACTTTATATACAATAAGGGAACTTAAACCAACGGGCTGGAGCGATAGCACAGCGGGTAGGGCGTTCGCCTTACAAGCGGCCAACATGGCCGACCCGAGTTCGATTCCTCCGCCCCTCTCGGAGAGCCCGGCAAGCTACTGAGAGTATTCGATATGCCAGACACAGTAACAACAAAGTCTCCAATGGAGACGTTACTGGGCCCGCTCGAGCAAATCGACGATCAACGGGAGGGCCTTTACCTTTTACCTTTTAAAAGCAAACCAAAATCACAATGAGTCGCCCCTCATACCTGTGGGATAACTTAGATCCACAAAACTGGAAATAAATATTAACAAGGTTATTGAGAAAAAGGCACTTTTATACACTATTGGTGGGCATGTAAATGGGTGTAACATTATGGAAAACGGAGTGCACATTCCTTTTACAAAACTCAAAATAAAAATGCCATAGGATCCAGCATACCATCCCGAGGCATTCACCCCAAAGATACAAAAACATTAATTTCAAAGAATGTATGTAACCCCTGTTTGTAGCAACATTATTCACAATAGTTAAAATATGAAATCAACCCAAATGCCTACCCGCAGATGACTGAAAATAGAAGATATGGCCTCTAAACTTGATGGAGACAACTTAGCTAATTAAAAAAGATGAAATTATGACTTCTGGTAATTGAATGAGGAAATGAGAGACAACTGTTGGATGATTTACCTCATTGAGAGAACATAAATAAGTGAAGCAAACAAAGTGACAAAACACAACAAAAATAACTCTCATATTCTGTATGATATATAGGAAAATAAAGGAGCCACCAAAAAAGGCAGGTTGGGGGGGAGGGAGGAATAGCAGGAAAGGGTAACAGTGTTATGTAGGTAGAATGAGAGCACTAGACTTTTAGTGGGTGGGCAGGGAGAGATACACACAGAGGTGCAAAACCATACTCATGAAATGCAACAATATTCTAAACAAACAAATTAATAAAATTTGATTTAAATTAAAATTAGGTGAATAAAAATAAAATCAACACGTCAGTTACCCAGAAACCCTATTTCTGGAAATGTCTTAGAATCATAAATATGTAACAGAATGTATAAAAGGAAGTTTTCTTTGTGATGATAAAAATTGAAATCAAATATCCATTATTAAGAGAACAATTGAACAAATTGTGGTGCAAATACATTATTGAATACTAAGCAGTGATCAGGAAGAAAGATATAGAACTACTCCAGTTATTTTGGAACTCTTTATTTGTTTAAGGTCCACATCTGATGATATTTAGGGTTGACTCCTGGACCAGTGCTCAGAGGTCATTCCTAGTGGTACTTATGTGATACCAGAGACCAAATGAAGGTTGGCCACATTGAAGGCCTAATCCCCTGTACTATGTCTCCAACTTTGATCTGGAACTTTTTATTAAAAAGTACAATACAAATATAGATGTGACTGGAGGGAATGACATAATAGAGAAATGAGTTTGCAGAAATATGTTCCACTGAGACAAGGACTCCCAGGGCCAGATACTGGGTGAAAAGCTCCACAAATTATATAATAAAAATAATAATGACAGCAAAGCTTAAACCTGACAAAAATGTATACCGATTCTAATTCATGCTAGACAAATTTGACTTTCCTCACTTATCTTCCCATCTGCTCCTGGTGTCTTCTTCACTTTGTTTAGATTTTTCTAAAAGCAAGATCCTATTGCAGAAAGACCAATAGTTAAGATATGAGGAACAACTGGTGCTTGCTGCTAAGTGATCAGTGTGCTGAGATCTTGAAATAAATTTAGACCAAATCAGACATATGTGCTCTAGAAGAAACTGTTTCTTCAAATATGCGACACTGTTCTATTGGTAATTTGATTGTGGTGACAGGTCAGTTGGGCTATAATTGGTTTTAATTAGCTTTCCCAGAGCTGTAATATTCTTTATCTACATGCAAACTGTCAAAAAAAAGAAAAAAAGAAAAAAAGCAGGGACAAGAAAGGGGGAGGGAAGAGGAGAGAGGGAAAGAGTTTGTTTCATTTTATACCTTTTTCAAAATGCCACATAAATTGTTTTCAACCTGCTTACAGGCAAGTGCCCCCCTTTTCCTGTAAATGAGTAGAAGGATGTCACTACAGCAGCTAGAAGAAAGAAATAGCGGTTTCCTTCAGCAACAGACGATAAGCTCAATTCTGCCTTCGGAACAGCAATGTTTGGTTTCCAGAGCCGAGGACAAAAGAAAAATCTACATCCTCCCTTCTTTCCTTCTGGTAAAATATTACTTGGAAAAAATTCCAGAAACTGAGCAAAGTTCACACAAAAGAAACAAATATATCTAAAGATGTAAATGCTTTAGACTGTCTATATAAATGTCATGAATTTCCCAAAACAGGAATAGTAGGACAATTGCTTACTGACTAAAAAAAAGTGTACATATACATTTATAATATATATGTATACCCTAGACAATATATATTATACCCTTGATAATATAGAGAGAGTATAAATATACCCCAGACAATATATATAATATATGTATACCCTAGGCAATATTACTCTTTAATTATAAGATGCTTCAGACAGAGTCATTTCAGGAATGCCTATCTCTGAAAGGACATTTTCATGTTCAGTAAAGTCTGAGTCAGAATTTGCCTTGGAAGCCTCTAAAGTTCTCTTGGTCACTGAGATTTCAGGTCGTTGTTTTCAATGATAAGAAAAATCAATCAAGATCATTCCCAAAACCAGCCCACTCCAGGCTGCACTGCTGTTTCTTCTTCTCAAATATAATTACTCAGTATCTAATCAGTTCATTCAGCCAATCTCCATGTGGCAAGTGAAGACAGACTCATGGAGACTCTAGTTCTTCTTTTGCCTTGACTTATGGTAAAGGCCAACAACTAGTGTGGATGAAGGGACTTGACAGCCATCACTGTTTTCTCACACTTGCCACCTGTCCTGAAAACCTCTTTTATGAGACTGATATACTCAGATCTCATTATCTAACTGTTGTCCTTCAGAGACAAAAAAAATCAGGGCATTGTTGTGTAGATATTGAACATTTCTACTGAAGATTCTCCATGGAGGAGAAACAAAGTATACTGATTTTTTATGTGGAATAAAATATGGTGCTTTCTCTTCAACATTTATTTCAAAACTTCCACACAAATCTATTCCGTACAAAGCTTCACAATCCCCTGACACGTTCACTTCCAAAGATTCCAGTTTATCCCTCGGGATAATACTGAGTAAGACTAATCCTTTGTAAAATGTTATTCTTCCTCCATAGGCCCACAAATACACACAAGAACTCTTCCCAGTGAGCTCCATGAATTCCTTGAAACAATCCTCTTTTTCGAAGGCTGATAATTGCTTTACCATCCCAAGACTCTCCTGTAAATATTCTCAAGATTACCCAAGTTTACTGACCATCTGTGGGATCCAAACCTAAATATATTGCACAAAAAACAGACTAGTCTATTAAGGTAGAGTAGAATCATCTTGTTGTTCATTCCAAAAGTTTTATCTCCAGGAGCCAGAATAATAGCACAGTAAGTAGGTTATTTGCTCTGACATTGCTAGATGTAGCCAAAAAAACAAACAAATATAAAGAACAGAAAGAACCAAAACATCCCACATATTATATCTCAAATACAACTACCAAAAATAGTGAGAGATCGGATAAACCATGTAAGTTTTGTGTTCAGTTAAAATTTTATTGTATGTTTTATGTGTAATAGAGAGTCACAGATCTTCCGTGCTCTATTTTATAGATAAATTTGGGAATTTATATGCAGGACTATGTACTTATCCTGATTCTACTTATCCTTCTCAGACATGACACATTCCCTGAATTTCACATTTCCAAACCATATCCACAAATAAGAATCCCTTCTACTAACTACTATTTAGGTTGGCTCGGCTACTTGCCAACATTCTGGCTAAATGATTTTTCTTCTTTCATGTTCCTCATCTCCACAGAGACTATCACCACCTCTCTTCAGTTCTCTAAGTGAAGAATCTAGGAGGGCTAGAGAGAAAATAAATGACTCAAGGTGCTCCTCTTGCACATAACTAATCTTGGGGCACCACATATTGTTCTTCCCAATCAATGCCAGGACTGATCTTGAAGTGCAGAGCCAAGAGAAAACCTTGAGTGTATCCAGGTGTGTCTCCTTACCCAAAGGGGGAAAATGTCTATGAAACCTATCCCCACTGGCTGACGACAAGCCTCATCCATGAGTGAATCTGTTGAAAAAATTCAGGAATACAGGTTTTATGACCAAATTCCCACAGAGTGTGGGATGGGCGATCTCCCCTCATCTCCCTGTTCTTCTGGGAGACTGGCAGTCATGCCAATGAACTGCTTCTGGCACCATACAAGCTAATTAACTGGCCATAATCCAGAGATTCACTAATAAATCTCAGAAGAGATCAATAGGTTCAGAGATGCCTCCTGACCCCAAAGTCACCATCCAGTTAAAAATTTAACTCCAGCTGTATCACCCCATTCAAATTTTTACAATTCCTGGAATGACATCTCATACTCTACACCATTTATGTACTATGAGTAGCACACCACATTGGATGGGATGTAAAGTAGAAAGCACCCAATCTCAATTAAAAATATTATCACACAAGGTGCTGTGACAACATGTTAGTAATCTCTTATACAAGGGTTTAATGGCTCCAGGGTGAGATATAACAACCTTTACACACTTTCCCCCAAGAAACCTTTTTTGGATCATTTTTAGCATATTATTCATAATAAGCAATACAAAATAAATTATTTAGGGTCTGCTATTGGGGCAGGCTTGGGTGATGGTTGCGAAAATTGGAAATAATGGTGGTGGGATTGGTGTTGGTATACTGAATGTAATAATCTGTTTGTGATTGGGTTTCAGTCATACAATGTTCCAACAGCAATTCTTTCACCACTGTACATTTCCCAGCACCGATGCCCCTACTTTCCCTCCTCCTGTCACTAGCCCCCTGTAGCTGCCTCTATGGCAGTTACTTCTCTCTCTCTCTCTCTCTCTCTCTCTCTCTCTCTCTCTCTCTCTCTCTCTCTCTCTCTCTCTCTCTCCATGCGTTCTTCTTCCCTCCTTCATCTGAGGTATTATTGTTTGCAATACAGATACTGAAAGGTTATCATATAGATATACCTTTACCTACTTTCAACACTCAGTTCTTGTCCAGTGTGATAATTTTCAACTATTATTATCATACTTGTCCTATCTCTATCTTACCTACCACAGCTGTGATAGTTTCCAACCACTGACCAGACCTCCTGGCCCCTTTTTTCCCTGGTCTTGGATATTAGAGAGTTTATTTTAAACCTACATGAAATGAAAGTTAAGAAATAGAGATAAGAAGATGCTAAGCTAAAGGAACATGATGTGAAAAGCTTCTCAAATGAGAAGATATAAGAATAGGCCAAATGGTACAGAAACTTGCTGCCACGTTAAGACCTTTGGCTCCAACTCTAGTAGCAATGAGAAACTACCACAGATCATCAGGCACTGGGAGTGATGTAATCAGATTCATATCAATTTTTAGAAGCTCATTCTGGCGTGCATTCTTGACATGAGATGTGTAATTCCTTTATTTTACTTTGTGGTTTAGTCTACCTTGAAGATCTGCCCGCATCTCAATTTGAGATATATACTCTCAGTTTTTTCCCTCAGGAAAAGTTCATGTTCTCTGTTAAATCTCTTTCTCCCTTCCTCTATCTCTCTCTCCCACTCTCTATCCCTCTCTACCCCTCTCTCCCCCTTTCTCTCCCTTTATTCATCTCTTTCTCCCTCTCCCCCCCACTTTCTCTCTTACTATCTCCACTAAAAGTCATTCTGACTGGATTGATTAAAATCTACCATTTTAAAGAACAGACTGGATCTTTAAAAGGTAGAATTTGAAGGAAATTCATTTACATTAATAAAAATACACTTTCTTCACTCTGGATATCTTGTGTGTCCTGTTGCATTATTATCCTATCACCACTTGGAAATCAAATAAAATGTTCTTCTGTTCATCATTGCAATGTATTTAACAAATCCTTTCTCAGTAATTTCTATCATTCTGTGAGACAGACAACAGTAAGTGTTTTAGGCTAATGAAAAGACCCAGACTCAATATTATCTGGTTCAAGTTGTCTCACCCATGTGGCAGCAGAGTTAGAACCAGAGCTAAGGCTCCAGACTCCCAGTCCAGCTTTGATTGAGCTTGTTTCCCACTAAAGACTAACCTGTTAACCAGCCATGTCTTTTTATTATCTTTTAAATTAACCGGGTTTTTCTTTTCCATATCCCAGGCATAGATGCAGGGTAAAGGCATTAGGAAGTTTATCCACTCATATCATCAGTCAACACTGCCTTCATTACAACACTTCAGAACCTTCCTAAACTACCTGGGTCAATTTAGACACTCACTGGTCAAGAGAAGAAAATATATTCCTCAAAGTTATGGCATTTGAAGTCAAGAGAATGGGGACTGCTCACTTGATGCTTGTGAATTAGACGGTTTTGAAAAAACGCAAAACAAACAAATAAAATTCTTCAAAGTGCTTTATGCCTTGCCTTCCTCCCTCCCCCCCCCCCCACCAGCAGGCTCTGTGATCCTCTCTGCTCAGCACAACAGACCATTAACCATGTTGGGTCTAATGTAATGACTCATGGAATATGTTCTTTCTTCCCCATCACATTAATCACCAGCTTCTGTAATATCCTGTTTGCTAAGACCAAGGAACAATGTAAAACCTCGTGACAGGACTCATAGTATAAAGGGAATTTGTTTCCTGTCCTCTTAGCACCAAAAAATAAACAGCACTGTAGCGCTGTCCTCCCATTGTTCATCAATTTGCCTGAGCAGGCACCAGTAACGTCTCCACTGTGAGACTTGTTGTTACTGTGTTTAGTATATCGAAAGTGCCATGGGGAGCTTGCCAGGCTCTGCCGTGCAGGTGGGATACTCTTGGTAGCTTGCCAGGCTTTCTGAGAGGGGTGAAGAAATTGAACCCGAGTCGGCCACGTGCAAGGCTAACGCTTACCTGCTGTGCTATAGCTCCAGCTGAAAGTGAAACAAGCTAATAGACATTTTAAAGAAAACAATATGAAATACTTGCGCTTGTCCACACAGGATGGGACCCGGAAAGTACCAGGAAAAGATTGGGGCCCCAAAGATACTAAAGCAGAGGTGGCTGGGAGATAGCATACTGAGTAGGGTGCTTGCCTTAAAAATGCAGCTGAACTGCATTTGATCTCCAATACCCCATATGGTCCACAATCTGGCCAAGAGTGAAGCCGGAGTGCAGAGCCAGGAGTAATCCTTGAGTACCAGTGGGTGTGCACCCTCCCCCCCACACACATAAATAATATAGCAGATAAGAAGCTTGCCTTGCATATTGCAGATCCGACTTCAATCCTCAGCACCTGATATGATAACCCAAGTTCTGCAATCCTTGATTGCACTTTTCAGTAAGTTCCAAATGCTGCTGGGTATGACGCCACAAACAGAAAAATATTGGGGGGAGGAGCTAAAGAAGGGGAGAGGGGCTGATCTATTGCTGTATAGGTAGAGAAATCAAGAAAGATTCTTCAAAGATTCCAAGGTGTTTGCTCCATCTTAAAAACAAAAAGAAATTTCTTCCTGGCCGCATCACAGAGGCACATCCCGTCTGCTTTGGGCAACGCAGTGATTCTCCCACTCTGCATCCCTTGTGTCTGCTGACCCTGGCTAACAGGTGGTTCTACCTCCCTCTGCTCCAGATCCTGAGCTGACACAGAGAATAACATAATAGGTACAAAAGTGTCTCCTGCATCCAGAGAGTCTGAGAGCGGTCGGGATCCCAGCACAAAAACCCAGAGCCTTGGAGATGAGAGCTGGATTCCAGGACTGCCCGGTGACATGTTGCCCCCACAAGATATTCCCTGAGCTGCTGTTAGGAGCAAGGGCACATTATAGGCTCTGGGCAAAGGAGGTCGCTGCTATTGTAGAGATTTATTAGGACAGGGCAAAGAAAAACACATAAACAAAGCAATGCATTCAGTCATTCAGGTGTTAAGTGATATAAAGGAAATAAAGCAAATGGTAATCGCATAACAGACTCAGGCAGTAGCAATTAAGTGAAGGCAATGGCTGCTTTAGTCAGTGTGGTCCAGGAGGAGTTGTGAAGTGCCCTTTGGGAATGAGACTTCACAGGCTCAAAGCTATGCAAAGTCTTAGAAAGAGCACCACTTTGGGTGATGGTACAGAATTCCAAGTTTCTGGGGTGAAAGCAAGCCTTGGTGCCTCTGAGGGCTGGAAAGAGACTCCCTCGGCCATAACCTGCAGAAACAAAGCTTAACACTGAAACTCCATACATAATGCCCCAAGCTCTTACTGTCTCTTGCTCAAAAGCAGAATGTATTCAACAACAATATGTATCATCCATTAAGCATCTGCTTATTTCTAAGGATAATGATTTCAAACATGGTACTCACATTGCCCTCACTGAACTGTCAGAACTTTAAAAATTAAATCTGCTATAGACATTTCATATGTAAGAACACTTTTTCCCAAAGCAGTGGAGAAATGAGTCACACAACTAGAGAGGGAATAGCTTAAGATTTCAAGGACACCCAAAGCTCACATCTGTCTACCTGCTTTATTTCTACTCGAATGTGGTATCTATATGTTGAATTAAATTATGAAAGCACACTCCTAGTTGGTGAACGATGGAGAAAAATTGCCTCTGAATATTTCCTCCTTCCACTTGATACCAGGAGAAAAAGTATGAGATTAAAGACTCAAACCATTTTGACAATTTCTGCTTTCAAAATATAGTCACTCTAAAACTGCTCACAATAGATTTCTAAGACACCAATGGAGGATAAAAATAGCAAAATGGCAAAGCAACATGGTTGATTTTTTTCAGTAGCCCTCTATTCTGTTTCATTTTTTTCCTTAGGAAATTGATGTCAAATATACTTGCTTTTATAATGCTGAGTAAATAGATTTATTAAAAAAACAATAAAACATTATGATAAGAGTTAGGGAGGGCTGGGAGAGAAACAGGGGACATTGGTGAGGAAGGTACACAGGTACTGTTGGAACACTATATGCCTGAAAAGATTGTATTTGAACAACTTTGCAAATCACATTGTTTTAATAAAAATAAATTTTTAAAAAATAAAAACTAAAGGCTTGTAATGGAGCTCCTCATTTTTCTACTGCAACATTTTTTTTAAAAAATTATAAAGAACACATGGATCTAAAGAAAATCTAAGGCAGGTGTTAGTCACAGGAAGTTCAACAGGAGAACTCAATCACACCATGCTCATGGCTGCTCTCCACGAGCTCAGGTTGAGCCTCTCCCATGAGCGAGTTCACAGAAAACCCAGGTATGCGATTTGTGATTGAAAACTCCAGTTCAATGGAACCAGTAATGGGTGACTTTGCCCCATGTCCCCCTGTTTCTGGCAATTTGTCAATCATGCCCACAAACTACCTCTGGCTGGCGCCAGATAATCTCGTCAACAGCCATGATCCAGAGACTCAATAAATCTCTAGGAAGAGAGCACAGAAGGATATGCCATAGCCATGCAGCCAGACTCCGGGTCAGGCTGTTTCATTCAGGGCAACCAGAGGGAGGCAGGTGAGTCCCCTCCCTGCCCCAACAGACCCAGCTCTGGCAGCCAAAAAGCTCCAGAACTCAACCACTGCCATGCTCATGGTTGCACTACCCACACTCAGGTCGAGCCTCACCCATGAGTGAACCTACTCCTGGGCCACGTGGCTGCTATATCTCATTCTTTACACCACCAATAGTCCATGAGTAGCGTGCCACATTTGATGGAGTTTAAAGTAGAAGGCAGCCAATCCTGGGGGAAATGTGTTTATAGAGATATATAGATATAAGCACACAAAACTTAACCTTTAACAATATATTACTATTCTCTTATAGAAGGACTTAATGGCTCCTGGGAGAAACACAACAATCTTCACATTCTTTCCTCAAAAAAAAAACCTTTATTTTTTTGGATTATTTTTAGAGGGGGAGCGATAGCACAGCGGTAGGGTGTTCGCCTTACAAGCGGCCCACATGGCTGACCCGAGTTCGATTCCTCCGCCCCTCTCGGAGAGCCCGGCAAGCTACCGAGAGTATCTCGCCCGCACGGCAGAGCCTGGCAAGCTCCCCGTGACGTATTCGATATGCCAGACACAGTAACAACAAAGTCTCCAATGGGCCCGCTCGAGCAAATCGACGATCAACGGGAGGGCCTTTTTTTTTTTATTTTTAGAGGATTATTTATAACAAATAGTACAAAATAAATCATTTCAGTTTGGCTTTGGGGACAAGGGCTGGGGTTCGGGATGGAAACATCCAAAATATAATGGTGAGAAGGTGTAATGGTGGTGGGATTGGTATTTCAATATTAAATGCAATCAAATACTGTGAACTACTTTATAAAAATAAAATTTTTTTAAAAAGGAAGGTCAACAGAAATAAAAAATCAGTTAAGTTTGGACAATGCTGCACCTATTTGGATTACTTACAATGATCCTTAGGTTATTAATGACTATGAGAAATTCAGAAATAAAGAAATATCACTTTGCTAAATCTTAACAACATGACTCAAGTGTGTTATATTCCAGAACTCCTTTTTCTTTAGACCACGTAGGTACATTCCCTGGACCAACATTCCTGAGAATCTTCACAGGAAAATGGTGGTCAGTGGTTATATGGACAAATAATCTTTCTTGTAGCTCACTCTGGTGGATTATAAAGTAAGTAGACTTGAAAAGTGCTTGTGTTCAAGACATACCCTCTTGATGCCCTTTGATCCTTTACCATCATCATGTGACAAGCTAGATTCAGCTGAAAAATGTGAGGGAAAGTGGAGCCGAAACAGATCATCTATCTGAAGTTCTCCTTCCTGTCAAATAAATTATTTATTTATTTTTAAAACACTGTGATTTACAGAGTTCTTCATAATTGGGCTTCAGACAGACAATGTTCCAACACCAATCCCGTCACCAGTGTCAACTTCCTCCACCAGTGCCATCAGTTTCCTCCCACCCCCATCTCTAGTACAGGCATTTTTTGAAACACTTTAAAGCACTGTAGTTTACAATACTGTTACTGAGAGCAAGCCCAAATCGGTTTGTTAACTGACCAGAAACACAAGTGAGAACCACGGAAACCAGCAAAGGAATAACTCAGCTGAGTCCAGCCCAAATTGCCAACTCATGAAATGGTGAAGGACTGTCATTTGAAATGCAAATTATTAGAGGGATTTATTATAAAGTTAAGCGCTAACTGGATAGCTTCGGCAGGGAGCTATGGGGATGAAAAACTTAAAGACAATTAAGAGTTCTTGGCTCCTATGTGGAATGCTCTTTTAAGTACCAATATTAGTATTTTATCTACTATAATGTTTTAAAAATGGAACTCAAAGCTTCTAATCACAAATCCCTTTCCAGTAGAGGAAAATGCATCTGAATATTCGATGCATAATTAGTAGAAACGTTTAAAATTATTCTGGAAGCTCAAAAAGGTATTTACCTTGATCACACTCTCATCCGTTCATGGCCTAATATACTTCCCTTTGTCAAAACAAACATGGTTTCCAATTATCATAAACCAAGTAGGTGCATTACAATTTTTAAGAGGCTTCTAACCCTCAAAGATTATTTTGATCCAGGGAACCTTAAAATTAATAAACTGTGAAAGGTGCATCTTCAGTCCTTGTTGGATGAAAATGAACATTAATACCCTGCTGATGAGTCATTAACACATCTCAACAGTAAGAAATAAAACAACACTGTTGCTCTCACCAGAGAGGTTCAGTTAATTAAGCTGACAGCAAGGTCAGAATTCTGGAACTTGGGTTTATGGGGAACAGCAAACCTTATAAGTTTATTAAATAATATTTCCATCAGCTGTAGGAAAAAAATTTAATGACAAGCAAAAGAGCAAAGTGGGAGTTACCAAGGAAGTGGAAAGAAATATCAGCTCAGGAAGTCATCCCAGAAATGTCTTTCCTCCCTGTACACACTGTGAAAACATAATTCCCAACTCATTAGGGAAGCTAAGGTATGAGTGGAGAGAAATACTAATTATGCATTAGCTCAGTTAGCTAAATTCAGATGGGGTAGTATCACATGGACTCATAGAATAAGCCATCAAATTTTAAATTCCAGGGGCACTACTGTAAATGGCTTTTAAAGAAGCAAGCCAGTTCTCTTTCTCCAAAAACCACAAAGTGAAGCTGGGAATTATACAGATGAACAGAATGACAAAATTCATTTAGTGAAGTTGGTCACCAGGAAGTAAAATCTGCAGAAACTAAGGGTAAAGCTTCTGCGCTCTCAAAGCAAAGGCCAGGAATATCTTCATTATTATAATATAAAAATAATCATAGAGTATACTATATATTAATATAATCTAATATATAGAGTATATTAGAGGGTAAGTTAAGTGAAAACTGGGAATTAAATTTAAAAATTAATTTGAAAAGACAAAAAATTAACCATTAAATATTTGTAAGTATTTGTACCACTCTCTTGTTACAAATTACTTTATCCATTCTACTACCGATGTGCAGGTGGGTCAATTTCATTTTTTAATATTATGAACACTGCTGCTATAAACTACCTCAGATATGGCTCCTGGACACAGGTGTAAGAGTTATTTGGGAATGGGGCTGGAGCAATAGCACAGCGGGTAGGGCGTTTGCCTTGCACCTGGCCGACCCAGGTTCAATTCCCAGCATCCCACCACCAGGAGTAACTCCTGAGTGCAGAACCAGGAGTAGCCCCTGTGCATTGCCGGGTGTGATCCCCCCAAATAAAAGAGTTATTTGGGGCTGTGGTTCTCATTAAAAATCACCTAAAGTATTTTTGCTGGCTCCAACACATACAAATTAAGTAACTGGTTGAATGACAGGGGACAGAAATTTCAGTCGTGGAGGTCAAGGTTTTTTTTTTCCAAACTGTATCTTGCTTCCCTTTACTTTCCTGTTGAGGACCCATTGGGGGTTCATATATTCCACTGAATAATTATGTCTATGTTATGTCTTAATATAGAATAGTTTTCTGCATTTTCTTTTCTCATGACAGTAACTTTTAAAGGGATGTCTTTATAGAGTGTCCTAAAGGAAGCATAAAGAGTGTCCCACGTACGAAGAATTTTGAATTTCTTCTAGAGACGTTGATTTTATCTTCTATCCAACTTTTTATGAACTGAAAATTAAGTATGGAAACTCGGTTAGATCCATGTGACTCAATCTAGTGGGAACTTCTCCTAGAATGCTAAAATCCTATTCCACTATGAGACCTTTGATGTCAGGGTTCTCTCTCTCTAAGTGGTACTAAGTTTGGTTACCAGGTTGAGACAGGAATTGCACTATCTCCTTAAGGTATAGTTTTCTTAGCCAAAATTAAGACTTCAGCAATATTAAGCACCTTTGAACAGGAATGACTCTCAAATTGATTTCTCAAGCTGTTCTCTGATGCCATGGACAAAGTTTCAGATTTTTCAGTTCTTTAAACATGACTTCAAAAAAAAAAGAAAGAAATGAAAGAAATCCATGAACATACACAATAATAGTCCCAGAGCAATTCTTCCTCATTCCAGGCTCAAAATATCGATTATGACATTTTTAACACTCTGTTTTGCACCAACTATACTCTATTTAATTTATTCCTCAAAGTGATATGATGTTAATGCCCAAAAGTAGGGAGAGGGTATGGGGAAAATTGTATGTATGCCATAGAGGCAGGGGGAGATTTGGAATGGTGTGGGGGAGATACTGGGGATATTGGTGGTGAAAAATGTGCACTGGTGGAGGAACGGGTGTTCAATCATTGTATGACTGAAGCTCAAATATGGGAGCTTTGTAACTGTATCTCATGGTGATTCGATTTAAAAAAGTGATATGATGTTATCATCATTATACATATGAATTTCAATGGGGGAAACTAATAATCAAGTCACAAGTTCACAATGTAAAGGTAACATTTTCCTAACTCAAATTCAATTTTACATGATTTAAAAGTGTCTTTTTTTGTGGCCCAAATACTGGTTTTCCCTAATAATCAATAGCTTTTTTCCCTGTGTGGCCTAAAACCCTAAATGAAAAAGATCAATCTTCCATTTCCACTTGGTTCAGATCTTTCTCTGACCCTTTCTGAAACTATTCTCATTCAGGATTAAGCCATTTTGAGTCTCTTTCAGTGAACTGAATATTCTGCAGAAGATTAAGCACTGTTGCACTATCCTCCTATTATTCATTGATTTGCTTGACTGGGCACCAGTAATGTCTTCATTTTGAGACTTGTTGTTAGCAGAATATTAAATATTTCTTAAATGAGCTACTTGCAACCCACAAAGATTAGGTAAATAACTGAATGCTTGAGTAAATTAATGGCAATAACACTTAAAAAGCAATGGAGGGAGGGGTTTGTGTTGAACAATATGGCTTTTAGCAAAACTCAGTTGTTGAGGGTACTATGAATTTTTACACATATACACACACAAAACAAAAAGAGCAACGTGGAGCAACCCTAAATAGAGTAATGTTTTTAAAATCACCTTTGAGTGTTAATCTGTTAAACACCACAATAATCAAGACAAACATTAGTAGGGCAATTTCATATCAAGGGTCCTAGCTACTCTTATTAGCAGTCTGGCTCTTGTGTTTTCTACCTGAAAAATGGCAATTCATCTAGAACTTAACTCTTGCATGGTTCTATGGATGATTAGAAATGATAGAGTAAGGCCCTGAGCACAGAAATGATGCCATACAAAAAAATTAACCTCTAAAACTTAGTTTCAAAATAGTGAAAATAGAAGAAAATATAATACTCAATCTATTATAGTTCAAACCCCAGCCTTGTCAGTGGAATGAACTCTCTGACAAAATTCTTAACCTGTAATTAAAAATTACAAAGAGTTCCTCTATCATGTAATTTTGCCTATGCAAAGCACTTGGGTAGACACCTTTGATAAATTCCCTGAAAGGCTAGATAACAGTTTTTAATTATTTCCTTCCATTTCCCCCACTGCTGCTTAAGTTGATCCTTTACTTTTTCATTATCATTTTGTATTCTCCAAATTTATATATTCTCTTCCTTTTTAACTTCACTTTCATCTTTAACAATAACTTGATTTAGTCTTACTTGATCATTACGTCTGTTCGACTAACTTCTCACTTAAAATTCACAAGTTGAGGAAGTCTGAATTATTCTTATCACTTATTTCTGAAAAACTCCTATGTAAGAAAGTTGAAATGAATGATCTAAGGTTGCTCTACTAGTGAATATAACACATGGCCAAGGATCTAAATTTATTATTCCCTGAGTTCAATCATTTCCTAATAGTGTGCCTCTTCAGAATGTTCCAGATTCTCATTTTCCTAAAATGAAGTTCCTAGTCTGTCTCTCAGAATGAAATGCGTCAGTGGTTTCCTATAGGTTAGGCAGAGTATAGTTCATTCAGAAAATAATATTAAAGTATTATAAAACCTCAAAGTGTGCTCGCTTCGGCAGTACATATACTAAAATTGGAACGATACAGAGAAGATTAGCATGGGCCCTGTGCAAGGATGACACGCAAATTCGTGAAGCATTCCATGTTTTTATGAAACAAATCTAGAAGCCTCAGTAGGTACTATCAACCTAAGGGACCTCTCTGACAAAGAATTCAGATATGAGGTCATGAAGATGTTCAATCAACTTAATGAAACAGTCAGACAGATATCCAGTAAATTGAAAGAGGACGTGAAAGAAACAATGGATCGCACAATCAACAAAATATAGGAAGAAATGAAAGCAGAAATTGGAAAGCTACGCACAGAAATGGCACGAATCAAAGATTCCATTGATGAAATGAAAAACTCAGTCTGTGCCCTCAAAAATAGAATGACCACAGCTGAGGAAAGAATCAGTGAGCTGGAAGCTCAGCTGCACGAAGCCAACATGCAACAACAAACCGTGGAAAAAGACCTCAAAATAGCTCTACAGAGAATCAGAGTCCAAGGAGACAATTCCAAAAGAAACAACATTAGAATCATTGGACTACCACAAGCTCAGGGAAACAATCCCAGTGAAAAAGCCGTGGTTAAAGAAATCATCACGGAAAAATTCCCAGAGCTCGACAATGCAGCTGTTCAGATTAAAGAAGCTCGAAGGGTGCCAGCTAAAAGAGACCCTAACAAGAAAACTCCAAGACATATCATAGTTAGAATGATCTATACTGCCGATAGAGACACAATACTGCAAGCAGCAAGGGCAAAGAAGGAAATCACGTACAAAGGAGCACCCCTTAGATTCACAGAAGACCTATCAGAGGAAACCCTCCAAGCCCGGAGGCAGTGGCGAGATATAGTGAAAAAAACTTACTGAAATGAATGCTTCACCAAGAATACTCTATACGGCTAAACTCTCATTCAAAATCGAAGGAACGGTACACTATTTTCTAGATAAACAGCAGCTCAGGAACTTCATAGACTCAAAACCAAACCTAAAACAAGGGCTAAAGGGACTACTATAAGACAAGACAAACCCTACAACCACAACACACCCTTACAGAAAAATGACACAAGACCCCATAACAATAATCTCTCTCAATGTCATCGGTCTAAATTCACCATTTAAGAGACACAGAGTGGCAAAATGGATACAGAGATAGAACTCAACATTCTGCTGCCTACAAGAAACTCATCTCAACAGTCAGAGCAAACACAGACTCAAAGGGAAAGGATGGAAAACAATCCTGCAAACAAACAGCTCCTTCCAAAAAGCTGGGGTGGCCATACTAGTATCCGACAACATTAATTTTAGGTTGAAAAAGATTAGCAGGGACAGTGAAGGCTATTTTCTCTTCATCAAGGGATACATACAACAGGAAGAGATCACACTCTTAAATGTATACGCACCTAATGAGGGAACAGCTAAATAATTAAAACAACTGCTAACAGATTTTAAGGAAGACATTGCTATCAACACAATAGTAATTAGGGACTTCAACATCACCTTATCACCTCTGGATAGATCAACAAGAACAAAACCCAGCAAGGAATCATTGGCTTTGAAAGAATAAATAGAAGAGAAAGGGCTTATAGACCTATACAGGGCGTTACACCCCCAAAAGAAAGAATACACATTCTTCTCCAGTGCACATGGAACATTTTCCAAAACAGACCATGTGCTAGGGCACAAAACATACCTCAACAGAATCAGGAAGAAAGAAATAGTATCCACCATCTTTTCAGACCATGATGCACTAAGGATAGAAGTGAATCACACACAGACATGGAGAACCAAATCAAACACCTAGAAATTAAACAACTCGATGCTGAACAACGAGTGGGTCAGGAAGGAAGTTAAGGACAAAATCAAAAGATACCTGGAAACAAATGAGAATGAAGACACGAGCTACCAGAACCTATGGGATGCAGCAAAAGCTGTATTAAGGGGAAAATTTATAGCTCTGCAAGCATATCTTAGGACTGTAGAAAGGATGCACATAAACAATTTGACCTCACAGCTCAAGACCTTAGAAAAGGATCAACAGAAAGAGCCTAAATCAGGCAGAAGGAAAGAGATCATAAAACTTAGAGCAGAAATCAATGATGTGGAAACCAAACGAACAATCTGAAAGATCAATAAAACCAAGAGCTGGTTCTTCGAGAAAATAAACAAGATATATAAACCACTAGCAACACTCACAAAGAAACAGAAAGAGAGAACCCTAATAAACCGAATCAGAAATGAGAAGGGGGGTATCACAACAGAAACCAAAGAAATTCAAAAGATCATCAGAGACTACTTTGAAAGTCTGTATGCCATGAAACAAGAGAACTTGAAGAAATGGATAAATTCCTGGACTCCTATAATCTCCCAAGGCTGAATCAAGAAGATCTAGTGTATCTGAATAGACCTATTAACATCAAGGAAATTGAAACTGTAATCAAAAGTCTTCCCAAAAACAAAAGCCCAAGTCCAGATGGATTTACTAGCGAATTTTTCCAAACATTTAAAGAGGACCTACTGCCAGTCCTTCTCAAGCTTTTCCAGGAAATTGAAAAAGCGGAAACTCTCCCAAACAGTTTCTATGAAGCTCATATCTCTCTAATACCAAAAGGAAACAAAGACACCATGAGAAAAGAAAATTACAGGACGATATCCCAGATGCAAAGATTCTCAACAAAATACTAGCAAATAGAATTCAACAACTCATCAAAAAGATCATACACCATGACCAAGTAGAATTCATCCCGGGGATGCAAGTCTGGTTTAACACTCGGAAATCAATCAACATAATCCATCATATCAACAAAAGGAAAGAAAAAAATCATATGATCATATCAATAGATGCAGAGAAAGCATTTGACAAGATCCAGCACCAGTTTATGATGAAAACCCTAGCCAAAATGGGGATAGAGGGGACTTTCTTCAATATAGCTAAAGCCATCTACCACAAGCCTACAAGCATCATCCTCAATTGGGAAAAGCCTTCCCTCTAAGATCAGGGATGTGACAAGGATGTCCACTCTCTCCACTGCTGTTCAATATAGTACTGATAGTATTGCAATAGCGATTAGGCAAGAAAAAGATATTAAAGGCATCCAGGTAGGAAAGGAAGAAATCAAGCTCTCACTCTTCGCAGATGATATGATACTACACTTAGAGAACCCTAAAACCTCTACCAAGAAACTCCTAGAAACAATAGACTTGTATAGTAAAGTTGCAGGCTATAAAATCAATACCCAAAAGTCCATGGCTTTCCTATATGCAAATAGTGAAAGAGAAGAAAGTGATATGAAGAAAATAATCCCGGTTACAATTGTGCCCCAGAAAATCAAGTACCTAGGAATCAGCTTAACTAAGGAAGTAAAGGACCTGTACAAAGAAAACTACAAAACGCTACTTCAGGAAATAAAAGGGGATATGAGAAAATGGAAAGATATCCCCAGCTCATGGGTTGGGAGAGTTAACATTGTGAAATTGGCAATACTTCCCAAAGCACTGTACAAATTAAATGCAATCCCTATAAGGATACCCATGACATTCTTCAAAGAAATGGAGCAAACACTCCTGAAATTCATAAGGAACAATAAGCCCCCACAAATAGCTAAAGCAATTCTTGGGAAAAAGAAAATGGGAGAAATCAACCTCCCTAACTTCAAACACTACTACAAAGCAGTAATAATTAAAACAGCATGGTACTGGAACAAAGGCAGAGTTGCAGACCAATGGAACAGGGTTGAATACACTGACATCTCCCCTCAACCATACGATCATCTAATCTTTGATAAAGGTGCAAGAAATGTGAAGTGGAGTAAGGAAAGCCTTTTTAACAAATGGTGCTGGCAAAACTTGACGACTACATGCAAAAAAATGGGCTCATAACTCTGCCTAACACCATGTACAAAAGTAAGATCAAAGTGGATTAAAGACCTCAACATCAGACTGGAACCCATCCATAAAGTACATTGAGGAAAAAGTTGGCAAAACCCTCCATGACATAGAAGCTAACAGTATCTTCAAAGATGTCACGCCGCTGGCCAAGCAAGTGAAAACAGAGATAGACACATGGGACTATCTAATACTAAGAAGCTTCTGCAACTCAAAAGAAACAGTGACCAAAATACAAAGATAGTCTACAGAATGGGAAAGGATATTCGCCAAATACACATCCGGTAAGGGGTTGATATCAAGGATATACAAATTACTGGTTGAACTCCACCAAAAGAAAACATCCAACCCCATCAAAAAATGGGGATATGAAATGAATAGAAACTTTCACAAAGAAGAAATCGGAATGACTAATAGGCAAATGAGAAAATGCTCCACATCATTAATCATCAGGGAGATGCAGTCAAAACCACAATGAGATATCATTTCACACCACAGAGACTGGCCCATATGCACAGGAACAAAAGCAACCAGTGCTGGCACGGATGTGGCAAGAAAGGGACACTCCTTCACTGCTGGTAGGAATGCCAACTGGTTCAACCCTTTTGGAAAACAGTATGGACGATCTCAAAATATTAGAAATTGAGCTCCCATTTGACCCAGCAATACCACTACTGAGAATATATCCCAGAGAGGCAAAAAAGTATAATCGAAGTGACATCTGCAGTTGTTTGTTCATTGCAGCACTCTTTACAATAGCCAGAATCTGGAAAAAAAAAACTGAGTGCCCGAGAACAGATGACTGGTTAAAGAAACTCTGGTGCATTTACACAATGGAGTACTACATATCTGTTAGAAAAGGCGAATTCATGAAATTTACATACAAGTGGTACTACATGGAAAGTATCATGTTAAGCGAAATGACTCAGAAAGAAAGGGATAGACATAGAAAGATTGCATTCATCTGGGGAACATAAAGTAACAAAATAGGAGACTAACACCAAAGAATGGCCAAGATTAGTACCAGGAATTTTACTCCATGGCTTGGAGGCAAACCACACATACTAGGGGAAAAGGAAGCTCCGATAGAGAAAGGAACACCAAATAAAGGTGTTGGGAGGACCCTCCCAGGATGGGAGAAGCATGCTGAAAATAGAATATAGACCAAACAGTATTGTCACTCATTGCCTCTTTTGCAAACCACAACACCCAATAAGAGAGAGAGAACAAAATGGAATGCCCTGCCACAGAGGCAGGGTAGATAGCGTGCTGGGGGGTGGGAGGGATACTGGGATCCGTGGTGGTGGGAAATGGGCACTGGTAGAGGGATGGGTATTTGATCATTGTATAATTGAAACCCAAGCACAAAAATTTGTAAGTCTACAACTGTACCTCATGATGTCTCACTAATAAAAATTTAAAAATAAATAAATAAATAAATAAATAAATAAATAAATAAATAAATAAAATTAATACTGCCTTTCAGGATAAAATTTTAAAAAATATGACCAGGAAAATTACTGCATGGGGAATGTAATTATGGGTAATTGAAGTGGAAAAATAGATATTTTATTATTTACTTGCAAGAATTGTTTATTTTAGTTTGCTATTGCTCAGGCTACCAGTAGGTAAAAAATTATTTATGAGTGACTTAAAAGTTATTTCTTTATGACCCAGTAAATAAATATTCTATGAAAAGAAAAAAAACAAAAAACCTCAAAGTAAAAAGTATTATACGTTAACCCAGAGTCTGGGCTTAATAATGGAGAATCTATAATACATCAAGAATTTATCAATTTTTTAGTTGGAAATGACCACTCTGGATGAGAACTGAGTGCTCAAAGTACATAAAGGGACAAATGTGATAACCTTTCATTATCTGTATTGCAAACCAGAATACCCAAAAGAAAAGAGACAGAGACAGGGAGAGAAAGAGATATAGTGAGTGTGAGAGAGAGAGAGGAGAGAGAGAGAGAGAAACAGAGAGACAAAGAGAGACAGAGAGAGACAAAGAGAGACAGAGAGACTGGGGCATATGGGGTGGGAGGGAAACTGAGGACATTAGTGGTGGTAAATATAAAATGGTGGAGGGATGGGTGTTGGAACATTTTATGACTGAAACCCCATCATGAACAACTTTGTAACTGTGCATCTCACTATGATTCAATTAAAAATAATTATCAATTTTTTCATAATTTTGCCTACATTTTATTGTTAGTTAAAATAAAAACACATCAAGATATAAAGATATAGCACAATAAAATATTTTAAAGAGAAAAATATTGAATTCATTATTCCAATATTTCACACAAAGAATATATATAAAATATACATTAGTGTAAAAGGTATAATTATAAAATTAGTCACAGCATCAATAATTCTAAGAAACACAAAGCTACAGATAAAATTTAAGCTATGTACCCTTTGTCAGCCTAATTTCTATAGAAATTTCGCTATGTCTATGTATTACAATAGTAATTATACTTAATTTCTACAATACTCCTTCCAAAAATGGCAAGTATCTCGATATTATGCTTATATTCCTTTCACAAAAGTGCATGTCCCTGAACAATATATCATTCAGCTTTTCAGAGTTAGAACTACAAACCAGTAAATGGACCCATTCTTTACTGTTAAATACTGTCTTTATACATTTCCTCATATTCAAGCATGCAGTTGGAGTTCTGTTTTGTTGTTGCTGTTGCTGCTTAGCATTGCATAAAAAAGTGCATTGTCCATTTGAGGAAATTTAAATAAACACTTACAGTTTAACTTTAACAAAAATGGCTACCCATATGCTTCTTTAGGAGTGTAAGAGTTTCTTGAGGGTTTAGTATTAAGTTATAAAAAATTAATTATAATTCCTCATAATTAAGCGATTAAGGAACTGAGTCTAAGGAACTGTGTTACACTGCTAGATAATGATGATGCCACAAGTCTAGCAACACAAAAGACATACATTTATCATTTCAGTTTCCTAGATCATTAATCTCCTCTATCACATATAAAGATTTATTTTTTTCTCTTGACCTAAATATCTACCAATATATGACCATCTTGTATTGTAAAACTTTATAATGACTATGTATATCAGGTAGGATTATCATCTTTTGTATTCCTAAAATAATTATTATTCTTCAGATTTGTCTTGGTGACTTTTTAAAATGTTATAAGCTTATTGATTTTATTATAGTCCCCCCCAAATAAGAGCTGTTATGAAGATATTTATTGAGATTCTATTGTTTTTCAGATTAACATGACAAAATATTGAACTATTAAGTATTACTTATATGTTTGCCACTGTTTTAACTGTCCTCATTTATTTGTTGTTGAGTACTGCCTTTTAATTCAGATATCACAGATGAAAAAAACCAAGACCCAGAGAGAGATAACACATATTGTTTATGGAACACTATTGAGACCACATTATTGTTAAGTGAGTATTCAATTCCAGCATCCTGATTTCAGAATCTCTATTCATACCTCGGCAAAGGCTACCTTTATTAATTTCCTAGGCCTGGCACAATACCATACCAAAGCTTGGGTGTCTTAGAATAAGACAAATGTATGTCTCACAATTCTAAACACTAGAAGTTCAAACCAAGATGTCACCAAAGCCATGAACTTAATGGGGCGGGGGGGGGGGGGGGAGGATCCAACCTGACCTCTTACAGATTGTGGTAGTTCAGACACTTCTTGAATTGTAGCATTAAAATTTCTATGTCTACCTCTGTCTTGATATTACCTTTCCTTAGCCCATCTCTATTTCTGTGCGTAAGTGCCTCATTATTAATGGGTTGGGGTTTTCCCTTCTCAGGGTTTTGTTTGTTTGTTTGTTTGTTTGTTTTTTGCATTTTGGATCACAACTGGTGATGCTCAGGGGTTACTTCTGGCTCCGCTCTCAGGAATTACTCCTGGTGGTACTCAAGGAACCAACATGGGAGCCAGGGACTGAACCTGGGTTGGCCACATGCAAGGCCAACATTCCATTCATCATACTATCCCTTAGGCCCCACCTCTTTAACTAAGATTTAACTTTAATTTAGTTCAAATCATTGCTTTTCTTTCTTTCTTTTTTTTTTTTTTTGCTTTTTGAGTCACACCCGGCATGCACAGGGTTACTCCTAGCTCTGCACTCAGGAGTTACTCCTGGCAGTGCTCAGGGGACCATATGGAATGCTGGGAATCGAACCCGGGTCAGTCGTGTGCAAGGCAAACGCCCTACCCGCTGTGCTAACTCTCCAGACCATAAATCATGACTTTTTATATGCTTCTTGTACTCCCCTGTATATCTCAAAAGAATTTTAAAAAATCAAAAAATTGTCCTTTTGCAGAGTTTTCAAGCTGAATCAACCCATCAAAACTGCCCCCACACATGAAGCTCACATGTTTTAACTATAATAAAATAATTAAAATATCCTAGTAAAACTAGTTTACAATTATAAACTTGTTTATATATTTTAGGGGTAGAGTATTGTCATGCCATGCCTACCAGCAAAATGACAATAACGTTACACAA
The DNA here is from genome assembly GCF_029834395.1 of Sorex fumeus. NCBI lineage: Eukaryota > Metazoa > Chordata > Mammalia > Eulipotyphla > Soricidae > Sorex > Sorex fumeus. The sequence continues at coordinate 2,297,024 of NW_026606134.1, read as the reverse complement.
GAGCCCCAAGGACATTACAGGCTTGTTTTCATTGAACAGTCTATTCCTTTGCTTTGATTTTTTATATGCCACATATGAGTGCAATAACTCAGCATTTGTCTTGTGCCTTCTGACTTACTTTGTGTGACATTCCTCTCCATCCAGGTTGTAGCAAAAAGTAAACAGAAGAGTGAATAAAAAATAGCACTCAGCTCTAATAACAGTTTTAATGGCCCTGTTCAAGGGTTATACCTGCAAGCTGCCTTGGGGGAAATGATCTAACTTTGGACTCAGTGGTTTTTTTGTAGCTGTGGAAGTTCTATAAATATTGTTATCTGCCACTTGTCCACTTACAGTACTTCTGCAAGTGGGACAAGGATAGCTTCTGAAAAGAAAGATCTGGGTGACAACACCCTATTTACCAAAACTACTTCTTTGAAATATCTAATAAAATTGACTTTTATCTGACAAACTTGACCCAAAGAAAACAAAACTAACAAAACAAGAAATTTATAAGATATTAGAAGTGAAAATGAGACAAAAGTAGAGGCCAATTTTGTTATGAATAAATGTTTGCCAATGTGTCTGAAAAGTATTGCATATCAAAAGATTAAAAGAAGAAATAGCAAGCTGGTAGAGTAGAAAGCATATACTGTAGGGGAGGTTGGGTAGGTAGGAGGGATTTACTCCACCGTGTCCACTGGGACACGGTGGAGTAAAGCTGCCAGAATGTTTTTTGCATGAAATGCTGCCACTATAAATATTGGAAACCATGATGCCTACAATAATTCTTTTTAATAAAAGAAGCAAAGGAAATAGTTTTCAAGTGTTTTAGTAGTTAAAATCTATCACCCAAAAAATCATTATACTCAAAGTGAGTTCTACCAAACAGTAGTTCAAACTCAGTAAAAAAAAAAATCAAACAAAATGTAATAGGAAGAACATTTCCCAACACATATTTTTTAATAATTTAGAAATGAAAATAATTTATAATATTATATCAACTTCTAACTATGTGTAGGCTATATTTTATATAATGAGTTTAAATTTATATGTATTAGTGCACAAGTTTAGTTTATATTTCATATAATTACATATTTTACTACACATACATACACATTGCATAAAATGTAGAATACATTCTATGACTGAATATCCATAACTCAGCAAGGTAGTCTAAGGTTGGTAAATGAGTAATTTTTAGAATATTTTATGGGTTTTGAATACGTTAGTAAATTCTATAATAAATGTGTACTATTTTAATCAGGGAAATTTATTTTCTCACCACAGATTCCAATTAACAGATTCAGTTAAAAAACATGAAAATTTTCCTCACTACTTTCATTTATTAAGTAGATGATCCAATAGGCATATTAACCATTCATCTCAATTTTGAAAATTTTAATTCTATAACAGGAAAGCAAAATTCCTAAAGAACACTTTCCTCTACTTGATAGAGCACTAAAAGATTCAGAGATAGATCCTAGTCTAATTTTGGCTCTAATTAGCTGTGCGATTTCAGAAAATTCACCTAGATATCCTGGTTTTTCAACTCCTTGTCTATAAAATGTTAAAAAAATGAATATATAAAACCCAAGCACAACTGTACCTCATGGTGTTTCACTATAAAAATTTAAGAAAAAAATGAATATATAGTGTTCTGGTGTCCCTTCTAGAGACAAAATCCTGTTATTTATCCTCTATGCTTTCATGTAAGTGCACCCACTGCCCTAACAGGAGGTCAAGACATTAATCTTCCAAGATGACGTGGCTTCCATGAAACCATAAGTAAAACATACAAGCACACACATACACACACACACACACACACATCCACATTTATTCAACTCAATGGCATGATATGATTCCAGGATAAACAATTTCCCTAAATATAAAATGAAAAACTTAAATATGTAAAAATAATAATGGTTATATATTAGTATTAAGAAATATTTACTCTCCACAAAATGCAAGGTTTGAGTATAAGTAGCAAGGGAAAAGCTAAGAAAACTACCTTTTCTCAAAAATATTTTTTTGTTTTGGTTTGGTTTTGTTTGAGGGCCACACCCAGCAGTGCTCAGTCTTATTCCTGGCTCTGTACTCTGGAATTACTACGGCGATGTTCTTGGGGGAACATACGGGATGCTAGGGATTGAACCCAGGTGGATGTGTGCAAGGCAAGTGTCCTACCAGCTGCAGTATTGCTCCAGGCCTGTCAAAATTTTAGAAATAATAATAATAAGTAGACCAAAATCCTTCAGGCAAGACACAAAGCACAGAACAACAACAAAGTAGTATTCCCTTGAAATCAGAGGATTTATATTTCCTTTGCAAACTCTTCAAAACCAAGTCTGAAAGCCTCCACTATGTTGTAATCTGCCAAGATATTTTTATTGGGGAATTATCCAGAACACAGATATTGAACCTCTTTCACACAATACCTAAGCCAAACTGGCATTCTGGAAGCTTGTTTTAACAGATGTCACTTGCCAGTATAATGCTGCACATGTTATATCTACACTAAAATTTAATGATCAAATTAAATTACATTTATTTGCATTACTCCCTGTGTAACAAAAGAATTTTAATTTCCAATTATTTTCTAACATCACTGTAAATTTCTTTTTGCTTTTCCTGGAATCCACTATAAAACTGCATACTTCATAGTTGACATCTTTGGGGAAAGTAATAGGAATTATTGAGTATTCGTTTATAGTGTTACTTAGTGAACAATGAACAGCATTTATAGAATGATTGCACTCTCCTGAGAAGACATAAAAGTACAGGTTCTGGAGCTATGCTGCCTGCACTTCAATCCCTTCTAACCTCTTAGTAACTACATGCTATTTACCTTTCCAAAATTTAATTAAGTTCTTTGAACAACATATTTTAAAAGCGCCTACTTCATAGGGTTGTGATAAAGATGAACTAATTAAAGGTAGATAAGGAATTCAAATCAGAGCTTGGAATACAGTAACAGCTCAACATTGGTAGGTAGCCACCATTATTATCGTCATCACTTGCTTCCACCTCAATCACATGACAAATTTACTTTTACAACATGCATACAGAGATAAGAAACTTGGGCATGAAATAGTCAACTATCCCCTATGCATGGGGAGATCAGATCATGAAACTGAGATTCCAATTTAGGAAATATGATGTGATCCTAGTCATACAACCGGTAAATATTAATTAAGCATCAAATATGGCCAAGGCTTTGACCTACTAAATACACAGTGAAAAAACAAACCCACCAGAGTCAGTGGTCCAGAGTGACTTGTACTTGTCTGTTGGGGCAAAAAGAAGAGGGAAAGAGGCAATAACAGGAAACAAATGTAGGTGCGAGATCATTTCAGAGTGACATTTTATCTCCAAATGGTACTAAAATACCAGTAACAGGATAGTGACTTATATTAGGGTGAGAATGGACAGGGAGAAAAGAAGACTTTTCTAAGGAGGTGACATTTGAACTGAGATCTAAATGCTATAATGGAAACTCCATGAATGACAGGTAGAATAAGCTACCCAAGCACAGGAGAGGAAGTGTAAGTTCAAAGGCCAGAGAGAGAGTATAGTGGGTAGGACACTTGCCTTGCATGCAGTCAACCCAGGTTCGATTCCTGGTATCTCATATGGTCCCGCTTGCACTACAAGAAATAACTCCTGAGTGTTACCATTGTTATTTATGACCCAAAAGAAAAAAGAAAAGAAAAAGAGAGATTGAGAGAGAGAGAATATAAAGTTTAGCACACGTATGTGTCAGACCCAGGGTTTGGTTCCAACACCACATAGTCCCCTGAGCATCAAGGGATGTATCCCAGGAGTTCCCTAAGTACCACTAGATGTGAACCTGAGAACCCAAGCCTCAGGTGGTCCTTGAAAAGACGGGACCTAAGTGGCACTGCATTCTTAGGCCCTTCACTGAACTACAGCTTACTTGGCTGGGTATCACTGGGAATGTTCCTGGGCTTCCTTCTTGGGAAGCAAAAAAAAAAAAACCAAAATGACAAGAAATGAATAAAACTGAAGAACCAGAAACAAAGGGGGAGTAGTATTAGAGGAAATGCGTGATTGTATCATAAACAAATAGATGAATAAAGAGATGAAATGAATGGATTAAAGTTGGGAAGGGAGAAGGGACAGAGTTAGATGGATGAACAAAAAGACTGATAACACAATCCAATATAAGATTACTAATCTATTAGAATTTTTTGAATGCCTATTTATATAACTGCCATAGTTCTAAAAACTAGGAATATAAGAGTTTAAAATAAATTTATTAGACCACAAATCCTGCTCTAAGGGTGTTAAGGATGTTTCACATTAGGGACAAACAACACTGGATACACTTTAGTAAGTGAAGTTTATGGTGTGCTAGAAAATTAAAGCATAGCAATCTGATGGCAAGAAAAGAGATGCAATTTTAAGGAAGAACTTAGAAAGGACTCCCTGATATGGTAATCTGGTGATTTGTAGTCACAAAGATTTGAAGATAATGAAGAGAGCCTATGGGCAGAAGCAGAACTTAGACAAGCAAAGAGTAAGTGCAAAAAAGTCTTGATGTGATTGTACACCTGGGGGTCTCATTTGAAGCACTATTCACAATAGCCAGAATCTGGAAACAACTTGAGAACAATCGACTGGATACAGAAACTTGGTACATCTAAACAATGGAATACTTACATAGCCACCAGGAAAAGTGAAGTCATGATACTCGCATATAAGTGGACGGACATGGAGAGTATGATGCTGAGTAAAATTAGTCAGGGGGAGAGAGACAGACGTAGAATGACAGCACGCATTTGTGGGATATATAAAAACATAGTATGAGACTAATACCCAAGAACAGTGGAAACAAGAGCCAGGAGGAATGGTCCATGGTTAGAAGCTTGCCACTAGTGGAGGTAGAGGGAGGGCAGCTAGGAGAGAAAAGGGACCATTATGCCAAAGATGGTTGGAAATGATCGCCCTGGACATGAACTGAGTGCTGAATATAGGTAAAGGAACAAACATGATAACCTTGCAATATATATATACATATATATATATATTGCAAATCATCATGCCCAAAAGGAAATAAAGAGAGAGAAAGAGGGAGAGAGAAGAGAGAGAGAGAGAGATGTCATAGAGGTAAGCTGGAAGAGGGAGGGAAACCTGGGACATTGGTGGTGGGAAATGTACACTGGTGAAGGGATATATGGTGGAAAATTGTGTGACTAAAGCTGGTGATTCAACATATATATGAAATACTATCACAAAAATAAAATGGCATTAGTCAGCAGGATCATCATGGGTAAAGTAGGTAGGAGCAATAAATGGTAAGATCTTATAGGTCAGGAAACTGGGGAGAAGGGTTAGCAGCACCCAGATCCTGGCTTTTACTCTGAGTGAAATGGGGGGGGGGGGAGGTGAACAAGGAAGTGGCAGGAAATGACTTCTATTTCAACAGGCTCTAACTACCCACTGAGACATTCCTGAAAGCAACACCAGGGGGAGGAGAGAGAACAGCTGGAGGCTATTGCTTTAGTTTTTACAGAATGTCCAAGTTGAGATCCTGACTATATGACCCATGTGTGTGTTGCTGCATGTAACACCTAGATTTGATGGTCTATCTGAACTCTGAACAATGTCACATGGATTGGGGATGCAGAGCTGTATCTGAGCAGTGCCTGACAATTTAGAATTGTCCTGGAATGAAGGAGCAAGGAAAACCCTTTAGGCAACAAGGGTCATCCCTGCAGCAACTCAGGGAACATTACCTGTGCCAGGATCAATTATGGCTTCGGGTCCACTTTTGCCTACATTTCAGTCTTCTGCCTGGTGTCCAGGCCCTGGTCTGCAGCTTCTTTCCTGCTTCACATCATCGGACCTTCCAGTGACCTCCAAGTAATTAAATCCAGCTGCCACTCAAGATCCGGCGTCTCGTAAGATGAACTCAGCATTCCTCCCTCGATGTTCTCCAGCACTAACCTTGCACACACTTTGCTTGTTCCTCTGCTGGGCTGGCCTTGAGTCAGTCTAGCAAGGGAAAACAAATCTCTCAAGTTCTCAACAATACAGCTAATGTACTAGAATGTACTTTTATAATGTACTGAATCACCATGAATTACAAACTTTCAAAATTATTCATGATTGACTTTCAGGGACTCAGTATTCAAACAAACATCAATCCCTTCACCAGTTCCCACTTTCCTCCACCAATGTCCCCAGTCTCCCTTACTTCCCCAGCCTGTCTCTCTGGCAGGCACTCGTTCTCCACCCCACCGTTACCCCCTCCGATACATCCTGTGGTTTGTAATACTCTTAGTTATAGGGCATCAGGCATTTCACTTTACCTCCTTTTCAGAACCCAGTTCTCATCCAGAGTGACCACTTCCTTCTATCATTGTCACAGTAGTCTCTTCCTGACTTTGCTCCTCCCCCACAGTGGCAAACTTCCTAAGGACCCATTTTCCCATCCATTTTCCCATTCGTTGTTTCTATTATCTTTAATTATTCCCTTACTATGTTCCTTTGTATCCCACAAATGAACAAGATTATTGTGTGTCTGCCCACAATAATCTCTCCCTCTGGCTCATTTAGCTCAGTATGATACTCTCCAGATGCATCCACATAGCACCAAATGTCATTATTTCATTTTTAAGGGCTGTGTAGTATTCCACTGTGTAGATGTATCATAGCTTCTTTAGTCAATCATCTGTTTGGGGACACTCTATTTGTTTCCAGATTTGCACTGTTGTGACTAGATCTGCAATGAAATAAGACTGCAGATGTCTTTTCTGCACTGTGTGTTTGGATCCTTGGTGTACATTCCCAGGAGTGGAATTGCTGAATCATATGGAACTCAATTTCTAGTTTATTTTCTTCCAAAAAGGTGGGACAACTTAACATTTCCAACAGCAGTGTTTTCCTGCATCCATGCCAGTGCTGTGAAAACCAAATTTTAGAAAGACACTGTAATATCACCTCAGAGGTGACTGAACAATAAGAAAATTTCTCCAATTGATCATTTCAGCCTCTGTCTCCTCCCCCCTCCCATCCCACCCATATTACCTGGGAGTCCAGCCATGTTCTTGCATTACAACTGGCCCATCTACTTACAGGATGGTTGGAAACAGAAAATACATCCCATGCTCATACAGTTCACAAACTCTACGACTGCAAAAATGCCAGTAATTTAGTGAGGCAGAGCCTGTCATGCTACCCGAGGTGTGCTCAATAGGCCAAAAACAGTAACAACAATAGGCCTCATTCCCCTGACACTGAAAGATCCTCTAATACAGCAGTGTTGGGATGCAGAGCTGGATCTGGCGCCCGCTGGAGCAAATCAATGAACAATGGGATGACAGTGACAGTGATACAGTGAATTTAATGAAGCACAAATTGAATTCATTTGACTAAAGTTTAAATATTTTTCCTAGTCAGTTATTCAAGTTAACTTAAAGGAATGTTAGCAAACAGGTTGAAAGGGCCTCAAAACTCTAGTTTGATTCCACTTTCACAGGCTTTCCCTTCTCCACCATTTCTCCATGACGTCCTTGAAAAACGGACGTTAAAAGGTTTAAAAGTTACCTCATGCAGAGTTTTTTGTTTTTGAACTAGAAAAACAAATTATCAGTAGAAATTTTCAGTACTTTCTATTCACGATATTCTATTCAGTAGATAAAAACAACTCTATCCTAACATCAGGATCCAAAGTCAGAAATGATAAAAGTCCTAGTTTTTAACTTAGATATGCCCTGAGCCAATTTTCTAATCCAAGGACTGCAAATAAGAAATCATTTCATAAAATCAGCTAAATACCTGAGATGTTTTTCAGTATTTACTCTGAGGAAAATAATTCTCTGAGCCACAGTTTGCCTCCCCTCCTTCTTTCGTCTTTTATTAGGGGTGAGGGGGAAAGAGTAGAAAAACTCTCTGGTTTTACTTTGGACCTGAAACAAGAAACACATCAAACTACCCATTAGATGGCAAATACAAAGGAAAAGGATAAAGTGCTTGGCAGTCAGGGATGTGTTCCCACATACATCACGTCTTGCTAAGTTATCAAAGAAAAAAATCAGTATCAACTGGCTGCAGAAGGGGTGTGGGGTAAACAGGAAGTTGCTTCCTGACCCCAAGAGGAGAGAAGCCAGATGGGCCTCTCAGAGAGCAAGGGAGGCAACGGGGAGATGGCATGGGGCTGTATCTCACAGAGACTCAAGATGTAAAACTTCAACCCAATATCAACAGTGAATGAGACACAGAGGAGTTTGCCTCTCTCTACTTCCTGGGATAAGAGCCTTCAAATCCCAAATTCCTTAACCACATGGCTAACTTCCTTCCCTGTCCTTTAGTAAGCTATATATTCCAACATTTCTCCCTCTCCTTTCTCCTTACTCTTACTCTAGCCAAATGTGCTTCCCTGTGCTGCTAACACAACCGCACTGGATTCTCACCCTTGGTTCACACCACCTCCTCTGCCTGACAGTCTCTCCCATCTCTCACAGCCCTTCTATCTCTGTCAAAGATCTAACCACATTTTGTGATCCATTTTAAGGCAACTGTCTCCAAGAAAACTTTCCAAATCCTTCCCAAACATCTAGTCTCTTGGGCAACTAATCTTGGTTACAACTTGGTTTCAACAAAACTTAGTTACAATTACATAAAATCTCCCTCTTTTCTCTCAAGGTTCTTCAAGGACACTTTTTATGTCCTACCTCATGCTGAAACTATTAGCTAATTTTCTTTTTTCCTAAGCTCTATGAACATGTGGGTCATGCCCCAGTCACATTAATGTTCCATACCTAACGATAGCCATAACACAGTAGGTAGGGCATTTGCCTTGCACGCAGTCGGCCAGGGTTCTATTACTCTGTTCCTCTAGGAGAGCCAGGCAAGCTACCTAGAGTATCCCACCCGCACAGCAGAGCTCCCCGTGGTGTATTCGATATGCAAAAAACAGTAACAACAAGTCTCATAATGGAGACGCTACTGGTGCCCGCTCAAGCAAATTGATGAACAACGGGAGGACAGTTCTACAATGCTCCCTAATACAAAAAAGGGGAATGAACATTAAAGTCATGCTAAGTAAAACTGGGGGGCTGGAGTAATAGTACAGTGCTATGGCACATGTTTGCACGTGACAGACCCAGGTTTAATCCTGGCATCTAGATGGTCTCCTGAGTCTCCTCGGAAGTGATCCCTGAGCAAAGAGCCAGTGGTAAACTTTGAGAACTTCTGAATATGACACCCAAAATAAAAGAACAAAGTCATGCTAAATAAAAATCTGAAAATTAATCTCATTGCTAAGCTATTTTATATGAAATAATAAACATTCTATTTTTGCATAATAGTCATTTATATCATGTCTATTAAAGTTAAATAGAATCTGAAGAATTATAATTTTTCACTTGCAGCTAATTTTCAAATTATTATGTGCCTAATCAAAATTTCACATATTTTTAGTGTCACAAAAAATATCACGTATGTTAGAGTTCCAGCATTTCCTCCTGCGAGTTAAGTAATACAATTTCTCTATAAAAAAGAGGGCGTTTTCAACAGTTCTTAGTGAGTTATTTAAGGAAATTTAAAGTACAAATAATCAAAGATAAATTACATAAAATTTGCCCTTAATAATTTCTTTTTTTCACCACCGTTGGGTACCTCATCAGTTACCATTATGTACCATTACCTTTTTTAACCTTCAACTAGGTTAATCTTACCAATTTTAATGTACACATTCATTAAAAGCTCACCTACGGTTTGAAGATATAATTATCTTTTTTAATTTCCTATATTATTATGAACAGAGAGTCCTCAACTGTTTGCCTAGTTTGGGTCACATTCTAATGTGCAATGTGCAACATTCCCTCCAAGCAAAGCAGATATTAAAGCATTTAAGTACAGATCCAGAGACATGGTACAGAGGGTCAGTCTTTTGCCTTGCATATATCTAATTACATATGATTTCGTGAGTCCTGTAGGAGTGATCCCTGAGCACTGAGCCAGGAGTAAGCCTTAAGCACACCTAGGTGTGACTAACCAAAAGCAAATAAAAATACAAAGATAATATGCATTTTGATGCACTCCATCATGACTGAAGAGCTGTTTCTGAGCATACCTACTAAAAACAAAATCTGTAGAGACACAGCTGCCACCATATTGACTCGCCGCATAACCTGCTCTAGTGATTCACAGCTAAATCACTAAGGACATGCAAGCCAAGCAGCTAAAATTCACCCCGATGAGAACTCTAGGTTGCTCTCCAGAGGGGGTCTAGCTGAGTCCCTACCCCCTGCAGAGGTAGCCACATCTACAAGCCCCTGCTGCTGCCACACAAACAGCTCGACTCTTCCACTTCACTAATACTCCCTGCAGAAACACCAAACTGCAAATAATTTTAGGGAATCCTGGTGTGCAGGCTGAGTACTCCGGGTTTTTTTTTCAACTCATTGGCCCAGACCGTAAGTCCTAACGTTATCTGGACCACACCTGCAAATTCATCAGTCCTGATATTCCAGTAGGAGCATACCAAATTACACGGGAGAGTAGCATAGATGCCAACTAAACTCAATGAACAATAACCATAACATTGACAGCTCCATTAGCAACAAACAGCTTAGTAAATCTTTAGACGGCTTAGCAACCCCATGGTGAGATAGAACAATTTTCACATATTTTCTTTTACTGAAATATTTTTGATAATTCCTTTAGCCATTTAGTTGCAGTGATCAATATAAAATAAATTATTTTGTTCCTGCTAAGGGGGCAGACTTGGAGGTTGGTTTGGTAAATGGTGACACTAGTGGAAGGAAGCTCACTTTGGTGGTGGGATTGGTGTTCAAACATCAAAAGTCCACTACAATTATATTATAGGCAACTTTTTAAATCATGGTGTTTAAATAACGCATCTTATTTACAAAACAAAAGAAAATTAATGTGTAGGGGCAGGAGAGATAGGATAGCAGGTAAGGTGCTTGCCTTGCATGTATCCAATTTATGTTTAGTGTCCGACACCCTATTCGGTCGCCCAAGCCACCAAGAGTGATTCCTGACTGCAAATACAGGAGTAAAGCCCTGAGCACATTCAGGTAGCGCTCACAAAGGAAAAGAAAAGAAAAATAAGCAGGGAGAATACATGTGATATACTGAATATTTATCCAATCACTGATAGTAATTTAAGGTATTAATTCTAAGAATCCTTTCTGGTTTTATCCCAAAATTTTCTGTAACCCCTATACCATACCACAACTGGCTTTGACATCCCAGATAAAACTACAGAGATTAGAAAAATGGCGAAAATGTAGGAGCACCAACTTACTTCCTTAATTACTGAACAAAGTACAAGTGCCCACCAGGGGAAAATAAAATGCCTTCCTTTATTAACTAGACAAATACAATAGAAAAATTATGGTTTCTAAGCAATGTTTATCTTGCAGTAACTCCTGAGCATATTTATTCCTACTAGACAGGAATGGATAATTACACTCACGGTAAGATGATGATATTAAAAAAAAGATAAATTTAAAATACCAATAATTAAATATTGCCCCTGAAATGAAGTTATGTCTAATTAGACCTGGTAAACAATAAAAGGAACTCATATTAAGTCATCCAACTAAAACAGAGGTTCTCTTTTATGTGATTCTAAGTTGTAAAATGAATTGTTTCCTTGTAATAAGCCTGCACTATATGATCAGTGTTAAAATAAATTTGCTTCTCCGGTATTGTTCATTACTAGACACAAGATCTTGAAAAAAATTAAAATCACTTTTCTATACTATGTTCATACCCCCAGTGACTGTTATTTGGCAATTTAGCCAAATTGCAGTGGGGATGGGGGTGTCAGGGGAAGGTAATGAACAACATAGTTTTGTTCAGATTTAGCAAATTGTGTGTTTTTTTGCTCAGCACAACCCAGCACTACTCATACATACACCAGTCTTTGAGAATCTGCACAAACTAAAGAGACAATTAATTTAGAGCTTTGAAATGGAATAATCCTACTTCAATAGGATCTCTCTTCTGCTGGCTCTTTCTATTCTTCCTGCATGTGTGCTTCATACTGAAATTTAGAGGCAGAAGCAGGTGACATCACAAAGACGGTTGGTCTGTTTTTGTTCTTTCTTAGGCATGCTACTTTCAATTCTGAAGATGCAGGTAAAAGCAATAAAAAAATTAACCCACTTGGGCCCATGGACATTTGTCTGAAAACATTAACTATAATTTAAATGCCCTTATTTGTGTAGAATTCAGTGTAAAAAAGCAGCCTCTTAAATACATAAAATACAATTATCTTTAAGAGAACAAGAAAGGAAACACTTCAGTAAGTCTTAAATCTAGCTATATAATGAGATTTCAGAATACACCAACAATTATGGTGCTAGGGAAGAAGAAAAATAAATTTAGCCTAAAGTCACATGCACACAGATACATATGCATTCAGATACTCTGGAAAATTTTATTTTGAAAATCTCTTGTTTGTCTATCCTTTCTTTTTTGTGAGAAACAGAATTATGTTTTCTTATAAAGGGTGAAGGCCACTTAACCAACCAGTGAAGACAGAGTCTCTTGCTAATGATCAAAAATCAGAATGTTCAAACATTAACTATTTGTTTTCGGGGAGTATTAACCACAAATGCACTAAACAGTGGTGTCAGCAAGTGACAGAGAAATAAGGGACCGACTGAGAATACATCATGTGGAAAAAATTACATTAGTCAAGGGAACAGATTTCCTCAAATATTGCTGATACTAGGATATTGAAAAATAAAATTTAAACAATGAGAGGGTGAAAGGAGCCTTAAGCCCTGCTGAAATATTTCCCTGGTATTGTAAAATTTAAACACATATTTAAATTGGGGAAATACAAAGCTATAACTTCGAGGGGGGAACAGGTATAGCTGATACTCTGGGGGTTAATTTCTTCCAGTAAAGAAAGATGAAAATTGCCTTTGTACAAAATAAAATAACCATATCCTGAGTCCAATACCAGGTTAAATTATATTCATTCAGTGTCCTTCATGCAGAATCACAGAGGTGCATTAGGGCAGAATTGTTAGAATTAACCTTCCTCTGCTCCTCTGGTTTCTAAGAGGCCAAGATCAAAGAGACGGTCCCATCAAATCCATTAAAATAAAAACAGAAATTGTTGGGGCTGGGGAGGAACAAAGCGATAAGTTACCTCTTCCCCTGTAGTACAGAGCACTATCAGAGAGAACTTCACCCAATTTAGATTCTATTTAATACACTACCTATAACTCAAGTAAGTGGGTTGGTTGATTCGTAGAGGAAAATTTTAGAAGAAAGATCATAGAAAGGGGGAAGGATTGCACTTTTCACTAGGCCTTTCTGAGATTGTAGATAATGCCGTTCACCACTCCAAGTGGGGGACTCACCCGAAGTCCCCGCAGTCTTGGCCGAGACCTCTCATTGTGCTTATTTATTCCTGTGTATTATCCTGTAATGGGCCCACGGAGATGATCCCCTTTCAGCACCATCTGCTACTAGGAAAAACAAGAGCACATACTACACCTGTCACAAGCATCCCCACATCCTAAGTCTTCTTTTTAGGCAAAGCGGCAAACTGGGGATGCAGTTCGCAGCGATCACCAGCAGAGTGGGAGAGATAGCACCTGATTCTTGGAGGTTTTAAATCAAGTTCCTGACACTGGAACTGGAAAAGTGAATAATCTAGCCATCTAGAGTGGTCTCCAGGAAACATCAGCTTAACACCCACAATGTGACTGGCTGGCCAGCCAAAGACTGCCTTGGGCTTTGCTTTGTGCTGAATTAATTTCTTCCAGAAATATCATCCGACATGAATATTTGTGATGAGCAGATTTAGAAAAATCTTACATAATATTAGTGCTTATAAAGTATATCTTTTGTTTTTCTTTTTGGGTCACACCCGGCGATGCAGAGGGTTTTCTCCTGGCTCATGCTCTCAAGAATTACTCCTGGCCATGCTCAGGGGACCATTTGGGATGCTGGGAATCAAACCCGGTTGTCCATGTGCAAGGCAAACATCCTACCTGCTTTGCTATTGTTCCAGCCCCGAGTGCTTGTGAAGTATATCTTTAATTAATGAATAAGATATTTGTGAAGTCTCTACTATGGCCAGGCATTCCTCTGGCCATTGAAGAAGGCAATTCTTATATACATCAGGGCAAAAATTTACTTTTCTCCACTCCTCTACCTGGCCCTTGAATGATTCACCCTTGACATTTCTCTCTGCCGAGGATAACGCAGAAGCAATGCTGACTATGATCCCCAAAGGCAACTCCCATATATAAGTACATTGATGAAAAACTTTCTTTTCCAGAAGAACTACAATCATCTTCTGCTAAACATGTCCTGACCTTTTTAAAACTGCAGTTTTACCACAGACTTTACTTACCAATGCATCACCCAAAGAAATATTTAATTACATTCATTTGAGCCTCTGTATTATATTAGATACTTAGAAAGAAACCAAAAGAGGGGGATATGGTGCAGCCAGCAGGTCAATCTGTACCTGTGAGGTGAGCGCATCAGCAGCCTGATGGCACCTTCTGACTTCCAGATACCCCCAAATTGCTGCTGTGCCTTTGGTCAGACCCCAAAAACTTGGGGCAAAGTTTACCAAGAAAGTAAACAGCCAAAAGTTAGGTCTGTAGGAGACACAACCACAAACCACCTTCCAACACAGCTATATAATTGGAGGCAAGGCCTCTCTGGTTCCAGATTGAACTGCTTAACAGCCATGATCCCAGAACTTAGAAATAAATCTCGAAACCGAGACTTTTGGTGGTGGAGATTGGGCACTGGTGAGGGTACGGGTGTTTCATTGTATGACCAGACTTAAACCTGAAAACTTTGTAACTGCTCTCACAGCGATTCAATAAATAAAATTATAAAAAATGAAAAAATAAAAGTAAGGTAGAGTTCATGCCCAATTCAATCAGCCTAATCAGTGGCTGAATAAATAGCAGTACTCCTATATTAAGAAAGAAAGAAAGAAAGAAAGAAAGAAAGAAAGAAAGAAAGAAAGAAAGAAAGACCTAAAGAAAGAAACCAAAAGATCTTGATCACTTGATCACTTGACATTCCTTTATTCATCAATTTGCTCAAGTGGGCACCAGTAGTGTCTCCATTCATCCCTGTCGCGTGCTAGTGTATCCCAGTGGCATCTGCTCATTCTAGGAACATGAACAGCCTCAAACCTATCGTTCAGGGTCTTGACAGAGAAGTCTGACCATCTCATAGGTGGGCGGCCACACGATCTTTTGATGTCCCGTGGAATTCAGTCAGTAATGGCTCTAGTTCAGCGGTCACCTCCAAATCTCATTACTTGTCCAGCCCATCTGATTTTCGATGCCTTGACAAATGAGACAGCATCTCTGATTCTTGATCATTGACAGAGTTCGGAATTTCAGATTCTTTCTCTCATTTGAGTGAAGCGTGATACTACAAGCATAGCTCTTTCGATTCCTCTTTGGGAGACCTGAATAGTGTTCTCATCCTGTTTTCATAGGGCCCAGGTCTCTGAGGTGTATGTTAATGCAGGAAGAACAGTGGAATTGAAGAGATGTGCCCAGAGCCAGAGGTTCTTCATCCTCTTAGCTATTTCTTCAATGCTCTTAGAGGTGTCCAAGCTGCTCTCTTCCTCCTGCGCAACTCAGGTGCCAGGTCATTCATCATGTTAACTTCTCGACCTAGGTACACATAACTGTTACATTTGGAGATGTTCGTTCTGTTGAGAGTGAATGGAAGGTCAGAAACGAGACCATTTCTCATAAACAATGTCTTCATGAGATTTAGCTGTAGTCTGACCTTTCCACACTCACAATGCGGGCAGAACACTCTCGGTAGCTTACCAGGCTCTCCGAGAAGGATAGGGGCTTTTAAGGCGGCCTCCAATTGTACTTGCAGGTGTTCCCATGGTTCAAACCATATTTGAACCTTATCATGGTGCGGTAATCTTGTATTAAGTGTTTTATGATGTGCCGCACAGCCACAAAGTGGCCGCATGATCCAGATAGCGTCCTGGAGCATGGCAGCCGCTGGGTAGTAGAGGTAGTGGAGGTAGTGAAGGTCTGCCGGGCTGCTGGTTGCAGGGAGAGGATCTCTATTTCTGGGTCCATTGAATCTGGAGTCCAAGGTCACCGACCTGGTTCCACTTACCTGGTTCTGTGGGGCTTCACTCATGCGTGAGTGTCGGCCCAAGTGTCCAGAACACATTCTGGAGCGTGGCAGCAGCTGGGTTGGGAGGTAGTGGAGGTAGTGGAGGTCTGCCAGGCTGCTGGGAGCAGGCAGAGAATCTCTGTTCCTGGGTCTGTTGAGCCTGGAGTCCAAGGTCACAGAGTTCCGCTTCCCTGGTTCTGTGGGGCTTCATCACCTAAAGAAATATTTATTTACATTCATTCGAGCCTCTGTATTATATTAGATGCTTAGAAAGAAACCAAAAGATCTTAATATATCATATTGGAAGCAAAAACAATTTTTGAACCACAGCATTCCAGAGATGGTTGGATACATCTTTCTCTACAGAGTTGCTCACAGCTCTCCTGGAGCAGTTAGATGACTGTAATCTTCAATTGTATGTTACTGACCACGAATTCCATCTGAATACAAGCAAGGGGGATGATGTTGTGGGTTAGATTCATCAAGGTAGGCTTTATGGAAAAGGTAGAATTTACCTCTGGATTTAGAAGAAGGAATTAGTTTCTATAAAAATAGAGAAAAGAATCCAAAAAGAAGTGATCACAGCTACCAAGAATAACAATATTAGCAAATCTGTGAAGAATTACTGGCTGGTGTGAAAAAAAATCACCTTCCCAATTGAGACTGGGCAAGCCATTTGTGTGCACGTACCAGAACTAGAGTGTTAACTTTTGTATGACTGAGTGAGTATCTCACCAAATATGTACAAATGACATGTGTGTGAAAGACAAGCAGACATTATGATCCAAGTTTAATGTGTCTTTATGGGATTGTTTGTGGAGTAATAACCATCTCAAATCTCCATGCCATGCTTCTATACATCCAAAAGAAGCATCACTCATTTTTCTCATCCCACAATTAGAATCATATCTTGCAGCATGTTGATCTCCCTTTTGAAGAGACAGCCTTAGAAACAAATGCATTTCTTGCTTATTAAGAAAATGTGTGAATCCCATTTACATTTGATAGGAGAACTTTAGAGAGGAGATAGTAGAATGTGCTCAAATGCTGTCACTGTCACTGACATCGCGTTAATCTTCAATTTACTTGAGTGGGTGCCAGTAGCGTCTCCATTTGTTCCAGCCCTGACATTTTAGCATCGTAAACTTTATGCTCTCTCTCTCTGAGGATGAGGCACACCAGCTGGATGTCCTTGGACATAATGGTGATGCACTTGGTGTGGATGGCACAGAGGTTGGTGTCCTCGAAGAGCCCCACCGGGTAGGCCTCACACATCTCCTGCAGTGTCATGACAGCCGAGCTCTGGGAGTGGAGTCGGTCTTGAAGTCCTGCTGGATCTCGTGCATCAGCCACTGGGATGGCAGCTTGCGGATAAGCAGCTCGGTGGACTTCTGGTAGCGGCAGAACTTGCACAGTGCCACCATGTCGGGCCGATAGCAGTGTGACTTCTTCACTTCGCTCATGGCAAGCATGCTCTTGTGGGCCACCTTGGTGGATAGTTGCTTGTGGGGCACCTTCCAGTTTGTTGACTTGTGCACTGTCTGCTTAGTAAGAACCCTTTCTTTCTTCCCAACTCAGCTGGAGACTCCTTCAGGGTTAGGGAAATGAGACCCATTTTAGCTACTGTTGTTGGCAAATTTGGTATGTCATGGATGGCTTGCCAGGCTCTGTCGTGTGAGCTGGATATCCTTGGTAGCTTGCCGGGCTCTCGGGGGGGTGGGGGAAGATGAAGGCTTTTCAGTATTAATACTGATTAATCTAAATTAATTGCCACCTCACAAGAAAATGATCTAGACATTTCTAGTTACTGCCCACTAGAGATAGTTGTAAATATATATATGGATAGATATAGATATAGATATTTACAGATATATATACAAAAGCACACAAGGCTCAGCTTTTTTTTTTTTGGTTTACTTGGACTTTTTTTTTATTTATTTATTTTTTTACAGTTGTAGATTTACAATTTTTTTTGTGCTTGGGTTTCAATTATACAATGATCAGATACCCATCCCTCCACCAGTGCCCGTTTTTCACCACCATGGATAATATCCCTCCCACCCCCATCCCCCCATCCCCCCCTGCCTCTGTGGCAGGACAATCCCCTGTGTTCTCTCTCTCCGTTTGGGTGTTGTGGTCTGCAAAAGAGGCATTGAGTGGCAAACATGTTCAGTCCATAGTCTACTTTCGACATGCATCTCCCCTCCTGGGAGGATCCTCCAAACATCCTTTATTTGGTGCTCCCTTCTCTATCTGAACTGCCCTTTCCTCTAGGATACCCGGCTGGCCTCTAAGTTATGGAGTAATCCTCCTGGTGCTGATCTCAGCTATTCTTGGGTATTAATCTCATACTTTGTTACTTTATATCCCCCAGATGAATGCAACCTTTCTATGTCTATCCCTCTCTTTCTGACTCATTTCACTTAGCATGATACTTTCCATATTGTACCACTTGTATGTAAATTAAGGCTCAGCTTTTAAGAACATTTTCACTGCCATCACTGCACTCCCATTATTCATCGATTTGCTCGAGCGGGCCCAGTAAGTCTCCATTGTGAGACTTCTTGTTACTGTGTTTGGCATATTGAATAGTCTCGGTAGCTTGCCGGGCTCTCCGAGAGGGGCGGAGGAATCGAACCCGCCTTGGCGGGGCTGGCTGCACGCAAGGCAAATGCCCTACCACTGTGCTATCGCTCCAGCTGAAGAACATTTTAATGATCTCTTATAGAAGGCCTTAATGATCCCTGTCAAAATAGAACAATCTTCACACTCTTTCCTCTAAGGATACTTTTTTGTAGCATCTCCAGCAGTTTTTCCATAACTGTAGCACTGTAGCACTGTTCTACTGTTGTTCATTGATTTGCTTGAGCAGGAACCAGTAACGTCTCACAACAAATTGCGAGACTTATTGTTACTGTCTTTGGAATATTGAATATGTCACAGGTAGCTTGCCGGGCTTTGCTGTGCGGGTGAGATACTCTCAGTAGCTTGCCAGGCTCTCCAAGAGAGGCAGAGGAATCGAATCCAGGTCAGCTGTGTGCAAAGCAAATGCCCTACCCACTGTGCTATTGCTCCAGCCAACTAACAATACAAAATACATTATTTCAGCTCTGCTTTGGGACAAGGACTGGCTTTCGGGGTGGAAACATTGAAATATGGTGGTGGAAAGGTGTGATGGTGGGCGAATTGGTGTTTGAATATTAAATGTAATTAAATATTGTGAACTACCTTATAAAATATTTCTTTAATTCCATAAAGATGCGGCATAAGCATCTTTGGATGGGGCACCCTCACTTCTATGTTAGAATGCATTCAACACATGTCACAGAAGTTATAGAAAATGCAAAGATTCATTCTAGGGCACCAAGATCACTGACAGCCTCTGCGGGTGGCAGTTGTAAGAGGAAAATCTCTACATCATAAGAGGAAAATAACTTTTCCCTTCATCCAGGGAAGAGAGAAAGCAGGAATTGACAAAAGATCTCCCAAACTCATGCTCATGAAGAAGTAGTTAACATGCCAGAGATGTGGAATTATCCTAGAGGGAAAAGAAAGGTGGGTAAAAAGGCAAGATGCCTGGGCTGTGTGCTTTCATTTGATACCATCCAATTCCTTTCCTTTACTGAGTGCAGACCCCTAAGTCTTTGAAGTCAGGGGGAGTCTACCCTGAGACAAAAGAGAAAGGGTCAGAGGGAGACCACAGTTTATTTTAAGTATTAAGGTAATGCTCATTAATTTACCTTCTGATGTGTCCTAACTGAAAAAAAGAAAAGGTGCAAAAAATGCACAGCCCACCTTGAATGAGCTAAGGTCTCACTCTCTTAAGCAAAGAATCATAAAGAAAATGGACTCACCTAGAAGACCCAGGTCCAAAGCCCAAATGTGGCATGTTAGCTGTGCGCTCTAGGGAAAATTTCTAGATCTTTCCATGTATTCATTTATTCATCTTGGAAATAAGCATGGCAGGGCAGAAGAGGCAGTGAAGTGGGTAAGGTACGTGTCTTACACACAGCTGATCTGAGTTGAATTCCCCTGAGCACCATCAGGAGTGATCTATGAGCACAGAGGCAGGAGTAGACCCTGAGCACTGCCCTATGTGGCCCCCAAACCAAAGACACAATAAAATAAGCCTGCTAATAATAATCCCTATCTGTTCCCAGGTTGTTGTGAAGGTTTAAATGTGCATTTAAAGTTTTTAGAATGGCACAAGGAAAACAATCTCACCCAGCACCTAAGTAACCACTGATTGTGAACTTAGAACCAGCAGCTTCACAGGGTGGGCTTCTCTAAGGTTGGGGCCCTGAAACTCTCAGAGCTGCCTGTGCTTGTGCTATAAATCGCATCGTTTGTGATAAGGAAACAGATGCACAGAAGAATTAAATTACTTTCTTACGGACACAGAGTAAGAGATAGAAAATAAACACAAGTGGTTTAGCTCCTGGCATTTGAATCTGAACAATTAAATTGAGACTTCACTCATTGCAAGAGGGATGGTGAGGGAGCGAGGTATCATTTGCTTTACTTTGTTTTAGTTTCATTTTGCTTTGCTTCAGTGCTTCTAGAGACTATGGGCAAGCGGTGAGGGGAAGGGTGTTTAATATCTGGGAACAGAAACCCCTGAAGGGCAAAGTGTTCATCTGCTTTATTAACCATTCTATCCCCCGGTACCTAAAAGAGGAAGAAGCTGACACACAGTAGGTTGAACACAAATGACAAATTGGCATGCCCAGAGCGGCAGACAATTCCTGTGAACACCGTTCATTACTCAGGACAACACGTGTCTTCTGGGGAAATAAAATCAAAATACAAAGGACTGTTTGGGAAAAGTCTGCAAATCATTTTGAATTAGAAGTTGTCTTAGCCAGAAAGAATGAAGGATATTGATGTTTAGGTGAGCCAGAAGGCTTTCTAGTTTGAATCGGGTTGTGTTCCTAGAAGCTCCCGGGGAAGACAGATATAAAATACCTGCACAAAAGCAGGTACGCAGTGCTAGTTCAGACAATGACTACAATTTGAGAGATGGCAGAGGGTTTTGCAGGTGGCCCAGGTGTCAGTGAGAGGAATCAGGGTGGCACGGAGCCATGTTGAAGACCAGCTTTAGAGTTTCCCTTTGGGGAGCACTGAAAAGTAGCTAAAAAAGGGAACTTGAACTTGCACCAGACTTCCTGCGTTTGGGGATTTTTTTGTTTGTTTTATTTTGTTTTGTTTTTTTTGTTGTTGTTGTTGTGTACCGCACATGAATTCTGACCAGGTTTGCAAAGAGTGAGGCAGAGATAGAGCTACCTCACCCTACTCCAAGTAGCACTTCACTTTGCTCTTACAAACATGCTCTTGGTTACTATGAAATGTCAGTCTTTTATGGGGAAAAAAGTAGTAGCAGGTAAGAGAGAGCTAACAACAAAAAAAGACTTTTTGTCATTCTGAGGAGGTTAACAGGATGCCAAGTCTAAAGGGCATCATGGACCCCCTCAGACTCCCCACTCTCCAGCCTTCACTCTTTCCTGAGTGCCGTCGCCTCCGGCTCTCCTCACCATGGCTCCATCAGCTGGGCCATTAGGTTCCACTCCTTTTGGCTGTTTGCAGAACTATAGATCAATGACCTGTGGAAAAATGCATCACCTGGGCATCCCTTTCTGCCCAGGGGCCTGCAGGGAAAATCCACCGCAGGAAAGGGGTGAAAAGATTTTTAGAGATTGTCCTTACTCGACATTTTGGCAGCTTGCCTTTCCCTCTCTTCATCCCATTTGCCCTTTTATTTTCTTATATGAAAGAACAAATGTGAAAACTGGGGTAAAAGCATTTTTAAGATTGTTCCTGAAGCAGATATTCTTTCCAGGTGTCCAAACGACTCTAGAGACAAATGATCATCCCATTTGTGTCATTGAGAACCAGGGACATAAGAAAATTTGCCAGGTTACAAACACTGTAGTTACAAAACAGAATGAAAACACTGTCCAAAAACCACA
Organism: Sorex fumeus; assembly: GCF_029834395.1. Lineage (NCBI taxonomy): Eukaryota > Metazoa > Chordata > Mammalia > Eulipotyphla > Soricidae > Sorex > Sorex fumeus. Next base: position 2,274,930 of record NW_026606134.1, on the reverse strand, counting down.
ACAGCAAGTTTGTGTTGCTTTTAAGAACAAGTCATCCTATAGCATTGATGCAACTGTGGCATCTGTGTTCATTAGGGGCCCAACTGAAGAAGTGTTAGGATCTATTTACCAGGGGATTGTTTGCAAAACTCTGGGTATTGGGGAACAAACAGAGGAGGGACAACAGCTGTGGGGACAGCAGTGGAGAGTGTGGGGTTGGAATGGTTCATGCTTGAAACCCTACCCATAGCAGTACTATGAACCACAGAGCCTAAAATTAACATTTAAAAGAGAAGTAGTTCTATAAGCTAGTAATAATCACAGGAGCTGAGCTCTCAGTTTCAGAGGGATTGGGGAATGGTTGGGGGAGACGCACAGCACAATCTCAGATTTTTCACAAGGAGACAACCATGCAGAGCAAGCAGCTGGTCCACCCCATTGTGAGCAAGCAGTGACCGTCCATCTAGGTCACACTCGGTCAAAAGAGGCCTGATTCGGCACTCTCCTTTCCAACTCTTGCAAGTGGTCCATTCTGTAGCCCAACTAAAAGCATGTCCTTTTAGTTGGTGGAATCCATGAAGCTTCCCAGAGCAGAAAATGGAATGGGATTCCATAAGAAATACCCCGAATCTACTGCATTGAAAATGCAAGTAAACAAACGACATCACCAAAGACATCTGTTTACTTTCTACCTGATTAGCCCTAAAAGTGTCAAAACTCATCAAGATCACTCTAGGTATAACAGCTTTCATGTTCCCCAGAGAGTAACAAAATTATAAGTGGGGAGCAGAATCTACTCAAGGCAGCATGGAATCAGAATGATAGCACAGTGGGTAGGGCGCTTACCCTGCACATGGCTGACTCTGGTTTGATTCCCCACATCCTAAGCAACAAGAAGTCATTCTAGAAGTCATAGCCAATAATAATCCCTGAGCACTGCCAGGTGTGCCCTCCCAACCAAAAAAGTAGCATCTGTATCTGTACCTTAATTTCAGACAAGCTCTGGTCCCCGATTACAACATTTCACATGATTACCAGCTCACGTGATCTGGGACTGCAATGACCCACAGAGTGACCTGGTCCCAATACCTTTGGATGAGGAGGTGAAAGGGGGAAGGGGGAAAGTACAGGACATGAGTTCAATAACTCTCCCACTTGCACCCCTACTCTGCCTCTTTTCCATTCTTCAGTGGGTGCTCGGCAGCAGGAAATAGCAGTGTCAGTACACACATGACAGATGATGATCCTAAGCAAGGGAGAAACAGCCCTGGGCTGACACATGGAAATGTCAAGAGAGATTCCAACTATTAACCTTTTTTACTTGTGCATTCTAAGGAAAGTGTTTTTGTCAAGCTATTTGAATGCTGTCTACCTGGCTCCCTGAACACACCATCTAAAAATTCATCATCTCTGCTAGAAAAAAAGAAAAAACCTTTTTCTCATGTGATCATACACTTGTAGCCTTTTCCCTAGTGCCTTTTTTTTTCTTTCAGGAATGACAGACTGCACATCTTCATTCACCCCAAGTTTTATCCATCTGCTATTAGGCATGACAAGAGCCATCAATATCCAATATTCACTATCACTATCACTATCACCCCGTTGTTCTTCAATTCACTCAAGCGGGCCCAGTAACATCTCTATTCATCCCTGTCACGTGCAAGTGTAGCCCGATGACATATTGGGGGCTCCTTCAGGGTCAGGGGAATGAAGACCTTCATTGTCGCTGTTTTTGACATATCGAGTACACCACGGGTAGCTTGTCAGACTCTGCCATGCGGGCAGGATACTCACTGTAGCTTGCTGGGCTCTCTGAGACCGATGGAGGCTTTGGGGGCAGCCTCTAATCACCTTTATAGGTGTTCCTAGTCAAGCATATAGGCGGGTATGATACTCTCAGTAGCCTGTCGGGTTCTCTGAGAGTGAGAATTAGAGAATAAGAGGTTGTGTGGCTGCAAATGTGGCTGTGCGCTTCCGGGAGCTTGATTTTATAGTGTCTGGATGGCCGTTGATGGGGTTACATGGCAGTTGGTGGGTGTAACTGTGTAGCTACTGGAAGGTGGGGGAGCTGGGTGGAGGAGGCCCGAACCGAGCAGGCTTGGAGATTTCAGCCCTGGGTCCCACACACCTGGGTTCCTCTGCTGGTTCCTCGTCCAAGCATGTGGAGAGTGGTCTCAGCATGGCTTTGGCTGGGTCCTGGAGGTCTTCAGCTGTCAGTGCTCTTCTCGGGGAGGAGAGGGAAATTCAACCCAATATTCAATGTTACCAAAATGTTTTGAGATTTCTTGGTTTATATTTTTTCATTCCTTGATTGATATTCACAATCAACCTCATAGAGTCATCTTGGAGAATACTGATCTCTCTCTTTTGCAAACAGGGAAGCTGAGTCCTAGAAAAAGTGACCGTGGGTTTGTCTTGCCTTGCTTACAGCCCACAAAAGTTTGATTCCCAGCACCATATACAGTCCCCCGATTCCTTCCACATGTGACCAGGAGTAAGCCATGAGCATAGCTGAGTGTGTCAAAAAATATATATAAGAAAATCAAAACAAAACAGAAAATGAGCTTCTTCTTCAATACGGTGACAGCATAGAACAGCCCCCAGTGGCTGTCAATGGTAAAGAAGACCCACAGAACCTCACTCTCTTTTCTAGTTCTTTCTCCCATCCCTCTACCCCCAGCTCACTGACCAACAGATACTGACACAATAGCCTTTTTCTTGCTCTTCATTCCAATTCACTCTGTGCAACCAGATCCAGGACATCCCTCCTCATATCCGGATGAGGATTCCTCCTTGCCTCTCGGGGTATCAGGGGTTCCCTTAAGATACCTTGTCAATGAGCTCTCCTGTGGCCACCCAGTCCATAGAGGCTCCACTGTCCATCAAAACTCCATCCTCTAGAGAAGGGACCTTTCTGACAATGATGGTTGGAAGGGATGGCTCTCAACGGGAGATGTGTGCTGAAAGCAAGTCAAAGACCAAACATGATGACCTCTCAGTATCTGTATTGCAAACCATAATGCCCAAAAGGACAGAGAGAGAGAGAGAAATACCTGCCATAGACACAGACTGGTTAGCTGGGGATGCTTGGCAGGAGGGATATGGGGGATATTAGTGGTGAGAAATGTACACTGGTGGAGGGATGGGTGTTGGAACATTGTATGACTAAAACATGATCATGGAAACTTCGTACCTGTTTCTCACAGTCGTTTAATTTTAAAAATAAAATAAGTTAAAAAAAACTCCATCCTCTGTTTGTGTCTCTTCAGAGAGCACTCATCAGAGATGCTAGTTCATGAAAATTTATTTCAACTAGCAGTAGACATTTTTTGTTGTGGTTGAATCACCGTGAATTAAAAAGTTACAAAGATATTATGATTGAGTGTCATGTTTATTTGCTTCGTTATTCATTCCCTTGCCTCCTAGAGTAAAAACTCCAACATAAGTGGGATCCTTCTACACCTAGTTCTCTCTCCTCCAGAGCCTAGTCTAGAACATCAAGAACCTACTTGTCACAACTGCTACTTGCACATTTAAGTGATTATTTTTGCCTTGCACACGGCGGGCATGGCTGACCCGAGTTCGACTCCTCCGCCCCTCTCAGAGAGCCCAGCAAGCTATTGAGAGTATCTCGCCCACACAGCAAAGCCTGGCAAGCTCCCGGTGATGTATTTGACATGCCAAAAACACTAACAACGAGTCTCGCAATGGAGACGTTACTGGGCACTCTCGAGCAAATCAATGAACAACGGTAGGACAGTGCAGTGCTACTTATTTGTAGTCTATCCTGCAAGCTCTGCTGAGAGAAGGTAGCACGTCTGTTTTGTTGACTTCTGTGCCACACAAATTAAACACAGAGAAAGAAAGAAGAAAAAGAATCAATGGAGGGAAGGAGGAACTTCTTTAATTATATCTTAATCTGGACCAGCATACCTGCCATATCCCTTGCATTCTTGTGCCCCTGAATCCATCACCTGCACATTGATATGCTATCCCTACTATTGCAAAGGAAAGCCTGTGGTAAGGGAAGATCAGATTAGCTTAAACAGTTCTCCCAGTGAGCAAGTAGAGACCAAGGCCTCATTCTCCAGGCCTCCCTGCCCATTTTCACTCTATCCCATCACACTTGCACCATTTTATGTTCCTACTAGGAAGAGGGACTGAGGAAGCTCCACAAGTATACCTTCAGTCAACACAAGAGCTTTCTCTTGCAGGAGTTGTTCTGGGCTAGGAAGAGCTGCCTTGAAATGTGAAAACTAAACTAGAGGGTTGATTAGTGAGTTGTTAAAGGTCAGGACCATACAAGAAGGGTCGCCAAGCATCAGCAGAACAGAAGAGTTTCCAAACAGGGTAGAGAGTGCTGCAGATACAAAGTGGTTGGGAGAGCACTTGGAGAAATCTGTACTTTGAATACCTCCAGCATGGAGATTTTCCTTCTTAAATAAAATCTCCACTAAAAGGAGAATTCACCAGCCATCTCCAAACCATTCTTGTACCATTTCTGTGAGAGTCATCATATTGCTAAGTAAACAGAAAAGAAAAAGGTAAGAAGTCTTAATTTTGGTGGGCTTGCAGGCAGGTCACAATCCAGAGTTTCTCAAACTTGAAAGTGCATTTGAATCATCAAACAATTTTATTAAGATGCAGTTACTAAATCAGGTATTTTCAGTTCAGTCTAGGTCTCTACATTTCTAGCAGTGTTCTGGTGCACAAACCAAAGTGAATATCAAGGAATGAAAGAAACACATGAATAATATTAGTAACTTAACTATCAAGGTAGAAGAGAACTCAATATTGTTAGAAATCCGACTAAGTTTATCAAAGGTATTATTTCTAATCTTCACTGGAAACACAGATTTCCCAAGCCAGAAAGATCAGAGAAGCAATACACATTAGATATGGGAGTTAGGTTTCAGATTTATTTCCGGATCAACACAATTTATTTGTGTTCCCTTTTGGTGTTTTACTTTTTTCCTGATGGATTGCTAGGAGAAACAATGAAGTAGTGGCAATGATTACTTAATGTAGAGTCTAGCATTTACAGCAATAGTTACTGCAGGAAGTTTTGACTCCAAAATATTGTGCAGTAAATTCTGGTACTAGTGCAGATTCATTCATTCACTAAGATTCCTCCCTCCCAACTGGTCATCACAGAAGGAAGGTGTTGTTTGTCTCAAGAGGGACAGTTCCAAGAAAAACTCCTGCACCCATATTGGCCAAGGAAGAGAGAAATTGCTTTTAGAGGAGAAGAGCATTAGCCTAGATACACTGCCCAGAAAGAAGCAGATCAGTGATGTGGGAAAGAGGAACTGCATCTGGTGAAAGCAAAGGCATCACCTAACCCAAGCCAGCAATGTGTACGGAGTGGCAGTTGCCAGAATACTTCAAAGAAAAGTCTGCCGACTTAAACTTGCCTTCTTGTGTAGGTGGCCCAACAGTCTTGTTGCAAGACAAATTGCTGCTTATTGAACAAATCCTCTTAAACTGTCTGAACATCAACAGACTGCAGCTTTGAAATCCAGATTATGAGTCGTAGCTCTCACTGGGCATATCTTTAATGACTGAGTTAATCTGTGAGTACCGTTTCTTTGTACAAATAAGGTGATGTTTCTAACGGATGGACATGGCACTCCTCCGACACACCTGGCCCATAAAGTTTCTGAACTTCTGTTATCTTCAAACTTAACAAGTTTCCATTACCCTCCTGCACCATTCTACAACAAAACCCATGTCTTTCAAGTCATCTGCTTCCATTCCTGTACCCCTCCGAATGGAGTGATTTATTGTCTGCTGAGATAAACATGTGTATACCCTGCTCGTTGCCCAGGGGCTGAAACACTTCCTTTCCCACTCATACGGCTTTTAGATTATTTAATTTCTTTATTTCATCTTTTCACTGTGGACACTCTAACTGATTTAAATACAGATTTAAATTTCTATCTTTGAACTCTTTTAGGAATTGCATCTCCCCACCTCTCATTGGGTAGAAATTGGCTGAAAGAACATTGAGGGGGGAAAAACATTCTTTGTGGCTCTGGTTCATCCTTCAGTGAACATACCCCCAAGAACACTTGCTCCTAAACTATTTCTGTTTGCCAACCAGCAGCCCGCCAGCAGCCCACCCACCCACCTGATGGTTGGGGAGAGATGACAGAAGGGAGAGGAAAAGGAACTGGGGAGGGAAGAGAGAAAATCCAATGACCAATATCCTGGCCCTAGGCCAACCTGGATAATTAGTCTGCCTCTATTTCAAACATTTCCCCATTTGCAGCATGTGTGCGTGTGCGTGCATGTGTGTGTGTGTGTGTGTGTGTGTGTGTGTGTGTGTGTGTGTTGGGTAGGGGGAAGGGAACTCCCTTGACAATACTATTTCCTCTTCTCAGTCTTATTCCATCAGAAATTATCTTCAAATTAAAAATACAATCCTGGGTGAGAAGCAAATGTCTCAGGAGCCTGCCTCTGATGGGCTTGGAAATAGGGAACTGTGAAGAATTTCTAAAGGTCTCAGGAAGCTTTTGCCATCGCAGAAAGCACAGATGAAAAGCAATAGAAAGGGAATGTTAAAATAAACACCCCTGTGCTGGCGAACAATGCTAGAAGGCCAGGAAGAGGCGTTGCCCCATGCTGATGGCCCCTTACTGACTCATCCTCATTTTTTCCTTGGCCACCCTCTAGGTTTGCTCTTCCAAAAACTGCCTCTCCAGGTGACATCCAGGGCACAGATGGGACTTATGAAGAGAGAAGCATAAATTCTTGTAGCAAGGCCAACTCCCTCTCTTCAACGAACTGGGCTTTAGCCATTCGATAAAGATAAAAGATGTCATTTTAGCGGATAGGGAGAATTCAGTGCTAAACACAGCCAAGCAGTTTAGAACAATCCCCTGACTCATTGCTTCTGGAAAACGTCCACTACATGTACCTAGGGGCGGAAAAGCAAGCAGGTACTATTAAGAGCGAAGTGGAAAGGCCAAAGTCATCCTTAACATTTAATAATGGCTGTAACTCAGTTTTTAAATTGTTTTAAATTTTATTTATATTCATAAATACATATATAATATATATTATATTATATATAATATATATAAATATAACATCTTATTATCTCATTCCTACTTTGGACAAACTTGCAGGCTATCGAATGTAGCCTGCCCACAGGGCAGAGTCTGACAAACTCCCCGTGGCGTACCCAATATGCCAAATACCAGTAACAATGATGGGTCTCATTCTCCTAAATAGCCTTGAATATAATCTCAGGGTTAGGATGAAAGAGACATTACTGGGGCCTGCTCGAGGCAATCGACGAATAACAGGATGATGAAATGAAATTTATATTCATAAAGTTGTTCACAATAATTTATTACATTTAATGTTCAAGCACTAATCCGCCACCATTGCACTTTCCCATTCAGTATTGGGTGCAAATATTTATGTAGCCCAATTTGTTTAGTTTTGTTTTTGTTGTGTTTGCTTCTGTGCTGATCTTTTTGAACACAGTTCTGAAGTATAATTCCTGGAGAGTTCCGCTATGATTTTTCTTCAATGTACTTAGTAGAGTCTGGATTACTTTCAAACGTCTCCAATCCTATTTTAATTTACTTACTTTTGTGAATGGTGTGAGTTACGATTCCAATTTCATTTTCTTAATTGTGACTATTCAGTTTTCGCAAGAGACTGCAAACCAGCAAGTCTTGCAAACTTGCCCATTTGCAAGAGATTTTTATTCTTTCTTTCCTTTCTCTCTTTCCTTCTCTTAGTCATTTGTTACAGATTAACTACTCATAAATTTGGGGGCTTAACTCAGGACTCTTGCTTATATTCCATTGGTCTGTCAGTCTATCTTTATTCCACTACAATGCAGTTTTGATCTCTTTAGCTTTGTAGTAAAATTACAAATTGGGAAATACAATACCTTTCATGTACTGATTGGCTACTTTTGGGAGTCTTAAAATTCCATAAAGGTTTTAGTAGAGTGGTTGGAGAGATAGGTCAGTGGGGAGGAAACTAGCCCTGCATGCAGCTGACCCAGGTTTGATCCCTGGAATCCCATATAGTTCTTGAGACTACCAGGATTGATCTCTGGTTGCAGATATATAGGAATAAACACTGAGCACCACTGGATGACTCAAAAAAAAAAAAAATAAACCCACTAAAAATTAGTAGAGTTTTTTCAAAGACTTTGAAGAATCTCATTAGAATTTCAATGGGCATTGCACTGGTTCTGTATAATGCTTTAGAAAGTAAGGTGATTTTTGTGTTGATTATTCCAATCCATGAACAGGGAGTATCTTTCCTTTTCCTGATGTTCTATTCTATTTTTAAGCAGCTATTTATAGTTTTTAATGTATAGGTCTAGCACTTCTATTATTAGGTTGATTCTTAGGTATCATATGTTTTGGACACTATTTTAGAGAGATATGACCACAATTTTTAAAATAAAATTATTTATCTAAACTCAATATTATCTATTCTAACCTTCATTTCATACTTGTCAGAGCTTCTTCCACTGAAACCTGCTTAAATTAAAAAGATTAATATGTGTAAAAATTAAGATAATGAACGGAAGAATAAGCTACACAGTCCAGTGTTCAGAATTAATGGAAAAAACAGCACTAGACCCTCACTCATGTTTGCTGTTGTGTAGATGTATCTGATTCGTGCTTCCTTATAGGGTATATCACAAAGGACATAATTACAACAGATTTTCAAACCCATCAGCTCACATCTATAGAGGTTTTGTTTTTATGAGGACACAAGTCCTTTTGATAGCTCCAATTTTTCCCAAAAAATAATCTGTAAAATTTTCCATTTAGCCCAGCTTAAGTCAACTTCCATTCTGAAGTCATCAACTTTGCCGGAGTACTTGTCACATTAGAAAGACGAGGGAGAAGAGCAAGGGAGAGGGTGGCTCTTATTCAAATTAGATGGTCAATTTGAGGTAAAGAACATTTCTTTCCTTTTAAAAAAAATTATTAAAGAATCATAGCACCGCGGTAGGGCATTTGTCTTGCACGCAGCCAACATGGCTGACCCGAGTTCGATTCCTCCGCCCCTCTCGGAGAGCCCGGCAAGCTACCGAGAGTATCTCGCCCACAAGGCAGAGCCTGGCAAGCTCCCCGTGATGTACTCGATATGCCAAACACAGTAACAACAAAGTCTCCAATGGAGATGTTACTGGGCCCGCTCGAGCAAATCGATGATCAATGGGAGGGCCTTTAAAGAATCATGATAGTTGAATATTACATAAACAATATACTAGCACCAATCCCACCACCAGTTTTGAGTAAAGAATATTTCTCAGGACAAAAGGTGGAGGTGGAGGAGGAAGTGGTGATGGGGTGACAGGAAGTAGCCTAACAGTGTCTGTTGTGTGTTTCTCATCCATGCCCTGTTCTTCCCTCTGCCACTCCCTCTTTCTCTAGTGAATATATAATCACAAGTACTTGAGCATCATTCAACTTCAGGTAAAGACCATTAAAAACACAACATAGGTAAAGGTAAAGGTAAAGGCCCTTCCGCTGTTCGTCGATTTGCTCGAGTGGGCCCAGTAACGTCTCCATTGGAGACTTTGTTGTTACTGTGTTTGGCATATCAAATATGTCACGGGGAGCTTGCCAGGCTCTGCCGTAAAAATAAAAAATAAAATAAAGGGTGGCTTGAAGAAAATCAGTTAATAAAAAACACATCCTAACATCCCTAAGGAAAGGTTGCAAGAGTTGCAGAGCCACAGATATCCTAGATTCTAAAGAGAACAATGGGCATCAATTGTAAGCGTTTCCTTTGCTCCATCAGCAAACAAATGCTTTCTCCTCTGTCTTCCCTGACATTTTCTTCTCAAGTTAAAAAAGTACTTGTTAAAAAGTAGCTGTGCAAGTTCCCTCACGAACCCCATTCCAGACTCACAGGTCTCTAGCATTTGCTATTTGCTACCTGGATGGCACCAGAATTTCCACACCTCCCCTCTCCATCCAGGTATCAGCTTAAAGGTCACCTCCTTGAAAAAACCTTCCTTAACCACCTGACCCAAAGCAATTGGACCTACTTGCAAGCACACATCATGCTCTACCTCTTTTGACATAACATAGTTTTCATCATGGCACTAACTGCTACCTGACATGTACCAGCTACTTTTACACTTATTAAAATCTGTTTCATATCAGCTTCCTTATTGGAGTGTACGTGCCACTAGAATAGGAGCTTTAACAGTCTTTTATCCTCAGTATTTCCCATATGAAGCAGCCCCTTATTATTGACAAATAAATATTTGCTTCATGCAAAACTGAATAAAGACAAAAGACGTGTTGCCATAATACTGGCACTCTAGTCAGTGTAACTTCAAAATTTCCAAGTATGATCAAGGGAGATAGGAGATAGAATCAGACCAGAAGTAGATGTTGTAACAAAAAAAACAAAAAGGACTTAAATATCTATCATGGATGCTATCAAATAAAGGTTTGTCTCTCCAGAAAACCAGAAAACAATCAGAATATCACACACACACACACACACACACACACTTACACACACACACACTTACACACACACACACACACACACTTACAATAGGTAAGATGAAGAGATGAAGACTGACTCTAGTCACTGCAGCATCTCTGTTACTATCCCATCATGCTGTCATTAAATTTTTAGTCCAAACAAGAAAAATTTGTCACTCTTCTACTTACCAAAAAACTGAAACAAGATACACTTTCTGCAGCAATCTGCCCATAATATCCAAGGCTTAAGAATGGAAAGTTTCCCTAATTTTGGCCCCTGTTTAGAACCAAGCAGAAAAGGCCCATTTTACTCCACCAAGAATACAGATTTCCTGACATCCAGATATATTGCCACTTCCGGATTCCTCTGTGACAGGTACTCCTAATTAAATATGTCTAAAAACCCCCTTCCACCTTTTTCTCTATGAATTTTCCTGACTCTTCTGCCTGCTTTTATGCTCTTCCAAACACAACTGACAGTGAATGAGTCCTTTGTTAAGCAAGCTCCGGAAGAATACCCATTGCTGGTAATTATGCCACTTGGGTAGTTTTAGTTTCTGCACGAAGGAAGTTAAGCCTTGATAACTAGCAGAATGCTAACATACAGTAAATGCTTAGCAAAGAAAAAATCAATGTAATTAATCCAGAAAAAAATCTATATCAGTGTGATACAATTCTGTGAGCTACTCACAAAGATGCTATAAGGATTAAATTATATCCTCCAAGTAAAAACATTTTGAAAGCCATAATGTGCTATGTGATCATAAGGTATCATTAGGTTACAAACAATATATAATCAGAACCACATAAGTAGTAATATAATGGTGTTTGTCCCATGGATGTTTAATGATGAGAGATTTGGAAATTATTTCAAACATTTTGATGACATGGATTTTAAAAGCCAAATGATGGGGAAAAATTCTTTCTATACCTTTTCAGAACAGTCTTAATTAATATAGATCTCAGTGGGGGAAAAATTGAATTTCTAAACACTCTCTCCTTGCTTTGATCAGACTGTAACTCACCGTCTTCAATTTGGTTCCTGTGGCTAAATTCACACATCTTTCAGTGTGCCAACCTCTGCCAGAGTAGAAAGCATAAAAGCTGCAGAAAGCAAGTAGTTAGGATGTAACTCCTGCCTGGCTGTAATTTTTCCAAAGCTACTGAGTTCCTGTACCATGTGGAGAAGTCATCCGTACTGTTTGATCCTTCCCTCATTTCCTATGGCCTCAAGTACAAAGAGTCTCCTGCCCGTGGATTGCCCAGCCCTAGAGCTTCTGCCTAGTCCCACCAGCATGCATTTGCCTTATGTGTCTATTTATTCCCTGCAGGGTCTAGAGTGTTTGATTTAGTTACAGACTCCAGCCTTCCAAACGCTGAACTTGCTTGTTTACATGGAGTGGATCCTCAAAGAGAGCAAGGGAATGAGACTAACTTGCAGGCTAGCCTGAGAAAGGGTTTGCTTAGCGAAATGAGCACAGACCAGGGGCTTTTCTTCAGAGTTAGCAGCTCAAGAATCCTAGCATTCTCCCAGGAGATGACCACCCATTTGAAAATAGTTTGCAATGAAGCTTTCACCAAAAACACAACATACAGATTCAAGTAGCTGCCAGCTATTTACTGCTCTGAACTGAACAAAGAATATGATAGACATGAACAGCATGAGTCTTCACAGCAAGCAAAAGAAATAAATGTAATTTAGTCCCCTTTTCTAGGTAGGCAATTCAGGTAGATTATGCAACTACAGAGATTTTGTGATTTTCCATCATTTTTCATAATGTGGCCAGTTTTTGTTTTTAATGCTCATAATCTTCCTGATTCCAAAACCATCATTCTACATGCCTTAATTTTGAATGGATATAAATATTTGTCCATTACACATTGAGAGAGCTTGGAACGTGAATTTTATCCACTGTGTTCTGCAACACAGAAAGTTGCATTGCAATTTGGACTAAATAGGTTAGAAACCAAACAAGATGAGAAAGTCAGGAGTATAAATGTGTAATAATTATGAGATATTTGAGGCAAGAAAGTGGATTTTTGGGGGGGGGCACACTCAGCTATGCTCAGGGCTTACTCCTGACCCTGTGCTCAGGGATAACTCCTGGCAATGCTCAGGAGCCCATATGAAATGCAGCAGATTGCCCCAGAGCCAGTCACACACAAGGCAAGTGCCTTAACCCCAGTATTATCTATTTGGCTTCATGGAAATGGATTTTTATCTAGCATCATGTTTTAGTACTCTGAGGGTGAATAGTGACTAAATAGATTAGGTCATGAGAACACTTTAGTCACCACTTCTACCACTGCAATATGACTGGGTGGCAGGCCTCAAAAGACATCTTGCCTCCTTGAATGTTTCTTTGTTGCCACCCTCGGCCATCATCCTCATTGCTGCCCCACTGAAACAGGACAGCTAATCTTCTTCTCCCCATTTATCTTCTTCAGGTAAGAAAAAGAAGCTAGAGAAACAGTACAGAGGGTGTGGTGCGTGCCTTGCACTAACCTATCAAGATTCAATCCCCAGCATCCCTGAGCACCTCTAGGAGTGATTCCGGAGTGCACACCCTAAGTAACACCTGAGCATCACTGGGTATGGCTCAAAAAAAAAAAAAAAGACAGGGGCACAAGAAAGAAAAATTGACATTTTAATCAGAAAGAAACATTTTCCCCAAACATATTAGCAAGTTTTTGCCCACATGTCACTGACCAAACTCTACAACAGGGTGCTATGAAAAGAGGGGGAATCATGGCAAATAGATAATAAGTAACATTATAAGTTTGTCCCTCTTACAACCATTCTCCAACCCTCCCCTCCATTCACCCGGGAAACTGACCTTAATGAACTTTATCACTGCATTTGTGGATCTTTAGCTTCTTCTTTCATTCATCCAACAGGGGCCGAGGCTGTTACTGAAGGGAATAAAAAAAAAGAGTTTTCGGGCTGGAGCAATAGCACAGTGGGTAGAGCGTTTGCCTTGCATGCGGCCAACTGGGGTTCAATTCCCAGCATCCCATATAGCCCCCTGAGCACCACCAGGAGTAATTCTTTTTTTTTATTAGTGAAACACCATGAGGTACAGTTATAGACTTACAATTTTTTGTGCTTGGCTTTCAGTTATACAATGATCAAGTACCCATCCCTCCACCAGTGCCCATTCTCCACTACCACTGATCCCAGTATCCCTCCCACCCCACCATCCCCCCTATCCCCCTCGCCTCTGTGACAGGGCATTCCTTTTTGTTCTCTCTCTCTCTCTCTCTCTCTCTCTCTCTCTCTCTCTCTCTCTCTCTCTCTCTCCTTTTGGGTCCTGTGGTTTGCAAGAGAGGCATTGAGTGGCAATCATGTTTGGTCTATAGTCTACTTTCAGCATGCCTCTCCCATCCTGGGAGGATCCTCCCAACACCCTTTATTTGGTGCTCCCTTCTCTATCTGAGCTTCCTTTTCCCCTAGCACATGTGGCTGGCCTCCAAGTCATGGAGCAAAATTCCTGGTACTAATCTTGGCCACTCCTGGGTGTTAGTCTCCGATTTTGTTACTTTATGTTCCCCAGATGAATGCAATCTTTCTGTGTTTATCTCATTCTTTCTGACTCATTTTGTTTAACTTGACACTTTCCATGTAGTACCACTTGTATGTAAATTTCATGACTTCATCTTTTCTAACAGCTACATAGTACTCCACTGTGTAAATGTACCAGAGTTTTTTTAACCAGTCATCTGTTCTCGGGCACTCAGGTTTTTTCCAGATTCTGGCTATTGTAAAGAGTGCTGCAATGAATAAACGAGTGCAGATGTCACTTCGACTATACTTTTTTGCCTCTCTGAGACATATTCCCAGGAGTGGTATTGCTGGGTCAAATTGGGAACTCAATTTCTAATTTTTTGAGAATCATCCATACTGTTTTCCAAAAGGGTTGGACCAGTCAGCATTCCCACCAGCAGTGAAGGAGGGTCCCTTTCTTGCCACATCCGTGCCAGCACCGGTTGCTTTTGTTCTTTTGGATGTATCTTCGATAAGGGGGCAAGAAAAGTGAAGTGGAGCAGGGAAAGCCTCTTTAATAAATTGTGCTGGCAAAACTGGATGGCTACATGCAAAAAAGTGAGCTCAGATCTCTGCCTAACACCATGCACAAAAGTAAGATCAAAATGGATTAAAGACCTCAACATCAGACCAAGATCCATAAAGTTCATTGAAGACAAAGTTGGCAAAACCCTCCATAATAGTGAAGCTAATGGAATCTTCAAAGATGTCACGCCACTAGCCAAGCAAGTGAAAACAGAAACAGACAAATGGAACTATCTTAAACTAAGAAGCTTCTGCACCTCCAAAGAAACAGTGACCAAAATACAAAGACAGTCTACAGAATGGAAAAGGATATTCGCCAAAATACACATCCAACAAGGGGTTGATATCAAGGATATACAAGGTACTTGTTGAACTCCACAAGAAGAAAACACCCAACCCCATCAAAAACTGGGGCGAGGAAATGAACAGAAACTTTTGCAAAGAAGAACTCCGAATGGCAAAAAGGCACATGAGGAAATGCTCTACATCACTAATCATCAGGGAGATGCAGATCAAAACAATAATGTGATATCATTTCACACCACAGAGACTGGCCCGCATCCAAAAGAACAAAAGGAGTAATTCTTGAGTGCATGAGCAAGGAGTAACCCCTGTGCAACGTTGGGTATGACCCAAAAAGATAAAAATAAGGGTTAGAGTATGTGTTCTCAATGCTTCCCCAAAGGAGTTCCCAGAAGTGGCCAGTCCTTGTTCACAACTTTTTTTAAAGCCTTTACACAAACACCTTTCATGGGTTACAGTGGCCATCCTTCCTCCACTTCTGTAAGATTATGAGATTTTTAACAGCCCTGGAATCTGTGCTTTTATACACCATATCCATGCTTCTGTAAATAGTTCTTTTATTGGGTTTTATGTTTATTGAGAAAACTCTCATTTACAATTCTACATGTTTTAGGAATACAGGTTCATGCATCTTCAAAAATATGTTACCTCACCATATGTAACCACTCTTCTGATAAACTCAGGTGTAAATTATTCAATTATTAAACACTCTTTAATTCATCTAAGTTTGCATGTGGGTCAACAGTGTTTTCTGTTGGTAGCAGCTCTGGATTAGCTATAATATAAGGCCCAAATATAACATGAGAAAAATAAGCCATCCAAGGAAGTAAGCCACAGGAGTAAAAGGGCTGTACTATGAAGTCACACTTGGTGTAACTGACAGATCCTACAGGTATCAGGACAGAAGCAAACCCAAGCAGGTCATCTCTGAACAGTGCTAAATATATAAACTCATATATAAAGGTCTCTTTGATTCTTTTTTAATGTATCCCCTTGGTATTTCTGTCATCATTCTCTTAGGCCTCCAGTCAATCAAAGTTCATGTAAGGTTTAGGTACACCCAAATCTTTGACTCTTTAGAGTAAATTATGTGGCTCTATTCTCATCTGTTATGTTATAATTTCATTATCCAAAAGCTCAGAGTTCCAAGAATGACTTCCTATCATTGCCCACCATCAAATCATCCCAGGGTGGTAAATAGAATATTTACTGCCAAAATAACAACTAACATTTGTGAGTGTTTATGATTTTCCAAGCACTGTGACATGTTTCTTTTTTTTATTCATGGTTTCATTTTTAACCTCATTTCATAAATCATAAAGCTGAGGCTGAGAGAGGGTACATTCCTTTGCCAAGGGCACCCAGTTAGCAAGCGCAGCAGCTAGTACTCCAGCTTAGACACTCTAATTCCAGAATCTATGTTCCTACAAGACAGTCTATAGGATATGGAGACAGGGTTATATCTCAAAGTGGTGGCGCAGATAGTTTGCAGTGACAAATCTCTAAGTTTGATTCCTGTCTGGCACCACTATCAAGCTCTACCCTCCATCTCCAAGGAGGGAGACGGAGAAATGGATTCACTGGGTAATTCTGAATCCAGAACTACCACATAGAAGCTATGTGACAGTGGACAAAGTCCATTCCTTTCAGTTTCCACATCTATGGAGTGAGAATCAGTACAATGAAGTTTATGATCATTAAATGACTGCCAAAAAGTTAAACCAGATTTAGGCACAAAAAAAAAAACGGCAACATGATAAATGTCAGTTCTTATTGTTTCATCACACATAGTTCTGCTCAATGAAACACCAACACTACAAAGCCAAAGAGAATCAGTAGACTTGTAAATTAGGCAAGTTAGTTATCATCTCCTATGTTTGCATTTTACATCTCTAAAATTGGGCTTCAGTGTTTTATGCATAGCAAATAGAATCACTAATACTCTAAAGCACAGCATAATTCTAAGCTCTTTCTTTACTCACTCAATTATCCCAATGGTGGTAGAACAATGGTCAGAGGCAAGGGCCCTTCTGCATTTTGAATGACAGAATCTCTTTTATTAGTCTTCTTTTGAAGCAACTGTTGAAACTTTCCCTGGAGCTCTTTAAACTGGCTTGACCTCCGTGCTGCTGTAGGGCTCAAACAATTTCAGGAACAATGACAAGATCTTAACGTTTGAGAGGTCTTTCATTCTGCCCTTGGAATGCCTCTTTCAAAGTTTAAGCCTGAAAAGTCACAGTTCCCAATGTAGATGCTTCAAGGTATAAGCAATTTAGTCCATTCCGTTTATTGAACATTTTCTATAGGTCAGGCCCTTACTTGTCACTAGAGATGGAACAGTAAATCAGAAAATGCTCCCTTTATAGATTCACAGCCTCACCAGAGAGCCAGACAAGAGATGTCATTGCAATGCAATGTGCCCAGAAGGGAAATTCTGCCTGGGGCTGCAAAGGCTTAAGGAAAGAGACAAATAAGATGAAACTTGAAAGATTTGCAGAGGAGGTGCAGGGAGTTCTAAGCCCACCTACATTGAGGTGGCATATGCAGAGTCTGGTGCAGGAAGCTTAAGCCCCTTCTGGAGTCTCAAGCCTCCTTAGTCTATTTTCTGGTGGAGAAGCAGCACAGAAAAAAGACTGGGGAGCTAGTGAAGTCGGTGGGGCCCCCCAGGTGGCTTATGTAAGGCTGAGAGGAGAGAGACAAGATGAGCAAGGGTCACTTCCTCCCCATCCACCTCTGCCACCCCATGCCCAGCTGGGAAAATTAGGAGCAATAAAGTCTGGAAAGTCAGTTCTAGATTTCTGTCCAGGATTTCCAGACACTTTGTCCTGTCTCGCAGGAAAGAACTTCAGGAGTGGGCAAATAGTGAAGTAAAAACAGACTTTATTTGGAAGGTTTTAGTAAGGGGAAGGAGGGAGAGAAAGGGAAAGAGAGTAACGCACTCAAGAGAGAAGCGGGCTTCTCCAAAGGTGAAGAGTCATGCATTAGACATGAAAGCATGAAAGTATATAACTCCAGAGTTGAGGTGTGGGTGCCACATGTGCTTGGGCACCATGTGTGTTTGGCCAAGTGGGCACAAGCAGCACATGAGTTCAGACAGCCTAGGAGTAGCTTCCTGTGGTAGCTTTTATTGTTTTTCCCCAACGCGCTCCACATGGGGCTTTCTAGCTAGGTAAGAGTCTGTTGCTAGGGTGGTTGTCAAGGGGGTAGAGTAGGGAGTGGTCCAGAGTCCTTTTTGAAATTCCTTTCCTGGCCTTTGTTACTGCTGGAGCTACTGGAGGTCCAACCTTCTCTGGGTCTGCGGCTGGCGCCAAGTGAGGTTCTTATCAGGCCTTGGTTCCTGTGTTTGCAGCCTTGGTCCTATTGGTTTTTTTAAAATTTAATTTTATTTTTATAAAGTAGTTCACAATATTTGATTACATTTAATATTCAAACACTAATCCCACCACCATTACACCTTCTCACCACCATATTTTGGATGTTTCCATCCCGAATTCCAACCTCTTCCCTAAAGCAGAATCAAAATAATTTATTTTGTATTGTTTGTTATGAATAAACTGCTGAAAATGCTTCAAAAATTTCTGTAGAGGAGAGTGTGTGAAGATTGTTATATTTCACCCAGGGGCCATTAAGCCCAACCCTTAACAACATATTAGTAGGCCCTATTGGTTTTATACATCCTAGAAATTCTATTGCCATGGGAGTCCTTCCCTGTGTACTTTCCTACATCACCAGAACTGGAAGATAAAGAAAATAAAATAGAGATATATCTAGTTCATTGACTCAAACTCTAAGGAGTACAGCTTGGGTTTCTTCTTTTTATCATTCAAAAGGAGTAAGACAGGTGATTGAGAGAGATCTGTGTTGGATATCTTACTTTTTTAATTATTTAAAACAATGTCCTTTATTCTTCCAGATTTTCTCCCTTGTCCTATATTTCAGTTGGCAATTTGGGGATGGTAGTGGGGGTTGGGGGGGGAGATGGAGTGAGTGATAATATATGGTTTAGTTGGGAACTTTTTCATATTTTTAATTTAAAAAATAACAACAAATAACTTTTATAGATAATAAGTTGGTATGTGCCTTGCAAGAAGTTCGTAGAAAATATAAGAAACCCAAAGAAAACTATGTAAAGACCTTTAAATCTTGTCACTGCAATGATCATGTTTGTTATTAAGTGAATGAGAAGAATCAGAATAAAAGTATCTCTGCAGAAGCTGTAGCAATAATCCAGTAGGCAGAACTCTTACTATGCATAACAGCCAACCTGGGACCCTGGAACCCCAGATGTTACCACAAGTCGCATCAGGAGTGATCCGTGTAAGGAGCCTGGAGTATGCCCCCAGGATCACTGGATGTGGCCACAAAACAAACCAAGTACATTTTGGGGGGTGGGGGGTCTTTGTTTTGTTTTTGGCCTTTTGGGTCATACCCAGTGATGCTCAGGAGTTTCTCCAGGAATCACTCCTGGTGGTGCTCAGGGGACCGTATGGGATGCTAGAGATTGAACCCAGTTTGGTAACATGCAAGGTAAATGCCCTCCCTGCCAGATTATTCCTCCGGTCCCCCAAGTACCTTTTTAAAACTTTCTTGGTTAATCCTCCTCTGGGGAGAATTTACTCGGGGGTGGGGAGAGTGGGGATGGGATTTTATAAAATTTTATAAAATTGATAAAATTGGTTGCCACAGGCAACCAATAACTTTAAGTGACCCTCACTGGGCTGGGGACAAGGTCAGGTTGCAGAACGCAGAGATGAGTTGGAGATAGCCTCTGCACTGGGAGAGACACAGCATAACCTATTTGGGGTCTCTGACCCATCTCCCCACTTCACAGCGCTCCTGGACTCTCCATCCCAAGTAAAATCCAAAGCCAGTTTTCCCTGCCACCACCCCTAGGTTACAACCATGAGCACCATACATGAGCCCAGAGAAGACTCACTCTGTCCTGATTACGTCACCTTACACTGAAGCTATCTGGTTTGGCACCACACTGAAGACTTTAGGATGGAAGGTTTTTCCCCAAATCTCACCACTGGGCAAATGTTCATACCACATCGCAGCCAGCCCTGTACTCAGCCTGGGCCTGGTGTCTTACTTCAGTTCCACCTGGCCAGGTAGAATGCCACATCTCCACATGACACCAGAAGCATCCTTCCTTTAAAAACACATGTGCTGGCCGTATCACCAAACAAATATATGAAGCACATTTCTTGCCGTTCACCGTTTATCTGATCCTTGTGGACAGAAAATCAAATCCTGTAATTCAAGCAGCCAACTCCTCAGAATCAGTTATTCTGTTTGATCTTATGATTAAAATTTATTAAATTACCTCCAAATCTTCACTTTAATGAGACTTATTATATGAGTGAACAATTTCACTTAGGGCTAAGAAGGACTTTATTACAAACCATTTACAATTTTAAAATCAGCTTGTAATGATGATCTTTCATATCTAGGAAATTATTATTTGCTTGGCTCATGGTAAATTTTCAATATATATGGTGAAAAGGAGAGTAATTAATCAAAACTTTAAATTATAATGCTCAAAAATTCCTGCAAGTATAGCCCTATTGTTAAAAAAATAAACTTAAAGCCAGAAAGCTATAGTTAAATAGCTATTTGAAAATATGTTAATTTTGTCTTATCTTTAATAGCTTTCTAGATGTAACACATGCAATAATATAACCATTTATAATTTACTAAACAGGCCATAGAACCTGTTTAGTAAACAATTTTATTACAAGCATATAAGCAATTTGATCTCTTAAAATATTTTAAGTTCTTAACAAAAATATGGTAGAATGTTTTAATTAGGGCTAAAAGAAAAACATATCTTACATTTGGGTGCTTTTCTGTTCATTCATAAATAATCCTGCCAAATTGTGCTAAATATGTTTTTAATGATTTTTACAAAATTAGACACTTCACTGAAAATATGCCTTAACAATCAAAAGAGCCATTTCCCTCCTATAAATGTACACCAAAGTGGACTCATTTGCAGCCTTTTCAGTGCATTAATAATGATATCTAAGTATATAGCCTGTCTTAAAAATAATTCAAACAATACAAATATAAGCTGAGAACCCAGCCTACTTTCCTTGCCTTCCTGGTAGCACACAATAATACAGGCTTGCATCTTTCCAAAGCAGATTCCTATCACATTCATTTTTTGTTTTTTCTGACATTAAATGCTACCAATCTTGTGTATTTTCCCATAAATGGTCTGTCTTAATAATTAACCTTAATATAGCATGATAGTCTTACAGAATCATTTTGTATTATATACCTTACTATTTCTAATGTCTGTAGAGTGTGGAAATGCCACATTTTACTGCATAATAATCACAGATTTTATGTTTTTTTTTTCAAAAGTGTAAGGTGCGACCATTATGTGAAACAGTTTTTTAATTGTATGGAATTGCTTAGAAACAAGCTATGACTATTTTGTAGTGGTGACAGTTATTCAGTGAAATGCAGTAGCATTGTTCATTATTACTAACCCCTAATTAACAGGCATTTAAACTATTTTAATCTTTTGATACTGCTAATCATGTCAATATGAGCATTCTTGGGCGTGATACATTTTGCAGAAGTTCAAGCATGCTATTGCTGGGTCTAAGACTATGTATGTTATAAAATGTAATGGATATTGCCAAACACCTTTCCGGAAAGGTGACACCAATGCCAATATACATTCTCAAGGCAGCGTTTAATTACATCCTTTTCCCTACAGTCTGACGCAAACTAAATATTATCAAATGCTCCAGTATCTGCATTATGGTAAAAGTATTTTATGAGATTATAAAATATGGTCTTAATAAATCCCCATGTATGTTTTAATTCTCAGTCTTCTTTTAAAAACTCTTCTGCTAAAACATATGAATTATTTTCATTTAGTTAGCTGACTCTATCCTCTATTTTCTCCCTAAATAATTGAGAGAAATCAGTCTTTTTGGAATTTGTCTCAACTTTCCAATATCCTTTCACAAAGGTATGAGTGCCAAAAGGAAATACATAAAAATACAAATGGTAACTGCTGTCTGCTTGTTCAGTGACCATTTTTTATTTTTACCCATGATCTTTTTCTTTAATAGGTAATATTTGTGGGATACCTATTTTCCAAGCAATCTTCTAAGTACTTTCCATGTTCTGTCTGACTTTATCCTCAAAATGAGCATATGAATTAAGTACTAACATTACCTCTGTCATACACACAAGAGTTTAAATAACTTCACCCATATCCCACAGATATGAAGGGCTGCAGCATAGAAAGGCCCATCCCAGGTCTTTACCTCTGCCTCATACTGGCCCTTGGGAATATGTACTATTTCGTTGTTGTAGTTGTTGTAATTAATTTTTTAATTTAATCACCATGATATACACAGTTACAAAGTTGGTCATGATTAAGTTTCAGTCATACAATGTTCCAACACTTATACCTTCACTAGTGTACATTTCATTTTCCACCAATAATGCCACTAGTTTCCTTTTCACCACCATCTTATGCTGTATGACAACTCTCCTCCCTCCCTCCCTCTATTCCTCTCTCTCTCACTTCTCTCTCTCTCCCACCCTTCCTTCCTCCCTCCTTCCCTCCCTCCCTCTGTCTCTCCTCCCTCCTCCCCACTTTGGGCATTATGGCTTGCAAAACTGAAAGGTTATCATGCATAATAACATGTACTTTTTTCAAATATGAAAAAATAAAATAGGGTCTAAATATCATCTGAAAGCAAGTCTATTTACTAACCAGAAATCAATAGCTTTATGACCAGAGCTTATTCCTCCTGTGTGAGTCACCCATGATCTTTTTTTACTACTTTCAAAGACAATCTTACCTTCCTAAGCCACGTCACACCTTCCCTCCCTAACCCCATATCTGCCTAAAGATTTAAACCACACGTTTCAACAAAATCAAGGTTATAGGGTCTTTTAATCTCCCTATAAGTCATTTTTATCAGCTTTCTTTGTCTCCTGTGAAGACATCTTGTGCTATAAAATGCATACTGTAATTTAATTGTTGGCTATTCTGTGTAATATTCTTAGCCAGTTCCTGCATCTTTTTCTGAAGATCCTCAAATCTCTCATTTCAGCTGAGAATTTTTTCCCTAATATCACTAGGAATGGTCACAGCACACCTACCACTGACACTCAGCTCCCACAGCAAAGCCCCCTGGCTGCTGGTGGCAACGACTGAGAAGTTCCATCAAAGGACACCAACAGATTGCATTACAATCTGTCAATCTTTCTCCAGAAAAAGGAATTGGCAACTGGTTATATTAAAGAACTGCAATCAGGCATCTGGAATATGGCAGCGCACGGTGGTTTTATGTGATCTGATGAGTTTCAGCAATTTATTATCCTGCAATTTCTGACATAATCTTATGCATATCTCTACTACAAATGTATATTCCAAGTGAATCACAATTCTTATATGAGACACACCTTTGTTACTTGCCTCTGTCGTTAGAAATTAAGTTTTGTACGGTCCCATGCAGACTTGCTCCAAAGAGAAAATGAAGTACTTTTAAAATGTTAATTAACAAAATATCTGCCCTCTTCATTTGCCTCATGCCAGCAGGAAAATTAAGACAGCTTCTTAATAAAACATTTGTGTCAACCGGCACCCGTTCAGCAATAACCTCATCATCATTTTTCCACCTAGAGAGATAATTAGACAGACAAACAGAAGAGGCTGGAAAGGGCAAAAGGCGAGTTGACGGAACATCCGCCATGTGCCTAGCGCTGAGGTTCTTCTCTACATGCAATTTCATTAAATCGTTCAAAGATGCTGAAGTGTGTTATTACCGCCCCCAAATCACAAAGAAGGAAAACGAAACTTAGACTTGAAGTGAATTGCACAAAGACATAGTAAGTTGCTGAGCTGGGGATTACCTACCAGTTAACTTGACTCTATAACAAGTTGGGCTGGAGCGGAAGCACAGTGGGTAGGGCATTTGCCTTGCATGCGGCCGACCCGAGTTTGATTCCTCCACTCCTCTCAGAGAGCCTGGCAAGCTACCGAATGTATCCTGCCCACATGGCAGAGCCTGGCAAGCTCCCTGTGGAATATTCAATATGCCAAAAGCAGTAACAACAAGTCTCACAATGGAGACGTTACTGGTGCCTGCTGAAGCAAATCGATGAACAACAGGAGGACAGTGCTATAACAAGTCACCTGACCCTAAAACATCGTGGCTTAAAACTGCACTCCTGGTATGGCTTGAAACTCTAAGTGAAAGATTTAGGCTGGGTTCAGCACATCTGAACTGGTTCTCACTTGTGTCAGAACTCTGCTGCAGAGAGTTGGCTTAGCAGGTGGCTGGCAAGATAGCAAGGTTCTCAGCTATGTGTCTCCCATCATAAAGAATGTAATTCCAGACTAATTCACATGAAATCCCAGGATCCCACATTCTGCTACAGCAGGCAAGTTCCAGGGAATATACATTTTCAATTTTTTTTGCATGGGCCACTGCAAAAAAGATACTTGGGATTCTGGGGGTCATGCCTGGTGATGTGTAGCCTGGTTTAGTGCTCAGTGTAACCAGTTCTAGGGACGACATAGGGCATATGATGCTGGAGATGCAAAATATGATTTATCTTCATATGATGCAAAATCAGAATCATGCACACATCAAGCATGACCTCTGCATGTGAGCTCTCTCCTGGGCCCTGCATAGATTGTCTGATCTTCTTACTGTATTACATTTTGATGTCCAAATGTATGTCCCAAACTAGACTGTATTCAAGCCCAGAGGAGAAGAAAATCTAGCTCTTAAAGAGGCCATTTTTTATGCCAGTTACGTGAGTCTCAGTCACATTTTACTCAAGTGCAAGCCGAAACACCCTGTGCAGTTCCACTCCTACACTTCTTTGACTGCAAATCTAGTTCTCACCCCACCTCTGCTCTGCTAAGGGTGACGCAGACACCAACTCTGACAGGCAGACTTTCCCGGCACCAGTCCAAAGTCATGGAAAGAGATCAGAGGACAGCAGGAAAGGACAGGGAGGTAGAGTTTGCCTCCCTCTAGTTTGCCTCCATCTCTGGGCCAGGCTGGCTCTGCTTTGACATGGGTCCCATCTTCAAGTGTCCATTCTACCCGGAGACTCGGAGGTGTTCCTGCCATTGCTAATCTTTCTGCATTGCCTCACCATTCCTTGACCACCAAGCATCTCCCAGCAATCTGCTTTAAACTCCCTCTACTCTAAACACTAAACACTATTGTCCTGGTGGAAAACAAAGGGGTACATACATTCCTATAATCTTCTGGATCTGTAAGGTGGAACAACTATGCAATTTCCCTTCTGCAGAGTCAAGCGCTAAGGAAACAAATCTTTCATCCACTCAGAAAACACTTATCAGGTAATTCCTACGCCCAGATACAGCCTAGAAATTGGTCTGCTAAGTTGATTGAGTCCAAAAATATTTCCTCAATGGTAACAGGTATCTATAATAATCACAAACAAATAATTATATAGTAATACTCTTTTAATGATAGCATAGGGATAGGACGTTTGCCTTGCACACGGCTAGCCTTGTTGAGCTGGGTTCGATTCCTCCACCCCTCTCGGAGAGCCAGGCAAGCTACTGAGAGTATCTCACCCGCATGGCAAAGTCTGGCAAGCTACTCATGCCATATTCAATATGCCAAAGATAGTAACAAGTCTCACAATGGAGATGTTACTGGTCCCACTTGAGCAAATCGATGAACAATGGGAGGACAGTGCTCATTCTTTAATGAAAATGTAAGGAGACTATACTGGAGAAGTAGTGAGGTGTTCACATAAGCTCTAGTTAGAATAGTTATATTGGAGCCAGGGCACATTTACCACCAATAGAGTAAGGTACTGACACTCTGCTGCCTCCGTGGAGTGAGGGGATGAAAAAGACTGCCTTCACAGGTTTCCTGTGATGACTAACAGCAATAATACCTACCATGGAGCATCAGTCAGTGTCTCTCAAGGGAGCATGTGTTCAGCAAGAGTTATAAATGACTTTTATAGAGACACAAGAAAAGAAAAACATGCATTTGCTTCAGATATCAAGGAAACCTCTCCCAAAAAGCAGAATTGTCAGAGGATTCTTACAAAGATTAAGTGAGCATCTATTAATGTATTTTAATATTTCCTTTCCCAAAGCACAGTGGTAGGGTGTTTGCCTTGCACGCAGCCAACATGGCTGACCCAAGTTCGATTCCTCCGCCCCTCTCGGAGAGCCCGGCAAGCTACCGAGAGTATTCGATATGCCAGACACAGTAACAACAAAGTCTCCAATGGAGACGTTACTGGGCCCGCTCGAGCAAATCGATGAACAACGGGAGGGCCTTTACCTTTACCTTTTAAAGAAGATTCTGCAGACCCCATTTGTAAGTCATTCCTCCTCCCTCTGACCAGCACAGTGTTTTGTCTTTATACTCCCAGAACAGCTATATCTTAATTTTTGTTAAAGCTGTTGACATGTGTGATTTATCTGTATAAGGAAAGACGCGCTCCTGATGGCAAATGTGAAGCTCCCCACCTTCGCCCCTCCAGCAGAACTCTGCAACTGCTCAGCGTGTTAACTGCTGTGGCCATTATTACAACTCCATTCTCCAGCCTCTGAACCTTCCACCTTTTTTTTTTCAATTTTTATTAGTGAAACACCATGAGGTACAGTTGTAGACTTACAAACGTTTGTGCTTGGGTTTCAGTTATATAATGATCAAGTACCCATCCCTCCACAAGTGCCCATTCTCCACTACCACTGATCCCAGTATCCCTCCCACCCCACCATCCCCCCTATCCCCCTCGCCTCTGTGACAGGGCATTCCTTTTTGTTCTCTCTCTCTCCTATTGGGTCCTGTGGTTTGCAAAAGAGGCATTGAGTGGCAATCATGTTTGGTCTATAGTCTACTTTCAGCATGCATCTCCCATCCTGGGAGGATCCTTCCAACACCCTTTATCTGGTGCTCCCTTCTCTATCTGAGCTGCCTTTTCCCCTAGCATGTGCGGCTGGCCTCCAAGCCATGGAGTAAACCTCCTGGTACTTATCTCGGCTATTCTTGGATGTTAGTCTCCTATTTTGTTACTTTATGTTCCACAGATTAATGCAATCTTTTTATGCCTGTCCCTCTCTTTCTGACTCATTTCGCTTAGCATGATACTTTCCATGTAGTACCACTTGTATGTAAATTTCATGACTTCATCTTTTCTAATAGCTACATAGTACTCCATTGTGAACCTTCCACCTTTAACTTAACTGCTTGATGCTATGACCAAAGCTCTGCCCTGCTAGCACTAGAGGGAGATTGTGGCACCAGAGGAATGTGAGGGAAGCTGCCCATTTTTGTTCATTTCCTGTTGACACCTTCTCTGTACCTTGGGGAAATCTCTTGGCCTCTGGAGAATCCTTCCTGGAGCAGCAACTGAACCCACCTTAAGGACTCTAGTTCCATGTAACATGTGCCTTTTTTATTAATATTGTTAATTAAAAATTAATTTATTTTATTAAGATTCAGTTTTCAAATCTATTTTCAAACCCCTGCTCCAACTTTTCTTTGAAAGGAACATTGTGGAGGTAATTTTGTATTAAACAAAAGTAGCAATTTTAATTGTAAAATTTTTTATGTTTTGACATACGGCAATACTGGTATTCCAACTAAAGTACAAATAATTTCCCCACAATATTTTTGGCTTCTCTGTGATCAAGACTGTCTCCTAAAATAATTTCAGAGAATGTTGTTTTTTCTAACTTCTAGCTCTGCCTTTTCTAGGATTTCTGAAAGTTAAAATAATAAAGTGTGGTCTTTGGTAGCTAGCTTCATTTGTCTGCCACAATGTGTTTAAGATTCATCCATGTGGCTGCAAGTTCAGATCATAAACAATAGCTTCTATGCTCTGTCCTAGACTTTAAATTTTATCGTTTACACTTAAGCATCATCATAGAACCTTTAAAAATAAGGGGAAATGATAGAAAATAGAAAAAAATTAATTTGGTCAAATATTTTGAAAATATATTGTCTTGCCATTTGGAATTCCATGCTATCACAGACTGGGTGTGTTAAACAATAGAATTATTTTCACTCTTCAGGAAGCTGCAAGTCTGAAGTTAGTGTGCTAGCATGGTCAAATTTTGAGGATCTCTCTCCCTCCCTCTCTCTCTCTCTCTGTATCTCTCCCTCCTTCCCTCTCTTTCCCTCCCTCCCTCTCTTTCCCTCCCACTATTTCCCTCTCTCTGTGTCTCTCTCCTTCCCTCCCTCCCTCCCTCCCTCCCTCCCTGCCTCCCTCTCTGTCTCTCTGTCTCTCTGTCTCTGTCTCTGTCTCTCTGTCTCTCTGTCTCTCTCTCTCTCTCTCCCTCCTTCTCTCTCTCTCCCTCCCTCCCTCTCTTCTTCTTGCTGTGTGGTAGAAAGGGAATTAGGAAAAGAAAGATGTCTCTGACCCATAATCAAATCTTAATTACCAGCCAGGGCTCCATCTCCAAATATCATCAAACTTCAGGGCTTACAATGTGGACAGATGAGTTTGTGGAGGGATAAAATTCAGTCTATTTTTATAATCAATATAGCAACCAGGCCTGAAGAAATAGTACAAATGGTAAGATCCTTGACTTGCTGGAAGCTTACCCTGGTTCGAATCCCCAGCACCACATATGTCCCACCAATGTCAGGGCTCACTCCTGAACACAGAGCAAATTGTAGCCCCTGGACACTACTGGACATGGTCCAAAATACAAAAGGCAAAAATACAAACAACTAAACTAAAAAATGATTAAGGAAATAGATTTGAGCAATGCTTTCAGTGAATTGATTTTATTGACATGTATAGAATATTTTACACAATAACACAATACAATCATTCCTGCAAATGCTTCTAGGATCTTTGCCAAGACACATAATATACTGGGTTATTTTTAAAAAAAAGAATGATTTATTTAATTATCAAGCCACAATGGAATTTTATTAGAACTCCAAAAACATTTATAGAAAATCTGTAGACGTTGAATTGCAAACAATGCAATTCAAATAACCCATGGATTAAAGAAGATATAAAAAGGGAAATTAGAAAGTATTATTAATGTAATGAAAACAAAAATATAAAATGTCAAAGTTTGAATGATGCTGCTAAAATAGTAACATAGGGAGTCATTGGTAGCACTAAATTAGTACATTAAAATGGATGACCTCAGGTTTAAAAAAATGTCAATTTCACATTAAGAAACTAAAAGAATAGAGGAAATTAAATTTAAAAAAACTAAATAAAACAGAGGAGATACATGTAAAATAATAATAAAGGTCAGTAGAAGTCAATGATATAGGAAAAAATAGGAATAGCTGTACCAAAATTTCATTTTTCATAACATTAAACAATTATGGGCCAATAAATTCAAATCACATGAAGCAAAAAAAAATTTCTTAAGAGGTATGAATCTCTGAAGTTCACATAAAAAGAAAATAAGTAACTGGAATAGTCATATAGCTATTAAAAAAAAACAATTTTACAATGAAAAATTCAGATCTCAAGGGTTTCCCTGATGAATTTTACCAAACATTTAGGGAATAAATGATGCCAATTCACATAAATTCTTGTCAGAGGCAAGTAAGTGAAAGAAAAAGGAGAGGATGGGAATAATTAGCTAAAAGGAAAACTGGGAGACGGGAATCTGTATAGTACAAATCTCTTGATTTAAATTTGAAAATGGGAACTTGAAAACTTCCCAGCCAAAAACATTTCACTTTCCTACTATGATTTGGAGCCAATAATGTATTTTTGGCAGATGTGAGTTCTCTAATTACTCAGGCAAATGTGTTGATGAAGTAAAGTGGTATCTCTCCCATATTGTGCAAATATTACAAATAACTTTGGGTTCTCCTCTTTTTAATAAAGTGAACTTTCTTCAACGACACTGCAATTATAGAGTCAGATCCATGTTTATCTTATTTCTCATTTGTCCCTATCTAGTCTTCACCAAGGAGTTCAGAAAATGTACTGCTTGATAACTCTCTGACCTTTGTAAAATGAAAATAATATAGTCACAGGAAATATTGTCATCTAAAATGGAAGTGCATATAATAAGACCACTAGACATATAACTATAATATTCCAATGACTTTGTATCAATTACTAATTTCTCCCAATTCTTTTCCAATGAAATTTAACTGACATTTCTCCTCATCATATATAAATATATATATATTTCCTATTCATACTAATATTCCCTGTTAATTATGGTTACAATTACGCTCTGAGCATAAACCAAAGAACTACGGGCATGTAACATGTCTTTTTAGAGGGATGCACAGCATATCAAGGACAATGGGCATGGATGAATGGCAAAGCAAAGAACTGAGACCATTCATGTACCCTTTAGGAAGTCCATGAATAGTGGGGTTATTGTAGTGAAAGAAAACTCCATACTCTACTCTCAATACTTCTAATACCAGACTTGGGAAGAAGAAAGACAGAGGCAGCACATTTTCCTCTCTCAAGCAATTCAACACGAGCTATTTGACCCACAACACTGGAAGGACATGGAAATAGGATCACACCCGAAAGGTTAAAGTTGGTTCCCACATCACTATTTGCAGACGATATAATACTATACTTAGAAAACCCAAAAGACTCTACAGAAAAGATCCTAGAAACAATAGGTCGGTTTAGTAAAGTGGCAGGCTACAAAATCAACACCCAAAAGTCCATGTCTTTCTTATATACAAATAACAAAAAAGAAGAAATAAACATTTAAAAAAATCCCTTTCACAATAGTACCTCAGAAAATCAAGTCCCTCAGAATCAGCTTAACCAAAGAGGTGAAGGACCTATACAAGGAAAATTAAAAAACACTACTTCAAGAAATAAAAGAGGACACTAGAAAATGGAGAAACATTCCCTGATCATGGGTAGGGAGGATTAACATTATCAAAATGGCAATACTTCCCAAAACACTATATAAATTCAAGGTGGTCCCTATTAGAATACCAATGACATTTTTCAAAGAAATAGACAAAACACTCCTGAAATTCATATGGAACAAAAAACCTTCACAAATAGCTAAAGCAATCCTTGGGAAAAAGAAGATGGGTGGCATCACCCTCCTCAACTTCAAACTGTACTACAAAGCAGCAGTAAATAATACAGCATGGAACTGGGCTAGAAACAGACCTGTAGAGCAATGGAACAGCGTTTAATATTCTGCCGCAGATCTCCAAATATATGACCACTTAATCTTTGATGAAGGAGCAAGAAATGTGAAGTGGAACAAGGAAACCCTCTTCCACAAGTGGTGCTGGGAAAACTGGATAGCTACCTGCAAAAAAAAAAAAATGAATTCTGACCTCTGTCTAATGCCAGGCACAAAAGTCAGATCAAAGTGGATTAAAGACCTCAATATCAGACAAGAATCCATAAGGCACATAGAAGAAAATGCAGGCAGAACTCTCCATGACATTGAAGCTAAATGCATCTTTAAGGATGAAATAGCACTGGCCATGCAAGTGGAAGCAAACATAAACAAATGGGACTACATCAAACTAAGAAGCTTCTGCACTTCAAAAGAAACAGTGACCAAAACACAGAAAGAGCCCACAGAATGGGAAAGAATATTTACCCAATACCCATCTGATAAGGGATTAATATCCAGGATATACAAGACACTAGTAGAGCTGTACAAGAAAAAAACTCCTACCCCATCAAAAATGGGGAGAAGAAGTGAACAGAAGTTTACTCACAAAAGAAATACATGTGGCCAAAAGGCATATGAAAAAATGCTCCACATCGCCAGCCATCAGGGAGATGCAAATCAAAACAACAATGAGATATCATCTCACACCACAGAGACTGGCCCACATCCAAAAGAACAAAAGCAACCAGTGCTGACATAGATGTGGGGAAAAAGGAATGCTCTTTCACTGTTGGTGGGAATGTCCACTAGTCCAGCCTTTCTGGAAAACAGTATGGACAGTCCTTCAAAAACTAGAAATTGAGCTTCCATATTACCCTGCAATACCACTTCTGGAAATATATCCCAAGGATGCAAAAAAGCACAGTAGAAATAACATCTCTACCTATATGTTCACTGAAGCACTGTTCACAATAGCCAAAATCTGGAAACAACCTAACTGCCCTACAAGAGATGACTGGTTAAAGAAACTTTGGTACATCTACACAATGGATACTATGCAGCTATCAGGAGAGATGAAGTCATGAACTTTGCTTATAAATGGATAAATATGGAAAGTATCATAGAGAGTATCATGCTAAGTGAAATGAGTCAGAAAGAGAGGGACAGACATAGAAGAACTGCACTCATTTGTGGAATATAAACAACATAACATGAGGCTGACACCGAAGGACAGTAGATACACGGGACAGATAGATTGCTCCATAGCTGGAAGCCTGCCTCATGAGCAAAGGGGAGAAGGCAGCTGGAATAGAGAAGGGATCACTAAGAAAATGATGGCTGGAGGAACCTGTTGGATGGAAGATGTGTGCAGAACTTGGACAAAGAATCAAACATGATAACCTGTCAGGGTCTGTATTGCAAACTATAATGCCCAAAAGTAGAGAGAGATTATGGGGAATCATGTCTGCCATGGAGGCAGGGGGAAGGTGGAGAAGGGGGTGTATACCGGGGATATTAGTGGTGGGGAAAGTGCACTGGTGGAGGGATGGGTGTTTGATCATTGGGTAATTGTAACCCAAACATGAAAGCTTGTAACTATCTCATGGTGATTCAACAAAATTCTTAAAAAATGTTTATACCACAAAAAATCATATAGCAAAAAAATAGTTGGTTCCCACAAGAGAGTCCCCAGATGGAAAGTAAAACTTTTTGTTATCTCCTGGTCTTCTGATCCAACATTGTAGACTAGAGGATCTCCAAACTCTTTCTTTGGGTTTAGTAATTTAGTAATTTAGAATTTTGTAATTCGCGGCCACGCGACATCTTATTATGACATCTTATTA
The DNA here is from genome assembly GCF_029834395.1 of Sorex fumeus. Classification (NCBI taxonomy): domain Eukaryota; kingdom Metazoa; phylum Chordata; class Mammalia; order Eulipotyphla; family Soricidae; genus Sorex; species Sorex fumeus. The sequence continues at coordinate 2,242,155 of NW_026606134.1, read as the reverse complement.
TCTCATTCCTACTTTGGACAAACTGGCAGGCTACTGAATGTAGCTTGCCCACACGGCAGAGTCTGACAAACTCCCTGTGGCATACCCAATATGCCAAATACCAGTAACAATGATGGGTCTCATTCTCCTAAAGAGCCTTGAATATAATCTCAGGGCTAGGATGAAGAAGACGTTACTGGGGCCTGCCCGAGGCAATCGACGAATAATAGGATGATTTGTGATTTGTGATTTTGTGAGTAATTTGCTACAATAGCTCACAAAACTGAGGAAAGCATTTTGATTTTTGTTTAATAATTTATTCTAAAAAAATCTAGAAAGAGCCAATTTTTTTTTAAAATGCAGAGGGCAAGGTATGGGGGTCAGGATACCAAGTTCCAGGCCTTCCACTAGATTAAGACCCTTCCAGTGCTAACACAGACCTCTGAACTCCAGATGGAAGGGATTTTTATGGAGATTTGTCATATGGTCATGGTCAAATACATCATTTACCACTGGTGATCAATCCAACCTCTAATCCCATTCCCCTCCACAGAAGTAGAGGGATAGAGCTGAAAATTCCAACCTCTGATCACTCGTTCCCCCGGAAACCAACCCCTCATCTCAGGTGATTTCCAAAAGTCACCCATTAACAAAAACTCAGGTGTAGTTAAAAGGGATCTGTTAGTGATTACAAATGGCATGTTTATTGCATTTATCACTTGGGAAGTTCAAAGGATTTTAGGAGCTCTGTTCCGGGAACTAAGACAATGAAATACATAGACTTATCATAAATAATAATGTCATAGATACACACATTCTCATACATACACACTGATATTTTGTTTGTTTCCTGCTCCTTCCACCTGTCTTTCCTGAACCTTTGATTCAGGTCTAGTTGTTGCTGCATCAGTGCATTAAAGGCTGAGACCAGTATAGGCTGGATATTCACAGCCTGGAACATGTCACTAACCAAACATGCCACCAATGAAAGCTTTGGAAATGATCTCTTTAATTTTGTTTATAACTCCTGGTTCTCAATTCAGGATTAAATCTACCATGGCATACTGCACTACAGGAAAGGTTGGGTTATCAAGCTGGTGCTTGCATCTAGGTTATCTAGATAAGTCTAGAGTCAGGGAGTTCACTGCCAAAAAAAAGGGGGGGGGGAATGAAGAAAAAATATATTTAACAGATTCAGTAGGGTTTTTCTCTCTTTCTCTCTCTCTCTTTCTCTCTCTCACACACACACACTCACACACAAACACACACAGAGACAACTACCCTTGAAACTCAAGTTTCTTTCATTTGTGATCATCATTTTCATCATGGAGTCTCCATCTCTTCATCTCAAGAGACCAAACAGTTCCCTCTTGACAAGGCATGGCCTCATTCCTGCCAACAGGTAATGGAAATAGTGGGATGCCCCTCCTTTTAAGAGCATGTCCAAGAATTTGCAATTACCACTTTGTCTTACACTATGTTCACCTGATCCTAATTGCAAGAGATGTGGCGGGGTGGGGGGTGGGGAGTCATGTTATCTATTAAACGGTTGACCAAGATTTCTATTATCAAGAAAAAAATAAGAATTTAGGAGACAGTTCTGTTTCTGCCATCAAACCAGCAATTAGATAAAGCATTTGTGAATATTTGGGGCGGGGGGAACCTAGATTGGCTAAACAGACTGTCTTCATTTAAGAGTCAAAGGCAAATTGCTCAGCTTCATCGAGTGTGTGCATGAAGACACAAAATATGTACTGACGCCATGTGTCATATTCAGATGATGCCATTTTTCTTCAGACACAAGAGATTCTTCAAACTACCTGCCTAGTCCTCCTCCTCACTTCGTCTTTATGAAGACTCTCATCTGTTCAAGAGAAGGCAATGTCAATCCTCCTAATAAAATGCTGAGTCAGAAAGTGTAACGAAGCTGATTAAGCCAGACTTGATTCACAGGAAGAAATTTTTAGAGCATTGAAAAATGGGTTGAATGTGCCTGTTGAGATGAGAGACAAGCCTAGAAAAGGGAATAAGATTCTAATGAGGTTTTTTTAATGTATCACTGACTTCCTATGAATGCATAGAAAATTACCACAAAGTTAAAGACTTCAAACAAGCCAGATTTATTATCTCACCGCTTCCTGGGACAATACTGCCAGCATGACTTCACTGGACTTTTTCATTGCACAAAGTCAAGTACCCAGCAAGGTGTCAGCTGTGCTATAATTCTGATGCAAATTACAGAGTTCTTTTCCAAGTTCATGCACTCAGCATGCATGGAATTCAATCTCTCCTAGTTGTAAGACTGAAAACTTCCCTGTTTTCTTGCTAACTGCTGATGCCAGAGGTTGGCAATCCCAGCTTCTACAGATTGTCTGAGTCTTTTACCTCACCCAAATCAGTCAACATTCTGGGTAGACAGGTTTTCAACCAGGTCTTCTCCTTCTCCAAAAAGCTTGCCTGACCAGGTTCAGGTCCACCCAGGATAATCCCCCTTGTGATGAACTCCAAGTCAGCTGGTCAGTAATCTAAGCATTGGAATAATAACTCTCATCTTCACAGGTCCCCTGCATGCTCAAAAGGAAGGGATGACACTAAACAGGTAGGCAGAGGCTAGGATATCAGGGATCTCTTAGGACACTGACCACTAAACCATGTAGCTGAACTCTTTTGATATTTTTAAGAAGACAGAGTGAAGCATAAGATTTGTTGTTACCTAAGTTTGTTCATCAAAATATGTTTTACTAACCCTTCTAGGAAAAGCAGACTGTAGGGACTGGAGCAATAGGACAGCAGGTAGGGTGCTTGCCTAGCACACAGTCAATCCTGATTTGATCCCCAGAATCCCTTATGGTCCCGTGTGCACTGCCAAGAGTAATTCATGTGTGCAGACCCAGGACTAATTCCTGAGAACCACCAGTATGGCCACACACACACACACACACACACGCACACACACACACACACACACAAAATTCAGGGTGTGAAAGAGCTATTTTATCAATAGTAGGTCCCTGATATTAAGATCAGCTTAATAACTGATCATCTCTGGAGTAAATCTGGAGTCTAATTTCAGATACCATAATATTAGACTTACTGGACAAGCTCTTTTAAAAAAATACAGCCAAATACAGTATTTTTAAAAGTAAATCTCTATATTATGACTTTGTATATCCATAGAGTCATTTTAGGAGAGAATGTTTACATTTGTAGGGGGAAATATCATTATTTGTTTTTAGAAAATGATTGTAGAATTTTCACTGTACTGAACTACCTATGTGGATCCCAAAAAAAGATTATCTATCCTTATGAGAAGAAATACTTTATAGTTATTACCACTTACAATGTAATGATGGGTAGTGATCATCTACTATAAATTTGATCATTACTATATAACGATGCTTATTTCTGCATCAAAGATTCCATGGGGCTGGGGAGATACCATAGTGGGTAAGACACTTGCCTCAATCAACTGGTCAGTAACCTAAGTACAGTGGATATAGATAGTACAGCAAGTAAGGCACGTGTTCTTAACCTGAGTTTGATCACAACACTCTATTGGTCCCCAACTGGTCCCCTAAGCACCGCCAGGAGTGATTCCTGAGTGCAGAGCCAGGAGTAAGTCGTGAGCACAGTCAAGTGTCTCCCCATAAACCAAAAAGAAAGATAAAAAGAGAGCAAAAGATTTCTTGAAATGTTAATTGAGCCCAATAACTAAAGGTTAAGAAAATTTAGAAATACTATTTAATGTTTAAAAGTATACGTTTAACAAACCTTTATAAATTCTGTATCCAAAAAGAACACTAAAATGCACAATTCTTTTGCATCCTGACATATTTCACCTCATTTCATATACACAATAATATCTGAGCTTAACCTTGATTCATTCTCATCAAGAGGGAAGCTAACACTGGGGCCAGGCGATCACCAAGACCACATCACGGTCAGGTGTACCCCCTCAGCGGGAAACCAACTAAGAGTGGGCAGCACAACCACCCTTCCATCACCACAGTTTCTCAGTCACTTACCCTTGTAGTCAATCATTCAGCAAATGTTTATGAAGTACTCATTCTGTTTCAAAAACAAAAGCTCTGGGTATACAGAGGTAAACAAATTCAAACTTTGTCTTCAGGGAGGGGCTAGATCAGTTGCCCCACCCCCACCCCTTCCTTCATACACATCATCAAAAATAATTCCAGGGGGCCAGGAACGCAGCTCAGTAATAGAGCAATTGCTTTGCACAGGAGAGGGACCTGAATTGGATAAGCAAGCCCAAAAAGAATACAAACAATCCCTTCATCTCTGTAGCCACAACATTATACTTAGTTGCACTTAGTATTTTCAGAGAACATAGTATATTGCATCATGTGTTACTGTATCCCATTAAAATCCTGCTTTACTGTTTTCAAGGTTCCTTCCAAGAGACCAGTCCAGAAAATAGGGCATGCTTCCAGCACAAACCAAAGGAACAGAAGGAACATACAACCTGAGTGGACTGTCACTTTCAAAAGGAAGGCCTGTGAGCTTGCTAAACAGGAAACGCAAGTCATAGCCAGCAGCAATTCACCAGTTTAAACCGCATCTGAACTGCTAGAAAGAAATTGAGTCACTAAAAATTGCCATCATCTCCTTTCTTGCAGAAATAACTTTTATTTCATCTTTAGTAAACATGCATATCACACAGTCTTTTGCTAACTTATTGTCACTGTAGCGTGATGTTTTTTTCTGTCACTCAAGAGCTTCTCCTGAGGGTGGTACACAAAAGCACAAAAGCAGTTGGTTGCCTATCAAATCCTGGGTGATGTGCATCTAGATTCCCACATAATGTCTTGGTCCTCTGACTCTGAATTAAACTAGCACTGAGAATTCAATACGAAACAATATTCAAACAGTTATCAGTTAAGAAAATCTTTGTGACCCAAAAGTTAATAACTCAGTATGATATTATGCAGCATAATGTACCATAATATAACATAACTTAGCGTGAAGTTTAATTTTTTAAATATGCACACTGAGGATGTCATTTCTTTATAAAACTAAAATATCTATGGTCCTTTATTCTTAGGAAAACTTCGTTCAGGGGGGCCTGGAGCAAAAGCACAGCGAGTAGGGCGTTTGCCTTGCACGCGACCAACCCGGGTTTGATTCCCAGCATCCATATGGTCCCCTGAGCACCGCCAGGGGTAATTCCTGAGTACAGAGCCAAGAGTAACCCCTGCGCATCACCAGGTGTGACCCCCCCCCGAAAAAAAATAAGCAAAAACAAAAACTTCATTCAGAAAGAATTCAGAATTAAAATGAGAAGTAACTGATGACGATTTAAATATTCCTCTAAGAAGCTATAGAACTTTGGAAAATTATATTTGGCATTTTTTATTTCTCTTTTTCCATTTATTTTTAATTAAATCACAGTGATATACACATTTACAAAATTGTTCATGATTGGATTTCAGTTACATAATGTTCTAACAACAGTTCCTTCACCAGTGTACTTTTCCGACCACCAATGGCACCAGTTTCCCTCCCACCCCCACCCCACCCCCAACCCACTGATCCCACTGCCTGCCACTGTGATAGGCACATTTCCTCTCTCTCTCTCTTCCTCTCCCTCTTCCCTCTCTCCGTCTCTCTCTCCCTCCCTCTCTCTCTTCCTCCCTCTCTCTCTCCCCCTCTCTTTCCCTCTTATTCCCCTCACTCTCTTTCTATCCTTATGGTTTGCAATATAGATAATGTAAGGTAATCAAGTATACGCCTTTACCTGTGCCCTTCACACCCACACACAATTATGGCAAGCTGGAAAAAAAATGGTTATGCTTTATAACCTGGGCTGGAGTGATAGCACAGTGGTAGGGCGTTTGCCTTGCACGCAGCCAACATGGCCGACTTGAGTTCAATTCCTCCGCCCCTCTCGGAGAGCCCAGCAAGCTACCGAGAGTATCTCGCCTGCACGGCAGAACCTGGTAAGCTACCCGTGACATACTCGATATGCCAAACACAGTAACAACAAGTCTCACGATGGAGACGTTACTGGGCCTGCTCGAGCAAATCGATGAACAACGGAGGACCGTGACCGTGACGTTATAACCATTAGGTTATCTCACTGATGGAATAGAATATAATAATAGAATCTACCTTAAACTGCTATTGTGGCTAGGACCCTGGGACACTCACCATATCTGAGCCTCATCCTGTTCATCCCCAACGCTGTGCCAGGTCTTCTTCCTCCCCCAGGTCAGTCAGTATTCGAACCCGGGACTTGGCTTTCTCCACATATGCACCCCAGGCGTACTCTAAGACCCTGGGACACTCACCATCCCTAAGCCTCTTCCTGTTCGTCCCCAATGCTGTGACCGGTCTTCTTCCTCCCCCAGGTTGTACCCCCCACAACACCAGGTACCCGTAAGGGGGTGGCCTATTCAGAAGTGGGCGTGGTCTCTGTAGATTGGGTGTGGCCTAACCTTGGGCTTATGGCCACTCATGCAGCCGCAGGTAATTTAATCATACCCAGAAATCTCGTGTAACATCTCAGTCTCCATACCTCCACACCAACATGAAGAAACAATGTGAATCCCCACTACGAGAAGAGGATGATAAAAAGAGTCCAGAAGCCTCAGTAGATGCTAATCATCTAAGGGACCTCTCTCAGAAAGCATTCAGATATGAAGTAATGAAGATGTTCAATGAACTCAATGAATCAGTGAGACATATATCCAGTAAATTAAAGGTGGACGTGAAAGAAACAATGAAGAAAATACAGGAAGAAATGAGAGCAGAAATTGGAAAGCTACGCACAGAAATGTCACAAATAAAAGATTCGGTAGATGAAATAAAAAACTCAGTCTGTGCCCTCAAGAGTAGAATGACCGCAGCTGAAGACAGAATCAGTGAGCTGGAAGATCAGCTGCACAAAGCCAACAGGCAACAACAAACAATGGCAAGAGACCTCAAAATAGCTCTAGAGCGAATCAGAGTCCTAGAGGATGATTTCAAGAGGAACAACAACAGAATCATTGGAGTACCAGAAGGACAGGGAAATAATCCCAATGAAAAAGCCATGGTTAGACAAATCATTGCTGAAAAGTTCCCAGAGCTGGACAATGCAGCCATTCAGATTCAAGAAGCCCGAAGGGTGCCAGCTAAAAGAGACCCTAACTAAAACGCTCTAAGACATATCACAGCTAGAATGATGGATGCCGCAGATAGAGACACAATACTGCAAGCAGCAAGGTCAAAGAAGGAAATCACATACAAAGGAGCACCACTTAGATTCAGAGAAGATCTATCAGAGAAAACTCTCCAAGCCCGAAGACAACAGTGGGACATAGTGAAAAAACTCACTGAAATGAATGATTCACCAAAAATACTCTATCTGGCTAAACTCTCACTCAAACTCAAAGGAATGACATACTATTTTGTGGATAAATAGCAGTTCAGGAACTTCATAGACTCAAAACCAAACCTAAAAGAAGGGCTAAAGTGGCTACTATAAGACAAGACAAACCCTACAAGCACAACAGACCCTTACAGAAAGATGACAGAAAACCCCATAACAATTATCTCTCTCAACATCAATGGTCAATGGTCTAAATTCACAAATTAAGGACACAGAGTAGCAAAATGGATTCACAGACAGAACTTAACATTCTGCTGCCTACAAGAAACTCATTTGAACTGTCAGAGCAAACACAGACTCAAAGTTAAAGGATGGAAAACAATCCTGCAAGCAAACAGCTCCCTCAGAAAAGCTGGGGTGGCCATACTAGTATCTGACAACATTAATTTTAGGTTGAAAAAGATTAGAAGGAACGGCGAAGGCCATTTTCTATTTATCAAGGGATACATACAACAGGAAGAAATCACACTCTTAAATGTATACACACCTAATGAAGAAACAGCTAAATATTTAAAACAATTGCTAACAGATTTTAAGGACGACACTGCTAGCAACACAATAGTAGCTGGAGAGGTCAATATTGCCTTATCACCTCTGGATAGATCAACAAGAACAAAACTCACCAAGGAAACACTGGCTTTGAAGGAAGAAATAGAAGATAGAGGGCTTATAGACCTATACAGGGCTTTTACACCCCCAAAAGAAAGAATACACATTCTTCCCCAGTGCACATGGAACATTTTCCAAAATAGACCATGTGCTAGCCCACAAAACATACCTCAATAGAATCAGGAAGATAGACATAGTATCAACAATCTTTTCAGACCACAATGCACTTAAGAGAGAAGTGAATCACACACAGACACGGAGAACCAAGTCAAACACCTGGAAATTAGACAACTCAATGTTGAACAACGAGTGGGTCAGGAAAGATCGAGGAAGAAATGAAAAGATACCTGGAAACAAATGAGAATGAAGACAGGAGCTACCAGAACCTATGGGAAGCAGCTAAAGCCATGTTAAGGGGAAAATTTATAGCTCTGCAAGCATTTCTCAGGAACGAAGAAAAGGCCTACATAAACAACTTGACTTCACAGCTCAAGATCTTAGAAAAGGACCAACAAAAGGAGCCCGAACCAGGCAGAAGAAAAGAGATCATAAAACTTAGAGCAGAAATCAATGACGTGGAAACCAAAATAACAATCTGAAAGATCAATGAAACCAAAAGCTGGTTCTTTGAGAAAATAAACAGGATAGATAACCCACTCGCAAGACTCACAAAGAAAGAGAGAGACCCCTAATAAACCGAATCAGAAGTGAGAAGAGAGATATCACAACAGATACCAAGAAATTCAAAATATCATCAGAAACTACTTTGAAAGTCTATATGCCAGGAAACAAGAGAACCCAGAAGAAATGGATAAATTCCTGGATTCCTATAATCTCCCAAGGCTGAATCAAGAATACCTAAAGTACCTGAATAGTCCTATTAACATCAAGGAAATTGAACTGTAATCAAAAGTCTTCCCAAAAACAAAAGCCCAGGTCCAGATGGATTCACGAGCAAATTTTGCCAAACATTTAAAGAGGACTTATTGCCACTTCTTCAAGCTTTTCCAGGAAATTGAAGAAACAAAAACTCTCCAAAACAATTTCTATGAAGCACATATCTCTCTAATATCTGAAGGAAACAAAGACGCCACAAGAGAAGAAAACTACAGGTCGATATCTCTGTTGAACACAGATGCAAAAATTCTCAACAAATACTAGCAAATAGAATTCAACAACTCATCAGAAAGATCATACACTATGACCAAGTAGGATTCATCCCGGGAATGCAAGGATGGTTTAATATTCAGAAATCAATCAACATAATCCATCATATCAACAAAAGAAAAGATAAAAACCATATGACCATATCAATAGGTGCAGAGAAAGCATTTGACAAGATCCAGCATCCGTTTATGATGAAAACCCTCACCAAAATAATTATACAGGGGACTTTCCTCAATATAGTTAAAGTTGTCTACCACAAGCCTTCAGCAAGCATCATCCTTAATGGGGAAATACTGGAGCCTTCCCTCTAAGATCAGGGATGAGACAAGGATGCCCACTCTCTCCAATGCTGTTCAGTATAGTACTGGAAGTACATGCAATAGCGGTCAGGCAAAAAAAGGTAATAAGGTCATTTAGGTAGGAAAGGAAGTAATCAAGCTCTCACTATTTGCAGATGATATGATACTATATATAGAGAACCCTAAAACCTCTACCAAGAAACTCCTAGAAACAATAGAATTGTATAGTAAAGTTGCAGGCTATAAAATCAATACCCCAAAGTCCATGACTTTCCTATATGCAAATATTTAGAGAGAAGAAAGTGACATGAAAAAGTCACCCTGTTCACAATTGTGCCCCAGAAAATCAAGTACCTAGGTTTCAGCTTAACTAAGAAAATAAACGATCTGTACAAAGAAAACTACAAAACGCTATTTCAGGAAATAAAAGAGGACATGAGAAAATGGAAAAATATCCCCTGCTCATGGATCGGGAGAATTAACATTGTCAAAACGGCAATACTTCCCAAAGCATTGTACAAATTCAACATGATCCCCATTATGATACCCATAACATTCTTCAAAGAAATGGAGCAAACACTCCTGAAATTCATATGGAACAAGAAAGGGACCCTCCTTCACTGCTGGTGGGAATGCCGACTGGTTCAGCGCTTTTGGAAAACAGTATGGACAATTCTCTAAAATTTAGAAATTGAGCTCCCATTTGACCAGAAATACCACTCCTGGGAATATATCCCAGAGAGGCAAAAAGTACAGTCGAAATGACATCAGCACTTGTATGTTCATTGCTGCACTGTTCACAATAGCCAAAATCTGAGAAAAACCCGAGTGTCCGAGAACAGATGACTGGTTAAAGAAACTGTGGTGCATCTACACAACAGAGTACTATGTAGAAAAGATGAAGTCATGAAATTTACAATACAGGTGGTACTACATGGAAAGTATCATGCTAAGTGAAATGAGTCAGAAAGAGAGGGACACACATAGATTGCATTCATGTGGGGAATATAAAGTAACAAAATAGGAGACTAACATCCAAGAATAGCTGAGATAAGTACCAGGAGGCCAGCCACACATGCTAGGGGAAAAGGCAGCTCAGATAGAGAAGGGAGCATCAAGTAAAGGGTGTTGAGAGGATCCTCCCAAGATGGGATATGCATGCTGAAAGTAGACTATAGACCGAACATGATTGCCACTCAATGCCTCTTTTGCAAACCACAGCACCCAAAAGGAGAGAGAGAATAAAAGGGAATGCCCTCCACAGAGGCGTGGTGTGATGGGGGGTATGGGGTGGGGGCTGGGAGGGATACTGGGATCAGTGGTGGTGAAGAATGGGCACTGGTGGAGGGATGGGTACTTGAACATTGTATAATTGAAACCCAAGTGCAAAAATTTGTGAGTCTACAACTTTACCTCATGGTGTTTCACTAATAAAAATTTAAAAAATACATTTTTAAAAAAAAATTAAAAGTAAATGGATGAAAATTTTAAAAATGCTATTGTGAAGCTAAATGAAAAACTACATATAAAGTAGTTTTTGTCAGTAGTACCTGACAAAAGTAGACTCCCTTTAACTATTTGCTATTTTATGTAATATTTACTTGGTAGACATACATTTATGTGGTAACCATACTCTTTAGAAAGACTGAGACATAAAATACCAAAGGATTCCACCTAAGTTCTTTCCTAGATAACAATACTTGCAGCTGCTAAGAATAAAACTGAAAATAATCCTGCTCAAGTCTATCATTAGATTTCTGCTTGACTAATGAGGCCACTTCTGAATTTGGCATTTAGAACACTCACTAAATTTATCTTTTATAGAATCCTGCCACATTTCATTCTCCATGGCTACATGTTTTCGGCACCTATTAACTATAACATTTTTTCTGTCTACCTAGAGCACTTTTCATCGTTCATGATAATTAACTCTCTTTATTTCTCAACATTTACTTCTTTGGAAAAATAGTTTCATTTTGCTTACCATATTATTTCTCCTATGTACAGTCAGAATTTTAACTTCTGCCAGTTTTCCCAACTGAAACCAGTCATTGAGTCTAACAACCTGCTTGTCATTTAATAAAATGGCACGTTTTTCCAAAGAAATCTCTTTTCTACAATATATAGTGTTTTTTTAAAAGAAAAGCCTAGAAAAACACACAAAATGAAAAATTTCTGTTTAATAAATAAATCTCATAAATATTGGGTAAATATATTGACTTAAGTATTGTTCTAGAATCAAACCAGAAACAGAATTTTGACAAGTATAAATCTACAAATTCATGCAAAACATTCAATTAAGTGTTGAAGATATAGTACTAAACATGACACATATGGTGTCTTCCCACAAGGAGAGCAGATTCTAAGGGATGCATTGGAAAGACATGTCAAACATAGAGTGACAAAGTGTGATACAAGGCAGGAGTTATCAAAAAGAGGCAGAGATATGCCATCTTTTCAACAAGTGTTATTATAATCATGTTAAGATTTTAATCTATGAGTCCCCCCCCCCTACACACACACCAAATTCATACTGAAGCTCTGACCTCCAATGTAATGGTGCTTGAAAAGGAGACTGTGGTGGTGATTAGCATTAAATGTGGTGATAAGATTGGGAATCCATGATGATATTCATGTCTCCAAAAGAAGGTATCAGAGCTTTCTTGTGTCATGTAAAGAAACATGGAGAAGGCAGATGTTTGAAAGTCAGAAAGAGGGCCCTCAACTGAAAAGCACCTTCTTGGACTTCCCACCCTACAGAGCTGAGAGAATTAAACACCTGTTGTCTAAGCTTTGAAAACTGAGGACTGAAGCGATAGTACAGGCAGTAGGGTGCTTGCCTTGCATACTATGCACCAGGGTTTAATCCCTGCCACCCCATATGGTCCCTTGATATTCACTACTAGTGATTCCCGAGTGCAGAGTCAGGAGTAACCCCCACCATTGATGGGTGTGTCCCCAAAACAAGAAAAAAACAAGCAAGCAATCAAAGTCTGTGCTAGTTTGCTATGGCAGCCTGGGCTGAATAAAATGAGATGTAGCACAGGGTCAGCCATGCTACACAAAGTGTGGGCCAAGGGCTCATACCTGGCTGCAAACCAGCTATTCGGTCTCCATGTGAAGACTGAGTACAGAAATAGAGACTTCAGAGCTTTAGAACCTCAAAAGGACAGAGGTAATTTTTGTTAAATTTCATGAATCACAACCATCCTGTTATTCGTCGATTGCCTCAAGCAGGCCCCAGTAACGTCTCCTTCATTCTAGCCCTGAGATTATATTCAAGGCTCTTTAGGAGAATGAGACCCATCATTGTTACTGGTATTTGGCATATTGGGTACGCCACGGGGAGTTTGCCAGACTCTGTCATGTCGGCAGGCTACATTCGGTAGCCTGCCAGTTTGTCCAAAGTAGGACTGAGATAATAAGATGTCATTAGCGGGTAGGGCGTCTGCCTTGCACGCAGCCAACATGGCCGACCCGAGTTTGATTCCTCCGCCCTTCTCGGAGAGCCCGGCAAGCTACCGAGAGTATTCGATATGCCAGACACAGTAACAACAAAGTCTCCAATGGAGACGTTACTGGGCCCGCTCGAGCAAATCGACGATCAACGGGAGGGCCTTTACCTTACCTTACCTTATAAGATGTCGCGCGGCCGCAAAAGTGGCCGCAAAAGTGGCCGCGTGGTTCCGGGAGCTGGTTTTTATAGTCTCTGAGTCTTGGCCGTTAATGGGATTACACGGCGCCAGGGGGCCAGTTGGTGGGTGTGACCCCCGCCTACTGGAATTTGGAGGATCTGGGTGGAGGATGCTTGGCCCCAATCCGAGTAGGCTTGGAGATCTCGGCCCCAGAACCCGCGTGGCTTTGTCCCTCTGCCAGTACCTTCATGTGTGCCGAGAATGGTCTCAGCATGGTGGTGGCTGGTCCTGGAGGTCTTAGGCTGCCGGAGTCCTGGTCGGGGCGGGGAGGAAAGCTCAACCCGCTCCCCTCCAAGGGGCCCCGGCGAGGGCAGTCAGGTGCGGGGGCAAAAACAAAAAAACAGCTCTTGTTAAATTTAATTTTTTAAAAAATTGGTCTTCGGGTCAAGAGAGTGTACAGCAGATAAGGCATTTACCCTGCACCCAGATGACCCAGGTTCAACCTCCACCACCACACCAGCTCCACTAAAGACCATCAGGATTGATTCCTGAGAACAGAACCAGGACTAAAACTTGAGTGCAGTCAGGTGTGTCTCCAAAACAAACACTACCCTCCCAATCCTCCCTCGAGCCCCCCCCCCACATCAAAACAAAAAACATTGAGCGTGTTTCAGACCCTTGGGGCATAGTTCAGTAAGAGAAATTTCTTTGTAACTCATAGTGATCCAGTTTTTTAATATGACATCTTGTATTTTTATGTAATTATTCAAAATTAAATATTTTCATCCTTTTTGTAAAATATTGGGCTAAGAACAGTTCAGTATGTCTGGAGGAGAGAACAAGAGAGAACAAGGCAGTAGAGAAAGGGGCATTGGTTTAAAGCATTAGGAAGGACAAGGTTGATGAATAGTCATGGTTATTTGTTAGTACTGGTTCTAGTCCATCCAGGAAGTGCTTCATGCAGAAAAAGTTCACATTGAACAGCACCCTCACTCACTAACCGCACACACATATCCCACTGCTTGAGTCTGGAGAAGCTGAGAAAGAAAGGAGACGGTGGGTTTACTCCTGATTCTTTGCTAAATGGTCATTCCTAGTAGTGCACAGTGGACCATATGTAGTGCCATGGATCGAATCGGGGTGACTGCATGCAAGTCAAGTGCCTTAATCTCTGTTCTATCTCTCCCGTCACTTCTCGCTGTAGCCTCACTTGGTAGAGGAAGGTGGGGACAGCACTCATGTGTCCCTTTGGTGAGGGTATTAATCATGTGAGCTCTGTCACTTCCCAACTGTCCCCATCTCCTATTATAATCACCTTTGAGACTAGAATTTCAAAATATTGAATAATTCTAGGCTTACCCACCCATTCAGTTAATATACATCAAACAACTAAAGAATCAGAGATTAAGAATTCTCTAAATGGATGTAAGAGCTCAGGGAGGAGATGCAGTATAGCAGGTTAAGGCATTTGCCTTGCAGATGGCTGACCCAGGTTTAATTCCCAGTACCCGGTATGTTCCCGTATAGTTTGACACCCCAAAATGTTGAACTCTAAGATACTGTTATAGTCAGTTCTCAGAGAAACAGAACCAATCACACAAACAGAAATGATACAGACATAACATATAGAGATTTAGCACAGCAACCGGATCACCTAGCTTTGGAGCTTAGAAACTCTCTCAAGTCTGAGAACCAAGAAAGTCACTGATGCTATTTAGTCGGAGCCAAAAAAAAAAAATAAATAAAATAAAACAGAGGAGCCAATCAGTGGCTTAAGTCCCAGAATTCCAAGGCTAGAGAACTAGGAAGTCTGTTGTATGAGACAAATAAGATAGATTTCCAGCTCAAGAAGAGAGAGGTTCTCCACATTCCCTATCTTTCTGTTCTATCCGGGTTGCCAAAACAGGTAAATAATACCTAATCACATTCATGCTGGTGCGTCTTCCTTATTCAATTTCTGAGTCAAATGCTAATTTCTTCCAGAAATACCCTCATGGAAACACTCAAGAAGGAATGTTTTACCATGTTTTACTAGCTATCAGAGCTTCCCTTAGCCCAGTCAAGTTCACCATAAAATCACCCATTACATACAATGAAGCTGCTCTTCCATGGTTAACTAAATGTGAGATTTGGCTCAGAGAGTCTGAAAGAGAGACTCTAGGGAAGCCCAGAGCAGGGCTCTTTCCTTGGTAATGAAAATTTAAGGGTTGCAATAGTTCTTAGTGAGAAGAGATAGGAGTTCATATATAGTTATTATTTATTATGAATTAAATATAATTGCAGAAAAATTAAATATATAAGAATTAAGCTGTGCATAGTTTCATGTGTTAACCCCTTAATTATCTCATAAATTTTAAGAACCTCCAGACAGCACTAAATAGTAATAATAATATGCAAATGATATTGACGCCATTAACAACTATATTGAAGGTTTTGAAGACAAAAATGGGTAAAAAAATAAGTAATTTTCCCTGTTCACTTATAAAAATGCTATAAATATATGTGTATATTTTAGTATGTTAAATAAGATATGTTCCTGTCTTGATTGCTACATGCTATTAGTTTTAATGTTCATCCTTATAACATGATCTCATTTGCATTTTTATGGTTTCATTTTCATGTCTGCTCCCTCCTCCTCACCCCCTCCAAGGAGTTAAGTTGTCAAAACCCAAATCCCAAAGGAAAACCTTGATGCAAAGGAATTAGTCATTATTTTCCTACACAGAGAACCAAGTTTCCTTCCCCCTCACTGTTGGCATAACACTTTCCTCCACACTCCCACCTCAAAATGTGTGTCTCAAAAATGTTGCTCTCACAAATGAGAGACATTTGCTATAATTAGTGAAACAAACAGAAGAGGTTATTGTGTTTGGAAATTTGGGATTCTGGAACTTTTAAAGTCTGCCTCAGAAAATCAGCCAAGACTGAAGCAAGCTGTGTGTTTGAGTATCTTGGATGGGAACCACCTGTTCTTGGTAAACTCCAACTGATGAATCTGTTGCCATGAAACTTCTTTTGTCATGCTTTTGTTATACATGCACACACACACAGCACAGCACACAGTATTTTACATATGAGGACAGGAGGAAGGCAGGCAGGAAGAAAGGCAGGAAGGCAGGAAGACAGGGAGGTAGGGAGGCAGGGAGGAAGAGGGGAAGGAGAAAGAGGAAAGAGGGGGAATTAATGAAGGAGGGAGGGAGGGAGGGAGGAAGGAAGGAAGGAAGGAAGGAAGGAAGGAAGGAAGGAAGGAAGGAAGGGAAAGAAAAGGGCAAAAGAGATATGTATAATCAAAATACTACGTTGAGCTAGAACACTGCTGTTGCCACTTCTGCTAAGATGACTTGAAAGTACCAATTCTAGGTTGACAAGAAGGAACTCTATAAAATTTTTTTTAAAAAAGAGAGAGAGAAACTTATTTTTCTGTTATCATATTCCAAATGTCTGGTAATACAGTGACCTTTGAATTTCTCTTTGACATGGACACTAGGTACTGAAAACAGTTCATAGAGAGAGATAAACCCATGCATTTTCTAAAGACTTTGCTCTATCCTGAATATTGTCTCCCCGAATCTGCATCTACCTACCCCCTTCTTGCATTTCAGAATCCAGATCAAAAATTCAGATAGCACAAAGGCTCATGTGCATGCAGAAAGCCTGCTTCCATCCTGGGAAATACAAGGGCTTAACCAGCAGCTACCCTAAACATTGAACGGAAAGAAGTCCGTGGTCACCACAAGGGGTGGCCCAATGACCACATCCTCATTCTAAAAAAAAAAAAAGATTTCTTGAGAACTTTCCTGATTATCCATTAATAAGTAGTCCCTCTCTTTGATTCAAATAGTCCATCTCTTTGATTCTCTTGGAATCACTAATCTTAAGGAAATACTTTTGTTGCCTTGTCTTCTATCACTGCATGAATGAATGTAATCCTCTTGGGAAAATGGATTTTGCTCCCAAAGACTTGTTTTCTGCCATATCCCCAGTTCCTGGAAGAATAGTGACCATAGAGAAGGCTTTGGGCTAAACGTTTGTTGATTCAGTAAGTTCATGTTTCTTTTGAAAAGCATGATCCAGCAATGTGGGCCCGAGGAAGGAGATTCACACAATTTGTTCTAAGCTGTTCAGATTCACTCTGGAGTAAAAATAAGTATTTGAAATGCATTTATTTCTAAATTTTGTTTTCTCATTTTTCCAGTCATCACAACTCTAAGTTTCTAAAGAGATAAACAATGTTTTTATTCAATAATTCAAATGTTAATAAGTTTTTTTGGATTCTTTCCATAAAGAAAGTAACGTGTATACTTCTATTTTTAAAATGTATGCTTAATAACATTTAGCCTTGAAATCAGAATTTTTATAACTCAAGCAGATTCTTTAGAGTAAATCAATCAATAGAAATAGCTCAAAAATATCTCACAAATAAGCAACCAGAAAAAAATTTATCTATTGCTCACCAAATAGATAAATACCCCATTGCGTAAGAAGTTCTGAGTATTATAAACTTAGATCTGAAAGTTCTCAGAAATCCACAATTATACAAATTTTATGCAACTGTGTTTTCTATCCTTCAATAGTTTCCATAGCAACTTTGGCATTAGATTGTGTATATGCTACCTTGAAGACACAAAGAGTCATTCTCTCGAAATCGATTTAAAGTGAAGGACTGTGTTATTTCTCAGAATTATGCTCTGTCTGCTTGGGGTTGGGGGAGAACAATCCCGACATCTTATACAATGCTGTGTGCTCATTTCATGTTTCCCAGTTTCCTGTAACTGAGTTTTCTGTTCAAGTTTTCAAGTTGTTCAAAAGAAACAGGACAAGATAATGATAATGCAGGGTCATTTGCTTACCTGGTGGGAAGAAAATTAATGAGTGGAGAAAGTAATCAAGAAATTGAGAGACAAATTTGAAAGTGATACTCTAAATTTTAGTGGTGGTTTTTGACATACATCCAAAGGGGTGAAAAGACAACTATTTCACAGACCACTAAGGCAGAAATAAAAGTTATTTTTTATAATCAGGGGCTGGAGCGATAGCACAGTGGTAGGGCGTTTGCTTTGCACGCAGCCAACCCAGCTGAGCCTGGTTCTATTCCTCCGCTCCTCTCAGAGAGCCCGGCAAGCTACCGAGAGTATCTCACCCACACAGCAAAGCCTGGCAAGCTACCCGTGATGTATTAGATATGCCAAACACAGTAACAAAAAGTCTCAAAATAGAGACATTACTGGGCCCACTCTAGTAAACCGATGAACAACGGGAGGACAGTGTTTGTTTTTATAATCAGAATGTTTACATATTATTATTTATAATAGTACTATGATATGGTCCAAGTATAGCACACAGGGCTGGAGTGATAGTACAGAGATTAGGGCGTTTGCCTTGCATGCGGCTGACCCGGGTTCGATTCCTAGCATACCATATGGTCCCCCAAGCACCACCAGGAGTAATTCCTGAGTGCATGAGCCAGGATTAACCCCTGTGCATCACTGGGTGTGACCCAAAAAGTGAAAAAAAAAAGAAAAGAAAACTGAGTATACCACATGTTAGATGAGAAGAGCTTATTCACAGACCGAAATCATGCTGTGGACAGTGATTGGAAGCCGCTGCTCTGATGACAGCCTTGCATGGAAGGGAGCTTCGGCATTTGCAGAAACAAAGGCCAGGCAATTTCCAGTACAAAGTGACTGCTTGGGATAAGTAATATTGCTTCTTGATCTGAGTAAAGATTACACAGATAGGGTTACTTAATGAAATCTGTGATGCAGTATATTTTGGGGTATATTTTTCTGGGTCTGTGCTATACCTAAGTGGAAAAAACTTCCAAAAATCTATCCTAAAAGTCATTCTTTTCTATTTGAGGGGCACACAAACGTTTTCTTTACTAAGCCAGGTAGTAAATATTTTCAGCTTTATGAGATACACAAACCCCATCTTGGAGTTTGTTTTTGTGTTTGGGTTTTTATCTTTGGGAGGGGAGGGGCTCTTTAAAGTAATAATGGTGGAACTGGTGTCGAACTATTGAATGTAAGCAAAGTAGAGTGAGACAATATTGTGGAAATTGTCTGCACACAGGCAGGGGAAGGGCTTTAGATGGGGGGATACTGGGGATTTTGGTGGTGGAAAATGTTCACTGGTGAAAGGATGGATGTTTGATCATTGTAATACCGAAACTCAAACATGAAAGCTTTGTAACTGTATCTCATGGTGATCCAATAAAAAAATTTAATTAAAAATATTAAAAATAAATAAATAATGAATAAATAAATAATCCACGCGGGTTCCGGGGCCAAGACCTCCAAGCCTACTCGGATTAGAGTCGAGCATCCTCCACCCAGATCCTCCAAATTCCAGTAGGCGGGGGTCACACCCACCACCTGGCCCCCTGGCGCCGTGTAATCCCATCAGCGGCCAAGACTCAGAGACTATTAAAATCCAGCTCCCGGAACCACGGCCGCGCGACATCTTATCAGGACATCTTTTTATGACATCTTATTATCTCATTCCTACTTTGGACAAACTTGCAGGCTATCGAATGTAGCCTGCCCACAGGGCAGAGTCTGGCAAACTCCCCGTGGCGTACCAAATATGCCAAATACCAGTAACAATGATGGGTCTCATTCTCCTAAAGAGCCTTGAACATAATCTCAGGGCTAGGATGAAAGAGACGTTACTGGGGCCTGCTCCAGGCAATCGACGAATAACAGGATGATGAAATGAAAATGAAAATGAAATAAATAAAAGAACATCATTCTTAACATAAGGGTTCTATAGAAACAGGCCATGTCCAAGTCAAGAGAACTTGATCTTGGGCACATTGATATAAATATACCCTTTAAATCTATTAATGTGATTAATTCTACTAGTATATTTCCTAAAGTAGAAATATACTAAAATTATATTAAATATATTAAAATATAATATATTAATATTAATATATTATAATATTATAATATATTAAACATTTTTTTAATTTTTTTATTAGTGAAGCACCATGAGGTACAGTTGTAGATTTACTATTTTTTGTGCTTGGGTTTCGATTATACAATGATCAGATACCCATCCCTCCACCAGTGCCCATTTTCCACCACCATGGATAATATCCCCCCACCCCCATCCCCCACATCCCCCCCGCTTCTGTGGCAGGGCAATCCCCTGTGTTCTCTCTCTCCTTTTGGGTGTTGTGGTCTGCAAAAGAGGCATTGAGTGGCAAACATGTTCAGTCCATAGTCAACTTTCGACATGCATCTCCCCTCCTGGGAGGATCCTCCAAACACCCTTTATTTGGTGCTCCCTTCTCTATCTGAACTGCCCTTTCCTCTAGGATACCCGGCTGGCCTCTAAGTTATGGAGTAATCCTCCTGGTGCAGATCTCAGCTATTCTTGGGAATTAATCTCATATTTTGTTACTTTATATCCCCCAGATGAATGCAATCTTTCTATGTCTATCCCTCTCTTTCTGACTCATTTCGCTTAGCATGATACTTTCCATGTTGTACCACTTTTATGTAAATTTCATGACTTCATCTTTTCTAACAGCTACATAGTACTCCATTGTGTAGATGTACCAAAGTTTCTTTAACCAGTCATCTGTTCTTGGGCATTCAGGTTTCTTCCAGTTTCTGGCTATTGTAAAGAGTGCTGCAATGAACAAACAAGTGCAGATGTCACTTCAACTATACATATTTGCCTCTCTGGGATATATTCCCAGGAGTGGTATTGCTGGATCAAATGGGAGCTCAATTTCTAATTTTTTGAGAATAGTCCATACTGTTTTCCAGAAGGGCTGAACCAGTCGACATTCCCACCAAGTCAAGAGAACTTCATCTTGGGCACATTGATATAAATATACCCTTTAAATCTATTAATGTGATTAATTCTACTAGTATATTTCCTAAAGTAGAAATATACTAAAATTATATTAAATATATTAAAATATTATAATATATTGATTAATATAAATATATTAATCAATATATTATAATATTTTAATAATTTAATATAATGTTATAATATATTAAAATATATTAAACATTTTCATGTATGATTTTATCTAGATTTTTTATGCTTTATTATGCTGAAAATCACCCTTTTAGTGAGTTGAGTACTTTTTCTTAGTTTGTAAAAAATCACATTAACATTTTTAACAAAATTAACGTTTCTTTTGAGGCAGGAAAATGATGTTTGGGCCACACTTTCTGTGCTCAGGGTTTACTCCTAGGATTAGGGATAACCCCTGGGGGGAACTCAGGAACAATGTGTGGTGCCAGGGATCAAACCCAGGTCTGCAGCATGCAAGGAAAGTCCTTTGCTTACCATTGTATTATCTCTCTAGCTCTATTATATGTTACTTAAACTTTGTTATTAATGTTATATCATTAGACTTAGAAGATTTCCCTCTTTCTCTGTGACACAGAATAAATAAAATAACAATGGAAATTTTCATTAATATTTCCTACGTCTCTATCTAGCTGGGTTTGATTCCTCCATCCCTCTCAGAGAGCCTGGCAAGCTACCGAGAGTATCTCGCCTGCATGGCAAAGTCACTGCATCAGTGTCAGAGAACATCTTACAGGACTGATTTGGAGCTCAGAGGCAATGACTGTGGAAGCCAGGTTTTCTCTATTTCTGTATTTTTCTCCATTAGAGAATGGTCTTGGGAAATTTTTGTCTGGGTGAATTTTGGTAACATTTGACATAGGTACTATGCCTAAATCTAATTTTCTGATAAAATAATCTCAAATCGTAATCTTATGATTTTTTATTACTATAATTACTTAAGCTTCAGCCTTGCCTCATCCCTAGGATTCTGATGTATCATACTTTTTTTCAAGAACTTAATTTTCTGCTCAATTTTCCCTTCTCCTTAAGCATTCTTTGTTTGTTGTTGTTTTTGTTGTTGTTTTTAAATTTTTATTAGTGAAACACCATGAGGTACAGTTGTAGACATACAAATTTTTGTGCTTGGGTTTCAGTTATACAATGATCGAGTACCCATCCCTCCACCAGTGCCCATTCTCCACCACCAATGCTCCCAGTATCCCTCCCACCCCACATTCCCCCCATTCCACCCCACCCCTGAAGTAGAGCATTCTCTTTTGTTTTCTCTCTCCTTTTGTGTGCTGTGGTTTGCGAAAGAGGCATTGAGTGGCAATCATATTCGATCTATGTCTAATTTTAGCATTCATCTCCCATCCTGGGAGGATCCTCCCAATACCCTTTATTTGGTGCTCCCTTCTCTATCTGAGCTGCCTTTTCCCCTAGCGTTTTTGGCTGGCCTCCAAGCCATGGAGTGAACCTCCTGGTACTTCTTTCGGCTATTCTTGGGTGTTAGTTTCCTATTTTGTTCTTTATATGCCCCTGATGAATGCAATCTTTCTATGTCTGTCCCTCTCTTTCTGACTCATTTCCTTAGCATTATACTTTCCACTTAGCATGATACTTTTCACTTGTATGTAAATTGCATGACTTCATCTTTTCTAACAGCTGCATAGTACTCCATTGTGTAGATGTACCAAAGTTTCTTTAACCAGTCATCTGTTTTCGGGCACTCGGGTTTTTTCCAGATTTTGGCTATTGTGAACAGTGCAGCAATGAACATAGAAGTGCAGATGTCATTTCGACTGTACTTTTTTTCCTTAAGAATTCTTTGATACAGCTTATAAACTGTTTTCAAAGTAAAAGGAGGCTTTTTTCTTCTTTTTTTGTTTTGTTTTTCTTCAGTTTCGCATTTTGCTCACACTTAAAACTGAACCAATACAATGGAACATCAAGTCCCAAAGATTTGGCAGTGACATTGGGTTCCATGTCAGAGAATTGTCTTGAACTCTCAGGGGCACGAAGCACCTTTCTGTTACCAGCTTGCTCTGTTTCCATAGCCAGGGAGCTGGCCGGGCCAACTGACCTGGCAGGATCAACAGGACCCTAATGCCCAAGTTGAGAAAATGGACGTTTCACACCAGGAAAGACATTTCTCATTTTGAGGCATTTGCCAAAAATTTCTGCTTACATTGCATTGTGATTATGCTGTCCAGTGTTTTTTCTTCGCCCTTGAACTGTGTCCTAAAAGACGGTCTATTTTATGATCATTTCAAAGTCATTTAAAGAGAATATATTTCCTGTTATATGGGCACAACGTTTGATACACACTTCATCTGACCAACTTCATATTTCTGTCCTCTTCATTTGACACTAAAAGATAAATTCAAACTATTTGTATTTATTGTCTATTTTTTCATTTATTGTCCCCATTATCTTGTACAAATGTATGAAGTGAGACAAAGATAGTTATATAAATTGCACCTTAGCTGTGAATTGGTGGGGGGAGGGCTCCAAGCAGAGGAACCTGGGGCTATTCCCCTATCCCAGTGATACCCTGTCAACTAGACCAGAATTTTCAATGCTTGAATGCAGTGGTACTTGGGAGCCTGTGGGCCCACTCCAGCAGCATTTGGCCTTCAGGACTATACCCAGTGGTGAGTGGGGGTTAGATAGTGCTGAGGACTGAACCCAGGACCTATGAAACCTGAATTCCAGCCCTTTTGCTATCTCCTGGAACAGGGAATATATCCTTTCATTATGCACCATGCATTGTTCGATCAACCTCAGATTCCTATGTTGAAATCTCTTTCCTGTTTCTGTCTCGCTGGAGTTGTGTTTGGGGTCATAGATGGACAGTTTCATACATGTGACACAGTGTTCCACAACTGAGCAATATCCCTGCTACCCACTACTTGACATATTAATCCCAAAAACCATGTTAGTATTTGGAGCCTTTGGTGATGGTTAGGTCATGAGAGTGGAGTCCTCGTGATTGTGGTTAGTCCCTTATAAAAGGAATCTCAGCAAAACCTCCGCTCTCAAGCATTTGAGGATATAATAGAAGATAGAAGAGAATCCTTGAGAAATCAAGAGGAGAGTTCTCACCGGAAACTGGATCTGCCGGTAACTTGGTCTTTAGCTTCCCAGACTCCCAAACAAGGAAAATAAAGTTTTTGACTCTAAGTCCATGGTATAAACCAAATTGGCAAATATTGCTTCATATTTAACTTCAGTTTTTTTGAGAAAATATTTCATAAAATATAATCTTACATAATTCTTATACTACATTGTTTTTCCATTTGGACTCCAGTATGCATGTATCAGATCTTTGTTTTTGTTCTCTTTCCTCTCAAGACGTTGTTTCTTTGGGTTTTACTGTTTGTTTTTCTTATTTCTTTCTTCTGTGTCCCTTACATTACTTTCTAAGGTATGTGTTCTCAGTTGTACTCCTTCAAACTTAATCTTCATAGCTATATATTTTTTTTCTTCTCTTTCTTTCCTGAAATCTACCACTTCCTACTCCCTCCCCCCCTCCCCTACAGTATTTGGATGAAACCCTTTGTCAACTGCTCAGCTTCTTGCTGATTTTGGTGTGAGGAGGGCACACCAGGTGATGCTCAAGGGTTTTTCCTGCAATTTTTGGGAAGCTATACCAGATGCCAGGGATCAGACCTGGATCGGCTATTTACAAGGCAATTGCCCTACACCTTAGACTATCACTCTGGCCTCTGATTTCTTTTATGTCTACTTCATGGTGCTAATTCAGCAGATAGACTGATATTAATTATCTGTTAGATAGACTGATAATTAATATCAGCTTTTAATTTTTATCATTAAGTGTTTTTTCACTGATACAAAATTATTAGTTAAGTCTGGGCTGGAGCAATAGCAAAGCAGGTAGGGCATTTGCCTTGCACAAAGCTGACAGGGATTTGATTCCTCCGCCCCTCTCTGAGAGCCCGGCAAGCTACCGAGAGTATCTCGCCCGCATGGCAAAGCCTGGCAAGCTACCTGTGATGTATTCAATATGCCAAACACAGTAACAACAAGTCCCACAATGGAGATGTTACTGGGCCCGCTCAGGCAAGTCGATGAACACTGGGATGGCAGTGCTACAGTGCAATTTGCTTCATAAAACATTTAGTAGGAAGTTTTCTTTCTATAGAAAGAAACGGTGATGCATTTTTGCGCATTTTTCTTAGAACGTATTTGTTTGGATGCTGCCCTTAATCCGTTTCTTACTCACAAGAGGATATATACTCCCAGCCTTCCAAACTGTTCATTCCCTTTTTGGATTTGGAGTGTTCTGAGATAGTTCAGTCATCTCTTGATTCGGCATGATGCTTTCTACAACTTCTTTACCCTTTCCCTTAGCAGTTACACCATAAATGATTCACTCCGTTCATAGAACTTTTTTCCCAGAGACAAGCCAGGTCATTCAGGCAGTGAGTAATTGTTTCTGAATTCTAAGATTTGGCACTGCTAGCCCGTTTCCACGGACCCCTTCTTGCAGGCTACTTTTTGCCCTTGCAATATTGTCATCTACATGAAATTAAAGCCAGTTTCTCTTGCTTAGAACACTATTTGTGTATCTTAAACTTTGTGGGTACTCTCTGCTTTCTGGTTGCTGAGAACCTAAATTTGAGTGTATTGTTTTTTATTCTCCTTATAGATAATTTCCAAGAAAAGTGGGAAATTGATTTAATACTAGTCTGTACCATTGTCCCTATTACATTCCCTTCAATGATTAATTTCTGCTAAAACTGTAGGTCAAAGAATATTTGCCAATCCTGTTAACAATAAAACTACTAGTCAAAAGGAAATGAATGCCCTGTATTTTATGCTTGTAAAATTTCCAAAGTATTTTAACGATATCTCCGGGATGCCCTCTATATCTAATGTATTTCTTAATGCCCTCTTATCTGAAGTGTTGACTCTGTAAATATTTTTTATCTGAGCAATATATACTAGAATCATAATATGATCTTTCATAAGGATAATGCATGGTACTAAAAGCCCAGCTAATAGTGCAATTCCGCATTTAATTATCTCCTCTGGCATAATATAATCACCTACTTTCAATTATTATGTTCATCATAATTAAGTCATAGAGACACTCTGTCTCTGAATATGTGAATAGTACAAATTGAACAAAGGACAGAGTCAGAGTACAACTTGGAATGACTTTCTCACTATTTACTAAATCATTTTACTGTTAAAAAATAAAAAGTATCCTACTTTATAGGGGTTTTTGTTCAGTAGCAAAGGCAAATTCTAAGAAAAGCCTAGTCTAGAGGAGTATATCTAAAAGATGTTTTAAATGTCTATAGATGCCTTAAAAGCTGAGCCATGGGGCCATACAAATAAAAGTTCAGATTCTAATATCTGCTTATCACTGTCTGGCTTTTCAAAGCCCTATTTTCCTCAAGTTTATATATGTAACCCATTTGTGGGATATTTTTGCCCCTGGGTACATGTTGATACCACTTTTGATATCCAAAATGGCATAAACAGGAATTCGATTGCTCTGTCCCTCTCGGAGAGCCCGGCAAGCTACCAAGAGTATCTTGCCTGCTTGGCAAAGCCTGGCAAGCCTAGTCTAGAGGAGTATATCTAAAATTTTGGATTTATGCCATTTTGGATATTATCAAATTTATCAAATTACCTATTACTCTCAGCCCATCTTCTTTCCAGGTATTTTCTTCAACTACATGTGTTGTTTCCTCTGTCCACACACACCAAAAAAATCTATTTGTCATTGTCTGAGAATATTAACAGCTTTCCCTAATGTCATTAAAAATGAAATCCTTGGAAAATTCAGTCAAATTTTAAAGATCGTGCTCATTGTTGTCTCCTATAACAGTCCTTAGGCAATGAAATCCGAAAGGATGTTAACATCAGTGCCATGTGGAGCGCAGAACTCAGCTCCCTGTCTAATCCTGCTGCATGCACTCCCCTGTTTACTTACAGAGCACAGCATATTGTTATTATTGCCATCATTGTGGCAAGTACGTAGCAAGCATTCAAAAAAACGTTGGGTAGGGGAATGAGTAGAGGAATGGAGAACAGCATCTCCTCCAAATTGTGAAAACCAAATGAGAGAATACAAGATAACTCTAAAACGAATTACAGTGTGACCTGAAAAACAATGTTAGTTCCCTATCAACTCTGCTGACAACTTTAAGTAAAATTAATTCTCTAATTTAGCACATGTTTCATTATATATCTAGGCAACAAACACAAACTTCTGTGGTTTTTTTTACCCTTATGCAATCCCTTAGAGTAAGTAATCTTGGATGTAAATGAAATCTGCAATTAAATTTTATTTTGGTACCAACAGTCTTGAAATCACACCTTCCAATTATATATAAAAAAAAAACCACTAAACCAATAAATCTGTATATTTTCCTCCATTAGTTTGAGCTACCTCAAGAAAAAATTTTCAATTCCTCTGATTAAAAAAACTTATTTTTATTATTCCAGCATAATAAAGAAAATTAGCAAAGGCAGAACATCTGAGAAATTTTCTTTGTTTTTATTTTTATTTGTATGAACAATATTGTTCAAAATCTTTGATATGGAAATTTTATAGTTCCTGAAACAATTGTGAATTTCATCCATATTCTCATTGAATTTTATTACACATATTTTAAAAAGAATTCTTTATTAAATTATGATTACTTTATGGCCACTTTACTCCTAAGTTTTCACATGCAAACAATTTTACCAAGTTATCTCATTCTTTTCATAGTCTCCAGAAAATTTATAATGGTAATGACATATTGTGGAGATAAAATAATATTTATGGAATTAATGAAATGCAATTGGAAGTGTGAAAATTTCAGCAAATGGAGCCACATAACTACTGCTGAAATTATTGCTGAATAAGTCACAAATCCTGTGCTTTACCTCCCAGAGTGAAATCTATAATAATTATTTTTAAATAGAATGAGTTCTAGAATGAGGAGTTATTATTGAAGCATAAAAATTTGGGAAATTGGGACATAAAAATTAGAAATCACGGGCTTGAATAAAGGGGATAAAAGAATTTAACACCATTAAATTCCTCTTCAGTTCTGTTAAAGAGTAGCTCTGTCTAAGCCCCTTCACTAGCCTACCCCTGTTTAAGAAATTGTAAGTGAAAGGACCATGTAACCCTCATATTCACATCAACTTCTTTACCACTGACCTTGTTGACCCACTGACAGCACACTGAGTCCAAGGGGGAAGATGAGGACACTCCCCGGAAGTGCATCCTTGCTCTCAATCTCACCAGGAAAATATCAACCCCAAAATAAGCATGGGGACCAGAGAACTGGATACTTCCTCTCCTCCCGATAGCCAAAACCAACTGGAAAAAGGCTTAAGAACCACAGAGAGCTAGAAAATTTCAAGCACTAGATCTCTTGGTCACATAAAACTATATTGAGATCAGGCAGCTCTCTGAAGACTAGAAGAAAATTTGTAGTACAGAATCTCTGGACCTCATAAAACTGTACAGAGACTAGGTGACTCTCTGAAGCCCTGTTATAGCAACACCAGCAAGACTCATATGGACAAGAGATGATGCTCTGAGATCACCAAATCCTCTGGTCAATTCGAAGATGCTAACCTAACAGGAAATACACTTCTCGTTAGACAGAAACATACATTGAAATATACATTGGACATATTACATTGGAATATAACAAAATATACGTATTTTTTTTTCTTTTACCCTCTTGACTTCACCATTGTGTTCCCCATGAAAATCGTTGCTTTCGGTGATAGGGCAGAAGGACTTAAGAAACTCAACTTCCTAGTGATTGGCGCTTCTGTAGATTCTCACTTTTGTCAGCCAACATGGATCAACACACCCAAGAAACAAAGAGTACTGAGTCTGATGAACATTCCCTTAGTGTCGGACCCTAAGTCAGCCGTTGCTTAGGATTATGGTTCTTAAAGGCTGATGAAGGCATCTTTTTCAGGGTTCTTTTATTATTAATGATAAGGGTATCCTTTGGCAGATCACAGTAAATAACGTCCCTGTTGGCCACTCTGTGGATGAGACACTAAGATTAATTCAGGCCTTCTAGTTCACTGATAAACATGGTGAAGTGTGTGGCCTCCTGGCTGGAAGCCTGGTAGTGATACCATCAAGTCTGATGTCCAGAAGAGCAAAGAATGTTTGTTTAAGCAAAAGTGGTCCCCTGGTCTTTTAAGGGCCAGGCTGCAGTAAGCAGACAAGACAATAAATCTTTTGTTGCTGTTATCGTTCTTTTAACATAGCACTGTCACTGTCCTCCTGTTGTTTATTGATGTTACTGGTGCTCGCTCGAGCAAATCAATAAACAACAGGGTAACATCTTCATTGTGAGACTTGTTGTTACTGTTTTTGGCATATCGAATACATCATGGGCAGCTTGCCAGGCTTTGCTGTGCAGCAGGGATACTCTCAGTAGCTTGATGGGCTCTTCGAGAGGGGTGGAGGAACCGAAACTTGGTCTGCAGTGTTCAAGACAAACATCCTACCCACTGTGCTATTGCTCCAGCCCAATTGATTCTATAGATATATTTTTAAATGAACAGAAAAAAATGGGTAACATGCTGCCTAACAATTTTAATACCCCTTAACCATCAACTTGATGATGGTAACATTATTACAATTTTGAGTATTGAGATGATTCTTTTTTTTTTCTTTTTGGGTCACACCTGTTATTGCACAGGGGTTACTCCTGGCTCATGCACTCAGGAATTAGTCCTGGAGGTGCTTGGAGGACCATATGGGATGCTGGGAATTGAACCAGGTCGCCATGTGCAAGGCAAAGGCCCTACCCGCTGTGCTATTGCTCCGGCCCTGAGATAATTCTTTTTTTTTTAAATTTTTTTTATTTTATTATTTTTTTTATTAGTGAAATATCATGAAGTACAGTTGTAGACTTACAAACTTGGGTAAATCGATGAATAACGGGGGATCAACTGCTCAAATGATATAGAAATTAGGTAATGCCAAATTTTCTCAATTTTTGTTGTCTGAGAATGTATTTATGATCATATTTGGAGGATGTTTTCACTGGGTGTGACTTTTTTTATTAGTGAAATACCATGAGGTACAGTTGTAGACATACAAATTTTTGTGCTTGGGTTTCGATTATACAATGATCAAGTACCCATCCCTCCACCAGTGCCCATTTTCCACCACCATGGATCCCAGTATCCCTCCCACACCCATCCCCCCCATCCCACCCTGCCTCTGTGGCAGGCCATTCCCTTTAGTTCTCTCTCTCTCCTTTTGGGTGCTGTGGTCTGCAAGAGAGGCATTGAGTGCAATCATGTTCAGTCCATAGTCTACTTTCAACATGTATCTCTCCTCCTGGGAGGATCCTCCAAACACCCTTTATTTGGTGCTCCCTTCTCTATCTAAGCTGCCCTTTCCCCTAGTATGCCCAGCTGGCCTCTAAACCATGGAGTAATCCTCCTGGTAGTAATCTCGGCTATTCTTGGTATTAATCTCCTATTTTGTTACTTTTTATCCCCCAGATGAATGCAATCTTTCTATGTCTATCCCTCTCTTTCTGACTTAGCATGATACTTTCCATGTGGTATCAATTGTATGTAAAATTCATGACTTCATCTTTTCTAACAGCTACATAGTACTCCATTGTGTAGATGTACCAAAGCTTCTTTAACCAGTCATCTGTTCTTGGGCACTCAGGTTTTTTCCAGATTCTAGCTATTGTAAAGAGTGCTGCAATGAACAAACAAGTGCAGATATCACTTAGACTATACATTTTTGCCTCTCTGGGATATATTCCCAGAAGTGGTATTGCTGGGTCAAATGGGAGCTCAATTTCTAATTTCTTGAGAATGGTCCATACTGTTTTCCAAACGGGCTGAACCAGTCGGCATTCTCACCAACAGTGAAGGAGTGTCCCTTTCTCGCCACATCCGCACCAGCATCAGTTGCTTTTGTTCTTTTGAATGTGGGCCAGTCTCTGAGGTGTGAGATGGTATCCATTGTGGTTTTGATCTGCATCTCCCTGATGAATAATGATGTAGAGCATTTTCTCATGTGCTTTTTTGCCATTCGGATTTCTTCTTTGAGAAAATTTCTGTTCATTTCATTGCCCCATTTTTGTATGGGGTTGGATGTTTTCTTCTTGTGGAGTTCAACCAGTACTTTATATATCCTTGATATCAATCCCTTGTCAGATGTGTATTTGGCGAATATCCTTTCCCTTTCTGTAGACTGTCTTTGTATTTTGGTCACTGTTTCTTTGGAGGTGCAGAAGCTTCTTAGTTTAAGATAGTCCCATTTATCTATCTCTGTTTTCACTTGCTCGGCCAGTGGCATGACATCTTTGAAGATACCAATAGCTTCAAAGTCATGGAGGGTTTTGCCAACTTTGTCTTCAATGTACCTTATGGATTCCGGTCTGATGTTGAGGTCTTTAATCCATTTTGATCTTACTTTTGTACATGGTGTTAGGCAGAGTTCTGAGCCCGTTTTTTTGCATGTAGCCGTCCAGTTTTATCAGCACCATTTTTTAAAGAGGCTTTCTTTACTCCACTTCACATTTCTTGCACCTTTATCAAAGATTAAATGATCATATGATTGAGGGGAGATGTCAGTTTATTCAACCCTGTTCCATTGGTCTGCAACTCTGACTTTGTTCCAGTACCATGCTGTTTTAATTATTACTGCTTTGTAGTAGAGTTTGAAGTTAGGGAGGTTGATTCCTTTTCCCAAGAATTGCTTTAGCTATTCGTGGGGGTTTATTGTTCCATATGAATGGAGTGTTTGCTCCATTTCTTTGAAGAATGTCATGGGTATCCTTATAGGGATTGCATTGAATTTGTGCAGTGCTTTGGGAAGTATAGCCATTTTCACAATGTTAACTCTCCCGACCCATGAGCAGGGGATATCTTTCCATTTTCTCATGTCCCCTTTTATTTCCTGAAGTTGCATTTTGTAGTTTTCTTTGTACAGGTCCTTTACTTCCTTAGTTAAGCTGATTCCTAGGTACTTGATTTTCTGGGGCACAATTGTGAACGGGATTGTTTTTTTTCTTGTCACTTTCTTCTCTCTCACTGTTTGCGTATAGGAAAGCCATGGACTTTTGGGTATTGATTTTATAGCCAGCAACTTTACTATACAAGTCTATTGTTTCTAGGAGTTTCCTGGTGGAGGTTATAGGGTTCTCTAAATATAGTATCATATCATCTGTGAATAGTGAGAGCTTGATTTACTCCTTTCCTACCTGAATGCCCTTAGTATCTTTTTCTTGCCTAATTGTTATTGCAAGTACTTCCAGTACTATATTGAACAGCAGTAGAGAGAGTGGGCATCCTTGTCTCATCCCTGATCTTAGAGGGGAGGCTCTCAGTTTTTCCCCATTGAGGATGATGCTTACTCTAGGCTTGTGGTAGATGGCTTTAACTATGTTGAGGAAATTCCCCTCTATACCCATTTTGGCTAGGGTTTTCATCATAAAGGGGTGCTGGATCTTGTCAAATGCTTTTTCTGCATCTATTGATATGATTATAGGGTTTTTATCTTTTCTTTTGTTGATATGATGTATTATGTTGATTGATTTCCGAACGTTAAACCAACCTTGCATCCCTGGGATGAATTCTACTTGGTCATGGTGTATTATCTTTTTGATGAGTAGTTGGATTCTATTTGCTAGTAGTTTGTTGAGGATCTTTGCATCTGTGTTCATCGGGGATATCGGCCTGTAATTCTCTTTCTTTGTGGTATCTCTGTATGCTTTTGGTATCAGGGTAATATTTGCTTCATAGAAACTGTTCGGAAGTGTTTTTGATATTTCAATTTCGTGGAGAGAATTGGGAGTAAGTCCTCTTTAAAGATTTGGAAGAATTCACTAGTGAATCCATCTGGGCCAGGACTTTTGTGCTTGGGGAGACTTTTTATTACCATTTCAATTTCCTTGATGGTGATAGGTCTTTTCAGGTATTCCAGGTCTTCTTGGTTCAGTCTTGGCAATCTGTAGGAGTCTAGAAATTTATCCATTTCCTCGAAGTTTTGATTTTCCGTGGCATAATGCTTCTCAAAGTACTCCCTGAGGATCCTTTGAATTTCTGTAGTTTCTGTTGTAATGACCCCCTTTTCATTTCTGATTCGGTTTATTATGGTTTTCTCTCTCCCTTTCTTTGTGAGTTTTGCTAAAGGCTTATCGATCTTGTTAATTTTCTCGAAGAACCAGCTTTTGTTTTCATTGATCTTTCGGATTGTTTTTTGGGTTTCCATCTCGTTAATCTCTGCTCTGATTTTTATCATTTCCTTTCTCCTCTTCAGGTTGTGTTCCTTTTGTTGGTCCTTCTCCAAGCTCTTAAGCTGTGAGGTTACGTTACTTATGTGTGCTCGCTCCTCCTTCAGAGGAATGCTTGTAGAGCTATCAACTTACCTCTTAACACAGCTTTTGCTGTGTCCCATAAGTTTTGGTAATTCGTGTCCTCATTTTCATTTGTTTCTAGGAATCTTTTGATTTCCTCTTTGATTTCCTTTCTAAACTACTCATTGTTTCAATAGTACACTGTTTAATTTCCAGGTGTTTGATTTAGTTTTCTGTTTTTGTGTGTGATTTACTTCTAATTTCAGCGCATTATTGTCTGAGAAGATTGTTGATACAATCTCTATCTTCTTAATTTTATGGAGGTATGTTTTGTGGCTCAGCATGTGGCCTATCTTCAAAAATGTTCCATGTACGCTTGAGAAGAATGTGTATTCAGTTTTTTGAGGATGAAGTGTACTGTATATATCTACTAAGTCCCTTTCTTCCATTGTTTCGCTCAGATGAAGTATGTCCTTGCTAAGCTTGAGTCTGGTTGATCTATCAATAGGTGATAAAGTGGTGTTGAAGTCTCCCACTAGTATTGTGTTGCTATTGATGTATTTCTCCAAATCTATGAGTAGTTGTTTTAAGTACTTTGCTGGTCCCTCTTTAGGTGCATATACATTTAGTATTGTAAGTTCTTCCTGTTGTACAGAACCTTTGATGAGTAAGAAATGGCCTTCACTGTCTCTTGTGACCTTCTTCACTCTGAAATCGATGTCATCTGATATTAGGATGGCTACCCCAGCTTTTTTATGGAAGCTGTTTGCCTGTAGGATTGTTTTCCAGCCTTTGACTCTGAGTCCGTGTTTGCTTTGATGATTGAGATGTGTTTCTTGCAGGCAGCAGAATGTTGGGTTCAATTTTCTAATCCATCCTGCCACTCTGTGTCTTTTAATTGGTGCGTTTAGCCCATTGACATTGAGAGAGATTATTGTGATGGGGTTTTGTCCCATTGTTCTGTTGAAATTTGGTTTATTTGAGGGGTCTGTCTTGCCTTAAAGTAGCCCATTTCTTGTAACCATGGTTTTGAGTCTATGAAGTCCTGAGCTGTTGTTTGTCTGTGAAACTGTGTGTTGTTCCTTCTGTTATGAATGAGAGTCTCGTTGGGTGAAGTATTTTTGGTGAGGCATTTATTTCATTGAGTTTTTTCACTATATCCCACCACTGTTTTCGGGCCATGAGGGTTTCATCAGAAAAATCAACTGTGAATTTTAAGGATGTTCCCTTGTAGGAGATTTCTTTCTTCGATCTTGCTGCTTTCAGAATTTTGTCTCTATCTAAGGTTTTGGTCATTTTGATCAGGATGTGTCTTGGGGTATTTTTATTCAGATTTCTTCTAGCTGGTATCCTTCGGGCCTCCTGAATGTGGTCACAAGTTTTCTTCAGCTCTGGAAACATTGTAGCAATGATATCTTTGACAGTTTCTTCTTCATCAAGGTTTTCTTCCTGTCCCTCTGGGACTCCAATAATTCTTATGTTACCCCTCTTGGCTTCGTCACGATTTTCTCTTGACATCTGTTCCCGAATTGTGAGTCTCTTTTCCATTTTCTGCTCTTTTCTGGAGAGTCTCTGAACTTCATCTTTGAGCTCACTGATTCTGTTCTCAGCAGCTGTTACTCTGCTGCTGAGGCCTTCCACTAAGTTTTTCAATTTGCCTACCAGGTTTTTTAGGTCCGACATTTCCGATTGCATTTTCCTCATTTCTGCCTTCAAATCCTCTTGTCTTTTATTGGCATTGCTTTCCATTGTTTCTTTTAGTTCCCTAAGCATCCTAAGTAGCTCCCTTCTGAATTCCTTGTCAGAAAGGTTGTCTAACACTACAGTACTGTTGGTGTCTTCTGGGCTAGCCTCTTCAATAAGAAAGTTTGGTGGGCTTTTGCGTTGCTTTACCATTGTGACCAGTGTGGTTTAGTCCTTCACATTCACTGTTACTATTCTGCTTGATATGCAGAATGAGTTGAGATAGGCTTAATGAGTTATTGGCTAATGTGTTTCTAGTGGTTGAGCTAACCTAGAGAAGGTTCCATCTAAGAGGGTAATTTATGGTTCCTATGGGATCTGTAGTGGGAGAATAATTTGCGGCCGCATATGCGGCTGCAGCTCCAGAAAGGGTCCCTGGCGCTGGGCACCGGGCAGTACCTGTTCGAATGAGGAGAAAGTGCCTGGAGCCATTCAGCTTTGTTTCCGTGAGATGTGCCTCAGTTCCCTGTCCCGCGCAGATCCTGAGATGATTCTTTAATGATAGAATGGACCACTTCCTCATAAATAGGTCAGGGTTCAGACTTAGAATCAGACAAATGTACCAAAAGTGTAAGGAAAAGCTTGCCACTGAGAGTTTTTGAACGGTGGGGGAAGATCTTGAAAGATGTTTAGACAGGAAGGAGAGGCAAATAACTTAGCTT
This sequence comes from Sorex fumeus, assembly GCF_029834395.1. NCBI lineage: Eukaryota > Metazoa > Chordata > Mammalia > Eulipotyphla > Soricidae > Sorex > Sorex fumeus. The sequence continues at coordinate 2,206,518 of NW_026606134.1, read as the reverse complement.
TTATTTCAGTTGGGGTGAGGCTTGATGAAGTTCCTACGCAGCCTGGATACTGCATGTTTAAATAATCCTTCCAACAGAACCAGAGTGGGAGCATGCATGCCAGCTTTGCTAGTGCTTTAGCCACACATGAGGAATTTACCCACACATCCAGAGGAAGCAAAGAAGATTCTTTTAACATGAGACCTTAAACTCTTATATGCTGTGGTTCGGGACTGGAACAGTCTTTCCTATGGGCAGTGGGGAGTGGTCAACTAACTTGGTGAGAAGAGACTCAGTTGTACTTTGGACAGTCAGCTGATGTGTACAGTAAATATACTGCCTTTTGTAGTTTCTACTAAACTTGAACTGAGACCTTAAAAAAAGGGGGGGTTGGGAAGACAAAATGTTAGCTACATTTTTTAGTGATATAAAAAACAAGAACTGACCCATTAGCTCACATAAAACCCCTGGGGATTATAAAGCATATTTGCAGAAAGGCTCTAAGGAAAGATTATACTGAGGTTTTGGTAACATATGAACCTCTGGGAATTCAAATTTCTTATCATTGGGAATATTATTCATTTCTTTCTCAACCTGAACATAGCTATATTTTGAAAGGAGTGTTGTAGTGAACCTCTGGGTTCACATAAGACGTTAGGCCTGAAACCTCAAATGAATGCGTTCTGTCTTGGGAAACAAAACAGAATGCAGAACAGTGGAAATACAAGGACGATAAACAGAGAGCAAAAGCATTCAACTTTCTTAAACTGAGGTGAACATTTTCAAATTCCAGATCTGTGAATTTTCTTATGCTAATTCACAAAATCATCCTTACGTGCTTTCACTGACAAATTATATCATACCAAAAATAAAGCACAAAATCACAAAATCTAGGCACTTGGGACCAATTTTCCCTCTATAACAATTCAAATTATCTTCTCTCTTATCCCAAACCACAAGAACACAACATTCAATGTGTTTTGTTGATGACACTTATGATCTGTGTAGGATGAGTCAGTCTTCTGAAATTACAGGCTAAACACATTAAGTTCTCTTAAGCAAGCCATACAATCACTGTGGGATTCACAGAGCATCGTGGAGTCATGACTCAAGTCATTTACAAGCACTAATAAATAGACTCCTTACTTCCAACTAAAGAAAACACATGAAATATCTGCGTAGAAGTCAAGTTCATTCTAAAGGAGAAAAGAAAACTTCTGATTCAGAGGGCTTAGTATATAGCGCTTGTGTGGGGGCATAAAGCATCGCATCGATGAGAGTTCAGAACGGACTTTGCTTTGGAGTCTTGATGGAAACAGGCAACAACTTAATTTCCTTAGCTCCTACAACTTCTCTTCGTGAAGTATGGGGTATTTTTAAATCCACAAGAAACATTTTTAGTATGGCAGCATTATCTTAAATTGTCTGTAAATCCCTCATACATCCTGGGAGAAAAGAAGAGGGGCCAGATCATGAATACTTTGGTTTGTCTTATTCCCTGTACTGTAGGGTAGTGTCTCAATAGGATTTGAAATTTTTTGAAAGACGCTTTTTAAAGTACTCACATAGTCTCGCCCTGTTTTCCATATAGAAAGGGGCACACAAGGCATGCAGATGGCTTTTAATTATGCACTGTTTCTGATTACACCCTTTGGGTTGCCTTCTGGGCCCTTCTCCTGGGTCAGAAATAATCAACTCAGAGCATTTGGATCTTCAATGGCTTGCATTTAAAACCCTGCAATTCTTTAAGCTGCCTGGAACCCAAAAACATGAAAAAATAATAACAAGACTTCTCTGTGGCACAGAAACTTTTACCAGGTGGTATTCCCACTATGTTCAATAATGTGAGGTTATCTAGACTCCTACCTCTAACACTATCCTGGGTTTGTCAATTAGAAAACTAAAATGGCTTCTCTGGGAGTGGATCCCGATGGAGTCCCAAAATCTAAGCTGTTTTTGTATAACTTCCCACATAAAAGCATGTATTTTTGAAGGGATTGGGTTTTCAAAATTTCTAGAATGAGTGATCACTTCTCAAGTGTTGTGACAGAACTTCTGTCATAGATATCGCTAAAACTCAATTTAATACATAGTTCTTAGCAGCACAAAAGTACTGGGAAATTAAATGCGAAATCCCTTAAGAAAAATATGCTCAGTGAGTTTTTTGAAGAGATAACAAGATGGTGTTCCATGGGGGAAATTATGGCAATGTTCTTGTAGCAATTACCTGCCTTGGAAATTGAAGACTTGTCTAATTTTTCTGTTATCAACCAGAAAATAAGAAATAAAAATGTAGTGAGTTACAATGTAGAGCACAATAATATATATGAAATGCTTCCAGACGCTAAAATAATAATTCTTATTAACTGTCAGAAAAGGAGATAAAGAGAAAGGAAGAAAAGTTGGGGTTCAAAGTTCAAATGACATTACTCCTAGAAGTCACAGAAGACGTTAACTGATAGAAAAGTACCAGAGAAAAGGAAGATTTGAGGGTATTTTATAGCTTTATAGAGCATATGGAAGGCAAGTAACTGGCAGTATATGAAAAAGGATTTATGTAGCATTAAAAAAAACATGAATTGTATTATTAAAAAATGCAAATGTACTCTATTGAAATTACTCTATCTGCTTAGCTTGACACTTTTCTCAGACATTAACCCTTCAAAAAGAATGTGAATCCTCTACTCTCCTAAGAGCTTGGACCCATCTGTGAGTAACATAATCCATGGAAAACTCACTGGGCCTGCCTGATGTTTACCCTTTCCTGAGAAACTCTGACTTGACATCAAGTAGAATTATCTCTGTATTGCAGCTTATAAAAATCTAAGAGATAGCGTGCCCAAATAATTTGGTCTAATTTGTCAGTGTAAGCTGCTCTCTCGTGATATATTCTGTTCCTTTTATATTAAATATATGTAAAATAGGCTTCTTTTATTTCCCTAGGAAGTATAGCTCATGCTTTATAGATCTAACCATTACTCAAAGTATTCAACATAATTAGTCCTTTCCTAGTGTTTGCTTGAGTCTAACTCTTTGGCTTCTTCCAGTTGAAATAATTCTAAAAATATGGTCACATTAATGCTTCCTAAGTCAGTCCAAATCATTAGTAATCTAAGGTTGATTGATATATGCCAATAATTCTTCTGGAAAATATGGTATTTATCAATCCTGCAAAGGAAAGTTCAAATCTTTCAAAAATGACATCTGATTTGTTACTGAAGTCAGGAAATTAGTATTCAATAATCATTGGAATATTTTTCTGCATAAAGTAATCAAAGTCAATAGTTTGTCAGGGAATACAATAATTTATCTATCATATCTACTATATTGAAAATTAAGCTAAAACTGAAGGTGAATTATTTTAACCAATGTGGTAGACAAAAATAAACTGGTTCCCTACCTAAATCCAATAAGAGTTTATTTTAACTGGATGATAAAAATAAGTTGGAAAGTGAGAACCGTTAAGTTCCTCAAAGAAAATATAGAAGAATATCTCTGTAAACTTGTTAAGGGAAAATAATCCTAGACTATACAAGAAATTAAGAACAAAAGGGAAACAGTAAATATATCACTTTATCCTTGTTAATATTTCTATATGCTATATAATAGAAGAAAAATGCAACACACAGCTAAGAACATCTACCAAGAATATATGACTTGTATAAATAAAAATAAATTTGTGAAAATGGAAAAAAATCTTGCCCATTCCTCAAAGATATGCAAATGTCCAATAAGTATATAAAAAGAACTCAACATTATTAGTCAAAAGGACAAACAAAAATTAAAATTTCATAGCCACTAGAATCACTAATGAGAATGAGAAGCAGCTAGAATTCTCCTCCAGTGCTTGTAGGAGCATTAAGCTGTACAATATATCTTTTGTTTGGTTGGTTGATTTGCATGCCACACCCAACAGTGCTCAGGATTTACTCCTATCTCTGTGCTTAGGAATCACTCCTGATAGAGCTGGGGTGCCAGGGATTAAACCAGAGTTGGCTACATGCAGAGCAAGCAATGTAACCCCTACACCGCATCTCTGTAAAATACGTTTTTGAGGCTTAATATGTCATTCACTGAAAATTAAAAATGTATCTATCTTATGACATAGGACAAAGATAAGGCACTTGCCTTGCTCATGACCCACACTGTATTGATCCCCAGCACCATATTCGGTTCCCAAAGCACTGGCAGAAGTGATCCCTGAGCATAGAGCCAGGTGTAAGCCTTGAACATAACTGGGTGCGATCCCCAAAAAATTAAAATGAAGCAAATATTGGTTCCCTGAGGATTGTCAGGTGTGATCCCTAAGCACAAAGTCAAGAGGAACAAACCTTAAGCACAGTAAGGTATGGACAGGTGTGGTCCAAATTCCCTTATCATTGCCAAAATCCAAAAATAAACAAAATATGGAGCCAGAAGATAGCACCAGAGGAAAGGTACAGTACAAGGATGCATGGTGCCCTTTTCTGTCGCTAGCACCACCTGGCCCTGTGGAAGAGTTGGGGGTGGTCATACTGGACCCCAAGTTCAGCCAGGCCTGAGCACCACAGAATAAGGCCCACAGAACAAGGCCAAACACCAAAGTGTCAGGAGAAGGGTAATTGGTAGAGAGTCCAGGAGTCCTTGATAAATGCTGGGGGTGGTGCCCATATACTTTTTACGTAAGCTAGAAACAGTGCAGTCTTTCTACATCTGTCCCTCTCTTTCTGACTCATTACACTTAGCATGATACTTTCTATGTGGAACCACTTGTTTGCAAATTCCATGACTTTATCTTTTCTAACTGCTGCATAGTATTCCATGGTGTAGATGTACCAAAGTTTCTTTAACCAGTCACCTGTTCTCGGGTTCTTGTGTTTTTCCAGATTTTGGCTATTGTGAACAGTGCAGTAATGAACATATAAGTGCAGATGTCATTTCGACTATACTTTTTTGCCTCTCTGGGATATATTCCCAGCAGTGGTATTGCTGGGTCAAATGGGAGCTCAATTTCTAATTTTTTGAGAATTGTCCATACTGTTTTCCAAAAGGGCTGAACCAGTTGGCATTCCCACCAGCATTGAAGGAGGGTCCCTTTCTCTCCACATCCATGCCAACACCGGTTGCTATTTTTCTTTTGGATGTGGGCCAGTCTCCATGGTGTGAGATGATATCTCATTGTTGTTTTGATCTGCATCCCTGATGATTAATGATGTGGGGAATAAAAAGTAACAGAATGGGAGAAGAACACCCAAGAATAGTTAAGATAAGTACCAGGAGGTCTGATCCTCGGCTTGGAAGCCAGCAGTAGATGCTGGGGGAAAATGCAGCTCAGATAGAGAAAGGAACACCAAGTAAACGGTGTTTGGAGGACTCTCTTGGGATGTGAGATGCGCACTGAAAATAGACTATAGACAAAACACAATGGTCATTCAATACCTCTGCTGCAAACCACAACACCCTAAAGGAAAGAGAGAGCAAAAGGGAATGCCCTGCCAAAGAGGTGGGGTGGGGTGGGAGGGATGGGGGGGATAGAAGGGGATGAGAGGGCTGCTGGGTTCATTGGAGGTGGAGAATGGGCACTGGTGGAGGAATGGGTACTTGATCATTGTATAATTGAAACCCAAACACAAAAATATGTAAGTCTACAACTGTACCACATGGACTTTCACTAATAAAAAAAAGTAAGCTAGAAACAAAATAACAGTGAATAAATGATTCCACTTATATGAAGTAAAAAAATAACAAAATTCAATATCATAACAGCAGTTGATTCTGTGGCATAGAAATTAAGAAAAGAGGCATTAATTAACTTCAGCCTCATGCAAATGTTCTGAATCCTTTTGGTGGTTACATGAGTGTGTGCAATGGCTGAAACTATGAAACTGAGCATGCAAGATCTTAAATTTATTGCATGCTAATTCTATTACCAAAATATTTCTGCAAATTCAGTATTGTTTAGAAACATATATTTATATTACATATATATATACGTGTACTATAGAGTATATATATATACACTGCACTATAGCACTGTAGCACTGTCCTCTTGCTGTTCATTGATTTGCTCAAGCAGGCACCAGTAACATTTCCATTGTGAGACTTGTTACTGTTTTTGGTATATCAAATATGTCACGGTTAGCTTGCCAGGCTTTGCCATGTGGGCGTAATACTCTTGGTAGCTTGCCAGGCAATATGCACACACATACATAGTGGTAGTGTAAATTACTGCAGAAAACGATGGCAGTGAACAGTGAACAACAGTCGCTGTTGTCCCTAAATTCCAAATGGGATCGGACCACAGTCTCCTTTGTGCAAAATTCTACTTCATAGAATGGGGAGAAATGACTGTAAAGTTTAAGAAGAGAACTCCAAGAATTACCACCAACTGGGAGTTCTTTGGCTCTGTTGCGGCAACATGGGAAGATGCCGTCATTGAAAACATCGATGAGGAATGCAATCAACTGGTTCAGCACCTCCATGATTGTTTGAGGAACACCAAAAGAGAGATAACCACAAAAAAAATAGCCTGTCTTCGAAAACTCTTGAGCTTATTCACCAACATGGCTTGGCGCATGCCTCAGGCAACCACAAGTGAACATCTGAGCTCGCAAAGCAGTGCAGAGAAGCAATCAAGGAAGACCTCAAAGAGAAAAGAGCAGCAGTGCTGGTAAATGCGGCAGAAGCCAAGAAAAGCATTCGTAACACCCGCTTATCCTTCGCCAACTACAAGACCAAGATGACTGCCCTACGACGTCCTGATGGATCTATCACATCTTCCAGAAGGGCAGTGGAGAAGATTACCCATGACTTCTACTCAGATCTCTTTGATATCTACGTCCACCTGCCCACATACCAAATTCCACAGGATGGATATGTTGTTCCCAAAGTTCTCCCTTCTGAAATTCAACACGCCATCTCGTCGGTAAAGAAACGAAAAGCACCTGGCCCAGACAAGGTCAGACCTGAACACCTGAAGAACCTACCGTCAGTATTCATCAAAACACTGGCTTGGCTCTTCACATGGTACCTGTCTGAATGCAAGGTTCTGCCCCAATGGAAAACCAGCAGGACTGTACTACTGTACCAGAAGAAACACATCCATGACATTGGCAACTATCGCCCCATCTGCCTATTGTCTGTCATCTACAAGTTTTTCACTCTAGTCATCCTGAATAGGATTGGCAGAACACTAGATGAAGGACAACCATGCGAGCAAGCCAGGTTCTGCAAAGGATTCAGCACGATTGACCATATCCACACAATAACCAAGCTCATTGAGGTTTCTTGGGAGTTCAAGATGCTGTTCTGTCTAATGTTCATTGATTTAAAGAAAGCCTTTGATTCGGTTGAGACGGAAGTGGTCATCAAAGCCCTAACCAATCAGGGTGTTCAAACTCATTACATCAGGATCCTCCGTGAGCTATATTACAGATTTAATACCAGGATCTCACTATTCTACAAAGAAGTGATCATCTATGTCAAGAGAGGGGTTTGGCCGGGTGATACTATTTCACTGAAACTCTTCAGTGCCACCCTCGCGAATGTCATGTGATGACTGGAATGAGAAGGAATGGGAGTGAAGATAGATGGTCAGCAACTACACCACCTCCCTTTGCTGATGACATCATTCTAATAACATCAAACATTAGCCACGTAGCACAAATGCTGGCCAACTTCGACCATGAGTGTGGAAAGGTTGGACTACAGCTGAATCTCACAAAGACAATGTTCATGAGAAACAGTCTTATTCCTGATGTTCCATTCACTGTCAACAGAATGACCATCTCCGAATGCAACAGTTATGTGTGCCTAGGTCGGAAGTCAACATGACAAATGACCTGGCACCTGAGTTGTACAGAAGGAAGAGAGTGCCTTGGAACACCTTCAAGAGAGTCAAAGAAATAGCTAAGAGGACGAAGAACCTCCAGCTACAGGCACATCTCTTCGATTTCAGTGTTCTTCCTGCATTAACATATGCCTCAGAGACTTGAGCCCTACGAAAACAGGATAAGAACGCTATTCGGGTCTCTCAAAGAGGAATCGAAAGAGCTATGCTTGGAGTATCACGCTTCACTCAAATGAGAGAAAGAATCTGGAGTTCCGACCTCCATCAACCCTCAAGAATCAGGGACGCTGTCTCATTTGCCAAGGCATTGAAAATCAGATGGGCTGGACATGTAATGAGACTTAGAGGCGACCACTGGACTAGAGCCTTTACCGGGTGGATTCTACTGGACGTCAAAAGATCGCATGGCCACCCAACTATGAGATGGTCAGACTTCTTCGTCAAGACCCTGAACAATTGGTTTGAGGCTCTTCGTGTTCCTAGAACGAGCAGATGCCATTGGGCTACACTAGCACGTGACAGGGACGAATGGAGACGTTACTGGTACCCACTCAAGCAAATCGATGACTAATGGGATATCAAGTGATCAAGTGATTAAGAAATAGAACTAAGATGTTAATTGAGATGTTAATTAGGCTCTTGGACCAAGGAAAGGGGAAAAACATCTTTTGTGGTATTTTGCCTGGGAGCAAAGGCTTTCTTATGTTGATTGTGCTACTGATGTGGTGTAATTTCTACCCCTGAGTATGGAGAGTTGAAAAGAGTTGAGAGAGAGACCAGGGCAGCAAGATGCAGCATGGAGAGACTAGCAAGGAGGACACAGGGAGAAGAATGTAGGGGAAGAATGTGGAGAGACAAGAGACAGGATGCAAGAGGGAGTGTGGAGAGATGAGCAAGAGAGATAGGAGGAGAAGGGAAGGAGGGGAGTGTGAGACTAGAATGGGAGGCTCAGAGAGACTGGGGCAGGCACTTGGGGAGAATGGAATAAACTGATCATCAACCAGCTTGGCCCTCATTTCCTCCTTCATCCACCCCATGGCTTGGAGCACCCCGGGAGAGAGAACAGCCCAAGTCCACTGAACTCGGGCCGGCGAGAGGGAGAGCCGCCCCAGAGAATGTGCACACATATATTCATATATGTGTATTTATAGTCCATTTGTTTACATATGTTTTAATATATACATTAATAAAATTATTATAGCATTGGTTTTCATTCTAGTCTTATTTATGTCAAAAAAATTATAATAAACTAAATACCCAGTGATGGATAAAGAAAGATATGGGGGTATGGTTCAGTGATAGAGTATATGCTTTGCATATAGGAGCTTGTGGGTTTGATTCCTGACAATAGAAAAACAAATGAAGCTATTAAATTAGTAATGACTTATTTATACCTTAATTAGTTATTAAAATGTTAATGCCATATAAGTATTTTTTAAGTTTTTTGAATCACCCTGAAATATAATTACAAAGCTTTCATGATTGAATTTTAGTTTAAAAACAATGATCAAACACCTATCCCTCCTCCAGTGTACATTTCCCACCATCAATGTCCCCATTATCCCTCCCACCACCCCCACCCCACCCCACCCCCTGCCTCTATGGCAGACAATTTCCTTTTTACTCTCTCTACTTTTGGGCAATATGATTTGCAATACAGATACTGAGAGACCATCATGTTTGGTCCTTTATCTACTTTCAGCACACATCTCCCTTCCCAGGTGATACCTCCAACCATCATTGACCTAGTGATCCCTTCTCTGTTCCAGCTGCCTTCTCCCCCAGCTCATGAAACAGGCTTCCACCAGTGGAGCAAACTTCCTCGACCTTGTCTCTACTGTCCTTGGATGTTAGTTTCATATTATGTTATTTTATATTCCACAAATGAGTGCATTCATTCTACGTTTCTGCCTCTCTTTCTGGCTCATTTCACTTAGCATGATTCTCTCCAAGTCCACCCACTTCTAAGCAAATTTCATGACTTCATCTTTCCTAATAGCTGCATAGTATTCCATCGTGTATATGTAGCAAAGTTTCTTTAACCAGTCGTCTGTTCTCAGGCACTCAGGTTGTTTCCAGATTCTGGTTCCTGTGAACAGTGCTGCAATGAACATACAGGTGAAGATGTCATTTCTACTGTGCTTTTTTTGCATCCCCGGGATATATTCCCAGGAGTGGTATTGTGGGGCCAGATGGAAGCTCAATTTCTAGTTATATGAGGAATGCCCATATTGTTTTCCCGAAGGGCTGGACCAGTTGACATTCCCACCAACAGAGTTCCATTCTCCCCACATCCATGCCAGCACTGGCTGTTTTTGTTCTTTGTGATGTCTACACCAGTCTCTGTGGTATAAGATGATATCTCGTTGTTATTTTGATTATTCTGATGATTAGAGATGTAGAGCATTTTTTTCTTGTGTCTTTTGGCCATTTATATTTCTTCTTTGAGGAAGTTTCTGTTCATTTCTTCTCCCCATTTTTGATGGGGTTAGGGGTTTTTTTTTCTACAGTTCTACTAATGTCTTGTACATCCTGGATGTTAACCCCTTATCTGATGGGTATTGGGTAAATATTCTTTCCCATTCCGTGGACTCTCTCTGTATTTTGGTCACTGTTTCTTTTGAAGTGCAGAGGCTTCTTAGTTTAATGTAGTCCCATTTGTTTATGTTTGTTTCCACTTGCATGGTCAGTGGTGTATCATCCTTAATGATGCCTTTCACTTCAGTGTCATGGAGGCTCTGCCTGCATTCTCCTCCATGTACCTTATGGATTCAGGTCAATAAATAACAATTTTGCAATAGCAGAGATGGAACCTCAGGCTTCCTGCCTGTTATGCTTGGGCTTTACCACTGAGCAACATTCCTGGCAAAAAAGAACAAAACACAGACTCTGCCTGTCTATTCCACAGATGTGACAATAATCATGGTTTGAACAGGGTGGAAGGTTTGTTTTACTTCTGTGCAAGCTGTTGTTCAAACTTGGCAAGAAGACAGTTCTGTTCTAGAAAGTAATCTGAATATATATCTCTATTAGTTGTTCCATCATTCCTAGGTTATCCTTCTCCCTTCTCCAGGTGATTAAAACTGGCTCACCACCAGCATGTCTGCATGCCATTGTTTAAAAAAAAGTGAAAAGAAAGAGTTTATTCTCAGAGCAAGCTCCTGCAGCTCTCTCGCCACCTGCGTTGGTTTGGTGGTTTTGGGCCACTCCCCCACCCAGGACAGCGAATACCATGGGCAGATGAAGGAGGAAACAGGGGCCAGTTTGGTTGGCGATCAGTTGCTGTTTAGTCCATTCTCCCCTAGCACCTGTTCCAATCTCACTAAGTTCGCCGTTCTATTCTCACACTGCCCCGACTCCTGTCCCCTCCTGCCTCTCCCGCTCATCTCTCCACACCCTGACTCACTGCCTAGGTCTCTCCCTCATCTCTCTCCAACTCCCCCCATTGGGAGTAGCAGAATCAACATATCAAAGTCCTTCCTGATCACCCATCAGGTTCAAGAGAGGAAAAACCACCTAGGGATTTTTCTCTTTTCCTTAGTCCAATAACTCAATTAGCATCTTAATTAACATCTTAATTCTACTTTTTAGTATCAGTTATTTTGTATGGACACAGTAAGAGATACATTAAGCTTATAGGGTGGCTCTCCTGGGGACATCTCACTATAGATCTCAGACTACAGTGCTTAGGCCAGATTAATCCTTCCTAACCCTAGCAGGTCCTAATCTAAGATGTTACTTTTGGATCATGACAAAATTTATCTATGACCATGCTCTTAACTTATAGTAAAGTATTTTTATTATGACACTTTGGCCTGCCCATTTCGATGCCAGCATAGCTCACAGCTTGGTCTATCCAGTCCCTCGATAGGACCCCACTTTTGGGGTGCTATGAAGTAGGGCAAATGAGGCTTAAGTTGAGAGAACAGATGCCCAGGAGTGAATGTCATTCGGAGTCAATTACCTCCCAAGTTACAAAGGCATAGCATTAACTGTCTTCTTGTGTCTAAACAAAAAGGACATTGCTCTGAATTAACTATGCAAAGGACTTAATAGAAGAGAAAAGCAATATTTGCAAGTTAACAGAGTCTGATTAGGAGATAAAGGTAATTGACCAGTTGGGGAAGCAGAGCACAAACAGGTTACAAATAAGCACAGAGGAATGAGAGCACTGTGATGGGAGTAACCCAATAAACCTATGTTCCCTGTAGCAAGGCAGAAAGGACAAACCAATACTGTCTACATAGCAAGTAGACAATTTTCTTTCCAGGGTGTGGATTGGGAGCTGCACACCAGTCATAGCATGGCCACACCAGTAGCCGAATCTGTTCAGGCTACTGTGAGGAGACTGGGTGATTTACCAACATCTGAAATGTATTTCTCATCATTCTGAAGGCTGGAAATCCAGGTCAAGTAAATTCTCTCTAAAAAGCTGCAGACTTCTTGTTCCTTTTCGTGACAGAAGGATTTAGGTAACTGTGAAATCTTTAACAAGAGGACAAACACTGTTCATGCATGAGGCTCTTACCAATATGACCTACTCACCTCCCACAAGTTTCATAAACATTCTGACCATAGCACCAAGGTACCAGGGAGTGTCCAAACTGTCTCTAACTGGGTCTCTGTTTACACATCTAACACTGGGGAGAGGATGGTCCCTTTGATAAAAGGAAGAAAGGGAGAATGGATGGCTTGGGTAAAATCTGGTGACAATAATGAGCAGATATTCTTTTAAGCAACACTGCATCATCAATGCCTTTGCTGGCACAGAGAATTAAACAATGAGGGGAAAAGCACAGATAAAACTCTGAATCAAAAAGTGACATGAAAGAGTTGGACTCTGAATGTGAGGAGAATTTTAAAATGGTACAAACAACTTGTTTTTTTCTATTTTTCTTTTATAATACATCCTAAAGCTATCCAGATGAAGCCTCTGTTTAAACAAACCTAAAAGAATGTTTCCAATGAGTATAAACTTTTTTAACAGAAGATAAAACAGTATTTCTGGTTTAATTGACAGGTTTTCTTCTTTCTTCCTGTAAAAGAGTATAAATTATAGTCAGTAGTGTCTTAGATTTGTTGAAATACAATAAACCATTAGTAGCTATTAGTAGCTATTTAATGTTGTCAATTGTATTTCGTAGCTGGGACAATTGGTCTTTATATAATTCTTTACATTTCTACCTATTTTCTTTTTATTGCAGTAAACAAAATTAAATAAATAGATAAATGTTAAATTGTCTAGTATGAGAGCCTAATATGCAAGAAAATCAAAATAAGATATTAAAAAATGGATGGCTTAAATACATTAGTCTAAATATTAAAGAAGTAGACTAAGGAAGAGGTGGGGTATGTTTATGTCCAAAAGATAAGGACAGAGACTATTTGCAGGGGCTGGGCTTTTACCTGGTCTCAGTTCAATTACAAATGGAATATTTCTATTTAAAAGTGACATAAATATGACTAGGGGACATATTTCTTATTGTTTAGGAATGAATAGTGATTGTCCAATAAATCAGTTGCCATCTCTGCTCATTTACTTGTAAAACTTTAAAAGCAGGTCCTTTCTCTGTTCCTTCATTTTTTATTAGCAATGCTTAATTTGAATAGATGTATTTCTCTAATTAGAAGTTTTCACTCTCTGAGCTTCTCGTGCCTGACAGTCTGAATCTGGACAATGACTCAGTTGAATTAACACATGTTAAACTTACCCACATATCTTCTTTTATCCTTCTTAGTTCACCATTACTAATATCAGCCTTCAGCTTACTTTTATCTCAATCCACCCTGCCTTTTTCTCTAGCCAATAATAATCACATTAAAGCAGTTTTAATCCAAACCAATTCAGGGTGGTATATATGTCTGAGACAAAGAAATTATTCCATTTAGAAATACACTACTAAAAACCAGATTTATTTTGAATATAACATAGTAATATCTTGCAGAATAATTTAAACTATGAACTACTGAAAAGTTACTGTGTGAGCATATGAGTTGAATTTGAATATAACCCCTTCCACTGAATATTTTTTCTTTAATCTTGCTGCTTTTTTCTTCTTTAACTACAGTGTGAACACATGGCCCACTTGGCTAATCAATGCTCTTCATTCCTCCCTTCACAGTGAGTCATGGACATAAGATGGACATAACTCAAGCCAATACAAATCCATCAGCCTTGATTAAGGAACACTCCAATAGACACTGATAACCATGAAAACCCAGAGGTACCAATGACGTAGAAACTGACAGTGAGAAAAAGTGGGGTCCAGCCACGGAAAAAGGGGCAGTAGCTAGCCCATCCTGTGAGCCCCTAGACAGTCTTGTTTGAGAATAACTCAATGACATAACTTTTTTTAACAATGCTTTCCTATATTGCTCTTGTATTATCTTCATTGCTTTTTTATTGCTAGTCTTTTTAAAAAAATTTTTATTGAATTACCGTTATATAGTTACAAGCTTTCATGTCTGGGTTACAATCACACAATGATCATACACCCATCCCTCTACTAGTGCACGTTCCCTACCACCAATATGCCCGGTCTATCCCCTCTTTCCCACCCTTCCCTGCCTCTATGGCAGACTGCATTCCCCATATGCTCTGTCTCTCTCTACTTTTGCACATTATGGTTTGCAATACAGACCCTGAGAGGTTATCATGTTTGGTCCTTTATCTACTTTCAGCACACATCTCTTATCCCAACCAGTTCCTCAAGCCATCATTTTCTTAATGATCCCTTCTCTATTCCAGCTGCCTTCTCCCCTTTGCTCATGAGGCAGGCTTTCAGCTATGGAGTAATCTTTCCTGGCCTGTGTATCTACTATCCTTAGATGTCAGCCTCATGTTATGTTGTTTTATACTCCACAAATGATTGCAGTCCTTCTATGTCTGTCCTTCTCTTTCTGACTCATTTCACTTAACATGATACTCTCCATGTCTATTCATTTATAAGCAAAGTTCATGACTCCACCTCTCCTAACAGCTGCATAGTATTCCATTGTTTAGATGTACCAAAGTTTCTTTAACCAGTCATCTGTTGTAGGGCACTTGGGTTGTTTCCAGATTTTGGCTATTGTGAACAGTGCTGCAATGAACATATAGGTACAGATGTCATTTCTACTGTGCTGTTTTGCATCCTTGGGATATATTCCCAGAAGTGGTATTGAAGGGTCATATGGAAGCTCAATTTCTAGTTTTTGAAGGACTGTCCCAATTGTTTTTTAAAAAGGCTGGACTAGTGGGCATTCCCACCAACAGTGAAAAGAGCGTCCCTTTTTCCCCACATCCACACCAGCACTGGTTATTTTTGTTCTTTTGAATGTGTGCTAGTCTTTGTGGTGTGAGGTGATATCTCATTGTTGTTTTTATTTGAATCTTGGGACGGTTTCTGCTACTTTATCTTTAAACTCACTGATCTGATTTTTCAGTTTCTTTTTTTCCCCAGGATTAAAGAGTACTGGTGAGACTCTTTCCTTGCATGTAGCTGACAAGTTTCATCCCCAGCACCACAGAATGTGACCCCTGGGCTCAGAGTCAGGAGGAAGTCCTGAGCATTGCTGGGTGATGCATAAATTCTATCCCACCAGTCTTCAGTTTAAAAAACATTTCCCTGGGGCTGGAGAGATAGCACAGCAGGTAGGGCATTTGCCTTGCACACAGCTGACCCAGGTTTAATTCCCAGCTTCTCATATGGTCCCCTGAGCACCGCCAGGAGTGATTTCTGAGTGCAGAGCCAGGAGTAACCCCTGTGCATTGCCAGGTATGACCCAAAAAGCAAATTAATTAATTAATTAATTAAAAAAAATAAAAAATAAAAAACATTTCCACAGTACCTATTAAATAGTTAAATTGGAGTTTTCATCCTTTGGTTAATTTTTAAGCTCTATTTTATTAAATTTATTTTTTAATTAAAAAATTAAATCATAGTGAGATACACAATTACAAAGTTGTTCACAATTTGGTTTCAGTCATATAATGTTACAAGACTCATCCCTTAACCAGTGTACTCTCTCTGTGTGTCTCTGCCTCTCTCTGTCTCTTTCTCTTTCTCTCTCTCTCTCCATAAATTTTTCACTTAGTATATTTCACTCAATTATAGAAAACACAGAAGTATCTTCATATTTTTAAAACTAATGGGAATTTACTTTATATGCTGCTCAGCATATTAGATTTTCAGTTACCAATATCTTATAGAAAGCCCACATTAACACCCATAGAGCTACATTTTAATTTAATAAATGTATAACATTATATATTGTGTCAGTTCCTTTCTGCTGAAGTTATATTGTTTACAATCCATTGCTACATCAAACTAAAGAGTAGATACCTTAAAATATGTCTTTCTGCAACTTATTACTCTAAAATAGTTGATTATAAATATATGGAAATCCAAAGGAGAAGAGTCTAAACCATTTGACAAAAAGTTATGCATATTTCATATTACTAGTGCTTCAAGAAAACCACAGTAATTGAGACAGTTTAACTTTAGTATTAAGTAGGTAAATCAATGTGAGATAATGTAAAATTCAGAAATAACTGCATATGTACAGTTAATTGATTTTAACAAAGATACCAACATATCAATGGGGGAAAAGCTAACTTTTTTCAATACATTAATCTGGAAGAGCTAGAAAAATCCTATGGAAAATATAGACCTCTACCTCATATCCTACACACACACACAAATTATTTAGATAAGATAGGCCATAAACCTAAATGGTAGATAAAACCATAGCTTTCAGAAGAAAATTCATAATCTTTCAACCTTTGATAACAGTTCTAAATAGCTACTTCAATAATGAAGACATGTAAATATTCAATAAGCATATGAAAAGGTATTCCAGCATCACAAGTGGAAGATAAATTTACATTAAAATTAGAGTCAAATACAACTTCACACATTGTAGAAAAACTTACATGGAAACAGCATACACTAAACATGCATGCGAGTGGAATCGGATAGTCCTATCACCTCGCATACGCAGCCTCTAGTCTAGCAATTTCACTTAGAAGAATTTACCCAAAGAAACAAAATTGTGGCTACAGGAAGTCTTGCCCAAGACAGCCTATAACAACTTAATTCATGATAGTCAAAAGCAATCAAAATATGTCAGTAGCAAAATAGTATATTCAGAAAATGGAACAAAGGGATAGAGGAACAAAGGATATAGGAATAGGGAGAAATACAGATAAAAAACACATAATTGGGTTTTGAGAATTCCATGGAATGAAAGGAGCCTGACACAAAAGAATCCAATCTGTATGGTTCGGTTTCTATAAAGCCCAAGAACAAACAAAACTGATCTACGGTAGAATTAAGAACACTGTAGTCTGCAGAGGTGTGGACTGGGTGGAACGCGGCATGAGGAAAGTTTCTAAGGAGACAAGAACACTTCTGCTTGGGAAATGGGTGCATAGATTTCTCAAAACACATTAAAACGTAACTTGATATTTGTGTATTCTCTATCTGTGAATTTTAACTCAAAAATGATTTTTATGTGACTTTAATGAAGCTTAGTGAAATTAAGTGTAAGTTTTCAAATCACCTCTTTACTGATCAATTTGTAGCATTGTAAGTGACCCTGCTGTAAACATTTTTATGAACAAATCATTGATTGACTGACTTCCCAGAAGCAGAATTTATTAAATAAATAAGCAAACATTTTGAGACATTATAAACAATGACTAATTTATATTTTTACCAACAATATTCCAAAGTAACCATTTCCCAATCTCACCAATATTAGATGCTGTTGTTTTATAAACATTGAGAAATGACAGACACTAAAGAGCAAGAAATATAATTCTCTAACACTCACACCACCGGTACTATAATAACCAAGGAACTGTTCTAAGCAATGTAACATATTAATACCCATTTTATATGCAAAAAATAGGAAAAATGTGTGAGGGAAATGTGAAATATCTGAAAACTCTCTACAACCAGTGTATAAAAAGTGATTTGTGCTCAGCCTATTAGAGATAACTATTAGAAAATTAGAACTCCTCCAAAATAAAATGTTTCATCTCCAGAGAGTGGTAATCAATAAAAATTAGACAATTACTTGTTATGAAAACTGAAGTTCTCAGAGATGGCTTAAAGGCATGGACTTGCCCATTATCACTTGTTACCTATGAAATGCAACTTTAAAAAAAAACAGACAGTGAGGTATCACCTTACATAGGAGAATGACCCATAACAAAAAGGTCAAAAAGGAGAAAACAACAAGTGCTGGTGGGGAATGCAGAGATAAAAGGAAAACTATACCCACTCCGTGGGAATGTCACAAAATTGAGGGAACGTTGTATTTGTTTTAGAAAGACAATTTGCACATCTTCAAAATATCTATTAACCCAACAAACTTCCCACCCAAATATCTGTTTTCTCCCATCACAGTCCATTAGGTGCCATCTACCCTTTTAGGTCTCTGCCCTCAACTTCTTTGTAACCTCAGTTCTGTGGTCAGAGTCCAGTGAGGGGTTCTTCTGGGGGGTGGTGGTGGTATCTGATTTTATCTCTTTGCTTGCTCTGTTTATTTATATCTCATATATGAATGATCCGGTATTTGTTTTTCGCCTTCTGACTTATTTCACATAGTATGACCGTCCTCCAAAACTAAAAGGCAGTGACTCACCTTTTCTCATGGCTGAATAGTATTCCACTTCCCATTATACACCATGTGTTCTTTATCCTTCCAACTAAAGTGGTGGGGCATGAAGGTTGTCTCCAGATTGTGATTATTATAGAGTTGCAACAAGCACCTTTTCAAATTAATGTTCTTTTGTTTTTAGATACCTAAGGAATTCTGGATAATAGATGTATTTTTACTATTTGAGAACCTTCTAGACTGTTTTCAGTTGGTTACTTCCAAAGCACTAACCAAACTGAACTCTTTAAAAGAACTTGTTTATGTTTTTGTAACATAAATATCATTGTTAATGCAGTGACAGGAATTATATTATTGGTAATGCCTAGAACTCACATCCAACAGTGCTACTGGAGGATGAGAGTTGGCATGTGGGGGTTGGATTTGCAACCTCAAGCCTGAGCAATAGTCACTCTCCCACTAGGCCACATCCCGGGATTGTCTTGCCTTTGTTTACACTGCCTGCAATTGCTGCTGTAAACCGATATCCTTACTTCAATTCCAGTACTCCAGACTTAGTCTCTGGACTGCCAATGACCCTTCATCCTTGTCTTGCTCTTTAAACTTGACTTATTGTTTTGTTCTTTTTTTCCCCTGGAATAATGTTGACTCTTTAGGAAGTGAAAATAAAAACAATAGCAGAGAGAAGCTGTGAATAGCAAATCACATAACTTACTCATAACCACCTGCAGAACACTGACACATGTGTTCTAACAATTCATAGTTATCAGATTCTATTGACTATCACAGGTGGAAATATGCAACAAATACCTTCATTCACATGCCATGCCCTTTACATCCATGACGAATGTTTAAAATGTGCTACTAAAATACATTTTTTCTCCCAGAAAAATGAAGTAATTGTGACTGAACATTTTTAACTGATTCCTTTTGAACTTAATAATGATTCTGTAGGGGCAGGAATCATTTATTAAGTTACTAGCAGGAATTCAGTGACTATATTAAGCTCTCCAGTATGTATGCCTTTATAAAATTACAAAGGATTACATTTCATGGTTGTCCAGGGTCATTCAAAAATAATAAAAACAATAGATATCATAGTAATGTCAAAGGCTTCCTCTCCTGGAAATCTCATTCATTTGGTGTTTTATGGCCCCATACCACACATTTTTAGATTCTCAAATAGAACCACACACAAATAATCACTAGATTGTAAAACATATATTTGATGACTGTGTACACCTATTTTAAAAATCTAGTAATTCAGGGGGGCTGGAGCGATAACACAGCAGTAGGGTGTTTGCCTTGTGTACGCCAGCCCGGCGGAGCCGGGTTCAATTCCTCCTCCCCTCTCAGAGACCCTCGCCCGCACGGCAAAGCCTGGCAAGCTACCTGTGACGTATTCAATATGCCAAACACAGTAACAACAAGTCTCAAAATGGAGACATTACTGGGTCCTCTCGAGCAAATCAATGAACAATGGGAGGACAGTAATTCAGGGGCCAGAGAGCTAGTACAGCAAGCAGTGCAATTGCCTTGCACACAGCTGAACTGGTTTGGTCCCCAACACTACATTGGATCCCCCAAACCCACCAGAAGTGATTACTGAGCCCAGAGCTACAAGTAAGTCCTGTGCACAGCCAGGAGAGGCCCCCAAACCAAAAATAAATAATTAATTTAAAAAATATGATAGTTCAGCACATCTAGAGATTTAAAATGTACCAAGAACTCTCTCAAAGCTTTTGTTGGGGCCTGAGCGATAGTAGAGTTGGCAGGGTGCTTGTCTTGTACACAGAAAACCTGGGTTTGATCCCTGGCACCACATAGTCCCCTGAGCCCCACCAGGAGTTATCCCTGAGCACAGAGCCAGGAGTAAGCCAGGAGTGATGCTGAAACAATCGAAACAGGTTTAAAATCATTCTGTTCTCAAACAGAGCATTAGACCTCACACTCTTTGTGGAGGCTGGAGAGCTATAACATACAGCAGGTAAGGCATTTGTCCTATACAGTCAACCTAGGTTCAATTCCTGGCACCATATATGGTACCCAGCAAGTACTGCCAACAGTCACCCTGAGCACAAAGCCAGGAATAAGCCCTGAGAAAGCCAGAGGTGCCCTCCACCTTCCCCCCCTCCCCCCCAAAAAAAAAACAAAGAAGAAAGAAGGAAGGAAGGAAGGAAGGAAGGAAGGAAGGAAGGAAGGAAGGAAGGAAGGAAGGAAGGAGAAAAAAGAAAATGAAAGGGAATGAAAGAAAAGAAAAAGGAAAGGGAAGGGAAGGGAAGGGAAGGGAAGGGAAGGGAAGGGAAGGAAAGGAAAGGAAAGGAAAGGAAAGGAAAGGAAAGGAAAGGAAAGGAAAGGAAAGGAAAGGAAAGGAAAGGAAAGGAAAGGAAAGGAAAGGAAAGGAAAGGAAAGGAAAGGAAAGGAAAGGAATTGCAGCTGTGACTGTACCAAAGCACTGTGGGGCATCTCCTGGCTTGCTTCTGCCTTGCTGATGGTTTCAGTGCCTCCATTGCCCTTATATCGTTCATCAGCTGTCTACTCAGACCCACTGAATTTCTCTTTAGTAGCTGTATACTAGGTACATGGTTTCAACCTCAGCCCTATTCTGTTGCTTTGGCCACTTTTGGTTCCACACTCTCAGGTTCTGCTTTAGGAAATGAGGCTGAAGACAAGCTTCATGGCCAAATGCAAGCATGGTTCATATAAAAGGAAAGAAAACAGAGGGGAAAAAATACACATGCTCTGTGAAGAATGTTTGGCCTGACACTTGCCTCAGAATGTAGGCAGAGCAATTCGATTTTCAGTCACCACTAAACACAAGTAGTATCCAACTTTCCCTCATTCATTTGCAAATTTGGTTTATAATCTTTGAATCTTTCCCTGGCACCAACCCTTTCATTCTGAATCTTTATAATATCCCTGCCTCAAGCATTCCCTGCCAGCACTCATAGTACAAATGCTCAAGCGTCAGACTTCTCAGACAAGCACCACTCAGGCCTAAAATCCTGTGTCATGTTAGGTTGAACCTCTCTCTCTGCTGGTCTGTCTTTTTGAGTCATAATTCTGGGTAACATCAGGAGCTTTGGGTAATTTTTATTTCATTTTTTAATTTCTCCTATTTTCGTAATGATAATCAGTGCCCTGGGAGAGTTTGAATTATTAAGTCCAGACTTCTTGAAAATAAAGATAAGTTCTGGAAGGATGCAATACCTCAGAGACTTTATTACTATCATTACTAATTATTATTATTTATTATTATGCCATGCCAGAGATGGAAACCAGGGCCTCAAAATGCAAGATATGCATCCTATTACTGAACCAGATTCCTGGCTCTCCCAGAGTGTTTATATAGTACCATTTCAGAAAAAAACTCAACACTGCATATTCCATATAACACATAAAATTCATTTCTATTAAAAATATGAAAATGCGGTCCCAAGGCCACAAGAATTATGGGTTACTTATATAATCTTAAATAAATATATTGGATGGCTCTCTTCCAACAGTAAGCAGAATATCTACAATTTAAAGATTATTATATTTCATAACGCCTATCAATTCATTTTCTGCCACCTTTAATTTTTTATACATAAAAATAGAACTGTTATTTTTCAGTCAGTATAGAGGTCAGTAGTTGAAATTCAGCTGACAATTCCAAGAACTCTGAACTTGCATCTCATTACAAAAATTTATCAGTACTGTATGCTGGTTCCCTAGGCAACCAAAACTCCACTTCAGAAATGAACTGGATAGTCAAAAGAAAGCATAACTAACACATACACTAAACCAAACAAAAGGCAATTTTGTTTCATTTGCTAAAATAGATTTGACCAAGTGTTTTTACATGAAGGCAGATGGTAGCTGCATTAATATTTATGTTGGACAAAGCAAAAAAGGCTCACAGAGGAACTAAGGACTTTAAAATGAAGATTTTTCTTTGGAACTGGGTAAAAGCCATCAGTGGAGAATGAGCACAGACTCCCAAATCTGAGTATGAATCCATGCTCAGTCACCCCTCAGCTCTTGCCTTGGGTAAGCATTGTTTTCTGAACCTCAGGTCCCCCATGAATTAGAGCTACATTGTAAAAAGAGTGCAATAGGGATTAAATGCAGTGATACATGTGAGTCATAATTATTGCCATCATATGCTTGCCCTGGGGTAAGCAAGCTTAAAACTGTGAGACAAATATTAGAAGCTTCATTTTACAATGAAAACAATATTTATTTGGGGGGGTACACCCAGTAGTGTTCAGGGCTTACTTCTGGCTCTGTGCTCAGGTATCACTCCTGGAAGACTCAGGGTTAGGGATGCCATATGGGATGCCAGGGACCAAACCTGGGTAAGTCACATGCAAGGCAAATGCTCTGCATGCTGATCTATCAGTCCAGCCCCTATTTTAAAAATTTAACGTTTTCAAGGGCTAAACAGCTAAGCAGCTCACATGAAATTCAGACTATAAGGACTAAGTCCGTGTTTCATACACAATCTCACTGCTCTTCAATGGAGCAGAGCCTCAGTCACAGTAGGCACTTGATAAAGCTTTTATTCGTTAATAAGGCAAGTACAGGGGACACACTGAGAACTTTCAAGTTACATGATTTTAGGATGGGATCGCGCCAGAGTCCCAGTGAACAGCACCTCCTGAGAAGGAGTACAACAGCTAGCTTTCCCTCACAGACAAAGGTAAACATCAAGAAAGCAGCAGGTGGGGCTGGAGCGACAGCACTGTGGGTAGGGCATTTGCCTTGCACACTGCTGACCCGGGTTCAATTCCCAGCATCCCATATGGTGCCCCGAGCACTACCAGCATTACTCCTGAGTTCAGAGTCAGGAGTAACCCCTGAGCATCCCGGATGTGACGAAAGAAAGAAAGAAAGAAAGAAAGAAAGAAAGAAAGAAAGAAAGAAAGAAAGAAAGAAAGAAAGAAGAAAAGCAAGCAGCAGGCATCATGACGAGAAAACCAACCCATACAGCTGATTGGGAAAGGGTGGGTAGTTGAGAGAGAGGAACATTGGGTCCTAGAGAGAGGGAGGTGGGTGCACTGGTGATGCGTGTTGTATTGAAATCATGTGTATGAGAATCCCTTTTTAATAGCACTGTAAACCACAGAATCTCAATTGAGATACATTTTTAGAACTATGCATGACTCTTACCTCTTCAACACAAAATTCTAAGCTCCTCTTCCTAGTGGCCTCGACCCCAGTGTGAATAGAAGCACAGAAAAGTTTGGAACCAACCACCGAACTGGGATTTGGACAAACAGGCTCAGAGTGTTTGCGTCTTATTTCAGAGGAGGGCAACATGGAGCATTCACCTGATTCTCATTGTTTGCTTCATCCACCCCCCCCCCATGTTTACCTTTCACGCTTGTAATTCTGAGAGCACTCTCTTCTTTAGACCAGTCCTTCAAATCTCAATTCTCAACATCAAAGATGCCTAACAATTTTTTCTAAACAAAGACATTCCTCTTCCTAACAGAGTCTTGGGCTGTGTCAGCTCTCCGGGTAGCATGTTTACCTGTCTCTGTTCGCATCATGTACTTGCTACAGGCAGATGAGTAGCTGGTGTCCGTTCCCAGGCTCATGTATGTTGATGCAGTTGACAACTTGGATAGCAGCAGTAGAAGAAACACAAAGCACCAAGAGTAGTTTAGAGAAAGGCATCCCATAACCACTTGCTACACGGGCTGATACTTGTGTCCTCACCCATCTTGAAACTCAACCTTCGATATGTGTAGGAGACTCCATGGGGAAGTGTCAGGTCCTGAGGAGATTGTCTTCATGAATAGAATTAGAGTCCCTGCAAGAGGCCCCCAGGAGTTCTCCTGCCCCTTCTACCAAGCAAGAAGACTGCTCTATGAACCATAAAGCTGATCTCATCAGGGTAATAGTCTTGGACTTCCAGTCCTCTGTGTTAAATGCAACATGTTTATAAGCCACCTGATCAAAGGTATTTCAGCTATAGAAGTCTGAAACCAATTAAGTTATCACCCATGCCTAAAAGCTGTGATTTGCTTTACAAATGTTCCTCCAAGGAAAGAAAAACAAAATAGAAATAACATGTACTGTTGGTCCTCTTTTTCCTTTTAAATAATGCATTTTGATTTTCCACAGGGTCTTCAAGTATTAGAGTTTTCTTTCTATCTTGAACTATTTTCTTTAGTTCCACTCTTTTGTTTCATTAAAACTCTCAACTGGGCATTCCCAAAGGAACTTGGCAATGTAAATTAATTCCTCTGGGCCCAAGCGTAATCATCTGGTAACAGAACAGCAATGAGAATACAATCTGCACTGGGTACCAGGAGTTGCCCAGGCTAACCTAGTTATAATCGTTATTCAGACAGACACACCCTTGGCAGAGTCTTAACCCCTTCTGCTCATCCAGAAACCTTATGACTAGGACACTTTTTGGGGGGCGGTTGTCTTTTTTTTGGGGGGGAGAGGTGGACACACCTGGTGATGCTCAGAGGTAGATGCTCAGGGGTGACTCCTGGCTCTGTGCTCAGGAATCATGGTGTTTGGGGGACCATGTGGGATGCCAGGGATTGAACCCAGGTCAGCCGCATGCAAGGCAAGTGCTCTACCCATTGTACTATCTCTCCAGCCCCTTGACTAAGATTCTTAAAGTAACACCATGGAAGTATGTCCCCGGTTCCCACCCAATACTAAGTCTCCAGATTGGCCTTCTCAGAAACTCTTTAAACAGTAGTTGACTTCTGTGACTCTGAGTCAGTGTTTGTTTTGCTGCAGAATCTACCCACCCATCTCTTCTTTGTCAACATTGCAGCCATGCTTCTTCCTACTCCAGTCCAGCACTTGTTTAAAGGAGTGAATTTTGTCATTGATTTCTAGTCATTGTAAATTTTGATCTGCCATATGAGAGCATCAGAACCTACTCTAAAGTTCTTTTAAGGGTTAAATGAAACAGTTATGTAAAGAACCTGGCTCAGAGCCTGGAACATAACTAAGCTCAATGGAACTATGATCCCTACCCTTTCCCTTCTTCACCTCCAGGCCCTCATGATCTCCCCAGTCTCTGAGTTCCTTTAATAGCGTCTTTTATTTCTCCTTCCACCTATCCAGGACCTGGTAAATGCTTTAATGTAATTCATTTGTTAACATGAGTTTTTCCAAACTGTCCCATAAATTTAAGATATAGATCCAAAATACGCTTAGGGCCTGCCCACAAAAAAATATAAAAGAGTGGCAGTAACGATTTTTAAATTGAATGTAAGTTCACTGTAAAGTACTTTTTGCTATGAAGAGGTAATGTGTAAAGAATAACAAACGCTACTAAAGAATATCAACAAAAGCCTCAGCAAACATATTTAAGCTGGGGGTTAAACAATTAATAAGACTTAATCATGAGGATATGCAAAAAAAAAGTAATTTAGGCAGACAGAAAAAAATGTATACCAAAAAGTAACTCACCACAGTTTAAAAATAGACAGGCATATTTAGGCTTGCTGCACGATTAGCTATGATTATAAAATCGGGTGTTTGCTTGATTTTGTTTGGGGGCCACACCCAGCACTGCTCAGTGCTGACTCCTGGCTCTGCACACAAAAATCACTCCTGGCAGGACTCAGGGGATCTTATGGGGTGCTTGAATCAAACCTGGGTTGACCACGTGCAAAACAAGTGCCCTAGTCACTGTACCTTCTCTCCAACACCTCAAAACCATAGATTTTCAAAGCAAAAAGCAGAAGACACAGGTACAGAAAAAAATGACATGGACAATGAAACAAAATACTTTAAAAATTCTTAATATGCAATTGTCCTTTTTAGAAAAGCTAAATAAATGGAAACCTAATAATAAAAAGGTAAGCAAATGGTTCCATAAGTAGTGACCAAGCAAATGAAGGAACCATGCAGACCTGAATCATGAGACTGGGGGAGAGAACCTGACGCCTTCTCAAAAGTACTGTCGCACTCTAGCACTGTCCTCTCGTTGTTCATCGATTTGCTCAAGCGGGCACCAGTAACGACCCCATTGTGAGACTTGTTGTTACTGTGTTTGGCATATCCAATACGCCACGGGGAGCTTGACTGCAGTGCACGCGGGATACTCTCAGTAGCTTGCTGGGCTCTCCGAGAGGGACAGAGGAATCAAACCCAGGTCGGCTGCATGCAAGGCAAATGCCCTACCCGCTGAGCTATCATAGCTCCAGCCCATCTCAAAAGTACTAATACAAAGTTTCAAATTATTTTCATAATATGTGAACAAATCCTTCAAAGAAATTTGTGTAATAAAAAAAGGCCATTGGTATGTTGATCGTGGTGATTTTATGTGAATCTTTTTGAAATTCTTTTTAAATGATTTATAACTTTTCAAGGCATCTATTTGGAAAATGCTTTTATGTTTATAAAATTATTTTATTCTTTTTCCGGGTAATTCATAACAACTTTCTATTGCCACGTGGTTGGGTGGCATAAGGATGAAAACCAGAAGCCACAAATCCTAAACAAATAGCCCCCAATGTTTACTTCCTCTGTCCCGTAGACCTCCACTTTCACTCCCTCCTTATCTCAAAACCTCAAACAGCATGCATTTAGAAAGGTTCTGAGGGTTTTCTGCACTCAGTCTATGATATATTTTATGCTGAAAGCACGGCATTCAATTCAATTTTTGGGCTTTTTAACCAAAGCTTTCTCAGTGAGGATGCATTTATTTTGGAGATGAGATGGATCCTAGAAATTCCAGACAATAAGGCAGACTGGGAAGATGTTTGCCAGACATCCAAAATCTATGTAAAATTAGCTGTCAGTCCAATGTGAAGTTAGGGTAAAGAATGTAGGATCAAAAGTTAAGGAAAAGGAAACTCTTAGCTTCTTTTAGTTTTCTATTTTTATTTTCTAACATTTAAAAAAGCTGGAGCGATAGCACAGCGGTAGGGCATTTGCCTTGCATGTGGCCGACCCCGCCAACCCAGGTTCGATTCCTCTACCTCTCTCGGAGAGCCCAGCAAGCTACCAAGAATATCTTGCCCGCACGGCAAAGCCTGGCAAGCTACCCATGATGTATTCGATATGCCAAACACAGTAACAACAAGTGTCACAATGGAGACGTTACTGGGCCTGCTTTAGCAAAATAGGTGAACAACAGGAGGACAGTGCTACAGTGCTAACATTTAAAATCAGACTGCTTTAGCATTTAATTTTAATGTGGCTTTCAGGTTTATTTCTCAGTATCTTATTAATAACATGTTAAAGAATTTTACTTTCTCAAATTACAAAAGGTATGCATGCATTTTTCAGAGTATATCAACATAATAAAGCCTCATATGAATGCCACAAAGCCATTCCAAATAAGCAACCCAAACATTATTACTGTCTTCAAAGAGTGACAGAAGATAAGCGTGTGCATTTTATTATATTTTTAATAAAGGCAGCAAACTGTCCTACAGAGGAGTAATTATATCCTTCAATACCCAAGATTTGTTTCTAAATTGTGTTGAATACCACCAGTTTCTTTTTCATGGGAATTATTAATCTTGAAAGGTCAGCTATAAATAAAAAATCTTTTGCTAATAACTTTGCAGCTGGATAGAACTGAGCTCCCACCTAATTAGCAGGGTGCCTGGCTGCCAGGATTTCCTTCTTGAGGCTGTAGGTTGAGACTTGAAGCACAGTCCCGAGTGTTCCCCGGTAGCCCAAATCTTTCCAGGTGCTCGCAGGAGCTAGAGGCATCCTGCAAGCAATGCTGAGAAGCGTTCTGAATCTTTAGAAATGCTCTGAGGATCAGGCCTCTGCCACACTGTCAAATGACACCTCAGCAGCACATTAATTACTATTAGCAAACATTAATGTTTATTAAGCACACTACACACAACTCCAAGATGATACAACCAAAGAGTCAGCGGCATATCTACACCCACCTAAGTACTGGAGGACAGAATTTTCCTGTCTAAAATCTTAGACTCTTGCAAGGCCTCAGGGTGTTTGGAGTCAGACAAACACATGCTAAAATTCAGAGTCAGCCTCCTCTTGGGCCAACTGGTGAAGACACCCACATCTCAGCTGCTTCCTCTTTGAACTGTGATGAAAGGATCCCAGGTTACATGGGCTTCCTGTTACAATGAATTAACTCAGCTAAAGATCTAGGATTAGCCTCACGTTGCCAGATGCAGCTATCAAAATTGCTCTTGTGGGAGGCAGTGTGCTGTGGTGGTTAGGGGTGATGCACCCTCAAGCTAAACCTATCATGGCTCAAATCCCACCACTGCCAAATGAAAGCCACGTGGTGTAACCCTTTGTTATCTGTCGCCTCCTTTGTAAAATGAAGGCAATGATCATCTGTCTGTTTGGAAGGATGAAGTCAGTCATATATAAAACACTGCTGGGAGAAAAGAAATTCTTAATTTTAATCTGTCTTCATTATTTTCTTACTGATTTGCAGCATCTCCCCTCATCCTCATGCTGACATGTAACCTATTGTAAGACAACTACAAACTATCGTGTGCCAATTCTGACTACTCATGGGAAAAAAAAACCAATGCTTCCTTCCTGGATAGGAGTGGTTACAATCTAGTTTTTTAGCAGGACATAAATCTCCACTCACAATGCCAGAAATCATATTCCATTGACAATGGCAGGTAAGGCAACCAGTGAGACAGGAGAGCAGAGGAGGGAGACACCTTGAAAATATCAGTCTTTCCTCTTTGGAGTGGACAAGTTCCTCAGGGTCAACCAGAATTCAGGAGAAAAGGGAAATGAGGCAGTGTGCCAGGACCCTGGAATGTCATGGCCCAAGATAAATTTTTCTTTTTCCTGCTCTCGGGTTTATTTGTACAAACAGCACAGGAGGACCTGACTGGAGACAGCCCAGTGATCTCACCAGTCCTTCCAAGCTCACACTGACAGGAGTCTCTTAGGGAGCCTTGGAGGGGGCCAGGGCACCTTTGGCAGCTTGAGCTGGTGCTGGAGCTACAGCCGTCTGGGTCTTACTCTGCGGCTTGGCGCTACCCTTCATCTGAGCCTTGGCTTTAGCCTTGGTTGGATCCTTGGTTTCAACCTTGGTTTTTGGCCAGCAAAGACTGAGACTCTTGGCAGTGCGGGCACGAGCCTTTTTCCCAAGCCTGGGGTGAGCAATCTAAGCAAGTCGACTGAGCTTGCGACTGTTCTTTGTGATCACGGGCCTGGTCGGCTTGGGCTTCTCCAGGGCCTTGATGGCCTCGGCGCGGGCATTCATGGCCTTAGCATTGTTGGTCTGCATCTTCTTCAGGCCCTTCTTGTTGTGCTACTTGGCAAAACGCATGCTCCTTAGGAATTTGGGGTCCACCCCTTTAAGAGACTCATATCGCTGTGACCGAGGTTTCTTAATGCCATTTCTGTGCCATTTTCGAGACGGTTGTGCATGGTGCGGTTCTTGGACTTGGCCATATCTGCACCACGACAGTGGTTCCCTGAGTGCTGGAACCAGAAGAGCGCCCAAGATAAATTTTTAATCAAAATGAATAAAAGACAGTTTTTTAGGCATGCTAAGGTACTAAAAAATATCCATTACCCATTCATACTCTAATTTCTAATGATAAAAAGCATTTTAATGCCAAAAGTAGGTAGAAAAAAG
The DNA here is from genome assembly GCF_029834395.1 of Sorex fumeus. Taxonomy (NCBI): domain Eukaryota; kingdom Metazoa; phylum Chordata; class Mammalia; order Eulipotyphla; family Soricidae; genus Sorex; species Sorex fumeus. The sequence goes on along the minus strand of NW_026606134.1, from coordinate 2,176,537 downwards.
TTATATCTATATTTTAAAAAAATCTTATCAAAAATGGCCCACTGATTATATGTGTGTTGTATAAGTACACGTTTGGGTTCAAATGCACAATCTCATTTTTCCCTAATACTGTCTCATTGTTTCTGATTTCTGTTCAGACTGATGAAAACCTCAGCAGAACCTTCAGCAGGTTGGATTCAGCATTTGGCAATCACTGGAGTAAAGTGCAGAGCGGAATGTCTGACCGGCCAGGCCGTGCCCCCAACCAGGCAAGCGATGGGTACTGGAATCAGATCATTTGAATCAAAACGTTTGGCTCCCATTACTGAAATAACTTACTTCCTCACCAATCTTTCCAAAAATCTGTTTCCATGTTCTGATTCTGTTTGCTCGGGAGGGAGGTCTGGGGGTGCTTTAATAGGCTGATTGTGCAACAATGGGTTAAACTGAAAAACCATAAGCTGGGTCAGTAAATGGAGATGAATTGTTAGTGTTCCTAGAAAGAACAGCTTCGTTTTCCAGATTTCCTGAGGAAGGAGCTGCACGAAGTAGCTTATTTGATTTTGCAGACGGAAACAGGTAGCAGGAAACAGAGCCCTCCAGGGAATATTCAGGGAATGTTTCAAAGGAAGCATTGTAGAAAATTTTTGAAATAACTCTTTGAATCAAAGCTTGAGATAGCATGTGGAGGAAAGATCATGACCCTACAATTCCCCTCACTACCTGGGCAACCCTCCAAACCAAACCTCTAGGAGCCTCAGTTTTCTTGTCTATGAAATGGGGAGACATAATTCATACTGTACAGCTTAAAGAAAAAATTGCAATATATTGGAATGTGTTCAAATCACCTCTTAGGTGTAGTCATTGTAGTCATTAGCTGGTTCTATAATAAAATATGTGGAGAAGATACAGTGATGGGAGCCCAGACAGGATACTCAGATTCCTAGAGGAACCCAGGAAAAGCAAAGCACATGTAGTATGTCTTGAAAGGTATGTGGGTGTTCATTAGGTGGAGAGTACTAAGAACAGAATTTCAGGCTGGAGAAATCACAAATGCACAGGAATACAAAGTGCCCCTTTGAGCCGAGCCAATTATAGGGAATTCTCTTCTAGAAATGCACAAACATTTCCTAAGTACTAAGGACTTATTCATGCCGTTTAACCAACTGCAGCGGAACCTGACAATGCAAAGAATAGGACCATAAATTGGCAATTTTCTCGACTCCTCTTTTTAGCATCCCCACCTGGCGACTCTGCCAACTTTGAAGGGTTAGTCCACTTCTGTGAGGAGAGGGGTGGTGTGAAAAGTGACACCCCACCACTCAACATTTCTGAATTTCAGTATAGTTCAGTATAGGATGCACATTTTTTGTTTGCTTCGGGCCCATACCTGGCCATGCTCAGGGTTACTCCCAGCTCTACACTTAGAAGTAAATTCTGGTCGTGCTCTGGAGGATTGTATGTAGTACTGGGGTAAAATCCAGGCCAGCTGCATGCAAGACAAGTGGCCTACCTGTTGGACTATCACTCCAGCCCCTGATGCACATTTTCTAAAAAAAAATTTTCAGTGGGTTGGGCCACACCTAGAAATGCTAAGGGTTTACTCCTAGTTCTGTCCTCATGGCACTACATGTGGTGTTGAGGATCAAACTGAAGTCCGCTTCAAAGCAAGAGCCTTAACCACTGTACTATCTCTCTGGCCCCTAATACGTATTTTGGTTCAGTGTATGATAATATGATACATGTATGTGACTATAAAATACACACTATCATATCAAGTCTCTTTCCTATACATCTACCAAATGAAAAGTTTAATTTTCTCTTGCACATTACACATTAATTGGGATAATACTTCTAACGATCTGTGTATTTTTGCTTAACTATGAAACAAGTGCCACATTTTCATGACTGATTTTTGGAAACATCTATTGTCATGGACAGAATTTGCTGTGATTTTAACTGACCAAATTTGCATGGTTCAATGCAGAGATTACTATCTTGAAAAGGAAATATCTAGCTGCTTGGTGACTTTAGACCCAGTTCAATGTTTCTAACAATATTTACAACAGATGACACCCTAACCATGACTAAGTCAAAAATCTTTTTTTAAATAATGTAGGAGTACTGCTATTTGTTCAGCCGTTGATTAAGATGATAGAATTGGGCATGAACTCCACATTACTTTTATATTTTATTGTATCACCATTGGGCTGGAGTGATAGCACAGCAGGTAGGGTGTTTGCCTTGCATGCGGCCAACCCGGGTTTGATTCCTTTGTCCCTCTCAGAGAGCCCGGCAAACTACCAAGAGTATCCCGCCCTCAAAGTAGAGCCTGGCAAGCTCCCTGTAGCATAGTCAATATGCCAAAAACAGTAACAACAAGTCTCACAATGGAGACATTACTGGTGTCCACTTGAGTAAATTGATGAACAATAGGAAGACAGTGCTACTGTGCAGTATATCACCATGAGATAGAGTTACAAAGCTTTCATGTTTGATATTTAGCTATACAATGATGGAACACCCATCCCTCCACCAGTACACATTTTCCACCACCAATGTTCCCAGTGTCCCCCACCTCCACATCCCAGTCCTCACCCTGCCTCTATGCAGACAATTTCCTCAATACTCTCTCTCTAACTTTGGGCATTACGTTTTGCTCGAATTTTCCCACCACTGTTCAAGCCTACCTGCCAGGGGCACACAGTAGATAATTTATTTTCCATTGCTCATTTTGAATATCATGAGAGCTCGTGCAGCTGTGACTGTAAATGTGAATTTCTAGATTGTAAATGGTTGGGTTTCAGAGACATCTGTATGGCACTAATCCATTTTGGGATTCAATTGGGAGTCTCTGGGCCAGGACTGTTGGTGCGCTAAGATGGCGCCCGGAGGCAAATTATGGGCATGACAGCCAGTCTACTGGGTGGGCAGGGACCGAGGGAGGACAGCCTGAGTTCTCTGCCACCATGTGGCCTGGAGATTTAGTCCTGGAACCCACATACCGAGTTCTTGTGGAAGCTCTTGGTCACTGGGATTCCATCTGGAGTAATTGGGGAGACTGCACCTGCTCCATCTGCGGTGCCCAGGTGAAACTGGCTCAGTATGGGGCCCAGAGAGATCTCTGGGACTGTGGTGTCTTCCAGGACTTGCTTCTGTGTCTCTGGGTCAGGTCTGTTGGTGTGCTAAGATCCACATAACAAAATTTTCAGCAGATTTTATCTTGGTGAGGTCCATTCTGAGACGGTGGAGTCAGGCTGGGGGTATGGCAGTAATTTTGAACTGTGGAAGCAAGTGGCTGCTGGGGACTCTGTTTGGGTGGGCACAGGCCAACCCGCCCCCTCTAATTTACTCTGGTCTATTCAGCCATGCATGGATCCGAGCTTAACTGTGGCTTTTAATCTCTTTTGAGATTTATTTAGGGGTCTCTGAAGCAAGGCCGGTAGTAGAGCTTACAAAGTGGCGCTGGAGTTGGTTCGTGGGGGTGACTGCCAGTGCTTCCATGTGTATTGGGAAGTGGGGGGAGGTAGCCTATCCCAACTCTGAGAAAGCCTGGAGATTTCCATCACAAAACCCGCATACCAGAATTTTCAGCAGATTATATCTTGGTGAGGTCTGTCCTGAGATGGTGGAGTCAGGCCGGGGGTTTGGCGGTGATTTTGGTTTGTGGAAGCAAGTGGCTGCCAGGGGCTCTGCTTGGGCGGGCCACCAGGTCAACCTGCCCTCCTCTGATTTACCCCAGTCTGTTCATTCATGCAAGGGTCTGAGATTAACTGTGGCTTTTAATCTCTTTCGAGATTTATTTCTGGGTCTCTGAAATAAGGCCAATAAATGAGCTTGTATAGCTGAGTCAGAGGTGATTTGTGAGTGGGGCTCCCACATACCTAACTTTTATCCATTCAATTTATTGGTAAACTTGGTCCCAAGTTGTTGGGGTCTGGCCAAAGGCACAGTGCAATTTTGGGATACCAGGAAGCCTGAAGGCACCATCAGGCTGTTGATGCACTCACCCTGCAGGTACAGGTTGACCTATTGGCGGCACCATACCCTCTGAACCAAAATCTTGAGTTGCAATCCTTCCTGGACTAATATTAAGCTTGGGACTGTGAACTATTTGTCAACGGGAGAGAAACAGCACATCCAGAACTAATGAGTTACTGTCAGAGAACACGTGTTCCCAAGGTAGAATCTGACTGTAGAGCCATAACAAACTAGAGAAGCAAGCGCTTTTGGGAAACTGTGATCCTTGCTGGAACTGTAGCATATTGCCCTACAGAGTTACTCCTATCAGGTCTGAAAATCTAACCCAAAGAGAACTGAACAGAAAAAACAGCTTCTCACTTAACTAAAGTCCAAAGGTAAGACTGATTTTGGGGAGTGGCTTGATATCGGTGCTTACCTGTATCAGAGGAGTAACCAATGCATGATTTCCTTTTTTGTCCTTATCTCACATTGCCTTCTGTTCTCTTGGCTTTCATCCAAGACTCCAAGCAGTGGCAAGCCCCACTGCTCCCAATTCTGAGCAGATTGAAAAACAGAATCTATTTCCCAACCCCCATTCCCCGCCCCCACCCCACCCCCCCCACACACACATATAGTCTAGAATTACTTTCCACGAACTCCTGTGAATGGCTTTTTTATTCTGAACTCATCATAGGGGCCAGAGAGATGAGATCCTCTGCAGGACAAGATTTAACCCTAAAACTGTGGGTCAAGTCACCTCTAGTTCACATAAACAGACATGGAGAAGGTATGGCTCGCAAATGGAACCTGCAAGCTTTCACCAGAAGGGAGAAGGTTCTCAGCAGACAGACTCCTACTTGGTCCTCTTTCTGCTACCTTATGCTTCATAGAGAAAGTCAGTTATTTGAGTTTCATTTTCTTAAACTGTCTATGGGTAGTCTCTCACACACTCCAGCTATAGCTGAAGGTATACTTTAAGATTCAAAGAGGTAAAGGTAAAGGTAAAGGCCCTCCCGTTGATCATCGATTTGCTCGAGCGGGCCCAGAAACGTCTCCATTGGAGACTTTGTTGTCACTGTGTCTGGCATATCGAATACGTCACGGGGAGCTTGCCAGGCTCTGCCGTGCGGGTGAGATCGTCTCGGTAGCTTGCCGGGCTCTCCGAGAGGGGCGGAGGAATCGAACTCGGGTCGGCCATGTTGGCTGCGTGCAAGGCAAACGCTCTACCACTGTGCTATCATTCCAGCCCTAAGATTCAAAGAGATTCAAAGATTCAAAGAGAATGATTCAAGATTCAAAGAGAATGATATGAAATCATGATGTAGGTTTTTTTTTAATTACACAGAAGAAAAATAAGATCTAAATGCCCACAGGTGCACAAACTGTAGATAGATAGATAGATAGATAGATAGATAGATAGATAGATATCTTATGAGTGTAGAAATTTTACAAATTCTTTACAATTGTAGGCAGATATAATTGATTACCTAGTCTTTCTAGGCATATTCAATCTCTACCTTTATTTAGGAATTATTTACAGAGAAAATAGACGAGACAAAATAAAATGGAAAACATAAGAGCACAGACCATGTTTGTTTAGCTTTGGGGTCACACTCAGAAATGCTACGGTATCACTCCCTGGCTCTACATTCAGGAATTACTCCCAGAGGTGCTCGGCGACCATATGGGATGCCAGGGACTGAACCGGGGTTGAACATGTGCAAGGCAAGCATCTTACACACTGTATTAAAACTCCAGCCCGCAGAGTACAAAGATTTTAAACTAAATTTAATTCCTGTGGGAAACAAATAGCTACGGAAGCATAAAGTGAAGTGACAGAGAATCTCATCTCTAAAAGAGACACTGACCAGAAGAAAACATTTTTTTCCTGCTCCAAACTAGAATCAACTATGAACCTCTTCCCAACCCAGCAATCATAAGCAAAATGCAGTATTCAGAGAATCTGTGTACTTTGTCAATTCCTGCATAGCTTGGATTTGTGTACTAGCAAGTAAGAAAGGGAATAACATGCAATAATTATATACTAATTGAATCCTAACTGATCGAGAAAAATTGAAGCCTAGCCAGTTGAAGGTGCTATCTGCTGAGGAAAAATACTGATACCAAATATGAATGACTGCTAGTTGGGGCTGAAGCAACATTACAGTGGGCAGGGCACTTGCCTTGCAAGCATCTGGCCTAGATTCAATCCAACGTGCCACATACGGCCCCGCCAATAAGCCCTTAGCGGTAGGTTATAACCAGACTCATCAGTTCTAGTTCTATCTATCCACTCATCTATCTTTCTACCTGTCTGTCCATCTCTCTCTCTCTCTCTATGTATATATGTGTACATATATATCTCTCTATTTACCTACCTGCCCACCTGTATATATATATAAAATTATGCATTTATCTTTTTAATATTTGCATCATTCTTGATATATTATGTATTTTGACATGAGATTAGAAAAATAAGAATAGACAATTCTTTATTGTCCGTTCTATGTTTTGAAACTAATCTCTTGATTTTCAAAGTTCTCCAGAATGGGATATAATATTGGCAAAGAATATTGATGATAGCATGATAACCAAAATACAAAAAGGCATGTATGTAACTAATACTAATACAAATTAACTAAATTTTTAATGGAAAAAAGAACTGACATCTTTCCAAAGAAAGATAACATTAGGTACATGAAAAGCTGTTCAGAATCACTAATCATCAGGGAGATTCAAATAAGAATCACAGTAAAATATAATCTCATACATCTTAGGACATCTTTTATCAAAAAAAACCCCAAGAGATAACAAATACTAGCAAGGGTGGAGGAAAAGAAGGATCTTTGATGTACTGTCAGTAAGAATGCAAACTAGTAACAGTCACTATGGAAAACAGAATGGAGAGTCTTCAAATTAAAACTAGATCAAACCATATGAGCCAGCAACTCCACTTCTGGATATATATCTAATTGAAGCTCTATCCGATTTTCCATGTTCATTGCCACTTTTCTTACAATAGCCAACTTCTAGGAGTCAACCTCATTAAACCAGAAAATAGAAAATTAGATATTTGAAACTAGAGGGTGAGGAGATAGAGAGAAGTTGGTAAAAATTATAAGTCCAGGGGCTGGAGTGATAGCACAGCAGGTAGGGTGTTTGCCTTGCATGTAGCCAACCCAGGTTCTATTCCCAGCATCCCATATGGTCCCCTGAGAACCACCAGGAGTGACTCCTGAGTGCAGAGCCAGGAGTAACCCATGTGCATCACCGGGTGTGACCCAAAAAGAAAAAAAAATTATAAGTCCATTATAAGGAGAAATTTTTGAGGACATAATCTATAACATAGTGATTATAGTTGGCAATATTTCATTATGTTACTATATTACTATAACTTGCTAAGTAAAACTATCATGTTCTCACCCACCAAAATAAAAACATGCATGTTTGCATGTGTGCATGTGTGTGTGTGTGTGTGTGTGTGCGTATACACATACATACAAACAGACACACCATCTGATTTGGGATGCTATATTCTCACAAATGCTATCTATTCTAGACTATATTTGAGGCTTCTGCTTTTATTGAAACTAACCCCTCAGTTCTGAATATACTACCTCTCTCATTTGTACATTTAAACAGCACTGTAGCACTGTCCTCCTGTCGTTCATCAATTTGCTCGAGCGGGCACCAGTAACTTCTCACAACAAATTGTGAGACTTGTTATTATTTTTGGCATATTGAATACGTCACGGGGAGCTTGCCAGGCTTTGCCGTCTGGGCAAGATACTCCAGTAGATTGCCAGGCTCTCTGAGAGGGGCGGAGGAATCGAACCAGTGTCGGCCATGTCGGCCACATGCAAGGCAAATGCCTTACCTGCTATGCTATCGCTCCAGCTCCATACATTTAAATAAGTTATTTAATGTTCCAGGAACTGTCAAGAGATAGAGTTACAATAGAGAAGACAAAGTCCCTTCCCTTCCAGAGTCCAAGACAGGAAAATAAAAATACAAGTACATACTAAAGGATATAATACATATCCTTATTATAAGATGTAAGACAGGGCCAGGGAGAAAGCAAGTACATCCTAAATAAGAATACTTAGTGACAGTTTTTGTACATTGTGCCATGGAATTACTAATAATAAGTATTAACAACTATTAATGCTGGTTATTGTGATTGCATTAATAGTATGCTGTGCCAAAAGAGACACAGCACAATAGATGCTTATTTCCAGTTTTAGATAATCAGGGAAGCAAAATGATTTCTACTTTCATTTTTGTTTTTTTCAATCTTAGTTGAAGTAACATTGTTACAATAGTACTTATGTATATGCATGTGTGGTACAAAATTATTTCCCTTCAAAACAATCAAAATTCTTCATCACTATCCTGGCATTATTTCTGCTCCTAATTTTGTAGCCTAGGTTTTCAAAGTCCAAGGAATTTTCATTAGATGTTAATCATTCTTTTATTTTTGTTGCTGTTGTTTATACATACATACATACATACATATATAAACATATATATCACATACAAATAAAATAATCTAGTATTTTCTTTTCTCTCAAGTTTTACTTAATGTCACCCTTTCTAGCTCTATCCAAGATGAAGAAAAAGCTACAATTTCAACTTTTCAAGTAGTAATCCATTGTGTGTGTGTGTGTGTGTGTGTATATATATATACATATATATATAACTGCCACTGTCCTCTCAATGTTCATAGATTTGCTCAAGCGGGCACCAGTAATGTCTCCATTGTAAGACTAGTTGTTACTGCTTTTGGCATATCGCATATGCCACGGGGAGCTTGCCAGGCTCTGCCATGTGGACAGGATACTCTCAGTAGCTTGCCGGGCTCTCTGAGAGGGGCACAGGAATTGAACTCAGGTCAGCTGTGTGCAAGGCAAACACCCTACGTGCTGTGCTATCATATATATATATATATATATATATTTTCAAATTCATGGTTTTTTGTTTTGGGGATAGAAGTCAAGAATTGGGATCACATAGCATAAAATAACATAAATTCTATTTTAAATTTTTTGAGACATCCCCACATCATTTTTCCACAGAAACTGAACCAGTATACATTACTAACAACAACAGCAAATGAATATTCCTTTTCCACCAAATTCTTACCAACATTGGCTGCTTTAGTAATTTTTAAGTAATCCGTTCTCACATGTATGAGATGGCATCTCGTTGTTTTGATTACACTTCCCCCAAAATAAGTGATGACATCACATTTTCGAATACCAATTGGCCATCCCTGTGTCTTCTTCAAGGAAGCATCTGTTCATCTCTTCTCTCCTTTTACTTAACAGGACTGTTTGAGTTTGTGGTACTTTATATATCTTGGATATTATTCCCTTAGAAAATGTATGAGGTTCACATATATTCTTCTCTTCAGTAAGAAGTCTTTCAATGTCAGCCCTAGTTTCTGTCACTGAACAAAAATTTTATTTTATCTAATTGCTTATTCTTTTTTCTGTTATCTGACAATAGAATTGATTGATTAAAGACACCTCTGAGGTCAAGATCTTGGAGCGTTCAATCTATTTTCCTCATTACATCTTGTGTATGTATTCTGGGCTACTATCAAAATACTGTATTTTTTTTTTTTGGTTTTGTTTGTTCGTTTGTTTTTTGATGTATGATGCAAGCTAGGAATCCTGCTTCACTCTTTTGCAGTAACTATCCAATTTCCCAAGCACCACTAAATGACATGTGGAGTGAAACTACTTAGTCAAACAGAACAGTATTGTTCTGGGGTGAGAAAAACAAGGCAGACTAGATATTTCTCAGGCAGAGAAAGCAAGGAAATAAAGGGATGAGCGAGTGAGCTATAGACGTTAGCAGAAGTCAAGCATAAATAGCTGTATTAAGTAGCTTGAACAAAGGCAGAACTCTCTTCAAAGAAGCATAGGCCTCAATCCCTCTACCTCCACTGGAAGCCTTTTAGGGCTCTGGGACGGCTCGAGAGTCTCGTTTTTGAAAGTGTTGTAAAGGAATGACCCTTTCACTGCCACTGAAAAAGATCTATGTCTCACCCACTCTGACTGCCCCTCATCAAACTTTCTCCAGTGTCAGTTGACATTAGGATGGCTGGGACCTTTAGAGGCATCTAGCTAAGTGAAATGGAATGAACTAAACAGTTTAAATCTCATTTTCAAAATTGTTCCCAAATATAGCAGATCATTGAATAACATCATTTAATTCAGCATCATTTCCTTTATAAGATTAATGAGAAAAAATAATTCAGACTTATGCTGGTCAAAATTATATCATTCAATGACCTCTTCTCTTGTACCTCCTTTTGAGTAAAATTCCACCCTCCAAGACCCCTGAGAACATTAAGGGAAGAATTACTGAATGGTAAACTTAGCAAGCCATCTCCATACAAAAAAACTTCTGACACTTTTTTAATTAGAATGGCATATTTAATAAAAATATGAATGCATAGGTTTTTTGCCATTTTGAAACACATAAAATAAATCCGGAATATTATAAACTCTTAACTCTGGTCTATATGACAGGTATCTTCTTTTATCCTTTTAAAAATAAGGTTTATATACATAATACATTTTAGATTTAAGCTGAGATATTTTAAATAGAAGGAGTAAAGATAAGGAATAAAAGGGGATACAGAGGTAGTCCAAGGGTTAAGGTGCTTGCCTTAAATACTGTAAACATCAGTTCAATGCCCAACCTCAAGTACTGTTAGAGGTCAACCCCTGAACAGAGAATCAGGAGTATTTTATGAGTACTGGGTGTGCGCCCAAAACAGCGACAACAAAGAGATGAGGAATGAAATCAATAAAAAGAATCTTGACATTGGAAAGCAAATTATAACAAAGTTTATGGGTCAAATCAAATAAAGTGAAAAGAAAACAATAAATTTTGAATTGAAGTAAGGAATAATTTTTGTATATTCTGATAACCCAGTGAATGAAAATGAATGAGTGACAAGAACACACTAGGAGATTTAAATTTCTTACCAATTCAACAAAGATGATAACAGCAAATTATTTGCTATAACCTAAGCAGTGCTAGTCTCTGAATAAGAAAATGTGAAATGTCCTAAAATATTACAACTCATATCTAAAAAATATATTAAGACCTTTTGCGGATTTTCAGTCTTAAGTAGCACTGTACCACTGTCCTCCCGTTGTTCATCGATTTGCTCAAGCGGGCACCAGTAATGTCTCCATTGTCAGACTTGTTATTACTGTTTTTGACATATCGAATACATCACGGGGAGCTTGCCAGGCTCTGCCATGAGGGCGGGATACTCTTGGTAGCTTGCCTGACTCTCTGAGAGGAACAGAGGAATCAAACCCGGGTCGGCCAGGTCAGCCATGTGCAAGGCAAACGACCTACCCACTATGCTATCACTCCAGCCTAGTCTTAAATAGTAGATAAATAATACATTGTGAAACATTTCTAAAAAGAAAATTTTCTAAAACACACCGGTTATGTTAAAGAATCATGTCTTAATTATCATGGTAAAGACTGATTTATCAACTTCTAATCTCTGTAGAAGACACTATGAACTCATTGTTATACAAACAATGATCAGTACCTAAGCAACAAACAAAGGAAGAAGCTTTTCTAGTTATATGGCAAACAGGTCACTAATATTTTTTATCAATTTTAGGAAATTTGAACTATTTGTCATATTTTAATATGGTATTTATTGTGTTTTTTATTTTAAATTAACACTTTAAATTAAATATTTCCTCTTGGTAGTAGATTTTATTGATAATTTTGTATTGTTTTGCTTAGAGAAGACTTCCTCTCCAGAGTCTATAAACACCTTAATCAAGGCTCTTGAATTTAGATGTTAGCCCTATTCCTTTTCTTCCTATTTTATCTCACTTGTTTATCCTTTAATATTTGGCCCAAATTACACCTCAGCACCATAGTTCTTTATGCCGATGTCTGTTTTCACAAATGAAAGAAAAGCAAAAATGTTTTAAGTAAGTAGGCTCTGCCAGACATCATGTTGGTATTTTGTGACATTAGTCTGTTCATTCAAACAAATTTTTTTGAAGGCAGGGCAATTATTTTTCAAAGTAAATAAAAGTCTACTACCAAATTCTAACAATCTGTAAATGCTATAGTTATAGTTAATGACATCTTAGAAAGTCCTCAAAATTTCTTAATAATAGATAGCTTTTGGAGAGGAGCCATTTTAAACTCAGGCTTAGTTCCACAAAATGCAGTTTCAGATCAACTCTGGATTTCTTGGTCATAAACACGGATTTTCCAAATGAAACAACTGTATGAGTAATTGTTTATTATATAGTTACACCCAAGATATCTGCATGCTTGTAATGGGGTTTATAAACTCTTGTGGCTTGGTTGTACTCTGTTTTCTGCATTTCTCTCTGCCTGAATATATTCTTGTCCAGCTCATCTTAGTCAGGTTTTAACATCCCCACTGAGAATGACACTCTAATCCTCAGGGATTAAGCACACACTGCCCCCAGTCTTCAGCATTACATCGTTAATCCATTAGGATTTACAAAAGTACGATTTGAACAACAAGGAAGTAATTCCATTGCCTATAATTTAAGATGGCAAAAATCAGATCAATTAAGGCTGCCAACATATGATATAATTAACACAACCATTATATGAGGGTATTGCAGCACATATGGTATGATATGTAAAACCAAACAATGTTTTTTTATAATGTGTGAATACAGATATTATAAAGTTAAAGATCAAGTGGAGAGCTCTTTCTTGGTTCTTCCTTGGGTTGGATTTGTGTGTATGACCCTAACTGTACTGAGAATCAGTTTCACATACAATGATAAAATTGTCTATTCAAATAGAAAGTTATAACTAGCATTTTTTACTTTATATGTCAGGTTCTTAAGAGTTTCCTAAATAACAAGGAACACTCTTAGTCAGTTGGCATTTTCCAGTGTTTTAATTGCCTGCTGTGATATAATTATTGTGACATTTTGGGATGTTTTTAACATCCTGAATTAAATATTCTGACATCCCACAGAGCACTTCATGAAAACAGTCAAACTGTATTCAAGTCATTAGCAGTCTACAGCTGTCCTTTAATATTAAAATTATTTTCCAACACAAAACACAGATGAAAATTAAACTATTTAACAACTTTGAGCTGGGTTAGATTTGAGCTCTATATTAGCTTAATTTGTCAGGTAAAGGAGATCAGGGTGACTCTGAGATTCTTCCATTAAACTTTATCTGAAGCATCAAGTGAATTAGGGCCACCTCATGATAAAAGATAATGAATAAAATGTACTGATTTCTAAAGTGCAATTAGCCCCCAATTACACAGCCACAAATTCTACATTAAGGATAATCACCAGGATACCACATCTCTTCTGTTGTCCTGAAAAGCTGAACAGCTATACTTTTTTCCTATATTTATTTTTCTACCATTGTTTTGTTTCATATGTTATGTTCCAATACAATATGACAGGTAATTGAGATCATTTGTATATTTTAATATAAAAACTCTATACTGTACTTCTCACAGCATTCGAAAGGGGGTACCTCTTTGGGTTGGACCACACAGGATAATCCACCATATTCCCTTACAAGCGTCTCAAATCGGGCACAGTTGATACACTCCTTAATATCTTTACCTACTCTTCCCTTGGTGTTCCCCATCTCAGGAATGACAATACCATACTTCCATCTGCTTAGAGTTACAAACAATATCATCACTGATTGCTTTCTTGCTTTAATTCATGACAACTCAAACCATTAGAAATTCCATCACCAAAATATATCCCAAATCCAACACTCCCAACCACCTTCCACTCTGCCCCTGAATTTAAGAGGCAGAACTTATCTGTTTTTATTGTGGTAGACTATCCATAAAATTACTGTGTTAATTATTTTTAAAGTTCCATTCAATGAACTCCATTAGCAGTCCATTCACAATGTCTTGCCATTATCACCACTACCAATATCCAGATATTTTTATCATTCCAAACAGAAGTCCTGGATCCATTAAACAAGCATTTCTCACTCACTGTTTTTCCTCCTAGCCCCTGGTAACTTCTATCCCACTTTCTCATAGACATAACAAAAGTAAAATCATATATTTGTTTTTTTAGTGTCCTAAAAGTTGACCACGTTGTACCAGGTTTCAGAGTTTGATTTCCTTTTTAATGACCTTATATCACATCTTCCATAACCATGCATTTGCTAATGGACATTTGGCTAGTGTGAATAATGAAGCTATAGACTTTGGTGTGGAAATATGTAAGTCCTTTCATTTCTCAGGTCAAATAACTGGATCACACATTATTGACTTATCTTTTATGAAAGAATTACTCCAGTGTCAAATGGACTTTCCATACCTACCCTAACCAATCCACAATTCATTATCCCCAAAGTAGTCAGAGTGAACCTTAAGCAATTTAAATAACATCAGGTCATTCCCCTTCTCAAAGGCCTCCAATAGTATCTCATGTCAGAATAAAATTCAAAATCCTTCTTCTGACCCGAAATTCCTGACCATGATCTGACTCTGCATCCTCTCTGATCAGCTCCAGTATTCTTCACCCTCGCTTGCCCATTAGAACTCTCAAATATGACACACTTCTGACACGCAGATTTCGTGTTTCCTCAACTAGATGATCAGATAACAACATCCCTTACTTTTTCCAAGTGCCTACTCAAATTCACCTTGTCAAAGTTGCTGTCCGTCTCCCAATCTGTGTAGTTCAAACATGTGTGGCTTGCATGCTTAGCCACCAGAGAGAGAGAGAGAGGAGAGAAACCAATCATTCTCTGTCTTCATCACCTATATTTTTCAACAGGTCTTTTTAAAGCTGACATATCATATACTTAATGGTTATTTATTGACTGTTCTTACTATTAGAATGTAAATTCCCCCATATCAGAAACATCAAATCATTCATTCTATGCTAAACACAGACAAGAGCTTGGTAATTGTAGCTGTGCTCAAAATCTCCTATCCTCTTAAAAAGAGATTCTTTTAGCATTTCATCTCTCAAGGAAGATGCAACTAATGCTTCCCACTAGTAGCTAATACTGAAAAGCTCAGGCATTAACTACTCTCCTCCCTTCTCCCAGTCAGTCAAACCTGGTACACACCTTCTGTCACCATGATACCTTCCTATTCCCAAAGCAAAAACATTTATTGAAAAAAAAAACTTTATTAGTTGTTGTGAATTACAAAGTTATTCAGAAAACAACACTAATTCCTTCACCAGTGCCCACTTCCCTCTACCCAGGTCCCTGTTTTCTTTTTAACTACCATCCTGCCTCTATGACAGGCACTGTGCACTGTGCACCCATATTTCTTATCTGGACAAATGTCATGGACTCCTGGTGTTTTCCCTTCATCTGCTCTGAATGTGCTCCACACTTTCCTCCACATTGGGGTCAACATCAAATTTAATTAAATTTAATTAAATGTGATACAAAGGCCGACTCGAGTTCGATTCCTCCGCCCCTCTCACAAGAGCTACCGAGAGTATCTCCATCAAGCTACCGAGAGTATCTCGCCCGCACGGCAGAGCCTGGCAAGCTCCCTGTGACGTATTCGATATGCCAGACACAGTAACAACAAAGTCTCCAATGGAGACAGACGTTACTGGGCCCGCTCGAGCAAATCTATGATCAACGGGAGGGCCTTTACTTAAAATGTCTTAGCAATTGAAAATGAAAGGAGTTTGTGCCTTAATCCTGTGGTGCGTTTTCAGTAACTTAAATGCAAATTTTTCTTGGGCTTATAAATTTTACTAACAGACCACCTAAGTGTTCATTGATATATAAATGGACAAATAAGAGATATATGTATTAAATAAAATGAAACATTACTCACCTATAAAAAATTTTTAATGTTCCATTTGCAGCAATATAAACAACATGGATGATTCCAAAGGGCATTATGCTAAATGAAATAAGTGAAAATACTTTAGCACATTTTTTTTTGACTTTTTGGGTTACACCCGGCGATGCACAGGAGTTACTCCTGGTTCATGAACTCAGGAATTACTCCTGGCGGCGCTCAGGGGACCATATGGGATGCTGGGAATCAAACCTAGGTTGACTGCGTGCAAGGCAAACGCCCTACCCGCTGTGCTATTGTTCCAGCCCCCCTTTAGCACATTTTTAAAAAATTATTTTTAATTGAATCACAGTGAGATACACCATTACAAAGTTGCTTATGATTGGATTTATAATGTTCCAAAAATATATAATGCTCCAAAACCTGTCCTTCACCAGTGTACGTTCCCCACCACCAATTTCCCCAGTTTCCATCCCACCACCGTTATTCCCAGCCTGCCTTTATAGCAGGCACTTCTCTCTCTCTCTCTTTCTCTCTCTTTTTCCCTCCCTCTCTCTCCTTCTCTGTCTCTCTGTCCCTCTGTTGCTCTCTTTGTCTCTCTGTCTCTGTTTCCTTTGTCTCTCTCTCTCTATCTCTCTCTCTCTCCTTCCCACCTTTTGGGCATTCTGGCTTGCAACGCATAACACAAAGGTTATCAGATATATCTTTACCTACTTTCAACATTCATTTCTTATCCAAAGTGATCATCTTACAAAGCCATGCACCATCAACTAGATTTGCTGAGTTCACATACATCCCTCTCACTCTGAGATACTGAAAACTCACCGCAGGATTAAGGCACAAACTCCTTTCATCACAGGTGATATTCTTCCCACTTTTAACTCTTCCTCATTCTCATCTAAACTTAGATGTTTCCTTCACAAGGGAAATGTCCTACCTTAGCTCACTAAGCAGTTTTCTAAAGCAGTTTTCCTAAAATTGTCCCTCATAAAATTCTCACCTTTTTTTAAGCCTTGTAGTACTAATCACAACTTAAATTAAATCGTAAACTATCATGTCTAATTACTCTCCCTTCCTATATAAATAATCTCCAAGAAAACAGGATCAAGAGCAGATACATCTCATGGTTAATAGAAGCTAGTTCAGCCCCTGACAAGTAGCAAGCATTCAGTAAATACTTGTCTTCAGAAAGCATGGTGTCATTTAGTCCTCACTGCAACCCTAGAAGGTGACAAGATTACTCGACTCTGTAGATAAACGAGAAATTACAGAATGCATGTAACCTTCCCAAGATCAATCACAGAATACTTAAGAACCTGGGGAAAAAATAACATTGAAAAAGTTACTAAGTCTACTTAATCAAAGCTGAGTAGTGATTAATGATACTCATGTCATTAATTGAGCGATAGCACAGCAGTAGGGCGTTTGCCTTGCACGCAGCCAACATGGCCAACCCGAGTTTGATTCCCCCGCCCCTCTCAGAGAGCCCGGCAAGCTACCGAGAGTATCTCGCCCACACGGCAGAGCCTGGCAAGCCACCCATGATGTATTCAATATGCCAAACACAGTAACAACAAAATCTCCAATGGAGACGTTACTGGGCCCGCTCGAGCAAATCGATGAACAAGGGGAGGGCCTTTACCTTTTATCTTACCTTTATGTCATTAATATTGGTCAACTCTTGAATCTTCCAGCCCAGGAATAAATGTATTTAGTTAGCCAAAGGAAAGTGTATGAATAGTTTCTCAAATAAAATCGTTTTGAGAAGCTGGAGAGATAGCCAAGCAAGTAGGGTGCATTTCTTGTACATGACTAACTCAGGTTCAATCCCCAGCACCCCATTTCCACCAGGGATGATCCTGAGTGTAAAGACAGGAGTAAACCCTGAGCATTGATGGGAGCAGCATTCTCCCAATTCTTTTGATGTAGAAATGAACATATACTAAATTTTTCTGTCCCAGTAAGTAACATCACTAGCCCAACATGTCTATAATTTATACATACAGTATAAAAATATCTGATAATAGGTACCAGAGTGATGGAACAGCAGCTAGGGTGTTTGCCTTGCATGCAGATGACCCAGGTTCTATCCCTGACATCCCATATAGTCATATGGTCTCTCAAGTACCACCACGAGTAATTCCTGAGTGCAGAGCCAGGAGTAACCCCTGAGCATCACCAGATGTGACTCAGAAAGCATAGATAGATAGATAGATAGATAGATAGATAGATAGATAGATAGAAATTTATTCATCTTTCAATCCTATACTCAACTACCATATTCTGAATAAACTTCTGTGAATTAAAGATTCACTGACTGATAATACTGGGACATATAAAAGGAAGTAGCACATGTACTTAGCACTTTATAAATGTTTATTGATTAAAGATAGCAAAATTTGCCCACCAAACTTTCTTCTTTTATATGTAACTTCTTGGGGGTTCCTGAACATGGACAACTTAACACTGCCATATTTTTCTGTAGAGGGGGAATAACCCTATGCTTGAAATAAGATAATAATACATAATTAACAACATACAAACTGCTAACCAACACACCAATTTGTAAAAAAAATTTTTTTAATTTAAAAATAAAAACCACTAATTAGTTGGGCTAGGGCAGTAATACAAGGATCAAAACATTTGTTTGCACCATGATATTCCAGTTCAAATCCAAGCACACATATGGTATCCACATACAACTGTGGTTCACCATTGAGCATAGAACCAGGAATAGCCTCTGAGCACTGCCAGGTATAATCCCAAACACCTCACCACTACTAAAACAAAAACTAAAATGTATTATTCGACAAATATCTATTGAGTACCTGCTATCTGCCAAATAATGTTGTTATGATGATAACCAAACATGTAGAACTCTTTACATTTATAAAACATGAATACATGCCTTTCTAGGCCCTCTTTGAAGAGAACCTTATCTTCCCACCTGTGGTCTTACAGTCACTGAGTTTCTGATCCATGCCTTCTTAGCCCCAATAGCCAAAATAAATACAATAGATTAGTCCTATTGGTTTAGTACCAATATGCTAGAACAAGCCCTATCTACTCAAGATCCAAACAAGTCATAGAATTTTTAAGTGTCTGAGAAAAAGAAACCATAGTAAAGATCCTATTGCAGGCATTCCAAAAGGATTCCACTTTTTCACTTGACCTCAGGCCCTGCTCTCAGCACTATTGAAAAGATCATTAGTGAACCTAACACCATCTGCCTTTTGCCTATCAATAAATCTAGGACCTTATCTATGAACTCCCTTTTTTACACCAAAACAGAGAAAACCCAATAAACTCACCATTCCAGCAAACCAACTATAAGTTTGGATTTCAAGTCCAGTCCAAGCAATTCCGTAGTACAGTCAAGTCAATTCCGTAGTACAACAAATTTATCATTAATTATAGGAACAAAAAGCCAATTGTATATCCACCAAGCTCAAATAATAAACCTGAGTCAAGAATTTTACTTTCAGGGGCTGAAGAAATAGCACAGCGAGTAGGGTGTTTGCCTTGCACACGGCCGATCCGATGCTGGATTCCCAGCATCCCATATGGTCCCCAAACCACCACCAGGAGTAATTCCTGAGTGCAGAGCCAAGAGTAACCTCTGCACAATCCTGGTGTGACCCAAAAAGTAAAAAAAAAAAAATTTTACTTCCAATCAACAACAGTGAATGATAACAAGATACGAGGAATGCATCAAGTGTAGTAAGTAACAATAAAAGATTCCAAAGATTCCAAAGATTTTATTTTGGACTCTAAATAAACTCATTCCTGTTAATGAGTGAGTTAATTTAAGGTACCATAAATAAGAACACACTGTAACTTGCAACAATAACAAAACTAAGACAAACACTCATAATAAACAGAAAACCGAGGCTTAAAGTTCATGAGATTTTCTCAGAGAACACTGGTTAAAAAGTAAGATGCTGAGACTCACAAATAAATCTCACAAGAGAGCCACAAGCTGCAGAGATGTCTCCAGGCGTTGAACCAGGCTGAACCTCATTTCCGGAGCAACTGGAGGGGGACAGGTGAGCCCAGCATCAGCCCCAATAGAGTACTGACAGCCAAATACCTCCAGAACCCAATCGCTTCCGTGCTCCTGGTTGATCTCCACAGGCTCAGGATGAACCCTTCAAACATGAGAATGAATCTGCTGACAACTTCAGGTATATGGCTTTTGTAACCAAAACCTTCAGTCTCTCACTGAGTTGGAAATGGGTGACCTCTCCCCATTTCCCCGTCTTCCCCAAAGTCTGACAGTCACACCCATGAACCTTCTCTAGCGCCATATAAGCTCATTAATGAACATGATCCAGATACACACAAATAAATCTTGCAAGAGAACCACAAACTGCAGAGGTGCTTCAGGATCCCAAAGTCATCTCCAGTTGTGTCACCTATTTAAAATTTCAGAATCCTTGGAGCACATAGCCACATTCGGCACCATGCAGGATTTTGTACTCTACTCCATTGATGTACCAAGAGTAGCACACCACACTTGATGGAGTTAAGGTCAAAGGGAACTGATATCAATCCAAAAATAAATAAACAAATATTAGTACACAAGGCTCAACATGTAAAAACAAGTTAGTAATCTCTTATACAAGGGCTTAGTGACTCTAGTGTGAGATACAACAGTCCTCATACATTTTCCTCTAAGGAAACATTTTTGGATCATTTTAATGCAATATTCATAACAAACCATGCAAAATAAATTATTTAGGACTTGCTTTTGAGACAGGCTTGAGTGCTGGTGGGAAAATTTGAAATAATTGTGGTGGGAAGATGTTATGGTGGTGGAATTGGTGTTGGAATATTGAATGTGATAAGTTATGATGGACTACTTTATAAAAATAAAACAAATTGGGAGAAAATTTAAATAAAAAATAAGTTAAAATACCCCTCAAAAAGGTAAGATTCACCCAGAATCAACAAAATGTCTGGGTCCCAATCAGTGATTTATAAATGTTTGTTTGGATAAATAAATGAATCAAAAATTTAGCCTCTAATTTTTGTTGGCTATTTGTTTGGGGGCCATACTCTTCAGTGTTCAGGGCTTACTCCTGACTTGTTCCCAGGGATAACTCTTTGCAGAGCTCGAGGGACCATATAGAGTGCCAGGGATTGAACTCAGGTTGGTTGTATTCAAGGTAAGTGCTCTACATCTTATACTATCTCTCTAGCCCCTAAATCCCTAATTTTATTGTTTACATTTAACATGCAACTCTTTGTCTCACTCAGTGTGAGGATTTTGTATATACCCATGTAAAATGGTACTATATACTACACAATTTTACCTCTGCTAATGCTAAGTAAAATTATATAGCCCATTATTGAAGTCAAATGGTCTAACACAACACAGTTTTGTAGTTTTTAGGAGAATGTGGATCTGAAGAAACTTCTGCTTTAAATATGGTAATGAGTAAAAAGGAAGCCTTTTATGTTCTTGAGAAAAAAATCACACTGATCACAACAGCAATAACTTAAATAATGTCACCGAAATTACAGCCTATACATAGAATATTCCTTTATCCTCTATTTCTCTCTATATGCACTTTGGCCAAAGCTAGGGATGAAAAGTACCTATATGTTAATGTGTTGAATATATTAATAACAAACATTTGTTTTGAATTCTATTTTAAATTAGTAATGAGACTTTTAGATCAAGAACACTCTGGAAGCCTGTGTTTGTGAATAATGTTAGTTAATCATTGAATCACCCTATGAACTTACCAAGCTTATATAGAATAAACATGGGGCAAAGTTTGCCCTTTATGTTTCTGTGTTACCTATTTAATAGCATAATTATGAAGGCACATTCTTGTAAATGGTTGAATAAAATGTATACAATCACAATAAGACAAGCCAAAAATCTCAACAGATGAAGACAAAAGGTTAAGGTTGACATTGCTTCTTTAAAGTCACTCTGATAGGATAAGGGTTGCAAAATGTCAAAGAGAAGTAAGGTAAAACAAATAAAATTCACCACAACAGCTAGTTTATATCAAAATCTCAAAGGTATCCAGAAGCCTTTTTAAGTATAAATAAAAATTAAAAGGCACCAATAATTGTGTCTTCTATTTATCACTTCCAATAATGGGAGACATTTTGCCAACTTAATTCATTAATTCTCACAATGTGACTGAGTCAAGCAACTGACAACTGGTCTATCTAGTCTGCCAGGAAAATGATGAGATCCAGAGGATGGATGAGTGGTGAACTTGCTACACTGTGCCTACACTGTGCCTATGGGAGAAGCCAGGAAAGAAATCCAAGCAGCAGTTACCAATTCTGAACTCCAGACACTACATCCACATAAACACAGTTCCCCAAAAGATATTTACCATTATAGTACAATCTAAAATCCTAAGATTGGAAAGCCACTCTCTTCTAATTTATCTGGCAGGTCTATAAATCGCTAGTCAGTTCCTTCTACAGATTCAGGAGATTTTTTTCTTTTTCTTTTTAAAAGAATTTTTATGCTGTGTGTGATTACAGTCATGGAACCAGTGATATTAAAATCATATGAGATCCACATGGTACCTTTACCTCTATTGCCCTCCCTCTCCCTCAGGTTGCTGTACTATTGTTCAAAATATTTGCTGTCATTCTCTGAAGGATATTGAAATTAGCCTTCATCTTTTAACTTATATTCACCCCTGCGAGAAAATTAAATATCCCTACCATGTTGAGCTCAGGCTTGATTATATAACGCCCATAGTCAATAAAATGTGAGTCAAAGTCACATTTGTCATTGGGAAAGGAGCATCTAGATAGATAACACATGGTTAAACTTGAATATGTTTCCTATGTCATGTCTGTCAAGTAGCAGATGGAGACTGTTCTGTCACTCCACCCACAGAACACACCTAGAAAGGGACAGAACTGCACTTTGAAGCTTGGCGTGGGGCTCTGGAACCTGGCTTCCTTAACCATTATCCCGTACTTTTACCAGTGTAATAAGGTGGCCCAAAAGGGTCACAATTAATTATTCAGGAGCTCTATTCTCATCTGTATGTGACCTTTTAATGATGTTTCTCCTCAGTACTCCTTTTCTGGAAGCAGAAATCCAATTAAAATTTTGAAAATAATACCCTACCCCACTCCCAACCTGCCATTTTCCCAGTCTTTTATTTCACTCATTAGCACTTTCAGTTCAGTTTTGTTCAGAATCAGATTTGCAGCCATTCCTGACTCCACTTGTGGACACTCCCTTTGATTAGTCAGAATTTGATAGTAATCTATTTCCAAAATGTACCCTACATCCCACTACTTCATGTTCTCTACACACTCTACCACAACTCCCCCAGCCTGAGCAAGCACCAACACTCCAGGACTATGTCAACAGATTCTGAAATTGTCTCCGTCCTTCCCCCCGGGCTTCTTACCAATTCTTATCTGCAGAGAAACGAGAATAATATCTCAAGAGATAAAGGAGATTATTCTATTTTTCTCCCCTTAAACCTCCAAGAGTGTCCCACCCAGTGGTTGATATTTAATAACTTGAGTGAACCACCAACACAAGGCTGGGAAGGTATGCTAATGTTATGACTTCATGAGTGGTATCAAAATCATTTTTCCCACAACCCTTAGAAAAAAATCCTAAAAAATTAATAAATACAGACTCCATCTTTTAAATTCAAAGTTCTTCATTGCCTAGCCCATACTGCCCCTCACATCTCACTATCCTTAGTAGTCACTGATCCCCAACCACACTGACTTTTTCACTATTCTTCAAATGTTTCAAGCATAAACTCATCTCAGTGAATGCTCCTCTCAGAGATATGTGAAGGGTTACCACCATCATTTCAAGTTCTTGCTCTATGTTGCTTCCTCCAACCCTACATCAACAACTTTCAAACTTTGTGTACCTGTCATCCAACACCAACCTATGGTTGAGCATGGAAAACCACTATCCTATACAAAATAGAATAATTGGCCCAAGTAGTTTTATCACGATTTAATATACTATCATAATAATTTTATATTACATAAATCTACTAGAGATGCAAGCTCCTTGCAGAAAATAACATTCCCTTGTTCATTGTCATGTTGTCAGTATCTAGAAGAGTTCTCATAAAATATGAATGTTCAATATTTGTTGACTGAATTGATATATACAAGTGAATTAAATTATGAGCAAATGAATCAACTGGTAGGATTTTTCGAAATAAAAAGTTGAGAATATGACTAGAAGGAAGGGTTGAAGTCAAATATCTTTCCTGCATCCCCAAGTAGCAAGAAGACCCAAGCTATCATTACCTTGATTTGACAAGTAAGGAAGAGAGGACATTTAATGATATAGATGTTGACTAAATACAAAATTAATGAGAAAAAATTAAGCATGACAAGGACTTAATGCAGAGCCCGGCAGCTTGCAGTAGAAAAGTGAATGGAATTAGCGTTAATCCACGGTACCATGCCTTCCCAGAGAGAAGGGGTGTAGCTTCCTTCCGCCTTTTTCCCCCTGGGAAGCTTTGGCCTCCTCAAAGCTTTTTAGAATGCCAGGTATGAGCCGGCAGTGACAGGGCAAATGAAACCTCACGGGAAGGGGACGTTCCCGGCTCATCCTGGCCCGTCCCGGCTCGTCCTTCACGCCCTACCGAGGTCACGAGTTGCCCCCCAAGAGCGGCTCTCCAGCACAGCCATGGCTCCAGAGCCACAGAAACCAATCTCATAATTATCTAGCTCTTGGCAGAAATACCTCCAGGCTTAATAAGTAAAATATTAGAAATCCTAAATCACACAGCCGCTATCGTGGCCACGTGACATCATATGGTTCTCATAACTAACTGTAGAAAACAAATTATTTCACAATGTCTTTTCAGCACTTCTGATTGTTGGGTGTAAACTCTAAACAATAATGGTGCATCATTCATCTAAATAATGAATGTAATCAAAGTAGATGGAGTGTTAAGTAGAATTCATCTGCCTCACAGGCATTGGGAGGGGTGGGAGGGGGGTATATTGGGGGGTTTGGTGGGGGAAAATAAGTACTGGTGAAGGGAAATGTGTTTGATCATTGCATGACCGAGACTTAAACCTGAAAGTTTTGTAACTTTTCCCACAGTGATTCAATAAATAAATATTAAAAATAAAATAAAATTTAAAAAGAAAATGACAAAAAAAAGTCAAGCTTGATTCGAATACAAATCAGAAAACAGGATAAGGCTGTTTTAAGGAAAAAACAAGAACATATTAAGCACAATCTTGTAAGATAAAGAAAGTCTGTAAGCATGGATGGAAATGAGGGTATCATGCTGAGTTAAGTGAGTGAGAGGGAAAGGGATAGACATAGAATGACTGCACTCATTTGTGGGACATAAAAGAACACAGTATGAGTCTAATACCCAAAGGTAGTAGAAGTGAGGGCCAGGAGGACTGGTCCATGGTTGGAAGCCTGCCACAACTTTGAGGCACTGGGGGAAGATGCAGTTAAGACAGTGAAGGGACCAC
Organism: Sorex fumeus; assembly: GCF_029834395.1. NCBI lineage: Eukaryota > Metazoa > Chordata > Mammalia > Eulipotyphla > Soricidae > Sorex > Sorex fumeus. Next base: position 2,151,303 of record NW_026606134.1, on the reverse strand, counting down.
TTTAACAATGATAGTTGGAAATGATCACTCTGGACAAGAACCGAGTGCTGAAAAAAGCTAAAGTGATATATATGATAACCTTTCAGAATCTGTGTTGCAAACCACAATGCCTAAAAGAAAAGAGAAAGGGAGGTGGGGAAGGGCAAGAAAAGTACCTGCCTTCGAAGTAGATTGAGGGGATTGGAGGGAAACTGGGGCATTGATGATGGGAAATATACACTGGTGAAGGGGTAGGTGTTGGAACATTGTATGATAGAAACCCAATCATGAGCAACTTTGTAACTGTGTATCTTACAGTGACTCATTTTTTAAGGCTATAAGTAGACATCATAATAGTGAGGAATTAATCTAGTACCACTGCTAACATGCTAAGTGAATAAGCCATGGGATTTCATTCCATTTTCTTATCTATAAAAACCTATTAAAATAATAAGAGCTGGATGTCATGAGTTCATAATCATATGGTTTCAAACTAGAGAAATCAAAACTGGATACCTTATGTATAAGTAAATTCAAGAAATAGCTCTCAGGCAGCTCTGCTAATCAAAGAGAGGGCTGGAGTCGCAGGAATGTCAAGCAACAGGAACAAAAGTAGGTGGGGTATCTAAAAGCAAGAAAAGAGTAATAGTAATACTATTATTAGCCACTAAGTTAAAATGCACAGTGCATTTGATATGATTCAGGAAACCCTTAAATCCTTTAGATTTCCCAATTTTTTTCTCATAAGAACCCTATGAGACAGGTGCTATTAATGAGTCCACTTTAGACGTGAAGAAACTGAGGTATAAAGAGGCGAAGTCAGTTTCACTAGCAACATTCCTCTAGCTAGTGAGGGATTTTAATGAACCAGGCTCTCTGATTCCTAAGTCTCTGCTCTGAGCCACTCGAGTTACATAATACAAAATCTCCCCAAGTGACTTTCACTGTTTTCTTACCTTGTGTTAATTTACCAAGACTTAAAATCATGGACAGATGGAATAACTGAAACGATTTGGGTCTTCTGCACAACTATTGGCTAAGGGAGGCAAGTAACTTTTCTGACAGGATTTCCAAGACTCTGTGGGGGGAAAAAAGCAAAAAGATTCCCCCAGAGGCAAAGGAAATGAATCCTGTCTGATTAAATACAAAAATTGTCTAGTTCAGGGGCTAGAGCAATAGCACAGTGGGTAGGGCTTTTGCCTTGCATGCGGCCGACCTGGGTTTGATTCCCAGCATCCCATATGGTCCCCTGAGCACCGCCATGGGTGGTTTCTGAGTGCAGGGCCAGGAATAACCCCTGTGCATCGCCCAGTGTGACCCAAAAAGCAAAAAAAAAAAATGGTATAGTTCATCATTTAATTTAATAATTAAGATTTGCAAGATTTCCACAATCCCTCTCTCCCACTATATTACTGTGATTTAAAAAAAAAAATTCTAAAAGTCAGGCAGGAAACAGCATAGGAAACTGATATGCTTTAAGAAGAAAAAAGAAGAACAAATGAGGACTATTTCCTGACCCTTTAAAGTGTATTAGAGCAGAGTGTTAACAACTCCACATATGAAGTCATTTCATTCTCTCAATGGAACGAGATAGATGCGTCACAAATGAGGACACTGAAGGTTACAAAGATCTAATGATTTGTCTGAGGACATACAGCCAGTATTGCTAAGACCTAAATCTCAATTTATTGGGTTAGAATTCTAATTTTCTTATCTATAGGAAATTAAAATATGCGTGGCTGTACAAAAATTGGAGTGGTTCTTTAGGTGAAGGGAAGCTAATCTAAGCATATATAATATGCAAGTTCTTTTATCATAAAAGCCAGTGATCAAATTAAGCCATAAATGTGAAAATACCTTTGAAGCTAAAAGCACTAATTAGATTGAATATATTATGTTATAATTAGCCTAACACTATTAAAATCACATATTGATTATGAAACGTACTTGCTCAGTAAAGTAACAAAAAAGAATCGCATCTGTAATAAAAGCATTTGTAACCTTGAACTTTCTTTATGATCGTGCATTTCAGTTGGCAGCTTTATAATCTCAGCCCGGGGGAGGAGGAAATGGAGAAAACAATGAGGAATGAGAGAACGAATGCTGATCATGTCCATTGATGATATTTTCCAAGGGCTCTCAAATCAAGTGAGCTGTGACTGTCTTTCCCCCACTCTCAAGAGAAAAAAGATACGTTCTCCTATAAACAAAACTTTGCAGACATTAAAATTTTGTATTTTTCCAAGCCATTGTTCTAGTGAAGAAAGGATAAGGTCGGGAGATTTCTTTTCAAAACACAGAGAGGAAACATGAAACAGGAAGCTGCAAATAAATATATCGAAAATTAGTCTTACAGGTCCACACATTTATCAGTCTGCGAATTTGGGGAGGAGTGACTATGTCTATATACACTGTATCTATACACACAGAATACAATTAAGCAGACCAGGGTTCTTAGTCACAGGCAGAAACCACAGATAACCCAGGTTAAATCATCAACTATCAAGTCACGTGATTTCCCTTTGCCCTTTGGTCTATGCCCTCCTGCTCCCCCAAATAAGTGCTACCCAGAAACTCCCTGAAAACCAGATGTGACATCAAAGCCAATATTTCCTGGAGGCCAGCCTTGCTGACTCCTTTGAAAAGCACTAAATTTAGAAGTAGCGTGCAAATAACACTGCTCAGATTAAACTCGCTTATTAGAGGTCCAGATGATAATCAAAGGCAAACAGATGGTCGCTTAATGAATGTTATTGGAAGGCAAGCATCTTTAAATATAGGATTTGTGTGAAAAGTTTGCTTTTTCTTACAAGTTATTTTGATGATTATGTTAGATTGTTAGCATCTCCTTTCAGAAGACAATCTTGTGGAGCTTCATATACATGCAGAGTAAGATGAAAGCCTTGGCAAGCCTGAAAAAGGTTTCTGAGTCTAACAAGCAAAATGATGCAGTTAAAATGGAGATCAAAAGCCGTAACAGAAAGCACAGTTACTGAAAGGCAGAGTACACATCTCCAGGAATCAAAGATATTAAGTATATTTTGCTTTTGGGGGGAACCTGCTATGTAAAACCAAATCTCTACCCGTACCTGAATAAGAAATGGTTGTTTCTTTTGCAAAGGATTTATAATAGGATTCTGTGACCCCAAATCCCCAAACCTATTAAAAACAGGATTTGATTTTTTCCAAGTAACATGCCTCCATCCTCCTTATTCAGCAAAAACTGTATTTAGGGACTATAGTTCATTCTCTCTCTACCAACAGAAAAGAATTGCAAACTCTCCTAAGGAGAGGTTTTTACATAACTACCAGAGACCCCAAAACAGCATCAACTCATACTTTTGACTTACTGACTGATGTTAGCTAAAATTAATTATACAACCATCATTAACCAAGTTCTTACAAAAGCCTAGGTACCTGAAAAAAATTTTTTGCAGTATCAGAAATTGAGTGCAATGCAAGGCACTGAGATACATCCCCTCCCCCACCCTCCTGATCCCCATGGGGATAAGGCACCTATTATAAAAGCTCAAAAACAAAAGTACACAAATTCACCAGTTCTTTTGAAATACAACTCGGCTTTAGAGAGTCACAACTCCTTGAAGTAAGGGTTATATTCCTTATGTCCATTCGGGATATAGAAACCACAATAGTAAATCTATTTATTTTGTGTTTGCTTCATTTTTATGGGGGGGGGGACCACACCCAGCGGTGTTCAGGACTAACTCCTGACTCTGTGCAGGGATCACTCCTGGCAAACCTCTGGGAACCTCATGTGGTGCCAGGTGGTCAAATATTGCTGAACAAGGAGGATGGAAGCATGTTACTTTGAAACACTTTGACTGCATGACCAGTGTCCTATCTGCTGTTCTGGCCACAACACACTAGTAAATTTAGAAGAGAATTGTTCATAGAGTATGCTTAACTAGATATCAGTTTATTAATCAGGTAACAAAAAGAGTAAAAGAGAGAAATCTATGTAGAGGTGGGCAACTGAGATTTTACAGAGCTGGTTGCAGAAACCTGATTTGGTGTCACTTGTCAATTTCTATGGTGTAAATAGCCCCACCTGGCATATTTCCAGCTACCAGAGTTTAACAACTGACTTGCAAAATTCCTGAAAAGTTAAGAATCAGTTCTTGCAAGCCGATCATGGCTCACTTCGACAACTGCAGGAAATAGCTACCACTGTGAGAGGTGCAGAACAAAAAGAGGCTGGAGTCATTAAATCTTCGGCACTTACAGGAAACGGATGTGCCTGCAGAAATGGGCCTTCAAGAGCTGAGTGACCAGTGTCTCTCAACTGCTGTTGAGAGGAGTTGAAAGGAGACTCAGGGATCTGTGGCACTTCTAGAGGGTCAGAGACTCTCCAGTCCCTTTCCTCAAGGGGCTTTACAGTTGCGCAGACTCTGCTCTGTTATTACCATGAGCAGAGCAAGCCTGCAGATCTAGGTTAAGGAAATACAACACGACTCTTGGGTGGTCCTGGGGAAATCAGACATACAGGACTCGGTGGCCTGTATTAGGGAGGAGTTTGATCAGTGAAATGGGAGAAGGAAACTATGAGACGCACAGCCTAACAGAGAGCCTTCTTCAGCCTGGACCAGGCAGCCAGCCTCCTCTTCAAACCATGCGCTGTCTGTTCCTCACATTCATCAACCTTCCATTTGTGAAGAAGGACATGCAAGGCTGGAGCGATAGCACAGCGCATAGGGCGTTTGCCTTGCAGGAGGCCGACCTGTGTTTGATTCCCAGCATCCCATATGGTCCCCCGAGCACCGCCAGGAGTGATTCCTGAGTGCAGAGCCAGGAGTAACCCCTGAGCATCGCTGGATGTGACACCAAAAAGCAAAAAAAAAAAAAAAAAATGCAGATACAGACCTCTTCCTCCTCATCAAAATTTGGAGCACCCCCGTCTTTGAAACGTCATAGTTTTGCTTTGGACAAGGCTTGTGTTGCACAAATATGTAGAGATCTGTTGAGGTTGTAAGGGTCTATTTCACAGTGATTCCATTTTTAAAAATTTAAACAAAAAATTAAATAAATTTTTAAAAAATTTTGAAGAAAATAATTAGAAAAATAATGACACCCTGTGTTTCTTTTTCTATTTCATACCAATCTGCCCGGGCTGGAGCGATAGCAGAGCAGGTAGGACATTGCCTTATGGGCGGCCTACCTGGGTTCGATTCCTCCATCCCTCGAAGAGCCTGGCATCCTGCCTTCACGGCAAAGCCTGGCAAGCTCCCCATGGCGTATTCGATATGCCAAAAACAGTAGCAACACGTCTCACAATGCAGGCATTACTGGTGCCCGCTGGAGCAAATCTATGAACAACGGGAGGACAATGCTGCTACAGTGCTACCAATCTGCCCAGGTTTATTTTTTCCTCCTCTGAAACCTATCCCTTTCATAAATGTTTTCAAATATGTCGAAGTGAAACTATATAGGGGACAGGGGGAGGGGGTGACTGATGCCTGTGACCATCCATGAAGTGGAGCATAATGTCTGAAGGTGGAACAAAAGCTTTAAACTGGATTCAACTGTGACGGAGGGAGGAAGTGCCTCAGTGGCAAAGAAAAAGAAAAGCCTTGGCAGTACACAGCTCACAGGAAACGGATGCTGCCCGAGATCAACCGGAAACAGAACAGAACCTGCCCATTCTTCTCTGCGCTCTCTCCTTTCACCTCCCCCCCACCCTCCAACAGCGCTCCTTCAGGGAAGAACTGGCAAGCTGTAATGGTTTGCTGGTCTCAGTTCCAACATTGCAGCACTGAACACAAAGATGAGGGTTTAAAGCAGAAAGACAATAGCTTACTAGATCGCACTGTTATAATCAGAAAAATATTGTGTGTGATTGCATCAATATTTGCCATTTCAAGGCTCTAAAAAAGTTTTTTGAAATAACCACCATTTATCAGATTTACAACGCACCAGAAACTGTGCTACATTTTATACAAAATTTGTCTCAATCAATTTTCACAGTAATCATATGAGATAGGCATTGTTAACCTTATTTTGTGCGTGAAGAAACTTCAGTGAAGAAAGGTTAAGCGAGTCAACAAAGATTATACTGGTTGATGGGAACTAAATGGTTCGCACATTTATGTCCTCTGACTTCATTTCATCTGACTACTTCTTAGCCACAGGGCTATCACTTTCAATTAGGAAGTAAACTAAAATGTCAGCACCAACTTCATTTGAGGTCTACTCGGGAAGATTTATATTCCTGATGGGGTACTGCAGAGATTGCTTAGAACTTGGTAAGATGCATCACAAGCAGTATTTTTTTTTGCTTTTTGGGTCACACCCGGCAATGTACAGGAGTTACTTCTGGCTCTGCACTCAGGAATCACTCCTAGCAGTGCTCAGGGGACCATATGGGATGCTCAAATCTAACCCAGGTCAGCCACATGCAAGGCAAACGCCCTACGCGCTGTGCTATTGCTCCAGCCCCGACAAGCTGTAATTTTGAGGTGTCCTGTCAAAGGTGGGATCAACTGGAAATTGCAGTAGCACTGTAGCACTGTCTTCCCATTGTTCATCAATTTGTTCCAGCAGGCAGCAGTAACACCTCCATTGTGAGACTTGTTGTTACTGTTTTTGGCAAATCAAATCCGCCATGGGGAGCTTGCCAGGCTCTGCCTTGTGGGTGGGATACACTCAGGAGCTTGCCGGCTCTCCGAAAGGGATGGAGGAATCAAACCCAGATCGGCCGCATGCAAGGCAAAGACCCTACCCACTGTGTTATCACTCCAACCCATTAATAATAATAATAATAATAATAATGTATAGAACATTAGCTATTACTATTTGCGGTGTGTTAAGACCGAGATGGAACTGTACATAATTGCAAAGGGCATCGACCTGACAATTTATCATTTAGGCCTAAGCTTCAGACTCTTTCAACCTCCCTGACCTGCAACTGCTTCTCTGCAAGTTCCCTTTTTCTCTTTAAACATAAGGGAACTCCTGGAGGAGCTTAAAAAGGACTCCCAGGCCACATTTGGTGGTGCTGGGATGAGCCATGCAGAGTCAAAGGGTCATCTCATGACCGTGCACCGTGCCATATATTGGTAGGTAATCGACTACTTGCACTGTTTCCCCAGCCGATAGCTGATATGGTCCTAATTCTCATCCTCAAATATCCTTTATGTTAAAAGTCAGGAACAGGGGCTAAGGATCAGAGTTTAGTTGGAATGAGTGCTTCACATATACAAGGTCCATTCAGTCCTTGGTATATGATTACTTATTTTTGAATCACCCAGCAGTGCTCAGGGCTTCCTCCTGGCTCTATGCTCAGGAATCACTCCTAGTGGGACTTGAGGAACCAGAGGTGGTACCAGGGATTGAGCCTGGGTTGGTTGTATGCAAGGCTAGTGTTACCTCTCATCCCCACAACATTTTCCTAATAAAGTCTTGGGGCCAGAAAATACCAGAGACAAGCACCTGACTTGCATGCAGCTGCTCCAGCCGACTCTTGTTGGATCTGATGTCAAACGTGATCTCCTGAGCACAGAGCAAGGACTAGCAAGTTCCCTAACCTAGAGCTTAGAAGGCTCAGAGTAACAGTCCCTTAGTCATGGGATGCAACACAAGAAACAGGAGACTGAACTAGACTTAGCTCTGCTGCAGACACTAAGTCTTCTGGAAAGTAACCAATGTTTCTTCACTTTCATTGATTGGTTCAATATAAAAACCAGAAAAAACATATGCGACAGAGTTCTATCCAGAAGCAAAAGGTAAAGGCCCTCCCGTTGATCGTCGATTTGCTCGAGCGGGCCCAGTAACGTCTCCATTGGAGACTTTGTTGTTACTGTGTTTGGCATATCGAATACTCTCGGTAGCTTGCCGGGCTCTCCGAGAGGGGCGGAGGAATCGAACTCGGGTCGGCCATGTTGGCTGCATGCAAGGCAAATGCCCTACCGCTGTGCTATCACTCCAGCCAGAAGCAAAACTGAATTATATTCATTTTGATTTCAGGGACACCCATAACGGTACTCAGGACTTATTCCTAGCAGGGGGTGGGGGAGCATATGGGGTGCTGGGGATGGAAACCAAGTTGGCCCCATGCAGGGCAAATGCCCTACCCACTGTGCTAGCTGTGCTATCACTCTGGCCAGAAGTACACTCATTTTTCCTCCTAGCCTATAGGCTGCTTGAGAACTGTTGGAAATTACAGTAACTTTAAAAATTTAAAAGCTGGGCTATTTAAAAGGTTTCTAATTTTCATGTTAAAAAAATTCCAATGTTTGGCAGTCCAAGAATGGTGTGGTGACACTTTGATGCTTCAAGACCATAACTTCTTTCCATTATTTCAATCCTTCTTTCCTTTGCAGACACCTTCTGTTTTTATCATTGCTTCATTGTGTTCCTGATGTTCCATTCACTCTCAATGGAACGACCATCTTCGAGTGCAACAGCTATGTGTACCTAGGTCGAAAAGTCAACATGATGAATGACCTGGCACCTGAGTTGTGCAGGAGGAAGACAGCGGCTTGGAACACCTTCAAGAGCGTTGAAGAAATAGCTAAGAGGACGAAGAACCTCCAGCTCCGAGCACATCTCTTCCATTCCACTGTTCTTCCTGCATTAACATATGCCTCAGAGACCTGGGCCCTACAAAAACAGGATGAGAACACTATTCGGGTCTCTCAAAGAGGAATTGAAAGAGCTATGCTCAGAGAATCACGCTTCACTCAAATGAGAGAAAGAATCTGGAGTTCCGACCTCCATCATGCTCAAGAATCAGGGACGCTGTCTCGTTTGCCAAGACATCGAAAATCTGATGGGCTGGAAACGTAATGAGATTTAGAGACGACCGCTGGATTAGAGCCATTACCAACTGGATTCCACGGGGTGTGAAAAGATCGAGTGTCCACCCACCTATGAGATGGTCAGACTTCTTCGTCAAGACCCTGACCTATCGGTTTGAGGCTCTTCATGTTCCCAGAATGAGCAGATGCCATTGGGCTATGCTAGCACGCAACAGGGATGAATGGAGACGTTACTGCTGCCCACTCAAGCAAATCAATGAGTAACGGGATATCAAGTGATCATTGTGGCATAAATATTCTCTCCTATCAATATTAAGTCCATGTTGTGGTTGAAAGTGGGGAAGGACAGAGGACAGCTGGTTCAGTTCCCTTTAAAGAACTTTCTCAGCTTCCTGTTCTTCCCCAACATGGAGCCCGGCTTTCTCTCCCCCAGGTCAGTCATTATTTGAACCCGGAACTCTGATTTCCTCGCTCACGCACCCCAGGAGTCCTCAGGGACCCTGGACCTCCCTCTGTCCCTGAGCCTCTACCTGTTTGTCCCCAACACGGCGCCTGGCTTTCTTCTCCCCCAGGTTGTACCCCCACAACAGAACCAGATACCTGTAGGGGGCGTGGCCTCTTCAGAAGTGGGAGTGACCTCTGCAGAAGTGGGAGTGGCCTAATTATGGGCTGGCAGAAGCAATCTCCTGTGACATCTCAGTCTCCATACCACAATACCAACATGAAGAAACAACGCAAATCCCCACCACGAGCGGAGGACGATGAAAAGAGACCAGAAGCTTCATTAGGTGTTACTCCCCTAAGGGAGCTCTCTGATAAAGAATTCAGATATGAAGTAATGAAGATGTTCAATGAACTCAATGAAATAGTCAGACAGATTTCCAGTAAATTAAAGGAGGACATGAAAGAAACAATTGAGAAAATACAGGATGAAATGAGAGCAGAAATTGGAAAGCTACACACAGAAATGTCATGAATAAAAGATTCAGTAGATGAAATAAAAAACTCAGTGTGTGCTCTCAACAGTATAATGGCTACAGCTGAAGACAGAATCAGTGAGCTGGAAGATCAGCTGCATGAAGCCAATAGGCAACAACAAAAAATGGCAAGAAACCTCAAAATAGCCCTAGAGCAAATCAGAGTCCTAGGAAATGATTCCAAAAGGAACATTAGAATCATTGGAGTACCAGAAAGTCAGGGAAAAAGTCCCAATGAAAAAGCCATGTTAAACAAATCATTGCTGAAAAATTCCCAGAGCTGGACAATGCAGGCATCCAGATTCAAGGGTGCCAGCTAAAAGAGAAACTAACAAAAACACTCCAAGATATATCATAGTTGGAATGATGGATGCCACGGATAGGGACACAATATTGCAAGCAGCAAGATCAAAGAAGGAAATCATATACAAAGGAACATTCCTTAGATTCACAGCAGACCTATCAGAGGAAACCCTCCAGCCTGAACGCAATGGTGAGATATAGTGGAAAAAAACTCACTGAAATGAACACTTCGCCAAGAATTTTTTATCCAGCTGAACTCTCACTCAAACTCGAAGGAATGGTACACTATTTTGTAAATAAACAACAGCTCAGGAACTTCATAGACTCAAAACCAAACCTAAAAGAAGGGCTAAAGGGGCTACTGTAACACAAGACAAAACCCAACAAGCACAACAAACCCTTACATAAAGATAACATAAAACCCCATAACAATAATCTCTGTCAACGTCAACTGTCTAAATTCATCAATTAAGAGACACAGAGTGGCAAATGGATTCAGAGATAGAACCCAACATTCTGATGCCTACAAAAAACACATCTGAACAATCAGAACAAACACAGGCTCAAAGTCAAAGGATGGAAAACAATCCTGCAAGCAAACAGCTCCCTCAAAAAAGCTGGAGTGGCCTTACTATTATCGGACAACACAGACTTCAAGTTGAAAAAGATTAGAAGGGACAGTGAAGGCCATTTTTTTATTAATCAAGGGATATGTACAGCAGGAAGATATCATACTCCTAAACATATACACACCCAATCAGGGACTAGCCAAATACCTACAACTACTGATAACAGACATGAAGAAGGATATTGCAAGCAACACAATAGTACTTGGAGACTTCTACACCACCATATCACCCCTAGATAGATCAAGAAGATTAAACTCAGCAAAGAAATAATGGCTCTGAAGGAAGAAATAGAATACAGAGGGATAATAGATCTATACAGGACTTTATGCCCCCCCCCAGAAAAAGAATACACATTCTTTTCCAGTGCACATGGAATATTTTCCAGAATAAACTATATGATGGGCCATAAAGAATACCTCAACGGAATCGGAAAATAGACATTGTATCAACTATCTTCTCAGACCACGATGCACTGAAGATAGAAGTTAATCATGTACAGATGCAGAAAACCAAATCAAACACCTGGAAATCAAACAACTCAATGTTGAACAACGAGTGGATCAGAAAGGAAATCAAGGAAGAAATCAAAAGATACCTGGAAACAAATGAGAATGAAGATACGAGCTACCAGAACCTATGGGATGCAGCTAAAGCCATGTTAAGGGGGAAAATTATAGCTCTGCAAGCATTTCTCAGGAAGGAAGAAAGGGCCCACATAAACAACTTGACTTCACAGCTCAAGATCTTAGAAAAGGGCCAACAAAAGGAGCCCAAACCAGGCAGAAGGAAAGAGATCATAAAACTTAGAGCAGAAATCAAGGACATGGAAACCCAAAAAAACAATCCGAAAGATCAATGAAACCAAGAGCTTGTTCTACAACAAAATAAACAAGATAGATAAACCACTAGCAAGAATCAAAAATAAAGAGAGAGAGAGAACCTTAATAAACCAAATAAGAAATGATAAAGGGGATATAACAACAAAAACAAAAGAAATTCAAGAAATCATCAGAGACTACTTTGAAAGTTGGTATGCCAAGAGAAACAAGAGAACCTAGAAGAAATGGATAAATTCCTGGATTCTTATAATCTCCTAAGACTGAATCAAGAATATCTACAATACCTGAACAGTCCTATTAACATCAAGGAAAATGAAACTGTAATCAAAAGTCTTCCCAAAAACAAAAGCCCAGGTCCAGATGGATTCACTAGCGAATTTTTCCAAACAGTTAAAGAGGACCTACTGCCTGTTCTTCTCAAGCTTTTCCAGGAAATTGAAGAAACAGAAACTATCCCAAACAGTTTCTATGAAGCTCATATCTTTCTAATACCAAAAGGAAACAAAGACACCACAAGAAAAGAAAACTACAGGCCGATATCCCTGGTGAATACGGATGCGAAGATTCTCAACAAAATACTAGCAAACAGAATTCAACAACTCATCAAAAAGATCATGCACCATGACCAAGTGGGATTCATACCGGAGATGCAAGGATGGTTTAACGTTCAGAAATCAATCAACATAATCCACAATATCAACAAAAAAGAAGATAAAAACCATATAATCATATCAATAGATGCAGAGAAAGCATTTGACAAGATCCAGCACACCTTTATGATGAAAACACTCACCAAAATGGGGATAGAAGGGACTTTCCTCAATATAGTTAAAACCATCTACCACAAGCCTATGGCAAGCATCATCCTCAATGAGGAAAAAATAAGAGCCTTCCCTCTAAGATCAGGGATGAGACAAGGATGCCCACTCTCCCCACTGCTGTTGAATATAGTCCTGGAAGTACTTGCAATAGTGGTCAGGCAAGAAAAAGATATTAAGGACATTCAGTAGGAAAAGAAGAAATCGAGCTCTCACTATTTGCAGATGATATGATACTATGCTTAGAGAACCCTAAAACCTCTACCAAGAAACTCCTAGAAACAATAGTTCTGTATAGTAAAGTTGCAGGCTATAAAATCAACCCCAAAAGTCCATGGATTTCCTATTAGCAAATAATGAGAGAGAAGAAAGTGACATGAAAAAACTATTCCATTCAAAATTTTGCCTCAGAGAATCAAGTGCCTAAGAATCAGCTTAACTACGGACATAAAGACCTGTACAAAGAAAACTACAAAACGCTTCTTCAGGAAATAAAAGAGGACATGAAGAAATGGAAAGATATCCCCTGCTCAGGGATCAGGAGAATTAACATTGTCAAAATGGCAATACTCCCCAAAGCATTGTACAAATTCAATGCAATTCCTGTAATGATACCCATGACATTCTTCACAGAAATGGAGTAAACATTCCTGAAATTCATATGGAACAATAAGCACCCACGAATAGATAAAGCTATTCTTTGGGAAAAAGAAAATGGGAGGAATCAACCTCCCCAACCTCAAACTCTACTACAAAGCAGTAATACGTAGAACAGCTTGGTACTGGAACAAAGGCAGAGCTGCAGACCAATGGAACAGGGTTGAATATACTCGCTCAATACACATGGGAAAAGGGGTTGATATCACGGATATACAAAGTAATGGTTGAACTCCACAAGAAGAAAACATCCAACCCCATCAAAATGGGGCAACAAAATGAACAGAAACTTTGTCAAAGAAGAAATTCGAATGGCAAAAAAGGCACATGAGAAAATTCTCTGCATCACTTATCATCAGGAATATGCAGATCAAAACCACAATGAGATATCCTCTCATGCCACAGAACTGGCCCACATCCAAAAGAACAAAAACAACCATGTCGGGGCGGATGTGGCAAAAAAGGCACCCTCGTTCACTTCTGGTGGGAATGCCACTGGTTCAGCCCTTTTGGAAAACAGTATGGATGATTCTCAAAAAATTAGAAATTGAACTCCCATTTGACCCAGCAATACCATTCCTGGGAATATATCCCAGAGAGGCAGAAAACTATAGTAAGTGACATCTGCACTTGTTTGTTCATTTCAGCACTGGTTTACAATAGATAGAATCTGGAAAATATCTGAGTGCCCGAGAACAAATGACTGGTTAAAGAAACTTTGGTACATCTACACAATAGAGTACTATGTAGCTGTTAGAAAAGATGAAGTCATGAAATCTACATACAAGTGATACTACATGGTAAGTATCATGCTAAGCGAAATGAGTCAGAGAGGGACAGACAGAGAAAGATTGCATTCATCTGGGGAACATAAAGTAACAAACTAGGAGACTAACACCCAAGAATAGCCTATGTAAGTACCAGGAGTTTCACTCAATAGCTTGGAAGCCAGCCTCACACGCTGGGGGAAAAGGCAGCTCAGATAGAGAAGGGAGCACTAAATAAAGGGTGTTGGGAGGATCCTCCCAGGATGGGAGATGCATGCTGAAAGCAGACTATAGACCGAACATTATTGCCACTCAATGCCTCTTTTGCAAAACACAGAACCCATAAGGAGAGAGAGAACAAAAGGGAATGCCCTCCCACCCCCCCCATGGGATGGGGATGGGGGATGGGGTGGGATAGGGAGGATAGGGGGTGGGAAGGATATTGGGATCAGTGGTGGTGGAGAATGGGCACTGGTGGAGGGATGGGTACTCGATCATTGTATAATTAAAACCCAAACACAAAAATTTGTAAGTCTACAACTGTACCTCATGGTATCTAATAAAAATTAAAATAAATTGAAAAAAGAGAATATACTGGCATCTCCCCCGAAACATATGATCATCTAATCTTTGAAAAGGGAGCAAGAAATGTGAAGTGGACAAGAAAATCCTCTTAACAAATTGTGCTGGAAAAACTGGACATCTACATGCAAAAAAAAGGGTTCATATCTCTACATAACACCATATACAAAAGTAAGATCAAAATGCATTAAAGACCGCAACATCAGAACAGAATCCATAAGGCACACTGAAGACAAGGTGGGCAAAACCCTCCACAACATTGAAGCTAACGGTATCTTCAAAGATGACACGCCACTGGCCAGGCAAGTGTTAACAGATAGACAAATGGGACTACATTAAACTAAGAAGCTTCTGCACCTCCAAAGAAACAGTGACCAAAACACAAAGACAGTCGACAGAATGAGAAAGGATATTGGTCCACTACCCATCTGACAAGGGGTTGATATCAAGGATATACAAAGCACTGGTTGAACTCCACAAGAAGAAAACATCCAACCCCATCAAAAATGGGGCGATGAAATGAACAGAAATTTTCTCAGAGAAGAAATCTTAATTGCAAAAAGGAACATGAGAAAATGCTCTACATCACTAATTATCAGGAAGATGCAGATCAAAACCACAATGAGATATCCTCTCACACCACAGAGACTGGCCCACATCCAAAAGAACAAAAGCAACTGGTGTTGGCTCGGATGTGGTGAGAAAGGGACTCTCCTTCACTGCGGGTGGGAATGCCGACTGGTTTAGCCCTTTCGGAAAACGGTATGGACGATTCTCAAAAAATTAGAAATTGAGCTCCCATTTGACCTAGCAATACCACTCCTGGGAATATATCCCGGCAAGGCAAAAAGTACAGTTGAAAAGACATCAGTACTTGTATGGTGTACTGTTCACAATAGCCAAAATTTGGAAAAAACCTGAGTGCCCAAGAACAGATGACTGGTTAAAGAAATTTTGGTACATCTACACAATGGAATACTATGCAGCAATTAGAAAAGATGAAGTCATGAAATTTACATACAAATAGTTCTACATGGAAAGTTTCATGCTAAGTGAAATGAACCAGAAAGAGAGAGATAGACATGGAAAGACCGCACTCATCTGGGGAATATAAAGTAGCAGATTGGGAGTAGAATTCCCAAGAATAGTTGAGGTAAGTACCAGGAGTTCTGCTCCATGGCTTGGAAGCCGGCAGCACATGCTGGGGGAAAAGGCAGATCAGATAGAGAAGGGAGCACCAAGTAAAGGGTGTTGGGAGGATCCTCCCAGGAAGGGAGATGCATGCTGAAAGTAGACTATAGACCGAACATGATGGCCACTCAATACCTCTATTGCAAACGACAACACACTTAAGGAAAGAGTGAGGAAAAGGAAATGCCCTGCTGCAGAGGCGGGTTGGGGTGAGGAGGATGGGGTGGGTGGTGGGAGGGACACTGAGATCATTGGTGGTGAAGAATGGGCACTGGTGGAGGAATGGGTATTCGATCATTGCGTAACTGAAACCCCAAGTATGAAAGTTTGTAAGTCTACAACTGTACCTCATGGTGTTTCACTAATAAAAAAAAAAGAACTTTCTCAGAAGTTCCCCACAGAACTTCTGTTCATATATCCTCATTCAGAACTGTGCCTTGTTGTAAAATCTTATCACGCCGAAGGTTGTGTGTTCATGGGCTCACTGGATGGCACTGTCTCACTGCCCACGTTTGGTGCTCTTGAGTCGCTGTGTGTGGTCTGGATCAGAATGGCTGTTGCCAAGGGCAGACGGAAGAAGAAACGAGGGCCAGCCCAGTCTATAATAATAGTAGTTTTATTCAAATCCTCTTCACGCCTGTCTTTCTCTGCCTCCTTCTCTCCTGGACACCAATCTTGGAACCTCTCTCCTTCTGGCTCTGACTCTGGATCTCTGGAGCCCAAGCTCTCTCGCTTCTGACTCTCTTCTCCGAGCTTACATCTTAGTTTATATAGCAGTCACATAAGGTGGTGACGTAAAGGTGGGTTGAATACTGACGAATCAGCAAAGAGAGGTAAGACCACTCCTCCAGGAGATTAACTCAAGGATAAAATCTCATCTACAGAAATTACATCAGATTACTAGGAGATCCGCTCAAGGGTGGGATCCCAACAAGGGTGTGTTCTTCCCTCAGTTAGTAATCTACTTAAGTAGTTGTAGTAAATCTACTTCTAATATTTCTAGCAATGTCATTCTGTATGAGCACAGTAAGAGATATAAATTTAGTTTGGTTCTTCCTGAGAACATTTCACTATACATTCCACAGTCCTCAGGCCAGGTTAATCTTCCTAGCTCCAGGAGGGTCCTAGTCTCGTCGTTACTTACTTTTGGATCATGACAGCATTTGTCCATGATCATGCCCTCAACTTATAGTTGAGTATCATGGCTCTTTGGCCTGGCTCATTTCGATGCCAGGGTAGCTCACCGCTTGCCCTGGGTCCATTGAGTCCCTCGTCGGAACCCTGCTTCTGGGGTGCTAGGAACTAAGGGTAACTGAGTCAAGAAATCAGATGCCCAGGAATAAATATTATTTGGAGTCAATCAACTCCCAAGTTACAAAGCATAATATTAACTGTCTTCCTGTGTCCACACAGAAAGGACATTGCTTACAATTCAAGTTCAGTGTCCTTAGATGGGTGTGCCCTGACAAACCTAAGCTACCTGAGGAAGGACAAAAGAGTGTTATCCTACACCTTGTGACTATCCCAAGCTAAAATGGAGACAGAGAAATGCATTGAGTAGCTAAACGTATTACCACACAATTAAACAGTGATTCAGTTATGTAGGGGGGAGAAAGGGCTAGGTATTGGTTTGGCGATTCTGCACATCAATCATTAAAGATAAGCAAGACTGTTAAGATAAACATATCTTCCCTTGTATACTCATCAGTCTTCACCTTCATCCAATGCCTTCACTTTTCCTTGGCTTTGTGACTCAGATTTACCACAGCAGCCTCAGTTAAAAGCATTTATCTCTTTGTCCCTATTACTTCCCCTAAAGTTGCTTTATTCTATGTCTTTGGTTATATAGGTAAAGGTAAAGGCCCTCCCGTTGATCGTCGATTTGCTCGAGCGGGCCCAGTAACGTCTCCATTGGAGACTTTGTTGTTACTGTGTCTGGCATATCGAATACTCTCGGTAGCTTGCCGGGCTCTCCGAGAGGGGCGGAGGAATCGAACTCGGGTCGGCCATGTTGGCCGCTTGTAAGGCAAACGCCCTACCCGCTGTGCTATCGCTCCAGCCCATATATATGTGTGTGTGTGTGTGTGTGTGTGTGTGTGTGTGTATTGTTTGTGGCATGTTTTTCAACAATTCTTTTCTTTTAAATTTCTTTTTAATTTGAATACTTTTGACTCTGAATCAAAAATTCGCTCTCTGGAAAGAAAGATGGCGGCTGCACAGGAGCCTTGTGGACAACAGGTTTGAGCCGGGGGCGGGGGGCAGCGGGGGCCTCATGGGAAGGGGGGCGTTCTGGGCCGTCCTTCACACCCGACCGAGGTCACCAGCTGCCCCCCACGAGCGGCTCTCCGGCACGGCCACGACTCCAGGGCACAGAAACCAATCTCTTAACTATCTAAGTTTTAATAGAAATTCTTCCAGGGTTAATAAGTGAAACAGCAGAAATCCAAAACCGCGCGGCATCATTTTATTCTTAAACCAAGCTGTAGAAAGCAAATCATTTCACAACACTGTTTCAGCATATCTGATTGGGGGGGGTCGTAAACTCTAAACAATAATTGTTGCATCTTCTATCGAAACAATGTAGTAGTCAAAGTAGATAGAGTATTAACTAGAACTCATCTGCCTCACAGGAATTGGGAGGGGTGGGAGGTGGGGTTCTATTGGGGTTCACGGTTAAAAATAAGTATTGGTAAAGGGAAATGTGTTTGATACTTACATGACTGAGACCTAAACCCGAAAGCTCTGTAACTTTTCCCACAGTGATTCAATAAAGAAATAAACTATTAAAAAAAATAAAAAGTAAGTAAAGTAAAGGCCCTCCCGTTGATCGTCGATTTGCTCGAGCGGGCCCAGTAACGTCTCCATTGGAGACTTTGTTGTTACTGTGTCTGGCATATCGAATACTCTCGGTAGCTTGCCGGGCTCTCCGAGAGGGTAAAATAAAAAAAATTCCCAGAAAAAATCCATTTTTGCTTTAAAAATCATTTGTACAAATTTTGTCATTTTCAATGTTTCTGTTTGAGTGTTTAGAACCAATACTAGGTCACAATGGATAGGATATATATAGTAAGAAATATATCAAACTTCACATGAAATAATATTCTCCTTCAAAAGAGTCCTTTTTATCCAAGATACTGTGAAATTAAAGAGTGAGGGTTAGGGTACGCTAAACATTCAGCTTGTGAACATCTGTCTTCCTTCATTCTATTTTAACCATAATAAGTAAAACTTTAAACCATAAGTAGACTTCAAGAAAATGAAAAGCATTCTAACTAGCCATAGTATCCACCTCCTCCTTTCTCTCCTCACTCTCTCTCATTCCAAGAATTTATGGCTATAGAAAATTAATAACCAGGCTCCAGTGGTCAAAGACTACTAGAAGTGTGTGTGATGTAAGAAGCAGATAACACACCATAATTACCATGAAGTGCCATGAAATTTTAACTGGTAGTAATTAAGCATTGATTTCTATGTGTTATATATAAGAATGTATTCTATATATGCATCTATACTATCATTTTCAATTTCCAAGTTATATTGTGATGCATTTTATATAATAAGCCAATATTGAAATCTTAAATTAAGAAAAGTGTCATTTATTAAGATTTACTTAGCATTTACCTAATGCTCTTCTGAAGAATTCTATCCAGGACACCACATTCCTTACAGTTCATTATCATGTCCCTTTTGTATTTTCTTGGTTGTGATGATTCCCCAGATACCCTTTAATTTTAAAAATTTGACACTTTGTTTTTCTTTTGGGGTCACACCCAACAATGCACAGGGGTTACTCCTGGTTCTGCACTCAGGAATTACTCCTGGCGGTGCTCAAAGGACCATATGGGATGCTGGGAATCGAACCCGGGTTGGCTGCATGCAAAGCAAACGTCCTACCCACTGTACTATCACTCCAGCCCAACACTTTGTAAGGAATATTAACCAAGTAATTGTAGTATGACCCTCGGTGGAATGTGTTTCTCTCATGTAAGAAATTGTGGGTTTTCTCCTTCCCCCTATCCCAATGGGACTCTGAGAATACGCCCACACACAGCCACCGTCTACTTAAGCTTCCACACAGCCATGATCCAGAGACACATAAACAAATCTCGGACCTGGGCAACTTGCTGCAGAAATGGCTTTGAACTTTGCAATAGGCCTTTTTCCCAGGGCTGCTCCATTTGGGGGCAGGTGCTGTCCCTTCACCTGCCCTCTAGGAACCCTGGCTGCTGCCATCTTCTAGAACTCAGCAAAAAAGCTTCAGGTATGGGTGGTGGTGGCAGGAAACACTGAACATCATGGGACAGGAGAGGAGTTGGTCCTTCTCCTTTCCCCTGCCCTGATGGGACTCTGAGATGACACTTACACCCGGCTACTGTCTACTTAAGCTCCCCCACAGCCATGGTCCAGAGAAGTCTCACACAAATCTCAGACCCGAGCAACTTGCTGCAGCCATCTCTCCAGACCCTAATTATTAAAATTCCTGGAGCGTGCAGCCACCCTAGCGGCCACACGACATTATATTGTATCTTTAACAAGCAATACAAAACGCATTGTCTAGTATTGCATTTTCAGCACATACGAGCGGTAGCAGGACTGGACACAAATATTGAAGGTAACCAAAGTAAAGAAAGAGTATTGTGCAAATTGCCTGCCACACAGACAGAGGTAGATGTGGAATGGGGTGTGGGGGGCAGATACTGGGAACTTTGGTGGTGGAAAATGTGCACTGGTAAAGGGATGTGTGTTTCAGGGTTGTATGATCAAAGTTCAAATAGGAAGGCTTTGTTACTCTACCTCATGGTGAATCAATAAAAAAAAGAAAGAAATTGTGGGTTAAGGGGTTTAAGGTATGAAGACCAAAGAAGTAAAGGGGCATTGTAAGACATCATTTAAAACCTACATATGAGCAACATCATTATAGATGTTGACTTTAATCACCTGGATGCAGGAGCGTTTGTTGGGTTTATCCACTAGTAAGTTACTCAATTTCCCCCTTTATATACTTTTTCAATATTATGTATGCACTTTTTTCCTAAATGTTGATGAGTACACAATTTATTGGGACTTTTGCATTGGAGACTTGTCTCTTTTTGCCATTTGCTTATTCAGTCATTTATCTAAGAGCCAGCAAAGACTCAGGGCCTGGCAAGCTCCCCGTGACGTATTCCATATGCCAGACACAGTAACAACAAAGTCTCCAATCGAGACGTTACTGGGCCCGCTCGAGCAAATTGACGATCAACGGGAGGGCCTTTACCTTTTTTTTTACCAGCAAAGACTCATAAATATTTATTTCATACTTAAGATTATAATCCAATATTACTCGATTTGCTATTGGAGGTTCCTCCCATTGACTACTGTGCCCCTTAAATAAGCACACATCAATGTGGAATTATTCATTTGTTGGTTTGTTTTTCAGGACTTCCTCACTTTGGAGCACCTAAGATATAGCAGTTCCATTGTGTCTTAACTCTTGCCCTTGCCCTAGAATCAGTCATCCTTTCTTTTTATCAATTTTATCATTCCTTAATCAATAAATAAGCAAGGATCTTTTTGTTTTCATTTGCTTTTAACAAATAGAAAACAAAAGGCACAAAATCTAAGTTCAAAAGAAGCAGAGAAGGAAGGAAGAAGTCTCATCCTCCTTTCTGTGCATTTCCAAGGCAGTAAGTCATCATTTCACACTTTGGAGACTAAATATTTATTTTTATATTTGTACCTATATGTATATGTCAGTTATCTGAACTAGATACATATCAAGTTAAATATAACAGACTAGACATTACACTAATTATACTGTTATTTGATATCGTCCCTGTCCTCCCGTTGTTCATCCATTTGCTCAAGCGGGTCCAGTAACGTCTCCATCGTGAGAATTGTTGTTGCTGTGTTTGGCATATCAAATACATCGCGGGTGGCTTGCCAGGCTCTGCCATGTGGACGAGATACTCTCGGTAGCTTGCCAGGCTCTCCAAGAGGGGTGGAGGAATCGAACTCGGGTTGCCATGTTGGCTGTGTGCAAGGCAAACGCTCTACCTGCTGTGCTACCACTCCAGCCCGTTGTTTGATATATGTAATATTATACTTGATATATGTGTGTTGATTACTTGACATGTGTGTAGATACACACATGTATGTATATACATATAGAAATATATATCTTTAACACAAGAGAGACATACATCATTCTGCTCTTAAAGACCTTTACAATGGATCAGGCTCACCCAGATTTTTCAGGCTATTTTTTTACATAGAATCAACTAGCTGTAGCTGCTAATTGTATCTACAAAATACCTATGGAAACATGCCCAAATGAATGGTAATGGGTATCTTGGGGCTGTAGTCTAACAACTGACTTATATAGATGACCATCTTACACCCCTGCTTCATCCATATCTTTCTACATCATCTTCTCTTCGTGCACCAGTCACTCGAGATCGCAGTGAGATGAGGTCCTCACTCGTCATCATGGAGGCTTACTTCTTCACTGATTTTGCTTCTGTCTACATGGAATCCTTGCTAAGGCCAAGTCCTGTCTAGGCAGGCATGTGCAATACACAAATGCTTATACATTTTTTGGCTAATAAATGGAATGATTTCAATACATGTGAAAGGAAAAGGATGTCACATAAGTATTTAAAAACCAAGATGGAGATAAAGATTAAACAGGGGTTAAAGTGTTTGCCTTGCTTCCTGCTGATCTTAGTTCTATCCTGTTATCACATGTGGTCCTGAGAACTGTCTGGTATGCCCCAAAACAAAAACAAACCCACAAGATAAATGAAAGGCACATTAGTTCAGAAATTACTGAGAAAAAAAATAATGGTAGTTTGAGCCCAGAAAAAACAAAAAAGAACTTCTATTTCTAATCCTTCCTTTCTCCTTTATTTCAACACATAAACATAACTGAAGTACTCAGACCTTACCAACAAGCAAATTTAAGGTCTTTGTTGCATAACTTTGACCAAGTTCATAGCCACTGTGAACCTATTTCTTCACCTATAACATGAAAAATAATAATAAAATTATTTTAAGTGAAAAATTATGAAAAATACATGCAAAATCACTAAGCACAAAGAAAATATATTATAATAAGAATTGGGGCCTAAGGTTTTTCCACAGCCCAGGTTCAGAGGTCCTGTGTTCCCTGCTACCTATGTTCATTCTGGACTTGAAAGTGCAGTACTGGTTGGGTCTTGTGGTGCCAGGGATTACCCAGGACACTCTGACAGTGCTCGGGGGCCTCCAGAGAAGCACCTGCTGATGCTTGGTGGACCCTGTGGTGCCAGGGATCCAGCCAGAATCAACCACATCCAATGCAGGTGTCTTAACTCCTGCACTATCTCTCTGGGCCCCAATTAGAATAAATTTAACTACTATTGTCATTAAATACTTACTACATGCCAGAGAAAGAAGATACTGAGATAAGTCAGATACTTGACTTTGAGAACCATAAAAACAAATGAATAATATGAGACGTGTATACCATTTCAATGCAATGGATATCAAGTATGAGAGATGAAAATAGGAGGAATAAAAACTCTAACTTGGAGATCAAGAAGATGTCACAGTGGAAACTCTACAAGAACTGGGAGTTCCAATACCAGCACAACTTTCTTGAGTTGAAAGCGAGGAAGGAAACCGCAAAGAGAAGGAAGAACAGGTATAAGAAGCAGAGGCTTAGGAAGTAGAGGGTGCCTGAGGGAAAGTAAGAAGTCTAGTGTGAATGAACAACGGGTGTGGGCAAGAGGAGTTGGGTATATGGCAGGAGGAGAAGGAGCTGAAGATGACAAGAGACAAAGTCATCTTGTGACACGTTAAGGATTTTGGCCTCGATTGGGAAGGCAACTGGAGGCAGACTTCCAGCTCTTGAGTTTGGCCTCCAAGCAATTATACTGTAAATTGCTAAAGCAGTATTTGTACTTACTCGTCTATAGGCCAGACAGAGCAAGCGCACACATCCCCAGGGAACTATTTCCTGCCAGAATCATCAATAGTCAGGGTCGAGGAGGGACAGGGATGGCACATACCAAAAACAAGTCAGCTATGGCAT
The DNA here is from genome assembly GCF_029834395.1 of Sorex fumeus. Taxonomy (NCBI): domain Eukaryota; kingdom Metazoa; phylum Chordata; class Mammalia; order Eulipotyphla; family Soricidae; genus Sorex; species Sorex fumeus. Next base: position 2,127,734 of record NW_026606134.1, on the reverse strand, counting down.
CCAACCCAGCCTATCACCCTACGTCACACACTGTTGAACTTAACCAAGAATTTGGGCAGGGAGGAAACGTTTTTAGCTGAAATAAAGGGACACATCACCCATGAATGTCTATCTTTTCTCTGCCTTTCACACAGAACAGTTTCACTCTAAAGGGGCGATCATTCCTTGGCCCTTTAGTATTTGCATCTCCTGACTTTAGAGCCACTCATTCTCCTGAATGTCTTCCTGCCTGGCTGAATGCTTCTTCTTAGTCTTCTTTGATGGTCCTTATGAATATTATCCATTAATCCACAGATAGGACTTCTTCCTCCATCTCTACACTTTCAGTGCTTTCATGAAAACTTATTTTTTAATTATATTTTTTATATTTGGGGGCTTTATTACTAGTGATTTTCAGGGGTTACTCTTGACTCTGCACTCAGAAATTACATTTTGGCGGTGCTCAGGGAACCATTTGGGATTCTGGAGATCAAATTCGGGTCAGTCACATGCAAGACAAACACCCCACCTGCTGTTCTACTGCTCTGGCCCCACACACTTATTTTTAAATCCATTAAGACAATGCTAAAAAGAATTCAATTTTGCATCTCCAGCTCAGACATGTTCTTCCAATTTCAATAGCCAATTGCCTGTTCAATCTTTCTCCTTAGGAAGGCCAGCCACAGGCTCTAGGTGAAAAGGAAGCTCAGATAGAGAAGAGAGTACCAAATGAAGGGTGTTGTGAGGGTCCTCCCAGGGTGGGAGAAGCATGCTAAAAGTAGTCGATAGACCAAACATGATTGCCATTCAAAGCCTCTCTTGCAAAACACAGTACCCAAAAGAAGAGAGAGAGAACAAGGGGGAATACCCTGCCACAGAGGCAGGATGGGACGGGGGGGTGGGGATGAGGGTGGGGGGGGATGCTGGGACCCATGGGGATGGATGACGGGCACTGGTGGAGGGATGGGCACTTGATCATTGTATAACTGAAACCCAAGCACAAAATTTGTAAGCCTATAACTGTACCTCATGGTTTTTCACTAATAAAAAAATTAAAAAAAATAAAAATATTAAAAAAAAAAAGATGTTAAGTATCTCAAATTTATGAAGGGGAAAAATTTTGATATTTTTATCTCTCAAGTCAACCCTGTTCAGAAAACATAAATCACATGAATTTTTTAAGACATAAGTCATATGATCTTACTCCTGCTCTCAAAACTCTTTATTTCATTCTCAGAACATGTAAAAGTCCTTCAAAATCTCCTGTGAAGTCTGAGCTACATAATCCCTCCTGTTCACCTGCCTGATGTTGGCATCCAACATTGATGCTCTTCCCATCATGGGTCTACTGCATCCACACTGGCTTATTATTTGCCCCACGTCATCCAGAAGGTCCTCAGGGACCTTCCCCTTTCTAGGCCCGCCATTCAGATGGTCTTTACCCAGATGAAGAAAGCTCAGAAGTCACCTCACCAAAGTAGTTTCTAATCGCCTAACTTAAAATGTTCCTGCTCATATCACTGATATTCCTTCCAGAATATCTGCTTCTTCTACTGCATTTTCTCCACAGCTCCACTCTCTATCAGTTTTAGACGTTTCTGATACCTGTTACTTATTTGGTTGTTTTTTCTGTCTCAATTGTTTGACACCAAACCCCAAATGTAAAAACGCATGAAAATGTTTTCCTATTTTCTTCTGCTTTTTCCCTACTGAATAAAACAAAACCTGATTCATAGAAGGTGCTTAATAAATATTTTTGTGACTCAATCTTGGGAGGCAACTCTAAGAGTCTGAAGTCCCACATGTGATTCTAGACTTTGACTCATTTCTCAGTAGCATTGGTCAAAATTTTTTTTTAATCTCTTCTTTGACCTTCTTTGACCTCAGCTTTCTTATCTAAAATTTGTAGATGATAGCTTCTACTTCTCATCTACATGGCACAGATTAATTTGGACTGCATATTAAAGAACAATTTAGTGGGTCTCAGTTCAATTGTATACCAATTGACGTTATTTAATTGTTCTGGCAATCAAAAAGACAACCCTAAAATTGAATGAGATTTTCATTCATTCTGGCAGCTCTTAATCAACATACAATTTCTGAAATCCAAACCTGAGAATCTGTATTTTAGCTTTTCCTTCAATCCCGTGTTCTCCCTTGAATACATATTTCATTTGCTAGTCTCTCTGGTTTTTTGCTTAGCTTATTTCCACTCAAACATGTACTTCTCCCTTTCCCCTTACATCTGCATAAATAAGTTTAAATAGAAACTAACTTGCTTCTTGTACACACTCATATGTGTGTACCTGTGTGTGCATTTTCTGGATTGCAGGAATAATACAATGGCTAAAGTGCTTGCATTGCATGTGGTCAGCCAGGTTCAATCTCCAGCACCATATTAGTCACCAGGCATTGCCAGGTGCAGCCCTGTAGGTCAACGAGTGCTGCTGAGTGTGGTTCTGAAGCACCCTAGCATTGTCTGGGCGATCCAAATAATCCTTAGCCTCACAGGACATAAACAGCACTGCATCCTCAGTGCACTGAACTTCTGGCCCAGATGGCTGAATTATCGGAGTGGCAACCAGGCTTCCTCAGAACATCTTGAAAGATAGTCTCCGAGAATGCCCTGCCACAGGGGTGGAGTGGGATGGGGGGATGGGGGGATGGGAGGGATACTGGGAGCACTGGAGGTGGAAAATGGGCACCGGTGGAGGGATGGGTACTCAATCATTTTATAACTGAAACCCAAGCACAAAAAAATTGTAAGTCTACAACTGTACCACATGGTGTTTCACTAATAAAAAAAAAAAGAAAAAAAAAGATAGTCCCCCCCCCAAAAAAAAACCTGTTTTTAAAGCATCACTATTACAAACTTTATATCTGCACTGTAGCACTGTCCTCCCATTGTTCATCAATTTACTCGAGCGGGCCCAGTAACGTCTCCATTATGAGACTTGTTGTTACTGTGTTTGGCATATCAAATACGTCATGGGTAGCTTGCCAGGCTTTGCCGTGCGAGCGAGATAGTCTCGGTAGCTTGCCAGGCTCTCTGAGAGGGGTGGAGGAATCGAACCTGGGCCGACCAGGTTGACTGCATGCAAGGTAAACGCCTTATCCACTGTACTATCGCTCCAGCCCAACTCCTCAAAATCCAAAAGAAGTTATAGTTCAATATATCTTTGTCAATTAAAATAATGCACTACAGTAATGTTCTTTATTTCATGTAAGCTACTCATTAGTAAAATTATTTCTTTAGCAAACATTTTTCAAGTACCTATTTTATACAGAGAACTGTTCTCTAAAGATAGAGATAGCAATGTGAACAAATCAACATCTTTGCTTTCATGGCATTCATATTGTACTTTCTGGGTGGAGGGAATAAATGTATTATGATAATAATTTCTTAAAAAGAAAACCAGTATTTAGCATAAAGTGGAACTGGTGATAAGAATGATATTTTTCACAGGATAAACTGATAAGATGAAGTGAGACCAGAAGGCTGAATGAAGTCAGGGATTATTGGATACCTGGAAATAACATGCCATGAATAGAAAAGGGAAGTACTCCGAAAAAGTAGAAATGTCATACACTGAAGGAAGAAAAGTACGTACCACCATATGGCTGGAGCAGAGTGAGCAAAAAGGAAAACAGTCCAAAAGGAAGTGACAGATTATCTAAATGTCAGATCATGTAAAGAGTTATAGGGAGTGGTTTAATTAGTAACTATTACCTATTATACATCAAATGACAAGACTCATACTTTCAAATTAGATGACTAATGTTTGATAAACATGTTGGAATATTCATGTAGTTCTCTTTTCAGGAATATAGTAATGGTCTCTTGAAACATTATTCTGAGAATCTTACAAATATTGCCTTAAGTTTTGCTTATTATACTTAATGTATCAAAGACATTTTGCATGGACATATGCATGTTTGGATATGCATTTAATGACTGTATGAGATACCAAGGACTGGAGCGATAGCAAAGCAGGTAGGGTGTTTGCCTTGCACACAGCCGACCCAGGTTCGGTTCCTCCTCCCCTCTCAGAGAGCCCAGCAAGCTACTGAGAGTATCCCATCCGCAAGGCAAAGCCTGGCAAGCTACCCGTGACGTATCCGATATGCCAAAAACAGTAACAACAAATCTCACAATGGAGGCGTTACTGGTGCCCGCTGGAACAAATTGATTAACAACGGTAGGACAGTGCTACAGTGCTATGATATACCAATATGTTGGTGTACTGCAATTAAAATAGTCTTCATTTTAGTTTTTCTAAGATTTTACTATTATTCATAATGATAAAACTTGAATTAATATGATCAACTTACCCTCCTGTCTGCCCCAAATCTCTAGAAATAAGACAAGAAATATGTAAGATCAGAGTGATAAAGGGAAATGAAAGGGGGTAGAAAAATAGAGAACTGAAGAATAGCATGTTGCTAGTGGGCTAGAAGTAAGCATAAACCAGAAATTTTGAAAATCACTGAAATATAAAAAAGAAAGGGATGAGATGAACAGAGGGAATCACAGAACTGAACGCACTTGGAAGAAAAAATTGCCGTGAATGTTTGATTGACAGTCCAAATAAGACACAATTACTATTTGGTGCAGAAACGGGCCTTTAATTCTCAACATGGAGGTGAGTTGAAAAATTTCAGTCAGAGATGCTATGTGAGTCAGCCCTTCTTTGGTGCTTCTTCACACTGAACAATGGTGCCGGATAGTGGTGGCTTTGCATATGCTTGTGATGGAGAGTGTGTCATGTGCCACAGAGCTAGTGCCATCACAGACCCTCATATCCATGTGTCTATTGTACCCTTTCAGTATACACATCATGGCTTTCAACCATAGTCACCAAATTTTGTGGTCGAAATAGTCATTACACTGGAACAAAAAGAAATCCCAAACACAAAGATGAAATGGTTGAAGAAGAGTCTCTAAATATCACACACACACACACACACACACACACACACACACACACACACTCACCTCAAAAGAGGCAGGAAAACAGTTCTGGAAATAACAGAATATGGATCTCTGAAGATATACTCCTCCATAATAACAATAAACATGCAGGCAAATATTATCTAAATCAACATTTCAGAATTCTGGAAATTAATAAAAGGCTTGAAATAAGGGATATTAATGAAGAAAATGACTGATTCTACTTAAGAACCTCATAGAGCTTTAACTTCCCCTCTACCTATCCCCTCTTTCTGGTACATGGAAGCTTTGGGAACCAACAGCTTTGAAATTCTAATATTTTTAGAAAAAAGACATCCACGGGGTCCAGAGAGATGGTACAGCAGACAGAAGGTTTGCCTTGAACACAGCCAACCTGGGTTTGATCTCCAGCGCCCTATATGGTCCCCTGAACACTTCGAGGAGTGACCTCTAAGCAAAAGGCAGAAATAAACCTTAGAATTACCTGAATTAGCTAAAAAATGATAATAATAAAAATTTAAAAAAAAAAACAAGAAGAAGAAGAAACCTACAACCTATGGAAGAAACAGAGCAAGCTTGAAATCCCCCCCAAAAAAATCTTTATTACAAATGAAGTATTATTTGGCCTACCTCGCTTCTTGGTGCTCTGTGTTCTTAAATTCTAAATATATCTTTAATGAGCACCCATTAATCATATGGTCCAATCATCATAGACATCCTTCTCCTGCAGGTCAGCAAGGCCTTAACTCTTCTTTCCTGTGCAAGTCCAAGGTGTGACCCAGTCACTTTTTATCTCATTCTCACTCATCAATTCAGTATTTTCCCCACTCAAAATGGCTTAGAGTCAGCCACTTGCCAGGTAGCTAGTGATTACCTCTTGGCCCATATCTGCAGATTTATTCAAACGAACAATCCTGAACTGCTTATGCTGTCCTGCTTATACTTGCCTTGAAAACTCCAAAATATACCCTGGCCTTGGCCTCTTCTTCATTCTAGACTGATCAAGCTGAGTATATTCCCTGTGGACCTGGAAGGTGTGACACAACCCCTTTTCAAAATAAATGTATATTAGGTTGGAGCGATAGCACAATGGTAGGGTGTTTGCCTTGCGCGCAGCCAGCACGGCTGAGCCTGGTTCGATTCCTCCGCCTCTCTCGGAGAGCCCAGCAAGCTACCGAGAGTATCTCGCCCTCGGGGCAAAGCCTGGCAAGCTACCCGTGACATGTTCAATATGCCAAACACAGTAACAACAAGTCTCAAAATGAAAACAAATTTTGAAACCACTCGAGCAAATCGATGAACAATGGGAGGACAGTGTTTGTTTGACAGGTTATTACATCCATAACATCAGCATCACTCAGTCATATCTCTATTAATTAAATACTGGGGATCATTTAAAAAGCACATAAGAATTCCACACAATGGTCTTGTCTTTGACTTGATACAGAGATTAATCGAAGCTTTTTCCACAGGACATTTGTTGAAGAGTGGGCAGAAAAGGGAATCGGTGATAATTACTTACCACAGCTATCTGGTTAGGACTAATTATCAGCTGGAGTAAACAAAAAATGATTTCCAAAACATTTTTTGGAGAAAGTAATGAGATGGCCAAAGAAGGAATTGAGAAAGGCCCAGCCTGTTGATAGGTGTCTAGAAGGTGAACCACATGCATAGACTTGAACTTATACCCAGCAAACACCCAAGAAGACCCTTTCTCTGACTGCTGCAGACAGCAAGTAACGGCAAAGGCAGAGTTTCAACTACTGCTAGCGCATGTACATAGGTCCCTTTGGCAAAGGCAAAGGGAATTCTTGGTTCAAAGAATACAAGGAAATCCCTATCTAAGATTTAACGAACTGTGCAGCCCACTGAGCAGAGACATCAGGGACCACACATGACTGAAAACACTGACTTGGGGGGCTGAAGAGCTGTCTCATGAGACTGACCAAGAGCTTTGTTTCAACCCTGACATTACATAATCACAGAGCACCACTAGGAGTGACCCTCAAGCGCCAAGCCTGGAGTAGCTCTATACTCTGCCAGGAATGACTCCGGATCAAAAAAATTAGTTCAAATAAAATGAAAATTTAATAATTTAATTTGTGTAACTAGTTCAGGAAACTCACTAAATAAACGAAGTATAACAATAGCAAATATAAACAGCAGCAAATCATGGGGAAAGGGGAGAATATGATTTCCAGAGAAGGCACATTATTTCAAATGTCCAGTTTTCAAATATTATATGCCTAAAACTCAACTAACAATAGCTTTGTAAATCAAAATTCTTTGATTAAAAAATAAGTAGTTTTTTTTAAAAAATACAATATCTACTTTTCAACTAAACTTTGAGAAATGAAACAAAACAGGAACATAAAATCATATACTAGGAGAAGAGTTAGTAATCTGTCCCTGTGGAAGTCTAAATTAACATTAAGCTTACTAAACAAAAAAACATAGATTTTCTAATATTGTGGGTCACACAAAACCACCCACATTCATAATTCAGTCAAAGACATAGAAAGCTTTCATATTAGATGTTAGATTTTGTCACAAAGAAAAATCACAGATTAATAACTTATATTGAAAAAGCATATATAAAAAAGTATTTGGGGCAAGACTTAAGTTTCCAGCTGTCTTCCCTGATGAACACATAGATAGTACTTAATTCTACCAACAAAAATGTGGGTAGAGGACTTGCCTTGCATCCGGATGACTCAGATTTGATCTCTGGAACCCCATGTGGTCCCCAGAGGCTACCAGAAGTGATCCCTAAGCAAAGAGTCAGCTGTGACAGCAGAGCCAGGAGTAAGTCCTGAGCACAGCTAGGTCTGACCCAACACCCCTACACACACACACACAAACACACACACACACACAAACACACACACACAATGATAATAAAGCTGTAGAACTTCCTGGTTTAAAATTTAGTACAAATCTAATCAAAACAGTGTGATTCTGATGTAAGATCAATGGAAAAATATGAGAGTCCAAAAAGAAAGCCTAAAATCCGTGGTCCGATTTTCAACAAGATTGACATGTCAAGGATCCAGAGGAACAGTACAGCAGGTAAGGTGCTTGCCTTGCACACAACAGATCTGGCTTCTATCCCTGGCACTGCATCTGGTCCTCTAGGTATTGCCAGGAGGAGAGGTCCCCAAGGACAGAGCCAGAGTAAACCCTGAGCACAGCCATGTGCAGAGCAAACACAAATTTCAAACACAAAATAAGTATAACCACCCAATGTGACCCAAAGCCCTCCCCCATTATAAACTACTTTCTTGAATGCATTTAGATTTTGGAGTCTCAATATTTATAAACAGATAAATCTGCAATTTTTATTCAGCCTCTAGATTAATCAACCATTTGCATCTTTAAAACATTTTTCCCAGTTGGCCCAATATTGCAGTTTTATGCTGTTTGCACCATACCCACCCCAGGGTGCCAGGATCCCTCCAGCATCAGCTCAGATTCTTTCTCCCCCTCTCTCACTTAACATCTCTGGTGTCCAATTTTATTGACCATCAGCCAGGGTTTGTTTCCACTGAGGACTTGATTGTGAAGTCCCTTGCTTTGTTTCATCTGGTCTTTGTCTTTTTATTTCTGCCACACTTCACTTAATACTCCAATCCAACCCTCCAACCAAGACGCAACAAACTGCAAAATTCTCATCTTTCTGGTAGCTGGTAGTGATTCATTGAGTCTATATACCAGAGCTTCTTTTTCTAAATCATCTCTCATGGGGCACTTGACTTGGTTCCAGATCTTTGCTATTGTAAATAAAATTACAATGAACATAGCTGTGCACACATCCTTTCAAATTAACGTTTAGTATTCTTTGGGAAGACGCCCAGGAGTAAAATTGCAGTATCATATGGAAGCACTATTCTAAATTTTCTGAAGAGTCTCCAAATTGTTTTCCAAAGAGCCTACAGTACCCCCAGCAGAATGAGAGTTCTCTTTCTCCACAACAGCACTCTCTGTTTCCGGACTATTTCATACAAACCATTCTCCCTGGTTCCTTTTCATTGTTTTAAAAATTAAATTCCATCAATTAACAAGTAAATAGTGGCGACACACAAATGAAATTATTTGGGGGGAAAGCAGAGCAGAAGAGGTAAGCTTAAGGAGAGACAGAGAAAAATATACTATATTCATGTACATTATAATGTATAGGTTTAAAATCTCTGAATTTCTTATATCCTTCTTTAGAAAATAGGCATTAGTTTTTAAGTACAAATGACTTTTATTGGAATTATTCTCCTTAATCTGCATTTTTATCAGGACATCCTTCTGTCAATCTGTCAAACTGAGTTTTAGGATTAATGGGACCAACTCTCTAAAATATTTTGAAGGTCAGTATTATTGAGTTTTTTTCTCTTTTATTGAGATTTCTACATATATTTTAGGGATACAATTTAATGTGTCTTTAAAATATATATTACTGTCCCACGACTACTACAGAATTACCAGGAACAGAATGGTGTTCCTGTTGCTGTCTCGAACAGTTAAACAACCAAACTTGCATACTCTGTTACTAAAATAGAATTAAAGTTCAGGTATAGAAGAATTAAAAGGGAATTCTAAAATATTTTTGACAGTTTGAAAAGTATCTCACTGAAGCTGATTCCTAACTTTGCGTCACTGTTATGACAAGGAGACCATGATCTCATTTTGCTTGGAGTTGACTGTCAAGTATTTAGCAGCATTATCCTCACTAGTCTTTCATTCCACTGCCAAAAGTGTCCTGCAATGAGGGACAGGTGAGGAAGAGAAGGGGAAGAGAATGACTGGATTTTCTTTCCTGATTTACCATTCTCTTATATGGCTTTCTCACCCTATGTTTTTACTGGTTTTTTTCTGGCCCAAGAGAACTCAAGGTATACATTTTAACCTTAATTTTAAAAATCTTCTTCTTCCTCTTCTTCCTCTTCTTCCTCTTCTTCCTCTTCTTCCTCTTCTACTTCTCCTCCTCCTCCTCCTCCTCCTCCTTCTTCTTCTTCTTCTTCTTCTTCTTCCTCTTCTTCCTCCTCTTCCTCTTCCTCTTCCTCTTCCTCTTCTTCTTCTTCTTCTTCTTCTTCTTCTTCTTCTTCTTCTTCTTCTTCTTCTTCTTCTTCTTCTCCTCCTCCTCCTCCTCCTCCTCCTCCTCCTCTTCCTCTTCCTCTTCTTCCTTCTTTTTTCTTCTTCTCCTCCTCCTCCTTCTCCTCCTCCTCCTCTTCCTCCTCCTCCTCCTCCTCTCCTCCTCCTTCTCCTTCTTTCTGCTTCTTCATCTTCATCTTCTTTGTCTTATTCATCTTCAAGGTAGTGGAATGACACCATAGGTGAACTCTAGGTATGTTTACAGTCTGGAATGAGACCTGCTTCTTTTTAAGGAACTAATAGTACCATGGAGCGATAGCACAGCGGGTAGGGCATTTGCCTTGCACGCAGCCAACATGGCCGACCCGAGTTCGATTCCTCCGCCCCTCTCGGAGAGCCTGGCAAGCTACCGAGGGTATTCGATATGCCAGACACAGTAACAACAAAGTCTCCAATGGAGACGTTACTGGGCCCGCTCGAGCAAATCGACGATCGACGGGAGGGCCTTTACTTTACTTACTTTACTAATAGTACCATGTGGTGCAACTGTAGCAGAACTAGCTTTTAAGTTTAGTCTGATGTAAATTTAGAATTTATATATTTTTTGTTTCTGGATCACCTAATCCTATTCTAAATATATCACTTTAAGAACAATAGCAAAAATAGATCTAGAAACAGATGTCGGTATCCTATATCAACAACTGTTCTGTCAAAGGAAACTTTGGTCATATGTCCCAATATGAGAACCTCAGGTCGTTGGGTGCAGATAAATGGCACTACTTAGGCCTAAAAGGGAAACACAGGCTTTCCAAAACTCTGACCAGCAGAAAATACTTTTTCTTAAATAGTGAAAAATGTATTTTCAACTGACTTGAATTTTATTTTAAGAGATGGATAAGTTTCATTTCAGAAGACCAAACAGCAAGAATTTCTTTTCTACATTTAGAATAATAAATACTAGGCTTTCCCTTTAAGCCTGTGTTCTTTCTCGAAAATGTATCTCGCTTGATTTTCTGTGTGGTTTTTTTTTTTTTTGCTTGCTTATTCTTCCCACTCTGGAGAAGCCTGTGTTTTCTCTAAAACACATACAGAAGAATGTATTTCTCTCACCTTACATCCTTTAAAATAAGTTTCAACAAAAATAATCTTTCTCACAAAAATATATAATAGCAACAGTAATAATACTAGATATTTCATATAACGGTTGAGGAAAATGCATCTAGGAATTAAATTTATTGAGAGAGGGCGGCACCAGGGGCTGTCAACCAAGCTCAGGAGGCCCAGGGCCACTCTGGATGATTCTCAGCAAATCAGGCTATGAGTTCTCCTTGAAGTCCTGAAAAGACAAGGCTTCTTAGGCCCTGCAGTGTCAGGGATGGTGTGAGGCACCACATGGTACCAGTGATGTATCTGGGATGAGCAGAGCACAAAGCATGAGTCTTAATCCCTATGCTCTCTTTGGTCTTTCCATTACATTCTTTAAAAAGATTACTTTGGAGTCAGGGAAATAGTTTAGATGGATGGAGGGCATGCTTAGTATGCCTGAGAACCGAGTACAAATCTCTCCAACACTGCAGATGCTGGCCCTCAGCTGCCCTTCCACCCTGACCCAATGGCTCCTGAACATCTCAAACTTAAGAGTGTCACATCACCAGGTTAAGCATGAATTCATCTATTCAACCTTTGGCTGAATATCAAGGGAGTAGCTTCTTTAGCCCCTTGAGCATTGCTTGGCAAGATCTCCCAAAAGAGAGAGAGAGAGAGAAGAAAAAGAGAGAGGGGAAGAGAGAGAGAGAGAGAGAGAGAGAGAGAGAGAGAAAGAAAATAAAATTCCCTGCCATAGTGGTAGGAGATGGGATGGGGGTGAGGGGTTTAAGAGAAACTAGAACCATTGGTGGTGGAAAATGTACACTGGTGAAGGGTACACTGGTGCTGGAACATTATACAACTGAAATCCAACCACAGACAACTTTGTAGATGTATATATCACTGATTCAATTAAAAAAATTAATAAAGGAAAAATTTTAAAAATAAACCATAAGCATTAACAGTATTGTAATCAGGCCACCTCAGCTACAATAAAATTTAGAAAATATTTTTTAAAAGAAAGAATATGTTTTATTTGTCACAATACCATCTTACCTACAGGGAGAAATAGTAGTAAATACACATGTAAAGATGTGCTCTTTAGTCTAAAATTAATTTTTATGTGTATTTGGATTAATTAATCTCTTGTAATAAATTTCTATCTTTCTAACAATAGCTGGGACTAAACCATAATCCATAAGTAAATGCAGCACAATTAAAACCAATAGACTGTCATTTTATTTCCAATTCTGTTTCCTTTTCTACACTTGGATAAACCATTCAGTGACCTTGACCCTCAGTTTCCACATGTTCAAATCAAAGTACTAGTAGTTTCTTGCTACATTAATTGTTACAAGAAATAAATGAGAAAATAGAAGTGAAAGTAAGTTGAAAAGTAGAAAGTACTGTCAAGTGATTCAAATTGTTTACTAGTAGAAATCACATTAGTTGTACAACTTTGTCTCATTTTCACAAACAAAGGCAAAATTTGCTAGATATGAAGTCAAAATAGAGATAGATATGATGTTGATGCATTTGAATATTTTATTTTTTCTTTAAAAATTACAGTCTAAAGTATTAGAGGGGTAGTACAGAGGCTGGAGCACATGCTTTATTTGCTAATTTGAACCCCACTGGTACCTCCTGGTTTCCCATAATACTGTTGGGAGGGCCTCCATCTGAGCACTCAGCAGAAGTAGTTCCTATTCGTGTGACCCCCCCCAAACAAAAGCAATAACAAATTAAATTAGATTCACTATGATATAGTTTTCGGATGCTAATGAGAGGCCCACATTACTTAAGTGACTGAAATTGTAAATGGAAACACAGGGTTAAATAATCATTCATAACACTCTTATCTTTATTCATTTCCTACCTTATATTATAGGTAAAAGTTCGTGCCTTATCTCCCTTTGAAATCATGCACTGTTTAAGGACAAAGTTCCTGTTTGCTCCATCTTTGTAACTTTCACAGAATCTTTGGACATGCTATAAGTTATAATTATAAGTCAAAGGTACCCAATAAAAATCAAGCAACTTAATTTCCAATCCAGGTCTATCTAGCATCAAACAGCCTTGACCTTTCCTGAAACCATCCCAGTACCATAAACTAATCATTCATTTTGTAAAACAGCATTAAGCATTCTTTGCGCAACAGGGTTCACGCTTACAGGTGAAATTTTAGGTAATTTCAAGTGTCCAAGTTGTATTCCTAACTGTTGTCAAGGGTACCCAATAAAAATGAAGCAACTTAATTTCCAATCCAGGTCTATCTAGCATCAAACAGCCTTGACCTTTCCTGAAACCATCCCAGTACCATAAAATAATCATTCATTTTGTAAAACAGCGTTAAGGGTTCTTTGCGCAACAGGGTTCACACTTAGAGGTAAAATTTTAGGTAATTTCAAGTGTTCAAGTTGTATTCTTAACTGTTGTTCTTCTCCCACAATATCATCAAAACACTTTAAGCCTGATTATACACAAAGAAAAGATAATACCAGAGCCCTGTAACCCTCTGAGCACAAAACAATCAGCTGATGGCATTTCTCGGCACCCACAGAACCCCTAAAAAAGAATTATCACTGTCACTGTCCTCCCGCTGTTCACTGCTTTGCTTGAGCGGGCCCAGTCACATGGTGAGACTCCTTGTTACTATGTTTGGCATATCAAATACGTGAGGGGTAGCTTGGTAGGCTTTGCCCAGTGTGCAAGATACTCTCGGTAGCTTGCCAGCTCTCTGAGAGGGGCGGAGGAATCGAACTCGGGTCAGCCAGGTAGGCCTCATGCAAAGCAATCTCTCCAGCCCAAGAAACAATTATACTGAATTTAAATTTTAATGTTTTAAAAACATCCTAATACATTCAAACACTAAAAAACTTCACTACTTAAAAGTGCTAGGTTTCCGATGTCACTTTCTTCTCTTCAGAACTCGCTGTAGCATGCGTACAAAGACGTCAGTTTTGTCTGCTCACCTATTACTTATTCTGTATTATCTGAACCTCTCAAGGAAAACAGTGAAACAAGTAATGTCCAGGAAATGTATTGGTAACCATGTTCCTCATAAAGTCTTCAGAGTTGTTTGAACAAAAAGAGAGAAGGAGGGAAGGAGGGAAGGAAAGAAGGGAAGGAGGGAAGAAGAGAAAGGAGAGAGGGAAGAAGGGAAAGGAGAGAGGGAAGAAGAACAAAGGGAGGAAGCAAAGAAAGCAGAGGAAGGCAGGAAGGGGGAGGGAAGAACAAGGAAAGAAGGGAAGGAGGATGGAAGAAAAAGATGAGAGAAAGGAAGAAAAAAGAACAAGGGAAAGAGGGAATGAAAGAGATGAAAGGAGAGGGAAAAGGGAAGGGAAGCAACAGAAAGAAAATAGGGGAGAGAGAACAGGGGAGACTTTTGAAAAAGAAGGCGAGGGGAAGGGAGGACAGGGGAGTAAGAATTTGGAGAGAGCCTGAAGCGATAGCACAGCGGGTAGGGCGTTTGCCTTGCACGCGGCCAACCCGGGTTCGACCCTCAGCATCCCATATGGTCCCCTGAGCACCGCCAGGAGTAACTCCTGAGTGCAGAGCCAGGAGTAATCCCTGTGCATTGCCGGGTGTGACCCAACAAGAGAAAAAGAAAGAACAACAACAACAAAAAGAATTTGGAGAAAGAGGAGGAAGGAAATGAAAAGAGGGGTCGTTGGGTATTAAAGAAGGCCAGGATGGAGAAGGGGAAAAAGAGGAAATGGGGAAGGAGGAAGGGAGGGAGTGGCTAAAAGAGAAGCAAGAAAGAAAAAAGTAGTTAAAGAAACTATATGCCTTATATTTTTATTGACAAGAGAATGTCAACAGCTCCCACTTCCCTGAGGGGGCAAAAAATGATGTCCTGTTCTTCCCCAGACGCAGTAGTGCCTGACCCCTGAAAGTGTTTAGCAAACATTTGTTGGTCAAAAATTTAAATGCCTTTTCTGTACTAAGTACTCAATTTAACACTTTTTTCAGTATATATCACTGAGTTACCCATACCCATATATATACATATAACATATATACATATATGTATATATATATATGAACAGAGAATTTTTCAATTCCTTGTGGATTATATTCTGGGAAATGTTGATAGGCAAAGTAAATCAATCAGAAGAAAGTCACTTTGCTTCAAAGGTTAAAGAATATTTTGTTTGAATATAATCTTCACTCACCCTGGAGGCGCTCATACTAATATCCTGTAGTCTAAATCATTTCCATCAGAGAAGGGCATTCAAGAGGGAAGTAAAGATATTAAAATTTAAATTTTGCTCAGTTTTCAGACATTTGGGGAAAATTTAACCATACAATAGTGGGAAATTTTTTGACTCTGAATTCTCTGCAGTTTCTTTTTCATACCATCTTTATCAGATTTTTTAAAGATGAAACTTTAAAGATAAAACTTTAATTTTTTAAAGATAAAACTTTAATTTTTTATCCCAATTTCAGAGAGGCTAAAAACAACAAAAATCTCAAGTGTTGCTCACAGAGCTCTGCAAGCAATAAAGAACTAAGATGTTCCAAAGAATTTTTAAATTCTAATTCTAAAGCCTGGGTTTATATTTATACCCTGCTTTTCAGAAATCAAAAAGGAGACCAAGACAGGATTTTTCCCAAAGCACATACTAATTCAGTATAATATTAGAAATTATATCTTGTTTTTCCCAACAGTATTGCTGAGTTATCTTTTCCCCTTTTCAAAACAATTTTCAAAAAAAAAGAAGGAAAGAAAAAGAAATACTGTGAGAACACTTGAGATGTGCGCAGGAATTGTAAATTGATACAATGATGAGAAATAATTGGCTATAATTGAGAAAACGCTTGAATGGAATGGTAGTGCTCATACACTAATCAGAATGGCAGCGAAGAATACATATATTGATGAAATTTAAGAATCATGAGGAGGCAGCTATTGGAAAGAAAAGATAAATAGTATTAGACACTAGAAGTTTCTAAACAAAGACATGCTAAAACTAGTAAACAAGTTCTTTCCACTTGTTTTCTTTTCCACTTGAGATTAGAATAACCTGGAATAATGATAATTAACATTTTTTAAGGACTCACGATATGTTGGGCACTATTCTTAGTTCTAGCCAACATATCTTTTACATGCAAAGTCTTCCGAGAAACCCAATAAATGGAGTACTATTACAACTTTTTCTTGCGGGTAAGAAATAGAGACTCAGGTACTTTCCTCTCTCTCTCTCTCTCTCTCTCTCTCTCTCTCTCTCTCTCTCTCTCTCTCTCTTTCTCTCTCTCTCTCCCTCTCTCTCTCTCCCTCCCTCATAATTTGGGCATTATGGCTTGCAATACAGATACTGAGAGTTTATCATGTTTGTTCCTTCGCCTAGTTTCAGCACAAAGTTCTTATATAATCACAAGTTTTATCACAAATACCGTATTGCTGGTTTGGGAAAGTTCATATTAGTCTATATCACTATTATTGAAGAACTAAGTTCTTGTTTTCATCAACTGAATGAAATTCAAAGCGGATTTCAGCTTTTATTACAGAAAAGCAGTCGTATTCACAGCATTCACTTCACAGCAGTTGTTCTGGAGACAGCAGCAACCTGAGAAGCAAGAGTGGCCCCACCAAATTTCTTCTTCCCTAGAATGGCTTTATACAGCTATGCACTTATTATTTCCTTTCTGCTTTGTACTGGATGATATTGTTTTAGGTTTTGTGTGTTGATTTGTGTGATTTGGTAGATTTGTTCAAAGTCTTTTTATTTAAGTCACCATGATTTACAATACTATTAATGATAGGGTTTTATGCATACAGTGTTCCAACACCACACATTCCCAGAATATCCTTTTCTCTCCACTATTGTCCCAGAGTGATAGCACAGTGGTAGGGCGTTTGCCTTGCGCACAGCCAGCCCGTCTGAGCCAGGTTCGATTCTTCCGCCCCTCTCGGACAGCCTGGCAAGCTACCGAGAGTATTCAATATGCCAGATACAGTAACAAGAAGTCTCATAATGGAGACGTTACTGGGCCTGCTCGAGCAAATCGATGAACAACGGGAGGACAGACTTTACAGATTGTCCCAGAGTCATCCCCTGAGGTCCCTCCTCCATCCCTGTTTCCCCTACCATGGCAACTCAGTTCTGGATACCAGTTCTTAGGTTCTGTTGCTTTGGGCATTTGTTATTCTCTTAGTACATAGATCCTGTAGATGATTTGGGAATTCCAGGACCACTCAAAAATTTTCCGTATAAGTTAATATAATTGCTTATGCACAATTCCAACATACAAAGATTTTTATGTGAATGTCCTACTTTCAGATAATGACATGAAACTTTAACATCCTAGAAAAACCAGAAAACATATTAAAAGTATTGACAAAAGTGGTATTTCTAATGGCAAAAATAATGTGTATCATCCAATGGCCAAAGATGGAAGGTCGGATAAATGATATATTAACCCATTAGATCATTATGTAGTAGTAAATTGAATGATTCAGAACCATACACAAGAATAGAAATGAAAAGGGTAAATTGTAATGCACATTCATGAGTGGAAAACAGGCAAGACGCATGAGACAACACTGAATATGACCTTTGATAAGTCCTTTAGTAAGCAAATTTTACAGGATACATACACAGGTGGAATGTATGATAAACACAAATGAAGGAAGGATAAACATTGGGATAAACATTGGGATATGTTATGGGATAGAGAGGTGGAAGCACATAAAATAAAAGAAAGGCTCCTAAGAGAACACAGACATTTCATTAGCATGCTCATATTCTTTTTTAAATATTGTGATAGCATGAAGTTATTCATTCTATGATAATGCAACAATGTACATAGTCTAACTATTCTTTCAGGGAACCTAATATTGCATAATTTAAAAATTAAGAAAAATCTACATTCTGAGATGAGAGAGGTTATTTTAAAGTCTCTTTCCTGGCATTGAAAGAACTAGACTTTGAGACTGATTTTGCTGTGTCATAAAGAGGTGACCATGTTCCATAATCGTTCTAAAATTATAATGATAGTTTCCTATTGCTATATGGCACAGTAACTAAACTTATCAGCCTAAAATATTGCTACCCATAGTTCAGTAGGTCAGTAATCCAGTTATGATGTGATTGTGTTCTTTGGATAGGACCTTTAAATTCAGGTGCTGGCTGAACTTTCTTCCTGGAGGCACTGGAGAGGACTCTACTTCCAAACTCATTCAGTTTGTTGGCAGAATTCAATCCTGATGTTTGTAGAACTAAGATACCACTATCAGCCTAGGGCCACTCTTAGCTCTTGGAATCCTTAGAATCAACAAAGGACTGGAATTCCTCTCACTTCAAATCTACTTCCAGAAAGAACGTATACCCTTGTATGGCTTCCTATTAGGTCAGTTCATCTAGATCTTCTTTCCATTTTTAAGGTAAATCAATTTGGAACCTAAATTACATCTAGAATAGTTTTTAAATCTCAAAGCAGCTCAGACATTATTAATGTTTAACTGAATGACTGGGGAAGGTATATGTTGATGACAAGAATCACGTATATAGACAGTCATCTTGGAATTCTGTTTAGCATAGTCATCTAATTGTCAAGCTTAATTTCTTTATAACCCCTTCTGTCACCATTTAACATTTTGTCAGCTACAACATATTATATGTATTTATGTACATACCAAGACTCTGCTCCAATCTTTTTTATACTATAATATTAATCTGCTTCTCTATTCTTTTAGTATTTCCATTTAACATATTTTTGTAATGTATATTAATATCTGGTAACTTTATTCTCATTAAATTTTCCTTTTTGAAAATTTTTGGAAATTTGGATGTTTATGGCAACTTTATTCTCATTAAATTTTCCTTTTTGTTCTAAGTTCCAAAGAACAGAACCCATAGTCTCAGACATGTTTGGCAAAACTTGGCAAAATTGACAAAACTGGAAACATGATTGAAAATGAATATGGAAACAGTTGGCACTTGTATTCATCTGGATGCTCCTAGTTATTGATGAAAGAAATCCAGGACAAATTGATAGTATTTGTAAATCATATTAAATAGTCTGATATATGACTAAAGTATCCATTTAATGTATACATGAAGTACTATTTTGGTCATAGCTCAAAGATATTTTAACAGAGAGGCCTTACCTGACATTGCACCCCCAAATTATTCTCCCATCCACCATCTCTGTTAATATTCATAGAAGCCCTTAACTCTCCTAGTATTTTACTGGGTTATGTTTTCTTATGGTCTCTTATCAGTTCTAAAATGAATGTACATCCAAGATCTGAAGAATACTTCTTCATATATTTTGAGATTCCATGAATATTGCAAAAAATATTAACAGATGAGAAATTGCTGGATGAATACTAAAATAGTCATAGAATGAAAAAATAAAATGAGTAAAGTAAGGTCTGGAGATCTCCATGAGAAAATAAAGCATTTGAGCTCTCCAGGATGTTGCTGCTTTGGGCTTCATTCTTTGCTACCAAGATGGGTTTTCTCCAAATGGTAAGAAACATGGCCTCTAAGAGTCCCAGATTTGGGGACGGTGCGATTGTATACTGGTTAGACACTTGATTTGCACGTGGCCCATCTGCGTTCAATCCCCGGCATCACAGATGGTCCCCTGAGCATTGCCAGAAGTGATTCCCAAGTGAAGAGCCAGGAGTAACCCCTGAGCATCTGCAACTATGACCGCAAAACAAAAACAGACAAACAAACAAAAAAAAGAGTTCCCAATTTTTTTCTCTCGGTTTAAATAGCTGGAAGCGACTGGGATGATTACTTCTCTTAGGTTCAATTTTAAGGTCCCAGGAAGGCTTCTGAACACAGTCTCTCACATTAAACACATGCCCTAAAGTTGGTTTGAGCGCTTGGCTCTTGAACCTCTAGGAAGGCAAGCAAGTAGTGCATCTTTTCCAAGGTGAGTCATGCCTTCGGCTGCCTCATGCATCTCATTCATGAGCATCCCTGTCTATTTATTGTCATATTTTTATTACCACTCAGCAACATTTTATTTTCCAGATGCTACTCACTCCTTAACATTATTCTTAGACTTATTGTTTTCATTTCTTTTCTGCGTTGCATTTTTGTTTCACCTTCTTTCAGTAATTGTTGCTGCTTCTATTAGTGTGAATGTGGACTTTCCTGCTCTGGTAGGTTCTTGAGAATTGTATGAAAGATTTGCATACAAAACTCTGAAGGTTAAGAAGTGAGTTCATTGTATGATTTAAGTAAATGGGTCTGGGTCCCTCCCCAGATATTCAGGCCTCTCCTTTACCCATGACTCGCCGTGTCCTGGAGCTGGCCCAGTCCCATGCATGCTCCCTTGTCCCATCCCTCACCATCTACTCACCTCTAGTGTATGATGAGCTGGTCTTGCCCCTGCACTACTCTCTACCCAGTGTACATTCCCAGTTCGAACTTATGTCCCCAGGCCTTTCTTGGACTCTACCTCAATGGTTCCCAATGTCATGTCAGGGTTTTCTTTAAGCCACCAACCTCCCATCTGAGAGTAAGACCCTGATCTGACACTACCATGTGTTGGGGCCTATGAACTTCACCTCATTCTGCCTCTCCTCACCCCTCCCCGCATCTGCTCCTGCAGTCGGTCTGGGCACAGGACAGCAAGAGGGAGGCCGAGGGCAGAAGGGGAGAAAGAAGAGGTGAAAGAATGAGATTGGTTGGGGAGCTTTCTTTTATCCGTGACCATCTCTCACCCCCAGCCACCTTATTATCAATTTTCATTGGCCTTCTGTTCCATGGGCAAGATTTAAAGTGACCAACTACGGGGCTGGAACGATAGCACAGCAGGTTGGGTGTTTGCCTCGCACGGCCGACCTGGTCCCCTATGGTCCCCTGAGCACTGCCAGGAGTAATTTCTGAGTGCAAAGCCAGGAGTAACCCCTGTGCATTGCCTGTGACCTAAAAAGCAAAAAAATAATAATAATAAATTAAATAAAATAAAGTGACCCTCTACACTGACCTGGCCCTCTACCCTTCCTCTCTCACTGTAGCTGTACTATGCAAATTGCAGTAATTAATTTTGGATCTATTTTGAGTTTTGTTTCCTCAACTCTCCTATATGAAATTCCTTAATAAAAATTTACATGTTTAAGGTTACAAAATAATGGTTCTGCGTCTCATTATGTAAGAGTTCTTCAAATTTTACTTTATTTATCCTATCCTCTTACAATCTCAGGATTTCGTTTTTGCATAAATTCTTTGTCAACATCTCACAAATTGAATGAGGTGACTCTAAATAAATCAAACTGATCTTGTAAGAAAACTCTCAAGAACTAATACTTTTAAATGATTAACTACCTCTCCCTTCCCCTGGGTTGTCACCTTGAAAATCGTGGTCAGCATTTCTGGGACATTTGCCCAGTTTTTCTCTCCTTCTCAGCTCCCCCACCCAGCCACCTAAACCCAGGCCCCTTCATCCAAAGTAACAGGACTTCAGCTAGGTCAATTCTGTTGCCCAACCACAATCAATTAGAGCAGGTTTGACACAGAAACAAGGTAGACTAATGAGTTCTTCCTACCAGGAATTTGTAATTGGGAACCTGAGGTGAATGCATTCGTTAGCAGCAGGTGCTGACTTCCACACTGAGGACCAAGAAGCCATTCCAAAACATTTCTGTTGAGGTATAACTGACCTACATCATGTTCACTTCAAATAGAGACACAGTGATTCGGTATTTGTACACAAATACCACGGCCAACGTGTCACTACAGTATGTCTGCTTTCCGTACTGCTCCACATAAAGCTGCCAGGGGTGGGGGGGTGGGTTTCTGATGTGAGAACATATGAAATATTCTCTCTTGGCAACTTCAAGTACACACTGTTCTGGTCATTGCAACTCCACGACTAATAATCATTTCAAACCAGGCATTTGTACCTCTGATACCAACTTGAACTTCACACATTGTGCCATCCCATTAGACAGCATCCATTCTGTTCTCTGTATCTATGACTTTGTTTTGTCTGCTCACTGTTTCGTTAGATTCCAGCTTAAATGAAAGCTCTGTCTTCCAATCAGACATATCTTAATTGGTATAATACCTCAAGGTAGAGCTCCATTTTTTTTCTTTTTGGGTCACATCCGGCAATGCACAGGGGTTATTCCTGGCTCTGCACTCAGGAATTACTCCTGGCAGCACTCAGGGGACCATATGGGATGCTGGGAATCGAACTCAGGTCAGCCGCATGCAAGGCAAACACCCTACCAGCTGTGCTATTGCTCCAGCCCCTAGAGCTCCATTTTTTGATCAGCCATCTTCCCCCTCCTCATTGTCACATTCAGCATGGTCACTGTCCTGTCACTGTCCTCCCGTTGTTCATCGATTTGCTCAAGTGGACCCAGTAACGTCTCCATTTTGAGACTTCTTGTTATTGTGTTTGGCATATCAAATACGTCATGGGTAGCTTGCCAGGCTTTTGCCGTGTGGGCAAGATACTCTCGGTAGCCTGCCGGGCTCTCCGAGAGGGACGGAGGAATCGAACCCTGCTCGGCCAGACTGGCTGCGTGCAAGGCAAATGCCCTACTGCTGTGCTATCATTCCAGCCCAATCAGCATGGTAAAGTAGAAAAAGATAAAGAGGGAGGAGAACTGTGAATTAATGATGTAGATATGCAAATTATACTCAACACTGTGGGAGAGAGAGAAAAAGACAGAGAAAGGGTAGATTTTGATTCCTTGTCAATTCTACTTTAGATTTATACAACACAGTGCTGCTTCTTTTATTTGGCTTTTTTCAAGATACGCTTGTTTCTTTCAAATAAATCACCCTTGGTGATAAGTGGTTATGTTGTGCAGGTTCCTGCGACTTACTAACAAAAACACTCCAACTAAGTAAAGAAACTATATCCCATTCTAATCAGTCCTTCACTGGGCAAGGCATTTTTGAGATAATTTCTCTGGAATTGCCTTCTGAGCTCGAGTTTTGGTTCATTGGATGACATATCTTAATCCCTTTTTAAAATGTTAATAACCAAAAATCTTTCAAAGACATAACTTACAAAAGTGAGGATGTGAAGAACACACTGAATACTCATTATATGTTCAATGAATGACTTAATAGATTTATGGTAACATTTTGAGTTTGAGAAATAGACTTAGAAATTATATATCCTTGGTTCAAATTTTGTCACTTATTAACTAAGTTACTTTAAGCAATTTAAAAGATATTACTGTGAGATGTACATAATATAACCTTTAAAACACTTTCTGTCATGTACTAAGTACTCAAAAAATGTTAACTATTTTTAGCAGCGGTACTAATGACATTATTATTTCTTACTATGAGAATGTACAAAGCAATGTGATACTCTACAAAGAAATGCTGCTGTATGTTAAAAAAAATCTTTCTTCTGAATATATAATCTCTAATAATTTGAACTCAAGAGGAAAAGAATAATGTTTTCCTAAATGGTATAAATGTGTTAATTTGTACATGCTATTATTTTGATGAATTATTTCAATAAAATTACTTATGAAATACAATAGTTTTCTCAGAATCACTAATGCTTAAAACATTTTACTACATTTGAGTAAATAAGATTTTATCTCTCTTTAGGAGTGTTTGTTAATACTGACTCCATTTCTTCTTACACTCATTCTTGAAAATTTATTGAGCATTTGCTATATGTTATGTTGTAGTAGAACTAGTATTTAGTACTGAGCATACAGCTATGAAGAAAACAAGCAATATCCTGCCTGAGTGTAACTTGAATTGTACTTATAAACTCAGACAATGAAAAATAAACAACGTAATTACTTTAACTATTGAAAGTTATGTGAAGAAAATAGAAGAGTGTCTGTGATTCTGATGACTCACTGAGCTGCATATCTCTGAGGTCATATGGTGAGAAGACAGATTACTGTACACATCTCTCAGCCATGAAATTCCTTTATTCAGTCCAAAGTTCATTTTCCAGTCATTATTTTCAATTTCAGATTCTTCAAATCCAATATTTTTGTTAGTGTTTGAGTACAGAAAGTAACATTTTAATGCAAAAAAAAAACCCCACCAACTTTAGGTAATTATCACTATTTGGCAGGAAGAAAGATTGAGGGAATTGGGGGCCACACCCAACCATGTTCAGAGCCATCTTTGAAAGGATGCTCAGAAGTCATTTCTGGAGGAGCTCAGGATATATGCAGCCAGGGAATTAAACCCTGTTTAGTTTTTCTGGCCCCACACTTTTTAAGTGTTTTATTTTTTTTATTTGTTTAGCTTATCATCTAGATACAAAACTGAAAGGCAATAATGATCATAAAACATGAACCCTATTTTAACTAATTTGCTTCTTAATAGGAATCCTGGCCTGAGAAAAGTTCTGGATGCCCAGGATAGGGGGAATTTTGCGCTAAGTATAAAGCCCATATTTATCTTCAGGTTTTCTCCCAGAGATCTTGGGGATTGGTTCCTGTTTGGAACAATAAAGCCTCCTTGGAAACCTGTATGGCTCCAGCTTCTTAAGGAAATAAAATCTTTGGATATAGCATGTGGTTCACACTGCAGAAATTTTTGATCAGTTGGTAAAGCTAAATGGGCTATATTTATTTAAAAAAACTCAATGGAAGAGTACGCTGAATGTCCTCGCAAAAATAATAAACTCTGAAGATTTATATAGAAAATAGAAATCGCAGGGCTGGAGTGATAGCACAATGGATAGGGCTCTTGTCTTTCATGTAGCGGACCTGGATTCCACCCCTGGTACCCCATATGGTGTTTAGAGCTCTGCCAGGAGCTGAGCACAGAGCCAGGAGTAAGTACTGAGAACTGTTTTGGTGTGACCCCAAAACAAATAAAACCCCCCAAAATAGACATCTGAATTGTGTCCCCTTCCACCCCTCCAAAAACAGGGGGAGAAACTTTTGCAACAGGAAGCCGTGTACAGGGTTGTGTGGGGAATGGTAATATAATGGACCGGGGAAGGACACTGGGACAATGAAGGGACTTGAACACTCTGGAGGAGGGTGTGATGCTGGAATGACATGTGCAAGAAACCCAACTATTAGCAAAGTCGTAAACCTCAATGCTTAAAAACAAAGTAAGGGTTTATAAATGTCCTATCTCCTAGGATCTCACCAGAATGCAAGTTTTTTGGAAAAAGGATCACTTTAAAGTAGCAGTGAACTCATTTGTGGAATATAAAGTAATAGAATGGGAGACTAACACCCAAGGATAATAGAGACAAGGGCCAGGAAGATTGCTCCAGGGCTTGGAAGCCAGCTTCACATGCTGGGGGGAAAGGCAGCTGGGGTAGAGAAGGGACCACTAAGTGAATGATGCTCATTCAGGATGGGAGAAGCATGCTGAAAGTGGACTATGACCAAACATGATAGCCACTTACTACTGTTATTTCAAACCTTAACACCAAAAAGGAGAGAGAGAAAGAGAGACAGAGACAGAGACAGAGACATAGACAGAGACAGAGAGAGTGAGTGGGAATGTGCCTGTCATAGAGGTGGGGGTGGGGGGTGGGAGAGGTGGTGGGAGGGATACTGGGAACATTGGTGGTGGAGATGGGCACTGATGGAGGGATGGGTACTTGATCATTGTATGACTGAAATGAAAGCATGACAGTTTGTAAGTCTGCAACTGTACCTCACAGTGATTAGTTAAAAAAAAAAGTGGCAGTGAGTCTCTAATCCCAAATGACTGCTGTTGTTACAAGATGGAAGAACGCCATCTCACAATGAAGGCAGAGATCAGAGGGAGGTAGTGAAAAGGAAGGATTGCCAACAAACCTCCAGAAGCTAAGAGGAAAGTAAGAATTTGCAACAGGTTTAAGAGGGAGACTGATTCTGCCAAATGCCTTGATCTATGACTTCTAGTCTCAGAATAATGGGATAATGTATTTACATTGTTTTAAGTCATTCTGTTTGTGGAATTTTGTTATAGCAGGTCTGGGAATTAATACACTTGGCTAATGTCCTCTTTATCAAATGAGGTTGTAAAGAACCTCCCCCCCTCCAAAAAATATTAATAGCCCCACTGGGTGCTTCATCCTTTTTCACCCTTAGTAGGATAGAACTCATTAGGGCAGAAATTGTGGCTAATTGTGTTTACACAACCAGTGATAGCTAATTTGCAACTGAGCTTACATAAAGTATATTTGAAACTGGATTTATTAAACTTATAATGCTAGTTTGTGCAAAGCAAACTTGCACCTACACTATATACTTCCTTTCAAAATAAATTCAGAGATTAAATACTAATGAGTCTCAAAAATGCACTTCGGGGAGCAATGCTTGTTCCTGATATCTAAACTCTCAAAAATAGAAGTTTCCTAAGCCTAAAATATCTATAGCTGTAAAAACTCTTTTTTGCCCATCTGTTTTATTTTTTATTGTATCATAAGCAGTTAGGGGAGGAAAAGAATAAGTGAAATATAAAAATATTAATGGCCAAAGGGACACGAGGCATATTCAGACTAAGATGTGAATAGAGATCTTTCTGGTTCTCCAGCAATAGTCTCCCTCAGGGAGACAGAGAAAAGACTTTAAGTAAATTATACAAAATTGTGAAACCAAGTCATATAGTTTAGAACGGGTACACTACCACTATCATATAAACTCATGTTATCCATTACATTAATTCCATTAATGTCACAGAAATTACCAAGTTTATCTTTTTATAATAAGAAAGCTTTCCGAAAAAAATCAAATGAAAGTTATTAAAGCAGTCATTCATGTTGGCCTCATTTCATGAATGGAATCCATGGTGTTGATCCAAATGATTTTTACATTTCCATCTTTGCCAAGGAACTTAATCCAAAAAAATTATGTTGAAATAATAATTGTTTTAAACTTTTTAGATGAAACAATCATTGTACAAGTGCCTTCTAATTCTAGAACACTTTGAAATCTAGGCTTAGGGAAACCCTGTAGATAAAAACCTATAAAGGTTAGAGAAAGTCACCTTTATAGTTAAAAATGTTTACACATTTAGCTCAGACCATTAACTTTTAAAGGAAGATGCTTGATTTTAAAAAATTCTCCTAGAATCTAGTTTCCATTTAAACCCCAAAGCATATATACTATTTCCAAGCAAATTATCCTGCATTGTAACACTTTTTAGTGATATAAATAAGTTAAATACTCTTCCTGTGCTTTAAAGATTAAAATTACGTATATTTATTGAACAATGTCAAATAATTAGAAACTGACTCTGTAAACAGAAGGCGCATTTTCAGGGATGATTCCAAAACTGCCTCAATTATATGGAGAAAAAAAGGGTAACTAGGTTTCAAACTACTGATACTTCTGAACCCCTGTCTTTTATATGCCAGTTTCTTTTTATTCACTCACGTATTCACTAAATTGTTTACTAAGTCCTTTCCTCCTGTAAGGAAGAACTAGAAACTATTGCTTTATTATTCTACATACGTGGACTTTTTTTCTTAAATAGATATTTTTAAAGTCGGAAGTTTTCCCCGGGGGTGGATATTTTAGAGAACTTAAAAAATAAGATTCTTCATCAGGGAGATGCAGATCAAAACAACAATGAGATATCATCTTCCACCACAGAAACTTGCCCACATCCAAAAGAACAAAAGCAACCGGTGTTGGCGCGAATGTGGGGAGAAAGGGACCCTCCTTCATTACTGGTTGGAATGTCGACTGGTTCAGCCCTTTAGGAAAACAGTATGGTCGAATTTCAAAATATTAGAAATTGAGCTCCCATTTGACCCAGCAATACTACTCCTAGGAATATATTCTGGAGAGGCAAAAAAGTATAGTCTAAATGACATCTGCACTTGTATGTTCATTGCTGCACTGTTTACAATAGCCAAAATCTGGAAAAAAACCTGAGTGCCAGGAACAGATGACTGGTTAAAGAAACTTTGGTATATCTACACAATGGAATACTACACAGCTGTTAGAAAGGATGAAGTCGTGAAATTTGCATATAAGTTGATCAACATGGAAACTATCATGTTAAGTGTAATGAGTCAGAAAGAGAGGGACAGGCATAGAAAGATTGCACTCATCTATGAACACCCAAGTGTAGTAGAGATAAGGACCAGGAGGTCTGCTCCATGGCTTGGAAACCGGCAGCACATGCTGGGGGAAAAGGCAGCTCAGATAGAGAAGGGAATACCAAGTAAAGGGTGTTTGGAAGATCCACTCAGGATGGGAGATGCGTGCTGAAAGTAGACTCTAGACCGAACATGATGGCCACTCAATACCTCTATTGCAAACCACAACACCCAAAAGGAGAGAGAGATCAAAGGAGAATGCCCTGCCACAGAGGCGGTGTGGAGTGGGGGTGGATGGGGTTGGGGGTGACGGGATGGATATTGGGATCATTGGTGGTGGAGAATGGGCACTGGTGGAGGGTTGTATAACTAAATGATTATATAACTCAAACGCAAGCACAAAAGTTTATAAGTCTACAACTGTACCTCATGGTGTATCACTAATAAAAATAAATAAATAGAATCTGTCACAAGTGAAAAAAAGAAAAAAGAAAAAAATAAGATTCTAGGAACACTAGCAGCTCACCACAGTCTCTGGTCCTTTGTTGTAAACTGAGGGCAGAATATGTCTCCCATCACTGTGACTTAATACTTGGCTCTGTGGCTTGATTTGACCAATGGGATGTTAACAAATGTGATAGTAAGGAGCGGCTTTAGTGCAGATATGACACCTTTATATGGACAGGTTTCTAAGAGCATCACAACTCCCCAAATGAAGCCTGTAGAGTATACAGAAACCTTGAACCAAGGGTCCATGAATCAAAAAACCCAAGAGTCCTTCAAGTTGAGAGAGAACTGGATTGGAGAGTTGCGGGGGAGGGAGGGAGGGAAGGAGAGCAGAGAAGAGGAGGATATGAGAACTTAGGAAAATAAAAAATTTGGCTGCTGGGGCTGGAGTGATAGCAGAGCAGGTAGGGCATTTGCCTTGCATGCGGCTGACCCTGTTTCCATTCCCAGCATCCCTCATGTCCCCCTGAGCACCGCCAGCAGTAATTCCTGGGTGCAAAGCCAGGAGTAACCCCTGTGCATCGTAGGTGTGACCCCCCCCCCAAAAAAAAACTTGGCTGTTGAATAAAGATAGTCAAAACACGTAGACAAATTCCATTGATTGTGGTTTCCTAGGGTAAGTCTAACTCAGACCAAGAACATTTAAATATGATTCAGAATAGATTGTAAATGTCATCAAACTGGTGAAAAAATACAGATGATGAAAAGTGGAAATTGGAAGGGGAAGGAGCCAACAGAAAAGGTGAGGGTGCTAAACTCTTCAGATTGAGAAATGGAAAAAGAGATCCATTGTCTATGATGGTGAAATAAGGAATAATGTAAATTGCATATTTTTAAAAAACAATTATTGACTATAAATAAGAGTCTTCTCAAGTTGCTATGACAATATTACACCAACTTAAGCAACAGATAAATACTTTCTTCTAGTAATGGAGGTTTAAATCTGAGGCTGATCATTGGCAGAACTGATGTGAATATGAGTTCTCTCCCTAGCTTAAGCCCTCTTTATTTATTGATTTATTTATTGCTTTTTGGGTCACACCCAGCAATGCTCAAGGGTTACTCCTGGCTCTGCACTCAGAAATTATTCCTGGTGGTGCTGGGGGAACCATATGGGATGCTGGGGATAGAACCCCGGTCTGCCTCATGCAAGGCAAATGCCCTACCCGCTGTACTATCGCTCTGGACCCAGCTTAAACCCTCTTAGGGTGTCCTGTTGTGGTGTTTTCTGGGCATCTCTGCTGCTTTAATGGGTCCAAATGCCCTCTTTTTATCTATACAGCACTCAGTTTAGATTAAAGCCTGACCTAATGGCCTCATTTTAAGTAAATTACCTCTTTCTATCGAGTCACATTCTGATGCAGTGCAGTTGTATTTTCAGTACATGAGTTTTGAAGGCTAAATTCAGAATACAACAATGATAAGTGTATTTTAAAATTCATTAAATTCTTGATATCACTATCACCTCCAGGACCAGTCACCACCATGCTGAGACCACTCTCCGCACACATGAAGGTACTGGCAGAGGGACAAAGCCACGCAGTTCTGGGGCCGAGATCTCCAAGCCTACTCGGATTTGGGCCAAGCATCCTCCACCCAGATCCTCCAAATTCCAGTAGGCGGGGGTCACATCCACCAACTGGCCCCCTGGCGCCGTGTAATCCCATCAACGGCCAAGACTCAGAGACTATAAAAACCAGCTCCCGGAACCGCGTGGCAGCGGGACATCTTATTATGACATCTTATTATCTCATTCCTACTTTGGACAAACTGGCAGGCTACCGAATGTAGCCTGCCCACACGGCAGAGTCTGGCAAACTCCCCGTGGCGTACCCAATATGCCAAATACCAGTAACAATGATGGGTTTCATTCTCCTAAAGAGCCTTGAATATAATCTCAGGGCTAGGATGAAGGAGACGTTACTGGGGCCTGCTAGAGGCAATCGACGAATAACAGGATGATTTGTGATTTGTGATCACTATATTGAAAATGTAGAAGGTGGAAAAATGAATCACTTGATAATGCCTAAAGTTTAAGTAAAAAATGTATACAGTGGTAAAGTAAAAGTAAAAAGTAAAGGCCCTCCCGTTGATCGTCGATTTGCTCGAGCGGGCCCAGTAACGTCTCCATTGGAGACTTTGTTGTTACTGTGTCTGGCATATCGAATACTCTCGGTAGCTTGCCGGGCTCTCCGAGAGGGGCGGAGGAATCGAACTCGGGTCGGCCATGTTGGCCGCTTGTAAGGCAAACGCCCTACCCGCTGTGCTATCGCTCCATACGTTTGTGCAAATTGAGGATTGACACGTGCGTGCACTTGTAAAGTTGTTCAGGGAAGGAGGGGTTAGAACAGTCCTGACTGAGCTCGAGAATAACAATGAACAATAGGAGCTAAACAGTTGAAAATAGCAGTTTGCTCTGAGCAACTGGAGTGGGGTTGAGGAAGGGTATTGCAGACATTTATTTTGGTATCACTTGATCACTTGACATCTCGTTACTCATCAATTTTCTCGAGCGGGCACCAGCAACGTCTGCATTTGTCTCTGTCACGTGCTAGTGTAGCCCAATGGTATCTGCTTGTTTCAGGAACACGAAGAACCTCAAACCCATCATTAAGGGTCTTGATGAAGAAATCTGATCATCTCGTAGGTGGGCGGTCATGTAATCTTTTGACGTCCCATGGAATCCAGTCAGTAATGGCTCTAGTCCAGCAGTTGTCTCCAAATCGCATTACGTGTCCAGCCCATCTGATTTTCGACGCCTTGGCAAATGAGATAGTGTTCCTGATTCTCAACCGGCAATGGAAATTGGAACTCCAGATTCTTTCTCTCACTTGAGTGAAGCATGATACTCCAAGCATAGCTCTTTCGATTCCTCTTTGGGAGACCCGAATAGTGTTCTCATCCTGTTTTCATATGGCCCAGGTCTCTGAGGCGTATGTTAATGCAGAAAGAACAGTGGAATCAGAGAGATGTGCCCGGAACTGGAGGTTCTTCGTCCTCTTAGCTATTTCTTAAACGCTCTTGAAGGTGTTCCAAGCTGCTCTCTTCCTCCTGCACAACTCAGGTGCCAGGTCATTTGTCATATTGAGTTCTCGACCTAGGTACACATTACTGTTGCATTCAAAGATGTTCATACAGTTGAAAGTAAATGGAACATCTGGAATGAGTCTATTTCTCTTAAACATTGTCTTCATGAGATTCAGCTGTAGTCCAACTTTTCCACACTCACAATCGAAGTCAGCCAGCATTTGTGCCACTTGGCTAATGTTTGGTGTTATTAGAATGATGTCATCAGCAAAGCGGAAGTGGTGGAGTTGCCAACCATCTATTTTCACTCCCATTCCTTCCCATTCCAGTCATTGCATGATATTCTCGAAGGTGGCATTGAAGAGTGTCAATGAAATGGAAACTCTTCAGTGCCATCCTGCCAAACCCCTCCCTTGACATGGATGATCATTTCTTTGTAGAATGGTGAGATCCTGGTTATGAATCCGTAATACAGTTCATGGAGTATCCTGATATACTGAGTTTGAATGCCCTGTTTGGCTAGGACTTCTATGATTGCTTCAGTCTCAACAGAATCAAAGGCCTTCTTTAAATCAATGAACATTAGACACAGCGGCATCTTGAAATCCCAAGAAACCTCAATGAGCTTGGTTATCTTGGGGATATGTTCAATTGTGTTGAATCTTTTTTGGAACCCGGTTGCTCACATGGTTGTCCTTCATCTAGTGTTCTGCCAATCCCATTCAGGATGACTCAAGTGAACAGCTTGCAGACAACAGACAACAGGCAGATAGGGCAATAGTTGCCGATGTCGTGGATGTCTCCCTTCTTGTACAGTAGAACAGACCTGCTGGCTTTCCACTAGGACGGAACCCTGCATTCAGACAGGTAGCATGTGAAGAGCCAAGCCAGTGCATTGATGAGTACTGACGGCACATTCTTCAGGTGTTCAGGTCTGACCTTGTCTGGGCCGGGTGCTATTCGCTTCTTTACCAATGAAATGGCATGTCGGATTTCGGAGGGGAGAACTTTGGGAAAGACATATCCATCCTGTGGAATTTGGTATGTGGGCAGGGGGACGTGGCTATTGAAGATATTCGAGGAGAAGTCATGGGTAATCTTTTCCACTGCCCTTCTGGAAGATGTGATAGATCCATCAGGATGTTGGAGGGCAGTCATCTTGGTCTTGTAGTTGGCGAAGGACAGGCGGGCGTTGCGAATGCTTTTCTGGGCTTCTGCCACATCTACCAGCACCGCTGCTCTTCTCTCTTTGAGGTCTTCCTTGATCACTTCTCTGCACTGCTTTGTGAATTCGGATGTTCTCTTGCGGTTGCCTGAGGCTTGTGCCAAGACAGGTTGGCAAATAAGCTTGAGAATTTTTGAATACAAGCGTCTTTTTGTGGCTGTCTCTCTCTCTCTCTCTCTCTCTCTCTCTCTCTTTCTCTCTCTCTCTCTCTCTCTCTCTCTCTCTCTCTCTCTCTCTCTCTCGGTGTTCCTCACACAATCATGGAGGTGCTGAACCAGTCGATCATATTCTTTGTCAATGTTGTCAACGATGGCATTTCCTGTGTTGCTGCAATAGTGCCAAAGAACTCCCAGTTGGTTCTGGGAGTTCTTTTCTTAAACTTTGCAATTCTTTCTCCCTGCTCCGTGAAGTAGAATTTTGCATGAAGGAGACGGTGGTCCGATCCCGTTTGGAATTTTGGGACAACAGCGACATCAGTCAGACAAAACTTGGTATTAGTTTGTTTCTTTATGATGTGTACTGACCACTTCTACTAAAAAACACCAACTCTAATGTGATAAAATACATAATTATTTCGTTTCTTATTGCCATCTCCCTACAACTGCCCTATTTCCAAAATCTATTAGCATTGAATAAGCTAAGACAAAGTCTTCTCAATTATTTCCTTACACCTAGGACCCTTCAACTCATCCTGCAATGTCTCCAGAGTGTTCCACACCAAAAAAATATGAACATGTCACTCCTCTGTTGAAAACATTTCAGAAATCCTTCCATCCTTCGAGTAGTACTCCTGATCCTTAGAGGTCAGATCTTCCATGGTCACTCTTTTCCCAATCTTTACAGTCCATGTTCTGGTTGTTAGATTATTGCCATTTTATGTTCTCCCCCAAACCACTTAACATTTCCCCCATTCATTATGCGGTAACTGTTTTGAGCTTACTTTTATCTGGTTGAGTGCTCTTTTCTAAATTTCAGCAACATTGTATGTCCCAACTCACTGCCTTCGTTTGGTTTACTCTCCCATCCAGACTGTCACCTTTTGCCAGATCATAAAAGGATCAGATTTCCCTCAATCTTTTTGTGAATTCTCTTCCTTAGTGTTGGCGTCCTCCCCTTAACCTTCTGTTCTTTGCATAAAGGGTTGTAGTATATTTTGGGAGAAAGACCAAAATACTCTCCCAAAATTTTTGCTTCTCGTTGGCCCTGACTAGGTCATGTGCGGATCCTTGACCCAGTCACAATGCCAGGGGAATAAATTGTTCTTACTGACTAGTTCTGAGTTACCTCCTCCAGTGTGCAATCGGGAGATGGAGTCAACAATGTTCAGGAAAACAAATAGAATTTCTAAAGTACAGTCTGAAAATCCTGCAACGAACATTACCAATATATACCATAATCACAAGAGTAGATCTCCTGTAACTGCAGCTCACTGTGATTCATTAAAATTTAAAAAATAAATAAATAAAAATCATCAAAAAACATATATATTAGTATACCATCAAACTGAAAAAAAAAAGAGTAGATCCTGTGGTTTATGGCTTATCTGTGAAGATCCAAAACCTAGTGTAATTGTAACATATAACCAATGTTGAATGTCCAAAATATTAAATTTTTATGTGTGGGGCCTTCTAGCCAATCAGGGCATTCAAACTCAATACATCAGGATCCTCCGTGAGCTTATTACGGATTCACTACCAGGATCTCACCATTCTACAAAGAAGTTATCATTGATGTCAAGAGAGGGATTCGGCAGGGTGATAACATTTCACCAAAACTCTTCAGTGCCACCTTCGAGAACATCATGCGACAACTGGAATGGGAAGGAATGGGAGTGAAGATAGATGGTTGGCAACTACACCACCTCTGCTTTGATGATGACGTTGTTCTAATAACACCAAACATTAGCCAAGCGGCACAAATGCTGGCTGACTTCAACCGTGAGTGTGGAAAGGTAGGACTACAGCTGAATCTTACGAAGACAATGTTTATGAGAAACAGCCTCATTCCTGACGCTCCATTCGCTCTCAATGGAACGACCTTCTCCGAATGCAACAGTTATGTGTACCTAGGTCGAGAAGTCAACATGATGAATGACCTGGCACCTGAGTTGGGCAGGAGGAAGAGAGCAGCTTGGAATGCCTTCAAGAGCGTTGAAGAAATTGCTGGACGAAGATCCTCCGGCTCCGGGCACATCTCTTTGATTCCACTGTTCTTCCTGCATTAACATATGCCTCAGAAACCTGGGCCCTACGCGAACAGGATGAGAAGGCTATTCGGGTCTTCCAAAGAGGAACTGGAAGAGCTATGCTTGGAATATCACTTTCACTCAAATGAGAGAAAGAATCCGGAGTTCCGACCTCCATCGATGATCAAGAATCAGGGACGCTGTCTCATTTGCCAAGGCGTCAAAAATCAGATAGGCTGATTACATAATGAGATTTAGAGATGACCACTGGACTAGAACCATTACTGACTGGTTCCACGGGATGTCAAAAGACCGCATGGCTGCCCACCTACCAGATGGTCAGACTTCTTCATCAAGACCCTGAATGATCGGTTTGGGGCTCTTCATGTTCCTACAATGAACAGACGCCATTGAGCTAAACTAGCACGTGACAGGGACAAATGGAGACATTACTGGCGCCTGCTCGAGCAAATCGAAGATTAACTGGAAGTCAAGTGATCAAATGATGTGTGGGGTATTGCTCTTGACTAAAATATTACTTTATGAAGGTATACATCTTAAATATTGACCCTTGAAAAATCAAATCTCCCAGTTTACACCAATGCTATTTGTTTAAGATATTTCTGTGGGAAATAAACAGTGATGTTATAGTTATATATAAATTCTAATCATACTAAATTTGGAAAACAAAATTCTGTAACACATACATATACATATATATCACTATCACCCCATTGTTAATCAATTTTCTCGAGCGGGTGCCAGTAACGTCTCTATTCCTCCCTGCCATGTGCTAGTGTAGCCCGATGGTATATTGGGGCTCTTTCAGGGTAAGGGGAGTGAGGACCATCATTGTCAATATTTTTGGCATATTGAGTATGCCATGGGTAGCTTGCCAGGCTCTGCCGTGCAGGCAGAATACTCTCAGTAGCTTGCCGGGCTCTCCAAGACGGATGGAGGCTTTTGGGGTAGCCTCTAATCACCTTTACAGGTGTTCCCAGTCAGGCATATATGCAGGCAAGATACTCTCGGTAACCTGCTGGGTTCTCTGAGAGCGAGAACTAGACAATAACAGGTCTATAAGCTTCCTGGAGCTTGGTTTTATAGTTTCTGGATCTTGGTCGTTGATGGAGTTACATGGCATTTGGTGGGTGTAACTGTCTAGCTACTGGAAAATGGGGGATCTGGATGGAGGAGGCCCAGTCCCAATCCAAGCAGGCTTGAAGATCTCAGCCCCGGGCCCAGCACACCTGGGTTCCTCTGCCGGTTCCTTCATGTGTGGGCTCGTCCTAGCATGTGGAGAGTGGTCTCAGCATGGCTGTGGCTATGTCCCAGAGGTCTTCAGCTGCTGGGGCTCTGCTCGGAGTGGAGAGGGAAACTCAACCCGCCCCCCTCCAAGGGGCCCCAGTGAGGACAGCCAGGCACAGGGGCAGGGGAGGTACATATGTATATACTAGCACAGTGGGTAGTGCATTTGCCTTGCACGCGGCCAACAAGGCTGACCTGAGTTCGATTCCTCTGCCCCTCTCGGAGGGCCTGGCAAGCTACCGAGAGTATCTCTCCTGCACGGCAAAGCCTGGCAAGCTACCTGTGACGTATTTGATATGCCAAAACATAGTAGCAAGTCTCACAATGTTACTGGGCCCGCTCGAACAAATCGATGAACAACAGGAGGACAGTGACAGTGACTATATATATATATATATATATATATATATATATATATATGTATATATATAGCAGCTTTGTGTATACACACACACACACACACACATATATATAGTGAAGCTTTGTTTGAAGTTAAAAAATCATTGAAAAATCCATTTCAATGCAGTCGACATTTTGGAGGGCTTTTTGTTTTATTTTATCTTCCTTAAAGAGTGCTTGGAAACCAATGCTTTAAAAGAGAATGCTGCTTCGCAATAAGTTTTACATAATCCTCAAGGTGCCAAAATAAATCTTTGGATCAAGAGATTTATAGTAGAAAATGATCCAGCTTTTTAAACTTAACTTTAAAAGCACATGTGAAGATTTATGTTCAAAAGTGAGTCTGTGCAAACCAGACCTCTCTGAGGAATAAAGGTGTGCTAACAGGCATTCTCTCTTAGCAATTGAGATTCCCCCAACAGCGTGATGCAACTGTTTCATTAGCTGCCTGTGGGTAACTTGATTCTTCTCGCTCTCCATATTCCATATAGAACCTATCTGGGCAGCTATTTAACACTACAAGCCAAATCCTTTCTTCACTTCTTCCTGCCAAGTAGTACCATAATTGTCATTTAGATGTGATCGTCTGTTTCATATTGCTTCAATTCGTGCTCATTGAAAGCACTGGTGGGCTTTGGCATTTTATTTCAGTTCTTGAAAAGTAGAAAATAGAGCCAGAGAGACAGTATAGAGGGTAGGGCATTTGCCTTGCACGCGCCTGACTCCACACATGGCCCCCCAATTCCCATCATGCATGATCTCTAAGCTCAGAGCAGGGAGCACCGAGGGCATGTTCTTATTGCCCTTTCTAAACATAAGGTGGTGAGGAAATGTGTCTTGTTTTGTTTTGTACTATTTAATTAGAGAAAGAAAGGTAGTTAGTATGGAAAGATATTTTTAAGAGAGAATTGGTTGTAGGATATAGATAACTAGATAATAATTTATGAAAATAATCACTATCAGAACCATTGTGTCCAATATGGTAACATCTATCTACCATGAGACTATGAAATGTAGCTAATCTGTATCGAAATGTGCTTCAATTGTAATAAAATATACATAGAATCCCAAAGATGAAATAGAAAAAAATGGTAAAGTATTTCACTAATAACACATTGATTATATGTTGAAATGGTACATTTCATTTAATTCTATAGATATGAAATATACATACTCATATTCATGCACATTTCATGTGTATGAAATGATACATATGTTGACATGATACATATCATTTAATTCTATACATAGCGGGCAGGGCGTTTTCCCTTCACGCGGCCGACCAGGGTTCAGTTCCTCCGCCCCTCTCAGGGAGCCCTGCAAGCTACCGAGAGTATTCTGCCCTTATGGCAAAGCCTGGTAAGCTCCCCGTGATGTATTCGATATGCCAAAAACAGTAACAACAAGTCTCACAATGGAGACCTTACTGGTGCCTGCTAGATAAAATCGATGAACAATGGGAGGACAGTGACAGTGACATATGAAATATACATACATACACATATACACACATTTCATAGGCATAGAAATAAATATTTTAAATTAATTACGTTTTTGCTTCTTAAATGCAGCTACCAATTTTTTTAAAATTATACAGTAGGTAAGGCACTTGCCTTGCGTGCAGGCAGCCTAGGTTTGATTTCCAGCACCCATTTGGTCCCCCGAGTCTGCCAGAGTGATCCCTAACCACAGAGCCAGAATAAGCAATGACTCTATGGGGTGTAGTCTAAAAGAAAAAAATCATTCATGTATCTTGCATTTATGTTTCACATTATGTTTCTATTAAATAGAGTCGGGTTGGTTGTCAAGTTACAAGCCAAAGTGAGAATAGAGTGATTAGAGATGAAACAAGAAGGTGGCCACTTTTAACATATAGGCTATTGTCAAATGCTAATATCTGACTTGAAAGGCACAGTTGGAGAAGTATCTGTCTCTCCAATAAAGACCAGGATAAAAATACATTGACATTTTCGAGTAGGTTGGGATGCTCTAAGGAGTGTTCATGGAGATTCTCGATCCATAAGACAGGACGTTCAGTGTAAGGGTGTGAGGATATGATGCTGCTTCATCCTGCAATCCCAAGGATACCCGGATCACCCCGGCAGAAAGACCAGTGGGAAGATCTGCTGTGGGGTTAGAAGCAACCTAGAAGAAAGATCAAAATTCAAACTTTCAGATGCTGAGGATCTTTCTGTGTTTATCATTAATCATTCTTATTCTTCTTAATAATATCCTGATTTCCTAGTTAAATCTGTTACAGAATTTCTGTTCCATTTTGTCTTAGAAAATTCTCTCTTGCCCCTTCCCTCCATCATCCTATTCAGATTTGGAATTCTTTATCTGCTCAGTCTTATCTAAAATATTCCTTTATTCTCTCTCTCTCTCTCTCTCTCTCTCTCTCTCTCTCTCTCTCTCTGGATAGGGAAACACACTTCCACGGTAGCACTGTCGCACTGTCCTCCCGTCGTTCATCGATTTGCTCGAGTGGGCACTAGTAACGCCTCCATTGTGAGACTTGTTACTGTTTTTGGCATATCGAATACACCACAGGAAGCTTGTCAGGCTCTCGGGATACTCTCCACTTCCATAACATTTTGAAAAATATTATTTATATGGAAAACAAAATTTCTAAGGTTTTGTAAACCTAAGAATCTCTAATCAGCTCTCATACCTGATAGTTTGATTTTATAATTCGAAGTTGGAGATAATTTTAAGATACAATTTTGAAGATAGTGACCTATTAATGTCATTGTCATAGATTGAAAAATCAAATAATATTCCTTAACCATTGTACATACTCTGATTTTTTTCTCTCTGGAAGTTCTACTTTTAGAATTTTCTCATTATATCTGAGATGCTAAAATTTCATGATCATCTGTTTTTAGACTGGAACTGTCTAATAGACATTTCCCTTCCTTCTGGGAATTTTTGTTAATTTTATAATAATATTCTTTCATTTATACTTTCTTTCTTACATGTATGTCTGTCATGTTTCTGAATTGATTTTTGAACTCATGTTGAAATTTTATTTCCCATTTTCTATTTCCATATATTTTTAATGCTGTGATGTTGAAGAAATTTTCTTTTTCTTACAATATTTATACTGAATTTTACCTTCACCTTATTTTACCTAATATTTTTTTAACTTTCAGAGCTTTTTCTTGGTTTATCATTGTTCTCTGTTTCCATAACATCATGTTTCAAAGTAATACCTGTGTGAAAGATATGATATCTTCTTCAGGTCAGATTTTAAAAAATATCTAAGGACTCTTAGCAATCAATGCATACTTCTGTGTAGTTCTCTTAAACTTCTAGGATATTCTGTGTACTTGGTGGACCTTATGACAGGTAGAATTTACTAAAGTGTGTTCAAAGAGAAGTCGAGATTTATATAATGGATTTATATAACCCTAATATAGGTGGTGTACAGGTAAGGTAGGATAAGTTTAGCAAACTTTTCCGTAATCTGTGTTCATTCTGCAACTTTAGCCCCTCTGTACTATGCATTCTCAAATTCATAATCTCTCCAGTTTGTTTCCTCCGAAGAATAAGCTACTGGTTTCTTGCAAGATGGGTAAAAAAAAGTCTTGAGGAGCATGATGGAGGAGGTGGTTCTCACAGTTTCTTACAGTTTTTAACTTTCAATCCCAAGCTTTTAGCTCTACTTCTCACCTCTTCTTTCTGCCTAGCAATTCTGTTTCCTAGGAAAAAATAGAGAAATAGAGATTGCAGGAGATGGATGATACTCAAAATAGTTGCTGAATTCTATATTTAGATTTCTTTTTCTTTCAAGTTTCTGCTTTAGAGCTTAATGATATTAGTGCATATGAGTAAGAACAGAAGATTGTGCCTATTAAATTTGAAAGCCTATAATAGGATAATATTAGACTATTCTCTACCTTCATTGTTGTATAAGTGATTATTAATTATGACTTAAATCATTATTATAATTTAAATCTTCAAATATTACATAATTTTGACTTATTAACTACTAAGCTGAAATGCACTGAGGCTATATCCACTATACATTTTAATTCGTGTCTCTTCTTAATCAGAGTTAACTCATAGTATAATTTAACTGTTTCATTCTTTTCATCATTACTTTTTTGTCACTATTTCAGATATCTTCACTAGTTGGGTAGTTTACTATCATATATCACTTTTTAAAAAGCCATTTTTGGCAACAACTTAAGCTTCAATTCACAGAATTTTATTTTGAGTTCCATTTTTTAGCTTCTATCGTGAAAATTGGCATTTTGTACTATTTTCATGTAAAAAAAATAAAGTTTTTTTATGTTGAAAGTTAAAACCAAGTCTCCTCATTGTCAAATAGAATGGAAAATCTTTAAAGGTATAAATTATCCAGGCCCACGCCCCACAGCACCACCACATCCACTCACCCACAGGCCCAGCTCTTCAGATTTAGTAATTAATTCTCCAAGGACATTCAAGCCATTCCACTCAAATTCATGGACACACTGGTCTCCTGGCTGAGAACTCTGGGGTGTTGTTGGGCAGGGGCAGGCTGAGTCCCTGCTCTGCCGAAGTCCTGACAACCACATCCACAGCCCGCTGCTGCCACGCCAATGACCCAACTCAGCTGCATCATTGATAATCTCTGCAGAGACATCAAAACACAAAAATCTCAGGTACTTCAGTGTTCAGGCTGAGAATTCTGGGGTTTTCTTGGGCTGGGAGCAGGCAGCTCATCAGTCCAGTTCTGAAGTTTTAGGACCACACTGCACCTGCAAATTCCACAGTACTGACACCTCGGGAGGAGCACACAAGATTAGATGGAAAAGTACCACAGCAGCCAGCTGAACTCAATAACCAAAAACAATAACAGAGAAGTCTCAACAAGCAACAACAATTTATGGCATTTTAGTGAGTGACGTGATATGTTTAATTCATATAAAACATTGTGTTTTATTTTATAAGGAGTTTTGATATACAAAAAGATCAAATAATTTTAATACCTTAGTTTGAAATAGAAACCCCTCTAAAATGAAATCATGCCAACTGCATTTATCATTGTCTTAACACTAAGGATTAAAATAAAGTTCGGATTTATAAGTGAGTTAGATGCTGGGGATGGTAGTAGGTTTGAAAGAAGCCCTGTATCTTTCATATTTTCTTAAAACCTCAATTTTCTACTCATTCATCTCAATTAAATCAAAAGTCTTTCTAATACCCTGTAAGAGTAGAATGCAAGTTAAAAAAAAATTGTGAATAGCCAGGTCTAACTTCACAATATGCAAGGCAGTAGAGTAGAATGATAAAGTACCCTCACTAATAATTATGATACATGCCACTAATAATTTTAATACATGGGCTGGAGCGATAGCCCAGTGGGTAAGGTGTTTGCCTTACACACTGCCATCCCAGCCAACCCAGATTTGATTCCTCTGCCCCTTTTGGAGAGCCCGACAAGCTACCAAGAGTATCTCGCCCGCATGGCAAAGCCTGGCCAGCTTGCTACCTGTGGTATATTCGCGGTCACGGTCACGGTCCTCCCGTTGTTCATCGATTTGCTCGAGCGGGCCCAGTAACATCTCCATCATGAGACTTGTTGTTACTGGTGGTATATTCGATATGCCAAAAACAGTAACAAAAGGTCTCACAATGGAGATGTTACTGGGTCCGCTCGAGCAAATTGATGAACAAGGGGAGGACAATGCTACAATGCTACACGGAAAAATATAAGACACATGAACAACAGCGGTAGGGCATCTGCCTTGCACGCAGCCAACCTGGCCGACCCAAGTTCGATTCCTCCGCCCCTCTCAGAGAGCCCTGCAAGCTACTGAGAGTATCTCGCCCGCATGGCAGAGCCTGGCAAGCTCCCTGTGACGTATTCGATATGCCAAACACAATAACAACAAGTCTCACAATGGAGACGTTACTGGGCCCGCTCGAGCAAATCGATGAACAACGGGAGGACCGTGATGTGATGTGATGATGTGAACAAGAGAGCACAGAAAGAGGTAAGCATTGTTCAGTTGGGAATTATTGACCAAGCATTATGGGAATAGAATAGCGTGTCAGAGGGAGGGCTGCAAACTCCCTGAAGTGGCTAAAGACTGAATCATAATTTTGGTTTGTAACTCCTGTCTCAATCAGAAAAAGTCCAAATTCTTCCATCTCTGACTTCTTAACAGCCAGCTTCCACCTCCCTTTCTGCTTCCTACCTCAAATAATGCTAAGTATAGAAAGACTAGAGTTTCAGACTCCAGTTCCACCATTACAAAGCTGGTGATGTTACACAATAAGCTTCTCTGAACCAATTTATATTTCCCTCCTTGGAATATAGGGGTAGTAATAGAATATTGCAAAGTGTCGTCATAAAGGTTAAATGAATTAATAATGTATATAAGTGGTTAACAAATGAAAAGTATTTTTATAGCAAAAAAAAAAAGTCATGACTAAGAATTAGGAAACCTGATCTTTAGCACTTTTTCCTATAAGCTCTGTGTGACCTACATAAATTGCCTTGCCTCTCAGGGCCTCAATTTACCTATCTGCACAAAAAAAGATGGACATAAATGCTCTGTACTCTCTCTAAACTTTAATAGTGTAGGTGCTAAAGATCACATTTTAATTTGACTTTGATACTGAACTATGCAATTGGACTAAATTGGATCAAATTGCCATCATTAAGCATATAATACATTGACATTTTATTAAAAGAGTGAAAATGAAAGTGATAATAATGAGTTAGGCTGGGTGAGTGATTGCAAGTGAGCACAAAAAAGAGTTGTGGTAGATCAGATCCCATTATCATCTGCCTGCATGAGAAAATAAATGGTAAATGGTATTAAATGCAGATGCCACGCTCAAAAGTGTATCCTTTTATGAAAAGAAACTCAGAAAACTTGCTTACCCTCACTTCAGTATTAACGATTCCCACACCTTAGTCTTTCTAATTCTCCAAAACTTGTGTACGCCTATAAAATACTGAATATGAAGAGGGTGACAGCAATATTTTTTAAATACCGAAGAGTTGAATTACAGAAAGAATAAAAAGAACAAAATTCTGAGATTCTGCCCTGAAATGAGTGACAGAACTGAAAAAACTGTTATTTTCATTCTTCTATTAAGGGCATTTAAAATAAAAGACAGTTTTGGAACAGTAAATAGAGAAGCATGGCAAGACAAGGCATTGCATGCATCATCACTTTACTTTTTTAGTTCATATTTTCTGTGAAATTTCTTCTTTATTCCTTATAAAATATACAAAACCAGTATTAGTGATATTGAGAAGAACTTCAG
Organism: Sorex fumeus; assembly: GCF_029834395.1. Lineage (NCBI taxonomy): Eukaryota > Metazoa > Chordata > Mammalia > Eulipotyphla > Soricidae > Sorex > Sorex fumeus. Next base: position 2,083,757 of record NW_026606134.1, on the reverse strand, counting down.
GAAGACAAAGACATTTAACTACTTTTAGATCACTGTCACTGTTACTGTCCTCCCCTTGTTCATCAAATAGCTCAAGTGGGCCCAGTAACGTCTCCATTGTGAGACTTGTTGTTACTGTGTTTGGCATATCGAATATGTCACGGGGAGCTTGCCAGGCTTTGCCGTGCGGGCGAAATACTCTCGGTAGCTTGCCGTGCTCTCCGAGAGGGGTGGAGGAATCGAACTTGGGCCCACAAGGTCGGCCGTGTGCAAGGCAAACGCCTACCTGCTATGCTATCGCTTTAGATATTATTAACTGAGTATCAAAAGGATACACATCACTCAATATGAATATCTGAGACAATGATGAACTGAATGTCTACAATTTCATGAGAAAGAATACTGAGAAATCTTTAACTCATCTAATTTAAATAAATAAGTTTAGATAAATTAAATTAGATATTGGTGTAAAATTTAGCATGATTATGTGGCTAATGAGAAATTTCCTGGGAGGGGGCTATGTTTCATACCCTTAATAATTGGTAGCACACATTTATCTTTGTTATTTTATTATTTTTTGTTTTTGTTTGTTTGGGAGTGATGCTCAGAGCTACCACCTTCTTGGTGCTCATGTGTTGTTTCTGATGGTGTTGGGGAACTTGCAGTGTTGGGGATAGAACCCAGGTTTCCTGTATGGAAAGCATTCATTCCAACCTTTGAGCCATGTCCCTGGCCCCAATTCCTGTCATTTGGATCTCTGGTATATACAGTGCTTTACAGTTCAGAACTAAAGAAAATATAGTGAAGATCAATACTTTTGAAGAAGCAAATAATGGTTTTATAAAATAATTAATAATGCATTATTAATCATTTTATGATTTTCAAAGCATCTTATAGTCCTGTCTTATAATTACAACTACCAAATTCACAAATACTTATGCATATTATTTTTGTGCTATAGGCCAATAAGTTATAATTACATATGTATTTTTCGGTGCTACTATAGTTTGGTTTTGTTGCAAAAAAATAGAATAGCTTTCTAAAGAAGACGTAAGACTCCTATCTCTATTATTCATAGAGCTTTACACTAAAACTAAGTGATTTTATTTATATAATATACTCTGTGATACTTCCCATCAAAGAGTAGTTTTGGTACTAAGTAGGTACTCAGAGAAAATTTTTGATACTCAGAGAAACATTTCTGAACCTTTAAATCCAAAGTTAACACTTTTTGTATATTTTATTATATGTAGTTCTGATCTTCCATTTCTTCTTCAAATTTCTTCCTCAAATTTGGGGCTAACTGCTCCAAAGGTCACTGCCCCAAGGATAACTCATCTGGCTACAGTGGTATAACAGCTGCCCCTCAGAAACAGCTGCCTCAGTGGATCATAACCACCTGAGTGGGACCAGGCCACTCTAGCAAAACTTCCCTGCTGAGGCTAACACAGATTGCCATTCTATATAACCACGAACTAAATAAACAGTTGCTGGTTTAAGCTGTTACGTTTTGGAAGTGGCTTTTCATTGTATCTAAGTTGTCTGCAACATCTCTCCTTTAAAGTTGAACATGACCATACGATCTCCTTCACCTGATAAAAAGTCATATGTGACAGATGCCTTTAAGAACATGATTGTGGTTTAGTATCTTCTCACGCTTATCATGATGGCTAGGAAGATTCCAGATGTTGGGAGACTTAAACCATTTGACATGCAACAGTTTTCCCAGTCTTCCCCACACCGACTTTTTGGAGTGTGAAAAAAATGAAAGTCAGGAAAAAACCTTTGTATTAAATCCCTTACATTTGGAATTTCTGTTGCAAGGTTTAACCTAGTCTTTTCTGACTAATGTAGAATTCAGTGCCTAGAAAGTACAATTCTGACAGAAAACCTAAAATATGTGACTGTGACTTAGAAGCTCAGTGGGTGGTGACAAGGAAGCTGTTGTGAGAGGCTGAAAAGTTGGCAAACCATGCTGTTATGGTAAAATATTTGCTAAAACTATTCATGTGTGACTCCCATTATTTTCCTTCCTAAATAGGAATGTTTACCCTGGTTATTCTGACCCTGTCCCATAGTGTGTGTGTGTGTGTGTGTGTGTGTGTGTGTGTGTGTGTGTGTTTTAGGGGCTGGGAGAATAGATTCTTTGCTTTTTCGAGCAGTTGTAACAATACAAGCTTTATTTGGTCCTAGTATAGGGACAACCAAACATCTTCTGGAGATGCTGGAATTTGAGATTAATGCCAGTACTGCACAGAACATTTGGGCTGTCTCACTTGTAATAAGACTAAATGTAGTTGTAGCGTAAGGAGAGGGAAAATGTAAATTGGTGACTGCAAGGATGGATTGCAGTGATCACTGGTGGCCTTCACCAGTATAGTCTGGTTATCTTTCTTCTGGGCAAACAGTAGAATTACACTTCCTTGCTCTTTTGAAGACAGACATCCTCATATGACTTACTATTGTCAAGGAAACATGAATGGAATCAACTTGTAACAGTTTCGGGAAGAACCAGTTTGCCACTCTTCTTGTCTCTGCCTATTAAGCAAGTGAATGACAGCTCATAAGTGCAAGTCTCCCAAGTTTTCTCTTGCTGGGTAAGAACCCTGTAAGTGAACTGCTCGCAGCTCTACTTCTCCTTGAACGAACATGAAGATAAGCAAGAAACAGTTTGTGTTGTTTTTTTAAAGGACTAAAAATGTTTGAGCTCTCGTGTTTTTGTTTTTGCACCATCCCCTAGTTCATTCTCACTAATGTCAATTACTGTAACCGTGATCAGGAAACCTCAGTGGCTGATCTTTGTGGCAGTGTGGGATGAGTGGACTAAGTGACAGAAACCAGCCACCGACATTTCCAAAAGCGCCTTTATGTGAATAGTTTGGCTTTTCTCCATTGTGACCTTGCTAAAAAAGGTTATCATGAAAACTGCAACTGAAAACGGAGTTTTAAAAACTGAAAATGCAAAACTACATCTTCACTAGTAAGGTATGAGCAAAGAAAAAAAAAGAGGATAAAGATAAATTAAAAGAAAACAAAACCGAGGGTGAAACTAAACTCAGAATTCATGGACGTTTCCAACAAGAATTGGAATGTGTTTCTCCCAGACTGGGATAAATGTTCACTAATGTGCAGTACTCCACAAACCTTTTGGTATCTTGGCATCGGTTCAAGTCCCCAGTTTGTATATAGAAACACTTGCACCAATTACCCTGATGATTAATTCAAAATGTCATTGTTGTTACGTTAATTCAAAAGATTTCTCTTTCTGAAGAAGAAAAGGATTTTTTGCCCTAGCACAGCTACGAATTCTTTTCACAATACTTGCAGAGTGTTCAAACGGACGCCACACAGTTTGGGGTCAAGCAGGTGGATGATGTCGCGATAGAGACGTGTCAGCGGGTCGCTGTCCAGCCCAAGTTTAACTTCTGCTGAGCATAAAAAGGCCCCCTTCGGGAGTTTCCAGTGAACCACACCCAACCTCCCGGAATCAATTTGGATGAAAGCCCTGGAGCTTTTCTCGAATCATTGCAAATCCTCTCGCTTTCTCCCATCTCTTAGTCCTGGAAAGCAAAGTCACCGATAGATCTAGGGATGTTTTGGCAACGATCAGGATGCAAATAAGTAGTCCACTTGCTCTCTGCCTGCGGGGGCGGGGTAGCGGTGACCGCTCCGCCCCGCCCCCTCACCCCCCACCAAAACTTTTCTGAACTTAGAGCACGAAGGCAGTTTGGAACGCTCATGGGGCTGCAGTTCTGGCCGTTTCCACAGTCCATCCATCCCGGTGTCGGATGGAATACGACGACCGCCGTTGGGTGGACCCGGCAGGGAGCGCAAGCCGGGGGCTTGGGCGCGAGGAGCAGCGGACCCAAGGCTCCCGGTCGGTCGCGCGGCGCGCCGGCTCCGAGACCGCCCGGACTCCAAAGACCAGCATGCCCCGCGGCCGCGGCGGCCGGCCCCGCTCGGGCCCCGGGCGCGGAGCAGTCTGGGAAGTGAAGTTCCCGGGCGGCGGGCCGCGGCGCGGCGGGCCGCCGGAGGGAGGCGTCGCCGGTCCGGCCCCGCGAGCACGCGGCTTCCCGGCCGGGCTCCGAGCCGCCCTCGCTCCCGCTCCCGCTCCCGCTCGGGGCGTTCGCGGGCGGGCAGGGCTCGCCCGCGGCCGCTCCGGGGTGGGGAGCGGGGAGGCGGGGTCGGCGGCCGCGCCGGTCGCCGCCCCCGCGCCCCGCGCCCGGCCCGCGCCGCGGCTCCCGGCGGGGGCGCGGGCGGGGCGGGGCGGGCGGGGCCGGGCGGCGGGAAGGTAGTGACACGTGTCAATCAACCCCCTCCGGGGGGCGCGCGCTCCGGGGCTCGCGCCGAGGGCTCGCGCCCCTGCCTCGTGCCTGCGCCGCTCGTATGTAAATGAGGGCGCGTGACGCGGGACGCAGATGGACAAGGGAAGAGAGAGAATGGCCGCTGCCGCCGCCGCCGCCGCTGCCGCCGCCGCCGCCGCCGCTCAGTGCCGGAGCCCGCGGTGCGCGGCGGAGAGGAGGGGATTCCGGCGGGAGCTCGACTCCTGGCGCCACCGCCTCATGCACTGTGTAGGTAAGCGAGCGGCGCGGGCGGCGGGCGGGCGGGCGCGGGGAGCCCGGCGCGGCGCGGCCGCGGCGCCGCAGCCCGCGGAGTTTCGGGGGCGGCGGGCCGGAGTTGGAGCGCCCGTGCGGGGCAGCCGGCGGGGTGGCGGGGCGAGCGGGCCGGCCGCGGCGGCGCCCGCCTTTTGTCTGCCGGGGGCGGGGGGCCGCTCCGCCCGGCGCCGCGCCGCGCCGCTCCCCCTCGGCGTCCCGGCCCCGCTCCGGGCGGCCCGGGAACCGGGACGGTTCGGACCCGGGTCCCGCCCGCCTGCCGCGCCCCGAGGGAAACCGCCTGCGCGTGCCGGCCGGACAACTCCGCCGCCGCCGCCCCCCCACCCCCCCCGGCCGGGCGACCCCCGTGCCTGTCAGGCGGGGAGGACGCGGGGCCGGGCCGGAGGGGAGGACGGCGAGCGGGTCCGCACCCCCGCGGCCGCACCCCCTCCCTGACCACACACACACGCACGCACGCTCGGCGGTCCCGGGCGCCCCGACCTGCGGGAGGGCCGGCGACGCCGGGGAGCGGGAGCCGGCCGGGCGCCCCCCGGGGCGGGCGTTCGCGGGGGGCGGCGCCCGAGGGGCGGGGGGCGCCCCGCTCTGCCCTCTCGCGCTCGGCCGCGGCGCGGTGTGTGCCCCTTTAAGAAGGAGCCGTTCGTGCGCTGACGGTTGGGATTTGAAGTTCTTCCTCCCTCTTTGGAAGTCGGGACGGAGGGGGGGGCGTTGCCATGGCGACGGTACCCTGCCCTCCAGCCGCGCCCCCTCCCTTCCCTGCTCGCCTCGCGGACTCCCTGAGGCTCAGGTGTCTCCTCCCCGCCCCGCGCCCCGTCTGGGGCTCCCCCCCCTTGCATCGCCACCTTCCAGCCTCGGTGCCCGGGGTCCGAGCCCTGCGCCGAACGCGCACCTCCGCACCTCGCGCACCTCGCCCGCCGCATCCCGCATCCCGCATCCCGCATCCCGCATCCCGCATCCCGCATCCCGCATCCCGCATCCCTTTCTCGCCTGCCCAGTCGCCTTGTCCCTCTCGGCGGGCGGGCGGCAAACTTCGTGGCTCCCGGGACTATCACTCTGCGGGCAGCCCCGGTCGCCGGGAAGTGGGGTGCAGGGGACACCCCTCCCGGCCGCTGTCGCCTTCCCTGGGGGGTTTCTGTGGGTGCTTGTGTGTGTGTGTGTGTGTGTGTGTGTGTGTGTGTGTGTGTGTACGTGTGCGCGCGCGGGGAGCGCCGCGCGGGAGCAGAGCGCTGCTCGGGCAGCAGGTGGGTTCGGAGGGAGCCCCAGGGGTCTGGGGGGTGCGGGTGTGGCGGGGAGGGTGGCCGCGGCGCCTTGCTTGGGTTCGGCTTGGGGACTCGGGGAGGCTCCTCGGCACCACGAGAAGGCGACTCTCGCAGCGCCCCGTTTCCAGCGGTCCCTGCGCCCCCTCGCGCCCCTTTCGTCCCTTGCCCCTCGGGTGGGCGGCTCGCTGCGTCCCCAAGATCTTGTTTCCTGCTGCGGGCACTTTGGCTCCCGGTGGCAGAATGGAGCGCGACTTGCGCTTCGGAAGGGGCCGTGCAGGATCCCCGGGCTGTCGGGGAGCGCGTCAGATGCGGGGACCGCTCTGATTGGGGACCCTTCCGTGTGTTGGACCGTGTGTTGGATCCACTGACTCTTCATCCTTAGACAACGGGTTGGGTTTTTTCACGGTGGTTTGGGGGATGGGGGGGGGCATGTCTTAAAGGGAAGAATGAGACAGTTTTAGTCGAGGATTATCATTTTAGTTCTTAAAAAAATGTAAAATCGCACGTACTTTTTATATTATGAAAGTTGGGGTGAAAAAATCGGGACAAAGGGGACCATTGGCGAAGGATAGATTTGGACGTTTCCTGGTGAGTTGAATGCAGTACACACGTGTTTTTCAGTGATGCACACCTTCTGTGTTATAAGCTTGCTCGAAAGATCTATTGAATTAAAAATTATTAGCGAAATGTTGTGGTGCTTCTTGAATAGAAGACGGTTCCATTTCGTGATTGCTTATGTGTAAAGATTTCTCACTGACAGCCTTGTAACAACACTCGCCCATCCTATTATTGTTTTTCAGGTCTTGGTCAGTTTTTGTATTTTTAGAACAGTTTAGTGTTTTCTGCCCATTTTCTTGCTTATTTAGATACTTTAAATATATAAAAGATCTTTAAGTATCAAACGTAGCTTTTGAAAAATAGTCAGTTTTAAGGACAATTAGATTTTATAGAAAGGAGAATCTGAGTATCTTTGGTTTACCAATGCAAGTCATTGAAAATTGGGTTAATATTAAATATCTTATAGACGGTTTGTGTATCATGTTTTTATGTACTACGTAATTGTACTATATTTGAAAGGAATTTTTCCCCCCTTGGGATCTAATTATATTCGTGAAATTTTTTCCTAGAGTACTCAGTCCTCCTAGTCAGGAGACCTCCTGTGTCATACTATCATACTTGGATTTTGTTGTTATTTTAAAATGGAACTTTTATTTTTTTATTTATCTATTTTTAATTTTATTTTATTTTGGGGCCACACCCAGTGCTGCTCAGGGCTTACTCTTGGCTCTGTGCTGGAGGATGACTCCTGGCAGAACTCAGGGACCACAAGTGGTGCCAGACACGGAAGCCAGGCTGACTGTGTGCAAGATCACCACCTTACGGACTGTGCTGTTTCTTCAGCCCGGCAGTACAACTCTTTCCAAATGGAATGTGCACCTGTTGATTTTTGGGTTTTGGTATCTTACATGAAAAGCACTCATTCCTAGTGTGAATTGAGATTAGTAATTTTAGTTACTTGTGCTGGTGTTAGTTTTGTTACATTAAATACTTTGTAAACATAGTTACAAGTAACCATATTCTTTTCCTAAGTTCTACTACTTCATGGCTGCAAATGGGTACATATTTCTGCATCTTTAAGAGTTAGTGCTTTAGTGCTTAAAATAACTTTTAACCCTCTTGATGTCGGTAAGAAAATGAACCAAAAGTCTTATTTTTAAGTGATATGGAAATTGTAGGTAGCATCTTAAGAGTTGTAGAGCAAATTAGTGTTGAGATACCAGTGAGATTTTCAATATCAGTTTTTAGTCTGTCATTCATTATTCATTTAATAACAACTCATGCTTAACTATTCTAATTTCACAGAGAAACGTTTTAAGTAGTTTAGTTACCAGTGATGTCTCGATACAGAAAACATTTTCCGTATTTGTGGAACACATCTCATTAAATTAGATTTGTAACAACTCTGGTTATTTGTGTATTTTTTTAAAAAATGTCTTTTTTTTCTTAATATAGTTAATAGCTCTTTTTAGAGCATAGTGCATTTTATAATTAAGTTTTCTATAATCATTCTATACAATGTTGTAATGTTGAATCTGCTTACCTAACAGATGATCAGGTGCTGATCGGTTTTGGTGAATAATACCCTAAAACTCATATTCAGTGATGATCTGGATCTTGAGTATATGGTATAATTAATTAGTATCTGATAACTTAAAGCCAGGACAAAAGAAGAATATTAATGTATACTGAAACTTTATGAAGATTGTATCAAGATATGTGATCTGGAAGTAGGCCAAGTTTTTGTTTTTGTTTTCAGAAGGGGACACAACAACTGGAGGTATCAGGTCTCATAGTTCCTTGCTTGTCCTGGTTTAATGTCAGTGTGCATGCGTGTGTGTGTGTGTGTGTGTGTGCGCGCGTGCGCACTCATGCTCATGAATGTGTCTTAACAGGGGAATCTTAAACCACTTGAGGGTAATTTGGAGACGGTGCTTATGTGTATAAAACAAAGAATACTGTCATGGCTTATAAAACCCAACTATTGTTTAGTTAACTACTGAAATAGCTCTTGTTTAACCACTGTTAAATTTCCTGAATTTAATCACAGTACAGCCAGGCTACTGTATCATAGTTCAGACTAGGAGATTTAACATTGATATAAGATTATATTCATGATCCATACCCAAATTGTATCTATTCATCTGTTACCTCCTTACACCTTCCAACCAGTCTGGAGTCATGCATTGCACTTCCTTATGTCTTTAGTCCCTTTTTATTCTAGAACTCTTCCTCAGCCTTTCTTGTATTTCTTGACCTTGACATTTCTTTAGAAGTACAGGGCAGTTATTTTGTAGAATATCCCTCAGCTTGAATTTGTTGCTTTCTCATGATTAGATTAGTTATACAGTTTTGACAAGGATACCTCAGAAGAGATGTCCTGTCCTCACTTCATCATATCTTGAAGTTTTGTGATGTTGGGTTGTCTTAATGTTGGTGATGTTAGCTTTGAAAAAGAAGTTGAGGTGTTTGATAGTCTCCATATTTCTTTGTGAAAATTAATATTTATCCTTTTGTGATATGAAATTTGTGAGAATTATTTGGGGAACAGGATATCTACATTAAAAATTCACCTACAACTTTTAACTTACGTTTATGATTTTCTACATTCATTATTAAAAATCAGTATTTTTATCGTGAGTAATAGCTACCATCTTCATGATTGAGCTATTTTTTTTATTAGTATGTACTTATGGATTCTCTATTCACGGGTTAAATCTATTTTTGTGCCAGTTTCTGGCCAATGAGAGCCACATCAAGTTGGTTCTCTCTCTTTTTTTTTTTTTGACAAATATACCTCTCCTGAATCCTTCCTGCCCATTGTCTTTTTTTTTTTGAACTCTTTCTTCCTGCCAAGAACAATATTATAGTTTCATGTTGTTCTCTACCTGCCCTAGCTCTGGCATTATTCATTTCTCCAAGGACCCTGTCCGTTTTTTAAAAGTGGAGACTAGCAAAATTTGTGTATTCTGTTTTAGGACTGCTTTTTAATAAAGCAAAATTCAACTACTCTGTTTCAAGACTGCTTTTTAAAATCCTATTATTTTGTTATAGAAGCTAATAATCAGTGTAACTTATTTGCTAAAATTAAAATTTGTAACTTATTTGCTAAAATTAAAATTGCAACAGCTATATAAATTTGATTAAAATCTCTGTATACATCACTTTTTTCTGTATACTAGGGCGTTTGCCTTGCACGCAGCCGACCTGGCTGATCCGAGTTCGATTCCTCCACTCCTCTCAGAGTATCTCGCCTGCACGGCAAAGCCTGGCAAGCTCCCCATGACATATTCGATATGCCAAACATGGTAACAACAAGTCTCACAATGGAGACGTTGCTGGGCCCACTAGGCCCACTGGGTGGTAAACAACAGGAGGACAGTAACAGTGACAGTGACTAGTATGTCTAAACCCCTAGACTTGGGCTGGAGCGATAGCACAACGGGTAGGGCGTTTGCCTTGCCGACCTGGCCAACCCGAGTTCAATTCCTCCAGCCCTCTCGGAGAGCACGGCAAAGCCTGGCGAGCTACCTGTGATGTATTCCATATGTCAAACACACTAACAATAAAGTCTCACAATGGGGACGTTACTGGGCCTGCTCAAGCAAATTGATGAACAATGGGAGGACAGTGACAGTGACAGTATGTCTAGTAGAATTATATATGGAGTTAGTGTGTAATTAAAAAATGCATATAATCCTACTTTTAAAAATACTTTTAACTCAGTGTATCTTAATTTTTTAAACATGGTATACTACATACAAGTTAGTTTATTTTAAATATTTCTCCTAAATCTGGCACTTTATATATGCACTACATTTCAGTGTGTCTTAGCTACGTTTCGTGTGTCTAAACGGCTGCATGTGACAGATTGCACCTTTGAACAGTTAAGTGTCCAGCGAAGCCTTGATTACTCAATTGCTACTTAATTCAGATCTGTTCATAGTAACCTCATCTACAGTTTGATCATTCCCAGATCATTTATTTAGGTAACATGTCATGAATAAGAGTATGGACTCTGGAGCTAAGTCACCTACCTTTGAATCCCAGTGTTTCAGCTTAAGAGTGTGAGCACAAATATTAGGAAGTTTGTGAATTGTTTTGCTATATGTTACTGTCACATAGAAAACATGCCGAAAACATTAGCTACTATTACTGTTTACACAAGTTCCTAGCACCTTTGAGCTTTATAACTTTACAAATAGATCCTTTTTGGTGGAAATATTGAAGGAACAATAAAAACATTTTGAAGTATATAAGAGGAGAAACTAGTAAAGCCACAAATAATCTGTTTTCTAAAGCCTTAGAATACAGTTTTAGAATCATAGTATATGGCTTAGTATAATCCTATTTTTATATGAGGAGATCAAAAGATATTTGTTGCATTCCTGTATTCATAGGAATCTTTTGGCTCTGTAGTAACTGTATACAAGAAATTAGTTTAAATTTTAATGAAAAATGTTGTCTTGCAGCCAGAACGATAGTACAGCAGGTAGGGTGTTTACCTTGCACACTGCCAACCTGAGTTAGCATCCCATATGGTATGAGCACTGCCAGGAGTAATTCCTGAGTGCAGAGCCCCTGAGTATCTCCTGGTGTGAGCCAAAAAAAAAAAAAAAAAAAAAAACCACTTCTAAGATCATCTTGAAGCCATCCTTTGAAGCCTATGCACTGTTTTGAAGCTTTGCATCCTGCAAGTGCCATGTACTTTCTTCCGAACTTCTTGCTCCGTTTATAATGAGCAGAGTCAGTCCAAGAGGTTATTCTCTACCTTTAGTTTTCTTCTTTTCCCTGTTACCTTTCAGCCAGGGCTGGGGAGACAGAAAATGCACACCTAGTGGTACTAAGGGGCCATCCCAGGCTCTGTGCTCAGGAATGACCCCTGGTGGTGCCTCGGGGACCTTATTCTTTTTTTCTTTTTCTTTCTTTTTTTTTTTTTTTTTTTGAGACACAGTTACAGACTTACAAACTTACAGGCTTCAGTCATAAAATGATTGAGTACCCATCCCTCCACCAGTGCCCGCTCTCCACCACCAATGTTCCCAGTATCCCTCCCGTCACTATTCTTACCTGATTCAAGCCAAGATCAGAAACTCAAAGGCAGCACATATGTAAGGCTAGTAAATAAGTGTCTTCTTCCTGTAATCTCTCTACAGTTTTAGCTTCTGAAGATGTTTTGGGAACATTTAAAGGTGGGATAACCCAGACAATAAAATTCTAGCTCATTAACTTGACACTTCTTTCTGGCTATTTCTTGCTATTTATCTTTTCATTGCTCCAGCCCATAGGGCTGGAGTGATAGCACAGCAGTAGGACGTTTGCCTTGCACGCAGCCAGCCCGGCTGAGCCAGGTTCAATTCCTGCGCCCCTCGGAGAGCCCAGCAAGCTACTGAGAGTATCTCGCCCGCACAGTGTGACGTATTCAATATGCCAAACACAGTAACAACAAGTCTCAAAATGGAGCCGCTACTGGGCCCTCTTTTTTGTGCTTGCCAAGGGTGAAGGCTTTGGGGATTGTTGAGAAGATGGGGACAATGATGGAGGGAAGGTCACTCTAGTGGTGGCATTGGTGTTGGAACATTGCCTGTAATAACTGCTATGAACAGCTTTGTAAACCACAGTTTTAAATAAATAAAAAAAGAAGAAAAAGAAATCCAGAGAACTGATGTAGAATGTTCTTGGCTATATAGCTTTTATCAAATTTCAGATTTTTAAATCTCTTTTGTAGCTATCTATTATTTTTTTCTTCAGCTAGGACAACAAAAGGGTAGTTTATTGTACATGTGTTAAATGCAGCCACAAGTGAAGCAGAGCTAGTTCATAATGTCATCCATAAAATGTACATGAAAATGGAGTAGCTAGTATATGTACTACACTGTTGGTTAATAGTAATCTATATCCAGATTTTTCTGTAAAATACATATACTGATGACTTTTACATGCAGAATGAAAAAAAATCCGTGTACTTCTGGTTTTTCTGGATTATTTTATACTGGGAAGAGTGAAAATATATGCCCTTGGGAACCTAGCAGGATGAGAACCTACAGTCAGCTGCTCAGTATGGCTGACTGTAGTGTTTCCCAGCCTTTTTCTGACTATCAGCCTTTGAACTTGCTTCACTCTGGCCCCCTCCTCTCTAGAGTCTCATACCATCACATCCCCCTTTATATAATTTTCACCTGTGGTCCCCTTGAAATATCCTGGGGCTCATGAGGACCGTATGGCTCCCAGTTGCCAATCACTGGACAGAGGCTGGTCTGAGCATATTGGAACCTTCTTAGTACAGTGTGTCTTTTCACATTTGTGCTGCCTTTTGGCTGACTATCTGGACTGTGCAGTGATGAAGTTGCAGTTAGACATCCCCCATGTTTTCCTGACCCGCTTGACTTTCAGACTTGGGCTTCAGTTCTTCATTCCAGTGTAGTCATGACAGCAGACACAAAGGCTTGCAGATACTGGATATGCAATTATTATTCCTTATTAGTCATTCCAGTCTTTCAGCTGCAATATCCAACTTTGGGGGGCATGTGTAGTTCTTTTTCTCTTTTCATAATACTTCTTTTTAGTATGTTATGGCCAGTGTTCATGGGTTAGGAAAGGGTTTCTCAACAAAGAGCCATATGGCCCCTATGGGCTGCTAGGATATTCGTAGGGGCCACTTGTGAAATTCTGGTGAAACTGTGTGAAGTTGGGATCTTGGCAGGAGATAAGCAGCCAACTGATAGCACTGGGGGTGGGGGTGGGGGAGGAGGCATGGACAGAAGGAAAGAAGGTCAGAGAGGCCGTGATTGGAAAAAAACCTTGAGAAACACTGACTTAGAGCCCCAAGTTCATCTGTGTGACTGTTTGACTTTATTAAGGCCTGAGCCGATAATGACTGTCACTGTCACTGTCCTCCCATTGTTCATGGATTTGCTCGAGCGGGCCCAGTAACGTCTCCATTGTGAGACTTGTTACTATGTTTGGCGTATGGAATACATCACAGGGAGCTTGCCAGGCTTTGCCGTTGGGCAAGATACTCTAGGTAGCTTGCTGGGCTCTCCCAGAGGGGCAGCAAGCAACCAAGTAGTTCTTGCAAATGTTGTATTTACCACGGAATGTGAAAAGACTAGGCCTACCTACTAAAACCTATCTTTTTCAGATCTGTTACCAAGTATGATTCCCTTTTTATAGTATCTCATAGGCTGTTTTTCTAATGAGACAAGCAATGAAGATTCAAGATCATAATTTGGATTATACAGCAGTATTTACATTGCTGGTTTTAGTCCAATTTATAACTCACATTAAATCAAATGCGATCAAATGTAAACCATTTCATTGTTTACAAAGCAGTATTGTCTTCCATTTGCCCTTTTTCATCAACAAAGACTCTTAATCATATTTAGTCAGCCTCCCAGAATATTTTTCTTTATATAACCCAACCATTTCATTTGCTTTTACTTCTGTACACATTATTTCAAATTTTTGAATATCCCTTTAGTCACTTCTGTTTTGCATCCTCAATGATGTTTCAAATTCAGTCGCGATTAAGAAAAAAACCTTGAGATTTCCAAAATAATTTATTGAGGGCTAGAGCAATAGGACAGAGGGTAGGACGCTTTCCTTGTATGCCGCCAGCCCAGATTCCATCAGGGGTATCCTGTGTGGTCCCTCAAGCCGCCAGACTAAACCCTGAGCATCGTCAGATAGAGCCAAAAAATGAAACAAACAAAAAGAATTTATTGAAAAACAAGTTGGAAACTCTTCTAATTGCCCAGTTCTTTTTTTATTTTTGAGTCAGCTCTAACAGTGCTTGGTGCCCCCTCTTTTTCACTTTTTAACATATGGAAATCTAGTCTATCTCTCCTCATATTCACTTTGTTGTTGTTGTTGTGTAAAAGGTACTATATCTAATATGTAGTAATGGTTTAGGAGCTTAAGATATATATCAGGAAATTGTTGGTTTAAATTCATGAAAATGGGTAAGGAAAGGTATAACAATAGAGTAGTAAAGTATTTAGTACCACACATTAAGAAATTTTAATTTTCTTTAGGAGAGGGAAGTAGAGCCACGGAACTTTTGCCATGAAAGGTAAGACCTTTGACTAAAATAGGAAAAACAGGAAAAAGTAGTATAACAGAATCTGTGGAGAAATGAATTAACAGTTAGGAAGGATTTTTGCTTGTTGAAGAGTTGCCGAGTACAATGGGACAGGGAAGAGAGACAGTGCTTTGACCTTAGTCTCAGTGGCCTTGACATTTTAGCAAGTGGTGGGGGAAGAATCCACATTGTAAATAGGTTAGAAAGTAATTCCATACAGTAGTAGTAAGTGGAAATAATATTTGTAGTCCAGTTCTCATTTGAGAAGTGCTTTTAAGGAAGAACAGATGAATGTAACAGTATTTGAAAGTACATAGGATTGAAGGATGATTGTTTTTCAGATGGATTTGCCATGAACAATGCTGTGAGATAGGGAATACATTCTTGGATCTGTAATAGCTACAATTACTTGATGTGTTAAGTTGTGACAATAGCAGCAAATGAAATAAATAAGAAGGATTTGGTTTGAATCACCGTGGACAGTGAGCTGTGAGCTATTATTTTCCAACAAAAAGTATTTTCCTAATAAGTTAATCACTAAGATAATGTCGTGTGTTATAGTTGTTTATGCATTTTTACATGCTTTTTCTCCAATTTAGTATTGTCAGTCATCAGTATCTTTAGTCCTTTTGGGTGCTAGTTGATTGGGATGTAATTGGATATTTCTGCCAGTTTCTCAACTAGAAATTTAAGAATCAGGGATCAGAACATTAGCTTTTTAGGTGGTAAACTTGTGTTGAAGAACTTGGCTTGAAATGGAGACAAATACTGGACGTCAGATTTCCTTATCCACTAACTTTCTGAATTGAACTTACCAACTAAGATGGTTGAGCAACAGTGAGTTTAGCGAGTGATTTGTTTATTGGTGGATGACCATATAGGCAGAGTGAGGAGGAGGCTTGGCCACGCATGGAAAATGACCTTTAAAACATTAGTCCATCCAGCTAGGAATAACTAACAAGATGCTTTCAGTATTAGTCATACCTCTTTCCTTTGGGAGAATCGAATAAAGGTAGAAAGAAAGACAAAAATCCTTTTCCAAATTATTTCTCTTCAGTGTGAATGTGTAGGGGAGGCAGTATGTGCTAGGAGTAGGGCTTCAACTTTGCTTTTAAAGGATCTCACTATTACAGGATGTTAAGGATTGGTGTAATATAATGAAAAGAGGAGGAAGCAATTAGTTTTGATTTGAAGGATTCGAAATGACTAGAACCTAACAGGTGAGAGCTGGGGCTGGCAAACAGGATAGTAAATGTTTTAGATTTTACTGGATTGTTGTAGCTAGTCAGGTCTGCAGTTGTAATGCTAAAGCAATATGTTAATGAGATAGCCATGTTCCAATGAAAGCATGTACTTACAAGAAGAGACAGACTTGGTCAACAGGAGTACTAAGTTAAATGACCCAACATGTGATGATAGTTGGGGGCAGTAAACAGAAGGCATAGTAAAGCAAATGTATAGGAGTTGAAATGATAATCATTCTGAAAAAAATATTCATCACTCTTGTATCATTGGGCTGGAGCAATAGCACAGCGGGTAGGGCGTTCGCCTTACAAGCGACCAACATGGCCGACCCGAGTTCGATTCCTCCGCCCCTCTCGGCGAGCCCCGAAAGCTACCGAGAGTATCTCGCCCGCATGGCAGAGCCTGGCAAGCTCCCCGTGACGTATTCGATATGCCAGACACAGTAACAACAAAGTCTCCAATGGAGACGTTACTGGGCCCGCTCGAGCAAATCGACGATCAACGGGAGGGCCTTTACCTTTACCTTTACCTGTATCATTGGGAATTTAAGAAATATTTCAAATCATGGACCAGAAGTATAAGTTAGGACCTCTGTAAAGAGGAAGTTGCAAGTCTTTTAAGTTTTGTGTCTGTGTCTGTGTGTGTTGTGTGTGCGTGTGTATTTGATGGATATTAGACATGACCAGATAAGTCTGCTTATGTTGTTGGAGGACTTTTGTTGTTGTTTTTAATAATAATTTTAAGCTCAAATTGAAGTAGCACTGTAGCACTGTCCTCCCGTTGTTCATTGATTTTCTTGAGCGGAAACCAGTAACGTCTCCATTGTGAGATTTGTTGTTACTGTGTTTGGCATATCAAATACGTCGCAGGTAGCTTGCCAGGCTTTGCCGTGTGGGTGGAATACTCTCGGCAGCTTGCTGGGCTCCCCGAGAAGGGTGGAGGAATCGAACCCAGGTCTGCCGCGTGCAAGGCAAATGCCCTACCCGCTATGCTGTCGCTCCGGCCCCTCAAATTGAAATAGATCTTTTAAATCAAATTTGGAAAAATGAGTAGTCTTCACTCTAATATATTAAGATGTTGGAATGATAAAGTATTTTTGGAGTTAATCCTGTATTCCTGAACACCTTCAAAATTAAAACAAGAAGGAATATAGAAACCAAATAGTACTTCTGCATCTGATGGAAGAGAGATGAGAGGATTATGGTGGACCAGGTCATCTGACATAGACCAGTTTAATTTATCTGCTCGTTTCTAGGTATTGGGAAAGTAGGGCAGAATCCGAGCTCTCTTACAAGGTATATTCTCCTGATCGCTCACTTCTAAGGGAGAAGAAACAGAATTGAGCTCTGGCCAGTTTCGCTTTCTAGAGTCACAAGTTATACCAGTTGCTTTGCTTTCCTAGTACAGAGAGAGGCTCAGATTGTCCTTATGAAACATTCTCATAGAAAACCAGAAGCAAGGAAATGGCATCATTCCAAAATCAAGACTCATTTTTGCAGTTTCTGAGGATAAGTATAGAACCGTTACTATTCTGAAAGCGCAGGGTCTGTGCAAAGCAAATGACTTACCCGTTCCTCTACTGTCTCTCTGGCCCCTTTGAAACATTTCTTAAACTTTTCAAAAAGGAGTTGCTGATTTTTCTTTTTTTTCAAATGAGCTAAATTTTTTGTAGACCTCTGTATATACTTAAATGATGTTTGGCTGGAAAAGAAAGTCACGACTTCTTTCTTTATTAATTTTCAAGTGCTTTTTTTAAATTTCAAGAAATTAATATGAGAACAGCAGTAGTTCTTGAAATGAAAAAAGTAGATACTTAGACAAGTTGACTATCCTTTCAATTGCCTCTGGTTATAGGTGCAGTTTAGTCTTTAAAATATTGCTCATTCCGAAAAGGAACCCTCCTTCACTGCTGGTGGGAATGCCGGCTGGTCCAAACCCTTTTGGAAAACAGTATGGACGACTCTCAAAAAATTAGAATTTGATCTCCCATTTGACCCAGCTATAGCACTCCTGGGAATATATTCCAGAGAGGCAAAAAGGTATAGTCGAAGTGACATCTGCAATTGTTTGTTCATCGCAGCACTCTTTACAATAGCCAGAAACTGGAAAAAACCTGAGTGCCCGAGAACAGATGACTGGTTAAAGAAACTCTGGTATATTTACACAATGGAGTACTATGTAGCTGTTAGAAAAGACGAAGTCACGAAATTTACATGCAAGTGGTACTACATGGAAAGTATCATGTTAAGCGAAATGAGTCAGAAAGAGCGGGATAGACACAGAAAGATTGCATTCATCTGGAGAACATAAAGCAACAAAACGGGAGACTAACACCCAGGAATGGCTGAGATTAGTACCAGGAATTTTGCTCCATGACTTGAAGGCCAGCCACTCGTGCTTGGTGAAAAGGAAGCTCAGCTAGAGAAGAGAGCACCAAATAAAGGGTGTTGTGAGGACCCTCCCAGGGTGGGAGAAGCATGCTAAAAGTAGTCTATAGACCAAACATGATTGCCACTCAATGCCTCTCTTGCAAAACATAGTACCCAAAAGAAGAGAGAGAGAACAAGGGGGAATGCCCTGCCACAGAGGCAGGGTGGGACTTGGGGGGGGGGAATAGGGGGGTGGGAGGGATACTGGGACCCGTGGTGGTGGAGGATGGGCACTGGTGGAGGGATGGGTACTTAATCATTGTATAACTGAAACCGAAGCACAAAAATTTATAAGCCTATAACTGTACCTCATGGTGTTTCACTAATAAAAAAAATATCGCTCATTCCCCCTTGTTTCCTTCTCCTTCCCCTTTTGAACAGTCCAGTACCAACTTGGTCCATAGGTGGGAACAAACCAGGGTAAGTGTCCAGGCCGGATGGAGTTTGAGGGAAGGGGCACTGTGTGCTGTGGGAGGAGGGACTGCAGGGCCTGGGGAGGGAAGGAGGCTCTTGTGAGTCATGGAGTTACAGGGACCGAGAAACGCAGCAGGCAGGGTGCAAGGTGTCAGGAGCGCTAGCAGTCAGTATGGTATCTGAGAGTTTGGAGGGTTGCCTGAGCCGGGGAGAGGGAGCAGCTGGTCTCACTAAAAAAATTCAAGTCTGAACAGCAAAGAGGAGAAGAGTATCTGCTCACAGGTGGAGGGAAGGGCTGCCATGAAAGAGAGGGTATCTTGGTGTAGGTGTGCTGAAGTGCCTATGGGGTGAGGTTGGGATTCAAGTGGAGGCATCCTCCTGTAAAATGTGTGAGCCAAGGGTGAGAGGAGGGGCGGGACCAACGTGTCAGATCAGCCTGAGGAGGGTGTAGAGGATATTCTTGAAGATCTTTGGAGGAGAGGTGCTCCAAAAAGGAACCCGAACAAGGTTCAGTGGTTCTACAGTTGGAAGAGTATTAGGGCTATTGGGACAGAGAGGGGTAAAGGAAGGAGATTATTGAGAAAGGAAGGTACTGCTATGGAAGAAGCTCCATAGATGTCCAGTCAGTACATTACAGGTAATAGGAGCCAGGCCCCTCACTATTTGAGAAGTAAGTTACAATACGAAAGTGAGAAAACTGAAATGCTTTCTGTGGTAGTGGATTGGAAATGAGAAATTCCATAAGCACATGGTTGTCCTCTGTAGCCGGCTCAGAATAATGTGTATGTGTTTGTATGCCTTATACCTTCTTATGCCTAGGAAGGATGAGCTAGGATAGCAATGACCCAATAACAATGAGCATCAAGTATTGTAAAGTTTAATGTTTGTTTGTTTGTTTTTAAGTGGAGTGCTCTTGTAGGAAATACTGAAGGATACCCAAGGATAATGGAGCATTATTTAGACCATTTATTTGTAATTTTTAGAAAAAAAATAAACATTTTTGCCATACTTTTTTTAGATAAGTTTGTTTAAAAATACTTAAAAGCAATGCTTTTATTTTATATGCCCTTGAATTTATCACTTTAGCCCTTAAAGCCTCATAGTAGTATAGAAACATTATAGGTTTGGGGGCCATGGTGATAGTACAATTGATAAGGCACTTGTCTCGCATGCAGCCAAACCTGGTTTGATCCCCAGTACCACGTATGGTCCCCTCAAGCTTACCAGGTATGATCCCTGAGCAGAGAGTCAGGAGTAAACCAGAGCATTTCTGAGTATAGCCCAAAATCCAAGTATCTTTCTTTTCTAGTTGGAAATGAGGGATGATGAGAGCAAGGAGTAAGGGAAGATGTTTTTTTCTAAGATAGATTGTCCATATTGAGTTTCTGTTTGGATTTAAAAGTCGATTCTACGTAAAGTCCAAGAATGGTGAAATCACATTTGCATCTCTTCTCCCCAACAAAGACACATAGCCACATAGAATACAGTGATTGATCAAATCAGTTTTAATTTCCTTTTTTTAAAATTTCCTTTGAAACTGCTCCTCTCAATCCATTTAGAGTATATGAAAGTTCTGGAAAAGTTTATATTATTACAAGTTTTTAACACAGCAGTTTTATGACATTGTGCTGTTCGTTATCTTCTTATCCCTGCCAGTGCCTTGATACTTCTATTTTGGCATTGGAATACCTTTAAAAGGAGTAGAATTTTTCTGTCAGTACACATTAATGTTTTTTTATTAAAAATTTTTTTAATAGTGAGACATCATGAGGTACAGTTGCAGACTTACACATTTTTGTGCTTGGGTTTCAATTATACAATGATCAAATACCCATCCCTCCACCGGTGCCCATTTCCCACCACCACGGATCCCAGTATCCCTCCCACCCCCCACCCCCCCATCCCACCCTGCCTCTGTGGCAGGGCATTCCCCTCTGTTCTCTCTCTCCTTTTGGGTGTTGTGGTTTGCAAAAGAAACATTGCGTGGCAATCATGTTTGGTCTATAGTCTACTTTCAGCATGCTTCTCCCTCCTGGGAGGATCCTCCCAACACCTTCATTTGGTGTTCCCCTCTTTATCTGAGCTCCCTTTTCCCCTAGCATGTGTGGTTGGCCTCCAAGTCATGGAGTAAAATTCCTAGTGCTAATCTTGGCCTTTCTTGGGTGTTAGTTTCCTATTTTGTTATTTTATGTTCCACCGATGAATGCAATCTTTCTATGTCTATCCCTTTCTTTCTGAGTCATTTCGCTTAACATGATACTTTCCATGTAGTACCACTTAGTACACATTAATTTAACTAAGTTATCTTCACTCTTCTCTTCAGTCTGATTCTTTCACCTGTGGTCACAGTTTTTACTGATCTTCCATTCACGAGGTTCATTCTGAATCTGTCTGTTTTGTATTTAAAATAATAATAATAATAATAGGATTTTCAGCATTGGAGATTTGTCGTTTGCTACTATTCTCTTGTGCCTCTTTAAAAATTATTTTTTCAGGCAGTACTTATGGGCCAGCCATTGTGCAAGGGAACTTGGGTATGTCGATTATCTTTAAAGGATTCAGTCTTATTGGGAAAACAAGCCTCCTCTATTGAGCATGATTAATGATGTAATAGAAGCAAGTACATTATTAAAGTTGTGGTATAGGTTAAGTAACTCATAAATAGGAATCATCAAAGGGCTTTAGGCATAGTAGTGATAGTTTAATTTGTGGCTTTATTAGTTTACTCTGCCAATAGAGTAATAGAAAATAGTATAGGCAGATCAGTCATGGATGTGAGCATAACCCAGCCAGAAAAATTTAAGAGTCTGAAATATAGGAGGAGTAGTAAAAATAGAAGAGAGAGGAGAAAATTTAAAAGATGTCAGGTATTATTGTTAAAGATTTTAGTCATCAGCTTTGGGAGTATAGAAAAGAGAGGAAGAATCAAGAAAGATACTTCCAGGTTTCTGTTCAGAAGGTCTAGTTGGGTTGAAGAACCATTACCGTAGTTGGGATACATAGAACATATTTGAGTATCTGGGGAGTCGAGTCAGTATTAGGGTCTGCAAGTTGCTTTAAAGCCAGTTACAGAGTGTGTTATTGAGACCTCCAAAGATACTGATCATAAAATGAAATTACCTTTACTCATATTAATTCTAAGTTTCAATGGTTCAAGGCTCATCTGCAAGAATGATGTGGCATAAAGATGCATTCTTACATTCTCAACATATGAAGGTACACAACACATGTGAACTTTGATTATAACTTGTATATGTATTTTGTTTCTTTGTTTCACCCTGGTAAAATATTAACCTTACTACCAGTTAAATTTAGCATAGATAGGCTGAGAACTTTTAAGTTACTATTTTTGTTATTTTATATATGAATACTTCTATAATAAGTGTACACAATTTGGATTGACTGCCTCAAGTCAGTTTCACTGTGTTGAAATAGGGAGAATGAAAAAAGCATGATTTGCTGTAGTTATACACCCCCATAGCTTTGACATATAATGATTTTATCTTTAAAACTTAAAAATGCTTCTTGACACCTTCATTTTCTCTGTTTCCTTTAAGTTGTTCATCTGTCTCAATATTTGATTTACTTGATCTCTCTCTACTTTGTGTTTTTCAGGTATACTAATTATAACATGTTGAAATTAAACTCGTGATTTTTCTTTACCAATCACCAAATCTATCCCTGGTATTCATTCTTGGTATTCCCACTTCCACAGCTGAAGACCTAGAAGTTATTTTGCGCTTCTTCTTCTTCTCTTCTTCTAGACCCTCTCCACCAATTATTATTCTTTATGCTTCCAAATATATCTTGATTTTTTTTCCTCCAGTCTAAGTCATTCTTAGTACTTTGTCGCCTCCTACTTGTACAGAGTTTCATTAATTGTTCTCCCTTTCCTTTTTTTGGTTTATTTCTATGGCACATTAATATCTCATGCAGTGTTTTCTCTGAACCCAACAATGACTTCCTTTTAATAAGAAACAAATAAGATTTGCTCAGTTTTATTTTGTAGGTACTTTAGCGGGTAGGGCGTTTGCCTTGCATGCAGCCAACCTGGCGAACCTGGGTTTGATTCCTCCGCCCCTCTCAGAGAACCCAGCAAGCTACTGAGAGTATCTCGCCCGCACAGCAAAGCCTGGCTAGCTACCCTTGAAGTATTCAATATGCCAAACACTGGAACAACAAGTCTCACAATGGAGACGTTACTGGGCCCGTTCGAGCAAGTTGATGAACAATGGGAGGACAGTGCTATCGTGGTATAGTGCACTGCCAGGTGTGACCCCCTATTATTGTTAATTGGTTTTTGGGTCACTGCATGCACCTTTTGAGTTTTCTGCCTGGCACAGTGGTAGGGCGTTTGCCTTGCACGCAGCCAACATGGCCGACCCGAGTTCGATTCCTCCGCCCCTCTCGGAGAGCCCGGCAAGCTACCGAGAGTATCTCACCCGCACGGCAGAGCCTGGCAAGCTACACGTGACGTATTCGATATGCCAAACACAGTAACAACAAGTCTCACGATGGAGACGTTACTGGGCCCGCTCGAGCAATTCGATGAACAACGGGAGGACCGTGACCGTGACTGTGATATCATCCTTTAAAGGTATGTAGTGGAAACAATCAGAGTATAAAAATAGGCTTTTGACCAAATTGAATATTTTTTTTATATTGTTCTAACAGACTTAGCCTTTATCTGATATTTGAGTAAGATTTCATTGACTTTTCTTGGCAGCTTGTTTTTAAGTTCAGATGCATGATACCTGTTCTACATTCTGGTCAAGGGGCTTACTATTACAGTTCTATTACTGATTCTATTACTGAGGGAAATGAAAATCATGTTCTAAAAATAATGTTCAAAAATTGAGTATAATTTACAAAAATCATTATGGGAAATTTCAGATACATACCAAGAGCAAAATATAATGAACTTCCCATATTACTATAACCCAGTGTTAACAACATTACAGATTTCAATCGTAATATAAAAACTTTAAGTCAGAGCAAAATATTGTATTTGATGATCATTAGAATACTGAAATCGATTTTATGTTCTAATATAAGTATATCTAGATGACACATTTTGTTGCACTAGCTGTGTATTAGTGCCAGAGTTGTGAAAAGTTTTATCATTACCTTCATGACATCTTACTTCTAGATTTCGTTCTTAATATAAATTTTTTGGTTCTGTTTTTATTATGGGCTAAAGCGATAACACAATAGTAGGGCGTTTGCCTTGCACGCAGCCGGCCCGGCCGAGCCGGGTTCAATTCCTCCGCCCCTCTCGGAGAACCCAGCAAGCTACCGAGAGTATCTTGCCCGCATGGCAAAGCCTGGCAAGCTCCCTGTGACATATTCAATATTACAAACACAGTAACAAGTCTCACAATGGAGATGTTACTGGGCCCACTCGAGCAACTCAATGAACTATGGGAGGACAGTGACAGTGACAGTTTTTATTGTACATCAAAAATAGTTACGTTCTTGACCCCACGAACTTGCTCTTTTTCTCTTCTCTCTTTCTCTCTCTCCATTTTGCCCCACCCTCAATGTATTCTGCGTTTTCAATAGTTTTGTAACCAGTAAGAAACCATTACTCCTGAGGTCTTGGATCTGACATTTTGTATTCATCAAGCAAACCAAAGAAAGTGCTGCATATTAATAGACTCATTACATATGCTAAAGAAGCTACTTCTGAATTGATAGTAATAGAGCTAATTGTGTCAAAATCCTTCGGCATTCATCTTATTTTGTTGTCATGGAAATAATTTCTTTAAAATGTTTTACAGGGAGGTAGCTAAGTGGTAGAGCATATGCCTAGCATGTTCTAGATCTAGAATTCAATCCCGAGCACCGCATAGCTCCTAGTGTAGTGCCAGATTTGACTTTGGGGATCCCTGCAAACTGGCGGGTGTGGTCCAGAGTGTCCTATCTGGAGCCTGACCTGTAAGGCCTTCTCCACGACACTGAGCACTGTCAGGAGTGATCCCTACCCTCTAGCAAAAGTATTTAAAAAAAAACTGTCTTCTCATTAATGTTATAAATTTGTCAACAATCATAACAGTTTGGTACTAATGTCGTGAGTATTTATTAAAAGTCCACACCAGACTCCCTGGCCCCGACAGGGGTGAACTCCTAAATAGCCCTGCGTATTCTTAATGGAGACTGACACCCTGGGCCTGAGTTTAAACCCCGAGGCTCCGAGGAAACCATTGAGTGTCTCTTGCTGTGAACTCTGGTTCTGCTTTTGGCCGAGCCTCTCTGAAGGGCTATGGAAGTTTGTGTCAGGGTATTTATTTGTCTGGCATTGGAGCTGTGTCTGTTAGCTAAGAACGTATGACAGGGTTAACTGAAACTGAGCTTCATTAAAAATACGGCGGAGCTAAACACCGAAAGTACACAGACAATAGAATTCTGCAGAGATAAATTTTGTGTGGTGTGGGGTGCGTGTGTGTGTGTGTGTGTGTGTGTGTGTGTGCGCGCGAAAAACCACTCCAGAGTAAGGGTGGACCAAGCGCCGTGCTTGTGTGTAGTTTGTGGTGGTTGGAAGGAGTTGGAGGTGGGTTGAGGTGGGTCAGCCGGTTCTGAGATGACCAGGAGGCCCAGCTCGGTGCTTGCAGTTTGGGTGAAGTCGCTTCTGAGTTGGGGAATGCAACTGCTGTTTTGTTGTTGTTGTTGTTGTTGTTTTAATTTTATTTATTTAATTTTTATTAGTGAGACACCATGAGGTTTACATACAAGTGGTACTACATGGAAAGTATCATGTTAAGCGAAATGAGTCAGAAAGAGAGGGATGGACATAGAAAGATTGCATTCATCTGGGGAACATAAAGTAACAAAATAGGAGACTAACTAACACTCAGCTGCTGTTTTGAGACGCCAGATTGCATTATGCAGCCACAGGTTGATTCCTCGCCCCTCTTGGAGAGCCTGGCAAGCTACCGAGAATATCTCGCCTGCACGCTAAAGCCTGGCAAGCTACCCGTGTCGTATTGGATATGCCAAAAACAGTAGCAACAAGTCTCACAATTTGTTGTGAGACGTTACTGGTACCCACTCGAGCAAAACCATGAACAATGGGAGTATAGGGCTACAGTGCTACCAACCTCAAAATAAGATCTGAATTATAATATGGTTAAAAAACAAGCCTGCATAACCTACAGCATTGGTACTACCTTAACCTTTCTGTTCTTCTACCTGAGCAGTACCATTACATAGCTGTACCTGTAGTAATAATAAATATTAGCATGGGAACAATGACCAGTATTTATTGAATACCTGTTAATTCTTACACAGATATGTGCTTTCCATGTGTTCTAGTTTTAGATCTCAAAGGACTCTTGAGCTATAGATATTGTAGTTAGCATTTTGGAGAGGAATCACCACACTGAACCCTTGAACCCTTTTTATTGAGCTTCACAATAGTATTTGTAATACAGTATGCGTTTAAAATTTTGGTTCAGTCTTTTCAAATGGTATCCTTCTATTGGATTTGGTATTCTTCACAATGCATTGATATCACTGTCTTTATCCTCTATTATAAACATTATTTCAATATTTCACTGTGTGTGTGTGTGTAATTTGTAAAGGAAATGCCATATGGTACCACATTTTCTCCTTCCTTCCTTTCTTGATATATACTTGAATATTTAAATAATTGTTGAGTGTGAATTGTTTTCAATACATTTACCCTTTCATTTCTAAACATATAACAAAGACACAAATCTAATGGATACTAAATTATTCTTTTCCTAGTTTTTCCTTTTCAGTTAGATATTCAATTATGTTAAAACAAATTAACAAGTTTTTAGAATTTTTTTAATTTGTTAGATATTTATAGTGTTTGTTTCACAGTTTTTACAATTTGTGTCATTTTTTGTAGTATAAAATATTTTTGGAAATTTTCTTTACAACTCGTGGTATTGTTAATTATTTTATTTGTGGAAAGTAATATCTTACCTCGAGGGTAGAGGTAATCTTGAGATTTGGAAAGGTGCCAAAAGACAGTCAAGATGGAAATGTTATGAAAGATAAATTGTGTCAGAAATAATTGAGTTTTGAAGGAACATGTACTTTCTCCTCTGCACCTTTGTGACTTTAGAAACTATTTCTTTTCATAAAATCGGGGTACTTCTGGTGTAGTTAGGTAGTGAGGTCATCTAGAATTTTTGTATTTGATCGCCATCCCCACAGGAGAAGAAAGAAAACAATATTAAATTAGATTTATGAATGTAGTTGCTGGATTCTGGCACACAATGGAAGTCTTTCTGATAACCTTTGAAGAGTACTTAGTACAGCTTGTGTACCAGGTCTGTATATTTGACGTGTAAACTCATGGATGTTTAATATAGTATGTTATGTTGCAACCATTGTACACCTGTAAGAAAACGGTTTAGAATAATTTAGAAAACAAAATGCTTAAGAGGTGAGCAATGTTGGTTAAGGCATATCAGATAAACAACATGTACAAAAGCTCAAATTTATAAACAGTATAATGGCCTAGTTCTTTCAGGGAAGTCCATATATACTACTTAAGCAATTTAATATGATGGTTACTCCTATATGCAGCAGAGACTCTCTGAAGAGTTTTTAAAAAATTCAGTATTTTTCTAAATCTTCTGCTCTTTCAAATGGTGAAAGTAGATTAGAATGAACCTGATGCCCATTTTAAGAACTTTAGTAATCAGAGAAAAAACTAAAAACATGAACTTTTAAGAATTTTTAAGGCAAAAAGACTAAAAAACAAACTTTTCTGCACTGCTGAGAAAAAATGTTTGATACAGGTGAATCTTTAAGGTAAACCATTTTTCATTTAGAATTAAAAAATCTTTTTTTCTGTTTGTAAACTATAGAAGGCTCCTACAAAATTTATCAGGCATTGTATATGCAAGCACCATCATTTTTTTAAAAAAATTTTAATAGTGAGACACCATGAGGTACAGCTGTAGACTTACAAATTTTTGTGCTTGGGTTCGATTATACAATGATCAAACACCCATCCCTCCACCAGTGCCCATTTCCCCACCACCACGGATCCCAGTATCCCTCCCACCCCCCAATCCTCCCATCCCACCCTGCCTCTGTGGCAGGGCATTCCCCTCTGTTCTCTCTCTCCTTTTGGGTGTTGTGGTTTGCAAAAGAGGCAATGGGTGACAATCATGTTTAGTCTATAGTCTACTTTCCGCATGCTTCTCCCATCCTGGGAGGATCCTCCCAACACCTTTATTTGCAAGCTCTATCATTTTAAGAAATAAAATATCGCAGATGAAATTAAAATTCTTCCCGAAGATTTGCATATTCCACTGCCTGGGGGAGTACATTTTTTCTCTTGCTGGTAGTTATCTATAAAGCATTCATAGTGGATATTCTCTTAAGTTATTTTCGGTATGAAAGTTGGATATCCCTTATATACTGTCTTTCACAAAAGTTGCATATTCAAGTTATATGTGTTTTGATAGTTTTTCCTACCTTTAAATAGTAATTTTAAATCTAGGTACCATGATTTACAATATTCTAAGTACCATTTCAGGAATACAATGTTGCTATATCACACTCACCACCAGAATATCATCACTCCTCTAGAACTACTTTGTCTGTTATCACAAGCCATTATTTCTTCCTTACTATGTTTCTTTATGTTCCACTTATGAGAAAGATCATTGTCCTTCTCCCATTAATTCACTTTGTTAAACATGATGCCCTCCTCTTCCATCCAAGTTGTGGCAAACTGCAGGATATCTTTTCTTATGACTGAATAATGCTACATTGTGTGTACATAACACAGTTTCTTTATCCACTCATCAGTTATATTGGGCACTTGGGTTGTTTCCATATCTTGGCTGTTTTGAGTAGTGTTGGAATGAACATAGGAGTACAAATATTTTTTGAATATACAGGGTGATTTATTATTTCCTGTAAATTTTAGTAGTATCAGCCCCTTTGTCTCTAAAAATTGCCATGGGGGTTTTAATGGGAACTACATTGAATATTTGCATAATGCTTTGAGTATGATGGTCATTGTAGTGACCTTAATTCTTCCAATGCGGTAATAGGGGTTTGATTCCATTTTCTTGTGCTGTTTCTTTCAAGCCGTGATTTGTAGTATTCGCTTTCTTTCTTTCTTTTACCTCCTGTGTTGATTTCCAGGTATTTGATTTGGCTGGGAGGGGCACAGTTGGGTCTTTTTCCCCCTCTTTGACCTCATTGTTGCATCTAGAAATTTAACAGCTTGGTCTGTGCATGGGTTTTGTATCCTACCACTTTACAGTATAGGTTTATTGTTTCTAGTTTGTTTGGTGGAGTCTTTAAGGTTCGATTTTTTATTTTATGCATAGTATGTCATCAGTGAATTGTGATATTTTGACTTCTTTGTCAGTGTGAATCCTTTTAATATTTTACGCTTAATTGCTGTGCCAAGGACATTCAATGTTACAGCGAATAAGTGGCAAGAGTGGACGTCCTTATCTTGTGTCTGATTTCAGAGGAAAGGCATTCAGGTTTTTGCCACTGAGTATGATGTTAGCTGTGGATTTGTGATACGTAGTCTTCATAATGTTGAGAAATGTTCCTTCTGTTTCCATTTTTTCCGATAAGTCTGTGTTGTATCTTACTGAATGCTTTTTTTTGCATCTATGAATCTCATGATTTTTATCTTTCCTTGTATTAATAAAGTATATACCACTAGTTGACTTATGAATATAAAATCATCTTTGTGTTTCTGTAATAAATGCCATTGGATCATGATATATGCTTGTTTTATTCTGTTATTGAACCAAAACCAAAATTTTGCTTCACTAAAATTTTATTGAGGATCTTTGTATCCATGTTCATGAGGAATATTGGTCTAAGTTTTTTTTTTTTTTTTCACGGTATCTCTGTCTTCTTTTGGTATCATGGTAATATGGCCTCGTAGAAGCTGTTTGAGAGGATTTCTGTTTCCTTGAGTTTCAAGAAGAGTTTGAGAAGGATAGGAAATGAACCTTCTTTGAAGAGTTAGAGGAATTCAGTAGTGAATCCATCTGGGCCAGGGCTTTTCTTTTGAGGTACACTTTTGATTGCTGTTTCAATTTCCATGGTAGTGATTCATGAGTTCAGGTATTCTTTTCCATCCTGACTCAGTCTTGGGAGGTAGTAGGAGTCCAAAAATACACCGATTTCTTTTAGACTCTTCAATTTTGTGGCATAAAAATTTTCCATAGTAATTTCAGATGACCCTTTTGATTTCTATGGTTTCTTTTAATTTCACTCCTTTCACATCTAATCTATCAGTTTTCTCTTTTTTTTCTTTGTGAATCTAGCTAAGAGTTCACCAGGAACTTGTTATTTCAGAAAGTTCATTATTCTTGGTTTCACTGGTCTTTGTGGTGGTGTTTCCCTTTTGTTGATATTTACTCTTGAAATTTATTATTTTCCATCTCCTGCTTGCTTTGGGTTCCTTTTGTTGTGCCTTTTCTAGTAACAGAAGATGTGCAGTTAAGGTTATTTGGGCCTTTTCTTGTTTTCTGATGAATATTTACTTTGCTGTGTACCCTTTGCTCTTGCAACTTGTCATTATTCTCATTTGTTTCCAGTAATCTTCTGTGAAAAATGGTATTTTAGACACTGTGATTTGCGATGCCATTAATAAAGAGTTTCAAGCATGTAATGTTCCAGCTTCAAACCCACCACCAATGTTGTGATCTGGCTTCCCCTCCCCCTCATCTCCTTATCAAACTCTTTTTTAAAATTGAATTCTTTAATTCTTCTGAGTTTGGGACACATGTTTCCAATAGAGTTGGCTCTTAAAATTTTGCTGTATACAGTTCCTGTTGACCTTCAGAGTGTTGCAGTCTAATTTCTATAATCCAACTTTAAGGGTTTGCCTACATTGATAGCCTCCTTCTTGTGTCATTCAATATTTATCCTTCTCTCTCTCTGACTTACTTCACTTAACATGATACCCCCTGCAGTTCCATCCAAGTTGCTGTGAACCTAATAATTTCACCCCTCTTTTTGACTGCACAAAATCGCATTGTGCATATATGCCACAACTTCCTTATCTGCTCATCCTGTCAGTGGATATTTAGGTTCTTTCTGTGTCCTACTTTCTGGAGTCTTTTAATATCTTAATTTCCTCCTTGACCCACTTGTTTGGTAGTAAGTTGTTAGTTTCCAAGCATCTAATTCCTCATTTCGAAGCATTGTGGTTTAAGCAAATAAAATTATATGATTTTCCTCATCTTGCTCTTATAAAGACTTGTTTTGTGTCCCAACATGTGGTTTATCTTGGGAATGTTCCGTGTGTACAAGGAAAGAATGTGTACTTGACTCTGTAGCACTATGTACGTGCCTAAAAAGTACATCTCTCCATTTCTTGAGGTTCAGTGTTTCCTTATTGATTATTGACTATCTGCCTAGTTTATCTATAATTTCCCACAACTTCTGTGTTGTTATTGATATATTTCTGATTTTTTATGACCTTTCTTTTCCTGCATATATGTTAAGGAGCTCTGGGCCTTTTGGTTGGTGATTTCAGGCCCATTGATGTTAAGCAATTTAAATGAAGGAATTCATTGCCATTATTTGGCATGAATTCTGATTGCTTATGAAGTTTCCTTTGCTTCTTTGCCCTTTTTTTTAAATTTTCTTAATCCAAAATATATATATCTTCCTTTTATGAAGTGCTCATGTTCCAGTTGTGTCTTCTTTAAATATATATGCCTGACATTACCATAAAGATCACTTCTGAATTTCTGAATCTATATCCACTCTAAGGTTCACAAAGCAAGTGAGCCTCATATGTGTTGTACAAAACTGTTCCTCTCTCTCTCCTCCTTTCCCCACTTTCTGAGTGTCTTAAACCAATTAGTTTATTTGCATTTTAAAGGACATCATTGTTGACTTCTTACAAAAAAGCTTGTTCAAATGACTTTACCTTCTTCAGCTGTTGCTTTTCCTTAAAACTGTGTAACTCCTAAGTAACTTCTTTGAATTTGAATATAACCTAATGGGTAGTGTATTCTTATTGGAATGTCTTTTTCATTCTATGCCAAACCATTCTCCTCTGACCAGTAGGGTTTCATTTGATAGATCTGTTGTGAGTCTTAAGGGTTTACATTATGTGTGTTTTCTTTGATCTTGCTGTCACAAGAAAAGGATTCTGTCTCTTTGACTTTGTCATTTTAAGTTTGAGACTCCTATAATTCAGATACTACCATTCCTCTTTAAAATATCCCAATTCTCTAACACTATCTGTTACTTTCATTCTTTTTCTCTTTTTCTGTCCTTTATTAATGATTTCCAGGACAGTGTTTTATTCTTCTGTTTCTGTCACTCTACTGCTGAGTCCATCAACTTTCATAGCTCACCTACCACTTTCTTCAGTTTACTGACGTCTGGTTGCTGTTTTACCATACCCTCTCCTAATTTGCTTTCCTTGGAGGTCTGTTCATTCATTTCCTAAAGTTTATTGAATAGCCTGACTGTAGTCACTAGAATGTTGTTATCTAAGAAATTACATAGCACCTCAGTACCTTTACAGGTTTTTATCTTCACACTTTAATTTTTGTAGGCTTCTTTTTTGTCTATGGTTCTGAGAATTAGGGATGAGGGCCTGGTTTTCTGCAGACCAAAGTGTCACATTCATCAGTTCCACACACAGTTCCAGTACAGTGTTTGCTCTGCATTCAGGCACTGCTGGAGCTTTGCAGTGTGCATCAGTACTGCCTCCCTCTTTTACAATACCCAGTGCCTAACTCTGGCTGCATTGCCTTAGCCTTGAGTGTGAGCTGCTAACACACCAGGCCCAGCCTTCCTTGTTCCTCAGGTCAGACTTCCTGCTGAGTCTAGGTGAATGCCTGCACTCGAATGGGCTTCAGGGGGGTATGGCATTCATCTTCACCTGATGCCACTGGAGACTTTGTAAACCACCGTCTCAGCCTAGACTGCCAGCAAATTGGTTCCGTCTGCATACACATGCCACTTCAAATGCCAGCCTGGAACCCTGCCAAGCCCCAGCCAGCCTCCCACTCGGCCTCTCATGGGTGGAGAGTCATAAGGCAATGGGTGATTTCAAGGTCACTGTTTCACTGCTCCTCCAACCCTGGGGCCATGTCACTGGATTGCCTTACTGTTTGGTATATCCTTGAGCAAAAAGTCCCAGACAAATGCTTGCCAGTCACGTCTGAGCATTTCCTCGCAGAAGCTACTCTCGGAATCTTTGGTAGCTTCTGTGTTTTGTGGCATTTTGGACCCCGTGCAACTCACAGGACACTCTTCTCTGTCATTTTGGCCCCATCTCCATGTGTCGCAGCATTTGGATTGTTACAGTTTTGTTGGATAACCACATGTAAAATAAAGAAGCTGGATCCATATCTCACACCTTACACAGAAGTCAACTCAGAGTGGATCAAAGATCTTGAGATTAGACCAGGATTCATAAAGTACGTTGAGGAAAACATTTGCAGAACACTCCAAGATTTGGACTTCAAAGAGTATTTTCAGTGATGATGTTTGCATGGCAAAGGGATCAGATGCTGAAATAAGCAAATGGAATTAGATTAAAGAGTTTCTGCATGACAAAAGATAGCTACTGATTAGGAGGAAATATCTTTGTTCAACACATCAGATAAAGGCTTAATGTCCAAAATTGATAAAGAACTCTCAAAGATTAACAACTAAAAAATCTTCGAAATCTATGAAAAAATGGGGAGAGGAAATGAATAGACACTGCTCTGAAGAACACAGATGAATGGCAAATAGGCACATGATAAAGTGCTCATCATCACTGTCAGGGAAATCCAAATCAGAACAACGATAAGATTACATAGCACAGCAGTGAGAATGGCACATATAATAACAAAACAAGACAAAGCTAGAACAATTTGTGTTGAAAGGAATGTGGTGACAAAAAGAAACTCTTCCACTGCTCGTGAGAATGTCGTCTAGTTCAACCCCTATGAAAAACAGTATGGAGAGTTCTCAGAAAAGTGAG
This sequence comes from Sorex fumeus, assembly GCF_029834395.1. NCBI lineage: Eukaryota > Metazoa > Chordata > Mammalia > Eulipotyphla > Soricidae > Sorex > Sorex fumeus. The sequence continues at coordinate 2,050,221 of NW_026606134.1, read as the reverse complement.
AATAGTTTCCATATGACCCAGCAATTCCACTTCTTGGTATCTACCTCCGGGACACAGAAACTTTCATCCGAAAAGCATATACACATCTTTACTCATCGTAGCACAGCACAATAACTAGGATATGGAATCAACAAAGATGTCCAGTGACAGATGAGTGAATAAGTTGCAGTGTATACACAGTGAAATGCTGTGCATGTGCAAGGGAGGATGTGCCATTCACTGCAACTTGGATGGAACTGGAGGATCTGATGTTAAGTGAATGAGTCAGAAGAAGAAAGTAAATTTGGGTTATTCTCACTTATTCTATAGCTATAAAATAACAGGATATGGGAATGCAAGGTATCAAGGTGTGGGGGATATATAGATTACCTTGGTCCCTAGGGTACAGAACTGAGAGGGATAGGGAAGTAATAGGGGGTGCAGAAAGAAGAGGCAACAGTTGGAGGGGATGGGAGCCTTGGACACATTGACGGCGTAGAGCTGGAATGTGTATATAGAGAGATATAACCTCAGAAACAAAGTATGTAATCCAAACTACACAAACAGACTTTTAAAATGTGCTTGTCAGGGAGGCAGATGTTGGCATGAGAGGTGGGGGGTAACCGGGGATGTTGGTGGAAGGAAGTTGACCCTGGTGATGAGTCTGGTGTTGAAAAGTTGTGTGCCTGAAGTTCAGCTACATGGATAACTTTGTAAATCATGGTTTCTCAATTTGAAAAAAGTTTAAAAATTAGCTATACAAATTTTTACAGTTTTCATCCAGGAGAACATCGTTTTACTCCAGACTTTGTCTTCTCGTTTGCATATAAATACAGTCCAAAAGTTTAAACTAGATAGTATCCAGGCTATAAGATTGATTATTTTTGACTTATTTCTTTATAGGTAGCCTGCAAACAGTAAAGGTAAGGGGAAGTGGTCAGACTGTATTTTCTGAATTTGTGCCTGTGTATTTAAGTGGGAGTAAAATCTGGTCGTCACTTATGGATCGACGTTTGTCTTTCTCTGAACTTGGTTCTGACCTTGTGTACTTCCTTGAACCCCTACCAGTTGACCCACTAGTCTCTGTGGTGGTCCCCCAATTTCACAGTTTTCACCTTGACCCCTTGGAATATTCTGGAGGGCCATAGGGCACCTGGTAGAGAAGCACTGGTAGAGAAAACGTTTTAGAGTTTTTATTGCTTGTATTTTTCTAAGAAATTTCACAAAACTTAATTCTGCCTCTGAAGTATATGCATTTTATTCACTATTTGACTGCAGTTCAGAAGTGCCAATATTATTCCAAAGCTTACTAAGGAATTAGGAGTCAGAGAAGTAATTTTAGTTTTCAAGATCTTATAGTTAGTATAACAGAAAATCTGAAACTCCAGTCTAAATCTTAACTCCCTACCTGTTGTTAACCTATATTTTATGAGAAGGCATATTTAAGACAGATTTAAGATTATATATAAAAATCAGATCGTGCTAATGTCTCTACAATGAAACCAATTTTCTCAGAGTACCTAAAAAACATTTATACAGTGAAATCATTGCTGTCATATTAGTCTTCTCTGTTCATGTTTTGAATGGGTTAATGTGAAAGATTTTCCATCTTCATTTGGCCACTTGCCCCCTTTTCAGGGAAAGAAGTCATTCAGTGCCCCCAGGAAATGTATCTTCTTTAAATAAACAAGCAGAAACAGTTCCCCACTTGCACCCAAGGCTACCATTGCCCCCAGTAGATCTTAAGATCCCAGCGTGGGTGTGGTGTCACCTATTTTGTGAAACTGGTATAAGTTACTTTGTATGGATAGTTTGGCATGTTGTATAAGTGTATGTTAGAAAAAGAGATGAATGATTCAGGTATTATTTGATTTTTTCCTCTTTTAATATCCGTTTAAACATGATGACCCAGCCACTTTATTGCTGAGTTTTGAACCAGTGTTGGCACCATTCACATTTTGAGCTTTGAGCCACGCAGTTCTTTGTTGCTGGGAATTGTCCTGTGTGTTGGAGGCTGTTTAGCATGTGTGATACTTGTAGATACCCAGTGGTTCCAATTATATGCTTATGTTGGGGCATCATGACCACTTTAGAACCTTATAATAGAGACACCTTTATTAATAGAGGAATTACAACCCTTAAGTCACTTTTATTAGAACTTTTATTAGAACCTCTGCAACCCTTAAGTCACAGTAGAAAATATATTTGACATGTGCTGAATAGAAAGAACAGACTGAACAGAAAAGGAAGAAACTACTTCAGTGAATTACACTGAAACTGAAGTGTTTCGGATTCTGAGAAATAGAAAAGGGACTAAACTAAGCAAGGCACAATACAGTTTGTTCTTGCCGTGAGGTATGTTGTAAATAAGGAAGGCTGTGATTTTATAAATTATTTGATGTGAGGAAAGATGTTACTTAAAAACGTGCAGTTTTTAATGTCAAATTAGATTGTATGCTAAACGTCGTTCTAGAATAATTCCTATGTTGCAGCTTGAAAGTATTGCCTTATTTATTAAACTAACATTTGAGTCTATGATTGGACCAGAGAGTGGAGCAAACAACAGATTTTGTCTATTTTATGTAAAAATATCAAGGACTGATTTATATGATTTTTCCCCCTTCTGCATATCATTTCCCCATTTGCATGTTGAGTTAAGGATAGAATACTTGTGTCTTAATCACTCTGCTTCTAGAGCACCTGATAGACTAACAAATATTTATTAAGTGAATAAGAGAGTAGTTGGAAAGAGGTTTTTAAGAACTATACATGATTAATTAGAATTGGGTTCATTTCTTCAAAAGTAATAATGCAATATATTATATAATATAAAGCATTCAGAAATGGAGCTAATCTAATCTACAGATGAAACTTTGAATTGGGGTAGTCATTCTTTTTCTCAGCTTTAGTAAAGTATAAATGAGAAAAATTTAAAGTATGCTGTGCAGTATTTAACATACATTTTGTGCTGTGATTACCACAGTTAGATTAATAAGCATATCCTTCACTTCATGTAGTTTTCTTTTGTTGCTTGTAATATGTAAAGTTTAATGTGTACTAATAGTCAAATTTTAAGTACGCAATATGGTCATATAGTCGTCTGTTTGAATGTAGATCCTGAAGTCCACTCACCTTAAAACTGAAGGCTGGTGTGCTTGAGTCTCTTTGACTGTCGTCTTCCCATCTATTTCTGAGTGCAATTTTTTTATATATTGTATAGAAAACTGATAAAATATTTATCTTTGTATAATTTCAGCTCCTATAATTTCATCTAGTATCATCCATATTGTTGCCAATCTCAACCTTTCCTTCCTTCTCACTTCTAAATAATAATCCGTCGTCTGTGTGTACTACATCCTTATTCTGTTGTTCCGTATCTTTGCCATTATGAAAAATGCTGCAATGAGCATGGACCGCATGGACCTCTTTAACACGGTCATTTAAGTCCTCCCCTTGTATCCCCTTGTATCTTACATATTGCTCTTTTTGGTTAAGCCCCATTCTGGTTCCACTAGCAATACACAGGTTTCCTTTTCTCCACATTCGTTTCAGTACTTCCTCTCTCTTGCCTTTTTGATGACAGCCCATCCAGTAGGTAATATTTTACTGTGATTTTATTTCTGTTTCCCCAATTAATGAAGAATTGAGCTCTTTTTCATGTGCCATTTGACTATTAGTCTATCATTTTTGAAAACTATTATGTTTTCCTACATTTTTTCTTCGGATTATTTGTTATGTTTTTTTTCTATCGGGTTATGTGACTCATTTATACATTTTAGATAGTGATAACTCACTGTTAGATATTTCCAAAAGTTTTCCATAACTTTTTTTTATTAATAGTTGTTTGCTATTCATGCAAAAGCTTTTTAATTTAATGTAGTGACCTACATTTTTACTTTTGTTGCCTGTGCTTTTGACTTTCTGAAATTATTATTAATAAGGATCTTTCTTGTGTTGTCTCCTAGAAGTCTAGTCTAATGGTTTGAGCGATTTTAAAAACCAGATTTTATGAATGAATTGTCGTTACCCAGGCGTGTTTTAGGGGTAGGAGTGGTGGTCGGAATGCATCGTAGGCTGAAGGGAGCAGTTTTGTATTCATATCTGATTTGGAAATAAATGCCTGCAGTGGCATTTCTTAGGGTTTAGTGTAGGCAAGGGGGGGCGGGGTAAGCATAATGCCAAATGCCTTCTTTTGTTTCTTTCCTACTGTGTACTGAAATACTGAATGTTAATAAAAATCGCAGTATTAGAAACTAAGATAGAAAAAAAGTAGCAGTTTGGTTCTGTTTCTCAGAAGATGAGATTTAGTTTTCTACATGATGATGCCCAAGTCCGTTGCTGCCTTGAGATTTTATTTTTGTTTAGGAGCCATGCCTGATTGTGCTCAGGGCTTACTCCTGGCTCTTAGTAAGGCTTCTCTCCTGGTTTGCTCAAAGGAATGCATGGGGGCTGGGGATCAAAACCCAATTGACGCTTGCAACAAACCAGCATGCCCAAAAAGTGAGATGGGAAGAGAGAAGAGTGAAGAGGGAGGGAGGGAGAGGAGGGTTGGGCAGGGGGGGAGTGGGAAGAAGAGGAAGAAGAGGAAGAGGGAGGGAAAGGAAGGAAGAGGAAGGAGGGAGGAAGAAGAGGGAGGGAGGGGAAAGTGCTTGCCTCGGAGTGGTTGGGGGTGGCAGGAGGGACACTGTTGCTGGGAAATGCACACTGGGGAAGGGATGTGTGTTGGAACATTGTATGACTGAAACCCCATCATGAAACCTTCGTAACTGTATCTCACTGAGATACAATTTTCAAAAAAAAAATCATCAAGTACTAGGAATAGGCTTAAAAAAAGAAGTGCTGTGTGTGGATGTGTGTGTGTATATATACCCATTGTACTATCTCTCCTTCAGATTAAAAAAAAGTTTCATATCTACCAAATATATAAAACAGAACTGTTCCATGAATTTTTCTGTCCCTGTGACTGTCTGTCCACTTCATTTTTCAAACCAGAAATTGTTATCTTCTACTCTTACATTCAAGTAAACCATGTCATCAAGTTACTACCATTTAATTGTATGAGCCATCCTTTACAAATAAACGTTTACTCTCTGTATTTATGTTCTTTTTTCTTCCTCAGCTGTATTTCTGCAAGTTTTTCAAGCCTTTTGCTGCTTGAGTGCTCTTGCCTTAACTGCTTTCTAGCTACATGAAGGGAGCCAATTTTTTCCCGTTTTCAGGATAGGAAGAACATGACCCAGTGTGGTCTGGACCCGCAGGGTCTGTGACGTGCACGTTCCCCAGTCTTTTATTAGTACCCTTCATTCCCATCAATGGCATTCTATATTTTTGGTATCCTGGTTTATTTTTTTATCTAGATATGTCGATTAAATTTAAGTTAAATTTTGGCTCTTATATTGGAAGTCACTGATAAGGAACATTCTAGCATGACATAAACATCTATAGGATATTGCTGTTACTCTGGAGCACATTAAGTTGTTTCCCCTTTGTCATTAGATGTGCCGTTCTCTTCTCAGTGTGTAGCGCATGCTTTTTGGGGGTGCCTAGCTAACTGTCATTCTTCCATGAAAACTTAGTTTAGGTATCATCATCCTGTTTAGAAAACTGCCCCTGATGATGATGGTCTTTAGTTGGGAATCTCCAACCAGAGTCTGTGTTCATGCCTTTTTCCTTCATGCCTCTTACACAGGAAAACCTTAAGTTAGTGGTTAATAGATGCATAGATGAATTTTATATAAATTGTTTTTTACTCAGTATATTTTTAGGGCATATGGGAGGAAAGATACACTTTCATGGATTTCTCTGTAAGTACTGATTGAGAAGCACTGAAGTAATTGTAATCTTGGAAAAAGACAGTTTGTATTATGCAAAACTTCTAGAATTGATACTTGCATAATTGCTTGGTTTCCATCGTACTTTTTTTATCACATTTTAGGCATACAATTAAATTTAGTAACTCAAGAATCTGAAGGCAAATTTGCAGGTATAAAAACTTTATAGCTAATGTATTTTATTGTAAAAATTAAGTATTTAATTAAAAAAATTGTAGCCATCAGATCAGTTTTAATATTCAGGAATAAAGTAAGCAGAGTGGGTAATGCAAAATATATCAGCATGATGTCTACCCACAGGTTTATAGTATTATCTTTTCTCTGCTTTAATTATCCATTGCTTCATGCATGTTAATGATCCTTTAATAGGTTTCACATCTCTAATCATAAATTCAGATAAGCCTTTATCAGGCCTCTGATTGACCAAGTTGAGGAAATAGTGGATTCAGCATAGATATAGGCCTTTAGAAGTGGTTTTAGTGGTTCAAAGATTATGAAGAATAAGTCTGACCTTTCGTTGTTTTGAAAGATAAAAATTTCCCCCATTTGGCTTTCTGTGTGTAGGAAAGTTCCCCCCCCCAAAAAAAAACCCTGCATTTTTCTTCTTGCATATATGTAATAGACTTAATGGCATTATTTTACAAATCAAAGGTCTGAGTGCAAGTTTTAAGATAAGTAAGTAAGTTTGAGGACCAGAAAGTACAGTTTCAGTACTTGACTTGCTCACAGCTGAGTCTGAGCCAGGTTTGGTCGTTAGCACCCCAGGTAGTTCTCCAAGCCCACCAGGAGTGATCCCTGAGGGCAGAGACGGGAATAAATCCTGGACACCTGATTAGGCCCCCAAACTGACAAAAGGAAGTGGGCTGTTTTTGGTTATTGTTTTAGTGTGGTTTTGGTTTGTCAATATCTCTAGCATTGTAAGCCTATCATAGCATGTTCTGATGTCAGATATGTTAATGCAACTTTGTTTTTCAAGGAAGGAGTAAATCTCCCAAGACATTTATGATTTCAGATATCCAAATTTTTAATCACATTTCCCAAACCTTGGGATTGGAAAGGCCCTATTGGATATTTACTTAAATACTTTAATTTTACACTAGACTAAGCACAGAAGGCATTCTTTAGAAGCATAGTGTTAAGGAATGGCCGAACTGTAGAGCCTAGGAAAGAGAAAGAAAGAAAAAGATTTAAGAAGACCATTGAAACTGGATAAGAATACCTGGCTGCAGTGGAGGGTTGGCTTGTGAAGAATTATTTTGGTTAGTCACTTAAGGTAAAGTCACTTAAGTTCTTCATAATTTTCAGCAGCCTAATGGTACCTTCAGACTTCTAGATACCGCAAAATTGCTGCTGTGCTTTTGGCCAGACCCCAACAAGTTGGGGCCAAGTTTACCAAGAAAGTAAATGGTCAAAAGTTTGGTATGTGGGAGACACACCCACAAACCACCTCTGGCTCAGCTATATAATTGGAGGCAAGGCCTCTCTGGTTCCTGATCAAACTGCTTAATGGCCATGATCCCAGAGATCACTATCACTATCACCCCATTGTTCATCAGTTTGCTCGAGCGGGCACCAGTAGCGCCTCCATTCACTTCTGTCATGTGCTAGTGTAGCCCAATGGCATATTGGGGACTCTTTCAGGCACAGGGGAATGAGAACCATCATTGTTACTGTTTTTGGCATATCGAGTATGCCACGGGTAGCTTTCCAGGCTCTGCCCAATGGGCGGGATACTCTTGGTAGCTTGCCAACCTAGGTGGGAATAGGTTTTGTGCCTTGACCTGTTTCCCCTGGCAGCTCGGTGGCCATCATCCTCCAGAGGCCATTGGACAGTCAGGTTTGGGCCCGCAGTGATGAGACACGTGGGGCCTCATGGGATGAGTGTGGAGCCGGGCCTGTCCTCCCCTCCCCAATGAGAACTGAGTCACTGCCTACAAGTGGCCTCTTTGGTTCCTGATCAAGTTGCTTAATGGCCATGATCTCAGAGACTCAGAATCAAATCTCGGATCCCAGAGGCTTTTGGCAGGAATGTGCCCAGTCCCCACAGTAGGTTACCAGTGCTGGATCATCCCAGGGGGGAAAAGGTGCTGTTCCTCTGCCTGCTCCCCCTTGGTGGCTCAGTGGCGGGTATCCTCCAGAGGCCATTGGACAGTCAGGTTTGGGCCCGCAGTGACGAGACACATGGGGCCTCATGGGATGAGGGTGGAGCCAGGCTTTTCCTTCCCGTCCCAATGAGACCCCAAGTCGCCACCCATGAACTGCCTTTCTGGCTCCTGATCAAGCTGCTTAACGACCATGATTCCAGAGACTCAGGAACAAATCTTGGAACCCAGCAGGTTTTGGCAAAATCCCTCCAAATTTAATTGTTAAAATTTCGCAATCCCGAAATTGCGTGGCCACTACTGTGGCCGCACGACATCATATGCTATTCATGACCAGCACTAGAAAACATATTGTCTGTGGTTGCCTTTTTGGCAGATCTGAGTGTTGGGGTAAAATTCCAAATAATAATGGTGGGTCTAGTGTCAGAATATTGAATGTAATCAAAGTAGAGAGAGAGAGTAACGTGGAAATCAGATGCCTCACAGGTAGGGGGAGGGTGTGGGATGGGGGGTAAGCTGGGGTTTTTGGTGGTAGAAAATGGGCACTGGTGAAGGGACAGGTGTTTCATCATTGTATGACCGAGACTTAAACCCAAAAGCTTTATAGCTGCTCTCACAGTGATTCAATAAATAAATCTGTAAAATAGAAAAAAAAATTTCAAACTCAAATGAATATATCACACTTGCTTTTTCGTCCTTTTAGTCTCAAACAGCTTTTCTTTTTTGGTTGGAAAGAGGGTCAGATTTGGGCAACAACCAATTGTGCTTAGGTCTTACTCCAGACTCTGCACTTCGGGATCAACCCTGGGTAGGCTTTGTGCAAGGCAAACGCCCTACCTACCCACTGTGCTGTCTCTCCAACCCAGGGAAGGTCATCTTTCTATGTGTACTCAGAAGTGTACTTTTGCCTCTGCATCATTGTTCTATCACTACTGGACTATTCACTTTTAAAGGGTCATGGGATTTATAGTAGCCATGATCATGCAGAAAGCTGTTACCTTTTCTTTTTCACCGTGACTTGGATGCCTATTAAGCAGTCTTTCATCTTTAACCCCTGACGTCATTCCTGGTTGACTATTGCTCTTAACAATAAACCCATCAGATCACTTTAACTTCACAGTTCATCTAATTCTCAGTAATTATCTTCACTTTTCTTTGCTTCAAAAGTCATCATTATTTCACATTAAATTTTTTGACAAGTATTATTAGGTATAATTTACAGAGTACTGTTGTTTTGACACACAAACAGTTGAATAACCAGCTCCTCAATAATCAAAATATTGAACAGTTCCATCATTCCCAAAGTTTATTTATACTTCATATTGGTCATTTTATTACCTAAACCCAGAAACTGACAACCCTTTGCATCGCTGGTTTTGATTTTTCTAGAGTATCATGTTAATGGAATCATTATTCATATACCTTATGTTTCATAACTTTACACTAGTAACAAAGTACTTTACACTTTTAGGTTTGGCTTCCTTCATTTAATAAGCATTTAAGATATATCCATGATATTTCATGTATCAATACAATTGACCTTTGAACAATACAAATTTAAATTGCACTTTGAACCCACTTATACATATTTTGAAAACACATGATGCAAATTTACCACATTGACAAATGCTATATAGTGCTATAAATGTTTCCTTACACATCGGAGAGCCCGGCAAGCTACCGAGAGTATTCGATATGCCAGACACAGTAACAACAAAGTCTCCAATGGAGATGTTACTGAGCCCGCTCGAGCAAATCGATGATCAACGGGAGGGCCTTTACTTTACTTTATACACACATATTTAAAAATGTTAATTTAGTTCTTGTGACCAGTAGTCAACTATTAGTAGATAAGTTTGGGGTGAATTTTGACTGTGTGAATTTTTTTTTTTTGGTTTTTGGGTCACACCCGGCGATGCACAGGGGTCACTCCTGGCTCTGCGCTCAGGAATTACCCCTGGCGGTGTTCAGGGGACCATATGGGATGCTGGGAATCGAACCTGGGTTGGCCGCATGCAAGGCAAATGCCCTACCCGCTGTGCTATTGCTCCAGCCCTGACTGCGTGAATTTTTGACACAGTTGTTCAAGCCCGCATTGTTCAAAGATCAGCTGTTGTTTGTTAGTAGTATTCAATTGTACTACAGTTTTTATGTCCAGAATTTGAAGGGAATTGTGAATTACCAATTTTGGGTAATTGTGAATGAAAATCTATGAATGCTTCTGCATAGGTTTTTGTGTAAACTTTTTTCGTTTGTATTGCTAAATGTTTAGAATGAGATCATTGGATCAGTGTATATTTAACTTTTCAGAAATTCTCAAACTGTTTTCCTAAGTTAGTTAGACCTTCTTATGTTCTACAGAAATTAAGAAATCCATTTGCTGTGCATCAGCAAGTGGTCTTAGCAGTCTTTGTTTTAGTCTTTTCTGTAGAGGCCCAAGCCTGGAAGTGCCTGGACTTCTGGGGCCACACCTCTTTTTGCGCGGGTTCATGTGGTACCCGGGATTTAACTCTTTCACACAGCAAGCATATACTTTGTTCAAGCAGTTTTTTTAAGTCATTGAAATCAATGAGTGGGCATATTTTATTGGGGTTGTCATTTCAATATCACGGACAATGTTGAGCATCCATTCATGTACTTATTTGCCTTATGTACTTTCTTTGGTGCTATGTCATTTCAAATTATATTTCTTTAAACTTCATAGTTTTGTTCTTTTATTCTTTTTGTTGTTGTTGTTCTTTTATTTTTGTATGACAACTGATGAGCCCGGCAAGCTATCAAGAGTATCTCGCCCGCAAGGCAGAGCCTGGCAAGCTCCTCGTGACGTATTCGATATGCCAAACACAGTAACAACAAAGTCTCCAATGGAGACGTTACTGGGCTCGCTCGAGCAAATCGATGATCAATGGGAGGGCCCTTTACCTTTTACCTTTAACTGATGGTATTCAGGGTTTACCCTTGGCTTTGTGCTCAGGTATCACTCCTCATGGTGTTTAAGGAACTGTACGCAGTACTAAGCATCAAACTGGGTTGGTGCATGCAAGGTTAGTGCCTTACCTGCTGTACATCTCTTCTGACCCAAGACTTTTCATTTGGTTACTAAAGAATTCAAGTTCTTGGGGCCTGAGTGACAGTACAATGGGTAGGACATTTGCCTTGCATGAGGCGGACCTGTGTTGGATCTCTGGCACGCATATGACCCCCTAAGCCTGCCAGAAATGATCCTTGAGTGCAAATAAGATAATAAGCCCTGCACATCACTGGGTATGAGCCAAAAGAAAAGAAAAAAAAAGGAATTTATCAGACATGATTGCAAAAATTTAACACTGTTGACCATTGTTGCTAATTTTTCTTCAGTTTTCTTTTAGAGAAATTAAAATGGGAAAATATTTTTGTATGTATTTTCTAATCATATTTGGCAACCTTAAGCTGTTTGTATAGATCAACCTATATGTATAACTTTTCCTGCATGAAAAATTACTTTAATATTTCTTTTTTTAAAAAAAATTTATTATAGTCCTTGTTTTTTGCTAATCAATACTCGGGTTTTGTATTTTCTAAAAATATCTTTATTTTTTAAAAAGTTCTCGTTGGGTAGAGAATTTTGTTGATAGTTTTTCAGCACTTTAAGATTTCCTCTATTATCTTCTGACTGATGTGTAGTTTTGAATGTAAAACATGCTTTAATTTTTTCCTTTGTTTTAGTGCATAATTTAGTATATTTACAGTTTTGTTCAATATTGAATGGAGACTTCAGCCAAATGGCAAAATTAAGGCAGGGTAAAGTATAGTAATTTGAAGGAGGGCTTACAGTTGTTTACTCACAAGTATTTAGTGAATTGTAAGAGCATTGATGTTATTAGATCTGGTAGATGCACATCCAGAGCAGGTATACTGGATATGTGAGCCACATTTTTTGGTGACCGTAAAGAACTATAAGGCAGGAATAACTTGAATAAATATGTCATATCTTCATTAAGAAAATGATTAAATGCTAGTCAGAAAAATATTTAATTAAAAAATAGTAATGCTTGTTGTAGCACTCACTCAGAAGTTCTAGAGAACTTGATCGAAGAGCCTGAAAACAAATCTACTAAAAGGAAGTAGTTATGTTGGACTTAAGTAGCAGACTTGTGCTTCAAATAATACCATCAGGAAAATGGTCTTTCTTGAACATATGAATGTATGTAAACGATTATGTACCCCCCCCAAAACTCACATATTTACCTTTGAAGCTATTTGTTTAATACCACACATTCGTTCTTTTCTGGTTGACTAAGAGGATCAAATCCATGCCCTGGGGCGCATCTAAAGCACTTACTCTTGTTGGAGATCTTCTCCAAATTGAGCTGGAACTTCTAAGCGTCTACAAGGATAAAAGCATCCAGACCTAAATGATATTTTCTCTCTAGACCTGCAAGGTTGCTTGGTGATAAGAGCAGGAATTGGAAACTTAAAGGAAGACTGGCTTATGTTATATCTGACTTGTAGAGACTGCTCTTGATCAAAGTTAGCAGACATGTGCCCTGAGTCAGTCAGTGAAGGAATTTCAAGCTCTGAAATTGGTGTGAAGTAATGCTATGGTCTGAATGTTTGTGCCCCTTCAAAATTCATCTATACAATTTCTAATACCCGAGTGTAATTGTCTTTATAAAATGGGGCTTTTCAGTTGGTGATTAGGACAAAAGGGTTGATGCTCATGAGAAGGCTTAGTGCTCTTGTGAAAGAGGCCCCAGTAAACTAGTTTTTATCTTTTACTAGTTAAGATTCAGGAAAAAGTTAGGGTTCTACAAGCAGCCATCACCAGAATCTAGTTTTCAGTCTCTAGAACTGTGACAAGAATTATTTGTGAGGCCAGAGCCCCACAAATAGTACAGCAGGTAAGGTGTTTGCCTTGCACTTAGTCAACCCAGATTTGATCCCCAGGATCCCATATGGTCCCTTGAGCATCGGCCCAAAAGCCCCCCCCCCCCAAAAAAGAATTATTTATGCTTTGTAAACCACCCAGTCTCTGGTATTTTCTTATAAGTAGAAGGAATGACTTAAAACAAATGTATGTTCCCTATCGCTGTTCTAATGGGTTTAATGACTTAGGAGAACATAATTTTATTAGCATAGAGTTCTGGGGGTCAGAAGTCCAAAATGAGCCTCATGGGACAAAAGGAGATTGTCATGGAGGAAATATTCACAAACATGTTAAAGGAATGAATTGTATACAAGGTATTATTGTGTAAAAGCAAAGCCCCAAACTCTTAAAACTCAATGTGATGATAGTGATGAACTCGTTTTAAATTGAGCAAAAGTTTAATAGGGTTAGATGAATGATGGATTACATGAAAGGATGGTTGTCATCAGTAATCATCCAAGGGAAATGCAGATTAAAACCATACTATATAATCGCACTAGAAAAACATTTTAACTATTAAGATGGCTAGAGAGGAAGAGTAAACAAAGGGAAAGCAGCTGATCATATCTAGAGTTGCTGTTGATATGAAATCACTAAGTTTCAGGTATGACTGAGAGCATAAAATGATTTAAAAAAACTCTCTTTGAAATAGTTTCATTTCTTAATCTGAATATAAATCTACCATATAACCACTGTTTTACTACTAAGAAGAATAAACATACATAACCCCACATCTAAAATAATGATTTCGGCAATAGTGGACAAATACCAGAATCATTCTGCTTAGAAAAAAAGTGTGGCAAAATAAAAGGCTCTAAGGGGACAATCTGATTTTATGCAATTCTGAGAAATACAAGCTTAAATTTTCCTAGGTTATGATAGGGAGAAAGGATTAGAAACAAGCATCAGGATATTTTGGGGAACATTGAAAGTTCTCTTTGTTGGATAAAGTAAGCATGCAAATATCAAGACTTCAAATTGTATATTATTTACATATCTGATTTACCAATTGCAAAATAGTAGCATAAAATAAAGAATAAACGGAAAAATGGTGAATATGTGAACATAGCCTTTGTAATCTTTGTGACCAAGTGTTGCAGCAATATATAATTATAAATAAAGCAAAGACTACAGGAAAATATTTGAGTAAATAATGGCCATTTGTTTTCCAAATTTTGTTGAAACTATATTCTTACACTTAATCCAGATAGCTTAACTTGTTCTAGTAAAATACATGCCAAAATCTACTCAAGCCATGTAATAATTGCTGAAAGTCAGTGATTAAAAAAAGCATCTTAGGGACAGCCAAAGAAAAGACACATATACAAAGGAACAGAAATAAATATTGCAGACATATCCACAACTTACAAACCAGTAAAATAACATCTAGAAAGGGTTAGGATCCTAGAATGTGTCTTAGAATGTGTACCCAATGGCTTTTTAAAATGAAAATAGAATGATTTCCCCCCCAATTAAAAAAATAGCTTAAAGGATTCATTGTAAGCAGATTTTAAATATAAGAAACATTTCTACATAAGAATACAAAGGAGTTCTTTAGGCATAAAACCTACCAAAGGATTTTTATGTGAAATTATAAATATATGGGCATATATAAGACTTTCTTAGTTTCTTTAACATTTTAAAGTAAAACCAATGTATTGTAGAATTTATAACATGGATATAAAATGTGTAACCATGGCACAGAGGGTAGGAAAAGAATAAGGATAAACATGCTTCTAACTTTGTAAAGTCTTACTATTAATATTTGAAGGTAGATTGAGAAGTTAATGTGAACCCTTTGACAAAATAAAGATGTCTAGGCAAAATATTAATAAAGGCACAAAAGAATTTTTAAAAGTAAAAATGATGGGACAGTTAGAAAACAAATCACTGAATGATAGCTGTCAACCCAAACAGTATTGATGATCACATAAAACACTAATGATGAAGCCTGTGATTTTAGGGCCATTTTCTGCCTTGGCCCCTTCTAGACCTGTTTCCTTCCTGTGGCCCTTGACTGCTGGTCCTTGCGCTGTTCCTACAGTGCCCTCATTTACATGAGTTTCACTTGGGATCCCCTTGGGATATCCTGGGGCCCATGGGAGCGATATGGACACCATGGAGAAGCACCAGTCCAAACAATTTAATTTAAAAACATTGACTGACTAAATAAGGTTGAACAATTCAGCTATATATTATCTACTGGAAACTCAGTGAAAAGATTAACAGGTTTAAAGCTAACGAATATCAGGCCAGAGTGATAATACTGCCCAGGTTTGATCCATGGGACCATATATGGTTCCCTGAGCACTGCCAGTTGTAGCCCCAAAACAAAAAGCAAACAAAAGCTAAAAAATGTTACATTCATATTTACTGAATTTTAAAATCTAGACATTTTTAGTTTAGAATGGTTTTTCTTTTGAAAATGAGACTTTGAAAAGCATGATCTAATCTGATACTTTTCTAGGGAAATCAAAATACTTTAATAAATGTGGGCATGTTAATGTATATGAATGTAATTAATGTAATTTTTCTGGTGAAAGTTCACCAGGTTCTGGTGGAAAACTTTACTAGAAAAAACACTTACCAGGGGCTGAAGCAGTTGTACAGTGGGTAGGGTGCTTGCCTTGCATGTGGACAACCTGGGTTTGATCCCCAGCATCTTATATGGCCCCCCTAGCTTGACAGGAGGTGTTCTTGAGTACAGCACCAAGAGTGACCCCTGAGCATCTCTGGGTGTGACCCAAAAATTGGGAAAAAATAAAGTTAACATGTAGAAAAAGATTTATGATCAAGTGCTAGCCATAAGTTGATATGGCTGATAAAACTTTAGACCAAAGAATCGAACATTAGAACAAGAATAGCACTGTAGCACTGTCCTCCTGTTGTTCATCAATTTGCTCAGGTGGGCCCAGTAACTTCTCCATTGCGAGACTTGTTACTGTGTTTGGCATATCGAATACGTCATGGGGAGCTTGCCAGGCTTTGCTGTGTGGGCGAGATACTCTCTGTAGCTTGCCGGGCTCTCCAAGAGGGGCAGAGGAATCGAACACGGGTCAGCCATGTGCAAGTCAAATGCCCTACCTGCTGAGCTATCGCTCCAACCCAGAACAAGAATAAAGAGGAACATTTTTTTTTTAATTTTATTAGTGAAACACCATGAGGTACAGTTGTAGACTTACAAATTTTAGTGCTTGGGTTTCAGTTATACAATGATCGAGTACCCATCCCTCCACCAGTGCCCATTCTCCACCACCAATGATCCCAGCATCCCTCCAACCCCCCACCCCCACCCCCATCCCACCCCGCCTCTGTGGCAGGGCATTCCCTTTTGTTCTCTCTCTCCTTTTGGGTGCTGTGGTTTTCAAAAGAGGCATTGAGTGGCAATCATTTTCGGTCTATAGTCTATTTTCAGCATGCTTCTCCCATCCTGGGAGGATCCTCCCAACACCCTTTATTTGATGCTCCCTTCGCTATCTGAGCTGCCTTCTCCCTCAGCATGTGCGGCTGGCCTCCAAGCCATGGAGTGAACCTCCTGGTACTTATCTCAGCTATTCTTGGGTGTTAGTCTCCCATTTTGTTACTTTATGTTCCCCAGGTGAATGCAATCTTTCTATGTCTGTCCCTCTCTTTCTGACTCATTTCGTTTAGCATGATACTTTCCATGTAGTACCACTTGTATGTAAATTTCATGACTTTATTTTTTCTAAAAGCTGCATAGTATTGCATTGTGTAGATGTACCAAAGTTTCTTTAACCAATCATCTGTTCTCGGGCACTCGGGTTTTTTTCCAGATTTTGGCTATTGTGAATAGTGCAGCAGTGAACATAGAAGTGCAGATGTCATTTTGACTGTACTTTTTTGCCTCGCCGGGATATATTCCCAGTAGTAGTATTGCTGGGTCAAATGTGAGCTCAGTTTCTAATTTTTTGAGAATCATTCATACTGTTTTCCAAAAGGGCTGAACCAGTCGGCATTCCCACCAGCAGTGATTGAGGGTCCCTTTTTCGCCACATCCACACCAACACTGGTTGCTTTTGTTCTTTTGGGTGTGGGCCAGTCTCTGTGGTGTGAGAGGATAACTCATTGTTGTTTTGATCTGCATCTCCCTGATAATTAGTGATGTAGAGCATTTTCTCATGTGTCTTTTAGCCATTCAGATTTCTTCTTTCTGTTCATTTCATTACCCCATTTTTTGATGGGGTTAGATGTTTTCTTCTTGTAGAGTTCAACCAGTGCTTTGTATATCCTTGATATCAACGCTTTATCAGATGGGTATAGAGTAAATATCCTTTCCCATTCTGTAGATTGTCTTTGTATTCTGGTTATTGTATCTTTTATGGTGCAAGGTAAAGGTAAAGGTAAAGGCCCTCCCGTTGATCGTCGATTTGCTCGAGCGGGCCCAGTAACGTCTCCATTGGAGACTTTGTTGTTACTGTGTCTGGCATATCGAATACTCTCGGTAGCTTGCCGGGCTCTCCGAGAGGGGCGGAGGAATTGAACTCGGGTCGGCCATGTTGGCCGCTTGTAAGGCGAACGCCCTACCCGCTGTGCTATTGCAAAAGCTTCTTAATTTAAGATAGTCCTATTTGTTTATCTCTGTTTCCACTTGGTTGGTCAGTGGAGTGTCTTCTTTGAAGATGCCATTAGCCTCAACATTCTGGAAGGTTTTGCTGACCTTGTCTTCAATGTATTTTATGGATTTTGGCCTGATGTTGAGATCTTTAATCCATTTTGATCTGACTTTTGTGCATGGTGTTAGGTTGAGGTCTAAGCCCATTTTTTTGCATGTGGTTGTCCAGTTTTGCCAACACCATTTGTTGAAGAGGCTTTCCTTGTTAAGAGGAACATTTTTTAATGGTGATGAAATCAACTGAAAAATGAATGAAACAGATCTACAATATAATTTGAATTTAATAGCAGAGCTTTAAAATACATTAAGTAAAAACTAATAGAACTTGGTGGGGGAGGAGTTAGGACTAAAATTAAATAGAAATGGAAAAGACTTAAAGAATATTATCGAAAACTAGGGCTAACATTTTTTATTAACTCCCACCCATTAGCCATAGATACACGTTTCCTTCCACCAAGGTATGCTTGCAGTATTCGCCAACATGTTAGATCATATGCTATTACCATATCAGATCTAAATTTTTAATGATTGTAGTCCCTGATCACAAGGAATTCAAATCAGTTCATAACAAAGGTTTTTTGGAAACTGTAAATTAAACAACACATTTATAACCTTTGTTTTAAATGAGTCATAGGGAAATTACAAACAGTTTCAACTGAAAGTAAAAAAGATTAGTTTATCAGAATTGAGGGCGTAGAACTAAAGAAGCAAATGGAGGAGCCACAGAGATAGTTCAGGAGGCTATTAGGCACTCGTGCTTGCAGGAGACTGAAGTTTGATCCCAGTACCACATAGTCCCTTGAGCACCAATTAGTGACCTCTGAATTTCCAAGCACTCCCAGGTGTGACCCTTCAAATGAAAAAAAAAAAAGCAGCAAATGGAGGGAAAGCATTTTAAATGGTTGTTTTTGTTTTGCTTTGTTTTTTCCCAAAAGAAAGGCCCACATCTAGCTGTGCTCAGGAGTTACTCCTGCCTCTGTGCTCAAAGTTCATTCCTGGCAGTGCCCAGAGGATCATATGCGGTAATGGGCACTGAACCAGAGAAGGCCACATGCAAGGCAAGCATATTCCTCCTATACTGTCTCTCAGGTCCCTTAGTGTTTTTATTATAAAATGATCAAGGTCACAACTCAGTTACCCAAGCTTTCACTTAATATAGAAAAAGAAGCAAATGAAACAAAAATAATAGGAAGGGAAAATAAAAGTAGAAATCAAAGATACAGAAAATGGAATCATTGAAACCACAGTAATTCGGTAAGATCAATGAGTTGGTTAAAATGTTGACATATGTTATCTCTGTGAAGCAAAATATTAGAAAGATATTGGGAATAAAAGAAAATTAAGTACTGAAGATTCTACAGACATTTGAAAGATAATAAGATCTTTTTAAACAATTTTTAGAAATACATGTGTTATAACTTTACAGTATACAAATTGCCAAAACTAACTCAAGAAATAGATAATACGAGTTGTTTACTGCTGATTTAAAATTTCTGGATTTCAGGCCATCATGTCTGTCCGGAGGGGAAAGGGTGTTGCCCCAGTCGCCTTCTCCTCTCTGGAAAGAAAGATGGCGGCCGCATGGGAGCCTTGTGGACAGCAGTATGAGCCGGGGGAGTGGGGGCGACTAAAACCTCATGTGAAGGGGGCATTTCAGTCCACCCTTCATGCCCTACTGAGGCCACCAGTTGCCCCCCACTAGCGGCTCTCCATCACGGCCATGACTCCAGAGCACAGAAACCAATTTCTTAACTATCTGACTTTCAGTAGAAATACTTCCCGGGTCAATAAGTAAAATAGCAGAAATCCAAAACCAACATTTAATTCTTGAACCCAGCTGTAGAAAGCAAATCACTTCACAATGCTTTTTCAGCATGTCTGATTGGGGGGGGGGGGGGTAAACTCTAAATAATAGTGGTGAATCTTTTATTGAAACAATGAATCTAATCAAAGCAGATAGAGTGTTAACTAGAATTCATCTGCTCCACAGGGACTGGGAGGGGTGGGGGGTGGGGTTTTATTGGGGTTCTTCATGGTAAAAAATAAGTATTGGTAAAGGGAAATGTGTTTGATATTTGCATGACTGAGACCTAAACCTGAAAGCTTTGTAACCTTTCCCATGGTGATTCAATAAATAAATTAAAAAAAAAAATTTCTGGATTTTTAGGTAGGGTGCTTAGTGTATTTCCTCTTTGTATTCCCAAATTACTACTTTTCACATTGTCAACCCAGGTTTGATTCCCAGCACCACATAGGGTCCCACGAGCTTACACATTAAAGCTCTTCAATAATTAACTCTTTTGCGGTTTACACATATCACATTTTACAACTCAGAAAATAGAAGATGATTCACCTTTTCAATAAAGCTTCTTTATAAAACTAGCATTACTGTTACCATAGATATTCTCTCAAAAGAATATTCAAAATCATAAGTTATGTATATGTCAAAGTTTTTTAATTTAATCCTTGGAAAAAATTTAAGCTTTGAAACAAATTATGTATTGTATTATATGAAAGTTCTAGCTAAAAAATTGGGTTTCAGAAATACCAGAATATTAGATGATTGCACAATTGAATTTGTGAGGTGAGATATGTGTGTGTGTGTGTGTGTGTGTGTGTGTGTGTAGTAATAGAAATTAATCAAAATGCAGTAAAAAAAGATACACAGAAGTGAAAGTGGCATGAAATAGTGTGAAAAACAAACTTTTGAAGGGTTATATAACCCTTGGTGGGTGTGGGGCGGGGGGTACTTCAGACAGAGGGGAAAGTAATCCTAGATGAATGTTCTGAGATATTGTAAGTCTCCCATTCTGTTACTTTATATTCCCCAGATGAGTGCAATGAAACTAATCGAGTGCATTGCTCTCATCTTGGTTTTTTTTGCACTAATGAGTGCAATTTTTCTGTCTCTCTCTTTCTGACTCATTTCACTTAGCCTGATACTTTCCATGTTGTAGCACACATTCTTGATAAAAATTCTCAATAAAAGGGGAATTGAAGGGCCTTTCCAAAACAGCCTGAGCCGTTGCTCACAGCAGACATTGCCGTTGGGGAAAAACTAAAAGCCTTTTTGCTTCCAAGTTCAGGCACAGGACAGGTTTGCTCATTCTCACCACTCATATCCAATATGAAGCTGGAAATACTTGCCATAGCACTTAGGCAAGAAAAAGATACAAGGGCATCCAGATAGGAAAGGAAGAAGTCAAAATCAAGCTTTCATTATTTGTGGATGAAATACTACTATATTTTGAAAACTTTGAAGATCCTACAAATAACTCCTAAAAAGGTAGATTTGTACAGTCAGGTGTCAAATAAGGCTACAAAATTATCACAAAAGTCTATGGTTTCCTATACACAAATAATGAAATAGAAGAGATATTTAAAAATCCTGTTCATAATTGCACCTCTAAACTTTAAGTACCTACGAATCAACTTAGAGAGGTGAAAGTCTTATACAAAGAAAACTACTTCTTAAATAAAAGAAGATACAAGGAAATGAAAACACATCCCCTGCTCATGGGTTGGGAGGATAAGCATCATCAAAATGGCAGTACTCCTTAAAGAATTATACCGATTCATTGGAGACCTATAAGGATACCCATGATCTTTTTCAAAGAAATAAATCAAGCACTCCAGAATTTCACATGGAACAACATGAAACATTGTATTTCTGAAATTTATTTTTAATGAGTAACTTTGTAACTCTGTAATTCATGGTGATTAAAATTTTTTAATTTTAAGATGAAATCCTGATGGAGAAAAAAATGAAAACCTTTAAAATTAATGAATTAGATGCTGAAAGTAGACTATAGACCAAATATGATTGCCACTCAATACCTCTTTTGAAAACCACAGCACCCAAAAGGAGAGAGAGAACAAAAGGGAATGCCCTGCCACAGGGGCGGAGTGGGATGGGGGCTGGGGGGGTTGGAGGGATGCTGGGAGCATTGGAGGTAGGGAATGGGCACTGGTGGAGGGATGGGTACTCGATCATTGTATAACTGAAACCCAAACACAAGCATTTGTAAGTCGACAACTGTACCTCACGGTGTTTCACTAATAAAAGTTTTTTAAAAAATGCATTAGAAAAGAAGGAAAAATATGAATAGCCAAACATACAAAACATACATTTCAAGAAGAAATAAGCAACCAAAAAGTCAGACAACATGAAGTTAAAGCGGGAAACATGAATACTAATATAGGCACTTAGAAATTTTTCCAAAAAAAGAAATATGCAAATAGATGATCAGAAATAAAAACTTTTAAGTCATAAAAGATACTGAGAAACGTTTCCTGAACTTGATTGAAAGAGATAGAATGCATAACCAAAGCAAGGAATGAAATCATTAAGGCTGATGTCAATATTAAATAAAAATATGTAGAGAAACATTTTATGTAGATATCCTGGAACGTAGTTGAAATTGGTTACCGTTGGCTTCCCAAAACATAACATAAGAAAAAATTTAACTGGGGATAAAGCTCAGTGTTAGAAAACATGTTTTGCAGGCAGGAGTCCTAGGTTGCTTAGGAATCTCCTAAGTATGTTGAGAATGGACCCTGGAGCACTCAGCTGGGAGTAATCCCTGAGCACAACTGGGAGTGACCCTAAAACCAAGGAAGTAATAATTGAAGTTAAAATTTGAACAGCAACAAACACTTCACAAAGACTCTCTCCTGTTTGTATCCTTGACTTGTTCCACTAAACATTTAGACAGAATACTCTGCGTTTTCTCTTTTTTTCTCCAGGAGAGTAGAGGAAGAAAGGACAATGACACAGTTATGAACATTACGGTGATATCAAAACTTGAAAAGTACAGAAGAAATACATAAACTAGTTTCAATGGGAATGCAGAATCAGACATTTCAGAAATATTTCACAGAAATATTGGAGTTCCCAGAAAGGGCTGGTTTTATTTTCAGTGTGAACCATCATATATTAAAATTAAGAAAGAAAAATGTGGGGCTGGAGCGATAGCACAGTGGGTAGGGCGTTTGCCTTGCACGCAGCCAACATGGCCGACCCAGGTTCGATTCCCAGCATCCCATATGGTCCCCCGAGCACCGCCGGGAGTAATTCCTGAGTGCATGAGCCAGGAGTAACCCCTGAGCATCGCCGGGTGTGACCCAAAAAGCAAAAAAAAAAAAAAAAAAAAGAAAAATGTTTAATGATCATTGTAATAGGCTCAAAATAATTTTGGTATCAGCAACCAGTTCATGGTAGAAAGACTTCTAACAAGGTAGACATAAAAGGAATTTCCTAAATGTGATTGTGTTACTAATTTTTAAAATATATAGCAAGTATTGTGTTTAATGATGGTACTTTTGGATACTTTACTCTTATGGGAATAAGCCTAGGAAGAGTGCTATCAGCCCAAAGTTTCAGCATCATATTTGAAGTTCTAGCCAAGGCATCCCACCACAAAAGCATTAAGGAGTACAGAGAGAAAAAACAAGTTACGGTTATCTGTAGATAATAATTATGCATAAGTAGAGACTCATAGGCTACGTACTAAAATTAGAGCTTAGTGTTGCTAGGTAGAAAGCCAGTATACAACCCCCAGTTGTATTTTTGTAAACCTACAAAAATATACTTTTAGAACAAAGTTGCCATTTACTGTTGCACCAACATGGTGCAGTGTAAATAAATCAACAAGATTAATAAAGCTTAATAGGATATATGTAAGACCCTGATTTTACATAATATATGATTTGAGAAACCTACTGGAACAAAGTTCTTGTTTATGTTCTTTTCTGATTCAAATCTTAGACTTATGCATGACTTGCATTAGGTTTATGTGAGGTGACAATTCAGCTTGCCCAATATATCATAGGACAGTGTCCTAAAATAAATGTTTACAATTTTTTTTAACATACGATCACATAAAGTAGAATATCTTTCTAATAAACTTTGGGTTCATTCAGTCAGGTTTTACCTACTACAAAATATTTTCTACGACATTCTTGCCCTTTTGTAGTCTGAGAACTAATACTAAATTATTTAGCCATTTTTACCAAATACCATGATGATAATTTATTTTGTAAAGTCAGAGGCATCACCAATTTTAAAGTGTATCTGTTTACATTCGGTTAAAATATTGCTACACTTTGACTAGCACATCATTGATTTCAGTTGACAGTAATACTCATCTTTCCTGTGAAAGTTTTGTTAATGATACACCTGACATATTTCCTATTCATGCTCGCTGAGGGGATTGGAGCTCAGTGCTGTCACAGTGCTTTGCCAGCAGTGCCATGCCTGGCCGCCGGTGCTCGGTATACCAAGGCCAGCAGAGCTACAGCTGACTGCTGGGGAAGGGAGTGGGAGGACTCAGAGCCCGGAACGTGATTCAGTGCCCAGAACATTCCAAGGTTCTACTGCTTGAGGTGTTCCACCCTAGCACCTGAGAAACATTCTAGATCTTTGCTTTTTTTAGATCTGTTAGGACATTTTCAGAATTTTTCTTCTGCCTGCCATCAGAAGTCATCCCTGGGCCCCATGACATTGCTTGTGATTGTAGTGCTCCTATTAAAACGCAGGACAAAAGACGAGGATTTCTAAAGAATAGAATACATGTTAAGTTTATGGACTTGGTATTGCTAATCTGACATTTTTTGTAATTGGGCTGGAGCGATAGTACAGCGGGTAGGGCGTCTGCCTTGCACGCAGCCAACATGGCCGACCCGAGTTCGATTCCTCTGCCCCTCTCGGAGAGCCCGGCAAGCTACCGCGAGTATTCGATATGCCAGACACAGTAACAACAAAGTCTCCAATGGAGACGTTACTGGGCCCGCTCGAGCAAATCGATGATCAACGGGAGGGCCTTTTCTCATGAAGCAATCCATCATGATGAACAAATCATTACATTTTAATTTTGAAATATAAACTTCATGCATGAGATGTTCCACAGCAAGAATTTGTTCTCAGGGGCTGGAGCAGGTAGGGCGTTTGCCTTGCATGCAGCAGACCCAGGTTCAATTCCCAGCATCCCATATGGTCTCCCAAGCACCGCCAAGAATAATTCCTGAGTTCATGAGCCAGGAGTAACCTCTGTGCAACGCCAGGTGTGACCCAAAAAGCAAAAAAAAAAAAAAAAAAAAAAAAATTGTCCTCAGTAGCCAAGGATGTAGATCAGTGATAGAGTACTTAAATGCATGAGACCCTTATTTAATTCTTGGCGCCACAAAAAAAAAAAAAAGATTCTGTACATGATATTCATTCTTATAATCAAAATTTAAAATTCTGCTTTCATGAGGCCACCCCTGGTTTAATTTGAGACCCCATATGGTCTCTCAGATCCATATGGGGTCTCTCAAATCTGGACAGGGGCGCTCCCTGAGCACAGAGCCAGCAGGAAGTCCTGATTACCACCAGCTGTGGCCCAAGGGCAAAAAAAAAAAAATTCCAGGTTAATTATTTTTTTTTAATAACAAATATCAAATAAGATCAGGCTTCTTTTTTCTCTCTACACAAAACTTAGCACACAAGAAATCTGCCCATAATGCAATCATGTCATTTTTTTTTTATGCAGGAGTACTGCTATTTATTCAGCTACTTATTGGGCATGAACTCCACCTTACTTTTTTTTCATTTTTTATAATTTTATTTATTGAATCACCATGAGAGCAGTTACAAAGCTTTTGGTTTTAAGTCTTGGTAATACAATGAAACACCCGTACCTTCACCAGTGTCCATTCTCCACCCCCAACAGCCCCAATATTTCCACATTACTCTCTCTCTACTTTGATCACATTCAGTATTTTGACACCAGACCCACCATTATTATTTGAGATTTTACCCCAACACTCAGATCTGCTGAAAAGGCAACAGTAGACAATTTGTTTTCTACTGCTGGTTATGAATAACATATGATGTTGCATGGCTGCAGTAGTGGCCACGCAGTTTTGAAATTTTGAAATTTTAACACTTAAATCTGGAGGGATTTCTGCCAAATCCTGCTGGGTTCCAAGATTTGTTCCCGAGTCTCTGAAATCATGGCTGTTAAGCATGATCAGGAGCCAGAAATGCAGTTCATGGGCGGCGACTCGGGGTCTCGTTGGGACGGGGAGGAAAGGGCCGGCTCCACCCCCATCCCATGAGGCCCTGCTTGTCTCGTCACTGAGGGCCCAAACCTGACTGTCCAGTGACCTCTGGAGGATGGTGGCCACCGAGCCACCTAGGGGGAGCAGGCAGAGGGACAACACCCTTTCCCCCCCTGGGGTGGCCTGGCGACAGTAACCTACTGTGGGGTCCAGACGCATTTCTGCCAAAAGCCACTGGGTTCTGAGATTTGTTTCTGAGTCTCCTAGATCATGGCCATTAAGCAGCTTGATCAGGAGCCAGAGAGGCCATTCGTGGGTGATGACTTGGTGTCTCGTTGGAGTGGGAAGGAAAGGGCCAGCACCACCCCCATCCTGGGAGGCCCCCCGTGTCTCATTGCTGCAGGCCCAGACTGTCCAGTAGCCTCTGGAGGATGGCAGCCACCAGGCCACCAGGGGGAACAGGCTAAGGCATGAAACTTATTCCCACCTGGGTTGGCACAACGCCGGTTACCCACTGCAGGGACTGGTCGCATTTCTGCCAAAAGCTGCTGGGATTCGAGATTTGTTTCTGAGTCTCTAGGATCATGGCCGTTAAGCAGCTTGATCAGGAGCCAGAAAGGCAGTTCATGGGCAGCGACTCGGGGTCTCGTTGGGATGGGGAGGAAAGGGCCAGCTCTACCCCCATCCCATGAGGCCCTGCATGTCTCGTCACTGAGGGCCCAAACCTGACTGTCCAGTGGCCTCTGGAGGATGGCAGCCACCTGGCCCCCAGGGGGAACAGGCCAAGGCACGAAACATATTCCCACCTTGGAGTGGCCCAGTGCCAGTAACCTACTGCAGGAACAGGATGCATTTCTGCCAAAAACCTTTGGGTTCCGAGATTCATTTCTGAGTCTCTGGGATCATGGTCGTTAAGCAGTTTGATCAGGAACCAGAGACGTCATGTCTCCAATTATATAGCTGAGCCGGAGGTGGTTTGTGGGTGTGTCTCCCACATACCTAACTTTTGGGCGTTTACTTTCTTGGTAAACTTTGCCCCAAGTTTTTGGGGTCTGGCCAAAGGCACAGCAGCAATTTGGGGGTATTTGGAAGTCTGAAGGCACATCAGGCTGCTGATGCACTCTCCTCACAGGTACAGATTGACCTGCTGGTGGCACCATACCCCCTCATGTCATTTCCTGATGCTCACTGTATGACTCTTTGTGATAGTCTGTTACATATCACCTAGGTCAACTCAATAAACTGAAGCCAAAAAGTCATAGTATGGTAAATTTGAAATTTTATGATTCATAGTATTTTGATTATTATAATTATAGTAATTTTGATTATTATAGAATTTAAATTTTCCAGTATTAATAAATTCTTCTCTCTTTAATAATACAGGTTTTGAGAGTATTTTAGAAGGGCTCTATGGACCACGGCTACGAAGAGACCTCAGTTTATTTGAAGGTAATTTTTTTAAAATTTTACCTTAAAATTTTTAACTTTCCAATTTAAATTTAGCAAATAAAAAAAGTTGTAATAAATATTAAGTATAAATTTGTGATTTTTTAAATTAGAAAACATATTTAAATAATTAAAGGAAATCACTCAACAGTAATCCTGTTATTGTCTAATATAATGGGGGAAGGGTTGGCTTTGGGCCATCCCTGGCTCTGTGGTCAGGAGTTGTTATCCAGGGTGGTGGTGCTACAGGCACCTTGGGCTATGTTAGGGATTAGAACCAGGGTTGGCTGCATACAACAACACAAGTGCCTTATTCCCCTGTCCTATCTCTCAGGGCCCCTATAATGATTTTTAACAGCCTCAGCTTCCAAGGACCAGTGCACTCAACCTGGGCTTGTAGGCATGATATTGTATTATTCCAGCTTGTTGTTTGCTGGGGGCAACAAGACTGTTCAGTGGAGGTTACTCTACTTCAGTGGAGGTTACTCTACTTCCTTGGGCTGCCATGTGGTACAGGACATCAGCTCAGAGTCTCACACTTGTGAAGCATGTGCTCTGCAACTCACTCTCTCTCCCTGGCCCCTGCTGTAACAAATGGTAACAAAATAGCCTGGAACTTAGATTGTCATTCTGAAAAACCCCACAAAGCTTTCCAAAGTTTCGTATATGATTTTGTTCTTCCAAATGCTCTAGAATAAATGAATATCTAAAGAAATGTTTATTGTGATGTAATTGTTTTGTAGATATCTGTAATTTTACAATACAATTTGTTTACCAAATACATGGTGCTAGTACTGATTTTCTACTTTGTAATCTTGTTTCTGGTTAACTTTAATGTACCAAATCTGCTGCCTTCTCTTCTGGTTCCTTCATTCAGCTAAGATCCACGTGTCCCTAAAGGTCAGTATGCCCTGTACAAAAGCATCTTGTATGTTGAGGGAGTGGTAGGGACAGGAGAGTAGTTCAAAGTTTTCTACTTACCTTTTCTACTAATTTTGATATAGATAATTGAATTATGAACCATGGAGTTCAAAGTATCTCTGAAAGCTGGTTTGCTATAAAATCCTGATTGCCCATATTCAGTTCATCGAATGATGTGCATGCAAAACTTTACTTTAAGGATAGGAAGTCCAAAATATGTCTGTCCATTATTGTCAAGGTTTTCTTCTTATATCTCGCCTCCAATCATTTCTCATTTTATTGTAGTCTGAATTTCTTTTAAATTACGTGATACATTTACAAGCAGTCTTGACTTAGAGTTCCACCCGTTTCCTGTTTCTCTCCCACACCCCCTCCCTTCCAGCCCTGCTTGCTTTTTCACCCCATCCTGGAGATTCAACCCAGGGCCTCACAGTGCAGTGCAAGTGATGCTTTGCCACTGAACAGCATCCTTAGCCCTCACCTGTTTTTCTGAGCTTAACAACTGAACAAAGGAAAAAAATCTAAAGAAACTAGAATTTTTACCTATCTTCATTTTTCTTGTGCCTTTCTTTCTTAAATTGCTGTCCACATTCATATCATCAGTCAGCCTAAACATAACTGCTTCTGTATAACTCGAATTTCAGCTGTGAATCCTAGTCTCTTCCTTTCCTCCAACTTTTTATAGTTACTTTCATATTTATGTCTCTTAGGAAATTAGTTTTATGAAATGAGAGATGGCATGTTCTAAAGAAGGAAATGTTTATATTTTTAGGTTAGTATTTTCTAAGCATACAAATAACATTTGTTTTAGGAAATTAAAAAATACAAATAACCCAGAAAAAAGAATTACTTCTTGGGGCAGGAGCAACAATACGGTGGGTTGGGCATTTGTCTGGTCCATGGCTGACCCGAGTTTGAAGCTTGATCCCCAGCACCCCATATGGTCCTCCTACTCCTGCCAGGAGTGATTCCTCAGCACAGAGCCAGGAGGAAGCCATGAACACTGCTGGCTGTGGCCCAAAGCCAAAAAAGAAAAAGAAAAAACAAAAACACTACTATTTCTACAACCATAGATAGCCTGTTAACATTTTATATACGTGTAAATTATATCTGTGCATATTATTTTACTTATGCATAATATAAATTGTTTTGTGGCTATCGTCTGTTCATTTTTATCGGTAATACATAAAAGTTCTGGACCATCATTCCTAATGACAGCAAAATATTGTGAATTTGTTATAGTTTAATAAAGTTAATATTTTCACCGCTTCTGTTACTCTCATACTTTGTGTCTCCATTTGTTCTTCTCTTGGTGGGGGAGGGAGGGTGAGCTATAAAATCTGCTACGTTTTTCAGCTCAGGGTTTTTTCCAGACATAGGCACATATTTGCTCACTGCTCCTTTACATTCCACGTTTTCTTATTTTTCTTTAGTTTTCCTAGTAATTTGTCCTCTTCTTCCTTGCTTTTTTGAACTTTTTCCAGAAGCTTTTCTAATCAGTGTTTTACCCTTAAAAATGATGGTTGTTATACTGGTAAATTCCTATCTGCAGGGATGGAGATAGCTGTACATTTAACAAAATTAAAACTGAGGCCCAGAGAAGTCGTACAGCAGGTAGGGCACTCGCCTTGCAGGCAGCCGCACCAGTTTCAATTCCTGGCACCCATCCTATGGCTTCCCAAGCTTCCAGGAGTAATTCCTGAGTTCAGAACTAGGGGTAACTCCTGAACACTGCCAAGTATAGCCTGAAAACAAAATTTAAAAAAAAAGTTAAAACTGTATAGTCACATTATAGAGCCTTTTATAATATGGGTATTTCTCAAAAGAATAAGACTAGAGCACCTATATATCTAGGAAATCCCCCTCTGAGGCATATACCACCCCCGACCCCCCAAAACTAAAAATATTGCTCAAAATGATTTATATACACCTATGTTAATTGCAGCAATAGCTGAATATGAAAATAGCCACCCAACAACAAACAAAGATATTTTGTGGCATCTATGGCATATAGACACAGTGGAATACTATGCAGCTATGACAAAAGAAGAAACCTTGCAGTTCACTGAAACTTGGATGGAAATGGGGGTATTCTGTTGCGTGAAATTAGTCACAGGGAGATCGACAAATATTTAACTGGCCTCACTGATCTGTAGTACACAGGGCAACAAAATGAGGGAATTGGCATAATCAAATAAGGATAAAACCTTGACCTTCGGTTACAAAACTGGAATTACCAAGAAGTGGAATTAGGGGGAATGAAGAGGAGGGTAGAAATGATAGAAGCATGTTGATGGAGAGTCTTCAGCGCTTTGGTGCAATAACTGTACGTGGAAACTATAGCTGCTAACATGATTGTAAATTTGTTACCTAAACTGCAATTTTAAAAAGTACATCACAGGGACTGGAGCAATAGTCCAGCGGATAGGGCATTTGCCTTGCACGCGGCCAACCAGGGTTGGATTCCCAGCATCCCATCTGGTCCCCTGAGCACCTCCAGGAGTAATTCGTGAGTGCAGAGCCAGGAGTAACCCCTGAGCATTGCCTGGTGTGACCCAAAAAGGAAAAAAAGGTAAAGGTAAAGGTAAAGGCCCTCCCGTTGATCGTCGATTTGCTCCAGTGGGCCCAGTAACGTCTCCATTGGAGACTTTGTTGTTACTGTGTCTGGCATATCGAATACTCTTGGTAGCTTGCCGGGCTCTCCGAGAGGGGCGGAGGAATCGAACTCGGGTCGGCCATGTTTGGCCGCTTGTAAGGCGAACGCCTACCCGCTGTGCTATCGCTCCAGCCCAAAAAAAGGAAAAAAAAAAGTACATCACAGAAAAACCAGATAGGACACATAAGAAGTCAAGGAATATTATAGTCCTAAGACATTCCTATTAAATCTTTTAGATCTAATTAAATCTATTCTCTAATAGATTTATCTGGAATCTATTAGGCAACCTCCCTGACAACTGCTCAGGAGGGAGGGAGGGAGGGAGGGAGGGAGGGAGGGAGGGAGGGAGGGAGAAGGAAGAAGAAAGAAAAAGAAAAAGAAAGAAAAAAGAAAGAAGGAAGGAAAGAAAAAGAAAGATTATATATAAGCTACTCGTAATAGCGTTTTTCTTATCATTATTAAAAAATTTTTGGTGGCACTGAGGATAGGGTGCTTGCCTTGTACACAGCTGACTCAGGTTTGATCCCTGGTACCTCGTATCGTCCCCCAAGCCGTCCAGGTATGATCCCGCAGAGCCATGAATAAGCCCTAAGCGCTGCCAGCTGTTGCTCCATCAACTCCTCCCCCAAAGTAATACAAATCGTGTCTCTTACTGTAGGAATGTGCATGTCGGGGCTGGGGAGGGAGCCCAGGAATGAAGGCAGATGCTGCGAATGTCGCCCTCCCCCGTTTAATGCCGGCACCACATGGTTGCTCAGGGTGCAGCCCTGGAGGACCTGCTGCCTCCCGAGGGCCAGGTGAGCCCTGGTCCCACAAGGCCCAAGCAGCACTGCATTTCCAGGCCCTCTTATTGGACCACAGGTCGTGTGCACAGAGAATGGCCCTGAGGGGACCCCAGGCCGCCAGAATACCACTTGGAAACCCCCCCATTTCTCTCTACCCCCAAAATTCTGCAGGTAGAAATCATAGATTAGGATGTGTTTTCAGGTAAATTCTTGGAAATATGAACTGCAGTGACTCACTGTCTGAAACTCAAGAGCAGAAAAGAGATGAGCAGGGTGTATTATTCATGTCTCGTTTTTATTATAAAATTACACATAATATTTTGGCTATGTTTATGCAGATTAAGTTCATTTTGAAAGCCTATTCTTTATGTGGAAAATATATTCTGAATGCCATACCTTAAAAATCACCTCTGACACAAAGTGTTTTAAGTTGACAAGGTTTTGTATCAGAGCTTTTTAGAAGATTTGTATTTTAATGCTTAAATTTGATTCAGAGCCATCTCCAGGTTGAGTAACTGAAAGAAGCTTTTGAAATGCTGTTTATTTTTAACTTGTTGAAATAAAACGAGTTTTAGCCTTCTGTCTTTGATCTGTTCTCCTCACTTTCTGTTCTTTTGAAGAAAACATAACTATTTCAGTTTGAAATGAATCTTCCAAAAAGCTCCGAGTGTATTAAACTTTGAGCTTTTTACCCACTGACAATCAAGTCCCCCATAATTTGTGTTTCTCTCATTCTTCCTTCATCTGCCCCAAATCCACGTGACTTATATGAAAAGTCTTGGGGGGTTCCCTGTACTTTCGTAAACCCTCTTTCATATCCTATCAGTGAGCCAGCCAGTCTGTCCAAATACCACGTCAGTTGCCAAAGAGAGGGTACAGCAGGTAATGTGATTGTCTTGCATGCAGCAGGTCCAGGTTTGATCCCTGACACTCCATATAGTTCCCTGAGCCTGCCAGGAGGGATACCTTAGTACAGAACCGGGAGTAAGCTCTTAGCACACCCAGGTGTGGCCCAAAAACAAACATTTAAAATGGGAGCAGGGATTTGGTTCAAGTCCTAGATTCTATCTCAAGTACCACCAGTGTAACCCTGGTGGCCCCTGACCAGGGTTACACTTGGGAGTGACTCCAAGCCCTCACCACTTCAGAGTATGGCCCATAGCAAAAAAAAATTCTTTAAAGAAATTTTTATTGTAAACAGCCCATTCTCAGTGACATCACGTATGACTACTTTGGTACTATACTTGCATTATTTAATAGTGGTGACCGTATTTGGTCTATAGAATTTAAAATATTTACTCTCTGGATATTTATATGAACGATTACCTGCCCTGACTTACACCAAATGTAATCCTTTTGGTTTAATATTCTTGTTTTTCTCCATTATATGGGGATGGAGACAATAAAACTTTTAAAATAAATTTTGATCCATAAAATACTTAGAACCTTTATTTTAAGTACACTAGCAGGGTGAAAGAAAAATGAACAGGTGGGATTTCTTCCTACAAGTACTTCATGATCTGATGAAATCAAAAGTCAGTAACTTTTTAATGTGAACTGAGAGTTACTTATATATAAATCAGATAATCTGATACTATTTTATAGTTAGTCATATAAATTACTTATCTCTGATCAGTGTGTATACATAGATTTATCCGGGTATTTCAACCATGGTGATTTTATAACACCAAGGTTGAAGAAACAAACTAAAACCAAAGCAGTAAAATATTAAATATTGAGACATTTCTATGATAGACCATACTTACTAGGATATATTGTATGTTATTTGAGCACAGTATATATTTTTGGCAAATGACTATGTAAGAATCTGACCATCAATTTTTAATGCTATTTTTAGAGAGGTTTTAAATTTCCAGAAAGTGTAAGTAGAAAGTACAGAGTTCCTGTATACGCTCCCGTGCCCCCTTTTGGATTCCCCTGTAATTCCATCTTGCAATGATGTGGTCCATTTATTGCAGTGATGAGTCAGTACATGATTATTAGTTCAAGCCCGTAGTTACATTAGGGTTAGTCTGTGTGCACAGTTACATGGATTTGCCTATTTACATACTGTCATGGATTTGTCAGTACAGCTTCTCTGCCCTAATAATTCTGTTCTTTTCAGCCCTCATCTAGACTTCTATCCCCAATCTGTGTCATAATTATCATATTTTTACTGCCTTTATAGTTTTTCTTCATCATTGTATGATTAGAATGATGCCATGTGTAGGCTTTTCAGACTCACTAGCACAGTGGTAGGGCGTTTGCTTTGCAAGCTGCCAGCCTGGCCAAGCTGGGTTCGATTCCTCTGCCCCTCTCGAAGAGCCTGGCAAGCTACAAGTCTCACAGTGGAAACATTACTGGGCCCACTCGAGCAAATATGCATTTAAGTTCTTCTGTTATTTTCATGATTTATAGTTTTTTTGGGTTATTGATTAATGCTGTATGTCTTGTTTGTATATTTGCCTATTTGAAGGCTACTTGATCACTTTCATGTTTTGGCAATTACAAATGAATATTTGTATGCTATAAACCATTTGTGTGCAGGCTTTTTCCTGTACATAGTTTTTAACTCACTAGGGTAAATACATACTTTGCTTCATCATATGGAAAGGCAGTGTTCAGCTTTGTAAGAAAGTCACTTGTGAACAAGTGACTACTGATAGAAAATAGTGGGTAGAGTGTTTGCCTTGCACGCGGCCGACCCGATTTCGATTCCTCTGCCCCTCTCAGAGAGCCTGGCAAGCTACTGAGAGTATCCTGCCCAAATCGCAGAGCCTGGCAAGTTCCCCATGACATATTCGATATGCCAAAAACTATAACAGGTTTCACAGTGGAGACGTTACTGCTTCCCACTTGAGCAAATCAATGAACAACGGGAGGACAGTGCTACAGTGATTATGAGATTAATATCATTATAATTTGCCATTTCCAAATGACATGATATTAACATATTTCCATATGCTTACTTTCTCTGCATATATTCTTGGATGAGCTCTGTGTATTCATACAAGTGTTTGGTATTTAGATAATGATGGTAACAAGAAATGAGCGAGAAAGTATTTCCTCAACCTACATTTTCTGAGTTGGTTGTTCTTGTGGTGCAAGATTATTATTGACTTAATTAGTAGATTTAGTCCTATCAAACCTGTATTTTTGTGTGTAATTTAGTAGGTTGTGTTTTGCAAATTTGTCCATTTCATTTAAGGTTACCAAATTTTTGAGTCACTATTGCTGTTTGTAATATTTTTTCATTATTCTTTTAATGATAGGACCTTTTAGACGCAATAATGATGTGCCATCTTTCTTTTCTGATACTAAAAATTACATTTTCTTGATTTTTGTTCTCAGTTAGCTCAAGACAACCATTTTGTTGATCTTTTCCAAGAATTAGCTAATTCTTATTTTTTTATTAGTGAAAATTTATTATTAGTGAAACACCATGAGGTACAGTTGTAGATTTACAATTTTTTGTGCTTGAGTTTCGATTATACAATGATCAAATACCCATCCCTCCACCAGTGCCCATTTTCCACCACCATGGATAATATCCCTCCCACCCCCATCCCCCCCATCCAATTCTTATTTTTTAATAAAGCATAGACTATTGGAAAGCTGAATTGCAAAATGCTACTCATTATCTTTAGATAATGGGATAAAATAGTTTTCTTTGAACTTTTTAATGTATTATATTTTTATAATTAATTATTTTTGATTGAATTGTACAGTATTTAGTAACTTCTAAAAATCAACGGTATTCTCTTCTTTGGGGGCTGTAGTGATAGCACAGCAGTAGGGCGTTTGCCTTGCATGCAGCCAGCCCAGCCGACCAAGCCCGGTTCTGTAGGATAACACTGTTTTGTCCTTCCTCGGGTAGCTTAGGTTTATTGGGTCACACCCATCCCAGTGCTCCCGAGTCACTCCATCCTTTTGTTTATTTGTAACTACTTCTCTATGCTGTCTTCCCCAAACAGTTAATCAACTTATTCCCCTAATTCTGTTCATTTGTAAGGTCAGATCCATCTAAGGACACTGAACTTGTATTGTAAGTTATGTCTTTTGAATAGTTTACCTTAAAGCAATATCCTTTCTGTATAGACACAGGAACACAGTTAATATTATGCTTTGTAAATTGGGAGTTGATTGACTCCGAATAATATTTACTCCTGGGCATCTGCTTTCTTGACTCAGTTGCCCTTAGTTCCTAGCACCCCAAAAGCAGGTTCCCAACGAGGGACTGAATGGACCCAGGTCTGAGCTACCCTGGCATCGAAATGGGCCAGGCCAAAGCACTAAGATACTCAACTATAAGTTGAGGGCATGATCATGGACAGATGCCAAAAGTAAGTAACAACGAGACTAGGACCTGCTGGTGCTAGGAAGACTAACCTGGCCTGAGGACTGCAGAATGTATAGTGAGGATATTCTCAGGAAGAACGGAACCTTAAATTTATATCTCTTACTGTGCTCACAAAGAATGACATTGCTGGAAATATTAGAAGTAGATTTACTACAGCTATTTAGTAGATTACTAGTTGGGGAAAGAACACATGCTTGTTAAGATCCCCTTGGGGGGGGGAGATCCCCCTTGAGTGGATCTCCTAGTAATCTGGAGTAATCTCTTTAGATGAGATCTTATCCTTGAGTTAATCTCCTGGAGGAGTGGTCTTACCTCTTTGTTGATTTGTTAATGTTCAACCCACCTTTGTGTCACCACCTTAATGATTGCTATAGAAACTAAGAATATAAGCTCCAAGGGAGCAGAGTCAGAAGTAAGAGAACTCAGGCTCCAGAGATCCAGAGTCAGAGTCAGAAGGAGAGAGGGTTCTAGATTGGGACCCAGGAGAGAAGGAGGCAGAGGAAAGACAGGAGTGAAGAGGATTGGAATAAACTACAATTGATATCGACCAGCCTGGCCCACGCTTCTTCCTTCCTCTGCCTTTGGCCAACAGCTGTCCTGATCCAGGTCGCACACAACGGCTCAAGAGCACCGAACGCAGGCAGTGAGATAGAGCTGTCCAGAGAGCCCGTGAACACACAACTTTCAGCGTGCTAAGATTTTACAGGGTTCAATTCCTCCACCCCTCTCGGAGAACCCAGGAAGCTACCAAGAGTATCTCGCCCGAGCGGCAAAGCTTGGCAAGCTACCCGCGACATATTCAACATGCCAAAAACAGTAACAAGTCTCAAAAAAATGGAGACATTACTGGGCCCGTTCAAGCAGATCGATGAGCGGAAGGACAGTATTCTCTTTTGACTTTTCACTCGGCTTTATAATTGGGCACTCCAAATTCATTTCTTATGGTTAAGATACAGAAGACAAAAAAAAAATATTCTAAAAAATGAAATGGAAAAGCATCTGTTGTGTTTCCTAGATTTTTTTCATGGTTTTTGTTTAATTTTCACTGCTGCTTTAAGATACAGCCTTGTTCTTTTTATTGTACAGATGAGGAAATTTGTACTCAGAGAAGTTAATTTACCCAAGGTTTTCTAGTATTGGTTCTGCACCAGGGCTGAATCATTAGGTAAAATGATCAGATCAGAACCAGGCCTTTTTTTTTTTTTTTTAATCAGTGCTATTCTATCCATGGCAGAAAATGATCTTTTCAGTTTCACTCTGACATTCTCTTTGTGGGGAAGAGGGTGGTGTCTCCCAAGTGGTCCTCAGAGGCCCCGGAGTGACCCTGGTGATACTGGCTGTGGGTCAGTGCTAGGGCTGAGACCAAGGGCCCTGCACACCCTCTCTCAGACCATGCCCAGTGATAAGCGAGAAGTCATGTGATTCCCAAAATCTAATATTTTCCTTGCCTGATGGACTAGCTCCTCAAGTATTTCCCAACTCCAGACACCCTTTTTTGATTAATGAGGCTGTTTCTGTATAATTTTAATTTGACCCTTTTAATCTTAATACTTGGGCTGGAGTGATAGCACAGCGGGTAGTCGTTTGCCTTGCACGCCGCCAACCCGGGTTTGATTTCTTCATCCCTCTCGGAGAGCCCGGCAAGCTACTGAGAGTATCCCGCCCGCACGGCAGAGCCTGGCAAGCTCCCTGTGGCATACTCGATATGCCAAAAACAGTAACAACAAAGTCTCCAATGGAGACGTTACTGGGCCCGCTCGAGCAAATTGATGATCAGCGGGAGGACAGTGTTACAGTGCTACTTAGAAATCCCAACTGATGGAAAGGTCATTAGTTGCAGATAGTATTGGGATGGGGGGAGTGTCTGTGAGGGTGAAGGAACAGTGTACTGGAGGTGACATAAGGATGGGCTAGGAGAAAGGTCATGGGCACTTTGGCGGAGAGGAGATGTGTTGTGACTCTGAATGCTGTTGTGACCCATTAACTAAACTGTAATAATTTTTTTAATAAATTAAGTAGCTATTTCTTGAGCTAACAAATTCATCACAAAAACTTCGTGAAACCTTACAACCATTTTTCCAAAATGCTGTTCTCTAAGCCTACAGTTGTTATTTCAAGAATTCCAGTATGAAATTCTTTGCATATTCCTTATTTATGGGCTGTAATATAAAATCAGTAGGATTTCCTTGTCCAGTCAGAATTCTGCTTGGCTTCCCAAATGAGGGGAGCTTTCCATACGATGATGCTGCATAACGGCTCCAGTTCTGTTGCCTGGCTAAAGGGCTCATACACTGGACTTGGGGCATTGGATAGTGTTTCCAGTCCCCAGGATGCAGATGAAGAGTAATGGCTTCATGGGGCAATCTTCTCCACACTTAATCTGTTGGTCACAGTACTCTGCCACCCTAGTAAGAGTCAAACATTGCAGATTCTGGATGAATGATTCTGTTCTTTGGGTGAGGTGAAAGGCTGAAAGGGAAATCCTCATAGCCACAGTTCTTTCCGTGGTTGGGGGATGAGAGTGACAAAGCCCTGGGGCCATTCCCAGCAGCACTCACCAGCCAGGCTGGATGGTTCAGTGCTCAGGCCTGGTGGTGCCGTTCCTCTCGGGTACTGTGGTGCTGGGGGTGTTAGCAACGTCACCCCAGTAGTGGTCAGAGGCCACTAGGGCCACGCAGGGCCCTCCAGGGCTACAGTGTTACTGGGATGGGGGGGGCGTCTGTGGGGGGGGGTTGAGTTGACCAGTTATGAGTTTTTTAATTGTATAGATTATGTAAACTTTTCTTCAGTATTTATATTTCTTTGGCAAACTAACTTTGTGATGCATGGATGTTGGTGTGGGATTTCAAAACTAATAGCACAGTGGTAGGGCAGTTGCCTTGCGCACAACCAGCCTGGCCGAGCCAGGTTCGATTCCTCCACCCTTCTTAGAGAGCCTGGCAAGCTACCGAGAGTATTCAGTATGCCAAACACATTAACAAGAAGTCTCTCAATGGAGACCTTACTGGGCCCGCTCGAGCAGATTGATGAACAACGAGAGGACAGTGTTTTGTTTGTTTATTGATGATTCTATCTTGTTGATAATTAACCAGTTTGATCTCTTGTAGTTTATTAAGAAATTTTATTTTTTTTAAAAATCAATCCACGAGTTAGCTGGGTGATAGAAATCCTAAAGATGGGAAATCAAAAATAGTTACTTGACATTACAGTTAGTAAGTTCCATCAGTGCTTTGGAGACTTCAAATTATCTTTCTATTACTATATGTTACTTTATGTTCCAACTTCATACTATTCTAAGGTTAGGTAAATTAGTATTATTTCTGAATCTCTTACAAAACCAAAAGGAAGTATCATTGAGCTTCTTGCTCCAATAAATTATAGTATCTTCTTTTCTCATTTTATATAGAGTATTTTAATATTAGAGTATTTTAGGGGATGATCCTATCATTATTACCTTCTATGTGGAAAACAAGAAGCATATTTTCTTTGAAGTCTAGACATATGTTATGGGTGACAAGGGGGTGGGGGATGCTGTAGTTCCTTCTCTTGCTTTCCCATCAGTTCCAGTATAGCTACCTCACATGGTAGTATTTTATATATTTATTTTAGTTTCTTTTTATGAATATATTAAGAATAAAGAATAGGGAATTTCTGCTGCAAGGACAAAGTTTAGGGGACAGACAGTACCATGCCCTTCCTCCCCATATGGTCCCTCAAACTACTTCAGGAGTGGTCCCGGAGTAAGCCCTGAGCATACCTTGGTAGGCACCCAAATTAAAACAGACAAAATCTAAGTTTAAGAAAATCACTGACTGGTTCAGAGAGATAGAACAGCAATAAGATGTTTTCCTTGTATGTGGCTGACCCGGATTCTGTCCCCAGCACCCCATATGGTCCCCCAAACCCACCAGGAATAAATCCAGAGCACAGCTAGGTATGACCCCAAACCAAATCAAACCAAAAAAAAAAAAAGGAATTAAAAGGTCACAAACTATACTTTGGATGAATTCCTTGAGAGAATTTTTTTTTTATATTTATTTATTTTTTAATAGTGAGGCACCATGAGGTACAGTTGTAGACTTACACATTTTTGTGCTTGGGTTTCGATTATACAATGATCAAACACCCATCCCTCCACCAGTGCACGTTTCCCACCACCACGGATCCCAGCATCCCCTCCCCCCCCAGCCCCTATCCCACCCTGCCTCTGTGGCAGGGCATTTCCCTCTCTCCTTGAGAGAATATTTTCAAGAAGCTTTCTACTATATTCTAAAATTAAATTTTAAGAAAAATTGCTGTGGAAGAAAAAAAAATTTGTTAGACAATGTAATTTTGTTACCCAGCTTTTTACTATCTCTTTCAACAGAAACTTTAAATTGATGAAAAGCTAATCTGAGGTTTTAAGTTCTACATTTTTCTTATACAGCATCCTGTTTCTCAAAACTCTGGCTTTTCCGGTTCTTTTATTTCTCTTATGTCATCTTTCATGTGAAAAATTTCCATCTTTCCCATATGTCCATTTTTTTCTTTCATAGTGAAAATAAAATATAGTGAGTCTCTTCCTATTCATCCCCAACTCTGTGCTGGGTCTTCTTCCACCCCCAGGTTATCCCCCCCCCCCCCACACACACACACACCAGGTACGCATAGGGAGCGTGACCTCTTCAGAAATGGGAGTCGCTTCTTTAGAAGTGGGCATGGCCTAATTTGGGGCCTCAAGTAATTTACTCATACCCAGCAATCTCGTGTAACATCTCAATCTCCATACCTCCACACCAACATGAAAAAACAACGTAAATCCCCACTATGAGGGTAGGACGATGAAAAGAGTCCAGAAGCCTCAGTAGGTGCTACTCACCTAAAGGACCTCTCTGAGAAAGAATTCAGATATGAAGTAATGAAGATGTTCAATGAACTCAATGAAACAGTGAGACAGATATCCGGTATATTAAAGGAGGACATGAAAGAAACAATTGAGAAAATACGGGAAGAAATGAGAGCAGAAATTCGAAAGCTATACACAGAAATGTCATGAATAAAAGATTCTGTAGATGAAATAAAAAACTCAGTCAGTTCTCTTAACAGTAGAGTGGCCACAGCTGAAGACAGAATCAGTGAGCTGGAAGATCAGCTGCAGCAAACCAACAGGCAACAACAAACCATGGCAAGAGTCCTCAAAATAGCCCTAGAGCGAATCAGAGCCCTAGGAGATGATTCCAAGAGGAACAACATTAGAATCATTGGAGTACCACATGGTCAGGGAAACAATCCCAAGGAAAAAGGCACGGTTCAACAAATGATTACTGAAAAGTTCCCAGAGCTGGACAAAGCAGCCATTCAGATTCAAGGAGCCTGAAGGGTGCCAGCTAAAAGAGACCCTAACAAAAACATTCCAAGACATTTCATAGTTAGAATGATGGATGCCACAAATAGAGAAACAATACTGCAAGCAGCAAGGTGAAAGAAGGAAATCACATACAAAGGAGCACCCCTTAGACTCACTGCAGAACTATCAGAGGAAACCCTCCAAGCCTAACGGCAATGGTGGGATATAGTGAAAAAAACTCAGTAAAATAAACGCTTCACCAAGAATACTCTATCCGGCTAAACTCGCACTGAAACTCAAAGGAACGGTACACTATTTTCTGGATAAACATAGCTGAGGAACTTCATAGACTCAAAACCAAATGTAAAAAAAGGGTAAAAGGGGCCACTATATAAGACAAGACAAACCCTACAAGCACAACAGACCCTTACAGAAAGATGCCACAAAACTCCATAATAATTTCTCAACATCAATGGTCTAAATTCACCAATTAAGGACACAGAAGTCCCAGCAGCTGAAGATCTCTAGAACCAGCCACAGCCATGCTGAGACCACTTTCCACACGTCCGGACAAGCCTCATGCATGAAGGAACTGGCAGAGGAACCCTGACATGCGGGTCCCGGGGCTGAGATCTCCAGGCCTGCTCAGATCAGAACTGGGCCTTCTCCACCCAGATCCCCCATCTTGCAGTAGGTAGGCATTATACTCACCAGCTGCTGCCGGCACCGGGTGGTTCCCATCAATGGCCAAGACCCAGAGACTATAAAACCCAGCTCGCGGAAGAGAACAGAGCAGAGTCTCCTGCCCCCACTCCTGGCTATCCTCACCGGGGCCCCTTGGATGGGGGCGGGTTGAGTTTCCCTCCCTGCCCCGAGCAGAGCTCCGGCAGCCCAAGACCTCCATAACCATCCACAGCCATGCCGAGACCACTCTCCACACATACGGACAAGCCTCATGCATGAAGGAACTGGCAGAGGACCAGGCATGCAGGTCCCGGGGTTGAGATCTCCAAGCCTGCTAGGATCGGAACTGAGCCTTCTCCACCCAGATCCCCCACCTTCCAGTAGGTAGGCGTCACACCCACCAGCTGCTGCCAGCACCAGGTGGTTCCCGTCAATGGCCAAGACCCAGAGACTATAAAACCCAGCTCCTGGAAGCGCA
Organism: Sorex fumeus; assembly: GCF_029834395.1. Lineage (NCBI taxonomy): Eukaryota > Metazoa > Chordata > Mammalia > Eulipotyphla > Soricidae > Sorex > Sorex fumeus. The sequence continues at coordinate 2,008,074 of NW_026606134.1, read as the reverse complement.
CGGACACATTTGCGGCTGCACGACATCATCTTATCTTGTTTTTTACTTTGGAGAACCTGGCAGGCTACCGAAAGTATCCTGCCCGCATGGCAGAATCTGGCAAACTTCCCATGACATACTCAATATGCCAAATATCAGTGACAATGATAGATCTCATTCTCCTAGCCCTGAAAGAGCATTGAATATGGTTCTTTTAAAATCTCAGGGCTAGGAAGAAGGTGACATTACTGGTGCCTGCTCGAGGCAATTGACGAACAACAGGATAATCCTGATTATGAAGGACACAGAGTGGCAAAATAGATTCAAAGACAGAACCCAACATTCTGCTGCCTCCAAGAAACTCACCTGAACAGTCAGAGCAAACGAAGGCTCAAAGTTAAAGGACAGAAAACAATCCTGCAAGCAAACAGCTCTCTCAAAAAAGCTGCGGTGTCCATACTAATATCCAACAACATACATTTCAGGTTGAAAAAGATTGGAAGGGACAGCAAAGGCCATTTTCTATTTATCAAGGGATACATACAACAGGAGGAAATCACACTCTTAAATGTATACGCACCTAATGAGGGAACAGCTAAATATTTAAAACAACTGCTAACAGATTTTAAGAAGGACACTGCTAGCAACACAATAGTAGCCGGAGACTTCAATATCGCCTTATCACCTCTGGATAGATCAACAAGAACAAAACTTAGCAAGGAAATACTGGCTTTGAAGGAAAAAATAGAAGAGAGAGGGCTTATAGACCTATACAGGGCTTTTACACCCCCAAAAGAAAGAACACACATTCTTCTCCAGTGCACACGGAATATTTTCCAAAATAGACCATGTGCTAGGACACAAAACATACTTCAATAGAATCAGGAAGATAGAAATAGTATCAACAACAATCTTTTCAGACCACGATGCACTGAAGAGAAAAGTGAATCACACACAGACATGGAGAATCAAATCAAACACCTGGAAATTAAACAACTCAATGTTGAACAACGAGTGGGTCAGGAGGAAAGTCAAGGATGAAATCAAGAGATAATTGGAAAGAAATGAAAATGAAGACAGCAGCTACCAGAACCTATGGGACGCAGCTAAAGCCATATTAAGGGGAAAATTTACAGCTCTGCAGGCATTTCTCAGGAAGGAAGAAAAGGCCCACATAAACAACTTGACTTTACAGCTCAAGATCTTAGAAAAGGACCAACAAAAGGAGCCCAAACCAGGCAGAAGAAAAGAGATCATAAAACTTAGAGCGGAAATCAAAGACATGGAAACCCAAAAAACAATCTGGAAGATCAGTGAAACCAAGAGCTGGTTCTTTGAGAAAATAAGATAGATAAACCACTAGCAAGACTCACAGAGAAAGAGAGAGAGAACCCTAATAAACCGACTCAGAAATGAGAAGAGGGATATCACAACAGAAACCAAAGAAATTCAAAACATCATGAGAGGCTACTTTGAAAGTCTGTATGCCACGGAACAAGAGAACTTAGAAGAAATGGATAAATTCCTGGATTCCTATAATCTCCCGAGGCTGAATCAAGTAGATCTAGAGTACCTGAATAGTCCTATTAATGTCAAGGAAATTGAAACTGTAATCAAAAGTCTTCTCAAAAACAAAAGCCCAGGTCCAGATGATCCACGAGAGAATTTTTCCAAACAATAAAAGAGGACCTATCACCAGTCTTCTCAAGCTTTTCCAGGAAATTGAAGAAACAGAAACTCCCAAACAGTTTCTATGAAGCCCATATCTCTCTAATATCAAAAGGAAACAAAGAGACCACAAGAAAAGAAAACTACAGGCTGATATCCTTGATGAACACGGATGCAAAGATTCTCAACAAAATACTAAGAAATAGAATTCAACAACTCATCAAAAAGATCATACATGGGCTGGAGAGATAGCACAGCGGGTAGGATGTTTGCCTTGCACGTGGCCGACCCGGGTTTGATTCCTAGCATCACATATGGTCCCCTGAGCACCACCAGGAGTAATTCCTAAGTGCAGAGCCAGGAGTTATCCCTGTGCATTGCCAGGTGTGACCCAAAGAGCAAAAAAAAAAAAAAAAAGGAATCATACACCATGTCCAAGTGGGATTCATCCTGGGGATACAAGGATGGTTTAACATTCAGAAATCAATCAACATAATCCATAATATCAACAAAAGAACAGATAAAAACCATATGATTATATCAGTAGATGCAGAGAAAGCATTTGACAAGGTCCAGCACACATTTATGGTGAAAACCCTCCCAAATGGGTATAGAGAGATAAATCCATCTACGACAAGCCTACAGCACGCATTATCCTCAATGGGGAAAAACTGAGAGCCTTCCCTCTAAGTTCAGGGATGAGACAAGGATACCCACTCTCTCCACTGCTGTTCAGTAAAGTACTGGAAGTACTTGCAATAGCGGTCAGGCAAGAAAAAGATATTAAGGGCATCCAGGTAGGAAAGGAAGAAATCAAGCTCTCACTATTCTCAGATGATATGATACTATACTTAGAGAACCCTAAAACCACTACTAAGAAACTCCTAGAAACAATAGAATTGTATAGCAAAGTTGCAGGCTATAAAATCATACCCAAAAGTCCATGGCTTTCCTATATGCAAATAGTGAGAGAGAAGAAAGTGACATGAAAAAAAATCCCGTTCACAATGGTGCCCCAGAAAATCAAGTTCCTAGGAATCAGCTTAACTAAGGATGTGAAAGATCTGTGCAAAGAAAACTACAAAACACTACTTCAGGAAATAAAAGAGGACACAATAAAATGGAAAGATATCCCTTGCTCATGATGGATCAGGAGAATTAACATTGTTAAAATGGCAATACTCCCCAAAGCATTGTACAAATTCAATGTGATCCCTATAGTGATACCCATGACATTCTTCAAAGAAATGGAGCAAACACTCCTGAAATTTATATGGAACAGTAAGCCCCCACGAATAGCTAAAGCAATCCTTGGGAAAAAGAAAATGGGAGGAATCAACCTCCCTAACTTCAAACTGTACTACAAACCAGTAACAATTAAAACAGCATGGTACTGGAACAAAGGCAGAGCTGTAAACCAATGGAACAGGGATGAATATACTGACATCTCCGCCCCCCCCCCAAACATATGATCATCTAATCTTTGATACGAGAGCAAGAAATGTGAAGTGGAGCAAGGAAAGCCTCTTTAACAAATTATGCTGGCAAAACTGGACAGCTACATGCAAAAAAAAAAATGGGCTCAGATCTCTGCCTAACACCATGTACAAAAGTAAGATCAAAGTGGATTAAAGACCTTAACTTTAGATCGGAGTCCATAAGATACATTGAAGACAAGGTTTGCAAAACCCTCCACGACATTGAAGCTAACGGTATCTTCAAAGATGTCACACCACTGGCCATGCAAGTTCAAACAGAGGTAGAAAAATGGGATTATCTTAAACTAAGAAGCTTCTGCACCTCAAAAGAAACAGTGACTGAAGTACAAACACAGTCTGCAGAATGGGAAAGGATATTTGCCCAATACCCATCTGACAAGGGGTTGATACCAAGGATATACAAAGTACTGCTTGAACTCCACAAGAAAATATCCAACCCCATCAAAAAATGGGGTGATGAAGTGAACAGAAACTTTCTCAAAGAAGAAATCGGAATGGCTAAAAGGCACATGAGAAAATGCTCTACATCATTAATCATCAGGGAGATGCAGATCAAAACAGCAATGAGATATCATTTCACACCACAGAGACTGGCCCACATCCAAGAGAACAAAAGAAACCGGTGTTGGCACGGATGTGGCGAGAAAGGGTCCCTCCTTCATTGCTGGTGGGAATGTCACGTGGTTTAGCTCTTTTGGAAAACCATATAGATGATTCTCAAAAAATTAGAAATTGAGCTCCCATTTGACCCAGCAATACCACTACTGGAAATACATCCCAGACAGGTAAAAAAGTACAGTCGAAATGACATCTGCACTTCTATGTTCATTGCTGCACCGTTCACAATAGCCAAAGTCTGAGAAAAAAACCCGAGTGCCCGAGAACAGATGATTGGTTAAAGAACCTTTGGTACATTCTACACAATGGAGTACTATGTAGCTGTTAGAAAAAATGAAGTCATGAAATTTACATACAAATGGTACTACATGGACAGCATCATGCTAAATGAAATGAGTCAGAAAGGGAGGGACAGACATAGAAAGATTGCATTCATCTGGGGAGTATAAAGTAACAAAATAGGAGACTAACACCTAAGAATAGCCGAGATAAATACCAGGAGGTTCACTTTATGGCTTGGAGGCCAGCCGCACATGCTAGGGGAAAAGGCAGCTCAGATAGAGAAGGGAGCACCAAGTAAAGGGTGTTGGGAGGATCTTCCCACAATGGGAGATGCATGCTGAAAGTAGACTATAGACCAAACATGATTGCCACTCAGTGCCTCTTTTGCAAACCACAGCACCCAAAAGGAGAGAGAGAGAACAAAAGGGAATGCCCTGCCACAGAGGCAGGGTGCGATGGGGGGGATGGATAGTGGGAAGGATACTCGGATCATTGATGGTGGTGAATGGGCACTGGTGGAGGGATGGATACGTGATCATTGTATCACTGAAACCCAAGCACAAAAATTTGTAAGTCTACAACTGTACCTCATGGCGTTTCACTAATAAAAATTAAAAAATAAATAAATCTGTTTTCACAGCTGCAAAAAAAATCATATGATAATATAATCAAATCTTTTCAAAGGTCAGATGTTACTTAAAACCCTGTTATTTAAAATTAATGTACAACCATTCATTTTTCTTGCTACTTTGGTTCCATTACAGTGCAGAATACTCTCCTCACAGCCATTTCTGTTTCTTCCTGGATGTCATCAATTTGAGAGTTAGGCACTTGCCTCCTTCTGTTAATAGAGTTTTTTGTTCTTGTTTTTTAATATGAGCCATTGCTGTGGAGAGTCGTAACTTTATTTGTTTTACTAAAGTTAGTATATTTAATGAATATTTTTCCCTCTTTTAAAGACTGTGAACCAGAAGAGCTGACTGACTGGTCTATGGATGAAAAATGTTCATTTTGTAACCTACAGAGAGAAGCAGTCAGTGTAAGTTTTAGTGCTATGAAACTATTTCTAAACTAATCGTAACAATTTTTAAACTTAATTTGTTCTCGAAATTTGTGACTTACAAGTGGAAATTGAAATACATGATTTTGGTATAAAAAGGGCATTTTAAAGGCTTATGTTAAAAGTCTAACGTTTAGCTTATCTTGCAGATCAAAATTTAGGATACTCATCTTTTTTGCTTACTCCACTTGACTTTCTTGTAGCACCTTAACTCATGAACTCAGTTCAGAGCTGTTCAGTGTTTGGGTGGTCAAGGGTAGCCTCGCTTGGGCTCAGACTACCCTTTAGGAAGCAGTAGTTAGAAGATAATGTGGTACTGCTTTTTTTTTTTTGTTTTGTGTTGGTTTAGTCTTTTACTTTCTCTTGCACTCTTTTGGATACGATAATCATCTTACATAATTAAATATTGGTGTTGAATCTGAACAACAATTAAACTTTGCAAACAGCATCTTACATGGTTCTAACAACTTAGATACTGTGATAAAGGACTTGAGAGGATTTGAGAACTCAACCTTTCAGGGAAAAACACCTGATTTGTTGGCAAAACTCTTGGAAAATATTGCATTACTGGCATGCTACTATAGTGAGTTTTATTCAGTGACATAAATCTTAAATGCTTTTTTTCCCTTTTTAGAGTACAGTTTTGCTAAGGATTAAGGCTAATTTGGCTTTGCCAGAGGTAAAAGTGGAACAAATGAGCATCTAGGGAATGATTTTTTTTTTTATTTTTGCTGTGTATAATAAAATCTCATCAAAGTTGTAAGTCCTTCCGTGTTCCTTTGCTTTTAGGACTGCCTACCGTCTCTTGACTCCGCACAGTCCACCCCGACGGAGGAGCTCGCATCTCAGGGCCAGCCCAACGCTGAAAAGATTGAATGCCAAGCAGAAAATTACCTTAACGCACTCTTTCGAAAGAAAGGTAATATTAGATGCTTTATCGTTTAAAATCTGCAAAAGACCTGAAATTGCTTTTACTGTTTTCTCACACATAAGCTTTTTCATAATGTCATCCTCTGTTCCTTTTTAGTTTTTCTTTGTAGTTTTAGGGACATTAGGGTTGCCAGTCACTGTAGTCTTGGTCTTCTGTTTCAGGGGAGGGGAGCCTTATTTCTGGCCAGGTCCATGGGGATGTTTAGAACCTCCTCTGTGGGCCACACAGCGTGGGCAGACGGCCTTGGGTAGCTGGCGAGGAGCATGTGTGCTTGTCTCGTCGTGAACCAGGGCCAGACATTCCAACTCTTGCACTAGATGTTCTTTTCACTATTCTATCCTGAAATCTTTGACCTTATCATGGGATTTTTTTGTCTACCATGCACAGACAGGAAACATTTTTTATAGTCTGGTCTTCCATATATTGTTACTATTATCAAAGATCTCAAAAATTCTTTCATGTTCAATAAATGTAGGTATGTCACTTTGCAAAACTGTTAAATTACCAGCCAAGTTGAGGTCTGTTTGCTGGCTTGCAGTTTTAGCATTTTGTTGACACTTTGAATCTGCTTACTTTACATTAAACTGTCAGGTTGTTTTGTTTGTTTTTGCATGCTATCTAAATAAATTAAACCAGATTTATTTCACTTGTTCCCTTGATACAGATGTGTCAGGCAAAAGTACTTTTTATATATCTAGTTTATTCAGGGGAAATAGGAATAGGAACCATCCTGATTTTGTTCTTGGTCATCTCAGGAATAGTTGAGTATTTTAATTTTTACCACAAAGAACTCGAGGATAAATGGTGTGAGGAAGAGAGGGAGATTGGAAAGGGAGAGCATCCTTCCTGTGAGTTCCAGAGATTGTAAAATTTATTACTGTAATTTCATCCAGGTACTGACCCTGCTATAATCCTCATTGCAGTTAAGTAGCATCAAATATTTTTTGTTCCGTGAATTACTTGCAGGATTAACAGTAATGTTGGAAGTAGTTCCCAACTTCAAAAATGGAATCTCTGGGACTGGAGCAATAATGCAGTGGGTAAGGCATTCATGCAGCCACCCCACCCCAGGTTTGATCCTTGTCTTCCCATCTGCTTCCCCAAACACTGCCAGGAATAATTCCTGAGTGCAGAGGCAGGAATAACCCTGAGCATCCCCACCCACAAAACCAAAAATAGAAGCTGTTTGTTTAGTCTTATGTTCATGAATTTTTTTATGTGCTGAAATATAAGAATCCTCTGATTATCGATTGAGACTGGAGATAGTACGGGCAACAAAGGCTGCCTTGCATGCAGCCAACCTCGGTTCAGTCTCCAACACCACATAATCTCCCCGGGGTACTGCCAGAATGATTGCTGAGTTCAGAGCCAGGAGTAAACCACCTCCAGATGTGGCTCTCCTCTCCCTCCCAAAAAGCAAGAATTAGCATTATTATAAAAGGTCTAAACTTGAGAACTATACATATTTTTAATTGGAGGGACTGAAAGTCTTTTCCTGTTTATTAACTAAAATACCGAATATTGAAAACTCAACATTGTCTTTCAGAAACAAATTCTACTTCTTTTCCAAATTTTTCAGTCTGAGTCAGTCTCAAAATATAACTTACATTCTTAAATACTTGGTAGAATATTAATTTCAGTTTTTTTCCTGTCAGTGCTTTTATACGTAGAGAAGAATTTTATTATAAGGCCTTATATCACTAACAAGTAAAGAAATCTACTTATAATAATATATACATTCAATAAGTTTCACTCATCTTGGAACTCATTACAGTTTCCTTTTTCTTTGAGTAATTATTTTTAGAATTAGCACTGTCAATAATAGTTATAACTTAAATTTTAACTTTTGATAGTATGGAGTTAACCTGTGCTCCATTGCCCTATAAGAGTAATCAGTAAAAACTTGGTACTATTTCAGCTGATTCAAGCATCTGGGTCTCCAAGAGATCTCCTACCAATGGTTGGGTGAGTGTTCATGGATTTAGTGACCTCTTCATTTGGGGATTTCTTGGTATTCTTTGCAATCTTTGAAGAAGCTCAGTTTTTAAATGAAATATTCTTAGCTGTAGAAGTTTACTTTATCTCACGTCTTATCTTTGTTAATTCCTTCACTGCACTTCATCCTCACTTTCAAGATTTAATTAAACCTAAGAACTTTTTGCCCTTATATTTAGGTTTATTTTTAAATTTTTTGAATAAAACGATTGTAGAGATTTCTAACATGATCTGACTAGGATGTAACTAGAAGATATTAAATGATGTCTTCTGAATGTTCTTATTGAGTTCTGCTACTAACTCTTTAAATGGTTGGAGGGGTATACTTTTTAAAGATGTTATTCTTTTTTAAGTTTCTAATAATGTGTTGCTAAAGCACCTTGAAAATCTTGTATTTGATTACTGAAAAAAGAGTTCTGGGTATTAGTAACATTAGTGTTGCTGGTGTTTTCTATGTATTTCATAGTTTGAGGAATACAAATCTTATCAAAAGATAAGAAAATCTTCACAAAGGGTTTAGAGATCTACATGTAAGCCTTTATGATTGAGAACTCGCCTCTGAGGAGCAGTGGTGCTGAGTCACTTGATCAGTAGTGATTCAGCATTCCAGCCCCAGCTTTTGGAAGGCCTTCTCAGGGGGGCCCTCTCAAGGGTCAACTCCAGCCCCTTGAACCGTCTTTCCAGACCACTGAGCCCTCTTTGAACTCTCAGCTAACCTAGGGTTTCATGTGCAGACCCAGGAATATGGTGCTGCTTAGACACTGCAGGGCTAGGTTTCCCTGGGCCATCCCTGGGGGCGCATGGGGATGCTCGGGGTTGAACTGCGTCGGCTGCAGAGAGCAGTACCGTAGCCGCTGGACTCTCTTCGGCCCCCTAATAGATTCTTCTCACACTTTTTCCTGTTTACTCCCAGATATCATTTTTAACAGAGAGAAGTTAAGGTGTATACCATGAGTACATACTTTTGTACTATATTTTGAATCCTCAAGAAGAAACAGGCAAAATATAGTAAAGGTGTTCTGTTTAAGAAACACCTAAACTTTCTTAACTACATACGAGTAGGAAAAACCTACCTATTCTCACTCTCAGCAGCCTGGAATTAGAATGACTTTAATTAGTTAACCAGACCAGAGAAGATATGTAAGAAATGTTATGTAGAGATTTCTAGCTCAATTTCAGTAGGTTTTTATTTTTCCTTTATTTGAACTGTGAGTGGCTTGAAGTAATTTGTTCCCTTGTATTTTGTAATAGTTATTTGGTGTAATGCTTATTAAACTACAGTGCGAGTGATATCTTAAAATTAAAAAATAGTCAAAGAATAGTCTCTCAGGGTTGAATAAATACAGTCAAACTGAAAGGGATAATTTAGTAGGAGGTGAACTTATAGCTAGTTTTGTATATTCCTTAGAAATTTTTCAAGATTTAATTCCTTCTGGTGTCTAGATGCCAAAGTAGAGTAAGTGCTCCATATAGCAGTTTGTTTATTTGTTGCAGAATCATTAGTATTGCTAAAAGTTCTTCCCCTTGCCACTTCCAGTAAATATTTCAGTGAATATTTCATGAATAAATGAATGAATAGGCACTTAAATTATAAAAGTGTGTTTTCGGAACTGGAGAGATGGCACAGCGGGGAGGGTGCTTGCTGCATGCGCCTGACCTGGGTTTGATCTGCAGCACACCATGTGGTCCCCTGGGCTCTGCCAGTAGTGATCCCTGAGTACAGAACTGAGAAGTAAGCCCTGAGCACTGCCGGGTGTGGCCCACAAAGCAAACAAAACAAAAAGTACATTTCGGTTTCTATACACATCAGTAGTATTAATGCTGTATTTGTTCTCTTTGAAGAAGGAAATTACTCATCATATGAATATGATTTGTCTTTCCCTATTCTGTATTTGGGGTTATTGCTGTTTATAGTTTGCATATCAGTTTGATTTGAAATGTGGATAAACATAGGTATACACATGAAATAATTTTGATGTGTAGCTTCATATTCTTTTCCCCAGAAGCTGTTAAGTCACTGGCTTCTAATTCAGGAAGAAATATCATCCTTTGTTTTAAAATTAAAGGCTTTAACTAAGTTGGACTTAGCGTGCACATACTAAATTGAACTTAGTATGCAACTACCACATAGTGTGCATACAGTAGTTGAAAGAATCAAACTGCTAAGTGTGTAACTGAAACATTGCTTCATCAAATAAGGTATATTTCCTGAATTATCTTTTACGTGCGCACACTTAAGTATTGTGGGCAGCATGGACAGAGAAGTATGCAATGCTCAGAAGTAATGAGGACAGTTCTTGTTGTCATTGTTTATGGGCCACACCTGGTAGTAGCGCTGTCACACTGTCCTCCCATCGTTCGTCAGTTTGCTCAAGCGGGCCCAGTAACGTCTCTATTGTGAGACTTGTTGTTGGCATATTGAGTACGTCACGGGTAGCTTGCCAGGCATTGCCACGCGGGCGAGATACTCTCGGTAGCTTGCCAGGCTCTCCGAGAGGGGAGGAGGAATCGAACTCAGGTCAGACTGGTCAGCCTCGTGCAAGGCAGACACCCTACCCATTGTGCTGTTGTGGTATTCAAGGCTTATTCCTGGCTCTGTGCTCAAGGATCACTCTTGACAGGCCTTAGGGACCATATGAGGTGCTAGGAATTGAACCTGGGTTGGCTGCATGCAAGGCAAATGCCTTTCCTGCTCTCTATTGCTCCTGCACCTAGATGACAATTTTTATGAAAGGCTCTAGTAGCCATAGAGTTCTTATGGAAATGCATTTTAAGAATTAAAGGATAACAGTTTGGAAAAATCACAGGTTAGTCATGTGGTAAGTTAGCACTACCCCATTCCTCATTTTTGCAGATTATTTTCCTTTTATGAGCAATCTAGGGCAGGGATGAGGCTGAGTGGTAGAGCACATGTCTCATTTTCAGGTTCCGAGTTTCAGTTCCTGACACCACACTCATACTTGCACACATAAATCCATAGCATTTTAAAGCAGGAGATTTGGAGATTATAAAGAAATAATGCTTTAATAACTAAAGCAAGGAACATACAATGTAAATAATGATGAAATAACGTGAGATAATTAGTGATTTCCAGTAGCAGTAAAATAAATAAAGCGTTTTTAAAACGCTTGATTAATAGAATAGAGTGTTAACAAGAGTGAAGTGTGATGGCTAGAGAACAGATGGAGGCTTTAGTTCCTGCTGTGTGTGCTGGGGAGTAATGTTAAATCAGAATAAGCTGGTGAAGTAGTGAACAGGTAAATTAAATGCCTGTGGTCGATCCATATCCAAGTCTTATTAATGGAACTGCCTCTAATTGATCCACCTGCTGCAGCCATAGAAAACACAGTAGGATTTAAAAATAATAATTAAAATGAGGTGAACTATTACATTTGCTCAGTGTTTCAGCGCCTGTTACTAAGAATTTTGCTTATACTTTTATTTCTTTCATTTTTTTTTTAACTGTGGGAGGTTGGAGGACACTTGGCAGTGCTGGAACAATCCCAGAACCTTGTGTATGCTCCATATATTTTCTGCCACAACCCCTGTAGTTTTATTTTTCAGTGTGAAGATTCTTCTCATATGAGCAAACTCATTTGCAGCAACAAATCTTTTATTAACATGATTGATACTAGATTTTTTGTTTTATTTTTTATTTTGACCATGCTCGGCTGTGTTTAGGGCTTTCTCTTCTGTGCCCAGGGATCAATCCTGGCAGTGCGCAGGGAACCATATGCAGTGCTGGGGATGGACCCAGGTTGGCTGAGGGTAGGGCGCTTGCCTTACTTATTGTACTATCTATCTGCCCGAGTTTCAGTGTTAAAGATTTTGGTGTCTGGTATTTGAGGAATTATCAAATGTACAGCACCTCAATTCAGATGTTTCCTCAGCAGTATGCAGTGTGACATAGAGATCTTTGTCAGCTAGACCTCTACATACTATTTAACTTGGTCAAAATATACCACGGAAGGACTATGAAATGGGAGAAAAGTAAGCTGACCACTTTTCAAAAAATTTTTTTGGGGGGAGGCTTTTAGGGTCACACCCAGCGATGCACAGGGGTTACTTCTGGCTTTTGCACGCAGAAATTACTCCTGGCAGTGCTCGGAGGACCATATAGGATGCTGGGAATAGAACCCGGGTCAGCCACGCGTGCAAGGCAAATGCCCTATGCGCTATGCTATTGCTCCAGCCCCCTGACCGCTCTTTTAATAGCTCATATTTTCTAATGTTTTCTTAAAGCATCTTTTCAAAGATGATGCTTTCAATTAAGCATCACCTTTCACCTTAAAGATGTGTTTTTAATGGATGGCTTGAGGTTGTATACCTTAAATAGTGTATACTGTTCTCATGGACTATTTAAGATATTTAAGGTTAATTTTGCATACAATATTACTTTTTTACCTTCCCTTGCCATTTGAAATATCTTATATCTCCTCAAAAATATTGATTTTAGAAGATTTTAAATTCCTTGGATATGAAGAATATCTTAATTTTTGTGTTTTCTGTTCTTTAAAAACATTTATTTGTATTTTGGGGAGTTTTGGACAATAATATAAAACAAAAGACATTTTTCAGCATGCATATTTTACTCTCAACTTGTGCAGTTAAGTTGTGCATATTAGGTTAAATAATGGAAAATTGAATCTTTTAAATACGCACATTCGTACACATTACATACATGTGCAACTTTTAAATAGCAGACATGTCTAACATGTATTAGGATACCATACCATAGTGCAGGGTATTGTCTACTGGCCAACAAATAAGGAAGATCCTACTCAGAAGCTGGTATAAAAGCACATTCTCTATCAGCATTTATTTTCTCAATTATTATGTATTCAGATGTCTTAAAAGTTTGCTCTGAAAAAAAAATTACCATGGGTTTTGGGTTTTTTTTTAATGCAAAAATTGATAGTAACACTGCCAACCTGGTTTAATCCCCAGCATCCTATTTGGTCCCTTGAGCATTGTCAGGAGTATTTCCTTAGAGCCAGGGGTGACCCTGAGCATCGCTGCTCCCACCCCACCACCAAAAAAGCTCTAAGGAGTTCAGAATTCTAACAGTGTTTGGCCAGCTGCTATCCTGTGAAATACATTTGTTTTCTAGATCCCCCCCCCCCACCATTATGAGCTTCCATATACTTTTAAACTATACTGCAAATTTTTTTTTAATCAGAGTTGTACATTATACCCGATACATTATAGCTTATTTTCGTTTGGGGGGTGCCTCCCCAGTGGTGCTCCACTGATACTTGCTGGGTGGTATGGTCCTTGAATCTGGTCAAGAGTTGATGCTGGTGACTACCAGGAACACCCGAACAGGGCTACATGTGCCTCGGGGTGCCATATGGTGTCAGGAATCAAACTTGATAATTCACACCTATAAGTCTTGCATTCTTCCCTGTCAAGTCTCTTTTGAGGATATGTGAGCTTTGAAGCAAAATTTCAACATCAATGACCAGTCTTGCTTAGGCAGTTTTAAACACCGTGGTTTCCAAAGTTGTTAGTGATGCATTTGTTACAGGCATTCAATATTCCAGCCCTAATCCCACCACCGTCACCTTCTTTCCACTACTATCTCATTTTCCCACAATTTATTTTATTATGTGTGTTACCTCTAAATGGCTAATGGAATTATCAAAAACAAACCAAAAAAAAAAGCTTCACTAAAAGAAAATTTGTGAAGATTATTGTATCTCACCCTGGGGACATTTTGTCCTTGTGTGAGGGTTTACTGAGCTGTTGTTGCTAGTTGAGCCATTTGTGTTAATGTTGTGTGTTTTTTTTTTTAAATCAAACTTGGCTGGCTTGTATGTTACATCCCCATCCAATCCGGTGTACCCTTGTAGAGTAGATTTTGGAGCTGTTGCATGGCCGCAAATGTGACCACATGCTCCAAAAACTCTAGAATAATTAACTGGTCAGTGAGTTTACATAGCAGCGGTGGTGGAATGGGGTTGTGGCTACCAAGGATTCTTGAATATGGGGGTTGGGAGTCACCCACCACCACTCCAGGAAGGCCGGAGTTCTCAGACCCCCCAACCCCAAAGAAAAAGTGTACTGGAAATTTTCAGCAGTTTGGCAGCTCTCTGGATCTCAGTCTTGAGACAGTATAGTCCCCCTGTAGGCATGGCCGTGGCGGCAGCCGTGGAGGGTGAGTATGGCAGCTGGAACTTTGGCAAGGTGGAGATTTGGCCCATCCCTGCCCCCACTCCACCCCCAGGATGCCCGGAGGTCTCAGCTGAGGAACGGTGTACCCAAGACATTTTTGTAGCTGGTTGATCTTTCTAGATATATTCATTTTCCTCTGAAGCTGAGCCAGTAAAGGAACTTACATGGCAGCAGGGGTGGAATGTGGGTGTGCTAGCCATTTTTTAAAAATGCTGTTTATATTCTGGATGCTTGGAGAAGCAATAACAAGTATCAACATGTCTGAAAATCTTACATGAATATATTCGCATTATGAAAGGTCACATTTTGTAAAGCAGGGTATAATTGAAGACTTCATTGTCATAGATTGCCTTTCATCTCTGAGTTATTATTAATAGTATAATTTATAGTAATTAAAAGTGCTCACATGACTAGTTTTTGAAACTTTTTTTTTTAATGCCAGCAAGGTATTAAGGTGAGCTGCTTCAGGGTTGCTTCTCCCTTAAACACACTAAATCAGTAATTCTGGTAAGTGACTGGAAACATAGTGTTAGCCAGATCTACTAGTGAGATCATATTCTCTAGTTACTTAGCATTAGAGAATAATGCTAATTACTTAAATATAACCCTCAGAGCCCCTTAGGTGAGCAGTGGCTATGTGACTCGTGATTTTCTTTGCTTGTATCTCATTCTTTTGATTGTTAGTTCTACAAAACCATCTGTGAACCTTCATGAAATGCTATCTGTTGGGGCTGGAGCGATAGCACAGCGGGTAGGGCGTTGGCCTTGCACGCAGCCAAGATGGCCGATACAGGTTCGATTCCCAGCATCCCATATGGTCCCCCGAGCACCGCCAGGAGTGATTCCCCAGTGCATGAGCCAGGAGTAACCCCTGAGCATCGCCGGGTGTGACGCAAAAAGCCAAAAAAAAAAAAAATGCTATCTGTTTTTTTATGGACACTTGCCCATCTTCGTTTTTCTTAAAAAGCATGCTTATTCATTCTGTTGAGGTTGCATGTAAAAGTAAAGAACTCTCTACCCAAGGACATAGAAACAAGGGCCAGGAGGAAGCTTGCCACCTGTGGGAGCTTGCCACAAGTGGGTGTGGGGGACGGCAGTTAGGATAGAGAAGGGACCACAGTGGCAGCGATAGTTGGAAATGATCACTCTGGACAAGAACTGGGTCCTGAAAGTAGCTAAAGGGATATGCATAACTTGTCAGTACCTGTGTTGCAAACCATAATGCTCAGAAGGGGGAGGGCGGGATGGGGAGAGGGAGAGGAGAGAGGAGGAAAGAGAGAAAAGAAAAATACCTGACATAGAGGCAGGCTGGTGGGGGCCCGGGGGGCTGGGGGGCAGTGGCAGGAGGGAAACTGGGGACATTGGTGATGGGAAATATACACTGTTGAAGGGACTGGTGTTGGAACGTTATATGACTGAAACCCAATCATGAGCAACTTTGTAACTGTGTATCTCATAGTGATTCAATTAAAAGGTTTTTAACTGGGGCTGGAGCGATAGGTGTTTGCCTTGCACGCAGCCAAGATGGCCGACACAGGTTCGATTCCCAGCATCCCATATGGTCCCCCGAGCACTGCCAGGAGCAATTCCTGAATGCAGGAGTAACCCCTGAGCATCGCTGGGTGTGACCCAAAAAGCAAAAAAAAAAAAAAAAGGATTTTTAACTAAAACAGAAAAGAAAAAACTCCTTGGTGAAATAATGGTCAGTGCTACTTAGATGATGCTATGTTTATTGCCATTTGTTGGAGTTATGGGTGATCCTTAGTAACAGACTGAGGATCTAGATGAGTAACAGACTCAGGCCTAAGAGATAGAGCAGCAAAACTATGGAAAATAATGATGTCTGATTCTTCCCATTCTATCCTTTTATTTAATTAATCCTCGTTAACCTTGGAAACATTTTAGATTGCCAGTATGGAATCTTCATTCTTTTTGAGTGTTCTCAGAGTAAAAGATTGTCATAGAGTAGTGCTATACTGTATGGTGCTTTCCAAAATCAGGTGTCCTTGTTAAATACAGAGGTGACTGAAGTGCAGAGATTTTTATTTATGTTGATACATATCTTTACGACAAGACTTCTCCACTTAAGGGAGCCCAGGCACAGCAGGAGAGAATCCCCTTAAAGCATTGTATCTAAGCCTTCAATACATTAGATAGATACCTTCTGTCTCAGCACTGGTGCCGCTAGTGCTTAGACCAGTGGGAAGTGGTTGGTAGGAAGCAAATGGCAAAACTCCCTGTGATCAGAGCTGAAACAGTTTGAGTCACAAAAATAAGGAACACTGCAACTTGATAAGCCAAACTGACACCCATACTTTCATGCTGAAAGAAAGGAAGGAGGCAAAAGTGGAAGAACTCATTAAGAATGCCATTGCACTTTTTTATTTTGGGGTCTCCTGAGCAGTGTCCAGGAAGCCTGGGAACTCCTTATGGTGATTTTCAATCAGCCGGGCCAGTGGTTCAAAGCAGGACCTTAGGATGCAGTGCTTCTTGGCCTATGTTGCCCCCTTCGAGGCTTAGGGCACCAAGTGATACTGGGATTGGACCCGGGGAGAGCTGCATGTGTAGGATGCCCCTTAACCTCTGTACTCAGAGACCTCTAGGAGAATTCCATTTTGAAAGGAAAGATAGTACAGAGGTCATTCATTGATTCCTACTGAACCCGCTTCAGATATGCAACACCATGTGTGCACTCAGGTACCTCTAGGGGTCACTGCTGAGCGCATTGCTGGTATGCCCCACATGCAAACCACTAAACCCCACCCCCCCAAAAATATATATAAACAAGGAAAATGAAAAACAACTTGAACACCACAGTCACTCTAGTTGCTGCATCCACAGATTAAAACTACAGTCAGTGGAGAAAGTTTGTTGAAAAATAGAATAGGTAAAGGTAAAGGTAAAGGCCCTCCCGTTGATCGTCGATTTGCTCGAGCGGGCCCAGTAACGTCTCCATTGGAGACTTTGTTGTTACTGTGTCTGGCATATCGAATACTCTCGGTAGCTTGCCGGGCTCTCCGAATAGTATTTGTAAATTCTGAAAGAATTCCCCATAATAAATTAAAAAAGAAACAAAATATTAATTTGCAATATAGAGATCCAGCGGTCACAGTCAACGAATTACTGGCGACTTGATTGAAACGTCGTTATTGTGATTTTCTTGCCCCAAATACATAATCTTTAATATGAGAAAGGCTCAGGTAAGTATATTGAGGGAAATTCTCGTGAATAACTGACTAGTACATATCAAAATGTCAGAGATTACAGTAGACCAGAAAAGAGTGAGGAACTTTTCTCTGACCAGAGAAGTGTGGGATTCTGAATTGGATTCCGAAACAGTAAAACGACATTGGTGAAAAATAGCTGAATTCCAGATAAAGTCTTTGCTCAGTTAATGATATCCCACCGTTGTTAATTTCTGAGCTTTGATAATTTGATAAGGAAAAAAATCTAGGGAAAGAATGTGCAGTAAATGTACTTCATTTCAAACTTTTATAATTTGAAAATCTAAAATTCTAGACTATGGTCTAAAGTTCTAAATTAAACACTTAATTAAAAAAGCCTTTGTTGTTCTTAGATGGCAGTTTTTCTGTCCCCATCAGAGTCCGACAAGCTACCGAGGCATCACCCCCCCCCCCCACACACACACACACACACACACACACGCACCACATGGCAGAGTCTGGCAAGCACCCTGTGGAGTACTCGATAAGCCAAAAACAGTAACAATAACAGGTCTCATTCTCCTGACCCTGAAAGCGCCTCCGATGCGGCAGTGTTGGGAAAGACGAGTCAGGAGAGGCTGCTAAAATCTCAGGGCTGGAACCAGTGTAGACATTACTGGCGCCTACTTGGGCAAATTGATGAACAACAGGACAATAGGTGATACTATTCTTAGATGTATGAATTGACACTGACATTCTTACTTTCTTAGACTTTATATCAGAAAAGTCTTGTCTTGTAAAGAGGGTGAGACTGGAGTTTGGTTTCTTAAAGAGAAATAATGGAACCTTCACACTGGTTTGCTGTCTGAGAGTGGTGATCAGTCACGTTTTTATGTGCCAGTTAAAGGGATCTCTGCTTTTGTCTTTATTATTCTGGATAGTAAACAGGGTTCTATAAACAGCACAGGAGGGGTAAGTGTCTTGATTTGCATGTGGCTGGCCATTTCTTTCCCCAGTACCAGCTACAGTCCCCTGAGCCCCTCTAGGAGTGACCATTGGGCACAGAGTGAAAAGCAAGCTCTGAGCACCTCTGTGATCCCAAAACAAAACAGAACAAAAAATGATGGTGTCACTGTTGGCTTTTCATTCTATAATCTGCACTCTAGCTTGAGATATCGGACACATCATAATGCTCTGACTACAAATCAATAAATCATATATGTGTATGTGCATTCTAAATTTTGTGAGGTCAGTCCAAAATAAATTGTTAAGAACTCCGAAGACCAACTCAGTCTCTTAAGAGTTATCTTCAGAACAGAGTCCACAATTGGTGAATCAATTTATATAGAGATTGTTTCATTGCTAAAGGAGCTAGTCGGGGAGTTGTAGTGAAGATGGAACTGGCCTTTTACTTTAGCGGGGCTCTGTGTTTACATTGGTCATATCATGCCTTTTACAGAGGCAGCCGCCTGGGCAATAGGAAAGGGAAGGCAGTATATATCCTAAGTAGGTAAATGAAGGTATGTACCCACCTTGGATTCTACTAAAAGCTCAGGTAGATTATAAGAAATAAAACTTGGAAGTATAGCTAAGCGCACCAAAAGTTTGCTTTTATGATAATAGTGTGAATTTATGTAATATTTAGTTTATCCCCACTTACACCCCTCCCGAATAACCTTCCAATATTATAGAGCAGAGAGTCTACAGTTCTTTGTTCTGTACATTTCTCTGACATGTGGAGTCCCCATTCTCCATGGACAGTTCAGACCATCAAATCTGATTTGAAGCTTCACGAAACCTGTCAACTTCCAGCATCCTTGATTTTGTATTTATTCTTAGCAGTGCCCATAAGGGTTTTACAATATCGTAAGTAAGTAAAGGCCCTCCCGTTGATCATCGATTTGCTCGAGTGGGCCCAGTAATGTCTCCATTGGAGACTTTGTTGTTACTGTGTTTGGCATATCGAATACGTCACAGGGAGCTTGCCAGGCTCTGCCGTGTGTGCGGGCGAGATACTCTCGGTAGCTTGCCGGGTTCTCCGAGAGGGGCGGAGGAATCGAACTCGGGTCGGCCATGTTGGCTGCGTGCAAGGCAGACGCCCTACTCACTGTGTTAATTTGCTTGTGGTTTATTATCTTGCTATTTAAGTGTTGAACCTCAAGCCTCAATCTACCTTTTCTTCCTGTTACTCCTGTTCCTCCAGTTAGATATTCCCATGATCTTGTTAGTTTCAGAGAATGATACATTTAAATCTATAATATCCCATAATAGTGCTTTTCACACTTAAATGATGAAGATAGAATTTTTGCAACTTTATTTGGCTTTCTGTATCACTGTATCACTGTCCTCCCGTTGTTCATGGATTTGCTCAAGCAGGGCCAGTAACATAGTGGGACTTGTTACTGTGTTTGGCATATCCAGTACCTCACTGGTAGCTTGCCAGGCTTTGCCCTTGCCGGGCGGGGGGGGGGGGAGGGGGGGAATCGAACTCGGGTCGGCCATGCTGGCTGCATGCAAGGCAAACGCCCTACCCACTGTTCTATCGCTCCAGCCCCTTTGGCTTTCTACTATTGTTAAAACATTAGGAAGTCTACTTATTTTTGATACTTTGTTTTGTTTTTGTTTTAGGAATATCCTAGCTTTTGGCACTCTTCAAGCTTGTCTGGAATCTTGATATCTCTGAATGACACATTAGTTGCAACAAGTAGATTCTGAAACGCTTATCCCACTCCTAGACTTAATTCTTGCTCCACAACAGCCTCTGAGAGATTTCTCTGTTGGAGGCGGCTAATCATAGGAATAAGGCGTTCTCTGAACAGCTGCGTTGCCATGTCAAAGGGTCATACTACTTAATAGCCCGTGCCGTAGCTGGGAGGAGGCAGGAATGAAATAAAAGGAAAGGCAGTGTATCATGGAGAATAAAGTGGAGGCGATTATTGACAGTCTGTGATTTAATAGTCACACCAAGCCCCCGGATAGCACACCTTCATAGGCTGATATGTACTTGGTATAGATGTAAGTTTGTGTATAGACATACACATATGTGAATGTCTCTTCCTCCCATATTTCATCCTCTCTTCTGACTTCAGCAATTATCCTTTATTTAGATGGACAACAGACTCTCTCCAAGTTGTTCCATACTATTTTCGAGACACATTATGGGCAAAGTTTTCTTTTCTTTTTTTTTTTAATTTTATTTTCATAAGATTGTTCACGCTGATTGATTACATTCACTATTTCAACACCAATTCCCACCACCATTACACCTTCTCACCACCATTGTATTGAATTTTCCCACCACCATTCAAGCCTGCCTGCCAGGGGTAGATGCTAGATCATTTATTTTCTATTGCTTATTATGAATATTATGAGAGGTCGCGCAGCCGTGCATGCTTCTGGGCAGTTTTCTGAACTTAATCTAAACTAGTTGTTTTCTGTTACCGTTCAAGTACATATGATCTAATCTTTGTAGGGTTACTTTTTTAACTGTATAAATTAAGATAATGGGGAAGAGGTTGTTTTTTCCCTAAGTCAAAGCTACTTTGTTTTCTTTTAAAGTATAATAGTTTGAATGCCAGTGGGTAAATAGGTGATTGTTACCTGGTAGGTAATTAACATGTATTCATATGTTATTGGACATAATTCTTTTTTTCTGTCCAAGTTTGAAGAGAATGATTTTTTTCATTTTAAGTGATTTTTTAAATGTCTAACGCCTTGTGTTTATAGTCTTTGGAGAAAGATAGTTTACTAGTGTGATCCTTGTTCTCTAGTAGTCAAAGAGGTACACAGTTGTCAAAATGTGAGTTAGATTTTATTTTAAAAGAGCTTAATGTGGTACCTTTTTATTTACTCCTAATGTAGAATTACTGTTGTTCCATAGTTGCATTCCTAGATTTTCATGATTATTTACCTACTTATGGAATGATAGCATTGTGATGCTTTTGCCAGAAGCATCAGTCATATTATTCATTAATGAATAAATTTATTTTCAGAGAATGTATCAGCATCAAAGTTCAAACATATGAACAGTGCTATTTATTTTGTAGTTCCTTATACTGAAAGATCTCTCTGGTGTCATCTGCTGAAAAGTTTTTTCAAGTAAGAACACTTAATATGTGAAAATAAAATAAATATTTTCTTTTATCTGATTTTTAGTAGATTGTTTAGAGTAGTTTCAGGTTTGCAGAATAATTGAGCAAAAATGTATAATGTCTTTCATCATTGTACTGCATTTGTTAAGATCAATAAATCAGTATTGATACATTTTTGTTAAATAGGCTCAAAGACTCGACTCTTTTTTTTTTCCCTTTTTGGGTCACACACACACACACACACACACGGCAATGCACAGGGGTTACTCCTGGCTCATTGCTCAGGTATTACTCCTGGTGGTACTCATGGAACCATATGGAATGCTGGGAATCAAACTCGGGTTAGCCTCGTGCAAGGCAAATGCCCTACCCGCTGTGCTAGCGCTCCAGCCCCTCATTAGACTCTTTTTCTTACAGTTTTGTGAGTTTTGCAAAATATATAGGTTACTCTTATCTCCCAAATAGTTTTGCTTACAAATCTCTTCACCACCTATTCATCTCCATCTCATGTCCCTAGCCTGAGTCAGACACAGAAACTACTGTTTCTGTAGTTGTTCCCTTTTTTCCAAATGTCACGTAATTTGGATCAAATAGTATATAACCTCTTGGGATTTGCATGTTTCACTTAGCAACATGAGTTTTAAGGTTTCTCTATAAATTTGTCCTCCCTCTGACTTCACCTAACATGATACTTTAGAGTTCCATTCAAATTGTGGCAAAAGTTGAGATTTCAACTTTGCTTATAATTGGATTATATTCCACTATTGCATGCATATTTTTAAGTAATAAAAAGAAATGAGTTATCTACCAGTGCATCTAACTTTCAAAGAATATCCGTTCACCTATTTGAGGTTGCTTGTTTGCTTCCAACTTTTAGCAGTTATAAATCAAGCTGCTTTAAACATATGCATGTATATGTGTGGACATGTATTGTACATGTTCAACTCTTACAGGTGAAGTACCTAGTAGTACAATTCTTGAATCCTGTGGCAAGATTGTTTAGCTTTGTAAGAAACTACCAGATCAGTTATCAGTGACAGCAGGTGTGTTGGGGTATCATTACTGTGTTAATTACAGTCCCTTAGTGACATATTACTGAACATCTTTTCATGTTTGTTGTGTGAGATACCGCAATATTTTTGCTCAACTATTCAGTTTTGAATTTTTTAATTGGATTTTCATTTTGTTTATTATTGAGTCATATTTTAGACCGAAGACTTCTTTATTAGGTAATATTGTACAGATGGGCTGGAGTGATAGCACAGCGGTAGGGCGTTTGCCTTGCACGCAGCCAACATGGCCGACCCGAGTTCGATTCCTCCACCCCTCTCGGAGAGCCCGGCAAGCTACCGAGAGTATCTCGCCCGCACGGCAGAGCCTGGCAAGCTCCCCGTGACGTATTCGAATTGCCAAACACAGTAACAACAAGTCTCACGATGGAGACATTACTGGGCCCGCTCGAGCAAATCGATGAACAAAGGGAGGACAGTGACAGTGTACAGATATTTTCTCAGTCTGTAGCTTGCCTCTTCATTCTCTTAATAGTCCTTCATAGCCAGAACTTTATAATTTTTATGAAATCTATCTAATTCTTTTTTATGCATCATGCTTTGTTGTTTTATCTTTAAAAAATCTTTGTTAAATCCTATGTCACCAAATTTTTTTTCCATGTTACCTTTTCTTTTTTAATTGAGTCACTGTGAGGTAGAGTTATAAAGCTTTCATGTTTGATGTTCAGCCATAGAATGATCAAACACCCATCCCTCCACCAGTGCACGTTTTCCACCACTAATGTCCCCAGTACCCCCCCACCCCATCCCAGTCTTCACCCTGCCTCTGTGGCAGACAATTTCCCTATACTCTACCTCTCTACTTTTGAGCATTACGTTTTGCTTGAATTTTCCCACCACCATTCAAAGCCTACCAGCCGGGGGCAGACATTAGAAAGTTTATTTTCCGTTGTTCATTTTGAATATCATGAGAGCTCTTTTGCGGTCATGTGCTTCTGGAATTCTAGATTGTAAGTGGTTGGGTTTCAGAGACATCTCTGTGGGGCACTAATCCATTTGGGGATTTAATTGGGCATCTCTGGACCAGGACTATTGGTGTGCTAAGATGGCACCCAGAGGTAAATTGTGGGTGTGACAGCCAGGCCGACAAGCAGGCGGGGGTGGGGGGGTGCTGGGGCGGGACAGCCCGGTGCCTCTGCCACCATGTGACCCAGAAACTTGGTCCTGGAACCCGCATACCTGGGCCTTGCTTGTGGAAGCTCTTGGTCACGGGATTTCATCTGGAGTAGGCGGGGAGACTGCGCCTGCTCCATCTGGGGTGCCCCAGTGAAATTGACTCAGTATGGGGCCCGGAGAGATCTCAGGTGCTGTGGTGTCTTCGGTACTAGCTGCTGTGTCCCTGGGCCAGGGCTGTTGGTGCACTCAGATGGCGCCTGGAGGCAGATTGTGGGCGTGACAGCCAGACCACGGAGCTGGCGGGGAGCTGGAAAGGGGCCGTGTTACCTTTTAGTCGTTTTACAGTTTTGTGTGTGCATGAACATAGATGCCTTGTTTTGTGTTCATTTTTGTGACAGGCATAAGTTGTTTCTAGAGTTTACCTCTGGTGGTTCAATTACTCTACTACCATTTGTTGAAAAGATTATCTTTTTACTAAACCTTTGCTCTTTCATCAAAGAAAGTTGCTCTATCTGTTGGGTCTTTTTCTGGGCTCTGTTCTGTTTGATCTGTTTGTCTTTTCTTTTCGGATGGAAGAGGGGGGTTAGCCTCATAAACAGTGCTCAGGAGGGCCCATGGGGCCACCTTTGGCAATCTCTGCTACCTGGGCCAGAAGATCAATTCAGGCACCCAAGGATGCCATGTTGCTTGTGCCCTAAAGTACCAGCAGTTATCTGGGCCACCCCCTCTGTGTTCAGGTGCCCCCACAGCCACACCAGTGATGCTCAGGGTCCTCTGAACTACACCCGGACACTGGAGGGGTCACATGGCACCAGGGGTTAAAACAGGGTCTAACAATCCAGTCAGCAGACCCAGGCTGTCGCATGTGCCCTGGCCCTTGTACAGTCTCTCGGCTCCCATGTTTCTCTGTTGTTGTTCTGGACAATACGATCAAGATTGCTGTCAGTTTACAGTAAGTTTTAAGTCATAGTATTAGTTCCCCAATGTGGTTCTTTTTTGCTGTTAATTTTTGCTTTAGATCATTTCCGTTCTATGTTAATCTGGTTTTTAATATCCACAGGACAAATCAAGACAGCCTTACAATTTTGAGTAGGATTTCGTTCAGTCTGTAAATCAAAGTTGGGATAATGAATAAATAGCTCAACGGTATTGAGTTATAACTGTGAACAAATTTCTCATTTTTCAATTTGAGAGAACATTTTGCTCAATTTTTTTTTATTCTTTTCCTATCAGAGTTCTCTATTTTTCCTCAGATCTTGTAATTTTTTTTTTAGGTTTCTTCCTACATTCTTTATTTTTGAGGGTGTTAATATTAAATGATACTATGTTTCAATTTCAAATTCTCTGTGTGCATTGGGTATATATAGGAAGATGATTGACTTCAGTGTGTTAATCTTGTGTCCTGCTATAGTAACAGCTTATTTGTTACAGGATTGTATCAGGTTTTCTGCTTGGGAAATATGTGTTCTTTGAACACAGATATTTTTGTCTTCCTTCCCAGTGTCTTATTATAGTACACCACCTATCACTTCCATTAAAATGTTTAATAGAGATGTGAGATGCATCCTCTCTATTTTACTTCATTCTACTTTACTGTAGACTTTTTAAAATATCTTTTTTCTCAAATTAATGGAATCTTCTCTATTCCTAGTTTACCAGGAGTTTTGTAGTAAATAGATTTTGGGTTTGGGGTTTTGTTAAATGTGTGTGTGTGTGTGTGTGTGTGTGTGTGTGTGTTGAGGTGATCATATGATTTTTCTGCTTAGCCTGTCAATTAATTGTGTTAATTGAGGGATGTTGAATTAGCGTTGCACACATGCAGTAAACCCTCAAGCTCACGGTATATACTTCTTTTTATACGTCACTGAATTCAATTTATAATATTTTGTTGGAGATTTTTTCCATCTATGATTAGGAAAGATAAAAGAGTCAGTATTTCCAGGGGCTGGAGTGATAGCACAGCAGGTAGGGCGTTTGTTTGCCTTGCACACGGCCGACCCGGGTTCGATCCCTGGTATCCCATATGGTCCCCCATGCACCGCCAGGAGTAATTCCTGAGTGCAGAGCCAGGACTGACCCCTGGGCATCACTGGGTGTGACCCAAAAAGGCAAAAAAAAAAAATTTAAGAAAAGTATTCCCACTGATTTTGGAATATAATAAATTGTGTGTTTCTTGTAAGTTATTAAAGGGGTATAATACAGGAGGTAAGACACTTGTCTTGTTTGCAGCCAGGCTGGTTTGAACTGCCAGGGCTCACTCCTGAATACCACCGACTCACTGACTGTGCCCCTTCCGGAAAAGTGATCATTGGTGGTTATAAAGTTCATAATATTTCCTTAAATTATTTTAATGTTTCTGAGATCAATAGTGAGGACCGTTTTCTAAATTTCTGTTTGTGTTTTATGTCTTCATCTTTTTCTAGGTATCCTGGCAAGCATTACCAATTTTATAAGCGTCAGACAACCAGCAGGTGCTTTTTTTTTAAATACTTAGAATATAAACTTCGGTTTGTACTAAAAATTGAATTTCTTATGCTAAAAGTGGTCTTTACAAAATTTTTTCAAGGAAGAAAAACTTAGAAAGTTACCTCATAAACTTTTACTATGTTATTTATTTTTAATAGCTACAGGCATTTTTGCCTTTAGCGTTGGAACATAAAGATAGACAAAATGGTAACAGGAAATGCTTCCCGAGCTGAGGGACAAGGCAGCTGGAATAGAGATCCAGCTGGAATAGAATAGGGATCACTAAGTCAATGATGGTTGGAGGTATCATTTGGGATGTGAGATATGTGCTGAAAGTAGATAAAGAACAAACATGATAACCTCTTAGTGTCTATATTGCAAACCATAATGCCCCAAAGTAGAGAGAGAGTATGGGGGAAATTGTCTGCCATGGAGGCAGGAAGAGGTGGGGGGGGGGGCGGTATACTGGGGATATTGGTGGTAGAGGATGTGCACTGGTGGAGGGATGGGTGTCTGATCATTGTGTGACTGAAACTCAAACATGAAAGCTTGTAACTATCTCACAGTGGTTAAGAAAAGAAAAGAAGAGGAAAGAAAAGAAAAGAAAAGAAAAGAGGGAAAGAAAGAAAGAAAGAAAGAAAGAAAGAAAGAAAGAAAGAAAGAAGTGCTTCCGCGCCTCTCCAAGATGAACAATTTGCCCTGTCATATTTACTGCAGACATTTGCCATTGCTGCACTTTCCTTTACCAATTTAATATTAAATCTCTAGGAATTATCATGAGATTATAAGAACATGATTGAAAAACAATGCCTTCACTCTTATTCTACATTTAAACTCAATTATTTCCGTGGGGTTAAAGCTACTTTAAAAGGTCCCTTAGGACATTGAAATGCGGCACTGTATCATTAAATTTCAGAAGTTATTGAGAGTAGATATCATGAGTTACTTTGGTATGTTTAGAGTGTCTATAAAGATCATTCTTAATTTTTATAAAGGCATTGAATAATTTAATTTTTAATGAATCATTAAAAACAGTATTTTTGTAAATGTGTATAATTGCAAATGCTCTTTGGTATACAACAGGAATATTTATAACTATGGAAAATTTGTTTTTTTTTTCTATAAATATGACAAAAAGTATGAGACTTTGATTCAAGCAGCAGTGCAGACTAGGTAGATTGACGTGGGGGTGGAGCCATGCATGCCCTCCCTCTCCAGGCCTGAGTCTGTCCCCACCTACCTCATGCATCCCAGCCTAGCACTTCGGGATTCACCTTTCTGACTAACTCTGCACCACTGGGAAAGTCCCTATAAAAATGAAACAATTAAAATGCTAATTTAAAACTGTGAAACTGTAGAGATGAAGAACACATCTGTATCCAAAGGGAGATCATTTTTCTTGGTAGTTCATTGTTATAAAGGGTTGAGGAATCTGAATTCATACTAACTCATAAATATGAACTTGAATTTAAAATCATCTCGGATTGGAAGTCACCTAATGTCAGTGGACAGATGAATGGATAAGAAAAGTGTGATATATGCATATTGTGGAACATTCAACCTTTCGAAGGAGATCTATTCTGAACTATGCTACATAGAGAAACTTGTAACATCTTACACTAAGTGAAATAAGTCATACACAAAAAATATTGTCAAGAGTTTTAGATAGAGAGTATAAATGGAAGTTAGAGTCGCTGTGGAGTTCATGCCCAGTTCAGTCAGCTAATCAGTGGCTGAATAAATAGCAGTACTCTTACATAAAAAAAAAAGAAGTTAGAGTCACTGTTCGAAGAGATAGAGCCTAGGATTTATAAAAAGTGTGAGTTGTTGAATTGAGGGTTGCCTCATGTTGCCACACATGATGAATGACAAGAAAGATCAGGTTGGAAAAGGAGCAAGGAGAAAGGCTTAAAAACAAGCAGAAATAAATGACTGCACAAAATGTGAGGCAAAATGGACCCATCCTAAAGAAAATGCAATCAACTTGGAAGTTTCTAGTTTGATAAAAGATCTTTTGAGGAACAACTTTAAGGTTAAAACAAGCAAACAAAGTTCATTGTCTGGAGATTTGCCCACACTGCAACCTGGGACATGTACTCCTGGGACTGTACCCTTTGGACAATCCCACGCTCTCTCTTGCTCTTCATATTTCTCTATTGATAAAACTATTTTGCATCATTAAAGAAAGGAATCTTTGTGGGTCTCCAGAAGCAATAACAAAAAATTTTCATACATACAGAATTATTTATACCATTAATTTTTTTTTGTTTGTTTTTGGGTCATACCCGGTGATGCTCAGGGGTAACTCCTGTTCCGCACTCAGGAATTACTCCTGGCAGTGCTCAGGGGACTAACATATGGGATGCTGGGAATCGAACCCGGGTTGACTGCGTGCAAGGCAAAACGCCCTACCCGCTGTGCTGTCACTCCAGCCCCCTATTAATTTTTCTATGTATACTTAGAATGAGAAAGATAATGGTTTCTGGGGGTGAATTATCAGCTTCTTTTTACAGTTCTATGGAGTTTCAGTCTCGCTTTGCTCATTTATGTGTGTGTATCAACACCTTCACAGCATTTTTTTTATTGTAACCAAATTGAGTTCAGTTTTTTTCCTGATTTTTATTAAACCCCATTATTTACAGCGTTGTTCACAATAGAGCTGTTTAAGACATGCAGTGCCCCCTTCCTTCGCCAGTGTCGCTAGGTTCCCTCCACCGCCCAGCCTGCTCTGTTGGCAGGCATATAACGAACTTTGAAAGCTTCTTGAAAAAATTAGTCTCAAGGTCATGAATTCCCGAAACTGCCTCATAGTCTCATTTCATCTGCTGTGCAATTTATGGTCTTTCCTTGGTATGTACGTTCCTTTTTCAGTCTTGCTTATTCCAGTATTCTGTCTCTCATCTTTGATTTTGTCATGTTGAGTATAATGGGTCCTACAATTTTCCTGGTTGGGTCTCTTTGCCCTTGGACCCTTTGGGCCTCTTGGATCTTGGTGGTTATACTCTTCATTTGTAGGAAATTCTTTTGGATGACTTCTTCAAGCGTTGTTTCTTTGTCCCATTTGCCTTCCTGTATTTTAGAAACTCCAGTGATCCTTTACTGTTCCCATTGAACTCGTTCCATCGTCTTCTGATGCTGTTCATTGCTTTTCCAACTGTTTCCCACTGGTTTTCTCCTCACCCTGGCGCTCCTTAATCTCTTATTCCACTGTTATCCTGTGCCCTACAGCTTCTATGGAGTTTTTCACATTACCTGCCGTACCTTTATTTCTGATGGTAGTAGGTTTTGTTTTGTTTTCTTAATTTCTACTCACACTTTCTAGTGGCTTGCTGGCTATCTGTGCCTTCTTTTTTCTTTTCTTTTCTTTTTTTTGAGTTTGTTAAATATGTGCATCATTGTGTTTGTCACTAAAGTCATTGTCGGAAAATTTACTGAGCTGTTTGCCCCCAGTGATACTGATTTCACTCACTGAACTTGGTGATATGCATGTTTTCCCCATTGGTTTTGTAGGCATCTTGCTGTGTTGGGGGGAGTCTTTGTAGTTTGGCCGAGGGAGAGGGACAGAGACAGAAGAATCGCTCATGCGCGGGACATAAAGAAACAGGATGAGGGGATAAGCCAGTCCCAAAGACAGTAACAGCCAGGGGCATGAGAGCCGGTCTTCAGTAGGAAGCTCGACACTGGCAGCAGGGAGACGGGTCAGGGAAGGGACAGCTACGACAGTGGTGGAAGGAAGGTCACTCTGGAGGAGGTAACAGGGTTCGGGTGGGGCAGAGGGAGGACAACCGGTGGAGGGAAGCGGACACTGGCGAAGGTGTTTGGTGTCGAAATATTGTATGCTGGGAACGCTGTCTCCGATAACTTGGTAGTATGTGGTGAGTCCACTTTTTTTCTGAAAAAGGGTCTTTCCCATGTGTGCAATATAAAGAAACATAGTAAGGGAACAGCAAATGGCCCTGAGTGTCGGAACTGGAGGTTTTTGTTTCTAGAACTGAGCTTCTGCGAGTGGAGGGGTGGGGCCAGGGCTAGACTGGAGGAGGGAAGCAGGCGCTCGGAGGGTGCGGTGCTAGAAGGAAGTTTGTGTGAAGAGTGTAATCGATGGCATCGTAAACCTTGCTACCTGAAAAATGGTAAAAAATGCTTTAGAAAAAGAAAAAATCAGTTCTAGATAAGGAAAAAGGCAAAACAGTATCAGCAATAAGTTGCTGAAATCAAAAGATTGAAACATGAACTGGTGTTCAGTTGGAAACTTATGGGGGATGAAAGGGAATAGGGTGGGGGGACTCTGGGGCCGGGTGGGGTGGGGGGCGCAGGTAGGAGAGAGGGGCAGCACGCCCTGGTGGGGGCGAGTGGTGCTGAAGTGCCTTACGCGTGAAGCCCTTCCCTTTAACAGCATTGTGAACCAAAGGACCTAACTTGGATTTTTTAAAAAATAGGTATGCAAGGTTAAAAGATCTGGGTTTTTCTTTTTTCCCTGTTTAAGTGAGAATGTCACAAGATGCTCCTCTAAACCTTTTCTAGGAATTGAGTGCTAGGTTTTGCTCATTGTTTTTGAAATTCATGCCTTTGAATTTTTTTCTCTTGATAGAGCTTGTTAGAAAGTGTATGATTGTTGTGTATAACTCATTAGACTTTTTAATAGGCTGTGCTAGGCACCGGGTGAGCATTCTGTCTCCGGTGGTCCGATTCTCCCAGTGCTGCCCAGGTGTGCAGTGCTGGTCCCGGGAATGCTGCTTTGATCCTAGCTCAGCAGCAGCTTTGAGTACAGTTGCGAGGACTTTAAAGTGGTAGGATTGGGGGACACAGCACAGCAGGTCAGGCCTTGCACACAGCTGACCCAGGTTTGACCACAGAAACCCATGTGGCCTCTCTAGCCCACCAGAACTAATTCCTAAGACAGGCCCGTAGGAAATTCTGAGCACTGCTGTTGGTGCAGCCCCCTCCCCACCCTAAAAGGGGTATAATTAAGGGAAGTGGTGAGTTTTTATTTTTCTGAAAATGGGGCATTAGGCCAAATAAGTTTGGAACTCTGGTAGACCAGTGTAATGTAAGATCACATTACAGATAAATTATGGCTTATTAAAGTGATTTGCCCGGAGTTACACTATGTATAATCAGCAGGGTTGAAATTTGATTCCCTGCATATAACTGTAAAGATGTTCTCGTAGTCTTTTTTTCTTTATTCCTTTTTAGCATGCTATGTGGTTAGTTGAGAATATATTTGACTTTGTAAAATCCAAGTATGTACCAAAAACATTATTTTTTAGCACTGTAGCACTGTCCTGCCGTTGTTCATCGATTTGCTCTAGCAGGCACCAGTAACGTCTCACAACAAATTGTGAGACTTGTTGTTACTGTTTTGGGCGTATCGAATACGTCACGGGCAGCTAGCCAGGCTTTGCCGTGCAGACGAGATACTCTCGGTAGCTCGCCGGGCTCTCCGAGAGGGGTGAAGGAATTGAACCTGGATTGGTGATGTCGGCTGCGTGCAAGACAGACAAACGCCTTACCCGCTGTGCTATCGCTTGAGCCCTATTATTTTTAATATAAAAATATTAAAAGAAATCCTGCTAAGTTCTGGAGGGCAGGGAAATAGTACAGAGGTTAAGTGTATGCCCCGCATGTGGCTTATTACACTGAACCTGCGTGGCACTGTGGCATGCAGACCCTCCCACTGAATTACTGTCCTGTGTGGCATCCCTTGCCTCCAGAACATCATGAGGGGCCCTCCCTGGTCCCCTTAAAAAGAAGTTTCACGAGACCGTACCAAAAAAGTTTGTTATCATAATGCAACGAAGAGAGAAAAGATGGCAAAATATTTTTTTCAAGTCTCGTCCATTTGCAATATAAATGCTCTCCGGTATAAAGAACTTTAGGGTAGAAGGAAAGAAAGCACAAAAGATGAAATCGTGCAGTTTGCCACTGTTGGATGGAACCAGAAGCTTCCTGCTGAGCAAAGTCGGAGGGTGGGAGAGGAACAGACCCAAGATGCTCTCTCTCCTGTGGGGGCGCCTCACAGTAGGGGCCTTGCAGGGGGCTTCCCCCGGGTCCAGTATTGGTGCGTGGCCACCAGGGCTTCACTCAGTGTCTGCCGTGGCAGGCACACACTCAGCCTGCTGAGCTCCCTGCCTAGCCCCAAAGGAATTCTTTTTTAAGAGAGAGAGAGAGAGAGAGAGAGAAAGAGAGAGAGCGCAACTCTTGCACCTATTTCTCTTGGTTGTTGCGGCTTTGGAGAGTGGGGGAGTAGACCTTGCTGTGACTCAGGGTGTTCCCCCCTTTGTTGGGGTGTGGGGATGGTCCTGGGGGGTCCTGTGCCGTGATTGCACATTAGGCAACAGTCTTACCCCCAGACACTGCTCATGCCCTGCCCTGAGAGTTCTGTGCGCATCGTGGAAATGTTGTGTTGGTGAATCGTGCTGGGTACTTGTTATACTTCTTTTTCTGAACTAGAAATTATCTCTACAGCTTAAGCAATTGGTTCATTTTTCCCTTTAATACTCTTATTACAACACATAGTGCTTATAAACGTGACTTCTCTGACCTTAGTGTGTAAGCAAATCCTATTTTGACTTTCAAAGTCCTGTTGTTTCTACATTTGTAAACAAATTAAAATTTGGAATGCCTGCCAAGAATTATCCCTGAGTGCAAGAGCCAGGAATAAGCCCTGAGCACCCAGGAGTAAGCCATGTGCACTGCTGGGTGTGGCCCGAAAAGAAAACAAAAATTTAGAACGGATATACAAATAGTTTACGTTTCTAAGGACAGCTGAAATGTTGATCTGTAACTAAGCCCTTTACTCCAGTATCCAGTAAACCAAATAGTGCCTCTCTTCCTGTTGAGGACTGATGGAGTTAACAAAGGGGCTGAAATTCTACATTCTATATGGGCTTTGTAGTCCCTTCTATTAGATGTTTTTCAGAATTCAAATTTCCTGTTTTGTTTTGTGGTACCAGGGATCCAGAATCTCACACGTGAAGTATAAGCTCCACCACTGAGCCGTATATCCTCAGGACCTCCAGACCATTTTTCCTAAAAAGGCAATATAATGGAGGTGTTTATTATATAGTATCTCTGGCAGGTCTGAAATAGCAGACCTGCTTTTCACCTCCTGTGATGAGAAGAAGATAGTTTGTGTCAAAGGAGTTTGCTGTTCTCCCTCCAAATGCTGTATTTTCAAACATTCATGTATTCTGCAGAGTCATGGGCCCGAAAGATGCAAGCTGCTTGGAGGTCTTGCCCGCACTTACCTTAGACGCGTATTCTAGCTCAGACCGGGTGCCAGGACGAGATACCTCCCACTTGCAGCTGAGTATCAGGGGAGGTCCTGCTCACTGCTTGGGTCGGCGTCAGAAAGTTCAAGGAGGGAAAGACAAGAATCTCAACAAACTCGTGTGTAGCCTGACCTGAGTTTGCTCTGTTACCCTTTCCACTGTTATCAGTCAGCCTTACCCACTCTGTTCATTAACCAGTCTGACTCTAGAGCAGCCACTCGATTTAAAGGGTCGGAGTGAGAGCAGACGTTCAGCCACTACCGCCATTCACTCCCAGTACTAACATTCATTGTCACTCTGACACTCCGTGTTTGGAAGTGATCTGTGTTCTTCCATTCCTGTGACTAAATTATTCTCTTTTAATCTCACACCAATTTTAGGCATCGTTAAGTGTTGATTTCACTATAGTTGTAGATAAAAATCTTGTTTCAGAACTAAGGACTGATTAAAATATTTAAGGCTATATATATTTAAGGCTATAGCTCGAGAAATGAGAATTCTCGTTCATTGCATGCTGAAATATTTAAGGGAGAAATGTGATTCTGCATAATTCACTTCTAGTGTTTCTGCAAAAAACTGAAAGAGAGTGAAGTTAGCAGAATACTAACAATTCTTGAATGCGAAGGCAATTTAGTGACAGTTGTCAGTGAATCACTAAAATTTAAAACCAGAATCAAAATGGGGGCCAAGGAGATATCACAGCAAGTGAGGTGCTCGCGTTGCACATGCCGATCCATTTCAAGCCCTGGCACCCACATGGCCCAAAATACGAGGATTTACGTCTGTAAGCCCTGAGCGCTGTGAGGTGTGTTCCAAAAACAAAATAGAAAAAAGTTGCCGTGAAAGATCTTTGAATGTATTTGTATTTATGCAGTCTTGTCAGAATTGTAGAATTCATTTGCAATAAAACTGTTGTGATGTTAGATGCCTTAACTAGCTTTCCATGTACTTTGTGTTAAAATGCTTTAAAACTTATTACTATGAATTTTGACACCTAATTGAATAGATTTGGATTCTGCTTGGAAAATAAGCAATTAGTCCTGCTTCTGTATCTAATTCTTTATCTGTACTTTAGTTTACAGCTGAAAATTTTTATTTTTGTGTGATTTTTAGCAATGTATAGTTTGTTATATTATCATACTAGTTAAATAAGATTTTTCTTGATAAGTCCCAAGAAATCCGTGGTAAATGCAGATTGAGATTAAGAGTTGTCAACTAATTAACTTGTAATAAAATATGTTATTTTTCATTTCTCTTTTTTAATGCTCAGTATGTTTATTTCTTCCCTAGATCTTCCTCAGAACTGTGATCCTAACATTCCCTTAGTTGCTCAGGAATTAATGAAAAAGATGATACGTCAGTTTGCAATTGAGTATATTTCAAAAAGTGGTAAAATTCAAGAGAATAGAAATGGTTCAATTGGACCAAGTCTAATATGTAAAAGTATCCAAATGAATCAAGCAGAAAACTCTCTTCAGGAAGAGCAGGAAGGCCCCTTAGACCTCACTGTGAATCGAATGCAAGAACAAAGTACTCAGCAAGGTAAGAGTTTTTAGTGTACAATACACAATTTTGTCTTAAAATCCTAATCTTATAAAATTATCTGACTTGTAATTAACTGTATAATATGAACTGCAGAGAAGTGCTCAGTTAGGGCTTTTGTACTGCCTTTGACTTGGATTTCAAAAATGAAATTTGACTTGCTCTCAGTCTCTTTTCCACAGTAAAGTGTATGGTAAGAGAATTCTAGTAACAAGCATATAACTAGAGAGATGTTTATGGTGAAAAAATTATTTTGAAATGTTCATCTGAGGACATTAAGCACATGCTGTTTATTGTTTTAAATATGTAAAAATATGGCATACTAGGGAAAGAAAAGTCTGATACATGAGGGGAAAAAGAAAATTATGTAATTAGCTCTAGAAAAAAGAAAGTTTTTGAGGGTGAAGGCACTGCACACAAGGATCACTCCTGGTAGGGTTTAGGGGACCATATGGGATGTGAGAAATCAAAACCTGGTCTGCTGTGTGCAAGGCAAGTGCCTTACCCACTCTGCTACTGCTCTGTCTCCCGTAGGAAAAAGCATTTTTCTTAAGAAACCTGAGAGATTAAAAAAAAATTGTTAGACTTCTGTAATAATTAATAAAAAGGGAGCCATGACTTCACAGAGGAAAGAGAAAGGGTTTTTTATGTGCTTGTGGAGCATGCCAGATAATTTACCTGGAGAAGAGAGAACAAGTGGCCTTTTATTTTTTTTTTAATTTTTTATTAGTGAATCACTATGAGGTACAATTACAAACTTGCAAACTTTCGTGTTTGCATTATAGTCATACAATGATACAAGTAGCCTTTTAAATAACTTAGGGGTAATGCTGTCAGTCTTTGATGCTAGAGAAATGTTAGTGTTAAGTTTGATCACAAAGCAGTGAGTGACATTTGGGATGCTGACAAAAAATACAGTTATTGCTGTTTTTAAAAAATTATCTCTTAAATCAGTTTAAAATTCAGAAGAGCTGAAGTAAGAAGAATTTTCTCTTTATTTTCCTAATGTTCAATTGTATGAATGTGTTCATGTAAAGAAATCTGAGAAAAATAGTCATAGGAAAGAAAGAAATGTTGAAGACTGTGATATACAATTGAAGGGGGAAATGTACTAATACACAGAATTTTTAGTAATTTTTTTTCTATTGATTTTCTGTGTTTCACATCCTTTACCTCTTCTTGGGAGAGGTAGTTCAATGTTCTAATGGGATTAGGATTTCTTCTTTGGTTATCTGACACAGATATGGTTGAAATCCAAGTTCTACAATGTAAATTACCTAAAAGGAACCTTATCATCAGAGCTTGATTTTTCTCATGTTGTCTAATCATAATAATAATAGACTTATTGGATCAATGTGAAAATTAAATAAAAAGTAATCAGTTTACAGATGTAGATCACTTTTCTGGCATATGTGAGACATTGAACCTGTTACTGTGAGAAAGTAAGTAAAGATGTAACCAACTCTTAAAAAATATTCAAACGCCAGTCTCCCTTCGCTTCCTGTTTCTTCCCACCATAGAAGAGAAGCTATAGAAGTAGTGTGATTGTAATCTATAAACATTTGTCTATTACACCAACACAAAACTAAGCGCTCTTTGAATGATACAGTGAGTGGAATTAGGATTGCCAGCTAGATGTTTTATCTCTGTCTTTTGTAGAAATATTATTCACACTCTACTTTCAGCATCTCTTTTTCAGACAATCTGATTCTGTTTTGTTTCTGGTGTTCCTCAGCTTGTCATCTTCAGTGTGTTCTGGTGTGGATGTATTTTATTCTGTTTGGAAATTATACATGGTTACTAAAACAGGATAAATATTTTTGTCAATTATGGTTTTCAGTCATTGTCTTTTCACATATATTGTCATTCACTTTATCTCTTATCAGAATCTGTTGAGATGGTTTTAGTTCTACTAATTCTGCCCCCATAAGTCTTTCCTACCTTCCACCTCTTAACTCTGTGTGCTGCATTCTGATTAGTGTATTTAAAACCATCTTTATAATCGCTATCAATTCTCTTGGGAGCTAATTTAATTATTTTCACTATCTTAAGTTTCTAATTTGTTGTTAAATTTTGATTTCTAGAAAGTAGTTGTTACTATTGAAATACTGTGAGCTGTCCTTTTACAAAACAATGTCTAGGAAGATTACTTTCAGTAGGTGGTCAGGAGAGCCTCCCTTAAGATGGGAGCTTGCACAAAGAGTTGAGAAGTAGTCCTCCCTGTACCACTCAGGGCAGGATATTCTCTGCAGAAGAAATAATCAAATACAAAGACAATAAAAGCTAAAGGCAGGAGGAAAATAGCAGGTATGTATAAGGAAATTTATGAGGATTATTATGTCACTAAGCAGTGAAATTGTTCAAAGCCTTTTCCATAAAATCTTAGGTTATAAAGTGTCAGTTGATTTAACTTTTGCAATAAACAACCTGATCCTCTCTTTTTTTATTTTCTAACGAATATCATGAACAAAAAGTCATGCTTTTTCTTTTTAATTTTTATTAGTGAAACACCATGAGGTACAGTTGTAGACTTACAGATTGTTGTGCTTGGGTTTCAGTTATACAATGATCGAGTAAAGTCCTGCTTTTTTTAAGCCAGAAATTCCATATTGTTACCATGCAAACAAACCATCAGTTTAAGTTGTTGTATGAATTTTAAAATGAAAGAAGGCAAGAAAGGAAAAATGAGAAACACAATAGCCATCAAGTTTCCCCCAAATATTTGATAGTTTGATATAAATATGGGTATTTCATCACATATGGTTTCTAAGTAACAGTTCATTAAGTTATATTTTACTTGTAAGTTTTCATAGTTTTCCACTAAAGAGGTGATGGGACCAGAGAGTTCAAGGAAGGGTTTGGTGCTTGCCATGCATGTGGCTGACATCAGTTCAATTCAACACCAGCTTGATGCCTGACAATGAATATATGGTCCCCTGAGTACCACCAAGAATGATCTTTGAGCACAGAGCCAGGAAAAGCCCTGGCAATGCCAATTGGCTAGGAATAATAGCAAGGAATTTGGAAATAGCCCAGAGACTTAACGAAGTTATTATATGACTTCGCATCTGAAAATAAGGGGCAAGGGGTATGAAAAAGATCTCTTTATAAATAGCATTTCAAGGTTTTTGTTAAGTGATACAAATAAGACACAGACCATTGCTTATTATATATTTTTTGTGCAAGCTGAGTAGGATAGATAACCACTAACAAGCAGTGGATGATGGGATGAGAAGTGCTTTGAAACAGAGTTTTTGTATATTTGGTGTAAATGTTTTATATATTCAAAGAATGAGAAAGTTCTTTAAAATAAAGCATCCCAAAATATTTAAAAAGAATATAACAAGTGAGCCTACAAGCATTAAGTTAGTAGCTTATTGACACTGAGAAGAGAATTAAGTCACATGATTTTATTCCAGTATTTTTAACCATAAATTCTTAGTGGAATGTATTCTAAGATACTCTAAACTTTTTTTTTTAGTGATATTGCTATTGTTAATTTGTTAGTATGTTTTTAATTTGATTAGTTGAGTCTAATTATATAATCATTTGCAGTATTAGGAAATCAAATTCTCTGGGTGAAATAAAAAAACACGAAAAATCAAAGACATTACTACTGCATTTCGATTGGAAATACAAGTGCAAGCACAGAACTTCATCTTTTCCTTTAAAAGGAAACCGGCTTGCTTAGATTCTCAGTCTGGATCAAAACTGTACAAGATGACCTAAACTTGGCTAGGAAGCCAATGATGCTCCAGACACTAATTTGTCAACAGATACGCGACTGATGTTCAAGAGGTTTTTATTGGCTAAATATGGGAATACTGTAGCATCGAAAGGAAGAACAAGTGCTACTGAAAAATATTGAGTATTTTAAAATCCATTAGATAATTAGAAAATGTGTTCCTCAAAGTCAGTGATCTACAGTGGAAGACTTACATGCTTAAAATACTATTTTCTGCAGTTTCTAATAGGATGATTGTGACAGAGGGTTGTTTGGGGCACTTGATAATGGTGTGAAGTCAGGGATTATCAGAGTATATGGATCATCTGAACACCATTGAAAATAAAATGGATGTTGTGGGTTGCATCACTTGTGAAGTATTCTTAACAAAATTGAATATAAATTTAAGCCTAAATTCTTTAGGCTTGTATTTATGGTTCTTTAGGTTAGGCATGATTCAGAAAGCCCTAGAGCCCCTGAAATTCTTGCAGGGAATCGCAGCACTGCATTGAGGACCTGAACACTAACCCTTCAGGTCTGCACCTCTGGGGCTGGTTATGGCCAAGACTAGTCCCTGGCTCTGAGCACTGCTCAGGAGGTCCCCTCCACTGTCCCAAAAGTCTGATCAGAGGTATAAGATAGAAAGAGGATTCAGTTACTTAATAATACTAGTAATAGGGGCTGGAGCGATAGCACAGCGGTAGGGCATTTGCCAGGCTCGATTCCTCCATTCCTCTCAGAGAGCCCGGCAAGCTACTGAGAGTATCCCGCCCTCACGGCAGAGCCTGACAAGGTCCCCGTGACGTATTCAGTATGCCAAAAACAGTCACAACAAGTCTCACAATGGAGACATTACTGGGCCCGCTTGAGCAAATCCATGAACAACAGGAGACAGTGCTACAGTGCTCCTAGTAATATATAGCCAATAAGTTTTAATAAAGGTAAGGTAAAGGTAAAGGCCCTCCCGTTGATCGTCGATTTGCTCGAGCGGGCCCAGTAACGTCTCCATTGGAGACTTTGTTGTTACTGTGTCTGGCATATCGAATACTCTCGGTAGCTTGCCGGGCTCTCCGAGAGGGGCGGAGGAATCGAACTCGGGTCGGCCATGTTGGCCGCTTGTAAGGCGAACGCCCTACCCGCTGTGCTATCGCTCCAGCCC
Organism: Sorex fumeus; assembly: GCF_029834395.1. Classification (NCBI taxonomy): domain Eukaryota; kingdom Metazoa; phylum Chordata; class Mammalia; order Eulipotyphla; family Soricidae; genus Sorex; species Sorex fumeus. The sequence goes on along the minus strand of NW_026606134.1, from coordinate 1,968,265 downwards.
AGTGGTGATTATCTTTCTGTTTTGTGTTGGAACCACACCTGACAGTGCTCAGAGGTTACTCCTGGCTCTTCACTCGGGACTCATTCCTTGCAGGGCTCACAGGACCATACGAAAGGCTGAGAATCGAACCCGGGCTGGCTGTGTGGCAAGCACAAGCACAAGACAAGCGCCCTACCCACTGCACCCTTTTTCTGGCCCCTAGTGATTATCTTTGTAATGAAGTTTGATAAGAATATTTTCACCTTGTCAAACAGTATAAATACATTCTTCTCATTTGGAAATTCGCTTGCCTGAATTCACATGTACTGAACTTCATCTGTGTATTTAGTATTGATATGTAGCTTCAAAGGTCTGTTAGCTTACGTTGATACTCAAGAACAGACTGTGCTTAATGATTTGTCTTGTGTATCAGTGGTTCACTGTATTTTAATAACCTTAATATTCATAGATTATTTATAATGATCAGTCAACATTTCTGAAATCAATATTATTAGAGCTTACAAAGAAATTGCTCATTTAAAGCCATTCTTTGACCTCTTTTAGCTAATGTGGAGTTTTTCTTTTGACGCTAACCCTCACTCCCAAATAACTATCAACCTTTGATTGTCCCAAACCCAGGAATCAAACCAGCTCGGCCGGGCTGGCCGCGCACAAGGCAGATAGCCTCCCGCTGTGCATTCTTGAAGGAAAGGAAAAAAATTTTTTTAAGATTTTTTTATTTCAGAACTGTTTGTAATAGTAAAAAACTAAACCTTCTTATACTTAGCATTATCTGAGGCAGGTGGAAGTGGGAGGGAGGGGGGCCTCCTGAGGAGTGATGAGAGACTTTGTGAACCACCTGCAGGGACACTCAGCTGCTGTGTGGGCACCGAGCAGCCAAGGCCTGAGGCTTTGGTATCAACCTCATGGTGCAGAGGGCACCAGTGCAGTGCTCAGGGACCACTGAGTTCCAGGGATGGAACTTGGAATCTGTATGAAAATAAGTAATAGCAAAGTTTATTTTAAAACAAAATATTTTAAATGTATGTGACCCTCCCCCAGGTGGGGTCACGACCTGAAACCCATCATTAACAATACGGTAATGTGGGGGCATGGTGCCGCCAGCAGGTCGATCTCTACCTGTGAGGCAAGTGCATCCATCAGCAGCCTGATGGCACCTTCAGACTTCCAGGATACCCCAAAATCGCTGCTGTGCCTTTAGCTAGACCCCAAAAACTTGGGGCAAAGTTTACCAAGAAAGTAAACGGCCAAAAGTTAGGTATGTGACAGACACACCCACAAACCACCTTTGGCTCAGCTATATAATTGGAGGCATGACCTCTCTGGTTCCTGTTTGAACTGCTTAACGGCTATGATCCCAGAGACTCGGAAACAAATCTCGAAACCCAAAATTTTGCTTTTGGCAGAAATGCGCCCGGTCCCTGCAGTAGGTTACCAGCACCAGGCCGTCCCAGGTAAGAATTGATTTCGTGCCTTGGCCTGTTCTCCCTGGCGGCCCAGTAGCCATCATCCAACAGAGGCCACTGGACAGTCAGGTTTGGGCCCGCAGTGATGAGACACTCGGGGCCTCACGGGATGGGGGTGGAGCCTGCCCTTTCCTCCCTGTCCCAACAAGACCCTGAGCTGCCGCCCACAAATGGCCTCTCTGGCTCCTGATCAAACTGCTTAATGGCCATGATCCCAGAGACTCAGAAACAAATCTCAAAACCCAGCGGCTTTTGGCAGAAATGCGTCCAGATCCCGCAGTAGGTTACTGTTGCTGGGCCATCCGAGAGGGGAAAGGGTGCTCTCCCTCCGCCTGCTCCTCCTTGGCAGCTCGGTGGCCGCCATCCGCCAGATGCCATTGGACGGTGAGGTTTGGGCCCCAAGTGATGAGACACGCGGGGCCTCACGGAATGGGGGTGGAGCCGGCCCTTTCCTCCCCATCCCAGCGAGAACCCGAGTTGCCACCCATGAACGGCCTCTCTGACAAGCTGTTTAATGGCCATCATCCCAGAGTCTCAGAAACAAATCTCAAAACCCAGCGGCTTTTGGCAGAAATGCATCCGGTCCCTACAGTAGGTTACCAGTGCTGAGCCAACCCAGGTGGGAATAGGTTTCGTGCCTTGGCCTGTTCCCCCTGGTGCCCCGGTGGCTGCCATCCTCCAGAGGCTATTGGACAATCAGGTTTGGGCCCACAGTGATGAGACACGTGAGGCCTCATGGGATGAGGGTGGAGCTGGCCCTTTCCTCCCGGTCCCAATGAGACCCCGAGTAGCCGCCCATGAATGACCTCTCTGGCGCCTGATCAAGCTGCTTAACAGCCATGATCCCAGAGACTTTTGGCCGAAATCCCTTTTTTGGCAGAAATCCCTCCAGATTTAATTGTTAAAACTTCGGAATTCCAAAATCACATGGCCGCTACTGCAGCCACGTGACACTATATGTTATTCATAACCAGCAATAGAAAACAAACTGTTTATTATTGCATTTTCAGCAGATCTGAGTGTTGGGGTAAAATCCCAAATAATAATGGTGGGTCTGGTGTCAAAATATTGAATGTGATCAAAGTAGGGAGAGAGTAATGTGGAAATCATCTGCCCCACAGGTAGGGGGAGGGCGTGGGATGGGGGTATACTGGGGTTTTTGGGGGTGGAGAATGGGCACTGGTGAAGGTACAGGTATTTCATTGTATGACCAATACTTAAACCTGAAAGCTCTGTAACTGCTCTCACGGTGATTCAATAAATAAAATTATTAAAGAATGGAAAAAATTAAGGTGGAGTTTATGCCCAATACTATCAGCTAATCTAGTGGCTGAATAAATAGCAGTACTCCTACATTAAAAAAAAACTACGGTGCTGCTGTATACTTAAATGTTTTTATAAAAAGAAGATCTTAGGCCCTAGAGCACTTACTGTAGTGAGTGCTTTTCAACCAAATTTTTTATCAAATTTTTTAGTCGATACCTAGGAATACGGATCCAGTAGGTAGAACATTTGCCTTGCACGTGGCTGACCTGAGTTTGCTCTCTGACACTCAGATGGTTTCCCCAGCCCCCAAGAGGGATCCCTGCACCCAGAGCCAGGAGTAAGCCCTCAGCACTGCCAGGTGTGGCCCAGAAACAAACCAAAAAGAAATGACCTAGAAATATATGCACACACACAATGATAAAGCCATTGTGAAGGTGAGATCAGTTTTATCAGCTAGATAAAAATAAGCAAGAGCAAGAAAATACCTTTTATTCTCATTTCTAAACTTCACCCTTTTTCCCCCATTCCTTCTTTCCAATCTCTCCTCTTCCTATTACTTTCTAATTTGGACAATCCTAGAAGTAAGTGTTTGAATATTTTTAGTTCCTGGACCTTTATGGTAAAAGAAAGGAATAATCATTTCTACATAGCAATTTAATATCAGAGATAGTGCTCCTCACAAATTAATTTTTTTCCTATGGATAAATGAAATTTTTCTAAAAATTGTTTACTTATATATTTATATATCATGTATCTAATACATAAATGTTTATTGGTTAAAGAATTTCACTGTGACAAAAATGAGATTTTTTTTCATTAGATATAAACTATAATGTTTTAATTAGCCAATCCTATTAGTATAAAACATTGAACATGAACAGCTCAGATAGGGAAGAGATCATGTTCTAAAGAGGAAGATGGGGATTATGTAAGCCTTGTTGAGAATTCCCTAAGAAGAGGAATAGGAGGATAGTGTGCCGGAGGAATCGGAAGCATAGATCTGATTGGGCAGCTTTCTCACACGAGGGCCAGGCGTGTGGCTGAAATGGCAGAGCACACATCTTCCAATGTTCCAGGCCCTGGGTTCATCCCTGGCACCAACCACAGTCTGACTCCAGGTGTGATCCTCACAACAATTTATTTTGAAAACTACCTTTACCTTTTTCACTCTAACTAGAGAGCTATAGCCTAGTTTGCATAATGTAGAGCAAGAAAGAAATTCCCTTCTACCCTCTTTCTCTTTTTGATTTGTAGAATAATTAATTTTAAATCAACTAAAGCAAAACTTTCCTAGAATTTAGAATTGGAAAAAGGTTTTAATTCATTCTATTCTATTCACCAAGTACAGCAGAGTTTTGGGAAGTTATTCCATATACTACAAACCACTTAAAGCAAAATAAAGCTAATGAATTTAGTGGCAAATCTGTGTTTGCAAATAATTTTTTGAAAACGTTCTTATAATTTTGGTACATCTACACAATTAAATACTATGCAACTGTCAGGAAAGATGAAGTCATGAACTTTGCTTATAAATGGATAGACTTGGAGAGTATCATGCTAAGTGAAATGAGTCAGAAAGAGAGGGACAGTCATAGAAGGTCTGCACTCAATTTGTGGAGTATGAAACAGCATAACATGAGGCTGACACCTAAGGACAGTAGATACACGGGACAGATAGATTGCTCCATAGATGGAAGCCTGCCTCCTGAGCAAAGGGGAGAAGGCAGCTGGAATAGAGAAGGGATCACCAAGGAAAAGATGGCTGGAAGAATCGGTCGCGATGGGAGATGTGTGCCGAAAGTAGACAATGGACCAAACATGATGATCTCTCAGTGTCTGTATTGCAAACCATTATGCCCAAAAGTATGAGAGAGTATGGGGAATATTGTCTGCCATGGATGGGCGGGGGGAGGTTGGGAGGGGGGTATACTGGGGATATTGGTGGCGGGGAATGTGCACTGGCGGAGGGATGGTGTCTGATCATTGTGTGATTGTAACCCAAACATGAAAGCTTGTAACTATCTCACAATGATTCAATAGAATTTAAAAAAAAAGAAGAAAAAACATTCTTATAAGGTCTTTAAATCATAAAACTTTTTTCAATAAAAATAAATAAAGGAAAACAATATATTAGAGCTTAAGATTTCTTCTATAAAGAAAAACCCCTGATCAACTAAATTTTCGCATTTTACTGAAAGGAAACAATAAATGGATAAGCAAATAAAAAAATAAAATTTTATTTTCTGAAAAGGAAAAATGAGGCAGTAAACGAGAAGACAATTTTTCTTCTTTTAGTAGGTCATAGCATTTAATATAAATGATGTCAAGATCCCTTGACCTTAAATGATTCAATATCATAGAAGCAAAAGTGACATGAATCAGTCATTACATGAGAGTGATACTGGTATTATAGGGTACTGCCGACTCAGGGAGACAACAAACTTTACCTTTGCGTAAAAATTGATTTTTTTTTAAAGAAGTACTTGTTTGACAGCAGAACATGGCCTCCCTGCCTGGGAGGTCTTGTTTATTTAGGCTTAGGTGCTTTCTAGCCTTTTTTTTTTAAAGCCATAGTCTTTCTGTTATTTTACTATAAACTTGTGTCCCTCTCACTCCCCTCCCACCGCCACTGACTCCCACTATTGTCCCCACAATGCAGCCCCCACTGAGCACCCACCTGTGGGTCCAGGGAAGGGCATCGGGGCCACTCAGAGATGCCGTTGGCCCTCGTTTACAGGGTGTGCCTAAGTGCCAAGTTTTTTCATTTTAAAGAGATAACAAAGGACATCCTAGGCAAAGAAAACCAGGTCTCACAGTGGACATGTCTGAAGCCATGTGTTTGAAGAACTGCAAGTGTTTTGATATGAAAGGAAACATGTAGAAAAGTTGAGACGAGCTGGAGAGTAAAGATTAGAATGGTTCTGGAGGGAAAACTGGAGTGCAAGATGTTTTGTGTGACATGCCATATACTCTGTGTACCTGTCCAATCTCTGGCACTCTGACCTCTAGCTACACTGAATTTCTTTAGAATTCATTCAGCAATGCTTAGTAAATACTTACTGTGTGCCAGGTACTATTCTAGGCAGCAGAGATGCATCAGTGAATAAAATTGGCACAGTCCTGCCTTCACATAGCAAATAGTCTGGTGGCTGGCACCGGTGAGTGTGTTGGCCCCTACAATATAGTTTGCCTAATGCAAAAGCAGAAAACCTGGGTAAGTGTCAAAGGTTTAGGAACCTAGGGTCATGGCAGTCAACCAGTTTGAATTGTTTCCTGGATAATTGAATAACGCTTAAGTCTTGGTGAGAACACGGGTGAATGTGGAAACAGAAGAAGGAAACATGTAGGAGTCTCCGACGTGGAGGAAAGTAGCAAAGTGCGAAAGTCCAGAGATGAGAAATAAGCACAGAACATTCTTGCCCTGCCCGACCTTCAGTCCTGGAGGGTCCGTTCTCCCCACAGGTTGATTCTTCGAAGACATGACAATTGTGTCGGTCTTACCTCGGAAACCTCCAATGGTTCCCTGTCTGTCATGACTGCAGTGTGCTCTGTCTTCCCCTCTGTCTTCTGATCCTTGCTTAGTCTAAGCCTCCTTGGCCACCTTTGCTGATCACGACCTTCGTATAATCTGTTTCTTATGCTTGGGGAACATCCTCCCTTTGTTCAGAGTTTCCTTTAAGTAGAAGAGAGGCCTGACTGGTCACCCCTGGGAAAATTGCAGGCTTCTCAGCCCTGCTTCACTTGCTCTGTCACTTTACTCTGCCTTACTGTGTCTAAGTTTTACTTTCCAGCAACCAGAAATATTTTTCCGTGGTGATAGTAGTACTAGTTGTGTTTGAATTAACTCACCGTGTCCTGAGACCATGAGAATTATGCACAATGGATGTGAAAGGGACGTTTGCTTTGCTTTTTCATATTTGTCTCTTGACAGGTTATCTAAGTGTTAGGTAAATTCAGTAAGTATAAAACCCAGTTGAAAATTTGAAAAATCCAGTTGAAATCCAATTTATAAAACCCAGTTGAAAATTTGTAAAAATTTGAATTTCTGAGTATTATTTTTTAAACATGTATTTTCTTGTAAGTTCTTTCTTACAGCTTAAACTTCAGCTGTTAGTAAAGATATGTTCACATTGTTATTGTTCGTTGCCATATTTAAAATTCATTATTTTATTCGTTTTGATCCTAACCTTTGTAAGATTTCATGTAAGATGATTAAAGTTTGGCTTGTATATATTTCACTGTTGTATAGGAATGAAGATGATAACTTCAGTTACAGATAGAATCTTAGTATATCACAGAGGCAATGATTCACTTTGGCAGTTTTAGTTATTTCAAGTGGTAAAACTTCACGCAGTTCTAAAAATACTGGTTTTATGTTTAGTCACAGTTTACAGAAGTATATGCTCCACATACTTACTCGTGAATACTGATTATTCACTACTGATTATTGCTTTCTTAACTCATCATCATACTTTCTATGCTCTGTTTTGTGCAACTTAAATCATTCGTGCTTTACCGAAGCATCATCTGGACTGCCTTGAGTAGGAAATAGTGATGTATGATCAGTCAAACAGCTGGTGAATGCCAAACGGTGTGGGAAGAGTAACTGGGGCTTGGTTTGAAACAAACTGTATTGTCGTCTGTTCCTCCTGTCTCCCGCAGCTAGCAGCACCTCTGCTCTTTTTTCCTATGTAGTGCCTTCCCAGTCATAATCAGTGTTCAAGCCATGACTTGCCAGTGGCCACATGGCAAACACAATTGTTCATTTTTAGGTCATGAATGAGTGGATCAACGAAATATAAAATGTTAAAGTATAAGGATTATTTCACAAATATAAAGTTTTTTCTCTTGCAAAAATTATAGGGGATGGAGTGTTAGATCTCTCTACAAAGAAAACCATCATTAAATCTGAAGAGTCATCCATATGTGATCCTTCTTCTGAAAATTCAGTGGCTGGGTAAGCAATATCTAGGAAACATAAATTAATATTAATATGAAGTGTCTCTGCAGACAACTCCTAATACAACCTCAAATAGATTAACATACATAGTTTTCCTCCCGATTTGTCATTCATAACTGTGTGTCTCTCATACTTTTCATTTGTCCTTTCTCTTTCTTTTTTATTCTTTCTGTTAAAGAAAAGTTATCAGAACAATCACCAAACTTTAGTTCATGTTACTAAAATGAACTACCAGCTTAATCATAGAATACGAACTAAGAAGCAGGACCTGTTAGAGACTTAAATTTAATATACAGGAAGCAGTTTTAAGTAAAATGTAACTTCACACTTTAATTTTCAAACAATCAACAAACATTATAAGTGCTGGACTTCCTACTAATACTTTAAAGCTAGCGTATAGTGTCTACATTTTTATTGTGCCTCAGCTGTGGTTGCAAACTAGTACATCTAGAAAGCACCACAAAAATTCCTTCATGCTTTTGAAAGCTATGATTAAATTAATAAATGATTAGCAGTAAACTGTTATATTGGATTTTTTTTTTGGTAACTTTACATCTCCCCATTAACAAACTACATCAGAAGCTTTTTGTCACGTGTAATTCTTAGGCATACAGTGCAATATGTTTTAGCTAAGACAGTGGACTTTAAGTTGTAGGCCTAGTAAGCTTTCCATTTGAGAAACTGATTAGTATAGTGATACATTTGATAGAGGAAACATTTGTACTCTCTAAAATTATTTTATCCAACTACAACAAGCTACTTTGTTTCAAATTTTAAGTTTTATCGAGAGAAAAGTTGGTCTTGTGGAAATGGGATGTTTGTGTTTGGAAATATTCTTGCTACTACAAATTTCCTTTAAAGGGGTTGACTCTTTTATTACTTGTTTAGCGGTAACGTCACGTTTCTACTAACAAAAACTCCTTTAGGATTTGGGTATTTTTTTTAAATAATGGAACTCTGATTGTACAAATAAAAATTTATAAGTGTTGCTCTGCAAGCATCTGTCAGAGGAATAGCAACATCCTGAGAATATTTTTACAAATACTGAGTTAGGATTTTATGTTCTTGGAAGGTCTGCCCGTTGAGGCCACTGTACGATTGACACATTGTCCTACCAGGACTGTAACGTTTGCTTTGATAAGGAATAGCTACTACATCTCACAGACTTAAAGGAGTCATAAGCAGTGATGTTACCTAAGCAAGGAGTATAATAAAGGAGTGGACCCTCCCCTTCCATAGCTGTGTGAGAGTCTCTCATGCATCAGTTTACCATCGTTTCATTCCATCCATCCAGGAGACTACACAGAAACAGAGAGGACTATGTGGAAAGAAGTGCTGAGTTTGCAGATGGTTTGCTCTCAAAAGCTTTGAAAGACATTCAGTCTGGAGCACTGGACATAAGTAAAGCAGGCATACTTTATGGCATACCTCAAAAAACTTTACTTCTCCACTTAGAAGCCTTACCAGCAGGGAAGCCTGCGTCTCTTAAAAACAAAACTCGAGATATCAGTGATAGTTACTCATATAAAGACAGTAAAGAAACGTGTGCAGTGCTGCAAAAAGTAGCCTTGTGGGCCAGAGCTCAAGCAGAGCGCACAGAAAAAAGTAAACTCAATCTACTTGAAACCTCAGAATTAAAATTCCCAACAGCTTCCAGTTACCTCCATCAGTTAACTCTACAGAAAATGGTTACTCAGTTTAAAGAAAAAAATGAAAGCCTACAATATGAAGCTTCACAGCCTACTGTGCAGTTAAAAATCCCTCAGCTACGAGTAAGTTCTCTCGCAAAACCACAGCCCGATGGTCCTGCTCTGCTGGATGTGATGTATCAAGTTTCCAAAACCTCTCCAGTCCTAGAAGGATCAGCGCTCCAAAAACTGAAAAATATACTCCCCAAACAGAACAAAACAGAGTGTTCTGGGCCCGTAACTCACTCAAGTGTCGACTCTTACTTTCTCCATGGGGACCTCTCTCCTTTGTGTCTTAATTCTAAAAATGGAACAGTTGATGGAACCTCTGAAAGTACTGAAGATGGGTTGGATCGCAAAGATAATAAGCAGCCCAGGAAAAAGCGGGGCCGTTATCGGCAGTACGATCATGAAATAATGGAAGAGGCCATTGCAATGGTGATGAGTGGGAAAATGAGTGTTTCCAAAGCACAAGGAATTTATGGGGTACCTCACAGCACTTTAGAATACAAGGTAAAAGAAAGGTCTGGAACACTGAAGACTCCTCCGAAGAAGAAACTCCGCTTAGCAGACACTGGGTTATATAATATGGCAGATTCAGGGACTGGTGGCTGCAGGAACAGCAGCAAGCCTGTGTAGATCACTCGTTAGGCAAATGTCTGTGTGTATGTGCGTGTGTGTGTTTGCGTGTGCGAGTATGTGCACAGGTGTGTATTTGTGTGTCTGTATGCACACATGTGGGAATTACAGATGCTCACTCTGACAGGAGACATGAAATTTTACAGTTCAAAAACCACTTACATGCCTTTTGAAAAAGTTTTATTCAGGGTTTTCACTGTGGACAGAATTATATAGTTACTTAATTCTGATAGTTTGTATTTAATCCTTGTATAAATAGGTGAAAAAGATTCAGGTTTTCTTTAGTAGTCAATAGCATAAAGCGTTGTGGGAAAACAATTGTTAAGTGAAATATTTTCATTGGTGAAAGGCCACTCCAGCCAGTCAGTTGAACCATCTTAGTGGAAATCAGATATTAATATGAACCTCTTATATATCATACTTACAGCTTTTGTAAGTATGTCAAGCACCCAGTCAAAGTTTGGACCATGATTTTCCATACTAAAAAATTAATATATACAGTATTAGTACACTACCATGCATTCTATGAAATAGGAAATGCACTTAAGTGCATCCACCAGGTATAGAAAAGAAAACCTTAAATGATATGTATAATGAAATTTAATATTTATCATTTAATAGTTGATTTAGCAGAAAGTTGGGGTTATAAAATCTATACTTAAAATAACTGACACACAGTTTTAACCCCAGCAGCTATAGAATTCTTTACTAGAAGATGGAATACTAAGAACAAAAAGTAATTTAAATTTAATTATTAAGATAATTTAATTTTATTTCATTTGAAAAATAAGCTAATGTGTAACGTTAGAAAAGAAAGTTGGAATGCAACTTAGAGCATGTTTATAATGTGCACAGAAAAAGCTTGAGAATGATGATTTTGGTTTAAATGTGCTGGTTAGTTGATGTTATGACTACTTTAAATTTTAAGGATCGTGACACACTCCTACTATTGAAAAACCTCAGTGTAACTTTAATATATTTGCTGCTGTGACATTACAAAACATTTTCAGTTTATCAAAATGAATTGCAGATTTCATTTTGGTGGGCGATACATTATCATTTTGCTAATAACCAAATTTGCAGTTTGTTCAGGGTCTTGAATAGATTTACAGATATTTAACACTGAAGCTGTTTTGAAATGTAAACTCTACTAATTGGATAGTTAGAAGCTGGGCAGTGCATTTTAACTTTCATTAAATTCATAAAGAGACCAGAAAATTTTATATAGCAGTTTTTAATATGTGGTTCAGAGTATCCATGTTGGATTTATGGAGTATGCAGTTTTCGTGGTAAAATGTTATCGAGCACGTGCCTCCATGTAACAAGTGGGGATTTGCTTCAAATTGTCAAAATTCTGAGAGTGCCCCCCCCCCCCCCCGTTAAAATTCAAGTTCTGATCATTTTCTATGCCGGTTTTCTTAAGTCCAATGGGAATACTTACGGCTGAATTTTTCAAGTAAGTGCACCTTGTCAAATACTTGTGTTTTTACACTTGTGTTTGTGTGTAACTAATAATTACTATACATGTATGCTAAAAAAACCTTTCGGCTATTAAATTTAAAAACTGCTTACATATGTTTAAAGAATCTGAAGAGTGGGAAACTACACACCCAAGTAGTTGCTTGGTCTCTTAATGGATCTTAAACCCTCTTCAGTTGCTACTGTTACCTGCATACTGGGATATGAATCCTCATTTTTTTTCCTCCCACCCCTCCCCCAGAAAGTATACACAATAGATTGCAAAACAGCAGGTGTCAGGGTCATCTTTCTTTTTAAAGAATTAAGCCATATTTTGTGAGGGCCAGAACTTGGATTATTTAATATATTCCCCTTTCCCCCACTGAAAAAAAACAAAGTTAAAGATAAGAAATAAATGTTTCAACACAATTTTATTGACCTCTTTATACAGAACTTTACTTACAAAAATTGGGGGGCATGAATGCATTACATAATATTTATATTGTATTGAACTTTTTTATTCCTCACACTATATTTACATTAATAAATTGATTGAGAAGTTTATAGTAAAGGGATACTTACAGAACACTTTTATATCATTTAAAAGATGACCTGACCAAAAACTTTACAGGATTCATAAAATCAGGGATCATTTTGCTATTGACTTCACAGTGATCAGTAGTTTTATAGGTAGTATTGTAGTTAATTTGCATCATTTTAGTACTTGTATTATTTATTTTTTGGTCAGAAATAGTATATGAAAATATTTTTTGATAGTTTATAGGTAACCAGCCCATAACTTTTAAAAGAAACAAAATGTTTCTAATTATTGAGTTAACTTTTGATTATACAGACTAGGAAAGGCAGGGAAATTTGTGGGTTCCCCTTCTCCCCAGTGATTCTATTAAGATGTTCTTTATGTTAAACTTTCAAAGTACTTTATAAATTTAGTTACTAGTTACTACTTATTCATTGACCATTTTCTGGAAAATCCAGTTTCAGCAGACTTTTAATGAAGGTGAAAGCATCCCATATGTGCTTTCTACTTTTGAATGTTCCTCAAGTATTTTATATTTAAAAAAAAAAAAAAGAAGGAAAAGAAAAAACAGTGCCTCTGTTTTTAGAAAACTACTGCTCAGTAAACTTGTTTAAACCATTTCTGGTAGCTAATGACAATTTTATATTAAATTGTATACTAACTTAGTGAGACTGATTTTTTTTTTTAGTTGTTTACAGTACAAATACTTGTATTTGTTTTTTAATTGCAGTATTTCCATTGTCGCAGTAATTTAGTAAAACTCTGTGGCTGCCTTGATTTTGACAGATTTTGTTAATATAAACTGATTGTTAGGCAATTAGTTATATTTATGCATAAATCAATTGCACTATAATTCATGAATTATTTATTACAATATTTTCTAATGAATTCATGTATCTGTCTTGTGTTGTAAATGTACTGTAATTCTGTTCCTACTTTGTGTTGTTATATATCTAAATCTGATTGTATGAATTTTAATTGTTCAGTTAACGTGTTTCTAGGTTGTAATTTGTAGTAAAGCACTTCAATGCTTTTGCACTTAAATTTACAACACTGTTGGTGTGTGATTGATTTACTCATTCAGTAAAGGAAAAAAGAAAAATAAGAAAAAACTGGCTATACTGACTTCTTTGGTTCACTCTAGGAAGTTGTTTTATTAATATTAGAAATTTACTGTCTCCCAAGAAATATTTCAACAACAGAACTTCTAATGGGCAAGTGAAAATTAATATAAAAAAACTAAATCACTTTGGTTTATAAAGCAAACAGGAGTGATAAATTTTTTTAGCAAAACGAGGGAACTGTGAAAGACATAATTTTAGAATTTTTATATATTTACTTGAGAATAAATTCTAGATTGTACACTTGCACTTAATTATCTTTTTAAAAACTAGACTACTTTCCTTTGAGTTCTAACATGCAAGAAAAGAATTTGAAGCCATAAGCATGTTTTGTAGTCTTATAACCTATGAAATTAATATTCAACATCTGATGCATCTCATAGGTACTCATATAAATGAACCTCTACTAAATTTATTGAGAAACTTAAAAGGACTAGTAGAAAATCACTGGGCACTAATTTTTTTAATTTCATTGTTTAAAGCAAAAAAAAAAGAATAAGATACTAAATTTAAAGTATAGACTTAGAATATCAGAAAAGAAACTTAAAAATTTGCAACGGTTTTTAGAAAAGTTAACACTAAATGCTATTTTTTTTTACACATTTGACTTTACCTATTGGAAAAGAAAAGACTTTGAGAATTTCAGAAACAGTTATGAAACATAATTTTAAAATACAGTATTCATGTATCTGAAAAATATAAAACCTTTCTTTAATTATTCAGAAACAGATGTTAAATAGGTCATTATGTAGTTTAAAGAATCTGTTGAAGTGTCTGTCTTTAAAAGTTTGGTGCAGGGGGCTTTCTTTTGTTTATGTGAACATTACTAATTTTCTGGAAGAGCATAAATAATGCCATTTCTTCATATTTTATAGTTAATGTTTCCCTCCCCCACCTGCTGTTGTTTGCCCCATAGTTTTAAAACTTTTCTAATGGTGAATTTTGTGAGACATCTCCACTATTTTATACTCTTATACTTTAACCATGATTAAACTTACTATGAACTAAAAGTACTTTCAGAAAGGACAGGGTAGTGGGGTTATGTCGTATCTCTATCAGTCTAGACTTTAGACTTTAAACTTCTTAAACTTAGAAGTCTAAGAAATTTAAAGTTTAGACTTATGAACGTTAAAGGTTTTATTGTAATTCCTCCCCTCCTCTCCATCTGATTACTGCTTCACGTCAACCCACATGCCCGTGTTATTGAAACTGTTTGAATCTGTTGTTTTCTTAAAAAATTTTGATCTGATGTGAAAATTGCTTTGGTGTTTCACTACTAAACGTTTTTTTACAAAGTGTAAATAAAATATTTCATATTACTATGAAATGACATCTCTGGAGAACAAAACATGTTTCACTTTTTAATTTTTAAAGAAAAATCTTTTCATTTTAATACAAATTAGTTAATAACTTTTTAGACAAATTACATTTTCTTTAGCAAGTCATAATCAGTCCATCCCAATTCTAATCCTGAAAAAATTGCTGCAAATCAGGAGCTATTAACAGTACCAACAAATAAATGATGACTGGGAGGCTATTTTCATGTACAGCGTTTGGTGATCTGTTTAATTTAAATAGATACTTTTCTGAAACAGAATTCTTTTAATACATTTTATTCTTGATACTGGTATTGAACTTTTAAAAGGTTTTTTGTATACTTTGGTTGCTAAGTAATCCAGGGTCTTAGTTAAAGTTAGGTATCATTATAACTTCAATGGGACATTTTCCAGAATTTGAAATTAAATAATTAGGTAAGTAATGCCTTTAGCTTTTAATGTAATTACTGTAGTTTTTAAAATCAGTTTAAAATAGATTTGATTTTAAATAGTTTAATTTTTTTATCATTAGGTTAAAATGCCTATAGTTTAATATTTAGAAGACATTCTTCTATCTATATAAAATCTAAATCCCTCAGTTTTCTTGTGATTATACAAAACTCTCTTTTATTAATAATTTGCTTCATTACCTTGAAAGGTATTTTAAATGAAGAATCTTACGTCTTATTATCCTTATTTTTACTAATCTGCTGGTATTATTAAAATAACTTTAAAATGTCTACAAAAATTGTAACTACTGAAACTTTCATTATATATTCTTAATACATACAGATACTAAACATTTAGCAGTATGTAAATATATCAGTTTAATAAATATTACCTCAGTATATCAATATATAAATAATATCTATAATCATCAACTTTTATACTGTAAAACTAAAGCTTTGCTTAGCCTCATACTTCTATAACTCAGAAGTTACCAGAGCTTCATTATATTTTTGCAAACAATAATCAAGATATCCTTATTGCAGGTTTCTTATTCTGAGGAACCAACAAATCCAAAATATTTTTTGTTCAGACACTTAAAATTTTAACTCCTTATATTAACTGGTGTTTTTGCTGTAATTCATTTTTTGTTTGATTTTTATTTTTAGTTCAACTGTTGATGCAAAATCAGAGGAAGCTACTAAAATGGAAAAAGAAAAATCAGCATTAAGCAAAGTTTTGGAATCTTTGTGCATTCATCACCAGCAACAAATTTTGACTATGATGAAATTTCTAGTCCAAGAGCAGAATGCTCCTTCTCTTTGCTGTTATAATACTTCATTTACTGTGACTTCAGAATCTCAGAAGCCCCCAATTGAAGATGATTTGCCTGATCTATTCTGTAATTGTGAATATAGGCTGGCAGAAAGGGGGTGTTTACGAAATGAAAGACAAAGCCTTGGTTTTGTGCCTCTGCCAGTCTGTATTAAAGATTTACATTGTTTCTCTTGCCAGACAGTAACTGTTGAAAACATTAAGACCGTTGTAAAGGGAGGAATTGCTAGCAGTTGTGATTCCCACAGGTGCTGTTCTGGACTCTTACCAAGTGCTCCCTCTACAAAATCAGCCACTCATACTCCTCTTTTGAGGAGTGAAGTATGTGATGTTTCAGTTAGCCTTAAAGATGTTTGTAGATCTCGAAGTCCCTCTCCCCCACCATTATCACCAGTGCAGACTGAAGGATTTGAAAAATTGAAAGATGTCACAGGACTTTCAGCCTTCGAAAATAATAGACCTGAAGCAAATATTAGCCAGCCTCCATCTCTCACGCCAGCAGAAACAAGCAGTGACAAGTGTGATCAGGAAGGTACAGTACGAAGTACAGTCAAATCCAGTAACTCAGATTCTTTGCTCTTGGAGGATAATAATAAATATTCTACAAACCAGGAAGATGGTGAGACTTCTATAATTTTTCAAGATTTAATGGATCGTATTAATGAAAAGTTAAAATCAATAGAAACTACAGTAGATCTGGAAAACCACGTGAAGTTCTCTAGCAGTGATTGTAATACAGATAATGATTTAAAGTTGAGAGATTTAATAGCCTCTCTCTTGCATAATGCAACGGCCAGTGATTACAGTTTTATGGAATTACTAAGTCAACATGATAAAAAGGGAGATGATAAAATTATTCAGACAAGATTTCGAAAGCGTCAAGAAGCCTTATTTGCAATGCACAGCTCTCCTGATTCACCCATGTTTAGAAGGCAGTCTTTACAGATTAAAAGACAACTTGCTAGTTTTGATGAGCATTTTATAAGGAAAAAACACACTGAAAAAATTTCAAGGAAACTGATGCACACTGATAAGGTATTCTCAACGGACAAAGAATTCTGTTACTACCAAGAGCCTTCTTTAAAATATTCTGAAAGTGTTCAAAATAATCATGCAGAAACATCTTTTTCACCAGATTATGCAGCACAGCCATTGCAACCACCACTTCCTAGCTTAGAAACTAACTTAGCTTTTGATGACTTTTCAGAAAGCTTTAAAGCAACTTCTGAGAAAGTGGGCATAGGAATATCACAGGGAAAAGCTTCCACTGGGAAAATAAGTTTGCAAAATCAGAGAAAGGATAAAAAGTTAGAGAAGATTCTAACCCCTGTAGAAAGTGATGTTCCTGGAGTTGTGAGCAGAATTAAACGAAATATTGTGCCTCCGGGGTGGTATTCTGTATATGTAACACATAATTGTGATGTGAAGAAGTCTAAGGCCAAAAATGTTACTGAGTTTACAGAAAAGAAAGATGTAGTAAAAAACACTCATATTGAAAGCTCACATAATGTAGCGCTAAACAAAATGGCATTGAGTTCTAATTTACAAGTTGTTGTGGAGAGATTGGAAGACAAAGTAAATATGGGCAAAAAGTCTTGGAATATTCATTCATTACCACAAGTTTATAAAACATCCAAGAAATTGGCAGAAGTTGATGATAAAGATCAAAATCCTAATAGAAATACAAATCTTACTGTGGCTAGAATGACATTCAAAGAGCAGAGATCAAAATCCGTGTCAGTATCCAGCAACATCAAGAGCAGTCATACACCTTCAATCGATTTTAATAACGAAAGAATTGACGATATAAAAAAGTCATCTATTTTAGATAAAGATAGCTTACTTCCTTGTGTGAGAAATACACCGACCAAATGTGGTGCCAGTGTAAGCTCTTTTTCCAGTTATTCTAGTCCTGTCAAACTCATGTTCTTATCTGAAGTTAAAAGCAATGAGGGAATCAAATATACCTTAACTTCAGTTAGTACTTCTGAATCAAATATTGATTTTCATTCTGAAAAACATTCACCCCATCATGTAATCAAAAAAGAAGAGGAAATGAATGAAGATATTTTAAATGCTAACGTGAAGAATTGCAGTTCTAACCTTAGTGTCACTCTTCAAAGAGGACACAGTCTGAACAGTACAGAACAAACTGTAGAATCCTCTGAAATGTTTATAGATAAGAATAGTAATAAGCCACAAGAAGAACCTAAGGAGAATTCAAACAGTGCTACTGATTCGTCTTTTAAAAGAAAACCAGGTAGACCTAAAAAATTGGGTCCCAAGGTCATGAACCCATTTAAGAGACCAGTTGGAAGACCACCAAAACTTCAACCTGATCAAAGAGACATTACCATCTGCCAAAATGAGTCTATAAATGCTGGCCAGAAAAGTCCCGAATGTCTTATATCCAAAGTAGAAGAAAGTATTTATAAAAAGAGTATTACAGTAACTGTTATGTATGGGAGATCAAGAAGAACAAAACGGCAGGTTTCAGAAGGAAATGTTACCATGAGCAAGGTAATGTCTTTAAACAATAATGCCGGATTTCTAACTGAATACAGTAGCTGCAGAAATATTAGAGAATATAAATTTGACTCAGGTGAAAGAATCAGTGCTATTTCAGGTTTGTCTCCTGACTGTGAGGTCCTGGGATCTGACTCTGACTCCACTGGCCCTGCTGAGAACACATCTTTAGTATCTCAGCCCTCCAAGAAAGTCATTTGGCCAAATCAGAAGCCTTTGGCCATAATTAGGAAGCCTGGAAGACCTGCAAAAGTCAAAATTTCTGGCATATCTGTGACTATTAATAGAACTTCACCTCAGAAAAGAGAAGTAACTATTAACAGCTGCTTACCTCCCTATCAACAAGATAATACATTAGAAAAAAAATTTGAAGAAAAGTATGATCATGAGCAGTGCCATAAGATGGAAATAAGACACACTGAAGCTGAAATATTTAAGAATGCTCCAAAAAGTATGGTTGCTACTAGGCTTTTGAGACATTCTAAGAGGGGTAGAAAGCCATCTCTGCATTTCTTACATTCATTAACATTGTCTAACTCACTTAAATATAGAAATAATCTGCTCCATAAGTCATACAAACTTCATGTGCAGAAAGGCACAAGTCAGAGAGATAAACATAGGCAGTTAAGGATAAAAACAGTTCCCAAAGTTTCTCCAGGAGCTAGAAATTCAAGAAAGAGAAAAAGGTGTTTGGAAAATAACTGGGAAATACCCAGTTCTAAAGTCTCCTTGGACTCTGTAATGTCATCAAATCCTTTGCTCAGGTGGTGGGCCACTTCTACTTCAAATGATTCTTTATTAGAGGAGTTAAATCATAGATTTGAACAGATAACGAGTGCTTGGGTACAAGTTAGTAGGGATGAAGCTAAAAATTGTTTTTATGAAAAAAGAGAACATACTGAAAAGGATAATCTCACAATAGCTAACGCTTTGGAAACCTGTCCCTTAGGACTTGAAACTTCCCCTGTAAAAATGCTTTTTCAGAAAAAGTATGATTTGAGTGAGCTTTGTACCTGGTTTATGCAAACAACAGAAACACAATCTCTCTCACTAGTTAGAAAAGCAAATGCTAGAAATCCTTTGGAAGTAATAAGTACCAGAGGAGTCAAATTAGGGACCAAATATTCTGATTTTAATACTAGCCCCTTCAAAAAGCACTTAAAGAAATTTGCACTATCTTCCCCTTCAAAATCATCAGGGAAGTTGCATGTACTTCATAAGATGGCTAGCTCTCCACTCTTAAGTGTGAAAAGTAATTTAACACTACCTAGATATCAAAGGACTGGGTTGAAGAGGTTAACCCATGAAAAGGGAAGAAGAGTGGGAGAGTTTAGGCATGGCACCACTGATTGGATCTCTAAAAGGAGGAACTTAAGATTTTTCTGCCAGAACAAAATTTTAACTAAGACTGGGGAGCCAACAGAAGCTGACATCCCATTCCAAGGAAAAGGTACAGGCAGTAATTCATTTAGTTTGCCCCCTGAGATCAGGGGTGACTTTTTGCAGCCGAGGTTGGCAGTGTCTGACCTCAAAACACATGCTAGCTTAGAAAATAAAGTTGAGTCAAAAGCAAAGGAGAATGGAACAAATGCCAATGGAAAAGATTTTGAAAAGGGGTCCAAACTAGGAAGTGCATGTCCAAATAATTGGAGGTCAAAAACCTTAAAAGATTGTAAAATCTTTTTGAGGAAGATCAACTATCTTGAACACAGAAATACTTTTAAGCTTAATACGGTTGTTTACTCTCCCGAATCTCCTGGCAGTGGGAGTAGTCATCAGCCTGATGTAGAAGCATCAAAATGCTTTACCTTAAGATCCCAGGCTGGTAGGCAGAGTTCTCTTAAAAGAACGTCTAAAGAAATTAAAAATACTAGTGCAAGTAGTCCTTCAACCAGTAAATGTATTGATCAACTTGAAAATAATAAATCAAATAAGGGTGCTGACTCTGACAACAGCCCTTCCGCTAGTTCTGAAACGCTTAGCAAATTGAACCAAAGAAAAAGGCCACCATGGAAGACCTCAGAAATGCCAACAAAAAGACATAAACGGCAGTCTTGCAACAGTGGACAAAGGGCAAATTATTATTCAAAATCCCAGCTAGGTAAGTTTTTCTCTACATAATCTTAAAGTTTCATTGTAGGTGCCATGAATACAGTATGAGAAAATTTTTTTGTTGTTTTGTTCTGCTTAAAACTGATGAATTCAATTTTCATTTAATTCCAGATTCTTTGAACAAACTTATTTCTTGGCACCTAGTATGAAACTCATTAAATTAGAGGCTGCTTAACATACCAGTGCACTTCCCCACAACTTAATGTCTCCGGGATTTTAAGCAAAATAAAATAAAATATATTTGGTGTGGAGACATAAAATTTTCTAAACGTTCCACTAATGTAGAACTGTACTATTTGCTTTTTTTTTTACATATTTAAAATACTGAAAGTTTGGCAGATAAATAGGCCCAAGCAACTATCTGAAAATTAACTACTACACTCATGACTATATTGTATTAACTCAATAAATTAATAAGTTCTAGAGGGTGTAGAAAAGACACTATGTGATACTACCTGGAAAAGTTACTATATCAATTGCCTAATTGATACTACTGAAAAACAGTATAACAATCTTAGGATATCAAGGCCACATTCACCATTAAGTAGTTCTTTCCATTGGTGCTATTTTTGAGAACCATTTTAAACCTGCTTGTTTTAAAGAGTGTCAAGAAACAATTTTTTTTAACTAAGCAAACATGGAATTTTTTCATATCAGACATTGAACTGATAGGAGCATATCATATCCACAGAAAGATGAGTATCTCTTTTCATAGGTAATCCATAGCTTGAAAGGGAAAAAACTTTAAGGGAAAGCTAAGTTGAGAATACAAACCGAAATTATTTGTCCCACTCAGTTATATTGACTGGACAGGTGCCTCTAGGAGACCATTACCCTTAGGACCTAGCAGAAGTAAAATATACACTCCTTAGCTGCCAACATAGTAGCTAAAGTAGCTCTGATGGGTACTAGACAATGAAACATATTTAAAAGTGTGAGAGTGTTTAATGGTTACTTCCCTAACATGAAGAAGTATCAAGTTATGTTGGAAATTTAAAGATACTTATCATGGGTTGCATCATTGTATATTTTAGGTGAGTTGGTGTAGGAGTTGGGAGGCAATTTATCTTGTATTTTGCCAAAATTTTAAATATTTTTTTAAGTTACACAGTCTCAGGTTTTTAGATAATAAAGTCATTAAACTCTAAGAAGTTATTACTAAGTAGCCAGATTATAATGCTCACCAGATTTAATTATTTAACTGAATAATTTTTTTCGGGCACCAGTAACATCTCAGAATAATTTTTTTAATATCCTAAATTTTCAATAATAATTATGAACTGGATAAAATTTTTAATTAACATACAAGAGTTAAAACTTTAAACATGGTCAACGTAAAGTGTCCACAATGAAAGATTAATCAGATTTTAAAATAATGCCCTTTGTTTCTTGTCCTCCAGATAAGTAAAAATTACATAACAAATAGTATGTCAGGTAGAAAGAGAAAGGGACCCAAACCTTATCATTCACCTAACTGTATTTGTGCATATTTTTTAATGTACTGTTGTGAATGGAGAACAAAATGTACTTCATTTTTAATTATATGTCTTCATTTCATATTGTTAGAATTTACCAAAGCAGTCTGCATTAATTTCTTTTACGACAGATCCGTGTTTGTCCTTCCAGCTTCCTAACCGTTGTATATTTCTAAGATATAAATTATAATTTAATATAATTTTTCATCATACTAAATATGAGACCATTCTAGAAAAATAAGGTGGACAAAGCCTAATATTTAAATTAATTTTTAAAATCTTAGATTAAAACAAATTTTGGTATCATAGTAAAGTTGCTTTCACCTTTTCTCACTTGTTAAATTTTTAGTACAATTTACTGTTCTGCTTAAAGTTTTATTGTCTTTTACTGATAACTTTCCTTCTTTATTTTTTAACATTTTTAATCTATAAATTATTTTTATAAAAGTTGTATTTTAAAAAATATTTGTTATATTTATCTGTGTTTTTTTAATGTTTCTTAAGGTATTTATTTTTTCTCATTCTTGCTATTCCATATCTTTTTTACTTTTTTGGAATGACACTAAAATTTATTATTAGTTCTGTGTGTGTTTTTCTTCATTAAATAATTACTGACTAGAAACTTCTAATAAGACTTCAATAGAAAAATTCCCAGGACGTTGTATATAATGAATTGTGAAATATTTTTGTTGGTGAAAAGTTTTGCACCTACCATGATTGTATTGGTTTTGTACATTCTGAATTTTACTGTCCAGATACAGTTTTACTACAGAGGAGTTTACAGATTACACACTTCACTACGTTGTACTGATACGAGTCAACTGCAAATGTGGGAAGGAGAAAGAAATGTGATCCCATCCGTCTCAGTTCAAAAATCCACACAGTTTGCACTTGGTGTAGATTTCCAAAGCTCCCTTTCTACTTCGTGAGGAAATAAGACTTCTAGAATAGTGAGGGTCCTGGTTAAATTTATGGGCAGGGATGGGGGTATTGAGACTAGGCAATTCTCCAAAGGGCAAATGCTAAGATCTGGGAAAGAAGCAGATTCTAGAAGCAGAATTCTTAGACTTCCTGAGTACCACATCTAAGCTAAGATCTTTGATCTGCTATGAAAGGTTTCTAAGTATTAAAAGTAGAGAAAAGGGTATTTCAGACAGAACAAACCACATGTAGAAAATTGGGGTGGGGAGGCAAAAAAAAGACTTGTTGAAACATAGAATAATTTCATTCATAAAGATGAGAAATGGGATAAGAGTAAGAAATAATTGGGGCTGGAGCCATAGCACAGTGGGGAGGGCATTTGCCTTGCACTTGGACAGCCCGGGTTCGATTCCCAGCATCCCATATGGTCCTTCAAGCGCCGCCATGAGTAATTCCTGAGTGCATGAGCCAGGAGTAAGCCCTGTGCATCGCTGGGTGTGACCCAAAAAGAAAAAAAAATAATAATAAAGTG
This sequence comes from Sorex fumeus, assembly GCF_029834395.1. Taxonomy (NCBI): domain Eukaryota; kingdom Metazoa; phylum Chordata; class Mammalia; order Eulipotyphla; family Soricidae; genus Sorex; species Sorex fumeus. Next base: position 1,944,966 of record NW_026606134.1, on the reverse strand, counting down.
GGAAGGTGGGTGGAAAAATGGCAAAAGAGAAGGATATTGAGGAAAGTATAGCCCAAATGTGGTCACCAGTTAAATGTAAATATTTTTTTATTTCTGAGCCCAGTAGTAGAATATCGATAATAGATGTATTTGGGAGAACAAGGTCTGTGAAGCTGAATCAGTGTATTTTTGAAAAGTCAAGTAGCACTGTAGCACTGTTCATCGATTTGCTCAAGCGGGCATCAGTAACATCTCCATTATGAGACTTGTTGCTGTTTTTGGCATATCGAGTACACCACGGGGAGCTTGCCAGGCTCTGCCATATGGGCCGGATACTCTCATTAGCTTTCCAGGCTCTCCAAGGGATGGAAGAATCGAACCTGGGTGGGCCGCGTACAAGGCAAATGCCTTACCTGCTGTGCTATCGCTCCAGCCCAAAAAGTCAAGTAATTAAAATAATGCCTACATGTTTTGCTTGACATCTGATTGTGAGAAAGTGCCCCGAATGTTCCCTTCTGGACACAAGTGATTTAAGGTAGAAAGTGGGATAACCCAAGATAAGATGCTTAGGTGGGGGAAAACTCGTTAATATGGGTTTGCGGTGGGCCAGAGACATAGCGAAGGGGTTCAGGTGCTTGCTTTGCATACGGAGATTCCCAGTTCGACCCCCAGCGCTGCTGTGGTCCCATGAGCATTGCCCGTGGTGTTCCCTGAGTACAGAGCCATGACAAGCCTGAACGTTATTGGGTGCTACCCTCCCCACCAAAAGTGGAATTTATTGCCTAGGGAGTTACCTGAACTGGAACTAAAGATTTGATCATAAGCTTATATTCTACTCTTTGAGAATAGAAGAGATGGCTCATTGTGGGATGGAGAGCCTAGCACCTCAGAGTCCCAAAGAGTCAGGGAAATGATGTGCACAGAAGGAGGTTGGAAGAGCGTAGCCAGGGTGACAGGAAAGCAAGCAGGCATGGTGGGAAGTGTGTCTTTAGAGCAGTGCAAGCCGCGGCATCAACTCTGGAAAAGAAGTCAGTCGTTTGAAACAGTCCCACTGAATATTTCAGGAATAAAATGTGTGTTTTCATGAATACAGCGCGGTGCTATTTTAAGTGATTCAGGAGAGAGGAGCTTTGGCGGACTGACATGCCACGAAATGTCGGAAAGGGAAATGAAGAAGACTAGCACAGGAAATGAAATAGTAACTGGGATTGCGTAGGAGCTGGGGAGTTTGACGTTTGGGTGCCATCCAGTTGGAAGCCACCATGTAAGTGAAAGGTTGAAGAGACAAAAACAAGATGAAAGGAGTGGGGAAAGATAGGTGCTCCCGCTCCCCTCACCCACACTTCCCGAGTTGATGACTGGATATTCTAGGATGTCATTAGGTTGGGCTTGTCCAGAAGAATCACTTCTCTCTGACAATGGCAGGGGGGTGAAAACATCTGGAGATCATCGTTTATAAGCACCTAGGTAGAATGTTGACGATTAATAGCATATTTCTCTGAATCAAGAGGTAATACAAAGGATGGTGTGCCAGTACTGAACCTGATTTGGAAATGATTCGGTCAAGGAGGAGGGTGAAACAGTAGCTGCACACTGGTGGGATAGGGCGGAAAGAGTCATTCTGCGAAGAGGGAGAAGTTAGTTCTATGACAAAGTAAAATTTCCTAACATCTTTCCTCACCGTTGCACACGGTTACATAGTCTTGTGGCTGGGGCACACTGTGGTGTGTGAAGGGCTGTTGAAAGGTAACTGAGGTGACCATGACCTCAAATGGAGTGTGACTATAAAAATTGTATTATAGACCTTTTCGTGTCTGTTGAGTTCTGTTGAGCTCATGTTGGCCTTTTCTGGATTGGTTTGTATCTAAATGTAAATAAACTGACCCCCACCTCCGAGGAAATTTTAGGATTAGAGTAAGCTAATGTGGATTTGACGCCGTTACGCCTGGACTGCTGGGAGTGGTCTAGCGAAAGCCCCTAAAAAGACGTCCCGTTTCATTCCCACACGCCTGACGGCTGGGGCGTCCTGCTCAGGAGACTCTAGGGGCCCCACCGTCTAGTACTGCTGCCCAGCTCTCAGGGTGAGGGGTACACTCTGCCCACCTGCCTCCCGGGGTGAGGGTACACGTCTGCTCACCCACCTCCTCAGCTAATCTCTAGAAAGCAACGCTTCCACAAAAGCAGCCCAGAAACAAACAGTAAAAGCCTCCTCAGGATTGTGTTAAGCAGGTCAGCCTCTCTTTCTGGAGGCCTCCCCCCATCAGTCTGACCTGTGCACTCTCTCTATTAAACTTATTTTCCAGTCTGCGCCATCTCCCTCCCCTGGTAAATCCTTTTGCACTTGGATGCTCAGCCCCCTGGCCTGTTTAAGCAGCTCCTCCCATCCCTTGCTTGTTTGCCTCTAGGGCCTCCTGGCAGAGCTGATTGTGCTAAGGGGGATGGCCTCAGCTTGTCAGGCATCACTTAGAGGACTCTGCTGGACCATTTCAGTTCTCATTCTGAACCCAAACTACATTTCCCAATAAAAGTATGTAATTCAAGTAGACGCTTCAATGATATTTTTGAGACAACTGAAAAAAAAAAACAACAAATTTTGTCATCTCTGTTGCCACTCCTGTAATGAATGTATTTTTTTTCCCTATTCAGAATTCTGGTTTTAAAAAGGCATATAGGGGCTGGAGCAATAGCACGTGGGTAGGGCGTTTGCCTTGCACGCAGTGGACCTAGGTTCGATTCCCAGCATCCCATATGGTCCCCCGAGCACCGCCAGGAGTAATTCCTGAGTGCATGAACCAGGAGTAACTCCTGTGCATCGCCGGGTGTGACCCAAAAAGAAAAAAAAATAAAAAGGCATATAATTGGTGGGTGATTTTCACTTGAGTGTACTTCATCTCTGAAACCGTGACTGGCCTTGCATCTTCATCAGGTGCACTGCTTTACGACAGATTTTGAGTCCTAATTCAAAATGGTCCTTTAAATTTGTGTGGTCAGTTGGCAAAGACTCTCCATAACCTGTGTAACTGTGCCACTGTCATCCCGTTGTTCATCGATTCACTCATGCAGGTGCCAGTAAAGTCTCCATTCGTCCCAGCCCTGAGGTTTCAGCAGCCTCTCCTTACTCGTCCTTCCCAACGGTGCCATATTGGAGGCTCTTTTAGGGTCAGGGGAATGAGACCCGTTATTGTTACTGTTTTTGGCAAATCGAATACACCATGGGGAGCTTGCCATAATCTAGTTTAATAAATTTTAGCGTTTTCTTCAAGTGTTTTTATTATGAGAAAACTCTGAGATGTCAGTTTTCTAAATTTTATTTTGACCAACATTTCCAGATGATTGACTGACACCATAATATCAACTGCTGCAGGTGCATTTCAGTATGCAGCTCAAGAAATACTGTGCACAATAGATTCTTGATGTACTATATTTTACTGCATAATCACCTCCATCACAAAATCATTGTACCCTGTTTTTAAGTAGTACTGTCAATTTTTTTTTTAATTCATATAATGGTCACACTCAGTTTTTTGGCAAACAATTGCCATAAAATCTACAATGGTTATGTAGTGAAATGTCATGACTAGGGAATTCTCAGTTTTCTTTCTTGCCTTTTTGAGTAATAATATTGCCCAATTAGCATATTAAAATGCATTTTCCACACTTAGACATGTTGCAGCTCTTTTTTGTTTGCTTTGTTTCTGATTGGGGACCACAACCAGCTGTTCTCAGGGCTTACTTCCTGTTCTGTGTTCAGTCATCACTCCTGGTGTTCAGAGGACCTTTTATGGTGTCACAAATCTCGAACCCAGGTTGGCCGTATGCATAGCAAGCACTTTAACTGCTGTCCTCTCAAGCCTTGTTTGTTTTTGTGCCACCCCTTGCTCTGTGCTCAAAGGTTGCCCGGTGGCGCTTGGGGGACCATGTGGTGCTGGGGATTAAACCAGGGCCTCCCGCGTGTAACACGTGCTCTCCACCATGAGCTGCCTCTCTGGCCAACATACACCTCTTTATAGTCACATTATTGGAAAACACTGCTTGTTACAGTTGACCAGTATTTGCTGATTTTCCCAGAAAGAATGTGACTGCTGTGTGGAAGTACACAAATGCTATGTTTATTCTATTGTACATAATTTCAGAGTAATAAAAATTTTAAGTGCTTTCTAAACATCTGCCATTGTTAGCACACTGTGTTAAATGCTGGTAACTCAAAGATAATCACAGAATGGTCAACATTTGGGGGCCAGTTTTGTTTTTTATATATTAGATTTAATTTCATACTGAGTTAAGGAAGAGCTGTGGTCTTAAATCAATTCAGTTCAGTTATATTACAGATTTGTGAATTTAGGAAAACGAGCTCAGTGTCCTTAAATCTTAGGTAACCCACAATCCTAATTTGATCAGAATAGAATGAAGTGAAGATCATTTAATGCAAAACTTAATCACTCCCATACACATTTTATAGGAATTTCATATTAGCATTGTTCCTTCTTGCCAGTGGCATAAGTCACTGTCACTGTCCCGTTGTTCATCGATTTGCTCAAGCGGACCCAGTAACGTCTCCATTGTGAGACTTGTGGTTACTGTGTTTGGCATATCGAATACGTCACGGGGAGCTTGCCAGGCTTTGCCATGCGGGTGAGATACTCTCGGTAGCTTGCCTCTCTCCGAGAGGGGCAGAGGAATCGAATTCGGGTCAGCGGTGTTGGCAGTGTGCAAGGCAAATGCCCTACGCACTGTGCAAACTTTCACTCAAAGTTTTAATGGGATCAGAGTTCTTTCTCTTCTAGCCTGTGTCGAGGCATCCTGGTTTCTACTGCTACCACGACAGTCTCGTGCAAACCCAGCTCCAGCCTCACACCCGCCAGCAGAAGCCCTGCCGCTTCCCCGCCTGTGCCCACCAGATCCCCGGGGTCGACCTCACTTCTGTAGACCAATTCTCCGGTTCAGTTGTTTTTGGCTGTTTATTGCTTACTCTTTTTTTTTTATTCAGAGATTCCGCTTTTAAATGAATCTTTTTTTTTATATTGAAAAACTTTTTTATTTTGTGTCTAATTTCCATGGAAATCAGAATCTTTAAAAAAAAAACTTATTATAGTTTATTATAGTTTACATAAGGTATTTATAATCGTATTAGTTTATGGTACTGATGTACAAATTTACTCCACCCTACCACCACCGTGGTCCTTAGCTCACCTTTGATCCATCAGGAAGTTTTAATAAAAATCTTTTTCAATGGTATCTTTGCCCCTATCATTGAAATTTTTATAGGAACTGAATAAAGAGTTTTAGGTCTTGAGCTCTTGCCTGTGGTTTTAAAGACTTTCTTTTAAAAACCAGAATGTGTTATTAAAATGTGAAAGTCACTTTGATAAAATTCTTTGACATGTTTTGTCCTTAGAATTTTTCTGCAACGTTTTACATTAATTGCTTTGTGAGTCACTATTCAATTTGTCAGGATATTCCACTTTACTACAATCGTGTCTCTTTCATGGAAAGAAAATGTTGTTCGCTCAACAAATGCTTGATACTCACCATGCATTGTGTTAAACTTAATCACAACTGAACTGAGAACTTAAAAAAATATATTTCAAGTAAATTTCTCTTCGGCAACATAATTAGTAAAAGAGAATTTGGTTTGTTCTGTCTACTAGAAGACCTGCAGCATATACACCTGAATTCCAAATGAGGGAGAAAATTCATTGCCTCCTGGTCTGCAAACTTTTCTGACAACGGGCCTTGCTCATTCATTTACATATCGTCTGTTTTTGCACCTCAAAAAGCCAAATCGGATAGTGACAGTGGAGATCTTAGGGCCTTGAATATTGCCAGGGCCTTTTCAGGAAGAGTCTGGTAACTGCTGTTTATGGCAGTAGAAAGTTGGAGGTAGTGTTGCTGGAACACAAAGTCAGTAGATGAGAGTCATTCTATACACTTCACCCCCCCACCCGCCCCCTCCCTGTTCCACTCACAAAATATATTTCTGTTGTGCGCTTCTCTTGTCTCCTCTGTGGGACAAGACCTGCCTTTGCAGAGACTGATGGAAGAGCCCTGAGGCATGCTTTATTCTCTTCTGTACATTTATTCTCTCCCTGAAGCCTCCAGACCAGTTCTATCTGCGGTAAGTTCAAGAGTCACCCCCCCCCCCCCAAAAAAAGAAAAAAGCTGCACCACTTGTTAGAACAGGATTGGTTTCCGTTCATCACACCTTATGTTTCTTCAGGTGTGCTCTCCATTTTCTACCTGCCTTTCTTCAGGAACTCTCTACTTAGGAATTCAGAATTCTTAAATCGGTGCCCCTGGCTCTTCTCCCCCTCTGCCCCCCACCCCCCCATTTTCCTGTGTAGTAAACGGTTTTCTTTGTAATGGAGCTGAGGTGTCAGATTTTTTCAACATAGTAACACAAGAAGTCTGAAGGATTTTGTCCCATCAGATTTTTTTCTTGCTTATTTTAACAATTTTAAATAAAAGCTCTCGGTTTCTTTTTCTCCCACCAATTCCAATTCCAGGCAACCTGAGAAATTTCTTTGTTACTTTGGTTCTGTGTTATATAAGCATCAAATATGTCTTTAAAAAGCCTGTATCTACATATACCCGGTTAAGTTAATCTCTCAGAAATGTTTGTCTCTGTGTAAGGCAGTGTCATAGACATACAGGATAAAATATGGGTAATACGAGATAGGATTTCTACCGTCATGGTTAAAGTTTATTTGGAACGATAGATACTGAGATAATAATTGTACAAATCTTACAGGTTTTTAATTGGTATCTAGTACTATAAGAAATCTTCAAAAGGGAGACTTTGCAGGGGACAGGCAATGGTATGGCGGGGAAGGCACTTGCCTTGCACGGAATCCCATATGCTACCCAAGCACCACCAGGAGTGATCCCAGACTGCACGCCAGGATAAGCCCTGAGCAAACGCCAGGCGTGGCAAAAACAGAAAATTAAAGGGAGATTAGGTAAAACCAGCAAAGGAAGGAAACATTTCCTTAAGGCAGGGGTCATGGAGCTGGGCTGTGAGGGAGTAAGAACTCTGCCAACTAGCGGAGAGCCAGGAGTGCATAGGACTTTCTAGTGAGTCCTGAGTGGTGTGAAGCAGTCTATGCTGGGAGACGCTGGGTTCTCACTGTGAGCTTCATGGCCCTGCTGTGCTCCCCAGTGCTTTTAGATCGAGGGAGACGGGAGCGATTTATGATACCTGTTTCCTTTCTGCAAGATCTCTCAGACTTCCTTCTAGGAAATGAGCCAGACAGTGCAAGAAGGGAGCAGTAGACCTTTGCTGTGATGCTTCAGATTTAAACTGTGCTTTGAAAACAGGGATGTACAAACATCACTGTGCATCCAAAGTACCAAGAATGCACGTTAAGGAAGAGATTGTTCAGCGTCTGCTTTAGGAGGCAGGGTTGGGCTTCCGTGGTACTGATGCTACTAGTTTAGGGATCACAATTTGAGAAGAACATCAGTGTTACAGTGATCAAAATACTCATCATTCACTGAAGTTACAAATTTCCCTCTAAGTACTACATAATCTGTACACCACAATGTTTTGCTATTTTCATTTTCACTAAATTAGAAATATTTTCTGGTTTTTTTTTCTTGTTCTTTCTTCTTTAGTCATTGTGTTATTTAAAGTGTGTTGTTTAATTTCCAAACACTTGAGGGTTTTTTTTGTTGTTCCTGTTTTGTTTTTGGCTTTTTGAGTCACACCCGGCAATGCTCAGGAGTTACTCCTGACTCTGCACTCAGGAATCACTCCTGGCATTGCTCAGGGGACTATATGCAGCCTGGGTAGACTGCACGCAAGGCGAACACCCTAACTACTGTACTATTGCTCCTCCACACTTGAGAGTTTTACAGATAGCTTTCTGCTACTGGTTTCTGATTTGGTGCTGCTATCATTGTATGTGTAGTCTTTGAATCCATTTTAATTTACTGACTTTTTTTATGATCCAGACTCTGTCCATATCCATTGTAATAAGATGTCTGTGTGTTTTTGGAAATTAAATTCTGCTTCAGTAGGGTAGAATATTCTCTAAATGTCAGGTGAGCAAGTTCATAAGCAGTTCTAAACATCCTCATTGACTTCCAGTGTTCTTGTTCTATCTTTGAGAAAGGGGTGTTGAAATCCGCAACTATGATTCTAGATTTTTTTCAGTTTTATCCTTTCAGTTCCATCTGATGGTATTTATTGCATTTTGAAGGTCTGAGAGTAGATAATACCCTTTGGTGTATTTTGAATTTTTATGCATCCTTTCTGAATTTACTCCTTTGTCATTGTGAAATGAGCTGCTTCATTCTTAGAAATGTCCTTGTTCTGGGGAGTCAAAAAGTCTACTTATTTTTCTCGCTTATTTTTCTACATTCTAGCTTGTTTTTCACTAGTATTAGCATGGTATATGTTTTCTCATGCTTTTATTTCTAGCTTATTTGAAGCCATATATTCAAAGTAGATTTTAGGCAATATATATACTTGAGACTTGCTTTTTTTTCATCCAGTCTGACGATCTCTGCCTTTTAATACCGTCTTCCATTTAATGTGATTATAACAGTTGGATTTTGGTCAACCTCTCTTCTCCATGTGTCCCTTCTGTTCCATACTCCCCCCGCCCCTTGTTTTTCCTGCCTTCTTTGGATCAGTTGAGCATATTTGAGTCCAGGGCCTCAAGTGGAAAACCCTCATTCTATAACTGAGTTACATCCTCAGCCTGTCCTAATTGACTTTTAAAAGTCACTTTCTGTAAGTTTACCCAGTATATCATCAATTTATCAATGATTACTTTCCAGTACTATACCACTCCATATACAGGCTTAAGTTTGGGGGACCCTAGAGATAATACAGGGATTAAGGCACTTGCCTTGCAGTGCTTGACCCTGGTTCCATCCCTGGCACTACACCTGCAGGAGTCATTCCTGAGCACTCAGCCATGAAATGTTACTTGAGCACTGCCGCTTGACATAAACCAATATACACAACACACACACACACACACACACACCACATGTGTGCACACAAACACTGTCACTGTCCTCCCGTTGTTCATCAGTTTCCTCGAGCGGGCACCAGTAACGTCTTCCAACAAATTGTGAGACTTTGGCATAATGAATATGTCACGGGTAGCTCGCCAGGTTACTTTTTTTGTTTTTTTGGAACACACCTGCGCATGCTCAGGGCTGGCTTCTGGTTCTCCTTCTGTTGGTGCTTAGAGGACTGTATGTGGTGCGGGAGATCAGTCAGGGCCTGTCTAATACAAGACATGTACTTTAACCCCTGTACAGTCTCTCTACCCCCCCCCCCGAGTAATACTTCTAGAGCAGTCTGCTTGCATCTCCTTTCAAATCTTAGTGCTCTTACTAGTATGTGTTTTCCTTCTATAATTGTGTAGTACCCCCAAAGATTTTTTTCTGTTTTACAGAGAGTTGTAATTCCAGGGGAGTTTGAACTAGAGAAGTATGTTCATTGTGAATGCACCGTTTGTGATGGTCTTCGTTGTTCTACACAGATCCAGACATACCTCTTACCATTTTCTTTCTGCTAGAGTAGCTTCCTTTAGCATTTCTGGCAGAGGAATTTGCTGCTGACTAACTTATCCTTGCCCTTCTGATGCCGGGAAGTCTTTTGTACCTGTTTTTGAAAGCTCGTAGCTGCATCTGGAACTCTGACTTGGCCCGATTTTTTCCTTAGTGCTCTGAAAAAGATGGTGTTGTTCGTGAGAGGATTCTTGCGCTCTCTCTCCTCCCTCTCCTGGAACTGTGCCTTCTTTCCCTCTGAATACTTGAAAGATTTTCCCTTCACCGGTTATCAGTGATGTGTTTATAAATGCCGTCATTACCTTCCTTTTCAAATACCCGTTCTCTTCCATTTTCCCTGGACTCTGTTGCTGTCGTCGCTGTGACTGGGATTGGTGGGTGGCGAGGACTCCCACGTGGTTGCAGTGCTCAACGCGCTCAGCCCTGGTGCAGTGCCTGTGCCCATGCTTCCCAGAGTCACACTTTCTGGCCTTGGGGTCGCCCTTCTTGAATTTTTGAGTTGTGGCGCTTGCTGGGGCCATGGTGCCACCAGAAACCAGCTGTGACAGCAGAGTTCCCAGACAGCAGAGCTGCTGCAGGTGGTGTTCACCTGGGGACAGTGTGCTTGCAGAGCCATGCAGCCATTCGCCTGGGCCCTTTGGGATTGTTTAATTACCTGAGTATCTGAATTTAGGGTTTTTTTTTTTTGTTTTTTGCTTTTTGGGTTACACCCGGCGATGTGCAGGGGTTACTCAGCTCTGCACTCAGGAATGACTCCTGGCGGTGCTCGGGGGACCATATGGGATGCTGGGAATCAAACCCGGGTCAGCCACATGCAAGGCAAACGCCCTACCCGCTGTGCTATTACTCCAGCCCCTGAATTTAGTTTTTATCGATTTGGAATAATTTTTATTTTTTGGAAGGGGATAGAGGGAGTTTATCACACCCAGGATTGCTCAGTGGCTTAAAAAAAAAAAATGAAAGTTCAGCTCAATCACTAACATAGCAGTGGAGACCATGCCATTTTCATGGAATAGAAGATTCTAGAAATCTGAAGAAGCAAGTTAAGGAATCAGTGGTAGGGAAATCATGCTAGCAACCATGAAACACTTAGCCGTCTACTATTTCTGGAAAAAAATGATTGGATGAAACCTTGGAAAAGTTTAAATTGGTGAGAACCAATTGATTGGAAGAAATGGTCTGTTATTGGCCTGATTGCAACACAGCAACTACCCCAAAACACATCAGCTTAAATAAGCATTGACTATAATTGGCAAACAAGTAGAGGTTGAAAGTTCTGATCTTGGTGGGCTCACATGTCATGGTGTCATCTGTCTGCTCAGTGGGACGTTAGGCTCGATCTGTGTGACTCAAACACCCAACGTGTCAATGTAGGCATTTTTGTATGGAAAAAGCAAAGGTTTCAGGTGATATAAAAGCCCAAGCAATTCTGTGAGTCTCAGTTTATATCCTATTTGCTAAAATTCTGTCAACCAGAAAAAAATCCGTCAATCAGAGGAGGAGACTTCGAGGCACGGCAAAAAGACTGGGCACAGCAGACGTAGGGGTGAGTGAAGAATCACCCAGCTGGCATTGGGAAAGGGGGAAGGAAAGTCCTGAGCTGTGGTCACTGACCAGTTCCTGAGAGGCAGTTCGGATTGGATCCAGAAGCCTGTCAGTTTGAGCAGGCTCTTATAATCGGTTTGGTATTATTTGGGATCAACAACTTAATGATATGTACAAACATATCAGTACCAAATTCATTTTTAAATCTAGGGAGTTTTTTCATTTGCCATGCTCAAGGCTAACTTCAGAATCACAGCAGTGTAAACGGTTTGTTGCTCTCTAAGGAGAGTTGGCTTTGTGGCCTGGATGTAACTAAAATTTCCTTCATTAAGCTGAAAATTCAGGTACTCTGTTTCTCAATAGAAGAGGCATTTTCCTGCAACCTTGGTGACTGTGGCTTGTTCTAATCATCATGAATGGCACTGTTAGTGATCAGGTACATCCTCTACACCAGTGGACCCTTCTTTCTATTAAAAAGAGGACTTCTCTCTGGTTGCGGTGACCTGCAAGTTTAGGATTCTAGCCCAAGACTCGCAGACATGGGGCCAGAGCCATAGCACAGTGGGTAGGGTGTTCGCCTTGCACGCGGCCCACCCAGATTCAATCCCCGGCATCCCATAAGGTCCCCCAAGCACCATCAGAAGTAATTCCTGAGTGCAGAGCCAGGAGTAACCCCTGAGTGAGCATCGCTGGGTGTGACCCAAAAAGAGAAAAAAAAAAAAGACTGGCAGACATCAGGTCCTCCCGCTGACCCGCCCCCACGTACTTCTGCTCCTGCTCCTGAGCCCCTCACATGGTCAGAGGCAAAACCAGAAAAGGTCTGACTTCAAATCCCCTGCCTGCCAGTCGACCAAGGCCCATAAATCCATCAGTGTCCTGCCGAAGGGAAATTTTGCTCTTGGGATACATTATGCCTTTAGAAACCGAAGACTCGCACCCGGTCTGCCACTGAAAAAGCGTGGACTCATGCTTGGCCTCGTGGTTCAGAGGGAACCCGGGCTTAGCTGCTGGGTCACACGACTCTTTTGTCCGGGCACCATTTGAAGCCCGAGATTCTAAATCGAACTTCTCTCTGCGATTTAGAGGAACAGTAACTTAGTCACTAAGCCCTTAGTCCGTAGTTGCTCCTTTTACTTCTGATGTTTTGCAGCTGCTGCTTGTTTCGTTTCTCCGTGGGGCCTCCCCGCAGTGCCCCGGGGCCAGGAGACCTTCCTGGCGGTTCTCAGCCAATCGCGCCAGCGGTTAAGTGCAGGGGCCAGAGAACGCAGTGCTGCTCAGTGCCCTGTGGTGCCAGGGATTGCCTGGGCCTCCCCTGCAGTGCCCAGGGACCTCCAGGGCTATATCTGGCAGTGCTCAAGGGGCCATGTGGTGCCAGGGATCAGAATGGAGAGGGCAGGGTGCCAGGCACGCACCTTAAGGAAGCCCTGCGCTCTCTTCACCCCCCACCATAATTTGGAGGGTGTATGAACATTGCTGCTCCCTCGCCTCCCTATCAAACTTCAAAACACTAGGTTTTGTTTTGGGGCCACACCCGGGTCTGCACTCAGGGATCACTTCTGCCAGTGCTCAGGAGACCGGATGGGGGGCCCAGGGTTGAACCTGGCTTGGCTACGTGTGAGGCAAAGGCCCTACCCATCGCTCTTGGCTCTGGCCCCCATAAACCGCAAAATTTCTGCAGACAGACATGCTTACCCTTGTTCCTGGGTGAGGATTGGTTGCAGGTTTGAGGGAAGACTGAGTGGATCCTGTCATCACCAGAAAGCCTTTGTCAGCTCCTTGGCACCCAGAGATTTGATTCTAGGGCACAATCTCCTACAACCTTCTGGGAACTGGGACTCCTCAAAGCCAGAGGCCAGTGCACCAGAGACTTCATTTTTATAACTTCTCACTACATCAAACATATGAAAAAGCACTTTTAAAGAATTTTTATTAAATGTTTTAGGTCATGGGGTGGAGCGATAGCACAGTGGTAGGGCGTTTGCCTTGCACGCAGCCAACATGGCCGACCCGAGTTCGATTCCTTCGCCCCTCTCGGAGAGCCCGGCAAGCTACCGAGAGTATCTCGCCCGCACGGCAGAGCCTGGCAAGCTCCCCGTGACATATTCGATATGCCAAACACAGTAACAACAAAGTCTCCAATGGAGACGTTACTGGACCCACTCAAGCAAATCGATGAACAACGGGAGGACAGTGACAGTGATTTTAGGTCATAGAATTACAAGAGTGTTCAATTTCTGGTACTGATGTACAGAAGTCACCGCCCACCACCCTCACCACCAAAGTGAACAGATCCGGCATTCCTTCTCCCCATCTGTCCCCCCGCCCCATTATTTGTTGATTGACGGTTCTGGTTTTGGCATATATCATTAGTCCATTAACACCCCAGTGTACTCAAGACTTACGTCCCCGTGTTGCTTCCAGGCAACCTATTATTCCCCTGTGCCCTTCCTCCCACCCACTAGCCTGGCGCGCTCAGGTCTGTATTCTAGTAGCCAAGGGTTGTTATCAGTTGCTGTTGTCATCAGTCTTGGAGGAAGCACCATTCTGCTTCATGAAAGCACTCTGATCTCTCTGCATTTCACAGCCCTGTCATATTTGGAGAGATTTATGAAGACATCAAGCCCACAGAGAGTGAGTGCTGGGTCCTAATAGTTGTCAGTGAACTACTGAATTAACAGAATTAACAATTCAAGAGGGAAATAAACCAGGCATCCAGAATTTAGGTTAGAGACGATCAAGTTTGATGATTTCAAGTACAAGATAGTTTAAGTTCTAAATTCTCTGTTGAAATTCAACCTCTGACTTCCCCCTTTGAAAGGGTGTACATGTGTTCTATGAAACCCTTTACCTAAAAATTAGTCTTGTGGTAGCTTTCAAAAGCATGTCAGTCCCTGCCCCAGTGTGTCTTTTTGTTTGTTTTGTGTTTGAGCCACACACAGTTGTGCTTGTGGCTTAATTCCTGGAAGTGCTGGGGGATACAGGGTACCCCGGATCAAACCCAGTCAGCCGCATGCAGGGTACTTGCCAGCTGTACTGTCGCTTTGGCCCCAAGAATTTTTAATATGTTGATATTTTTAAAAGTTCAGAATAACCCAAAAGTCTATCATTTGAAGATGGACTAAATCCATAAAATGAAATTCTATGAAACTATTAAAGAATCAAAGTATTTGTTGTATAGATATGAACCTCCAAAATATACTTTTAAAGCAAGCTACATAACAGATTGCTATACCACGGATATCTCAGGTCAATCTGGAGAGGCGCCGGAGGGATCCCAGGAAATCAGTAACTGATCCTGGGAGACTCCATAGACAAACATTTTAGTGTTTTTTTTTTTAATTCTGCAAGTATATTACCAATTTTTTGCATTGTTTTAAAAGTGTATCATGAAAAATAGGGACATGTATTAATCTTCCACTTGATACAAATGAGAATGATTATACCACAAATTTTTGACATTAAACAGCTTTGTCAAAATCTTAATTTCCAAATATGAAGTTATTAAAAATTCCTCTAGACTTTAGTTGGGTTTTATGGGGGAGGGAGAAGGGAAGGTGTTGGCCGGGCCATAAGTGCTTAGGGCTTATTCCTGGCCTTGTGTTCAAAGATCAAGCCTGATGGTGCTCTAGGAACCAAAAATGATGCTGGGGATCGAACCCAGATCCACCATGCATAGGCAAGTGTCCTACCTGCTGTTCTGTCCGTCCAACCCCTAGACTACAATTTTTTTTTAAGCGTGAACAGTTTCCCTTATCTTTGTATCCCAAAAGTGCTTACTAGTGAGTACTCCACAAAATGGTAACTAGTTGACTGGTGGTGTAGAAAAGAGAATGCAAATGCCCTGGAAAGTTCTAGATCTCTCAGAGTTGCTCACATCCATCTTGTTAGGACATTGTGAAAATGGGTATATTCCAGTTTCTGCCTCTGTTTCCTTCACGCTGTCCCTTCAAGTCCCTCTTTCTGTGGACTCTTTGGAAGGTGCTCTTCTGTCTTGTTCCTAGTATGCAGAACATCACTAGCGCCCAAGACTTCCACACCCGTGAGCTTCCTTAACTGTATGAGTTGATCATGTTCAGCACTTTTGTATTGCTACTCTTTAGGGGTTTTGTTTGTTGGGAACCACATCATGAAGTGCACGGGGCTGACTCCTGGCTCTGTGCTCAGGGATCATTCCTGGCAGTCCTGGGACTGTCTGGGGTGCAGATCGAAATCTGGGTCGGCTGTGTGCCAGGCAAGAGCCTACCTGCTGCACTGATCACTCTGCCCCCATCACTGTTTGGGGACATTGGGTATTTTTGGTCTTTGATGGGGCGGGGGAGGATGTTGTGCAGGCACACTTGGCTGTGCTCGGGGCTTTTTCCTGGCTCTGTGGTCAGGGATCATTCCTAGAAGGGCTCAGGGGACCATACGGGATGCCAGGGATCAAACCTGGATCAGCTGCATGCAAGGAAAGCCCCCCCATCCCGTACTGTCTCTCTGGTTCTAGACTGTTGAGTGTTTTTTTGTAAAGCGATTTGGTACTTTCTTTGCATGCATATGTATAATTTTGTATGCCCCTGGGGTTTATATATCCATCTTTGGAGTACACATTCTATAGTTTTCCCCCGCCCTCGTCATAGGCCCCTACAGGCGATTCTCCGCAATTGGGCCAACAGTTCAATACAGGACCCAAAGCTCGGATACTGCTCAGGGCTGGAGGCCCCGGGGCTGCACCCCATGATGCTGAGAGCCATGTGATACCAGGAATTGAGCCTGGGTAGTTGTGTGCTAGGCACCCTATATGTACTATCTCACGGCCCTAGAAAAGTAATTTTAAAAACTGTCTTTGAAGTATTGAAGAAAACTATCTAGTTACTGAAATACTCTGGTGCATACATCTTTGTCAAACAGTAAACAAGACTATTTGGTGTGCCCTGTCTCTCCATCTGGAGAATGATACTTGATACCCCATGTACCAAGCATCTTTACCTAGAATCCTTTGCATCTTACTTCAGTTTTACCGTTCACCTCGAGTTTCTCAGAAGAGTAGTCATCAAAACTTTGATCTTTCAAAAATATGATCACGATCATGACCATCCTGTTGTTCGTCGATTGCCTCGAGCAGGCCCCAGTAACGTCTCCTTCATCCTAGCCCTGAGATTTTTCAAAAGTGCCATATTAAAGGCTCTTTCTGGCTTAGGAGAACGAGACCCATCATTGTTACTGGTATTTGGCATAGTGGGTACGCCACGGGGAGTTTGCCAGACTCTGCCATGTGGGCAGGTTACATTCGGTAACCTGCCGGGTTTGTACAAAGTAAGAATGAGATAAGATGTCGCGCGGCCGCAAATGCAGCCGTGTGCTTCTGGGAGCTGGGTTTTATAGTCTCTGGATCTTGGCCATTGATGGGATTACATGGCGCCAGGGGGCCAGTTGGTGGGTGTGACCCCTGCCTACTGGAAGGTGGAGGATCTGGGTGGAGGATGCTCAGCCCCGATCCGAGCAGGCTTGGCGATCTCAGCCCCAGGACCCGCATGCCTTTGTTCCTCTGCTGGTACCTTCATGCATGTGGAGAGTGGTTTCAGCATGGTGGTGGCTGGTTCTGGAGGTCTTCGGCTGCCAGAGCCCTGGTCAGGGCAGGGAGGGAAACTCAACCTCAAAATACAAGTACTAAATATACAAACACCAGTAGTCCTTGGAGGGAGCAAACTTTAAAAAAAGCCTCATCTCAGCTTTGCTGGCTTAAAAAATCAAAACAAAACCTTGTCAAACAAACGAGGCGAATAATAGTAAGCAATTTTTTTTAATTCAGTTGATACTTCTGATGAGAATGTTGCATGTTGGGTCTATTTGTCATATGTCAAGCCATGACTTTAATTATAGTCCAATCAATCAAATTTGGGGATGGCTGTGGAGAGGATTTTAACTTTTTTTTAAATCAAAGTGACTAACAACGTTTGATGTCTTCTACTACCGTGGTTTGGTATTTCAGTTTTTGCTCTGGTCTTAGAGCCACCTGTAACAGTATCCTCGGGGGATACTGGAGCCAAATGCTTTGGGGACCATGTTGTACCAAGGATTGAAGCAGGGGCTCCAGCTTCCTCAAGCTCTCTCTCCTGGCCTTGATTCTTTAGTTCTATAAAATTTGAAACCCTGCCATTTAATACAGTTGGATGTTTACCTCAGTGTTGACTATTAAAAGCTTGCTGTGACAAGTTAATCTCTTACTGGATAGTGTGAGTCTGTTGGCTGAAGTTGTGGGGAGATCAGAATAATACTTAAATCTGAATGTTATTGTCACTTACCACGACTCTTAACAAGTCACTTAAATGTTAGCTAGGGCAGAGAAGATAGCACATGGGGTAAGACTACAGCCAAGCCTGTTCAATCCCTGGCAGTACATTGGTCCCCCATGCATTGGTCTCCAAGGAGCACTCCTGAACACTGCAGACTGTGGGTCCTTTCACCCACCCCCCAAATTTAGACAGCTGTTTCATCATTTTGAGAATCATAGATCTGTTGGAGAAAGCTTAGGGAGAATGGACCTATCTCAATTATTTGGTTAAGTGTCACGTGAACTTATGTATAGCAAGTTGCCAGTTAAGGATTCACATAAAGATATGACTTGACTTCGAATTGCCTGTAGCACTCTAGTTCTTCTTGGGATTCACAAAGCACTCTAACCCAAGAGTCTAATTCTGCACATTTGCAAATATTCATAACATTTATTGAACAATTCTGTATACTTTGTTTCTCTCTGGAGATAAAAAAAAAAATAATAACATCCTCCAACTATTGAAGGAACTATCAGACCCGAAACAATAGTGAAGAACCCAGAATCTAAACAAGTGTTTAGAGATGCCATGGGCCTAGGACCAGGCTCTGAAGAAAGCAGAGGTAACAGTTTCCTTAGGTAGGAGCAAAATTCAAGAGCAGCCGGGACTATGCTCAGGGAGACTCTTCTAGAAACCCACGTTAGCCATCCAGCCAGAACAAAAGGAGTAACACTGAATAGAAGATTGACCAATTTAATACAAACCCAGTCAAACTTTTCCATCAATACAAAATCCAAATAGGCAACCAGAATAGTGAAAATACTATGGAAGGGATGCCACATGTGTTCTGATGGGATGGCCAATGTGAAATACAGATACGTTAGCACGTCCACGAAGACAAATGTTTCTCCTGGTCTTATCAGCTTCAACAGAGCTTATAAGGAAATATAAGGGAAAGGGCAAAAGCTAATTTCAGGTTGGAGATGAACAACTTTGGGCCTGTTTATACTCAGTTCAAATTTGCTTTCATGCTTTTTGGAGTCTACCCACTTTGCCTGGTTATGAAATCTCAGTGACTGTGTATGAATATACCTAGGACGTGAATGCATTGAAAAAGATTAATCCTTGTCTTTTGGTGAGTTAAAGCCATGTTTGTATCTTTTAGCCAGGTTCCCAGGGGGGCTACAGCGTAAGACTAAGAGGCCTGACCAGTAGAACGGGGAGCCAGAGGAAGACAAAATCAGAAGGGGGCCACAGTCGGACAAAGGTCGAGAAACACCGAATTAAAGGATAAAGGGGTTAAATCTTGCCAAGTGTAGTGGGCTGACTTCTGACATATCCCGTTGGAATCTGTATCTGCAGTGAAGGTTTTTACCCAGTGGTGATCCCACAAGCACCTGGCTTACCACATACTCAGTTCAGTAAGAGAGCAGCGAAAACAGGATGAGGGGTGCTCTTGTTGCCAAACAAGAAATTCTTCAACTTTGTCTTTACAAGGCTGATGTCTTTGAAGTTCAAATAAAACTAAAGTGCTTTACACTTTTTTTTTCCAGCGTGCTACAAATGAAAACTGATGAGCAGCTGAATTTGGCTGATGGAAACACAGCAAGTTGCCCTTTGAGCCCCATTAAGATGTGCCTTAACCGTCCCATTGAATGGAGCCTGGCAGCAGCGTCTCTAGCGAGCTGTACACTTCATAACCAAAATCTCAAAAGCGAAGAGAAATAGATCGCAGATCTTCTTGCACTACCCTTGTTTTGGACGTCAATATTCTTTCTGAACAATAAGCATTTGCTTGACCTTGAAATATTTCTAGTCCCGTGATTTGTCTTTATATCCAGTCATTTGCATTAATTATATTCTTTTTTTAAAAAATATTTTGCATCCAACCATTGTGGAATTTTGCAGTACAAACGCATTTTGATGTTTTTTAATGGTTTGTGAATTTTTATGACCCAAGTTTAAATACATAATTGTCCCCAGTTTTATTTCTGTGCACAGCTTTAACATTAACACATCCTGTGATTTAGAAGGCTAGTAATTGTAAAGATTTGTGGTGATGGCCTGACCCAAAAACAGGTATACATTGGTGGATACCAACTACCTCGAAGCAGTTTGGCAAAAGGCAAAGGTATCTCTTGAAAGTTTCTCTTTCAAAGTTATATATGTATAGAAAATGCTGATCGTAGTCTATCAATAGCATGTTTCCATTCAGAATCTGAGCTGGTTAGTTCTTCTGTACCTTTAAACATTGAAGTGTGTGGGTATTAAGAGCAGTGGCACAACCGTTGCATGTTTACTGTCCCGCAAACCTGCGCCTCTGGCAGACACGAACAGTTTGGTTTAAGTTACCATATAAATGAAAAACGGGAAATGAATTCACATCGACTGGTTTTACTGTATTTTAGCCATTTATTTTGAAGTGTCAAGGGATGTCTCTTAAAATCAAGAGGGTAATATTCCTTATCTTTAATAGGACAAAACATAGCGTCAGCAACAACTTATGTGTTTGTGTCTAACACTTGAATAGTAAGAATGCCGGAAGATTTGGTGCTTAAATTTATTTTTTTCCATGCCAGAGAAAAGAAGCTTTGGTACTGGGGTCCATATATGAACGTAAGACCACGTTCCTTCCTTTGGAGAGCCTAGCTGTGAGGTAAATAAGATTTAATTTCTTTCTAAAGACTTTTCCTAATAACACATGTTTGGGTGTATTTTTAAAATCCTCATTTCTCCCTACCCCTTTTTCCTCCCAAATTTTAAAGAACAGGGACTTAATTAAAAAAAAGAAAAACAAAAAACCACAAGGTATTTGAAGCACAGGAAAAAGACACAGAGCCAACAAATGTGAAACAATCATCTATTTATATTGTTTTATATTACAACCATATTTGCCTGTTCCTTTTGCTTAATAAGCATTATTTGTAAACTTCAGACTCCTTTTGTACTTTTGAGTCTTCTAAAGCACTTACACGTGTGAAATATAGCAATTTGGTTCTAAAAAGCACAATGTTACTTTAGCTCCATCTTATAGCTATATGGTAAATATACCTAACAAAGCACAATTATTAAAATAATCCAATGTTAGGGTACTCCTATTCTGAGTAATAAAAGGAAAAAAGATATAATCAGAGAAATAAGAAAGGTGTTGTTTTCTTGGGTATTGCAGGTGGATAGAATGATTTCTGGGCTGGTGAGATAGCGTGTACAGCAGGTAGGGTGCTTGCCTTGCAGGGAGCTGACCTGGGTTCAATCCCCAGTGTCCAGTATGGTGGCCGAGTCTTACCAGGAGTGATCACTGAGCTCAGAGGCAGGAATAAGCCCTGAGCACTTCTGGTGTGGCCAAAAAAGCAAAACAATAAGAAGGCTGGCTTTCTTAAGTTTCAAATATCAGGCAAGTGCCAGTTACAGAAATAAATGAAAACAACCGTGAATAGTAATCATAAGTTAATTATGATAGAGTAGATAGAGAACTTCCTTGTCAGTCTTTCCCCACTAAGTATTTTTATCATTCACAATAAATATTTGGTTATACCAAAAACATAAGAAGCTACTCCATGATTAGTATGAGTAGGTGAACATCTCCCCAACACACAAAATAATTTTCAAAAGTTTTAACTGAACTTGGAAACTGGGTACTTTGGTTCAGTAGACTAGTTTTTCCCCTCCCCTAAAAGTAAACTTTCTATCCAGTTGGCAGTACTTCTTTTGCCTTGGCATGTCATTTTCCAAAGGTGTTCTGAGGTACTTTCATTTCCCTTGGGTCTGCCCCAAGTCGGTCCTAAGTGTCTCAAATACAAGCTACTACCTATTCAAAGCTGACCCTGACGCCACGGTCTCCAGCAAGCAGAACCGGGAGCCTGCTGAAATCAGATTCTCAGCTCTGGGTCAGGTGCAGCTCCCACCTGTGGACCACAGGGCACAAGCTTCCTATTGCTTCACTGAAGACCAAAGGCTCATGGATGCATGCAAGACAGAAAATCCTATACGACATCAAACTTGATTTTAACAGGGCTGGAGAGATAGCACAGCCGGTAGGGTGTTTGCCTTGCACACAGCCGATCCAGGTTCGATTCCCAGCATCCCATATGGTCCCCTGAGCACCGCCAGGAGTGATTTCTGAGTGCAGAGCCAGGAGTAACCCCTGTGCATTGCCAGGTGTGACACAAAAAGCAAAAAAATAAAATAAAAATAAAAACCAAACTTGATTTTAACATAAGGGTAGCTTTATTAAAGAAAAGAATAAACATATTGTTGAAGGGTATTTTTGAAAGGACCCCACCTCCATCATCTCTTCTCCTAACTTAGATCTTCTTTGAGATGTTAAGAAAAGTCAAGCCTACTTTTTTCTAGTGCTGCTAATTTGGCTCTTCTTGGTAATCTCATCTTCATTTTAGATTCCGGTTCTGGAACTTCATTATCACTAAACAGACATTGAAAATAACAATTTAAAAACAAGCTTTAAAAACAGTTTATTTATAATAAAACTTTTTGGTTTCTATTATTCTATCTGTATGACAATATCCTGGTTTTATTAAGTAGGCTTAAAACTAAAACTAAACAAAAACCAAAATAGAAAGCGTAGCTTAAAGCTTTTTTAGATGTCCATATAAAACCTGGAAAACAAAAGCAAAGTCTTTATAATGATGCTTGTAATTAACAGGAGCTGTTACACTTCCAAAACAGTTTCTGGGAATTCAAGAAGTGCAAAACAAGTATGTTCTCCTGATTTAGGTCACAGGTTCTTAAAGCACTATAGGTAGCAAATGTCTCCAGAATACTTTAAAATTAGTCGAGCTTGAAGGTATGTACTAAAAGTTATGTGAGCATATACACACTAAGCTCTTACCAATCTAGCTACCAATGTTCAGCTCCAACAGTGGCTTAATTGAAAAAATAAACGTTGTATATCCCCTCATATGTTCCGATTATAAATAGGCTCATTCTATCACTGTAAATGTGGAGAACTCAAATCTAAATCTCAAAGAATCTTGCTTCTTTAAAATCACACAAGATCATGTAATTTAGAACAAAAGGAAACAATCTGAAAAAACTCCTAATGATGTCTACCAGCAACTGAAGGCCATGAAAAACGCACAAGCAATAGGAAGTCAAATGCTCTTGGTAACAGAATTCTAGATTATAGTTATTATAGAGTTTCTCTCTTTTCAAGTGCAACTCTCTCCCCTTTTCAAGACACTCCTCAACAGGCATCAGGTGGTACCCACTAACTCCTCTAAGCATGCCTGGCCTACCTCTCAGAGTCGGTCTCGGCAATCTGACGTCGCCTGTTTGTCCGGGCCGAAGCTGTTGCTTTTCTGCGTCCTTAAAAAAGTGTGACTTATTATCAACTGCTACTGGCTTCAAAATTTCCCAAATCCATTTCCCTTCTTTGACATATTTCTTCCTTCCTAGATCCCAGCCCCTGGTGTTCCAAATACAAACCCTTGGAGAAAGGGAACCTGAGCTCTGATAATAAGCTAGAGAACATTAATGAGAAGGCATATTTTCAATATTTGGGGGAAGGAAACATGTACAAAAACACATTGCAAATATTTAGGGTTCCTCTATTTAGCTATAGCACAGGAGTGTTTGTCCAATGAAAATTAAGGGAGAAATACAGGTTAAGTCCATAAACAGATGATGCTTAAGAAATACAACTTTAATCAGTGAGGTAATAGCTTCTTGTAAAAGGGTCAAGCATATACACGACCAGTTAAATATGTGATCTAAATAAATTTCAGTATGAGAATTAAGGCACTAACAACATGCTGGGTTGTAAAACAGCTTCTTGATAGAAATTTATATGAAAATCATGGCCCTTGATACTCTTCTAATATGTAGCAAATATAAGTGCATTTTGAGGTATTTTCTTTAAAAGCATGACGTTCCCATGGATTATCTGACCAAGCACAATATGATCGAAACCAAATTATTCAGCATGACTATTGGTTAAAAATTATATACCCTACTTATTTATGAGACTTGTTTTTTTCTGACCTTATTTGTTTTTAAACTTCTAATACAGTTATCCCCAAGAAAACATCCAACAATATGGGACTAATTTGGAACAATACCCAGTAATTAGCATTTAAATAATTGATTAGCTACAAAGCACAGGCCAAATTCCATTTAGGAAACTTTGCATAAAAAGGACCTCAAAAATATTTTTCAAGGATTAAAATAATGGTTGGCTCCTGGGTGGGTTTATGAGTCTTTTTTATATTAGTTTGCTTGACTGTATTTTCTGATTCTTCTGTAGTAAGCATGCATTGCTTTTGTAATGAGGAAATAATAAAACAATGAAACTATCCTGAATTTCAATTTTTTTCCAAGTGATCCCTTATTAGTGAACATTTACTTTATTCCAACAAATCCTCTATTGTTGGATATCCCTTGGGAAATAAATTCTGTCACTGTCACTGTCCTCCCGTTGTTCATCGATTTTCTCAAGCGGGCCCAGTAACGGCTCCATTTTGAGACTTTGTTGTTACTGTGTTTGGCATATCAAATACGTCACGGGGAGCTTGCCAGGCTTTGCCGCCTGGGCGAAGGAATCGAACTCAGGTCGGCCATGTTGGCTGCGTGCAAAGCAAACGCCCTACCCGCTGTGCTATCGCTCCAGCCCAGGAAATAAATTATGTTGGGGGAAATAAAGTAGGAAAAAAGAAAAATACTAGGGGAATGGATGGGACAAAAATAATTTATCACATAAAGGACAGGACACACCATGATAACATAAAGTCACCATTGATCATCAGAAAACGAGTATCTTGATTTAACCCAAAACCTCCTTTGCAATGATCTTTTGTACCATGTCTCTTTCAATCAACAGCAACTGGGGGCCAGGGAAATTGTAGAAGAGGCAGCACATGACACCCCAAGTTCCATCCCTCTTCCCCTTCTCCCTTCCCCATAGCACCCGCAGGTGTAGCCCTGACACCCAAGCCCACCACGAGCGGCCCCCATCTTGCATGTGAGCTCTGCCGGAAGTGACTGGCACTATCTCGGGAGCAATGCTTTCCGACATAAAGCAAAACCTGCTAGCTGCCAAGTTAAAGACACCCAAACATTTAAAAATCTTGACTGTGATAACATAGAAATTAGCAAAGTATTTCACTGGGCAGGCAAGCTGACATTCTGTCAAGGCAGCCAAGCCCCCCTACCTCGGTTTGTCTTCTGCTGAGCAGACTGTGCTGTCCTGGCCGCCCGAGTGCTCCTCAGCGGAGTTACATACACGTCTTCGCTCTCGTCTACTGAAGAAATAAAAAAAGCCTCATCAGATATTTCAAAGATCTTCCCAAGTCAATTTCTCATGAAACAGAAATCACAACCAAGCCCATGCAAAGACTGGAAACAAAAGCCGAGACAGTGCGCAGGGCCATCCCGTGGGGAAGAGGCACAGACGGACTCTGAATGTGGACCCGCTGCTCAGTGACACTTCCCCAAGGCACTGCTAGTTACATTTCTCTTTAGTTTCTGAAATCCCACCACACCAGGAGAGAAAACAAGATGGCAGGGACAGACTCTCAGGTCCTGTGTTCTTACCGTCTCCTTCCTGAGAAACGGGCACAGTCATGTCGGCAGACTGGGCTATGACAGTCTGGTCACCAGGTTCTTTATTTCCTTTCTCTAACTTACTCTTGATTTTCTCCAAAGCTCTCAGAGATGTCCTGTCATTTACTTGCTGTAATAGAAGGAATTTTAATATTTTGTTAAAAATCATTTTCTCATACCCCAGGAAAGTCATATACTGATATCAAGCTGCTTTAAAAAACATCCTAAACCTAAGATTTGATGAAAAAAAAAATGTACATTACATGAACAGAGCAGTCTACTAACATGTATCATTTAATACAGCTTTGTAAATTCTACTTGGATGAAGATGTGGACCTATTCCCATATATGGGTGTTGTCCCCCCATATATACTGAAGTACCCTAAGAGTAATCAGGGGGCCAGAGTGATAGTCCAGCACAAGGGCATTTGCCTCGCATGCAGCTAACCCGGGTTCAATCCCTGGCACCCCGTATGGTCGGTCTCCTGAGCACATCAGGAGCGATCCCTGAGCACCGGTGGTATAGCCCAAAAATAAGCAAACAGAGCAACCAGAACAGCTTTACCTCCAGAATCTCGTCCAGCAGGACCAAAAGATCTTTAGCGACATTGCTGCTCAGTTCCAAAGAACTCAGGGCTTTCAAATAAACCCGAATTTCTGGAGAACCTGGACAAGTTAAGATCTCATTGCAAATTTTCATAGCCAAGTTGTCATGAACTGTTAAGGCCTTGGAAAAAAAAAGGGGGAGGGGGGGAGATGAGAAATTCTTTGTAAACTGAGAGAACAGTATAGTTACAGTATAGTCTGGGACATTGATGCAAATGTCACAAACATTTCCAAATATCTTGCTGTGAAGCCAAATGCAGAATGCCTTCGCCCTGCTACTGACTGAGGCTCTTCTGCTGCTGGGTTTCAGCCGAAGAGATTCCTGTTGCGGAACTGACCCAGGCTGAAGACAGCGGGCCCTGGCCCAAGCCACACCACTTCCATACGCAGTGGCCCGCACCCGTGTCTGAGGACCCAGCCCATCACAACTGCAGAGGACTAGGGAACTAGAGTGCAGCAGCGCCTCCTGTTCCCCCGCCCCTCACTGCACAGGCCGCTCGGCCACTCTCCCGGGATTCTTACAAGGGAGTTTCTGATCTTGTCCATGATTACTTTCCACTACTCTTTTCTACAAGCTTCATCTCCCAGACACAGATTTTTTTTTAACGACTGTTTTTACTGATACTCTCTTTTCCTCTCCGAGTTCACATCATCTGGCCCGCAAATTGTTCTTCCTAATAAATGACACCCATCCTATTAGCTTTTCTAACCCCCTTAAACTATTTACCCAGTCTTACTTCAGAGCGGGCCAACTCCACATTCCCTGTGCTAGGGTTGTCCCATTCAGTCTCCTTAGAATGATCTTTCCGTAAGTCTCCAGTATAACTTATCAAAAATCATAAAACATGGGGCTGGAGAGATAGCACAGCGGGTAGGGTGTTTGCCTTGCACGCGGCAAACCCGGGTTCGATTCCCAGCATCCCATATGGTCCCCTGAGCACCGCCAGGAGTAACTCCTGAGTGCAGAGCCAGGAGTAACCCCTGTGCATCGCCGGGTGTGACCCAAAAAGAAAAAAAAAAAAAAGAAAAAAAAAAGAAAAATTTATAAAGCATTCAGCAATTATAATCATTGAAATGCATATTTTGCTTTAACATCCTTTGTGATCTTCTCTTTCCAATAACATGTGAATACTGTGACTTGAATGGGAGCATGCATTCACTAAATGCAAAGTAGAAGAAAAAGACTTTCAACAGGCATCTGAAATTAGTAATATATGAGTATTTAATATGGTGAGAAATGTGATCAAGTCTATCAAGATATTCAAAATTCTTTATCAAGTCAAATCTATAGGACAGTTTTAGTTAATTTATCTTCTTTGCTTAAAAATGAAACAAGCTTGACACCAGTTACAATCTTTGGTTTCTCCATCCTTGCATCATGATGGAACACAGCAGGTAAGCAAAGAGTTCAAGACTCAGTGAGTCCCACAGAACATCATTCTTCAGAATAATCAGTAGTGCAAGTGGGGAGGAGGGGTGTGGTAATGATTGTTGGGTAACTTCAACAGCAAAGATGTGAGCAATGAGGCCAGAGCAATGGAACAGCGGGGAAGGCATGTGCCTTGCACACAGCTGACATGGGTTCAATCCCCAAACATCCCATATGGTAACCACCACTCCCTCCTCAGCACTGCCAGGATTGATCCCTGAGTGCAGAGCCAGGAGTAAGCCCTGAGCACAGCTGAGTGTGGCCCCGAATCAAAGAAAACAACAATGTGAGGTGGGAGGAGGCTGGGAAGATGAGGCTCTGCAATCCAGCCCACCAGCTGGGCAGGGTGGCCCTGGACACAGCACTCGCAACAAAAGAAAGGGTTCTAATGACAGCACTTATGACTTCCACTTGTATGTATTATCTACACATTTGCCCAAAGATACCATTTTCACTTTGTGTTCTGTGTCACTGTGCAAAACAGAAATCTCAAGCCAATACACAGCTTCCATTTCAAGGACTATGACAGGGCACCGGGGACCCCAAGTGTGAGTGACGCCTCAGAGACGGTCACACAGAACAGAAACAGCAACTCCCTTTTCTTCCCTCTCTCCAGTCTCTTGTAACCAGAAGAAAGGGAGAGGAGGAGTAGAAGGGAGGGAGAGAGAGGGGAGAGGGGAGGGCAGGAGAAGGGGGAAAGGGGCAGAAATCAAGGAGAAAGACAAGAGTGACTTGCTTCCTATCCGTGCCTGCCACACCGACCCACCTGATAGTCCTGCGAGTTCTGAGCCTGGGGATTTAACCCACTTGGTCTTGTCAAGTCTACAAGCAATTCAGCAACGTTAGTGATGTCTATTTCGGCTAAAGGAGAAGATGCAGGGGCATTGGCCAATGTCTGCAGAGTTGGAAGAAAGGCTTCTTCAAAGCACTCCTGATTTGTCCTGATGAAAAATAATTCCAAAGCATATGGGGAAGAGCATGACTTAAAATATTTCTGTACAAAATTCATTCCCTCAAGGCATAGTACTAGTTATCTATAGAAGAACCAAACTCAGGTCGACAGGATCTGAAGAAAAAGAGCTTCAATGTCAAAACGATATTTCAGATCCAACCTATGAGCCTTTCATCTGATTTGCTGGCGACTGAAATACCTGCTTGCGTAAGCGAACACGGGGAAGAAGACACCCAGGCAGTGTCGAAGCTGCACATCCTCTTCGGTCATGGGGTTGTACCACAACAAGATCAGACTGGAAAGAATCCTGCTGCTGACCAGGAGTCCCGAGCACATCAGCTTGGCGAGGCCTTCCGCAGCTCCTGTCTTGAGTTCAGACACCTAAGCAAAGTGACTTTCATTAGGAGAAGCTTTCCATTATACTTCTCTTTTAAGCAGGACAATGCAGCCAATCCTAGGAATACTTTTATACGAACGATACAAAAGTCGCTTACATTAATAAATTTAAGGTACTTAAAAAGACCTAACTGCTGCCTTATAGGTTACAACTAAATGAAGTCATGAACCTAGCTATGACTCTTCCATTCTCTTACAATTCAAGATGCAAGATGCCTATTAACTATCGTGAACTCAGAGATCAAGACAATACATATTAAATGCTACACAGGCTGTCACAGAAAACGCTCAGTAATAGACCTTACCATGAGATGAATGTGTCTATAAGTGAAAGCTCCAAAAGTGAAAATGACAGTACACAAGTATAATGAATAAAAGGTAAATATAAATAAAAGGTGCATCACTGTACCACTGTCCTCCCGTTGTTCATCGATTTGCTCGAGCGGGTACCAGTAACATCTCCACTGTGAAACTTGTTACTGTTTTTGGCATACCGAATACACCACGGGGAGCTTGCCAGGCTCTGCCGTGCGGGCGGGATACTTTTGGTAGCTTGCCGGGCTCTCCGAGAGGGACGGAGGAATCAAACCCAGGTCAGCCGCGTGCAAGGCAAACGCCCTACACGCTGTGCTATTGCTCCTAAGGTAGATGAGTGAAAAAGAATTCCTAGTGCATAACCAAAAAAACCAGAAAAGAAAATGGACCAAGGATACAGTGGTCTTCCAACAGACAGAAGTTAACAACAACAAAAAAAAAGACAGGTGAAAACAGTGGCTCCTGAGTCTGAGTTATATCAAGCCTCTGTACATACCTGCAACATATATTACACCTAGCTTCTTTGTGCCTCACTTTCTTATTTAAGAAGAGAGGGAGTGGGGGAGAATGAAGATCCTTATACAGGAATCAGAGATGGAAAAACACATGCAAGGCTCTGAGGAGTGCTAGCCACAGGTAAACACTGGACACAAGTCACTGACTACATATTACTTACAACCAGACTGCATGGACCAAGCCAATTAGGTACAGAAATTCCAACAGAGTGACGCAGAAGAGGGAGCCAATATAAGTTTTTGAGAGTGTTAATGAAAAACCTAGAAAAGCAACAGCTTGTCATTCTAGGAATAAAAAGTAAGTCTAAACGCGGGGGACTGGGCCGGAGCAGCAGCACAGTGGGTAGGGCGTTTGCCTTGCACGCAGCCGACCTGGGTTCGATCCCCAGCATCCCATATGGTCCCCCAAGCATCGCCATGAGTAATTCCTCAGTGCAGAGTCAGGAATAACCCCTGAACATCACTGGGTGTGACCCAAAAAAGCAAAAAAATAAACAATGCTATTAAAAAATTAAAGGCAGGGGTCACACCCCCCCCACCCCCCCCACCCCCAGCGCCGTGTAATCCTATCAACGGCCAAGACCCAGAGACTATAAAACCCAGCTCCTGGAAGCAGGACACCTTATTATCTCATTCCTGCTTTCAACAACCTGGCAGGCTACCAAGTGCAGTCTGCCCGCATGGCAGAGTCTGGCAAACTCCCCGTGGCGTACCCAATATGCCAAACACCAGTAACAATGATGGGTCTCATTTTCCTAACCCTGAAAGAGCCTTGAATATGGCACTATAAAATTTCAGGGCTAGAACAAAGGAGATGTTACCGGTGCCTGCTCGAGGCAATCGACGAACAACAGGATGATCGTGATCGTGATTAAAAAATTAAATATGAATAAATAAACGAGGGGATAGGTGAAAACAGTGGATAAATGAATAAAGTATTTCCCAAAAATTTCCCAGCCCCAGAAAAAAAACAAAGTACTAAGATAAACAACTGTGGAGGCCCGCATGGGCACGTGCTTTGCACACACCAACACAGCCGTGGGGACAGACTTCGTGAACTCAGCACTTCCGCTCCGGAACTCCAGTGACTGGCACATAACCGGCCCTCGACCCAAAGTCATGACTGAACCAAAGAACCAGCCCTCCAACCGGCCCTCGAACCGGCCATCAGCAGCCGCGTTTCCAGAGTGAGACGAGCCAGAGAGAGTGAAAACCTTTCAAAGCCCCACAAGCAGAGCACAGCCCCCCAGAAGTCCCTAGGCCGCGCAGCCACCCTCCCTCAGAGCCTGTCGACCTGCCACACAATGCAGAGCGATCCTTTGAATGTGGAATGGCGGGAACTTCGGCGGGGACCGAAGAGCAATTTTTTTTTTTAAGCTAGTAAACGACTGTTACTGATGGCCAAAGTTTTGGTTTTTGTGGTCATTAAAAAATTAAGTCTGGGCTTAGAGCGATAGTGAAGCAGGTCGGGCATTTGCCTAGCACAGAGCCAACCTGGGCTTGATCCCCGACATCCCATGTGGTCCTCCAAGCATGCCAGGGGTAATCCCTTAGTGCAAAACCAGGAGTAAACTCCTCGGCATCATGGGATGCGGGCCCAGAAGAAAAATTAAAAAATCAAATCCAAGTAACAGAATCTACTTTAGTTAAAAATTAACATATAAAAATTAGCATACTTTTTATTAATTTTAATTTGTTAATTGAATCACCGTGTGCTATAGTTACAGAGCTTTCGTGATTGAGTTTCAGTATTAACAATGATCCAACACCCATCCCTCCACCAGTGTGCATTTTCCACCACCAGTGTCCCCAGTATCCCTCCTGCCACCCCCACCCCATCCTACCCCCTGCCTCTGTGGAAAGCACTTTCCTTCTTACTCTCTCTGTACTTGGGGGCATCACGGTTTGCAGTACAGATACTCAGAGGTCATCATGTTTGGTCCTTAGTCTACTTAGCACACACCTTCCAACCTGAGCGATGCCTCCAACCATCATTGACTTAGTGGTCCCTTCCCCATCCCAACTGCCTTCTCCCCCAGCACATGAGGCAGCCTTCCAAACGGCAGAGCCATCCTCCTGGCCCTTCTCTCTACTGTCCTAAAAATTAACATACTATTGACATTTAAAAAAAAGGTCCCAAACAAATTTCATCCATGTCATGTCTAACAGCTTTTCTATGCAATAGTTCCCTTACATATGCAGCATAAGCAACACCACTGCACAATGCCCGAACAGAAACAGGTTATCTACGCTAATAACTCAACATGTCTCTCTGCTAGGACAGACAACTACTCTTTTGGTTACTAAATTATGTCCTTGGATCAAAAGTGAGTTTCTTATAAATATGACAGACTGTGACCTAGTTTTCATCAATCCATCCTATTTTTCTGCCTTTTGGATTAGGGAATTTAACACATTGACACTTAAAAATGTAACTGGAGAGATGTTTCTGGACCCTGTACCAAGCTGAGTCTCATCCAGGGCACCCCGGAAAGGCATGGGTGAGCGCACCAGCAGCCCAAACAGAGTCCCAGCAACCAAAAACCTCCACACTCCACTTGCTGCCATACGGGGCTGGAGCGATAGCACAGTGGTAGGGCGTTTGCCTTGCACACAGCCAACATGGCCGACCCGAGTTCGATTCCTCCGCCCCTCTCAGAGAGCCTGGCAAGCTACTGAGAGTATCTCGCCCGCACGGCAGAGCCTGGCAAGCTCCCCGTGACGTATTCGATATGCCAGACACAGTAACAACAAAGTCTCCAATAGAGACGTTACTGGGCCCGCTCGAGCAAATTGATGAACAACGGGAGGGCCTTTACCTTTTTTTTTTACTCTCGGCCAGACTCCACAGGCTGGGGACAAGCTTCATCCAGGAAGGAATCTGTTGAAAAACTCGGGTATGCGGGTTTTGTTGCCAAAATCTCCAAACTCTCACAGGAATGGGAGATGGGCTACTTCCCTCCATCCCCGTTTTTCTGGGAGCCTGGCAGTCACATCCACAAACTGCCTCTGGCTGGCGCCAAAGAAGCTCACTAGCCAGCCATGACCCAGAGACTCATAAATAAATCTCGATAGAGATCAGCAAACAAGAGAGGCCTCAGGACCCCAAAGACACCATGCAATTAAAAATTTAAATCCAGCTGCATCACCCCATTCGAATTTTCAGAATTCCTGGAGTGACATCTCCTAGACCACACCACTGTTATACAAGGAGTAGCACACCACATTGGATGGCATGTAAAGCAGAAGGAAACCAAGCTCGATTAAGAAAATAACACACAAGGCTCAACTGGTAACAACATGTTAGTCATCTCTTATACAAGGGCTTAAGGCTCCAGAGAGAAACAACAATTTTCACACATTTTCTTCTAAGGAAAACTTTTTTGATCATTTTTAGCTAATTATTCATAACAAGCAATATAAAATAAATCATTTAGGGCCTGCTACTGGGGCAAGCTTGAGTAGTGGTCTGGAAAATTGGGAATAATTGTGGTGGGAAGGTGTAATGGAGATGGGATTGGAGTTGGAATATTTAATGTAACAAATCATCACGAACAACTTTATAAAAATAAATGATTTTAAATATTTATCATATATATATACATATTAATAAGAATAGGCTTCTTTCTTTCATTCGGGCACAGAAATGTATTGAGTCACTGTTAAGGGATGACTGAGTTCAGCATGTCAAGTTAAGGTAATTCTCCAGTTAAACTTATTCCAGTATGGGGCCAGACAGCTACTACAGCAGGTAGGGTGCTTGCCTTGCATGCAGGTGACCCGGGTTTGATCTCTGGCACCCCATATGGCTGACCAACAGGAGTTATCCTGAGCTCAGACTCAAAAGTAAGCCCTGAGCACTGCTGATTGTGGCCCCAGACCAAAATAAATGAATAAACTGATAACTAATAATTCAACTACAGAGAAGCAAAGATTAAAGACTGCTCTGCTAATCACTCCCAGGACAGTGGAGAGATTCAAGGATGTTGGAAAGTGGGTGTTGTGGGGGCTCCCTAAGCGGGAGAGGGTACAAACACAGCAGAGCTGTCGGCCAACCAGGATTTGGGAGAGGGAAATGCAGTGACAGTAGGGGGACAGGGGTCCAGGTGGTCCCCAAATTAAGTTCTAAGCCAGAGGGAGGGCTCAAAGGGCTGAGCACCGGCAGCCTTGGTCAGATCAGGTCAGCACTGCCAAGAGGGACTCCAAGCCAGAGCCCGGAGGACCAACCACGCCCACACCCCATCACTGGGGTCTGACCCTGACAACAATGGGGGTGTGGGGCAGAAAGACAAGAGAGGGTCCAGTGAGAGGGGCAAGAGAGAAAGCCCTCCCACTGCAGGCCCCGCTCCTGCCACCACCACAGGGGCCTGTACATACGATGAAGGTAGGTGGACAGCCAAGGCACACATTTAGGCAGCCAGAGACCAAGTAACGGAGGAGCACGACACCCAGACTTCAAAACTGTCCAGGACGGCAGCTGACCCCCTTTGGCCGCTCCCTCCCTGTCCTCCCCACAGACACAGTGGCAGCTGCTCCATGAGCCTGCCCTTATGGACCTAAGAATAAGGCCACAGCCCCACCTACTGGCGAAAAAGGAAAGCTCTGAAGTTTGGGACTTGATGGGCTACACCAGCAGAATTCTGTGGAGCATGAGGTGCTAAGGGTCAGACTCAGGAGCCCACACATGCAATCCACAACCTGACTGCTGAAGCCATATAAAGCAACTCCTGTTCCTACACATATGAAAAGCAATCTTTCATCAGCATTCCAATTTACTTTGGGTATTCTTGGTAAAAATGGAAAAGCCAGGCTAGAGAGAATCCAGGGGGTAGGGCACTTGCCTTGCATGCAGTCAACCCAGGTTCAATAGCTGGCACCACATGTGGCCCTGAGACCCGCTCTCAGGAGTGATCCCTGAGCACCACTGGGTGTGGCCCAAAACAAGACAAAGGAAAGGGAGAAAAGAAGGGAGAGGAAAAATCCTCAAAATCAGGAAGAGTTACAAGGTAGCTCCAAATAGTCAAAATAATACTGAAAATGAAAAATAAAATGGAAGAACTCAGTTCCCCAATTTCAAAATTTAACACAAAGTTACACAAACAAAAACAGTCTGCCGAAGACTGTGAAAAGGTGAAGGGCCAGGCCTTGCACGCACTGACCCCAACTCAATGGCTAATATAGGACATAGGGTATATCCCTGGAGACTCCCAAGCGCCACCAAAGTGACCCTGCATCGCAGCACCTCAGCAGCACCTAGGGCCAAACAGATAAGCACAACAGTATAGAACTGGGAGTCCAGAAATAAATCCAGAGAACGGTACCAGAATAATTCAATGGGAAATGAATGTACCAAGTAATGGTCTGAGAGAAAACCGGCTGCCAGCAGGTAAAAGAAGATCTGTGAGGGGCTAGAGAGGCAGCAACGTGGGCAGGGAACTTGCCTTGCAAGTGGCCTATTGGTTTCCATCTCTGGCAGCCCATGGAGTTCCCCAATCACAGCCAGAAGTGATCCCAGAGCATAGAGCCGAGAGCAAATTCTGAGCACCAGCACCACCAGGTGTGGCCCCCAAACAACAATAAAATGCACAAGAGGAAGTAACTGTTTCCAAAGACATACGAATGGCCGACAAGTGATATGAAAGGTACTCAATACACTAATCATCAGGGAGATGCAAATCAAAACCACCATCGCTATTTCTACTAGAATGGCTTTCAACAAAGACAAGGTTAGTGAGGATGCAGTGAAAGGCTACCCTTGCGTCCTGAGAGAGAAGAGAATGTAAGTCGGTACACAGAAAGCAAATTCACGATGCAAATCAGCATGAAGACTGCGCAAGGAAGTAACAGAAGTGCCGCATGATCTAGCAGTTTAATGTGAGTATATAGCCCAAGGAAAGGGTAAAATATATGTCTACATGATGGACATGCAGACATATTTTCATGAGAAAAAAGTAAATGCTATGAAGTGCAATATGGATAGACCTTGAGGGTATTATGTTAAATGAAATAGCCAGAGAAAAGATTAACACTGCATGATATCACCTATAAACAAAATACTGAAAAAGCAAAAAAACAAAACAAAAAAAAAACCCAAAAATACTCATGGCTGGAGCGATAGTAGGGTGCTTGCCTTGCATGCGGCTGACTCAGGTTCAGTCCCCAGCACCTCATATGGTCCCCCAAGCCCACCAGGAGTGCAAAGGCAGGAATAAGCTCTGTGTACAGGAGGGTGTGGCCCATAAGAAAAAAATATTCACTTATAAGTAAATTATACATGCTATAAAAATGTAGTTCAGCAGTTGGAGCATTAGTACAGCAGACAGGGCATTTATCTTGCATGTGGCCAACCCCGGCTTAATCCCTGGCACGCAGGATGGTCCCCTGAGCTCTGCCAGGACGGATTCTGAGCACTGAGCCAGGTGTTAAGCCCTAAGCACTGCTGGATCTCACACCCTGTCCCTCCCTCCAAAATATGTAGTTCCACGGCACCTTAAAAGAATGAGATGAAAAGAATGAGATGAGTGGGTTTTGCCAACCCACCGTAAAGTTATTCTTTACTTCGCAACGCCTTTGGGGAAAGAACATCCATAAAACAAGAACGATGGAAGAATAACAGCAACATCAGCTAAGCCCCTTTAATTTCTTTATGCTGTCTTCATATGCAATTCGGTAAGAAAAAAGTCACATAAGTGAAAGTTTAATTATGATACTCAAAAGCAAATATTTAAAAGGTCAAGCTTAAACTTTAGTACTAAAGTAGATAGTATAAAAAGCATAAGCATATATAATCTGAAAATGACATTTCATGAAAGGCAATTTCTTACCTCACTGTCTAAGAAATCGCAAAGGAGCTTCAGCACATTCTTGGCTGTTAGACTCTCTTCTTCGGTTTCTTCTGATTCTTTTACTT
This sequence comes from Sorex fumeus, assembly GCF_029834395.1. Lineage (NCBI taxonomy): Eukaryota > Metazoa > Chordata > Mammalia > Eulipotyphla > Soricidae > Sorex > Sorex fumeus. The sequence continues at coordinate 1,908,983 of NW_026606134.1, read as the reverse complement.
CGTCACTGTTCACTTCTTCACCTTCACTTTGAAGGGTATTGACTTTTTTAGTTTTAAACGGTTCAATTCCATATGTCATCAATTGGTCAAAGACTGCCTTTAAAGCACTTATTTTCACTGCCACATCGTCAATTTGCAAAACCTAAAACCAACAAACAAAACTTTCAATTGTTTGTTACATGAAATTGTTAATTTTTTAGGGGACAAAGCAATAGTACAGCAGTTAGGGCATTTGCCGTGCACATCTGACCAGGGTTCGATCCCTGGCATCCCATATGATCCCCCAAGCACCACTAGGAGTGATTTCTGAACACAGAGCCAAGAGTAAACCCTATGTACTGGCAAGTATGGCCCAAAAACAAAAAAACAAACAAAAAAAAAATCACTATTTTTTTGTCTATTGTCAACAACTGTCAAGTCTACATAAAACACTTTCCAGAAATATAATTAAAGCACCCATTTTAAAGTTATTACTTTTACTTAATTGTAGCATAACATTTAAAGAAAAATTTCCCGAGTTAAAAAAAAAAAGCCTGAGCTTTAAGTGTACAGCCCATTAAGTGTCCTGCACATGGCCAACCCCAGTTCTGTTTATGATCCCCTGAGGACCCTGAACAACAGGCTGGCCCCAAAGTAAAAATGTCCCCAGAACTATAGGAAACTAAACTGTATTATTTATTCCTTTAAAAAAAATTGTCCTGTTCAATCATAAACTTTTCTTTTACTCCAGTTCCATATTGTTTTGATCACTGAATGCCACAGCACATTTTAAAGTCAGAAAATCCAATACCTCCCACCCCATATTTTCCCTCAGAATACCTTTAGAAATTTGGGGGGATTATGATTCCATATAAATTTGATTCGTTTATGTAAGTCCTTGAGGAATTTCATCAAAATTTTGATGCGAATTACGTTGTTTCTATACAATGCTACTATACAAAGTCTGGCAAGCTCCCTGTGGCATATTTGATATGCCAAATACAGTAACAATAATGGGTCTCAGTCCCCTGATCCTAAAAGAGCTTCCAATGAGGCACCACTGGGAAGGATGAGTAAAGAGAGGCTGCTAAAATCTCAGGGCTAGGACGAATGGAGACATTACTGGCGCCCGCTTGAGCGAATCGATGAATAACGGTTGATGATGGTTGTGATAGTGATAAAATGCTTTAGGGTAGTGTGGTCACTTTGATTTATTAATTCCTCCAATTTGTACACATAGAATATTATTTCCTGGTATTTTCTCCCATTGCTTTCAAACGTGACATATGATTTTCTTTCTTTTTTTTTTTAAGCTTCTGGGCCACACCCCGCAATGCTCAGGGGTCACTCCTGGATCTGTGCTCAGGAGTCATTCCTGGTGGTGTTTGGGGGATCAGGATGCTGGGGAACAAACCCAGGTTGGCTGTGTACAAGGCAAACACTCTCCCCACTGTGCTATAATCCCAACCCTGTGACATATAACTTTTAATGACAACGTTTCTCAAAGTCTTTATTAAGTTGACTCCTAGGTTATTTGAGGTTCTAAAACATTTTTTTATATGGGATTGTCTTTTCTAATTCTTTCTCTTCTAGGTCACCATTTAGAAATGCAATTTTTATGCACTGATTGACATGATTGGTTTGTTTCTACTTCTTAGGGTCTCCTATGAACATCAAGTCACCTGCAAATAAGTGACAGTTGAACTTATTTTCCTATTTCGATGCCTTTGATTTCTTTTCCTTGTTTAGATCCTGTGGTGAGAACTTTCCCTCAGATTTGAGGGAAGAATATAAATATTCCCAGACAAGAATCATCTAACACATTTGTCCAATCCAAATCAGCTCTGCAAGAAATACGTAATGGTCTCATAGAAAGCTTTTTTGAATAGTAGTGAAGAAAGTGAACATCTTTGCTGCATGTCTGACCTCAGAGTACTGTGAGGAAAGTTCCTTCTAGCCCTGTTTGCTGACCCATGGTTATCAATGAGCAGAGCCAGGAGGAAGCTACTGAAACAGCTAGGTGTGGCCCCTCAAAATGAAAATAGTAAAGTAACTTAAATAACTGACATTTCATCTTTTGTCTATTTAAGTTAAAAACAAAGTAAAATAAAATAATAAAATTAAAAAATAAAATAAAGTAAAACCTACCTGTAATAGTAATACAAAGTGTTTACTTGCAAAATCCTGGTTCTGTAGTCCACAGCATCCCAAACATAAAACAGCCAAATTTCTTACGACAGGATGAATATTTGTTATCCCAGGAAGAATCTAAAATGAATTAGAAGTTAAAATAATTTTGAGCAGGACAATTAATATATTTAAAAATAAGGTCAAGTGAACATGTCTATGTGACTTGCAAATCTACTTCATTTCCATATTTTCTAGTTACTCAAAAAGCCAATTTTCAATTTGGGGGAAAAAAAAAAGCCTGAAGACCAGGCTGCTGAGTGAGACAGTAGAACAGAGGCAGAGCATGACCCATGGTCTAATCACAAGACACTTGACTGCCTAGTGAAACGGACCGAAGGCTTCCAGTGCTCACAGACGCAAGCTAGCACCCTTCACACGCCCTGCACACCCTCAGTGCACAGCCTTCCCAGCCTGCTCCTAACGCACGCTCCCCCTCACTGTTCACTGCTCTATTCCAACACCTTGCCTCAATGCTCAAAGCACAGGCAACCCACATAGATCACCGACAATTTTCTAGCAGTGGCCACCAAGAAGGCCGTGGGCTCCACCTTCCTCGGGGACGCATGGGCCAGAAGCCGGTGCTGGCAGTGTCCTTCGCCAGAGCGGGCCTCCCCAGCCCTACCACCAAGTACGCTGCCATGATCAACCAGTCACACCCTACAACTACCCCATGCCTGAAGTGTCCAGCCACCCCCGGAACCCTCAAGGCCAAAGCCTGGAGTGGCTGAAGAATCTGTGAGCATCTCACCTCTGTAAACTGGAAAGAGATCTGTGCCAGGGACCCCAGTGAAAATGTGCAAAAGCCCCAGAAAAAAAAAGTGAAATTTTTCTAGTAACTAAATTAGTGAAACCGTTTCAATAGATTTCATTTTACCCAATAACCAAAATATCATTGCATCATGCAGTCAGTCTTTTCTAATTGGAGACAACTAGCATTCCGTTGTTTGTACTGACTTGTCAACCCCCAGGTGGGAGTTAAGCACACCTCAGCCTGGACTCGTCTTGTTTCAATCATGCCTGGGGGTGTTCCGGGGACCCCACCCTGTGGACAGAGCTTAGGACCCTGCACATGCCAAGCATGTGTGTTAACTCTCACATGAGCTTCCAGCCTCAGGGTTGGTCTGTAGCTGTCACGTATGGCTGGTAGCTGCCACACTGGAGACGACAGGGTTCAACCACTGTCCCCTCCCTTTTTCACATACCTAATGTTTACCCCGATATCAGATCCCTGATATCAGATATCCGATATCAGGTCTCCTTTGACATAGCAAACCCTGCTACTACAGGTTCACAGATGACCATAGAGCTCTTCTTCATAGAACCAATGGCATTTGCTTTCATTTTCTTGACATCCTCACTTCGCCAGACCTAAAGGTGACCTATGGACTTATATATTTTTACGATCTATTCCTGGCACTTAGCATCCCATATTTGTTCACCAAATTATTTGTTCAATATTTTTACTCAAGCATAATTTCATAAAAATATTCTAATACTTGTATCCAAATACTCATTTGAATTCCTCAATAACCTCAATCTTTAGATAAAAACTACCTTTTATAGTTAAAATCACTGGCAATCTTTGTCTATATATATATATACATGCATACACACACACATATATACTTCAAATTTAACACAATTGTATAATTACATCATAATTTACCATTCTCTTACAACAGGATCAAATATAAAGTATATAAATAGATTATCTATTAAAAATCTCTTTCCAACTTACCATAAAACTGAATTTTAGTGGTTTAGAAAATAGTTTAGTCGGCGGTTCCAGATTGTCAACAAAATAGGTCTCTTTTGCTATATGTAGAAACTTTTGATGATTCAAGGACTAGACTAGTTTTTTCTCCCTGATTTTTGGACCACACCTAGAAGTGCTCAGGACTTATTCCTAGGACTATATTGAAGGATCATTCCTGATAGTGCTCAGGTTCATATCTAGTGCTGGGCACCAAGCCATGGTTGGTGCATTCAAGACAAACACCTTAATCCCTGTAATATCTCTCAGGCCCCAAGAACTAGGTTTTAGATTACATTAACCAGTTGATTTTCACTAATTCCAAGAAAAAACAATTTTGGAAGAAAACTGAAAGAGCTTGGATACATTCACAACTTGCTTTGGAGGACTGGGACCATTAAAATACCCAAAAGACACAATAATATGGTAGCCACCAACTACATGTAATCACTGAACATTTGAAATGAAAATAGTCCAGATTGATCTATCTTATACTATAGTACTTCCCATAAAAGATGGAATCTAAGACCAATGAGTAATGAATTACTGGTTAAAAATTTGGGGCATATTGGGTTAAACAGATTAAAATGAATTACAATGGAACCACTTTCTGCACCAAGTAAGCTCATTCAACAGCCATGATGCAGAGACTCATAAATAAATCTCAAAAGAGATCAACAAGATGCAGAATTTCTTCTTGGACCCTGCACAAGGCTGAGTCATCCAGGCACCCAGGACGGGGGGCTGTGAGCCCAGTGTATGCCCAGAGCCCTGGCACCTGAAAACTTCCCACACTTCATAATCGCCACAATGCTCCTGGCCCGGCTCCACCGCTCAGACAAGCCTGATGCAGAAATTCATCTGTTGAAAAACTCGGATATACAGGCTTGTGACTGAAATCTCTGGACTCTCAAGGAGTCAGGAATGGACTACCTCCCCACATCTCCCTGTACTTCTGGAAGCCCTGGCAGTCATGCACATGCCCCAAAGCCGCCACCCAGTTAAAATTTTAGTTCCAGCTGTATCACCCCCTTAAAACTTTTGGATATCGGGGTTGGAGCAATAGCACAGCGGGGAGAGCCTTGCATGTGGCCGACCTGGGTTCAATCCCCAGCATCCCATATGGTCCCCTGAGCGCCGCCAGGAGTAATTCCTGAGTGCATGAGCCAGGAGTAGGCCCTGTGCATTGCCGGGTGTGACCCAAAAGGAAAAAACACTTTTGGATATCCTGGAGCAACATCTCAAACTCTACAACACTGATAAACCAGGAGTAGCACACTAGATTGGATGGGATGTAATGTAGAAGGCAACAAATCTCAATTAAAAAACATAAACACAGAAGGCTTAACCTGAAGCAACATTTTAGTAATCTCTAATATAAGGGCTTAAAGGTTCCATAGTGAGATACAACAATCTTCACTAACTTTCTTCTGAGGAAACATTTTTGATCATTCTTTAAACAAATTATTTGTAACAAGTAGTATAAATTATTGAAGCCTGCTATGAGGGCTGGGCGTAAGTGGTGATTGGGAAAATTGGAGATAATGGTGGTGGGAAGGTGCAGTGGTAGTGGGACTGCTGTTGGCATATTGAATGTCTATAACAAATCATCATGAGCGACTTTGTAAATCATAGTGTTGACATAAAGTGAAGGGGATAACAAAATTGAATTTTTAAAAAACAAGAATACAGGAAATGCAAAACAAAACAACAATGAGATATAACTTTACACCAGAGACTAGCACTTATCAAAAAAGAATAGAAGCAGTGTTTACATGGATGCAGGAAAAAAGGGACCCACATACACAGCTAGTGGGAACTTCAACTGACACAGCCTTTATGGAAGACATTCCTCAAAGAACTAGGAATTGAGTTTCCATAGGACCCAGCAATTGCACTCCTGGAAATATATCCCATGGGCCCAAAAAAAACAATGTAGAAAAGACATCTGCACTCCTATGTTTATTGCAACACTATTCACAATAGCCAAAATCTGGAAGCAAACCATGTGCCCAAGAACTGATGACTGGATAAAGAAGCAATGGTGCATATACAACGGAATACTACACAGCCATTAAGCAAGATGAAATCTTGAAATTTGCTATTAAATGGATGGATCTATAAAGTATCATGCTGAGTAAAATGAGTCAAAGGGAGAAAGACAGACACAGAATATCTTGCTCAACTGCAAGATATAAAGAAACATAATACAAGGCGTAATTAATGCCCAAAGATAATAAAAATGAAGGACAGGAAAATGGGTCCTTGTAGGAAGTTTGGCACTGTGTGGGGTGGGGGGATATGAGAGAGCTAACTGGCCACTCTAGAGAAGGACTGGATTCTGAAATGAGGTAAAGTGAAATGCAGGATACACTTTCAGTAACAGTATTGTAAACCACAGTGCTAAAAGGAAAAAAGGAAAATAAAAGTGCTTGCCAGAGAGGTAGGCTGAGGACAGGAAGGAAACTGAAACACTAGTGGAGGGAAGTGGGCACTAGTGAAGAATTGGTACTCAAACATTGTAGCCTTGGACATCAATCTTAAAAATTTTCTGAGTCAAAAATTTGTAAGTCTACAACTGTACCTCATGGTGTTTCACTAATAAAAATTATAAAAAAAAGGAAAATAAAATTTAAAAAATTTGTGAGTAAATCACAGTGATTCAATCAATTATTAAATAAAATAAAATAAAATTATATTAATTCCGTTTAAATTTTTTAACATAGCTACCACAATATCAAAATTACATATGGCTTGTGGATGAGACAATACTGCTCTAGAGTTCTGCAATATTTATGCCCCTGTGGTCAGTACAATTGTGTCTGCATGTGAAGGGTTACTGGACATTCCTTAACACGTTGATTTGGCCTGTATTTTTTTTTTAAGCCCATATTCAAGGTTGAGCCACTGGTGGTACCTGCACTAGTGTTATTATATTAAACAAAGCAGATGTGCGTTAGTATTTTCTCTTAATATTCTCATAATAAAAATGTTTTCAGGCAGGCTAGAAGTGACAAAAGGATAGTGGTGGAGGATTTTGAGCACTTAGGTGATGGTAAAGGGGCAAGTTTTCAATAACAATCCCATAAACACTATTGTAATTGTATTACCTAAACATTCATCTTAAAAATAATCCATCTTTTCCCAGCTTATTATCTTAAAATTTTCTAAAGGAATCATAGTATCATATCCAACAAGTCTTTTACCTTTTAAGTACATTATCTTAATTTAGTCCGCACAATACTATGTAGTCATTATATGTGTATTACATACACATATTTTTTAGCCATTTATTTAGCAAATGTAAAAATTATTTTCTTTTTATGCTTTTGAATCCTACAGAACAGAACATAGTCAAAGGAGTAAGGAGTGAGCAAAAATAAATGCTCCAAAGTCACCAGCATACCAAAGATTCAATGAGGCCATTCATGGTTGCACCAATGCCTGTTGAAGCAGACATCTTCTTTAAGAGTTCATAGCACAAAATAAGGCACTTCTGTAGTGTTTCAGCATCATTCTAAAATCAAACACAAAATATTCAGTATTACACACCTACGTACACTGCAGCAGTTTACTATACCCAAGACATGGAAATAATCCATGGAAGTCCAACGACAGATGAGTAGATAGAGTTGTAGTATATAAAAATGATAGAATACTACTCAACTATAAGATGATGTCTATTTGCTACAAGGAGTAAGAAATTGGAGGTCTCATACTAAAACACATATTTTAGAAGCAGAAAATCAAGAATCAGATGACCTTACTCATAGATAGCATATATATTTATAAATGTGTTCTATTCATCCATATATATTAAATGCATAACATTTTAACATATTTATTATACATAATTATAAACGTTGGACATGGGAGTCTCCCAGTGGACGGTTCCACAACAAAATTCATCATATTCAATCGACGGTTTTGCCTGACCAATGTCGCTGTTGTCCCAAAATTCCAAACGAGATCGGACCACCATCTCCTTTGTGCAAAACTGTACTTCACGGAGCAGGGAGAAAGGGTTGCAAAGTTTAGGAGAGAACTCCTAGAACCACCACCAACTGGGAGCTTGTTGGCACTATTGCGGCAAAATGGGAAGATTCCATTGCTGACAACATTGACGAAGAATATGATCGACTGGTTCAGCACCTCCATGATTGTGCAAGGAATGCCGAGAAATAGCCACAAAAAGATGCCTGATTCAAAAACTCTTGAGCTCATTCTCCAACGTGGCTTGGCGCGAGTCTCAGGCAACCGCAAAGCGAATTCCGAGCTCACAAAACAGTGCAGAGAATCAATCAAGGAAGACCTCAGAGAAAGAAGAGCAGCAGTGCTGGCTGATGTGGCAGAAGCCGGGAAAAGCATTCACAACACCCGCCTGTCCTTCGCCAACTACAAGACCAAGATGACTGCCAACCGACGTCCTGATGGATCTATCACAACTTCCAGAAGGGCAATGGGGAAGATTACGCGTGACTTCTACTCAGATCTCTTCGATAGCCACTTCCACCTGTCCACATACCAAATTGCACAGGATGGATATGTCGTTCCCAACGTTCTACCTTTTGAAATCCGACATGCCATTTCGTTGATAAAGAAGCAAACAGCAACCGGCCCAGACAAGGTCAGACACGAACACCTGAAGAACCTGCCGTCAATACTCATCAATACACTGGCTCGGCTCTTCACACGCTACCTGTCTGAATGCAAGGTTCCATCAAAATGGAAAACCAGGAGGACTGTACTACTGTTCAAGAAGGGAGACATCCATGACATTGGCAACTATCACCTGATCTGCCTGTAGTCTGTCATCTACAAGCTATTTCCTTGAGTCATCCTGAATAGGACTGGCAGAACACTAGATGAAGGACAACCATGTGAGCAAGCCGGGTTCCGCAAAGGATTCAGCACCATCGACCATATCCACACGATAACCAAGCTCATTGAGGTTTCTCGGGAGTTCAAGATGCTGCTCTGTCTAATGTTCATTGATTTAAAGAAGGCCTTTGATTCTGTTGAGACTGAAGCGGTCATCAAAGTCCTAGCCAACAGGGCGTTCAAACTCAATACATTGGAGGGGAGCGGGTTGAGTTTCCCTTCCCGCCCCGACCAGGGCTCTGGCAGCCGAAGACCTCCAGAACCAGCCACCACCATGCTGAGACCACTCTCCACATGCATGAAGGTACCAGCAGAGGAACAAAGGCATGCGGGTCCTGGGGCTGAGATCGCCAAGCCTGCTCGGATTGGGGCTGAGCATCCTCCACCCAGATCCTCCAAATTCCAATAAGCAGGGGTCACACCTACCAACTGGCCCCCTGGCGCCATGTAATCCCATCAATGGCCAAGACTCAGAGACTATAAAACCTAGCTCCCAGAAGCATGCAGCCGCATTTGCGGCCGTGCAACATCCTATTATCTCATTCCTACTTTGGACAACCTGGCAGGCTACCGAATGTAACCTGCCCACATGGCAGAGTCTGGCAAACTCCCCGTGGCGTACCCAATATGCCAAATACCAGTAACAATGATGGGTCTCATTCTCCTAACCCTGAAGGAGCCTTGAATGTGGCACTTTTTAAAAAATCTCAGGGCTCGGATGAAGGAGACGTTACTGGGGCCTGCTCGAGGCAATCGACGAACAACAGGATAGTTGTGATCGTGATCGAAATTTATCTGCCATCTACCTAGTAGCCAAATATAAAGATCTAGGGCACCACTTCTCCTTGTTGCTAGTTTGCAAACACTTCCCATGCCCACAGGCACCTTCATCTTGCTCAGGGCTGTCATCACATTAGGCCTGTATTACTTTAACAGTCTTCTAACAACTAAACCTGACTGAGCGTTCATCTACTTCCCGCCTAATAGTCATCGTTCTATGACAAGAACCTGATCCTCCAACTTAAAACCCTTTAGTAGTTCACCATGATTTCTGGGTACAGAACACATTTTAAATGCTAATACAAGGCCTCAGAGAACCTCATACTTAACGTACCTCCTACCTCCCCAGTCTAACTCTAACATGAACCTGATTCCTTTTTTAATTTTGGGGCCACACCCAGCTGTACTCCAAGCTTACTCCTCGCTCTTCACTCAGGGATCACTCCTGACAGGGCTCTAAGGACCATCTGGGGGTGGCCAGGGATCAAATCCAGGTACCAAGGACAAGACAAGCACATTATCTGCTGAGCTCTCTCCAGGCCATAAACCTGATGTTTAAAAACCCAGTCACTCTCAAACTTCTAGACCTTCACATATGTAGCTGCATCATTAATTCATGGAATTGAAGTCTTTAATGCATAAATGTAAAGATAGTTGAATGTGAAACCTGCCCCCTTCAATGACAGAGGCAGGTTTCAAATATAAATATGTCTGACTTCGGTTACGTTGTTTATCCTCAAAAAACAAAGGCAACAGGAGCAAGAGATATTATAGCAGGTAGGGCACATGCCTTGCATGCAGTCAACCTGGGTTCGATCCCCAGCACCACATATGGTCCCGAGTCTGGCAGAAGTGATCCCTGAGTGAAAAGCCAGAAGTAAGCCCTCAACTCTGCTGGGGGGATGGGGGGGGGGGCGCCAACAAAAAAACAAGGTTAACAGCACCACCCTCATAGGGTCACAGTAAAAAATAAATAACGATTGTGAAGTACTTGAAGCAATGACTACCATAAAAAAAAAGACACTGACATCAAAATTGGAACCACTAGAAGTTAAGCCTCCTGCCTCCCTCCCCACGCTAAGTTGCAAATTGAAACATTTCTCTTGTCTGGGGAAGATTAAAATCCTCCTAAAGCTAGAGGTAGCTTTATTATGCCCCTTATATTTTCCTGACTATAGCACTCATTATGCTAACACTGTACTACAATATATTCATACCCCTAAAATACAAAATATGAATATATAGATGGTCAAACAAGTTAAAGAGAAACTAATCATAACATACCACCAGTATTCATATTTCCCCAGTTTCCCAATTTCAGAACCACTGTCACTTTTCAGTTTGTATTTTCACTTTGTTGTTACTGTGTTTGGCATATCGAATACTCTCGGTAGCTTGCCGGGCTCTCCAAGAGGGGCGGAGGAATCGAACTCGGGTCGGCCATGTTGGCTGCGTGCAAGGCAAACGCCCTACTCTCTATGCTATTGCTCCAGCCCACTTTAAATCAAGAGTCTACAGCAGATACAAAAGAAATAAACTACTAGAAATAAGCTACAATGCATAGATTTTGTCAAAAAAAGAAAAGAAAATTCAGCTATCCTCGATGAGATGTGAGGGACGAGGAGTAGGAATGTAAATAGCTAAATGTCAAGGACATACCAACAAAATGCTCCTACATTCCCTCAACGTTCAAATTTAGCATTTACCATACCTAAAGTACAATAAGGTTTACTGTAAACAGCAAGTTCGTAAGAGAGCTCTTAAATTAAAGATTAGACCAATTAACAACACTTTCATTAAAATAAGACGTTCACCAAATTTAAGTTAAAGATGAATGCTGAAGCAAAGCTTAAATTTGCTAAATTGTATTTCAAATAACAAAGCTAGTTCATGTTTTCCAAAATCAAAAGTAACTTTTAAAAGACACAAGCGTGATGATATGGTTACCACAGAAACTATTGTCCTAATAGTGGAAAGATGAAGAGTTTTCACAAATAAGAAAAAAAGGATGCATTTTCTTTTTTGAAATCATTAAACAGCAAAAAACCAAAACTAAACACACCACACACACAAACAAACACACACACACACACACACACACACACACACACACACACACACACCCTAAGGAAACCCTGGAAGGCAAGGAAGAAAGACTTCAATTCCAGGAATGTGCCCCCAAAAAAGAAAAAAAGAAAAAAAAAACACACACACAACACACCACAGGCGCACACACACACCAGCCCCCCGAAAGATACCCTGGAAGGCAAGGAAGAAAGACTTCAATTCCAGGAATGTGCCTAACAAGAAAGCGAATCTAGTTCTAATTACAGTAATTCAAGTCAACACATTAACCATAATTAAGTAAGAAGGTAAGATGTAGCCCAGTGATAGATCATAAGTGTCTCTTAATTATGCCCTAGGTTCCATGCCTGGCAACCAAAAAATGTGAAACTTTCAAAGTCTAAAACAAAAGGAAAAGAATGAGTAAATAATTTCATTTCCTATTAATTCATGATACTATTGATAACTCTATCCAAAGGGAACGTATCTGGCAGCTTTCTGAGTTAAGAAAACAAGGTTTAAGTGAGAAAATAACAGCTAAAACATTATGAAAAAATTATATAGACCTTCTCTATGTGAACTTCCTTAATTTCAGGTTGCTCTGTCTCTTTCAATAGATTTATTCTGGCATCTTCTAAAGCTTTTATTTCTTCTTTTAATTCTGATGCTCGAATAAAATCCTGTAAGGTGATACACCTTTCCAAAGCTTCTTTGGCCTCAATAAGTTTAACTTTTAGTCCAGCCATCTACGGAAAATTACAAAATGATTATGTAAATATCAAGCCAAAAAAATGTTAGTATCAGTAGCTAACTAATGAGCATGACTTAACAGTTCAACAACCAGTAAATATGTAGTCATACAAATATAGGCATATCAGACCACAACACCCAAAAGGAGAGAGAGAACACAGGGGATTGCCCTGCCACAGAGGCAGGGGGGGATGGGGGGATGGGGGTGGGGGGGGACATTATCCATGGTGGTGGAAAATGGGCACTGGTGGAGGGATGGGTATCTGATCATTGTATAATCAAACCCAAGCACAAAAAATTGTAAATCTACAACTGTACCTCATGGTGTTTCACTAATAAAAAAAAAAATATATAGGCATATCTCCTTTTACTGTGCTTTATTAAAACTCACAGCACTTTTTTTTTTTATAAATTAGAAAGATTTTTGGCAGAAAAGACTGTGACCATGGCTCTCCTCCCTCTAGGGAAATCTGCATTTTCTCTTAAATGCATTACTCTCTCTTCAGGAAAGAAGGAAGGGAGGGAGGGAGAGAGGAAGGAAGGGAGGGAGGGAAGGGCAGAGGAAGGGAGGGAGGGAGGGAGGGAGGGAGGGAGGGAGGGAGGGAGGGAAGCAAAGAAAGAGATGATGACCAGCTATAGGTTCCAAGATGACATCTTTCAGCAATATTCTTTTAATTAAGATATATACATTGCTTCTTTAGACATAACTATGACACATTAAACTGCAGTTTACTGCAGAGAGAACTTTTATATGCACTGGGAAACTATAAAATTTGTGTGATTTATTTTATTCCATCTTCACTGAAGTGCCTAGAAATGAACCTGCAATTTCACCAAAGCATGACTGTGCAAATAAAACTAGTATTCCTAAAACAAAAACTGGCAAATCTTTCAGACTGACATAAGTAGGTAGCAATAAGTAGACACATATAATTAATATCTAGTTACTGATTTTACTTCACAAGAGTTTTGAAAATGTTACTCAAGAGGTAGCAACAGATTTCTACAACATCATACACGAGAATTTAATTCAAGATATTTACCTTGAGTTCATTCATTCTTGTGTCACATACATCAGTCACATCCACAGTAACAATAGGAGCTCGAATCTCAGAGATAATTTCTGTAATCTGGTAAGTGAAGTTATTCAGATCATTGAAGAGACACTTCAGAGTACAAGAAAATATATGTTCTTTATCAGAAAATGACATCAAATTACTACACAGAATTCCAAGGTTTCCAAAATGTCTTGAAAAAAAAATCTACCAGGAAAAATAACACTTTTTTTTTTTTTTGCGCTAGACAGTATCAGAATAAAATGGCCAGAAAACATATCTAACTAATATAATTGCGGGAAGGTAACAGGAAAACAGAAAAAAAGATAACTGACGTCTCTTAGAATGTCTTAAAAACAGAGAAGTTGAATGTAGGGATTGGGTACCACTAAACTAGCAGCATCAATTCCCTCTCATGATTGCCACAAAAAATAAGCGCAGAAAAGAAAATAACAATTTTATTCTTCCTTTGGGAACAGAATGAATAAATGATGAGAGAGTAAACACAGATTAGAGGCTGGAGGGAAAGCACAGCGGTAGGGCTCAAGTCGGGCCCACAGTTAACTCAGGCATAAGCCCCGGCATCACATTTGGTTCCCTGAGACCAGCCAGGAGCGATCCCTGACCACAGAGCTAGATGTAAGTTCTATGTACGCCAGGTGTGGCCCAAAACACAAAACAGAAATAGACTCCTTCAGGACCGCTGGAACACTGGAGTTGGGCATATCGGAAAAGGTTGCACCCTAGTAAAGATTTTAAAAATCTGGGAAGAGATTGATATATAAAGAGTAGTTGAACAAAGCAATGTCTGAATTAACTTGTAACTCTGAGAATTTATGAAAAGTAATGACACAAAACCTGCCTTTTTTGGCTACTATTGAGAACAAGATTTAAAATAATATTAATAACAGCATTTATTTTAGCAATTGCCAAGCATTTTATAAACATTTACTTCACTGAATTATGAATGACATAGCACAGCGGGTAGGGCGTTCGCCTTACAAGCGGCCAACATGGCCGACCCGAGTTCGATTCCTCCGCCCCTCTCGGAGAGCCCGGCAAGCTACCGAGAGTATTCGATATGCCAGACACAGTAACAACAAAGTCTCCAATGGAGACGTTACTGGGCCCGCTCGAGCAAATCGACAATCAACGGGAGGGCCTTATTTACTGTTCTTATTCTGCCATCGAAGAAAAATAATGACATACCCAAAGTAAAATCCATAAAATGTCTGCGGAGATGTAAGCCTAAGTATGTTTGAAACTAGAGCCAGTTCCTAACCCCAAATGCCCACCTATCACCTTTTCCCAAACCCACTCCATTTCAATGTGATTTAGCACAGTAAGTGTGCTAAGAGAGAGTTGAAAGGTACAACAAAGATTTGATAATCACAAAACTAAAACAAAGGGCAACTAAAAAACAGGTCCCCCAAAGAAAGTCTCACGGTAATGAAAACCTCCTATTTATCAACGATAAGGAAAATTACTTACAATTTGTGTTCTCTTACTATCATCTGTAACGATGCAGAGCAACCTCTCAACAAGAAAAGAAATCAGGGATATTGGGGTTGTGGGTAGAGTAAGAATCTCCTGTAAAATAGTCAGCAATCGTTTTCTGTATTCAAAAAGAATGATTTCAATTTAAATTTAGTGAGTTTAAAAAGAAACGTTATCTGATCATTTTACCTCTTCTGAAGACTAATCATATATTATGTAATATAGATATAAACTATAAAAACAAATGCAAAAGGCATATTGTACACATGTAGGAAAAATAATTACAGCACTTTAGAAAACTGACCAACAATATATAACTTTTAATCATATTATAGCAAGATTACTTCAATACAGAAAATTCTACAAGTAAATTAAAAAAGTTAATATTTAGACGGGTTGGAGCGATAGCACAGCAGGTAGGGCGTCTGCCTTGCACGCAGCCAACATGGCCAACCCGAGTTTGATTCCTCCACCCCTCTCGGAGAGCCCCACAAGCTACGGAGAGTATCTCGCCCACACAGCAAAGCCTGGCAAGCTACCCGTGACATATTCGATATGCCAAACACAGTAACAAGTCTCACAATGTTACTGGGCCCGCTCAAGCAAATTGATGAACAACCGAAGGACAGTGACAGTGACAGTGAATATTTAGACATACCTTCCTCCTTCCTCATTGGTATCTAAAGACTTGATAATTAGAATCAGTTGTTGACCTATGAATTCTTTTGTCATCAAATTTCCAATATAGGAAAAATCACTTCTCTGTTCATCAGTAACCACCGGAATACTCTGAACATAACTGAAACAAGCAGAATTTTTTAAATGTGAAATCTGTCCAAGTAATATCATAGTGTTTCCCTATTAAATCAGACAACAATCTTTTTAATTTGTAGTAGCCCAAATGTATGGATGTTTATCACTGTTATACTAATTTGGTACACAGAACAAATCCCTTACAACTATAATGAAGTTCACTTATTGGATTGAATCAAAAGAATTTGAAAAAATGTCTTTTCATTAAATATTCAAATTTCCTAAGGGAAAAATTTTAAATGTACATATTAATGCCCCTCCAATTAGTGATTAATTTCCAAGTCACTGGTATTTTCAATTACCAAAGTTGTAAGCCCCTTATCCAAAACCCATTTATTCAAAGAGCTAGTCTTCCCCACTATTCTTTTGTTTCAAATAAATTGAATAAGAATTACATAAGTAACCCATGAATACAAAAACCTTTTTTAAAAAATCAGAATATAAACAGGTTCACAAATTTGTATTATTCTTGCTTAGGGACCCTATTAGTTTTTGTGCTGTTTTTACTTTAGATGCATACAGTAACATAAGCACTGCAACTTTTTATTTTTGTGGACCGGTGGGTTTGTTATGGGACCACCCCAGCTCAGGGCTTAGTCCTGGTGGGGAATGGGGGGCCATTTGGAATGCCAGGAATTGAACCTGATGGGCTGCATGAAAGACAAATGCCCTACCTGCTGTACTATCACTCTAGCCCCTCAACTACTCTTTTATTCTATTATTCCCCAAATTAAGGTTTTCTACAACCTCACACCAGCTAATCTTCAATAACTTATATACGCTCATTATAATGATCAAAGCCTCTAACAAAGCTTTTCGTCTCTCCATCTCTCCAAAGGGGGCCAGAGCAATAGCACAGGGGAGGGCATTTGCCTTGCACGGGGCCAACCGGGATTAGACCCTTGGCATCCCATCCCTGGGTCCCTGAGCACCACCAGGAGTAATTCCTGAGTGCAGAGCCAGGAGCAACCCCTGAGCATCGCCAACTGTGATCCAGAAAGCCAAAAAGAAAATCAAACAAAATCTCTCCAAAACTTGTTTGTTTCTGTTGGTTTGGGGTCAAGAGAGACCTGCAGTGTTCAGTGGCTCTTCCTGCTCTGTGTTCAGGAGTGATCACTGATGGTGCTCAGGGGACTACAGGCAGTGCAGGGGGTTCAAAGCCAGGAAGAAGATGGAAGGCGAGTGTCTTAACCCCTGCACGATATATCGCTGGCCCTTTTCCAATAATTTATAATAAGGTATTCTACAAATTGTGTTGGTGTTCCTTTTTTTTACTCAAATCTGAAAAGTTTCTTTTATCGTCTATTTCTCTCTTCATGTGAACACCTCAGTGGACAAGGAATTGTTTCATATCAGATTTCTGGTCACTAATTCTTTCTCCCACAAAATGTCTGAAAATGTAGTTCAGAAATCATCGGGAAATATTTTTTTCCATTTAATTTTGTTTCTGGGCCTGAACAAACTAATTCTGTTGACTGATGCAGCTTCAAAGAGGAAATCAGGGGCTGGGGAGACAAAGTACACAACCTCTGTCCGTGAGAAACACGTGCGACCCCCAGCACAAACCAACACTAGCAAAGTACCACTGGGTGGAAACTGATAAGAAACAAAATATCATAAAAAAGGGAAGAAATCACCTTGTCTCTTGCATTATTTCAGTAACTATGATTTATTTTTTAGTTTTTCTCTTTATAAGTGGAAAAATGCTGATTTAAGTCATTTACTATTTGTTACTTCCATAATTATTTAGGGCCATGAGGCTAGCAGAGTTCAACACCAGGCACTGCCTGTTCCCCCAAGCACCACCAGGGAAGCCTGCCTAGAACCCAGCCTCGGGCCCACACAGCAAGGACCCAACCCAAGCACTGAACTGCCCGGGAGAGAAAGATCATGAGCTTCTAGATGCAACCAAGAATTTACCAATCCAGGAAACAGTAGTTGAGGAGATGCATTCTTTGTAAAATAACCTGACATTTTCTCATATTTTAATTTTTATCTTTTTTGGGGGGACAGGTGGAGGAGAATGTTTGGATCATACCAGGGAGTGCTTGGGGTTTACTCTTAGCTCTGTGCTCCTAGGGACCATGCCGCATGTGGTGCCAGGGATCAAACCTAAGTCTGCTGTGTATAAGGCAAATGCCCTACCCACTGCAGTAGGTTACTTTTTATAAAAATGCACTATTTTTGTATTAATGGAGCGATAGCACAGTGGTAGGGCGTTTGCCTTGCGCGCAGCCGGCCCGGCCGAGCCGGGTTCAATTCCTCCGCCCCTCTCGGAGAGCCCAGCAAGCTACCGAGAGTATCTCGCCCGCACAGCAGAGCCTGGCAAGCTCCCCGTGACGTATTCGATATGCCAGACACAGTAACAAAAAAGTCTCCAATGGAGGCGTTACTGGGCCCGCTCGAGCAAATCAATGAATAACCAGAGGACCGTGACCATGACCTATTATTAAATAGTTCATCAAGCTCAATTGTCTAAATAGCATTAAAATCAATAATCAAATAAGGATGAAATGTTATTTAAACAGTAGAGGGGCCAGGACGTCCAGTGGTTAGCGCACAGTCCTAGCATACCTCCGATCAGGTGAGCCCAGCTCTGGCACATGGTTCTCCCAGCATCACCAGATGCATGTCTAGAGGTCCCTGTACCACCTAGATAGGCTGTGTAATCTCTTGCACTGAACCACCACTTTAAAAAAGCAATTACTAGTTAGATAAACATGTTTTTCATAGTTTTACTATAAACCTAAATTATAACTTTCACACTGATTGCCACTTAAGATATTTAATCCTACATTCAATATTTTGTGTGAAAAATTCACATGCACTCATAGCATTACATCCTAACATGTGAGTCTATTATGAAGCAAATGATCTTCTTATTTTTCAAAGAAAATTAAACCCATAATCCACATTACATGGAATTTTTTAAAGGTATCAAATGCGTAACATTAAAGATTTAAACACTGATATCTATTAAACTACATATAACCTTTGTCCTAACAATCCCCACTTTTGCAAATCCCATAAAATCTCAAGAGTACAAGGAATTTAACAAATAATTAGCAGTGAAGATGGGAAATAAATGTTCATCCAGAGGTATAAATCAAACAGTATAGGATAGCATGGAATGCCATGCTGTTAATACTGTTCCAGAATTATATACACTAACATAATTATCTCAAATTTCAGTAACTGAAGAGTCACATTTTCCTTTTGATTGTTTTTGTTTGGTGGACTCAGCTAGTGATGCTTTCTACATTCAAGAATCACTCCTGGTGGGCTCAGGGGACCACATGAGGTGCCATGGATCAAACCTGGGTCAGTCACATGCAAGGCAAGCATCCTACCTGCTATACTATCTCTATGGCCCCAGAAGAAGTTGCATTTTCTAACTAGTAGATGTGTGTATACTGTAGAGAAAGAGGTTTAAATGTCTACACCCCAAACAATTTACTTGAATTCTGGAACCAATGGATTGAGGAACAAGGACATCAAAAAGAAAGTCTCATACACTCCTCAGTATATACTTAAACATTTCAAATGACAACTATGTTCATGTTTACTTGTCTAATTTAACTTTAAGTAGAAATTAGTTATATAAACATTCTAATTAAAATAAATATTAAAAAACTAACTCTTTAAAGCAAAAACCTAGAGAGTAACAATTTTTAAAAATACTGAAATTAGAGCTAGAGTGATAGTATAGCAGATAGGGGATGGCCGACCCTGATTCGATCACCAGCACCTTGCCATATGGTCCGCCAATCCTCACCAGGAGTGATCCCTGAGTGCAGACCTGGGAGTAAGGCTAGGTAGCTCTGGGTGTGGCCCCAGATAAAAATAAACAAAACCCTAAAATTAGCCACAGAAGTCCACCAAGTCCATTGGAAAAGAGTCCATGTGTATGATTTCCTGTCTGCGGCCAGTTGCTATACAACTAAGTTTTGAACATTTGAAAACTTAGTTAACATACTTAATTCAAAAATTAAAAGTCATCCTTCTTGTCCGACATCGTAGCGCGGTTGTGGTACCGGCTGCTGCCCTCCGAGCTTCACAATGCCTCCCAAAGACGACAAGAAAAAGAAAGATGCCGGCAAGTCGGCCAAGAAAGACAAAGACCCCGTGAACAAATGTGGGGGCAAGGCGAAAAAGAAGAAGTGGTCCAAAGGCAAAGTTCGGGACAAGCTCAATAACCTCGTCTTGTTTGACAAAGCCATCTGCGACAAGCTCCACAAGGAAGTCCCCAACTGTAAGCTCATCGCCCCTGCTGTTGGGTCTGAGAGGCTGAAGATTCGAGGGTCCTTGGCCAGAGCTGCCTTAAAATAAAAAACTTTATTAAGTCAAAAAAAAATCAAAAGTCAAATTTTAGTACTTATAAAAGTCAATGAAATTTTATTAGAAACCAGTCACACTTCAGTTATTATATATGGACTCTGCTTTTGTTCAGCCACAGCAGATTAGCCACTCTGACACAGTATGGCCCCAAAACGAAAACATTTACTGTGGGACAGAAGAGCCTCAGATGGCACTCAGGAGCCTGTGTGAGCTCGCTGGTGACCTGGCCAGACGCTGCAATGCCAGGGAGTCCCAGACCACCCCGGCACTGCCGAAGGCCTCCAGAGTGGCATTCGGTGATGCAGGGAGGCAATGATGCACATGGTATTGGGGATCAAACCAGGATCAGTCATGACCGAGGCACCGAGCCGGAAGCCCGGGCTATCTCTCCTGGCCTACAGAGAGTTTGAATTCCATTTCAAACGTCACATTACCAGTGTCAACTTTCTGGAGAAATCGCCATCACCTCCACCTACCTAACAGCTTCAAGGAATTGTCCTTAAACATGCTCTGGCATTTGATCTCTCAGAATACTAACCAGCACAGGGCAGTCCTCAGAAAAACTAAAAACGGATGTGCATTTATCCTACCTGTCCCCCCAAATGTTTTTTTCCTTAACCTCAGTTAGGTCTAACGGAGAAGGTGAGCGCTGAAGGGCGGACACGCAGCAAGGCGAGCGTAGTCCAGAGCAAAGAAAGTTTTACCTCAGCAAATACTCCGCATAGACAACAGGCTCCGGCAAGATCTGCTCTAAAAACTCTTCGCCTTCATCATCTTTTGATTTCAAATATTCACATAGGACACGCCAATACAAAGCAATTTCAGGAGTTAATGCTTCCAGTGAAATCAATTTCCTTCATTTTTATGTGAGAGAAAAAGAGAAAGTACGAACTTAGCATACACAGGAATTCCAACTGAGCAAATTTCAACTGAAAAATCATTAACTTGGGGCCAGAGTGATAGTACAGCAGGTAGGGCGTTTGCCTTGCTTGCGTCAACGTAGGTTCGATCCTCGGCATCCCAAATGGTCCCCAGAGTAGCACCAGGAGTAATTCCTGAGTGCAGAGCCAGGAGTAACCCCTGAGCATTGCAGGGTGTGACCCCCCCCACACCAAAAATCATTAACTTATCCACATACAAAAGAAAATATTTAAACTGAGATAGTCAAATGAGGGATCCATGTTAAATGAGATGTATTTTCACAAATCTAATGCAAAAATCAAAGTAAACAAATGAAACAGAACAACTGCAGGTACAGGAGTTGATGAAAATTTGTGAATTCTTATACAAAGCAGAGAAAGTGAAAAGATAGCCACTAAAGAAAAACAAAGGTGGGGCGGACAAAAGGAGAAGTGAAGTAACAAAGGCTCTACTAATTATAATTGCAGCAATTCAACGGTATTCTATTACAAACAAATACCTTTTTTAAAATTAATTTTTATTAAAAACACTGTGATTTAGTGAAAAAAGTTATTCATTATGCAGTTGTTTCAAGCAGTGTTCCCACACCACCAGTGTGACCTTCCCTCTACCAGCATCCCCAGTTACTCTCCCAATCCCAACCTGGCCCCCTAGGCACCCTCCACTGTTTGGGGACTGAGCCCCCTCCAGAAAATAATCTGTTGAAAAAAAAATCAGGTATTCGGATTTTATGACTGAAATCTCTAGGTATTTCTCGGAGTCGGGATGGGCTACTTGACCCCCAACTTCCCAGTACCTCTGAAAGCCCTGACAGTTACGCCCACACCAAAGTCACCACCTAGTTACAAATTTAACTCCATCGGTATATCACCCTTCAAAATTCTGGACT
Source organism: Sorex fumeus (assembly GCF_029834395.1). Lineage (NCBI taxonomy): Eukaryota > Metazoa > Chordata > Mammalia > Eulipotyphla > Soricidae > Sorex > Sorex fumeus. The sequence goes on along the minus strand of NW_026606134.1, from coordinate 1,887,073 downwards.
TCCTGGGCATGCAACTGCATCTGCTGCTGTGCCACATCTAAATCTCTACAATACTAATAAACCAATAGTAGCACAGCAGATAAGATGGAATGTAACGTACAAAGTACCCGTCTCAGTTAACAAAACATAAACAGAAAAACACAAAAGGCTTAACCTGTAAGAACATCTTAAAAATCTCTAATACAAGGATTTAATGTCTCCATGGTGAGATAGAAGACAACTTACACTAATTTTCTTCTAAGTAAATATTTTTTGATCATTCTGTTAGCAAAAAATATTGATAACAAGCAGTATAAAATTATTAGGTATAAATTACTGAGGGCCTGCTATGGGAGCAGGATTAAGGTGCCATTGGGAAAAACGGAATCAGTGGTGGAGGGAAGGTGTGATGGTGGTGGGATTGGTGTTGGAATACTGAAAGCCTGTTACAAATCATCATGAACAACTTCATAAACCACAACGTTTATATAAAGTGTGCAGGAAAAATTTACATACTTTTACCGATTCCATCCCTTTCGGAGAGCACGGCAAGCTACGGAGAGTATCTCGCCCGCACGGCAGAGCCTGGCAAGCTACCCATGACATATTCAATATGCCAAACACAGTAACAAGTCTCACGAAGGAGACGTTACTGGGCCAGCTTGAGCAAATCGATGAACAACAGGAGGACCGTGACCGATTCCATGTAAATTCCAAAATTCTCTATCAATATAGAATTGCTTTAAAAGTTTTATTAATGATAGGTGAGACATGATTACCATAATGAAATTCAAGTATAAAATTTAATGTAATATACTTTAGATTCCAGAGTTGAAAACATATGTAAATGAGAATCCGCATCTTATTATATCAAGTAGTTTTAGTTTTATTTACATAGGTCCAAAAACATATTGAACATATCACAAATTAGCTCTTACTGATATATTTTCTGATCACTCTATTTGCCCTTTCTTAAAGTTTTGTTGGAATAAGCAATATAAAGTAAATTTGTTATAAATGCTTTTCACATACCTCCCATCATTACTTTTACAGATCTCTACAAGTTCATTAAGAGGCGTCACTGAAAATAATGCATGGAGAGCTGAAATTGCCACTTCGGAAGAATTTTCTACATCCAACCGATGAAGCAACTCCAACATATTTCCTTCAGTGAAATTTAGCCATCCTCGAAGAAGATGCTTTTGAGTTGCTTGCTTCACGGTATCTGTAAGTCATTTGAAACATGAGGCTCCCTCTAGCTTCCATTTCCTATAATTTATCTGTTTTTCACTAACATAACAAGGTTAACATAAAGTTTTGTATTTTCCATATAAATATGGTAAGAGATTAAAGGGCAGAAGCAGAAAAACATTATCATGACTTTGCAAATGTCAATGTAATCCTCAAATTACAAATAAAATGTAAATGGTAAGAACTAAATACCCATCCAGGACTTCAAAAATATTTTTGCATCTCCTCTCCCTTAGGTTTAATGGGCTTTAGGTACTAGTCCAGACTATATAACACTTAATATTGCACTTGTTTCCTGAGTTTGTCTATAACACACGATTCCTATTTGCAAACAGTGAATTTTATCAGTGAACAAATTTATTTTTAGTTCTTAAAGTCATCCTGAGTACTCATCTGACAATGTTTTTATTTTTTTTTGGGGGGGGGTCACACTTGGCGATACCCAGGGGTTACTCCTGGCTCTGCACTCAGGAATTACCCCTGGTGGTGCTCAGTGAACCATATGAGATGCTGGGAATCAAACCCAGGTTGACCACGTGCAAGGCAAATGCCCTACCCGCTGTGCTATTGCTCCAGTCCCCTGACAATGTTTTTAAACTCAAGTTTTCATGCTAGCAAAATGGATTCTTCTTAGCCTTCTCATGAGAATTGAAAATGTGGAATGTACCTCTTCATCATTCAAGTAAGTACATTCTTTAATTTTATCACAGAAATTATTCTTTTAATGGGGCTATGGTGCTGCCAGCAAGTCAATCTGTACCTGAGAGGCAAGTGCATCAGCAGCCTGATGGCACCATCAGACTTCCAGATACCCCAAAATTGCTGCTGTGCCTTTGGCCAGACCCCAAAAACTTAGGGCAAAGTTTACCAAGAAAGTAAACGGCCAAAAGTTAGGTATGTGGGAGACACACCTACAAACCACCTCCAGCTCAACTATATAACTGGAGGCAATGCCTCTCTGCTTCCTGATTGAACTGCTTAATGGCTGTGATCCCAGAGACTCAGAGACAAATCTCGGAACCCAGCAGCTTTTGGCAGAGATGTGTCTGGTCCCCGCAATGGGTTACTGGTGCTGGACCACCCCAGGGGGGAAAGGGGTTGTCCCTCCACCTGGTCCCCCTTGGTGGCTTGGTGGCTGCCATCCTCCAGAGCCCACTGGACAGTCAGGTTTGGACCCACAGTGACGAGACACACAGGACTTTACGAATGGGGCTGAAGAAGGCCCTTTCCTCCCCACGCCAACGAGATCCTGAGTCGCCGCCCACGAACGGCCTCTCTGGCTGCTGATCAAGCTACTTAACGGCCATCATCCCAGAGACTCAGAAACAAATCTTGGAACCCAGCAGCTTTTGGCAGAAATGCGTCCGGTCCTGAAGTAGGTTACTGTCACCAGGCCACACCAAGGGGTAAAGGGCGCCGTCCCTCCATCTGCTCCCTCTTGGCGGCTTAGTGGCCACCATCCTCCTGAGGTCATTGGACAGTCAGAATTGGGCCCACAGTGACGAGACACGCGGGGCCTCATGGGATGGGGGTGGAGCTGGCCCATCCCTCTCCACCCCAACGAGATCCCAAGTCGCTGCCCACGAACGGCCTCTCTGGCTCCTGACCAAGCTGCTTAATGGCCATGATCCAAGAGAGTCAGGAACAAATCTCGGAACCCAGCAGGTTTTGGCAAAAATCCCTCCAGATTTAATTGTTAAAATTTCGGAATTCCAAAATCAGGTGGCCACTACTGCAGCCACACGACATCATATGTTATTCATAACCCGCAATAGAAAACAAATTGTCTATGGTTGCCTTTTCGGCAGATCTGAGTGTTGGGGTAAAATCCCAAATAATGGTGGGTCTGGTGTTGAAATATTCAATGTAATCAAAGTAAATAAAGATAAAGATAAAGGCCCTCCCGTTGATCGTCGATTTGCTCGAGCGGGCCCAGTAACGTCTCCATCGGAGACTTTGTTGTTACTGTGTCTGGCATATCGAATACTCTCGGTAGCTTGCCGGGCTCTCCAAGAGGGGCGGAGGAATCGAACTCGGGTCGGCCATGTTGGCCGCGTGTAAGGCGAGCGCCCTACCCGCTGTGCTATCGCTCCAGCCCAGTGACAGTAATCAAAGTAGAGCGAGAATAATGTGGAAATCATCTGTCCCACAGGTAGGGGGAGGTTGTGGGATGGGGGGTATACTGGGGGTTTTGGTGGTGGGCACTGGTGAAGGGACGGGTGTTTCATTGTATGTCCAAGACTTAAACCCGAAAGTTTTGTAACTGTTCTCATGGTGATTCAATAAATTAAATTATAAAAAAAGGGAAAAAAAAGGAAAAAAATATTCTTTTATAAAAACAGACCCTAGAAAAATTATATTAGTTTGAGCATTCCTAACTGCTATTTCTGATGACTAGAACATACCCACATCAATATATACTCAGAGAGAACACATAATATCTTATTTAATGGAGGAAAGAGGGCCAAAAAGAAATTCTACTGTACTTTAGACATAAATTAGAACTATAACCGTAAGCTATAGAACCAACCATAAAAGAGGAAAAGTCAAAAAAATCTTCTGCATAGGCCAAGTTCATTGTACAGCTCCAAGCATCACAGGGCTGGAGACCTAAGCAAGTACTGCTGCTAGCCCCTTATTAAAAAAATTAAAAAATGCATCCTTTACCTGATCTGTCATTCAGACCTTGCTGAAGAAGCATTACTCTCTGAGCAATGGACAGAGCTCTTATATGAACCTTTTCAGCTAGAATCTTAAAAAGAAAAAATAAAGACGGTAATCAAACTTAACATAGTCTATACAGTTCATACTCATAGTATCTCCTTCACTGAAGATCATTACCCAGAAGCCCCTCAAATAGCTCCGCACACTTAATGCAGTAAGACTTTACTTACACTTCCTATATTCTCTCCACAAGATCCAATTCAAGAAAATATTAGTGCCAGGTATTCTTAAAAGGTTTTGGGGTTTTGATTTTTTTTATTAAAGCGTTTGGGTCACACCTGGTGATGCTCAGGAATCACTCCTGGCAGGACTCAGGGGAGCCATAATGGATACTGGGGATTGAACCTGGACTGGCCCATTGTACTATCATTCTGGCACCTTTAAAGTATTTGCCAGGTATGGCCCTAAAACAACAAAAATCTATAATTAAATAAGTTAATAAAAGTATTTTCAGAGCAGCCAGAGTGATAGTACAGTGGATAAGGCACTTGCCTTGCACACAATCGGCCTGAGTTCAATCCCAGCATCACATATGGTCCCTGATCCTAGCATGAGTGACCCAAAAATTTAAAAAAAAAAAAAATCAACTTTTTGTAAGTATTTTAAGGTGGGCTGAAGCAATAGCACAGTGGGTAGGATGTTTGCCTTGCACATGGCCAACCCAGGTTCGATTCCTCTGTCCCTCTCAGAGAGCCTGGCAAGCTACTGAGAGTATCCCAACCGCATGGCAAAGCCTAGCAAGCTATCCATGACGTATTCAATATGCCAAAAACAGTAACAAGTCTCACAATGGAGACGTTACTGGTGCCCGCCTGAGCAAATCAATGAGCAACGGGAGACACTGCTACAGTGCTTTAAGGAGGGGGGCTGGAGCGATAGCACAGCAAGTAGGGCATTTGCCTTGCACATGGCTGACCCAGGTTCAATCTCTGGCATCCCATATGGTCCCCTGAGCACCACCAGGAGTAATTCCTGAGTGCAGAGCCAGGAGAAACCCCTGTGCATTGCCAGGTGTGACCCAAAAAGAAAAAAAAAAGGTATTTTAAGGAGGGCCTGGAAAGATAGTACAACATGCCTTGACTTGCATCCCATAGAGTCCCCCAGCACCACCAGGAGTTAATTCCTAGTGCAGATTCAGGAGTGACCCTGAGTACAGTTGGGTGCTCCCCCTCCATCTCCACCAAAAAGTAAAAAGCTTTTTAAAGAATATGGCTTCTGTTGCATTGTTTCCTTTTTATTTCAGTCCTGGGAATCAAGTCCAGGGCTTCAAAGGCAACTGAGCCATACACTTAGTCCGAAATATGAGTTATCTTTTAAAAATTTACCTAAAAGATTTATTTATTTACCTGGTAAGCCAGCTTTCTCACAGCCTCTTTCACATCCTTGGTGCGTTCGACAATTTTTTGCAACGTCTTTGCTGATGGTGCAATACATGATAATACTGCCCGCCTAACTTCTGGATTAAAATCATTTTCGATCAAAGCTGCATATGCTAAAAATAAAGTAATACATCAATACACTAAAGAAACACTTCTTAGGGACTAAAGTGGTAATACAGCAGGTAGGGTGCTTGCCTTACTAACGGCTGATTCCTATATGGTCCCCAAGCCATGAGCACAGCTGGTATGGCCCAAAATTTAAAAAAATAAATATATATATATGTACATATAGTAAGCCACATGAGAGCACACATTTTGATACTCTAAAATACTTTTATGTTTTCCTTCCCACCCCAACGAGACCCCAAGTCGCTGCCCAAAAAGGGCCTCTCTGGCTGCTGATCAAGCTGCTTAAAGGCCATGATCCCAGGGACTCAAACAAATCTTGGAACCCAGCAGCTTTTGGCAGAAATGCGTATGGTCCCCGCAGTAGGTTACCAGCACTGGGCCACCCCAGGGGGAAAGGGGTGCTGTCCCTCCACCTGCTCCCCCTTGGTGGCTCGGTGGCCGCCATCCTCCTGAGGTCATTGGACAGTCAGAATTGGGTCCACAGTGACAAGACACAAGGGGCCTCACGGGATGGGGGTGGAGCTGGCCCTTTTCTCCCCACTCCTATGAGATTCTGAGTCGCCGCCCACAAATGGCCTCTCTGGCTCCTGACCAAGCTGCTTAATGGCCATGATCCAAGAGAGTCAGGAACAAAGCTCGGAACTCAGCAGGTTTTGGCAGAATCCCTCCAGATTTAATTGTTAAAATTTTGGAATTCCAAAATCACGCAACCACTACTGCGGCCACACGACATCATGTTATTCATAATCAGCAATAGAAAATAAACTGTATACGGTTACCTTTTTGGCAGATCTGAGTGTTGGGGTAAAATCCCAAATAATAATGGTGTGTCTGGTGTTGAAATATTCAATGTAATCGAAGTAGAGAGAGAGTAATGTGGAAATCATCTGTTCCACAGGTAGGGGGAGGTTGTGTGATGGGGGTATACTGGGGTTTTTGGTGGTGGAAAACGGGCACTGGTGAAGGGACAGGTATTTCATTGTATGTCCAAGACTTAAACCTGAAAGCTTTGTAACTGTTCTCATGGTGATTCAATAAATAAATTCATAAAAAAAGAAAAAAATAAAACCTTTTAAACTGATGCCACTATGTTTTTAGTCTAATACAATAAAGCATTTTTTCCGTCAACATCCCTCCAAAAGGACCAAGGGACACAGCTCAATGGACTGGCAGATGCACTGGATGCAAATGACCTTTGCTAATGCCGTTGCATGGTCTCCTGAACATTGTACAAGGGGTCAGCACACTGCTAGGGGCACCAGGTATACCCAAAAAGCAAACAAAAAGTCAAGAGATTAACCCCTAATTCAGGATAATTATAAATTTGAGGGTTATATGGGATATAAGACGGCTTCAAATGGGAGCCAGAGACAGTGCAATGGGTAGGGCACTTGCTAGTAGGCAGCCGACCAAGGTGTAATTTCCAACACCCCAAGTAGCTCCCCAAGTCCGCCAAGAGTGATGCCTTAGCACAGAGCCAGGAGTAAGCACTGAACTCAGTTGGGTGTGGCCTAAAAATGAAAAAAGAAAAAAAAGTACAACCCTCTAAGCCTTCAAAAGTATTGACAATGTATTGTTTTTTAAATTGAATGAATATCTTTAAAATTACATGAAAAATTTCAAATGCATGTGGTTTCTAACCAAATATTAGTCTAATGACAATTTAACAAAATAACCAAAACTGAAAAAGATTTAGGAAGCTACACATACCATTAGCCACTGGGCAGTCATCGTCTTTGGGATCCTGAAGACGTGAAAGAGCCAGAACTGCCTGTATTCTCACATTTGGAATTTTGTCCTTCAGCCTAATAAGCATTGCTTCATTAATTTTATCAAACAAGTCATCATCAATCTGGGCATTTTCTGGCATACTTCCCAAGAGCTTGTTTATGAGCTGGCACGTTCTAAATCTAACTGCATTGCTGTTTGCTTCATGTGACTGATAAGGAAACAAAATAAGAATTTATTCAGCAGATACCATTAATAACTAATCACAGATAATATTTATTCTGTTTAAGATTCAAGAGATTGAGTACTGTGGGTAGGGTGGTCTAGATCTCTAATATACCACATATGGTGCCCAGAGCCTCACCAGGAGTGATCCCTGACACAGAACCAGAATTAAGCCCTGAACATTGCCAGGGATAGACCAAATCACCAGCCACCCTCCCCCCAAAATAAAGGATTCAAGAGATTCTAACAGTAACTCACGACTTAACTATGCTACCTTGGACCATATACAAACTAAACATACATCACAGTCTACAACTACACATTACTAAATTATAGGTGCAGGGACTGGAGCAATAGCACAGCAGGTAAGATGCTTGCCTTGCACAAGGCCAACCCAGGTTCAATACCCAGCTTCCGGTGTGGCCCCCGTGCCAGTAGTGATTCCTGAGTACAGAGCCTGAGAATCACAGGGTATAGCCCCCAAAAAACAAAACATAATTATTTGTAGACACATATTCCTCTTTGCAGGAATTCTAAACAGAGATCCATTTAAAATAAATGTATCTGGGAGGGATGCTGGGTCCATTGGTAGTGGAAAATGAGCATTGGAGGAGGGATGGGTACTCGACCATTGTATGACTGAAATGCAGCACAAAAGATTGTAATTCTGTAACTGTACCTCACGGTGATTCATTAATAAAGAAATTTAGTAAAAAAATAAATAAAACTATGAGAAATGTTTTACATAGGTGACTTAAAATAGTACTGTCCTCCTGTTATTCATCGATTTGCTCGAGCAGGCCCAGTAACGTCTCCTTCGTGAGACTTGTTACTGTGTTTGGCATGTCAAATATGCCACAGGGTGCTTGCCAGGCTCTGCCGTGGGGATGAGATACTCTCAGTAGCTTGCTGGGCTTTCCGAGAGCAGCAGAGGAATCGAACTGGCTCGGCTGGGCCAGTTGTGCGCCAGGCAAACACCCTACCACTGTGCTATCACTCACATATTTTAAAAGATGCGTTTTAAAAGACTGGCTTTTAAAATATTTAACATGCAATGCTTTATTACTTGTAAATAAACACATTTAAGATTAATAATAATAATAATTTAACCAGAAATGTCTGTGGTAGCAACTCCTTTAAAAGGCAGACTGATGCACTAATTTTCTCAACGATATTTTCCCCTAAAATACACAAACTCCAAGGGCCCTTGGTGCACAGTGAAATTTCCTACAACAGAACAAAGTTCTTGTTTCCATAATACCTTCAAGAGAAAGCTAAACAAATAATTTAAAATGTCTCCATCTTCCTCTTCCTCGTCTTCCACACCAGCCTGGTGAAACGAAGTAGCGAACTTGGCTGCAAAATCCATCACCCTCTCCACAGCTGGTTCCCGCCTATAGACCACCATGGCATACTTCAGGTAATGAACGAACTCCTCGTGAAACACTGCCTTGTTCTCCACCTGAAACGCCAACAAAAACAAAAACCCTTCACGAACACACGGTCCGAGATGTGCGTCCAGATTTCCCCACACCTGACGGCCGTTGGCAAGTCATCACCCCAAACGGGCTGCAGCAAACTCGTTTTCGCGCAAAGCACCCAGCAGCGAAGGGCACGAGAAATCGCACTTCCACGACAGTCAGTCTGGGGAGTGGAAGAGGGGCTCCGGTCACTGCCAAGACCCCTGGGACCAGCGTGGCTAAAAACAAGCTTCTTTCTGACAAACCCAGACTATTGTGGGGTCCCAACCAACTCACCGCAGGAGACCAAAACAAAGAATAACACTGAACTTGGAGGCGGCTTGGCTGCCGCCAGGTGTCCTGCTGGGCGAGAGGCACCGCCTCACAGCAGACGCCCGGGTCCCTCATTAAGGATCAACCTCATCCTGATGCCCCAAGCACTGTCGTAAGCACCTGCAAAATCCGTTTCCACCACCTGCGCCCCGATCCCGGTGCTCGGCAAATTCGCAAGTGCGGCGAAGGTGGCACTGTCACAGAAGGGGGGGGCGGGGGCGGGGACAGCAGGAGCCCCTGGAGCAGGCAACGAGTCACCCCTTTGGGACCGCAGCCCGTTGTTCCTATCGGCGGGCTTGGATGCAGACAGAAAAACCAGCTGGAAAATAACCTTCTAAAAAAAAAAACGCGAAACTTCTTATTGTCCCTCGTCAGTCTCCCCTTCAGGAGAGCGACCGTGACTCCTTTTGTCTTCTCCTGACCTGACCCCGCAGCTCGCCTGCTCCAGCTCCCGCCTCAGGGCAACGCCTTCCGGAACGGCCAAGTTCATGCATCGACTTCGGGGCAAGCTCTCGCTTCGGGGGTGCCTGGGCGAGCTGCGCTGCAAGCAAGCCTCGAAAGGGTTGTTCGGCTTCGACCTGAGCGCGGGCAGGGCCGTTGCGGCGGGGCCGGGGGGGCCCCTGGCGAAGCCGACGCGCCCGGGCTCCCCGCCGACCGCAGATAACGGTCCGCACCCGCGACCTCCTGGGGCGAGGGGAGGCCGGGCAAGCCCGGGGTGAGGCGGGGGTCCCTGGGGCTCTCCGACCTGGGTCCGGAAGGCTCGAACGGTTCGCAGGGGCGCCGAGGAGGAGCCGGGGGCAGCCCGGGAGGAGCCGCCTGGGGGGCCGGCGCTTACCGTGCCGTAGGTGCGGCTCAGCGTCACCACCAGCTTCGCCTGGTTCTGGTGCGGCTGCTGCGCCAGCCGCAGGGCCTCGGGGATCGTCAGCAGCCGCTTCTCCACCCCCATGGCGCCGGGAGCCCGCGAGGCCGCGACCGTCAGCGCTCGGCGCCCAAGTCTCCGCAGTTCCCCGCCGAGCGCCCCGCAACCCGGAGTGGAGCTGGCTCGGGGCGTGGCTACCGCCACCACCGCCGCGTTCAAAAACTCCCGCGGGAAAAGCAAACACCGCGAGACTGCCGCCACCGCGTCCCGAGGCGAGAGCGGGCCTAGGGAACGCCCACTCTCCCCCCGCTCTTCCCACCCCCCCAACCTCGGCGCATGCGCGCTGCAGCTCCCTCGGTTTTCCGGTCGGAAGGCGCGTTCCCCGCGTGGGGGCGGGCCTTGACGCGACCGGAAGGGGCGGGGTCATCGGAAAAGGCGCGCGAAAAGGCGTGTGGCGCGGCGACGCGGAATGGCCTCCCCGGGCCCCGTGGACGCCCGGGGCGTTGGCGGGGGCCCCACGCGCGCGAGCAGAGGCGCCTCCTGTCCGGTGAGTCCTGTGTGTCCGCCCAGGGGAAGAATGCCCTGTTCCAGGGGGCCCGCCTGGCGGCGCGTCGATCCGGACGGGCCAGAGTGCCCAGTTCTGGGCGTTTCTCGCGCGCGTTGTCTGCGCGTCTGGCGACGGGGGGGCTGGTGGGGGGTCCCTCCTGTCGGAGACGTGGGGGGGCCCTGCGGAGAGCGGCGGCTCCGTCTCCGCCATCTCCGCCTGCTGCTGCCACCGAGCCCCACTGCTCGAAAGAGAAGCGAGAGCGGAGAAGAAACGGATGGGCTTGGTTGGTTCCCGCTGGAGTCTGGGGGTGGGGGCACCACGTGATGACGGGTCAGGCCGGCATCAGCCCTGTGAGGCTCTTGGCTGCACTGTTGGGGGCCCCTGCAAAAGTGTTCAGCGTGGAGTTTAAGAAATGAAGCGACCCCGCAATCCCACTCCTGGGAATACATCCCAGAGGCAAAAAAGTATAGTCGAAGGGACATCTGCACTTGTTTGTTCCTTGCAGCACTCTTCACAATAACCAGAGTCTGGAAAAACCCTGAGTGCCCGAGAATAGATGACCGGTTGAAGAAACTTTGGTACATCTACACAATGGAGTACTATGCAGCTGTCAGGAGAGATGAAGTCATAAACTTTGCTTATAAATGGATAGACATGGAGAGTATCATGCTAAGTGAAATGAGTCAGAAAGAGCTGTACAGACATAGAAAGATTGCATTCATGTGGGGAACATAAAGCAACAAAACGGGAGACTAACACCCAGGAATGGCGGAGATTAGTACCAGGAATTTTGCTCCATGACTTGAAGGCCAGCCACACGTGCTCGGTGAAAAGGAAGCTCAGATAGAGAAAAGAGCACCAAATAAAGGGTGTTGGGAGGACCCTCCCAGGGTGGGAGAAGCATGCTGAAAGTAGACTATAGACCAAACAGTATTGCCACCCATTGCCTCTTTTGCAAAACACAACACCCAAAAGGAGAGAGAGAACAAAAGGGAATGCCCTGCCACCGAGTCAGTGTGGGATGAGGGGATGGGTGGTGGGAGGGATACTGGGATCTGTGGTGGTGGGGAAATGGGCACTGGTGGAGGGATGGGTGTTTGATCATTGTATAATCGAACCCAAGCACAAAAATGTGTAAGTCTACAACTGTACCACATGGTGTCTCACTAATAAAAATTATCACTGTATCACTGTCCTCCCATAGTTCATCGATTTGCTCGAGCGGGCCCAGTAACATCTCCATTGTGAGAATTGTTGTTACTGTGTTTGGCATATTGAATACAACACAGGGAGCTTGCCAGACTCTGCCCAGCGGGCAAAAAAAAAGAAAAGAAATGGGGGGGGCGAGAGCACAGCGGGTAGAGCGTTTGCCTTGCACACAGCCGACCCCGGTTTGATCCCCAGCATCCATTTGGTTCCTGTGTGCATGAGCCAGGAGTAACCCCTGTGCATCGCCAGCTGTGGCCCAAAAAGAAAAATAAAGGTGGGGGGGGGCGCCAAGGGTGAAGCTCAAGTGGTGGAGCCCGGGATTCAGTCAGGCACCAGCTTCTGCCGCCTCTCCCAGAGACCCTGGTGAGGAGCTCTCGGCTTGAAGGCTGGGGAGAGCCTGGGGGGCAGGAAGTGGAGTGATGCAGAAGATGCAGAACAGAGGCCAGCGTTGGTTCTCTGTTCTCTCCCCATTCCCAGGTTCTTCAGTGCTTTATTTGTTTATTTTGCTTTTTTGCATTTTTGAGTCATACGCAGCAGTGCTCCGGGGCTACTCCTTGCGATGCTGCTCAGAGGCCATATGGGATGCCTGTTATCAAACCTGTGTTTGGCCACGTGCAAGGCAAACGCCCTCCCCGTTGTATTATCACTCTGGTCCAAATTCTTCAGTATTTTTTAAGAATGAAAATATTGAGTTAATAAAGATGCTCAGACTCCGAGCTGGAAAATAGAAAAGTTTATTGGGAAGGATCAGAGAAAGAAAAGGACCTCCCCATGTGGGAGGAACTTAGTATAGGACTGTTAAAAGACAGTTTTGTGTAGGCCTTTGTAAAGATCCTTTGCATTTCTTATCCTTTGACAAGTATTACAGGGGATCTACCTGGTAGTCTGGCTGAACTGAGTCTTTCTGGCTATTCATTGGCCTCAGGTATTGTCCGTTTTCTTAGTTTTCCTGTGAGCCTGAGCGCTGGGGCAGGATTTCATGATGGACAGTTGTTAAGTCTGTTTATAAGAAAGAAAAGAAAAGCAGGAATTTGCCAGATGGGCCAGACAAAAACCGGACTGCTCACAGCATCTGGTAAGGATAAACTGAGGCGTCGTCTTTCAGGAGCAGGAGATGAAGTTTGGGTTCCCAATCCCTAGCACCACAGACAGCCCCCTGAGCACAGCTGGGTATGACCCCAGAAACGTCTGAAGCAAACAAGTGCGGGGGCACGCAGACTTGGTGGCCAGAACAAGCTTCCCTGTCAGCGTGGCGAGAGCTGGAGAAGACTGAAGTCAGGAGGATGCAGACCATTCCCAGGGTGTAGGGTGGAGTGTGCAGATGAAGGGGCGCCCCATGCCTGTTGGCCACGCAGGTTGAGTAGCCTGTTCCCCCCACTGACGTTTCCCTTTCTCTGTAGCACTCAGCTGTGTTTCTACTGTGTTTCAACTGTGTTTGCCTTTTGGGGTGACACGCCGAGCAATGAGCTTTGTGTGGACAGTGCAAAGCGATTGTTTTTTGAAAGCCATTGTACATATCATTTGTTTTCATGTAATGTCAGCTGGTCAAATGTTAAATTAAGAGATAAAGCTAGCTAATATTTCAAAGTTCTCTTTTGTAAACATTAATTGCTCATCCCTTTGCTTTCAATGCTTGCTACCTTTGTTGCTTAGATGGATTGTGAAGTCTGTTTTATTTCCTTTACTAAGAATTTATTTGTATTTTATTTGGCTGGTTTATCTTATAAATAATTGAGCCAAATAAAATACAGAAAGAAATTGTATATGGCCACCAGAGGTCGCCATAACTATTTTGATTAGCTTAGTTTAGGCTTAATCGTATGTTTAGCTCAGTATTTTTTTTCCAAACTTAATAAACTGGGGGAAATTTTAAGATAATAGATTACAAATATTTTTTATTACAAATAATTTTAAAGTTAAAGTTTCCAATTAAAGGAGAGTTTTTTGGAATGGGAGGGTATAGTTGCACGCCAAATACCAGAACACCAAAAATGTTGATATTGTTCAAAATACGTAAGAAACTTAGACAACATTAGCAAAACTAGCAAATAAGTCAGTTTTTCAAATGACTCATCAAATTTTTCAGTTGATTCAAAGAGTTAAAAACGTTAAAAGATACGTGTTTGCAAAGATGTAGAGGAAAGGAAGTCTTAGGTATTAATGAGACTAAGTTCATAGAACTATATAGTGAAAAGTATGGAGGTTCCACAAAAAATGAAGGTAAACTTAAAGTATGGTCCACCAATCCCATTTTGGGGTAGATATTTAAAGAAAATTAAAACTTTATTTCAAAGATACAGTTGATAGTTGTGCTTCTGTGATTATTGCAAGCATAATTCACGGTAGTCACAATAGAGAAACAACCTAAGCCTGTGTGGGTCAAAGATTAAGGTGTGTGTATGTATCTCATATATGGATATGATTGAGTATTCAGTCTTATGGAAAGAAGGAAATTCTGCAAATGAAGTAAGCCATTCAGAGAAATAGAAATGTTTATTATCTCTGGGACTGGAGCGATAGTACAGCAGGTAGGACATTTGCCTTGCACAAGGAGACCCAGGTTCCATTCCCAGCATCCCATGTGGTCCCCTGACCACTGCCAGGAGTAATTCCTGAGTGCAAAGCCAGGAGTAACCCCTGTGTGTTGCCAGGTGTGACCCAAAAAGCAAAAAGAGAGAGAGAGAGAGAGAGAGAGAGAGAGAAATGTTTGTGATCTTACTTACATGTGGAGTCCAAGAGTCAAGCTCAGTTGCAAAGAGTACAGTAGTTCCCTGTAGATGGTGAACATGGTGATATGTTTGTAAGTTCTGGGGACCTTATATACAACATGGTTGCTACAGTGTAGTGAATAAGTATGTATACTGGAAGTTTGCTATATCTCAGTACACAAGAATGTTAGCTGTTACTCCTAGCATGGTTCTTACTCCCACTGGTGCTTGAATGATTATACCAATGATCAAACCTAGAGTTACCTTTGAACGCTCTGTGATCCTATAAAATATTTCTAGATGATACGGAATTTTATTGCTTCTGGCTAATGTTTCAGTAAAATTTGTTCACAGTACTATGCATTTGACATCCTTTACAAGATACATCAAAGTGTTTTTAAGGATGGTAGTTGTTTATGTAGGTAGCACTGTAGCACTATCCTCCTGTTGTTCATCGATTTGCTCAAGCAGGCACCAGTAATGTCCCCATTGTGAGACTTCTTACTGTTTTTGGCATATCAAATACGCCATAGGGAGCTTGCCAGGCTCTCGAGTAGGACAAAGGAATTGAACCCAGGTTAGAGGAATTGAACCTGGGTCGGCTGCAGGCAAGGCAAATGCTCTACCTGCTGTGCTATCACTCCAGCCCTTGATCCCTAGCACTGCCAAAAAAATAAAAAGAAGTGGAGGTCCCTTTGTCTTGCATGCAGTTGACCTGGGTTCCATCCCAGATTGTTCTTCCAGAAAGTTTATTTTAGATCCTCGTTCCACCAGTAGAGCTGACGCCTACAACTGTTTTCAGTCTCCTAATACTTAGCAATGTCCAACGTTATAATATTTACCAAATTATTAAAACAATGGGATGTCTCTTTAGCTTGTGGTTAATAGCCTATGGATTTTTTTCTTCTGTAATGGATATTTTACTTTGGAACCCTTTATTGAGGTTATTACCCTTTGAGTGTGTGTGTGAGAGAGAGAGAGAGAGAGAGAGAGAGAGAACACTTAGCTTCATTCCAGCGGAATGAAGTTTAATCCAGAAGTCAGTAATTTTTATGTAACCTGAATTTATTGTTCTGTGGGTCTTCAGTCGTGCGTGAGTCTCGGCCGGAGCTGCCACGCAGGTCCGGAAAGCGTCCTGGAGTGTGGCGACGGCTGGGTAGTGGAAGTAGTGTTGATAGTGGAAGTCTGCCAGTGGGGTATTTATCTTGGTAGGGTGGGTCTCGGTGAGTCCGGCCGAGACCCACGCACAACTGAAGCCCCACAGAACAAGATAAGCGGAACTCTCTGAGACCTTGGACTCCAGGCTCGGCGGACCCAGGGACAGAGCTTCTCTGCTTGCTCCCACCCACCACAGGTGACAAAGGGATTCTAATCAGGAGCCCCACCCTACCCTGCCCTGTCTGCTTCCATCAACCACCCAGGGATCGAATTGCGCACAGGAAACCCACCCTACCCAGATAAATACCCCACTGGCAGACTTCCACTATCAACACTACTTCCACTACCCAGCCGTCGCCACACTCCAGGATGCTTTCTGGACCCGCGCGGCAGCTCCGGCCGAGACCCATGCACGACTGAAGACACATCATAAGACACTAAATACCCATCTTCCGGAATTGTCGTACCATATTTGATAGGGTTCAAATATGGTAACACCTACAAGGGTGATTAGAGGTCGCCCCAAAAGCCTCTATCCCTCTCGGAAAGACTGGCAAGCTACCGAGAGTATTCCGCCCGCACAGAAGAGCCTGGCAAGCTATCCGTTGTGTATTCGATATGCCAAAACCAGTAACTACAACTGGTCTCATTCACCTGACCCTGAAGGCTTCACCGACATGGCAGCACTGAGAAGGATGAGAAAGGAGAGGCCGACAAAATCTCAAGGCCAACCTAGGCTGCCACAACGAAGGAAGACAAAAATGATCGTCTGTACTTTCAATGCACGTATGCTAGCATCAGATGCATCCATCGAGGACCTGATGGTACAAGCACGAATGATCAAGTACGACATCATTGGTCTGACCGAGACAAGAAGGCACGAATCTCACCATGCCGTTTTCGACACTGGAGAAGAATTGTTCCTCGGAACATGCGATAAAAGAGGTGTCGGAGGCATCGGTGTCCTTGTCAACACAAACTTGGCCAAGAGCATTGATTCATTCGAATGCCTGACAACCCGAATCGGACGTTTACATTTGAATAGATGTGGCTCACTGCCTGCAGTTTCTATCTTCGTTGTCTACGCACCAACATCTCATGATGAAAGAGAAATCGAGAAGTTCTACATGGAGCTAGAGAAGTTCTATAAAGAAGACCACACCTTCTACAAGATCATTGTGGGTGATTTTAATGCCAAGATAGGACCGAGAAGATCAGCTGAAGAACTTCACATCGGGACCCATGGCCTAGAATGGAACAAACAGGGTGAGAGACTGTCTGAGTTCATCATGTCGACCAAGACCATTCATGGTAACTCACAGTTCCAAAAGGCAGAATCTAAACGATGGACATGGGAGTCTCCCGGTGGACGATTCCACAGTGAAATAGACCACATCATATTCAATCGACGGTTTTGCCTGACTGATGTCGCTGTTGTCCCAAAATTTCGAATGGGATCAGACCACCGTCTCCTTCGTGCAAAATTCTACTTCACAGAGCGGGGAGAAAGGGCTGCAAAGTTCAAAAAGAGAACTCCCAGAACGACCACCAACTGGGAACTCTTTGGCACTATTGCGGCAACATGGGAAGATGCCATTGTTGACAACATTGACGAGGAATACGATCGACTGGTTCAGCACCTCCATGAATGTGCGAGGAACGCCAAGAGAGAGATAGCCACAAAAAAACGCCTGTCTTCGAAAACTCTTGAGCTAATTCGCCAGCGTGGTTTGGCACATGCCTCAGGCAACCGCAAGCTAACGTCCGAGCTCGCAAAGCAGTGCAGAGATGCGATCAAGGAAGACCTCAAAGAGAGAAGAGCAGAAGTACTGGTAGATGCGGCAGAAGCCGGGAAAAGTATTCGTAATGCCCGCCTGTCCTTCGCCAACTACAAGACCAAGATGACTGCCCTCCGACGTCCTGATGGATCCATCACATCCTCCAGAACGGCAATGGAGAAGATTATCCATGACTTCTACTCAAATCTCTTCGATAGCCATGTCCACTTGCCAACATACCAAATTCCACAGGATGGATATGTCGTTCCCAATGTTCTCCCTTCCGAAATCCGACACGCCATTTTGTCAGTAAAGAAACAAACAGCACCCGGCCCAGACAAGGTCAGACCTGAACACCTGAAGAACCTGCCGTCAGTACTCACCAATACACTGGCTCGGCTCTTCACTCGCTACCTGTCTGAATGCAAGGTTCCGTCCCAATGGAAAACCAGCAGGACCATACTACTGTTCAAGAAGGAAGACATCCATGACATTGGCAACTATCGCCCGATCTGCCTATTGTCTGTCATCTACAAGTTGTTCACTCGAGTCATCCTAAATAGGATTGGCAGAACACTAGATGAAGGACAACCATGCGAGCAAGCCGGGTTCCGCAAAGGATTCAGCACCATCGACCATATCCACACGGTAACCAAGCTCATTGATGTTTCTCGGGAGTTCAAGATGCCACTCTGTTTAACGTTCATTGATTTAAAGAAGGCCTTTGATTCTGTTGAGATGGAAGCGGTCATTGAAGCCCTAGCCAATCAGGGCATTCAAGCCCAATACATCAGGATCCTCCATGAGCTGTATTGCGGATTCACTACCAGGATCTCACCATTCTACAAAGAAGTGATCGTTGATGTCAAGAGAGGGGTGCGGCAGGGTGATACCATTTCAACGAAACTCTTCAGTGCCACCCTCGAACATCATGCGACGACTGGAATGGGAAGGAATGGGAGTGAAGATAGATGGTCGGCAACTACACCACCTCCGCTTTGCTGATGACATTGTTTTAATAACACCAAACATCAGCCAAGCTGCACAAATGCTGACCGACTTTGACCGTGAGTGTGGAAAGGTAGGACTACAGCTGAATCTTACGAAGACAATGTTTATGAGAAACAGCCTCGTCCCTGACGCCCCATTTGCTCTCAGCAGAACGACCATCTCCGAATGCAACAGCTATGTGTACCTAGGTCGAGAGGTCAACATAACAAATGACCTGGCACCCGAGCTGCGCAGGAGGATGAGAGCGGCTTGGAACGCCTTCAAGAATGTCGAAGAAATAGCTAAGAAGATGAAGAACCTCCGGCTCTGGGCACATCTCTTTGATTCCACTGTTCTTCCTGCATTAACATATGCCTCAGAGACCTGGACCCTATGCAAACAAGATGAGAACGCTATTCAGGCCTCCCAAAGAAGAATAGAAAGAGCTATGCTTGGAATATCACGTTTCACTCAAATGAGAGAAAGAATCCAGAGTTCTGACATCCGTCGACGATCAAGAATCAGGGACGCTGTCTCATTTGCCAAGGTGTCAAAAATCAGATGGGCTGGTCACGTAATGAGATTTAAAGACGACCGCTGGACTAGAGCTGTTACCAACTGGATTCCACGGGATGTCAAAAGACCGCGTGGCCGCCCACCTACCAGATGGTCAGACTTCTGCGTCAAGATCATGAACGATCGGTTTGAGGCTCTTCATGTTCCCGGAGCGAACAGATGCCATTGGGCTACACTAGCACGCGACAGGGACAAATGGAGACGTTACTGGCGCCCGCTCGAGCAAATCGACGACTAACGGGAAGTTAAGTGATTAAGTGAATTTATTATTTTTTTTTTTACATTTATCTTTGTTTTTTATTTGTTTTGGGGTTTTTTTCAGTCAGACTTGGCAATGCTCAGGGGTCACTTCTGGCTCTGCAATCAGAAACTATTCTTGGTGATGTTTGGAAGACTGTATGGGATGCTAGAGATCAAATCTAGGGTTGGCATCATGCAAGGAAAGCATCCCTCTCACTGAACTATCATTCTGGACACTATTTTTTTTTTTAAGTACACAGAAGCCACAGCTGTTGATACAGTTCTAAAGTTGAAATCGATTAGATAACAAAACTCCAGTAAGCGATAGCACAGCAGGTAGGGTGTTTGCCTTGCATGCAGCCAACATGACTGACCCAAGTTCGATTCCTCCACCCCTCTCGGAGAGCCTGGCAAGCTACCGAAGAGTATCTCGCCCACACGGCAAAGCCTGGCAAGCTACCCGTGAAGTATTCAATATGCCAGATACAGTACCAACAAGTCTCACAATGGAGACATTACTGGGCCCGCTCAAAAAAAATCGATAAACAACGGGACGACAGTGACAGAAGTATATTTTTAAAATTATTTTTATGTGAAAATTGTAATTTCTGACCAGAGGGTTAAGTCCTTGTCTAGATTTATTAAACTTTGTTACTGGTTGAGTTTAATTGGCTTCTATTTTACTTTTCCATCAAATTTGGTGTGCTTCTGTTGTTATTTTTAGTATTGAGGAATTATGAAGTGTCTCACTGGTAGTTCATAGACTTCAGGATCTATAGAACTGGACCAGTAAATAGAGGTGGCAGTGGCTGTGGGATGTGTATGTGGCTACCGGGACCTCTGGAAATCCAGAGGATTTCCACCCCAACTTCAGGAGACTTCAGAGTCCTCAGCCTGGGCACTGGGCTACCTGAAATTAGTCTTAAGTTTGGCATCTCTGGCATCTCTGCGGAAAATATTCATGAAGTGTTGAAGCTTTAGCTCTTGGCGTGGCTGCAGTAGTGGGAATATTGTGACTGCCGGGGCTTCAGTAGGGCAATTACTTGGCCTGCCTCCTGAGGGTACCCGGGAGTTCTTAGCCACAGGGACCATTGTTTCCATTAATTTTAGCTCTTGATGTGCATCTCCTCCAAGATTTAGTTGGGAATTGGTAGAGCAGGGCTGGTGGATGAGTCGACATGGCGGAAAAGGGAGATGGGCCTGAATTCATTTTTATTACATTTCCATAACTTAAGTTTTCTCATCTCTAAGTCACAAAGATATTTTTTACCAGTTTCAGGTCTTTAATCCAATTTGAGACTTGCAATATATGTGGCTTTTCTTCCCTCTCCTTTCCCTCATTATGTTCCAATATTGATGGTATTGCCACATTTAAGGGATGCACATGTGTCTGACTCTGATGACTGCACATTTTTAGATGTGAAGCTCACCAAAGACCACAGTCCTCCTAGAGGCTCACACAACTTCTACCAAACTGAGAAATGAATTCAGCCTGGATTTTTTTTTTAAGTAAGCATAAATAGGTATTGACTGAGAACTTTATAAGGTTAGCCTGAAAAGACCCCAAAGTTTTCAGCCCAGCTGTGTCTACCAGAGGAGATTCAGCAGCATTTTGTGCAGGAACAATGAAGCTGGCACAATTTGGTGACTTGGCAACTTAATGAAGTTCAGTTGAGGAGCTGGGCTGCTTCTGTTCTGAGAGTGCTGGGTCCAGCTTTAGCCTGCTGTGCCTTTGGGCAGGAAGGGGTCTCTGCCTATCCCCAGTCTGAAAAGACCCGAGTTTCCAGCCTATCAGCATCCTGTTCTTTTAGAGTTTTGTTGTGGTGTTGGGTTGTGTTCCCCCAACATTGTTACCTCTGACAAGGTACAAGGCAGACACCCAGTTTGCTTGAGTTTTTAAACACTTCCTTTGCCCCACATGAAAATCTGATCTATTTTTTGATCAGTGTGGTGATATATACTTACAGATTTTCTGGGGTTGAGGTATCTCGTATCTCTTTGTAAAATCAGTTCTACATGATTTAACATTTTCTTATTTTTAGTACACCTAGGATAGTTGAAATTTTTTGCAAGAAATTTCAACTATCCTAGGTGTATTAAAAGAGCCTACTTATCTAATTTGTATGCCTCTGAACTTGGAATTAATGAATACTTCATTTTCACAGAAGTAATGATTTGGTGTGTGTGTGTGTATGTGTGTGTGTGTGTGTGTGTGTGTGTGTTTCCTAATACAACTTAGGTAAGTAAAATAGGCCTTAAGTTCCTTGGAATTTTTTTTTATATTTTATTTTCATAAAATAGTTCAGTAGTTCATTGCAGATAATGTTCCAACACCAATCCCACCACCGAGCACCTTCCCACCACAATAAGAGGGAAGTGTTTGAAGGCTGTTGTATTTCATTCTGGAGCCATTTAAGCCCTTATATAAGAGAATACAAGCACGTATGTTAAAAACCAAACAAATGTGTGCTACTTTTGGTACATAAGTGGGCTAGAGGTCGCACAGCCACCCTCGAATGCACCAGAAGCTCCTGGAAATTCTGTGTCTCTCTCTTCCAGGAGCTTTGGGTTATAGTCTCTAGATCTTAGCCTTTGATGAGATTACGTGGGGCCAGGGGAAGTTTGTGGGTGGGCTGCCAAGCTACTGGAAAACTGGGGACCTATGGGGAGGAGGCCCCATCCCAATCCGAGCGGGCTTGGAGATCTCAGTCTTGAGTTCCCATATCTGGGTTCCTCTGCCGGTTCCTTCCTGGGTGAGGCTCGTCTGAGCGTGTGGAGAGTGGCCTTGAGCATGGCGGCAGTTGGTTTCTGGAGTTTTTTGGCTGCTGGGGTTCTGCTTGGGGCGGGGAGGGAAGCTCAACCCGCTCTGCTCCACGGTACCCCAGTGAAGACAGCGTGGCGTGGACATTCTGGACATTCTGCCAGTTCCTTGGAAATTTAGGGGAACTCAAAATCATATGAACCTAGTATTTTTAACCTTTAATACAAATATGAGTTGTAATGTGCTGCCCAGAATTCAACCTCGGTCAACTGTTTACATGGTAAGCACATTCTCTGCAGTACTGTCTGGCCCCAGTGTTTTTCTTGGTGTTCTTTATCAGTATATTCAAAACTCTTAAGTACTGGTATAGTCATGTCCCACATTTAATAACTATATGATTTCTCTTTGAACCCATGGGTAGTTTAGTTTCTCAGCATAGGGTTACTTTTTACTAGTTTTTTAATTTACTTGTTTGTAATAAGGTCAGATCTTTAATCTAAATAAAATGGACCTTTAACTGCTTTTCAGGCTTACTTAAATATTTTCCTTGGTTGTGTTCTTTAAGAAACTTTGAGAATGTGAGAATGCTTTCAGAGTCGTGTGTATGGTAAGTATGCCATTGTGTTGTTACTTTTATCAGTATTACCATTATTCATCTTTGGGAGTGGGCTAGAAACTGTTTATTGGATATTAAGATTGCTATCATAGCTTTATATGCCCTTTGTTTTTAAACTGTTTTGTTTGTTTGTTTGTTTGTTTGTTTTTATAAATCTATTAAGTCACCGTGAGACCAGTTACAAAGCTTTCAGTTTAACTCTCGGTCATAAAATGATGAAACACCCGTCCCTTCACCAGTGCACATTTCCCACCACCAAAAACCCCAGTATACCCCCCCATCCCACCCCCCTCCCCTACCTGTGTGGGAGATGGTTTGCACATTATTCTCTCTACTTTGATCACATTCAATATTTTGACACCAGATCCACCATTATTATTTGAGATTTTATCCCAACACTCACATCTGCCGTAAAGGCAACATTAGACAATTTGTTTTCTATTGCTGATAACGAATGGTATACAATGTCATTCATTATCAGCAGATTTTGGAATTCTGAAATCTTAATGATTAAATCTGGAGGGATTTCTGCCAAAAGTCGCTGGGTTGTGAGATTTATTTCTGAGTCCCTGAGATCATGGTTTAAGCCACTTGTTGAGTAGCCAAAGGACTCGTTTGTGGGCAGTGACTTGGGG
The DNA here is from genome assembly GCF_029834395.1 of Sorex fumeus. Taxonomy (NCBI): domain Eukaryota; kingdom Metazoa; phylum Chordata; class Mammalia; order Eulipotyphla; family Soricidae; genus Sorex; species Sorex fumeus. The sequence goes on along the minus strand of NW_026606134.1, from coordinate 1,863,788 downwards.
TCTCGTTGGGGCCCGGAGGAAAGGGCCGGCCCCACCCCATCCCATGAGACGCCCCGCATGTCTCCTCATTGCAGACCCCTACCTGGCTGTCCATTGGCCTTTGGAAGATGGTGGGCCCCGAGCCACCAGTAAACTGTTTTATTTCTCATTTTTGGTTTGTTTTTGTTTTACTTGTTTTGGGGACACACTCAGTTTTTTCTCTGGGCTTAGTTCTGGCGCTGTCTGTACTCGAGGATCAAACCCACTTGGAAAGCAAGAACCCTACCAGCTGCTGTACTATCACTTCTGCACCTATGTCCTTTTTTTTTTTAACTTTTTTATTGAATCACTGTGAGATAGATGATTACGAAACTGTTCATGATTGGATTTCAGTCATACGATATTCCAACACCCAACCTTCCATCAGTGTACATTTTCCAGTACCAGTGTCCCCAGGTTCCCTCCCATCACTCCTCCCGCCTGCCTTTATGGCAGGCACTTTCTCTCTCTCTCTCTCTCTCTCTCTCTCTCTCTCTCTCTCTCTCTCTCTCTCTCTCTCTCCCCCGCCCCTCCTTCCTTTTAGTATGTTATTAAATCTTTTTTTAAAATCCAGTATGAGGCTTGCTTTTAATTTTATATTTACTTGGATTTATTATAATTCTTGTCATATTAGTACTTTTTTTTTGTCCCTGTAGTCAAAGGACCACAAACTGGTGACCCAGCAAGAATTTTAGCATCTGGCAGTTCTACAATCAGGACAGGTCCCCTATCTCATAAAACTAATCCCTGTGATCACCTAAAGGTAAGAAGATTTTCTTTTACAGATTTCTATCTAGAGTTCTGGGTTATAAAGGGGATTTACTTTAGAAGTTTCCTGGGCTAGAACAGCTTACCAAAAACAAACAAACAAAAATTCCCCAGGTGTATAAGAGCAGGATTAAAATGTTAAAATGTTACCAGGCTCAAGATTAATACCCAAGAATAGCCGAGATCGGTACCAGGAGGATTACTTCATGGCTTAGAGGCCAGCTGGGCATTCTAGGGGAAAGGGCAGCTCAGATAGAGAAGGGAGCGCCAAATAAAGGGTGTTTGGAGGATTCTCCCAGGATGGGAGATGCGTGTTGAAAGTAGCCTATGGACCCAACATGATTGCCACTCAGTGCCTCGTTTGCAGACCACAATACCCAAAAGGAGAGAGAAAACAAAAGGGAATGCCCTGCCACAGAGGCAGGGTGGGATGTTGGGGAGGGGGGTGGAGGGTTACTGGGATCCATGGTGGTGGAAAATGGGCACTGGTGGAGGGATGGGTATTTGATCATTGTATAATCGAAACCCAAGCACAAAAATTTGTAAATCTACAACTGTATCTCATGGTGTTTCACTAATAAAAATAAATAAATAAATAAAATGTTACCAGTCTCTTTTTTCCAATTTTGTGATTGTCAGAGTCATTCCCAGTACAAAAATGTGCCTTAAAGATATTAGAAAGAGTTAAGAAAGCCCATTTGATTTCTTGTTCAGCATCTGTGTTCTTGAGTACTGTATCTTGGACAGTGTTATTACCCATTTCCTAAAGACATATTATCATGTCTTTAGTCTACTCATTCACAGGTTAAGGCTGCCTTTCCAATTAGTCTGACAACTAAGTCACTGACTTCCAAGATATCTGCACAACCTCCAGAGAACACTGGATTCCTCTATACTTGACAGCTCAACCCCACCGTTCTCCCAGTGGACAATGAAAGCAGCCACTGAGTTTATTTTCGTGACCAAGTAGGTAAAATTTTCCTGTTGGTAAAACAATACACAGTGTTTCTTCATAATACCATGACCAGTTGAGACCATGCCAAGAAAATCATCTTGTCTTCCTAAAGTCTCTTCTTGGATAGCCAGGATTTGAAGAAAAGACCGATCTATACCACTGGTAATTGACTTAACACTTTAACACACTGAGCTGGTTCTAAGAACTGAACTGAAATGCTTTCTTTGTGAGTGAAGAATATGCAGCATGATAATCTGAAGCAGCATGATAATCTGAAGAACCAAACAGTGATGTGAGCCAAAGGCATATATTACATGTGTTAGAAACTAAGGAACAGAGCAATTAATCTTATAAAGCTTTTTCTTTTGTTTCTATTTAACAGTGTTTTACTAGCTTAGTTCATTTTTTGGTAGTTTATTCTTTTTTGTTATAATGGGTTCCTCTCCTGGCCAGAATCAGATAGTGAGGAAGAGGAAAATTTCTACCAATTTCGAGGGTGTTAATCCTCTGAAGAAGAGGAGGACCCTTGGGGGCCTGAGCTATTAATTCATCTTAAGAGTCTTGCCTGGCAATTAAGTGCTTTTTTAAAATACTCTACAACATGGAGACCTTTGAGTCATAATTCTTGGTTATATCATGGTAAACTCTTAGATCCAAGAACACCAGTCCATATACTTTGAGAGATAGGTCTAAGACTTTCCTATTGCTCCAGTTGTCTTCCCAAATTTGAATCAGCTCCAGAATGGCCCCCTTTGGCTTCTTGTGGTGTCCCACCTTTTCTAAAGCCCCTTACCAGTCCTAGTGGGCTTTCTAGAGTACATGCATCTTTAAATACTGCACTACAATTTGCCACAGACAGTTAAGTCAAACATTGATCAGGGCAAGACCCATACCTGAATTTCTAAAACAGATCCCAGGTAATTGTGTTTCTGGTTGTTGCTGTGACTGGTTAACTAAAACAGCTAAGGAAACAACTTGCATTGAACCCATGAATACTACTTACTCTCATACTGACTTCCAAGAGGCAGTTAAACTACTTACTAAATTACTGTAGAGATCCACCAGTGCTCTGGTTCCTCTCCTGTTCCTGATTTAGAAAGAAGTATTAAGTCTACAGTTAAGAAACTATTGCTTTTCTCAGCCAAACTATACCCCATCCTAACCAACTGGATTACTAGCAAGACAGGTGGGGAGAGATCTAGGTGGCAGTAGAGCACTGGCATGTGTGAGCATCCATGTTCAATTCCCAGCACTGAAAGAAAAAAGAAAAAACACAAAGTACCACTGAGTATTAAAAATAAGCCATCACATACCCCCTCTATAGAAAACTTGCATTTTGAACATTTCACTTTGATAGGCCCTATGAGTAAGATGATGACTTCAAATGGGGGATGAGTCAAAAGTTCCTGTACTGGATAAGGAACTCCTGTTTCGTGTTCTCCACATTCAGCTCTTCTATGCCCCTACCCCATCCACTCTATTTAAGTGGACTGTCCTAAAATAACCTAATTTTGTTTGTTGTAGAGGGAGAAGTAGGCCACTGCCCCTAAACAGGTTGCTACCCATCCTCCCAGTAACACCTTCCCAGTCACTCAGACATTAAATTTTATTATTTTTTTCCCTTTATTTTATTTTATTTTATTTTTTTTACAGTTGTAGATTTACAATTTTTTGTGCTTTGGTTTCAATTATACAATGATCAGATACCCATCCCTCCACCAGTGCCCATTTTCCACCACCATGGATAATATCCCTCCCACCCCCATCCCCCCATCCCCCCTGTCTCTGTGGCAGGGCAATCCCCTGTGTTCTCTCTCTCCTTTTGGGTGTTGTGGTCTGCAAAAGAGGCATTGAGTGGCAAACATGTTCAGTCCATAGTCTACTTTCAACATGCATCTCCCCTCCTGGGAGGATCCTCCAAACATCCTTTATTTGGTACTCCCTTCTCTATCTGAACTGCCCTTTCCTCTAGGATACCCGCTGGCCTCTAAGTTATGGAGTAATCGTTCTGGTGCTGATCTCAGCTATTCTTGGGTATTAATCTCATACTTTGTTACTTTATATCCCCCAGATGAATGCAATCTTTCTATGTCTATCCCTCTCTTTCTGACTCATTTCACTTAGCATGATACTTTCCATATTGTACCACTTGTATGTAAATTTCATGACTTCATCTTTTCTAAGAGCTACATAGTACTCCATTGTGTAAATGTACCAAAGTTTCTTTAACCAGTCATCTGTTCTTGGGCATTCAGGTTTCTTCCAGTTTCTGGCTATTGTAAAGAGTGCTGCAATGAACAAACAAGTGCAGATGTCACTTCGACTATACATTTTTGCCTCTCTGGGATATATTCCCAGGAGTGGTATTGCTGGGTCAAATGGGAGCTCAATTTCTAATTTTTTGAGAATCGTCCATACTGTTTTCCAGAAGGGCTGAACCAGTGGACATTCCCACCAACAGTGAAGGAATGTCCCTTTCTCGCCACATCCACGCCAGCATCGGTTGCTTTTGTTCTTTTGAATGTGGGCCAGTCTCTGAGGTGTGAGATGGTATCTCATTGTGGTTTTGATCTGCATCTCCCTGATGATTAATGATGTAGAGCATTTTCTCATGTGCTTTTTTGCCATTCGGATTTCTTCTTTGAGAAAGTTTCTGTTCATTTCATTGCCCCATTTTTGGATGGGGTTGGATGTTTTCTTCTTGTGGAGTTTAACCAGTATTTTGTATATCCTGGATATCAACCCCTTGTCAGATGTGTATTCGGTGAATATCCTTTCCCATTCTGTAGACTGTCTTTGTATTTTGGTCACTGTTTCTTTGGAGATGCAGAAGCTTCTTAGTTTAAGATAGTCCCATTTATCTATCTCTGTTTTCACTTGCTCGGCCAGTGGCGTGGCATCTTTGAAGATACCATTAGCTTCAATGTCATGGAGGGTTTTGCCAACTTTATCTTCAATGTACCTTATGGTTTCTGGTCTGATGTTGAGGTCTTTAATCCATTTTGATCTTACTTTTGTACATGGTGTTAGGCAGAGTTCTGAGCCTATTTTTTTGCATGTAGCCGTCCAGTGATGCCAACACAATTTATTAAAGAGGCTTTCCTTACTCCACTTCACATTACTTGCACCTTTATCAAAGATTAGATGAGCATATGATTGAGGGGAGATGTCAGTGTATTCAACCCTGTTCCATTGGTCTGCAGTTCTGCCTTTGTTCCAGTACCATGCTGTTTTAATTATTACTGCTTTGTAGTACAGTTTGAAGTTCGGGAGGTTGATTCCTCCCATTTTCTTTTTCCCAAGAATTGCTTTAGCTATTCGTGGGGGCTTATTGTTCCATATAAATTTCAGGAGTGTTTGCTCCATTTCTTTGAAGAATGTCATGGGTATCCTTATAGGGATTGCATTGAATTTATACAATGCTTTCGATAGTATTGCCATTTTGACAATGTTAAGTCTCCCGACCCATGAGCAGGGGATATCTTTCCATTTCCTCATGTCCTCTTTTATTTCCTGAAGTAGCGTTTTGTAGTTTTCTTTGTACAGGTCGCTTACTTCCTTAGTTAAGCTGATTCCTAGGTACTTGATTTTCTGGGGCACAGTTGTGAACGGGATTGTTTTTTTCATGTTGCTTTCTTCTCTCTCACTGTTTGCGTATAGAAAAGCCATGGACTTTTGGGTATTGATTTTATAACCTGCAACTTTACTATACGAGTCTATTGTTTCTAGGAGTTTTTTGGTGGAAGTTATTGGGTTCTCTAAGTAGAGTATCATATCATCTGCGAATAGTGAGAGCTTGATTTCTTCCTTTCCTACCTGAATGCCCTTAATATCTTTTTCCTGCCTAATCGCTGTTGCAAGTACTTCCAGTACTATATTGAACAGCAGTGGAGAGAGTGGGCATCCCTGACAGACATTAAATTTTAGATGAGTTTGACTAGTCACCATAACAGAGATATTATGGACTTATCTCCTAAATAAATGTATATATTGTGCATTTAATATATGTGTTTATATTGCACCTTATTTAATATATGTGTTTATATTGCACCTTATTTAATAGTTTCCGTTTTCTTTTGGAGGGGGAGTGCAGCTTTAAACCTGGCCTACACTACAGATCATTTCAGTATCTGTAGTTACAGCGTAAGTATTTTCTATCCGTCTCCCACCAGTTTATCTCTAGCTAAATTGACCTATAAGATCATATCTTGAGATTTGTTTTAAGTTGACAGTTACTCTGTAGGGAATGTGTTTCCTTTATCTTGCACAACCAAGCTTCAGTTAAGAGCAAACAAAACATTTCAAAACACTAATGGGAAAGGATTATCTTAGTGTATTTATGCTTTTGATATTGACTCCTGATGGATTAAAGTATTTTTTTGTTTCCTGGAGCAGCATTTTTATGCACTTTACCCACTGTAAATTTCTTAGGAATCTAACTTAAAATAACCTTACTCCAGAAAACCTAAGCCTAATACTAAGACTTAAAGAATTTTTATCATCTCTGCATTTCTCTACTGTTGGATTTCGATTATTCAGCTAAACAAGGAAGAGTTATGTGCCCATGTGAAAGAGTCATTCATAAGTAGATAGATAGATAGATAAGCCAAAACGTAGCAACATTTTTTTTAAACATGGGATCATTAAAGCTTATCAAACACCGATAATAGTGAAATCTAAACATTATTGAACATCTGAGGTGATCAGAAAATGGGTTTTTAAAGACATTTTTTTTTCTACTTTAGTTTGGCTTTTTTCTTGTTAGCCATATCAAAGTGCTGTGTGCAATGTAGCATGAAAAGAAGAGTCACAAATTCTTTTCATGTGTAGCAACTTGAAAGAGAAAGGAGAGTTGAATTTTTGCTGAGCCTTGTCTAAAAAGAATTGTGAATTGGAACCTGTCATTTTGTTAATGTACTGCTTGTATCAGAAACTTCTCGTGTAATGTTTAGTAAAAATGGTTTTACAAAAGCTTTTTTTTTTTTTACAGAAGTGGTGAGAGGAAGTACAGATATTCGGGAATTGAAATGTTTTGAAATTTTAATGTTTCTGTGACCATATAAGTTCCTGTGTGCAAAAGAGAACATGTATAAAAAGTAAACTTATTTTTTCTATTCTCACTGAAAAGAAGCCTTCCCCAGCTTTTCAGCTGAATAAACCAACAGCTTTATACATGCTGAACAGAGTATGGTTCATTTGTTTTGAACAAATAAAATAGATCCAGCTTTCCTTAAGTCATATTCACTAAGTGCTGAATAGTGGTGTCAATAGTTTATTGATAGAGATGACTTGGCAGCCTAAAAGGGAAATACTTGAAGAAAGTGTCAAACATTTGATCACAGCCCAGATTTAAACCCATTCGTTTGCATATGCTAAGGAATTTGGAACCAGAGCTACTAGTAATACAGCAGGTAGGCCTTACAGCAGGTAGCACGTTTGCCTTGCAAACAGCCTGACACCCCATTTGATCTTCCTGAATCCTATTAAAAGTGACCTTGCGCATAGAACCAAGAGTTTAGCCCTGAGCACCTCTGATTGTTGCCCACGAACCAAAGAGCAGGGGAGAGAGGGAACCTGGAAAAACCTTAAGCTTACTTGTTACAGATCATGGGCCAGTGAATCTACTACTTCCACACTTTACCTGTTTTACCTAATGTGCTTTTGGTTAAGCACATCACTATAATTAGGATGAAAAGAGTCAAATCCATCTTCTGGACAAAAATTGATTGAAGGGTTAAGGAAACAATTTCTAAACCAATAGTGCCGTTTAGTTTAAAAGGCAACCCTTATTTTGAAGCAGCCCAGATTCTTTGAGCACAAAAAGACCATAATTACATTTCAGTTGTTTTCTAAGAGGAGAAAATAATGGTAAGAAGGGGGTAAATATCAGGCTACCTTTAGAGGATTATCCTCCTGAGGGTCCCTGCACAACTATCCATCTAAAAATTGATGATGACTGTTTTGTTATTGGAAAGATTGTTAAAGCATTCAAGGTCATTCAGGTTAGTTTTCTTACTAATACCTAAATCCATAGATTCTTTTAAATCCCTAATCTATTTTTGGCCCCAGTGTTAGAGATGCACCTTGAGGCAGACTACTAATTTTTAATATCTCGTTAAAATTTAGCTATTAAAAATTTAACTCTTTATTCAATAACATTATTGAATGGTTATTGTAGTTCAGGCACTGACCACACAAAATCAAATACACATAAAGAATAGTGTTAAAATAATTTGACCAATATGAATTACTACAAAGTTTTTGACAACTTCGCTCTTTAAGGTCACATTAAATTGTATTAAATCTTAATCCTTAAGTATTTGAAAGTGGTTTATAATGAATCATAAAGGAAGGTGATGGGGTAGCTTAGTGTAGTAGAATTTCATGTGGGGGAAGCCCTCCCACAATTTGATCCTTAATTTCATCCCAAGGGATAGATCATGTCATGAGTTAGATCACCACCTCCACCACATATCGTCAAAGTGGAATCCCTGTAGCATTATCACGGGGGTTGGAAGTTCCAGTTTCCTGACAACAGTTTCTGGCACACTATAACCAAGCGCATATGCACCAAAAATAAAGTATATGGCTCCTAACAAGTATTTAGCCAAGTGTGTGCAAACCCCAGTCATCAGCAACAAAAGGAAAAGGTGGAGGGTGTTCCTAAGACCTGTGGAAATTGCCGAGGAAGTCAGTAAAGATACTCAGTAAAACACCTAAAACAGGTAAATTATATTTAAGTAGTTTGAATTAAGGAATGACACATAAAGATTGGTATGTGACTTCCAGAAATGTTTTACATGTATTTCTGGAGTTTGCTGACAAGTCTAGTCCAGGAAGTCTGGGTAACTTCTCAAGTTTTGTTTCTTTTTCTTGTTTTTACTGTTTGGTGACTACAATCAGCAGTACTCAGGGCTTCTGACTGCTCAGAGATCACTCCTAGTGGTGCTTGGGAGCGTGTAGAGAGCTGGGGATTGAGCCATTGTAAGCTACATGCAAGGCAAGTGCCTTTGTTAACCCCTTTGCTACCTCGTATGCCCAACTTTCAGACTTTAAAACAATTGTATATAAGCCAGGCTGGAGCAATAGCACAGCGGTAGGGCGTTTGCCTTGCACACGGCTGACATGGCCAACCAGAGTTTGATTCCTCCACATCTCAGAGAGCCCGGCAAGCTACCAATAGTATCTCACCTACACGGCAAAGTCTGGCAAGCTACCCATGACGTATTTGATATGCCAAACACAGTAACAATAAGTCTCACAATGGAGACGTTACTGGGCCCGCTCGAGCAAATCGAAGAACAATGAGAGGACAGTGACAGTGTATAAACTAACAACAGGCAAATCAGAGGCAAATTGAGGTCATCCAATTGACCATGTCTTCTGTGTCATCTTGATGTTGACAAAAGGAAAAACCAGTGTATGCCTGCCAATCTTTTTAAATGTAATGGTTACATTTGCAAGTATGATCCTTTTAGACAGTTTTCCGAATTCTTGCTTTCAGTTGGTGTCAGCAGTGGGATTATATGCTTGAAAACCTTTGATAGTGTGACTATAAAAATGGGAAGTATTCAAGCCCCTCAGTGATTCTCAGGCTGCCAGGGGACCCTAAGATGCTGCTCTCAGCCTGGCAGAGCCAGGGGTCGGACAGGGTTCTGCCATATGCAAGTCATGTACCTTAAGCCCTATTCCATCTTTCCTGCCCAATGAAGGGAAATGGTCCTTTTTTTTTTTTAAGGTATTTGATAGGTAAAACAGTCTGGTAACCATTCATTATCACAATAAAGGTCACTCAATATAGAATACATGTCTTTTCCTTAAGGATTTGAAGCACAAGATGCCCTGAAGTTTAGACATAAGGAATGAAGTTGAATAGGATTATTTAAGAGCTTATTTTTGTACTCCTCTCTCTTTTTTTTTATCTCTAGTGAAAGACTAGCAGTTTGTTCTGTTGCTGTGTGTGTGTGTGTATGTCTGTGTGTGCTTCTGTGTCTTGTCTGTCTACCTGCTTCCTTGAAAAATTTACATTTCAGAATTTTCTCCAAGCCACGTAAGTGTGACTGTTGGGGTAGTACCTGCTGCTCTGAAGACAGGAGAGAATGTCAGTTCTCTAAATAGTGTGAGTCCCAGCAACCTAATCTGGCCACTAAGATTGTACCTACAAAAAGATTAACGGGGGCGGGGGGGGGGGAGCTTCTATGTTACTGTTTCGGTGAAACCTTGGTCATTCGAATCCACAGGGCTTTTCAGTCACTTGAAATCAGGATAAAGTGATAACCAAAGATCATTAGACTTCAGTAATGAAAGATGAAGACCAAACCAAGAGAAAATGGAGAAAAACTGGAAATAAAGCAGGGAACTAGAACTCCTGAAACCGAAGGAACTTAAGAAAATAACTATGAAATGGCTTTTTTTTTTAATGTAGGAGTACTGCTATTTATTCAGCCACTGATTAGCTGATTGAATTGGGTCACATAATGATCAAACACCTCTCCCTTCACCAGTACTCATTTTCCACCACCAAGAACCCCAATATATCCCCCTCCCACCCCTCCCAGTGCCTGTTGAGGGAGATAATTTCCACTTAACTCTTCTATACATTGATTACATTCATAATTTCAACAAAAGATGCACCATTATTGTTTAGAATTCCCCCCCCCCCCCCCGCCAACAATCAGAATTGCTGAAAAGGCATTGTGAAATACTTTGTTTCTATAGCTGGTTATGAGAATCATATAATCTCGCATGGCTACAATAGCGGCCTCGTGATTTTGGATTTCTGCAAAGAGGCAGATAATTACGAGATTGGTTTCTGTGCGTCTGGTGTTATGGCTGTGCCAGAGAGCCACTTGTGGGGGGCAACTGGTGACCTCGGTAGGGCGTGAAGGATGAGCCAGTACTGTCCCCCTTCCCGTGAGACTGCAGTAGCCCTGTCACCGCCAGCTCATGCCTGGCTTTCCTATAATCTCTGAGGCGGCAGCCACCTTGCTGCTGGGGGGAGGGGGAGGCGGAAGGGAGCAAAACCCTTTCCCTCCTGGGGAAGCATGGCACCATAGTTTGACGCATAGTTCATTCATTTTTCTGCTGCAAGCTGCCGGGCTCTGGGTTAAGTCCTTTTGCCTCTGGAGCCATGGCCATGCTGGAGAGCCGCTCGTGGGTGGGAACTCGTGACCTTGGTAGGGTGTGAAGGACGAGCTGGTACCACCCCCTTCCCATGAGACTGCAGTTGCCCCATCACCACTGGCTCATACCTGGCTTTCCAATAAGCAATGAGGCGGCAGTCACCTTGCTGCCCGGCGGGAAAAAAGCAGAAGGGAGCAACACCCTTTCCCACCCGGGGGAGGCATGGCGCCGTAGTTTAACGCATGGTCTATTCACTTCTCTGCCACAAGGTGCCGGGCTCTGGATTAAGTCCTTTTGCCTCTGGAGCCATCTGTTGAGGCCCCGCGTGTCTCATTGCTGAGGCCCAAACCTGACTGTCGAGTGGCCTCTGGAGGATGGTGGTCACTAGGCCAACAAGGGTAACAGGCCATGTCACAAAACCTATTCCCACCTGGAGTGACTCAGCGCCAGTAACCTACTGCAGGAACATGATGTATTTCTGCCGAAAGCCTTTGGGTTCCGAGATTCGTTTCTGAGTCTCTGGGATCATGGCCATTAAGCCATTAAGCAGTTCAGGAACCAGAGAGGCCATGCCTCCAATTATATAGCTGAGCCGGAGGTAGTTTGTGGGTGTGTCTCCCACATACCTAACTTTTGGCTGTTTACTTTGTTGGTAAACTTTGCCCCAAGTTTTTGGGATCTGGCCAAAGGCACAGCAGCAATTTTGGGGTATCTGAAAGTCTGACGGTGCCATCAGGCTGCTGATGCACTCTCCTCACAGGTACAGATTGACCTGCTGGCGGCACCATACCCCCTGAAATGGCTTTTAAAATGAGTCTTAAAACAGTAGGAGACCAAAAATGGCCGAGATTAGTACCAGGAATTTTGCTCCATGGCTTGGAGGCCAGCCACACTTGCTAGGGGGAAAGGGAGCTCAGAGAAGGGAGCACCAAATAAAGGGTGTTGGGAGGATCCTCCCAGGATTGGAGAAGCATGCTGAAAGTAGACTACAGACCAAACATGATTGCCTCTCAATGCCTTTCTTGCAAACCACAGGACCCAAAAGGAGAGAGAGAACAAAAGGAAATCCCCTGCCACGAGGCGGGGCGGGGGGGGGGGGGGGGAGTGAGGGATACTGGGATCCATGTTGGTGGGAAATGGGCACTGGTGGAGGGATGGGTATTTGATCATTGTATAATTGAAACCCAAGCACAAAAATTTGTAAGTCTACAACTGTATCTCATGGTGTCTCACTAATAAAAATTAAAAAAAAAACAGGAGAATTAAAAATTAGCCAATAGATGTGCTAGAAGATAAGGTGGAAAAAAATCAGAAAATAGAACAAAAAGGCCAGATGGAAAATTAAAAAGAAACCCAGAAAATGAGATCACAAAGGGCTGCATCACCTGATTAGTAACCAGTATGAGAGGACAGAGAAAGAAGTGAAAGAGAGAAAACCAAGTGTCTTCGTTCTAATGAAATTTTAATCTCCTAAGGTAAAAGGACCAACTTAGTTTCTCACATACTAATTCTTGAAACACAAGAATACCAAGATTTCAGAATGTCTAAACCATTTTAAAGGAGAAATACCAGGGTTGGGGGGTTCCAGAATGGCATGTGGACTTCTCTGTAGCAACACTGGATGCTGGAAGGCTCTGAAAGCAAGGTCTTCAAATTTAAGGGAAAATTATTTCGGCCTAGAATTAGAATTGAGACATTCCCAAGGCCAGACCAACATAAAACTCAGAGCTGCTTCTTGAAATTTTGTCTTACCACGAGGCTACTGGAGGATGTGCTTCACCTAAACAAAGGAATAATCTATGTAAGATGGTATTGAAATCCTGAAAGCAAGAGATTTCACAGAGGAATGCAATGAAGCAGTGGTAGCAAGATGACTACCAATGTCAGAGTAGAATGGTGGGGGCTTCAGGAAGTAAGCCTCTAGGATCAGCCACCATCATTGTCCTCCCGTTGTTCATCGATTTGCTCAAGCAGGCCCAGTAACATTGTGAGACTTGTTACTGTGTTTGGCATATCGAGTACGTCATGGGTAGCTTGCCGGGCTCTCCAAGAGGGGTGGAGGAATCAAACTTGGATCGACCATGTCGGTCTCGTGCAACGCAAACCCCCTATCCACTGTGCTATCACTGATATTTAGAACAAAGAGGTTGGGTACATGGGAAATGTAAGGAGTGACACGTATCAGAATATTAATTGGGGGAAGCTAATGATGAAATGAGGCAAATAGAAATAAAATACACATGTGGAATGGGGGTGTTGGAGCTCCCAGCAATTCTAGGCCAATCAGACCTGTGCTTCAATAACAGGGCCTGAGGATATAATTGTTCGGGGCGTTGGTGCCAAAGATCCAACCAGGGTTTGAGCCAGAGTTGGCCATTTGCGTGACTTACCTCTCAACTTCTGTATTATGTGGTCCCAAATACAGATTTTTGGGGGTTCATTTCACACTTGAAATTATCTCTTAATATGGGATGACAATTTTAGCATTCAGATTTTAGAAGTTGATGTAGTATCAGCTCCTTAAGCCATCATTCTGTGGACACTTGCTGTAGATGCACACTTAAGTAAGATGTGTACTGCAGAGGTTATTATGGCAGGGGGAGGGGTGGAGAAGAAGGAGGACAGGCAGAGGAGATTGGGAGTAGTTCATCCAGCAGCTTAGGACTTGCTCCTGACCCAGTGTTCAGAGAACAGTATCTGGTGCCTCCCACATTCAGTGCAAGCATCTTAACATCTGTACTAGCTATCCCTCTAACCCCTATACATTTTTTTAAAGAGGAGATAATTCAGGAATAAAATGGACTTTTTTCCTTGATTGGAAAAGTGAGACAAAAATTTGTTTTCAGAAATTATAGTTAATAATTTAACTTCAAGCTTTTCATTTCCCTAGACTCGAACATAAGGAATTGTCCTCTACATTTGGACTGAAAATTTTACTTTCGGGGCTGGAGAGATAGCACAGCGGGTAGGGCATTTGCCTGCACGCAGCCTACCCAGGTTCGATTCCCAGCATCCCATATGGTCCCCTGAGCACTGCCAGGAGAGATTTCTGAATGCAGGGCCAGGAGTAACCCCTGTGCATCGCCGGGTGTGACCCAAAAAGAAGAAAAAAAATTTTTACTTTCTTTGTTTTTGTTTTGTTTGCAGGGGGGCAACACCTGGTGTTGCTGAGGAGTTACTTCTGGCTCTGTGCTTAGGGTTTACTCCTGGCAGGCGGGGAGGGGGACGGTCCATATGGAGTGCCAGGGATTGAATCCAGCTCAGCCACATGTACGGCAAACAGCCTTCCTGCCGTACTATAGCTCCAGCTATACTTTCAGTTTTTCATTTTGAAGTTTTATGTGGTTTTATCTTCAAGCTTTTTGCTCTTGAGATGTGGTTATATCCGTGACAAGTTTGGTTAAGGTTGAAGGCTTTTTGTACATTAGTTTGTTTATACCAATGTTGCATAATCAGAATAAATTTACTTAATTGCGAATGATTACATATGCTGATGTCTTTTCACTTGTCGCCAGATGTCTTGAAAAAATTATCCCAGCCAATATTTTGGTTTATTTTTGAGTTTTGGTCCATACCTAATGGTGTTCGGGGCTTGCTTCTAGTTCTGCACTCAGGAATCGCTCCTGAAAGGACTTGGGAACCATACTTGCTCTGTGCCCGGGATGGGACTCGGGTAAGTCACATACAAACCAAATACCCCGTCCATTAGAGTATTACTCCAGCCATACATTAATCTTGTATCTTGTTATTTCTTGGTGTTTCACATAAATGTACTTAAAGAGCTATTTACACAGATTTAAATACAAATTTTTTTTTCTGATCGCCTAGTATCAGAAAAAGAACCTAATATAGGGCTTACCTGGTTCATATGTGAATGGGATTATAGATTGCATTACATAAACAATATTAAGACTTGGTTTCTTTTATCGTGTGTTGTGATTGATGCAGGCATTTGCATGTATTTCTTTCTCTTTACACTTTGTCCTTGTATACATATATTATCCAGCTCCAATAAAAATTCCCATACATGTATTTTTTGTGGCTAAGGGTGTTTGTTTCTCTTGGGTGTGCATCTAGGAGTCATTACTGTGTCATAGATACATGTCTGTCAAATGCTTTTTAAAGTTATTGTATTATTTTATACACCACTGAAATGTATGAAAGTTGTTTTTTATCATAACAGATTATTGTCCATCTCTAATTTTACTATTTAAGGTTAAATGCTTTAATGAGTCTTTCTCATCTTAAAGGCTATGAAGATTCTGTGTAGTTGTTTTTAAGCACCATTATTTTAGCTTTCAAATTTAATATGAAATAGAGCCATCATTAAAGAATCCTTATTCCAACTGACATTTTGGGGGTGGGGGTTTCTTGAAATAATGTTGAAGTAGGAGAGCAGTATAGAAAATTACTGAGAGGTAGAAAATTAAAGGATGGAAATGCCAGCATTCTTGTTCTTGCAGTTACAGCTCAGAACTAGTTCCAGCCAGTTACCAGTGCACGCTCAAGGAAGAAACCCAGACTACAATTTAGATGCCAGAGAGATGGAGCAGGGTTTAAGATTTTCACACCTGTGTTTCAGGTTTATGCTTTAAAAAATCCATTTACAGGACTGGAGCTGTAAGTACAGCAATGCTTACCTTGTACAAGGCTGACCCAGGTTTGATCTCCACACCCCAGGAGAGCCCCTAAGCAATGAACCAGGAGTAAACCATGTGGCCCCAGAATTCAAAGATTCTTTTGCTCTCTTTAGATTCCCATTTAAGCTCAATTCTCTGACAAAGACAACTTGGCGTTTGCACTGAGAGTTCTCCCTTTCCTCTCTCTCAGTGTAATAGAGTGGAGGCATCCTAAATCAAGTTCATGTTTTCTGGTGGAAGGGTGGAAGCTTCCAGTCATGAAGATCAAATCTACTTGACAGTTGCCTCTGTGAATCCAACACAAGGTAGTTGCTTGTGCACAACTTAATTCCTGGGGCCTCTGACAGAATGCCCTCCCAACAAGAATTGATTTAAAACATTGTACACATTTTAAGAGTTCAGAATTGCACATCTTCTTATATTGCCCACACTTTTTCTCCTTATCTTCACCAAAGCTTGTTCTGGTCTTTTACATTTAAACCAGTCTGGTGTGTGGTGATATCTAATTGTCTTTTATTTGTATTTCCCTGATAATTGGTGATAAATATTTTTCATGTGCCTGTTGGTCATTTGTGCATGTTTGGAGACATCTATTCAGTTCTATCCAGTTTTGGATTGGGTTATTTGAAATGTATAAACTCTTTATTCTCATACGTTAACTACTTGTTGAATATATGATGTGAAAACATTTCTTCAGTGGGATGTATTTTTGGCTTTCTACTATGTGTACAGTAGTTTGCTATGTAATAAAGAGAATTAAAAAGCTTTAATTCTATTTGTAACTTGCAGCATTTTATTTCTTCTGAACTCTAAAGGGGGAAAAGACCAGAAGCTACAGGATTCACCTCCTGTCTCATCCTAAAGGCAATCTCTAGTGCACTTTGCAAGTTGGTTGGTAAATGTTTTATGTACTGGATAAACTGAACCTTTAGTTCTCTATTCATGGGTGCAAATCCTCCTTAATCCTGTGTTTCACACTTTTGTTAACACTAAAACATTCTTTAAGTCAGGAAGATGAAAACAACTGCCAATGCAAGACGTCCTATACTCATGTTACCTATTAAGCTGTTTTTCAACCTTTATGGCATTCAAGGTGATTGTATCAACATTTAATATAATTGTGATTCAAAAAATGTTGCTACTGTCATTCCAAGGTATTTATGTCTATGCAAATGATACCATTTTGTTTTTATTCCCCCCCAGAGAGAACCTTAGGTCTCTCAGATTACCTTTAAAGAAACCTTGGTATTCTTTTTTTTTTTCTTTCTGGAAAGCCCGGCAAGCTACCCATGATGTATTCGATATGCCGAACACAGTAACAAGTCTCACAATGGAGTCGTCACTGGGCCCGCTCAAGCAGTATTGATGAACAATAGAAGGACAGTGCTACATAGTCTTAAGTTGTGCATTCCTTTTATTTCTTCACTCACTATAAAAGTTTTGATCGAACAATGAGTGTTTAAAAATAAAGTATGCATTAGTACAGCAGCTAGGGTGCTTGCCTTGCATGCAGCCATTATGGGCTCAATCCTTAGTAGCTCATATGGTCCCCTAAGCCTTGCCAGAAGTGATTTTCTATGCACAGAGCCAGGAGTCAGCCTTGAGCACTGCCATGTGTGCCTTCTTTCTCTCTTCCCCAACACCCACAACACACACACCTAAAGAACCCAGGTTCCGTTTATTCTCAGCCATCAGAGCCCCTTGATACCTGCATGACCCTGCCATCAGGAGCCAGGGACTGAGTCACAGAACTCAACACCGTTGGACAAGATTTTAATCTTGTGTTGGAGATGGAAGTGAACAGTCAAACCAGACACCGGAGTTTTGTCATACAGAGCAAGAAAAAACTCCAAGGAGTGTTTTATAGAATGCAAAAGAATTTGTTAGTTGAGCATACACAGCAATGTCGTGGTGTGCATGTTCTTGAGGTGAGGGGAGAGTCACACCACTGGGTTTTGAGTATGTGAACTAATGCTCAAGATCCACTAAGGGTTGGGCTAATAGTACCATCTGGAAGTAATAGTGGAATTGGACAAATATCCAAATAACTTGCTCATGTGGGGCTGGAGTGATAGCACAGCAGTAGGGCATTTGCCTTGCACGCAGCCAACTTGGCCGACTCAAGTTCAATTCCTCCACCCCTCTCGGAGAGCCTGGCAAGCTACCGAGATTATCTTGCCCGCATGGCAGAGCCTGGGAAGCTCCCCGTGACGTATTCGATATGCCAAACACAGTAACAACAAAGTCTCCAATGGAGACGTTACTGGGCCCGCTCAAGCAAATCGATGAACAACGGGAGGACAGTGACAGTGACTTGCTCATGCATTACTACCAGCTATATCAATCAGCTGTACAGCTAGGGGACGCACCAGTTAAGGGGAGGTGAAATCAGAGTCAGAGGTCTTTACATATGCCAGTAACCTGCCAGAACTGGTTCCTTTGAGTTCTTTTATTAAAATTGCAAAAATCACAATTATGTCTACCAATATTAGTGTATAATATGGATTCAGTGGGCTGGAACAATAGCACAAAGGTAGGGCGTTTGCCTTGCACGTGGCAAACCCAGGTTCAATTCCTCCGTCCCTCTTGGAGAGCCCGGCAAGCTACCGAGAGTATCCCACCCGCACGGCAGAGCCTGGCAAGCTCCCCTGTGGAGTACTCAATATGCCAAAAACATTAACAAGTCTTACAATGGAGACGCTACTGGTGCCCACTTGAGCAAATCATTGAAGAAGGGAGGACAGTGCTACAGTGACAGTGCTAATATAGATACAATATACCATTTTGTACTTTTTCATTCATTCATTCATCATCCTGTTATTCGTCGATTGCCTCGAGCAGGCCCCAGTAACGTCTCTTTCATCCTAGCCCTGAGATTATATTCAAGGCTCTTTAGGAGAATGAGACCCATCATTGTTACTGGTATTTGGCATATTTGGTGCGCCACTGGGAGTTTGCCAGACTCTGCCCTGTGGGCAGGCTATATGCGATAGCCTGCAAGTTTGTCCAGAGTAGGAATGAGATAATAAGATATCATAAAAAGATGTTCTGATAAGATGTCGTGCGGCCGCAAATGCGGCCGCGCGGTTCCGGGAGCTGGATTTTATAGTCTCTGAGTCTTGGCCGTTGATGGGATTACACAGCGCCAGGGGGCCAGGTGGTGGGTGTGACCCCCGCCTACTGGAATTTGGAGGATCTGGGTGGAGGATGCTCGACTCCAGTCCGAGTAGGCGTGGAGATCTCGGCCCCGGAACCCGCGTGGCTTTGTCCCTCTGCCAGTACCTTCATGTGTGCGGAGAGTGGTCTCAGCATGGTGGTGGCTGGTCCTGGAGGTCTTCTTTTGTACGTAACATCAATATTTCACACAAGCTTATACTTAATGAGTTTCATAATACTTTTTGGGGGATTGTACTTTATTATTGAATTTGATCACTTGATCGCCTGTTATTCATCGATTTACTCGAGCGGGTGCCAGTAACGTCTCCATCCCTGTTGCGTGCTTGATTGAATATCATAATTCAATAAAAACATGCATTATAAACACGAAGCATTATATAATGGAATACTCAATACGTACTTCTTCGTTAACACAAGTCTTACATTGGGTAGCAGTGTAGCATTGTCTTCCCGTTGTTCATCGATTTGCTTGAGCGGGTTATTGGTTAATAGAAAAAAATTCAGTGCTGTATATTCACAAAAGATTTTCTAGATGTTTGGGAACATCTTAGGGATTTTGGAAGGATCTTTTCCAAAATAGGACACATTTGAACTGAAATTTTTCTTGACTGGATGGTTTTGTCTTATGTATATCTTCTGTGTTATTACAGAAAACTTTGGCAAGATGCTTATACTTCTATAACTGAAGGGGGAAAGTCAACAGGTTTTTAAATCTATCTGCCAGCATTTTTTAGCTCTAGTAAGAACAGCTTTTGAAGTCAGATAGAACCAGACCCACATGTAAGTACATCTATAAAACTGGATACCTAGACTTTTGTGCTTTATTCCTAGTCTGTCAAGTGAAAAGAAGGAGCATGAGCCCAAGGCATATAGCACAGTGAACAGTCTAAATCTTCTTCCATCCCCAGATTTGCCCGGTGCTTAATCCTCTTCTGCCCTCTTTTTCCATTCCTAACAGTATAGAAGGACCTACTACTAAATCCCTGCCACTGCAGACCTGTTTCTGGTATCTGCATTACAGCAGTGTGGTCCAGCCAGGCCTGATAGATAACTGGGTATTCCCAGTGCCTTCATTGTCCAGAAAGTGTAGTTCTCTAGAAATACTTTGACCTCTGGATATAGGGAGGTCATATTTAAATAACTAAAGTTTGAGCCTGGAAAGACAGTCCAGGGGTCAAGGCACTTGCCTTGCATGCTGCTGACCAAGGTTCAGTCCCTGACACCATGTGTCATCCCGTGATTACCCACCAGGAGTGATCTCTGAATACTGCCAGGTATGGCCTAAAGCCATGAAAACTTGAAGTTATGTCTGCCCAAGTTTTAGTGTATAAATGACAATCCAGAGGATTTTCCATCCTATTCAGACCTAAATGCCTTTTTCTTTATAGTATTCATGGTTCTGTGTTGAAGTTCCTAATTTCAAAAGTGTATGTAGACATTTAAAAAATTGGTCTGATTTCACAGCAGTGAGTTTGAAAGATAAATCCTATGTATATAGATACAGAAACTGGTAGGCTTAATCTTGTGGCATAACCCACACACAGATTGATAGAATTCACCATGAATATGTCAGTTCCAGTACTCAATACAGGAAACAAATAACATGAGCCTTTGATGGTGCAGTTTTCCCACATGGTGAACAACTTCTGGTCAAGTTCCGGACCCAAAAGGCTTATTTCCATTTTGTAATGCCGTGAATTGAATTCCTGTAAAATGTGGTATCTCTTAAAAGACTCCTGAAAATTGTCAGTGAAATTCAAAATTTCCTAGGGAGCTTGTTTAAAATGTGTATTTCAGGCTCCACCTGTCTTTACCCGTTCCTCCCATCTCTACCCAGCCGCCCTTCAGCCAAGCTTTTGGCCTAAGGAGTCAGGCATTTCAGTAAGTAGTTTCAATGGCATTTACCATGCAAAACAAAAAAAAAGATACTAATAGATAAAATGAGGTGCCAAAAGAATAATGGTTGGCCTCAGCTATGTAGGGTAAAAGTCAGCAATTTAGAATTCAGTTATGTTTCAGATACAGTTTCAGGTACAATAGCTGCTTGTCATTACAGACTTGTATTTTATAAAAATGAGTGTTGTCACCTACAGGGTGGAGGGTTGGACCCTTAGAAGCGTGCTTGTGTTGTTTATCAAGATGAAAACTTGACCACAGCCTGATAATAATAAACTGAAATATATTAGCTAGGCAGATTGCTTGCTGTGATCAAGCCATAATTCACACTGTGGGGAGATGCAGCCAGGATGCTGTCACTCAGCCAAAAAAGCTTACGGTTTGAAACCAGAGAATGTGAGCCACCAAGACATTTTTGGCCTGCTGATCCCTTCCACTCTCCGAAGCAGCTCTTAACCCGAAATGAAACTGGATTGAAGCTCCAAGCGGCCCAAGGTCTAGCGCGTGAATGAGTCTCTGCACTGGGCTTGGTGTCCTCAGACTTAAATTCCGTCTGTTCTTCAACTCCTCCTTTCCCAAGCTTCCCACCTCTGCGGGCTTTCCCGCTGGGCCCCTCTTTACACTACAGTCCGTGCTTTCTCCTCGCAGACTTCCCTTCCCAGCTCCTGGACAGCCCCGTTCGATTTCTTCCTTTTGTTCCACGATCTCCCACAACGCCCAGGCCACTCCCCAAGATAGAAGAAGGGTGGGGGGGGGGCTTCCCATTGGCAACCCCGCACCTCCGGCCGTCCCTGAGACTCGCTTTCACCTGCACGCCCCGCCCGTGGGGTCCCGCCACCCCGACCCGTGCAAGGCGGCTCAGCCCCGAGCCCCAAGGCGGAGCGCGCCCGCGCCAGCCCCCAGCTCTGTGGGTCCAGCTCCTCGCCCCGGAGCACATGGCCAGGGGCTCCTCCCCAGATGCGCCCAGGTGCGGGGAGCTGCCCCAGGCCGCGGCCGGCTTGGCCCGCTGGGCTTGGGGCTGCCCGCCAACGGGCGGGGACGGTCGCCGCCGAGTCGCGGGCCGGGCGCCACCCACGTGTCCGAGCGCGCCCATCTCTCCGGGCACGCCGTGCCAGCCAGCGCGCGGGGCGAACGGCCTGGCAGCCCGAGCCGCAGGGGGCGGGCCCCCGCAGAGCCGGCGGGCGGCGGGACTGCAGTGCCCCCGAGCCCGCGCCCCCCACTCGCACGCCCCGCGCGCACACGCCCGCGCACACGCTCCAACGGGAGCCTGGCCCCGGGTGCGGGCGCGCTGCCGCGATGGCTTCTGCGCTCCACGGCCAAAGCCACGCTCCGGGGGGCGCCGGCTGGAGGATGGACTGCGACGACCCCGACATGCACGTGAAGATGTGCAAAAAGATCGCCCAGCTCACCAAGGTAAGGCGGGCGAGGTGCCGCGGAACCGGCGGCCCGGGCCCGGGAGGGAGTGCGGGGTGCCCACCCCACCCCCGACACACACACCCCCCCCCCAACACCTCCGGGTGCTTTCGGGCGGGAACTTTGTGCCCCAGGCCAGCTCGTAAGGGAACCGAGCCGAAACCCCGGTGGACTTGACCTCGGAGGCACCTGCCTTCGAGCCGCCGAGACGGAGAGTCGGGCCGAGGAAACGCGGAGCAGGTGGCCGGTGCTCCGGAGCCGGTGCTCCCGAGCTGGCCCGGGGACTCGCGCGGCATCGGTGCTGCCCGGGGTGGTGCGTGTGTGTGTTGGTGCGTGTGTGTGTGTGTGTGTGTGTGTGTGTATCTGTGTGTGTGCGTGCGTGGGGGGACGGGGGTGCCGGGTTCGCCCCTCGCTGCCACCGCTCTAGTGACCGTGCCTGGAATGTTTGGCTTCCCTTCATCGCCGTCCTTTGCAGCCGGCCGGTCCTGCGGGCTGCTCTTCCACGCTTGATTCATCTCCTTCCTGCCACGAATGCTGGAGTCGTGTGTAGCCTGCCAGCGGCTTGCGTGGCGCCGCGCTGGAAGGCGGCCCGGGCACTTACTATCAAACTGGGGAGCGACGCGGGGAGGTGCGCCCGAGGGGGAGGAGCGCGAGTCCCGCTCGGATTAAGGGGATCACCAAGGACCTTGGGAGGTCAGCCCGGCTCTCCTCGCCCCAGCCCCGCGGGAGAGCCCGGTCCGGCATCCCCGGGGAGAGCAGGGGGGGTGCCCGTCCCTTTGGGAACGCTCCCCGCATCCCTGGCGTTCGGGTCGCCGGGTCGGAGCTGCAGATGGAGACTGCAGCCCTCGCGGTCCTTCATACACGCCTCCCGGGGGGCGGCTTGGCTGTTCCCCTGAAGGGTTTCCTGTGCTCGCACCGTCAGCTCCTGCTGTCAAGCAGACAGAGCAGACCGGTAGTGCCCCGAGGGTACGTGTGATCAGGTTCTGCCCCGCGGGTAGGGGACCTTGGGGCTCCCTCTCTCTTCCCCACACCCCCGCCTCCTCCCTCCCCTCCCCGCCCCGCCAGCAGAGTCCCTGGCAGGTTTTCCTCCCCATTCTGCCAGAAGGAAGACAGCACAGGCTCGGTGTTGGCTAGTAGCTGCCTCCTCCCTGCCCTCCCAGAACTTCATTGTCTTTGCCTTCCTACCTCTAGCTCCAAACACCCCCATCTTCTCAGGACAGGGCTCTCTTTATTGAGGATAGAAAGGGGGAAAGGCGGGTCCCCCTTGGGCGCCCTGGCAGTCTACATTCATCTAAATAGCGACACACCCCCAGGCCCCAAAGTACTAATTCAAAGCGCTAAACATGTGTAAAAGGCCTCTTTTCTATTTTCAAAAAAAAAAAAAAAACCTAAAATTGTTGGGGAGGGGAGGGAAACAAGGTTTGAAATGGAGAGAGAAAAAACTAAAAGACACTTCTGTGTAATCAGGAGCTAAATTGGGTGTTTCTGAGTTTGCAGGCCTTGGAAGTACAAAGGGTGGGTCATGGCATGTAGGCACAGTTAGGAAAGATTTCAATGGACGGCGCGGTCCTTGGGCTCTGTTTGAATTCACTGAGCTCAAAGCTCCTTCGTGTGCCAGGCACCCGGGCAGACTTCAGTGGCATGAGACTGAGCGAGACGTGACTGCTTTCCGTGCAGAGTGACAGCCCCACCAGGCTAGGATGACAGTGGTGACCGTTGCTCCAATTAGCATGTACTGCACATCTCAGACTCTGAGGATGCGATACTGAAGAGACCCTGGCCCCGTCAAAGGAGCGTTTCTCAAACTATATTCTGCCTTGGACATCAGGATGGAGCCTGGTTACCTGGTGCCTCTTGTTATCTTTAGCCACAACCTGGATAAGCCACCTCTCTTTGGGCTACTGTTTGCATGTCAGCTTTTTTTCTATTTATAGTTAATACTTCTGTAGGCTTTAGTTGTTTTTCCAATTTTCTCCACATTTAATACATGTGCATTTATGGTAAATACTAATATAGCCGTGTATTAAAGTTCCTGTAATAGTTCTTTCTGCGGGGGTCTTGGTGCAGCAGGGAATTCTACGCATATTGTTTGAAAATGTCTTTCTTTGGCCCTCATTTGGGGTATTCATTCATTTGGGTGTCAAATTCTAGTTATATCCCCATAGTACAATGGTGATTGTGCTCCTTTGTCTTCTGGTGCTGTTTTCCTGGTAATAATCCCACTGCCAGACTGATTTTCATTCCTGTGTGGATAATATGTCTTTTCTCTTGCTGGCATTGATTACTTATGTTTGTTTATTTTGATGTTCATCAGTTTCATTAGAACATTCTAGATGCTGGTGATTTTCTTTTTCTTTATTGAAAACTCACATGCTCTCATTAATTCTGAAAAGCCATCAAGGATTTTTTTTGTCTTCCAAGACCGTTTCTCTCCTATTGCCTTCAACCACTTATCTGGACTTCCTGTTAGGTGTAGGAGCAACCTCACACCAAATCCTGAAATGCTTCTTTTTTGTCCCTGGGCCACATCCCTGTGAATTCCCCCTTTGCCAGTCAACCAGGTCCAGTCTGGAGGTGGCTCAATCTGTTAGGTTTTAGAATTTGAATCATTCTATATCTCCATGTCTGAGCTTGCCATTCTTCCTTTCTAAGTCTGGTCACTTTTTTATTCTCACAGATTCATTGCAATATGATTTCCAAATTTCCATTTCATGAAAGTCAACTGTTTGGGGTGTACAACTCAGTAGATTTTCATAAATTCATAACTTCATATCATTGCTGAGCCACAACCATAATCTTGTTTTAGGCTATTTCCATTGCATTACATCCCTACCAACATTCTCAGACATGCCCTGGAACCCCGTCCCCAGCTTCCCTGGGTTTGGCCCTGGGGGCCCTCAGCACCCCTGAACTGTCAGACGCCAGCAACAGGACCTTAGCTCCTAGCATTGAGCTATCTGGTCAGGTTGGTTGCTTGTGGCACCCTGCACATGGCTAGGGAGAACCCCCTCCTCAAAAAAAAATCTTTTGGAAGAAAGAAAGTGACTCAAGTGGTGAAGGCCCTCACCTGAGCCATCTTCGAGCGCCCTGTCTTAGACAGAGCACGGACTCTAGGTTTGGTTCCCAACACCACTGGACCCTCACTGTCTGGAGTGGCCTTGACAGCTAAAAAGAATAGATATTTTATTGCTGGAAAATGTGGGGCTGGAGCGATAGTCCAGCGGGTAGGGCATTTTCCTTGCATGCCACCAACCCAGGTTCGATTCTGAGCACCACCAGGAGTAATTCCTGAGTGCAAAACCAGGAGTAACCCCTGTACATAGTCTGGTGTGACCCAAAAAGAAAAAAAATGCTCAACATACTCTGAGCTGTCAGTGAGTTATCTTTTGGTTGACAGAGGCTTTGTGGGAGGGGGAAAAAAACAGCAATAATAAACATTGTGCGTGCAACACACAAAAGCAGGGTGAGCCCGTCATGTACCTCGCCTCTGGAGCTGTCCCCAGAGAAGTACCCAGGATAGGAGCGTCCTCTTGGTGCCAGAGGCAGCAAGCACCAAGCACCAGGCATTCCCTCCCCAAGAGCGCTCTGCTGTCTGTCGGAAGCCTCTTGAGGGCAGATCTGTGCCCACGACTTCTGCATGGGTGCCAGGTCTTTTGGGCCCTCCGTTGTCGGTCGTCTTCCCCACCCCGTGAAACACTTACCCTTTGCGTGTGCAGCGGTTCTGCTCAGAAGTGCTGTGTCTAACTGAAAAAGGAAGAATCCTGCCGTGAGCAGCTCTGCATTCTTTCCTGTCTTCAAACTGGTGTTACATTGATAGAATCAGGAGACCCAGAACCTCATGCTGGTGTGTGGCCTCACTAAACCGCCTGCACTGTCTCCCCGTGCAAGGAGGAAGGCCGATGGACACGCTGAGCTTAGAAACTGGTCTGCATAGAGAGCTCTCTCCTTTCCCTGTGCCTTCCTATCGGTGCCTGTAGAAGGACACATCCTACTCTTCACAGGTGCCCTCACTGTCATGGGATTAGGTGTGGTCCTGGAGGGGAAAGCTGCCCTAAATCAGCGTTGTGCCCAAATCCTGGGACTGCAGAGGTTAAAGCGTTTGCCTTGCACGTGGCCGACCCTGGTTTGAATCCCTAGTGCCACCTATGGTTCCCCCAACTCTCACTCCTGAGCACAGAGCCATGAATAGCTCTAAGCACTGCCAGGTTTGGCCTCCAGACAGGTTATCCAGAATCCAGCTCAGAACATTCTAGCCAGTCAATATCAATATCCCTCTATCTGGCCATACAATCTTCTGCTCTCACAATACCTTCCAACCTTGGCCTTGTATTCCCTTTAGTTCAGTAATAAAGTATTTTGTTTACTGGACTTTCCTGAAGACCCAACACACAGATTTGGTGATGAATTCAACATTGAAGAGTTTGGGAAAATGTAGTAGAAAGTGATCTGCCCAAGTTTCAGATCCCCAACTGTGGAGAGATCAAGTCCACACACAATAATGCAAAAGCAAAGGAACTTTATTACTAGCCTGAGCCAGTCCTAGCTCGAGCTAGGGTTCAAGTCTCATCCAACACAATGGAGTCTTGACAAGGACCCCGACTCCAAAGCACAAGTGGTTAATATAGGGTTCAGAGCTAAGAGTGGTTTATACACTGATCTATTTTTATCATTGGCCCTATTACAATGGTGGTCAGCAATTAGGCAACGGTGAGTAGTAGTTTCTAAGGAGGGTACAGGGACCCCTCATGACCCGCCAGACCCAACTGCCCAATTCCTTATCTTGGCAAATTACTCAACTGGGAGTTTACCAGTTTACCAGGACTCCGCAAGTCCTGCTTTGGAAACTGAGACTTATCTGAGACTTAATGTTAGCTGTAGCTTGTCATGGCATCAGTTTTGCCCTCACTAAAGTAGCTCCCTGTCTGAGAAGCCTCTAAGCTGGGAGGAGGGTGGCTCTAGGGGCCGTGAGCGGATCATTCGTTCTTCTTCCAGGGGAAGCTGTAGAGTGTAAAGTCATGTACGGTTCAATCAGGATTTGTGGGTGCTGAGTCTTCCCATGTTCCAGGGCCTTACCAAGGACTGCCAAGGCCTGGTAGGGATGGAGTCTGGGGATGTTGTTATGAAGATCAGTCATCAAATATAAAATCCTACATATTAAGAACAAAGAATTAACAATTTCAAACTCAAGTGGATTTGAACTCAAGTTTATTCTGAAAGGGATACTTCTGGGGCAAGAGGAATAGCCCAGGGGTTAAGTCTCTTGCCTTGCACAGGGCTGGTCCAGATTGGATTTCACGCATAACTCACTAACACCCCCAGGAGGGAGCACAGAGTCAGGACTAGCCCTGAGAACTGTCAAGTATAGACCCCAAACAACCCCCAGACATTTTAAGAGATACTTTTATAGGGATAGCACAGCGGTAGGGCGTTTGCCTTGCACGCAGCCAACATGGCCGACCCGAGTTCGATTCCTCCGCCCCTCTCGGAGAGCCTGGCAAGCTACCGAGAGTATTCGATATGCCAGACACAGTAACAACAAAGTCTCCAACGGAGACGTTACTGGGCCCGCTCGAGCAAAGTGATGATCAACGGGAGGGCTTTTACCTTTAATAAATATCACTGGAAACTAAATGATAGTTGAAAACGGAGGAATGGGTTGGAGAGATTGTCCAGCAGGTAGAGCAGCTTGCCTGGCACGCAGCTGACCTGAATTCAATCCCCTCCACTGCCTCTGGTCCCCAGAGCGTTGCCTAGACTGATGCCTGACACCAGTGGGTGTGACCCAAAACACAAACACACCATCTGAAAACCCTTGGAGTGCTAGACGGTGTTGCTGTGCTCCTGATCCTTCCCAGATCGGTGGTGGTACCTTGCCATCTCTTCAAGGAGGCCTTCCGACCGTCCTGACCAAGAGGTACCAGCTTTCTCCGCTGGCACCAGGAAGACACACTTCTTTCTTCTCTGGTGATCTGTTGGGAGGTTCTGCTGACTCCAGGAATGTGGGGCTAATCCAGGACCGGGCGTGGCATGGCTCTGGGCTTCCCTTCCTTGCTGGCCAGGGCCGTGCAGAGCACACAGCTGCCAGCCTGCCTTCCAGCCAGCTCCTGGAGTAAAGCCGAGCTCACCTGGGATGGAGGGACTGGGACAGTGTCCTAAAGTGTCCTAAAGCCACAGGAGGCCACAGGGACAGGTTGTCACTTGTCCCCTGTTCTCCCGCGTGCAAGTTTTCTTATGTTTCATTGCCTCCCCCACCCCAACCCCCTCAGAATCTCGGCATCTCGGGAAATGCTCCCCTGCTTGCAGGCGCTTGTCTGGGGGCAGATGTTTCGGCACTTTCTTCCCAATTGGCTCTAGGATTCTAGCTGTGGAAAGTGCAGCTCTGTTTTAACAAGCCCGTTCTGTTGGAATCTTTTCATTTAACGATATGATTCATGGTATAAAGGTGACTCTCTCTTTCAAAATCCTTTTGTGAAAAACCACTATCAAGTATACTGTTGGGGGCTCGGGGGCCTTGAACCCTTGGGGTTCACCTTGAGCCCTAAGGAGAGTCCTCCACTAAGCACAGCCCTTCTGGTCCCTGCTTCCCCCTGCTCCATCTTTCTCCATGCCTTCCTCCATGCAGAGGCCCCAGGGAGTGCCAAGCAGAATCAAACCCTCAAACCCTACTGCAGTAATTGGACATGGTCGCAGTCAAGTTGGAAACCTGCCCACCAGTTCCTTTTTTAAACACAGAGTTAACCTCTGAGAATCCCTAAATCCACCTTTGGGCAGATCCCCAAGAGAGATGAAAACAGACACCCTACAAAAATGAGTCCGCAGTGTTCATAGAAACCTTATTCATAACAGCCAAAGCGCAGACGCAAGCTCAAGACCCATTACCTGAAGGCTGGGTCGATAAGATGTGGAAGCAAATGAAATGCCCGTGAGTTCAGGACTGGGTCAGGGTGGTTCAGAGGACAACAGAGGGTGGAGGTGAGTGGTGCAGGGGGTTTCGTTCCTGGGGGTGGGGGGCGTAGCCTTCTAGCACCTTCTAGCATCCTTCTGACTCATGGTACATGAGAGAATCAAACTGCTCAACGCAACTCAAGTTTGTGGTAACCATGTCTGACGAGGTCCAGGAAACGTATCCTCTGGCCATCTGTCACCCTTGTCCCCTTCACGGCTTCCGAGTCTTCTTCCTCCTGCAATCTTCCCTGCCGAGGTCGCCACTGGTGATGGGTTTGTTCTTCACACAAATCCAGACTAGTGAGCTGAAATCTGAGGTTGGGGACCTGGCAACTCTGCATTCTGTTTTGTTTGGGGGCCACACCCCGCAGTGCTCAAGGGCTGCTGGGGCAGAACCTGGGACTCCCACGTGTCAAGCAGCACTTGGCAGTTGAGCGAGCACTAGCCCAAGACTCTGCCTTTGAAAACTGCCCCAGTGGGAGGGCCCGGAGAGACAGCCCAGGAGTTAGACACTTGCCTTGTGGATGGCTGTGCAGCTGTGACTCTGCGACTCTGCGAATCCCCAGCCTGGGCACAGCCTGATTCTAAAGCCATTCCAGCCGGCTTTAGCCCCTGGTCCTCCTCCTCGCTCCTTACATCGTGGGTCCCGATTCCCAGATGTTGTCCCATCACTGAAGGGGAGAGATGCAAAATACTTGGCAGCAGTAAAAGATTTCTGAATGCACAACAACCAAAAGGGTGACACAAAGTCAGCCCTATAATGAATCCAGAGGGCTGCATTTCTTGGGGGAGGAGGTTTCAAGTAGAGCCAGTTTACACAACTCTGGTCTATAGGATGGGCCTGGCCTCTTGCCTGAACTGACTCTGGCTGGCAGCAGAGAGGGTAGGCCTTTCCTTCGCTTCTTTTACAGTGTTTGTTGGTTTGTTTTGGGGGGCCACACCCCGTTGCTGTGGGCTGCGGCACTTGGTGGGGCTCGGGGACCATATGAGGTGCCGGGGCTCAAACCCAGATTGGTCGCGTGCAAGGCAAGTGCCTACTGCTGGACCATCACACCAGCCCTCTTTTGAAACTATTTAAAAAACTAGTTGTACTCAGACTAATTGTTGAACTTAAAGGAAGGGCTGGGACCCACCTGCATTGTTCCTCATGTGGTCGGTTGAGGCTAAAGCTGCAGAATTTGCATTTTAAAGTTGTCTGTGCTGCAGCCAAAATTCTGGGTGGTCTTGAAGGATGATCAGCTCTGGCTGTTTTGCCCATTGTGAACTTGGAAAAGCTTCTAGCAGTGCCCACTCTCCCTCCGCGACACCCGATAACGCACGGGTTAAACTCTTAAGGCCGAGGTCTTCTTTTTACTATCTTGAGCAATTTCCTGAGTGCCCAGGCACAGGGAGTGCCTGAAGGGGCCCCCAGGGGCGGGTGCCCTGTGAAACTCCCCCTGGAAGGGAAGCTGGTGTCTTTCTAGGTCCTGGTACGTCACAGGAAGTACCCAGAGAGGCTGAAATGGCAAAAGTGTCCCCAGTGCATGCTCCAGTGATGTCCAACTTGGAACAGGGCTTTGGGGTTGCAGAGGAAATACGCAGGTTTAGGACCTGAGCTGGACTGCTTCGGGCAGGAGAGTTCTAGGTCAGAAAGATCACATTGGAGCGAAGGCCCTTGCCTTGCTATGTGGCTAACACCAGCACCTCGATACAGTTCCCCGAGCGCAGAGTCAGGACTAGCCTCTGAGCAGGGCTGGGTATGGTCCAGGCACCACACCCCCTCCCCCCAAAGATTCATCTCCCCTCAGCCGTTTCCCTCCAGCTGTTGCCACTTTCATCTAGGTCGGAAGGAGGAGCAGATGGTCTGGTTCAGATCTCTGCTGTTTGTTTTACCTCTGATCAGGACTCCAGGAGCACTGGTGGGTGCTGGGATGGTGAGGAACTGCACGTGGGGAACTGCGGAGTGGACAGCTTAATTTGGGTCTGTCCAAGTCAGAGTTTAGGCTCCACAGAACCTGTTCTACCAAGGTGAAAGGAGCCTGCTCCTGGCTTTCGCCCATCCCCCTGCGGGGATCTGCTGCCCTTGAGAAGTGCATTTCTCCCACACAGGCTTCTAGCCTTGCGAGCTCACTAATGGCCTTTCCCGGAGGCCCCAGAAATAGCAAATTCCATTAAAAGGCTTATCATTAAACACAATACAGGTCTTTATGTGGGAGAAGGATGGCCTTTGTAGACTAGTCCATTAGGACGATGGGCTGGAAAAATGGGTCAGCTCTCTTTTAAGGGCGAAATTAATACAGCAGGCCAGAGCTAGTGAGACGGCCAACATTCGTCTCCCAAAGCGGTCCCCTCCGCGCCGCCCAGTGTGTCCGCCCAGACTCGCTATTCCTGTCCCCAGGCCTTTGGAGAAGGGCCCATCTGTCCCGAGGAAACCTAACGAATTGTCCAGTGACAACCCAAATAAATTAGGAGATCAGACCTGAGCCAAGGGTCGAGTGAGGGAGTGTGGTGCAGACACATTCCAAACGTTTGGTTGGGTTTTTGTGGTGGTGGTGGTTTTGGTTTAGGGGCCACACATGTTGGTGTTCAGGGCTAACTCCTGGCTCGGTGCTCAGGAATTATTCTTGGCGGGCTAGGGAGACCATATAGGATGTCAGAGATCGCTCCCGGGTGAGCCATGTGCTAGGCAAGCAAACGCCCTACCCACTGTGCTACAGTCCTGGCTCCTCACTCCTAATATAATCCAGGCTGGGCCTCTTCAGTCCCTGATTCACTGATGGCTCCCCACTTTAGTGTGCCCGGTTGTCATTTCCACCATCTGTGGCCCGTCGTTGAATCCTTCCGAGGTTGTGTGCCCAGAGAAGGGCTGAGGGAGAGATGCTCATGTCCGGGCTAGGAGGTGAGTGTTCAAAAGGACAGTTTGGGTCCGGTTTCCTCCTGCTGACCCCTGCACACACAAGCTTGAACACTGTGAGCCCTTGGTGGCTGGGTGACTGGCCAAGGAGAAGCTGGCACAGAGCAAACAGGCACCAGGAACTGGACATCCCACTGTCTCCAGGGATGCAGCGTTGGAAAAGCTCCGAGAAAGTCAGCACTGCTCTGAAGCGGGAGAGATGTCCACTGTACAGACCATG
This sequence comes from Sorex fumeus, assembly GCF_029834395.1. Lineage (NCBI taxonomy): Eukaryota > Metazoa > Chordata > Mammalia > Eulipotyphla > Soricidae > Sorex > Sorex fumeus. The sequence continues at coordinate 1,831,740 of NW_026606134.1, read as the reverse complement.
GCTGGAGGTGGATGATCTGAACCTAAGGGGCTTCACTGTGAGGAGTAGGGGTTCTCTCCAAAGTCAGCAGGATCAGGGCAAGAGCAACAGTTCAGCAGAGCGGGCATTTGCCTTGCACACAGCTGCTCTGCGTTCCCTCCCTGGCATCCTATATGGTCCCCCGAGCACTTCCAGGAGTAATTTCTGATTTGCAGAGCCTGGAGTAACTCCTGTGCTTCACCCTACCCCCTGTACTTTCACTCCAGCCCCCGTCAGCCTCTTTGGCAGATGAACTCTACAAGATCCTTGTTCATTCAAGCTTTGACGGGGACTCTGAAAAGCCTGACTTCAGCACCTCAGGATTCCCGGGGTCCACCGGAGAAAAAAAGCGCATTTCTTCTGGGACCCCAGGAGGGGATTTTACAGATTTGCAGCTAGGCAGTGATTCTTCTCCAGCCAAACTCGTGTCCAGGGAGCACCAAACAGCCAGACTTGCTATTTTTCCAGGGCTCTTTGGAGATTCCTAAGTGTGGGGCTGGAGCGATAGTGCAGTGGGAAGGCATTTGCCTCGCATGCGGCTGACCCAGATTTGATCCCAGTATCCCTGATGGTCCCCCGAGCACCACCAGGAGTGACTCCTGAGTGCAGAGCCAGGAGAAACCTCTGAGCATTGTCAGGTGTGTGTGTGTGGGGGGGGGGGGACCTCTTAAAAATGCTCTGAAAACAGTTCACCCATACTAGTAATAAAGGGAGGGTCTTGCAACCAATACAAAATCCATTATTTCGCTTCTACCTTGGGGCAGGGGTTGGGGTTTGTGACGGAAATATCCAAAATACGGTGGTGGGATGTGTAATGGTGGTGGGATTGGTGTTCAAATATTAAATGTAATCAAATATTGTGAAATGCTTTATAAAAATTAATTTTTTTAAAAAGGGAGGGTTTTGTTCTTTGTGTTTGTTTGGGGAGGAGAGAAGAAACAGTGGGAAGCCTGAAATGTCATATTACCCGAGACTTGGATTTGAGGATCTGGTTGATTTTGAATTTTCATCCCTCTATACCTCAGGGCTTCTATCTGAGAAATGGACACAGTAGGGACTGGAGAGAGAACACAGAGGGTAAGGTGCTTGCTTTATACATGATGGACCCTGAGCTTGAACCCTGACACTGAATACAGTCCCTCAAGTCCCCTCAGGAATGAACCCCAAGCACAGCCAAGAGAGAAAATCAAGTCAGACCCAGCACTCGGTGCGCCAGTGTAGACGAACTGCAAAGGTGCCTCGAGTCGTCCTGTCCCTCGAGACACGGACACCTGCTCGTCACTCAGGCCTGCCTCCTGCTAAGTGCCCCTTAACAGCCTCCAACAACCGTATTTATCGCCCTGTTCGCTTCGCCATGGGAGCACCCTCACTTAGGCAATAAAAATGACAAGTCACCCTTCCTCGGATGCTTCCACAGGCACCAGAGGTCAAAACTATCTCTTCCTCCTGCCTTGGAAAAAATTGCGCCTGTCACATTTGTGAAACAGATACCGCCGCCTGGGCTGGAAGAAGCCAGCCATCTAAATTATCCTGGCCATCACAGACAGCTCTTTGGCTGGTGCGAGAGTGAGGCAGGTGGGTGGCTGCTTGCTTGGCTGGTTCCGGGATGCACGAGCCCAAACAGAAGCAATTAGGGGAGCCCGGACTGCAATTTCAGTCACATCCTCTGCAGATAGATGCCAGCACTGCACACATGACTGCGGGTGGCTAAAGGCATGCTAAGCTTTCCCATGACATGAAAGGAATAAAACGGAACTAAGACACATCAGGACATTGATCAGGAAGCATTTATCTGAAAATACATGGGCTCATCTCCTTCTAAGATTATTTGGGTTTTTCTGTTTGTTTGTTTGTGTTTGTTTTTCTCATTTGGGGGCCACATCCAGCAGTGTTCAGGTCTTACTCTTGGCTCTGCACCTAGAGGTCACTCCTAGCAGTGCTTAGGGGACCACAGGAAGTACCAGGGATCAAATTTGGATCAGCCACTTGCAGAGCAAGTGGTCTACCTGCTGCACTGTCTCTCCAACCCTAAAATGACTTCTTGCTTGATAAAGGACACTTACACTGCCAGATATTGCCTTCAAAACAACAATAATAATTTTTAAAAATTAACTAAACTTCAGGTTGGAGAGATGGTACAAGACAGAGGCATTTGTCTTGCATGTGGCCAACCCAGTTTGATCCCTGATATCATATGATCCCTGAGCACCACCAGGGGTGATGCCTGAGCACAGAGCAAGGAGTAACTCGTGAGCATCGTTGGGTGTGACACACACAAAAAAAGAGGAAAAAAAATCTATGATGGATCAGCGCTGGGGTTCACCTTGAGGCCCACCAGGTATGCCCCCCCCAAAAAAGCAATTATTTGGTACCAACAAGGGCAAAGTTTAGTCTTGTACTTTGCTTGATCAAACCTGGCAATATTCAAGGGCTAGTTCTGATCCTGTCTCAAGAGTGACCCCTGGTAGTCTGGGGGACCATCTGCAGTGCCTGAGATAGAACCTGGGCCAGCCACATGCAAGGGAACTTAACCCCTGCACTCTCTCGCCAGCCACCAGTGGACCTTTTTACTTGGCTCCTGGTGTTCATGGTCATGGAAGGGTCATCTCCAGTCCCACTTGCAGGGTCTCTGAAAGCGTCTCCTTGATGACCAAGTCCCTGGAGTAGACAGAGAGGGGCACCCCTCTACGCCTCTCGCCTCTCACCCATGAAACAACCACAGCTCCGTGGGTCTAGTGAACAGTGAGCCAGCTGGCATCAACCAATGTGAGAATCTGTTTCAGACCCGCGTCCATTCCTGGGCCCAGAGCCCCTTGAAATAGGGGTGATCGAGTTCCCTTTTATTTTTCTTTCCCTTTCTTCATTTTTGAGTTCCCTTCAGAAAGAAGCTATGCCCCACTGCCCAGATAGCACCGAGATCATGTTGCTTGCCTTGCGTGCGGCCGACCCTGATTCAGTCCCCAGCACCCAGAGTACGGCCAGGAGTGAGCCCTGAGCACAGTGAGGAAGAAGCCCTGGGAATAGAGCCCTGAGGATGGGTGTGAACAAAAAAACAAACCCCCAAAGTTGTGTGTGACTCTGACTCACTGCCTGTGCTCACTTCCCAGGGCAGGGGTGCCCTGAGGAAAGGGGCTGCCTAGACCTTGGGGGGAGGGTTGTTGGATATGGATGCTGTGAGAAAACTCAGCAGAGATGTTAAATAATTGCTCCCCCAGACACTACACTTCTATAGAGTAGAAATAGAATCCACACCCAGGTATTTTTTGGCATCGATGGTGACGCTTTCCAAACCTGCCAGCAGCCCTGGGGGACTCGGTGCCAGTTCTCTGGCATGATGGTGAGGAGTACACCAGGGATGGTGCCTGTGTGATCGCGGCCAGGCTCCGCGGCTCTCTGAGTGGAAACAGCCACGGAGAGAGGCAGGCTGCCCTCACTGAAGCTTCTGCTGAGCAGGAGGGGGAGAGCACTGTAGGCAGAGTCCTGCAGGGCCCCCACACAGAGGTTCCTGAAGGGCAAGGAGGGAGAGCCGAACTGGAAGGGGCCGGGAGAGAGAGGAAGCTGGGAGTCCAGACACAGTGGACAGAATCTGCTCCTTTGTGGGGTACATCCCACTGGAAGATTCAATCCCCACGACCCAGATAGCACCGAGATCATGGTGCTTGTTTTGCATGCTGCCGACCCTGATTCAGTCCCCTCAAATTGACTTTTAGGATGAAAATGAAATACGGGGCGCTGGCGCAATAATACAGCCGAGTGGGCACATTTGCCTAGCACATGGCCAAGCCAGGTTCCATCCCTGGCATCCCACATGGAACCCTGAGCCCTGCCAGGAGTAACTCCTGAGCACAGAGCTAGGAGTCATCCATGAGCATAGCCGGGGGTGACCCAAAAACCAAAATAAAGGACGGAGGGAAAAGTCCATGGTGGATCAGCACTGGGCTTCACCTTGGTACGACAAGCTGCATTCCTCGGCAGGACACATCCCCCCCTTTGTGTTCGCCTGAGAGCTGCTTTTTTTGGGGGGGCGGGGGTTGGTCAGCGAAGAGCAGTAGGATTTGCGGGCACAGCGGGGTGGCATCCCTAGCACGTTCTGTCTCACTTGGAATGCCAACAGAGCCTCCATTTGCACCTCCTCTTCATTAGCATCAAGAAGCCAACCCTGATTTGTTCTTCTCTGCCCTTATATTCTTATTTATGCCTCAAATCATTCATTTTTTTGGTTTGGGGGTCACAGCCAGCGATGCTCAGGGCTCCCTCCTGACTGCACACAGGGATCACTAGGATCACTCCTGGCGGGCTCAGGGAACCATTTCTGGTCCCAGGTTGAACCCCGGGTCATCTGTGCAAGCCAAGCACCTTGCTCACTAGACTCTATCCCCAGCTTCTGCCCTTTTATTTTCTCCCTTCTAGTCTTGGGGGGTCCCCGCCGGCAGTGCTCAGAGATTACTCCTGAATCTGTGCCCAACTCCCACTCCTGGTGGTGCTCAGGGAAGCCGATGGTGGTGCCAGGGACCCATCTAGGGTCAACACATGCCAAGCCAATGCCTGGACACATGCTCTCTCTGCCCCCTCTGCCATCTAGATGCACCTTGTGACCATCCCAGACCCTCCCGAGACAGGATGACTCTCCAGCACACCACCCCACCCATGACTCCGTGCTCGTGTGTGTCCTTCCGTCACCTTGCAGTGCCTCTCTCCCCGGGACGCCAGGACTCTGATCCAGGGGCTCTCTGAGGCTGAGTGCGAGTCCCGCAGTGGGAGCAGCCACCTCCCCCAGTTTGGGGTCTGGAGCCGCCCAGCTAACCCTCTCCAAAGGAGAGCATCAGGCGTGGAGCACTCTCCCAGGTTGCCTGTTGGTGTTTCTGGGAGTAGCTGGAGAGTATTTTTAATAGTATTTTCTATAGTATTTACAACACAGACTCCAACTTAGTTACCTCCACTGTGCTGACTTCCTCTGAGCTCTGACAGAAGCCAGGGGCTTTCTGGGGAGGAAGAGGCAGGCAGCCACTCCTTGTTGGTGTGGAATCAGTGGATAGATCTCTCTCTCTCTCTCTTTCTCTCTCTCTCTTCCCTTTCTCCTCTTCTCTCCCTCTCTCTTCCCCTCTCTCTCTTCTCTTTCTCTTCTCTTTTCTCTCTCTACTCTCTCTTCTCTCTCTCTCTCTTTTCTCTCTCTCTCCAATCCTCTTTCTAATCACAATCATGATCATCCTGTTGTTCATTGTATCCCTCGAGCAGGCCCCAGTAACTTCTCCTTCATCCTAGCCCTGAGAATTTTTAAAAAGTGCCATATTCAAGGCTCCTTCAGGGTTAGGAGAATGAGACCCATCATTGTTACTGGTATTTGCATAGTGGGTACGCCACGGGGAGTTTGCCAGACTCTGCCGTGTGGGAAGGTCACATTCGGTAGCTTGCCAGGTTGTCCAAAGTAAGAATGAGATAATAAGAGGTCACGCAGCTACAAATGGGGCCGTGCGCTTCCAGAAGCTGGGTTTTAGTCTCTGGGTCTTGGCCGTTGATGGGATTACACGGCGCCAGGGGGTCAGTTGGTGGGTGTGACCAGTGCCTACTGGAAGATGGAGGATCTTGGTGGAGGATGCTCAGCCTCAATCCGAGTAGGCTTGGAGATCTCAGCCCCAGGACCCACATGCCTTTGTTCCTCTGCTGGTACCTTCATGCGTGTGGAGAGTGGTTTCAGCATGGTTGTGGCTGGATCTGGAGGTCTTCGGCTGCCAGAGCTCTGCTCGGGGTGGGGAGTGAAGCTCAACCCGCCCCCTCCAAGGGGCCCTGACAAGGACAGCCAGGTGCAGGAGCAGGAGACTCTGTGCTGTTCTCTTCCAGGAGCTGGGTTTTATAGTCTCTGGGTCTTGGCCATTGATGGGATTACACGGTGCCAGGGGGTCAATTGGTGGGTGTGACCCCTGCCTACTGGAAGATGGAGGATCTGGGTGGAGGATGCTCAGCCCCGATCCGAGCTGGCTTGGAGATCTCAGATCTCAGATCTCTTCCTAATATTTTTGTCATTTGATGCCTTAGTTTTTGGCTTGACGATTTAGGGTTTGGTGATTTATCCCTAAATTGTTTTTCTCTCTGGAATTACTTTTGCTCTAAAGAATCAAGTGGGGCTCCAACTTCATTCCTTCTCAAAGCTTTAGCCAGCTATCCAGCACCTTCATTGAATTTTTTCAGCCATTCTTTGTGGATTTGAAATATTTCTTTTACCACGAACTCAGTAACCAAGGACCCTCTTTTGTTCTAAGATTTTATCTCCTTCATGTCTAGAACAAGGTCATTCAGTTATTATAACCTAATGGTAAGCCTTTTTATCAATACAGCTTTTCTATAGTATATTCTATAGTGTTTTTAATGGTATTTTCTATAGTATTTTTAATAGTATTTTCTGTAGTATTTACAACACAGGCTCCAGCTTAGTTACCTAGTTTCCTTTGTGTATATCAGAATCAATGTTTCCAGACCCCCTAAACCCTCTCAATGCTCGTATAAATTGCACTGCATTTAGGCATTAATTCAGAGAAAAGTTACCGACTAGATGTTGCATTCCTTCCCAGGAACATGGCAGGTATCCTCGTTTACTCTTTTATGACTCAAGCTTTAAAGTGTCCTAGATGAGGGGCTGGAGTGATAGCACAGTGGGTAGGGCATTTGCCTTGCACACAGCCAACCCGGGTTCGATTCCCAGCATCCCATATTGTCCCCGAGCACAGCCAGGAGTAATTCCTGAGTGCATGAGCCAGGAGTAACCCCTGTGCATCGCTGGGTGTGACCCCCCCCAAAACAAAACAAAACAAAACAAAAGTGCTCTAGATGTTAGCTGCACATTTCTTTCTTTTTTTTAATTTTTTTTTTTTTAGCTGCACCATTCTTAAGTGTATTCTGCATCTTTGCAGATCTGTGCATTCGATTCTCTTGTAAATGGAATGCTTCCTTTCTTCACCCTTTTCAGTTGTTTTTTCCTAACTGGGAAAGCAATGAAATCATATATTTTAATCCTAGTCAATTATTAAAGACATCCAGAGAGTGACAGCCTCCAACTTCACAGCAGCCCATCTCGGTATTCAATGACCTTTTCCTCGTAATTACTTGGTTGTGGAAGTTAACAACAAGAAAGCTGATTTAAAATGTTTGCCTTGGTGCTGGAGCGATAGCACAATGGTTAGGGCATTGCCCACGGCCAACCCAGGTTCAATTCTCAGCATTCCATATGGTCCTTGGAGCACCTCCAGGAGTAATTCCTGAGTGCATGAGCCAGGAGTAACCCCTGTATATCGCAGGGTGTAACCTAAAAGCAAAACAAACAAACAAAAAAAAATAAAATGTTTGCCTTGTGGCTACCCTTAGAGCTGTGTTCTATTTAAATGCATTTTAAAACTTTTAGTGATATACATAGAGAACAGAGTGTTATTGTTTCCTTTTTGTTGTTGTTGTTGTTTGGGTGCCATGACCTACCACGTGTTTCTGGAATCCTAGATTGTTGATGGTTGGGTTCCAGAGACATCTCTGTAGGGCACTAATCCAATTGGGATTCAATTGGGTGTTTCTGGAACGGGATTGTTGGTGCGCTAAGATGTGCCCAGAGGCACATTGTTGTGGTGACAGCCAGGCCCACGAGCTGGCGGCATGAAGATTTAATCCTGGAACTCGCATACCTGTGTCTTGCTTGTGGAAGCTCTTGGTCGCCGGGATTCCATCTGGAATAGGTGGGGAGACTGCACCTGCTCCATCTAGGGTGCCCCAGTGAAATTGGCTCCGTATGGGGCCCAGAGAGATCTCCAGTTCTGTGTTGTCTTCCAGGACTTGCTGCTGTGTTTCCGGCTTTTGATCTCTCTTGAGATATATTTATGGGTCTCTGAAGCAAGGCCAGTAATAGAGTTTATAGGATGGCACTGGAGTTGGTTCGTGGGGGGTGACTGCCAATGCTTCTATGTGTATTAGGAAGTGAGGGAAGGCAGCCCATCCCAACTTTGTGAAAGTCTGGAGATTTCGGTCACAAAACCCGCATACCCAAATTTTCAGCAGATTATATCTTGGTGAGGTCCATCCTGAGATGGTAGAGTCAGGCTGGGGGTATGGTGGTGATTTTGGATTGTGGAAGAAAGTGGCTGCTGGGGGCTCTGCTTGAGTATTAACTGTGGCTTTTGGTCTTTTTTTTTTATGTAGGAGTATACTGCTATTTATTCAGCCACTGATTAGCTGATTGAATTGTGCATGAACTCCACCTTACCTTTTTTTCCCATTTTTTATAATTTTATTTATCGAATCACCATGAGAGCAGTTACAAAGCTTTCGGGTCTAAGTCTTGGTCATACAATGAAACACCTGTACCATCACCAGTGCCCATTCTCCACCACCAAAAACCCCAGTATACTCCCACCCACACCCTCCCCCTACCTGTGGAGCAGATGATTTCCACATTACTCTCTCTCTACTTTGATCACATTCAGTATTTCGACACCAGATCCACCATTATTATTTGAGATTTTACCCCAACACTCTGCTGAAAAGGCAACAGTAGACAATTTGTGTTCTATTGCTGGTTATGAATAACATATGATGTAGCGTGGCTGCAGTAGGGCCATGTGATTTTGAAATTCTGAAATTTTAACACTTAAATCTGGAGGGATTTCTGCCAAAAGCCACTGGGTTTCGAGATTTGCTCCTGAGTCTCTGGGATCATGGCCGTTGAGCAGCTTGATCAGGTGGTTCGTGGGCAATGACTTGGGGTCTCGTTGGGGTGGGGAGGACAGGCCCAGCTCCACCCCCATTCCTTGAGGCCCAACAAGTTTCATCACTGTGGGCCCAAGCCTGATTGTCCAATGGCCTCTGGAGGATGACAGCCAACGAGCTGCCAAGGGAAAGCAGGTGGAGTGACAACATCCTTTCCTCTGTGGGGTGGCCCTGCGACAGTAATGTACTGTAGGGTCCGGACGCATTTCTGCCAAAAGCCGCTGGGTTTCGAGATTTGTTTCTGAGTCTCTGGGATCACGGCCATTAAGCAGTTCAATCAGGAACCAGAGAGGCCATGCCTCCAATTATATAGCTGAGCCGGAGGTGGTTTGTGGGTGTGTTTCCCACATACCTAACTTTTGGCCATTTGCTTTCTTGGTAAACTTTGCCCCAAGTTTTTGGGGTCTGGCCAGAGGCGCAGCAGCAATTTTGGGGTATCTGGAAGTCTGAAGGCGCCATGAGGCTGCTGATGCACTCGCCTCACAGGTACAGATTGACCTGCTGGCGGCACCATACCCCCACTTTTGGTTTTTTTTGAAATTTGTCTGTGGCTTTCTGAAATAAGACCAATAAATGAGCTCATATACCTGAGTCAGAGGTGATTTGTGGGTGTGGCTCCCACATACCTAACTTTTGGCTGCTTAATTTCTTAGTGAACTTGGTCCCAAGTTGTTGGGGTTCAGCCAAAGGTACAACAGCAATTTTGGCGTGTCAGGAAACCTGGAGGCACCATCAGGCTGTTGATGCACTCGGCCCGCAAGTACAGGTTAACCTGTTGGTGGCATTATGCCTCCTATCAGTAAGGAACCCTTTCGCAGAAGTCCATCAACAGATATGTCCTTGAGGATCATTGGCCAGGACTGAATTCCATGCCCAAACCACAAAGAAGCTGTGAGGTTTGGCTTAGACCACACCCAATTAGCATGGGAGAGGAGCCACCCAATGACATTGGGGGTTTGTTCTCCAGAAAGGATGTGAGTGGGCACTATTAGCATTGTGACACAGATGAATGAAAGTCCGACATTGGCATGGAAACTTGAACTAAGCAGCCATGCACTTTTTATTATTCAGGAGCAATTTTATTCCCACGGGACATTGACAGGGCTTTTTTACCAGGTCCCCTGGCGGGGGCTGTACTTTGACACTGCTTGGCACCGTTTTGGGTTGTCACTAACAGAGGATGGAGATGGGGGCAGGAAACAACTCACATCTGGCAGATGGAGACCAGGCATTCTGCTACCCACTCTACAGGGCTTCAGCATGGCCCCTGCAACAAAGATTTTCCAGCTCAAAGTATCAGTAGAGCTGAGGGTGAAATGCAACATTAAAATACGAGAATACAAAGCACAATCAAGTGAAACGAAAACTGGTCTTTGAGCATTTATAAAATGTCCTAGCCCATTTTTGATGCATCTGCCATTTGATGACATTGTACTGGAATCTCCGGGAGTCAAGGTTCCAATCTCCAGGATGAAGGACAATCAGCTCTGTGTGCCCTCTCGCAGGTAGAACTTCTAAAAGAGGAAGTCCACCACAGTGGTGAGGGTACAGTCATGTGGGTGTTCATTTCACCAGGCTGGGGACCAGGTGAAATGATCCCAGGGTTCAAAGCAGATTGGAAATATGTGTGTTTACTCTTAAAAATGTTCATATTTCTTCTCATTCCACCTTTAAGAATCTATCCTAGGTGAAAACTCCAAAATAGAAAAAGGGTTTAGTGCAAATCTTTATTCTAAGTACCATTATCTATATAAGAAAACGTTGTACCTAACACAAACCCCCAACTTCGAAAGTGTAAAGTAAAGTAAAGTAAAGGCCCTCCCGTTGATCGTCGATTTGCTCGAGCGGGCCCGAAAGTGTACAAAGCAGTAAAATCTGATTGAGGTAAATAATAGGATTTTATGTGCACATGAAGCATGATGCTTATGAAGGAAAACTCATTTATAAATGGTAAATATAAAAGGAGGAAATGAAACTGAATATATGGCATGATCTCAAGTATGGAATAAATACCTTAAGACATTAACACACAAAGGCATTCTGGTAGGAAACACACCTGAATATTAACTTGCTTTTTTTTTTTTTTACTGTACTAATGGGGATATATGTGGTTGTATTCCTTGATATTTTTAAGCAATCATCACCTTTATTTAAGCTTTTTATGTCCAAGGAAACAAAAGCAGAGTCTATAGTTGGTACTAACTGCCATGTTTGCATCTGTTTCTGCTTAGGGGTCTTTTTTTCGGGGGGAGGGTGGTCTTAGTTTTCTACCTCTGCTTCCTTTTTCCTTCTGCCCTTGGGTAGATAGACAGTAAAAGACTTCAGAGGGATTTTAATCCCCTAAAATCAGAGGGTGTGTGTGCGTGTGTGTGTGTGTGTGTGTGTGTGTGTGTGTGTGTGTATTAAGGGCATAAGGGCAGTGGGCCTTTCCACTTGGGTTTCTTTCATTGTTTACCTTAATCATGATTCATTTTATTATTTTTTTAAAAAACATGCTTTTTAAAAATAAAAGTATAGCGGATTGAAATGAAAGGGATAAAGCCATGTGTCAAATTTAAGAACAAATGATGGGCTAGTTGTTAATCGACTGAGTTGTTTGATCCACGCTTCTGACAGGACAGCCCTTTGGAGGATAATCCAATACCTAAACTCACAGTGGCTACTGCCTCCTTTCCAGAAAAGAAAAACAAAAAACAAAACTTAATACCCTTCTGAGCACCAAGCAGAAAACTTCTTAAGAACAACCAGAGTGGCTGGAGTGATGGTACAGCAGGGAGGGCATTTGCCTTGGTACAAAGCCAACCCGGTTCGAACCCCAGCATCCCATATGGTCCCCTAAGCACCGCCAAGAGTAATTCCTGAGTGTAGAGCCAGGAGTAACCCCTGAGCATTGCCAGGTGTGATTCTCCCCCCCCACCAAAAAAAAACCCAAAACCAAAAAAATCAAGCAGAAAGCTTCCCTCAGTTGGGCCTGAGGGGACAGTTACTCCCCAGATCAGCCTAGTGCTCCCTGACCCATCGCCCTGGTGGGGAACACTTACCCACTTTGGGGGTTTGGGGGCCCTAGAGCCCAAGCCTAGAACCAGAGTAACTTTGGGGTGGACAGGAAAGGGTTACCAAAGCCAGTTAGATTCTCCCTCCTGAGGCTGTGACCTGCTTCTGGAAGATGACGAGGCACAATCTGAGGGAGCGAGAGCCTTCAGGGGCCGAGTTCCGGCACAGAGGATGCTGGGAAAGGAAAGCAAAGAGCACTGAGCCCCCCTGACTCTCCCCACTTCCTGTCTGCCGCATAGCCCATTTCAGAATGAGAGGTTGCCCCCTTCACTGCTCGAGAACTTTTCTGTGGCCATCAAGGCTGTCCAATGGACAAGTCCAAGCTGGACACTGAGATAAAAGCCGAAGGTCCACTTGCCTTCTTCGAGTTTTCTCACCCACAGTAACCAGTTCCAGAATGCCCCTACTTAAATAGAGACGGGATCACTAAGTCAAAGATGGTTGGAGGGGTCGCTCGGGATGGGTGATGTGTGCTGAAAGTAGACAAAGGACCAAACATGATAGCCTCTCAGTATCTGTATTGCAAACCATAATGACCAAAAGTAGAGAGAGACAAGTACCCTATCTATTGTACTATGTCTTGGACCTCAAGAAAACCTGGTTTTTGGGGCTGGAGTGATAGCAAAGTGGGTAGGGCATCTGCCTTGCACACGGCCAACCTTGGTTTGATTCCCAGCATCCCATATGGTCCCCTGAGCACTACCAGGAGTGATTCCTGAGTGCAAAGCCAGGAGTAACCCCATTGCCGGGTGTGACACAAAAAGCAAAGAAAAAAAAAAAAGAAAACCTGGTTTGGGGGCAGGAGAGATAGCACAGAGGGTAGGGCTTTTGCTTTGCATGCAGCCAACCCTAATTTGATTCCCAGCATCCCATATGGCGCCCCGAGTAATTCCTGAATGCAAAGCCAGGAATAACTCCTGAGCATCGCGAAATGTGATCCAAAAAAGAAGGGGGAAAAAAAGAAGAAAAAAAAGAAGACATGATTTTGCAGCATTCTTCGCATGGGGAATTGATAGGAAAGACTGAACTAACCAATAAAGAAAAATATGACATAAACTCCTGAGAAGCTTTACAACACAAAGGCCCAAGTCCCGGAAGCGACTCCTGCTGACAGTTACCTCCTATAAATATTTAATCATTAGAATAACAAAGGATTCTCTGCCAGCCGGCAGCTGCCATGCTCTGTTGTCTGTCTATTGTGACCTTAATAATAAGACCAGCCTGATAGCTGACCCCTCCCGCAAGCAACCCTAGGGGTGTTATTCCAGGAAGCAAAGAGTATAAACAGCAGCTCCACCCCACCATATCCTCACAGCGCAGGGAGACCCCGCAGAAGCCGCAGAACCTTCCCCTACAGACTTCAGTGTGTCTGCCTGATGCTTGGCTAGACCTGCCTCTGCCAGTTCATACTCCCTCTCTGTCTTGCCTTCATCAGGTGTGCGCCCCCTCGAGCACCTGTTTGATCTAAGAAGCCAGGAACCCAGTCCCACTTCCCATGTGTCATGATAGGGACAGGGACACCTGCTAAGAAATGCCCCATTTGATGTTTTGGACACATGGCGGTGTCAGAGAGAAGTGACACCGCCCTAGGTGCTATAGAGCTCGCTCCACACCTCAGCTGTATGGCAGAGCCCACCTGAATCACTCCTGAATGCAGCTTAGTATTCACCCAAAGACCATTGCTCTGATGGTGCATGATAGAAAAAGAGAATAACCAAAGAACCTTTGACCAGCTAGGATCAGGTTTGGCCACCGCTAAGAGGCTTATTTCTGTCACGCAGAAACTCAGTGATAAGTTGGTAGGGAAGCTTCATGTTGGAGGTAAAGGCGGTGGGCCCCCACGGGTGGCTTAAGTGAGGCGGGAAGGAGAGAGATGGCCACTTTCTCCAGATCCACCTCTGCCACTCAGGACTGGCTGGGAGGGCTCAGGTTGATGAAGTCTGCCATGAGCCCGGCACGGGTCAGTCCTCGGCCTTCCCCAGGATTGCAGGGTCCTTGTCTTCCTCGCAGAAAGGAATTTCAACTGTGAAGTAAAAACAGATTTTATTTGGAGGTTTTTAGGAAGGGGACAGAGGGAGAGAAAATGAGAGAGAGAGAGAGAAAGAGAGAGAGAAGTGTGTGTGTGTGTGTGTGTGTGTGTGTGTGTGAGAGAGAGAGAGAGAGAGAGAGAGAGAGAGAGAGAGTTTGGGCTTCTTCAAGGGCAGAGAGAGCCCCTACACACATCCTAGTATTAGCTATGGAAGCATGAAAGTACATACCTCAAGAGGGAAGGTTTAGGTGACACATGTGCTCAGGCACCACCTGTGCCCGGTCATGTGGGCTTGTGCAGCAGGACACGGTCTTGGGCAGCATATGTGTGCCCTTCCTTTGTTCAACATGGCTTTTATAGGGTCTCTCCAACTTGCCCCCATGTGAATCTTTGCAGCTAGTTAAGAGTCTGTTGCGAAAGGTGGCGGCCACACGGGAGCCTTGTGGAGAGCAGGTCTGAGCCGGGGGTGGGGCGCGACTGAAACCTCATGGGATGGGGGGCGTTCCGGCCCGTCCTTCACGCCCTACCGAGGTCACCAGTTGCCCCCCATGAGCGGCTCTGAGCGGCTCTCCGGCACGGCCATGACTCCAGAGCACAGAAACCAATCTCTTAATTATCTGAAATTATCTCTTAATTTCTACTCTCAGTAGAAATACTTCCAGGATTAATAAATAAAATAGCAGAAATCCAAAACTGCGCGGCCGACATCATTTAATTCTTGAACCCAGCTGTAGAAAGCAAATCATTCCACAATGCTTTCTCAGCATGGCTGATTTGGGGGGGTGGGTAAAGTCTAAATAATAATGGTGCAACTTTTATCAAAACAATGAAGCTAGTCAAAGTAGATAGAGTGTTAACTAGAATTCATCTGCCCCTCAGGCATTGGGGGGGTGGGGGTTTATTGGGGTTCTTCGTGCTGAAAAATAAGTATTGGTAAAGGGAAATGGGACTGATATTTGCATGACCGAGACCTAAACCTGAAAGCTTTGTAACTTTTCCCACAGCGATTCAATAAATAAATAAAAATAAATAAATAAATAAAAATTAAAAAATTAAAAAAATCAACCTAGATATTCAGCAATATACTGGATGATCATGAAGATGCAGTATATATAAACAACGGAATACAATGATAAGGAATAATGAAATCATGCAATTTGATACAACATGAATGGAACTAGAAGATAAGTTAAATGAAGAAAACCAGAAGTACAATAACAAACACAGGATTATATCACTTATATGTAGTATTTACAGTAACTGAATGAGGAAGAGCAATGTTTTAAAGGGGAAATTCCTACATCATTCATGGTCCCAGAGTTTAGGAAGGGAAAGGAAAGAAAGAAGTGAAGGGGAAGGAGAGAAGAGACAGTTGAGAAACAATGAGGTCAGGGGTCAAGGGGATGAAGACATATTGGTGGTGTTAAGGAATGATCAAGCTAGATATCCAAACTCCAGAGTCAACACCACTGAAATTTTAAGACCAAACTTTAATCATCAAATTTAAAAGATGGCTGTAAAGATAGCAGGTTGGGACTGGCTTGAGAGTATTGGAGATGAAATCTGGGACTGTTGGAAAGAAGTTGACACTAGTGGTAGGATCGGTGATGCAATATTGTATGTTAAAAACCCAACTATGACTGACTTTATAATTCATAGTGCTTAAGTTAATTAATTAAAAAATAAGTCTAGTAAGCTTAATGGGTGGAACAATAATACTAAAGGGTCAACTAGTTCAAAACAGCATCTCCAAATAATGACTTTATTAGCAGAATTGAAAGATACAACAATTTTCACAATTTTTTTACTGAACTATATTTTAATAATTCTATTTGCCATTTTGTTGCAACAATCAATATAAAGTAAATTATGTTGTGCCTGCTTAGGAGGTGGGTGGGAAACTGGGAACATTGATGGGGGGACGGTCACTCTGGTGGTGGAATTGGTGTCACCGTATTGAATGCCAAAAACATCTGTGTTATGAATAGCTCTGTGATACACAGTATTTTAATAAAAATAAAAATAAAAATGAAAAAAAAGAGTCTGTTGCTAGGGTGGTTGCCAAGGGGGTAGTTGGGAGTGGTCCATAGTCCTCTTTGAAATTCCTTTCCTGGCCTTTGTTCCTCCTGGAGCTACTGGAGGTCCAGCCTTCTCTGGGACCTTTGCTGGCGTCGGGTGAGGGTCTCATCAGACTTGGTTCCTGTGTTTGCAGCCTTGGCTCTATTGGTTTTATTAATCCTTGGAATCCTATTGCCATTGGGCCTTTCTCTGTCTTCTTGCCTACATCAAAGGGAGCCAGACATTTTTATCTTGTTGCCTTGCCAACCATGCCAAGCCAACTGCAGGATTTCATATTCAGCCTCACCTCACAGCCCAAGATCGCTGCTGGTGCTCCAGCCATAACAGCCCCTTTCGCACACTGCTGGAAGGAAAGGAGTAGAGGCAGGTGCATTCCCTCCCATTGAAGGCGTCTTCCTGGACGCCCACCTAACACTCTTGAGAACATGTCATTAAATAGAACCCAGGCGCAGCCAGCTGCAGGAGTGAGATATGGCGTTTATCCACAGGCTATTAGGTAGACATTGAAATTCTTGGGAGAGGTCAACTGCAGAGAAGAATCCCAGGCACTGGGACCAAGGCCAAGGGAGCATGCTGCAAAGACCCGCACCAGGCCAGCCCCCAGGATAGAGTCCAGAACGCTTCTGCCCTCTGCATTCTTGACACTGGGCTCACCGAGGGAAAGGAGGCACAGTTGCAAACTGGAGGGAACAGTTTGCTGTCATTTGCTCTGGTCGAGGAAAGGTCATCTGAGTTGAAAGTCTGAGAACAAGGGGGCCTGATACTGTCCAGCCCAGTCTGGGGACAAGCCAGCCAACTGTAGAAAGCTTCCTCCTCCCACAGGCTTCTGCTCCCACTAGTCTTCCCAGGATTGAATTAGGCCTACCCGCAGTGTGACAGCTCAGGGTCCTAGTCAACAGACCTATTCTTTGCTTCTGTTATTCTGGGAACTTGCGCAGGGTTGGGCTACACCCAGGGCTTACTCTGGGCTCTGCACTCAAGGATCACTCCTGGCCGTGCTTGGAGGTTAGTATGGCCTGCTGGGGATTGAACCTGTATCCTTTACATGCAAAGCAAGTTCCGAACCTCCTGCACTCTCTCTCCAGCCCTACTCACTCTGATACTAAATCTCATCGAGAAATCTTCTCCTGAACATACTCAGAATAATGCTCTACCCCAAATCTGGATAACTCAGCCCAGCGGACACTTGCTGTTAATCCCCTCAGCCCTGTCTGGTGGAGACATATCTTTTACCACCACAGGGACTGTATTCCCTGGAACTTCAGTGAAGCAGAACCACGTGGGGAATCTTTCCCTCCGACACAGAGCGAGTTACTCAGCCCTTTGCACTTCGAGTCTGTGGTTCAAAGTCCAGGTCCTCTGTGAACCACAGCAGCCTGATTTCTGGGGCACATTTTGGGAAGCTGCATGATCACCCAGTTCTCTGCAAACAGGATCTAGTCTAAAATCCCCAACCCGGATGCTGGATGCTGGAGCCTCGGGTGTGTCAGCCCCGCCCACCTGCCCCGCACGGGGTTACGCTGTCCACTCTTTCCCCAAACTCTGGCCAGGATCCCCTTCAGAATGCTCTCATGTCATCTGTCCATGTTTCCCAAGCGCTTTCCAACTGGAACGTGCTTCCAGTCTTATTTTCTTATTTGCCCTGGTACTGTAGGTAGACCCCCTAGTCTCATGCTGTGCTCCTGCCCCTCCCCCCCTTTACACGATTTTCACCTGTGGTCCCTTGAAATAAATATCGCACAGACCTATGAGGGTCCATGTGGCCCCCAAGTGAGAATTGCTGCTTCAGGCTATGCCTTTAGGTGAACTTTCTGCTCCCAGTGCTTTGCCTACTCGAATTATCCTCTTTCTGTCTGCCTGGCTGAAGGTTCCTCATCATCCCGAAGCCAGCTCGGGTTTCTTCTGCATCCTCCTGCCTTTCTAAGATGAACAGGCATTTCATTCATTCGGCTAATATTCATAGTCTAAAATACATCCCATTATTTATCCATTTCCCCATTGACGGACCTTTCACCAGTGTGAATAATGCTGTGAATATGAGAGTGTCAGTATCCCTTCATGGTACTTTTTTCATTTCTTTTGGAATTCAGTTCTGCATCCCTTCCCCGGCACTCATTGTCTGCGTCTCCAAAGGGCAGCCATTCCAACTTTATGATGTAGGATCTCAAGTAGTTTTGATTTGACTTTCCTTAATTAGTGATGTTGAGCATTTTTTCACACATTCATTGGTCAGCTCCAAAATTTTTACCTAACCACTAGGAGCAAGGAGATTGGAGAACATCACATGGACTCTGTGAATTTTACTGGGGGTGATGTGGAGACTGATGTGAGTGAAGCAGTTTTTGAAGGAGACCAAGTTGGAGCCCAGATTGGATGGCAAACGGAGATGCTCTTGGACCACAGGACAGGAGTCTGAGAGCCAGGTGACAAGCCCAGCCTGTGTATGTGCATTTGGGAGTTACTAGCAAATAAAGCATGAGCCAAAATTTCACACTGAATGAGAGCACAAGGGAATGTTTGGAGAGAAAATAAATTGCTGAAGCTTAAGCTCTGGGTCCCCTAAGGATGGGAGAGGAGGAGAAAGTACACAAGGAGATGAGATGGACTGATCAGTAGCAGGGTGACGGATCCTAGAGGCCCAGAGAAGACAGTTGTGGGAGAGGAGGGGAGGGCTTAGGGCTGAGGCGGCAGAAATGTTGAGAAGACAGAAAGTGAGGATGAAGTTTCACAAGTTGCACAGAGGCCTTCGGTGGAAGAACAGAGAGCTCTTTGGGATAGTAGCTGAGCTGAAAGTGTTATTGGAAAGGGTTCTGGAGAGAAGGCGAGAGCAGGAATTAGTGATGAGGTTACTGTGTTTGGCATATTGAATACGTCATGGGGAGCTTGCCAGGCTTGGCCGCTCGGGCGAGGCACTCTCGGTAGCTTGCCGGGCTCTCCGAGAGGGGCAGAGGAATCGAACCCAACTTGGCCGGGCTGAGTGATGAGGTATAGAAACAAATGTGAGGTGTTTCTGAAAAGGACTGTAGGAAACGGGGGGATATGAGAGCAAGAAAAGCATTTTTGTTAAGGATAAAAATTGCAGCACTTTTTGTTTGTTTTCTTTGTTTGGGGGCCACACCTGGTGGTGCCCGGAGCTTACTCCTGTCTCCACACTCAGGAATTTCTCTTGCCGAGCTCAGGGACCATTTGGGGTTCAAACCTGGTTGGTCACACCTGGCAAGACGAGTACCCTACATGCTGTAAACTTTCTCTGCCCCCCCCAAATTACAGAACTTTCATGTGTCAAACATGATTAAGACGCAGAAAGGAATCTGGGGGAGGAATTATTGGGACAGCTCAATCCTCCCCTTCCTTTTTCCTTTTTCTCTCCTCTCTGCGGACGTACAGCCAACTCCTCAAATAACTCTAAATGTACTAATTGGCTTATTTCCTCATTCTTTGGGCATTAGCCAGATTTTTCTCAAATAATGCCTAGTAACAACAATAAAACTCTAAATTCTCATTGCCCTGCAACAGCAGTCAACAGCCCTGCTGAGGTTTGCTGTTCTCTGCTGGGTGTGGCTGAGCCTAGCTCAGCCCAGGCTCAGAGTTGGGGTCCAGCCTGGTCCACGAATCTCTCAGTCCTGTGCCAGCAGTTACTCTGTATTACTCTCCACGTAGCCTTTGGGAGAAACAAAGAGGGCAGCCGAAACACAGCAGCACAGTTAAAGCCTCTGTTTGCAGCCAGTCCATTCCATCAGCCGAGGCAGCCACACCGGAAGCTCAATAGGGAACAGGAAGCACTGTCCCAGTCTGGGAGGGTCGTGGCGAAGAGAAAAGGAAATGGGGAAACACAGACAATCAACCGCATTTTGTTGGGGTTTGAGGGCACCACACCTGGAAGTGCTTGGAGCTTAGTCCTGCTTCTGATGCTCTGGGGACCATATCAACTGCCAGGGATTGAACCTGTGTTGGCGGTGTGCAAAGAAAGCTCCCTACCCGCTGTACTATCACTCTGGCCCCTGATATACATTTTGCTGCTCCACAGAATAAACTTTTCTTGTTTCACTTTATTTAAATACAGTGGTTTACAAAATTGTTCATGATGCAATGTTACAGACACTCAATATTCTAACCCCAAACCCACCACCAGTGTCACCTTTCCTTCCCCATCGTGCACATTTTTCCAAGCACATCTCAAGGCTGCCCCTTACCAAGCCCAAAACAATTTATTTCATATTTCTTATTGCCACTAAATGGCTAATGGAATTATCAAAATGTACTTCAGTAGAAGAAAATCTGTAAAGGGGCCGGAGCGATAGTACAGCAGGTAGGACATTTGCCTTGCAAGTGACCGACCCGGGTTCAATCCTCGGCAACCCATATGGTCCCCCAAGCACCACAAGGAGTAATTCCTGAGTGCAGAGCCAGGAGTAACCCCTGAGTATTCCAGGGTGTGACCCAAAGAGAAAAAAAAAGAAAGAAAAAAGTTGTAAAAATGATTATATCTCACTATGGACGTTTAGTCATTGTCTGAGGGTTTGCTGTGCTGTTGTTACTAGCCAAGCCTTCCATGTTATTGTTTTTGTTAACTGAGCTTAGTTGGCTGCTGTGTTGCTTTCCCATCTGATTTAGTGTGTTCCTACTTGGATGTCAGTGTTGTAGAGTTTGGAAAGGGCCATGCTTGCTGCCACAAATGTGGCCCCATGCTCCCGAAAATTCAGAATATTTAACTGGGCAGTGAGCTTCCATGGCGGTAGTTGTGGGCTGTGGGTGTGGCTGTCAGGGCTTCCAGAAGCATGGTGGGGCAGAGGAGGGGGGATGAGGCCTGTCCCCACTCTGAGAAGACCCCAGAGTTCTCAGCCAAAAAACCCAGTGTGCCCAAAATTTCCAGCAGTTTGGTGTGTGTGGAGTCAGTTACGAGGTGATGGAGTCCAGCCATTTGCTGGCAGCCATTGGTCTGGAAGAGCCCGACAGAATGTTCTTACGTTTTGTGCTTGTCTTGTTCCTATCTGCCTGTGTAGAAATATTGTAGATGGTGTCGAAATACAGAAGCAAAGAATAGTGCTTGTTTTTTCCCAAAAACGCATATGGTACTATTTCTTTTAATTACGGATTCAATTAAATTGGGGTCTTAGTCACAGCATCCTCACCTTTAAATGCCTTTTGATGTTATTATTTTTATTCTTTTAATCTATTTTCAGGATTTTGGAGCAATAGTATTAACTTTCCCTCCAACAACAACATTTCTGGGTGTCCAGTCCATATTAGAAATCCTGCTAAGGGTTTTAGGGTTACCATATCATTTGGTGGGAATGGCAGGGGGTTGGTCAGGAGGATTGATTCAAATATCTGAGAGTTGAAATCTCAGCCATCTGACACTGTAGCCTACAGATGTAGTACTGTTCTGGTGTTACCATGTCAGGGATCACCTGTATCAGTGCAGCAGTGCTCAAGGGCCTCCAGAAACACACCCAGAGATGCTGAGGGGACCATCACGACCCAGGGGATTGACACATACGCCTTAACCCCTTGTACCACTTTCCCCAGCTCTACCATGTCATTTGGGAAGGCATGGGCCACACCCAGCTGTGCAAAGGGTTTACTCCTGGCTCTGTTCAGACTTCACTCCAGGTGGCACGCCAGAAACCTGAAATATGGTGCCAAGAGTTAAACCAGAGTCAGGTGCATGCAAGGCAGTACCTTAACCCTGTATTATCTCTCTGGGCCCTACCATGTCATTGTAATTCTCCAGACTAGCCTGGGAGGTAGACATTTCTCTCTTATCATAGGTGAGTACCTGAGAATCAGAGTGATTCAGTAACTCGCTCCGATCATGCCGTTAGAAAAAGATGGAGCTACAGTATAAACTCAGTTCCAGTATGTTCCAGAGCCTTCTAAGCTCTATGTTCTCTCATCTCTACACAGTAAGTGAACCCCACCTGATGTGTTTTCTCATGGGGTTACTAGGGATAAGTCTGTCCACTTCGCAGAGCTGTCATATTCACTGAAAAAGGTCAATTGCTTGGTCCAGTGAAGGTTATTTTCTGGGAACACATCAAATATCATTTCCTTTTCCATTGCACTTTGGGTCCTGCTGCCAGACCCATGGAAACTTACCTCAGCATTTAATGCCCATAATCCACTTGTGAGAGCTTTGTTAAGCCTACCACATGAAATCCCCCACAAGCCCCTCCTCCCAGGCCCTCTGCAGTAATTTTCTCTGAATTCAAACCATTAGCAGTGCATTTCTAAAGCCTGTGGGAAGACTTCCCTCACTTGCTCATCTTTCTTTTGTTGCTGAATTATTCATGTCTCTTGATGTCTGAAGTCAACCCCCCCCCCCCCAGGAGGTGGATTTATAAGTGAGACTTGGGTCAGCTGCTATTATGGGGCTGCTTAGGAGATGGTGACCAAATTGCAAGCAAACTAGTGACCTGAGAGGCACCCAGCACCCAAGGGGAAAGGTCGGCTTGAAATCTGCTTGGGTGTTGAGGTTGGGGCAGGGGCACAGGCTGATTGTGCCTCCAAAAACAAGAACTATTTCAGAACGACAGGAGAGAAGGAAGAAACAGTGAAAGGTGTTTCTCTCCTCCGTGCCGGACATCAAATAGATGCTATCCCAATAGAGGTTTGCTCTTAAAGGGGAAAAATAAATCAAGTCTGGATTATCTCTGTTTTAGAGCAGAAAATCTAGGGTTCCAATATGTACAATAATGATCATTCTTTTTTTTTTCATTTTTTATAATTTTATTTATTGAATCACTGTGAGAGCAGTTAGAAAGCTTTCGGGTTTAAATCTCGGTCATACAATGAAACCCGGTCCCTTCACCAGTGCCCATTCTCCACCACCAAAAACCCCAGTATACCCCCATCCCACGCCCTCCCCCTACCTGTGGAGCAGATGATTTTCACATTACTCTCTCTCTACTTTGATCACATTCAATATTTCGACACCAGACCTACAGTTATTATTTGGGATTTTACCCCAACACTCAGATCTGCCAAAAAGGCAACAGTAGACAATTTGTTTTCTATTGCTGGTTATGAATAACATATGATGTCGTGTGGCGCAGTAGTGGCCGCCAGATTTTGAAGTTCCAAAATTTTAACAATTAAATCTGGAGGGATTTCTGCCAAAACCTGCTGGGTTCCGAGATTTGTTCCTGAGTCGCTGGGACCATGGCCATTAAACAGCTTGATGAGGAGCCAGAGAGGCCGTTCGTGGGCAGCAACTTGGGGTCTCATTGGGGTGGGGAGGAAAGGGCTGACTCCACTCCCATCCCATGAGGCCCCACGTATCTCGTCACTGCGGGCCCAAACCTGACTGTTCAGTTGTCTCTGGAGGATAACGGCCACCAGGCCACCAGGAGGAACAGGCCAAGGCATGAAACCTATTCCCACCTGGGATGCCCTAGTGCCGGTAACCTACTGCAGAGACCAGACGCATTTCTGTCAAAAGTCATTGGGTTTCGAGATTTGTTCCTAAGTCTCTGGGAACATGGCCATTAAGCAGTTCGATCAGGAACCAGAGAGGCCATGCCTCCAATTATATATAATTGAGCCGGAGGTGGTTTGTGGGTGTGTTTCCCACATACCTAACTTTTGGCCGTTTACTTTCTTGGTAAACTTTGCCTCAAGTTTTTGGGGGCTGGCCACAGTCTCAGCAGCAATTTTGGGGTACCTAGAAGTCTGAAGGCACCATGAGGCTGCTGATGCACTCGCCTCACAGGTACAGATTGACCTGCTGGCGGCACCATATCCCCTTAATGATCACTCTTTAATAGATGAAAGAACATGAGTGTATCTGTCAATCTTTACATTTTTCAGTGAATTTCATCATTCTGCAATGTTGACATACTTATTTATTCCCAATAAAATGATGAATAAATTGACAACAGGTGGGGTTCACTTAACATGTCAGGGTGATATTAAAGTCAGTGCCTCATGGGTGGCTTACGTGAGGCAGGGAGAGGAGAGAGATGGTCACTTTCTGCCAATCCGCCTCTGCCACCCTGAGCCCCAGCTGAGAAGACCAGGACTGGTAAAGTCTGCGATGAGCCCCCACTTGGCATGGACCTGAGCCCCGCCAGCCCCACCAGGTGGCCAGCAGGCCACACCTGACGTCCCCTTGGACAAACGGGAGTTTGTCCCTACCACCCGATTTCTTGGGAAGCCACAGACTCAGGTTGGGGCAAGGATTTGCTCTTTGCAGGAAAGGAAACCCTTGGCTTTAACCAGGGTTTCTGGGTTCTTCTCTGCCTGCCAGAAAAGAATTTCAGGAGTAGATGGACAGTGAAGTAAAAACAGATATTATTTAGGAGGCCTTTAGGAAGAAGGAGAAGAGACAGTGAGAAAATAGCACACTCAAGAGAGAACGTGGGCTTCTCCAAAGGTGGAGAGAGCCACTACACACATCCCAGCATTAGGCAGGAAATCATGAAAGTACACATCTCAAGAGGGGAGATGCGGGCGACACATATGCTCAGCCACATGGACACAAGCAGTATATGGACTGGGGCAGCATATGCGTGCCTTTCCTTTGTTCAAGGTGGTTTTTTTAAAAAAAAATTTTGGGTCACACCTGGTGATGCACAGGGGCTACTCCTGGCTCATGCACTCAGGAATTACTCCTGGCGGTGCTCAGGGAACCATATGGGATGCTGTGAATTGAACCCAGGTTGGCCATGAGCAAGGCAAACGCCCTACCCACTGTTCTATCGCTCCAGCCCCCATGTAGCTTTTACAGGGTTTCTCCAACCTGACCCTATGTGGGGCTTCTGCCTGGGTAAAAGTCCGTTGTTAGGGAGGTTGCCAGGGGGTAGAGTCAGGAGTGGTGATGGTCTTCTTTGAAATTTCTTTCCTGGCCTTTGGTTCCTGCTGGAACTTCTCAGAGGAGATCCAGCCTACTATGGGTCTGCTACTGGTGGGTAGAAAGTCCTGTCAGGCCTTACTTTCTGTGCTCACAGGGGGGCCCTGATGGCCTTAAGGGTAGGTGGTTTATTGCATCCCAGGAATTTTATTGCCATCAGCGCTTCTCTGCCTACAGACTACATCAATATAACGTAGAGCTTAAGTACTGACAATATGGGACATTACTCCTGGCGGTGCTCAGGGGACCATATGGGATGCTGTGAATCGAACCCAGGTTGGCCATGAGCAAGGCAAACGCCCTACCCACTGTTCTATCGCTCCAGCCCCCAACGTAGCTTTTACAGGGTTTCTCCAACCAGTTCAATCCAGGGGCATCGGGTCCAGCTGGCAGGGTAGTCTCTGGTACTGAGACCTGACTCCACTTATTTCCTTTATTGGGCCACCCTTAGCCCATGGCGTCCTCTTTCTGGTCCCAGATGATGGCTCAGAAAGGGACAATTCATCCCAAAAGTAACGACAACACATCTTTCTATATTCAACCAGGCAGAATGTGGTCACTTGGCCAAGAGAGAAGAAAGTGTAACTTAATAATGTGGAGATGAGAAACACATCCGTCATCTTCTACGGAGAACCTACTTACTGTCTCTCAGCAGGGAACAGAGAGATTAATTTTAGCACATTCAAATGATGGCTTATGAAGCAGCCAGAAATAAAAATGAGGAATTTATCGACAGAAATAGCAAAGGCTCCAAAAATCTATTGTTAAGGGGGAAAGCGTGGTGCGGAGGAATGTGAACGTGGATAAAATGGGGCGAGAAATACAAGATAGGTGATGGATCTTTAAAAAGTACTGAGATGACTCTTGGTCCAGAATTATAGAAATGAGGACAGGGAAGGGGGATATGGAGGAGAGAGAGACAGAGAGAGACAGAGAGAGACAGAGAGAGAGAGCTTATCAGTGAGGTAGAGCATGGTATATGGATGGATCTAACCCCCAGAGCCAACAATACTGACCTTAGGAGACCCATATGACGACAACAAAACTAAAAACTGCCTGTCAAGGAGGAAGGCTCGGGTGCGAGGGGACCTGGAGGCATTGGAGGAGGGAAGTTGACACTGATGCTAGAACATTGTAAGCCTAAAACTCGGCAACGAAAAACTGTGTGATGAAAGACAGTCAAGGCAGTGCCATTACAGGCTCGGTGAAGAATTTGCCCTGATAGGCCTAAATTTTGGTTCCCTAAACTTAAATTGCAGTTTCTCCCCCTCCCCCGCCCCCAAGTAATGCGACGAGGTCAGCAGAACAACTAATCAGACATGACACCAGCTAGGACATCTCATTTCATCAGACTGGGGACAGTTGTCCCAGACCACCACCTAGCAACTGCCCAGGTCAGCAGCCAGGCAGTTGACCCCAGCCCACACCGAAACAGAAGTTACCAAGTAATGGAAAGTCCCCTAGACTATGTAACTCTTACGTATCAAAACTCTGCCTTTTGTGGCTTCTGCAGCTAGCTCTGAGCATGGTGCTGTGTCAGTGAGCCCAACGGGGCTCTAGCTCTGGCTAGTCCTAGCTCGAGCTAGTCAATAAAGATCAATTTATGCTTGTAAAGATCAATTTATAAAGATCAATTTATCAGAGTCAGCTCATTGGTGGTATTTCGGGAAACTGAGTCATGGGCTAACAGTAAATCATGGTGCCTTAATAAAACATACATTTTAAAAAAAAGCACTCCCTTGCTTATGCACACACTATCCCTGGGGTAAGCACCCAGAGAAGGTCATTATCTCCCCTTCCCCATCTTTCAGAAGGGTCAGTGGACAGCAATTCTGAGTCCCCTGCAAAGTAGCTCTTCATAGTGAGAGCTTCACCTGCCAAACAATGTTGGGGAACATTAGCAGCAAGACACCACGAGTCACCGAGGCTCAGAGATGCCTGCCCAAGGTGGGAGACCCTCCCTGCTGACCCAACCTGTGTCCATTCAGGAGGTGTCCTGGGGACGGATTTCCAAGGCAGGAGACTCGGGAGTGGGCGCTCAGACAGGTTCAGCAGGTGGGCCTGGCATATGAAGCAGTTTCCTGTTCGCAGAATATTCTGGTCAGAACCATCAGACCATAAGCATCTTCAACTAAGTTTTATGTTCTCTGAGCAGAGGTGAATATAGGAGCCCCAGGTAAGCACCAACACTGGTGGCTCGTTTTACCCTTGATGGAAACCCCAGTGCCCCACATCATGGAATAACCTTTGTTTATTCACCATGAGAAAAATCCGTGGAACACATCATAAGACACTTAATACCCATCTTCCAAGATTACCATGGGGTCACCTATAAGGGCGACTAGAAGCCATCCTAAAAGCCTCCATCCCTCTCAGAGAGCCCAGTAAGCTACCAAGAATATCCCGCCCACATGACAGAAGTTGGCAAGCTACCTGTGGCGTGTTCAATATGCCAAAAACAGTAAAAACAATGGTCCTCATTGCCCTGATGCTGAAAAAGCTCCCGATACGGCAGCGTTAAGAAGGATGAGCAAGGAGAGGCTGATAAAATCTCAGGGCCGAACTAGGCTGCCAAAACAAAGGACTAAAATGACTGTCTGTCTGTACTTTTTTTTTTGCTTTTTGGGTCACACCTGGTGATGCACAGGGGTTACTCCTGGCTCTGCACTCAAGAGTTACTCCTGGTCGTGCTTGGGAGCCATATGGGATGCTGGGAATCGAACCCGGGTCCATCGCATGCAAGGCAAATGCCCTATCTGCTGTGCTATCTCTCCAGCCCCGACTGTCTGTACTTTCAATGCACGTATGCTGACATTGGAAGCATCCATCAAGGACCTGATGGTGCAAGCACAGAAGATCACATACAACATCTTTGGTCTGACTGAGACAAGAAGGCATCAACTGCATCACGCCACTTTTGACATTGAAGAAGAACTGCTCCTCAGAACATTCGACAAAAGAGGCATTGGTGGTGTCGGTGTCTCATCAACACAAACTTGACCATGAGCATTGATTCACTTGAATGCCTAACAACCCAAATCGGACGATTATGCTTGAGTAGGTGTGGCTCACTGCTGGCAGTTACTATCTTCATCGTCTATGCACCAACATCCAACTACAATGAAGAGGAAATTGAGAAATTCTACAAGGAGCTGGAGAAGGTCTATAAAGAACACAGCTTCTACAAGATCATTGTCGGTGATTTTAATGCCAAGATAGGACCGAGAAGATCAGCCAAAGAAATCCACATCGGGACCCATGACCTAGAATGGAACGAACAGGATGAGAGATTGTCTGAGTTCATCATGTCGACCAATACCATCCATGGTAACTCACAGTTCCAGAAGGCCAAATCTAAACATTGGAGACATGGGAGTCTCCCGGTGGACAGTTCCACAATGAAATTGACCACATTATATTCAATCAACGGTTTTGCCTGACCGATGTCACTATTGTCCCAAAATTCCAAACAGAATCGGACCACTGTCTCCTTCGTGCAAAATTCTCCGTCACGGAGTGAGGAGAAAAGGCTGCAAAGTTTAAGAAGAGAACTCCGAGAACGACCACCAACTGGGAGCTCTTTGGCACTATTGGGGTAACATGAGAAGATGAAGTTATTGATGACATCAATGAGGAACACGATCAACTGGTTCGGCATCTCCATGATTGTGCGAGGAATGCCGAGAGAGAAAGCCACAAAAAGATGCCTGTCTTCAGAAACTCTCAAGCTCATTTGCCAACGTGGCTTGGTGCGAGCCTCAGGCAATCACAAGCTAACATCCGAGCTCACAAAGCAGTGCAGAGAAGCGATAAAGGAAGACTTCAAAGAGACAAGAGCAGCAGTGATGAACTATGTGGCAGAAACCAGGAAAAGCATTCACAACGTCCGCCTATCCTTTGCGAACTACAAGACCAAGATGACTGCCCTCCAACATCCTGATAGATCTATCACATCTTCCAGAAGGGCAGTGGAGAAGATTATCCATGACTTGGATATCTACTCAGATCTCTTCGATAGCCACGTCCACCTGCCCACGTACCAAATTCCGCATGATGGATATGTCGTTCCCAATGTTCTACCTTCCGAAATCCTACACGCCATTTTATTGGTAAAGAAGCAAACAGCACCCAGCCCAGAC
Organism: Sorex fumeus; assembly: GCF_029834395.1. Taxonomy (NCBI): domain Eukaryota; kingdom Metazoa; phylum Chordata; class Mammalia; order Eulipotyphla; family Soricidae; genus Sorex; species Sorex fumeus. The sequence goes on along the minus strand of NW_026606134.1, from coordinate 1,802,828 downwards.
AAGTTCAGACCCAAATACCTGAAGAATCTGCCGTCAGTACTTGTCAATACACTGGTTTGGCTCTTCACACGCTACCTGTATGAGTGCAAGGTTTTGTCCCAATGGAAAACCAGCAGGACCGTTCTACTGTACAAGAAGGGAGACATCCACGACATTGACAGCTATCACCTGACCTGCCTGTTGTCCGGCATCTACAAGCTGTTCACTCTAGTCATCCTGAATAGGATTGACTGAACACTAGATGAAGGACAAACATATGAACAAGCTGGGTTCCGAGAAGGATTCAGCACGATTGACCATATCCACATGGTGACCAAATACATTGAGGTTTCTCAGGAGTTCAAGATGCCGCTCTGTCTACCGTTCATCAATTTAAAGAAGGCCCTTGATTCTGTTGAGACTGAAGCGGTCTAGCCAAATAGGGCATTCAAATCCAGTACATCAGGATCCTCCATGAGTTATATTATGGATTCACCACCAGGATCTCACCATTCTACAAGGAAGTGATCATCGATGTTAAGAGAGGGGTTCGGCAGGGCAATACCATTTCACCGAAACTCTTTAGTGCCACCCTCGAGAACGTCATGCGACGACTGGAATGGGAAGGAATGTGAATAAAGATAGACGGCGACTATACCACCTCTGCTTCACTGATGACATTGTTCTAATAACACCAAACATTAGCCAAGCAACACAAATGCTGGCTGACTTCGACTGTGAGTGTGAAAATATGTTTATGAAAAACGGGTTAGTTCCTGACGTTCCATTTGCTCTCAATAAAATGAACATCTCTGAATGCAGAAGTATGTATCTCAAGGTCGAGAACTCAACATGATGAATGACCTGTACTTGAGCTGTGCAGGAGGAAGAGAACAGCATGAAATGCCTTCAAGAGCGTCGAAGAAATAGCTAAGAGGACAAAGAACCTATGGCGCTGGGCACACCTCTTTAATTCCACTGTTCTTGCTGCACTAACATATGCCTCAGAGACTTGGGCCCTACGCAAACAGGATGAGAATGCTATTTGGGTCACCCCAAGAGGAATTGAAAGAACTATGCTAGGAGTATCACTCTTCACTCAAGTGAGAGAAGGAATCCGGAGTTCCGACCTTCGTTGACGATCAAAAATCAGGGACGCTGTCTTGTTTGCCAAGGCATTGAAAATCAGATGGGCTGGACATGTAATGCGATTTGAAGACGACCGCTGGACTAGAGCCGTTACCGACTGGATTCCACGTGACATCAAAAGAACACGTGGCCCCATCTACAAGATGGTCAGACTTCTTCATCAAGACCCTAAACAAACAATTTGAAGCTCTTCATGCTCCTGTAGCCAGCAGACACCATTGGGCTACACTAGCACGTGACAGGAACAAGTGGAGATGTTACTGGCACCCCCTCGAGCAAATCAATGAGTAATGAGATATCAAGTGATCAAGTGAGAAAAATCCCATATATTATGATTTGCTCATGGCAAGCATGACAATTAAAGGAGTGGGGTCGGTTTTCCTCCAATTAGTTGGAAACTTAGGTGTGCAGAAGAGATTTAACTTGGGGCCCAAGCGATAGTACAGCCGGTTAGGCATTTGCCTTGCATGTGGCCAACCCAGGTTCAATCCCCGTAATGCTATATGGTCTCCTGAGCACCATTAGAAGGAATTCCTAAGTGCAGAGCCAGGAGTGACCACTGAGCATTGCTGGACGTGGTCCAAAATAAAATAAAACTCCTCTGGTGTTTCAAAAAGAGACTTATCATGACTGAGACTATTTACCCTGAGAACGGCTGGCACGCGAGACTTTGCCTCTCTGTGCTGGAGTGGTGGGATTTGTGCTTCGTGTCTGCTTGCTCCTGGGCACCTGGAGTTGCTTGATGCTGGGTAAGAGCTTCCTGGAGCTGGAGCCGCAGTAAGCAGGGAGGGCTCTTATCTTGCACACGGCTGACCCTGCTTTATTCCTTGCTGTCCTTGTCTCTGTCTCTGTGTCTCTGTCTCTTTCTGTCTCTGTGTATCTCCCTCTTCTCTGTGTCTCTGTGTCCGTCTGACACAGACAGTGTGAGATAGGCCCTGTCTCTCTCCCCACCGGCTCCCCCTCCCGGGCACTACAGTACGCGTCCCGGGAGGTTGTCCCCCTGCCCCCGCACCCCGTCCCGTCCCGCACCCAGCCCTCCAGACCGTTTTTTTCCGCGCGCGCCCCGCCCCCGGGTCCACCCGTCGAGGGCAGCTCCTCCACTGCGTGGGGTCGGGCCGAGCCACCCCGATCGCTCGCGGGCAGCCCCTGGCACCCCCGCCCTCCCCCGCGCCGGCCCAGTCCCGCTGACCCGCCCGCCCACCCGCAGGTGATCTACGCCCTGAACACGCGGCAGGACGAGGCGGAGGCCAGCCTGGAGGCGCTGCGGGAGGCGCACCAGGACGAGCTGCAGCGCGCCGAGGGCGCGGGCGAGGCGGCGCTGCGGGAGCGCGTGCGGGCGCTGGAGAGCGCGCTGGAACTGCAGACGCGCCGCACGCAGGAGGCGCTGGCGCAGTCGGCCTCGTGCCGCCTGCAGAGCCACGAGCGCGAGCTGCGGGCCGAGGCCGAGCACGCCGAGCGGGTGCTCGCGCTCTCGCAGGAGATGCTGCAGCTCAAGGCCGACCTGGAGAAGCGGCGGCGGCCCCTGGGCGGCCCCGAGCCCCCGCCGTGGGGCGGCCGCCCGTCGCAGGAGAGCCCCGAGCCGCAGGCCGAGCCGGGCCGCGACGACCCGGGGATGCGCGAGGTGCTGCAGGAGGTGGAGCGCCTGCGGGGCGAGAACCAGCAGCTGAGCAGGGACTACGCGCGCAAGGCCGAGGAGCTGCAGGCCACCTACGAGCGCGAGAACGAGGCCATCCGCCGGGCCATGCAGCAGTCGGTGAGCGAGGCGCTGTGGCAGTGGCAGGAGAAGGAGACCGACCTCCGCAGGAACTTCCAGGTGCAGGAGACGGCGCTGCAGGCGCAGGTGCGGAAGCTGGAAGGCGACCTGGAGCACCGCGGCCGCAAGATCAGCGACCTGAAGAAGTACGCGCAGAAGCTGAAGGACCGGATCCAGGTAACAGCGCCTGGTCTCCACGCCCGTTTTGGAGGGGGTGGGGCGGGGGGTCATGAGCAGGACCCCGGACGGACGGCGAGCACCTGCTCTGTGTCAGGCGAGCGCCTACCTGGTGCAAAGCCCTTGGCCTCTCTATGCGTTCACGCCTTTCCGTGGCGTTCCCTGGCAGGCATCTGGCGAGTGTTTATTGAGCACTTACGATGCGCCAGGCCAGGCTCTGTGCAGGATACACACGCTGTGAGCTACACGCGATGCCTGGCCTCAAGGAACCTGTTAGAAACTTTCAGTTTTTTGTTTGTTTTTTAAAATTGATTTTTTGCTTTGCGGGTCACACCTGGCGATGCATAGGGGTTGCTCCTGGCTCTGCACTCAGGAGTTACTCCTGTCGGTGCTCAGGGGACCATATGGGATGCTGGGAATCGAGCCGCAGTCGGCCACGAGCAAGGCAAACGCCCTACCCCCTGTGCTGTCTCTCCAGCCCCCGAAACTTTCACAGTTAACACCTGAGAAGATGAGAGAAATTGAGAGCATTAAGAACTGGCCACTTCAATTAAATCTTGGACAGAACATGGTTTTCGAGCCCTGCCAACACTTACCCCCGAATACTAAAGGCTGTATGCCCCCCAATGTAGAAAAAAAAAAGAACTGGCCACATGTGACATAAAGATAGCATTTCAAACTTGGGTCAGTCTCATTCCAAAGCCCATACTGGTTGTCCACAACTTCCCTGTTCTGAACCCTTCAAGACTGGGCTGGAGTGATAGTACAGCGGGAGGGCGCTTGCCCTGCACGCAACTGACCTGGGTTCAATCCTCAGTACCTCATAGGGTTCCCCGAGCCCTTCCGGGTGTGATCCCTAAGGTCAGAGTCAGGAGTAAGCCCTGAGTACTGCTGGGTGTGGCCCCCAAACAAAACAAAATGGGAGAAACTGCTTGAGACTTCCTGGGAGCGGGAGGGACACCGAATTCCCGAGCCCCAACAGGCTCTCGGGGCCACATCTCTGTCAAAAGCAGCAACTGATTCTCCTCATGCTCTTCCAGCACTTGGCTTCTGCCTTGTGAATGCTCAATCCTGGGAGGTGACACCCCTTGTCCAGTCCATCAGAGCTGTAGCCGTGGCTCTGATGAGCTGAGACCGCTCGGGGCTGCTGGTGGTTCTGGGTCCCGGGCAGTCTCTCTGCAGGGCTGAAATAGATCCCTGTCTGTGTAGGACCTGGATGTGCAGCTCAAGGAGGCTCGGCAGGAGAATTCCGAGTTGAAGAGCACCGCCAAGAAACTCGGGGAGAAGCTGGCAGTGGCCAAAGACAGGCTGATGCTGCGGGAGTGTCACGTGACCCAGAAATCAGGTGCGACGCCCGCCCCCGTCCTTGCCCGTGGACCTTTCATACCGGGCTGGTGAAGGCTGCCACCTCAGGTCATGGGGAACGGAGTCCGGGGTGGCGTGGGGGCTGCGAGGGCCAAGGCTGTGACATTTGACCTTGCTGGTGGGGTGAGCTGACATCATAGGGCTGAAAGGCAGGGTGCAGAAGCTCCTCTGCCCATCACTCCACCCATCCCACTGTGCCCCAACTTCCCGCACCCTGAACAAAGCTCTATTCTTACTTTGGGGTTGATTGTTTGTTTGGGGGCGGGGGCACACCCACTGGTGCTCAGGGCTTACTTCTGGCTCTGCACTCAGGAATTACTCCTAGTGGGCTCAAGGGACCACATGGGATGCTAGGAATTGAACTCAATTCGACTGCATGCAGGGCAAGTGCCCTTCCCGCTGGACTGTCTCTTTGGCTCCACAAAGCTGTATTGTACCAGCGAAGAGGACTGGCCGGGCCAATAACCTTCTGAGGCTGGTGTGCCCCTGGACTCTGGGTTACAGGCTAGGAAATGAGGCTAAGGGTAGAGACATACTCCAGTGGTCAAGGCACTTGCCTTGCTTGTGGCTGACCCTGCTTTGAACCCTGGCACCCCATATGGTCCCCTGAGCACCGCCAGGAGTGTTCCCTGTGCACAGAGCCTGGAGCTGTTCTTGAGCACTACTGGGCGGGGCCCCAAACCCTCCTCCCCTAAATTATAAAAGAGAGACGAGGCTGAGGAAGATAAAGTGGTTCTTCATTGAGAGTCAGTTAGCTCAAGAGCCTGTGCTTGGTTCTAAGAATCTCTAACCCGAGGTGCTTTCCACGCAAGCATGCGCCCACAGTGAGACCAGCTCGACCCCAGGAGCAATAGCAAAGACACAAACATAAGCCCCATGTGGCAGTGCTCAGGGCGTCCTTCTGGTTCTCTGCTCAGGGGTCATTCCTGGAGGGACCCAGGGGGTCTCTGGGGGGCTGGGGTTGAGCTGAGGTGGGTCGTGTGCAATGCAGGTGTACCCACCGTATTGTCTCTCCATTCTGCAGCCCCTGGGTACACTCTGCTATCTCGGGTGTGGGTCTCACAGCAGGGATTAAAATGTTCAGGACAGAAGGGGTCACCACGGTCTGGAGAACAGTCGGGTAAGCAGTACTGTGCAGAGGGTCTGGTGCAGCAAATCAGAAATAGCGTACAGGTGCCTAGGCAATGAGGGGAGAAAATGAGCCGTTCCGCTTGATACATATTCTCTTTTTTTCCCTTTTTGGGTCACACCCAGCGATACACAGGGGTCACTCCTGGCTTATGCACTCAGGAATTACTCCTGGCGGTGCTTAGCTTATGGGATGCTGGGAATTGAACCCGGGTTGGCTGTGTGCAAAGCAGATGCCCTCCCCGCTGTGCTATCACTCCAGCCCCATTGATATATATATTCTCTTCTCACTCTTTGTATTCCTGTCATGCCTCCTACTGAATGGATGGATTCTCTCTTTCTCTCTCTCTCTCTCTCTCTCTCTCTCTCTCTCTCTCTCTGTGTGTGTGTTTCTGGGAATCAAACCCAAGACCTCACACATGCAAGACATGTATGTGCTCTACCACTAAGCCACATCCTGGACCTGAATGTTTCATCTTGTTAACCCAAGGAAGGCATAATCCCCAAAATAAGAAAAACTCCTTTGCTTGAGGGGAAAAGAGCAGGGCAACTGCTTGAACTCAAGGTTTTTTTTTTTTTTTTAACAAGAATGGCCACCATCTGGGGGAGTGGGCAGTTGGGGCAGCACCCACAGTGACTCTTAGGGGCCCTTCCTGGTTCTAAGTGGCCCTGGGCTGTTGCTCTGGAGATCGTACATGGTGCTGGGATAGACCCAGGCAAGCACCTTAAGCCCTGGACTATCTCGCACCGAAGATGGCCACCTGGGTCATGCTTGGGGCCTGACAGGAGTATTGACTACGCGGGGATGGTGGGAAGGAGTTGCCCCGTCTCAGGATGGGGGCCCAGCTCTCAGGCGCCAGACCATGGCCAGGGGGATGGCAAAGTATAATTCAGCTTCTGCTTGCAGATGACACGAAGACACAGCTGTTCCCCGAGCATGAAGTCCTGGGAGAAGCCAATGACGCAGAACCCGGCAGCCCCCCTCCTCAGCAGGATCCCAGCTTCCTGCCAGAGTGTTCATGTGTGAAAGGAGACCCCGAAGGGCAGGGGGTGAGTGTCTGAGGGTGGCCAGCCTCGCTGCCCGGTGCTTTTTCTCTGGGAGAGGCCAGTCCCCAACCACACGGGATCTTTGGGAAGCCAAGCTCTGGGGCCTCCAGAGGACGTGTGGGAGTGCAGGGCTAGTCTCCTCTTGCCCGTCTGGTGATTGGGGAGTTGGACGTAGGAAGAATCATGCCAAAACCTGCCCCTTTTCTTCTCCCTGACTCTTGGGAACTTAGACTGTGGCCTCAGATTCCCGCTCCCCTGCCCCCTCCCCCGAGTGAGGGCAGCTAATGGGGAGTCTCGTACAAATATCAAATATACGGTCTCATAAACTTTATTGCACCTTGCCGTCTCAGCTGTAAATGCGGAATATAGACACAGTAAAAGCAGCGCCGCGGAGAGCTTGCGAGGCTCGGCCTCACCCCGGCAGCTTGACAAGACTCTCTGCTTGCACAGGCCCAGGACGAGGCAGCTGTGAGGACGGAGTCCGCGAAGCAGCAGTACCAAGAAGACCTGCGCAAGATTAAGCAGCAGACGGAGGAGGAGAAGGAGCGTCTCCGGGAGCAGCTGGTGCGGCGCCTGGAGGAGCTGGTCAAGAAGCACACGCTGGAAATCAAGTCTGTGCGCTCCTCGGTGGAGGCCGAGAGAAGGAAGCTGCAGAGGGTGAGCCCTTTCCGCGGCCCCCGTTCTTGCCCCTCTGCTTTCGTTTCATTTCTGTCTCTCCTTTCTCAGACGTCCCTTGCGTGTACTTTGGAGTGGAGGGGGAGTGGCACCTGGTGATGTTCCGGGGTTACTCTTGGCTCTGTTCTCAGAAATCACTCCTGGCTGTGCTTGGGGGACCAAACCCAGGTCGGCTACCTGAAGGCAAGCGCCCTCCCTGCTGAACTATCTCTCCGACCTCACATTTCCTGCATCCTGCTGGGTGCTGAGGCAAGCTCACCCAAGGGACTTCTGGGTCTTTTTTATGCAGGAAAGGGAAGCCTCCCCCACCCCCAGCTCCTCCCCCCACCCCCACCACAGCCCATCCAAAGACAGTAAGATCTGGAGTCATTGAAGGCATTGATACAGTCTGGGAGTGTGTTACATGAGTGATTTTATTATGAGGGGTCCTCCCAACCAGTGCTTTGGAAACATGGGGACCCCCTCCCCATGATTCTCAGACAGTTGGTTCAATGCAAGTGCCCAAGAATTGGGTGCTCAAAAGGAGAGAGAGAGCACAAAAGGGAATGCCCTACCACAGAGGCGGGTGGGATGGGGGGATGGGGGGTAGGAGGAATGCTGGGATCGTTGGTGGTGGAGAATGGGCACTGGTGGAGGGATGGGTACTTAATCATTGTATAACTGAAACTCAAGCACAAAAATTTGTAAGTCTGCAACTGTACCTCTTGGTGTTCCACTAATAAAAATTTAAAAAAACAAAAAACAAAGAATTGGGTGCTACTCAGCCTCAAGTCGCCAGAGATTACCTGGGTCTCCTCTCTTGTGGGGGTCCCCAGGCCACACCCAGCAGTGCTCGAAGACTTTTGGAGCTGGACCCAATGATGCTTAGGGCCCAGGAGATGTCAGGGATCAAACCAAGGTTGGCCTATGCATGAGTTTCACTTAACTCATCTGCTATCTCTATTCAGCCCCTTTTAACTCATGGAAGCACAATTCTCTTGAGCGAAAGTAGAAAAAAATATAACCCGAAGCAAACTCTCAGGCCTGACAGATTGCCAGTTCTCAAATCCCAGCTCTGCCCCTCTCTAAATTCATGGGCACATCAAATATTTTTGACCTGGTGCCCTCAGAAGGAATCTGGTTTAGACCTGGGTTCTGCTGCGGGTATAAACCAGATCCTAACACCTGTCGCATCTCCTGGAGCAGCTGCAAGGATTAAATCCGGAGCAAAGAGGAGCCCGCAGCATTAGAGGCACTCAGTGGCGGCTGGAGATTAGTGAGGGCACAGTGAGGAGATCTCTGCCCCCCGTGCCCAGCCAACTGCACCCCCAAGGGCGTGGCGCTGCTGAGTGAGATGCAAGAACTGTCATGTTTGTGGATGTGCTAGGAGAAGAGTTCCATGTGAATCAGCATTCAGGGAATGTGTGATTTATCACAAGGCGCCCCTGAGCAAAAGTAGAAAATGATATACCTCCCAAGGACCTGCAGGAACCACTGTGAGCGCTCCCTGAGCGTGTCACGGGGTGCCAACGCTCGGGTGCTCAGCGAACGGGTGTGGAATGAATGAATGCGGCAAAGATCCAGGCTCGTGTTCTCAGCGAACGGGTGTGGAATGAATAAACGCGGCAAAGATCCGGGCTGCTCCTGGGTATGAGGCCTGAGTTTTCTGCTTACTGACCGGTCACTTCGCTTCTCAGAGACCTGATTTCTAGGTTAAGGCGAAGGACTTTGAGGGCTTAGGTGGCTCACCGTGGGATTCCGTGGGCTCCATAGCTCGGTGTACAGCACTGAATATAAAAGAGTGGCGCTGTTTACACAACACACCAGGAGTTGGGTTACCTGGCGTGAGCCCATTCAGTCCCCACTCTGCTTTAGGAAGCGCTGCATTCCTGTGAACACATTCAAACCCTCCCAATGACCTTAAAAATTACATACACACAGGAGGAGTGGGGGCAGAGTGGAAAAAAATTATGTACACATGTCCTTTATTTTATTGTTAGTGCATTAATATTACATTATAACATTACTCAAGTTTCAGGTGTTCGCTGCAAATCGACATGGGCCCCAGCTTTCTCTTAATATACCTCTTCTCCTCACCTCTGGTAACCTCTATTGGCATCAGAGTGCAAAAGCTGTGCACCACATGTTGTTTACCTTAGTTGTGTTTTGTTTTCTCGACATTGTACACATGAGTGAAGCCATAGGGAGCGTGTCTTCTAATGTCTGGCTTAAGCCCAACACCTTCTAGATGCATCCATGTGGTTGCAAATGGCAGGGTTTCATCTTGGTCTAGGGCTGGAGCAATAGCACAGCGGTAGGGCGTTTGCCTTGTGCACAGCCAGCCCGGCCAAGCCGGGTTCGATTCCTCCACCCCTCTCGGAGAACCCGGCAAGCCACCGAGAGTATCTCACCCACACGGCAAAGCCTGGCAAGCTCCCCGTGACGTATTCGATATGCCAAACACAGTAACAAGTCTCAAAATGGAGACGTTACTGGGTCCGCTCAAGCAAATCGATGAACAATGGGAGGAGTTTGTAGTGGAGTCACCTGTCACTGTGTATGTATGTTCCTCATCATTTGTATCCGTTTGTCTATCAGTAGTTCCTCAGGTTGTTTCCACTTATTAACTATTATAAATAGTGCTGCAGTTAATAAGGAATGGGTTTATCTCTTGAAGTTCATGTTTGCATTTTTCAGGTAAATGCCTGGAAGTGGGTGATAACCCAGTTCTGGAAATGAGCAAGCTGAGGCTGAGCAAACAGTGTGGTGGGGAACAGGTGTGGAACCTCAGATCCCAGCGAGGAACCCGTGGTTTCCCCCTGCACTGGGTAGAAAGCTGCAGAAAGCGTGGAAAGTATCTTCCTCTCAGCTGTGACAGTCACACAGATCATCCTCAGGTAGCCAGGCCCAGCTCTCTTTCCACCAGGGCCACAGTGGGCAGGAGGGTGGTCACTCTCCACAGGGGCCTGTTAGTTACCATGGTACCTGCACCCAGAGCCACAGTGGGCAAGAGGGTGGTCACTATCCTCAGGGGCCTGTTATTCATGGTAATCTGTCACCCAGAGCCACAGTGGGCAGGATGGTTGGTCACTCTCCACAGGTGTCTGTTACCATGGTAACCTGTCACCCAGAGCCACGTGGGCAGGATGGTGGTCACTCTCCATAGGTGCCTGTTATGTGGTAACCGGTCACCCAGAGCCACAGTGGGCAGGAGGTTTGTCCCTCTCCATAGGGGTCTGTTACTATGGTAACCTGTTACCCAGAGCCACAGTGGGCAGGAGAGTGGTCACTCCACAGATGCCTGTTACCTTGTTAACCTGTCACCCAGAGCCACTGTGAGCAGGAGGGTGGTCACTCTCCACAGGTGCCTGTTACTGTGGTAACCTATCAGCCAACTCTGACTGCAGACATAGGCATCCCACTGCACTTTCATCAGGGACTGTGAATTCATTTGGATATGAATCATGCAAATATACATAATATTATCCTATTTTTCTTTATTATAAAAATTTCGGTCATTCTCTGAGCTGTGAATATACATTACATAGACTATGCCATATAGATTAGGGAAAGGTAAAACCTTTGAAAAGCTTCTGATTCGGGGTTCCAACAGAGGCACTGTGTCTCGTCCAGCAGAGAAGACAGCGCTGTTCCTGTGAGTCTTGAGAGTAGTGTGTCCTATACTTCCCTTCAACTCACCACTCTCGGGATGGGCTAGGGCTGGCCCAGAAGGCCCATCTGCCTTCTTCCTCTGAAAAAGTAGAGGATAGTATCACTTACTCCAGAAGGACAGGTTGTTCTAGGATCAGCCCTTGGCCTGAGTGGGTGGAACAATCTATTGAGCAGCCCAGGCCTATGCTGGCTGATGCTTCCCCGCACATCTCCTTTGTGTCACTTAAGGTTCTTGGTGGCGTCGCAGAAGAGGTAGTTCAGGCCTTAAGGCACTTGCCTTTTCCTAAGGACTCCCAGTGGGAATACCCAGCACCCAGTTGGTCCCTAAAGCCCTGCCTGGAGCCTAGGCCGGGAGTAAGCCCTGAGCACTTCCAGGTATGGCACGCCCGCACCCCAAATATTCCAGTGGAAATCTCTGGTAATTTTTGCGGGTTGCTTACCTTCATGTGTCTCTTTTCCTAAGTTACCGTAGCTAATGGACAGATGAGATATGGAGTCTAAACATCGAAGCAGAAAAGTGTGAGTCTTGATTTCATACCACCGTTGGGATTTTCTTCACATAAGTACCATGCAATAAAAATCCTTTATCCCTGAATATGAAAAAAGTTCAGGGAGAAGGGCTTTTTTAAAAAAAGTATTAGTAAAATAATAATAATAATAATAAATTTTTTATTAGTGAATCACTGTGAGGTACAGTTACAGACTTACAAACTTTGATGCTTACATTTCAGTCATACAATGGGCGAGTACCCATCCCTCCACCAGTTCCCATTTTCCACCACCAATGGTCCCAGCATCATTCCCACCACCCCCACCCCATCCCCTCCACTTCACCCCGCCTCTGTGGCAGGGCATTCCCTTTTGCTCTCTCTCTGCTTTTGGGTGTTGCGGTTTGCAGTAGAGGTATTAAGTGGCCATCATGTTCGGTCTATAGTCTACTTTTAGCCCGCATCTCTCATCCCGAGTGGGCCCTCCTAGCATCCTTTACTTGGTGGTCCAAGAAGGGCTTTTATTGAAAGTATTTTATGCATTCTAGAAATTAGTGGCCCATGAAACACTTCTCCACATCTGGGACATGCTAAACACAACACACACACACACACACACACACACATACGATGTATATACACAATTTAAAAACATCCATCTTGGGCTGGAGTGATAGCACACAGGGTAGGGCATTTGCCTTGCACGCGGCCAACCCGGTGCAATATGGTACCCTCCCATATGGTCCCCTGAGCACCGCCTGGAGTAATTCCTGAATGCATGAGCCAGGAGTAACCCCTGTGCATTGCTGGGTGTGACCCAAAAAGCAAATAAATAAATAAAAACACCCATCTCCTTTCTCCTTCTATTCTAATCTTCTAACTCTGCACTTGAGTTAGAAGAACGTTACCCAGCTCAGTGTTGAAATCCTTGAGGTCACTTTGGACCAAGCACCTCTTCAACAAGCTTTCTGCTAATCTCTCTCTCCCAGGTGATCAATCCAGAGCTCTTTGCTTTCTGACAGTAAACCACATTATTGTATACCTAAAATAGCTTAAAATTGCCAAAAAATTATTGCTGAAATCAGTTTTTTCCATTTCTGTGGAAATTTCTTCCCCACTAGATTCATTTGTCAAGGCAGCAACTGGAGCTATGATTGATTATCTGCACTCTGCTAGGTTTGGCTCTTTAAAATTAGAACTAGCCTTTGATTTAGGCTAGATATCTTTCTCTCGGTGGTCTTTACCATGCTGTTCCAGTGAATCTGCCTTGGTAAAATAGTATGTCTGCACTAGTAAGCAAGTTAAACAAAGCCTTGGTTGAATAAAAGTTTCTGTGAATGGAAAGCTAATTAATGAAGTGAAAAAATCAGAATTTTTGCTGAGGGAATGTCTGTGTTTCTAATGGTTCCTTGAATTTGCTCTACTGACTTGGAACACAAGGATAATTTGTACATTGTCTTCAAAAGCAAATTCTCCAAAACAACAAACCCCACAAAAAGGCATCATAGATTTAATGAAGAAAGAGACTCTTCTTGTGCTAAGTGTCTTGTGATCCTTACGATTGATCCACTACTCCTGGTTCTGTGCTCAGGAAAACCGTTGAGGGTGCTGGGGATCAAACCTCGGTTACCAGTGTGCCAGACACCTGCAAGACAAGTGCCTTAACCACTGCACTCTCTCGGCCCAATACTATCTTTTTGGATGCCCAAGCAAACACGCTCAGAGCCTCTTCCCTTAATATTCACTCAAATATCAAGTCCATGTATTTTGCTTCTTCAAAGGCCTAAATTTATATTTATTTAGAAATAAACTTATATATATATATATATTTTTTTTTTTACACCCAGAAGTTCTTAGGGCTTACTCCTGGTTCTGCATTCAGGGATCACTTCTGGCAGGCTTGGGGAACCATATGAGGTGCCAGGAATTGAATCCAGGTCAGCCGCATGCAAGGCAAATGCCCAGCCCACTGTGCTATTGTTCTGGCCCCTGGATTGTCTTTATTTTCCGTGGAAGCAGATGGCTCAACCAGCCATCACCGTTTCTTTTTTAAATTTTTTTAAAATTTTATTTTCATAAAGTAGTTCACAATAATTGAACGATTGATTACACAATAATTGATTACATTTTCAACACCAGTCCCACCACTATTATGACATCCCACCACCACTCAAGCCTGCCCCACAGGCAGATACTAGATTTATTTTATTTAATCAGATACTAGATTAATTTATTTTGTATTGCTTGTAATGAATAGTATAAGATATCTGTAAGGGTCTATCTCAGTGGTTCGACAAAAAAGCAAAAAATAGAAAAACGCATGAGATATCATGTGGTCACGCACTTCTGGAATTCTAAAACTTTAAATAATTGGGGTCCAGAACCACCTCTGCAGCAAGCTGCTTGGTTCTGAGATTCATTTGCATCACCGTTTCTTGAAGGGCCATATGATGGATGATGTAAGGGTCTTCTTTTCTCCCATTTCCCTGTTGCACCTAATTAAATTTTTTAATCTTCTTCAAACTCTCCAAAGGCATATATATATCACTTGATCACTTGATCCCCCATTATTCATCAATTTACTCGAGCGGGTGCCAGTAACGTCTCCATGCGTGTTAGCGTAGCCTAATGGTATCTGTTCGTTCTAGGAACATGCAGAGCCTCAAACCAATCATTTAGGGTCTTGACGAAGAAGTCTGACCATCTTGTAGATGGGCGGCCACGCGATGTTTTGATGTCCCGTGGAATCCAATCAGTAATGGCTCTAGTCCAGCGGTTGTCTGTAAACCTCATTACGTGTCCAGCCCATCTGATTTTTGATGTCTTGGCAAATGAGACAGCGTCCCTGATTCTTGAGCGTTGACGGAGATCAGAACTCCGGATTCTATCTCTCATTTGAGTGAATCGTGATATTCCAAGCATAGCTCTTTCGATTCCTCTTTGAGAGACCCGAATAGCATTCTCATCCTATTTGCGTAGGCCCAGGTCTCTGAGGCATATGTCAATGCAGGAAGAACAGTGGAATCGAAGAGATGTGCTCAGAGCTGGAGGTTCTTTGTCCTCTTAGTTATTTCTTCAACGATCTTGAAGGCATTCCAAGCCGCTCTCTTCCTCCTGCGCAACTCAGGTGCCATGTTGATTTCTCAACCTAGGTATATATAACTGTTGCATTCGGAGATGGTGGTCTATGCCAAATAGGACAAATTAATATGCCAAATTCAGTAAATATATATATATATATATATATATATATATATATATATATTTGCTCGAGCGGGCCCAGTAACGTCTCCATTGGAGACTTTGTTGTTACTGTGTCTGGCATATCCAATACGTCAGTCACGTATATATGTGTGTGTGTGTGTATATATATATATATATATATCGTATTCTTCACGTATTTCCAATATATACAGGGTTGACAATACTCTCTGCATGACCCAAGTCCTGTTTGCAGCTCCTGCTTCATCCCATACCTCTCCCCCATCTAACTTTGCCCTCAGCTTTTCAGTTCATACTTCATCCCATGCATTTTTCAGTTTTGAATTTAATGCATAACTTTCCCTTGATGGAGAACACTCCCCCCCAGAACACTCCCCCCCACCACCACACACCCAAATTCCCCTCCCCACATCTATTTATTTTTGACAGGTGAGTCTTCCCACCAGGTTTCCTTGTCTGGTCTAGTGATATTATTGTCTGCTAATGCCACCCCCTCCTCACTTACTATACCTCTTACAATGCTGCCTTGTGATTACCTATTTACTGTGTGTTTTCCCCACTGAACTTCCTTGTTCACTATACCATCCAATAGAGTGTTGGAACTTATTCATATTGGTTCCTGAGTGGCAGTTGTTGGGTTTGTTTAGTTTGTTTTGGGGGACCTCATAGCCCTGCCTGTGTTCAGGTTGGACTCCTGACTTTGTGCTCAAGAATAATTTCTGGCAGGGCTCAGGGGACCATATGGTGTGGTTAGGATGAATTGAACCTGGATTGGCTGAAGGCAAGTGTCTGGATTGGCTGGATTGGCAAGGCAAGCGTCTCTACCCACTGTATTATCACTGCAGCAGCTCTGAGGAGCAATTGTGTGACTCTTCCCAACTCTGTGTTCAGTGATATCTCTGCAGTAGCTGGAAACCAACCAAGACTGGAGCAGCATTCAAATAGTTCAAATCCGTAAATGCTGCGAGTTAATTCTCTTCTTTAGAAAGCCAATTCTTAAACATTAAGCACACAATGACCATCTCCCTAATGACTTATACTTGGTGTTGAGTAGATGTTCAGTTATGTTCGTTGATTGGTTGGTTGGTTGAACAATGAACATAACTGAACATCTACTCAACACCAAGTTTTCATTTGGCCCTTGATCAGCCCCCATGACACAAGCATCCCTCCCTCCCCCCAATACACACCCATTCTCATAGGTCAGCTGGAATGAGCCTTCTTTCCTGGCTTTTACAGGAATAGGCAAGACTCTGGGGTTTGGCAAGACTCTGGGGCTTGGAGAATGAATGGGCTTCCTTCACTGGGGAGCATCTGTTTCCTGCACACAGACTTCTTCCACTTAGCCGGAGCAAGGATGGGAAGTCCATTGGTCAGGTGTTTGCTCGGGTGCCTTGTTCTTAGGAATCAGGGAAGAAGCACAGACAGGAAATCTGCTTTTTCTGAGTCCTGATCTTTGACTTCATCACTTTTGGACCTTCTGGCAAGTCGTTCATCCTCTTTAAGTTTTCTTCCTTTGTCAAATGGGTGTCTGCCAGTGTACCTAGCTCACAAGTTTTCATTAGGATCCGAGAGATGATCTGCGTAAACTCCCAGCAGATGGAATGTACTCGGTAAAGCCAGCTGGTATGCCTGTCTCCTTTCAGTTACACCATAAGGGGCCAGAATCGCTGTCCCCATCCAGCATGGTGTATAGCACAGTAGACCTATCGGCTTTGCAACCTGTCTCTTTTATGCAAATTAGAGCAGCGGTGACTGGGGATTGAATCTCTATTTTTGTTTCACCTCCAAAATAACATCAAGCTCATGACAGGCACTCAGTAAATATTTGTTGGACAAATTCAAATACATGACAGTATTTACCTAAATTTTAGCTAAGATGAAGAGAATATTTCATTCACTGCTGTAGGTACCTGCAAAATTTCTGTTGAAATTAAGCCAAATTGGAAAGATTAGACATCTAAAAGAATAATGTTTTAATGTTTTAACTTAATTTTTTGATCCCTTTTACTATGTACCCTGAACTGGGATAACTATGTAAGGAGCAGCAAATCAGTATGAATTTGGAAATAAACTCAAGAGCTCGAATTAAAAGTCTACAACCTGGGGCTGGAGAGATAGTATAGTGGATAAGGCAACTACCTTTTATGTGGTTGACTTAGGTTCAATCCCCAGCACCACATATGGTCCCCTGAGCACAGAGCCAGGAGTAAACCCTGAACACCGTCAGGAGTAATCCCTGAGCACAGAGTCAGGAATAAGACTTGAGCATAGCCAGGTGTGGACCAAAACAAACAAACAATGAAGTAAAAAAGACGACTACCACTCACTCACGGGACTTCAGAATGTTCTTATCTGGACCCGAATTTCTTCTCTATTTTCAGCTAAGGTGGGACAGCCACCGAGAGAGCCGGGCGCTTTCGGTTGCTTTCGAGAAAACCACAGAAGAATCTTGGTTCATATTTTAATATATACCCACATTGGAGTTGGCTTTAGACTTGTTGGAAACTGAAGCTTTTGCCAATGAGTCTTCTCTTTTTCTCGTTTGATGTTGTGTACCTATCCTGCTCCCCACCCCACACTGACCAGACCTCAGAGTGTGGTTGTCACCCTCCGTGTCTTCGCCCCTTCTCGTGTGTTTCTGATTCCTGCTCTCCGGCTGTGCTTATAACTCTCTGCAATGTCTTTATGTTCCTTTAGGAACGAACTTATCCCCAGTGTGTCTGTCCGTGAGTCCTGTCCTAGTTTTCATGCCTCGAGTGGCTAATTCATCTAATCATCGTTTAGGAAGTGGAAGCCAAGCTGGAGGAGGTGACGAAGAAGTCAGAAAATCGAGTCAAGCAACTGGAAGAAGAGAAAGCAGCGCTCAGTGCGAAGCTTCAGAACTCCCTGCGGGAAGTAAGTCCCAGGGAGGCTCCTTATCTCCGAGTTCAGGACTCGGGAACTGTCCTAACTCCTTAGATGCAGCATCCTTGAAGGAAAGAAAATGACTTTGACTGCTCCAGAAAGCTCTCTGGGGAAGGTGTGTAAATTGGCCTGCGAGCAGCAGAGACCGATGACCAAGACCGCCTTTCTACCTCACAGAAATCAGGCGAGGGCTGCTGGAGCTGAGTGGTGTGAGGCCTTGTAAATCGCTAGTTCTCTGGCTCTGCTTCTTTAGCCCGTTTTGTGCTGTGAGATAGTTTTGCCTCCAGACCTCTTTTGTGATTAAGGGGGAGCGAGAGGGCAAGAGAGAGAAATTACCAACTCCAGGCTCCATTTTCCACCTTCTGGTTTTATTTTTCTTTATCTATTTGTTGTTTTTGTTTTGCTTTTGAACCATACCTGGCTGTACTCAGGGCTTGCTCCTGGCTCTGCACTCAGAGACCACTCCTGGTGGGCACAGGGGTCCACGTGGGGTGACAGGAATCCAGTCCAGGTTGACCCTTCCCCCGCTGTGCTTTTCAAAGAGATAAACAAACAAACAAAAAAAACAGGGGCTGGAGCTATGGTACAGTGGGTAGGGAATATAGTACAGTCGGTAGTTGACAGCATACAGTCAGCTTGCAGGGGTCGATCCCCGTCATCCCATGTGGTCCCCTGAGCACTACAGGACTAATTCCTGAGTGCAGAGCCAGGAGTAATCTCTGAGCACCTCCGGGTGTGGCCCAACAGGCCCCTCCCCCAAAATACACACACACACACACACACACACACACACACACACACCAGACAAAAAAAACATTCCATGCCCCTAAAATGCATCGTGCCACTTGCGTCTCGTGCGGAAGTGAATTCAGATTCCCCTGGACCATCACTGCGACTCTTGCATTGTTATATTCAGGTTTAAGGCAGGAAACTGGGATTTTGCAATGTGCCAGGCAGGCCTGTGCATTTCATCCCGAAAGTTCCCGCAGCTTCTCTCCTAGCAAGGGAGGGCCAGGGCCCAGCTGAAGGATGCCGGTAGGGAGGGAGGAGGGCATCGGGGAGGAAGGATGGCAGAGCTTGCTCCGGGCCCTCTTGTCTGCACAGAGATTAAGGCCAGACTGTGTTCCCTGGGGAAGAATTAGCTGAAGGAGAGGACACAAGTTCTACCCTTGAGCTTAATCAAGTGAAAATGCACATAACTATGTGTCCTGGCTTCCTGTGTCTCCTTTACACACAAGAGCTGCCCCAGGAAGGCAACTTTTCAGCCCTGGTCAAAACTCAGCTCTTCCTGGAGGAGCTTTTTGGCTTGTGTGGTGGAGGTGGGGGGCTCCCAAGAAGTGCTTAGGGGGCCCAAGGGCCACTTCTCGAAACTCTCCCCATTTGGTCCGGCACATCAATGATCGGGCCCCATATACCAGGGATGCTTGGACCCGGGGTCCTGGTGGCCACCAAGCCCTCCCCGAGCAGTGAGGGACTCGGACCTGAATCCTGTGCATGAAAGCTTGTGTCCCTGACCTGTCCCCAGAGTAGCTCTAAGGACACACGGGTCATACGCAAAATAGTGTTGAGTAGCTAGGAGTGTTATATATATGGAGAGAGCGAGAGACATGAAATCTAAAGATGTGGCCAAGCATGGCACAGCTGACCATGAGCAAGTGGTTATTCCCAGGAGGGGGAGAGGAGCCGAGGTTGCAGCCTTTGTTATGGTGCATTATTCCGTGGAGGGTGACCACACACACACTGTTTCATCTCACTTCTTTGGATTATTTTCTTTTTTCTAATGTTTGTTTCATTTGGAGGCCACACCTGGCGATGCTCAGGGGTTCTCCTGGCCCTGCACTCAGGAATCACTCCTGGCGGTGCTCTGGGAACCATATGGGATGCCGAGGATCAACCCCATGTTGGCTGTGTGCAAGGCAAGCACCCTGCCTACTAGGTTATCTCCCTAGCCTAATTTAAAAAAAAAATTGGGCCGTACTTGGCAGATGCTCAGGGCTTATTCCTGGCTTTTCACTCAAGGGCCACTCCTGGCAGGGTTCAGGGGACCATTTGTGGTACCAGGGATTCAACCTGGGTTAACTGAGTGCAAGGCAAG
Source organism: Sorex fumeus (assembly GCF_029834395.1). NCBI lineage: Eukaryota > Metazoa > Chordata > Mammalia > Eulipotyphla > Soricidae > Sorex > Sorex fumeus. The sequence goes on along the minus strand of NW_026606134.1, from coordinate 1,783,192 downwards.
CGCCCTTCTCACAATACTATCTCACTGTCCCTCACTTCCTTCTCTGCCACAGGCATCCTTTATTTTAAAGGTAAGTGTGTCGTGCCTTGGATATGTTGGTGCTCTAGATGTAGTTCTCAGTGGGAAATCTCTGCTATGGATGCTTCAGTTCCAAGCTGGGATGTATAGCAAAGAAGCCCATCCCTCACTTTCTTCCTTCTCTGCTTTTTCTTCTGTTCTTCCTCCTTATTTCTGTCCACAGTGAAAATCCCCAGAGTTCTGGACAATTCTGCTCTGTAGAGTTTGGGGAGACATCCCATAAATGTGTGAGACTCACCCTGTTATACTTATGAAAGAAGAGTCTTGGGCCATCCCTGACTTTTTCTCAGAATGGCCCTAAACCCTATGTCTCCTCACGGCAGCTTCTTCATCCTCTGTACCTACTAACTTTTGAAAACCATCACAGGAGCTAAAGAGCATAGCTCACAGGGCAGGATCCATGCTCTGCATGCAGCAAACCTGGTTCAGCCCTTGGCAGAACTAGGAACCATCCCTGGCACAGGAGCCATCCTGAGCAGAGCTGGGCACAGTCACCCCCCGAGCACCATCCGGTGTCGCCCCCAAACCAAAACCAGGACTGGAGGGATAGGACAGAGGGTGGGCACTTGCCAGTACCACCTGTGTCCTCCCAGCAGTGGCAGGAGCGACCCCTATGTGCAGAGCCAGGAGCACCACTGGGTGTGGCCCAAAAGCCAGAAGCAAAACCAGACCAAAACAAAGACAGAGAAACCTCCCACAGAGGAGCCTTCGATAGTCAGTAATGAACACTTTCAACCCAGGGGAAGTTACAAAACTGCACACCTGGCTCACACATCTTCTGGAAAAGCCAAGCTAATTAGAAGTGGCCTTTTTGGAAGCAGGTCTGGAATTTGTCTCGCGGCAATGTCCCCAGGGCCTGGTTGAAGAGATAGTGGCATGGCATCTGCCCTACCTACAACTGACCCTGGTTTGATCCCCGGCTATGCCCCCAGAGCCCCGCCAGGAGTGATCCCTGAGTGCAGTCAGGAGTAAGCCCTGAGCACAGCCAGGTGTGGCCCAAACACCAACATCCAGATTGAAAAAAAAAAAAAAAAAAAGAGGTACCCTTCCCAGAAGCCCTCGATGCAAGAGAATGGGTTCTCTGACTTCCTGTTGGCCTTGGTGTCATAGCCAAGTGGCTCTTTTCTGTTTTAGGTTTTAAGACTGGAAGAATTGATCCAGCAGAACCAGATCCAGTCCCCTAGAGGTGAGGAGAGGGAAGCTGACGCCCAGCACTACAGCACCGTCTTGACCCAGGTAACCTCCGGCTCCTTCTGCTTTAATTAGGGCTGTTTGTCTTCTCGGCCGCAGCCCTGTCGTGTCACTGGTGACCTGGGTGAGACATTCAGGGACCCGCATCTCCACCCTTTCACGGTTGCGCAGATGCTTGGGCAAAGGAAAATCCATTTGCAAAAAACCTCCAAGAAAATAGAGTTCCGAGTCATTATCCTTTGCGGTTTGAAAAAGATCAAGGCTGCGAGCTCGATCTTTCCCCGCCTCCGAGAGCAGCCAGGTAGCGAACGGGGGTCTCTGGGGAGGGGGACGACTGACCGGCAGGAAGCATGGCCACCCCCCAAACACGTGCCGTCCCCCCTACCTTGCTCCTCCCTCCAGAGCTAGTCTCACACTAATGCTCCCTCGGCCAGTGCTCTCTCGCTCTGCCCCACCCCCATCCCTACCCCCCAGAACCTGCTTCCTGTTCCTCCAGCACTGGGGGGGGGGGCGTCTCAGAGCACAGGAACTTCCTGTCTCATGGTTGGGGGGCGGGGGGAGCTGCTGGAGGCTCCAGGCTTCTCTCCTCTCTCCCTGCGCTGGGTGGCTGTGGCATCCGGCCTGGGGCTGATGGAGCCTGCAGTCTTGCCTCTAGGCTCACGGCCTTTTGCCTTGTGTCTATCTCTGGAGCCCTTTACTTGGACTGGCTGCTCTAATCTTTTTTTTCCTTTTTGGGTCACACCCAGCACTACTCAGGGGTTACTCCTCCTGGCTCTGCTCTCAGGAATTACTCCTGGCGGTGCTTGGGGACCATATGGACTGCTGCTCTAATCCTGTCAGATCTCCTCAACCAAGTCCCGCTACCCAAACCCTGTTTCCCACTGAAACCGCGTCCTCCTAGCAGCATCGTGTTAGGGGAACCCACTTCCTCATTTTTCATTTAATTACAATAGACAAGGTAACATGGCTAAAGTCAGGTTAATGTTTATGATTTTATAATGTCATGATTTTATTTTTTGGTTTTGGGGCCAGGGGTCTCTCCTGGCTCTGCGCTCAGGAATTACTCCTGGCACTGGGAGACCATATAGAATGCCAAGGAATCGAACCCGAGTTGACTGTGTGCAAGGCACTCTACCTGCTGTGCCCTGGCCCCATGTTTGTGATTTCAGTGTAGTTACCACACCCTCACCTACTGTCCCTGAGCCATTTGGGGTCCACCTCTTCCACCCCTCACGCCCCTTGCCCACCACTTGGTAATCCCAGTTCTGTAGCCCAAGACCAAGGATTTGCCGTTGTTTGATTCTGTCTGTCTGGGGCGACGCTTGACAGGAAAACACAGCTCACAGTTCCCAAGCATCCCAGGAGGCTGGCAGTAGATGTAACACCCCTCCTGCAGGCCTCGAATGATTTCTACTCGCGCCTCCCCTCCCCTGCCCATCCAGAGCCTACAAAGACCCACCACTCTCCCAGGAGGGGGAGGGGATAGTGGGTAAGGCTTTGCCTTGCTTGTGGCCGGTCAGGGTTCAATCCCTGGCACCTCACGTGGTCCATGAGTCCCTCCAATGGCAGAGCCAGGACTAAGCCCTGAGCATGGCTAGGTATGGCCCAAACGTGTGTGTGTGTGTGTGTGTGTGTGTGTGTGTGTGTGTGTGTGTGTAAAATACCCACCAGGGGGCTGGAGTGACAGTACAGCGGGTAGGACATTTGCCTTGCATGCAGCCGATCCAGGTTCGATTCCCAGCATCCCATATGGTCCCCTGAGCACCACCAGGAGTAATTCCTGAGTGCAAAGCCAGGAGGTAACCCCTGTGCATTGCCAAGTGTGATCCAAAAAGAAAAAAAAAAAAACCCGCACCAGCCTCAGTTTTGTCTCTATTCCTACGGCCCCACCCTGTCCATCTGCCTCCGAGTGCAGGCGGGCAGACCGCAGAGCCGTAGGAATCTTCCACTCCGCCTCAGCCATCCATCCTTCTGCCCCATTCCCCCATTTTGTGTCCTCGGGAATTGCAGCATCTCTGCCGTAACTCCCCGTCTCCCAAGTCTTGCCCGTCGCTCACCCGCATGTGCCCAGAGCCCGGTGAGGCCCAGTCTGGTGGATTTGGAATTGAATAATGATTAGCGTTACTCACCAACACCGACTGACAGGACCTGGTCCTTACAGAGCCCTGTGTCTTCCTACAACTTCCCTGGGGGATTGCAGCCCCACCCCCACCCCGGAGGTGCCCATTCCGCAGAAGAGAAAACAGAGGACAGAGGGCGGTGGGCTTGCAGGTCAGGGCCAGAGGCAGCCCCCACTCTCACCGTGAGAACCCCACGTGCCCAGAATGTGCCCAATGAAACAGGCTCCGGTGGTCTTTGAGTCCGCTGGGGTGAGCCGGGACCCCTGTCTTTCCTTCGCTCATGCCCAGACTCAGGAGATTCCCGGGACAGCCCCATTGCTCCTGTGAATGCCAGAAGGGGGCGCATCAGTGCAGAGGGACCCCAGAACGGCCACCCTATCTGAGAGATCCATGACCTCAACTGACACACACAGAGACAAGTAAAGCGAAGGATGTAGGGGAAGTTATTGGGGTGCGCTCTCTACGAACCTCGGGTGAGGCTGGGGTCGAGCCGCACCCAGGGAGAGACGGGGGGGGGGGGGCATTTCTGAGTCCTCTTGGGCAGGAAAAGGGAATTAAGACTAGTGGGCTGGTGTGCCTGGCCTGGCTCCCGTTTATCTGTAGGGGTCGGTGGTGAGGAGGCAGGGATGCAGCCTGGAGGTCTCCTGCCCCAGGTGGGACATCAGTCCTGTCTTCCGTGCCAGGGCTTGGTGATCCCTGGTTCAGGAATGTTGCTGTCTCATCAGCTGGGTGCCATTGGGTCCAAGCAAACCTCATACAATCCCCTTTTACCCCCACCCCCGCAGAGGGACCCCCACCCCCCTACCCTCAGCCCCACTCTCGCAGGGGACCCCAAGACGCCTCCCCACCCCCACCCACCTCTCCTGCCCCTGGCCTCAGCGGCCCCCCCCCCCCCCCGACAAACACATAGAACTTTTTTTTTTAATTTTTATTAGTGAGACCATGAGGTACAGCTGTAGACTTACACATTTTTGTGCTTGGGTTTCAATTATACAATGATCAAGTACCCATCCCTCCACCAGTGCCCATTTTCCACCACCACGGATCCCAGTACCCCTCCCACCCCCTTATCCCCCTCATCCCACCCTGCCTCTGTGGCAGGGCATTCCCCTTTGTTCTCTCTCTCCTTTTGGGTGCTGTGGTTTGCAAAAGAGGCATTGAGTGGCAATCGTGTTCGGTCTATAGTCTACTTTCAGCATGCTTCTCCCATCCTGGGAGGATCCTAACACCCTATTTTTTTTTTTTTTTTTTGCTTTTTGCTTGTACAGGGCGATGTACAGGGTTACTCCTGGCTCATGCACTCAGGAATTACTCCTGGCGGTGGTGGTGCTCAGGGGACCATATGGGAAGCTGGGAGTCGAACCGGGTTGGCCGCGTGCAAGGCAAACACCCTACCTGCTGTACTATCGTTCCAGCCCCTCCTAACACCCTTTATTTGGTGCTCCCTTCTCTATCTGAGCTGCCTTTTCCCCTAGCATGTGTGGCTGGCCTCCAAGCCATGGAGGAAAATTTCTGGTACTAATCTCGGCCACTCTTGGGTGGTAGTTTCCTATTTTGTTTCTTTATGTTCCCCAGATGAATGCGATCTTTCTAAGTCTCTCCCTCTCTTTCTGACTCATTTCGCTTAGCATGATACTTTCCATATTGAACCACTTGTATGTAAATTTAATGACTTCTCTTTTCTAACCGCTACATAGTGCTCCATCGTGTAGATGTACCAAAGTTTCTTTAACCAGTCATCTGTTCTTGGGCACTCAGGTTTCTTCCAGTTTCTGGCTACTGTAAAGAGTGCTGCAATGAACAAACAAGTGCAGATGTCACTTCGACTATACATTTTTGCCTCTCTGGGGTATATTCCCAGGAGTGGTATTGCTGGGTCAAATGGGAGCTCAATTTCTAATTTTTTGAGAATCGTCCATATACAAACACAGAGAACTTTCACATTCCAACTCAAGGACCAGCCGTAGGCCATACCCTCTGCTGGAGGAAGCTGGACTCATGGGGTGCAGGGCTTTCCGGACCAGGGCATCTGCGACGTCCCCAGACTCACTGTCTTTCTCCAGTACTCAGTTTGCTCAGCTCCTCCGAGTGCTGTGCAGGAAGGTGAGATTCTGAGTTGGTAGCTTCGGGTCAGAGCAAGGATGCGCGACTGCAGTGTTACTGGTGACAAAGTGTGGGAGGAGGACACAAGACTACTGCATTGTCCAGAGGGTCCCGCCTCTGGAAACTTCTAGGCATATCCCCAGCTGGTGACCCCAAGTCAGAGCTCCCCATGTGGTTCAGGGCTTATTTGCCTTGACTCTTGACTATTTGAATGAATAGATTTGGGGGTTTTGTTTGTTTAGGGGCCACAGTGAGCAGTGTCAGGACCATCTGAGGATTAAGGTGATTGCCTGACTGCTGTCCTGTGGCTCGGACTCTGGGTGGGGTAACTCTCGGGGGTGGCGTTGCTCTGCAGGACAGAGTGTTCGGCTCATCTGTCATCAGCCCGCCTGATGCCAGTGGCACCCGCCCCATCAAAACAACGCCCAGAGATAGCGCAGCAGGAGGGGGCGCATGGCTTGCATGTGGCCAGCCCAGGTTCAGTCCCTGGCACCTCTTTTGGTCCTCCTGAGGGCTGAGCCAGGAGTCAGCCCTTCACATCACCAGGGGTGGTCCCATTCAGTCCTAGCATCACAGACTCCCTGCCGTGATCCTGCTGCACCACTCTCTGGAACTTTGTGTGTGCAGTTCATGCCTTTAAATGAAATCTTGCGGGGCTGGAGAGATAGCACAGCGGGTAGGGCATTTGCCTTGCACGCGGCTGACCCGGGTTCGATTCCCAGCTTCCCATATGGTCCCCTGAGCACCGCCAGGAGTAACTCCTGAGTGCAGAGCCAGGAGTAACCCCTGTGCATCACCAGGTGTGACCCAAAAAGCAAAAATAAATAAATAAATAAATGAAATCTTGCTTCAGATAGGTAACCACGCACAGAGATGCAGTGAAAAGTGGGGCACTCCTATATGTAGGTTTTGTTGGGGTTTATCATTTCTTGAATATTCCTTCGGAGCTGGTCCATGTTTACCGAAGAACAATAGCACACTCTGCTTTATTCTGCCTTATCTACCTGGATTTTATATAGCTTAGAGATTTCTCTACATCAGTACGTATATAAAATAATAGCATCCTTAACAGTTTTCTCTTCTCTATTTATTTCACCCCTTCATTTGTTTCCCTTTGTGAAAAAAAAAATAGGGTCATGATTGTGCCTACGGCTGAAAGGTCACATCATAGCTCTGTTTGTGTTTAGTTTGCTGTGTGCAGGGCAAGCTCCTTAACCACTGGGCTATCTTTCTGGCCCCTCTGTCACTTTTCTTTTTAAAGGGACTTCCAAGCAGTGTTTGGGAAACCTGGGGGGCCACTCTCAGAAATTCTGAGCCAGTGGAGCTGGTGTTGCCCAAAATATTTCAGTGGAGGGGATGGGGATGGAGAGAGAGAAATCATAAGGCTGATTGAGAGCTTTTCACTGCCCCTCTCCTCCCTGGAAAGCAAACACACACACACACACACACACACACACACACACACACACACTCACATATATATATATGCACACACACACACAGTTGCCAACGCTGGGCATGGCTCAGTTCCCTCCAAAGTTATCTGGGCATTTTGTCTAAAGACTTTTGTCCTGGTCTCTTATGTCAAAACTCTTTGATTCCCTTTAGACTCATAATTTTATTCATTGGTTACCAGAAAACGCTTCCAGCCTTGGTCCTTCTGGTGGAAACTATTCTTTTTCCAGACATTTCCTCCAGTGCCCGTGCCCCTGCGCATCCATCAGGACTGTTGAGGGGGGCTGTTTTCCTAGGTCCCCTTCGTGCACCCCCTCCAGATGGGAAGAAGTCCCTTGTGAAACTTCTTTTTCAAGCCATCCCTCCTCCATGGTGCCGTCACTGTGCCAAGGATAGATGGGGGTCCTGGCCTGGGCAAGCTTCATGTCAAAAGGGGGATCCACGTTGAAGAGAGGAAGAACCGGGTGTGGTCAGGGCTGGCCCCGTGGCCAGGCAGGCATGTCCCTGGGAGCTCAGGAAAGTCGATCAGGGAGTCACCTGCAGGAAAGGGCCTGGCCTGGGTCAGGAGTACTACGAGACGCCACAGCGAGGGCGAGCCTGGAGGAGGGCATGAGGAGAGTCAGGGAGTGGGGCCAACGCAGAACATGCTCTCCCATATGTGGGTCACAAAGAAACATCATGAGGGAATAATAACGGCCAAAGAGCTGCAGAGTCCGAGAACTGGCCTTATTGTGGTGGTCATTGCGGGCTGGGGAGGCCCCGAGACAATAGCATAGTGGGGAGGGCATTTGTCTTGCACGTGCCCAATCTGGGTTTGATTCCCAGCATCCCATATGGGCCCCCAAGCACTGCCAGGAGTGTTTTCTGAGTGCAGAGCTAGGAGTAACTCCTGGGTATGGCCCCAAAAAGCAAAAAAAAAAAAATTTTTTTTTTGAAAAGAAAGGCCCGGGTTGAGGTGCCCAGGCCTGGAGTAGGGAGATGGGACATTCCTGGGGCTCTGGGCCTAGACCCAGCCCAGCTGGCGGCCCCTGCAGGTGGCTTCTCTGCGGGCTGGCATGGGAATCGAATATCCCTCCGGCAGGTAACTTGGGGGTCCTGTCCTCGGGAATTGGAGGGGCTGGTGCTGTCTGACCACCACGGCTGGGGTCCTGCAGGCCAACCCAGAGAGATCCTGGCAGGGAGGCCCTGGGCTCAGGCGCAAGCACAGGACAGAGGTGCAGTGCCTCTGGTGGGGTCCAGGCTTGGATTTGCTCATGGTGGGACCCCAGACACTCCGAGGAGCACAGGGGAGTGTGCAGACCTCACGCAGGTCCTCGTCCCTCTCCACCCAGCAGGGCTCCACTCAGGCCCGGAACACCCTCCAAGGCAAATGTTATTCTTGGTTTTTAAATATATTTGTATTTATTTCTTTTGCTTTGGGGGGCATGCCCATCAGTGGCCAGGGCTCAGCCCTGGCTCTGTGCTCAGGTATTTCCCTCGCTAGACCCAGGGATCGAATGCAGGTGGACCGTATGAAAGGCAGATGCCCTGCCCACTCTCCTGTCACTTGGGCCCAGAAGGCTGATGTGCCTTCACTCCTGTTGTTCTGTGGACGTGCGATTATGTACAGAGAGGGAAACTGAGGCACTGGAGCCCAAGCCCCACACCATGTCTCTCTGCTGTTCTCATGAGTGAAAGGGCACCAGTAGTGCCAGCCCTCCACACTAGGGGCGCCGCTAAGGGGCCAAGGAAAAGCATGAGGAGGCACTCTCAGAACCGTCAGCAGTGAAAGGAGTTTGAACGGATCCATTACCGCCCGCAACCATCTTGGCAACCCCCTGCATTACGCATTCTATTTTAAGGTGTCCATAATGCTACCTCTGAAACACCGGCAGCTGAACTTGAGTGTGACTTGGAATATTCCCTTCAGGAGATTTCTGGGTGTGGGCATTTCTTTAAAATAGATGTGGAGCCAGGAGTAACCCCTGAGCACGGCTGGGTGTGGCCCCAAACCCAAAAACTAAAATCAAATTTTTTTTCAAAGAAACAAAGGAACTCAGAGTCCATCCATCTGCCTGCGGATTGTCTCAGGCTGATCCCAGCATCTACTTTGCTAAGCAGCATGCTTGGATCACGTGCTTCGATTCTCCCCATTATGCCCCATGCTGGCGGCTGAGGTTCTGCACCATCCCAGTGAGGTCACAGGGGACGCCGGTGGGAGATGGTAGTGATGCAGGGGCCAGTGCTGGCAGCAGGACCAGGGACGTCGGGACTTGGTGGCAGAGCCCTCACCCCACACGCATGAGGCCCTGGTTCGTCCCCAGCCCATCAACAGTAAAATACATGTCACAGGACTTCTCCTGTCTTCCGTGACTGCGTGTGAGTACATGGTGGCGGCACCTTCCCTGTCCCTTCCCAGAGCCACAGGCACTGATGGATGGATGCATGGGGCCAGGCGAACACGGTGTGTCAGGGAGCTATGTCGTGACTGTTGTGTCCAAGTTTCAGATCCTCGGTTGCGGAGAGACCAAGTCCACACACAATAATGCAAAAGCAAAGGAACTTTATTACTAGCCCGAGCTAAGGTCCAAGTCTCATCCAACACAGTGGCGTCTTGACAAGGACCTCGACTCCAACTCACAAGCGGTTTATATAGGGTTCAGAGTTAAGGAGCGGTTTATATTCTGGTCTGTTTTTAGCATCGCCCTATTACAACAGTGGTCAGCAATTAGAAAGCAGGTACCAGTAACAGTCTGGAGTTCTTTCCAAGAAGGGTGCGGTGACCCCTCATGACTGCTCAGATCCAACCGCTCCGTTTCTTCTCTAGGTGAATGACCCAACTGGGAGTTTACCTGAAACTGCAAGTCCTGCTCCCGGGAAAGAGACACGGAGGCCTCCTTGAGACTTACTGTTAGCTGCAGCCTGTCATGACTTCTGAGGAGCCTGCTTTGGGGCCTCCCGGTGACCAGCTGTGTCCATCTTTTTTCTGTCCTCTGTCACCGAGCTGCTGTTCAGGCGCCCCCTGATAGAGCCGCGTCCATCCGGGAGCCCAGAAACCACATCCTGCACTTTCCTTTCCGTGAAGGTGGCTCAGAGCTCATTGGAAATTCTTTCTCGTCCCGGTGGTGCCTGCCAGAGATCTTTGCCCATCCTTCATGCGGTTTTCACTTCCTCCCCCTTGGCGAGGCTTGCCAGTGTTCAAAAAGGCCAGGTCGCAGATCTCTTAGACTTCTTCCCCCTGCCATCCATTCTGTCTTTTGTGCCTCTTTCCTCCTTCTTACCTTGGGAATATTATGTCATTCTTCTGACTTCTTGACGGTTTTGTAATAAGCTCAGGGAAGGGCCTACATTTCCCTCCGAGTTTGCGTCTCTAGCTGTGTCCCAGAGTGTCCCAGAGTCTTGAAGCTTCCCTCTGACTTTTGCTTTCTTGCTGCATTGGAAGGGGACGGACTCTTGGTGGTGGTTAAGTGACGGGAGAGGGAGCCTCGAGTTGCAGCTGTGAGGGGGCAGACCACCGAAGGCATGGGAAGCCCCTGAGCTGGGACATGTGTGTTGGCACCAGGTATTTGTTTCTGGACATGTTCTGTTGCTATTTGAGGTGCTTCTGGAACCTCCAAGTGTGGTCGAGGATGGGCAAATCCAGACAGTAGGTGGAGGTCCTGGAAATTTGTTCATGATCAGTATTTATGGAACTGGACGTAACTAGCGAGTGAAGGGGAAAGAGAGGCTGAGGGATGAAGGTCTGAAGCAGGAGATGGGGAAGCTTTAGCAGAGGCAAAGGAGCAGCTGGGGAGCGGGGGAGGGGGAGAAGGAGGAAGAGGCTATGAGACCCCTGAGGGATGCGTGGGAGGAGGAACCCTCAGGTATTCAGGCTGCTGAGGCTTATGGACTTTGTCTCACTACTGATGGCCTGTAACAGGCATTTTCTTTTATTTTTTTATTATTTTTTTAATTGAATCACAGTGAGATGCACATTTACAAAGTTGCTCATGCTTGGATTTCAGTCATATAATAGTCCAAAGCCCATCCCTCCACCAGGGTACCTCCTCCTCCTCCTCCTCCTCTTCCTCCTCCTCCTCTTCCTCCTCCTCCTCTTCCTCCTCCTCCTCCTCCTCCTCCTCCTCTTCCTCCTCCTCCTCCTCCTCTCCTCCTCCTCTTCTTCTTCTTCTTCTTCTTCTTCTTCTTCTTCTTCTTCTTCTTCTTCTTCTTCTTCTTCTTCTTCTTCTCCTCCTCCTCCTTCTCCTTCTCCTCCTCCTCCTCCTCCTCCTCTTCCTCCTCCTCCTCCTCTCCTCCTCCTCTTCTTCTTCTTCTTCTTCTTCTTCTTCTTCTTCTTCTTCTTCTCCTCCTCCTCCTCCTTCTCCTTCTCCTCCTCCTCCTCCTCCCCCTCCCTCTCCCCCTCCTCCCCCCTCCCCCTCCGCCTCTTCCCCCTCCCCCCTCCCCCTCCCTCTCTCTCCCCTTTACTTTCTCCTTCTCTCCTTTATTCTCTCTCCCTCTCTCCTTTCCTCCCTTCTCTCTCCCTCCCCCCTCCCTCCCTCTCTCCCTCCCTCCCTCTCTTTCCTACTAGACCTATCTATTGCAACACAGATAATGAAAGGTTATCTGGTATATCCTTTTACCTGTGCCCTTCATCCCACAGACACGCTTGTGGCAAGCTTCCAACCATTGACCTGTTCCCCCTGGCCCCTATTTGCCTTTGTTCTGTCCCGCGAAGGGAGTTTCGCTCACACACTGACCAGCCCAGACACGAGGATGCAAATGCAAGGCCCCTTTATTGCTAGCTCGAGCTAGGGTCCAAGTCTCGTCCAATGCAGTGGAGTCTTGACAAGGACTCCAAATTCTGAGCAGTTTATATTGGGTTTGATTGCATAACAGCATTTTTTCTAGGAACTGGCATGTCCCAGTCCTATCCCAGGACTCCAGGGACCAAAACTATGTTTCCAATTCTTTTTCTTTTTTTCTTTCCGCTTTTTGGGTCACACCCTGCACTGCAAAGGGGTTACTCCCGGCTCATGCACTCAGGAATTACTCCTGCCAGTGCTCAGGGGACAATATGGGATGCTGGGAATTGAACCCGTTCAGCAGCGTGCAAAGAAAATGGCTTACCTCCTCGCTGTGTTATTGCTCCAGCCCCACGTTTCCAATTCTTGGTCCCAGCCCTGTCCTGTGACTTCGCTCTGCTTGGCTGGGTGCCACTGCCCATGGCCCCTTACTCTGATAGGCTGTTCCCACGGATCGGTTTATCTGCCCAGGGTGATACCGTTTTCTGAGAAGTCTTTCTGATAGGGGAACCTGAAACTTAGGCCTGCTGGGTTTCGGTCTTAAAGTGGAGCTCATACCCTCACCCTTGCATGTTAGTCTCATACATGTATCAGTATCACGGTCCTCCCGTTGTTCATCAATTTGCTCAAGCAGGACGTCTCCATCGTGAGACTTGTTGTTACTGTGTGTGGCACATCGAATACATCACGAGTAGCTTGCCAGGCTTTGTCATGCGAGCGAGATACTCTCGGTAGCTTGCAAGCCTCTCCAAGAGGGGCAGAGGAATCAAACCCAGCTCGGCCGGGCTGGCTGCGCACAAGGTAAATGCCTTACCACTGTGCTTTCGCTCCAGCCCATATGCACCTGATCTCATATATGTATCACGATGATCACGACCATCCCGTTGTTGTCGATTGCCTTGAGCAGGCCCCACTAACGTCTCCGTCCTAGCCCTGAGACTTTTTTTAAAAAGTGCCATATTCAAGGCTCCTTCAGCGTTAGGAGAATGAGACCCTTCATTGCTACTGGTATTTGGCATAGTGGGTATGCCATGGGGAGTTTGCCAGACTCTGCCGTGTGGGCAGGTTACATTCGGTAGCCTGCCAGTTTGTCCGAAGTAAGAATGAGATAATAAAACGTGTGATAATAATAATCCAGCGCTTCCGGGAGCTGGGTTTTATAATCTCTGGGTCTTGGCCGTTGATGGGATTACACGGTGCCAGGGGGCCAGTTGGTGGGTGTGACCCCTGCCTCATACATGTATATGAGACTAATATACAGTCTGATCCTCCAGGCCTGATCCCTGAGTGCAGAGCCATATCCCACAAATGAATGCAGTCATTCTATACCTGTCCCTCTCCTTCTGACTCATTTTACTTAACATGATACTCTCCATGTCAATCAATTTATAAGCAGATTTCATGACTTCATTCTTCCTACCAGCTGCGTAATGTTCCATCAATAGGCCTTTAGTGTGTGGAAGTTTCACTCTATGCCAGTGCCATCCTAGAGACATCTCCAGAGGTCTCCGGAACCTGCTTTGAAAAGCACAGGAGGAGGGGCTGGAGCAGTAGCACAACCAGTAGGGCATTTGCATTGCACGCGGCCAACTCGGGTTCGACTCCCAGCATCTCAAGTGGTCCCCCGAGCACCGCCAGGAGTGATACCTGAGTGCAAAGCCTGGAGTAACCCCTGAGCATCGCTGGGTGTGACCCCAAAAAGCAAAAAAAAAAGCACAGGAGGGAGACAGCCCCCTTTACTTCACAGTTAGTGACGCTCAGGCCAGAAAAGGGAAGGACTGTCTGGAAGAATCGAACTCAACAGAGAACCCAGGTTGTGATTTAAATGAAATTCACCAGCTGAAACATTGCCTCCTAACCCGTCTTCATAAAGAATTTCCAGGGGCTAAAGGGACAGTAGAGTGGATATGGCATTTGCTTACATGTGGCCAAACCTGGGTTCCATCCCTGGCATCTGATATAGTCCCCCGAGCACCGCCAAGAACAATCCTTGAGTGTAGTCAGGAGTAACCTCGAGCACTGCTGAGTGTGGCCCCAAAACAAACAAACAAGTCAAAAAATAAATTTTCCAGCATAGTACAGCAACTAGGGCGCTGACCTTGCATGACACCCACCTGGGTTTGATCCCTGGCACCCCACATGGTCCCTCAAGCCCCTCCAGGCCTGATCCCCAAGTGCAGAGCTAGGAGGAAGCCCTGAGCACCTCCAAGTGTGGCCCCAAAACAAAAACTAAAGATGTGTGTGTGTGTGTGTGTGTGTGTGTGTGTGTGTGTGTGTGTAGGAGTACTGCTACTTTTTCAGCCACTGATTATCTGATCGAATTGGGCATGAACTCCACCTTACATTTTTTTTCATGTTTCAATAATTTTATTTATTGAATCACCATGAGAGCAGTTACAAAGCGTTCAGGTTTAAGTCTCGGTTATACAATGAAACACCCGTCCCTTCACCAGTGCCCGTTTTCCACCACCAAAAACCCTAGTATGCCCCCATCCCACGCCCTCCCCTTACCTGTGGGGCAGATGATTTCCACATTACTCTCTCTCTACTTTGATCGCATTCAATATTTTGACACCAGACCCACCATTATTATTTGGGATTTTACCCCAACACTCAGATCTGCTGAAAGGGCAACAGTGAACAATTTGTTTTCTATTGCTGGTTCTGAATAACATACGATGTCACGTGGCTGCAGTAATGGAAGATGAAAAGGAAGCTCTGTCGCCCCCACTGAGTCTCAGCTCTGTATTCTCTCCTGTCCAACCCTTTTCTTTTTTTTCCCTCCCTCCCTCCCTCCCTCCCTCCCTCCCTCCCTCCCTCCCTCCCTCCCTCCTTTCTTTCTTTCTTTCTTTCTTTCTTTCTTTCTTTCTTTCTTTCTTTCTTTCTTTCTTTCTGACCGTGAGGTACAGTAACAAAACTTTCATGTTTGAGCTTCGATCAGTCATCAAACACCCATTCCTTCACCAGCGCACGTTTTCCACCACCAAAATCCCCAGTATCCCCGCCCCCCCATCCACACCTCCCCCCGCCTCTGTGGCAGACAATTTTCACAACACTCTCTTTCTCTGCTTTAGTTATCTTTGATATTTCGAGACCAGTCCCACCACCACTCATACCTGCCTAAAAGGCAATGCTAGAAAATGTCTTTTGTATTGCTTGTTATGGATACAGCATACAATCTAGGAATTCTAAAATTTTAATAATTAGGGTCTGAAGAGATGGCTGCAGCAAGTTGCTCGGGTCCAAGATCCAACATTTGTTTGTGTGTCTCTGGATCATGGCCCTGTGGGAGCTTAAGTAGATGGTGGCCGGATGTGGCGTCTTCCGTCCAACCCCTTTTCTCGGTGTTTCTTTTCCGTCAGCAGTTTCTGATCCTGGGTAACGAGCAGCCATCTGTAAAATGGGCACAATTGTCCTCCCAGCTGCTGACACCTACACACACCAGCTCTGGGGATCAGGCCCCACAGTCTGTTGGTCACTGGGAGGTTATGAGCCGAAAGCCAGGGTCAGCTTGCCGAGAGCAGGACCCTTTCCCAAGGCTCCGTGGTGGACCTGGGACATGTGACTTACTTGTCTCCTCCTAATTTGCTCCCTTCATCTGTGTGGATCACTTGGCCAGCCAGAAGCCTTGTAGAAGGCTGGCAGGTGGCAGATTGTGAGCCGGGCAGGCTGCAAACGGGTCACCCTCCCAGACCCGCGTGCTGAGCTTCCGTCAAAGAGGGCCAGTGGCTCTCTCTCTCCTGCCTTGGTTTGACCAGGTCCCTGCAGAACAGGGACCTGTACTTACTCACGTATGCGACTGTTTTTTTTTTCTTTTCCTTAGGACCCAGGCTTGAAGCTGAACCAACCTTCCGAGAACCTTCGCAGAGAAAAAGAGCAAGAGAAGTTCGCTGCTGAGGAAGGAAGCAGCAGTGATGAGGAGGAGAGGTAGAGGAGGGCCAGCAGCCCCCGAGGCTCCAGGGGGGAGGACTCAGGCTTGGAAGGGATGACGCACTATTTCTGTGTTCAGTCTTTCTCACTGCCTCGCGTGTCCTCCATGGAGAAGAAGCATATTCTGAATGTCTTCAGTACAGCTAAGGAATTTACATACGTGTCCTGTTCCATTATCACATGTCTCCCTACCGGCCAATTCATAGAGTCCGAATTCAGAGCCTGATACATAGCTCAGGAGGGACAGAGCAAGATTCACTTGGGCGAGACACTGTGTTCAAAACAAGCAAAAAGGGTCTGGAGCGATAGCACAGCGGGTAGGGCAGTTTGCCTTGCATGTGGCCGACCTGGGTTCGATTCCCAGCATCCCATATGGTCCCCCGAGCACAGCCAGGAGTAATTCCTGAGTACAGGTGTCAGGACTAACCCCTGTGCATTTTCGGGTGTGACCCAAAAAGGAGAAAAACAAAACAAACAAAACAAGCCAAAAAAGGGACTGGAGCGATAGTACAGTGGTGCATATGCATTTGCCTTGCATACAGCCAACCCAGGTTCGATTCCCAGCATCCTATATGGTCCCCTGAGCAACACCAGGAGTGATTCCTGAGTGCAAAGCCAGGAGGAACCCCTGTGCATTGCTGAGTGTGACCCAAAAAGCAAAATAACAAAAACAATAAAAAACAAGCGATGAGATTCATAAACCCACTCAACACTTCGCCCTAATACCCAAGAGGGAGTGCAGATGGCCAGATACCTGTCTTCTTGCATAAGGGATTCCGGGCTTCAACTTCTTGCAAGTTGAAGTGCGGGTCCCAAGCATCCAGCTGTGGCACAGTCAGGTGTGGGACCCCTGCAAAAAAAAAATGACAACAAACAATTTCCTTGGATCTGGACTGACCCACAGCTTCTGTTCTTTTCTTCCAGATGCTCTTTAACTAGGGCACTTTGTGATAACTTTGTCGCCCTAAAGACGTGTTCCATTTGTATCACCGCTATGGGTCAGCATTAGCTGCTATAACAAATATTCCCCAAATATTGGCAATTTGGTTCAGAGGTCAACAGATGTGTTCTTGGCTGGGCCAAGTCCTGCGGGGGTTAGAGGAGCATGGCTCCTCGCTGAGGGCCGTGTGCTGCTCCACTCCTGAGTACAGCTGGAGCCCCAGTCGGTCCTGCTGTCCCTCTCACTGTGGGACCCAACCGGAAGTAAAACACCTCAGTGAGGCATGTGGGTATCCTGGTAAAGAGAAGTTGATGGGAATTTGCCTCTCAGAAGTCTGCACCCAGGACTTCATGCTCTCATCACGAGCCATAGTCCAGTGATCCTGGCCTCTTATCTGGCCTGCCCACGTGGCTCTGTGGGTGAGACCAGGGTACCTTCCACTCCAGAAGCAGATAAGGAGGTGAGAGCTCCCAGGCTGCTGGCATGGAGGCTCGTGGGAGCTGGCATGCTGAGCAGTGATGGGGAAGTACCGGAAAGGGGGCTGCAGTCAGGGGCTTCAGGATAGAATCACTGGGCGTCCCTATAGGAACGAGGTTGCATGGTCAGAGCGTGATTGCTTTTGACGTGGTTGAGCTGAGGGGTCGGTACCTTAGCCGTTGATCTGAGTAGGTGCTTCAGGAGAGTTGGCTGTGCAGAGTCCAAGAGGGAGGACAGGGTGGGGTCAGCTCCTTGGTATGTGAAGGAATCTGGGGTCGATGGAATGGGGTCAGAGAGGGAAATTCCCTGGAGAATAATGATGACGATGACGATGATGGTGACAAGTATTTATTGAATGTGCAACATGATAGACACTTATTTATTTATTTATTTATTGCTCTTGGGGTCACACTAGCAATGATCAGGAATTATTCCTGGTCCTCAGGAATTACCCCTGGCGTGCTCAGGGGACTATATGGGATACTGGGGATTGGCTGCGTTCAAGTGCCTGCTGTATTCTCTATCACTCCAGCCCCAGATAAAGACATTTAAAAAGCAATCCATTTCATCCTCATTAGGTGGGTTATATTTGGTAAGTTTGTTAAGTACCCCACTTTACAAATGAAGGAAGCTAAGGAGTGAAGAGATGATGTGACTTGTCCAGTTTCCACTGCCATTAGAGTAGTTACATTCATCAAGGATATAAAGGAAAATATTGTTAGAATGATGAACAAATAGGAAATTTCAACAGAGAAGTGGAAACAACGGGAAATGAAGAGTGTACTGGGCAAATAAACAATAAATTAGGGACCATTAATACAGAGTTAGTAACAGGAGTCAGATCAATAGAAAATTCTTACCCAGAGAATGAAGAAAATGGGTATTTGGGGGGGGGGGGGGTCGGCTGGAGCAATAGCACAGCGGGTAGGACATTTGCCTTGCACGCGGCCGACCCAGGTTCTATTCCCAGCATCCCATATGGTTCCCCGAGCACTGCCAGGAGTGATTCCTGAGTGCAAAGCCAGGAGTAACCCCTGAGCATTGCCAGGTGTGACCCAAAAAAGTAAAAAAAAAAGAAAGAAAGAAAATGGGTTTTTTGTTGTTGTTGTTGTTGTTGTTGTTGTTGATTTTTTTTGTGTTGGTTGTGGTTTTGTTCTTGTTTTGGTGCCAACAATCAAACCCAGGATATCATAAATGGAAGGTATGTGTTCTACCACTGAGTTATATTTCTGGCACCAAAGAAGTATTTTAAAATGAAGAGAAGGGCTGGAGAAATAGAACACTGGGGAGGGCACTTACCTTTAATGCAGCTGACCTGGATTTGATCCTCAGCATCGTATATGGTCCCTGAACTCTGCCAGGAGTGATCCCTGATCCCAGAGCCAGAATAAGCCCTAAGCATTACCAGGTGTGGCCCAACCCCCCCAAAAAATAATACTAAAATAAATAAGGGTCCAGAGTGATAGTACAGCAGGTGTTGCCTTGCACACGATCAACCCGGATTAAATCCCTAGCATTTCAAATGGTCCCCTGAGCACAGAACCAGGAGTAACCCCTGAGCATCACTGGATGTAGCTCCAAAACAAAAAGAAATAAGTAATATAAAAATAAAAATAAAGATGTCATCACTGCACTGAATTAAACATCAGCTGACTTGATAATCACATATTTGTAGCCCATAAATGAGAAGAATTAAAACAGAGAAGGGGGAAAAATAAATAATAGTGGTTTAAAGTCCCCCCAATATGGATAGCAGTACGCATACTTAGGAAGCTCCCAGCAGAATAAAAGCAAAAACCCTTCATAGAAAACAGAATAGGGAAAAAAAACCACATTAAAGCTGTCAGCATGTGAGAAAGACAAACTCCAGACAAAACATACTCAGCTTCTGAAGAATAGTAAAGACAATCGTCTTCTCATCATCCTTCAGTCCCATTTTCTTCTGAAAGCCAGAGAGTAATGAAGGGTAGGGACGGGAACCCTATTAGCTCCAAACTCTAAATCCAGTGAAATGCCCACAAATAATGCGAATGGAATTAAAATGCTTTCAGACAGATGAAAGTGTAGAGATTTTTTCACCAGTTAGCCTGCCTGGTGATGAATGTTAGTGGAGTTTATTCGACCTGAAAGGGCGTTACACCAGATCTAAATTTACCTTTACAGAAGAAAATTAAAAAAGCAAAGATAAATGCGTTATAAATGTAAAAGACTACACTCTTCCCTTCTCAGATTTCTTTTGGGGGTAAAGGAGCAGGTTTTGATGCTCAGGGGTAATTCCTGTAAGTGCTCAGGCGTGATCCTGGGTCACATGGGGGTCACTTGGGGGCTGGCCACGTGCAAGTCCTTCCTCCCGGTCTTATATCTGAGATCATCTTTAAATTCTTTTTAACGACATGAAAACTTGGGGCCGGAGCAATAGTACAGCGGGTAGGACACTTGCCTTGCTTGCGGCCGACCTGGATTCAATCCCTGGCATCCCATATGGTCCCCCGGGCACTGATAGGAGTAATTCC
This sequence comes from Sorex fumeus, assembly GCF_029834395.1. Taxonomy (NCBI): domain Eukaryota; kingdom Metazoa; phylum Chordata; class Mammalia; order Eulipotyphla; family Soricidae; genus Sorex; species Sorex fumeus. The sequence continues at coordinate 1,763,628 of NW_026606134.1, read as the reverse complement.
TGAGTGCAGAGCCAGGAGTAACCTCTGAACATCGCCAGGTATGACCCAAAAAGCCAAACATAAATAAATATAAATAAAGACATGGAGCTGTTTAATAACAGAAGCATAGCAACAATGTTGTATTATGGGGTTTTTAACATATTGAACAACATGTAACCCCATTAGCACAAAGAATAAAGATGAGAGTGCTTGCCTTGCACTTGACTGGCCTGGATTCCACCCCTAACACCCCGTATGGCCCTCTGAGCTCTGAGCACAGAGCCAGGAGCAAACCCTGAGCACCACTGGGTGTGGTCCCCCTATCCCATACCCCAAACAAAAATCCAAGCTGTCTCAAAAAAAAAAAATAGTAGGTATGACATGATGAAATTATTCTACTGGGAACAATCTTTATTTTACTTGAAGCCACAATATTAACTCTAAGAAGATTGTGATGAACAAAGTATACAAATTATAATCCAGTAGTTAGCATCAATAGAAAGAAGATCTAAAAGTCGAGTAAGAGAATTAAGTCAGGATACAAAAAAATGTTTGTCAGGTAGAAAAATTCCCAGATATTCCCAGAATACTTAAGCTGGCCCATGTTCAGGGGGTCTCACCTCACCAAATCAGAACCCTGCTTCTCAACACCTCTCTTTGAGGTCCAGTCTGACCCCTGACCTCTGGCTCTCTGGCCTCGTGTCCTGGCCTGAGCAAACACACTGTCCGTGTTCCCAGCAGTCTCTGTCAAGGGGTCGCCATGCGGGCCCATTGCCTTGTTAACAGGAGAAATCCTTGTCACCCCGTTCTGAGCCATAGGCATTTGAATTTCGCAGCTGGTTCCAAAGCTCAGGACTGAGGAGGAAGGTCTTGTCCCAAGACTCACGTCTAAGACAGAGTCTGCAGGACTGAAGGCGTGGGATGGAGGCCACCATAGAGCACTGCCTTGTGTCAGCGAGGCCCTGGGCTTAATTCCCAGCACAGACAGATGGAAGGAAAGGAGGATGGAAGGGAGAGAGGGAGAGAGAGAGGGGGATGGAGGGAGCAAGGGAGAAAGGAAGGAAGGAGGGAGGGAGGGAGGGAGGAGGGGAGGGAAGGAGGAAGGAAAGAAGGGGAAGGAAAGGGAAGGAAGAAGGAGAGAGGGAGAGCGAGGAAGGAAGGAGGAGAGGAAGTAAGGACTCTAAATTTCTGTTGATAATCCTATTTGTGCTGGAAATAGCTAGGAAAAGTCAGGGGCTCAGTTTGTACACTGTAAACTACTGTCTTCAAATAAAGTATCGTGGGGCTTATCTTCGTAGGCAGGACGGCTTGTGACATTAAAGACCTCACATTAAAGACCTCTCTCTCTCTCTCTCTCTCTCTCTCTCTCTCTCTCTCTCTCTCTGTCGCTCCCAAACGGTTCCCTATAAATAACTCTGAGATCTCACGCACGGACTGTTCATTGTTTCCAAAGCACCCACTGAAGTTATCAGGGCCCCAGGAGGGGACGTGCCCAGCACACCCGAGGCCCAGAGTCTGGCCCCTGGCAGCCCCTCGCCTTGAGCATTGCCAGGAGGAGCTCTCACTCTTGCTGCTGTGTTGGGTGGCGGGGGTGGGGCGTTGGTCGGACCCCAGCTGCAAGGACCCCCGGCTGCACCGCCTGAGGAAGCCCTTAGTCAGCCACTGCTTGCACCTGTGGCCAGGCGGGTGTCCCCTTCCCGCCCGGCATCTCTCACCATGGTGGCTTCTTGTCTCCCAAGGATCCAGCCGCCCTTCCGGGAGAGAGCTGACCCGCAGCCCACAGCCGACTCTGTGCCGGACGAGCAGAGTCCCAAGCTGCAGGAGTGGCCGAGGCAGAAGGCGCAGGTAGGACTGCAGACACCGCCTCCTCTGTGGACAGGCCCGTGGGCTGGGGGCGGCAGGCAGGGCCAGGCCAGCTGGGATTCTGGGTTCTGGGCACTGATTCATTCCACCCACGAGCAGTTTGAGCCCCATCGAAGAACAACCGGACGGTATGTGCTGAGAAAGCAAGGGATGAGCAACATGCATGTAGTGTGATGGGCAGGTGTCGTGGTGCCGTGGACAGTGCTTGCCTTGCCTGCCCGAGTCTCTGGTTGAACCCCCAGATTTGATGATACCTTATTGAAGGGGGCACACCAAGCGATGCTCAGGGCTCACTCCTGCCTCTTTGCGCAGGGTCGCTCCTGGAGGGCTCAGAGGACTCCATGGGGTACCAAGTGTCGAACCCAGATTAACTACATGCCAGGTTATGCACCCAACTTGCTGTCCTCTCTCACTGCGCCCCCACAATGTCTAGCTTCCATTTACAGCCAGTGCACTTTACATTTCCGTATAGTGCTCGTGCCATTCTCCTGATGTGAAGTCAGAGCACCTGCTGTGCGAGGGCTCCATTAGCAGGAGCCCGTGCTCAGGGTCAGTGATGAGCACGTGAACAAGCTCCAGCTCTACAGCAAAGCGTGACTGAAGATGAAAATTATTGGCCCTTAAAACACATTTAGCCAGGGCTGGAGTGATAGCACAGTGGGTAGGGCGTTTGCCTTGCATGCAGCCGACCCAGGTTCGATTCCCAGCATCCCATATGGTGCCCTGAGCACTGCCAGGGGTAATTCCTGAGTGCAGCGTCAGGAGTAACCCCTGTGCATCGCCAGGTGTGACCTCAAAAAGCAAAAATAAATAAATAAATAAATAAACAGAAAACCACATTTAGCCACTGGACTTCAAATGAAGAACATGAATTTTTATTTTCCCATTGGTCATGTGAAGAGTTGCTTTCTCTGTTATCTGCCACAAATGAAACCTGATGGCATCAGCACAGTAGTTCATTGTGAACACAGGTCACAGTGTCACCAGGAGGGTCCCGAAGAGATAGGATGGTGGGTAGGACATTTGCCTGGGGTTGGTCCCCAACACCCCATATGACCCCCTAAACACCACCTGAGCAAAGCAGTAAACCCTGAGCACCACCAGGTAAAGTAAGTAAGTAAGTAAAGGCCCTCCCGTTGATCATTGATTTGCTCGAGCGGGCCCAGTAACGTCTCCATTGGAGACTTTGTTGTTACTGTGTCTGACATATCGAATACGTCACGGGGAGCTTGCCAGGCTCTGCCGTGCGGGCGAGATCCTCTCAGTAGCTTGCCAGGCTCTCCGAGAGGGGCGGAGGAGTTGAACTCGGGTCGGCCACGTTGGCTGCGTGCAAGGCAGATGCCCTACTGCTGTGCTGTCGCTCCAGCCGACAGTAAACCCTGAGCACCACCAGGTGTGGCCTGGAAAGAAATGAAAAAGAAACACCCCCCCCCCCCCCCCGTGCCGTCAGCCTGTCAGCCAGCCTAGAAACTGGATTTCACTTTGTCTGTTCCAGCGCTGTCCCCCCTGCAGGTGAGGTAAGAGTGTTCTTCATTTCCCCCAAAAAAAGATCAGATCATCCCTAATCATGCCATTGGAATATGCGCTTCAGAAAGAATTTATTTGAAAAAAAAGGGGGGGCCAGAATGATGTAGCGCAGGTGGCATTTCCTACAGTATCCCAAGCACTGCCAGCAGGATTCCCGAGCGACCCCCGGGCATTGCTGGGTGTGGCCCCCCAACCCAAACACTAAAACCTTAGCGGCTGGGGCTCCCTGGTAGCGCCTGCCTTGCACACATGAGCCCCTGGGTTGGGTTGCAGCGCCCCTGAAAATTTAAAAAAGACCAAGAGGGCCAGCGGGGTGGGCAGAGGGTGTGGCCTGCCTGGGTCCCTGCAGCTGCCCGGGGCTGGGCACCGACCCCTGCTGCGCCCACCTGCTCTGGCGGCAGGAGCCGGAGCCACTGCGGTCCCTGAAGGAGTGATAGCACAGCAGGGAGGGCGTTTGCCTTGCACACAGGGTTTGATTTCTGGCATCCCATGTGCCCCCCACCCCAGCACCACCAGGAGTAATTCCTGAGTGCAGAACCGGGAGTAGCCCCAGCATCCCTGGGTGTGATCCAAAGAGCCAAAATTTAAAAAATAAAAGAGGAGAAAGGCATAGCCCCCAGTGATCCCTGGGCTAACGGCCCAGAACCAAGAGCCCAAGGGAGGGGTGATGGGGAAGACCCTCGTCCCTGGCCCCTTGGCCCCCACGGGCATCACCCACCTTCATCCCACCTTCACTAGACCATGCCAGGCTTTTCCTCAGGAGGAAGGACATTAGGGAAGAGGAAGACTCAGACCCCACCCTCCCCCCACACGTACCTGGGACTGCTTCCTTCCTCCTCTTTTCTCTCTTTCAACGCGGTGGCGCACACAAGCTGTTCATGATTCGGTGTCTCAGGCATTCCCTGTTCCAGTCCCATCACCAGTGCCACCTTCCCTCCACCACTGTCCCCTTAGCAGGCACAGAAGAAGGATGGATTTTGTATTGCTTGTTACAACTTGCTAAAAGCAAATGAAATGATAGAAAAATCACGATCATGATCATCCTGTTGTTCGTCGATTGCCTCGAGCAGACACCAGTAACATCTCCCTCGTCCTAGCCCTGAGATTCTAAAAAGTGCCACATTCAAGGCTCTTTTAGGGATAGGAGAATGAAACCCATCATTGTTACTGGTTTTTGGCATATTGGTTACGCCACAGGGAGTTTGCCAGACTCTGCCGTGTGGGCAGGTTACATTCGGTAGCCTGCCAGGTTGTCCAAAGCAAGAATGAGATAATAAGATGCGGCCGCGCTTCTGGGAGCTGGGTTTTATAGTCTCTGGGTCTTGGCCGTTGGTGGGATTACTTAAGAAAAAAAACTTAAGTAAAAAAAAAATTGTGATCATTTAAGTCACTGCTGAGGGCTGGCTGAGCGGGTTGTGGCCGGGGACCATCTGTGTTAGTTTCATTGAGCTGAGGTCGTGTCTGTGCCCCTCTCCCAGGTGACTCGCTGTGTGTCCACTGGACTGTCAGCGCTGTGGCATTTGGAGCTGTCCAGAAGCCGTAGGAGCCGTGAGGGGCCAGAGCGATACCACAGCCAGGAGGGCGCTTGCCTTGCACACAGCTGACATGGGTTCGGTTCCCAGTATCTCGTGTGGTCCCCTGAGCCCATCAGGAGTTACCCGTGAGCACAGAGCCAGGAGTGACCCCTGCACACTGTGAGGTGTGGCCTCAAATCAAAAAAACAAGAACAAAAACTGGATGGCGGAGTGTCCAGTGGGGCAGCTGCTGTGGGGTGTGGTTGGAGCGGCTGGGCCTTCCGGAACACTCTCCAACAGAGCCTGAGGGCTGCCTGCTGCGGGTGCATCCAGCCAAGAATGTGGGACCCAGCAAGGCCTTCCAGGCCTGTTATGCACAGAAGCAAAGAACGTTTTTATGGGCAGCAAGATAGAAGGCAAAGCTGAAACCTGTCTCTCCAGTCCCCGGGACAAGGGCTTTTGCATTGTTTTAAAGAAAGTTAGGGCCCAGAGCAATTCGGAGGGAGAGGGTAATTAGATAAAGCCAATAACGTGGGCTGGGCTTGGTTTGTTTTGGTTTTGGGGCTCAGGGCTTATTCCTGGCTTTGTGCTCAGGGATCACTCCTGGTGGGGTTTGGGAGACCACAGGGGGTGCCTGGAATTGAGTCCGGGTTGGTCGAGTGCATGGTGCATGGCGAATGCCCGGCCTGCTGTACTGTCTCTCTGGCCCCCGCTGGTGAGATTTTTAGGGGAGGAGGCAAATAAGGAGAAAGGTTCTCCGGAGAGAGTGTGTTGGTGGCTTCTGAATCAGCCCGAAGAAGGCAAAGCCAGTGGCGTTTCCTCCGGTGGCACGTCTCGCTGCAGAAGAGCCTGGCAGAGCACTACGCCCCAGACTTCCGACTTTATACACGATGAGTTTGGGCTCCCCGAGACTGGGGCTCTCCTAAGACAGAGCAAGCGACCGGGATGAGCCTCAGGCTGCGGGAACCAATTCACTCACAAAGAACAGCCTGGGGCTGGAGAGGGCCACAGCAGGCCGGAAGGCACTGGTCACATCCCTGCCACTGCACATGGTCCCCCAGCACTGCCCAAGGTCCCTCCTAGGCACAGAGTCAGGAATAGCCCCTGGGCACCCCATGTGTGTGGCCTGAACACGGACCACAGAAGGAATGAATGGATGAAAGATTTATGAACATCAAAGTTACCCCCGGGGCAGAGATAGTAATTTCTTCTCAGTGTAAGACTAGAGCCAGATGAGACCAGGAAAAGAAAAATGAGGAGGGACCCTCCCCACCTCCCCGCCTTCCTGTCAGTTCTTCTCAGCTCTGCAAGCTCTTCACAGACTCCACTCCCACTTCACTGGTCCTGGCTCAGGTGTAAGATGTTCATCGCACTTCTCCTGAATGTAGAAACTGGAGCCAGCCAGTCAATGTTTGTGTGTCTCTCTTGGCTTGCTTTCTCTCTCTTCTGCACCTCCTAACACCAAATTCTCAGTAAACGTAGCCACGGATGGGGTTGATGTTCACCTGGTACAAAACGGCTGCTGTGACCAGGCCATCACTACTGCCATCCCAGAGGCGTGGGAGAGCAGTTGCTGTGCTCCAATACTCCCTCCACAGAGGAGTGGCGAGTGCTCCAGGGGCAAGGGCCTGGAATGGGTCTCCTGTGCAGTGCAGACTGGCCCAGGGAATGGGTCTCCTGTGCAGTGACCACTTTCATGCTTCTTCCCACCCACTTTTGCCACAGGCCACAGATGAGCGGCTGAAGAAGGAATGCGGCCACAGCCCGAGCACCACGAAGGGCCAGCACCAGGCACAGCAGCCGGAGCTCCAGGCCAGGGAAAAGGCGCCACAGGAGCTTCCAGGGGAGCTGGAGAAGACACAGGCGCAGCTGATCGGTACCAGAGCCCACCCCGGGATGCCATGGGCAACAGCAGGCGAGGGCAGGGAATGGCGTCATCCTCCGCCTCATTGTCCTTTGCTCCAAATTGGAGTTACCATAAGGGCCCCCAGGACGAGACAAGATAGTACCCAGTGCCCAGCACCTGAAGTGAGTCCAGTGAAACTAGCTCCAGTGCTCACTGGCTGTGTGGCCTTGGGCAAGTGGCTTGACTGCTCTGTGCCTCCATTGCTTACCCTGTAAAATGGGAGAAGCGATAGCATCCACCCCACTGGGCTGTCCTAGAATTGCACCCGTCAGTGCATGGGAAATGCAGGAACCAGCCTGGAGCAGAGCCTACAGGCTCTGTGTGATTATTGGCTGCCATTCATGGGTGCTGGCAGGGACCTCTTTGATTTCTGCAGATCATGTCTCTGTCTCTGTCTCTCTGTCTCTGCCTCTGTCTTTGTCTCTCTCTTCTCTCTCTGTCTCTCTCTCCTCCCTCTCTCTCTCTCTCTGTCTCTGTCTCTGTCTCTCTCTCTCTTTGTCTCCTCTCCTTTACTTTCTCCTCGACTCTCATCTTTCTTCCTTTTCCCCCTTCAGAGTCAGACAAAATGCCAGGCATTAAAGACCACTTTGGCTTTATCGAATGGGTTTTTTTTTTCCTTTTTCAAACGCAGTCTCTTAGGATCATTATGGGGAAAAGTCACCTTTTACATCTCAGAGTATTGGATCTCCATTCCCCAGTGCACCCTCTAACCCTTCTCCAGGAATGCTGTGGGAGACGGAGGGAGGGTCCCCTGTGAGCAGGGGCCGGCAGGGGGCGCGTGGAAAAGGCAAAGGCTAGTGCTGTCCACTGCAGATGCCTTCCGCTTGGCCAGAGTGCGAATACTATTGTGATAACGCATTTCCAAACATCGGGGTGTGTTTGGAGCCTTTAGAGAAAATAAGCTCTAGGAATATGGTATCAAAATCCCACTGCAGGATCCGGAGTGATAGTACAGCTAGTAGGGTGTTTGTCTTGCTCGAAGCCAACCTGGGTTTGATCCTCAGCATCCCATCTGGTCCCTCAAGCACTGCCAGGAGTGATTCCTGAGTGCAGAGCCAGGAGTAGCCCCTGCGTATTGCTAGGTGTGACCCAAAAAGCAAAAGAGAATTCTGTTGCAGAGGAAAGAGAACCCCACTGACTTTTCAACATAACATCGTTAGACTGTCTGAAAGTTAGGTTTGGATTTAATAGACCCTGATTTACAGAAAAGCTTAATAAGCGTCTGGGAAGTCTTTTACAGCTGATGCACTTTCACAGTCTCATTGATTTTCATGGTAAGTCCCATCAACTTATTTTACAGGTATAGGTCAAGCACTTTCTCTGTATCGGAAGCTGATCTTCGAGTGTCTAGCGCTGTTAGAACAATGTTCCCAAAGCTGTTCGCAGTCACTAAAATGCAAGGTCGAAAAAGTCTAGAACAGAAAAGTACCAAGTTTGCTAGTACTTGGGAATTCTTCTCATTTCAAAAATTAGCTCGTGGGGGGCTGGAGCCATAGCACAGCGGGGAGGGCATTTGCCTTGCATGCAACCGACCTGGGTTTGATCCCCGGAATCCCATAGGTCCCCTGAGCAACGCCAGGAGTAATTCCTGAATGCAGAGCCAGGAGAAAGTCTTGTGCATTGCTGGATGTGGCCCCAAAAAGCAAAAAAAAAAAAAAAATTAGCTTGGGGCCCCATTGATAGTGCAGTGGGGAAGGTGCCCGCCTTTCCCATGTCCAACCTGGGTTCAATCCCCAGCACCCTACATGATCCTCTGAGCCCCACCAGGAGTGATCCTGAGCACAGAGCCAGGAGCGTCAGCCCCTGAGCACTGCCGGGTGTGGCCCCAAGACAAAAAAGTTGGAGGAGAACTTGATCCAAGCTCTCAGCTGCTCTCCGTGTCTCTGAACCTACCTGCCACCACCACGAGCCCAGCCACGCACCCCCAGCGCCCCTCACTCTCCTCTGCTCTTCCTTGCAGAGACCCTCCAGAAGGAGCTGGCCGAGCAGCAGGCCGCCTGCTGCGAACACCGGAAGGACTTGGAGGCCCTGCACGCTGAGCGGAGGGCACAGCGCAGCCTGGCTCAGGGTCCGAGTGATAGTGAGGACCACGCTGGCACCGCAGAGGTCAGCGCTCCTGCCCACGGCATGCTCTTCCGGGGGCTGCCAGAAGTGCACCGGGTTCTAGAAGGTTCCTTTCCTTCCTGATTGGCAGTGGGGAAGCCACAAGCAGGGGAAGCCTGCAAACGCCTCGCTTTAGGAACAAAACAACAGGAATTTGTTGTTGTTATTGAGTTTTTTGGTTTTAGGACCACATCTGGCCAGTCCCAGCAACTCCCACCCCACCCCCACCCCAAGGGGCTTGGTTCCTGCTGAGTTCTCTGCTTCCATTGTCTTTGGGCTTTTGTTATTCAGAGAGAGAGAGAGAGAGAGAGAGAGAGAGAGAGAGAGGTCTTTCGGTGTGTAAAGAAAAAAAAGGACGACAGTGGTCTCTCTCTTCTTCGGGTTCGGTAGTCTCAGGCCGTTTCCCCACTCCGGGGAGGTCGATGGCGATGGGCAGGTGAAGGAAGGAAACGAGGGCCAGGCTGGTTGGTCTTAGTAGCATTTTATTACAAGGAAGTTTATCGCATAAAAGAAATTTATGTTATGGAGGGCCCAGGATCTCTCACACTGTCACCTCCCGGTTCTCTCAGGTCTGTACCCCCTAGAGAGCCCCAAAATCTCCTTTTATTGATCATGGTACCTCTAAAGGGCACAATACAGTGATGTCATCAAAAGGAGTTACAGAAAGAACACCGAGGCAGCAAAACATACATTGTTTCCTTGCATCTGCAGGCCAGTAATTTTGGCCTCTGGAAAGAAGATACAAAACCAAGACTGAAACCTTTCTTGGGCTACAAGCACTTGGATTTGCATCCCAAAGACTCCTCTGGCTAGAGCCGGAATCTACATCTGAAAGATCTGGCCTGGCTAGCACCTGAGATCTGCATATCTAGGACTGGCTAGGTTTCCCTGAGAAAAGGGAAACTGCCTCTTACAATATTCTGAAATTATTTAAAAGGCAGTTTGAAAGGGAAAAATGTTCAGCCTCATCCAAACTAGTCAGGACACACAGGAAAGGCGCTTCTAGAACAGATTCTCATTTAGCGGATCAACCACCCTAGAGCAGAATCCCCTGGGTGTGTTTCTCCTCTCCTTGTCCAACAGACATATAAGCATACATAACATAAATCATTTTGTATGGACACAGTAAGAAATACTTTAAGCTTATAGAATTGCTCTCCTAGGGCCATCTCAATCTCAGACTACAGTGCTCAGGCCAGATAGTCTTTCCTATCCCTAGCAGGGTCTTAGTCTCGTCGTTCCTTTTGGATCATGACATTTGTCTATGATCAAACTCTTTTTCATCGATTTGCTCGAGTGGGCCCAGTAACATCTCCATTGGAGACTTTGTTGTTACTGTGTTTGGCATATCGAATACATCACGGGGAGCTTGCCAGGCTCTGCCGTGCGGGTGAGATACTCTCGGTAGCTTGCCAGGCTCTCCGAGAGGGGCGGAGGAATTGAACTCAGGTCGGCCATGTTGGCTGCATGCAAGGCAAACGCCCTACCGCTGTGCTATCGCTCTAGCCCTTAACTTAGAGTTAAGAATTGTGGCACTTTGGCCTGGCCCATTTTGATGCCAGGGTAGCTGCCCTGGGTTCATCCAGTCCCTCGTCATGACCCTGCTTTTGGGGTGCTAGGAACTAAGGGCAACTGAGGCTTAAGTCGAGAAAGCAGATGCCCGGGAATGAATAATATTCAAAGCCAATTAAATCCTAAATTACAAAGCATAACATTGACTGTCTTCCTGTATCTATACAAAAAAGGCCATTGCATTAAAGTAAACTATTCAAAAGACATAAGGAGAGGAGAAAGGCAATATTAACTTACAAGTGCCGTGTCCTTGAAGGATCTGACCTTACAAATTAACAGATTCTGACTAGGGGAAAAGCTGATTAACTGGTTGGGGAAGAGAGCACAAAGAAGTGGTTACAGACAAATAAAGTAATGGGAGTCACTCGGGAGTACTGTGATGGGTATAACCTGATAAACCTAAGTTCCTTGTGGCAAGGGAGAAAAGGACAAATCAATTATTATCCTACATTTCGGTGTCTGTCTCTCTTCCTCTAACTTCACTCAGCTTGGTACTGTCCAGGTCCCTCCATGTTGCAGCGAATTGCATGAGTTTATCTTTTCCATGGCCGAGTAATATTCCACTGTGTACACGTATCATAGTTTCTTTTACCCATCATCTCTCCTTGGACACTTGGGTTGTTTCCAGATTGTGGCTATTGTGGACAGTGCCTGCGTGCCGTTTTAAATTCAGATACAGTGGGGTGCCAGACAGACCTTTGAGACAGCCAAGCAGGGTGGCCGCTGGCATCTGAGCTACACAGACACTCTCGCTGTCTGGCCACCCCAGTGTCCTGCGCATTCCTGGATCTCCATCTCAACTGGGAGGCTCCTGGCACACCCCTTGCCTTGCCTCATCTCCTCACCAGCCCTCGCTGAGCTCCCGCACTGGGCAGCGTGGGTGGACTTGACACGCTGGTGTCCTTGTGCCGGGAAGGGCTTCCCAGAGCCGGCAGTGTTTGGTAAGGCGCTTGCTTTGCATGCAGCAACCCCGGGTTCGATCCCTGAGTCCTGCCAGGAGTGGGTTGGCCGTGAGTTCAGCACGCAGCACAGGGCCCGACCTGTCACGGCACATCTGTGGCTGTTTGGCCCTGTTGTCTGCGGTTTTGCGCCCCCTGGCAGCTTCTTCCCTGGACACTTTCTCCCCAGGAAGGGATGGGCGCTGCTGAGCTGCTGAGCGGTCCATGGGAGGAGAACGCACAACTCAAGGATGCGGTGCGGCGGCTGCGTGCAGAGGTAGAGCAGCACCAGCAGGAGGCGCTGCAGCTCCGCGAGCAACGCAGGTGAGTCCGTTGGCGCCCCCCACCCCCTGGGCTGGGGAGGTGAGCCCCGAGCTCTACAGATGGGCACTCTGGCCACTGGGTACCCGCTGGCCTTCTTTCCCTAGGAAAGACAGTCCCCCTATCAGCACAATGTTCCATGGACATTATTAACTCTTTCATCCAAGGTTCTAGAACTTCCAGAGGATGTGTATCTTATCTTTAAAACTTGAGAGTGTGTGGTTCACCGTGCTATTAGGAATGTTTTCTCACGCACATATCACGTGTGTACCTCCTCCCTCTCCCAAGAACCCCAACACCCCTCCCTCCACCAGACCTCCCCCCTCAGTTGTGTGGATTAGTTTTTCCATTGTGATACCTTTAGCCCTTTGTTGCTACTTTGTTGCATATCTTTAAGTCATCCATATCCAAGAGATCATTCTGTGTCTGTCCCTTTCCTTCCATGATATCCTCTAATACCATCCACGTTGCTGCAAGTTACATGGTTTTGTTCTTTCTCAGAGCTGTGTAGTATTCCACTGTGTCTATATAGACTGCACCATCTGGAGCCACTCCTCAGTAGTTGGGCGTTTGGATTTCCCACTTTTTGGCTCTTGTACTAAGAGAGCAGTGATCCCAGGTGTGCTTAGACCTTTTCCAATCCACATGTTTGTGCTCGGGGGATAGATGCCAAGAAGTGGCATCACCTACAAGTGTCTTAGGGGGACCGTGGGGAAATCACTGGAGATGTCACTGTGTGCTTTGAACTAGGTGTGAGCCAGCCGCTGACCTCTCCAAGACCTGGTCACCACTTCTCAGGGCCCTTCCAGAGAGCAGTGACGGGTGGCGGGTCCCTGGTGGTTACCGTTGGGCCCTGACCCCGCTGGAATACTCTTCCTGGTCCTGAAATCCAGCCCCCTCCCCGCAGAAAGCTGAGCCCTGAGCATTTGATCTCCTTAGTTGCTCCAGGACTTTGCGGGCTGTTTCCTGTCGAGGGAGCTTTGTTAGCTCCCCACCTCCCAACATCACTGTCCAAGTGGAAGTCACCCTGCCTGGCTCCTCAGAGCCGCCGCCGTGACAGCCCCCCGGTGGAGCCTCCCCTGCTGCTGTTTGCTGCTGTTTGACTCAGTGCAGGGTGCCTGCCCCCCAGACATCGCCCCTTCACACTCCCCTTTCCCTTCTGTGGAAAAGGGTGCGGGGGGAGGGGGGGTGAGAGCAGGCGAAAGCGCTGAGCAGAAAGTCCCATAGGTCTGATTTCTCCTGGACCCCACAACTCAGAGACCCCCACCTGCGGCTCCTCTTCCCATGACATGGAACCACAGACGTGCCCCTCGTCGTCCCCCCACCCCCCGTCCTCACTGTCTCTGGAGTTCAAGAAGGTAGGGGCAGCCGAGGGTCCAGGAGCTTGAACCTCTGGAGCCTGGGGAGTCCATGGGCCCCCATCCTCCACAGGCTGCTGGAGGAGGAGCAGCAGGCCCAGCGGGCCCGGGAGGTGGACGTGCTGCGCCAGGAGCACCGGAAGGAGCTGCAGGCCCTGGCGGCAGACTTCAGCAGTGCTCAGGCCCGGCTCCAGGCCCGGCTGGCCGCCCTGGAGACTGAGTAAGTGTGGGGGGAGCTCCTGGGTGGACGGGCTTGTCCGCGCGCCGCTTGGCTAGGGTGACCCGCTCCTCTCCGAGACTCTGAGACTTCCTGGGTTAGACGTCCCGCGTCCCAGGAGGCAAGCGACTGGTGGGCCAGCCGTCAGTGGGGGACTGTGGGTTCTGTTTTGTGCCGGCCACTGGCAGCGTGGAGGAAGGGAGCTCCGCCTTGCGCTGGTGGTTCACTCTTACAGGGCTGAAATTTTTGAGGGGTCACACCTGGAGTGGTTCACTCTTACAGGGCTGAAATTTTTGAGGGGTCACACCTGGAGTGCTCAGTGGTTCCTCCTGCCTCTGCACTCAGGAATTACTCCTGTTAGTGCTTGGGGACCATATGGGATGCCAGAGACTGAACCCGGGTCGGCCACATGCAAGGCAAACGCCTTACCTGCTGTAATATGGCTCCAGCCCCTTGGAGCAGCTTTTTCAATGAGCATCTGCCTTCTGTGAATACCAGTCATGTCTGCGCAATAGTCCTGCAAGGTGAAGACTGCTGTCTCCACTGGTAAATGAAGAAAGAGAGTCTGCCAGGCACACAGTAGTTGCTTTATTCATTCACCAAAAATCCCCTAAGGGCCTACCGTGTCCCCCCCTCCGCCAGGGTTTCAGGCTTCAGTGTTAGGACAGGAACAAACCAGACTGTTCCCAGGCAGCCCACATGTTCTAGCTGGGGACTCCTGGAGGCAGAGGACAGAACAACCCAATTACCACTTCACTTGATAGCTGGTAGTAAGCACATGGGGAGGAAAGGGGATCGATGTCTAGGGGATGGCCAGGGTGGGCAAGGACAGCTGCTCCAAGGACACAAGGTTTGAGCACAGGGAGGGAAGGCTGAGAGGGCCTGTGGAGGAAGAGCAAGTGCAAAGGACCTGGGGTCCGTGGCAGGAGGGCTCCAGAGGCCTGAGTGAATGAGAGAATGTGTGGGAAGAGGTGAGCGGGGTGGGTGAGTGGGAAAGAAAGGAGGGGCCCTGCCCTGGATGAACGGGAAGGGATGAGCTGTGTTCGGGGTGCCCTGGGAAGCCTCTGCAATGGGCATCACCTGTCTGTGTCCCATGGGGTCTGGAATCCCTTTTAGTGGACTCACTTCAGGCTGCTCAGAGAGGAGATTGGGGGCTCAGGGTCGCTGCAAGGGGGAGGGAAAAGGCTTGCCTAGATCCAGGGGACGGGGAAGGGATTGCCTCTGTGCAGGTTCTGATGGTTCTTCTGCCACTAGGTGCAGCATCAAGAAATGCACCTCTGAGTCTGGCCTTGGCTTGAGCAGCGGTTCCTGCCCTGTGCGCAAAGGAAATGAGCCCAATGCACCCATGTCAGGGACGCTTGCCACACACTGAGTGCTGACTGTTACAGCGACTCCTTCCCCGCCTGGGTGCAGTGGGGCCGTTTCGCTGATTCACTTTGGATTTCGGGAGGGCCACACTCAGGGATTCTCAGGGCTTACTCCTGGGGCTGTGCTCAGTGCTCAGTCCTGGCGGTGCTGGGGGGACCAGAGGAGATGCTGGGAATCGCTCGTGGGGTGCAACGCAAGCGCCCTACCGGCTTCCTGTGTGCTGGCCCCTGGGTGCCCATTTGCATGCCCACCTTGTTGTATTCTATTTTATTTAGTACTATTATTATTTGTTTGGGGGGGGGGGTCACACCTGGCAAAGCTCAGGGGTTCCTCCTAGCTCTGCACTGAGGAATTCCTCCTGGCGGCGCTGGGGAGGCCAAGGACTGAACCTGGGTGGGCCGCGTGCAAGGTAAATGCCCTCCCTGCTGTCCACCCCTCAACATCCTAGGGGACAGTCCAGGCCCACGGTGACATAGCTAGGAAAAAGGAAGCGCTTTTACTAAGTCCCAAGCCACCTCACTCCAAAGCCCTGGCCTCTCACCAACCACGGCAGGAACTCGAACCCTCCCCTGGCTCCACCACCCACCAGGAGGCAGATCCCGCCCCCGCACCGGACCCCCTTCCCCGCCCCCAGCGCTGTAGGGCCGCGACGCACACGCCCGCCGCGCCCCGCGGTGAGCAGCAGAGGGCGCCAGAGGCACGCGGGCCTTAGTGGGCCCGGGGCGCCCTGCGCTGACGGCGGAGTGACTGCAGGGGGCGCTCACGCGAGCCTCCTCGGACAGGCGGAAAGACGCCGCGGAGAAGCCCGCCAAGGGGGCGTCGAGGCCCGAGGACCTGCAGCTCATCGGCCGCCTGCAGACCCGCCTGAAGGAGAGGGAGGACTTCATCCGGCAGCTCACGGTGAGGCCCCGCCCCCCGCTCGCGCCCCGGCCGGCCGCCCCGCGCCCCGCACCCCCGCTCCGCACCGCCCGGGATTCGAAAACGCGATGCTGTGGTTTTCCGCGTGGCTTTACCTTCGCTTTCCCAGAGTCCCCAGATCATAACCGGGGGCCGGAGAGAGAGTCCAGCGGGCGAGGCTGACCCGGGTGCGATAAGTAAAATAAAATAAAACTAAATAAAAGTAAAGCCACTCACGTTAATCCCCATCCACAAGGTCACCCTTAAAAATTCGGCAGTCGGTTGGCTTTGCTTTTGGGTTTTTTGGTTTTTAAGTCACACTCGCCCCTATACCCAGGTCGGACGACCGATTTGCACGTCAGGACCGCTACGGACCTCCACCAGAGTTTCCTCTGGCTTCGCCATGCCCAGGCATAGTTCACCATCTGCATGACATCTTATTATCTCACTCCTACTTTGGACAAACTGGCAGGCTACCGAATATAGCCTGCCCACACGGCAGAGTCTGGCAAACTCCCCTTGGCATACCCAATATGCCAAATACCAGTAACAACGATGGGTCTCATTCTCCTAAAGAGCCTTGAATATAATCTCAGGGCTAGGATGAAGGAGACGTTACTGGGGCCTGCTCAAGGCAATCGACGAATAACAGGATGATGAAATGAAATGAAATGAAGTCACACTCCGTGATGCTCAGGGCTTATTCCTGGCTCTGTGCTCAGGGGTCACTCCTCAGGGGGCTCAGGGAACCATATGTGGCGTCAGGGATCAAATTCCGGGCAGCCACATGCAAGGTGAACGGGCACCTTGGACCTCTATACTCTCTCCTCAACCCCCACTCTGGTTATTTTTGTCTATTGTATAAAACAATCTATTCTCAATAGGAAATGGTTCTCACAGGAAAATGGAAGCAAAAACGTCCTCACCTCCTTCCACCCCCACACACAGACTCATACATGTACACAAGTATATAAACACATACACACATATGCACACATGTATACATACATATGAACCATACACACATACATAAACACATATACACATGTATACACACATACAAACCATACGCACGTATACATAAACACACACACATATCACTTAATCACTTAACTTCCCATTAGTCGTCGATTTGCTCGAGCGGGCGCCAGTAACGTCTCCATTTATCCCTGTCGCATGCTAGTGTAGCCCAATGGCATCTGTTCGCTCTGGGAACATGAAGAGCCTCAAACCGATCGTTCATGGTCTTGACGAAGAAGTCTGACCATCTGGTAGGTGGGCGGCCACACGGTCTTTTGACATCCCGTGGAATCCAGTCAGTAACAGCTCTAGTCCAGTGGTCGTCTTTAAATCTCATTACGTGACCAGCCCATCTGATTTTCGACACCTTGGCACATGAGACAGCGTCCCTGATTCTTGATCGTCGACGGATGTCAGAACTCCGGATTCTTTCTCTCATTTGAGTGAAACGTGATATTCCAAGCATAGCTCTTTCTATTCTTCTTTGGGAGACCTGAATAGTGTTCTCATCTTGTTTGCGTAGGGCCCAGGTCTCTGAGGCATATGTTAATGCAGGAAGAACAGTGGAATCAAAGAGATGTGCCCGGAGCCGGAGGTTCTTCGTCCTCTTAGCTATTTCTTCGACGTTCTTGAAGGCGTTCCAAGCCGCTCTCTTCCTCCTGCGCAGCTCGGGTGCCAGGTCGTTTGTCATGTTGACTTCTCGACCTAGGTACACACAGCTGTTGCATTCGGAGACGGTCATTCCGTTGAGAGCGAATGGGGCATCAGGAACGAGACTGTTTCTCATAAACATTGTCTTCGTAAGATTCAGCTGTAGTCCGACCTTTCCACACTCACGGTCAAAGTCGGCCAGCATTTGTGCCACTTGGCTGATGTTTGGTGTTATTAAAACAATGTCATCAGCAAAGCGGAGGTGGTGTAATTGCCGACCATCTATCTTCACTCCCATTCCTTCCCATTCCAGTCGTCGCATGATGTTCTCAAGGGTGGCACTGAAGAGTTTCGGTGAAATGGTATCACCCTGCCGCACCCCTCTCCTGACATCAACGATCACTTCTTTGTAGAATGGTGAGATCCTGGTAGTGAATCCGCAATACAGCTCACGGAGGATCCTGATGTATTGGGCTTGAATGCCCTGATTGGCTAGGGCTTCAATGACCGCTTCCGTCTCAACAGAATCTAAGGCCTTCTTTAAATCAATGAACGTTAAACAGAGCGGCATCTTGAACTCCCGAGAAACCTCAATGAGCTTGGTTATTGTGTGGATATGGTCGATGGTGCTGAATCCTTTGCGGAACCCGGCTTGCTCGCATGGTTGTCCTTCATCTAGTGTTCTGCCACTCCTATTTAGGATGACTCGAGTGAACAACTTGTAGATGACAGACAATAGGCAGATCGGACGATAGTTGCCAATGTCATGGATGTCTTCCTTCTTGAACAGTAGTACGGTCCTGCTGGTTTTCCATTGGGACGGAACCTTGCATTCAGACAGGTAGCGAGTGAAGAGCCGAGCCAGTGTATTGATGAGTACTGACGGCAGGTTCTTCAGGTGTTCAGGTCTGACCTTGTCTGGGCCGGGTGCTGTTTGTTTCTTTACCGACGAAATGGCGTGTCGGATTTCGGAAGGGAGAATGTTGGGAACGACATATCCATCCTGTGGAATTTGGTATGTCGGCAAGTGGACATGGCTATCGAAGAGATTTGAGTAGAAGTCATGGATAATCTTCTCCATTGCCGTTCTGGAGGATGTGATGGATCCATCAGGACGTCGGAGGGCAGTCATCTTGGTCTTGTAGTTGGCGAAGGACAGGCGGGCGTAACGAATACTTTTCCCAACTTCTGCCGCATCTACCAGTACTTCTGCTCTTCTCTCTTTGAGGTCTTCCTTGATCGCATCTCTGCACTGCTTTGCGAGCTCGGACATTAGCTTGCGGTGGCCTAAGGCATGCGCCAAACCACGCTGGCGAATTAGCTCAAGAGTTTTCGAAGACAGGCGTTTTTTTTGTGGCTATCTCTCTCTTGGCGTTCCTCGCACATTCATGGAGGTGCTGAACCAGTCGATCGTATTCCTCGTCAATGTTGTCAACAATGGTATCTTCCCATGTTGCCGCAATAGTGCCAAAGAGTTCCCAGTTGGTGGTCATTCTGGGAGTTCTCTTTTTGAACTTTGCAGCCCTTTCTCCCCGCTCTGTGAAGTAGAATTTTGCATGAAGGAGACGGTGGTCTGATCCCGTTCGAAATTTTGGGGCAACAGCGACATCGGTTAGGCAAAACCGTCGATTGAATATGATGTGGTCTATTTCGTTGTGGAATTGTCCACCGGGAGACTCCCATGTCCAACGTTTAGATTCTGCCTTCTGGAACTGTGAGTTACCATGGATGGTCTTGGTCGACATGATGAACTCAGACAGTCTCTCACCCTGTTCGTTCCATTCTAGGCCATGGGTCCCGATGTGAAGTTCTTCAGCTGATCTTCTCGGTCCTATCTTGGCATTAAAATCACCCACAATGATCTTGTAGAAGGTGTGGTCTTCTTTATAGAACTTCTCCAGCTCCATGTAGAACTTCTCGATTTCTCTTTCATCATAATGAGATGTTGGTGCGTAGACAACGAAGATAGAAACTGCAGGCAGTGAGCCACATCTATTCAAATGTAAACGTCCGATTCGGGTTGTTAGGCATTCGAATGAATCAATGCTCTTGGCCAAGTTTGTGTTGACAAGGACACCGACACCTCCGACACCTCTTTTATCGCATGTTCTGAGGAACAATTCTTCTCCAGTGTCGAAAACGGCATGGTGAGATTTGTGCCTTCTTGTTTCGGTCAGACCAATGATGTCGTACTTGATCATTCGCGCTTGTACCATCAGGTCCTCCATGGATGCATCTGATGCTAGCATACATGCATTGAAAGTACAGACGATCATTTTTGTCTTCCTTCGTTGTGGCAGCCTAGGTCGGCCTTGAGATTTTGTCGGCCTCTCCTTTCTCATCCTTCTCAGTGCTGCCATGTCGGTGAAGCCTTCAGGGTCAGGTGAATGAGACCAGTTGTAGTTACTGGTTTTGGCATATCAAATACACAACGGATAGCTTGCCAGGCTCTTTCGTGCGGGCGGAATACTCTCAGTAGCTTGCCAGTCTTTCCAAGAGGGACAGAGGCTTTTGGGGTGACCTCTAATCACCCTTGTAGGTGTTACCATATTTCAACCCTATCAAATATGGTACAACAATTCCTGAAGATGGGTATTTAGTGTCTTATGATGTGTCGCGCGGCCGCTTTGCAGCCGCGCGGGTCCGTAAAGCGTCCTGAAGTGTGGCAACGGCTGGGTAGTGGAGGTAGATATGCACATACATATATAAACTACACACACACACACACACACACACACACACACACACACTCTAGGTCCCACCCCAACTCTCCAACCAGTTTTATGTTAGTTTTATCAACAAGACAATCAGGACATTGATCATCGACTGAACCCCACATGGCATTCGTAAGGAACTTCTTCTTTGCCAAGTGTGGCAAGGGTCTGACGGTGCTGCCCATAAATGTTTGTAAATAGGTAATTATCTCTTAGACAGACACATTGGGGCTGGGGAGATAGTCCAGGGGTCCGATTTGCCTTGACGGATTCTGGTTCTATGGCTGGTGTCACATCTGGTCCCCTGAGTCCAGGAGTGGTCCCTGAGTCCAGAGCCAGGAAGAAGCTCCAATCATCAACAAACAAACAAACAAACAAGCACAGCAGGACTGGAGAGATAGTACAGGTGTTAAGGCATTTGCCCTGCATGCGGCTGGACTGGACCCTGGTTCAAATCCCCAGCACCACGCACTGCCAGGCTCACTCCGGAGCACAGGGCAGGAGTCATCCCTGAGCAGTGCTGGGAGTGGGCCAAATAGGAAATCCCTAGCAAAGCAACACTGTGGAGACAGTCCAGGGTTGGAGGCACGTGCCTTGTGCGTAGCCCACCCTGGTTCTATCCCTGGCACCACGTATGGTGGTGCCCTGAGCATAGCCAGGAGTAAGCCCTGAGCACTGCCGGCTGTGACCCACCAGCAGCAGCAAAGAAGTCACACAAAACGAAAGGAGAGGGCAGGGGAGGGGGCAGGCAGCTATGCACCTGGCTTTGGGTTCCTTGGCCACGAGTAACTTTTTGCAGGAGCCTCTTGGCGGTGGCCGAGCTCTCTGCACCTGCTTCCCTTACAAGTGAATGCAGGGCGCCCACCACCTCAACCCCTGCACCTTGCTTCCTGAGACCCCCTCCCTCAGACGCCCCCCTGGTCACACAGACTCTCCTGCTTTCCCAGGAGGAGCGGAGGTTCCACTACGCCGCCTTCCCCAGTGCCATGGCCCACCGCAACCGCTCCTTCTCCTTCAACCCTCACCCGGGCTACCTCACTCCTTCCATGAAGGTAAGGCTCTGCTCCTGCTTCCCGCCACCCTCCTCCCCGCGGGAGACGGAGGAGTCTTGGATTCTGATTAGGTGGGTTGTGTGCACCGTTTCGGGATGGAGGACTTTCTGCAAACCGTAACGGCAGAAACCGGCTTACCTCCACTGATTTTCCTCACCTGGGTTCGCCGTTTGCGAGCCAGCGTTACACGCCCACATCGCCACCAGTGAGAAGATTCATGCTCACATCTCTCTCCAGCACGTCCAGTCTGCGCAGGGCTGGAGAGTGCGAAGGCATTGCACGGAGGGAGGAGGCCGGGGTCCGTCCTCGGCAGCACGTGGCCCCTGGAGCACTGCAGGGAGGAGCCTCTGAGCACTGCTGGATGTGGTCCCAAACCAAACCAGCATCCTGAAAGCTCTGCCACAAGCCGAAGCCTTACGGTTCATAGAACAATAAGCCCATCCGCAATGGATGTGAGCTCATTTATAGTTTTTACGTCTCCCTCTTAGTGTGACAAGATTGATTTCTTGTAATATTAACACATTTTAGGAAAAGGGGTCTCCAGACCCTGCTGGGGTGGTGTATGGTTCTCTAAAATATGAAGAGATGGCTAAAGAAACTTTGGTACATCTAATGGAGTACTATGTAGCTGTTAGAAAAGTGAAGTCATGAAATTTACATAAAGTGATACTACATGGAAAGTATCATGCTAAGCGAAATGAGTCAGAAAGAGGGACAGACATAGAAAGATTGCATTCATCTGGGGAACATAAAGTAACAAAATAGAAGACTAATACCCAAGAGTGGCCGAGATTAGTACCAGGAATTTTGCTCCATGGCTTGGAGGCCAACCACACATGCTAGGGGAAAAGGGAGCTCAGATAGAGAAGGGAGCACCAAATAAAGGGTGTTGGGAGGATCCTCCCAGGATGGGAGAAGCATGCTGAAAGTAGGTTATAGACCAAACGTGATTGCCACTCAATGCCTCTTTTGCAAACCACAACACCCAAAAGGAGAGTGAGAACAAAAGGGAATGCCTTGCCACAGAGGGGGGGTGGATGGGGGGGATGGGGGCTGGGAGGGATATTGGGATCAGTGGTGGTGGAGAATGGGCACTGGTGGAGGGATGGGCATTTGATCATTGTATAATTGAAACCCAGGAACAAAAATGTGTAAATCTACAACTGTACCTCAAGGTGTTTCACTAATAAAAAAAATAATAATAAAATAAAATATGAAGAAAGTGGGGGCTGGAGCGATAGCACAGCAGGTAGGGCATTTGCCTTGCACGCAGCCAACCTGGGTTCCATTCCCAGCATCCCATATGGTCCCTCGAGCACCACCAGGAGTAATTCCTGAGTGCAAAACCAGGAGGAACCCAGTAACCCCTGTGCATCACTGGGTGATGCACATAAAAGCTAATAAATCACTGTCACTGTCACTGTCCTCCCATTGTTCATCGATTTGCTCGAGCGGGCTCAGTAACGTCTCCATTGGAGACTTTGTTGTGACTGTGTTTGGCATATCGAATATGTCACGGGGAGCTTGCCAGGCTCTGCCGTGCGGGAGAGATACTCTCGGTAGCTTGCCGGGCTCTCCGAGAGGGCGGAGGAATCAAACTCGGGTCGGCCATGTTGGCTGCGTGCAAGGCAAACGCCCTGCCTCTGTGCTATCGCTCCAGCCCAAAAGCAAATAAATAAATAAAGTATGAAGAAAGTGGGGCGCTCATCTGTATGCAGCTGAATCAGGTTCGATCCCCAGCATTATACAGTGTCTGAGCCCCACAGGGTTGATCCCTTGGGGTGGAGTCAGGAGTAAGCCCCGAGCACCGACTGATGTGGCCCCAAAACCAACTAACAAAAATCTGAAGATTTCAAACATAGTATCTGGTTTTAAATATTTATGGAATGCCCAAATTATAATATCTGAATTGATAAAACACATTGGTCCAAAAAAATCTCTGAATGAGATTGTGCACTGATGTGAATTTTGTTTTGGGGGTTGGCTCTTTAGAAGATTTCTTTATTATTATTATTTATTATGATGATTATAATTACTTTCAGACTTTGAGCCACACCCAGTGATGTTCAGGGCTTACTCCTGGCTCTGCACTCAAGAACCACTTCTGGTGGTGCTTGGAGGGGACCAGATGGGGTGCCAGGGATTAAACCTGGGTTGGCCGCATGCAAGGCAAGAGCTCTACCCACTGGACTATTGTTCCGGCTCCCTTTATTATTATTTTTGGGGAAAACTTAAAAAATGGAGATTCTGTGGTTTACAACGCTATTAATAATGGTTTCCTGTGCACATAATTCCAGGCCACACCCACCACGAGTGTACCTCTCCTCTCCCGAAAACCCAAGACCCTTCCTCCTACCTGCCCCCTTCCCCAATCAATTGTGTGGATCAGTTCTGCTACACTTACGTGTCTTCCAAAATGCACAGGGGTTAGAGGGAAGCGAGCTTTACAAATGAACGTCCTTCTGCCAGAGTGAGAGTGCGGCTCACAACCAAGCCAGGCCCCATCCCTGGCACCCCCTTCTTTCCCCCGAGCCCCGCCGGGTGTGATCCCTGAGAGCAGAGCCAGGAGGAAGCCTTGAGCACCACCAGGTGTGATGTGACCCCCAAACCTAAACAAAACAGAAGTGAACGTGAGCACTTCTAAAGGAGTCACTGCCATGCTCTCCGGGCTCTGCTGGGCAGGGCTTGCCTGCTGTGTTTTCAGCAGTGACCTGACAGACATTTCTCTTCCGGCAAGCAGAAAAAGAAGCTGGAGGAGGTGCCCAGCCGAGTGGTGAGCGTGCCAAACCTGGCCTCCTACGCCAAGAACTTTCTGAGCGGCGACCTGAGCTCCAGGATCAGTGCTCCTCCCCTGACCAAGTCCCCCAGCCTGGACCCGAGCCCCAGCGGTGGCCGCCCCTACAAAGCCACCCAGTCTCCGGACGTGAAAGCTGCCACCAGGTAGGGCTACAAGCTGCAGGGCCCCAACCCCTGCCCCCTGCCACCCCAGATGGGGGGAAGTCCAGTCCCTTCCTAGCCTGTGAGCAGAGTATGTGCAGCCAAACAAGCCCTGTGTGGGCACGGGGAGGGATGTCCTCACAAGTGGTCCACCAGGCTCCATCCCCAGCACTCCAGATGGTCCCCTGAGCCCCACCGGGGGTGATCCTAAGCGCAGAGCCAGAGGGACGCCCTGAGCACGGGCAGGTGTGGCCCAATGCCCCCCAATAAAAATAAGACGAAGATGATCGTCGGTCCCATCAGACTGATATGAGCCTACAGGAGCCAGTCCAGAGATGCACTTGCCGTAGTGGCTGGCAGTCCGTTTGCTTCCAGGCTTAGTAGGAAGGTTAGTTCACTGTGTCAGCTTGCAATTGTTTTAACTTTGATTATTTTAGGGCCACACCTGGCACTGCTCAGGCCACACGCAGCGGTGCTCAGAGTTTCCTTCTGGCTCTCTGCTCTGGGGTCATTACTCACAGGGCTTGGGGAACCACAGAGGGTTCTGGGGATCGAACCCGCATCAGCACATGCAAGGCAAACACCCTACCTGCTCTGCTATCGCTCCAGCCCCCAGCAAGGAGAAAAGAAGCAGTTAGTTTTCCCTGAAAGGATGGTGGGGGTCACACTGGTTATTGGATATTTTCACAATCAGCTTTAAAATAAACAAATAAACAAAAAACACTTTTTAATTTTTTTAAGGGCACAAGAAGGTGAAGCAGGCCAGTCCAAAGAAGCACAGCAGAAGCAGGGCTCAGCCCACCAGGAATGGTTCACCAAATATTTTTCTTTCTAAATACACCCTTGGGATATGGCATAAAGAAGACACTGAAGAACATTTCCTTTAAAACATCCAATGATCTGAAGCTGAATGGACTGAAATGCCAAATAACTTGCTTGTTGATATGTGGCATCCAAAAAAAGTCGGTATTTATATGCCCAACCCTTTCCTTTCTTTGTGGCACCACCTCATTAAAGAGAATGAGTCTTTGACATGAAGAGAAACCCAACAGTGGCGTCAGAAAGTCCCCGTAGAACAAGGTCATAGCGTGGCCCAGGAGCCACATGTCATGTCTAGTGTAAGATTGCCTTCTGCTTTGTGGAATATCAAACTTTGTGACTTCCATCACCTACCTTAAAGGTGCGTCATCTGATGTTAGGATCTCAGCCATCTCCACGTGAAAAGTCATTTCTGTGTAAATGCTCACAGTTCCAATACATACCTCTAACCTCAATAGGAAGGAAAAAAAGAGAGAACTGTGAAAGCCAATTAAGAAACCAAACCAAAACTCCGACCAATGGACCGTAACAGGCCTTGGCACACTTGGATGGGATCATTCGACTTCCTGGGACAAGGGACTGAAGTCCATCTGAAAGGGAATAACACCTACCTCCTAAGGGGCTCTGGGGAGAGGTGACAGAAACGGGCATCGCGCATGAACCAGAATGAAAACACTGCCGGATTTTTCTGGGGAGAATCAGTCCCGCCTCACCCCTTCTTGCTTTCAATGGCTGCAGGTCTCCATGGTTGTTCATGAAACCTCCGACATGATCCGTTCTTTGACATCAAAGATCTCCGGGACCCTCCAGTCTCGGGTTAGGACTTCGGCCTCATGGTGTAGAGATGCTCGGTAAACTGCAGCCAGGAATGTTTTCCCCTGGGGCTGGCCTTCGGTCAATACGGACCCACCGGCGGGGGTCCTGGTGCCGCTGTGTGATCTGACAGATCTCAGCACAGCTTTCCCAGCGGAATCTGTCTTCTGTCCTCTGGTGCTGGCACAGCAGTGGCCCCCAGCCTAGTCTGTGCACTATCTAAATCCTTGCTCTCTGAATAAAACTTGAATCTGGGCAATCCAAGTGGTCTTGATGTGCTTTTGCTCAGCAGAGGAAGATGAAGTTTAGAAGCCTCATCAAATTCAGTCAGATCACCCTCAGACCAAAAGTAGTTGCTAATATGAGTGTAAGAGGAATGCAATTATAACACAAATTCATAAGTGAAAGCTAAAAGGATTCCAAAGTGCAATAGTTATCATGTCTGCTTTGCACAGTGGAGAGCTAAGCTTACTACCTAGTCAAAACACACTGACCCAGGTCCAGAGCGATAGTACATCAGATGGGGCGTTGGCCTTGTAAGTGGCCCACCTGAGTTCAATCCCAGCATCCTATACGGTCTCCCAAGCACTGCCAGGAGTAATTTCTGAGTGCAGAGCCAGGAGTAACCCCTGAGCATAGCTGGGTGTGACCCCTCCCCCCAAAGAAAGAAAAAAAAAACCACTGTTCCAGGAAGAACATTTTTTTAAAACCTAAATTTTATTTTTATAAAGTTGTTCACAATGGTTCATTACAGTTAATGTTCAAACACCAATCCCACCACTGTGCATTTTCCTACCACCATAAGAGGAAAGTGTGTGAAGATTGTTGTATTACACCCTGGAGCCATTTAAGTCCTTGCAGAAGGGATTACAAGCATGCATGTTGAACCCAAACAAACGTGTGCTACTTTTGGTACATCAGTCGGCTAGAGTATGAGAGGTCCAGGGTGTTCCATGTTGCTGTCCTCCAGGAGCTCTATTTTGGAGTCTCTAGATCCTGGCCATTGATGAGATTATATGGCACCAGGGGCAGTTTGTGGGTGTGACTGCCAAGCTACTGAAAAACTGGGGATCTGGGGGGAGGAGGCCCAGTACAGCTCTGAGAGAGCTTGGAGATCTCAGTCACAGGTTCTGCATACTGGGTTTTTCTGCAGGTCCCTCAAAGGTGAGGCTCATTTGAGCCTGTGGAGAGTGGCCTTGAGCATGGCTGTGCGGTTGTTGGGTTCTGGAGTTTCTGGCTGCCAGGGTTCTGTCCAGGTGAGGAGGGAAACTCAACCCGCCCCCACCTCCAAGCTGCCCTGGTGAAGACAGTCTGGTGCGGGGTCAAGATGTTCTGTGTCATTCTAAGAGCATTTTTTTTAAAAAATCACATTACTAAATTACTTGCTACTAAATAGTAACACCATATTACTTTTCAGTGTCATTTTTGTACATTCTTGTGTTTCTTCTTAAGGTTAAGAATTGTAGGGTTGTTTTTAATCCTGTGTTTTTTTTTTTTAAAAAAAGCCACTACATATTGGTGGTTTTACCTTTGTTCAAACATTTTTTCCAACACTCTGCAAGTCCAGATGACAAGCAAACTCAAGTTGCGCTCTATATCAGGGGTCTTCATGCTGGCCCATGGGCTAGTGGTGGGCCAGTGGTGTAGAAGATTGAAACAACTGGTCTACCAGGCCACAGGTGTGCAAGCCTGAAGCTGGTCTGTCTAGTACAGTGGTTCTAAGTGTTGGTCCACAGAGCAGTATGCAGATGGGAACCAGCTCACAAGGTTTGTAGAAAGGCTGCAGGAAAGAAAGCCTTATACCACTGTCCTTTAAGAAGGATATTGGCCACAGGGATCAATTTTCCTGGGACCCTTGATCTGTTTTATTTTGATTTGAGGGTCACATCTAGCTGTGCTCAGAGCTGTGCTCAGGGATCACTCCTGGTGAGGCCCATGGGACTCTATGGGGTGCTAGGGATCAAACCTTGGTCAGACGTGTGCAAGGCAAGTGCCTTATCCACTGTACTTTCTCTCTCCAGCTCCCCTTCATGTTTTAAATCTCATAGTAGGTGGGTCAAAAAGTTCATTAAATTCTTACATTCTATTAGAACTTTGGAGCTGGGAAGACAGTACAGGAGCAAAGGCGCTTAACTGGCATGCGTCTGACCCTGGTTTGATTCCGAGCACCACATATGGTCTCCCAAGCACTGCAGGAGTGGGGACTGACTACCACTGGTATGGCGTCCACCCCCCAACCCCGCTCCCCGCCCCTCAAAAAAAACTACACTCTACTGGAACTGTGCACGCTTGCCATTTTTCCTACCAGACACACTTCTTGGGGATGAAGGCGTGAGGCGGCGAGGGTAGGGACGCACAGGTCTTGGATGCTTGTGCTTCCCTTAGACTTTTTTGTCAGGAGCACAAAGGAGTATATTAGCAAGAAAAAAATGCCGACATCTAGCAGGGCTTAAAGTGAGCCATTTATTGAAGAGATGGAAGAACAGACCTCCTTCCCCCTGAGTGGTGGGGTGGGAGTGGGGGTAGAATCCTGTCTTTTTAAATGCTCTAGGCTCCCTACCTCCCCAACACCCTAGAGGTCACCTTCCCGAATGGGTGCAGAGACCTTCATTTCCACGGGTTACCACATGCATCACGAAACTATAGGCACTGGTGGGTATGACCTGGACATTATAAGCTGGTGTTTGTTCAGAGGTTACTTAAGACTGACCTTCCTTTACCCCCGCCCCCTGGCTGAAGTAAATTAGGGAGAGACCTTTGCAGGGCCATAAAAATCCAGTTCCATTTACCACCATCCATGAGGACCTGCCTGGATCCTGGCTTCAGGGAGCCCATCAACACCCTTTCCCCTTTCCCACCCTCCCTCTTGCTCGGGTGAGCTCAGCCGAGGTCACTGCTACCCACAGCTCCACAGCGTCAACATCAAACCTCAGGAAAACACGCCTGTTAGCTTACTGCCAGAAGTTCCTGTTACCATCCAGAAGTTTCTGTGCCTTCACCAACAGCGCAGGTTGCCCTGCCCCAGACAGAATACTGACAAATACAACTGGATCCAGTCAGTCCCCCCCCCCCCCCCTTGGTTCTGTCTGCATGATGTCGGTCCCCCGAGAGCAGAGTGGTCTCGAGATAATGATGGCGATGGCTTGGAGGACACAGAAGATAATGAAAGGAGAAACGGAGTCTGATGGCGGTCAGCTCTTCTGGCTGGACCATGAAAGAAGGGCTTGATCTTCCTGGAGCAGAAGTGGGAAAGAATCTTGCTGCAAAGTGGTTTTAATTAGGGTAGGAAAGAACAAACTGGCCTGATCTATGGCTGCGTGTGGTGCACTTGCACCTGTAACAGCTCGAGCTGACGGGGCACATCACCACAGAACTGACAGCGGAAGCTGGTGGGCCTTTATCCTTAGCCATCCTGCAGGGTCACCTGGGTCTGCAAGGCAACCAAAGTGGCTACGACAGGGCCCGCCCATGCTGCCTCATTTATTCCACTGCTAAGCGCAATGCTCTTCTCCCTAGACTTCCGCGTGCATTTCCTGCACTTCTGATCTACTGCCTCCAATGGCCCATTTCCTCCCTGCAGGAGCTAAGTGCGGACTCCCCAGGTGCCCTCAGTGGCAAGGCAGCTAGATAAGCAGTGTGTCACCGTCCCTCCATTGGCCCACTGGACCGTTCAGAGGCAGAATTCCCCCAACCTCCCATGCTTCAGTCTTCACACTAACTTTCCCTCCAGCAGGGACTTCTTTTTTTTTTTTTAAATTTATTTATTTATTTATTTATTTATTGAATCACTGTGGGAAAGGTTACAAAGCTTTCAGGTTTATGTCTCAGTCACGCAAATATCAAACACATTTCCCTTTACCAATACTTATTTTTTACCATGAAGAACCCCAATAAAACCCCACCCCCCACCCCTCCCCGTCCCTGTGAGGCAGATGAATTCTAGTTAACACTCTATCTGCTTTGATTAGATTCATTGTTTCAATAAAAGATTCACCACTATTATTTAGAGTTTACCCCCCCCCCCCCCAAATCAGACATGCTGAAAAAGCATTGTGAAGTGATTTGCTTTCTACGGCTGGGTTCAAGAATTAAATGTTGGTTTTGGATTTCTGCTTTTACCTATT
This sequence comes from Sorex fumeus, assembly GCF_029834395.1. Taxonomy (NCBI): domain Eukaryota; kingdom Metazoa; phylum Chordata; class Mammalia; order Eulipotyphla; family Soricidae; genus Sorex; species Sorex fumeus. The sequence continues at coordinate 1,733,935 of NW_026606134.1, read as the reverse complement.
GACCCTGGAAGTATTTCTACTGAAAGTCAGATAGTTAAGAAATTGGTTTCTGTGTTCTGGAGTCCAGGCCGCAGCAGGGACTTCTTGGCACCAGATGGTAGCAGTAGACGCCCCCCCCCCCCCCCCCCGGGGCCATCTGCTTCTGTCAGACTGCCTCCAATACCACTCAGATTACTGCCCATCGGGCGGCCAGTCCCTCAGCCACCCTAACAGTGGACAGTTGGACAGTATCCCTGGAGGCAGACCCCAGGACGCAATGTGAAGTGCAAGGAAGGGGTGAGGGATGCCAATGCTCTCTAGCCAAAGAAACGTTCCTCCGGTGGAGCAAGTTGGACTGTGCATGCAGGGAGCACTCATCATGAATGGGGAGGCCTCTCAGCAAGGCACATGGCCTGGGTGACAGATGCTCTGAGAGTCACTTCTGTGCCTGGGAACCGCAACAAATCTTATTCACAGCAGGGAGGGCAATGAGGATGCAGGGGGTGGGGAGGGAAGCCAGGGATGTTTGGTGGGTTTGGGGGGGCTCAAGGGGGGCGCACACCAGCTGTGCTTAGGGCTTACTTCTGGCTCTGTGCTCAGGGAACTGAAGTCGGGCCAGCGGGTGCAAGGCAAGTGCCCGCCCCCGCTGTACCTTCTCCAGCTCGGATGTCGGCATTTTGTAGGTAGTCACTCACCTTTTGCTCCTGCCCCCGGAAAATACTCACCAATGGGTTTGCTTTCCTTTATCGTGGGCTCAGAGAACTCTGTGCAGGCCGGTACTGAGACTGTGCACGCAGCAGGAGCGACGGGCAGTGCTAAGTCAGTGCCCGTCAGCACAGGAGTGAGATGCAGGGGTGAGGCAGAGCCTCAGACCACAGTGCTGCGGAGGCCCAGCCGGCAGGTGCCAAGACTCCACCAGGCCAACATCGGGAACCAAACCGAGCCAGCACTGGGGCAAGAAACGCCCTGGCTCCATCACTGTGCTCCGTCGACTCGGGAGCATCTGCCTCCCGGGACGGTGGGGAGAGTCCCAAAGGCAGGAACATGGCTGACTGCGCCACTCACCCGGCCCCTCCCAGCATCCTCAACCAAGGGCTCACCGCAAAACCACCCTCAGACCTGCGCAGAGGCAGGCTTGCAGCAAGCGGGGCTGGTGACATCGGCCTACTGGGGAGTTCATGAGGCAACGAAGTCATTAAAGGGAAACTTTACAAAAAAGATGAAAAATTCATTATTTATTTGACAGATTAGTGAATTTAATAAACAGCCAACAAATGATACATACAAAATACAATCACTAAAGCACACACAGTTCCTTCTGTTGAGACATCCTTGATTATTGAAAGATCATCTCAAATCAGTTGATGTAGAGTTTAGTGCAGAAATCTAAAGCGGCTGGACCTTGAGAGTGTGTGACTAAAAAGTTTTAAATGCTTGAAACACACAATCTGATGGCATTTGTTGTCCACAAACAATATACCATACACACATGCATACGAACAAAAACAATGCCTACCGACAAGAGACAAACATGCAGACCCTCCAGGCGGAGGGGGAATCGTGGCAGCCCTGGACGTCTATCTAGGACCCTACCGAGAGGGCAGGGCTGAGCCCCTCCCCCCCTACCCAGAGTCATGCCTGTGAGCCACGCAGAGGCAGCTCACGACCCCAGGGGAGAACCAAGCAAGGCTGGCGGGAGAGACAGGACGCCAGTGTCCTGGCGGGCGGCTCAGAGGGCTTGCATGTTGCGTGGCCTCCACGTGAGGGGTGGATGAGTGCAGGGAGGGGCAGTCAGCCGTGGGGGCAAACAAAGCAAGCACCCCCCAAAAACACACTGGGGCTCACACGTGGGCATAAGGCTGAAACCCAAGAGACGAGATGGTGAGTGAGGAAGACCTCATCCAAGGAGAGCCGGACAGGTGACCCGCCCTGCGCTGGGCCCCCGCGTGCTCTGTGGAGGTCTGTCGTGAGGGGACCCCACCCCGTTACCAAGAATCTCAACACACCAAACAAGCCAGCACAATGCACGGGCCCAGAGCCAGCGCTGCCGGGCAGAAGGCGGCTTCTGAGCTAGACACAGCCAGACAGACGAAGGAGAGGAACACGACAGCAGCGTGAAGTCCCCCGGGGAGGGGAGCATCCGCGAAGGACCCGCTGCGACACTGCTACACTAAGCTGGGAGAACGGATGCTCAGCCTGGGCTCCGAGAGCCGCAGACGCGTGCACCATTAGATTCCTCTTTCTTGAGGTAGAAGTTCCAGGGCGGGCGGCAGACAACGCACCCGTTCCCGCCCCGACGCGCAGGCGGCCGAGAAAGGCCCAGAAGGGCCGCGAAAGGGGCTGAGAGAGGGGCCGGGCAAGCAGCTCCTCAGCCCGATTCACAGGGCAGCTCAGACCGGCCGACACACGGACTAGCAACAGGGAAATGTGACAGGGCGTACAAAAACGACCCCCCCACCCAACCCCCCGCCCAAACTAACGCGACACTTGGCTATAGGACAAACGAATACGGGGTGATGCGCGCGCTGGGTTTGCCAACGCTAAAGCCGTTTTCTACAGTATTCACAAAACCCCAGGAGAAGAGCGTGTGGGAACGGGGAGGGGGGTCAGCTCGGCTTCATGGGTGCGGGGATGTTGGCCGACGCCTGCTCCAGGTAGGCCAGGGAGCCCTGCGGGGCGTCGGGGGGCTGCCGCTGCTGCACGCCCACCTCCTCCAGCACCTGCTGCCAGTGCCGCAGCTTGGCGAGGTGCTTCTGCACCAGAGCGTCCTTCCGCTGCAGCTCGTTCCTCAGCTCCGACACGTCCTGCAGAGGGAGCGAACGGCAGAGAGTCAGGGGTGCGGGGACACCCTCGGGGCTCCCTGGTAGGAAGGCAGGCGGAGGAAACCACTCCCACTGCCCGCAGGGGTCCCAGAGCAGAGCCCAGAGTAAGCCGCGCACAGTGCTAGCGCCCCCAAGCCCCAATCACCCCCCAAAAAGACAAACTGGGCTGCGAAGACTAACGCGACAGCGCTGCTTGGCTCCAGAACAGGAGCAGCTAAAGCGACTTTCCCCACAGAACGCCCACTGCTTAAGATTCCACCAGCAATGCTGACTGCGGCTCACGCGTGGCTCCGTGCTCAGGGGAACACACGCAGTGCCAGGGACTGAACCAGAGCTGGCTGTGTGCAAGGCAAGCGCCTTAGCCACTGCACTCTCTCTCAGGCGTCAAGAATTAAAATAAAAAAAATAAAATAGGAGCCACTCTTGGTGCTGTTTGGGAAGTCGGTCTCAAGGGTCGAACCCAGAGCCCTGCCCACTTCTCTACCACTTAAGTTATCTCCACAATCCTAAAATGTTTAACTGAAACTCTTTATTAGATAGAGACAGAGAGAGAGAAGAAAAGTCCCTGCCACAGAGGCAGGGTGGGGGGTGATGGGAGGGAACCTGGGGACACTGGTGCTGGGAAATGTGCCCTGGTGGAGGGATGGGTGTTGGAGCACTGTAGGACTGAAACCTAATCACGAACGGCACTGTGAGGGTCTATCTCACAGATTAAAAAAAAAAACCTCTTTATTAAAAACCTGGTCTTGATTATACACCTGAATTGAAAACCTGGTCTTGATTATACACCTGTCTAATTTGAATAAGGATTCAAATTCAGGAAACAATCTGACATGACGGTTTTGGTGCCACCCCTGCAATGCTCGGGGGCTGCTCCTGGCTCTGTGCTCAGAGGGCCATTTGCTGGGCCAGGGGTGGAAGCTGGCAGGACAGAGCCTGAGCTCTATCCTCTGCAGCAGCTCTCCAGCCGACACAAGGAATCAGGCCATTCACCTTCTCAAACTTGCTAACCGTCTCCATCAAAACAATGCTTCTGATGCAAGGTCAGTTTAGGGGAGCACTCGCTTCCGAAACAATCGTCTCCAGGGAGTGCTTCCCACTGGTGCTACTGCTGGCCCACGGGGCAGGGCAGTTCCTTCCTCCTCAGGGCAAGGGTCCCAGGCACCCCCGTCACACCTGCAAAAGCCCTGATCTCACCCCACCGAGTTCAGGGAGACCCTGAGTTTCAAGACACCTGGGGCAGAACATTTACTTTCTGCTTCAGTGAACACTGAGAGGCCTTACTGCATGTAAGGTATGAGGGACACATGGCTCCAAGTCCCTGTGAGAAAATGACGGGGCACTTGCCTCTTTGATGACCTGCTCCGGTTTCTGCACAGACAGCTGCAATCTTTTCTGTAGGAAGAAACACTCTGTCTGCCTGGCAATATCCAAGAACTTCTGGATACACTGATCCACACCTTGAAAAATAATAAAGTAAGGAAATAATAAAAATAAATAAAAATAAAATAAAATAAATAAAATAAAAAATAAAGTAACACACATTTACAGTCAGAAGTGAACAGTCAAGAGTATCACAACAGCACCTCAGAGATGCAAGGTGGGACTTTATCCTGGCCACAGCAATATTATTACCCCTGCCCCGACTCCGCAACCATAAATAAGAGATCTTAAAAGAACACAAAAGCCATGAGTTCTGCAGGAACATAGTCCAGAGACCCAGCAATCAGTACCGTCATTTCTGCTTAAAATTGAACACCTAAAATATGACACCCCCCAAAAAACAAAACCCAGCTGCTCTGGTCACCTCTGCAAACAGAACTTTTGTGGGGGAATCACAAGAGACTTCGAAAAGCCCATCCACACAGTCCATCTGCAGGATCAGTCAATAAAGCTCATCAAGCTACAGTTCACCTGCACGGCAGGTCAATAAACAGAGCAGGAAGCTGAGACTGTGCATCTTAGCTGCCCCAGAAGTTCTCTTAGAGCAGTCATCAAAATCAGACAGACCGTGGCATCAAAGTGCTCTGAGTTGGGCTGGAACCACAGTATGGTGGACCAGGGCACTCGCCTTGCACGAGGTGACCTGGGTTCGATCCCTGCCATCCCATCTGCACCCCTGAGCACTGCTGGGTGTGGCCCCCAAACACCAAAATCCAAAGCCCGCCCCAAGCGTGACCTCAACCATTAGAAACCTTGCAGGCAAACCACAAGCCACAGGGTAAGGATTCTTACCTGTTCGGATTTCTTCCTGATCGGTGCCATTCACGTAGTCCTGGCTCACAAGGGAAGCAAAGCAAGCCTGTGGGATGTGATCAAAACATCCAGGGAAGACCGTGTCAAAGACCCTGCCTCAGAGTCAGACGAAGACCGCTAAGCTCAGCAGGGCGCTCTGCCCAAGACCAGAAGGAGTCGCTGCCCGCAAGGCAAGTGCCTGAGGTCTGTCCCATCTCTCCCGCCTGCTCTTTCAAGTCAGTCACTCCCAAAGGTCTGAATGTACTCACCAGGGAACGCGTTTTGCTTACACAGCTCCCCCATTCCCCCAATATTCCTTTATTTGCGCCCCACTACAGTATTCGAAAACTCCTGATGAACTGGACCTCACAGCTCCAATAAGAACTGATGGTCCTTCACCAGGGTGGACCCCCACGGAAGCTACCCGAGCACTTAACTTTTACCTACCACGCCCCGCCTTTCCCTCCTGCAAAGAACGGAATGTGCACCTTTCCTCCGTCCTCAGTGTGCCCAATACCAGGCTCTGCCCGGCAAGACTGTTTGTTTTGGGACCACCCCTGGCGGTGCGCAGGGCTTACTCGTGGCTCTGCGCTCAGGGGTCACTACTGAGGGTGCTCACGGGTGGTATGAGGGTCCGGGGAACGAACCAGGTGGGCTGCATGCAAGACAACCTCCCTGCCCGCTGTATTTTATCTCCAGCCCCAAGCCCGACAATCTTGCAACGTGCCCTCGAGCTCCACAAGCCCCTGCGACTTGGGCCCGTGCAAAGTGGCTCGGGAGCCCCGACGACAATCAGGGATGCGGGGAAGCCGCGCAGGGCGGGGCCGGACCGGGCAGGCGGGTGAAAACTTGGGCATCGTCTCCTCATCTCCGCCAGAGACCCTGGCGGAAGACACCAGCCTCGGACGACTCTCACGCCCTCTGCTCCGAGCGTGCAGACCCGCATCAAAGGGGGGGCGGAGGCCCGGACGCGCCGAGGCACTCGACTGCGCGTGCGCAGTTCCGCTGCAGGGCGGCCGGGGCATCCCAGGCCGCGGACCCCCGGCCCGCCCTACCTCGAAAGAAGACTCCAGCTCGTCCACCAGCGTACTGTTGGAAGTGCGAGGGGCGCCTGTGGCGGCGTGGAGAAGGGAAGCCTGGCCAGGGAGCCCCGGCGGGGGCTGCGGGGCGCCCGGCGGCTGGCCGGAGAACATGCCTCCCAGCGGAGTCGCCATGTTTGAAAAGGCGGCAGAAGGGGCGGACCGCGCCTGCGCGGGATCCGGGGCCGGGTCACGTGATCAGAGCATGCACGTGACGGGGCGGGGCGCGCGGAGGCGGAGCCGGGAGCCCTGATGGGACCGGCCGAGCACGGGTGTCGCTGTCGTCCGCTCCTCCATCCCGCAGCATACAGCTCCGGGCTTTTTTCCTTTGTTTGAGACGGGGATTAGGGTTTTGATCGAATTTCGCTAAAGATGTGCGGCGCGCGCCTTCCCACGGCTGCTGCCTGTTTTCCCCTTCATGGTTAAGGAAACTGGCCAAGGCTCTCGGTCTCGGTTGTTTACCCGTTAGTAGAAGGGAGGTAGGTACCCGCCCATTCTACAAGCATTTAAAAAAATTTATTATTTTGGGCACCTTGTATTACAGTACTGATATGGATGGGGGTTTATGAATAAATTATTCCAGGACCACACCCTCCACAAGAGGTCTGCTTTTCTCTGCCCTTGTCCCATTCTCCCTCCAGCGCCCCTGCTGATAAGCTCCCTACTGAAGACCAGGTCTCGGTTTCTGTTGCCTTTTGTTATTTCTTTATCATACTTTTTTGGGGGGCGGGGGGAGGGGAGAGGGGAGTCAAGCATTGATGTTTGGGGGCTACTCCTCGCTCTGCGCTCAGCAGTTACTTCTGGTGGTGCTCTGGGTACCATGTGGGAATGCTGAGGATTGAACGCAGCCCTAGGTGTGCAAGGCACGCACCCTACCCCTGTTCTCTCTCTCCAGCCCCTCCCCAACATATTTCTTTATATCTTCTAGGAGGGTGATCGTTCTATATCTGCCCCTTTCCTGACCACTTTCACTTAGCATGACACTTTCCAGAGCCATCCACATAACCAACTGCATGATTGCTTTTTTGGGGGGTCACACCCGGTGATACTCAGGGGTTACTCCTGGCTCTGCACTCAGGAATTACTCCTGGCGGTGCTCAGAAGACCATATGGGATGCTGGGAATTGAACCTGGGTCAGCCAGGTGCAAGGCAAACGCCCTACCCGCTGTGCTATCGCTCCAGCCCCTCTGCCTTTTCTTACAGCTAGCTGAGTACTATTCCATTGTGTATATGTACCATAGTATCTTTATCATTACCTATTTTTGGAAGGGAGTTTGCGAATTTTGGCTATTGTGAATAGTGCTGCAATGAATATCAGAGTGCAAAAGTATTTTCTGAATAGGGCTCTTTGGGATTGACACCAAGACGTAAAATTGTTGGATCATGTGGAAGGTCACTTCCTAGCTTTTAGAGATGCAGCCATACTGTGTTCCCCCAAATCTGAACCTGTCAACATTCCCATCAGCACTGAATCGAGGGTGTATTCCCCCTCGCTCACCTCCCTCCACCTCACACCAACATAGGTTGTCAGTTTTTGTGACGTCTGCCACTTTCACTGGTGTGAAATGATACCTCATTGTTTTGAATTGCGTTTTCCTGACAATGTGATGAAAAGCATGTTTTCCCCATATACCTTTTAGCCATCTGTGTGTCCTTGTTTTGTCTTGTTTTGGGGTCACATCCGGCAGTGCTCAGGGCTTACCCCTAGTGGTGCTCCACTGAGCACCATATGTGGTACTGGGGATCCAACCTGGGTCAGCCATGTGCGAGGCAAGCACCCACTCCAGCCCAAGAATTTTTTATTTTCAACATTCTACCAGTACATTACATATCTTGGATGTTAACCCTCTGCCAAATGAGTTGGTGAAAAAATATTTTCTTCCAGTTAGTGGGGTGTCTTTTTATTCTGGTCATTATTTCTTTGTGGTGTGAAGTTTCTTGGTTTGATTATGGCCACTGGCATGGAATCATTGATGATGCCTCTAGATACGAAGTCTTGAAGTGTTCTCCCTTGTTTTCAGCAATACAACTTATGGATTCAGATCTAATATTGAGGCCTTTATTCTATTTCAATTTGACTTATGTGCACGGTGTTAGAGTTTACTTTTTCGCATGTGACTGACCCATTTTCCCAAAACATTTGTTGAAGAGGCTTTCCTTGCTCCACTTCATATTTCTTGCTACTTTATTTAATTTTGTTTTTCTAGGACTACACCCAGTATACTGCTCAGGGCTTACTTCTGGCTCTGTGCTCAGGGATCACACTCCTGGCAAGGTTTTGGGAGACGTATGCAGTGCCAGAGAGCAACCTAGGTCAACCGTGTCCAAGGCAAATTCCCTACCCATTGTACTATCCAGTGCCCCTCTTGCTCATTTTAATACACGTTTCCCAAATCCCTTGCAGCCTTCATGGCATACCTGGTTGATGATGGAAGCCCAAGGGTTGTGTGGGGCTTCAGTGAAAGCTACTCATTCATGAACTGTAACTACTTCTTTGGCCTGGCACCTGTTACTCATCTTCACGTGACCTTTAACCCCAACTGGCCCCTGGGACTGAGAGTGCAGGTGATACCTGTCCCAAAGTCTCTGGCTTCTGACAGTTCTGGGGCTGCACTGGGCTCTGCAGTTCCTGCTTCAGTCATTTTGAACACTGTGATGGGGGAGGGGGCGTCCTACATCTGCAGTTCTGGATTTGCTTCTCTCCAGTTCTACAGTATCCGCATCTATGATGCAGATGTAGGTACGGTCACTAGCTGTAGAGAAGGGTTCTGAGGACCAGTGTCGGGGCTGCCAAGGAGCTAGCAGGCCATTGCAAGTGCAGTGACCTCTATCAAGTTTCAGCCCAAGTAGATAAACCAGAGCATCCAGGGCCCTACCAGGCTCTTTGACTCCCACACTCAGTAAACAGAGTACTATTGTCCTTTTGTCCATAAAAGAAAAAAAAAAACCCTCTGACAGTAAGCTGCTGTCAAATCCTTCCTTAGTCTTGTGAATCTCCTAGAAAGAAACGGGACATTGTGCGCCTGAAACAACTCTATCATAATCAACTTTGTAAACCAGTGTCTTTTTGTTGGTTTTGGTGCCACTCCCGGCAATGCTCAGGGGTTACTCCTGGCTCTGCCCTCAAGAATTTCTCTCCGCAGTGCTCGGGGAAACCATATGGGATGCTGGGGATTGAATCCAGGTCAGCCATGTAGCAGGAAGCGCTCTACCCACTGTACTATCTCTGCAGCCCTATAAGCCATGGTGTCTTAGCACAAATTTAAAAAAATCCCAAATGTTTAATTTCCCTCTACGAGCTGCCAGTTCTAGCTCCTGTTTCCATCTTTCCTCCATAGTAGCAGCAGCTTCTGGGGCTGCAACGAGCACAGCAGGTGGGGAGCTTGTTTGCAGCTCCAATCCCCAACTCCGCATATGGTCCCCTGAGCCTCACCAGGAGTGAGCCCCACCACCGAAATAGGAGTAAGCCCTGAGCACTGCCAGGTGTGGCCCTTCCCCCCCCCCCCCCCCCCAAATCAAAGTAGCAAATTCTGAACTTGAATAACCAGGAAAACCCATACGCCCCCTTTCGGAATTTCTTGATTCAAATAAGATACGCTTGCACGCTGTTACCATCACCTCTCCAAAGACAAGTACAGATCCAGCAATATCCTCCCCCATGTCAAAAACTTTCAGTATTAAAATAACTCCCAACACTTTCCCTGCCATAAGTTTCCGCACATGGGGCAGGGCAGAGATCCTATTCCTGGGTAATCTGATTCACCCAATACAGTGAGGAAAGCTTTATTCTAAGCCTGATCAAATCAAACTGGGCTGACTGGCTGCAGGCCCAGGAGGTAAGCAAATAGTTTGCCTCCTTTTACAGTCTTGTTTTCTTACTTTAGTATTTTGGATAAATTCCTTCCCCGTCCGACCTGAAAGTCCGCATTACGGTTTAACTGAGGGTAGAGCCGAGAGCCAGGCTCTGGGTTGAAATCTCTGCTCTGTTCTCTCTGGCTGGGCCATACTGATCGCATGTCCCTCACCCACTCTGGTGGCTCATTCTCCTTGTCTATGGAATGAGGACTTGTTTTTTTTTTTTTCCTTTTTTTTTGGGTGGGGGGGAGGCCACTTCCAATGGTGCTCAGGGCTTATTCCTGGTTCTACACTCCTGGCGGTGCACGGGGGACCATATGGGATGCTGGGGATCAAGCCTTGGTCGGCCGCATGCAACGCAAGCGCCTGCCCTAACTGCTGTCCAACATCCCTGGCCCGAAAATGATGTTTGTACTGACTATGCTGGGTTACAGTGAGAATTCCAGCTTATTAAGAAAACACTCTTTAGAGTCTGACAGAAGGTCACTGAGTTTCCAGCAGTCAGTGAAGCCTGCCCCTGGGGGACTGATTAGTTTTGGAGATGATATGCCTGCTAATTATTATGCTCATCGACGAGTGTCCCAAAGTGACTGACAGAAAATACCAAGACTGCCCCACCCAATTCACCGAGCTACTGTGACAGAGTCCAAGGGACAGATGTGTCATACGAGTGATGGCATAAAGGAACACCCGAGCCACACCACGCAGCACAAAAAGTTGTATTTATTGTTTCTTGAATCACATCATAACTTTAGGTAGTTTTTCATGTTCATGATATCCAAAAATTCAAGTCTGCTCCTCCGTCCCTATCATAGACTCTGATCGCGAGGCTCTTTACAAAGCGTCTCCTTACAGACACCGGGGAACTCCTGGCCGCGCAAGGCACTGGCTTCTACCTTTACAAATCTCTGCGTACAATATTAAAAAAGAAGAAAAAGCACATTGAGCACTGAAGTGTCGCTGAATTCTACCGTGTTAAATATCCCCCTTCCTCGCCCCCTTCTAGCAGTTCACTCAAACGCGCTGATGTCCAGGTGTCCGGGACGGAGCCGCGCAGAGTCGGAGGCGGGGCCTAGGCGCTGTTCTGACTGAACCGAAGCAGGAACTCGATGAGGGTCCTGGTGGGCCTCCCGCTCATGCCTTTGCGCAGGTAGGGGACCTCATCTTTGTTGGTCATCACTCCTGCGATGTCTAAATGCGCCCACTTCGGGTGAGTCACAAATTCCTTCAGGAAAGCGGCGGCCGTGCACGCCCCTGCGGACCTGAGGAGGAAAGCACCGTCATCTCCCGCTGCCGCAGCCCGGAGCCTTCCTGGGGGCTCTGTTCCTGCTGAATAGGCCCTCTGACCAGAAAGCAGGAGTCTAACTTCCCTTTGTTTGGGGATCCAATCTGGTGGTGGACCAGGCTTACTCTGGTCTCCGTGCTCAGGGCTTACACCTGGTTCTGTTCTCAGGGATCACTCCCAGAGGTGGTCCGGCAGCATGAGATGCCAGGGACTGGACCCAGGTTGGCTCTCTGCAAGGCAAGTGCCCTCCCCACTCTACTATCCTTTCAGCCTCCCTTTGTCTTAATCAAACAGAGGGGCAGAAAACCCAGCTGCGTTCTGCGTTTACTCCTGGCTCTGTGCTCAGGGACCACTTCTGGTAGTGCTCCAGGGACCTTATGTGGTGCCAATGATTAGACGAGGTCGGTTGTGGGCAAGGCAAGCACCATCCCCGCTGTGCTATCTCTCTAGCTCCAAGAGTTAAGCTGTTATCTTATTTTCTCTCTTTGGGTCACACCCGGTGATGCTTAGGGGTTCCTCCTGGCTCTGCACTCAGGAATTACTCCTAGTGGTGCTTGGGGTACCATGTGGGATGCTGGAGATTGAACCTGGGTCAGCCATGTGCCAGGCAAACGCCCTCCCTGCTGGACTATCACTCCAGCCCAAGAGTCAAGCAATCACACACATGGGCCACTCTCTGGGCCCAAGGAATCTCTTAAGAAGTTAACCCAGAAATCACTTTCAAAATCGTTAACAGCCTTCCACAAAATCTCAGTATTTGACATAGGATAATACATTCCCTGCTCTTTCCCTTACCAGTGCTTAAAAGTGTCTTTTGATAGGAAAACATGCAAAATTCTGACCAGCAGCGGGGAACTAGCCTTCGAACACAAAAAGGCAGTGCAAATCACTACTTTCAAGCATCACGTTACCAGGAAACTGGAGAGCCGAACCTCTGCTAAGAGAGAAACCTGCAAGTGGTCGCTCTGGCAACGAAATACGATGGGGGGGTGGGGGGAAATGCGCTCATTTGACATACCTGTACTTCCCAATGTTGTTAAGATCAGCCAGCTGGCAATCCACAACCTGTCTGGTATAATGTTCAAAAAGAGGCATCCTCCACACACGGTCCCCGGTCTCCACGCTGGCCTGCAGGAGGTACAGGAACGAAGAACTGTCACACTGACACGGGTCCTGGGACGGTCCCCAACTTGACAAGAGCTGCTCTGGCCTGTGCCTCCGGGTCAGGCGGCCCCACAACAGAGGCCGTTTCAGTTGTGAGACGGCAGCCATGAGTGATGGACGGAACCAGGTGCTGGGACAGTCCCCAAGGTTCGCGGGAACTGCTTAAGTGAGGGCCCCGGACTGAAACCCACAGGCTGAGACTGGCCGAGCAGCGTTCCTGGAAGCGGGCGACACTGGCCCCTGGGGAACACCGCAAGATGACGGGGAAGTGGGGGCATCACTTTCTGTTTGATCGAACAGCGATATCCAATGCACAGGGTGGGTCAGAGAAGTTTGGGACCCTCTGCTGTAGGGCGTATAGGTTTGGCTCGGTGACCCTTGGGACCCGCGGAGTCATTTCCTCCCACTCCTTCCTCCCCACCCTCATCTGCTGTATTTACTGTGAGTACCACCCAGTGCTGGGGGAAAGAAAACCCAATGGCTGCAGCATCCAAGTTGCCACAGGCCAGAGGAACCTCTAGGATACAGGTAACCAGGAAGCAGCCCAGGCCAGCACTGTGGCGGCCCCGGGGATGCTGCTGCAGGCACAACAGTGTGGATTTCCTCTTTTCTTTTCCTTTTCGTTTCCAGGTCACTCCAGGACATGCTCAGGGACTGGGGACCACGTGGGGTGCTGGGGGATCGAACCCGGGTTGGCTGTGCGCAAGGCAAGTGCCTACTGCCTTTTCAGCCCCCAAACTTGGCTCCCCCCCCACCCCCCACCACCATCCTTTAAAAAGAAAAGTCTAAGTATCAGAACTACGATGTGGGTAGCCTGCTAAGAGAACTCTGTGGAGCACTGTGGCCTGGGAGCACAGGGTCTCAAGGGTGGGGACAGAGAGACAAAGCCGCCATGTGATGTGGCAAAGAGGCTGGGGTGGCCCTTTGACAGCTATCAAGAGGGTGTCGGGGACCCTGTGTGCCTCCACACTGGTGCACAGTCCACTCCGGTCACTTGCAGGGGTTGGCCTATGGGCATATCAGGGTTCCTGGGGCTCAGAAGAGACACGGGTGGGACAGGGCTGGGGGCGCTTCCTGCTGGAGGGTGCAGACGGACGAGGAGCACACGAGGCCTGGACTGGACACTGGCAAAGGAGAAAGCTGGCCCCTGAGGCGGGGAGAAGCCAGAAGAGCTGCCAGCAGAGGCCTGCTGGGAAGACTGGCTGCAAAGGACCACCCTGATCTTGCCCACAGACGGACTGTCCATGGGCGGCGCTCAAGCCCTCCTCCTGACGCTCATGCAAAGATACCCCTCCTTTCCTGGCTCAGGGGTTCCACATCGTGGCCTCGCCCCCACCCATCCCTGTCTGTCTCATTCCGAAGCCATGAGTCGGGAGGCAGAGGGGGACATCGTGTCCCAGAGTGAGGGAATGTTTCCCAGGACTCCAGAGTGTGTCACATTCACCAGCCGTGTGTGTGTGTGTGTGTGTGTGTGTGTCTAGAGGGGGTCTAGAGCATGCAGACCCCTTCAGAAGCAGTGAGGCAGGGCCTTAGCCGGCTCCTGGGTGGAATAACTGAATCACTATGTGACTATCTGGAATTCCCGTTTCTCCAAGTCTTACCTCAAACAGTTTGTTCCACAGCCAAGAGGAGTTGGTAAAGACCCCGGTGGCGCCCGAGCCCAGTGCTATGTCCATGGCACCTGCGAGACACACGTCCCTGACATTAGCGCTCTAGGTCCTGGCCAGGACGGTTCTCTGCGGCCCGCCGGACCCAATCACCATGGCTCCCCATTTCCAAATGGCAGGAGTGGAGCAGAGAGGACCCCATGGCCAGAACTTTCCTCGTTCTCACGCTAGAATCCACCTTTGAACAGGCTGAGGGGCCGGAGGCCAGAGTGAGCGGACGGTGAGGAAGGTGCTTGCCTTGCCCACAGCTGACCGGGGTTTGATCCCCAGCACCTCCTAGGAGTCCCCTGAGCCCCACACGGAGTGATCCCTGAGTGCAGAGCACAGCCATGTGAGGCCCCCAAAGCAGGGGCCGGAGAGATGGTGCAGTGGGTTGGGCATTTGCCTTACACGTGGTCGACCTGGGTTCGATTCCTGGCATCCCACATGGTCCCAAGGAGTCATTCCTGAGTGCAAAGCCAGGAGGAACCCCTCAGTATTGCAGGTGTGACCCAAGAAGCCAAAACACAAAACTAAACAAGTGTGCCTTTTCCTCTTAAAGGAATCGGGAAGGCAAGATTTCAGGAGGCCTCACCCGGACCCACAGCTCTTCAGACACTTTACAAAGCTGCTTCTCTGTGCAGCCGCACCCTTGCACACAGTAACCTGCTTCAGAGTCCGTCCGGCCCACGAGATGGAGTACCCTCAGCGCCTTCCTCTCCAGGAGCTGCCGGGGCAGTCCCTTTGTGGACAAGACAACGGAGGCCTCTGCTAAAGTCACATGCTCTCAAGGCCCAAGAGATAAAATAGAGCGGGCAGGGCGCTTGCCTTAAACCCAGAATTTGGGCTTGATCCCTGGCACCCCATACGGTACCCTCATCCCTGCCAGGTGATTCCCGAGCACAGAGCCGGGAGTAAGTCCTGAGCACTGCTGGGTGTGGCACAATCCCTGCCTCCCCCCACTCCTTAGTTAAAAATAAAGTCCCATGCTCTCAGAAACAGAATGACCTTTGACAGCAGGGGTCCCTGAGGATGGGGGACCCCCTCCTGCCATAAATGCGGGGCTGCAAGTGGATTCTTGCATCCCCTTGGGGCCCAGCTCCGGGAAGGAGAAGGTTCAACATCAATGTTCCGCGCATGAGCCCAGATGCAGGCAGGCGGTGAGGACCAGGATTCCTCACCATCCCCCTTACTGGCCTGCGCAGGGCAGAGCAGGGAGACGAAGGGTTGAGGTGCCAGCTAAAGGGAGCCCTGAACAATTGTTCAACCACAGGTCTGAAAGGAAACAGGATCCCATTTTGGCCCCAGGGGAGGCTCCTGAGGCCAGGGGAAGAATTAAAGCTCAAGGATACAAAATGGATCTCAACATTAATCTTCTTAGCTTGGGGTGGGGGAGGTGCACTCGGCCGGTCGTGTTCAGGTGCTACTCCCAGCCCAGTGCTCAGGAGACCTTCCAGTGCCAGGGCTCAAACCCTGCCCGGCCTGCATTCCAAACATCTGTTCTGAGCACTCTCTGGCTCCCAAACCTTGATTTTTCTTTTTTGGCTTTTTGGGCCACACCCGGCGATGCACAGGGGTTACTCCTGGCTCTGCACTCAGGAATTACTCCTGGCAGTGCTCGGGGGGCCATATGGGATGCTGAGAATCGAACCCGGGTTGGCTGCGTGCAAGGCAAATGCCTTACCCGCTGTGCTATCGCTCTAACCCCAAACCCTGAATTTTTAATTATTTTTTTGGTGGGAGTAGAGGGAGTGGGGGAGAGGAGGAGGATGGGCCAGACCCAGTGGTGCTTGGCTTTACTCCTGGCTCTGTGCTCGGAAATGTCTTCTGGTAGTTCCCAGGGAATCCTGTGTACTCCCAGGAATTGAACTGGGGTCCATGCCTGACCCCTCCGTGCTAGCTCTCAGGTCCAGTTCCTTATTTTCCCTTTCTTGGTGTTTCTTTTTTTTGTTTGTTTGTTTGTGTTGTGAGGTGTTCAGGACTTACCCCAGGGTCTGTGCTCAGGGCTTATTCCTGGTGAGACTCGGGGAGGGGGGTGGTCTGCAGGGGTGCTAGAGAGTGAATCCGGGCTGGCTGTGTGCAAGGCAAGTGCTTCCCTATGGCTCCCGCCCCTGGTCTGTTTCTTTGGCCATGCACGGCTTACTCATGGCTCTGTGCTCTGGGACGACTCCTGACAGTGCTCAGGGACACGGGGGGCCGGGGAATGAACTGGGGGTCCGTCACATGCCAGACAAGTGCCTGACTGCCGGCACTTTCGGGCCCCACCTCCGGCTTCTGCGACGCCTCAGGGTCGCCACACCTGAGCCACTTGCGAGTCCCTGTCTCAGAGTTACAGACTGGACTACCCAGAACATTCTCGAAACGGGCTGCCTGCATGTCCGGATGGGTTACCTCCGGTGAGGCTGGGAAAGGGAGCGGGGCTGGGTCACCTGTGAGTGTGGCCGCGTTGAGGATGACCTTGGGGTTGAAGGTGTGCGCGTAACACAGAGCATCAGCCAGGATGAGCCTCCCCTCAGCGTCAGTGTTGTCGACCTGCAGGGTCAACCCAAAAGCAAAGTGTCATGGAAGGCTGGCATGACCTGACTCCCAGGGGCCCAGGGGACAGAAACTCAACTTTGGCTGGGATCATACTGTACTGGGCACCACTGTTCAATGACAGTGAGAAACACCTGGAACCCTCATATCCATTAACTTCAGTAAAAAAAAATACACGTTTTATATATTATATATGTATATTTATATATTTTATATATTGCATATGTGAATGTGTATGTTTTTAATGAAGAATGAACATAAAAATAAACTAGTGCAATGTCTGTGATCAAGAACCTCAACACAGGGATGGGGGGTGGGGGGGATGCTGGGACCCGTGGTGATAGATGACGGGCACTGGTGGAGGGATGGGCACTTGATCATTGTATAACTGAAACCCAAGCACAAAATTTGTAAGCCTATAACTGTACCTCATGGTGTTTCACTAATAAAAAAAGAAGGAAAAAAAAAAAACCTGGGGGGAAAAAAAAAAAGAACCTCAACACAGGCCTGGAGTGACAGAACAGCGGGGAAGGCATTTGCCTCACAAGCGGCTGACCCGGGTTCGATCCTGGGCACCCCATAAGGTCCCTGAGCAATGCCAGGAGTAAACCCCCGAGCACTGCCGGATGTGATCCAAAAAGCCAAAAGAAAGAAAGAAAAAAGCATCCACGCAAAGGAAAAATGTGTGGTGTGGTGGTTTGGTCACCCCGCAGGATGCCAAGTCCTGTTGCGTGCCCACCACACCCCCCAGCAGAGGCAGCACCGTCACCCGTGAGCTGTCGCTTCCAGAAACTTCCTGTGGGTCCTGATTGTGCCTCAGTGAGAATGGGAATTTGGTCAACCGAAAAAGCAAGGGTCAATTTTTTTTTTCTTTTTGGGTCACACCTGGAGATGCACAGGGCTTACTCCTGGCTCTGTGCTTAGGAATTACCCCTGGCAGTGCTCAGGGGACCATATGGGATGCTGGGAATCTAACCCGGGTCGGCCGCAAGCAAGGCAAATGCCCTACCCGCTGCGCTATTGCTCCAGCCCCAAAAGCAAGAGGCCAATTAATAATCCCCAAGACAGATGACACCAGAACTGCGACCGATAGACCATGTCTGAGCCGCTCTACCAAGGAGGGGAAACAATTCAGGATTTCTCTACAGGCAACCAGGCTCCAGAGAGTCGACAGCTAAGTTACAGTCAAAGTTTCAGCCCGGGACTTCATTTGGGGTCCTGCGGTGGGCTGCGGAGGGGTCCTCCTGGGTCTGGGCTGGGGCATCACTCCTGGCAGAGCTCAGGGGGCCACTTGAGGTGCCGAGGACTCGCATGTGCAAAGCCAAGTGTCCTTTCCCCTGTACTATCTCTCTGGACAAAAACGCGGGGAACTTCAACAAGTCTGCCAAGAAGTCCATTCTGTCCCATGAACAGAGGCCTGGTGGCTGGAGTGGGGGTGGGGTGTGGGGTGTGTGAATGTGTGTGGGGAGGCTGGGGTTGAGTGTGTGTATGGTTGGGATGTGTGTGTGTGTGTGTGTGTGTGTGTGTGTGGTTGTGGTGGTGTGTGGGGTTGGGGTGTGTTTGTGTGGCTGGTGTGTGTGTGTGTGTGGTTGGGGTATGTGTGTGTGGCTGGGGTCTATGTGTATGGTTGGGGTGTGTGGGGGGGTGTGTGTGGCTGGGGTGTGTGTGGTTGGGGGGTGTGGTCGGGGTGTACATGTGGTTGGAGTATATGTGTTTGTATGTGTGTGGTTGGGGTGTATGCATGTGTGTGTGTATGTGTGCAGTTGGGGTGTATGTATGTGTTTGTGTGTGTGTGTGTGTGTGTGTGTGTGTGTGGTTGGCGTATGTGTGTGTGTGCGCACACGGCCAGGGGAGGACCCCCCACCCCCGAGTGTCATGCAGGACAGTGTTTCCCACCGAAGCACCTCCGGGGAGCCCAGGCACCACTGTCTGCCCTCAGCAGGGTGTGTGTCATGTGTGAGGCAGGTGGGAAAGAGGAAGAGGATGGCAGGAAAAGTATCTTCCAGATGCCTCGAGGTGCCACACATTCATGGACACAATTTGCGGCGTGGCTCCCCTTGGCCTGTGGCCGCACCCATGCCCACTCATGGTCTGCCTGGTATGTTACTTGGGGGCCCCCTGGGGCAGGGCTGTGTCTCCGTGCACACACCTGGATGGTCTTCCCGTTCTTGGCTCTGACGACATCCCCAGGCTTGTTGGCCTTGCCGCTGGGCATATTTTCACAGAGAGGGGCCAGACCTGCGGGAGGGGGCAAGACGGGCGTGTGGAAAGCGCAGGACCCAAGAGACCACGGCCACAAGCCACAGTCGCAGCTCTTGGAAAGAAGCCTAACTGATTCCCCGGGATGGCACCATCCAACAGATGCCAACGGTGGCCGAGACGAGCCTGGTGCCCTTGGCAAAGGCTGATGCCAGGAGGAGTTATGTTTGCTTTGGGCCACACCCAGTGATGCTCCAGGCTTACTCCTGGCTCTGCACTTGGGGGTCTGTCCGGGCAGGCTCAGGGGACCATGGGGTGGCCGTGTGCAATGTACTAGTGCTCCCCTCAGCAGGAGAATTCTTGAGTCAAGAAAACGAAAGACACACACGGCAAGGACAAGCAATGTGTGGTCCCCAGTGGGCTCTGGAACTAGACTGAAGACGTGTGTGACCACATCCACCCACACGCAGGACATTATTTTCAGATGCTGCCTCGTGTGAACTCAGCATCAGGGGTGTGGCCAGGGGGGTGCTGCTGTCTTGCCCCAGTGTCCCGTCTCTGGACATCAAGCTTAGGGACACCTGTCAGGAGCCGGGAAACTTCCTTTCCAATAGTTCAGCAAGGAAGAGACAGTATGGGGAGTAAGGGAAGTACTCGGCACACGGTCATGTTGGCTATGACCCTGGTCCCACATATGGTCCCCTGAGCACTGCCGGGTGTGGCCTTACATCCTCCCCACTGCTCCACCCAACACCAAAAAACACAAAAATAAAAACAGCGAAGTCAGCAAAAATGATGAGGATGCTGAAGTGGGGAGAGACTGTGAGAGCCACCCAGACTCCAGGCGGTCACGTAACCTAAGTAACACACACACTTAGCCCAAGTCACGTGTACAGACACAGAGCAAACACACACACACACACACACACACACACACAGAGCATTGCATCCAGTATCCGTCTGCACCCAGTGTTTAATCGGTCCCACCCTGTAACCCAGACCACTAAGCAGCTCCCCCAGGGGCAAACCCCAAGCCCAGCACGTGGCCCCAGCTGTCCACCACGTTTTTTGCGGAAGTGAAACAAATCAATCCCAGTCACAGCCCCGGATTGCAAAACCCACTCAGTCATCCCAGACAAGGAAAGACTTATCTGGGCTCGCCAGCTGCTGTGGATGAAAAGCCACTGAGAGCTGTTTCTGGGCCTTGTTTTCCTCCTTCCTCGCGATTAGCGGAAACCCTGTCTGTGCTATCGGCTCCCCGGGCGGGCCGGCCCGCCCCACTCACCCACGATGTTGATGGGCAGGTTGAGCTTGGCGGCGGACACGATGGCCGAGCAGATAGTGGCAGCCCCGCCCATGTCGGCCCGCATGAGGTCCATGTTCGCAGCAGGTTTGATGGAGATGCCGCCGCTGCAGGGAAGGGAGATGGACACATGTGCAGTTAGCAGCGGAGTGGGCCCAGGACCATCACCCGCTGGCGAGCTGGGTTTCTAAGCCTGAAGACTGGAATTCCAGACTCCCCACGGCAGCAACATTTCAAAGACTTATCAATAACGCCCACTTTTCTCCTACTTGAGTGCGACGTAAGCCGTGGCCTTGGCAGCATGCCACGGGCACGGCTCAAATCCCTTCCCCGAGCACCCGCCCGGGTGCATGCCCCCTGCAGCCCCGATGGTCAGGATGCTGAGAGGCGACCAGTTCAGAGGCTCAGGGGAGATCTTGGTGCCTTGTTTCTGCCCTTGTTTCGATTCTGTCACAAAGTTTCTTGTCTGTTACAAGTTGGCCACAGAGTCCCACCTCCCCCAGCCCAGGTCATTCCAGAACACAACCCGGCCCACAGGAACGGCTGTGATTGGAAGGACTGATGATTGGAAATGTTGGGGCATGCATGCCAAGAGAACTATTTTTTCTTCCTGAACCACATCCAGCCATGCTCAGGGCTTACTCTGGCACTGTACTCGGGGATCACTCCTGGGGAGCTCAGGGAACAATACGGGATGTCGGGAATCAAACCTAGGCCGGCCACAAGCAAGGCAAACGCCTTACCTGCAGTGCTATTGCTCTGGCCCACAGCTAGAACTCTCACTCACTGCTGCACTTAGTACAGTAACCAAGATATGAAAACAGCCCAACTATGGATGAATGGATCAAGAAATGGTGGTATACAAGGACTACTATACAGCCCTAAGAAAGAACAAGATTATGCAATTTGCAGCAACATGGATGGAGCAAGATGTCATGCTGAGTAGTCAGAAGGGAAGGAACAGACACAGAATGATCTCTCACGTGTGGGACTTAAAGATACACAGCAGGATAGCAGCAATAAAGGGCCAGAGGCAGCAGAACGGGAAACCTGATCCCCACAATTGAGTTGGGGGCAGGGGGCGGGGGTCTTTGGGAGAGGAAGGTGGGTAACTCTGGTGATGGCTGTGGTTTTGGGACTACATACTTCTCATTAAGGAGAAACCATTAATGATAATGGAAAGCAGAGTCTCAATAAAAAGAATTATTTTCAAAAATTGTTCTGCTTGGCAATTTGATAGTTTCTTCGCACAAATTGCACATGACTCTTCATTTCCAGGCATCTACCCAAGAGAAAGATAAACTATTATCTACACAAAGGCTTGTAGAGAATCCTGGCTTAATTACTAACTGGCCCAAACTGGAAACCATCTGATTTTTCTGAACAGATGAATGGATAAATGTCAGTTCTTTCCATACAATGGAATACTATGCAGCAACAAAGACGACCACACGGCTGGCATGACCTGCAACCTGACTCAATCTCTGTGTTAAGAGGAAAGAAAGAAGAGGCCCATCAGGAAAGACTCCAAGGACATGAAGAGGTGAAATTAAACTAGTGGTCTGGGGTGGTGTGTGGGAGAGGATGACAGCAAAATGTCCCCACTGAGCTTTGAGTGTGACGGGAAAAGTCCTAATTCTATGACAGATGATGTGAGGATGCATATACCTGTGAAAATTCACTGAACTAAAGAAACACTTAGAGGAAGAGTTTCCTGTGTGAGCAAATCCCAGGTCACCCTTCCCCCTTTAAAAAAACACTTAATAACTACCAACTGGGCTTAGGGCAAAGTCCGCAATCCTGTGAGCCCAGAATAACCCAGTCCTGCCAGCCCTTTGTCCGCCCTGCTGGCCTCCACCAGGTCCCACACAGGGTTCCAGCCACCCTGGTGGTTTTCCAATACCCAACCCCCGCCTACTCCTTACTGCTTGCAGCTCTCTGCTCCCCACTGTCTCATCCCGCCTTCTCTTCCACATCGGCAGCAAAAACTGGCCTCGCCCACTCAGTCACACCTCTGTGCTAAAGAATCCCAGCACACATGCACACATGCACACACAAAATCCCAGATTGATTGACATCAACAACAAGCTTGGTTCACAAGCTGAGTGTGCAATGTTTGCACTGAGACTGGCCTGGGGCAGAAAAATCAAAGCAATTCCAAGACTTCTGCCAACAGCTCAAGCTTGGAGTTTCCTTCTACACCACATGAGTAGGACAGCCATGCATGGCACTTAAAAGTGGACACTCAGAGTTTGTATGGCTGAAGCTCAAAACTTCGGTTTAACAACTGGGTGCCCAGGAAAGCAGTTCAGAAGCAGAGCCTTCCGGAAGTGAGACACTGGGTGACCCTGGGCCGTCTCAACGCTGAGCAGTACTGCAGAGGGGCAGGAAGCCACCTTTCAGGAGGGAACCACACCGCCCCAAGAGTTTATGGCTCGTCCAAGGTCCAGCACTCCACCCACCCACATCCGGCTCCTACTTCGGCCAGAGAAACATCCCAGCTTCGGGACAGGCCTCAAAGAGGCCAGAGAGATGCCGGCAGCCGAACAGACCAGCTCCGAAGCCCCTGAAGTGTACACAGCCACATGTGCAGCCACACAACACCTCCAAACTTCGCAGAACTGATAGCCCAGGAGAAGCAAGAAAATTAGGTGGGGAAACAGAGGAGCAGCCCAGTCAGCTCAGTGAATGCTCAGGCCAGGACGTTAGCAACCATTACCAGAGAGTTGCCATGACATGCAACAGAAAGTCAATTAGCACCTGCTACAGGAGCAGACTTAGGGGTTAGTGGGGAACTAGAGACAGGGTGGAGGGAAGGAAGGGCACGCTGGTGGTGGGATTGATGCTGGAATACCGAATGCCTGAAACAACTGTACTGTGAACAACTTTGTAGATCACAATGTTTAATAAAGTAAAAAAAAAAAAAAAAGACTGTATGGCTCTTGAGCTCAAGTATCAAGTTCCAGATGGACCAGGATCCCTGTGACACACAATTTCCTTTCAAAAACAAATTTAGCTTCGGGGAAAACACCTTGGCCCATTAAAATTTAGATAGAAAGTTTCATTACGTATGTTATCTGACCAAATGATAAATCAGAAAGCAAAATATTTATATTTTTCCAATTTTCTGCCTGTGAACTATATTCTGGCATTCAAGAACATTTATGTCTATTGAAATGAAGTAGGAAATTAAGAGTTCTAGTGTAAGAGGGGGAAAAAGCAAGTTTAACAAATGTCTGTTCTGTCCCGGGTTTAAGAAAAAACAACAAAAAATCATTACCTAACCCAGTTTTCTTTTTCAAGTCTCACACTCCATGAGCACCCCGAAACAAAGATCCACTAGGATCTATCTTTTCCAACTCAGCTTCGCCTTGGTTGAAATCATCCAGAAATAGCTTCCAAATCTAAGGAATACTTACAAATACCTAAGGGGGCCTTAGAGGGGTCAGCTCACGTGATTTGAAACAAGCAAAGGTTAGAACGCAAACTCCAGCTGCCTCACCATCACCCTGTCGGGAATCTTGAGTACCCAGAAGGAAGCATCGAATGTATAGTGAGACCTCTGAATGGGACCCAAGTTTCCCGGGAACACATCATTTACCACCCGGCTGCATCCTCACCTAGGTCTCTGATGCCTGACCCAGGGTAATGTCAGCATGACTGTGCCAAGTGCCCCGAGTCTGCCAAGCGGGAGGCATTCTGTAAGTGCCAGTGGGATACACTGAGAGTGACCAACAAGAGCGAGCCTAGCCCCGAGCTCTGAGGCCAGCTACACAGGAGAGCACCCACTGAAGCCCAACGCAGAGAGTCGCAAGAAGTACCTGTCAAAGGTGATTCCTTTCCCCACAAACACCAAGGGCTGCTCGCTTGCGTTGGCGCTGCCTTTGTAATGGATTTCCAAGAAGACCGGAGGCTCGTCGGACCCCTTGGCCACACTCAGGAACGATCCCATTTCCTGCTCTTCAATCCAGGACTTGGGTCTGTAATGCAGAAAAGGTGTAGTCAGATGTTGTTCTCTGTTTCAGTATGCCCTCTTTGTGAATGTCTTTCCGTGGCGTTTGGGCTTAAAGACAGGGCTTTGGGTCTGTGAAGTTTGACATTTAATCACTGACTTACAAAACAGACTTTACAAATGCTGTGCGTAAAAAGATTAAAAAGTTAGCATACAAAACTCTTAAAATATGGACCTGTTAGTAAGGAATCAATGATCACGTCTTAGTTACCATCCATGATTCCGGGGCCAGAAATCACTAGATTCTGAGTCTGATTCCTCATTCACCTAACAAAGTCACTATGACCCCATCCAAAGTTCTGTGTAACCTGTTTCATACAAACTAACTTCCAAGGGGCTGGAGACAGGCTCAGTGACAAAGCACATGCCTTGCATGCATGAGTCCTTGCTTCAACCCACAAAAACAAATTATATTCCAACAAGAAAAAAAAAACCCTCCCCCCTAAAAACCAAACCAAAAAAACATTGCAACAAATACAATTACATGCAGTGAAACCCACTTCTACGGTTCTACTGCAGTATGTGAGGATACATAAAAACAGTGAAAAGTGATTTCATGTTAAACCATGTTTTACATGGAACTGAACCATGCAAGGCAGATGCAGCACCCCTGCACTATTTCCCTCCAGCCTCAGCCATGCGGTTTCCGCACCTGTAGGTGGGAGCAGGCGGTGGGTGCCTAGGAGCACTGGGGGCCAGGGAGAAGCCCAGGGTGGTGTTCCCTGTGCTGGGTCTGGTCTGGGCAGAAGTGAGGAGGAAAGTGTGGTGGGGGGCATAGCAAGGGCAGAAACGGGGGCTGCCCTTACCTTCCCATTCCCCCTGCACAGGAAGGGGAGACGTGGGGGCTGGAGACCCTCAGGGCTGGGCCATCCAGACCACCGTCCCAAAATCACCTGATGTGGACCTCGGTTTTCGTGCTCGCGCTCTTGAGGTTCTTCTCAATGATCTGGGCAAACTTGGTGGGCGTCATCTCATTGGCCGGTGTCTCCATCAGCCGACGTGCCAAATTCTGCCCGTTGGCAAAGAGGACTCCTTTCTGCCAGGCTTCCTGGTCCCCACTGGCAGGAGAGAGAGAGAGTGAGCGTGGGGCTCGCTCCCCAGAACGCTGACCCTGCCCCGGCACGGCAGAAGCTGCCATGAGAAGCCAAGGGGGAAGCCTACGGGGGGAGGGGACAATGCCCACAGAGGCCATGGGTCCGGTCCTTGTGCCCTGACCCCTGATACTCTCAGACAGGACCCCGCTGTGCTCCAGGCCCAGCCCCAGCCCTAACCCACACCACAGATGCTCAGGCCCCGGGCAGGACCCCTCTGCACCCTCAGCGGGAAGCTTGGACATCGTCTGAGGAGCCCCCCTGCTGGATGGGAGGGCGAGGATGGGACCCCTGTGTCTCTGGCCCACAGGTGCTTATGGGGGCAGGGCGTGGAGTGATGCAGGGAGATGGGGACTGAGGTCACTGTTGGCTGCGCTCAGAGGTTACTCCGAGCTCCGTGCTCTGAGCTCACACTTGGAGGGGCTAAGGGGACTTGATCTCAGGCTTGGCTACACGCAAGGCCAGTGCCACACACCCAGAACTCTCTTCAGTCCCTCTTTTATCTTTTCCTTTGAAAATGCTCGCAGGTGGGGCTGGAGCAATAGCACAGCGGGTAGGGCATTTGCCTTGAACGCGGCCAACCTGGGTTCGATTCCCAGCATCCCATATGATCTCCCCGAGCACCGCCAGGAATAATTCCTGAGTGCAAGAGCCAGGAGGAACCTTGTGCACCGCCAGGTGTGACCCAAAAAGCAAGAAATAAATAAGATTTTAAAAAAGAAATAAATAAAAATGGTTGCAGGGCCGGGGAACAAACCCAGGACTTCCGGCATGCAAGGCCAGTGCCCTAGATGCAGGTCAGAGAGTTGGTCGGCACCGCCTCCCTTGCTGAGCAGTGGAATGGAGGGGCACCGGAGGACAGACGGGGCAGGAGTTGGGGACGTGAGCCAACGCCTTCCGTGGCACAGGCCAGGGGTCAATCGTGGAGACGGCATCCGGCCCAGACACTGATGCAGGTCCCTGCCCAAAGGTCCCCGCGCCCGCCTGTCACTCCCTCACCTCCCATACAGCTTCGCCGTCACCACCGTCTTCTTCTTCTGCTTCAGCTCGTCGTACTCATAGAGGCCGAGCAGGGCTCCCTCAGCGGCTGCCTGTGCGTCCCCACACGGGTCCACCTCCACGGAGGTCAGCTCCAGGTCCTGGACCTGCCTGCAGCCCGCTGCCGAGGAGAGGCCACCGGAAACCGTCAGACAGACATACAGCGCAGCCAGGACACTGCCACCTCCTCCTCAAAGCTGGACCCCCTCCGGCCCCCCCCCCCCCCGCCCTGTCTGACAGTCACCACTTACTTCCAGCCGCCACCCCCCAGCTCTCCCACATCTAAGGGGAGCTCGGCCCTCGCTGCCTCACACATCTGAGACACAGACTTCAGCTCCCCCCACTAAAGCAACGACAAGAGAAATGGCAACTCTGATGTTGGAGCCAGAGAACCGGCCAAAGTCCATCATTGAGGTTCTCCTGTACTCAGGCAGGCCAGCAAACACGCCCAGATGCAGCGCCACGCCAACCGGGAAAGTCAATCAAGTGAGCTGACGGGTCAAAGATCAACGGGGCTCCTAGCCTCCGCCCACGGCAGGCTGTCCAACGCCTCCATCGGCCCAGGCTCCGTAGCCAGCGGCACCCACCTCAATGCCTATCGGCCAACTGATGCCTCACAAATCTACCAGACAAATGGATTCATGAGGGAGCTCATGGGCGATGAACACACTATGTGTTCACTTTCTTCCCTTTGTCAACAGGAGGACTCCCAGCCGTGGAAAAGTTGGCAATGCTGAGCGGAAAGGACGATCCACCCAGCAGAGTGACTTCCTGTAAGCGAGACCCCTGACACTCTTATGGCGACCATCAACAAATGAGCAATAGTGAAACTACCCAGCACGGGTTGGGGAAATAAAACCACCAGGCGCTTCCTTCTCTAGCACCCGGCCAGGCCTGCGGGGGGAGTGAACCCAGTCTGGTTTAGGTGAGCAGTTTCTCAGTGGCTGTGGAAGAGATGGGGACAGAGATATTTAAAAAAAAAAAAAAAAAGTTCAGAGAGAAAGAACTGTAAGCAGGCCGACCCGGTTCCATCCCTGGCACCCCATATTGTCCCCCAGCCCTACCAGGAGCAATCCCTGAGACTGAATGATCACCAGCACACACACACACACACACACACACACACACACACACACACACACCATGGCACCATGGGGGAAAAGCTCAATTTAAGAGCAGATCCCAGGACCGAGAAGATAGTACAGTGAGTGGATGGGTCACATTCAATCCCTGCACCCCTGTAGGGCCCTGAGCCGCGGCAGGAGTGATCCCTGAGCACAGAGCAAGGAGGAAGCCCTGAGAACTACCAGGCAGGGGACCAAAATAAAAAAAAAAAATTGAGAGCAGATCCCAAAGAATCCTCACTAGCTTTATTTCAGTTTTGGGCCACACGTGGGAGTGCTCTGGGGCTATTCCTGGCTGTGTGCTTAGAAGTGTTCTGGGGGGGGGGGGGCACACAAGGGGTCCCATGCAGTGCCAGAAATGGAAACTGACCACCAGCACACAGAGACAGATCTAGGCCTCCAAGCTGGGCCTGGCCAACTTTAAACTTTGTTCAGTAGCACTATAGCACTGTCCTCCCATTGTCCATCGATTTGCTCAAGTGGGCACCAGTAACGTCTCACAACAAATAGTGAGACTTCTTGTTACTGTTCGTGGCATATCGAATACTTCACGGGGAGCTTGCCAGGCTTTGCCATGTGGGCGGGATACTCTTGGTAGCTTGCCAGGCTCTCCGAGAGGAGCAGAGGAATCGAACCTGGGTCAGCCGCATGCAAGGCAAATGCCCTACCCACTGTGCTATCGTTCCAGCCCAAACTTTCTTCAGTATTAAGGTCCAAATCAAACGATTACCTGCAACAGCAACTCTGATGTTCTCTTTGCCTTCATTCCAGTTTTCCAGGTCATCAACTCCTGCTGTCCTTTTGCCAAGGCCGACCACCACCACACTAGGAAAGTCCTGTTCACAAACAAACAAGAATAGTGTCACCACCCCACCCCTTCCCTAGCGTGTGCGCACACCCTGCGCGCACACACACACACAACACACACACCTTGCTCTTCCCCTCTGGTACTCTAACAACCCCCCCCCCCCCCCCCAAAACACCTGGCATCACCTCAGTACTGGGAAAAACTTACTGTGAAATGTGTTAGGAAGCCCTGTTCTCGGTTAAGTGTTTTAACTTGATATCATGGAAGGTACAACAGGAACAATCCTGCAATTCATTCTCCCAGGTAAGAAAGGGCACCCCTTTCAGGGCAACGCCACAGAGCCAGCCTGCAAGCTGAGGAATCTAGGGGAGTGGTACGCGGGGCACAGTCCTTTTGGATAGAAATTTGCCTCTTTACATGCAACTAAAACAGATGCAACAGCCACCACAGTTGGGAGACGGCAGGCAGGTGTTCCTGGAAGCATTACCCAACAACCTCATCTTCATCTCTTACCTCATGCAGTCCATAGAAGGTCCGGGTCTTGCCTGTCTTTAGTGGCGGTCCAGACCTGAAATAAGAAGAACACGGGTTGTTTCAAACATCACAGTTTGCGCCGCTCACTTAGAAAACAACACTCAGCCATCCTGAGCATCACAACAATACTCTCGCCATTCTGTGAATCTGCTGCACTTGTTTCCCCCCAAAAAAGTATGAATTCTCCCTGGCCTGATTTCTCAGACACAGCCCCTCTAATTCAAGCTTACAATCAAGCAGGGGCTGGAGAGAGAGGGCACAGCAGGCAGGGCACTGGCCTTGCGTGTGGTCCACCCAGGTTCGATTCCTGAGCTCAGAGCCAGGAGCCATCCCTGAGTAGAGCCGGGTGTGACCCCCAAACCCAAGGCAATAGAAGAACCTAACACACTTTCTGAGAAGTTGGACCACACACTTCTCTGAAGGCCGACGGAAAGGTGACACCAGGGGTGGCAGAAGAGAATGGATGTGGTCCTGCCGTCTTCCCAATGAGTGACACAAGACACCAAGACACCAGGAGGGGCCACACTGACGGCAACACGCTGAGAAGAGCAGATGGGATGCTGGGGGCAACTTCCAAGTGAGACAGATGGCGGCAGGCACTCCGGCGGGCAGCTGCCAGTTATCAGTTAGCAAAACCGGGTGGCACCCGGCGGAGTGGATCAATCAAGGAGCCAAGACACCCATCTCCCGGGGAAGGATGGGTCACTGAGAAGGGGGTGCAACGTCTGCTCCCCAAAGACCAGGCATCATTTTCCAACCTATCGGATGCTAGTAGTTTATATCCACAACCCAGAAAGCCAGGAGCTGCTGGGGCTGATGGTGCCACGTCAGTTTCGGCCACTGTGTCCTGCGGCTCCGGACCTGGGAATGATCTAGACCCTGGGTGACGTAGATGATGCATGAAGGGGAGACTCTCAGGGTCCACCCGCTCGGAAAGACTATAAAGTCTCTCTGACCCCCTCCCCAGGTGGGGTACACGTAAACATTAAGACCAAGAAGACTGGCCAGTTGGTGACTGGGAAGGCCAGGACCGCATCCTCGGAAGGTTGTGAACACAGTCAGGGACAAGCGGGAATTAAAGGAGAGGCCGGCGGGAAGGCAGGAGTGTGGCTGAGGAAACTGGTACTTTCCCGATCCTAGGGTGATGGAGCTGAAGTGGCCAGACTTCCCGAAATCACAGACCCACCCGAGCCAAAACACAAAGGACCCAAAGCGCATTCCAGAGACATACTTTCACTTCCACTGACAACTTCCTGGACTTCGTGCCTGTTTATCTACCCACCAAGAAAGCGGGGCCAAAATACTCCGCCACGGGGGCATTCTGTCCAACGGGGATGTACTTACACGCTCAGAGTTTGCCTCAGCTTTCCAGACACCAATTTATCAAAATTCTCTCCTGCACTTGTAAACTGTGGCACGTCATCGTCCTTCTCCTTACTGTAGATTCCTAGAACCAGGCCCTAGAAGTGGGAAAAGAGGAATATAAGTAGAGGGGGTCACATACATCTACTACCCCTCGGGGCCCCAAATTCCAGAACAATCAAATCACTCCACTCCAAACATGCCCACCCAAGGGTCAAACAGAATGAAGCGAGGACAGCAGCCAGTCTGGACAGGCAGCTGCCCTCGGACCCTGAAAATTCCTCCAAATTCCTGCCATGGCAACATTAATTGTGAGTTTGTCCTGGGTCTTCATTGTTTGGTTGGTTGTTTTGTTTGTTTTCTTTGGGGGGGGGGGGCTGGGGACACACCAGTCAGTGCTCAGGGCTGACTCCCAGCTCTGCACTCAGGGATCACTCCTGGCGGGGCTCAGGCAGCCATAGGGCATCCAAGCTGGGTCAGTCACAGGCACAGAGTGAGGCCACCCGGTCAAATACCTCAAATGGAGTCCCGGAGCATATTGGCTCTAGGTTGCCCCCGTGACTGAGAAACAGATACAGGTGGGGTTCTCCTTCCCCTCAAAGGCCAGGTATGAAACAGGAGAGAAAGGTGCACCCTCAGTCCTGGAGAAGGGCCTTGTCACCAGAAATGGGAAGAGTGAGTGTGTGTGTGTGTGTGTGTGTGTGTGTGTATGTGTCTGGACGGGGGGGGGGGGGGCTTGTCGGGGAGCTGGAGGAGCACTTCTAACTTCCTCCAGTCTCCTGTTACTTCCCTGCTGGGTGCAGAAGCACCCAACCCCAGTCACTAACCCAGAGACCTGTTCTTGTCCCATCCCTCCATCTTCCCAGGCTGCATCACTTCAGGGGTCTTGAAGGCCTCTCTGCACCTTCAGTTCACACCCTCTGAAGGTTCCCACGTGCATGGATAAATATCAAATACTGGTCTCGTCCCGACAACCTGCCCAGACTCTCAGCCACAGAGACTCCAAGGACAGTTTCCCTTCCCGGCTCCCATCCCCGCAGACGCCTTCCCAGGCAGGACTAGGACACAGGGTCTGGCGCCACAGTATAACGGGGGGGGTATTTGCCCTGGACACAGGTGACCTGTATTCAACCCCCACTCACCACCCCCCCCCCCCCCCCCCCCCCCCCCCCCCCCCCCCCCCCCCCCCCCCCGCCCAGCACCACCAGGAGTGATTCCTGAGTGCAGGGCCAAGAGTAACCCTGAACATCGCTGGGTGTGGCCCCCCAAAATAAAATAAAATAAGAGAAAAAAGAGACAGCAGCTCAGAGCGATCAGCAGAGCGTGAGACGTAAGCCTGGGCTCTGCAGCCCCAAACACCTATCTAAGGAAATAAACTAAGGGAATCATTCAAAGGCCGCTTCCTCCCCCTCCCAGGGCAACCGAAACGGAAACGCACACAGCCAGAAAAGATGCCTGCCTTCAGCACCCTCCGCCTTACTGGAAAGCCATCCCACAGGCCGGCCGGAAGTATCAGACAGGGGGCAGGGTAGGGCACCTGCGGCTGTCCTGGGCTCCGTGCCCGGCACCATGGACGGTCTCCTGAGCCCAGCCAGGAGTGATTCCTGAGCATAGAGCCGGGAGTCAGCCCTGAGCACTCCAGAGTGTGGTCCCCAAAACCAAAAGGGGGAAAAGAAAGCAGCACAGCCACACTGGTGGGGGGGACTTACTCCCCTCTGTGTCTTCACTGTCTCCCCCATCGAGGCAATTTCCTTGGCGACAGTCACTTCCAAGTTCCAACATTCCACTGACCGCCCCATTGCCCGGGATTCCACAGAATCACGCGGGGTGGGAGGCGGGGGGCGAGCGAGGGAACAGGGCGGGGTCGTCCCGAGTGGCCGGTCACCTGGGACCGCCAGAATCAGGTGACAATCTGGTCCCCTCTCCTGCTGGAGCAGGACCTGGAGGCCTGCGGCCAATCTTCACTGAGAACATTCCTCGCTAGGGTCAGTCGTTCCTTTCGGGTCCCCCACGCTGTGAGTCCCAAGCTAGTGGCCTTTCTTTCCCCTCTCCGGATCCTTCGCATTCCCAACGTGCCCTGCCCCGCTTTTAGGGGGGCTGGGGGGAGCGTCCAAGTTGGCCTGGACTAAGTAAGCCACTCTCTTCTGCAAGCCACTCTCCCTCGGGCGAGGCGGGGAGTCGCTCGGCAGAGCCCGTTTCCCCAGAGAGAGAGAAAAGAGATTTTCCTCCAGAAACCCTTCCAGGCACTTCGCTCCCGGAGGACCTGGGTCCGTCCTGGCCCCGAAGCGGGGACCCGCCCTTGCACGCGGCCGGAGGAGGAGGAGGTCCCGGCGCGGGGCTCGTGCGGGAGTGCTCCCCCGGGGGCGCATTCTCCCCCCAGCTCGAGATTCCCCCTGGCTAAGGTGTCTGCACCACCTTGGGTACCGCGCTCCGCTGGCTCTCGAGCACGACACAGCATGATGAAATAAGGCACAGCCCGGGGTGGGGGCGGGGGGTGCAGGAAACGGTCACTCCAGGGCGCCCTTTCTCTCCTCTCCGGCCCTGATGGCCCTGACCCTGGCACCCTCTTCGATGCAAAAGGACGACGAGCGCACACCCTCGGCACGGACCCGCGGAGAAATCCCTGTGCCAAGCGGAACCGGGGGCAAAGGGAGAACTTTGCCGCCGATCCTTTGCAACTTGGCGCAGAAGCGCGGGACCCACCTCGCGGCCGTGGCCACCCTCCGACCCGCGGCACCCGGCGCTCCCTCACCTTGGTCATGTCTGCAGCGGCGAAACCCCGAGCCCAGAGACGCTGCACGCCCAGACGCTGGACCGCAACTCGCCCCGCAGCCGGAAGAGGCAGCAAGAACATCTTTCCAGCGCGGCCCCCAGCACCGCCCTCCGGCGAGCACGTGGCGCCGGGGGGCGGGGCCTCCGGGAGCGAGCGCCCGAGGCCAGGGGCGTGGCCAAGAGCGGCCCCGCCCGCCCCTGGAGGCGGGGCGCGGGGCGGGGTGAGGCGCGCGCGTACGTGCTCGGGCACGGGACGAGCGTGCGTGGGTCCCGGGGGCGGAGCCTGCGCCCGGCGGGTGGGAGCGACCGGGTGAACGGTCCCGGCCGCGAGCTCGCACGCGTGCGCGTGCGCGCGCAGGGCTGTCTGAGGCGAAAGTGGGAGGAGTCGAGGTTAGAGGGGCGGGGTATAGGCGGGGCTCCCGGCGCTCTGGCCAATAGGAACGTAGCACTGAGTTTGGGGGGCTGGCGGGGAGGGGTCAAGGTGGCTGAACCGGCTTCCTAGCCTTGAGCTAGAAGGTCAAAGTGGGCGGTAAAGCCGCGCCGCCGAGTTCTTTTTAATTGTCCTTATTTTTGAACTTTTTGGCAAACTTGTCTTAAGGTAAAACCCAGTACGGCAGTTAGCTCAAATATTGGTTTGGGGAAAGACACTTAATTTTTTAATTTTAATTTTTTTTTTTTGCTTTTTGAGTCACACCCGGCAGTGCTCAGGGGTTATTCCTGGCTCATACACTCAGGAGTCACCCCTGGCGGTGCTCAGGGGACCATATGGGATGCTGGGTATCGAACTCGGGTCGGCCGCGTGCAAGGCAAAGGCCCTACCCGCTGTGCTATTGCTCCAGCTCCAAGACACTTAATTTTTTTAAAAAGGAAGGGTATTCTTTTTTTTATCCCGCTATAAAAATTTACATAGTTGAAAGCACCTTGGAGAGGAAAACCATTTCTAATGCTAACCCTGGTATCTGAGGAGTAGAGGTTGGCAGGGCCGCTGACTGGTTGGAAGGAAAGAATGTCTGCTACTTCTAGGTGGAGCGAGGATTTGGCCACCCTTCCTTGAAGGCTGGGCGACGAGGCGTATGGTAGATCCTCTCGTTCAGCATCGGAGAGGGCAAAGTTGCATCGCAAACTCACAAAACTTCGAAAATCTTTCTTAGCACTTATAAAGTGCTCCTCCTCCTTCCAGTGAGCTGAGGCTGCAGTTACCACCAAGAAATGGAATGGGAAGTGAGTCAGACAGGGGGACAGACACAGGATGACCTCACTCATATGTGGGATGTAAAGAAACACAGCAGGGGAATAACCAAAGCCCAAAGGCAATAGAAAGAAAGAACAAGAGAGCTGGTCCTTACTGGGAAGGTTGCCACTGGTGGGGGGGGGAGGGTAGGAAGTGTCAGGAAGGGACCACTGGGACACTGATAGAAGTGATCTCTCAGTGAGTACTGGGTGCTGAACGGAGGGAAAGTGATTTGCATGATGGCCTATTAGTAACAGTACTGTGAGTCACAGTGCCTAAAAGGGGGGGGGGCGGGGAGAGAAAAGAAAGGTGGGCTGGAGGGTGGGGGGATAAAAGTGCCTGCAATATGGGCAGGCTGGGAAACGGGAGGGAAATTGTAGACACTGGTGGAGAGAAGTGGACACTGGTGAAGGGATTGGTGTTGAAACAGAGTATACTTGAAACTCAATCATGAGTAACTGTAACTTTGTAATTCTTGGTGATTCAATTTAAAAGAGTGGGGGCAGGTTGGGATTGGGAGGGAAACTCCGGATATTGGTGGAGGGAAGGTCACAGTGGTGGTGTTGGAACACGAAATGCTTGAAACAAGTGTGTAATGAACAGCTTTGTAAATCACAGTATTTTTAATGAAAATCATTTTTTTTGAGAAAGGAATGTGAACCCTGTTCTCCCCACCTTGTGAGTGTGTGTGTGTGGGAGAGGGGATAGGAGGAGGTTCTGTGAACTTGAGAGGTGACCCCTTAACTGTCCTGTGTGTCACTTTCCTCTTCTAGGAAAGACTGTCACTTTCCTTTTATTTACTACTGTAGTCAGGGATAACTTGACTCCTGGTATTTCTTGTTTACTTTGATTTTCAGTTTAAGGACCTCACCATTTTCATTTTCATTTGCCTAACGGAAGAAGGGAGAAATAAATTTCACATCTCCCACATTACTTTTGTGCTTACTAAACAATTTGAAATGTAAGATATGGTCATCCACCACGCCCTACGTTTACTAAGTGTTTACTAAGTTTTACTGTTCCAAATCTTGTGATACAATAGAACATATTGGCCTCAAGGACTTTATCATCTTACTAGATAAGCCCGGGATTCTGGGATCCCAAGCTACAAGATGGACAGCGACAAGAACATGATAATGTAGTTTTATTCCAGTATACTGGGGTCAATTATCTTACCCAAAGAGTGGTCTCTTGATAGCGACCCCGACTTCAGACAGCAAGCAGTTCGATTACTTAAGCAGTGCATGCCTTATTGTTTCAGAAAAGAATCTTACTTAGTTACCAAACAAAGGTGTTTTGGCAAGTGTCTAGGGTAGCAGTGGTTAGACAGCAATTAAACAATAATTTCCAGTACCAGTACCAATTTCATGATTATATAGATTTGTTGGGCTGAGCGATAGCACAGTGGGTAAGGCATTTGCCTTGCACGCGGCCGACATGGCCGACCCGGGTTCAATTCTTCCGCCCCTCTTGGAGAGTCCGGCAAGTTTCCGAAAGTATCTCACCTGCAAGGCGAAGCCTGGCAAGCTACCGTGTTGTATTCAATATGCCAAAAACAGTAACAAGTCTCACAATTTGTTGTGAGATGTTACTGGTGCCCGTTCAAGCAAACCGATGAACAACGGGAGGACAGTGCTACAGTGCTGTTCTTTTAGGGTTAACAAAAAGCAACTTCTGGGGCATTGTGAGAATTGATTAATCGAGGCCACTTGCTGAGCACAGGAACTTTCCCAGGTGGGTTCAGGTTGGCTAGTTATGCATTGTTTTATTGCTGGGGAACTGAATCTGTTTCATTTCCAGAAACTGAACCTGAGGCCTACCTGATTTTTCTCATTTCTGCCGCCTGTCAATGGTGTCAGTTTCGCCCTTACAGTAGCTATATCTAGCACGAGATATATCATGACTCTATGATAAATGGTGTTTCATACAGTTATATGCACACATTTTCCAGTTCCTCCAATCCTCTTCTTAGTTAGACCAAAACTTTAATTTTATGCCATGACCGCCCGATAGCCTCTGCCGACATTCCACATCTAGATTATGTGTTTTCCTCCCAAAGCAGCCTGGGTCAAAGTGCTAAGCACCTGTAATTCTTCTTGTTGCCTTCCCCCCGGGCACCTTGGAAACTACAGCTTCCACCTCTGCATCCCCAGGACCTAGAAGGAATCTAGGCTAGCTGACACAGACACACGGTGGTCATAAAATGCTGCAATGAATCCATGATTGAGTTTTAATGCACGAAGCATTGATAATTACAGAGCACACCATTCCCTGAAGGCCACCAGGCCTACTTCTGGCCTTCAGGTAATAAAGGAAAACCAAAATGAGTGAAATTAGCCAGTAGAATGAGGCAAGACATGGACTGAGAAGAACAGTAGGTGAAGGAGGAATGTGTGGGAGGATGCTGGGTTGGCTTGGGGTGTAGGCATCAGTCCTGCCTGAAATCAAAGGTGGCCACAGGAGTGACGCCAGTTTAAAGAGGAACTTGAAAGGCCAGAAGAGCTTATAATTCCTGTGGGAGTTCATCATGGACTCAGTGATATTCTCTATAGAAGTTGGGGGAAGTAAAAGTCGGAAGTCTGCCGGATAGAGCGTGGAGTCAAGGGCGAAGAAAGACTAGGAGAAAAGTGAAACTGCCCCACTTGCCTGCAGGGCGGGTGGGGTGGTTTCTTTCTACCTTTCTTGTACTTCAGCTGATCTGATCATTAAAATGACATAAGACAGTATTTACAGGAGATTAACAGAACAATTTCAGTTCAAACATATGGGAACTCCCACGCAGGCACGAGAGGTGCCAAAGCAGTCAGACCGAAACAAGTTCATAATGTGTCATTGTGAGCTGGGCCTTTCAACGGGAGGAGTATATGCCACAGGGCAGTAAGAAAAGCGAATGTTTGCTCTGCTCTACAGAAAGTTCATACAAATTGATTCTGATTCCAGGCAAGGCTCAATTCTTCTCTTTCCCCTCGTGGTTTTTGGGCGCACACCCAGTTGTGCTCAGGGCTTGCTCCTGACTACACTCAGGGATCGTTCCTGGCATGACTGGGGACAGAAGGGGCCTTGGGGATTGAACCTAGGTCAGTCCTGTGCAAGGTAAATGCCTTAATCATTGTACTATTTCTCCAGCCCTCTGCAAAGCTAAATTCTTTCTGGGAGTTAAGGGAGAGCAAAATTTGTTCTTGAGCCTGTTGGATCTCAGTTGACTTTAGCTCAAGATAATTCACATGCCCAAATGGTCACATCCTGGGAGCTTGTTCTGAACTCCCTCACCAATGAGGCAACTCCACCGAGTTGTGAACCAGTCTACGGGATCCCTTCACCGCTCTGTAGACTAATGTTCAGTGCAACCCATGACTTGCTTATAGATACGCAATTATGTCTTGAGAAGCTCACTGCATAGTTACCCCCTTCCTTTTTTAAAAATCTCCATTTGTACATTTATTCTAGTATCCTTAATCTCTGTGGGTATGGGTTCTCAAAATTCTCTGCCAAACTTAATACAAACACTGTTTTCTTTGTGAGTTAGGTTCAAGCTTCATCATCTGTTCACTTTTTACATCTTCATGAGACTCATGCTTTTAAGCTTCTGGGAAAGTATCTTTTAATAAAGGGCAAGTGGATAAAACTTGTGGATTCACTCCATTTGGGAAGCAAAAGGAGACTGCCAGCTTCAGCTTCTTAGTGTCAGAAATGATCCACTGCCCTGTTCAGGGGCCTGACCCTCCCTTCTTGCATATGAAAGGAGAAGTTGGGAAGGTGATGGGCAGTTGGGGAATAGATGCTGACTCTGACATAACTCTGGGATGTTGAAGAAGGCTGATAGAAAACCATCCAGGGGGAGCTTGAGCAGTTGATGAAGAATTTCCCAGGATGATTTGACAGTCAGGAGTTTGGTGGTTACTCTCAAAGAGACATTACAGGGCATGAGGAGCAGAGAGAATGGGCAGGTGGGAGAACCAGCGATGCCGAGGGGAGAGGGGCCAGAGAAGAAGAGACCTAACCAGTAAACTGTGTGGAGTAACAATCAGTTCTTTGTAGTGCAACCTTGGAAAGCTACATCAAGAGTGGTTGTAGAGATAGGACAGGCCTTGCCTTGTACCCCATAACCCCAGGTGCCATCCCTGGCTTTGCTTGTGGTCTCCTGAGCTCAGAGACATGGCTAATTCCTGGTTTCCTGAGCTCCACCGGCAGTGATCCCTGAGTAAGCCAGGAGTAAGCCCTGAGCACCCAGAGGGTCGCACTGCTTTTTAGCTGAGAAGTTCAAAACGTCGATATTGGGCTGGAGATACAGTTCAGGGCTTAAGAAGCTTGTCTTGCATGCAGCCAACACTGGTTTGATCCTTGGTATCCCTGATGGTTCCCCAAGCACTGTCAAGAGTGTGATCTCAGAGTGCAGAACCAGGAGTAAGCTCTGAGCACTGCTGAAGATGGCCCTTTCTCCCACCCCCACCTCCCAATCCCGAAAACAACATCTAAGAGTTAGGATAGAACTTTTTTTTAGTAATATAAATAAGTATACTCCTATTACATTCAAATTCAAGGAGTAGCTTTCGTAGCATAATAAAACATGTTCATAATTTAATGTTTGCTTTTCTATACGGATAGGTTATAAAATTAATTTTGATAACTTTTATCA
Organism: Sorex fumeus; assembly: GCF_029834395.1. NCBI lineage: Eukaryota > Metazoa > Chordata > Mammalia > Eulipotyphla > Soricidae > Sorex > Sorex fumeus. Next base: position 1,695,224 of record NW_026606134.1, on the reverse strand, counting down.
TGGGAAGGTCCCCTATCTACATTATTAAGGGAAGGAAAATACCTCCTCCAGCCTTCTAGATTCTTTTCACTAGTTTAATAATCAAATTGACATAAGAAAGATTAAAAGATAAAAAACCCTATTTACATTTGGTATGTGCAGGATTTTATGACTTAAACATGAGTCATTTGTGTAAAAGCAAATATTTTTTGCATTTACAGATATTGAAAATTAGTCTGCAAATAATAAGCATCACGAGTAAACTATATTATGAGCACATAAATCAGCCTGGGGTATATGGATTGGCACTTGAGTGAAGACTTGAGAGATATGAAATTCAGATTCTATGAGGAATAAAATTCCATAGGCTTACAATATACATACTTATCTTTATAGTATGTACGAAAAGCAAGATTACATGTCATTTTAATCTTGACAGGTAAAGACAGGGGCCAAAGGTTTAAAAAGGGCTGAAAGGCAATTTTGAAAATGATAGGAGGCACAGCTGTGTGTCCGGCTCTACAGGACTTGGATCATAAAAGTTCATTTCTGGTAAGAGCTCCCATTATGGGAAAGGCCCAAATCTTAAGTATGTTAGGTAAGGAAGGGAGAGATAAAAGTTTTTTCTTGAGGGCGAGAGAAATAGTAGAATGGGTTAGTGCATATCTGCGCATGCCCACCTAGGTTCATTTCCCCAGCACCCCAGATGGTCCCTGAGCCCTGCCAGGAGGGATCCCTGAGCACAGAGCCTGGAGTAAATCCTGAACACTGCCAGCTGTGGCCCCATGCCAGCACCTACTCTCTCTTGAGCCTGTGAGTGAGTCTTTGATTATAGATAGTTCAAAATAATTCACATGTTACGGCCAGAGCAATAGTATACCAGTAGTGTGCTTGCCTTGTGTGTGGTCAACCTTAGCTTGGTCCCTGAAATCCTAGATGGTCCCTTGAGCCCGACTGGAGTGATCCCTGAGCACAGAGTCAGAAGAAAGCACTTTTGGGTATGGTCCTTAAGCAAACAAATAAAAAATATTCGCATGCCAAAGTGGAATGGCTTCGGGAGGCCTGTTCTGAACCCCTTCTGTCCTGCTTTTGAAACTTCCTAAGAAGTTTGACTTTCCAGGTGGGTTCTTCTCATGGAAGCAGGCTCTCAGTCCTGAGAACCATTAGCTCAGGGGGGAGAGGGGGCAGGTGTCAAACAATATGATGCACGACAAAGTTATATCGTGGATTAGATACTATCTGGTGGGGTAAAAGGAGAGCAGGGGAAAGGGATGGTAGAAATCCGGGGTCCAAGGTGATTCCACTAATAAAGCGGCATCAGAGAACTGCTGGGAGAATGAGCTGGATTAATAATAGCGGAAAGAAATGTCCAGGTCCCTCTGGAAAATACCTAGGACAAAGTCTCTGTGGCTTATGTAAACAGTGGCCGGGAAGCCAGTGTGACTGGAATGATGGCAGAGAGCATAGAGGATGGGGACAGAGACCTAGGGGCCACATTAAGGGCTCTGGCTTCCAGTGTGCGGTGGGAACCCCTGGAAAGTTTAGCACGATGGAACCCTCATTTGAACCTGAAAGGTGTCACTTTAGCCTCTGGCTTGAGAACAGTCTACAGGGAGCAAGAGTGGCAGCAGAGAGACCAGGTAGGCTATTGCAATGGTGGAGCTAAGAATTTACTGTAGCATGGACAGAGGTGTTAGAAATTTCCAGATCCAGGTTTTACTTTGAATGTAGGGCCGTCAGAGGCTCTTCATGGACTTGGAAACTTGGAGGCAGAGCCAGTGCTGACTCCAGTTTTTGGATGGAGCATCTCTAAGGAAAGGGTCATCCATGCGGGTAGATAGGAGGGTGCCATCCATAGGGAGGTGCGGGTGGAGCAGGTTTCCAGGAGAGCCTGAGCATGAGACTCCCAGAGACCTCCACCTGGACACCTGGAGGTAGCGGTTTGCATTAGGAGCCTGGAGTTCAGAGGAAAGTTCTGGTCTGGAGATGGTCTGAGCTCCAGAGGTATGAAGGTAGCATGCAATGCTGTGGGGAGTCTCCAGAAGCAAACCGTGTAGGCTCACCGGGGGAAGAACGGGAAAGGAAAGGCCAAGCATTGAACTCTGGGATTCTTCCAACTTCAAGCTGTGGAAATAAGAAGACAACACCAGGGGCCCAGAGAGAGAGAACACGGTCAAGGCACCGGCCTGGAACAACCCATCCATGGAATCCCTGGAACTGCACAGGGCCCCTGAGCCAGGTGTGAGCCCAGGACACTGCAGAGCGTGACCCAAACTGCCCACTCCCCCAGAGAAGATGCAACTCAAAAATTAAACATTCAAGTGGGTTAAGGGACAGGAGGAAAACGAAGTAATTCATTGAAAAAGAAAAGATTCCTGAGATTTCTATGAAACGCAAGGGTGATTCTTTCTTCTCCCCATTTCTCTCTCTGCAATGGGGCCTTAATGGCAGAATCAGATGCAGCAACATTGAGAACCATAAACCATACGGAGGCAGGGTCCACCAACACAGGAAGGCAGGGAATGTTCTAGAAGGCTGATATCCTGTTACTGAGAAAGCAATCAGCAGCTACGTTGTTTTAGCCACTGTTATTTTGACCTTTGCAGTAGCAGCTGACTAGAATTCTGGCTAATACGCATAGATATCCAGACAAAACTTTGCTCAAAATATTTTTTTTAACCTCTCCCACGCCTCAATCTTGGTTTGAGACTGAGGAAGTCTTCCAAACTTCTTATTGGCTCCTCATCTCCCTCGGGTTTTACTTTTTCCTCTTGCAAACTAGAGAAAAATATTTTGTGGCAACTACTGCAAGTTCTAACTTTGAGATAAAATACAAATCCTAGGACATGGCCTCATTACATTTCCTCTGATGGTCTCTATCGTAGAAAGTGCACAAGGGCTGAGGTCCAGGCGGGGCATGATTTGTCCCTGTTCCTCACACAAACTTGCACACATTTTATTAAACAAAGAGGACTCAACAACAAAGGGCAGCTTATGAGGAGGATTTGCTTTTTTATTTGAGAGTATTATGCACTTCAGTAGAGGCAGTCAACTTAGATTTCTCAGTGTAAGAATTGAGATGAAGGGAATGAGTTCATTCTATTTCTATTTTTTCCTTTCAGTACTTGGACTCAGACTGGCAGTGCACAGGGTTTCCTCCTGGCTCCCTCCTAAGGGATCACTCCTAGTGGGGCTAACGGGACCAAACACGTGTTGAGATGGAATCCAGGTTGCACACATGCAAGGCCAGAGACTGACCCACAATATTATATCTCATCATATTTATGCTAAAGTGTTAGAGTCTCCTACTAGGTCTGGCTACGTAATGATTTCAGGGACAGTTCAGGATGAAAACATGAGACTTGTTCAAAATTATTTAGAATTGAGCTGGAGAGATAATAGAGCAGGTAACGTGCTTGCTTTGTAAATGGCCAACTCAGATCTGATTCCTGGGATCACATAAGGGTCTAGGAGTGATCCATGAACACAGAGCCAGGAGGAAGCTCTGAATACTGCTGGAGGTGGCCCCCAAAATAAAATAAAAAGCCCTCCAAAGCCCCCCCCCAATAATTCAGAATTGCAAAATGATTTCCACAGTTTTAAATTATGCAAGGTTTTTTTTAAGGTACGGTGATGTGTGTGGTCAGGCAGAAGACAACGCTGGCCTGTGCCTATATTAAAGAGTGACATGGGACTGGAGTGATAGCACAGTGGATAGGGCATTTGCCTTGCACGCAGCTGACCAGGGTTCAACTCCCAGCATCCCATATGGTCCCCTGAGCACGGCCAGGAGTAATTCCTGAGTGAAGAGCCAGGAGTAAACCCTGTGAATTTCCGGGTGTGACCCAAAGAGCAAAAAAAAAGAAAAAAAGAATGACGTGGTAAGAGCTTTCTGCCTGCACAGCCCCCTTAGGTAGCTTTGGGACTGGTCACTGTGCTCAGCTTCATAACAACATATGACAAAAGTCACAGGAAGAAGGAGTATGATGACAGACCGAGTGCTCAAGCATTTCACTGCCCTCGAGATGAAGGAGTACAGCCACAGAGAATTTTTCATTTTATTTGTCAAGAAGGGGGCTCTTCACCCACCTCTTCCTGATGGTGCCTAACCTCGGTTTGTAATTTTGCTGTTTAAATTAGGAACGCACTCAATTGCAAACAGTGACAAACAACACCATCAATACGTGATTTGTTTTTCGTGTACCGCAGCCACTCCAGAAATAGGGTTTCCCAGGTGTTCCTTCAGCTGCTCAGGCATGCCTCTGTGGTTCTCCTTCTTTGATGTGTGTGTGTAGGTCCAGGCCTCAGACCCCCACACACGCAGTAGGAAGGGGAAGAGCTCCCCTCAGGTGTGTCTCCCTCTGTCTGATGAGCAAACACTTGATCCCTGGTGGACTCTCACTGATTTCTCAATGGCCAGACTGTGTCACACGCCTACTCACTACTCACTAGCAGCAAAGAATGTGACAGTTGCTATCTTACCTAGTTTTGATGAGAGAAGCAGGCAGGAGGGACGGGGCAGAGAAATGGATGTGGTATTCATCAATATTCCCAACAGAAATCTGCTACCCTGGAGGATGTGAGCTTTTTTTTCTATCGGTCTATCTACCCATCCATCTATCCATCCATCCTACCATCCATCCGTCCACTCACTTGTTCATCTCATGCTAATAATCAACTCATTGTTGGCCCCAAATCCCAGGAAAGACTGAAGAGAAAAGAAGGATTTTATTGGTTGGGAAGCTAGTGTGGCTCCTGATGGAGTGTCTCTTGAAAACTGTCATGGGAAAATCCTCTTTCAAAAGTGTAAAGACAGAAGTCACAGCTCCTTCCTTGCCGTGAAGTCGCTGCTTCTACAGTATGCTCTGGACACTCCATTCAGCAATGGCGGCTTCTGTTCCAGCTGTCAACAGGGCTGATACCTGAACCAAACCTGACTCCCAAAACTGTCACAGAGAGACTGAGTATCACTTAAGCAATGAGCTGTCTCCAACCACACAGTAATCGCTACCCATCTCTCAGGTGGTGGCTTAAATTTTATTTGCCAAAGCAACTCCTTTTGTTGGCTTGTTTATTTGGGGGGCTACACCTGGCAGTGCTCAGGGGCTATTGCTGGTTCTTTGCTCAGGAGTGACCCCAGGGAGTGTTTGGGGGACAATACTCGGTGTTGGGATTTAACCAGGATCAGCTACATGCGAGGCAAATGTCTTGCCTCCTGTAAGATCTCTCCCGCCTCCAAAGAAATATTCAGTGTCCAGATCAGATGTTCCTTGTCTATGCTCCTTATCATTGTCCCGTGCATAGCATTTCTCTTCTGTCCTTTACAGTCTCTAGCTACTAGGCCTTACAGTTAGATGGATGTAAGACAGAAGAACAGGCAGAAGGTGTATGTGTTTTTAGTAATTTGGTGCTGCCGGGGGTTAAAGGTGGGACCGTGATAAGGGACCACACCTGTTGGTACTCAGGGCATATCCCTGACTCTGTGCTCAGGGATCACTTCTGGTGGTGCTCAGGGGACCATATGCAGTTTCAGGATTGGAACCAGTCACACGCAGGGCAAGTGTCTTAATGTCGTGTCTCTTTGGCCTCATTTTAAAGTAACTTTTACACATACAATGAAGCCTTTGCAGGAAAAGGAAGACACAGAGAAGCATTGGGATTGAGCGCTTATGTTTGCAAGGCCCGACAAAGAGGGGTGAACTAGGAAAATGGGATGAGACAAAGGGGCTTCTGCTTAGGGAGGTTCATTGTGGAAGAATGAGGAGGAAGGGAGTACTCGAGGTTTTGTGTTTGTGCGTTTTTTCTTACTGAGGCATGATGCTTTACAAAGCTGCTGCTGACAGAGTTTTGGGCATTCAAGGTTTCAACTCCAAAGCCACCGCCGGAGTTAGCGTCCCTCCCCCAGTGACCCAAGGTTCCCTCCTTCTCCCCATCCCTCCCCCGTAGCAAACTCAGTTTTTAAAAGTTAACTTATTACAGTCTGAGTCATCTGTTCACAGCAGTCTCAGCTCTCAGGGGTTTTATGTCCGTAGTTACTTCGCCCCTGAGCCTCCAAGTGTCCTAGATTCCTGACCCATCCCCTACCGTTCCCCAGTCATTCCCTGCAGGCCTCAGTCTACTCCTCAGCCCGCCCCACCTCACATTCTCCTTTCATGAGATTTTTTTTTTTTACAGCTCTTCCTTGGCCTCTGGTGGAAAGAATCTCTCCTTTCATATGACATTTATTGCCTGCTTTCAGGGGAGCCCAAAGTGGCTTTCCTGGTGCGTGCTGCTTTTTAAGCACCTTTACTTCAAAGGAGCACTCTTTGGGGTGGCGTTCCCTGAACCACAAGAACCTCTTGTGCTCTGCGGTCACAGGGGTGTGTTCCTGTTCACCCGCTGAGGCCTGAGGGCTTTCCAGTGCCCTGTGGCCCCACAGACAGGGACCCCTTCCCCTCCCAAGCCCGACCTGGATGTTGGCACACAGTAAGTACTTGTTGAGTGAATAAATGAGTTAATGGAGGAAAGACCTCTATTACTTAGCGTGTTACCCCAGGGAAGGACTCAGACCCCAACAATTCAGGTCCTTGCATCATCCTGTGAACTGGAATGTTGGTACAGTGGCCCCTTATTTATGCTATTTTTACTCATGTGTCCCCTTTGCATATGCTGGGAGACCCCAGAGGGCAATCAATGTACCTCCTCAGTTGAGAAACACTGATCTAGAGAGCCATTTTTCTTTCCTTTTCTTTCTTTCTTTTTTTTTTTTGAGTCACACCTGGCAATGCTCAGGGGTTACTCCTGACTCTGCACTCAGAAATTACTCCTAGTGGTGCTCCAGGGACCATATGGGATGCCGGGAATCAAACATAGGTTGGCCACATGCAAGGCAATTACCCTATCCACTGTCCTATCGTTCCGGCCCTAGAGAGTCATTTTTCAACCTTCACTTTCTCTAATTTCCCATTTCATCCATCACTGCGCCTTCTTGATTCTCTCTTGAAGAGAAAAGTTAGTGTCCCCTTCTTGGCTTTGTTTCAACTGCCTCATAGGACAGACCCCCACCAGCTCTTCCCAATGTACCACTGAGGTCTCCAACCACTGGCCCCTGCTTACCTGTCCAGCTCCATCTACCTGCAATGCAGCCACTCAACTTTCCTTCCATCCCTGGACTGATCAGCCACACACTCCTGCCCTTCGCCACCTCCTCTCTCATCACCCCCTCAGTCCTGCTCACTGGCTACTTCTTCAGCATCCACGTGTGTGTCAGGAGGAAAGAGGATGGGTCCCAAAGTGAGGGGAGAGAACTTTCCTGATGTGTGAATCAGGCAACACAGCCTTCTCCATGCCCCGGAAGCATCGTGTTCTTCCCCTAGCACAAGCCTCACTCCCTCATCACACATCATTGGCAAAATCATGCTGAGAAGAGTCTTTCTCCCTCATTGCATGAGGTGGGGGTGAAGGCAGATTGTGTCCCTTGATTATCCTGTCTCTCAGAGCCGACCTCATTACCAGCCACATTACAAAGCCTCAAAAAGATTTATTGAATGCTTGGATGAAGAAACTGGAAGTTTCTGGGAGCTCATGTAACTCAAGACACTCTTACCTGTCTATCCTCTAACAGCTAGAATTCTCCCAACACCAAGTGGGCGTTCAATAAATAGGTGCTGACTAAATGAATCAACACAGCGAAATCCCATTCTAGATTCTAAGGAGTCATAAAACAATCAGCTTGTGATAGGGTATTTTTGAGAATCGCCCTCTTTACTCCTGACAGAGCAATCCTGAGATCAAATTACTCAGTGAGGAAAAAAAAAAAAGAGTGGATCATGGTATCTCAATAGATATTTGCATGTTACTCATACCAAGTGCAAAGTTCTATGTGCGGTGTTAATGTCACCACAGTTTATGATGCACTTTTTTGCCTTGAGTTTTCCCTCCTGAAACCTTCTGCAAGATATGACACAAGAGTTGCAAGTACGGCAGGTTCCTGGCTCTGAGAACATGGGCAGCTACGTTACATCTCTGAACTTTACTCATTTGCTATAATTGACACCAAATCCCAGTAAGCAGAGGCTGAGATGCCACTATAAGGACTTATCCTTTCTTTTTTTTTTTCTTTTGGGGTCACACCCGGCGATGCACGGGGGTTACTCCTGGCTCTGCGCTCAGAAATTACCCCTGGCGGTGCTCAGGGGACCATACGGGAGTCTGGGAATTGAACCCCGGTTGGCCGCATGCAAGGCAAATGCCCTACCCGCTGTGCCATTGCTCCAGCCCAAAGGACTTGTCCTTTCACTGAGTGAAATTGTTACAGGAAGATAGATGGGGGAGGCACAATAGATAATGTAAATTAAGGGTCCTTGGCATGAGACTAGGGGGCCGAGGTAGGGTGGGGGCACAGGAAAGATACAAGGTTGGAAGGTTGGAAGCGGGTCATGGCTGGGAATCCATGGCTGGGTCATAGTTGAGGAACGCTGCTCTAGATCTTAGTCCTACGCAACTGGATAGATGTCCTGATTTTAACTGAGATGGAGAGCACAGGAGGAGAGACAGGCCTGGAGAGGGTTAAGGGAAGAGTTGGCAGGGAAGACGACAGATCCATGCTATGCGTGCTGAGTTCAAGGGCTTTGAGAAGTCCAAGGGGAAGAAATCTGCACAGACAGCGGGACGGGTGAGTCACCCTGCCGAGTGATACTGATGTTGCCAGCACCAGCACATAGCCAGGGTGAAGGCTGGGCCGAGGGTAAGGTTTTCTAAGCACGCTTGTGCTGATTGATACGCGGGTCATGTGTATAATCCTGAGGACGTCCAGCGCTTATGCAGCAGGTAGAGGAGGAGAAACTGAGGAGCTGCCCAAGATTTAGATAATAAAGACTCATAGAGAGCAGAGTGGTCAGCAGATTCAAGTGCTACTGAAAGGTCAGTCAGCAAAAGTCAGGCTGACAAGAGTCCAGTGGGTGATGCAAAGTGGAGGTTAGCCCTGACTTGGTGATGGGAAGGGGCCAGTTACCTCCAACCACTTTCTCTGGGATCCTGACTTACCTCTGGCTGTTTACTTGAGAAATCTTGGAGAATCCTGCCCCCGGGCCTTTGCATTTTCTCTATGGTCCTCCCAGATCAGGCGCCATAATTTCTCACAAGTGCACTCCTGGGCTTCCTCCTACTTAAACATTACCTCTCAGTAAGGTCCTAGCTTACATGTTATTTAAGTCACATTTGCTTGCATTCAAGCACCATCTCTCATTTCTACTTTATATTTCTTCATAGCACTTAGGATCGTTGAACATAGACTGATTTTACTTATTTATTCTACCATTGCCTGTCAATATAGCCACTGTAAGGATGAAACTTTCCTATTCTCTGTAGTGATTTGATAGCATTTTTTAGAATCTTAATTCTGAATCCTTTGCCTACCCCAAGCACATTGGAATAGTCACCATGTTATTTCCTATAAGTTTTATTTTATTCCGTTTACTTAAAAGACTTTTTATATTTGATGTGAGGTTGGAGTCAGAATTTATTTTGTTTTGTTTTGTTTGAGGGCCACACCCAGCAGTGTTCAGAGATTGCTTCTGGTTTCTGCCCCGGGGTTATTCCTGGCAGGCTTGGGGGACCCTATGGGGTGTTGACCTGCGCTATACCCAGATCACTTGAATGCTAAGCAGGTGCTCTACCCTCTGTACTATTGCTCCAGCCCCACACAAAATTCTTTTTTTTTTAGCTTTTTGGGTCACACCCGGAAATGCATAGGGGTTCCTCCAGGCTCTTCACTAAGGACACACACCTGGCAGTGCTCGGGGACCATATGGGATGCCAGGGACCAAACCTGGGTCGGCCGCATGAAAGGCGTATGCATCACCAGTTATACTATCTCTTTGACCCCAAAATTCAATTTTTCCTGAATATATCCCAGAGAGGCAAAAATGTATAGTCGAAGTGACATCTGCACTTGTTTGTTCATTGCAGCACTCTTTACAATAGCCAGAAACTGGAAGAAACCTGAGTGCCCAAGAACAGATGACTGGTTAAAGAAACTTTGGTACATCTACACAATGGAGTACTATGTAGCTCTTAGAAAAGATGAAGTCATGAAATTTACATACAAGTGGTACAATATGGAAAGTATCATGCTAAGCGAAATGAGTCAGAAAGAGAGGGATAGACATAGAAAGATTGCATTCATCTGGGGGATATAAAGTAACAAAGTAAGAGGTTAATACCCAAGAATAGCTGAGATCAGCACCAGGAGGATTACTCCATAACTTAGAGGCCAGCCGGGTATCCTAGAGGAAAGGGCAGTTCAGATAGAGAAGGGAGCACCAAATAAAGGATGTTTGGAGGATCCTCCCAGGAGGGGAGATGCATGTCGAAAGTAGACTATGGACTGAACATGTTTGCCACTCAATGCCTCTTTTGCAGACCACAACACCCAAAAGGAGAGAGAGAACACAGGGGATTGCCCTGCCACAGAGACAGGGGGGATGGGGGGATGGGGGTGGGAGGGATATTATCCATGGTGGTGGAAAATGGGCACTGGTGGAGGGATGGGTATCTGATCATTGTATAATTGAAACCAAAGCACAAAAAATTGTAAAGCTACAACTTTAAAAAAAAATAAAATACAATAAAGGGAAAAAAAAAAGTCAAAAAAAAATTCAATTTTTCCTGTAAAAAAATCAGCTCACCTGCTTCGTTTGTTGAGATCAAGGGACTTAAATTGATTAAGACTGTCCTATGTCCAGGGCTCTGCAGCATCACTTTTATAATAAATTAACTGTTCAGATAAAACCGCTAACTCAAGGGTTGAGGTGATAGTACAGCGGGTAGGTGGCTGCACCTGACTCAAGTCAGCTTCCTGGTACCCCACATGGTCCTTGGAGTCCACCAGGAGTGATCCTTGAGCACAGAGCCAGGAGTCAGCCTTGTGCAAATCTGGGTGTGATCAAAAGCAAACAAAAAATTTCTTCCAATGGATGGTTAGGAGAAACTGAAGAGAGAGAGAGAGAGAGAGAGAGAGAGAGAGAGAGAGAGAGAAAGAGAGAGAGAGAAAGAGAGAGAGGAGAGAGAGAGGAGAGAGAGAGAGGAGAGAGAGAGGAGAGAGAGGAGAGAGAGAGGAGAGAGAGAGAGGAGAGAGAGAGGAGAGAGAGAGGAGAGAGAGGAGAGAGAGAGGAGAGAGAGAGGAGAGAAAGAGAGAGAGAGAGAGAGAGAGGAGTCAATGGTTGGTTAAAAGGAAAAAAAAATAGCTAAAACCAGAAAGATTAATAGACTCAATTACATTGAAATGAAGAGATCTGGGTTGAAGGACTCCCTTTCACTAAAAACACATCAGGAAAGCCAAGAGAGACAGAGGGGAGCAAAGATCCCTGCCATCCAGAGAGGATACACTGTAAATCAGTTACCTAGACAGAGAGCCGACTTCCTGCAGCCCCCTAGCAGGTCTCTCTGGGCTCCCAGTCGCTTCTCTGTTTCTGTCTTTCTTGTAAAATGGCAACAATGGTCATCTCTCTCAGAGGGAGAGGATTAAGTCAGTCAAAGCAGATGAACCAACTGCCTTGGGTAGAAAGGGAGTAGTTACTCTGTGTCCTTTGCATTCCAAACAAAGGTGAAAGCTCACTGTCAAGAGGTGGGTACCTGTGTGCTAGTGCTCAGAGTGGATCTTTAATGTCCCTGACATGCGGGACCAGCACATTTTCTGGTGCCCAACAGCCGTGGACATGTGTGTGTATCTACGTGTATACATGTGTGCTTGCGCAAGGCAGCTAGACAGGACACTTCTTCCTTTGTCCTGGAGAGAAGTTCTGCTCAGCCACCAATCCTGCAGTGTCCTGGTTGAAGTCTCCTTCCCCCACTAGCTTTGACACTTTAAATCCCCCTTTAGAATAAATTCCTTTATTTTATTCAATAAAATCAGTGCCTGTGGCTGTATGACTCACTTCTGTGACCAGCACTACTTTGGGCCCCTTTCCCTTTCCTCTCTTTTACTTCTGTAATATAGTTACAGCAGCATGACTGAGGTAGTGGCATCTTTCATGATTTCGAAGTGCTGAGTCACTGCACCTCATTACCGCAGTGCCCACGACCCTCCCCACTACCGTGTGGTACCTCTGTTCCACCTCTTTCTTCAAGCTGCAAGTCCCTTTTCATTTCGCTTGGCAACCTCAGTTTTACAAACCAAGTCCAAAGGTTTGCCGTCATTCAATGCTCTGGATTCCCTTGCATTGCTTCTTTCCAGACCACAGGTGAGGGAGACCATCCAGAACTTTCCTTCTCCCTCTAGCGTAATTACTTCACTCAACACAACATTGTCTAGCTCCATTCATGTCATAGTACAAGGCAAGATTTCATCTTTTCTTTCAGCTGAGTAGCATACCGTATGGATGACATTGTGCATACCATTGTGTACATACACAATTTGTTCATCCACCCCCCTGCCATTGTTCTTTGTGTTGCTCAGCGCTTAACTATTGTGCACAGCGCTGCACTGAACATAGCTGTTCATTAACCAGCTGGCCTCGGTCTCTCACGAGGGGTCACGGTGAGATTCATGGGGAACTCATACACAGTGCGGACTTCTGGTCTCCCCCTACCCTCTCTGAATCAGCACCCCTGCGAGTCTCAACTGAAAGTGTGTATATTTTGTTATTGACGTTGTTGGTTCGGGAGCACACCTAGTGGTGCTCAAGGAAGTATTTCCTGCACGTCTCTATGAGACAAATGATTTTGTATTCATGGGATCGATGATGAAAATTTTCTTACAGCTTTATGCAATCCCTGGAGAAGACTAACTCCTATCTACACACACACACACACACACACACACACACACACACACACACATACACACACACATATTTGGCTTTTTGGGTAACACCGATGATGCTCAGAGGTTAGTCCTGGCTTTGTACGCAGGAATTACTCCTGGCGGTGCTTGGGGGACTATATGGGATGCAGGGGATCGAACCCGGGTCAGCCATGTGCAAGGCAAACTCCCTGCCCCCTGTACTATCTCTCTACCCTTCCCTGCCCCATCTTTTTGCCTTAACCTTAGGGGCTTGTGTTTCTTTCACACTTAAAATGCACTTCTCAACGTCATCATTTGCAGGTGGGTGGTCCTGAGAGAAGCTCAAGTTCAAGTCTCAGCCTCACCCACTCATACACCCACGCCAGAGATGCGTCTTCCTTGGCAGTGGTTCACCAGGCAATTTCCTCCAAGTTCTGCAAGCTCAGCTGGATTTCATTGGCATCACTGGTGCGACAGAAGCGCTTGTAAACCCAGCACAGACCTGACTATTCTAATGAACGTCATTCCATGGGATGAGGTCTGCATTCACGAACAAAAAAGTTCATTAGCCAGCTGGCGCCTGGGTTTCTCAAAGAGGGATCACAGTGAGCGATTTCCTGGGGTACGCACACCCAGTGTGGACTTCTGGTCTCCCCCACCCTCTCTGAATCAGCACCCCTGGGAGTCGCAACTGGGAGTGTGGACATTTTGTTGTTGATGTTGATGGTTCTGGACCACATACAGTGTCCAGAACTACTTCCTGCTCGGTGCTAAGGGCACCGGGCTTAAACCCAGGCCTCTGCTATGCAAAGCCAGTGGTCTAACTCTTGCAGTAGCTCCTTGGCTCAAGTTGAAGTTTTTAGAATGGAGTTTTTCAAATGGGTGAGGATAAGTTTGAGACGGATGTTTCTGAGTCCCACAGAATCTGAGTCCAGGGTCAGAAATATCATGTCCGGCAACTGGCAGAGAGTACAGCTTGTGAAGACGTAAGTGTACCGGGATGGAGGAGAGGCTGAGCAGGCTGGAGCCACAATTCCTCCTGCGCGAGGGAAACTTTGGCTTTGCCCGGGGAAGGAAGTTACTGACACTGTTGGCTTATCCCATCTTCCCAGTGAGCACAGACGTGGCTCTGAGTCTGCTCAGCCTTTGGGCTGATTTTCCAAGACTCTTTAGCTCCTGCCTGGGTGACCCATGGGGCAGGGAGGTCAGCGGGTCAATGAGATCTTGGCAGGAGATTAGGGGACTGCAGGAAGGGAGAACGTGGGGTGTCTCTTCCCTTGCCCCCTCTCTTTCTTCAGAAATAGGTTCTCGTCCTGGCAGGGCTCGGGGACTCTCTAGGGCGCTGGGATGGGACTGGGGTCAATCTCGTGTGAGGCTGACACCCTGTCCTATCTCCCCAGCCCTGTCATTCGACAACTTCTAAAGAATGAACTTTACCTTTCTGGTTCTCAGCTAGATTCGCCTAAATCCGAACCCTCGGACTGGCTTCTCAAGCCTGCCTTGCTGGTTCCTGGTTCCCTCCCTCCCTGCGGAGGGCTGGTTTCTGGAGCACCCACATCGGGTTGGGAGTCTGGCCTGGGAGCACAGCTTCCTGTCCAGTGGGTCTTGGGAGGGACCTGGGATTCCCACATCTTGGCGACCTTGGTGACAGTACTTGCTGGTCCTACATGGTGTGGAAGCCTGGCTGGCTTGTTCAGGAAGTTCCATTCATTTCTTTCTTTAAAAAATTTTTTAAAATTTTTATAAGGTAGTTCACGATATTTGATTACATTTAATATTCAAACATCAATCCCACCACCATTACACCTTCCCACCACCAAATTTGGGATGTTTCCATCCTAAGCCCCAATCCCTGTCCCAAAGCACAACTGAAACAATATATTTTGTAATGTCTGTTATGAGAAACCACTGAAAATGCTACCAAAAAAAGTATACATAGAGGAAACAGTGTGAAGATTGTTCTATTTTGTCAGGGGCCGTTAAGACATTCTTTAGGATATCACTAACATGTCAAAGGTTGAGTGACATGAGCTTTCGTATATATATATGAAAATATGTATATATGCATATATATATTTCCCTCTATGATTGGTTGCCTACTATTTGAACCCCATCAGATGTGGTGTGGTACTCTTGAAGAATGGGTAGGGAGTAGCACTGTAGCACTGTCCTCCCATTGTTCATAGATTTGCTCGAGTGGGCACCAGTAATGTCTCCATTGTGAGACTTGTTACTGTTTTTGGCACATCGAATATGCCACGGGGAGCTTGCCAGACTCTGCCATGAGGGCGGGATACTCTCGGTAGCTTGCCGGGCTCTCAGAGAGGGATGGAGGAATCAAACCCAGGTCGGCTGTGTGCAAGGAAAATGCCCTACTTGCTGTCTTATGTCGCATGGCTGCAAATGTGGCCACGCGGTCCAGGAAATGTTCACTCATGCTCCATTGTGGGGAGCT
The DNA here is from genome assembly GCF_029834395.1 of Sorex fumeus. NCBI lineage: Eukaryota > Metazoa > Chordata > Mammalia > Eulipotyphla > Soricidae > Sorex > Sorex fumeus. The sequence goes on along the minus strand of NW_026606134.1, from coordinate 1,680,027 downwards.
AGAGGTCTCCATCTTGGCTTTGCGGGCCTGTCCATTCCTCACAAACACATGGCATCCCACCATGCGGCCCTTGGATGATGCTCTCTGGCTAGCCCCTCTGTAACTCTCCACTCCTTATACGGCTATCTTGACTGTCCATCCTGAGTGTCCGTCCACTGTCCACTGAGCATTAGCTACAACAGAGGTCAGCCCATTCTGTTTCGCGAGCGCCACCTTAAGGTATATAAGTGCCTTGCAGACAATAAAACTTTGCTTCCAAGATGTGCGTCCATTCCTTCTCATTCAGGAGCCCCCTCGCCCAGGATACCCCTCATAGGTGGAGTCCTGCAGGTCGGGACGCCACAGCACCCCACAGCACCCCATAGCACCCCACACTCCGCCGCATTTCTTACCCCCAGAGGGACCTTCCCATGCATCTGGGTCTCTGGGTACCTCTGGGCTGGACGTTGGCAGAGGCAATGGGGGCGGGGCGGGCACATGGGAGCGCAGCCTTGAAGGGACTCTCAGCCCAGCTCCTGACCTAGGCGCCTGGCTGGCTGCAGGACAGTCACTCAGATCTCTCCCTTCTGGATCTCTCTGCTGTGACTCTTCAACCCTGCTAGACCTGGCTCTCTCCCGGAGAGCTGAAATTCTGGTTTGTCCACTGCAGACCATCACCGAGGGCTCGAAACATCCCTGGGGCCTCCTGGTGTCCCAGTGGCCTTGTTGCTGCTCATTTCCGGTTTCTGTCTCAGCTCTCAGGCCACCAAAATGTTGCCAGATGCCTCCTGTCTGTTTTGTTTTGTTTTGTTTTGTCGGGTTATTCCTAGCTTTGCACTCAGAGACCACTCCTGGCAGAACTCCAGGGATCCTCTGTGGCGCCAGGAATTCCACCGGGGTCTGCTTCATGCCAGGCAAGTGCCCTGCCCACTGTACTGCCACTTCCATCCTACGGAGCCTCAGCCCTGCCCCTCTCTGCAAGAAATCCATTTGTGCTTGCTGCTAAGACCCCCCTCCCCTAGCCTGCCCACCGTTGCGTGCACCCACTTATCTCTCTGAGAGTATCTTTGCGTTCTTCTGCCTCCAGGAATTAAGAGTAAAGCTGGAAAGTTCTGCTCTCGATCTCATCTTTGTGGAGAACAATCTCCCCTCTCAAGCGAGGGAACGGCCTGGGAAATAGGAAGGGTCGCTTCTATTTGGATTGGTCTGGACTCCCAGATCCTCGCCCAGCACTGTGTTCATCCCGACATCACGCCAGGGATGAGCTGATCTCTGGGCAGGGCTGGCGCCTTTCTCAGTGAAATCTCAGCGACTTTAACAAAAGGCTTATTGGAGTGGGTAAGGCCTCCATGTATGCTTCCACAGTTCCGCTAGCAAAACATTTCTTTATTTATGGTTTGGGGGACACAGCAGTGGGTCAGGCTTAGTCCTGTCTCTGCACTTGGGGGTCAGTTCTGTGGAGTTTGGGGGACCCTCTAGGGCACTAGGATGGAACTGGAGTGTGGCCTGACACCCTGTCCTAACTCTCCAGGCCCTGCCATTGATAACTTCTAAAGAATAAACTTTGATAATGATAATTGGGAATGATCATTCTGGATAAGAACTAACGTGCTGAAAATGGGTAAAAGAACAAACATGATAACGTCTCAGAATCTGCATTGACAATTATAATGCCCAAAAGCAGAGAGAGGGGGAGAGAGACAGACAGACAGAAAGACAGAGACAGAGACAGAGAGACAGAGATAGAGGGGAGTGAGAGAGAGATAAAGAGAGAGAGAGAGAGAGAGAGAGAGAGAGAGAGAGAGACAGGCTGGGAGGTTGGGGGTGATGGGAGGGAAACTGGGGACATTGGTGGTGGGAAATGGACACTGGTGGAGGGACAGGTGTTGGAACATTGTGTTACCAAAACTGGACCATGAACAGTTTTGAAACTCTGTATCTCACAGTGATTCAATAAAAAAATTATTTTAAAAAAGAACGAGGCTTGGGACCACTGGTGTTGGGAAACGTACACTGGTGGAGGGATGCGTGTTGGAACACTGTATGACTGTATGACTGAAATCTAATCATGAACAGCTTTGTAAGGGTCTGTCTCACAGTGATTCAATCAAAAAGTTTTTTTTTTTTAAAGTAAAAAATGAGCTTTGTTGGATAAAAGCACTCATCCAGTCTTGGAAGCCCCGCCTATGTTCTGTTTCATGTTTGATGACTTAAGAGTTAACTATTATTTGAGCACTCTCTGCTCTGCCCCCACACGCCCTCAAAGGCCAGTAGAAAAAACATTTGCAGCTTCTTGGTGGGATGCAAGATGTGACTCCCAAGTTCTAGTGACTTATTTCCTCCAGCATGATGCCGCGCTCCCTGAGGAATGGTGCTTATTATACTTAGCCAGCAAAGATAGAAGAGACAAGATAGTTTTCCTTCTTGGTTGGAGTTTAAGTCAGAATTTGGCGTTTTAGGGTCAGAGATGAAGTTTGCAGCGAGAGCCAAAGTCCCAGCGACCATCTGGCCCACACCCAAAAAAGGGTTCATTGATAGTGGAGCTGCTCCCCCTGTTGGTGAAATGTGGACACAGCACTTGATTTTTTTAAGGGACACTCCAACGGTAGGAAGCATTTTGTAACACACATTGCTTTGATTAAGATTATTACAAAATAATATACAAAAAATATACAAAATATATTTTTGTAATATATTTGTATAATATAATATACAAAAATTTTGTGATATACAAAATTATACATGTTCTTAAATTTTGAGGGCTACACCAAGCAGTGCTCAGTTATCATTAGCCCTTATCATACTATACAAAGACATAAACCGGAGTATTCAAGTTTCTAGAAAGGGCAAATGGCCATAATTTGGGTGACAACCAGAGGGAGATAAAAGAAAAGGGCTGGGCGCAGTTTAGCACCAGATTCAGCATTTAGTAAATATATTTTTTTTGCCCAAAAAGAAGTTTGTCATTTTGAGGGAAATTGCTCTAAGAATTTCAATGATCTCAGCAAAGCTTCTGAGTTACTCTTTTGTGTTCAGAAATATTTTATAACTATATAAAATGTATAGGTAAAGGTAAAGGTAAAGGCCCTCCCGTTGATCGTCGATTTGCTCGAGCGGGCCCAGTAACGTCTCCATTGGAGACTTTGTTGTTACTGTGTCTGGCATATCGATTACTCTCGGTAGCTTGCCGGGCTCTCCGAGAGGGGTGGAGGAATCGAACTTGGGTCGGCCATGTTGGCCGCGTGTAAGGCGAACGCCCTACCCGCTGTGCTATCACTCCAGCCCATAATATAAATAAATATAATAAATAATAAAAATATAAATAAATATGTACATATATTAAAAGTATAAAATTAAAACTTTTCTTTTAAAAATATGCTTTTCTTTTCTTTTCTTTCTTTTTTTTTTGCTTTTTGTGTACCTGATGATACTCCTGGCAGGTTCTCTGGCTGTCCTGGGTTCGATTCCTGACATCCCAGATGGTCCCCCAAGCATTTCCAGGAGTAATTCCTGAGTGCAGAGCCAGGAGTACCCCTGAGCATCACCGGCTGTGACCCCAAAAGTCAAAAACATAAAATAAAAATCTTCTTTCCAACAATAGCAAAAATCTTAAACTCTGCAAAAATGATGAGTACCAGAATGGGAAAGAAACGGGAACATTAGAAATTTGGTGGTGGGTGTGGTGCGGCTTAGCACACCAGGAGGTGTGAGAAAACGCTCCTGACACTGCCTGCCGTGGTATATTGCAAACCCCTGTCAAATCAATGGTTTTGGAAAGTAGCGATCAAATGTCTGGCTCTTCATCTGCGCCGTTTGCAACACGTGTGGGTCCCACAGGACTTTCGTTGGCTTCTCACTTCCAGGGGTGAGTGGAGCTGAGCACCCCGGGGACGGTGATACCCCAGGGTCGGCAATATCACCGCCCCCCTCTTTTCTGGTGGAGGCGGCTGAGACTCAGACGTGACACGAACGTGGTCCGCCCATTCTCTGAGAGCTGCTTCTGGCCCCTGCACGGACACGGGCACGGACACGCGGACGACTGGCCAAGGGCGGGGGGCGGCGACGGGCTCCCATGCCCGGCTCCTTCTCCTGCAGGTTTGGTGATTCGCGCCCTCCGCCCTCACTCAGCTCATCCCAGCACAGCTCTGGGGGCTCATCAACGCTCTGTCTCCCTGAGGTCCTCCAATCAGCGGCCTTGCTGCTTCCCAGGCCCTCACCTGCCACACCTTTGTACTGTGCTCCCAGAGCTCCCGAAGGTGGGCTGGCCTGGGGGCTGCGTGTGAAACCCAGAACTGCGTGTCTCTGAGTTCTGGAGGCTGGAGTGCAGCCCAGGGAGGGAGCCTGGCTCTGTGTCACTGCCCAGCTTTGCCATCCTGTCTGCTCTTCCCTCACTGCACGTATCTCCTCTTCTCCCACTTCCTCTTGCTCTTGGGTGCTGGCTTTCAGTGCCTTGACTCAGTGCTTGCATGAGTGCTGGGGTGGGGGTTCCTCCCAGTGGTGCTCAGAGGACCACGCACTTCTGGGGACTGGACCTGGGAATTTCCCTCGTGCAAAGTACGTGCTCAGCCCCCGGAACCACGTCTCCCGAGCTCATCTCTGACAGGGAGAGGATAAGGGAGGTTGGACCAGAGCCCGGCCCAGCGACCCTTTGTAGCTTCATTTCCTCTGGAGCACCACCTCCGAACCTTGTGCGGGAGTTCTTCGTGACTATCAGACACTGAGCGAGGGGACAGGGTGGTGACTCAGGGCTTAGGGGCACATGCCAGGCCCCACATTCAATCCTTGACCTGCACGGGCGCCCTCAGCCTGCCGGGTGTAACCCTGATGCCTCCGGCTCCAGCAGGCCTGAGCAGTGCCACACCCTGGGACCTTGGCATTGGGCCACCCGGTCCTGTGGGCTGAATGCCACCTGAGGAGTGCTGAGAAGCCTCTTCCGACTGAGAGCCCAGTTCATCCCTGGTGGGTATATAATATATAACATAATACCTATTAGATTATGTCTTGAGGGCTGCCCTGTGTGCTCAGGGCTTACTCCCGGCTCTGTGCTCCAGGATCACTCCTGGTGGGACTCAGAGACCCACATGGGATGCTAGGGATAGAACCCGGGTCTGCTGCTGTGTACAAGGCAAGTGCCTGGTATGGCCTCGGTGCTGGGGTACATAATGTATGAAGCCCTACCAGGAACAGTCTTGGAAACCAGGGTGCCTCAAATACAGTCTTTTTAAAAAAATGAAGAGAAATTGGGCTGGCACCCTTGTTGTGGCAGTCTTGGGGACCGTCCTCTCCCTCCACCTGGATAACGATCAATGGTGTTATTGACAGAGCCTGCCGCTCTCCGCGGGAGGCTGTGTCTGTCACCCCACTGCATGTGACAGCCCAACAGAACATTTGTGCTTCTCCTTCCTGGTCTGCCAACGTCCCAAACAATGTCCTATTCACGCGGGGGCTCTCAGGGCTCAGTGCGCCCCAAACATCTAGGGAGAATTCTCTGCTGATAAAGGAAGCAGACCGACAGGGGCACCGTGAAGGAACCACCAACTGGGAAATATCCTGGGACTGCCTGGAAATATTTGCAGAGAGAAGAAAAGCTGCTGTGCACCGAAGGGCAGGTCTCCATGAGGAACCGCTAGCCCAAAGTTGGTTCTCCTCGGGCGACAGGAGTGTGGGCCTGTAGAGAGACCCGAGATGTTTCTTCAACAAGAAGAAGCAGACAATAAAGACCCCCCTTTGCTTAGGAAGAGCATGAGGAGGGAGTGGGGATGACCACGGCCCGACACTGTGGTTGGTTACTGGTGCGACTGTTCACAGGGGCTCCTATGTGTGAGGTCGTAGTGTCAGGCTGAGTTCAGGGGAGGGGGGTTTCCTGAGATGCTACGCTGGTACCACCATGCAGACTGAGGAGGGGAGCAACCACCAGGGCATTTAGTATAGTCTCAATATCTGCGCATGCAGAATAACTAGACGAGGATCTGGGGAGATCAATCACAGTGGCTAGGGCTCCTGCCTTGCTTGCAGCCACCCTGAGTTTGATCCCTGGAACCTCATAGATTCCTTTGAGCCCAGCCGAGAGTCACTCCTGAGTGCAGAGTCGAAAGTAAGTCCTGAGCCTCCCGCGTGTGGCCCCTGGAAATAAAAACAGAAAAGAAGGGCTCGACTAAGGGATGCAATGCCCTAAAGGGGGCGTGCCTAGATCACCCTTGACCCCAGAGTATAGGGAGGGCAGAGACGGAGGGAAGTGGAGTGAGAAAGGAAGAAGACGTGACAGGGAGGTAAGGGGGGAGGAGTAAGGGGTCTCAGGTCCATCAGAGTGTGGGGGAGCGGGAGAGCTGCACATCCAACCCGTCAGCACCGCTGAACCAGGAGAGGCAGACGGCAACAAGGAAACTTTAAAATGTAGCTCTGGTTGTTCATCATTTGCTCGAGCAGGCCCAGTAACGTCTCCATTGTGAGACTTGTTGTTACTGTGTTTGGCATTTCGAATAGTCACGGGTAGCTTGCCAGCCTTTCCCGTGTGGACGGGATACTCTCGGTAGCTTACCTGTGGAATATTGCCCCAGAGTTGGAAGCCTGTCTCATGAACTGGGGGCGTAGGAAGGTGGGATAGAAAAGGGACCACTCAGACAATGATGGTTGGAGGAATCGGTCGGGATGGGAGCTGTGTGCTGAGAGATAAAGGACCAAATGTGATCCTCTCAGTATCTGTATTGCAAACCATAATGCCCAAAAGTAGAGAGAGATAGTATGGGGGAAATTGTCTGTGATGGAGGCAGGGGGAGGGTTGGAAAGGGGGGTTATACTGGGGACATTGGTGGTGGGGAATGTGCACTGGTGGAGGGATGAGTGTTTGCTCAGTGCATGACTGAAACTCAGACATAAAAGCTTGTAAATGTATTGCACAGTGATTCAATAAATAATAAGTAAAGTAAAAGTAATGGGGGCTGGAGCGATAGCACAGCGGTAGGGCATTCGCCTTACAAGCAGCCAACATGGCCGACCCGAGTTCGATTCCTCCGCCCCTCTCGGAGAGCCCGGCAAGCTACCGAGAGTATTCGATATGCCAGACACAGTAACAATAAATAATAATAATAATAATAATAATAATAGTGTCTGTGAAGGAGGGAACTTGGGAACACAGCTGGTGGGATTGTGCTGGAACATGGCTCTTTCATAAGCTGAAAAGAAAATCAGCCCCAGGATTTTGTGTGGAGAAAGCAGAATGAAGATAGACGGGCTTCAAGGTGACACGCAACTCTCCCTTGCTGGACTGGGACAACATTAGGTCCCGCGGATGAACCGTTCTGGGGTGGAGAGACAGGACCAGTGACGGTCCCTGCCCAGTGTGGGGCTGACCCCAGTTCCATCCCTGACACCTTGTGCATCCCTGAGCGTGCTGTGACACCAGGCCCCAGGGGCCATGTGAGGTTTGGGTCCCCAGATGCGGGAGGTTCAGATCAGGCTACTCCATGGGACAGAGGGGCCTGGGGTTGTCTAGGGCTGGGCCTAGAGGAGCAGAGAGGGACAGCTAAGGCACTTCCTTTCAGGGACACTAAAACATGAACTCCTGCCCGCCCTGACACACACTGTCCGCTCAAATCATCATGTCATGCACTTTATTATCTTTTTTTCTTTGCTTTTTTGGTTCATACCCAGAGACGTTCAGGAGTTACTCCTGGCTCTGCACTCAGGATTTAGTTTTTATTCATTTATTTACTAATTATTGGGCTGGAGCAATAACACAGCGGGTAGGGCATTTGCCTTGCAAGCGACCAACATGGCCGACCTGAGTTCGATTCCTCCGCCTCTCTTGGAGAGCCCGGCAAGCTACCTCACCCACATGGCAAAGCCTGGCAAGCTACCCACGATGTATTCGATATGCCAAACACAGTAACAACAAGTCTCATGATGGGAATGTTACTGGGCCCGCTCGAGCAAATCGATGAACAACGGGAGGACCATGATTGTGACTGTGACCGTGTTTTGGGTCACACCCGGCAATGCACAGGGATTACTCCTGGCTCTGAACTCAGGAATTACTCCTGGCGGTGCTCAGGGGACCATAAGGGTTGCTGGGAATTGAACCTGGGTCAGCTGCATATAAGGCAAACACCCCACCCGCTGTGCTATCACTCCAGCCCCATCATTTTATTTTTTATTTAATTTTTTAAATTGGGGCCACACCTGGTGGTACTCAGGGCTCCTGGTAGGGGATCGGGCTAGGGGGACCTGATGGGGGATGAGTCCCGGTCAACTGCACGCATGGTACCATCCCTGCTGTACCATCTCCCTGACTTTGAGTCACCCACTTTGCATGACTGATGTCTAAGATGTATGGCGTACCACAATAAGGCTATACAGATATTAGGGTTAGGGATAAGAGGGGGAAACCCCGAGCACCACCAGGTGTGCCCCCCCAAAAAAAACAAAACAAAATGAAAAGAATTCAAAAGAAGCAAAACAAAAATAATTGGTTGGAGGATCCAGGGAGGTGGCGAAGTGTCGGGGGCATGCCTTGCACTGTGAGGACCCGACTTTGAGCACCAGCACTGCATGGCCCTCCTAGAAGATCACCCAGGAGAGTCCTGAGCACATGCATGGCTGTTTTGGTGGCCCTCAGCATGGCAGGGCCTGAGGAGTGCCTACCATTGGGTCTATATTGAACTTTCTGGCCTGGTTGGGCTTCCATGACTATGAACAGGCCCTGAGCACTGCTCCTGAGACTTCCCCTACCAGAATCACGATCACTATCACGATCATCCTGTTGTTCGTTGATTGCCTCAAGCAGGCACCAGTAACATCTCCATCACCCTAGCCCTGAAATTCTAAAAAGTGCCACATTCAAGGCTCTTTCAGGGTTAGGAGAATGAGACCCATCATTGTTACACGCCATTTCGTCGGTAAAGAAACAAACAGCACCCGGCCCAGACAGGGTCAGACCTGAACAAATACCCATCACTGGTATTTGGCATATTGGGTACGCCATGGGGAGTTTTCCAGACTCTGCCGTGTGGGCAGGTTATATTCGGTAGCCTGCCAGGTTGTCCCAAGCAAGAATGAGATAATAAGATGAATTTGCAGCCATGTGCTTCTGGGAGCTGCGTTTTATAGTCTCTGGGTCTTGGCCATTGATGGGATTACACGGCAACGGGGGTTGGGGGGGTAGTTTGTGGGTGTGACACCCACTTACTGGAAGATTTTATATATATATATATATACATATATATAGGAGAGGCCGACAAAATCTCAAAATCTCAAGGTCGACCTAGGCTGCCACAACGAAGGAAGACAAAAATGATCGTCTGTACTTTCAATGCACGTACGCTAGCATCAGATGCATCCATCGAGGATCTGATGGTACAAGCGCGAATGATCAAGTACGACATCATTGGTCTGACCGAAACAAGAAGGCACAAATCTCACCATGCCGTTTTCGACACTGGAGAAGAATTGTTCCTTGGAACATGCGATAAAAGAGGTGTTGGAGGCGTCGGTGTCCTTGTCAACACAAACTTGGCCAAGAGCATTGATTCATTCGAATGCCTAACAACCCGAATCGGACGTTTACATTTGAATAGATGTGGCTCACTGCCTGCAGTTTCTATCTTCGTCATCTACGCACCAACATCTCATTATGATGAAAGAGAAATCGAGAAGTTCTACATGGAGCTAGAGAAGTTCTATAAAGAAGACCACACCTTCTACAAGATCATTGTGGGTGAATTTAATGCCAAGATAGGACCGAGAAGATCAGCTGAAGAACTTCACATGGGGACCCATGGCCTAGAATGGAACGAACAGGGTGAGAGACTGTCTGAGTTCATCATGTCGACCAAGACCATTCATGGTAACTCACAGTTCCAGAAGGCAGAATCTAAACGATGGACATGGGAGTCTCCCGGTGGACGATTCCACAACAAAATAGACCACATCATATTCAATCGACGGTTTTGCCTGACTGATGTCGCTGTTGTCCCAAAATTTCGAACGGGATCGGACCACCGTCTCCTTCGTGCAAAATTCTACTTCACAGAGCGGGGAGAAAGGGCTGCAAAGTTCAAAAAGAGAACTCCCAGAATGACCACCAACTGGGAACTCTTTGGTACTATTGCGGCAACATGGGAAGATGCCATTGTTGACAACATTGACGAGGAATACGATCGACTGGTTCAGCACCTCCATGAATGTGCGAGGAACGCCAAGAGAGAGATAGCCACAAAAAAACGCCTGTCTTCGAAAACTCTTGAGCTAATTCGCCAGCGTGGTTTGGCGCATGCCTCAGGCAACCGCAAGCTAACGTCCGAGCTCGCAAAGCAGTGCAGAGATGCGATCAAGGAAGACCTCAAAGAGAGAAGAGCAGAAGTACTGGTAGATGCGGCAGAAGCCGGGAAAAGTATTCGTAATGCCCGCCTGTCCTTCGCCAACTATAAGACCAAGATGACAGCCCGCCGACGTCCTGATGGATCCATCACATCCTCCAGAACGGCAATGGAGAAGATTATCTATGACTTCTACTCAAATCTCTTCGATAGCCATGTCCAATTGCCGACATACCAAATTCCACAGGATGGATATGTCGTTCCCAACGTTCTCCCTTCCGAAATCCGACACGCCATTTCGTCGGTAAAGAAACAAACAGCACCCGGCCCAGACAGGGTCAGACCTGAACACCTGAAGAACCTGCCGTCAGTACTCATCAATACACTGGCTCGGCTCTTCACTCGCTACCTGTCTGAATGCAAGGTTCCGTCCCAATGGAAAACCAGCAGGACCGTCCTACTGTTCAAGAAGGGAGACATCCATGACATTGGCAACTATCGCCCGATCTGCCTATTGTCTGTCATCTACAAGTTGTTCACTCGAGTCATCCTAAATAGGATTGGCAGAACACTAGATGAAGGACAACCATGCGAGCAAGCCGGGTTCCGCAAAGGATTCAGCACCATCGACCATATCCACACAATAACCAAGCTCATTGAGGTTTCTCGGGAGTTCAAGATGCCGCTCTGTTTAACGTTCATTGATTTAAAGAAGGCCTTTGATTCTGTTGAGACGGAAGCGGTCATTGAAGCCCTAGCCAATCAGGGCATTCAAGCCCAATACATCAGGATCCTCCATGAGCTGTATTGCAGATTCACTACCAGGATCTCACCATTCTACAAAGAAGTGATCATTGATGTCAGGAGAGGGCTGCGGCAGGGTGATACCGTTTCACCGAAACTCTTCAGTGCCACCCTTGAGAACATCATGCGACGACTGGAATGGGAAGGAATGGGAGTGAAGATAGATGGTCGGCAACTACACCACCTCTGCTTTGCTGATGACATTGTTTTAATAACACCAAACATCAGTCAAGCGGCACAAATGCTGGCTGACTTTGACCGTGAGTGTGGAAAGGTAGGACTACAGCTGAATCTTACGAAGACAATGTTTATGAGAAACAGCCTTGTTCCTGATGCCCCATTCGCTCTCAATGGAACGACCATCTCCGAATGCAACAGCTATGTGTACCTAGGTTGAGAGGTCAACATGACAAATGACCTGGCACCTGAGCTGCGCAGGAGGAAGAGAGCGGCTTGGAACGCCTTCAAGAACGTCGAAGAAATAGCTAAGAGGATGAAGAACCTCCGGCTCCAGGCACATCTCTTTGATTCCACTGTTCTTCCTGCATTAACATATGCCTCAGAGACCTGGGCCCTACGCAAACAAGATGAGAACGCTATTCAGGTCTCCCAAAGAAGAATAGAAAGAGCTATGCTTGGAATATCACGTTTCACTCAAATGAGAGAAAGCATCCGGAGTTCTGACATCCGTCGACGATCAAGGATCAGGGACGCTGTCTCATGTGCCAAGGTGTCGAAAATCAGATGGGCTGGTCACGTAATGAGATTTAAAGACGACCGTTGGACTAGAGCTGTTACTGACTGGATTCCACGGGATGTCAAAAGACCGCGTGGCCGCCCACCTACCAGATGGTCAGACTTCTTCGTCAAGATCATGAACGATCAGTTTGAGGCCCTTCATGTTCCTGGAGCAAACAGATGCCACTGGGCTACACTAGCACGCGACAGGGACAAATGGAGACGTTACTGGCGCCCCCTCGAGCAAATCGACAACTAACGGGAAGTTAAGTGATTAAGTGATACATATATATATATATATATATATATATATATATATATATATATATAACCGGGGGGGGAGGTGACACGGCTGCGAGAGGAACCTGGTTTTCGAGTGTGAATCACAAGCTACAGCAGAGGGTTCCCTTTTGGCTCCAAGCAGAGGTTCAGTAATCATTTGACAGGAACAACTTTCGCTACCCAGAGAAGTGTCATCAACTATTTTATTATATTATAGGTGGGGTGTTCCCAAGCAGTGATCAGGGATCCTGGGGAACAGTCCCAGGAACTCTTGACCAATAGAGCCAGCAGTGTAAGCAGCACTAGGGTGTGGGCACTTTAAAACGATGAGTGCTGGAAGCTGGCCACGAGCGTGTGTGGGGCGAAGGGCAGCAGGGAGAGGGAAGAGCCAGTGTGACAGGAAGAGCTGGCAGTGATCACTCTGGATAAGAAGGGAGTGTTGAAAGCAGATAAAGGATATACATGACAACCTTTCAGTATCTGTATGGAGAACCATAATGCCCAAGAGTGGGGGCGGGGGAGAAAGAGACAGAGAAGAGAGAGAGAGAGAGAGACAGAGGGAGATAGAGACAGAGAGAGAGAGAGAGACAGAGAGACAGAGAGACAGAGAGAGACAGAGAGAAGATAAAAGTGCCTTCCATAAAGGCAGGCTGGTTGGGGGGCATGGTGGGAGGGAAATTGGGGACACTGGTGCTGGGAAATGATGTACAGGTGAAGGGATGGGTGTTGGAGCATTGAATGATCATCCACAACTTTGTGACTGTGTATCTCACTGTGATTCAATTAAAGAAACAAAATTTCTGTATTTGTTATTTGTTTAAAAAACAATGATGACCTCTTCCTGATAGAATTCCAGTGTGAGCAAAGCAGAGGGACTGGGATCTCTCAGTGTACGGAGCTCATTTCAGGCAGCAGGAGGCCAGGGTTCAGTTCCCTGGGTCACGGTCACCTGAGCACTGCAGGATGGGCCCATGAACACTGCAGAATGGGGCACGGTCACCTGAGCACTGCAGGAGGGGGCATGGTCGCCTGAGCACTGCAGGATGGGCCCCTGAGCACTGCAGGATGGGGCACAGTTGCCTGAGCACTGCAGGATGGGGCATGGCCGCCTGAGCACTGCAGGATGGGCCCCTGAGCACTGCAGGATGGGGCACAGTTGCCTGAGCACTGCAGGATGGGGCATGGCCACCTGAGCACTGCAAGATGGGCCCCTGAGCACTGCAGGATGGGGCACAGTTGCCTGAGCACTACAGGATGGGCATGGCCGCCTGAGCACAGAGATGCAAGCAGCCCCCGAGTCCTGCTGGGGGATGCCTCTGCCATGAAAAAAAAATCTACATTTCCTCTCGATGCTGGGGGGATGGTGTGAGAAAATTGGGGGATTTATTCTCCCTTTATTTTTCTCCCTTCAGTTATTTTCCCTTTTATGCCCTTTTATTTCACTGTATCACTGTCATCCTGTTGGTCATCGATTGCCTCGAGCAGGCCCCAGTAACGTCTCCTTCGTCCTAGCCCTGAGATTTTAAAAAGTGCCCTATTCGAGGCTCTTTCAGGGTGAGGAGAATGAGACCCATCATTGTTACTGGTTTTTTGCATATTCGGTATGCCACGGGGAGTTTGCCAGACTCTGCCATGTGGGCAGCTTACATTTGGTAGCCTGCCAGGTTCTCCAGAGTAAAAACTAGATAATGAGATGTCGCACGGCCGCAAATGCGCATGCTTCCGGGAGCAGGGTTTTGTAGTCTCTGGGTCTTGGCCGTTGATGGGATTACATAGCACCGGGGGCAGTTGGTGGGTGTAACGCCTACATACTGGAAGGTGGGGGATCTGGGTGGAGGAGGCCCAGTCCCAATCCGAGCAGGCTTGGAGATCTACCACCCTTTTATTTATCCCCCCTTTTATTACTCTCTCTCCTCCCCTCCCCCCCTGCTCAGTTCCAAGCAGGAGTGTCTCCCAGTGTCCCGGGAAACAGATGTCTCTCAGTCTGAACGTGATTGCACCCAGTGACATGACAGTTGCTCCCTCGGGGTCCAGGTTGCAACCTCTCAAGGTGTCATAGAAACCTCTGGAGCCCTTGAACTCTTTGGACTCCCCTCCCAGGAGCAGACACACACCCAGGTAAACGCCTGTACCTTGCCCTCCCCACCAGGGTTGCCTTCTTGATAAGGTCTTCCCCAGCCAAGGCTGCATGAACCTCTCTGCCCGATGCACACGTGAAGGGCAGGCGAGCAGGCTGACACAGCCCCCGCGGGGTCCTCTGTCCACCTGCAGGGGAGGAAGGACTCTCCAGAGATCCACGGGATTACTCGGTGCTTGGTCCCAAATCAGCTTCCATTCTTGTTGAATGAACAAGGTGACTAAGCTGTCCGGTCACAGAATGCAGACCGTTCTGTACATATGTTATTGGTTGACTGATTGACCCAACCATCAGCAAGATTTCATGAAACTTGATCAAACACTGGCATTCCCACTTGTTTCCAAGACAGCACTAAAGTTAGCTACCACCTTCCGATCCCCCCGCCTCTCTTTCTCTCTCATTTTTTGAGTCACAACTGGTGATGCTCAGGGGTTCCTCCTGGCTCTGCACACAGGAATTACTCCTGGTGGTGCTCAGGGAACCATATGGGATGCTGGGGATTAAACCCAGGTTAACCATGTACAAGGTAAATGCCCTACCCACTGTGCTATCACCTGGGCCCCTGGATTCACCTCTGCCAAGTTAATTCCCGCCCCAGTCAGTTGCCCATTGATGAGGAACGTCCATCCTTGGAAGTGTCCTTCATGATGTCCAGGCTGCAGAGGCAGGGCGGAAAGGAGCACGTGAGCCTGGCAGGGAACCGGACACAGTTAGGACAAAGAGACATCACAGAAGCTTCCAGAGTCTGGGCATGCTGAAGGTAGGGTGAGTACAACGCTGGGGTCAGTGCAGATGGTATAACCTCGGGGGACCAGGAAACTTCCTTGGAGGCCTGGGGCATCGCTGGGAAAGAACAGAGCTGTGACCTGTAAATGTGAGGGTTCTCCAAAGAAACAGAACCAGTGTGTGTGTGTGTGTGTGTGTGTGTGTGTGTGTGTGTGTGTGTGATGTATTGCAGTGTATACGTGCGCATGGTGTATGGTTGAGTTGTGTGTGGTATTTGTATACGATATATATGTATATACATTTTTTTCTTTAAAATGAGGGACTTGAAGGGCAGTGAAACACAATTAGGACCCAGAGATGTCTTAGAAACTTCCAGAGGCTGAGCATGACTGAATGTAGAGTAAGTCCAATGCTACAAAGTGACAGGACCTGCATATATCTAACCCACTATGCCCATCTCCTCTAGAAGCATGGGACCCAAGCTACAATAATTAATTTGAACCTGTGTGTGTCAAGAAGTCAGGAGAGGAACTGGGAGGGGATCCAGGGTCAGCTGGGGGGTGTGGGTGGGAGGGGAATGGGCTTGGAGGTGGGAACATTGCAAGCCTGAAAACCTATTGTAAATAACCATGTAAATCACAATGTCTAAATTTATAAAACATTTTCTTGTCTTTCTTAAAATTTTTTTTTTTCAAATTTAGGGGCTGGAGTATAGTGGGTAGGGTGCTTGCCTTGCACGCAACTGATCTGGGTTGATTCCCAGAACTCCATGTGGTTCCCTGAACCCTGCCAGGAATGATCCCTGAGCACAGAGCCTGGAGTAAGTCCTGAGCACTGCCAGGTGTGGCCTCAGAACCAACAATAAGGTAAAAAGGTAAAGGCCCTCCCGTTGATCGTCGATTTGCTCGAGCGGGCCCAGTAACGTCTCCATTGGAGACTTTGTTGTTACTGTGTCTGGCATATCGAATACTCTTGGTAGCTTGCCGGGCTCTCCGAGAGGGGCGGAGGAATCGAACTCGGGTCGGCCATGTTGGCCGCTTGTAAGGCGAACGCCCTACCCGCTGTGCTATCGCTCCAGTCCCTGTGCTATCGCTCCAGCCCAACAATACATAACTAGAATTGAAGGGCCAGAGACGGAGTACAGGAGACCAGAAGCTTGCCTGTATGTGGCTGATGCTGGTTTGAAGCTCCATCATGAAATATGGTCCCCTGAGCTCCACCAAGGGTCACTCCTGATGGCAGAGCCAGGAGCAGCCCCTGAGCCCTGCAGGATGTGCCCCCAAACATAAACAGATGAATGAAGCGGGTCGTGCAACTGGGATCACTGAAACCCCAAGCGTGCAGGGTGGCCTGACAGGGCAGAGCTGCAGTGTGAGTCCTGGGGTGCCTGTGGGGTACACAATTTCATCCCTCTCGGGTAGGGCCTGACTAGGTGAGGCCCACCCACAGTATGGAGGACACTCAGCTTCCTTCCGAGTTCATAAATTTCAGTGTCAATTCTAGGGGCCAGGGAGTGACTCAGAGGGTTGGAGCACGGCTGGCCCCCAGGAGCTTGCTGGAGGGGACTGAACCTGGTCGACCGTGTACGAGGCAGATACCACCAAGTGCAGTTCTACGTCCCTGGGCAGTGCAGTGAGCTGCCCAGGCCTCATTGCTGGGTCCGATGTCGCCAGCAGTGGTACTCTGGTCCTATGAGCACTGCTTGGGAGCACCCTACACAACCAAGCCAAACCTCAGTTCCAACCTAAACAACCTTCACAATGTTGTTACAATGAGAGGAAGTGTTTCCTGGTTATCTGGGGCCTCCCCCAGCCAAGCTGACACACAGATCCACCAGCCCAGACCTCCTAGGAAAGTGCGACACAGAACAGGCGGCTTCAGAGCAATGCCCGCACTCCCCGGGCTGCCCCACCTCAGGCTCAGAGCTCAGTTCATCTGAATGCACTTCTCCAGTGGCAGCTGGAAAAAGTGTGCTCCCCTTTCCAAGCTCAGATAGGATGTCACCTCCTTTCATTCCATGCTGCCTCCCGAGAGTGGATTCCCTCCTCAGTCCTTCACCCACGGATCATTACAGCACCGGACACATTTGTTGCAGTTGCTTGTACGTCACGGAAGGACAAGTCAGTGATGAAAAGATAAACACCAGGTTTCCGTGATGTAAACAACTAATACCCAACCCCTCGATGCTTCAGTTTCTTCATCTATAAAATGAAGACAAAGGAGTATGGATTATTCGAGAACCAGGTGAATTAAAACGTGGAACAAAGAATTGCATGCAGTGACCACTCAGAGAAAAGCAGTTCTTTCCTCTCTTAGTCTCACTGCTGCTCCCCAGTTCCTGTGCCCAGTGGGAAGATGAAGTGCTTCTGGAATGATGGACATCTTCAGCTCCCTGCTTCCGTCACCCCCCAAAAGTTCCAGGACGTGTTAACATTTTTCCCCTCTCACTTCTCACCTGAGAAACGCAACATGGGCGGGCGCCACCAGGCAAACCTCGGATTCACTATGATGTGGATTTTGAACTCATTTTTGGTTGTTGTATGTTCAGAAATGTTTCCCTGTTGCCAAATCCTTTGTGATCCCTCCGCCCCACGTTCAGTCACATCACCCCATGTGGGGTCACAAACCACAAATTACAAAGCTGAGGACGGGACTCAGGATATAGAGATGTATATTTATTATTATTATTATTAGTTTTCAATGTAGGAGTACTGCTTTTTATTCAGCCATTAAGCTGATTAAATTGGGCGTGAACTCCATATTACTTTTTTTTTTAAATTGAATCATTGTGAGATACAGTTACAAAGCTTTCATGTTTAAGATTCAGCGGTACAATGATCAAACACCCATCCCTCCACCAGTGCACATGTTCCACTGCCAGTGTGCCCTGTATATACCCCACCCCCATCCCAATCCTCACCCTGCCTCCATGGCAGGCAATTTTCCCAATACTCGTAGAGACGTTTATTGAGGTGCACACGCCTGATGCGTGGAGGGTAGCCCGTACACAGAGGGCGTGACTCTGCTGACCTGCTAGCCCCATCACGATGCTGAGGGTCCCTCCAGCCCCTGCTCTCTGCAGAGGAAGGGCTGAGGCGCAGACACGAAGCGCGCCACCCACTGTTACACAGAGCTAGCCAGGGTCGGCGCCCCCACCTCCAGCTGAGCACTCGGGGTGGGCAGGAGAGAGGTGCAGGGTGGGGGGGGGAGCCCTGAGAGCTTCCTTCCCCAGCCAGTTCACCACCCGTCTCCTCCCTCTTACTCCCTCCATCCTACCGAGAAGCCCAGATGTTCTGGGCTTTGTTTTTTTGGTAGGGGGCTCTTTTGGGGTCACACCCGGCAATGCTCAGGGGTTACTCCTGGCTCTGCACTCAGGAATTACTCCTGGCGGTGCTCGGAAGGTCCACATGGGATGCTGGGAATCGAACCTGGGTCAGCTGCATGCAAGGCAAATGCCCTCCCCATTGTGCCATCGTTCCAGCCCCCCAGATGTTCTGGAAAGTGAAGCCGGCGCCCGGAGTGCGGTGTGCTACCCGGGGCTCGCCGGGCAGGAGCGGTCAGTACAAGATGTCCTCGGCCGTGACCGTGGCCTCCTCCACTTTGGTCTGGATCTCAGGGAGGGGGATCTGGCTGATGGCCACCACCACCAAGGTGACGGCGTGGGCAGAGGCGCTGGCTACGCAGATCCAGAAGGACTCCTGGTACTCCTCCTCCACCACCACCAGGCGGAAGAGCGTCTCCTGGAAGTTGGCGATGCGCGCGGTCAGCTCGTGGAACTTCACCGCGGCCGTGAAGCTGCCCACGGCCAGGGCCACGGTGCCACCTGCAAGCCCAGAAGGTCAGACGCGCCGGCTCTCAGCTCGTGTCTGCGCGCTGGGGGACTGTACGTGAGGGGGTTTGGGGGGTGGGCTACAGGAACCCAGGGTGGGGGGCAGCTCTCCTTCTGGAGACAGGATTTCCCCGTGGGTTGCAAAGCAGCAAGTAAGGGGCAGTGAGGGGTCGGAGGTGTGGCAGAAGCGTTTGCTTCTGGGTCTGGAGCGATTGCACAGCGAGCAGGGTGATTGCCTTGCATGCCGCGGACCTCAGTTCGATTCCCAGCATCCCATATGGTCCCCTAGGGCACCGCCAGGAGTAACTCCTGCACAGACAAGAGGAACCCCTGTGCATCCTCGGGTGTGGCCCAAAAAGCAATAATAAATAAATACTTCAAAAAGAAGAAGCGGTTGCTTCCGACTTTCTGCTCTGGGAAGCTCAAGGTCTCAACATCCTTTCCTTCTGCAGTGCCACATTTTCACAGAGGTCCACATTTCCGTAAGCCCAGCCTCTAATGTTTTAGGGTCCATGTAAACCCTAAGGGGAGGCGGCAGAGTCTCTATACAGATCAATATTTCAACGGTATGTGACACTGTCACGGGGCCCTTACAGTGCTGATCCTCCTGCCCTTGGAAGGCCAGAAAAGGGACATGTCAAGGAGCTGGGGAAGGACTCCAGAGCAGATGCGCTTCCTGACCTATCGCTTCAGACCCTGACTTCCTTGACTTCTCTCCTTTTCTAATTTGATTTTTTTTCTTTTTGGGTCACACCCAGCAATCAGGGTTACTCCTGGCTTTGCAATCAGGAATTACTCCTGGCAGTGCTCAGGGGACCATATGGGATGCTGGGAATCGAACCCAGGTAGGCCATGTGCAAGGCAAACGCCCTATCTGCTGTACTATAGCTCCAGCCCCTCTAATTTGATTTTAATTAATATTTGAAAACCGTTCCTGCTCTTGGGGCCGTGGGGACAGCTCCCGGGGCTGGAGCCCATGTCAGGTGTCCACCAGGCCCAGGGTGAATACCCAGCACCAAGTCTTCAGAACGCCCCTGCCTCAAGGATCTTAATTGTCCCCAGCACAGTGGGGAGAGGACCCCACAAAAGAAAACCAAACTGATTTTTGTCAACCCCCACAAACAAAAACAAACCATTTTGTGCTTTAAAAATGTCTATTCGGCAATATTTGGACAACAGAAACATATAATAAAGGTGAAAATTAAAATTTTATGAATTTTTGGGTGCCACGCCTGGTGGTGCTCAGGAGTGACCCCAGGGGTGTTTGAGAACTTTTAATAGTTTACTATATTTCTTTACTGTTTATTCTTTTGAACAAAATAAGTATTAGGGTGTTCTTCCTATTTTAGGCTTGATTTCCCTGTCCCCCACTTATTTGAACTTTGCTGGATATGGTGTTCCTGCGTAGCTTTGAATCGGTGTAGCAGACGGATCCTAGAGGAGCAATTTAATGAAGTTTAACTGTGACCTTGTTTCTAGATACTTGGAGTGCTTCTAATCTTTTTATGCTATAACGTGCTGCTATTAAGCACTTTTTATGCACTTAAAAATTAGGTCTTTTCCAGTTATTTCTTTATCATAAACCCCTATTTGGGATTCTATAATTAGATAAAAATAATATTTTGATGACTTTTACACTAAGGTTTTGTCAAATTGCCTCTTTTTTCCCTCCCTCCCTCCCTCCCTCCCTCCCTCCCTCCCTCCCTTCCTTCTTTCCTTCCTTCCTTCCTTCCTTCCTTCCTTTTTCCTTCTTTCTTTTCTATCTTTCATTCTATTTTTTGGGGGGAGGGGCTGTGTGCAGGATTTTTCCCAGGGCTGCTCAGAAGATCAAACCTGGGTAGACCACATGCAAGGAAAGTGCCTTAACCCTGTACTGTATCTCCAGACCCTAATGGCATTTCTAAAAATATCATTTCATCAGTAATACTAGAAAGTACTACCTCTGTAAGGAAGGAAGTCGACAGTAGTGGTATTCATTTAAAAATCTCAGTTGAGTGTTCTGTTTTTTTTTCCTTTAGTAGAGAAGGTCACCAGGCACACACAGTGGTGCTCTGGGATTACCCCAGGCTCTGCACTTAGCACAGTACCAGGACTTGTGTTGGGTTGTCTGCATTTGAGGCAAATGCCTCAATCATGTGCGATCTCTCTGGACCCTGAGCACTTTTTATATGCTGACACTCTGGGGAGTTATGGGACATAAGCAAGACTCCTGCAACAAGATCACAGATGTAAGTGGTTCTCCAGGAGGGCTGCAGACTGCAACTATGACCTGCCTAAAATAGCTTATCCACACTATCCACGGGAACTTATTATTCATTAGAACACATTTTAGAACAGCCTTGCCTGGTCTTAAACTTTGTGGCTACCTGTGCAGGCTAGGGAAAGTAAGGAGTCCTTGCCATGACGACACC
Source organism: Sorex fumeus (assembly GCF_029834395.1). Taxonomy (NCBI): domain Eukaryota; kingdom Metazoa; phylum Chordata; class Mammalia; order Eulipotyphla; family Soricidae; genus Sorex; species Sorex fumeus. The sequence goes on along the minus strand of NW_026606134.1, from coordinate 1,658,808 downwards.
TCAACCAGTGGACCTGTGTCTGCTGAAGCGGCCCTCGCGTCTTAGGAGTTTGCTATTTTCACGACAGATAATGCTTTTTAGTACCAATTTTTGAACTGATTTTTTAGACTTTTGAAACATTGTTGGGAATTAATTTCTGAGTATGAATACAATCAAACCAACACATCCATACACGTTATAATATCTATAAATCTATTATCTATCTAGTTTTTAGCCCACACCCACTTGTGCTCAGGGACTTACTCCTGGCTTTGTGCTCAGGGGTCATTCCTGGCAGGGCTCAGGGGACCATGTGTGGTGCTGGGGATTGAACCTGGGTTAACCGCATGCAGGATGGAGCAAGTGCCCTTGCTTCTTTATTTTGACAGATATTCTGCAACATTTTAGTAGAGGGCACTTATGCCCATCAATACACATCATAGATCAGGGACTTGAAGGCTGCGGTGTTCGTTCCCTCTTCGCTTCCATCCCAATCCTTGGGACTTCCTTGGTGATGACCGAGCACGGATTTCCCACCCCGGGAGCTACTCTTACCTGCAAGAACGTTCCAGAGGCAGATGCCCCCAGGGCCATTGACCGCGCTATAGGGAACCTGGATCATATTGAGTATGGCGAAGCCCGTGCTGACCAGAGCCAAGGCCAAGGCCAAGAAGAGGAGCAGCAGGATGGTCACATGAAGGCTTGCGTTCAGCTCCTTCACCAGGTGTGGGAAGACTGGGGAGAGAAGACACGGCAACGTTTTAGCACCAGTGCTCGGCTCAGACTCATGAAGACCAGCGACTTGGCTCCCCGTGAAGGCTTTTATACAAAGACCAAGCAACAGTGCTGGGTTTTCAACAAGCAGGAGACTCTCCAAGATGAATTCAGACCCCCCAGACATCCTTCTCTGACCAATAAATTCTCCTCCTTAGGGATGATTGCAAATTGAAATATATCCAAGCTGGCAATTTAAGTCACATGATCTTGGGCCCAGAGGGATGGTACAGGGGTTAGGTGCTGCTTTGCAGGTGACCAACCTGGTTGGAAACTCCGAAGGGAAACACATGGTCCCTTCAGGAGGTGAGCAGTGATCCCTGAGCACAAAGCTAGGAATAAGACTTGAGGACAACTGGGTGGGGCCCAGAACACAGAAAAAAACAAAGCTACATTTTCTCATAGCTCTAAATCTAGGCTGACTTGATGGCCACAGAAGGTGTGTAAAAGGTGACAGGAAAGAGCAGGCCAAGACAACTGATTGCCAAGCTTTAATTTGGGTGAGAGCACTGTTTTCACTAAAGCAGAGGTTAGATCTGGGGCTTAACTCTGCATTGTATAGGAAGGTGAAGCAGAGCAAAGCCTGGCTCTGCTACCCAAAGGTCCGGATTCACATCCTAGCTTTACTCATCCGCCACAACTCTAAAATAGGACCTTCTCAATCTGGCCTCAATTCACTCAAGGTTGTTGAGTGAATCAAATTAAGCATGTAGGGTTTATAAGTGAAACCACTTAGCAGAAGTAATGCCAAAGGGGAAGCATCATCTCGAGTCCCTTAGAACAATTCAGCAAGGTAGAAATACTTTTCCTTAGGCATGAGGCACCCTTATATGTGGCATACACTTTTCTGAACTTTTCATTTGCTGTATTCACATGGCTGCCGAGTTTTTGAAATGTCGGTATTTGTTTTATCTGTATTTGTCACCAGCTACTAGTTCTGAAGGTGAAATGGTCTAAGTCAGTGGAATACTGTTGATATTGCCTGGGAAAGGGTCAGTTCTCCAAAGTAACTGATGTAATTATTGCTGGTAGGACTTCAATTCTCATTGAGAAAAGTCACGTGACTTCTCAAAAATCTCTGTTTCCTCATCAGTGAAGTGGGGATATGAATGAGCAGCGCATGAATTCAGGGCAATCAACCCTCACTGAGCACAGTCACGGGCCAGCTTGGTCACATCATCATTTTATTTAATTCCTGTGACAAAGATGTGACATGGGTATTAATTATGGGCACAGAGACTCAGGGCCGTGTCTCTGGGCAGGGTGACTCTATCAGGCATTGTTGAATTCTATCAAGCATCGTCCGATAAGTCATCTGCATACGGAGTTTAGAGCACTGCTTTTGGTAGTCAAACTAAGTTCCACCACTCATAAATTTTGGGGGCTTTAGGGCTACATTCTGTGGTGCTTAGGGTGTGGCCCCAAGGATGTAGTCCTGGCTCTGTGCTTAGGAGTGACCCCTGACACCTGATGGTGCTTGTAGGGGATCACAGATAGTGCTGGGGATTCATGTCATGTTTGGCAGGAAGCCAGGCAAGCACCTTGTTATGTTTGTTATGTCTTTTCTGGCCCTAAGTGAAGAGTTTTGTTTTATTTATTTTTTATTTATTTTTGGTGTTTGGGCCACGCCTGGGTCCATCTTCTGAGCTGCTGAGTTCTGGGTCCAAACCCTCTGCTTGGCCACTTGATGGTCAGTGACACCCTCATTGTTCCCTTCCTGGGAGCCAGGACCCAGCGCTTTCCCGCCCCACACACTCCTGACCCCTCTTCCAGCTGGCTCCTCCCTGCATTCAGAGAAGGTTAATGTCTCCTGAACCTGCTAACCAGAGTTTCTGGCCACCTCGCTCTAAGATGTCCTTTCCACTGAGAAGTTTCCACGCTCACCATCTTTGCTTACCTCCTTCGTTCTGATCTTCCTGCCAGTTCTGTACTTTCCAATTATATTTACCTCCGCCTAGTTATCTCATCAGCATCAGAAACTTTACCCTGGAAAGGGATCCTCTCCAAAGCGTTTTCTCTCTTGATCTCTCTTCCCTCTGCTTCCCTTCCATCCCAGGGTCCCCCAGACTTTGCTTTTCAAACTTTGATTTTTCTCTCTCATTTGCCTGTTTTGAACAGAGAGATAGCGCAGTGCATAGATGCTTGCTGTGCAGGCAGCCAACTGGGCTACAATCCCCAGTATCCTTTATGCTCTCCCACTTGAGTACAATCAGGAGTGACCCCTGAGCAGAGAGCCAGGAGTAAGCCCTAAGAATAGGTATGGCCCCAAAGCAAACAAGAAGCAAATCAATAACCTATTACCAATGATTTTACTATCCCCCCTTGCTTATTCTAGTTGGGAAATTAACTCATACAACCTCCTTATCAAGCAATTTGACAGCATGCTTCAAAGCCATTTGTAGGAAAGGCATTCACAAAAACTATTCTCTACTGGATCCTCATATAGCCACAGAAATTCACAGAATAAAATCAACTATGAATCAACAGTAGATTGATGTGTGTGTTTTTGTTTTCCATAGAGCTACTTTTTGCCAATATCCCCAGGTTCAATTCAGTTGCTGGTATGTCATGTAAATAACGTAAATGTACATAGTATAAGGAAGCTCCTTTGCTTGAACATACACAAGTACGTCCCTTCTTCACCTAGACCCATGATGCCAATTGGTGTGGTTACATCTGTCGACCTTGCAGCTTTCTGTCTCCGTGTATTTAATAAAATGCTTCTGAGGGCCAGGTTTCTGAAACCCCAGTTCTCAAGGATGGAAATAAAAGAATGGATAGAATTCCTGCTCCCCTGCCTTCATGCTGTGGGGGATGATCTCCCAGACACTTTCTCCCTGGGGTTCTCAGGGAGCAACGGCCGGGCTCGGCTCGTTTCCCAGCCTCGGCTGCTCCGGGCCGTGCCCAGAGCCAGCAGCTCACGTTCCGGAGGTCAGGCCAGGGCCCTGGCCCAGCTCTCCCTGCCAGCCAACGTCCAAACTGGGCTTCGTGGGGTCAGAGAGACAGTACAGCGGGGGAGGCTGTTGTCTACCTGTCTTACACACTGTTGACCTGGGTTCAATCCCTGGCACCCTGTCTGGTTCTCTGAGCCCTGCCAGGAGTGATCTCTGAGCACAGAACTGGGAGTAAGCCCTGAGCATGGCCAGCTGTGCCCCTCAATCCACCAGAAAACAACAACCAAAAATAAATAAACCAATAAAGCACCAAAATCCAAATTTGGTCTCAAGCCTGGAGCTCAGCTCAAGAGGCTTTTTTCTTAGACTCTAAAACTTGGAAGTGCAGAGATGGGGAAGGAAGCCTGCTAGTCTGACCCAGGACACCCCATAGTAGGGCCAAGACTCCGTGGTTTCCTGGCTGGGGGACCTTGGACTTCAAGCCTCAGTGGAGTCCTCCGCACAATGGGCCTGTGAGTCATTCCTTCTCTTGTAACGGTCCAGAAAGCTGACAAGCTATAAAGCATCTGGCATGTCTGACACACGTGGTGGTCACTATTTTCACAATCATGCTGGGTGGAGGTGAACAGCGAAGCTGAAGGAATCCCTGTCTCAGACACTTCCCTCAGACCTTGCCAGGGTCAGAAAGGCTCTCGGGGTGCGGCACGGGAAGTCCCCCGGTTGCTGCAGACATTGCTCTGCGTGTTGGACCGCATGGGCAGAGGCCCCACTGGGGTGCAAGCCTCGCAGACACGTGCATAACCTGAGCGCTTCCAAGTCTGCCCCCCAATATACTCACTTGTGAACTGGGACTCGCGGCCCCCCAGGCCGCACTGTCGCACCTTGCACCCTCGGAAGAGCCCGTAGTAAATGTCCCCGATGAACTTCACCAGCTCGGGGTCGGTGGCATTGACCAGGTCCACGCCCGTCTGACAGAGGATCTTCCCGCGCAGCCAGTGGGGCACGACCAAGGCCACGACGATCAGGACGAAGGAGGAGAAGCTGAGGAGGGACGCCAGCCCGTACCACGTCTTCTTGAACCATCCCGGCATCCTAGTGGGTGCAGGTCACCCCCCGGGGGCCCAGGCGGCAGCGGGCGTCCTGGTCATCTTCCAGACACGCTGCGATTCACAGCTCCTCTGCTCCCGGTGGCCAGCGCACTCGGCCAGGTCCTCTGCTGTCCGTGTTTACTACTACAGCCACGCCCGGAAGTCTGCACCGAGGCCGCCTGGGAGGGTGTCACTGGAGGAAGTAACCCTAGCTCTCCCCTGCACTAGGGTTTCAACGGGGCGCTTAATTGTTCCTCTGTTCAAGCGTTTTAATGGCCCTGGCTGGGAACAGGCAAAAACAGGTAGACCTAATGCCAGCCCTGCTCCCAAAACGCCCCTGATGGGGTGAGAACAAAAATGGGCTGTTGGACCCTTGACCACCTGGCAGTGCAGGGTATTGGATGTCTCTGAACTGTCAGCACCGTCAGAATCATCAGGGTGGTCATTCATGCCAACGAGTGATCTCTGTTGGTTTGTTTTTCACCGAAATGTGGAAATAACGTTATGGTTTGGCCCGGATTTGCTGCCGGATTGGTCTGCGGTGGGTCAGTGGCAACTGGAGTGTTCCATGGGCTCCATGGCTCATGGGGCAGCCTAGACCACACAGCCTAGATTTCCTGCCCTGCCTTTTTTTTTTCCAACAGGTTTGCAAATAATTGCCTGGTTGGGGTATTCAACCTGTTCTAATAGTGAAGATGAGCCTTTTTCCATAGCAAACTCTGCCGCATGCAAAACAAAAGCCTTCCCCGGGATGCTACCATTCTTGCCCCTGGAAGCATATTTCTGTCCCAAATGATAAGACTATGTTAAGTTTTGGTGTTGGGGAACTAAGCAGTTAATTTTATAATACTTGGATGAGAAAAAAAACACAAAACTGATTTCCAAAGAGAGCCCTTACTCAGTCAGAACTCTTTTGAGGATCTGGATTCAAATTTCAACCATTGGACTGGAGAGAACACAGTGGTTAAGGTGCATGAACTAACTGGGTTCAATGCCTGGCACCACATAGCCTACAAACTTTTTCTGGGCTTGGCTCTGGGGGTCCCTGAGCCTCACTGTGTGGGGGCTTGGAGGCCCCTGAGCACTGCAGGGCACGAGCAGCACAGCTTCACTGAACCATTGGCTTGGAGTCACCCCAGATCATGAGCACTGAACACCATTGTAAGACTCCCACCCTCCCCTCAAAAACCCCCAAAGACCCCCGCCTCCATATTCTGAAGCTTCTGGGTAAGAGACGGAGCCCCACATACCACAGTTCAGCATCTGTCCTACGATGTGGTTCAAAGGAAACTGCAGCAGGGCAAACAGCAGTGTTGCATGCAGGGCACTGAGTCAGCGCTGTTCTCTTCTCCGTCCTTCTAACAACGTCACCCCCGATGGCCACAAGCCCTGCAAGCATTCCGGAGTGAGGGACATCTGTGTGCCCACGTTTAGTAAGCACACGCCTGCTATTTGCTGTGTCCTGAGGCACAAGATGGGGAGCTGCTACTGACGAAGCTTAAATGAGATCACCCAGAGCATGCTGGGGGCTCTGACCTCAGGGAGGTGGCTCTGCGGAAGCTGGCCACCAAAGTTTGGGTCTGACTCTTAGATACTTTGTGCACTGTGGCAGCGCTGGGTTGTTGCTTTCTCCTCTCCTCTCCTTGTTGCCTTCCCCAGGCATCTGCAGCAGTTGCCCAGAGCAGAGACCTGGCTAAGTTCAGGAGGATTTTTCTGCACCGTAAGCTATGTGGAAGTGACAGCAGCATCTGGGCGGAAGGGTGGGCTAGATTCGGGGATATCTGGACACATTTTGGCCAGGGACCCCTGGAGCGGGGTGGGATGGGGATGCTACTTCAGGTCAGAGAGCAGTCAACACCCCCAGCAGGCTGAGCCCTACCTCCTGCCCCCTCCCCCCGCACACTTCTGCGCTGGGGTCCTCGGACGCGACACAGGCCAGGCTCCGTGGGATGCTGTGCTCTTTGCTGAGTTTCAGTGTGGCCTTGTGGACCTCTGAGGCTCTCATAAGCTGGGTCAGAGGGACCACGACAGCCATGAGGACAAGACTTCGGTACAACGGTAAACTTCTGTCCCTTCCCTAGCAGGCCACTTGCCTCTAGTGCTCCTGGTACACACAAATGCATGATATTTTGTTTAATTTAATTTAAATTTATTTATTTAACTGTATTTTATTTGTATAAAGTTGTTGACAATAGTTCATTATAATGACCATTGTTCATATAATATTCAAACACCAATCCCACCAACATGCACCTTCCCTCCACCATAAGAGGAAAGTGTGTGAAGATTGTTGTATTTCATTCTGGAACCATTTATGTCCTTGGATAAGAGATTACTGAAAGTGAAGAGTCTCCTGCCCCCATGCCTGGCTGTCCTCACCGGGGCCCCTTGGAGGGTGGCGGGTTGAGTTTCCCTCCCCCCCACCTGAGCAGAGCCCCAGCAGCCGAAGACCTTCAGAACCAGCCACAGCCATGCTAAGAACACTCTCCACATGTCCGGACAAGCCTCATGCATGAAGGAACCGGCAGAGGAACCCAGGCATGCAGGTCCTGGGGCTGACATCTCCAAGCCTGCTCGGATTGGGACTGGACCTTCTCCACCCAGATCCCTCATCTTCCAGTAGGTAGGTGTCAGACCCACCAGCTGCCACCAGTGCCAGGTTGGTCCCATCAACGGCCAAGACGCAGAGACTATAAAACCCAGCTCCCAGAAGCTTATTATCTTATTATCTTATTTTTCCTTTGGAGAACCTGGCAGGCTACAGAAAGTATCCTGCCCGCACGGCAGAGTCTGGCAAACTTCCCATGTCGTACTCAATATGCCAAATACCAGTAACAATGACGGGTCTCATTCTCCTAACCCTGAAAGAGCATTGAATATGGCTCTTTTAAAATCTCAGGGCTGAGAAGAAGGAGAGGTTACTGGTGCCTGCTCGAGGCAATCGACTAACAACAGGATGATCGTGATCGTGATCGTGATAAGAGATTACAAACATGTATGTTAAACCCAAACAAATGTGTGCTACTTTTGTTATATCAGTGGGCTAGAATATAAGAGGTTGCCTGGCTGCATTCACTCCAAGACATTCTGTGTTGCTCTCTTCCAGGAACTTTATTTCATAGTCTCTAGATCTTGGCCTAGATCTAGATGAGATTACATGGCGCTGGGGGTAGTTTGTGGGTGTGACCGCCAAGATACTGGAAAACTGTGGAGCTGGGAGAGGAGACCCAGCCCCGTTCTGAGCAAGCTCGGAGATCTCAGTCACAGGTTCCACATACCTGGATTTTCTGTAGGTTACCTCATAGGTGAGGGTCATCTGAGCTTGTGGAGAATGGCCTTGAGCACTCGAAGTTCTGGAGGTTTTCAGCTGCTGGGATTCTGCTTGGGGTGGGGAGGGAAACTCAACCCTCATCCCCTCGGATGTGCCCCAGTGAACACAGCCTGGTGCGGGGTCGGGATGTTGTGTGTTGCTCCAAATTTGTTTATTTTTGGTTTGGGGCCACAGCCAGTAGTGCTCAGGAGTGCTTGAGTGATCCCTGAACACTACATATGGTGCCCAGGATTGAATCTGGGCCACTGTGGGTGAGCGCTCTACCCTCTATACTATCTCTTCAGCCCTATTATTATTATTACTGTTATTTTGGGTAGGGCATTTGCTTGCATACGGCCAACGTGGGTTCGATTCCTCAGTTCCTCTCAGAGAGCCCGGCAAGCTACTGAGAGTATCTCGCCCGCACGGCAAAGCCTGGCAAGCTACCCGTGACATATTGGATATGCCAAACACAGTAACAAGTCTCACAATGGAGATGTTATTGGGCCCGCTCGAGCAAATCGATGAACAATGGGAGGACAGTGCTACAGTGCTACAGTTATTTTGGTTGGAGGGCCACACCCACTGGTGCTCAGGGCTTACTCCTAGCTCTGAGATCAGTGACCGCTCCTGGCAGGTTCAGGGGCCCATAGAGGGCTTCAGGGATGGAGCCCAGGACTGCCATATACAAATGCAAGGCCTTACTTACTGTATTATCTTTCTGCCTCCTAATTTTTATTTTTTAAAGTTTTAATTTGTGATGTAAATATTTAAAATAGAATAGACTATAATATTTCAGTGTTCAGGCACTTAAAACTATTTAAATACGCTCCCCAATAGAACTTTAAATATTCCCCAACCCCTCAAATGGAAGAGGCCTGGAACTCCTAGGCTCACCAATGTCCTCGGAATTGTAACAGAAGTGCCAGCAAAAATGATGGTATTAATCGCGCCAACTTCAGGAACTAATCTAAGTACTTGCACTTTTTAAAAATTTTGATTCACTTTTTTGGTTTGTTTTGCGTCACACCTGGTGGGCTCCTCCTGACTTGGGGCTTAGGGGATGCTGGCTGCTCCCCTTCCCTCCTTCCCGTCCCCCTTCCCCCTTCCCCCTTCCCTTCCCTTCCTTCCCTTATTAGAGCCACAGGGTGTGTGTGGGGAGTGTTGCCCAGGGGTCACTCCGGTGATGTTCTGGGAACCATGTAGGGTGCCGGGGACCAAACCCAAGCGGGCTGCGTGCCGGGCCTGCACCCTGCGTCCTACGTCTCGGGGTACCTCCGTCCTTTCTCGCGCTGAGCCTGGCGTCCCACCACCAGAGACCCGCCTTAGCGGGGTGGCCCGCGGCGCAGGGGGCCCGGGAGCGTGGCGCGCTGGGCCCAGCCGCCGCTAGGGGGCAGCAGCGGGCGCCGCGCGGGCACCTCTCGGGCGGCTCGGCGGGGCGGGGCCCGGGCGGGGAGGCTAGGGGTGGGGCCTTGGCGGGGCGGGGCGGGGTCTGGGCGGGGCCCGGAGGCGCGGGGCCAGGGCGGGGATTGGGCGGGGCCTGGGCGGGGCCTGGGCGGGGCCTGGGCGGGGCCTGGGCGGGGCCTGGGCGGGGCCTGGGCGGGGCGGCGCGAGCGGGCGCGGGCCGGGCGGGGCGCGGGGCCGGGCAGTCGGGCTCGGCGGCGGCAGCGGCAGGATGGCGGCGGCGGGCGCGGGCGAGGCGCGCCGGGTGCTGGTGTACGGCGGCCGGGGCGCGCTGGGCTCGCGCTGCGTGCAGGCGTTCCGGGCGCGCAGCTGGGTGAGCGCGCGTCGCGGGCCGGGGCCGGGGCCGGGGTCCGGGCCGGGGCCGGGGTCGGCGTCGGGGTCGGGCCCCCGCAGACCAGCATCGCCCCAGACCCCCGCGGGCCGGGGCCTGCAGGGTGCAGGGGTCGGGGCTGTGTCTCCCGCGTCCTCCGCCGGCACGGGGGTCCTCGCGGAGTTCTCCGGGACGGGACGGGGCGGAGCGGGGGCGCGGGCCCGGGGAAGGAGCCTCCGGGACAGACGCCCCCCCCCCCCGACGGGGTCGCGCGGGGGGCCTTGGGGAGACGAGCTGGGCGCTCGGGCTCGCGTCCGGGGGTCGCGGGGTCTTGTGCTCTAGAGTCCCTTTCCTTTCCATCGGCCGTCTTGGGAGGGACCTGAGGATTTCTTTCGCTTTGGTTTTGGGGTGACCTCCGCGCAGCGCGCAGGGATCGCTCCTGGGGCCGCGGGGATCGAACCGGCGGATTTTGCAAGGCCTGGCATGGGCCGGCCGGCGGGGTGCACCGGGACTTTGAAGGAGCGCGGGGCGGCCGGCCTTGTTTTGCAGAGACGCGGCCGGCCTCTGCACCGGAGCTGGAGGCCAGCCAGAGCAGGCCAGGGACCCTGACCCGGGAGACACGCCCGCCCCGTGCCTTCTGCCTGCAGCTGTCTCCAAGGCCCCTCCCTGGGCAGCGGCGAGGCCTTGGCATTAGTGCGAGGGGGTGAAGGGACAGGGTTTAACTCGGGGTCAGGATCCCGGACCCCCTTTCTTCCTGCCTTCACCCTGGGCACGCTGCGGCCTGGGGGCGCTTGCCTGCACAGAAAGGCCCTACCTACGCCCGAGGGATTTTGTTGTAAGTGAGTTTTGCTTTTTTGTTTCTAAAGTGGAGAACTTGCTTTGTAACAGTTATCTACTTTTCAGGGCTTCATTATTAGTCAATGCCTGAGGAACTTCATTGTAAGTTCACCAGTGAAAGTCCTATTTATCGTTGTTACTGTTTTTTGGGCCACACTCAGCAGTGCTCAGGGCTCACTCCTGGCTCTGCACTCAGGGATCACTCCTGGTGGGCTCAGGGGACCCTCTGGGGTGCTGGGGATAGAACCCAGGTCACTCTGGGCAACACAAGCGCCCTACCCGCTGTGCCATTTCTCTGGCCCCCAAGTTTAATTAATCTCACCAGACAATGGACTGATTCTTTTTTTTTTTTAATTTTTATTAGTGAAACACCATGAGGTACAGTTGTAGACTTACGAATTTTTGTGCTTGGGTTTCAGTTATACAATGATTGAGTACCCATCCTTCTACCAGTGCCCATTTCCCACCACCACGGATCCCAGTATCCCTCCCACCCCCCACACCCCCATCCGAGATCCCTGATCCCTTTTTCCTTATTTGCACCCTGCACCCCTCACCTCCATTCCTCCTTACCTCTAGCACCCAGTTATGGGTCCTATAAAATGTTTTATTTGTGGCCAGCTGACTTGACTGGTTGCCAGGGCCTCTTCTGGGGCCATTTATTAACTATGTGAACCTGGAGCTCTGCCCCTCAACTTGACTCCAGTGGGCCTGTGGCTACCCACCGTGATGGGAGGCCACCCCCCAGGCCACTTGGGGTCAGGTCTGACATGGCAGGATCTGGCCAGCGGATTGACCTTTGGCTGTCTTTTGGGCTCCCTCCCCGGGGAATGCTGGGAGCTGCCTGCTCTTTGTCTTGTGTCCCCCAGGACTGGGCAGATAAACAGCACTGTTTATTGTCTTGTGTTTTCACTTATTGCTTTGGGTCACACCCAGCTGTGCCAGGGATTGAACCCCAGCCCCTGCATGGCCCAGGGAGAGGTGCGGAGTTCTCCAAAGGTCCAAGTAGAGATGCTTCTCTCTGGGACTTCCTGAGAAATGTGGGTTGTCCCCTAGGCCAGGACCTGACCTGTCTGCCATCTCTTAATTCTCCCACAAGCCCTGTTCATTGCCACATCCCCAGTTGACAGCCCAGGATACATCTGCCAAGCATCTGCTTTGTGGCAGAGCCAAGATTCGAACCCCAGTGTCAGGTATTTTTTTTTCTCCCCCTTTTGGTTTTTGGGCGGAAGTGCTCTGTGCTCAGGGATCACTCCTGATGGGGCTTGGGGGACCAAATGGGTGCCAGGGATTGCACACGGGCGGGTTGTGTGCAAGGTTAGCGCCCTCCCCGCTGCACTCTCTCCAGCTGCCAACGTCCGAACCTTGAACCAAAGCCGTCCCTCTGCGCTCCAGGGCTGGGGTCCTGAAGGGCCCGCCCTTCAGGAGCTGCCACCTTGGACTCAGAGATGGTTTTTCCATTTTTAAGTGGTCGAACAGCAGCCTAAGGAAGGGGCTGTTGTTTATGGGGCTGGAGCCGTAGCATTGTGGGAGGGCATTTGCCTTTTATGCGGGTGACCCAGGTATGATCCCTGGCACCCCGTAGGGTCTCCTGACTCCCACCAGGGGTGTACTCCTGAGCTCACAGCCAGGAGCAAGCCCTGAGCACCACAGGTGCCCCCCCCTTCTCCCCCCCCCCCCCCCCCCAAAGAGAAGAATGTGCTGTGATGTGGAGAGACTCAACCTCTATTTGGTTCCTACCTCAGTGCAGTGTGAGTGGGACCCGCCCAGCTCCTTACTTCTGCTTGATGGAGTGCAGGGCCCAGTGGTCCAGGCCAGCGGAGGCCAAGATACTCACTGGGCCCCGCCATGTTCTTAGAGTTTCCTTCTCTGTCTCGTTTCTGGGTGTAGATCTTTATGCTTTTTTTTTCTTTTTCTTTTTTTATTTGGTTTTGCGGCCACGTGCGGCGATATTCCAGGCACTCTCCTGACTCTGAGCTCAGGGGTCACTCCTGGTGGTGCTTGTGGACTACGTGGGATGCCGGGGATTAAACCTGGATCAGCCGGGTGCAGGGCAGCTGCCCACCATATTCTCTCCTGGGACATGGGCCTTGAATGACATCACAGCGTCCTGTCTCTGGACCTGAAATGTGCTTTCCCTTCTCTTCAGTGGGTGGCCAGCATCGATGTGGTGGAGAATGAAGAGGCCAGTGCCAGCGTGGTGGTGAAGATGACAGACTCCTTCACGGAGCAGGCCGAGCAGGTGACTCACACCCACCCCTTGGTCTCAGGGGGCTGGGGACCTGGGGAAGCCTCCCCTCTCTCGTGCCCTACCTTATCTTTAGGAATCTCTTAGTAGGTGCCCACAGAGCCATCTGTGCCCACCGAGGGAAGTTTGGGGAAAAAATGAAACAAAAAAAAAAAACCCCAAAGCCTGGAAAACCAAAGGGAACATGATAATGGCCCGTAGCCCATTTTCGGTTTGCTGCTGTCTGTCCTGGGCTCATGTTCTTTCTTGACTTTGCTCTGCAAACAGTGCTCATGACTTCACAGGTTGAGATGATTGCGTGTTTTGCTGGCCAGCCCCTCGCCCCACCTCTAGGAATTGAACACATAACTTAAATAAGTTCTCCGGGTCACTGGTGGGGGCCGGGGCCGGGCTCAGGTGGGGGTCTCTGTGTCCTCTCCCCAGCACCACTGGGTGTAAACAAACAACCGAGCCTGTGTCGACACGTAATTTTTCGTTTTATGGATTGACCAGAATTTCATTAAAACGAAGGTTTGCCATAGTGAGGATAAAGTGGGTCCATGGCGGTGACAGTTATGCTCTTGGTCCACATGCAGCCACGTCCCCTCCCCTCCACGGAGTGCCCAGACCCTCCGGATGCTTCTTATTTTCTGCTTCAAGATTTTTTCTTGTTGTTTTTGGGCCATGCCCAGCAGTACTCAGAAGTTGCTCCCTGGCCCAATAGTACTCAGCTTACGCCTGGCTCTGAACTCGGGGTTCACACCTGGTGGTGCTCAGGGGACCAGATAAAGTGCTGGGGATCGAACCCATGTCAGCCCCGTACAAGGCAAACACCCTTTTCTCCAGCCCAGCAATTTTCTCTTTTTTGAAAAATGACACTTTTGGTGTTTGGGCCTAACCCGCTAGTGCTGAGGGCCTATTCCTGGGTGCTCAGGGATCATTGCTTCTGGTGCTGGGGGACCATATGTGGTGCCGGGATCGAGCCCAGGTCAGCTGTGTGCAAGGCCTGTGCCTTCCCCGCTGTCCTCGCTCCAGCCGAGCAGTTTTCTCTTTTGCCTTCTGGGGGAGGAAGGAAAATTTCTCCTGTTCCTCAGGGTTCTTCTCTGGCTGTTTGAATGATCTAATTAACAGCAGTCAGATGAGCAGGAGCAAAAACCCAATTGAATTTTGTCTGGTCGGGGGGGGGGGGGGGGGGGGGGGGGGAAGGGAGGGATGGGCAGACAGATTCCCTGGGGAACAGACCCGGCCGGCCAGCTTCATGGCTACGGGGCCCAGTATACAGTCTCGTAGGTCGGTCACACCTGACCAGGCGTCGAGCTTGAGGAGCCGTCTAAGTACAAACGCCCTTCTGCTGGTTCCTCTCTGAAACACCCTCTGAGTGAAATCGCCTTCTCTGTACAAGGGGCGAGTGGGACATGTAGGGAGAGAGCGCCTGACCTTGACCCTCTGCTCAAGGTCAAACAGGATTTGCGCCTTCAGCTGGCCGGCTGACTGAGTTCTGTTCTCTTCCCCCTGCTGACCAGGCGTGTCGCTCAGGGCTGGGAGGAGAGCTGGCCGCAGGGAAGCAGAGTTTCCAGCGTCCGTCCTTCCCAGGGGCTTTCTGTCATGGGGACTGCCACCCGGGGGTCAGAGAACCACCTGCCCTGCTTGTTTTGGAGCCAAATCCGGCTGTGCTCGGGGCTTCCTCCTGGCTCTGGGCACAGTGGTTTGTCCTGAAGGGGCTTGGGGGACCAGATGGGGTCCCTTTTTTTTTTTTTTTTTTGCTTTTTGGGTCACACCCAGTGATGCACAGGAGTTACTCCTGGTTCATGCCCTCAGGAATTACTCCTGGCGGTGCTCAGAGGACCATATGAGATGCTGGGAATCGAACCCGGGTCGGCTGCATGCAAGGCAAACGCCCTACCCGCTGTGCTATTGCTCCACCCCCTCTTCATTGCCTTTAAAAATTAAAAAAGTTTTTTGGAGGGGACTTGAAGTGCAAAGGAGTCATGCCCCGGGGCTCTGAAGGCTGAGCCTGGGCACTGCAAATGCCAGAATCTACCCTGGCTGAGCCCGCTTGTCTTACCTGTGGCCGGTCTGGATTCGATCATCAAGACCTCCACTGGTCCCTGAGCCCCTCCAGGAGCGATCCCTGAGCACCACCGGGTGTGGCCGCCACACAAAACAAGAGCACAGCAAGAACCTGTGGTCAACCGCTGGAGTTTGTGTTTTCCTACGTGGCTGTTCTAAGGATGCTCATGGTCCCGAGCGACTGGAGACATCTTTGCCCTAAGCCCAGTGACGTGTCCCGGGCTGCCCTGCCCATAGCGCTCCTCACCCACCTCTCATTCCCCAGGCCGAGGCTCCAGGCCCTGCAGAGCCACTTTCCAAACCAGGGAGATGGCGCCGGGCGGAGGGGGCCTGCCAAGGTGTCAGCCTGCGCTGCTCACTTGCATCTCTGTCCCTCCTGTTCCAGGTGACCGCAGAAGTGGGCAAGCTCTTGGGGGAGGAGAAGGTGGACGCCATCCTGTGCGTGGCCGGAGGGTGGGCCGGTGGCAATGCCAAGTCCAAATGTGAGTCCTTTCCTGAGCTCCTGCATCTGCCCTGGGCTCCATGCGGATGGGGGGTGGGGGGAGAGGTGAGGGGGCGTATCTCCCGGGAGCTTTGGGGGTGGGGGGGTGCTCAGGACACTGTGTTACCTGGGGAGAGTCCGGTCAGGCCTGCACACCCTGCCTGTGAGAGAACCCGGTCACACCCAGTCCCTGACCTGGCTGGCCGCTGACCTCACCAGGCCTACCACTGAACTGATAGGCCCGGCTGAAATGGGCCCTTCGGAACTCTGGGAACTCTGGGCTCTGCATGTGAGGCCCCAGGGGAATTCTTTTCTCCTTTTTCTTTCATTCTGTCTTTTTCTTCTGAGCCACACCCATTGGTGCTTGGGGGACTGGACCTTGCCTTATGTTCCCTCCCTGCCCACCCCGCCAGCTCTCTTTAAGAACTGCGACATGATGTGGAAGCAGAGCATCTGGACGTCCACCATCTCCAGCCACCTGGCCACCAAGCACCTCAAGGACGGAGGCCTCCTCACCTTGGCAGGGGCCAAGGCGGCCCTGGATGGGACTCCTGGTCAGTTGGGAAGGGCCTTTCCCCGTGGGAGGGTTCGCTGAGACTCTGGGGCGGGCGGGAGGTTGGCCCCCCTTCCTGGTGCCGCTCAGGGAGGGAGGGAGCCGGGTCGCAGACCCGGTGGCCCTGCCATGACCGAAGCAGATTCCTCACCTGAGTCACCATGTTTGAACCAAATCACTTGCTCTCTGCGCCCTTCACCATAACTCAGTGATTGGGCCCCAGAGATAGGCCCGTGGGGGAGGGCACTCGCCCTGCACGCGGCTGACCTGAGTTTGCTTCCCGGAGCCCCGCTGGGTGTGACCCAAAAGAGAACACCCTGTCCATGGTGACAGGGACTGTCCCAGGGAGAGGCGGCGCCAAGCTCCGGGGGTCTCACTTTGACTCAAGCACGGCGCTTGCCCCTGAACCTTCTTCTGTTCTGTCTTCTGTTTCCTTTACATCCGGGGCAGGAGTGACCAGGATGCGGCTTCCACCCAGAAACCCGGCCCACAGCTCCCACTGGCCTGAGAGTCAGGGGCCGGGAGTGGGTGACGGGGCGAGGGCAGAGGGGTCTGCCTCCCTGCACTGAGACTCTTCTAGAAGCACAGTGGGAGCGTGTGTGTGGGGTGGGAGGGGGACCCGGTCCAGTTAAGGGAGGAGACCTGGGGCCATCTCTTCCACCCATTTTCCCTCCTGTGTTTTTGCGTGTGTGTGAGTGTCATCGCTGAGGTCCCTCAGGCTGTGCAACTGTCAGAAGGCTTTCCCAGACAGCTCTGGGGATGTCGCCAGTAACACAGCAGGCTCTCCAGTCCACTGATGCTTTTCAGCTGTGACTGCCCCGTTCCTGCTGTTGTGATGCTTGGCAAGTTACCCAACCTCTGAGTCTCAGCGTTGCCATCTCTGAGATGGGGGCGATGCTTCCTTTCACATGGAGGCGCTGCAGCTCAGAGTGACCCGGGTCCCAGTGAGTGAACTGCTCCAGGCCATGTGTCCGACTCGTCCTGCTTCTGCTCTTCCTTTCAGCCTGAAACCTTTAGTTTGAGGTTCCTAAACCCAAGGCATGTGGTGTTTCTTTTATTTATTTTGATTTTGGGGGCCACACCTGGCGATGCGCAAAGGTCACTCGTGGCTCTGCGCTGGTGCCCAGCGGGGAATGTAGGGGATACTGGGGATGGAACCCGGTTGGCTCTTGCAAAGCAAATGCCCTCTGGCTGTGATCTTTTAACTTTGGGTTTAGATCCCAGAAAAATCTAGCACGTGTGATATGAAAGTGTGTCACTGACAGGCTGATTTACGCCTCACAACTGAGAAAGTTCGTTCAAAATGAACATTTTTCCCTCCACTGCCAGGGACCCCTGCTTCCCGCCCCTCTTTCATTCCCAGGGTGGTCTTTGTCAGTGCTCTCCCCCCTGGGCCTTCCAGGAATTGTTTTTCTTCTCCTATCTGTCTGTAATGGAGAGTTCTAGAGCTAAGATAGTAGGCTGGGGACAGTCCCTTTCTGCTTCCTCGATTCCTGTTCTGTTTGGATGGAGTGAAATTCAATCCTGTGGGAGTCCCCAGTTTGTTTGATGGCTCTGGCCTGCGCCCCCTGGGATGAAGACATCCTTTTCTCAGTGCCCTGGGGACCTTGATCCCCTTTGCAACCTTTGCAGCTGGAGGAGCTCAGCACCTGGGGCTGGGAGGGGGCCCGGCTGGACCTGCCCCGCCCACCCGGCCTGGCCCTACCCTGCCCTTCCAAGGCCTCAGGGAGCCTTTTAAAGTGTAACTGGGGTGGGGGTGGGGATGTGTGCAGGTGCTGACAGTGAGCAGGCTCTTTATTTTTGTGGCTGCAGGCCAGGCATTTGGGGGGATCCCCTCCAGGGTCCGTGGGTGCTGCGTGGGGCTGGGGACAGGGCCCCTCTTTCCTGCAAGCCTGGCTCAGCCCCAGTGGTGGGGGGTGGGCGGGGGTGGCTCTCCTTCATCCCCAGAATAGACTGGTTGTGGGATTTGTTTTTTTGAAGCAAAATTGAGTGTGTGTGTGTGTGTGTGTGTGTGTGTGTGTGTGTGTATTTTTTAGTTTTGTCCCAGTGATGCTCAGGGGTCACATCAGGGCTTCCTTTTGTGTCTGTGCTCAGGGGTCCCTCCTGGAGGGCCGGGGACTGTGTATGGGACGAGCTCGCACCCACTGTCCCTGCCTCTCTCAGGCCTGCTTGGGCTCAGGACATGTGTCAGCTCTGCCTGGCCCTCCAGCCTGGCTCGGCGAGGGCCCCCAGCCTCAGCTCCCGCCCCTCCCCTCCCGGGAGTGCCCTGCGGGGGTGCGCGTGCTCACCGGTTTTCTTTGCCTTCTGCCAGGGATGATCGGCTACGGCATGGCCAAGGGCGCAGTGCACCAGCTCTGCCAAAGCCTGGCGGGGAAGAACAGCGGCATGCCCGCGGGCTCGGCCGCCATCGCCCTGCTTCCGTGAGTGCGAGTCTCGGGACCAGACCCGTGCCCCGTGCCGACTGCCCTTTGCCCCCCAGGACCCAGACCCGTGCCAGCTTCCACCTCCCCTTCATCATTTTCTTTCCCTCCCTCCACCCCCCCTTTACTGTTCCCTTAGATTTTAGTCGGGGGGCGGGGGCACACGTGGCGGGGCACCATATAGGGTTTCGGGGATGGAGCCCACCCAGCAGAGTGCACGGTGGTGGGTACCTACCCCAGCCCCGCCCTGTGTCGCCTCCTGGAAGTAGGTGATGGGTCTTAGCCATGGGCGGGGTACGTGGGTCTGCAGGGAGGAGGGGCAGCCTCAGGAGCAGCTCCTTGGGGCAGAATCCTTGTCCTGGGCCGTCCTGGTTTCACAGCCATCTAGAATCGTGTCCTGGATATTCCAGAATTCTGGGAAACAGCCTCGGAAGAGAGGCCGGGCGGCTTCCTCGCACGTCTCAAGGAATGTTATTATCCCCCTTGAAAACTCGGAGGCACCATCCGCTCCTCCGTCCTAAGGGACTGAAATGCAGCGAGCACTACTCACTCCCATCACTGTTGTCCTTGAGGGTGGCGGTGGGGGGAGGTGCTTGGGGGCCTGGGTGGTCATTTTAATTACTTTTGAGGGGTGGGAACAAATTTCTCTTTTTTTCTCTGTTTTGGGGACCACGCTCAGGTTGTGACTCCGGGATATACCCCTGGGGGTGATGGGGGACCCTGTGTGATGCTGAGGGCCAGATGGGGGTCAGCTGCATGTAAGGCTCACGCCCCACCTACTGAGCTCGCTCCAGCCTGAGGCTTATTGTTTTTGTTTCTTTTGGCCACACCCGCTGGTTTTCTGGGGCTTCTCCCAGCTCATGTTGGGGGGTCTTTAGCAGTGGCACAGGCCCAGGCCCGCCCCCACCCCCAGCACCATTTGAGAAGACAAAGATGATTCTTCCTTTGCTGAGTTAGAGGCAGGGGGGATTTCTGAAGTCTCTACCTCCAGAACCCGTGGAGATGTGGTCACCCTTGTTTGCGCAAGTGTCCCCGCATGGGGTGCCCCCTTGACCGGCTGCTGTCTGCACCCCGCAGGGTTACCCTGGACACCCCGATGAACCGGAAGTCCATGCCTGAGGCCGACTTCAGCTCCTGGACCCCCTTGGAGTTTCTAGTGGAGTGAGTATCGGGGGCGGCCTGAGCTGCCTCCTGCCCCGACTTCCCCTTGACCTCCATCGCACCCTCCCCCCTCCCCCCATCACACACCCCCACTTAAGGACCAGCCTTGATCTCTGGGCTGAGTGAATGTCACAGGAGGTGTGAGGTGGGCATGTGTGAGCTCAGAGTGTGGGTGTGCAACTCATGCGTTCGGTGGCCAAGGGCATCTCCCACCCACAGCGACAGGGACCAGGGCTGCGAGGCTGGTTGGTAATCGGTCACCCTTTATTCCCGTCTTCATCCCCTACTCCAGTCTCACAGCATTAGTTATAGAGATGCTCAGAGTATGACTCCTGAAGGGTTGCAGGTAGCAATTACAAGGAGGTGTGGTTGCACAATCAACAGATGTCAAGCCCTTCCTTCAGGGGAGACTTCTAGGACAAAATCTTATCCTGTTAGAAGGTCCGCCCAGGGGCGGAATTCCATCAAAGGTGTATTACTTTCCCCTTTCCTTAGCCATTAGCCATTTAAACAGTCATCTTAAATTTACTTGTTGCTGTATTTCTAGTCATTTTGTGTGGACGCAGTAAGAAATATATTAAACTTAAAGGGTGGCTCTTCCTGAGGACATCTCGCTATATGTTCCAGACTACAGTCCTCAGGCCAGGTTAGTCTTTCCTAACCCAAGCAGAGTCCTTACTCAGCTACTTATTTTTTGGTCATGACAGAGTTTGCCCATAACCGTGCTCTTACAAGTTGTATAGTGCTTGGCCTGTCCTTTTTTCAATGCCAGGGTAACTTATAGCTTGTCCCTTTTCGATGCCTGGGTAGCTTACGGCTTGCTCTGGGTCCATCCAGCCCCTCACTAGGACCCTCCATTTGGGGTGTTAGGAACTAAGAGTAACTGAGGCTTCAGTTGATTAAATATGACAGATGCCTAGGAGTAAATATTGTGTGGAGTCAGTTAACTCCCAAGTTACAAAAGCATAGCATTGGCTGTCTTCCTGTGCCTGTACAAAAAGGAAACTATGCAAAGGACATATAGGAAAGAGAAAAGCAGTATTTTACTTACAAATACAAGTACAATTTTACTTACAAATAGGAAATCCAGAGTCCTTAGAAGGATCTGACCTTACAGGTCACGGGGTCTGATTTGGGGATATAAGTGATTAGTAGGGGAAGCAGAGCACAGAGAAGTTAAAGGTAAACACAGGAACAGAAGTGCCTTTGGAGCACTGTGATGGCTGTAACCTTATAAACATAAGCTCCCTGCTGGGCATTGAGTGTCGGGGATCAGCCCCTTCCCACCAGCCCTTCCCCGAGCATATTTCTCTGCCCTCAGCCTCAGCGTTGCATGTCACTGTTCGGAATAATACAGTCCATTGTGCCGGGCAGCTGGTCAGTGCCCCAGGTCTGCAGCTCTGAATCAATCTCAGCTCCTGCTAATGTCTTTATCAGCCACATGAAAGGGCGGGGCTGGGCGGTATAGGGGCCCGATCAAGGAGAACCTCAGATATCCGCTGGTTTGAATTTGTGCAGACCCCAGACCCCCAGATCTGTGAGGGAAGCACGTACGCAGCCCCCAGTGTGGGGTACGATGAATAAGATGCAGTCCCCACCCACCCCAGCAGATGGTGACATTGACCCTCAGTGCTGGCCTCTGCACACGAATTTAGTTTTTTTTTTAATTTTGCTTTTTGAGTCACATCTGGCAATGCACAGGGGTTACTCCTGGCTCTGCACTCAGGAATTACCCCTGGCGGTGCTCAGGGGACCAGATGGGATGCTGGGAATTGAACCCGGGTCAGCCGCATGCCAGGCAAATGCCCTACCCGCTGTGCTATTGCTCCAGCCCCCATGAGTTTAGGTTTTTGTTTTGAGGCCATACTTACGTTGTTTAGGGCTCCTCCCGGCTATGTGCTCAGAGGTCATTCCTGGGTAAGCTCACAGACCATCGGGGTGCCAGGGATCGAACCCGGGTTGGCCATATGCGGGGCAAATGCTGTGCTGTCTCTCCGGCCCCTGGGCTGTGCTTCTTACATGAGGTCGTAGCTCGTGTCCAGTGGCAACGTCTGAGACTGTTAGCTTATGTGTGGAACAAGCATTTAACCCAGTGCTTCACTGCAGAATGAATCTGTATTTTTTCCCTTATGGAAAGTCTGTGAGAAAAGTGCGGTTGTCACATAATCGAAGGCCTGAGGACAGGAGAGGGAGGGGCGGATCTGGGTGACTTGTTCAGGGTCGCCCGGCAGAGCTGGGACCTGACCTAGAAGCGGGCAGTCACCCGTGTTCTAAGTGGGCACCACTTCTGCCCGTGCCAAGTGCTGGACGTCACGCTGGCTCTGCAAAAGAGAAAGCGCTGAAGTTGTGTAAGAAGTCGGCCCTTTTGAACCCTGCTGGCGTCTGCGTGGTAAGGGAGACTTTGGCCGCAGGACCTGCATTCGGGTGGCTCACGGGGGCTGGCAGGTCTGTACGGGGGCCAGCTACAGCCCCGTGGAGAGATGTGGGGGACCAGTCCCAGGAGCACGCGTCTGAAGTAGGGGTGCCTCAAGGATTAAGAGGACCAGAAAGAAGAGCATGATTGACCCTGCTGTCCATCTCCTGCCCTGTTGACCGTCCACATCTCCCATCAGCAGAACTCGGGCAGTCACAGGCATTTCCTGTTCACGCTGCTCTCTCCGGGAGGAACAGACCTGGGTCAGAGAGGATGAGTGGGGGCAGGCGTAGAAGTCTCCAAAGCCATCTTCACTGGGAGAGGTAGCGGAGATAGCAGCATTGGCAGGACCCTCCCAAGGGGGCTTTCCAGGTGAAAAGACCCCAGTGAGCCATGTATCCAGCCCCTCTCCTCATCTGCCTCACTGATCTTTTAAACCAAGTGTGATCAGACTCATCTGCAAATGTGTGGCTTGAGCCCACCCAAACATCTCACTCTCCCCACCCTCCCCTGCCTTTTCTCTCTGGGCACTGTGTTCCGAGAGGTCATCATGTTCCTTTACCTCCTTTCAGCACACAGTTCCTATCCAGAGTGATCATTCCCAACTGTCTTTGTTATAGAGGTCCCTTCTCTTTCCCAACTGCTTCTCCCCCAGCACCTGAGGCAGCCTCCCAACCATGGACCAGTCCCTCTGACCCTTGTTTCTAATGTCTTTTAGTGTTAGTCTCATCTTATTATTATTTTTTTATGTCCCACAAATGAGAGCTGTCATTCTATGTCTGTCCCTCTCCTTCTGACTCATTTCATTCACCATGACACTCTCCATGTCCATCCATTTATAAGTGAATTCCATAACTTCATTTTCCCTAACAGCTGTATAGTATTCCACTGTGTAGCTGTGCCACAGTTTCTTTAACCAGTCATCTGCTCTTGGTGGGCACATGGCTTGTTCCCAGATTCTGGCTGTTGTGAATGGCGCTCACCTATTTCATGTGGCACGTTACATCTCACATGTTTCTATATTGCAGATGTATGTAGGGAATTGTCTGAGTGCTTTTGGGCGTGTTTGAAAAGCCAACTTTTCTTGGCTTGTTTGACACTCAGCCCTGGTCTGGAAGGTTCAGGGGCACTTAGGGACCAATTGGAAACCCTGAGCGCTTTCCAGCTGCAGGTCCAGAATCCCAGGGGAAAGCATCTGGTACCCGCAAACACAGGTGTTGTGTTTTTAGGGTTAGAGCGACCTGAGACATCTGGTGAATTCACCCATTTCACTGGGATGTTCTTAGGGGGTCTCTACACCTTCAAGCAGGGACCCCTGTTTCTGCACTTTACATAGTTTGTTGTAATTCTGTTTCTTGGTATCCTTTTTCCTTTGCTTGGCAGGCCCTGGTGCTTTGTAAGTGTATTCCTGGGGGGAAAATTTCTTCCCTTCTCTTTAATTTCTGGGGCAGTAACAGAGCAAAGTATAAAGTGTGATGTGTAAGGCTCTCACTCATTGACTAAACAAATCAAAACCTTTTGTGAGCACTTGAAGTCATACCACTGTTATAAAGGATGCCAGCAATGCAGAAAATATGGGAATGAAATGACTTTTTGCAAATCTGGTGGCACAGAGACGAGAGGGAACCCAAGTCTGGCACCTGTGTCCGTGAGCCCACCTCACAGCTGCTGCTCCCCCCCTGCTCCACAACCCCTCCGTCCCCGAACCATAGGTGTGGGGCTTGTCAGTAAACACACGTCCCACGGTTTGCTTTAAAATGATAAGTGTCTTTTCATTCTAGAACCTTCCATGACTGGATCACAGAGAAAAACCGACCCAGCTCGGGAAGCCTAATCCAGGTGGTCACCACGGAGGGAAAGACAGAGCTGACCCCTGCGTATTTCTGAGCCCCATGTTGTGCGAGGGCCCGGCGGGAGGAGTTGTCGGTGGCTCATGTGGCCGCATCTGGGCCTCCCATTGTTTGTTCTGTCCGTGGTGCCAGATCTCTCTGCTCATTCTGTGTCTCCTGTGTCCGTGTGGAATAATGCCCCATGTGCCCGTGCTGGGACCGTGATTTGGAATGTTTCTGTCTTAGACTAGTTTCCTTGGTTGAACTGCCTTAAGTCCCCCTTGGTGTGTGAGCTTGTGCCCTGGGCTCTGTGGCATGTCTGTCACTGTGTCATTGCCAAGTCTTTTTCATCCAATAAATGTACTTCACTCATGGCGGTGTCTCCTTACATCAGCCCCCCCCCCCCCTTCTGAGTCCCAGATTCTGCTTACCCACACCCCCAACCCAAGAATGAACTCGGGCCATTCACGTGCAAGGCAACCCCCCTACCCACTGTACTATTGCTGTGGCCCCTAGAAGAGCTCTTTCAAAGTGAAAAATCCAGTGACGTTTAGAAGAGATGCCTGTGCTGACACCGTGGTCTTGCATGCCCCAGCCTCCGGAACTGTGAGAAAGCAGGTTTTTAAAAAGAAATTTGTTTTGGGGGCTACACCCAGCGGTGCTCAGGGCTTACTCCTGGCTCTGTGCTCAGGGATGACTGCTGGTGGGCTATGCCAGGGATCAACCCAGGTCAGCTTGTGCAAGGCGAGTAAGTGTCCTACCCACTGGACTCGCTCCAGCCTCTGGGCTGTTGTGTTACAGCTGCAGGAACAGGCGGACTAAGGCAGCCCGGCCGTTAGCAGTCAGAGCTGCAGCACATGCACCTTTCAGTTCATACCTAAGGCGGGTGGTACTAATCCTCAATCTCTGAAGTCTGGAGACTTGCTGAGAATGCCACTAATTCCAGGAGAGCTGGCCGCTGTCCTTCCACTTGGAAGCCAGACCTTAGAATTGATCATCTAGTGTCTCCTTCCCTGCCCAGCCAGGGAGGGTCGAGAATATCAGAGGCAGCCCAGGAAGGGTGGGGAACTTCTCTCCAGCCACTCCTAGAAGAAGTCATTGTTGGTGCCAAGTGTGCAATCAACAGCCACTTCTAGGTGTCTGGGACAGGAAGTGGCTGGAGACAAAGACCTGAGACTGGAGATTGACTCTAGGGGGAGGAGAGGTCACCAGCTAAGTCTCATTTCACAAAAGACCCTTGAGATCAGTATTCAAGCGGTTTAACTAGGGAGGTGAAGGGCCCATACGAAGAAAGCCACGAGAGGCTACTTCAAAAAATAAGAGGACGCAGGGAAATGGAGACACATCCCCTGCTCACGGATCGGGAGAAGTCATGTCAAAATGGCAGTGCTCCCCAGAGCATTGTACAGATTCAGTACAGTCCCTATAAGGATACTCAGGACATTTTTCAAAGAAATTGACCAAACACTCCTGAAATTCATAAAGAGCAATAAACCTTACTGGATAGCTAAAGCAATCCTTGGGAAAAAGAAGATGGGAGGCATCACCTTCCTCAACTTCAAACTGTACTACCGAGCAGTAGGAATTAAAACAGCATGGCATTGGCATGAAGGCAGACACCCAGACCAATGGAGTAGAGTTGAATATCCTAACATGCCCTCAAATATGTCACTGTCCTCCCGTTGTTCATCGATTCACTTGAGCAGGCCCAGTAACATTGTGAGACTTGTTTCTGTGTTTGGCATATCAAATACGACATGCCTGCCAGGCTTTGCCGTGCGGGCAAGATACTCTCAGTAGCTTGCCGGGCACTCCAAGAGGGGCGGAGGAATAGAACACAGGTTGGCCTGGTTGGCCACGTGCAAGGCAAACGCCCTACCTGCTGTGCTATTGCTCCAGCCCCCCTCACCCCCTGCCCCTCAGCAGTAGAGCACTCGCCCTCAAATATATAATCATTTATATAATACATCATTTATGTAATATATAATCTTTTTCAAGGGAGTAAGAAATAGTAGTGGAGCAAGGAAAGCCTCTTTAACAAGTGGTGCTGGGAAAACTGCATGGTATTGGCATAAAGGGCCTGGGCCCCCCGAGCACTCCAGGAGCGAATTCTGAATACAGGGCTGGATGTCGCTCCCAAGCATCTCTGGGGGTGGTTCAAAATGGGAGGAAAACCCCCAAAAATCCAAAGACGTGGCTGGAGTGATAGCACAGCAGGTAGGGCGTTTTCCTTGCATGCGGCCCACCCAGATTCAATTCCCAGCATCCCATATGGTCCCCTGAGCACCACCAGGAGTAATTCCCGAGTGCAGAGCCAGGAGGAACCCCTGAGCATCGCCAGGTGTGACCCCAAAAGGAAAAAAAAACAACCCAAAGAGGTTGAACTCCCCCCAGCCCTCCAGGTGTCCATGAGGAGGGAAGGCCCCTGGGAGACCGGCAACTAGAGGCCAGAGCTGCCTCTCTGCATGGTGAAGTCACGCCCTGACACAGAGGGGGGTCCTCCTCCGTGCCCAGATGGTGGCCCCCATCTCAGCACCGCAATCTGAGAATCTGGTTAGCTCATCCACTGCCCGGTCCATCTGTGTATTGGGGCAGCCCAGCGGATGCGCACTAGCGAGCCGGTGAGGATGGGCGGTGATCGGGCTCAGAGTGGGCTCAGAGCTCGTCCCAGACAGGGTGGGGAAGGGCAGGGACTCGGCCTCTTGAGCGATCGCTGCTCCTCCCACGAGGACTGCCCAGCCTGGCAGTTGCCCACATCCTCCCGGACACAGCGTCTGCCTGCAGGGGCCGGGAAGGCGCCCGGGTCATCTCTCATTCAACGGTGGCTCTACTTTGGATTTCCCTCTGCAGGGGCAGGGGCGGGGCGATGCCAGCAGCAGAATCAAAGGTTTCTTTGAATCAAAGGTTTCTGCCTCGGAGCACGGCTCCCCGCTTGCGTGCTGTCAGCTTGGGCAAATGGTCACCTCTCAGTTGTAGGGAAAAAGGGGCCAGTGATTGTTTGGTGCCCTAGGATTATGAGACGGTCGTTGCCCATAGCAGGCTAACCCTCCCAGGCACACGCACCAGCGTGCACGCACACACACACATGCACACACTCAGAAAGGGGCTCTGTGGCCATCAGCCTTCGTTTCGAGTTTATATGAAAACCTAACGGGAAGAGAATGAAGTGATTTGGGGTCGGCCATGCCTGGTGCTGTGCAGGGGACCGTGTGGCGCCAGGACTGAACCTGGGGTTCCAGCGGCCCTTTCTTTCTAAAAATTATTTGTACAAAGTTGTTCACAGTAATTTATTACATTCAGTATTATAACACCAATCCCACCACCAATCCACCTTCCCACCATCATTATTTTGAATTTTCCCAACCACCACTCAAGCCTTCACCAATAGCAGGCCCTAAGTAATTTATTTAGTATTGCTTGTTATGAATAATTCGCTAAAAATTATCAAAAAAAAGTCTCCTTAGAAGAAAGTGTGTGAATATTGTTGTATCTCACCCTGGAGCCATTAAGTCCTTGTATAAGAGATTACTAACGTGCTGTTACAGGTTGAGCCTTGTGTGCTAATATATTTTCATTTGTTTTATTTTAGTTTTGTGGGTCACACCCGGCGATACTCAAGGGGTTTCTCCTGGCTCTGCACTCAGGAACCACTCCCGGCAGTGTTTGGGGGACCAATAGGATGCTGGGGATCGAACCTGGGTCGGCCGCATGCAAGGCAAACGCCTCCACGCTACCCTATCTCTCTGGCCATGGTAATATTTTTTTAAGTGAGATTGCTGGCCTTCTACTTCACACCCCATCCGATGAGGTATGCTATTCCTGGTACATCAGAGGTGTAGGGAGTGTGCGATGTCACGAGACCCCGGGTCTCAAGGGCCCTTTAGCTATCTTCTCATCCACTCTGTGCTTGCTTTGTTGTTTGATTTTTTTTGCACAATACACTGGGATTCAGGAGGCTGGTCCTGGCTCTGTGCTCAGGCGCGCCCCCTGGCGTTTCTTGATGGATCCGACGTGCTGCTGGGGATTTGAACAGAGTCTGCCACTAGGTAGGCACGACCTTGACCTCCTTATGTCGTTCAGGCCAACGAGGTGCTTTGCAAGACCAGCTGACATCAGTAGTCAAGTCAGGGACTGAGAGATCACCCCGTCAAATATATCGGGGCACAGGCTAGGTTAAAAACATACACCAAACTGACACACGTAACCAACCAAACTCGTTTGTGATGTGCTCTGGGCGAAACACGGTGAGTAAAGTAAGTAAAGTAAAGTAAAGGCCCTCCCGTTGATCGTCGATTTGCTCGAGCGGGCCCAGTAACGTCTCCATTGGAGACTTTGTTGTTACTGTGTCTGGCATATCGAATACTCTCGGTAGCTTGCCGGGCTCTCTGAGAGGGGCGGAGGAATCGAACTCGGGTCGGCCATGTTGGCCGCTTGTAAGGCGAACGCCCTACTGCTGTGCTATTGCTCCAGCCCGCTGTGCTATCGCTCCAGCCCTGTGCTATCGATAGCACAACACGGTGAGTAAGAGAGCTTTATATAGACAGCCATGTCGGTTGGGAGAGGAACGGGAACAAAACAAAACCCAAATCAACAGGAAACCCACCCCCCAAATCCGACTATGGTTTATAGATCGCTGGGTGCCAGGAACTTTGAGTATGATTTTTTTGTCCGTTCTTGGCAATAACTCTTGGTTTGGTGCTGGAGTTAACGTATCACCCGAGTCACTTGTGGTTTTCTGCCCAGAGCAGCACCCCCTGGCTTATGATTCCCGTCAGCCCGAGATGGAGGTTGGATCTGCTCCATCAGCGGGATTCTTGGGTGAGACGTCAGCTGGATCTTTGGTCCATTTTTGTATTGTGTTATTTGTTTATTTATACAGCTGTAAAATATAACTGTTGCGAAGGTAGATTATTGGTTTTTGTTTTAAAATGCTTAGCAGGCCACCCCAGATGGGGGCGGATGCTGTCCCTCCGCCTGTTCTCTGGGGATCCTGGCTGGCGCCGTCTTCCAGAATTCATTGGAAAAACCAGGTACAGGTCAGCAGTGACGACACACACCGGGCCTCACAGGATAGGGGAGGAGCTGATTCTTTTCCTCCCCTGCCCAGACGGGACCCTGAGATGCTGCCCATGAACGACCCCCCCTCCACAAGGACTTAATGCAGAACCCAGCAGCTTGGAGCAGAAAAGTGAAAGGACTATGCGTTAATCCAGGCCATCATGTCTGCCCGGAGGGGAAAGGGTGTTGGTCCCTTCTGCCCTCCTCCCTCTGGAAAGAAAGATGGCGGCCACATGGGAGCCTTGTGGACAGCAGGTAGGAGCCGGGGGTGTGGGGGCGACTAAAACCTCATGGGAAGGGGGGCGTTCCGGTCCATCCTTCACGCCCTACCGAGGTCACCTGTTGCCCCCCGCGAGCGGCTCTCCAGCACGGCCACGGCCCCAGAAGCACAAGGACTTAATGCAGAACCCAGCAGCTTGGAGCAGAAAAGTGAACGGACTATGCGTTAATCCAGGCCGTCAGGTCTGTCCGGAGGGGAAAGGGTGTTGCCCCAGTCGCCTTCTCCTCTCTGGAAAGAAAGATGGTGGCCGCATGGGAGCCTTGTGGACAGCAGGTATGAGCCGGGGGAGTGGGGGCGACTAAAACCTCATGGGAAGGGGGGCGTTTCGGTCCGCCCTTCACGCCCTACCGAGGCCACCAGTTGCCCCCCACTAGCGGCTCTCCAGCACGGCCACGACTCCAGAGCACAGAAACCAATTTCTTAACTATCTGACTTTCAGTAGAAATACTTCCAGGGTCAATAAGTAAAATAGCAGAAATCCAAAACCAACATTTAATTCTTGAACCCAGCTGTAGAAAGCAAATCACTTCACAATGCTTTTTCAGCATGTCTGATTTGGGGGGGGGGTAAACTCTAAATAATAGTGGTGAATCTTTTATTGAAACAATGAATCTAATCAAAGCAGATAGAGTGTTAACTAGAATTCATCTGCCCCACAGGAACTGGGAGGGGTGGGGGGTGGGGTTTTATTGGGGTTCTTCATGGTAAAAAATAAGTATTGGTAAAGGGAAATGTGTTTGATATTTGCATGACTGAGACCTAAACCTGAAAGCTTTGTAACCTTTCCCACGGTGATTCAATAAATAAATAAATAAATAAATAAAAGAAAAGAAAAAAAAAACAAATGTCCCAGCCCAACCACTGTACTATTGCTCTGGCCCCAGCATGCCTTTCTTTCTTTCTTTCTTTCTTTCTTTCTTTCTTTCTTTCTTTCTTTCTTTCTTTCTTTCGTTCTTTTCCTCTTTCTTTCTGCTTTCTCTCTTCTTTCTTTCTTTCTTTCTCTCTTTTTTCTTTCTTCCTCCCTCCCTCCCTTCCTCCTTCCCTCCCTCCCTCCCTCCCTCCCTCCCTTTCTTCCTTCCTTCCTCTTCTTCTTCCTTCCTTCCTTCCTTTCTTTCTTTCTTTCTTTCTTTCTTTCTTTCTTTCTTTCTTTCTTTCTCTTCCTCTCTTTGCTCTTTCTCTTCTTTCTTTCTTCCTTTCTCACTTCCTCTTTTTTCTTTCTTCCTCCCTTCCTCCCTTCCTCCTTTCCCTTCCTTCCTTCCTTCCTTCCTTCCTTCCTTCCTTCCTTCCTTCCTTTCTCTCTTTCTTTCTTTCTTTCTTTCTTTCTTTCTTTCTTTCTTTCTTTCTTCCTATGAACTGATCTGACTTTCTAAGAAGAAGCCAATATTGTCAAAGTGCTTTTGCAATATTGCTCTTTTGTTTCTGGGCCACACTCAGCAGTACCAGTGCTCAGGGCTTACTCCTGGCTCAGTGCTCAGGGGATCATATGCTGGGCCAGGGATTCAATCTGGACTGGCCATGAGCAAGGAACGCTCGCTACTCCTCATTCCACCCAACATAGCTTTTTTTTTCCCAAATAGTGTGTAAACTGCATTGCCCAGAATTCATTTTTCTGTCCTCACGATTTTGCTGATTATTCCAGTCAGACTCTCATTGACATTTGGGAGGATTTGCAGTTTAGGTGTGTCAATAGTTGTGGAAAGGGAGAAAATGCAGATGTTTAAAAGATGTCCACGTGGTGGCGATGTCGGCCTGCATGGAAGCGCAATCGCCGTTGACTGGCAGCAAGCAGTTAGCAGGGCAGTTTCCAGGGACTGTTGTAAGTGGAAGCCACTTCCCGGCTCCTTCAAAACACAGACCCGCGGGTCAGAATGAAACAACTTGGAACTGGAGTGAGTTCTGGAGATGTAATACACAGCATAATGATTATGGTCAACTATGCCGTTTCATGCATTTTAATGTCCCCAAGAGAACAGATCTTAAACGTTAAACGTTCTTAGCACAGAAAGCAAATGGACAATACGTGGTCTGGTAGGTGGAGTCACATTACCATATATATGTATATATATATATATATATATATATATATATATATATATAGGCGTCAAAGCTCTGCATTTTTCACAGCCTTATATGCCAACTCTATTAGAACAAAAACAAACCCCACAAAATGGAGACAACTCAGGAGAGCACCAAACTCTGCAGAACTCTTACTCCTCTATCTCTATTATTCATCAGAAGCATCACCTAGGGAGCGTGTTATAGGTGGGGTAGAACCATTTCTGACTCAGGTGGTAGGGTTGAGCCATTATTAATTGTCACTTGTGGTGTATAAAGTCACTACCCCTCCGCCCCCCCCCTCCCCCCAGCTGCATGGTTGAGACAACCAACAGCTTACAGGCTCTCATGCTTTCTGTAGCTCAGGAATTGGGAGAGTCTGAGTGGGAGTTCAGGCTCAGGGTCTCCCGTGAGGGAGCTGGCAGAGGTCAAGGGGCTGCATTACTCAGAAGGGTCACCCTGAGGGGTTGCCTGGGGGTCGCAGAAGCCATCGCACAGGAGACGGAAAAGTTTCCACCAGGCAGGCTTTGGTCTGGCTCCGAGGTGCCCAGCTACAAGTGATTGTGAATAAGAGAATAAGAATAAGAAAGAATAAGAGAAAGACAGTTTCCAGTGCTGGTTCTTTGGGGCTATCTTGATGGGGTCTTCTTTTTTTTCAAAAAAATTCCTTCCTTCCTTCCTTCCTTCCTTCCTTCCTTCCTTCCTTCCTTCCTTCCTTCCTCCTTCCTTTCCTCCCTCCCTCCCTTTTTTTTTTGCCATACCTGTCTATGCTCTACAATCAGGAATCATTTCAGGGACCTCAGAAATAACTCAGGGAACCATGGGATGCTGGGGTTAAACCCTGGTCAGCCGAATGTGCAAGCCAAGCGTCCTGCCATGTCCTCTCTCTGGGCCCCGCTGGCACCTTCTGAACATAGTCCCAGACCAGCAACCACACACATGGTTTCTCCTTCGGCAGCCACTTCCCTCCAGCTTGGTCCCGTCTTGCCTGAGGGAAAACACGGGCTCTTGCCTCCTTTCCTGTGTCTGTGCTTGAAGGGCCAGAGGGAAGCTGGTTGCTCAGGCCCCTTCCCAGGCCGCTGTGGCTCCTCTTCAATCCCTGCACAGGTGTGGACTGGGGGTAGGGGTGTGAGAGCCCTGCCCATGACTGGCCGGGCTCTGGATGGGCCCTGGGCAATTCTCTACGTGGGAACATGGGGCCTGGTAGCCAGCAAGCTTCCCTTTGTGGGCATTGACAGAGAGTGGACACACAGTCCCCTTTCCTTTAAAAAAAATATAAACCCTATTTAATTATTGTCACTGTCACTGTCCTCCCATGGTCCATCTATTTGCTCAAGCGGGCCCAGTAATGTCTCCATTTTGAGACTTGTTTTACTGTGTTTGACATATCCAATACGTTACGGGGAGCTTGCCAGGCTCTGCTGTGCGGGCGGGCTCTCCGAGGGGGAGAGAGGAATTGGACCCGGGTTGGCAGGGCCGGCCGGGTGCAAGGCAAAATGCCTTAATCTGCCTCTTCCAATAGCACAGTAGTAAAAAAAATAAAAATAAAAAATTTAAATAAAAAAAACACCCTATTTTATTTTATTTATTTTTTTTGTTAAATTTTTATTAGTGAAACAACATGAGGTACAGTTGTAGACTTACAAATTTTTGTGCTTGGGTTTCAGTTATACAATGATTGAATACCCATCCCTCCACAGTGCCCATTCTCCACTACCACCAGTCCCAGTATCCCTCCCTCCCCCCATCCCCCCATCCCACCCTACCTCTGTGGCAGGGCATTCCCTTTTGTTATCTTTCTCGTTTTGAGTGCTGTGGTTTGCAAAAGAGACATTTAGTGGCAGTCTTGTTCTGTCTATAGTCTACTCTCATCACGCATTTTCCATCCTGAGAGGAACCTCCCATCACCCTTTATTTGGTGCTCCCTTCTCTATCTGAGCTGTCTTTTCCCCTGGCGTGTGCGGCTGTCCTCAAAGCAATAGAGTAATCCTCCTGGCACTTATCTCAGCTATTCTAGCGTGTTAGTCTCCTATTTTGTTACTCTATGTTCCCCAGATGAATGCAATCTTTCTATGTCTGTCCCTTTCTTTCTGACTCATTTCGCTTAGCATGATACTTTCCATGTAGTACCACTTGTATATGAATTTCATGACTTCATCTTTTTTTAACAGCTACATAGTACTCCATTGTGTAGATGTACCAAAGTTTCTTTAACCAGTCATCTGTTCTTGGGCATTCAGGTTTTTTCCAGATTCTAGCTATTGTAAAGAGTGCTGCAATGGACAAACAAGTGCAGATGTCACTTCGACTATACTGAAAAAACCCTATTTTAATACCATTGTTTACAAAGTTGTTCATAATACAGCTATTTCAGCATCCGATGTTCCATCCCACCACCAGCGGGGCCTCCCCTCCACCATTATCCCCAGTTTCCCGCCTCCCAACCCTGCCCCTGTAGCAGTAAATTATTGTAACATTATAAAATAGAAAATTATATAAAATGTGCTACTGTATATACATATTTTATAATATAAAATTATAAAATAATACAATGATAAAATAATTTATTTTATATTGCTCATTACAACTAAATGGCCAACGGAGTTAATTATTGAAAAATACTTCAGTTAAAGAAAATTCGTGAAGATTGGTCTATCTCACCAAGGGGTTATTAAGGTCATTGAGGGTTGCTGAGCTGTTTGTTGCTAGTTGAGCCTTCTGTGGATTTTGTCGTTGTTTTTTGTTTATTGGGCTTTGTGGGCTTCTATGCTAGTTTCCCATCTAATTTGCTGTGACCACCCTCCGGGGTTGTCAGTAGTGCCTAATTTGGAGGAGCCGCATTCCCCAGCAGCTCCAGGATCTGGAGCAATTATCAGCCTGTCATGCACCTCCCCAGGACTGGCGTACTTGTTGAGTTGCATCAACTGGGCGTACACTCGTCGTGTACCAGCTTGGCGTCTCTCCCAAGATTAGTTGTTCCCATTGTGGCTTCTGTAGGATCTGAGCGTGGCTGCTGGCGCTTCTGGGGTGGGGGGTTGTTGGGGGAGGGATGCCCATCCTCATCCCTAGAAGATCCCAGAGTTTTCAGCTTGGACACAAATGTAACTGGGAGTTTCATGGGTTTGGCGTCTCTGCAGACATTAGTCGTGAAGCAGTGAAGTCGGCCGTGGACCCATGTTCCCCTGAGTTTCAGCGAGTTGCTTTGCCTCTCTTCTGGGAAGGATCAGCAAGCTGTGAAGCTGGGCTGCTGTGTCCTAAGCCCCTTTCACATCTGCTTTGTCCTTCCCAGATTCTGATGTTTAGAACCCCACGAAACACCAGGTTCTAATTAAGGGTTCTAGTCAGGTGCGGGCGAATGGAAGAGCTCTGAAGAACACTTGGAAGTGTTCACAAATAAAACTGGGGGTGAATTCCACGGGAGACTCTTTTCGGGGCTTACTTCCTCTGACTTCGTGACGCCAGAGGATGTGGGTCTAATCGTGCTTATCTTGGCGATGAAGAACAAGCTTAGAGATGTCAGGAAACTTAGAGTCACATAACTCGGGAACAGGGGAATCGGGGTTTTAAACTTCTGCTGGATTCTCAGAATTGGTTTCTCTATTTCTCCTTTTGGAGCCACCCTGGTAGCACTCAGGGCTTCCTCCTGGCTCTGAGCTCAGGGGTTACTCCTGGCAGGTGGGGGGGTCCTGGGGATGAAGCCCAGGGGGTCCATGTCTATCTCTCTAACCCTCACATTGATTCTTTTTTTTTCCTGGCTTTTTGGGTCACACTTGGTGATGCACAGGGGTTATTCCTGGCTCTGCACTCAGGAGTTACCCCTGGCAGTGCTCAGGGGACCATGTGGGATGCTGGGAATCGAACCCGGGTCAGCTGCATGCAAGGCAAACGCCCTACCCGCTGTGCTATTGTTCCAGCCCTCACATTGATTCTTCTTTTTTTTTTTTTTTTGTCTTTTTGGTCACACCCAGAGGTACTAAGCGGTTACTCCTAGCCCTGCACTCAGGAATTATTCCTGGCGGTGTTTGGGGGACCGTATGGAATGCTGGGGGTCAAACCCCGGTCGGTTGTGCACAAGGCAAATTCCCCCCTGCTTCACTGTTCTCTGACCCCCTCAAATTGATTCTTATCAACGCCATTACGAGGGTACTATGGAAGACCACAGGGTGTCGGTGGGGAATGCAGAGCTCCCTTGGCTCTCAGGAGGCTGGGTCATGAAGGGTCTTTGTCTAGGAATTCATTATCTTGCAGTCAACGGGAAACCTCTGAGAGCTTAATCTACTTTCTCAAGGGGAGCTTTCCAAGTTCCCTTGCAATTTTGAAAATACAAACAGCTTGACGAACATCCACCAGGGGGCAGGCGTTGGCAGTAGATGGGATGCCAGTGCTGGGAAGCCAGTTTGTGGACTCTGGCTCGTTTTTCTTCCCCTCCTGGGGCCTCTGCTCAGCTCGCTGACTCAAACTAAGATCGATAAGTAACCTCCAGCATTGGAGACTGGCTGCTGCTCCCCTCGCCTTTCTCTCCCTTCTCGCTTTCCTTCTGCCTTGCCTTCCCTGTATGACTCTTGTTTACTTTATGCACTGAAGTGGAAAGTCAGGTTCAAAAAAAAAAAAAAAAAGGAGAAGCTTTCTAAACCTAGCAGCAACTCAGAAGCCCAGTTCACAGAGGATCACACACACCCACACACACACACAACCATCACCACCACCACCATCATCACCAACAGAAGCAATAGTTTAGATTATTAGAATACTCCAGCCACTGGAAAACAAAGCATCATCGCAAATCTTCTTAGAATTCCTTTCCTAACAAATGGCCACAATCGTCTTGTCTTAAAACAGCACAAATGAAAAATCTCACAGTGGTGGAGGTTGAAAATCGAGACACAGGTCAGGGCGTTGGAAGGAAGGGCTGTGTGCCTTCTGGGGGCTCCCGGAGAGTCTTCTCTCTTCGACAGCTCATCCACTGTACGGCAGACGGGATCTTCGCCTTTGTATTTTGAAGAAGCATCACCAAGCCCAAGATCATTTTCCATTTCTCCCGGTTATTCTGCAGGTACTTTCCGGTTTGGCTGCTTGTATTGAGATCCCCCCATCCACTCTGCGCTGACCTTTGTGGAGGGTGTGGTGCCAGCTGCAGGCCCACCTCAGGTCCTGTTCACATGTTCACAGCTTTGTCTTCTATTTTTTTTTTTTTTTGCTTTTTGGGTCACACCTGGCGATGCACAGGGGTTACTCGTGGCTCATGCATTCAGGAATTACTTCTGGCAGTGCTCGGGGGACCACATGAGATCCTGGGAATTGAACCTGGGTCAGCCATGTGCAAAGCAAATGCCCTACCCCCTGTGCTATCGCTCCAGCCCCTGTCTTCTATCTTTGACCTTCATGGGTCCAACTCCGAAAGAGGCTGGTAATGACCTCAGACCCCCTGGATTATCTAGGCTAATTTTCCCGCAGCAAGAGCCTCCATTTAAGCAGATTTGCTGAATCTCTTTTCCCATACCAGATAATAAGCGTAAGCTAGAGAAATGGCATTGTGGGTAAGGTGCTTGCCTTGCCTGTGGTGAGTGCTGGTTTGATCCCCGGTACCACATTATGGCCCTGCACTAGGCCTGCTGGGAGTGACCCTGAGCTCAGAACTGGATTTGCCACCCCCACCTCCCCACCAAAAGGACAATAATTGTAGGTTAATTCACAATGGAGCTGGTGGCTCAGACATAAACATCTGTGTGGGGTGCGAGTCGCTGAGTGGAGATAGTTTAGTATAGGGTAGAAATCATGATTGAAGAGTGGGAACATGCTCATAGACCAGTTTTCTGTTTACTTGTTTTAATGACTTCAGGGTTTTTTAAAATTTTTTAATTTTTGGCTATTTGGGTCACACCCAGTGATGCCCAGGGGTTACTCCTGGCTTTGCACTCAGGATTTACTCCTGGTGGTGCTCAGGGGACTATATGGGATGCTGGGAATCGAACCTGGGTCAGCCGCATGCAAGGCAAACGCCTTACCTGCTGTACTATCACTCCAACCCCATGACTTCAGTTTTTAAGTGTGGTTCTTTGGAATTCATTGTTGTAGTTTAGGTAATATATTACAATATGGTTAATACTTAGGGTTTTGATACACACAGTCACTGCCCTTCACTGCCCATAGTGCTCCAGGCCCTCCACCCATGTTCTAACGTCCTAGTCCACCTCTTCATGCCTGATTCCCCATCCCTTCCTTGGTGATCTCAGGTTTGTAACCCAAGGCCAAGAACGTGAAAGAATTGCAGTTTTGGGAGTAGTTGGTTTCATCACAAAATTGAGAGGGCAAAACTTTCCCAAGGATTCTGTTCCTCTTATGCATTTATGCCCCCACCTTCAAGCGACAATACTCACCAGAGTAGTATATCTGTTACCGCCAATAGACCTGCATTGACATATGAGTATCTCCTAAATAATTTGTTAGCAGTCACTCTTGGCTTTGTACATCCAACGGATTTGGACATGTATAATGATATGTGGCCATCACTATAGGATCAGAGTACTTTTATTGTCCTAAAAATTCTCTTTTCCACCCAGTCATTCTTCCCTTAGATTCTTTCTTGAAAGCAGTGATTATTCCAGCAACGCATCTAGGAAAACTGGATCTGTGCTAAGAAGATTTCTGCGTTAGCTGCCTTTTTAAAATACATTTATCAGTTCAACAGCGGCTTCTTTAGGGATTTATGTAACCGAAGGGTTAAGGATAGAGAGTCATCCCTACTGGAGAGCGTCAGGCTGGGCAATGAGGGCCTGTTGACTTAAGGGAAGCTCTGCAGAGCTGGGCGACCTGGAGCCAGATTTGGAAATTGGTCGCGAAGAGCTGAGTCATTCCACACACAGAGGTGAGGGCTGAGATATGTATGGCTTTGTGGCAGAGCGCTTGCCTTGCACGTGTGAGATCTTGGGTTTGAGCCCTCCGCAAAAATAGAAGGAGGAGAACTAAAGGGAGGGGTGGCCACAGAGTGAGCAGACCCTGTGCTATTTGATCTGGAGGGCTTCCCTGTCACTTGATTTTGTCTCCATGTCACTTTATCTTCTTGTCTTAGGCTTGGGAGAATAGAGATTTCCTTGCCTGCATGTGGGCACGTGCTCTTGAACAAAAGTATAGGTTCTCAT
Source organism: Sorex fumeus (assembly GCF_029834395.1). Lineage (NCBI taxonomy): Eukaryota > Metazoa > Chordata > Mammalia > Eulipotyphla > Soricidae > Sorex > Sorex fumeus. The sequence continues at coordinate 1,620,466 of NW_026606134.1, read as the reverse complement.
TAGACTTTTATTTCGGTACCCTTTGGTCTCTTCCCTCCTTAATTAATAGAAAGACTGATTCCCACATCTGTTTTTTTTTTTTTTTTGCCTTTTGGGTCACACCCGGTGATGCACAGGGGTTACTCCTGATTCTGCACTCAGGAATTACCCCTGCCAGTGCTCAGGGGACCATATGGGATGCTGGGAATCGAACCTGGGTCAGTCGGGTGCAAGGCAAACTCCCTACCCTCTGTGCTATTGCTCCAGCCCCCCCACATCTGGGTTTTGAGGAGGACATACAGGGCACACACAGCAAGATAGAGAGATGGTTGGTGCTGGAGAGGTGACTGAGACAAAGCACTTAGGGGAAACTTGGCTGTCCCACTAGAAGCTCTGAGGCTCTGGGAGGCTGTGCGGCATCCTTAAGTGGGAGTGTGGCATCCTTCAGTGGCATCCTTAAGTGAGCACTCTAAAGGTGCCAGGTGCCAGGCAGGCACAGAACTTTCTCTCTAGGTAGGCATTTCCAAGGAAATGCTCTATTCGAGTTTCTGGCATCTGTGGTAAGACAATGGGCCTGGTCACTGCTGTTTTTAAAAAACCATCATACTTTTCATGCATGCATCATTCTAGTGCCACCACCACCAGAGAGCCCACTACTTTCATCCACCAGTGTCCCAAGGACCCCTCTCACCTCCCGCCCACTGCCCTGGGAGCTCAGTTCAGTAGACAAATTAATAGCTTTGCCCATTTGTTACTCCCTTATTATATTTGTGTTCTATCTCACACATGGGCGATCTCTCTCTCTCTCCCTCAGTCTTTATTAATTGAGGAGGTGGTGATATCTACATGAATATATATGACTGGAGCAAATAATCCCTTGGAATTCCACAAAATTGTAAATAAATGATAATAAATTTTTTTTTCAAAAAAGTGATTTTTTAAAAACAGGTACTGGTTACCGCTATTTTGGAAACAGGGTGTACTTGATGCCAGAGTTCAGACTCCACCAAGATCTCACTGTCGCATCAGCCATCCCTCGGGGATCAACTTTTAGGAATATTCATTCATGCTCTGAAAACATAAAATGAGTGGAGAGCTTTCTTGTTGCCTGGCTGTGCCAAAATGTGCCAGAAATGCACTTAGCTTCCAAAGTGAATCCCTGAGACTGCCATGGTCTCCAGCTGGTTTCCAAAATAGGGATAGAGCAAGTGAGGAAAACATTGAAAAGACCTTATTCATCTGTCCATTTCCCTCCAATCTCTTATCCATCTATGCACCCACCTATGCAGGCATCCTTGTATCTACCATCTGTCATTTCACTGTCTGTATATTGCTACATTTCATTGTCTATATATTGCCTACAGAACTTCTCAGCGTCTCCAACAAGTACATGGGCGCTCTCCAAGAGAGGAATTTGAATGGAGCATTTCCTTGGTGATTCCTACCTAGAGAGAAAGTTTTGTGCATTCCTGGCACCCAGCACATACTCTGTAAATATGTGTGAGATGAATGAATGAATGAATGAGTATGTGAGTATTGTAGCTAAATACACCAGGAGTTCCAGAAGGGAAAGAGAACTCTGATCAATAGGCAGTACAGGACAGTGATAGAATTAAAAATCTTTTTCTGGGTTGGGGGGGGGTCACACCAGGAAGTGCTCAGGGCTTACTCCTAGCTCTGTGCTCAGGGATCTCTCCTGGTGGTGTTCAGGGGACCATATGCAGTGCCAGGGATCAAACTGGGCTGGTTACATGCAAGGAAAGAGCCTCAATACCTGTGCTGTCTCTGGCCCTAGGATAAATATCGAATGGAGAAGTGTTTATGCAACATTTACTGTGATAATGACTCTACCATTTACTAAGTACTGCTATATATCAGGCATGGTACCAGATGTCTTATTTATCATATTTTTAGCTACAATGGGAATGCACGATAAAGTCAGTCTTATGGAGGGTTGTTCAGGCTCCCTTTGTAGAGATAATCTTTACAAAGCGATTGTGAGAGTCTGAGAAAGGCTTAACCTGACTTTCTATCATAATCGGAGGACTTCAGACCAGATGACCCTTCAAACCACTTGAAATGCTCACAATTAATGGCAAAGTGTTGTGCATAATTAAATACCACCAGCGTGCCGCTCTTTTTTTAAGTATTGCATTTTCCCTGGGTGTCAGTCTGCCCATATCAAAGCAGACCCATGTATGGTACATTGTTTTGTGAAAGCAAGTGGCCAGGTTAAATTATAATTAACTGTTACTATTGTTACTTGAAAACTAACAGCTTAGTATTGGTGTCAAATTGACATTTATTAGAGCATTTTGTCATTTGGGGCAGTTTAATATATGTGAATAACACAGAGAAGCCTGCCTTGACTTTAGTTAAGGATGAAACAAAGAGAATTAGTATGATGAGGATGTTCATGAGAGTGTTATTTCAACACAAGGGAAGGATTATGTTGTACCTGGTTTTCTTTGAGCCTCTATCCGTGGTTTGTAAGCAGCTGGCCCTTTGCCTGTGCACTGAATTCCAGATGTGCTTGTGTTTCTGGTTGACAGTTTAACAGTAAACGCTCTGTTCATGGACATGACCTCCCGAAATGGGGGTCTGAGCAGTTAAATGAGGGGCTCTTCCCAAGGGGCAGGTGGGTAAGATACAGGGCATAGACGCATCAAGGGGACAAGACAATCAAGGGTTGTCAACCCATGGCAGTCTTGCATCTCTGTTGCTGTTGGGGAGGCAGAATTGACCTCGCATTAGGACTTCAGGTGTTTTTGTTCATCCTCAGATCCAGGCCTGCTCCTCCCCTGCCTCTGCTTCAAGGCTTTCAGATTCCACAGGAGGAGGGAGGGACCATCGGCGACCGACTGACCGTGGTGTAAAGTGTTAGGTGGGGTTCGAACTCCAAAGCTTCTCCATGACCTTGGTCATGTCCTTCACCCTTGTGAAGTTCTTTATCTGTCAGTTGAGGGTGCTAATAGCTAACTTACAGGCTCCATGTGAGGATATGAAAGGGTCCAGGTGGACCCTTCATTCAGATGGCCCATCCTCAGGAAGGACTGCGATGGGACCAGCATTACTGTTAGTGATCCAGGGGCTTAATCTGGCGGAATGATAGCACTGTAGCACTGTCCTCTCGTTGTTCATTGATTTGCTTGAGCGGGCCCAGTAACGTCTCCATTGTGAGACTTGTTGTTGCTGTGTTTGGCATATGGAATACGTCACGGGTAGCTTGCCAGGCTTTGCCATGTGGGCGAGATACTCTCAGTAGCTTGCCAGGCTCTCCGAGAGGGGTGGAGGAATTGAACCCGGCTCGGTTGGCCGGTGGCTTGCAAGGCAAACGCCCTACTGCTATGCTTTCGCTCCAGCTCACAGTGCTGTGGCGGAATGATACTAAGTGTAATACATCAGACTTAGGAAGGCTGAGGAGGACACTATGATTCCACCCAGATGTGGGAGAATAAGGAATCGAGGACAGTAGAAATGAGGGCCAGAAGGATTGGTCTGTGGTTGGTAGCTGGCTACGAGAATGTGTGTGTTTGGGGGGTGCAGTCAGGACAGAGAAGGAACCACTATGACAATGATAGTTGGAAATGATCACTCTGGACAAGAACTGAGTGCTGAAAGGAGTAGAGAGATTTGCATGATAACCCGTCAGAAACCGTATTGCAAACCACAGTGCCTAAAAGGGGGAGTAGGGAGAGAGAGAGAGAGAGAGAGAGAGAGAGAGAGAGAGAGAGAGAGAGAGAGAGAGAGAGAGAGAGACAGAGAGAGACAGAGAGAGAGAAAGAGAGAGACAGAGAGAAGACAGAGAGAGAGAAAGAGAGAGAGAGAAACAGATAAAAAATGTCTGCCATAGAGACAGGCTAGGAGTGGTTGTTGGTGGGAGGGGAACTGGCGCATTGGTGGTGGGAATGTACACTGGTGAAGGGACGGGTACTGGAACATTGTATGACTGAAATCAAATCACAAACAACTTTGTGACAGTGACTCAGTTTTAAAAAAGCAGGGGCGGGGAGTGGGAAGCAAAAAGTGAGGGGGTGGTATTGTGTGTGTGTAGAAACAAAGCAAGTGAAAGAACAAAACAAACACCGACTCAAGTCCAGCGAGTAGATTAGTGGTGCCAGGGGAAGAAGGTACACCATCTTTCTGCACAAATTCACTCATTTTGAGCTCTTCCCGCCCAGTGCAGTTTATCCTTTTGAAGTCCCAACTTTATGAAAGCTTGAAGTCAACTTACCAAGGGGGGCAAATATCTCCTGGCCTTCCTGAGTGCACTTTGGGCTTCTTCTCTGGGAGGGTTCCCCTGCCTCCCTCTCTTTGTCCTGTTTGCACCCCCTCCCCTCCCCCACCCCTCCCCCAGCGAGTCTCGAGCTGGGTTGGGTGCAGCAGCAAACTCCAGAGTGGAAGTCACTCTGATTCTAAGTTATTGATTCTGGGGTCCACCCCGGGCCATACTTGGTCCGGCTCTGTGGGCCTAACAGAGCTCAGGCCAGCGATTCAGGGAAGCTTGACCTGTCAGTCCTGGGGGTCACGGGAACCCCACCCAGTAGTGTTTGGGGGCGGGGGCACGAGGTGCTAGGAATGTGTATGCAAGGAATGTGCTCCAGCCCTTCGAGCCATCTCCCCAGGCTCCAGAAGATAAATTTTAGAGCTTGTTCACCTTCTGCTTTGTCTTGTTCTTGCCCCTGCACATTCCGTTGATGTAGACCAGCTGACTCTGTGATAGGTGGAAAAAAAAATGCTGTTGGTGAATCTTCACTGGACAGGTAGTTCTGAGGACCTGGGCAGGGGGCCGGGGATATGGCTCAGAGGTTAGCATTTGCCTTGCTTTTTGTGAAGTCATGAGTTTGGTCTCCAGCACCGGAAAAAAAAATAGTTCAAAGTACCTGGACATTGTGCTGGAAACAAAAGTAGCATCAATATATTATCTGCCCTAAATGGGCAGTTCTCTTCTTAAGAAGAGTTCAGCTGCAGATTTTGAAATATTTTGTCCTCTTTGCCCTATTTGCTGGCATATATAGATTTGGTCATTCATTTCTTCAGCAACTATCTTCTAAGGACCTAACTGTACCGGGCATTATTTAGGATGCTGGAGATAGACTGAAGGTGAAAAAAGCATACACTGGCATTATCCTAATTTTGTGTACAATAGCATCTGAAATGCGTACAAAATCAAACGTAAGAAGGTATAGACACCAGTTTGCCTAACAAAGGAGGGTGGTGTCTCAAACAGCTATAAAGTATATTTAGGCTTTGATTTTCATCTTGCCTGTTAGTGTGAATTTTGCCAGTCCACGACCAGCAGGCAGCTGTTCCTATGTTTTTGTTTCTGTGCTTCCATGAATGAACACACCTTTAATTTAGTGCAGGCCCAGGCTTAGCCATTTGAAGCTTAAAATTCATCACTTTAGACATGAATCTTTGTCAAATGAGAGGTTCGCCTTGTGGTGTGTTTTACTAGGGGAACCAGAGGTGGGATGGGAAAGGTACCTCAGGAATTCTCACTTTTGGGGGGGTGTTTTGGGGCTCACCCAGCGATACTCAGGGGTTACTCCTGGTTCTGCACTCAGGAATCACTACTGGTGGTGCTTGGGAGGACTGTATGGGATGCTGGGAATTGAACTTGGGATGGCCACTTGCCAGATAAGCACCTTATCTCTTGTACTCTCTCTCCACCCAAGCAATTTTCACTTTTGAATAGAAAACTTTGGCAGTGCCTGTGGGCAGAACCCGGTTCTGGGTCCTTCCTGGGTCAGTGGCAGACTGTGGCCTCTCCTGGGGCCAGGGTTTGGTTTTGGCTTTTGGGCAGACCCAGGTTGTCACTTCAGCACCAGGCATGCAAAGGCGATGTCTCCAGGTTTGTTCTTTTCCACGTTGCCTTGAGATGTCAGAGGCCAGGGGAGAGGCAACTACATTCCTGAATTATAGTGTTGGCTGCAGCTGCCCTGAGAAGAGTCCAGTCTTCACAGTGGACGTTGTAAATTGATGAGTAAACATTCTGGCAGTGAAGTACAGAATTAGGAGCTTTTTGTTAGTGCCCCATTGTGTAGTCAGTCTTGATTCTTTTTTTTTTTTCTTTTTGGTTCACACTCAGCGGTACTCCTGGCTCATGCACTCAGGAATTACTCCTGGTGGTGCACAGGGGACCATACTGGATGCTGTGAATCAAACCGAGGCTGGCTGCATGCAAGGCAAACGCCCTACTCGCTGTGTTATAGCTCCAGCCCCAGTCCTGGTTCTTTAGGTAGATTTAGGTAAGGTTTAAAGTAGGTAAGGAATATTATGGATTACCAGTACAACATATTAATATCCTGCTAAATAGTCCTGGCTGGGGGCCAGAGAGATAGTACGGGGGAGGGACTTGGGCCTTGGCTTGATTCTGTATACTGCATATGGTACCCTGAGAGTTGCCAGGAGTAATCTCTGAACAGTCAGGAGTAATCGCTGAGCATGGCTGGGTATGGTCCAACACACACACACACACACACACACACACACACACACACACACACACACTTGTCTTGTATTACGGTGGATCAGTGCTGGATGTAGGAAGTGATGAGAAGAGAAGAAATGGCAATGTAGATAAGCAGTGAGAATTATAGCATATCATATTGAAGTTACCAAACTTCACTAGATGCAACATGAAATTTATTTGTTGAGATGCCATGTTACCTTCACAAAAACAACTGTGATGGAAAAAATGTGTGATTATTTGTCCTGAGTTTTGAATTAACCTGTATACTCGCTGTATCTCAGAATTCTCAAAAAGATTCTCTGCTCTTTGACTCAGGAGGCAGCTAAGTGTCTGCCCTGTGACCAACTCCCTCCACAAACCAGGAATAACTTGACTCAAGCCAACATTCTTCACTCAAAGAGAGCAGATTTGGGTCCGTGTGGGCAGAAACTGAGCGGGGGAAGGGAGGGGAGGGAACACACCCCAGCGGGTCATGTGTTTGGCTGCAGGATGTAAAGATGCAGAGAATTGAAATCCTCCTTGAGGTGTTCACAGTCCTGTGGGATGCAGAGAGGCAGGTGTAACCAGTTCCAAGGAATAACTGGCTGGGGAAAGGGTTCAACAGAGGCAGACAACCAGAACCGGCCCCGGGGAGGAAGGTGTTCATTCAGTTTGCGGAAGGTAGTGCTGGTCCTTAAAGGATGAGAACGACCTTCACAGATCCTGGGAGAAGTGGTGAATACCCGTGTGGTTGCTCCTGCCTTGCAGACGATAATTTCCATGCTGCAGAAACACGAGTTCAGAGATGTATAATTTGGATATTTTCAAAACCGTGTAACCATGGGCTAATGGGAAAATAGTCATAACATTGTCACTGAAAGCAAGAACTTGTTGATATATTTGCTAAATTGCCCTTATTAATGATTCATTAATTTTTTCCCGTTTTTTTTTTTTTGCTTCCTGCGCTAAAAAATACTCTGGCTGCCAACTCTAACCCGCACCCCCACAGCCCCAGCTCTTGGCCTTTGGCAGCTTTCCTGAGCAGAGTGTGTTTTCCAGATGTGGTTGTTGGTGTGAGAAGTCTGGAAATCAGAGACAATGGGTCCATATAAGAAAGAGACAAAAGGTCTGAGAACAAATGTTCCATGGTATACAAAGATCAGTGTTTCTTCAACTGTGGTCCTCGAGATGTTGTTTTTGGGAACATAAAACTGTAATTGAAGAAGTCTTTGCGATGTGTTTTTAGTCAGCCTGCCAGCTCTCAATTGATGACTTCTCGGTTCCAAATTCACCCGGCAGTTGCATCTCCTCAAGGCCCTACGAGTAGCAAAGCGTCATGTTAAGCATTGTTGGGAGAGGGCGCTAAGAGGCACCGCGAGGAGCGGGGCTGTTAGATCTAGGAGCAGGGGCTGTGGGGGCTGTACATGCCATATTCGGGTTGGAAAGTAGAGTGATGGAATGAACAACAGAGACTGTTTAATAGGTGTCTTGGCGGGGTGGGAGCTATAATACAGGGGGAAGGGCACTCGCCCTGCAGGCAGCCTGCCTGAGCTCAGCTCCCCATATGACTCCCTGAGCCCACCAGGAGAAAGCCCTGAGCACCACCAGATGTGGTGCCCAAACTAAAAAACGAGAGAGAGAGAGAGAGAGAGAGAGAGAGGAGAGAACACCCACCACACTCCTAAACTAAAACAAAAGTGCCTTGGCTGTTTAGAAGCTTGGTAATGTTTTAGTAATCAGAACTGCGTTTAAGAACTTAACTCTTTGCCTTTTAGCCTAGGGTAAATGCTTTTGTTAAACACCATTTTACTTAAAGCCGCAGCTTCCAAGAACTTGTCTACGACATTAATGAGGATTTATAGTAGTCACTCCACTGTTGTGTTGACATGCTTTAGAGTTGGAGCTTGTTAACGTTCAGATGTCTCTGCTGAAGTTTCCATGTGGCCGCTCTCCCTGGCTGGGCCTGTCAGCAGCAGCTCGTATTGGTCTCATCTGTTGATGTCCTTCCACCTATTTAGTGGTCTCATTTGGGACCACATGTGGGCGTGCTTGGGGACAACACCCTGTTCAGTGTGCTGCTTGGGGGTCATCCTGGCAGTGCTGGGAGGTTGTGTGGAGGCTGTGTGATGTGTGTGGTGTGTGTGATGTGAGTGGTGTGTGGTGCTAGGCCCCAAATCCAGGCCTTTGACATGCAAACATGCACCCAAGACCTATGAGCTGTCCTCTTTGCCTTGAACTGAGAATTTAAAAACATATACATATATTGATTCATTAAAAATGGATTATATGTTAAGTAATATTAAAAAATACCCATGTGTTTTAAAAGGCAGAATCTCCTGTCCCCGCACCAGGCTGTCTTCATGGGGCCCCTCAGAGGGGGGTGGGTTGAGTTTCCCTCCTCACCTCAAACAAAACCCCAGCGATGGAAAACCTCCAGAAACCAACTGCCACCATGCTCAAGGCCACATGCTCAGAGGAGCCTCACGCATGAAGGAACTGACAGAGGAAGCCAGGTATGCGGGACCCGTGGCTGAGATCTCCAAGCCTGCTCAGATCGAGACTGGGCCTCCTCCACCCAGACCCCCCATCTTCCAGTAGCTTGGCAGTCACATCCACAAACTGCCACTGGCGTCATGTAATCTCACTAACGGCTAAGATCCAGAGACTATAAAACAAAACTTCTGGAAAAGAATGTGGGCAGGTGACCTCTTATAGTCTATCCCACTGATGTACCAAAATCAGCACACATGTGTTTAGTTTTAACATACTTGCTTGTATTCTCTCATATATGGGCTTAACCTCCGTCCCTCTCGGAGAGCCCAGAGAGCTACTGAGAGTATCCTGCCTGCACAGCAGAGCCTGGCAAGCTACCCATGGCATATTCGATATGGCAAAAACAGTAACAATAACGGGTCTCATTCCCCTGGCCCTGAAAAAGCCTCCAATACGGCAGCATTGGGAAGGATGAGTAAGGAGAGGCTGATAAAATCTCAGGGCTGGGACAAATGGAGATGTTACTGGTGCCCACTCAAGCAAATCGATGAACAACAGGATGACAGTGACACAGTGATACAGTGATTTTTTAAAAAACAAAAGGTAGCCATCATAAGAATAGCATTGGTTTGCATTTTGGGGGATTGAGTATTTTTCGTGTCTGACTTAATGACAACAGCTGACTTCCTTCTGCTTTCATAGTCTGTTGTGATATGTTGTTTAGTTTCAATTTATGAAGAAAATCTAACTACTCACAGATATAGGAAAGGAAGTGGGAGGTGGGCTTAAGATGCAATTCCAGGTAATTATGAGCCTAGTCCTGTATGCAAACCAAATTACATCCAAACTCAGTGCAGGAGGGACTCCTGGCACCTGGGAAGAATCTGTCTGCCCAAACACCTTGAAGTCAGTATTCTGAGATGCGGGTGTGAGGGAGAAAAGCTTCATTGCAAGGGAGTAGAGCAAGGAGCTTGCTGCATCGACTCGATTTTGAAGGTATGAAACAGGAAAGCGGGAAATTCTGGAGGGGGTGTTGGATGCTTAGTGTCAGTGTGCAGACACAGCAGGAGATCATGCTTCTTCATATGTGCTATGTTAAAAATGATGCCCTGGGCTATGCGATTAAGTGACTTGATAATTTAAGGATTCCAGTGCACCACTTCGGAGCTGTCAGTCTGTTTGGAACAGATCTTAGCTGGACTCTAGGAGGCCTTTTCCACAAACGGTGATCCAAGGGTGTTTGACTTTTCCTTCCCTTTGACATCATTAGGCTTTGCGTCGCCGATGTACAAAGCAGTGGCGTGGTTTCAGTGGTAGTTTTCTAGAAGTGTGTTGCAATGCAAAATCTGAAATTAAAATCCATTGATCTTTCTTGTGCTCTGAGTGTCTTTTACTCATGCATGACTTTGTAATGCCATCGTGGGTCATTTGAAAAACACTGGCTCATTGAGTTATACATATCTTCCAAATTTTGACATATTTCATTATATAATTTCAAAAAAGCCACATTCATTAGTATCACCGCTGATCTCATCCAAGGAAAATCTTTAAGGATTAGGAGCTGTCAGAATCACAGTGGCATAGAGTAACTTAATGAAATTCTAACATTAATTTGAAAGCTTGAAGTCTATCATTGGCAAGAAGATGTTTGCCAAGTAGCAAAGTCTGGATAATCAGAGTTTGTCAGTCATCCTTTCAAATAAAGTTGTTTTTTCAAAGTGAAAAAGTGGCTGATTTAGCTTGCAACACAAACAATTCCAGGTGCTTTTCCTCACAGCATACTGAAGTATTTTGGTATGCAGCAAAAGAGCTTCCTGCATACCTTCCATTTCATTGAAAAGAATATTAAGAAGATGTATATTCAATGGTGAGATTCAATAACATTAGTTATTAACATTTGTTAATAACAACAATAACTCTTTCTTCCATTAAGTGAAAATTGCATTTAAAAATACTTTTAGTGGAGGAGGGAGTGAAGATTTTAGTGACTATAATTGAGTTTGGTGTTACTGTTTTGTTTATGATAAGGACGAGTAACTTTTTTTTTTTGACTGTTGCAGAAATTCCCACCAAAAGCGAAAAACCAAGAAGAGTTCTTTGAGAAATGGGAGAGTGCTATTTTAATTACACTGCTTTTTGGGGTGCAGCACTCCAAAGAGTGACTTGGGTTCAATAGATGCTGGATAGGTGTTTAATATTTATTGATCATCTGATCATCTCTGACCCTTTCAACTTGAATGGTTTTATAATGGGTCTTTATACACCCTACTAAATGGAAGAAAATGTTTTCACATAATACATCAAATAAAGGGTTGTTAGCCAAGATTTTCGAAGCACTGACAAAAGTCAAGAACAGCAAAATTCAATGACCCATCCAAAATGGGACAACAAGATGAACAGACACTTCTCTAAAGTGCTCATTATCACTTATGTGTAGGGACATGCAGATCAAAACCATGAGATACCAGCTCATTCCTGTGAGAAAGAAAGGCACATATCCAAGTCTGGAAACAGCCAGTGTTGCAGGGTTGTGGTGAGAAAGGAACCCTCATCCACTGTTGGCGGGAATGCCATCTACTTAAACCTCTGTGGAGAAAAACACATGGAGATCTCTCAAAAAATTAGGATTTTTTAATCAGAGGACCCAGTGATACCACTTCATGGCATCTTTTTTCCAAGCACAAGAACATTAATTCAAAAGAATTAATGCACATCTATGTTCATTGCTGCATTGCTACAATAGCCAATGGAAATGGAAACAACCCAAATGCCCAACTACGGATGAATGGATCACAAAGTCATGGTATACATACACAATGGAATACTATGCAGCTCTAAGAAAGAACAAAAACATGCAATGCGGCAACATGGATAGAACTAGAGGACATCATGCTGAGGGAAGTCATTCAGGAGGAATGCGATCTCTCATTTGTGGAACTTAAACACAGAGAGACAGCAATGAAGATCCAAAGGCGACATAATGAGAAAACTGATCGACACAATGGAGTAGGAACTGGGGGATGATTGGGAGGGAAGGGTGTTGGGGTCCTTGGAAGAGAGAGGGGGTACATGTTAAAGATGGTGTTCGATTGATGTGCATCAGAAACCATCATTAATAGCACTGTAGCCACAGAATCTCAGTGAGTTGTTATTATTATTTTTAAAGGGTCATTATAGTTGCACCATTAAAGGCAGCGGGAGAGCAGTGGGATGGTGTAATAAGTTCCATTTTCATTGTTGTCTTGAACTTTGCTCAGGTTTTTGTTCCTCCTCTTGTTTCTCATTCTTCAAAGTCTGGATCAGGTTTTGCTCACTTCATGCAGCTTTTTCCCAATCTGGCTGGTCCACAGTGATCTCTCACGCTGCTAAACACCCTGCATGAACTATTTTTTTTTTGAAAAAACTAACTAATAACTTTCAGCACGAAATGATCAACTTACTCAATTTTTGAATAGCTTCTTCATTTGACAGGCTTCATGAAAGCTAGGACAAAATTATTTTGGAAGAAATGCACACATATCAGTGAGACTAATTCAGATTTTCTTGCTACAGTGGTTTTATGGGGTGAAATCAGCAATGATTTATTTCATTATTAGGCAACAGTTTTGCATTTCTTAGTGATATTTACATAATTTTAACTGGGATGAGCTAAAAAGAGAATACTTAATGAAAAGTTGGAGAGTGAGTTTTCATTTCTAAAGAGATTTCTACTCCCTGCAAGCGTCTTGTTTGCTTTCTTGATGGTAAGTGTTTTGTGTTAGTTGTTTTCCTAGCTCTCTCTGGAAAGAGTTAGACAAAAGAGCTGTCATCACTGAATGAATTTATTAAGCTTAATACCTGTATTCATTGAAGTACTATTGCATTATAACATTACCTGCATTTCTGGTGAGTTTCAGGTATATAGATTGATTGTTGCACAAGATAATTGTTCGCACTTATCATCCACTGTGAGTGCCATAGTAGTATCACTGACTTCAGGAAAACCAGAGGGCAGGGTCCACTGGAATGTCAGACTTTGTATCAAATGCTAGTGGTTGTTTAGAAGATGGCAACTAACAGTGGTGGATTAACGAGTGCTTCAGGAATGGGATTTTTTGCATATCTTCTGCAAAGTGCAAAGATATTTATATAGAAATATCTTCTTCATTTAGATCAAGGACTGTTCTTCTAAATTAACTTTGCTCATTTTCTATATCAAGTTTTCTTGTGCAATAGAAAAAATCATATGGTAGCTATTAACATGTTGACTTCATTCAGAACTTTACACATAGTTAAATGTGCTAGCCATAATATCCAAATGCTGCAAATAGAAGATTAACTAATTTCTACAATGGTTTACTTTTTTACCCAATTATTGGAAACCAAACAAAGTTATAAACTCATTCTGTTGAAGATGAAACTTATAGCATTATGTAAATGCTTACATTAGATTAAAAAGGTTAACACTGAAGATAAAATTGGTTGCCAATATAATAATACGAATAAAAATGTTTGCTTCAACACAATGCCAGGGGAAAATAATATTGGAGCAAAATTGCATTGGAATTGTTGTACAGCACACATACTTGCACTCAAATAAGATTGTAGTTTTCTGGTACTTTAATAATTGAAATAGAGATTTTTCTGTCAAATTTTATTCACTTTTTAATGCATAGTTTGAATAACAGAGCTACAAAATGTTTTGTGCTTAAGCTAGTGTTGGATTAAAAAAATCTTTAGATGGAAGAGCATGCCTTATTTCTTAGCCACTTATTAATAACTAGATATTAGAACCTACAGACAAGAGTCAATAGAAATTTTCAACAGTCTTAAGTTCATTAAATACAAATTTAGTTTGGAAAAATAATACAGGCAATTTTATATAAATGTAAAAATGGTAAAACTCTTTAATTCTTTAGAGTGGATTTGCATTTTACTGAAAACAGATGTGGTTAAGAAATTGATTTAAGTACTTGACATATGAAGAATGATTATTCTATTTGTTATTTTTAATGCTCATAAAATCAATACAGAAAAAATTTCTCCCAATTTTTCCCTAATAATCACAGATATGTTTTCTTTTAGAAAAAATTTACTTCTGGAAGCAGTGTTTTGAAATATAACTATCTTATAGGAGCACCAGTTTAATAAGATCAGTTTGTTAGCAAACATGTACTTCAAAATTATATAATCATGACTACAAAGGCCCAAGCCTTTGGGGCTAGGGATGCGGTGAAGTGGTAAAGTATGTCCCTTACCAGTGTGAGACCCTGGGTTTGGTTTCTGGCACTTCACTCCAAATAAAACAAAAAGAGTTTTAACCCCCCAAAAAGTGTATTTTGAAGGATAAATTATATGGATATTCCAGGGATAGGTGTGATCATCATATTGGAAATGCACAAGCTGATGGCAAAAGATGAGATTCTGCTCTAAGGAAATAAAGACGAAATGGAGACTCAGTAGGTAAATCTAATGTGGGTCCTCAAATAACAATAAAACTCAGTCTCCTAATGCTCCATACCAAATTTCACTTCCAAGACTTCTCTTCTCTTCTAGGTTTTGGCTTTCCTTCCTCAGTTTGCCCTCAGTTTGCCAGGTGCTTGGGGCAACTCTTAGGAGACACTGCTTCATTGGAAGCCTTGACAAGGGTCAAGATAATGCTTCTTTTTTTTTTTTTATTGGTGAAACACCATGAGGTACAGTTATAGGCTTACAAATTTTGTGCTTGGGTTTCAGTTATACAGTGATCAAGTGCCCATCCCTCCACCAGTGCCCGTCATCCATCCCCATGGGTCCCAGCATCCCCACCCACCTTCATCCCCCCCCCCCGTCCCATCCTGCCTCTGTGGCAGGGTATTCCCCCTTGTTCTCTCTCTCTTCTTTTGGGTACTGTGTTTTGCAAGAGAGGCATTGAGTGGCAATCATGTTTGGTCTATAGACTACTTTTAGCATGCTTCTCCCACCCTGGGAGGGTCCTCACAACACCCTTCATTTGGTGCTCTCTTCTCTATCTGAGCTTCCTTTTCACCTAGAACGTGTGGCTGGCCTTCCATTCATGGAGCAAAATTCCTGGTACTAATCTCAGCCATTCCTGGGTGTTAGTCTCCCTTTTTGTTGCTTTATGTTCCCCAGATGAATGCAATCTTTCTGTGTCTATCCCGCTCTTTCTGACTCATTTCACTTAACATGATACTTTCCATGTAGTACCACTTGTATGTAAATTTCATAACTTCATCTTTTCTAACAGCTACATAGTACTCCATTGTGTAAATATACCAAAGTTTCTTTAACCAGTCATCTGTTCTCGGGCACTCAGGTTTTTTCCAGATTCTGGCTATTGTAAAGAGTGCTGCAATGAACAAACAATTGCAGATGTCACTTCGACTATACCTTTTTGCCTCTCTGGGATATATTCCCAGGAGTGCTATAGCTGGGTCAAATGGCAGACCAAATTCTAATTTTTTGAGAGTCGTCCATACTGTTTTCCAAAAGGGTTGGACCAGCCGGCATTCCCACCAGCAGTGAAGGAGGGTCCCTTTCTCGCCACATCCGCACCAGCATTGGTTGCTTTTGTTCTCGTGGATGTGGGCCAGTCTCTGTGGTGTGAAATGATATCTCATTGTGGTTTTGATCTGCATCTCTCTGATGATTAGTGATGTAGAGCATTTTCTCATGTGCCTTTTTGCCATTCGAATTTCTTCTTTGCGAAAGTTTCTGTTCATTTCCTCACCCCATTTTTTGATGGGGTTGGGTGATTTCTTCTTGTGGAGTTTAACCAGTACCTTGTATATCCTTGATATCAACCCCTTGTCGGATGTGTACTTGGTGAATATCCTTTCCCATTCTGTAGTCTGTCTTTGTATTTTGGTCACTGTTTCTTTTGAGGTGCAGAAGCTTCTTAGTTTAAGATAGTCCCATTTGTCTATCTCTGTTTTCACTTGCTCGGCCAGTGGCGTGACATCTTTGAAGATACCATTAGCTTCAATATCATGGAGAGTTTTGCCGACTTTGTCTTCAATAAACATTATAGATTCTGGTCTGATGTTGAGGTCATAAATCCATTTTGATCTTACTTTTGTGCATGGTGTTAGGCAGAGATCTGAGCCCACTTTTTTTGCATGTAGCCGTCCAATTTTGCCAGCACAGTTTATTGAAGAGGCTTTCCCTGCTCCATTTCACTTTTCTTGCCCCCTTATCAAAGACTAGATGATTATATGTTTGGGAGGAAATGTCAGTATATTCAACTCTGTTCCATTGGTCTGCAGCTCTGCCTTTGTTCCAGTACCATGCTGTTTTAATTATTACTGCCTTGTAGTAGAGTTTGAAGTTAGGGAGGTTGATTCCTCCCATTTTCTTTTTCCCAGGAATTGCTTTAGCTATTTGTGGGGGCTTATTGTTCCATATAAATTTCAGGAGTGTTTGCTCCATTTCTTTGAAGAATGTCATGGGTATCCTAATAGGGATTGCGCTGAATTTATACAGTGCTTTGGAAAGTATTGCCATTTTGATGATGTTGATTCTCCCCATCCATGAACAGGGGATTTTTTTTTCTGATTTTTTTCCCTTTATTTTTTTTTTTAAAGTTGTAGATTTACAATTTTTTGTGCTTTGGTTTCAATTATACAATGATCAGATACCCATCCCTCCACCAGTGCCCATTTTCCACCACCATGGATAATATCCCTCCCACCCCCATCCCCCCATCCCCCCTGTCTCTGTGGCAGGGCAATCCCCTGTGTTCTCTCTCTCCTTTTGGGTTTTGTGGTCTGCAAAAGAGGCATTGAGTGGCAAACATGTTCAGTCCATAGTCTACTTTCGACATGCATCTCCCCTCCTGGGAGGATCCTTCAAACATCCTTTATTTGGTGCTCCCTTCTCTATCTGAACTGCCCTTTCCTCTAGGATACCTGGCTGGCCTCTAAGTTATGGAGTAATCCTCCTGGTGCTGATCTCAGCTATTCTTGGGTATTAATCTCATACTTTGTTACTTTATATCCCCCAGATGAATGCAATCTTTCTATGTCTATCCCTCTCTTTCTGACTCATTTCACTTAGCATGATACTTTCCATATTGTACCACTTGTATGTAAATTTCATGACTTCATCTTTTCTAACAGCTACATAGTACTCCATTGTGTAGATGTACCAAAGTTTCTTTAACCAGTCATCTGTTCTTGGGCATTCAGGTTTCTTCCAGTTTCTGGCTATTGTAAAGAGTGCTGCAATGAACAAACAAGTGCAGATGTCACTTCGACTATACATTTTTGCCTCTCTGGGATATATTCCCAGGAGTGGTATTGCTGGGTCAAATGGGAGCTCAATTTCTAATTTTTTGAGAATCGTCCATACTGTTTTCCAGAAGGGCTGAACCAGTGGACATTCCCACCAACAGTGAAGGAGTGTCCCTTTCTCGCCACATCCACGCCAGCATCGGTTGCTTTTGTTCTTTTGAATGTGGGCCAGTCTCTGAGGTGTGAGATGGTATCTCATTGTGGTTTTGATCTGCATCTCCCTGATGATTAATGATGTAGAGCATTTTCTCATGTGCTTTTTTGCCATTCGGATTTCTTCTTTGAGAAAGTTTCTGTTCATTTCATTGCCCCATTTGTGGATGGGGTTGGATGTTTTCTTCTTGTGGAGTTTAACCAGTATTTTGTATATCCTGGATATCAACCCCTTGTCAGATGTGTATTCGGTGAATATCCTTTCCCATTCTGTAGACTGTCTTTGTATTTTGGTCACTGTTTCTTTGGAGGTGCAGAAGCTTCTTAGTTTAAGATAGTCCCATTTATCTATCTCGAACAGGGGATATTTGTCCATTTTCTCGTGTCCTCTTTTATTTCCTGAAGTAGCATTTTGTAGTTTTCTTTGTACAGGTCCTTTACTTCCTTAGTTAAGCTGATTCCTAGATACTTAATTTTCTGGGGCACAATTGTGAATGGGAATTTTTTCTTGATGTCACTTTCTTCTCTTTCACTATTTGCGTATAGGAATGCCATGGATTTTTGGGTATTGATTTTATAGCTGCCACTTTACTATACAAGCCTATTGCTTCAGAAGTTTCTTGGTAGAGGTTTTAGGATTCTCTAAGTATAGTATCATGTCATCTGTGAATAGTGAGAGCTTAATTTC
Organism: Sorex fumeus; assembly: GCF_029834395.1. Taxonomy (NCBI): domain Eukaryota; kingdom Metazoa; phylum Chordata; class Mammalia; order Eulipotyphla; family Soricidae; genus Sorex; species Sorex fumeus. The sequence goes on along the minus strand of NW_026606134.1, from coordinate 1,602,429 downwards.
TAAAGATAATGCTTCTTAAACATTTCACAGGTCTCCATTCACTGCACAACAAAGTCATAATATGGAAATCATTGTTCTCAGCAATGTGAGACAAATATACCAGAGTCTTTGAGATAAAGCCTCAAGAAAAAGGAGAAGAGATACTAAAATACTTAATACATGAGAAGCATATTTCCTTAGCTTCTCCCTCTTCCACTCTGTGGGGGTTCTACCCCCTCCTCCCGCTTAACCTCACAGTAAGCTGTAGTTTGCCAAAGCAAAGCAGTCACTCCATTAATTATAAGGTAAGGGAGAAATGGGTATTGATCTTAAGCTGTTCCATTCTACTTGTTCAGTATTAATTGAAAGTTATTCCTCGGATACCACTTAAAAGAAATCTTCTGAGGCACCATAGAAAATGTTGAAAGTATTTATTCAAGGTTAAGTGAACTCAGTGTTGAGTTTCTATAAACAAGGCATGTTAAACCTGAACTGGATTTAATGTGACTGGCAGAATGATTCCTGAATTCCCTTCCACATATTTGATCAAGCGTTTCCTGTCAAATATGCCTGCAGGGTGAGGTGGGGTGGCCAGAGTTTATATGACTAGTGCCATGTTTATGCGTGGCTCCTTACCCAGATACTCCTCTTGTGAAAGCAACATACATTCCTTTCATGAGCACTAGGATCTTGGTAGGACACCAGTCCAGTCTAACATTATGCCAATGTGGGTGTAACATGCCAATGCAGGTGTAATTATATGATTGACCCTTGAACAACAGGCAGTTAAAGGGCTGACCCACTTCTACGTGGAGTTTTGTCCAGTAAACTGTGTGTGTGTGTTTGCTTCATGCATTTCTATTCCCACATCCTCCATCACTTCTGTTTTTGCTATCTGAAAAATCAAGACCTCTGTGCCTCTGCCTCCTCTGCCTATTAAGTGTGAAGATGCTGAGATCGAAGACCTTTGTGATGCTCCACCGCTACTTAATGAATACAAAATCCGCATTATTGGACTTATTATCCATCAAGCTTCCAGTCTATAGCTGGCTATTAGTAGATAAGTCTGGGGGAGTTAAAGTCAAAATTGTACCTTGATTTTTGATTGCATGTAACCTATCAAGGACCAATGGTATAATGATCTTGGTTTGATATTTTTGAATAATGCCTACTAAAGCTGACTATGCACACTATTTTGTTCTGAGTTCTTTGTGTATATTGACCCCTTTAATTATCACTCCCTTTAATTAATTGATTAATTTATTATTTATTTTTTAAGTAAATAAATAAATAAGCTCCCGAGGTGTATTTGATGTCCCAAAATCAGTAACAACAAGTCTCACAATGGATATGTTACGGGTGCCTGCTCGAGCAAATTGATGAACAATGGGAGGATAGTACTACAGTGTTATTTACTTTTTAATTATTTTATTTTATAAGTTAGTTCACAATATTTGATTGTATCACTTGTATTACTTGTCATCCCGTTGATCTTCAATTTGCTCAAGCAGGTGCCAGTAACCTCTCCATTCGTCCCTGTCATGTGATAGTGTAGCCCAATGGCATCTGCTCGCTCCAGGAACACAAAGAACCTCAAACCATTTGTTCAGGGTTTTGGTGAAGAAGTATGACCATCTCTTAGGTGGGCGGCCACGTGTCCTTTCGACATCCCATGGAATCCAGTCGGTAACTGCTCTAGTCCAATGGTCATCTGTAAATCGCATTATGTGTCCGGCCCATCTGATTTTTGATGGCTTGGTAAACAAGACCACGTCCCTGATTCTTGATCGTCAATGGAGGTCGGAACTCCAGATTCCTTCTCTCACTTGAGAATGTTATATTCCAAGCATAGCTCTTTCCATTCCTCTTTGGGATACCCGAATAGCATTCTCATCAGGTTTTTGTAGGGCCCAGGTCTCTGAGGCATATGTTAGTGCAGGAAGAATGGTGGAGTCAAAAAGATATGCCCAGAACCGGAGATTCTTCATCCTCTTAACAGTTTCTTTGATGCTCTTGAAGGTGTTCCATGTCGCTCTCTTCCTCCTGAACAGTTCTGGTGCCAAGTTGTTCCTCATGTTGAGTTCTTGACCCAGGTACATAAGGCTGCTGCATTCAGAGATGTTTGTTCCATTGAGAGCAAATGGAACATCAGGGACTAGTTCATTTTTCATGAGCATTGTCTTGGTGGATTGGATTCAGCTGCAGTCCGACCTTCCATACTCACGGTCGAAGTTGGCCAGCATTTGTGCTGCTTGGCTAATGTTTGGTGTTATTAGAACGATGTCATCAGCAAAGTGGAGGTGGTGTAGTTGCCGACTGTCTACTTTCACTCTCATTTCTTCTCATTCCAGTTGTCGCATGATGTTCTTGAGGGTGACACTGAAGAGTTTTGGTGAAATGGTATCACCCTGCCGAACACCTCTCTTTATGTTGATGATCACTTCTTTGTAGAATGGTGAGATCCTGGTTGGGAATCCATAATACAGCTCATGGAGGATCCTGATGTACTGAGTTTGAATGTCCTGTTTGGCTAGGGCTTTGACGACCACTTCAGTCTCAACAGAACCAAAGACCTTCTTTAAATTGATGAACGTTAGACAGAGCAGCATCTTGAACTCTTGCAAAACCTCAATGAGCTTGGTCTCTGTGTGGATATGGTCTATCATGCTGAATCCTTTTTTGGAACTTGGTCTAGTATTCTGCCTATTCTATTCAGGATGACTTTAGTGAACAGCTTGTAGACGACGGACAGCAGACAGATCGCGCCATAGTTGCCAATGTCATGGATGTCTCCCTTCTTGTACAACAGAACGATCTTGCTGGTTTTCCACTGCGACGGAAACTTGCATTCAGACAGTAGCGTGTGAAGAGCCGAGCCAGTGTATTGATGAGTACTGGTGGCAGATTCTTCAGGTGTCCGGGTCTGACCTTGTCTGGACCATTTGCCATTCGCTTCTTTACCGACAAAATGGTGTGTCAGATTTTGGAAGGAAGAATGTTGGGAATGACATATCCATCTTGCAGAATTTGTTATGTGCGCAGGTAGACATGACTATAGAAAAGATCCAAGTAGAAGTCGTGGATAATCTTCTCCATTGCTCTTCTGGATGATGTGATAGATCCATCAGGACATCAGAAGGCAGACATCTTGGTCTTGTAGTTGGTGAAGAAAAGGTGAGCATTCCGAATACTTTTCTTGGTTTCTGCCACATCGGCCAACACTGCTGCTCTTCTCTCTTTGAGGTCTTCCTTTATCGCTTCTCTGCAAAGCTTTGCGAGCTCAGACATTAGCTTGTGAGGCTTGCGCCAAACCACGTTGGTGAATGAGCTCGAGAGTTTCAGAAGACAGTCATCTGTTTGTGGCTTTCCCACACTTGGTGTTCCTCTCCTCACGCATTCATGGAGGTACTGAACCCAGTTGATTGTATTCCTTGTTGATGTTGTCAATGACAGCATTTTCTCATGTTGCTGCAATAGTGCCAAAGAGCTCCCAGTTGGTGGTCGTTGTGAGAGTTCTCTTCTTAAACTTTGCAGCCCTTTCTACCCCCTTCATGAAGTAGAATTTTGCATGAAGGAGACGGTGGTCTGATCCCGTTTGGAATTTTGGGACAACAGCAACATCAGTCAGGCAAAACTGTCGATTGAATATGATGTGGTCAATTTTGTTGTGGAACTGTCCACCGGGTGACTCCCGTGTCCAACGTTTAGATTTGGCCTTCTGGAACTATGAGTTACCATGAATGCTATTGGTCGACATGATGAACAGACAGTCTCTCACCCTGTTCGTTCCATTCTGGATGGTCAGGTCGACCCTCACGCATGAGTGAAGCCCCACAGAACCAGGTAAAGTGGAACTTTGTGACCTTGAACTCCAGGCTCAATGGGACCCAGAAACAGATCCTCTGCCTGCTTCCACCAATCTCTGGTGACCCAGGGATCACACCCAGAAGATCAACCTTGCCGGTACCAGATAAATACCTCATCGGCCGACCTCCACTACCTCCACTACTCAGCTGCCTCCATGCTCCAGGTCATTTTCCGGATGGTTGGGCCGAGCCTTGCACATGAGTGAAGCCCCACAGAACCAGGCAAAGTGGAACAATATTTGATTATTTAATATTCAAACACCAATCCCACCACCATTAAACCTTCCCACCACCAAATTCGGAATATTTCCATCCCAAGTCCCAATCCCTGTTCCAAAACAAACCGAAAGAATGTATTTTGTATTGTCTGTTATGAAGAATCACTGAACATGCTTACGAAAGTGTTTGTATAGGAAACGGTATGAAGATTGTTCTATTTTGGCAGGAGCCATTAAGACATTCTATTGGAATCACTAACATGTTGATAAAGTTTGGGTGATGTGAGTTTTGGTATATATATCCAAAAATATGTACATATGCATATATATTTCTCTCTATGATTTGTTGCGTACTGTCTGAACCCCATCAAATATGGGGTGGTAATTATGGAGAATGGGTAGGGAGTGTCTTATGATGTGTCATGCGACCACTTTCGCGGCCTTGTCATCCAGGAATATGTTCACTCATGTGAAGCTTGGCCTGAAGTGTGGCGGCAGTTGGGTTGTAGAGGTCGGCTGCCAGGGCTGGGTCCCTTGGGGCTGGGAGGGTTCTCACTTGCTCCCCTCTGGGACACCCTGAGTGAAAACAGCCTGGCACAGAGTCCGGTGGCATGGCTATGGGGGCCTCATGTCATGATCTCTCACTCCATTTTATAAAGAAACTATGATCAACATCTCCTGCAAAAAGTAAAACTTTGGTATAAAATAAACAACCTTTTCAAGGTCACACATTTGGTAAGTGGTACTGATATGTTTGGACCCATGTAAGCTAGTTTTAGCATCTGTGCTCACTATAGCTATTAGAAGTATTTTTATAGTAATACCCAAGGTAGCTTTTAGGATTTATAAAATGGTTTAGTTGAGAATAGCTCATATTCTTGGATAAGAACTAAAAGCAGTGTCACAGAATCTTATACAATATGTATGACACAGTGGGCTTTGGTATTTATTTTCAATTTCATTTTCAAAGAATTGATGAAAACATACAGAAATGATGAAGTCTCTGTTTAGATCAGTAATGGATTATGTTTTAAGTTTTTTGTTTTGGGGCCACACCCAGCAGCGTGCAGGGTTTACTCCTGTCTCTGTGCTCAGGGATCACTTCTGGCGGGGATTGGAGACGGTATGGAGTTCCTGGAATAAAACCAGCAAGGCAAGCACCTGACAGTATACTATTCTCCGTCCTGTTTTAATTTATTTTAGTGGAAGAAACATATGCTTAAAAGTAAGAAAGACCTAGTCTGCTATCCATACTTCTCCAGGCTTCTTCCTTTCCAGTAAAATAAGTATATCTCGGCCAACTTTACAGAACTGTTGTGGAAATTAGAAGAGATTATCATTTCTGGACACTGGCAATGTTCTGCAATTTTTTGGGTTGAAATTCTTAGTTTAGTGTCTGTTATATATAATGAAAATATAGTAAGTATCAATTGAGTGGTAAAAGAAAGTGCCTGAAACATACTGCATTTAATTGGCTTTGAAAACACTTTTTTATATTTTAACTTCTCCAAAACCAGGATATATACATGATCAATGAAATATTACATAAAATATTAGCCAGATGGCTTTTGAAATATAGCTGTGAATTTAGTTGTTATTCCAGGGGCATTGAAGTAATGATAGACTATAAGTCTTGGTTGTTATTTGAAAAGATTCAAATAATACTTATGGTAAAATAAATTTCAGAATCAATACTTGAAAAAATGTTAGCAGTTTGGAAGTATATCCCCAGCAACAATAGCACAACACTCTTAAAGATGCTATGTCATGAAGGCATTTAATGGCACAGAGAATGATATTGTATATCAAAGGAAAATAGATGTCATCTACAAATCCTGAGTCAAGAAGAGATTTAGAAGCAATCAATACATTGTATAGTCACTTTATTTTTATTTTTATTTTTTTTTGCTTTTTGGGTCACACCCGGCTATGCTCAGGGGTTAGTCCTGGCTCATGCACTCAGGAATTGCTCCTGGCAGTGCTCGGGGGACCATATGGGATGCTGGGAATCGAACCTGTGTTGACCATGTTGGCTGCATGCAAGGCAAACGCCCTACCCGCTGTGCTATCGCTCCAGCCCCTAGTCACTTTAAATAATACCTTAGGCAATGTATTTTGCATATGTATCTTTTTGTGTATGTACAGAATAATTCCTAAGAAGCCTATGAAATGTTCAAGATTGGGTGACTCTAAAATGTCATTTCAAATAAGATAATGAATGAATGATAAGCAGGCATTGTGCTCTTTAAGTGGAAGTGCTTTTTTTCTTTTTTCATTGTAACATCCATTAAAAAGTCCACAAGATGATGGGTTTTGCAAAAATGCACATTAGAAAAATGATCTGATAGTACAAAATTAATCACAACCATTGATGATTATATGATGTATTTGAATTTAATACATCCTCTAGACACGTCCATATAGCACGTAAACGTATTTTCCCAGCCAGAGAGTTTTGGTTTAACAGCCCGAGACTTTCCTATAGTGGTGAGCTATTATCTTCCTACCCCAAGATGGGCTGTGTTACGTTCAAGTCAAAAGTCTTGGGTCTTCTGATCATGTTGGGAGTCTTTGCAGCAGGATTGATGATATGAGATCCCAATTTCCTGAGATCTCAATGATGGTTGCCTCTTGGAAGCTAGGGTTCAATTTGGAATATGAGTCTGTTGTAACACATTTGTAGTAGAAGTTTGGAAAAAACTACCAGGAGGTAATGAGACCGTGATTGAAAAGACTATTTCATCTTAATCTTAGGAGATATTTTGGCTCAGTATAGAATGCCAGTCGAATACTTATTTTCACTTACTACTTCAGAAATTGTTCTCCAGTTGCTTCCCACTTGCATCACTTCTAATGAGAAGTCTGCTCTAACTACTGTCATGTGTCATGATGTTTTGGCCAGCGATGAATGACATATGTGACAATGGTGTCCATGTGTAGCCTGGACATGTAGAAGGGCAAACCACCTGGGTTTGTGTAATTACACTCTGTGAAGTTCCCACAATGATCAAATCCCTCCATGACATTTAACTCAGACCATATTCCTGTTATTAAATAGTGCTTATGATTTTTATTCTGGAAAATATAAATCATTTACTATTTTAATTAAGTCCTTGTCTGTTAATTTTGTCATAAGTATAATTCCTGGGTCTATCTCTATTGATCAATTTCTCCTCCCTCATTATGGGTTACATATTTCTTCTGCTTTGCATGCCCAGAAATTTAAAAAAATTTAAAAAATTTTTTTAAGTTAGTTAAGTTTTTTAATTTTTTTTATGTTTGATTACATTCAATATTCAAGCCCCAATCCCACCACCATTATACCTTCCCACCACCAAATTTGGGATGTTTCCATCCTAAACCCCAGTCCCTGTTCCAAAACACAACCGAAATAATATATTTCATATTGTCTGTTATGAAGAACTGCTGAACATTCTTAAAAAAAGTGCTCATGTAGGAAACAGTGTGAAGATTGTTCTATTTTGGCAGGAGCCATAAGAGATTCTATAGGATATCACTAACATATATTCACCTCTATGATTTGTTGCCACTATCTGCACCTCATCAAATGTGGTGTGGTATATGGAGAATGGGTAGGGAGTGTTTTATTATGTATCATGCAGCCACAAAAGCAGCAGCGTAGTCCAGGAATATGTTTACTCATATGTGAGGTTTGGCCCGAGCATGTGGGAAGCGGCCTTGAGTGTTAGGTTGTGGAGGTTTTTGGCGGCCCAGCGCTGGGTCCCTTGGGGTGGAGTGGGGCTCTCACCCGCCCTATCTGGGGCGCCCCGTGTGAAACAGCCCGGCGTGGTGTCTGGTAGCATGGCTATGGGGTCCTCATGTTATGCTCCCTGTTGGGAGAAGCACCATGTGATCTGGATGGTGGCTGATGATGAAATTATCTGGTGCCAGCAGGAGGTGCATTATGGGCATGACCCCTGGGTCACTAGAGACTGGGGAAAGCAATGCCCAGAAATCTTTTATTTATTTTTTTTAGAGCAGGTGTAGTTTTATAACAAAGTTGAGATGAAGGTACATAGATTTCACACATGTACTGCCTCTCCATTATCATGTGTTCTTTTTTGTGGGGAGGCATATCCTGTGTTGCTCAGGGGATATTCCCTATGTGCTTTGGAGACTGCAGTGCCGGGAACTGCACCTGGGCCCCCTCACAAGCAAAATGTGCAGTCTCTTCCGCTGAAACCTCCCTACCACCAATACTACTCTCCTTACAGAGCACATTTTAGATCAAGAATGGACTTACATCGACACATCCTAGTCATCCAAAGTCAATAGTTAACCTAAGAGTTCATTCTATATGGTACATCTATGACAGATAAAAAATAATGACACACACCCACCATCCTAATATCCTAAGAGTATTTTTACTGCTCTGAAATCCTCTGTGTTTTCTCTCTGTTTCTCATTCTTCATCCCTACTCGTAGAAACCAGTGACCTCTTCAATTGTTCTATAGTTCCTTTATTCTGAATACTATATAATTGCAACCACACAGGATGGCTCTCTCAGGTAAGCCCCTTTCACTCAGCAATATACATTGAAGTTTCCTCCACGTATTTTCATGACCTGATAGTTATATTATTTATTGTCTGGAAGAATCACAATTTACTCAACAACCGTGAGGTATATACTTCGGTTGCTTCCAAGAGCTAGTAATTATGAACATGTTTAATTTTAAAAGAAATACCAAGCTGTCTTCCAGAGTGGTCTTACCACTTTGCATCTCCACCAATGGTGACTGCAAGTTCCTGTCGCTCCTCCCTCCTGAGGATCCAGTGTTCTAAGCGGTTCATGTTTTAGGGAATGGATCCCACAGGAATGCAGCGGGATCTTGTTGCTTCAGTTTGCATTTCTCTGCAGACATGTGATGTGGAGCATCTTTTCAAATGCTTATTTGCCATCTGTGTATCTTCTTTGATGAAGTGTCTTATTGAGATTGTTGAGTCATTCTTTAATCAGATTGTTTTCTTATTGTTTAGATTTCTTTCATGTTATGTATAGGGTTCTTATATTTTATTTATCTTTTGCATAACAGTCCTTTATGGTATGTGTTTTTTTGCAAATATTTTCTCCTCATCTGTGTTTTTTTCTTTTAAATCTGTTAATTTTTTTTCTCAGAACAGAAAATTTACATCTTAGCAGTTCTAGTTTATCAATTACTTTATTTTTCTGAATTGAATCTTTGGTATTGTATCTAAAAAGTCATCACAATATCCCAGGTTTTCTCCTATGTTATTTACTGAGTATTATATTTTACATTTAGGTTTATGTCCCATTCATGCCTGGCAATTTTTTATTGAATGTCAGACATTGTGAAATTTTTTTTAGGTTATGAATGTTTCTACATTCCTATTAACATTCTTGAGCTTTTTTTCTGGCACACAATTAAATAAGTTATGTGAAAACAATTGGATCTTTTAAAGATTAGTTTAAAACCATGTTAGCTTGGACTAGAGGGGACTTGCAGTCTTAGTGCTGAAACATTATCCTTCTGATTGCTTTAGCAGATGTCCTGTGAATATCAAAATGGTAGAATCATGAACCATTCTTATTGATTTTAGAGCCTTGGGTGATCTCTCTGCTTTTTAAAAAGCACTTATTTCTCGAATCTCAGGCATTTCCCCCCCTAAACTTCGGCACTCAACTAAAGATTTTATGGAGAACGTATATAGATCTTCAGAGCTTTTATTCTCCCCTGTTTGTCTCTCTATGAACGTGAATCTCTCTCCTGGATGACTCCAGTTACATCCCCAGAGCTGAGAACTGACGTGGGGCTAGAAGCTGCTTCATTACAGCTCAGAAGCAGAACACTTCTCCCATCACAGCAAGTTCTCTGGGACAGCTCTGGTTTCTAGATTCTTAATATTTCTTACCCTATTGCCACCTGCTGAGTGAAGTCCAAATTCTTTGATCTGCCTTCCTTATGCATTCAGCAAATATTTATTGGGTATCACTGTCCTGTGGTGCTGGTGACCTGGGCGTGATGGGCCAATTCTAACAACTGTCTAGAACTGAAAGTCCATGGACTTGGACACGATACTGATGACACAGTAGACATGGGCCAATGACTGACTGATGGTTTATTCAGGGCAAGCAATGATTATATAGAGGCAAACCCAGGCATAAGGAAAAGGTAGGTAAGAAGGAAGATCAATGGTTGCGTGGAAACATAAAGCTTTAGGGCAACCCAGACTCCGAGGCTCCAGCTCTCTAAACAGAAACAAAGCTGCATCTACTTAAATGTTTCCCAAGGCCACCCACACCCTCAAGCCCAGCCTATGGTAAATTATTAATCTACACTATTCTCGGGGGAGCACTGGGCCCTCTGGCATCAGTCTGTTGCCATTATCTGGACTCAGTATCCGAAGCCACTGCCTCTAGGAGCCCTGGAGTGGTCTCCCAGGCTACTCGGTCCAGGTGGTTGGGACCTGCTGCAGGAGGAGCACCAACAAATGGGCATCTTCCAGGGGCCCATCGTGGGGGTCCAGGGATAGGGCACATGGCAGAATCAGACATACGTTGCTTTCAGTAATTCCTACATTGGCTGCAACGAATCTCATACAGAACACATTGAACTGTCTTCCGAAGGATTTTAGAATGAAAGTACATCTCTCTCCTAGAAATCTCCTGGAAAACACCTACGTCATTGCTCTTTAGCATGCGAGATTTAGTGCCAGTTCCCCTACCTGCCGTAGGTACTCTGTAATCCAGGGGCTCGTGGACTATTTCCTGCTGGGGGTTTGACTCTGATGCTGTATTCCACAGCCTGTTCTACAACTTTGTTCTCCTGGGTCCTGGGCACTTGGAGATTCAAGCTTGTTCCATGTGCTGGACTCTGGCACTACCTGCGGGAATACTTCCAGTCCCACATCGCCCTTCTTTATCCTAACTAATCCAATCTATCCCCTCATGTTTGGCCCAGATGGCACTTTATTTGGGGGGGGGAACGAAAGTGTTTTGGGCCACACCCCACAGTGCCTCGGAGTTATTCATGACCCAGTGCTGTGGGGTTGCTCCCAGTGCTGCTACGGGTACATGTGGTGCTGAGGAGAGAACCTGGGGCTCCCCCATACAAAGCAGGTATGGCAAACTTGTAAGTGGCCTCCCCAGCTCACAGATGACACTTTCTCTGACAGTTAACTGACTCTCCAACATACATTGTCCTCTTTCTCCTTGGTGCTCCTATACGATGGGGCTTTTCATGTCAGTAATTCAGCCAATATTTGAGTACTTTCTGATTTGTTTTTGTTTTTGAGCCATGCCCAGCAATGCTCGAGGATTATTCCTGGCTTTGCACTCAGGGATCAATCCTGGCAGATTCAGGGACCCTTATGGGTTGCTGTAGATGGAATCTGGGTCAGCTACATGCAAGATAATGCTTTACCCGCTGTCGAGGACTTTCTGCAAGTTGCACATTATGCTGAGTTCTGTGGGTGTAAGGCCAAGTGAGATTGATCCCTGACGTCTCAGAGCTCACCATCAATAGGAGACAGTGACTAACAAATACAGTGTAGAACATGAGACACACATTAAGAGAAGAACACAAAGCAGCAAGGTCATGCAGAATTGAGAGAAGTTTTTCTTTCTTACTTTCCTTCTTTCTTTTTTATAACTTCACTGAAGCTTGCTAGTTCTATAAAGTGTTTTGTTTTTTTTCTTCATATAATTCTTTTTAAAAATTGAATCACTGTGAGATAAAGTTACAAAGCTTTCATGATTGAGTTTCAATCATACAGTGATCAAAACCCGTCCCTACACCAGTACACATTTCCCACCACCAATGTCCCCAACACCCCTCCTGCTACCCCACCCTACCTCACCCCTGCCTCTATGGCAGGCACTTTCCTTCTTACTCTCTCTCTACTTTTGGGCATTATGACTTGCAATCCAGATACTGAGAGGCCATCATATTTGGTCCCTTGTCTACTTTCAGCACACATTTTCTATCCTGAGTGATCCCTTAGAGAGTTCTTTATATGGAAACAGTGGCTCCTACAAGACTTCAGTGTCTGGGAGTAGAAAGGTAGTAAGAACGTAAGGCACTTGCATGTGAATGAGTCTAATTTGATCCCCAGAAGTGACCCCTAAACATAGAGTAGTCCCTATGCACTATGTCTAGTCCACAAGCCAAAACAACAACAACAACAAAACTATATTTTTTACATAATAGACTTTACACAGAAATCTGAGAAATAAATAGGGAATATTTTTCATCAATGGATACTGAGTACTTCTGACTAAAGGTCAGTATTCTTACCATTAAAATCCAGCCCATCATGAGTGCAGCAGGGCTTTGAAGAACAAAGACGAGCTCATGGACATTATATCATGGGTAATGTGGGTGATGGATGTTCAAGGTGAGAGAAAGCAAAGTTATTTTATTAAAAATTTTTTTTTTGTTTGGGCCATACCTGGCAGTGTTCAGGGCTTACCCCAGCTCTGTGTTCAGAGATCACATGGGTCCCAGGAATCGGCCCAGGTTTGGCCACTTGCAAGGCAATTGCACTGCCCACTATGCTGTAGCTTTGGCCCCAAGCACAGTTATTTTAAAGGCGAGATTCAGAGAGGTTAATTTATCTACCCAAGGTCACACAATGGAACCGAGAATTTGATCATATTTCCAATCACTCCTTACACGACAAGATTGCAGAAGATGAAATGAGACATGCAAACTTTAAAATTTTTAAAACCCCTTTGCCTTCTCACTTGCTCTGTAAAAATGAAAGAGCTATTGATTAGTAGGGCCAAATGTGAAGTTTGTAATGAGATTCCCTCTGAAAATCCTTTAAAGTCACATAATTAATTTATTTGGGTGGGGTTGGGGGGTTTGAAACAAACCGTGCACGTGAAATGAGTTTAAATGATCAGCAGGCCTGCTGTGGGTCTCTTGTGTGAGAATGCAGAGCTTGATGCAGGCCCCGGGACTGGGGTCTTTGCACTGCCCTGCAGTGTCCTCGGAATCATATTCTCTACATCAATTATTGATTGTGCCTGAGTAGAAACAGTCCTTTGTTTCTTTTGCTCAGTTCTGCTGTGGTTTCTGGCCCATTGAGCTTCCAGGATGAGCCAGGTACAGGGAGCAGGAGAGGAGAGCAGGGGGTCCTTTAAGTTCTGTTGACAAGCCTCCCCTCGCCCCAACCCATGTTCCATCTTATTTTTCTGAGTCTATCCACTGGAAATGCAGTTTCAGCAAATCCAGCTTCTGAGGAGCTCCAGTGCATGATAACATGCTCTGGGAATGATGCATTGAATTCTAGAAGGGACAAAAGTAATCTACAAAGATAAGGCCAGAATAGTGTTATCTGGTGGATGGAGTGTAGACAGGAGGGAACTTTGGAGAAATGGAAGTGTCTGCCTCAATCTAAATGGATGTGTCTAGTTATTTAATGTTGTGGTTTTTCAATTGTAAATCACACCTTTAAATAAAGGATGGATGGAAGAAGTAAATTGTGTTTTGTGTTGGTCTTGCTTTCCTCCAGTAGGAATAACAATAACAACAATGATTATAAAATAATGGCTGGATCTGAATGTGTATTTGAAATGTCTAATGCTCCTAACAATTGTCCAAGCTGTGATGTATTTCTCAACCCATTTCACTAGTATCAGGGCACACACAGGTCTTCCAGGGTGTGACAGCTGGAACTGGATTCCTCCTTTTGCTATGACCAATAAGCACCCCTGTGACTCTCCCAATCAGAGGACAGTTGACAGTGCAGTGACCCCAGCATCAAATAATAAAGCCTGGCTGTGGGGGCAGGGCAATATTCAGATATTGAAGGGGAGAAGCGTGCTCTTCCCTGGGGAGAGATAGGGGTTCAGAGCCCTCATCTTCAAACAGCTCTCTGGTGGCAGGGGGCCCAATTGGGGAGTGCCTCCATCTCTGTGCTAGGAGTGTCTTGTTCCATGACACCAGCCTTGCACAGTGAGTATCTTTGGGCCTCTGTGTGGGACTGAGGGCTGAGTGTTCCGGCTAGAGCCCTGAGCCCTCATGCATCTAAGAGAGGAAATGCCACCAAGCAACTGGGCTTAGGATTCTTCCCCTCTACACGGAGATAGAAAATAAGAAACAGGTTTCATCTTCAAAAAAGAGTCATGTGGGTCACATGATTTTGAAAAGGATTTAAAAAAAAGTTTTATTAGTGAATCACCGTGAGGTACAGTTACAGGCTTACAAACTTTTGTGCTTGAGTTTCAGTCATACAATGATTGAGTACCCATCCCTCCATTAGTGCCCATTCTCTACCACCAATGTTCCCAGTATCCCTCTCACCACCCCCACCTCGTCCCCTCCACCCTATCCCGCCTCTGTGACAGGGCATTTGCTCTCTCTCTCTCCTTTTGGGTGTTGGGGTTTGCAATAGAGGTATTAAGTGGCCATCACGTTAGGTCCTCCTAGCACCCTTTACTTGGTGGTCCCTTCTCTATCTGAGCTGCCTTGAAAAGTATTTTTATTTATTTTGTTTTCTTATTTGGTTACTGGGTCACACTCGGTGATGCTCAAGGGGTAACTCCTGGTTCTGCACTCAGAAATTATTCCAGCCAGTGCTTGGGAACTATATGGGATGCCAGGGACTGAACCCGGTCAGTTTCATGAAAGGCAAACACCCTACACACTACAGTATTGCTCACGACCCTGAAAAGTATTTTTGAAATGTCGTTTTTGTTGTCCAGTTTTTGCTTGGGGATTAATCACAGCTTGATGCTCTGGAGTTGCTTCCTTTGGTAATGGGGGCCATGTGGTGCCAGAGTCGAAACTCGGGACTCTAATACACAAAGCTCGTGGTCTGGTACTTTGAGTATTCTTCCCAGGCCCTAAATGTTATTGTTTAACTTTAATACAGTCTAGTGAGAGAAAGATGACCTTGTTCACGTAACAGGCCGGGAACAACAAATGTTGAAAGAGAAAGAGAGCAGCTGAGGTTTTGGAAATCCAGGAGGCCTAATTGCAAACCCAGTGCAGACTTTCTTATACCATGGTGTCAAGGGCATCCTTTGCCCAGTGTCGTCCCAAGGGAAATTAACTAGATTCAAAGGCTCATGGGCCAAGTGGAGATGCTTGAATTACATGGGTTAGTATAGAAATTTAAAACACAGTGTGAACAAAATGGGTCACTAACACATTTAGGATAAGGAGCAAACAGGAGAAAGAACTGCAGTGTTTGAAATGTGTTTTAAGCAGACCTTCTAGGATTGAGAGGTTTTAAGAATCAGAGTTGAGAGTTTAGATGTGGTGTGATATGGGGAAATTTGATATAAGGATTTCTGTTTGTGGAGCCCAGCACAGCCATCCTAGACCTTATTCCTTGACTGTGTCTGCATGATCTAGAAAAGTCACACAGAGCAGGTGGGGGCAGGACCTCCTACATCTAGTTCAGAGCTGGGGGAGATTCTGGCAAGGTTTCTTGTAGGGTAATCCTTGAGTAGATAATTGTGGAGCTAGCAGGAGTTGAATTAAAACTTATCCAGTGATCAAAGCTGGTGAGAGAGTGGAAAACAATTTATTGAAACTGAAATCAGGAAGAGGACATGTTCATGGTCATGGATGTTTAGATGGTTTTTAACATGAGACAGGGTTCTAGGCTCTAATGAATAGTGCTCAGTATAAAGAGGGCTAACAATGCAGGGAGGTGGTAGGAATAGAGGCTTGAGATGTCTACTTCATAATTGGAGATTCACGTGGGGCTAAGATGACACTGAAAGTGTTTAAACTTGGCAATGGTAGAATTTAAGAAGTAGCAGCATTTCTTTTTCCTTCCCCTGAGGAAAAGTGGAAAGGTAGAAGATATAGAATCAGCTAAATTCATTCTGATTTCTTCCTGTTGGAATGTGTCTCTGGGTCCATTGCAATAGGAAGTGGTCCTATGACTTGGGATGGAGTTTATTTTAATGTAAATAGAACTTTAAAAAAATCCTTCCAGGAAGCAGCCCTCAGACAAGCTCTGTGACAGGTCTGAGATTTTATTGTATTAAGTGGTTCTTCCAGAGAAAAACGTGAGTGAGTCTGACTACAGCTTAACCTGACACAAGCTCTCTTTAGGAGGAGACATGAAACTTTATTAGGGAAAGCAGAAGGCCCATTAAGGACCACTTTAATATAGTTTTCATTCTGTTAGCCATTTACTAATTTAATAAAGAGTGCATTTCCCCTGTGTCTGGTACTCAGAAATTGGAGAAGTCAATTCCTGAAGGTTTCAGTGGAGTTAAACGAAAGTTAGAGACGTAGGTCCCATTTTCAAGAGAAAGAGATGTGCCATTCTGGGTTCTTGTCCCAAAGGACAGGACCATCTGGGCAAATAGAATAATGTACCCAGTGTTATTGGTCTGGGAAAGAATGAGCGTAAGGTCATTGACCTGGGTTGGAGTTTCTGAGTTATCAGTTTTGGATTATGTATCTTCTGAGTTGCTTTACCTCACCAGGTCTTAATTTTCTTAGCTGTAAAATGGGTATGACCACAACTACCTGTTAGAACTGTGAACATTGAATGATATGAAGAAAATAAAAGTACTTTGGTGTTTGCTCCCCCTAGGTCTTTGATTTGCAAGAAAATTGCTGAAAGAACAGGAAGCAAATAACTTGGGGTCCAGTGCACAGGCTGGAGTGTCTTGCTCAGACAGACAACTGTGCTTGGACATCTGCAGCCATGAGCACTCTGCCTGAGGAATAAATCGAAAGAGACTGGCCAGCAGAGAGGAGAGGATGGTACCAAGATCGAGCTCTTCCATGTCATAAGGAATAGTTGAAGGAAGGAAGGAAGTCCTGGCAGGTAACGCTCAGGAACTGGCAGCCAAGAAGACACCATTGCTCTCTCCCTCAGAGAAGACTGAGCCAGGGGCTAACACCCAGAGACTGTTCTACTGCAACCTGTCCAGAGAAGGGCAGAGCTGGAAGCTTTAGACACCTTGATCAAAGGTCACGGTGCTCCTACAGGTCGTCCATGAAGTGCTCAGTGGCACCATTTTGGTGGAAGGAGTCCTCAAGCAATGCATGGAAGAAATCCGGGAGGTGGCTGTTCCCCATGGTAGGCTGCATATGGGGAGAAATTCTGGGAGGGGATAAATCTTCACCTGGGAAGGAGGGGAGACTAACAGAAGTCAACTTCTGCTAAAAATGGCATCGCAAGTAAATTTTCAAGTTCAGAGTTAGAGGATGTAGCATGACAATTTTAGGAAAAACAATCTAAATGATTTTCCAATGACGTACATCTTTATTGTTCAAAGAGAGAAAGGGCTAGAACCATTAGGTAAGGAGTCAGGGAGATAGTGCAAGGGTTAATACGCAGCTCTAACTTCATCCCTGTTATCACGTGGTCCCTTAAGAATTACTGGGTGCTACCCAAGCAATTCTGGGGTGACCCAGATGATCCCCGTCATCACAGGTCCTGATCAGCACCACATTCTTGGGCTCTAATGTTGAATCCTCATCTCCCTACCCTCCTTCCACCAATAAAAATAGAGTAAACTAGTAAATAAGAAGACATTAGCATAGAAAAACAAAGTAAAACCAGAAATTCACAAGTGAGATGAAGGAAGAGAAAAAGGAGAAATTCAAGAAGTAGTCACTGAAATAAAAGCAGGAGGCTCATAAAATGGTAGACTAAAAATAGTCTAAGAGATTAATGAGGTAGAAGACAGAGCTAAGTAAATGAACCAAATGGAGTATAGATACGAACAACTGTAAGAGAAGAAAAATTGGATATGACGGAGAAGAAACACAACCGCAAGATAAAAATAAAGGAGAAATGTGTACAGAAAAAAATCTTTAAATAAAAGAATATCTGAAATGTATCATTTGATTATCACGGAATTATAAAAGATAATGGCTTCCCTTTCTTCCTTCCTTCCTTCCTTCCTTCCTTCCTTTCTTTCTTTCTTTCTTTCTTTCTTTCTTTCTTTCTTTCTTTCTTTCTTTCTTTCTCTCTCACTTGCTTTCTTGCAAAAAAAGAAAAAGAATAGTTTTTATTGAAAGAAATTTAGACAGATGTGAGGGGAGAGAACTAGAGAGGTGCATGTTCAAGAGAGAACATGGGCTTACCCAGAGGAGAAAGGCCCATTTTATCCATAAATTTTCCTAGATGAAGCATGCATTTTAACAGATTATAAATTCTTTTTTGGTTTTGCATGTGACTAACCTCTACTTGATTCCTGCCTGGCACCTCATATGGTCCCCCAAGCACCACTAGTGGTGATTCTTGAGGATAGCCAGGTGTGGTCCAACATCCCTTCTCCCCGCCCCCCCCCCCCCCACCAACTTCCCCACCCCCAGGAGCCATAGCACAGCGGGTAGGGTGTTTGCCTTGCACACAGCCAACATGGCCGACCCGAGTTTGATTCCTCCGCCCCTCTCGGAGAGCCCATCTCGCCCACAGGGCAAAGCCTGGCAAGCTCCCCGTGACATATTCAATATGCCAAACACAGTAACAACAAGTCTCACGATAGAGACGTTACTGGGCCCGCTGGAGCAAATTGATGAACAACGGGAGGACTGTGACCGTGACCGTGATACCTATTGTCATTTTGGTTTGGATTATCCCTTATAATTAATGATGATGTCCCTTTGAATTGTGATAACTTCTTTCTGTGACAATGAGAACTCCCACCGGCTTCATTTTCCCATTGGACTAATCATCCACTAGGTGCCTGTCACTGGAGCTGCTTCTCCCTCAGTGCCCACACCCCTGGGGCAGGCTACTCCCATTCTTCGCGCATGCATGGATGTCTCCTCATTCCACTTGGGCTCAGCCACCTTCTGGGCTGCCCTCTCCTCTGGATATTCTCTCCTGTAACACTGTCATTATTTTGTTTGCAGAGCATCAAGAAATTTTGGTTAGATACACATAGAATTTGTCAGTCATTTCTGGGCTACACCTGGGTTTACTCCCGGCTCTGTGCTCAGGGATTACCAGAGATTATCCCTGGCAATGCCCAGGGGACCATATGAGATGCTGCTGATGGATCTCAGGTAGGCTGCATGCAAGGCAAGTGCTTCATGCCAAGGTGCCCCACCTTTTCATTCCATTTTATGCATTTTTAAGTTGACAATTCAGTTTGGCACAAAACGTGTTCAAATTGAAGTGCAAACATGATCACTGTCCAGTTCCAGAACTGGAGCCACTTATCACCCCAAATGGAAATGGAATGACTGCTACAGTGTCATGGCCTCCCCATGCCCTCTCCTCTGTCCCTCAGTGCCCACAAGTCTTCCTATCTCTACGAATTTGACTCTTAAAGTACCTCGTCTCGGGGTTGGAGTAATAGCAGAGCAGGCAGGGCATTTGCCTTGCACGCAGCCAACCCGGGTTCGATTCCCAGCACCCCATATGGTCCCCTGAGCACTACCAGGGATAATTCCTGAGTGCAGAGCCAGGAGTAACCCCTGTGCATCGCCAGGTGTGACCTAAAAATGGGGAAATAAAAGTACCTCATCTCAGTGGAATCAGACAATGTTTCTTCTATTCTGTTTGGCTTACTTCAACTAACTTTGTTTTTAAGGTTCATTCGTGAAGTAGCACAAGTCAGTACTTTATCCCTTTAAAGGAATAATGTTTCACAATCTATGAAAATATGATGTTATTTACACACATCACATTTTATCTGCTTATCTGCTGATGGTTTGTATTGTTTTCCTAAAAGTGCTGTGAATTTTTTTTTCCATTTTGTTAGGCATATACCTAGAAGAGAAAACATGATTCTACTTTTAATTTTTAGAGGACTACCATGGTGTTTTTTAAACAGAGAATTTACCAAGAGTACCAGGAGGATTGCCCCATGGCTTGGAAGCCTGCCTCACTTGCTGGGGGAAAAGGCAACTCAGATAGAGAAGGGAACATCAAGTAAAGGGTGCTAGGAGGGCCCGCTCTGGATGGGAGATGCGTGATGAAAGTAGACCATAGGCCGAACATGATGGCTACTTAATACCTCTATTGCAAACCACAAAACCCAAAAGGAGAGAGAGATCAAAAGGGAGTGACTTGCCAAAGAGGTGGGATGGTGGGGGGGGGGGCTGAGGTGGGGGTGGTGGGAGGGATACTGGGAACGTTGGTGGTAGAGAATGGGCACTGGTGGAGGAATGGGTACTCGAACATTGTATGACTGAAACACATGCACGAAAATTTGTAAGTTGGTAATTGTACCTCATGGTGATTCATTAATAAAAAAATATTAATAAAAAAACCAGAATTCACCATTTAGAAATTTCACTGGCAATGTAAGGGAATTTCTGTTTTCCCACAGTTCCACAGACACTTTTTACTCTTTTTGTTTCTATATTTTGGGGGTCACACCTGATGGTGCTCATGGCTTACTCCTGGCTCTGTGCTCTGGGGAACTTATTCAACAGGGATTGAACCAGGGTTGGCTGTGCACTAGGATGTGTACTAATGTCTTAATCCCTGTACTATCTCTACTGTCCCTATTTTATGATTTTAAAAAATTAGTTATCATAATGAGCCAAGTGATTCCACATTCTTCTTTTTATTTATCTTTCTCTAATGATTAAGTATGTTGGTTAAAGGTAAAGGTAAAGGTAAAGGTAAAGGCCCTCCCGTTGATCGTCGATTTGCTCGAGCGGGCCCAGTAACGTCTCCATTGGAGACTTTGTTGTTACTGTGTCTGGCATATCGAATACTCTCGGTAGCTTGCCGGGCTCTCCGAGAGGGGCGGAGGAATCGAACTCGGGTCGACCATGTTGGCCACTTGTAAGGCGAACGCCCTACCCGCTGTGCTATCGCTCCAGTATGTTGGTTAACAATGTAAAATTCATGTGCTTGTTTTGGAGAAGTGTCTATCCAAGTTCTTTGCTGTGGGAATTTAAGTGGCAAAAAGTCACCTGCCTTAAGAGCATAAGGCTGTGAGTTTGAATCTGGTACTATCCATGACTGTGGAGAGCAGTCTCAATGATCCTTCACTTGATCACTTGACATCCTGTTACTCATCGATTTGCTTGAGCGGGCACCAGTTGTGTCTCCATTTGCCTCTGTCGCATGCTAGTGTAGCCAAATGTCATCTGCTCGTTCTAGGAACACGAAGAGCCTTAAACCAATCATTCAGGGTCTTGGCGAAGAAGTTTGATCAACTCATAGGTGGGTGGCCACGCAATCTTTTGACATCTTGTGGAATCCAGTCAGTAATGGCTCTAGTCCAGCGGTCATCTCCAAATTGCATTACATGTCCAGCCCATCTGATTTTCAATGCCTTGGCAAACAAGACAGCGTTCCTGATTCTTGATCATTGACAGAAATCAGAACTCCGAATTCTTTCTCTCATTTGAGTGAAGCATGATACTCCAAGCATAGCTCTTTCAATTCCTCTTTGGGAGACCTGAATAGCGTTCTCATCCTGTTTTCATAGGGCCCAGGTCTCTGAGGTGTATGTTAATGCAGGAAGAACAGTGGAATCGAAGAGATGTGCTAAGAGCTGGAGGTTCTTCATCCTCTTAGTTATTTCTTTGATGCTTTTGAAGGCGTTCCAAGCGGCTCTCTTCCTCCTGAGCAACTCAGGTGCCAGGTCATTCGTCATGTTGGCTTCTCGACCTAGGTACACATAACTGTTACATTTGGAGATGGTCGTTCCGTTGAGAGTGAATGGAATGTCGGGAACAAGACTGTTTCTCATGAACATTGTCTTTGTGAGATTCAGCTGTAATCTGACCTTTCCACGCTCATGGTCGAAGTTGGTCAGCATTTGTGCCAATTGGCTGATGTTTGGTGTTATTAGAACGATGTCATCAGCAAAGAGGAGGTGGTGTAGTTGCTGACCATCTACCTTCACTCCCATTCCTTCCCATTCCAGTCGTCACTTGACGTTCTTGAGGGTGGCACTGAAGAGTTTCGGTTAAATAGTATCACCCTACCGAACCCCTCTTGACATCAATGATCACTTCTTTGCAGAATGGTGAGATTCTGGTAGTGAATCCATAATACAGCTAACAGAGGATCCTGATGTATTGAGCTTGAACGCACTGATTGGCTAAGGCTTTGATGACCGCTTCTGTCTCAACAGAATCAAAGGCCTTCTTTAAATCAATGAACGTTAGACAGAGTGGCATCTTGAACTCCTGAGAAACCTCAATGAGCTTGGTTACCGTGTGGATATGGTCAGTGGAGCTGAATCCTTTTTGGAACCCGGCTTGTTCACATGGTTGTCCTTCATCTAGTGTTCTGCCAATCCTATTCAGGATGACTCGAGTGAACAGCTTTTAGATGACAGAAAAAAGGCAGATCGGGTGATAGTTGCCAATGTCGTGGATGTCTCCCTTCTTCTACAGTAGTACAGTTCTGCTGGTTTTCCATTGGGATGGAACCTTGCATTCAGACAGGTAGCATGTGAAGAGCAGAGTCAATGTATTGATGATGATGATGATGATGACCATCTATCTTCACTCCCATTCCTGGAGTACTGGTGGCAGGTTCTTCAGGTATTTGGGTCTGACATTGTCTGGGCCGGGTGCTGTTCACTTCTTTACTGATGAAATGGTGCGTCGGATTTCAGAAGGGAGAACATTGGGAACAACATATCCATCCTGCGGAATTTGGTATGTGGGCAGGTGGACGTGGCTATCGAAGAGATCCAAGTAGAAGTCATGGATATTCTTCTCCATTGCCCTTCTGGAAGATGTGATAGATCCATCAGGATGTCAGAGGGCAGTCATCTTTGTCTTGTAGTTGGTGAGGGATAGGTGGGCATTGCAAATGTTTCTCCCGACTTCTTCCGCATCTTCCAGCACTGTTGCTCTCTCTTTGAGGTCTTCCTTTATTGCTTCTCTGCACTGCTTTGAGAGCTTGGACATTTGCTTGCAGTTGCCTGAGGCTTGTGCCAAACCATGTGTTGGTGAATGAGCTTGAGAGTTTTCGAATACAGGCATCTTTTTGTGGCTATCTCTCTCTCAGTGTTCCTCGCACAATCATGGAGGTGCTGAACCAGTTGATCATATTCCTTGTCAATGTTGTCAATGATGGCATCTTCCCATGTTTCAACAATAGTGCCAAAGAGCTCCCAGTTGGTGGTTGTTCAGGGAATTCTCTTCTTAAACTTTGCAGCCCTTTCGGCCCTCTCCATGAAGTAGAATTTTGCACAAAGTAGATGGTGGTCCGATCCCATTTGGAATTTTGGGACAACAGTGACATTGGTCAGGCAAAACTGTCGATTGAATATGATGTGGTCAATTTTGTTGTGGAACTGCCCACTAGGAGACTCCCATGTCCAACGTTTAGATTCGGCCTTTTGGAATTGCGAGTTACCATGGATGGTCTTGGTTGAAATGATGAACTCAGACATTCTCTCACACTGTTCATTCCATTCTAGGCCATGGGTCCCATTGTGGAGTTCTTTGTCTGATCTTTTGGTCCTATTTTGGCATTAAAATCACCCACAATGATCTTGTAGAAGGTGTGGTCTTATTTATAGAACTTCTCCAACTCCATATAGAACTTCTCAATTTCCCCTTCATCATAATTGGATGTTGGTGCATAGATAACGAAGACAGAAACTGCTGGCAGTGAGCCACATCTATTCAAGTGTAATCAAGCAATTCGGGTTGTTAGGCATTTGAATGAATCAATGCTTATGGCCAAGTTCATGTCGACAAGGACGCCGACACCACCAATGCCTCTTTTTTTTTCTCATGTTCCGAGCAACAGTTCTTCTCCTGTGTAGAAAATGGCTTGATGTGATTGATGCCTTCTCGTCCTGGTTAGACCAGTGATGTCGTACTTGATCTTTCGCACTTCTACCACCAGGTCCTCGATGGATGCATCCAATGCCAGCATACGTGCATTGAAAGTACAGACAGTCATTTTTGTCCTTCTTCGTTTTGGCCTCCTAGTTCGGTCTTGAAATTTTGTCAGCTTCTCCTTACTCATCCTTCTTAATGCTGCCGTATTGCTGGCTATTTCAGGGTCAGGGAATGAGACCCATTGTATTTACTGGTTTTGGCATATCAAATATGCCATGGATAGCTTGCCAGGCTCTACCGTGCAGGCGGGATATTCTCGGTAGCTTGTCAGGCTCTCTGAGAGCGATAGAGGCTTTTAGGCAGCCTCTAATTGCCCTTGCAGGTGTTCCTATGGTTCAAACCATATTTGATGCACTGATGCCCGACACACATCAGTGATCCTATTGTTTGGGATTCCTGGTGCTGTGATAGAGCATGTTATCTCCAGGGCATGACTTAGTGTCTGTCAATGAAAGTGATCCGCAGAACAAACATGATAACCTCTTAGTATCTGTTTTTTTAAAATTTATTTAAATTTTTTTTAATGAACCACCATGAGATACAGTTACAGATTTACAATCTCCTGTGATAATGTTTTAGGTTTCAGTCATACAATGATCGAGTACCCATCCCTTCACCAGTGCCCATTCTCTACCACCAGTGTTCTCCTGCCCACCTTACCCCCTCTGTGGCAGGCACATTCCCTTTTAGTCTCTCTCTCTCTCTCTCTCTCTCTCTCTCTCTCTCTCTCTTTTTGGGTGTTATGGTTTGCAATACAGGTAGTAAGTGGCCTTCATGTTTGGTCTATAGTCTACTTTCAGCACACATCTCTCATCCTGAGCAAGCCCTCCAAGCATCATTTACTTAGTGGTCCCTTCTCCATCCCAGCTGCCTTTTCCCACAGAATGTGACCTCTTAGTATCTGTATTGCAAACCATAATGCCAAAAAGGAGAGGGGGAAGGGAAAAAAGAGGGAAGGAGAAGATAAGTACCTGCCATAAAGACAGGCTGGGGGCTGGAGATGGAGATAGGGGTCGGTGGGAGGGAAACTGGGGTTATTGGTGGTGGGAAAGATACACTGGTAGAAGGATGATTGTTGAAACAATTCTATGACTGAAATGTGATCATGAACAGCTTTGTAACCGTGTATCTCATGGTGACTCAACTAAAAAAAAAAGACAATTAAAAAATAGAAGAAAGTGATCCCTGGGCAAGCACAAATATTATTAATGTTGAATACCATGGCCAGGAGTGTGACCCATGGCAAGTATGTGTGTGAGCATCACAAAGATTACCACCAGAATCTGCAGCTCATGGCAAGAAAAGGAATTCCATTCCTGGTGAGTACACATACAAGCAATGCAACCACAAGTACGTGATTCTTGGAGAGCACCATGTCGAAGTGTGCAGGCATCACAGCCAAGCTTGTGTGATTCTCAGTCAACCCAACAGCTATCACCATCAAGGTGAGAGAAAGGAAAATCATTATTGTTCTTGGTACTGGACTGCAGGACTTCTTTGTATATTCTGAATTTAAACCTCTTACAGATTTATGCTTTGAAATATCTTCCCCCACTGTATGAATTGTCTATTAATTGCTGATCATGTTTGACACACACAAGTTATAAATTTTGCCGAAGTCTTATTCATCTATTTTAATTTTGGTTGCCTCTGCTTTTGGAGTCATAGCCAAGAAAAAAATTCAAATTTAATTTTTGTATAAGTGGAAGGCATCTTGTGTTATTTAAAACTATAAACATATTTAAACAAATTGCATCCATCATTTAATCCACCATTTAATCCACAATCTCAAAATGATGAACCAAAGTTAATTTAAAAATAAATGTTTATTTCTGGGTCTTTAGAATTCTTCTGTTTTGCTCTTATGATTTCATTATAAAAGAATCTCAAGTATTTCCTGAATTTTAGTAATTTCTTAATGCCTGAGTTGCTGGGAAACACAATGTGACTCAGTTGAATAGAAGACCCGAGATCAGTAAGGCAGATGATGGGATGAAGAATGGAGGAGGCATCATAGATTGGTTGCATGCTGCCAATTCTTAGCATCAGATGGCAAGAACCATGCTCCTGCTGCTCTGCCCAGCATCCTTCTTTACTCGTTGATTTAAAGGAGACTTGCCGAATTTTATTCTGAGGATGACTTTGTTCTGCCATGATTATTTTGTGACCTTAGAACTGACCATTGGGCTGAAGGGTGGTCCCTTGGTTTTGCTAGAGTCTGCTGGACCACGACTGCTCAACAGTAGATTTTCTGGGGCTGTTGAACAGGGAGGAAAACACTGCCAGAGAGGAAATTGCATCCATCATTTAATCCACCATCTAGGGAAATGATTTTCTCCCTGAGACATCTCCAACTAGAGTACTTAAGGAAGTTCAGTTCTAATTGCTTGTCATTCTGTGACTGATTTGAAAATGAAAAATATTGCTCACTGAAGACTTCCTCTGAAAGGAGAGGTCAGTGTAGAAAATCATGGGCTATTGGTTTTCTATGAGCTAGAAGGGCCTTGGAGATATCATTGAAGTCAGAATATTTCAAGCTCTTTTAGCCACTGGATTTAAAAAAAATCTAAGGACAAACAATCATTTGATTAATTCCAATAAATAAATTTTTTTAAAATGTAGAGTTTTTTGGGGGAAGTGTGGGCATTGGTACCACACTCTGTGATACTTTGGGGTTCTTCCTGGCTTATCCTCAGGAGTGACCCTGCTTAGGGGATCAAATGGTGCTTGGAACCCACTGGGGTTGGCCACATGCAAGGCAAGCACCTTACTTCTTGTAGTGTCTCTCAGACCCATAAATAAAAACTAAAAACATCTGCTTTACCCTCTTGATTCTGTTGAGAAACTCTCTAGGTAGTTCAACATCTTCAAATCCAGACCCTGAGAAAGGAACTGACAGGTTCTGGGTCACCCAACCTGTGAGCAGGGAACAGATATGTCTCCCAGCTTTTGGTTGACTCTTCTTCAACCAGACAAGACACTATTTGTTGTGCTGAGGTTTTTTGTTTTGTTTTGTTTTTGTTTCTTCTTTTGTTCTTCCAGAGCTCAGAAAAGGAGAAGGGGAAAGAAAAAGATTGAATAACAAAGACCTTTAGTTAGAGGCTGCCTGAGGATGCCTCTGTGGTGAGCAGTAAGACACCTTCATATGTAAATAACAGACTACTAAACTATAAAAGAAGAATGAACTCTCGCCATTTGCAAAACATAGATGAACCTGAAGGGGGTCTTGCTAAGTGTAATAAATTGGAAGGATGAAACAAATAGTGAGGGGCTGGAACAACAGTACAGCTAGTAGGACATTTGCCTTGCAAATGGCTTACCCAGGTTTGATTCCCAGCATCCCATTTGGTCCCTCGAGCACTGCCAGGAGTAATTCCTGAGTGCAGAGCCAGGAGTAACCCCTGAGCATTGTTGGATGTCACCCAAAAAGCTAAAAAACAAACAAAAAACAAACAACAACAACAAAAACAAATACTGAATGATCTCACTTATATGTGAAATAGAAACAAAGCAAGGCAACAGACTTTAGAGAGAAAACTGAAGAGAAAACTGAAGAGAGGAAACTGAAGAGAGGAAACTGAAGCTACCCTGTGGGTCCTAAGGGTCAAACTGAGGTTTCCAGATGTGAAACAGGGTGTAGGAAGGCCACTAGACCACAAAGGAGAGAGATTGGCACCTGTGTGGTGGACGTGATAAGAAGGAGATAATAAGAAGCAGAGGTGTGCACCCGCACTCTCCTAAAACACATTCAGCGTTGGGAAGTGTTAGCTCACAAAAAAAGTCTGCATTTTAAAATTTCTTGTTTTTCATCTTCAAGTAGAGATATGTCTTCACTGCTGCCAGGATAACTGCCACTGGAATCCAAAGATCTTGAAGATCACTTGGGCTTTATATATTTGCATCCCATGATCCCATGATCCTGTCCTTGGTGGGGTGTGTGCCAGGGGACATCAGGACCGATAAAATCTGCATGGTGGGGAGCCCCAGGCCCTGCCACCAAGTTCCACTATGGGGCCTGGGATTTAATCCCTGAACTCCTAGATTTTTATTAGCTGTGGCCTCGTCTGTGAAGAGCCAGTCAAGTTGCTATGACCTGTTGTTCTCAGAAACTAACTGGCAAGGAGATAACTGCTCACGAAGAACAGAGCACTGTACTTCCCAGGCAACAGACAGAAGAACGTCAGCTGCTGAAGAGCTGCCCACTTTATGCATGTGAAATTAAAGCACTGTAGCACTGTCCTCCCATTGTTCATCGATTTGCTTGAACGGGCACCAGTAACGTCTCCATCACGAGACTTGTTGTTACTGTTTTTGGCATATTGAATATGCCATGGGGAGCTTGCCAGGCTCTGCCAAGTGGGCAGATACTCTTGCCAGGCTCTCCAAGAGAAAGAGGAATTGAACCTGGGTAGGCAGCGTGCAAGGCAAAGGTGCCCTACCTGCTATGCTATTGCTCCAGCCCATGAAATTAAAACCAAAAAAAAAATGACTGAATGAAGCGAGATTAATTCAGTGTATTGCTTATGTAGGCTGGAGAGATGGAAGTGGGAGGGAAGCTTACATTAAGTTTGTTTTCCTCTTGGGCTTTTGAAGCCCATCCAACGGTGCTCAAGGAGAATCCCAGCTTGGTACTTCGAGGGTGCTCACAGATGTGTTGGGGTTCTGTGTGGTATTGGGTTTGTTTCAGCAGTTCTGCAGGCAAAGCAAGTGATCCAGCCCCTTGCTTACATTTCAGAGAAGATAAGCTTTTTTTTTTAATTATATTTTTTTATTTTTGGGTCATGCCTGGAGATGCTCAGGGGCTACTCCTGGCTCTGCACTCAGGAATTACTCCTGGCGGTGCTCAAGGGACCATATGGGATGCCGGGGATCAAAACTGAGTTGGCTGCCTGCAAAGCAAACACCCTACCACTGTACTTTTGCTCCGGCCCAGAAAAGATAAATTTTGAGGAGGGTGTTTGGAGGTTGGATAGAACTTGGATGCAGAGGGAATCAAGGACAGGGTGGGGGGGGGGAGAAAAATGAAATAAATTAAAATTGCACATGAGGATAGTGTTTTAGAGGAATGATAAAGCATTTAACACTTAAGACACCAAGAGTTAGCAGGTATTGAGGACTCACTATGTACTGATGCTATTGAAAATAAGTCACATGTGTTGTCTCCACTCATTGCACAGTCCTTTGAATCAGTCAGTAGAGCATGGGAAGATGAACACGATGAGTTAGAGAACAGTGGGAAGCAGTTATTTATTTTTGCCTAAGAGCTTAGATGATACTCATGAGTGGCTGAGAAATACCATTTATGCAGTGTTCAATAGGTCTTTATTGAGCCCTGGTTAGTGTGCAAATTGAAAAATTAAAATGAAAAAATATGATTTGCCTCTAAGTTTTTATATTAGGTGTTGATAAGTAATTAGTGGAACACCTCAAGTTTATATTAAAAATCTAATTTAGGGGGTTTGGAGCAATCGTACAGCAGGTAGGGCATTTGCCTTGCACATGGCTGACCTGGGTTCAATTCTCAGCATTCCATATGGTCCCCCAAGCACTGTCAGGAGTAATTCCTGAGTGCAGAGCCAGGAGTAAACCCTGTGCATTTCCAGGTGTGACCCAGAAAGCGAAAAAAAAAAATCCAGTTTATCTCTTGCTCAATCGAATCTACTGAACTGGTAAGCGAACTGGTCAGAGAACTGGTCAGCTTCCCAGGACAAAGCAATAGTTTTATGGCACCCTCATCTCATCACAAGCCTCTGATGCCCACTAGGGCACCCAATGGAGAGATGACAGACTGCAGGGCTGTACTGAAAGGATCATACCAAACAGATTTGTCGCTTGGTCTACGAGGATAGTACACCATCCTTCTACGAGGCGGAAGGATTTGAATTATACTAAATGATTCTGGAATCAGATCATGATTTCTTCCCTCCTCTCCTTCCTCAATCTCTTCCCTCCTCCTTTTCTCTTTTCCTCCTTTCCTTACTTTTTCCCTTCCTCCCTTCCTCCCTCCTTTCTTCCCTTCCTCCCTGTCTTCAGGAATGACTCCAGAATTAGGCTCTAAGGGCTAAACGGAGCTGCTAAAGACACCTGGACAACTGACCTTCGCTTTAACGCCACATCTCCAAATTAAGAAAGTGTAACCAGCTGGGCCGGTCTGTGCGAGCCTGCTGAAGCTGAGGGTGATTAATGACCTCCACTGTATTAGACTATGCAGTATTATTTTCAATCACATTGCATATCGTATGATTTTAAGATTGACGAGGTCTACCTGGTCCAGGGGCAGATTCTCCAGGAGAGATCTAGAGCTCTGCTCGTGGGGACAGTGATGGGATGCTGGCAGAAAGTCAGGCTTCCTGAGCACTTGAACTCTGAAAATCAAATGGTTCGAGAGATATCTCTGGAAAACACGATTCCTTTGTAAGGCTTTGTTGTGTGTCTGGAGTCTCCTGTGTATGACTTTCTAATCAATTTTGCATTTTTCTGTTGCTTTGAAGTGATAATTTCTCAGATTATCCTGGCGCCCTCTTCATCTGATAGAAGGAAGTTTATATTATGCTCTCTCTGTTGCTTGAATGCTTTCAAATCCCTTTCTTTGTGGATCTTCTGGGGGTACCAACCATATTATTCTGCACATTTCAGAAAAAACTCATCCATCATTGTCCACTGTTAGATGTGGCTCAGACACATGAAATCATAAAACTTAGTATTTTTGTATAGGAATGTGTGGGCAAAGAATCACATAATAATTAAAAATACGACTTCTGAAATCAGACCTAGGGAATTTATTTTTATGGTGGGAGACTCCAGGTGTTGCTCAGGGCTTACTTCAGGTTCTGTACTCAGATATCACTCTTGGTGGTGCTTGAGGAACCATATGTGGTTCTGGGGATGGTCAGTGTGCAAGACAAGCACCTTACCTGCTGTATTTTCTTTCCAGCACCCAAGATTCATGTTCGAATTATGATTTGACCATTCACTGACTGTAAATTTTGGGGACCTGACTATTTAAGCCTTGATTAATCACTGATACAATGGGAGAAATATAGCTCTGATCTCACCAAATTATGAGAATTTACAGAGTTAAAGCATAGAGAACACTCAGCATAGAGTATGGTGATTAGTAAATTTTCAATTCACACTGACTTTTATAGTTAATAAATCCTATCAGGCTATTCATACAGCTGAAAACCAGTGTCTCAGTTAAAGAAAAGTTTAGGAACACTATCATTTGTCCCTAAAGAAAACATTTAGGAACACAAAATAGCATTCACTTGCTATTTTGAGTGTCTCTAAATCTGCGAGCTGAGAGAGAGAAATTATAATGGTGCTTTGGTGGTGAAAGAATATTAGTAACCATTGTCCGATAATAAATAACAGGTTCAAATTATAGCTCATAGACTGATGTGGCCTCAAGAGGAATTAGACATATACGGTGTTTGTGTTGATTAAACTCTGTTTGGCAGATAACATTTGAGAAATTTCACATAAAAATTAGCAACTCCTTTTGGACTTGTGTCTGGCCTTTTCAATTTACATTTTGATACTTGCCCACAAGAAAGCAGAATAATTCATGGTCCCCCAAAGATATTCATGGTCTAATTCAGGAAACTGTGATTATGTTAGATTACACAGGAGGGGGAATTAAGACTGCAAAGTGTTAAGGTCGCTCTGTATCTGACACCACACCAGAAAATTGCTCTGGATTGACCTCGTGGGTCCTATGTCATCCCCAGGGTCCTTATAAACCATAGAGAAAGGCAGAAGAGGGAAATCAGAGGGAACACGTTTGGGGAATAATGGTTGGAGAGATGCAATATATTAATGGGCTTCAGAGCTGGAGAAAGAGGCGATAAGTGAAGGCATAGAGGTGACTTCTAGATGTTGGAAGAGGCAAGCAAACAAAACCCCTTTTCTGGAGCACCTAGAAGAGAGAAGCAGTCCTGTCAGCCCCTTGCTTTCTAGCCAGTGAGGTCCATGTTGCACTCCTGAGCTCCAAAATGATCAGACTGTACATTTAAGCCTTAAAAATTGTGGTAGCTTGTTATAGCAATGATTAAAAAAAAAAAGGAATATACTGCAGTGTCTATAGGATTCAACTATTCTCTTTCTCTCTCTCTCTGACTATTCTTAATCTTCATGTTTTTTAATGTGATTCTTTTGAGGTGCTTCATAATCCCGGCAAAGTCAATAAGTGGAACAGAGCTGGGGAAGCTCTATGGTTTTCCCAGTTCCGGAAAATGCTGATCAGTAGAGTGACTTGCTGTGTAGACTTTCAGCTACACAAGAAAAGGGCAATTTACATGTTAAAGAGGGTATTAATGTGGTAATACAGTGTGGAATGACTGTATTCTCCCCCTTTTGTACTGTAGCACTTGATTTTTTCATGTGGGTCAGTACTTTCCTCAGATTGCTCAGAGAAGGTAGGAGGGAAAGATATTGTCTGAGATGCCTAAATGAGACCCTTGGGGGCAGCTATGACTGAGAGAAGCTAGAGGAGACAGGAGTCTTCCAAAGGGTCCCCAGATAGCCCCAAAGTGCATGGGGGACGATGTGTTGGGACCAGAAGACCAATAGAAGGATAGGTCCTGCAGGCAGACTGCAGCCAGAGCACCTTTGGGAGACATAAGGGTCCCTTCCACTGGGTTAACGTTATGGTATGCGTTAGCATACCTTCCAGTATGTGTTCTGGCAAAAGAATAACTCAGGTACCAGCACTGCCCCTTCCTTGCTTTGACTTCTAGAGGTCCGTGAGTAGGGTCCAGCTTACAGAACGGACAAGATGATCTGCTTATGGATTTTGCCGAGGGCTTGAACAGAACATAAAGGTGAAGGAAGTTTGAATGTGTGACCTTCTTAAGTGCTTGGGTGAGAATATTGACCATTCCTTACTCTTGGTATTTCTAATTCTCAGGTCCTCAGAGCCGGACCTATATCTGGAATCCACACATTGACCTTTCAGGCTTCAGATGGTAGGGACATCAGAGTCTTTGTAATTATGTGAGCCAACTCCTTGAAGAAGTCTCTTTACAGATATTCCGTCTGTGTCTGTCTGTCTATCTTGCTCTGGGACTTCAAGGGCTGAGTGGTGGAGAAGGATGGGCGTGCCTTTCGATTCCGTGCTTTCTGCTCCCCGAAGAGCCTTCTTTTCCTTAGTATGTGGGTCTGAACACTTACTCAGAGTGTGGTAATGTTCCTGTGAGCAGAGAAAGTCTCCCCAAATCCTTTTTCTTTTTATATTGCTAAGACTTAAAGTTTTTTCAAATTTAACTACAGTGAGATATACACTTACAAAATTGTTCATGATTTGGTTTCAATCATATAGTATTCCAACACCCGTCTTTTCACCAGTGTACATTTTCCACTACCAGTTTCCGTCCTGTACCCCCTACCCCTTCTGCATCTATGGCAGGCACCTCTCTCTCTCTCTCTCTCTCTCTCTCTCTCTCTCCCTCTCTCTCTCTCTCTCACTCCCTGGCATTCTTACGGTTTACAACACAGATACTGAAAGGTTATCATGTATATCCCTTAATTTGGGAATAAGACCATGGTCACAGGATCATATATTATAAAGGCTTCGATTGCTAGAAAATTTAGACGTTTAAAATTCACCCCTTAATATAGCATCTATTGTATATGACAATATCTCTGCAGTGTGTTTGAAAAGCTTGCAGCTTGGAGACTCTTTAGTTATTGCATTTGCTCTGCAAAAAGATATTCCCTTGGGCATAGTGCAATTTCTTTTTTCAGCTTGACAAATTTTAAATAATTTTACACACATACATACAGACACACACACAGGGGCAACACACATATGCCAGTGTGATCTCTCACTGAAATCTTAATCTTAAAACCAGCTTGAGTGAGGTGGCCAGCTTAGTAACCTGGAAATTGCTTGGGTAGTGGTTTTCAGAGATTTATTGCATAAGTCTGGGTTCAAATGTGACTTTTGTGGGAGGGATATGGAAGAAGTTGCACACACTCTGGCCACTTGAAGCAGAGTGACTGTGACCCACATCTTTGTTTTCCCTCCTTGCACTGGGTAGACATGGCAGGGCTGTGGGCACTGCCGAAATAAACAAACACCATCACCAACAAAACAAGCCATGAGAGTGAAAGTCTGATAATAATTACTTTCTGCAGAGACAGACTTTACCTGAAGTCACTCGGCAGAAAGAGAGCTTTTAGCTCCCAGAAAGGATACTGTCGAAATGAGATTTGAAAAGCGAATCCACAGGCAGGGCTTAATGCACCAGATTTATGCATGCTGTCAGCTTCTGAGCAATATAATTATTGTCATTTTTTCTGCCTTGAGCTATTGCCTCTGGTTTCTGGGAATAAGGCTAAAATATTTCCCACTTGGTGACATTTATTACCACACGCCCTCATACCTCCTTAGTCTTGCAACCCCCCCAACCTCCACTGAATCTCCAATTTAAAAATGAGTCCCTATTTCCTTTTGTTAACACAAATGAATCAAGTGACAAAGAGCCATTTTTACAAAATTGGACCATGGTAGATTTTCATGTCTCAGAGAGCCAAGAAATCGTCGACAGCTCCAGATTCCAGTAAGCACTGGGATAAAACAAACTGGGAGTGCGGCATGTGGTGTCTCCTTTGTGGGACAGATAACATCTATTCATAGGAGCGACCCTATGATCGATGCTTGGATTCATGAGTGCATCATATTTGTTGGGGGAGCATTGTCCTGAGAACAATGGTTTATTGAAACTCAAGTTCTGTGCACATGTGTGCGTGCCTGTCTTTGTGCGAGTGCTTACGTGTCTTCTCCAAACCTTTTGTTCCGCTACTGGTATTTGTTTACTCATTTTTTAGGGGCACATCTGGCTGTATTCAGGGCTTACTCCTGGCTCTGTGCTCAGGGATCGCTCTTGGTTCGGCTTGGGGGATGATATGGCATGTCCGGGATTGAACCCAGGTCAGCTCTATGCAAGACCAGCATCCTACGTACTGTTCTTTATTTACACATTTTTTTTTATTGATTGAGATTCTTTGTTTATAGTAGAGTTAGTAATGGCTTCTCATACACATATTTCTGACACTGCACCCATCACTGGTGTACCCGCCTTCCTCCTCCAAGGTTTGCTTACCCATTTTTAACTCTACACATTGAGGGGCCTTTGTCGTAGGAGCATGCAGATAAATAATGCCTGTTTGGTGCTCATCTCTCAGTACTGAATTTGATTATATTACCTCAGTATCGCTGATCATTATCACCAGCACTGTCATCATCATAGTGATCCTCAGTGTCAACATTAGAGGCATCATTCCTCCCCTTTATCAAGGTCTTATCTGTTTAAATGCTATGTTATGCCCCAGAATAAAATTCTATTTAACTTTTTTCAATACCATTTCAACTTATTTGTGATTCATCCCCCTTGGCAGTGAGTTAGCTGGATATCAGTTTGTTTGAGTGTCTTAGAGGAGATTACATGCAAACAAAGTGACAGACTCAAACAAAACTTCTGTTTTTCTGCAAAGTCTCTATATGTTGAATATGAGATTGATGTAGATCAGACCATGCTGCCTCTCTTACTGATCTAGATAAGCATTTTTCTCAATGGAAATTTCACTGTCTCCCAAATCAGTGGAATTTGTAATGTCGATTAAACAAACTTTCGTGAAGCTCAAGTTGAGACAAAACAATGCTTCCCCTAAGCACATTCCAAATATTGGGTATTTAGTGGTTAATTAGGATGCATTTACTTGCGCTCGAGCAATAGAATCCAAATGCTTTAGAATTTGACTTGACTGTCAGATTTTGTACAGTTTTTTTACCTTTGCCAGATCCCCAATGCAAGCCCCATCAATCTATGTTTGTACTAAATTTTCTTACTTCATATAGGAACATTCTCATGCATGACTGTTTTATTAATTTTCTTGACTTCAAAGGTGAGAGAGGTTGGGAGATTTTTGACTCAGAGGATTTCATAAGAATCAATAGCCAGACCTATTTAAAAAAAGTCTGAAAAATTTAACTATATTGCTGAGTTAATGAGCAGCCAAATGTCTGTGAGAAATGAATGTGTCTGGGGGAGGATTGGAAGCACTGGGAATTATGAAGAGAGGTCACTACACCCTAGGAAAAAATATAACATTTGTGGTTTATGAAATTTTGTTTGAGTTATTTTCTGCTGAACTCCATCATTGATTTTAGATGTGGATTAAGGTGTAAGAAAAAACTCATTCTAGTCATAAGCTGAAAAGAGAGGGAAAATTTAATCTGTAACACTTAATCACTTAATCACTTAACTTCCCGTTAGTCATCGATTTGCTCGAGCGGGCGCCAGTAACGTCTCCATTTGTCCCTGTCGCGTGCTAGTGTAGCCCAATGGCATCTCTTCGCTCCGGGAACATGGAGGGCCTCAAACCGATCGTTCATGACCTTGACAAAGAAGTCTGACCATCTGGTAGGTGGGCGGCCACGCGGTCTCTTGACATCCCGTGGAATCCAATCAGTAACAGCTCTAGTCCAACGGTCGTCTTTAAATCTCATTACGTGACCAGCCCATCTGATTTTCGACACCTTGGCAAATGAGACAGCGTCCCTGATCCTTGATCGTCGACGGATGTCAGAACTCCGGATTCGTTCTCTCATTTGAGTGAAACGTGATATTCCAAGCATAGCTCTTTCTATTCTTCTTTGGGAGACCTGAATCTTACGAAGACAATGTTTATGAGAAATAGCCTTGTTCCTGACGCCCCATTCGCTCTCAATGGAACGACCATCTCCGAATGCAACAGCTATGTGTACCTAGGTCGAGAGGTCAACATGACAAATGACCTGGCACCCGAGCTGCGCAGGAGGAAGAGAGCGGCTTGGAACGCCTTCAAGAACGTCGAAGAAATAGCTAAGAGGACGAAGAACCTCCGGCTCCGGGCACATCTCTTTGATTCCACTGTTCTTCCTGCATTAACATATGCCTTAGAGACCTGGGCCCTACGCAAACAAGATGAGAATCTGTAACATGTTTGGGAAAAACATGTAAACTACCATTTTTTCTGATTGTAGCTTTATTTTAAAAAATGTTCAAGGGAGTGTTATGTTCTATATTATCTATTGTATTAGAAAAGAGATAACTATTTAAAATCAGACTTAAAACTTGAAACTTGAGCTAGTCAAAGTCTCTTGATTCCAATGAAATCTTTTGAAATGTGTCTTCTGAGGCAAGAGAGCTCTTGGGTTCTCTTAGTATGTAGACCTTAACGTTTTTTTGGAGCTCAGGTCTTCAGGTTATCAGGGTACAAGATAATAATTTGATTCAATTTTGAAATAACCCTCAACAATAGAAGCTGCTGCATCTATGACTCCAGAGTGTGTTTTCATGTTGTGACAGTGACATGGTGATGACAGTGGTGGTGCTGGTGGTGACTGATGGTGGTCTGCGGTGATGGTGACAATAGTGTTAGTGGTGGTGATATTTTAATTGATGGTGGTTTTCTGTGGTGACGGTGATGGAGATGGTGGTGGTGATGGTGGTAGTGACGATTGATGATGATTTGTGGTAGCGATGGTGCTGGCGCTGGTAGTGGAGACTGTGGTCGTGGTGATAGTGACGATGGTGATGGAGGTTGTGGTGTTGGTGGTGTTAGTGGTGATGGCACTTTGAGGTGATTTGCTATGGTCATGGTGGTCGTGATTGACAGTGGTTTGCTGTGGTGGTAGTGATAGATGGTGACTGATGGTGATTTGTGGTGATGATGGTGGTAGTGGCGATTGATAGTGGTGTGGTGGCAGTGACAGTGATGATAATGGAGGTGGTGGTGGTGATGGTGGTAGTGGTGATTGTTGGTGGTTTGCTGTGGTGGTGGTGATGGTGATGCCATGTTAGTGCTTGTTAGTAATGGTATTATAAAGCGGACGAAGTACACTGGACTCATAGAAACCAACATTGCTTATGCTCATAAAGACTCATCAGAGGACAAGTTCTTAAATTTTCAGATTTAGACTCAACTCTTTTTTTTAAAATGTTCATATGTAGCTGTAAAAAAGACAAGTGATGCAGAGAGCAGGACTGGGAGAAACAAGAAAGAAAGTCAGAGACCACACTCAGTCTGTAGGGTCCTTTCTCTGTTGTTCGCCTGTACTTCACCCTCTCATCTTGCACCACCAAACTCCATGTTGGATACCTGGTCTCGAGGCACCAAGGCACAAGGTTACAGAAGAGGGTCTCCTCTCTGTTAGTGAGATTCTTCCCATACCTGAAATCAAAATGACCTCATCTGAGCTCTGGGCCTCTGTAAATTCATTGTGTTGGCAGAATTAATTTTCTTAGCAGTCAGCCTCAAGTTCCCATGTTCTTGTTCTCAGGTTTTATCTAAAAATTTATTGTCTTGGTCTACTCCAATATTGTTCTTTTTGTTTGTTTTTGTTATTTGGGTCACACTTGGTGATGCTTTTGGGGCTATTCCTGGCTTTACACTAAGGAATTAGTCCTGATGATTTTTGGGGGACCATATGGGATGCTGGGGGATAGAATTTGAATTGGCTGTGTGCAAGACAAATGTCCTACCCACTGCACTATCTCTTCAGTGCAATACAATATCTCTCCCTCCGATACTATTCTTTGTCCCTGATCACCCTACATCATAGTTCAGGCTTCATCTAAGATCTTTTCCTAAGGCAGATCTAATTAACCAAATGTTGCCCTTATGTTTATTTTCCTGTGGATTAAAAGCTGATATTATTATAAAATGGGGAGAGTCTTATACACTCAGATGGATATTTACCTATACTTTCCTTTTTATTATCAACTGGGCTCTGCTCAATTTACTACATGGTTTGTCAAGGGTTTTTTTCATGCTGTCAGATCCTTTTAAATATTTGTATAATCCAAAGAAGATGTGGACAAGGCCAAGTTCTATTTGTGCCTTATGGTCTGGGGCTCATTCACCTGACTCTAGGGACAATATGTCATTTGTAACAAGCATTAAAGGTCTTGAAGCACCCTGCTTCCCAGAATGTTTTTTTTAAATTTTTTTATTTTTATTTTTTTATTTTATTGAATCACTGTGAGATAGAGTTACAAAGCTTTCATGTTTGAGATTCAGCCATACAGTGATTGAACACCCATCCCTCCACCAGTGCACATTTTTCACCACCAATGTCTCCAGTATTCCCATACCTGCCCCCGCACCAATCCTAGTCCTCAACCTGCCTCTATGGCAGACAATTTCCCCAATACTCTCTACTTTGGGACATTATGTTTTGCTTGAATTTTCCCAGCACTCTTCAAGCCTACCTGTCAGGGGCAGGTGCTAGATAATTTATTTTCCATCGCTCATTTTGAATATCACAAGAGCTTGCACGACTGCAAAAGCAGTTATGTGCTCCTGGAATTTTAGATTGTAAATGATTGGGTTCTAGAGACATCTCTATTGGGCACTAATCCATTTTGGGATTCAAATGGGAGTCTCTGGACCGGGGCTGTTTGTGCACTAAAATGGTGCCCGGAGACGCATTGTGGGGGTGACAGCCAGGCCACCGAACAGGCGGGGCCAAAGTGGAATTTTAAATCAACTGATCTGCAGTTTTCTGGGTTGGCACCAGAAAAGGTGCTAAGGGGATCATATGGTGCTGGGGATTAAACTAGGATTGACCATATGCAAGGCAGATCCCTTGACCTATGAACTATCCCTCTGCTTCCTGAAAAATTTTAAGTATATTTTTCTGGTGGGGGTTGGGCCACACCCAACTGTGCTCAGGGCTTACTCCAGGTTCTACCCTCAGGGATCACTCTTGGCAGTGCTCCAGGGAAAATATGCTGTGTCAGGAATTGAATCCAGGTTGGTTATGTGCAAGGCAAGTGCCTTAAGCCCTGTAGGACTGTACTATATCTCCTCCCCCTCTGTTTTTTAAAGTTTTTTTTTTTATAATTTATTTATTTATTTAATCACTTGGGAAAAGTTACAAAGCTTTCAGGTTAGGTCTCAGTCATGCAAATATCAAGCACATTTCCCTTTATCAATACTTATTTTTTACCATGAACTCCAATAGAACCCCACCTCCCACCCCTCTCAATTCCTGTGAGGCAGATGAGTTCTAGTTAACACTCTATCTACTTTGACTAGATTCATTGTTTCGATAAAAGATGCACCATTATTATTTAGAGTTTACCCACCATTATTATTTAGAGTTTCTGCTATTTTACTTATTAACCCTGGAAATATTTCTACTGAAAGTCAGATAATTAAGAGATTGGTTTCTGTGCTCTGGAGTCATGGCCGTGCCGGAGAGCCGCTCGTTGGGGGGCAACTGGTGCCCTCGGTAGGGCGTGAAGGACGGGCCGGAACACCCCCTTCCCATGAGGTTTTCTTCGCCCCCAGAGCCCCGGCTCATACCTACTGTCTACAAGGCTCCCATGCGGCCGCCATCTTTCTTTCCAGAGGGGAGAGGGCGAATGGGGCAACACCCTTTTCCCTCTGGGCAGGCACGATGGCGTGGATTAACGCATAGTCCGTTCGCTTTTCTGCTCCAAGCTGCTGGTTTTCTGCATTAAGTCCTTGTGCTTCTGGGGCTGTGGCCGTGCCAGAGAGCTGCTCGTGGGGGGCAACTGGTGACCTCGGCAGGGCGTGAAGGACTGGCCGGAACGCCCCCCTTCCCTTCCCAGAATGTTTGATGTGACCGAATCTTCTCTTGGATGGCAAGAGAAGACTGGAACTCTCCCTGAGTCTCAGAAATTGCTTATTTATTTTTGATAATTTCTCTCCCCTTATTGAGGCCTTTTGCCATGTTTTATTTATTTTTGTTATCTAATACCCAGCTAAAGGTCTGGTATACAGCAGCTATTGGTAAATATTTGCTGAATTGTGTGTGAAATAACAAATTCTTCCCTTTACTTTTTCTAGATTTAAGTAACCAACACATCAATCAACAAATATTTATTAAACCTTATGTTAGTTTTCTCAGACTTCCATAACAAAATGCCATGCTGGGATGCCTTAAACAACAATTTATTTTCTCCTAGTCCTTGAGTCTCCTAGAAGTCTGAGCATCATCAAGCCTCGTTTCTTTAAAGCTTCTTCTTCCTGGCTGGCAGACGACAGCGTTCTTGCCATCCTCACATCTCCTTTTGTGTCCAAATTTCTCCTTATCCTATTGGATTAGGCAAAACCCTCATGGGCTTAGTTTAATATAATAATCTTTTTAAAGATCCTATCACCATATAGAGTCATCATCTGAGATTTTGAGGATTTATCACTCCAACAATATCATTTTCAGTGGGACATAATTTAGAACATAAAAGACACTGATGTTTTTACATGACAATTTTTTTTATTTGCTAAGCCCCTAAGGTAAAGAAAATTGTGATGCTCAAATGCTTGACAAATGCTATGGTATGGATAACTAAACATTAAGGATGCTCTCTCTGGTTCCTATACTGCAGTTTCTTGTCCAGTCATCTAAGGATGTGTATTTATGCATATTCCATGTCTTGACTCTTGCTGATACATGTACTTAAAAAAATTCCAATCACAACCTATGGTGCTTTGATACTTTATTATATCCGTCCTGCAAATTAAGAAATGAAGTCTTAGCTTCATTTCTTATGAAGTTAAGTAAGTTGGTCCACATAAAAGAACTGAAGAAGAGCTGGAGTGACAGCACAGCGGGTGGGGTGGTTTCCTTGCATGCAGCAGACCCAGGTTCGATTCCCAGCACCCTATATGGTCCCCCGAGCACTCCCAGGAGTAATTCCAGAGTGCAGAGCCAAGAGTAACTCCTGTGCATCTCTGGGTGTGACCCAAAAAGCAAAAAAAAAAAAACCCCAAAAACCCCTGAAAAATGATGAAACTGGGAAATGAACTTGTTTCTGCCTGATGCCTTTTAAAAGAGGGCACACTTAAAAATTGTGACATTGATTGTCATTGGTTTGTGCTGCTATGAAATTTGAGTGGTTTAATTTCATACCTATATTTCAGGGAGTTAGTTTCATACTTCTTTTCAAAATTTTAAACTTTGAATTTCAGAAATTCAGCTTCCTACTTCTATGTATAAAACACTAACCACTATCCCTTCTCACATACCAAAATTCCAGTGTCATCTTATTATCCAGAAAGAGCACAACCTCATCCTTTTCACTGGTAGAGTAATATACCACTGAGTCCATGTCCCACAGTTCCTTGGGCTTTTAGGGAGATTACATGATAACATGGTTTGTGACTAATCCTGCTATGAATGTAGAGGTACATACAACTTCAAATCAGTGTTTTCACATCCTTCAGATAAATACCTACAAGTGGTATTGCTGGATTATACAGAATTTTCATTTTGATTTCTTTTTTTTCCTTTTTTTATTAGTGAAAAACCATGAGGTACAGTTATAGGTTTACAAATTTTGTGCTTGGGTTTCAGTTATACAATGATCAAGTGCCCATCCCTCCACCAGTGCCCGTCATCCATCCCCACGGGTCCCAGCATCCCCCCCCATCCTCCCCCCCCCCCGTCCCATCCTGCCTCTGTGGCAGGGTATTCCCCCTTGTTCTCTCTCTCTTCTTTTGGGTACTGTGTTTTGCAAGAGAGGCTTTGAGTGGCAATCATGTTTGGTCTATCACTACTTTTAGCATGCTTCTCCCACCCTGGGAGGGCCCTCACAACACCCTTCATTTGGTGCTCTCTTCTCTATCTGAGCTTCCTTTTCACCTAGAGCCTGTGGCTGGCCTTCCATTCATGGAGCAAAATTCCTGGTACTAATCTCAGCCATTCCTGGGTGTTAATCTCCCTTTTTGTTGCTTTATGTTACCCAGATGAATGCCACAATGAGATATCATTTCACACCACAGAGACTGGCCCACATCCACAAGAACAAAAGCAACCGGTGCTGGCGTGGATGTGGCGAGAAAGGGACCCTCCTTCACTGCTGGTGGGAATGCCGGCTGGTCCAACCCTTTTGGAAAACAGTATGGACGACTCTCAAAAAATTAGAATTTGATCTGCCATTTGACCCAGCAATACCACTCCTGGGAATATATCCCAGAGAGGCAAAAAGGTATAGTCGAAGTGACATCTGCACTTGTTTGTTCATTGCAGCACTCATTTTGAGTTCTTAAAGAAACCTCAAATATAGTTTTCCATAGCGGTTGCACCAGTTTATGTTCCCTTCAAAAGTGGACCAGTAACTTATTTTCGTTCCCACATCTTTGCTAACCCTTTTTTTTATTAGTGAAACACCATGAGGTACAGTTGTAGACTTACAAATTTTTAACCCTTGTTTTTTCCAATATCATTGTGTCACTGTCATCCCGAGCAGATGCCAGTAACGTCTCCATTCATCCCGGTCCTGAAATTTTAGCAGCATCTCCTTACTTGTCCTTCCCAACGGTGCCATATTGGAGGCTCTTTCAGGGTCAGGGGAATGAGACTCGTTACTGTTACAGTTTTTGGCATATTGAATATGCCATGGGGAGCTTGCTAGGCTCTGCCAATATATACATATATGTATATATATTTCCAATATATCCACATATATGCATATATATAAAGATTTTATTTATTTATTTATTTTGTTTTGGTTTTGGGGGTCACACCTGGCAATGCTCAGGGGTTACTCCTAGCTCTGCACTCAGGAATTACTTGTGGCAATGCTGAGGGGACCATATGAGATTCCAGGGATTGAACCCGCGGCAGCTGCTTGCAAGGCAAATGTCCTACTTGCTGTACTCTGATTCAGGTCCTTTTCCAATATTTTAAATATAGACCATTCTCACTAATAAAAACTGCAAGGGGTGTGTGTGTGTGTGTGTGTGTGTGTGTGTGTGTGTGTGTGTGTGTGTGAGTGCACACATGTTTGTGCATGCACTGAGGATCAAATGAAGAGTCTTCAACATGAATAGCATGAACTCTACCACAGAGTGATATGTGGAGCAAATCCAGACTGTTAGAGAGTGAGTGTGGAAAGGAAGCTGAGATTGAGAGAAGAGCAAGGCGTGGCACTCACATGATTTTTTCCAGCACTCAAGAGTTAACCTGGGGGCTAGAGCGATAGCACAGCGGGTAGGGCATTTGCCTTGCATGCAGCCGACCCGGGTTCAATTCCCAGCACCCCATATGATCCCCTGAGCACCGCCAGGAGTAATTCCTGAGTGCAAAGCCAGGAATAACCCTTGTGGATTTCTAGGTGGACCCAAAAAGAAAAAAAAAGA
Organism: Sorex fumeus; assembly: GCF_029834395.1. NCBI lineage: Eukaryota > Metazoa > Chordata > Mammalia > Eulipotyphla > Soricidae > Sorex > Sorex fumeus. Next base: position 1,558,460 of record NW_026606134.1, on the reverse strand, counting down.
GTTAACCTGGTTGTGCTTGTCTGTGAGAGTAGAGTCCCTTGCTATTCATCCTAAAGAAAGCCACTGTTCTTTTCCCCTGAAGTCTCTCTACAAACACAGTCTATCGATTGGAAAAGACAACCTAAGGCAATTTACAAAGAACGATGAAAATAAAGATTTTGTTAAAATCTTGAATTCATTTTGATTCCTCATTTTCATCTCTTGCTGCTGACTCCCATCAAAGAAGACCAAATGTTAGCAAAGCACAGGGAGAATTTATATGGCTAAACAACTTTATCTACATCAAACTGGATCCTCTTACTAGCATTGGCGACTGCTTAAGTCCGTGTGTGTGTGAGTGACCACTTAGTAGCATACACAATATTTTTTCTAATTATTATCTCACTTGAAAATAGACAAAATATGATTCTAGGTTCTTTGATAATTTATTTCCTTTAACTCATTGTCCTACATACATTTTCCTTTGCAAATGTAACTTGCAACTTCCCCTGTCAAAGGTGAAAAATGTTTCTCTGGCACCAGGAATGGTCTTGAGTCTCTTTATTCTTTATTTAAATTTAATTTTATTTTAGGTGCCATGATTTGCAATACTGTAAATGATAAGACATTCCAGCACCTTTGGGAGGAGAAGTCACCTGAATGAACTGAAACCTTGACTTCTTGAGGCTTGACTTTCATTCACATTGTCAGAAGACTTTCAACAGTATGAACAAGTTCTAGTTGGCCTGTCTGAGGATGCAAGTCCAGGTGGCTTAAGGGCAAACCTCAAGACCAGCTAGACCTAGCAGATGGCCACGGATATTTGAGGGGGCACTGCTATGACCAGAAAAAGTGTCCTGTTGAGTCAAACAATGAACTCATGAATACACGCATATACAACTGTTGCTTCCATCACTAGTTTCCATTACATTTTGGACTTGTTGGTTATAGAATAAAAGCATGTAGATATGAGTCATTTACAAATTCTTCCTGTTATAATTATACCTCAAGGATCATTTTCTCCCCCAAATATATTTGTGCAAATACATGAGTATTTCTGTAGGATGAATTATATGGTAGAAGAGTTGGGCCCATGTGTACATATTATAAAAATTATCTTTAGGACCAGGGAGATAGCTCACAGGACTAGACTACAGGTCTGGCATGTACAGGACCTGGGTTTGATTCCTACCCTGCATGGACCCTTGAGCAGGTCCTGGTGGCTCTTAGCCCCAAACTCACAGCCTGTACTGCTGGTCTGAGTGTCACTGGAAGTGGTCTCTGGGCTTTGGAGGACTGCTGCAGAGGTCTCTATAGCATTTTCTCAACAATGGCTAGAAAATTATCTTTCCTTTGCTTTATTCAGTTTCCTGACTTTGAAAGTATGTTCAATATTTATTGACCATTGTGATTTCTCTCTATAAATTACCTGTTTGTAGATTTTTCTTTTTCCTACAGATATGTTTATTATTTAAAAATCAATTGCTTCCAAATTCTGAGGTAGTTCTAAGGACTGGAATGCATTCTTTTCAAATGGGTTCAATGTCTGGGCATACTTGGCTCCTCTCAGAATACAGGGAATGGTTCCTGAGTTTTGAGCCTAGAGTAGTCACCAGCATTGCTGAGGGTGACCCCCAAACAAACAACAAATCAATATGAGGGGCAAGGGCAGGAGGGGCATGGCCCCTAGTGACCCTGTGAGTACCAGTTGGTGTGACTTTGGAGCCTCCTGAGGTTTGTTCCTTCTGGCTCCAGCACAGTTGGACCAAAGCAATAATGCACCGTAGGGTTAGAGCATTGAACTGCCCAGGCTGGTTGGCCAAGTGGCCTCTGAGAGCCCCGAGTACTGCCCGGGAAGATCGCCCCCTAATTCATTTATTAATTGTGTGACTATGTTGAATAAATTTTCTTCCTGTTTATAACTTTTCTTTTAACTTTTCCAGCATGTCCTGGTTGTATAGAAGATGATTTTTAAAAAAATTATAAAATCTGTCACTTGTTTTCTGATGTGGCTTTGAAATTTTGCTTTTTGAAAAGATTCCCTCCTTAATATACATTTTCTAAGTCTTCTATATTTTTCTTCTAATAATCTTTTTTTCCTAAATAGTAATAATGTCTTTAACTCGTTGAAACAGATTTTTATTTGCAATAAGAGCTGGGGCTTGTTCACTAAATGGATGTCCAATGGTACTTCTTTTCTGTTTTGATTTAAAACTCTACTTTTATTTTATGCCAAATATTTCAGTTTCCCAAAGTGCATCCTCCCCCAACCCCCGACCCTCACCATGCTCCTCACACTGTTCCACTGACCTGTATTTATTGCTATGCTGGAACGCTGTTCTTCTAATAACTATAACTTTCTTTTCTTTTTCAGATAAGAACTTCCTTTTCTTTGCCAGCTAACTTTTAGGACCATTTTGTCTGGTTTAGAAGACATTCTTTTAGAATTTTGATTGGCACTATAATAGAATGTCTAGATAATTTGAGAAAGTTGACTTTCCACCAATATTGAAACTTCTCAATAAGGAAAATAACATGACGTTTTCTTCTCCATTGCAGATGATTTTTTATGCCTGTTCTCTTAGAATTGTGGTTGCACACTTCCTGTTTGTTTTTTTCCTGCAGTAGTCAGTCATTTCTGCTCTGACTGTAAATTGTGGTTGTGCTGGAGTAGAAAAATGAAAGCGATGTTTTTGGACTCCTTTATGAGGCTTAGCATGAATGCAGTTTCTGCCAAGTAAGTATGCTAGTGTAAGATGTGAATCTGGAAGGTTCTAGTGGAAGGAGCAATGCCAGAGGCTCTGGTTTTTCTGGTGTGAGTTATGGCCAGAGCATCCTTGTTTCTGATGTCTGAAACTTTCTCAGATGTCGTTGGACATTTTGGTTGTTTCTAAATCCCCAGTTATTGAAAATAATGCTGCAGTGGACACTGAGATACACATGTCTTTTGTAATGAGTGGGTTTTTTAAAAAATGAGTGTTCTTGCATACTTTGGATACATGCCCAGAAGTGGAATAGCTTGGTCACATGATGTTTTTATTCTTATTTTTTGGGAGGAATTTCATAGTGATGGCACGAGCAGCAACAGAATACAAGGCATTTCACTTCTTTATGTTCTTGCCAGCATTTATTTATTTTTCTTCTGATGCTAGTCATTGCAACTGGTGTGAGGTACATATATTTATATGTTTTCCCCAGTTGTACATTTGAGGCACATGCTACACTGCTTGCTTACATTCCTGCTTCATTCGCACCTCCCTAAAAGGAAGAGGTGAGTATCAATATGGACATTAAAAGAAACTGACTTTCCATTGAAAGTAAATTTTGTATTGCATATATTTATATTTATGTCAATGCCTTTCTTCCCTTTCTTCATCTTTATCATCTAAAAAATTTCTTGAATTGAAGGGGTATGGTGATGCAGTACCAGAGATTGAACCTGGATTAACCATGTGCAAAGCAAGTGCTTTACCTGCTACTTTATCTCTCTGACACTACCCTATCTTGTCACTGTCACTGTCCTCCCGTTCTTCATCGATTTGCTCGAGCGGGCCCAGTAACGTCTCCATTGGAGACTTTGTTGTTACTGTGTCTGGCATATCAAATACATCACGGGTAGCTTGCCATGCTCTGCCGTGCGGGCGAGATACTCTCTGTAGCTTGCCGGGCTCTCCGAGAGGGGCGGAGGAATCGAACTCGTGTCGACCATGTTGGCTGCGTGCCAGGCAAACGCCTTACCCACTGTGCTATCGCTCCAGCCCAGCCTATCTTAAATCAAATTAAGTTTTCTCCCAGACCGGACAAAAGTCTGATGGTCTTTCTGCTTAGGAGTCCTAGTGGTAACAGTGTAAACACTGTAGAATGCACTTGGCATAACAGTACTGAAAATAAACAACTCCTGATGAATTAAACAGTGGTTTGGAAACTGCATAATTTTGAATTTTGTGCATAAATTGAGATTTTATTAATATTTTTACATCACAGACTTTAAAATTAATTCAATGTTTCATAATATGCAATTGCCCTTCATTATAGTCTCTTCTCTGATTTCTCATTAGTGCTTGATTGTATCTGTGATATAATTATAATAGTTGCAGCAGGAACCTGCATTTGTTCTCCCAGAGATGGGGATGCTTTTCTGGTTGGGTAGATCCTGAATCCCCAAGTCGGCCTAGTGAATGCTTGACTAGAAAGAATACAAGGTGGAGCCCAAGTCTATTTCTTCTGGACAGTGGTGTAAGTTACAATAGTCACCAGGTGGTCACCCCACCTTCATTGGCAGAAGGATTTATGTGCAGAGAGAGGCAAGTTTTCCTACACAAGACACACATTCTCTCTTTTTAAAATCCAACCATAGTGAACTACTAGGAATTGAGCTTCCATATGACCCAGGAATACCACTCCTAGGAATACTCCAAGGGCCAAAAGCACTGTAGCACTGTCCTCCTGTTGTTCATCAATTTGCTCGAGTGGGCCCAGTAACATCTCCATTGTGAGACTTGTTACTGTGTTTGGCGTATCAAATATGTCACGGGTAGCTTGCCATATCGAATACGTCACGGGTAGCTTGCCAGGCTTTGCCATGTGGGCTAGATACTCTCGGTAACTTGCCAGGCTCTCTGAAAGGGGCGGAGGAATCGAACCCAGCTCGGCCGGGCCGGCTGCATGCGAGGTAAATGCCCTACTGCTGTGCTATTGCTCCAGCTCCAAAAGCATAATGCAAAAAAGACGTCTGCATTCCTATGTTCATTAAAACACTATATACAATAACCAAAATGGAAACTGCCCAAATACCCACCAGCAGATGAATGGATAAAGAAACTGTGATCCAAATAAACAATGGGACACTATTTAGTAAAAAAAATAAAATCTTGCAATTCACCATCTCTTTGGATTCTGCCATGGTCTTTATGTTGTGGGAGCAGAGTAGGAATGCGTTCCCCCAGATTTTGCACCTTGAGTCCAGAGCAAAGGATCAAATGGTTTCTTTAATAATAAATATTTCTTTATATCATCACCATCATCATCATCATCATCATCGTCGTCGTCATCATCATCATCATCATCATCATCATCATCATCATCATTTTGCAGTACTGAAGTTGAACTAAGAGCCTCACACTTGCAAGGCTCCGCCTTAATGGAATTCTTTTAGACCTTGAACCTTAGCAGGAGGGGTTGGGTGTTTTCTCTCAGTAATGGCTGCTTCTTTTCCTTCCTGGCAGGGGATGGAGCGCTATGTAGAGAGGAGAGCGAGCCCTCAGTGTAGATGGTCAAGTGCCACCTTTCCAGCAATTACCGGTGTTTGGTGTTTGAGATTGACCCTGTGAAGTCTGTTTCAAGCTCTCCCAAGTAAACCCTGGCAGCATGAGGCTCTTGTCTTGTTTATATTTTAGACACAGTTCTGACAGGTCCTGAGGCTCAACATCTCTGTTGGATGAAATGAAACTGTATCCCCACTAAAGCATTACTTCTGAAGAGCAAGTCTTCCTTTGGGCTAAATGAAATACCTTCCTTACTGTATATTAAGTGTAATTTTCTCCTCCGTGTGCTTGGGGACCATCTGGCAAATGACACTTATTGTACGTCTTCTGGTACCCAGAGGCAGATATTGTTACCCTCAAATTCTATTTCACCGGATTAAGAAGCCACAATACATTCAGGATTTTCCCATTGAGGTTCTGTGATGCAACAATTGAATCATTTTGTTCTTCTTTGGAACTTTTCCAATTTCTTCTCATCCCTCTTTAGAGGCGGAGGCCAAAAAATGTGAGCCAGGTTTAGAGGAAGGACTTGCAAGCACTTCTCGGCCCTCTCTGCCCAGTCCCTACTGCTTTATTTCTTCATAAGCTTCTGACTCAGCCCGTTTCCTGACTCTTGTGATCCCTGTGGGCATTTATTCTCGATTTCTTTGCAGGTCACTGACCCTCTTGTATCTGTGGGTTTTCTCTGTTTTGGTTACAGTCTAATATCTTATACTTAAAGCCTATTAAGTAACTCTTTTGATTTTTGTGGTTTATTGAATTCAAAGTCAACTTGATAAATGATATTGGGGAATTTTAGCAAGCTTGCTCAAATCTTGGCCTATGATGTTGATGTTTCCCAGGAACTGATTGTTATATATTTATTTGTTTGATGTTCTAGTCTAAAATTGCATCATACAAGACAGAGGCCACTAGTTACATGATATAGATGATTTTCATTAGCCCGCAGTTTCTTTGGACAGTGCTGATCTGGGTACTTTTCTAGCTTAAATGGTAGTTCTGGCTATGGACAGTGAGATCACAGAATCAGAGAAACACTTGCTATTCATTTATCTATTTATTTTTGGTTTGAGAGCTTGTTTGGAGGTTCTAGCAGGGGAGCGCAGCTACTGGTATACTGTCGACTGAAGACCAGTCTGTCTCTATTCCCGGAAGGCTGTCCTCTTCAGCACAGTGCCAGTGCGCAGCTTTGGGAGGGACGCATATGGAGCTGTGAGGGAGGAAGGGAACACCCGCCTAGCCAGCCAGATCAGCCAAATCAACCCTAACGATCAAGAAGGTGACAAGATGTCACAGCCAGATCACCCTCACATTTGGGCTGGAGCAAAAGCACAGTGGGTAGGGCGTTTGCCTTGTACGTGGCCAGCCCGGGTTCAATTTCTCCGTCCCTCTGGGAGAGCCGGGCAAGCTACGGAGAGTATCCCGCCTACTCGGCAGAGCCTGGCAAGCTCCCTGTGGCTATCCAATATGCCCAAAACAGTAACAACAAGTCTCACGATGGAGGCATTACTGGTGCCGGCTCAGGCAAATCGATGAACAGTGGGACAACAGTGCTACCGTGCTATTTTTGGTTTGGGAGCCACAACCCAGCTTACTCCTGGTTCTGCACTCAGGGGACATTCCTGATGGGGTTTAAGGGATCATCTGGGTTGCTGGAGATTGAACCCATGTCAGCTATGTGCAAGGCAAGCACTTACTGGCTTTATTCTCTGTCTGTCTGTCTGTCTGTCTGTCTCTCCACTCCATAATCCTTTGTTTTATTTGCTATTTGCAAAGATTTTGAAAATAGAGTTTCAGGTTCATGAGTGATTCCATGGGTCTCATTTTATCTCACCAGTGACTATCTTTCCTGTCCCTCCATCTCTCTTCCAGGCTCAGATTTTTGTTCCTGTCTCTGTCTTGTCAATTTGCTTTTGCAAAGGTTTGTCTTCTTGGATCTGACCTAGACTTATTAATCAGAGATCTGGATCTATTCCTAGGTTGCTTGGTCAGCATATCTTCATACCTGATTACCTACTTGGTCATTCATTCCAGTCCTTCAGGTGATTCCAAGTGATTTTTTTTTCTTCATTTAGTCTCTTACCTTCATTGTTAAAAGATTTTTTCTCAGGGTCATATAATTCATTAGCTTTTGAAAGAGGGACTTCAGAGCTCATTCAATGTGACCCTTTCCTTTTTGAAAAGTTTGAACTAAATGGAATGACTCTTCAAGTTGGCTAAGGGAGAGTTAAACTTGGGATTTAGGTCGTGGGACTTTTAATGTGTCTTTTCATTTAGCAATTATCACTCACAAAAAGGATTTCATGAGTAAATGAACTTAGGCAACAGTGGGTTACCCAATTTAAGTAGGGACTTTGTTACAAGGGTTTTTGGAGACTTTAAGGACAGAAAAACATGTGAGACTCAGAGATGGGTGGAGATAAGCAATATAAAAAAATACCAACTTGTTTGGGAATAGAATTCTGTATTCTCCAGAGTCATTCTGGAAAACATTCTGAAATATACTTTCTTAGAATATTAGGTAAATGTGACATTATCTTTTAAAGTCAGAAGAAATCTGGACTAGCTTCATTGGTAATCAAATACTCCTCAAATTGGGGGGTAAGGTGCCGCCAGCAGGTCAATCTGTACCTGTGAGGGGAGTGCATCAGCAGCCTGATGGCTCCTTCAGACTTCCAGAGACCCCAAAATTGCTGCTGTGCCTTTGGCCAGACCCCCAAAACTTGGGGCAAACTTTACCAAGAAAGTAAAGGGCCAGAAGTTAGGTATGTGGGAAACACACCCACAAACCACCTCCGGCTCAGCTATATTATTGGAGGCATGGCCTCTCTGGTTCCTGATTGAACTGCTTAATAGCTTAATGGCCATGATCCCAGAGACTCAGAAACAAATCTCGAAACCCAGCGGCTTTTGGCAGAAATGCGTCCGGTCCCTGCAGTAGGTTACCGGTGCTGGGCCAACCCAGGTGGGAATAGGTTTCATGCCTTGGCCTGTTCCTCCGGTGGCCCAGTAGCCGCCATCCTTCAGAGACCACTGGACAGTCAGATTTGAGCCCGCAGTGACGAAACTTGTTGGACCTCACGGGATGGGGGTACTGGGGAGGAGCCAGGCCTGTCCTCTCCACCCCAACCAGACCTCAAGTCATTGCCCACGAATGGCCTCTCTGGCTACTGATCAAGCTACTTAATGGCCATGTTCCCAGAGACTCAGAAACAAATCTTGAAACCCAGCGGCTTTTGGCAGAAATGCGTCCAGACCACGCAGTAGGTTACTGTCGCCTGGCCACCCCAAGGGGGAAAGGGTGCTGTCCCTCCGCCTGCTTCCCTCTGGCGGCTTGGTGGCCATCATCCTCCAGAGGCCATTGAACAGTCAGGCTTGGGCCTGCAGTGACGAAACTTGTTGGGTCTCACGGGATGGGGGTGGTGGGGAGCCGGGCCTGTCCTCCCCATCCCAACGAGACCCCAAGTCATCGCTCACGAACGGCCTTTCTGGCTCCTGATCAAGTTGCTCAACGGTCATGATCCCAGAGACTCAGGAGCAAATCTCGAAACCCAGTGGCTTTTGGCAGAAATCCCTCCAGATTTAAGTGCTAAAATTTCGGAATTTCAAAATCACATGGCCCTACTGCAGCCACGTGACATCATATGTTATTCATAACCAGCAATAGAACACAAATTGTCTACTGTTGCCTTTTTAGCAGATCTGAGTGTTAGGGTAAAATCTCAAATAATAATGGTGGGTCTGGTGTCAAAATATTGAATGTGATCAAAGTAGAGAGAGAGTAATGTGGAAATCATCTGCCCCACAGGTAGGGGGAGGGTGTGGCATGGGGGTATACTGGGGTTTTTGGTGGTGGAGAACGGGCACTGGTGAAGGTACGGGTGTTTCATTGTATGACCGAGACTTAGACCTGAAAGCTTTGTAACTGCTCTCATGGTGGTTCAATAAATACAATTATAAAAAATGAAAAAAAAAGTAAGGTGGAGTTCATGCACAATTCAATCAGCTAATCAGTGGCTGAATAAATAGCAGTACTCCTACATTAAAAAAACAAATACTCAAATTTTATATATATGTATATATATAAAATCAGCAAAATATTTTTAGTAATAGATAAATTGATTCTTTTTTAAATTTAATTTTTAAATTTTTAAAAATTTTTTATTAGTGAAACACCATGAGGTACAGTTATAGACTTACAAATTTTTGTGCTTGGGTTTCAGTTATACAATGATCAAGTACCCATCCCTCCACCAGCACCCATTCTCCACCACCACGGGTCCCAGCATCCCTCCCATCCCCCATCCCCCTCATCCCACCCTGCCTGTGGCAGCGCATTCCTTTTGTTCTCTCTCTCTCCTATTGGGTCCTGTGGTTTGCAAGAGAGGCACTGAGTGGCAATCATGTTTGGTCTATAGTCTACTTTCAGCATGCTTCTCCCACCCTGGGAGGATCCTTCCAACACCCTTTATTTGGTGCTCTCTTCTCTATCTGAGTTTCCTTTTCCCCTAGCACATGCGGCTGGCCTCCAAGTCATGGAGCAAAATTCCTGGTACTAATCTCGGCCACTCCTGGGTGTTAGTCTCCCGTTTTGTTGCTTTATGTTCCCAGATGAATGCAATCATTCTGTGTCTATCCCGCTCTTTCTGAATCATTTCGCTTAACATGATACTTTCCATGTAGTATTACTTGTATGTGAATTTCATGACTACATCTTTTCTAACAGCCACATAGTACTCCACTGTGTAAATGTACCAAAGTTTCTTTAACCAGTCATCTGTTCTTGGGAACTCAGGTTTTTTCCAGATTCTGGCTATTGTAAAGAGTGCTGCAATGAACAACAAGTGCAGATGTCACTTCGATTATACTTATTTGCCTCTCTGGGATATATTCCCAGGAGTGGTATTGCTGGGTCAAATGGGAGATCAAATTTTAATTTTTTGAGAATCGTCCATATTGTTTTCCAAAAGGGTTGGACCAGCCGGCATTCCCACCAGCAGTGAAGGAGGGTCCCTTTCTCGCCACATCCACGCCAGCACCGGTTACTTTTGTTCTTTTGAATGTGGGCCAGTCTCTGTGGTGTGAAATGATGTCTCATTGTTGTTTTGATCTGCATCTCCCTGATGATTAGTGATGTAGAGCATTTTCTCATAATTTTTAATCACCGTGAGATACAGTTACAAAGTTTTCATGATTGACTTTCAGTCTTACAATGATTGAACATCCATCCCTCCACCAGTGCACATTTTCCACCACCAATGTTCCCAGTATCCTTCCTGCTACCCCAACCCCACTCCACCCCCGCCTCTGTGGCAATTTCCTTCTTACTCTCTCTCTACTTTTGGGCATTATGGTTTGCAATACAGATACTGAAAGGCCAGCATGTTTGGTCCTTTGTTTACTTTCGGCACACATCTCCCATCCTGACTTAGTGATCCCTTCTCTATCTCAGCTACCTTCTCCCCAGGTTGTGAGGTAGGCTTCCAGTTGTGGAGCAATCCTCCTGGTCCTTGTCTCTACTGTCGTTGAGTGATAGTCTCATATTATGTTATTTTATATTCCACAAATGAGTGCAGTAGATGACTCGATTCTTAAATCATCTTGTAGTAGGAAATCCAAGGACTGGGGTTAATAGATGTTCTTATTTAGTTTCATGTGTTCCCTATTCTCAAGAGGAATACATGGAGGTTTTCTTTGGGATTCTACTTTGCGTTTAAGTTGGGTTTCTATCTGTCAAACCCTTTCTATCTCAAATGTCAAGGCTAAATGAAGGTGAAACCAAGCTGTATTAGGAAAGCCACAAAGTAGATACTCATAGTGAATCCAAATCTGTTCTGCGCATTTAGTCTTGTTCAGCCAGGAGCTCTGAGTTGCTGTTTATTAGCACATAGATACCCAATCACACCATGTAGTTCAGTAGGATCATATGTGCTGATTAAAGATATAAATTATGATAGATGTTTATACATATAAAATTAAGGTGCTTTTGCCTGATTGGAGAGCATTGCTTTGTTCTCTCTCTCTCTCTCTGTCTCTCTCTCTCTCTCATTCACATACACACACATACACACACACACACTCCCTACCAAAAATTGAGTTAAGCTACCAGAAAAATTTCTATTTTGTAATTTTTATAAAAGTAGTCTGTTAAAAATCTATTTCTCCTTTTCTGTCATGGTATTACAGGGAGATTATTAAAAAATATTAGTGTGACTATAATGTGAAATTCCTAGCAAGTGTGAAATCAGTTAAAAAATCAGATAAATTAGACATTGCACAAGCCAAATAGGACAGTGTAGTCTACTGATGAGTATTATAAATCTTCAACTCTGATATCACTTCTCACAGAAAGTATGTTTCTAGCTGGAACAATGTCACTTTAAGCAACAATCTCATCTGGTAAAAGATGTCTTCAATGAAACTAATAAACTGTTTATCATCTTTCAAAATATAGCCACACATGTGAGTGATCATTAGGCAGGGGAAGGAGTTTAAAAGAAAGGAGTGTAAGTCAGCTGAGTTCTGTTTTATCTTTTATGGATTTCAGAAAACAGGGTAGAAGACATGCAAAATTATCTGCATTTAAAAGAGATTAAAAATGATAGCGAAGAATTATATTGAACATTTAGATGTAGCTATTGCAGCCCAGGCCTGTTCATCTCTTTGGTCTATCCATCAAGGCTGCCAAGATAAGACTTCCAGACTCAGACTTCATCAGATATTCACCTTGCTTTTGGGAGGCAGGAGGCACCTTTAGGATCACTGGAACCTTTTATTTTTAATTACTCGCAACAGAGGAGGTGAACAAAGTCTTCTTACATCCAGTTCTTAAAGTTTCTGATATTTCCTTTAAGGAAGATATGCACATGCAGTAATTAGTTTTCCTTGATCCTTTTACCCCCTTTCATCAAACTTAGAAAAACATGCATTGTAAAATGCTGCTTGCACTCTGATGTGCCATTTTTCATAGATGCTTCATAAATTTGAAATGTTAAAATCTGAGAGAATATACTCTCTTACTATCAGCTAAATATGGGTCTGTGATTCCTGGACCCTGTGGAAGGATTAGTTGCCTGCAGAATTTTTGTTTTTAATTTTCATTAGTGAAACACCATGAGGTATAGTCGTAGACTTACAAGTTTTTGTGCTTGGGTTTCAGTTATACGATGATCGAGTACCCATCCCTCCACCAGTGCCCATTCTCCACCACCAATGATTCCAGTATCCATTCCACCCCCTCCATTCCCCCCATCCTATCCCGCCTCTGTGGCAGGATTTTTAGTGCTACCTGGGAGTTGACTCACCATCTGGCATCTTTGTTAGTGGTTATGGGCGAGGGGTTTATATTTTGTATTTACATATGTGTTTGAACATTTAAAACATAATGATCTAAATTTTCATTTACTTGAGATTTATATTCCCAATTGGATTTTAAAACTAGCCCATAATATGACTCTTTCAGTTTATGGCTTTGGAAGCTATTTCATTTATCTATTTTTCGTTTGCTTGTTTTTTCAGTAAGCATTGGTGCAAGAAGAACACCAGGATGAAGATGGTTACATTCCATTTTCCCCTGAATCTCACTCAATTGGGGGTTAAGGAAGCAAATATACCATCACAGTACAAATTGACTTTGATGTGAGGAGGTGCCTCTGGGAGCAGAGAGAGGGCATGAACCTGAGACTTGGTCAGGAAAGGCGTCCTAGAGGCAGGGAATTGAGTAATGTTGGAGGGGATGTCAATTTTCGAAGCCTCCACACAGTATATGTAACTCTGGCACTATAGGGCCAGAGTTAAAGTCTTTATTCCAGCCTATGGAGTGCCTTGAGCTGGATCAATAGCACATCAGGGAGGGCATTTGCCATGCATGCGGCTGACCCAGGTTCAATTCCTCCGTCCCTCTCAGAGAGCCTGGAAAGCTACCGAGAGTAACCTGTCCGCACAGCAGTGCCTGGCAAGCTCCCCGTGGTGTATTCTATATGCCAAAAACAGTAACAACAGGTCTTACAATGAAGACGTTACTGGCGCCCGCTCCAGCAAATCGATGAACAATGGGAGGACAGTGCTATGGAGTGCCTTGTAGGGCCTTGCATATGTCGTGCCTTAAGGATGCAGTGACTTATGCAGTTGCCGTGCATTCTGGCACTACCTATGTTCCCGCAATCACCACTCCTGAGCACAGAGCCAGTGATATTCCTGTGCAGTGTGATCTGACAGAAAAATACCTCGAAATATCTCCTACACTTCCGTACTGTGATGGGTGACAGCTCCCGTGCTCATCCTGCCTGGGCCCTGTGCCCTCTGGTAGCTTGTGATAATATGGAGGGTTTGAATCCTCTCTTCTTACTGTGCCAGGTGATGAAGATGCACAAGAGCCATCCATGCATCAGAGATTCCCTCAGGCCGGGGACCTGTCCTCTGAGTCGGCCTCTGTGACTAAGGAACCTGATGGTTTGACTGCCTCTCAGAGCGATTTTTTTCTTGATCTTGATTTCAATCAACTGCACTTCCACCCAGAACAGCGGGATTCAAGGGTTGAAATAGGGAGTATATGGGGGAGGTAAGGAACTAGTGACTTTTTGGTCTGTTTGTCTCTTTTGAGCCACTCCTAGTGATACTCCCCTGAGCCATGCCTAGCCCTGTGATTGGGGGTTGCCCCTGACGTTGCTTGGGGGACTGTGCGGTGCTGGGGATCAAACCTGGGTCTTCCACATACAAAAGACACATGCAATTCATTGAACCCTCTTTAATCCTGGTGCTTAATAACAAAAGAGGAAATGTGATGTGTAAGATTGCATTGTGTCTTAGGGCTAGTTTCACAGCTCTTCTGGTGAATATAACTACATCATATTGATCACCCACACTGCCATCTCCTTCCACTAAACATCACTGCTTGGCAACCTTTTCCTTTCTGATTTCTTCTTTGATCTTTCCTGAGTGCCAGCAGTTCATCCTTACCTTTGTTATGGTGTTTTCAAGTTTCTAAGAGAGCATATGTTGGAGAAGACTCTTTTTAGCTTGCTGAACTATTCACCACTTTCAGACGAGATAAAGTGCGTTCATGGTAGAATGACCATAATTTTCACCATTTTCAAATATCCTGCTACTAGGTTCAAATGAGAACAAATATATAAAACATACTATAGGCAAATTTCTAGTTCTACCAATGTGAGGAGGAGATTCCCATCTCACTAAGCCCTAATTCCTTTGCCTTTGCTGTGGTTGAGATGCACAGGACTGTGTACCTGGGGCTCTGGGGATCTCCTTGGTAGAGCTGGTGATTCCACTCAGTAGTGCAGGGCACTACTGGGGATGGAAGTTGTGAGGCAGATATCTACTGAGCACAGGGTGTCCTTTCCTAGTAAGGAAAGTGTCCAAGTCTTGTCCAGCAAAGAAGAGCTCTGGGAAGTGATCTTGGATATGACTGAAAGGTAGAAACATTCACTTAATGTTTAAGTAACAGAAAGGAGTGTGATTGGAAATCAAAAGAAAATTGTAAACTGATCTTAGTAATTTGTATTCCTTTTCCCTTTTGAGTTTTCTTTTGTCTATGTCTTTGCCACCATTTATTTGCTGGAAGTGTATTTTTTTTCTTTTTTTTTTTCACCTTGAGACTGAGCCAGAAGTTAGCTCTATGCATATGACTTGTGTTCTAAGAGTCTCCAAAATGATTTAAATGTCATCCCTAAGCAAAGTGATTTTTTAGCAAGTCAGGGTGCAGAATCTTCTTCTAAAGAATTGGCTAAATGTGCAGTTTTAAAGTGATAATCTTTTTCTTTGGGGATGAAAATATGATTTACATTTAGCAAAGTATTTTTAACAAGCACTGATTGGACGTCAGAATTGGCTCCTCTAATCATGATGGCTGACTATTGAATTCAGGGCAGCAAAACAAAACGAAGACGTCACATTAACCAGCAATTTCCTGCTGAGGCATGGGAGCCATTTCTTAGTGTCTGGACATCTTTGCGGCTACTAGCTAAAGGAGATTGGCTGCCTCAATTCCGTTACAGCAGAGCCTGTTAGCTCCTGCTCATGTGGACTGGATGGAGCCTGGAAATTGCCTTCAGAAATCCATAACTCAAGCCCTAAGTCCACCTGTGCTGAAGGGGTGATCTTGGGAAGTTGAGGAATTGTTCTTTGTCACATGAGTACAGTGGCAGGCTGTACTAACTACTTCATCAAAACGGAATCTTACAATATATGTCATTTTGGGGGCTAGTTTATTTCACTTAGAATAATACCCTCATGATTCATGCATGTGGTAGCTGGTGTCAGAATTTCCTTCCTTTGAATAATATTCCACAGTGCATGTATATATTTATCACAATTTATGTTCTTATTCATTTATTGATGGGTGCTTTCATCAAGTTATAAATGGGTTGCTTTTTCCTCTTTGTTATTGTAAATTCCTGGGTGTTTCTTTTCTTTTCTTCTCTTCTCTTTTTCCTGTTTCCACATAGTGATTTACAAACTAGTTCATAATATTGTTTCAGGCATTCATTGTGTAGATTTACTGAGCTGGTTGGTGCTGGTTAAGCCCTCTGTGTTATTTTTTTCCCCTCATTGATCTTGGTAGGTTTCTATGTAACTGTTCCATCAAATTTGCTGTGATCCTACTGGGCTGTCAGTACTATGAAAGTTGGAAATGTCCCAGGGCCATGTATACAGTCTTGCATTCCAGAAGTTGTGGAGCTAGGCCGTTTATATGTCAGAGGATGTCAAGTGTGCGTGGGCTGTTTCTGGGCCTATCTAGGCAGGAGGGGAATTGGCCCACCCCCATTCCCAGAAGGCTACAGAGTTTTCAGCCCAGAGATCAATCTACTTGAAATGATTTGGCAGCTTGAAGTCTTGATCTTCATGTGTTTCTGAGGCCTTTAGGTTTGTGATGATTTGTACTCAGAAGAAAACAGATGAAGCAATATAAGTACCAGACAGGGATATAGTGAAGATTAAGAAACAAAGTTTATAAAGTGTAATTCAATTTAAAATATATACATAAAATATGGGATGGAGAGGTAGCATAACGGGTAGGGCGTTTGCCTTGCACGTAGCTGACCCGGGTTTGATTCCTCTGCCCCTCTCGAAGAGCCCGGCAAGCTACTGAGAGTATTCTGCCCATACGGCAAAGCCTGGCAAGCTGCCTGTGTGTGACATATTCGATATGGCAAAAACAGTAATAACAAGTCTCACAATGGAGACATTACTGGTGCCCACTAGAGCAAATTGATGAACAATGGGAGGACATTGCTACAGTACTATATATAAAATATATATATATATAACTATATAATTATATGTCATATAACTATTAAGTTAAATGATGTAAGTATATTATATAAAATAAGTCTATTTAACTATAACTCCAAAGGCTCATATAGGAATTTAAACATAAAACCCATATTTAAGAATGCAAGCACATAGTTGGAAGCCTGTCTCATGACCTGGGGGAGAAGGCAGCTGGGAGAGAGAAGGGATCACTAAGTCACTGATGGTTGGAGGGATCGTTCCGGATGGGAGATGTGTGTTGAAAGTAGATAAAGGACCAAGTGTGATAACCTCTCAGTATCTGCATTGTAAACCATAACGCCCAAAATAGAGAGAGAGTATGGGGGAAATTGTCTGGGAGGCAGGGGAAGGATTGAAAAGGGGAGGGTATACTGGCGACATTGTTGATGGCGAATGTGCACTGGTGGAGGGATGGGTGTTCGATCATTGTATGACCGAAACTCAAATATGAAAGCTTTGAAACTATCTCATAGTGATTCAATTAAAAAAAGTGTGAGTAATTTTTTCTGTCCTTCCATTCTCTGGAGTGAGTTTGAGAAAGGAACCTCAGATGACAAAGCAGCTCTACCGAGTGGGTTGCTGTGGTATCTGGACACACAGTGTTTACTACAAGCCTTGTAGGTGCTTAAAACTACACTTTCTTCTGCTATGATTTCATCAGAAGCCTGAATAGCCAATCTGTCATTTCTACCTAGCGTCTGTCTCTTGAAGTAGCAATCAGGATCTTAACCAGGTTGAATCTCTGGAGGCTTGTCTAGAGAAGAATCTTTTCCCAGTTTATCCGTTTTGTTGGCAGAATCCATTTCTTGGTGGCTGTAGGACTGAGAAGTTCAGTTTGTGCTTGGCTTGTCTAGAGGCTTATCTCAGCTCAGGATGTGGCCCTCAGTCTTTTTTTTTTTTTTTTTTTAAATTTATTTATTTATTTATTGAATCACTGTGGGAAAGGTTACAAAGCTTTCAGGTTTATGTCTCAGTCATGCAAATATCAAACACATTTCCCTTTACCAATACTTATTTTTTACCATGAAGAACCCCAATAAAACCCCACCCCCCACCCCTCCCCGTCCCTGTGAAGCAGATGAATTCTAGTTAACACTCTATCTGCTTTGATTAGATTCATTGTTTCAATAAAAGATTCACCACTATTATTTAGAGTTTACCCCCCCCCCCCCAAATCAGACATGCTGAAAAAGCACTGTGAAGTGATTTGCTTTCTACAGCTGGGTTCAAGAATTAAATGTTGGTTTTGGATTTCTGCTCTTTTACCTATTGACCCTGGAAGTATTTCTACTGAAAGTCAGATAGTTAAGAAATTGGTTTCTGTGTTCTGGAGTCCTGGCCGTGCTGGAGAGCCGCTCGCGGGGGGCAACCGGTGGCCTCGGTAGGGCGTGAAGGGCGGACCGAAACGCCCCCCTTCCCATGAGGTTTTAGTCGCCCCCACACTCCCGGCTCATACCTGCTGTCCACAAGGCTCCCATGTGGCCGCCATCTTTCTTTCCAAAGAGGAGAGGGCGAATGGGGCAACACCCTTTCCCCTCCGGCAGACTTGATGGTCTGGATCAATGCAGAGTCCGTTCACTTTTCTGCTCCAAGCTGCTGGGTTCTGCATTAAGTCCTTGTGCTTCTGGGGCCGTGGCCGTGCTGGAGAGCCGCTCGCGGGGGGCAACTGGTGACCTCGGTAGGGCGTGAAGGACGGACCAGAACGCCCCTCTTCCCATGAGGTTTTAGTCGCCCCCACACCCCCGGCTCATATCTGCTGTCCACAAGGCCCCCATGTGGCCGCCATCTTTCTTTCCAGAGGGAGGAGGGCGGAAGGGAGCAACACCCTTTCCCCTCTGGGCAGAAATGATTGCCTGGATTAACGCATAGTCCTTTCACTTTTCTGCTCCAAGCTGCTGGGTTCTGCATTAAGCCCTTGTGCTTCTGGGGCTGTGTGGCCCTCAGTCTTGGCCATGTGACTTTCTATGGGGTGGGGCATAGTTTGGTGGGGACGTCCATAACACCGTGGTCAGCTTCTTCCAGGCCAACAGTGTCTACAATAAGTCTGCAGGCAAGACTGGGTAGTGGGACCAAGGGAGTGACCTTATGTCTTTTTGCTTCATGCAGAAATTACATAGGTCATATGACTCTGACCTACCAGGGGAGGAAGGGTTTCAAAGGCAAGAACAATGGGGTATAAGGAATATTGGGGGTTACCTTCAATCTGTCTGCTATACTACATCAACTCTCAGAGGGGCCTTAGGGGGAAAACTGTCCAGAGAGTCATCAGTTTAGCAAGAGGAAGGGAGAGAGAAAGAATGAAAGAAAGAAAGAGAGGAAAAAAGAAAAGAAAAAGAAGAAAGAAAGAAAGAAAGAAAGAAAGAAAGAAAGAAAGAAAGAAAGATTCCCTGTGCTCTCTGTGAATTCTCAGTTCCATGTTGTCTGGAAGGTAGAAAACAGGCAGCTGTAGTGACACTGCACACATAGCCTGACTTTTGCAAAGGTGTAGATGACCCTGGTATGTATTATGAAAAATGAAGACAGAGAAAGACACCCTGTGATTTCACTCATTGGCGCTACTTAGAGAAAAACAAACAAAAACCTAAATAAAAAGAAAATAAACCTTCAGGATGTCAGATGAAATTAGTGTTTACTAGAGAGAAGGAGACAGAGTTACGTGGGAAAACAGAATAAAGGGGTCCATTATATGGTGAAGGAGAGCATCAGACTGCTAATGGTGAAGTGAATGAAGAGAGGACAAATGTTGATTTTCAAAGACTCAAAACTTATAAAACATTACAGTGCCCTCCTGTTTTAAGAAAAAATATTTTTGAAACTCTGTAGTGATTTGAGTATGTCCCTGTGATTGAAAAGTATAGTTTGATTCTAAATTCCTCCCTTAAGTTGCAAGATACTTGAAGTCAGAATTGGAAGGAGGATGAGCCCCAGCTCACAGGGGATGTTACAGATATAGTCAATCCTGAACTTCAGGATCCTTGTCACTGATGAATTTTTTGTCTATACGTTCTTCTTGAGGTGGAATCTGTGGATGCCACAGACAGTGGTGTAAGTAAAAGCCACAGAAGACATACTTCCCTATCAACTGCAGAGGAACATATATCACTAGCAAAGGACTTGTTTTCTGTGACTTTCCTTGAGCCTATGACAGTGGTTCCCAAATCTTCATTTCCATGACTTCACAGTGGTGGCTCCAAACTGGTGACAGGGGATATATTTACATCCTAAGAATTTGGCAATTGCTATTAATTGCCATTAATCATATCTCATGTGTGCCACCCTCCCTCCCCCTACCCTAGACACTTGCTTTCCAACACCTTCTTGGAGAGCTGGTGACTCTTTATCAGTACATCACTGTTGATTTTAATGCTGTGTGTATTTTTATAGTAGTGAGTTACAGATGCAGAATGTCTTTTCACTGGAGATTTTATACAGTGATGTTTTCTTGTCCAAAATCCAAACAGAACAAACATAAGTAGGTCAGTGATATGAAGACTAATGCATCCTGTGCCTTCCTTAGTCTGACATGAAATTCATGCTTTAAACATGTGAAAGTTGCATTGGTTTGCAATAGTGTATGCATTTGGGAGTCTAGTTCTACACCTTTCTGTGTTTGCCAAGAGACTGAGCTAACCACTGGGGAGCCCAGTGCCCCTCATGTCTGTCTCCAAAGTTAGTGTGAGTGGGCTGTGTCAGCTCTTCATATTGTCAACTTACCCCCTAGAGCAGACCTCACCAGTCCTTTTTTTCCTCTCTGCTCCCATTTTTCAGAGAGGATTTCTTGTTCTGCTAACTCTGTAGGAGATGATAAGGAACAAATTCTAGTAACTTTTCTATGTTCAAGATTCCCGAAATTGAGGCCAGGGGAACTCATTATGTTACCTTTCCCCCTAGAGACTCATTTGGAAGTTGGGAGAATTATGGAACTCGTTGATAGAAAATAAAATCTGTTGAGTCCACAGAGAGTTTCCACCTGTGTTCCTCCTAGAGAACGTTTAGAGGAAGTGTTTCTGCCTGTTCTGGTTTCACACCTACCCCGTGCTTCTTCTGACTTTGATTTCACAGGAAGCTCAGAGGTCCAGAACAGTTCTGAAGTTTGCCTTGATGTCGGGGGCTTGCCCGTTTTGCAAGTGCCAACACTTTCAAGTCCAAATTGTTAACCACAAACTTGGTATAGATCTCTCTCCTTCCCCCTGCTCCGTAATTGATCTTCAGCTGCCGTGTTTCTGTCTCCTGGACTTTGAGGGAAGTCAATGGGAAGAAAGAACTTTAACTGATTAAACTGCAAAGGAACAGGGGTGTTGTCTTTGACAAACATCTGTGGCTGTACCACTCTCACCAGCTGGGTGACCCAGGCCCTTTTGACACCCTGAGTGGAAATTATCACATTAACATAGACAAGAATTTCACGTCTTGGGAAGCAGAACCAGTCATATCTGTTCGTCAAGGTGTTTTCTGTTGGGAGGATAAATGAAAATCAGATTTTTTTTTTATGATTGGTCCTGTGCCTGGTACATAGCAAGTACTCAATGCCTGGTGGTGCCCTCTAGTGGAAAATCATGTAATAATAGTTTTCTCTTCTGAGAGTGTTTTAGTAATATCCACTTTGCCACATCTAGAAGTGGGGAACTTTGGGGAGGGAGATTTGTATTCTAGAAAGAGAAAGATTTAGGTTTATAGACGTATTCAGGTCCCCCAGCTCCATATTTATAGCACACAGCAATAAAGAAGAAAAACGCTGGGGGGCTCCACAGCTCCTGGAGAATGCTCCAGGTCCCAAACAGAGCCGAGATCACCGGGAAGTCCCAGATGGGGTAGATGCTGCATCACGCCTTCTCCAGATAGAACCCTGGTGACCATGAGCCTCTACAAGCATAGCTCGGGCATGCAGGAACCAGGACATTTATTCCAAACCGCTCAGCTGCTTATGCGGCCGCGCGACATCTCCTTATATACAAAGTGATCAATGGAAAGTAAATCATCCAATGTTTCTCCCTGAAAATCAGGCTTAACTCTTTTGCAAACCACAACATCCAAAAAGAGAGAGAGAACAGAGGGGAATGCTCTGCCACAGAGGCAGAGTGGGATGGGGGGGGATGGGAGATGGGAGGGATACTGGGATCTGTGGTGGTGGGAAATGGGCACTGGTGGAGGGATGGGTATTCAAAATAAATTAAAAAAAGAAGTATTCAAGGAGAGAGGACTTGGAAGGGAGAGAGAGAGAGAGAGAGAGAGAGAGAGAGAGAGAGAGAGAGAGAGAGAGAGAAAGCTGTAATCAATACTGACAAATTTCTCATCAGTAGGACCACCAGATATGTCTTAGCAGGTCATTTTCATTCTAGTTTTGCTTGAAAAGTCATCTTTATTTTCCATTTTCAGAGCAGAGATACATTTTTAAAAACTCATAGTCACAATTACCATGATAGTAACAGATTCCTTTTCCCCTGGATCATTTTTGAGTTTAGAAGGGCAGTTTCACATCCTAGGAACCAACCACTTCAGTTTCAGGGGGAAACTGGACTGTTTAAAATGGTTTATAGTTTAGTTTTATTTAAAATAGTTGACCACTATTGCCCTATCTGCTGGAAAAGACTTCTCTGTTTATCTGTTCTACCTCATATCTATTAAAACAAACAAACAAACAAATGAATTAATAATGTCCCATTCGTTCCTGCCCACTAAACCTGGTGAAGTTTAACTTTGCTAGACCCATGGGAGAGGTTGTCTTTTATTTTAGGGTGGGAGACAGTTGTCTTTGGAGGACTTTGACAACAGGATCTCCGCAGCCAGATATGATGATTTGCTATTGTCTGTTCATAGCAGCTGAGGGTCAGAATATGTCACAGACTTCTAACAGGATTTGCCATTGATTGGTTTAAACAACTGGCTGAATTCTTCAAATCATGGTCCAAGTCGAAAGACATTGATTAGAAACTCCTACAATAGATAATGTAGGCAGATTGATCTGTGAATAGACATGAACAGTGAATGCGAATTATTTGCACGACAGGGTTTTGTTTTTTTCTTGGTACTCAATTGTCCCCAAGAGTTTCAAGAGCACAAAGTTAACTTCTAACTTAGATTTAATTTAACTTCCTGGACTGCGAGTGATAGTGAAGCCACACAACAAAAGGCTTCTGAGCAGTGAGAATGGGTGAAGCGATTGAAAATACTAAATTCATGTGATTTAAATAGTTTAAGAATGTTTTGGATCCTCGATCTTTGCCTGTATATAATTGCTTTTACATATAATTCAAAGATAATTTAAAGCTCTCAGAAGTTTAGTAGTGGGTAGAGTGGATATTATTGGAAGACTCTTGAAGAGAAAGGTACCTACATTCCTCAAGAATACGGAGGAGGCATTGGGATAGATCAGTGGTCAAAGCACCTGCCTTCAAGTGTGAAGCTACAGGTTTTATGCCCAGTCCCAACCCACTCATTACTGCTGATATTGCTGCTCCATGGCCAAGTGTGCATTCTCCAAAGTGTCACAGCCAAGCATGTGGAAGCACAGCAACTATCAGAAGTGTGAGAGCACCTCAACCTAGTGTGCAATCCCAACAAGTACCACAACCGAGTGTGTGGAAGTAGCACCAGCAGTGGCAGTAGCAGCAACAGAAGTGGAACAAATAAAATGAATAAAAGTTATGTTAAAAAACAGAATATGCTTTATCTAGTGTTGGAATATTGGATGACTGAAACCCAATCATGAATATCTTTGTAACTGTGTATCTCACTGTAATTCAATAAAAAAGTAACAAAAAATACCCCCCCCAAACAAACAAACAAACAAACAACAGAATATGAGGGAGACAGGAAAGACTTAGTGGTTGGGTCGTGTAGTTTGTCAGCACCCCCTGACATAAACTGATAGAATCTGGGAGTGCTTTGGTGTGAACAGTTATAACAACATTGGTCACACAGAGCAAACAGAATGATGGTAAGGAGGAAAAGACTCTAGACACAAGATGCTGAGGGCTGGACCTGCCTCATCATTCTACCTCTAAGGCCCCTAGAACCAGCTAACTGATCTTTATTAAGTAGGTTTTCACTTAATGCCTTTTGTTTTTGTGTTTTTGAGGGACCACGTACCATGGTGCTTGATGGGTATTCCTGGCTCTGTGCTCAGGAGGGATCCCTGGCAGTGCTCAGAGGGACTATATGCGATGCTGGGGTCAAATCAAGGTTAGCTACACACAAAGCAAGCATCTTAAACCCTGTGCTCTTCTCTCTGTATGCATTTTTAAAATGCATCTTCATAATGCATTAAAAAACCTGAGGGAAACTTAGAAATTAATGGATATGCTTATCAGAAAGAGGAGAATAATTCTGGTGAAAATAATTGACTGTTTTCAATCTAGGAAAACCTATGATCTATCACAACTTAACCTCAGAGAAGTATCTTCCACTCAAATTGAAAACTGCAGTGTGGTAATGAATGCTTGCCCATATGGAAAGTTGTCATCTGTGGATGCTGTGGCATTCAGAAGCGGAGAGGCAGTTGGATCACCAAAATCATTTGGGGAGGAATGTGTATGATATTTTTTGGCCAAGAGCCCTAGCCAACTCACAATAACAGTTCAGAGCTATGGTTTCTGCTATGGATCTTATTGTATCAGACAATTTTCCCAAAGCTTCATGTCTGATGCCATGATGCTCAGGTGGGGTTTTAGAAATGGGTGGAGATATAGAATGGGTGGCAGAAATGTAGGTGTGCATGCGTGTGCGCGCGTGCGCACGTGTGTGTGTGTGTGTGTGTGAAACAAACACACATTTGGGACGATTGTTTCTCTCCTTCCTTTTTATTGAGTCTTTTCCTAACTCCTTGCTTCTTTCGTGTTTCATCCCTCCCCCTCCGTCCTTGTTTCTTTCATATTTCATCTGAAAAACTCTTACTCCATTTTCGGACCCAGTTCCCATGCCTCTCCTAAGCTTTTTCATGTTTTCTAGCAATTTATCTGTTTTATAATTGACCCTTCCACTAGCTCAAGGCTCAGAACATTGCTTCCTTTTTATTGTTTCTTTTTTGGAGGTGAGGGAAGGGTCAGATAGTAAGTATTTTGGACATTTTTTTAATCAACTCTCTGCATTTATTCCCTGGTGGGGTGATAGCATGTAAGTGGTCACAGATGATGCATAAATGGTGTACCAGTGATGGCAATTTCCAACAGTACTTACTAATGGACATTTGAATGTCATATAATTTTCATGTCACAACATTTTATTCTTTTTAGTTACTTTTAACCACGTAAGAGTGAAAAAAGAGTAACCACCACTCTTAACTTTAAGTCATGTAAGATAGGCATCAGGCCAGGCTTGGTCCATGGGCTATGTGGTTTTCTTTCTGCATTTTCTATTGCCATGGAACAAATTATCACAGACTAAGTAGTGGAATATAACATGCATGTGCATTTTATTTTATTTTTTTGCTGTGTTTGGAGGTAAGGCACAGGTTAGCTGGTCCCTGGAACTTTTAAAGCCGACAATCAAGGAGCCGGTCAGGTTGTTATTTCCTTAGTGTCTGACTTGAGAACAATCTGCTTCCAAGATCATTTAAGTTATTGGCAAAATTCATGCTCGGTGGTGATATGACATAAAGTCTTCATGTACAAATCTTGGCTGCACGGTCCCCTTCAACAGAACAGCCATCTTCACCTCATCAGCAAGGAAACTCAAACTCTGCCATCGAGGCATGGGAAGTGAAATCCCATTCTCTTTGCTGTGTCCTTCTGATGGACACACAGCACAGATCTTGCCGACACTCCAAGGAACTGGACTATAAAAGGTCATGAAAGTTAGAAGGTTGGACTTCTGTGGAAGAAGCTCACTAAAGCTCACACATTATTAGACCAAAAGTAACTTGTTCAAGCCCAGTTATGACACCAACCATAGCACTAGAGGGTGAATTCTGGAGCAGAGCTGTGAAAGTGTCTACAGTTCAGGTTGGTGTCGTCCACGTTTTTCCCAGTCTTTGGCCCAGAACGGCTGCTTAATAATGGTTGACTGGACAAGCACATGGAGGGTTGCTTCCATGTACCCTGAACAGGAGGATAGAATTCTTGAACTTCTCCAATTTGATAGATACCCTCCCTCTATCTTTCCTGATTAAGGGTTATTGGTAATACCAACATATGTTTGTGAGAGATTAGATTTTAGGCAAAAAAAAAATAGATCCACTTGGATTTGAGTTCATGGCTAGAGTGGATTTATTTGATACCAAGAGCACCATCCATGTGGCAAATAATGAATTACTAAAGACATATTTCTGTCAATCATCGTAAAGACAAAATGGAAACAGTGGGACCCATTTTATAAGTCTAAAGAGGTCACTCTAATGGTGTGTAAGGTCCAGAAGCAGTTTTCTAAGACTCTCCAAATGGAAATTCTCTGGTTTTTATTTCCCTGGATGAATGTGACTAAAAGCAAAAGAGATTTTTATTTAAATAATTTGTGTGTGTGTGTGTGTGTGTGTGTATGTGTGTGTATGTGTATGTTCAGGAGGTTAGAGACTCAGGAATGGTTCAATGTGAGAGGGTGATGAGGTGGTCTTGTTTGTACTGCAATTGAGGGTTTGGAGTTGACCCCATGAAAGACATGTGCCTCAATCACACACCCACTATATTATGACCATGACAATCTTTTAAGGAGCAATAATAGAGAACTAGAATATGAAGGCATATAAAATCATGATGCAGCAGTGTCTAAGGAATGAACATGAGTGAGAAAACACTTCTCAACTCTCAGGCCCCTTCCCCCCAAGACCTAGTCTCTGAGAATTTTCTAATTGAAACATATCGAACCCAACTTAACACCTGTTCTGTCTGCCGACTTTTGTCAGAAACCTACAACTACTGCAATTTTTGTTGTATATTCATTTAATTGCCTACTGATCTCTTCAGTGTCTGTTTCATGGTTTACCTGATTATTTCCTTTAGCATTTAGAGAGGAGTTTGGGGTGAGAGCTCCCTTTTCTGTGGTTTATTTTGCATCCTGATCAGAACAGATGGCTTCTCTAAATGCACATCTGGCTGTGGACTATAAAAGAGCCTTACTCGACAATGTAAAGCAAGGCTTGGCTTTCCTTTGCTTTGGAATAAATATTCTTTTTTCCTCTTGAGGCTAGGGATAATCTTTTTTGGGGGAGGAGTTTGGGTTATGCCTGATGGTGTTTAGGAACTATTTTTGGCTTTGGTGTGATCCTTCGTAGTGCTCAGTTCAAATGCAGTTCAAGGGACCAAACCAGGATTGGAAGCCTGCAAGGCAAGTGCCTTACCTCCTGCACTATCTCTGACCCTACAAATAAATCCTTTTTTCATAAACAAATCATCAAGGTCAGAAACTGAAATTTTGGATTCAAAGAGACCGATGGACATCTACACAATGGAATACTATGCAGCCACCAGGAAAAATAAAGTCATGAGATTTGTGTATAAATGGATGGACATGAAGAGTATCATGATGAGTGAAATGAGTCGGAGGGAGAGGGACAGGCTTTGAATAATCACACTCATTTGTGGGATATTAAAAAACATAGTATGAGACTAATACCTAAGGGCAGTAGAAACAAGGGCTAGGAGGTCTGGTCCACGGATGGAAGCGTGGATGGGTGGAGGGCAGTTAGGACAGAGAAGGGGCCACTCTGACAATGATGGTTGGAAATGATCACTCTGAACAAGAATTGAGTACTGAAAGCAGGTAAAGGAACAAACATGATAACCTTTCAGCACCGATATTGCAAACCATATGCCCAAAAGGAAAAGGAAAGAGAGCGAGAAAGAGAAAGTAAAAGGAAGAGAGAGGGACAGAAGAAAAGTACCGGCCACAGAGACAGGTTGGGGGGATGGGGATGGAGAGAAACTGGGGGCATTGGTGGTGGGAAATGTACACTGGTGAAGGAATGAGAGATGGAAAATTCTATGACTGAAATCCAATCATGAACAACTTTGTAATTGTGTAACTCATGGTGATTCAATTAAAAAAAAAAACAAAGAGACCAATGACCTGTGGTCAACTCTGACCTAAGATACTTTGGGTCACCATACTCATCTTCTCAACTCTGTTCTCCTTGTCACTCTCCTGATGTCCAGAGATGGGGAGTCAAAAGTTTGGGTTAGAGCTTGAGTACTGGCTTTGGACAGAGACAGAAGTAAGCCTGAAGCACAGCTGGCTATGATCATCTCCCCCTTTTTTTAAAGACAGCAAAAACTGAGAATGCCAAGCGTGGGAATAGTTGATGAGAGGGGACAATTTAGAAGCCTAAGAGTAAACTAGAGATGTCAAGCACTTTGGCGGTAGAGATGTAAGCTAACTGCGCACATTCAAACCATAAATGTTAGCACTGCTATAAACATGTGACCCAAACTATAATGATTAGATTTAAAAAAATAGGATTTTTTTGATGGATGGATGGATAAGTGTAAAACTTTAGACATTAGTGGAGGGATGCTGACATTGGTGGAAAGTATGACGCTGGAACACTGTATGCCTGAAACCTGCTAACAATGCAGTGAATCTTGCTGTCTAAACAGAAATTGGGAAGAAAAGAAGGAAAGATGAGGGTGTTTGGCAACTGGCACATCCTGTATTGGTCAGGGGTGGTCAAGGGAAGGTGGAAAGGCTAGCCTTTGGAGTACTCTGCAGGACTTGGAGTACTTTGCAGGGTTTGGGACCATAAAGAGAAAACTGTCACAATTGCTGGGCCTGGGAGTTGCATTTTAATTCAGTAGATGGGTGTGACCTGAATCCGAAAACAGGTTGGTCGCTGGAGCTAAATGCAGAATTGTTCGCTGTTTCCTGATAGGAGACCACTGAGCAAGGCCACAGCGTGTACAACAGAGAAACAAATGTATCAGCAGAATGATTAGCACTACATTCTCCCTGTCACTCCCACTCTGTCCGGGCAGGGAGCCCTGGAGGGTCTGGCTAGAGGGAACAGGGGAGGGAGGCAGGAGGGACAGAGAGGGTCAGATGAGCAAAGAACGACCCTAAGGAAAGGAATTACCTGTCTGTAAAGATAGACTGAGGAGAAGATAATCATTTAATGCCCTGCCCTGCCCCAGCCTGGCTTACCTCCCCACACACTTCATATCTGGTGAAAAATGCTCACCCTGCCCTCCCCTAGTCAAGAAGATAGAAATGAAGAGGGATTTCACCTTTCTCTGCAATTCTGCGAAGAAGAGCCCTCCCAAACTGGGATGTCTTGCCTCCCCCCACCCCTTCTATCCTTTGAAATCAAATCTCTCCTGAATTGAACCATTAACTCTGGGCTCTTCCTTCAGTGTTGGATGCCCCCAGAGAAGGGCCTGCGAATGCCACACTGAGGGGAAGGCACAGACCAATCTGCCATGGGAAAGCTGGGGAGTAGACTCCGAGAATCAGACATGCCCCTTCTTACCTTTGTGCCATTTGTTAGGAATAGTTATTAATAAAATCCTGGTGGTAATGATACCCCCATCCCCCATCCCCATAATGGGACTTATCTGCATCTTGCACCATGTAATAAACCAAACAGACAACTCGTCAATCTCAGAACAGCTGGGAAAGGGAGAGAAAATTTCTCGTTTTCCATCAGAGGAAAAGGAAGCTCAGAGAAGGTTCTCCCAGCATTTCTTCTTCTTCCCTGCATTTCTCCTTGCTCCTGCTCATCTTTCAGGGCTCTGCTAAAACAGGATTTCTCAGAGAAGCTGTTCTCACCCTTAGTCTCAAGCAATCTCTCTGGGACCAGTAGCAGCCTGTTCTTGGCCTTCGCATTAGTTTGCTATTGCTGAAAAAACAAATTGCCACACCCTTGCTTAAAGCAGCCCACATTTCTTTTATTTATTTATTTTTCATTCATTTATTTATCTCCCTCCCTCCGTTTTTATCGATCCACCGCGAGGTATAGTAACAAAGCTTTTGTTTGAACCAAACACGCATCCCTTCACCAGTGCAGGTTCTCCACCACCAAAATCCCCAGTATCACTACCCCCCGCCCCGCGCCCCGCAATTCCACGCCTACACCTGCCTGTGTGGCAGACAATTTGCAGAATACTCTTTTTTCTCTACTTTGGTTACCTTCTATGTTTTGAGCCTAGTCCCATCACCTGCCAAAAAGGCAATGCTTAACAATGTGTTTTGTGTTGCTTGTTATGGATACACTATAATGTTGTGCAGCCACAAGAGCAGCTGCTCTAGGAATTCTAAAATTTTTTAAAAATTAATTAATTAATTAATTTTTATTTTTTTGTATTCCCTAGTTAATGTATTATTATTATTTTTTTTGTTAAACACCATGAGGTACAGTTGTAGATTTACAATTTTTTATGCTTGGGTTTAGATTATACAATGATCAAATACCCATCCCTCCACCAGTGCCCATTTTCCGCCACCATGGATAATATCCCTCCCACCCCCATCCCTCCCATCCCACCCTGCCTCTGTGGCAGGGCAATCCCTTGTGTTCTCTCTCTCCATTTGGGTGTTGCGGTCTGCAAAAGAGGCTTTGAGTGGCAAACATGTTCAGTCCATAGTCTACTTTCAACATGCATCTTCCCTCCTGGGAGGATCCTCCAAACATCCTTTATTTGGTGCTCCCTTCTCTATCTGAGCTGCCCTTTCCCCTAGAATGTCTGGCTGGCCTCTAAGCTATGGAGTAATCCTCCTGGTGCTGATCTCAGCTATTCTTGGGTATTAATCTCATATTTTGTTACTTTATATTCCCCAGATTGGAATTCTAAAATTTTAAGAATTGGGTCTGGAGAGATCGCTGCAGCAAGTTGCTCCAGTCCGAGTTTCTTTTGTGTGTCTCTGGATCACGGCCGTGTGGGAGCTTCAGTAGATGGTGGACGTATGTGTCACCATCTCAGAGTCCCACTGGGTTGGAGGCAAGGAGAGCAGCCCACATTTATTAACTTATAACATCTTGAGTTAGAACCAGTTGCCCAGCAGTGCCTGGTACCTTTAATGCTGTGTAAGCAGGCATTGAAGGAATGAATGAATCACACTATCAGTCATCAGTTGGTCTGTCAGCAAAGCAAGAGCATGAAAGGAAAAAGGTGAAATATTGTGTAAGAAGGAACAATTGCGTTCCTGACAAAAGTCATGGTAGACTGTTTCCCCCTCCCACCACCACCACTTTTTTTTTTACCAAGATTAAGTTAAGATGTGAATTACTTGGCAGGATGTCACTTCCAAAGCATGAAGAATTTGCTTTGATGTCCACGAATTGATCCCATGAATTTTCTTCAACTTTCTTTTCTATTTGCTATTCTCATAATTGAAAGAACTCAAACAACCCCTTTTTGGAGTTAAAAAAAAGAAAAGGAAATTCTATTGCTCATACCCTCTCATAAACTTTTAGCCTTGGAAGCTATGAAAGCCAGTTAAGATAGTGTGGAAAATGCTCAATGGAGTAGACTTGAACCCTATCTCTATCCATGCCTCTATGAACTTAAAGGAAATTTCTTATTGTCTTCAGACCTCAAGGTCCTCTTACAAGGCACTGTGGGGAAGTGTCTTTTGTTTAGTGATGGGGAGGTTGAGTCATATCTGGCATTGCTCAGTGCGTATTCCTGCCTCTGTGCTCTGGGATCATTTCTGGTGGGGATTGAGGGAGCAAAGGAAGTGCCAGGAATTGGATCAGGGTCAGCTGTATGCAAAGCAAACATCTCAACTTCTGTGTCTAACTCCTGGGCACCAAGACCTGGTGTGGTGGCTTTTAAGAGAGATTTTCTGTGTAAGGCTGCTATTCACTATTTGACTTACTCATTATTGATTAAAGCAGAGTAAAATTATAATACGAGGATGAGAAAATAAGATGGGCAGACAAGACAGATGCTCTGATGAACATGTTCAGTTCTGAGTTAAGGATAAATGTGCTCTGGATCTCTGGTTTAGGGCTTTGGAGGCAGAGACACTGAAATATCCCCATACTCCTTAACAGTGAACAGTGGGGTTTCCCAGGTATGAGCCAACACTACAGCAGCACTTTACTTAACTCAGTTTCTCTGTTATTCACCAGCAACTTCTAGAAGCATGTGGGGAGAGTGTTCCTTAGTAGAAACCGATAGATTCTAGCAAAAGGAAAACAGTGCCACATTTCTCCCTCCGTTTATTTCTCTCTATGGAGCATGGAAGGAGAGAGTTTGAAACATGAGTTTGTGTTTTCATTTTCCTGACTGCATCAAGGAGACAAGAAAGACTTCAGTTTCCTTTGCTTCTGAGAAAATGTGATTTTTTATGAAATATTTTTGGGTCACCCCATTGACGTTCAGGGGTTACTCCGGATTCTGCACTTAGAAATTTCTCCTGGCAGTGTTCGGAGGACCACATGGAAAACCTGCATCAGTCACTTGCGAGGTCAACGCCCTACCTGCTGTACTACTGTTCCAGCCTGGAAATGTGCCCTCCACTGGGTCTCAGGCAATAGGTCATTCGAGCCTTGGTGTTGGGTGGTCTCATGGAAATCAGAGATGAGAGGAGTTGGGGAGTTGGGGTTGGGGGTGTTGTTCACATTCCCACGTGCACAACATGTCTTCCACCATCTTCCTTTATGTCTTCCACCATCGTAGCACTGGGAACGGGAAACACATGATCCCCAGAAGTAGGCTGAGGGGCACCCAGACTAAGACCCAAGCCCAGCTAAGAATCTAACATCAAGCCTGACCCAGGGGGCAGGCATTCTGGATGCTTCCCCCATTTCCACATGCATAGCACTCCTGGAAGTTCTAACAACTAGTGTGTGCATCTCTTGGAATTTCTTTGTAATTTCCGGGGTCTGCTCTTCATTGGAGAAGCCCCAAGGTGCCTGTGAGAAGCATCTTTGGAGCAGGCTTCTAATGTATTAGGGAACTGGAGTACAAAGATCTGGTCTTGGGACTGGAGGAATAGCACAGCGGACAGAGTGTTTCGACTGACCCAGGTTTGATTCCCAGCATCTCATGTGGTCCCCCAAGCACCGTCAAGAGTAATTCCTGAGTGCAGAGCCAGAAGTAACCCCTGTGCATTGCCAGTGTGACCCAAAAAGCAAAGCAAAAACAGAAACAAAGACCTTGTCTCTTGCCCCTCACAAATAGGCCAACTCTGATGAATGCACTTTGCATTGTTTTGATAATTTTATCAAGGGATTAAGCTTCAGTCCCCCCCCCCCCCGCCCCCAGTTTAGTGGCTTCTCTGCCTTATTACCACCTATGCCACTGGTGCCTGCACCGCCTGAATAAACTGCCTGATCTCAAGTCCTGAACTCAGGGTCTTCTTCTGAAGCACCAGAAAAAAAGTATCAGAGAAGCAATCTAAGTCTCATCTTGCTACCATTTAGGGCTCACTACTTAAGGGACAGTAGTGAAGAGACGAGAGTTGGTATGAGGAAAGCAGGTTTATTTAGGGGCTAACAAACAGACATTGGCAGACTTGTCCCCAAAACCCAACTTGCTCGCAGACTGGGATGAGTGATTTATCTGGGGCTGGTTAGAAAGGAAAGTAAGAAGAAAATACGGGAAGTGGATCAGGGGAGGAAGGAGTTTGATAAATTTCAGGAACACTTCCATAGTGCAAAAGGATGCCCATCTTGAGGTATGATAAATTTTAGGAGTCTTTTCAAAGGGTTTGTTGCTTGTTCTTTTCCACTCTGTCCATAACTGGTCCGGCTTCAATTTCAAACACACAGCTCATGAGAACTTCTTTTAAGATTGGGAGACAGCGCAAGAGCCAGGGGGAGTAAGAATATATTTGTGAGCTGCACGCGGAGTTCCTAAAGCATTCTTAAAATTAGATTCCTGATGAATCACAAAGCGCATTGTAAAGATCAGCAGTGGTCAGTGTAGACCAAACACAGGTGAAAATTTCCCCAATTTTCTGTTGTAAGATGCAGCTCTACTCCTTCATGTATCTCAGAGGTGAGTAGGTGATAGTTGATGGATTCTACCTAAGTCATTGTCTAGAAAAGTTGTGAAAGACGGAAGTGGACAATGTTTCAGTCCCGACACACCTTTTCTGCTTATTTCTGCCTTATACTGTTTGAGCGCTTTTGACAGTTCTGCTAATTTTAATACATGTTGCTAGAGTTAATTATTGTCTGTAGAAATGCAAATTGGTTATGGCTGGGTGGATGCACCAGATGAATTCTATATAGACAGAATTATTGAGCATCCTCTTGCAATTTCATCTTTCCATTACCTGCCCACATCAGAGTGGTTTTTCAGACTCTTCCTTAAAGAGTTATGTAACATTTTGGACACATGTTTGTTTTGTATTTGTATGGAAGACCTGTTAAGCAGAATTATTTAACACAGCCAGCGCAAGGCTCTCTCCAGCCTGGTGTGAAAGGCAGAGAGTCAGATTTAAGATCCATGGAGGAAGTCTGAGGAGCTCCAGATGACTGAGCTTTGCCATCAGGGAGGGAAAGTTGGTGACTCGGCACTGGGTGAGAGAAAAATGCTACGTAAATTTTAAGAAATTATTTTAAAAATAAAATAATTGGTTAACAGTATTCTATAATTGGTTTATAGTATTATATAAACATAGAGAGTACAATTTCACATTTTTGTCTGTATATAAGCTTCACCACATGAACTGCCCAAGTTCTAGTTCTGCTGGATGGAGAAAACTTTATCTATATATTTTTTGTTCCTTTTGAATTTTGAATCATTAGCTTCTCAAACAAAGTGATGTTTTCAAGGATGAGTCAAATGGATTAAATCAAAATACAATTAAAATTCATTTATACATTAATAAAAATAAAGAGTCTCCTGCCCCTGCGCCTGGCTGTTCCTCGCCGGGGTCCCTTGGAGGGGAGCGGGTTGAGCTTTCCTCCCCGCCCCGACCAGGGCTCCGGCAGTGGAAGACCTCCAGGATCAGCCACCACCATGCCGAGACCACTCTCCGCACACATGAAGGTACTGGCAGAGGGACAAAGCCACACGGGTTCGGGTGCCGAAATCTCCAAGCCTACTCGGATTGGAGTCGAGCATCCTCCACCCAGATCCTCCAAATTCCAGTAGGCGGGGGTCACACCCACCAGCTGGCCCCCTGGCGCCGTGTAATCCCATCAGCGGCCAAGACTCAGAGACTATAAAATCCAGATCCCGGAACCGCGCGGCCGCGAATGACATCTTATCAGAAGGACAAACTTGCAGGCTATTTAATGTAGCCTGCCCACAGGGCAGAGTCTGGCAAACTCCCCGTGGCGTACCCAATCTGCCAAATACCAGTAACAATGATGGGTCTCATTCTCCTAAAGAGCCTTGAACATAATCTCAGGGCTAGGATGAAAGAGACGTTACTGGGGCCTGCTTGAGGCAATCGACGAATAACAGGATGAATGAATGAATGAATGAAAAAATAAAGAGAAAACCAAAGACTTAAACTGTTTAGGATGTATATTTTTGGTACTAATTCTGTCTTTGATTCCCACTTTTGCAATAGAGAGAGGGTACTGCACTGTCGCACTGTCACACTGTCCTCCCGTTGTTCATCGATTTGCTCGAGCGGGCCCAGTAACGTCTCCATTTTGAGACTTGTTGTTACTGTGTTTGGCATATCCAATATGCCACGGGGAGCTTGCCAGGCTTTGCTGTGCGGGCGGGATACTCTCGGTAGCTTGCCCGGCTTTCTGAGGAGGCGGAGGAGAGAGAGGGTACATAAGTTTCTATTTATTTTGGCTGCTAGTGTTTATTTTGTGTAAATGTGGGAGAGAACAAGAGAACAAGACAGAGTCTCCTACCCTATGCCTGACTGTCTCCACCAGGGCCCAACAGCTGAAGACCATCGAGGCCCAGCCAAGGCCATGCTGGGAGCACTCTCCACACACTTGGATGAGCCTCACGCATAAAAGAACTGACAGAGGAACCCAGGTGTGTGGGACCCGGGGCTGAGATCTCCAAGCCTGCACAGTTTGGGACTGGACCTGCCAGAGTTACTGGCAGTTACACCCACCAACTGCCGTGTAACTCCAACAACGGCCAGGATCCAGAGATCATCACACTCAGCTCCCGGAAGCTTATCATCTTATCATCTCATTCCTAATTAGGTCAAACTGCTACCAAATGTAACCTGCCCACACGGCAGAGTCTGGCAAACTCCCCGTGGTATACCCAATATGCCAAATACCAGTAACAATGATGGGTCTCATTCTCCTAACCCTGAAAGAGCCTTGAATATGGCACTTTTTAAAAAATTTCAGGGCTAGGACGAAGAAGACGTTACTGGCACCTGCTCGAGGCAATCGACGAACAACAGGGTGGTCGTGATCGTGATCGTGAAATGTGGGAGAGAGAGCTATCGATATTAGTGCATATATTTTGGACAATGACAATTTTTATATTTGGTCAGATACAAAGGATATGGGAAGGTAAAATTTTTTCACAAATTATTATTTTATATTTTCTAAACAGATTTCTTCATGTTAGTGACCTGGCATGTGAGGGATTAAGGAGCACTGGGGATTGAAACCAGAGTCGCATACATACAAAGTATAGCCACAAACCTAGGCTTCTCATGCTATTGTTTTAAAGAGATTTTTTTTGTTTTGTTTTTGGGTCACACTCAGTGGTGCTCAGGGATTACTCCTAGATCTTTACTCAGTAATTACTCCTGATGTTGCTTGGGGGACCATATGGGATGCGGAGGATCAAACCCAGGTTGGCAGCATTCAAGGCCGACCCACTGTACTATCACTCCAGCCCCCAAAGAGCTATTTTTCAAAAGAAGTCATATGTTAAAATGGTGCAAAATTCAGAAGGCTTTTAAGTTATATAAAGAGATAAAGAAAACATTTAAGCAAGTGTCTGTTTTCTTTTTGTTTGTTCAAAAAATGTGCATTTTGTTTGATTTCAGACTAGTACCTGTTTTAGAATAAATATATGCTAGTCTCTTTTTGATATAAAAGAGGATGCTCTACGATATATATTTATTATCCACGTTGTCTTACTCAGAACTGCTCAATTCAAGAGGTTTCCCTCTCTTTTTGACAAGCTCCACAAACTTCTTCACTGAGTGTTATGTATTTTACCTTTGTTAGAAAATAAGTGAATTAATGAAACTTTTGTCAACCTTACTTGCTGATAGCCAGGAAAAAAGTTGTTTCAGTTTTATTGCAGTTTAAACAACAATAATTTTTTTTGGTCAAGGTTTAATAGTTGAATAACTGATTCAGTAGTAGGTTAACTTCCACATTCTGACAATAAAAACAAATCTAATTCTAGGTTCGACTAATTACTTGTCGATGCTTTAAAAATGTAATGTGCTTATATAAATGCTTAACAACTATAATGAGGGGCTGTTTTGGTTTGTTTTCTTATGGGCAGGGATTCCAATTTTCCTTTTGACTAACTAGGTAAAATAAAGTAGCAACATTGATTTTTATTATAGGGTGTTAGCTACCTGATGAAATGACATGATACTTAAACTAAGAGGCTATATATATGTTAGATTTCCTTCCAGTTTTTATTGATGTGTTAACACAACTGAAGTGTTTACTAGAGTGTGAGATGTGAGTTTCAATCTGGAATACTCATAACTTATTTCCATTTCTAATTTTTTATCCAGAGAGTTTTACCTCAATTTGTGTAGTTCTCTTAATCGCATATTATAGTCCTTTTGTTTGGATAATGACATCAATTTTAAGGGTTTTTAAAATATCTGTTGAGACAGATAGCTAAAGTTATAGTGTGAGTGGGATCACACATCTAAGCATGTGTTTATTTTGTTAGAGAATCTGTATACGTACTCATATATTTAGAAATTCTAACAAGCTTAAACATCTAACTCTTTTGTTCATCTGTAAAACTGATCACTTAGTGGGTGCTACAGAGATTTATTGAATGCGTGAAGTAACATAGCTGTATGTCTTATTTAGAATATTTCAGGGCACAAAGGAAGTACATGTCTACGATGCTGATGATGATAATACTGACTAGTCATAGGAGAATACTTTTAATCGTGCTGGTGAAAGAACTGGGGCAAGAGACAGTTCTAGGAAAAAGTCCTATTCTGAGTCAGAGAAGGCAAAGTGGAGGAAAGTCACTAAGGAGAAAAGCAGCAGACAGAAAGGGACATCAAGGGACGAGGGGAAATAAGACTGTAAGTGAGCCAGGCTAATGCGTTTGGAATTGATCTTCGCAATCAAGATGAGTCACATAATGACCCTCCAGGATGCAGGAAAGAATTAGATACTTATTAGCATTTAACCTAAAAAAGTAATAAAACAACTTTCCAAAGATGTATGTTCAAGAACACGCGTGCCAGTACCTATAAGATAAAAGAAATATAGGCAGTCACCTAAATGTTAAGCAATAGAGAATTAATGTTTTTGCCAAAGGCATGATGATATATACATGTTTTTAAACGTAGCACTAGCACTGTAGCACTGTCCTCCCGTGGTTCATGATGTGCTCCAGCGGGCACCAGTAATTCTCCATTGTGAGACTTGTTACTGTTACTGTTACCATTACTGTTACTAGCATACTGTTACTGGCCATATTGTTACTGGCACAGGGAGATACTCTCCTAGCTTGCCGGGTTCTCTGAGAGAGGTGGAGGAATCGAACCCATCGGCCACATGCAAGGCAAATGCCCTGCCCTCTGTGCTATTGCTCCAGCCCATGCTTTTACATATTAACATGAAAGTTTGTGTAGGATTTGTGGCTTTGTACAAAACGAGCAAGTTTAAAACTTGTTATGTTATGATACTGTTTTGTAAAAATGGGTTTATGTATTTGTTAGTTTGTTAGAAAAGTTGAGAAGTATATACACCAGCACATGAATATTAGTGTTCTTTCTGCTATGAAATTCTGGGTGATTTAGAAGATTAACAAATTTCTTATGTATAGCACAGCGGTAGGGCGTTTGGCTTGTGCGCAGCCAACATGGCCGACCCGAGTTCGATTCCTCCGCCCCTCTCGGAGAGCCCGGCAAGCTACCGAGAGTATCTCGCCCGCACGGCAGAGCCTGGCAAGCTCCCCGTGACGTTTTGGATATGCCAGACACAGTAACAACAAGTCTCACGATGGAGACGTTACCGGGTCCACTCGAGCAAATCGCCGAACAACGGGAGGACAGTGCTACAGTATATTTTTCAGTTATTTTATCCTGAATATGAATCAGCAATTTTGTTGAGATTACAAAAGGAAATGAACGTGGTTATATTCTGCCTTACTAACTTGTTTGGAAAGGAAGAGAAAACACTCTTTGAAACCAGAGAACAATTGCACGAGGTATTGGGAAAGCAGATTGGAGCGAGTGGAGTGGGAGGGAGGAAATGGGGAGTCAGCGGAACCGCCTGGATCTGAAGTGATGAGAACAAACTTCCATGCATTGAGAAGTGGTCGGGGACCCAGAGGTGGTTCTGGAAAGGTCGGACCAGGAGTCCCACAGACTCCATCCTGCATAACATCCTTCCGGGGCACTTCCTTTGCCTCCATTTCTCCCCCATGTCTTTCTTGGAACAGACTCTCAGGTGCTGCTCGGCAGCAGATTGTCAACCTTTCCAGCTACCCAGCAAATGTGATAAACTGCAATTTTTGTGACAATTGCATATGCTATGGCAAGGTCTAGAAGGAGACAGGGAGGCATTCAAAATAAAGAAATTCCAATTGCGGGGATGGAGGGGGCCATAGATCCCTCTTGGCTCCCGAGTATAGGGAGGAGAAGGAAAGAAATAGAGCGAAGGGGAAGGGGAGAAGAATTAGATGAGAAGCGGTGGGGTTAGATAGAGGTCAGGGGACTCAGGTACATTGGTGGGGTTGTGGAATTAGAGAGCTAAATATTCATATTATAGACTCAACAATACTGATATAACGAGACCCAAACTTTAATAACCACATTTTTTGATGCCTGTCAAAACGACAGACTGGGGCTGGGGGTGGGGTGGGTAGGAGAGGGGATCTGGGAACACTGGTTGACACCGGTGGTGGGATTGCTGACTGAGCATTGCATGTCAAAACACTGTCAAACAACCCAACTATAAATAACTTTTTAATTCACAGTGCTTTAATAAAATAAAACTCTGAGAAAAAGCAAAAAAAGAAAAAAGACCCCCCCATTTCAGTTGTTTGCTACTTCTGAAATTTTTTACACATGTGCATCAGTATTGTAGTACTGCAGCACTGTCCTCCCATTGTTCATCAATTTGCTTGAGCGGGCACCAGTAACGTCTCCATTGTGAGACTTGTTACTGTTTTTGGCATATTGATATGCCACAGGGAGCTCGCCACGCTCTGCCGGGTGGGCGGGATACTCTTGGTACCTTGCTGGGCTCTCCAAGAGGGGCAGAGGAATCGAACCCAGGTTCGGCCACGTGCAAGACAAACACCCTACCCACTGTGCTATCGCTCTAGTCCCATGCATCAATATTATACACATACGTTGCGTTGTGAGATGCAGGAATGTGAGATACAGGAACAGTTCTGAAGTAGAAGAGGCAGTGTGGAAAGCTGCTGTAAGAAGGAAAAAGATAATTCTATATGTCTGAGGAAAATTCAAGATCCCCCAAGCCAGACAGCCTTAAGACTATCAATATTCTAACAAAGGGTTTTGGAAAACCAGCTCCAAACAGTTTCTCTAGCCAGGATGCAGCCCTGACTGTTCTCATTAGGTTCCCAGTACATGTTAACTTACATTTTCCCAAGCTGCATAATTAGATGATAATGGTATGTCTGATATATGAGCAAGCGTTTCATACTCACAAATATATGGAACAATAGTACCAACCCAAACATTTCAGTCTTTAAACATATTCTCCTCTCAATTAACTCACTTATTTATTTATTTTTTTAGTTTTATAACTCGCTCCTTTAAAAGCCCCTCTCATCCCAAGCTTCTACTTCAAAAGCGCCTGCATATGTATATGTATTTCCTTTTAACAAATCTCTCTACTTCTTCAAACTTTCTTATCCTCAAATGCTTTCTTAGGACAAAGACAAGAATCTGAAATCTGGTTGCAATCACTTTTGGGTTGCAATCCTTTTTCTTTTTTTTTTTTTTTGTTTTGGGGCTACACCTGGCGATGCTCAAGGGTTACTCCTGGTGGTGCTCTAGAGAACATTTGGGGTGCCAGGGATTGAAACTGGGTTGGCCACATCAAGGTAAACATTCTACCCACTGTACTCATGCTCCACTCCCTTTCTCTTTTTCAACTTAAATCTCATCCCAAACTAGGTCCTATGATTGCCCTGAGATGCAATCATAGACATTGGCAGAGCCAGTGGACTACAGATGGTGGTCCCCTTGACAAGTGTGATAGTGTGGCCCATTTAAGTGATGGCCGCTTCCCAGAACTGGCAAGGTAATTGTGCCAAACGGGCACATAAAATTAGTTCTCCAAGGTCTTGCAACTAATGAGGAGGGGAGAAGGGATTTGAACCAAGACAGTCTGTAAGAATTCCAGTCTGAATTCTTCATCAGGATTCTGAACTACTTCTTACATTTCATCTCTATAATTATTCTTAGTTGGGCAAACTAGAAGTTATGAGTATAATGTTTTTGGATAAGAAGTTCAACTTTCCATGAATTCAAGTGACTTAGCACAATTCAAGGCAGTGTTCCAGGAACCTCTGAACCTAGTACAAATCTCTTCTGCACTGAACTTTGATTAATTCTTTGATTGCCAGTAGATAGAGGCGAGGCATGGAGCTTTCAACATACAATTCCAGACTGGAATGTCCAGTGATTAAATCTTGCCGGTGATTTTCCTATGTGAAATGTTTCCTTCCTTCGGTTTTATTTCCCAGTGTGTGGAAAATATCAACAGGATCTCTGAAGCCTATAGCCAAGACCTCAGGGGGACAGGTTAGGGATATGTAGTTGTTTGTAAGTTTTTCCTGCTGGATCATAAATCATGAGTCCAGGTTGACATATGATTGAAACTTACATTTTGCCTTTCTAAGGATCCATGTAAGTAAGCCAGAGGTCTATACAAAGGGTCATTTAGCAGGAGATTTATAGCTGTTATTTATTTTTGTCTCACACTGCAGATGTGGAGCCCATATTCCAGGGAGAAACCCAGGGATCTTGGCATTCCCTGTGTGCAAAATCTGGCAAATCCATCCATGCCCAGGAGAAGGATAAACTTCAAGACCCAACTGGGGGGCCTTTTGAGGGATTCCCAAACTGTTATGAAATTAGTAATTGATGGTATAGACAGAACTCCATGGCTTTGAGCCTCTCATGTGTTATTATTGCCATGATCTCACAAAGCCTCTTTTGAATCCTTTGAAAATAGTCATTCTTCCAAGTTCTTTAGCTGCAGTAGTCATCTAGACTAGTTCTTTTGGGGGTATTATTAGACTTTTGCACTTTGTTTGCTGTAACGATCTTGATAGATGGCACCATTATGTGTATTGAAATTGAAAGGACACAGCTAATGAAAAGATGGGAGCCACTGAGGTAGGGGGTACCCTAATGATGCAAAGGAGGGGGCTATATATATGTGTATATACATAAAAATTTTTTTCTTTTTGGGTCACACCTAGCGATGCACAGGGGTTACCCTTGGCTCATGCACTCAGGAATTACTCTTGGCATTACTCAGGGGACCATATGGGATGCTGGGAATTGAACCCGGGTCGGCTTCGTGCAAGGCAAGTACCCTACCCTCTGTGCTATCGCTCCAGCCCAAGGTGGGGGCTCTAGAAAATGAGGTTATTCCAATATAAGCAGATACGTTAAAGGCAACAGATAAAGACCAAGTTAGAGAAAATCAATGGGTGGGACTGAATAGACCTCAGAAATATGATAGAAATTGAGGCACCAAATTGTAACGAGCCACACTTGAGATGCTTTCTGATTTCTGTTCTCTTGTACAGAAATATTCCCCAGAGAGGACCATCAGGAACCTTCATTCAGAAGAGACCCCTCCCTCACTGTTAATAGACAGCTACAAAGGAACTCTCTAAATCTACTGCTGTCTATCAGCTAGCCTGTCTCCCAAACCTCCATCCTGAAGTGATTCAGATCCCTCCCTGTACCTTTTCCTAATTGGAATGCATGCCCATGTATGCATTGTTATAACGTGACTCTCCCTAATAAAATAAAATTGTGAATATATACAATTGGCTTGACTTGCAATGTGAAACCTGAATTCCATTTAAAGGAGGAAGCTAGTCTTCTTGGGATCAAAATCTTGTATTATACCTTTCCAGGTTTCTAATTACCCTCCACAAAACAAACTTATTCATGGAATTTCTGTGAGGACTAGTCACTGCATGGAAAGCTCATGAAAAGTGCTCAGTAACGAGTGGCTCTTATTGCTGTAAGAATGGTGATAGGAGCTGACAACCAGGGAGCAGCTAGTGCTGCAGCCCCAGGACTGGGCAGTCAGCATTGCCACAGCCTCAGCTACTCAGAACAGTCCTTTGAGTTTGGCACAATTGCCAGAATTGGAGTTCAAGCCATCTGGAAGACGATGAATACTCTCAATGGTAAAGCCTGATCAGTTTCTAAGATCATGTGGTACCACTTCTCTCTGCCTTCTTTAGGTGGACAGAGCTAGAAGGCAAGTGTAAAAGGAGTTCAGTAGGAGCTGATAGTATAATTTTTCCCCCCAAACTTTACGTTTTCAAAAGTAATGTGAGAATTTGAAGGTAGATGTTCACTCTGAAGGCAGGGAAGGTGCTCTACTGGAGCTTCGCAGTAAGAAAGATGCTGTGGAATTCAGAGATGCTTTTAAAAGGCCATTTTCAACCACCGACTAGTCCACCTGGCCCTCATTTTTATGGAGTTTTTATGGAGTTTCTACCAGGTAAAAACTGGTTCATGGTTGGAAGATTGCCACAATGTGGTGTGGTGGATAAGGCAGTTAGGACAGAAAAGGGACCACTATTGTAATGGTAACTGGAAATGATCACTCTGGATCTTAGTGCTGAAGGGAGGTAAAGGGTTACATGTGATAACCTTTCAGTACCTATATTACAAAACATAATGCAGAGAGAGAGAGAGAGAGAGAGAGAGAGAGAGAAACAGAGAG
Source organism: Sorex fumeus (assembly GCF_029834395.1). NCBI lineage: Eukaryota > Metazoa > Chordata > Mammalia > Eulipotyphla > Soricidae > Sorex > Sorex fumeus. The sequence continues at coordinate 1,514,996 of NW_026606134.1, read as the reverse complement.
ACAGAGAGACAGAGAGACAGAGAGAGACAGAGGCAGAAACAGAGACAGAGAAAGAAAGAGAGAGAGAAAGGAAAACTGGGAACACAGGTAAAGGAAGTGTTGAAATATTGTATGACTGGAATCAAATCATCAACAGCTTTGTAACTGAGTATCTCACAGTGATTCAATACAAAATAAATAATTAAAAGGTCATTTTCAGACCACATATGCTTTGTATTATGCCGTGCTAAGATTTGATAGAGAGAAAAGAGGTATTGAAAGAGGTATTGAAAGAGGTAGTGGGTGTGAAGATGGTGAAGCAGAGTTGGTGTTGAATGGATGCTCTGATGTGAGGCGCTGTACAATTCTGAGACCCTCACACTCAGGCTTCCCTGGAGAACGTGAGAGCTTTCATCTCAATGATGAAAATGGTCTTAGTTCTGGAAACTCTGATTTTTCTTGTACTGCCGTCTGAGGATGTGAGAGCCACTCAGGGAGCACACATGGCGAAGCACTGTTTCATGAGAAGCAAAGACTAGATTCCATCTGCCCAGGGGATGCTTAACCAATCCTAGGAGGGAATGACCTGAAGGCTGCACATCCAGCTGAGTCTGAGTAGGCCAGAGGCCAGGGAATAGCCCTATGGTTGGTGCTCCCAGGGGCCTCTCCTCAGCTTATGTCAGAGCCCCCAAATGCAGCCCACTTGTCCCGAACACCCTCTGATGGAATGGTTCTCATCACAACACAGCAGTGAGCTCAGTTGCTATTTTGAGTCGTTTGAGATTTTTAAACAACAAAAACAAAGCACATGAAGCATGAAGGTAAATCATTTAAATTATAACCTGATCGGAAGTTCCAGAGAAAATGAAATAGAGGCATGTGATGAGATCCATGTAGCTACCAACAGAATGTCCCTCAATTTATGGAGTGCCGCAAATAGGCCTTGAGAAACACAACCCAGAAATTCAAATAAAATGATTTTGATATGGTTTAAGCTCAGGTGCATCTTGCATCCCCGTGGAGGATGAGGTGAAGGAGCTGAAGAGATTTTGGTCAAGGGGACCCTCAAGTTCCCTGCTAGGCAGCTCATATTCTATCCCAAAGGCCTTGGAGAGAAGAAAGTTTTCAACAGGTTATACCGTGTTAAATACTTGGAAAGATGCTCTAAGATCTTGGGGTGGATGGATTGAGAACCTACAGTAAGAGGGCAAGGGGATTTAGAAACAGCAGGAGGAAAGATGAGCAGGTTCTGATCTGGGACAAGATGCTTAGTGAGGAAGGGTATTACTGTTGCAAATAAGAGGAAACCAGCCATCTGCTCCAGGGCCTCTGACCTTCTGTAAAATTACTGAATTGCATCAAAATTATAAGAACAAACCCTGGAGTTCTCAACGGCGTCTTTCTTGCATCATGAGGAAAACTGCTAAGACTATTTCTTGCTGTGCATTTGATTTTCAGACAGAGGCATTTCTAATAATAAAAAATTCCTACAGCCATCCAGAAATATGAACTCTTCATTTGGTTTGTCTTTGTTGTAACTTTGAAATCTTATATTTTGTGGGCAGGATGGCTAAGATACAGAGTAAAAATATTGCCTAACTTCATATAATTAAACTTTAAAAAAAAACACCCAAACCATGTGTCCCAAAAGGTATCATTATGGACCCCTAATACCTTTATATTCGTGCAGATAATTCTCAAGTATCAGTGGAAGAAATGAATAAAGAAATGCCTTGAGGACCAATGGCATACTTAACAATAACACATCTGATTTGAACTCGAAAACATCTTGTAGCCTGGCAAGAAAAAGACCCTCCTTCTTTAATTAATGCTGCCGTAAATGAACAATTTCCATCGTGAACAGTGTATTGAGCACGCATGGAGAGTGTGTTTGCTGATTTGATGCTCACAGATTATATGTCCTGGAGGCAGTGTAGTGCAGATAATCTGCCAGTGAGAGCTGTGAGTCAGGGCTAGGGTGGGTTTATCCTAAACGCTCCCTGGGGGAGGCATGTGACCTAGAGGAGGAGCCATAGCACCTGGTAGAAGGGCAGGAGGGAAAGAAGAACTGCCACAGGTTTAGGGGCCATGGAAGGTCAAAGCATCTGATCAGACTCCATTCTGCCTCACAAGATGATGAGGATGCAACAGTCGAACACAGTGGAAAAAACAAAGAAGTCAGTAAGGAAAGAAGTGTACTTATTTCTTAGAGAGACGCTCTTCCCTCCCCCCTCCCGCACCCCCCCCCCCCCCGCCCAGGGCAGATAGACCCTGCATAGGTGCTAGAGATTCAGGTGGGAGAACAGGTTATATATTTATGGGAATTTAAAAAATTTTGTTCAAGCACATAGGTATGGTGTGTGTGTTCACATTACACTTCACAGCTATCCCTGGTGTTAGTTTTCTGGAATTGCTATAACTAATCACCACAAACGAGGCGAGGTAGCTTCACACAACAGAAACTTATTTTTCTCACAGTTCTGGAAGCCAGAGCACAGGATCCAAGGGTTGGCAGAATCCTCCTTCTTGCCAGGACTCCCTCGAACTTTGCCTCATGTCTGTCTACCTCGTGGGAGCTCCCTGCCATTTTAGTGCTCCTGGACTGTTAGACACGTGCTTTCATCTCTCGTTCATCTTTCCTGGACTTCTCTATCTCTCTGTATCTCTGTGTCCTGTCTTCTGCTTATGACTTAGGGTCTTCTGAAATCCAGGATGATCTCATCTAGAGAAACTTCAGCTCTGCAAAATCTTTTTTTCCAAATAGACTCATAGACGCAAACTCTAGCACTTAGAGTTAAGATTTGGATGTGCCAACCCCATAAAAAAATGGGGAAATGAAATGAACAGAAACTTTCTCAAAGAAGAAATCTGAATGGCAAAAAGGCACATGAGAAAATGCTCTACATCATTATTCATCAGGGAGATGCAGATCAAAACCACAATGAGATACCATCTCACACCTCAGAGACTGGCCCACATCCAAAAGAACAAAAGCAACCAATGCTGGCGCGGATGTGGCGAGAAAGGGACCCTCCTTCACTGCTGGTGGGAATGCCGACTGGTTCAGCCCTTTTGGAAAACAGTATGGACGATTCTCAAAAAATTAGAAATTGAACTCCCATTTGACACAGCAGTACTACTTCTGGGAATATATCCCAGAGAGGCAAAAAGGTATAGTCGAAGTGACATCTGCACTTGTTTGTTCATTGCAGCACTCTTTACAATAGCCAGAATCTGGAAAAAACCTGAGTGCCCAAGAACAGATGACTGGTTAAAGAAACTTTGGTACATCTACACAATGGAGTTACTATGTAAAGGCTCGATTTGCTCGAGCGGGCCCAGTAACGTCTCCATTGGAGACTTTGTTGTTATTGTGTCTGGCATATCGAATACATCACGGGGAGCATGCCAGGCTCTACCGTGCAGGCGAGATACTCTCAGTAGCTTGCCTGGCTCTCCGAGAGGGGCGGAGGACTCAAACTCGGGTTGGCCATGTTGGCTGCGTGCAAGGCAAATGCCCTACCTCTGTGTTATCACTCCAGCAGAGTTACTATGTAGCTGTTAGAAAAGATGAAGTCGTGAAGTTTACATACAAGTGGTACTACATGGAAAGTATCATGCTAAGCAAAATGAGTCAGAAAGAGAGGGATAGACATAGAAAGATTGCATTCATCTGGGGGACATAAAGTAACAAAATAGGAGATTAATACCCAAGAATAGCCGAGATCAGTACCAGGAGAATTACTCCATGGCTTAGAGGCCAGCCGGGCATTCTAGGGAAAAGGGCAGCTCAGATAGAGAAGGGAGCACCAAATAAAGGGTGTTTGGAGGATCCTCCCAGGATGGGAGGTGCATGTTGAAAGTAGACTATGGAACGAACATGATTGCCACTCAATGCCTCTTTTTCAGACCACAACACCCAAAAGGAGAGAGAGAACAAAAGGAAATGCCCTGCCACAGAGGCAGGGTGGGATGGGGGGATGGGGGTGGGAGGGATACTGGGATCCATTGTGGTGGAAAATGGGCACTGGTGGAGGGATGGGTACTTAATCATTGCATAATTGAAACCCAAGCACAAAAATTTGTAAGTCTACAACTGTACCTCATGGTGTTTCACTAAAAAAAAAAAAGATTTGGATGTGTCTTTCTGTGGACTCTCTTTTCATTCAACATGTGCACTAGACTCTGTGTGAGGAGAAAAAGTGAAAAGATGTGATATGGGATGAGCCAGCATAGGCTCACAATTTAATAGGTGGGAGATAGGCAGAAACGCAGTCAGGCCCTTCAAGCCCAGTTGGTAATAGACCAGGAGAATGGAAGCATCTACCTCAGCCTGGGGAATACCTGGGATGGGCTGGAAGTGCTCCTGGAGGGCGTGTACAGAAAATAGTGGACCATGGGTAGGAGCTAGAAGAAGACTTTCTAAGATGAAGGTGAAAGTATAGATCCTGGAAGGTGAGAAGAGGTGAGAACTAGACCCAGTCCAGGAACTGTGGTCTGATCAGGAATGTGGAGGTGTCTGGTTCAGAGGTGCGTTGGTGAAGTAGGTGGGCTCAGGTCCTGAAGAGGGTGAGCCTGGAATTTGAGAGTACACAGAAAAGTGCATGAAAAGGCAAGCAGTTTGAGTGTGTTAGAGATTTGCATTTAGTACAAAAAATTGAAATATGTTTCTGGCAGTAGAACAAATACATTTGGCTAAAATTACCTTTTTCCCGTTGGTAAATTTGAGAAAAAAAACATATCTACAAGAGTTGATGAGAAATAATGACCCTCTTCCATTGGAGACAATGCCTTTCCTCAAGGAGGACCAATTTACTTTGTCTCATCATATTCAGCCACCAATCAAGTGCCTGAGCAAAGCAGGAATAGCCACTTTCTTTCATTTTCTTTTTCTTTTTCTTTTTTTTTTACTTTTTGGGTAACACCCGGCATTGCACAGAGGTTACTCCTGGCTCATGCTCTCAGGAATTACTCCTGCGGTGCTCAGGGACCAAATGGGATACTGGGAATCAAACCCGGATTGACCATGTACAAGGCAAACAACCTACCAGTTGTGCTATCACTCCAGCCCGGAATAGCCACTTTCTAAACAGTCCCACATTGATACATGACTATGTGAGGGCCAGAAGAAAGGCTCAGAGGGTTGGAGTGCAAACTTTATAAGTTGGCATCCCAGGTTCAGTCCAGGCACTCAGTATTGCAGGTTGTGGCTTCCCAATGCAAAGACAAAATGCACAAAAACAAACCAACAAAAAAGCAAGGATATATGGAAGTTCTCAGGAGGGGACCATGACTTTTATGGAGTCCTGGTTTTAGTGTTGATTCTTCTGTTGCAAATTGTGCTATTCTTTTCAGGAACTGCTGGCCACATGTGGTAAAGGATCTTACAAAGGAAACAGCCCAGAATGTAGCCAGCCCTCTAAATATAAAATATACCCACCATTTTGCTTGAAATCTTAGCCAAAAAGTATATATCCCCTGAATAGGAAAACTAAAGAAAGATCAGGCAGGAGTGGCACTGGGAGCTCTGGACTGAACTCAGGGGCCCCACTTTGCACCACAGGGCAGGACTGAAACCTGCCCATGAAGACCATAGGTCACACATTTCTTTACTTCTCCATAACTCACCATAAACATACAATGACATGCTAACTGTAGGTTCCTAACCATGCAGCAACACACAAGAAACAATTCCAAATGGCAAAGGTCATAATGGTAAAGCAATGGAGATGCTCACCCAGATGACCCAACCAGTAATAATAAACTATATAACCTCTCTTACCTGGGACTAAGAGAGGTTATATAATTCATTATAATGCGGAAATTTGTGACCTTGGAATCTGGGCTCAGCGGGACCCAGGAGCAGAGATCCTCTGCCTGCTTCCCCCAGTCTCTGGCGACCCAGAGGTCACACCCATAAGCCACCTCCTGCTGGTGCCAGATAATCTCCTCATCAGCCACCCTCCAGAACTCATGGCTGCTTCTTCTGGAAAAATGAGCATAAAATGAGGCCCCTATAACCATGCCACCGGACTCTGTGCCAGGCTCTTTTCACTCAGGGTGCCCAGAGGGGGACGGGTGAGAGCCCTACCTGTCCCAAGGGAGACGCCGTCATTGACAACATTGACGAAGAATATGATCAACTGGTTCAGCACCTCCATGATTGTGCGAGGAACACCAAGAGAGAGAAAGCCACAAATAGACGTCTGTCTTTGAAAACTCTTGAGCTCATTCACCAATGTGACTTGGCGCAAACCTCAGGGAACCACAAGCGAATGTCCAAGCTCACAAACCAGTGCAGAGAAGTGATAAAGGAAGACCTCAAAGAGAGAAGAGAAGCAGTGCTGGCAGATGAGGCAGAAGCCAGGAAAAGCATTCGCAATGCCTGCCTGTCCTTTGCCAACTACAAGACCAAGATGACTGCCCTTCGACGTCCTGATGGATCTATCACATCTTCCAGAAGGGCAATGGAGAAGTAGAAATCCATGACTTCTACTTGGATCTCTTCGATAGCCATGTCCACCTGCCCACATACCAAATTCTGTATTATGGATATGTTATTCCCAATGATCTCCCTTCCAAAATTCAACATGCCATTTCATTATTAAAGGATAGAACAGCACTCGGCCCAGACAAGGTCATACCTGAACACCTAAAGAATCTGCCATCAGTACTCGTCAATACACTGGCTCAGCTCTTCACACGCTACTGTCTGAATGCAAGTTTCCGTCCCAGTGGGAAACAAGCAGGACTTTTCTCGTACAAGAAGGGAATCCTCCACAATATTGGCAACTATCACCAGATCTGCCTGTTGTCCGGCATCTACAAGCTGTTCAATCGAGTCATCCTGAATAGGATTTGCAGAACACTAGATGAAGGACACCCATGCGAGCAAGCTGGGTTCTGAAAAGGATTCAGCACAATCGACCGTATCCACATGGTAACCAAGCTCATTGAGGTTTCTTGGAAGTTCAAGATGCCGCTCTGTCTAATGTTCATTGTTTTAAAGAAGGCCTTTGATTCTGTTGAGATGGAAGCAGTCATCGAAGCCCTAGCCAATAAGGGCATTCAAACTGAGTACATCAGGATCCTCTGCAAGCCGTATTATGGATTCACTACCAGGATCTCACCATTCTACAAGGAAGTGATCATCGACATCAAGAGAGGGGTTCGGCAGGGTGATACCATTTCACCGAAACTCTTCAAGTGCCACCCTCAAGAATGTCATGCAATGACTGGAATGGGAAGGAATGGAAGTGACGATAGGTCAGCAATTACACCACCTCTGCTTTGCGGATGACATCGTTCTAATAACACCAAACATGAGCCAAGCAGCACAAATGCTGGCCGACTTCAAGCATGGGCCTGGAAGGTCAGACTGCAGCTGAATCTCACGAAGAAAATGTTCATGAGAAACAGACTCTTTCTGATGTTTCATTCACTCTCAATGGAACAAACATCTCCGAATGCAACAGGTATGTTTACCTAGGTCGAGAAGTAAACATGATGAATGACCTGGCACCTGAGTTACACAGGAGGAAGAGAGCCGCTTGGAACGCCTTTAAGAGCATCGAAGAATTAGCTAAGAGGACGAAGAACCCTTGGCTCCGGGCACATCTTTTTGACTCCACCATTCTTCCTGCATTAACATATGCCTCAGAGACCTGGGCCCCACGAAAAGAGGATGAGAAGGCTATTAGTGTCTCCCAAAGAGGAATCGAAAGAGCTATGCTTGGAGTATCATGCTTCACTCAAGTGAGAGAAAGAATCTGGAGTTCCTACCTCCACTGAAGATCGAGTATCAGGGATGCTGTTTCGTTTGCCAAGGCGTCGAAAATCAGATGGGCTGGACACGTAATGCAATTTGGAGACGATCGCTGGACTAGAGCCATTACCAAGTGGATTCCATGGGATGTCAAAAGACTGCGTGGCCGGCCACGTATGAGATGGTTAGACTTCTTCATCGAGACCCTGAACGATCTCTTGATTTGAGGCTGTTCATGTTCCTAGAACGAGCAGACACTATTGGGCTACACTAGCATGCAACAGGGATGACTTGAAACGTTACTACGTTACTGGCACCCACTCAAACAAATCAATGAGTAAAGGAATGTCAAAAGATCAAGAGGCCTTCTTGGAAGGCCTTAGCAGCAGAGTAACAGATGCCAAGGACAGAATCAGTGACTCCAAGATGAGGTGCAGAGAATCTCCAGACAACAGAAGATGGGAAAGAGCCTCAAAATAAACCAACAGATGAGAAGAGAACTTTGGATGAATTCAAGAGGAACAGCATAGTAACAGAGGGGCAGGAAGAAAATCTAATGAAGAATGATGTCAAAGCCACCATTGCTAAGAAGTTCTCAGAGCTGAAGATCTGGGAGGCCCAAAGGGTACCAGCTAAATGAAAATCAAATAAACATACTCCAAGACACATCCTAGTATGAATGATGCAAAAACACAGATAGAGATAGAATACTGAAATCAGCAAGATCCATGAAGGAAATGACATACAAAGAAGCATCCTTAAGACTTAGCAGACTTATCGAATGAAACCTTCCAGTGGTGGGATATAGTGAAAAATCTCAATGAAATGAATTGAGATTTCATTTCACCAAAAATACTTCACCCAGCCAGACTCTCAGACTCTCATTCAGATGTAAAGGAACAGTACACGACTTCACAGATAAAAACAACTTAGGAACTTCGCAGACTCAAAGCCATTGTTACAAGGAGAGAATAGGCTATTTAAGATAAGACAAGCCCCACAAACACATGAAATTCCTGCAGAAAGATGGCAAAAAAAAAACCCCATAATAATAATCTCTCCCAATGTCAATGGGCTAAATGCACCATTTTGAGACAGTGGCAAGTGGCAAGATGGATTAGGAAATTGAGCCCAACGCCATGTTGCCGGCAAGAAATGTATTTAAACAGTCAGATTCCCTGAATAAATTTTATATTGAACTCAAATTCAAATGAAAATACTGGGGTCTATGGGGATTAAATCAAATTTATTAATAAAATCTTTTTTTTACCTATGTCCTTTTACTTTTAGAGCTATGACTGTTTTAAAATCACATGCATGGCTTGTATTTCTATTCCTAGCGCTCATTGTGGGCTTAAAGCCCGCCCTGATAAGAGCAAATATTTATGTTGTTAGAGAAACATGTTTTTTCTCACTGGTTATAAATGTTTTTGTTCATTGAAAAGCATTTTGAAGGAATGATGATTGAGAACATAAATCTTCAGCAGTGTCTTCTCTCTGCGATAGAAAGATATGCATTTAGGCATATTTTCTTCCATTATCCTTTCATACATAAAACAAATCTGAAACCATTCCACCTAGCTTCTTAAGCGCTGCATTTTCACCACTATGACTATGCTCTAAGTATTCTACGATGTCATTAAATCTGTTAAAATTATTCTGATGGGAGTGAAGTATTCTAATAGGGATTCATTGTTCCACATAGCTTTCTTTTTCTCTAAATTTCTGACCAGTGTGTAACACTGAGGGATTATTAACCAGTGATGAATGGAGATGCATCTTATTGAGTGGTGTTCAGGTACGTTCCTCAGAAACCATCTTTCATTATCTGCTGAAAGATGGATTAGAGAACAAAACTTGGGCCTGGATCTGAATCCTGAGACTTGCTTGGTGTGTGTGTATTATGAGAAAGAGACAGACTCAGAGGCACAGAGGCAGAGAGCGAAGGACATACTTTCTTTAAATATCCCTTTTCAAGGATACGAAGTGAGGGGCTAACCTATCTTTTAGGAGCTTTAACCTTTATTGCAGGAAGAAACCCCTAAACATTGTTCTGCCCTCATTTCAGATAGCACTAGTTTAAGCCAAACCATTGCAAATTATCCTAAATTAACTTGAATGTCCAGAATTGTCACATTGGTGATAGATATTGGTTACCTCCAAGTCATAAATGAGCAAGAAGTATATTTCTCCTCTAAAACATAGCTACCAGGTGATATGTTATTCTGGGGTTGCTGTGAATTCTACTATCAGTGCCACCATTTACCATTTGTTAACAAGTACTACCCACGGCCGGCCGTCACGGGCTGATTTTGGAATCTGTGTGAAGCTCTAGCTCTGTAACCTTTCACACTTTTAAAAGCACCTTGCAGAAAAGGTTTACATCGGCATATGGCAGCTTTTCAACTGGATCAGGGGATAGAATTCTCCGTCAACTGATACAATGTGGGAAATTGTCCCCCAGTAAACACCCCAAGATCGGGATAGTTTCTTAGGTAAGACAAGTTTTAGTTTAGTTGTTTGGCTGCAAAAGCATGCCCAGGCATGAACAGAACAGGAAATTACCATGACTTTGATACTGTACTTTAAAGGTGCTGGCTGACTGTGTGTCCCTATGGCCACAGGTATGTAAATATCCCAGCCTTAGCTCTGAACGTACCTTCTAATTGCTCTCCCAGTACCTGTTGACAGAAACAATGGCTCACGTGCTGGGGCCGGGAACCAGTTTGGGGAGAGAATGACCAGTTTATCCCCTCCACAGGGCTGAGGCTGTGGAGGTTAAATTGCAACGTGGACACGCCACCGCTGTCTGTCTCATTCTTCAACACTGAGCCTGTTGGACAGAGGTCAAAGGTGCCAGCAGTCCCACTGGGCTTCAGTGTAGTAAATTGCCACAGAACAACAGAGTATTAAAGTAAGATCAAGCTGGGTGTCCCACTAAATGGGGCCCCTCAGATTTTCATGCTCCATTTTATACTCCATTTATGCTGAAATACCTGGGTGGTATTTTGAGTCAGTCTTCATTTTTGTGCACTTCAACAGTGAGAAATTCTCTCAACTATTTCTAGTGCTAAATGAATGAACCCTGTATTTGAGATTAAGACTTTGATATTTGAAGTGATTGTCATGGAGTTTTTGGAGCTGGACTTCTAATTAGGATCTTTCAAATGTTAATTAACCCTCTTGGGTGTGTATTTCTGATAAGGCTTCTTCAAATGTTAACTAACCTACCCTATGGGGTAGATTAAAATGAATTCAGAGACACAAACACACATACACACATATTACTCTTCTTGTACAGATGTCCTTTAAAATAAGTTATGGATATTATACCATGTAGGGGCTGGAAAATTTGGAGAATCATACAGTGGCGAACTCACTTTTCAGAACCTTTAAAATGTAAAAATTGAGAACATTTTGAGAACTGTTTTATTAATGAGCTGCACAATTGTTGCCAAAATAATTGAGCTGGAAGAGATTGATGTATGAACCATTTTCCAGTTTTTCTTTCTCCACACCATTTTAGTGCATAAATATACATAGTTTTATGTTTAAAAATATATAGTTTTTCTATATATAAGTTTTATGTATAAAATGCATATATACCTGTATTTAAAACACATGCCGTTTTAGATACTTGGGGAAGAAGGATTAAGCTGTTCAAAGGATCATGTGAAACACAAAATGAAACTAACATATCCTCATAAAAATGAATGAGCAGTAGTAGGGATATGAAAAATGAAGCCCATTGTTTCTCTTCCTGGAAGAGTTCTCTTTGCCATTTATAGCCGCAGTTGGCTGAGCAGGGAGAACTTAGCACTGTTAGTTTCCGCACACGCAGCTCGAGCTGGGATTCCTGGGGTGAGAGTGGGCATCTTCTTTTATGAACTGAGTAATTAGTCCATCTGGTTATGTTCTCTGGAAGGTGCCGGGACCAGAGAATTAACTTCAATACTTCTTCCTTATAGCTGTTATGGGAGCAAGAGATAGTTTATGAAAGTGCTTTATAAACTGTAAAGAAGTATTTATTTACCATTAGTATAATTACTGATAGTTTCATAAGTCCTTTCTTGACCCACTCTGGCTGCTTGTACACATTTTATTAACAGGTACGTGCATCTATAGAATCTCCTAGATTTTAAAAATATTTTTATTAGTGAAACATCATGAGGTACAGTTGTAGATTTACAAATTTTTGTGCTTGGGTTTCAATTATACAATGATCAAACACCCATCCCTCCACCGCCCATTTTCCACAACCATGGATCCCAGTATCCCTCCCACCCCTCATTCCCCCCATCCCACCCTGCCTCTGTGGCAGGGCATTCCCTTTTGTTCTCTCTCTCCTTTTGGGTGCTGTGGTTTGCAAAAGAGGCATTGAGTGGCAATCATGTTTGGTCTATAGTCTACTTTCAGCATGCTTCTCCCATCCTGGGAGGATCCTCCCCACACCCTTTATTTGGTGCTCCCTCCTCTATCTGAGCTCCCCTTTCCCCTAGAATGTGTGGCTGGCCTCCAAGCCATGGAGCAAAACTCCTGGTAGAATCTCCTAGTTTTGAGGTTGATTTTTCAGTGGGCTAGTACATGGCAGGCACCAGGACTGGCTTCTGCCCTCCAGGCCCCATGAATACCGTTAGAGAAAGCAAGTAATGACGGATGCGTGCAGAGATCAAGGTGCCATATGTCTAAGTGTCAATTTAATCTTTGCCTTAAAAAAAAGCAGAGAAAGTAAATTCTGGAAGCCAGATTAATGGTTGACATATTGCAAGGGGTTCACTTTCATTTTAAACGTTTTTAGGCAAGCTGAAAGTTGCTCTATTCTACTTTCCTTCCTGTTTCGTGGGAGTTGGAAACAGACATCTGGGATATATTTGGGACTGATTCCATTTTCATTTTCTTGAGTGTTTTCTAAAATTTTTTTCAAGGGCCCGAAAGCAGTGGGGTATGTGTTTTTTCTTGATTTAGGTCTGTGCCATCGCTTCCCCCAATAGCCTTTGTAGATTCTTCGATTTCCTGTTCAAACAGCAAGTCCCAGGACAGGGCATTTCACCTTATTCTATTAAAACCAGCTTCAAAATATTTCCGTCTGTTGATCATACTTGATAAGCCTTTTGGTGATTTAGCAAGAGATTTTGTTCCAATGGAAATCCCTATTTCTGTCCAGAAAGAAGTGATACACCAGAGGCAGAAAGACTGGTCATTTTTCTGTGTGTGCTTAGGTGTGACCCTAGAGATGATCTGGGAAGCATGGGTAGTTGTGGATGTACGTGTGTGAGTGTGTATTTGACACAACAGGGCTGGGAAAGCAGAGAGGACCTGCAGGCTATCTTCTATGGACTCTCATCCTACATTTTAGATCTCATAAATTTATTGTACATTCAACGTACGCACCGTGGACCACAGACTATAAGATACTCAACTGATGAAAGTTAATAAAAATAAAACTATTACAGCTAACAGTGATTTTCAAGTTTTTATTTTTTTCTTTTTAATTTTACTGAATCACTGTGAGATAGCCCATTACAAAACTGTTCAAGCTTGGGTTTCAGTCATACAGTGTTCCAACATCCATCCCTCCAGCAGTGTACATTTCCCAGCACCAATGTCCCCAGTGTACCTCTAACCACCCCCCAACTCCTCCCACACTCCTCCAGCCTGCCTCTATGGCAGGTACATTCTCTCTCTCTCTCTCTCTCTCTCTCTCTCTCTCTCTCTCTCTCCTTCCCTCCCCCTCCCCTTTTTCTCTCTATTTTGTTCTCTCCTTTTGGGCATTGTGGTTTGCAATACAGATACCGAAAGGTTATCATGTATACCTGTTTACCTACTTTCAGCACTCAGTTCTTATCCTGCATAACCATTTCCAACTATGCTTGTCATACTGGTCCCTTCTCTGTCTTACCTCCGCCCAAGCTTTTATTTTTTTGCTAAGAAACAACTCACAGGAGGGGACCAGAGGATTGTGCAGTGGGTAGCACTTGCCTTGTATGCAGGCCAACCTGGGTTCGATCTCTGGTCCCATTTATGCTCTCCATCCCTCCAACTGCCGCCCCGAGCCCACCAGGAGTGATCTCTGAGCAAAGAGCCATGAGAAGCCTGAACCTTGCTGCATATGCACCTCCTCCACCACCCACCACCCCAAGGAAAAGAAACTTCATGGGAGAAATAGGCAACTGTCTATTGCCCATGTGTAAGCGTCTAGTGTTTGGTAGGAACTCTTAGATCTCAAAAATCCCTTGTATCTCTTCACCCCATCACTCACCTTGGGAAGTGTGATCAGATGTGAGGAATCGCTGAATACCCCTCTGAGATCACTTGCCTTATTGAAGCTACCCCTGAAAAGTTCTGTCCTTCTGCAGAGGTCTTGGTTATTTCTAACAGGACTCACCACCCTGAGATCTGCTTCTAGAACTTGGATTTTTCTAAATATTGAGACATCAGTCCTCACCCAGGATCCTCCCCTAGGCCTTAGCCCTCATCTACCTGAAACTTAGCCATCTGAGGGAATCCTTAGTCACCTGCTAGAACAATAGACAACCCTCTCATTCTATGACTCCATGGCCAAATGCCAGCTCCCCTGGATGGGTCTTCTCTCTCACCCTGTCAGAATTGGATCACAGCAGATACTCAATGAATATTAGTTGAATGAATTCCAAGTCTCTCCAGACCCCATCTTTCAGACAGAGGTTGGAGGAAGGAAAAAAGTCTTCTAGACCACCAAGAGAAGGTGGGTTCCACCGGCTTGCTCTCTTTAACAGTGGGACATTGACAAAGGAGGGGAAAGAATCTTGATACATGCCGCACAGGTCAACACTGGCCAGGTCATGAATGCGGACTTCCTGTTGGCAAGCTGAAAGGAAGGCAAGAGCAGGAGACGCAGCTGAAAGGGCTGAGCTCATCATGCTCTGCAGGCAGGAGGCCTCGGTTCAATTCCTGGCATTACCCCCAGCACTGCTGTGGCAACCCAGCCTCCATGCCAACCCCAGCAGAGTCAGGTGTAACCTCCAGTGCTGCTGGGTGAGGCTCAAAAACCCCCACTGCCCCACTGCCCTGCACCTTCCCTGATCCCTCAAAAGTGACAGAAGTGTGGGGAGTGAGGAGGAGGCACCAAGAAGAAATAAGGTGGGGACAGGGCAGAAGAAAGGAAGATGTGACTTGAGTAAAATGTACCCATCTTTCGATAGCACTGTAGCACTGTCTTCCCACTGTTTATCGATTTGCTCAAGCGGGCACCAGTAGTGTCTCCATTGTGAGACTTGTTGTTACTGTTTTTGGCATATCGAATACGCCATGGGAGCTTGCCAGGCTCTGCCATGCGGTGGGCGAGATACTCTTGGTAGCTTGCCGGGCTCTTGGAGAGGGACGGTGGAATTGAACCCGGGTTGGTTGCATGCAAGGCAAACACCCTACCCACTGTTCTATTGCTCCAGTTCTTGTTATATATCACTTGCATCACTTGTCATCCTGTTGATTATCGATTTTCTCGAGGTATTTTGGTATGTCAACTATTTTCATATATATATATATATTTTAATTTTGGAAAGATTCTACCTGAACTCTATTTGAAATGGCCAATAGAGGGATCTATTTTTTATTTGTTAAACACTCTTCTTTCAGTTTTGGGCCACATCCAGGGGTGTGCAGTGGCAATTCCTGGCTCTGTGCTCAGGGGTGACCCTTGGCAGTGCTCAGAGGACCACATGTGGTGCCAAAGATTAAACCAGGTTGGCTGAGGCAAGCATCTATCCCTGGTGCTATCCCTCTGACCCTTGCTGAACACTTTCCATCAATTAATTGGCTAGTGTTAACTATTAATAAAACTGGAAAAACTTTATTTTTACATTAAAATTGCTGCAATCTCTTTATGAGCCTGAAGCAAAACATAAATAATAAGAAAAAACAATGTTAATCTGACCTCTTCCTCCTAACTGTCCTGGCTACTGGGATTTTGTTGTCACTGTCATTATTTTTGGCTATGCATTCATGTTTTTCTGGTTTATATTTAAAATACTTGATGGCATAAATCACCTTATTTTTCACTTACTACCATTTAAAATTCTTTTTTTCCTGTAAGCTAGTGTCATTAAAAATGCCTTATAATAGTCTCTGGAAAGAAAGATGGCGGCCGCACGGGAGCCTTGTGGACAGCAGGTTTGAGCCGGGGGAGGGAGGAGGCAGGGGCCTCATGGGAAGGGGGGCGTTCTGGGCCGTCCTTCACGCCCGACCGAGGTCACCAGCTGCCCCCCACGAGCGGCTCTCCGGCACGGCCACGACTCCAGAGCACAGAAACCAATCTCTTAACTATCTAACTTTTAATAGATATACTTCCAGGGTTAATAAGTAAAACAGCAGAAATCCAAAACCGCTTTATTCTTAAACCAAGCTGTAGAAAGCAAATCATTTCACAACGCTGTTTCAGCATATCTAATTGGGGGGAGTCATAAACTCTAAACAATAATTGTGCATCTTCTATCGAAACAATGTATCTAGTCAAAGTAGATAGAGTATTAACTAGAACTCATCTGCCACACAGGAATTGGGAGGGGTGTGAGGTGGGGTTCTATTGGGGTTCACGGTTAAAAATAAGTATTGGTAAAGGGAAATGTGTTTGATACTTACATGACTGAGACCTAAACCGGAAAGCTCTGTAACTTTTCCCACAGTGATTCAATAAAGAAATAAATTATTAAAAAAAAAACAAAAAAATGCCTTATAAATATAATTTTATGGTTACATCATAAGCTCCATTGTTGTATGATTTGCTTCCCAATTAAAAAAAAAACGATCGTAAGTAAATTAATCTTTGTGTGTAAATGACTGCCTACACTGATTGTTTCATTTATCTGAATGGCTAGAAGAGAGATTACCGGACAAAAGGATAAAACTCTCTTCTAGACCTTGAAGCACACTGCCACATGGCTTTTGAGAAGCATTGTACCAATTTGCATGGAAGTGTTTCTAAACTGAGAGACCCTGCCTGGAAGACAGTAGAATTTGCAAGCTCTGGAGAGAACTACCTTGGCAAAATTTGGATCTGAATTTCATGCTTTGTGAATCAGACTGCCATTAGTTAGGCTTCTCCTGTTCCCTGTGTTTACAGACCTTCTATTCTCCTGGAGTCATTTCAGCAACAGCTCTGGGAAAATTCCAGACTGTCTCCATGGTGCTGAGATCCCACTGCAAAGGGAATTCTGGCCCTTTGTTTTGGACCTGGCTACCCACCCTCCTTAGCCCCTCCGTCCAGGCGTGGCTTGCTGACCCCAGGAGGGACCTAAGGAGAGTCCTCGAGGGAAGGGGCGCTGGAGGAAAGTGTGGAGATTGGACTTGAGGTACACGAAGCCCTCGAGATTGTTTTAAGGAGAGTGGGACTTCTGGTATTTATTAGAACAGCACCCACGTTTCCCCTTCTTTATCTTCCCCTCAACTGTTGAGTTGATCCAACTCTGTATCTGTTTAGAATACGCATCTCATCCCAGGAATACTTCTGATTGGATAATAAGGACAATGTTGTGGATAACATTTGTTTTGTGCCCCTGGGAAACTGCCCCGCCCCCCCATTAGGCACACAGACACACACAATTAGGGATTGTTCCATAAAATCTCTTGGATTTCCATAACATTTCTTGAATTTCCATAAAAATCTCTTGAATTTTTGAATCTTTCTTCCTAACTCGAACACACCAATGCAGTCTGATCCTCAAAACTCCTTTCTTTTCCCCTACGGATCTCTGCTTCTAGTAAAATAAAGGTGGCTTGTCCAGGTAACATTAACGACTTATCCGGTTCTGCAGTTTTAAAACTTCAAAAGAACGTGAGAATTAAAAACAAAACCCTCGAAGGAGATGCTGCTTCTCTTGCAGAAAAAGAGCGTGATCATTTCCAGTTGGCCACTTGGTGTCGCTAGAGATCTAAGAGGCGGGCTGACACATTCTTCAGCTAACAGATTCCGTGGCAGTTTCTGAAGTTCCTTTTTGCCTCTCCCCTTAGCTACAACATTAACCAGAAGACTCGATAGCATCATTAATGTTACGTTGACCAAAATCGTGTGCTAGAGAATATTCGGAGCCAGATCAGGGCTTCTCCCCCCACGCCCATGACCTCCCCTAAAAATTGAAAGACGCAGAAAGATACAGTACACAGGAGGTGTAACTGGCTGTTCGCTTTGACTGCATCTGAAGTTACAACTCCTTGACTTGAAAAGTAGGTCCCTGCACAATGAACTGCTTGGCGCAAAACCTGCCTTAGGTAACGGAGTAAACCTTTGTCTGGAATCTGGAGTTTTCAAAGGCAGAAGTATAGAAACAGTCTCCCTGAAGAACAGATGAGTATCTCTCTTGGCAATTTTCTGGGTGGCCTTTTCTGATGATTGAGGTAGGGAAGGAGTGGGTTTGGAGTTCCCTGCAGAATTAAGAATAAGGATCATTGGGCAAGGAATAAATAAAAGAAAACAAAAATCCGTAAAACTGAGTGTCTGCCCACAGGAGAGAGCGTTTCTCCAGTAGGCTCAGTTTACATCACATCCTTCTGCAAGAAGTGGGCTGAACTTTACCCTCTGGGCGCAAGGAAAGCATTTCCTCCGCCAAATGCTCTGTATAAACATCCTTTTCCTACCCCATCCAGTGGCTTGGGGGTCCAGCGCTGTGCTGAGACAGTAACTTAATGGAGACAGATCTCAAACTCCTGCTGTACCTCTTCAGATCGTAAATTACTGTTAATTCTTTTCTTACCCTCTCTCTGCTTTCCTCTCTTAATAGTTTTAAACCAGCAATTGCCTACAAACTTGAGTCACTGCAAAGGGCTGAGAAATAGCCAAGGTAGCATTGGGACCCTTACTTGCCTCCTGCAATACCTCTTTGCAATTTTGCTCATAGGATGCAAATACAAGAGCTTCCGTTTCTATTAAACCGGAAGGGGGAATTTGTAATGTTGCTTTCCTCCCCTGCTGGGAATCTGGGAGGCAGCATCCCAGCAGTGGGCCCTGGGGCCAGGAGGAAAGGGTTCCTAGGCCCAAGGATGGACATGGTTTCTTCTGGCTGCCGCCTCCTGTCTGGGGCTGTCTAGTTCTTATCTGAATGCGCTTAACCCAGTTCTAGTGGGAGGAAGACAGACAAACCGGAAGTTGGTTCGTGCTAGGTTCAGTTCCTGGGACAAGTCATCTATGTAGCTACTAACATAATCCCTTAAAGCCTGTGTTCTCGCTAACATGGAAATGACAGTAACATGTTCCTAGCAGGGCGGTTAGGAAGATTAAAAGAGTGTAAAAAAAGTGACTTGGCTCTGATGATAGTTCGGTAACGGCCAGTTCTTTGCCCTTCCTGATCTCTAAGATGGTAGCCACCAGCTGCACATGGCAGATGAGTGCTTGTGCTAAGTCTGTGACCACTGCTAAGTGTTGCAGGTGTTAAGACATGCATCAGAGTTCAAAGGCATCACACTGAAAGGAGTTGAAACTGTGAATTTTTTTTATACCAGTTGCATGTTGAAGTGATATATGCTTTGGCATTGCATATATGGGGTTAAATAAATGCATTTCAATTTTTAAATTTTTCCTTAAAAATGAAGCAATTAAAAACAATTTCACACATAACACTGGTTGTTCAAAGTGGATTTAGACACTCTTCTCCGTATAGCTTTTAAACAAAGGTGAAATCAACATTAATCTATTAGTTTCTTAGCATTTGAATTAAAAGAGGGAAGCAGATTTTATGAAATCACAAACTGAAAATTAAACAAAACTTAAAAATCTGGTGTTAATTCGATCTACCTAAAAACCTTTCAATTTTTAAAATACATTTTCTGCTTTAATAAAAGTGTTGCTGAGATGACAAAAATGTAGTTATTAGAAATTTCATTATATGTGTAAATGTATTTGTGCCTTGCATTATATTTTCATTGAACTGGCCTGCTCAAGTCATTCCTGTATCCAGAATCTTATTCCATTTTTTTTCCTTCCTTAAAAACCTAACTCAAGCATTTCTGTCTTCCAGAGTCCTGTTGAATGATATCTTCCTTCTCTGACGACTCTGGAGTTGCTATTATTAGAAAAAATGAGGTGAATTATCACTCTAAGTTGAATCTGAGCCAAAAAAGCACTGCAAAGTCTTTAGCCCCATACCTGGCACATTGTAAGCATTTTATTATCACTAGAGTCTAACTAGAACCACCCAATTCAGCACTGATTATATGATGTCTTGGAGTATTCTTAAATTCTTTATTGTGTCTTTAGTCTAGTTGAATAAATGTCTTAGTGTGTAGAGATTGTGCCATCTACTTTTTCCTCTTCTGTCTAACCCCCTAAGGCAATAAATAATGAACCCTAACTCCTCCATGATCACTCAGGGACAAATGCAACTGGCTTGGTATCGTATTTGCTAATATTTTCTTATTCTGCAGTTAACTTCTGGAATGATTTCTCTATGTCTCCTTCTTTCACTGTGATCATTCCTTTGTCGCCTGAAAAAAAAGTGCTGATAGTGCTCAATACATGTAGCACTTACCACGTGTCATCCCTATCTCAGTAGTTTACATACATTAATTGATTTAACCTCTCCCAATTACTCTGCAAAGTGATTACTGTCCTCACTCTCACTTTACAGACGAGAAAATCAGTGAACAGACAAAATATGAAACTCATTCATGTTGCATAGCTGGTTAATAGTGGGTGGGATTCAAATCCTGGCAGTTTGGTCCCTTGATCCTTGGTGCCTTGGCTTAATGTCGTCTTCACCCTTTCTGAGTACTGTTCTCTAGTCTGCAACCTACACATTTACCCTTCATTACTTCTATTACACATTGACCCTACATAAGTATCTTTGTCATTATCCATCATGGTTAGAGCCCCTGATTTGCTTGTCCAACCCCTTACTGGCCTGAAGTCTCCTGAGAACCTCAGTGTTTAGGGAGCTTGTGAATACCTGGGTCGAAGGGGCAAGGTTTCATATTGCAGGGGAGAGAGCTTCTTCAAAGATCCACAAACATAGGACTAACAGATTTGCCTCTATCATGTCATTATTCTATTAATTTTTAATACCATTTATAGCAACCAGTAACCAACTCATTTGTTTTTGTTTTTAATTCAAAAAACAACACAAAACCCTCTTTTTTCTTCCCAAGAAAAAAAGTTGGATCATCTCTGTCACAGTTCTACTTTGGTTCCAGACACAGGATATGGATTTGGTAAATATTTGTTGAGTGCATAACTTAATGAATGAGTTTACTGAGTGTCTGTTATATGTGACAGGCACTGTGAAAAGCCAATTTTCTTAACTTCACAAGGTTTGCAATTTTATGATGGCGGAGTTTGGGAGGAAGACAGGACAAAAGGTAATAGCAGGAAAGAGGGAGAGAAAAGAAAGGATATTTAGAGAAAACAGGAAAGAACTTATTTTTATAGAATCAGGGAAATATGGAAACAATTTCTACAGGAAGGCACAATTAGAGAAGAAATCCCAAACATAAATATGGGGGGCAGTCAAGTTGAAGAAGTTGAGGGATCAGTGATGGGGAGATCAGCTTCCAGGTCCAGGGAAGGAGATGTGGGAGGGGCAGGATGATTAGGTTAGGGGCAAGTCCTTTGGGTCAAAGACTAGAAGGAAAAGCCATGGGAAATGAATTAGGATCCCTCGGTTTCTAGCTCCATTTTTCTACCTTCTCTTCATGTGCTCCTTTCTCCCCCTTTGCCCTCTTTGTCATCTATTTCATTCATTTTCTTCCTAGCTTGAAAAGTTTCACGGAATCATTGCATCAGATTTTGCATCACTTTACTAGTTCATCTGGGACACTTCTGGTTGCCTATGTCATCTAACGCTTTGCATTTTTCTCATGATTTATACCTTCCTATCTGTCTTTGGATCGCCTATTAGTTGATCCTCATAGCAATTGACAGACTTCTCTCAATTATCAGTTTATATCTAGAAACTGATCTATTATTAAACTCTTATCCCCACCTTACCACAATTTTCCTAATTTTATTACTTTTTTAAAACAAAACAATTAGTTCTTCTCTGAACGAAGATAAGAACTGTCAAAGTATTTATTTGCATATCTCTCTATGCTTATCATCTAAAAGCCCCCACAAACCAAAAGCATATCATATGATCAATACTTAGAAAACATTAGGTATAAATTACTTAGGTTGTGATCTATTAGGGGAAACCAAAGATATTTGGTCTGAGTGTTTATATTTTGTGTTTCTTTTGTTTTTCTGTATTGGGAGGCTATGAGAATCACTTAGCTGTGTATATCTTAGGTATCCTTGGTCAAATTCCGTTGATGATAGTGTGAGAGTACACCAAATGGTATGTGCTGTCAAGTATACTCTGAGGCTCAGTAGCAAGAGAAGAATAGACTTTCCCTTACAGTGGGTCCATGAAGTACAACTGGAACTCGCACTTTGTGAAATGCAACTGTTAACTTATCTCTCAGCAAAAGGAGAGCCATTTTTAAGTCTAATGCTCACCCAGTTATTTTTCCGAAGAGAATTGAGAATATTTTATTTACTTATTATTAAATTTATAAATTTTGTTTATGATGAAGTTTTATTTATGTGCTTAGGTTCTTGGATGAGTTGCAATTAAGTGAATAGTTAAGTGGAGAGGGGGATGACTCCTTTTTTGGAAGGAGAACAGATAACAGCATGGATGACATCATGTCCTGGACATACCTGGTTTATGTTCCTATCTTCTCTCTGAGCAATAGTCCTGACCAAGAACTTGTCTCTCACCTAGCAGTGCGGCCGATCACACCTCCACCACAATGAAAGGCAATTATTTCAGAAATCCACAATGGAGAGACAGAAGTGAAATCATTTCTATCTGTAGAAAGCGGGGAACAGAGGGTTTATATCCAAGTCACGTAACACGCCCCCCGCCCCCCTCACGGCCCAAGTGTCAGAATTGGGAGTCTCTTGAAAAGACAACAAAATGGTTAAGTCAGAAATAGGGTGTCCTGGAAGGGAAATTGAGGGAGCTTGTTAACCTGAAACGAAGTCTTCCAACTACCTGGACTTCTCGCTATCATGAACTGGGTGCAGCAGGGAAATTTCTGGTTTCTTCCTTGACCTGTTTAAGAGTTCTACTTGTGCTCTGAATCTAGCCTCCAGTTTTCTAGACATTTTGAAGTGAAAAAAAGGGAAAAAGGAAGGAGATGTGTGAAAAGGAGAAAGACATTTCCTCCCTTTCCCTGCTGAACAGAGATCTCCAAGCACAAAATAGAAACAAATGAGTTAATTGCATTTCCATTAAACTATATTTCCATTTGCTGCATTCAGGATTTAGCAATGCAATCTCCTAAGACCTTTGGTTCTGATAGCAATCTGAATTCAAGATGACAACTGATTTATAGTGCTTTAGCCTAGGAAGTTGAGCCTGGAAAACAAATCCTGGATACTGCCAGTCTCTTTGTAAAAAATTTTTAAAAAATCATATCTGGATTCCTGTTTCTATTCAGCTGTTGGGCAAAACAAATAACAAAAATGCGAAGTTCACCTTTGACAGTTTAGCTCCCCTTTGTTTTCACTTTGGAACGCACACAGGAAATTTCCATTTTCACTAGGAATATCAAGATACCCTGCTCCATGGAATCAGTCAATAGGTTTTGAAAATAAGCATAACAAACTATATAAAAATCAGAAAATCCACTTTTGGGGTTTTAAATTCATGCCATTTAATTGTCCCTCTATTTCTCCGATAAGGTGAGACCAGTCCTGTGTCACCCGAGGGACTGTGTCCCGCTGTTTTTCTCCCATCCTCATTTACAATGATTATGTTATCAGGCTAGCCAGGCAAAAGGGTGGAGCAACTATAATTTCAAAGCAGGATTAGGTTGAAATAACGAGGTCACCAAGTTGTGGTTTCCAAGGCAACGTCACATCTAAGAATATGGGATGCTTGTAGGAGATGAGGCAAAGCCTGGAGCCTTTTTCCCTCTTTGCACAAAAAATCACTCGCTTCCTACATAAAAATGACTATTAATTGCTTTGAATACATGTATTATTTATTTTTAGAAGAAAATGATTAAGTATAAGCTTTATTTAAAATATCTATATCATCATTGTTCTTAATTAAGTAATAAATATCAGAAGAGTCGATCGGACCATCCCTTTTCCTTCCTGTGTGGATTTGTGTTTACTTTCTTCTTCCAATTTTTATCTGTCCCCCTCCTCTCCCTCCCACCTTCCTCCCTTCCATTCCTCCTTCCTTTCTCTTGTAATATTGCAGAGAATAGACATGGAACGGAAAAAAGGGGGAGAAAATTGAAAGTTAGGTGTGCAGGTCCGATTTTGAGATTATGAAATTGATAGTGAAGAAAGCTATAACCTATACCCAGAATACTCATTTTTCCACACCCTTCCCCTAAAATATAGAGTGCTCAAGAGACAATAGCCCTGCTCCTCATTCTCTTTCTTAAAATTTCGATCCACCTTTAAAATGATAGACTGTGGAGGCAAAACAACCAGGCGGGAGAGGACCCAGCGGTGTGAGTGTGTGATCAATATCAGCTATCAGTCTGAACAATTCCCACCAATTAACCTCTTTTTCCTCTGAATTCATTTCTGTCGCCAGAGTTTCAGATAATGACTTCTAGTTTCTTCATTTTATACAAAGCTTGCTTATATAAACTTGCATTCTTATTTGTGAGGCAGAGATTTTTACACACTTTTAAAAATTATTGAATCACCATGAGATACAGAACTATAAAGTTGTTCATACAATGTTCCAACACTGGTTTTAGTCATACAATATTCTAACACTGGTCCCTTCACCAGCATACATTTTCTGCCACCAATATCCCCAGACATTCTCTCTCTCTCTCTCTCTCTCTCTCTCTCTCTCTCTCTCATTCTCTTCTCTTAGGCACTGTAGTTTGCTATACTGTTACTGAAAGGATTTCATGCATACCACTTTACCTCCTTTCAGCACTCATTTCTTGTCCAATGTGTCATTTCCGATGACCATTGTCAGAGTGGTCCCTTCCTGTCCTAACTGCACTCATATACTTCTTAAAAAAAAAACAGGTATGTTGTAACACTGAACCACTGGACACAGTGCTATCTGATTGGAACAGCCAGCCTTCCTGGGCTGCAATATGAATGCTCTTTAGGACTTGTTAGCTGTTCACCTTTTGCCCCAGCTTTGCATAAGAAAGAGGATGTGTGCTGGCCAGTCAAATTGCTCCTGCGCAGGCTTCCCTAATGGAAACTCTTGCAAAGGATTGGCCTTCAGCACCTCTTCCATTCTGAGGGTTATGAGAGTTGGAAGTCTAGTGTGATATGGACCAGCAGTGCCTCTCTAACTTTATTTTTTCCCCTACCACTTTATTTATATGCCATGGTTTACAAAGTTGTTCACAATAATTTTTAAAAAGTTTTTCATTTATCAGTTGGTTCACAATATTTGATTACAGTTAGTATTCAAACACCAATCCACCACCATTACACCTTATCACCGCCAAATTTGGGATGTTTCCATTCCCAAGCCCCAATCTCTGTTCCAAGGCACAATCGAAGTAATACATTTTGTATTGTCTGTTATGGAAAACTGCTGAAAATGCTACACAAGTATCCATAGAGGAGACAGTGTGAAGATTGTTCTATTTTGGCAGGGGCCATTAAGACATTCTTTAGAATATCACTAACATGCTGTTAAAGGCTGAGTGATGTGAGCTTTCCTATGTATATATATCTAAAACTATGTAGCACTGTAGCACTGTCCTCTGGTTGTTCATCGATTTGCTCGAGCGAGCACCAGTAACATCTCCATTGTGAGACTTACTGTTTCTATTTTTGGCATAGCGAATTGGGAGCTTGCTAGGCTCTGCCATGCGGGTGGGATACTCTGGGTATCTTGCCAGGCTCTCCGAGAGGGACAGAGGAATTGAACCAGAGTCCGCCGCGTGCAAGGCAAACCCCCTACCCACTGTGCTATAGCTCCAGTCCATCTAAAACTATGTATATGAGTATAATGACATATATTTCCCTCTATGATTTGTTGCCTACTATTAGTACCCCATCAAATGTGGTTGTGGTACTTATGGAGAATAGAAAGGGAATGTCTTATGGTGTGTCACGAGGCTACAAATGCGGCTGCAGTCTAGAAATACAGTCACTCATATGTGAGGCTCAGCTGGAGGAACGGCCTTGAGTGTGGCAGTGGTTGGGTTCTGGAGGTTTTCAGCTGCCAGAGCTGGGTCCCTTGGGGTGGGGAGGGTTCTCACCTGTCCTCCTCTGAGGTGCCCCAAGTGAAACAGCCTGGTGCGGCATCCTCCCCCAGCTTCTGGTGTCTTCCCTGCTGCCACTTCTGGTAGCCCCTGCTGCCACTCCCTCCCAGTACTCTGACAGAATTTACCAACATTTTTGCCATCACAGTAATTTTTCCTTTCTGCCTGATTTCATTCTCAAATATTTTGGTTTATTGTTTACAGCTACTTATTTAATTATCTGGCCACACTGGTGCACTCCTGGTGGGGCTCCTGGAACCATATAGGGTGCCAGGGATCGAACCCACATTGGCCACAGGCAAGGTCACATGCAAGTAATAGCTGGTAAGGTATTACCTTACCAGCTATTACTCTGGCCTCAAGTCTTTAAGTTTTAGAATTTTTTTCTGCTTTTATTTTCTGCTTTTTGAACAGAGTAAGTATTTGAGTTTTAAGATATTTTATTGTAGTTGAGGTAATAAGGATTTAAATAGTGTTAATGTTAATGACTTTTGGGTACAACTTTACTACACCTACATCACCACAGAAGTGACAACGGTAATCAATCTTTACTCAAAAGTGTTATAAACAATATTTTGAGAGAGTGATGGTGAATAGGGTCGGAGTGATAGCACAGCAGGTAGGGCATTTGCCTTGCACGTGGCTGACCTGGGTTCGATTCCTCCACTCCTCTCCGAGAGCCCGACAAGCTACCAAGAATATTCCACTCTCACGGCAAAGCCTGGCAAGCTAACCAGTGGCATATTTGATATACCAAAAACAGTAACAATAAGTCTCACAATGGAGACATTATTGGTGCCCGCTCGAGAAAATCGATAAACAACAGGAGGACAGTGACAGTGATGGTGAATGGAAGGTGAGGAGGGAAGGAGAGAGGAATGGAGAGACAGAGATACCACTTTCACATAACTTTTATGGCTACACACTGTTATACATTTTTTGGGGGGACCACACCCAGCTGTGCTAAGGGCTTACTCCTGGCTCTGTGCTCAGGGGTCATTTCTGTTGGGGCTTGGGGGACAATATGAGGTGCTGGGGATCAAACCTGGATTGGTCACAAGTAAGGCAAGTGCCTTACTGTGCTCATTCAACATACTATTTCTCCAGCCTTTGCACTGTTACACTTTTACTATTATTAGTTATTGTAATCTCTTACTGATCCCAATTTGTAAATTAAAACCTTATTCTAGGTATGCATGTATAGGAAGAGATCATTTGAGTATACAGGGAGTGGTATCTGCAGTTCCAGGAAGGTACCCAGTGGAGTTATGTAACGTTTGGCCAGGGATTAGGGGTACGGTGCTTAGAAGGGTGGGGTTTCCTATTGGACCGTGAATTTAAGGAGGTCAAGACTCATTTCATATGCTGACTGCTGCTACCTGACACGAGGGAATGACATAGCGCAGTCCAACGGCTGACGTGAATGGAGTGATTCAGGGAACCACAGAGCAGATGACTGGCACATGGGTCAATGTCAGTGAAATCTGCGATGTCAAGACGATGATGATGGAATCAGAGATCAATTAGTATCTAATTTTCCATTTGAATTACTATTAACCTAAACTGATAGGGATTTTGAATATTTGCCTGAAACACAGATTCATTTTCTCCCTGTTTTATTGTCTATTGTATACTTTAAATTAAGAATTTAGATAAGCTTGGATGGCAAAATATTAAAACGTTTCAGTAATAGGTAACTTTTCCTCCCACCTTAGAAACTTGGCTCTCACTGGCTTTCCCAGAAGCAATCATTAGTTTGAGCTTTTAGGGTAACACAGTGAAAATTTAAGTATACACAATGTTCTGCAGTTTATTCACATGAAATTATCTTAAAGTTCATTTCTTCTTGGCACACACCGTTATTTTTTATCGGCTGTAATGTACTTAATTAACTAGTTCCTTAGTATGGGAGATTTACATGTTTTTTTTTGCTTTTGATAATACAAATGATGCTGCAGTAAATCTTCTCATAATGAATCTTTGTGAGAGTGAAGCTGTAGGTTACATTTCTAAAGATCACATTGCCATGTCCTTGAAAAAACGGTATAGTCAGATTCTAAACTAACCACAAATGTATTAGGCCAAGTGATCAATTGAAAAAAGAGAATAATTTTTACTAAAAAAAACCCTTTAAAGTATTGATAAAGTATAAATAGAGGGGGAAATGGCTATTTCATGGGTTATTACAGGCTATACCTTTTTTTTTGTCTTAGAGTTACTTATTTTTCTAACCTTATTTAGCGGAATAAAAATGCTCTAGAAGAATCCTGAAGTAATCTAATTATTACTACATTTTGCTTTTATTAGTTATATGGTTAATTCTGATATTGTCTAGAATTTTAATAAAACATATTAAAGAGGAGAAAATTAGGTTAAAAAAATCAAAAGCCCAAAAGTACTAACTCAAAATAATCTTGCATTAAAAAAAGTAATGAGTAAATTCTTGACTTCAGAAAGATTTAGGTAATCATTTGAGTTTATTATGCTAGTCAGGAATACATGTGTTAGGAGCCTTAAAAAAAAACAAGACTTTTAACAGAATTGGAAAATTCACACAACCAAGATTCTTGTAAAATACACAACATGATTTTGAAAGCTTGAGATATTTAAAGTCAGAGGAGAAAAGACTTATGATCTAAAAAATCAAGACATATTGCTGCCTTCTTGAGATAGGGAAAAGCAAATATTCCACATAAGAAATGGTTTGTTTGAAGCACCAGTAGTCCCAGGAATTTAATTCAATGACCATTTATTAAGGACTTATGGTGTGTGTAGTTTTAAAGATTGTAAGAGAGATAACTTTAACTGGAAGGAACAGCAACATATAATCCAAGACAACCATTTCTAAAGAAAGCATCATTTTTTTCTCTAGAATTTTCTACTGGAAAAAGTGGGACTATGAATTCCTAGAAATCATTTTATCTTAAATGTATATTTAACCTTTTATCTAGTAATTCCAGTTTGGGGAATTTCTCTTAAGGAAACAATTCTATCTCTATGTTTCTCTCTGTCCATTTCTTTGTCCCCGGGTGGAATGAAATAGGCTGAGTTGTAGATAAGAAGGAGTCATTGAAGTTGGAATAAGCAAAGCAGGTATGATGCAAAATGACCCCAGAATTTAGAACCACACCAAAAGGCTCATTTTCAGGGTTTATCTTGTAACAGAGATGTAAACTTGTTCTTGACCTGCCCTTGGAAATCGTGACATGACTGTGACCTTTTCAAGTATTTCTTTGCTTTGGCTCTCCTCCCTAACGTGGTGAGAAAGAGGTATTACAGCAGCTGGGTTTCCCTTCTTCCTAGATGCAATAAGGCACTAATATCGTCCTTTCTCCATCCCTGAGAAAAGTTCTTTGTTATGTAGAGTTTATTTATTTTTTTATTTATTAAACTTGGAAGCTGGACTCACAGTAGTCTCTGTGGAGTTTAGGGGACTATGTAGGGCTGGGGAGGAATCTGGGGCTTCAATATGCAAAGCATAGGCTTCAGGTAATTTATTTAATTTCTTTATATATTTTAAAACATGAATATTAATTAAGTTTAATTTCTTTATATTTTTAAATATAAATATGAATCATCATGAATTATAAAGTTACTTATTTATGACTGAGTTAGGCATGCAATATACCAACCCAATCCCTTCACCAATGTCAACTTTCCTCCACCAATGTCCCCAGTGTCCTCTTGCACCCTGGTCTGCCTCTATGGCAGGCATCTTTATCTTTTTACTTCTATACCCCACCCTCCTTCTCTTTCAGGCACTAGAGTTTTCAGTACTGTTACTGACAAGGTATCATGAAAGTCACTTTACCTTCTCTCAGCACCTAGTCCTGGTCCCCAGAGTGATCACTTTCTTTATCATTGTCCTAGTAGTCCCACCTTTGGTCTATCTCACATCCCACGACCCCTGCCCACCCAGTGGCAAGCTTCTTGCTAAGGACAAGTTATCCTTTCCTGCTCTTCATTTCTATCGCCTTTCAGCATTGGTTATTCCCCTACTGTGTTCATGTCCCACATATGAGTGAGATCATTTTGTATCTGTCCCTTTCCCTCTGATTCATTTCACTCAGCATAATAATTTCTCCAGATCTGCCCATTGTAGCAGCAAGTGACATGACTTATTCTTTCCTTATGGTCAAGTAGTTTTCCACTGTGTTGATGTACCATAGTTTCTTTACCCAGTCATCTGTTCTTGGTCACTTGGGCTGTGTCCAGATTTTGGCCATTGTGAATAGTGCTGTATTGAATACAGGAGTGCAGAGGTCTTTTCTGCATTGTGTTTTTGGTATCGTGGGATATATTTCCAGGAGTGGAATCACTGCTTCATACAGAGGCTCATCCTAGTTTTTTGAGAAATGTACATATTGTCTTCCAAAATGGCTGGACCAGTTGACATTCCCACCAGCAGTGAATGAGAATCCCTTCCACCACCTCCTCCCTCCATGCTGCACCCACGCCAATACTGGTTGTTCTTGTAGATGAATACATCTCTGTGCTATAAGGTGATGTCTCATTATTAATTTTATTTGCATTTTCCTGATATTATTTTTTCCTGATAATTATGTTTTTATTTGCTTTTTTCTGATGAAAATACATAAAAATGCTTTTGGCTATTTGTTTTCTATTCATCTCTTCTTCCCCAATGATTAATGGGGTTGGGTGTTTTTTCCCCTATAAAGTTCTATCAGTGCTTTCTATATTTTGGATATTAACTTTTTATTGGTTGCGTGGTGGAAAAATAATACTTTCCAATCTGTCTTTGTATTCTGGTCATTTTCCCCTTTGAGATAAAGAAGCATCTTAATTTAATGCCCCATTTATTTATGCTTCCGCTTGCTTTGTCAGTAGCATCTCATCCTTAAAGATGCCTTTTGTGTCAATGTCATGGAAAGCTCTACCTATGTTTTCCTTTACGTAACTTATAAATTCAGACCTGATTTCAAAATCTTTAATCTATTTTGGTTTGACTTTCATGCATAGCATTAGAAAGAGAGGTCTGGGTTCACTTTTTATTTATTTATTTATTTTGCATGTGACTGACCAGTTTTCCCAGCCCCACTGCTTTGCTTGCTTTACTTTACACTTTTTTCTCCTTTATTAAGCTCTCACTTTATTGTGTTTATTGAGCAAGATCTTTAGGTCTGAAAAAAAAACCCAAGAATTAAATCTAACTTTTGCACGTGAAGTCATTCCCAATTCATTTATGAACAACAGGTACATATTTGTGGCAATGTATCTCACAAAATTAGGTACAAGGCATCAGTTAAACACCAAAAATAGTGCATATAAAACTCAACTATGAATAACTTTGGAAATCACTGTATTAATAAGAAAATAATAAAAAAGAAGAGGCACTGCCAAAGTATATTTTGACAGAATTCAAAGAAGAGAGAGATAACTGAACTTCAGGAGCAGAAGGGAGATTTGTGCAGATGGAAACTGAGCTTTGATATGGAAAAAATGGGGAATTGGAAGAGGATTTGATGAGACAAAATTTAAAATTTTGATTCTCAAAAATATATTTTCTGTAACTTATAGACTAATTTTTTTCTCTGAATACTTTGTTAAACTTTCTAAATATTTCAGGAGATAAATTCTAAGCACCCACTACAAATAAAAATTTCAGCTAAATAAATATTTCTCACCCTGTAGTAAACACCAATACTGACTTCCCTCTGGCACCTCAAACTCAATATTTTCACACCAAATTTTTCATGACTAATAGGGTCTGTTTTCACTCAACTATTAGAGATAAAATTTTGACATCACCCATTAACCAAAATGTTTTATAATTCTAAATCAGAAGTGCCTTTCAGGGCCAGAGAAATAGTACAAGGGTTGGGGAACTTGCTTTGCAAACATTTGAACCTGGTTTGATTCCCAGCACAGCGTATGTTTCTCCAGCCCTGCCAGGAGCAATCCCTGGGCACAGAACTAGGAGTAAGCCCTGAGCACCACTGGTTGTCCTCCCCAACCACAGGAGAAAATAACCCTTACCCACAAACTCAGAAGTGCCTTTCTGATTTAATCCTATTTATTCCTGTTGTTACCACCTACCATTGAAGATTGGTAGGTGGTAACATCAACTCTTACCAGACAATTATAAGAGCTTCCATAAATGCTTTGTTCCCCTTTCTTTAATCTTCTACAGAGCCTGCAATATCACACAATTGCTCCCTGTTTAAATTTTCCATTGGTTCATTTTGATGGGTGGCAGCCATGGAATTTTCATGTGATGCTTATGCACCTTTGGGGACCGAAAACTATGTCTGATAACTTACACTTTCCTATGAAGCAATGTGCATTCCTCTTATTCCTTTAGAGAAAAACGTATCCCCTTGCCTCTTATAAGGTCCTGAAACCATGATCTTTTGGTCATCATTGGTGAAGAATCCAGCTATTCATTGATTTGATCTTATTGGTGAGAAATAGGAAGATGCCTGCTACATGAATTTCTCTTGCATCTTTCAAGTTACTGGGAAGATTATAGAGTTATGGACAAAATTCCAATCCCATACTTGAATGTTTTTCCCTCCTATCATGAAGAGAGTCAGCAACAAGCATAGGACCAAAGAGGTTTACGAAGAGTATTCCGAAATTAATTTCTCAGTCTGAAGTCATGGTGTGTGTGTGTGTGTGTGTGTGTGTGTGTGTGTGTGTGTGTGTATGTGAAGCGGTTGAATCTGTTGAAGACCCAACTCAGGGAGACCACAGTGATAAGCGAAGACTTTGAATTCTTGGTTGGTTTGGGCAATTGCCTTCCACTTCTGCAAAATGACGTCAGGTCATACTTGATTTACATGATCAGCATAGCCTGTAAGTTAATACCTGCTACCCAGTGGAATTTAAGTTGAAGGGAAAGATTGAATTCTTTTGGGTCCAAAAAGGAGAAATGAGAGTAGCTTCAACTCAAATGCCAAGTTCTTCTTCTTCTTTTTTTTCTTACTCTAGTGTGTCTTATTTAATTTTTTTATTGAATCACCTTGAGATACAGTTACAGACTTAAAAAATTTTATGATTCTGTTTCATCATACAATGATCAAGCACCCATCCCTCCACCAGTGTGCATTCTCTATCACCAATGTTCCCAGTATCCCTTCTGCCATCCCCACCCCAACCCACCCCCTGCCTCTGTGGCAGGCACATTCCTTCTTACTCTTTCCCTCTCCTTTTGGGTGTTATGATTTGGAATACAGGTACTAAGTGGCCATCATGTTTGGTCCATAGTCTACTCTTAGCAAGCATCTCCCATCCCCAGCGATCGTCCTACCATCATTTATTTAGTGATACTTTTTCTATCCCAGCTGCCTTTACCATCAGCATGTGAGGCCGGTTTCTAAGCTGTGGTACGATCCTCCTGGCCCTTATCTCTACAGTCCTTAGGTGTTGGTCTCCTATTATGTTATTTTATATTCCACAAATGAGAGCAGTCATTCTATGTCTGTTCCTCTCTTTCTGACTAATTTCACTTAGCATGATACTCTCCATGTTCATCCAGTTATATGCAAATTTCATGATTTCATCTCCGAACGGGCTGGAGCGATAGCATAGCGGGTAGGGTATTTTCCTTGCATGTGGCCAACCCAGCTGACCCAAGTTGGCTGATTCCTCCACCCCTCTCAGAGAGCCCGGCAAGCTACTGAGAGTATCTCGCCCACATGGCAAAGCCTGGCAAGCTCCCCGTGACGTAACCAATATGCCAAACACAGTAACAACAAATCTCACAATGGAGACGTTACTGGGCCTGCTCAAGCAAATTGATGAACAATAGGAGGACAGTGCAGTGCAGTGCATCTCCTAACAGCTGCATAGTATACCAGGTTCTTGTCTTAGTCACAGTAAAGAATTTGAGGACAAGATTGTTCTAAGAGGTGGTGAGAACTGTTAAAATGAAAGCAGGCACTTGAGGGCACTCTCAAGGGGAATCTTCCTGGGTCTCGGGAAACGGATGTCTGAGGTGAGCTAATGAAAGCAGAAGGATGTGCACTATAGTTTGGGTACAAATGCCTCATATTTTATTTATTTATTATTTAAAAAATTTTTTATTAGTGAAACACCATGAGGTACAGTTGTAGACTTACAAATTTTTGTGCCTGGGTTTTAGTTATACAATGATCAAGTACCCATCCCTCCACCAGTGCCCATTTTCAACCACCACAGATCCCAGTATCCCTCCCAACCCCCATACTCCCTCCCATACTGCCTCTGTGGCAGGGCATTCCCTTT
Source organism: Sorex fumeus (assembly GCF_029834395.1). NCBI lineage: Eukaryota > Metazoa > Chordata > Mammalia > Eulipotyphla > Soricidae > Sorex > Sorex fumeus. The sequence continues at coordinate 1,480,813 of NW_026606134.1, read as the reverse complement.
TGTTCTCTCTCTCCTTTTGGGTGCTATGGTTTGCAAAAGAGACATTGAGTGGCAATCATGTTCGGTTTATAGTCTACTTTCAGCGTGCTTCTCCCATCCTGGGAGGATCCTCCTAACACCCTTTATTTGGTGCTCCCTTCTCTATCTGAGCTGCCTTTTCCCCTAGCATGTGTGTGCTTCATATCTTAGTGTATAAATACTATCATGTTTTAAACATGTATTCTTGAGTATTCAGTGTATCCCATGTTGCACCAAAGACCATTTCATAATACATGATATTTTCTTGCAAAGTAAAAACATTGTATTGAAGGGTGGAAAAATAAAACTGTGGTCAAGGAAAATGTGGATTTCTTTCTAACAAGGGATTTTAAAAGCAATACTGGCATAATGGAAAAAAAAAACTTTACATTATGGTCACAGTCCACTTTTTTAAACAAAAAGTTTGGCATAAAATCTGTGACAATTATGCAATAAAATACAAGTAGCATGACTTGGGTGATACTAACGCTGTGTATAGGAATTACAGGTTTGCTCACATGTCGCACGTATCATTAGCATCTCATTATGCAGCTGGGGGGCATGTGAGTTAATACGTACTTTGGTTTTAATGAAGGATAAGGAATAATTGAGGTCAGGGTTCTGTTCTCTGAGCATGCTCTCTTAGCTGGCTAGAACTGGTTTTCCAAAGCCCTCTTATTGTCAGGAGGATGATAACTCCAGGGCTGCTGGTTAGGGGTATTTCCTTCTCCTTTTCTATTCTTTTCTTTAACCACATGATATAGATCCTTCGGTTTTCCCATAGAAGTTTTCCACATTACTTTTTTACATCACTTCTATTAGTTGAAGTTTTTTTTTTGTCCCAAGAAGCAAGATGGTTTCAGTATCTACCACTTAGCACAAAAGCCTTTTCCTTCTAATATACATGTGTGTTTGCAGTGTAAGTGCTATAATTGACTAATTTAGACATGAAGCAAAACCTCAATTGAAAAAGAAATATATAAGTGGACCCCAAATATCAGTTTGGCTCAATGTGCCTGGTCAAGAATTTTCTAAGCTATGAGGTGTGAGGCATTCACCACCTAGACAGATGGCTCAACTAGTATTTGACTTGCCATTCCTAATACCATTGCCCCAATCAGCAGTGTAAATTTAGCCCTACACTTCAGGTTGTTTCACCGAGGCTTTACAGGGAACTGTGTGCATCATATTTCTGTAGTTGTTACCTTCCCAGTCTTCTCTAATAACATGTATTTTCTCTCAGGATGAGTCCCCTCCTTATACTTACTCAGGGTCATGTACATGAAATAAAAAGGAGTTTATAAACAAACAACTCCCAGCAGCCCTCCCCTTCCCCCAACCAAAATATACCATTGTTTCCACGTGGAAAAAATTACACTGGTTGTGATTATTCTGAATCATGAGAGTTTCATTCAATATATGATCAGTTCTGACAGACTTTGGAGATAGCAAAAGTGCTTGTACTCTGTGGTTGAACTTCTGAAAACCGTGTTTCCTCCAGCAATAATCTGTACCAAGGACGGGGCCTCTGTGGGTTCACGTGTGATGCAGTGTGGACCCTTGCCCTAAGGCCATGGCCTGGCCATCCCTGGAAGGGTGGGATCTGGTGATCTGGAAATCCCTGGGTCTCTTTAGGGGGCCCCTGTGAGCTTGTCGTGCATGGCGTTGCCCCTTCTAGCCATGAAAAGAAAAATGATAATTGATGGGATATGCAATAGAGCGGACTGAAGGAAAGAGAGTGCCCAAGATGGAATGTTCCAGAGGGAGGCAATCTGGAAGACCATGGCTCCAGGGCAGGAAGATGTGATTAAGGGGAACTGTGGGCCTACCTACATTCAGATAACATAGAGCACTCATCCAAAACCAAGCTGAAGACATAAACTAAGCAGTCAAGTGTTAGAAGGTTATCAAATATCAATATCTGTTTTGTCATCAGTGTGGCATGCTCTGCGAATACTCTCGGGCTGTGCCCAGAGTAGGAAAAAGCTAATTTAGTAAAAAGGGTTATTTTTCACTGGCTTGAATATATCTAACATACAGACTTTAAAACAGCAGTATAGCTGAAAAAAAAGTTAATAATTTTACATTAATGACTAGTCACTGGGTATTTTAAATAATTCTGCACATATCTATAGACCCTTTCTCTATGAACTTTTGTGACATGGCATTATTAATCACTGCCGAGTAGATTAAAAAACAGCACCTAATTTCTGTTCAGTCACAATTAGAGGAGAGGTTACTGTCTGGTTTATTAATCTTTCTGATAAGAAATAAACTTGTTTTCCTAAATTGTTAGGAGATTGGTACCTTTGAGTCTGCTGCGTTTTGTTTATTTGGTGTATAAACTGTCTGGGCTTGTGGTCACTGTACTTGATTTGTCACCTCAGGATAAGATAATTTGGGATCTTTCACATTTCCAAATTATGTCGTCCCTAAGCAATTGAACCAGCTGACAGATGAGATATACTTGCAATGTTACTCTGGAGGGGGCACTCTATGGGGGGGGGGGGGCGCTGCTGGTGTGAACAGCGTGTTGGTTTATTAACAGACGCCTCTGATTCTAGAGGTCAATGTTTTTGTGCACGAGACAGATGACATAGCATCATATTCTGAAGGACTGCAGTGAGGTGGGTCGGGCCCGGCTCCTGGGTTTCTGAGCTGCTGTGGCTGAAGCAGTGTGGGGAAGCAGTGTGGTCACACTCTGGGATGGTCATGCTCCTGGTTTTCGGGAACTGAACTCATTCTTGCTGTTGTGGTATTTCTCATTTCCCTAATGCTTGGGCGAGTCTAAGTTTTAAAAAAGAAGGAGCAGAATTTGGCAACACTGCTTGCCAAGGCAACCTGATGAATGATCAAAAGCCAGCACGGAATCATGCCATGGTACCAACCTATGAACAATGGCATGTCAACTAATAAGAGTAAAAATACCTGACATACTCTGAGTGATTGATTTTTGCCAGGCACAGTTCCAAAGTTTCTGCAGGATAAATTTATTCCATCCTCACGGCAAGGTGAGGTCAGCACCATTACTCTCACCATCCATAGCCTGGGGAAGAGACTTCGAGTTACCCACCCATGGTCACTCCTTGCATAGAGGACCTCAATAAATGTTGGTTCAATGCAAATAAAGGTAGCTGCATGGCTATTACTGGTTTTGGGTACATGGAACTCAGCCAAGTGGGGGTAAATAACTTCAGTCAAGGGTCATACAGATGTCATTTATCCTACTGGGTCCTAGAGTGTGTCATTCAGTGTGTTTGTCTATTAAGAAGAGTCTCCCTTGACAATACAGAGCATAGGATATGGATCCACAGCAGACAGGTATCTGTCTTTTTTTAAAATTTATTTTTTATTTTTTTATTTTTTATTTTTAACTTTTTATTAGTGAAATACCATGAGGTACAGTTGTAGGCTTACAAATTTTTGTGCTTGGGTTTCAATTATACAATGTTCGAGTACCCATCCCTCCACAAGTGCCCATTTTCCACCACCACTGATCTCAGTATCCCTCCCACCCCCCCATCCTCCCCCATCCCACCTTGCCTCTGTGGCAGGGCATTCCCTTTTGTTCTCTGTCTCCTTTTGGGTGCTGTGGTTTGCATTTTGCATTGAGTGGCAATCATGTTCGGTCTATAATCAACTTTTAGCATGCATCTCCCATCCTGGGAGGATCCTCCAACACCCTTTTTTTGGTGCTCCTTTCTCTAACTGAGCTGCCTTTTTCCCTGGCATGTGCGGCTGGCCTCCAAGCCATGGAGTGAACCTCCTGGTACTTATCTCGGCTATTCTTGGATGTTAGCCTCCTATTTTGTTACTTTATGTTCCCCAGATGTACGCAATATTTCTATGTCAGACAGGTAACTGTCTTGTGTGAAAACCTATACTGAGAATACTGGTGACTGAGAATTCTGTTTCTTTCTCTGCAAGGGGGAATATCTGTACTTTCGGATTTCTATGGCTTTGGATTCCCTGATGGCTACTACAGAATTTTCTGTAACTTCAGACGATTGCACCCCTCATTTCTCCTGCCCCCCATTCCATCGACTCTCCTCATTTTCCTCCTTCTGCTTCCTCTTCTTCCTCTTTGTCTTCAGTAGCTTCCTTGTAAAGGATTATTGACACCAGAACAGTATCATATGATTCTACTTTTCCCTTGGTCCCTGCTTTTATCTGCAAAGACAGGAGTCTACCAATGCTTTTCCCAAGAAAAATGATAGTCAACATGTACGCAATCTGAGACAGATTTGCCTAAAGTCACCAAATCTAACATATGCTCTGTGCGTAAAAGAAACATCCTCTATCCCTATTTGTTGTTACCTATGGAATCTCAGCGATCGTAATGTTTTACCCTGTGCTAGATTTGTATGTGCTGGGTGGTAACTTTATAGTAGAGTGTTGAGTTTCAATTCTAAAATCATATTTGTCTCTCACATTTTAAGATCTCTGAAGTTGGGGTGTATCTTACAATCAGTGGTGTAGCACTATAGAACTGTCCTCCCGTTGTTCATTGATTTGCTTGAGTGGGCACCAGTAACATCTCCATTTGAGACATGTTACCGTTTTTGTCATATTGAATACGCCATGGGGAGCTTGCCAGGCTCTGCCATATGGGCGGGATACTCTCGGTAACTTGCCGAGCTCTCTGAGAGCGACCAAAGAATTGAACCAGGGTCAGCCGCATGCAAGGCAAGCACCTTACCCACAGTGCTATCGCTCCAGCCCAGTCAGTGGTGAAAAAGTTTTAATCACAACATTTTTCATCTCACAAATACATAAAATAATAGTGTAATGTATATTTGATAAGTTCCATCCAACAAAATGTGATAGCATGTATTTGAGGAGCAGCGTGGGGTGGGGTGGGGAGTTGCTGGAAACTTGTTTCAAACTAGTATTCATGGAATGCCTGCTACATACCAGGATTTTGCTAAATGTTAAGAATACAGACAAGAATAAGGCATAGCTCTGGCCCTCCAGGAGTTCCTAATCTCTGATTTGATAAAAGCAACAACAGGTTTAAGAAGTAAGGATTGGGATGCATGAGTACATGCAAATGGGTTTTCTAAAGTTTGACTCACTGGATTTATACACAAGGCTTTATTATTTTTTTCCCTGAGTTTTGTGATAGTAACAATGCCTTCAGAATTACAGTTGGAAACTGTCATTCCTCGAGGCTGTCAGTGTGATCATTTGAAGGAACATTTTTCTGACAGAAATCTGACATAAGTCAATGTGTCCTCAGAGCTTTTACACTTAACATTTCTCTCAGTCACATGAGGAATTCTTTCTCTTAATTAGGTTTAAATATATCTTCTTTTGACCCTAATCAACCTCTGGTGTAGAGCTGTGAATTTCTTAGCTTTCTTTTCTTCTTGTTTGATCCTCTTTTGCTTAGTTTTTCTTAGCAACTAATTCCAGTTAATAGCCCTTTTAGAAATTAAACGAGTGGGGTGTAGGAGAATCAAACTTCTGTGCAATGTGCTTTGGGTTCGTCCCCGTCCTCGGGCCTTAAGCCCTTGCTACTCAGAGTGCCACATACCAGCAGGGGCAGCATCACCCAGGAGCTTTTTAGAAATATTTCCCTTTGGGCCCCCACCTCAGACCCATGGAATCAGATTCTGTACCCTCACAAGACTCCTGAGATAATTCGCACATGCATTTAACTAAGAAAACCACAACTCTACCTTGTTATCATGTTTAATTTAAGGAGTTGCCTGTTGAAGTAGGATCTGGTATGCCGATTTTCAGCTGAAGAAATGGATTCTTAGCAAGATTAAGTCTCTTATTTCAAATTACCCAGTTGAAAAGTAGTGGGGTCAGGATTCAAATCCAAATGTGGTTCTCTTTTTTTGACCCAATACCTATTTTGTAGTGATTCCTTGGTTCTGGTAAGTCAACAAATGGCAGATAAATCTTGTCTTTTCCTACCCATACTTTTGAACAGTGATCTCAAAGAGCTTATTCAGATAAGCGATTGGATTTAGGGACACTGATATCATGGTGGGGTTTCCAACCTCCACACAATGTGTTCTTGAAGTTGCAGAGAATTCAGGGTGCTCCAGGAGGAGAAACAATGGCCAATTGACAAGATCTATAGGGTTGTGCTTGTCACAGCACCCAAGCTTAGAAACTTGCATTTCATGGCCAAATTTCCACATCGTCCGGGAAGAAGGAAGAAAAATCCTCTACCAGGACAAAGGTAGAAAGGAGGCAGGAAAGAGGTCACTCTTGGGGACTGGTCATCTGATGAATGCATTGGGGAGGGTTGCAATGGTGATAAAGAGCTTCCGGTTCTTCTTGTGTGTACCTGTGCTTGTGTGTAGAGAATCACATTCCTCGTGACTAACTGTTCTAGTCTCTATATCCTGGTGCTTTCATAATTGCCACAGACAACTTCGTGGGCAAATATTGTTACATTTTACAGATGCCTGTAGCTGTTGGTGCAGCTATGAGACCTGGGAACCTGGAGAGTATCATGTGATCCAGGACTGAAGGCTCAAAGATATACACGATAGATAAGCTGGGAGATACCACCCACACTGGTCACAGACTGATGGTTATATGACAAAGTTTATTAGGGCAGAACAATGGTTATCTAGGGGTATGAAGGAATATGTCACATGTGGATCATGAGACTGGAAGAGGAAGATGAAATCTATGGTTCCATGGGCTAGATAGGATGGAGTGTCACAAGGTGTCACAGGATTTCTGTGAGCTAATGCAGAGGTGAAACAATAAGCTTTACTGCACCAGAGTGTTGGCTCCCCCTACTTCAGGCCTCAGCTACTGGCAGCATCAAGGTCATCAACCATGCTAATTGTTGGGGAATGCTTGTTCCCCTGAAAGCAGCTCCCTCTCATCAAGGCCGGTGCTTAGAGCTTGCACACATGCACAATGGTCCAGGTGGTCAGGGAGCTGTGCCAGGAAGAACTCCAACAGATGCGAACAAGGATATTTGCTCAAGATGTTAAGCATGAGCCGTATAGATTTAGACAAGGATCCTGAGTTAGGGGCTTAAAAAAATATCCACACATTCCTTAAATTGCATGTACTTTTGTTCAATAGTCACAATTTTCGCACAACTTCTATTCTATTAGCAACTGAATATTTTCCTTTAAACCAACTTATTCAAACTTAAACCTATAGAAATATCTGTGAAATTATAGGTTAGATATATGTGTCGCACATATTTTACAAGTATATTAACATAGCTATTGAATTACTTGAAAATGTATCTCCTTGAGTAAATCATCATTTATCCTTGGACTAGTAGCACTCTTTAAGAAATTTGCCTGAATGCCATATTGCCAATTTCTTTTAAAAAATCGTATGTTTGGAAATAAACTGACAGAAAAGCACAAGAACAGTAGAAAAATTTTCTACTGGGCCCTTTAGTACTTGACATATTTGTTTTCATCACACCCTTTTGAGAGGAGAAAGTTTAGTATTTTTACAAAATTATTACCTAATCTACAGTCTTTATTCAGTTTACCTGCTGCTCACCAAATGCTTTTCATAGTGCATTTGTAAGGACTCCAACCCAGTTTAAAATCAAAGTCCTGTCTCCATGTGCTTTCATGCCTTCTCACTTTTTCTTCATCTGGAACATTTCTACAACCTTTCTTTGGCTTTCCAAGTGTTGACATTTGAAAGATCACAGGTCTCTTATTTGGTGGAACAGTGCTCTATTTTTGTTTGAAATTTCCTCATGATGAGATTTAAGATATGCACTTTTTGGCAGAAATGGCACAGAAATGGTGCCAGATCCTTCTTGGTACAGCCACTTATTTTCAAATAATTTTTTGCCAAAGCAACAGGACTTCTTAGATGAAGTCTTAGTCCAGGACAGGCAAGGAAAATGCAGATAAACTTGGAAATCTTGTAGTCCAGAAAGCAAGGATGTGTTTGAAGGATGACAGGAGCCAGCTTGTAGGGTCTAATTTTTCCCCAAAACAAGCTTTGGTCAAAAAATGAAAACAGCATGAAAAGTGTGTGATGATAATGGATCAATCACCCACTAAAAGAGTAGACTTACATGCCCAATCAGTGGAAGAAAGCTTCCCTGGAATAAAATCTTGTAATAAATACAGAAAGGCTCAGGGTAGAGATGATTATATCCCAACTAAAAAGGAAGAAAGAAATAATAAATTCCAGTTAGTAAAAAAAAAAATGTAGGAGTTAGTTAGCTAACATTTGGTAATTGTGATAGTAATAATCAATGAAAATAAATAATTTCAGACATAGGTGCTGAAAGAGAGAATAAAAGTTCAGTGAAGATCAGGATGTTTGTACAATCCTAATACTCCCTCACACTGTTTATTGTAGCCTATAAAATCTATTTCTGTAACACTGTAGCACCGTCCTCCCATTGTTTATCAATTTGCTCGAGCGGGCCCAGTAATCTCTCCATTGTGAGACTTGTTACTGTGTTTGGCATATAGAATACGTCACCAGTAGCTTGCCAGGCTTTGCCATGTGGGTGAGATACTCTCTGTAGCTTGCCGGGCTCTCCAAGAGGGGCAGAAGAATTAAACCCCGGTCGGCCAGGCATGCCGTGTGCAAGGCAAGCGCCCTACCACTGTGCTATCGCTCTAGCCCAAAATCTATTTCTAATAAAAATAATTAACACTGAAACATACTAGCTAAAATTAGACTGTAGGCCTGTCATGCTAGAATAATCAGATAGGAATGTTTGGGATTAGAACCGCCCAAAAAGATTTTATTTTAATTTAAAAAATTATTATGTTTGGACCGTATCCAGCAGTGCTCAGGGACTGTTCCTGTCTTTGTGCTTAGGAGCAACTTTTGCTGGGGTTTGGATGACCTTTTATGGAACTAGGGATAAAATTGGGGTCAGCTGCATACAAGGCAAGTGCGTTACCTCCTGCACCATTTCTAAAGCCTAAGAATCAACTTTTTAACATGCTCATAATATGGTTGTAACCACTGACTCAGTGTGTATGTCTCTGAGTTGATGAGGTCATTCTTGTCCTCATACTCTGATCTGGTGAGTTGGGAAAGGGGTGACAGATATCAGCATCATCAACTATGTACCTTGGATTCTAATTTAGACCAGGACGACATTAAAAAATATCATTATGTCTTTGTGCTTGCTGGCAGAGCACCATCATCATATCATCTCGTTTTTAATTTTCTTCTTTTTCAAATGCTGATCCAGAACAAAAAATTCAAGTTACCAAACATAGAACAGTCTATTTGTTATCCTTGTGATTTTAATTATGTTTTAACTAGTTCCTCTTTCTCATCACAGTTAGTATAAGTCATGCCATATTAATATGTGAAACTAGCTCTGGCACATATCTAGCTATAGAACAAAGTCACTGTAACCCGTCTCACTACTAATCAGCTTGCATTTTGTTACTTTTTTTTTTTTTTGCTTTTTGGGTCATACCTGGCAATGCACAGGGGTTACTCCTGGCTCTGCACTCAGGAATCACTCCTGGCGGTGCTCAAGGGACCACATGGGATGCTGGGAGTCGAACCCGGGTCGGCTGCATGCAAGGCAAACGCCCTACCCGCTGTGCTATCTCTCCAGCCTCCATTTTGTTACTTTTTAAAAACAATAATTTATGGTAAACATGAGCAAAGGGGCAAAGGTGACAACACTTCTTGGCCTATCGTCTCTGCAGCAAATACAGTGAATGGGATAGTGAAGACGGAAGAGGCCACCATAGAGATGAAAAACAACACGTACATTTTAGAGGAGCTATTTGCAGCTGATGAATTGATGGTTCCAACTTCAGTTTTAAAAATTATTTTACTCATTTATTCATTTTGGCTTTTTGGGTCATACCCAGCAATGCTCAGGAGTTACTCCTGGCTCTGCATTCAGGAATTTATCCTGGCAGTGCCCTGAGCATCATATGGGATGCTGAGAATCCAACCGGGGTTGGCCACGTGCAAGGTTAAAGCCTATCTGCTGTACTTTCACTTCCACCCTAACTCAAAGTTTTAGGATGCTTAGTGTCTCTATAAATGACCATGCTTTTCATAATACCAAGCTGATTCATGTCATTGACAATGGGCTTTATTCCCATCACGAACTGCTTAAAAGAATGACTTTACAACTTTATTTTGTTTTCAGTGGTTCTAAACATAAAATCTACTTGGTTTAAAATCTAGTTGTTGGAACACTTTGACTTTTATTTTAGTCATCTTTATAGGAATTTTTCTTGAAAAATCTTATGGTCAATGGGTTGGTTTGATTTTACAATTAGTGCATAGTGCATAATATTTTGGTGCTGTTTTGAAGGTCAGTGATGAAAGCAGATTTTTTTCATTCTTGAATAAATTATTGCCCCAGTAGATTGGACGACATTGGTTGGCTTTGAGGTTTAGTTTCCTTTTTCAAACAGAATAGAAATTTCTATCTAGTGTTAACATGGCACAAATATTTATGGAATAAAGCCTAGAAGGCTTCTGGAAACAACAGATTGAGTGATAATCTATATTAATCTTAGAATGAATAAGAAAAGAAAGAAATATTTGGTGACATAATTTCTCTTCCCATGGTCTTGGACTTCAATCAGTTAAAACATACTTTTGCAAAATTTAAGCTTCATAATTTCATAAAAGTTGGCTTCATAAATCTTTTTAAAGAATGTTTTACATAGGTAAACAAATGAGATCACGTTTAGTCAATGGGTACTTAATTGAAAACAACCAAATGGACACTCACTTGGAGAAATCTTGAAAAAATGTCACTGTAGCGGGGGGAACTACATTTTTCTTAGAGCAAGACAAGGTAGGAGCGAAAGAATAGTTCTGTGTCTGCTGAAGCGAAATCCAAATGCCGACTGTTCCGGGTGAGCTTAATGCAAAGACTCTTAAAGTGTCTTGCTGTGCAAATATTCTGGGTACCTTACAGGACAGGACCACTAAACCTCATTAAATCCTTCTGCTGATAGATATTTGGCACTTACTCCCCAAGTAGCCTGACTGTGCAGTTTAAGAGCTCCCTATTTTCACATCCAATTCCCATTGATTAATCTTTATATACAGCTATTCTTTACTGAGCACCTGCCATGGGTCAGGCACCATGCCGTGTCCTATACCTCAAACTAATTGAATTCAAATAATAAGCCTGGGAGGTAAATATTATCACTGTCTCTATACAGGAAGCAGTTCTGAGTTCACTGAGGTTAAGTCATTTGCTCTCTTTGTCAGTAGTACTGTCAGGATTGGAATCTAGGCCACTGATTTCCAAATCTAGAGAATCTAGTTCATTCAAAGACTCTTCCAAGGCCCTTGCAAGAGCAAAGAGCTCCAATGTCAACTTCTCTATTAGGACACCTTAGCCACTTAGCCTTTTCACTCTGTAAGCAGGACTTTATTTTCTGCTCTCTGGACTAGATCAGTTAAAATACCTCCCTGTTTTCCCAGGAAAAACATGGGCTAGGAGGACAGGTCAATGGTTGGAATCAACCACAAGTGTATGGGGCAAAGTGTTGGTAAGATAGGGAAGGAACCAGTATGACAATTGTAGTTGGAAATGATGACGCTGGATAAGAACCGAGTGTTAAAAGTAGGTAAAGGTAAAGGGATATACATGGCAGCCTTTCAGTATCTGTAACCACAATGCAGAGAGAGAGAGAGAGAGAGAGAGAGAGATGCTTACCTTTATGGGGAGTGGTAGGTGGGGGGGGGTTGGGGAGGACAACTGGGACACTGGTGCTGGGAAATGTACCCTGGTGGAGGGATGGTTGCTTGAATACTGTATGACTGAAACCTAATCATGAACAGCATTGTAGCTTTGTAAGGGTCTATCTCACAGTGGTTCAGTTAAAAAAATCCCTCCTTGTTTTGTTCCCACGGCTCACTAATTTCCTTTATTATAATCCATAGTAGTGCCACCCCTGTAGTGCTCCCATTATACTCTAGATTGTATGTGCTACATGGGCAGGAGATAGAGCTTTGTGTTTGTCACAACTCTCGAGTACCCCCTGGCACGTGTGCTAGGTGCTCAGAGAGTACTGAATGAGCAAGTGAATGGACACTGTGCACATATCATCACCCACTTCCTGTAGCAGTAGTAGTCTTCTCCTTTTCAGACTTGAGATGACTCCTCTATGTTGATTAAACCTTTTCTTTCTCCTTCCTTTTTGTTCCACCTGAATCCACAGCAAGTAGAAGAGCTGAAACTTAGGCACAGGTCATTCTTATTTCCATGTTCCTATCTTCTCCTTCACTCTTCACTTTATTTAAAAATATAAAGGAGACTTCTGGCTGTGTTTCTATGAAACCATTAGATGGTTTCCATTTGATTCCTATCTTCTATCCCTCACACTAATTTTTAACTGGTTGCGGTACCCCAGCTAAAAAGCACCACCCTTGCTCATCCTGCTTACTCAGCGGAAAGCAGCAGCTGTTCCAATAAGCAATTTGATGTTCAGCACCTGAGACTGGCTCCCTCCTTCCAGCAAGACTGCAAGCTCAACAGAATGTAGGAAAGCATGAAAGAGTTTCCGAGCCTGTTTCTCTTAATGCTGCAGGGAAAACACCCAAAGGTGAGGAAGGACATTTGCATTTTGGCAAGAAAAACTGACTCCTCTGCGTACAATTTCAGCCGACTTCTTTTGATGGGGATCCTGGAGATTAGAAATAATTTAGTTCTCGAGGGCTATGAAGAATAGACGAAGAGGTGGTTTTGTTATTATTCCTATTATGAGTATAGTGGTAAATGTCTATATTTTCCCCTCTCAGAAAGTGCTGGTTATATTATCTGCCAATTTATATGGTGTAAATACTCTGATTTCAAGCCAGCAACACAATGCCATTGAATAAGCAAAGTGGATAGGGAATGCATAGAAGTGATTTCCCCCAAACCAGTGTAAGTGGATAAACCATACTACTCCCTGTCTTGATACTGTTAGGACCTAAATGGAAAGAGTGATGTTTTGGGAAAAGGCCAGCCCTGAGAGTGGTGCTGGTGGTTAGTGGAGCAAGCCAGTGTATGTGGCAGTCAGACCAGACCCACAGGCTAGCATGAACATAGACAAACTTCCCATCTGGAGGCTGGGGATGGGGACGGGAATGGAAGTAAGGCCCCAGCATAGAGGTTAACATCAGAAGCAGATAGATTTAGACAGTATCAATGTTCATCTGACCAAAACTATGCTATCCCCATGCTTTAGCTTCTCTGCCTGTAAAATAGGGATATGTGATAATTAGTTCTCATCTTAAAGAGTTTTGTGATGATAGATTATTGTAATATATGTAAAATCTTAGTGTGGTGTCTGGCAGAACAGGTACTCAATGTACGGTAGCTATTATAAGAAGGCTTGGGGAGCAATGAGTAATGAGTAGAAGGGTCTTTCTGGACTTGGGATGGCTCTTAAATCATAGTATACACCTATGAAAGTGTGAAGCTTATCCCTTGAAATTCCATAATATTGTAAACCAATGGCAAGTCAATGAAAATTAAATAAAGATAGATCACACAAGTGAGTAGAGTTTCTTGGAGATTGTCTTAAATCTAGGAGGTTATTTTCAACCCATGGGCTGGCAGAAGGTCTGTGTGGGTTAGCTCTCCTCAAGTGTCAGACAAGGGGTGGGTTGCTCAGTGCAACTGTTGGTGAGATAAAGAAGCAGGACGTTATTTTTGATCATTGGCAGCATTTTATGTTCTTGCCTGTCTTCTAACCATTAAAAGATACCCTTTCTTCTTTTGGTGGTAGGTTGTATAAATTATTTAAAATAGAATTGAGGCAGCTCATAAAGAACTAAAGAGTACATTCTCAATTTAGCATGTTCATGTAATCATGTTTCAATTTAACTTGATTGAAATCATGTTAAAGGAAATGTTGAAACTCTATTTAGGGAGAGGCGGAAGAGGTGAGAATCTTGCTATACAAAAATATGAAGATTAGCTCTGAAGTTCCTGGATGTTTGTAAGGTAATTATCTATGTATTGTGAATATTTATAAATAACTAAAATATGTAATATGTATAACTTGTGTATAAAATGATACACACATATAAGTGTTATGTATGTATGCATGACAAGCGATATAGCTTCCATTTTACATGGCAATTCATTACGTAAGAGTTTTTTCCCCCTTTTTTTGGTTTTTGACCAGGTCTGGTGGCATTCAGGTCTTGCTCCTGGCTATATGCTCAGGGATCACTCTGGAAGGACTTAGGGGACCATATATGATGCCAGAAATAGAACCTGAGTTGGCTGCATGCAAGGTAAATGCCCTACTCACTGTAGTATGTATAACTTATGTGTAAAACATTACACGCATATAACCATTATATGTGTGTGTATAAGTGTTACATATGTATCTCTCTGGCTCCTGATTTCAATTTTTGGTTGTTAATTTCCAAAGATAGATTACTTCAGGTGGGGGAGCCAGTATTTTTTTTTTTTTTACAATTTTTTGTGCTTTGGTTTCAATTATACAATGATCAGATACCCATCCCTCCACCAGTGCCCATTTTCCACCACCATGGATAATATCCCTCCCACCCCCATCCCCCCATCCCCCCTGTCTCTGTGGCAGGGAAATCCCCTGTGTTCTCTCTCTCCTTTTGGGTGTTGTGGTCTGCAAAAGAGGCATTGAGTGGCAAACATGTTCAGTCCATAGTCTACTTTCGACATGCATCTCCCCTCCTGGGAGGATCCTCCAAACATCCTTTATTTGGTGCTCCCTTCTCTATCTGAACTGCCCTTTCCTCTAGGATACCCGGCTGAGCCAGTATTTTTTATACCCCAAATCTCTAAACTTGAGAAGAACAACCTCAAAGACTATTGTAACTTTTATAAGAAATATATTATGTCCTCCTAACAGGCCTCTGACTATTTTCATGCCCCAAATCTGTTCTTCAAACAACAAACTAATCTTAAACATATAAGTTGGTCAATATGATTTGCTGCTTAAATTCTTTAAAATAGAATTGAGGTGGCTCAATGCCTTGGGAACTAAACTAAGTCTTCTCTGGGGCCAAAACCATCTCACACAATCACACTTCAGGCTCAAGCAATGCTTGATCATGGGCTCTGGTCCACCTCAGGTCCATGGGCCTCCAAAGGCCTGAGGGTCCTCCCTCAGGGGTTGTTCACAGCTCCTCCCTGGGCCTGGGGTGACCTTTCCCCTCTTCCCAAAGGCTCCTTCCCACACAGCCGGCTGCCTCCTCTGCCTTCCCAGATAATGGTTTCATATGTTTGTCTGCCTCTCAGCTTCTTTTCCTCTCTGACTGGCATTTGAACAAGCTATATTTGGTAACACAAGATCAGGAAACAACATTATTTTCACCTACCACAGTGTGGAACCTGCTTGTGAAGGATTTGTCAAGGATGATAGTGCAAACTCAACGTTTATGATCATTTCTCAGTATAAAGATCATCTTGGTTGTAGATACAAAAGAGTCCTGTCCAATTTAATGCCAGGACCTCTGGGTTCCTGGGTCTAAGATCCATGTATTTTCTATTCTTCTAGGCTCGCATATGACAAAGGTCTTTTTTTTCAAGTGGAAAGAGTAGAAACCCACTTTTCTCTTTCTTCTCCCACTGTCTACTGGGCAGCCAGAAGTTTTAGAGTTCGAGGAGAAAGAATGAGGGGGAAGGAGAGGCATAGCATTTTGTAGTGGCTAGCACTATTTGAATTCTTCTCTTGACTTTCAAATGTCAATGACTATGATTTATCCTCAGGGAAAGACTCCTCTTCCCAACCCCCACCATACCCATAACTTACTGGAGCTCTCCCTCATGCCATTCTTGCCCCTGTGTTCCATCTTCCTCAACCGCTGCCAACCTCAGTTCCCTCTCAGTTCCTCTCTCTACTCAGTGCCCCTCTCAACATGACCTGGGCCTACCTGGGGCTACCATATCACTATGCACTGTGAGACCTTAGAAGGACAGGCCACTCCTAACACAGCCCTCCCCTCTGTTCTGCCATCCTGGGACGTTCCCACCAAACTCTTGCCCTTGTACTTCCTCTGGGGTTAGTGCTCTGGGGTACTGGAGAAGCCCATCAAGAACTTTCCAGCTTGGGGCAGGAGTGATAGCACAGTGGGTGGAGCATTTGCCTTGCGCGCGGCTAACTGGGGTTCGATTCTCATCATCCCATATGGTCCCCTAGCACTGTCAGGAGTAATTCCTGAGTGCAGAGCCAGGAGTTACCCCTGAGCATCGCTGCTTGTGACCAAAAAATCAAAACAACAACAACAACAACAACAACAAAAAGAACTTCTCATCATGCTCTGAGCTGGTACCTTGGCTCCCACCCCGTCCCCGCTCCCAAAACTAAGTACACTCTTCTAGAATCTCTAGGCTTCTCTGGGTGGTTCATAGACTTTACAGCAGATACCCCCAAACTTTCCCCCTCAGCAGGCACAAAATAATCTATTTGATATTGCTTGTCACAACCAAAACGCCTAATGGAATTATCAAAAAATAAAATTTGTGAAAATTGTTATATCTCACAACAGGGTCTTAAATATCATGGTCTGTAAGTTTGCTAAGCTGTTCATTGCTAGTTTGGCCTTTTGTGTTATTGTTTTTGTTTATGGAGTTTAATTGGCTTCTATGCTTCGTTTCCATCTAATTTGATGTGCTCTTTCTGGGATAATGGACTTTCGAAATTTGGAAGTGTCAGGTGGCCCTGGGTGCCGCCCTAGAGCTCCCAAACCCCAGGACCTGTAGACCTTGGCTGCCGAGTTTCCGGGACTTGGTTTGCATCTCTTCAGAGCTGAGTCGTGGTTCACACGGTGGGGGTGTGGGCTGCCGCTCTCTGCAGTGCCGGAGGGTGGGGAGGCGGCCCACTCCCGTTTGGAGAAGACCCCAGAGTTCTCAGCCAGAAAATTAATGTAACTGGAATTTTGTCTTCTCTCCCTGGTGTCCACAGCACAGAAGAAGTAGCAGCACAGGAGGCCGGCACAGCGCCAAGAAGGGGCAAGTCTTTCCGCTCCACTCTCAGGGTCCCATCCCAGCCCGCAGTGCCCTTGCTTTCTGAGCGTGGGTTTAGAGCGAGTGTTTGTCACTATGTCCTTGGGGGCATTCCTGCCTCTCGTCGAGCACTAGGGAGGAGGAACAGAAGGAGCACTTAGACTCTGCAGCTCATCTCCCTCCCCTCCCCCCTGTGCTGGCCCATTCCCTGTCGGGGTTAGAGGGTGAGGCTGGGGCGTGGCTGGCTCATGGGCGCTGAAGGGGTGGGGGACTTCGGGACTCTCAAGGTCTGCACCCCACCCCCACCCTAAGGCTCTGGTGCTGTCTCCATGAACTTCCGGTTGCCATTTCCTCATAGGTTTCTAACTGATTTCTCAGTTTTATTTATGTATTATTATCTCACAAGAATGATGTTGTTTTTCCTGGTGCCAAGCCCAGTACTTCTAAGACCAAATATTGAGGGCGATGTGTGGAGTAAACAGAGGAATCCCAGGCCAGCCTGAGACGAAGAGAGTAGGCCCTCTGGACGCCTGTAAGGAACTGCATTTGTCCAAGGTGGAACCTAAGCCAGCATACTTGATGGTCAGCTGTGCGTGACCTCTAGGCACTTAATATGATCAGAGGAAATAGGGGCCTACGCTCAGATATAGGAGACAACGCAAGACGGGCATGGGGAAAGACAGTGTTCCATTTTAGAGGGAATTTTATTTTATTATTACTTTTTATTGAATTACTGTGAGCTACATTTACAAAAGCTTTCACAGTTGAGTTTCAGTCATATAATGATTGAATACCCGTTCAGTGTACATTTTCCACCACCAAAGTCCCCAGTATTCTCCCCTCTCATACCCCCCTCGTACTACCCCTCCCCCGCCTCTTTGGCAGAAAATTTCCCTCTTACTTTCTCTGTACTTAAGGGTATTATGGTTTGCTATACAGATAACAAGAGGCCATCATGTTTGGTCCTTTATCTACTTTCAGCACACGTCTTTCATCCCTAGCGATTCATCCCTCCAACCATCATTGACTTAGTGATCCCTTCTATAGCGGGGATTTCAAAGGGGTGGGAGCCACCATTTGGTTCATAAATGTGACATCAGGTCACCCACACTAACTAAAGCCACCTCTCCTGTTATCTACCACTTCCCTCAGCGAGACTCTTAGCGCTTCAAATAAATGCCTGTTGGTCTAGCTCATGGCTCCCCCACTAAGCAGCGAGGGAAAAGGAAAGGGATATCCAAATCCTGAATCTCATTCAGTCCACTCCTTTTCCTGGTTGTGGACATTTGATTTCTTGGGGTTTAAAAATCAGTGCTTGCAATTTTTTCTTTTAGGAATCATTTTTCTCCCCTTCATGGTCGATCTCTGCTTCATGCTTTAATTACATTTTAATTTCCGCTTATTGGATGGGAATGAAAGTCTACTCATGTTTGTACAAAAGCACAAAAGAAAGGTTTTGGCCATGTATGCCAGTCACCAGTGCCTTCTGGGGGTGTTAGATTCATACAACCAGTGAATCCAAGTTTCCCTTTTTTGGTTATAGTGCTTTGAGTAGGTCACCCCTATTTCAAGTATTGTAGCCATTTGAAGACTAAGTAAAAACCACAGAACCATAGAATCAACACCGGCAAAGACCTTTAAAATTTCACCGTATGTTCAAGGCAAAGTGATAAATTTGAATTTGGGAGAATTATTGGTTTTCTTTTAGTTAAATGATTCAAACTGGGGCTGGAGCAATAGCACAGCAGGTAGGGCATTTGCCTCGCACGCGGCTGACCCGGGTTCAATCCCCAGCATCCCACATGATCCCCTAAGCACCACCAGGAGTAATTCCTGAGTGCAGAGCCAGGAGTACCCTCTGTACCTTGCCAGGTGTGAGCCAAAAAGAAAAAAAATTCAGACCCTGGCTATGTTCTCTCTAGTGCCACTGTAGGTACATAGGGATGACTGAAGAGGTCAGTAGGGACAGGGATGTACTCCTAGTGAAAGAAGGCTGGGTGATGAAGATCCTATTGCGATGATACCAAACATTGTCAGGGGACTAGAAACATTGTCACAGGGACAGAAAAAATGGAGTAATTTTTTAAAATTTTATTGAATCAATGTGAGATAGTTACAAGCTTTCATGTCTGGGTTACAATCATCAAATGATCAAACACCCATCCCTCCACCAGTGCACATTCCCCACCACCAGTATCCCCAGTATATCCCCCTTTTCCCACCCTCCCCCTGACTCCATGGCAGACATTATTCCCCATAGTCTCTCTCTCTCTCTACTTTTGGGCATTATGGTATTGCAAACCATAATGACACTGAGAGGTTATCATGTTTGGTCCTTTATCTACTCTCTGTACACACCTCCCATCCCAATCAGTTCCTCCAGCCATCATTTTCTTAGTGATCCCTTCTCTATTACAGCTGCCTTCTCCTCTTTGCTCGGGAGTCAGGCTTCCAGCTACGGAGCAATCTATCTGTCCCGTGTATCTACTATACTTAGGTGTCAACCTCATGTTATGTTGTTTTATGCTCTACAAATGAGTGCAGTCCTATATCTGTCTCTCTCTTTATGACTCATTTCACTTAGCATGATACTCTTTATGTCTGTCCATTTATAAGCAAAGTTCATGACTTCCTCTCTCCTGACAGCTGCATAGTATTCCATTGTGTAGATGTACCAAAGTTTCTTTAACCAGTGATCTGTTCTAGGGCACTTGGGTTGTTTCCAGATTTTAGCTATTGTGAACAGTGCTGCAATGAACATATAGGTGCAGATGTCATTTCTACTGTGCGTTTTTGGATTCTCGGTATATATTCCCAGAAGTAGTATTGCAGGGTCATATGGAAGCTCAATTTCTAGTTTTTGAAGGACTCTCCATATTGTTTTCCAGAAAGACTTGACTAGTGGGCATTCCCACCAACAGTGAAAAAGTGTCCGTTTTTCCCCACATCCATGCCAGCACTGGTTGCTTTTGTTCTTTTAAATGTGTGCCAGTCTCTGTGGTGTGAGATGATATCTCATTGTTGTTTTGTTTTACATCTCCCTGATGGTTAGTGATGTGGAGCATTTTTTCATGTGCCTTTTGGCCATTTGAATTTCTCTTTTGAGGAAACTTTTGTTCATTTCTTCTCCCCATTTTTTGATGGGGTTGGAGGCTTTTTTTCTTGTACAATTCTACTAGTGTCTTGTATATTCTGAATATTAATCCCTTATCAGATGGGTATTGGGTAAATATTCTTTCCCATTCTGTGGGGATCTTTCTGTATTTTGGTCACTGTTTTTTTTGAAGTGCAGAAGCTTCTTAGTTTGATGTAGTCCCATTTGTTTATGTTTGCTTCCACTTGCATGGCCAGTGCTATTTCATCCTTAAAGATATTTTTAGCTTCAATGTCGTGGAGAGTTCTGCCTACATTTTCCTCTATGTACCTTATGGACTTATGTCTGATACTGAGGTATTTAATCTACTTTGATCTGACTTTTGTGCCTGGCATTAGAGGTCAGAGTTCATTTTTTTTTTTTTTGCAGGTAGCTATCCAGTTTTCCCAGCACCACTTGTTGAAGAGGCTTTCCTTGTTCCACTTCACATTTCTTGCTCCTTTGTCAAAGATTAAGTGGTCTGTGACAGAATATTCAACTCTGTTCCATTGGTCTGAAGGTCTGTTTCTAGCCCAGTACCATGCTGTCTTAATTACTACTGCTTTGTAGTACATTTTGAAGTTGGAGAGGGTGATGAATGGGATAATTTTTGAATTAAGTTGAGTGTATGGGGGGAATTGCAAGGCTGAAAGATTTTTTTCTTTAGCAAAAAAAAGACAGATTTCTAGGAGTTTGCTATTAGATTTTTAATTTGAAGTTGTTTTCAGTACCATGCTGTTGGTTCCCCTCTCTGCCCCTAACACTTGACCATGCTACCACAGCTGAACATCTCTTGTGAGAGTGGTAGTCTGGGGGATACCTGCAGATGAGACATCTGTGGAGAAGAGTTCAGGAAAGAGTGGGTGGTGGTCTCAGGAGCCAGAGGCAATGTTGTAGGTGATAATAAATTGGGGTGAACCAACTCATACAGAGATGAGAAAGAAAAAAGAAAGGATTATCATCAGTGTTCACTTATAAGAGGAAGGTGACCCACAGGAGAATGATTTAAAGTTTCCCTTTTCCAGTAATTCCATCTTTGAAAGACTCATACATTGATTGAGATGTGTCTTGTTTTGCTTTTATTTTTGCAGTGTTGGCATTGAACCCAAGACCTCACACATACAAGGAATGAGCGCTTACCACTGAGCCACATCCCAGCCCTGGAATGTTTCCTTAATTGTCATCCAGATCATTGACACACAGGAGCAGCAACTGTCCTAGAAGAGCCAATTCTGGAGGGTGGGATATGATAAGGGAGGTCTAACACCATAACTGCCTTTGGAGAACCACAACTATGTGCCAGTCAGAATTCTTGGGCTTTTGGCAGTCAACTAGTTCCAAAGTATTCAAGCTGCACTTTCACCTGGCCCAACATCAACTTCCCCAGAAATTTTGATGTGTTTTGTCAGATGTATCTGGAATCCATATATCCTATGTCTGATGGGTTTCTTTTGCTTTCTTAAAGAGGAAAGTTGTTTGAAATGGATCAATGTGCTATGAATGGTCTCTCATAAGCGTGCTGCTCCCCCTTGTCTGTGCCTGGTGTGCTAAATTATCTCAAACCTATTTTCTAATAGGTTTATCCATCAGGGCTGGAAGTGTTATGGTGATGGATCATCTAATCCCACAACCTCGTTTTGCAAAAGACCCTGAGACTCAACTTGGCAAAGGTTACATAGCTGTTTGGAAGTAAAGGATTAATTCTAGCTAGTGATAAGTATCTCCTTCCCCAGTCTCCCTTATTTAACTTAATGACATGGTCTTATAAGGAGAAGGTGGAAATACATATGTACTTTGCAACTGAACTGAGATCTTTTTATGTTGCATGTGCTCTAACACCAAGCGAAGGGGTAAGCCTCTCTAAGATTAGGTACTTATGTTATTTGAACCAGAGTTCAGTGATGCCCCTCAATATGCTATTGTGCAAAGGGCTGTGCCCTAGAGCAGAGGATTACCCAATCCCAAGATTTCTTTAGGGGCAAATCTATTATCATCAGTGATATGTTCCCTCTCTTGTACCATGTACAAAGAAGACTGTAGAGAAACTTCAGTTCTGTGAATCTATAGCCAACTGAAAGTAATTAAATTTTACCTCAAAGTCATTGTAATTCTTGAACTCTGAGATGATGAACTTAGAGCAATGATTCTGCTGAGACAGGGAAAAGCAAACAACCTGCAGGAAGTCTGGAGAGGCTAACGGGCAAGGAAAATTTGTGGACCCAGAATCAGGGCGAGAGAGAGAGAGAGCTACAGAAAGGTTGAGTTTCCTATTAAGGGCACTGTACCCTTTGTGCCTAAGTGCACTACAGACCCTAAGAAAAGGGATTCAAGAGTCTCAGTGGGTTGGAAGCCTGTCGAGCTACCTGTGAGGAATGTGGTTCTCAGCAGAGATGATTTTGTCCGTCAGAGGGACATTGGACAGTGCCTGGAGACATGCTGGTCACAACTGAGAAAGTGCTGCTGAATGCTAGCGGGTATAGGCCAGGATGTTGCTTAACATTCTACAAGGCACAAACTAGCCTCCACAACAATTTGTAAGCTGATTAAAGCTAGTTATCCCATGTTAGGGTATTTACCAGAAAAATATACAAACACCAACTGGAAGAAACACACACACTCTGGGTTCATCACAACACTATTTACAGCTGTGAAGTACTGGAAACAACACAAATGCCAATTGACAGATGAGTGGCTATCACAGAAGAAGTGTGTATATAAATATATTCACAATGGAAGGGTGTTTGGAGGACTCGCTTGGGATGTGAGATGAGTGCTGAAAGTAGTCTATAGACCGAACATGATGGCCACTCAATACCTCTATTGCAAATCACAGTACCCTAAAGGAAAGAGAGCAAAAGGGAATGCCCTGCCATAAGGGTGGGATGGAGTGGGTGCCACTTGCATTCGGTAGTCTCAACCCACTTCCCCCACCCAGAGGGAGGGGTGAGGGCGTGGGAGGGCAACTGAGTTCATTTGTGGTGGAGAATGGGCACTAGTGGAGGGATGGGTATTTGATCATTGTTTAACTAAAACCCAAACATGAAAGTTTGTGAGTCTACAAACCTCATGGTGTCTCACTAATAATATATATATATATATTATAATGGTGCCTCACTAATTATATGTATGTATAATCACAATAGAATACTATTCAACTATTAGAGAAAGAGGAAACCTAGAGGCATTGCACTTAGTGAAATAAACCAGATGGAGAAAGACAAACATTGCATGATTTCACTCATCTGTGGTTTACAGAGAAAACAGATGAGCTAAATAAGACAAAATAAGCTTTTGGACTTTTAAGACTAATTAGTGATTACCAGAAGGTAAGGGGGAAAAGGGAGGTGGGAAGATAGATCAAGGGAACAAATGTGAGTGAAGGAGAGAAATTAGACTCTCAGTGGGGGGCCTTAATAGAGTAGATAGGCATGTTGGTTTGTTATAAGACCATGGCACTTAAATAAGTTACAAAATTAAAATAATATTAAAAAATTTAAAGACTCTTTAGGTCTTAAATATCAAAAGTACTGAGATGCAGAAAGAAAACCTTACTAGAAGCCAATGAGAAATAAACCAGGAATAAATAAACCAGCCCTCACAAAGACGAAAGTCAATCTTTGGAGCCCCTAGATCTTTGAAAATCTCAGCTTGGATTTTCAGCTTAGTTTCCTGACAGAGGTAAATTTGAACCTTCCCTGGAGCAGGATAACATGATACCCAGATCCTTAAATATATAAGCATCGTACATAAAGGAGTAGAGAGGAGCCAAGGTCAGACAAGCCTAGTTCTCTGCGTTGTCTGTTGGTGAAATGCTTATTTATGGTAGACTTCAACAAATTGAGAAAGTGT
This sequence comes from Sorex fumeus, assembly GCF_029834395.1. Classification (NCBI taxonomy): domain Eukaryota; kingdom Metazoa; phylum Chordata; class Mammalia; order Eulipotyphla; family Soricidae; genus Sorex; species Sorex fumeus. The sequence goes on along the minus strand of NW_026606134.1, from coordinate 1,456,907 downwards.
GTCGTATTTTTATGCGTCGCCATGGAAACAAAAGCATCATATGCAAAACTTAGATATGTCAAGTGAATTACAAATTAGATATGTAAGTTGTATACACATTTAAAAAAATTGGGCATTAAGGGTGCTGACGCCAAATAGCTGTGTGTGTATATGTATATATACACACACATATATGTATATATGTATGTATATATGTAACACATTATTCTAGTTTAAGTTACATGATTAAAATAGATTTTATGATTTGTATATATAGTTATGAAACTTAAGCATCTCACCAAAATGCCCCAAGCAAGCCAAAATGCTCCATCTGTGACCTCTGTGACATGTACTTGGTCTTTTTCTCTCCAAATCCTCCCCCTCCTGCTTAATAATTGGTTTTGTTATCCAAGGCTGAGGGTTTGTCATTGTTCAGCACTGCTTACCCCCTTGTTTGGTCTCTCGATAGTCCACTAACAAGTGAGAGCACCTGGCATTTATCCTCCTCCTTCTAACTTATTTAACTAACTTACTCACTTCTTTTTTAAAAAAATTATTTTCCCTTTACACTTTTTATAAACACTGTTTACAAAGTTGTTCATGATGATTTGTTACAGTTATTCAATATTCCAACACCAATCCCACCACCGTTACACCTTTCATCCACCAATTTTCCCAACCACTCCTTACTAACTTAATTCTAAATCACTTAACAACACCCTTAGCTCTCATTCATGTTGTAATAAACTGCAAGATTTCACCTTTTCTGACAGCAGGAGAGTTTTCCATTGTGTATCTATGCCACAACTTCTTGATTGTATAACCACAAAAAATATAATCATTAAAGGGCCTCGGCATGGCAGCTCTCTCTCTCCTGCCACTTGCATTCGGTAGTCTCAACCCACTTCCCCCACCCAGAGGAAATTGATGGCGATGGGCAGGTGAGGGAAGGAATGAGGGCCAGGTTGGTCTCAATTGCAGTTTACTCCAATCTCCTCTCCATTCACTCCTGACTCTCCCTCCGCTTCTCCCTCCCCTATGGCACTTCATTCTCTTTCTGGCTCCCACTTCATTCTCCTTCTCGCTCTGGATCCCCCAGCCCCCTCTTAGAACCTAGTTAAATCTTCAAGCATGAGGGGTTGGGGCTTACACATAGGTGTGGTTATACAATCAACAGACGTAAAGTCCTTCCCTCAGGGGAATCTTCTTCTAGGACAGATTCTCATCCAGCAAGACGAATCTCCCAAGACTGAAGCTCCAACTATGTGTGTGTTTCTCCTCTCCATAGTCCAACAAACATATAAACATTCATAATATTAATCATTTTGTATGGACACAGTAAGAAATACATTAATCTTATAGAATTGCTCTCCTTGGGTCATCTCGATCTCAGAAGACTACGGTGCTCAGGCTAGATTAGTCTGACTTATCCATATAAGAGTCCTAGTCTCATAATTACTTTTGGATCATGACAGCATTTGTTCATGACCATACTCTTAACTTATAGTTGAGTATGGTGGAGATTTGGCCTGGCCCATTTCAATGCCAGGGTGGCTCACAGCTTGCCCTGGGTCCTTTCAGTCCTTCGTTGAGACCCTGCTTTTGGTGTGCTAGGAATTTAGGGCAACTGAGACATAAGTTGAGGAAGCAGATGCCCCAGAGTGTGTATTGTTTGTAGACAATTTACTCCCAATTTACAAAGCATAATATTAACTGTCTTCCTGTGTCTACACAAAAAGGACATTGCTTTAAAGTAAACTATTCAAAAGACAGAAGGAGAGGATAAAGGCAGTATTTCACTCATACATATAAAATCATAAATTTATGAGGAATCTGAGCTTACAAGTTAACAGAGTCTGGTTAGGGGAAAAAAGTGATAGACCGATTGGGGGAAGAGAGCATAGAGAGAAGTTTACAGAAAAATGCAGTGAAATGGAAGTTCCTCAGAAGCACTGTGGCAAACCTAAGCTCCCTGTGTGTGGCAAGGGAAAGAGAACATACCAATGTAATCCTAAAATGTTTAGAGCTATATTACAATGCACACAGAGGAATGGAGGTGCTTCAGGAGCACTATGATGGGTATCACCCGAAAAACCGAAGCTCCCTGTAGCAAGAGAGAAAGGACAAACCAATGTCATCCTACACTTGATCTATTCATCTGTCATTGGACATTTGAACTGTTTCCATATATTCTCTATTGTACTAAGTGCTGCAAGGATGTATACTTATTTTTGAATTAATGGTTTTGTGTTTAGTGCTAGATGCCAAGAAGTCAATTTTTTGGTGTCAAATGGGAAGTTCTGTTCTTGCTTTTTTGGGGACTCTTCATTTGTTTTCTGTAGAAGTTGAACTAGATGACATTCTCACCAACAGTGAATGAATATTTCTTTTTTCCTGCAACCCTGCCAGCATTGACTGTTCACTTTTTGATATTTTCTGATCTTATTGGTGTGATAGGATATTTCCTTGTATAAGTTTTTACTCTTCTGTGGGCACCAAGCAGTACATACAACTTAAACAGTTGATTACCACATATTTTGCATACTAGAATCATCCTGTAATTTATGGTATTTCTGGAAGAGTTTCAAATGATCCTGTTTGATCCCGTAAGTAACTAAACAATACTTTCAAGAACATATTCTCATACTATTTTGTTCAAGTAATGTAACATCTTTAGATGTCCATATATACAGGCTTATTATTATTTTTCACAACGATAAGCTTGTTTTTGCTCACCAGTCTACAGTTAACTCCTTGCAGTTAACTCCTTCCTACAGGATGTGCTTAGCTGGGCTTAGCTGTACCACACAAAGATTTGCAGTCATCAAGCTATTCATTCTGGACAGTCTGACTTAATCTGAACTCAGTTACGTTAGTTACCTCTCTTCTGGCCCTTGACAGAGACTAGTTTATCCTGAAAAGCAGGAATAATGGTGATGTTGAGGGAAAGGGAAATAGGGAGAAGATAAGTGAGTGAAGGAAGGAAGGAGTAAGAGTAGAGAAGGAGGAGTTAGAGAAAGGGAAAAGGAGAGAGGAGGGATTAGAGAAAGGATAGGTGGAGAAAGGGAAGGGGAAAAGAAGAGAGAGGGAGAGAGAGAAAAAGGAGAGGAAGAAGTTTGAGGGAGGGAAAGAGGGGGGACATGAGAGAGTGAGGGAGTGTGGGAAGAGAGAAGAGGGAGGAGGAAGAGAGAGGGAGAGGTTTGAGGAGAGAGAGAAGTAGTGAGAGGGATAGAAGGAAAGATAGATAAGAGGAGGTGAGGGGAAAAGAGAAGAGGAGAAGAGGAGAGTGGAGCGGAAGGAAGAGGAGGAGAGGAAAGAAGAGAGGAGGGGAGAGGAGAGGAGAGAAGTGGAGGAGAGGGGAGAGGAAACCAAACCCTCAATGCACCCAATTCCTGTTGGGGTTCAGGTTCAGTATGGGCACAAATTCATTTCTGCTGCATTTTAGTGGCTAAAAAAAATTCATAAGGTCAATTCAGATTCCAAGACGGGAAAATAGACTCCAAGTCTTCAAAGAAGGTGCTAAAACTCCAAGTCACAAAAAAAAAGCATTTTTACGGATAAAATTGAAGAATTGAAGCCTTTTAGGACAACCACCCACACCACCATTTTGACACAAGAGAATTGGTTCCATGAATAAATCAGAAGAACCCCGTAAGAAGCGATGCAGTATCCAGGGATGACGCCATTATTGTTAAGTGTTATTGGAGCAGTGGGAAGGCATTTTCCTTGGATCTTGATGTCTAAGCTCAGTTTTGGCTATAGTTTCTTATATAGAGGACTCCTTGCTTGCAAGTAGCAGAAATGGAACTGGTTTTGCCTAAATAAAGATAAAAAATTTGCCAAAAGGCATGGAGGAATTAATAGATTTGACTAGAAGCTTGGCAAAAAAGGATTTAGGACTAGCAAATTATATAAGAGTGGGTGTGAGGGGTATAGGAAGTAACAAAGTCACAAAGAAACAATTTAATCTGGAAATGATACTGGAATGCTTGAGTTTCAGTCACTTTCAAATGTTGAGCCCTTTATTCACAGTTAAAATTCTAGTCAGAGGGACTCTGATTAGAGTCAAACAAATGAATCAGTTGCCTGTCAATGGTCACGGGGCCACAGGGCAACCCAAGGGATGTTCCCGCCAAGTATATTCACTGGAAAATGAACGTCCTAAAAATAATCTTGCAACTAAGAGATACTCAAAGAAAGATAAGCTGGTTGTAACCAACAATAGTGCGTGCTCTCACCTGTATCTTTTTATTTTATTTATTTATTTATTTATTTATTTATTGGGTCACACCTGGCAATGCCCAGGGGTTACTCCTGGCTCTGCACTCAGGAATTACTCCTAGCAGTGCTTGGGTGACCATATGGGACGCTGGGAACTGAACCCGGGTCGGCTGCATGCAAGGCAAACGCTCTACCCACTGTGCTATTGCTCCAGCCCCTCACTGTATCTTTTAAAGAGAATTTCAAGAGTGGGTTGGAGGTACCATGGGAGGTTAGGTACAAAGCTTCCATGCAGTCATCCACATTCCATCCCTGGCATTGCACGTGGTTTCAAAAGCACCACCAGGGGTCACTCTTGAGCACAGAGCCAGTAAAGGCCCCTGAGTACCAATGGATATGGCTCTGAACAACCCTTCCTGCAGAAAAGAAATAAATTCCAGTTTTTTTCCAGTATAAATTCCACAGAGCTTTTAGAAGAAATTTACTAGTGGAAGTGTTGTGCATTGGATAACTGTGAAGAATTATAATAAGATGTCAGTAATTTTCTTTGAGCTGTGGGACGAGAATTGTCCCTGTTATTCTATGTACAATTATTACTTTTAAAAGTATAGGCTTTCCATTTTAAGACGAGTAGAACAAAAGAGGAAAAGAGAAGTCCATTCTGATGAAGATGTAATCGCTAGTCACTTATTGTTAACAACAGGAACATAAGCTCCCCTGGAGATGAAACAACTGTGTTATATATTCAGCTCAACATGGAAACCAAAAAAGTTCCCAAACAAAATAGCCAATCAGACCAAACTAAATCAAGCCCAAACCTCAAATCCATGGGTTAGGAATGGACCTGTGCTTATGGATTGGATATACAAGAAAGCAATTTCATCTTTTTTCACTTTGCTGTTTGATTCACCAATAAGGCACTTCATTATTTCTCCCACTTAAAGAGCTCGCACAGCTATGAGATGCTTTTTGAAGAACCGGGTGTGCCCAGATGAGTCTTAGTAAGCGTGGTCTTTCTGTAGCTAGGAGATTTGTCAGATTGACAGCGATCTGTGGCAAGAGGGATCCTTTCTCAGCGCTTGGGGGGAGGGCCAGTCATTTGCCCCTCAGGGCTGAGACCACACATTTTTTCCTAATCAGAGGTCATTGCACCCCAGTGCTCTAAGGGAAAGAATTGTTCTCTAATTCCAAGCCCAAGGCTAAGTTATCACACTCTCTTTTCCTGACCCTTCTTCTAAATTCCTGCATCAGCTTTTGTGATCAAATGTTCCTGCTCCCAGGGACCGGCTGAAAATGGAGTTATGAAACGTTCCATCATTCCTCTGCCCTCCTAGGTGCTCCCTCCTTTGAAGTCTGCCTGTTTGGGGTCTTTCCTCTGTTCCTTTCAATGTTTCACTTCTCTCTACATCCTCTCCATCTCTGGGGAGTTTTGCTGTGCCTCTGGGCCTGTGGCCTTCTGTTTGGCTCTTGGAATCCATTCCGGGACTCTATTTTAGTCCAACTATCAATTTACTGACCACGGTTCGGTCCTGAGGTTCGATAGTCCCTGAGTGGAGGGCCTGGGCTGCCCTGGGAGATGCTCTGTTTCCTGGGAGAACCGAGTGTGGGGAGTCAGGGTTGTGCTTTTTCTCCTCCGATCAGCGGGCTCAGCCTCAGAAACCACATTAGAGAAGAAAGCAGGCTCTCTACAAAAGTGGAGCTTGTACCATCTTGGCATTCCCTTCTCCTACGGTAAATTTCTTATGCTTTGCTAATTCCAGAATGAGAACAGAAACTGTTGGGTGGATTTGGAGGTGGTGGAGGATGGCTGTAGGTAGAGATGTTTCCTTCTAGAGAGGCTATTCCTCTCACTGTGCCTCGCCTTTTCCTACTGCTCTCAATTCGACACAGTCTCTGCAAGTGCCCACGTCTCTCCCCACCTCTGGCAGGGCCCCTCCTGGCAGCCCGGGACCGTGTCCAGACATCTGTGCTTCATGGCTGGTCAGCTCATCAGGAAATGGAGATTTTTTCCCCTTCTCCTCCTGAACATTTGCGTTCAGTTCTAGTGTCATGGTGGACACAGAAGGTGAAAAGAGAGCTCCAAGTTCACTCACTTTATCATTTTATTGGATTTAAAACGTTTTAATTTTCAAAAACCGAGGTCTCATAGTTTACATCAGAAGGAAGTGGTTATTATCGTGTAGTTTCGGGGCACAGCACCAAGCCCTCGACCAGAATTTCAAGGTCTCATCACCATTTCCTCGTCTTTCCTCTGTGCCCCTATCCTACCCCTCAGTTCCTGATCAGTTATTTTTAATCTTTCCTGCATTTGTGTGTGAGGCTGTGAGGGGACCGTCTGGCAGTGGGAATAGCTCTGAGTGCAGTTACAGAAGGCATCAAGGAGACACAGGTAACTCTCTCTTCAGCGGCACGTGAACCTCAGACCTCAAAGACAGCCCCAAGTAAAAGGCAGAAACTGGCCTTAACTGTCAAAAAGAAGAACTATACAGTACCAGAGACATCTGCGGTTCTGTGTGCTAATTTTACAGTTTCCCAAGGACCCATAAAGCTGGCTGGAATCTGCTGTGAAAACAGCCACCCATCCCCTCACCCCTCCTCTCCTGTACTGCTTTCCAAGTTTCCTCTCCCATAAAATGGCACCTTCTTCCAACCAGCTGGAACCCAGGAGCATTTGCATTTTATTGCCCTCCACTGGAGTGATAGCTGCGGTAGGGCATTTGCCTTGCACGGGGCCTGCCCCTGCGACCTGGGTTTGATTCCTCTCTGAGAGCCCGGCAAGCTACCAGGAGTATCCTGCCCGCAGGGCAAAGCCTGGCAAGCTCCCTGTGATGTATTGGATACTCTAAACACAGTAACAAGTCTCACAATGGAGACATTACTGGGCCCGCTGGAGCAAATCAATGAAAAACGGGAGGACAGTGCTACAGTGCTACAGAACAAATATATATGCATGTGTGTGTGTATGTGTGTGTGTGTGTGTGTGTGTGTGTGTGTGTGTGTGAGTGCGTGCATGTGTGTGTGTGTGTGTGCTTTGTTTTTGTTTTTTAAATTTTAAACATTTACTTTCAGGTTGAAGACATTTTACAAGACGGTTTCTTATTTACAAATCTGAAGGCGCCTAGGAAAGAGATCCAAATAATTGAACCTCCAGAATCAATGGACAGAGGCTGCAATTGCCTCCCACTTCCATCCTTTCAACCTTTTTAGGGCCACAGTAGCGGTACCCACACAAATGCTTCTGTCAGATTAATCCAGTGAATGCATCTTTTCCTCGTGAAAACATAATCTGCTGAATTCACACCTGGTCCCCTGGTATGAGGCCTGAGCATTTGCATTCCGGACAAGTTCTCAGGTATCTGCCATGCTGTCTGGCTATACTTGGAGAACCACTGAGTTCACCAGAGAGTTCCAAGACTATCCTGCTGGATTACGGCTTCCCCAATATCCTTTGGATAAAATCCAACCACTGAGATGGGGCCAGAGCTTCACTTCACAACACACAACCCCGCCCTGTTGTCTGGATTCCTGCAGTCATAGGTAGGACCGACCCACGGCCATGCCCCCACATCTGTCTGCTCCCACCATGCAGGAAGCACATCACGTGGCACGTACTGTGATGGGAGGGTCGGAGTTTGCGTCCACTAAGTATTTATTGGTGCCAGGGTCTTATTTCTTCCTCCAGCTTCCAGTCCTGTGAGGCCCCTTGTGAGCTCTGACAGCTGCTATTTCTGCCACAGGCAGAGTTGGCCCCTTGGTCTCCTGTGCCACCTTGCTTAGGCAGGACAGGGTCCCTCTCTTGTCCTGGTTCTTTCCTCTCTAGTTCTAGCTTCTTCACAGGCGCTGGTGGGACCATCTGAGATAAACAAAATGTCAGTTTTGCTGTGGGAAGCTCCCCTCGGTACCCCTGCTCACAGCTCTATTGGAATGAGAACTCTTGGCTGGATAGGGTCCTATTCTCCAGTCCTTCCGGGGGGCTGAGGGGGGGGGCAGACTTGCCGATAATTGCCCATTTATGTCACTGTCCTGGGTCCGCTCCTTAGCTGCCAAACTAGAGGGTGAACAGAAGGGGTGGGGGGAAAGAGAGGAGGAGAGAGGAGAGGGGAGGAGGGGAAAGGAGAGTGGTCAAGGTGCATTTTAAGTGTCTGTAGTTGTAATTGCGTTTCCTGATTTGTTCTCACCTGAAAATCTAGTTGAGGGACCAGAGAGATCGTACAGGAGCTAGGGGGGCACTGCCTGGCTCATGGCCTGCTGGGATACAAGCCCTAGCACCCTGTATAGTTCTCTGAGTACCAGTAGGAGTAATCCCTACACAGAGAGCCAAGAGTAGGCCCTGAGCACAGCTGGGTGTGGTCAAATTTTAAAAAATCCTCCAAAAGAAAAGGTAAAGGTAAAGGCAAGGTAAAGGCCCTCCCGTTGATCGTCAATTTGCTCGAGCGGGCCCAGTAACGTCTCCATTGGAGACTTTGTTGTTACTGTGTCTGGCATATCGAATACTCTCGGTAGCTTGCCGGGCTCTCCGAGAGGGGCGGAGGAATCGAACTCGGGTCGGCCATGTTGGCCGCTTGTAAGGCGAACACTCTACCCGCTGTGCTATTGCTCCAGCCCAAAAGAAAAAAAAGAACAAAATTGAAAAAATATCTAGGTAAATATTCTTCCCTGTGGAATGGAACTAAAGTTCTAAGAAAACTGGATATCCTTTAGATGTCTAATTAGACCTGCTAGCCGGACTCCAAATAAGTTCTTGGGGTTCCTTGGAGACTCCTGTTCCCTTTATTTCATGGAATAAGAAATTTGGAATAGGTGAAGTCCAAGCGCCTGTCCTTAAAAGTCCTGAAGCCTGTCCTGATGGGAATGTTGGCTGTTCCTAATTAACCTTGACCTTGTTCTCTCTGTAGCTTCCGGCTAAGTCTGTACCTTGAGCTTAAAAACGTAGGATGCGTTACAGCTGCCTAAGAGAAGTCTGGGCTCTTAGGAAAATCAATTTCGATTCAGCAAATATTTGTTGATTTCCTTATTTTGTCATTTCCTGTGCTAGATTTTACTTGCAGATAGAAGAAGTCATCCTTTAAGCCTGTCTTGCATCAACATAAGCAAGTAAATAAAGCAATTAAATACTCACTTGACACCATTTGTCTTCAGGACCCTCACAGCCAGTTGCTTTCTTTGTTATAGCTTACAAAATCATATTTTGGTTTTATATATATATATATGTATACACACATATGTATATATGTATTTGCTTTGTTTTTTGACCCCATGATTTATAGATTTGCTTTCAGGTTGAAGACATTTTACAAGATAGTTTCTTATTTACAAATCAGAAGGCTAGGAGGAAAGAGGTCCAAATAACTGAACATCCAGAATCAATGGACAGAGGCTCAAGGCCAGGAAGTCCCCTGGGGACAGAGCTCAACCACTGTACTCCTGGGCAGAGGGTCAAGTGCTCAATTGAATTTAGAGGATTTTCTTTTCTGCCCAAAGTGTCTCTTGGAGAATCTTAACCGTGAAACCATGAGATACAAATGTAAATGAAGCAACACCAGAAAGCAAGGCAAGACAGCCAGCTCCTGTAAGCTTCTGGCCCTCTCCTCCCACCCACTCCTCAAACATCCCTGGGGACTGGGTCCAGTTTCCTCCTCCCCTACCCACTCTATGGAGCAGCTTCTGGACCCCTCCTGCCACGGTGTGTGTGGTGTTAAGTGCCTGTATTGTCTGCCTTCCCTGTGTGGGTCCAGATATCCGTTTCATCATTCTGCCTTTTAGTTATTTTTGTTTGATTCCTTCATTGAATCGCCATGAATTACAAAGTTACAAAGGTATTTATGATTGAGTTTCATCAATGTTCCAACACCAATTCCTTTACCAGTGTCTGCTACCCTCCACCGATGTCTTCAGTTTCCGGCCCACCCTTTCCCCCGACAGAAGTCTGCCTAATATGGCAAGTGCCTTTTCCCTCTGCAATTGTCCTAGTTTGTTCCCTTTTCTAACCCTCCATTTCCCCACCCCTGCACCATCACCCTCGTCCCACTGGCATCCATCCACGGAGCAGAACATTTCATGGTTTCCTCTTTTCTTATGACTGAATGGTATTCCATTGTGTTTGTGTACCATTTCCTTCCTTCCTTCCTTCCTTCCTTCCTTCCTTCCTTCCTTCCTTCCTTCCTTCCTCCCTTCTTTCCTCAGGATGACCCTATCTTTTAAATCATAAACAATGAGGGATTGATGAAAGCATCACCTTGGAATTCTTATTTGCAGCTTTGGCTTCCAGTGGTAGTTCCCTATAGGAATTCACAAGTCAATTTCTCAATAATATTTAGTTCAAAGAAAGGACAGCTATTTGGAATGTTTACTCACTGTTTATTTAATATTGCTCCAGTTAAACAGAGGGCTTTAGGTTTCAAATTTTACCCTTCTTTCATTCCCAGTGTCCTCTGCTAAAAAGGCATTGTCCTGAAGTGCGGCCCTTCCATATCGTTTCTGAAACAATCTGCACTCAGTTCGTGAAAGTGAATAGAAAATTGTATCACTATTTTTACCTGTTTTGAAGGGAAATTTAAGATTTATTTCAATGGTAAGCAAGTATTAGCAGCACTTCATTTATTATTTTTCTATCAAGAGAAATACTTTCATATCCTATTAAGTTATGTCAGATGACCTGAAATAGCATGTGTTTTCTATTTCAGTTAAACTTATTAGTCAAGACACAAATAAAGAAGTTTGTGCATACTTGAGCCCAGATTTTTTTTAATGGTTTGGTAACTCCCCCTTTTTTAATAACAGGGAAAGCATTATATTTTGCTTCATTTAAAAATTCTATTTTTTAAAATTACAAAGTTATTCATCATTGGGCTTCAGATATACAATGTTTTAGCACCAATCCCTTCACCAGTGTTCACTTCCCTCCATACCACCCCCTCCTCCATTCCCCCCTCCTGTGCCCCCCCATTTGGGTTTAGTCACTCATTTTAAGTGTAACTGATTTCTATTATAACCTAAAATATTTTATCATTTGTGTTTAAGAACATTATTCTGAGGGGCCCATAAGATTCATTAGGTGACTAAGGAGACTTAGCAAAAAGATTTAGAACCTTTGTCTGATGAAATTCCTCTGCTTTTCTTTTTGATTTTTGGGGTGACACCCAGCTGTGCTCAGGACATACCCTGAGTCCGTACTCAGTTATCTCTCCTGGCAGTGCTCAGGTGCCATATGTGATGCCGGATCTCAATCCAGGGCCAATAGTGTACAAAGCAAAAGCCTTGGCCAGTGAACTATCTCTCCCACCCAATTGAGCTTTTTATATGGCTTCTCTGTATTGTGTTCTAGAACTTCTTTAATTAGCATATTTTAATCTCTCTCTAAAAAAAAAGCAATGAACACACATAAAAATTCTAGAATAAAGAAAATGCACAATATCTAACTATATTCACAGGCAACATCTGGATGCACTCTGAGAAATGATTATTTTTATGTGCACGTTTTTGTTTTTAACATATTTGAATTCAAATGGCAAATTCCAATTTAGCAACAAACATGCTTCATCTACTTTTTAAAGAACTAGTGAGAGGCTGTATATTATCTTATTATTATCTTAGTTTGAGCTTCTAGTCCATGGTCCCTTGCATCTCCCTGGCCAACAAGGTTAAGGTTTAGAATGCTGCTTATCTTTCCTTTCTGAATTATATGATTCTTCTTTGCCTTTTGAGAAGTTAGGTGCACTGAATTTGGAATGTATTTGGCCTCCTTAAGGTCCACACATTTTTGGTTTATATGCAGGTGTGGCATTGTATCTTTAACTTTCAATAATACATTCATCATTCCAATAGGATAGACCCTGCAGAGAATTGTAGTGAGAAATTTGAATCCATAAAAATCTAATTGAGAGGATCATTAAATTTTTGATATATAGTCAGATTCCTCGTTCAGATAACCAGAATCGAGGGAACTGAAATTGTGGGAGTTTTTGTCAGTCACTGAGAGGAAGATAAGATATCATTCTCCTGAAATTGTACTGCATAGAGCTTAGGGATAGAGGTGGAGGGAACATTATATTATTCAGAAAGATGGTGGTTCAAGACAGGAAAATCCACTGGTATGAATGACCCAGCCTCCGAGAAGCTAAGGCAGGAGGATCAAAGGTGGAAAAATCATATACTTTAGATTAAAGACTTCTGTTCAAATCTACTCACTCACCAAACAGGGTCAATCCTTACAGAGCTCAATTCTCCCATCAAGGAAAATAGAGTAATGCCCATCTTTTAGAATTGGCGGCATGTATTAGATGGAATGATATATACTTAAAAGTCCTGTGTTGATATTTTTAAGGGTTGAATATTTGATGAAGACATTGCAAATCAGCTAAATAACTCCCTTTTTCATGGAAACTTCTCAAATCCTCTCTACTTGCAGATTATTATTTGCTCTTTGTTTTCTTCGTCCTCCAAATCTTTTGTTCATACCCCTGTCCCAGCACTTGCCACTCTACTTCTGGTTTGCATCACTATCCCCCTCTACCTAGCTCTACAGTACTTGTGTGTCTCCCTCATGTCTTTTCTATCTCCTGTCTTTCCCGAGTATGTGGCATAGTATATAATAGGTCTTCCATAAACAAAAGAGAAAAATGGGTTAAAGCAATGATGGGGCTTATGTGCTGGTAGAAAGGAAAAGTTGTACACAAATGTTATTCCAGTCAGATAGAAGAGACTAAAAGAGACAGATTAGAGCAGCAGGGAGAGTTCAGGGAAGACTTCTTGGGGGAAGCAGAATTTGAGTTGAACCTTGAATTCATTTGCATATCAAATGAGCTATCCAGATAACTAGATACAAGATTTGCATATATTTTCATAGGAGCTTCAAAATTCATCTGAATTCCAAGTGCGTGATATTCAATGTGCATTGCTTTGCCTGGTTAAATGAGTCCCAGGGGAGGACTGTCAGAATTGCTATATGGTATTAAGAGAGACAATGCACATTTGTAAGCTCTTCATTGCTTCACAAATTGATCATTGGAAACCCAGTTAGACACCTATACCAGCAAAAAATAATTTCACCACCAAACCACCCCAAAACTCTAATAAGTTGGAGAAGGGGTTAACCTGCTGTCACAAGTGTAATTAAACACCGCAATTCAAGGGGATACTCTTATTGCTTTCTCATGTGGCATTTCCAAGTGAGCACTGAAAGTTGGTTGCAGGTCAGTTTCATTCATGTACCCTTGCTCCTATTTTTCATGGGATGGCTCTGCTCTTAGGACTTTGTCCTCACCTGCTGTTCCCTCCCGAAGCAGAGGGGACCCTAAGGCAGGTGGTATGGAGAGTGCAGGAAGTTCTGCACATCACTGCGGTCTACTCACATTGGTCTAAACTTAAGCACGTATATCTTAGAAGACAGAGCTATAAAGAAGCCTGGGAAATGTAGTAGTGACCTGATAATATGACAGGATAGATAATATCACAGTATCACTGATAACATCACAGTATAGACTCTTCCTATGAATGAAGAAGAATTCTGTTTTCTAGCTATGTCTGTTGGCTATTTGCATAAAATGATCTGCTGTTTCTAAGCATATTCTTGGATTTGGGACAAATTTTAGTTGTCCTTTATTTTAAGCATAAGCATTGGTCACAACGATTTTGAAGTGGCCAGTAGTACCAGTACTGATGGCTTGCTTCTCCAGTCCAGCTACAGATGGAATTTTATCTTGTTCCCTTTGGACCCACCAGAACATTTTTCATTTTTCTTTTCTTTACCCACAAACCCTCTTGGTCATTTTCATCTCATGTTTTTTAACCTTCTACTTCCTTCCAGTGCCTTATTTTAACTTTGTACTGTTAGTTATTCTCTCACCACATGATACCACTACTGGAGAGGAATGTGCCTGAAAACTTGTGCCTCCTTAATTCCTTCCTGCCTCCCCCTTTCCTTAGTAATTGTTGACATTGAAGTGACCAGTGGTTGCACTCACAGCTGGCTGTGGTGCTGGCTCATTTTAAGCTTGGTGCTCATATGTCAGGCTGCAGTGCTTGCATACTTGGCCTCAGTTCTCTCTGTGGATTGCACCCTGCAGAGTGTCTTTGTAGTGAGGGGAAGGGAAAGGAAGAGGTCCTTACCAAGATCTGGCAGAAGACACCATAAGGTCATTTCCTGCTAGGTGGAGAGCTTCCGAAGTTTGTGAGCTCTCCTCTTCTTCAAGTTCCGGGGCACAGGCCCAGGTTTGGAGGTAACAGAGGAACCGTGAGGGAAGGATGAGAGCAGTGCTCACCTGCTCACCCTAGAATTGTGTACACGGATGCACAGAATTCTTGCATGGCCCCTGATCTGTAGGAGAGAGCAGGGTGCATACCATTTGTGCTTGCCTCCCTTGGGAGGTGTCCAGTCTGGGCGTGAAGTGGGGCCCGGATCATTTCTTATGAGTGGAACTTCAAGGAAGAAGCACATCTAGCTCTAGTAATTAGGTGATCTGGGTCCCGAGGTAGATGGGGACAGGTTCCTCCTTTACAGTGAAGTTTGGGCTAGGATTTAAAGGACACAAAAGAGTTAACAAGATGAGAAGTGAGTAAGTGAGTGAGTGGGCTAGAGGAGAAGAGCATTCTAGAAGCAGAGGGGAGCAAGAGAATGTGGCCCCTTAATGGAACCCAGAAATGCTCACGGTGGCTGGAGAGCAGGAAATGATGGGGGGGAGGGCACCTTAGCCATGTAATTCTCTCCAAGGAGTCTGAACTGATTCTGAGGGCAAGAGGAAACGCGTGAAGAATTTTAAGTAGGCAAGTGATATGAATAGATTTGCACTTTAAAAGAAACCCATCTGGAATCAGAGTGGAGAATAAATTGGTGGAGGGAAGGGGCAGGGGCAAAGCCGGAAAACATGGCTGTGAACTCCATTCAAGGGTGGCAGTGTGTGGGCAGCGGGGGAGGAAAGAGGGAGCTTCCAGGGTCCTTGGGTTCTAGCTGGAGGAAGCGTCACAGGCCAGGGAGATGAAAGGGGGACGCTAGGTTACTGAGAGGTGGACTCAACCCCACCCCCACGCTCTAGCCCTGCGCAGCCTTTCTTGACCAGCAGCTGACAAGTGACCCCCCAGCAGCACGAGGTTGCTACAAAAGAAGAAATCAAGGTGGTGAGGCAAAAGGGCTGGTTGGGATTCAGACTAACAGAGTAGACTCAAAAAGCCCACGGCCTGCTCCTGTGGAGCAGAGTCTGGGGAGAAGCCTGGGGCTGAGCTGCCTGGGCCTGCTGTGTTCTTCTCCTGCCCCACCGCACCCCCCTCACAACCTGAGGTTACTCTCCAGATGTTTCTAAGTGTGGGTGTGGCCTTCTCTGAGTCACAGTATTGTCTCCTCTAACAAATGCAAGTCACTGGAGGTCATAGGCAAAGAATGCTAAAACTCAGAAATGTCTTCCCCCAAAACAAAAACTGAGATTGCCCTAGGGTTTGTGGAGTGGTCAGGTCCAGAAAAACAAACAAACAAACAAACAAACAAATGTAGGTAATCTAGAGGTTGAGGGAATAGGTCAAGAAAGGGGGAAATGCAGGGCTGGAGCAATAGCATAGCAGGTGGGGCATTTGCCTTGCAAGTGTGGCTGACGGGCGGGGGGGGGGGGGGGGGGGGGGTTGATTCCTCAACTCCCATATGGTCCCCTGAGCACCGCCAGGAGTAATTCTTGAGTGCAGAGCCAGGAGTAACCCCTGAGCATTGCTGGGTGTGACCCAAAAAGCAATAAAGAAAGGAAGAAAGAAAGGAAGGAAGGAAGAAAGAAAGAAAGAAAGAAAGAAAGAAAGAAAGAAAGAAAGGGGAAAATGGGAGAAATCTGTCCCTGAGTAGAGAAAATAATAACCCAGCCCCCTTTTCCCTCTTCTGTTCAAGCTGTTTAGGATGTCAATCTCATCTTTCCTGATTAACTCTAAAGGTTTAGTCATTTGTAAGAACTTTCTGAGCCTCCATATCTTTGTAAGTTTGGTAAAATAATCTATCAATGAGGGATCTGAGGGAGGTTGGGTTAGCATGTATGAAAAGAGTTGGTTGAAGCATCAGGCAGGGTTTGAACTGAGAGCAGAAGCTTCCCTCTGTTGGAGGGCGAACGTTTAATTCATATGCTATGGGAACACTTGCAGGCTGAAGGGGAATTGTGTTTCATTACTCCGGGACAAGGGGCAAGCCTGCATCTGTTCTGGGGAGTGGGCAAGTTGGTAGCCTGACTGCGCCACTAAAATCATTGCTACACCAACTCTGCGTGGGCAAAACTTCTGCTTGGAGATTGTTGGGACTCTGGCCCTCTGGGCTGTTTACTTTCTTTAAGCACAATATCAGGTCTGGTGTTAAGAGAAAGAGATTCAGGAGGCACAGAGACCTAGTGCTTCTTCTGGAGGAGGAAACCAGTGCTCCTTAAATTTATCCTGATGTGTACACATGCTGGGCTGGAGCAATAGCACAGTGGGTAAGGCGTTTGCCTTGCACATGGCTGACCCGGTCGGCCCAGGTTAGATTCCTCTTGCCCCTCTCGGAGAGCCCGGCAAACTACCGAGAGTATCTCGCCCGCACGGCAATGCCTGGCAAGCTACCTGTGACGTATTGGATATGCCAAACACAGTAACAACAAGTCTTAGGATGGAGATGTTACTGGGCACGCTCGAGCAAATCGATGAACAACGGAGGACAGTGCTACAGTGCATACACATGCTGGCACATAGGTTGCAGGGCTACCAGTGGTCTCCACTGGATTCAGCTCAGGACTAATTTTTCTTCTGTACTTACCACTCTCCTTTCCCTTTCTCTCTTCTCTGCCCTTGGTTTTATAGCATTGGGGATGCAGACATGAGCCATATATTTTTTTATTTTATCATTATTCTTATATTTTTGAAAATAATTTTAATTAATATTTAAAAAAACAGACTCTGTGGTTTATAATACTATTAGTGATGATTTTTTAAATTATTATTATTTATTGATTCACTATGAGGTACAGTAACAAAGCTTTCATGTTTGAGTTTTGATCATACAGTCATCCAATACCCATCTCTTCACCAGTGCACATTATCCACCACCAAAATCCCCACTAACCTCCCTCCCCGCATTTCACATCTCTCCTTGCCTGTGTGGCCAACAATTTACACAATACTCTCTTTCTCTACTTTAGTTACCTTCGATATTTTGAGACCAGACCAACCACCACTCATACCCACTGAAAAGGCAATGCAAGACAATGTGTTTTGTATTTATTTTTTATGGATGCAATATAATATCTCGCAGCTACGAGAGTGGCTGTGCACTTTAGTAATTCTAAAATTTTAATAATTAGGATCTGAAGCGATAGCACAGTGGTAGGGCGTTTGCCTTGCACGAGGCCGACCCGGGCCAACCCGCATTTGATTCCTCCACCTCTCTCACAGAGTCCGGCAAGCTATCAAGTGTATCTCGCCCTATATCGCCCGCACAGAGAGCCTGGCAAGCTACCTGTGACATATTCGATATGCCAAGCACAATAATAACAAGTCTCACAATGGAGACATTACTGGGCCTGCTTGAGGGTCTGAAGAGGTTGCTGCAGCAAGCTGGGACTGAGTTTCGTTTGTGTGTCTCTGGATTGTGGCCATGTGGGAGCTTAAGTAGATGGTGGCCGGGTGTGGCATCATCACTGAGTCCGGGGTGGGGGGCTGGAGGAGTGCCCACTCTTCCCCCGTCCCGTGAGGCCTGGCGTTTGGCATCACCATCACTTGTGTCCCTCTCGGAGAGCCCGGCAAGCTACCAAGAGTATCCCGCCCACATAGCAGAGCCTGGCAAGCTCCCCGTGGCATACTCAATATTCCAAAAACAGTAACAACAATTCTCACAATGGCGACGTTACTAGTGCCCACTTGAGCAAATCGATGAACAATGGGAGAACAGTGCTAGAGCTCAAGCTAAGATAATATTGATAATGATGTCTGGGTAGGACCAGATCATGGGTTCACACATGGTCA
Organism: Sorex fumeus; assembly: GCF_029834395.1. Lineage (NCBI taxonomy): Eukaryota > Metazoa > Chordata > Mammalia > Eulipotyphla > Soricidae > Sorex > Sorex fumeus. The sequence goes on along the minus strand of NW_026606134.1, from coordinate 1,438,754 downwards.
GGGAAGGTAATCTCTTTTTCTCTGTGTTTATTACTCATATGCAAGGGAGGATTGATTTGATTTGGGTCTTCATTTCCTTTCCCCCACCACAACTGCGGAAGGCTTTTTGCAGAAGCAACTTGATAATATCTTGATCTAGCATAGCAATCTTATTAAAAGTCTTTCTATGTTTCCTTAGTTTATTGTGCCCCTCCAAATGCTGGGCATTCAGTTGGCATTTCTGTGTGACACACGTGACAAGCTTAGACCCAGGCAATGGATCTAATATTTTGTTTATTACTTAAAGTGGTGCAGAGAAGTAATCAGAACAAGTCACCTGGTGGAATTAATTTTGTGTTGCTTTTTGCCCAGTGCTGCTGGTTGCCAAGCAAGTAATATGTGTGTGGTGGGGCGTGGGGGGATGTGTAAGGGGAGAGATGGAGAGAGAGGTGCATGCATGCATCCCAGGATGGTTAAAACTAGAGGACACAGATTCTGGTGATGAGATGAGAAAAGAGAAGCAGCTGATCTTTACTGTGGACGGACTTGGAAGTCACAGAGATTTCAATTGGAATCTAGACTTTGAATAGCATGTACCCCTGAGCAGATCTGGTTAACTGAAAACAAACAGAGCAGGAGGTATGTGGTGGAAGGGAGGACTGGATGGATCCCTGTATGGGCGACATGATTCCTCAGTGTTCCAAAGTCATGTCTACATCTCAACATGCTCTTTCAACATCCCCGAGAAAGTGTCTTCAAGATGTTTGCGCTAGCTTAATCGTCAAGGATTACAAACTAAGTCTTTCTATCTTCAAATCCCAAGTTCAGTTTTCAGGACTAATTTATTCTATATCATTTTGGCATGTTTATTCATGAATTCCTTTACCAGAGATGCCACCATCTCTGCATATCTAACGTTTTACTAATCATTCAAAATCAGCTTAAAAGCTATCTTCTCTCCAAAGTTCATTTTTTCTTTAAGCATATTTAAACCTTTTTTAAACTATTTTTGTGAGATCATATGAAATATTACCTCTTGCTAAACTCCCAGAGAAGACAAACTGTATCTTCTATACTTCTTAGGATGGTATAATGCTCCTGATATGTATTTTAAATGCTTTTGTTAGATTGCCGAATGTTAGCAGAAAGAAAGGTTATTTGTTGAAAGGATTCAGAAAATAAGATGGGCCAGTTAGACAATAGCTAGTAAGTCAATGAAAATCTGGAAAAAATAGACTGAGACTATCCATTTAAATGTTTTCTCTCCCACAGTGTTTCAATAAATAAATATAAGAAGAAAAAATAAAATTATGAAAAAAAATGTTTTCTCATTAAAGTTTCTTAAGTTCCCCATTCTTATATTGTTTGAAAGGAAAGGTCATGCTTCAGCTTGGTGATTCCTTTTGCTTTGATATGTATTTTGTCACTACTGAGCAAAGTGGATCTCCATTACATTCATTTCCTGATTACACCCCCCATGTGTTATTATATTTCTTGTTAGGGTGATCAGAAATGTTCTAAGCTTTGAAATTTTGAAATGAAACATATGAGAAAGGGAAGAAGGATCAAAACAAGAAACATTTGCCATGATTTTCTTCTTTTTTTTGTTTTGTTTTCTAGTTTTGTTTTATTTTGAAACACCCATCTATGCTCAAGGCTTGCTCCTAGCTCTTTACTCAGGGATCACTACTTGTGAAGCTTGGGGAACCACATGGAATACTCTGGATTGAATCTAGGTCAGTAACATGCAACGCAAATGTCCTACCTGCTGTGCTGTCGCTCTGACCCCTGTTATGATTTTCTTAAGCTTCTTCCAGAGACCCACCTCCCCAGCCTTGATTTGTTAAAATGTGAGCAATGTGATTAGAATTTGTAGTGGAAGGAAATAACATAAGTGAGAATAAAACAAACTATTTTTGTTTTATTATTTTTTGGTTTGGGGGCAAATCTCTCAGTGCTTGGGGGTTACTCCTGGCTGCGTGCTCACTATTTCTAGTGGTGCTCAGAGAACCATGTGTTACTGGTGCTGAAATACAGCTTCTCACATTCTAAGCACATGCCAAAGCCTGCATCCCGAGTCATCACTCTGATCTGAAACAGTGTTTTAAAAGTTGATATATTGGAAAACTCTAAGGTTATGTGTATTTTGTCACTTAGACATTCTGTGTTGGTGTGGATATGGGAAGGATCCTTATTCACTGACGGCGGGAAATCGAATGGCCCAACTTTTTGAGAAAATAATATGGACACTTCTCAAACAGCTAGAAATTGACTTCCTATATGGGCCAACAATTCTACCGCTTGGCATTTACCCCAAGCAGGAGAATTGCTGGATAGAAGTGCCCAAAAATTCTCTTCAGAAAAGACATTTGCATTCACTCCTACGTTCTTTGAAGCACTGTTCATTGTTGCCAAAACTCTGGAAACAACCCAAGTGTCCAAGAACATTATGCATAAAAATACCCTCTATGGTACATATACACAGTGTAATATCCCTCAGCATTAGAAAAGACAAAATCATGCAGTTAGCTGCTACATGATGGATCTGTGGATGGTCGTATTGAGAAAGTTAGTCAGGAGGAGGGAGACAGACACAATGAGCCCTCTCATGTCTGCGATACGAAGAAACATAGTAGGGGAATAAGAAATGTCCAAAGATAATAGAAACTGAGAATGGGTCTTCAGTAGGAAGTTTGAGAAATGGGGGAATAGGAGTGGGGGGAACTGGGACACAATGGAAGGTATTAGATATTCTGGTGGAGAGTGTGCTGCTGTTTTATTTATTTATTTATTTATTCATTTATTTATTTATTTAATTTTTATTAGTGAAACACCATGAGGTACAGTTGTAGACTTTTAGGCATGAAAATCTACCACTGACAGTATTGTAAACCATAATATCTAAAAAAATAATCCCACGTGAGAACAGAAGAGAGTGAAATAAAGGGATTTGGATTAAAACTAAACCTAGGTGAGATGGAGATTGAAAATGAATATAAAATATGAAAAAATGAATATGAATATGAAATAAAAATAGACATGGTTGTATGTTTGAGAATAACATGTTCAAGCTGTGTGACTCATGACTTTTAAAAATACTTTGCTTCTGCAGACATTCCCATGTTTTTTGCACATGCACCTTTATGAAGACAGGTGATAGTCTCCAAGTGAGCAGATGTGAAGTATCTGTGGAAGATACATTCATGCTATGCTAGCATTCTACTCCAGAGAATTTAAAATAAAACAAAATTCCTCATGACATTTTCACTTTTAGTTACAGTCTTCAATCGTGCATTATTAGTCATCTTTTGTATGTTACAGTTTCATTGCTTTCCATTCACATGAAATAGTCTATCTGGTTTGACCCTTGCTAAGTTCATTAAACACTGAATTGAAGGAAAGCTTTGCTGCTTTGGGCACACTTAGAGATTTCCATTTTAATTTTGATTGCAATATGTTATGAGCCTTATGCTTCTTAGCACTTGTGTCAAGACACTTTCAAATTTCCCCTCATTTTTATGTAAAAAACAAGGACAAGCCAGAGTAAAACACCTGTTTTTGAAAGAAACAATCAAAAGAACTTTATGTTAAGTCTTTCCCAAAATTAGTTTTTCAAACATAGAAGTCACCTGAATTGAAATGGGGGAGAGATTTAGGGATCTTGCAGAGGTACTCTTTGGACTCCCCAGAAACCTGTTTAAAATTCTTTGCAACGTTATATTTACGCACTAAACACCACTGGTAGTCCCAGGTGGTGACACTGCATGGAAGGAGCCTGACAAGTGCTTCATTTTGCTTGGTTGGTTTTGGGCCACACCCAGTGGCGCTTAGGGCCTGCTGCTGTGCCTGTCAGTCTCTCCAGGGACGTTCTCCGGGAACCATGCAGTGCCAGGTACTAAACCCAGGGCTCCCGCGTGTAAACATATACTTCACCTCTTTTATCTTTCCCCCTCCCGCAACATGTGCTTTGATTAAATAGCTCAAAGAGAGGAAGTATTTCTTGGGTGCATTAAAGGCAGTTTATGGTGTCAGAGTGCAGTGTATGAGATACAGGGTATCTGAAAAAAGACAGTTTGGGATGTGAACGACTCTATCTTTGATTAGAGAACTCCCTGTATAGGGAATCCCCTGGCACAGCTGTGTCCTCCTTTCTACAGAAGATATTCTGTCAGCTCCATCCTTCCACTCACCTGTTTTGGGCTTAGATCACTATTCACCTTTCTCTGCCTTGTTCTCTGTGATCATGTATGATGCGTCATTGATAAGGAATCAAGAGACTGATAATTTAAGGAATCCAGTTTCTCTCTCTCTCTCTCTCTCTCTCTCTCTCTTTCGTGTATGTGTATGTGTGTGTTTGAGAGAGAGAGAGAAAGAAAGAGAGAGAGAGAGAAAGGATTGAGTCACACAAGGCAATGCATGCTCAGGGTCTACTTCTGGACCCATGCACTAGGGGTCACTCTTGGCAGTGCTCATGGGGATCATAAGTGGTGCCAGGAATTGAATTGAGCCAGTGTTTAGCCTTAACCACTGTGCTGTGCTGTATCTTCAGCCTCTGAGTTACAATTCCAATTACTTAAGTGACATGTAGTATGTGACCAGTTAGACTTTTACTACCACTCCACATTCATGTTTGCTTTAAAATTGCTGCTATGTCAGGGATCTTCCCAACTCTTTATTCTGTTCCTTTGGTAAATTAGCTTTTTGTCTATATTTGTCTTATTCAGTGCACATTTCTGAAAGCCTGATAGAAGTAAGAATGCTCAACTAACACTCTCCTCCCTTGTTTCTCTCTCTTCTAAACGTCTATATAAGTGATACCACCTCTATGAATTCTTCCTGCATTTATCATATCCCTGAGATAGAGGTTAGCTTTGTATCTGAAATAAAATTAGAGTTTTAAAATAGAAAGTACTTTTAATTACTGCAAGCAGCCATGACATTATATACTCTGCCCAAGTTTCATCAAGGGAGGTAAATGAAGCGTTCTACAGTGTGTGACCTAATGGAGTGATGGGAGAGAATGATCTTTTCATGAGAAAGTCCCCTGTGAGCTGGGACTCACCAATACACGTAGATTTTGACTTCTATGAGCTCATGGCTGAGAAGAAAGCAACCATAGAGTCAGAAATAGCATGAACTGCAAAGAATTAGAAGAAAAATATCATATCAAGCGTTCTGGGAACTCAGATGATTTTTTTTTCTGCTTAGGAGACAAAGGAAGGCATCACATATCCATAAATTTTCTGTATCGTCATCTTAACAATTATGATGTGTGTTTGAATGCAAAAACGTTCTCCATGGCTAACATCCCAGAATCATAAAAGATGTTGGACTGTATTTGTTTCAGTTATTTTCTTTATTGATGGATTTTTACATGATTAGATGCTACACAATTGGCTGAGTCTCAAGCTTAAAACCATGAGTTATGGTCTAGCTTTTCTTGAACAGTTAGGAAATGACCGTTTAATGTAACTGCTTATACTGTTTTTTATCCTTTCTTGTCCTCTCAAATATAATCTTATTTTGCATGGAAAAAAGCAATAATAAAGCCTGTTTGTGATACTTTGGTAATGCAAAATAATAATGAACTCAATATATTCTAATAGTTTAATTTTAATTCTGGGTCCTGGAAAATAAGGAAGTAAGAATTATAGTATTACAGCAAGTCGAGGTTGACAAGGGTGTTAAGGGTTTATTTAATACAACTAATCTAACCAAGATGGTGACAATGAAAATTTAGAGGACAGAAGGAGGTTTTTTTTTTTTTAATCACTGTATCACTGTCATCCCGTTGATCATCAAATTACTCGAGCGGGCACCAGTAACATCTCTATTCCTCCCAGCCCTGAGATTTTAGCAGCTTCTTCTTACTAATTTTTTCCCCAACAATTGGAGGCTCTTTCAGAGTCAGGGGAATGAGACCTGTTGTCGTTATTATATTTGACATATTGAATATGCCACAGGGAGCTTATCAGGCTCTGCCCGTGAGGGTGGGATACTCTTGGTAGCTTGCTGGGCTCTCTGAGAGGGATATATTTATATATTTTTCTCTATGATTTGTTGCCCACTGTCTGAACCCCATCACATACCGTGTAGTAATAGTAGAAAATGGGTAGAAAGTGTCTTATAATGTGTTGTGCTGCTGCTTTGTGGCTACGCAGTCCGGAAAGCAGCCTGGAGTGTGGCGGTGATTGGGTAGTGGAGGTTGGCTGTTGGGGCTGGGTCCCTTGGAGCAGGGAGAGCTCTCACCCGTCCCACAGCCTGGCATGGAGTCTGGTAGCATGGTTCTGGGAGCATCATTTTATACTCCCGTCTGGGAGGAGCATCCTGAGTTCTGGAGAGTGGCCGATGAGGAGATTATCTGGTGGCAGCAGGGTGTAGCCTATGGGTGTGATCTTGCCGAGCAGAGCCCCGGCAGCTGTAGACCTCCAGAACCAGCCACAGCTATGCTTAAGACCACTCTCCACACATTCGGACGAGCCTCACGCAAGAAGGAACTGGCAGAGGAACCCAGATATGTGGGACCTGGGGCTGAGATCTCCAAGCCTGCTCGGATCAGGACTGGGTCTCCTCCACCCAGACCCCCCATCTTCCAGTAGCTAGGCGTTACACCCACCAACTGCCACCCAGTGCTGTGTTATCCCATCAACAGTCAATACCCAGGGACTATAAAACCTAGCCCCCAGAAGAGAACAGTGCAGAGTCGCCTGCCCCCGCGCCTGACTGTCCTCACTGGGGTCCCTTGGAGGGAGGTGGGTTGAGTTTCCCTCCCTGCCCCGAGCAGAGCCCTGGCAGTTGAAGACCTCTGGAACCAGCCACAGCCATGCTTAAGACCACTCTCCACATGTTTGGATGAGCCTCACGCATGAAGGAACTGGCAGAGGAACCCAGGTGTGTGGGACCTGGGGCTGAGATCTCCAAGCCTGCTCAGATCGGGACTGGGACTCCTCCACCCAGATCCCCCATCTTCCAGTAGCTAGGCATTACACCCACCAACTGCCCCTGGCACTGTGTTATCCCATCAACAGCCAATACCCAGGGACTATACAACCCAGCTCCATGATGCGGCCATGCGAATTCTTATTGTCTAGTTCTCACTCTTGGAACACGACAGGCTACTGAGTGTATCCTGCCCACACAGCAGAGTCTGGCAAGCTCCCTGTGGTGTATTCGATATGCCAAAACCCAGTAACAATGATGGGTTTCATTCCCCTGACCATGAAAGAGCCTCAAATGTGGCACTTGTTAAAATCTCGGGGCTAGGACGAATGGAGATGTTATTGGTGCCTGCTCGAGGAAATCGATGAACAACAGGATGACAGTGATACAGTGATACAGTGACCGAATATCACTGGATTCCATTGTCATGTCTGGAACAACTGCAGCCACTCTGTAGTCTTGAAGAAGGCATGGCTGGCCTCTGATAGCAGAGTGGAAAGTTAGAAAGAACCTGGATCTTAAAATCCTAATGCTACTAAATTATCCAATCTCAAAACTATGCTTCTTTATGGTAAATTGTGGAACTCAACTAAGCTTGTTGTAACTTTTTCTGCTTGGATCTGCTTTTACTTGCTGCTGAAAGCATACGAACTAATCCTTGAGGGTCAAGGATGAACTTACCATGAAGGAGATTGTTCAGGTAATACACAAACATCAGCAAAAGAGCCAAGTTATATAAAATGCTAGGGGAAAGAGAGCATTTCAGGGAAGCAAATGCAGTGGTCCTGAGGTGGGAGCAAGCAGGATGTGTTTGAGGAAAGGAGAGCAGGCCATTAAGGTGTTGTGGTGAGTGATGGGAACATTAAATTCACCGCATGCATGAGGTCAGAGAACTAGGACATCGCCAACCTACGTAAGGAGCTTGAGAGTTTTTCCTCATTTTAAAATTGTAAAATAGAGGAGCCTGGATTCTAATATAAATGTGGTGGAAGCCATTGAAGTGGCAGGTCCATTTCTTTTATTTCTTCATCTCTGACTTTCAGCACAGAGTTGAACTAAATTCTAGCTTATAGATTTTTAGTGTGATCAAAATAACTCCAATAATAGATCACTTGAAAGTGAATATTTCTCTCTAATACTCCAGTGAAAAGAGATAAGACCTTCTCCTTGACAACAGGCAAAGGGGATTCTCACAATTCTCTTTATCAGTGACAACTTCAGAAACTAAGTTTACAGGTAAAGAAAGTCAGGAGCACGTGCAAAATTTCAGAGATGACGACTCTTAATTAGCTGCATCAAATGACTCTTGGCATTCCTAATTTTCACCTTTTTGTAACAATTCAATTCATTTCAAGGTTTTACCAGAGTAGACAGGCATGAAATGAATTCTCCACGGTAGGTTACCAATGGCAGAGAAATTGCAAGCTTTGAAATGGCTGGAAGAAATCATGTGATCTCTGGTTCTTGCTTTTCCCCAAACTCTCTGAAATCTGTCAACATTAATTCTATGAAATATGTAGGCTGCATTACTTGGGAGAAATAAGCAGAAAATAAAAAAAATTATTTTCTCAAGGGTGTATCTGCATTCCATTTTTTCCCTCTACTCCTGCCTTCATGAGGATAATCTCTTCTGGGCCTGCTGTCTGTGTGGCATGAGGAGGAAGCAGGGATACCTCGTCTAGTCTGCTTTGCATGTGTGGAAAAAGATAATTTTGATGGAGGTTTTTCTTGATGGATGTTCTCTGTAAATAAGTAGAACGGTGGGGTTACCATAATCAGACGGAGGAGCTCTCTCTCTTTTGCTAGGCACATGTTACATTTCAACTACTGACAAAAAAGACGTGATACCTTCAATTTGGTCTATTCAAAACGCCCCATCCTTCTTTCTGCAATGTCCTTACGTCATCTCTGTCCTTGAATGTCCAAAGCTTTCTGTTTTCTGAGTTACATCTCTCCATCTATGCTGCTGCTGGATAATGTCAGGGTCCTCATGAGCCCTGGGAGCTTGTGGCGTCTCAACTGGGTCCCTGAACCCTAATCAGCCTCATGCCATACTAGCAGAGTCTTTCTGCTTCGACTTTCAAAGTGAGACTGAGACGTTCCATCATAGTATCTGGTATCTGGTATCTGGATTGGGAGCGGGTGGAAGATGCAGCTTCAAGTGTGCTCAGACCAACTTGTGGGGACAAATCCCTTCGTTAAGGGAAATCAGCAGATGAGAAGTAGAGGGTGGAGTGAGGTCTCTGAATTCCTCCTCTTTTTGCCTTTTCATAAGCTGCTCAGAGATGCAGTTGCTCTTGCAAACTTTCTGGAGAAATCTTCCATGGCAAGTTAAACATGTGTCTTGTATTACCACTTAGTTTTCTTTGTTGCCTCCTGCTAAGTGGCGGCTGCTCCATTGCATTTTGCTTTTCAGTGTCTTTCCACTTCCCCCTTTGCCCAAACCCTTGCCAACCTATGCTTATACCTCCTAAAAAATGTAGCGAGACCTCTTTTCTTTTTTTGGGAGTTGGGCCTTTAGAGTGACACCCATCGGTGCTCAGGGTTTACCTTTGGCTCTGTGCTCAGGAATCAGTCCTGGAGGTGCCCAGGAAACCCTATGTGGTTCTGGGGGTAGAACTGAGGTGAACAGGTGCAAACCAAGCATCTTAATACCTGTACTAACTCTTTGGCTCCAAAATTTCAATTCTTTCCTTGAGCCCTTCCTGACTTTCTCACAGGATTTTAGCCACGTCTCTGCTCTGACATAGCAGATGCTCCCCACTTCTCTCTCTCTCTCTCTCTCTCTCTCTCTCTCTCTCTCTCTCTCTCTCTCTCTCCCCCCTCTCTCAACTGAGATTTCTTTTCTTTTAAAAATTTTTATTTATTTATTTATACAAAGCTGTTCATGATTGAATTTCAGTCATACAGTGTTCCAACACTCATTCCTCCAGCAGTATACATTTCCCAGCACCAGTGTCCCCAGGTTTCCTCCCATCACCCTCCAACCACAGCCCCCCTGTCTCTTTCTATGGCAGGTGCCTCTCTCTCTCTCTCTCTCCTTTCGGACACAGTGGTTTGCAATATTGGTACTGAACGGTTACAGTAGATGCCCTCTTAACCCATCCCCTCTTTACCTACTTTTGGATTTCCCAGTGCTATTCTTAAATCAGACCTGATTACTCAGCCAGTAGACTACTTGGTGTAGTTTCATGTATACTGTTACCTGATTACATGATATGATGTTACTTCTTGAGAGTCAGCAATTTGGTGGACACATTTTTTTATTTGTTAGCGATAGCACAGCGGTAGGGCGTTTGCCTTGCACGCAGCCAACATGGCCGACCCGAGTTCGATTCCTCCACCCCTCTCGGAGAGCCCGGCAAGCTACCGAGAGTATCTCGCCCGCATGGCAGAGCCTGGCAAGCTCCCCGTGACATATTCGATATGCCAAACATAGTAACAACAAAGTCTCCAACGGAGATGTTACTGGGCCCGCTTGAGCAAATCGATGATCAACGGGAGGACCTTTACCTTTACCTTTACCTTATTCAGACATTGTCTCATCAGGGTTTAATTTTTCTTACATACACTCAGCGAGGGGCTAATCTCCTGCTAAATTGTACGCCACCCAGGACCCTACACTGGTACCTGGAACAGTGGTTTTCAACAGGCAGTCCATGAACCACTGCTAGTCCAGAGACCTTATGAGACTGAAATCCCTGGTCTACCAGAGCAGCTATTGGCTGCTGGTCTGAGGACCAGTGTGGGGCAGTGCCAGATTTCAGGTTATGAGTACACCAAAACACATCAACTTTTCTACCTCAACTTAATCCATTCTTAACCCCCTTTTTATTTGCCTGATAAAGAGAAGTTCCTCCCACTACTTAAGATTAATTCCTCCTCTGGAGCTAGAACATTAGTACAGCGGGTAGGGCGTTTGCCTTGCACACAGCCAACATGGCCGACCCGAGTTCGATTCCTCCGCCCCTCTCGGAGAGCCCGGCAAGCTACTGAGAGTATCTCGCCCGCACGGCAGGGCCTGGCAAGCTCCCCGTGACGTATTCGATATGCCAGACACAGTAACAACAAAGTCTCCAATGGAGACGATACTGGGCCCACTCGAGCAAATCGATGACCAACGGGAGGGCCTTTAAATTAAAATTTAAAATTAAATTATCCTTACATAATATAATTAAAAACTAAACCAACACATTATAGATGCGATGATAAAGAGGGTCATTTCTATGACAACATGCGTGGGTTGGATTTAACAGAATCTAGTTTTTTAAAAGGAGCTAAAATCAATTCAGTAAAAAAAAATACTGTAAATAGTTTTGGATTTGAAACATCTGTAATGCTCAAGTGATCATATGCCTTTCTGAGTGGGTTTAAATTCTTACTCTACTTTAAAGTAACCAAAAATAATGATAAGAGTTGAGATATCAGGGACTTTGTATGTGAAAAAAAGAATGCTCAGAATGGCAATCAGTTGATCAAGAACTAGAGGAAAGGTTTTGATCTTACCCCCGAAGATTCATAGCTCTAAAAGGTTTGCAACAACTATGGAAAGTTGATGGAATTTTAAAACATGACTATTACTGGCAAGAGAAAGTTTCCAAGTTTTAAGAGATAAGAAATTGATTGTTCTTATAAGTATTCTTCACCCAAATCAACCTAAACAGACTGAATTATTCTCTAAATGAATTTTTTCTCCATGAAATTGTACATTCTCTTAAAAATAATTCAAGAAAATAATCACTTGTAGTTTATGCTTGCTCCTCTGCCCCTCTCGGAGAGCCCGGCAAGCTACCGAGAGTATCTCACCCACACGGCAGAGCCTGGCAAGCTCCCCGTGAAGTATTCAATATGCCAAACACAGTAACAACAAAGTCTCCGATGGAGACGTTACTGGGCCCGCTTGAGCAAATCGATGATCAACGGGAGGGCCTTTACCTTTTTATTAATGGTTTTAAAATAGGGGTTTTCTTATACTATTAGTGGAATATGAGGTAAACTCACTTTGTTAGAAAAAGGTTTTCTAAAAATGAAATAATTAGAATAAAACCACATTGAAAATATCAGTATTTTGCCTATTTATTATAAAGGTATTTCATCAAATTATGTTTTATTATATGCATGTGTGTATATGTATGGCTTGTGTCTATGTGTGATATAAAATTTATGACTGTAATAAAAAATTTCTTTAACCTCATACGTATAGCCTAAAATTTTTAGAAGGTTTTTGGTTTAAAGTATTGTTGGAGAGATAGTACAGCAGGTAAGGTGTTTGCCTAGCATTAGGTAGACAGGATTTGATCCCTGGCACCCCATATGGTCCCCAGAGATTACCAGGAGTGATCCCTGAGCACAGTCAGGAGTAAACTCTGAGGAAAACTGGGTACATCTCCCCTAACCAATCAATACTAGTAATTCTCCTTAATGTTTCAGTTATGAATGATGTAATGAAGGTAGTCTGAATAAGTGCCAGGTTTCATAATAAAATATAATTTCTTTATTCCAGGCAATAGAGCAAGGAGGCAAAAATGTTTTGAAAGATGATTTTAGAATTTATTTTAGGAATTGTAGAAGACAATACTATACAGTTTATGTAAAATCATTAAACATCATTAGCACTAATAAAGGTGGTTTTTCAAAGTAGCAGTTAGTAAAACGTGTGATTCCAGTTTGACATTTACCAAATCTCAGAGAAGAGAAAAATGTTGCCTGAGGTTGAATACATCGGGAAAATTCTGAACTGCAAGAGAATAATTAGAAACATGGATTATTAACTGATCCCAGATAAATAGGAGGTTCCAAGGAGTTACAGAAAATATGACATAAGGTATTGACTCCTGTTTATGAGAATAAATTCTTAAGGTCAAGAAGTAAAACATTCAGCCCATGATAGAAACAAATGCAAAACAAAAACAAAAAAGAGGGGTATAAAGAAGGATGATGTCCGGTCTAGAGCCTAAATCTTGCGTCATTCAGAAGCCTGGGGAGGAATTTTGTTCTGTCGAATCAGCAGTCAGCTCTCTTAGGAAGTGCAAAAATGCACAGATTCAAAACTGTTTCCACAGCCATGCATCTTTTTATAAATAGCTTAAAATGCTTATTTATTTAATTCACACATATATGTGAATGGATATTTACATGTTTCCAATTTAAGTAAAATACTGAAAGTTTCTACCAATTGTTTTCACTTGTCAACCATGTGATCAATACTGTTTTTGAGGTTTGCAGAGGAGGATTCTATGTCATTGTCATGTTCTACCATCATTGCTGACCTTGATGTCATTCATGAGGGTACCCAGAGCCAATGGAGTTGGCAGGTTCTGGACTTAGATCTCCTGGGCTGGGTCACACTGGAGCTCTTTTGCCACTCACTAATTAGTGTTGGCTTTGCATTGCTCTCTCTCTGACTCCGAATTCGCCCAAGGATGAAGTTGGAATATCCGTTGACTTCCCTCGATTACATATATATATATATATCCAATAATATATACGAATATATATATATATATATATATATATATATATATATATATAGCCAACCCTGAGCCCAGGGGTTGTTTATTTTTTATTCCTATTGTAAAGTCCTATCCTTATGTTTTGTAATTTCAAAACATTAATGTTTCTTGCAGGGTAACTTTCAGATTGCCTTCCAAGGGGTCTCATGATCACGATCACGATCACGATCATCCTGCTGTTCGTCGATTGCCTCGAGCAGGTACCAGTAACGTCTCCTTCACCCTAGCCCTGAGATTTTAAAAAGTGCCATATTCAAGGCTCTTTCAGGGTTATGAGAATGAGACTCATCATTGTTACTGGAATTTGGCATATTGGGTATACCACGAGGAGTTTGCCAGACTCTGCCGTGTGGGCAGGTTACATTCGGTAGCCTGCCATAATTCTAATTAGGTTAATACATACCATTGTAAATGGCAGGATATTGTCTTTTTTTACTGCTGAGTAGTATTCCACTGTGTATTTCTATTATGTATTTTTTTTCTCCCATTTTTGTTTTAGGGCCACACCCAGCGCAGGCTCTGCACTCAGCAATCACTCCTGGCAAACTCAAGGGGCCATATGGGGTTTCTGGGGTCAAACCCAGATCAGCTGTGTGCAAGGCAAACACCATCCACAGTGTACTATTACTCCAGCCCCACTACCATGTCTTCTTTATCTCTTTATCTATCAATAGGTACTTAGGTTATTTTCAATGTCCTCATAATCTTAGGGAGTTTTCTCAGAATAGTAACAGTTAAAAATAATAGCATTGATGTGTGCTACCTTAAGGTAGCATAATTTTAAACTCAATGGAGTGATATAACAAACTTCATATTCCAGGTTTCAGGGTCTGTACTAAACTGCTCAGAGGGGTTAACTGACTCATCCAAAATAGCCCAGCTGGTGGATGGGGAGAAAAACTGTACCTGGCTGTCCTGATGCCAAAGAAGGGTCTTGCCAGCCCTGGTGGCCATGTGCTCAGACCTTCCTTGGAGCCAAGTGTGCCGCCTGATAAAGATGCCTTCTTTATCCAAGTTGGAAACTTGGTCCAACTTGGAGGAATCTCATTATCACTTTTTGAAGCTTTATCCTGACCGCATTTTAAGTTGTATGATTCCCCCCCCCCCCCCCCCGGATCTGGATCTTGGCTGGATGATGGCTATTGGCAAAGACTGCATCTCATTTGGATGGGATTTTCCTTATAACATGATTCAACCTGTATTTAAAAAAAACTGGAAGAAAATAAAAACCTTCCATATAAAAAGCATTTGGGGACTTTCCTGCTATTTGACTAATAAAAATAATGGCATTGATTCAGTAAGTTCATTATCTAATTCCTTTAAGACCTAAGGATTTATGCCATCTGCATCTCTTGTGGGTCTATGTTCAGTTTCTTCCTGAAGTCCCTGATTTTAATTTTTAAAAAATTTTTAGCACACACAGATGAAATGCATTTTGGCTTTTCTTACTGTCCCTATATATTACTGTTCCAAATATTACAAATATATACATTTAAAAGGATTTTAGTAGCTTGGAAACTTGCAACTTTAGTAATGTTTGGTAGTTTTTATCTTGATCTATCATTTTAATCCCATCTAAGCTTTTGGCTCTGTTGGCTGGGCTAAATATTTTTTTCTTTTGTGTGTGTGTGTTATTTGCCTTCACCAGACTTCCTCGATTTAGAAAGATTAATTTTATTCCTTTCTCCATTGTATTAAGCTCCCGTTTACCCTTAAAAGAACCAAGCTCTCAAACAACTTGCTGGATTCTTCCTTAGAATTTATAATTTTAGGAGAGCAACAGACTGATTTAATATACTGTGTCTTTTGAAATTGTCTCTTTCCCCAATGTCAATTTCTGTTCCCATTTTTTATTTATGTGTGTGTATCTCTCTCTATGTCTACTTATAGATCTCAATATAGATCATACAGATCTATATATCTACTTACAGATCTATATATAGAGCTCTCTGTATAGATATGTAGTATATATATAGCATGAATATGTGTGTGATGGATCCAGACAGATTCTGTTTTTTAATTTTTGTTTTAATCTTTATGATGCAGGGAGTGGAGGAACAGAGTTTTTTGATGTTTTCAATGGTTAGAGTTGAGTCTCGAAAACACCACCAGTGGGAGATTTGGGAAAGATTATTGCTCTCAATAGCAAGTAATCATTATACAAAGAAGCTAATGAGCAGGATCTTGGTATGCCTGAAGTTCAGAAGAGAGGCACTTAGAACCTGACATGAAAAGTCTTGATTTTCCAGAATCAAACTCCTCCAAATATGAAGAATAGATGCCTTAAGGACCCCAAACCTCTCAGAATTCTCTTATCTTTAGCAGTAACTTATGAATTAGCACATCGTAAATATACAGGAGGCAGCATTTTCTAGTAGAGTGGTTATTTAGGAATTTACTTTGCAATGATAGACATGAAATACTCTTCTTGCTATATTAAGTGCCTTGAATACGTTCATATATTTGGAAATTTCCACCCCGAAACACTTATTACCCTGAGAAACCAGAAGACTCTTTCCTTTGGCACATCCACATGAAACAGTGCCTGTGGACAGATTCATTTAGAAGCCAGTGGTACCAAAGAGGTGGGATCCATGTACCCCAGCTGCACAGGTGACATGGATGTAGCCAGGAAGCAGGAGCTAGAGGAGCAGAGTTTGTTCATGGTATCAGTGATTGGGGAGGAGTCTCTCAAACACCAGACAGACATCTCTGTGTGGATCACAGCTATGGAGGATTTACAAAATTATTAAGATTATCCCTGGTATTTGATTCCACCACCCATAGAATAGGCAGTGGCTAATGCTGTAGAATCATGAGAGGATGAAGTGAATGTGGAAGTAGTTGGAGGTTGGCCTCTTCAATTGCAATGGATATCTGCTTCCCTTCTCCCTTTATCTACAGTTTGTTTCATTTCTGCTTCTAGAAACTAGTGACACATGGATTCCATCTTAAGCTCCCCAGGCAAGATTCTGTGGGAGTTTCTTCTCAATGAGAGTTTCCATTTGAGAGGCATCACCTAGTAGAGTCATTATCCCAAGCGTGGGACTGAAGGAATGTAGACAGAGGGAGGCAGTATTTTTAGACAGTATTTCTAATTGCTCAAATTTCCTGATGTTTCCTAAAAATCGAGCAAAGAAGAGGGTTTCAAAATATTTGATCATGAGGAGAGATTGATAGGACAATGCAGTTGGTTGTTCTGGAGATCTTGGGGTGGGCTTTCACGTCCAGACTTGCAGTCTCTTCTAGATAACACAACACAAATACAATTATTGACTTGGGAAATGTTTTCAATATGCTATTAAGCAATCAATAATAAAATCAGATGATAGCATAGTAGGTGCAATAGAAAACCTTATTTGTATAGACTAGATATGCATATGTATTATGCATATGTGTATTATGCATGTATGTCTACTCTGCATACATATATATACATATTTATATATCACGGTCATGGTCCTCCCATTGTTCATGGATTTGCTTGAGCGGGCCCAGTAACATCTCCATTGGAGACTTTGTTGCTACTGTGTTTGGCATATCAAATACGGGTAGCTTGCCAGGCTCTGCTGTGCAGGTGAGATACTCTCGGTAGCTTGCCGGGCTCTCTGAGAGGGGCGGAGGAATCGAACTCGGGTCAGCCATATTGGCTGCATGCAAGGCAAACGCCCTACCGCTGTGCTATCGCTCCAGCCCTAAAATCTAGAAAAGGACACATTCATTTTAGAACATTTAATTATAGGTTGTGAGAGAACACGGGTCAGACTTTCATTTTTCTTCAGATTTTGGCCACACCTGGCAATGCTCAGAGCTTACTCCTGAATCTGTGCTCAGGGATCATTCCTGGAAGAATTCATGGGCCCATAAGGGGTACCAGGAGTCAAACCTAAGTTGACCATGTGCAAGGCAAGCACCAAATAATGCACTATCTCTCCAGCCCTAAATATGAAATATTTTAATTTTTATTCATTTTAATTGATTCACTGTAAGATACAGAATTAAAAAGTTGTTCATAATTGGCTTTCAGTCATACAATGTCCCAACATGTATCCTTACACCAGTGCACATTTCCCACCACCAATGTCCCCAAGTTTCCCTACTGCCACACCTCCTACTTCCATGACAGACAATTTTCTTCTCTCTCTCTGTTTCTCTCTCTCTCTCTCTCTGTCTCTCTCTGTCTCTCTCTGTCTCTCTCTCTGGGCATTATGGTTTGCGACACAGTTACTGAAAGGTTATCATGTATATTCCTTTACCTCCACTCAGCACTCCGTTTTTGTCTAGAGTAATCACTGCCAACTATAACTATCATAGCGGTCCTTTCTCTATCCTAACTGCCCTCGCCCACCCCTACTTGTGACAAACTTCCAACCATGGAGCATTTCTCCTGGTTCTTATTTCTACTGTCGGACTCATTTTTAAGAGAGTATTTATAATTGCTCAAATTTGCTGATGTTTCCTAAATGAACACTATTTGTATAACAAAAATAAAAATTAAGGAAAAGAAAAATATTAGTACTTTTCAAGCACAGGACAACCTAGTTCACCAATTATCTATTGTTGGATATTAGGTAGTTTCAGCTTTCATGATTGTAAAAATGCTGTTATTAATCAAACAAACTTTTTTTCGTATTATTATTAGTTTTTTTTAGAAATCTATCTTTGTTTACTTGAGTGTCTTTATTTGTCACTTTGACTTTGTGACTGTCTTTTCACACACACAAACACATACACAAACATACACACATGCACACATTTGTGTTTTGGATCACACCTAGCAATGCTCAGGGGCTATTTATGGCTTTGTGCTCAAGATTTACTCCTGGTGGTACTCAGAGGACAATATGGAATGCTGGGAACTGAACCCCGGTTGGTCTTGTGCAAGGCAAATGCCCTACCCACTGTACTATCACTCTGGCCTGCTATATATATATATTTTTTTTTTTTGAGGGGAGCGTGGGTTATGCCATATCTAGCAATGCTCAGGGGTTACTCCCAACTTTGCATCAGGAATTATTCCTAGCAGTCTCGGGGTAACATATGGGATGCCCAGGATGGAACTCGACTCAGCCATGTGCTGTACCCACTGTACTACCATTGCAGCCCCCAAACGTATTTTTTAGGAAGGAATTTTAAAGCATTCTTTCTTTTGTACCTCTTTATAAAACGTCCTAGGATTTCCAGCATAGGTGGGACTGTAAAATGAATTGGAACTGAATTTCTGGATATTCAAGAAAGGAGATAATACATGCTAAATTATAAATGGAATGCAAATGTTTAAGATGCTTTCACCATCCTTGAGGAAAAAGAACACAACACAAAAACAAAAGGTGAACTATCCATCTTGAGAAGGCCTTTTAAAATATCAGACATTTTTCATTTTCTCACTGATCATCAAAACAAAGCCAAATGGAACCACAGAGAATATTTTCTTACTATGCATTCATTTTACGAACACATTCCTTTATATTAAAAATGAAAAGACCTTAAAATACCCTAACAGATAGTGAAACCTTGGAGAGCAAGTTTACATGCAGGGCTGGAGATATTCATTAAAATTGTAATTAGACCCACGATTAAATTCATTCACAGTAGAAACTTTGCTTGTAAGTGTTGCTACAGGAAGAAACCTTCAGTCTGAAAATTAGTTCAGCAGTCTGAGCGATTTTAATTATGCAGAGTTGATTATCGCTAGAGAAGGAAACCTTTATTGCAGCAACAGAATAAAGATCTTTTTTACCCCTTTTTCTTGGTTTGCCGAGCTAATATGAGGTTCATATTTTGATAACCAAATGTTTCTCTAGGGAAAGAAAATGGGAGAAAATGTACGGGTCTCCCAACAGGAGATACGAAGTCAGAGAATGATCGTGTGCTGGCGGAGCTGCTTCGGGTCCTCCTCCGCACCTTACTTTCATCATAAGTTGATCATCACTTGGTGAAGGCAAAGGGACTAAGGTGACATCTATTTAACAGGTGCTATGGGCCAGTCTTCGGGATGGGCAGTTTCTTTCCTTCTAGTTCCTTTTTCGCTTGTTTCCATTTCGTGGATAAAGAAATAGGCGATTGCATTAAGTGATTCTTGTAGAACAAGGGCTGATAGACCCACCTGACTTCAGGATCTTCTCACTTTAGCATCAGGGAGCAGAGATCCAAATTTGCGTATTGCGGGGTGAGGTATGTGGGGAGCGCGTGGGGGTAGGGGAGGAGGTGGAGGAATTTCAGAATTTCTCTTCTTCCTGCAAGGGGTTTGCTTTTACATGTTGTGATTTCGGTTTTTATTTGAGAAAGGCTTGCATAAGTGCAAAGAATTCTAGCTTTTACCTCCTCCTTTCTCTGTATATTGGGCTCAGAGATGACACCGTGTCTCTTTGTGAATATGGACAGTTAGCTGTTATGATCATGTATCTGTCTACTTTCTCTTGTTTTATAAAAGAAAAAATCTTTTAAAAAGGGATTATAGAAGGTCAGCAAAAGGGTGGGTTTGAGATGTTTGAGTGGGTTAAATGGGTATTTTGACTACACGGCTTCTCCTTTGGCATGTTTAATTGTGATGTTTAACGGACAGCCTTGCAGTTTAAGGTGACACTTTTTTTCGTGGTATATTTATTAGAGTCAAGAAAGCTGAGGTTCAGCTTATTATAGTAATGTTTATAATATAAATCACTCTCATCTTGCCGAGGCAGTTTACAGTTACCATTACAATCCCTGGCAGTGACCAAGTATCCTCAGGATATGGATGGTATCTTGACTTAAGGTGACACTTTTAAAATAAAACTCTCTCTTAATAATAAAAAAAACATAACCTGGTACCTGCTGTGAATCAGTAAATCTAAGTGAGGCTGAGGGCAAATCTCTTTCAGTAGGACTCTAGTTCCCCTACTGAGTCAGGAGATCATCAGGAGGACTTTAGAGGGTTGAACAGGGGAATTGGGTCATACATGCACTCAGGGCTCTCTGCTCCTTCATCTCTGCAGCAGCGATGTGGGAAAGTTGGGGAAAATTGCTTGTCTCTGTGGAGTCCTGATTGCTCTGAAATTTTTGCGGAGGTGGGCTTTATTGATGAGATTGGAAACTTTTCCATCAGGATGTCACCATAGCCAGCAATGACCAGCAGAGGGAATCTCTGGAACTCTCAATTTCCCTCCTCTCCAGGGTCCAAAGCCGTACATATATAAGAGCTTTTTAAATTATCATAGGACTGGAGTGATAATTCAGAGAATAGTGCATCAGGAGTGATCCCTGAGTGCAGAGCCACGAATAAGCTCCGGGCACTGCTAGATGTGGCCTCCAAACCAAAATTAAACAAAACAAAATAAAACTATGGCAACTGTCAAACAGAAGGGGCTAGTGAATGTATCCAGACTTATCATGTAAATATTGTTTATATTTTTCCACATTGGTTGCATGTATGCTCTTGTGAGAAGTTGAAAGCAAATTATAGCTCCAGTGACAGTCACCCTCAAATACTTCATCTCTAAAAAAGTAGAGGCCACTTTCCAACTTAATAGTCAGACAATTTTCACACCTAATGCAACTAAAATTTATTTCTTTAAATAAGTCAAGAAGCAGACTCAGATAATTTTTCAAATGATTAAATTCATGTTCAAAATTCTCCAAGTTGCCCCCGGAATGTTACTGCTCTCTTGTCTAAGCAAGATCTCTCTGTCAACTCTGTGTTACAGGTTTTTTTTTTTAATTCTTCCTAAATTTCTTCTAATCATAGTCTCCTGTTTATTTTTCCATAATGTCAGCTTGTTGAGATTACCACCCCCCCTTTTCTTTGCTTTGTATTTTGGGCCGCAACTGGATGTGTTAGGAGCTTACTTCTGCCTCACTGTTCAGGGATCACTCTTGTCAGGGCTTGGTGGACCAAATACAGTATCGGAGAATCGACCCGGGCTTGCTATATGCAAGGCAAACACCTTATCCACTGGTCTATCTTTTAGGATTTTTAAGAATATTGGGACCATTTTTTTTTTGTTGTTGTTCAAAGTCCCTCTTTCTGATTTGTTCAATGACTTTCCCCCCTTCTGGTGTTAGTTTCTTGTTCCTCTTCAGCTCCTGCATGAACAGAAACTTAGATCTAAATGTTTCTGTAGATCCAAGGAAAAAATTTTGGCAAAAACACTTCATAGCTGAATGTGTGTCCATCAGATTGTATCACTGCCTGAGAAAAGCAGGGGCATGTTGGCTGTGAGAGGTCCTTTGGTAGATTAGTATCCAGTACCTCATGATTTTTGTATTTTGGGGCCACACCAGTCTGTGGGAAGGGCATATTCCCGGCTCTGTGCTCAAGGATCACTCCTGGTGGGTTAGGGGGACCACATGGTGTGCCAGGACTCAAACTTGGAAGGTAAGTGCCTTACCCAGTGTATGTCCCTTACTGGCTTTAGCCCCCTTATCAACTCCTTTTCTAGAGTTCTTGGTAGCATTGATAATGCCTGGCATAAGTAAATTATTTCATTAGTAGCTGGAAAATGACACTTTTTTTCTTATTCTTAATTTCCTTCACTATTTATTAACTGGCATTCTTCTCTAAGGAAGGATTTCCTTAGAGGAAGAATTTTCTGAGAGCTCAAGGATTTTCTGAGAGGTCAAGGTTTGACTCCTTGGCATCTTGCATTTAGTTTTGTACCCAATTTATCCTTAATTGGCTTTGATTTGGAGTCCAGGAGATCTGTTTCTTAGCAGTTTTATATTCAAGATTCTATTTCAATGAAAAAAAGGCAAGCTTAACTCAGAAATTGTGAAGGTTTCTTTTTTCTATTGAAAGTTGGAGAATTTCACCAGGAAAAAAGGCAGTCTGCTAATCTACAGCAAAACTCAAAAATATGTGAGGATTTACTAGGAACCATGGCTTGAGTTTCTGGTCTGTGATTATGTTGACTTTAATATTTAAAACCCTATACAAAACAACTAGGGATAAGGCAATAATAATAATAATAATAATAATAATAAGCTCATCCTGTGAATAGAATCACTGAGTTGTTGATATCAAAGCAAGAAATCAACAAAAATATTTGTTTTTGAAATATCTGGACTTTAGTTCCTCAAATTTTATATGGAATGCTAAGATTAAACACTGAGATACACCCTGACCATCAGAAATAAGAACTCTTGCACATGAATGAAACCAAAGTTTCTTGGCAGGTTGCCACAAAAAACAAAAATAAAACCTAAAAAACTGTTTACTGAATTCTTTGGGAAGTCGTGTCTTGAGGTTAGCTGGAACCAAAATTTTAACTTCGATTGCAGCCTTTACCAATTTGATCAGACTTTCTAAGCCTCAGTCTTCTCTTTATTTGTAGCTGGCATCCATTTGCACAAAAGTTGGAATACAGAGATTTGATGAATTCACTGGTCAATCTTGCTAGGAATCATTTGGCATAAGATTCCAGCCCCAAAAGAATGAGAACCGGGGTATTTTGCAGGTCTCTGAGTACAGGGAGGAAGAGCTTGCATGAAGTCTGATCTTTTAAGTCAGCCTATAGCCTCTGTACAATCAGGAGGTGCTAGTGAGTATTTACCTTCGGTGAGACATGGTGTGGCAGGGCGACTCCTGTGGACCTTCCCTTCTCTTTTGCATATGGAGATAGTGGAGAACAGCACTACACCTAACAGCAGAACACCAGCCCCCTTTTGGCAATATGAAACTGATAATTTGGGACCCCCACTGAGTGAGTTATTTGGCAAAAATACTCATGTTCTCCCACAGAGAAACAGGAGGGGGTGGGGTGAAATAAGATACCAGCTTCTAGGATTTTTCATGGGTAACCCAGGCCTTGTGGAGTGTCCAGAATTGGCAAAGAATGACTGTGAGCTTGCATGGCACTCCAGTTTCCTGGAAACCTTGCAGAAAGGTTGCAGGCCAAGGAGGAGAGAGAGCACTGCAGGGCTTCCCTTAAAAGTATTAGTATTGACGTGAACTTAATTTGCTTATACACATTTGAGCGTTGATCTTTCTTGCAATAGATAGATTTACAGGAGCTTGGCCTATTGCAAAGACTTGTCTTGGAGAGTAAATAAAGTAGAAGTGTCTAACACAAAAACTTGGCACACAGCAGCAGTTTTAGCAATCCTTAACTCCTTTATGGTTTAATTTTATCCCCATCTCCATGGAGACATGTAAAGGCTTCATGGGAGATCTAACTCACTGGGTAAGTGTTACCATTGTTATTTTAATTGGCTTATTTATTTTGCTGAGTTTTCTATGCAAGAGAACATTTTTTGATTCCTTCTTAGAAACAATGGCAATAACCATTAAACATGGGTGGCCTTCCATCTAAATTCCACAACTCTCAAATGGAACTGTTTAAAATAACAGTCCAAATTAAAGAGATAGATGCATTTTGTGTGTGAATGCACATGTGTCTAACCTGAATGACTCTCTTCTAGTCATGCAAGAAGCAAATGTAATTTAGACACACTCATGCTCTTTTTGCCATGCGGTTGACAAAAGGCTCAGAAAAAAATATACCATACCTTCGTGGAAAATAAAAAGGAAAAAAAATCCAAGGGACATGCAAAGCAACATCCATAATTAGTACATTTTAGCCTGAATATGAGTAAAACGCATTTGCTCTTTTCTTACATGTCAAAGAAAAACTAGACAGTATCTAGAAACAAATGATTATATGTATACTTACCAAAGGATGTTAGGAAACAGTGTGATATGGTAAGGCAGAAATTGTCCAGAAACGTAATTATGGGGAGGATAATTCCTTATAGATCTGAGTCCAATCATTTGACATGAATGAGCCAACTGTGTCTCCAGAATGCACAGAGCAAACAGTTTGTGAACTATAAAAAGGATTCTTTATTCTGGAGAGATAGCACAGCGGGTAGGGTGTCTGCCTTGTACGCAGCCAACATGGCCGACCCGAGTTCGATTCCTCCGCCCCTCTCGGAGAGCCCGGCAAGCTACCGAGAGTATCTCGCCCGCATGGCAGAGCCTGGCAAGCTCCCCGTGACGTATTCGATATGCCAGACACAGTAACAACAGAGTCTCCAATGGAGACGTTACTGGGCCCGCTCGAGCAAATCGATGATCAACGGGAGGGCCTTTACTTACTTTACTTTATTAAGCAGTACTTTTTAAATTAAGAAATTCCTCGTGTCTTCTCATCCTAGGTGAATTCCTGTAGTCTTGTAAGTGTAAATTCCATCCCCTCTCACTCTGATGGCAGTAAGTACTCACTTTTCATGTTGCTTCTGTCATTCATATTTACTTCTGGTAGATATCCATTACACATATTGTAGATCTTAGTTTTCTTGTGTCTCTGGAGATTTGTTTATCTCCTTGAGAAGAGAATATAATTATTATTATTAGTCATTTTATTCTGAATATCAAATTCAGTTGTTGCCTGTGATGTTTCATAAATGCTTCCTGAAGTAATTCATAGAATCCAGGCTCTGAGAGAAAGTTTTTGCTTGTTTTAGGGAATGTAGAAGAGAGAAGCAGGTAGGATTTGAAACACATTTTCTCTCTTCATTTGGTATAGGAATTTTAGACATGGATCAAGTTCTCAATGAGCAAGTAGAGGTTATGATCTTAAAGTATTATACAAGTCCAAGGACAGAATGTTCTGTAAAGCACTTAGATACCATTAGCCGATTCAAGAATAAAAATTTTGGTTGCTTTTTCCCAGTCATTAGTCAGACTTCTTCATTGTGAAAGTTTCCTCTAAAGTTTCAAGACTTAGATAGGAATTCTGAATCATTAATATGATAGCACAGCGGGTAGGGCGTTCGCCTTACAAGCGGCCAACATGGCTGACCCGAGTTCGATTCCTCCGCCCCTCTCGGAGAGCCCGGCAAGCTACCGAGAGTATTCGATATGCCAGACACAGTAACAACAAAGTCTCCAATGGAGACGTTACTGGGCCCGCTCGAGCAAATCGACGATCAACGGGAGGGCCTTTATTTTTTATTAATATGTTTTTCTATAAAACCTTTTCTTTATATATTGTCTCATTGAGCTGGTGTTCCAGCAAACACATTTTTCTTTTTCTTTTTTTTTTTTTTTTTTTGCTTTTTGGGTCACACCTGGTGATGCACAGGGGTTACTCCTGGCTCTGCACTCAGGAGTTACTTTTTCTCAGGGGACCATATGGGATGCTGGGAATCAAACTCAGGTCTGCCGCGTGCAAGGCAAATGCCCTACCCCCTGTGCTATCTCTTCAGCCCCTCCAGCAAATACATTTTTGAGAACACTGTTGTGAAAGTTGAATTAAAATGGATCAAAGATTTCAATATCAGACCCGAATCTGGAAGATGAATAGTGAAAAGCATAGATATAACTCTCCATGACATCTAAGCATTTTTTAAGAATGAAACACCACTGACCAAACAAATTGAAGCAAAGTTAAATGAATGGGACTGCATTAAACTAAGAAGCCTCTGCACTTCAAAGGACATGTTGACCAGGTTACAAAGACAGTCTGCAGATTGGGAGAAATTATTTGCCAACTACTCATTTGATAAAGGGTTAATATCCAAGACATATCAGATTTAATCACTGATAAAATTTTACAGGAAAAATTTCAACCCCTTCCAATATGTGGAGAAGAGATGAACAGAAATTTCTTCAAAGAAGAAATAAAAATAGTCAAATTGCTATACAAAAAAAGCTCTGTATCACCACTCACAAAAGAAGTGCAAATCAAAACCACAATGAGATGTCATCTCACACCAAAAAGACTGGCACTTATCTAAAAGAACAGAAACCACCAGTTTTGGCTGGACACAGGGGAAGAGGCCCCTCATTCATTGCTAGTGGAAATATAGTCATTTTGGAAGACAATATGGACATTACTCAAGTAAAGTAAAAGTAAAGTAAAGGCCCTCCCGTTGATCATCGATTTGCTCGAGCGGGCCCAGTAACATCTCCGTTGGAGACTTTGTTGTTACTGTGTTTGGCATATCGAACACATCACGGGGAGCCTGCCAGGCTCTGCCGTGCGGGCGAGATACTCTCGGTAGCTTGCCGGGCTCTCCGAGAGGGGCGGAGGAATTGAACTCGGGTTGGCCATGTTGGCTGCGTGCAAGGCAAACGCCCTACCGCTGTGCTATCGCTCCATTACTCAAAAAAATAAAAATTGAGTTCAGGGCAACTCAGCAACTTCACTTTTGGAATATACCCCCAACGGCTTCAAAACACAACAGAAACACAGAAAATACACCTATACTCATGTGCATCGCAATGCTATTCACAATAGTCAAAACCTGGAAACAACCTAAGTGCTCAATAACAGATGACTAGGTAAGAAACTATGGCACGTCAATACAGTGGAAAAACAACTGGACTATAAGAATGGATGAAGTCATGTCATTGCTGCTGCATGGATACATCTGGAGAGGATCATACAGAGCGAAATGAATCAGAGGGAGATGGGCAGACAAGAATGATCTCACTCATATGCCAGATATAAAGAAACATAGTAGAGGAATAACCAATGCTGAAAGGCAATAGAAATGAAGAGCCAGACAACTGGTCCTTCGCAGGAAACTCGCCACTGTGGGGGGAAGGGGTGACAGGTCAGGGAAGGGGTCACTATGACAATGATAGAGGGAAGTGGTCATTTTGGATGAGGATGGGGTGCTGAAAGGTGGTAAAGTGATACCTTATCAGCAACAGTACTGAAAACCATAGTGACTATAAGGACAAAAGAAAAAAGAAAAATGTACCTGCCATAAAGGCAAGCTGGGGGCAGGAAGGAAAATTGGGATGTTGGTTAACAGAAGTGAAGGGATTGGTGGTGGAAAATTGTATGCCTGAAATTCAGTCACGAATAACTTTGTAATTAACGGTGATTTGAAGGAGAAGAAGAAAAAGGAGGAAGAAGAAATAAGGAGGAGGAGGAGGAGGAAGAGGAAGAGGAAGAAGATAGAAGAAGAAGAAGAAGAAGAAGAAGAAGAAGAAGAAGAAGAAGAAGAAGAAGAAGAAGAAGAAGAAGAAGAAGAAGAGAGGGAGGAGGAGAGAAGCAAGGATGGAAAGGAGGAAGGAAGGAAATAAAGGAAGGATGAAAGGAAGGAAGGAAGGAAAGAAGGAAGGAAGGAAGGAAGGAAGGGAGGAAGGGAGGGTGGAAGGGAGGGAGGAAGGGAGGGTGGAAGGGAGGGAGGAAGGAAGGAAGGATGAAAACAGTTGTAAAAGAATGCCAAGCCACTGAATCATTCCAGCTAGATGGATCTCTGGGCTGAAAATCCTGGGGCCTTCTCAAAATGGGTCCTCCTCTTCACTCATACCCAACATCCTCCAGCATATAAACTTCCCAGTTCCACAACTGAATCTCATTAATCTGCTAAGCCCACAAACTGTCCCAGTTATACAGCTTCTGGAGTTCATGGCCATGTATGTGAACACACATCACCTCCAAATTTCACAGTACTGACAACCCAGTAGAAGCACAGCAAATTTGATGGAAAAGTTGCATAGAATACCACCATGCTCAGCAAGTAAAAACAATAACCAAAAGTCTCAGCTAACATTAACCAGTTCAGTAAATTCTTAGACAATAACTTCAGTAGCACCATTGTGAGATATGCCAATGAACACAAATTTACTTTTATTGATCTATTTTATGATAGTTCCATTTGACAGCTTGTTGTAACAAGCACTATGAAATAAATTTGTTGTGCCTGATAAGGGGAAGGTTTGGTGGGTGGAAAACAGGATATTTTGGTGGAGGGAAGGTCAATTGGTATTAGAACATCAAATGCCTGAAAGAACTGTATCACAAATAACTCAATAAATTACTGTGTTTAAATAAAAATAAAATAAAATTTAGTTGTAAGAGGTATGCAGGTGAAGAGGCTACTCATTCATTGATGGTGAAAATCTCAACTCATCCAGTCATTTTGGAAGACAATATGGACATTACTCCAAAAAATAGAAATTGAGCTTTCTATTGAAACTCAGCAATTTCACTTTTGGAATATACCCCAAGGGATCCAAAACCCAACAGAAACACAAAAAAGACACTTACACTCATGTTACAGTAATATTCACAATAGGCAGAATAGTGTACCTATCTATTTAAATTATAACTTTCCCAGAACCTGTAGATAGATCATATGACAAAGAATGATGGAAGGAAGAGAATTACAGCTGCTACTGGATTAAATTCCAAATAGGGAGATTAACCTAGATTATCTGGGTAAAGCCAATATAATTAGGTTCTTGCAAGTGGCCGTGGAAATAAAGCAATACCACTTCACGACATTACCTATGTATTCAAGGACTCTGTGCCCAGAGCCCCTGTTACTTCCCTTTCTCATCTTACTTCCCTGCTCAGCTTCTTTCCTTTTCTGTCCTTCTTCACCTATACTCTGGTGTTAAGAGTGAACTCGGGATCTCCCCAACCCCCTTCACTACATTGCATCCCCTTATCCAGTTACCTTGGCTGGGGGGGTGCAGGAGTTAAGTTGGGAACACTGGCAAAGGGAAGTTGGTGAGATTGGCGCAAGAACGCTCTATGTCTGAAACTCAACTATCAATAATTTCATAAAACACAACTCTCTAATAGGTCACGGTCATGGTCCTCCTGTTGTTCATCGATTTGCTCGAGCGGGCCCAGTAACATCTCCATTGGAGACTTCGTTGTTACTGTGTTTGGCATATCGAATACATCACGGGGAGCTTGCCAGGCTCTGCCGTGCGGGCGAGATACTCTCGGTAGCTTGCCAGGCTCTCTGAGAGGGGCGGAGGAATCGAACTAGGGTCGGCCATGTTGGCTGCGTGCAAGGCAAATGCCCTACCACTGCGCTATCACTTCAGCCCAACTTTCCAATAAAATTTTAAAAATTAAAAAAAGACAGTGGAGGTAGAAGAGAAGGACAGAGGGATATGATAAAGAAAGGACTTATCTGCCATTGCTGGCTTTGAAGATGGTGGAAAGGACCATGAGCCAAAGAATGTGGGCTACCTTAAGGAGCTGGAAAAGGCATGATCATATATTATTCTATAATGTAGTCCTGTGAACACCTTGATCAGTGAGACCTGGTTACACATCTAACTTCTAGTACAGTAAGGCACACATCTCTGTATACAACTCTGCTCTTTTTCATTTACTAAGATTGTGGAATGCATTATTCCTATAGAAAATAAACACAGTTCTGATATCACAAGTTATATTTTTGTTATGTTCTGTGTAAGCCTGGAAATTATTAATATTTATTACAGTATTATTCAGGTTCTTATTGTGAGGTGATACAATTCTCCTTATAGGCTACAAACTGAATCCTAAAAACTATGTTTTCACCACTTTTCCCTAATATTTGACATATTCAGTTTATTAGAAACAAGTCACTAGGTATTCTTACTCTGTGAGAAGAGATTACACTAGAACATGAACCCAAAGACTGGACTCACTGAGAGTCACTATAGAGTGTGTCTACCACAGACAGAAAGAGATTCTTCTGAGTTTGAAAGCTGTTGGAAGTTCGCCCTAATGAAACCTACTCTGTTCTGTGTGAATGGTCTTCTAGAGGTCAAACTAAGACTAACGAAGACCTCAGTCAACAGCTAATGAGAAACTGAATCCTGTCAATGACCACATAAGTGAGCTTAAAAGTGGGTCAAGGGCAGGAGAGATAGCACGGAGTTAAAGGAGTTGACCTTGTAATTAGCCAACGCCGATTCGATCTCTAGCACTGCATATGGTCCTCTGAGCACAGCCAGGGGTCTTTTTTGAGCACAAAGCCAGGAATAGCCCCTGAACACTGCCAGATGTGCCTCTTTCCCCTCACCTCCACGTCTCCAAAGTAAATCAACTCCCAGATGAATTTCAAGATCATCAATAGAACTCGACCCACACCTCTATTGCAGCATTGGAAGATCAGAGTCAGATTCAGAGGACTTTGGTGGCTATTGACTCTGAAAAATTATGAGATTAAAAATATTAGTTGCTCTGAGCCCCTACATTACACAGCTATAGGTAACTAACTGACATGATGTCTCAGCATCTTCCTTTGACATGTCTTTACTTCTGCATGACTTGATTTCTGCATGTGTTTTTACAACTCTGAGGATAGTATCTTAACTAGGTACATAATATACCGGTTACTCATGGAGGTCCATGCATTAGAGAATATGGCATAAAATTTGGTCGTCAACACTTCAATAATATCTTCAGACAAGATAATAAAATGTCTTGTGAATATGATATTTTTATTGCTAACAAAGGAAACATATTTATAAAAATTTTGTTGGACTTGTTTATAAGGATACTTTTGAGAGAATGAAGCTTACCATGGGGTGGGGAAGGTGGGATGGAAAAATAGGGCTGGGAGAGTTAGGACAATGGATGATGGATGCTTACACTATGGTGGAGCTCGGTGTAGAATGTTTTATGCATGAAACCCTACATTAACAACTTTGTAAACCACCGTGCCTAAAAGGAAATAAAAGTAATTTAAAAAAAATAAAAAGGAACCCCATAGAGTATTTATAGTGTCTGTTTACTGTTCTTCCAATTCAATGAACATTATAAGGGATCAACAAATTTTTCAAAATTTATTAAGATACTGAGGTTTACAGTACTGCTAATTATATTTTTCATGTATACATCATTTCAACACCACACTCATCACTAGGAAACATACTTCTTTCCACCAATGTCATAAGAACCCCTCCCAGACCCTCCTTTCATGTAAGCCCAGTTCTATAGACAAAATATCCAATTCTAATGACTCATACCAGTTATTGATCCCATACTATGCTTTATTTTTATCCCACATGAGATATCTTTTCAAAAAACTTTATTGTAGAGGTGGTGTTACCTATACACATACAAGTGAATAGAACTAAACTCCTGAAATTCCACAAAATTACAAATCAATAAGTCGACAAAGTATTTTTTTCAAAAACTGCATTTTAACAGGATATAAATTTACAAAATTTATACTATGAATAATTCTGTGCTAATACATTTTAAAATTTAAAAGAAATGGAGAAATCCTACAAATATAAATTTTCATAAGACTGAGGAGAATGAAGAAAATTTTAAAGGGAAAATATGGATTGCCCTATATAAGTATTAAAGTGTGTTCTAGCCTAAGATTCTAAGGAAATATATAATAACATTCTCATATCCATGTATATATTTGCCTAAACTGAGTATAATATACAGATTAATAGAAGATAATTATCATTCAAGATGAGGGTTCATAAATACATGAAAATTCCTTCATAGTAAACGTTGGGTGTAAAGATGATTAGAAAGTTCTGCTCTCTTAGGTAAACTGTAGTGAACATCTTTGTAGGAAAATTTTTGTTTCTGTGACTATGATGGGTTTTTTGTTTGTTTTTGGGTCACACGCAGCAATGCTGGAGGGTTACTCCTGTCTCTACACTCGGGGATTACTCCTAGCAGTGTTTGGGGGATCACAGGAGGTGTTGGAGATCGAACTGGGGTCAGCCGTGTGCAAAGAAAATGCCTTACCAGCTGTACTATCTCTCTGGCCGTAGCTCCTGCGGTCATGGAATCTGAGAAATCCCAGACTTACAGCAGCAATCTGGAGACCTAGGAAAGAGACTGATAATATTTTAGTCCAAGTCTGAAGAACTGAGATTGTTGAAGGAAGAAGAAAACAGGTCCCAGTCAAAGGCAGCCAAGTACAGGAAACAAAAATCTTTTTTTTTAAAACCTCTATCTTTGATTCTCTTCGACCTGGAGATTGAGTCCCACCTGCTTTGGGAAGTGCAACTTGTTTTATTTGGCCTACAAATTCAATGTGAACCTTATCCAGAAACTTCTTTCTTGACAACACCCACAGGAATATTTAATGGAATATGTGGCATTCCATGGCCCGATCAACTCCACACCTAAAAACAGCCGATTCAATGAGGTTCCCGGAAATAAAAAGGCTGTATCCAGTGTATGCCACTTTTCGGGGCTATGTCTTGGTTTAATATTTTGACCCTTCCTGGTGACCATATAATGGGCGGCTTCTTCATATAATTTATTTGCCTCTCCAGTTCTGCTCCAATCTTTTCATGCTGCTAACGCAGGTCTCATTAAGATGGGCCCTATTTAGGCTCTTATGTCTCGTCTTCTCGTCTTTTCTAGGGACCACCATCGGGCAATACTGAGGGGTTACTCCTGGCTCTGCACACAGGAATCACATCTGGCAGTGCTCAGGGGACCATATGGGATGCTGAGGATTGAAACAAGATTGGTTGCATGCAAGGCAAGCACCTCACCTGCTGTACTATCTCTCCAGTTCCCTATCTGACCACTTATTTAATGGAGTCATTTGCTGGCTAAACCAACCACCATTTTATTCCCCTGATAAACTTATTGTTAGGTAGTTCTGGATTTCTGTATTTTTTTTCTTTTCAAAACCAACATTGTATTCTGGACAGGTTCTGAATTAATTCTGAGTTTCTCAGGCATTATCTTGGGTTAAAAATCCATCCTCTTTTTCTTGCTTGTCTTAAAAAGAAAACAACTATTCATATTCTGAGGGAAACCACCTTGACTCTCTCTGGAGCTTAATCACCATGAAGCCCCATGTGTAGTCCACAGAACTGCATAAATTAAGAATGCTGTGATTATGGGGTTCACATATTGGGGATACGGACTGCCCTTCTCTAGGAAACCTGGCCGGCAAGCAGGCTTGGCATTAACATATATTCTCTGAGTGGACTTTTTTCCCTCCCCGGAGCATTGCCTCCTCCTACCCCCATCTTTTTTTTATGTCCCTTTTATTCTCCTTGGAAGCAGTCTGTGGCATTCTTATAGCTACTGTTTCTCCTCTGGGTGGCTATTGAAATATCCCCCTAATATTTCTCCATTATAATGTGAGCCGTCAATAGCACAATGCCTGGTTGACCTGCCTTTCCAGGACAAAGTACAGAGCTATTCCATTACTCTGGCATCCATCAGGACAATAAGCCACAAATCTTTTTCAGTGCAGCTCCAGACGTGCTGCCTTTGGGCTGGAAGGCAGGGAGAGGCAGAATGTTTCCCCTGTGTGGAGAGAAATCAGGCTGGAGAGTTGCTGGTTTCCTCTGCATGTGCTCTTTTAACGAGTGACTGAGATTGGAAGGAAGGGAAGTTTTCTTTGGTTAAATGATTTAGTCAGGGAGATTGCACAAGTCCATTAGGGACAAGACTCCAATCTGTGCTTAATTTTCTTTGGAGGATTTGCTAATGATTGGTGGGAGCCCCCGTCTTATTTATTACTTACTTTTCTTAATAATGAAAAGGAGCCCATATGCTGGGTGTGCAGCTTACTGATAAACGCACTGGGAGCAGTGACCGGCAAGTATGTATATTTTGTACCCTGTGCTCATGGGGGGCGGGGGGATCCTGAAGTCTATGAAGAAATTCTCAGCCTTTGATGCTGGTGCCACTTGGCCTTCAGGTTTATGCTAATGTCAGCTAAACATATGAGCTGCTAAGTGTTTTATTATTTTTAAGAAAAGATTTCAACATATTTTGCCTCTCTAGGAACCTCAAAATAAATTTCAGATGGATTAAAGAGTTAAATATTCAAAAACTTAAACTGTTAGAAAATCTATAAGAAAATAGATGTGAATATTCAGCAAATCTCCTATGAGGGATGGATTTTTCTAAGCTTAGAATGATTGGACTAAATCATCAGGAATGTGGTTGGTTGAGCTGACCACATAAAATTTAAAACATGTACATGTCAAAAGAATCAGACAGATTAAAGTACAATCAACAAAGCTATAGTAAAAAAATTAAGAAAGGGTAACTTTTGAATAAACGTGATGGTCATATAAGTCCAATAACGTAAATACTGCAAACTTAACAAATAGAGAAAGAATTTAGAAAGCAAAAGAGAATTATGAACTAATTGGAAAATAAATATGAAAAAGTATTAAGTTACCAAGTAACCAAATAAATTTAAATAAAAACAGTAGTTAGGAACTGTTTACCTCTTTAGAAATGTTTAATACGTGAAATAAAATAATAATATTCAATGTTGACAAGTGTATATAAAATATATTATTACTCTTATCATCTGATTAAGAGAGAAATAAGAGGTAACATTCACTCTAAAACCAAACCAAAAACCCAAGCTTAAAATAAAAATGCATATTGAGAATTATTGGAAGGCTGGCTTTATATAAGGGTCTTTGGAATGACTTAAAAAGGTTGAGATATTTTCTTCCATTTTTTTCTTAAATCCTCAAAATAATCCTGAATTATTATTATTAGTCTGAATTAGATACTGAGTCTGTGTCCCCACACAGCTGTGTGCTATTATGGCACCTTCAGCTCTGGTGTTTGCTAAAGCCACTTCTTCTTTGTTTTTTCTTTTTTTAATAATTTTATTTATTGAATCACTGTGAGGGCAGTTACAAAGCTTTCGGATTTAAGCCTCGGTCATACAATGAAACACCCGTCCCTTAACCACTACCCATTTTCCACCACCAAAAGCCCCAGTATACTCCCCATTCCATATCCTCCCCCACCTGTGGGGCAGATGATTTCCACATTACTCTCTCTATACTTTGAGTACGTTCAATATTTCGACACCAGATCCACCATTGTTATTTGGGATTTTACCCCAACATTCAGATCTGCTGAAAAGGCAGCACGAACAATTTATTTTCTATTGCTGGTTATGAATAACATATGATGTCACACGACTGCAGTAGTGGCCGCGTGATTTTGGAATTCCAAATTTTAGAGAATTTCATGGAAATATTTTAACACCAATATATGTGTACTGAATTCACTCTACCTACCAGCAAAGCTCCAGACCTATCCCATAACCGAAAAGACCCTCTATACATGCTGCTCCATTTTCTTCTGGTTACCACCATATTTTCACCAGGTCTAGTTCTGGAGTTAGTTTTCCTGTTTTTTTTTTTGCCAGATTCTTTGCATTAGTTATTCATATTACATCTGAGTGAAATCATCTAGTAATTTTCATTCACTTCCTTTTTTTATTTCAGTGAGAACAATGAATATAAGTTCCACTGACTTGGTTTCAAGTCAACAGCAGTTTCATTTTAAAAAATGATTTCATCTTTTTTTGAACTGCAAGTAATATTCCACTGAGTGTATGTACCACAGCTTTTGTATCCGGTCTTCTGTTGAAGGGCATTTATATTCTATGTCTTGACTATTGTGAATAATACTGCTATGAACAGAAGGTCTTTTAGAATTGATGTTTTCATATCTGTCTGATCAATGTGTGTGTAGAACAGATATATCATATTGACCTGAGCACTAGTTAGGAACCACAATTGTCTTGTGCTTCAGTGAAGGAGGTCGAAGAGCTCAGTCTTCACTCCTCAGCCTCCTCATTGGTCCTGATTAGTTACAAACTTCATGCAGCTGATCAGTTAATTTCCCTTGGAGTGATGGATTGGTGGATGGCTCTCTGCTGTGTGCAGTATGATTCACCAGGCATTCTCTAGTGCCAGAAACTCTGCCACAGGTAGGGTCAGATACTAGTAAGGCTAATCCTGCCTGTAAAGATTCTATAGATCAGAGAAGAAACGTTTATTTGTAAACAGATGGTCACAGTCACCGTAGACTTTTCTGTAATATGCAAATGGTTAAGTGTGCAGAAAAAAATGAGTTGCTCACTGTCAGAGGACACAGAAAAGAGTGGAGACAAGGGATGGACTTACAGTTGAAAGAGCTTTTGGAATGGACTTTAAGGTGTGTAGAATATTTTTACAGAGAAAGAGGTGAGTTAGAGATATCTGTGCAGTGGGGAAAGTTTCTGCAAAGCCATAGTGGAAGGCAAAATGGTAGTCTAGGGTGATAGAGAAGATTTAAGAGGATTGGAGTATAGCATAATAAATAATGGGAGAAATTGGAAAGAGGTTATCCCCTGGATAATATATTTGTCTTGACAATAAATGGCAAGTCCACATTCTTTGATCTAGAATCCAGCTATGACTTCCCATGCACTCCTTCCAGATCTGGCCCTGCCTCTCTGTTGATTCCTTCTCCTGGGCTGGTCCTCCTTCCTTAAGATACAGTTTTCATTCAACTTGAGTTCCTTATCTTCATACTGAGAACGTGCTGTCCACTTTTCCTTTTCACTTCCGCTTTTCTTTTATACTGCCAATCATCTTCCCCTTGAATTGGGAGCTTTAACATTCCCTAAAACATCTCAGAGGTCATTTACAGATGAGAAAACAGGTGCCCTGAAAGGGGCATGGCAAAGCAAATTGACATCAGAGAAGGTCCTAGAACACATTGGTGCTATGGATTGAATGGTTTATCTTCTTTGAAGAGTTGTATGTTGAAATCTCGTCTCCAACATAATGTTATATGGTGGAAAGTCCAGCAGATATCTAGGTCATAAATGGTGTCCATATTCTTAGAATATGGGACACAAGAGGTGTGGTTGAGCCTTGTGAGGATGCAGTTAGCAAGCGACCATCTGCAAACCAGGTGGACCATGCTGGCACCTGAGGGTGCCAGCAGCTCAGACTTCCAGGCTCCAGGTAAGAAATAAATGTCTTCTGCTCCTAGTGGCCATGTTATGGAGTTAGAGTCAGTCATTTCTCCTTGACCCTGTTCTAGAACCTTTACACTGCACAACACTGTCAGATGAACTCTAACATTCTAAGAGTTTGATGTATACCTTGGGTGGTTTTTCTTTTGAAGGACAATTTGAAATCAACATTTGGTGGTTCCTATAAAAAAATTCTTTTTTCTAGGTTAGCCATTTATATTTGATCTTTTCTAGCAACTGAGCATGAGTTACTTTTTTCACTGGTGTTTTTATATATATAAAACAGCATGGTTACTGGGCTTTTTTTGATAATTATTACACAACTATCAATTATATTTTATCAGCCAAAAAATTCTGTTTTTGGTATTACAGGAACTGTTGTGGAAATGCTCCTATATTCCTTATTTCTTTTTGAATGATGCTGCTGAATTTTTTTTCTTAAACATAAAAAGGACAGAGTATGAAGAAAACTGGGGTAATACACATAAAATAAAATATTATCCTAATATCATTATTTAAGTAAAAAATTTTTCTTTTCCGCCCCCCAGCGCCATCTTACAGCATATAGCAGGAAGAGAAGGGCCACATGGAGGGCGGGACCCACAGCTCCCGGAGAAAGAGAAAAAAACAGGTTCCAAAAAGAGCCGAGATCATCGGGAAGTCCCAGATGGGGTAGGTACCGCATCCCGCCTCCCCCAGATGGAACCCCGGTGACCAGAAGCCTCTACAAGCACAGCTCGAGTATGCGGGAACTAGGACATTTCCTCAAATCTCCCGGGACTGCACCTCCCAGGTAACCTCTGATTCCGGAAGTCATGCCCACAGCCCGCCCCCCAGAGCCATCTTACAGCATATAGCCAGAAGAGAAGGGCCACATGGAGGGCGGGACCCACAGCTCCCGGAGAAAGAGAAAAAAACAGGTTCCAAAAAGAGCCGAGATCATCGGGAAGTCCCAGATGGGGTAGGTACCGCATCCCGCCTCCCCCAGATGGAACCCCGGTGACCAGAAGCCTCTACAAGCACAGCTCGAGTATGCGGGAACTAGGACATTTCCTCAAAACCGCGCGGCCGCTTATGCGGCTGTGCGACATCTCTCTATATACAAAGTGATCAATGGGAAGTAAACCACCCAACGTTTCTCCCTGAAAATCAGAGTTAAGTTTGGAGCACGGCCACAGCCCCAGAAACACAAGGATTAATGCAGAACCCAGCAGCTTGGAGCAGAAAGTGAACGGACTATGCGTTAATCCAGGCCATCATGTCTGCCTGGAGGGGAAAGGGTGTTGCCCCATTCGCCCTCTCTTCTCTGGAAGGAAGGATGGCGGCCGCATGGGAGCCTTGTGGACAGCAGGTGTGAGCCAGGGGTGTGGGGGCGACTAAAACCTCATGGGAAGGGGGGTGTTCCAGTCCGTCCTTCACGCCCTACCAAGGTCACCAGTTGACCCCCACGAGCAGCTCTCCAGCACGGCCACAGCCCCAGAAGCACAAGGACTTAATGCAGAACCCAGCAGCTTGGAGCAGAAAAGTGAAAGGACTATGCGTTAATCCAGGCCATCATGTCTGCCCGGAGGGGAATGGGTGTTGCTCCCTTCCGCCCTCCGTCCTCTGGAAAGAAAGATGGCGGCCACACGGGAGCCTTGTGGACAGCAGGTATGAGCCGGGGGTGTGGGGGCGACTAAAACCTCATGGGAAGGGGGGCGTTCCGGTCCGTCCTTCATGCCCTACCGAGGTCACCAGTTGCCCCCCGCGAGCGGCTCTCCAGCACGACCACAGCCCCAGAAGCACAAGGACTTAATGCAGAACCCGGCAGCTTGGAGCAGAAAAGTGAAAGGACTATGCGTTAATCCAGGCCATCATGTCTCTCCGGAGAGGAAAGGGTGTTGCCCCGTTCGCCCTCTCCTCTCTGGAAAGAAAGATGGCGGCTGCATGGGAGCCTTGTGGACAGCAAGTATGAGCTGGGGGTGTGGGGAAGACTAAAACCTCATGGGAAGGGGGGCGTTCCGGTCCGTCCATCACTCCCTACCTAGGTCACCAGTTGACCCCCACGAGCGGCTCTCCAGCACGACCACAGCCCCAGAAGCACAAGGACTTAATGCAGAACCCAGCAGCTTGGAGCAGAAAAGTGAAAGGACTATGCGTTAATCCAGGCCATCATGTCTGCCCGGAGGGGAATGGGTGTTGCTCCCTTCCGCCCTCCGCCCTCTGGAAAGAAAGATGGCGGCCACACGGGAGCCTTGTGGACAGCAGGTATGAGCCGGGGGTGGGGGGGCGACTAAAACCTCATGGGATGGGGGGGCGTTCCGGTCCATCCTTCATGCCCTACCGAGGTCACCAGTTGCCCCCCGCGAGCGGCTCTCCAGCACAGCCACGGCCCCAGAAGCACAAGGACTTAATGCAGAACCTGGCAGCTTGGAGCAGAAAAGTGAAAGGACTATGCGTTAATCCAGGCCATCATGTCTCTCTGGAGAGGAAAGGGTGTTGCCCCGTTCGCCCTCTCCTTTCTGGAAAGAAAGATGGCGGCCGCATGGGAGCCTTGTGGACAGCAAGTATGAGCTGGGGGTGTGGGGGCGACTAAAACCTCATGGGAAGGGGGGCGTTCCGGTCCGTCCTTCATGCCCTACCGAGGTCACCAGTTGCCCCCCCCCCCCCCCCGCGAGCGGCTCTCCAGCACAGTCACGGCCCCAGAAGCACAAGGACTTAATGCAGACCCCGGCAGCTTGGAGCAGAAAAGTGAAAGGACTATGCATTAATCCAGGCCATCATGTCTGCCCGTAGGGGAAAGGGTGTTGCCCCATTCGTCCTCTCCTCTCTGGAAAGAAAGATGGCGGTCACATGGGAGCCTTGTGGACAGCAAGTATGAGCCGGGGGTGTGGGGGGCGACTAAAACCTCATGGGAAGGGGGGCGTTCCTGTTCGTCCTTCACGCCCTACCGAGGTCACCAGTTGCCCCCCGCGAGCGGCTCTCCAGCACAGCCACACCCCCAGAAACACAAGGACTTAATGCAGAACCCAGCAGCTTGGAGCAGAAAAGTGAAAGGACTATGCGTTAATCCAGGCCATCATGTCTGCCCGAAGGGGAAAGGGTGTTGCCCCATTCACCCACTCTTCTCTGGAAAGAAGGATGGCAGCCGCATGGGAGCCTTGTGGACAGCAGGTATGAGCTGGGGGTGTGGGGGCGACTAAAACCCCATGGGAAGGGGGACGTTCCGGCCAGTCCTTCACGCCCTACCGAGGTCACCAGTTGCCCCCCTGCGAGCGGCTCTCCAGCACAGCCATGGCCCCAGAAGCACAAGGACTTAATGCAGAACCCGACAGCTTTTAGCAGAAAAGTGAATGGACTATGTGTTAATCCAGGCCATCATGTCTGTCCGGAGGGGAAAGGGCGTTGCCCCATTCGCCCTCTCCTCTCTGGAAAGAAAGATGGCGGCCGCAAGTGGAGCCTTGTGGACTGCAGGTATGAGCCGGGGGTGTGGGGACGACTAAAACCTCATGGGAAGGGGGGCGTTTCTGTCCGCCCTTCACGCCCTACCGAGGCCACCAGTTGCCCCCCACGAGCGGCTCTCCAGCACAGCCACAACTCCAGAGCACAGAAACCAATTTCTTAGCTATCTGACTTTCAGTAGAAATACTTCCAGGGTCAATAGGTAAAATAGCAGAAATCCAAAACCAACATTTAATTCTTGAACCCAGCTGTAGAAAGAAAATCACTTCACAATGCTTTTTCAGCATGTCTGATTTGGGGGGGGGGTAAACTCTAAATAATAGTGGTGAATCTTTTAATGAAACAATGAATCTAATCAAAGCAGATAGAGTGTTAACTAGAATTCATCTGCCTCACAGGGACTGGGAGGGGTGGGGGGTGGGGTCTTATTGGGGTTCTTCATGGTAAAAAAATAAGTAGTGGTAAAGGAAAATGTGTTTGATATTTGCATGACTGAGACCTAAACCTGAAAGCTTTGTAACCTTTCCCACGGTGATTCAATAAATTAATAAATTTATTAAAAAAAAAAAAGAAAAAAATTTTCTTTTGCCAAGTATTCTAATGAACTTTGAATTAATCAGTACGAAAGATAAGAAAAAAGGAAGTATAGAATCTAAATTATCAATAGCTTTAAATTACTCTGGGTTTTGTATATCACGATCACGATCACGACCACCCTGTTGTTCGTCGATTGCCTCGAGCAGGTGCCAGTAACGTCTTCTTCGTCCTAGCCCTGAGATTTTTTTTTTTTTTTAAAGTGCCATATTCAAGGCTTTTTCAGGGTTAGGAGAATGAGACCCATCATTGTTACTGGTATTTGGCATATTGGGTATACCACGGGGAGTTTGCCAGACTCTGCCGTGTGGGCATGTTACATTTGGTAGCCTGCCAGTTTGACCAAATTAGGAATGAGATGATAAGCTTTTGGGAGCTGAGTGTGATGATCTCTGGATCCTGGCCGTTGTTGGAGTTACACGGCAGTTGGTGGGTGTAACTGCCAGTAACTCTGGCAGGTCCAGTCCCAAACTGTGCAGGCTTGGAGATCTCAGCCCCGGGTCCCACACACCTGGGTTCCTCTGTCAGTTCTTTTATGCGTGAGGCTCATCCAAGTGTGTGGAGAGTGCTCCCAGCATGGCCTTGGCTGGGCCTCGATGGTCTTCAGCTGTTGGGCCCTGGTGGAGACAGTCAGGTATAGGATAGGAGACTCTGTCTTGTTCTCTCCCAGGAGCTGAGTGTGATGATCTCTGGATCCTGGCCGTTGTTGGAGTTACACGGCAGTTGGTGGGTGTAACTGCCAGTAACTCTGGCAGGTCCAGTCCCAAACTGTGCAGGCTTGGAGATCTCAGCCCCGGGTCCCACACACCTGGGTTCCTCTGTCAGTTCTTTTATGCATGAGGCTCATCCAAGTGTGTGGAGAGTGCTCCCAGCATGGCCTTGGCTGGGCCTCGATGGTCTTCAGCTGTTGGGCCCTGGTGGAGACAGTCAGGTATAGGGTAGGAGACTCTGTCTTGTTCTCTCCCAGGAGCTGAGTGTATATACTTTTTATATATTTTTGTTTTGTATATACTTTCAGTTATTTTATTTTCCTTTGCTCCCTGAATTTTCCCTACCCATTGAGAATAAATAATTATTCTAATACTTTGCAGCAGGCATATAGGAACTCTCCTTAAACATATTTTAAGTCATCTATAAATAGCTTATCAGAACAGTGCTGCATTGCTGCTGGGAGGCAGAAGCTAGAAACATCCCGAGACCAACAAAGCCTGTCAGAATATTTCAGCAGTAGAATCTGATTTGTTTAGGCTGGTGATCTTTCACGTTGGATCTGGGTATTGGGGTTTGCTGGACTGGCTTCTGGGACTTGTTAAGTGTCTGACTCCTAATCACGGATAGTTTTCTCCGCGGAAAGGGAAGATGTGGGTCTTAGTTCTGATACGTGCTAGCTATATGATCTTGGTTTTGTTTTGTTATTGTTTTGGGTTTTTTGGGTTTGTTTTTATGGCCACACCTGGTGATGCTCAGTAGTTATTCCTGACTCTGCACTTAGAAAAAACTCCTGTTGGGGCTCAGGAAGCTATATGGGATGCTGGGAATTGAACCCGGGTCCACTACCTCCAAGGCAAGGACCTTACCCACTGTACAATCTCTCCAGCCCCACCATGATACCTTGGGCATGGAAATTTTCTTTGAATCTTG
Source organism: Sorex fumeus (assembly GCF_029834395.1). Taxonomy (NCBI): domain Eukaryota; kingdom Metazoa; phylum Chordata; class Mammalia; order Eulipotyphla; family Soricidae; genus Sorex; species Sorex fumeus. The sequence continues at coordinate 1,396,194 of NW_026606134.1, read as the reverse complement.
TTTTTTTATATGAAAAATTGGTAGACTTACTTCAAAAATTGTTGCTGATACTAAATAAGAAAATACAGAAATGTACAGCATATACCCAGCACATGAAGATGTTTAGTGTTTGTTCTAATGAAACATCATAGCTTAGTAAAGTGCATGGTGTTTAGACTCATGGATCATGGGTACAAATCTGCTCCCCATTTACTTAAGAGGTAAACTAGAGGTCTTAGTTCTCTCATCTATAAAGTGATAGCAAGCTGATGAGATGATAAAGATTCAACATTGTTTATTAAACGAATACTTCATATTGTCAATCAAGCATTTTTTTGTGAATTTAGAATAAAATATTCCTTTAAGATGAATTCCTGAACCTTACAGTAATTCTGGAGATGGCCAGTAGAACATAATATGCACAAGGTTGGGTAATAACAATGTTTAAATAAGAACACTAAAAGGAAAACCTACTACAGAGTTTGGGAGTTACCAGGAAATTTTATGACATATTCTCTAACCCTTATACATCTTTCTGGACCCCAGATTAAAACTATTTATATCCTAAAAAATCTCTGCCAAAGCCGATTCCTCTTTTATTTATAATATGTTCACTGAGACCTATTTCACCAATTGAAAGCTTCTAGAATTTTTCATGATGGAAATGGAAAGATGACCACATCTTCCCTATTTCGCTGAACAGTTAGGGAAGGTTGTGAAAGAAATGTATTTTACCAACAACATAATAACTCCCTCAGCAATGCAAATTCAAGAAAACTAAATTATACTTGAACTAAATTAATCTATATGAATTAGACTGATATTTAACTTGTTTTCTTTATATGAATTTCATTATAGTCAACGAAAACATCCTGCTGTGTGGGGTGTTAAGTGGTTCATGAATAAAGCTGAAATGCCAAAATTAATAGCACAGCTGTATGCAGAGCAGAATTTTTAAGTTTTAATTCCATTATGATTTCCTTTTTTTGCAGATTGAATATGTCACACAAACCTTGGGCAAAGGATTTATGTAGAATGCAACTTTAGACATAGAACAAATGAAAAATAATGTACCATACATAAAAATATTAGAAAAAGGGGGATGGTAAGTTATTGGCATCTACATGGAATGGAAACCAGCTTTCCTTTTCAGCTCATTCAGCCCTATTGCTGAGTCTATTTGATTGCCTCTTGTTACTGACAAAAGCGCCATGTTAACTTTGAACTCCCACAGGCAATCATGGAGTGGGCTCTGCAGTCTACTCTAGATTCTGAGAACCCTGAGTTACTCTATTCCAGGGAGCTCATAGCCTAGCCCAAATATAACAGGATGATTGTCACGGTCTTAAGTAAACCTGATGTAGTTGAATCTTTGCAAATCCCTTTTCCTCTCTGTTCCAAGTTACTGCTCATTTCTTGTCACAGAATAAATGGCACTGTTTTTAAGAGTCAAACACTACTCAATCACATACTAATAGTAATAAAAAGAATAATCCCAGATATAGTGGTTCATGGATAAGAATATATGAGGTGGGTTTCCTTAGTGTAAATTTATACAGGAGGGCCCAGAGACCTAAAGAGGCTTGCTGAAGCACATGCAACAAAACCAAAGACAGCCCTGGGTCTGTCTGACTCCAAGATAATAAACCTATATGCATGAACATTATTTTAGGTACCCTCAACTGGAGTAAGAACTGGATCTGGGTGTACAGGCTATGATACCTAAGACAATCAAGAACAACCCAGAAGATTCTGGTAAATTCCTACCTTTATCTTTCTAGGACCAGCTAGTTACTTGTTACTTCTCTTCCCCTCTTGTCTGCAATGAGGCCAAGATACCAAAGGCCAGTGATATCTCATGTGAGACTCCCATCCTTCTAAGTATTACTGTTGATTGAAACTGAGAGTGAAGAATGGGGGTCTAGGACTTTGCTCATTATAGACTCTTAATTAGTGTTTGTTTTATGGATATTCACTAGACATTTTCATCACAGTGCAAGCCACTTACCATGAATGGCCTTCAAGGATGTCGTCTCAGCCCTGCCAAGTGACCCCTTCAATAATTCTTTGAAGGAAGAGTTGCTACTTATTAGCCTAATAGTAAATATTTGACTGGAAACAGTCAATTCACAAGCTGGCCAAGGACCCAGAATGAAGATTGACCTGAAGAGTAAGGGCGATGGTAATTAACTACACCAGCCACAGTTTCTCCCTTTGGAATCTCACTTAGAACAGACAGGAAATAAACCAATTTTAAGATATGAAAAATAGAAAAATACAGATAGGAGGAAAGAATAGTGAAATATTAGGGTGGGGAGGCCAGGAATTGTAGACAACTAATGAATTTCTTTTGTGATTTATGAGTCCTTGCAACAAATGCCTGTTATCGGATAGAAGATAACAGTCTCTGTTTTCATTCAAAAAATACAAATTAGGATGGAATCATAGTGTAGTGGGTTGGGTGCTTGCCTTTCACGTGACCAACCTCATTAGATCCTTGACATTTTATATGGTCCCCTGAGCCCACCAGGAGTGATCCCTGAGCACAGAGGCAGGAGTAAACTCTGCACATCACCAAGTGTGTCTAGAAAAAAAAAAACTTCAGCTCAAAAAAAAATTAAAAGAAAAATTCTTTCTGAAGTGGGTAAAGATGCAGTCTTGTTTGGGGTGTGTGTGGGAGGGGTACTAGTTTCTCACTGAGAAGACAACATTTTACCTCTACTATGATTGGTCTGGTTTTGTACTTGGTTCGGATCTGGTTGGAATCCACAAGGCAGGTAGCATTATGACCTTTTTCAACAGAGAGGCCCTTGAGTCTCAAAAAAAGGCTGGGTGTGCATCACTGTACCATGAAGAATGTGAGTAAGAGTCATTTTCTCTACATCCTCCAACAGTCTAATGGTTTTTTCTGCATACTGCATCTTCTTCAGTCTGAGACTGTGGCTTCTTCTAGGGCTCAGCTCTGAACAAAACAGGGCAATCTTTCTTGAGTCTAACTCTCTTTCATTCTCTGGATGCCTCTTCTGCTCTCCTCTTATTTCAGATTTTTTCTTTGATCTTTTTGTTTGTCTAAAATCTCCCCAAAGCTACCAGACATATGAACCAAAGGAAATAAAAATGGAGAGAATGATTTTCAAAACTAAAACTGCATTCTGTAAGGTTATATTCCCACGGAATGACTTACCATTCTGATTAATCTGAAAACAAAACAAGGATTGAAGATTCTTTTCCAGAGCATTCTGCTCTTTGTGATTGAGGAAATTGAGATTCAGGCAGATCCAAGCTGCTACCTAAGTGACAGAGTAAGGTAATTTCAGATCTTCGAAATCCTGACCCTTGTCATGTTTTACTCCATTAATTTTTCTGAAGTGTTCAATCCAGAAACTTCACAATTAGTAAGTCGCCTGTGAAGAGAGTTGGGGACAAAGAAGGTGAATTATGACTTTGTACCATGTCAACAATACCTTATAGAATTACACCATGTAATGATTGTTACATTCCAAACGGGGTTGGATCATCATCTCCTTCCTGCAAAATTCTACTTCACAGAGTGGGGAGAAAGGGCTGCAATGTTTAAGAAGAGAACTAGAATGACCACCAACTGGGAGCTCTTTTAGCAATATTGCAGCAACACGGGAAGATGCCCGTCATTCACAACATTGATGAGGAATACAATAGACTGGTTCAGCACCTCCATGACTGTGTGAGGAATGCCACACAGTGGGAAAGCCACAGACTCCTGTCTTCGGAAACTCTTGAGCTCATTCGCCAACGTGGTTTGACATGAGCCTCAGGCAATCACAAGCTAATGTCCAAGCTCTCAAAGCTGTGCAGAGAAGCGATAAAGGAAGATCTCAAAGAGAGAAGAACAGCAGTGTTGGTCAATGCGGCAAAAGCCAGGAAAAGTATTTGCAACGCTCACCTTTCCTTTGTCAACTACAAGACCAAGATGACTGCTCTCTGATGTCCTGATGGATCTATCACATCTTCCAGAAAGACAATGGAGAAGATTATCCATGACTTCTACTCGGATCTCTTCTATAGCCATGTCCACCTGCCCACATACCAAATTCTGCAAGATGGATATGTCGTTCCCAACATTCTCCCTTCTGGAACCCGACACGCCATTTTGTCAGTAAAGATGTGCACAGCACCAGGTCCAGACAAGGTAAGATCCGAACACCCAAAGAATCTGCCGCCAGTACTCCTCAATACACAGGCTCAGTTCTTCACAGTGCTACCTGTCTGAATGCGAGGTTCCATCTCAATGGAAAACCAGCAGGACCGTTCTATTGTAAAAGAAGGGCACGACATCCACGACATTGGCAAGTATCACCGGATCTGCCTGTTGTCCATCGTCTACAGCTTGTTCACTTGAGTCATCCTGAATAGAATAGGCAGAACACTAGATGAAGGACAACCATGCAAGCAAGCTGGGTTCCGAAAAGGATTCAGCATGACTGACCATATCCACACGGTGACCAAGCTCATTGAGGTTTCACGAGAGTTCAAGATGCTGCTCTGTCTAACGTTCATCGATTTAAAGAAGACCTTTGATTCTGTTGTGACTGAAGTTGTCGTCAAAACCCTAGCCAAACAGGGTATTCAAACTCAGTACATCAGGATCCTTCATGAGCTGTATTACAGATTCACCACCAGGATCTCACCATTCTACAAGGAAGTGATCATCGACAGCAAGAGAGGTGTTCATCAGGTTGATACCATTTCACTGAAACTCATCAGTGCCACCCTGGTGAACGTCATGTGACAACTGGAATGGGAAGAAATGGGAGTGAAGATAGACGATTGGCAACTACACCACCTTTGCTTTGCTGATGACATCGTTCTAATAACACCAAACATTATCCAAGTGACACAAATGCTGGCTGACTTTGGCCATGAGTGTGGAAAGGTCGGACTGCAGCTGAATCTCACCAAGCAAAGTTCATGAAAAATGAACTAGTCCCTGATGTTCCATTTGCTCTCAACAGGAAAAAAATATCTTAAATGCAGCAGCTATGTGTACCTGGATTGAGAACTCAACATGAGGAATGACTTGGCACTAGAACTGCGCAGGAGGAATAGAGTGGTGTGGAATGCTTTCAAGAGCATTGAAGAAATAGCTAAAAGGAGCTCCAGCTCTGGGCACATCTTTTGGACTCCACCCTTCTTCCTACACTAACATACACCTCAGAGACTTGGGCCCTATGAAAACAGAATGAGAATGCTATTTGGATCACTCAAAGAGGAATCAAAAGAGCCATGCTTGGAGTATCACACTTCACTCAAGTGAGAGAAGGAATCCAGAGTTCCCAACCTCCATCAATAATCGAAAATCAGAGATACTGCCTCATTTGCCAAGGTGTTGAAAATCAGATGGGCACAACTCGTAATGTGATTTGGAGATGACTGCTGGACTAGAGCTGTTACCGACTGGATTCCACGGGATGTCAAAAGAACACCTGTCCGCCCACCTACAGGATGGTCGGACTTATTCTTCAAGACCCTGAACAAATAGTTTGATGCTCTTCGTGTTCCTGGAGTGAACAGACACCCTTGCGCTACACTAGTATGCAACAGGGTCTAATGGAGATGTTATTGGTGCCTGCTCAAGCAAATCGGTGAACAATGGGAGAGCAAGTGATTACTGGTGAATCGTTTTTACAGTTCACACCCAAGCAGAAAGGTTCAAGTAGCTACATCATGCTAACATCAGCTATCATTTATTTGGAATTATTAAGTACTGGTATTAGTGATTAAGTATTAATAATTGGTATTATTATTAAGTAGAGCCATAATTTATTTGGGATTATTAAATATCAAGTGATTTTCATCATGTATGGATTCAAACCTACACATACTAACCCTACCTATCAGGTAAACACCGTTACTTAGTAAATGCTCTAATGATACATAGTCTGGATTTGAATCAGGTCTGCCATCCCAATATCTAATTTTGAGATGAAGCAAATGTTCATAGACCAAATCAAATTTTCATGTAAAAAATATGTATGAAATTTGACTGAGACAATATCAAACTAGCTTACTGTAGCATGTTTATTATGTTTATATTCTGAACAAACAAGAATTCCTGTGAGTTGGATGGACAAGGTTTATTTCATGTTTGTTTCCCTAATTCAGTTAGTTTCTGACTAGAAATCTCAAATCTCAAAATGGATGAAAGACTCAAATGTTCAACCTGAAACCACAAAACTCCTATAAGAAAACAGGAAAATAACTCTTTGCTATTGGCCTTGGCAATGGGTTTTTGTATATGATACCAAAAACAAAAAATAAAATTAAAAAGAGGGGCTACATCAAACTAAAACAGATTTTTTCCCCACAGAAAATGTAGTGCAAAATTAAGAGACAATCTACACAAGAGACAAATATTTACAAATCATCTATCAGAAAAGGGGCTAATATCCAAAATACTTTAAGAGCTTTTATCATTTAATGACAAACCCCCTTTCTACCTCCCAACAATCTGAAGTTAAACAACGGTCCAATTTATTGAACAGGGAATTAAAGTTGACATTTTTTCAAGGGAAAAATATAATGACCAGTAGGTAGCAGAGAAGGTATTCAGCACCACCACTCTTTAGGGAAGCACAAATCAAAAGCATGGTGAGATATTGCCTTGTAACTGTCAGAATAGAAATTATTAAAAAATTACAAGAGATTGCAGGTGTTGGGGAGAATGTGGCAGTTATTTTGAAACCCTCAAACCTTGTTGATGGGAAGGCATATTGGTACAACTATCGTAGAAAATGTTATGGAGGTTTCTTTAAAAGAATAAATAAAGTAGAGCTACTACATGATCTAGCAATTCCACCTATGGGGGTACACATCTGAGGGAAATAAAATAAATATTTCAAAGAGCTACCTGTACCTTTGTGTTAACTATAGCATTATTCTCAATAACTGATGCAGGAAGAATTTAAGAATCTATGGGTGAGTAAATAAAAGAAATGTGATACATAATAAGGCATTCGGGGCCGCGCACTTCCGGGAACTGGGTTTTATAGTCTCTGGGTCTTGGCCGTTGATGGGATTACATGGCACTGGGGGGCAGTTGGTAGGTGTGACCCCCGCCTACTGGAAGATGGAGGATCTGGGTGGAGGATGCTCAGCCCTGATCCAAGCAGGCTTGGAGATCTCAGCCCCGGGACCCGCATGCCATTGTTCCTCCGCCGGTACCTTTATGCGTGTGGAGAATGGTCTCAGCATGGTTCTGGCTGGTTCTAGAGGCCTTCGGCTGCCGGGCCCTGGTGAGGACAGTCAGGCATGGGGTAGGAGACTCTGCTTTGTTCTCTTCCGGGAGCTTGGTGTGATAATCTCTGGATCCTGGCCGTTGTTGGGGTTACACGGCAATTGGTGGGTGTAACTGTCTAGCTACTGGAAGGTCCAGTCCCAAACCTTGCAGGCTTGGAGATCTCAGCTCCGGGTCCTGCACACCTGGGTTCCTCTGCCGGTTCTTTTATGAGTGAGGCTCATCCAAGCATGTGGAGAGTGGTCTGAGCATGACTTTGGCTGGGTCCCAGAGGTCTTCAGCTGTTGGGCCCTGGTGAGGACAGTCAGGCACGGGATAGGAGACTCTGCTTTGTTCTCTTCCCCGTGGCATACCCAATATGCCAAATACTAGTAACAATGATGGGTCTCATTCTCCTAACCCTGAAAGAGCCTTGAATGTGGCACTTTTTAGAGTCTCAGGGCTAGGACGAAGAAGACGTTACTGGTGCCTGCTTGAGGCAATCGATGAACAACAGGATGTCATGATTGTGATCGTGATCATGATACATACTTACATATGACATTTAGTAGAGAAAGAGGAAAATCCCCCCCCCCCCATTGACCAATTCAGGGAAAACTAACTGGCATGGGAACTTGTGATCACAGCAAGGTTGGGATGTAGTGGGCAGGAGACAGAGCTTAATAAATATAGATTGAGATATTCTGGAGGCTAGATGGGAGGCAGTTGAGTTCTGTATCATTGATTTCTCTTAGTCATGATATTAGATCATAGAAGTTTTTATTTATTCTAATTTTTAATAGAGGTTATTTCATATATCCATTATCCTTTGGGTGAATATAGTGGGGTCCAGTAACCATTGTCAATGATCCAGAGTCTCTCTGTAACTTAAAGGCCTTTCTATTAGATGAAGGGGGTAAAACCCAGAATTCACAGAGGGAGAGGGAGATAAAATAGAGGATAAGATTATACCTCTTCTCCACAGTTACTTGGGTAAGGTTGAGAAAGGGAGAGGGTGTATATTAAAATTGGCAATGTTGCCTGTACCTTCAGGGCGAGTGCATCAGCAACCTGATGGTGCCTTCAGACTTCCTGATACCCCAAAATTGCTGCTGTGCCTTTGGCCTGACCCCAACAACTTGGGACCAAGTTTACCAAGAAATTAAATGGCCGAAAGTTAGGTATGTGGGAGCCACACCCAGAGACCACATCTGGCTCAGCTATACAAGTTCATTTATTGGCCTTATTTCAGAGACCCATAAATCTTGAAAGAGATCAAAAACCACAGTTATGTCCAGTGGTGCGGTGTGCTGCAGGCAAGCAGGCACGCCCTGCAGGTCATTTGCCAATAGTTTATTTCTTTGGAAACGAATGGAAACAAGGGCCATGATCCAAAGACACACAAAGGAATCTCCAAACTGAAAAGCTCACTGCAGAGATGCCTCTGAACTTTAAGCCTGCCAAGTTCACCAGGGTACCTCACATGGGTACAGGCGCCATCCCTCCACCTGGCCCCTAAAAGACCCAGTGACTGCCAACTTCCAGAACCCAGTGAAAAGTGCAGGAATGCAAGTTCAGTGATGGGAAACTCCAGGCCTCAAGGGATAGGGGATGGGCTGGTCCTTCTCACGCACCCGTGCCCATGGGACCCTGGAGCCATGCCCACAAACTTCCTACAGCTGCTGCTTAAGCTCCTTAGTGGTCATGATGAATCTCCAAACTGAGCAGCTCACTGCAGAGATTTCTCTAGACTCTAATTATCTGGAATTTTGGAGTTCTACAAGTACGCGGCCACTCTCATGGCAGTGTAACATCTTATGCTATTCATAACAAACAATATAAAAGAGAATATGGGAGAGATTGTCTGCCATAGAGGCAGGGAGAGGAGTGGGGGGGAGTTTCTGGGGTTCTTAGTGGTGAAAGATGTACACTGGTGGAGGGTTGGGTGATCGATCATTTTGTGATTGAAATTCAAACAGAAAAGCTTTGTAACTATATCTCACAGTGATTAAAAATAATAATAATAAATAAAATAAAATTAACATTCTGAATTTAAAAAAGTAATGTGGAGTTCATGCCCAATTCAATCAGCTTTAATCAATGGCTGAATAAATAGCATTCCTCCTACATTAAAAAAAGTCGGAAATGTTGAAAGATTGATGTCTTAAGTTTAGGAATACCACGCTTGAAAGAAACAAAACCCACAGATAACTCCATGGCACTGGTCTTATTCAAGGTTAATTTGATAAATAAAACCTAAACCTGTCCAACAAAGTATTGTGCACTGAAGGGTAGGTCCTTGATTCTCAAGGGGAGAAGACCAAAGTAGAGAAATTTAATTTGCTAATGCTGAATTTGAAAAACTCATGAGATGTCCAGGACAAATAGAAATAGAGAGTATACTTTGGTGTGTGTGTGTGTGTGTGTGTGTGTGTGTGTGTGTGTGTGGTGGAGGGAGCTCATAGCTTTGAGGAAGCATTTGAAAAGTGAATGGAGAAAGTAGAGCCTGCAAAGAAAACAAAGGGGAGAGAGACTGTGGCCAAGAACACTGGCAAGTAGAATGCCATGGAAACTGAGGAACAAGTGTTTTAAGAAGGAAGAGTCATCTCTAGTGATGAATAGAGCAAAGAAGTCAAAAGTGAAGATGAAAATTAAACTTTGGATTAACTAAAATGAAACCTTTAGTGCTCTTGATAAGATCTGAGAGACTCGGTGAAGGTAGAAGCATACTACTGAATATTTTGTATTGAAGATAAGGATGTTTTCTAATCCTTGATGGAAAAGGTATTTGACCGACAGTTGCAGAGAAAATGAGAGACTTATTAGAGTCTGGGATGTGACTCAGTGGTCTGGGAGTGCCTACCTTGCAGGCGTGATTTCTCAGGTTAGACCAAGGACGCTGTGCCACACTGCACAAGTGATCTCTGGCACTACAACTAGCGTATAATCTTGGGTGCATCATCATCAAGTGGGCCATCTCTACTGAGCAGTGCAAACGAGTGAGTTACCCCAAGCCATTGCAGCAACAAAAAGAAGGGAAGAAGAGAAACAGGTTACACATGATGGTATCAATTCCGTGACAGGGAAGAATGAGACAAGTTCAGTGTCAAGAGGAGAAATTAATCATTTTTTCCCCCTTTTTTGGTTGCACCCGGCAATACATAGGGGCTTACTCCTGGCTTTGCACTCAGGAATTACTCCTGAAACTGGTCGGGGGACCATATGGGATGCTGGGAAACAAACTGGGTTGACTTAGTGCAAGGCAAACATCCTACCCGCTGTACTAATGTTCTAGCTCCAGAGGAGGAATTAATCTTAAGTAGTGGGAGGAACTTCTCTTTATCAGGCAAATAAAAAGGGGGTTAAGAGTGGATTAAGTTGAGGTAGAAAAGTTGATGTGTTTTGGTGTCACTCATAACCTGAAATCTGGCACTGCCTCCACACTGGTCCTCAGACCAGCAGCCAATAGCTGCTCTGGTAGACCAGGGATTTCAGTCTCATAAGGTCTCTGGACTAGCAGTGGTTCATGGACTGCCTGTTGAAAACCACTGTTCCAGGTACCAGTGTAGGGTCCTGGGTGGCGTACAATTTAGCAGGAGATTAGCCCCTTGCTGAGTGTATGTAAGAAAAATTAAACCCTGATGAGACAATGTCTGAATAAGGTAAAGGTAAAGGTAAAGGTCCTCCCGTTGATCATCGATTTGCTCGAGCGGGCCCAGTAACATCTCCGTTGGAGACTTTGTTGTTACTGTGTTTGGCATATCGAATATGTCACGGGGAGCTTGCCAGGCTCTGCCATGCGGGCGAGATACTCTCGGTAGCTTGCCGGGCTCTCCGAGAGGGGTGGAGGAATCGAACTCGGGTCGGCCATGTTGGCTGCGTGCAAGGCAAACGCCCTACCGCTGTGCTATGTCTGAATAGAATAGAGAAATTTTAACCTGGAGAAATACAGAGTTGGAAGCAAAGTTGTCCCAGTCTTTAAACAATTGGAAGAGGGGGAAAGGTGATTCTGTTTTGGAATGCGTAGATATAGAAAATGAGAAAGCTGGGGCTGGAGTGATAGCACAGAGGGTAGGGCGTTTGCCTTGCATGCAGCCAACATGGCCGACCCAGGTTCGATTCCCAGCATCCCATATGGTCCCCTGAGCACCTCCAGGAGTAATTCCTGAGTGCATGAGCCAGGAGTAACCCCTGAGCATCGCCGCGTGTGACCCAAAAAGCAAAAAAAAAAAAAAAAAAAAAAAAAGAAAGAAAAAGAAAAAAAAGAAAATGAGAAAGTTACCAATTACAAACCTTTACTGAAAACATACTATGACTTTAAGTGTGAACTGACTTTTTAGAAAACATTATTAGGGGGAAAAACTGGGTAAATATCTGCCAAGCCAAGCCTCCCACCCTGCCCCCCGAGAGTTTAGGACTACATAAATGTTTCATTCAAAAAGTATTGAATTTTTATCAAGTGCCAGATACTATGCTTGCTACCCGATCTGAATCAGGCAATTAACCTAAAATCAAGTGTGGGAAACAGACATGAAAAGAGATTTCCAATACAAGCAGCTGCACTTGGCATTGCACACATCATTTTAGGAGAGTCATGGCTATTAATACAATATTAATGCCTTTTATTTATTTATTCATATATTTCATCACAAACACAATTAAGCATCTCATTCTACTCAGATACATTTTCTGAGCTCAGTGATAGAACACTTTAAAGAAAAACACGTTGATGTCCATAAGTACTACCTTGTTTCAAAAGTAGAAGCAGGAGCACATCAGAAGTTTCTCCTCTGCGAGAAAGAGGAGAAAGAGCAAGAGGAGAAAGAGCAGAGGGGCACAGCTCCACAATAATTTACAAAATTAGGGACTGGAGCAATAGCACAGGGGAGTAGATTGTTTGCCTTGCACATGGACGACTTGGGTTCAATTCCCAGCATCCCATATGGTCCCCTGAGCACCGCCAAGAATGATTCCTGAGTGCAGAGCCAGGAGTGACCCCTGAGCATCACTAGGCGTGACCCAAAAAGCAAAAAAAAAAATCACAAAATTAGACGAGAGGAAGAGTAACTTGTACCTGGAAATGTGTGGTTTGTCTAAACACTCTCTGGTTACCTGTCACCTATTTGTGTCTATATTTATAAGTTGATAGACACTTCTTAAAAAATGTGATGCCTGCATGCTCATTGGGTGAAACCAGGGTAACAGTATGTGGGAAAGTGTAAAAGGATGTGTTTTATGATACATATCTGAGTTTAGTGCAGGGATTAGGGTAAATACCCAGGCACCCTCAGAGTTCAAGATCTCACCTAAGCTCTGAGTGTGGACAGAAGGTGTCCACAGGTGTAGGAGATGATACTATGGGATGGCCTGATGGTGCAGAAGATTTCCATCTACGCAATTCTGCAGGGGTGAACTAGTGAGCTGGTATGAAATGGGTGCATGAATGTCCGCGGGTGTTGCACACATTCCTTCTTGGAACATTTCTTCACTACTGTTGAACTAAAGAGTTCAAAAGTATCAGTGGGAGTATTAGTGCTGGGATAGAGGGAAGGCCCCCAAACATGTATGACAAAATAAAGATTTGTAGAGAGGAAACACAGTGGGCAAGACTGAAATCATGGAGGGCATTTAGGAAGTGGTGAAAAGTACATGGATTACTGAGCAGATCCTGGAAGGTGGAGGAAGATGCCTTTGAGACAGACATTCCTAAGACTTACTTATGAAAACTGATGTGAGATTTTTGTCATCTACAGTAGGGATGAACTTTGACACTTTATAAGATGGGGCTTCTGCTGGTGAGAAAACCTAAGTTCCTTTATGCACAATGGTTCATGATTTTCCTATTGTCAGTCCAGGATGAGTGGAACGGGATGCTATCATCATCAGGATGAGCAGAATGGAGTGCTGTCATTGTCAGGATGAGCAGAATGGGGTGCTATCATTGTCAGGGTGCCAGGACAGCCCCTTATCCCCCTGGAATTCTTCTTGGGCTGGTTGAATAATCAAAATAGCAGTGGATGGGTTAGGGAGCAAAAATTGCTTTAATAACACACACAGGTGAACTACAGTGATCCTGCAGGTCTTAATTTTGGTGGACAAGAAGGGAAATTTAAATTCCGAATCAAGGGGTGAAGTCATGGGTCATGGAGGAGACAGGAAGGTGACTCCATGTGACCAGACAGGAACAATTTTATCTTTAAACGGAAATGACTATTTCTCAGGTAGAGGGGACATGATAAACTTTTACCGGATGACAATCCTTTGCCCCTGCCAAAGGATGTTCTTCTAGACCAGTAGTTCTCCATCTCTGGTCTGTGGAGCAGTGTTGGTTCACAAGTGCCAAAAATTTGTCTATAAATGGATGGATATGGAGAGTATCATGCTGAGTAAAATGACTCAGAAGAAGAGGGACAGTTATAAAATGACTCAATTCGTTTGTGGTATATAAATAATAGTATAAGACTAATATCCAACCCTAGGTAAAACAGGTCAGGAAGACTGGTCAATGGTTGGAAATGACCACAATTGTGTGTGTCTGTGTGTGTGTGAATGGAGGATAGTTAAGACAGAGGAGGGTCCAGTATGACAACAATAGCTGGAAGTGATCACTCTGGACAAAAACTGAGTGTTGAAAGTAGGTAAAGGGATATCCATAATAATCTTTCAGCATTGAAAACCATAATGCCTACAATGAGAGAGAAAGAGAAAGAAAGAGGAGAAAGAGACAGACAGAGAGAGAGAGAGAGAGAGAGAGAGAGAGAGAGAGAGAGAGAGGAGAGAGAGAGAGGCAGGGGATAGAGACAGACAGACACAGAGAATAGAGGTGTCTGCCATAGAGGCAGATTGGGGTGTGGGTGATTTGGGAAGGTGGGTGGGAGGGAAACTGGGCATATTGTTGCTGGGAAATTGCACTGGTGGAGCAATGGGTGTTGGGACATTGTATGACTGAAACCCAATCATGAACAGCTTTGTAATGCTCTATCTCACGGTGATTCGATTAAAAGAAACTTAAAAAACAAAACAAAACCCTGACACATTGTACTAGGCTATTGGAGGGAGCAATGCTCATTAGTTAGCAGTACAGCAGAAGGGCTAGGGAAGAGAAAGCGATTCTCCTCAGCCTCCAGAAGCTTCTACCATTGCTTTCACCACGAAACAATCTGCATGGAGTGGGCCATCTTGAGAACCCCTCATCTGAGAGTTTTGGTGTCGTCTGATTCGCACACCTTTACCTGCATTCATATCAAGAAATATTTGAGATGGATGAGGGCACAGAGAATGTACTGTAATGAACAAACATATTTTTCCCTTCCGAGGGGAGGATGAGGTCCTGGGCTCCAGAATAGGTTTATTCTCCTCGCTGCTGGAAAAAATTTTTCACCTTCATTTTTATTCTCCTAGGAGCCAGGCCCATTAAGCATGATTAAAAACAGGTCTTATCGGGAGTCAAGGCTGGTGCTGGAGATGAAAATTCTAGGTACAGTGAACTAAATTTCTTGGACAAATAAAAGAACCCCGTTGCTGGTCTTGCTCTAGTTGCCTGTCTGTGTGATAGGAGAAACCATCGTTTATCTCCATCGGGGTAATTTGTCCTTTTATGAAAGAATTTCTGGCTGTGTACTTTTATCACTCTTCGAAAGCCAGTAGTTTTGACAAATTCACAAAATATGTTTCTAATTCCATTCTGCTCCTCTCGCAGCCCAGTAGTTCTCACATTATTTCTAGGAGATTAGCAGACACACGGTTGTAGTGACATAATTAGTATTCAGAGGAGATAATAATGTCAAGGGATTTTGTTGCTTTCAGAACCCAAATGAAAATACAAGAAGAGCAAAAGTTGTGTTTCAGAGAATTTCTTGGCTGGGTGTTTGTTAAAAACTGTAATGCTCCAAATGAGATTGTTTAATGCAAACATGTTGGATTAATCACCTAGAAGAAAAGATATTTTGTTCTTTTTTGCTCTGTCCAAGATTCCTCTCTGTAAGGAAAAAGCCTTGTTCTTTCTGCAGAATTCCCTTTCTGCTAGGAAACAGTTAATGCTGAGGACTGTTTCAGGCAATAAAACACTGACTGGAATCTTTCCGACAATACTTTCCTTCTTGATCTTTTTTTATGACTAATTGAAATGAAAGCCTGGGGAAGTTTAATGTTAAGGAAAACACTATGTGTTCTGTGATGTGATGCTGAGAAGGGGTGTCTCTGTGGTGGGGAGCCCTCTGCTCTGGAATTTTAAGTCAGAGACCAAACCAAAAAATCAATATTTCAATTAGATGCTGTGGAGGGTTTGGGATTACTGTTACTGTAGCTAGAAGATTGCTGGGCCTTTCCTTGGGAGGGGTCATTACTGGGAGCTGGTTTTTATTTCTTTTTAATCATAGCTCTCTGAATCTGTCTGCTTTGTCTTCATCACAACCACCGAGGTGACCAGCCAGAAAAAAAAAAACAAGGTATGTAAAATGATTAGCACATATCAAAAGGCTGCCATCAGCAGTCTCTGAAGTCGCCATTTGAGAAAAGCAACTCTCATTTTGCAGAGTCCTAGGGCGCTGACCCTTGAGTTGGCATGACCAGACTCCCAAAGGTGCTGATTTTTCAAATATGACTTTGGCACCCTTCAGGGGCCCTGGTCAGTGAGCAGGTATCTGGTATGGGTAGGACCTACACACCCTCCTCAGAGCAGTCCCTATAATTTGTTTTGTAAATTCAGTTTCAGGTGAAATTTGTTTTGAAAAAAAAATTATTCTTGTGATTTAAAAATTTGACTGATGCTAACCAATGCCCCCCCACCCCCCATCTCTCTTGAACCATTTTTCCAGGGCCAGGCAGAGACAGTTTTGTCTTCTCACAGAGAATGACAATTACGTTTTCCCAGCACCTGTGTTTTAAAACATTTGGGTGGGTGGTGGGAGGATCTTCCCAGGATGGGAGATGCATGCTGAAAGTAGACTATAAATCGAACATGTTTGCCATTCAATGCCTCTTTTGAAAACCTCAGCAATCAAAAGGAGAGAGAGAACAAAAGGGAATGCCCTGCCCCAGAGGCGGGATGGGATGGGGGAATGGGAGGGGTGGGAGGGATACTGGGACCCGTGGTGGTGGAGAATGGGCACTGGTGGAGGGATGGGTACTCGATCATTGAATAACTTAAACCCAAGTACAAAAACTTGTAAGGTCAACAACTGTACCTCATGGTGTTTCATTAATAGAGAAATAAATAAATAAATAACAAAACATTTGGGTGAAGATATTCCCACCTGCCTTTCTACCCTGTCCTTTACAACCTGTCCTCAAGAACCACATTTCCTCATGAAATGCTTTTCTGTAGTATGGCCCAGAATAGTTATTATAATCCAGAAGATGTGGGGAATTATTTCCTTGCCAGTAACTCGAGGAAATCAACATTCCTTCCTCTTGTCCTTGGTATCTGCTCTTCACTTTTCTCAGTGTTTGCAGCATTTTTAAAGAAAATCTCAAACACGTTTCATATGGTAGAGTATGGTCTAAAAGGAATTTTTCGGGATTTGAAATATTTGGGTTAAGATATTTCCACCAACCTTTGAACACCTGTCCTCTTCAGAACCGCGTTTCATCACCAAATACTCTTTCTAGTTCAGCCTAGGATAGTTCTTATGAAATTACTATGATCCAGGGAATTCTTGGCCTGTCAGCAACTCCATGAAATGAACATTCCTTCCTTTAGCCCTATTTATCTGTGCTTCTCTTAATGTTTGCAGCCATAAAAAAAAAACACAAAACCTAAAACATGGATCATAATATAAAACGTGGACTGAAAGATACTTCCAGAACTACTCTTATCCAAATAACTTATATTTCCAAATGCTCTACTCATGAGTACTGGTCAGTTGTACCCTATAGTGAATGCAGAGTGTTTTCTAAGGTTTAAAAGCTCTTGCCTTGATGTCTCTGTTTTCCCTACAAGCTCTTTGAGGGTTTATGTTAACTGGATTACCTGTTATTCACCTCTCTATGCCCAGCCTCCAGAGCATGGCTAGTACACAATAGGCAATGTCCAAGTGCAGTTTGTTAATCTGGAATCAAAACACCTGTGTTTGAGTCCCCTCCAAGTCTTGTATAGTGTCTGACTTTCGACCCAGCCTTTCATTCTTCTGAACTTCCTTCCACCTCCTCAAATGCAATTTCGTAGGAATAAGATTATCTTGGCATGTTGAAAGAATCAAATGAAAGACCATGAGACACCATCCAAAGTTTTAATGAGGAAGTAAACAGATTATTTGAAAGATTTTCAGTCTAAGCATTTATCAAGATAGTTAAAATTTTGTCTTAAAATTAAATCATAAAGTGGCTGTATACTTGCAATATAATTTTGTCCTTCAAAAAGAACTAAACAAAATTATTTTAACCATATTTTAAAATATTCTTTATGTGTATATTAAATTACAGTTACAAGGATACTGAAAAGAGCGATATTTTGCTGCAATGCTCAGAATCCACCCATCATATTCTTTTAACATACAGTGCCATGAGACTATTTAATTCTTCTTAAGGAACTTGCATACTAGAATTTGATACTGAGAATGATGCAAGTGATTATGCTACAATTTTTCTCTCAGGTACTGTGAAGCTCAGAGCAATATTTCACACTCAATTACAAGAAATTCAGTTACTACCAATATAAAATAAGGGGTGACTGATCTGGTCAATATTTCTGGCTTGCATTATTTATTCTTTAGTTTTCAATTTATACATTTTCTACTCAGGAGTTGAGTAACATTTTAAAATTCTTTCATTGGAGGCTGGATATATAGTACAGTGAGTTGGATGCTTGCCTTGCAGATGGACTTTCTGGGTTCAATCCCGGCCACCCCACATAGTCATCCAACCCCTTCCAGGAGTGATCCCTGTATGCAAAGTCAGTAGTAAGCCATGGACACATCCAGGTATGGTCCAAAACCAAAAAAAGTATATAGCAAAAAAAATTTATTTTATTCTGTGTTTGTCAAATTGCTTATAAAATGATCAACTACATAGTTAAATGAAACAGCTGAATATTTAAAAATTGTAAAATATAACTTAAATGACTAGCATCTGACTCAACTTTTGAGAAATTCAAAACAAAATTACAATGAATTTTAGCAGTGTTAGAATATGAGCTGAATCTTAGGCTCACTATATAGAGTTGTATTTGGAAAAATAGAGATGAATCTATGATTTTTTACATGAAACGAGGGGAGACTGTGCCAGTTGATCAATTAAAACTCACTAGTACATTCTTAAAGAGGGTTAATTCCCACAGATAAAGTGCTGAATATAAGAGCAGCAAGTGGAAAATATGTCCAGTTTCTAAATGCCAGAGGTTCTAATGTGGATACTGCCTCTGTAATGAGCACTGGGAGGGAGGGAAGGGGACATTCAATATCCGGTCTTTCTTTCTTTTGGGAGTGTGATGTAATGGGATATCTCATTTAGGTGTGTATATTTGTTGGCATGCAGACCCCAATTAAGACTATATGAAAGATGGGATTTGGTTGCCTTTCTAAAGAGCTCCTAGTAATCTAACTTGAGCTTTTCTGGTATGCTTATTGGGGAACTAGCTCTTCATCTCTCACCATTTTCCTATGGGATTGCTGAATTTTTTGTTACTGAGTTTTGTGAGTGTTTTATTGATGGTGTTTATCATCCCTTTACCTGATATACAGTGTACAAATATTTTTTCCCATTCAGCAGTGTCTTTTTATTATAGCTTGCATTTCTTTTGCTGTGCAGAAGCTTCTTAATTTGGTGTGTTCCTATTTAATTTGATGTGTTCCTATTTGTTTATTTTTTATTTTTTTCTTTGCTTACTATGGGCATCTTGTTGAAGACAACTCTGCGGTAAATTTTCTAAATTGAAATCGGACATAAAATACTGATGTATTTTATGAATTTTGGTTTAATCTATGGTCTTAAATCCACTTTGAGTTTAGGGACACACTTGGTGATGCTCAAGGCTTACTCCTTGTTCTAAGCTCAGGAATCACTCCTAGTGGGCTCAGGAGACCATATTGGAGCACCAGGGCTCTATTCTAGGGTGACAGAATGCAAGAACAAATAGCCTATCAGCTTTAATATTGCTCTAGTCTTCTTCCTTCCTTCCTTCCTTCCTTCCTTCCTTCCTTCCTTCCTTCCTTCCTTCCTTCCTTCCTTCCTTCCTTCCTTCCTTCCTTCCATCATGTGACTATCCAGTTTTCCCAGCATCATTTAATGAGGAGTTTTTCTTTGCTTTACTTCATATACTTAGCAACTTTGTAATAGATTAACCATTAGCATAAATGGTATGTGTGGGGGAGGTTATAATTCAGTACTCTCAACTCTGTTCCATTGGTCTGCATATCTATCGTGATTCCAGTACCATGCAGTTTTGATTATTATAGCTTTGTAGTATTATTTAAACTTTGTAATATACTTTAAGAAACAAAGATTGTGGGGTGAAAAAATGGGGCAAAATTAAGAAATGAAATTATCTCATTACCAGAATAAATAAGGAAGAAAGTCAATGAACTTGAAGATTAATCAATAAACAACACCCAATCTAAATCACATCGGTGGGCAAAATCAAAAGAAATAAATTTGTAGGATTATAATTCAAGGAAGAGAGATTATTTTTTTGTTAAAATATTTGAAGTTATATGACTGAAAAACCTGAAAGCTAACAGAAGAGACAGATATAAATGTATATTAAGTGCATAGTAAAGCCCAAACGTTAGATTCAAGAAATTCTATGCCCAGACACATCATAATTAAATAGATGAAGACAAAACACAAAAAATCAGAATCAGCTATAAAAATTGATTATTATTGAAAAGAGAATGTTATTCAAATGGCAGGAGGTTTCTCAATAGGAATCTTAAAGTCCTGAAGGAAGTGTTAAACTTTTCAACTATTAAAAAATTCTATATTCTATATTTTATATCCAGTAAAATTATCCTTTGATAATTAGGATGAAATAAAGACATGACAAGAAAGAATAAAGAGAATTCCTTGTCAGTACCAAAATAACTGCTGAATAAGATTTCTTTAGATAGAAGGAAAATAATAGCAGAAGGAAACCTGGAACAATAGAAATAAAGAGTGTACAAAAGAAATTGAAAATATCTGTCTTAATATTATACACTATTCTTCTCATTGGGGCTATTTAAAATATTTGTTGTTGGATTAAAACAAAAATGGTCATAATAGCTGTTCATGAGTTTAAGAAGATATAATACATAAGCAAGCAGTTTTATAAAAGAAAAAGATAAAGGGATTTATATGGTGACATGGTATGCTCACATTTAACATGAAATGATAAAATATTGACTTTAAAATGTTTTAAGTCAAGTATGTATGCTATAATTCCCAGAGAAACCATTAGAATATATAAATACTTTTAAGCATAACAGATAAATTAAAATAAAATGCTATATTTAACTATGTGACTACTAAAATCACTTTAAATAAAATGATGAGCTAAGATTTACCACGGATAAAGAATGACTACAAAATGATAAATGTGTCAATTTCCCAAGAAGCTATGAAAGTTCTAAATAGTTATACACCAAGGAAATAAGAGCTTGAGAATACACAAAATCACAACGTTACACTTGAAAGGAAAAATAGGTAATTTCTAAATATAGTTGAACTGTGAAACCCCTTTCTCTGTATTGATAGAATAAATGGAGAGAAAAAATTGCAAGTATGTAGACCTAAACACCAGCTGGATCAAACTGATAATTATAAACTTGAATAATACTCAACAACAGTAGTATATACACTTCTTTCCAACTGTACCTGGAATATTCCCATAAGCATTATAAGAACTTGACTGAAGAGATAGTACAAGGGTTAAGGCACTTGTGTAGTAGGCTACTGAGGTTTCCAGCCTGGCTTGAATCTTGGCATGCCATATGGTCACTCAAATACTGCCCGGCATGGCCACTGGGCACAGAGGCAGAAGAGCCTTCTGAGCACAGGATATGAACACTGCTAGGTGTGGCCCCCTTAAAAAATCATAAAAAGAACTCAAAATCATCTATAATATGGACTCCTTAAAATAACAAATATAAAGGCAGCAGAAAAATCTCTAAACAGCATGTGTCAAAGAGAAAGAAAGAAACATAAAGTGCTCTGAACTGAATGTATATAAAACACAAAAGCTGAGAAGAACTAAAAAATAAAATTTATAGAATTCAATATTTATATGAGATGTGAGCAAAGTTAGTAATCTAAGCTTCCCTAAAAAACCTAGAAAAACAGGTAAAATAAACACAAAAAAAGTAGAAGCAAGGAAATGAAGAAGAGGGAAATAATAGAGAAAAATTGATATCAGAATCTGTTCCCCCCAAAAATGAGAAAAATTGATATATGTCTTCCAAGTTTGAAGAAAAAAATAATATCAGACATTATAGACTCCACAGGCATTACACTCATAGTTTTATACATGTAAATTTAATGATTTAAATGAATGGATAAATTCTTTGAAAACTACAAACTACTGAAACTCACTCTAATTGAAATATATAATCTGAATAGACCTATATTTCATAAACTGAATTCAGAGCTAAATATCTTCTGAAAATGGTTTATCTATGCCTGGGTAGTTTCATTGGCAAATGCTATCAAACATTTCAAGAAGAAATAACACCAATTTTATACAATCTCTTACAGAAAATTAAAGATGAGGTCAGATTTCCGAACTCATTTTACAAGGCCAATATTACCCTAATATCCAAACCAGAAACTCAGTTCAAACCAAGAAAACTATAGATTTAATACTTTTATGGATTTGTTGCAAACATCTTCAATGAAAATAATAGTTGAGTTCATTACTAAGTAGGATTTATCCTGCGTATAAGACTGCTCCAATATTTAAAAATTAATCACTACTGCTGTGATAGCTAACTTGCTTTTTAATTAATTGCTAGTTTTGGTTACATACTTACAATGACATTAACACTGTTGGTTTTAAGTACCCAGGATCCTCCACCAATATACTTATGTTTCTTCTACTGATGACTTATTTCATGTATCAAATTGACAGTTCATAAGTTGCCCAGATATTTGGTCAAATATATATTTCATCTTGCTTCTTATCTTCATGTTGCTTACAGTTCCATTCTATACACAGTCTCTCTCTCTCTCTCTTTCTCTCTCTCTCTCTCTCTCTCTCTCTTTCCTGTCTCTCTCTTATTCTCTATCTCAGAGTGGTTGCTCTCCCATAGGTTAGTTTATGGGTTTGCTAAATCAGTTGAAGACCTGACTAGCAAGGCTCTCACCTTAAAAAGAAAAATCTCCTCTTTTATTTGTTCTGATCTGTTATTTTGGTTCTTATATTATCATAGAATATATTAAGTGTATATATGCAAATATGTATTTAATAAATAGTGATTATTTGACATATATGTTCTGTTTCTTTTAAAATTTATTTTACCTATTTTATTTAAAATTTATTTTATTTAATAAAATTTTAATGTTCTGTTTCCGTTTCTCTAGAGAACTGACATTAATTGCAGCAGTCTACCATATTAGCAATCTACAGAAGAAAAAACATGTCATTATTCAATTGATTACATAAAGACATTTAATAAAATTCAACCTCCATCTAATTGACTCAAATGTATATTACTGTTCCTTTGACTAAGAATCAAATAATATCTTTATTTTGCAAGTAGTTTGATCTTCTAAGTTTTAACTTATCTCTTTTCTCTTTCTTTTTATTTACTCTTTTTGGTAGAAGAAATTGGATTATTTGTTCTGTGGAATTTTTCCACTGCCTACATTTTGCTGATTATGCCCATAAGGTATTATTTTTCTTGTGCTCAAGTTTTTCTGGGTATCGGCAGCTTGAGTATTTTAGAAATCTGATCAAATTCAGGAGCAAATTTGGGACAAGAGTAAATGGCATTGTTGGTGCCTATTAAAAGGTGCTAATGTCTGGCTTTTATTTTGTAATGAGAAACAGAGTGTGGTGGTGAAATAAAAAAATCTGTCACTTCCTCAGGGTTGTAAAAATGTTGATATTCTAACTTGCTCATTCTTTGCTTTCAGGTACAATATTTCTCTAAGTAAAAGCTTCCCTCCAACTTTACCCCAAGGCACAGTTTTTGTGGGGGGGGGGGGGGGGGAAAGCTTCTTTTTCATAGTTGATTTTTATAGTAAATAGTCTGTGCCCTGGCTATTTCCAATTATAATTAGCTCTTGCTTTATTTTGGTCTTGGTTTTAAGTGTTATTGTAAACTGATAGAGTTTAATATATTGCTGTGTTTCCCATTGCCTTTTAATGTTAATATTCATGTTTAAGTGATTTCCTATTTGCCAGAGTCCTTTCAGTAGGACTTTCTGTCGTCTTTAATGCCTTCTTTGCATAATCATTTGACAATATGTTCAGTCTTATCCTTTACATTCCGTCCTAGACTAGGAGTGAACTATTTCTCCAGGCATCTTTGGTTCTAATTAGTGGGAAAAGACTCCAGATGCCACAATATGTACTGTCCCATTCTCTACTACCCCCCTCTCACGTACCCTCTAATTTTAAAAGCTCTCTTGTCACTGGTATTTTCAACTTTCTTTTTCACCTTGTTTCCTATCTTTATGTAGCTTACAGTTCCATTCCAAATGTAGTTTGTCCAAAGTGGATCTTTCACTTTAAAGACCCCTGGTTTAATGTGTTCAATGTTATAAGACATACTGTATTTATACAGACTGACATACTTACTCAAAATATTTAATTTTGAAGATTAAGGTATTTTTGTTAACAATAGTAAACTTACCACCTTATTTAGTGGTGTTATTTAATGGTCTTGGGCTGGAGTGATAGCATAGTGGGTAGGGCATTTGCCTTGCACGTGGCTGACCTGGGTTCGATTCCTCCATTCCCCCTAGGAGAGCCTGGCAAACTACCGAGAGTATCCTGCCTGCACGGCAGAGCCTGGCAAGCTTTCCATAGCGTATTTGATATGCCAAAAACAGTAACAAGAAGTCTCACAATGGAGATGTTACTGGTGCCCGCTCAAGCAAATCGAGAGGACAGTGCTACAAAGCAGAGCTACATTTAATGGTCTTATTTAATCTTGTTATTCATGCCCCTATTTTGAGTGATTCAGTATTGTCAACTTCACCTCTCTTCATTAGCATTTTTCTGGTATCAATTTGTCACTTTTTTTTCGGGCATGTAACATCTTTAGAAATATATGATAGTCAGGAAGGGTTCTCAGAATTTTCTGGTAATGGTTTCTGATTATAGGTTCCTAAGTATAATAAGGCAAATATAATCATAAATATAATGATTCTATAATCATTATTTTCTATTTTTATAATCATTGCATATTATTTCTTTTCTTGAGAAAATATAACACAACAAATCAAACAAATCTAAAACATTTTATGGGAAAAAAACCTAAATTTAACAACTATTACTCATTTCGTCTTGCTAACCACACGCAAACACGCAAACATTTCCCCAAATTCTAGATAGTAGTTAAGTAGAGAGGAGACTGGCCCTCATCAGCCTCAGAAGAGGAAGCATTGGGCCAAACATAATGGCCTCACTCTTCTTTTTAGTTATTAGAGACAGACTATTCAGTGATGCTTCAAGAAAAGGTTTTCCTTTAGCCCTGTCCAAAATTCTGTGTATCTGTAAGTAACATGGAAACATGCCACCCTCATTTTAAATAAACTCATTGATCTTTGTCTTGGGTATAAGGTTCCACTTAGGAGATGGCAAGTGTCCTCTCTGAAAATTATTGCCGGCAGAAAGACAACTTCTTCTGTTCCTGTGGTGGAAAACATCTGTATTGGCACAGAAATTCCATAAAAGGAGGGTGAATACAAGGAGCATTGAGAAGTGAAGGAACCAGCTATCCTCCTACTCAGACCTCAATAGTTAGTATTAAAAGTTTGAAATCAAATGGGAGGATTGGTTTTCCATTTGAGAAAGGAAGCATAGTGTAAGAAAAAAAATAACAGGAGAGAAATAAGTAGGATTCCAGGTGTTTGCAACAAGACGAGGGGAAAACATGGTGCCCAGGAGTGGTACATTCATGTTAAAGACTGAACCCATGAGATCAGGCCTGGGAGAGCACTGGATTTGAGGTTCTCAACACTGAATAGACATTAACACTACACAGGACAGTGAGTGCTGGCATTCAGGTCCTGCCCTGGAGACTACACCACCTGACTAATATATATATATATTTAAATTTTTAATTTTTGTGCTTGGGTTTCAATTATACAATGATCAAGTACCCATCCCTCCACCAGTCCCCATTTTCCACCACCTCTGATCTCAGTATCCCTCCCACCCCTCAACCCCCCCCCCCATCCCACCCTGCCTCTGTGGCAGGGCATTCCCTTTTGTTCTCTTTCTCCTTTTGGGTGATATGGTTTGCAAAAGAGGCATTGAGGGGCAATAATGTTCAGACTATAGTCTACTTTCAGCATGCATCTTCCATCTGGGAGAATCCTACCAACACCCTTTATTTGGTGCTCCCTTGTCTATCTGAGCTGCCTTTTCCCCTAGCATATGGGGCTGTACTCCAAGCCATGGAGTGAAGCACCTGATACTTATCTAGGCTATTCTTGGGTGTTAGTCTCCTATTTTGTTACTTCAAGTTCCCCAGATGAATGCAGTCTTTCTATGTCTGTACCTTTCTTTCTGACACATTTCGCTTAGCATGATACTTTCCATGTAGTACCACTTTAAGTGTCTTAAAAATTAATATGTTTATACCAGACAAATACTAATGAAGAATGGTGAAGCTAACAATACCAATATCACTCAAAATAGACTCAAGATTAAGAATATTAAGATTGACAGGAATTCGTCATTCAGATGTATTTGACTTGTGACCTTTTTTTAAAAAAAAAAAGCAAGGAGCTGTTTCAGTGATGCTCAGGCCTTCCAATGGTATGGTTTTGATCATATAGTGCTTAACCCAGCCTTTTTCAAGGATAATTCTTGGCTCTTAACTCAGTGATCACTCCTGGAGGGCTGAAACAGGGGAGGGGACGGGTGTGTCGGGGGCACTACATGGGATGCCAGGAAATCGAACTTGGGTCAGTCATGTGCAAGACAAATATTCTACCCGATGTTCCCTCTGGCCCCACCCTAATCCTTTTCTTTTTTCTTTTTTATGGAATAACTGTGAGATAGCCCCTTCCAAAGCTGTTCATGATTAGGTTTTAGTCATACAGAGTTCCAGCACCTATTTCTCCACCAGTGTCCCCAGGTTTCTTCCCATCACCCCCACCCCACACTCTGCCTCCATGGCAGGTGCTTTTCTTCTCTTTCTCTGTCTCTGTCTCTCTCTTATCTTGAGCGTTGTGGTTTTCAATACTGACATTGAACGGTTATCAAGAATATCCTTTTACCTACTTTCAGCACTCAGTTCTTGTCCAGTGTGATCATTCCCAGCTATTATTTTCATATTGGTCCCTTCTCTATCTTACCTACCCTACGCTACACACACACTTTTGGTTGATTCCAAACACTGACCAGTCCTCCTAGCCCCTGTTTTCCCTGGCCCATAGTCTCCTATTACAATATTTTTTATTTGCCACAAATGAACCTGGTCATTCTATATCTGTCCCTCTCCTTATGACTCATTTTAATTAGCATGATACTCTTCATGTCCATCCACTTATAGGCAAATTTCATGACTTAATTTTTCCTAACATCTGCATCATCCCAATCCTTTTTTAAGATGCACTTCTGATACTTGAAGAGAGCAGTTCCTTACACACACACACACACACACACACACACACACACACACACACACACACGGTATTCCTAGGATA
This sequence comes from Sorex fumeus, assembly GCF_029834395.1. Classification (NCBI taxonomy): domain Eukaryota; kingdom Metazoa; phylum Chordata; class Mammalia; order Eulipotyphla; family Soricidae; genus Sorex; species Sorex fumeus. The sequence continues at coordinate 1,369,169 of NW_026606134.1, read as the reverse complement.
GTTTAGTCTACTAGAAAATTGAAAACAAATTGGCAAGTCTAAAATCCCACTAACCTCATATATTTTAGGTTTAAATACACGGATTCTCTTTAACTTCGGTAATTTTTCAAGGTGGTATTAAACTGGCTTAGACAACAGAAAACTTACCCTGTTGATCTTTTAAAATAAATATTTATAAGTTCCATCTTCTGAGAGAAAAAATTTTGAATGTCTATTGGTTTGTATTATCTATGGCTAAATGTATTCTGTGGGTCGTTTAACATCAAAATTTCCCACAAATAATCCCCAGGCTTATCTATACATTTCTGGCGTAGCTGTGAGATCATTCATGTAAATGAAGAGTCTTGTCTTTGCTGCCTCACTTTCTTATTTCAGAGGAAAGGGGGACTTTCATTAGAGCAGAGTTTTCATTTTGAAAAGATTATTTCATTAAGGTTGTTGCATTGCAGGGAGAGTGGATGAGTATCTATTTCTGTACATTAAGATCCAAATTTCCTGTAAGCTGCCTCCCTGAAACTAACGATGCTATTAATAGATTCCTCCAGTATTCTTTCAGGGAGGGAAGCAGGGGTGAGGCTGTGTCTTTAATTTACTGGGAAATGGAACACCTTTCTACAACTATTATTTCTTGAAGCAACCTTTACCTTTCTGAATGATCTATTTGTGCAATCCGATGGATGTTACAGATTTGAGTTTCCAGAGGTTAGAAATCACTCATTTTTGTAATATCTCCAGCAGCCTGATTCTAAATGTGATTTTCAAAATTCTTTATTGAGCTAAACTCAAGGATTTGTTAATAATCTCAGTCTTTAAAACTGCATTTACATTGAATTGCACTGAATATATTTATAGCAAAAACTTGTTAATTTGGTCACGTGCATAAGGAATCTGTGATTATTTGGACAAGGTCTGGCCTGAACTTCACTCTTTAGGAATATCTGAGAAATGAATTAATAAAGCATAAAATTGTTTCAACCCAATTTCAAGGAGAATGTATGTCTGCTCAAGAATGTAATCTGCTCTTAAGTCTTTAGAAACACCTCTTTTTTTCCAGATGTCACCAAAGGTCATCTCACAGATGCTAGTGTTTGGGTGTGCTAATTAAAGCATTCTTACCTTTTGAAAAAAACGTGGAAAGCTTTGATAGGTTTGAAAGAAATAAACCCACAGCTCTGTAAAAATATTACATAACTTAGCCCACCACTGAACAATAGCTGGGCCTGAAAGTCAATGCTGGGGGGAGAATATAAAGTGTTTTCAGACTACGTGAAATGGTTTCCTTTTTATTAAAAATTGTAGAAGGTCAATGAGAACATTAATATTGCTCTGCAGCCACTGGAATATTATTATCAGTGGACTGTGAGATGCAGCAATGGAATGTGGTTCTGTTTTCTGCACTTTCCTTTTGGAGACCTTTCAGAGGGTGGTGGGGTATGTGGGTGAGAAGTACTTCATTGTGTGCTTGAGCAATATGGCTTGGTGCTTACTGGACAGATGGCAACAGGCACTTTACCTTATCAAGTCACACACAGAGGTGACCACAGAGCCTGAACAAATAGCACGTGCCTTACAATGGACAGGGCCAGGTCTGACGCTCAGCAGGTGGACCTCCGATGTGGACATGTGTGATGTCGCCATCCATTCCTCCTTCTGAGACAGCCCATCTCTAGTCCCAGCTCCCCTTGGACATTCTGTGTGATACCAAGGAAGTCCTTTAACTTGCTGAGTCTCCTTTTCCTTAACCAGAAGGGACAGAAATTAGACCTGATCCATGTTTCCAGGACTCCCAGTTTGGACTCTGGCTCTTGTTCATGAGGATCCTTTGCTCGATATTTTCTGTATTTTCATATGAATTCTACATTTCTAAATGTAATTTATTTATTTATTTTGGGGTGGCTTTTGTTATTTTATTATTTCCTTATGTGGGGTTGTTACTGTGTTTGGCATATCGAATACTCTCGGTAGCTTGCCGGGCTCTCCGAGAGGGGCGGAGGAATCGAACTCGGGTCGGCCATGTTGGCCGCTTGTAAGGCGAATGCCCTACCCACTGTGCTATCGCTCTTTACTTTTATGTGGGGTACACCTGGAATTGCTCTGTGTTTGGGGATTGCTTCTAGCATTCTTTCAGGGTCAAACTGGGATTGAACCCAAACAACAAATTACAGTCAGATGAAAAGGGCTGGACACAGAATGATCTCACTCATGTGTGAGACTTAAAGATACACAGCAAGGTAGCAACAACGGTCCAAAGTCAATGAGGAAATTGAGCCACAAAACTGAGTTTGTTGTAGGAAGGGCATTGAAAGGGAGGGAATTTGGGACTTTGTAAGAGGGAGATGAGTACCCTGGTGATGGGTGTGGTGCTAGAATATATTCACAGGGAACTATTTACTATACAAAAGATGCAAGAAAGGTAAAGCAGAGCCTTCTGTTTTTCCACAATTCCCAGATTCTTCAATATTTTCAAGAAAAAAATATTGAGTGATAAAGATGCTCAGACTCAGAGTTGGAAAGCAGAAACATTTATTGGAAAGTCCAGGGGAAAGGAAAAGGAACTTCCCTTGTGAGGAGTTAGAACTCAGTATAGGACTCAGTTAAATACGGCTCTTTTTGTGGGGCTTTTATAGGAACCTTGGGTCTTTGTGTTACAAAGAATACAGGGAAGTTAAGATAAGGATTTGTTGTATAGGTGCTTTTTAATGAAAATTGGGTTCTTTGCATTTCTTATCAACTGACAAGAATGTTCCAGAGAAGGCAAGGATCCAACAGCCCCTTGTCTGACCATATGCCTTAGGTATTTCCCATTATTTTAGCCTTCACATAAGTCTAAACTTTGGGCAGAATTTTATGTCAGGCGATTATTAACTCTCTGTTTATTAGAAAGAGCCCAGGAATTCATAGGAAGTCAAAAAAGTAGGATAGGGCAATCAAAAATCAAAAATCAAAAAACAACATCTGGCAAGGGTAAACTGAGGCTTTCTTTTCTATTAACAGTATAGGAACAATATATTAACATAGAAAATTATTTATCACTAATAGAGTAAATCACTGAACCTCAATAAATACATTTATTTTAGAATTTTTTTTAAAAAGAAAACAACTGAATGAAATAAAATAATGTATTGAACCTGGAGCGGAAGTACAAAAGGCAAGTTGCTTGCTCTGCAATCAGCCAAGGCAGGTTTGATCCCCCTCACGCTGTAAAATGCCCTGAGCCTCAGCAGGAATGAAAACTCAGGGCCTGGCATAAGCCCTGAACTCTACCAGGTGTGGCTCCAAACCCAAAATAAATAATAAATAAATGAAACAAGTACATTTATGGGAGCCAAGAGAGAATTCAGGGGATAAGGTGCTTGCCTTGCATGGGGTCTGATTCCAGAGAAATGAAATGCATGTGCTAAGAGGCCATCACTCACCTCACCTATAAATTGGAATGCTAGGACTCCAGATGGCCCCTGGCTGCCATGGTCTTCCCTTCAGAGCCCTGAGGTACCAGTACTGAGTTTCCACTTCAGTCTCTCTGCTGCTCTGGAAACTCAGTTCTATTAGGCAAGCCTCAGAGGGAACAGAAACAGCTGTTCACCAGCCCCAAGTTCCCTCTACATGCGAGAGACCATTACTGAGTTCCCACTTGGACTTGCTTCTCTGAGCTAAAAGATGTCAGGTTCTCAGCTTTCTCCTCTGCCACCGCCCTTGCTAGTGATGTCTGTGACTCTCTGAGTTCCAACATATTCTTCACGGATTCTTGGACTCTGTGACGTCTTCTTGGATCTCAGAGGTCTGATATCCACCCCCCAAAGTTCCTTTGAAGTGCATTCCCTAGGAGAAGCATTAAAAGGCATCTCCAATAGCACCTTCTGTCCTGGAAACAGATTGGGCCTTATTATTCCCTTCTCCCACGTCCCTTCGCTGAATTTCCAAACCAGGGGTGCCAGAAGCCGCCTAAAAGCTGGAGTTGGTACCGGAATTTCTGCCTATCCTCAAGTCTATTCCAAACATACTCCCCAGATGAGCAGCCTCAGTTCATATAAGAGCTTATAAAAATGCTCACATTCATATACCACTGGGATGAACTGAATCAGAAACTCTTGGAATAGTACCCTAGAATCTCATGTTAACAAGCTCTCTAGTAGATGCTCCAGGGTCAATAAAATCTGGTTTTAGCTGGATCCCACATAGTCCTTTAAACCTTTTTTTTTCATAAGGCTCTAGCTTATAAAATTAGATAATTTTCCACAATAATATAACTCTCTAGCATTCCTTAAAAATCCCTCCACCTCTCGTCCCATTGCTTCCATCAGCCAGTCCTCCTCTGCGAGTCTCTGCAGCTGGATTCTCAACCAGTTACCACTTCTTCTTTATCCAATGTAAACGGGGCTGTTTTCTTCCATAATGAAGGGAAGGTGGATGTGAAATACTTCTTGTGCATTTATTACTCTCCAAAAAGAGTCTAATTAAGGTTAGATTCAGTGGCCCTTGAGATTCAATAGAAATGAAAAGGGTTTCTTAGTGGAAATGGTCTGACTTGCCTTAATTTTCTTTGTGATTTTCCGAGCCCTGCCAACAAAATATGACTCCAATGTTAGAGTTAGATTTCTAAGTCCTGCCTATCTTTTCTAGTTGCTTCCTCTCTTCTCGCTACCCTCCACGTTGCCTTTCTGGCTTTTGATTCCTGTTGCTCAAGCCCTCACAGTGAAATCACTGGTCTTGGTCTCTTCCAGCCACTTTATCTCTTTTCTGTCCAATTGCTGTATGGCACCAACGCCACCAATCACTTTCTTTTTGATTAACAACCACTCTGCTTTTAGCTTAGCATGCTGGTTTGTGCAGAATGTGCCACAGAAAAGGGAGGAGTTTGGAGCCAGGATTCTTGAGTTTGGTTTCAGGTTCTGGGTTGTGTCATGAGTTAAATGAGAAATACATAGAATATCCCATATGACTGTGTCTGGTACTCAGCAAAGAAATGGTATTTGCAAAAAGAGTTCAATAATTTGGTAAGTAATTTGGTAGGAGTTGTTAATTTGGTAAGAGTGATAACTCTATATGTAGCACCAGTGTTCTGCAGTGAAGGCTGTGTTAATGGATTATCAAGCACAAAAACGAGGCAAGGAAGTTCAGCAGAGATGTGAGATGTGTACAGAGGTGTGTACAGACCACTCAGGGATTGTGTGGGGAGAAGATTTTGAACAATGTTGGGGACATTTCATAAAGAAGGTGGTGGTGAGGGTTAAGGCGATGGCCTCAAAGCAAAGAAGAGACCTAAGGGGGCGGATGAGTATCAGTATTCAGTCATGAGAAAGGACATATATGTTTTATGAATACGCAGAAGTCATGCCCCTGGAGTGGAGACAGTAGAACAGACTAGAACATGTGAGATCAGCTAGGGAGATTGAGAGCCAGAGGCATATCTCAAAGGGCTAATGCATGCTGGAGGCACATGTTTCATCCCTGGTATCACACGGTCCCCCAAGCACCGAGCTTGGAATAGTTCCCAAGCACTGTAACCAAAAACCAAAAATGAAAAGAAAGAGAAAAATAAAAGAAAGAAGAAAGGAAGATTAAAGTGAACAGTTAAGACACGTTTCCAAACTGGAAGAGTTTAGATTTTACCTTGGAGTCTGATTGCATTTTGGAATGACACCTGAGTGCCCCAGAAAAACTTCAATTAAATTATACTTTCCTGATTATGTGGGCAGGACATACATAAAATAATTTTAGAGACATTCTCATTTAAAGGAATGGACAAGATATTTAAAGGACCAAAGCGTTAGATTTTGAAATTACAGAAAGTGTATTCCCCATGCATTTGGGTAAATCAAAGTTTTGTGGAATCGGGCTTTTAGCTGAGTCAGTGCAAAGGTTGTGACTGAAATTAAGAATTACCAACGTGGTGAGATTGTTTCTGTTGCCTTGGCAGCAGCAATCAAGGTTCAGTGAAGGATTCTGGGTACAAGGCTAGGCTATAGGTAAACTGCTTTTTTGGTCTACTTTGGAGCAGTAAGTTAATACCACAGAAAAGCCTAGCCTGGCATTTCCTGACTTGGAAGTGTTCTAATTTGCTCCTTTCGGCAAAGTATCCCCAGGGGGTTTGCTCTGGGTTGGCCTGTTTTGAGGCAGATGTGTGATTCGATGGGCTTTGACAGGCTTGCCTGGCCAAAAAAATATTGGCCAGTGTTTTCACTCTGAGAGTTTTTCTGTTGGTTAACACAATGTTTCCAGAATACTCTGTCAAAATGTAGATGCGTTAGTGAAGAAATATGGTGCATGGAGCAAACAGCAGAGGGAAAACAGATCAGGTAAAAGAAAGAAGCAAAATCAGCATGCAGGTTATCTGGAATCCAGCTTCGAACTAACTCCAATACTAGCCTCTGACCTTGGACAAGGTTTTTAGTGTTATCATTGTTATTATCTCAGATTTACCATACTCATGGATAGAATAAGCTTTGTTTTCCACTGGGCAGTTTTAAGTGTTAAATGTTGTGCTAAATACATTTTATAAACTGTAAGAGCACTACAAAAGATAAAGGCCACTACTCTGGTACTGAGATAGGACAACAATATTTTCATGGGCCTGAGGAGAGGGGATAGATGACTCTACTTGGGGACCAGACTGTGGCCGCAGATAAGGAGAGGGAGAGGGCCCCTTTTGAATCTCACTGCCATGATTCCCTGACCTATCTTATTGGCTCACTTATCCTAAGTAACTTGACATCCATCTAATGGGTCATACTGTTTCATGTTTGAGTTTCTACCTGAAATTTCCTGCTCCATCTTGTCCACCTGAATAATAGCCTCTTTTCTGTTAAGATCTATTTGGACAGGTTGCATGTCCTAGCCCTTAGGGTCTCTTATTTTATTAATTTTGTCTCATGGCAATGATCTCTCCGTTTATTTGTCTTTTCTGCTTAGGTGGTGCAGTGGGCAGGACTGTGTCCTAGCCTAAACCCACACGTTGAAGAGCTGTCTTCCAGGTCACTGTGTTTGGAGACAGAAGGAGGCAGTAAAATTAAACATGTCATAAGGATCAGACCCTATCTCAGCAGGAGGGGTGTTTTCCCATGAGAGAAAGAGACAGCAAGAGGACAAAAACATACATACACTGTTGGAGTAGGGGTCACAAGAAGCTGCAACACAGATGGTTATCTGTGACCTCAGTAGACAAACCAGCAGAGACCATGCTTGCTCACACCTTGGGGTTGGTCTAGATTTTGACCTCTTAAAAAAAAAGTTCTTCTGTATTTTGGCTTCCCCCTAGTGGTGCTAAGGGATTCCTCCTGGTTCTGTGCAGAGACATCACTCTGGATTGCTCAGGGGACCATATGTGGTGCTAGAGATTGTACTGTGGTCAGCTACATGCAAAGCAAGTGCTTTACCTTCTGAACTATCTCTCTAGAGTTGGTCTGGATTTCTAGAACTGTGAGAAAATAAAATAGAATTTTGTGTTTTAAGTCACTCAGTCTGTGCTATTTTGTTGTGTCAAGCCAAGAAGACTTATTCAGGTAAGCAGATTTGAAGACAAAGACATTTTCTTCGAAAGCACAACCAGATACTGGGAAACTATTTCCTGTCCTGTCTTGTTCTTTTCCTCCTGTTGTTCATTGATTTGCTCGAGCGGGCCCAGTAACATCTCCATTGTGAGACTTGTTACTTTGTTTGGCATATGGAATATGTCAAGGGGAGCTTGCCAGGATTTGCTGTGTGGGTGAGATACTCTTGGTAGCTTGCCAGGCTCTCCGAGAGGGGCGGAGGAATAGAACCTGGGTCGGCCGGGTCGGCCTCGTGCAAGGCAAACACCCTACCCACTGTGCTGTCGCTCCAGCCCGGTAAACTGTATATAAAAAGTAAACAATTATTGAATGAATAAACTGATGTAGCACATATATACTCACACTGAGTAGTTGTTTACTCTGGGGCAGTGGAAGTGACCACTGAGACCCTACTGAATGAGCAATTGAAGGCAATTAATTTTGGGCCAGAAGGAACAGCAGGGCAGCTGGAGAACCCAGGAGACCTGCAGTAACCAGAGGCAGAGGCTCAGGTTGGCCGAGATTAGAGGTCAGGAAAGTCCAGAGTGAGAGGATCCTGAAAAGATGGGTAATAGTTATCTAAAAATTCTAAGAGTTTTACCATATACTAGGTAAAATATAAGCTTTTAATTTTCTCAACAAGTCACTTTAGAATGTGACTATTGCCTTTACTTTGTATACATCAGCCATGTGGACAGCACAGTATAAGCCACTTAACGTTTGCTTCTCAAAGACGAGGACTAAACTTCTTCACTTTCATTTTCACCAGATCCTGGAAGAAGGCCTACTATATAGTAATATAGTAGGTGCTCAACAAATGCTTGCCTAATGAATAGTATAGGGTTTTAGTAGTGTGTACATGTGTGTGCACATGCGTATGTATATGTATTGTGTGTGTGTACATATACAATATAATCAGGTAAACTTATGGTGTAAATGTAAGTTCAAGGATTGGAGAAGATGAAATAGATGTCTCGGTTTAGGCAATAAGACAGAAAAAAAGTGAACAGATATTAATTCTGTCTTCCTTTTCCTTTTGTTATCTTCAACTTTTAGTGAATTGGATGATGCCTGCCCACATTGAGAAGGGCAATCTACTTTATGGAGTCAATTAATACCTATCTCATCTGAAAATATCCCTATAAGAAGTACCCCAAAATTTTTAATTCAGGTGTTTTAACGTCAGTCAAGTAAATAAACTACATGATCATTTCACTTGATCACTTGATATCCCGTTACTCATCAATTTGCTCGAGCGGGTGCCAGTAACATCTTCATTTGTTCCTGTCACATGCTAGTGTAGCCAAATGGCATCTGCTTGCTCCAGGAACACGAAAAGCCTCAAACCATTTGTTCAGGGTCTTGATAAAGAAGTCTGATAATCGACTAGGTGGGAGGCCAGGTGTTCTTTTGACGACACATGGAATCCAGTCAGTAACAGCTCTAGTCCAACAGTCATCTACAAATCACATTACGTGTCTAGCACATCTGATTTTCGATGCTTTGGCAAACGAGACAGCATCCCTGATTCTTGATCATCGACGGAGGAATCTCTGGATTCCTTCTCTCACTTGAGTGAAGCATGATACTCCAAGAACAGCTCTTTTTGATTCCTCTTTGGGTGACCCAAATAGTGTTCTCATCCTGTTTTTGTAGGGCCCAGGTCTCTGAGGCATATGTTAGTGCAGGGAGAATGGTGGAGTCGAAGAGATGTGCCCGGAACCATAGGTTCTTCACCCTCTTAGCTATTTCTTTGATCCTCTTGAAGGATTTCCACGTCGCTCTCTTCCACCTGTGTAGCTCAGGTGCAAGGTTGTTCTTCCTGTTGAGTTCTCGACCTAGGTACACATAACTGCTGCATTCGGAGATATTCATTCCATTGAAAACAAATGGAATGTCAGGAACTAGTCTGTTTTTCATAAACATTGTCTTTGTGAGATTCAGCTGCAGTCTGATCTTTCCAGACTCACGCTTTGGGTCGTCCAGCATTTGTGCTGTTTGACTAATGTTTGGTGTTATTAGAATGATGTCATCAGCAAAGCAGAGGTGGTGTAGTTGCTGACTGTCTATCTTCACTCCCATTCCTTCCCATTCCAGTCGTCACATGACATTCTTGAGGATGGCACTGAAGAGTTTCGGTGAAATGGTATTGTCCTGCCGAACCCCTTTCTTTACATTGATGATCATTTCCTTGTAGAATGGTGAGATCCTGGTTGTGAATCCATAATATAGCTCATGGAGGATCCTGATGTACTGAGTTTGAACACCCTGTTTGGCTAGGGCTTCGATGACCGCTTCAGTCTCAACAGAATCAAAGACATCGTGAACTCCTGAGAAACCTCGATGAGCTTGGTCACCATGTGGATATGGTCGATCGTGCTGAATCCTTTTTGGAACTCGGCTTACTTGCATGGTTGTCCTTCATCTAGTGTTCTGCCAATCCTATTCAGGATGAGTTGAATGAACAGCTTGTAGATGACGAACAACAGGCAGATCAGTCAATAGTTGCCAGTGTCGTGGATGTCTCCCTTCTTGTACACTAGAACAGTCCTGCTGGTTTTCCATTGGGATGGAACCTTGCTTTCAGACAGGTAGTGTGTGATGAGCTAAGCCAGTGTAATGATGAGTACTGACGGCATATTCTTCAGGTGTTCCAGTCTGACCTTGTCTGGGCCAGGTGCTTTTTGCTTCTTTAACAACGAAATGGCATGTGAGATTTCGGATGGTAGAATGTTGGGAATGAAATATCCATCCTGCAGAACTTAGTAGGTGGGCAGTGACATGGCTATCAAAGAGATCTGAGTAGAAGTTATGGATAATATTCTCCATTGCCCTTCTGGAAGATGTGATAGGTCCATCAGACATTGGAGGGCAGTCATCTTGGTCTTGAAGTTGGCGAAGGACAGGCAGCATTGCAAATACCTTTCCCGGGTTTCTGCTGCATCTGCCAGCACTGCTGCTCTTCTCTCTTTGAGGTCTTCCTTTATTGCATCTCTTCACTGCTTTGCAAGCTTGACATTAGCTTGTGGTTGCCTGAGGCTCGTGCCTAGCCACGTTGGCAAATGAGCTTAAAAGTTTCTGAAGACAGGCATCTTTTTGTGGCTTTCTCTATCTCTTGGCATTCTTCAAACAATCATGGAGGTGCTGGACAAATGTATCATAGTCCTCATCGATGTCATCAACAATGCATCTTCCCATGTTGCTGCAATAGTGCCAAAGAGCTCCCGGTTTGTGGTTGTTCTGAGATCTCTTCTTAAAGTTTGCAACCAGGGGAACACCTATAAGGGCAAATAAAGGCCACCCTAAAAGCCTCCATTCCTCTCAGAGAGCCTGGAAAGCTACTGAGAATATCCTGCCCACATGGCAGAGCCTGGCAAGCTATGTATGGTGTATTTGATGTGCCAAAAACAGTAAAAACAATGAGCCTCATTCCCCTGACTCTGAAAGAGCCTCCAATTCCACAGCATTAAGAAGGATGAGCAAGGAGAGGCTGATAAAAATCTCAGGGCCAAACTAGGCTGCCAAAACGAAGGAGTACTGAAATGACAGTCTGTACTTTCAATGCACGTTTGCTGGCATCAGAAGCATACATCGAGGACCTGATGGTGCAAGCGCAGAAGATCAAGTACGACATCGTTTGTCTGATCGAGACAAGAAGGCATCAACCACATCACACCACTTTTGACTCTGAAGAAGAAGTATTCCTTGGAACATGTGACAAGAGGTGTCCGTGGTGTTGGTGTCCTCATCAACACAAACTTGGCCATGAGCATTGTTTCATTTGAATGCCTAACATCCCAAATTGGACGCTTATGCTTGAATAGATGTGGCAGCAGTTTCTCTTTTCATTGTCAACACACCAACATCCAACTATGATGAAGAAGATCTTGAGAAGTTCTACCTGAAGCTGGAGAAGTTCTATAAAGAAGACCACACCTTCTATAAGATCATTATCGGTGATTTTAATGCCAAGATAGGACCAAGAAGAGTGCCCAAAGCACTCCACATTGGGACCCATGGCCTAGAATGAAACGAACAGGGCTAGAGACTGTCTGAGTTCATCATGTTGACAAAACCATCCATGGTAACTCACCGTTCCAGAAGGCCAAATCTAAACTTTGGACAAGGGAGTATCCCTGTGGACAGTTCCACAATGAAATTGACCACATCATATTCAATCGACGATTTTGCCTGACCGATGTCACTGTTGTCCCCAAATTCCAAATGGCACAGGACCACTGTCTCCGTGCAAAATAAACTACATATAAAGATGAATTTGGTGCAACATTTTGAGTTCCATATACCAATCAAAAGGAATAAATAAATTTACACTCTTTAATTCAACAACCTTTAAATAGGGTAAAGATTTAGTCATAAGCATGAACATAGCATAGCAATTGGAAAAATATTGAAAATAACTGGTATTTCCAATAGATGATTTCGATTATGGTAGTTATTCACTTGATCACGATCACGATCATGATCATCCTGTTGTTCGTCAATTTTCTCGAGCAGGCACCAGTAACATTTCCTTGTTCCTAGGCCTGAGATTTCAAAAGAGCCATTTCAATGCTCTTTCAGGATTAGGAGAATGAGACCCATCATTGTTACTGATTTGGCATATTGAGTACGAAATGGGAAGTTTGCCAGACTCTGCCGTGCAGGCAGGATACTTTTGGTATTCACTTGATAGAAAAAGATATTCCTATTAAAATGTTGTTGAACTCTTTGCCCTAGAGTGATTATTATATATTGTTGGATTAAAAAATGATGAAAAGTATTTGTGATGTCATCTCATTTTAGTTTAGCCATATATATTTTGCAGAAAAGACAGTGAAATATGAACTCACATACTATGAATTACTTTATGGCTGAATTTTTTCTTTGATATATCTATCATAAATATAAATTAACTAGATCACTGTCACTGTCATCCGTTGTTCATTGATTTCCTCAAGCAGGCACCAGCAATGTCTCTATTTTTCCTAGCCCTGAGATTTTAGCAAATGCCAAATTTGAGGCTCTCTCGTGGTCAGGGGAATGAGACCTATCATTTTACTGGGTTTTGGCATATCAAATATGCCACGGGGAACTTGCTAGACTCTGCTGTGTGGGCTGGATACGCTCGGTAGCCTGCCGGGTTCTCCAGTGTAAGAACTAGATAGTAAGATGTCACACAGCAGCAAATGCGGCCACACACTTCCAGGAGCTTGGTTTCATAGTCTCTGGGTCTTGGCCATTAATGGGATTACACGGCGCCTGGGGCAGTTGGTGGGTGTATCGCCTTGCTACTGGAAGATGGGGTGGAAAGACCCAGTCCCGATCTGAGGAGGCTTGGAGATCTCAGCCCCAGGTCCCGCACACCTGGGTTTTTCTGCTGGTTCCTTCATGCATGAGGCTTGTCTGAGCATGTGGAGAGTGATCTTAAGTAGGGCTGTGGCTGGTTCTGGAGGTCTTCAGCTAGATGACGAAAGAAATTCATCTTAAAATATAAAAAAACGTAGGTTAATAGAGTTAATGTTTTCTAGGCTATATGTATTAGCCACTATAGCTATATTTATTTGAACATATAGATCTTTGACCTAATTTGCATGGTAATGTTAAAAACAGCTTTTATTCTTGCATTTGTAGGACATAAGTTCAGAGAAGTGGGTGGACTAAAACATTTATAAAACTTGGGCATTCAAGTTGGCTAAAAGCTTCTGAAACTCATCTAATTCTGAGAATAAGTTAGCTGCTGAACCTTATGGGCTGTCCTCACTCCGTGGCATTATAGGCTGGAAATGTAACTGCTTCTCACTTTTGATCTCTGAAAATGATGAGATCTTAGATCAAGAGAAAGGGATTGTCAAAGCTCTTTGTGAACTGAGAGCTACTTGACAAGAAGAGGGCTTATTATCAGCATGTCAAAGGCACGTTGAAAGCACTGTGACTCTGAGCTCTCAAGTTCTCTTCCTTGGAATCCTGATTGTTTGGGGGTGAGGCCATGACTTTGGGGAGTAGGATTCGGAGTCTACCAGTCCAGACTGTCAATGTGGTGTCCCTGGTATGTACTGCCATTTCTGCTGCTCATGGAGAAACTGAAAAAAATCTTTGATTGAGTTTAGTCCCCTCATTTAATTATATATTTTTGATTTTGGGCGATACTCAGTTGTACTCAGGGTTTACTCCTGGCTCTGAGCTCTAGGATCACTCTGGCAGTTTGAGGGACCATATGGAGTGGTGGGGGTTGAACCCAAGTCTGCTGCATGCACGGGAAGCACCTCACCCACTATACTTTTGCTCCAGCCCCATCAATCTCCTCATTTAAGAGACTTCAGACCAAGTCAGCAAGAGGGGAAATAATTCTCCTAGGTCACTTAATGCATGGCTAGAACTAAGAGTCTTGTGATTTTTAGCACTATCTCATTTTAATACTGTTGAGAGCCATTGCGTTTTCATAATAAAGCAGAGACTCAAGGCCTTTTTTCTAACAGTGGCTGCCTCTCATCTATCATTGATTTTTCAGTGTCAGTGGCACAGTGCTCATTCCGCTTTTTCCTCTTTTCCCCAAGAATGTTTGCAACAGTGATCACAAGCTCCAGCTCTTCTGAGACCTTAGACTTAGAGAGTAAATGCTGTAAGGTACAGGGACTGGCCACTGACAAGGATGTGTAACCAGTGCAGAGCATGGTCTCTCACGGTGGCCAACTGCCCCATATTCTGGGAATAACCCTGGAGAATCAACTCCAAGTTCATAAAATAGGAAGACTTTCCAAATAATTATACAGCAAGACAACAGGAAGGAACAAAGATGATCTCTACTTAGTCCTTGCTCTCATTCTTACATTCCACTAGACACACAAAGACAACTCATTACCAGGAAGAATAAGTTAAGTTACACTATGATAACTTGTGATTCTTGACTTTCAAGTTTTATGTCTATATTTAGGGGGAAAAAAAGAACAAAAGTTTTACAATGTATTTTTCAACTAAAATCGTCTTTGAGATTTTCCATATATCTCTTGTAAAATCATTAATTTTTTGTTTTGACATATAAGGGGGGGTGCTATAAATAATCACATTTGATTGATGTACGTCATTTCTTAATTAGCTCAAAATTGGTTCCAAATCCAGAGAGATACGCAGTCTTTTATGGTTAACAGGAGAGAACTGTCAAATCAGAAGAGCTATTCCCTGGATTTGTATGGGTAAAACGCTTTTGACATGTTTTAGAGAATGTGAACATCATACGAAGGATCATAAGCTTTTGTCAGTGCTATTGCTGCCTGGGCAATATTTAATTCTATTGCAATGGAAGTTAACTTGTAGATTTTCTTTCAGTGGAGATGTAAATAAATTCTAATTAATACAACAGAAAACATAAAATGTTATGACTTTAGATCCTGTTGAGTATTAAATAATTTGGTGTTTCACCCAGAAATCCTATTCCAACATTCATTACTAGGGACTTATATATGGTTTTTAACCAATTATAATCTCTTACATGTTCTCTAATTGACAAAATTAAAATTTAATTAAACAATTGAAAAGAGATTCTAGCAAAACTGTTGCGGCAAAGTAGTAAATTATTTTACTATTAACAAATGTGTGTTGAGCAACTACTTATGTAGTCCATCAAACTAAGTTATTCACATGGGAAGTTACTAACAAGGAATTGTTTACTCACCATATGATTTCTAGTTTTCAATGCTCAGAAGACTAAAGCTCTTCAGAGTTACATCAGGAACACATAAAGCTGAATTTCTTATTCATATAGTTGTACAGACCTAACCAGATAAATTCACAGACTCATATATGATAGATATCAGAGATGTAATTTTATATGTGGTCAGATTTCTCTGTAAATATTGTGGATTTTGTTTCTAGTAAGTTATGAATTTTCTTGGAGTCATGAACTTTTATATTCCTGAAAACTAAGAAATCATGCAAGACAATCAATTCACTTCACAGTTGAGGAAATGAGAAATAAAAGGTTTTTCTCTTTTAGAACTTCATGAATCATGCTTGGCCATTTTGACTGGTCTTCTTTCTCACTCCTCCAATTCCAAAAAATTCCCTGGAGTCATATTCTTGTGTAATTTAATAATAATGATGTTAGTAATATTACACGGCGCCGCAGCAGTTGGTGGGTGTAACGTCTACACACTGGAATATGGATGGGGCAATCTGGGTGGAGGAGGCCCAGTCACAATCCGAGCAGGCTTGGAGATCTATGCCCCGGGTCCCACATACCTGGGTTCCTCTGCTGGTTCCTTCATGCGTGAGGCTCGTCCGAACGTGTGGAGAGTGGTCTTAAGCATGGCTGTGGCTGGAACCGGAGGTCTTCAGCTGCTGGGGCTCTGCTTGGGGTGGGGAGGGAAACTCAACCCACCCTCCTCCAAGGGGCCCCCGTGAGGACATTTGCGGCCGCGCGACCTCTTATTTTCTACTTCTTGCTCTAGAGAACTTGGCAGGCTACCAAAAATATCCTGCCCACATGGCAGAGTCTGGCAAACTCCCCGTGGTGTATTCAATATGCCAAAAACCAGTAACCATGATGGGTCTCATTCTCCTGACCCTGAAGGAGCCTCGAGTGTGGCACTTTCTAGAATCTTAGGGCTAGGACGAAGGAGACTTTACTGGGGTCTGCTTGAGGCAATCGATGACCAACAGGATGACAGTGATACAGCGATCAGATCACAGATCACAGATCACAGATCATCCTGTTATTCGTCGATTGCCTCGAGCAGGCCCTAGTAACGTCTCCTTCCTCCTAGCCCTGAGATTATATTCAAGGCTCTTTAGGAGAATGAGATCCATCATTGTTACTGGTATTTGGCATATTGGGTATACCACGGGGAGTTTGCCAGACTCTGCCGTGTGGGCAGGCTACATTCGGTAGCCTGCCAGTTTGTCAAAGTAGGAATGAGATGTCATAATAAGATGTCACGCGGCCGAGAATGCGGCCGTGCGGTTTCGGGAGCTGTTTTTTATAGTCTCTGCGTCTTGGCTGCTGATGGGATTACACGGCGCCAGGGGGTCAGTTGGTGGGTGTGACCCCCGCCTACTGGAATTTGGAGGATCTGGGTGGATCTGGCTCGACTCCGATCCGAGTAGGCTTGGAGATCTCGGCCCCGGAACCTGCGTGGCTTTGTCCCTCTGCCAGTACCTTCAGGTGTGCGGAGAGTGGTCTCAGCATGGTGGTGGCTGGTCCTGGAGGTCTTCAGCTGCCGGAGCCCTGGTCAGGGCGGGGAGGAAAGCTCAACCCGCTCCCCTCCAAGGGGCCCCGGCCAGGCGCGGGGGCAGGAGACTGCGATATTATTCTGTACACGTCAGGTTTCACACTGGCCATAGTTCTACATTGGGATAGTTTTTGTTTTTTCTCCACTTCAGACAAATAGAAGTGTGACTCCATTACTTTCTAGTGGAAGTCCTGGCTTTTGCTCTTTGACTGGGATTACCCACACCTCTTACTGAGTTTGACCTGGTTCCATCTATATTAGTTTGCTGGGTCTGCCATAACAGCCTACCACAAACTGGGTGACTAAATGCAAAGAAGTTTATTGTATCCCGGGACTAGAGACTCAAGTTCCAAATTCAGGTGTCAGAGGGTGGTTTCCACCCAGAGTAGTATATGTTCTAGTCCTGTCTTTTGGATTTATAGGTAGCTATGGTCCCTCTCTGTCTCTTCGTATCATTTTCCATTTATATTGTTGCTGTGTCCAAATTGACTCTTTTACAAAGGACAGCAGCTGTGTCAGCTTAGGGGTCCACTATATTCCAGTATGATGTTGTTTCAGTTGTGTATCTGCTATGATCTTGTTTCTAAATATGATCACCTTTTGAGGTACTAAGTTGTAAAGGGTTTTTTGTGTGTGTATGAATTGTGCATATATTATTATGAATTTATGGGAACACCTGTCAACCAACAGCATATTCAAAGGACCTGGTGTGGCATTATGGTGGTTCTGGAGCATCTCTGTACATCAGATGAGATGTTCTCATCCTCCATCCTGCAATGATAGAAATACAAAAGGAAATCAGAGAAAGTTTTAGAGAAAGGTCTCTAGTATCTACCTTATCAGGCAGAGGAAGCTTTCCTGATCTTCAGTCCATTGCAGTTTCCAAGAGCTAGACTTTGATGTCAATGCCTTTGTTATAAATATTGATACCTCCAAAATCTTGGAAGATGATATATAGCTGTTAAGAGCAGAAGTTCTATATGATACGGGAATAGAGTGATCCACTTTTCCATGATCTTTGCAAGACTTGATAACTGACAAGAAATTGTCATTAAAAAAACATAGATATTCCTTCATTAGTTCACGCATTCAATTTCTATTTATATGCAAACACAGAGATTCCTTGCTGGTTCATTTGCCAATTAAGTACACTTGATTCCTTCCCATGACATTTTACTTTTCTCACTTCCATCTCTTTTCTTCCATTGCTATCTGCCTTAGTTTTGACTTTTATTTACAACTCTTCTTATTAGTCTGTCAGTCTTTCCCATTGCAACCCATCTGTAAAGGTAGATATACGGTACCCACTATAATTCCAATAGATTTGACCTTGACCTGTAAACTTTATAATGCAACAATTTTCAATGCATTTAAAATAAAACAAAAATCCCTCATGAGTTAATCCTGTTCTGATCTCAAACTTTGTCAAATAGTTATAGATACACCACCAAACGTATCAATGCATGTGGACTCGGAATTAGTTTACTCTCTGTATGTTTGTTTGTTCTCCATAGTTGCATTGATTCCTTAACTTCTTTTCCATCACTTTCCACTTTCTCACCACATTCCATCCACCCCTGTCTTCTCATACCACTTATACTAAATTCACTTCGGTTTCATACACTTTTGCTTTTTGTGATTCCTCTATGGGAAATGGTCTTCTTCCATTCTTGTTTTTTTTTTTTTTTTTTTTTTTTTTTTGCTTTTTGGGTCACATTCAGCAATTCTCAGGTGTTACTCCTGGCTTTGCACTTAGGAATTACTCCTGGCATTGCTTGGGGAACCATATGGGATGCCGCGGATTGAACCCGGGTCGGCCACGTGCAAGGCAAACGCCCCAACCGCTGTGCTATTGCTCCGGCCCCACTTCTCCCATTCTTAGCTGAGAGACTCTGATAAATCAGGACTGTGCACAGATGTCACTCTGAAAAGAAGGATTTCCTGATCAAGTGATTCCCAGCTTGAATCGTACTGCATTGTTCTATTTTTGATACCACATATCACCATATATATGTTTCCTATATATATATGTATATTTACTATTATAAGTGTGCATGGTGCTAAGAGATTTTATGGCTATCAATCACATAATTTTTACAGGAGCCACAGAAGAAAGAATGACTTAAATTCTTTTTTTTAAAGATGAGGCTGAGAATTTGGGGGCATATCATTAAGCACATTCAGCTTTAACAATATCCCCCAAATTTCACAGCTAGAATTTGAACCCAAGAGTCCCCTCTGAAGTCTGTTTTTAATACCTGTGCAACGCTGCTCTATGTGTTGTGGCAGATCTTAGAGAGTTTTCATTGCTATCCTCTTCATTCTAAAAAATACTCTTTATATATCTGTGACCTACAAATGAATGAATGAATATAGAATGCAATGTGCTGTCTATCTTCGTTTTAGTAGAGACTGGAATATATATTATATAAATGATTGGAATGAAGAGGCAAAGTAAAATTTTTGGGAGTTTAATTAAATTATCTTAATTTCAAATCTTTTGACTGCAGTTTTCTAGACATAACCTAAGAATACTTCCACTTCCAAACAATAGCAACAGCAACAATAACAATCTTTGTTTAAGCTGGAGTAAATGTGGAAAGGTTTACTGTATCTTAGGAAGGCATAAAACTTCCCTTGCTATGGTCCATAAAGTATCCAGAATAATTCTATGCATAGTCATTAAAGAACTCTATAAAAGGCACTGAATATTGAGACTACTCAAGCAATCTGATTGCTTAATTAAATCTCTAGAAATGCTCAATATGTGCCAATTGAAACTGTATCACCCATAAAAAAGAATTACGTGCCTTCTTTTTTTCCCCCCTCTTCATTTTTAGTTTATAATAGCAATAACGACCTTGGCTCTGAGCTTTTCCTGGAGATTAATGACTGGCTAGGCTTAATGATCCCCGACTGCCCCCCAAGTGGACTATCAACTCCTCCCAACTTGTCATTCATTCCCTGAAAAGTAACCTGCATCCCACTTGGGTTTGCTAAGGAAAGTTAAACTACCCTGGGATCATGTATGAAAAACGATATTTGAATTTGGGTGAGGGGTTGTGTTCAAATATAGTCGGTGATTTTCTCTTTTATTTCTTTCTTTATAAATTATGAACTTACTAAACTTTCCCTAGAACATGATTCCTATCAACAGCAATCCATTCATAACAGGAGAATTGTTTGCAGAAAGTCATTATTTGATATTTTGCAAAGAAACATTGCAAATGCCAATTTTTGAAAGCTGAAGTAATGTTGGTTTATATGTATGCACTCTTGCAAAATTTGCGACAATATTAACATTTCTAATGAAGCCAGGGTCCTAATTAACCTCAAAGGTGAGCTTTGATACATTCCGTGTATCAAACAAAGGAGTTTATTTTCTCATCCCACTCTCAGTGGAAGGGTTTAGAAGAGCATACACCCATGAACACTGCAGCATTTACAATAGGCAGCATCTGGAAACAGCCTAAAGTAGCCAATAATAGGACAGATAAAGAAATTTTTAAAAAATTTTTATTAGTAAGACACCATGAGGTACAGTTGTAGACTTACAAATTTTGTGCTTGGGTTTCAATTATACAATGATCAAATACCCATCCCTCCACCAGTGCCCATTTCCCACCACCACGGATCCCAGTATCCCTCCCACCCCCCATCCTCCCCCATCCCACCCAGCCTCTGTGGCAGGGAATTCCCCTCTGTTCTCTCTCTCCTTTTGGGTGTTGTGGTTTGCAAAAGAGGTAATGGGTGGCAATCATGTTTGGTCTATAGTCTACTTTCAGCATGCCTCTCCCATCCTGGGAGGATCCTCTCAACACCCTTTATTTGGTGCTCCCTTCTCTAAGGACAGATAAAGAAATTTTGGTAAATATACACAACAGTATACTACTCAGCTATGACATAAGATAAAATTTTGCAGCATTCTGCAGCTTGGATGGAATTGGAGGGTATCAGGCAAAGTAAAATTAGTCAGAAAATCAAAGATAAATACTGCATGATCTGATTGATACACAGAGTGTTAAGAAACATATCAGTGATAACATACCCTGGGACATGATCAATGAAATAGTAAACTGGGATCCCAAGGAGACTAGAGTGGGAAGAGTGTCTGGGACAATGATGGAGGGGTCATGAAACACTTCCAGCGGGATTCGTAAAATAACTCTGCAACTGAAAATCAATGGCTTCAATCCTATGGTAAACTCTAGCTGATAAAATAAACAAAAGGATTCAGGAGTATCTCTGCTGCAAGTTTTATTCTCTTTAACTATGTGTCCTTTAATGGATACAGACTGTTTCCAAATTCTAAAAAGACTGTCTTCATTTTGTTTAATCAAAGATGGATACAGCTGCCTCTAAGAAACAAAATCTGGGAAAACTGGAGACAATTGGGGAGGGAAGGTGAATGTGGCGGTAGGATTGGTATTGGAATATCAAATGCCTCTAACTAATCATCATGAGAAACTCTGTAAACCACAGTGTTTAAATAAAGTGTAAGGGGAGAAAAAGAAACAGATTCCGAATATGACTTAGACAAGCATGTGCAACCTTCATCTCAGAGGTTCTCATGTTCGGGAAAAGATTAGTACTACAATTGGTACCATTCTAGTCCAGATTTCTTTGCTTCCTGATTGTAGGGAAGAGACTTAGCAGAAAAGAAAAGCAGAAAGAAAGAAAAAGAGCATTTTCTCTTCAGTTTCAGAATATCAGTGGGACAAGTTCTCAGCGCCTGCTTCCCATCTGTCCACGGACACGTCTCCAGTTTGTGTGCCTTTGTCACTAGTGTGTCGTTGAGCTACTTTATCTACTGAGATAATGATAGCACAACTATTTGAATTGCACTTTAGGATTGCCAGGATGTATTTTAGGGGCACACGATCAAACTTGCTTTTGAGAGAGAAAGCAGGCAGGGTTCAAGGGACAAAATGACTTGACACAACAATCATGGATGCTTTAAACAGGAGAAATAATCCAGATTTTTCTGACTTTAATTTCAGTCTCTCAGTTATTTCCATTTCCCATCTTTCAAAGAGCTTATTGTCTACATTTTTTTTACCGCATAAGTCATTCTTGATGTGTCAGAGCAGGTGAAGGCTTTAAAGGATAACAGTAGCTACTACTCCTTAAGTGTTAACTCTGAACACACATTTACGTACCTCATTTTATTTTTTATCTTTCCCAACTCAATGAAGCAAGGACAATTACCTCATTATGGAGGAGGAGGCTGCAGTTCAGCAGGGTCAGCATCCAGTTGTCTGTCATGATCTGGCAGATCTAACTCTAAACAGTGGGCATGTCTCACTAAACTGCTGGGCCACTCAGAGATTATTCTGTGGGACTCTAAAGATGTGGCATATTTCTTCCTGGTGTACAGTCCCAAAGTCGGGTGTTTACTGAGCCGTGGATGAAATTGTTGATAGTTCTACCCAAATAAATGCTACTGACCACAGGAAGATCAGACTGTCTTCTGAGGATTGGTGGGAAGGCTGAAGATCCATGTTGAGGTAGTTCAGGGGTGGGAAATGGGATCTTGAAGAATGGCAGAAATACTTCACCTGACACTACCATCACAAATTAAATTTTTTCCTCAACTCTGACTTTCTCGTGTATGGAAGACTCAGAAGGAGGGGGCTGGTTGTCATATCTCTGGATACAGACCTGTCAGGTTTATAGCTTCTATACGTAAAGAATATACTTAAACAGGAATATATTTGTTAGCTTCATGGCGCTTTGAAGAATCAGAGAAATCACTGGTTTTGTTTCCTTACGTTATGGAAGCTCAAATCCAGGGAAGCTGGTGGCCTTATTCTTTTGGCGGGGTGTGGTTGATGGGCAGTATGACTGCTGTGAGCCCCCACTGTGAGGCTGAGACACTGAAGAAATAAGACATTCTTGTTCTCAGAGCATTTAGACTGGAGTGGGCAGAGGTTGGGATCTTGGCTCTAGCATCATTCTGTGATAAAGGAGCTCTGCTCTTGTTTTTCTTCATTTGATCTTTGCTTCATGAGGTACACCATGGCTTTGGCACACATCACCGGAAATGTTAGTACCCCTACTAGTACCATCCACATCACCCACTGTTTCTCGCCAGGCTTCCTAACTTGGGGGAGTGGGCCAGAATTAAACCCGGACGCTCACGGTGCTTTCACATTATGTAGGCTGAAATCAGGTCGAGGCAGAACTCTCCCTTCCCCCATCCTCCTTGCTTTTTGTTCCCTCAGAACTTGAATCTAGCTAATGTTCTGCAGAAGGTAAGGAAGGGAAGGGTCTATTACTTCCTTTGAAGTGACCACTCTCTTCTCCTTCCTCTGTTGTACAGTCTCTTCCTTGGGAGTTCTACTGGTGTCCTTGAGAGAGAGCAGAGCTCCCCCTTAAGGTTCAACTGAGAAAGGCGGAGATGTGGTCCCAAGTCCGCACCAGCCAGGATTGAGGAAAATCTTAAGACATAAGATTGGAGCCCTCACTTTTTCAGGTTGTTCACTTTCATGATATGATTATGTAGCCTCAGGAGAACATAAAAACAATGCCAAACAGAACCAAAACAAAATAAAACAATAGTCGCCGGGAACTCCAGAGTTCACAGAAATTTATTTTCTTAGGAAAGCTTTCTCCTCAGGTTCCTCACTCTGCAGAACTTCATTTGCCATCAATATTTAAAATGAAAATAAAGTAGTTCTTAAAAAATGAAGATCACTTAAACATAGTGCTACTTGAATGTCAAGAAGCCATTATGTTTAATAGCATTTTTTAAACTATTAAAGTTGAGTGGTTACTTTTTATTTTGCATTTAGTCACTCATGGGAGACATTTATTTAGTCTTATATGCTACAAACAGTGATGCTGCTAGTAGAGAAGATTCTCATTTTGAATAATGGTCTCATTTATATAATATCTCTTAGTATAATATATTCATATCTTCTAGAGGAATGGAAATGCACAAACTGTTCAGAGACTGAAAATACCACAAAGCATATGCCCTTAAAGCTATAGAGTTGGAAATCAAGAAAGGTGGTAATTATTTTGGTTTGATCCAATGGTATCTAATACTTAGCTATTTAATTATAAGTTTATGTATATGATATATAATTAAATGTTTATATAATTTCAACCATCTTTCGAGAATTATTGAAAAGAAAGAAAAAGACTTTCAACATTTTTTTTTTGTTCATATGCCTATGTGTTTTCCAGTCCATTTCCAGGATGTAGGCTAAAAGTATAAGGGCTGAAAAGAAAAAATATGGAATAAAAATATTTATGATTCTAATGTTGTTTTATGAAGCAATTTTAAAATTGCCACCCTTGTTTACATAAACAGACTGCTTGTCACTTTCAGAAGAGACTTCTTAAGGAATCTTGCCCCTTTTTGTTTTTCTTTAATTTTTAATCCCCTCTTCAATGCATGAACCTCATAAAACTCTAAAATCCAAACCAGAGAAGATGCTGCTTTATGGACAAAGATGGCATTGTCTTTTGGATGTGCTTTTTTTAAATTTCTGAATACACTCATAAATGTGGAATTCATAGACAAGACAGGAAATAGGGGCGTGTTCTACAGGGAGGGAAGTAGGGAGGGAAAATATGCCATTTTTGTGGGCATGAAGACTGTGCTCCCAGATGATCTTGGGGAGTGTGGGAGATCTGGGGTCACTCCTAAAGATACTTTTCTGCAGGGCCTGGCAGCTCCTGGGCTGGCAGTGTGTGGCTGAGAGTCCTGGAGGTCACCTTTCTGGCAGTGCTCTGGCTCCACCCTGCTGTGCCTTGCAGGAACCACGCTGTGGGGCCTCCACACTTAGCTTCCACACAGGCAAATGCCTTCAGTCAACACTGACTGATCCAAGAGCCTGTGATTCGAAACAGTCTACTGCTCTGGATTCCCCCAGCCATGATTTCATGGTGGGATAATTTTTAATGAGAAGACGAACGTCTTCTGCTCCCTACTTACCAATTTTACCAATTAAAATTATTTCAGCTCTAACAGAAAATTACTGAAAAAGATTGTCACCAGGAGTCAGTTTCTTTCTGTGTGTGAGCCCTGCTGCTTAGATGACTTCAGATGTACCTGCACACTAGAGAAGACTATTCCAGCCTCAACACTATTGGCATTTGGGAACAGGAATGTCGTTGCTGAAAGAGACCAACCTTTGTATTTATATTGGCCAATCTTGTCCTCCATCTACTATCTCTGAGTAACTACCTTCTAGCCCCAGGTTTGTCCCAAATACCACCCCCCTTCCCCCCCCCAGTCCCTCTGGGTACCACCGCCCCTCCCTTCATCCAATAGGAACCTCTTAGATAAAAGAAGATGATAGCCCGATGCCCTAGACAGTGTATCTTGGAAGATTTACATTTTGTGATATTTCTGTCTCTGCATTCCCAGGGAAACCACTGAGCTTCAGTGGTTTTGGACCGGTTCAGAGAGATGACTCAGACTTCAAGCAATCAATCACTCTGGGTGTCCCTGAAGCCTTCTCCCAGAGTTCTGTGATGTGTTCCACCTTTTATTAACTCATACAAAATAAATGTGTATTGAATAGCATAGAGAGAAATCATCTGTCTTTCTGCAATAGTAGAATTGTTAAGAGTTAACAACTTTCTTGTATGAGGGAGAATTGAGCATCTGTATTTCTGAAGCTCAAAATTGGCCCATGACTCTATAGGAACAGGGTAGACCTCTCTCAGAGTTGGCTTCCAGATTAAAGTATGTACCTTCCAATTGTAGTATTAAAAGTTGTCAAAAATATATTCAAAATAATGCTCTTCTAGAATTAGCACATATTTCTGCTCATTATGAGTTAAAGATGATTTCTTCCTGGCTTAGGAAACCAGCCACAATAGATAAGACTGTTTCTATCAGAAAATGCATTCTGAATGCTAAACCACGGGCTTACCAATGAACTTTTGGAGCTCAGTGCATTTCTATGCGAGGGATGCCTATGTTATAAAACCAACACTCCACTTGTAGGTTATTCATTTCTTCCAGGAGACTTGAAGTATTTGTTCAAATTTTCAACCTGCTGTTTGAATTTCTAATAATAATGAAATCTACACAAGTTCCCATGTTACAGACCAGAATGACCCAAATCTAAGAATATATGAAACAATGAAAACTTGCACACCAAGCTTGAGGGATTTACCTGTCACAAGCCATCTATAGTCTCATTTTTAATCAAAGGTCTTTGTTAATCATAACCGGACAGGTAATAAGTCACTACATCTTGAGAGATTTCAGCACAATATGGAGCTCAAATTTGATTTACTTACATTAGATAGAAAGAAAAAAATGATTGTTTTTACTTGTGAAATGCATTTCCTTCATTTTAAAACTGCCCAAACTCGTGAACACAAAGATCTTTGCTCTCTTTAGGGACAACATTGAGATGTATCTTTGGGAGTTGCAACCTTTTCTTCCCTCTCTCCATCTCTCTCACAAATATCTTCAACAATAAACACATGCCCTTTAGGTAGGATGCCATTTTGTTTGTGATACACTTCTCAAATTTCATGTTCCCTTTTGCATTCCAGTTTGTTAATTCTTGGAAGGGTTTGGGGAGGAATCATCTTACTTATATTTAGTGAATGCTTAGCTTATTCAGGAGGCTGGTGTTGACTTATTGTTTTTAAGATGTGGGGTGAGACTATCCATTGAAAAGGAGGTAAAGGGCATGATTGCAGGAATTTTTACTTTTACAAATAGGTACCTTCAGAGCATTCAAGAATAGCAGAAAACAGCTGCACAGAACATTGGGAGAAAGAGCTTTAGCTTTCTACACTTTCTGCAGTGTTTAAGGGCTGCACTGAAGGAATTTGAAATCAAGATGATTGACATTACTAAGCTTTTTTTTATGCTGCACACATGGTCTTTTTAAAAAAGAGTACTCTGCTCAAAACATAATTGCTCTCTGCTTCTGCAAAGGTTTCCCTTCAATAGAATTGCATTTTTGTGATATAACTGATTAAAATAAATTAAATGAGCCACTCACTTCTTCTTCCAGTTTGCAAACTTTAAAATTTTTAACAGGGCTTTTTCATAAGCATGCATTGTGCAACTCCACATATTATTTAGTAAAGTGTATGAAGCGCACTTTTGAAAACCTAGATAACGGTGTCCTCAATAAAGAGAAAGGAGGACACTAAGCCCCGCTTGGGGACCATAAGGCCTCTGTTCTTTGGCCATGAAGCAGATGACATTTCCAGTGAATGAGTTCTTGCCAGTTCTGGGTTGGCCCTCCCTAAGATGGGATTTGCCCTGGGGGAAAATGTATGCTCCTCTTGACTCTCTGTAGGGTCATTTGGTAAATACTAGTGGAACAAAGTAACATTTTGGGGTCTGGGTGACTTTCCATGTCTCCCATGATCATTAGCTTTACTCTATAAAGAGATATCAGTATCAATATGTATGTATGTGTACATATGTAGCAGTGCACTGTAGCACTGTCATCCCGTTGTTCATCGATTTGCTCTAACAGGCACCAGTAATGTCCCCATTTGTCCCTAACACATGCTAGTGTAGCCCAATGGCATCTTCTAGCTCCAGGAACATGAAGTGAGACTTGTTGTTACTGTTTTTTGGATATCAAATACGCCATGGGTAGTTTGCCAGGCTCTGCTATGCAGGCGGGATACTCTCTGTAGCTGGCCGGCTCTCTGAGAGGGACAGAAGAATCAAACCAGGGTCGGCCACGTGCAAGGCAAACGCCCTACCCGCTGTGTTATCACTCCAGCTCCAGCCCATTGTATATATGTACATATATATGTATATATATGTATATACACACACATCTATCTGATGTGGATATATACACATGTATACAGGAATATCTGTATAGATACTATATAGTTAATAATTTCATTGTGTTATGTCTATATGTGTTTATATTATAAAGATACGTTTATTTTAAGACTTTTTAAAAGAAATCTCAAATAGGCTTCCTTGTGATTTATGCCCTTTATAAATACATGTCTTATTTTAGTGGTAAATCGATGTCACTTGCACCACAGAAAATACATCTGAGTTTATAAGAAATGCTACAAAATAATAGCTACTTGACTTAACATAACTTATTGAGTAGCTGGCAGTTGTTTAAAAAAATAAGTTGATGCATTGATCAATTGAACAACTGCAGAGTGACTATAAACCAACAGGGGTGGAGGGAAGAAGAGAGAAGAGAAATGCAGTGGCTGTCAGAGTCGCATAAGAAATACCAGAACCAGTCAACTCATTTTCCATTTTCTTCCTAAATTAGACCAGATCTCATTGTGTCTGTTGTGACCAGGTGTTATAAACCTTAAAGATGTGGCTGATTGTTGTTTTTTGTCTCGGAGAAATTTGGGGGCAAGTCAGGAGAACAAGCTAGTCGGTCTTTAAATATTCTGATCAGGTCTCTTCCTGGTCTGGCCGCTGAAAGAATGTCTTATGGGTAAATTTCCACTCTCTCAGCAGGGAGTGTTTTGCATGAACCAACTCCCAGGAGTAAATGTTATTCCACAGAACAAAGCCCAGCCAGTGACTCATATTAAACTGACCAGGATGGGGGAGGGGAAGCAGTGACCTGGAGGGAGGGGCAGGCTAGTGAGACCCAATTTCCTTTCTAAAAACTGGCTCTGGCTCTCTGGGAAATGAAAAACCTGTGAAGTTTCTGTTTTTTCTCCTGTGATGCTTTTTATATAAAAAGTATTTGCAATGTGTCATAAGGATTTTCTAGGATGAAATGAAGATTCTCAGTCAAGGGAAGAAAAAACCAAGAGTCTCTTGTGGAAAGTCACCGAACTGTCCTTCTTACCTTCAGTCATTAGTTATAATATCAACTGTAATTGATGGGCTGGGCATGGCTAATTTAATAAAGAATTTACTGTTCACCACCAGAAACAGGATTTAAATAGATGCTGATTTTAAGGAAGAGCCATTTCTTGCCTGGATCTGCATGCGTCAATACGACACCAGCTAAAAATGGATTCTCCTCGTTTGAGCTAAAACAAGCAGAATTTCAAACACCTTTTTCTCACCCACGAAGGTTAGAGATGCTGAGATTTTCACTGCCCTGGCGTGCTATTGCTATAGGGCCGCTTCTTGATAAAATGATATAGGTCTGCAATTCAGTCCTTTTAATTATCTTTTTTATTATTACAACATGCACCAGGGTTCTAAACTTTTGAGGATTTATTGATAAGGGCATCTTCCACGTGTACCGCTTCATTTTATGGCTGTTTTTATAATGGTTTCTAACTAATAAAATGTTATCTTATTCATTTTGTTTATGTGTAATAAATCAGAAGCCTTTCCTCTTCTTGCTATGCAGATATGGGTATTCGGGTGGGAGAGACTTTCTCTATGTGTTAAACTGATGACGGTCTTTGCATACAAATAGAAATTAGCACAAGAGCATTTCATTAAGGAAAGTATTACTGTTTTCGCGTGACCTAAGGAAAATTAATATTCTACATACAAAATCATGTGACGTGGTGTGTGTGTGTGTGTGTGTGTGTGTGTGTGTGTGTGTGTGTGTGTGCCTCTTTCCAGCAACGAAAGCTGTGAAAGATGTCTGGAATCTAGCCTAGATTTCTTCTCTGTTCCTCTGAGCAATTTTGTTTCCTTGATGAAGGAAATAGATTGGATGGAAAATATAATATGTGCAGTTTTTAGGCAGCTTCAAGCCCTGGATGTTGTATGCGTTCAACAGATATTTAGTAAAATCTTGGAATGTGTCAGACACTGGCAGCTATAGAGAATAAGAGACTGAGTTTTGTCCTTCACTTCACTTACAACCTCTGGGTTTATATAGTTTTAGGGGAAAATGGATTACTAAATGAATGCTTACATCAGTGCATATGTAATTTAAATTGTGATAACAGCTGGAGAGGAAAACCTTAGAAATCGAGAGAGTACACCACTGTAGCAGTCTTTCCACTCTTGTTTTCCACTGGCTCTCCCAACCCCAACCTACCTGGTGAAAGGCAGAGAGGGAAGCCCAAAGCCAAGCTGACACCCGCAGAAAGGCAGACAGCGCCCCTGATGGAAGTTTCTGGGAACTGTGTTTTCCACCAGGAACAATGGCCCATGGGAGTTTACAGGGAAGGATTTCGCATT
Source organism: Sorex fumeus (assembly GCF_029834395.1). Taxonomy (NCBI): domain Eukaryota; kingdom Metazoa; phylum Chordata; class Mammalia; order Eulipotyphla; family Soricidae; genus Sorex; species Sorex fumeus. The sequence continues at coordinate 1,339,332 of NW_026606134.1, read as the reverse complement.
GCGTTGAAGTGTTAATAAGCTTTCCAGTTACAGGGTCGGCAAAAGCAAAGGGGAGAAGCAGAAGTGCGTTTTTAGAAAGAAGTGAAAAGTTATCGGAGGTGAAGACATAACGCAATGCTGTGACTGTGGTGGGCTGGGAAGGCTGGCTGGAGGCCAGGGAAGGACGGGGGATGCCTTGCCAAGCTATTTTAACTGTCTTCTTAGAGTGGCAGGATTTGAAAGAGGAGAGGTTATAGTGGGCACTTCTCTGTTCTCAAGCTTCTGCCCTGCCCATTCTTCCTTCCTGAAAATACTCCAGGGTACTTTCTGGAATCCAGAGAATATCCAACCTAGCTTCAGATGCAGACTTGATACTATTAAAGTTCTCCACTAATTTCCTCTTATTCTTGCCTGGGTCTGGTTTGACTGGCCACCTCGGTGAAAGTCAGTCACCTTACGTCCTCACAATGGCAACAGGAACCAGTTTGCAAGGGACAATTCTCATCAATTAGTCGTGAAGAGGGAGAATCTGGGAAAGACATTTTCTTTTTCTTAAGACAGAGTCATTGACCAGGATGCCCTCTCTTCCTAGTAAAATTGTGCAGTGCAAATGTAAAATCCTGCTCCCTGTCATCAGCATGCCTAGAACCCAGTCAGCCTCCACACGAAGCGCTCACACCACATAAGAAGCAGGATGCATTCCTGTGGAACATAGCTCTAGCCCCCTATTTGCATGTGTTACGAGACCAAATCCATCTCTAAGATGTAGTGTATACAATGAAGATAATAATAGTACTTATCTCTTGAAAGTGCTTGGATAGTGGTAAGTGCTTAATAAATATTTGTTATTCTTACCCATTTGTTAAATATTTACTGAGAACACACTCTGGGACAGGCGCGGTGAAACACTGAGTATATTTAGCAAGCACGGACCTTGTCCTCAGAGAATTGGCAGGATGTGATTTGTATTGTATTTGTCGCTTGCGAGTATTTCATTAGCCTCCATTGGTAGTTAGAGATTACCATGTGCTTTACTCACATTTATTTCTGCCTATGGTACCTGAGATGGTGGCTTCTGTATAGGATGTACTCAAGAGGTGAATGCCTATTGAAATGAAACGTCGAAACAAATATTCATTGAAGATCTGGTAAGAGCAAGTCCTGATCCAGGTTACAGATCATAGAGAGACAGTATGGTTCAGCGGTTAAACCTTAGGGTTGGCTTCAAAAAGGCTTTGATCTGAATTTTAGGCCTGGTATTTACTAGTTTTGTGACCCCAGATGAATCATTTTTCCCCTTACATATTAACATTAAGATAATAATGCTTCTTTCATTATGGGTTTTATGAGAGATCAAATAATATGAAGGAGTAGGCATACAGTACATTGCCTGCAAGAAAATAACTGCTCAGTAAATTATAGCTATTTGTCATAGGGATGTTAATTTCACTGACATGAGGTCCCCTTGGCATTCCTTTGGGTGTTTTATGTGAGGTAGTGTTATGAGGGCTTTTGTCATTTCAATTGCCTAGATCTTGGACGCTTTTCTATTTGAGCAGAAGTCTAAGAGGGCCCAGGAATTTTCTATCCTCGTCAATTAATAGTTAGATACCAAACCCATATGTGAAAGGAAGTCATCACAAGCTCTGCTCAGGACATTTATTTATAAAAGAATGTTAAAAGAAGAAGAAACAGACATTATCCCTCCATGCTATGCTGGACTTAAAAGTTTATGAATTCGTGAACGGTTTAGTACTGAGAACAACTGAGCCCAGCATTGTGGCAGGGATTGGTTGGTGATGTGGTGATGGGGTAATATTCTGGCTGTATAGAAGCTAACTTTGTATTTCCTGATCCAACTTCTCTAGAATAGAGACACATTTTCCAAAAGTCCTGCTGCCCACCTACAAATTCTTTTTCTGTTTATATAAACCAAAGTTGAATTTCTATTGTTTGGAACCAATGACTTTGATGGAATAACACGTGTTAGGATTTCTAAGTAAGAAACTGTGTTATACTCCTATGAAACCGGCAGGACACCTGATGAGCACTAAAATAATTTGTTTCATCAAAAAACGAAACCTGGGGGTTGGGAAAATGTTCAAATTGTAGAGCAGATGCCTATCATGTGGTAGGCCCTAGGTTTGATTCCTAAAATTTCTTGGACCTAGACACTTTCATATATTAAAATATATACACATATAGTGATATAAAATCAACAGGAAATCCCTAAACCATTGGAAGAAGATATCTTATTGTCAGAGTTCCCTAAAACAACAGGCTTATTTTATATTCCTTTAGCTTGGCTAAAATCCAGACCTGATACTGCTCAGATAATGCTATTTCCAACATGTTATTTCCAATGACCATCTTCACCATATGTGTAACTCAATAAATTTTCAACTATAAGAAAACCCATTGAGCCAATTCTTTAGATATAACACTTGTCCCACCTTATGTTTTAGCATTCTTTGGGAAAAGTGATAATAATATGTATTGTTTTAATCTTAGAAAGGGGGATAATTAAGATAGATTAGAGTCTATCTAGATTTTATGTTAATGTTTTAATGGAGGTCATAGAAGCTCATTGTCACCATATACCAGCATGCTAAACAATGCACAGAGCAAAGCAGAAACAATGTGATGAATTTATGGACAGAAACAAAACCTAAGGAAGAAGGAAGATTATCCAGTCTAGAGAAGTAAGAGCATTTCTCTTGCATGCCAAGTTTAATCAGTGGATGGGATTGCATGAAATGCTGTCAAGAATATTTAAGAAGTGAATCCAAGTTCAGTGAGAAAAATTCCATGAGCAATGAGAAAAGAGTATTATGGAAGTTGATGAGGCATTAATGAATTATTTGCATATGGGGCTAGTCTAATTTCTTTGTCTCACTGGTGAATAACAGTGGTGAATAACAGTAGCCTACACAATCAAAAATGGACAGATGACGTAAACAGACACTTCTCCAGAGGAGATACACAGGGCTGACAGGCATATGAAAAAACCCTCATCATAACTGTTCATTAGGGAATGAAAAATTAGGATCAGTATAAGATCTTGCACACCTGTGAAGAATGGCTTACATTAAAAGCAGTAATAATGAGTTGCAAAGGGTGTGGAATAAAAAATACTCTAATGCACTGCTTTTGGGAATATAAATTGGCAAAACTATTTTGGAAAACCTCATGGAACTTTCTCAGAATTATAAAATATAGGGACTATGCAATCTAGCAAACATACTTTTGGGTATCTGAAAAACACAAAAACATCACTGCAAAAAGATTCTATGCATCACACTTTTTAATGCAGTACTACCTACTATAGTTAAATATGAAAGCAACCAAAATTCCCATTGATAGATGACTGGCTAAGACAGTGTGGTACATTTATATGATGGAATACTATTCTGCTATACAAAAGATGAAATTTTGTTCTTTACAGAAAAATGAAAGGAAGTTAAAGGAATTATGCAAAGTGAAATAAATAAAGGAAAAGGCCAGTATTAGATAATTACCATCGACGTTTGCTGTATAAGAATATACAATTTAAAAAAAAGAATATACAATTGATGAAGGAATGAAGAAAAATAAAAAGACAAGCCCACAGATATTGATAGTAGGACAAAGGTAACCTGAGGCAAGGAGGTTTCAGGGAAAGAATAAGCTAGAGGTGTGTGATGATTATGTTGCCTCTGATAGGTTTTGTATAATTACTCTGAGGCTAATTGTGTGCTGTGTGGGATACAGCAGATTAGCAATTGCATCAGAGTTCTGCCAGTACCACATTCACCCACAGAGTAAATTAAAAGCACCATTATCACGAATTTAAGTTGGAAATATAAAATGAACTAACCATTTTATTTTACAAAGAAACAATAAACTCTCCCTTTCTGGTTTCTACTTCTCCTTACTTTTTGTTCCTTTTCTTAAATAAATGCTTTGTTTCTCTCTCAGGCACTGCTGATGGGTATGTTGTCTGGTTCAAGTTCTGTGGGACTAGTTTGGAGACTACTCAGTAAACTTTGAATGAACTGACATATTACTCAGCAATTCCCCTTTGGGGTATCTACCCCCAGGACACAAAAGCACTCATTCATAAGAACATATGTACACCATTATTCACTGCTGCACTTAGTATAATAGCCAAGATATGGAATCAACCTAGGTGTTTAAAGACAGATGAATGGATAATGAGGATATATATTCCATTAAATATATACATAATGGAATATAAACATAATGGGTACATATACATAATGAAATACTACGCAGCTGCAAGAAATGATAAAATTATGCAATTTACTGCAACCTGGTTGGAACGGGAAGATATGTTGAGTGAAGTAAGTCAGAAGAAGAAAGACAAACACAGGATGATCTCATTTATCTGTGGTATATAGAATAGTTGGATAAGGAAATGTATTCTGGTAAAGGGGGAAAGACTAGTTTGCCTTTGAACCCCAAGTTTTGGGAGGAGAAGGACAGAGAAGGAAAGAAATCAAGGAGAAAAGGCAGGGCTTCAGTTATACTGGTGATTGTAGCTATATATATATGCTCGACACTACTTCCACTACCCAGCCGACGCCACACTCCAGGACGCTTTTCAGACCCGCGTGGCAGCTCCGGCCAAGAGGTCAACATGACAAATGACCTGGCACCTGAGCTGCGCAGGAGGAAGAGAGCGGCTTGGAACGCCTTCAAGAACGTCGAAGAAATAGCTAAGAGGACGAAGAACCTCCGGCTCCGGGCACATCTCTTTGATTCCACTGTTCTTCCTGCATTAACATATGCCTCAGAGACCTGGGCCCTATGCAAACAGGATGAGAACGCTATTCAGGTCTCCTAAAGAAGAATTGAAAGAGCTATGCTTGGAATATCACGTTTCACTCAAATGAGAGAAAGAATCCGGAGTTCTGACATCTGTCGACGATCAAGGATCAGGGACGCTGTCTCATTTGCCAAGTTGTCGAAAATCAGATGGGCTGGTCACGTAATGAGATTTAAAGACGACTGCTGGACTAGAGCTGTTACTGATTGGATTCCACGGAATGTCAAAAGACCGCGTGGCCGCCCACCTACCAGATGGTCAGACTTCTTCGTCAAGATCATGAACGATTGGTTTGAGGCCCTTCATGTTCCCGGAGCGAACAGATGCCATTGGGCTACACTAGCACGCGACAGGGAGAAATGGAGACGTTACTGGCGCCCGCTCGAGCAAATCGACGACTAACGGGAAGTTAAGTGATTAAGTGATTAAGTAGCTATATATTTAAAACACTGTCTCAATAACACTGAACACATGACGTCTGAGCAGCAACCACCAGAACTTTGCAATGTGCCGTTCAAGATTACAGGCGGATAATGTGGATAGGGAGGGAATTTGGGAACACTGGTGGAGGGAAGTTGACACTGGTGGTTGGATTGGTGTTGAAATATTACATGCCTAAAACTCGATTATCAATAACTCTGTAAAGTATGGTTCTTTATAAAATCATTAAAAATACATATGATTACTTTGTCTTTTTTGACAGACTCTGACTCCCGGTTCCTGTTGACAGTGCTCTCTGTCTAAACCCCAGCTTGCTGTCTGAAGATGGCACAGTAGGATGGAAAAAATCCCTGTAGAGTCAAGACACAGCTGGACTTAAATTCTGATTTATCTACACCTTTTTCATCCCTCTAATTTGCCAAGATTCCCTCATTCATTTTTATAAATATTTCCTGTGCTCTTGCCAGGTACAAGGATAGAACAGTGGACAAAACTGGCAACTCCCCTCACATAAACATACACACACACATATACACACAAAACCTTCAAAAAAAAAACCCTTGGCTTTCACGGAACAACTTTCTGTTCGGTTAAATGACATGTGTGTTTACATTTTTATCAACAGGTGCCTGATAGGTGACAGATAAACAATAACAGTTACCTTCCGTCCCTTCTGCCTCCTTCACCCAGATCTCCCATCTTCTAGTAGGTAGGCATCATACCCACCAGCTGCCACCGGCACCAGATAGTCCTATCAACGGCCAAGACCCAGAGACTATAAACCCCAGCTCCCGGAAGCGTGAGGCCGCATTCACAGCCACGTGACATCTTTTTACCTCGTTCTTACTTTGGAGAACCCGGCAGGCTATTGAGGGTGTCCTCCCCGCTCGGCAGAGTCTGGAAAACTTCCCGTGTCGTACTCAATATGCCAAATACCAGTAACAATGATGGGTCTCATTCTCCTAAGCCTGAAAGAACTTTGAATATGGCTCTTTTAAGAAGGAGACGTTACTGGTGCCTGCTCGAGGCAATTGACGAACAACAGGATGATCATGATCGTGATCGTGATCGTTCCGTCCCTTCAACTCTATATGCTGCTCCAGGCTGGTCAATGAGAGCAGACAGCTGGACTGACAGTGTCTTTGTCATTAGGCACAGAAACTAAGTTGAAGACTAGCTAACATTCATACAAGTCTGGGAAGTTGCGATCTTCCTGGTTTGAGTGATGGATTCCTGGCAACAGGAGGTAGACATAGGCCATTGCCCTCCCCTAACGTGGGGTCAGTCAGGATCTTTCCTGCACATGTAGTAGATATTGATTTCTTCGTCTCTTCCTCTAAAATCTCCTTTCTCTTTTTACTGCTTTCAGCACACACAGCCAGGAAGGAATGAAACTCAGGAGGGAAGGAAGCCTGACGTAAAACTCTATTTCTCTGTCTCTTTCTTGCTCATTCACTTGCTCATTTGCTAGGGCAGGAAGGATTCATTGCTCACATGTCCTTGTTTAGCTGCAATTCTATTTGGAATAGAAATGAGGGAACAGACTTTCACAAATTCACCTGCTTGTTGTGTGGTTGTGGTTTGCACATTTCCTTTGATTTCCCATCATGCACACTTTAGGAAAATAAAAGGTCGCTATTCATCAAGAAACAACTTGCTGTTTTGCAAACAGATTCCGTTCTTGTTGGAAAAAATAGAAACCTAAACACAACAGATTAAAATGTCAAAGGACTTCAGTGGATGATTCCTAGAATCTTAAGGAATATATATTTATAGTAACAGTTCTGCTAATGAGACCCAGAATTGGATTTGTATTCTTCCTCCCCTAAATTTGATTATTTCCCCTCTATGTGGCCTAAATTCTTCTACCAAAATAAAGACAAGATGCCAAGTGAAGTCTTTTGGTGGCTTTTCTTTCCTGCTTGGTTTTGGGTGTGCCATGGAAAACAGTGCCTGTGGAAAATTGTGTTCCGCGACTATGGTTCCTAGTCCAGGGGAAGCCGGTAGGAAAAATTATATTTCTTTTCAGAAATTTGTCTGGACTATTTTTTCCTCCAATGCAGAGGTAGTGATTTTCATCACATAAGAGTTGGAGAATTGTTAAGAATTGGGGACCAGCCACAATGTCTGGGAATTATAGTCACATCTGCTTATCACTTCTCAGTTATGTAAGCCAAGAAAATAATAGGGGAGGTATCTTTAACATACATGGTGTTTTGCATATGTGAAAAAATTAGTAAATTTTCAAGCTGTTTCTCTGTCATGGGATACTTTGAACCCATGAGTGGCCTTGTGAAGCAAGCTTGGCAGTATAATTTTTTCTAACTTTGTATTTAAGAAAAGTGAGACACAGCAGAGTAATATACACTGCTCATGTGTATGGAGTAAAATAGGAAAGACAGGCAAACCCACATCTCCTGTACCTGAATAGATTGTTGCTTGGTTCTCTACCTACTGATCTGCTGGTCATACTTATCTAGAAATGAGAAGCCCCAAAACTCTTCTTAACAGCTGACCAAGCAATAGGACCCAGTCTATTGTAGTTTGCTCAAAATAAACCTATAACAGGCTCATAATCAGCAACAGTTTACCAACGCCTAAGGTAAACCAAACATGAACTTTAAAGAAATAAATCTGTGTTCAACCATGCTCTCCAAGCAAAGGAAATCATTTGTATCTTCTCACATGTGCTGAGCACAGAACCATATGTCTTGGCTTTTTTGTTTCCTAACTGGTGGTCTCATACAAGGCAACTTGATGAAGTTACAATTCATCAAATGTGAAGTAGAGATGAGAATTATTTGCCTCATGGGTTGTCATAATAACTAAGGGAGAAAACTCACGTGAAAAGGATAGAGTACCGCATAAACTTAATTTACTCGTATTACAAAACAGAGACTATGACCCCCAAACTTTGTTTCAAAAGATTTACAAATATTACCACAAGGAGTCTTCACACTAACCCTGCGAGATAAGTTTTATAACAATAATCCTCATTTTACAGATGTGAAAACTGCTTGCCCATGTCACAGAGCCAGAGAAGGTAGAAGGGGGAGATAAGCCCAGGCAATTGGCAGCAGACCAGAGGCTGTATCTTTGGTTATGACTTCATGCTCCTTGTGCAAATTGATTACTAAGATTATGATTAGAGTTGTAGCTAGATTTATGTTAACTATAAATGGCACAAACCTCTCTCCTTTTTTAACTCCTTAAGAAGGCAAGGAGGCTGGAGCAATAGTACAAGCGGGTAGGGCGTTTGCCTTGCGCGTGGCTAACCCGGGTTCAATTCCCAGCACCCGATATGGTCCCCTGAGCACTGCCAGGGATAATTCCTGAGTGCAGAGCCAGGAGTAACCCCTGTGCATCGCTGGGTGTGACCCAAAAAGGCAAAAAAAAAAAAGAAAGCAAAAGAAGTGAAAAATAAATTTAAGCAGAGAATGAGTTAAGATAAATAAATAAATTAGATGAAAATATGCAGAACTGATAGCTACTTCAAGTATTGATCTTTTGAGAAAAGATTCATAGAGGAAGGAAACTGTGTTGAAGTCTAAGGAAGACAAGAATAAGTAAAACAGAAGTACACACACTAGGAAATAAATAAAAAAAAACAAAAATCATAGAGAGCAAAATAAGGTTGTTTAAGGGTGCAATGTCTACAATTCCATAGCAAGACATAATAACATTTTTCTCCAACAATTTTTAAGTTATCTTTGGCAATATAGACTTTCTTAGGGGTTGATTTAGAAATAGTTCTTCCAGTTTTGGTAGACATCTAGCACATTCTTTTGTGAAAGTGATTTCTCTGAATGTGAATATATCCACTATTATTCCCTTATTTCAGCCTTGATTTTGCATTGAGATTAGGTAAAGAAATGAAACCCAGCCTTCCAAGGAGACAAAACTACTTATGGAGATGTTCTTAGCAATATAAGACTCTCAGTCTAGGACTGGAGTGATAGCACAGCGGGTAAGGCGTTAGGACCTTGCACGCGGCCGACCCGGGTTTGATTCCCAGCATCCCATATGGTCCCTTGAGCACTGCCAGGGGTAATTCCTGAGTGAAGAGCTAGGAGTGACCCCTGTGAATTGCTGGGTGTGACTCCAAAAAGGAAAAAAATCTCAGTCTAAGATCCAAATTAATAAGTATTCAGTAAGGTGGCAGGTAGAAAATAAACTTCCAAAATTTAGGCTTCCAGTTTTCAAGAAGTAATTTTCAAGCATGGAAAAAAATGTTCCTATTCCTAAGAGTGATAACCATTATAGAGTGGTTATGAACAAACTAGCAGTAGATGAGGAGTTCAGCACTAAATTTCAAAACCGATATATTAGAAAGGTCAAGATAGCTCCCCATTGTGTCAGCACAGAGGGTAGCAAAGAACAAATACAGTGGCCACCTTCTGCTCTAGAACAATCCACCAGGCAAAGGTCACACCTCCGGGGCTACTCAAACTGCACAGCAGTTAGAAGCTCATCTATGCCCCTACTCCCTCCCATTGGCCTTTCCCTTCCCTTTTTGGGGAGTATCCGAGTTGTATTAGATGTGAAAGTGTGTCCGCTTCTCCCTGCTTTTTCTTCTCCGTCACAGGTTCCCCTGCTGGTCCCCCACCTCCAACATTTCTTTTAAGCTTCTTTCAGCATCTGCTTCAAGAGAAGCAGATTGAAAACCAGTGATGGTATTTCGGAACACCCTTCCCAGTCTTTTGTTTGGTTCTTATCTTTTGGACGGTCACACCGTGAAGTGCTCATGTACTTACTCCTGGCTCTGTGCTCAGGGATTCCTCCTGGTAGTGCTGGCCCAAAAGCTATGCAGGGATTGGCAACAGGTAAGAAAAGTGCCTGAGTCCCTGTAATCTCTCTCCAGATCTGCCAAATTAAATTGCTTTCTATTTAGCTCTAACACTGGCTTAACAGATTGTTGCATGCAATGACACTGCTGTTTGTTCCTCTCGCTGTCCTTTGACTGTATACTCCATGAGGACAAAGGATCCGGTTTGCTCTGGACCATAACCTCAGTATCCAGGATGAGTCCTATCATAAAATATACTCATTGATGAATTAATGAAAAAACCCTTAATAAGAATTGAATGCGGTTTTGTATTGTTATTTCATGTTATTTTTAACAAAGATCTTGAATACTTACATTTAAAATAAATACTATCTAAATAATAATCAATAATTTAAATAATAATGAATATGTAATTATTATAAAGCAGTCTGATATCAATTGGAGCATTTACAGACTGGTTAGAAAAATATAATAAAAGTCCAGTTTCAAGTATTTTTAAAATTGGTATGTAGGTAAAATAAAACATGCTATATAGATAAAATTAAAAAAATTTAAAAAGATAAATAAATAAAGATAAAATTTAAAAAGAGAAATTATCCAATTGCCTATGTTAGAATATCAGGAAAACAAGTCATTTGGGACAAAATATAGCTTCTGTTTGTGTAATAATACAACATGAATCAAAGAGTTAAATATACAGTTAAAAACCATAAATTATTAGAATAATTGGGAAGTATATACAGTGATGAAGATTTATAACTTCATACTTGAAGCAAAAGCAGTAAAGAAAAATGTTACTATACTGGTATTTGAAAACCAAAAAATCTGTACATTAAAATATAAGTAACAGTGGAATATTTTCATGCAAATTAATGGTTGGAAAAATATATGTATGCATTGATTATAATGATTAATTTTATAAATGTATGATTGTTTCACAAATGTCAGCAATTATATGTTAAAATGAAGATATCTTAAATCAAGAAAATGATAAAAACAATTTAGTAAAGAGGAAACACACATGATCTATATTATTGCAAAAATAGTTAACTCATAGAATTGGAATTAAAAACCAAAAGGTACAATGTTTACCTTTAAAAAGAAGATTTTAAATATTGCCTTTAAAGGACAGGTTTTTTTACTAGTGTAAAAATAATCAATTTAAAAAATAAAAGAACACACATCAATAGCTCATTGATTCATGTCATTGATAGCTTTGTCGACAATCCTTTAAGAGAATGATTTAAGCCTTATAGCTTACAAAATGTATGGTTCGTATATGTTTTATATATCTTTTGAACTATAACTTTGCCTTTTCTAATTGCAATTTAATAAAATAATCTTAAGTCTGATCAAAAACTTAACTAAAACTTTGTTCCTTACAACGTTCAAGTGAAAGTAATTTAAATATTCAACAACAGGCTGGTTAAAATTATGTTGAAATGTAATTTATCCTTTCAGTGATTTTTTGGAATAAAGTATAAGCCCAGAACAATGTTGATGATTGTATTGGTTGGAATAAACTAGATTATTCTGCAGTAACTGTTCCAAAGTTTTCAATGTTTTGCACAAAGACCTCTAGAGAGCTGGTAATTCTCAAGGGCAGTTCTACTCATATTGATTTTGCATTTTTTAAGACCTCCATGTTCCTGCAGGGAAAGAGGAGTTCAACTTCTGGACCCTAATACTGGAAACCAAATGTTTCCATTCTAATGTGACAGCGCTTGATTCAACTCACATTTTGATTGTCTAAATCAATGGCCATAATCAATCTGATATTTGACCTTGTAAGTCATTTTGAGGGCTTGGATGTAGGGGGAAATGGGATACTGATGAGTGTTTATATAACTTATCATGAAGATGCACTATTAAGCATTTAACATGACAATGAAGTTTGTATTAATTGAGTGTGTGAAAAGATGCTAGATATAGACACCTCAAGCTATACATATGCAGAGTAAACAGTGTCTCATGTGGTGAAACTATGAGTGATTTTAATTTCCTCCTTTTCTTTAAATCTGAATTTTACAAATTTTCCACACTGAGCAGCTCTTATTTTAACAAATCAATGCATAACATAAAATAAAAACTGTATTAAAGAAAGGTGTATATATTTCTTTTCCTCCAGAAAATGTATATACAATATATATAATTGTTGATAAGCACATTTTTATGTTTGTTTGGGGTTTTGTCTCTCTTTTTTGCTTTGTGTTGTATGCCACAAGCAGCGAGGCTCAGGGATTACTCATGACTGCACTCAGGAATCATTCCGGTGGTACTTGGGGGACCATATGTAAGGATATGGATATAAGGATATAACCCGGGTCAGCCATGTGAAGGCAAGTGATTCACTCGCTTTTTTATCTATCACCCTCATTTTAGTTTTTTTCTTTAAAAAAAAAGAAACTAAGCCTTTTTCAGCTTAAATATCATTCCCAATAGCCCTTTGCCACTTTTTGATTATTCCTATTTCTGTCTGCACTTGCCTTAGGTTCTTCAGCAGAAGAAATTGTTAAACTTTTGTTTGAGATGATTGTCTTTAATTTCCATCCCATCCCACTAACATGGTGCTCAACTCATGTGATTGAATTATGATTGCAACAGCGTTACTTCTCCTAAGGAGACACAAAGAAATGACAGATGGAGTTAAGTGTATGCTGATGGCATGTGAACAATTGTCATTGAAGAGATTTAAGATATGACCTCTTTTATTCTTAGCCACAAGTGTTCTTAAAGGGTGGGAGGAAAAAAGAGAACTCTGTGCATTTGGATTATCGTATCACCTGACCCCACTTTGGTTAACAAAGATTGCTGAAATTTGGCATGTAACCCTGCTTCATTCTTGCCTCTTAGAACTCAAGTATCTGTTGGTGAAAGTGAAAGTCCTGTTGAACTTGGGGGAGTCATCAGCCTCTGTTGCTGGTTGGTCTGGGTCCCTTTAGAGCTGCTAGCTATTTCCCCATGCTTCCAAGATGGTTCTGTATTCTGAAATTGTGATGCCTACTGAATAATATTGAGATTAATATGTTGAATCTGACCTACAGGACAAGGTCTCTGGCATGTGTCCAGATCAGAAATACACAGAACTGTTTATGCACAAAAAGTAGCTCGTTAGTAAGATATTTTTGGACATCTGTACATGGTCATAAGATCTAGAAGGAGGACATCATGGCATAGAAATTTGCAGCTCAGTCACTTCTGGAGAAGAAAGTGACTTATATGTCTACAGTCACCACACAGAAATGCCACGGGTTCATTACTGCATCACTCCAATAAAAGAGGTTACTTGAATTTTCTGGCTTCCTGGTGCAGATAACAGTAATACTTACACCACACAGTAATCATTTAATTTTTATTTTACTTTTGGTTTTTTGGTCACACCCGGCAGTGCTCGGTGTTTATTCCTATCTCTGTGCTCAGGGATCACTCCTGGTGGTGTACTCTGAGGATCATCAGTGATGTTGGAAATTGAACCTAGGTCAGCTACATCAAAGGAAGCACCTTTCCAACCCTGTACAGTAACATATTAAGTGTGCAAGTAGAATTCAGTACAAAGAAGTCCTCCATGAACCTCAATTTTGAATCACTTGATTATTATTAAAGAGTGCGAAGCATCGCCTGAGACATCTGTTAGTCATCACGTTTTGCTGGCAGAGCATTCTGCCTTCATGTTGATATAACTGATTGCACAGGACGGTGGCTGCTAGAAGTTGGGGTGGTTGTGGCAGCTGGTTTTGGTTGGGGACATCCAATCTGTGCTCAGGGGTATAAAGATTTCTCCTTGTTATTCTTGGCTAAGCAGGATGGTGGTGGAATGCTGAGATCTGAGGATACTGTGACATTAAGGCACTGTGGTGCTAGGGACTACCGTGGTGGTGACTGGGGGTCTCCAGAACTAAATCTGAAGATACTCCGGAGGTTATAATGTGCTAAGGATCAAAGTCAGGTCAAGAGTTAGGCCATACACCATCTCCTAGCCCCATCAAGGCCATCTCTCTCTCTCTCTCTCTCTCTCTCTCTCTCTCTCTCTCTCTCTCTTCTTTCTTTCTTTCTTTCTTTCTTTCTTTCTTTCTTTCGAATCACTGTGAAATACAGTTACAAAGCTTTCATGATTGAGTTTCTGTCATACAATGATTGAACATCCATCCTCCAACCAGTGTACATTTCCCACCACCAATGTCTCCAGTAACCCTCCTGCCACCTCCATTCCATGAGGGAGATGAACCTTAAAGCACTTTCTCAGCCTTTCTAGACTTGCATCTACGTCAGAAATTTCCTTCTTAATCCCTCTTTAATTTTGGGCATTATGGCTTGCAATACAGATACTGAAAGGCCATCATGTTTGATCTTTTGTCTACTTTCAGCACACATCTCCCATCCTGAGCGATCTCTCCAACCATCATTGATTTAGTGGTCCCTTCTTTATCCCATGTGGTTAAGGAAATTTTTTAACACAAGACAATGAAGTTGGTTGCATGCAATGACTCTTCATTTCACAAAAAATTTCTCTGTATCATGAAATTTTCTGCACAGTAGAACTTCTTGCAAATTTAGAATCAATTGTCCCAAACCCTGACAGTACTTTATAAACTAAGTTTATGAACTATTCTGAGTCTTTTGTTGTCATTGTTTTTAATATCTTCACCGGAAGCAGATTCCATCTCAAGAAAACATTTTCTTTGTTCATCCATAAGAAGCAACTGCTCATCTGTTAAATTTGTATGAGATTGCTGCAATTTGGTTGTATTTTCAGGCCCCATCCCTAATTCTAGGTCTATTGCTATTTCCACCACATCTGCAGTGACTTCCAAAACAATTACAGTAGTGACATCAAAGATCACTGCTCACAGATCACATAACAGATATAATAATAATGAAAAAGTTTGAAATATTGTGAGAATTACTGAAATGTGACAGAGATACACATGCTGTTGGGAAAATGGTGTTATTAGACTTGTTCAATGCAGGGTGGCCAAAAACCTTCAATTGGTTAAAAATACCTTGTCTGCTCGATAAAGTGAGCCCAATAAAACAAGGTAAGCTCGTAACGTGAACCCAACTTTATTAACTTTTCCCTTGAATCTTTAAAATAAAACCCCCTATCAGTTTATCTATCAGTGCAACTTATTTACAGTGATTAGTATGAAAGCCATAAGGAAATAGAAATAAATAAAATCACTTTAATGGAAAAGTGAGATTTACTTTAAGGACACATACAGGGACGCCAAAATCTTTACTCCAATTCTGGGAGCAAAACTTGTTTATTTGCTGAGGAAACTAAGGTGCCACAGATCCAATAAACTACAACCTTGGGATGACAAAATGGATATAATTAAAATCCACTGATTACCCCCATCCCACACTGGCAGTGGATGGTGAGAAGCATCTTTCAGTGAAAGACAATTGTTATCTAGCATATCATTGTAGAGAGATTTGCTGAGAAATTTAGAAGCCCTGGAGATAGGCAGACGAGTGTCCATCAATGTCCAATTCTCTTTCCGTTACTGGTGCATGGAGAAGTAAGTACTTAGCAACCTCACTGCTAAGTACAGTGTATTTGTTCTTGCCAATGAAGTGCACAAGTGGAAAATGTCACTTCTGGATGGTGAAAGTAAAAGAATTCTATGTAATTATCAGGAAGTCCTGTTCTTCCTTACTGCATCAAGCAAGATACCTGTACCGGGTGGTGTGTTTCCAGCAATCTGGAGTTTGAGGTGGCCCATGTGGAATAATTGCCCTGAAGAGTCACCAGAGTACTCATCTTTGTGGATTTGGGGGCTATTGCCAAAATCAAAGCCAATCTTTCCTAACTAATTTGTTATACACACTGCTTTGTTTCTAACCCACTTTCAGAATGGACCCAAGTCAGACTTTGTGTATCTCTCTTTGGCACTGAGTCAGAGTCGCTGATGAATGCTGACTGCCACTCTTGCTGTTCATCTGACACTGTAAAAGAATCTTAACCACCAAATAACTGTGTATCATAATCTCTAAGACCTTTTGGCTAAGAGTTCGAGGCAGGCTGCCACCACACCAATCTTTAGATGTTTCACTTCCACCTTCAATATTTTTATAGGAAGGGTTACAGGGTGCAAAGTTGGTCTCTAATTTCTAAGGAAAATGGAAGAAATTAGAGTGTACCATTATTCTTCTAGAGGCTGTACCCTTATCTGTAAGATACAGGGCTAATGAAACGTTCAAATAAGATAATAGGCCAAAAAATTACTCGGCAGGAACTCATAATTACATGCTGTTGGCTTGTTCACCTCTAGGAAGAGGGCAACATTTTAGTCACAACACTCAGTTATGGAAGACGTGGGGTTGAAGACTTATGCATCTCCTCCCCCATTATTTTAATCTAACAATCTCTTACTTGGTTTTAAAGAGTGGGACTTTAGCCTTCTATGCTGCTGACCTGGGTTCTATCCCCAGCATCCTATACTGTCCCTTGAGCATCACCAGGAGAAATTCTGAGTGCAAACCCTGAGCACTGGGGCATTGGGGGTGATGGCCAAAATGTTGCATTTATAAGATATTTTAAAGGAGGCAAAACTAAAGAAAGGTATCAGTGATGGGTAGGGACCAAAACCAGGGAAGATGTTGAGTGCAACAAAGCCGTGGGGCTGATAGAACAGTTCTGGTTCTTCTGTGCTAACGTTACTTGACTTTAAGTCTCTAGCAGAACTTCTGTTCTAACAAAGGAAAGCATTTTACTACGTGCAAAAAAAAGTGGGACTTTACCTTGGGAAATTGAAACACTTCAAAAGAACTTGTGTCAGGACCTTTGTTTCTTATTTCAGTATGTGTGTCCATGGAGTGTGTCCTCAAGCACACTCCATGGAACAGAGGCTGATAAGGGAAGAACAGCAACATATCCTCCCCTTCACATTGCTGATTGGATGATGCTGGTGGGCTTCGTTTCTTCTCTCTGAAGTCCCTCATCCTTCTTGTTTTACACAGCCAGTGCTCTAGGCATCCTGAACCCAGTTCCTCCTTTATTTACTTTTTCCACTTGCTGACCTTCACACTTTTGTTTCTTGGCTGGGAGAATCTCAACCTCTCCTGCCATCTTCATTTGATTAAGCCTTGTTCAGGTTTAAATATTTCCTTGAGCAGCACTTGTTTTTGGAATGTATACCTTGACTTTCCAGGCCTAGGGAGTTTGCTTCTATATTTCCCTGCATTGCCATGTGTATATTAATTGAATATTTTTGTGGTTTTACACTAGAATTGATGCCCACAGAAAGGTTGTGGACCCAGGATCTCACATGGGAGATGATACATAGATGTGCTCAATAAATATTTCTGGGTAGACTGAATAAATGACTTCTTCTCTGGATTTTAATATTCATCTTGAATTTTCATATCCACTTGTTCTCTTTGTCTTAAAGTCAGTTTATAAGAATCCCTTAAGTTCTGAATGACTACTATCCTTGCCCTCAGTATTCCCTGTCTACACTTGCCTTCCTCCCTGTCCATGTGTCAGTAGTTACAGTGCATTCTGGGATGCTCAGGCAGGGTAATTGGCCAACAACATTTGGCTGCTCAAGGAGAGATGGGGCTTTGGTCACGTTGGCTTTGCTTGAGAAATTAGAAAGGAGATTAAGTCAGGTTCCAACCCAAACCTACTGAATTCAACCTGCCTTTTAACAAGACTCACAGGTGTTTGATCTGATGCATAGTCATGGGTACTCGAGTTGTCATTTTACTCCCTAAACACAGTTCTTTTCAATCAAAATGTAAAAAATGACACCTGAGTTAAGGGTAGGAAGGAATAAGACAGCTCATATATAAAACCTCGAGCTATTATTAAAATTCCATTTCTCTCTTCCAGGGTCACTCATTAGGATGTATTTTGCATAACAGGAAAAGTCTTCTGAATAATTTGTGGCATACTTCATTACTATTATTTTTATGGATTCCAACAATTTTATTTTATTTTATAATTTTTATACATTTTATTTTCATAAAGTAGCTCACAGTAGTTCATTACAGATAATATTCAAACACACAGCCAACCAGTAAGCATCTTCCCACAACAATAAGAGAGAAGTATGTGAAGGTTGTTGTATTTCATTCTGGGGCTATTTAAGCCTGTATATACAAGAATAAAAGCAAGTATGTTAAAATCAAATACATGTGTGCTACTTTAGGTAAATCAGTGGGCTGGAGTATAAGAGGCAGCATGGCCGTGAATCTGGCCATGTGCTCCAGGAAATACTGCATCACTCTCTTCTGGGAGTTTTATTTTATAGTCTCTGGATCTTGGCCATTGATGAGATTACATGGTGCCGGGGGCAGTTTGTGGGTGTGCCTGCCAAGCTACTGGAAAACTGGGGACCTGGGTGGAGAAGACCCAGTCCCAATTCGAGCAGGCTTGGAGACCTGTCACAGGTCCCGCATACCTGGGTTCCTGTCAGTTCCTTCATGGGTGAAGCTCATATGAGCATGTGGAGAGAGGCCTTGAGCATAGTTGTGGCTGGGTTCTGAAGGGTTTTGACTGCTGGGGCTCTGCTTGGGGTGAGGAGGAAAACTCACCCTGCCTCCCTCCAAGGGGGCCCCAGTGGAAACAGCTTGGTGCAGGGTCAGGAGATTCTGCCCATTACTATTTTTGAAATTAGAAAAAAACTCACCTTTTAATGATAATTTCTGTACTTCCTGTTCCTTCGAGAAGGGTATCAACTTCCAGGTAATTCTAGTGTCCATCATACTTGTGTAATATGCAATTTTAAGGACACATGTTAACCAATCAAAACTGTCCTCATTATCCACTAAGCTTTAAGTTCTTTGATAATGGAACCATGTCTTAAATCCCTTTGTTCTTTACCAATTAACAAAACATGGTGTCTTAAAAGAGCTTGAACGTATTTTGATGTTGGTGATGAGATCATTGCTTTATCCTTAACAGTGGGATCATTTTGTTGCTCTCAGTGTCAACCAATGTAAAGGCCTGAGTGTTCTAAATGTTGACTTCAGGAGTGGTATTACGTGGCCAGTCCACAGGATAAAACCAATCAAACCAGTTCCTTGAACTCTGCTCAAAGGAGTTAGTCACAGAGAATGTTTCAAACACAATGATTGTCCAAGCAGAAGGGTCTTCTGAACAGCACTGAGCAAGAAGCTGTTTAGTGCCATATCTGCACTGCTCCTGCCCCTCAGCTCCCACACTGCTCATAAGAACAAAATCTTGAATATTTACATATTTGTGGCCATAAGGTGAAAAATCAACAAGTATCTTAAAGTAAGGCATTGAAGTTATGGCAATCTCCCGTTCTATGTAGCTGAACACTTTCTGCTTGAGTGCATGTTTGTAGCCATCAGAAAATTATCAAAGCTCCCTTTACCTAGGATACTATCCTGACATTGGGGTTTTCACTGGGGGGAAAGTTTCCACAGTATTACCTTCTTGGTAATACAACATCATAGAACTCCAGAAAATATACCAGATCAGAACCCAGTTTATTAGCCAAATATAAGAGGGGGTTCCAGAGCCCAAGCAGAGCTGGTCTCTTCTCCCCACCCAGTCTTTACTCCCCGGACACACACCAGGTATCCGTGGGGGTGTAGCCACTTCAGGAGTGGGCGTGGCTTTCAAAAAGTGGGCGTGGCCTAATGTTGGGCCGCAAGTAGTTTACTCATACCAAGAAATCTAAGCCCCACACCTACACACCAACGTGAAGAAACAACGCAAATCCCCGCCACAGGGAGAGGATGAGGAAATAAGTCCAGAAACCTCAGTAGTTGCTTGCCACCTAAGGGACCTCTCTGACAAAGAATTCAGATATGAAATCATTAAGATGTTCAATCAACTCAATGAAACAGTCAGACAGATATCCACTAAATTGAAAGAGGACATGAAAGAAACAATCGATCGCACAATCAACAAAATACAGCAAGAAATGAGAGTGGAAATTGGAAAGCTTCGCACAGAAATGGCACAGATCAAAGATTCCATACATGAAATCAAAAACTCAGTCTGTGCCCTCAAAAATAGAATGACCACAGCTGAGGAAAGAATCAGTGAGCTGGAAGATCAGCTGCACCAAGCCAATACACAACAACAAACAGTGGAAAGGGACCTCAAAATAGCTCTACAGAGAATCAGAGTCCTAGGAGACGATTCCAAAAGAAACAACATTAGAATCATTGGACTACCAGAAGCTCAGGGAAACAATCCCAATGAAAAACCCATGGTTAAAAAATCATCGCTGAAAAATTCCCAGTGCTCCACAATGCAGCCATTCAGATTCAAGAAGCCCAAAGGGTGCCAGCTAAAAGAGACCCGAACAAAAACACTCCAAGACATATCATAGTTAGAATGATCGATGCTGCTGATAGAGACACAATACTGCAAGCAGCAAGGGCAAACAAGGAAATCACATACAAAGGAGCACCCCTTAGATTCACAGCAGACCTATCAGAGGAAACCCTCCAATCCCGAAGGCAGTGGCGAGATATAGTAAAAAAATACTCACTGAAACGAATGGTTCACCAAGAATATTCTATCCGGCTAAACTCTCACTCAAAATCGAAGAAATGGTACACTACTTTTTAGATAAACAGCAGCTCAGGAACTTCATAGACTCAAAACCAAATATAAAACAAGGGCTAAAGGGGTTACTATAAGACAAGACAAACGTTACAACCACAACACACCCTCACAGAAAGATGACGCAAAACCCCATAACCATACTCTCTCTCAATGTCAACGGTCTAAATTCACCATTAAAGAGACACAGAGTGGCAAAATGGATAGAGACAGAACCCAACATTCTGCTGCCTACAAGAAACTCATCTCAACAATCAAATCAAACACAGACTCAAAGTCAAAGAATGGAAAACAATCCTGCAAGCAAACGGCTCCTTCAAAAAAGCTGGGGTGGCCATACTAGTATCCGACAGCATTAATTTTATGTTGAAAAAGATTAGAAGGGAGAGAGAAGGCTATTTTCTATTAATCAAGGGATACATACAACAGGAAGAAATCACACTCTTAAATGTATACGCACTTAATGAGGGAACAGCTAAATATTTAAAACAACTGCTAACAGATTTTAAGGAGGACATTGCTAGCAACACAATACTACTTGGAGACTTCAACATCGCCTTATCACCTCTGGATAGATCAACAAGAACAAAATCAAGCAAAGAATCATTGGCTTTGAAAGAAGAAATAGAAGAGAAAGGGCTTATAAACTTATACAGGGTTTTACAACCCCAAAAGAAAGAATACACATTCTTCTCCAGTGTGCAGGGAACATTTTCCAAAATAGACCATGTGCTAGGACACAAAACATACCTCAACAGAATCAGGAAGATAGAATTAGTATCAGCCATCTTTTCAGACCATGATGCACTGAGGATAGAAGTGAATCACACACAGACACGGAGAACCAAATCAAACACCTGGAAATTAAACAACTTGATGCTGAACAACGAGTGGGTCAGGAATGAAGTCAAGGACGAAATCAAAACATACCTGGAAACAAATGAGAATGAAGACATGAGCTACCGGAACCTATTCAGATTCAGATTCAGATCATCCTGTTATTCATCGATTGCCTCGAGCAGGCCCCAGTAAAGTCTCCTTCATCCTGGCCCTGAGGTTATATTCAAGGCTCTTTAGGAGAATGAGACCCATCATTGTTACTGGTATTTGGCATATTGGGTACGCCACGGGGAGTTTGCCAGACTCTGCCGTGTGGGCAGGCTACATTCGGTAGCCTGCCAGTTTGTCAAAGTAGGAATGAGATGTCATAAAAAGATGTTGCGCTGCCGCTCAACCCGCTCCCCTCCAAGGGGCCCCGGCGAGGAATAGCCAGGCGTGGGGGCAGGAGACTGTGCTCTTCTCCTCCGGGACCTGTTTTTTATAGTCTCTGAGTCTTGGCCGCTGATGGGATTACACGGCGCCAGGGGGCCAGTTGGTGGGTGTGACCCCCGCCTCCTGGAATTTGGAGGATCTGGGTGGAGGATGCTCGACTCCGATCCGAGTAGTCTTGGAGATCTCGGCCCCGGAACCCACGTGGCTTTGTCCCTCTGCCGGTACCTTCAGGTGTGCGGAGAGTGGTCTCAGCATGGTGGTGGCTGGTCCTGGAGGTCTTTGGCTGCCGGGGCCCTGGCCAGGGCGGGGAGGAAAGCTCAACCTGCTCCCCTCCAAGGGGCCCCGGCAAGGAATAGCCAAGCGCGGGGGCAGTCTCCCCCGCACCGGAACCTATGGGATGCAGCAAAAGCCTTATTAAGGGGAAAATTTATAGCTCTGCAAGCATATCTTAGGTCTGTAGAAATGATGCACATAAACAACTTGACCTCACAGCTCAAGACCTTAGAAAAGGATCAACAGAAAGAGCCTAAATCAGGCAGAAGGAAAGAGATCATAAAACTTAGAGCAGAAATCAATGACATGGAAACCAAAGAAACAATCCGAAAAATCAATGAAACCAAGAGCTGGTTCTTCGAGAAAATAAACAAGATAGATAAACCACTAGCAACAACAATAAACAAGATAGATAAACCACTAGCAACACTCACAAAGAAACAGAGAGAGAGAAAACCCCAATAAGCTGAATCAGAAATGAGAAGGGGAATATCACAACAGAAACCAAAGAAATCCAAAAGATCATCAGAGACTACTTTGAAAGTCTGTATGCCACAAAACAAGAGAACCTAGAAGAAATGGATAAATTCCTGGACTCCTGTAATCTCCCAAAGCTGGATCAAGAAGATCTGGAGTTTCTGAATAGACCTATTTATATCAAGGAATTCGAAACTGTAATCAAAAGTCTTCCCCAAAACAAAAGCCCAGGTCAGATGGATTCACTAGCGAATTTTTCCAAACATTTAAAGAGGACCTACTGCCAGTCCTTCTCAAGCTTTTCCAGAAAATTGAAAAAACGGAAACTCTCCCAAACAGTTTCTATGAAGCCCAGTTTCTATGAAGCCCATATCTCTCTAATACCAAAAGGAAACAAAGACACCACGAGAAAAGAAAACTACAGGCCGATATCCCTGATGAACACGGATGCGAAGATTTTCAACAAAATACTAGCAAATAGAATTCAATTACTCATCAAAAAGATCATACACCATGACCAAGTAGGATTCATCCCGGGGATGCAGGGCTGGTTTAACACTCGGAAATCAATCAACATAATCCACCATATCAACAAAAGAAAAGATAAAAATCATATGATCATATCAATAGATGCAGAGAAAGCATTTGACAAGATCCAGCACCCATTTATGATGAAAACCCTAGCCAAAATGGGGATAGAGGGGACTTTCCTCAATATAGTTAAAGCCATCTACCACAAGCCTACAGCAAGCATGGTCCTCAATGGGGAAAAACTGAGAGCCTTCCCTTTAAGATCAGGGATGAGACAAGGATGCCCACTCTCTCCACTGCTGTTCAATATAGTACTGGAAGTAATTGCAATGCGATTAGGCAAGAAAAAGATATTAAGGGCATTCAGATAGGAAAGGAAGAAATCAAGCTCTCACTATTCGCAGATGATATGATACTATACTTAGAGAACCCTAAAACCTCTACCAAGAAACTTCTAGAAACAATAGGATTGTATAGTAAAGTTGCAGGCTATAAAATCATTACCCAAAAGTCCATGGATTTCCTATATGCAAATAGTGAAAGAGAAGAAAGTGACATGAAGAAAACAATCCCGTTTACAATTGTGCCCAAGAAAATCAAGTACCTAGGAATCACCTTAACTAAGGAAGTAAAGGACCTGTACAAAGAAAAATACAAAACTCTACTTCACGAATTAAAAGAGGATATGAGGAAATGAGCGATAGCACAGCAGTAGGGCGTTCGCCTTACAAGCGGCCAACATGGCCGACCCGAGTTCGATTCCTCCGCCCCTCTCAGAGAGCCCGGCAAGCTACCGAGAGTATTCGATATGCCAGACACAGTAACAACAAAGTCTCCAATGGAGACGTTACTGGGCCCGCTCGAGCAAATCGATGATCAACGGGAGGGCCTTTACCTTTACCTTATGAGGAAATGGAAAAATATCCCTTGTTCATAAATCGGGAGAATTAACATTGTCAAAATGGCACTACTTCCCAAAGCACTGTACAAATTCAACACGATCCCTATCAGGATACCCATGACATTCTTCAAAGAAATGGAGCAAACACTCCTGAAATTTATATGGAACAATAAGGCCCCACAAATAGCTAAAGCAATTCTTGGGAAAAAGAAAATGGGAGGAATCAACCTCCCTAACTTCAAACTCTACTACAAAGCAGTAATAATTAAAACAGCATGGTACTGGAACAAAGGCAGAGCTGTAGACCAATGGAACAGGGTTGAATATACTGACATCTCCCCCCAAGCATACAAGCACCTAATCTTCGATAAGGGGGCAAGAAAAGTGAAGTGGAGCAGGGAAAGCCTCTTTAACAAGTTGTGCTGGCAAAACTGGACGGCTGCATGCAAAAAAGTGGGTTCAGATCTCTGCCTAACTCCATGTACAAAAGTAAGATCAAAGTGGATTAAAGACCTCAACATCAGACCGGAATCCATAAGGTACATTGAGGAAAAAGTTGGCAAAACCCTCCATGACATAGAAACTAATGGTGTCTTCAAAGATGTCACACCACTGGCCAAGCAAGTGAAAACAGAGATAGACAAATGGGACTATCTTAAACTAAGAAGCTTCTGCACCTCAAAAGAAACAGTGACCAAAATACAAAGACAGTCTACAGAATGGGAAAGGATATTTGCCAGATACACGTCCGATAAGGGGTTAATATCAAGGATATACAAAGTACTGGTTGAACTCCACAAAAAGAAAACATTCAACCCCATCAAAAAATGGGGAGTTGAAATGAATAGAAACTTTCACAAAGAAGAAATCCGAATGGCTTAAAGGCACATGAGAAAATGCTCCACATCATTAATCATCAGGGAGATGCAGATCAAAACCACAATGAGATATCATTTCACACCACAGAGACTGGCCCATATCCACAAGAACAAAAGCAACCGGTGCTGGCGTGGATGTGGTGAGAAAGGGACACTCCTTCACTGTTGGTGGAAATGCCGACTGGTTCAGCCCTTCTGGAAAGCAGTATGGATGATTCTCAAAAAACTAGAACTTGAGCTCCCATTTGACCCAGCAATACCACTCCTGGGAATATATCCCAGAGAGGTAAAAAAGTATAGTCGAAGTGACATCTGCAATTGTTTGTTCATTGCAGCTCTCTTTACAATAGTCAGACTCTGGAAAAAACCTGAGTGCCCGAGAACAGATGACTGGTTAAAGAAACTTTGGTACATTTACACAATGGAGTTCTATGTAGCTGTTAGAAAAGATGAAGTCACGAAATTTACATACAAGTGGTACTACATGGAAAGTATCATGTTAAGCAAAATGACTCAGAAATAAAGGGATAGACATAGAAAGATTGCATTCATCTGGGGATCACAAAGTAATAAAATAGGAGACTAACACCCAAGAATGCCCGAGATTAGTACCAGGAATTTTACTCCATGGCTTGGAGGCCAGCCACACATGCTAGGGGAAAAGGGAGCTCAGATAGAGAAGGGAACACCAAATAAAGGTGTTGAGAGGATCCTCCCAGGATGGGAGAAGCATGCTGAAAGTAGACTATAGACCAAACATGATTGCCACTCATTGCCTCTTTTGCAAACCACAACACCCAATAGGAGAGAGAGAACAAAAGTGAATGCCCTGCCACAGAGGCAGGATGGGATGTGGGGGGGATGGAGGGGTGGGAGGTATATTGGCATCCGTGGTGGTGGGAAATGGGCCCTGGTGGAGGAATGGGTATTTGATCATTGTATAATTGAAACCCAAGCACAAAAATGTGTAAGTAAAAAAAATAAAATAAGAGGGGGCTCTGAATGCCCTCTTTCCATCTTGGCATCTCATATTCATAGCACGGCAGCAGATTTGGAGAAGAGCTGGTGTGACATCCTTCTCAAAGCATTGGTATGTGAGGACCTTAGTCCCGTTACTTTAGCTCTGGTGATCCTAAGCTCCGACACAGAGCATTCAACTTCTGGCTCCCCAAGCACATGAGGCAGGCTTCCAAACTGCGGAGAAATCCTCCTGACTCTTGACTCTACTGTCCTTGAATTCCTTTCCTTTCTCCCCCTCCTCCCTAGTCCTCTACTGCTTCTTGTATCATTAAGGTTTCCCCACTCCCATATGACTAGAGGGAGTGACAGATGACAACACAGTATTTGATTCCCTGCATATGCCTCAGGTGCAAATGATTTCATTTCATTTGTTTCCATATATTTATATAAATATTCAAATCGGGTGTTGCCTTGTCAACACAGAGCTGCCCCATGGAAATAGGGTTGTTGTAAGTAACCAATGGAAAGATGACAAGGTTAGTAACTAGAGAAGCCCTGCAGGAGTGGAACGTTCCAACAAGGACTGTTTGGAAAGTCTGAATTTTCTTTTTTCCAAGCTCTCTAGTTCCCCCATGCTTTTTTAGGCTGAGCCCAGAATAACAAGCGAATATCACTGGCATCTCCTCTCAGAAGGACTTCTGAGAAGAGGTGGGGTTGCTGGATGGTGGCCCACAGCATTCCCCTCCGTGTCTTCCCTGCACTCTCCCAAAGCCAGAAAAACATGTTCTATCTTATTAGATTTCAGAGATGTGGACACGGCACAATATTCCTGATTCAAAGCTGTCAGCTAAAAAGAGGGGACAGAATCGTGGGTTAGTAATTTGAAGAAATATTGAGTGAAAAAGGAAGAAAATAGTTGCAGGGCCTAAAGGAAGATTCTCCGATCATAAGGCTCCCGTGTTCCTCACCCATTATCCGTATTAAAAATAAATTGATTATGTCTCTTAATATTATCTCTGAGAAGGTAATATTCTCCCTTACTAGTATGAATGGAACTAGCTCAAGGTTTTTCTCAGTCAGGCAAAAAGAGAGGCAGAGAGGGAGGCAGGGTGAGAAGGTAGGGGGAACTCACACCATTTACATTTGGGTTAAAAGTCATTTAAGATGCTGGTATATAAATAAGCAAAGGAAAGGAGTGAAAAATTTATGCCAAAGGATAATTGATCATAAGCTTGTTGAAATGTCCAACTTGTCTTCTTTATCCTACACAGAATGGGTCATGAAATGGTTAAAATGCAAATTCCGAAGTTGTTGGGTGGGGGGTAGCATATTCACTCCTGTTTCCAGAAAAGTGCCTCTAGGATCCACATTTCTTCCTTATTCAGATTCGTTTGAAACTTTTCTCTCTTCCCTAAATCCCACTTTTTGGAACCAGTTTGTTATCTTCCCTTATACATAAATTCTACAGTAATATCATTTCTCTTAGAGGAGGAGCTCATATGATGCAACACACTTTTTCTAAACATTCCTATATCATTTCATTTCATTTTTACCTGGCAGAATCTGGCAAGCTACTCGTGGCATATTCAATATACCAAAATCAGTAACAATAAAAGATCTTATTTCCCTGACCCTGAAAGAGCCTCCAATATGGCAGTGTTGGGAAGGACGAGTAAGGAGAGGCTGCTAAAATCTCAGGGCTGGAACAAATGGAGATGTTACTGGTGCCTGCTCGAGTAAATCAATGAACAATGAGATGGCAGCGGTACTTTGAATTTTTACCACTACCCAATGATATAGATTTATTCTTCTCCTTTTCCTCTTCTTTCTCCTCTATCTTTCCTTCTTGGTTAAAAACAAACAACAAAAAACCAAGGCAGAGAGACATTAATTGTTCTGTCTGGGCTTTATAGAACTGGGAAGTGTCTAGCTGAATTACAAACCATGCAGGTAACATAAAATCCCACTCTAGATTTCTTCATATACAAACATTTCTTGGCATACCTTTTTGTGAAGGCATCTTTCTTCCTTCTGAGATTAACTCCATTTCTCCAAATTGTTGTAGAGCTTTCACTTTCTGAAATATTACTATGCATCCCCTTCAGGGAAATAACTCAGTGATCGAATACAAATGAGGAATGTGGGATCAAGAATCTTTCTTGTCCACACGACTTCTGGAATTGCGCAATGTAATTCTTCTGGAGGAAGATGTATAGACAGCACGTCTCAAACTTATTAAACCATAAACACTGTTACTTTATGTACTTTGGCTGAGCCTCTCTAACACCTGGGGAATGTTGTCATGTAGGACCCAACAGGACACAGCAATTTACCTGACTAGCAGCTGAACCTTATAGGACATTTCCCCCTTGACAGAGGCTGAGATTTCCCCTACATTTTATGTCTCCTGAAAACCCATGCTTGGGGAAAGTTCTCTGTAGTTTCTTTCAGACAATTATCCTTTGAATAGCATAGAAATAAAAGTCCCTTTCCCTTTGAGGCTACTGATCTGCATCCATAATGCATCTCTACTGCTTCCCATTAACTCCCGATCTTCCCTTCTATGGGAAGATGGAAATCACATAGTTGTTTTCCTCCTCACCCCAATTCCTTCAGCTGTCACGGGCAACATCTGTGTAGGTGAGCCTCCCAGTAGTTAAATATCCAAGTTGTCTTTTATAATCATGTCCCACCCCCAACACTACCACCACCGCCTATACCCATGGCTACTGCCAGGAAGGACCCACCCATTAAAAGGTAAACTTCCTAATGACCTAAGTTCTTTTCCTTTCAACCTACCCTTTTCCGTACAAGCTTCTGATTCTTTGTCATATTAAGACCTCTACATTTCTCATGGCCCAAATCTCCCTTTTCTTTCCCATCTTCCTTTCTTCCCTACCCCAATTCAGTTTCCATTGCACACAAGTTGCCTGTTACTAGCATCTTTAAACTTCTCATTTTACACTTTTACTAGACTTTTAGTCATTTCTGCTTGATTCCTGCCCCTCACCCGCCTTCATTCCTAGTAGAAAAGGTCCTTTTGTCAGTCTAATAAATCTTTTGCTTGGAAGGAGGAATATAAATACTTTTTTCTTTGTTCAAACTACTGAGAGACTTTCATTTTCTCTACATATCTAAATAATAATGGATAACACTCATCTTTTCCTCCTCATCATCTGTATAAAATCTCTTGAGAGGCAGCCGGGGTGAGGGTGGAGGGGTGCAACGGCTCTTCCCCTAGCCACCCATGTTCAGGGTGGGCCCAGGCCGCTCCCTGAGCCAGAGCAGCCCGGGCCATGGGGCAGACAGTATACAAAACGAGGGCCAAGCCGGTTGACTGATCAGATGCCTGTTAGAGCACGGATCGAGATCTCCCTCTAACAACAAAGAGACTCCAGAGACTGCAAACAGCAAGCAGGGTTTATTGTAAGGCTGGCTAGCCAGGGTCCAATCACCTACACAGACACGCAGGTCCGGCAGGTTGGGTAAAGACCCTGAGCTTCTGCAAAGGAGATCTTATATAGGCCCTCACTGATCGATCGTTACAGCAGAGCCTGCACATTTCATAGCCAATAGATTTGTAATAACAAATACTTTCCTAACCAATCCAATTAAAGGGTACATAACTTCTTAGCCTATAGTTTAAAGATCAGCATTTGCACCAGTGCTTAGGAACATCCTGGTTTTTATGGCAGTCCTGGGTCTTGCAATGTGGGTCTTGTGAGAGACATCCGGTTATCTGGTCTGACCCCCACCCTTCTCGTGACTTGCAACTCTACCTGTATTTGAATTCCTTACTCAGGGGCAGAACAACCAATTATTTTGCAATGTGGGCTCCTGTAAAGAGGATCTGAAAAAGCTTATCTAGACCTGTTCCTTGAAAAACCAGTTATTTTGCAATGTGGGTTCCTGTTAAGCTAAGCTAAATTAATTCTGTTGGTGTTCCATTTTGGGCCTGTCCCTCACAATGCCATTTATTCCATTCTCCCCATGCGCCTACCCCAGTCTCTCTGAGCCTCCCATTCTAGTCTCACACTGTTTTTCATTCTCGTCTCCTTCTGTCTCTCCCGCTCATCTTTCTGCACTCCATCTCTCAGCCTGGGCTCTCTCTCTCCATGTGCCTGCTCCTGTATTCTTCTACATTCTTCTCTCTCTCTCCCCCTTGCTATTCTCTCCGAGGTCCATTTTGCCACCCTGCTCTCTCTCTCATTCTCCAACTCTCTTGCCTCTCCAACTTCCCCAGCACTCTGGGCTGACACAGCACCCAGTCAGGTAGCCAAATCAACATAAGAAAGCCCTTCCTGAGGTCCCATCAAATTCAAAGGGAACAGCACCTAAAAGGTATTCTAAAACCCTTCCTGACTGCCCAAGGGCAAAATACTTCCTCAGGCGTTTTTCTCCTTTCCTCAGTCCAATAACTCTATCAACATCTCAATACTAGTTATTTTTGTATGGACACAGTAAGAGATGACATTAAGGCTTGTCGGGCAGCTCTCCTGGGAACATCTTGCTACAGACTCAGACTACACCACTTAGGCCAGATTAATCATTCCTAACCCTAGCAGGATCCAAATATAGTTATTACTTTTTGGATCATGACAGCATTTGTCCATGACCAAGCTCTTAACTTATAGTTAAGCATTATAGTGCTTTGGCCAGGCCCATCTCGATGCCAGGGTAGCACATAGCTTACCCCTTGCCCTGGTTCCATCCAGTCCTTCATGGGACCCTGCTTTAGGGGGTGGTAGGAAGTAAGGGCAGCTGAGGCTTAGGTGAGAGAACAGATGCCCAGGAGGAAAATAATACTGAGAGTCATGTTACAAAGACATAGCATATACTGTCTTCTTGTGTCCATACTAAAAGGACATTGCTCTGAATAAACTATGCAAAGGACTTAGGGAGAAGAGAAAAACAATATTTACAAGTCAACAGAGCACAAAGAAAGAAGTTACAAATAAACACAGAGGAATGAGAGTACTGTGAGGGGAGCAACCCAATAAACCTAAATTATCTGAGGTTATACAGGAAGGACAAAACAGTGTTATCCTACACTCATCCTCTACTGTTTCCTTCCAGGGCTGCCTGGGATCAACTTCCAATATTTGTTGTATCCTCAGATGCAATTAGTCTCTTGGATGAATGCTTACAATAAATTTCTTTCTGTAATCAGCATATTACAGAGGAGCATTTTTCGACTTTTTCTCTTCTTCAGTAGGCTTTATATTTCCAACATCACTTTTCATTATAGTTGTCAATGGGTTGAGCTCATCTTTTGCACAAACATCCACATTGCAGAACAATTTTTCTTCCTCTTAACACCTTTTGTTGCAAGCCAATTTAGGCCAAATTAGATTTCTCCTGATTTAATTAAAATTCCTGCTGTTCAGCAGACATTTTGTGATGTGCAGCCAGCATATCCAATAGAAACATGTGTGTGTATATGTATGTATGTGTATATGTGGGGTGCTTTCATGGTTTACTCCAGTTTCTGAATGTTCAACTCTTGATCTAGCAAAGATCATGTGGAATATTCCTAGCCTGATATCTGAATACAGCAATATACTAGGATTTTATATAAAAAAATGAAAGGATTAATTGAACAAACTGAGATAAAAGGTGGATCAAAAACACGTGATTGGATGAAAATGTAAATGTGAGTGTTATGCTTTGTAAGGAACCAGAGATTACGCTGATATCATTGGACCAAGAAAGCATTTCACCTTGTCTTCAGGCTGGGCTTAGTTCCTTTTTTCTATCCCCCTGCCCCCCTTCTGCCTACCACCGTAAGTTGAGAGCCAGGTGTGAGCCCTCTAATATCTTGTGCCACTGATTTTATTCTTAGCGATTACTCTGTGATTAATCGCTGTTCATTTTAAGCAAAGATGGTGTCAATTTATTTTTATTACAGTTTTTCTTGCCTTTGATATGCTCTGTAAAATTTTGGTTGCCTGCTTTTCTTCCTTTCTTTCTCCTTTAAACTCTAGAAAAGGCTTTGGTTTGTTTTCTCTGTGTTATAACCTTTCTAACCTGAGTGATAAGTCCTGCCTGATATCATGGGTGAAGGAGAGAGTGCTGGCTGGTCTGGGTGGACGTTTATTATCATTTGTTGGATAGGAAAGCTCTCTGAGGTGTGAGCTTAAACTTCAGTCCCTTGTTTTATAGAACTAGGAAAGAGCAATTGTATTTTCTGGTTGATCATACTGGAGCAGAAATTATTGATGCATTTATTATACCCCTCTCCTCCACCTATTTGTTGGTATCTGCCTCTGCCTAGGAGCTTGCTTCTCTTCTTCAGGTGCTGAGACAGGCATGAAGTGCCCAGAAATTAACAAGTAACCTTCTCTCGGGGACTTCTACATACAACAGGATAATACCGGGTCTCCCTCTCTCCTTGAACAGCATCTATGAGAGATTAGTGTTTTGCAAAATTTCCCAGAGATTCCCCTGAGATGAAGATCCAGTTATCAGGGTAGCTGGCTCACAACACACTTTTTTTGTCACCCATTTCCTCTTTCTTGTTTTATTTGCCCTGGCCACCTACTGGGATTCCTCACACATCCCAAATAAATAATCTCATTCAAAAAATTGTTTCAGGAACTGCTTGTGAGTTGACCAAGATTAAAGCAGACATGATTCATTGTTCAGGTGCCAGAAGACCAGGGATGCTCGTTTAACCATTTAACACACTCTTCTGTGGGATACACTGACAAGGACTATGAATTTTATTTTACCTCTTCTTTTTAATTGTGATAAAAGAGACAGCACAAAAAACATATAGTCTTAACCATTTTATGTATACAGTTCAGTAACATTAAGGATATTCGTATTGTTTTTTAATCATTACCACATATAACTCATGAACTCTTCTTCTCATATAAAAGTGAAACTTTCTACTCACTAAAGGTAATTTTCCATGACTCCCTTTTTCCAGTCCATGGAAACCACTGGCCGTTTAACCCATGTCAGCCTCTGAGAACTACTGATCTACTTTCTGTTACTATTAGTTCAACTTTAAAAAATATCCCTGGGGCTGGAGTGATAGCACAGTGGATGGGCATTTGCCTTGCACGCAGCTGACCCGGGTTTGATTCCCAGCACCCCATATGGTCCCCTGAACACTGCCAGTAGTAATTCCTGAGTGCAGAGCCAGGAATAACCCCATGTACATCGCCAGGTGTAACCAAACAAGCAAAAATAAATAAATAAATAAATAAATAATATTTCAAATATAAGTGAGATTGTAGACAGCAAAGACTTAAGTTCTCTTTATAGTAGTTCAAGAAAATTTTTTAAGGAAAGTTTGAATTTTTCTAGAGGCTTTGTGGATTCTTAGTGTATGAGACATACGATCTTTCTTGGAATGACAAATAGTAGTTTAATTCTTAGGATGGGAAGAGAGAAAAGACGATTATTTTTCAGTGAGTTGAGATTATGAGAACAGTAGCATTGTGAACTTTTTGAAATGTGATTGATCGATATATTATAGATTTAAAACAATTTACTGAATTATATTCTGAGCAGTTCAGATGTAAATGTGATTAAAGTAGTTGCTTAATGTTCCAAAGGAATGAATTTTAAATGTTTCCTACTAATAGATAAATTCTTTAACACAGTATATCCATACATTAATTCATGTGTCTTTTCTGTCAAAATATTGGACACATACAAATTTGGGATATATTGATCACTGTCCTCCCATTGTTCATCGATTTGCTCGAGTGGGCCCAGTAACGTCTCCATCGGAGACTTTGTTGTTACTGTGTTTGGCATATCGAATACATCACGGGTAGCTTGCCAGGCTCTGCCGTGTGGGCGAGATACTCTCAGTAGCTTGCTGGGCTCTCTGAGAGGGGTGGAGGAATCGAACTTGGGTCGGCCATGTTGGCTGCGTGCAAGGCAAACGCCCTACCGCTGTACTGATAACACAGTTAAATTCTCTCAGGAAGCTTGAGTCAAATGTGATGCACAATAAGTAAGCAATTGCAGCTGAGACTAGAAAGATAAAGTATAGACGTAAAGAAGGTAGAGATTTCCCTAATCAGATTGAGGATTTAAGTAGGGCTTCCAGAGCTGTGATATTCAAACTCCTTCTCGAAAGATCTCTGGGATATAATGGTGAGATGAGAAGAGAAAACCACTCCAGGAAGAAAGAGGGACCAACAGGAGGAATGATTTATGGTGTCTCATCATACAACCTGTAAGGGTTTTGGTAAGGCTAAATCCAATGGTAGAAGGGTGGAATGAGGTGGAGACTTGGCCAAATAGATTTTTCAAATATGATTGTGCTTGATTTGTGTGTCAATTAATAATAATCACTGAAAATTTTAAAACAGGGGAAAGAGTTTTAGGATATGATCTAACATTATCCTGATAATGTAGTAACATCCTTGATTTTTTAAAAATAGGTATAATCGACATATAATATTATATTTTTTCAAGTGTACAGCATAATTATTTGATAACTGGATACTTTTCAAAGTGGTCACCACCTATGCCGTATTACATCTGTCACCATACCCAGACACAATTGTTTTCTTGTGTAACCTGGTGAATATAGTTAAAAAATACTGCAAATTATTTCCGAAAAATTAAAAATATTTTGAAAGTTGCTAAGAGAGTAAAATTTAAAAGTCCCATCTCAAGGCATTTTTTCATATGTCCATTTATTTTTAAAGATAAATGTAGTGACAAAGGGATAAAATCTTGTACTATGAGGAAAAACTCGGATTTTCCATGTGTTATAAAGTAAAGTGTTCTGGAAAAGGGAAAGCACATCTGCAATCACTGTTGCACTTTTCATTCTTGTTTTTTCTCAGACAAGCTGAGTTCTTGCTACTTCTGTCACCTGGACTCTTCTTGGTGGGAAAGCATTCCTCATTTCTTTAGGTCTCTGTCAGCAGGTTCTCTGTTATCATTATTCAGCGTCTCAATCACCCTTACTCTCTATTCTCTTGTCCTTTTATTTTTTGGTTGTTGCTGCATTTACTGGCAGACATTCATGTATTTACCTGTTCGTTTTCTTGTTGACCCCTGCTAGGATGTAAGCTCCGTGCAGGTGGGCTGGATCTGTTTCTCATTATCCTATCTTCAGAATCTCTAACTGCCTGATTCAGTTCAAATATCTGTTGAATAAATGTAAATGAATAAAGGCCAGGTTGTTTCATCTTTTCATTTTTAATTTATTCACCATGGTTAACAAAATTGTTGATAATAGTTTCAGGCATAAATGTTCCACCTCCAAACCCGTGACCGGTTAAGAGTGGCTTTATACCCTTCACCAATGACCCCACCCCACACACACTTTTCTCCCCACCACCTCCTTACCACTCATTTTAAAAATTACTGACAGTTAGGCTCACCTGCTTACACTAGTTAAAATCCAAGCCCTTCCTTCTTAAGTCCAGAAAGATGAAATTTGCTGAAGGGATCTCAGAATTCTGGACAACATGTTTATCACCCCATGACATCTATTAGAATTAAGCTGAGTGTGTGATATGCACAAAAATCACCAACAATTTCCATAATTAACCCATTTTTCATGGACATAGACCAAGTCCTTTGATTGGTCTTGCTGTATGATTACAATAAGTGTAATTAAATTAATAAATTAAAATTGAGGCTCAGAAATTACTGCTGACTGGGGAGGTGGGGAGTGGGTGGGTTGGATTTCATGACTCCTGATGCCTGTTTCACTAAGTGCACACTTAAATGGAGCAAGGAAAGTGCTCATAAACAATGAATAACTGCATGTGTGTTCACTGATAACTGTCCTCTTAATTTAATGCTCTGCTCTTTAAAGGCTCAGATCCTTTGCTTTGTGTACCTGAAGGGTGTTGACGTGCTGTTTCTAGAGACCGAAGCTCTTTGTAATTGAATTCTTTTGTATGGTTCAGTTATAGCCATAGAATTGACTCACCTCCTGATTGCTGGTCTCTGTCAGAGGTGAGCTCTGGCTTTTTTTACATCTCAAAGTAAAGGTTTTTGCAGCCTTTCATTTTGAATTAAGTTTCCAGGTAAATTTGTAAAGTAAGTAAGAGATGAAGAAAATCTCTCCCTTTATAGCAAAGACTGAGGAGGTTTGCATGCACGCCATTAGAAAGGACGGTGCTTCATAATTTTGTTATTCCTTCTCTACAATGGGAGCTCAAATTGTTCCCAGCCTTTTCTAGAACTCTCTTGGAGAAAAGGGTTTGGGGAACTAGTAGAAAAACATGCATGTGTAACTACCATTATCATGGATGTCCTTATCTCTGTATCTTTTGCTGACTTCCAGAAAATGGTTGCAGGCTAGTCTGCAAAGTATGTAAAGTCTTATAACTTTAGAGTCATGATGATTTATGTTTGGTGCATAATTAATTATGCAGGATCTATGTCATCAAAAATACAAAGGATGATGACCAGTATGATAAAATATCTGAAAAAAAAAACAACTAAAACTAAAAGCCTCATGAAGAGTTCAAGGAATCCAAAGATTTCAGTCCAGAGAAAAATAGAATAGACCAAGGAAAAGCAAGCAGTGGTCTTCTCTTTTTTGATTAGTAATGCAGAAGACAAAATACTCTTCACTTGGATTGCTCCATAGGGCACAGTCCAATCCAAGATGACAAAGACATGGTGAAGCAGGATTTAGTCATTGGATAAGGAAATGTGTTGTTACCTACAGGGAAGTACAGTGTACAGATTGAATTTCCTGATGATGAGCTAGGTTATGTAGTCCAATCTCTAGATTTCTGTCAGGATTCTGTGTTCATGGATGGAGAAGGTACTGGCACAGATCTCTGGATCATGTATAAAGAAGCTCCTTTTGCACTATATTAGAGATCATATCTTATATCTCATTTCTTCCTAAACAACCCGAGGAGAAAGAATGGAGTTTTTTATATGGACATGTTTGGAGTTTTAAACTATTACATATACACTTACTACACTGTTCTGCTAACATCTCATAGAAGCATAACTCCAGTCTAGAAAGGAACTGGAAAAGGATATGGAAAACTTTAGGCAGGTTTAGTCATACTGCCTCCTCTATTTATTCTTTCATTCAGTACACCATAACTGAGCATCTATTTTGTGCGAGGTGTGGTGAATGCCCTACGCTGGATGCAGAGAATTTGGAAAAGAGTAAAGCAGTCCTTGCCCTTGAAGGGTTTTCATATATTTGTGATCTCAGATATGTCCTGTAGGATTAGAGAGGAGAACATAGAAAGCAGACATAAAAATAGAAAGATGATATCAAAGGCTTCATGTAAGAGAATACTACACATAAACTGGCAAAAAGAAAGTGAGCAATTTTAGAAGTGACAATAGGGGAGACCTTTGGAAGGATAAATATGCTCTCCACCCAACACAGGAGTATGAAACAGCTAGAGAATGTCCAAATTAGCAAAATAGAATGATCTGTCTACACCATAGTGTACCTACACAGGCCCCAATGGGCTAGTGAATGAAGCACAAGCCACATGACAAAAGACTTCATGGGGACAGAAGGAAGTAAGCATGGACTGACACAGCTAGACTAAAGAAGGGAAATATTTGGAGGAGGGAAGAGAGAGAGAGAGAGAGAGAGAGAGAGAGAGAGAGAGAGAGAGAGAGAGTTGCTTTACTGTGATTAGGGAAGCTTTGAGTTACAAACACAAAAACTCATGAATTTTCTTCAGAAAAATCCCTGTGCTAAGAGACAATTCCTGAGTCCTGAATCTTATACTCCACAGTACGTGCAGGGCAAGACTGAGAAAGACTGATTCCATAGGTAGGGTAAAGTTGGGCCATGGGAGGGCAGGAACTCACCGTCTCATTAGCCTGGTACCACTTCTGCCCCAATTAGTCTAACCTTTCTAGGTCTCATGAAAGGTATTTTGGTTCTGGGTGCATCCTCCAGTTCTACAGAAAACAGTGGAAGACTGCACTGAAGTAGTTCTGAAAAGGAAAGAGCTTGTTGCTAGGAAACCAACGGCCACTATTAACCACACCTACAGGGCAGCTCCAGATGAAGTCCTTTCTCTTTAGAAAGGAATTTCTAATTCCTTCAACTGCTACTGCCTACATACTTAATTTCCTTTTGGGGTACAGCAGCCATCTGGCCCACTAACAAAGAGTTTCTTAGTGATTATGCAAAATGTTCAGAACTAAAACTTGGCCAGATGTGAATCTTTTCTTCATCCCCCCTCCCCCTTTGAAACAGGAAAAAATAGTTTTTTTCTTCTATTTCTTTGGTTTTAAGAAAAAAATTATATTGAATTTTCACAAGAATTTCTTTTTCTAAGTGATTTTTAGTGCATTTCCACAGCTTCAGACACCTAATTGGGCTATGCATGGAGGCAGGTAAGAAGAAAACATGGAAATTTCTCATTATTAGACAAAGGACAGGTTGTACAGAGAAGTTGGAAGGCAGAAACTGCAGGTGGCTGGGGTGGTCTTCTTGATGCTGCATCTCATCTCCAGACATAACATCATTGTCCTTAGTAAGTCATTAGTCCTTAAATTGGAGCAGGGAATGAATCTTGATTGCATCACAACTCAGTGCTCAATTTACCTTTGCACATGCTACAGGTTCTTAATGAAATGATCAGCGAGAGAAATTCAACCAAAGTCCAGTGACATGAACCCAGGAGAGAGTTCAGACATGTGGAACAAATGTTATGGTACTAACACCTAACTGGGTTCTCACCTCAGGATGTTGACTTAATTTCAAAAATTTTTCTGAGTCACATTGTGTTCTCCCAAATTCATATATTAGCATTTGACTAAAGTGTCTTGAAAGGGGTGAATAAGCTAAAATGAATCCACTAAAGTGGGACCTTAATTCAATCCATCTGGTGCATCTTATAGACAAGAAAGAATCACCTGAGAAGCTCATGCACAAAAGCAAGGCCATTAGAGAATCCAGAGGAAGTCAGACTTATGCAAGACCAGTAGTGAGTTCACAAGACCCCACTCTGTAGGCAACTTGATCTTGGTCTTCTTGACTCAAAGAATGATGAGAAAATATCTCTATTTCATGCCACCTGTTATGTTAACTCTAGCACGAGTATGACACATCTTCCCTGTACAAGTCTGGGGAGGTACAAACATCTCTATAATTGGGAATAGAAACACTGGTTGGGTGAGACGCAGAATCAAGGCATTGGGAAGAGCCAGGAGCTGTGGTAGCGTGAAGCCTAAGGATTCAGCTATGAACTAGAGAGGAAGTCAAAGGACAATGCTATCCCAGTAGCATACTCTCTCCCATCCTCTAAATAACCAAACACCAGAAAAGGACTTGAACGCTATCTCACAGTGAGAAGAGTCAAGGGAAATTTTAACCATTCTTTTCTAATAGAAGTTTGCATTTGGGCCAGCTGAGTTCCCACTTAAGACCTTAGGCTCCTGAAAAGATACGCTGAAAGGAATACACAGTAGTTATTCTCAAAGGACGCCTTAGAGGAGAAAATAAACTAGGCTTAAAAGATAATAAGATATCTAGTAGAACATGAGAGGAAAGAGATTCAATGCAGAGCTAGTGAATAAGAGAGAAGAAAATGGGGGAAAAAGAGAAAAGAAGAACATGACATCTACAAAAATACAGTACAGAAAAATATAAAGAAAACAATCATGTAAAATAGAGACAGAGAATCCAGTCTGGAAGAAAACACAACCCAAGGAACAGAAGGTAATTCCCCACCAGTGTTTCTAGTTATTGAGCAACCTAATAAGAGTAGAATTCAATAAAAACAAGTGCTCACAGATGAGATTATAAAGCGATAGAACATGATGAAAAGAGACATTGTAGCCCTAAGGAAGAAAAATGGAAGAATAAAATACTTTCATTACAGAACTAAAAAATAAAATTAAAAACATAAGGAAAGGAACAGACACTGCTGAAAATTCAATTACTGAAAATGTGAAGAGATGTGAAGATAACACTGTGAAGGCAGATTAAGAAGAGAAGAGAAAGCAATCAATAGATGCTAATAGGGAGGGCAGAAAAGATAAATCTGACATTCATTCATATTCATTTAAACTTATATTATGAAGTACTTTTTATGAAGACAGTCTCTGTCTCTAATGTCTTTATAGATAATAGACAAACAAGTCAATGTGTCAGCTAAGGGGAAACGTAAGGTAAAGAAAATGATGCTGAGGATGCTGGTGGAGCTGTTAATTTTCTAAAGATACATCGAAGAAAACCTCTCTGACTGGGAAATCTGAGGTAGACTTGAAGGAAAAGAGTCATCCCAGAGCTTAGAGGAAAACAGTGTAAAGAACAAGAAGCCTTATATTATGAGCATCAAGAGGTACTGGGGTGACTGAAGTGGGGAGGACACTAGGAGCTGAAGTAGGGGAAGTGGCAGGGGAAAGATGAATATCACTGTGTAAGCCATTTTGAATGGGGCGGTATGAATTGGGTAGATTGTTTTGAGCAGAACCATCAGAATTCAATCATCAGAAAAAAACAGGATTCCTCTCAATGATTTGCGAATAGACCATAGTGGAGAGAAGATAGAGCAGGATACCAGTTCTGAGGTGTTGCCATCACCAAGGTGAGAGGAGATAAAGAGATCAGAGTGAAAGGAGAGATGGGAGAAAGTGCTCATATTTTGACTGCATTGAAGAGAGGTCGAGGAAGAATTTGCAAAAAAGATCAGATATGGATGTATAAGAGAGAAAGGAGTCATAGATACCTCCAAGATTTCAGTGTTTTTTGTTTTGTTTGGGGGCCACAGTTGGTGGTGCTCAGGGCTTACTCCTGGCTCTGCACTCAGGGATCACTCCTGTTGGGGCTTGAGGAACAGTATGGAGTGCTGAGAACTCAGGTTGGCATGTACAAGGCAAGTGCTCTATCCCCTGTACGGTCTCTTTGGCCCAGCTCCAAGATTTTTGACCTGAACAGCTAGGATGAAGTTCCCATCAATGGCACTGGGAAAACTGGTAGGAGCAGCTTTGCAACAGAAACCAGAGTTTGGTTTTTGAATGGGTTAAGTATGTCCTTTATTTCAGGGGGTTGTTGAATATCTAATTCTGGAATTTCAAGGAGAGGTCTACTTTACAATATAAATGTGTGAGTTATCAATGAAAATTTGAATTCCTTGATGTCGAGCATGCAACACAGGGAATAGAAAAATTATTCAAGGATATAATGAAATGAAAGTTCCAGAGCATGTAGATTAAAAGATCTTTCTTTGTTTCAAAAATTTAAGTGCAGGGCACTTAAGCATACACTGCAAAGCCATGTCCTGATACAGATGCTGAAGTTCAAAGATAAAGAATGAGCCTTTTTCAGACATCCAGGAAGAATAAGCGAGTCACAGAGGAAGGAGACACAAGGCTGACCACAGCATTATTTAATAGTTGTAGTTAATAGACCAGTGTCTACATTTTCTGTAAAAAAAAGTAACTCAAGAATATCCTATATAACCATGATGTTGTTCAAGAAAAAGGCAACAAACAGCTATTCTTAAATGACTCACATTACTCAGGAAATACTGTACTCCCGAGCTCTTATAGGAAAA
This sequence comes from Sorex fumeus, assembly GCF_029834395.1. Classification (NCBI taxonomy): domain Eukaryota; kingdom Metazoa; phylum Chordata; class Mammalia; order Eulipotyphla; family Soricidae; genus Sorex; species Sorex fumeus. Next base: position 1,297,969 of record NW_026606134.1, on the reverse strand, counting down.
AGATTACTTAAAAATGAAATCAAGTCACTTGAGAGATGACTCAAAGCATGCCACTCAGGAATGGAGGATGTGGTCAAAGTGAGGATTGAGTCAAGTTTTCTATAGACCTGATGCTAATAATGGTAGGAACTACTCTTCCAGCAGCTTGCAGATACTATGAGCCTTGACAGTATAAAAAAAAACCGGTTCTCTAACTAACAAAAATCAGGAGGTCGTGGGAGGGAGTGGAGGAGGAATGCAGAGAGTGCTAATGGATTCATCCTTTGTGGGAGTCAATCAATGCTGCCTCGAACTGAAACTTGTAGTTTAAAGACACCTAATGCCTCTAATTATGATCTTCATCATTTTATTTCTTAACATCACAGAGTTTCAAAATATCTATTATGGTAAAAAATTTATTTCACAATTTGCAATTCCATTTCATTTTCATTTCTTTGTTTTGGTACATTCAAATAAAATTAAGCCCCTTTAATGAATAATAATGCTTATATCATCATTTTAGCTTTAGAAAAACATTTGTAAATCTATCAACTCTCTGTATTTGTGAATAGTAGAAACATGTGATAATATTCACAAAAGATTAATGGTTCATTTTAGATGTAATCATTTGTGGTGATATTTATTTTTGTGTGAGTATATTTTTGCACTGATTGAAATTACAGTGATTGCATATCATCTTTACCAAAAATACAATTATTCTACAAAATAATTCAATACGATATTTATAAGAATATCTAAAAATTGAATGCAGCTCTGAGTGGTTGCTAGAGTGAGAAAGATCAGTATGGCGTAGAAAGTAAGGGGTTCTTGGAGGAGGCACTTTCCATGCATATTTGTTCATTGAAAGGAGATGGATGCCTCTGTGGAAAGGAAAAGTGTATGAAACTATGGAATGCACAGGAAAGATTTGGGTACAGGTATTTTTTAATTTAGATAATGGGTAAAAATTTCCTCATGTGTATAACATGTTTTATGTCAGAATATAGATATCTGTCTCTTGGAAGATCAAAGTCATCTCCATGTCTAGTCTTGGGGGTGTTCAAATTCTACACATTCCAAAGGCACTTTATTGGCGCCTATGGAATATAAGTTTGGAAGCCCTGGGAGATCTTGCCTAGTGAAAGTGTATTTGTGTATGTTGGTCTTGGTCCATAAAAGCCATCTTGGATAGTTTATGCCAACAACATGATTATAGTTAAATGCCTTTTTTAATTCTGGTGCCTAGTCCATATGAGTTTAACATCTGAGGGAGGGAAGACTGAGCTATTGACTAGGATCGGTCATTTGGCTGTCATTTGACAACCACTCATAACTGCATTCTATTTTTAAATATTCTTAGAAATAAAATATTTTGTAGAATAATTATACTTTTGGTAAAGATGATATACAATCACTATAATTTCAATCAGTGCAAGAAAATACACAAAATTTTCTAAAACACTATGATCAGTCACATTACTAACATCAATGATCTCCCCCTCGCAAAAAAAAAAAACCTTGACACTCAGGCTTAGTAGGATTCTCTCACAAGACGGTTAGTGACAGTTGTGTTGGAGACATCAGTGTTGGGAGGTATATGTGCTCTCTGAGTATATCCCCAAGAAATGACACTTGGGGCCTTATATCTATCTCTCATGGACCACTTTTCTGATTCATCTATTACCTGTAGTGATTTTGGTATGGTTCTTTTCACTTAACTAAAAATTTTTACTGTGTGAAAATTTTTATTTTCTGAATTCCAACTAATCGTAAGAGCAGAGGGTGATCTTGGACAACTTTACTCGTACTTCACTTAGATTTCAACCAAGGTCTTATTTATAAAGACTTCCCTTTCTTCTTGCAATAGAGAATCTCAAACTAATTTTTTTAATAACAGTATAATATTTTGGAATGTGCAGGTATGAGCATCTAACAGAATCCTTAATATAAAATAAATTATTAAAGTACGTGTTGAACTGTGCGAGGAAGGTATTGAGTTGTGTATTATGGGATTCACTCACTCAGCCTCTGGCAGTTTCTGAGATCAGTCCCTGGCTCCACATATAGTCCCCTGAGCATGGCCAGGAATGATCCCTGAGTGCAGAGTCCAGGGTAAGCTCTGAACACAGGCAAGTGCTTACTTGCAAAACCAATGCCACCAAACAACACAAAAACAAAAATATTAGATGTGAACTGTTTTCCTTGAATTAATGCCCCATATTATGAGACACTGCTTTGTGGAAGCCAAGTGGAATCTGGGCTATTTCGGCTGTAGCAGTCCATTATTTGGGCTCTATTGGTTAGACAATATGCTTGGTATAGAATCCACAAGCTCCTCATCCCCTTCCCAGTGAGATAATTTATGTAACAGGGTAGGGAAGTCTCTGCGAAGTCTAACAAGTTGCCTAAGATCACACCAAGAATGAGTTGCTTTAAACCAAATACAATTTTCTTGTTGCCAGTTTAGAACTCTTTCAACTGCAACACACCAAATCCCAGAGTAAAACACCATTGTGACCCAGGGTAGAGTGATTCATTGTATATCACTGTAATATTTTCAGGGTTCTGGGGATTTTATACTACAAACCAAAGCTATCAAAAGTTGTGTTTTGTTGTTGTTTTTTAAATTCAGCTTCACAATGTTGTAAAAGAGATGGCCATTTGGCCAATGACCTCAGACTTGAGCTGATTGAATCTGTGGGAGGCGTTGCCTGGAGCCAGCCTGACATAATTCCTCATCTGTTCAAGGGATAAATAGAAAAAGCAATGTTACCCCTTATCTGGGAATCCCCCTTATTTGGAGGATTTTGACTAGACCTTAATGTTAATTAAATTGTTTCTAGGGCCTAATGTATTATATGTAATGTTTGTGTTTTAATGACCACCAGATGGTTTTTCAATGCTAATGAGGGATGTATAATGACTCCCAGATTCCTAGTAGAAGCTGTAGAAGTCAGCACGCTGTCAGCCAAATGGATGCTATGGGCAGACTTAGTACTCCCCAGGGCTGACCACCAACCCAGGATTTTGGCAGCAATGAGGGAAGGGGTTTGCCACCTTCGCGGTGCTACTGTCAGGCTCAAGGCCAGGGAGATATGCTCAAATGGCATGGCCTTCAAAGGGCTCACAGTAGGTTGCAGGCAGACCGAGCTTGTTGAGTTTTTCAAAGGATGTTGTAGTTGTCTGTATGAAAGAGTTCACACCTTTCATTAGTCTGAGAACCTTCTTTAATTATTCAAAAAACAGTTTCCTCTTTTTGCTTGATTATTAAAGTCATATTTCTACAGAAAAATTGGTAAGTATAGATAAGGAAGAAAAGAATGGGGGAAGGATGAGGGAAAAGAGGAAAGGAACAGAGAAAGAATCAAGTAATGGAGTAGGAAGAAGAAAATAAAAGGTAAAAATAAGTCAATCTGCCTAAATCTGGTTTGTCTTCAACAAGCTTATCAATGAATTATTTGCCAAAACACTAAAATTTATTTATCTAAAACTTCAGCTTTTTCTACAGCTCTCTGGTATTTATTATTTGTTCTTCATACTTGGCATTCAAATATTCCTAACAAAAAGGTATTTCTCACATAAGGGTAATTCTGACTTATTTTTGTGTAATTGGGATTTATCAGAATTACAGTGTTTTATAGTTAAGAAGCAGCAGCTGAAAGACAGATAATTTTAGCAAATGACTGGCAAATATTTAGAGAACCATTTTTGAGGAGTATAAGATTTTAGCTGAAATAACTGTTAACAAGATAATTACCTGTGAATGTTAAGTTCTAATATTTGGACTTTGTCTATTCATTTTTGTATGTGGGGGTGCATGTATGTGTGGGGGGTGTGCATGTGTGTGGATGTGAGGGGGTGCCAAGGATCAAACTCAAGTCTTAATGCATGCAAGACATGAACTTCACCACTGTGTTGCATCTTTGGTGCTACTCTATCTGTTTAATTCATGGGCTTACTCATGTCTCTGTACAGCAGATTTCTCCCAAATTTATTTGGCCCACGGACCCCTTTTCAGAAAAAAAGTACTCAACACCTTGCTTGGAAATCTACCTTCTTTCAACAAACAGAAAGTGCCCCTTAGTAGTACCAGAAGCTACTGTCATCCCCTTGCTTTGTTCTAATGCATCTCCAAGAAGACATAAAGTTCTGGGAAAGTCTACTATAAATCATATTTTTCTGACTCTACCTTTACCTCTACTCTGACTATATTTCATATATATATACATACACATACACAAACATGTACATTTGTTCCATTAAATCTATGACATTAAATATATCTTGCATGTTAATGCACTTTATACCTTCTACTTGCATGTTTTATAGCACACTAGGCATTTTTGTATTTAATAAAAATGAGATTTTAATTTAAAGCCTACCTACTGAATAGAAACTACCACCAGAAATTCTAATATGGTTTGTTTTAAATACTGGAATCCTATTTGGGTCTACTTATGAGCTGTTGCTGGATAATGAAATTATTTCCAGTGTTCTATTACAAACAAGACACTCTATTGCTGATTTCCTGTTTGGCCCTAAAAATTTAATTCAAAAGTCTCTCAATGGAATTTCCCAAAGCTGTTGTTTGAAAAGGTTCCATAGAATTCTATAAATTTAATGTGTCATAATTCTTTAAAGAGGTTCATCATCATGGGCATTTTGTCTGACACATTTTTAATACTTTTAGCAATTAAAAATTGGTTAGATTGATAAAGGAAAAAATTCACGTTATATTCATTTTAATACACATTTCCCTGGATTACAATTTTGATAAACATTTTCCTATAATTATTGATAATTTGACGTTCTCTTACTGTCAGGTGACATGTTGAGGCAAACAGTTGTAGTAATTTTTACATTTATCTGGGTCTTTTGTTTCTAAGTGGGACCAAGTGGCTATTCTTGGCAACTGAATTTAAGTGGATGAAATTGTGTCACTTCCAGGAAGCAGTGGCTTAGGGAGGGTGGCCTGGGACTGAAACTGTGAGATGGGAAGGAGCTAGATTTCTGAATGACTGCATGGAGCAGAGTTTCCTGTGAACTCACTTTAGCCTATGACTGCACTGACAGAAAGACTCGGTGTCATACCACCAAAGCGAAGTTTATTAATCACAGTAACTAATTTTACTTACTTTGAGAAAATGTACTTGTGGGTTTATTTTTTAATCTCCAAAAATTATCTCTGAATAATTGTACTTCTAGTGTTTTGGGAAATGTGTGTTTAAATTAAATAGTCTTGTGGCATGGCATTCATACCAACTTTTCCTGTTTGAGAAATATTCTCCCAGGTAGCTTGCTGGCTTCTATTCATTTCTCAGTTTCATCTTCCCTGTTGTAGAGTGATCTCCCTGAGCACCAATCGAATAAAGGTGGCTCCCCACCCTCCACCCTCCACCTCCCCAGTATTGTTTATGGGAAAATGACTCTCTTTATACCCGTCCCAGAAAATTTTACTTCTCTTCCTTGTTCTTTACTTTGGCCAGAGCGATAGCATAGCAGGTAGGGCATTGGCCTTGCACGAGGCCGACCTGGGTTCGATTCCTCTGCCCCTCTTCAGAGAGCCCGGCAAGCTACTGACAGTATTCTGGCCCCACGGTAAAGCCTGGCAAGCTACCTGTGACGTATTCAATATGCCAAAAACAGTAACAGCAAGTCTCACAATGGAGAAGTTACTGATGCCCGCTTGAGAAAATCGACAAACAACAGGAGGACAGTGCTACAGTGGTACAGTGCTACAGTTCTTTACTTATGTGTTCTTGGTCATCTCCTGCTCTCCATGTCAAGTTCTTGAAGTCAGTGAGTGAGTTACTTGCTCTGTGTACTGTCAGGGCTTGGACCACAATAGGTACTCATTATTTTGGGCAGATGAATGATTCACTACCTTCTCTCTATTCATTTTAGAAAACTGCTTCATATAGGCATACCTCCTGAGATAATGTTTGGCATGTAGATTCATTTATTGATATCTTTAGTACACCTATGACTTCCAGGTACTTGAAAGCCATGAACCAAGTCATTGTTAAGATCACACAAATTCACTTTGCAAATAGCAAATCTGGGACCCAGAGAGAGAAATTACTTGTCTTACATTATCAAGAGTGTGCTTAGCCAGAACTAAGATTAGATCCTATCAGATCAGCCTCTAATTGTTCTAATGTCTATGGCTATATAGTGCATTGATTGCAATGGGCTATGTAGAGCCGACCTCAAGTCCCCAGCTTGGTCACTTACTTCTCTAAAGGTCCTTTGTAACTTGCTAAGTCTCTGTCTTTGCCTTTATAAAAAGGAGAAAATAATAGCTGATGCCACTGGGAAGTTTAAATTAGTAGTGCACTCAAGGGTTCATGATGAAGGGATTTGTATCTGAATAAGTAGTCAATAAGCAATTGTGATGATTGCAATAGTTCATGTTTAGAAGACTTTAGTCATCATTCAATTATTTCCTCATTCATTTATTGACCCCTCATTGTTTTATTGCCAGATCCTTACTGTGTGCTTAAGCATCAGATGTGTAAAACATTATCTCTGCCCTTGAGAGTGTCAGAGTGTAGTGGCCTGAGAAAGACTGATGAGCAGGTGGTTTAATAAAGCAGAATGAATTCTGTTTGTAGTTATGTGTAAAGGTGGTGATGGGTTTTAAGGTCAAACTGTAGAACAGATGCAACTTTTGGTTATTTTATTTCTAGACAATGGTTGTTTCTGTCTACAACTGTGTAAAGTTTTCTAGGTTCTAGATTAATCTGTGGGTGATGATACCACATGGAGTCATGTAACCAAATATGGGGACATGTAAAATTTGGTAAAAGCAAGAGTTTTCTTAATGTAAAACAATCAAAAACTAATTAATTAAAAACCAATTCTGTATGAATTTGAGCCCTTTCTGCAAGTGCGTTTCTCAGGTGGAAAGGGGTAATGAATGGGGAAAAGTTTAAGACGCTCTTCTGTAGGTGAATAATCTAAGGAACAGGAACACCTAAAGAAGCCAAGATGTGACCTGAGTGCAGTGTTTTGATGACATACTGGATACCTCTCTGGGTGCCTCATTAAACATCCATATATTTTCCACATCACTATTGCCACAGAGTTCTCATACTTGAATGTGCATCAGAGTTTCTTGGAAGCCAGGCTGAGCCAAACTCCCAGAGTTTCTGATTCATTAAGTTGGGATGAAGCTCGAGAGTTTTATTTCCAAAAATTCCCAGCTGTTGCTTACTTGTCAGGTCTGAAATTTCTGGATTCTATGTTGAGATTATAATTATGACTGTAGCTACTGTTCTCCAAGTTTCCAAGTACAAATTCTTATACCAGGATTTGGTACACACTCTTTTGTCAAACTTCACAACTCTTAAATTAGATAATTCCACTTTTTCCCTAGAGATTAAAAACTGAGACTCAGACATTAATTGCTTTCTGAAAAGTAATGGTTGCTGAATTGAATCAATTATTTTTCTAATCAATGCCTCTACCTATATTTTGGCCCAAAATACACTTGGAACCTCCCATGTTCTATTAGAGTCATAGCAGTTATCATGGATTAAGTTCTCTCTTGGCAATGTTGGCTATGTGTGTACTAGCCTAGGGTTAGTAGAGAATTAGCTACAATCAGCACTGGGATATTTCAAAATTTAAAACAATGAAAGGAGAGTAGGTCAGGGAATTGAGAAAATTTAGTCAAGGGGAAGAATGAAATTATGGGAATTATTTATTGAGAATTACTAATGTTTAAATATACAGAAGTCTTAAAAATTAATTCAGATATAGAATCTTAGTTGTTAGGGAATCAATAAAGAACCTTTGATGGGATGTATTATTTATTGCTAATTGAAAAACTATAGTTTAGGGAAACGAGTCTTCAACTTTATTGTGCATTGCAATTGTTCGAAGAACTGGTAAAATATTAAAGTTCCGGAAAAATCTAAAATTCCAAGAATTTTGAATTCATAGATTTAGAAAAGTTCAGAAGTTGTATTTTAACAAAAGTCAAAGGTGCATCTGACTCAAGCATTTGGAGGATCTTATGTCAGAAAAACTGATCCAGGAGTAAGTATGGTATTTTAGCCAGTTTCTCTGAGTTCTTGTTTGTCAAATGGGAATTAGTATATTGCATGATTCTGGTAAGGCTAAACAAGACCTGTTATAAACATTAACTATGAACTGTTTAATTCTGATTTATATAACTTTTTTGTTGGCAGAAATTTCTCTTCGTAATGTGTCCCTTTTGTTAGGGAGAAAAGTAAAGAACAAGATTTTGCGAATTCCTACTATGTGCAAGGAACTTTATTAGGCATTTTTCTTATGTATTATACTTTTATTCTCACAGAAAGTAATTTGTATGTAGGGGATCTCTAGGTGTTTTTTTTAAATAGTAATAAAAGTCTATTGTTACTATTGTTTTAAGTTAACTATTTACTGTTTGTGGACCACACCAGTAGTGTTCAGAATTTACTCCTGGCTCTGTGCTTAGGGGGACCATTTGGGGTGCAGGGCATGAGTTAACTGCATAGTAGGCAAGTACCCTACCTGCTGTACTATCTCTCTGGCTCATAAATAAGAATGTTCCTTAAGATTTTAATTTTTTGAGAAATAGAAAATAATATAGAAACAATAACATGGTAAGAATCGTGGTAAATTGCACTAGAAGTTGAGGCAAGCTTCTTGCTACTCATTTTTTTTCTCTCTTCTTCTGTCTCTTTCTCCCCATCTCCCTCTGAATTCCACCTCCATTACTGTCCCTCTCGCATACGCTCACAGACACACACAACCTATTACAGGAGTTAGAATATTTTCTTTGGTTCCCAAATTACTCTTGGATGTTCATCATAGTGGTGTTGCAGGCAGGTCTGTGTCGCTGCTTCTCATTGAGATCTACCAATAGGCAACACAAGAAAGAGAAGACAATGGAAGGAAAAGAGGGTACTTATTTATTAACTTCTGACTTAGTGTGTAGGCATCACCCAGCCTGGCTTTTTCATCCTGTGCTGGGACCTCTTGTTCACAACCTTGTCAAACCCTGAGGAAGCATCCTCATGACATTCCTCTCTCCCATCCAATCACCAACTCCCAGCACCACTGGCTGAGCAGGCAGCCTAGCCCGAGGGCTGCTTCCCAGTGCCATGGATCTTCATCTAACTTGTGAGTTTTGCCGATTTCTCTTCCTTCCTCTCTTCTCCCAGCGCTTTGGGTGCTAGCTACTTCTGCCAGTTGTTTTTCTGTTGAGCTCTCTTTTATCCATTCTGTTTCCTAGGCAACAGGTTTATACCTAGTTAGTGATTCTTCATATTAAATTTCCTCTTTTCAAATAACTGGGATGATTTCTGTCCCTTGAACGCACTTTGACACATCACATACACGTGCATGCATGCAAATACACACGCCAGGCAGAACAGATAAATAACTACAGACACTGTGTGTCCACTCTCCATCTTCCAGGGTCAAGAGCTGCCCCTGATGTCTTACCCTGTGGAGGAATAAGAATGTGTGTGTATTTGTGTGTGTGTATGTGTGTGTGTGTGTGCGCGCGCGCGTGTTTGTTGATAATTCCAAAGAAGCTACAAGGAGAGAGAATTGTGTACACACAGTCCCCAAGTGAGTATATCCCTCGCAGGGTGCCCTATCGTACTACGGTTTTCTCACTCCCCTTTTCTCTGTGGAAATTACTGTGGTGGAAAAAAAATAATCCTCTCTAGAAAAACCTGAGTCAGATGACATAGTTTATTCCAATCATAGAGAAGTACCTGTACGGACTTCAGTCCACTTCTGGATACACTGGCCCCTTTTCACCAGCCCCATTCCAGCAAGGGGGCCAGGGGCCAGAATTTAGTTCACAATCCCAGGGCATTATTAGTTCACTCTTTAGGAAGGAAACACTTTTCTAGTGCCTGGAGAAGAATTGTCATGTCCTATGAGCTACCTCAGACAAAGGTATCCTCTGCTTTGTTTTCCCATGACAAAATTTTTCGAAGCTAAAATTACTTCTGATCATTGAGTGGTGTAGGCTGAGGCAGGAGGAGATGCACGTTCTCGCTCTTTCCCTTCTCCCTGAGTCTTGACTGTGTAGTCATAGTTATTTGCCCCTTTGCACCGCAGAATTTATGATCCCCCTCTAGGATGCTGAGCATCATTTCCATCTTTGTCAACCATTTGCCAAACTCTCAGCCAGTTTCAGTGTAATTTGGCTTCTCACAGAAGATATTATTCATGTATCTTTGTCTCTCCCTGGAATGTAATATCTTTTAGGGACAAGGACTACATCTTATATCCTCCAAGTATCGCTCCAGTTCATGAGTTCTTAAGTAGACTTGAAATTAATGGGACAGGGAATTTGAATGGAAACACAACAAATCTTTATTTTCACTAATCTCCAGCAGAAATTTAGCGTGTCCTTCTATAATGGATGCTGATGACAATCTGTGACTTTGCCACCAGTAGAATTCCTAGATGTTCCTATATCATATCACATGTTATTATAGACATCTCAAAATAGTTCAATTTGATCACTTCTCTCACACAATCGTAGTTTTTAAATTTACTGATTGTGTTATGCTCAATGTGGAATGTGGAAAGGTCGGACTACAGCCGAATCTTACGAAGACAATGTTTATGAGAAACAGCCTTGTTCCTGACGCTCCATTCGCTCTCAACGGAACCACCATCTCCGAATGCAACAGTTATGTATACCTAGGTCGAGAAATCAACATGATGAATGACCTGGCACCTGAGTTGCGCAGGAGGAAGAGAGCGGCTTGGAATGCCTTCAAGAGCATTGAAGAAATAACTAAAAGGACAAAGAACCTCCAGCTACGAGCACATCTCTTTGATTCCACTATTCTTCCTGCATTAACATATGCCTCAGAGACCTGGACCCTACGAAAACAGGATGAGAACGCTACTCGGGTCTCTCAAAGAGGAATCGAAAGAACTATGCTTGGAATATCACGATTCACTCAAATGAGAGATAGAATCCGGAGTTCTGATCTTCGTCAACGCTCAGGAATCAGGGACACTGTCTCATTTGCCAAGACATCAAAAATCAGATGGGCTGGACACGTGATGAGGTTTACAGACAACCGCTGGACTAGAGCCATTACTGATTGGATTCCACGGGACATCAAAAGATCACGTGGACGCCCACCTATAAGATGGTCAGACTTCTTCGTCAAGACCCTAAATGATCAGTTTGAGGCTCTGCATGTTCCTAAAACGAACAGATACCATTGGGTTACGCTAGCACGCAACCGGGATGAATGGAGACGTTACTGGCACCCGCTCGAATAAATCGATGAATAACGGGGATTGAGTGATTAAGTGATAAGTTATGCTCATATGTAAATATATATATACTTTACTGTATATATACATTACTGTCACTATTAAAACTTTTTGAAAGCTGCATTTCAATAATATTGCTTTTTTCCAATCCTACATATTTATTTTATGCATTTAAATGCATTCATCTAAGAAAATAATTCATAGATCTTCCCAAACTGTAAAACGAATTCCTTTCTTAGTGTTAATCTGTTTCTTGTTCAGGTTTGGTGAGTGAAGTATATGGTGAATGAAAGAATTACATGAAATAATTTATACTTCTGGGAAGAATATTTGGTGTAACTTAATAAGTAATGCTGGAATAACAAAAACGATTTTCAAATAAATTCATTTAAGTTACTAGTACTCATAGTCTTCCAAAACAAACTCTAGATGAGTTAAATAATTAAATTTATAAAATTAATTTAATTAGATTTAGTTGTTAAAATTTACTGGATGCCTTTTATATTCCTCACCTGATTTTAAGTAATGGGATACATCAGTATGTAGGGACAGATTCTAATTAAAAATGGTACTGAAATAATTGATACCCTTTCAATGAGTGCCATACAATAATTACATATATACCATACATTCACCACATATAATAGTTAACCCAATCTGGATAATATTCATAAAATAAAATTCAGATCTATAGTCTTGTAAAATAAAACATGGTAGAATTCCTGAGTAACCTTAGGTGAGGCAAAAATTTCTTAGATGTAACACCAGCACAGTCTATTAAAAATGACAAATAGTGCTTTATAAGAAATAAGAACTTTTGATATTTGGTATATGCCACTAAGGAAATAGAAGAAATTGCAGCATGAAAGAAAATATGTACAAATCGTATTTCTGATGAAGTCTTGGGTCTAGATATATAAAGAACTCTCAAAAGTGATAATAAATAACAAGGTAACAAACACCCCAGTTACAGCTTGGTGAAGAATTTAAATAGACATCTCACCAAATAACAAAACAAGACGGTAACTATGTTTATAATAAGTTACTCAGCATAATTTGTCACTAGGGAAATGGAAATTAAACTACAAGATATCACCACTTGCATGTTGTAATGGTAATCAAAGCAAACACTGACTAACAATATTACCAAATGCTGGCAAAGACATGGAGTGATAAAAGCTCTATTAATGCTGTTAAGAGAGGAAACCCGTACGAGAATTCTGGAACCCAACTAGAGACCTTCTTATATAATTGAACATACACTTAATATGACTTCCTAGACCACTATAGCAAGTATACACCTAAGAATCCTAGAGCTTTTGTTTATAAAATGATGCATATGCCAATATTCATATCAGCTTCTTCGTCCTCTTCATTCCCAAACCAAAACAACCAAAATGTCCTGAAACTGATGGATGGGTAAAAGCATTGCGGTACAATCCCCCCAGCAGCATATCACTTAATCACTTAACTTCCCGTTAGTCATCGATTTGCTCAAGCGGGCGCCAGTAACGTCTCCATTTGTCCCTGTCGCATGCTAGTGTAGCCCAATGGCATCTGTTCGCTCCGGGAACATGAAGGGCCTCAAACCGATCACTCATGATCTTGACGAAGAAGTCTGACCATCTGGTAGGTGGGCGGCCACGCGGTCTTTTGACATCCCGTGGAATCCAGTCGGTAACAGCTCTAGTCCAGCGGTCGTCTTTAAATCTCATTACGTGACCAGCCCATCTGATTTTCGACACCTTGGCAAATGAGACAGCGTCCCTGATTCTTGATCGTCGACGGATGTCAGAACTCCGGATTCTTTCTCTCATTTGAGTGAAACGTGATATTCCAAGCATAACTCTTTCTATTCTTCTTTGGGAGACCTGAATGGCGTTCTCATCTTGTTTGCGTAGGGCCCAGGTCTCTGAGGCATATGTTAATGCAGGAAGAACAGTGGAATCAAAGAGATGTGCCCGGAGCCGGAGGTTCTTCGTCCTCTTAGCTATTTCTTCGACGTTCTTGAAGGCGTTCCAAGCTGCTCTCTTCCTCCTGCACACCTCGGGTGCCAGGTCATTTGTCATGTTGACCTCTCGACCTAGGTACACATAGCTGTTGCATTCGGAGATGGTCGTTCCATTGAGAGCGAATGGGGTGTCAGGAACGAGGCTGTTTCTCATAAACATTGTCTTCGTAAGATTCAGCTGTAGTCCTACCTTTCCACACTCACGGTCAAAGTCGGCCAGCATTTGTGCCGCTTGGCTGATGTTTGGTGTTATTAAAACAATGTCATCAGCAAAGCGGAGGTGGTGTAGTTGCCAACCATCTATCTTCACTCCTATTCCTTCCCATTCCAGTCGTCTCATGATGTTCTTGAGGGTGGCACTGAAGAGTTTCGGTGAAATGGTATCACCCTGCCGCACCCCTCTCTTGACATCAACGATCACTTCTTTGTAGAATGGTGAGATCCTGGTAGTGAATCCGCAATACAGCTCACGGAAGATCCTGATGTATTGGGCTTGAATGCCCTGATTGGCTAGGGCTTCAATGACCGCTTCCGTCTCAACAGAATCAAAGGCCTTCTTTAAATCAAAGAACGTTAAACAGAGCGGCATCTTGAACTCCCGAGAAACCTCAATGAGCTTGGTTATCGTGTGTATATGGTCGATGGTGCTGAATCCTTTGCGGAACCCGGCTTGCTCGCATGGTTGTCCTTCATCTAGTGTTCTGCCAATCCTATTTAGGATGACTCGAGTGAACAACTTGTAGATGACAGCATATATCTTAGCATTAATAGTTGCTTATAAATGCAACAACATGGATATCTCAAAATGTTTTATGCACAGTGAAAGATGGCATGAAGACTACAGACTTTAAGGATCTGCTTATGTTCTGGTCTGAAAAAGGCAAAACTAGAGATTGAAGAAACAGATTACTGGTTTCCAGGGACTCGGGGGTGGCAAGGGCTGGCTAAAAAGGGGTACGAGGAGTTTCTTTAGGGGGATGATAGAACTGTTTTATATCTTGATGGTGATAATGGTTCTTTTACTATAGAATTGTCAGTCTCATAGAGTTCTACATTAAAGAAAAGGTTACACTGTAAAAAATCCGAAAGTTTAGGTACAAAGCAAAACAAATTTCCAAATCTTGTGGGGAAAACATATTTTAAAAACATAGACAAATCAAAGTCAATTTTATCAGGGTTATAAAGAAGAACAAAGGAACAAGAGAGAGCCTGTGTACATTTAGAGAGACTGGTCACGAAAGTCCTTCGTGAACAGGGCAGTTTAGAACAGGGGCTTGAATGAATTCATTTTAAGATTGCAGAAAGTGGAAGGTGCATATTATTAAGCCTCTACACAAATAATGGACTGGAGCGATAGCACAGTGGGTAGGGTGTTTGCCTTGCACGCAGCCAATCTGGCCGACCCGAGTTCGATTCCTCCGCCCCTCTCGGAGAGCCCGGCAAGCTACCGAGAGTATCTCGCCCACACAGCAAAGCCTGGCAAGCTACCCGTGACATATTCAATATGCCAAACACAGTAACAAGTCTCACAATGTTACTGTGCCCGCTCTAGCAAATCGATGAACAATGGGAGGACAGTGACAGTGACAGTGACAGTGACACAGGTAATGATTGTCCAGATTTTATGTTGGAACAACAAATGAAAAACACAAATAGATTTCCCTTTATAGTATTTAAAGGCCCTCCCGTTGATCCTCGATTTGCTCGAGCGGGCCCAGTAACGTCTCCATTGGAGACTTTGTTGTTACTGTGTCTGGCATATCGAATACTCTCGGTAGCTTGCCAGGCTCTCCGAGAGGGGTGGAGGAATCGAACTCGGGTCGGCCATGTTTGCTGGAGAAGAGAATATCTAGAGAAATGAGAGAATATCTTGAGAATGGGAGAGTCATGGCAGAACATGACAGTGAAAGAAAAAGGGAAGAGAACTAGAGAAAGAAGAGTGCAAGCTGGAATCTCTGGAAGGTTCCATCTCAGAGGGCTGACCCCCCAGGCGCCGGGCTCTCCATCAGAGCCCCAGCATATTTCTTTCTCTGATTGCAGTTCGGGAGGTTAAATGAGTAATTTCTCTTTCTTTGCAGGTGCTGTGATCAGGTGTTCTCATTCTATATATAAAACTCTGGTTCTCATGTGCAGATATCCAGAAATCTCAATTAATCCCCAACATTCTTTCCTACAGTGCCCAAAATAAAATCTTCAGCACATGTAAAATGACTTAACTATTTCCTTGACTTAATGACTAAATTTAAGTTTTAGAAGGGTTTTGATGAGGAAAATGCTACATTGCGTTCTCCAGGTTTGTGGACACCTGAATGGGACGATGGGAGTTCAAACATAAGTTGGAGGATTTGTCTGAGAGAGTAAATGTTAAAATTGGCTGCAAGGAGCAGTTAGAGGAGTTTTCTCTAGAGATATTCAAGGAGAAAAGAGATATATCAATCGTCTCATTGACTTTCATTGATAGGGCAAAAATGTCATATTATATTTATCCATAAGCCTATATATCTAGCACAGTGTCCAATATATAAAAGACAGAACATATTTGAAAAATAAGTAAATAAGTGAATAAAGTACTAGTGAAATGAGCTAGTGAAGTCATACTAATAAAGCAATGATAATCCTATTGGTTAACTAAGAGATGCAATAATAATAAGATTTGGTAATTCCACAAGTATTTACACTAGTGCTCTAAGGTCACAATAATGATGCATAATGATCACAAACCCTTAGGGACATAGAGCAGTAGACTTTACTGCTGCTCATGAATTCCTGGGTTAATGAGGCACTCAGCTGATTCTGCAGTGGTCCTGTGCTGGAGTTATTAGGCTACCTCGACTGCTCTTCATTGGCTAACCCTTACTTACCCTCATGGAGACTTAGGGGCCCTGGAAAGCAGAGTGAGCAAGAATCTTTTATTCCAATGTTCTGCTGACCAAAGAAAATATAAGACTAATCCATATTCAAGTTGTAGACACTGCCTTTTACTGGAAGAGGCTTCCAGGTCATATTGCAAAGTCAGGGTGAGGAGAACTGGTATCAGGAGTAACTATGAAGAAGGGTGAGCTACAGGCATGGTGATGGAGGAAGGAAGAGGCAGCATCAGGATGCTGGCCCAGAGTTTCATGAAAGACAGGGCTGCAGGCCCATGCTTTCCAGTTTAGGAGAGATCCTGAAAACTGAGGGGACAGCATATAGATCTTCAAATTACCGGGCATTTGAGCAATTACTGGTCTGCTCAAGATTTTGCAGAGAAATTCAGCGAGAACTGTTGATTGAGGGTTTTCCCCTTTGTTGAATACTTATCATCAGCACTTATTATTCATCTGGCATGCTGAAGAAATTGCTGCAATGCACAATTTTTATTCATTGATCTGCACAGACTTTTATGTATATGTGTATTTTCTCAGTGTCAATGGTTGTGCTTTATAAGCTGATTGTGCACAGTCTCACGAGTAAGAAGTCAGAGGGTCTCCATTCAAATTCTCACTTTTCTTCTCATCTGCGTAAAGTTCTATTATTTCCAAGCCACAGTTTCCTTATTTATGAAATAAGATTAATTGATCGCATCTTATCTGCTTCAGAGACATTGCAATCATCATAGGGATTAATGGAGGGCAAAAACAGTAGCCCTTAAATGCCATGCCTTCTGCTAAGCACTGGACATGAATATTCTCATTTAATCCTTATAATAATGCACTGTATGTGGCATTAACAATAAAAAGTGTATATTTATAAAGCTTTAAATTTTTAAATATACCCATATAATGTTATAATTTATAGGTCTTATAACTGAGGACGGTAGATCAACTATACCAAACAATTTCATTAATGATAAAGTAATACTAAAAATAAAGCAGCAATATGACTACTTTTACTTTAGAAGGTTGAGGAGCTTCCAACATATGGTTGGATCCCACCTGAGATTTGGATAACTGTGAATAACTGAAACAGAACAAAAGCCTAAAAAGCAACAAAAACAGACAAAGCAGCATTCTACATAGGTTCAGACCACAATCAGGTCTTGGAGAAAAAAGGAAGAACTTCAGGTGAGAGTTTTGTACAACATGACACTAAGAAGACTTTTGTTTGCAAAGAGATAGAGTATGCCCTAGATTATTTATCTAGGAGACTTCAAACCCTCAGGTTTGGTTAGAATCTCTCTTCCCAGACCTTTTTTTATTTTTGGCAGCTTTAGTATTTCTCCCAATTCCACTTTTTTTTTTATTCCCAAAATTTTTTTCTAAAGTCCCAAAATTCCAAACAGGATCGGACCACCGTCTCCTTCATGCAAAATTCTACTTCACAGAGTGGGGAGAAAGGGCTGCAAAGTTTAAGAAGAGAACTCCCAGAATGACCACCAACTGGGAGCTCTTTGGCACAATTGCGGCAACATGGGAAGATGCCGTTATTGACAACATTGACAAGGAATATGATCGACTGGTTCAGCACCTCCATGATTGTGCGAGGAACACCAAGAGTGAGATAGCCACAAAAACAAAAAGCCTGTCTTCGAAAACTGTTGAGCTTATTTGCCAACGTGGCTTGGTGCATGCCTCAGGCAAGCGCAAGCGAATGTTTGAGCTCACAAAGCAGTGCAGAGAAGCAATAAAGGTAGACCTAAAAGAGAGAAGAGCAGCAGTGCTCATAGATGCGGCAGAAGCTGGGAAAAGTATTTGCAACTCCCACCTGTCCTTCGCCAACTACAAGTCCAAGATAACCTCCCTGCAACGTCCTGATGGATCTATCACATCTTCCAGAAGGGCAATGGAGAAGATTATGCATGACTTCTACTCGGATCTCTTCAATAGCCACGTCCACCTGCCCACATACTGAATTCAGCAGGATGGATATGTCATTCCCAACATTCTCCCTTCCGAAATCCGACACGCCATTTCATCCCTAAAGAAATGAACAGCAGGGGGTTTGGTGCCGTTAGCAGGTCAGTCTGTACCTGTGAGGCGACTATATCAGCAACCTTCAGACTTCCAGATACCCTAAAATTGCTGCTGTGACTTTGGCCAGGCCCCAAAAACTTGGGGCAAAGTTTACCAAGAAAGTAAATGGCCAAAAGTTAGGTACATGGGAGACAAACCCACAAACCACCTCGGGCTCAGCTATATAATTGGAGGCAAGGCCTCTCTGGTTCCTGATCGAACTGCTTAATGGCCATGTTCCCAGAGACTCAGAAACAAATCTCAAAACCCAAAAGCTTTTGGCAGAAATGCATCTGATCCCTGCAGTAGATTACCGGTGCTGGGCCAACCCAGGTGGGAATAGGTTTCGTGCCTTGGCCTGTTCCCCTTGGTGGCCCAGTGGCTGCCATCCTCCAGAGGCCACTGGACAGTCAGGTTTGGGCCCTCACTTATGAGACTCGTGGGGCCTCACGGGATGGGGGTGGAGCCAGCCCTTTCCTCCCCATCCCAACAAGACCCCCGAGTCGTCACCCACGAATGCCCTCTCTGGCTCCTGATCAAGCTGCTTAATGGCCATGATGCAAGAGACTCAGAAACAAATCTCAGAACCCAGTGGCTTTTGGCAGAAATGCATCTGGACCCTGCAATATGTTACTGTCTCTGAGCCAACCCAGGGGGGAAAGGGTGTTGTCCCTCTACCTGGTCCCCCTAAGCGGCTTGGTGGCCACCATCCTCCAGAGGCCATTGGCCAGTCAGGTTTGGGCCCTCAATGATGAGACATGAGAGGTCTCATGGGATGGGGATGGAGCCGGTTCTTTCCTCCCCGTCCCAACGAGACCCCCGAGTCTCCGCCCATAAATGGCCTTTCTGGCTTCTGATCAAGCTGCTTAATGGCCATGATCCCAGAGACTCAGGAACAAATCTCGGAACCCAGCAGGTTTTGGCAGAAATCCCTCCAGATTTAAGTTTTAAAATTTCAGAATTTCAAAATCGTGCAGCCACTAACTACTGCAACCATGCAACATCATATGTTATTCTTAACCAGCAATAGAAAACGAATTGTCTACTGTTGCCTTTTCAGCAGATCTGAGCGTTGGTGTAAAATCCCAAATAATAATGGTGGGTCTGGTGTCAAAATATTGAATATGATCAAAGTAGAGAGAGAGAGAGAGTAATGTGGAAATCATCTGCCCCACAGGGAGGGGGAGGGTGTGGGATGGGGATATACTGGGATTTTTGGTGGTGGAGAATGGACACTGGTGAAGGTATGGGTGTTTCATTGTATGAGTGAGACTTAGACACGAAAGCTTTGTAACTGCTCTCACGGTGGTTCGATGGATAAAATTATAAAAAATGAAAAAAAAATAGTAAGGAGGAGCTCATGCCCAATTCAATCAGCTAATCAGTGGCTGAATAAATAGCAGTACTCCTACATTAAAAAAAAAAGAAGTGAACAGCACCTGGCCCAGACAAGGTCAGACCTGAACACCTGAAGAACCTACCATCAGTACTCATCAATACACCGGCTTGGCTCTTCACACGCTACCTGTCTGAATGCAAGGTTCTGTCCCAATGGAAAACCAGCAGGACCTCTACTGTACAAGAAGGGAGACATCCACGACAATGGCAACTATTGCCCGATCTGCCTGTTGTCTGTCATCTAAAAGCTGTTCACTCGAGTCATCCTGAATAGGATTGGCAGAACACTAGATGAAGGACAACTATGCAAGCAAGCTGGGTTCCAAAAAGGATTCAGCACGATCGACCATATACACACGATAACCAAGCTCATTGAGGTTTCTCGGGAGCTCAAGATGCCGCTCTGTCTAACGTTCATTGATTTAAAGAAGGTCTTTGATTCTGTTGAAATGGAAGCAGTCTTCGAAGCCCTAGCCAATCAGAGCATTCAAACTCAATACATCAGCATTCTCTGTGAGCTGTATTATGGATTCACTACCAGGATCACACCGTTCTACAAAGAAGTCATCATTGATGTCAAGACAGGGGTTCCGCAGGGTGATACCATTTCACCAAAACTCTTCAGTGCCACCCTCGAGAACGTGATGCGACGATTGGAATGGGAAGGAATGGGAGTGAAGATAGATGGTTGGCAACTACACACCTCCGCTTCGCTGATGACATCATTCTAATAACACCAAACATTAGCCAAGTGGCACAATTGCTGGCTGACTTCAATCGTGAGTGTGGAAAGGTCAGACTACAGCTGAATCTCAAGAAGACAATGTTTATGAGAAACAGTCTTATTCCTGACGTTCCATTGACTTTCAATGGAACTACATCTCCGAATGGAATAGTTATGAGTACCTAGGTTGAGAAGTCAACATGACGAATGACCTGCCACCTGAATTGCCTAGGAGGAAGAGAGCGGCTTGTAACGTCTTCAAGAGCATTGAAGAAATAGCTAAGAGGACAAAGAACCTCCGGTTCTGGGCACATATCTTTGAGTCCACTGTTCTTCCTACATTAACATATGCCTCAGAGACCTGGGCCCTATGAAAACAAGATGAGAACGCTATTTGGGTCTTCCAAAGAGGAATTGGAAAGAACTATGCTTGGAGTATCACGCTTCACTCAAATGAAAGAAAGAATCCAACCTCTGTCAATGGTAAAGAATCAGGGACTCTGTCTCATTTGCCAAGGCATCAAAAATCAGATGGGCTGGACACATAATGTGATTTGGAGATGACCACTGGACTAGAGCCATTACTGACTGGATTCCATGGGACGTCAAAAGACCGCGTGGCTGCCCACCTATGAGATGGTCAGACTTCTTTGTCAAGACCCTGAAAAATCGGTTTGAGGCTCTTTGTGTTCCTAGAATAAGCAGATGCCATTCGGCTACACTAGTACACGACAGGGATGAATGGAGACATTATTGGTGCCCACTTGAGCAAATTGATGAGTAACTGGATGTCAAGTGACCAAGTGATCAAGTGAATTATTTAATACATGTGGGAGGAATGAATGGTATTTAAAGTTGTATCATTTGCAGTGACAGATCCTATATTTTTCTTACTCCAAAATCACTGTTCCCTCCTTGAAGCAAGGTACCACATCAAGAGACTGCAGATGGTTCCAAGCTGACTATGTCTGAATCCCCAACAATGGAGTTTGGCAAAAAACAAGAGATACTACCTATTTCAATCAATCAAATCTCTTTATGGTTTAGTTTAGAAAGAATGAGTATTATAATGCTTTTTAAAAAAATTTAACTGTTAAGAATCGTCACTCTGAGAGTCTGTCAGAGAGCAATAGCACATAGATGCACAATATATGTTATTTAGATGCAACTTTATTTAAGATAAAATGAAAAACTTAAGAGCAACCTACATTTTTATCAAAGACAGTAGGGTAGCCTAAAGAACAATGCTATATTTAGACTCTGCAATACTTGGAAAACATTCCAAGAAAAATAGAAAAACAAACCCATTAGAAAAGATCTCAGAAGCCTCCCCCCCTTTTTTTTTTACTGAAAATGAAGGTCACTGGGAGAGAAAATACACTATGGTACCATATATTTTAAAACAAAACATCTGACCTATGGGAGTTATTATTTGCTTTTTATGTAAGGGGATAAATACACTGAAAAAATGATGGAAAAGTATAACCATACCATGAACAGTGGTTTCCTTTATAATTTGAAAACAAAGTGACCTAATGTCAAAATCAAAATTAAAAGCATTTTTGATATGGTGAAATATTTTGGGGTGACAAAATGTCACAAGTGAATTGAAATGATACTTGTAAAATTAATAAATTTACTAAAATAGGGTTTTGATGTACACTTGGTATGAGTAAATTTTATATGAATTACACCTCAACAAAGTAGTTTTGAAAAGAGCTTCCCAGGGGACTTGTATGTGTGCCGAATTTGGGGAATCCCTTTTATAGGGATCCTCTTACTGCTTTGTTTTCCCGGTCTGAGTCCCATTTCTTTTATTGAATGAATATTTATTTATTCTTGATCAGAAAGGTGATGATAAAATCAAGAATACAGAATAAAAATTAAAATGGCATAATCATTTCTACAGTTTCTGTTTCTTTGCATATTTAGGGATTAGTGAGATAGGAACACATCAGAATTGGGGCCCCTTAGGGAATCTGGACTCTTTTCAAGTTCAGAATTCAAAAAATGTCCTACTTTGGGTACTATCACTTGGAAAAGGCCTGATTTTAGGGATGCTTTTTGAAACACGGATCTTAGTACCTACCTCACAGGGTTTTGTGAGATCAAACGAAATAATCATTATGTTTGGAGAGAACTTCATACATCCTGCATTTCTGCCCTGCTGTGGTTGCCATTCAGGAAGGACTCTGCATCGCCACCCCCAAACCTCGGTGCATTGATTCAGGTGGGACTTTCTTCATTGGTGGCAGACTTACAGGTTAGCTAGGGTTTCAATTTCTGTTTTTCTTGGATTTTGAGCCACACTCATGGTGCTCAGTGCTCCTGAATCACTCCTGGTAGTGCTCCAGATACCAGATGGGGAGCTTGAGATGGAAGCTGGGTCCGCTGCATGCAAGGCAAACACGTTATCCACTGTCCTATCTCTCCAGCCCTGAGCTTTAACTGTTAAGACTCACATGACCCACTGAAACAGAGATATCCTCTTCCAGGGTGCTTAATGAACTCAAAAGCAGAGAATCAATTTGTTTCCAGAAGAGTAGAGACTGAGGAATGGAATATTCGTTAGTCATAACTTCACAAGGTGACTCAGTGGTGCTTTTCATTTCTTCCTCTGGAGACAATAGTCCCGTCTCTGTGTGATCTGCCTGAGTACCGAGCCCCTAATCATACTCTACTTTAGGGAAACTCCCCCTTTTAAATGAGGCTATGTGCATTACTGGTGAAACATCCTGATTCTGCACCCCACTCTAACGAAGTAGCCCAAGGGCACCTAGAAATAGTCACCACCACTTGTGATGCCCTTCAGATGCACACCAGGGCCTGTTCCAAACACCCTGAACAACTTCCCACTTGGACTCTTCTCCACCCCCACCCGTGTCCTTTTAAGGTAGAGACAATTTTTATTACCATTTCCAGCTTAGAGATGAGGAAACTGAGGCACTGCAAAGTTGCTCACACAGGAAGTGGACTGGAAATTGAAGACAGACTTATTTAAAGAGAGAATTCATGTCATTCGGCCTTCAATCAAGACTAATTTCCCTTCCCTTTCCAGTTTTTCTTCATAGCAAGATTTTGAGTCTTCCATCTGTCTGCAGTGAAGTCACACAAGGTTAATCTTTCTATTTACCTGAAAGTGCAAAGATTTAAAACCTCTGCCATAGAAGACTCTGTCTTTTCTCCTGCTCACTCTTTCTCCAAGTGATTTCTATAAAACAGCCAATTTCCCATAAAAGTGCAGAACAGGTCATATTAGAAAAGTTGACACGCTCATATGCTCACACTGGGTTATATGCTAAGATGAAATCTTAAAAGCAACTTTCCAAAAAGTACACATCTGATTAGAACTCTCTCTACTCCAAAACCTTTCTTAACACCCCGCTGCTTATATAATATTCAAATAACATTAAAATGATCTGAAACACTAATATCTGACTCCAGAATTCATATTTGCATTTATTTGCTTCCCTGAATATTCATATTCCCAATCTGGTTCCTGAATCAATCACTATTCCCCAAATGATTGATGTAGTTCTCTGCCCCAGGCCTTTGCAGCACTCTTGAAATGACCCTTTCAGCTCCCAGGGATTCTGTAGTTTTCTGTCCTGATTCAGCCTTTGTAGGTCAACACACCCTTTTCTAGGGGATCGTGATCTGTACATATTTGATACTTTCATATCCTTGAGCTCATATTGGTGTTTTGTTGACAAGTCTTTATACAGGCTGGTGAATTGGAGTTTAATATTTATTTATAATTTGAATCGTTCTACTTCATTAGAATCATATGTGTTGGCAGCCCTACTTTCTACCTGCAAGTGTGAGGCTGCCTCTATTGCAGTGGTGGTTATAATGCTGATTAGTATTTCTTTTTTTAACTAGTATTTCAAGCATCATTATTTTATTCTGTGGCTCTTGTTTTTCACGAATATTTCTGACAATTTTCCTCAGCCAACCTTCTTTCCAGCTTACTGAGCAGCTTGCTCAAGATTGAAGGTCTCCTCTTTCGCCCAGGCACAATAATAGCCTTGATTAGTTTTGTGAGAATTGTAAATATGTCTCCTGCACTCTGAACAGGCACACTAAGAACTCAATAGCGCACAAGAGCAGTTATATGGAGGCAGGATTGATAGTTCAGAGGTAGGGCACTTGCCTTGCACCATGCAGACCCAGGGTCGATTCCTGACACCCCAGATAGTCTCCCGAGCACAACCAGGAGTGATTGCTGAGTGCAGAACCAGGAATAACCCCTGAGAATCACTCAGTGTGTCGCTCTCCCCCCCCAAAAATCCAATAAAACAAACTCTTCTAATTAAAGGAAGATAGAAGTAATTTGAGGTAGGGAGGAGTGGAATCACAAAGAAAGAGCCCCATGGTATTGTTGTGGAATTCTTGCTGTGCTCCTAGACTTGGTGTATAGGAAGTGGAAGGTAAGAGTCATCTCTTACTCCAGGTCAGGTAAGCAGCCCGATTTCTGCTGACTAAGCCTGAGCAGAAAAATACCTCCCCTGTACTGCCGAACTGAGACTCAGCTCTGTAACTTCACATTTGGGCCTGTTTACTTCTCTGAATTTCCAGGGAATAGCTCCAAAAATTTTGATCTCAACTTCCCTTCAGCTTGTATTTCTTCTCTCTCTCTCTCTCTCTCTCTCTCTCTCTCTCTCTCTCTCGCTTTTTGGGTCAATCTAGTGATTCCCAGGGGTTCCTCCTGGCTCTGTACTCAAAAATTACTCCTGGTGGGGCTCAGGGGACAATATGGAATGCTGGTTTTGAACCAGCTGTGTGCAAGGCAAGTGTCCTACCTGCTGTACTATCGTTCCAGCCCTTCAGCTTATATTTCTTTGGTAATGTTTTGTGATCCCTACTTAGCGTTTATTTTGTTGGATTGATACATAGTGGTATTGCAACATTACTGGAATCTTTTTCAGTACAAAATATTGAGAACTATATCTTGTTTTCATGCGAACAAACTCCAAGAGACATCCAGTCTTCCTTCCTTCCTTCCTTCCTTCCTTCCTTCCTTCCTTCCTTCCTTCCTTCCTTCCTCCTCCTCTTCCTCCCTCCCCCTCCCTCCCCTCCTCCTTCATCCTTCCTTCCTACTTTCCCCATCCCACCTTTCCTTCCCTTCTAAAAATCTCATGCTGTGGCTGGCAATAGCACAGCGGGTAGGGCGTTTGCCTTGCATGCGTCCGACCCAGGTTCAATTCTCAGCATTCCATATGGTCCCTGAGCACCGCCAGGAGTGATTCCTGAGTGCAAAGCCAGGAATAACCCCTGAGCATCTCCAGGTGTGACCCAAAAAGCAAAAAAAAAAATCACGCTAAGCTTAATGCACCAAGTTAAATTGCGGTTACCAAAGACAAACACAGCAGATAAAAAAAAGACTGTGTTCACTGTTCAATCTGAATTCTCATCTTTTAATTTTTTTCCATGTAAACTTAGAAAAATAATTTCCTGAAGACTGAGTTTGCCCAGACATGGAGGGGAGGGGGGTGGTTCAATGATGAAATTGTCGAGGGAATTTTTACCTGACAGTCTCTTTGCTCTTTACTCACTCTAATGGGAAACAGTATCCTATGCAGATTGTGAGGGAGACAGGTGTCAGGAAAGGGGCTTTGGGAGAAGCAAAAGCAAAGACCTTTGCTCTGATCTGAGTCTAGGGACACAACTCAACAGTAAAACACATGCCTTACATGTGTGAGACTTGAGTTGGATCCCAGTAATAGAGAGAGTGAGAGAGAGACACAGAGAGAGACAGAGACAGAAACAGAGACAGAGACAGGGACAGACAGACACAGACAGAGAGACCATATGCAACACAGGCTCCAGAGTAAATGTCTGAAGAGAAAAGGGAGTATGACTATATGCCAAGTCGAGTTAGGGTGATGCACACACACACATTGTGTGTGTGTGTCTGTGTGTGCGCACATGGGTGCATGTGGATGTGTGTATGCGTGTGCGTGTGCACACATACGTTTTCTAGGGAAAATCATGGTTTTTTAAAAAAAAAGTGGGTCTTAAAGAAGAAACAAAGATGGATGCCAGGCAGAAAAAAAAAGGAAATGGTATCCCCTGTTCTCCCTTTCGCTTTCTCCTCTCTAATCATCAATATTTATTGGAACTCTTGGATTTTGAGTTATTCAGGACTTCAAAACAAGGAGGATTAAAATCCCATCAACCTGCCTGTATAAATGGACTATTTTTTATTTGATGACAACAAATGAACGGCACAGAGACATTTCTCTACAAGAGGCCAGTTGTAAGTGGCCTCCAGTTAAGCTCAAGTATTATAATAACTGACTCCAAAAGTCCATTCTCATACTCTCTGGTTCATCCATTCCCAAGGATATTTATGAGCACTTAGAATTGCAGCTTTCAGACACCCAGAGAAAAACATCATCGTCATGTGACATTATGATTTTAATACCAATAAATGGGAAAGGAAGCATAAATGATAATAATCTGGGGAAAGCCATCTTATACTCATTTCCTGCCCTCTTGCTTAGCTGGGCTTTGTTTTGACAGGAAGCTGTGGAGGCATATTCAGATCTGTCCCTCTCTCTCCAGACTGTGACTCCCCTGCTGTCAGTTCTCAGGCTTTTCCTGTGACAACTCTCTTGGTCTTATCCACCCTTGTCCTCCACTTGTCTTACTCAGCCTCCACTTACCTCTTGAGTGATCCTCTGGGAAGCACAGTGCAGCCCACCAATACCCTGCAATTCTTGCCCCATCACCCTGATGGCACCTACCCTGAGCACGACTCACATTCCTTGTATATATTTCTTGTACATCATTTCTCTCCCAGCATTATCATTTTCTCCTTGTATCATCTTTACCCTACTCTCTTTAATACTGTCTCCAAATTCACTTGCTCTTTTTTTTTTTTTTTTTGGTTTTCTTTGGGGGCCGCACCCTGTGGTGCTCAGGACTTACTCCTGGCTCAGCATTCAGCAATCACCCCTGGTGGGCTTGTTCAACCATATGGAATACCAGGAACTGAACCTGGGTTGGCTGCATTCAAGGCTAGCACTTGAAATACCCTAAAATGCTGAAATCATCTTGTGCAGCATCATTGTTATAAAACTTATAGGAAAAAACCCTACCCAATTCTGGCTAGTTTTTAGCAGACTGAAAAGGCGCTTCGTTCACTAGAGTTTCTATGAGCCTGCTGGTGATGCTCAGTGAGGACTGGCATGTGCCCTTAGACTTCCATCCTCTCCCCAATCCTACAAAGCAATCTTTCTTGCTTTTTTTTAGCTATTTGGGTCACACCCGGCAATGCTCAGAGGTTACTCCTGGCTCATGCACTCAGGAGTTCCTCCTGGCGGTTCTCAGGGACCCATAAGGGATGCTGGAAATTGAACCCGGGTCGGCCGTGTGCAAGGCAAATGCCCTACCCACTGTGCTATCGCTCGAGCCCTACTCTTACTTTATTTTTTCTGGTAATTTACCATAAAGAGTTACAACACAAAGTGTTTATGTCTAATATCTACATTCAAGAAACACACAGTTATTATCTACAATTACCCAACTTTTCTCCTATTCTCTCAACCAAAGGTCCAGAGTGAAAATGACACGTAGAATCCACTCTTATTTACTAGTTAAAAAAGAGAATAATTGCAAAAATCTTTAAATTGAATGTTGGAAAAGTAATCACTTGAGAAACAACTCACAACTGAATCCATTTTCCCTTCTAAAATAAAAACTTCCAGGAAATAGTTTTTTTTTATCTGTTCTTTTCTCATCTAACTATACAAGTGCACAATAAGTACCCAAACATAAAACCTTAGATATAATAGATGTAGGATAGATGTTTTGGAGGGTAGATAGGAAGATTTGAGCTATGCCAGTGGTGATACTCTTAGCTTTGTACCCAGAGGTTGCTTTAGATGGTACTAAGCAAACATCTTAACCCATTTTTTTTATTTTTTCTAGTCCCAGGATACATATTTTTAAAATAAATTATTGAGTTGATGTACTCCTGATTAGATGAATGAAATTTAGACTGGGACACAGGCGGGAGGGGAGTAGAGAACTGGAGGAAGAAACTTGCAAGAAAGAAGACCCACACACAAACTGAATCTATAGTCTGAATAAACCACTCATTCATACCACTTTGTATCAAATGAACATTGATGTCAAATTCACAGAGTGTTCTTCTTGGTTCGAATTTTCACATCCAAAATACATTAACAAAACAAACTTTCTGCCCAATCTCACTTATGATTAGAGAAATGCAAATCTAAACCACAGGGAAATAGTTCCTCACACTGGTAATGTGAGTGTTGCTGAGGATATATAGAGAAAGGAACACTTTGGTAGGAGTATAAATAGTGTCGCCTCTGTGGACAGTAGAGCAATTTCTGTTTAAAAAATTGTAAGGACAATTCTTTTTGTTATTGTTTTGGGGCCACACCTGGTAATGCTCAGGGCTTACTCCTGAATCTGCAGTCAAGGATCCCTCCTGGTAGAGCTCCAGCAACCATATGGAATGCCAGGGGTCAAACCAGAGTCTGCGGTATGCCAGGCAAATGCCCTACCTGCTGCAGTATTGCTCTGGCCACTTATGGACATATATCTAGCTGAAGCATTGTGAAAAAAATATTAATTCAAAATGGCTTTTTCACCTTCCCACTTATAGCAGCATCATTTAATGCAGTTCAGTCAAAATCGCTTGGACAGATGGCTGCATAAACTTGTCCAGATACCAGATAAGTACTCTGCTATTAAAATGGTCAAAGTATGCTCCTTGAGACAATGTAGATGGAGACATTGACCCCAATGAGCTGGAAAAGCAGGTTAGAGGCTCTTTGTGTCATCCCTTTGCCATGAGATTTTGTGCTGTAACTGAAATGCCTCCAGGAAGAGCACTGCTTTGAGCACTTCTCTTTTGCCTGCCATTTTCCTTCCCCTTTAAAATATTTACTGATGGGCCTGGACAGACTATATAAGGGTAAAAGTGCATGTCTTGGATGGACATACTTTTTTAAATTAAAGCAGTATTTTGTTCAATTTGGACATAATTATTATGTCAAAACATAAAACAAGTGCTTGGTGTTCCATACAACTCAGATTTTGCCATACGTATCTGTGGATGCAAGAAAAAACATTTGGTTTAGCACCCTAGCATCACCTGGTCCCCGCAGACCTCACTAGGTCAAGTCCTAGAGGCCACAGTCAGCAGGGCCTCAGTAACATGAAACCTCATGTTCTCACATAAAACCACCAGTGAGGGCTTGGTCGGAAATTGTTGGAGGGGACTCCTAGACCTCCACAGTGCCTCTTGGAGAGTCCGCTGAATATGAGCTGAAGCATGAATGTAATCGATATTTCTGAGCCTTTGAAAGTTCCATTTCATAATGATGAGAAGGTAAAAGAAGCAAAACTATGAAAACTCCAGCTCTGAGATGTCCGGGTGATTTTTGAGATAAACAAATGCTCTTCCCTCTCACTGTGCCTGACTTCCCAATTGCCCTGTGGAGCCCTCCCATCTCTAATGGATTCACCTTGCCTGAGAAGGAGTTAGGCTTATTGGCTTCTGAACCAAAATTAAAAATTGTCAACAAGAAAGGGATGTTATGGTCTGGGGCAGTATTGAATGCCACAGTGAAACAAAGCCAGCAAGGTACAGAGCTCAGGGTTGGGATATTCAGCACTGTGTGCAGCTATCATGTTAGTAATTGAAAAATTGGTCAGAAATGATCTCTAAAAGATCTTACTGAACTTTCCAAATTAAAAAGGTCATGGGCCATAATTTGTTTCTTTTATATGCTCCAACAGAGACTACTGTTTTCAAATGATCATTTGTATCAGAAGTCTACTTACAAACAGAAGATCAAAGTTCAAAGGAAATAAAGACTAAAAAAAAACCAGAATTTCAAAATTTCATCAAAATG
This sequence comes from Sorex fumeus, assembly GCF_029834395.1. NCBI lineage: Eukaryota > Metazoa > Chordata > Mammalia > Eulipotyphla > Soricidae > Sorex > Sorex fumeus. Next base: position 1,267,759 of record NW_026606134.1, on the reverse strand, counting down.
ATGCCAGTGCCATGTCATCCCCATTTTTTGATTTATGCTTCCTACAAATAAAGATTGGTAAATTGAAAGTTTTTATTTGGCATTTGTTATACATTCTAGAGGATTTGTAAATCTGGTTCTTGATTTGTTGACATTATGGCTGCCTGACTGGACTTGTAAATCAGTTTTCTGATGTGGCAAATCAATTTTGTTTTAGACATGAATCTCAGTGGCTAAATGAAGCAAAGAAGTAAAGGACCATAAATAATGAGGTTTTAGATGGAAAAGTGTCCCACACAGCACCAATGAGAGTCCTGCCTGCATCCTAAAAGAAGGTAGGATTTTGTAGCTTTCATTTTTGGTGATTACAAACCTTGGGTTATAGGTCTCCAACTGACTTCCAAGGACCAAACTACAACCTATAAACATGTTCTCTGTAAAAAAAATTTTTTTTTAAAGTTTGGATTACTGCCATCACTGGGAGAATTCAAGTAGTGTGCAATCTTTCAGAAAATAATCGAATATCAGGCCACTTAGGCTGTGAACTTTCATGGCAACAGCCACCAAGAACTTTTGGGTCACTAAACCTGGGAGGGGAATGCAAATCATAAATGAACTATTCCTACCAATATCACCTGTTTGACCTCTGTGAGTTTTCTGATCATTTTAGACACAAACATTGTGAAGATTTAGGGCATTCAAGACTCAGGGTTGTAGAAAAAAAACATTAAATTTATATTTATTGCTTATATGAAACCAGGGCCCAACAGCTGAAGACTTCCGGGGCCCAGCCAAGGCCATGCTGAGACCACTCTCCACACACTTGGATGAGCCTCACGCATAAAAGAACTGGCAGAGGAACCCAGGTGTGTGGGACCCGGGGCTGAGATCTCCAAGCCTGCACGGTTTGGGACTGGACCTGCCAGTAACTAGACAGTTACACCCACCAACTGCCGTGTAACTCCAACAACGGCCAGGATCCAGAGATTATCACACTCAGCTCCCGGGAGAGAACAAGGCAGAGTCTCCTATCCTGTGCCTGACTGTCTCCACCAGGGCCCAACAGCTGAAGACCTCTGGGGCCCAGCCAAGGCCATGCTGGGACCACTCTCCACACACTTGGATGAGCCTCACGCATAAAAGAACTGGCAGAGGAACCCAGGTGTGTGGGACCCGGGGCTGAGATCTCCAAGCCTGCACGGTTTGGGACTGGACCTGCCAGTAACTAGACAGTTACACTCACCAACTGCCGTGTAACTCCAACAACGACCAGGATCCAGAGATTATCACACTCAGCTCCTGGAAGTCCCGGCCGCGCAACATCTTATCATCTCATTCCTACTTTGGAAAAACTGGCAGGCTACCAAATGTAACCTGCCCACACAGCAGAGTCTGGCAAACTCCCCGTGGTATACCCAATATGCCAAATACCAGTAACAATGATGGGTCTCATTCTCCTAACCCTGAAAAAAGTCTTGAATATGGCACTTAAAAAAAAAAATCTCAGGGCTAGGACGAAGAAGACGTTACTGGCACCTGCTCGAGGCAATCGACGAACAACAGGGTGGTCGTGATAGTGATCATGATATGAAACTCAAATTTAACTTAATGTCCTATATTGTATCTGGTAGCACGGCTCCCAAAACTTCAATTTCATTTGTAGATGCTCTCATTGAATGTAGAGAAGATGAAATATGATGGATTTTACTTCCGTTAGGTAATAGGACAGAGTGAAGGGATTTTTGCACATGTGTTTAGACTTCCAAATAGATAGAATTTGCGTTCATTGAAAAGGGGATTATTCTGCATAGGAGTGACTTAAATGAGCTCTTAAAAGAGACTCCATTCCTGGGAGAAAATATTTTGAGACTGAGAACCACACTGTGGTATGTTGGAAAAATGCCCTACCTGATTACTCTTGTCACTTCTGGAACATATATTTACCTCAAAGATATATTTTAAAAAGCGTTAATTCAAAAGAACTGGAAAGAGATTCTTCTGATGGAAGAAATTGACTGTCATATTGTGGAAGGGACTTGTGGAGGCGTTCACATGACAATTACAGCCAACAGCTTAGAAGAAATAATAACCTCAGTGACTGTCACAAGAATTCTGGGGCTGGAGAGAGTACAATGAGTAGGGCACTTGCTTTGTACTCTGCTGACTTGGGTTGGATTCCTGGCACTGCATGTGAGCCCTTGAGTACCGCCAGAAACTATCACTGAGCACAGAGCCAGGAGAAATCCCTGAGAACTTTGGAAAGAAAATCAAATAAAGGAAGAAAGAGCCCAATTAACACCTAGATTTCAGCTCCCCTCCAAGGTCCCCGGGCCAGTTGACCAATAGCCAGACTCCTGACTTACTAAATCCATGAGACAACAACTTTGTGATGCTGGAAGTCACTGTGTGGTAGGAAGTGCACTACATTGCATTATAAAATGATCACAAAGTCTCAATCTCTTGTGATATTTTCAGAAAAATCTCACTTTGATAATTCGCAGAGATACTCAATAAACCACTGATGAGTGAAACTACAAGTTATTTCCCTTAACTACATGGTGCTGAAAGTTAATTTTATTCCCAAAGTTCAATTATGGTGACCATGACGAAAACCTATACTTTTATTTCCACGAGAGAAGATTGATGAAAGCATGAATATGACGATGTGGGGATTGGGCTGGAACTGGACTCCTCTTGACTCATGACCTCTTTCCCAACCTCATGGACTTTTAATTTTGCTATTGTCAACACTTATTTTTTTTTAACTTTTACAACTGAAATTGCTACTGGCAAGAATGGGGTCTATACCTTCTAATTTCTATTGTTTCCTCTTTGTGGAGCATTGCAGCATCACTGGTATCACTTGTATCACTTGTCATCCCGTTGATCATCAATTCGCTTGAGCGGGTGCCAGTAACGTCTCCATTGCATGCTGTTGTGTGCTAGTGTAGCCCAATGGCTTCTGCTCACTCCACAAACATGAAGAGCCTCAAACCGCTTGTTCAGGGTTTTGATGAAGAAATCTGATCATCTCATAGGTGAGCGGCCACATGTTCTTTTGATGTCCCATGGAATCTAGTCGGTAACAGCTCTAGTCCAGAGGTCGTCTCTAAATCACATTACGTGTCCGGCCCATCTGATTTTCGATGCCTTGGCAAATGAGACCGCGTCCCTGATTCTTGATCGTCGGTGCAGGTCGGAACTCTGGATTCCTTCTCTCACTTACGTTAAACGTGATATTCCAAGCATAGCTCTTTTGATTCCTCCTTGGGATAACTGAGTAGCGTTCTCGTCCTGTTTTTGTAGGGCCCAGGTCTCTGAGGCGTATGTTAGTATTGGAAGAACGGTGGAGTCGAAAAGATGTGCCCGGAGCCGGAGGTCCTTCATCCTCTTAACCACTTCTTCGATGCTCTTGAAGGCGTTCCAAGCTGCTCTCTTCCTACTGCGTAGTTCAGGTGCCAGGTCATTTGTCATGTTGAGTTCTCGACCTGGGTACACATAACTGCTGCATTCGGAGATGTTTGTTCCATTGAGGGCAAATGGAACGTCAGAAACTAGTCCATTTCTCATGAATATTGTCTTCGTGAGATCCAGCTGCAATTCCACACTCACGGTCTAAGTCTAAGCCAGCATTAGTGCTGCTTGGTGAACTGTCCACCAGGAGAGTCCCATTTCAACATCACCCCATGTTATATCTGAAACAGAGACAGAGAGACACAGAATTGTGGGTGTGCTTTGTGGTTTGCTGAAAGCATTGAGGTGTCAGGGCTCAGCTCACCTACACTCATGTAGCATAAGCTGAGATGACTCAGAATGAGGCTGGAGGATCCACTTTCTAAGGTGGTCCACCCACATAACAGCAAGATTGATGTGGTCTGTGGGAGCTGGCCCAGAGCTCAGTTGGGGCTTCAGGTTAGATCCTTATTTTTTCCTTCATGGTCATCTCTACTTGGTTAGTTCGGCTTCCCCATAATAAGGCAAGTGATATTTAAGAAAACAAAACAGGGGCTGGAGCGATAACACAGCGGGTGGGGCGTTTGCCTTGCTTGAGGCTGACCCGTTTCAATTCCTAGCATCCCATATGGTACCCTGAGCACCACCAGGGGTAATTCCTGAGTGCAGAGCCAGGAGTGACCTCTGTGTGTGACCCAAAAAGGAAAAAAAAAACACTGCTAGAGAATGCTGGTCCTATAAGGAAACCAGCAAAGAAGAAGGGCTTAACCTGAGTGGCTGATTTCAGCTGTGCCTGAAGCAATTATTAACTCAGTGCTTGAGGCTACACTTGGCCTCTTCAGTGATGTGGACCAATAAATTATCTTCTGTACTTAAGCTATTCTGAGACCTGTTCATCTTTAACAATGAAGAGTCCTTAAATATTTCTGTATAAGAAAAAGAAGAGTAAATTCTTTCTTTTGCATACATACACATCACATTAACAAACTTCAACGCCACTGAACTCAATAGAGAGGTACCAGGTTCTAGTTTGTTCCAACCATTGTGTTCAATAGTTTAGATGATATACATTTTGGTAAATAACTGTTAGGTTTTTTAGAATCAGAGCTTGAGAGGGGAACTCATGCGTGAGTAATTTATGAAGGATATACGCTCAGGAGAATCTGTAAGGGAGTAATAAAGGATAAGCGTGCAGAAGATACCAAGGAAAGCCAAACCAACCCTCAGTCTTATCCTGGGGGAGGTTTCCGAGTGTAATTTGTTACCACTGAATTTTCGCAGCTCTAAGGCAAGAGGTTTTTCTATGCTTGCATCTGTCAATCTTTGGCTGCTGTCTGTTGCAGTGGAGACAAACTCCAAGGCAGTCCTTTTAGCTCAAGGGCAGCCCTCCAGGAAAGGTTGCAGGGAATAGTCTTGAGAATCAGTGCCTGTAGCACTGGAGCACATAGGCACATCGAATGTGCAATAGAGCTTCCAGGGCACTGAGTAACATACCAACATCAGCTCCAAAAGCACTCCTTGCCTTCTAGGTACTTACTTTTGGAATATGTTGGTAAACCTAACAGAATGAGCTTTAACAAATTAAAAAACAAAGGAGTTCTTAATAGCAATTGTTTTGTGGGAATGAACAAAAAAGGAAAAATGGACTTTTTAAGTAATATCATATGTGAAATGGAGTGGCCATATGAGTCAATTAAATCTCTTGTTTGAGTTCTGTGGTCTTTCTTGTATTTCTTCTTATCTTTTATTTTCATTGCATTTCTGTATCTGTTCTAAAAAAAAGTATGCCTCCATTAGAAAATTCTCCATGAACATGTTGAGTTGTGACTTAAAAATAATGACAAAGAGAAAGGCAGACTAGAAAAAAAGTAGACATTGAGTGAAAGAAACTACTTAGAGTATAATTACTGACATCTGGGTACTAGCAGAATGGAGCCAAAATATTCAGAATAAGGAGCACGGGGTGACTGAAATATATATTTAGTAAGTAATCTTAAAATGCCACCTGTGAAGCAAAATTAGTTTTATTTCCTTGTAAAAAATATAATAAGGTAATTCATCTTTTAAGATTTGTTCACAGTGTGCATACAAGAGAACTGATTGCAGTTCTTGGTAATATCCATGGCCCATGAACCTTGGTTCATGAGTGCTTGGGCCACAGTAAATTAATTGTTTATTTATTTGTTATGATCTCTGTTCCCTTTTTTCACTATATGTTGTATCTCCCATAGATAGTAGTGCAGCAACAGGGTACTTTAATAATATATAGGTATGATTCATTCATCTTCCTTGCTCTCTGAAAGTATATTTTCTGACTATATGACAGTTTATCCACTTTCTTGGCAATGAACATTTGCATCACTCCCTTTTTTTTTTTTGCTATTTTGAGTAGTATTATTGAAAGCATTCTTCTACACATCTCATGGTATACTGGTGAAAAAGTTTCTCTTGGATAAATATGAGAAATTTAAGGTCTTTCAGATATGCAAAAGTTTATCTGAACAAGGAAATGCCAAATTACTTGGTAAAATTGTCTCCTTTTTTACTGTTTAAGAGTTTCCTTTAATTCACATGCTTAAATTCTTCATCGCTCAAACTTAATATTTTTATCCAATAAACTTTTTCTTTTTTCTTTAAATTTTTTATTTTATAAAGTAGTTCACAATATTTGATTATGTTTAATATTCAAACACCAACCCACCACCATTACACCTTCCCATCACCATATTTCGGATGTTTCCATCCTGAACCCCAATCCCTGTGCCAAAGCACAACCAAAATAATCTATTTTGTATTTTTTTTTATGAAAACCTGCTGAAAATGCTACCAAAAAAGTATCCTCTATTTCCTCTAAGGGAGACTGTGAAGATTGTTGTATTTTACCCAGGGACCATTAAGCCCTTCTATAAGAGATCACTAACATGGTGTTAAAGGTTGAGCCTTGTGTGAATATATATATATATATATATATATGTTCATATATATATATGAAAAAAAGTTTCTCTCTAAGATTGGTTGCCTCATACTCTCTGAGCCCCATCAAATGTGGTACAGTTCTCTTGGTATGTGTGTCTTATGAAGTGTCCTATGAAGTGTCCAGGAATAGGTTGACTTGTGGGTGAGCCTTGGCCCAAGTGTGTGAAGGTTGGCCGTGAGTGTGGTGGTGACTGAGTTCTTGAGGTTTTCAGCTTCCCTGGCTGGGTCCCTTGGGGCGGGAAGGGTCCTCACCCACCCCCTCTGGGGTGCTCCAAATGCAATAGCCTGCGCGGGGCCCAGTGGCATGGTTATGGCGTGTGCCATGGTATGCTCCCTTCCGGGCCAATGCAATTTTTCTCCCAAAATTGTTAATCAATTAGATGACATTTAAAAAAATCTTGACTTGCGTTTTGCCGATTGCTATGGAGACGGTTTCTCCATGTTATTTGTAGTCAGTTGCTTTTTTGCTTCTATTTCATTCCCCACTGATACTTTTGAAGCATGTTTCTTTCATTTGAGCACTTTAGCTTTTTGTGATGCAGTCAGGAAATCTATAATTCTTTATTCTAGTCAGTAGCGTTGTGTTTTATTTTGTTTTATTTTTTGTTTTATTTTAGTTTTGGCTTCTTGAATGCATGTCTTAAAAGTTTTTAAGTGTCTTCCAAAATTTTCTATTATAAAATACTTTTATTTTAAAAGAGGTAAAAATTTTATAAGACACTTGAATGGATTTAATAGGTATTTTGCTTAAAAATGTATATATGTTTTTATGTGGAAACTATTGTTTCCACATACGTATACATATAATATCAAAAGAAGGGCATGCACATTAAATACATTGAATTTTTATTTTAATGTTAGGCCACTAATATCTACTTTTTGGAAATTAAAAAAGAAATTATTGAAAGTTCAAGAGAAATTTTATATAAAAAATCTAAATAAAATAAAACAAATGCTTTTGAAACCAAAAATAAGGTGACTTTTACTCCTGTACCAAGAAAATAACTACAAGTGAGTTTCTGTGTAGTAGCATCTTACTATCACTGTATCACTGTCATCCTGTTGTTCATCGATTTGCTTGAGCAGGTGCCAGTAACGTTTCTATTCATCCCTGTCGCGTGCTAGTGTAGCCCAATGGCATCTGCTGGCTCCAAGAACATGAAGAGCCTGAGATTTTAGCAGCCTCTCCTACTGTCCTTTCCAACGCTGCCACACTGGGGACTCTGTCAGGGGAATGAAGCCCGTTATTTTTACTGTTTTTGGCATATTGAATACATCACGGGTAGCTTGCCAGGCTCTGACATGCGGGCTAGATACTGTTGGTAGCTTGCCTGGCTCTCTGAAAGGAAAATTTGCAGCATCTTACTATGTAGCACTCTAGCACTGCAGGACTGTCCTCCTGTTGTTCATCGATTTGCTCAATTGGGCACCAGTAACATCTCTATTGTGAGACTTGTTACTGTTTTTGGCATATTGAATACTCTGTGGTAGCTTGCCAGGCTCTGTCCTGTGGCAGATACTCTTGGTAGCTTGCTGGACTCTCCAAGAGGGACGGAGGAATTGAACCCTGGTTGGCAGCGTGCAAGGCAAAAGCCCCACCAGCTGTGCTATCTCTCTAGCATCCTACTATATTATTTAAAATTTCCTTAATTTCTTAAACTGTATAGCTCAAGAAATTGTTCCAAAATATACTGAGCATTACTATTAATTAGCAATAACCATAACTGAATCAAAGAAGACAAAGTTCAGGTCTTGGGGTTTCATGATGGAAACAAACAGAAAATAAGTCATACCCATTTCCTGGATGCCACTATAATAAAGCTGAGTAGAACTTTGTCCATACCACTTATTACTATGGTATTACTATTACTATTAGTTATTTGCTAATAATAAAGCTTACTATTAAATTCTTACTCAAAAAAGTCAGGGACCAGCAGTAGACATAGAAATTTTGTCTTACGACCTAAAAATATGATAGAGAAATTTATGAGACTGACTGAAACCTTTAAATCACACTTCGCAATACTGAGAAAGGGCATGTCAAAAACTAAATAAACAAAAGCTGAAATAAATTGAGTTCATCACATATTAGAAATTTAAACAGCAGTCTTCATTGATTTTTGTTGCTGAAAGTATACTACTATGTATTTAACAAAACAACCTTTGATGAAATGAAAAATCTGGGTAAGAGTCACGAAGTTTATTTGAATTTTCCTATTAGTGAGAACTATTGGTCACACAATTCATCAAACTTTTAAAACAACTGACCGTCCTCACTTGATTATCACAAAGACCTTATTTTATCTTTCTGTGTTTTTGTCTTAAATCCAGTCTCAAAGTTTGGGAGACAGGGTTAACTAGTTGCAATAAGGCGACCAGGTCTTGGAAGGTGCTTATTTCCACAAAAAGGAATCTGAAAGAGAGAAAACCACAATCAACTCAAGATGATTTTTCTCTAACTTACGGTTTTTTAATTTTTATTTTATTCTATTCTATTGTAAAGAAAATATGTCTACTCAGCAAGAGAAATTCATTCCATAATAAAATTATTAAATGAGTTCCCATTTTCAGAGAAGAAAGGAAAGCAGTCATGCTTTTCAAAACAGAAATAAAATAAGAAAGGACGTGACCAATAGGACAGCAGGGACTGATCTCTCTTACAGAGCCATAAGTAAGCCCTGAGCACTGCTGAGTGTGCCCCCTGCCAAAAAAGGGAAAAAAAAGAAGAAAAAAAAGAAAAGAAAAAAATTTAAAAAGTGAGAAAAGAAAGAAGGAAATAAAAATAGAAAGAAATGGGGGAAAGTCCCGGTGGGATGGAGAGAAAAATAGGAGCCAATGAGGCAGATGAAGGTATGGTTTTGAATCTGGGGTGGCTGGATTCATAGAGCAAGTTGGATCTGTTGTTTTGTGGACACACCTGGATAGGCTTTGGGCTCTGGACTCTCCTGGCTCCCCACAGAACAAGATGGGAATGAAATGCAAGAGGGCATGTAAATAAACCGAAAAGACCTATGATTAGACAGGCTGTATAAGGCACTAATAAGATACAGACTAATACAGGAAGAAACTTTCAAAATTAAGAAGACTTCACTGTATCACAGTCATCCCATTGATCATTGAACTACTTGAACAGGCACCAGTAACGTCTCTATTCCTCCCAGCCCTGAGATTTTAGCAGCCTCTACTTATTCACTTTTTCCCAATGATTGGAGGTTCTTTCAGGGATAGGGGAATGAGACCTGTTGTCGTTACTGTATTTGGCATATCGAATACGCCACGGGGATCTTGCCAGGCTCTGCTGGTGTGGGCGGGATATTCTTGGTAGATTGCCGGGCTCTCTGAGAAGCATCTATTAATATATATTTCCGTCTGAACCACATCAGATATGGTGTAATAATTGTGGAAATTGGGTAGGAAGTGTTTTGTAATGTGAAGGAAGATTTAATGAACATTTAACAAGGACTATGTTTTCTTGTATTAAAATAAAATCCATTAATTTTAGATTTAGCTCAGTTACAACATACAAGATAAAAAGTTCATACTGGCTGTTGGGCTCCATGCAGTGGTGCTTAGGAACTGTTCCGAGTTTAATGCTCAGGGCCATTTCTGGTGGTGTTGAGAAACATGTAATTCTGGGGATTGAATCTAGAGCTCCTGCGTGCAAAGCTTGTACTCCAATCTGGTAAGGAATCTCCCTGGTCCCAGAAAAAAAATTTCTGAATGAACAGCTTCTATGAACCTCTATTTAAAACCATTTATAATTTAAATTTATTAATTTAATAATAAATTTAATTTATAATTCTTCTGTCTTTGGGCATTTGCTGTTCTCTTACTATGTTTCATAGCCTCCATATGAGAGGTTATTTTGTCTCTGTCCCTCTCCTTCTGACAAATTTCACTCAGCATAATAATCTCAGATCTATATACATAGAAACAAATTGTAAGATTCCATCTTTCCTTACAGACAAATTGTTTTCTGTTATGTATATTTACCAGTTTATTTATCCAGTCATCTGTTCTTAAACACTTGCGTTTCCAGATTTTGGCTATTGGGAATAGCACTGCAATGAACATAGGCCTACATAGTTTTTTGGACCCAAGCTTACATGTCAAGAAGTGGAATTGCTGGGTTACATAATAGTTAAAATCTTACGGGTTTTTTTTTTTCATTGTTTGGTTGGTTGGTTTTTGGTCTTTGAATCACCCCTAGCTTGCTCAAGGCTTACTCTTGGTCTCTGGAGCCTGCTAGGAGTGATTCATGAGTTGAGAGCCAGGAGTAAGCACTGAGCCCCTTTGGGTGAGACCGAAACTCCCATCTCCCCCATAAAGAAAATTTATACAAATACAAAGCTTATCAGTTATGTGTACCTAGGTCGAGAAGTCAACATGACGAATGATCTGCCACCTGAGTTGTACAGGAGGAAGAGAACGGCTTGGAACGCCTTCAAGAGCATTGAAGAAATAGCTAAGAGGACGAAGAACCTCCGGCTCTGGGCACATCTCTTCGATTTCACTGTTCTTCCTGAATTAACACGTGCCTCAGAGACCTGGGCCCTACGAAAACAGAATGAGAATGGTATTTGGGTCTCCCAAAGAGAAATTGAAAGAGCTATGCTTGGAGTATCACACTTCACTGAAATGAGGGAAAGAATCCAGAGTTCCAACCTCTGTCAACGATCAAGAATCAGGGACACTGTCTTGTTTGCCAAGGTGTCAAAAATCAGATGGGCTGGACACCTAGTGCGATTTGGAGGTAACCGTTGGACTAGAGCCGTTACTGACTGGATTCCATGGGATGTCATTATCGCGTGGCCGCCCACCTACGAGATGGTAAGACTTCTTCGTCAAGACCCTGAACAATTGGTTTGAGGCTCTTCGAGTTCCTGGAGAGAGCATACACCACTGGGCTACACTAGCACGTGACAGGGACAAAGAGAGATTTTACTGGCACTCACCTGAGCAAATCAATGAGTAACGGTATGTCAAGTGATCAAGTGATCAAGTGATCATGATGCCACATCCTAACGTGTCTATGACTGGCATACTTAACATGTCAGAAACTGGAAATTAGCTAAATACCATAAAATCAAAAGTACAACTGAATCAGAAAACAAAACCCAATTATATGCTAAGAGAACACATTTAAGCAAAGAATATTTGAAAATAAAATAATTAATATAGGAAAGACAGGCTATAAATGAAAAATAAATAACAAAGCAAAAAGTAACTTAATTAAAAGCAATTGTATAACTAATGAGTTTTTAAGAGGGTTCACAATAAACAGATTCCAATGAGTAACAGTAAGGAGAACAAAATGAGTACACAAATTAAATTATAAGATATAAATAAAAACAGACATCAAAAAAGATATAATTATGAACAACTTTGCTTAATGATATGGAAATCAATTGGAAAGGTGACTATAATGAACACAGGTCACTAAAACTGGCATCAGAGGAAATAGAAAATCTAAAAATACTAAATATAAGATGCAGAGAGTTTATTAAGAGTTGTAAGAAATAGAGTTGTTTCTGGTCTTTTTAGACTTCATCTCCTCAATGATTTTCACTTACTTTAAAAAATGATATAAGTTGTGAAACAAAAAGATATTTGACAAGATAAATGTTTATTTGAAATACATAAAGGATGATATAATAACAAACACTGAATTCAAATTCTAATATTATAAACTTCAGGTAATAAAATATTTCCTTTTATTTTCTCTTCTCTAATGTTTTTTATCTATGGAAATAATATTGAACTCAGGTTATTTTCATTACTATTTATTATTGTCACTGTCACTGTCCTCCCGTTGTTTATTGATTTGCTCAAACAGGCCCAGTAACATTGTGAGACTTGTTACTGTGTTTGGTATATGGAATACGTCCCTGGTAGCTTACCAGGCTTTGCCGTGTGGGTGAGATACTCTCAGTAGCTTGCCGGGCTCTCCGAGAGGGGTGGAGGAATCAGGTTGGCCGTGTCAGCCACGTGCAAGGCAAACGCCCTACCCACTGTGCTATCACTCCAACCGACTATTTATATACACATATATATTTACAGTTCTTCACTAAATTGTAATCGCTTCAACAATGAATTTTGAGCTTCGTTCTGGACAGACAGACAAGAAAGTTCGAAATTGTTAATCAAAATTTAGTTTTAATACTTATTTCTAACTTTATTAAAATACCATGGTTTACAAAGCGATAACACAGCAATAGAGCATTTGCCTTGCACATGGCAGGGCCCTGCCGACCCGAGTTCGATTCCTCTGCCCCTCTCAGAGAGCCTGGCAAGCTACCGAGAGTATCTCGCTCTCACAGCAAAGCCTGGCAAGCTACCTGTGACTTATTCCCTATGCCAAACACAGTAACCACAAGTCTCACGAAGTCTTACTGGGCCCACTCGAGCAAATGAACAATGGGAGGACAGTGCAACGGTGCTACAGTGCTACAAAGCTGTATTTAATACAGTTATTTTGGGCATTCAGTGCTTCAGCACCAATCGCACCACCAACGTGACCTTCCTTCTACCATTGACCTGCCCCAGTTTCCCACACATCCCCCAAGCCTGAGCCCCCCCGACACAAAATAATTTACTTTTAATCCAAAAAAATGAAAGTGGAATTTTCAAAAAATTCAAAAAATAGTACAGTAAAAGAAAATTTGTTTAAGTTGTTATATCTCGCAATAGTGCTATTAAAGTCATTGTCTGAGGGTTTGCTGAGCTGTTTGTTACCAAGACTTGTTGGCTTCTATACAACTTCCCCATCTAATTTGCTGTGCTCCTACTTAGATGTCAGTATTACAGAATTTGGCGGTGTTGTGAAGTCATATGTTGCAGAAGCTCCGGGATCTGTAGAACTGGGATGATTCTCCACCCACCCCCTTCCAGAAGAGGCTCCCGTTTTCAGCCCCCAAATTAGTAAGCCTGTGACTTAAATCAGCTTGGCATTTCTTCTGAGATTCACATAGAATTCATCAGTACTGACCCCAAGTTTTGTTTTAAATAATATATCTTTTCATTTCTCTCAGGTTGCTCATTATCTACAAAAAAAGAGAGAAAAAAAGAAAAAAGAAAGGAAAAAAGAAAGAACTATTGGCAGATTTGGTAAAAACACTATTGTTTCTTTAATATATGATATATGCATCCTCAGATATTTGTAAATTTTCCTGTGCAGCATTTAATCTTAAATATTATTGAATGGATTTTACTTATAACCAAATGTATTTTAAAATTGCTATTAGGTTGTATGAATTGCATAGTTGTACAAATAGATAATTTGTAAACCATACATACTGACATATTGACAAGTTTGTGAATATTTCTTTCGTACAATATTTTTAAAGAATATTTGCTTACTCAGACTTTACTAGTTTTGGGTGATGATTTGAAATGAAATTTGTTTGAAAACTGTCAAACTTGCTAAGGTTGTACTAAACTTTTTAGTTATTTTCAACATTACTACAGACTTGTGTCCTGCAAGCAAGAATTCTGATCAGCTCTATTTTGGCAATTGATTTTTTAAATAATGTGGTGTTCTATAAATGTATATACTGCATTATCTAATATAATATTTCCATTAGAAGCTTCCATTTTGTCTAGTGTTGATTGGAAACAAAACTTTAGTTACATAATTATATGTCTAACAACTAGAAAACATTTATTGCCACAGGTCAGCTTCTGGCTGCAGACATCTTCAATTGTGTTTCTCCTTCACCTTGATTACTTACAGAACTGGGAACAACTGTCAAATTTATATCTCAATAAAACTGCTAATGTCCCACTTTTGTGTCATTTTGCCAATGAGCAAGAATGTTGGGGAACTGGTGTGCACTGGAGGTCATTCCTAGATACCACATATGCCAACAAGACATAATAATGCATAGAAGTGAAGCCCAAAGATCATAATTCTATGTGAAAGGGAGCAAGTGTGAGTATGTGAGCGCACAGGTGTGTTGTGGCCCATTAAAACCTGGATAAACATGTACTAGACTTGAATTTCCTATTGCAGGCTACGTTGTCTAAAAAGAGATGTTTGGGAACAAGAGAGACAGCAGAAGGGTTAAGGCTCATGCTTTGCGTGCAGTTGATGCTGATTTAATCCCAGCATCACATAGTCACCTAAACACTGCTGGGTGTGACTCCGGTGCACAAATGAGGGTAACCCCAAACAATTTCTAAAATAAAAATAATCAAAATACAACTAACAAAAATAGCAGACGCTGAGAAGCACTTTGGGGCACAAAATGTACACTAGGAAGTATGTGTGGTGGGAAGGAGAGGAAGAATAGTTCAGAGCCCGTGATGCAGGGAATTCAGAGACTCAGAGGGCTGGGCCTTAGTCTCTGTCCTCACTCAGCCACTGGAGGAGGGACAGCTCTCAGAAGAGTTGGCTCTACACAGCTTCCAGGAACTCAGGACTTGCTGCAGGCTGCAGACTGTTTCCTGACCACACTTCCCTCAGCTGAGAACCAAGCCTTTTCTTGAAAGGACATTTGGGTGATCCCCTCCAAGGCTTTTCTATTCCTTTTAACCTTCTCTTCAAAAACATTTGTAACCTCTCCAAGATCACCTGACAAAAACAGGAGTAACACAAAAGGAGCATGGATCAAAACTGTGACCTTAGCCCAGGGATTCTTTGTAAATTTCACAAAAGTATATAGACTGTGGATACCTTCAAGTACCTTCCTAGGGCTTTGTTAGGATCCCATTAAGGGGGTCTGACGTTGAAGTTTCATAGTGAGCATTAAAACTGCCAGTATAGCCCAAGGTTTCATCCCTGAAGAGCAACCACTTCAGATGGTTTCATGGAGTGATTCACCAAACTTGTAAGGAAGAGTTTAATTCAGGGCTATTTAAGCAGTTCTGAAATCTAGAAATAAGTACATTTTGAAGTTTTTTTTTAAAAAAAAAAACAGATTAATACTGAAATCTAAATCCTAAACAGGAGCAAACGATATACATTTTAGACCAAACTAATACATAATATATTTTATATTATACATACATATATTATATATATGTATTACATATATGTTATATATACTATATACATATTATATACATATACACACATATTATATATACCTATTAACCTAATGCATAATATAATATATGCTATATATTATATATGTATGTGACATATTTGATATATTACATATATTATATATATCAATTACAGAGAGAGAGGGATAACAATTATGGACTGATTTGTGTCACCCACCAAAGCCCTACGTTGGAGTCCTACTTTCTAATACGATGGCATTTGAGGTGGGGCCTTTGAGCCATGATTAAAATGAAATATGGTCAGCGTAGGTGGGACCTTTACCAAGGCATTAGTGCCCTTGTGGAAATAAACATAAAAGAGCTTTCTCTTGTTAATTCTCTGTCTTTCTGTCATGTGAGGACATAGTGTGGAAAGGCAATATTTTGCAAGCCAGGAAGAGGGAATCAACTGGAGCCCAATCAACTGGTGTGTTGATATGGGATTCCTCAGTCTCCAGAGCTGTGAGAAATACATGTCTGTTATTTAAGACACTCAGTCTTTGGCATTTTGTTACAGCTGCCCAAACTGACTAAGATAATAATGAACAGAATCCAAAAGCACATTGAAAGAGTAATTTGCTAGAACTAAGTGGGATTTCATTCCAAGGTGTTAAAATGTTAGGAAATCCATCCATGTAATTTATCATAGAAAATGATCAAAAGAGAGAAATTATATGATCTTCTCTAAAGATGCTAAAAAGATATTGGATAAAATTCAATAGCTCATCTTCATAAAAACCAGAGAAAGATGAATATTTCTTTCTATGATATGTAGCTAAATGAGTTTTAAATATGCCTTACTCTCACAATCACCATCTTGTTTAGTGGAGAATGGAGGAATTCTCATTTAGTTCAATTCAAATAAGAATGTTGGTGGACTCTGATAAAATGAGTACACAATTAATATAGAAGGGCTGGAGAGATAGCACATGTGTTAAGATGCTTGCCTTGCATGCAATTGACCTAGGTTTCATTGTTGTTGCCAAATGGTTCTTCCGTGCATTTCCAGGTGTAGCTTCAAAACACTCCAACCACTGCTGGGTGGTCTAGGTAATAATTGGCATCCCAGGAGCCAAACAGATATAGACCTTATCATTGAATCAATGCCTGGTTTGCCAAGAATTTCAGGAGGGCATCCTGAGCAGCTTTTAGGAGACACCCCCACCCAAATTTAAAATGAAAATGAAATAAACAGAGCCAAGATAATGCTTAAAAAATAATAAGGAGTATCTAGTTTTTTCCAGACATAAAATCACAACATATATCTACGCTAATTGAAACAGTGTGGTATTACTACATATACAGTGAAATAAATCAAGAATTCAAGGATATAAGCCCAATGCAGTTCATTTCATTTCATTTCATCATCCTGTTATTCGTCGATTGCCTCGAGCAGGCCCCAGTAACGTCTCTTTCATCCTAGCCCTGAGATTATATTCAGGGCTATTTAGGAGAATGAGACCCATCATTGTTACTGGTATTTGGCATACTTGGTACGCCACGGGGAGTTTGCCAAACTCTGCCCTGTGGGCAGGCTACATTCAATAGCCTGCAAGTTTGTCCAAAGTAGGAATGAGACAATAAGATGTCATTAAAAAAGTTTTGATAAGATGTTGCGTGGCCGCAAATGCGGCCGCGCGGTTCCGGGATCTGGATTTTATAGTCTCTGAGTCTTGGCCGCTGATGGGATTACACGGCGCCAGGGGGCCAGGTGGTGGGTGTGACCCCCGCCTACTGGAATTTGGAGGATCTGGGTGGAAGATGCTCGACTCCAATTCGAGTAGGCTTGGAGGTCTCGGCCCCGGAACCCGCGTGACTTTGTCCCTCTGCCAGTACCTTCATGTGTGCGGAGAGTGGTCCCAATGCAGTTATTCGAATATTTTTAAAGAATTTTAAAAAACATGACTTTCAAAAGTATTAAGTTGGAAAAGTTTGGTAGGCTTCCCAAATTATATGTAAACATGTAGTAAAGTAAGTAAAGTAAAGGCCCTCCCGTTGATCATCGATTTGCTCGAGTGGGCCCAGTAACGTCTCCATTGGAGACAATGTTAACATGTATGAAAAATAAATATGTATATATTATGAATAAATAAATTACTGTATATAACTGGTTCCCCAGGGCTGTATATAACTGGTTTCCCAGAGCACAGCATGTAGGGCATTTGCCTTGCACGCGATTGACCCCGCTGACCTGGGTTTGATTCCTCCATCCCTCTCGGAGAGCCCGGCAAGCTACCAAGAGTATCTTGCCCGCACGGCAAATCCTGGCAAGCTACCTGTGACATATTCGATATGCCAAAAACAGTAACAACACGTCTCAAAATGGAGACGTTACTGGGCCCGCTCAAGCAAATTGATAATCAACAGGAGTACAGTGCTATACAGTGCTATACCATACAGGTAAAGTTAAGAACATTGTATTGGATTCAGTGTTAATTCATTTTACAAGTCTATCTCCTTTAATGCAGAAATTCTGCCAAAGCTAGAAATTTGCTGTGTTACAGTAAATCAGTCTAATCAAATGAAAGTCTTATTTAGGCGGGTCAGAAATGGTTAGTGAACTGGTTGAATTTACTACTTGAAAATGACCAAAATAATGATGGTCCAAAGAAAACACAATAAGAACAATACATGTGTCCATAAAGACGGAACTAGTTAAATTCATTTTGATGTATTCTTTCAATGGAAGGCCAAGCAGGTGTTTTTTTAAAAAACTAAAACATTTCCATGTGTAGTGGTATGGAATGATTCTACATTATATTGTTCAGCTAACAAGTAGCATGCATAGTATGCCAAAATTTGAGCAAAATTATTTTAAAAATGTACTTATGCATATTTTCTTGTGTATATAAAATGTAGAGTTGGCATAATACATAAGAAAACTCTAAGATGAATTTTGGGGGAGGAAAACTTTGTGACTAAGGGTCTGATGTAGTCTTATTCTGGTAACTTTTGCCCCAAAAAAGCACTAAAAATAACATAGTCTATGGGTAGTATATGCACTTTTTTTTTCACTAGAGATCTAACTGTTGGGTATTCTGCTCTATGCTAGATTGGCTTAGGTTGTGAGATGGTAGCCTTGAGCAAGAGACAAATTCCTGCTTTCCTGGTGATGTCATGCAAGTTGGGATAAAAAGACAAATAAATAATTAAACAAATGATCACATACACTTTGAAATCATATGAAGATGTGATAAGGACCATTTTTTGAAAAATAGAATATTGCTGGTATTCATAGACTACATTTAGTTGTTTTGGAAGCCAGAGCATGAGCAAAGACTTCAAGAAGAAAAGGGGCCATAAGAGCCTGTGAGAACGTTATTGTCACACAGATGGAAGAGAGTACAGGTGCATAGGTCATGAGGTTGCCTGGCATATGTGAGCACCAGCAAAAAGATCAGTGTAGCTGCAGTGGGGGGACCCAGTAGAAACAGAGTCTCAACAACAAGTCTCAAAATGGATTAGCCAGAGTTGATCCAAATTCTGCTCTCTTGGGCCTGAGGTATAAGGAGATAGTGCCTCCATGCTCTTCCTCTATATTCTTCAAGTTTAGGTCATAGGATGTGTTGCTTTTGTGTATTATTTTATTATTTATAAATGTTTGACTTCTTAGTTATAGTAGTAGTAGTAGTAGTAGTAGTAGTAATAGTTGTTATTGTTGTTGTTTTTGCTTTGTTCCACACTCAGCAGTGCTCATGGCTTACTCCTCTGTGTTCAGAGATCATTCCTGGCAGGCTGGTTCCACAAATGAAACATGGGTCAGCCATGTACAAGGCCAGTGTCTTACCTCCTGTAATATCTCTCTGGCCCATCACATCATATTTTTAATTTGAATTAAAATTTGAATTAAAAATAATTAGAAATGTTCAGACTTTACCATTTCCTGTCACTTTATGAAATGTTCAATAAGTGTAGGTATCATTTATTGTGCAAATATTCAGAATAAGGTAGCACTGTAGCACTGTCCTCCCATTGTTCATCAATTTGCTCCAACGGGCCCAGTAACGTCTCCATTGTGAGACTTGTTGTTACTGTGTTTGGCATATCGAATACATCATGGGTAGCTTGCCATGCTTTGTCGTGCGGGCGAAATACTCTCGGTAACTTGCCGGGCTTTTTGAGAGGGGCGGAGGAATCGAACCCATCTGGGCCCCGGGCCAGTGGCTTGCAAAGCAATTGCCCTCCCCACTGTGCTGTCGAGCCTTGTATGCGGCACACCCTGGTTTGATTCAGAATAAGGTACTAGAAGAAATTCAAATTGATGGTATTATAAGTCCACCTGACCCTTTCCAAGTGGACTCCTAGAGCAGAACTATAAAATGCCAGGATAGCCACTCCATACCCAAAGCGTCCCACTAAGGGCAGCATCCATCTTGGAATTGGGAGATCTCTGCTCATGTATTCATCCCTGTTTATTTTCTTCAACTTTTGCACTTCCACAAATGTAATGCCAAGTTCTTTGTGTGTGTGTGCACGTGCGCGCTCTCACGTGCGTGTGTATGTGTGCGTGTGTCTGTGTGTGTGTGTGTTTGAGTCAAAAGTATACCAAAAAAATCCATCCCAGCATTTTACAAACTTCTTCCCCAGCTTATCTCACACCAGCCAACTCCTCTCTCCGGGAACCTGAGTGTTGTTGTCAGTGTACACTGGTTTGCTTTTTGTCTTTCCATTAATTTTACATCTTTGTATCCTATGGCATGCATGAAATAATCTAATACTTGTTTTTTTCCTTCTGACTTATTTCACTTTTTGTACACCCTCCCCCCTCCCACAAGGTTAATATTACTGCTGGCATAGCAAAATTTCATCTCCTTTTAAAATAACTGCATAGTAGTTCATTGTATTACATCCTCTTTATTAAATTATACATCCACATTCAATTTGTTTTTCCCCACATTTCAGCTATTGTAAATTATGCTGTAAATAAACTTGAAGACATACCTGACTTTTGTGCTAATGCTTTTGTGTTTTTTGGACACAATAATAGCTCTTTAGCTACTTGAGGAAGCTGAAACCTTTCTCCCAAAATGGTTGCACCAATTTACATCCCACCAACAGTTAACAAATATTCCATTTTCTCCACTTATTCTTTTGCATGTAAGTCTTTCTCACCAATGGGACACGGCGTTTCACTGTGACTTTAATTGCATTTCCTTAACAAGTAGTGATGATGAGCACATTTTCATAAGCTGATGGGCCATCTCTAAGTCTTCCTCTGCAAATTAGTGTTCCATTTGCAGCTGTGGTAATTTGGGTCACAGCTGGTGGTGCTCAAGGTCTATTCCTAGCTTTGACCTCATGAGTGACCCTAGGTGGTGCTCAGGAGAGCATGTGTGGTGTTAGGGATTCAAACCAGAGTTGTGGCTACACAGTCACATGCAACACAAGTGCTTTACCTCCTGTACTATCTCTCTGACCCACATGTGGCCCATTTGAAACATTAAGTTGTTTGATTTTTTTTTGGCTTGTATTTTCTTTTCTATAAAAAAGCTTTTCAATTTAAAGGAGATCTAATTGTTCTGTATGTACTTTTTTTTTCTTACTGTCATGGAGCCTTTTACCTATGTGTACTTGTGTTCTTCTGTGTATTTGTATTTATGGATCTTACACCCAGGTCTTCATTTAGAATTTAACTTTGGATATGGCATTAGAGAGCAATGCAGAATCATTGGTTTGCACATGGCTGTCTAATTTTCTCAATACAGTTTATTCAAGGTACTTTTACTTTTTTGATTGTATTGTTTTAGATATATTGTCAAAAACTAATATGAGGAATTATGTGGATCATTTTCTGAACTTTCAGTTTCATTTCATTCAATGTCATTTTCTTATGGCATGCCTTTGAAAGTAGGAAGAGAAGGTATTAAGCAAACCAGAGCTTCAAAGTTTTCTAGCCATTAGGCTTTCATTTATCATGCTCTTGTATGTAACTAAAGATCACGCACAGCTTGTGACAGCTGGTTTGTTACAGCCCAGACCAGGCTGACTAGGTTAAGATTTGGAGGCTCCTCCTTTAATATTTTAATAGACTTTTCTGGGAAAGGACTCATTTTCCCAAAATTTCCTCTTGATGAAAGATGGTAAGAGTTTAGTTTCCTCACTCCATGTATCTTTATCTTGTCTCAAACGTTCAGTTGCAGGGACTTGAAAGGGGTAATCAATGTAGAGGAAATTTTATGTAAAAACTCAAATAAAAGTACCATGGAGGTACACAGAGACAGAGATTAGCACTGGCAGCTCATAAAACTTGTCCAAACCCAACAAGTCCAAATACCAACTTGTTGAGTCGATGTAACTTGTTCAAATACCAACAGATTCTTTCACCAAAATGTGCTAGAAGATAAAGAATTAGAAATAACCTGCAGAGTACAGCTGGGGTTATCTCCCTGTTGGCATGTGTGGCAGAGTCAATCCGGTCTCCTTCCAGGGACATGAGGAGAATTTCAGTATGTTGAGTTCCTACCGCAGGTGGTAACTTATTGATCATTTTTGTTTCTTGAAAAAAATGATTTGCTCTACCTCATTGTGATTACTAGCCCTGTTCTGAAAAGAAGAAACTGAGGTTCCAAAAGGGAGACATGATTCGTCCAAAGTCACAACACTGCTTGAGGCAGAACCAGAGTTTGACGTCTATATGTCAAATTCCAAGGAGTATGAAGAGCCCTACTCATGACTAATTCAGTCCACACAAGGAATTTTGAGGCAAGATATTCTCTTTTTTTCTCTTCATTTTATGACGATGATAAAAAGTTGTTTACAATATAGTTGTTAAAGGCTTTAGATGATCCAACACCAATCCTGCCATGGCTGCGTGACACCTCCAAATTCCACAGTACTGAAATTGCAGTAGGAATACACTAAAATAGATAAGAAAGTAATACAAAAGCCAGCTAAACTCAAAACAAAACAATAATGCAGAAGACTCAATTGGCAACAAATATCCCCCAGTGCTCAGGGGTTGCTCCTGGTTCTGCACTTAGGAATCACTCCTGGTGATGCTTGGGGGACCATATGGGATGCTGGGGATTGAACTAGGGTTGGCTGCATGCAAGACAAGTGTCCTACCTGCTGTACAAGTTCTCTGATCCCTGTTGGGACATTAAAATATCTGATCCAAGAAATAATCACACATCATGTGAATATGGGTAGATTTGTGATTTCGGATGATCAATTCATGCAAAGCAGAGAATTAGCCTTTAGTCAGATGACAAAAGTGTCATTTTTGGAACCTTGGAGTGCAGAGTCCTAATTGCTAAGAGAGGACCGAGTGGATTGTAAAGACTGAAGTCAATGGCAAAGAATTCTGATCAGGGCTAAATAAACTTCTTCCTCAGGGTGGATGTCAATGGGAGCCAATTCTTACAGAGTGGGGAATTTTTGCACAGAATCTCTTCCTTATATAGGCATATTTGACCAGTACACACATTTTTTTCATTATTCATGGCAGCACTTCCTTGATGGAGATAAGAATGAAAAAAATTTTTATAGTAAATATAGAAATGATAAAAAGTAAAGGTAATAAAGTTTTTATGAAGAGCAAAGGAAATTAGTGTGATGCAGCATAAGATCTGCTATGCTATGCTGTAATATATTCCCTGGTACATACCAAGTGCAATATCATGGTATTTTTACAAATACCAAACGAGATCAATTTGACAGCTCCTTTCTATACAATGCTTTTAGGATCACTGAAGGTGGTTTTTCATTCTTAAGTGTGTAGCTAACACAGGATTCATGCTTGAGAATACAAAGATATACAACTTTTCTATACAACTCTTTCATTGTCATTAACATTCCCTCACTATTTATTTATTGGTCTATCATACATTAGCTTTTCCTTTTCCTACTGGTCTTACAATTTTATAAATCTGGAGCCACTTAAACTTCAAATGACCATACATAACATTCATTTTATAAGAATCTATCTTTTAAACCTTTCTTAGGAGATTTTAAAAAAGAAAAGAATGTCTGACGCAATGATGTTGCTGAGAAAATGGTTTACCTTGTGAAAGGAATGAGTAAATATCCAGGCACCACAAGCTGTTATGATGGCTTTTCTTTTTATCATCAGCATTCACCCCAATGTACCTAGCTCCAATCCATCCCAGTAAATTGCACATATTTTATACTTTCTTTCTCTGCATTCAGGGTCCCTCCTCACACCCTTTTCCTACACTGCACCATTCTTAGTTCCCCATAAACCATTGCAGTAGTCTCTTAACAGATATTTTCTCACTGAATCATATTTCTCTAATCCATTTTTCCAACTGCCAAAAGGATACATGGTAAATTAGAATCTTATAAAATTTTTGAATGTCCTAGGGAGAACAAAACACTAATAGGACACTTGAGGGTCTTTCCATGGTCTGGCCCCAGTCTAACTTCATCACTAGCTACTTTGCCCTGGAGTATAAGACTGAAGAACTAATTGATGCTGTTTAAATCTCCATGTCTTTGCTTATATGAATAATGTCTTGGAGCACATCCATCTTTATCTTACATACATGACGATTTGTGACTCACTGTTCAAGAAAAATATGCAAATCTGTCTTCTAGTTGATTTCTTTGCTCCCTCCACTATACCAAATGTCTCTCTGTCTCTGTTTGTCTATCTCTCTATTAAAGAAATGATTATCCCTGGATTAAAACCACATGTTTTTCTATCCTATTTTGTAGGGATCAGAAATGTACAAAATATTTTCCACTTAATCTTCCAGATCTACTCTTCACATTTCTCACACTGATATGTATTTAAGAATTGTATATACTCTTGGGGGTATGGTGCAGCCAGCAGGTCAGTCTGTTCCTGTGAGGCGATTGCAGCAGCAGCCTGATGGCGCCTTCAGACTTCCAAATACCCCAAAATTGCTGCTGTGCCTTTGGCCAGACCCCAAAAACTTGTGGCAATGTTTACCAAGAAAGTAAACAGCTAAAAGTTAGGTATGTGGGAAACATACCCACAAACCACCTCCGGCTCAGTTATATAATTGGAGGCATGGCCTCTCTGGTTCCTGATTGAACTGTTTAACAGCCATGATCCCAGAGACTCAGAAACAAATCTCGAAACCCAGCAACTTTTGGCAGGCATGTGTCCAGTCCCTGCAGTAGGTTACTGTCACCGGCCACCCCAGAGGGGAAAAGGTGTTGTCTCTCCACCTGCTTCTCCCTAGCAGCTCAGTTGCCATCATCCTCCAGAGGCCACTGGACAGTCAGGTTTGGGCCTGCAGTGAGTGACAAGGCATTTTGGGCTTCACTGGATGGGGGTGGAGCCGGTCCTGTCTTCTCCACCTCAACAAGACCCCAAGTCATCACCCACGAATGGCCTCTCTGGCTCCTGATCAAGCTGCTCAACGGCCATGATCCCAGAGACTCAGAAACAAATCTCAAAACCCAGCAGCTTTTGGCAGAAATGCTTCCAGACCACACAGTAGGTTACTGTCGCCAGGCCACCAAGGGGGAAAAGGGTGTTGTCCCTCCACCTGCTTCCCCCAGCGGCTTGGTGGCCATCATCCTCCAGAGGCTGTTGGAAGTCAGGTTTGGGCCTGCAGTAATGAGACATTTTGAGGAAGGGTGTTGGATGGGGGTATACTGGGGGTTTTGGTGGTGGAGAATGGGCACTGGTGAAGGGATGGGTGTTTCATTGTATGACCGAGACTTAGACCCGAAAGCTTTGTAACTGCTCTCACGGTGATTCAATAAATAAAATTATAAAAAATGAAAAAAAAGTAAGGTGGAGTTCATGCACAATTCAATCAGCTAATCAATGGCTGAATAAATAGTAGTACTCCTACATAAAAAAAGAATTGTATATACTCTCATGATATCTCTTGTCTTGGTGGTTTTGTCCAATGCAAAACAATTTAGAAAATATCAGTGGGGAAATGAGACTGAGATTAGATGTTTTTCTTATAGTTTTCTTTCCAATATAGGTTAATGATATTTTCCTACCAGAAACCACAGCTCCTGACTACTACTTACACCTGTCGAATTAATCCAGTGTTCATCCAGCCCACCACCTGCACTTTTGGGCATAGAAAGTGTTGCTAGAATCAGGATACTGCACCATTCTATGGTATTGCTTATAATTTTGAAATTAGTCTTTTTGTTAAAGTTTCCTTGTGGGTCCCAGATGTATACATGGGCCACAATTTTTTTCTCTTGCTATCTCGAGAGTTTAGCACAAATCCTGGATACCTGTTATTATCTCCTGCAGTTTTTAAGAACTCCTATAGAACTAGCACAAGTCCCAACCCCATTATGACTCACTCTAAGCTCTTATTTCCTCATTAACCTATGGGAATAATAATGATAATAATAATGATACTTATAGCCCATGCAATATTCGATAAGCCAAACACAGTAACAATAAGCCTCACAATGGAGACGTTACTGGGCCCGCCCGCTTGAGCAAATCGACGAACAATGGGGAGGACAGTGCTACAGTGCAGTGCTATAGATTTGTGAGTGTTAAATGAGATGTTTAACAAATTATTTATTTGGGTCATGTATAGTAAAGAATTTCACCTTGCCCAAAGAGAGGTATGGCCTTTGTCTCCAACTCCTGAAAGTGACCTTTGAACTCTTGTTTTTTTCCTCCCAGTGATGAGTGTATTTGCATTCAGGGATGCCCTTACTTTATTAGATTAATGAGGTGATTCGTGAAGAACTCATGGTTCCTCTTCCATATGACGTCCCAAGTTCTAAATTTGAATGTGGTGACCAGAGACTGTTCAACCACATAAGAAATACATCAGTCAAGCTTAAGTGATGTAACCCGAGTTACGTTTCTGGATACTTAATTTCAGTGAGATTCTAGATTGACAGCCAGACTAAGTGCTGTCTCACCCGTAGCTGGAAAGTGATGCAGGGTGAGGTCAACAGAAATGTCACCCATAGATCTGCCCCGGACTCTTCACATACCTATCTTCCCTAGCCTGACCTTAACATATCCATTCTCAGAATCACTTGTAACTGAGTCTAGCAGCAACTATGAGTCCTTCCAGCAAACCTGAAGGTACTTTGGTGAAACCCTCAAGTATGCATAGGCACTAGAATCTTGGACCGCATTGGTATTCTGAAGGACTGTGTCTTCCCTCAAATCTCAATTCTGGCTAATTCTGCATGACTTTGTGTATGGTTGCCCAATACATCTTTCTACTAAATGTTGGTTTAAGGAGAGAATGAGAGAATAAAACGGACAATCAGCACATGGACCACTTTTCACAGTTTCAGGAATCTTGGTCGCATCTGTGGGTCCCTGAGACTATCAATTTATTTTCAGTCTTTACTAAACTTAGCACCATGTTTTCTTTTGAGTCAGAACATTATATTTGATTTAAATCCAACTGGCACTATTTTGGTTATGGATTTAGAAAGTTGGAACAGAATAAATATTGAAAAGGTTAAATCTTCCAAATTGTCAGAGATCAGAGAGATTATAGACTCCAGAGTGTTTGTTTTGAACAATTTTTTTGATGGGAATCAGTTGAATTTCACATGTTGATAGAACCGTCCTGTGAGTCAGATCAGCTCTCGTCTTTCAGGAAGATATCCCAGACTCCCTGATCCTTAACAGATGAAATGTTTACTATGCGTGTGCTACTCCTCAGCTATGCTTCCTGGGTAGAATCACCCATACTGGGATCACAGTGAGTGACTGTTTCAGTTTGTCAGGGATTGAGGGGATTTTCAGGTTTTAGAATTTTCACTTTATGGCTTTCAGTGGAAGATTTCTGGGTATGCTAGGCCTTCGGCATAAAAAATAATCCAGGGAAACCATGATGTTTTAGGACCACATGGCCTTCACCCTCAGTTATTTAGAGTAGACAGTGATTCCAGTGGTAGTCAAACTCTAGGCTGAAAATGTCTATATCATGATTTGGCTTGAAATCATGATTTCTCTTTACCCAGGTAAAGAGAAAATACCCTGGTAATCAAGGGACTTGGAAACTAGAGAGAGTTGGTCAAGTGGTAGAAAGATGTTGAAAGACATATAGAGAGAAGAGACTAAGAGAGCAAACCAAGTAGTTAAAATGAATGTAGTATAAGAAGCTATCTATGAACTTTTCTGCTGGAGAGACATGATGCAGTTAACAAACTGTGGTTTCTGTAAGACTGCATTTTCTGAGTTTTTCCTGTCCATGAAATCTGCTGTCTTCAAGATACCTAGTTAAATAGTCAAAATTCCTACTGAAAAAAATCTCTACATGCTCTCTTTTCCTACAACTTTCTTTCTCACATGAAAATGAGCAAAACTCTGTCCTTTTATATGAAATGGCTAAATGAAACCTCTACCCCAGGTAGCATGATGAGTTGGGAAGCAAAAAAATAATCATTGGGGTATGGATAAAGTGAGATCTAAATTGACACCAAGTATATCGTTATGTTTTTGAGTGAACATCTTTGACACATATGCTATAGAAGGAAATAGGCTATAGAAGGAGAAATGAGGTAATTAACATTTATTTAGTACCCGCTATCTATTGGATGCTTTATAGTTTATTGCATGTAATTTGGTCTTATTAACAACATTGTGGGGTAAGTTTATCAGTGCATACATATAAAATACTATCGAAATTAAGTAGCTTGACACTAGTTCTCCTTGGATCGTTTTTAACTCCAACAGTTTCCCACGTTCACTGCAAAGACCCTGGATTCTGTTGCTGTCCCAAAGTAAGTTCCTTGGGATCAGAGTAAGGCACTGCTTTTGTAGGGCTGGGGCAAGATGTATGTCTGCCTTGGAAGTGTGAAGTAGGCCAACTGCCCAAACCAGATCTGGCCTTGGGGGAAGACTGCTTCAATTTGACATAGGAGGAGATCCCTAAGTCTGATTTGCTTGTCTGCATCTCTTCATCTGCCCATGAGACATTTCTTCTGGAGTCTGGAGGGAAACCAGCTCAACGCTCTGCAATCAAGTTTCTTCCCTTCCCCAGGAAGAGCCCAGTCGACTGTGGTCCTTTCATCTGCTGTTTTTCAGAGAGCTTTTGTGCTCCCCCTTGGCGGGCCCCTTCCCCTTCCCTCAGTAAGGTTGAATTCCCTGATGGTAATCATAATTATAAGCATATGTTGTTGCTCTCCGCTACCAACAGACTTGCAAGCTTTTTAGTTTTAAAAGCAAAAATAAAAAAGTCCTTTTTTGGAATACATTTTCTGTAGAGGGGCAGTTTCTATGGACAGAAAAGTAATTGTCAAAGGCATCCCTGGAGCCTATTTGCATACTAAGCACGAGTTCGAACCAGGTAGCCATGTCAGGCAATTACTGTGTCAGCAGAACAATGTTTCATAGCTTAATGTAATGGTCACAGGACTTGAATCTCGGAGACTGGTTGGCTTACAAAATGCTAATGGGAAATTGAAAACTCCAAAATATCATCCCAACAACATTACACAGCAAGCCAGGAATTATTTGGAAAGTCAGAAAATTCTGGTAAACAATGTTGATTGATTTAACTGATTGTAACTAACACTTCCCTCCCCCTCCTCTGTCCCACCCCCACTTTCTCCAGCAGCAGAGGATCACACACATGCAAAGGCTATCCAAGTCTCCATCTGGCTTACCCCTGGCATCCGTGGAAAGATGGAGCAGAGGGTGTGTGTGGAGGCACAGGTTAGTAGCTCCGTGTGTTCAATATATATGTTGGGTTTTGGTCAACCTGACACTCCTGCTAAGACATCCACTGTGAAGACTTGAAGCTCTCATACTCCCGAAATCCCCTTGCCCTAATTTTCCATGAGAGGCACTTTTATAGGGTTTGGGAGGTTGAGTGAGAGCCATTTTTCCCTGTTGTATAAATGCGTGGTCAGGTGGAAGCTAGGCAGTCGGCTACCTGCTTCCGGTACTTGCACTCTGGCTCCTGTGTCTTTCAGCAGCAGTGACTTCTCTGTCCTTTACCTCTAGACTCTGCGGTTGTTCATGCTCCTAATTCTAGTATCTGGAATATATCGAGGAGCTTTTGGTCTACTAACTAAGCCTCGGTTAACACAGGATGTTTTGCAGAAATTATTATACTTCATCAAGCTGCAGTGTCCAAGTATGCCTTTTGTTTCTGATAAAACTATAATTTGTGGAAGTCAGAAGGGATTTTTGAGACATTTCTTTGAAATCTGGATTTTACTGGCAAAATGTGTTTAAAGGATCACGATTCTTTAAAAGAGAAGAGTGGTGATCATTGGTCTTCAGCAAACGTGCGCCATAGTATCAGGGTAAGGGACGGTCTTCTAAAGTGGGAATGGGCAGCTTTCTGAGAAGTTTGCTACAACTTTTAGCTTTTTTCCCCACTATGTTACAGGTGGATATAAGGCAATTTATAGGTATGAAAACCCAAAGCCCTGAGAAGTTAAATTTTTATTTGTTAGTATATTCAAGACAGAGATAAGACCTGTACTGCAAATGTCTCGCCTATAGTTAGGAATTTTTAGTTGCAGTATTGAGGACATTTGCAGATGAGTTGTTCTATGCCATAGTGGCTCACATGTGCCTTGTAGAGTGGCAACATTGACTAGTAGTGTACTTGGCCATGTCCCACCAGATGCCAGTAGTATCCTCAAGTTGTGGTAATGAAAAAGGCATACGGACATTACTGGATATCCCCTGGTTGAGAATTGGTGCTCTGATATAAAAGAATTTATATGTTAAGCTAGTGGTAAATTTATTTTTGTTTTTGTCACTGGAGACAAATAGGAAAATAATAGAATTTTTAAAATCTTCTAAACTGAAGATGAACAAAAGTTTGAGGGACAAATGACGGAGAAAGAGGAATAGACTATATGGATTATATATCTGGGATTGTGGGTAGTTTCCCTGAAAGACCAGTTCATATCATATCTACCAACTGGTAGAAATTTTTAAAAGCATAACCCATTTATTTTTTTACTATGCCAACTAGGTACTTACAGATGATCTCATTCCTCCCTGTCTCTCAAAAAGTCTGTAAGATAGGTAGTTCTCACTTCTATTTTTGTGGAACCAGAAACAGACACTTAGAGAGACCAAAACGACTTCTTTGACAAACTACAAGTAAACCAAATCTGCTCGGTCCTTTTCACACAGCCACCTCTCAGGGAACTGAAAGCTGTTTCCATAGAGAGAAAGAAGCTAGACACTGCCTTGCTCTAACTTGCTGCCCTTCGAAGCTAAGACTAGGTGAACTGCTGATACTGATACATGAGATTTGAAGAAGGCTGGTGGGGCTTGGAAACTCAATGGCAACATATATCTTTATCTCCAAATAGGATCTGGTGTTCTACACACTTCTTTATTTCTCCTTTACAGTCTTTGCCCTTTTCCCAGCTAAGTAATCATCGTTGGAAAACTCATAAATTTCTACTTTTCACTTTATTCATGCCATAGCATCCACTTGAATGCCCATCCTTTTAAACACCCCACCAAGCCCTGAATCCTGTTTTGCAGGATCTAACTCACATACCTCAGCTGTCATAAAATTTTCCTGAACCAGCCTTTCTTAAAAATTCTCTAAAGACATACTGATCTCTTAGTCCTCTGTGTATCTTCCACTTGCCATTTATCTTTTACATGAAATGCATGACTATTATTTTATTCCAATCTGAAATTATAGACCCAGCATGTTGATTCTAATATGATTCTATCACTTTCTAGCTGTATTATCTTCATAGCCATCTAATTTTCCTAAGGACTAATTCCCTATAGAAAATAAGAAGAATAATTCCTTGTATTTGATGGGGCTCAATGTGGTTTGAACCATGGGAACACCTGCAAGGATGATTAGAGGCAGCCCTAAAAGCCTCTATCTCACTCAGAAAGCCTGGCAAGCTACCAAGAGTATCCCGCAAACATGGAAGAGCCTGGCAAACTATCAGCAGTGTATCAATATGGCTGTCACTGCCACTGTCCTCCCGTTGTTCACTGATTTTCTCGAGCAGGCACAGTAATGTCTCCATTGTGAGACTTTGTTGTTACTGTGTTTGGCATATCAAATACATCACGGGTAGCTTGCCAGGCTCTGCCGTGTGGGTGAGATCCTCTCGGCAACTTGCCGGGCTCTCCGAGAGGGGCAGAGGAATCGAACTCGGGTTGGCCATGTTGGCTGCGTGCAAGGCAAATGCCCTACTCACCATGCTATAGCTTCAGCCCATCAATATGGAAAAACCAGTAAATACAATGGATCTCATTCCCCTGACCCTCAAAGAGCCACCAATACAGCAGCATTAAGAAGGATGAGGAAGGAGAGGCTGATAAAATCTCAAGGCTGAACTAGGCTGCCAAAACGAAGAAGGACAAAAATGACTGTCTGTACTTTCAATGCATGAATGCATCAGATGCATCTATCGAGGACCTGACGGTGCAAGTGTGAAAGATCAAGTATGACATCATTGGTCTGACCGAGATGAGAAGGCATCAATCACATCATGCCATTTTCGACACTGGGGAAGAACTGTTCCTAAGAATATGCAACAAAAGAGGCATCGGTGGTGTCGGTGTCCTTGTCAACATGAACTTGGTCATGAACATTGATTCATTCAAATGCCTAACAACCCGAATTGGATGCTTACACATTTGGTTCACTGCTGGTAGTTTCTATCTTCATTTTCTATGCACCAACATTCGATTATGATGAAGGAAAAATTGAGAAGTTCTACATGGAGCTGGAGAAGTTCTACAAAGAAGACCACACCTTCTACAAGATCATTGTCAGTGATTTTAATGCCAAGATAGGACCAAGAAGATCAGCCTAAGAACTCCACATCAGGACCCATGGCCTAGAATGGAATGAACTGTGTGAGAGATTATCTGAGTTCATCATGGTAACCAAGACAATCCATATTAACTCACAGTTCCAGAAGACCAAATCTAAATGTTGGACATGGGAGTCTCCCTATAGATGGTTCCACAATGAAATTGACCACATCATAATCAATCAACGGTTTTGCCTGACTGATGTCACTGTTGCGCCAAAATTCCAAATGGGATCGGACCACCGTCTCCTTCACACATAATTCTAGTTCACAAAGCAGGGAGAAAGGGCTTCAAAGTTTAAGAAGAAAACTCCCAGAACGACCACCAACTGGGAGCTCTTTGGCACTATTGTGGCAACTTGGGAAATTGCCATCATTGACAACACTGACATAGAATATGATCAACTGGTTCAGCACCTCCATGACTGCGTGGGGAACGCCAAGAGAAAGATAGCCACAAAAAGACCCCTGTCTTCGAAAACTCTTGAGTTCATTCACCAACATGGCTTGGCACAAGCCTCAGGCAACCACAAGCAAATGTCTGAGCTCTCAAAGCTGTGCAGAGAAGCGATCAAAGTAGATCTCAAAGAGAGAAGAGCAGCAATGCTGGGAAAAGCATTTGCAATGCCCACCTGTCCTTCCCCAACTACAAGACCAAGATGACCACCCTCCCATGTCCTTATGGATCTATCACATCTTTCAGATGGGCAAAGGAGAAGATTGCCCATGACTTCTACTTGGATCTCTTTGATAGCCTTGTCCACCTGCCCACATACCAAATTCCGCAGGATGGATATGTCCTTCCCAACATTCTCCTTTCCGAAATCTGACATGCTATTTCGTCGGTAAAGAAGCAAAGAGCACCCGGCCCAGACAAGGTCAGACCTGAACACCTGAAAAACCTACCATCAGTTTTCATCAAGACACTGGCTCAGCTTTTCAAATGCTACCTGTCTGAATGCAAGTTTCCATCCCAATGGAAAACCAGCAGGACTGTACTACCGTAAAAGAAGGGAGACATCCATGACATTGGCAACTATCGCCCAATCTGCCTATTTTCTGTCATCTACAAGCTGTTCACTCAAGTCACCCTGAATAGGATAGGCAGAACACTAGATGAAGGACAACCATGCAAGCAAGCTGGGTTCCAAAAAGGATTCAGCATGATCGACCATATCCACACAATAACCAAGCTCATTGAGGTTTCTTGGGAGTTCAATATGTCTCTCTGTCTAACATTCATTGATTTAAAGAAAGCCTTTGATTCTGTTGAGACTGAAGCAGTCATCGAAGCCCTAACCAAACAGGGCCTTCAAAATAAATACATCCAGATCCTCTGTGAGCTCTATTATGGATTCACTATCAAGATCTCACCATTCTACAAGGAAGTGATCATCCATGTCAAGAGAGGAATTCGGCAGGGTGATACCATTTCACTGACACTCTACAATATCACCCTCGAGAATGTCATACGAAAACTGGAATGGGAAGGAATGGGAGTGAAGATAGACGACGGTCAGCAACTAGACCACATCCGCTTTGCTGATGACATCATTCTAATAACACCAAACAGCCAACTAGCACAAATGCTGACCGACTTCAACTGTGAGTGTGGAAAGGTCGGACTACAGCTGAATCTCATGAAGACAATGTTTGTGAGAAATGGTCTTGTTTCTGATGTTCCATTCGCTCTTGATGGAATGAACATCTTTGAATGCAACAGTTATGTGTACCTAGGTTGAGAAATCAACATGACGAATGACCTGGCACTTGACTTGCTCAGGAAGAAGAGAGTGGCTTGGAAAGCCTTCGAGAGCATTGAAAAAATAGCTAAGAGGAAGAAAACCTCCAGCTCCAGGCACATCTCTTCGATTCCACTGTTCTTCCTGCATTAACCAATGCCTCAGAGACCTGAGCACTATGAAAACAGGATGAGAACACTATTTGGGTCTCCCAAAGAGGAATTGAAAGAGCTATGCTTGGAGTATCATGCTTCACTCAAGTGACAGAAAGAATCCAAAGTTCCGACCTCAATCAACAATCAAGAATCAGGGACACTGTCTTGTTTGCCAAGGCATCGAAAATCAATTGGGCTGGACACGTAATGTAATTTAGAGACGACCACTGGACTAGAGCCATTATTGACAGGATTCTACGCGAAGTCAAAAGATTGCATGACCGCCCACCTACGAAATGGTCAGACTTCTTCCTCAAGACCTGAAAAATCGGTTTGAGGCTCTTTGTATTTCTGGAGTGAGCAGACGCCATTGGGCTACACTAGCACGCGACAGGGATGAATGGAGATGTTACTGGTGCCTGCTTGAGCAAATCAATGAGTAACTGGATGTCAAGTGATCAAGTGATTCAGTAATTTCCTTGAATGTTACTGTCAGGATCCAGTAGGAAGACAGATCAAAGTCTGGTGTCAATTGCATAGAATCAATGGTCAGGGGTCATGGGTACTTTGGTGGTGAAGCAAAGCAGAACTTTGCACATCACTACCATGAACTTCAACAGTATTGAAACCATAATAACCAAATTGCAATTTAAAGTTTTAAAAGAAAACATCCCAAATGTTTTTTATAAAGATAACAATGTTTAAAATTGAAATCTCATATCCTTGCATTTTTTCATGGGTATTTGCAGATACATTGAGGAGAATGAACTCATCGGAAAAAATAGTCCACAACGGCCGGATTCAATCAGGAATGTTGAGATAAGTTTCTCAAGCTTCCCTCCCTAACC
The DNA here is from genome assembly GCF_029834395.1 of Sorex fumeus. NCBI lineage: Eukaryota > Metazoa > Chordata > Mammalia > Eulipotyphla > Soricidae > Sorex > Sorex fumeus. The sequence continues at coordinate 1,232,848 of NW_026606134.1, read as the reverse complement.
CTAACCCTAAACCTAAGCCTAAGCCTAATACTAACTGGGCTCTCTCACTGGGCTGATGCAGCCTCTAAAGAATGGGGCTGGTAACATGTCAAAGAGATTACAATTGCTTATGGGAGGCTGGATTCTTGTTTCCAACAAGGATTCATGCCTTTGTGCGATTCCTTTTCCTTGAGAAGAGCAGAATCTGCCACTTGCTTCTAGCTAATAGGAATGTCAAAAGGTCACAAGATCCCACTACCATATAGTTCATCACATAAGACTCAATCTAACCAGAGTAGGGAGAGGCGTTCTTCTGACTTTGAAGAAGTAATCTGCGAAAGCAAGGGACAATCATGAGATAGGTCACCGCAGAGACCCCACTGTTTGCAAATCACATGAGAAGGTGGATCAAGGTGGAAAAAACAAGTCTTGGGTTTGTCTGCTGCCTGGGGATAGGAGTGTCTCATTCCCACTCACCACACATGGAGCTACAGGATGTCACTTTGAAAACTGGGTATCTTACTGTATTACTCTTTTATTTTCAGCATTCTTTTCCAACTTTTCCCTGAAGGAGAGAGTCTCATGAACCCTGTCTTCTTACTTTTTCTTTTTGCCAGTCACTTCTTGTATCCACACCATTGTGATCTCATTTTTGTAACTGTGAAGAGACATGACCCCATGCTAACATTTAGCAGATAACAAGAGACTCAGATAGTGGAGAGACTGTTGGCAGTCACGCACAATAATAAGTGGGCACCTAAGTGGTATCTCAGTCTTCTGATCTGGCCTCAAATTGCCAAATCCCACCTCATGGTCAATCCACACATGCTGGGGACTGATTGATGGCGCCAGGACATTCCAGCATCCATCTGCATTGATTTGTTCTGTACGTGCACATATAGAATCTTACTCTAAATACTGTTAGCCCATACCCCACATTGGGGTGGCTGAGAGGTCTTGATTCAGTGCTGAGTGGGCCCAGGAGATGCTCAAGGACATTATGGTTTGGTTCTAGTACTTAAAAACAGATGGTGAAAAATAGCACCACAGCTGTCTAAAACAAGTATCCTGTCCAAGTGCTTCATAAAGTTCCCCTCCACAGCTGCAGAAAGAATACAGAGAGAAGCAAGAGGAGGATGGACAACCCAGGGAGGAGCAGAGGGTCTCGTTTTTTCTGGGCTGCTGTGACTTGCAGAGGATGTCAGCAATATCCCTTTCATTTTTGGTTTGCCTGGTGCTGGTAGACAACAGCTGTGAACAGTCTGGCAGGAAACAAATTTAGGAAGAGCTGAATTATTTTTGAGTGAGAGATGGGAGGGGTGGAGAGAGAGAAAAGGAGAGGGAGAGAGTTACGCCTGAGAACTCTAGGAATGTGGTGCCTGGGCAATGTGGGAAGGCCTGGGCTGAACGGGCTGCTGACAGCCACACGTGGCCTCCAGTTGCCATGGCAGTTTTATCATCCCCAGACAGAGGTGTGAACAAATTGCAGTCCTTTCAGCATGTGGTTTGTATTCCCTCCTCATGGCCCAAAAAGAGCACCAGCTCATGGAGCCAGGGATGCAGATTTGGAGTTGAGCGAAGACATTTGAAGGTGGCAGATGGGTGCAAAAGAAGATCTTAAGAAAGCAGGACTTTGTTTCAGAGGGATGGGATGTCAAGACAGAACAGAAAAGGACCTGAGATGCATGAGAACATTCAGGCTCTGCCGATAGATTGCATGTTGTGCAGCTTTCCTAGTGAGTTTGGAGAAAGCATCATGTTGAAGATGAACTTGGACTTGACGTTTGGTGGTGGCTGCAGTATTGTGGTGGATTAGCAATGTCCTTCCTTCAGGAGGAAGGAGTAGGAAAATGTAACACATGTACCATTTGTCCTCTCTAAGGTTCAACAAACTAAATTTGCACATGCATATATAGGTCAATTTTCCAAGATACAGCAGCAAAGAGGTCCTATATTTTGATCATTTCATGACTCCCATTTTGGGCTCAATCACTAATATATTAACTTCATCAATATTTATTGAGTTGTCTCTTGTTGTGGTTAGAATTCTGACGTTTTGACATTCAGCCTTTAATGCTGATGTGGATTAACTCCTCAACTTTGTGCGCATCAATGTCCTTCATTAAGTTCTATGACAGATTTGTTTTGATTTCTTGGAAGGTGGCATTGAATGCTTGCCATATAGAAGAAACTATCATAAACACGGTGTAAATTTGAAATGGTAGAACATACTGGTAACATCATAAACTCTGGAACTGAACTTCTTTGGTCCTAATCTTGACTGCAACTCACTTAGCTATAAGCAAATTAAATCCCATGTGACTGTTTTCTCATCTCTAAAGTGGAAATAATAATAATAATAATAATAATAATAATAATAAGTGAAAATAAGGTTGAAATATAGAAATTATTTCATCTGTGAAAAGCATGTTAAAAAGTCTCTGACACATAATAAAGCATAATGGAGGGTTGGAGCAATAGCATAGGGGTAGGGCATTTGCCATGCATGTGGCCGACCCAGGTTCAATTCCTGGCATCCCATATGGTTCCCTGAACACCGCCAGGATTAACTCCTGAGTGCAGAGTCAGGAGTAACCCCTGGGCATCGCTGGGTGTGACCCCCCTAGAAATAAAGTCTATGGTAAATGCATCAAAAATAGCAATTATCATTGCTAAATTTAATATTCACAATATAATTTGAGGAGGATTAAAACACTCAAAGGTCAGAGATATCCTGCAGGTGGTAGAGCATGCACCTAGCATGCTATAGGCCCTGCGTTTGACCCTGAATATGGCATGTTTCCACTCCAACTTCGGTGCCAGTGAGCATTGCTCTGATGGCACCCCAAACACACCAGAGCACAAAAGGCTGTACTTCTAGGCTGAGGATAATTGCCAGTGACCTTGGGCCTCAACAACATCTAGGTGTGACCCCTAGGAAAATATGAAAGTAAAAAATTGAATAATTAATATTCCTTGTGTTATGTCGGGCTGGAACGATATCACAGCGGTAGGGAGTTTTCCTTGCACGTGGCTACTCGGCCAACTTGGGTTTGATTTCTCCACCCCTCTCGGAGAGCCCTGCAAGCTACCAGGAGTATCTTGCCTGCATGGCAAAGCCTGGCAAGCTACCCGTGATGTATTCGATATGCCAAGCACAGTAATAAGTCTCACAATGGAGATATTACTGGGCCCGTTCGGACAAATCAACGAACAATGGGAAGACGGTGCTATAGTGCTGCAGTGTGTTATGGCACAAATTATCTGAGTCTGGATTATGCTTTGCCACTAACTGGCTATGTGATCCTAGTCCTCAGTTTCTTGACAATAAAGTAGGATAGTAGTAAAACATACAATGGTAGAATAAGCATAATAAGCATATAAATGGTAGAATAAGCATATAAGCAATGTACAGGAGTGCTCAGAAAAAAGTGCTAACATCATTATCACTTTCTTCATCTCCATCATCAGGACCATCATTACCATAATCATCATCTCCACAACTGTCCAACATCATTAGCACCACCACCACCACCATCATCATCATCATTATGTATAAAGGTTAAGAAAAATATCATGTGGCTTAAATTCTGAAAATTTAAAGATGTCTTTGAATTAATAGGAGCAATAGTTCATATATCCAGACACATTCAGATTCAGTCAAAATGTCTCACAATCACTAAACTTTCAATTGTATGGTATAGCAAAACTCCTGAAATGTTTTCACTTCCCTTCCTGACTAAAACCTGCTTCTTCTCTGAGGAGTTTTATCTCAGGGGATGATGATGCCATTTCAAGAAGAGTCCAATCACCATACTAATACGTTAGCCACTTTGATGCATCTCATACTGAAGACCTGTCTTCATCCCCAAATCTGATAGGCTTGTTTTCTTTCTTAAAGCCCCCCTTTTGCTTCATTCCCTTATATTTATAGCTCAATGCAGGATAATTTCTCACCAGATGATTACAATAGAGTCTGAGAGAATCTCTACTCTCCTGCCTTTCTCTTTTTCCAACAGTCTCTATACTTCAGCCAAGTTAACTTAAATTTACTAAACCATGGCTGATGATAATGATGGTGTTAATGATGGTAATGGTTATAGTGATGACAATAATGAAGGTGAAGGTAACAAATTATAAGAATGCATTTAATTACTTCATGCTCTTATTTTTTGCTCACCCTATTACATATACAGTTAAAACCTAACCTAGGTTGCTGTGAGAAAGGTCACATTTCTTAATATGATTTGTAATAAGGGATTCTCAACAGTCCTGGTTTGGCTCTTTTCTCTCCAGTCTTACCTTGAGGCTCACTGACCCTTCTTTCTACTGACCCTTCTTTCTACTGTTGCATGGTCTTTCTCTTCCTTAGAACATCACGCATGCTTCATGTTTCCAAGAACAGCTTTGTCTCTATTTAATCCTTCAAATGGAGTTCTTCTTTCTATTTCAGAGCTGTATTTTCTTTTCTTTCTCCCTTTCCCCTTATTGTTGCTGTTACTGGCAGTAACCAGTAACATATACCTGCTTATGGGGCTCACACATTTAGCTGTCAAAGTTAGCTCTTACATGCCTTTTAGTTCTCAGTAAAATAGGTATGAATCTTATTCAACAGCAGCACTTGGGATAAAAGATGAAATATTATTTACTATATCAAAATAAGGGCTTTGGACCCAGATTATGAGGAAGACAGGAAATTCCATTTATTTTCCTCAATAGAAAAAAGAGGGAACAAATCCCATCAGATCCTGGAATAAATCACACATCTTGCACAGCCAGCTGTAGTGCTCACCATCTCTGGCACTATTTTCCATGTGGTGATTGCTGGAGGAGTTAGTTTGGGTCTCACTAGCTCTAGCTACAGTGTGTGCATGGATTATGATCATCCAGCTAACCATGGGCACCACAGACCCACACCAGTTTTGATCAGGAGTGACACTTTCTGGCTGCATCACTCATACACTCCATCTAATTTTTAATCGAAAGAGCATAATGTATGACACAGTTAATGATCATTTTGTGCATATGATGTTACAACACCTTGCCTATATGTTCGCTTCCCCTCACCAGCATCCCAAGATCCCTTCCCATCCACCTCCTTCTACTCTCTCTCAATACGCTCTGATCTGTGGCTAAGCTCACAAGTCCTATTGATATTTCCCTTACTATGTTTCTTTATATCCCACATAAGAGAGATTGTTCTGCTTTGTCCTCCTTCTGAATGACTTAACTCAGCATAATACCCTCTAGTTTCATTCAGGGAGCAACAAATTGTATCATTTTATATTTTCTTATTGCTGAGAAACATCCCATTGTATATATCTCGGTTTCTTTACTCACTTATCTCTTCTTGGACACTTGAGTTGCTTCCAGATTTCAGTTCTGTGATATCTTGAAAGGACACTTGTGCTCCTATGCTCAGAGTTAGCTCTTATGTGTCTTTTACCTCTTAGAAGAACAGGCACAGATCTTATTCAGCAATAGCACTTGGTATAAGAAAAGGAATATTGGTTCAGCCCTTTTGGAAAACAGTATGGAAGATTCTCAAAAAACTAGAGATTGAGCTCCCATTTGACCCAGCAATACTACTCTTGGAAATATATCCCAGAGAGGCAAAAAAGTATAGTCAAAGTGACATCTGCACTCGCTTGTTCATTGTAGCACTCTTTATAATAGCCAAAATCTGGAAAAAACCTGAGTGCCCAAGAACAGATTACTGGTTAAAGAAACTTTGGTACATTTACACAATGGAGTACTATGTAGCTGTTAGAAAAGATGAAGTTATGAAATTTACATACAAGTGGTACTACATGGAAAGTATTATGTTAAGCGAAATGAGTCAGAAAGAGAGGGACAGACACAGAAAGATTGCATTCATCTAGGGAACATAAAGTAACAAAGTAGGAGACTAACACCCAAGAGTGGCTGAGATTAGTACCAGGAATTTTGTTCCATGGCTTGGAGGCCAGCCACACATGCTAGGAAAAAAGGGAGCTCAGATAGAGAAGGGAGCACCAAATAAAGGTGTTGGGAGGATTCTCCCAGGATGGGAGAAGCATGCTGAAAGTAGGTTATAGACCAAACATGATTGCCACTCAATGCCTCTTTTGCAAACCGCAACACCCAAAAGGAGAGAGAGAACAAAAGGGAATACCCTGCCACAGCGTGGGATGGTGGGGATGGAGGGGTGGGAGGGATACTGGGACCCGTGGTGGTAGAAAATGGGCACTGGTGGAGGGATGGGTGTTTGATCATTGTACAATTGAAACCCAAGCACAAAAATTTGTAAGTTTACAACTGTACCTCATGGTGTTTCACTAATAAAAATTTTAAAAAAAGATTAAAGCAATTCATAAATTAAAAAAAGGAAATATTAGTTACCATATAAAAATAAGGTTTTTGTACCAGATTAGTAGGAAGACAGGAAATTCCGTTTATTTCCCTCAGTAAAAATTTTGAAAACCAGAGTTAAGCAATATCCAGTTAGTCTTTAGAATATTGTCGTCACAGCTGTGATAGTCATTGTCCAAGCTCCTGAGAGCCACTACTCTCTGCTCTGCTTTGCATGATGATCAGGACTGAGGCTGGTTTAAGTTTGATCTTTAAGCCTGGTTCAAACCCCCTGCTTCTTCCCTTGGAATTCAGGCATCTGCTTTACAGAATTACTGTACAGCCAAAGGAGTATTTCTGCCTCTTCTAACAGGAACCATCCAAATCACACCCTTTTACGAGGAGCAAGGACTTTTTGCCTCTTCCCATGGAATTATTTCTGTTTATATTTCTCTAAGTTCTTCCTTTGACTCTTAATTTCTCTGGGGCTATTATTCCATGGCCTCTGGGAGTACAGGGATGAACTGGGGGCAGCAAGTAGGGGGAGGAGATGTCAACACTGATTTTTCTCAGAACTTATGGTTTCTTTGATAAGAGAAAGAAGGGAAATTTCTTAAGCGTTTTTGTCAACAATTCTTTTGAGGATCTCACGAAGTCCAAGTAATCCCTTCTTGAAATAACATTTTTAAATACATAAAGTGCACATAATTATAGTCATATTTTTAAGTTATCAAAATACTTCTAAAATTGTTTTATAAATGATTGTTTTCTATTATATGTACTTATTAGCTCACTAAATATCAGGATCTTGTGTCAGGTATAATAACTATAATCATTTCAAATTAATGATGAATATAAGCACTGTTTCAGTATCTTTAAAGAAGCTCTAATATCATTATATACTTGTTGGCCAGATTCATACATTGAAGAAAATTCTAAATTTCTGTTAGAGGGAATAAAATCTGTAACATTTTTCCTATTGTACTTCAACCATCTTTGAATTGTTAAGAACTGATTGAGAAGTTCTTCCTTCTAATAGTCCTTGGGGTGGAAGGTACACACAGCTGCAGGCTTACTCCTGGCTCTGCATTCAGAGATTACTCCTGGCAGTGCCTGGGGGACCATATGTGATGAGCCACAGGTGAATTGTTCCCAGGTTAGCTGTGTGAGGTAAGCACCTTGCTTACTCTATTAACTCTGTGGCCCCTAATGGTCTCCATCCTCCTGATCACTGGGCAGTTTGTACTTCCATGCTTACTCCTTCTCATAATTTGCAATTATACCTTGATTTGTTTGACTATATGATTTTATGATGGGCTATAAACTCACTAAGGGCAGATAATTATTTAATTTGCAATTATATTACTATATCAATATTCCTGGAACTTAACAAATGGGTATTTAATACTTCTTGAACAAATGAAAATGAATAAGTGTTGAATCAATTCACCATCCTATGTTTTGAGATTGGTTTGTGGTCATGTTACAGATCTAAACTCTCGTTCTCCACAAATGTCTGGTGGCTCCCTGGGGAAGAAAACCTGATGTCTGTACTGGTGCAACTGTAGGCCTTTCTTGGGAGCTGTGGAACTAGTACCAGAGACACAGGAGTGAAATGATGGGAATGGCTATAGAATTGCAGAGGGTCCAACTTTAGAAGATTATCCAAATGTGTTGCTAAAAAAAGATTCCTGAGATGTATCTTGGAGCTATGTCATATAGGATGCTTTTGGCTGCAAGTTTTGATACAGAGGGAAAAACTAAAATTCTCAGGGCAGTTTCTTACTTCTAACCAGAATTAATGAGTTTTAAGAGTAGGTTAACCTCTCAACAATAGTATCCAGTGTTCATGCACTTTTCTTCTTTCTTGTCCCAGTAGGTGCACAATGCCTCCTCTTCTATAGAGACATTGAAGATTGCTGCAGCAGCTTCATTATCCAAGACAGGAAGGAAGAGGACGTTCTCTTTATGTCACTTTGGCATATGCATGTGGGGTGATATCACCACTTTGAAACCTGACTTCAGCAAATGGAGGGAGATACAGCTATTGTTTTAGACCAACCTTAAGTCATTACCTAGAATATATAGCCAACTAAAATCTGAAATGACAAAAGTTCTCCTAACAACATAGAATAAACTAATAGGTACAAGAGATAATCAACTCTGACCTCTGAAGTATGTACAGAACCAATGTGACAAGCATGAGGGCAAGGGATGTGAAAAGCCAAAACTAGATGAGCATCGTTTGCCAATGTTTTACCAGGGTACCTGCATTAGACAGGATAAGTCCCCTTTGGAGATAAACACAGGAAGAAGTCATAAAGTAAGAACCCAGATTGCCTTTAAAATCTGAAGAGTTGTTATGTAAACATTCCTAAATAAAGGGTTTCTTCTTTTGAAGTATTTATATACATAAAAGCCCATGTCTGTATATAAATATACACATATATACAATGATTAGCAATGGTTGACACTGAAAAGATCTAAGAATTTGGAATAAACTAGAAACTCAAAGTTCTTGCTTGCCCATTGTATTATTTGAGCTTTTAGCAGAGACATACACCACATTTTCAATTAAAGTGTGGATTGTTTTTTAAAATGTATATTCAAGATTAATTTCCATTATAAAATTCCCACTGACAATGCATAAATAACAGAAAATTTAGATAATATTTTAAATGTTGCTTCAACTTAATTAGTACTTGTGATTTGCCAAATAGCAGGTGTTCATTTGTTATTTAATACTAACAACAACCTTGCTTACAATGCTGGGTTGTTTCTATTTTACAGATCATCAATGAGACCCAGTGAGAGGAAATACCTTGTCCCAAATCACAGACATATATATGCAGTAGATCTGATTTGAACTCCTGTTGTCTTAAAGTGCTATGATTTTTTTCAACAGCACTCAAGTGTCGCTCAGTATGTAGTAGGGGGAAAAAGGAGGAAAACCAAACAATTCTCATTTGTTTTAGTTATTTGTCTAAATCATCACCAACACTGAATTCATGATACATAACAATTGCTCTGAGAGTGATTATAGTTAGTTTCTATGGACCACTGGTGACAGTTACCCTATCAAATAATCAATATTTATTTTACATGCATTTATGTTTAAAGACTTTTTAAAGACTCACATTTAACATATGAGATTGATTCTTTAATCATAAGACTCAGTCAAAAGACACTTATCAGGCCAGAAAGCTAATACAGCATATAAGGTAATTGTGCTGCAAAAGACTGACTCAGGTCAATCCAAATCACCCCACATGGTCCCCCAAGCACTGCCAGGAGAGATCGATCCCTGAGCACAGAGCCAAGGAGCAAGCCTGTGCATTGCTGGGTATGGTACCCAAATAAAACTAAATAGGCCAAACAAACCAAAACTTATCAAACACAGGCATTTCCTTTATGAGATGTATCACAGTCTTCCAGAATTTAGGAGCACTAGACAGTATTTGCATCCTATGTTTGCTTCCTTTCTAAACAAGCTACCAAGGAGAGGGACAGACATAGAATGACTGCACTCATTTGTGGAATATAAAATATCATAATATCAGACTAACACTCAAGGACAGTGTGTAAACACACACACACACACAACAGCAGTGTTCCATCTCTCTCGCAGCCCGCGTTCAGTAGTCTCAGGCTGTTTCCCCCAATCCAGAGAGGTTGATGGTGATGGGCAGGTGAAGGAATGAAATGAGGGCCAGACTGGTTGGTCTGAGTTGCAGTTTAGTCCAATCCTCTCTCCATTCACTCCTGTCTCTCCTCTGTCTCCCCCAGCCCACTCTTATATCCCCCAGCATGAGGGGTTGGTGTTGTGTGAACTTTCATTCAGTCGGAGATGCTGAGACAAGGAACGCAAAAGAAATTTATGTCATGGAGGGCCCAGGTTCTCTCAGACCTGTGTCCCCGGTAGAGAGCCTTTTGTTGATCATGGTACCTCTACCTCTAAAGGGCACAATGCAGTGTCATCAAAAGGAGTTACAGGGGACGGAGAGATAGCAACAGCGGGTATGGTGTTTGCCTTGCACATGGCCAACCCGGGTTTGATTCCCAGCATCCCATATGGTCCCCTGAGCACCGCCAGGAGTAACTCCTGAGTGCAGAGCCAGGAGTAACCCCTGTGCATCGCCAGGTGTGACCCAAAAAGCAAAAAAAAAAAAACACCAAAAGGAGTTACAGTAAGAACATTGAGGCAGCAAAACATACATTGTTTCTTTGCATCTGCAGTAATTTTGTCCTAGGAAAGGAGATACAAAACCAAAACTGAAAACTTTCTTGGGCTACACTTGGATTTGCATTCCGAAAACTAGTCTGGCTAGAGCCTGGAATCTACATCCCAAAGATCAGGTCTGGCTAGCACCTGAGATCTGCATGTCGAAAATGAGCCAGGTTTCTATGAGAAAAGGAAAACTGCCCCTTACAATATACTGAAATTATTTACTGAAGGCTGTTTGAAGGGGGAAAATGTTCAGCCTCATCCAAACGTTCAGCCTCATCAGGACACACGAGAAATCTTGCCCATTTTCATGGGTCCCTATGTTACTGCCCATTGTGCAGTTCAGTCTACATTGGCTAACACTGACAGCTCAGTCCAGCCCCAGCAGATTGGGGTAACAATTACACATAGGTGTGGTCACAATCAGTAGGGGTAGAGTTCTTTCCCTCAGGGAAAGCCGCTTCTAGGACAGATTCTCACTTAGCAGATCTACCCACCCTAGAACAGAATCCCCTGGGTGTGTTTCTCCTCTCCTTGTCCAACAGACATATAAGCATACATAACATAAATCATTTTGTATGGACACAGTAAGAAATACTTTGAGCTTATAGAATTGCTCTCCTAGGGCCATCTCAATCTCAGACTACAGTGCTCAGGCCAGATAGTCTTTCCTATCCCTAGCAGGGTCCTAGTCTCGTCATTACTTTTGGATCATGACAGCATTTGTCTATGATCAAACTCTTAACTTATAGTTAAGAATTGTGGCACTTTGGCCTGGCCCATTTCGATGCCAGGGTAGCTCACAGCTTGCCCTGGGTCCATTCAGTCCCTCGTTGAGACCCTGCTTTTGGGGTGCTAGGAACTAAGGGCAAGTGAGGCTTAAGTCAAGAAAGCAGATGCCTGGAAGTGAATAATATTCAAAGCCAATTAAATCTTCAAGTTACAAAGCATAATATTAACTGTCTTCCTATATCTATACAAAAAAGGACATTGCATTAAAGTAAACTATTCAAAAGACATAAGGAGAGGAGAAAGGCAATATTAACTTACAATACAATTTCAGTGTCCTAGAAGGATCTGACCTTACAAATGAACAGATTCTGATTAGGGGAAAAGCTGATTAACTGGTTGGGGAAGAGAGCATAGAGAAGTGGTTACAGATAAAGAAAGGCATGGGAGTGACTCAGGAGCACTATGATGGGTGTAACCTGATAAACCTAAGCTCCTTGTGGCAAGGGAGAAAGGACAAATCAATTGTTACCCTACAGGACAGTAGAGAGAAGAGCCAGGAATATTGCTCCATAGTTGGAAGACTGTCTTATAAACTGGGGGAGAAGGCAGCGGTATAGAAAAGAGATCGCTAAGTCAATGATGGTTGGAGAAATCACTCGGGATGGGAGATGTGTGCTGAAAGTAGATAAAGGACCAAACATGATGTCCTCACATTATCTGTATTGCAAACAGAAAAAGTAAAGAGAGAGTAAAAGGGAAATTGTCTGCCATAGAAGCAGGGGATGGGATGAAACAGAGGGGGAAGGATACTGCAGACATTGGTGGTGGAAAATGTACACTGGTGGAGGGATGAATGTTCGATCATTGCATGACTAAAACTCAAACATGAAATTTTTATAACTGTAGCTCACGGTGATTCAATAAAAACAAATAAATAAATAAACAGCAAGTCACCAAAGGAAAGAAATTCGAAGTGTGGAAATATTGGAACTCAATGGGCCCATAACTGAAACAAGGATGAGGACTGCCTCACTGGACCACATCTGGACTGTACGTACCAAGTGACTCAAAAGTTTCTGCACATATCTCCAATAACCATGAAAGTACCGTGAATGTTAAGGTTGGGTTACAATGAAATTTTAGCAATATCTGAAAATAGTGAAAGTCAACTGTATATTGCAAACATTAGGTCAATTATTTCCAGTGTTTTTGAAGTAAAATAGATAATTGGGATTCTATTCTAACCACTCACATACAATGCAACTCTTTCTGGTCCTTGGATTCTACTGGAATGTGGCTTCCATTTATTCCAGTTCTTTTTAAAATGTTCTCACCAAGAGTTTCTCAGCTTACTGCCTGACCCACTATTTAACTATCTCTGCTGCAATATGAACTCCGTGAAGACAGGCCTTTCTCTTCTGTTGAGGACTGTATTCCCTCACTACCTCTATGAGTGCTTGCTCCTCAGCAAGTCCTGGGTAAATATTTTGTTGAATGAGTGAATAAGCAACTGACTGTTCTGTGTGTGACATTTGAGTGTGATGGACTACTAGTGCTTTATTGCAAGCACTCAAACATATATGATGTCTCAGAGACAGTTTGATGGCACTACCAGAATTCTTGGCTTATAACTATGTGTATAAAACATTCCCACCCACTGCCGTAAGGAAAATCCAGCACAGGCTGTGTTTCTGAAACTCTAGTGAAAATGCGTAAAGGTTAAGCTCAGTGCTAAAACCACTGACATTTGAACAGCCTCAACGAGAAAGCAAAGTGCTTGTGAGAAACATTCATTCGAGGTTTTATGCTGGAAGTGTGAGCACCCACGGTAATGACTCCAAAGAACCATATAGACTGACTGTGGATTTGTCTTGGGGGCCGGGAGGGACATGGAAACACTGCTCATTAAAATAACAACACACATATGCTAAAGCCTTCCAAGTGAAGGTCCCTGGAGCATGGCAATTAGAGGGTCAGGTTTAATTCTCAATGTACTATAAACAATGTTCTTTGCTAGCTAAACTCTTTGCGCTGGAAGAGTTAGAAATGCTCATCTTAACTTGGCTTCAAGAGTAAACTCAAACTGAACCATCCTGCAGGAAGAGTTCACTGATTTCCAGGGAAGAAAAGTTTCCTTCTGACACAAACTGGCATTAAAGCTTGCATCCCATAGCACCACCAGAGTTCAGCCCTTGTATTTTTGCAGGGATGCCTTTCCCAGGGCATTTTAAGTTTGACATTGTCCTCTCTGGTTTCCCCCAGTCCAGCTTTGCCCCTTTGTGACCAAACCTCTCTGGTTTCCCCCAGTCCAGCCTTGCCCCTTTATGATCTTCTAGGATCATAGTGATCTTTGCTTTAAAGCAATTTTGACCATGTGGTTTTCTTTTAAAACTCATCAAGAGGCAAAGCAGTAACTTGACTGGTTAAGTTCATGCTTTGCATATAGGAGCTCTTGGTTTGATCCCTGACACCATATAGTCTCTTGTGCACTGCCAACATTAGCACATGTGCACCTCTATAAGTGACAAAAAAGAACAAAAAAACAAAAAAGAAAGAAAACGAAAGAATAGAAAAATATTTTTAACTTATTTAGGGTTTTCTATTGTCCCTTTTTGTTTGTTGATTTGGTTTTTGGCTTTTGGGCCACACTCAGTGATGCTCAGGGATTATTTCCAGTTATGCATTCAGTCTCTGCCCCCGCGCTTCGGTGTTCCTTCCCGGAGTCCCTTGGAGGGGAGCGGGTTGAGCTTTCCTCCCCGCCCCGGCCAGGGCTATGGCAGCTGGAGACCTCCAGGACCAGCCACCACCATGCTGAGACCACTCTCCGCACACCTGAAGGTACCGGCAGAGGGACAAAGCCACGCGGGTTCCGGGGCCGAGACCTCCAAGCCTACTCGAATTGTAGTCGAGCATCTTCCACCCAGATCCTCCAAATTCCAGTAGGCGGGGGTCACACCCACCACCTGGCCCCCTGGCGCCGTGTAATCCCATCAGCGGCCAAGACTCAGAGACTATAAAATCCAGATCCCGGAACCGCGCGGCCGCATTCGCGGCCGCGCGACATCTTATTATCTCATTCCTACTTTGGACAAACTTGCAGGCTGTCGAATGTAGCCTGCCCACAGGGCAGAGTCTGGCAAACTCCCCGTGGCCTACCAAATATGCCAAATACCAGTAACAATGATGGGTCTCATTCTCCTAAAGAGCCCTGAATATAATCTCAGGGCTAGGATGAAAGAGACGTTACTGGGGCCTGCTCGAGGCAATCGACGATTAACAGGATGATGAAATGAAATGAAATGAAATGCATTCAGGACTCACCCCTGGCGGTACTTGGGAGACCATATGGGTGCTGGGGATCGAATCTAGGTAGACTCCACGCAAGGCAAATGCCCTACCTGCTGTACTATCTATCCTATTCAGTGTTGTCCTTCAGTGAGTCCTAGTTTCTGTTTCTTTATCCTCCCCACTCCTAAAATCTACAGAGTCAGCAACACTGAGCATCAGATGATAGTATTGAAATTGATTGATGAGTAAATGAGGGTTCAGTACAGTATTTACTTTTGCATATGCTAAATTTTTCCAAAGTGAAAAGAGAGATAACTCTTGGGGGTAACTGAATTTTAACCAAGACCTGAGCTTGAGTTCCCTGAGTAAGAGATTAGGATGAGACGCTTTGATCCACAGAATCATCATTTATGCAACCTTAACCTTTGGAACGGAGCAATAGCACAGTGGTAGGGCATTTGCCTTACAAGTGGCCAACTTGGCCGACCCAAGTTCAATTCCTCTGCCCCTCTCGGAGAGCCCAGCAAGCTACCGAGAGTATCTCGCCCGCACGGCAGAGCCTGGCAAGCTCCCCGTGACGTATTCGATATGCCAGACACAGTAACAACCTTTGGAAATACATCAGATAGATAACTCACTTGCAAAAGAGTTGTTTGTTTGTTTGTTTGTTTTGACAGAGCTAAGCTATTCCAGAGAATGCCACGTTTTCTCAAGTTTAGCAAATTGATTTACTCAATTTATCTGATGCAGAGGTTGTCAAAATCATACTTTGAAACATGTTGTAGAGACTGTAAGTTATTGGAGATGATAAGTTGGAGTGGTTGGAGCTGGATGTGGGAATTCCAGGAGCTGGTTCAGGGAATGGGCTGGATGGTTCACAGGAAGCACTGCTGAGCTGAGTGAGTGCAGCAATAGGAATAAAATGGATGGAACACAAAGAAATGTTAAAGAATTTGGTTAAATTAAAGACACTCGAAATGTGAGAGAGATCTGAGTTTATTTGATAGGAGTGAAAGGAAAATAACGGCAAGGGGGCTCAGAATAGTTAGGTGTCTCCTGAAAGTCATTCACCATTCTCAGCTCTTAACAGAAGTCTACTTCTTTCCTTTAAAGGTCTAAACCTGGGTGGTAAACAATGCTTCGTAGCATAGCTGGAAATTCAGATTTTATTCAAGTTCTTGCACTAATGAATGAATTAATAAGGAAAACATGTGGAAATCTTGTCTCCACTCCGTTTAACACAAAGCTGACTATTTAAAATTAGATTCCCTCAGCATGTGTGAACTTTCAAGTTGTAGGGATAATTTCTATTGCCTTAAAAACTCTGTGTATGAGTTTTCAAGTGAAGCTTTTAAGGAAGAATCAAATTCATGGTAAAATATGAATCCAGGAAAAATAAATTTTCCTAGAAGCCTTAAAACTCAAATAGTTCTTTAACTCAACAAGTAAAATAGAACTATCATCTTATTTCATAACTATAGTCCCATGGTTATAAAGAAAAAAAACTCTATAACAAAGCAAGTATCTTCCTTAGAGATCCAGAAAGCAGATTTTTGCTATCTTGTTGTAGGATTTATTCACACAGATGGTTCCTATGGAATGGTGTTTGTGTAGTGCCAGTAAATGTATTAGTTACTGAAAATCAAAAGTTATACTACTCAGCATATAGGATTTAGTTTATAAATAAAGCTTCAAATATTGGAGGAAAAAGTGTTGGTTGTAATACACGAAATTTAGAAACTTGTAAAAAAGAGAGAGGGAAGATAAACGAAAGATAGGAGGGGTGGAAAGAGTAGGAGTGAAGAAAAGTAATAAAGGAAAAAAAAGCATGTTTGCTTCTTATCAACAGAAACCTCTTTATCTTGTAAACAATTTGACACATTAAAACACAAAATATTTTGTAAGAAGAATATGAGTTTTGTCACAAAAAGACCCAGGCTTTAATCCTGGCTTCTTGAATTATAAAATGAGATTTCTATATAATTCGTTCTACTGTATATCAAAAGAATAGATGGAGGTAGTGAAGAGACAATATATTATAAGACAGTATCAGTACATCCATTTGGCCCAAACTACCATGATTTCATCATTTTATAATGGCAAAGTAGTGTTCCAATATACAGAGTAGTATTTCTACCATTTCTATGTCTAGTCATCTGTTGATGGTCATTTAGGCTTTTTCTATGTTTTAGCTATTGTGAATAGTGCTGTTATGTATATAGGGGTGTGAATGTATTTTCAAGTTAGTGTTTATATATCATTTGGATAAATGCCTAAGAGTGGTATGGCTGGATCTTGTGGAATTTTCTTAGTTTTTCTTACTGCCTCTCCACAACATTTCCACATCAATTTATGTTTCCACCAACAGTGTACATGCTTTTTCATGTTCTTGCCAATATTTGCTGTCTATAGATTTTTTTTCATATAGGCCATTCTCACATTTTGCATTTCTCTTAAAATAAGCAGTGTTTTTAATGGGTCTATGGTCATCTATATGTCTTCTTTGGAGAAAGGTCTACTTAAGTTTTCCATCTATTTTTCTAGAGTTGCTTCTTTTTGCTATGGAATTGTATGAGTTATCTATATATTGTGAATATCATCCCCATGAAATACCTATGATATACTCTGTGCCTTCTTCCTGTACATTTGTGTGCCAATTGACATGACACATACCAGGAAGTGGGGGGTGGAGTGGCAAGAAGCACAAAAAGTAGAAAAAAAACAAAGATGTGAGACTCAATTTCTTTCCCCTGGGACCATATTCTGGCTGGGAACTCATATTACCTGTCTAGTTTGGATCTACTACGCATGACCACTTTCTCCGTCCTCTTTGTCAATACATGCCTATTAAGGAGGTTTTCCTACACTCTGAAAACTTTTCCATATTTATGGCTTATGACTTTGAATCTTAGGATTGAAGTTCTTATTTTTTACCGAGTGGCATGATCTAGAAACTAATAAATAAACAAATTGGATTTTGTTACAATTAAAAATGTTAGTTCTGCTGAAGAACTCATAAGAGGATAGAAACACAGACTGAGAAAAATATTTGTAAGTTCCGAATATGGCAAAATACTTAAATTCAGAATATATATATATATATGAACTCTGAAGATAATAGAAAGAAAATAAACAATATAAAATAACAATATGAGCAACACCTTAAATAGACACTTTACCAAAGAGGACAGATAAATACTAAAAGGCATTACCTCTTAAGGAGATTCAGATTAAGGCTACAGTGAAACTTACCATGGCATATTCAAATAAAAAAATATAAAAACCTAGTGGTGAAGAAAAGAACTGGTGAAGATGTGAAACAATCAGATCCCCAAAGAACTGATGGGAGTGAAAAATAGTTACAGTTGGGCTAGATATGGGTAACTTCTTTTCCTTTTCTTTTTCTTGGGCCACACCCGGTGATGCTCAAGACTTACTCCGGCTCTGCACTCAGGACTTACTTCCATGGGCATCAGGAAATCACATGGGATACTAGGGTTCAAAACTGGGTAAGCCTCATGCAAGGTAAGTGTCCTACCTGCTGTACTATCTCTATAGCCCCCAAATGGGTAACTTCGTATTAAAAATATATTCTCCAGGCCAGAGTGATAGTCCAACTGGGAGGGCATTTGCCTTGCATGAGGCCGACCCATTTGGATCCCCAGCATCCCTTATGGTCTCCCAAGCACTGCCAGGAGTAATTCCTGAGTGCAGAGCTAAGAGTAATCCCTGAGCATCACTGGGTGTGACCCAAAAAGCCAAAAAAAAAAAAAAACCATATTCCCTCTAAACACTGCACAAAATGGTCTCAATACTTAGAGAAACAACCACCATTTACATATAAAACATGTGCAGATGGTCCACAACCCATGACTTTAATTGATGCAAAAGTGACCTTCACATGGCAAAACCTGTACCTTGAATTTGGAACTTAGTTCTCTCTAGATGTAATGTGCTCCCTGGCATAGCAGCAGGAGAGAGACGCGTTCAGCCATGTGAGCAGGGGCACGAATACCTAATGTGCCCGAGTACATGGTGTTGCCAGCTTTGTTGCCATATGATACATCCAGCCTACAAAGGTTTTTTTCTGCATAAAATCCATCTTAAGTCAAATCAGTGCTTTGTGCTAGAGATTTTTATTTGTAGCTTTACTTGTAATAGGCCTACATGGAAAATAACGCAAATATCCTCTGGTGGGTGAATGAATAGGCAAATGTATTTGTTAATGTGTTTATTCATTTAAAATCTCAGCAAACCAATCACACAATGATATAACATACTTTTCTGAAAAGTAACTTTCTCAAGTGAACCATACTGAGGAGAGTGACGCTATTTTACATTTTTGCAATCTCTTTAATGTCTACCTTCATGAAAGACTGCGTGGGTTATCATGATTCTTGTTTACTGTGTTGTGATTTTTTTCCATTAATTTTTATATATTTAAAAATGATTGAAATTCTTTGGTGCATGATGCTATTAATAATGACTTCTTATGAACATATTTCAAGTACCACAACCATCACCAGTGCACCCCTTTCTTCTCTCAAGGACCACAACTACCACCCCCACCCCTGATGCTATCTGGAAAACTATACTACACTTCTGAGAGAAGGAGGGTTAAAAATTGAAAATGACATGTCAGTGTTATTGCAAAAAGTGGCTGGGCCTGCAGACCCTCTCAAAGAACTTGTGGAAAGGCCCCGGGGTTCCTCAACTCTGGGCATAACTGACCCAGGTGCTACACTTACTCTTCGTGAGTCTTTATTCCTTGAGTTATTATGATCTAGATCAGAGTCAGAATCCTGTTGAATTTGCTTCTGTTTCATTCACTTCTGGAGGCCAGAGCTGGGAAGTACTTTATAGGAATGGAATACACATGGCAACAAGATCAAAAGCTTGAACAAAGGGAACCATGTATTGATCTGTTTTTCCTTTTGTCAGTAGATCTCTGTCGTTGATTAGTTTGTAAACTTGAAGAGGATATTTGAGACTCAAGAGAATCATGCTATCTGTAGAAAGAAAGCCAGTGGGTCCAGGCAGCTGTGGACAGTGTTTAAAAGTCTCAAGGAGGTGAGCCAAGTTTCTTGCATGCATGCATGTTTGACTTTTCCCTCCTCTTGTTTCCTGCCATCTCTAATTTTTATGTTCCTTGTCAGGACACAGGAGCGCATTCAGGATATATTGCAACTGCCGCAAGACAGTTTCTCTGCAGGACCAGGAACAGCCAGGATCAATTAAATAACATGGAAGGTACAATATAGCTGCAGCTGGAACAAATCAGTTGGTCAGGCACATGGGTTACAACTCATAAAAGGTCAGCAGGCAACTGGCATGAAGCATCGTGAGTGAAGCTCCTGGCTCCATGGAGCTGGAAGGAGCCAAGAGATGGAGCATCCACAAATCCAGATGGAAATCTGGGCACATCATATAGGAGGAAGGCTTAGCAAATAATGGGTCCGGTTGTCCCAGATATATATGTCTCATGCAGTTTCTTCTCAGAATGTTTCTGTCTCCCCCAGCACTGGGTAAATTATTCCACCACAGTGACAAGCTGGTTTTATGAGTGGGAGGTGGCCTCCGATACTAAATTTCAATGAATGAGGAGTTAGTTTTATATGTAAAAGAGATAACGTCCTGGAAGGAGAAGTAAAGTACCAATACTGCCTAAAAATTTATCAATAAATGAACATAAGGACCTTTCACTGCCCCTTGTGATACATGTTTTGACTAGGGATCATTCCAGTTTAATTTGCAACAAAGGGTCATTTCTTGGCAAATCGAATTCACTGCCTATTCTTTGTTATTTCAGTAACACAGAACAATTACTTCTTGACTTCCTGCCTTGTTTTTCTCAAACCATTATTCCATATTCATACATATGGTTTTGTATTTTTGTTGTTGCGAAGGTTAAAAATCCTGACAGATATATGGGATTGCTTTTTTCTAACATTCTTACAAAATTAAACTTCCTCTTTGATTTTGATCAGAGCAGAATTAGGAAAGGAGACCCTAATTCAAATGAAAGTTTGTTAACTGAATACGAGAAGGTAAAGTTGATCTCAACAAGCACATTTGCTAAAAGTTCATCCTTTATTTCAATACATAGTTATTGAATTGCCTGAGCTAAATTGAAATCAGGCCATTAATAAAGACATAGAGATTCAGTGGGACTATTTCAGTGTTGCTTGTTGGGAAATAAGATCAGGCTCAGTAGGACCATAGGTAGAAAGTGTCACCTCTACCAGATGACTTCACAGAAGGAAGAATGTTAGAGAAGGCCATTAGCTTATAATGCATTTTCACAAACAGGATATAATTTTAAGAATCAATAGCCTTGACTTATTTGATAACTCAAGAGATCAAACTTTATGTAAGCTAGTAAGAGGTAGAGGTGAGGTTCAGATCCATCTTTTGAGTGCAGAAGTTTTCCTTGGAATTAAATTTTTCTGTAAAATTACGCATATGAAAACACTTTGGAAAGTTATCTACAAAGATCAGGTACTGTCATCCTTAAAGCATTTTCTGTAAAGTGCTAATTGTGGAAAAGATTAAATGCATATAAGCCTTTTCTTTTTTTTTTTTTACACTTTCAAGCAACTTTATGGTTAAGTGCCTTCCTTCCGATTCAGTATTTTTGAACAAGGAGTTGTTATTCTCTGCTTTGTCCTTTGGCAGACTTAAAGCGGAGGGCCAGAATAATTGTCTTTACTAATTTGTATCTGGAAACGAGCATGGTGTGCATGATTAAAGAGAATAACTTTGGGGTGGGGGGAGGGTGACGACATTCTGAAGAAGCAAGCAGGCAAAGAGGGGAATAGGTTTCTGGGGCAAGCCAATGTGTTCCATTTGAGACATTGGGAATTGGAGCTGCTGAGGGACTTTTGTACAGGAAGATTCAGAACTTGGTTAATGACAAGGCCTTGGAACTGGGGTTAAGAGGTCAGACAAATATATTGCATGTGTGTTAGAAGTATGTATCTAAATCTTTGGGGCATTGATGCTATTTTTTAAAATGTTTTTCTGGAGATAGCAGCACTGTAAGAAACATGCCACTGGACTTTTAGTCTGCTTGTGTTTTAACCATTGCCAAGATAACCAAAAGCTTGGAACAATAGCAAAAGCAGGTCTGGATTAGAAATGAAGGGCAGGAAAGTAAGAGAGAACTGTAAGAAGCAAGTTAAGGTCATTGTGCTATGAACATGGGCTGGGAGTTCATCCTGCTCTTTTTCTTCCAAAGTTCTGACAATTTAGGAAGCTGGAAAGATTTAATACTGGAGTAAGGGGTCCTTTCCACATACTATAGATACTTTGTGGTATACATATGAGATTCTTCTGAAAAGTCCACACCAGTTCATACAAACATGCCTTGTGAATTAATGTGGATTAACTTTGCTAAGAGGTTGAGTATTATATTTAGGTATCAGGACTAGGAAAAATGAGAATAGAGGCCCCAGAAGACATCTTCTGTTCTCTTCTGCTTTTACTGCAGAGTAGGCTGAAGAGATTCATAAAGCTCCAATTTGTGGAGTTCAGGAATAAGAAGGTAGGCTAGGAAGGCAGCAGGAGTTGGTGCTGAGTCATTGTTCTTATGAAGTAAAGCTCACAAATGCCAGAAAAGAAGGCAAGGAAATAAAGTTCAAAGCTTCTTGAGGAAACAAATTCTCTGGATCAGAGTAAATTGTCAAGGGGCCAGAGCGCTACTATGGTGGATAGTTCACTAGCCCTGCATCTGACTGACCTGGGCTTCATCCCCAGCACCCCACATGGTCTCCAAAACACTGCCAGAAGTGATTTCTGAGTGCAGAGCCAGGAGTAACCCCTGAGAGTAACCCCTGAGCACTGCTAAGTGTGCAACCAACCTCCCCTCCCCCACCCCACCACCCCGCCAAAAGAAAAAAGAAAGATTAAGTTGTCAAAGTTCTGGGCATGACTAGAGATCATTCTCTGAGAGATCACCTGAACTTGTTTCTCCAGGAGGTCCAGGGCAGTGAATTCTAAACTAGGGCCACACCGTGTCACCCTGGCATAGTACTCTAAATTAATTTATACTGCAAGACCTGAAATATCAACTCTCAGTGAAGGATTTCAGAAGAGTTTATTTTTATTATATCCTTAGAATTTTCTTTGAATCAGATATGTGCCATTACTTCACAGCTTTCAGAGCAAAGGCCTGCCTTAACACATTTAAAAATGCCAAATCTTTAGTCTCTTCACATAGTTTTCACTGAAGGTTCAAATAGATGCAGGGATCAGACAAATTAGAGAGGGGCACACTGGATCCTAATGCAGAGGGGACTATGATGACTGTGAATGCATGACTTAGGGCCTTCAGGGTTTCCAATCAGACAGAAGAGTTCTGTAGGAACACAGAGGAAAAGGCAGCACACACAGGTCAGCTTCTTCTACTCTGTCTTTTGGAAGGACACAGGAAGATGGTCTCTGGAATTGGAGGGCAAAGTGACACAGAAGAGGGGCTCAGGGTCATGCAGAAACAGTGGCCAGGAACCCAAGTATGCTTCATCTCTGTCTGGGGGCCAGCTTTTCCATGAGGGGTTTTGAAAGATTGGCTCAATGCCTTCATCCTGAGCCTCAGTCCTTGCCCAGCATGACAAGGGGCGAGAGACACGACAAGGATAGCTTTGGAATGTAGAATAGATGTCAATTGCAGGACATGTGGAGGAGCTTTCAACTGACTGGAGGTTTTGAGAGATGGCTGCTCAAGGCCCGCATGGATAGGAGGGGATGCAAAAGCAGTTGGAAGGGCCCTTTCGGCATTGTGATGCCTTGAGATCTGATTAACCACCTCTTGGTATTAGAGAAGATCCATTCCTTCCAATCAGTTTTTGAAGGAGAACAGACAGGAGCTAAGAAGAGTTGGGGTTATCTGCTGAGTCTGCGGGTCTGCGGGACCTGACTGTATCTCCTGGCATCAGAACAGGGAGATCACAGGACCTGAAGTTTCAGGTAATGGGCTTAAACCATTGAAGGAGCTTGGGGTAGTGACTCACTCAGACTAAATCTCTATGGGATGGAGTGAGAATACAGCAGGTAAGGTGCTTAACTTGTACATGGCTGTTTTGGGGTTCAATTTCCCAGTACCCCATATGGTTCCCTGAGTCTGCCAGGAGTGATCCCTAAGCTCAGAGCCAGAAATAAGTCCTAAGTAGTTCTATGTGCCACCCTAAAAATGAACAAACAAAACTAATAAATTCTTATCAATGTTAGCTCCTTTTTTTTTAAATGTGAGTTTATAAAATTAAAAAAAAAAGATGATAGTTAAAATTAGACTGAGTTGTTTGGACTATGTGAGAAGTTGTTTTGATGAGGCTGTAAACGCTCCTTTAATTTATTTCCTACGTGTACCCTTTCTTCTCATGGACTTTTCGATCAGAAGGCAGGCCCCTTGGTCTACCCCTGAAGACTAAAAGTGTTGTAAGATTATTCTCCCCTGTGGACACACAGCCCATTGTCTTTGTCAGAAAATGTTCTAATTAGAAGACTCTTAGCTCCAGCCACTGGAATCCCTTCCTTTGCAGATGGGGCTCCTAAGAATCAGGACATCCCAATTCCAAAGCATCAGAAGAATAAGAATCAAAAATCTGACCCAGAAACCATTTCATCTCAGTGGACAGAACCACCATCCCTTTTATCAGACACTAAAGACCTCAGGGCATATTCACTTTGATCCATTGTATAAATTGATTTTGTTTCAAAAATAGACTGGTAAATGCAAGTGAATAGGGGCTTTCCTGCATTTCAGGTGCTCCACATGTAAGGACAGACTGATAGGCATGGGTATGGAAGAGGTTGAGGGAGGCAGTGGAGAAGGATATACCTGTGAAATGGAAGGAAGAGGGTGAAAGATGATTGACTTCCAGGCTTCTGCAGTGGTACTTCTGGAGATACCCTCACTGCAGGAGTTGGTGTGTCTTACCTCTTGCACGTTTGCTCTTTCTTCTTCTCCACGGTCTCCTTTTCTGGCCTGCTAAGTCATCGTCCTCTCATCTCTGAGGTCTGCATGAAAGCCCAGTAACTGACATCTTGTCTACCATGATTTCCTTTCAGATAAGTCCATCTTCCTGTCTTTCCTGTTCTACTATTCTCCTCTACCACCACCAGGGTCTTAACAGTTATTGCATCCAACTACTCAGCCACCCCACAGAGAGATTTACCATTCTGTTCCTAGTCTGCCACGAAGGCATCTTGACGCCATTGCTAGAACTTTCAATGTTGTGGCTCAGCCTGCCTTGCATCCACACAAGGTCCCCAGTGGAATCACTCTGCTCCGTTCCCTGGGTAATTTTTTTTTTTACACTCTTTTTAGGAATCTGCCTTGATTTTAGACAGAGCTTTGCCTGCCTTTGTTCACCTTGCCTGGTTCATAGACATTTTCTCTGGAGCACTCCAATTATGCACAACTGGGTTTTGCAGCCTTCCTCTTCCTTATCTATCTTCTTCATCAGGGGGCGCTGGAAGATTCCTATAAAGAAAAGCCTGTGACCTCCCCTCATTTCCTGGTAAGAAAAAAAACTGAGAGTGGAGGAGGAATCAAGTTCTGGAATGTTAATCTCATTATGAGGTGATAAGGAATATAAATGAGGAGAATATAAATAAACACTATAGGAGATGGTGCTTCTTTTCTCTCCTCCTTTTCTCTTCTTTCTGCTTTCCTCCTCATATGCTCTTCTTTCTCCTCCACCACCGCACTCTCTCTCATACTTGAAATGAAAAGGTGCCTGAATTCCTGCTCCTTTCTGCAAAACTACACCTTCTATAATTATTCTCATCCTTTCATTGCTGCCTCTTAAAATCTAGGAGTCCAGGGAGAAATTGCTCCTCATGTGGATACTCTACACCCTGTGGGTCAAATCAGCAGAGAAGGAAGGTCTGTGTGGAATTTTCATATTGCTCAGACAGTCAGCTGTGATCTTCACCATCTGCTCTCCTGCTTTCTTACTAAGAGAACTTCCAACTTCCACTTCAGTTTCCTTACAACCCTGACTAACAAATCATTTCCAACATCCCATGCAACTAGATGGGGACCTAATTAAAAAAAACGCTTCCTAAGTGAAGAAATAACCCTCTCTAACCTCAGACACTGGAGCACAAGGAGAAGACACCTGTCATTTTCTTGTCCTTATTAAACCTGCAAGTTCTGCAACCCTTCCAGGGACTCTATTTTGTAAAGGACATTTATATCCAAAGGCTTTCATGCAGCAGGTAAAATCAGCCCCACTCTGTTGGCAAGACTTTCTTGGAATCACATAGCAAATCGCTGGCTGGTGGAGAGGAGGCTGCCTGACCCAAGGCCAGTAGTCTCCATTACACTCTCTCCTTCCACCAGAAAAGGCTCTCCCTGTCCATTACAGAGTCTCCACCTTCTAGCCTTGGTCATGGGGAAATGACTTAATTCCTCAGGCAACCAGACTCCAGGTCAGCTATTGATTCAATTGATGGCCACTAAGCCTTAAGTTGCACTTAGGAGTAACTGGAATGATCACATCCTGCTCCTTTCTCAGCTATTCCCCAGCAGACTCTTGGCCTGTTCCCAGTCTCCTTCTGGGCCTTGGAAGCGCTCTGCTCCCACTGCACTTGGACAACTGGGCCTAGCAGGGGCCTGACTGGGGAAAGCTGCTCCCCAAGACTCAACAATAAGAAGGAATTCTGGAGAGAGGGGTCAGGGTCATCACAGTGTGGTGTCTTTGGAAGAGTCTCGATAAAAAAAAGTGTTTTTCTAGGGCCTTCTCAGAGGAAAATATCCAAAATTCAGTTTGTGTTTGAAGAATTAAGAGTCTAAACATTGACCCATATGGAAACACTTAAATAGAGACAAGTACAATAGATGTGTGGAATGGTGCCCAACATGGAGGTTATATCCATTATTCACATTGGATACAAACAGTTAATCAGGACCTGGGAGAACTAATCACTCAGAAAAGTGAAGGGAAAAAAACAAGATACTCTATTAACTCCAACAGAAAGGCAAATGAACATGAGAGCAAGTTTGCAAAGAAACACATGCAACTGTGTTTCTCAGTCTAAGAGGAACTGAAATCGGGAAGGGTTGTGGGCCATCCTTCCCTTATATTTCTCAGTTTCCTGAAATGCAGTATTTAAGTTCTTTTCCCTTAAACAGCTTTGCCTGAATGTTATTTTGTAAGCACACGCAGTAAAAATAGACGTATTTCCAAAAAGGAAAAGTTTATTAAAAACTATTAGGATTCCCACCACCAGTAATATACTGATGAACAATCTTTGCATTTTCTCTACATGTGCAGCAATATGTGTATTTATAAGACAAAAGAAAATCATGCTGTGTCTATAATTTATGTAGTCTGTTACTAACTTTATTCAACTATGTTTTATGGGTGGGGCTGGAGTGATAGCACAGCGGTAGGGCATTTGCCTTGCGCACAGCTGGCCCGGATGAGCCAGGTTCGATTCCTCCACCCCTCTCGGAGAGCCCAGCAAGCTACCAAGAGTATCTTGCCCGCAAGGCAAAGCCTGGCAAGCTACCCGTGACACATTCAGTATGCCAAACATAGTAACAACGAGTCTTATGATGGAGATGTTACTGGGCCTGCTCAAGCAAATCGATGAACAATGGGAGCACCATGCTTAATGTTTTATGGACATCTTTTGGGGTTTTTGTTTGCTCATTTTAGGCGATGCCTGGCTGTACTCAGAGATCACTCCTGGAAGGCTTGAGGGACCATTTGTGGTGCCAGAGATTTTACCCAGGTCTACTGCAAGGCAAGTGCTTTACCCATTGTACTATCTCTTCATCCCCTACCATCACTTTTTATGTTGGCTTTTGAATCATGCCCAAGTGATACTCATAGGCTACTCCCAGCTCTGTGCTCAGAGGTCACACATGACAGTGCTCCAGGAACGTTATAGTGCAGGGGATGGAACTTGGGACCCCTAGGTGCAAAGCAGGAGCTCTCTCTATCTCTTGAGTATCTTAACATGTTTATATTCTTCTAAAATATTTTAATTTATCATTAGTGGTGTTGCTACTTTATATGCATGTGCATTTTGATTCGTTATAATTTTTTTTGATCTTATGAATTATAATTGTGGCTACCTGTTTTTACTAATTTGGCTCATATCTTGATTATTCACAGACTATTTCTACTTTTTAAAGGAAAAATGTGGACTTTATAAAGTAGAAATAGTTGCCGAGCACTGCCAAGTACAGCCCAGACTCCCCTAATCCCCACTCCCCAAAAGGTTTATAAATTAGAATTTTTGAGTTCTAAGGTATGTACATTTTGAAGTTAATATATGTGTATATATACATATAACCTATGTGTGTGCCAATTTATATTTACCTCAGTGGTATATGAGCAAGCTTATTTCCCCCACACACACACCAAATGTGGGTCATTATTATTTTTATAACATTGCTCCTTTAAAACTATAAAAGGTTATGCCAAGTTAGATAGTTGTCATTCCATTGCAGTTTCTTAAAACTCAACTCAAATAGTTTAAGAATAGAAGGTAGGAGATAGGGGAGGGAGCAATGAATAGCTCCCTTGACTGCAAGGTACCAGGAGTAGATCTCAGTGTAAGGAAGATTTGAAGTAGGGTTAAAAGTACTTCTGGGGCTCATTTGTGCACTTGGCTTCTTCTGAGTGTTCTGCTTTCTCCTCTCTGTACGGTGTCACTTCAACATTCAGGCTAGAGAAAGAGAGCAGAGTCCAAACAGAGAAAACAGTGTCCTAATAAAATTCAGAGAATTAATTTTTGTTGGCCTTGGCTGGGCCCATGCAGAACATGAAGCCAACAGTAAACCAGCTGGTGACCATTGCAAGGTCCTTTGCATATGCTCTTTCTTAGACTCTGGGATACATGTCAGAAAGGACCCAAGATCTTGCCTCAAGGCCAAGCCAGGGTATGGCTGACAGCACGAAGCAGTGTGAATTTGGATGGTTAAATGTAAAAGCATGCCATCTTTGAGATTCGTCAATTTAAAAAGCAGTATCAAAAACACTCACTAGAGAATTTCCGGTTGTTCACGGGACAAAAATATTCAGAAACTTCAAACCCCTGAGTGGTTTCACCCCTTTCTTCCTCTGCCCCCCTTTTGTTCTTTTCTTCCCCCCTACCTCACTTAATAATACTGTTCTAAGGACAAGCCTCAATCTCTCTGAGCCTCAACTCTCTCCTCTGTGAAATGGAGTTATTAGCCTTTATTTTAACCAGACAGGCAGGATATCAGTGAGTCCTACAAAATCCTTTAGCATCTCACATTTCAATGGACATTTCCTACCAGCTCCAGGATATGACCTCAAAGAAAATGCACCCAACATGAGTTTTGGATGACTTCCAAGGCAATGCTTTGTGTGTGCCCTTGGCATCTACTTCCCCTTTCCAGAAAAAAAAAAGAAAAGGAATTCCTGCCTTCGTGAACGTAATTCCTTCCTTCATGGACATCATTTCAACTCTAAGAATAAAGATAATTATTCTCCAACACAAGATAATTTATTTGGCCAACCCATGTATGTCAGTGTGCTAATATACTTTTAGTTTTTCTCAGGGACTGATTCCAGTTACAGGTCGTAACCATAAGAGACATTTTCTGAAGATTATCTCCAATTGCCTGTTGGGGCAGGGGAGACCTGAAGGTATATTGATTCCCTGATATCGTTGGTTTCCCAGGAGTCTTTGCCTTCTTCACCCATCTTCACTCTTGCATTGGTTTAATTGAATCTTTCCTTCGGTATCTGCCCCAGTAAACAAGAGCATGTGTCCTGTCTCCTTGCAGGTGACTGTTTCTTCTTTGATTTGAGACTCATCTGTTACCCTATAGCCTCAGGATTTAGGCTGATTAGAGAATGGTGATGAGTTCATTCTCCCTTTGTTGTAAGAATCAGGAATGATGCTCTTTCCAGCATGCTATCTGCTTGAGCAGCAGCTGCCCTATATTGTAACTTGAATCCTTGCACTGACTGTAGGAAGTGAATACTAAATCAACCTTATCAGAAATGAGAAACAGCATAACCTTACCAGAAATGAGAGTCACTTCCAAGTCCCACACACCTTAGTAAGAATCGAATTGGGGTCTGAACCAAAAACTACGAAATTACTGTCAACTGTCTACCTTTTCTGAAAATGTCTTTTAGAAACTGCATGTGGTCAATGTGTGTGGTCAAATATATTTTTCATGGGGATGAAGCTAAACAGAAAAATTGGGGACAGTTCATAGAAGATTTTTAAGGTGAGACAAGGAACAGGATTTCAGGCTGTGTTAAAGATTCTGGACCAAGGACTGGGGAGATAGAAAAATTGTTAGGCCATAATCCTTAATCCCAGATGTGCTTGACCCAGGTTCAATTCCTAGTACTATGTGCCACTGTGTATCACTGAATGTGGCCTTTGTGGTTTGTGAGTACTATTAGGTTGTCCCATTTAATAGTCTGACACCTCCAGACCCCCAAGTAATGCTTGAGAACCCCTCTATCCCCCCCAAATATATTCTGGACCAAATTATAACATAGCAATTTGGAAAATAACATTTGTCCTTGGAAAACAGTAGTGGACATCAGCACAGAGGCTACATTAGAAAACTGAGACTGCAAGAATTTACATGGAGAATGTGAGATTACATTCCTGAACCACTTACACCGGGGAATCAAGAGGACTTGATGCAACATGTTG
The DNA here is from genome assembly GCF_029834395.1 of Sorex fumeus. Lineage (NCBI taxonomy): Eukaryota > Metazoa > Chordata > Mammalia > Eulipotyphla > Soricidae > Sorex > Sorex fumeus. Next base: position 1,202,631 of record NW_026606134.1, on the reverse strand, counting down.
GAGAATCATTAGGGTCAGATTTGAGCTTTTTAGAATATGAAATAAATGAATTCAGAATCAGCAGGAGAATTTTTTTTTTTAGCAGAGAAGGTGGTTATAAGCTCAGTTGTGGGTATAAACAGAAGATTTCCTTCCCATGGAGGGAAGTCCAACAGATTCCTGGGAATAAGGAGTCCAGAACCCTTAAACAGTCAGGGCTGTGCAGGGTGGGTGTTCCAGACTCACTCATCCAGATACCTGCACATTCCCATGCCTGAACTTCCATTTTACTTTAGTTAAATCGGCAACAGAAGTGGGAAGTCTTCACGAATTTTCCTGTAGCTTGCCTGAAAAACAAGCTGTCCCTTTCTTTCCCTTTCATGCTGGAGCTCATCATGCAGTGACAATCTGAAATTTATGACTCAGACATTTAACATGTTTCAAGGAGAACATTATCATTTGAAAACATTGTAAAGAGAAATGTGTCTGTATGAAGAAACGACACTATCTTCCTTTTGTAAAGAGACCCCAATCATTTACATTTTCACTTTTGCTTCTGATCTTGTGTTAAATAATTCTGACATTTTCTTCAAATGCAAATTATATTTCTGAAAATTTCTCAAATAGGAGGCTGTATTTTTCCAAAAGAGAGAGGAGAGAGAGTGAGAATAAGTGATGGGGGGTCTAGGGGAAGAGAAAGATGACACGGTTTTCTTGAATGTGACTGTCTTGGCCCTATTTTGCCTCTTGATTATTCTATCCACCCATTCTACTAAGCTGATTTTAAAATAAAAAGATACTAATTTCATCTGGCTTTCTTCTTGGCAGTGTAACTTCTATCAGAAACTGTGTCTCGAATCTTAAATGACTGAGGAGCTAGCAGCGTAGATAAACTTTCAAAGTATTCAATTTTAATGTATAAAACCTCAGCCCTGGGGTTGGGAGACCCATCAAGATGACCAAATGATAGATGCTCTCTTCCATTCACTGAATTTCCATTAAACCTCTCCACCAATTAGGTATTTAGCCATAGCTTACGTATCCACACTGACTGGTAGAAAATATAGCTTTATGCTAAGAAAATCAAATTAAATTTCGATTACATTTGAAAGCTTCTTCCCATTGACCCTAGATAGCCATCTTAGACATATCCTGGGGAAAATAGGCAGTATAGAGTATTTGGTCATGCCTGGGTTTTGCAGACAGACACATTTGATTCAAATGCCTTACCTGAAGCCTGAACCCTCTGTTGAGTATCAGCTGCATCCCCTGGAAGGTTGTCAGAAATGCAGACTATTTGGCTTTACCTGAGACCTACTGATTCATAGTCTATATTTTAGTAAGATTCCCATATAGAAGGATAGTGTGAAAGAATATACTTAATTGCCCATATAATCAGTTCCTAATAGGGATATTGTGATAGTTGGACTCAGTAATCTCTAATAGTTTCTTAATGCTCTTATGTCATAAACATAGTTTATGAAATTCTGTTAGCAGCCGATTTCTTCGTGAAGGGGAAACTTGTGTAAGCCCCTTACTCTCGGGCTGTGAAAACCCCTCTCAAGTGGGGATTATACACTAACAGATGTTTGCCAGCTCCCCGGGCAGCTCTCTCTTGCCACCCGCTTTCAGCGCTCTTGAACCACTCCTCCACCGGGGATGATTGTTGTCTTAGACGGACGAAGGAAGAACGAGGGCCGAGTTGGTTGCTGATTAGTTGCCCTTTATTAAATCTCTCGTCTCTACCAATTCTCCCTAACCCTTTCTCTAACTTGCTACAACTCTCTCCTTGACTCCTCTCCAATCTCCCCAGCCACTCTAACTCTCAGCTCTCAGCCTTCTCTCTAGCTCCGCAACCTTCTCCTCTAACTTTGTGTCTCTTCTTCCCTCCATGTCCTTCAATTCTCCCCCTTTGCCCCCTGTTGCCGCTCCTTTTCTTCTCTCTCACCACGCCTCCCCAATCCCACCTCCCCACAGGAAGCACACTCAAAATGTCTCTCCAGTCTTACCAACCACCTGCAGCCCACAAGGGCAAAAAAGTCCTTAAGCTGTCTTTTTACTCTCCTTAATTAATTAACTTAATTAACATCTTTAATTCTCCTTCCTAATACTTACTATTCTGTATGGACACAGTAATAGACACTTTTAGGCTTGTAGGGTGACTCTCCTAGGGACATCTCACCAGACTCAGACTACAGTGCTCAGGCCAGATAAATCATTCCTAATCCCATTAGGGTCCAAATCTTGTTATTACTTTTTGGATGATGACAGAATTTGTTTATGACCCAGCTCTTAACTTATAGTTAGCATTATGGCACTTCGGCCAGGTCCATTTCAATGCCAGGGTAGCTCACCGCTTGCCCTGGTCCATTTAGAACCTCATAGGAACCCTGTTTTGGGGGATCTAGGAAGTAAGGGTAATTTAGGCTTAAGTCAAGAGAGCAGAGGTAATATCATCTGGAGTTGATTAACTCCCAAAGTTACAGGCTTGTCTTTTTAACTGTCTTCCTGTATCCATACAAAAAGCAATTGCTTTGAAATAGCTAACCACACAAAGGACATAAAGGAGAAGAGAAAGACAATATTTACAAGTCAAAGTCTGAACAGGAGGCAAAGGTAATTGACAGATTGAGGGGCAATCAAGGAACACAAGCTCCCAGCGGCCAGGGTGGAAGGGCAAACCAACGTTATCCTACAGAAACTGATAAAACTTCAGATATAAGGGGCTAGTATAGTGAATAATTATCTTGCATGGGACTCACCCAGTTTGATAATAGCATCACATATGATCACTGAGCACTCCCAGGAATGATCCTTGAGTGCAGAGCCCCTGAGCATCACCATGGCTCCAAAACAAAACAAAGAAAATTTAGATCGGAAACTTTAAATGTTTGTTTATGTTTATTCAGCCACTCAATTAGACCTTTTTTTCAAACTTAAAAATATTAGGCATCATAATTTTTAGTTATGTTTATAATAGAGTTTCAGGTACAAATTTTCTAAGACCCATCCCACCATCACTGTCAACTTCCTTCCAACAATGTCCCCAGTTTTAATTAGACTATTTTAAAAATTCCATTAACCAAAATTATTATAAAGTAGAAAATTTGAGAAGGAATTTCACCAAAAGCTTAACATGTAACTTTTAATGATCACACTTAATGCACTGAGGAAAAGTAGGAAAATGCAGAAGTATCTCTAGGAACTATACTTGTCATTTCGTCTCTCTCCATTCAAAATTTCTAAACTGTATATGATTTTGCTAGCAAGGAACAAAAACAAGTACCTTTATTTTATATTAACAAAGATCAAAGAAAAGATTTGAAATTTTCAGGTTTCACAGAGAACCTCGGAATTTATTTTATAATGTATTGAACATATTTCTTTATCCTATAAAACTTGTCCTTCAACTATTCTCTTTCAAGGGTCAATTCAAGTCCAATTCTTCTAAGCTGCCTTTCCTTCTTATATAGGTCAGGCTTCTCAGTTAAATCAACTCAGAATTCTCTTCCTGACAAAGAAAATACTCAGATTAGGGGCACATTAAATATAAAACTAAATGCAAAGAATAAGGAAGTGGGTTAGGGAAGAGAGGGGGGAAAAGGGGAGGAGAGAAGAGAAGAAATATAAGAGAGAAGAGAAGAGAAGAGAAGAGGAGAGGAGAGGAGAGGAGAGGAGAGGAGAGGAGAGGAGAGGAGAAGAGGAGAGAAGAGAAGAGGAGAAGAGAAACAAAAAGATCAAAGTACACAAAGAATCCTAATGCTAATTGAGCTCCAGTTACTTTGGAAGTATGTAGATTAATTATGAGTCAGGTCTGGTTATTAATAATTCTCATACTGCTGGTAGGTATTAAAGTGATACATCTACCTTGGAAAACATTCTAGCCATTTCTGCAAATAGCTAAACCCATACTTTTTTCTAGTCATTATCCACACAGTCTACCCGGTCCTCCCATTGTTCATCGATTTGTTTGAGTGGGCCCAGTAACTTCTCCATCGTGAGACTTGTTACTGTGTTCGGCATATCGAATACATCATGGGTAGCTTGCCAGGCTCTGCCGTGCGGCCGAGATACTCTCGGTAGCTTGCCGGGCTCTCCGAGAGGGGTGGAGGAATTGAACTCGGGTCAGCCATGTTGGCTGCTTGTAAGGCAAATAGTCCTAGGAATTTACTCAGTGTTTGGAAATCTGTAAATATTTGAGGCTTTGTGAGCCAAGATGCTACATACTCTGCTTATGTAATACAAACACCAGTCAAACACAATGAGCACATCAATAAATGCTTGGCTAAATTTGTGGGAAGACTAATATAAACCTCGGTCAACTGATTCCTGCATATGTTTTATATAGAAACCTATACATAAAAACTCAGAGAAACTATATTTTAAATAATCCCAAAAGTAAACCTAAATTCCTACTATAGATGCATGGATATATAGACTGTGGTATGTCCATACAATGGAATATTAATCATCAATAAAAAGCAATACGTTATTGACTCACCCAATGACATGATGAATCTCCAAATAGTTATCATGTATCAAAGAAGCCAGACCCTTCCTCAAAAATAATACAAACTGTATTATTTATTTCATACATAGATGTTCTAGTAAGTATAATACAATATACAGTGACTAACAGTAGATCAGCAGTTGATGGCAGAGAGGAATGCAGTAGAAAATAGTAAAGGTACACAAGAAAGTGTTTGAGAGTTGATGGATATTCATAATCTGGATTTTTTAATTTTATTTTTTAATTGAATCACCATAAGATACAGTTACGAAGTTGTTCATGATTGGGTTTCGTCATAATCTGAATTGTAGTTTTTGGTTTCATGGTGTATACGTATATCAAATTTATTGGATTATATTTATTTATTTCAAATATGTTCAATTTATTTATTTAATTCACATAGCATTGATTTATAGTGTGCATATGGTTTGGGAGTCAAAAAATGTTTACCACCACACTGCCAAGATGTCGATCTCCCTTGACCACAGATCTTCAGATCCCCATCACTCTTTGCTCTTATCACTGCACCCCTCTGGTAACATCATTTGTGCAGTCAGAGTCTTGTATGGTTCTTTGGTTTGGTTTCTTTGCTTTATTTCTCTCATTCCATGTATGAGAAAGTCATTATGAATTGTAATTTCTTTTGCTTTTTGGGTCACACCCAGCGATGCACAGGGGTTCCTCCTGGCTATGCATTCAGGAATCACTCCTGGCTGTGCTCAGTGGACCAAACTGGATGCTGGGAATCGAACCTGGGTCAGCCATGTACAAGGCAAACGCCCTACCCGCTGAAATTATCTTTCTTTTTACTGACATATTTCAGGTAGCATAATCATTTGTTTCATCCATGTAGTTGAAATGGCAGGAATGCATCTTTTTTTGCAAGAATATATATATATATATACATATATATTTTAGTGCAAGAGTATTATAATAGTACTGTAGCACTGTTGTCCTGTTGTTCAATTTGCTCGAGCAGTCGCCAGTAATGTCTCCAATGTGAGACTTGCTATTACTGCTTTTTTTAAAAATTTATTTATTTATTTATTGAATCACTGTGGGAAAATTTACAAAGCTTTCAGGTTTAGGTCTCGGTCATGCAAATATCAAACACATTTCCCTTTACCAATACTTATTTTTCACCATGGAGAACCCCAACCCCACCCCCAACCCTCTCAATGCCTGTGAGGCAGATGTATTCTAGTTAACACTCTATCTACTTTGACTAGATTCATTGTTTTGATAAAAGATGCACCATTATTATTTAGAGTTTACACCCCCAAATCAGACATGCTGCCTGAAAAGGCATTGTGAAATGATTTGCTTTCTACAGCTGGGTTCAAGAATTAAATGATGTCGTGCGGCCATGATAGAGGCCGTGATAGCTCGCAGTTTTGGATTTCTGCTATTTTACTTATTAACCCTGGAAGTATTTCTGCTGAGAGTCAGATAATTAAGAGATTGATTTCTGTGCTCTGGAGCCATGGCCGTGCCGGAGAGCTGCTCGTGGGGGGGGGGGCAACTGGTGACCTCGGTAGGGCATGAAGGACGAGCTGGGTACGCTCCCCTTCCCATGAGGGTTTAGTCGCCCCATCACGACCAGCTCATACCTGGCTTTCCACAAAGCTCCCAAGCGGCTGCCATCTTTCTTTCCAGAGGGAAGAAGGTGGAAGGGACCAACACCCTTTCCCCTCCGGGCAGACTTGGTGGCATGGATTAATGCATAGTCCTTTCACTTTTCTGCTGCAAGCTGCTGGGCCCTGCATTAAGGAATGCATCTTTTAAAAAATATATATAGTTAGTTGAGTAGTATTCTGTTGTATATATAAACCACCTCTTTATTCAATGATATGTCATTGGGCACTTGGGTTGTTTTCAGATCTAGGCTAGTAATGTCTAAAGGCTATTGCTATAATATATAATATATTATAAACTTATTATGGGTCAAGTTCACCTCAACAAAGATGATAAAAGGTAAATTAACTGAAATGCATAGTGGAGGGGCAGGGTAGAGCAGGCCTCAGACTGAAGCAAAGACCTTGAGCAGATTGGGACTTTCTCTCTAGAGTTTGGCTTAGCTCTCTTAAACTATTTCAGAGAGGTGGTCTCTGTTCTGCCTTCTGGAACAACTCAGAATAAGTCCTACAAGAAACCCAAGTAATATCCTGGAAAGGGGCTTGGGAGCTGCAGTGAGCTACAGACTTAAATGAAAGCAAGATTCACCACTTGCTTCCCTAGTTCTGGGCAAACTCTAATCCTCAGTTTAGGACATGAATTTTGAGCACATGAATGACCCATCTGAACATCATATATATCATATGCATTCCCCTAATGACTGTCCAAGAGATCCCTAAGTATAGAGCCAGATGTAAGTCCCAAGCATAGCTGGCTGTGGGCCCAAACCCTAAACACATAAATAAAAATGTTAATAAAAATATTTAACCAAAGAGGTAGAACACGGGTTAAGCCTCTTGCCTTGCATGCAAATGCAAGTTAGATCCCCAGTATTGTATATGATCCCCTGAACATCACTAGAAGTGATCCCTGAGTGTGAAACCAGGAGTAAGCCCTGAGCACAACCAAACATGGGCCCCTAAACAACAGAGCATGTACCCACCCCCCCACCCCCCAAACACACACACACTCTTTCAGGTTTCTATCTGTAAAAATGGGAAAATTGCTTACTTGATAATTCATGGTGAGGACTGAAGAGACAATCGGCAATAACAAATGCTTGGTGTAGTTACTTAACATTAGTTTTTCTTGTTTCTTCTTCACACTTACCACAACTATATGAGTCAAGACTTTGCAGAGAGATGGAATCAAAGGGACATATTTAGAATTTATTCTCAGGACCTGACTCATGCCATTGTGGGGACTACCAAGTGTGAAGTCTGTGGGGCAGGCCAAAGGCTGGAGAAGAGAAGAGTGGAGGTTGCTGTCTGGAATTGGAGGGATGTCTACCGACAGAATTCCTTTACTCTTCAGAGTTCCGTGTTGCACTCAAGGCTTTCAACAGAATGGGTGAGGCCCACCTACATTATCTAGTTTACTAAAAATCTACTGATTTCAATGTTAACCACATCTGAAAATGTCTTACAGCAACATCCATACGGAGGGTGAGCACCCTCCCTAGTTAGTTGACATATCAGTTTACTCATCATACTGATAACTTTAGCTATTTGGCTATTTGGAGAGTTGGCAGTCTCTCTCCCAAAGCTCATCAGGGACTCAAGGTTCTACTTTTGCTTTCAGTTCTCAACTGAGCTCACTGGTGTCCTTCAGTGACTTAGAAATCCCTACCACCTCCCCACCCCATGATCTCATGATCTGAATTCCAAACTTCCGCATTCAGGGAGTTCATTTCCTTTGTATCTTGAAGGGGTCTCTTAGAGTTTCACTGGCTGTCCCTGAAAGAACTTGAGCTTGCAATGTGGCATTTATACATCTCTAGAATGATTCTAGATGTATCCTTCCTTCCAGCGGACCCTACAATTTTATGAGATCTGGGAAAGTGCAGGATGAACCTTGGTCTTAAACACGGGACCATATTGCCTTCAAGCAGACTGCATCAGAGCCAAAGAATGTTAATTTCTGCACAATAAGGTTGAGTGTTAGCTTGTAAGGCTGTGTCTGGGCTGGAAATTTAAATGTCCAAGAAGAGGTAAACAGGTTGCAATTTCATTGCTTCTAAACATATAGCTGCCTCGGGGCTTCTGATTTATTTATTTTTTTAATAGCATGCTAGCTCATAAACCCTTCCTGCTGGCAGGCTGGCAGGCGTGCACAGTTTGAGAGGTCCAGCAAGCTGCAGCCAAAAGCAGGTATTGGGAATCTAACTGAGCTCCCCCACCCTCATAATTAAAACCATGCTCAGCAAATGCTCCTGATTCCAGGGGTCACATCTGATTTCATCTAAAGCATTTTTTCAGCCCTCTCTTAACCCAGTTTTGACTTGGGAACATTCACATCATTTCCAGAGCAGAGAGTGGGAGGAAGTGGGGGATGGGAAGGCAGTAAGAGGAATGTAAGTTAAACGGTGAGAGTTCAGAACGTTGTTTGGTTGGTAATTTGATTCCTTTTGGACACTTGCAATTCAGTTATCAGTCCCTAGCTGCAGGCCTGTAGCACTATTGTCTCTCCTTAGCTCTTACCATTTCCCCCCATTTTCTAGGTACTCTGGAAAAAACCAAAAAGGTCAACTGAACACAAGCTACTTAATATGGGTGGGTGGTACCTCATACCATTGGAGACTCTTCGTCAACTCTTCTCTTTTTCTAATGGAAAACATGCTTTTGTTATTATTCACTTTGGCCTACACACATTTTGAAATGTCAGCAGATCGCCTTTTTACTTGCAGGTATCGTCTGTTGACACTGGATTTGGCCTTTCCTAAATATTTATTTGACTCTTCAGAGCATCAGTTTCACTCTGGTTTAACAATGTGTTCAGCACCTGAAAAATCTGTGAAGTGATGAAGTCTCCTACCACTCAAATCCAAGAGCCTTAGTCCAAAACAGCATTGCAGACTCTGGACCACCCTTTGGAGCTCTGGAAGGAATCATGTTCAAGTACCTAATTTGATTAGAAGAAAGAGGCACTCAGAACTTGCCCCATTGGAATATGTTAGCGATTCCTTTTGTGTGGAACACCACCTCTCACATTTTCTAAGGTTTGGTGTGTTTCCACAAGCTCATTGACAATTCAGTTTGATGTTGGTGGGCCCCATGGGTAGCTCACATGAGGTCAGGAGGAAAGATGGTCACCTCAGAGCCCACTCCACCTCTGTTACCTGGAACCCAGGGTTACTACTGGGTTCTTGTCTCACTTTGCTGAAAAGAATTTCAGGAGCAGACAAGCAGTGAAGTAAATAGATTTTATTTGGAGGTTTTGAAGGGAAGGAGGGAGAAAAAGTGGGAGAGAGATTGGAGAGTATCATGTTCAAGAGAGAACCTGGGCTTCTCCAAGGGCAGACAGAGCCCCTACACACATCCCAGCATTAGACATGAAAGCATGAAAATACACATCTCAACAGGGGAGTTGAGGGTGATACGTGTGCTTGGGCTACGCATGTGCATGCCCTTCCTTTGTTCAAGATGGCCCCCCAACCTGCTCTATGTGGGGCTTCTACCTAGGTCAAAGTTCATTGCTAAGGTGGTTGGGAATGGTGATGGTCTTCTTTGTAACTCCTTTCCTGACCTTTTGCTTCTGCAGGAACTTCTCTGGGTCTGTTACTGGCTCCAAGTGAGGGTCTTACCAGGTCTTAGTTCCTGTTTTTCTACAAGGTTGACTTTCACAACTTCAGAGCTATTACTTCCTAGGAAATTTACTGCCATCACCTGGGGAGGGGCCTTCCCTACCTGCCTGCTTGCCTACATCACGTTTACTATAATTGCATCCCTTCTTCTACATCCATGGACATTTTATCAACCACGTAGGGAGGAGGAAAAAGGAAATCTGAGTGCCCCATTTTAGTGAGATGCCATTTTCTGAGCACTAGAATAAGACAACCTTCCTCACTGGCTGCCTCAGTTTTCCATTTTTGAAGGGAGCCCTAGCCAACGCCAGGGCTGTTAGGTACTCTGACTTTCCATGGTGAGAGAGGGGAGCAGGCAAAAGAAGCCCTGAATGCGACAGACATGGTGTAAAACATCCTCTAAATCAGACTGTGAGACTGATACTAGGTTGTGTTTTGACTCATGCTGGATTATAAATCACTTAAGCCAACAAATGGGCAAGAAATGATCAAAGCAACTCCTAGATTAAGTGAAAACAATGGTGCTCTGGGGGCAAAAAAAATAGGTGGGAAAAGATGAACCCCTCCTCACATCTCCCCCACCCATCAGTCTCCAGCAGGAACAAAGGCCAGGACAGGAATCTCAAAAAGACCATCAGCTACTCCCAACTCTACCCACTTGGCAAGCACTCCATCAACAGGCCCTTCTCTAGGTGGAGCAGCCTGGGAGAAACCCTACAGAAGCCGCCTTGAACAAGGGAAGTGGGCCTGTATGCTGCCTGAGCCTCTGTGCTGCGGCCAAGTGCATGGAGGCCCAAACACATGTGTCACCTGCATCTCCCCTCTTAAGATGTGTTCCTTCGTGCTGTGGGATCTAATGCTGGATGAATGCAGGGACTCTCCCCATCTTTGGAGAAACCCACATTCTCTCTTGAGCACGTTACTCTCTATTTCTCTCCCTCCCTCCCCTTCCTAAAAATCTCACAATAAAATGATTTAATTCACTGCTTATCTTCTCCTGAAATTCTTTTCTATGTGAAAGGCAAAGGACCCAAAAGGCCTGAGGAAGGCCTAGGACTGACTTTACTTTCTTTTTTTCCTTTTTTCTTTTTGCTTTTTGGGTTGCACCCAGTGATGCACAGGACTTACTCCTGGCTCATGCACTCAGGAACTACTCCTGGCAGTGCTCGGGGGACCATATGGGATGCTGGGAATCGAACCTGGGTCGGCCATGTCCAAGGCAAACACCCTACCCATTGTGCTATTGCTCCAGCCCCTAGCTTTCCTTTCTTGCAAAGAAAAATCCTTCACTCCAGCCTGAGTCCATGGCTCCCAGAGAAACCTGGTGGTGCAGTGGGGATTAACTCCTGAGCGGTGCAGAACAAGTGGATAGCAGGTATGGCTTGATGGCTGCCCCGTGGGGCTCGGGGGACATGAGGCCATGCTTTGTAGGGCTCAGGGCAGACTTTATCACTCCTAACCGTCCAGCCAGGCCAGGGTGGCCGAGATGGATCAGGAGGAAGCTGCAGATCTCCTTCTGGAGGGTCTTTCTCCTCTCCACCTCACCTAAGTCACCAGGGACCCACCAGCATCACTAACCATGCTAAATATTAAATATTTAGTTGATTTAAATTGGTAAGAAACTTAAGAAGAAACAAAAAAAGGATGAAGCCAAGAGACACTGAACGTGTCCTGGGTGGAGAAGCAGATGTGCACGGATGATCATTTAGCAGAGATCACCAATCCCTGTGCCCCAGAGCCTCCTCTGCACCTCAACTACTGTCTCCCTTCTATCCCCCCATGCATCAGAGTGTCTAGCACCCCGTGGGCAACTCACACCTTGCTGTGGAATACATGAATGTTAAATAGGAGAGGAACACCCTGAATTCTAAATGTTAGCTAAAGGCGAGAGGTCCACATTCCCTTATCTGTGAGCTCATCATCTCTCCTGGAAAGGAGAGAAGCAGCTCTCCCGCTGGGTAGCTCACAGAGAAACCAAAACCCACTGGAATCCCTTCCTGGAGTGCCCCCCCTGGCACCCACACACTGCAATCAGGGGAAGTCCGCCCAGTGGCTTACAGCCTGGCCTTGCGGTTTCCTGAAGTTAAAACCTTAAACCAAGCTCTTGAAAGAAGAAGCACCACGAAAAGTAATGATCCTCAAAAAATGAATGCATTGTAGCAGCATAGAAGAAATTTAATTAGACACCCTAATAGCATCATTTAGACTTCTTTTTCTTTTTCTTCCTTTTAAAAATAAGTGCAGTGACTAGAAATTGTGGCAGCTTTGCCCGAGTCCCTTTAGCTTAGTGATTGAAACGGTAGGGGTGAGTGGGGAAGTTTTAGTTCTCCACATTGTAGTTTCACATCTCGTCAGCTTACATGGTCTTCTGGGGGGACCTCCCAAGTGGTGCTCAGGATATCTGGAACTCTTCCTTATGATGGTCAGACAGTGGTGCTAGCAGATGAGTGCCAGGTGCCAAGGACACGATACTGCTCTGGCCCTGTGTTTCCAGGTCAACCCTGAAGGTGCTGGGGCCTCCCAGGCTGCACCCAGTGATGCTTGCAGCCATATAGGTACTTGGATTCAAACCCAGTTGGGTGCAACTAGAGAGGTGTCTTAACACTGTACATCTCCCAGTCCATGAGTTTATTTGGAGCAATAGCACAGCGAGTAGGGCATTTACCTTGCACGCAGCCGGCCCGGGTTCTATTCCTCCGTCCCTCTAAGGACAGTCTGGCAAGCTACCGAGAGTAGCGAGCAGACAGGGATGAATGGAAACTTTACTTGTGCCCACTCGAGCAAATTGTTGAACAACAGGATGACAGTACTAAAGAGCAGACTGATAATCATAACAGTGCTTGTGTCCGCGATTCTTGAAACAGAGGAGAGGGTGCTTAAGCTCAGTGACTGGGGAGTTGGGGTCTCGCTAATCATCTGGGCTCTCACAGTTGGTGCTGGTGGCTGTGAGTAGGGTTGGCTGTGTATAATGGGACCTCCAGAGCACGAGGAGGGAGCAGAGATGAGCATGGCTGGAGTTGATGGGAGTGCTATACTGGGGGGAAGTTGGCATGTTTTCTTTGGTGCCTTTGGGATCTATCTGGGTGCTTTGGGAGAGATTAACGGAATGGAGAGAAAGCGCCCAAGTCCCTACTCTCCAAGAAGTGACCACTTTGACTGACTCCTCTCCTGATCCCTGCCTATGGCCTGTTGTGTATCCTTTCCTTTGAGACTGCCCTTTGGTCTAAGGGCCTCTGTGACAAGCAGGTCACTGGTATCTAGGATCACCTGGCAATTGGTATATTTAACCTTGGGAAAATTACTGGACCAAATTGGGAATAAACTTTCCCATCATTAAAGGGACATGGGGGGTGGGAAAGGTAAAGTGGTCCTGACCACAACAAGTCTTTTGGATTATCAAGATGATTCCTTCTCAAGAGATAATGAATTGGAAGGAATTTTCTTTTTAGAGAAGGTGAAACACTGCCTGAAAAGTTTTCAGTGGGACACTGTAATCATAAGGATAAAGAAGCTAGGAGAAAGGAGCTTGTAAGAGCAGGGGTAGAGGAGAGCAGTGGAGTAGAGAGTGGGGAAACCGGTGATGATGGGGAGATTTGGAGGGGAGGGCAGGGGGTACGAGAGTGTGTGTGTGTGTGTGTGTGTGTGTGTGTGTGTGTGTGTGTGTGAAAAATGAGGTTCCTGGGTCTTCACTGTTCTTTCTCCAGAAGCCCAACACATAAAATACTATGGGAATTTAAATACATTAAGGAAGTGAAACCCCAATAGATCTCCTCCTTCAACTCCCAACCAGGTCCTCTGCAGAGATAATTTAACTGCAAGAGGTCAACCAAATCTCAGTATGTGTATATAGAATCTAGCATCCCTGGATTGTACTGATAGTACAGTGAGTAGAGCACTTGCTTTGCACATAGCTGACCCAGGTTTGATGCCCAGCATCCCCTGTGGTCCCCAGAGTCTGCCAGCAGTGATCCCTGAGCACAGAGCCAGAAGTAAGCCCTGAGCACTGAAGGATGTGCACCCCCTTCAATAAATAGCAAGAACAAAAAAGAATCTAAGCATCCCCTGTATCGCTGGTTTTTGAACATTAGCCTGTAGACCTGTGCTGGTGTTCAAAGATTTCCTGCCAGTCTTCTAGAAAGGTCCATGACTGGGGTTGAGTGATAATATGACAGGTCGGGCATTGGCCTTGCACGCAGACAAGGTCTCTTCATCTTTTTACCATCAGGACTAATTCCTGAGTACAGAGCCAGGAGTAACCCCTAAGCATTACCAGGTATTCCCTGCCCTTCACCCCACTCCCCAAAGAAGGTATACCATAGCTGAACTCTTGCAATTTTGATATACAAATATTTCATTATAAATGACTTTTATCTTGGTCATGGCAGTCTACAAAATATTTCCTCTATTTTCAATCGTCCATATTTGTGAAAAGGTTAAAAGCCTCTGCATGGAAACTTCTTATCTACCTCCCCATTCCTGAAAGACACTTTACCAAAGAAATTCTACAACTCAATGGACACTTCAGATTCCAAGCTGATGAAGAAGATGTGTTTCAGGGGGCTTTCTTCCACTGTCCACTGTGCCATGTCTTTTTTGGCCCGTGCAAACAATAGTTAAATAGATCCTCACTGTTACTTTATAGAAACACTTCAGAATGTGTGAAACTAACAGTTCTATCTTAATAGTAGACTAACTAAAGTAACAGTTGTCCTCAAGTTCAAATACAAAAAATAAGTAAATAATGAAAAGTCTCACTCTTACTCCAGAACTCACAAACCTGCCCCTCAGAAATATTCCCATAAAATACTTCTGTGTCTTCTTCTAAAAGTTCTCTATGCAGAGCCAAAGTGATAATACCATGGGTAGGGTGCTTGCCTTGCATGCAACTGCCCCAGGTTCAATCCCTGGCATCCCATATGATCCTCCTGAGCACTACCAGGAGCAATTCCTGAGTGCAGAGCCAGGAGTAACCCCTGGCTCATCACTGGGTGTGACCGAAAAAGCAAGAAAAAAGAAATAAATAAAAAGGTCTCTACGCATAGTCAAACACATTTCTATTTATACACTATATACTTTTTTAAATTTTAAGACAAATGGGTAATATATTTTACATCTTTTGTGTTCTTTGCTTTTTTTAAAAAAAAAAAGTTTATAGCACATGCTTTGTTTCAAGTAACTGAAAATCAAACTCAATCTGTCCTGAGGAATAAACAGTGTTTGTTGACTCACATAATTGTATGTTTAGAGAAAAACTTGGTTGGATGTTGCTTTGACTCTGTGTGTAACTTAGTTATCAGAGGTCTGGCTTCTCCTACTTTGCCCTGTGTTTCTTAGTTCTTTTCAGCTAAGGCTGACTGCCAACCTTGGCTGCAATAGAACCTGCCATGTCCCCAAGGCTATGCATGTGCAAGTTCCTATCTCAGCAGAGAGCTAACCGACTTCCTGAAGTTCTCTCAAAAGAGCCAAAAGCCTTTAAGTGTGTTATTTTGCTCCTGGAGGCTCAAGACACTTACATTTTCTTTTTTCTAATTTTATATTTTAATTGAGATTTTATGGTTTATAACACTATTAATAGTGATTTCTCATGCTCATAACCCCCACATCACATCCACCACCAGTATCCCCATCTCCCTATGCTAAGGACTTCAACCCCTTTCTTACCCCCACTCCCCCTACCCGCTCATAACTCCATAGTGTGGATCAACTCTCACATTATGTAGCCTTTGGATCTTTAAGCCAACAACTTTTCATAGCTCTCTGCCATGAAATATGTCATATTACATTATCACAAATAACCTGCTCCAAAGAAATGGTTGTATGTGAATTACTTAGGCTTGAGCCAAAGCCCCAGCACAACCATGAGTGGAATCATTGTTCTCTAATCATATGGGTTATGAGTGGTGGCATTAGATATCCAAGCAAAATGGAAAATATTTAGCAACATTACAACATTGCTCAGAACTAAGTCATGTTGCTGAGTTTTACAGTCTACATAGTCAATAGCTCTTTTCTTAAAAAAAAAAAAACCAGTTACATTGTTAGTATAAGGTTCAACTGTGTGGGTTCAACTTAGTTTATTTAATTCTTGCTACAAACATTTAGCAAGTTCTTAATAGGAAAATCATGTTTTGGTGCTAACGCTGCATGCCTTTGATCACACGTCAATCATACACGTATACAATTATACATTATATACAGATATGACTAACTTCCCAAAAGATGAGTTCAAGAATATAACCTACCTACATTTAGTTGCACATCACCAAACTTTACACCAGAGAGGAAAGACTCAAGTTTTGGATTTCAAGAATTATTCTCTCACGGGCTGGAGCGATAGCACAGCGGATAGGGGGCTTGCCTTGCACGCAGCCCACCGGGGTTCTATTCCCAACATCCCATATGGTTCCCCAAGCACTGCCAGGAGTAATTCCTGAGTGCGTGAGCCAGGAGTAACCCCAGTGCAACTCTGGGTGTGAACCAAAAAGCAAAAGAGAAAAAGATTTAAAAAAAATTATTCTCTCGATCACAGTTTTGGATTGATTCACTGACAGAACTGCTTCCTAATGAGAAGTGGATGTACATCTATATGTAAGAATGTTTTTGTATGAGATTAGCATTTTAATCAGTAAAATAAGTAAGGTAGATAGCTTTGTTCCGGGGCCTCATTTAACACCTATAAGGCAGGAATAGGACACGCTCAGAAAGGGAAAATCTGCTCTTTTCCTGTCTTGAGCTGGCACATGGTTAACTTTCTCTTGTAAGATTCAGACTTGAACTGAAGTTGACACCCTTTGAATTCTTCTGGTTGGTTTTCAGGCCTTTAGGCTTGAATTGAAACTAGATATTCAGCTCTCTTGGGCTCCAGTTAGCTAACTATAGATCTTGGGACTTTTGGCCTCCATAATATGTGAATCAATCTCATGATATCACTTGTCATCCCGTTGCACTTCTATTTGCTCGAGCGGGCCCCGGTAAAGTCTACATTTGTTCCTGTAGTGTGTTAGTGTAGCCTAATGGTTCTAATGTAGCATTATAAAATATAGGGTATTCAATAAGAGATTATATTTATTTGTATGCATTCATTGGTTCAACTACTCTGGATAATACAAACCAAAGCAATCACTCTTTTATGATGCATGGTTTGACAGAATTGATTGGAAATTGGAATTTAAAAAATACAGGATATAAGACATCCTTCAGCACTGCTGGATTTCAATGTTGCTCGGGTTTCTAAATGAAACACCCTTTTCCCGAAGGACACCATGCATTGAGGCCAGTTGAAGAAAGCAGATTATACCTTAATTTAGCAGTCCTGACGAAAATACAATTCTAAGAGGAAGTAAATAAACTTGTACATGCATACTTTCTACATTATTAACTTCCTCTTGGAATAGTATCTTCGTCAGAATTGCTAAGTCAACATATAACCTGCTTCTCTTGTCTAGAAATAGAGAAAATTTCTCCCTAATCCTCTGGGTTCTTCTTAGGTTGATTTTGAAATCAAATGAACACCAGACAGTCATAGGAAAAAGGAGCATGTTTAAATAGATAGGCATGGAGAAGCCATATGGATAAAGATGCAAAAATAAATGGGGCAGAAGCAGGAACTTTATTTTTCTATTTTTATTGACATCATGATTTATAACATTTTAGGCATCTAATGTTACTGCCCCAGGTCCACTCCAGAATGCTAATACAAAGGGGGGTATTTTGGAGAGAGGGAAAATTTGGATTATACTAGCAGTGCTTAGAGGCTATTCCTGACTCTCTGCTTGGGAGAGTCCCCTGGAAGTGCTTAGGGCACTGTATGAGATGCCTGGAATCAAATTGGGATCATGAAGGAAGGCAAGTGTCTTTCTTATGTCCTATATTATCCCTCTGGCTCCAGGAGTGTATTTTTTCTTTCCATCATGAGTTAAGAAAGGGGATGGGAGCTTCAGGCTAAGTGGGGAGTGGAGCAGGCTCATATGACAAGGAGAGGGTGACTCACTTGATAGAGATATTCTGCAACTGCAGTTTTCCCCAACCATATAGGATTTCTCTAATTAAATGGCTATTTCTGGTTTTAAAAAATCCTATTTGGCCCCCACGAATAGCTAAAGCAATTCTTGGGAAAAAGAAAATGGGAGGAATCAACCTCCTGAACTTCAAACTGTACTACAAAGCAGTAATAATTAAAACAGCATGGTACTGGAACAAAGGCAGAACTGCAGACCAATGGAACAGGGTTGAATACACTGACATCTCCCCTCAATCATATGCTCATCTAATCTTTGATAAAGGTGCAAGTAATGTGAAGTGGAGTAAGGAAAGCCTCTTTAATAAATTGTGTTGGCATCACTGGACGGCTACATGCAAAAAAATAGGCTCAGAACTCTGCCTAACACCATGTACAAAAGTAAGATCAAAATGGATTAAAGACCTCAACATCAGACCAGAAACCATAAGGTACATTAAAGATAAAGTTGGCAAAACCCTCCATGACATTGAAGCTAATGGTATCTTCAAAGATGCCACGCCACTGGCCGAGCAAGTGAAAACAGAGATAGATAAATGGGACTATCTTAAACTAAGAAGCTTCTGCACCTCCAAAGAAACAGTGACCAAAATACAAAGACAGTCTACAGAATGGGAAAGGATATTCACCGAATACACATCTGACAAGGGGTTGATATCCAGGATATACAAAATACTGGTTAAACTCCACAAGAAGAAAACATCCAACCCCATCCAAAAATGGGGCAATGAAATGAACAGAAACTTTCTCAAAGAAGAAATCCGAATGGCAAAAAAGCACATGAGAAAATGCTCTACATCATTAATCATCAGGGAGATGCAGATCAAAACCACAATGAGATACCATCTCACACCTCAGAGACTGGCCCACATTCAAAAGAACAAAAGCAACTGATGCTGGCGTGGATGTGGCGAGAAAGGGACACTCCTTCACTGTTGGTGGGAATGTCCACTGGTTCAGCCCTTCTGGAAAACAGTATGGACGATTCTCAAAAAATTAGAAATTGAGCTCCCATTTGACCCAGCAATACCACTCCTGGGAATATATCCCAGAGAGGCAAAAATGTATAGTCGAAGTGACATCTGCACTTGTTTGTTCATTGCAGCACTCTTTACAATAGCCAGAAACTGGAAGAAACCTGAATGCCCAAGAACAGATGACTGGTTAAAGAAACTTTGGTACATCTACACAATGGAGTACTATGTAGCTGTTAGAAAAGATGAAGTCATGAAATTTACATACAAGTGGTACAATATGGAAAGTATCATGCTAAGCGAAATGAGTCAGAAAGAGAGGGATAGACATAGAAAGATTGCATTCATCTGGGGGATATAAAGTAACAAAGTATGAGATTAATACCCAAGAATAGCTGAGATCAGCACCAGGAGGATTACTCCATAACTTAGAGGCCAGCCGGGTATCCTAGAGGAAAGGGCAGTTCAGATAGAGAAGGGAGCACCAAATAAAGGATGTTTGGAGGATCCTCCCAGGAGGGGAGATGCATGTCGAAAGTAGACTATGGACTGAACATGTTTGCCACTCAATGCCTCTTTTGCAGACCACAACACCCAAACGGAGAGAGAGAACACAGGGGATTGCCCTGCCACAGAGACAGGGGGGATGGGGGGATGGGGGTGGGAGGGATATTATCCATGGTGGTGGAAAATGGGCACTGGTGGAGGGATGGGTATCTGATCATTGTATAATTGAAACCAAAGCACAAAAAATTGTAAATCTACAACTTAAAAAAAAAATAAAATAAAATAAAGGGAAAAAAAAACTATACATCTGAAACTTTAAAAAAAATCCTATTTGGGAGTAATACCTCTAATTTTAATCATTCTAGGTAGTTAAGGAAGAGTGTGCCAAGATATTTCTTGTGAACTTGCAGAAACTCAATTGCATTAGCTGAAATAATCCACGTGCCAAAGTGATATGTCTATTCTAGACATCTTGGAGAGACCTACTCTCATTCCTGGCTAAACTGGGATTTTTTTTAAAAAAGAATTATATATTAGTCATTTTTGGCATCTTAGTATGTAGAGCAAGAGTCTTGAGAATAGGGTGTGCATATATATGTGGTTATTCATTTGTTTTCTGAATGGAAGGAAAGGGTGTCTGTAATCCATTTCCTTCATTGCAAACAAAATATCATATTTATGAAAGCCTAAATATAATAGACTATTTCAGAATCATAAGTGTTTTTTTTAATTGGTGCGGAGATAGCAGTACCAAGGAGTGAGACCTGTAACAGGCTTTGAAGTGAGAAAAGACTAGATTTGAATCCTACAGAGAACAATTTGGTCTTCCACAATGTTGAAAACCTTCTTCAACCCTTCAACCCTTCTTTCATCTTTGTAAAGGGAAATGATTGGAATTTGTTGTATTTTGGAGAAAAGTGTCAGAAGTATAAACCAGCCTAAAGGCATGGAGGCCTTTGAGACAAAGGACCCACCTCCTGAGACTTGGAAAGCCATTGAGATGCAGAATTCCAGCTGGAGCAGGGAGCATCCATGACCCAGAGGTGGCTACCCACTGGAAGGCTGGGTCCCACCCACCAAACAAAGGCTGCTCGAGAATATCAAAGGAAGACCACTAACTGCCCCAGCAGCTCCTCCTTGGCAACCACCCTAGTAACAAACTGAGGTGGAGGCAGTATGTGGAAACTATATAAACTATCTTAGCAGAAAAAGCTTCTGACTGCCACTGCCCAGACCCATCCAGCCTTTGCTCATGGTCCCTGCACCCATGCTGCTGGAGCACCTGGTACCAGCGCATATGCCACCCACAGCTTCCCTCTTGAATACTTGGGACTTTCATACTTGGAACATGGGCTGGCTCTCCCCGCTCTAGAGAATCCCGTGTTCTTTCTTGAGCTTGTGTCTTTTATATACACATATACGTGTGTGTGTGTGTGTGTGTGTGTGTGTGTGTGTGTGTGTGTATTTAAACACTGTGATTTATACGGTTGTTAACTGGCATTCAATGTTCCAGCTCCAATCCTACCACCAGTGTGACCTTCCCTTCACATTTTCCCACTCACTTCCAAAATCTACCCCTGTAGCAGGCACAAAATATTTTATGTCGCTTATGTTAGAGTTCGGAGTCAACCACCCCTCAAGGACAGAGAACAGAGCCGATAATGCAAATCACAGTGAGGTTTATTGTTCCAGCTAGCTGGGGTCCAAGTATACATCCAACACAGCGGGTTTCAACAAGGACCCAAGCTCTATGTTCAGCAAGTTCTTATACTTTCATTTTGGCAAGTAAGCATTACTCAGCAAATTTCTATTGCCTATAGAGTATTTGTTGTTGTTGTTGTTTTGGCCCACAACATCTAGCCCACCTCCTGACAGTTTCATTCTGGAGACCTATCTTATTCCAGGGATATAATCTTTGACAAAAGCATCTGTTTTTTTCTGCTTTTCTTGTTCCTGGAAGAGGCCTAAGTCACTCAGAAGGTCGCAAAGCCTATCATGGTAGCTCTTTGTCTAAGTAGGCCCTAACATATATTATAACTAAATGACTAGTGGGATTAATGAAAGAGGAAGCCTCAGTTTCCCCTTGCCAACAAGAGGAGAATCTAGTTTCCCCTTGCCAGTGGTTCCTTTCTACATAAGAAAGGAACCACTTGTTTGTAGGTCTTTGTGAATGCCCTTTGCATCAAACTCTTACTTCTAACTTAGTCCTATACTGAGTTCCTTTCCACTTGGGGAGCTCCTTTTCTTTTCTCTTTTATTTTCCAATAAATGTTCTACTTTCCAACTCTGAGTCTGAGCATCTTTATTATTCAATATTTTTGTTCTTGAAAATATTGAAGAACCTGGGAATCATGCAGACACCCTTCTGCCTGCACTTCTGCCTCACCTGCATCATCATCAAAAAATACTTTAGTAAAAAAAATTTTTTAAATCATATCTCACCATGGGGTCATTAAGTCCCCGTATGATGGCTTTTTAAAGCTGTTTGCTCTTAGTTGAGCCTTCTGTATTATTGTTTTTATTTATTGAGCTTGGTTGGCTTCTGTGTTACTTTCCCATCTAATTTGTTGTACTGAGATGTCAGTATTGTGGAATTGGAGGTTTCCTGAGGCCGCATATGTGCTCTTGAGCATGTTTGTGCCTCTTTCCTTCTCTCCCTTTACTTTTCTAATAAACGTTTTAGTCTTCATTATTCTTTGTCTACTGAAATTTTACTCTGTAAAGGAAAGGTGGTGAACTTAAAGGCCTGAGGAAGATTAGGACTGAGTTTCCTTTCTTGCAAACTTCCTGCAAAGAGCAGTTCCTTGTTCTAACCTGAGCCCACTGTTCCCGGATCATCTCCCATGCCATGCAGAGTAAGTAGATTGACAGCTGCCTCGTGGAGCTGGCGGGGTTGTGAGCTCCCAGGCCTTACAGGGGCTCACAGAAGACATTGATCAGTCTGAAAATTTCCAGGTGCTTCCCTGGGTGACAGAGGATTGTAGAAAAAAAAAGCAGAAGATTTCTTTCTGAAGCTGGCATCTCTTTCCTGCTCACTTCATATAAACCCTTTGGAAACCACCACTAGCAACAAATTCTTTTCTCATAGGTTATTATGTAGCTTAAATAGATAATGCAAAAATATATATAATGTACATAAACCACCCAGCAGAAGACCTGCCATTCAACACTGTCAATAGTGAGAATAGAAAGAGGCAAAGTAGTAGTAGTTATGTTTTGAATATGATATTTTCTCATTGTCGTACTTCTTTTCTAGAGAAATAAAACATTAGAATTACTTTTGTGTTTTTATTTATGTGAAAACACCAGAATTAAAATTTTTTTCTCAATAGATAAAATGCATTGCTCATTGTTTTTAGGAGTTATTAAAAATGACCTTCCTAGGCCAAAGAGATGGTACAGCAGGGAAGCTTCTTGCCTTGCATGACATCAACACAGGTTAGATTCTAGCACTGAATATGGTCCCCCGAGCCCTACCAGTAAGCTCTGAACATTTCCTGTTTGGTTCCCAGACCAATCCCCTTCTTTAAATGACCCATTGGAGTGTCACCAACTACTGTACATTCATATAAAGGAGCACTGAATCCTAAGACAGGATAAAGATGCTTTTCCTCATCTCCATAGTGTCTTGTTGTTAGGTAGAATAACTCGGGAGGTTAATATTTTGTTTGCTAAAATAAAATGCTATTTGTATGAAGCAGAACCACAAATGGAACTACAGCTGGGTAAGAAGCAAAGGAGGAAATTTTACAAAGAAGTGACAATTGCCAAGTATATATTTAAGCTTCACTCTATTGTTTTGCTGATGAGCCAGAGACCTTGGGTAGGGGTTCTGCAACCCCACTAAGCGGTGCTTTAGGAAGCCATTTCCCCCTTCCAATTCCATCACCTCATCAATACCCTAGATAGAAAAGTCCTCATGTCTTGCACCACTGAGATTTACAAAGTATTACTCAGAGACAAAGGATTGGGTACTCCTGAAATGAAAGGGACATCACCAAACCTTCCCTGCCTCTCTCTGGCATCAAAGCCTGAGGATTACCATCCTGGGGGGTGGGTACAGACAGATTATAATTCAGCTTCTGGCCAGCGACTGAAAAACCACTAAAAATGAAAAGCAAACTGAAGAACTTCTAGTTAGGATTCTCTTCACCCTCTGGACTAACTTCTGGCTCTAAAGTTAAAATCATTTCAAAAATACAAACATATTCAAAACTTCAAGTTCAAAAATCAGTACATATCATATATATCTCATTTCTATAGAAAAAAAACATTTTATGAGACATCTATGGCTCTGGCCTTCCATTTCTCCAGGGAGACTCTATGATGTGTGATGAAGTATTCATTCATTAAATTTATTTTTGTACTTTGATATCTATTGGCAGTGTGGGTGGGGGCAGGGGAGGGGATAGGATGTACCACTGCAAATATTTTGTAAAACAGGACTGTAAGGGACAGGCCCAAAATGGACTACCACCAGAATTAATTTAGCTTAGCTTAATAGGAACCTGCATTGCAAAATAACTTGTTTTTCAAGGAATAGGTCTAGATAAGCTTTTTCAGATCCACTTTAAAGGAGCCTGCACTGCAAAATAACTGGTTTTTCAGCCCCTGAGCAAGGAATTCAGATACAGTTACTCAAAGGGTGGGGGTCAGACCAGATAACCGGATGTCTCTCACAAGACCCATGTTGCAAGACCCAGGACTGCCTTAAAAGCCTGTCAGTTCCTAAGCACCGACGCAAAATGCTGATCTTTAAACTATAGGCTAGGAAGTGATGTACCCTTAATTGGTTTGGTTAAGAAAGCATATGTTGTTACAAATCTATTGGCTATGAAATGCGCGGGCTTTGCTGTAACGGCCAGTGAAGGCCTATATAAGATCCCCTTTGAAGAAGTTCGGGGTCTTGCCTCACCTAACTGACCTGCGTGTCTGTGTAGGGGGCTTGACCCTGGCTAGCCAGTCTTACAATAAACCTTGTTTGCTGTTTGCAGTCTCTGGAGTCTCTTTGTCGTTAAAGGGAGATCACGCCCTAACAAGGACAAACCCTCATATGCTTAACTCACACAAACTTCACAAACTGGTAACTCCTTTTATAGTGCAGAAACCAATAACCAGAGTTTAAGCAAGTTTACACCCACTTCTTAAAGGCAGGAGGTGGCAGCCCCAGGACTCTGCTCTGGCCCCCATCCCACCCCAACCCCCTAACCCCAGCACTTCACACAGAGCTGGACTGTACCCATAGCCTTCGGGAGTGGCTGAAAGAAGGGAGGGCCCCGGGCTGAGTGGGGCACAGAGCAGCTGAGCACTTCCGTAACAGTGAGCCAGCATGTTTGCCCCTCTGTTCCTTCTAAAAGAGAATAAAAGTTATATTAAAAAAAAAAAGAATAGAGGAGTCACAGTCAACTAGGAAAGTCAAAGGACGCTAAGCCCTCTGACTGGTTAGCTCTTATCTGAGCACTTGAATAAAGAATCCAGACTTGGCTCCAAAGGGGTTGTTTGATGGGAAACAGCTGGGCCATTCAATCATGGAGGGAAACATGGGCCATTGTCGTGCACGTTTACATGGCCAGTGGTGATAACTGTGGAAAGCCCTTCCATCTCTGACTTTACTTGACCCCCAACTTGCTATTCCTTCCTTTGCCCCAAATTCCTGGCCAGGAAGTGAGGACCCCTCCCCTGGTACAGGTCTGAAGTGCTGGGCTGGCAAATGGACTCCAGCAGCCCAACATCACAAGCAATTTCAGAAGGAATCTTAGAATTCTGCATTTCAAGGCTGACCATTGAAATGCACGCTATTGTTTCTTGAAATGCACGCTATTGCCTCTCTGCAGGAGCTTCAGACTTCCTTTTGATTTTTTTCCCTTCACTCTCCTTCCAATTACAGACCAACTCTTTCCCTTCCTGATTTTTCATAAGGCTATGATTAGGTTTGGGGGTGTCAAGGCTCCCTTACATGTTTGGTTAAGCTCTAGGGTGTGTGTGTGTGTGTGTGTGTGTGTGTGTGTGTGTGTGTGTGTGGTTTTGTTTATGCTGCTGGCTCTGTTGAGCAAGATTTCAGAAAAGCCTTCCATGGTCACCATGGCTCTGCTCTCAAAAGGAGAGCATTTCCCGTTTCCCCAATGATGAGACCAAGTCATTAAATGAGCCTCAGAAGAAAAAAAAATGAGTCCCCAAGGTCAGTGCAAATGGCTTCAGCCAGAAAGCATACCATTTTGTTGAATGGTTTTCAAAAGCAGCGTATTCATAGAACTAGCATTCTCTCCTTAATGCCTAATCTGAAAGGGCTTGATTGCACTTCTACCGGTTTTACTTTTAAACCAGTAGAGCCAAAGTATTCTTGGCAGAATAAATTATTTCTCCCCAAACTGGACATTGGGGATCCTTTTTTAAAGCTGACTCTCCAAACAATCTATAAAGCAGAGTCTTAATTTGGGTTTCAGAGAGTGCTCTGAAAAGTCATGCAAACATTTGCGGTAGATCTGCAGCAATTAGCATTTTTTCCTAGAAACAAGGTCCGTACCTTTCATTCAATTTTTATGAGACACGTGGCCCTAAATGTTTTACATTAAATGACCTAATGCAGCACTAAAAAGAACTTTCAGAATGAACTTGGCCTGTGCCTTATTGATTGGATGGGGGAATCGGAGTGCAGAGAAAGGGTCTCATTTAGTGATCTGCCATCAGTTTGATTCAGTCAGTCAACAAACACCCAGCCAGGATTCACCCTGGTGAAAGGCATGAGATTTGATTGTCTCTCTTTTCGAAAGTGCAATCATAAATGCAATTGTTAACCGCAAATTGCCCGGCCCCTTTCAAGTCTCAGGATTGAAGCCTCCGGCCTTCCCAAGTCCCCAGGGAGACTCCATGCTGTGTGATGAAGTGTTCATTAGCTGATTTGTGTAAAGTGCTTTGAAGATCTGCCGAACTGAAGTGCTGCAAAGTATCATCAACCTCCTTAAACTTTCTTTGTCTTTCTTTTTTCCTGAAGGCAACTTGCAGTACCCAAAACACAGACCTTGCCCCAAAGTCTTCATTACCTTCCCAAGCTGTGCACCTGAATTGGGGGGTTTCTTTTCCTGCTGAAGAGAGGATTTAGGGCTGTTTAGGACAGGCCTCCCCCACTGAGCTCCGGAACAGCTTTGTACAGAAACCACAGAGATTCTTAAAGCAAGTTAAAGCCTAGAGTGTTCGGTGGTGTATTAAATCACAGCATCTATGGGCTGGGTGCCCCTGTGCATCTGGGAGGCCAGCTCCTAGCCCTGTGATATACACAAAGCCTGGGCAGCCTCCACAGGAGATAGAAAACAGAATTTACAACCTAGAAGGGGCGATAAGATAAAGAAGTGCACCAAGAACAATATAAATCAGGTTGTGTTCTGAGTTATCGGGGAGATTCAAGGAAGCAGTGGGGACGTGGGCATGGGGTACCATCGCACATTGAGGACGAAATCCCGGGGACTTTTAAGAAAAGCAGTTCTGAAAGAGTGACAACAAATTATGAACAGCTAGCATCGATTGTCTCTGGGCTCTCTCCGAGCTAAATCCTTACCCCATCATCCCATGTTGACAGGCAGGCAGAAGCATACAGAGAGAAGGGTTTGAGGATCCTTGGTCCTCCCTGAGCCATGTGGTTCCAGTCACGCCCACGGCCGGGCCAACCTGCCCATCACCACATGGCTTCTGCCTGCCTGTCAATATTCTTTTCTTTTTTGATTTTCCTGGGATGAGACAAATTTTTTTAATTGCACATCTATGGTGCCACATGTCCTTAGGGAATGAGTTACAGCAGCTCAGGGTCCTTTCTGTGGTTCTGACAAACTATACTCTGGGAAGTGCAAGCTGATGCTTCAGCACACAAGTACCTTTCTTTAAAAAAATGAAATCGTTGTGAGATATAGAGTTACAAAGCTGTTCACGGTCAGGTTTCAGTCATACAGTGTTCCCACACCCATCCCTCCGCCAGTGCACATTTCCCAGCACCACTGTCCCTGCCACCCTCCCCCTAACCTGTCTCTATAGCAGAAACTTTCCTCTCTCTCTCTCTCTCTCTCTCTCTCTCTCTCTCTGACTGTCTTTTAATTTTGCCCCTTCTCCTCCTCCAATTATTTTCCTATCTACACCTTGAGACCTATCTACCCGAAGTCTTAGAGTGCTTACCATGCTAAGTATAAGCCTCAATTTTCCTGACAAAACATTTGTTCTTTACTTCTCTGTTTACAACAGTTCTAGTCACCTGGTCAGTGACGCTGGAGACTGTTCAGGGGAAGTAAAGTAAAGTAAAATAAAGTAAAGTAAAGTAAAGGCCCTCCCGTTGATCATCGATTTGCTCGAGCGGGCCCAGTAACGTCTCCATTGGAGACTTTGTTGTTACTGTGTTTGGCATATCCAATACGTCACGGGGAGCTTGCCAGGCTCTGCCGTGCGGGGGAGATACTCTCGGTAGCTTGCCGGGCTCTCCGAGAGGGGCGGAGGAATCGAACTCGGGTCGGCCATGTTGGCTGCGTGCAAGGCAAACGCCCTACCGCTGTGCTATCGCTTCAGCCCATTCAGGGGAAAGCTTTGTAAATAATGCCTAATCTCTGGGTGTCTGCAATATCACTTTCCTTATCAATCTGTATGTCTGGAGCCAAAGGAAGAGCTCCCTAAAATGTCTAGGAACAAATAAAAGGCATGAGTCGTGTTTCCTTTGGGTTGGTCAGTTTTGTTGGCTTATCGGAGAATGGCTGTTTGGCTGAAAGGACATCACTCTTCTTGATTCTTTACATATGAGTGTACAATTTTTGTTCCTTGAGTGTGTCTGCTTATATTGCTCTTATGTGTCACAAACATCAAAATCTTCTCCATGTTTGTCCAAATGTCTTGATGACAAGTGTCATGTCCGGTGTAATGGCACCTCCAGAATGTCATATGAAATGGGGGTGAGTCACCTCCGGGTTTAGAAGGGCTGTTGGAGCTTGTCAGGATGAGGTTTTGCCCAACAAAGCCACAGTATTCAATTTGTTTTAATTTTCTTAGATTCTGGGTTAGATTCTGGACGGAGTTAGATTCTGGACTGGGAAATGAAAATTAGTAAGATGATTGGAAACATCGAATTAAAGTCCATGAATTTGTGAACAGTCTTGAAATCAATGTGAATGAACGGATTTGTTCATTGTACGATAGTTATGTAAGACTTTAATATTTAGGGATGCTAAGTAGAAAGGACAGAACAAGTCCTTGAACTAATTTTTGTCACTGTTTAAAATTAGTCTAAATTTACTGTAGTGTAGCAAAGCTAGAATTCCATTACTCACCCTCCTGTAATCCAGAGTCAAGTTTTTCTTAGGCTTCTCATCTAATCTCACCCTAGTTGTGTACTTGCCTTTTGAGAAAACTCCTGGCAGGTCCTGCATGCTTCCCTTTCCCATCTTCCCTGCATCACCTGAACTCAAAGGGGCATTGCTCTTCATAGCCTTGTGGGTTTCCACTTACTACAAAGTAATTTGATCTCTCATTTGTCCTTTGTGTGTGTCCTATTTAGGAATACAACTTGAATACTACTTTTGACTAGGGAAACTTGAATTTAAAGGCCTTTATTTTGTAGTCTTTCAAAGAACGTTTCTGTTGATTTTAATCTGTGATACATAAAGCATGCACGTAGGGGTAATATAATAATTTTGCAAAATGGTTTTTAAAAAAATTTTTATTAGTGAAACACCATGAGGTACAGATGTAAACTTACAAATATTTGTGCTTGGGTTTCAATTATACAATGTTCGAGTACCCATCCCTCCACCAGTGCCCATTCTCCACCACCACTGATCCCAGTATCCCTCCCACTCCCCTTCCCCCATCACACCCTGCCTCTGTGGAAGGGCATTCCCTTTTGTTTTCCCTCTCCTTTTGGGTGCTGTGGTTTGCAAAAGAGGCATTGAGTGGAAAACACATTCGGGCTATAGTCTACTTTCAGCATGCATCTCCCATCCTTGGAGGATCCTCCCAACACCCTTTACTTCGTGCTCCCTTCTCTATCTGAGCTGCCTTTTCCCCTAGCATGTGCGGCTGGCCTCCAAGCCATGGGGTGAACCTCCTAGTACTTATCTTGGCTATTCTTGGGTGTTAGTCTCCATTTTGTTACTTTATGTTCCCCAGATGAATGCAATCTTTCTATGTCTGTCCCTCTCTTTCTGACTCATTTCGCTTAGGATGAAACTTTCCATGTATACCACTTGTGTGTAAATTTCATTACTTCATCTTTTCTAACAGCTACATAGTACTCCATTATGTAGATGTACCAAAGTTTCTTTAATCACTTATCTGTTCTCGGGCACTCGGGTTTTTTCCAGATTTTGGCTATTGTGAACAGTGCAGCAATGAACATAGAAGTGCAGATGTCATTTCAACTGTACTTTTTTGCCTCTCTGGCATATATTCCCAGGAGTGGTATTGCTGGATCAAATGGGAGCTCAATTCCTAATTTTTTGAGAATTGTCCATACTGTTTTCCAAAAGGGCTGAGCCAGTCAGCATTCCCAACAGCAGTGAAGGAGGGTCCATTTCTCGCCACACCCAATCCAACACTGTTGCTTTTGTTCTTTTGGATGTGGACCAGTCTCTGTGGTGTGAGATGATATCTCGTTGTTGTTTTGATCTGCATCTTCCTGACAATTAATGATATAGAGCATTTTCTCATATGCCTTTTTCCCATTTGTATTTCTTATTTGAGAAACTTTTTGTTCATTTTGTCACCCCATTTTCTGATGGGGTTGGTTGTTTTCTTCGTGTGGAGTTCAATCAGTACTTTGTATATCCTTGATGTCAACCCCTTGTCAAATGTGTATTGGGCAAATATCCTTTCCCATTCTGTAGACTGTCTTTGTATTTTGGTCACTGAGGTGCAGAAGCTTCTTAGTTTAAGATAGTCCCATTTGTCTATCTCTGTTAAAACATTCTTGCATCCCTGGGATGAATTCTACTTGGTCAGAGTGTATGATCTTTTTGATGAGTCGTTGGATTCTATTTGCTAATAGTTTGTTGAGGATCTTTGCGTCTGTGTTTATCAGGGATATTGGCCTGTAATTCTCTTTCTTTGTGGTATCTCTGCCTGCTTTTGGTATCAGGGTGATATTTGCTTCATAGAAACTGTTCGAAAGTGTTTTTAATATTTCAATTTTGTGTAAAAGCTTAAAGAGAATTGGCAGTAAGTCCTCTTTAAAGAGTTGGAAGAATTTACTAATGAATCTATCTGGGCCACGACTTTTGTGCTTGGGGAGACTTTTTTTTTAAAATTTATTTATTTATTGAATCACTGTGGGAAAGGTTACAAAGCTTTCAGGTTTATGTCTCAGTCATGCAAATATCAAACACATTTCCCTTTACCAATACTTATTTTTTACCATGAAGAACCCCAATAAAGCCCCACCCCCCACCCCTCCCCGTCCCTGTGAGGCAGATGAATTCTAGTTAACACTCTATCTGCTTTGATTAGATTCATTGTTTCAATAAAAGATTCACCACTATTTTTTAGAGTTTACCCCCCGCCCCCGGCAAGCTACCGAGAGTATTGGATATGCCAGACACAGTAACAACAAAGTCTCCAATGGAGACGTTACTGGGCCCGCTCGAGCAAATCGACGATCAACGGGAGGGCCTTTACCTTTACCTTTACCTTTTACCCCCGCCCCCAAATCAGACATGCTGAAAAAGCATTGTGAAGTGATTTGCTTTCTACAGCTGGGTTCAAGAATTAAATGTTGGTTTTGGATTTCTGCTATTTTACCTATTGACCCTGGAGGTATTTCTACTGAAAGTCAGATAGTTAAGAAATTGGTTTCTGTGTTCTGGAGTCGTGGCCGTGCTGGAGAGCCGCTCGCGGGGGGCAACCGGTGGCCTCGGTAGGGCGTGAAGGGCGGAGCGAAACGCCCCCCTTCCCATGAGGTTTTAGTCGCCCCCACACTCCCGGCTCATACCTGCTGTCCACAAGGCTACCATGTGGCCGCCATCTTTCTTTCCAGAGAGGAGAGGGCGAATGGGGCAACACCCTTTCCCCTCCGGCAGACTTGATGGCCTGGATCAACGCATAGTCCTTTCACTTTTCTGCTCCAAGCTGCTGGGTTCTGCATTAAGTCCTTGTGCTTCTGGGGCCATGGCCGTGCTGGAGAGCCGCTCGCAGGGGGCGACTGGTGATCTCGGTAGGGCGTGAAGGATGGACCAGAACGCCCTCCGACCCATGAGGTTTTAGTCGCCCCCACTCCCCCGGCTCATACCTGCTGTCCACAAGGCTCCCATGTGGCCGCCATCTTTCTTTCCAGAGGGAGGAGGGCGGAAGGGAGCAACACCCTTTCCCCTCTGGGCAGAAATGATTGCCTGGATTAACGCATAGTCCTTTCACTTTTCTGCTCCAAGCTGCTGGGTTCTGCATTAGGTCATTGTGCTTCTGGGGCTGTGGCCGTGCTGGAGAGCCGCTCGTGGGGGCAACTGGTGGCCTCGGTAGAGCGTGAAGAGCGGTCCGAAACGCCCCCCTTCCCATGAGGTTTTAGTCGCCCCCACACTCCCGGCTCATACCTGCTGTCCACAAGGCTCCCATGTGGCCGCCATCTTTCTTTCCAGAGAGGAGAGGGCGAATGGGGCAACACCCTTTCCCCTCCAGCAGACTTGATGGCCTGGATCAACGCATAGTCCGTTCACTTTTCTGCTCCAAGCTGCTGGGTTCTGCATTAAGTCCTTGTGCTTCTGGGGCCGTGGCTGTGCTGGAGAGCCGCTTGTGGGGGGCGACTGGTGACCTCGGTAGGGCGTGAAGGATGGACCGGAACGCCCCCCTTCCCATGAGGTTCTAGTCGCCTTGGGGAGACTTTTTATACCGTTTCAATTTCCATGATGGTTATAGGTCTATTCAGGTATTCCAGGTCTTCTTGGTTCAGCCTTGGGAGGCTATAGGAATCTAGGAATTTATCCATATCCTCGAGGTTTTTGTGTTCTGTGGCATAAAGCTTCTCAAAATACTCCCTGAGGATCCTTTGAATTTCTGTAGTTTCTGTCGTAATGACCCCCCTTTTCATTTCTGATTAGATTTATTAGGGTTTTCTCTCTCCCTTTCTTGTGAGTTTTCTTAGAGGTTTATTGATCTTGTTTATTTTCTCCAAGAACCAGCTCTTGGTTTCACTGATCTCTCAGGTTGTTTTTTGGGTTTCCATCTCGTTGATCTCTGCTCTGAGTTTTATTATTTCTTTCCTTCTGTTCAGATTGGGCTCTTTTTGTTGGTCATTCTCCAAGCTCTTAAACTGTGAGGTTAGGTTATTTATGTGGGCTTGCTTCTCCTTCCTGAGCAATACTTGTAGAGCTATAAACTTTCCTGTTAACACAGCTTTTGCTGTGTTCCATAAGTTTTGGTAACTTGTGTCCTCAGCTTCGTTCGTTTCCAGGAATCTTTTGATTTCCAATTTGATTTCCTTTCTAAGCCACTTATTGTCCAATAGTGAATTGTTTAATTTCCAGGTGTTTGATTTAGTTTTCTGTTTGTGTGTGTGATTTACTTCTAATTTCAGCTCATTATGGTCTGAGAAGATTGTTGATACAATCTCTATCCTCTTAATTTTATGGAGATATGTTTTGTGGCTCAGCATGTGGTCTACCTTAGAGAACGTTCCATGCACACTTGAGCAGAATGTGTATTCAGCTTTTTGAGGGCAAAGTGTCCTGTATATATCTTCTAAGTTCCTTTCTTCCATTTCTTCCCTCAGATGAAGTATGTCCTTGCTAAGCTTGAGTCTGGTTGATCTATCAAGAGGTGATAAAGCGGTGTTGAAATCTCCCACTAGTATTGCATTGCTATCAATGTCTTTCTCCAAGTCTGTGAGTAGCTGTTTTAAGTATTTTGCTGGTCCCTCATTAGGTGCATATACATTTAGTATTTTGAGTTCTTCTTGTTGTACAGATCCCTTGATCAATAAGAAATGGCCTTCACTGTCTCTTGTGACCTTCTTCAGTTTGAAATCAATGTGGTCTGATACTAGACTAATGGCTACCCCAGCTTGTTTATGGGAGTTGTTTGTCCGTAGGATTGTTTTCCAGCCTTTGACTGACCCTGTGTTTACTTTGACTATTGAGATGTGTCTCTTGCAGGCAGCAGAATGTTGGGTTCAATTTTCTAATGCATCCTGAAACTCTGTTTCTTTTAATCGGTGCATTTAGCCCATTGATGTTGAGAGAGATTATTGTTATGGAGTTTTGTCCCAATTTTCTGTTGAAATTTGGTGTATTTGAGGGGCCTGTCTTGTCTTAAAGTAGCCCATTTAATTGTTCTTGTAACTATAGTTTTGAGATTATGAAGTTTCTGAGCTGTTGTTTGTTTGTGAAACTGTGTGTTGTTCCTTCTGTTATGAATGAGAATCTTGCTGCATAAAGTATTTTTGTTGAAGCATTTATTTCATTGAGTTTTTTCACTATATCCCACCACTGTTTTCGGGCCATGAGGGTTTCATCAGACAAATCAGCTGTGAATCTTAAGGATGCTCCTTTATAGGAAATTTCGTTCTTTGATCTTGTTGCTTTCAGAATTTTGTCTCTATCTAAGGTTTTGGTCATTTTGATCAGGATGTGTCTTGGGGTATTTTTATTCGGATTTCTTCTAGCTGGTACCCTTCGGGCCTCCTGAATGTGGTCACATGTTTTCTTCAGCTCTGAAGAAAACATCATCGTAGCAATGATGTCTTTGACAGTTTCTTCTTCATCAGGGTTTTCTTCTGTCCCTCTGGGACTCCAATAATTCTTATGTTACTCCTCTTGGTTTCATCAAGATCTTCTCTTGATGAAAATTGTTCCCGATCAATTGTTCCCGAATTGTGAGTCTCTTTTTTATTTTTTTATTTTCTGCTCTTTTCTGGAGAGTCTCTGGACTTCATCTTCGAGCTCACTGATTCTGTCCTCAGCAGCTGTTACTCTGTTGCTGAGGCCTTCTGCTGAGCTTTTCAATTTGCCTACCAGGTTTTTCAGGTCTGACATTTCCGCTTCTAATTTTGTTTGCATTTTCTTCATTTCTACCTTCAAATCCTCTTGTCTTTTATTGGTATTTCTTTCCACTGTTTCTTTTAGCTCCCTAAACATCCTCAGTAGCTCCCTTCTAAATTCCTTGTCAGAGAGGTTGTCTAGCACTTTATTACTGTTGGTGTCTTCTCGGCTAGCCTCTTCAATAAGAAAGCTTGGTGGGCTTTTGCGTTGCTTTACTATTGAGACCAGTGTGGTTTAGACCTTCACACTCACTGTTACTATTCTGTTTGAGATGCAGAATGAATTGAGATGGGCTTAATGAATTATTGGCTAATGTGTTTCTGGTGGTTAAGCTAACCTAGTGAAAGTTCCATCTAAGAGGGTAACTTATGGTTCATATGGGATATGTAGAGGGAGAATAACTCGCTGCCAGCTTAGCGGCCATGGCTCCGGGAAGGGGCCCTGCTGCCAAGTGGGTACCTGGATGAATGAGGAGAGGGTGCCTGGAACGGTTCAGCTTTGCTTTTGCGTGGTGTGCCTCAATTCCCATCCCCCGCAGACCAAGGGTGAAAACCAGCTATTCTCAGGGGATCTAGTTAGATGCACAGCCTGGGGAAGAGGCCCTGCCACTGGGCGGGTACCTGGATGAATGAGGAGAGGGTGCCCAGAATGGTTCCTATTTTGCAAAATGTTAAATCTTAATGAAAATATTAGATATTTGACTTTGTTTAAGAAACTGGAAGATACCAGGATAAGTGAAGTAAGTCAGACAAAGGAAAAACGCAGAATGATCTTACTTGTGGTATAT
Organism: Sorex fumeus; assembly: GCF_029834395.1. Lineage (NCBI taxonomy): Eukaryota > Metazoa > Chordata > Mammalia > Eulipotyphla > Soricidae > Sorex > Sorex fumeus. The sequence continues at coordinate 1,167,613 of NW_026606134.1, read as the reverse complement.
AGAGTAATTGGATGCTGGAATGCAATGTAGTAAAGGGGAGAAATGCCTGGATCACTCCTGATCTCAGAGAAGGAAAGAAATCGAGGGGAGGTAGAATAAGAAGTGACAGACAGGAAGTAATGGGGGAAGGGGTCAAGGGTCTCAGGTACATTGGTGTTACAGCTAAGTATGCAAACCTCAGAGTCAATAACAACAAAAATGTATCAAATTACAACAAACAAACTTAAAAATGCTCTTGTCAAAGATGTAGATTTGGGATTGGGGGTGACTGGGAGGGAACTGGGGACACTGGAAGAGGGAAGTAGACACTGGTGGTGGGATTTGTGCTAGAACGTCTTACATCTAAACTCAACTATGAATTATTTTGTAAATCAGGATGTCTTAATGAAAAGTCAGCAAATAAATTAATCAAAAGCAAGAATAGACTTCCTTTGAAAAGTTTTACATGCAATTACTTGCCCAGTTCTGGAGATTTCTCTCTGTGCTCTAGGGACTTCAAGACTAACCTTGCAGATGACTGGAAAACAGGAAGTCACTAAGGCAGCCCGTTGTTGGGATCCTGCTAACCTAGATGTCCAGGCAGGACCCAGCATCCTGGGTCTTTGCTTTTCCCAGCACTTCAGTTTTACCTCTTCTACTCTCGCTAACAGGAGACGAGAAAGAAGCTGGGTGGAACTCAACTAGAGGGAACAAGAAGAGAAAGAATTCTTTTCATTACTTTTGACTATGTTTTCTAATGAATTATCTTTAATTTTTGAGCTAGAGATTGCGATATTATTCTTTTCATTTCCATTCTATGTCAGAACATGTTTATAGGTATATTTTTAAAATTTGATATTCCAAGGAGATTCAAATGATAAAGATCATCAGGTTCAGAGGGAACATAAGTAATCTCAGTTCCCTCATTTACAGGGACCGGGTCATATACCACCATTGGTCTATTTCCTCATTAGCAAAATTGGCTTTTCCCACCCCTAGTGTTGTGGAGAGGTTTTATCAAGATAATGTATGTCCACACAACTGTTCCATGGGTGTGAATCTTACGAGAGTTATCTACTGCTAGTAGGTCAGACAGCAGTAAGGCTCCCTTCCATGTGCCACAGTCCTTTGGATCAACATACCCCATTTTTCTCTGACTCATTAGAAATATTCTGTTCCTTCTGGTCTCCTAAGAGCTTCCCATATCTCTCATCCCCTCATATCAAAGCTCTGCCTTCTGTTTACCACGCACTCTAAGGAATATGCTATAGTATTCATGGGTAATGATGGCATAAGTCTTGGATTATTCATCAATAGTCAAGCAGAAAATGGCAATAAAGGAAAGTAAATCAGTGTAAAGGGGCTCCCCTTCAGCCCCTCCCCCTCTCTGTCTAGCTAGCTGCAATGTACCAAACCCTTTGGCTATAATTTCTAATATACTCTGGGTTTGGGTTTTATCTAAGACTTCTGGGAACTGTTAACTCTACTAGAAAGCTTGGTTGTTGCTGGTTTCTTTGTATGTATGTGTGTGTTTCCTTTCCTTGCACCAGTGGAACTCTTTGAAAGGAACAGGATGCCAGCGGTAGCCTGGACCCTCTATCTTTACATTTATTTTGCTCTTAGCTCTGCTTCGAGAAATTGGAGAAAATGCCAATTCCTGCACTGCAATGCAACATATTGTGATAGATGCTTCTTCTGAGATCCCATATGCTTCATATTGCCATGGAAAAAGAACTGGCATAGAGAGATTTTTTTCCTGTAAATTTCCCCAGAGAAGGAATTGAATTTCTGTTGGTTGCTTTCACAGTAACATTAGTTCAGCAAGGGGAGTCAGAAGAGGAGGGGTGGGGAATGGAGAGGGATAGAGAGCGGCAGAAGGAGAGAGAGAGGGAGAGAGACACAGAAGGAGAAAGAGAAAGAGAAAGAGAGAGCTAGAGAGAGAGGAAGAAAGGGACAGGAATGGGAGAGAGAGAAAGTGAGAGAGATGACACATTAACAAGTAGAGCATGTTTTACCATGTACTTGCTTTAAGACAGTAGCTTAGAGCTCTAGAAAGTGCTTGATGAGCTAATATTTGAAGTGTTGGTGTAATAAAAAAAAGCAATTTATGAGAAGAAAGACCTTTTGTTGATGAGGTCACTCGCCAGCTCTGGATCTGATGCATGTGCTCATTTAAGTTTTTATTCTTCATTTTTGTTGTTGTTGTTGTTGCGATTTTTGTGGGGCTACATTGGTGATGCTCAGACCTTACTCCTGCCTCTGCACTCAGTAATCACTCCTGGCAGGGCTTGGGGGACCTTGTGAGGTGCCAGGGACCAAACTTGGATTGTTCAAGGCAAATGCCTTACCTGCCATACTATCACTCTGGCCTATCATTTAGATTTTTCTATAGTGAATCAGAGGTTTCAACATTTAAATTTTATTTTTCACATTGTGGTCTGGGCTGACTCTGGCAGTCCTGAACAATCCAAGGTAACTGCTCTCCAATGTCTGTCTCTGGGAGTGATGTTGGCTTAGGAGACAGACACAGTGACCTCACCTCGTGGATATGGTCATGGTGAAAGGACATGTTGGTGTCACATTGGCTTATATCAGACACAATCAAAAGGAATCACATGTTTAATTCCACTTTCAAGGGACAGAGGAAGAAAGACCCTTTCTTGATGGGAGGTGGTGTAATGCCACTCAGCAAGGGAGTGGCAGAGGGAATCCAGGCTGTTCTTTCTGTCAGAGCCTGGATGTCCTACCAGTTCCAGTGAGACTTGTTGACCTGCCAGTTTGAAGCTATCATCTTCGTTATGAACCTTGACCTGGTGTGCCACATCTCCCTGACTTGCTTCTGATGTTCTTCCTCATCGTCCAATCAGCAAGGTGGTTCGTTCATTAGTTGAAATACTTTTCTTCTTCACTCTGCTACACCTTTATAACGATTCCACCAGCAATAGGATCCAGAGATTCTAACTCTTAAAGTGGCATTGGACTTTTGTGCCCCTCTACCTGCTCGTGCCCTGGACCCTTCAGCAGAAAACATTTTTTTCCCACTTCTTGGAACAAATTACTTACAAATATTCACATGATACCTTTTGATTTTGGGTCTGGGTCATTTTCGCACTGGAGCCCTTATTGGACATTATTGTTAACTCCACTTGCATCTTATGGTTCATCTTCTTGCTTAGGTTGTTTTTTTCCTTGATTGTTATCACATCATTGATTTTTTTCATTGTTGATTCTCTCTTTTTTTTTTTTGCTTTTTTGGGTCACACCCAGCTATGCACAGGGGTTACTCCTGGCTCTGCACTCAGGAGTTACTCCTGGTGGTGCTCAGGGGACCATATGGGATGCTGGGAATCGACCCTGGGTCTGCGGCATGCAAGGCAAACACCCTACCCGCTGTGCTATCTCTCCAGCCCCTCATTGTTGATTCTCTGTGTATTTCAGTGTCAAGAGGGTTCAGGGATAGTTGGTCATTTGATTCACTGTTGAGAATGCATGTCAAGAGTAATACCAGAATATGGCAACACCAGTTTCTTGAATAAATACTAAAGGGTTCCAATAGCAGGTTGTTAATGCTAAAGAAGGTATAAGCACACCAAGACTCACCCTGATTTATGACGCCTGTTTCCTATGTCTGTTTCCTTGAACCATTATTTTGTTTACTCTTTATAAGAATAAAATAAGTTTCCCTAATTTTTGAGATACTGATTTGTACAGAGGTTCTTAGTGTGTCTCCAAAGTGAGACAGTCAGGATCTCCCAGTAGAGAGGGTCCTGAGTGCAGAGATCCAGGGTTCCATAATACAGAAAGTGTGGTCAAGTCCTTATTTGCTGAACTCTTTTCACTTTTTCTTCCTTTCTTTCTTTCTTTTTTTTTTTTTTTAAATTTTTCGGTTGCACCCAGCGATGCATAGGGGTTATCCTGGCTCTGCACTCAGGAATTATTCCTGGCGGTGCTCAGGGGACCATATGTGGTGCCGGGGATCAAGCTGGGGTTGGCCATGTGCAAGGTAAATGTCTTTTCCCTGTACCATCTCTCCCTCCCTGCTCTGCCACATTGTACCATGGTATTATTTCCTAGTTTTAACAAAACTAATCCTTTTGGAAAGATTACTGCAAAGAATCCAACTTGTATTGAATTTTATCAATAAGAAGGTCTGTAAGATCATAAAAACAGGGGTCAGATTGATAGTACAGCAGGGAAAGTGCTTGTCTTGCACATGGCTGACCCAGACCCAGGTTCTATCTCTGGTATTCTATATGCTCCCCTGAGGGTTGCTAGAAGTAATTCCTGAGTACAGAACCAGGAGCATTACCAGAGCATCACTGGGTGTGACCCCAAAGGCAAAAAACGAAACAAAACACATACACACAAAACATTAGGGTGAAATATACTCAAAAATGCAGAGCTATAGTTCCCCTCTTTCAAAAAACAATGACAATATAATCAGATCAGACAAGAAGGAGGGAGTAAAAGGTATTTATTTTCAAGATAATTTGAATGATAAAATGCTCATCAATTGCTTTTAATAATTTTAAAGAGGCAATTCTTTAGCTTTTAGTAAATTATCAGTATGAAATTATAAAAGATTAAATACTATTCATTTGAATTCTTGTCGAGTTTCTTTTTGTTAAGATTTAGTTTATAGTTAATAATTGCAAAGATCTTAAGTTTTTGTTTAAATTACCTTTTAACAATTTTATATAACTATGTAATATTTACCCCCAACAAAATACCTCAACTTAAGCATTTTCTAAGTTTTTCACCATAGATTAGCGTTATATTTTTGTTTGTTTTGGGGCCAGACCCAGTGTTGCTCAGGGCTTACTCTTAATGCAGCACTCAGGAATCGCTCCTGTTGGGCTCAGGGTGCCAGAGATCGACACCAAGTCAGCTGTGTGTAAGGAAAACACCTTACCTGATGTACAATATCTCTGGCCTGCTTTTCTTGTGCTTTAAATATACTTATGAGTGCATTTTCTATAAAATTCATCTGCATTGTTTCTATAAGTAGCCTGTTTGCTATTGTTGAAAAATATCAGGCTGTGCATATTTACAGCAAATGTTACATTTTTAATTTTTTTCACTTTCTGGCAATTTCGAATAACTATGAATTAGAAATATTATTGTTCAATATTTAGTCCATTTTAATTTTCATTTCTATTTCTCCAGGGAAGGGTTGTTGGATCAATGGACAACCAGATTTTTTACTTTATAAGTGGTGGTAAAATTTTAGAACAGGAATGTATGCTTTTTAGTTGTTTATCATCCTCATCAATATTTCACGCTATGGGTAATAATCAAAACAGCATGGTACTGGAACAAAGGCAGAACTGCAGACCAATGGAACAGAGTTGAATACACTGACATCTCCCCTCAATCATATAATCATCTAATCTTTGATAAAGGTGCAAGAAATGTGAAGTGGAGTAAGGAAAGCCTCTTTAACAAACTGTGCTGGCATCACTGGACGGCTACATGCAAAAAAATGGGCTCAGAACTCTGTCTAACACCATGTACAAAGGTAAGATCAAAATGGATTAAAGACCTCAACATCAGACCAGAAACCATAAGATACATTGAAGACAAAGTTGGCAAAACCCTCCAAGACATTGAGGCTAATGGTATGTTCAAAGATGACACGCCACTGGCTGAGCAAGTGAAAACAGAGATAGATAAATGGGACTATCTTAAACTAAGAAGCTTCTGTACCTCCAAAGAAACAGTGACCAAAATACAAAGACAGTCTACAGAATGGGAAAGAATATTCGCCGAATACACATCTGACAAGGGGTTGATATCAAGGATATACAAAATACTGGTTGAACTCCACAAGAAGAAAACATCCAACCCCATCCAAAAATGGGGCAATGAAATGAACAGAAACTTTCTCAAAGAAGAAATCCGAATGGCAAAAAAGCACATGAGAAAATGCTGTACATCATTAATCATCAGGGAGATGCAGATCAAAACCACAATGAGATACCATCTCACACCTCAGAGACTGGCCCACATTCAAAAGAACAAAAGCAACCGTTGCTGGCGCGGATGTGGTGAGAAAGGGACACTCCTTCACTGTTGGTGGGAATGTCCACTGGTTCAGCCCTTTTGGAAAACAGTATGGATGCTCCTCAAAAAATTAGAAATTGAGCTCCCATTTGACCCAGCGATACCACTCCTGGGAATTTATCCCAGAGAGGCAAAAATGTGTAGCCGAAGTGACATCTGCACTTGTTTGTTCATTGCAGCACTCTTTACAGTAGCCAGAAACTGGAAGAGACCTGAGTGCCCAAGAACAGATGACTGGTTAAAGAAACTTTGGTACATCTACACAATGGAGTACTATGTAGCTCTTAGAAAAGATGAAGTCATGAACTTTACATACAAGTGGTACAATATGGAAAGTATCATGCTAAGTGAAATGAGTCAGAAAGAGAGGGATAGACATAGAAAGATTGCATTCATCTGGGGGATATAAAGTAACAAAATATGAGATTAATACCCAAGAATAGCTGAGATCAGCACCAGGAGAATTACTCCATAACTTAGAGGCCAGCCGGGTATTCTAGGGGAAAGGACAATTCAGATAGAAAGGGCAACACCAAGTGGAGGGTGTTTGGAGGATCCTCCCAGGAGGGGAGATGCAGGTTGAAAGTAGCCTGGACTGAACATGTTCACCACTCAATGCCTCTTTTGCTGATCACAACACCCAAAAGGAGAGAGAGAACAAGGGGGAATGCCCTGCCACAGTGGCAGGGGGGGATGGGGGGATGGGGGGGGAGGGATATTATCCTGGTGGTGGAAAATGGACACTGGTGGAGGGATGGGTATTTGATCGTGGTATGACCGAGATCCAAGCACAAAAATTTGTAAATCTACAACTGTACCTCATGGTGTTTCACTAATAAAAAAAAAATATTTCACGCTATGACTCCATCAAGTTCTAGCATTCTTGTATGCTGATATCTCATGATAACTCTCATTTTTATTTATGTTTTTTCCAGTATCAGTTGATAATTTTTTATATGCTTAGTGGTCATTAGAAATATTTGTTTTGGGGCCAGGAAAATAGTACAACAGGGAAGTAGAGCACTTTCCTTAAATGTAGCCAACAGGGGTTTGGTCCCGAGCATTCCATATGGTTCCCCTGAGCCCAGCTAGGAGTGATCCCAGAGCACAGAGCCAGGAATAAACACTGAGCATACTTGACTGTGGTCCCAAAATAAATGTATTTCTCTATCTTTTTTTTTGTTTTTCTTTGGGGGCATACCTGGCAATACTCAGGGATTATACTCCTGTGCTCAGGGATCCATATGGAATGCCTGAGTTGGAACTTGCATCAGCCTTATGCATGGCAAGCAAGCACCTCACCTGCTGTACTATCTCTCCACCCCTCCATCTATCTTAGTTCGGCATGTAAAGTCATTCTTCATATTTATACTGACAAGTTTTATTGTTTTTTAACTTAAGCACTGTGATTTACAAAATCATTAATGATATGATTTTGTTTTGGGGTTTTGTTTGGATCTTTAGTTTTGATATTGGGGCCACATCAGGTGGTATTCAGGGCTAACTACTGGCTCTGTGCTCAGGGATCACTCTGGAGAGCTAGGGGGATCATACGGGGTGCTGGAAATTGAGTTCTGGTCAGCCACACACAACATAAGTACCCTCTATACTATCACTCCAGTCCCTATTTTTCCTTATAACCAATTCATATTCTATCTTGTGTATATATCATAGTTTCTCTATCCTGTCAACAGTTCTTGGGCATTTAGGTTTTTTCCAGATTTGGGCTATTGTGAACAGTGCTTCAGTGTTCATAGAAATGGAAATGTCTTTTCTGGATTGAGTTTTGGGGGGGCCTTAGGGCTTGATGCCAGAATTGCTGGGTCATATGGAAATTCAATTTGGAAATGCAATTCCAAATTTAATTCTTTTGATAAATTTACACATTGTTTTGCAAAAAGGCTGCACCACTCAATATTATGACTAGGAATGAATGATGGTGTCTTCCCCCCCCCCCACACACACATCAAAATCAGTGCTAGATGTTTTTGTTCTTTGTGATTTGTGCCAGTCTCACTGGTGTTAAATGACATTTCATCATTATTTTGATTTGCATCCCTTGTGTAAACACAAAAAGGGGACCAGCAGCATTCTATCTCTCCTGCTGCCCATGTTCACACAGCTTTCCCCAACCCAGGGAGGCTGATGGTGATGGGCAGGTGAAGGAAGGAACAAGGGCCAGGCTGGTTCGTGTCAGTTGCAGTTTATTCCAATCTCATCTCCATTCCCTCCTTTCTCTCTCTCTCTATTTCTCCCCCCTGACATTCTACTTCATTCTCCTTCTCGATCCCCCTTCATTCTCCTAGTGCCTTCCTCATTCTCCTTCTCCTCCTGGATCTGGATTATGGATCTTCCAGCCCACTCTTACAGTCTAGTTAAATCTCCAAAGCATGAGGGGTTGGGGCTTACACATAGGTGTGGTCACAATCAACAGGGTAAAGTTTTTTCCCTCGGGGAAAGACTCTCTAGGACAGATTCTCATTCAGCAGGACAACCCACCCTAGCGAGGAATCCCATGGGTGTGTTTCTCCACTCCTTGTCCAACAAAATATAAGCATTCATAATATTAATCATTTTGTCTAGACACAATGAAGTAGAATTTTGCACAAAGGACATGGTGGTCCGATCCCATTTGGAATTTGGGGCAAAGCAACATCGGTCAGGAAAAACCATTAATTAAATATGATGTGGTGATTTTCATTGTGGAACTGTCCATTGGAAGACTCCTATGCCCAACATTTAGATTCAGCCTTCTGGAACTGTGAGTTTCCATGGATGGTCTTGGTCGACATGATGAACTCAGATAGTCTCTCACCCTATTTGTTTCATTCTAGGTCATGGGTCTCGATGTGGAGTTCCTTGGCTGATCTTGGCATTAAAATTACTGACAGTGATCTTGTAAAAGGTGTGGTCTTCTTTATAGAACTTCTCCAGCTCCATGTAGAACTTCTCCTTTGTGCAAAATTCTACTTCACAGAGTGGGGAGAAAGGGCTGCAAAGTTTAAGAAGAGAACTCCCAGAGCGACCACCAACTGGGAGCTCTTTGGCACTATTGCGGCAACAAGGGAAGATGCCGTCGTTGATGACGTTGATGAAGAACACGGTCTACTGGTTCAGCACCTCCATGATTGTTCGAGGAATGCCGAGATCCACAAAAAGACGCTTGTATTCAGAAACTCTCAAGCTCATTTGCCAACGGGGCATGGCGTGAGCCTCAGGAAACTAGAAGGGAATGTCCAAGCTTGCAAAACAGTACAGAGAAGCAATAAAGAAAGACCTCAAAGAGAGAAGAGTAGCAGTGCTGGCAGATGCGGCAGAAGCCAGGAAATGTAATCTCAATGCCCACCTTTCCATCGCCAACTACAAGACGTCCTGATGAATCTATCACATCTTCCAGAAGGGCAATGGAGAAAATTATAGATGACATCTGCTCGGATCTCTTCAATAGCCACGTCCACCTGCCCACATACTAAATTCCACAGGATGGATGGATATGTCATTCCAAACGTTCTCTCTTCCAAAATCTGATACACCATTTTGTTGGTAAAGAAGAGACAGCACATGGTCCAGATACGGTCAGACCTGAACACCTGAAGAGCCTGCCATCAGTACTCATCAAGACACTGCCTTGGCTCACATGCTACCTGTCTGAATTCAAGGTTACATCCCGATGGAAAACCAGCAGGACCGTTCTACTGTACAAGAAGGGAGACATCCACGATACTGGCAATTATCACCCAATCTGCCTGTTGTCTGTTGTCTACAAGCTGAGTTATCCTGAATATGATAGGCAGAACACTAGATGAGGACACCCATGCGAGTAAGCTGGGTTCTGAAAAGGATTCAGCATGATCAACCATATCCACACGTAACCAAGCTCATTGAGGTTTTTTGGGAGTTCAAGATGCTGCTCTGTCTAATGTTCATTGATTTAAAGAAAGCCTTTGATTCTGTTGAGAGTGAAGCAGTCATCAATTCCCTAAGCAAACAGGGCATTGAAACTCAATACATCAGGATCCTCCGTGAGCTGTATTATGGATTTAGTACCAGGATCTCACCATTTTACAAGGAAGTGATCACTGACGTAAAGAGAGGGCTTTGGAAGGGCAATATCATTTCACTGAAACTCTTTAGTGCCACCCTCTAGAAATTCATGCAACGACTGGAATGGGAAGGAATGGGAGTGAAGATAGACAGTCGGCAACTACACCAACTGCACTTCGCTGATGACATCGTTCTAATAACACCAAACATTAGCTAAGCAGCACAAATGCTGGCCGACTTTGACCATGAGTGTGGAAAGGTCGGACTGCAGTTGAATCTCACCAAGATAATATTCATGAGAAACATACTCGTTCCTGATGTTACATTAGCTCCCCAATGGAATGAACATCTCCAAATGCAGCAGTTATGAGTACCTAGGTTGAGAACTCAACATGACAAATGACCTGACACCTGAGTTGCACAGGAGGAAGAGAGTAGAGTGGAACGTCTTCAAGAACGTTGAAGAAATAGCTAAGAGAGGATGAACAACCTCAAGCTCCAGGCACATCTCTTCGACTCCGCCATTCTTCTTAAATTAACATTCACCTCAGAGACCTTGGGCCCTACAAAAACAGGATGAGAACACTATTCGGGTCTCCCAAAGAGGAATCGAAAGAGCTATGCTTGGAGTATCATGCTTCACTGAGGTGAGAGAAGGAATCTGGAGTTCTGATAGAGAATCAGGGACTCCATTTCATTTGCCAAGGTGTCGAAAGTCAGATGGTCTGGACATGTAAAGTGATTTGAAGACAACTGCTGGATTAGAACCGATACTGACTGGATTCTACATGACATCAAAAGATCACGTGGCTCCACCTACGAGATGGTCAGACTTCTTTGTCAAGACCCTGAATGAACGGTTTGAGGCTCCTTGTGTTCCTGGAGTGAGCAGAGGCCATTGGGCTACACTAGCACAAGACAGGGATGAATGGAGATGCTACAGCTCCCTCCCGTGTGGGCAAATCAATGAGTAACGAGATGTCAAATGATCAAGTGACCAAGTATTGGCACAGTAAGAGATACATTAAGCTTATTGTACAAGTCTCACAATACAACAATACAATACAACAAGTCTCAATAGTCACAATACAACAATACAATACAATACAAGTCACAATACAACAATACAATACAACAAGTCTCACAATGGAGAGGTTACTAGTGCCCGCTTGAGCAAATCGATGAACAACAGGAGGATAGTGCTACAGTGCTACAGCCTGTGGGCTGTCTTTTAATTATGGTCATCCTTTTGGCAATGCTGAAGCTTCTCAGTTTAATGTAGCTCCAGTTGTGTATCTTTGCTTGTGTTTGCTTGGCCAATGGCAAAAATCATTGATGATATCTCTAGATTCAATATTATGAAGCGTTCTACCTATGTTTTCTTCAATGTAATTTATAGATTAAGGTCTGATATTGAGCTCATGAATTTAATTTGAATGTTCTTTTGTATATGGCAATAGAAAGGAGGCTGAGTTCTTCATTTTTTTTTTGATGTAAGTCATCAGTTTTCCCCAGCACCATTTACTGAAGAGGCTTTCTTTGCTCCATTTCACACTTTACCCTCTCCTGTTGAAGATTGGCAAGCTACCTGTGGCATATTCGATATGCCAAACACAGTAACAACAAAGTCTCATAATAGAGACGTTACTGCCCGCTCACGCAAATCGATGAACAACAGGGGGACAGTGCAGTGCTACAGTTGAAGATTAACTGTCCATCTGCTGTCTGTGGACTTGCTATTCTATTCAATTGTTCTAAAAGTAGCCCTGTAGCACTGTCCTCCACTTGTTCATTGATTTGCTCAAGCAGGCACCAGTACCATCTCACAACAAATTGAGAGACTTGTTACTATTTTTGGCATATCAAATGCATCAGGGGGAGCATGCCAGGCTTTGCTGTCCAGGTGAGATACTCTTGGTAGCTTGCTAGGCTCTCAGAGAGGGACGGAAGAATCAAACCCGGGTCAGCAGTGTGCAAGGTAAATGCCGTACCCGCTGTGCTATCACTCCAGCCCATTCTAAAAGTACCTGTTCTTACTCAGTTCCACACTGCTTTGATTACTATATATTTACAGTATACTTTGAAATCCAGGAGAGAGAGGTTTTCCTATTTTTTTAACCCTAGAATTGCTTTGGCTATTAATCCATACAAATTTCAACAGTATTTGATCTATGTCTTTTTTTAATACCAATGGTACTTTCATAAGGATTCCATTAAATCTGTATAATGCTTTGGATAAGATTGCCATCTTGACAATATTGATCCTTTCAATCCATGAGCTGGGGTTGTGTTTCCATTTCCTTGTGTCCTCTTTTATTTCTTTAGTTTAATTTCTTACAGTTTTGTTTGTATGTCTCTCACCTCTTTTTTAAAATTGGTTCTGAGGTATTTGAGTTTCTGAGACAATTATGAATGGGATTATTTTTTAGTTTCTCTCTCCTTCATTCTTTTATTTGCATTATTTTTTAGTTTCTCTCTCTATCATTCTTTTATTTGCATATAGCACAGTTGTAGGGCGTTTGCCTTGCACGCAGCCAACATGGCCGACCCAAGTTCGATTCTTCGGCCCCTCTCGGAGAGCCCGGCAAGCTACCGAGAGTATCTTGCCCGCATGGCAGAGCCTGGCAAGCTACCCGTGACGTATTCGATATGCCAAACACAGTAACAACAAAGTCTCCAATGGAGACGTTACTAGGCCCGCTCGAGCAAATTGATGATCAACGGGAGGGCCTTAATGGAGAAGCCATGGATTTATGTGAATTGATCTTGCAGTCTGCCACTATACTGTACAAGGGTAATATTTCTAGAAGCTTTATTTTGTAAAGTCTTTCGGTTTTTCTGGGTGTCATCTTCAAATAGAGTTTGATTTCTTTTTTCTATCTGGATGTCCTTTTCCGATTACTATGACAAAGCTTCCAATATTATATTAAGTCATAAAAGTGAGAGTGACCTTAGAAAGAAGGCTTTAAGTTTTTCACCATTGAGAAATATGTTTATTGTGAGCTTGTGATGAATTGCTTTAACTATGTTGAGAAAAGTTCTTTCAACCCCCACTTATTGAGCATTTTTATTTTAAAAAATAGGTTTTGTATCTTGTCAAATGCTTTTCTGCATCTATGATCACATGATTTTTATTTTTCCTTGAACTTATATGGTATAAAGCTTGATTGACTTGTGTATATTAAATCTATCAAATATCAAATCTATCAATCTATCCCAAGAATTTATCTATATATTTATGCTTATGTGTTGTTTGGTATGTGAGTGGTTGTTCATTTTTTTACCAAATTATTAAGTTTATCATGAAAGGATTCTTGTTAAAGTTATATATATGCAGATTTATTTTCCACAATCTGTGTCTTCACTGTCTATTTGGTATATGCTCTGATAAATAGAAGATTTTAATTTTGATAAAGAATAAATTACCTTTTTTAAAGTTTATTTTTGGTTTTTGGGTCATACCTTGCTCTGTCCCCCTAAATGACTTTTTTCTGATAATTCATGATTTCTGTATCCTTTCTAGAAAGATTTTGTTTATGGAAGTGGAAAGATTTTCTTCTAAAAGATTTGCCTGTTTCAGACTTTGTGTTTTGATCAATGATTCATCTCAGATTAATTTTGCATATGAGTTAAGAATCTATTTTTTTTCTATTTTCTATTTTTTCTATATGATTATATATGTTTCAGTGCCATGTTGAATGAGCTTTCATTTACATATTGAGAGTTTATACCTTTCATGAAAATCAATTGACCACATAAAAGTATATGTCTATGAGCTACATTATGTTTTGTTGATTGGTTTGACTGTCCTTGTGAAAATAGGAGATTTTTGATGATTATACCATTACAGCAAATCAAGTTACATGGTAAACATTTTTCAGCTGTAGGCTTTAGAAAACTGATTTGGTTATATTAAGTTCTTTATATTTACATTACACATAAAGTTTGGGTGCATCTTTAAAAATTCTATTTTTTTAAATCTGCTAAAAATTATATTTTTAAAAATCTGCTAAAATTATGATTTAATTTTTTTAATCCAATTTAGGAGAACTTAAGTGATTAAGTGATTAGGAGAACTGACATCTTGGTAATATTTTAAACTACAAAATAGGGTCCATCTTTGTCTAGTTAGATCTTTTAAAGTTTCTAAGATTTGACGTATTTTGGTTTGGGGTTTTTATTTGTTTTGTTTTGGGGGGCAAACTCAGCGGTGCTCATAGCTAACTCCTGACTGTGTTCGGGGATTATTATTTTTCTTTCTTTTCTTTTTTTTTTTTCTTTTTGGGTCACACCTGTAGACACACAGGGATTACTCCTGGCTCTGCACTCAAGAACCACTCCTGGTCTTGCTCAGGTAACCAACCATATGGGATGCTGTGCTATTGCTCCAGCTCTAGGGATCATTTCTTGTGGGAATCAGAGGATCTACATGGAGTGCTGGGGGTAGAAATCGGGTCAGTCATACGCAAAGAAAGAATTCAAAATGCTGTACTATCTGCCCAGCTACTACAAATTTGAAATTTTGAGATGAAAATTTTTACTAAATTATAGTTTAATTTATCAACATCTTAGAAAATTGTACCACTTGTAAGTGAAATAAAAATGGTTTTGTTTTTCAAATTTTTATTGATATCCATAGATGTTTATCTTTAGATATTGATCTGGGTTTTTATATCGTAGATCTTGCTAACTTATTACTTATAGTCTTATTTGGAGATGATGAGGGATTGATTACTTATGATTTTTCTGATAATAATTACACTGCTTGTAAATAGATTCCACTCCATAATTTGCAAGCTTTATACTTTTTATTTTTTCTTATCTTATTGAATTATTAGAATTCAATTTTGTAAAGGAATGTTAAGTGTTAAGTGTTGCTTCACTTACAATCTTGTGATACTGTAGTTTAATATTTCACTATTAAACACTGCAAAATATTAAATGCTTCATAGTCACAACATATAAGATCGATGAATTTTCTTACTGACAATTTTCTAAGACTTGTTACTAAGAATAATATAAAGTTTTGTCTTTTGTGCATTTATCAAATTGACCATATGACTATTCTTTATTCCGTGAATATGTGAATTATGTTAATTATCAAATTTTAAATCAACTTTGTCAAGATGTATTATCTTTTCAATATATTGCTACATTTGATTTTCTTATAAGTTTGCATTTATATTCAGGTAGATTTAAAATTTTTTTATCATGTTTTGGTAATCAAAATAATGTTCCTATTATAAACTATGTTTATATCCAAACCTCTTATTTTTGCTTGAATGAATTTGCTTCTTTTAAAAATTAACACTTTGTCTTTGTCATAGAATACATTTGACCCTGGACATTTCTCATGGAAAGTTTTTCAAAATAAATTCAATTACCTTAATGAATATGAGTCTACTCAGATTTTGCTGTTAATCTTTTGCTAGTTTTCTTAAGTTGAATATTTACAAAATATTCATTAAGTTTACCTATGTTTCTGTATTTGTTGTAGTTAAGCTGCACAACAAGTTCCAGTATTATAGTACTTTATTAAAAATTGTATTCCATTGATGAGAATTTAGTTTGAGGTTTTCTTATTAGTGCTGTTTTGGGAAATACTAGTTTTATAAAATAAATGAAAAATTATTTTTTGTTTTCTAATATCTGAAAAAATTGTATGGAAATAATATTAACTCCCTTCCAACATTTATAATAGTTCTATAGTAAAATGATCTAGGTGTTGAGATTAAACCCAGGTTGGCCATATGCAAGACAAGCATTCTACCCACTGTACTATCAATCTGGCTCTAAATTCTCTTTTTTTAAGTTCTATTATTATCCTTTCAGTATCTGCAAAATCTATAATATCCCTTTTATTCTTGAATTGTAATTTATCTCCGCACCTGACTGTCCTCACCGGGGCCCCTTGGAGGAGGGCGTGTTGAGTTTCCCTCCCTGCCCCTAGCAGCTGAAGACCTCCGATTCCAGCAACAGCCATGCTTAAGACCACTCTTCACATGTAGGGACGAGCCTCAAGCATGACGGAACTGGCAGAGGAAACCAGGTGTGTGGGACCCAGGGCTTAGATCTCCAAGCCTGCTTGGATTTGGACTGGGCCGCCTTCACCCAGATCCCCCATCTTCCAGTATGTAGGCGTTACACCCACCAACTGCCCCCAGCGCCGTGTAATCTCATCAACGGCCAAGACCCAGAGACTATCTAGTTCTTACTCTGGAGAACCTGGCAGGCTACCAAGAGTATCCTGCCCACACGGCAGAGTCTGGCAAACTCCCAGTGGTGCATTCAATATACAAAAAACCAGTAACAATGATGGTTCTCATTCTCCTGACCCTGAAAGAGCCTTGAATGTGGCACTTTCTAAAATCTCAGGGCTAGGACAAAGGAGACGTTACTGGTGCCTGCTCGAGGAAATGAATGAAAAACAGGATGACAGTGACAGTGAAACAGTGTAATTTATCTCTTATCTTTTCTTTATGATTTCTGAAATTTTATGGTATTTTCAAAGAACTATTGGTTTTATTAATGATTTTTATTGCTTTTTTGTTTTATTTATGTTTTACACTTTCACTGAAGTACCATAATTCGCAAAACTGTAGTTATACTTTCATACGTGTTTCTAATACCACAGTCATCACCAGTGTCCACTTCCCTTCATCAGTTTCCCAAGAAACCTTCCCAGGGATCCCTCACCTATGTAAGTTGAGTTTTATACAACAAATTTCCAGTTCAATATCTTAGGACATTGTTTGCTCCCTCACTATGTCTCTTTCTATGCCACATAGGAAAGAGATCCTTTTTTAAAAATAAATGATTGTGGAGGTGGTGATGCCTACACACAGAGAAATGCTTATAGCTAACTTAAAGTTCACAAAATTATAAATAAAAATAAGCTAAAGTGGTTTTCGACAGCTATTTTTCTCTTTTGTTGGTATATAAATTTTAAAAATAATAATATAAATAATTCTATGCAAATACATCTCAAATTAATATGAAATATTTAAATCCTAAAAGTGCACAATTTAATGAGGAGAATTAAGAACATTTTCAGGAAAAAAATCTGAATATGCCTTATTAAAATATAAAAGTATGTTTTATCTTAAAATAAAATATGGGTTTACATTAAAAAATATTGTTACAGATAATGCTTATTTGCATTAATAAGTAAAAAGTTATAACAAAAATCTCTATAAATCTCTGGAATATAATTCATCTAAATTGACATGGAAAATTCAGCATAAATGAAACATTAATTTTTTTTTATTTAAAGAGTATAAATCCCTCAGCATGCTAGGAATAAGCAGACTTTCTTAATCTTTTAGAGGGTATTCATGACAGCCATGAATGAATGCCATGTTCAGTGACAAAGTGCTGAAAAGTTTGTCTTGTTTTTTAAAGAAGCGCCTTTAATGCCTTTAATGCTTCTTGCAAAACTCATTTCAAGGCTGTTTACTGTCCAAGAAGCTCTCCATCATTCTTTCACATTGGTTGGAGTATTGGTGGCTAAAATATTCCTTATGAGGCATTAATTTCATCGAGTTTTTTTAAGTATATTCTACCATAATCTTCTGATTCATAGAGACTCATTCGAGAGATCTGCTGTGAATCTTAAGGGTATGTGTCATCGTTTTTCTTTTTCTTTTTTCAATCTCATTGCTTTCAATGGTCTGTCTCTATCTTTGGCTTTTGTCATTTGATGTTAGAGTCTTATGCTTATTCTATTTGGGTATAATTTTGTTGAAGTCATTCTGTCTTCTTGAACCTCTCTTCCTGTATTTCTCAACTCTGGAAAATTCTTAGATGTTATTTCAATAATTATTGACTCTTCATCACATTTACTTTCCTGTTCTTCAGGGGTTCTGATAATTCTCAGATTGTTCCTCTTGAACTCACCCCGTTGCACTCTGGTATGCCGCTCATTTATTTTCAGACCTTTTTCTCATCTTATTTAATTTTTTAATAAAATAAAATGAGGTTTCTGCGTCTTATGTTGGAACTCCTCACCATTTTTCTCAGTCGCTGTTATTCTGCTGCTCAGATCCTCTACTGCAATTTTTTTTTTTTTTGCTTTTTGGGTCACACCCGGCGATGCTCAGGGGTTACTCCTGGCTCATGCACTTAGGAATTGCTCCTGGCGGTGCTCAGGGCATTATGGGATGCTGGGAATCGAACCTGTGTGGGCCATGTTGGCTGCATGCAAGGCAAACGCCCTACTCGCTGTGCTATCGCTCCAGCCCCTACTGCAATTTTTTTATACCACCAGCCACAGTTTTCATTTCTGAAACTTTTGAAAGTAGTACAATCATTTCTGCTTTCAGATTTTCTTGATCTTCCCACACTATCTGTGACATTGTATCTTTGAGCACGTTAAATATCCTCAATACTGTGTCATTAAAATCAGTCTCTGAGTGTTTAGAGTGGTGGCTAGTACTGGTAGAATCTTCCATATTACTTGAACTCATTGAACGTGGTGACATAGTATGCATGTTTCCTGTTTTGTTTGCTGTGTCCAAAGTAAATATTTGTAGTTAGGCCCCCTGCAGATATATCGAAAGATGTAACAGGGGCCAACTGAAGAGATGGTGGAAGGGATTGTCATAGCCTTGCTGCAAGAATCTATCTCTAACTGTATCCTGTTCTTAAAACAAACTTATTTCCATATTGTCAATTTAGTTACTTTATTTCATCTAGCTCTCAAGACCACTGAACCAACTCCGATCATCATACTTCATTATCAGGAATAACTCTGCCCCTGTTCAACCCATCTTTCACATAATTCAGGATGTTCTAAGTCAGTTATGACAATTGGTTCAGTTCCTTCTGCGGGTGTTTTATTAAGGGGTAGATATGTGATTAGACACTTAACTATAAGGTTTTGGAAAGCCTGAATGGCATTTATTTAAGATGAGGAATTTAGAAAGATTTTGTTTGGGACTTTGGAAATTATTTTGAAATCATAAAGGTGACATCTTGTATAAAATGTAATATACAGAAAACGGAGTAGTTAATTGTTGGGAAGAACTTGCATTCAAGACAATATGTTTTCTACTATTGAATCAGTCACTCTTGACTTTTATTCTTACTTTGAATTTCTTGTAGTATAAAAAATATTACTGTTCTATCTTATCTATTAAGTTTCTCACTTGTCTTTATGAATGTTCTGACTGTACACTTATGCATCTGCTTGTTTCTATTTTGCTCTTACTGGAGATTTTCCCCATCCTCCTTGTCCTTGGAATCTTCTTTCTTTTCTTTTACCCATTTTTCTTATCTCCTCCTTGTTGACTTTCCAAAGATAATTGCAAAAATAGTCTTATCCCATATATTCTAGGATCCTGCAGCTCACACATCAAATAATGTACCTTTTCCTTGAAATATTTTTTAACAGAACATGACAAAATGGTGATGGCATGACTACCACACCAGCTCACAAAAGGCCTTTATCACTGAATATTTTCCTCTGAGGCACAGAGGCATCGTAGAACCAGTCCAAATTCCTTTCCTTTGCTAGGAGGAATCCCACAGTAGTTTTTTTCAGAGATAGCACATGAAGGATCCCTGAGATCATATTAAGAAAGAAATTCTCTAGCCATTTCCTTATCTACGAGACAGAAGTGAAACATTGTGAGAGCCTCCAGGCCAGAAACACCTTACCAAGACATCCCTTGATTTCCTGACCCACAAACAAAATGTTGTTGTTGTTTAAACCATTATATTTTAAGGTAATTAGCTGTACAGTAAATAGATATGCAGTAAGCTCATAGAAACCATATTCATGTCATGTGAAAATACAAAATGATAAATATATTTGGCATCCATTAGTAAACAAAGGAAATGAATGTTCTATATTTTAGGAGAGAATGTGAGTGGATACAGAGAAGGAAAATTGAGAGATGGTAAGTCAAACAGTTGCTATCTCTGCTGAAAATCTCTTCTCCACCCCATTGCATGGCTAGCTTCTGCTCATGCTCTGGGCTCCACTGATCTGCCGCCTCCTCAGAGAGTCTTCTCTGAACACTCTCTCTGAATCTATAAAATGGCCCCTTCACGCTGTTCTTTATCACTGTTCCTGGATTGATGGTCTCCCTCATTGCATTTATCACAGTCTGAAATTCTATCTTTATTGGTTTGCTCTCTTGTTTATTGCTTCCTCCTTGCAATAAATCAAAGGGTAAAGAACAATGCCTTCTTTTCACTCTTCTCTGCCAAAACATATAGGCAGTGCTCAATAAGGTTGAAATAAATAACAGAATTAATAAAATTAGTGTGGGTTCTTAAACTGGAATCCATTCACATGCCCCAACTTCCATGTCCCAGTGTAGAAAGTTCTGCAACTTTCAATGGATTCTAAGAAATAACCTAACTAGGACACAATCATTGGGGAGCGGGGTATGGGAATCGGATAGAAGAGAAATTTTCTATCAAAAGGCACAGTGAGATATATTATGAAGAAATAAAGACGCTCTATTGCTTGATAGGACATATTTTTTAACTCTTCCCCCCTTTGACCAACAGGATAGGTATTTGTAAGACTCATCAAACATCACTAATAATCCCTTCATTTTTATTAAGTTGACATTTAATTTAATAATATTAATGGAAAATCCATCAAATGGACTTCAGTTTTCTCTTTTTTTAAGGTTAAAATGAAGAAAAGGAACTCTGAGCAAGTGATCCATTGGACTTCAAGCCAGGACTGGAGCAATAGTACGGGACTCACCATGACTGCCTTGTATTGCACCAACCTGGGTTCAAATCCCTTGTGTCATTTATGGTTTCCGAGAATCAATGGAGCCCACATTTAACATAGACTCTGAGTATCCCAGGGGCACTGTCAGGTGTGGTCCAAATCTCCTCCCTGCAAATAAAGTTAAACTCAGAGATTGCTCTGGTCTTCAGCATGATGCAATTAGAGCAAGAACTTATTTCAGGCACCTTTCTCATTCTTCTCCTCTAATCTCTCCCCCACCCTTTCCTCCCCTTATATACATATAAAAATTATGTTTACAATTCTTAAAATATTCATGCACACATAGAAAAGTATCCAGCTTCTTATGTAAAATTATGATTATTAACAGAAATCAATAACAGACCAAAAGTATATGGAGGCAATGTTATTTTTTAAAAATTTCAATTAGGAGTTAGTACTTCATCTGCCATTTTGTAAAGAGAAATCTGAGCTGGAGCGATAGTACAGTGGGTAGGGCGTTTGCCTTGCATGTTGCTGATCTGAGTTTGATTCCTAGCATCCCATCTGGTCCCCCTGAGTGCAAAGCCAGGAATAACCCCTGTGTATGCCAGGTGTGACGCAATAAAAAAGCCAAAAAAGAGAGAGAAATCATGAAGAAATAGACATTATATTTAGCTCTTCTTTATATATACTTAGAGATAGATATTGTATTTACTTATAGCCAATATATATTTCACATAACCAATAGATATTTCCCAGGGCCAGTAGATATTGTAGGTCCTATGAGCTTAAGACTTTTCTTAGGGATGTTTAGTTTCAGAATACCTTGCACACGGCCAATTCCAATTAGATCCTCTACACTGCATGGTTTCCTGAGTACTTCCAGGTGTGATTCCTGAGCACAGTGCCAAAAGTAACTCCTGAGAAGAGTCCAGTGTGACACCCAGCCCCACATACATACACAGAGAGAAAACAGACTATTTTTGGATAATACTGAATCGTCAACAGTCAAAGACCAACCCTGGCAAAACAAATTGTAAACCCGTCTGGTGATGGAAAAATACAAGTCCTAACTACTATGAGCAAATGATTTGGAAAGTAAAAGGATTACACAGTGTGGAAGAGATTTTCATAATAGGAATGATGAAGACATTATCAGTTTTCTGAGTTATTTAGGTTTATACATTTATTCTATAAATATTTTTAAAGGTATTCTTCGTGTAAGGGCTACTATCAGGTTGCAGGACTTCATAAATTATCATAAATTGGAATTTCCAATCTCATACAGGACAAGGATCTACTAAAGAATTGTAGTTCATGATAGTCTTTGCAATGCTGGAGGATGTGAGATGTAATGGGAATGCATAAGTAGAGAATCCGGTGTCTGAGTAAGTATGCTGTCTCAGTATAAAGGGTAATTTTAGCTAAGTTTTACAGAATCCGACTTAACATTTATTTTTTATTTTTCTTTTATTTCTTATTTTCACACACAAAAATAGCCAGATCTCCAAATTAATACTTTAGAAGTATATAAGATTATTCTGGATGTTTAGAAAAGTAATGAAAATATTGGGGGCCTGGGAGATGGTCGAAAGAAAGTGTTGGGATGCACAACTTGCATGCAGGTACTTTGGGTTCAGTTCCTGGTACTGCCTGGTCCCTGCATCCGGCGTGGCTTGCCCCCCACTCCCACTAACTCATCGAAAATAAACATTTTGTCCTATTAACAAGTGATAAGTGGAAAATTCAAGATTTGAAACTAAAACTTTTATGGTAAATGCCAAATTTTCTTCTTCTTGCCTGTCTTTCTTGTTCTCTTCTTTCCTTCCTTTCCACTTTTTGTTCTCAATGTCCTTTCCACCATAGTTGATTGGTTATTAAAATAGTAGAATAATGGAAATTGAATTACTGGGAAAGCTGGCCAGTTTCTTTGCCCACCCCTAAACGTCAAAATAAATAAAAAACCCAGAGATGGTGCTAGAGAGTTAATACAATGAGCAGGGCACTTGCTTTGCATGTGGCCAACGGAGTTTGATCCCTGACACCTCACAGTTCTGTGAGTTTCACCAGCAGTGATCCCTGAGTTAAGTAAGAACCAGTAATAAGCCCTGAGCAACAGTTAATATGGTCCCCGTGTAAAACAAAACAATAGAAAGCTCAGAGTTATATTTCATATTCAGGAAGTAGCCCATAAATGGCAGAGTTATTTAAGAATGCATTCCATTTTTTCCCCATCTCTTTAATGGACTGTCTTTCTATTGCAGCTCTACACATTCCAATAACCATGTGGAGTTTCCACCACTAATAACACCTTTAAATCCCAACTTGTATTTTCTCATTTCCTCATTTTCATCAAATTTGTAATCTATTCTGTGGTACCTCACAAATAAGAAAGAATGGAGATAAAATTGCCTTCCAAGTACTTAAATTTGTGTTAAGTACTAACCTATCAGAGCAGGCCTGTTCAAAATATCTTCAAAGCCACAGAAGCCATATCTGGGACTTGGCAGAATGGGCTGATGTATGAGAGGACCACTGTTGACATATGAAGGAGTCCCAGAGCAAACTGGACAGTGCTCTTCGTGAAAAATTTAAGGAAACTCACATCTGTGCATTCAGATGTTTGAGGATTCTCTTTTTTAAACTAGGTTTTAATGAGGTATCATTGTTTACAATAGCATTGATTCTATTGTTTCATATTTGAAATATAAAGCAATGGGTGCATTGTTACATCTTGCTCATGACTCGAGGGTCACAATCCACCATGATTTTGCCTAGGTCCCTAACCCTTTTAGCCTCCTCAGTTCACAGTTCTGCTAACTGAATCTCACGATCTGTAGAAAGATTATTGTTAGAGTAAAATGTCCAATTCTCCAAAGAGTGGCCCAAAGGCAATGAAACACTTGAATTAAGATTCCCTATATTAATAGGCAAATTTTTCATTTACTACACAGTCACTTCAGGTGTTGAACAAAATGTTAATCAAAAGCAAAACAGATGTTCTGAACAGCCAAACACTTAGGAAAGACTAAGTCCAATATCAACAGATAATACTTGTAAGCCAAAAAAAATGATCTTCTGGCATTTGGAAAGGTATATTGGCCAAACTGAACAAAACTTGATCATTGTATAACTGAAACCCAAGCACAAAAATTTGTAAGTCTACAACTGTACCTCACTGTGTTTCACTAATACAAATTTAAAAAAAGAAATTAAAGCAATGAATTTGTTTTATTCTAACTCACACACTTGCTACACCTTTGAATTCAGGTATGGCTTCCTGAATAAACTGGCCTCTAGCAAGAGTAGAACTTGACCAGGCCAGAGAGGTGTTGCCATTCAATGAAGAGCACTCTCCATCTGAACATTCCTTAGAGAACCCTTTCTTACAACCTTACAACCTTCCTTAGAGAATTCTTGGGGAGGAAATATCCTCTGGGTCTGAGATGCTAAAGCATTACTATGGACTGATTCTTCCTGCTGGTAGGTAGTCAATGGGAATAGTAGATTAGTAATTGTGAAAAGAACATTTTCATTCTCCTTTCCATAAGTAGATCACATCAATGATGGGGAGGGTTATAAACCTTTAAATCTGCTGTCCAAACTCTGTTTATAGTTTTTACCAATTAACTTTCAATGTTTTTCATTATAGAAATATAAAAAACTTGGCTTTCTGTGTCCCATTAAGGGAGAGTGATGAATGACTGTCAACACAAACCCATCATAAGTTTCTTCATTAAAAAGTACAGTGTGGAAGGACCCGATACATAGAGAAGGATTGTCTACCAGACCAGGGAGACTTAACTATACTACCAAGTCAATGGTTGCCCTTTTTCTCCTATGTCTCCAATTATTGATTAGCTGTCTGCTCAGGTTGTAAACTCAATTACACAATTAAAGTGTACCATTCAGCAGAGGGTTTAAGGTTGGGACAGGGACATCACAATTAAGCATGGCATTGCTTTGTTGGGGAATAAATAATCTGTGTGGTTAAAGCATAACCTTTTGTTCCCTTTGGATTTCTACTTGTTTTTTTCAAATTTCCATCTCTGAAATTTGAATGATGAAAACAAAATTAGATACAGTAATACCTCCTAAATATTGAGAGCTCAAAAAGAGTCTGGTTTTATGTGTCAAATATACAAATCTGGTTGATAGGAGTCTGCCTTGAGGTCTGAAGCTATTCTTTCTACTCTGTCAGCATCAAGGTTTTTGAGTCCAAAGTGCCAGGGAAGATTAATTAGGACCAAATCTTCTTGTGAAGCTCTTTGGAAGAGTTAACTTGCCTTCTCTACTCTTACCTTTGATGACACAGATCATACAGGGAACAGCTAAGACTATACTATGCAATTATGGTAATACATGTTCTCAAGGATTAACATTGAATAAGTAAGGCCTTCTCACAGTTAATCTTCAACAAGGGATGTAGGTGTATGGGGAGAAGCAAAAAAATCCTCTTCAATTAATGATATTAAGACAACTGCTCAGCCACATGCAACAAAATCAATCTGGATTCCTAACTCACACCATACACAACTAATAACAGATTGATCACGGTCACGGTCATGGTCATGGTCCTCCCGTTGTTCATTGATTTGCTCGAGCGGGCCCAGTAACGTCTCCATCTTGAGACTTGTTGTTACTGTGTTTGGCATTGTTGTTACTGTGTTTGGCATATTGAATACGTCACGGGTAGCTTGCCAGGCTTTGCTGTGTGGGCGAGATACTCTCGGTAGCTTGCCGGGCTCTCTGAGAGGGGCAGAGGAATCGAACTCGGGTCGGCCATGTTGGCTGCGTGCAAAGCATATGGAAACTGTGGTCTATATACATAATAGAATACTACTCAACAACAAGGAAAGATTTAATTTTGCAAATAACTGCCACATGGATGGAACTAAAAGGGTATTATGTTGAGTAAAGTCAGAGGAGAGGGACAAATACAGAATGATTCTTTTCATTGTGAAATATAAAGAAGCATAGTAAAGAAATTAAAATTAGTCAATGGTATAGTAGAGATAAGGAACAGGAGGATTACTCAACAGCTTGGAAACTGGCCTCACAGGCTGGGGGAAAAGGCACTTCTGATAGAGAAGGGACCACCAAGGAAAGGGTGCTTGGAGGGCCTGCTCAAGATGGGAGATGCATGCTGAAAGTAGACTGTAGACCAAACATGATGGCCACTTAATACCTCTATTGCAAACCACAACACCCAAAAGGAGAGAGAAAGCGAGAGTAAAAGACCTGCCACAAAGTCAGGGTAGAGGGATGGAGGGGGGTGGTGAAAGGAATGCTGGGACCATTGGTGATGGAAAATGGGCACTGGTGGAAGGATGGGTACTCGATAATGTATGACTGAAATGCAAGCAAGAAAGTTTGTAAGTCTGTAAAGCTAATAAATTTTTTTAATTGGTCAATGCTAACCTGAAGGTTGGCCTGCAGAACTGAGTTGACCACAGGGCACATGTTGGGGGACTAGTAAGGTACTTGGGGACAAAGAGAGAAGTGCAGCAGTGCTGGTCGATTTGGCAGAAGCCAGGAAAAGCAGTTGCAATGCCCACCTGTCCTTCGCCAACTACAAGACCAAGATGACGGCCCTCTGACATCCTGATGGATCTATCCATCTTCCAGAAGAGCAATGGAGAAGATTTTCCATGACTTCTACTTGGATCTCTTTGATAGCCATATCCACCTGCCCACATACAAAATCCCGCAGGATGGATATGTCATTCCCAACATTCTCCCGAAATCCGACACACCATTTAGTCAGAAAAGAAGAGAAAAGCACCTGGCCCAGACAAGGTCAGACCCGAACACCTGAAGAGCCTGCCATCAGTACTCATCAAGACACTGGCTTGGCTCTTCAGACGCTACCTATCTAAATGCAAGGTTCTGTCCCAATGGAAAACCAGCAGGACTACTACTGTACAAGAAGGGAGACACCCATGACAGTGGCAATTATTGCCCCATCTGCCTGTTGTCTGTCATCTGAAAGCTGTTCACTTGAGTCATCCTGAATAGGATTGGCAGAACACTAGAGGAAGGACAACCATGCAAGCAAGCCAGGTTCCAAAAAGGATTCAGTACGATAGACCATATCCACATGATAACCAAGCTCATTGAGGTTTCTCGGGAGTTCAAGATGCCTCTCTGTCTAACGATCATTGATTTAAAGAAAGCCTTTCATTCTGTTGAGATGGAAGCGGGGTGTTCAAACTCAATACATCCAAATCCTCCATGAGCTGTATTACTGATTCACTACCAGTATCTCACCATTCTACAAGGAAGTGAACATCCATGTCAAGAGAGGGGTTTGGCAAGGTGATACCATTTCACTGAAACTCTTCAGTACCACCCTTGAGAATGTCATGTGATGACCAGAATGGGAAGGAACGGGAGTGAAGATAGACTGTCAGCAACTACACCACCTCTGCTTTGCTGATGAAGTCATTCTAATGACACCAAACATTAGCCAAGCAGCACAAATGCTGGGCGACTTTGACCGTTAGCGTGGAAAGGTCGGACTCCAGCTGAATCTCACAAAGACAATGTTTATGAGAAACAGTCTTGGTCCTGACGTTCCATTTGCTCTCAATGGAATGAACATCTCCAAATGCAGCAGTTATATGTACCCAGGTCCAGAAGTCAACATGACAAATGATCTGGTGCCTGAGTTGCACAGGAGGAAGAGAGTAGCATGGAATGCCTTCAAGAGCACCGAAGAAATATTAAGAGGAAAAAAAACCTCTGGGTCCAGGCACATCTCTTCGATTCCACTCTTCTTCCTATGCCTCAGAGACCTGGGCCCTACAAAAACAGAATGAGAACGCTATTCAGGTGTCCCAAAGAGGAATCGAAAGAGTTATGCTTGGAGTATCACGCTTCACTCAAATAAGAGAAAGAATCCGGAGTTCTGACATCCGTCGACGATCAAGAATCAGGGATGCCAAGTCATCGAAAATCAGATGGGCTGGACATGTAATGCAATTTGGAGATGACCGCTGGACTAGAGCCATTACTGACTGGATGTCAAAAGATTGTGTGGCTGCCCACCTACAAGATGGCCAGACTTCTTCCTCAAGACTCTGAGTTATCAGTTTGAGGCTCTTTGTGTTCCTAGAATGAGCGGACACCACTGGGCTACACTAGCATGCGACAGGGACGAATGGAGACGTTATTTGTTCCCGCTCGAACAAGTTGATAAGTAATGGGATGTCAAGTGATCAAGTGATTAGAACATAGTATGCTTGAAACACTCTGATTAACAGTAGTATGAACCATGGTGTCTTAAATACAAATTGAAAAGGCAAATATATCTTTAAAAGAAAATTAAATAAACAAAGGCCCTCCAAAATCAGAAATGATTTAGTGGTCTAACACGTTATCAGCAGCTCAACAGAACTCCAAATAACAATATATGTCTGGAAGCACCAAGTAAGGCATGGTTTCTTTTGTCTGAAAGGGCTGAAAACATTTTTTAAAAGGTGACATTTGAGCTGTAAAAGTTTGATGTGTTTTTTTTCTTTTTTTGGGGGGGGTCAGACCCAGTGATGCACAGGGGTTACTCCTGGTTCATGCACTCAGGTATTACTCCTGGTGATGCTCAGGGGACCCTATGGGATGCTGGGAATCGAACCCGAGTTGGCCACGTGCAAGGCAAACGCCCTACCCGCTGTTTTATCACTCCAGCCCCTCTGACGTGTTTTCTGAGAAAAAGCCTAGAATGGTTGATGAAGAGTTAATGTCCATCAAGCATTAATTGACAGCTCTTGAACTTCAATGTTCTTTATCCAAGTTCCTGCACACTTGAATCGGTATCTTCCAAATGATGTTGCAATCTCTCTTTGGGGGTTGCCTATTATTACATTCTGTGCATTCCTGAAGTCCACAGATTATATATCCTTAGCTGGCACACTGCCTTGTGCAGACAGAGCTCCTAATAATCTCATTTTTGAAGAGTAAAGGCTCAAGTCAACATCTACAATAAGTTTTATTTGTATCTCTTACTATTTGTTGCAAAGTTGCTTTATACAGTTGGTGCATAATATATATTGCTGCTTATGACACTAATGGATTGAGACAGAGAAAAACAAAGCTGCCTTTCTTGAGATTCTGAGCCTGTATCTCTCTGGACTAAGGTAATTATACAAATAATTAAAGTGAAAAGAAACTTGCTGTCTTCATTTGCACGGAACTTCCAAGAGTCTGGGAGTGCAATGAAAAAAATTCTCTAGTTGATGATTTAACTCTCTGTCTCCCTAAGCTGTGCTGGCAAAGTCAGAGCACTGAGTATTTCTAAAAAAAAGTTGAAAAGAGCTAGAGTTAAAATAATGGGCAAGCGTCCGCTTTAAAAGAAAGAATAACGATGTCATTTTTATCTTTAGAGAAATGATCACCCCACTTACTGCATTTTGGTAGATGACGGATAGATACCCATTAAGATAATGATCGAAGAGCTGAATGAAATTGCAGAGAGAGGTCAAGAGCAGATGCTGGGAGACAGGTATTTGGTATTTGGTAAGATAAAGGATAGTGCCCGCCTGCACCTCCCCCTTAGGATAAGGTTTTTCTTGTTGTCCTTGTTAGTAAAGCTCTGCCTATGAGACATTTGGAGAAAAATTGAAATCTGAGACAAGAGTGATTCTTTAGACGATGCCAAGGACACCAGAAAGAAAAGGCTCATTTCAGGGCGACTGAAGTGTATGGAAAGGAAAGTAGTAGATGAGCTGAAGATGAGGAATCCTACTTGTTTCAACCTGTGGCCACAGGTTGGTAAAGATAGCCCCTTTGAAACAGAGGTTTTCGGGCCTAGGTGCTGGACAGGAAGCATGATGCCTCATCCCAGCTCTGCATGGCACATGGGCATCACTGACTTTAGTCTTGGAAGCCCCCAGCATTGCTCACGATGGCCCTGGTGGTCTTCACCATCTGCACCATAGGCCAGAGCAGCACCTTATTCTCCTTAGCTCCTGACACTGAACCAGGTACCTCAGTTGACTAAGAATCACTAGAGAGTGTCCTCAGACCCACTTGAGCACTGTTTGGAAGGACTCACTGGCAAAATAAAGTTGCTTTAAAGGACATTTCCTGTGTTTTTCTTGGGATGCCAGGCAACCATCCACAGCACCATCAACCAAAACAGACACTGGTCTGCACCTTTCTTTCACCACAAATAAAGCCATTTATTAAATCTTTTTATAACATGCTCACACATGCATAATTTAAGTGCATGTGTGTATACACTGCACTACTGAACAAATTTGACATTACAGTGGACTTTTCAAAATTGCATTGAAAATGTCAAATGACTGTGTGAAAAATTAAGCCATATAACTTCCTTCATGCAACACATCTTATTAATTCTTTAAAATAAAAGAGTTACCATTAAAAATGGAGATATCTTACCAACTACTAATAAATATAGCTGAATATAGTAGAGGATCTTTCTAATAAATGTTAGGTTTTTCATTCCCATTAACCAAGGGATAAGTTTTATACAATAAATTACACAACAAGAGTCCAATGTGATGAGTTTGGGTATTGGCACGTGCCCATGAAACTACACCTCAACCTACTTTCAGGGTATTCCTGCCATCTCTAAAGGGTTCTCATGCCCAAATGTGTTCACACCTCCCTTCAAATACTGCCTCTAGACAACTGCTGAAGTGACTTTTACAAAAGTGACTTTTGAAGTGTTGGTTTATATGTGTAAGAAAGAAACCACCTGTATATGTGACCTCTTATTCTGCAGGATATCTTTGAGATTTATTCATGATTTTGGGCATGTCAAAGACTTATTCCCATTGTTGTGTGAATCATTATCATGTTCTTTATGAGAACTGCTGAGTAATATTCCTTTGCACGGGCTGCAGGAAGTTGGTTTTACTGGTCATTTGCTGATAGGCAAGATTTCTGTGTTTCTTCTTCCAAGGTCTGCTGATACAAGTGAAGCCATTTTAAATATTTACATAGAAGGTTCTTGAGGGCATAGGTTTGCTATTATGCATGAGCAGGATCACCAGTCCTTTTGAAAGTTGACATATCTGCTATTCTCTTCCAAATATGGTGTGAGGTACTATGACGAGTCTGAGGAAAATGGTGATGTGATTCACCATGGTGAGCTCTGGTGAATTATCCAAGAAAGACCTCTCCAGAAGATGCTATCCATATCTTCACCCTCATGGTTATAGCAGGAGAGTATTTAACTTTGGATGCCACTTTCTATATGCAAACATCCAGCTCTAAGTTTCCCTGGAGTAACTTTGGCTTTTCCTTCTCCTCCTAGAATCACTTTTCCTTTCCCAGGTTGCCTGGCACATGACAGGTAGCTATTTGGCTTCTCCGAAGTGCTGAGTGAATTTCCCAATTTAGAGAGAGTCAAGGCTTCTTTGCATTTGCAGAAAAGGACAGTTATTTAAGTCAGATCCCCAGATAAAGAGGTTTTATGTTTCTTCTGAAAGTTAATGCCATAATCAGACTTTACATAACAAAGTAGATATGTTCCGATAAGAGCAATCACAGCTGAGGAAGTGCAATGAGACTGGGTAGGCAATAGTATTAGCAACAGTTGGCACTAGAACTTGCTTTGAAGTGTGTGTGTGTGTGTAGGGGGGGGGGGTCAATTTATTCTGGAAAATTGACCAAGAGTGAGAATGAAATGGTAAGGGCATGAGTGAACACATGAAAACAAAGAATGTGGAAGGGTGATGGGAGGGAAATGGGGGACATTGGTGGGAAATTAACACTGATGGAGGAATTGGTGTTGGGACACTGTATGACTGAAACCCAATCATGAATAGCCTTGTAAGGGTCTGTCTCACAGTGATTCAATTAAAAAAATGTTTTTTAAATAGATGGAGATTTTTTTTTCAAGATGATCAGTAGAGCAGAGAAGTTAATAGGATGCAGGTTTGGGGTCAAGTGTGATACAAACTTAACAATGAGCTCTCACAGCGAACAGTTCTGTGGGAGGCACTAAGTGCCAGCTGAGGTCCCCATCACCCAATGGTCTCTCTCTCATGTCACAGTCCCCTAGTAGGGCTACTTTTTCCCTCTGTGGTACAGATGTAAAATTATGGCAAAGGAAATCACAAAGTCACAAAGCCATTCAGAGGAATAGCATTTGAAAATGAAAGGTTCAGTTTTAAAATGTATTTGTGTGTGGAAAATAGTGTTATTCAACGCAAGTTTTCATGCTCACTACTTGAAGGCCAATGTCCACTACATGTTGGATCTGGTAGACAAAGAACACTTCTCCATCAGGTACCTTCTGAACAGAGACCTGAAGAAAGTGAGAGAACTCACAGTCATCCGGTGAAAAAGGGGCTCCAGACAGGAGAAACTTGCATGCAAATTTTTATTGACTGTTGTACATACTCAATTCACAGAAGAGTTTCTTGGCTCATAATAGGCATTTAATAAATATTGAATGAATGGATGGGGTGAATAAGAATGTCAAAGACTTAAATGAAAGAATTACCTGGGAGACTAGAGAAAAGTCATTGGTAAAATCTGGAGAGGACCAGATAGTAAATGTTTTTAAATCTTTAGGTCACAACTATAAACTTTTGCCCAATCAAAGCCGTCACAGATGATGTTTGTGAATGAACTTGGTTGTGTGCTAATTGAACTTTATTTGTTTGTTTAAAATGTAATTTTAATCCTTTAATTTGTAAATAGGGGCAGGGCAAAGGCTAAAAAGAAGAGGGATTATAAGAAGTATGTAGGGAAGAACAAGATGGAGTATTGGCCATGGGCTCTAATTTTCTGTCTCCAGGTACAGATAAAAGGACACTTTCAGAAGATTTGAAGGCTTTATATATTAGCAGTAAGAGCCAAAGGTGACTATCAGACTTTCTTGGGTACTGTTTTCCAAGATCAAGAACATGGGAGGAGAACTGTATTTAAAAATAAAATTGTGACACTGAGATCGATGTACAATAGTCTGATCTCAAAGACTAGGACTGTAGAGATATAGATTTTGAGAATGGGTTTCACATACCTAGAAGCAGAGATCTGGAGGTGAGATAAACAGCAGATCCTGTAGACAGCAGAGAGGTGATCTCCAAAGAACTTAGGAAGCACCAACATGAAACACTTAGGAATAGCTAAGGAGACAGGCTGCAAAGTGTATGGAAAGAAACTCCGAGTGGACAGAAGCATCAATTTTCTATCAGATGGCAAGTACAATAAGTGGGTGGAGGGGCAGGAAGTGAACGAATATCTACGGACAGGTCCCCCTTTCACTGTGAAGTTGGCGGATATGTCTTCTGCTTGTGATGTGAGAACATGAAGGGGAGGGGCTCACCTGTGGAGGGACTGGGGAGCAGAACCCCACTTTGGGAGCATGCCTAGCAAGGGCTTTCCACCCCCGACGCCATAGAACAGCAGTTCTCTTTCTTCTTGTTCATCATACCTGAATCCCACGCCTTATTAGAGCCCCTCTTTAAAGGTTTTGGGTTCTTCGAGCAAAGGGAGTGCCTTTCTGTAGGATAACATTGGTTTTCTCTTCCTCCCTGGACGGACGTAGGGAGCTTGGGTTTGTTGATTCTTCTCCCAACCTGTCAATTACCTTTGTCTCCTGATCAGACCCGTTTGCAAATATTGTTTTTCTCTTCTCCTTAATGTCCTTTGCATGGCTAGTTATTTCAGAGCAATTACTTTTTGTATAGACACAGAAAGACAGTTAAAAAGACAAGCCTGTGACTTGGGAGTTAATTGACTCCAGATAATATTACCTCCTGGACATCTGCTCTCTCGACTTAAGCCTCAGTTGCCCTTACTCCATAGATCCCCAAAAGCAGGGTTCCTATGAGGTTCTGGATGGACCAGGGCAAGCGGTGAGCTACCCTGGCATTGAAATGGGCCTAGCTAAAGTGCCATAATACTTAACTATAAGTTAAGAGCATGGTCATGGACAAATTCTGTCATGATCCAAAAAGTAATAACTAGATTTGGATCCTGCTAGGGTTAGGAATGATTAATCCAGCCTGTGCACTGTAGTCTGAGTCTGTGGCAGGATGTCCCCAGGAGAGTCATCCTACAAGCCTAATTGTGTCTATTAACGTATCCATCCAGAATGGCAAATATTGGGAAGTTGAATTAAGATGTTAACTAAGTTATGCGTCTAAGGAGAGGAGAAACACACCTAAAGTGCTCTTTTGTCCTCGTGGGCTGCAGGTGGTCAGGAAGGCTGGAAAAACATGTTAATTGCCCTTTGGGGTGGGTAGGAGGTGTGGTTTGGGAAGTGTGGTGAGAGAAGAGGTGGTAAAAGTGGTGACCGAGGAGAGTAGAGGGACAGATTTAAAGAAAGGTAGAGAGTTGGAGAGAGGCATAGTGGGAGCTGTGGGCAGAGCGAGAGACAGAATTAGCAAGCAAGAGTTGGAGAGAGCATTGTGGAGCAAGTTAGAGAGAGGGTTGGAGAGAGCTGAGAGAGAGAGTTGTGAGTTGGGGAGAGAGTTGTGGCCAGAGATGGAAAGAGTTGTGGAGAGAGTTTGGGAGAGAGGAGAATGGAATAAACAGCAATTAATCACCAACCAGCTTGGCCTTAGTTCCTCCTTCATCTGCCCATTGCAATGACTGTCCAGGGTGGGGAAGTGGTTCGAGACCACTGAACGCCAGCAGTGAGAGAGTCCGTGAATAACTGTTAATGTGTTATCCCTCATAGCATTCCCTGGAGAAAAAGGAGTTTACACAGCTCCAGGAAATGTGTTTACACAACTTTACTTAGTCTTAGTGGCGCTCAGCTGACTTTAATTTTTTTTTATTAGTGAAACACCATGAGGTACAGTTGTAGACTTATATATTTTTGTGTTTGGGTTTCAATTATACAATGACCAAGTACCCATCCCTCCACCAGTGCCCGTTCTCCAAAACCAATGAACCCAGTAGCCCTCTCCCCCTCCCTGCCCCCTTCCCCCTGCCCAACCTCTATGGTAGGGCATTCCCTTTTGCTCTCTCTTTCCTTTAGGGTGTTGGGGTTTGCAAGAGAGGTATTGAGTGACCATTGTGTTCTGTCTATTGTCTACTTTCAGCATGTGTCTCGCATCCCTAGTGAGTCTTCCAAACACCCTTTACTTGGTGTTCCCTTCTCTATCTGAGCTGTGTTTTCCTCCAGCATGTGTTGCCAGCTTCCAAGCCATGGAGCAGACCTCCTAGTACTTATCTCAACTATTCTTGGGTTTTTGTCTCCCATTGTTTCTCTCATTCTGTTTCATTTCACTTAGCATGATATTTACCGTGTAGAAACACCTATTCACAAATTTTATGACTTCATCCTTTCTAACTGCTGCATAGTATTCCATTGTGTAGATGTACCAAAGTTTCTTTAACCAGTCATCTGTTCTTGGGCACTCGGGTTTTTTCCAGATTTTGGCTATTTTTCCAGATTTTGGCTAACGGTGCAGCAATGAACATAGAAGTGCAGATGTTATTTCGACTATACTTTTTTGCCTCTCTGGGATATATTCCCAGGAGTGGTTTCACTAGGTCAAATGGGAGCTCAATTTCTAGTTTTTTGAGAATCAGAATACTGTTTTCCAAAAGTACTGAACCAGTCGGCATTCCCACCAGCAGTGAAGGAGGGTCCCTTTCTCACCATATCCGTGCCAACACCAGTTGCTTTTGTTCTTGTGGATGTGGGCAGTCTCTGTAGTGTGAGATGATATCTAAATCTAAATCCAAATCTCATTGCTGTTTTGATCTGCATCTCCCTGATGATTAATGATGTAGAGCATTTTCTCATGTGCCTTTTAGCCATTCGGATTTCTTCTTTGAGAAAGTTTCTGTTCATTTTGTCATCCCATTTTTGATGGAGTTGGATGTTTTCTTCTTGTGGAGTTCAACCAGTGCTTTGTATATCCTTGATATCCTTGATATCAACCCAATCGAATGGGCATTGGGTGAATATCCTTCCCCATTCTTTAGATTGTCTTTGTATTTTGGTCACTGTATTTTTTGCGTTGCAGAAGTTTCCACGATATTGAGGCTAATGGTTTCTTCAAAAATGACATGCCACTAACCAACCAAGTGACTTTAGTTCTTTGCTTTGTTTTCTCTTTTAGAAAAGCTCCCTTCAAAATTGTCTGCCATAGAGGCAAGAGGAGGGCTCAGATCGGGGGTAAGGGATACTGGGGACATTGGTGGTGGAAAACGTGCACTGGTGGAGGAATGGGTGCTCGATCATTGTATGACTGAACCCCAAACATAAAAGTTTTATAACTGAATCTCAAAGTGATTCAATTAAATAAAGGAAAGAAAGAAGGAAGGAAGGAAAGACAGAGAGACAGAAAGAAAGAAAGAAAGAAAGAAAGAAAGAAAGAAAGAAAGAAAGAAAGAAAATGTCTCCTTCAACAGTGCTCTTTGCCCTCTGGGATACCATTCATTTTACCTTCATTCTGACACTTCGGAGGAGAGGCAGTCCTGGGAGAGGACTGGGAAGGCCAGTGGACCCCTAGGACGATGACATCACACTGCACTGGGCTTTTTCCTGCACTTCTCGTTAAAAGCCTGTGGTTTGGGTCAAAATCTCAGGTCTGACTTAACCTGCTGTGTGACCTTGTACCAACCATTTAGGGTGTTGGTGACAGTCATTTCTGTAAAGTGAAGTTCATTTTAGCGTTGGCCTCATGAGGCAAGAATTAGAGTAGTGTTAATGCAATCATGAGTGATTGATCATTCTTTCCTTTGTTCCCCACCTGGTGAAGGAAGGACATAAGTATAAGCCCCCTCAGTTTGGGGGCATAGGGGACCCTATAACTGAGGCTGACACAGAAGGAGCAGAACTAAATCCAAATCCAGACTCTGAGAAAAGACCATACCATAGAGCTTACTTTTCATCGTATTTCACTCAATAGTTGTGTCTTTAATTACTTGAACACACAATTACTTGAAGTCGCTTAAGTTTATGTATCTCTGATGTAAGTGAAAATCTAAAAATCAAGCTACGCATAGAATCAAATGTTGAAGCAGGGCTTTCTTGAGCAGATGGTTATGTCCTCTACCAAAAGAATAAACTTTTCTTCTAGGCACCTGTGGAAACAGAGTCCAGGAGTAATGATGGAAAAGGGTTTTGGGTTTTTTGACACATGGTAGGGGTATGGGAAATTTACAACCTCAAGCATAATATTAGGCAAAGTCTACCAAATATCATGGAACAGAAAGACTCATTGGCCACTTTCATATTTTCTTTCTATTTTTAGAGCAACTTTTTATATTTTATTGAATGTGAGACAGTGCATTACAAAGCTATTCGTGATTGGGTTTCAGTCATACAATGTTCCAACACCCATTCCTACACCAATGTAATTTTCTAGAACCAATGTTCCCAGTTTCTCTCTCGTCCTCACCAAATCACCCACTCCCTCCACCTGGCTACCTCTATGGTAGACACTTCTTTTCTCTTTCTCTTTCTTTCATTTTAAGCAGTATGGTTTGCAATACAGGTAGAGCAATTTTTGTTAACTAAACAAATATACTTTACCCTGAGCAAATCACTTATACAGAACAGCTGAGAAGAATCTTTGAGGTAAGAGATGTAAAAGCATTCAAGGAAGAGAAAACTGTTGCACACACACTTATTGCACTGCTGATCATTGTGTAGGGCATTAGAGAAGCTGTTGGAAGAATCCGAGGCTCAGTGTCAGCACTGGTGAAAATGGGGCTTTATGATGTCTTATAATCACAGTGAGGTCTAAGTTAAATAGTCATAGTAGGCTGACAGACCCATTTAAACATTTCATCAATCACTCAGACATGGGCGTGGGGGTCGGGCACTCAGTAACTACTTGCTTGCACGGTCCCCTTCCTGCTTTCTTGGTCAGCTATCTCGAAATCATGGGGTGAAAATTGAACAAAACTTCTGCACCTTTTAAAAGGAAGTAAAAAATTCAATCTGATTGTTGAGAATGAGTTCACGTTAGTCAACAAATTTATACACACACTTAATAAATACGTCACTTAAAAGACTAGCAACCTGCCTAGATCCCAGATTTGACCACAGGTAAAATAGAGATGTTATAGATACATACATATAAATGTATATATATATATATAGAGAGAGAAATAGCTACAAATGCCAATACAAACAAAAAGATATAAGAATAAATAATAAAAATATATTGATACAGATATATTAATAGGAAGTTATTGATATTGATAATACAAAATTGATAAATTTAAATAGAGATACAGCTATATAAATATCAAGCTCATTGCAAACATTATTCATTTATTTACTCAACAACTATGTTCTGAAGCTTGCATTTGTTTGCTAGAACTACCATAATGAACTCGGGATGTAAACAATAAAAATTCATCATAGTCCAAGACGCTAGAAGACGAAGGCACAGATGTCATCCGACTAATCCTTCTAGGTCACTGCAACTTGTCTTGTCTGTGTCCTCAAAAGCCTCTATCTGGACCTGGGTGGTAAACTCTGCCTCTTAAAATGATACTAGACAAGATTCGGGAGCTTCTTTTTCCTTCATTCCTTCGTTATAGCTTCTTCTCCAAATGCAGGCAACTTAGGAAATTCTGAAGGTTAATGCCTCAACCTACAAACTAGGGGAAAGGCACACAATTCAAGCACAAAGAACCATCTTTTACATTCAGGACTGAATTCTGCCTTGCTGAAGAAATAGTAGGGCAGGTAGAGAGTGGGGCGATGAACTTTATTAAAGTTAAATGATGGGTGGGAGAAAAGGAGGTTGCAATCTTGGAAGTCTCCTTGAATAAGCAGGTTTTGGGCAGGTGATGGCCCTCAGAGAGGGAGATACTTGAATTCTGTCCTAAGATATCTCTCTTCTTTTTTGCAAGGGGGGCGCTTTTTGGATCATACCTGGCGATGCACAGGGATTACTCCTGGCTCTACAATCGGGAATTACTCCTGGCGGTGCTCAGGGGACCATATGGGATGCTGGGAATGGAACCCGGGTCGGCCACATGCAAAGCAAATGCCCTACCCTCTGTGATAACGGTCCAGACCCAGACGTCTCTCTTCTTAACCCTTTGCACCCTCTTGAGTAAAAGTCTACCTTGTTGCCTCACTGTTTCCTGATGAGCCGCCACCGGTGCAGTTTCTCCATTTTGTTGTAATGGCTCTATGTATCTGACTCCCTTGTACACAGTAAAGAATAAAAGTATCTTATTCACAGAGCCTGTGCCGAGCCCAGCGCAGTGCCTGACATGTAGAAGATGCTCAATAAATGTTTGATGAATTAATGAATAAAACTGGGGCAGAGTCTGCTCTGCAGGCTTTGCAGTCAGGGGCCTGTGGGATCAGGCTACGGGTGAGATGGAATTTTAATAAGCAACAAAAAACTCAAGAATCAGAGACATCTAAAGCCTGCTTGGCTGACTTCCTGCCATCAGCTGCGGGGTT
The DNA here is from genome assembly GCF_029834395.1 of Sorex fumeus. Taxonomy (NCBI): domain Eukaryota; kingdom Metazoa; phylum Chordata; class Mammalia; order Eulipotyphla; family Soricidae; genus Sorex; species Sorex fumeus. The sequence goes on along the minus strand of NW_026606134.1, from coordinate 1,128,458 downwards.
TCTGAAAGGCAAAGATGGATAAAAAAATTGTGGGTTGGTTAAAATAAAATCTGAAGAGGGAACATTTTATTTTGGCTTTTAATTGTGAGGCTTTCTGCAAGAACCATGTAAAGATAGCTCTGCTTACCCTTGAATGCAAGCCTGAAATTATGAGTTGCCATCTCTTTCATCCTAAAAGTGCACAAAACAGGAAGTGTAAGGAATTGGGTAAGATTAGGCTATCAGAAGGTCTAATAAAAAACCAATTTTATTAAATTTTTACACATAGGAACCAATTTATTGAGTTCTTACTTATTTGTCTGGCTCGTTGCTCAGCTAGTGTATGCAGGCAAGTGGAGTGCTTTCATTTCGCACACAAGAAAACTGCTCATTCAGAATCGGCTCCGGGACACATGGTATTCAGGGAACAGAGGCAGGTCTCATTCTGGACCCTTCTGTCGCCTCGTCTGACCTCTCTCCTTGGATACTCTCTCAAGCTGCTCAGTTGTCTTCCTTCTTTCCTTGTGTTCTTTCCCCATCACATTCCACTCCTGCATCACACCCCTGAGATTTTCACCTGTGAGCCAGGCTCTGGGACTCACAGATTCTGAGTTCCAGGAAAACTGACAAGTTGGAGCCACACACAGCCGAGATAAGAGAGAGTCTTCCTTTGCTTGCTTTTCAGCTTTGGGTATCACAGAGAGAGCTTGGCATTTCACACTGAAGAACAAAACAAGAACAAGGAAATGAAGTCTCCAGAAAGTTCTTCACTGAGTTTTGGCCTGACTGTGCATCTCTCTTTTCTCGGAAGGCATCACCTTGAGCTTTCAGCTCGGGCTGCGATGACAAAATGCCACAGACCAGGTGATCTACACTGTGTACAGTTCTTTATCCCAATTCTGGTTGCTGGAAGTCTAAGATCAAGGTGTTGGGTGATTTGGTTCCTGAGAAGAGCCCTCTTCTGGATAACTTCCATCTAGCCATGTCCCTACATGACAACAAAGAGGGGGCCTCTGAACTCTCCTTTTTCATGGATGCCCCACTTAATGAGCTCACTGTCACACTGTCACTGTCCTCCCATTGTTCATCAATTGTCTCGAGCAAAGCCTAGCAAGCTACCCGTGATGTATTCGATATGCCAAACACAGTAACAACAAAGTCTCACAATGGAGACGTTACTGGGCCCACTAATCATTCCCAAGAGACCCTTAATCCAAATCCCCTTAAATTCGGTTAGGACTTGAACCTATGACTATACCGGAGAGGCACATTCAGTCTCATGGGTTTATTTAAATCATGAAATCTCTCTTACTGAAAATAGAAATATTTTCTGTTCTACTAATAGTTCATGGAGGTGAGCAGAGAGTAAGTCCTGGCTGGATCTGAACCTGAGACTGAAAATTATTGTGATAGGTTTGTGATCTGATAGAACAAAAGGCCTAATAATTAGATCACTCCATCTTAGTAGATCGAAAGGTGAATATCTGCCTCTCCAATATTAATCCTGCCATAGGAGCATCTTTTCAACTATTTTATTTGTATTGAAAAGCAAAAATTTACTTTCATATTAATTTATTTTTGGTCATTTGCATAATTTTGCTTTATAACATGAAGCAAGATTCAAACGTGCATCATTAACAAACAATATGTAATATCTCCTTTCTCGACTTATGCATTTCCTCTTCCCCATCCCTGAACCTAACGTTCCTTTTTCCTTCTCTATTCTTTTACATTGTTTTGGTTTTGGCTCACACCTGGTTGTGCTCAGGATGTACTCCTGGTTCTGAGCTCAGGAATCATTCCTAGGGGTGTCAGAGGAATATATACATGACTGGGAACTAACTCAGACTGGCCTCATACAAGACTAAACACCTACCCCATTGTAGTACCTTTCCAGCTCCTCCTTCTGTTTGCTTTTATAGAGAAAGTTTATTACTATTTTATTTAGCTTTTTTATTTGTTCACTTTCTCTCTATACCACTTGTAAATGAAATCATACAGTGTTTGTCTTTATCCATTTAGCTTATATCATTAGCATAATATACTCTAGGTTTATCCATGATTTGGCAAGTGGAAAAATTTTATCTATTATTTTTTAGCTGAGTAGTATTTTGTCATCTGTGTAGACTACTTCCTCTTATCTATTCCTCAGCTGATGAGCACTTAGGCTGTTTCTAGCCTGTGGATATTGTAAACAATGTTATAATAAACACAGAAGTACAAATATTTAATTTAATGTTTTTAAAGAACAAATTAACTCTTATGGAAGAAACTGGCCTCATACAAGACTAAACACCTAACCCAAATTAGTGGCCTGAAGTAGTTTCTTGATACACTTTCTGGTATCTTAGTGAACAAAATCTTTTATAATGTTTATAGAGGTCAAGATACTCTGAAAATGTACAATTCTCTCATTCCATATATCAGTTTTAATATTACAATATTATTGTGTGCTATTACTAGTAAGAGGAAAGCTTATAGGTACTTTAATGTTTCCTTGTATTTCATTTTATTAAGCTCTACAAATTTCATATATTTTTAGCAACATAAATTTTGTGGCAACCCTGATCAGACAACTTTATTATCAACATGTTTCCAATATCATATTCTCACTTCTTTTCTCTGTGTCATATTTTGTCATTCTTATAATATTCTACACTTTTTCATTATTATTATCCATCATAGTGACCTGTGATCATCGTGTAGGGCTGTCATGAACTGCACCCATGTAAAAGAGCAAACTTAAACCATAGATGTTGTATGTGTTTTGACAGTTTTCTCATCTCTGCTCCCTTCTCAAACCATTCTATTCTCTGAGACACAACATCACTGAAATTGGGACAAACCAGCCTCTAAGTATTAAAGTGAATGATTTTTATTTCACATTAAATAAAAACTAGTAATGATGAAGCTTAGTGAGAAATGAATATCAAAGCTGAAATAGTTCCAACAAAAGGCCTCTTCAACCTATTAGTTCAGCTGTAAATGTGAAGGAAAAATTCTCGAAGAAAATTTAAAGTGTTCTTCAAGTGAAGACATGAGTGATAAGAAAGAAAGGTGAGGTACAGCCCGCCCCCAGGGCTTGGGACTCTCTCTGGGCAATTGCAGCTAGCTCCATCTCCTAGAAAGCCAGTTTTCTCCCCTGATCTGCGCGGGACAGGAACGGAGGCCCAGCTCTGAGCAACAAAGCTGAACGTCTCCTCATCCCAACCAGGAGAGGTTCCCAACTCCTTGCCCAGTGCCAGGGACTCTTTCTGGAGCCACAGCAGCTAATGCGGCCGCGAAATACTCTCCCACTACATATGCCATAGGAACCATAAGCTACCTACTTAGATGGAAACTTCTCTAGTTTAGCTCAGCCACTAGAAACACAGTAGCCAATAAGTCATAAGCCTATCTTAACTCACACTGCATATCAAGCAGAATAGTCACAGTGAACGTGAAGGACTAAACCACACTTGTCACAATGGTAAAGCAACGCAAAAGCCCACCAAACTTTCTTATTCAAGAGGCTATCCCAGAAGATACCAACAGTACTTAGTAGTGTTAGACAACCTCTCTGACAAGGAATTCAGAAAGGAGCTACTTAGGATGCTTAAGGAACTAAAAGAAACAATGGAAAGAAATGCCAAGAGGATTTGAAGGCAGAAATGAGGAAAATGCAATCGGAAATGTCAGACCTGAAAAATCTCATAGGTGAATTGAAAAACTCAGTGGAAGGTCGCAGCAGCAGAGTAACAGCTGCTGAGAACAGAATCAGTGAGCTCGAAGATGAAGTTCAGAGACTCTGCAGAAAAGATCAGAAAATGGAAAAGAGACTCACAATTCGGGAACAGATGGCAAGAGAAGATCGTGATGAAGCCAAGAGGGGTAACATAAGAATTATTGGAGTCCCAGAGGGACAGGAAGAAAACGTTGATGAAGAAGAAACTGTCAAAGACATCATTGCTACAACGTTTCCAGAGCTGAAGAAAACTTGTGACCACATTCAGGAGGCCGGAAGGGTACCAGCTAGAAGAAATCCGAATAAAAATACCCCATGACATGTCCTGATCAAAACGACCAAAACCTTAGACAGAGACAAAATTCTGAAAGCAGCAAGATCGAAGAAAGAAATCTCTTACAAAGGAGCATCCTTAAAATTCACAGCTGATTTTTCTGATGAAACCCTCATGGCCCGAAAACAGTGGTGGGACATAGTGAAAAAACTCAATGAAATAAATGCCTCCCCAAAAATACTTTAACCAGCGAGATTCTCATTCATAATAGAAGGAACAACACACAGTTTCACAGACAAACAACAGCTCAGGAACTTCATAGACTCAAAACCATGGTTACAAGAACAACTAAATGGGCTAGTTTAAGGCAAGACAGGCCCTTCAAATCCACCAAATTTCAACAGAACAATGGGACAAAACGCCATAACAATAATCTCTTTCAATGTCAACAGGCAAAATGCACCAATTAAAAGACATAGAGTGGCAGGATGGATTAGAAAATTGAACCCAACAATCTGCTGCCTGCAAGAAACACATCTCAATAGTCAAAGCAAACATAGACTCAGAGTCAAAGGCTGGAAAACAATCCTACAGGAAAACAGCTCCGATAAAAAAGCTGGGGTAGCCATCCTAATATCAGACCACATCGATTTCAGAGTGAAGAAAGTCATAAGAGACAGTGAAGGCCATTTCCTATTGATCAAAGGATCTGTACAACAGGAAGAACTTACAATAATAAATGTATATGCACCTAATGAGAGACCAGCAAAGTACGTAAACCAACTAATCATAGATTTGGAAAAAGACATCAATAACAACACAGTACTAGAGGGAGACTTCAACACCGCTTTGTCACCTCTTGATAGATCAACCAGACTCAAGCTTAGCAAGGACATACTTCATCTGAGGGAAACAATGGAAGAAAGGGACTTAGTAGATATGTACAGGACACTTCATCCTCAAAAATCTGAATACACATTCTTCTCAAGCATACATGGAACATTCTCCAAGATAGACCACATGCTGAGCCACAAAACATGCCTCCATATAAATAAGAAGATAGAGATTGTATCAACAATCTTCTCAGAGCATAATGCGCTGAAATTAGAAGTAAATCACACACAAAAACAGAAAACTAAATCAAACACCTGGAAATTAAACAGTGCACTACTGAACGAGTGGCTTAGAAAGGAAATCAAAGAGGAAATCAAAAGATTCCTAGAAAAGAATGAAAATGAGAACACGAGTTACCAAAACTTATGGGACACAGCAAAAGCTGTGTTAAGAGGAAAGTTTATAGCTCTACAAGCATTCCTCAGGAAGTAGGAGCGAGCACACATAAGTAACCTAACCTCACAGCTTAAGAGCTTGGGGAAAGACCAACAAAAGGAGCACAACCCGAACAGGAGAAAGGAAATAATAAAACTCAGAGCAGAGATTAACGAGATGGAAACCCAAAAAACAATCCGGAAGACCAATGAAACCAAGAGCTGGTTCTTCGAGAAAATTAACAAGATCTATAAGCCTCTAGCAAAACTCACAAAGAAAGGGAGAGAGAAAACCCAAATAAATCGAATCAGAACTGAAAAGGGGGTCATTACAACAGAAACTACAGAAACTCAAAGGATCCTCAGGGAGTACTTTGAGAAGCTATATGCCACGGAACATCAAAACCTCAAGTTAATGGACAAATTCCTAGATTCCTACAGACTTCCAAGGCTGAACCAAGAAGACCTGAACAGACCTATCACCATCAAGGAAATTGAAATGGTAATAAAAAATCTCCCCAAGCACAAAAGTCCTGGCCCGGATGGATTCACTAGTGAATTCTTCCAAATCTTTAAAGAGGAGTTACTCCCAATCCTCTTTAAGCTTTTCCACGAAATTGAAATATCAAAAACACTTCCGAACAGTTTCTACCAAGCAAATATCACACTGACACCAAAAGCAGACAGAGATACCACAAAGAAAGAGAATTACAGGCCGATATCTCTGATGAACACAGATGCAAAGATCCTCAACAAACTACTAGCAAATAGAATCCAACGACTCATCAAAAAGATCATACACCAGGACCAAGTAGGATTCATCCCAGGGATGCAAGGATGGTTTAACGTTCAGAAATCAATCAACGTAATCCATCATATCAACAAAAGAAAAGATAAAAAGCATATGATCATATCAATAGATGCAGAGAAAGCATTTGACAAGATCCAGCACCCCTTTATGATGAAAACCCTAGCCAAAATGGGTATAGAGGGGACTTTCCTCAACATAGTTAAAGTCATCTACCACAAGCCTACAGCAAGCATCATCCTCAATGGGGAAAAACTGAGACCCTTCCCTCTAAGATCAGGGATGAGACAAGGATGCCCACTCTCTCCACTGCTGTTCAATATAATCCTGGAAGTACTTGCAATAGCGATTAGGCAAGAAAAAATATTAAGGGCATTCAGATAGGAAAGGAAGAAATCAAGCTCTCACTATTCAGAGATGATATGATACTATACTTAGAGAACCCAATAACCTCCACCAAAAAACTCCTAGAAACAATAGACTCGTATAGTAAAGTTGCAGGCTATAAAATCAATACGCAAAAGTCCACGGCTTACCTGTATGCAAACAGTGAGAGAAAAGAAAGCGACATGAAAAAAACAATCCCGTTCACAATTGTGCCCCAGAAAATCAAATACCCAGGAATCAGCTTAACTAAGGAAGTAAAGGACCTGTACAAAGAAAACTACAAAACGCTACTTCAGGAAATAAAAGAGGACACGAGGAAATGGAAAGATATCCCCTGCTCATGGATCAGGAGACTTAACATTGTCAAAATGGCAATACTACCGAAAGCATTGTATAAATTCAATGCAATCCCTATAAGGATACCCATGACATTCTTCAAAGAAATAGAGCAAACACTCCTGAAATTTATATGGAACAATAAGCCCCCACGAATAGCTAAAGCAATTCTTGGGAAAAAGTAAATGGGAGGAATCAACCTCCCTAAATTCAAACTGTACTACAAAGCAGTAATAATTAAAACAGCATGGCACTGGAACAAAGGCAGAACTGCAGACCAATGGAACAGGGTTGAATACACTGACATCTCCCCTCAATCATATGATCATCTAATCTTTGATAAAGGTGCAAGTAATGTGAAGTGGAGTAAGGAAAGCCTCTTTAACAAATTGTGCTGGCATCACTGGACGGCTACATGCAAAAAAATGGGCTCAGAATTCTGCCTAACACCATGTACAAAAGTAAGATCAAAATGGATTAAAGACCTCAACATCAGACCAGAAACCATAAGGTACATTGAAGACAAAGTTGGCAAAACCCTCCATGACATTGAAGCTAATGGTATGTTCAAAGATGCCACGCCACTGGCCGAGCAAGTGAAAACAGAGATAGATAAATGGGACTATCTTAAACTAAGAAGCTTCTGCACCTCCAAAGAAACAGTGACCAAAATACAAAGACAGTCTACAGAATGGGATAGGATATTTGCCAAATACACATCTGACAAGGGGTTGATATTCAGGATATACAAAATACTGGTTGAACTCCACAAGAAGAAAACATTAAACCCCATCCAAAAATGGGGCAATGAAATGAACAGAAACTTTCTCAAAGAAGAAATCCGAATGGCAAAAAAGCACATGAGAAAATGCTGTACATCATTATTCATCAGGGAGATGCAGATCAAAACCACAATGAGATACCATCTCACACCTCAGAGACTGGCCCAAATTCAAAAGAACAAAAGCAACCGATGCTGGCGTGGATGTGGCGAGAAAGGGACACTCCTTCACTGTTGGTGGGAATGTCCACTGGTTCAGCCCTTCTGGAAAACAGTATGGACGATTCTCAAAAAATTAGAAATTGAGCTCCCATTTGACCCAGCAATACCACTCCTGGGAATATATCCCAGAGAGGCAAAAATGTATAGTCGAAGTGACATCTGCACTTGTTTGTCCATTGCAGCACTCTTTACAATAGCCAGAAACTGGAAGAAACCTGAATGCCCAAGAACAGATGACTGGTTAAAGAAACTTTGGTACATCTACACAATGGGGTACTATGTAGCTGTTAGAAAAGATGAAGTCATGAAATTTACATACAAGTGGTACAATATGGAAAGTATCATGCTAAGCGAAATGAGTCAGAAAGAGAGGGATAGACATAGAAAGATTGCATTCATCTGGGGGATATAAAGTAACAAAGTATGAAATTAATACCCAAGAATAGCTGAGATCAGCACCAGGAGGATTACTCCATAACTTAGAGGCCAGCTGGGTATCCTAGAGGAAAGGGCAGTTCAGATAGAGAAGGGAGCACCAAATAAAGGATGTTTGGAGGATCCTCCCAGGAGGGGAGATGCATGTGAAAGTAGACTATGGACTGAACATGTTTGCCACTCAATGCCTCTTTTGCAGACCACAACACCCAAAAGGAGAGAGAGAACACAGGGGATTGCCCTGCCACAGAGACAGGGTGGATGGGGGGATGGGGGTGGGAGGGATATTATCCATGGTGGTGGAAAATGGGCACTGGTGGAGGGATGGGTATCTGATCATTGTATAATTGAAACCAAAGCGCAAAAAATTGTAAATCTACAACTTTAAAAAAAATAAAATAAAATAAAATAAAGGGGAAAAAAAAAAGAAACTTTGGTACATCTACACAATGGAGTACTATGTAGTTGTTAGAAAAGATGAAGTCATGAAATTTACATGCAAGTGGTACAACATGGAAAGTATCATGCTAAGCGAAATGAGTCAGAAAGAGAGAGATAGACATAGAAATATTGCATTCATCTGGGGGATATAAGCAAGTAAGTAAAGGCCCTCCCGTTGATCATCGATTTGCTCGAGTGGGCCCAGTAACGTCTCCATTGGAGACTTTGTTGTTACTGTGTCTGGCATATCGAATACTCTCGGTAGCTTGCCGGGCTCTCCGGAGGGGCGGAGGAATTGAACTCGGGTCAGCCATGTTGGCTGTGTGCAAGGCAGACGCTCTTCCCGCTGTGATATCGCTCCAGCAAAGTAACAAAATATGAGATTAATACCCAAGAATAGCTGAGATTGGCACCAGGAGGATTACTCTATAGCTTAGAGGCCTGCTGGGCATTATAGGGGAAAGGGCAGCTCAGATAGAGAAAGGAGCACCAAATAAAGGGTGTTTGGAGGTTCCTCCCAGGAGGGGAGATGCATGTCGAAAGTAGACTATGGACTGAACATGTTTGCCACTCAATGCCTCTTCTGCAGACCACAACACCCAAAACGAGGGAGAGAACACAAGGGATTGCCCTGCCACAGAGGCAGGGGGGGATGGGGGAGATGGGGGTGGGAGGGATATTATCCATGGTGGTGGAAAATGGGCACTGGTGGAGGGATGGGTATTTGATCATTGTATAATCAAAACTCAAGCACAAAATATTGTAAATCTACAACTGTACCTCATGGTGTTTCACTAATAAAAAAAATTACTTATTATTAAAAAAAAAGTGGACCATAACCTACTCTTTGCTTTTCCAAGTTAACCTCTAAGAAAATGTACCAAAGTAAACAGGTGTACGATTAACCTTGCAAATCAAATGGTTCCACGTTCTTAGATTCTATGTACAAGTTGTGTGTGACCAAAAGACAAGACTTTAGAACTGGATCTCTCCCAATTGCTAACTACTCTGTGCTTAGTTAAAATGCTTACATCATCCCACAATGGAATGTAGTCCCAGTGGAGATGAAAACAAAAACATTTGCATTGCTTTCATGATTAGTAATAGAATTGAAGAGAAGTAGGGGTGTCTCAAAACAATTTGTACTTTTCCCAAACTATTAAATACCTGGTCCACTTTACATACACTAAGCTTAATGTTCTCAAATTGTCCAGCATATATATAACTTCTGGATAAAAAAAAAGAAAGAAAGAAAGAAAGAAAGAAAGGTGCCTTATCACAGTGATGGAGGATGTTTTAACAACCCACATAGATCAAGCCAGTCACAACATTCGGTTAAGCCAAAACTTAATCCCCAGCAAGACCTATTTGAATTCTGTGACAGTTGAATAAGAAGTCTAACAGTTGCAGAAGTTGGTTCATGAAGTTTAAGGGGAAAGTCATCTCCATATCATAAAAATGAGAGACTAGACAGCAAGTGCTAACGTAGAAACTTCAGTGAGTTTTCCAGAAGATCCAGCTAAGGTCATTGGTGAAGGCAGCTACACCAAACAGACGATTTCCAATGGAGATGCAATAGTTTTCTGTTGGAAAATGCCATCAAGTGCTCTAATAGCTAGAGGATGCTTGCCTTTGCCTGGCTTCAAAGAACAGCTGGCTCTCTTGCTAGTGACTAATGCAGCTGGTGGCTTTAAGTTGAAGCCAATGTTTATTTACCAATTTAAAAAATTCTAGAACCCTCAAGAATCATATGCAATCTACCATGTCTATATAAATGGAACAGCAAAACTCAAATGACAGCACATCTGTTTAAAACCTATTTTATTAAATATTTTAAGCCCATTGTTGAGACAGGGTGTTTGGAAATAATGTTTTCTCTTTCAAAATTTATTTCAAGGTTTCTTTCACTACTCATTGAAAATTCACCTGGTTACCCAGGAGCTCTGAAAAAGAACAATGAGATTAATATTTTCCTGCCCACTAACACAACAGTCGCACTGCAGCTGATAAATAAAGAAGTAATTTGACCTTCAAGTCTTATTATTTTTTTAAAACTCATTTTGTAAGACCAAAGCTGAGATAAATAGCAGTTCCTATGACAAATATGGGCAAAGGCATTTAAAAATCTTCTGAAAAGAATTCACCATTTAAGATGATCTTAAGAACATGTGGGATTTGTAAAGGAGATCAAAATATCACATTAAGAGGAGCTGTGAAGAACTTTATTCCAAACCACCGAGAGGGGTTCAAGATTTCAGTGGATGCAGATGTGGCTCAAATAGGAAGAGAATATGAATTAGAATCTGTGTCTGAAGAAGGGTTTAATCACAGCTATCTCACAGCACAACCTAGCATATGTGGAGGTGGTGCTTGTTACAGATAAGCAAAGGAAATGATTACTTGAGAAGAAATCTACTCTTGCAGAAGATGCTATGAACTTTGTTAAACAGAAAATAAAATATCTTGAATATTAGATAAACTCAGTTGGTAGAACAGTAGCTAGGTTGAGATTCTTGACTACAATTTTGAAAGAAGTTCTGCTGTGGCAAAATGATCTTCAGCAACCCTGTGTGCTGTACAGAAATCCCTTGTGAGAGCAGGAGTGAATCTATGTGGCAAACTTCCCTGTCTGAAGAAATTGCCACTGCAATCTTCAACAACTACCACCCTCAGGAGTGAGAAGGCATCAACATGGAGTCTACATTCTCCCCAACAAAAGTGATAAGACACACTAAAGACTCAGACGGTGGTTGAATGGTTATATTTTTCAAATAAGTAAAAGTAAGTAAAGGCCCTCCCATTGATCATCGATTTGTTTGAGCGGGCCCAGTAACGTCTCCATTGGAGACTTTGTTGTTACTGTGTTTGGCATATCGAATACGTCACAGGGAGCTTGCCAGGCTCTGCCATGCGGGCGAGATACTCTCAGTAGCTTGCCGGGCTCTCCGAGAGGGGCGGAGGAATCGAACTCGGGTCGGCCATGTTGGCTGCATGCAAGGCAAACGCCCTACCACTGTGCTTATTTTTCAAATAAGTTATTTAAAATTGAGATCTCAACACTTTATGTTAGATGTAATGTTATTGCATACTTAATAGGCTGCAGTACAGCACAACATAAGTTTCATATATACTGGGGATTAAAAAGCTGTGTACCTTGCTTTATTGCCCAATTTTCTTTATTGTGATAGTCTGGAACTGTACCTGCCATACCTTCAAGGTATCACAGTATATAGATAAGAACGTACATAGGTGGTTTGGATTTGAAACGCAATATATTTTCTGGGCACAGATGGAAAAGAAGAGTTTGTTCATATAACACATCATTTTTACTTGCTTTAAAATTATGTTTTGCTTAATGATGTTCTCTCTCTGGTACTCAAAAGATTGAACTCTGCAGTCATTACAAGAATACAATAGGATAGAGTCATAGGAAATAACCTTAGTGGGGAAACCAAGAAACAAGAAAGAGAACTACATTTATACATAAGCTATATCCCCTTTTAAGGAGTAGGTAGCACTGAATGTTGAGTTAGATCACCAAGCCTCAGTCAACATGCTAGGATCGCTATGCTTTGAAATTTAGAATTATTAAAATTTTAAAAGATCTTAAAGTGCACATGATATTTCAATGTTATAGTCTGCAGTAAAATGTATTAATGATTCCACTAAGTGGGATAAAGAAAGAACATCAATCACGTATTTGCAGCCAACTGAGTTTTGAAGAAACCTGCACATTTTCTGAGTGTTCTAGATTTTAGAATTTCAGAGAAGGGATTGTGAAACTAGAATGTTTAGTAAAAGAAGATACAGGCTCCACAATTTCATTTTCAGACCACCAACCTCCTAAGAGACAAATAGAATCCTCCAGAGAGAGATCTTGAAAGGAAATCTCTCCAAGACATTCTCCATCAGAATATCTCTCAGCTCCATGCCTGGGAACCTGTGTGATTTAGGTTCAATCTCAGGGAAACCTGATCCCCATTCCCTTCCTCTATTTCCTTCCTTAGTTTGAAATGAGAAGGATTTATAGTGTGGGAGGGTTGGTGTTTACCTATTTGTTTATTTTTGGCTTATTGTTCTTTATTCTTTCTATAGAAGTCATTGGAATTCATGGGAAATCAGAAACAACACCCACGACAAAAAGGACTTTATGCTCCCAATCAATCAAGATGTCAACAGTTTGCAATACATTTTCTCAAATTTTTATTTTTCTAAGGGCTAAACTTCTTAAGCAACAGGATTAAATACTACCTACAGTTTTAGAATGATAAACATCCAGTAAGAGCTGCGATTCACAAAAGTGTTATGTATTTTCAGGAGCTGAAATTGAGAAAAAAAATCTTTCAAATTTTCTTATCTAATTAATTCTAATTAATATTTCCAACTGGGATGGGACTTTTCTTTTTCTCACCCTACATATTATTTTTTGGGCTGGAGTGATAGCACAGCCATAGGCCATTTGCCTTGCGCGCGGCCGGCCCAGCCAAGTCGGATTTGATTCCTCCGTCCCTCTTGGAGAGCCCAGCAAACTACCAGAGTATCTCGCCCACACGGCAAAGCCTGGCAAGCTACCCGTGACGTATTCGATATGCCAAACACAGTAACAACAAGTCTCACAATGGAGACGTTACTGGACCCACTCAAGCAAATCAATGAACAACAGGAGGACAGTGCTACAGTGCTACATATTATTTGAATTTGTTTATTTATTGCATTAAAAAAATATGTCAAACCAACAAGGATCCTACTGAAGGGCTTCCGTGGAAGATCTCTCCAAAGGACCAAAAGATTTTTAGCTCCCTCTTAAAAATTTGACTCCGGATCTAAAGTAGAATAGAAGAGAACATCAATGTTTCAGAGCTGGAAGAAAATGGTAAAATGAGTTGGATAGTTAACTCTCTTATTCAACAGAGACACCAAGGCTGGGAGACAGCCCTCTCCACTGTAGCAGCATCATGTTTGAGAAAATCCCAGGCAAGTCACTTACCCTCTCTGAGCTGAGCTTCTCATTCATGATCTAACATAGGGTTAGTTCCAGCCTCTATGTCGCAGGGGTTCCTAAGGAGGTAAAGAGGTAACATTGTACATGGTTGCTGGGGCAATGTCAATCATTTTTAGTCAGCCTGCTGGTGACAGAGCTACAGCTCATCTACTCCTAGATCAAGTGATCTTACGCTGTCATCATCCAGGAAGGATTGGAAACAGAAGCTTGTGAGTCTTTTGGAATGATGAGGTGGTGCAAAAAGGTGTAAGACGGAACAAGAATAAACTTAAAGGTGTCTAGCCTTTCTCTCCTATCTTCCTTCAGCTGGATCTTTGCCCAGGGGTGACCGTTTGTGGGGACAATCTTTCTTTTTTAATTAAAAGCATGAACCATAAGCAGAAGGGCAAACCCTGTAAAGAATGGGGGCATGGCCTCAGATACATATAATAAGGGAATTAAGATGATTCTGGAAGGGAGTCATTATGGATGGTGCAAGAACACCCATAATATAGGATCTTGGATTAAAAAACAAGCCTCTCTTCCTATAATTATTTAAAAAATTCAATAAATGTAAAAGATTCAGTCACCAGAGTAGGCAGTAATGTATAGATTTCCTCAATAGCACACTAGTATTGCATTCAAATATCAGCTTGCTACTTGAGAGGCATAGAAAACAATCAAATTCAGCCTCAAACTTATTATCTGGTCGAAGTAAATTTCAGTTATCCATGTGACTTCAAACACACATATTCATGTATATATGTACCATATATACACTACATAAGCATGCACTACATGCATGCAGTCATAAGTACACACTAAGCCACCTGTGTGTATGAACACAGAAATGCGTGTCTGCACATGTCCATGTGTCATTAAAAACACCCATGTACAAGCACACATAAGCACATATGTCTGTATGGATACTCACAAAACACATGTGCACATACAAACCTATGTAAGAAACTTCTAAATGTCTGGTGCTCTCATGAGTCAGAGAATTGGTGGGAGGTTGGTTTGTCAGATACTTGATAACCACAAGTCCCTTTCTTTGCTGAAAATCCTTCAGTTTAAAAGCCATTGTCCATTTTTTTAAAAAGTAAGTCTGCCAGGAAAAAGAAAACCTTAATGAACAGTTTTGTTTTCCAACCATATTTGCTATTAAGCTTCAGGAGCCTTTAGGGTGTTGGTTTTCTTTTCTAATTCGGAGGATTTGAAACACCCAAGCCTCTTGCAAGACTGTGATATATCACCTTAATTTACTTAAAAGAAAACTTTAATAAGGTCTAATAATTTGTGGCCTGATACTAATTCTTATGCAATATTGAGATAGCCATTCATTCTTTCCCTGGGGAGATTTTGAGGATGTTGCCATGTGCCTTTTAATAATATGTGGAATTTCCCAACAGGTACAGCCCGCCCCCAAGGGCCTGGGTTCCTCTCTGGGCACGCGCAGCTAGAAACAGCCCCTAGACAGCCGGTTTTCAACCCCTGATCTGCGTGGGACGGGCACAGAGGCCCAGCTCTGGGCAACAAAGCTGAACGGCTCCAATTCCAAACAGGAGACATTCCCAACTCCTCGCCCAGTGCCAGGGACTCTTTCTGGAGCCGCGGCCGCTAACGCTGCCGCGAAATATTTTCCCACTACATATGCCATAGGAACCATAAGCTAACTTCTTAGATGGAAACTTCTCTATTTTAGCTCAGCCACTAGAAACACAGTTGCCAATAACTCATAAGCCTATCTTAACTCACACTGCATATCAAGCAGAATAGTAACACTGAACGTGAAGGACTAAACCACACCTCTCACAATGGTAAAGCAACGCAAAAGCCCACCAAACGTTCACATTGAAGAGTCTAGCCCAGATGACACCAACAGTACTGTAGTGTTAGACAACCTCTCTGACAAGGAATTCAGAAGGGAGCTACTTAGGATGCTTAGGGAATTAAAAGAAACAATGGAAACCAATGCCAATAGAAGACAAGAGGATCTGAAGGCAGAAATGAGGAAAATGCAATCAGAAATGTCAGACCTGAAAAATCTCGTAGGCGAATTGAAAAGCTCAGTGGAAGGCCTCAGCAGCAGAGTAAGAGCGGCTGAGAACAGAATCAGTGAGCTCGAAGATGAAGTTCAGAGACTCTCCAGAAAAGAGCAGAAAATGGAAAAGAGACTCACAATTCGGGAACAGATGGCAAGAGAAGATCGTGATGAAGCCAAGAGGGGTAACATAGGAATTATTGGAGTCCCAGAGGGACAGGAAGAAAACCTCGATGAAGAAGAAACTGTCAAAGACATCATTGCTACAACATTTCCAGAGCTGAAGAAAACTTGTGACCACATTCAGGAGGCCGGAAGGGTACCAGCTAGAAGAAATCCGAATAAAAATACCCCAAGACACATTCTGATCAAAATGACCAAAACCTTAGACAGAGACAAAATTCTGAAAGCAGCAAGATCGAAGAAAGAAATCTCTTACAAAGGAGCATCCTTAAAATTCACAGCTGATTTTTCTGATGAAACCCTCATGGCCCGAAAACAGTGGTGGGACATAGTAAAAAAACTCAATGAAATAAATGCCTCCCCCAAAATACTTTTCCCAGCAAGACTCTCATTCATAATAGAAGGAACAACACACAGTTTCACAGACAAACAACAGCTCAGGAACTTCATAGACTCAAAACCATGGTTACAAGAACAACTAAATGGGCTACTTTAAGGCAAGAAAGGCCCCTCAAATACACCAAATTTTAACATAACAATGGGACAAAATCCCATAACAATAATCTCTCTCAATGTCAATGGGCTAAATGCACCAATTAAAAGACATAGAGTGGCAGGATGGATTAGAAAATTGAACCCAACAATCTGCTGCCTGCAAGAAACGCATCTCAATAGTCAAAGCAAACACAGACTCAGAGTCAAAGGCTGGAAAACAATCCTACAGGCAAACAGCTCCCATAAAAAAGCTGGGGTAG
Source organism: Sorex fumeus (assembly GCF_029834395.1). Classification (NCBI taxonomy): domain Eukaryota; kingdom Metazoa; phylum Chordata; class Mammalia; order Eulipotyphla; family Soricidae; genus Sorex; species Sorex fumeus. The sequence goes on along the minus strand of NW_026606134.1, from coordinate 1,111,840 downwards.
CCATCCTTATATCAGACCACATCGATTTCAGAGTGAGGAAGGTCATAAGAGACAGTGAAGGCCATTTCTTATTGATCAGAGGATCTGTACAACAGGAAGAACTTACAATAATAAATGTATATGCACCTAATGAGAGACCAGCAAAGTACTTAAAACAACTACTCATAGATTTGGACAAAGACATCAATAGCAACACAATACTAGTGGGAGACTTCAACACTGCTTTGTCACCTCTTGATAGATCAACCAGACTCAAGCTTAGCAAGGACATACTTCATTTGAGGGAAACAATGGAAGAAAGGGACTTAGTAGATATATACAGGACACTTCATCCACAAAAAGCTGAATACACATTCTTCTCAAGCGTACATGGAACATTCTCCAAGATAGACCACATGCTGAGCCACAAAACATGCCTCCATAAAATTAAGAAGGTAGAGATTGTATCAACAATCTTCTCAGACCATAATGCGCTGAAATTAGAAGTAAATCACACACAAAAACAGAAAACTAAATCAAACACCTGGAAATTAAACAGTGCACTATTGAACAACGAGTGGATTAGACAGGAAATCAAAGAGGAAATCAAAAGATTCCTAAAAACGAATGAAAATGAGAACACGAGTTACCAAAACTTATGGGACACAGCAAAGGCTGTGTTAAGAGGAAAGTTTATAGCTCTACAAGCATTCCTCAGGAAGGAGGAGCGAGCACACATAAGTAACCTAACCTCACAGCTTAAGAGCTTGGAGAAGGACAAAAAAAAGGAGCACAACCCGAACAGGAGAAAGGAAATAATAAAACTCAGAGCAGAGATTAACGAGATGGAAACCCAAAAAACAATCCGAAAGATCAATGAAACCAAGAGCTGGTTCTTCGAGAAAATTAACAAGATCGATAAGCCTCTAGCAAAACTCACAAAGAAAGGGAGAGAGAAAACCCTAATAAACCGAATCAGAAATGAAAAGGGGGTCATTACAACAGAAACCACAGAAATTCAGAGGATCCTCAGGGAGTACTTTGAGAAGCTTTATGCCACGGAACATCAAAACCTCGAGGAAATGGATAAATTCCTAGACTCCTACAGACTCCCAAGGCTGAACCAAGAAGACCTGGAATACCTGAACAGACCTATCACCATCAAGGAAATTGAAATGGTAATAAAAAATCTCCCCAAGCACAAAAGTCCTGGCCCGGATGGATTCACTAGTGAATTCTTCCAAATCTTTAAAGAGGACTTACTCCCAATGCTCTTTAAGCTTTTCCACGAAATTGAAATATCAAAAACACTTCCGAACAGTTTCTACGAAGCAAATATCACACTGATACCAAAAGCAGACAAAGATACCACAAAGAAAGAGAATTACAGGCCGATATCCCTGATGAACACAGATGCAAAGATCCTCAACAAACTACTAGCAAATAGAATCCAACTACTCATTAAAAAGATCATACACCATGACCAAGTAGGATTCATCCCAGGGATGCAAGGATGGTTTAACATTCGGAAATCAATCAACATAATGCACCATATCAACAAAAGAAAAGATAAAAAGCATATGATCATATCAATAGATGCAGAGAAAGCATTTGATAAGATCCAGCACCACTTTATGATGAAAACCCTAGCCAAAATGGGTATAGAGGGGACCTTCCTCAACATAATTAAAGCCATCAACCACAAGCCTACAGCAAGCATCATCCTCAATGGGGAAAAACTGAGAGCCTTCCCTCTAAGATCAGGGACGAGACAGGGATGCCCACTCTCTCCACTGCTGTTCAATATAGTACTGGAAGTACTTGCAATAGCGATTAGGCAGGAAAAAGATATTAAGGGCATTCAGGTAGGAAAGGAAGAAATCAAGCTCTCACTATTCGCAGATGATATGATACTCTACTTAGAGAACCCAATAACTTCCACCAAAAAACTCCTAGAAACAATAGACTCGTATAGTAAAGTTGCAGGTTATAAAATCAATACCCAAAAGTCCATGGCTTTCTTATACGCAAACAGTGAGAGAGAAGAAAGCAACATGAATAAAACAATCCCATTCACAATTGTGCCCCAGAAAATCAAGTACCTAGGAATCAGCTTAACTAAGGAAGTAAAGGACCTGTACAAAGAAAACTACAAAACGCTACTTCAGGAAATAAAAGAGGACATGAGGAAATGGAAAGATATCCCCTGCTCATGGGTCGGGAGACTTAACACTGTCAAAATGGCAATACTACCGAAAGCATTGTATAAATTCAATGCAATCCCTATAAGGATACCCATGACATTCTTCAAAGAAATGGAGCAAACACTCCTGAAATTTATATGGAACAATAAGCCCCCACGAATAGCTAAAGCAATTCTTGGGAAAAAGAAAATGGGAGGAATCAACCTCCCGAATTTCAAACTTTACTACAAAGCAGTAATAATTAAAACAGCATGGTACTGGAACAAAGGCAGAACTGCAGATCAATGGAACAGGGTTGAATACACTGACATCTCTCCTCAATCATATGCTCATCTAATCTTTGATAAAGGTGCAAGTAATGTGAAGTGGAGTAAGTAAAGCCTCTTTAATAAATTGTGTTGGCATCACTGGACGGCTACATGCAAAAAAATGGGCTCAGAACTCTGCCTAACACCATGTACAAAAGTAAGATCAAAATGGATTAAAGACCTCAACATCAGACCAGAAACCATAAGGTACATTGAAGATAAAGTTGGCAAAACCCTCCATGACATTGAAGCTAATGGTATCTTCAAAGATGCCACGCCACTGGCCGAGCAAGTGAAAACAGAGATAGATAAATGGGACTATCTTAAACTAAGAAGCTTCTGCACCTCCAAAGAAACAGTGACCAAAATACAAAGACAGTCTACAGAATGGGAAAGGATATTCACCGAATACACATCTGACAAGGGGTTGATATCCAGGATATACAAAATACTGGTTAAACTCCACAAGAAGAAAACATCCAACCCCATCCAAAAATGGGGCAATGAAATGAACAGAAACTTTCTCAAAGAAGAAATCCGAATGGCAAAAAAGCACATGAGAAAATGCTCTACATCATTAATCATCAGGGAGATGCAGATCAAAACCACAATGAGATACCATCTCACACCTCAGAGACTGGCCCACATTCAAAAGAACAAAAGCAACCGATGCTGGCATGGATGTGGCGAGAAAGGGACACTCCTTCACTGTTGGTGGGAATGTCCACTGGTTCAGCCCTTCTGGAAAACAGTATGGACGATTCTCAAAAAATTAGAAATTGAGCTCCCATTTGACCCAGCAATACCACTCCTGGGAATATATCCCAGAGAGGCAAAAATGTATAGTCGAAGTGACATCTGCACTTGTTTGTCCATTGCAGCACTCTTTACAATAGCCAGAAACTGGAAGAAACCTGAATGCCCAAGAACAGATGACTGGTTAAAGAAACTTTGGTACATCTACACAATGGGGTACTATGTAGCTGTTAGAAAAGATGAAGTCATGAAATTTACATACAAGTGGTACAATATGGAAAGTATCATGCTAAGCGAAATGAGTCAGAAAGAGAGGGATAGACATAGAAAGATTGCATTCATCTGGGGCATATAAAGTAACAAAGTATGAGATTAATACCCAAGAATAGCTGAGATCAGCACCAGGAGGATTACTCCATAACTTAGAGGCCAGCCGGGTATCCTAGAGGAAAGGGCTGTTCAGATAGAGAAGGGAGCACCAAATAAAGGATGTTTGGAGGATCCCCCAGGAGGGGAGATGCATGTCGAAAGTAGACTATGGACTGAACATGTTTGCCACTCAATGCCTCTTTTGCAGACCACAACACCCAAAAGGAGAGAGAGAACACAGGGGATTGCCCTGCCACAGAGACAGGGTGGATGGGGGGATGGGGGGTGGGAGGGATATTATCCATGGTGGTGGAAAATGGGCACTGGTGGAGGGATGGGTATCTGATCATTGTATAATTGAAACCAAAGCACAAAAAATTGTAAATCTACAACTTTAAAAAAAATAAAATAAAATAAAGGGGAAAAAATAATATGTGGAATTTGTTTGAGGACTGGAATGATATTCCCCTTAGATAGAAATCTAAGGGGAAAATTTTTTACGCTATTTATGTTCGTTCGTTTGGTCCTTGTTCAACTTCTAGTTATTAAAGAAATGGCGAGAAGCTTTAAACGGGGAAGTGAAGAAAAAACTGAGTGTGTTCTATTTTTAAAAATACAACTCATTTAAGCATTTAAACAGTTAAGCCTATCAGCTGCAGAAATCAATACATCGGGACCTTCAGAAATTCCCTTCTTAGGCTGTTTCCCCGGCACACTTGGTGTGGGTATTGCTGCAAATGGAAAAACCTAGAAGAAAACCAAAAATAGAAACACAGACTTCAAATCTTGCAGCATTAACAGTATTTCCTGTGTCCAAGCATCCAATCTGAAATGGACATGGGAAAATATTTTCTTTTCTTGCAAGGATGAGCAGGGAGATGAACCCACGACCTTGGAGAAGAGAAGAAGTCCTGTTCACACTGCCTTCCAGAAGGATGCTAAGAACCTCGATGGAGCGGGTTCCCACCAGCCTCCCCAAAACACCTGCCCACACATCTAATTGGCAGCACGAGGCTGCAAAGCCCTGTCCCCAGGAGGCTCAGGCTTCTGGCAGACTCTCAGCGTCTCTGAATAAGATGGAAATTTATTAGGAGGAAATTATTCTGGTGTCTTCAGAAATATAACATTCCTGATAAGAATCTTGCTCCTGACAGCAGCCTAACAAGATACATTTGTTAGCGGTTTCTGTTCCTGGGAATCCGCTGAGAATGCTTTGCCCTTTTATTGCCCCGTTTGAGGGGGAATCATGCAGTGACAGGCATGATTCAAGTTTTTCATTTCGCAAACATTTGAGCTGGATATTATGTGCTGTGTACTCTACTCAATGCACTCTGCATGCCCTGCACTCTACAGAATGGGGGCAGAAGCATGTTGACCCCATCAGCACCAGTGCTGCGCCCCTCCCGAACAGCAGGGATCATGTTTGCCAGACGGTGGCCTAACATCTAGAACAAGGTATCAGTTACTAATCACTTCTGGACAAGCCATTCGATCTCCTGATCTCAATTTCTATTCCTATAAAATGAGGGATGGAACAACCAGTGTGTGTGTGTGTGTGTGTGTGTGTGTGTGTGTGTGTGTGTGTTTATGTATTATAATGTGGAAGGCTTTCTGTATCATCCAAGGCATATAGTAGGTGAACAAAACATAATGACTTTTAAAATTTTTATTAGTGGTGCAACTCTTGGCTTCAAAGACCTGACAGCCACTGACAATTAATCCCCAGGGTCTTGGCTGAACCAATATGTCTATGTCTAACTCACAGAAAAGCATTTATGTATTTTACTCTCAAGCTGCTTCTAGAATGTTGAATTCTTATTTATTTCAGGCACTATTTTTACAGACTCCATTTTCCAATTTTCTATTTAACTGTACATTTGAAACAACAGTTAAGAAAGTCTCACATTTGAGCCAGAGAAGTAGCTCAAGGACAGGAGATCATATTTTCTCTGCTTTGCCTGTAGGAACCTGGGGCTTGATCCCCAGCTCTGCATGGTCCCCAAGCATCACTGAGTGACATCACCAATTTTTTGTAAAAGACTGAAGTTTGCTCCATGTGTCATAGAAATAAAAGCAGCAGCACATGGGTAAATGAATCATCTAGACAATAAGGAAAGTGTCAGAACAATTTAATTAATTCAGTTCAAAAATTAATACATAAATAAAATAGCATTGTGGCACTGCACTGCACTGTCCTCTCATTGTTCATTGATTTGCTTGAGCGGGCCCAGTAACGTCTCCATTGTGAGACTTGTTGTTACTGTGTTTGGCATATCAAATACATCATGGGTAGCTTGCCAGGCTTTACCAAGCAGGCGAGATACTCTCGGTAGCTTGCCGGGCTCTCAGGCAAAGAATTTAGTTAAGACTTAGAAGTACTGGTGGCATCAATAAGTCTAGATATGGCTCAATACACTAAGGACATTTGGAGGCAAAGATCTGACTTTATTTTTTAAAATGAATCACCGTGAGGTACAGTTGCAGACTTACAAACTGTCGTGCTTTCGTTTTAATCATACAATGATCAAGTACCCATCCGTCCACCAGTACCCATTCTCCACCACCAATGATCCCACATCCCTCCCACCACCCCCACCTCATCCTCCCCCACCCCTGCCTTTGTGGCAGATACATTCCCTTTTACTCTCTCTCTCTCTCTCTCTCTCTCTCTCTCTCTCTCTCTCTCTCTCTCTCTCTCTCTCTCTCTCCTCTTTAGGGTGTTGTGGTTTGCAGTGCAGGCCCTCTTGTTTGTCTATAGTCTACTTTCAGCCTGCATCTCCCATCCTGTGCTGGCCCTACTAGCACCCTTTACTTGGCGGTCCCTTCTCTATCTGACCTGCCTTCCCCCCCCCCGCCCCCCCCCCCCCAGCTTATGAGGCCGGGTTCCAAGCTGTGGAGCAATCCTCCTGGTCCTTAAAAGATCTGGTCCTTTAAAGTCACATCAATGACCTTCGATTTCAAAAATACAAAGAATCAAATCTTTTCTAATTGGTATTTGAAGGGAGACAGGAGATAGATGACTCAAGAAAAGCAGTACAAGACTAAACATATGGTAGTTACAGAGCTTTAGCAGGTAGAGTAATATCTGGTGAGTTTGCTGATATGGTTTCCATTAATCACCCCTCCAGTACATAAAACTTCACTGCCTTGGGATAGAAGCAAATCACTGATTTTAGCCAAGTTAGCACCTGGCATAAACCCGGAAAGATAAGGATTTGGCCTTCATAGTTGTTTTCTCCTCATGGTTTCTAATAGAACTCTCTAAACTCATTTTGCCAACATATACATGCCTAGCTACTGAATTTTTGGAGATTCTATATTAGTTTCCTATTGCTGCTATGAACAAATTTACAAAAACTTAGGGCCTTAATCAACACATTCATGTACTGCCTAAAAGTTTTGAACATCAAAAGTCGAAAACCCGATTCCCTGGGTAGCAGGCCAGATGCTGGCAGGGATCGTTTTTACTGAGGAATCTCAGGAGAGTCTGCATCCTGCCCCGTCCTTCCCCGAGGAACCTCCACTTTACGTGGCTCATGGCTTCTCTGCTTCACCATCAATGGCAGAAACAGAGTCTCCTAAATCTCTCTCCTTCTCTCTCATCCTTCACATTGTCACCTGGCTTCCTTCTCGTTTGAGTCCAGGCTCCCTTTTGTAAGGACACTTGTGGTGACATGTGGGCTCACCTGGAAATCCAGAATTTCCCTCTCCACATCCTTAACTTAAGGACGTCAGCAAAGTTCCTTTGTCCACTAAGCAATATTCACAGGCTTTAGGCAGTAGGATTTGGATGATCTGGGGACTGTCACAGATCAGAGGTAACCGTTGGTAGGGGAACCACTTCTTCCCCATCTGCTCTAACTTCTCACTATCTGTCTGATCTCATCCAACCACTCCCACTTTCCTGGTGTCTGTATCCTCGCTGCAGAGCGACTTCATCCAGTTAGATCGTCACGGTCCTCCCATTATTCATCAATTTGCTCGAGCGGGCCCAGTAATGTCTCCATCATGAGACTTGTTACTGTGTATGGCATATTGAATACATCACGGGGAGCTTGCCAGGCTTTGCCATGTGGGCGAGATACTCTCCGTAGCTTGCCAGGCTCTCCAAGAGGAGTGGAGGAATCGAACTCGGCCTCGCCCGGCCGGCTACCTGCAAGGCAAACGCCCTACCACTGTGTTATCGCTCCAGCCTAGTTAGATAGTATGAAGAGAAAATGGTCTCTTTGTTCAATATACCCCTGGAACTAACCTTAGCCTCATAGGCTGCTTCCCAAGGTTCGAGGTGGGGGGGAGGGAGATGCTGGAACCCACTTGCCTGCCAATGTTCTCTGACACGAACCACTGCCCCCACCCCCTCTATGGTTTCCTTATATTTCAGATTTGTTGTAAGACTCAGTTAGAGAACAAGAAGGCTGCTTTTCCAGGAGAAACTCAGTCCCATATGGTTATTGTTAAAATGATGCACATTTCATAGGAAAAATTTCATGATCTTTCCTCCAAGAGACAACTGTTCTGAATATTTGAGACACAATTATATGTACATAATTAGTATCTGCATCTTCCAGTTTTTACCCAATAATGTGATTTTTGCTTCATGTCCGTCTATTTCAATCTATTTTCAATAAAGGCATCCAAATGCATGAGTGTACTTTTATTTATTGAACTAACCATCTAATTTGTTACATTGTGCCCATCTTTACAATTATAGAAATGATACAAAGTGCACAATTTTATAGTCTTCAAAGAAATTTGTTTGATGGCTTTCCTTAACTTTTCTCAACTGTAAAATGAAGATAATAGCATTTACTTCAAGGTATTTTGGGGAACTAAAACAGTTAATGAATGTCACATAATTATGAGGCTGACCAGTAGGTAATTCAGTTGTATTTTTATTTATTACAATTTTTTACTTATTACCACTAAATATATTTTCACTTTTCTTATTTTGGTCACACCCCAGTTGTTCTGAGCTCAGGGGTTTACTCTAGGGGACCTTGTGGAGTGCTGGAAAGGTTAGTGTCTTAGCCACGGTACTAACTCTCGAGCCCACTCACATAATTCTTATTGAATCCTCCATAGGAGGTATTAATATTGAAAGAGCATTAATTTTGAAAAAGTTGACACATACTTCCTACTCTTCCTCCTGTCTGCAATATTGTGTTTCTATATCCCTTTATCAGTACTGGGTAAAGTTTCATCTTTGAAAATCTGATCAGAGAAAACATATGTTTAGTTGAAAACATATGCTCTAATAAGCATAGCCCTTTTATTTTTTGATTTGAGTTGTATATACTTTACTTATTTATTTATTTGTTTGTTTATTGCTTTTTGGGTCACAACCAGAGATGCTCATGGGTTACACCTGGCTCTGCACTCAGTAATGACTCCTGGCAGTGCTCGAGGGATCATATGGGATGCTTGGAATCGAACCTGGGTTGACCACAGGTTTGATTCAAAGGCAAACACCCTACCCGCTGTGCTATCGTTCCAGCCCCAGGATGTATATACTTTAAAAATGAAATGTCTTTTACTGATTTAAAGAAGTTATTTGCATTTAAAATTTCCTTCAGTTCAACTATTTTACAAATATTTCTCCCATACTTTTCCTTAATTATAAAAGTTTATATTATATTTTCAAAACATCAGAAACTTAACACTATACAATGGACTATTCCTAATGGTTTATAAAAATAAAAGTATTTCAGGGCTGGAGCAACAGTGCAATTAAGGGTGATTATCTTGTATAAGGCTAACCTGGTTTGATTCCTGGCATCCCATATGGTCCCTCAAAGATCTCTTAGCTCAGAGTCAGGAGTAAACTCTGAGGACCATCAGGTGTGATACAAAAATGAAAAAAGGATTCTGAATATTTAAACAATCAATTCTTTCAAGTAAATGTTGAGTTATCACACCTCTAAAAACAAATGCAGTACTATCTCATTCATGAAAGATAAGTTAAAAGCCAGATTTTAAAATAATCTTTGTGCTATTCTTTAACTCACCAACTTATTGTGTGAACTAGCAAACACAAAACCTATGTAGAGTAGCAAATCCATAATAAAAAGAGAGAGTTTGGAAATATGATTAGTTTGATGACTATTCTTTTTCAAAATATATGTGCTTATTGCAGTGTTTTAATTTAGAATACTTGTCTTGGCATATACATATATATACACACATATTTGTACCTTCTATGGCTTCTAATACACATTTACTGACTTATTCAGTTGCTGTTCATTGAACATCTACTATGAACTAGTGTCATATTTATAATATGGTCCCATAGTGTACTGAATCGAATTGAGATACAAAGTTCCCAATGCTTTTAATCACAATTATCCATTTTCTTCTGCTCTCCTATTGAACATCACTGTACAGTCATTATTTACTGCATTATGACTTGCTATCTCCTGCCATGCATCAGAGTCACTTAGTACAGAGTTTACACTGGGTGCATTGGGTTTAACCATGTGATTCTTTGACCCCATGTCTCAGTTTGCTAATCTGCCATGTACAAGACTTGGGTAGGAGAGAGAGGACCTGGTGGAGTCAGTTGTCCTTCCACTCTGATTCTGTGACTTCGTGGACTAAAGCATCGAACGCAGACAAGCAATGGCAGAGGGGAGGTCCTATCAGTTAACAACGCCTGCCTTGGGAGGCAGAAGAAAGAAACAGACCCTGCCTTTCTCCAGTGGACTAGAAAAGTCTTAGGCTCTTTCAGACAAGATGGGGTCTATGGTTTCATGGGATCTATTTATTAACTAATGTATTCTTTCTCTTTTATTTGAAACGTGGAGCATATAGAATTATTCAAATTTTGAAAGAGCTCCCTGCATGCCCCCCCTTACTATTCTGAAATCCAAAGGGATTTACAGCTTATGGAAACTTGCCCATTTAAAATCGTGACACCAGATGGTCCCCTACCAAATATATAATTACTTCTGACTTGAGCTAACAAACCAAGGAATGAGCTCACGAGAAGGTAATTGTGAGACATTTGTGTTTTTGACAATTTGAAAATGTCTTTTTTTTTAGTAAATAAATAATGTTGGCACTTTTATAAATAAAATAAGTATAGGCTTTATTATAGGCTCTTTTTAAAGACATAATTTATATGAATAATATATTAAAACACCCATTATTCTACCATTTCACATTATGAAATGCTCATATGCCAGTTAAGACTTTTCCCTATTGTTAAATGTTACATATGTTTTATATAAAGATAACCTCACAGGATATATTCCATAATCCCTTTTTTTTTCATAATATTTTTTCTTAATAATGTATAATAAACACTGTTCTATCATTCTCTAGACAAGAGGGACGGTTTTCCTAAAATAGGCCCAACATGTCCTTCCCAAAACCACCAATAAAGATAGTCATGAGAAAAGAGGCTGAATGGGACAGAAATATCCCTTCCTCTTCAAAGAATATGTCTGAAATGGAGAAGCTCCCCTTGGCTAGGGATAAGCTTTAACTTATCGCATCAGCCCCCGTGTGGCTTGTTTGCTTGCCACCATTCCATTATATCACAAATGATTCTGTCTGGACATACGGGTGCAGAAGGGGTTGCTTGCTGGGGTTCTTCATGCTATCTGCGATCATGTGGTGAGTGCTGGACCTGCACTTTAACTCAAGTCATCCTGACTCTGTTACCAACCAAACAGCTCAGAAGTGGCCTAACGCATCACTTCCGGCAGTGCTTTGAAAAGCTTGGTTAACCAAGCTGGGACTCTGTGGGTCCTAACTCTAGCATCTGAATGATTAGAAAATCACTCAGGGAGTTGTAAAACCAGTGCCTAATGGTCTGGCACAGACTGAGTGCATAAAGGGTCGAGGGCACAGGGTCCCAACAGGATGGAGTGATCTGGGCACGAGTCCATAAAGATGGACCTTGTTCTGCCTGGTGCCAGCCAGCCCTTCTTCTGCTTCCTTCGACTGACAGAGAGCACACCTCCCCTTCACTCTACAGGTTGATGAAAGCCATCAAAGACAGGTGTCTCAGAGCCCACACCCCTGAGGCTTTATCTCAGTGACTTTGTCATCAGCTCGAAAGGCCAGAATGCGGCATCCCAGTGTCAGCGTGGAAGGCTCTGTGAGCCAGACTGGCCGCCTCCTTCACACACGACTGGTTTGATGGGAAGATGGATGTCTCGCTGACAGCAGGAACTTGGGCCGTGTCACACTCCACTCGGACAGATTGCTCTCTTTCTTAGAGATTACAGATTTCTTAGAGATTACAGATTTACTCTCTTTCTTAGATCTTTTTCCTGATGGTCTGGTGTCTCTAAGCAGTTTGTCCCACCCTCCTCTTCTTCACATCTCAAGGCCTCACCATTCATTTTGACTTTAGTTATGTCTTGCCTACCTTGTCAAATGTATGATATGTGTTTGCGGGAGAACTCTCACTGCTTAAAAGGCCATAGATAATTTCTAGCCTAAGTGTCACTCAGCTAGACTGTTATGTGCAACTCTTGACTCCGGGCTGCTGCTTCGAATCAGAGGGAAAAAATTGTCCCACTGAAGATGGGAGCAGATGAGTTGGTAAAGGCAGTGCGGGAGCTCTAGTTTATAAACCACCTGCATTCTGACATGAAGGGGAAAGTGGAGCAGGGCCACAAGAGAGAAAACACAGAAGGACTCATTCATTTGTCTGTTTATTCACTCTTTCAGCCTCTCAGTACCAAGGATTTGGCACATGGGAGGGTCTGTATTAATATCAGCTTTATGTAATGTGCTTAGATGATACAGGAAGAAGCAAAGCATAGTCCCTGTTCTCAAAGGGCTTAAAAATAAAGCATGTATACAGCTAGAAAACACAACAGTACAAGGCACATGGGTAAGGGGATGAGGCTGGTTGATATCGTTATGGTTTTTTTTTTTTCATTCTACTTCTTGCCTCTTCCCAGAGTTTCATTCAGTTCTCTCTTCCCCCAGTGGAAAATGTTATCGAGGAGAGAGAAGTAGCCTGCCAGGCATTTAACTCTGTGTTCAATCACTTGTCATAGGGGAATGGGATTAAACCAGTGGAACCTATCGGAACAGCAGATAGATACTTAATTTTCAGTGGCGAACCACCTAAAACCTGGCCTTTCAATTCCCTCTCCTTATCTTTAGAGAGATTGCTGGTGTCATGAGTAAACTGAGGCACAGAGTTTGGGAAATATGCCCATTCTCACTGTTGGTACACGGCCAAAAAAGAATTCAAAAGGCAGGAGCAATAGTAGAGTGTCACTTGCCTTGCATGCAGCTGACTAGGTTCAATGCCAAGCATCCCTGGTTCCGGAGCCCCACCAGGAATGATTGCTGCGTGCATAGTCAGGAGTTGTTCCTGAGAACTGCACGTGGCTCCCAAAACAAATGAATAAATAAAGAATTTAAATCTTTTCTCCACTTCCTCTAACCTTCCAGGATTAAGAACTGTGGATGTTGGTTGGAATTTGAGGTGGCTTCTTGCATTTTCTCAGGAATCATATTGTTCTAAGGAGAGTAACTCCTCATGAACAGCATCATCAGATGGTTGGAAACTGTGACTCTACATGAAGATACATAAAGGAAAGGAGTCCTCTGTTTCCCTTCATTTACATTGTAAATAAACAAGATTGTCCAAGACCTGTTGTACGTGGATTCCAAAACTTGGAGACTCCAGTTCCTCTTTGAGGGGTCAGACTTAAGCAAAAGGAAGGCAGCTGGAATAGTTCACATAAGCCTGATCTTGAGCTTGAGCTCAGCTCCATGTTTTACTGCTCCTTAATTATGGGCCAATTATTGTCTTCCTTCATCTCATTCATCTTGTTGATAATTATTTGATAAATGTTTAAATCTCTCATATAAAAATTGCTTTTTAAAAAAGACCTGGGGGGTCGGTGGTGAAGTCCAGACCTTTTAGAAAGGATACCTAGAGAGAAAGAATTGCTGAATTATATGTGAAGCCCAGGACAGACTTGTTAGAGAAAACACATCTCCCACCTCCCTTCCTTTCCCATTTCTGGCAGTGTTCAGGGAACCATGCTACCTCAGGCATGGGACATTGGGCTTCCACCTGCAAAATGTGCATTTCCCTGGCCATGGAACACTCTTTTTGTTTGTTTGTCTGGGGGCCACATTCAATTGTGCTCAGGGCTTACTCCTGGCCTCTGGCAGGGCCGGGGGAACATATGCCGTGCTGGAGATTGAGCCCAGGTCAGCTACAGACATGTCAATTCCCTATTCTTTTATTCTCTCTCAGCCCCCAATAGCCCCCATCTCCTTTCAATAATCATCCATTTTCTTTCTTATTGTTTAAATGAAAAATTTTAAATTATTTTAAAAATGTAGTCACTCTGAAATTACAAATTTAACCATGATTGTGTTTTAGGAATAAAGTGTTTCCACACAATTTTTTCACTAGTGTTCACTTCCCTCCACCGATACTCCCCATCCCTTATTTGCTTCCCACCTTGATTTTTACAAGAGGCTTTCCTCCCCCTTTATATACACTTTTTTTTTAGCAGTGAGATTTACAATACTGTTGCTAATAGGGTTTATACATGACACTTAAATTTTTTATATTAAATTAAAAAAAATTAAGGTACTGTGAGTACCTAGTTGTTCATGTTGAGTTTCAGGTGTACAATGTTCCAGCACCAATCCCAGCACCAGTGTCCATTCCGTTTTCCCAAGATTCTCTCCCACCCACCAGCCTCCCTCCTGAACAGGCACATTTTGGGGTTTGGTTATGGTTTGGATTTTATCAGGCAGTATTGTTGACTCTGGGGTTTAGATATATCCATAAGCCACACCCCTACCTCATCATGGGGGGTGGAGTCCCTGCCCTCTGCCAGTGTCACCTCCCATCCACCTCTTCTAACTTCCCTCCCTTCCTTCAGGGCCTGCTTCTCCAGGGACATATTTGTAGACTCGTGTATCTGCAGAACTCTGGTACCTTGGACCATGTCTGGCATATTGTAAGTTGACGATAAATGCCTTTAGACTGAATACAGATGACATTATGAAACTGGAATTTAAGTTCTGTATTTCTAAGTTCCCCCATTCTCAAATTCTATCCAAGGACTTGACTTTAAGGGATTTTGAAGCTAACCAAAGGTGGTATCTCCACTAGTCTAAAACTGAACATATCCTGGGGCAAGAGAGAAAGTACAGGGGGAAGTGTGCATGCCCTGCATGGGCCGACCTGGATTTGATCCCCAGCATACATATGGTCCCCTAAGCCCACCAGGAGTAATGCCTGAGCACAGAGCCAGGAGTGATGCCTGAGCATATCCAGGTGTAGCCGCAAGAATTAAAATAAAACATAATTTAAAAAATTAAACATGTTACTCTTTCAAAGTTTGCTCTTAGCTTAGTTTACTTTTTTTAAGTAATATGACTCTTTGCCAATTATTCTCTACTCACTATTTTCTTTTTTCTCTTCTCTTCTTTCCTTGTTTCTTTCTTCGTTTCTTTTTTGTTTCTTCTTTCCCACATCCAGAGGTGTTCATAGCTTACTCTGAACTTAAAGATTAAGTACAGCTTACTCTGTACTTAAGGATAGCTCCTGGTGCACTCGGAAGACCAAATGAGGTGCTGAGGATCAAATATGGGTCAGTTGCATCAAGGCAAGTGCCTTACCAAATACACAATCACTATTTGATTTCTTTATGTCCCTTTCCTTCTTATGGATCAATACCTGGTAGAGTTAAAATAATTATTTGTTCGCATTGACTTTTGTCATACCAAAAGAATGAAGTTAAGTCCTAAATCTCAGATCCTGTAAATATGATTTTTAAAAAGGATAATGGGCCTTTACAGAAGCAATTAACTTTGTCGAGATCATACTGGATTAAGCTGGGACAGATGCAGTGAGAAGAGTGTTATAAAAAGAGAAAAATTTTGGGCCAAGAAAGAACCCCATATTACCACAGAGGCAAAGGTTGGGGTCTAGCAGCCAAGAAACACTAAGGATTGTGGACAACCAACAAAATAAATAAGTAAAACTAGGAAGAGGAAATGAAAGGCCTAACAAGAAAGAGCCTTCTGAGGGAAAACAGCTGTATTATCTTTGACTTCAGCATCTGGCTCCTAGTACTGTGAGGAAGTACCTATCCCTCATTGTAAACTACTGAGTTTGTAGTGCTTGGTTATAGTGGTTCCAGCAAATGATTACACACACACACCATCATTTTCCTGTCCAAGCTTCTGTGAACTCTTGCCAAGTTGACTGACTACAAACATTGCCCATGACACTCATCTGCTATCTCCTTGCCTCTGTGATTTCCCAACCAAATCTCATTTTGCAAGTGGTCACCTGAATGGTCTCATTAGGAATGTATGTAGAAAATACCTTTCCAGATCAAAACTTGTAACTCTACATAATTAACACAATCATAAACACATATCCACAGTAAAGAGCTGGTCATTGGAAAGCTGGGCCCATGCGGGTTAAAAAAAGGAAGACAGAAGAGAAACTTCTGAAAAGTTATAAAAGTGTTATAAAAGATGAAATGTTTACCAGTGGTAAAGAACAGATGTGAGATAGAACAGTATTTGTTTGTCCTTTTGGTTTTTCAAATTCTACACGGTTTTGATAATATCAATAAGGAACAAGGAAATCAGAGTAAAAAGACTGGGGTCAGAAAATAGTGAGATATAAACCCAAGCACAAAAATTTGTAACTCTACAACTGTACCTCATGGTGTCTCACTAATAAAAATTATAAAAAAAAGAAAATAGTGGTATATCCTTGTTATTATCCTGTGTGGTCTTTATTTTTAATACAGTGATGATACTACTAGGAGTTTGAGGAAGAGGAGAGCTACAAAGACTATTGCTTGAAAATTATCAAGTAGGCATCCTCCTCACGTTATAAAAATGTATCTATTATGGTGGTTATTCATTTATATATATGTATGTGTGTGCGTGTGTGTGTGCTTTTTAGGCATTCATAATACCAACATGTTTGTAGATCAAGAATGTCCACACAACACCAACTAAAAATAGTTTGACCTATAATTTATTATGTGGGAGAACAGATTGTAAAGACAAAACCAAGGACTTTGGATTTAATCTTACTGTCTAGTTTGAGCCTTCTATGACCTCATTGCAATACAAGGACTCAGTGCCAAGGAGTATCCTTGGTAGGTAAATCTCATGCTACTTGGGGAAGTGAGAGTGAAAAAGAACAGCCAACAATAGGCATATTCAGCTACCACAGAAGACAGCAGAAGCCAAATTTGGCTGATAAATGTGAAAGTTATCATGGGTTTGCATCTCAGTTGTTCCTAGGCAAGGATAGGGCACTTAGGGACTTATATATCTGATCCTGTTAATAGTTGTTTGAGAACTGCTTTCTTAATTTGTTATTTGGGGTACCCCTATTGGGATACAGGGAAAGTGACCACTCCAAATTGAGAGAAATCTCCTCCATGGATAATACTGGCAGTTGCGAATCATCCAGGAGACTTTAAAATGAGGGCGCTCAAGGAATATGGTCCACCCATCTGGACTAAACAACTCAACTTCCTTGACTCCTTGATTGCTCTTTATCTTTTCATTGACAAAAAATTTATTATCCTCTTTGCAGATGCTAAGACATTCGGATTAAGACACCTGACAGTGTGGTATGGCAAAGAAAATAACTTACTCATTTTAAAAAGAAATTGTTTTAACACTTTTCAACATTTTATGTGTTTAGCTCCCAAATTCATCCACTTGTTATATCATAACAATTGTTAGACAAAGTGCTTTAATGAGTAAAATATAATTTGGAATTAACCTCATCAGCCAATATGTAAAAAAAAATCCCCTCCTCCCCCAAATAAGAAGCTCTGTATTTTCCCTGAAGGTACAAATACCTTCCTTATGTATTATTTAACATTATAATTTTGAGACTTTGGAAGCAAAAATTAGTAAACCTATATTATGCCATTTTGAATCAAGTCACCAACTAAAGTACAGAGCTTAATTCCTGTATATTGACACTATTCAGGATACATTGTCTTGTTAGTCTTTACCATCTCAACACTTAACAAGTTGAATTGTTAAGAGAAATTGACAACTTTTTGGGAGAGAACTTGTGTCTGTGAGTTCTTTGATGCTAATGGGTTCATAGTTTGCAATGTGAATTCTTAGAGATATGACAAACTAAGATAGCACTGAAAATATAGAAAGACTCATGGTTCACTTTTGAGAGGTTCTTCATAGGTCTATTTCATGGAGCCCCTCAATTTCTTACAGTTTTTTTTTTTTGGTGAGGAAATGGGGTCAATATACTTCTCCCAGTTTGATAGGTTTAGTTGTATTCCCTCCCCTCCCCATTCATATATCGAAGTTATAAACTCCAGAACTTCAAAAAGTAACAGTATATAAAGATAGGGTCTTTGAAGAATTCATTTCATTAAAACAAAGTCTTACAATTGGGTCTTAAGCCAACATAAAAGAGTGTCTTTCCAGGAGTCCAGGACAGATACACAGAGAGGACTGTATGGGACATGGCAAAGAGATGACCATATGAAGAAGGCAGAACTTAGAAGAAATCAATTCTCAGGACCAGAGCGATACTACAGCAAGTAGGGAGCTTGCCTTGCATGCGGTTGGCCCAGGTTTGATACCCAGCACCCCACATTGTCCCTCAACCACCACCAGGTGGGATCTCTGAACACAGAATCAGAAGTAAGCTCGAACACTGCCAGGTGTGACCCCAAATCTATCATCCTAACCCTCCTTCCCTCCAATCCCCCCACACACATATCAAAAAGGAAGAAGAAATGAAATCTGATGACAACTAATTCTTGTGTTCTATCTAACTGGCAGAATTCTGAGTCACTTGGATTCTGCTGCCCAGACTCCTCAGACTCTGATACTTCGCTATGACAGCCCAGGAACAAACAGATCTGGGGAGGACAAAAACACATTCTCACTCTAAAAATATTGCTAATATAGTAATTGTTTTGTGCTGAAACCAAAATAAACCATAAACCATCTCAACATTTCATTTTGCTTTTCACCTTATCTTTCGTAGTAGTTGTGGTTTGTCTCCCCAGAGGTCGAACAGGTACAATGAACTGGGAACCTCAAATGTTAGAGAAGTTTGTAGAATTGTGAAACAACATCTACTTTTCACTTTGTTTTGCAATCAAATACAGCCCCACTGATGGCTGATAGTATTTCCCTTTCTTCCTCCAAAGAGGCTGGCAGTGAGGCCATCATTCTTGTAGTCTGTGGAGAGAGCAGAAGCTGCTTCTGTGGTGCTCTAACCAACCTGGACTGAAATTGAAGCAAGAATAGGAAAGCCCAGGGGTGCCTGCTGGCCTGCACCTGCTGATCTCTGTTATTCATCGATTGCCTCGAGCAGGCCCCAGTAACGTCTCCTTCATCCTAGCCCTGAGATTATATTCAAGGCTCTTTGGGAGAATGAGATCCATCATTGTTACTGGTATTTGGCATATTGGGTACGCCATGGGGAGTTTGCCAGACTCCGCCGTGTGGGCAGGTTACATTCGGTAGCCTGCCAGTTTGTCCAACGTAGGAATGAGACGATAAGATGTCGCGGCCACGTGCTTCCGGGAGCTGGGTTTTATAAAACCCTGCTGATCTCTAAGGAGGAAAATTCAGATTCTCAGAATGATCACACGAAGTCCTGAATCACAGATTTGCTCCTGGCCAGATGTCAGAAAGGGATGTCTTTCCACCTTAAAATACCGACCCCCATAGTGACTTAAGTTTCACCACTAACCATGCATCCCCTTGGGCTTAGCTATCTTCTTTACGCAAGTAAAAATACAATAATATAGAGTAAAATGCAAGAATCTCAATGTAGACTTTGATAACGTTGGTCAAATGACTGCACCTGTATAAACAGATGCCTACTCACAACAGGAAAGCAATCCTGTCATCCTAAAAATTTCCCTGTGGCCCTTTTTGGTTCATCTACCCCCTGAAAGCCATTATTTTCTTCTCTATACCTACAGACAAATTTCACCTTATCTTAAAATTTTTAACAGAATCAGGTAAAATGCTTCCTTTTGTATCTGAAGTCCTTCATTCAACACTGCTCTGAAGGTTCAGCTATGTTGGTATGTACAGTAGTAATTTTTTTAAAATACTGAATAATCTTTCACTATGTTATTCCACTGACTAACATCCCACCATTACTTTCCTATTAGAGGACATTTGAGTTATTTTATTTTTTCTTTTATAATTAAAGTTTTTACCTGGTTTCCTGCATAAGTCCTTTAGAAGCTATAAACCCTCCTTTTTGTTTAAAAAACCTAGAAATTATGGTATACAAGAAAGAAGATATATAGCTGTAAAAGAATTTATAGAAGTGCCTGATCAACATATGCCTATGTTGCCATCTTATATTGCAGGCAGAAATATAAGAAGATCCTGCTAATATTTATTGGGAGGCCATGGCAATGTTTATTGGAGAAAAACACTGGAATTTAAACTAGCCCCAAAACATGGAGGCATAAGAGCCCATCTATGGAGACCTCAAAACCATTGAGATGCAGAATTTCAGACCCAGAGCACTACCTGGAAGAATATCAAAAGGAGACCATCACCATCTCAAACTCTCCTTCTTGTCAGCCACCCTAGCAAGGATCTTTGGGGCACTTTCAGGGCAATTTAGACAACTGTATAAACCTAACTTGGCAAGAGGTAAAGGAGAACTTGTGCCCACTACTAAATGAGATGTGAGAGGTGTGCTTTCTTATCCACAGAATGGGGAACTCTCTATTTGGGATGTGGTCTTGCTTTTCTTTTCTTTTTTCTTTTTTATCTTTGGAGGAACTTCATTTCTCTTTTGATCATCTCTCTCTATTGTATGTATCTTTCTCTTTCTCTAGCTCTGTCTCTCCTTCCCCTAATCTTCCAAATAAACTTATTTTACTTCACTATTTGTCTCCTGAAATTATCTCCTGTGAAGGAATGTGATGGGACTGGAAAGCCTGGGTAAGACTTTTAACACTAATTTTCCTTTCCTACAAAGAGCAATTCTTTGCTTGAGCCTGAATTGCTTGGGTACCTGAGAAATCTGGTTCCAGGGATCCTTTCCCATGCCAGGCAGACCATATGGAACCAGATATGGTTGATGGATGCCTTGTGGGGCTGCTGAGAGTTAGGTTGACCAAGGTGGGTGGGGAGGGAAGCTATAGAATCCCTTCTCAGTGCTGTCATCTTTCTCCTCCATACTTCACATAAACCACTGGGAACCCTACTTTCTCAGGTGAGAATAACATTGCCCACCCATAACAATTAGTCATAGAGAGATACAAATCTAAATCACCAAGATACCATTACATCCCACTAGATTCTACATATTTTTAAAGCATTCTTTGAACAGGCAAATAAATGCAAGAAAAATATTCTTACATTCATCTTTTTGTTAGGAAAGTTTGGAAATACAGTGTAATAGAAAGAACAGTATAATGAACTACTATTTCCCATCCCATTAATTCAACAATTGTCAACCTTTCCATAATTACCATGTCATTTTTCAACAACAACCAATTAACCAATTGTCCAGCTCCAACTGGATGTTCTACAATTCAATTAAGTCTCGTCCCTCAAACCAAGGACTCAGTCTCACAAGATTTCCTTTTTTCAGAAAGAGGGCAGCAAATGGGATCCAACTGCAAATGGCATCCTGCTTTTCTACCTAGTTGATTTCCTGCTTTTCTGCCTAGTTGTTCATACATTCAGGATTGCCCAGGCTAGCTCTGATCAGACTTGTTAATGCCCTAGAATGATTAAAAAAACCCTCAGGAAAGTACCTTATAATTGTGATTGTATTAGATAGTTATTATTGGGATCTGGCAAATAGAAGAGTTTTGGGATCGGTTCTTATAGATTTCCTGCTCTCCCAGGTACCACACACTTCCAAAGCAACAGTGCATTCACCATCCACACAAAACTTCCCCGAACGCTTCCATCCAAGACTGATTAAATCAGCAGAGATTAGAGGGTTTTATTATATTGGCAAAATGGATTGATCAGTGGTCATTGGAGACTGTCACTAATTTTCAGTCCCTCTGCCCTCCCTAAGTCTGGGAATGGGCTGAAATTTCCAGTCGTCTAATCACATATCAGATCCTCAAGTTGTTATCCGCATCCTGAGGGACATCTGAAGGACTGTTCTGAATCAGCTCATTAGCATATGGTGGGAAGCGACTCTTTAAAAAAAAAGAAATGACAGGAATTCCAATAGCTTTAGGAGTCATGGTATGGTGACAAAATGAAATGTATGTGTTTTATTAGACCAAAACTCCCAATTATGCCTTATTTATGTGTGTATCATTCTATTTATTTTTTTAAAGAAAACTCTTTACATCACATTATTTTATCTTTAAAGCATTTCATAAATAATTAGAATACAATTTTTGTGTCTAATAAGCAATAATAATATCACCTAATACTTGTTCCAAACTAGATTTCGACAATAATTATCTTTAAAAAATCTTTCTGGGGAACTGTAGCAATAGTACAGTGGGCAGGGCGTTTGCTTTGCATGCAGCAGACCCAGGTTCGATCCCCAGCATTCCATATGGTCCTCTGAGCACTGGCAGGAATAATTCCTGAGTGCAGAGCCAGAAGTAACCCCTGAGAATTTCTGGGTGTGACAAAAAAATCTTTCTACTTGCTTTATGCATTGAATTTGGCTATGATATATTTTAAAATCTCCTTAATTTTGCAAAGCCCACCTCTTACCCACTCCATTTTTTCCTGTAGTACTTATTTATTAAATAAGCTAGACTAGCTGCCTAAAGAATCAATTTTGCTATTGTTTCCTAACCACATCATTTCACTCGCCTCACGATCACTTGTTCTTTAAATAATAATTTAAATCTAATAGAGAATTAGAGGTCGAGAGAGATTGCTTAATATATTCGGGTGCTTGCTTTGCATGTAGGAGGCCTGGGTTCAATCTCCAACACTATTTATGGTGCCAGGGTTTGGGCATTATCCGTGAACCTAGCAGAGTATGTTCTCCCAACAAAACCCAGTAAAATATAAAGAAAATAAATAAAAGGGCCTAGGCACAAGTTCAATATTTTTAAATCAGTAATGCTTCAAAGTAATGTTACTTGTAATTTTCATTTTAAATTTTTTACTGCCTTACCATGCTTTCAGTCTTGGAAGTTGCAAAGTTAAACACTAGTGTCATAGTCTTCCCAGGAAAGATCTTACAACCTCCCAGGGGAGAAAGGCATGGAAACCAATCTAATAGAGTGAGGGCCACGCAGGATTTGGCTGGGGATAGGGGTTATCAAAGCTACTCCAGAAGGTGCTAAATGACTTGGAACTATAAGGAGATACAGGTTTTGCCAATCAAAGGATAGTGAAGAGTCCATGCTAAGCTATAGGCATGCATGTCATATAAAAACCTGGAGGAGAGATCACATAATTATTTAAAATTTTATATAAAATCAAAAAACTTGGACTATATCTTGTGTGCAAAGGCAAGCATGATGAGGACTTCTAATTGAGAGAGGTTTCCAGCTTTGTGAATAGCGGTTAGCACCTTAGTAGATAAGAATTTTCCAGAAATTGTTCATTTAGGCTAAAGTAGATTCTTCAAATCCTATTTTCATAGCACACAGTCTCAGACAAAAGCTTGACATTTGGGATTTTAGGTGCCCCAATGCCATGTTGATTCTGCCCTTTGCCCCATCCAGGTTACTTCCCTTGTTACCATGGAAACAATTCAGGGTCTCAGTCTAGCAGAATCTAAAGAACTGAGGCAGGTTACTGGATAGATTGTGCAGGCAATCTGGTTGACCTGACTGCTCGAGGCCAGTCGATGGCTGATTTCCTTGGGTTCTTTTTTCTTTTGAATGAATGGAAGAGCAAGTGCGGCACAAGCTCAGATGAATCTGTACATAAATGCCAGGCTTCCAGTTCTAGAAGAATATAAAAGCAATTCAGTAAATGAAACTAATTACTTGTGTAAAAAGCAGAACCAGTAATACATCATCACCTTGCAAAACTGTGGGCCCCAAATCACTCTTAATTGGGGGATGGGTGTTGGCATGCAGAGGTCAGAATCTGTATCCAAGGTCACAGTGTACTGATTTCCATTCCCGACTATGCGCAATTCCATGAAGGAAGGACTTTGGCACAATTTCTTTCAAAATTCCTGGTTATTCTAAGGTAACTGAGTTTGCAAATGTAACAAAGGAAAGAAAATTCTTTATTCTCAATTCTCATAGGTTTAATGGCTAGGGTCTGCATCAAACTGATGAAAGAAACAGCAGGCAAAGTTTATTTTACCTACACAGCTATACACCATTTAACATGTTTTGACCAATGTCAGACTCATTGGATGAAGGTCCCGATAGGTGAGCCTCAGCATGTAGTAAGCTACGTTATCTAGGTTTCCATCATTATATTTCATGTTCACACCATGAAACTGACCATCACCGCTTGAGTCAGAAGTCAACCTAGTTGAGCAACACCCAGAGGCTGCATGGAGGCAGACTTCACAGAAGTTAACTGAAAACTCTGAAAAGGAGGTAGACGCCAATGTTTATAAACCAGTTTACAAAAGGTGGTAAAGAAGGGTCTAGATTTTAAAAAAATGGAGTCTGGGATTTCTGAAGGGGGTAAATTGCAGGTAGGCAACTTAGAATATATAGCAAACAAGAGTTGTTGAGAAGAATGCATTATACAGACTCAAAGAGTCCTTTGCTTTTTTTTTTTTGCTGAACAGATAAGAACACTCTACAGATACAGATTTACTTCACACAGAGAATTTTATTTTCTGCTTTTATGCAGAAATAGGGGCCTACCCTACAGCAGGCAGGGTTCTTGCCTTGCATTCAGCCAATCCAGCTTTGATCTTCAGCACCCCATATGGTCCCTCGAGCCCTCCAAAGTGGGATTAGGATTATATTTGGGAGTATCATAGTCTGGCCCCCCTTTACTATAAATTAACCCATGCAAAGGAAAAGCCAACCCAGGCAATCAGGGAGGGCACAGGCTAAATGCTCAGAGAAGTCACCACACCTAATTGCCAGTAAGGAAGGGGACCATTAGCTTCTACTTTGAACAGATGCTTTTTAAAAAATTTTTTGAGTCACACCTGGCATTGCCCAGGGGTTACTTCTGGCTCTACTCTCAGGAATTACTCCTGGCGGTGCTCGAGGGACCATATGGGATGCCAGAGACTGAGCCCGGGTTGGTTGCATGCAAGGCAAATGCCCTACCCTCTGTACTATGGCTCCAGCCCCGAATGGGCACCTTTTAATGGAACATATACAACGACAGCAGTGGAGGGACCAGGAAGGTAAAGCTGCTACCCAGCACTGGGCAATGGATTCACTCACATGACAGAGTCAGTAGCCAGCAGCATGAAGCCACAGAGGGAGACAAAGAAATAGGTTGAGTCCACAAGCATCAGGGATCCTGGTACTCCATGGTGGACAGCTCTCGCCCACTTTCAGGGCTTCTTTGGGATGTCCAGCAGGCAGCAAGGAGCACGTGCTCTATACGAAAGGAGATTGTTAAGCCACAGAAACAACCGGAGCACTGGGGGTTAAGGGAAAACTCGGAGATTAGCCAAGCCCAGCGAGGGAGTCGAGAGTGTGACGGTGCAGCTGGACTCTCTGAAATGTATGTTGTTCTGCCAAAAGACTGAAGACACTGCAAATTAGTCTTATACAGCTCAGCTCACGGCTGTTCTTCTCCAAACATAAATGCTATGAACGCTTTATACCCACCCAAAGACTGACGCTCCAGAGAAGGGCCTAGACTCTAGGAGTTTTTAACAATTTTCCTCCTCTACTCGGACTCTGCCACACTAGACTTCTAAAAGCCGGGAATGCACTTGTTTGCTGATAAGAAAAGCAGGTGTAGACAGAGCAATTGTTTGGGAAGTATCAGGATGTGTGGACCACTGCTTTTAGATAAGTATTACTTATTTATTTATTTATTTTGAAAATTATACTTATTTATTTGTTTATTTGGGTTGGAGTGATAGCACAGCGGGTAGGGCATTTGCCTTGCAAGCGGCCGACCTGGTCGACCCAGGTTCGATTCCTCCGCCCCTCTAGGAGAGCCCATCAAGCTACCAAAAGTATCTTGCCAGCACGGCAAAGCCTGGCAAGCTACCTGTGATGTATTCGATATGCCCAACATAATAACAAGTGTCACAAGGGAGACGTTACTGGGACTACTCGAGCAAATCGATGAACAACGGGAGAACAGTGACAGTGATTAATTAATTAATTAATTAATTAATTAATTTGCTTTGTGGGTCACACCCGGTGATGCACAGGGGTTACTCCTGGCTCTACACTCAGGAATTACTCCTGGTGGTGCTCCGGGGACCATATGGTATGCTGAGAATCGAACCTGTGTTGGCCACGTGCAAGGCAAATGCCCTACCCGCTGTGCTATCGCTCCAGCCCCTAGAGGTATATTTTTTAAACTAGCAGAATAGATGAGTAGTTTAACCTTCTTGGGTTTTCCTCCCATGGCACCTCTCACTTACTATACTTATTGGGAGCCTCTTGCTTATCACTTTACTCTTCAAGCTACATTATATGCTCTTCTGTCTCCAGTGGTTATTCTACATCCCAGTTAGTGCCCTCTGCATAGGAAGTGATTCAAACAACTCAGTGAATGAAGGCATGAATGAAAGTAAGGCGGGGTTCAAGCTATCTCCCTCCAGAGATGGACTTAAATTTTTTTAATGTCCCTGAGATTGACTTTTGTCAATTGCATGGAACACTATTTAGAGGTTGTGTTTGCCTAAAACAACTTGATTCATATTCAGTTGGTTAAAGTTATAGATTCACAAAACTTAGTTCTTCCTTAGCATTTTAATTTAAGCTAGTAAATTTATGCTTATATTTTATATATAATATATAGTAGTACATATAGCTAGCAAAATTTGGCAACCTTATTTTCAGAAAGATTTATTTTAGAAACACAAAAAGAGAAAAATTAATGAAATAAATTCACACATACCCATCCCTCAATTTCTTTCTTTCCCTCTTTCTCTCTCTTTTTGCCTCCCTCCCTCCCTCCCTCCTTCCCTCCCTCCCTCCCTCCCTCTCTCCCTTCCTTCCTTCCTTCCTTCCTTCCTTCCTTCCTTCCTTCCTTTCTTCCTTCCTTCCTTCCTCATTCTTCTTTCTCCTATGTGCTATGTATCTAATACCGAGCCACATCACTTGCCCCATCACTCAATTTCAATAATTAGCAACTAATGGCTAATTCATTTCTTCTGTATTTCCCCTGACTTCCTCCTATCTTATTACTATGAACTAATTAATCCTCATTATGCTGTCATTTCACTCCATAGTCAGTATGCATGTAAAATAGGTAAGATTTTTCAAAAACATAACTCCATTCAATTATTCTACATAAACAAAGATAGCAGTGACTTGTCAACAGCAAGTATGCACTTTCATTCAAACTTCCAATGCTCATAAATTTTACCTTTATAAACAGTTTGTTCATCTGAATCAGAATTTAATAAAGTTCACATTCATAACAACTGTTTGATAGGTTCTTAGATTTATTTTTTAATCTATCAGTTGTTTGTCTTTCCATTAATTTGTTTATATTAAAGAAAATAGGTCATTTGTCTCATAGCACTTTCTTCACGGTTATGAAAAAATTTACTTTCTCCTAGTTACTCTGCTGCATTATTTCTTAATACAATAATCTCAAAATAATAATGTCACAAACACTATTCATTCCCCCTACTCCCCTTTCTTTTGGGTCAGAGGCACACCTGGTGGTGTTCAGATACTTCATCCATCTGGTTTCCACGGGTCACTCTGCATGGGGTTCAGCAGACTGGGTGCAATATGGGGAATGAGGGGGATTCATCCCAGATCTGAGGCATAGCATGTGCTCAGCTTGAACTAGGGAGCTCCCTCTCCAGCTTTCTTGTGTGTTGTTGTTTCCATTGTGATCCCCTCACATACGTGTGGCCACACATACGTGGTGGCAGTACAGCAGAGATTGTACACCTATTGTGGCCCTCATAATCATAAATGCAACAGCATCTGATCCACTCAGCACGGGGGACAGAGCAAGGCTGGTGCTCTCCCACTGACACACTCCCAATTCTCCAACACTGTGACGACACTTAAAATAAGAGGGTTTTTCTTCTCTCTCTCTCTCTCTCTCTCTCTCTCTCTCTCTCTCTCTCTCTCTCTCCTTTTGGGCATTGTGGTTTGCAATATTGATATAATGAAAGGTTATCAAGAATATCCCTTTACCTACTTTTAACTCTCAGAAATTGTTCAGCATGATTTTTCCTAACCATTGCTATTATACTGGTCTCTTCTCTATCGTACCTCCCCTCAGACCCAAATACACGTGTGATTAGTTCCAACCATTGAACAGTCGTCGTAACTCCTGTTTTCCCTGGCCATGGTTATTAGTCTTCTACTATAGAGGCAGGCAGAATGTGGAGGTTTGGGGGTGATGGGAGGGAACCTGGGGACACTGGTGCTGGAAATGTACACTGGTGGAGGGATGGGTGTTGGATCACAATATGACTGAAATCCAAAATCCAATCATGAACAGCTTTATAAGGGTATAGCTCACAGTGATTCAATACAGAAGTTTTTTTTTTTAATATGAGGTGGATTTTTTCCCCAAGGGGATTGTTTTTTCTTTACAAGTGCTTTATATATCTTGAATATTAACTCCTTTTTCAGACAAGAGGTGGGAAAGTATTCTCCGCCATCTATGAGGTGCTTTATTCCTGATCATCATTTTCTTTGTTTGCAGAAACATCTTAATTTGGTGAAGTCTTATCTGCTTTTCTTTACTTCCATTTGCTTGGTCAATGGCATCATTGAATCAATCAATGATGCCATTGAATCATTGATGATACTAGTAGATTCAATGCCATGAAGGGTTCCACCTGCATATTTTCTAGATTCAAGTCTGATATTGAGGTCTCTCATCTACTTTGGGCTGACTTTTGTGCACTCTGAGCAAAGTCAGCCAGAATAAGAGGGGCAGACACAGAGTGATTTCTCTCAAGTGTGGGGTATAAAGGATTATAGTAAGGGAGACAGGTGGCGAAAGAAAACAGAACCTGAGAATTATTCTCTAGCACTGAACTTAGTATGGTGGGAAAGAGGGGGTCTGAGAAGGGGACCCTAAGACAGTTGGTCTGTGGAGCGTATGAGGCTGGAACTTTATATGCACAGAACCCTCTCACTCACTGTCACTGTCACTGTCACTGTCCTCTCATTGTTCATCGATTTGCTTGAGC
The DNA here is from genome assembly GCF_029834395.1 of Sorex fumeus. NCBI lineage: Eukaryota > Metazoa > Chordata > Mammalia > Eulipotyphla > Soricidae > Sorex > Sorex fumeus. The sequence continues at coordinate 1,082,996 of NW_026606134.1, read as the reverse complement.
GGGCCCAGTAATGTCTCCATTATGACAATTGTTACTGTGCTTGGCATATCAAATAACTCATGGGTAGCTTGCCAGGCTTTGCCCTGAGGACAAGATACTCTTGGTAGCTTGCCAGGCTCTCCTAGAGGGGCAGAGGAATCGAACTTGGGTCAGTCATGTTGGCCACTTGCAATGCAAAGTCCTTACCACTGTGCTATCGCTCCAGCCCTCTCACTCACAATGTGGTAAATCATGGTGACTAAAATAAAATTTAATATATTTAATAAAAATGTTGAAAATGTTGACATTTTGGGAGAGGTGATTCTTTTTGTCCTTCGAGAATAGTTCATAGGGATACAAAGTCAAATGACTTTTAACATAACTTATAATTCTTTCTCTTGGTGAATTTGTCATAAATGATACAGCATAAAATTCACCTGCTTCCATTTTATTTTCAATTACTAGTTTTCTTAATTTGATTATTAATTTCTAAATTATGTAAACTGTTTGCAGAATTTGAAAGGCACATCTTGAAATGAAGTCAAATCTACAGCACTAAGTGGTAACTACTTCCTTTTCATTTAGCTTAATGATAGTTTAATGTTCTATCGTTTGCTTTTTCTTTCAGTGTAAGTAGATATACATATATGATCAGATATTCTTTACTTAATAATATTCTCTACTTGATAATAGCTCACTATTTACATTTATCTCTCCTGACACTTCTAATATATATGCTCTGTTGTCACCTTTTATAATAGTGAGAGAGAGGAAGCTGTTCCTTATTCTAATTATGTACCTTAGGTCTCATGATGCTTCATATAAATGTACCAAGATTCATTTCATCAATTATCTTTTGTTGGGTGTGTGAGTAGTACCCACGATTTTGTTACCATAATTAATTCTTCAATCAACTAAATGAATCATGAGACTATAGTATTATGTTCCTCCCTTCCTTCTTTCCTCCCTTTTTCTCTTTCTTTTTCATTTTTTACCAGCATGTGATATATTCTTCTAGGAGTGAGACTGATTTAGGATGCATTCTTTCAAGGGTATTGTTAAGGCAAAATAAAATTGTGGATAATCTGATAGACATTTCCAAATTCTTTTCAAGGAATGTTGTACCATTTTGCATTTTCATTAATAGTAAAAGAAAGTGCCTATTTGTCTAAAGTGTTGCTTATAGGATTTTTGCCAAACTCATACAAAGATTTGGATTTGTTGTCTAATAGAGGAGAAAAGACACCTCCCAAGATGAAGCATAATCTTTTAGTTCAAGTAAAATTAAACAAAAATTATGCAATTAAGCATTTACGATAAAGCGATCTTTAAATTTGGTTTTCTGTGAAACATTTTTATATTAGTCTATTTCTATAAAATTGTATTTTTGAGGCATCTTGATTTTCAGAACTGTTAATTCTAGTTTCCTGCACATATCATTTCAATATCACACCAAACTCCAAATTGCCCTCCTCTCTCCACCAATGCCCTAGGGAATGTCTCCCTTTCATCCTTATACTGAAATTGTTTTTGAAACTCTTTAGAAGTGCATACTGATATAATTTATTATTAAAAAACAACATTTTTTCTAGCTTAAGTGCTCACTCTTTCGATTATAATATCTTTTACCGTTTTGTTGTTATTGTTTTTCTTTGGGTCACACCTTATGGTGCTCAGGTTTGGTGCTAGGTGTGTAGATAACTTTTAGCGATGTTCTGGAGATGGTGTGCTGTGGGGACCAGAGGGAGGGGGTTTGGCAACCCTTTGAACTAGCTTTCTAGCCCTTCCATGCATTTCTGATAGCTTTTCTTCTTATAATTCTTTTGGATTTTTAGTAAAAGTTAGGAACATTTTTCCCCCAACCTTAAAAGTTCACTCATATTTTAAATCCATTACTTTCATGCTTCCTTTTTTCCACCCTTAAATATCTTATTCATTTGAAATTTATCACGGTGTTTGTCTACACTTTTTAATTTTGTAGATACATTTTAATTTCATTTAATAATTTGACAATTTTCATAGACTCTCCAGTTATCCCAATGTTATTTATTAAAAACATCACGCTTTACTCCACTGATTTAAGGAGATGTTTATGATGTGCTAAATTTGCAGATAGAATTGTGTCTATTGCTTTTCAGTTTTGTTGGTCCAACCATCTATTCATATACAACTCCTCCATTTACCTTTACAGTAGGGTGGAGATGAGAGAGATAGTACAGGAATAAAGCACTTGCTTTGCATGTAAATACAACTCGTTTGATTCCCTGCATTGCATAAAGTCCCCCAACTATAGCTAGCAGAAACTATTGAGCTCAGTGCCAGGAGTAAACCCTGTGCCCTACTTGGTGTGGTTCACAAACTTCCCAGATAATATATTCATACATATATAAATATATATAATTTAACCATAGGAAAGTAGAGTTTAGTAATGTGTTTTAAATTACATATTACTCTATTTTATTAAATTAATTAGCATTAAATTGCATATATAACCTTACAACAGAGATAGAGACTTTTTCATTAAAACTGGGAAGCAGAAGAGAGAAACAGATTGCAATTTACCATAGTTTTGGCAGTAATTATTGCTGCAGAGTTCAATAAGAATGAATTCCAGGAGCATCTTAATATAAGAATGACAGTCATCACTCTTCTTATTACTAATAGTAATGGAAAAAACTTGATTTTGTTGCCAAGGTTATATATGTATATTCATGCTTGTAAAATATCTATTAAGTTTTAGCTCATTGCGTTCTCTTTATATAAATATATAAAATCCATAAATGATAAATGCTCTTTTTGTATCTTTGGAAATAATCGTGATTTTTTTCTCTTTAGGTCTATTAATATAATGAATTCAATAAATATAGCTTCTAATATTAAGCCACTTTTACATTTCTCAAAATATGGACATGCCATTTTAATGTTGTTTGCTTATATGTTATTAAAGATTTTGCATATTCATTAATATGACAGCCCATGATGGGACCTTTGCTGCAATTTCATCAGCTTTTAATATCAATGTTTTATTCGCTTTATAAAATGTATACTCAGAGTTTTTTTATTCTTTATATTTTATTCTTGATTTCCTTGGAATTGAAAAATATGTGTTCATCGATAGAGTTCTGCTCTTCCTATGGGCTGAGATACTCTCTGCAATAGAAGGCAGCCGCTGCCCCAGTTCTTGGAATGTAACTGGACCTGCAGAGAGCTTCCCAAATCCACTTTTCCCTGAGACGACTGGATAGCACATAGCAGGTGCTCAGAACTGTTAAAATTGCACAGAGAGGACCAAAGAACCATTTCTTAAGAAAAACTGTGAGCGGTTTTCTCTGATTAAAAAAAAAGTCTGCTGTAAATTTTTTAAGGGGTGCTCCTTTGTACTAACACCCAAGGACAGTAGAGACAGGGCCAGGAAGATTGCTCCATGGTTGGAAGACTGCCTCATGAGATGGGGGGAGAAGGCAGCTGGGATAGAGAAGAGACCACTAAGACAATGATGGATGGAGGGATCATTAAGGTTGGGAGATGTGTGCTGAAAGTAGAGAAAGGACCAAACATGATGGCCTCTCAGTATCTGTATTGCAAACCATAATGCCCCAAAGTAAAGAAAGAGTATGGGGGAAATTGTCTGCCATGGAGGTAACAGGAGGGGTGGGACGGGATGGCGGTAGAGAAGGGATACTGGGAACATTGGTGGTGGGGAATGTGCACTGGTGGAGGGATGGGTGTTTGATCATTGTATGAATTAAATTCAAGCACAAAAGTTCTGTAACTAGTTCAGGTTGATTCAATTAAAAAAGAAAGAAAGAAAAGAAAACTGAGCGGGAAATCAGAGTCAGTCCATGTGGTCTGACAATAGGATGCAGTATCTGAGACCAGGGTCATCTTGGCCATTCCTGGGTATGTAGATACGACTTTTACAAGTTCCTGGTGTTTCATTGTCTGGAACACTTGCCCATAAATGAGGATAAAAAAATAAGGAAATTGACATTACAAGATTTTTACTGAACATGGAGCTTTTAATGGTATTATTTAATGCAAATGAATTGCATTAAATAGTGATTATCAGTATAGGTTCCAAATGAAGGCTTACAGTAGCTCAGTGACTTAAAAGTGAACTTTTCAATTCATCAGTTTAGAAAGTGAGAGAGCAGAATTTTAAAGAAACTGGGAGTTTGGTCATGGTACTCTCTGAGAATATTGAAGAGGCATTATATGTTAGTAACAGAATTTAGAAAACAAGTAAAAGTGAAAATAAAATGACATGAAATTTGACCATGAATCACTTTTGAATATTTCTTTTCAGAACATTTCCTGTCAAATCAACTTAGATAAATTTGCATAAGTAATGCTATGTGTACATAGGATATGCATACATAAAACACTTTTATCAAAAGTGCAAATATCACAAACAACATCTTGTTAATTTTGTTTTTATAACTTGGATGCTCTATGGAAAAGTGCGTGTCTTGTGTGCAGGATGATTGGGCATGATATTACACCCTTCACCCCCCCCCCCACACACACACACATTTCCTTCAGAAAAAGTTTTTTATAAAACAATAATGCAAATTTCTGTCTATCTCTCTCTGTCTCCTATCTTTTATTCTGGGCAACACACTCATCCTCTCTTGTTTTGGGGATACACTCAGCTGTGCTCAGGGCTTACTCCTGGCTTGCACTCAGGGATCAATCCTGGAGGACTTAGGTGACCATATGGGTACTGAGGATAGACCCTGGGTTGTCCAAATGCAAGGCAACATTACCTGATATACTATCTCTCTGGCCCCACAAAGGCAATTTTGGTTAATTATTTGACAATTTATGACAAAACTTTTTTAAAAATACAGATTCTGGTTTTTAAATTTATAGATTTTGTGTGTGTATGTGAAATACCATGAGGTACAGTTGTAGACTTACAAACTTTTGTGCTTGGATTTCAGTTATACAATGATTGAGTACCCATCCCTCCACCAGTGCCCATTCTCAATCAACAATGATCCCAGAAGCCCTCCCACAGCCCCCACTCCATTACCATCGCCCCGCCCCACCTTTGTGGCAGGGCATTCCCTTTTGCTCTCTCTTGCCTTTAGGGTGTTGTGGTTTGCAATAGAGGTATTGAGTGACCACCGTGTTCGGTTTATAGTGTAGAAACATTTGGATGTAAAATTCATGACTTCATCTTTTCTAACAGCTGCATTGTGTAGATGTACCAAAGTTTCTTTAACCAGTCATCTGTTCTTGGGCAATTGTTTTTTTTTTTCCAGATTCTGCCTATTGTAAACAGTGCTGCAATGAACAAACAAGTGCAGATGTCACTTCGACTATACTTTTTTGCCTCTCTGGGATATATTCTCAGGAGTGGTAATTGCTGGGTCAAATGGGAGCTTAATATCTAATTTTTTGAGAATCGTCTATACTGTTTTCCAAAAGGGCTGAACCAGTTGGCATTCCTACCAGCAGTGAAGGAGAGTCCCTTTCTCACCACATCTGCGCCAACACTGGTTGCTTTTGTTCTTTTGGATGTGGGCCAGTCTCTGTGGTGTGAGATGATATCTCATTGTTGTTTTGATCTGCATCTCCCTGATGATTAGTGATGTAGAACATTTCCTCATGTGCCTTTTAACCATTCTGATTTCTTTTTTGAGAAAATTTCTGTTCATTTTGTCACCCCATTTTTTGATGGGGTTGGATGTTTTCTTCTTGTAGAGTTCAACCAGTGCTTTGTATATCCTTGATATCAACTCCTTATCGTATGGATATTGGGTGAATACCCTTTCCCGTTCTGTAAACTGTCTTTGTATTTTGATCACTGTTTCTTTTAAGGTGCAGAAGCTTCTTAGTTTAAGATAGTCCCATTTGTCTGTCTCTGTTTTCACTTACTTTACCAGTGGCGTGTAATCTTTGAAGATACCATTAGCTTCAATGTTGTGGAGGGTTTTGCCAACCTTGTCTTCAATGTACCTTATGGATTCTAGGTAGAGAACCGAGCCCATTTTTTTGCATGTAGCTGTCCAGGTTTTCCAGTACAATTTGTGCTAGCAAAAAAAAAAAGCCCCTTTAGAGGCTTTCCTTGCTCCACTTCACAATTATTCCTCCCTTATCAAAGATTAGCCGATCATATACTGGAGGTGGGGGGGAGTTCAGTATATTCAACCCTGTTCCATTGGTCTGCAGCTCTGCCTTTGTTCCAGTACCATGCTGTTTTAATTATTATGCTTTGTAATAGAGTTTGAGGTTGGGGAAGTTGATTTCTCCCATTTTCTTTTTCCTAAGAATTGCTTTAGCTGTTAGTGGGGGCTTATTGCTCGATATGAATTTCAAGAGTGTTTACTCCATTTCTTTGAAGAATGTCATGGCTATCCTTATAGGAATTGCATTGAATCTGTACAATGCTTTGGAGAGTATTGACATTTTAACATTGTTAATTCTCCCGAACAATGAGCAGGGGATATCTTTCCATTTCCTCATGTCCTCTTTTAGTTCCTGAAGTTGTGTTTTGTAGTTTTCTTTGTGCAGGTCTTTTAAGTCCTTAGTTAAGCTGATTCCTAGGTATTTGATTTTCTGAGACATGATTGTGAACGAGATGGCTTTTTTCATGTCACTTTCTTCTCTCTCATTATTTGCGTATAGGAAAGCCATGGACTTTCAGGTATTGATTTTATAGCCTGCAACTTTACTATACAAGTCTATTGTTTCTAGGAGTTTCTTGTAGAGGTTTTAGGCTTCTCTAAGTATAATATCACATCCTCTGCGAATAGTAAGAGCTTGATTTCTTCCTTTCCTAGCTAAATGCCCTTAATATCTTTTTCTTGCCTAACCGCTATTGCAAGTACTTCCAGTACTATATTGAATAGCAGTGGAGAGAGTGGGTATCCTTGTCTCGTCCCTGATCTTAGAGGGAAGGCTCTCCTTTTTTCCCCTTTGAGGATGATGCTTGACCAAGGCTTGTGGTAGATGGCTTTAAGTACCAACATGAGGAAAGTTCCTTCTATACTCATTTTCACGAGTGTTTTCATCATAAACGGGTGCTGGATCTTGTCAAATGCTTTCTCTGCATTTATTAATATGATCCTATGGTTTTAATCTTTTCTTTTGTTGACATAACGGATTATGTTGATTGATTTCCGAAAGTTAAGCCATTCTTGCATCCCCAGGATGAATCCCACTTGGTCGTGGTGTATGATCTTTTTTGATGAGTTGTTGAATTCTATTTGCTAGTATTTTGTCAAGAATCTTCGCATCCGTGTTCATCAGGGATATCGGCCTGGACTTTTCTTTTCATGTGGTGTCTTTGTTTTTTTTTGGCATTAGAAAGATATGGGCTTCATAGAAACTGTTTGGGAGTTTCTGTTTCTTCAATTTCCTGGAAAAGCTTGAGAAGAACTGGCAAAAGGTCTTCTTTCATTGTTTAGAAAAATTCTCTAGTGAATCCGTCTGGACCTGGGCTTTTGTTTTTGAGAAGACTTTTGATTACAGTTTCAACTTCCTTGATATTAATAGGTCTATTCAGGTATTCCAGATCTTCTTGATTCAACTTTGTGAGATAATAGGAATCCAGGAATTTATCCATTTCTTCTAGGTTCTCTTGTTTTGTGGCATACAGACTTTCAAAGTAGTCTCTGATGATCTTCTGAATTTCTTTGGTTTTCGATGTGATGTCTCCCGTTTCACTTCTGATTCAGTTTCTTAGAGTTCTCTCTCTCTTTCTTTGTGAGTTTTGCTAGTGGTTTATCAATTTTATTTTCTCTAAGAACCAGCTCTTGGTTTCATTGATCTTTCAGATTGTTTTTTGGGTCTCCATGTCGTTGATTTCTGCTCTAAGTTCTATGATCTCTTTCCTTCTGCCTGGTTTGGGCTCCTTTTGTTCGTCCTTTTCTTGAGTTGTGAAGTCAATTTATGTGGGCCCTTTCTTCCTTCCTGAAAAATGCTTGCAAAGCTATAAATTTTCCCCTTAACACGCCTTTAGCTGCATCTCACAGGCTCTGGTAGCTTGTGTCTTCATTCTCATTTGTTTCCAGATACCTTTTTATTTCTTCCTGAATTTCTTTCCTGACCCCCTAGTTGTTCAACATTGAGTTGTTTAATTTCCAGGTGTTTGATTTGGTTTTCTGCGTCTGTACATGATTAACTTCTATCTTCAGTGCATCTTGGTGTGAAAAGATAGTTGATACAACATCTATCTTTCTGATTCTGTTGAGGTATGCGTTCTGGCCCAGCACATGGTCTATTCTAGAAAATGTTCCATGTGCACTGGAAAAGAATGTGTATTCTTTTTGGGGGGACATAAAGTCCTGTATAGATCTATTAGCCCTTTCTCTTCTATTTCTTACCTCAGAGCCATTATTTCCTTGCTGAGTTTTAATCTTGATCTATCCAGAGGTGATAAGATGGTGTTGAACTTTCCATGTACTATTGTGTTGCTCACAATGTCCTTCTTAAGGTCTATTAGCAGAAGTTGTAGGTATTTGGCTGGTTCCTTATTGAGTGCATATACGTTTAAGAGTGTGATTTTTTCCTGCTGTACATATCCCTTGATTAATAGAAAATGGCCTTCACTGTCCCTTCTAATATTTTTCAACCTGAAATCTATGTTGTCTGATACTAGTGAGGCCACCTCAGCTTTTTAAGGGGATTGTTTGCTTGCAGGATTGTTTTCCGTCCTTTGACTTTGAATCTGTTTGTTCTGACTGTTTAGGTGTGTTTCTTGTAGGCAGCAGAATGTTGGGTTCTGTCTCTGAATCCATTTTGCCACTCTGTATCTCTTAATTGGTGAATTTAGACCATTGATGTTGAGAGAGATAATTGTCATGGGTTTTTTTTTGTCATCTTTCTGTAAGGATTTGTTGTGCTTGTAGTGGTTTTTCTTATCTTACAGTAGCCCTGTTAGTCCTTCTTTTAGGTTTGGTTTTAAGTCTATGAACTTCCCGAGCTGCTATTTATCCACAAAATAGTGTACCATTCCTGAAAGTTTGAGTGAGAGTTTAGCTGGATAAAGTATTCTTGCTAAAGCGTTCATTTCATTGAGTTTTTTTTTTACTATATCCCACCATTGCCTTTGGATTTGGAGGGTTTCCTCTGATAGGTCTGCTGTGAATCTAAGGGGTGCTTCTTTGTATGTGATTTTCTTTTTTGACCTTGCTGCTTTCAGGATTGTGTCTCTATACATGGCATCCATCATTCTAACTGTGACATGTCTTGGAGTGTTTTTGTTAGGGTATCTTTTAGCTGACACTCTTCGGGCTCCTTGAATCTGGATGCCTGCATTCTCCAACTCTGGGAACTTTTCAGCAATGATTTCTTTAACTGTGTCTTTTTCATTGGGATTGCTTCCCTGACCTTCTGGTATTCCAATGAATCTAAAGTTGTTCCTCTTGAAATCATCCTCTAGGACTCTGATTTGCTCTAGAGCTATTTTCAAGTCTCTTCCCATTGTTTGTTGTTGCCTGTAGGCTTCCTGCAGCTCATCCTCCAGCTCACTGATTCTATCTTCTGCTGTAGCCATTCTAGCCATTCTACTGTTAAGGGCATACACCGAGGTTTTTTTTATTTGTTGTTGTTTTATTAAATTTATTGAATCACTGTGAGAACAGTCACAAAGCATTTAACTTTAAGTCTCTGTCAAACACCTATCCCTTCACCGGTGCACATTTTCCACCACCAAGGACCCCAGTATACCCCTCCCTCCGAATCCTCCTTCTGCCTATATGGGAGATTTCCACTTTACTCTCTCTCTTTACCTTGATCAGATTCAATATTACGACAAAAGATCCATCATTATTATTTGGAATTTTCCCCAACAATCAGACCTGCCAAGAAAAACATCATTAGATAATTTGTTTTCTATTGCTGATTATGAAGAACGTATGATGTTGCGTGGCCGCTATTGTGGCCACACAATTTTGGATTTCTGATATTCTAGTAATAAGTCTGGAGGGATTACTGCCAAAAGCCGCTGGGTTCTGAGATTGTTTTGTCTGCCTCTGGGATCATGGTCATTCAGAAGCCGGAGGAAGCATTTGTGGGTGGCAACTTGGGGCCTTGTCAGGGCAGGGAGCAGGGCTGGTTCCACCCTTCATCCCATGAGACCCCTTGTGCCTCGTCACTGCAGTCTCATACCTGGCTGTCTATTAGGCTCTAAAAGATAGTGGCCACCATGGCGCCGCTGCCAGGGGGAAAAGGCAGAGGGACAAATGCCCATCCCCTTCCAGGACAGCATGCTGCCATAGTTTAATGCACAGTACAGATGCATTTTGTTTGGGCATTATATTTTGCTTGAATTTTCCCACCACCATGCAAGCCTGCCTTCCAGGGACAGACTCGAGATAATTTACTTTCCATTGCTCACTTTGCATATCAGGAAAAGTCACACGGCCACATAAGCATAAGCGTTCATACAGTTCAGAAGAATAGTCCTGGTGCCCACATACCAGAGCCATTCCATGCTCATGGTTACTGGAAATTCCATCTGGAGAAGGCGGGGAGATAGCACCTGCCCCATCTGGAACCTCCTGGCGATATTGGCTTGGTACAGGGCCCGGAGAATTCTGGAGCCTGCCAGCCAGGTTTCTTCACTGCTGTGTGCAGCAAGATGGCACTTTACATTGAGGTTTTTATTTCATCTACTGAGTCCTTTATTCGTGACACTTCTGTGCTTAGCTTTTCAATTTCTGCTCTCTTTTCTTCCTGCAATTTCTTGATTCTCTGATCCATTTGTTCTTCCATGTCCTCCTTTAATTTACTGGATATCTGTCCCACCGTTTCTTTGAGTTCATTGAACATCTTCAATAGTTCATCTCTGAATTTTTTATTGGAGAGCTCACATTTGTGAGTAACACCTCACATCTGAAGCTTCTGGACTCTTTTTCATCGTCCTCTCCTCGTGGTGGGGATTTACGCTGTTTCTTCATGTTGTTGTGGTGTTATGGAGAATGACATGTGACACCAGATTGGTGGGTATGGCTAAAATAACTGTGACCCCCAAAATAGTCCACACACATTTCTGCAAAGGCCAAGCTCCCTATGGGTATCTAGGAGAGGGAGAAAACTGGCAGCGGTGTTGGGGACAAACAGGAAGGTGCTCGGGGAGGTTGGGTGACCCAGGGTCCGAGAGGACACCTGGGACCTGAGCGCAGGGAAGGTGGTATCCCGAGGTTGATTATTCACTGACCTCTAATTTATAGAATTTTTAAAGTGAGAGAATTTTCTTTATTACTCTGTATATACAAGCTTAAGGCTTTTTCTGTATACCCTGCTCCCTGGTCCGATTCCACTGATGTTACTTTTTAAAGAGTTGTACATATTTTATAAATTAAGAGCAAAAAAGAGTTGAGAAAGGATTGCTAAAATAGGACCTGGCAGATGTAGGTAGTCAATAAACATTTGCTAATTGGATTAAAGAATGCACAATGCATTACGTTTTTTAAAAATATAAATTAGCAAGTCATGAGGGAGGTGAGTTATTGGGGATGGGACCACTGCTAAGAAACAATTGTAAAGCCGGAGTGATAGTTTAGCAGGTAGGAAGTTTGCCTTGCATGCGGCCGACCTGGGTTCGATCCCTTACATCCCATGTGGTCCCCCTGTTATATCTGGGTTCAGGGTTTCCTATTTGCAGAGAGACAAGTTCCACAAGTGAGAATGCAAAAGCAAAGAAACCTTTATTGCTAGCTTGAGCTAGGGTTCAAGCCTTATCCAACACAGTGGAGTCTTGACAAGGACCCCAACCCTAGTTCCAGGGAACATCATATCGCATATGGTTACACAAGCAAAGTTGGCGGTTTTCCCAAGAATTGCGATGAAGCAGTCACAAGTCTGTGTGCTAATTAGTCATACCCACCTGCTGTGCCCAGAGATATCCTACTTATCATAGGACTGGCTATTGGCATCGAGGGGATTTCCAGCTTTGGTCAAGGACAGTTTCAGGGAATTCTTGGGGGGGGGGGGGGGAGGGAAACAGAAACTTAGGCCTACTGCAACCTTTTATGGCACATATGAGGTTCTTTCTCGGCCTCACACCCTGAGCTCCGCCATGAGTAACTCCTGAGTGCAGAGCCAGGACTGGGACTAACCCTTGAGCATCGCCAGGTAGGACCCAAAAAGCAATGAATAAATAAATAAACAATTGTATAACTGCTCCAGTACATCTGGCTCCATGGCTGAAAGTGAATCCATAAAGGAATTCAAGTCTTTATGGGACGAGGCTGACTTTTGTACCATCTTTGCATTTTCTGCTTCTTCAAATTTCACTCAGCTCACAATCTTATGGTAGAAATAATCTAATGGTAGAAAAGAAATAATGGCCCTACGTGGGCAGGTCCTGAAGAGAGAAATATAGATATGGGCAATTAGTAGGAAACAATTTTCTATCTCACTTCTATTCAAAGAAGGTTCAAGACTCACAAATACAAATAAAAAATCACAAATATTTAAAGTTATTTTACATGGGATGCACACATTTTGAAAGACACTGATAAATTGCCTTCTGGCATTTATCCTCTGCCCCTTGACTTCTCCGTACCTGAGACTGTTGTGGATCATTTTTTGTCTTATTAGTCTACTAAGAAAAAAGTCCCATATTGATTACATTTTCTGCAATTAAATTGAATGCCGGTCCACATTTTCTGTGCTTACCAGTACCACATTAATTTTTCATGGATATCTCTTTTGTACCTTCTACAAAATTGTTTCCTGTTTCTTCTTGATTTCTAATGTCTTAAGATTATGATCCAGTTTTGTTAATATATTTTGGAAATAGTTTTACCAAGCGCTTTATCTTTCTTATTTGTTTGTTTGTTTGTTTGGGGACATTCCATTCAGTAGTATTTAGGGATTACTCCTGGCTCTGCACTCCGGGATCACTCCTGGTGCTATTCTGGGGACCATGTGTGGTATCAGCAATCAAATCTGAGCCAGTTGTGTGCAGGCAAGCACTTTACCTGCCATATTATGGCTGTGGTCCCTTATTAATCTTTTACCTCAGATTACCATATCATTTAGTGTTTACATAGCCAAATTAAAATTTAAAAAATTATTATAACATCATGATTTACCACGTTGTTCATAATACAATTATTTCAAGCATTAAATGTTTCAACACCAATCTCTCCACCAGTGTGTGAAATGGCCAAATTTGTCAATCTTTTCTCTCTTGATTTCTGGGTCATAAATTTAACTTTGGAATATTCTTTTTCATTTAAGACTTCTCTATTTTCTATAATACTATAAGAATATTCTGTATGAAATATCATTTCTATATTTCTTAGCATGTTTCTATTTACTCTACCTGGAATTTATTTTTACATATAGAGTGAACTTGGGATTCGCAGCCAATTGTCATCTCCATGATAATATACACATTTCACAAAAAACACCACAATTGAGTATTAAAAATAATATTTTTTGGAAGTCACATTGGTTTGAAACATTATATAGATCTCAGGTGCATTTTAATTTGATATCAAAATGCGCTAATTTATAATGGACATCAAACCTTCAGTTTTCAACCACCTCACAAAATTGATCTCTGATTATCTACCTACTTCCTCTGTACCTCTGATAATTACCATTTTGTGTTTATAGTACAAGGCTTATTAATATACCCTTCAAGTCAATATAATAGAAGTGTGGTTTATTGTATCCTTAATAGATGTTGCCTAAAAGTGTAGCAGAATGGATTCATTAATAAACACATATGGAATCTCCCTGTAATTGGTGCCAGGTCCTCATTTAAGCACTGGGAACATGAGCTAAGTAAAGTAAGCAGCATTTTTGTCGGAGCTTGCATCAAGATTGCAAAAAGAGTAAATGTCAACGTAAGTAAGTAAAGGTCAAGTGTCCAGGTGGACAGCGAAGCATGAAAGAAACGGTGATGGGAAGAGGAAAGCGCTTCTGTGGGCTGGAGAGTGCGCCATGGCTTTTCTAAAGAGATGGTAAAGCTTGGGTGATGAGCAGAAACAAGGCTGAGGAATCTAAGGGCGTACCCCAGAAGACGGAACATAGCGAAAATCGGCCACAGGGTCTAGTTTGCATATCTGAGACCAAAACCAAGGCAGAAGTAATGTGAGGAGGCAAAACACAGACGTGTTCAGGGGCAGGGAGATAGTACAGCGCGGAGGGCATTTGCCTCGCATCCGGCCAAGCTGGGTTCAATCCTCAGGATTTCATAAGGTCCTCTGAACCCCATCAGGAGTAATTCCTGAGCTCAGGGTCAGGAGTAAATCCTGAAGATCGCTGGGTGTGGCCCAAAAAACAAACCACCAAAACAAACTACTTACCAGTCTCAGAAGCCTGGTAAGTAGTTGGGCTTTCTTTTAAATAAGGGGGCAAGATTTAGGGGCTGGAGCGATAATACGGCGGTTGGGCTGTTTGCCTTGCACCGTATGACCGAGATTCAATCCCCAGCATCCCATATTGTCCCCCAAGCACCGCCAGGACTAATTTCTGAGTGTAGAGTCAGGAGTAACCCCTGGGCATCTCCGGGTGTGAAGCAATAAAAGGGGGGCAAGATTTAGCTTTCAATTTTTTTTCTTAACGTACTGTGACTTGCAATAGTGTTCACGATGGTTTCATGTATCCGGGACGCCAACACCACAGCCATCACCTGAGTCCCCACACCCTCTATCACAGTACCAAAGCCCCCTCCTTTCCAACTCCACCCTAATACCACCTCTGAAAAATTCCGTTCTGTGGATTGATTCTCCAGTTCTGTTAAAGGAAGTGCGACTTTTAAACTGGGGCGCCACGTGGTCTTATTGACAGTTTCTGGGCACCCATTTACCTTCCATGAAACTGCCAATGGGGGTGGCAAGACAAAAATGGGGCATTCACGCCACACGCCTCCCAGTTGGCATTCTTACCCCCTGAGAAGTGGCTTTTGTTTTAGGACATCGCCTGCTTAAAGAGAAAAAAAAAAGTCCATATGGGAAACAGACTTTATCTATGTGAGGAAAGTGGCAAGGAACTTGGTCAAGTTAAATATTAGATCTTGGGCTGTGGGCCAGAGCGGGGAGGGCATTTACCTAGCACACAGCCAACCTGGGTTTGATCTCTGGCATCCCAAATGGTCCATCAAGGACTGCCAGGAGTAACTCCTGAGTGCTGAACCAGGAGTAACCCTTGAGCATCACCAAGTGTGGGCCCCAAACAAACAAATTTTTTAAAATGATGGGTTTTCACATGAATTATTATACATACCTGAATTGTTCTCAGTAGCAATGGAATAAAGATATATACTCAAGACTGGCTCACCAGCAGGCTACTTCCTGTGGCCACGAAAACCACAGGAAGGCAGGGGCACTGGTGAATTCTTCATGAGGTCTGATCTATAGTCCAGCAAGTTTGAGATTTTGGTATATTATCTAGGAAATATAATGAAGGAGACTGGCCTTCTTTAAAAGCGGCTGGGATCTGTCGTATACAGAATCCCAACAAGGACCCCATCTCAGAGGCTGGAAGACTTATTCCGCTTCGAGTGCAACACTGTGGGCGGGAGGGATAATGCAGGGGTAAGATGGTTGTCTTGCATGATATCAGGTCTGGCTCAGCTCCCAGCACCTTACATGGTCTCTTGAGCACAATAAGGGTGACCCCTGAGCACAGAACTAGGAGTAAGTCCTGAGCACTTCTGGGTGTGCCCCAAACAAGAATAAAGAAATAGGGTAAGAGCGATAGTACAGAGGGTAAGGCACCTTGTCCTGCAAATAGCCATTCCAGTTTTGCTTCCCATATGGTCCCCCAAGCACTGTCAGGAATAATTCCTGATTGCTGAGCCAGGAGTGAGCCTTGAGCATCACCAAATTAAGTTAAATAGTGCATGCAATGTTCAGCACAGCACCAACACAGGACAGACTCAAATGTTTAAGTAACCTACAAGTTAAAGCTGATACTGCCATTTTGATGAACAAATTTCTTTCCTTATATATGTTCAACTAAATTTGTTGGAATGTGTTTGTTTTCACTCTTAAGTGCAGATGAAGTAGGTGGACACTCCCTGTTTGCTACATCTCTCCACACTAAATCTCTGGTATCTCCCGACCCTTTCTCCTGACTCACTAACTTCCCCAGCAGGAACCCCCATCCCAACCCAGTTCCTCCTCAAACCCTGTAACTTGCATCTTGGGTACTTTTGATTTCATGTTTACTTTAAGTAGAAGTTGATAAATAAAAAGAAAAATGTATGGCTCTACTCCCTTGGCAGTAAAAGCTTTGGAAAGAAAAATGAGCCATCAAACCAAGACCTAGAAAATGACAAGCTTATTTTTAGAAGCGGGTGCATCAAAATTCACATAGAGCAAAATAATTGGGATTATGTCTGAGATTTTAATACAGCAAAAGTTAAAACAAAGGACCTGATATAAAGACCTTAACAGCAGAAGAGAAATGTCATCAACATGTTAGACACAGAGGAGTCTGTTCCTCTCCAGGGAACAGATCTAAGATCTGGGTCACTAACCATGTTGACTACTGAAGCTTGACTCATTGTGGAATCTAAGGCAACACCATTGCCATTTATGCAGTGACTAAAAGGGATGCCAAAAATTTTAACTTGTATTAGGAAAGAACTGCTGTATTAGATACTCCAAAGGAAAAATTAAAGTTACAAAATGACTTGATAGCTTATATACCTTCTGGAACTGCAAAAGTCAATGACAAGCACTTGTGTTCTTTTAATAAGGCAAGTCTGTTTTAAATAAGAACAGAGTTCATTTCTCTGAAACGCTGATGGTGGTGTGTAGATATCCAATATATTCCTGATAGATCCTAAGAAGTTTATATGTAAAGTTCTTGAGTCAATAGTACAGCCATCTTCCTTGCATGTTGAAACATATTTTACATTTTCAAGTGAAAGCTTCCAAGTTAATTAATAGAGTGTGTACTTATATGGGTAAATAATTATAATCAGACTTGAAAATTGCCCCACTGTGGCCCCTGCCCTCTTCCCCAAATGCATTTAGAGAGCAAGAGGCAAAGGACAAGCTGTTAGGACACTAGTGTAAATCAGGAGTCCCCAGAAAAATAGAGTCAGTGGGAGATTATGTGAATATACATATATGTATGTATGTATGTATGTATGTATGTATATATCCCTGTAGGCAGGACAAGTTAATATTGTAGTTGTCTGCTCGTTAAATCTTATTTGGAGGAGGCTCTCTTCTGTCATGAGCTGCTTGAATGAGCCCTCCTCCTGGACATTATGAAGCAAAACCTGTTCTCATTAAAATCTATGGATTTAAATATTATTCTGATCTAAAAGAGCACCCTTGCAGAAATATCTGGAAGGATATATGATCAGACATCTGCATGAAGGTGCCGCTTTCCTATTGGTATAATGAAGAGCAAGTTCCAAGGTAGGGTAGCCAAAGAGAGAGATTTCCTTGAGAGAGATTTCCTTGTTATAGTAGCAAATCTAATCTAAAGCTTCCAAAAGTCATCTTTTTTTTCTCCCTGGTTCCTCTTTGGAAGGACTTCATTTTTCACTAAATAGGAGGATGAGTTTAAGGTAAATTACTTTGGTAAGCATTCAAAATCCATTTGTTATGAACTTCTACAGGAATATTCCAAGCAGAACTTTTTGTTTGGGCCTTTTTGTTTTTTGATTTTGGAACTGCACCTAGGGAGGCTCACGAGTTAGTTCCAGCTTGGTGCCTAGGGATGACTTCTGCATTTGGGGGTGTGGTGGGATGGGATATATGCAGTTCCTGGAGGGAATAAGTCCCACCCAGTAGTGCTGTGGTGGTAATGGTGGTGGTGGTGTGTGTATGTGTGTGCATATGGGGGAGGGGTGGTTTGTGATAGGACATGTGAGTCTTGGACCTGCAAAGCATTCACACTGGCCTTTTGAACTCTCTCCCAACCCAGGTTATGACTTTCTTTTTTACCACAATGCTAAGCATCTTGTGAAGTGAATAGGAAACTTCCAAATTCCTGGCAGCTTTTTAAGCATGTCATTAGGTCAACAGTGAGAGATGCATGCTGAAAGTAGACTGTAGACTGAACATGATTGCCACTCAATGCCTCTTTTGCAAACCAAAGCACCCAAAAGGAGAGAGAAGACAAAAGGGAATGCCCTGCCACAGGAGTGGGGTGGGATGGGGGGGGGGGATTGGAGGGAGGGATACTGGAAGCTCTGGAGGTGGAGAATGGGCACTGGTGGAGGGATGAGTACTCAATCATTGTATAACTGAAATCCAAGCACAAAAAATTGTAAGTCTACAACTGTACCACATGGTGTTTCACTAATAAAAATTAAAAAATAAATTTAAAAAAAATCTGCATGAGCAGTGGCCCAGTTAAGTTGCCACATAAGATTAACCATGACCACAACCTACTTAAGGAGACTCTCCTTGGTGGAGAGACAGTCAGTCTTTGTTGCAGGCTTCTACACCGAGGCCAGGAAGAACACCCTACTCCTAAGCTTGAGCAATATGATTAAATTATTAATTTAATAACTGATTAATTAAGAAGGATGCTTTTGTGTAAGTTTGAGCCCACTTACTGTTCAAAACTGTACAAAATATTGACATTTTAAAATTAGTTTTTTGGGCTTTTTTCCTTTCTTTCATTTTGGGGGCCAAGCCTGGGTCTATGTTAATGGGTCTTTCCTGGTGTTGTTTGGGGAACCATAGGTGGTGCCTGAGATATAAAGAGGGTCAACCACATGCAAGGAAAACACAAATATATATATATATATATATATATATATATATATATATATATATATATC
Source organism: Sorex fumeus (assembly GCF_029834395.1). Lineage (NCBI taxonomy): Eukaryota > Metazoa > Chordata > Mammalia > Eulipotyphla > Soricidae > Sorex > Sorex fumeus. Next base: position 1,064,293 of record NW_026606134.1, on the reverse strand, counting down.
TCCAGGATCCGGTTTTCTCACATTTAAAAGGAATGAAGGACTAGTAGGACTAGTAGGACTAGTCCTTGTTTTTCTGGGTTTTCCCCAAGATCAATTTGGAACCATCAGATGTCAGTGGAACAGTCAAGAAAGATGCTCTGTGGTCTCTAACCAGAGGGAAGACTATCTTTAACTCATCAAGGGCCAGCACCCATTGTTCTTATGCACAGTCAGGTCACAAATGATCATGGAAGGACATTCTGATGGTGTGGATGGCAGAGGCCAATCTTTCCCCGGAGTGGACAATACAACTCCCAGGGGGGTGGTAGCTGATCCTGGAACAAGTGGGAGTTCTCTCTGTTTTCTGAAAGAAAGTAGATTTCTGAGGTGGAGGGGTGATGAGTGCTTTGTTTATTTTTTTTCTGCAAAAGAAAGAGGTAGTTCAGATAATCTTGGGAACCTCTAGCTTACTCAAGTCAAGGCCAGCAGTCAGGGAAACACACTTTGGGGCAGAGGGTATCATTTGATGATGCTACCAAGCCGGGTCTTGAACACAGATTGGCAAGAGGCTCTGCTGAGGATAGGAAGATAATATTACAAATTTTATTGGATATCAAATTTCTTCTTTGGAAAAAGTGTCAGACTTAAGAAAAATTGCAAAGATAGTATAGTGGGTTCTCATATATCCTTGACCTCACTCCATCTAACGTTCCCCTCTTACCTAGCCTTAGCAATGATCTCAACCAGGAAATTAACACAGACATTACACCATCAGCTAACCTATAGCCATAAGTAGAATTTTTCCAGTGTCCCTGTGAATATGATTTTTATCTGGTCCAGGGTCCCATCTGGGATTCCACATTGATTCATGTTCTCGTGGTTCTTTTGTCTTCATCAACATGCTCTTCTGGTTGTCTTTTTCATCTTTGAAGTCTAGTTGCCACTTATTATGTTGAACGTCATTCAATTTAGTCATGTCTGATATTTTCTCATAATTTAATCAAAGTGGGCTAGAGCAATAGCACAGTGGTAGGGTGTTTACCTGTGTGCATCCAGCATGGTGGAGCCGGGTTCGATTCCTCTACCCCTCTTGAAGAGCCCGGCAAGCTACCAAGAGTATCTTGCCCGCACAGCAAAGCCTTGGCAAGCTACCCGTGATGTATTCAATACGCCACACACAGTAACAGCAAGTCTCAAAAAAATAGTTCAGATAAGCTTGGGAACCACTAGCTTACTCAAGTCAAGTCAATCATAACTTTGATTAAAACAAACACTGTCCTCCCGGTGTTCACCAGTAATGGGCCCAGTAATGGGCCTGCTCAAGCAAATCGATGAACAACGGGAGGACAGTGTTTGTTTTAATCAAAGTTATGATTTTTGGGTTATGAACATCACAGAAATGACTGACCTTTCCCAGGGCCTCCCATATCAGGTGGTACATGAAGTCCCTGTTATATTGTTTGTAACGACAACTTGAATCGCTTCCACCAATCTGTTGAAAAGCTAACACACTTATCTTCAGAGACTGAAAAATGTATGATAGATAGAGAAATGTATAGCTATGGGCCTCACCTGCTTTTACCCAAAATTTTCCGAAGTTTAGCATAACTATAGACCATCCCAGTCCTTCTTTCAACAGTAATTGCTATGGTATCTGCCTCATGGTGACTTTATAATTCAAAAGACAGGGCACTAGGGAGGGACATAGAGAGTCAGGCAAGGTCAAAGACGTTTCATTTAATTGATATTTAATTGGACTTACACCGCTGCCTTCATTGGGCTTATAAATCAAGATGGAGATGCAGGTTTTAAAAAGAACACTTAGGCCAGAGAGATGTTCAGTAGGTGAGATACTGCCTTACATGCTGCCAACTCAGGTATCCAACACCACAAAGGGTTCCCTGAGCCTCTCCAGCAGTGATCCCTGAGTATTGAACCAGGAGTAAGCCCTGAACACAGTCAGGGGGACCCCCCCAAACAAGATACAATAAAATAAATAAAAAGAACACTGCTAGTTTGCCCAACTCAAATTTGACATGATCAAGACTGTTATTGAAAATATGCCCCGGCAGAGTATAGAGCTGAGGCATGTACCCTGTACATGGCCAACCCTGGTTCAGTCACTGACAACCTATATGATCCACAAACACTGCCAGGAGTGACCCCTAATTTCAGAACCTGAGCTTGTGACTGAACCCTAGGAGTATGGTTGAATTCCTCTTCCCCACCACCAAATGTGGCCTAAAGTATTTTTTTTCAAGCTGGCACATATTTATTTATTGGGGTTTTTCCCCCAATTATGACACAATGATTTAGAAAGTTGTTTATAATAGTGCTTCGTGCAAAAAATGTTGCAATACTAGCCCCAGTTAACTTCCCTCCACTAATGTCCCCAGATTGCCTCCCACACCCCTGCCTGCCTCACTCAGGCACATTTTTTAAAAATTTATATTAGTGAAACCCCATGAGGTACAGCTGTAGACTTACAAATTTTGGTGCAGTTTAGTTATCGTAGTTTGAGTTTCATGCTGACAGTACTATTGGCTCTGGGGTTTAAATATGCACATATACCTATAATATAGCAATATTTAAATTTCTTTTCCTAACTCATAAGCATTCTGCCAATAAGAAGTACTGATTTGTTTTAAGTTAAAGAGAGTCTCTCTAATCTCTAATATTGGGACCGTCTACTTTTCTCAGAGACACCCTCCACAGTGGTGTTCCTGATGCTTTCTTTCCTTGTCCACTCTTTCCACTTCTAGTCACCTTGTTCGATCACCCCTCTGTACCTCCAGACAGAACGTAGCTCACTTCTGACTTGACACACCTCTGCTCTGAAATTTTCCAAAGGTGAAAAAGAACTATATACTATCAACTGTATGAACTTTCCACCAGGAAGTATTAATTCTGATGCCCCCAAACATTTCTAACTATTATACTGGCTCCCTAATTCTGTGAATATAATATATATTATCTTTACAGTGTATATTGTGGCAATATACGGGGCGGGAGTGATAGCACAGTGGGTAGGGTGTTTCCTTGCACGTGGCCGACCCAGGTTTAATTCCTGTGTCCCTCTCGGAGAGCGTGGCAAGCTACCGAGAGTATCCCACCCACACAGCAGAACCTGGCAAGCTCCCTGCAGAGTATTCAATATGCCAAGTCTCAACAGCAAGTCTCACAAAGTAGACGTTACTGGTACCCACTTGAGCAAATTGATGAACAATGGGAGGACAGTGCTACAGGATAGTGCTACAGTGCTACAGTGTATATTGTTCATTATTTATACATCATATATTATAAAATATATGATGCTAAGGTCATGCTGGGACCACTCTCCAAACACTTGGATGAGCCTCATGCATAAAAGAACTGGCAGAGGAACCCAGGTGTGTGGGACCCGGGGCTGAGATCTCCAAGCCTGCACGGTTTGGGACTGGACCTGCCAGTAACTAGACAGTTACACCCACCAACTGCCGTGTAACCCCAACAACGGCCAGGATCCAGGGATTATCACACCAAGCTCGGGGGACTTTTTATTTACATTTATTCAATTTTTCAGGGTACCTTAAATATCCCACCCACACGACAGAGCCTGGCAAGCTATCCGTGGTCTATTCTATATGGCAAATCCTGTAAAAAAAATGGATCACATTCCCCTGACCCTGAATACGGCAGAGTCGAGAAGGATGTGGAAGGAGAGGCTGATAAAATCCCAAGGCAGAAATAGGCTTCCAAAACAAAGAAAGACAAAAATGATTGTCTGTACTTTCAATGCAGGTACGCTGGCATCTGATGCATCCATCGAGGACCTGATGGTACAAGCGTGAAAGATCAGGTACGACATTATTGGTCTGACCTAAACAAGAAGACATCAATCAGATCACGCCGTTTTCCACGTGTTACTTGGAACATGTGACAAAAGAGGCGTTGGTGGTGTCGGTATCCTTGTCAACACGAACTTAGTCATGAGCATTGATTCATTCGAATGCCTAACAACCCGAATAGGAAGATTACACTTGAATAGATTTGGCTCACTGCCAGCAGTTTCTCTTTGTTGTCTATGCACCAACATCCAATTATGGTGAAAGAGAAATTGAGAAGTTCTACATGGAGCTGGAGAAGTTCTATAAAGAAGATCACACCTTCTACAAGATCATTGTCAGTGATTTTGATGCCAAGATAGGACCAAGTAGATCAGCCGATGAACTCCACATTGGGACCCATGGCCTAGAATGGAATGAACAGGGTGACAGACTGTCTGAGATCATCATGTCAACCAAGACGTTCCATGCTAACTCACAGATCCAAAAGGCTGAATCTAAACGTTGGACATGGGAGTCTCCTGGTGGATGGTTCCACAATGAAATAGACCACATCATATTCAATCGGCGGTTCTGCCTAACCGATGTTGCTGTTGTCCCAAAATTCCAAACGGGATTGGACAACCGTCTCCTTCATGCAAAATTCTACCTCACAGAATGGGGAGAAAAGAATGCAAAGTTTAAGAAAAGAACTCCCAGAACGACCACCAACTGGGAGCTCTTTGGCTCTGTTGCGGCAACATGGGAAGATGCCATCATTGACAACATTGATGAGGAATACGATCAAATGATTCAGAACCTCCATGATTGTGCGAGGAATGCCAAGAGAGAGATAACCACAAAAAACTGCCTTTCTTCGAACAATCTTGAACTTATTTGCCAATGTGGCTTGGCACATGCCTCAGGCAACCACAAGTGAACGTCCGAGCTGGCAAAACAATGCAGAGAAGTCATCAAGGATGACCTCAAAGATAGGAGAACAGTGGTGCTGGTAGATGCGGCAGAAGCTGGGAAAAGCATTAGCAATGCCCGCCTGTCCTTCACCAACTACAAGACCAAGATGACTGCCCTCCGACATCCTGATGGATCTATCACAACTTCCAGAAGGGCAATGGAGAAGATTATTCATGACTTCTACTCAGATTTCTTTAATAGCCACGTCCACTTGCCCACATACCACGTTCCGCATGATGGATATATCGTTCCCAATGTTCTCCCTTCTGAAATTCAAGACGCCATCTCTTCGGTAAAGAAACAAAGAGCACCTGGCCCAGACAAGATCGGACCTGAATGCCTGAAGAACTTACCATCAGTACTCATCAATACACTGGCTCGGCTCTTCACACACTACCTGTATGAATGTAAGGTTCCATCCCAATGGAAAACCAGCAAGACTGTACTACTATACAAGAAGGGAGACATCCACGACATTGGCAACTATCCCCCAATCTGCCTATTGTCTGTCATCTACAAACTGTTCACTCGAGTCATCCTGAATAGGATTAGCAGAAAACTAGATGAAGGACAACCATGTGAACAAGCCGAGTTCCGAAAAGAATTCAGTACCATCGACCATATCCACACGATTACTAAGCTCATTGAGATTTCCCAGGAGTTCAGGATGCTGCTCTGTCTAACGTTCATTGATTTAAAGAAGGCCTTTGATTCTGTTGAGATGGAAGTGGTCATAGAAGCCCTAGCAAATCAGGGCATACAAACTCAATACATCAGGATCCTCTGTGAGCTGTATTACGGATTCACTACCAGGAACTCACCATTCTACAAAGAAGTAATCATCCATGTCAAGAGAGGGGTTTGGCAGGGTGATACCATTTCACCAAAACTCTTCAGTGCCACCCTCGAGAACATCATGTGACAACTGGAATGGGAAGAAATGGGAGTGAAGATAGATGGTCGGCAACTACACCACCTTCGCTTTGCTGATGACATCGTTCTAATAACACCAAACATCAGCCAATCGGCACAAATGCTGACCGACTTTGACCGTGAGTGTGGAAAGGTCGGACTACAGCTGAATCTTATGAAGACAATGTTTATGAGAAACAGCCTTGTTCCTGATGCTCCATTCGCTCTCAACGGAACCACCATCTCCGAATGCAACAGTTCTATATACCTAGGTCGAGAAATCAACATGATGAATGACCTGGCACCTGAGTTACGCAGGAGGAAGAGAGCGGCTTGGAACGCCTTCAAGAACATTGAAGAAATGCTAAGAGAATGAAGAACCTCTGACTCTAGGCACATCTCTTTGATTCCACTGTTCTTCCTGCATTAACATAGGCCTCAGAGAACTGGGCCCTATGCAAACAGGATGAGAACGCTATTCGGGTCTCCTAAAGAGGAATGGAAAGAACTATGCTTGGAGTATCACGTTTCACTCAAATGAGAGAAAGAATCTGCAGTTCTGACCTCCATCTACGATCAAGAAACAGGGACGCTGTCCCTTTTGCCAAGGCGTCAAAAATCAGATGGGCTGGACACGTAATGAGATTTGGAGACAACTGCTGGACTAGAGCCATTAACCTACTGGATTCCATGGGACGTCAAAAGACCGCGTGGCCGCCCACCTACCAGATGGTCAGACTTCATCAAGATCCTACACGATCGGTTTGAGGCTCTTCGTGTTCCTAGAATGAACAGATGCCATTGGGCTACACTAGCATGTGACAGGAACAAATGGAGACGTTACTGGCGCCCGCTAGTGCAAATCGACGATTAACGGGAAGTCAAGTGATTATAGTATATTGATTAATTTTAATGTTTTTGACTGTTTGGTGGTTGTTTGGGGGGGCACACCCAGTAGTGTGCAGAATTCCTTCCTGGCTCTGTACTCAAGGGTCACTCCTGGTGGTACCTGGGGGAGCCTAGGTGGTGCTGGGAATGGAACCTGAGTTGGTTGCATGCAGGAAAAGGTTCTGCCCATCGTACTACCTTGCCAGCCCCATGTTAAGATGTTTCTACATCTTGAATATCCTCTGGCTAGCGAGCAGCTAGAGGCTCAAGCGGAAACAAGCCCCTGCCGGCCTGTGCTCCTCGATGTTGCTTCTCACTTGGAGCCAGGTCAAGAGTCTGAGGCTACTGGCTTGCCCTGAAATCAGACAAGATTTCCCAGAATCGGGACAGAGTGATGGTACAACAGGTTGAGCGTTTGTCTTGCACACGGCTGACCCAGGTTCGATCCCCGGCATCCCACATGGTCCCCCACGCACTGCCAGAAGTGATTCCTGAGTGCAGAGGCAAGAGTAACCCCTGAGCATCGCTGGATGTGACCGAAAAAGCAAAAAAAAAAAATCACCCAGACCCTCCACTCCCCCACTGCTGCCTCACCCTGCTTTGTTTGCCCACTTGCTCCCTTTGGTATGTTCTCCTGATCATCTTGGTGCCTTCACAAGCTGTCCACATGGAATAGCTGTCCTCCTGGCTCCAATATCAGGGAAAATCATGAGTTCTGTGTCATTTTTATGACCACTTCAGACGATCACAAGAAAGAACACAAAATCAGATACCATAGTCCACACTGAGTGGTGAGGAGCAGGGCAGAGGAAAGACAAATATTGGTGATCTCAGTTGTCTGTGGTACATAGAATAAAAGGAAAAGAAAATATGAGGTATGAAGGGGGAGGATACCTAAATTACTCTTAACCCTGGATTATAGACTGAGAAGGATAGGGAAGGGAAGAAATCATGGGGACAAGGAGTAAAAAGAGATGCATGGAAGATAATAGGCCAGGGGTCTGGGGCTTACCTTATTTATTATTTATTCAAAGATAGAAAATTAAATTGGCTCTAGACTTTGCCTTTAAAACTTAACTTCTATCCCATTGCTTGGTGGGGGGGGGGAGGGAGAGTGAAGGGCTGTTAAGGTAGGGATGACAATGTAGTTAGAAATGATCATTTTGGACAAGAACTGAGTGTTGAAAGTTAGCAAAGGATTATACATAATGACCTTTTATAGACCTGTATAGCAAACCATATGCCCAAAAGGAGGGAGGGAGAGAGGGAGAGAGGGAGAGGGGGAGAGAGAGAGAGAGAGAGAGAGAGAGAGAGAGAGAGAGAGAGAGAGAGAGAGAGAGAGAGCTCTTCAAAGGCTTAAAAGGTAAATAAAACTTGACTTGTTTTTATTTTTTTTTTTTAATTTATTTATTGAATCACCATGGGAAAGGTTACAAAGCTTTCAGGTTTAGGTCTCAGTCATGCCAATATCAAACACATTTCCCTTTACCAATACTTATTTTTTACCATGAAGAACCCCAATAAAACCCCACCCCCCTCCCCTCCCAGTCCCTGTGGGGCAGATGAATTATAGTTAACACTCTATCTGCTTTGATTAGATTCATTGTTTCAATAAAAGATTCACCACTATTATTTAGAGTTTACCCCCCCCCCAATCAGACATGCTGAAAAAGCATTGTGAAGTGATTTGCTTTCTACAGCTGGGTTCAAGAATTAAATGTTGGTTTTGGATTTCTGCTATTTTACTTATTGACCCTCGAAGTATTTCTACTGAAAGTCAGATAGTTAAGAAATTGCTTTCTGTGCTCTGGAGTCGTGGCCGTGCTGGAGAGCCGCTCGTGGGGGGCAACTGGTGACCTCGGTAGGGTGTGAAGGACGGACTGGAACGCCCCCCTTCCCATGAGGTTTTAGTCGCCCCCACATCTCCGGCTCATACCTGCTGTCCACAAGGCTCCCATGCGGCCGCCATCCTTCTTTCCAGAGAAGAGAGGGCGAATGGGGCAACACCCTTTCCCCTCCGGACAGACATGGTGGCCTGGAATAACGCATAGCCCGTTCACTTTTCTGCTCCAAGCTGCTGGGTTCTGCATTAAGTCCTTGTGCTTCTGGGGCTGTGGCCGTGCTGGAGAGCCCCTCGTGGGGAGCAACTGGTGACCTCGGTAGGGCGTGAAGGACGGACTGGAACGCCCCCCTTCCCATGAGGTTTTAGTCGCCCCCACACCTCCGGCTCATACCTGCTGTCCACAAGGCTCCCATGTGGCCGCCATCTTTCTTTCCAGAGGGAGGAGGGCGGAAGGGACCAACACCCTTTCCCCTCCGGGCAGACATGATGGCCTGGATTAACGCATAGTCCTTTCACTTTTCTGCTCCAAGCTGCTGGGTTCTGCATTAAATCCTTGTGTTTCTGGGGCTGTGGCCGTGCTGGAGAGCCGCTAGTGGGGGGCAACTGGTGGCCCTGGTAGGGCGTGAAGGACGGACCGGAACGCCCCCCTTCCTGTGAGGTTTTAGTCGCCCCCACTCCCCCGGCTCATACCTGCTGTCCACAAGGCTCCCATGCGGCCGCCATCCTTCTTTCCAGAGAAGAGAGGGCGAATGGGGCAACACCCTTTCCCCTCCGGACAGACATGATGGCCTGGATTAACACATAGTCCTTTCACTTTTCTGCTTCAAGCTGCTGGGTTCTGCATTAAGTCCTTGTGCTTCTGGGGCTGTGGCCGTGCTGGAGAGCGGCTCGTGGGGGGCAACTGGTGACCTCGGTAGGGCGTGAAGGACGGACCGGAACACCCCCCTTCCCATGAGGTTTTAGTCGCCCCCACACCCCCAGCTCATACCTTCTGCCCAAAAGGCTCCCATGCGGCCGCCATCCTTCTTTCCAGAGAAGAGAGGGCGAATGGGGCAACACCCTTTCCCCTACGGGCAGATATGATGGCCTGGATTAACGCATAGTCCGTTCACTTTTCTGCTCCAAGCTGCTGGGTTCTGCATTAAGTCCTTGTGTTTCTGGGGCTGTGGCCATGCTCCAAACTTAACTCTGATTTTCAGGGAGAAACGTTGGGTGGTTTACTTCCCATTGCTCACTTTGTATATAGAGAGATGTCGCGTGGCCGCGTAAGCAGCCGCGCGGTTTTGAGGAAAAGTCCTAGTTCCCGCATACTCGAGCTGTGCTTGTAGAGGCTTCTGGTCACCGGGGTTCCATCTGGGGGAGGCGGGATGCGGTACCTACCCCATCTGGGACTTCCCGATGATCTCGGCTCTTTTTGGAACCTGTTTTTTTTTTTTCCTTCGGGATCTGTGGATCCCGCCCTCCATGTTGTCCTTCTCTTCAGCTGAATCTGGTTTGTTTTTAAACCACATCTGGCTGTGCTCAGGGCTTACTCTTGGCAACTCATATCACTCCTAGAAGTGTAGAAATGCTGGGGGAACCATATAGGCTGCCAGGGATGGAATTTGGATTGGCTGAGTGAAGCCAAGCAGAGCTACAACTCCCGCCCTGGGCGCTCTCCTCCTTATGCTCATGAACATGCGCCTCCTGGCTCCTGGTTCTCTGAAGGCCAGCAGCACCCTTGTCTGCAGAACCTCTCATGCACTCCAGCATCCACCTCTGCTTGCTAGCTGGCCCAGCCTACCCAGCTGAGCAGCAAAGACACTGGGTCAGGCAGGCTCCTTGCAAGGACAACTTTTACTTGAGTTCTTCCCATCAGACATCTGGAATTTCCTCAGAACTGTACTTCACATTAGGATTCTTTGATCTGATTTTCTCCCTTCCTTTCTTCTTTGCAGGGGTTAGAGCTGCAGCTTGATTTCACAGCCCTTCCACCTTCCCCCAGCCCTTTGCATTCTCCCCTAAGAATTTCTAATCAATTTCTCGCATTTCTAATTCTGTATTTTCCTGCATCTCAGAGAACCTCATCTAAGGTATCCATCTTGGAAATAGTAAGGAACAGGGCTGAAGATTTACAATTAATATTCTATTTTTTTTTAAAAAAATGAATCACTGTGAGATACACAATTTCAAGGCTGCTATGATCAGTTTCATTCATACGATGTTCTAACGCTCACCCGTCCACCAGTGCACAAGTGGACATTTCCCATCACCAGTGTCCCCCTCTTCCCTCCAGCCATCCTCCTCCCCTTTGCCACAGCCTGTCTCTATAGCAGGCTCTCTCTCTCTCTCTCTCTCTCTCTCTCTCTCTCTCTCTCTCTCTCTCTCTCCTTTTGTGCTGTATGGTTTTGCAATACAGACACTTAGATAAATTGACAGATCATGTTTTTGTTCCTTACCTATTTTCAGCATACAGTTATTTTTTCAAAAAATCTTTTTCATTTTAATGAATCATCATGAGATACTGTTATAGACTTACAAATTTCCGTGACTACATTTCAATCAAACAATGTTCGAGTACCCATTCCTCCACCAGCAGCATGCAGAGCACACAGTTCTTATCCAACGTGATCCTGTCTTTGTCATAGTGGCTCCTTCTCTATCCCAACTGCCATTTCCCTAAGTGCCTGAAGCAGGCTTTCAACCATGGACCAATCCTCCTTGCCCCTTGTTTCTAGTGTCCTTGTGTATTAGTCTCATATTGTGTGTTTTTACATACCACAAATGAATGCAATTAATATTCTTTACAACATTATTTAAAAGATAGAAAACCTGGAACTTTCCTAAAGATCTGACAATAAATAAACTGATTAAGACAATCATAGAGTTTCCCTATGAACCAGCATATATAGTTATTATGAATGATTAACATATAGCTATTTAAAATTATGTTTTTAAGATTGATGAAAGGAATAATATATAACATTAAGTGGATAGATATAAAATTTTATATATAATCTTACCACTATCATTTTTTAAAATAATCTATATGTACATAAACAATTTGTAGCAAGAACACTGCCAAAATATTAGTAATTATTTTCCCAGGTATTAGAATTGCCAGTTTTCAATCTTCCCTTTATTGTCTTTAAAGTTTTTTTAATTAAAAAAACTTCTACCATGATTAATTGGTACAATTGTAATTGAAATACCATAGACTTAAAAAATAGATTGCTTCTTCAGCTTTGAGTGTATTATATATTTAAGAAATACATATGGGATTTTTCTCTTTTATTATCTACATTTTCAAGTACTCTCTCACTTGGTTCTCTTTTGAAACCCTTGACTGGTGTTTATATAACTCTCTCTGGGGGAAAGGCAGCCTACATTTCAGTAGAAGAAACTAGTCAATAAGAGTGTGCCAGGAGGAAGAAGAGGCAGATGGGGAGTAACAGGGGTCACGGGGCAGGGGCCTCGGGTACATCAGTGGTTTCAGAAGGTGGTATGTCAATGTATTCAAACCACAGAGTCAATGACACTGAAAGCTGGAGATCCAAACTACAATAACCAAACTTTTACCAAGTGTCTGTCAAGGAGGCAGGCTTGGAAGTGGGAAGGAGCCTGGGGACACTGGGGAAGTTGACACTAGTGTTGGGATAACATTGGAACATTATATGACTGAAACTCAACCATGAATAACTTTGTAACTCACGGTGCCTTAATAAAAAGGAAGTTTTTTTTTAAAAAAATCTTGAAAATGTAATATAAAGCCCTTTTTTGTAAAGTGTGAATTATACAAGTTGACATATCATATATATCAGGAACAAGAGTGATGTACCTAAACATAGCAGACATCCTTATAGGTAATATGTGTCAAGCTATTAAACCACATCACTATTAATACCCCTGCCATAATTTAAAAAGAAGAGTGTGGTAGGAGAACCCAATATGAAATAACCCCTAGAATCATGGGCACCGCTAAGGAATGGTTTCTCTATGCCAGAGAATTGGATTTATTCTGTGTTCCTAAAACCCTCAACTTTATCCTCATGCTTCAGCATTTCTCAACATGCATACCACTATAGATACATGGACCCTTTAAAAAGAATCTTGAGAATTTTCATCTTTTTCTAACTCTAAAATTTCATGTTTAACACTCATCATAGCAGCCTTGACTGTGGCAAGACCATTGGATTAAGTCATCTATCATTCATAAGGCATTCGACACTTTCTTAAAAAAATCAAGGGGATAGAAAGATAGTACACAAGCAAATATGCTATTATAATGCCAATTCTATTATTTCATACAATAAACTAAGACTGGATCATCTTGTCATCTCTATTTTGTCTATATTTTTTGCATAATTTTTCAGGTATTGGAGTTTCTGCTCATGAATGCTGATTCATTCTTTGGTTAATTTCATCTTTTTTTTTCTTATACCTAAACGTCATAGAGCTTTAGTACTTCCTAGGCATGAAGAACTTCTATAAGCTCAACTTTATGGCTTGGGATCAGGGGGGAGTGTCAGGTAATGCTATTTGACGATTAGCAGCTGAAGTCGTATAATAATTTGGTGACCCATTAATATTCAGTTCTTACTAAAGCCTAGTATTAGCTGTTTGTCAAAATGGAGAGTAGTTATTTGCAGAGGTGAGTGTTTTGCTCTAACATCCAAAAACCTTGTCTAGCAACTCCATATATAAAGACCTACCAACGGCTCCATACTCTCCAGCTACTTAACACTGATCCTTCAAGCACTGTTCTCTGCTGGACCATGTGGCCCAGATATCAGAGCAATTGTAACACCGGAGCCCTAGAAGTCTCACTGAAGTAGAAGCTTTCTGAATTTTTGTTGGTTTGATTTCTCATCTTTTCACATACAAATGTTTTAACTATAAGTCAAGTGGCTACCATTTCTTCAAGTCCAATCAACACAATGTCATCAATGTAACTGTGTCACGCTCATGTCTTCTGTTGAAGGGAAAAGAGATTAAGATTCCTGTGAGCTTGACCATGATACAGAACTGTAAAGTTGATAGACCTTGAGGATAGAGCAGTGAAGGTTGTGTTGCTGATGTTACTCGCCTAGGAGAACTGCTTCTGTTAGGTCTTTATTGATAGGTATAAAGAAAAACACATTTGGTAGGGCAATAGCTGCATGCCAGACACCAGAGGCTATGTTAATTTGCTCAAGCAATAAAACTGCTTCTGGTGAAGCAGCTGCAAGTGGAGTCCCATCTGATTAAGCTTACACTTAATAATTCACTGTTATTCTCCAAAATCTGTCTTCCTTACAGACTGAAAGAGCAGGCTGAGTGGACAAGAGCTGGACACCACAACCTCTACATCTTTCAAGTCTGTGTTGGTGGTATGTATGTCTGTGATCCATCTGGAGGTATGATGTTTTCCTTTTCACTGGTTTCCGAGGTAGAGGTGATTCATTTATGCCAGTTGGTCCACTACAATGGCTCTTATTCCACAGGGGACCAATGAGGACACTCAACTAGCTGCAGAAGAGATCAACACACTATTCATTCAGAACAGGGGAATTAACCACAGGGTAGATTGGCCCCACTGGTCCCACTGTCAGACAGATGAGAGCAAAGCCTCTGGTGTCATCTGACCTCCATCAGTTTCTACTCTTCCTGGTGGATGCCAGTGCCATCAGAGTCTCTTGGAGTTGATGTGACTGCTCAGTTTCTACTCTTCCTGGTGGATGCCAGTGCCATCAGAGTCTCTTGGAGTTGATGTGACTGCAGAGTCACAGTCTACTAGGTCCTGAGAGGTCTCATTACTTTCTTTGCCCCGGTTCAGAGCAATACTGGAAAAAGGTGGTTACAAGGAGAGTCCAACAGGTGTGGTTAGGGTATCTTTATTGCCCAGTTATATAGAATCACTGTTTTCCTTCCTATGGAAAAGGAGTCATGAGCATCTTCCCATCCCCTCATATAACAGAGTCCATTCCAGAAACCCCAAAACCAATTCAGAAAAGCCACCCTTATTGTTCTTTTCCTCTAGAACAAACTTCCCATATCAAATTCTGTTAGGAGTCAGGCTTCCCCACACAATAGAAAGGGGATGCATGCTTCTGTCTCTGTGTCAATTATTGCTACGTAAGGAGATTTGTTATAAAGAACTGGCCAAAAGAACTCAGAACTCCCATGCTCTAAGGAATGAGTCAGCAGGAAGTTTTCGTTTCAGTATGAAGGCCAGCAGGCTTAAGACTTAGGAAGAGCCAATTCAGTCTGAGTTCCAAGACAGGGAAAATTCTCCTCTACTTGTGAGGATATCAGCATTTTTTTTCAGGACTGAAACCAATTGGCTGAAGCCCACCCACATAGGGCCAATCTACTACATCAATCTATAAATTAATCAGTCTAATCTACAAATAATTAATCTCATCTGCACAGATACCCAGAATAATAATACCCAGAACAATCCATAATAATACCCAGAATATTCTGTTCAAATATCTGGATAGGCCTATAGTCCAGTGACACATCAAATTAATCATCATATTTTCATCAAGAGTCCCTGCTTTAAAATGGGTAATCAATTGAACTCAAAAGTCAGGTCATTATCCATATAAAAATTGATTCCATTTGAAATTTTAATCTATAACACATGTCACCACATGTGGCACATTTTGCTTCAAAAGTCTGTTAGATTTAGAATTTTGTTGTGAATAAATATAGGTGTACAAAATGACAAGAGATCAACGTGCACACGAGTGTGTTAACTGGATTATGGGAATCATTTCACAAAATCAACATGCATCGCATCCCCATGTAGGATTTTGAAAGTAGATATGATTTTTATTTGTCAATTATATTGCTATAAATGCTGGTGGGGGGAGATATGAGAATATTCTACAATTGTATCAGAGGAAAAAGTGAAAATAATGCAAAAATATCCATGCTGGGGCAAAATTAGATCAGTTAAGGCCCATTCACATCAGTAAATCTCCCACATGTCCTAAAAACAATACGAAAATCAGGTAATGACCACTCGCTTGGGGGGAAAAAAAGCAGATGAAAGCAAGAAGTAGAGTGATCAAAGCCGTGTGTAGATGACAAGCTCCTAGCAAGTGATAGAGACACCAAGTGTAGCTTCAGAAGCAATAGTTTCTCCAGGTTACCTCAGTTGTTTATGAAATACTTCAAAGGCGCTGGCAAATAACTGGGGAAACCTGACCAGTTCTGGAAAATGTTCCAGAATTATATACAGTTATTCTCTGTATAGAAACTGTTTGATCTTGGATTAGAGTAGTGCATTTATGAAACACACACACACACACACACACACACACACACACACACACACTTTCGATGTTAGTTCCAACAATAAAGGGACTTAGAAGTCTGTTGTATGCAGGTGCGGGCACCAGGAGTCCTTTGGTTCCCTGATGATAGTCCAGGTCCAATTTGCACGTTACAAAGTTCATCCTCAACAAGTTCTGGGAGCTTGTGGGTAGCTTCAGAGTCTCTTCCTCCAGCCGTCTGCCAGTTGCAGCCTGGCACTGGCAGCCGTTCCCTAGGTCTCTCTATGAGGATACAAGGGAAGGAGAGGAGGGCAGGGAGCTGATATTCATAACCAGACTTGTGGGTATCTCTGGATGTTTGATGGAAGAGACTGGGTGGGGAGGAGGAGCACTAGGAGTAAAGTCTGGTAAAACAGTTCACAAGGAGAACATGAGAACTGATCACTTTTAGTGTCATAGAAAAACATAGCAATAGCACAGCAGTAGGACGTTTGCCTTGTGTGCAGCCAGCCCGGTGGAGCCGGGTTTGATTCCTCTGCCCCTCTCGGAGAGCCCAGCAAGCTACAGAGAGTTTCTCACCCACATGGCAAAGCCTGGCAAGCTACCCGTGACGTATTCGATATGCCAAACACAGTAACAAGTCTCGAAATGGAGACGTTAGTGGGCCCACTCGAGCAAATTGATGAACAATGAGAGGACAGTGTGGTTGGCTTGTATTCACTTCTGGAAAACTCACTACTCTCGTGCAAGCACAAGTCCATGCGTACACATCTAGTTGTGATTTGGGGTGAAGGTGATATGGAATTATTAGTAAGATATATAACCTTTCTTTGGGTATCATCCCCATCATTTAAGAATGAGAAGCACAGTCAGTACAGTCTATGCAGAGTGGAAAGGGTACTTCTCTCAGCTCAGATATTATGAAAGTTGACACTTTTGTAAAGCATGCCACTCTACATCAGGTGCTGTTGTTGTTATTGCGACACTTGATAGCATAGGAAGAGGCAAGACACAGAGCCCTCCTTGCTGTCCCTACCAACTTAAGCCATTTGGTGGTAAGCACCATTCTTTTTGGATGGGTATGGAAGATAATGCAGTCTCTCAGAGTCTCTCAGTGGGTGCTGAAAGCCATTTTTCTTCTTGACTGGCACCCTCAGTTGTCTTACGACCAATTAGAGGACTAAATATTTTGAAGTTTTCTGGTTTTCATGGTGAGATGCCACTGGAAGTTTGGTCGTGGGAATGGTGAGAATTAGACAGTCTGACAACAATTCCTTGAAATAAGTCAATGGGGGGGGGGATAAAAAGAAATGCCTTCTGGGGGGCTGGAGCGATAGATGCACAGTGGGTAGGGCTTTTGCCTTGCATGCAGCTGACCCAGGTTCGATTCCCAGCATCCCATATGGTCCCCTGAGCACCGCCAGGGGTAATTCCTGAGTACAGAGCCAGGAGTAACCCCTGTGCATCGCTGGGTGTGACCCACAAAACAAAACAAAAACTGGCACCACCGGAGAGGTTCTTAATCTGAGGTGGAAGTATGGCAGGTCATGTTCCCTCTGAAGGTTCCAGCAAAGAGTCCTTCCTTGTTTTTTCTTAGCTTCCTTGTGTTTCTGGTGGCTTCCTCTTCACATGGCTGTTCAATCCACATGTGCTTAGGTCTCTCCTTGCCCCCACAAGACCACCCTAATGCCATAAGGGCTCATTTTAATTTGACCATGTCCACCAAAACCCAACTAGTAAACAGATGAATATTTATAATTTTTAATTACTAAAATTTGAATATTGATGAGCTGGAATTTTAATTTGGAGCATATGGTTTATCCTCCCCGCATTACTCATGTTCTGGTCACAGGTCCAGATTAGATATGATCTAGTCATAGGATAAGCACTCTCTTGACCACTGACTCATTTAGATATGGACATTTATGCCCAAACCAGGCAATGGACACAATGCTGGCATTTTGGTGCCCTTGCAAATGAACCCTCTTTTTCTGTTGGACTAAGTTGAGTGCCTCAGGTCACAGTCTCTCAGTGGGTGCTGAAAGCCTGCTGTGACAGTCACTTGGGGCTAAGTTCCCAGGACTTGATTTGGGGCCCTGGAGCATACTGTATGTACCTGAATTCAGACGCTTTCAACTTTTCCAGTATCAATAAATTTACATCTTTTCTCTTTCACTTATAACATTTAGAGTAAATTTTGTCTCACTTGCAAACTAAAGAGTCTAAATGATATTCTATGTTCACCTTCACCTATTTTTTTCTTTCTTCATGACAAAATGTGTTGCGTGTCTGTGTGCTCATATGCCAGAGGAGGACTGTTCTCTAAAAGACATGCATCATGTTGGCCAAGAGCATCCAAAAAAGGAGCCAGAGCTCCCATCCCAGCAATTACTTTAGGCAACTTCCTTCCCCGCTCTGTGCCTGGCCAATCTTATGTATGCACTGGGGACATGTAACAGTCTTTTGTCTTATGATATTGTTGTAAGCATTAAATGAGCTAATTGTTATATAGTATGTAGAATAGACCTGATACTTCTTAACAACATTATGTTACTTACTATTAGTGAGCAGAAAAAAAAACTATTTCTTAATTCTCATGATGTTGCTATGAAGTTAGTAGCCTTTCTTCATTTCACAAATAAATAAACAAAGGTTAACATTGGTGATTGCCTGAAATCTAGTTCACATGCTGAGTATGTGAAAAAACTGGATCCAGATGACAGTCTTTGACATGTGGCTGCTTAGTCTCCCACCTGTCTGAAGTGGAATACAAGAAAGTTTCAAGAGTATCAGTGAACTTCCAAAAGTGGCTTGGTGGTAAACTATTTGTCTTGGGTGGGCAGCACTAGATCAATCTCCTCTGTTGCTAAAAATAACAAAAAATAATCTACAAAGTGAATGAGTGAGATGTTTTCAAGACAGAACAATTTTTTTTCTTCTTGATGAGGGGAATATTAGGCCATATGCAGTGATGATGAGGCCTATTCCTGGCTCTTTGTTCATGGATCACTCTTGGTGATGCTCAGGCTATGCAGTGCCAAGCAAGGATCCACCCACTCAAGGCCAGAGCTTTAATTACTCTACTCTCTCTCTTGCCCTGTTGGATCAGGATTTTTGTTGTTGTGCTTTGCTTATTTGTTTTAGTGTCACACCCAGCTGTGCTCAGGGCATAGTCCTGGCTCCAAATTCAGCACTCACTGTTGGCTTGGAGCTTGGGGGACCACATTATTTGCTGGAGATCAAATCCAAGTCAGTGGTAGGCAAGCAAATGCTTTGCCTATTGTATTGTTTCTCTGATAGATCAGTTTTTGATGTCAAATGTGCTCGTATTTATTTGTCTAGTACTGGCATAGTACCTGACATGCAGTTAAGTACCTAATAAGTACTTAAAAAACTTCTTATACCCCTGGTATATGGATAGCTTGGTGTGGAATTGGGGCATGTAAATTGTCTAACAAGCTTTTGAGATTCATTTGTTATTTTCATCCAATTAAGTTGCAAAAACATCCTGAGTACCCACAAAAACTAGGAAACATTAAATTCTGAGTGTATGTTGGTGATGAAAACCATTACATGCTTGGCACTCATGGAATTTATAATCTGAGAGTAGACACAGCTATTCTACAAGTAAGTCACAAATAAAGATGTGATTACAAATAGTGATCAGATCTAGAGAGCCTAACAAACTGGATTGAATGATAGAAAGTGATGGAGCATGGCTAGTTGTTTACATAATTTAATCATGAATGACTTCTCTGAAGAGATGTCTTGAACTGAGAGAAGGCTGAGAAAGTGTTAGTCAGGCCAAGCACAAAAAGAAAGGTGTTCTAGAATTTTGAGGAAAGAGCTTTCCTGGAAACTAAAGAGTCTAAATGGTATTCTATGTTCACCTTCACCTATTTTTTTCTTTCTTCATGACAAAATGTGTTGCGTGTCTGTGTGCTCATATGCCAGAGGAGGACTGTTCTCTGTTCTCATGAGGCTTGGAGCCTGAGCTAGCTAAAAGACATGCATCATGTTGGCCAAGAGCATCCAAAAAAGGAGCCAGACCTCCCATCCCAAGATAAGTGGAGATTTGGGACATTAGGGCCAGAGACCCCAGTATTTCGCCACAATACTGATGGGGACCAGTGGAAAAAGGATCACGGGAAGGAGAGTCACAAAAAATGTCTGTAAAGATAAGATAAGGTATGATTATGAAGATTCCAAGATAGGAGGGCCCAGTATTGCTAGTCACTAGGCAAGTATGTGCAGGGTAATTCCTAGAGTGGTGGAAGGGCCATACAGTAGCACGGGGTTCTACTATCAGTACTTGAGATGTGAGCTGATTTGGTTATCCTATCCTTCTTTAACCATCATAAGAACTTATTAGATTTGGTATCTTTAGGAGTATGTTAGAGAATGACAAGAACCCTCTGAAACTGCAGGGTAGAAAGAATTTCCAAACCTTTCTGTATAGTCGACAAATTTCTCATCAACTCTAGGACTCAATTTGTAGGTCTTAAAAAACGTGAATAAGATGGGAGGGATGGGGGTGGGAGGGATATTATCCATGGTGGTGGAAAATGGGCACTGGTGGAGGGATGGGTATTTGATCATTGTATAATCGAAACCCAAGCACAAAAAATTGTAAATCTACAACTGTACCTCATGGTGTTTCACTAAAAATAATAAAAAAATAAATAAATTTAAAAAAACGTGAATAATGACAAGTACTGATGGGAGGATGACCTCTAAGAATTCCACAAAGTCACCAATTGTTGAACTTTACTTATTTGTTTTTGAGCCATAGCCATGGTGCTCAAAGACTGTACCTAGTGGTGCTCAGGAGACAGTGCTCAGGACAGAACCCAAGCCTTCTGCATGTAGAGCATGTGCTCAGCTTATTGTGCTAATTCCCCAGCCCCACCATCAAGCATTTTAATTCTAGTGATAACCTTGGACCGTGAGAGGTTTCTTTTCCCAGACTTCTATTTTACGGACTCCAGGAGAGAAAGTATAGAGGAAGAGGATTCTAAGGATCCTTTTGACTGAAGCCAAGTTCTCAAAGCTAGTTCAGTTCTTGGGTCTGTTGGAATCTACCCTCCCTGTTTGTGTCTGCAAGTCTTCCTATTCAAGCAGAACACTTAGTTTGCCATAGTCCGGCTCCCCAGAACGTAGGCAATGAAATTCAAGCTCCTTAAAAATAAAGTTCATGAAGCTGGAGAGATAACACAGCAGGTATGTTGCTTGCCTTGCACCTATCTTACCTGAATTTGATCCCCAGCATCCCATATGGTCCCCTGAGCCCAGCAGGAATGAAATCTGTGCAGAGCCAGGAATAAGCCCTGAGACTATTTTGGTGTGACCAAAACCCTAATAAATAAAATTTATGTTCCCTAAAATGTCTCTTATAGTCTTGTAGGACTGACTTCAACAACTGTCTCTACTTTGTTTCTGGACTTGACCTAAAGTCTGGTATGTTCGTTTCTGTGGTGTCGTCTCTACTTGAAACCACTTTCCCCAGAATTTGATCTTTGTCACTCTGGCTGAACATTTGAGGACAAACACAAATACCATTTCCTGTAGGAAACCTTCTTTGTTTCCTCCTTTAAGTTTCTTGGCAATTTAAGATTTCATGGATAAATTTTAAATGATTAGCATTTAATGACATTTTTTTCTGTGTGATTTATGACTTATTGCCCACTCTAGATCCTTGGCTGTCC
This sequence comes from Sorex fumeus, assembly GCF_029834395.1. Classification (NCBI taxonomy): domain Eukaryota; kingdom Metazoa; phylum Chordata; class Mammalia; order Eulipotyphla; family Soricidae; genus Sorex; species Sorex fumeus. The sequence continues at coordinate 1,042,947 of NW_026606134.1, read as the reverse complement.
TCGCTTTATTTACAACTTCATTTGAGATCAGACAATTCTGATAAGCCTTTTGAATAACAGCAATGATCATGAACACAGGCCAAAGGTGAGAAGCTGTTCTAGTCAATCTGTATGTACTATATGTACTGTATGTACTATATATGACCTTACTTACATTCTCATGAGAACCATGGATTTTTATTCCTATAGTCATAGGGCTACTTGGAAAATTCAAGATTCATTGAATTTTGTAGTTAGAAGTAGAAATGTAGTTAGTTAGAAGATAGAGTAGTAGAGAGTACAAGTAGGTAAAATAAGAAAAGGAAAAATCGCCACAATACAGATGGGGACCATGAAGATAAGTCAAGTCAATGAGAGTCTGAAGCATGTCTTTGAAAAGAAAACTTCTAGAACCTCTCACTGCAAACACTATGAAATGGAAGATTGATCTGTGTTTATTTTGTTATGTTCTTGGGGCCATATTCCCCTAAATACAGTGCAAGGACTCAGTATTTATACACTTGTTAATTACAGATAAGCATTTTTGCTTTTCCGTAGGTCATTAGAAATAAGACACTCTTTTTTTTTTTTTTAAGTGAAACACCATGAGGTACAGTTATAGACTTATAAACTTTTGTGCTTGGGTTTCAGTTATACAATGATCAAGTACCCATCCCTCCACCAGTGCCCATCCTCCACCACCACGGGTCCCAGCATCCCTCCCACCCCCCATCCCCCCCGTCCCACCCTGCCTCTGTGGCAGGGCATTCCCCCTTGTTCTCTCTCTCTTCTTTTGGGTACTGTGTTTTGCAAGAGAGGCCTTGAGTGGCAATCATGTTTGGTCTATAGACTACTTTTAGCATGCTTCTCCCACCCTGGGAGGGTCTCACAACACCCTTTATTTGGTGCTCCCTTCTCTATCTGAGCTGCCTTTTCCCCTAGCACGTGTGGCTGGCCTTCAAGTCATGGAGCAAAATTCCTGGTACTAATCTCAGCCATTCCTGGGTGTTAGTCTCCCGTTTTGTTGCTTTATGTTCCCCAGATGAATGCAATCTTTCTGTGTCTATCCCGCTCCTTCTGATTCATTTCGCTTAACATGATACTTTCCATGTAGTATCACTTGTATGTAAATTTCATAACTTCATCTTTTCTAACAGCTACATAGTACTCCATTGTGTAAATGTACCAAAGTTTGAAAGAAGACACTCTTATTTTATATCTTTGTGTTTTTATTTTTCCAGGGAAATCACACTTGGCAATGGCCAGGGTCCACCCCAGGCTCAGTGCTCAGGAGTCTCTTTTGGAGGTACTTGGGGGATCATATTAGGCTGAGGATCAAACTTGGCCTTCTGGACTATTGAGCCTATTGAGTTATCTATCAGACCCTTTATTTTATTATTTTTATTCTCTTGCTGCCTCCCAAAGGTCTCTTCCACAGACAGGTGAATTCGATGCTTTTCCTGATTGAGGAGGTAGGAAGAAATAGATGGGGCACTAAAATGGGCAAAAGATGTTGGGGTGAGGACTGATGCAAGAAATTGAAGCAAATGTAGCTAGTTAGAACATAGAGGAGTAGAGGGTGCAAGTAGGAAAAATAAGAAAAGGGGAAATGACCACAATACTGACAGGGACCGTGAAGATAAGTGGAGATCTGGGACATTAGGGCCAGAGACATAGTACAAGGGTTAAGGAAATTGCCTTGGATGTGGACAGCCCTGGTTTGATCCCTGGCACCATATATGTTCCCCCGACTATCACTGGAAGCAATTCCTGAGATCCGTTTCTGAGCACCACCAGGTGTGGCCCCAACCACCTTCAGTTCTACAAAAACAAATTCTAGGCATTGGCTGATGAAGGCCACACAGAGTGGAGGCCTGATGCTGGACACAGGGATAGTCTGGTCTGAGGGCAAGCGGCCTTCCAGGCAACCAGGCAGGCAAACCTTCCAGTTTTTTCTAGATCAAGATGGAAGGCAACATTTGATGTGAAATCCTTTATTTTGAAAACTGTTCACCATTCTTTCAAATGCTTGGGAAAATTCAGCCTCTGCGGGGAAATATAAGAGGAATAGAGCACGATGAGGCCCCAAGCTCAAAGATCAGACTACTTTGCATATCTGCATGAAGCTCACCACTCAACATACCAGCAATACAGAAACTCACAGGGGGCCATTCCTGGGGAGCAAGAGACCTTCTCATTGGGCTTAAGGCCTGTTGGTTTCTTTCTTTAAAAAAAAATAGTTCCCCATTGTTACTTATTGAATGGCCCCATAGCTTCCAGAAGGAGTTGATTTGCAGACTTAAAATGAGTCCTTTATTTCTTTTTCCCTTCTCAGTCTCAGCCCTGGGCCAGAGAAAAATGAGTCATAGCTGGTTCCTGCAGAAGCAAGGAAGGGGGTGTAGAATCAATCTCCCCAAAGGCTTAGCTCAGCTAAGTAGGCTAACTCAGGAGGCCCAGAATAGGCACCATCCAGTAAAGAGTCACCTTGGCTAGGGAACTGAGGGTTCCTGCTAGCTTGGGGAGAAACTGTCCCCATGACTGAGCTATTCAGGTGATTTTAAGATCAGAGCAGTCAAGACCCTTGATGCTGCTCTTGCCCCATTTCAATCCTTTGCCTCTTCTAATCAAAGGATCAACCATTGCTCCCCAGCTACTTGTGACCGAGAGTACAGTTTGGGGGTATAAGTTTAAGTATCATCCAGGTTTAAGTTTGTCATTCAGGGCTTACTCTCGAGTGAAAAAATTAGGTGTCTCCTTTTGTTTACGGGAAGTCTCCCTCTCTACTTGAGCCCTTAACACAGGACCCCTCTCCCAAACCTCTCTGCTTTTCTTTAGAATTTGTTGCTGTGGAAATTTTCTATACATATTATTGAGGCTTTAAAAAATTTTTTTGTTAACCTGACCCTGTTGGGATTACTTGTTCAGCTCAAGAAGAACCAGAAGGACAGAGGTTCTTCTATACCACGATGGGAGATAGACAGACCATTAGCCTGTCTGTGGTCCATTAGGCAGATCACCTCACTCAGCAAAGGTTTAATCCAACACCTACCAGTGCAACCTTGGGCATTAGGGCTGGAATACTTGGGATACTGATAACTTAGTGGAAGTGGTTTGGCTATGCTTTAGGGAGAAGGGGGTAGCAGGGTGGGTTATGGAGTAATGGCTTTCTAAAATTGAGCAGGACAGAAAATGAAATCCAGGAGATGAGGATTTTTTTCATCCATTTAATTCTGGTAGAATGAAATGGCTTTAGCATCCCTTGGGCTCATCATCACGCTGGCTAATGTGGATGAAGAACAGAGATGCCCTGTTGGAGAGGATGGGCCCAGGCTCCAAAGCACGAAATGCCTTAAGATCCAGGCAGGACACTGTGAATCTTGTCCCAGTTGCTTGTTCATTTTATAACCTTGAAGGAGTCAAGGTCTTCAAGCTGCCTTTCCCCTATCTATAAAATGGGGGGAGCATGGAATCAATCACATCTGTTTATTGTGAAATGAACGAAGAACATCTGCAAAAAATACTCTGCCAGGGCTGGAGCGATAGCACAGTGGCACTTACCTTGCATGCAACTGACCCAGGTTCGATTCCCAGCATCCCATATGGTCCTCTGAGCACTGCCAGGAGTAATTCCTAAGTGCAGAGCCAGGATTAACCCCTGTGCATCATTGGGTGTGACCCAAAAAGCAAAAACAAAACAAACAAAGAAACAAACAAAACACTCTGCCATGTTTGCCTCATAGCGATCTTAATGTTGCAGCTACTGGGCTTCCATGTTGTCTTTTTAGTAGAAGAAGATAGAAGAAACATGATTTTTTTCCTCTCCTTTTCTTTTATTTCCTAGCTAGACATGCTCTAGCTAGAAGCTAGAGCAATCTTGGTTATTTTGCTCAGGCTCTCTTCTCTCTCTTACCCTCATCACCTTGCAAGAGGTGGGAAGGCAAGTGGTCCACCTTCTCTATTCACATGGACTCCTCATGTTCCCAAGTACTGACATAGGGATTAGGTACCTGAGGACAATGGTAAAATATTTTTGAGCACTTCCGCGTGAGGGTTCTAACAGATTCCAGAACAGCCTCTTATCTATTCCTCTGCAACAGTCTTGATAGAATGGCATTTGCATAGTCCCTAATGATCATGAGGTGACTGGCGAGCAGAAATCAAAGGCGATTGGTGGATTCAGGATGGAAGGGGGCTCCCCACCTCCCTGCACTGTGAAGAAACTATCTGTGAAATAAAGACATTAGTGAATAGGGAATAAATTAAAGAGGGTCACAGGGAAGGAGACTGCTCAGTTGCATAGGGTCTGAGGAAGAAGGAGCTTGCTAATAAGTGAGGGACGGAGGTAGGGAGGTATGCAAGCATGAAATGACATTGGAACCTCGGGAAGTTCAAGTGCAGCAAAGACAAGTAAACCAAGTGAAATATATAAGTTGTTTGGGGGAGGAAGTTTTGCTGTGGGGTGGGGAGCATGTGTCATGCCAAGAAGAGTGGACATTCTCCTGCTTGGACATGGAAACTCAGAGGCGGAAATGTGAGCGCAGGATCTAATTTCTCGGCACTCAACATTCTGATGTTCAAAGAGCTGGGAACTTTGGGAGCCAGGAGGCCACTTGGAAAACTCTGGAAGTTGCAGGGATGAGAAATAGTGCAGGGACCAAGTGTGGAGAAATAGCATCTATCTCTGAATTTCAAGTCTTGAAGTAGTAACAGGCGGAATATTTCACAAGATAACTTGGAGTGAGTGCAAAATTTAACTTTGTGCTCAAAAGGGATTCCCTGCGTAGATCTTGAAAAATTTTAAGCTTTCTCTTTTTTTTTTGGATGACTGTGAGGCTGCACATGTATGTCCCTGCTAGGTGTGACCTTTCTCCTTGTCTTGACACAACCAGGTAAACACAGGCAGGCCCCAGAGTCTTGGAACCTCCTCAGCTGGGGAATTTAAACACAAGGAACCCTTAGGATTTGCAGTGGCCCTCATTCTAAAGCATAAATCACACCCAATTTGTTTGAAATCCTGTCTTAGAAGGTCTTGTGTTTTGACAAACTTTACAGCAAATTCAGCCCAGCGTTTGGATGTGGAATGAAAGCTGAAACTGAATGCTGGTCTGCCTTGGGTGTTGTGCCCCCTTCAACTCACCCCTGCAAGTGCCATCCTATGCTGGTGAGTCCTGAGGGCACTCTGGGAAAGGACTGATTCTGAAAGCAATTTAGGGGTGATTCCCTTCCTGAGTGTTGAGAAGAGTGTGTAGTGCAGAATTAGCAATACCTTATCCTCTGTTGGCCAGTGACTTGGAGACACCCCAAGCCAGGATGGGGGCAGAAAGTTAATTAATCTGTTTATTAAAAAGGAGAAATGTCTCATTTGCATGCATTTACATTCAGGTCTTGCATGCATCCTGTCTTTTTGGTGGTCTCTGCTTGCTTCCTTTATTTTTTTAAAAAAACCAGCACTGACCTAGCTCCCTAGTTGTGCAATCCTTTTGTATTTTCTGTGGTTGGTCTCTCTTTGAGGGTGTATGTCTAGTTGTCATTGATTCCAGCAAAATTTGCTTGTCATATAGAACACTTAATTTTCTGTAGTGATCCTTGCCTGTCTCATGGGCCATGAGGGTTTTCTTCCAGTTACCCTATACCACAGTTGAGAAAAGATTTATATACTTAACTAATCTTGGAAAATAAAGACCTTGTCTCCATCAGAGTTGGACATGTTATTTGGGGATGATCCATTCAATTATCTGCAATTTCCTACTCAACTGAATTTTCCATGGTCATTTTTGTGGGCGTGTTCTCCTTCTTGCTTTTCCTATCTTATTGGGAGGTCTGCTTCTGGAGTTCTGCATGTCTTTCCCCCCCCCCCCCCCCTTTGGCAATGGATGGATTTTAGCAATTCCATATTCTACAGGATTGAGGTTTTTGCCTGAAAATGCCTGTGTAACCTGAATCCAGGCCCCTTGAAACCAGCTAGAAGGAAGTCATGGGAGTAGAGGGTAGGGAGCTTAGAAAAAAGGGGGGAGAGTGGGGAGCGATGGGATGAGGAGGGGTTGAAATGCGGACTCCCAGAAACTCTGGAACTCATGTAAAGCCCAAACTGGCTAGGGAACTTTGCTAGAAGGCAAATCTTTGCAGGTCACGAATCACCAGTTCAAATTTGGGGTGGGGTGGGGGGGACCCACTCTCCTGGGAGTCTGTATTTTGTGACCAAGACTTTTCTGATCCATTACTCCAGCGGGGCTGGGCATGTCTGTGGCGTAGACAGGGTTAAACCATGAATATGCTAACAAGCTTACCGACCAGCCTGCAAAGGGTCCTGACTGGGGGCTAAAGGAAAGCCCCTAAGCGAACCTTAGACCCCTGTCAGGCTGTAGGGAGAATTATATTTTTGAACTAGTCTACAGTGTGGACAGGAAATGACCTCTCCACAAACTGCTTCTTAAAAAACAAGCACTGGTGCCTAAAGCTATCCAGCCTCTCTCTCTCTCTCTCCCTCCCTCCCTCCCTCCCGCGTTCCCTCCCTCCCTCCTCCTTCCTCCCTCCCCGCCCCCTCCCTCTCTCTGGAGCTCCTGCTCCCTAGCTCCCTCTCCTCCTCGCCGTCCTCCCTCCCTGCTCCCTCCCTCCTCGGCGCTCTCCCTCTCCTCGCTCCGGAGGGCTCCGACAGCAGTTCCCAGCCAGTGTGCTCGGTGGCTGGCTGCCTGCGCGCGCGCGCGCGAGTGTGTGTGCGCGTGTGTGTGTACGCGTGTGTGTCTGTGTGTCTGTGTGTGCGAGCGTGTGCGTGCGCCTACTTTGTACTGTGAAGAACACAGCCCATGTGCTCTGCATGGACGTTACTGATACTCTGTTGAGCGTGATTCTCCACAAGCAGGCAAGATGTCCAGCACACCACACGACCCCTTCTATTCTTCGCCTTTCGGCCCATTTTATAGGAGACACACACCCTACATGGTGCAGCCAGAGTACCGAATCTATGAGATGAACAAGAGACTGCAGTCTCGCACGGAGGTAAGTCCTTCAGCCCTGCCTGCGTGGCCGCGTCTCTTTGCAAACTGTGCAGTGGGCTTCGCCTGGGGTGGCCGCTGCGTTCCGTGGCAAGTGTCCCGCTAGATACTACCACGTTCGTGGAGCCCAGCGCCAGGATGGAGCCACTAGTTTGAACGCCGAGATTCCAGGAAGGCGCTGCAACTCTTGGGGCTGGCGATAGTTTTCTGCTGGAATCTCGAAATAGACAACCCAGCAATTGATTCGCCTGCTGGGTCTCCAGAAATATTGCTTCCCCCTCTCACGGCCCCCCCCCCAAAAAAAAATCGGGGTGTGCAAGCTCCGATAAGTCCCGTTAGTGTTTCTGGAGATATAATTCAGGGATCTACTTGGCAATCCCGTGCATGCGGCAAAATAATATTGTAACAAATCCCGGAGGAAGTCTGCTGTGACCTGTGTTTGCTTTGCAAAGTGATCAAAAGAGAGGTGGAGAGGTGGTTGAGAGTATCCCCGCATACTTTTAAGAGCTGGCCCCCAAGAGAGACACACGTTTGGATATTTCTGAGCCCAAGGCAGAGACCAGTTGCTTGGGACAAGGGGTTCGGGATTGCTCCTCCGTCTCAGCTGGGAGTGTCTCCTAAGGAGCTCTACCTTTGGCCTGAGCTAGATCTGCATTTAAGTGAACTCAAGCTTTTGCATATTTGCAGTCTTGTGCCTGAAAGGGGAATCAGCCCCTCTGGCCTGGGAACGCTGGGAGCCGAGGGAACGGGACTTTCAGAACTTTGTAAATGCAAAACTCCTGGCTGCCTCCTGCGATTTAAATGTTTAATGCCAGCTGACTTTTTCTCGGTGCTAACTTAGCTGTCGGGTCATCTTGCAGCTAGTTTGAGCCTGTAACTTGGGGCTTTGTGTGGAAGTGTGTTGAGAAAGAGTTGCACCAAAGTCACTTTAGAAAGTAAAAATCACTAAGAATTCAGTCTCTGCAGAGTACAGATACCCAGAGGGTTATGGCAAAGCGCTTTCCTGGAATAGCTTTGGTGAAATTTTAGATGAAGATGGACTCTCAACTCTGGAAAGGGACACAAGCTTGTATGGTACAATAAAACACACTTGCTTGAATTGTCAACAGAGCTGTGGCGAATTCATGATGTTAAATGTTTTTAATACAGCTAACAAGATGTAACCTGTTTTCTAATTTGCTGATAGCTGGACGAGGACTGATCTTTTCAAAAAAAGATTATCTTTAATCTTTTCAAAAATATCATTTTTTAATATTGCTATTTTGGGGGGTATATGTTTGTTATACCACAGATGCTAACTATGATTGATGATACTGTTGCTCTCATTAAGCCAGTAGCTTTTACATAAATTTAAACTATTTTGCTTGGGGTGGGCAACTATTGGTAATAAAAGAAGTTTGTATGGTGTGTGTGTGTGTGTGTGTGTGTGTGTGTGGCATGCCACTTTGTATATTTCTTTCAGATATTTGGGGCAAGTCTGTGTTGGAGTCTTCCAGAAATGATTGATGGTGGTAGGCTACTTTTTAGAATCATATATTTCATGTACATAGTGATAAACAAAAACTACGAGGTTAAGAAAAGTCTTAAAATAAATGATTCATTAAATAAATAAATAAATAAATAAATAAATAAAAGGAGAGTGGAGGTTATATGGGCTCAATTTTTGAAAGGCAGCAGGGCTACAATACAATGCCCTGCTTCACATTTGAGAAAGTTTCTAGGAGTAGTGGAAAGGGGTTTTTGTCTCTCCTTGGTTGGGAGGGCAGGCGCAGAGATTCCTCTAGTTCTGGATTTTTGAAGGTCCTGAATGACAACTTCGTCAGTTGTGAGCAAGGAAACCTCTGGGTTCAAATCTCATGGTAACCTGCAGGCTGGGGAGCTCCATGTCCTCACACTTACTTTATCATTAAGACCCCACCCCCAATCCACATGTGTTCTAAAAAGTGGTATAGTGTCTTGGTAGGGCTGACTTGGACACGCCTAACTTTTGTTTGGATTATGGGGTATTACTTTTAAGAATTTCCTTACCTCAGAGGAGAAAAAAACCCTCCTTCATAAAGCTCAAGCACCTGGAGAGGAACGCTTGCTCTGACAAATCCTTTAAACCTGACTCGAACAGAAATGCCCTAAGATTTGTTTTCTGGTGTGTTCTGGGGCCAACCCAGAGCAGAGATCCCCTGAACATTTCCCCTCTACCTCATTTTTAAAAATAATTATTCTAATGCTTACTCTTATCTTTCTTTTCTCTTTGTCCAAAGGTAAATGTCATGAACCCAAGCTTTTAAATGTGTTTTCATTTTCAAAGGAGAGAATCAAATCATTTCTTCTAAAATTTTATTGACATTAAGCTTTGGATCTGAGCTACAATTAGAAGCATTTGAAAAAAAAATAACTTTGCATGAAAAAGTTGTATTATGCCTTTAACAAAGATGATTAGTTGTGATAAAGCTGTTCTGAGTCCTAGTGAGGGATTGGCTGGAGCAAAAGTCACTAGTATCCAACAGGAGTTACCAGTTTATTCACATCAATAGCAAATCGATTGTTGAGTGATTTATCTATAGAATTAAAATTTAGAACTCACCAGAGCTCTCAATCATTCGGAGCAAACAGATTCACCCAAATGATTGAGTGTCTCTCTTGTCTGTCTCTTTTAGCTATAATTCTTTATTACATACTCATCATTGACTTCTAATAATACACACATATACACACTTACGTATCTCCCATCTGGGCAATACTTTTTAAACTTCATTCCTTTTTAACTTAATTTCTTAATACTTTTAAATTCACTCCTTTGAGTGAAGTTGAGTAAACTTGTTTAGAAAGAAATCGTAGCAAGACTGTGATAAATCCATTTTGATCCAGTTTGTAGAATTTTCCTGGAAACCTCCATTTTTCTGGAAATTCAGAAAGTAAGTAGTAAAGAATAACAGTATTTACTCACTTAGCTTCTATCGCTGACTCTGGGCCATTCTCTCATAGAGATTGATGCAGTGAAAGCATACTGGAAATGAAATCTTTGGAAGCAGCTCCTTTTAGCTTAAAGAGCTCTGGGTTGTGAGTTAGTCTAATCTCTAACAAGGTTCTTGTTTTTGTTTTGGCTTACTAACTGGCAGGAATCTGGGTCTTGCTTCTTCTGTAAATAACTCTTAGTGAATCTTTAATTTAAAAATTCAGATTCTGCTCAAGTCCCACGTTTGGTGTTCTTCTGTAGGAAAAAGCACCAGGAACTGGAATCAAGAACACAGGCAGAAGTTCTTTGCCCCTGGCCCCCCATCACAAATGGCACTAGAATAATGGGATAAAGGTGGAGAGAGATCCACAAAGCCAGGGATCCTGACATTCTGCTTCAAAGGAGCCCATATAGGGAATGTAGAGATTTGTACAGGGGTTCTGGTACTTGCCTTGCATGCAGCTGACCCAGCTTTGATCAGTATCAGCACAATATGCCATCACCCCAAGTGCTGCCACAAGGGTATCCTTGAGCACTGGACCGTGAATAAGTCCCATGCACCACTGGATGTGGCCCCACATCCAAGAAAATAGGGGAAGTAAATAAAATGAGCACTTAGAAGGAGCAGTTTCAGATTCAAAGTTGGTCTTCAATAAGTGTGCATCTGTTAACTAGCTCATCCACCAAAGAGGAGAGTTGAGAACTAGGGTCTTGGAATTAATATCTTTTTTGAGAAATACAATTCTGCGTCCCTTAGAGTCTGGGACCCTAAAGTTGACTGGGGCATCCATGTCCTACTTCCCTACAAGTGCTCCTCCCCACTCTCCCCACAGTTATTTGGTTAGAAGATCATTTAGAACCCTAATCTTCTATGGCAAAGAAAAGCAAATATCTTAGAATAGGACCTCACCTCTTTTTAAAGGACCAGCATGACCAGGCAAACAAAGTAACACAAGGATCTTTTCAACACTGTTGGCTTTTCTGGGAAATAAACTTTCTTTGCCATATCAAAATCTCAGTGGAATTTCATTTAAAAAAAATGACTGGCTTGAAAACAAAAAAACAAACCAAAAAGAAAGGTGGCATTCCTTTACCCCTATTTAGATGAAATTAAAAGGAACTTATGGACACACACATACACACACACACACACACACACACACACACACACTTTTTCCCTTGTCCATGCTTCTGAAATTCACAGATTGAAATGGTCTTGCTGTCGCAATGTATTTTGGAAGAACACAACAGCACAATGAAATGTTTCAGCATTTTACACTGGGTACAGTCAAATAGGATGGGAAATTATGTTATAAAGATTGCAGTATTTGTTCTGTGTAAGGCTTCATAATAACAAAAGCAGCAGTTTTTTTTACTTCCTGAGCTTTGGGTTGTGAGATGAAAATATAGGTAAAATATGAGCCCCATCAAAGTGTCCTCTTTTCCAGTGAAGGGATTTCACTCAAGCTGGAGCACTCGAGAATTGATGGAAGTCTCTCTAGGAAAGTTAGTAAAAAATACGCAAACTTTGTTATTGTAGATCAATTCTCTTTACCTTCTTCTTCACCCAAGTTGTCAAAAGTACCTCTATGCCAGGGAGGATATTTTTAGTTTCATTTGTTTCCTCACTGGCTGTGTGCTAGATTTTAGAAAAATGCCACCAACACTAGAGAAGCATGACTTTCATTCTGTCTTTTTTCCCTGCTTGAAGATTTTGTTTCTTTTACTACACATCCAGCTCCAAAAGAGAAAGCATTGATATCACACACACACAAACACACACACACAACACACACTTTTATTAGACTCGCAGTTCTTAGTTTGACAGGATTTCATAGGAATTTAAGATGTAAGAGGACCTTGAGATTTAAATCGGCTGCTGTTTCACCCCTCCTCTGCTCAACTCTGAAACTCCCCAGGGAAGGGGGGAAGGGGAGACTCGCCTTTTCTTCCAGCTACATTTTTATATACTTCAGTCACCGGATTTCACATCCTCACATCATGTTTATTCATGGGCTAGCTTAGTATCATTGATGTTCGGATGACATCTAGTTAAAATGAGATTAGGTAGTTTGGATAGGTGGGGTGGGGTGGGGAGAAATGAAATATTCTGCGATAAACTTGTACTCCCACCACCCCTAAAAATGTAGTGAGACAAATGTTGCTGCGACTCTGAGGCATATGAATGATTTTCTGTGTTAGACACAGAACTTTCCCAGTTGTTCAGAGGGGGTTGCTGCGGAGTGGGGGAGGGTGGGAGCAGAGCGGTGAGTGAGGAAAGCTATTTTGAAAATGTTAAATGAAACCAAAAGTGCAGTTTTAAAAATGAGAACTTCCCAACTCTTGTTTTTTAAGATCTCTACGTGGCCTTAGAAAATAACTGCAGGACTCTGAAATTTATTTACTTCAGGCCTTCCACCCTGCCCCCACTCTTTCCCTCCCATTTTCTTACTATGGGAACTGTTTTTAATTAAAAATTGCCACAAACTATTCGTAGGAGGCCAAGAAGAAAAAAATGTCTCAACTCACATTCAGCGTGATTCTTATCAACAGAAAAAAAATCAATGGACATTTAAATTTCTTCCATTTTTGTTTGTAAATGATGAGATAGGATTTAGACAGTGTACTTTTTTTTTCATACATTGAGCTTTTTTTGTTTAGGTTTCAGAAAGAAATTAATTTAAATTGTATGAAAAACAGGGCTATAAATCTCCTTTTATTATATTTGGGCCCTTCAACTCATTTTTCACGAAGAACACAAAACGCCCCCCCCTTTGAACAAACAAACAAAACATAAAGCAAATATCCCCCAAATTCAATGTACATCATCAAAAAAAATTCATAAATTTACTTATTTGCATTTGGTTGGTGGGTCTCAAAATATAATTGATCTGAGAAAACAATCTCTTTGAAGGCATCAGAAAATAGCTTAAAATTTTCAGCTGATGTAGAGAATATTTATACCTTTATCACTTTCTGAGCTAGTTTCTTTTGTTCTCTTTCTTTCTTTTCTTTCTTCCTTCCTTTCTTTCTTTCTTTCTTTCTTTCTTTCTTTCTTTCTTTCTTTCTTTTTGTTGCACTGTTGCTCTCTTTCCATCTCTCCCTGCCTTTTTGTTCCACCCTCTTTATTTCTTATCAGTTTGAGTTTAGAAATTTTATTTCTTTTTTGAGAGAGCACACTCTTGAGCTACTCCTGGCTATGTTTTCAAGGGTTATGTGGTGGTAGGGATTAAGCCCAGACAGTTGCATGAAGGAGGACCCTTGGCCTCTCTGCTCTCTCTTCACCCCCAGATTAATTTTTAAATAATAATTTTTAAAATAGTACTAAAACTAGTTTTTACATTTTTAAATCTTTTTAAGCACACATCTGAACATTGTCAACTATTAACACTTAAGGCCAAATTCTATCATTTCTGAACTCTCCTATCCAATAACAACTTTAGAATGTGATAAATACAAAGGTGAAAAGGCATTTTCTGTCATCTAAAAGTGTATCAGTATATCATTTTTGTATGGGGGGGCGGAGGGACATACCTGGTTGTGCTCATTGCTGACTCCTGGCTTTGTGCTCCTGAATCATTCCTGGAGAAACATATAGGTCCTGGGGAATCTGAACCCGGTAGCCTCATGCGAAGCAACTATTTTAAGGAAACAAAGGCTAAGTACCTTTACTTGCGTCATACCAGGAGTAGTTTAGTTTCAGAAAGTGGACTCTAAGGGACTCTGCCATACCACTCTCTTGAGATTGGAACTGTTTGCAAGGCGGACTTTGTTTTCCAGGGTAGATATTCAGGAGGTGAATGCATTGATGTTTCCACAGGACAGGTGGATTTGGGGAGTAGCTAGAAAGTCTTTCCCGAGTGCACCGGATTTGCTTTGATTCTGTCTTACATCTGATGGAATAATTTCTAAGGAGACTATGTAGAATTCTGAAGGATAGATTCAGAGATGGAAAATAGTCCCTGTTTATTAAAGAAAAAGCCAAATCATACTCCCTGGTAATGAATATTGTCTATAGTCATTAAGTGGGGCCTTTTCTGAAAAAGTATGGGAATTCCTTTGGAATCTGATACATGGTCATACAAAAGTTGAATATTTTCACTTCAAAGCACTAAGATTTCCATTCAGCTCATCTTGACCCTTGTCGCTCAGTTGTGTTCCATGAGAGGTGGGACTGTTTGTTTTAAATGATAACCTCTTAGTATCTGTGTTGCAGACCATAGTGCCCAAAAGGGGGGAGGGGAGGGGAGAGAGAGAGGGAGGGAGGGAGGGAGAGAGAGAGAGAGAGAGAAAGAGAGAGAGAGAGAGAGAGAGAGAGAGAAAGTGTCTGCCATAATGGGAGGCTGATTGGTGGTGGGAAATGTACCCTGGTAGATGGATGGATGTTGGATCATTGTATGATTGAAACCCCATCATTAACAGCTTTGCAGTTAAATATCTCACAGTGACTCAATTAAAAAAAATAGAATTAAAAAAGCAGAGGGCTGTATCAAAATTTCCCACATTCTGTGGATACCAGCCTTTCTGCAATAACAATAATATAGGTGTTCAGGGATGAGCTAGAATTAGAATGTGGCATGTCATTGGCTTCCTTCGCAGTTGATAGATTAGGAACTGTAGAAAAAAATATAAAAAAAATATAAAAAAGTGTCCTGCTCTGCCTGGCTCCCCAGTTTCCCCTCTCACCCACCCCCTAGATGCAGACTTTCCCTATAGTGCAGCTTTGTTTTGCTTTGGGGGCCATGTTTATTTCCCACTGTGGTCTCTACGGCAGTTGCCTGATGATTACCGGAGGTTTGGAGGAGCTTAGGGTTTGCTCTACCCCCAAGTTTATGTTATGGTTCTCCTGTAACAGGGAGGAGATTGCGGTTCTGGGAGGTAAAACTGCTCCTCATGGGCTGAATCTTCCATCCTCTGCCCCGAGCATGGCAGAGGCTGCCCAGAGCCCACGGCCATCCTAGCCTTCAGCCTGTCTTGTCTGCCCCCAGCAATGCTCTGTGCTTCCTCTCTCCTTCCACCATGGCTGTGGTGCTGACAGGGATGCACACTTGAGGTGCACACACACGTGTGCTCACCCCACATCTCACTGGTATAGTTGAGGTGCTTGTCCACATTCCGTCTGGGAAACTTGCTGGGAGTTGCCAGGGTTTATACACACTGCTCTCCTGGGGGTGCTCCTTTCTGCAGTGCTAGTATGATTTTTAGTTGTGGTCCTCGCTCCATCCTTGGCTATGAGCCAGAGATGTCACTCTCCGGTTTTGGTGGCAGGGCTGCTGGGAATCGGCTGGGGTGTGCTGCGTGAAGGATCAGAGCTCATGGTCTCACCACGCGAGACCTTCCCCTGTAGCCCACATTTGTGGCCCTTTGGAGCAACCTAATGTGAAGTTTTTGTCTTCCAGTTAGTAACGGGAAAGATTTGGAAGGCGTCTTCCAAGGAGAGGAACCTGCCCCTGTGTAGAAGGACCCCAAGCTCCCTTCCCTTCCCTTCCCATCAGGACTTGAATGGCTCCTAATGGAGCTCTCTGCTTACTCTCTCCCCCTTAGAAGCTCCCCACAAGCAGCCAAAGGCATCTCCAGGGACCCTAGAGCAGTTGCTTTATCCCTTTAGCTCCCCCTTGCACCTCTCTCCGGCCCCAAACTCCTTGCTCCTTGCTGACACTCTGTCAACTGACTGTCTCCTTCCCCTCCCCCCTTCCCACCTCAAGCCTGTGTCTTATCTCTTTCCCTGTGTCCAACAGACTCCAGTCCCAGGGACTTCTTGAGGATCCATTAACTTACATAGAGGGTTCCCATCAGGGACGAGCAGACACTTCAATAAGCTCAACAAATTGGCATGTTGTTGGTTTTATTTTCAAGTCATCAGTTAAATATGAAGAGTCTCAGCATTTAGGGGGGCCCTAACTTGGTCAATGATCTTTTCTCGAGGGTCTTTTTCCTGAATGGGCTGAATCCAAAGGACGTCCCCACCACCACTTTCATTGGCGTGTCCTGATAATTTTCTTTGTAGATACTGTTGGGATCAGACATTTTCTTGCTTTGAGCTCATTGAAGTGTCTGCCTGTCCCTGATCAGGTGCAGGAGACCGTGGACCTCATCTGTCTTGCTCACAGGGGTTTCCAAGCTTCCAGCTCACAGTGGAGATGCAAATTAGCTGTCCACGAAAGAAAATTCAGTAGCACCAGCACTATCCTGACAGATGTTGGGATTTGCCTCAAATCTTATTAACAATCCCCTGTGATTCCAGGTAGGGGAAACTGAGTCCAACGGCTTAGGGGCATGCCCTGACAACTTGCTCAGGAAACTTCAGGAAAAAGAAGCCCGAAAAGGAGGATTTCCCTTGTGAAGTGTTGACCTGGGAACTGGGCCCTGGAGGAGGTGTTGGCATCTCCAAGTTCTGATTAAAAATATCTAACCTTGCCCCAGTAGGATTTTTTTTTAATTTTTATTTGATATTTCTACCACTTCTCTCTCTTCAGATCTGTCTGTGGACCCACCATTGTGAATTACAATGAATCATGGTAATACCTTACTTTTCCTGGAGCACTTTGCATTTGAGGAAAGTGCTTTCAGGGCCATTAATTAGCTTTTTCGAAGGGGGCTGCACAACAGAAAGCATGGAAATTTAAATGACTGGATGATGTTGTAGTCTATAGTGACACGTGGTTTTATAATGTGCTTTGTGTGTGAGTGGGTGCATGCGTGTATGAGTGTGTGAAAGAGAGGGAGAGAGAAAGGAAGAGAGAGAGGGAGAGAGAGGGAGGGAGAGTGAGGGAGGGAGGGAGAGAGGGAGAGAAAGAGAGAGAGAGACAGAGAGACAGAGACAGAGACAGAGACAGAGAGAGAGAGAGAGACAGAGACTACTTGTATTTGTGAATGCCTGTACCCCTGCTCAGGGAATATACTCATTTCCCCCACTGGTACTTTATTTTTTCTGGAATGAGAAGAGTTACATGTCTGGAATATAAAGATCTGAACTGTAGTCTGAGCTGTAATGATTGGCTCCAAACCCAGGCTCTGCCTCCTTTTCGTTCTGTATATTATTTGGGAACTTGCTGGACTTTTTTTTGAGCCTTGCTTCCTTGATCTGAGTTTAGGTTGGGAGGGGACTGTCTAATGCACAAATGCTCCCTGGGACACACCAAGTGCTCAGTGAATGGGAGCTGTACTGTCACTGTCACCTGTTCTCCCTTTACTCTGGATCATAAAACTGTCATCGAAGTCATACAAAACTTTTCACGATTTCCCCAAAATATCTTCAACAGTAGTCTTCCGTGTCTTGCACCAGCAGTCATCAAGTCCAGCCAGGTGTGGTTATTGCAGTGACCCATCGGATAGGACATGATGTTCTCCTAGTGTCTGGTGAAGATCCACATGCAGCCCTATCGCACGATCTGCTCCTGAGAGCAGGTCAGAATGATTTCCTGGACTTGCTCCCAGCTCCCCAGTGTGTGGCCCTGCATGCGCTTGTTCAGGTTTCACTCTGCTAAAGAACTCAGTGGAGACTACAGAAACCTGAAGTATACTCACTTCCCGACTTTGCAGGGCCATCCAAATGGGAGTCTCAAGGAAAGCTGGAGAGCACCGATTGGCGGCGTGGCCTGGCCATTTTGTCTAAGGTCTCTTCTCAGTGTGCACAAACTTTGCTCCAGGAACTGTGGCAGCTGTGGAGGGAAATCAGTTGCTCCACTGTGACGCCGTGAGGCTCACTCCTTAACTCCTGGAGAAAGTATAGGGTGGAACTGGTGATGTGCCAAGTGGCTCCGTGCTGTTTTTCTGGCCAGAGGGGTGGCTGGATGAGCTGTGAAGTCAATTGTTTCTGTCTTCCTTGTGGGGGAAACTGGGCGTGATGCTACTCGTTTGTGCCATTGGCTTCAGTATGAAAGTTTCTTGATTTTTCATGTTAAGTTCTTTATCTTACACATGCCTTTTGACCCTTGTTTCGTTGACCACTTCACATGTGATTTTTAGTTTGACATTATTAATAATTTCAGCCTTTCTGGCAAATGAAATTGCTTCAGACATCTGTATGAAGACACATGTGTATACACATTTCCCATCACTATATATATATATATCCATGTATACTTTATATATATGTATATTTTATACATATATTTTTGTATATATTTGTGTGTATACATATACATATGCATATTATATATATGTATTGGTCAGGAAGAGGCAATAGTGAATGTTAGTTTGCTTGCCAGTATGGATCATTTCCCAGTACTCATGGAGATTTTGTCTTGACACAACAAATCCATGGTGACAAGCATCATCTGAACCAAAAAACAAGTCTGACCATTTGGCAGTACACATACAAAAAGCCTTTTGTGTGCTTTATCATTTGAACCATTTATCTGTATTTGGTCAAAATGTCTTACTTAAAATTAAAATTAGCAGTTGGTACATATAATCTACCTTTGAAAGGTTCTGATGGAACTATCTATCTACCTATTATCTATCTATCTATCTATCTATCTATCTATCTATCTATCTATCTATCTTCTCCTGCTTCCAGAAGAACTTGGTCCCAGGAATTCCTGGCTCCACTAGAAAGCACACATGTCCAATCCCTCCAGTTGGAAGAGCAGAAAGCAAGCATTTGGAGTCCTAACCTGGATAGGGAAATGTTGCTGATTTAAAAGTGGCTTAAGGTTTTCTAAATTCTAGCACTAATTTTCTGGCCGATAACCAGAAACTGCTGAATTCAACAGTTACAGCCACAAATTTGTATTTCAATCTTAGAGAAAACTTTGTGTTTCCTCTGTGATGTTTCTCTTTGTTTTTCTCTCTTCCAGTTTTCCAATTGCCCTAAAAAGGTATCGATCTTCAGCATCGATATTGATGCTGAAGACACGTCACTAGCCTTGCTTTTAAAATGTATGATGATTTTCCTTGCCAATTTATTTAATGTTGCATCATGTTTTAAAATCCATGTCTACCTTTTCTGATAAAAGTAACAGCACCTTATCCATGTATAGCAATTAAAAAACAAAACAGTATGTATGGAAGAAAATTGATGTTGGCAGTGGGACTGTGCTGGAACACAGTATACTAAAACTCAAATATCAGTACGTTTGTAAATCATGGTATCTTAAGTAAAAAAATTAAAATGAAAACTAAACCAAAACAAAATAAGCTTTTGGGGACTGGAGAGATAGTACAATGGGGAGCATTCTTGCACTGCATGCAGCTGACCTGGGTTTGATGGGTGTCCTGCAATGCATAAGGTATCACACAAAGCCAGGTGGAAGTCCTGGTGTGATCGAAAACAAAATCAAAGCAAAACAAAAACAAATAAAACTAAAATACACCAGTATGCATGGAATTCAGTACAAAGGGTACCCGATCAAATGATGAAAAGAATTTTCTGGTAACATTTTAGTGTATAAATCGAAAGTGCCCACACACCTAGGTAGCCTTACACGCTTCAAAACATCTTGGGTGAGACTTGAATTCAGCTATTCCCCCTTTCCCATGCTTGCTGGTCCCCTTTTTTGCTGTTGCTATGGATGCAACTCTGACACGTGTGTTTGCCCACCTGTGTCCTGCTGTGCTCATATGGAAGCCAGACTCTAGTTGCCGTGCAGTGCCGGGGGTCCCATGAGGCAGAGTCTTCTCTGGGGTTGTCTTCTGTGCAGGTGAGTGACCTCCGACTTGCAAGAGGAGGCACCTGTAGGCACTGAGCCAGTCCTCCAGCCCCCTGAAATTCATCAGCATCTTAAGCTAAAATGGAAATCGTTGTTGATTATCGATCAAGTCTCCTTCAAATACATCCTCGAGGGATAGCTCATTGGGCTGAGTGCATGCAGGACACTCTGCCACCACCTGGTTCTCTGAGCCTTGCCAGAAGCAACCTCCAGGCTGAGAGCCAGGAGCAATGCCCAGGCTTTGAAATGCTCCAAACTCAAATCTATCTATCTATCTATCTATCTATCTATCTATCTATCTATCTATCATCTATTTATCATCCCAAACTCAAATATACATAGCTGTAATCCCAAACTCAAATATATATACATTTATCTATGTATCCACACGGCAAAGTCTGGCAAGCTACCAGTGATGTATTCAATATGCCACAGTAACAAGTCTCACGATGGAGACGTTACTGGGCTCACTCGAGAAAATTTATGAACAATGGGAGGACAGTACTTATCTCTGTATAATCCCAAACTCAAATATATATACACATCTATCTACCTGTAATCCCAAACTCAAATATCTATTTATCTATCTATAATCCCAAACTCAAATATATATGAACATCTATCTGTAATCCCAAACTCAAATATCTATCTATAATCCCAAGCTCAAATATATATACACGTCTATCTATAGTCTCTCTTTCTATATGTTTATATATGCATATGTATCTATACATGCATATTTGTATATCTATCTGTTTATATACGTAATGCATCTATGTATATATGTATATGTGTCTATCTATATGAATATATATGTCTATGTGTAGTGCTAAGATACAGAAATGGATCTGTTCTGTGTCCTGCTTTATAAAGTAATGGCAGAGATAGAGCAGGGCCCTTGGGGTAATGGTAAAGAGATCCTGGTACCCTGGTGGTGAGCGTGGTGTAGCAACATAGAATTATAAAACAATAATATTGAACTATTGAAAAAAACAATAAAATAAATATGCATGTGTATTTTATTTTGGGGTCACAACTAGTGGTGCTCAGGATTTACTCCTGGATCAGAGCTCAGGGTTCCAGTCCTGGTGGGACTTGGGTGACCAAGTCTGTTCCAGAAATCGAACCCAGGTTGGCAGCCTGCCAGGCAAGCGCCCTTCCTGCTTTACTATCTGTGGCCCAATAAATACGTTTTAAAAAGCCAGACAACATATAGATTTAAAAAAATCTGTCCTTTGTACTGTGAACTTTCATGGACCTTTGAACTCAAAGAATTAATATTCATTAAAATAACCTTGTCTTCCAGGAAAAAAGGGGATGTTTAAGTATGAAGCTAGTTCTGGGGACTGTGAATTCACATTGCTATTAATATTATAAATCTTGAACCCTGGCTTGGCTGTCTCCTTTTAAGGAAGATTTTCTTTTCTCTCCCCTTGAAGGCAGTTTTTTTCCCTTCATTTTTCTTTCTCATATTTTTCTCTAACTCCCAGGCAGCTAGTGTCAATCCTACTCAAGGTTTGCAAATCAAGAGATTTTGGCACAATTTATACCAAGAAGCAGAAGCTTAAGTGAATGTTAAGAAATCGGGTTACTCTAGCACCAGTAGGTTGAACTATAGCAAGTTAATTAGTGGCACGGCTTGGAGGACGTATCTTTACTGCAGGAAAAAAGCGGTATCTCAGAAACATAGCCTGAGTCTTATGCAAGGTTTTCTTATTTTCCTCACTGGATCCAAGAGATCCTTGGGTACATTCCCATCTTATTCATGTTCTTCTCCTTCATGCGAGTGACATTCTCTGTGGCCAATAGTCATCTGTTTTTTTTAGGTATATTTCACAAAGGCAGCCATCTTGAAACTAGATTCTAAGTTTTCACAGTTAGCAATATGCATTTCTCTACTAGTAATATGCACTTTAGAGTTAGCCATACACACTGGCTTTTGTAACAAATGTAGTAGTATGCCTGGCAATAGCATCAGGATTTATTTTTCTTTTATATATATTTTCTTTTATATATATATTTTAAGCCCTGTGATTTATAAACTTGTTCATAGTTGAGTTTCAGACACACAATATGCTCCACGGATCCCACCACGAGCGTCAACTTCCCTCCACCAGTGTTCCCAGGTTCCCTCCCATAACCCTCCCCCCCCCCACACACACAAACACACACAACTTGACAGGCATCTACCTAAGTTTGGTTGTTAAAGTTGGGTCTCTTGATTTCAGTGCTGTTGTCTCTGTGTTCTGGATATTTGTTTCTATCATTCCTTAAGACCACCTTTCTACCAGATTTCCCGGTCCTGGCCCCTGCTACTTCTCATCTGTCTTCCCCCCCCTCCCCTCCGCTCTTTCTTTCCTTCTCCCTATACTCTGGGGCCAAGGCTGAATGGAATACTGCACAGCTGATAGGAATGATGGAATATGCAGTTCGTGGCAACATGGATGAGGCTGGAAGACATTGTTACATGAAGTCAGCCCGAAAAAGGATAAGCACAGGGCGATATCACTCATATTTGTAATTAGAATAACTGACAGGAATGCAGTGTTTTGAAGTAGCATCAGAATTTAGTAACTAAATTCTGGAACCCTCTAGACTTATTTTCTACCTACTCTATTTGTGAGACCTTGAGTTAGTCAGTTGACTGCTTTGTTGAGACTTTTCTTGGACAGTGGATGGATGATAGAATATATTTGAGGACGTTTATGAGGATGGATTGAGATAATGATTACAAAGCAATGGACTTAATTATCTGCCATCCCTTCCCATGAAGTGTAAAACATCATTATTATGCCTGTTTGATTAGTGACTATTAAACACCTCCCGTGTGTCGTTACTGGTCTAGAGGTGCAGGGAGTTTCTCTGGAGAAAGTGTTGTCAGACTCTCTAGTGCCTTTGTGTGTGCAGGAGGGAAGAATTGGGGAGGGTGGGGAGAGAAGGAGGTACCCTTAGAAAAGAAGGGAGGCGGAAGGTGAAAGATTTGCTATATAGAGTTGGGCGTTCTAACCCTTTCGAGACTCTCGAATGTTAGCTTGGTAAATCCAGCCAGATCCAGGCAGCATGCCTTGTTTCTCTGTGCCTTGGTTTCCTCACCTGGCAAAGGAGACGAGTGTCATTCTCGCCTCTTCTCACAGCTTAGTAAAAATTTTTGTCAAAATCAGTCTCCACTGTTGAGCAGAGGGAACTGATGGAGTTATCTGCTAGGGGAGTACACAATTGGCTCCACTTTGCACAAGCCCACGTGGTCAGTTTGTGGACAGTGGGCCTGTGACTCACTTGGAGCATATTTGTGTGTGGGGAGGAGGGAACCAGTGAATGGGAGATGTACAAAGGAAAATGACACACACTTACTGGCTGGCTGGGCTATTTTTAGCTCGGTGTCTGAGTAGAGGATAGATTTCCATGGCATTTACAAAAAGAGATGCAAACTTACCGGAAGCCGAGGTGATGTGCTTTGTTTGGGGACACTCTTGACCCCCGAAACTTTGAGCCTCTACTTTGTCAGTAGGACTACAAGGTCTCAGTCCTGACTTTTGTCTCTGCCTTGACAGAGTGGGACCTGGGAGAAGTGCCAGGGGCAGGGACTGACAACTCCGCACCCCCCCCCCCCCCCCCTGCGAAGGGGAGGTGACAGGAGGCTTTGTGTGAGGTAGGGGGAGAATGAGAAGGGTGAAAGATTTCCCTGTGCAGGACATGTGCCCGAGTATTGGAGTCTCCCTTTCTATGGGATAGAGCAGGAACAACCATACCCCAACTTTGAGGAGCTGCTGGTGTGCTAAAGAGCACTGTGGGGTGAGTCTACTTTCCACTCCAGTACTCCACAGCTCAGGGGCGCTCCAAGACATCAGTTCACTTCAGGCCTCTCAGCCAGGTGGTGCTGCTTGCACCTGTCTGCCTCCCTCAGTTTGAGTGTTGCCGGTGTAAATCTTTCCCTCTCCTCGCTTGGCCTGTTTCCTCAGGACACCTGTGGACTCGCTGAGCTATGCACAGCCCCCTGGTTCTGTGGTCAGTCCTGGAATCTTGGGCTTCTAATGGGAGGATATTGGACCCTGTTTCTAATTCAGTTGACTACAAAGAACAGGTAGTAATGTAGCAATTGGTGAGTCACTGACCCCCAGAACTCCTGCATTTTATTTTCCTCCTTTTGGGGCTTCAAGCTCTGTCTTAGGTCCTTGCATTTGGCACCCACTCAGTGCTTATGAAGAGCCCCTGCAGCCCATCCCCAGTTCTCTGGGCACTGTTGACCCGAGTCAGCATGTGAAGGAAACTCTGCATTATTTTATCTGATCGCCGTAAAACAACTTCAAAACACAAATGCAGGATGGACTAAAATGAAAGCGACTTCAGTGGGTACTTTATATCCTTAGAATTCTATTGTTGTTTTTTAAGACTACAATTCATCTGAACCAAGACTGGGAAAAAATAAGCTTCAGGTGTTAGGTTATTCCAAATGAATAAATAAATAAATAAATAAATGAAATAACAGTTAGTGCCTGTTGGCTAAGTGCATTAAACTGCTTCAAAATGATCAGTTGTATGCATTATTTAAAAAAAACTGCTTGCTGGGATGGTGATTTAAACCTATTTTTTTCCAGGCTCAAAACTTCACATTTGTTACGCTGAGGGGGAAAAAAATACTGTATTTGAAACCAGTAAACATTAAAATATAGTTTATTATCTTTTCAGGCATTTGTCTGAAAGGAAAATCTGTCAAGACATTTCGACTTAGAATCTGAAATCTCAGGCTTAATTCACTGCATTGTATTTCCAAGTTGACCAACCATATATAATATTACCAGTTCTGCAGAGATGGCCTTGAAGGGATACCAGGTACTCCTGGTATAACAGGAGAATGAGGGTGGTGGGGAATGGTTTCCCAGGCCTAATTCTATAGTTCCTGTGATTTTTTTTAATGGAGGCAGGGGAAGAGGTGAAGGAACTCTGCTGTTGCTTTTATTGTGGCTTTGTTTTTCAAACCATTTAAAAAGTAGCATTTACTCTGGTACCGTGAGGTGTGTAAGATGGGATTGCATTGGCTTGTTCGTTTCTCAAGAACTAATTGACCTTTTTATTAATGTGCTTAGGGAGGGAGGGTCACAAGAAAGTTCTGCTCTCAGAAGCCACTCAGCCCGGTGATGCATGAGGACAGCTGTTCCTTCACATCTGGTGAAGGATGACAAGCACCTTGATGCACACTGGGGGCAGGAAGAAGGGAAGTGACATTCCACTTCCACCACATACAGAGATATACACGTGCTCACAGACATACATGTGCATGACAACTTACTGATGTCACTTAGAGAGGTGTGACCCCATGCTCATATGTTCATCTGAGGCCTCTGATAACTTTTGGACCGTGTTGTGTCTATGGTGACTGGTAGATGCATTAAGCAGCTAAAACTTTCTTAAATGGGGAGATAAAGCTGTGCCACATTAACAGCCCAGTGTTAGCTGTCACCAGGTCCCTTCACCCCTGTCATCTAAACCTCAGGGAGAGAGGAAAGAAAAGAAAAGAAAAGAGGGCATCTTCTCCAAATTGACTTGAAAGCCATGATATGGCAAGAAAATAAAATCTCTCTTACTGAGGCCACAAGAAATTGTCTGAATATAGGGTAGAAAATGTCATCCGTAAGGAGAAGGTGATCATAGTCATTTCCGTGAGGCTTTGAAGGTGGTTGCTTAGAGAATTCCCCCACCCTCACTGCGGGGCACAGTTGGGCAATCTTGGGGGAAGCTCGGCCTTGAATGGTTGGGGATGTGTACAGAGGAAGGCAGGGAACTGCACAGGAAGTAATGAAGAGCAGCCTGGGGGAAATCCTAGAGCACATCCCTCAAGGGCGTGTCAGTCTCACTCACAGCCAAATGCTCTGAGAGTTTTCGTTCTCAGTTGCACCACATAACAGAGCACTGGAGGCTTGCACCCTGTCCTGAGCTGATCTTTCCATTTTAATTTGCTGACCCCTTTAGAGCTCCTTCTTTGGAGCCGGCAAACCAGACCCAGAGAGGGTAAGGAGTCACGAGTCAGGCTGGGAGGTGAATGAGCATCCACCATTTGGTTGGTGGTTTTGTCTTCAGTTCCTAAGAGGAAACACACATGTTCAAAGCTCCTCTGAGTATCCACTGTGAGGGCCTCATCCCCCCTGTGCAGCAGAGATCTGGGCCACTCCAGATTGACATTGGACCAGCATAGAACACAGAGCCAGTTGCAGGGAGATTTCCTTGACCTTATGGGACGCAATGAAAATGTGGGAAAAGTAGCAGGTTCTGATGTCTAAGCAACTAGTTGTGAGCTGTGTACACAGTGCAGAATCCATCTTCCAACAAAGGGAACATGTTCATGAGTTAATAAAAGGTATTTCCTAGGGAGGGCCAGAAAGATACTCCAGTCAGTATAGCACTTGCCTTGCACACAGGTGACCCAGGTTTGATCCCTGGCACCACATATAGTCTCCTGAGCACAGGTAGGAGTAATCTTTGAGCACAGAGCCAGAAGTTAACCCTGAGCACCACAGGGTGTGTCCAAAAAAAAAAGTATCTTCTCTGAAAGAATCTATTTGCAGGTCTTATGCACAAAGGTAAAACTTTCTGGTCTTCCTGGAAGACAGGAGTAGTCCTGTAAGGTTTAGAAAAATGTTTTGGATTTAAGTTTCTTCCTCTTGTGCTGTTGGCCAGTGCTTTTTTGCAGTGCAAAAACGGCCAACTATAAAAGAGAACTGTTTGTCATTGAACTTAATCATTCAGAGTTTATCAGAGGACCTGAGAGCTGATAGATATTCCCCAAAGATCTTTTGAGCATGGAAGAATTTTTAAAAAACAGAGCTAAATTGTATTTTGTCATTAGAATGAGTTCACACAAAGGAGTAACAGGTCCTTACACCATGGAGAAGGTTCCCTTTGGAGGTCTGTAAGAGATTAGCAGGTTTTGATTTGCTGTGAGCAAAGAAAATCTCCCAGGGGAGAGAAGAGTCTTGAGATGTTGTTCTTAATGTGTTTCAGGGTTGGGGTCAACACCCATGGAGTACTCATGGTTCACTTAATGATGGGGATGTACGTTGAGAAACATATTCTTAGACAATCTCATCATTGTGTGCATACTAGGTAGAATAGTTATTCAAAATAGGTTGGTGTAGCCAACTACATACCTAGGCTTTATATCGGGACCCACCTAGTATAGGTAGCATATCCTTGATGGTACAGTGCAACAGGACTTGATGGGGTGGCAAATTTGACTTCCTATATCTGAAGGAAATCATTTCCTTTTCTGTTCCTTCTGTATTAATCAGGGTTCTTGGAAGAAACAGAATAGACATAGATGTAAAAGTCTTAGATATATAAATCTTAGAGGGGGTTTAGGATGTGGAAGTGACTCACAAGATTTTGAGGATGATCTTCAAGATGGAGAGCCAGCAGAACTAGTGCTATAGTTTGGAGACCTGAGATCCAGGGATATGATGACATAGAATATAATCCAGAGAACACAAAGCACTGAGGGCAAGAGCTGTATCCCAGTTTAAGAAGTCAGATAGCATTTGTTCAGCCTTCTTCTACCTTTTCATTTTATTCAGGCCCTCAATTGATTGATTAAGGCCCATCCACATTGGAGAGGGCCACTGATTATACTAAGTTCACTCATTCCTATGCTAAGCTCTTCTGGAAACACCTCATGTGTTTAAATATTATTCCTATGGTTCAGTGATGTTGATGCAAAATTACCCATCACAATCTTCCTTGTCAAATTTTGCCCTGTTAGGTCTTACAAAGGCTGGCACTGGAGGATCTCTGAGTGGTTGACTGAGGAGTTTGGTTTTACTTTATAGCAGTAGGGAGCCATTAAAACTTCATGAGCAGATCGACCAAAATCTTGTTCAGGCCTTCCTTTGGTGCATCTGTATGGAGTATGGGGTTGGATGCTCAGCATGCAGTGGTGTATAAACTCAGATCTGGGGTTTTCTTGTAGGGAATCTAAAACCAACTAAGGGAGATACACAGCAATTAAGTAAATCTACAAGTTAATGTATAACAGTAATGGATGAAAGGTGCACTATAAAGCAAATGCGGTAGAGCATTAGAGGAACCAAAGTTGTGTGTGTCAAAGCAGATTAGAAAGAAACGTAATATGCATGGGGATGGGGTGTTGTGGGCAGGATGAATAACTTCTGTGAGGGACTAAAGCTTTGACTGAGGTTTAAGGAATGAATGAGATGCAATGCAAAACTGGACCAAGATGGAATTCTAAAACAGGAGTAGCATGCATGAGGGTCCTTTGGCAGGTGATGTGTATGCATGTGTGTGTGTGTGTGTGTGTGTGTGTTGAGGGGTTGTTTGGGGTACAGATAGTAAGGGGAAGATATAAGATGCATTCTGAAGTACATGGTAGATGTTGGATAGCTGAGGGATTTTGATTTTTAAAAGTAAACTTATCTTAAAAGCAATGGAAACTGTGCTCTCTTTGGTGGGAGTATGAAAGAGACCAACATAACCAAAATGGCATTTTAAAAATATCATTTAGGTTGCTGCATGGAGAAGGATTGAGAATGATTTAAAAGTGATACAGGGTGAAGGGGGGTGCTGGAGCAATAGGGTAGGGCATTTGCCTTGCACATGGCTGACCCAGGTTCGATTCCCAGCATCCCATATGGTTTCCCAAGCACCGCCAGGAGTAATTCCTGAGTGAGGAGCCAGGAGTAACCCCTGTGCATCGCCAGGTGTGACCCAAAAAGCAAAAAAAAGTGATTCAGGAAGAGAAGTTAGGAGTTTTATTCTGACTTTTAGGAAGAGATGACAATGAACTTGATCGACCTGGGTCTGTGAGGGTAAGTGATAACTGTGGATGAGACAATGTTGGTTGATGTACAGGATCTTTAGGGCACTGGAGACAAGAGCCTAAATCCAGGGTTACTGGAGGAGTAAAAGAAAGGCCTTGTCTGAGGCATCATCTCTGTCCAGTCTTGTCAACAGCTATATCTGTATCTTCACACCCAAAGCAGCATACAGTAGAATGGTGTTCATTCTAACTGTGCCCGCAGTCCACCTTACAACCCGAACAGCTTATGGTCTGTGTCCACTAATTCTGGCAAACCCCTTTGTCATCTCTCCTGAGCTGTGCATTTCTCAAGCCTTCTCTTTGCCTGCTTCTGGTTATCTCCTACTAGGCATTTTCATTGCTTGCCAGTGTTTCAAGATTGTTTTTTAGAGTTTATAGCATTGATTAATAAAGTATGGGTTCTCTTTCCTATTATGGGGGTCTCATTTCCTCCCTTTCCTTCTTGGTCTTCTGTGGCCCCATAGTCTCTTAAGTGTCTCTTGTCTTTGAGAACCTCTTGTGATGGGTTCTCTGAAGCCTGTTGGCTGTTTTGTTGGCCTCTTTCCTTTCCCTATGAGTCAGATGGATGACAGTGTATTTTTCTTTTTATCCCCCTCTCCTTCTTCAGATTCAACCCTAGATACTTCATGATGTGAAACCTCACCGAGCCTTGTTTGATGCAAGATAGAAACTCAGTGAACATTAGTTAAATTTTATCTTTTTGTTTTCTGTGCAGACTTTGATGGAACCACTTAAAATGCATCTTTTACAGGTTCCCTTGTATTTTTCTATATGTATGTATAGGGCTACTTGAATCCAGGTTTTCCACGGAAAATTCAACCTAATTTCTCTATTGCTCTAACACTGAAGTAAATTTTCACCTATTGCTCGTAATGCCCTCCAAAGCATCGAGTACCCATCATAAATGTGTGCCAGTTCAATCAATTCTTATTGATGCATTTGCTTTCTCAGGCTCTTGCTGGATGACTTTTGCTCGTTTAGCATAATAATTATAAACCTCTATTTCTACAAGTCAAGTGACAATAATCTGGGAATCAAAAAAGAAAATAGAAACATTCAGAGAGGATGTCTTTAAGTCGCGTAGGATATCAGCTAGATTCCAAGGATCCAAAGATGACTAAGGCAGGAAAGAAGGAAAATAGGATGGTTTGTTGCCATAAACCCTTCCTGGTACTCAGATTGAAAGTCAAAGAATTGTTTTCCCTGGATTGAAAATAGTACCTAAAGAAATCTCATTTCCTTCCTTCAAACGTTATTTGCCTGACCCCCACCCCCAGGTTACTATTAAAGGTAAAAGGAGGGCAGTGAGATAGTAGGGTGGGTGGGGCACTTGCCTTGCATGCAGTCTACCAGGGGTCAATCTCCAGCATGACATATGGTCTTCAGAGTCCCCGCAGAAATGACCCCCGAGCATAGACCCAAAAGTAAGCTCTAAACACAGCTAGGCATGATGCCAAGAGTCCTCCCAAATATACAAATAAATGAATGTAAGAGGAGCTAACAGCTTTGAATAAGTAAAATTGCAAATTGCACATTGGTAAATTATCACTGAATCTGTGGCTTGAAGGTTCATACAATGGATGGGGCATTTAGTTAGTGACAAGGAGATTTTTGAGAGAAACCCACGGAAATAGTTATTTCTGAAAATAGCCTGTTGGTTGCTGATTATTGTTAGCGGGCATCAGTTTAATGCCTTTCCCCATAATGGACCTAGAGATTTGTGATGGAATTATCTATGCAAATTGAGTACTTAAAAAAATCCTCCACAAACCTGTATGTTATATTTATAAACTTTACATTGTACTAAAGTCAGCAAATGTCACAGAATTAAAATCAGTAAATGCAAAAGTGAAGGTTTCCATAGCAACAGTAACTAACCCATACTGCATGTAAAATGGAATGTACATTAAGATTTACATTTAATCGTCTATTAGTAGAGAGAAATACTATATAGAACAGGTGCAATGTGGACGTGCTAGGGTGACCTTAGTAGCTCTTTATCTTTTTAAACTCCAGGCTTTTGCTGCTGTCACATTTTGTAGCTTCAAAGTTTTGACTCTTCAGGGGAAAATGAGGTAGGGAAAATGAGAGGCCATATTAGGGCAGATGTGTGCCCCCCTAGATTTAAATGCAGCAGAACATCATCCTTGCATAAATTTTCAATCAACTCGGTAGGTGTTTCGAAGAAATAGATCCAGAATACGAAATGTTTATGAAATTGTTGAAGAGGATACTTGAGAAGAATTTGTCTCCAGAGTCAGTCTTTCCAATCCTTTGGCACCTCTCACTGATGGTGGTGTGAGAAGACTTGGTGGTTTTGAGTTGGCGATGAAAGTCTTTTAGGGGGGGTTTCAGGACAGGGAACAGAGAAACTACACACCTTCCTGTGTCTCTGCTCTTCTTCTTCTTCTTCTTCTTCTTCTTCTTCTTCTTCTTCTTCTTCTTCTTCTTCTTCTTCTTCTTCTTCTTCTTCTTCTTCTTCTTCTTCCTTCTTCTTCTTCTTCTTCTTCTTCTTCTTCTTCTTCTTCTTCTTCTTCTTCTTCCTTCTTCTTCTTCTTCTTCTTCTTCTTCTTCTTCTTCTTCTTCTTCTTCTTCTTCTTCTTCTTCTTCTTCTTCTTTTTAAAGATTCACTGACACTGTCACTGTTCTCCCATTTTTCATTGATTTGCTCGAGCAGGCCCAGTAACATTGTGAGACTTGTTACTGTATTTGGCAGATCGATTATTTACGTATTTATCGTGGCTTACAATACAATTGATAATGGTTTCTCAAAATTTCAGCACCACACCTATCACCCCCCACTCCCATTTCTTCCCACTTAATTGTGTGAATCAGTTCTCTCATTATGTCTCCACAGGCCCTTGGTTGTTGCTTAGATGTTTATCTTTCACTCCTGCCACTGAGCATCTCATTCTGTGCTGGGCTCCTGCTTTGAACTTCAGTTTCCTCCTCCAGAGCTACTGCTGAGGCTTGTTGGCCTCTCCAGTTGAAGTGGGAGGAGGAGGAAGATGAGGAAGTGGAGGAGGAAGAAGAGGATAAAGAGGAGGAAGGAGAGGAGAGGAGGGCTTCTTTGTAAAGGTCTGAGTTCTCTGTAGGTTAATGACTGCTGGTCTGGGAATTGCCTTCTTAAGGCCAGCAAAGCTCCTCGCACCCCCACTGCAAGTTAAATTGTCTGACTGTCTTCCCTGGGGAGGATGGTCCCTGGCCGACTGCTTACATCACAGCGTATCTCTTCCCTCAGCAAGACTTCCTGGCTCTTGGTGGATGCTGTGAGTCATCCCTGAGACACAGCTCACCGCCTCCATACCAGGCCAGAGCGGAGGTTGCTCTATGTAGAGTTTCTTTAATTGAACAAAATTCTGTAAAATGGGAAGAAAGGATCGTCCTAGTACTACAGAGAATTCAGTCAAAAAGGCGGAGGGATTTTAAGAACAGTTTTTCAGAAAAATCAATCATAATCATTTCCCTCCAGAAACTTCCACGAGGAACTTGAAGTAACATCTTGGCTTTGTTCCCCGAGTTCAATATGATAGGTCTGAGGTAGGGCACTGGCTTGTTTTCTAAGTCACCACAGCCATTTCTGAAACATTATTTTTAAATGAATAAATTTCTTATAACTTAATCTGTTGGAATGAGCTTCTCTGAATCCTATCCAGATCAGACTTTTGCCAGCCAGTCGCAAAGTGCAGCCTTTGTCAAAACTCTCTTATTGGTAAAGTATTAACTGATGTTTTGGCGGATTAGACTTTTGGGTGTGTTTCCAGTCAGTTTTCAGCTGTGGTTTTCAAACTGGTCAACTTCATTTGCAGTGAATACCTGTTGGTGACTTTTGATTTACACATTTTCTGAACCGTTTCATGAGCTTTGACTTCCTTCTGCTTCTTCCTACATAGACTAAGATAACAGACCTAATAGGTAGCTGTCAGTGGCCTGACCCTCTATATGCCCCACCCCCGCTTTTTAAGTCACAGTTTTTGTTTTGTGCCTATTGGCAATGCTCTTTTAGATTTAATTAAAAATTAAATAGCACCTTTGTACCTTTAATAGATAGGAATATAGATAAAATAAATTGACCAGGTATTCTTCAGATTTTATATTCAGGACTGAAATTTTCAAAATTGTTCTTTGACTCATCACTGTTTAGACATTTTCACATTCTATATACATATATATGTATATATGCATGTATATATATATACATATATATATAAATCTCTGTGCCACAAAAAATGTTGGGTGAGACACCATTCAAAATAATTCATTTAATAATGCATTAAAAACAGCCATTGGCACTTGCCTCTGAGCAGGCTCTGTGTTATAGAATTCTA
Source organism: Sorex fumeus (assembly GCF_029834395.1). Classification (NCBI taxonomy): domain Eukaryota; kingdom Metazoa; phylum Chordata; class Mammalia; order Eulipotyphla; family Soricidae; genus Sorex; species Sorex fumeus. Next base: position 1,010,218 of record NW_026606134.1, on the reverse strand, counting down.
CTTTTATTTTGAATTCAATTTTCAGGAATGAGGCTAAACTGGTTGGAGATACAGTCTCCTTGACTCTCACCTTGAACCTCTTGATTCTGAGAGGTTGAAGACCGGTTCATTTTTGTCTCTCATTTTCTTCCAAGTTGATCACACTCATTCTGTAAATTATGCTTCTGTTTTTTATATTTGCTAATGCACATTTACAACGATGACTTGACAGAGATACTAAATTAATACTATGGAATGTGTATTGAGACTTTAAAGCCTAGAGCCATTTATATTGGAAAGAATTTGCAACTCAGAAACAAAGAGCCATCTATAAATGTAAATATGTGGGATTTTGCTGCACTTGTTATTTTGCTGCCCAATTTCTCACCTTAACATAGTGTCTAATCATTTCCCATTAAGTATGATACAAAATTGGGGGAATTTATCTAAGCATTGGAGAAGGTGTGCTATGCTGATTCATTTCTTAAAATATACTGGCTGATGGCTTCTATGTACACACATCAGCCCTTACTGCAGGGAGATCAGACACAGTGACCCAGATAAGATTGTTGTTTTCAATTTTAGAACTTACAGTTTAGTAGAAAAACCAGAAAATTAACAATTAAGTATAAACAAAGATGACATAACATTAGATCATAATAAAATAGGATCAAGACAAAGAGGATTTCAGGAAAGAGATCTCTAATGGAAACTACTATTTCTATCAGAGATTTTTCTGAAGAAATAATATTTTAGCCAAAACTTAAATAAAATGTAGGAGGATGTAGGAGGAGGATAATTGGTTGGTTGGTAGATGATTCATGGGGAAAATATTATTTACATTATTGAATTTGTATAAAAATTTTTACAGATATAAATCCATCAATTCAGAACAATAATCGCTTGATTAATTGATCTCTTGACATCCTGTTACTCATCGATTTGCTTGAGCGGGAACCAGTGAGGTCTCCATTCATCCCTGTTACGTGCTAATGTAGCCTAATAGCATCTGCTCGCTCCAGGAACCCAAAGAGGCTCAAACCGATTGTTCAGGGTCTTGACAAAGAAGTTCGACCATCTTGTAGGTGGGCAGCCACGCAATCTTTTGACATCCCATGGAATCCAGTCGGTAATGGCTCTAGTCCAGCGGTCATCTCCAAAATCGCATTACGTGTCCAGGCCATCTGATTTTCAATGCCTTGGAAAATGAGACAGAGTCCCTGATTCTCGATCGTCAATGGAGGTCGGAACTCCAGATTTTTACTCTCACTTGAATGAAATATGATACTCCATGCATAGCTCTTTCAATTCATCTTTGGTAGACCCGAATACCGTTCTCATCCTGTTTTTGTAGGGCCCAGGTCTCTGAGGCGTATGTTAATGCAAGAAGAATGGTGGAGTCAAAAAGATGTGCCTGGGGCTGGAGGTTCTTCATCCTCTTAGCTATTTCTTCAATGCTCATGAAAACATTCCAAGCTGCTCTCTTCCTTCTGCGCAGCTCAGGTGCCAGATCATTTGTCATGTTGAGTTCTCAACCTAGGTACACATAACTGTTGCATTCAGAAAAGTGTATTCCATTGAGAGCGAATGGAACATCAGGAATGAGTCCGTTTCTCATAAACATTGTCTTCGTGAGATTCAGCTGCAATCTGACCTTTCCACACTCATGGTCGAAGTTGGCCCACATTTGTGCCACTTGGCTAATGTTTGGTGTTATTAGAATGATGTCATCAGTGAAGCAGAGGTGGTGTAGTTGCTGGCTGTCTATCTTCACTCCTATTCCTTCCCATTCCAGTTGTTGCATGATGTTCTCGAGGATGGCACTGAAGAGTTTTGGTGAAATAGTATCATCCTGCAAAACCCTTCTCTGGATGTCGATGATCATTTCCTTGTAGAATGGTGAGATCCTCCACTACCTCCACTACCCGGCCACCACCACACTCCAGGCTGCTTTCTGGACACATCATAAGATACTTAATACCCATCTTCCAAGATTATTGCACCATATTTTATGGGGTTTAAATATGGTTTGAACCATGGAAACACCTACAGTGGTGATTAAAGGCTGCCTTAAAAGCCTCTATCCCTCTCGGAGAGCCTGGCAAGCTACCGAGAGTATCTCGCCTGCACGGAAGAGCCTGGCAAGCTATCCGTGGTGTATTCGATATGCCAAAAACAGTAAATACAATTGGTCTCATTTGCTGACCCTGAAAGAACCCCCAATACAGCAGCATTAAGAAGGATAAGGAAGGAGAGGCTGATAAAATCTCAGAGCCAAACTAGGCTGCCAAAACGAAGAAGGACTAAAATGACTGTCTGTACTTTAAATGCACCTATGCTAGCATTGGATGCATCCATCGAGGACCTGATGGTGCAAGTGCGAAAGATCAAGTATGATATCATTGCTCTGACCAAAATGAGAAGGCATCAACCACATCACGCAATTTTCAACACTAGAGAACTGTTCCTCGGAAAATGTGACAAAAGAGGCATCCCTGGTGTCGATGTCCTTGTCAACACGAACTTGGCCATGAGCATTGATTCATTTGCATGCCTAACAACTCAAATCGGATGACTACGTTTGAATATATGTGACTCAGTGCCAGCAGTTTCTATCTTCGTTGTTCTATGCACCAACACCCAATTACAATGAAGAAGAAATTGAGAAGTTCTACGTGGAATGGCAGAAGTTTTATAAAGAAGACCACACCCTCTACAAGATCATTGTTGGTGATTTTAATGCCAAGATAGGATCGAGAAGATCAGCTGAAGAACTCCACATTGGGACCCATGGCCTAGAATGGGATGAATAGGGTGAGAAACTGTCTGAGTTCATCATGTCGACCAAGACCATTCATGGTAACTTACAATTCCCGAAGGCCAAATCTAAAAGTTGGACATGGGAGTCTCCCAGTGGACAGTTTTACAATGAAATTGACCATATCATATTCAATTGACAGTTTTGCCTGACCAATGTCACTGTTGTCCCAAGATTCCAAATGGGATCGGACCACCGTCTCCTTCATGCAAAATTCTACTTCACAGAGCGGGGAGAAAGGACTGCAAAGTTTAAGAAGAGAACTCCCAGAACAACTACCAACTGGAAGCTCTTTGGCACTATTGCGGCAACATGGGAAGATAGCATCATTGACAACGTTCTAGGAAGAATAGACTGGTTCAGCACCTCTATGATGGTGCAAGGAATGCCAAGAGAGAGAAAGCCACAAAAAGACGCCTGTCTTAAAAAACTTGAGCTTATTTGCCAATGTGGCTTGGAGTGAGCCTCAGGCAACCAGAAGCAAACGTCCAAGTTCGAAAAGCAGTGCAGTGAAGCGATAAAGGAAGATCTTAAAGAGAGAAGAGCAGTAGTGCTGGCCGATGCGACAGAAGCTGGGAAAAGCATTCGCAATGCCTGCCTGTCCTTCGCTAACTACAAGATCAAGATGACTACCCTCCGATGTCCTTTTGGATCTATCACATCTTCCAGAAGGACAATGGAGAAGATTATCCATGACTTCTACTCAGATCTCTTCAATAGCCACATCCACCTGCCCACATACCAAATTCTGCAGGACGGATAGGTCATTCCCAATGTTCTCCCTTCCGAAATCCAACATGCCATTTTGTTGGTAAAGAAGTGAACAGCACCTGACCCTGACAAAGTCAGACCTGAATACCTGAAGAATCTGCCGTTAGTACTTATCAATACACTGGCTCGGCTCTTCACTCGCTATCTGTCTGAATTCAAGGTTCCGTCCCATTGGAAAACTAGCAGAACTCTTCTACTGTACAAGAAGGGAGACACCTATGACATTGGGAACTATTGCCCAATCTGCCTGTTGTCTGTCGTCTACAAGCTGTTCACTCAAGTCATCCTGAATAGGATTGGCAGTACACAAGAGGAAGGACAACCACGTGAGCAAGCCACGTTCTGAAAAGGATTCAGCACGATTGACCATATCCACATGGTAACCAAGGTCATTAAGGTTTCTTGGGAGTTCAAAATGCTGCTTTAACGTTCATTATTTAAAGAAGGCCTTTGATTCTGTTGAAACTGAAGTGATCATCAAAGCCCTAGCCAAATAGGGCATTCAAACTCAATACATCAGGATCCTCTGTGAGCTGTATTACAGGTTCAGAGCAATAATAGAATATAAAAGTTTTTCTTTAAAAATTCTACATAGTTATGTAATTCTCCCAAAATCTTTTCATTTATTTTTCCTGAACTCTTGTATTTATAACCAGACTCCTTATTCTAATTGTCAGGAGGAATTTCAAACATAAATGATGACTGATATTTTCCTTTACATTAATGAGTATGAAGAAAGTGAAGAAACAGAGATGAAAATCTGGATTTTAGTCATTCATGGATGGCTGCAGTTAATTCTCTTTCTTGAGGAAAACATTTTCAAATACTGGAAGAATATTTCCTCAAAGATTCACTATGTTCTGACTACAGATATAATACACTTTTCTGCATTATTGGTATTTCCATAAATTTCAAAAATAAAACAAAATAAAAATAATCAAGCCCTGATTAGTAATATTCACCAGTATTTACAAGCAGTGGGTATAAATACTCCACTATGATATTACAATTTCAGCTGACAGCATGAAGCCACTGAATGAAGTGTTGGGAAGAGTAACACACCATCCTGTGGTAATTCTACCATGACAATCTGATAGACTCACTCTCAGGAGCACAGATGACAGAAAAATAAAGCAAAATCATCTGGAGTAATCATTTCCTTTTGGATTGTTGGAGCCATGGTATCTGGGGGTGCTGAATGGTTCTTGCTGGCTCAGTGCTCAGGAGTGACTTTTGACGTGCGGATCTTATGTGGTGTTGAGGCTTTGAATTGGGATCAGCTGTGTGCATGGCAAGTACCTTATCTTTACATTACCTCTCTGGTCCTTAGTGTGATTAATTGAGCTGTACATTCACATCAGTCATATTCCTGAAACAAACCCATATGACTGCTGATCTGAGCTGGCCCCAGTGCTTCGTAGAGCAACATGCTTGTGTATGGGAGGAAAGAATCTGGGCAGATGGCTCTGCCTATGGAAGCTCTCCGGAAGGAACAATGCCAACATATTTGATGTGCTGAAGGCCTTAGGAGATCAGAGTTGTGGGAACACAGTGGATGCAAACGGGAGGTGGACAGAAGACAGCGTGAGAGTGGTCTTTGTGCTGTTGGGAGGTCACTTTTAGGGGTAAGGGTGTGGCTCAGAGAGCACTACACCCTTCAGGTATGTCCCCCCTCTAAACATATGCTTGCTCCCAGTGGAGATGCGGACCCCCTAATGAGCTACGTAACTGCCTGAGACTTCAACCCTCCTGGCCATCATGCTTCCTCTGCATGAGTTGAGAATATGGGTTCCTTTTAGCCTCCCTCTATAAGAATCTCTGGGTCTGCATAAGACTCCAAATGACTTTCTTATAATGAATACATGCAGTGGGACCCGGTACCTATTGATTATGTGGAGACCCCTGGGCTATTTCCACCTGGGTCCCTGTCTATATGGTAGTGGTTAGCTTTTTTAAAACATCACGTTGACTGCATTCTCTCCATCTTTGACTTGCCTCTGATTCAGGTGTTGCTTCTGTGACTTGCTTTATCCCATGCAGCATTTGGAGGGGTGGGGGGAAGGATCCTGCTGCTCCTTTCCAAAGTTGCTGCTTGACTGGCATTCCAACGGAGGCACCCACTCACGTCGTTGTCGGCTCCTGTCCCTGTTGGCTGGAAAGAACCAACTTGCTCATCCTCCTCCAAAACCCCATCCCAACTAAGACGCCAATTGGGAAAAGGCTCAAGTGGGAAAAGATTGAAAGTGGTTCTTGGATCACCATGATCTGCCTCACTCCCAAATTAGGATCCTAAAACAGCTGGATATTTTCTAGGCTGTTCAGATGGAGGGTGAACAAAGATCTTAGAGGGGAAACGAAACATCTACAATATCAGTTCTGAAATATTTGAACAGTGCCTTCCTGACCTGCGAACTTTCTGCCTCAGAGATAACAATAGTTGTCAGAAACTTCCATTGTTGTGGTAGTTAAGATTTCAGGCCCTGTTTCAGTCTGTACCCAAGGTAAACCCATCCTTGGTCAAATTATCTGCCTATCAGTCAATTTCCGCATTTTTAAATGGAAGATGATAGGAAAGTCACTATTGTGTTGGGAAACTCTTAAAATTGGATGAACTCATATGTTATATGGTATTCATATAATGTGGCAGTGTAGAAGCACCATCATTTCTATGAAATGTCTCTTTAAAACAATCTCTGTCTTGGAAGTTAATGTAACAAAAACACTACAGGTTGGGTGGCTTACTTTTTGGACAAATAAATGTTTAAGTCCATAATGATCCTTGTTCTGACGATGCGCCAATATTGCCACCTCCATTTACAAGGGGTCAGCATAACTAGATCTATCATTCTCAAAATTCAGGCTTCTGGGATCTATTTATATTTTAGGATTTTTGCCATTTCTATACAAGAGTTTTGAATTTCACTTCAGGAACTAACCTGATTTAGCATAACTTTTTCTTTGGTCATGGTCCTCCCGTTGTTCATCGATTTGCTCAAGCGGGCCCAGTAACGTCTCCACTGGAGACTTTGTTGTTACTGGGTTTGGCATATCGAATACATCACGGGTGGCCTGCCAGGCTCTGCCGTGGGGGCGAGATACTCTCGGTAGCTTGCCGGACTCTCTGAGAGGGGTGGAGGAATCGAACTCGGGTCGATCATGTTGGCTGTGTGCAAAGCAAATGCCCTACCACTGGCCCAGGTTCGGTTCCTCTGCCCCTCTCAGAGAGCCCGGCAAACTACCCAGAGTATCTCGCCGGCCCGACATATATTCGATGTGTCAAACACAGTGACAAGTCTCACAATGGTGACGTTATTGGGCCCACGTTACTGGGCCTGCATGAGCAACTTTTTCTTATCATTTATTAAAAATATGAATGCTTCCTGAAATATCCCATCATATTTATGCAGCAGTCATGATAATATTCTCTGTTTTTGTCATTTCACTATTATTTGTTGCTGAAGTGAGCACTGAGCTTAATTTGTAATTTAAATAATCCTATTACTTTAGCATTTGAGGGGAATTAACTTAACCTCTCCAGGTTCCTCAGCTTCCTCACCAAGTCAAAGGAAATAATAATAATAATAATGATAATATTAACAGCAATGATAATGAGAATCAGCTTAAAGTGTGGTTAAGGCTTACATGAAAAACCATTTTGAAGTAGTGAGATACTTAGCATGATATCGGACAGATCATAATACCAGCATATCATCAACAACATCATAAGCGTCATCACCAAGAACATCATCACCACCAACGAAATCAATACCTACATCATCTTCAGAAAGGTCATTATTACCAAGATCATTATCGCCAGTTTCATCACCAAGGTCATCATCAACATCATTACCAAAATTATCGTGGAGCAATACCACCAACAACTTTCCCATTACCAATAATCTCATCCTCAGAAATGTCTTCACCATCAACATCCTCCCTTGAGAAGAAACTATCTCCAAGGAGTTAAAGTGCTGAGCTAAAGATCTTGTTCATGTAGGAAGTACCATACATGGACAAAAGACGCTTTCATGTTTTTTTTTTGTGGGGGAGGGGTGGAGAGGGCACTCTTAGAGATGCTCAAAGTTACTTCTGACTCTGCACTCAGTAATTACTCCTGGCAGTGCTTGGGGGACCTTATGGGATGCCCACTTGGACACGAAAGCGGGTTTGGAGCCATAGTACAGTGAAGAGGGCATTTGCACGTACAAGGCAAATGCCCTCCTCACTGTACTATGGTTTCAGACCCACTTTTGTGTTTTATTTTGCATGGTATGCTGTTTGGGAAGGATTTGTCCCCTCTATAAAGACTACTTTCTTTTATTGACTATAAGATACAATCAGTGGGGAAAGCACTTGACTGGGACCTAAGTTCTGTTTTTTTTTTTTAAATCCTTTCTTTAATTAACTAACCTTGAGTATGACCTTGGGCTACTTCCTTTCCTCAGGGAATTATCATCTGGCAAATGAGGGTGTTAAGCCTGGTCAGGGTATAGTTTTCTCTGAATGCTGTAATAGTCATTGATTTAATTTTTGGATTCAGTTGATTTAAATAGATTTGTACAATTTACTACATGTGTTCTTATGATTTTGAAGCCATATAGAGTGGTTTTCAGAATAAATGATTGCTTGCTTAATATTGTGTAGTATAATAGATAATATAATTAATAGTATACTATATTATTATTATTATTATGAATTCTATCAAACAAACAAACTCTGTTCTCCTGTTGTTCATCAATTTGCTCGAGTGGGCCCAGTAACGTCTCCATTTTGAGACTTGTTGTTACTGTGATTGGCATATTGAATACGTCACGGGTAGCTTGCCAGGCTTTGCCGTGTGGGCAAGATACTCTCTGTAGCTTGCTGGGCTCTCCAAGAGGGGTGGAGGAATCGAACCCGGCTCGGCCAGGCTGGCTACGCGCAAGGCAAATGCTCTACTGCTGTGCTATCACTCCAACCCCTGTGCTATCACTCTGAATCCATATTTGTTTATTTTATCCAAGCCATTTTTAGTGTAGTTATAAAGAAAGTATTTTCTTTGGTAACATGCATTTTTATTAAAATTGTATCATGTGTATTTTCCACATTGATGCTTTTCTATAGATTAATTAGCTTTAGATGGTTTTTAGGGAAAAAAATATCTGCACAATCACCTTCCCTTTCTCCAGTTCCTATCACAGAGTTCTTTGTAGATATCCTGTTAGACTAGAACAACAATTATTATACTTCCGTGTGGAGATAAGGCCTTTGAAGGAAAATAAAATGGGACAAGGGGTTAGAGAGTGACTCGAAGGGGAAGCAGCTGATTTCAAAAGGGAACAATAGCACAGAGACCCCCTGCAGGAAGCAGAGGCCTGAACCATGTGAAGGTCTGGAGGAAGAATATTCTAGACAGAAAGAGCAGAAAACACAAGGGTGGAAATGAGTTTGAAGAGTTCAAATGCCTGGCAGAGAAAGAGGGCTCACAAAGCTGGAAGGGGCGTGGAAGATTCTATAGCTGAGCTCCGTGAGTGAATGTCTCTTCTCTTTTCCAAAGTTGAATTGCTTCATTCTCAGAGTGTCTGTGGACAGTGACGTGATGGAGAGCTGAATCATGGATATTCTCAGACAGTGGATCTCCTGATATGAGGCTGATTTGATTTAAAGAAAAAGGGAAATTGGAGATGCTTCCTCCTCTGTCTAAACGTATTGGTTAGCTTCATGGATAAGAATACATTGACCATTAGATGGAAAATAATTTTTTGGAGTCCGTGGCCTCCCATCAATTACACTAATCTCTGAGGTGACCTCTTGGGGGTCAGAGTGACATCTCAGTCCTTGTGCTTACTTGGTGGATGAGTGACAGAGATTTCCAGTCTATCTATACAGAGGCTCCAGGGCTAAGGGTGGCAGTTCCCAAGAGCTGCTCCAATGATTCCACAGAAGGCCCAACTTTGTGACAGAGCTCTAGGCAAAGTCCATGTTTGTAGAGATGATTCAGTTCTTGTGTTTGTGGCATATTCCTTCTTATCCTTGATGTCTTAGGAGGGTTTTTAACACACTGGGAATGTTACCTAGCCAATCACTAATTTTGCATTTGACACAAGTCTGATACAAACTGTATTTACTCCTTTGGCATGAGGTGGCTGGTATTAAAAGTGTAATCTTGAACATGTGAGAGAGTCCAAGAGATCTACTGTATTTAAAATTTTTTATTTCATATCTGAGAGCAGGATTGGATTTTGATGTGATATCTTCTTTTGGACTTGTCTCTGTGTTTGCTTACCCTTTTGCCCACTGAAACATTTCCCCTCTATCTTTAGAATGAAGATGGAATAAACTTTGGCTAGAAAATAGTGTTGTGGGCCAGGCATGTGACTCAAGTGGCAGAGCACATTGTACCGCTCCTGAATTCCATTCCCAGGCCACATAACCTCCCTCTTCCAAGCATCACTGGGTGTAACCAGGTGGGTAGAGTGGGTCAGTAATTATTCCCAGAGAGACATATGTGCCAGGTCTAGCATCACAAGGAATGGCCTTAGCTTTCCCCTCTACATCCCCACCAGAGCTATATGAAAGCTAAAGCGATAGGTATTAATCAGGTGAAATGACCTACTATAAGAATATCTCTAAATGTTTTTGGCTTTTAGCAGAATAATCCCTTCTCCCCACATTCATGTGATGATCCACACAGGTTGGAGGGGGAATGGATGGGTATCTGCGCTATTCATTCCCTTGGGACCTTCTCATGGACCAGTGAGCCTGTTTTACTGCCCAGGGCTTCCTAGGATTCTCTGCATCCAGTTAGCCCACACAGGGAGTGAGAGGACAAATAGCGCCCGGGGCATTCCATTCCCTGTCCCTAGTGGACTTGACCAAGGGGCTCCTGCTCCATGCAAGGGGTCTAGAAATAGGGTCAGTGAGAACTTCAACATGGGTCCTGCACACTAAGTTTCTCAAAATGCTTTTCTGTCCCCTGCCTCTCCATGGTTTCATGTAAGAGCTGATTAGCAATAATATAAACTCCTTGGCCCCGACACACACTGAATGGAGAGTGAAGGTTGAACTGGGGGGAAGTGGGGAAAGGCAGAATCTGTATTTGTGTATTTCATACATCTGTATTTCACCCTTCCAGCCTAGCCAATGGCCTGATGTTTAAGATTCCCTCGCTTAGAAAGGAGAGGGTGAAGTTATAGGAAAGCAAACATGATAAATGCTCTTCTCCTTCTGCTTTCTCTACCTTTGGCACCTTTTCAAAGAGGAATTAAATTAATAACTTGTTGATTTGTAACTCTTGCCCTTTAAACATGTAAGCTCTCAGCACGCTGGATGTCAGCATCATTAGTCAATACATCAATACTCTTAAGGAGTCTGTTCACTTAACTAATAAAGCAAAGCCAGGGTTGTTTTTTTCCTCTGTCCTTGGCCAGCGGAGCCCATGCCCTCTATGACGAATCGTGGAGGCTGCCCAGGAAGTGCTGGTGACAGATGGCTTCGCTGCTCGGCTGCTGATGACCTGTGCTAGCCTCTTCCCTTTCCTCGTCCTCTTCCTTTTCCTGGTGACCAATCTCTGCAGGGCTTGGCATCCTTAAAAGTGTAACACAAAGAACTTCACATTTGCTGGGCTTTGGGGGTGGAGCACTGTGGCATTGTTCCTGTTTCTCTTATCATTTGGTTTAATAATTCCAATTTCCTTATATTCCCGTGGGAACCTGGAAGCCTTTTAAAAAAAACTCCTGACTGTTGCAAACAGTGTGGATTGCAGATAATCCAGGGCCGGGGCAGAAGGGCTTTTTGAGTCGCACAAGATTCAATTGTTTCTATAGTTACACTGGTATCACACTTGTACTCCCATTTCCAAATATTTAGGGGAGGAATCTCAAATACAACACTAGGATGCATGGAATGCGACTCAGGATTCCAAAGAAAGAGACTTGAATGGTTTTAGCTCTTTTTAAAAAACATTTCTATAGTGTGAAGATCTCGCCCAAGAGGGAGCCTATCCTCATAAACCACTTTCCTACATTCGAAGGAGTAACATGATAAAAGAGCCTTTCATTGGTAGCTCGGGTGGTAGGTACAGGGTGTCCTTTATTTCTCCAAACAGACTGTATCCTTCTTACAGATGAGTACACTGAGGTCTAAAGTGGTTAGACAGCTTGACCCAAATCAAGGGCAACTGAGCAAGGTGACAATTCATGGTTCATTTTCACAGCTCTTGAGTACCTGTGGGCTGTTTGTAACAGGTGTTTGGATTGGGAATGACAAGTTCACATAATATCAGACCAGGAGAACAGGAATGGCATTACCGAGAAGGGAACAGATTTGGGAAGGAAGTATGAAATAGAAAATTCCACATATGTTCATTGCTCATATGTATGGAAAACATACAAGGCTGTCTGTGGGGTTCTGTAACCAACAAAGAAAAGGCTTGAATGTTCTAAAGTAGGGTTTTGGCATGACCTATGGACTGAAGGAAGGCCTGCACTGATGAGAATGTTAGAATGGAATGGAGCCATCTGAGAGAGAGAAGCAAGCTAGGGGGCCTGGGGGAATCTGTGAGTTATTATTTATCCTGTAGTCTTTGAACCCCTGTAGCTCTGGCTTTTTCACTGGGCGCGACTTTGCCTCCCAGAGAACACTTGTCAATGTCTGGAGACATTTTTCACTGTCACAAGAGTTGGAGAGTCATTGGGCAGAAGCCAGGTATGCTGCAATACACAGGACAAAAGTGGACAGTCCCTCACCGCATAGAATTCTCTAGCCCTCTTAGATGATGAGATTCTCAAACATGAGAGTGAAAAAACCCTCAGGGATTCAAGATAAACTGGCTATGTGGTAAGGCCTGAGAGACAGTGCAGGGGTTATGATGAGGAGAGCCAGCTGGATCTCCAGGATCACACACCAGGAGTAAACCGTGGGGATTGCCTGGCATAGCCTCCCCCCAAAACAAACAAAACAACAACAGCAAATATTTCCACCCTCCCCACAAAAAAACTAGCCCTAACAATCTTGGCTGGGTTGGCAATGAAAATCAGTAGACCATATTGCTTTTTTTCTTCTTTAGTCTGTGCTTAATTTTTTCTTATCTGTACATCAGATAAAAGATATTAGAATCCAGGGCAAGAACAAAAATTTTATGAGCATTTCAATGACGATTTTTAACATGTTTGTTGAGAACGAACTCATCTTCAACCAGAGCAGACCCCTACAAACTCTGAAGCAAATGAAACACTTTGGGGAGGGAGATCCCTTTACTTAGCCTATCTGTTACACTGAAGCTGCAGAATTCTTGTTTCAGGACTAATTCCTGCCTGTTGGCACATTATTTTTTGTAGGAAAGTGATGTTTCTGGAGTATTCAATTAATTTGCACTGGGAGTATCTGGCTCCATGTGGTCAAAAGCGACAGTATCGCCAAGGTCAACATCTTGCTGAATATAAAACACATTCGCCAACCATGACTTAGTCCACAAATGTGGCTCACTGTCAATACTGAGGCAGTATTAGAATATCTCATTAAAGAGGCTGTCACGAAAACAGGTGCTCATTGAGTTCGTCTTAGACAATTTGTGGGTGGGGGTGGGGTGGTGGCAAGGACTCTGTATATGTCTGGCTTTATTATATTAATTTTTTAAATTTATAGTTTAGATTATGTATCTACAATAATGTTGACACCCATAAGTTTTTTTCAAGGGATCACAGCATCTGGGGGTAAGAGACCACCCGTTGGTTCATTCTACCTGTACTCTCCCAGAGGAGCAAACTGGAGGTGAGAGATATTGAGTGATTTTTCTGAGGTCCAACAGTTGGTAGGTCACTTGTACCAAGTAGCAGTAATGAATTTTTTAATCATCGATGATAAAAAGCAGCAGCATTGCCAAGGTCAACATATTGCTGGATATAAAAGAAATATTATTTATTTAAATATTTCTCCCAGTTTGAACAGAGACTGAGATTGATGAGACCTTTAAATCTCTATCAATTACCAATGATATTTGTTTACCTGAGAGGACTACATGTGAGTTCATATGAGAGGGTCATCTGTATTCTCTATGATGGTGGTTCTCATTGTACATAAGCGGTAGAGAATTCCAGTTGCTCTAGAGATGTTTTTATGACACTTAAAAAGTTCCCTTCATAGGGACTGCAGCGATAGTACAGCGGGTAGGGCATTTACCTTGCACACGGCCAACCCGGGTTCAATCCCCAGCATCCCATATGGTCCCCCAAGCACTGCCAGGAGTAATTCTTGAGTGCATGAGCTAGGAGTAACTCTTGAGCATCGCTGGGTGTGACCCAAAAAAGCAAAAAAAAAAAAAAAGAAGTTTCCTTCATATTTCAGTAATAAGTGCAGGTAAGTAAAGGTCCCTGTGGGTTGTTGGATGATAGTAATTTCCATGCACTTAAAACTCACATATCTGTCTCAACATTTATTTCACCAGAAATCCACAGTTGGGAGGACTCTTCTAGCCAGGTTAGTGTATGGAGAGATGGAATCTTTCCCTTCTCCACATTTGTAGTCAAGCAAGGTACCAGAGATGGTAGGCCTGAGTCTTTGAATTTTGTTTCTGTGATAATTTCCTCTCTTGAGAGAGCTTATCATCTATTAGTTGGAGATAGTGACAGTATTCTCTATTTGGGAAAGGCATAGCTTTTTAATTAAAATTAATTTATTTTTTGAGCCACATCTGGTAGTGCTCAGGGATTACTCCTGACACTGGCTCAGGGATCACTCTTGGTGGATTCAGGGGATCATATGGAATGCCGGGGGTTGAACCTGGGTCAGCCACATGCAAGGCACCCACCCAACCTGCTGTATTATGTCTCTAGCCCGGGCTTAATATTTTTCTTACAAAATTTCACCAAGCATTTTACATTAGGTACATCCCATTTTGAAATTGTCCATAGCCCAACTTAGGGTGTGTTATTCATGTTCATCTTCCCTCTCTCCCTCCCTTCCTTCCTTCCTTCCTTCCTTCCTTCCTTCCTTCCTTCCTTCCTTCCTTCCTTCCTCCCCGTTTTTTCTTTCTGTATTTGATTCACACATGGCAGTCAGCAAAGCTTACAATGGCTCTGTGCTCAGGGATCACTCTTGGTGGTGCTCAGGGAACTATCTGTGGTGCCAGGGATCAACCTGGGTCATCAGTGTGCAAGGCAAGTACCATACCTGTTGCACTATCTCTGCAGACCTGTAGTTCCCTTCTTTTCTTTCATAGGCTTCCCTCCTCTCACACACTCTCTAAATAAAACTATTTTGCTTCAAATTTTTTCACAGTACTTGATAAATTTTAAGATCTCAGTAAAGATCAGCTGTAATTATATTTCTATAATTATTGTCATTTTATCTTCAAAGGCATCTGGCTTCTGGGAGCTTACTTTTCTTTCAGTTACTTTTCTTTCGAGTAAACCCTTTGCCAACCTGTGATTGTGTGCTCCAAAGAACCCTCCTCTCTGGGCCTCAGCTTCCTGTTTCGAATAAAATGAAACCAGCCTTTTCCAACTCTACACGCAGAAGTCCTCAGTAAGATTCTGAGTTTGGTTTTGTTCCCCTCATCATTCAAGACTCCAAAGGAACTGTGGTAGGGAAAAGCTGAGTGAGCCTATTGAGTATGCAAAGAACATTTCTCACGATGTTGATTCGCTTGCAAAGTCTCACCCCTATAATCAAATCGAAGTAATTAGGAGGGGAAAATAGAAATGAGGCATTGTGGCAGCTTCAGCCTTGTCATATTGCTAATGGCTTTCTAAATGTAGTTTAATATCTGATCAACTGATTCTTTTTCAGTGGGGTCTGGATGTATCAGCCCCATCTAATACCCATCTTCACAAGAATGGGATCCTTGCTTTCTGCGGTAATAACTTCAAGAACTCTGCTGATCACAAGTCAGGATGGCAAACAAGTTTCAAGTTTTGCATCTTTATTTGAAGCTTTGTTAAAAGTCCTCAGTAGATATTTCAGTCGTCAAAGCACTTTCTATCTTGAGGGTTTAATAAGAGTCACTTTGCTCAGCCAGGTATCCTCATCTGTGTAATGGGATATACTAACCATCTTAGGTTGTGATAGTACTTTGACGGGATGGTGCATAACCTGGTGTTTGGTAATTAGTAATCCCAAGAAATGTTATTTTATGGTTCCATATCATTGTCTAAAAATGCTACTGGTTGAGCACAATTTTAATCGGGGGCTCTTTTTGTTGAAAACATTCAGAATTTTGAATTTGGAAGATTGTCTTTGATCACAGAGCAATTAGCAAAATCTTTTAATGGATTTAAAAGAAACAGACATCCCAAAGAACTCAGGCAGTAGAGAAAAAGAATTGCGTATTGATGTACTTTGTGGAGCTCAATAATGTTGTATCAGATCCAGGATGGAAAAAGGATGTTGCTGTAATCATTGTGATGTGATAGTCTAAAAAAAATAAACCCAACAATAGGCCAGTGTGTTGGCCAGCAGGAAACCCCAACAATACCCCCACCTTTTTCCTGGACCTTACCCGGAGTTCCTTCCAGGCGACACAGATAACCGATAAGTGATAAAGTTGTGGACAGGGTTTGGTGCCAGCTGAAAATAGAAGACTCGGTGTCAAACTGTTATCTGATCAGAAAATGGACTTAGCAAACATGCTTTGCAAGGAGACCTTTTTCACCTGACCGTCCCTCTGAGTCATGGTGACGCATGGAACTCGGCTTACCTGGAATGTCAACACAGGTACACATCCGGCTCCAGGGTCATTATCACACCCTGCAAGAAGTCCCTGAGCGAGCAGTCATGCAAAGAGTAATTCTGGCATTTCAAGACAACTCCGGGCCTTCAGTGCTTGCCCATTGGGTAATCAAGGAGGCAATGTTGGCCCCAACTCATAATTATCCCCTTAAGGTGGATTGGTAACTTGGGAAAATGACTGATCCCTTATGAATCTCAGTTTCCTCATCTGTCAAGTGGGAGATAGAAGACCATGTCAATCCCACAGAATTATCTAGATCCTGTTAGACCATGCAGGCAAAGTGCTCAGCATATCTTAATAACAAAGATAAATAAAGAGCATCATCAGTAACACTTCTATGAAAGATAGCATTATCTCCATTTTGGAAATGATAAAGTTGCTCCCATGCCTTTAATATAGACTTTGTGAACCATGTGCTGGGTACTATTTAGTTTGGGTTTAGGAGAAAAATGATAAATACACAAATACAGACAAGTTGTACTCTAGTGAGCGGTTTGTCTCAGAGATGAGATTGAAGACTTGAAGAGAGGAAAGGCACTGGGAGGTGAGAGGAGGTTTGTTTGGATAGAATGATCAGAAGAGTATCCCTGAGGAGGACACATTTGGGCAGAAACCCTCAGGAATGGAAGAACAAAACATCTTCCAGCATCCATATCTCCAAGGATGAGTATGCAGGCTGAGGAGTCAGCCTGCCAGAGGCTCTGCCTGGTTTTTTTTTTGGGGGGGAGGGATAAGTAGCTCTGGTTCCTGGAGCAGAGTGAGCCAAGTAACAGTGGAAGATTGGGTCAGGTCACAGAAAACCAGTCTTTTGAGAACCATGAAGGATATTAGTGATTTTATCCAATGGGATGTCACTGGTGGCTTCTGAGCTGATAATTTTGTGTTGTTGTTGGTGGTGGTGGAGGTGGTAGTGTTGGGGGTGATGGGTTGTCTCATGCACCATGGTGCTTAGGCTTACTCCTCCTGGCTCTGTGTTCAGGGATCACTCCTAGCAGTGCTCAGGGAAACTTATGGGGTGCCGGAGATCAGACCCAGATCGGTCACATCCAAGGCAAGCGTCTTAACCACTGTACTATTGTTTTGTCTCTAAGCTGATTTTTTTAAAATCTGAATTCAATTCTGAATGTAGCTCACCAAGGAATCTATGGAGGGAGCCACATGTGGGGCAGCAGGGTGGAATAGAGACAGCTATCTGGAGACTTTGTATGTTAAATTAAACAAAGCCAGTGACTTGAATTGGGATAGTACAGTGGACGTGGGTAGAGATGGGGAAGACAGTAAGGACCAAAAAGAAACATAGGTCCATTCATTCTTAATCCTGAAAGAACAGCTGGTCTACCAGGAAAGAGAAGATGTGTCAAAGGTCATTCAATTCTGGAGATAAGATATATGTTTTGGAGATTAAGAAAACAAGAGAATATCATGAGCTGGCCTGTCTAACAGAACATTAAAGAGATTATGGAACTTCAAATATGCCTTGGAAAATTGAAATAAGAAAACAAAGGCAGGATGTCACCTAATTTTAAAAGATTATATAAGGAATGACTCATACACAACAAACAATATGAAAAGTCTCCAAATATTTAGGCTTTTTCTTTTTATTGCTTTACAAAATAATGCGGCAGCAAATACCATGTGGCCTTCGGTCAGTCAATTAATCATTTTGGGCTTCCATTTCTTCATATAAAACAGACTAACAATATCTACCTTGTATTACTAGCATGAGGATTAAATGGGTTAATATATGTAAAGTGATTGCAACAGAATCCAATGCATATTAAATAGGGTATAAATGTGAACATTTCTGTAGAGAAGGTATTTAAAAGCACAGTAACTGAAGCATAGAGTATTCACATTTTAAATATAAATAAGGCTTTTCCCTGCTTCCTCTGGGTTTCAGAGAAGTTTGTTAATTCCTATATTGACCCAGACTAATTGTTACTCAGAGGGATTCTACCAATTTATAATCCTTTAAGTAATCAGAGTATGAGAATATCTACTTTCTACAATCTCACCAACACTTGTCATTACTAATCTTGCGATTTCTTTTTAGTGAAGCAATATAGTTTTTATTAAACAAACTTACTTAAAAAAGGATGTGAAGAGGAGAGAAGGAAGGAATATGTGTTCAAGAGAGAACCCAGGCTGAAAAAGCAAGCTAGAAAGATGTCTTCAAGAAAGAAGATGAGCTTGAAGTGCAAACTTAATCTTTTCAATTTTTACCCCAGCTGATGGATTCAAAATAGTATCTAAATTTGCCTTTCTCGACTAGAGATGCTCAAAGTTCTTAGTTTCAGGTCACCCTGAAACCCCCCCACAAACTAAAAACCTTGAAGAACCTCATTTCTGTAAGGTAATGCTGTGGTTGGAGAGTTATTATATGAGATGTGAAAGCTGAGAAAAAAATGAGTATTCAATTTAAAATGCAAGAGTCAAACTGTTATATGTTAATGTAAATGTAAATATTCTTAAATAAAAATTGTATTTTCTCAAACAAATTATAAGTGAAGTGAGTAAACTGGCATTTGAGAACATATTTGCACATTTCTTTAATGCTTGCTTGTTAGAAAGGAGATTGAGGTTTTCATATCCCTTTCTGCATTCAGGCTGCAGATATGTTGTATTGGTTGAAGAAAATATGTAGAAAATCAGCCTCACATAGGTTGTGGTTAGAAAAGGGAGGATTATTCTAATAGCTTTAGGAAATAAATCTTCTTTGTTCCTATACCAAAGCTCTCCGAGTAGAAGTTTCTTGTATCATTGAACTTTTCATGTTTCATCATATTAAAATTCATTAGTCTATCCTGCACTTTGAATGGATATTTTACCCACTCATGAATTTATAATATCATGCATTGGTTATTTGGAAAATATTGGCTCACTGAATATTTTGAATATTTGCAAATCTTCCAAATTTGACACTTTTCATTATACAAGAGCTAAAAAATCACATTTGTTAATATCACCATCAATCTCCTGAGAAAAGTCTTTAAGTATTGGGAAGCTGTCAAGCTCACAGTGGCATATATAAATTTGCCATAAATTAATTTTTTCACTAAAGCTCAAAGTTTATCATTGGCAACAAATCCCCTCACTTGTTTTCCTTGAAGTGATGAGTTCACTTTGTTTAACTTTGAGGAAATGCCTCCCATACAAACATCTATTTATCAGTTCTTCCAGCTAAAATAGTATTGTCTGTCAGTACTTCAATAAAATAAATAAAATGTTAATGATAATTAATAAAATCATATAAATAGTGTTGTCTGTATGTCAGTATTTAAATACATGAATAAAATATTTAACAATTTAATAACATAAAAATAGATAAAAGAGTTAAAAATAGTATTAATCTTCCAGTTTAAAGAGTTTGTCCATTCTTCCAATTAAAATAGTATTGAATACAAGAAGTCAGAAGTTGAGCTTGCAACAATCACAGATGCCCTCTCTAGAGTTAGTCTCCAATCTTCCAGCTTACCAATAATAAAAGACTCGGTGGTCGAGTTATATACAATGACATTTAATGTTTTTACTGCTTCAAGACTTTTTAACTCCAAGTGCATGACAGTAAGGATTACAATGACTCCTGTATAATTTATTTTATTTTGATTTTCTACTAAGACATTAAGTCTATTAAGTCCAGTTTTTGTCTCATCATCACTGTGCAGTATCATTGTAAATGTCAGCACAGAGAAGAAAGTAATTATGTAAAAATGGTAATGATAATAATTTTGATCTTGTGTACCTCCCAAAAGAATCCTATGGACCATTTAAGGACTACATCTGGATAACATTGAGATTGAACACATTTCTGTCTTTGTTTTCCTCTGTAGACAGGCTAGCTATATCCTTTGCCAATATTTCTACTGAGTTGTTTTTTCCTTATTGATTTTAGAAGTGATGTATCTACTGAGAATAGTGCTCCTTGATATACAAGCATTGTAAATATTTTTTCACCAATAAGGCAAAGTCTAAATAATTATATGCATTCATGCATACTAAAACACTACATAGCCTAAAATATACTAATGTAGAAAAGCCTAAATGATACATCTTATGGTAAAAATTGTATTTCAGAAGTAGTTGACTGGATAAAAAAAGAATTCTTGAGTACATTACTTATAGAGTCTTCATCCCTGAAAAAAGATTTATATAAATATATATGTATATATAATCACTTAATCACTTAATCACTTAATCCCCGTTATTCATCGATTTATTCGAGCGGGTGCCAGTAACGTCTCCATTCATCCCGGTTGCGTGCTAGCGTAGCCCAATGGTATCTGTTCGTTTTAGGAATATGTAGAGCCTCAAACCGATCATTTAGGGTCTTGACGAAGAAGTCTGACCATCTTATAGGTGGGCGTCCACGTGATCTTTTGATGTCTCGTGGAATCCAATCAGTAATGGCTCTAGTCCAGCGGTTGTCTGTAAACCTCATTACATGTCCAGCCCATCTGATTTTTGATGTCTTGGCAAATGAGACAGCGTCTCTGATTCTTGAGCGTTGACGAAGATCAGAACTCCAGATTCTATCTCTCATTTGAGTGAATCGTGATATTCCAAGCATAGTTCTTTCGATTCCTCTTTGAGAGACCCAAATAGTGTTCTCATCCTGTTTTCGTAGGGTCCAGGTCTCTGAGGCATATGTTAATGCAGGAAGAATAGTGGAATCAAAGAGATGTGCTCGTAGTTGGAGGTTCTTTGTCCTTTTAGTTATTTCTTCAATGCTCTTGAAGGCATTCCAAGCCGCTCTCTTCCTCCTGCGTAACTCAGGTGCCAGGTCATTCATCATGTTGATTTCTCGACCTAAGTATATATAACTGTTGCATTCGGAGATGGTGGTTCCATTGAGAGCGAATGGAGCGTCAGGAACAAGGCTGTTTCTCATAAACATTGTCTTCGTAAGATTCAGCTGTAGTCCGACCTTTCCACACTCACGGTCAAAGTCCGCAAGCATTTGTGCCGCTTGGCTGATGTTTGGTGTCATTAGAACGATATCATCAGCAAAGCGGAGGTGGTGTAGTTGCCGACCATCTATCTTCACTCCCATGTTTTCCCATTCTAGTCGTCGCATGATGTTCTCGAGGGTGGCACTGAAGAGTTTTGGTGAAATGGTATCACCCTGCCGAACCCCTCTCTTGATATGGATGATTACTTCTTTGTAGAATGGTGAGATCTTGGTAGTGAATCCGCAATAGAGCTCACGAAGGATCCTGATGTATTGAGTTTGTACGCCCTGATTGGCTAGGGCTTCCATGACCGCTTCCGTCTCAACAGAATCAAAGGCCTTCTTTAAATCAATGAACGTTAGACAGAGCGGCATCTTGAACTCCCGAGATACCTCAGTGAGCTTGGTTATTGTGTGGATATGGTCGATGGTACTGAATCCTTTTCGGAATCCAGCTTGTTCACATGGTTGTCCTTCATCTAGTGTTCTGCTAATCCTATTCAGGATGACTCGAGTGAATAGTTTGTAGATGACAGAAAATAGGCAGATTGGGCGATAGTTGCCAATGTCGTGGATGTCTCCTTTCTTGTATAGTAGTACAGTCTTGCTGGTTTTCCATTGGGATGGAACCTTGCATTCAGACAGGTAGCGTGTGAAGAGTCGAGCTAATGTATTGATGAGTACTGATGGTAAGTTCTTCAGGTGTTCAGGACTGATCTTGTCTGGGCCAGGTGCTTTTTGTTTCTTTACCGACGAGATGGCATGTTGGATTTCAGAAGGGAGAACATTGGGAACGACATATCCATCATGTGGTATGTGGTATGTGGGCAAGTGGATGTGGCTATTAAAGAGATCTGAGTAGAATTCATGAATAATCTTCTCCATTGCCCTTCTGGAAGATGTGATAGATCCATCATGATGTCGGAGGGCAGTCATCTTGGTTTTGTAGTTGGTGAAGGACAGGCGGGCATTACGAATGTTTTTCCCAGCTTCTGCTGCATCTACCAGTACTGCTGCTCTCCTGTTTTTGAGGTCATCCTTGATGGCTTTTCTGCACTGTTTTGCCAGTTCGGACGTTTGCTTGTGGTTGCCTGAGGCACGTGCCACGCCACGTTGGCGAATAAGTTCAAGAGTGTTCGAAGAAAGACGGTTTTTTGTGGTTATCTCTCTCTTGGCATTCCTTGCACAATCATGGAGGTGCTGAATCATTCGATCGTATTCCTCATCAATGTTGTCAATGACGGCATCTTCCCATGTTGCTGCAACAGAGCCAAAGAGTTCCCAGTTGGTGGTTGTTCTGGGAGTCTTCTTCTTAAACCTTGCATTCTTTTCTCCTCGTTCTGTGAGGTAGAATTTTGCACGAAGAAGACGGTGGTCTGATCCCGTTTGGAATTTTGGGACAACAGCAACATCGGTTAGGCAAAACCGCCGATTGAATATGATGTGGTCTATTTCATTGTGGAACCGTCCATCGGGAGACTCCCATGTCCAACGTTTAGATTCAGCCTTTTGGAATTGTGAGTTACCATGGAAGGTTTTGGTTGACATGATGAACTCAGACAGTCTGTCACCTTGTTCGTTCCATTCCAGGCCATGGGTTCCGATGTGGAGTTCATCGACTGATCTTCTTGGTCCTATCTTGGCATTAAAATCACCGACAATGATCTTGTAGAAGGTGTGATCTTCTTTATAGAATTTCTCCAGCTCCATGTAGAATTTCTCAGTTTCTTTTTCACCATAACTGGATGTTGGTGCGTAGACAACAAAGATAGAAACTGCCGGTAGTGAGCCACATTTATTCAAGTGTAATCGTCCGATTCGGGTTGTTAGGCATTCAAATGAATCAATGCTTGTGACTAAGTTTGTGTTGACAAGGATACCGACACCACCGACGCCTCTTTTATCACATGTTCCAAGGAACAGTTCTTCTCCAGTGTCGAAAACAGCATGATGGGATTGATGTCTTCTCGTTTCAGTCAGACCAATGATGTCGTACTTGATCTTTCGTGCTTGTACCATAAGGTCTTCAATGGATGCAGCAGATGCCAGCGTACGAGCATTAAAAGTACAGACAATCATTTTTGTTTTTCTGCATTTTGGCAGCCCATGTCTGCCTTGGTGTTTTATCAGCTTCTCCTTCCATATCCTTTTCGACTCTGCATAATCAGGGTTAGGGAAATGAGATCCATTTATTACTGGATTTGGCATATCAATTTGGTCTATTTGGCATAGATCACGGATAGCTTGCCAGGCTCTGCCGTGTGGGTTGGATATTTAAGGATATTTAAGGTATCCTGAAAATTATTAAATAAATAGTCGCGCGGCCGCAAATGCGGCCGCGCGCTCCCGGGAGCTTGTTGTGATAATCTTTGGATCCTGGCCTTTGTTGGGGTTACACGGCAGTTGGAGGGTATAACTGTTTAGCTACTGACAGGTCCAGTCCCAAACCGTGCAGGCTTAGAGATCTCAGTCCCGGGTCCCACACACCTGGGTTCCTCTGCCAGTTCGGTTATGTCTGAGGCTTATCCAAGTGTGTGGAGAGTGGCTCCAGTAAGGCCTTGGTTGGGGCCTGGAAGTCTTCAGCTGTTGGGCCCTGGCGAGGATAGTCAGACACAGGGTAGGAGACTCTGCCTTGTGCTCTCCCGGGAGCTTGTTGTGATAATCTTTGGATCCTGGCCTTTGTTGGGGTTACACGGCAGTTGGAGTGTGTAACTGTTTAGCTACTGACAGGTCCAGTCCCAAACCGTGCAGGCTTAGAGATCTCAGTCCCGGGTCCCACACACCTGGGTTCCTCTGCCAGTTCGGTTATGTCTGAGGCTTATCCAAGTGTGTGGAGAGTGGCTCCAGTAAGGCCTTGGTTGGGGCCTGGAAGTCTTCAGCTGTTGGGCCCTGGCGAGGATAGTCAGACACAGGGTAGGAGTTACATATATATAATGATAGTACATCTTAAACATACATGTAATGTGAATATTTGAATACACAGAAAATAAACAATGTCTTAAAAATGATACAAATTATAACTTCTAATAATTATTTTACCAAAAAGGATATAACTCACTACAGAGTTATATCAGTTATGATTTTTGATTCATTTTAATTTGTTTTAATTTTTATAAGGATGACACATTTGATTTTATGAGCAAAGACTAATAAGCTTTTAGGATGATGTAGTATGGTTTCTTAATCCTTATTGTAGTCATACAGGAGAAAGTCTTTCTACTCCAGAGACAATAGAATAATGGTGTATGTCTACTGAAGAAATAGTAATATTTTCTAGAAGCTAGAGGTTTTGTTTCGCTTGTTCCCTCCTGGGAAGGAGACATGTGGAAGGTGCCTACCTATCCTGCATGGAAATGTGGACCAAGATTTTCACTAAACTCAGGATGAACATTGCTTTTTCCATTTTCTAAATTCTGACCAACTAATATAAATAAGCTTAATTCAATATTTATATAAATCCAGGGTACAGCAACCACTGTTAGTGAAATATTTGGGTCAGTTTGTTTGATTTAAATATTGGTGACTGACTTTTCTAACAGTCCAGTTTTTTTTCATATTTACTGCAGAAAACAAACAGCCCCTCGTGGGACCTTTTAAGGGACTTAAAAATAAATATCACTCTTTCACTGGGTTTATATGAGAAATGAGATCCACAAAATCCTAAAGGTAGTTCCTGTCAAATTAGGAAAAGCTGAAGCAAGTTAATTTCCTAGGTATGTTATTCTGAAGTGGTACATGATCTCTTATCATGATTCATGTCAATGGAACGTGTGATTGGTAATGATCACAAATACTCATGTGACGTCTTTTGTCCAGATGATTGACACAGACCCACATACTGTGTCAATGAGCTTCCCTACAGGCGGCCTGGCTCTCTCAGCCCCTGGGTGCAAGAGTTTAGCACTTCACTGCACTGGAGCGATGCATGGGAGGAGGAAAGGCCCATCCTGTTTACTCCCGTCTGCCCTGGAACCCTGAAGCCCCATGACTTTGCCAGCTTATGGAACATTTCCTTCCTCCGGAGTCTGGGCAGAGTACAGAAAACCTTTGTCATTTTTGTTTCCGTTTCTTACTGCTCTTGGTTAGAGATGGAGTAAAGAAACAAAAAGGTACCCAGGATCTACTGAGTTTCAGAAACTCTGATCAGGCTTTTCCACCTGCTGAGAATTACATCTTCATAAATACCCAGTGAGGGGAGGTGACCATTAGCTTTACTTTTCAACTGAACGAGTGAGTCTTGCCTGAGATGGCAAAGTTTGAGAGCGACAGAATCAGGTCTGCTTTGACCTGTTTTTGACTTTAGTAATGCCGCGCTTTCCTGCTAAAGTGGGAGTCAGACTCTGAGAGCTATTTCCCAGACGTCTCTCTTTCTCCAGGACTTCGGGTGCTCCTTCTCCCCAACCTGCTTTGTGTTCTGTTGACTTGAGTGCCCGCTGTCTTCAGTCATGTTCTGGCAGCTCTGCTCTTCTCTCTCATGGCTCAGGCCTCTCAGGTTATGGTCACCCTCTACCTTGACCCTGCTTCCCACTCTCGATGTGGCTCTATTTTCCTCTGGCCCCACCTAAGCCAGTGTGTTGAAATGCTTGTTTCCACTTGCCTCTACTTCTTTCTTGTGTGCTCCTTGATAAAAGGCACCGAAGCTTGATTTCACTTCCTCCCCTCCCTTGCTGAATCTGCCTCCCAGAGGTATCACTGATCCACTTATTGGAAAACTGGGTGATGACTTTATTTTTATTGACATGCCTTATGTAGTGATTGCCACCTCCTCTACTAGGAAACTGGACTATTGGTTTTCATGGTACTGTTGATGTTGATTTTTCTTCGACTTCCCTAACCATTTTACTGCTCAGTCCTTGTAATCCTTTCCTTCCTGTTCTATGTGATATGCTGAACCTGACTCATTGTATCTGCTTGTGAAATTCAGCTGTTGAGTTTTCAGAAACTCTGTGAACCCCTTGATGTCATGTTGGTTGCTGGAACCTGGCGATGGCAGAGTTTTTGCAGAGCTTGGCAAGTGTTAAAACTCAGCCTGTCTTTGACCCAAGTGCATTACACAGTCACCAGCCCCACAGTGATGCTGCCCCAGAATAAATGTAAATATTTGTGAGAGTAGACTTTCTGAGCAAGTTTTCCACTCACATGACATACTCTTTTTTATTTTTTTGGCTTCTTGGGTCACACCCGGTGATGTACAGGGGCCACTCCTGGCTTTGCACTCCAGGGACCATTTGAGATGCTGAGAATTGAACCGGTGGGGGTGGGCCGGCCTTGTGCAAGGCAAAAATGCCCTACCTGCTGTGCTGTTGCTTCAGCCCCAATACATTCATTTTTGCATAATAGTGTTTTCTTTGGGCTGGAGCAATAGCACAGCAGGCAGGGCGTTTGCCTTGCAAGCAGCGGACCAGGCCAACCCGAGTTTGATTCCTCTGTCCCTCTCAGAGAGCCCGGCAAGCTACAGAGAGTATCTTGCCCACATGGCAAAGTCTGGCAAGCTACC
The DNA here is from genome assembly GCF_029834395.1 of Sorex fumeus. NCBI lineage: Eukaryota > Metazoa > Chordata > Mammalia > Eulipotyphla > Soricidae > Sorex > Sorex fumeus. Next base: position 983,499 of record NW_026606134.1, on the reverse strand, counting down.
TGTGACGTATTCGATATGCCAAACACAGTAACAAGTCTCACAATGTTACTAGGCCCGCTGGAGCAAATCGATGAACAATGGGAGGACAGTGATAGTGCTTCTTTACCAACACACATGAATCGTTGAACAAAGTCTAGGAATTTACCAAATTCCAAATAGAACTCAACATTGCGCTCTTTTCCTGAGAGGGCTTTACTTGAATTAAATTTTCTTTCATCTGCCCTTCCCTACCCTTCCAGAATTTAGTATGACCTCTTTCCCTGAGTTATGCCCAATCCAAGAAGACATTGTCCAAATAAATGATTATCATTCCAGCATTTATTCTTGGAATGGTAATATGAAGGAAATTTTAATTTGGAATGATGATATGGTTTTATTTTTTTCTTAGACTGTTTAAATTTCTGCATATTGGAAATATGACATTCTCATGTCCTCAGATTTCTGCAAATAAAAAAGTATCTGCCAGGGAGCTCAAGAAATAAATGAAATACGTTTATCAAAATTAAGCATTGTAGATGCCACGATTTCTAGAATCTTTTCCATACATAAGTTTAATATTCTGACTATTTCTACAATGCAATAGATATTAATATAATATTTTACATGCATGAGAAATTGAGTCCCAGCTAAAATAGCTCATGAAAAGATCACAGCTAAAATGTGGTTAAAAGTTTGATTTGGACAAATTATTTGTTGGGTTCTAATGCTTGGGAAATTTTGTTATGGTGCTTCTACTAGTGCTTTAACTGTGCTTGAAGGAAATTGGTCTTATCCTCACACTATGAAACAGTTTCAAAAGTTGTCTTTTTATGGTCTTGCCTTAATTTTGTCCCATACCCACAACTTTGCTTGTTATTCAGAGAAATAATGTCACATTTAACTTATTAAAATACCTAAATGGATGGATACAAAGTTTACTTTTTGGAGCTTTTAGGCTGAAAGAGTTCCATTTTCTTAAAGAGCATAGTTAAAAGCTTTATTTCCACAATTTTTAAAGTCTTACATCAGAAAGCAAATAATTGTTATGTGATCAGCATTTGGGGACAGTCACCTGGGGCAATTCAATGTAACAGAGCCTAGATATAAATCTAGTAGCTGGCACATATTTTCAAGATGCTGATTTTCCAATAAAAGACAGACTGCCACCCATAAAACAGTGACAAGTGGGTAAATAGGAAAAAGTGTCTATGTATTCTGGCCCACTGTATTTCAACAGTGATGCTTCAAAGAATGTGCAATTTTTTTTGATAATTAGGAAATGTCATGAGGAAAGGAGTCTCTTGAAACTCCATGAGTCAATACATTGCTAAACGGCTCCCACAGCATTCATACGTCAATTGAACCAGAAGGATTGAGGTCACACAGCTCTTGAATAAGGCTCCCCAGTGAATCACTGGTCCCCTTAGATGTCTTTGTATTTTCTTGGTCATAAAAGTGTATCTAGCATTCATTCCTTCTGTTAAAGGAACTGCTTTATACCAGATATTTAAAATAAAACAATGATAGACAAAGTTCTAATCTCAAGGAAATTATAATGGCTGAAATCAGTTAAAGAAGAAATGATTATCAAGCGGTGATATAAATAAGAAGAAATAAAAGTGATGGGAAAGGATATGTATGGGGTGACTTAGGGGAGTTAGAGAAGTTCTTCCTAATGTTTAAACAGATTTATGAAAGAGTAAGGTAGTCCTGTGAAATCATGGGTGAGAATGTTCTAGTTGGAAACCAGTGGCTAACATCAAGAGAGAGAGAGAGAGAGAGAGAGAGAGAGAGAGAGAGAGAGAGAGAATGTGTAAGTAGACAAATGTTCTGAGATTTGTTCTGAGATTAAATTGAAGAGATTAGGTCAAGTCCTGTTGGTCCTTGTAGACCAGAAAAAGGTCTTTCCATGTAGGATTTAATTATGGCACTTTGGGAAGTCATTGGAAGGCCACAGGTAAGGGGGTGGAACCATGTAATTAATTCTGCAGGTACATGCAACCTTTAGAGAAGAGAAGATAACTGATGCTTAAAAGGCTCTTCCAGTACATTACTGAGTACAAGCTTCTGAATTGAGCAGAGTGATTGGACCTGAGATTTATTTTGCTGATGCCCTGTTTGTGCATGGTAGAGGAAAGAGAGTCCAGTATTTATCTTCAGCAACAACGTGGATATTGTTGCTATTTCTTGAGATGAGGATATTGCTCAAATGAAAATAGGAAAAAGTTTAGGGAGAGAATGATTTCTTCTATATTCTAGCATGCAATTCTTCATACTATGCTAAAATCCTTTCCAAGCTGAGGGGCTTAAGCTGCCCACCCTTTGGTGGCATCTCAGAGAATGAAAGATTCCATGTGCAAATCTAGGCTGTCCTCTTGCGCCTTCCACCCATGTGTACATTCTTGTGTCTCTGGAAATGCATGGAAGACATCTGCTGTCCCAAAATTTTGCCAAATGTTTGAAAATCAAGATTTTTGACGTTGTTTTAATACATTAACATTTCAAATTAGTTTGGGTAAAAATAAAATTAATAGATCCTACTATGTATGCTTGGGTTTCTTCAAACTGTGTCATATCTGTGTGGAACTGTGCTCTAACTTTTGTTTACAATGAAGTGCTAAGCCTTTAGTTACTTGTAACCAAATCCTCTGTGTGATTCTTTTTTTCCCCATTTTATTTCTCTGCACATAGTTTTAATGCAATCTCATGCTTAGCATACACTATTCAACAAGTTGAAACCAGCAGATTTTAAAAAAATACCATCTTGGACCTGGGAATGTGGCTCAGGGATAGAACACCTGTCTTCCATGTGTGAGGGCAAGAGTTCCATTTCTTGCCCCACAACCTGAATGGGATCCCACGGGCACTGGTTTTTGTGGCTCTTAGCTCCACAACAAGTTCTACACTCTTTGGTGTACCCCAACCAAGTGTGTGAGCACTGAGACCAGGTAACTGAAACCCTAGTCATTAGATCAACTAAAAGGAGGGGGGGGAGGAACTACCCATTCCTTTAAAAATAATCCCATTCTTTATTTCCCCAAAGACTTTGACAGCTACGTCTTTGGTTTCGTTTTTTTTTCCAGCAGCCCCTTATTTTACAAGGGGTGGGGTTTATACTGTACATTACTAATACACATAACTACTTTGATATACCTAGGCATGTTATAAAGATTAGCCCAAGGTTAATTTTACTAATTGTTTCTTTTTACTTAGTAAAAGTTTCTTTTTCACATTCCACAAAGAGAGCTTGCCAACCAACATGGAATGAGTTTCTGGAGTTATAAAGCATCATACCTAATGATTTATTGCTTCTCCTTTCATACTTGCTTATAATGATACAGTTGGCCTCGATGAAAGGGAATTGGTCAGCAATACAAACATTTAAAATATTGCTTTTAGAAAGAACATGTTTCAAAACCCCGGATGAGTATTTCCTTCTGTCAAAAAGACAACTATTGCTAGGAGGTTCATGATTATGATTATTTTAATGTCATAATAGTATTTTTTTCATTGTAAGGAAGTTCCCGTCATTTAAGTGGCATTGTAAGTGGGCTTTTCTGAGATTCTCTGCAGAAAGTGACAAGACTGAGTTCCCAACCAGGGGACAAAGTTGATGCTCTAGCTCCATTCCTGTTAGAAGTATGTGTGCGTTCCACCACATGCTAGCCTTTGGTTAATGATGTCATTAAGAGGAATTGATGACAACCAAACCCATTTGATGCTAATGCTCTCTTTATTTTCTTATTCTTAATCAAAATTAATACTGTTTGAGACTGAGCGATAGCACAGCGGGTAGGGCATTTGCCCTTCATGTGGCCGACCTGGGTTCGATCCCCGGCATCCCATATGGTTCCCCAAGCACTGCCAGGAGTAATTCCTGAGTGCAAAGCCAGGAGTAACCCCTGAGCATTGCTGGGTGTGACCCAAAAAGCAAATAAATAAATAAAAATAAAATTTGTTAAAAATATGAATACTGTTCTTAGTTTCTTAGTAAGTAAATTTTCTTGGTTCTCAATGATCCGTTTTTTACTTTGCCCATTATCAGTTGAAATCTCTGTTATTTTTGAAGACATGTCTTTGCCCTCCACAAATATCCTCTCTTGTCTTGTTAAAAACACATTTAGAGAAAATTTTTCATGAAGTGGAGTCCAGCTAAATAGAACATTAACTATTCAAATTTCAGTTTGAGAGGAAAATTGAAAAAAGAAAGATTTGACACATACTTCAAAAGTAGAGAAATTCAAATAGAGTTCAATCTTTCCCCAGCTTCTTGGTGTAAAATTCATCAAACCCAAAACTGTTTTATTTAGACATCTGGGAAATGTACTTTGACAAAAACACCCACTTGATGACTGTCAATGTCATAAAGAGACTCTGATATCAAAAATCCACAGAAACTGCTGAAATAAATTATATTTTTATGACAAAGCACACTGTACTGGCTCATTTGCAATGTCCATGTGATGTGACTTGAGTATCTTAATACAATTGGAAGTTCCTTTTTTGTGTAAATAATGAGGTAGAATTAATAAATCACTGAGGAAGTCTATAAACAGTAAATTGGGCATTGCCTTCTACCCGCTTTGAGTACATAGCTGCTTTTGCCTACGTTTAACGTGTGTTTCCAAGACTTTCCTAGTCCCTGATTCTACAGCCCTAGAAACACTGAAATGATAGAGAGGGGAGGAGGAGGGTGAATTCAGCTGCATCTGCTTCTGGAGGTTTACTCTTGACCTTACATCAGCGCAAATACTACATGTTGTAGTTTCCCCCCTTGTCTCTTTTAACCACACACCACACATTCCAGTGGCTTTGGATGTTAAGACAACAGGTGGTATGGGTCAGGGACCAGTGATGCTTTCAGGGGTTCTGTAGAATATAAAAAAGATGGTGAAGCAACTCTGTAGTAAGTTCAGGGAAACAGTATTTTGAACCAATTTCTGAGGCAGTCACTCAAAAAGATTGAAGGTGATAAAGCTTTGTGGAATATTTTCTGGAATGCTGGGTCGATCAATTTTATTTCTTAAAAATTAAAATTTGGGAGCTGGAGAAATAGTACAGCAGGTAGAATGTTTGCCTTGCGTGTGACCAACTCAGCTTTGACTTCCAGCACCCGAGCCCTCCAGGAGTGAGCCCTGAATGGAGAGCCAGGAGTAAGCCAGGAGTTCTGATAGGTGTGGCCCGAACGCCAAGACAAACAATTTTTGAAGCTGGAGAGATAGTACAAAGCTTATAGCCAGGGCAACTCTGGTTTGAATTCCAGCACAAGTGTAAGGTCCCTCTGAGCACTATCCCTGCGCACTGCTGACCTCCAAACAAAAATAAAACAGGAAAAAAATATTTTGGTGCATCAAGGATAAATCCTGATTGCACTATTAAAAAGCCATAAGAGAAATGGGAAGATGCTACAGGAGGTAAGGCACTTGTGAGCATGCAACCAAACCTGGTTAAAAATCCAGCGCCATTTATGGTTCCCTGGGCATGACCAAGGGCCACTCCTGAGCACAGAGCCAGAAATAGCCCCTGAGCACTGCCAGGTATGGACCCCCTACTTAAAAAAGCTTAGTAAGAAAACGAATACGAGAAAAGTCAAAAGGTCATGATATTTCACTGTATCAGAGACTCAGAGTGAGCTGCAAGGTTGTTATGAAGTAAAGTTTATAAATCCTTCAAAGGTGTAAACAGAGATTTAGTGACAAAATGTCTTTTCAGTGAAGGGGTGCCATTGGCTAAAGTTCTTCAGTGGGGTGCCCAGGAAAAGTAGCACATTTTTTGAGGTTCTGAGATTTTATCCCATTGCTTAGTGACCTACCTCTTAGGCCCTCCTGGGGAAGGCAAGCGCTTCAGTTTTTTAAAGAACTAAAAATAATTTATGCCTTAATGTATACAATTAGAGTATTGGCATTTACTGCTCAATGAACTCTATGCATTTACATCCACTAGCTGATAGAGAAGAATCTATTGAAGTCATTTATTCATCATTTATGCACTCAACCCCTTCTCCCTTTTTCTATTTGGTGGTTGGATTGAGGGCCTCACGTATGAAGGCAAACTCTCTACTACTGTGAGCTATATTCCCAACCCCTGCCAATCATCTCTTGAGCCAGACTGAAAATATTTTGAAATACAACAAATAAGGTAGGTTGACACGATATCTGCCTGTAAGAACTATACATACATGCCATGTTCTCAGGAAATAATCCAGCATGTGGCAAGCGTGCCTTTCAGGAAGACATTTGCAAGTTCTCCACTTGCTTTCAGAAATTATGTCGTGCTGTTTTGTGATATGAGTTTGATGACGTTTGTCCCTTTTTAAATAATGAAGCAAGGGTGAAGAGGATGTCTTTATGGCAAAAGGTGGAAGGAGGGTCATCACGGGCTTTGCAGCTGCTGTTCTACATGCAGTGTTTGCTCTGAGCATTAAGGGCACCAGCCTCTCACCAACTCCTTCCCTGGGAAAAGCTTCCTGCAGCTGTGTATCTAGCACATCCTCTGTTACTACTGGAGGTTAGTGGGATGTTAGGTTTTATGAACTATTGGGTTTTGTTCGGTAAGTTACTGTGGTGGTGGGGCTGGGGAGGCTCAGAAAGATTCCATATAAATGATTGCAGCTTTGATTAATGTCATTTTAGCAAATGAAACATTTCACTGGAACACTGTTTCCGGACAGGTGGAAACCCATGTTGCATTATTTTCTAATACTAAAATTGAAAGCTACTCAGTGTTTAAAAAGTAAAGACATGAGTGCTTAGATGTTTACAGAAGGTCAATATTAAACTTGGTGTTTATAGGAAGTGTTTATCCTGTACTAAGTAAACAACAGAGCACAGTTTTATACACAGGAAAAATAATTAGGCTAAAATGAGAAAAGGAAGAAGTATGGGGAAAAGATAAGGGTGATGGTGGGACAGAGGAATTGTACAGTATGGAGGGCATTTGCCTTGTATGTGACTGAACTGGATTCGATCTTCAGCATCACATATGCCCCCCCAAAACCTGCCAGAAGTGATTCCTAGACATAGAGCTGAGAGTAAGCCCTGAGTACTATTGTGTGTGGCCCAAAATGCAAAAGAAAGGATGTTGTAATGAGAGTATGGTAATTTTCTTTTGTTCTTTGTGGTATTTCTTTTGTGTTTAAGTATCATGAGAGATTTCTCCTTATAGTGAACTTACTCTACTAGGCTCCATGAACTTATATACACTTGATCACCTAATCCTCACAATACCCTATATTCCAGATAGGATATACGCATAGCCTGAGGTATAGAGTTGGGTTTCAAATCTAGGAATATCAATTCTGGTATCTGGTTTTATGGATACAATATTCCAGATCACACTTTCACCAGAGTGTCCAGCTCCTTCTCCTTGCCTGATCCCAGTTCCCTCTCCTCACCTTATACCCTCACCCCCATTCCCACCTCGAATGCCCAGTTTTGAGACCAGTTCTAAGGGCCCAGTTTTGAGGCCAGTTCTAAGGCAGAACCTGACTTCTTGGCATTATGCCTGATAGCGTCTTCAGAGAGATACAAGGAACAGGGTGGAAAAATACAGACATAACCAATGTTTTCAGAGCTCTAACTGTGACAATCTTCATGACTTATTGAAACTGTCAGATATGATGATATTTATAAATGCCACATAAATTTTCCTTTAAAAGTCACAGTATATATTAAACATATTTTTGAGAACCTTGATAGTTACGTATATTATAAAACTTCAAGCACATTTTTGTTGATGCATAAATCTCCAAATGGACTAGTCCATTAATTAATTTATTTAGCTTTTTGGGGTCACATCCGGCAATGCTTAGACCTTACTCCTGGCTCTGCACTTAGGAATTATTCCTGGCAGTGCTCGAGGAACCATGTGGGATTCCGGGAATCGAACCCAAGTCGGCTGTATGCAAGGCAAATGCCCTACCCGCTGTACTATCACTCCAGCTCTCCATTTATTTTTAGTCACTGTTGAGACCATGAGTTGTTTTTAACTGATGATAGAATTGTGCTGAATAAGTTTTGTTTTGAAAATTACTTGGCTGGGTTGCCATTTCATTTGCTTTTACTCTCTTTTCTGCTGAGTCTCAGTCCCACCCATTGTGCATTTTTTAAAAAATCTTTAACTTTTCCCTTTCATTTAAACAAGCCTCTCCAAGGTCAAAGTCAAGAAACCACCATAATTTGCACTTTAAAAAGACTGGGAAGCAAGGAGAAAAGATAGTCTTAAGCAGCAATTGTGATTTTGGGTTTAGATAACTTTATTCTGCTTTATATCTGTTGCTGATGAGTAAAAAATAGTGTGTGGATTAGAATTACAAAGGTGACTCTTAAAAGCATGAAGAAGATTATAACTTCAAAATGTGTTCACCAAAGCCATGAAAATAGATGAATTTTCCCTAGAGGTACTTGGCAATGCCCCTTTAGAGACGTTTAGAGTGAATGCATGAATCCTACTTGTCCCTTAATGAAGTCTTGGAGAAAATGGTGAAGCGCTTTTGTGTTCTAAGAGTTTATGATGTTTGGGTTGCATCATAGACCGTTGACATTTAATTTGAAAGTGGTCTGTTGAAATGTCATCTGGTTTTCATTTGTAGGGACCCACTTGGAAATGAGAGGTTGGATTCCGTGACCTCCTGGTTTGCTCCCTACTCCAAAACTTTCATAGTAAGATAAATGTAAGGTTTATTTTCCAGCCCAACCACTGATATTTGTGTAGGGCTTAGGAGTTTACAAAACATTTTTCACACTCTTCAGCCTGTGTGGAAGAAGTGGGCGGGGGAGTCCCCATTAAGTCTAGGTGAGAATACGTAATGTACAACATGTTTGGTATTTTGCTGCGTTGTTTGCATCCAGGACGGAAAGTGATGTTCTTGTTCAAAGGTAACTATGTGAGAATTAGAATCTTATTCACATGCAAAGTCTTCTAAAGGATTATCAAACACCTGTTAAGTCGGTGCACACACAATGTGTAATGTCATTGAAAAAGTGGTTTCACCAGGTGGAAGAGTTTAAAAAAAAAACATGTCAACTAATTTGAATATTTGGTTCATCTGTTTCAGATATTTAAGGGGAAAATATTGATTTCTCTGGTATACCTTGAATCCACTTACATTTTCTACTATCTAAAATAGACCTTAGTGCACTGGCACTGTTAGCTCTGCTTTCCCTGGAAATTCTGGTCTGTGCAGAAATGTCAAGCTGTGGTTATGCCTGCCCTGAATTTTAAAAAATGCAATAACTGAATCTTTTTCCTATGGGGGCTAAGAAAAAAAATGGCATTCTGTAAATTTTCCTTAGGGACTTAGGTAGATAAGACCAGGCATATGTGCTGTACCCAATCAAAACACAATTTCACAGGCTATGACTTTGCATGAGATGCAGTCTCTCTCATGGAACCTAGGTTTGGGTCCACGTGCAGAAATGGGGAACAAACCTACAGCCAAGCTAATTCTCTGGGAGACCGTGTTGGCTGATGACCGGTGTTGGTTCTGTCTTTGTAGCATGTCCTCTGGGCAGACCCGGAAACTGAGACCTGAGAATTAATCCTCACTCCTGTTGCTTCAGGCTGACAAGAAGAAGATCTCTTTGCCTTTTCTGAGGCAAGCAGATGTGTGTTTCTTCCTATTTAAGAACATTTGCTTTCTGGACACTGGGTGGTGCAAATTCTACTCACGCAATATTGCATTCAGTAGTCTTCGTGGTTGGAGTGATAGCACAGCAGGTAGGGCGTTTGCCTTGTATGCGGCTGAACCAGGATGGATTCCTCCACCCCTTTCGGAGAGCCCGGCAAGCTCCCGAGAGTATCCCACCCGCACAGCAGAGCCTGGCAAGCTCTCTGTGGCATATTCAATATGCCAATAAACAAATACAAGTCTCACAATGAATGCATTATTGGTGCCTGTTCGAGCAAATCAATGAACAACAAGAGAACAGTGCTACAGTGCTAGTCTTTGTGAGGTAGGCATCTCTGAGACTCAGAGACATGCAATAAATCAGAGTCCTCGTTCGAGTCAGTACACTGTCCTGTCACTCACAGCCACACTAAGTCCTGTAGCTATGCTGCTAGAGTTGTGTGGTATATTTGGTCTTGTTTTGACCTTTTCTCTCATGTTGACATTCTAAGAGTTTTTCTTCCTTGTAGTTCCCTCGGTTGATGTTCAGTGTCAAGGAAAGATGTGAGAGAAAATATTGGCATCCATTTTTGTAGCACTGTAGCGCTCTCCTCCCGTTGTTCATCAATTTGCTCAAGTGGGCCCAGTAACGTCTCCATTGTGAGACTTGTTGTTACTGTGGTTAGCATGTTGAATATTCACGGGTAGCTTGTCAGGCTCTGCAGTGAGGGCAAGATACTCTCGGTAGATTGCCGGGCTCTTCGAGAGGGGCGGAGGAATCGAACCCGGCTTAGCCAGGCCGGCCACATGCAAGGCAAATGACCTACGGCTGTGCTATTGATTTTGTTTTTATAACAATTTATAATTAAGCTTGCCTATGAAACAAAAATATTTGTGTGTCTGATTGTGCGCTACAAGGCTATGGCCATAGTCCTACACACATAAGGTTCCACTCTCACTGTAAGCCGCGCCTCTGTCATTTCACCTGACACTGAGAAACACAGTGCACTCCTCTTGTCTCCATTATTGGGTGATAGAACGGGAACAACTGTTTAGTTTCTTAAATCCTTAAGTGTGCATCTACGAAGTGATTATAGTCTTTTTTGTGTGGTAGAATTATTGGAAGGATAAAAAGAGACAATGATTCTGCAAGTGCTTTATAATATAATAGAGGCCCAAATAGGAAGTATTTGTTTCTAGCCTGCAAGCCGTTAGAAAACTTTGGAGCTCTTTTTTTTTTTTCCCTTTATTTTATTTTATTTTTTTTAAAGTTGTAGATTTACAATTTTTTGCGCTTTGGTTTCAATTATACAATGATCAGATACCCATCCCTCCACCAGTGCCCATTTTCCACCACCATGGATAATATCCCTCCCACCCCCATCCCCCCATCCCCCCGTCTCTGTGGCAGGGCAATCCCCTGTGTTCTCTCTCTCCTTTTGGGTGTTGTGGTCTGCAAAAGAGGCATTGAGTGGCAAACATGTTCAGTCCATAGTCTACTTTCGACATGCATCTCCCCTCCTGGGAGGGTCCTCCAAACATCCTTTATTTGGTGCTCCCTTCTCTATCTGAACTGCCCTTTCCTCTAGGATACCCGGCTGGCCTCTAAGTTATGGAGTAATCCTCCTGGTGCTGATCTCAGCTATTCTTGGGTACTAATCTCATACTTTGTTACTTTATATCCCCCAGATGAATGCAATCTTTCTATGTCTATCCCTCTCTTTCTGACTCATTTCGCTTAGCATGATACTTTCCATATTGTACCACTTGTATGTAAATTTCATGACTTCATCTTTTCTAAGAGCTACATAGTATTCCATTGTGTAGATGTACCAAAGTTTCTTTAACCAGTCATCTGTTCTTGGGCATTCAGGTTTCTTCCAGTTTCTGGCTATTGTAAAGAGTGCTGCAATGAACAAACAAGTGCAGATGTCACTTCGACTATACATTTTTGCCTCTCTGGGATATATTCCCAGGAGTGGTATTGCTGGGTCAAATGGGAGCTCAATTTCTAATTTTTTGAGAATCGTCCATACTGTTTTCCAGAAGGGCTGAACCAGTGGACATTCCCACCAACAGTGAAGGAGTGTCCCTTTCTCGCCACATCCACGCCAGCATCGGTTGCTTTTGTTCTTTTGAATGTGGGCCAGTCTCTGAGGTGTGAGATGGTATCTCATTGTGGTTTTGATCTGCATCTCCCTGATGATTAATGATGTAGAGCATTTTCTCATGTGCTTTTTTGCCATTCGGATTTCTTCTTTGAGAAAGTTTCTGTTCATTTCATTGCCCCATTTTTGGATGGGGTTGGATGTTTTCTTCTTGTGGAGTTTAACCAGTATTTTGTATATCCTGGATATCAACCCCTTGTCAGATGTGTATTCGGTGAATATCCTTTCCCATTCTGTAGACTGTCTTTGTATTTTGGTCACTGTTTCTTTGGAGGTGCAGAAGCTTCTTAGTTTAAGATAGTCCCATTTATCTATCTCTGTTTTCACTTGCTCGGCCAGTGGCGTGGCATCTTTGAAGATACCATTAGCTTCAATGTCATGGAGGGTTTTGCCAACTTTATCTTCAATGTACCTTATGGTTTCTGGTCTGATGTTGAGGTCTTTAATCCATTTTGATCTTACTTTTGTACATGGTGTTAGGCAGAGTTCTGAGCCTATTTTTTTGCATGTAGCCGTCCAGTGATGCCAACACAATTTATTAAAGAGGCTTTCCTTACTCCACTTCACATTACTTGCACCTTTATCAAAGATTAGATGAGCATATGATTGAGGAGAGATGTCAGTGTATTCAACCCTGTTCCATTGGTCTGCAGTTCTGCCTTTGTTCCAGTACCATGCTGTTTTAATTATTACTGCTTTGTAGTACAGTTTGAAGTTCGGGAGGTTGATTCCTCCCATTTTCTTTTTCCCAAGAATTGCTTTAGCTATTCGTGGGGGCTTATTGTTCCATATAAATTTCAAGAGTGTTTGCTCCATTTCTTTGAAGAATGTCATGGGTATCCTTATAGGGATTGCATTGAATTTATACAATGCTTTCGGTAGTATTGCCATTTTGACAATGTTAAGTCTCCCGACCCATGAGCAGGGGATATCTTTCCATTTCCTCATGTCCTCTTTTATTTCCTGAAGTAGCGTTTTGTAGTTTTCTTTGTACAGGTCCTTTACTTCCTTAGTTAAGCTGATTCCTGGGTATTTGATTTTCTGGGGCACTATTGTGAACGGGATTTTTTTTTCATGTCGCTTTCTTCTCTCTCACTGTTTGCATACAGGAAAGCCATGGACTTTTGCGTATTGATTTTATAGCCTGCAACTTTACTATACAAGTCTATTGTTTCTAGGAGTTTTTTGGTGGAGGTTATTGGGTTCTCTAAGTATAGTATCATATCATCTCCGAATAGTGAGAGCTTGATTTCTTCCTTTCCTATCTGAATGCCCTTAATATTTTTTCTTGCCTAATCGCTATTGCAAGTACTTCCAGTACTACATTGAACAGCAGTGGAGAGAGTGGGCATCCTTGTCTCATCCCTGATCTTAGAGGGAAGGGTCTCAGTTTTTCCCCATTGAGGATGATGCTTGCTGTAGGCTTGTGGTAGATGACTTTAACTATGTTGAGGAAAGTCCCCTCTATACCCATTTTGGCTAGGGTTTTCATCATAAAGGGGTGCTGGATCTTGTCAAATGCTTTCTCTGCATCTATTGATATGATCATATGCTTTTTATCTTTTCTTTTGTTGATATGATGGATTACGTTGATTGATTTCTGAACGTTAAACCATCCTTGCATCCCTGGGATGAATCCTACTTGGTCATGGTGTATGATCTTTTTGATGAGTAGTTGGATTCTATTTGCTAGTAGTTTGTTGAGGATCTTTGCATCTGTGTTCATCAGGGATATCGGCCTGTAATTCTCTTTCTTTGTGGTATCTCTGTCTGCTTTTGGTGTCAGTGTGATATTTGCTTGGTAGAAACTGTTCGGAAGTGTTTTTGATATTTCAATTTCGTGGAAAAGCTTAAAGAGCATCGGGAGTAAGTCCTCTTTAAAGATTTGGAAGAATTCACTAGTGAATCCATCCGGGCCAGGACTTTTGTGCTTGGGGAGACTTTTTATTACCATTTCAATTTCCTTGATGGTGATAGGTCTGTTCAGGTATTCCATGTCTTCTTGGTTCACCCTTGGGAGTCTGTAGGAGTCTAGGAATTTATCCATTTCCTCGAGGTTTTGATGTTCCGTGGCATAAAGCTTCTCAAAGTACTCCCTGAGGATCCTCTGAATTTCTGTGGTTTCTGTTGTAATGACCCCCTTTTCATTTCTGATTCGGTTTATTAGGGTTTTCTCTCTCCCTTTCTTTGTGAGTTTTGCTAGAGGCTTATCGATCTTGTTAATTTTCTCGAAGAACCAGCTCTTGGTTTCATTGATCTTTCGGATTGTTTTTTGGGTTTCCATCTCGTTAATCTCTGCTCTGAGTTTTATTATTTCCTTTCTCCTGTTCGGGTTGTGCTCCTTTTTTTGGTCCTTCTCCAAGCTCTTAAGCTGTGAGGTTAGGTTACTTATGTGTGCTCGCTCCTCCTTCCTGAGGAATACTTGTAGAGCTATAAACTTTCCTTTTAACACAGCCTTTGCTGTGTCCCATAAGTTTTGGTAACTCGTGTTCTCATTTTCATTCGTTTCTAGGAATCTTTTGATTTCCTCTTTGATTTCCTGTCTAATCCACTCGTTGTTCAATAGTGCACTGTTTAATTTCCAGGTGTTTGATTTAGTTTTCTGTTTTTGTGTGTGATTTACTTCTAATTTCAGCGCATTATGGTCTGAGAAGATTGTTGATACAATCTCTACCTTCTTAATTTTATGGAGGCATGTTTTGTGGCTCAGCATGTGGTCTATCTTGGAGAATGTTCCATGTACGCTTGAGAAGAATGTGTATTCAGATTTTTGTGGATGAAGTGTCCTGTATATATCTACTAAGTCCCTTTCTTCCATTGTTTCCCTCAAGTGAAGTATGTCCTTGCTAAGCTTGAGTCTGGTTGATCTATCAAGAGGTGACAAAGCAGTGTTGAAGTCTCCCACTAGTATTGTGTTGCTTTTGATGTCTTTTTCTAAATCTATGAGTAGTTGTTTTAAGTACTTTGCTGGTCTCTCATTAGGTGCATATACATTTATTATTGTAAGTTCTTCCTGTTGTACAGATCCTCTGATCAATAAGAAATGGCCTTCACTGTCTCTTATGACCTTCCTCACTCTGAAATCGATGTGGTCTGATATAAGGATGGCTACCCCAGCTTTTTTATGGGAGCTGTTTGCCTGTAGGATTGTTTTCCAGCTTTTGACTCTGAGTCTGTGTTTGCTTTGACTATTGAGATGCGTTTCTTGCAGGCAGCAGAATGATGGGTTCAATTTTCTAATCCATCCTGCCACTCTATGTCTTTTAATTGGTGCGTTTAGCCCATTGACATTGAGAGAGATTATTGTTATGGGATTTTGTCCCATTGTTCTGTTAAAATTTGGTGTATTTGAGGGGCCTTTCTTGCCTTAAAGTAGCCCATTTAGTTGTTCTTGTAACCACGGTTTTGAGTCTATGAAGTTCCTGAGCTGTTGTTTGTCTGTGAAACTGTGTGTTGTTCCTTCTATTATGAATGAGAGTCTTGCTGGGAAAAGTATTTTTGGGGAGGCATTTATTTCATTGAGTTTTTTTACTATGTCCCACCACTGTTTTCGGGCCATGAGGGTTTCATCAGAAAAATCAGCTGTGAATTTTAAGGATGCTCCTTTGTAAGAGATTTCTTTCTTCGATCTTGCTGCTTTCAGAATTTTGTCTCTGTCTAAGGTTTTTGTCATTTTGATCAGAATGTGTCTTGGGGTATTTTTATTCGGATTTCTTCTAGTTGGTACCCTTTGGGCCTCCTGAATGTGGTCACAAGTTTTCTTCAGCTCTGGAAATGTTGTAGCAATGATTTCTTTGACAGTTTCTTCTTCATCGAGTTTTTCTTCCTGTCCCTCTGGGACTCCAATAATTCTTATGTTACCCCTCTTGGCTTCATCACGATCTTCTCTTGCCATCTGTTCCCGAATTGTGAGTCTCTTTTCCATTTTCTGCTCTTTTCTGGAGAGTCTCTGAACTTCATCTTCGAGCTCACTGATTCTGTTCTCAGCCGCTCTTACTCTGCTGCTGAGGCCTTCCACTGAGCTTTTCAATTCGCCTACGAGATTTTTCAGGTCTGACATTTCTGATTGCATTTTCCTCATTTCTGCCTTCAGATCCTCTTGTCTTCTATTGGCATTGGTTTCCATTGTTTCTTTTAATTCCCTAAGCATCCTAAGTAGCTCCCTTCTGAATTCCTTGTCAGAGAGGTTGTCTAACACTACAGTACTGTTGGTGTCATCTGGGCTAGACTCTTCAATATGAACGTTTGGTGGGCTTTTGCGTTGCTTTACCATTGTGAGAGGTGTGGTTTAGTCCTTCACGTTCACTGCTACTATTCTGCTTGATATGCAGTGTGAGTTAAGATAGGCTTATGGGTTATTGGGTACTGTGTTTCTAGTGGCTGAGCTAAAATAGAGAAGTTTCCATCTAAGAAGGTAGCTTATGGTTCCTATGGCATATGTAGTGGGAAAATATTTCGCGGCCGCGTTAGTGGCCGCGGCTCCGGAAAGTGTCCCTGGCACTGGGCGAGGAGTTGGGAACGTCTCCTGTTTGGAATTGGAGCCCTTCAGCTTTGTTGCCCAGAGCTGGGCCTCTGTGCCCGTCTCACGCAGATCAGGGGTTGAAAACCGGCTGTCTAGGGGCTGTTTCTAGCTGCGCGTGCCCAGAGAGGGACCCAGGCCCTTGGGGCGGGCTGTACCTGTTGGAATTGGAGCCGTTCAGCTTTGTTGCCCAGAACTGGGCCTCTGTGCCCGTCCCACGCAGATCAGGGGTTGAAAACCGGCTGTCTAGGGGCTGTTTCTAGCTGCACGTGCCCAGAGAGGGATCCAGGTCCTTGGGGGCGGGCTGTACCTGTTGGAATTGGAGCTGTTCAGCTTTGTTGCCCAGAGCTGGGCCTCTGTGCCCGTCCCACGCAGATCAGGGGTTGAAAACCGGCTGTCTAGGGGCTGTTTCTAGCTGCGCGTGCCCAGAGAGGGATCCAGGCCCTTGGGGGCGGGCTGTACCTGTTGGAATTGGAGCCGTTCAGCTTTGTTGCCCAGAGCTGGGCCTCTGTGCCCGTCCCACGCAGATCAGGGGTTGAAAACCGGCTGTCTAGGGGCTGTTTCTAGCTGCGCGTGCCCAGAGAGGGACCCAGGCCCTTGGGGGCGGGCTGTACCTGTTGGAATTGGAGCTGTTCAGCTTTGTTGCCCAGAGCTGGGCCTCTGTGCCCATCCCACGCAGATCAGGGGTTGAAAACCGGCTGTCTAGGGGCTGTTTCTAGCTGCGCGTGCCCAGAGAGGGATCCAGGTCCTTGGGGGCGGGCTGTACCTGTTGGAATTCTGGAGCTCTTTTTTAACCCAATGATTTGGTGAGCTCTAGGAAAATGTGGGCCAATTTCAGAAAAGCTCAAAAAATTGTGTGTGTCTGTGTGTTGTGTAGTAGGAATAATGAATCCATTTCATGAAGAAATGGATTCAGATAATATTTCTCAAATACAAATCAAGAGTAATGATTTCCTGAAAGAGTGACGATGAAAATGGTTATCAAGTTTATAGCATGGTACCTTGAACATAGATATTTCCTATGTTTAAAATCTCTGACCCAAAAAGCAATAAATAAATAAATAAAATCTCTGATAAAGGGCCTGGAGCGATAATATAGTAGGTAGATTTCTTGCCTTGCATGTAATCAACCCAGGGTTGATCCCTGGCATCCCATACAGTCCCCTGAGCATTGTCAGGAGTAATTTCTGAGTGCAGAGCCAGGAGTAACCCCTGAGCATTGCTCGATATGGCCCCCCAAAAGAGCACAAACAAAAACCCCAAACACCAAGTCTGATACAAAACAAACAAACAAACAAACCAGCAATTGGATTTGTTAGAACTCTCTTTCATATCATTCCAGTTGCCAATAAATTCTGATAAATTCTTGGGCAGCTTACTGAAACTTTGACATGTCACTTGAGGAAAAAAAAAACTTCAGGCTCAGTGCTCAGTTTCCTCTTTCTATAATGAAGCTAAGTGCCACCAGACTGAACCGTGGCTAGATTTCAATATCAGTGGATATACAACATCCCGAGAACATGAACTTCTAAAAAAAAAAATTGGCTCCTTTTCTCTTCTCTTCTGCTCTCCTTTCCCACTGTTGTGACAGCACATGTGAATCCTCTTCACTGGACATGTAAGCCAGCTGCTCACTCTCTTGTGGGATTTTCTCATGAATACAGGGGCCACAACTTCAAAGCCCAGAGAAGGAGGACTAAGAGTCGAAGCAAACGGAGCCTTCTGTGACGGTCACTGCTAAGACTGTGTCAATTGGACAGTTAGAGGAAATTCTTCCAAAATGATGAAACAATGTTTTTGCTTTTCCTTCTCCACTCAGTGCAGGGGAGGCTGAATTGTGTAATAGCATTAATGGAAAAGAGATTAATGTCTTTACTGTCAGACTATGAATCGTCTGCTTTGCCAGACAGAGAAGTGATTGAGCCGAATGTTGGCGAAGTTTGTAGCGACTTGCACCTCCCAAGGTCTTCTAAAAGGGATCAACTACTCTGGTTGCCTTGTGAGAACTTCTCAACACTAGCATCACTCGATTATTCTAAACCTTGGTGCACAACTCTTAGCTGTAGGTTTCTCAGATACGTACCTTGTGTTTCTAAAGACCTTCTGAGAACTCTAGACGTGCTAGTGAATTCAAGTTTAAGAGTTAGTTGTTGGGATGTGGAGCCCCAGAAATGTCAGTCTGGCTGTTGGTGAAAGTGTCCCTGTAGACATATGGTACATGTTAAGCTTGTTGATTGCCTAACAGCAGCTACAGTTGATACATTTACAACATAGAAATCAGCAAAGACTAAATTAGGGTTTTTTGTCCTATCCATAACCCTGAAGATCCAGTTGTTAAACACTCTAGCTGTACTCATTTAAGGATGGGGTTGAAAAGGACAGCTCTCTACTGGAGGAGGAAGGAGAAACCTACCTCTAAAAATGGCATTTCGTTTGGACCATCTTAAAACAAAAATCTCCGTGTCTACGGAATGGCTGAAATTACAGGAACTGAAAACATTCAGTGTTGGTGAAGTGGATTCAGGGTAATTAAAACTCTTTGTCTGTTAGTGAAAGATGTTTAAAATGTAAAACCATGTTGGGAAGCTCCTTGGCAATGTCTTATGATCTGAATCATAGCTACCCCATGGCTTAGCAATGTTATTCTTAGGTTTTTATCAAAAGGCTTGATAAAAAGTACTTGATACAAAGTACTTAAGTCCACAGAACACTTTTTTTGAGAATGTTTAGAACCATTCAATAAGTTAAAATGGCCAAAAAGTCTAAAAATAAAATAATTTTTTATTTTTGGGGTCAATTTGGGGTCGTTGATGCAATGAAATATTACTCAACAGTAGAAGAAAGGAACAATGGATACATGGAGCCACATAGAAGAACCTCAGAAATACTACATGGCACAGAAGAATCCAGAATAAATAAGTATATGTTTATAATGATAATTACATTTGTGTGAACAGCTGAGAGGCCAAAACTGGGATATGAGGTATTATTAACTGGTGAGGAAACAAAATAATTTTCTTTCTTTTTCTTTTTCTTTGTTTTTTGGCCACACCCAGCAGTGCTCAGGGTTTACTCCTGGCCCTGTAGTCTGGAATCACTCCTGGTGCCACTTGGAGGAATCATATGTGTTGCTGGGATTTCAACTCAGGTTGGCTGCGTTCAAGGAAGCATCATACTATGCTGTTTCTCCAGCCGTAATTTTCTAAAATGATAAACATGTTCAGATTTCAACAAGAAACGGTTACAGGGGCTGGAGTGATAGCACAGCGGGTAGGACGTTTGCCCTGCACATGACCGACCCTGGTTCGATTCCCAGCATCCCATATGGTCGTCGGAGCACCGGCAGGAATAATTCCTGAGTGCATGAGCCAGGAATAACCCTTAAGTATTGCCGAGTGTGACCCAAAAAGAAAAAAAATGGTTACATAGAGAGGTGCATTTTCTTTTCTTTCTTTTTAAGGTCACACCCACCCATCTCAGGGCTTATTCCTGGCTCTGCACCATATGGGGTTCTGGGGACCATAAGGGGTTTTGGGGAATCAACCTGAGTCAGCCTCATGGAAGGCAAATGTCTCAACCGCTGTGCTATTATCTCTCTGGCTCTGCTAGGTCCATTTCTCAATTTGAAATCTATGCATTTTATCACTCATGAATATGACTGCAGAATTAAAAGCACATTCTAATTAAATTAGAGCGAATTCTAAAGTATAGGAAAGTCTTGAAATAAACTCATTCTTCATGGCCTTTCTGCTATTGTCCACACAATTGAAGTCATGTGACCTAGATTTTCAGTTCCATCTGTTGTGTATACCTGCTCTGTGATTTGGGGCAAATTCCTGTCTCTAAAGTTTGCTTCTCTTCTGATATATAGTGAAAAATACTTATTTTTTCTTGCAACCAATGATTTCTGTGACCATTACTGTAAGCTTCTGGAAATAAGGCAGTGGATAGAATAGACCCTTCCTTTTCCTTCTGATCCCACCTTCTTCATGCCTATGAGGTCATTACCTATTGATAGTGAGATAATAATACCTGATGAGAATCTGTCTTAAGCTTGAATGTATGCCCAGATATAGGGCTTCACCCTCTACTCTAACTAAACCATTATCTTGTAGAGAGTGTGGCCTAGACTGTCCACCTTAAAGTTGAGCCTATCTGGTCTTTTTTCACTCTTTCATTTTCCTTGTGAGTAGGGTAGGACTCTGCAAGCCAAGCACTGGAAGCCTAGAGTAGGTGCTCAGGAAATAGCCAGTTTCCAGAGATCCTTGACTTCTGGGATTTTTGAAAGTGTTAAGATAGACTTTTAATTTTTCTTTCTAGGAACTTGAGTTTCTCAAAAATTTACCTCATCTGGCTTCCATATCATTTGTACCCACATTTTGAGTGCTAGTGCCAGCTCTTGCTGAAGTCCCTCTGGTCTGACAGCTCTAATCTTGCCAATAGCCATCATTTAACATTGAGGATGCAGTGCTGAAATGCTGCTTGAAAGTTCAAAACTACCCACTGATTTCTGTTGTATCCAGATCAAGACTTTGGATGTGCAATTTGGTTTCACTATAAATTTTAAAGCTCCACTGTAAAAATAAAGTTCGTGTTACAGTGCTGAGCAAACAATCAAAATTATGGAAATTTATTAACAAATCATAATTTGTTAATTAACGTACTATTTTTAAAATGATTATCTTTTGGTCGAGTTAGAGTTAGGTTCAATGATGGGTAATGGAATACCCCAAAATCATCATTTTTTGTCCCTTGGGCAGTGGGAATCCCAACCAGTGGTGTTCAGATACTGCTCTTGGCTCAGTGCCCAGGGGGTGCTCCTGGTAGTGATACAGGGACCTTTAAGTGCTAGAGTTCTAACTCAGGATTGCACTGTGCTCCAGTATCTCTTTGGCTCCCCCTAAGTCCTAGTGTTTTGCATCACAGGATGCTGACAATCCATGGTTTGCTTGGATGCACTGAGCTCAATGGAGCATGAAGATTTCATTTATTCATGAGAATGGCCAGCTTCCACACATGGGTCTACCTACGCCCAGGGCTGCTGCTCCAGCTCTGTCCAGGTTAGGTTACAAACACAAAGGAAAAAAATGCAAAGGTTGAGAGCTCTTACTTAGCATTGTCTTCCTCTAGAAGTGCACACATTTTAATGGACATATCCCATTGGGTCAAACATGGTCACGTGGTTACAGTGACTAGGGAATATGGAATATAGTCATTAAATATTTTGAGGGGGAGTACCATACTCAGCTAAAACCCATACATCTATTTACAAAAAAATAAAGACCACCAGTGATAATTTTGCACTATCACATTCTTCATAGTATAAAATGTAAGGTAAAGGTAAAGGTAAAGGCCCTCCCGTTGTTCGTTGATTTGCTCGAGCGGGCCCAGTAACGTCTCCATTGGAGACTTTGTTGTTACTGTGTCTGGCATATCGAATACGTCACGGGGAGCTTGCCAGGCTCTGCCGTGTGGGCGAGATACTCTCGGTAGCTTGCTGGGCTCTCCGAGAGGGGCGGAAGAATCGAACTCGGGTCGGCCATGTTGGCTGCGTGCAAGGCAAACGCCCTACCGCTGTGCTATCACATATGAAATTGCCCTTAGTTACTTGGATTCCTCAGTTGTGTCTTTCATCTTAGGACATGTCATAATGCACCTTGGACAGCCTGAATCTGACTCAGCACCAATACCAGCAGCATCACTGCCCTTGTCCAGGTCATCATCCTCTGTTCTAGGATTATTGCAGCAGCCACCAGTGAAATTTCTGCTTCTATTCCTGCTGTCTTTCCTTCACAAAGGCAAGAGAAAGCTTTTGAAAATGTAGGTCAGATCATTTCTTTCTTTTCTCTAATGCCTTCCAGTAGCTTTTCACATAAATCAGAAGAAAATCTCAAATCTTTGTCATACCCTATGAGGTCTGTGTGACCCAGCTCCATTCTGGTACTGACTTTCTCTCCATTTCACTCCTCCTCACCAGACCCTAGTCCCAATGGCCTTCTTGCTGTCCTTCCTCAGAAAAAACAGTCTTTATTTAAAGTCTTTGAACTTAAAATAGAATGAACTCAGAGAGGCCAAGTAAGTTGATGAAGGCCATACAGTCAGAAGTAATGGAGCCAGGATTCAAAACCAGGTCAGTCTGACTAAAAGTTCTGTATCTTTTTATTAAACTCTACCACATAAATGCTTAAGGAAAGCCTGGTTGCTCAGTAATAGATTCTCGAGCCCCCAGACAGTCTCTTTGGGGGAAAAGGCTGCTCAGCATTTCTATGAGATCCATGAGCCCTTTGGCAGGAGCAAGCAATGTCTTCTAGGTTCTATCTCTGCCAGAAGCAGAATTTTCTACAACTCTGGCCTGTAGACAATTACAAGCATTATCAGGCCTGAGGTAGGTTCCTGCTACTTGGATCAGCTGTCTTCCTTTCACAGACCACATAAATGGATAGAATTATAGTCTGACAGAGAAGATTGGACCTCTGCAGGCCAGGAGATGCTGATTTTCATGCAGCATTATCCTGCTCTGACACTGGCAAAAGGAGACACAGTTCTTGCCCCTTTGTTTAATTCCCTTTTTTGCTATTAGATTTAGAAGGAATAAAAATGCACATTATTGCCCCAACTTCATTTGGATATGTTATTTCATCTCATGTGTCTTGTCTGGGTTCCATGGAATCTGAGTTTCCTTTAAAATTTTGCCTAAGCTCTTTTCTGCATACATAAATGTATTTGTTTTTCAAAGGAGGAATACAGACCTTTTCTCAAGTTCTGCAAGACGTGTGGGGTCTAATATTTCAAAACATGGTGGGAATCACAGTAATAAAAACTTCCCTATGAGCTAGTCAGCACGTTACATACACACACTGTTCCATTGCTCCCTGTCATCAAAACAACCCTATAAATTACTACAGTACCTTGGTAATTTAACAGAGGAAAAAATGGAGGTTAGTTAGATTTAGTTCCTTTAAAACTTCACACAGAGAATTTAGATATCAATCAAACCAAGAACTGTACTCTTAAGAATATAATGTGTGTGTGTGTGAGTGTGTGTGAGTGTGTGTGTGTGTGTGTGTGTGTGTGTGTGTGTGTGTGTGTAAGATGCTATGTGTGGTCCTGAAAATCTAAGCCAGGACCTCACATACTGGTGAGCTACCTCTGACTCAAATTCCCTGCCTTTTATTTTATGCTGACAGCAAAGCATCTATAGTAGGCATATTAATTTAAAAAGAGAAAGGTGCTTTTTATTTTGGAAGTTTTCTTCAGCTTCCTGCTTCATCTCTTTCCTTTGTTCTCCATACTTCCTCCTATTTCTCTGTTTCATGTGGAAAAGCAACCTAAATTGGAGATTTTTTTGGATAAACTTTGTGTTGCTTAAAAACCACATGCCCTGCATGTAGTAGATAGGAAGGTTTTTTTCCCTAGTGGTTCTTATCAGCTGGCATTTTCACTGAAATATCTCACCTAAATTTCTTTCATTTCTTCTGTGTATCCTATCCACATCTCTGGACAAGAAGTATACAAATCCTTGCTTGAGGCCTAGAACCTACTGTTCTTGGGAGGCTGATAGGAGTTCTGGATAAGCCCAGGAGGGTGGAGCAGGGAGCCTGAGTCTGGAAATCTTTGATGAGAATCCTTGATGCCAATTCTATGCTCACCTTGAGTCATACATTAAAGGGTCTAGATGATAAAATGTCTCACTTCTCTGGGTACCCCTTTTGCAGACCACAATCGTCCAGGGGTCTCCACTTTCAATAAAGAGAATGTCATGTCCTCCTTTAATTTCCACATTCCATTTCATGTGGATGAAAGATCTCATTCATTCCACTTTTTCCCTTTGCTCTGACTTTGTAAAATGAAATCTTTTTCTGTTCCTTCCCTGTTGTTTCAGATGCATGCAAAACAATTTCAGGAGGTCCTGCCACAATTCTCAAATGCTGGCTAGTCCCATGATCATTTTAGCATCTCTTGATATTTTTCCCATTCTGTCCCCATTCCAGCCCATTCCATCTCTTTGACAGAGATCTGAGAAAAAAAAACATGAGGAAATTCTGCCCTCATATTTCTTATAATTTGACCCCAGTGAAATCATTCCTCTAGAGTCTGCACCTCTTAAAGCAGCATAGAACTGCACAGCCAAGAGGGTGACTAGACTAAGGGCTGGAAAGAGACCCTTCTTAGAGGGATCCAGAAGCGTGGGATTAAGTAGCAGGAAGTATAATTTATGCTAGGGAAAGACAAGGAGCAAAATCCCAGAGATAGTAGAAAAGCAGTGAGCTCCAGCTTGGTTTGAGGAAAAGTGCGTCTGAGAGGAAGTATTCATATACAAATCCATCTAGGTACAAGGTGAAGGTGGGTTCTGAGTGATTGAGTAGAAGTGTGGGTGTTCCCTTGTCCAGAGATGCTACTTTGAAACGACCTTCTTATAGACATGCTACAAATGTCTATATGAACTGGGATGGAGTTTCTGGAAGGGAAGAGTTCGATGGAGCTTCTAGAAGGGAAGAGTTTGCTAGGACATGAGGTATGAGACATTCTGGGGACAGAGAAGAAAGAAAACTTTGGGATGTAAAGAAAAGGGAATGGGCCACATTGGTTATCAGGCGAGGGCAAGATTCCTGAGAGACAAAGGGGCAACTATGTGAGTTAGATCAGAAGGCTGGAAAACCACCAGAGGTTCTAACCGGGTGTGTCAGTGGGATTCCTGCTCCAGCCCTCCCTCCCTCTTGCCTGCATGTTTAACATATTGTAATAAGAAAAAACACGATAATGTTGTTGGTCTTGCAGTCCCAGCAAGATATGAATGTTAAACTGCATGCAGACAAGGGAATTTTGAACATCTATTCATATTTTACATTCCAGATTCCGTTTTTTTTTGTCATTTTCAAAAATAAGGACTCTTCAACACTGATCTGTTTAGCAAATCTTATGAATTAAATTGAAAATCTTGCAAGCTTATTCCCAAGCATGTCAGAACTGTAGACATTTCTTAACCTGTTAACCTTGGTCTCATCCTGTTGTTTTTTATTTTCTCACGTGGGTAGGAAACATCTGAATATGTTTAACAGCAAATAATGTATCTTTTAGCTCTCCCTCCCCTCCCTCCCTCCCTCCCTTCCTCCCTCCCTCCCTCCCTCCCTCCCTCCCTCCCTCCCTTTCTTCTCTCTTTCTTCTGTTTTTCTTTCTTCCTTCCTTTCCCTCCCTCCCTTCCTTCCCTCCTTCCTCCCTTTCTTCTTCAAATATCTGCTGAAAAATTCACTGTTCTCTCCAAGTTGCCTGTCGTTCAAACTTGTCCACCAGTATGTCTCACTCCAGTGCTACCCCAGTGGACCAAGGAGACAGAAGTTCCTCCAGGGAAATGGATGGTTATAAAGCACAGCTGCTGACCTGGATTCTTTTGTCCTAAAAGGGGAGGCACTCTTCTTAGTTTATGAGCCCCAAAGGTGAGGCAGTATGGAAAGATGAGTCCACTAAAGGCCATTTGTAGGACTGGTTTCTGCTGCCTTCAGGTTTGATGTTCTTCTGGGGAATTTTCCTCTAGGGTTCCTGTCTTTGAATCATGATGATGATGATTGAGTTTTTACACCTATCAAGCCTTATTCCACATTTAATCAGTCTTGAATTACCCACCAAGGTGTTGCAGTTCCAATGTCAGATCCTAAGCCACCTCGAAGCCCTTCCTTTTGCATTTACTCTACCTTGCTCTCCTTTTCCTCTCCTTTTTTTAAAAATTTGTCCCAGCTTTCCTCCAAATACTGAAGCTCCTTGAAAAGAGCAGGTCTTCTCAAGCATTTGCAGTCAAATGAGTAAGTTATTAAGTCACAAATGGGCTTAGAGGATTTCCCCTTTCTCACAGTGTACAGTGTACAGTTTCCAAAGGTCTGAGTTCTGTGGAAGAACTCTGTCTTAGAAAACAGGCTGTGGAGGAGTCTTGCTCACCAGAGTGAGGCAAAGGGAATTGCCATGCACCAGGGAGATAATGTCTTTTGCATAACAATTTAATCCTTCCATTTGCTGGTGAATATTCATATTCGGGGGGGGGAGTCATTTTGTACTCACAGATTTGTGGAAGTGGAAAATGTGCTCTAGCTTTAGGTATTTGTCCTATTTACTTCTTTGTTTTAAATATCCAGGATCACTAAAACTGAGTTTCAGTTTTGTCCTTTTGCTTCTGTTTATCATGAAATATAACCTGAAATGGAATAAACACGGAATCACTGGCACTGCCCTACTACCTTTCATTTTGAGACAAGTGTGTATTTTAAAATCAACCGGCCCCAAAATAATCTGAATATTGTTTTTGTTGTCAATGTTATAGATAAACTAGTTGCTTATGTATATATACCTCCCTTTACCTCTCTCTTCCTATCTTTGTATTTCTCTATCTAACTTCTAATCCAAAACTAGATTATATAAAACATTAGTGCTTAGCCTATATTATTGATACTAATGACTTATGTAAAATGATTATATATGATGATATATATCACGAATATATATGTGGTTATCATACAAAAACACACATGGCCCATATAAAACTAGTTTTATGGGTGATTAATAAACTAAATTTGCAGTGCTTTAATTATATTAAGGCTTCCTAGAGAAAACAAAAAGAAAATTGCTCTTTATTACTGTCTCTCTGGGAAAGAATTTGGCCATTTTATGCCCATCTCATACATCATTAATTCTCATAAAAACTCTACGAGGCAGAGGTGAGAAAACCAAATCACTGAGCGCTAAGCCCATTGCCAGAATTACCAGATTGGGCGGCACAGAGCGTTTCCTGTTTCACTAGAGAGACCAGTCCATTTCATCTCATGAGATCTCTCCTATTGACTCTTTTTGGAGCTGAAACTACTGCAATCCTGGACTCAGTTTAAAAAAAAAGAGAGAAATGATCCATTTTCCATTTGTTTATGTAGTGATAGTTATTGAGTACCTATAATTTTTTTTTTACTTTTTGGGTCACACGGGGCATTCTCAGGGGTTACTTCTCGCTCTACACTCAAGAATCACTCCTGGTGGTGCTCGGGGGACAATATGGGATGCTGGAAATCGAACCTGGGTCAGCCGTGTGCAAGGCAAATGCCCTACCCTCTGTGTTATCGCTCCAGCCCCATGAGTACCTATAATTTGTTCACTGTTCTAGTTATAAAAAAATAAATAAAAGGCCCTCCCGTTGATCATCGATTTGCTCCAGCGGGTCCAGTAACATCTCCATTGGAGACTTTGTTGTTACTGTGTTTGGCATATCGAATACATCACGGAGAGCTTGCCAGGCTCTGGCGTACTGGCGAGATACTCTCGGTAGCTTGCTGGGCTCTCCAAGAGGGGCGGAGGAATCGAATTCGGGTCGGACATGTTGGCTGTGTGCAAGGCAAATGCCCTACCGCTGTGCTATCACTCCAGCCCCACTCTCACTGCTCTAGTTACTGAAAAAAATCCCAGTGAAGAAATCAATAACTTCCCATTACAACATAACATTCTTAACCATTAACATAACATGACAACCCTTGAGAACTTATATCTCAGGATAGGGCTCGAAAGTAGGTCAAAATGTTGTCCCTGCCTTGGGTAGGGGAAGGAAGAGGGATCACCCCACTGGCATACCATCAAGTTATCTACTTTCCTATATGAACAGATTCAGATTAAACTGTGTGGCACCTGTATTTCATTTAGGTAAGAAAATTATTCTTTTTCTACAGTGTCCTGCACTGACACCTCTAATTTACCTTCTGGACTTAGCACTGGTTTGGAAATCTAATGGTCATCCAAAAACCTACGTAGATCACAGGCTCACTCAATATCCACAAGGTATATACGGTCTAGGTCTGTGAATCTAATTAGTGACGCGGATGCTCTGTGTACCATACCTACTTTGCGGAATTAAATTCTTGGCAAAGGTTTGAGCTTTTGAGTGCTCCTCATACTCTTCATTGTTAATGTGGAAAATTCTACTCTTACCTCTGACTTTGCATTCTCACTCTCTATATTTTAGTTTCTTTCTTCAAGAGAAGACTGACATAACATCTATGAGTCACATCTATAACTAAAAGAGAAAAATGGAGATGTGTTTATATCATGAAATAGGTCTCCTCCCTCTGTTTGCAGTATCCTTTCTGCCTTGTGAACAGCTCATCTTATGGCTTCCTCCTCCAGGATGACCACTGTCCCTGATCTTCACAGACCAAATTATATCTCAGTTCCCCTGTTTTACAAGTACTGTTTGTTACTATAGATAGTCAGCACTTACTCCATTTGAAGTACCATTTTAGGTGTCATTAACATGTATTGGTCTAGTATATAATCCTCACTTATCTCTCCCTCTTGTGATTCTAAGCATGATCACTCTCTTACTCATCTTTATATTCCAGCTCCAAGACTGGGTGTTTGGGACACCAGATTAGTTTGTGTTGAGGAATTCCCCAGTCACACTGAAGTCTGGGTGCAAGCCCGTGCTGGAGGCAAATGCTTCTGATGGATTGAATTGAAGATGTGAAAATGTGGTTCTTTGAGGGAGAAGGGAAAGAGAATAAAGAGGCGAGTTGATGGTTAAGAACAAGACTTGGGGTGTTCAAAGGTAGGTTGAAATTCCTTTTTGATAGCTGAAGAGAGGCACTTAATATACCTCCACTTTAAGAAAATGATAATTACAATGCCTACTATTTAGGTCAAGCAATGTCAGAACAGCTTCAACACAGAGAACGACCGAATATTTGGCATGAATAATTTATTTCATTCAGATTATGGGAGGTGTCTGTGTTGACATCTTCAAGCATTATCAGGTGGATTTATCCCAACAACTTTTCATGAGGTTATTTGACCACAAGGAGATGATGACGTGTGAATTCTCAGTATATAATATGATCCTGTTATGCCTAAAAACATGTGATAATTGTAGCATTTCTCTTGGTAAGGGTGCACAAGTGTACTTCCGTAACACTCTTGGACATACACACACACACACACACATGCGCACACGCGCGCGCACACACACACACACACACACACACCACTCCAGCCCTCGCCTTCCACAACTTTCATTTTTCTTTTGCTTTTATCTAAAATCCCAGCGACGGAATGTACTGAGTCCCCATCACTGGATGTCCTCGAGTAGTGAGTGATAGCATTACCCATTCTAAGTGTGGAGTATCCTTGCGAGTGCCCTACTTTGCCGCCCTGTAGAACTCGAGCACAGCATCAGTCACAGTGCCACGCAGAAAACTGGTGCCGTGATGCAGTGTTTAAAAATAGATGTAAATAGTTAACACTTCTTTGAAAAGGAATCAGATCCTCACTTATAGCCTTTATCAACCAGCTGGTTCTTGTAAGCATCTTCCCGATCTGTGTGCAAACATTACTTTTAAGTGATCAGCTGGCGTAATTAGGTAAGATTGTACACTCGGAGCACAATTCAGTTTCCTCTTCATCTCAGCTGGAAGAAGAAACAAACACCAGGGATGAGGATTCAAGGGAAAGTTAGATGTGGGAGGTTTTCCAGCAGCTGCAGTACCTTGCTAATCAGTACAGCTACTTATTTATTTATTTGTTTTTCATTTTGGAGTTCAAAGGTAGGGCTTGGTGGAGCCTCAGCCAAAGAGGTAATTATAAAGTGAGGTACTGGGGCATCTTTGCTGTCGCAGACAGCAGGATTGGCTGAATCTAGCTCTTTTACTTCCCACCTGAATGTTTTAGTATTTAATGCTTTTTCTTCTGTAGAGGGACTTTCTCAAAATGCTCCTGTTGTCATAGATTTATTACGGTGAGTTCATAAATGAAGCCATCCTCATTTACAGAGCTGTTAATAATAGAGTTTCAGGCATCCAATGTCCCAACTCCAATCCCACTACCAATTTTAGCGTCCCTCCACCAATGTCTCCAGGTTCCCGCCCACCCCTCAAACCCACCTTCTTAGCAGACAAATTTGTAGGTTTAATTATTGTGCTTTGGCCTGATGCTTGCCTTAGGGCTGGCTCTAGTGGTGTGGGAGACTCTCCACCCTTGGCCTGTGTAAGCCCTTGACCGTTGCCACCACATGTTCTCCAGACTGCCTCTTTCCTGTGTCAATGTTCTGTTCTTTCTTGAAAAACAGCAAAGGAAGCACTCCTGCTTCATAAACTATTGCAAAACCCTCTGGAAGGCTGAATCAGTGCCCTTGAGTCAATGAACCAGAGAACAGCTTCTCTCCAACTGCATAGTCTGTCCTGTTCTCAGAAGGAGGACAGAGAGGAGGGAAGCAAAGGCAGAATGGACCAAGTGGAGAGTTGCTAGGAGAAAAATCAATTCCAGTTTGTATACTAACACAGTAGTAATTTTTGGGGGGCAGCTATTAAGTATTTGGTGATAGTAGCCCTGTTAAAAATGATCACACAATGATTGAGCAGGTTTTTTTTTTTAAAAAAAAAGTGTAAATATTTAGAACAAGACAAGACCACTGCTAAGGAAAAGTTGACATTTAGAGAAATCAGACTCAAGGGAAAGAAAAAAGTTGCTTTAGTCAATCAAACATTACCCTTCTGACTTTTTATCCTAAGAAACTCAAAAAATTAGATTAAATAGTTGCAACCTTATTGGTCTCTGCAGGGTATAGTGTGCAGAAAACCTTACTCTGTTTTTTTTTTCAGTTTTCTTTTCTTTCAAAATATAGGACAAGGGTTAAAATTTTTTTTTTAAAAAAAGCTTTTAAAATGCAGCCTATTCATATGGAAAGCAAGTGTTCAATCTATATTGAATGCATTATTCTTGCTCCAGGAGAAAGTGGCATATTTCCCTTGCAGGATCCTTACCTTACTAGAGTTCCCTGCAACAACCCTCACAAACGCTGTGCCCTGGGATTTCCCTATTCCTGCCCTGATTCCATTCACATCTCAGCTACAAAGTGACTTCCTTAAAGGTGCTCTTAACCTGCCCATTCTAAGTCTTTGCTGATCACCTTTAGCTGTTTTTCCCCCTCTCCACTATAGCATCACAATCTACAATGATCTTGTTTCTTTATTTGTTCTCTTGTTCCTGTCTTGGGGTGGAGGGATAGCCCAGCCAGTAGAGCATTTGCCTTGCACGCGGCCGACCCTGGTTCTATTCCTCTGTCCCTCATGGACAGCCTGGCAAGCTACCGAAAATATCCCTCCCGCAAGGCAGAACATGGGTAGCTCCCTGTGGCATATTTGATATTCCAAAAACAGTAACAAGTCTCACAGAGGAGACGTTACTGGCGTCTGCTCCAGCAAATCAATGAACAACAGGAGGACAGTGCCTGTCTTGCTCCCCCCTACTGTGCAACCTGTAGGGAACTTTGGTTTAGCATTGCCCAGAGCAGTGCCTGGCACCAAGTAGCACCTGAGCAGTATATTCGAAGTTTATGCTTTAGTGCCTGAGTTATAGTTCACTGGGAAGGGCATTTGCCTTGCACGTGGCCAACCCAGGTTTGATCCCCTGCACCTCAAATGGTTCCTAGGCCACTGCTAGGATTAATCCCTAAGTGCAAAGCCAAGAATAAATCCTGAGCACCCGACATGTGGTTCAAACAAACAAAACAAAACAAAAATTTAAATAAAGTACCCCTTAAAGATATCACACCCACCAACTGGACCCCTGGCGCCATGTAATCCAATCAACGGCCAAGACCCAGAGACTATAAAACCAAGCTCCCTGAAGAGAACAGCGCAGTCTCCTGCCCCCACGCCTGGCTGTCCTCACGGGGGCCCCTTAGAGGGGAGCGGGTTGAGTTTTCCTCTCCACCCCGACCAGGTCTCCAGCAGCCAAAGACCTCCAGAATCGGCCACCACCATGCTGAGACCACTCTCCACACGCATGAAGGTACCGGCAGAGGAACAAAGGCATGCGGGTTCTGGGGCTGAGATCTCCAAGCCTGCTTGGATTGGGGCTGAGCATCCTCCACCCAGATCCTCCAAATTCCAGTAGGCAGGAGTCACACCCACCAACTGGGCCCCTGGCGCTGTGTAATCCCATCAATGGCCAAGATCCAGAGACTATAAAACCCAGCTCCCAGAAGCACACGGCTGTATTCGCGGCCGTGTGACATCTTATTATATCACTCTTAGTTTAGACAAACTGGCAGGGTACCAAATGTAACCTGCCCACACGGCAGAGTCTGGCAAACTTCCCGTGGCGTACCCAATATGCCATATACCAGTAACAATCATGCATCTCATTCTCCTAACCCTGAAAGAGCCTTGAATATGGCACTTTTTAAAAAATTCTCAGGGCTAGGATGAAGGAGACATTACTGGGTCCTGCTCAAGGCAATCGACGAATAACAGGTTGGTTGTGATCGTGATTGTAAAGATATTATCATACGACAATTGAAACCAGAAAAAAAA
Organism: Sorex fumeus; assembly: GCF_029834395.1. Taxonomy (NCBI): domain Eukaryota; kingdom Metazoa; phylum Chordata; class Mammalia; order Eulipotyphla; family Soricidae; genus Sorex; species Sorex fumeus. The sequence continues at coordinate 950,895 of NW_026606134.1, read as the reverse complement.
TTAAAAGGGCTTAAGCAGTACTTATCACATTATTTTTAGTTTTTCAGCAAATCATGTCATAATTTCCCCCTAAAGCCCAGTTTATCTTTAGTCTTCTTCTTCCATCTAAAATCAGTATTTTCCAAAACAAAAATGCCTTTGCATATAGAAACAATAATATAGCTTGCTTTCTGTTGCATATACTGGGAGGAGTCTGCATTGTTTTATATTGAAGGAAAAATAGCTAAATCCCGTATTCCTCCAACAAAATCCAGATGCTTGGAGAAGACAAGATCACCCACACTTCATGGGAGACTCAATGTTTTGGAATATGTGTCAGCCATGGTAGAATGATTGAGTCAGGGAATTTCTGCAGAAAAAGAATGTGTGGTCCATTTCCTTCATCTGTTCCCCAAATTCGGCATTTGTCTCCCTAAATAACTGCTCTAATTTTGCAGATTGTATCCTCGGAATTAATTTACTGTCCATATGATATTGCTCACACTTGTGTTTTAAAATATCCTCCTGAGGTTTAATTTCTAGACATCATTACATTTAATAAAAACGGAATTGTGCATCTTACATCCCAAGTTGGAAGGCTGGTTCTAATGCTTTTTTTGAGGCAGTAAAATTTCATTTGAAAGCTACTGCTTAAAATGCATACAGAGTGCCTGGGCTAGACTTGAAATATTTGCTGTGTGGAGGTTTTAGTCCTGAGGGCAGGGGGGTTGGGTGCAGGGAAGGCTTCTATTTGACCAAAATTTGACCTGAAGTAGAGAATGATTTTTTTTTTCAGTTTGAATAATAATATATGAGCTGACAAATATGTCAAGTATATTATAACAAATAGTCATTTTGTTCAAGATCTTGTTCAAAACAAGTTAGAAACAGTCTGTTTTGTAAAGGAAAAATATGGCTGAAATCAGAACCATTCTCAGAATCATAGATTTTTTTTTGATTGGAGAGAAAAATCAAAAAGATCTTGGGCATGAACGACAGTGTGAGGAAGTAGGGCATTTTCTTTGTAGGTGTCAACCTGAGTTTGATCCTTGGCAGCCTATATGGTCCCCCAGCACTGCCAGGAGTGATCCTTGAGTGCAGAGCCAAGAGTAAACCCTAAGCCCAATAAATGTGACTTCAACCCCATCCAACATCCCCCAGCAAAAAAAAAATAATAATAATATCACTTCACCCAGTGGTTTCTGAATCTTCCTATCATCTACAATAAGAAATGCTATCTGTATGATTCAGCACAGACACACACGTGAACACGCTTCCTATAAATAGGCAACTATAACAGAAACAGAAGATTCACAAACAGAGCTCCCCTTCCCTAGATAAGATTTGCTTTATTTTACATCTTATATACATTGTTTTCAAGATATCCCTGTTTGGAAAACACCGTGGCTCAACCTAATCCCTTTTCTAATGGGAGGACAAAAGTGTGGTTCACACCAAATTTAAGTAACCCTGCAGCTAAATTGCGTCATGAGTTAGTATGCTCCATATTCTTCATTCTAATGAAAGATTTTCTACTATGAGAAACTGCAGTTTAGTTACACCCGTATTCCTAGAGATTGGTGGTGTTTGTTGTTTTTTTGGTATAGGGTATTTGGGAGACCATGGTGGTGACTAGCCCTGTTCAGGAGTGACCCCTGGTGGTGTGGGAAGACTCGTGGCATCTGGGATTTGAGCCAACACCAACCAACATACAAAGCAAGTGCTTTATCTTCTGCATGAGCACTTTGGACACGTTTCTTGAATTTAAGTTCAGAATCATGACAGATCACATTTCCTAATCTCTTTGGGTCTTGATGTACTTGATTTTGGCACAAAGACTTACTCCTTTACAGTGGACCTCTCATAGTTATATTTCATAATTGTTAAGACAATATAGACAAAAATACCTGATTAGAATTCCTTATTCCTGTTCTACTTTGACTTTTCCTGAATAATTAAACTAACAAAAAACCTCATAAAAATAAAGGCAGAATACATAACATTGTACTTTGCATCATTTGCTTAGAAGTCAGCTTTCTTTGTAATAGCTCATGTATGTGGTATGTTAGAATAGCCCAAAACTTGGGCAACAGTTTGATGGGGGTGAGATGGTCTGGCTGGGGGAGGGGAGGTCTGCTCCTCTCTTTCTGAATTCAGGCTAGCTTATGACTGCATTGATCAGAAATCACCTAAGAAGTGATATTGTTTTAGTGATGTTGTGCCAATTCTAGGCTTGGTTTTAATGGTTGGAGAATTTTCATATTGGCCCAGGATTATTGAATCATCCTGGAAAAAGTTAAACTACACTTTAGAGGATTATGTGGAGGAACTCTGAGACTTCTGGAATAAGAGGAGGCTGAAAGAGAACTTCATCCAGCTGTCTCCATCAAAGGCCCGGGCAGGAGGTACCATTTTCAGAGCCCTGTAGATCAGTCTGGCTTCCAACGGCCTATTAACCAGTTGGCACAAACTAGGTTTTGGGAAGGAGAATCCACCTGCCGAACCCATCAAATCAGGTGTAAAGGGTGAGAAAGCACACCTGGTGGTGCTCAGGGGCTAGTTTGAATTTTGTACTCAGGAATGACTCCTGGTTGTGCTTGGTGGACCATATAGGTTATCGAATATTCTGACTGGAATCCTTTTGGATGGGTTATGGATAGGGTTATTGATAAGGTTTTCAACAAACAGTGGATGACTAGGACACTATAGTTTCAAGCCATCAGTTTCTTAGAGTTAATATGTTATATTGAATATTCAGTGTGAGGAGAGCCCACCAAATAGTTGGTTTAGTAATTAAATCTCTGTGCTTTGGTTTTCTTATCTGTATAATAGGGACACTAATGCTACAAATCTAATATGATTACTTTGAAATTTATGAAAGTTAATACCAGCAATTATAAAATAGGACCTTATATACAAACGAGCTATATAAATTTGTGTTCAAGAAAAAGAATGTGTATTTTTGAATTTTTATTTAGTTTACAACTCAGAGAATCATATTTTATAGCTTTTGTGTTGTGGCTTTTGTTCCAGGACTTCGGGCCTCTTGAAATCTGACTTGAAAAATTATTTAAAATGGGTTATAGAAATAAATATCCTCCGTGAGACCTGAAAGAGACAAAGATTTGTAAACAAGGAGCAGAAAAACCTGGCATTTGCTGGAGTGGCATTCAGTGACAGATTCCCCTGTTCTTTAGCATGGTTATTAGTGGTATGGGTAAGAGGTTGAGTAGCACATTAATCATAATTGTGACAACAAGTCATCTGGAAGATTGGAGGGAACAGGGATTACATCTCTATATCAGAACAGAGTAGGAAGGTGAGCTGGGAAGAAAATGAAACAGTAAGATTAAATGCAGTCAAGTTCAAGATGTTGAATTAGATCTGTAGATTTACCAATCCTTCCTCTAAACATGATTTGAAATATTCCAGTTGAAGAAGTATTTACAAAAGATGTGTTACATGTCTGGCACTGTATTCAAAGATGGGCACCCATTGACAGAGAAGGCTTGTCCCTTCCTATACTGAGCTCTCAGTTTTATAGGTACTGAAGACTGGAAAGAGTGTGATGTATGCAAGGACCAGTGGATTGTATAGAACACGGATGTTGTACACCGCGGGGCAGTGAATTCTTGGGGTGATCTGCACAATCTCGGACTTAGAGGCAGAGTATTTAAAAACTAGACACAGAAACAGGACCTTAGGAATGTATTTAAAAAGAAAGAAGGCCGAGCCCTCCAGGAGCGCATATATTTGAGAATCTGATTTGACTGTGCCCTCCTTTCTGTGAAAGCCAAAATGACAATGGAACCAAAATAGGTGATACAAACTGTCATTAGAAGAAATGAGTTAAAAATCAAGAAACAAATGAAGAAAAGTGATCCAAGACAAAGATATTTGTGAAGGTGGGGGGAAATACACTGAGTAAAGGAGAATAGACCTCTTGAATCTCCACATAGAGCTTTGTCTTTGGAAGGAGCAAGATTTTATGCTGTGCTCATTTCTCTGTTCATTCAGTGAAGCTGACACGGGGGAGAGGACACAGTTGCTGCTCTTCCAAAATTTGCTGTCAATCAGGGAGAATAATTAACCAAACAACTATGGCAGTTTATAATTATATCTTAGTTATTTTAGGAGGCAACAGCAAGGGAGGTTCAAGAGGGGCAACTGGAATGTAATTTAGAGGAACTTCATCAATGGGCTCTTCTGAAGCAGATGCCTGGCATGTGGCTTGAAGGATGTGTTACTCAGGTAGGCAGAGAAGCATGAGGAAGACCATTGTGACTGACAATGTAGGAGGAGGAGCTTGTTAAATAGACTGGGAGTAGGGAGTAGAAAATTTGCTGAAAGGGGCATTACATGTCAATCAATAATATCTAGAAATGTGTTGGATTTATTATATCTAACCTCAACATAAATTCAAGTGTACAGAAGACCACAATAAAATATTTTTGAATAAGATTAGCCATTTTGAATCTAGGAAAATCACCTGAGGAGGCTCTTCTATGCCCCAACACCCAGCAATTAATCATGTCACTCGGGTTAGGCATAGCTTGTTTGCAGCTTTGCTTTTGCAGCTCTTGGACCCAAACCCAGGTCCGAACACAAAGCATGAGCTTTGCCACTAATTCACATCCCCACCCTGTGTTAGGGAGAGTTTGCAGTTGATTTTTGAATATAAAGAATTTGGTCTATATAATTATATAATGCCCAAAAGGGAAGGGGGAGGGGGAGGGGAGAGAGAGAGAGGGGGAGAGAGAGAGAGAGAGAGAGAGAGAGAGAGAGAGAGAGAGAGAGAGGAGGGAGGGGGAGAGGGGGAGAGGGGCTGGAGGGAAACAGGGGACATTGGTGAAGTCATGGGTGTTGGAGAATTATATAACTGAAACTCATCGTGAACAATCTTGTAACTGTCTATCTCATTGTGATTCAATTAAAAATAAACAAAAAAGGAGAGAAGATGAATTTAGTCTATTTAGGCTAGTGACCAAAGTATTAGCCATATAGGTTTTCTCAGTTCAAAAATTTGATTCTATGCCCAGGAGGATTTTACATTGTCATCCTGGTCATAGATCTAATGAATGGAATGAAAAACATGCTTTGCTTTTAACTTGCAATCAAACATGCTTATTAAGTTCATGTTATCCTACTCTGTTTAGACTTGGTGTGAGCCAATGACATGGACCTGAATATGTAGAATTGATCTGAATCAATTGTAGAATGATCTGAACATGTATAATTGTATTTTCCCAAATGCTTTTCTTCTTCATAAATTAATCATTGTTTTTCAGAAGAAAAAGACATTTTCTTTTGAATGGAGCAGCATTATTCTTTCATGCCTACTTTTAGACTTTGCATATTTGAATGAGCTGCAGATCCTCTTCATTTTTCAAGACACAGATGGAGTCAGCTTTCTCTTTCTCTACCTGTGTTTTGAATTCCCGGACACTTTTGTACACCTGATTGTGGCACTTAATCATCTTTTTTTTCATTTATTTGACTCTCTTACTTGCTAATATTTTTTCATCCTGATTATATTCTTAACCATATAGTATAAGGGCAACTGGAACTAAATGAATTCTCAGTGTGTCAGTCGATGGAGTGGATAAAAGATAGGAGTGATGATAGTCTTGTATGTATTGGTGTGAACTCATAAGTTGCAGAAAACAGAATTCCACTCCTTAGCTTAAACCAGATGATTATTTATTGGAGGGTAGCAGGGATCCTCATAAGGGTCTGCAGGATCCTGTCTGAAAGAATCAATAGACACTACAGGATATTACCTGCCTAACGTCATGGGCTTATCCTGCAGTCTCTGGATTGAAACCATTTTTCTCTCAACTTTCGGCCCTGCTTTTTGATAATTCAGAGTCATAGGAGTTAGAGTCAAAACAAATTACCCTGTTGACTCATGTTTGCATTGGATGAGAAAGATGAGGTAGAATAATCCAAAACACTCAGTTAGATTCCCGAAATAGGGTGTTCACTGCCCACCGGGCATATGCACATTGCACACAAGGTCATTTTATGGAAAGAAAATCAAGTGCTATAAGGAAGATGAGTCCGGACAATCAAATAAACAACAAGTAAACACCCTAAAAGATAGACCTTGGTGTTGAAAAGAACTCCACAATCATGAAATACGTCTTGAATTGGCCTTGATTTCTATTGGTGACCATGAGTGTGTCATTTATCCTCCTTGTCCTTTGCTTTCCCACTAAATGTAATGATCTTGGATTCTCTGCTTTGTTGGATGATCACGGCAGTCATTGAAGATTGCACTGTGAAAGTGCCTTGTCCTTACAAGGCTGTATAAGTGCTGTATAAGTGCCCAGAACACTTTGTTACGGGTTTTTAGTGCATCTTGCAGCACTGCTGTTTATTAAGGACTTGCTGAGTGGAATACAGAGGCATGTTCTTTTCCAGTACTGGGGCTCCAGAGGAAATGTGAAGGTGACTTCTTCTAACTTCCCTCTGGCATGCCAATAGTAGTAACAATATTATCTCATATTTGCTGAGTGCTCCCTGGGTTTGATTCCCAATTAAGTCTCTTTCTTTCTCCTAACTCATTTAGTAACCATATGTGTAAAATACTACACATATTTCATGATTAAAATGGTAAGTGAAGACATGCCACAGAGCCAGAATTATTGGCTATTATCATCTTACTCTACACTCTATTTCCCTTTGGTAAAATTTGAATGTTAATTTTTGCTTCTAAACCAACTTGGAAAATTGTGAAGAAGATTAATGAGGAAATGTTGGCATAATATTTAGTGTTTCTTGGAAGAAATCTTCTGGTGAACACAACTATTATTGTGCATTTTCATAATAATGAAATATGAAGTATTGTAGTATTTTCATGCTCCTCTTGTTTTTAATTAATCTTTTCATTCTTACCTCATAATCAAAGGATTTTTCAAAGCCAGGACTTCAGAACAATAGTCATCCTTAAAATTTTCTCCCACTACTTCTCTCAACCTATCTAATTCATTAATTCCAGTTTCAAACATTGAAGCCCTTAGTTTTTTTTTTCCTTGAGGATAAGAGCTGTAGGGCTTAAGAGTTTAAACCACAGGTTATAGAAGAGTTGTCATTTCCCTTGAAGGTAGATGGAGAGATCTGGATTTGGAGGGAACAAAACAAGCAATGCTAAATGTAACTACAGAGTTAATGCTTAGACTTAGATCATAGGGCACCCGTCCTACGTTAAGAGACTAAGGAATAGAGAGTGAGAGAGAAAGTGACCTGGCAAGAATTTCCCCTTTGATACTGTGTCATTCACCCACATGGGTGGTGATAATTAGATATTGGAGACATTTGTAAGATCAGAAAGTAGATCGGTTCCATAAGAACCTACACTGCTGACAGCGCAGTGTCAGTCACGGTCTCCAGACAGGAGGAGTCTGTGCCTTGCTAATGTCAATGTGCTAAACCTCAATTTTCAGAAGATCTGGGGAGAATTTATAGAAGGTCGGACAGAAGACTTCCTCTAAGTGATAGAGCTTAAGATTCTTTATGATAATCTCAAGTTTCCCACTGGCAAAATGAAAGTGAAGGCATGGTGATAAGATGGGAAACCGAAGAAAAATAACAGTAAAAAAATGACTGGATCTATATCCTAAACAATCTATTAGCTGAATAACTACAGTTAGCAAAGGGCTGCATTTGATTTGAATGGATCAAGTGTGGGATAGAGCAGTGGGTCATAACTGACTCCCAATATTTGCAATATTCCCAATATTTGCTCACCACGCATTTGCAGCATGAAGAAAATAATGAACACAGGAATCTTTACTGATACACATTCTGTGTTTGCTGTAGATAATAGGTGCAAAACATATCTCACAGACCAGCCCACTAATAGTTCTTATTAAAAACAAGAAATGCAATTCTTTCTTCTTATATAAAGGATGGCTAGGCAAACTGGGAGACTTACATCCAAGACCAAACATCTAGGAGGTAGTGAAGCTGGAGTTTAAACATGGTTTTGATTGCATATCTTTTGGAGGGCTCATGGACTCCCTAAACCTGTGACTCCCCAGGGAAACGTTTTCATATTTGTTGACTTGATTAGTAAATCTTTTCCAGGGAGACCATTAACAGTTTTTGTTATCTGCTCTAAGTGATCTACAGTGAGATACAGGATCCTCCTCCCAAATGTAAAAAATACATAAACAACAATAAAAATTGAAAACATCTCAAAGACAATTTTCAAAAGCTCCTAAGCAATTGCAAAATGTGGTCAACATCCAATAGACCAAGTCAACATATATATATATATATATATATATATATATATAAAATTTAACATTGGTAATGTGTGATACTTACGTGGTTGAAATCTCTAGGGGTGCTGTTATTTTCTCAAGTATTTTCTGGGAAATGGCATTTGAGATGGACCGGCTCATGTTTCACAGAACAAGGTTTCAATCTCATGCACTGTACCATGAATATCTCTACTTCCCTTCTCCCTTCTTCTAGCAACACTGGGCAGCAAGGAAGGATTAATCACTACACATTTTCCTTTGCCTAGAGCCTATTACCTGTGAGGCTGTTCCTGCAGGGCTGAGAACAGCAAGGAAAATGCCATTTGGAAATGTTCCACCTAGTGGATGTCCAGCTGCTCATTTAGATCATGAACTGTTTGTCAATACTGACAATTAGTGGGCAAAAGATTGCATTGACCACATGACAAGAATCAATATGTGCAGTACTTGTTAGTTACTTACCGCGAGTGTATTAAAGCCTGTAGATTTCTTATAAATCCTTCAAGCCATCCTGCTATGATCCTCTCAACAACACACATTGACACATCAATAAATCCTTTTGACAAGGGTGATCTGTGAAAATCAATATCAGTTTATCAGTGATTCTCATGTACTTTTTTTTTTGACAGGCCAATAAAGGTTTAGGAGCATTTCCTAAAGCAGGAGAACAGTTGTGGTGGCGTGGGTGCCAGGCACACTGTGGTCTCTGTATCTGGAGCCTCTGACCTCGATTAAAGCCCTTTGCTCACAGAATCCCAGTAAATCCCAAACCAGGCTGAGAGAGTCACTCCCCACCAGTGGCGATGCCTGCTTCCACCTTTAGAAGTGGCTCTGGAGTCAAAAGCATCAGTGCCTGTGCCTTCCCAGACACCCATTCTCTTCTTTCTCCAAGAAAGCTTAAGATCTTACCTGCACATTCTCAGAAGCCTTGGCATTGATACACAATATCTGTCTGATAGTGAGTTGATGTTAAATATTTTTACTCTAGGAGGGAATTAACTTTCATGCTAAGCAAAAATAGCCACAAGTCAAATTCATGCACAAAAATAGTGAACTCAATGGAGTATAAACACATTGATTTTCAACAACACATACCTGAAACCTATATAATATTGTAATGCAATGTGACTTTAATTTTTAAAATGTATATCATTAGGCTAGGATAGCTGCTGTAACAAACAAGCCACGAGACATCAATACCAGCCACCTGACGCAGCTGTCACTGTAGCTGTTTCTGGACAGAGTGATTTTTCACTGCTGATGACTCAGAGATCTTGTCCTTATATCTGGGTCATTATCATCATCTTTTCTTTTTTATTGAAAAATTATTAAACCTTTAATAAAGTTTACAAAGATTTACAAAGACGTTCATGGTTGACCTTTAGACATTGAATACTCCCAACCACCATTTATTTAGTGCTCCTCTCTCCATTCCAGCTACCTCTCTCCCCTCTGCACATGAGATCAGCTTCCAAGCTGTGGGGCAATCTTCCTGACCCTTATTTCAACTTAGGCTAGGTGCTTAGGTGTTATTCTCAGAGAGTATTTTAAAAACAAAACCAAAAACATATCCCGAATTTAACCTTTTTCTTTTTATTTACTGGTGGTGCTGGAACTTGGGATCACCTCTGGCGATACACAGGGGTCAAGGATCAAACCAGGTTCACACATGGAAAGCGAGCACCTTTAATTCTGTTCTAGCTCTACGGCTTCTTGAGTACTTTTAAATTTCCTGATCTAGAAATTTCTTTGGCTTGCATTTCCTTGGTAAGCATATAAAACAAATAACAAGATACAAAAAAGAAACTTGTCAGGATTGTTCTAGAGCGACAATCCTCTATACCTCCACCCCTTGTCCATTCCCCTCTGATCCTCTGATGGGTGTGGGGGGGTGTTGTCTGCATTTTCCTTGAAGAATTGATCTTCATGAAGAATTGCAGCTGCTGGTCTTTCCAGCACGCCCCAAGCTTGCAAGCAGAACAGAAAAGCAAGCTCAACTACCCAAAGCTATCAACATGTATCCATTTTGTTGATTTGTTTGTTTTGGTCACCACTCTTCATACTAATACTCTCTATATGGTTATAACCCGTATTCCTCTGTCTGAAGAACCTCTGCTTTTGCCATTAGAATCACGACCCCTAAATAGTCTTGAAGTCTTCCTTTGAAAGTTCTGTTAACAGCAGCAACTCTGCAGTTTTAAGGGCTGCAGGAAGATTAAGGCTGCATACCTGTCTCATATGCTTCTCTATTTAAAAAAAATAATATCATCTTAAAAAGAAGCCACTGAAGTCAATTTTCAGGCTCCTAGATTTCACTGTTTCTACCTAAGAACTCTTCCACTCTCTGCCATCTCTCTCTTTCTGCCTCTTACCTGAGTCTTTGCAGAACAACCCGTCTGTAGCTTGCTCAGAACGCAGAGTCACTCTCTTAACTCTATGCAGAATCACATTTGGGCTCCAAAGATAAAAAGATATTCCTGACTGCATTTGACTATTAAATAAATATCCGACTTTTCTAGAGGGTGTATTTGAAGAGTCTGCTACTACTTTAGAGGATTGCTGGGTTTTGTCTTATTTTGTTTACTTATTTCTTTCACCCTTTCTTTCTCTCTCTTTCCCTGTTTTCTCTCCCTTTTCCTTCTTTTATTCCCCTTCCCCTTCCTTTCCTTTTCCCTCCATTTCTCCTTCTGTTTGTCCTTCACTTTTTTAATGATTATGCAAAATAAATGGAGTGTTTTAAGGTACCTGTTCTCTCATTTAAAAATACAATTTAATAAAGCCCTCCCTCACCAGTGCCTCAGGCCCCAGGCTCAGGGGCGCCTCCCAGCTATGTTCTGTTGCTGGTGGCTTCAAGGATAGAACCCAGGGCTTGCACATGCTTGGTAGGGCTGTACTTCACCACTTGAGAAATTTCCACAGCATCTGAACTCCTTTGATATAAGGAGTTGGAAGAAAGGAAAAAGCTTTGGAGAAAGTCCAGTCAGCAACTTTTGTCAGTGACCTTAAATATTTAAACTCAAGAGAAAATTACTCCATTGGCATGACATACATGTATTTTAGTTTTCCTTAGGTTTATTTTTGGGGCCATAATTGAAGTCTTTGGCAATTTCTTATATTCCAGTGCTTAAAGATTGGGGAATATTTAGGAGGATAAGGATGAATGAAAACTAGAGGTGGGTGAGGAAACTAAACTTGCATCTCCTTTTTCAGCCCTCAAAATTTCTCTAACTACAATACTTAAAGAATAGGGTCAGAGATAGTACAGCGTTAAAGCACTTGCCTTGCATCCCACTGACTGGTTTAAATTCTGGGTACCACTTATGGCTCCCTGAGAACTTCCAGAGGTTACTCCTGAGCATAGAGCTAGGAATAACTACCACTTATGGCTCCCTGAGAACTTCCAGAGGTTACTCCTGAGCATAGAGCTAGGAATAACTCCTGAGTACTGCCACCTGTCACCCACATCTCAAGCCACCCTCCCCTCTGAATAAAGAGCAGTATTGAAAGAATATTTGTGGGAATTTGCTGTCTCTGCAGTTCACTTGGCTATGAGAATCAGAGTGAAGGACCGGGTGGGGTTTTTTGCAGTGTTGCAAATGAAATAGCTCATTAGCTCTGAGCAGCCAATAATCTTTCATGATTCACCAATAGCTGTGATTCCTCAGGGAAATTTATATGAGGCAAGGCTGGAATAGCTAAAAAGCAAGAAGAAAAGGGGTATATAGAACAGGGAAAGAATTAGTGAGAGCATGCTTTGCATTCTTGCAGAAGACTTGGTTCTGCTTTTGAAACAGAGTTTTCACTGTATTTTATCCTTATGTCTAGGCTATTTTTAGCAATCAGCGTTTTTCCTAGTTAGAAGGATGACTTTGGTTATTATCCATGATTAATTAAGGCCAGATGGCTTTTGAAACGGTTTATTTGTGAGTATAATAATAATAATAATAATAGAAATACCATAACTGTTGGAATTTTTCTAGGCATGATCACATCCTGTTTTAACCTTACAAGTGTACATGGCAAAAACTGACAACCCATTTTACAGATCAGATGAAGAAATGACACACAAATTAGATTTTAGGGGTGATAAATTAAAAGAGGTTCAAACCATATGTAAAAGGGACTTGCCAATACCATTTCAAAGTTAGATTTTTCTTAACTCTTCCACTATTTCTATAAAGGACATGTGAAATAGAAAAACATCAATGCTAGCTAACATATACACAACATATGATTAAATAGTCTCATATATAAACACATTTAATCTTCAAAACAATGCATATAGGAGAGACCCTACTATTAGTTTGATTTTTAGAGCGAGCGAGAGAGAGTGAGATAAGAATGTTAAGGAGCTCCCTCTTACTGACAAATAAAGGTAGGAGAAATGAATTCAATTCAGGCAGTTAGTTGACCAAACCCTGCTTCCCAGTCTTCTCTCGACCCCAAACAGCTATACAGTTTAAAACTTGTGCAATATTATTGAAGGGGGTTGGAGAGATAGCACAGCGGGTAGGGCGTTGCACGCAGCTGACTCAGGTTTGATTCCTCCATCTCTCACGGAGAGCCAGGCAAGCTACCAAGAGGATCCTGACCACAAGACAGAGCCTGGAAAACTCCCCATGGCGTATTTGTTATGCCAAAAACAGTAACAACAAGTCTCACAATGGAGATGTTACTGGTGCTTACTCAAGCAAATTGATGAACAATGGGAGGACAGTCTACAGCGCTATAGATTATTAACAGTACTCCCATGAAATCTGGAGCTCAGATTCAACACCTTCTCTCCTAAATCCTAATGGACTTCTGCAGAAAGACTTTCCAGATAAGTGGAAACAAAAGCACCTGTAGGAAGTTTCTTAGTAAATACAGCCCCCTCCCTCAAAAGCACGATGATCTTTGTCCAACTTCAGAAATGACTGATGCAGTTGTCCCTCTGAGTGCATAGGATTCAGAGCACACTTACAAATATGCATGTATGAATTGGCTTTGAATTAACTACCCATAACATGGACCAGACACTGAAGGCAAGAGGGTCCATTCTTTGGCCTCAAGCCCACAATCTCAAAGGAAAAGAGGTAGAATCAGTTAAATACATGAGGTATATGTACTATCACAAAGGTAAGCTAAAGATGGAAGTGACTTATTGTGGGCTAAAGATATGAATCAATGTAGGTTATTAACTTTTGTTCAGGAACTATAACCAGCCAAGTTTGGGTTTAAGTCATGACTCAATAAGCTGTTACCTGGGAGATGTGAGAAAAGTTAGGTTTTCTTTTGGTGACCCAGCTTGGTTTCTCATTTGGGCAAACGGAAGTGATAGACTGACTTTCTTCAGGTTACCATGGGAAGGGCCAGAAGTGTGCTTGATGAATCCATCACACAGGGAAAATTCAGGAAATGAAATAACAATGATTGGCATCTCGAAATCTTTGTGGAGGCTGGAACTCTACTTGGTGGTATTGAGTTTGATTCAGAGCAGGTGATTGGACAAAGGAGTCAGTGTGTGTGTAGGAGTTGGGGACAGTCCAAGACCAAAAACGAGTGTGTGCAGAGCCATAGTTCTTTTCTCTGTCCAGCATTGTCGGAGGAGCACAGCCTGACAAAGGGTTCCACTCGCCTTCTTGGCCGCAGATCCTGTGCAGTCAGAGGAATCATCTTTTGCTGTCTTAATTGCTACCTTAGCATTTTCTGTCCAGAGAAGGAGGAACTGGTTCCCAATTGTCTCTTGAATCAGCTTGAATCAAATTGATCTCAAATTCAAGCACTCCATCTAGCAGCCTCATCCCACCCCTCACCGCATCCTAGAGTTTTGGTGCACTCCACACAAGGGAAGGAGTCTGTCAGGGCTGCATAATCATCTCCAACCTTCTTTCACCAAGAGGCGGCAAACATCCGTGACTCCCCTAACCCACATAAGTGTCAGACAGATCTCTTAACGTGTTCATGTTTGTGTATCTGTATACATAGGTGGTACTCTAAAGTAATAAAACATTGAATCAAGTGGGCAGAATGTATGTGGTGAAAAGCCAATGGCTTTGTGGCAGAAGAGCACTTCCTGAGACAAAGTGGTTTTTTGGACTTCCCCAGGATTTAAAGACATTTCAGGGGTCCATCCCTGGGCTGAGGCACTTGTCTTGAATGTGACAAACCCCACTTTGATCCTAAGTATCACATGGTTCCTGAATATCACCAGGTTTGAGACCCAAGAACAAACCTGGGCATAGCCCCTTCACACTTTCGGCATGTTCGCAAGACTCCAAAATAAAATAATTATTCTTACTAATCCATTTGAACAATCTAATGGACTAAATGTTCTTCCCCTGACACCCCATCTCACATCAGGATTCTCATCAGGTAAGGCTGATGATAGGACTAATGCCTATAGAGGAGGAGGAGATGCCAGGGAGAAAACCACTGCCCCACTCTGCTATGTGAGCACACAGTGAAAACCAGGCCAGGACCCTCACTCATACCACAGCATGCCCCCACCCTCAGAGGCTGAAAAGAAAATGTCTACTAAGCCACTAGTCCTTGAGAAGTTGGTTAAATAATCCCAACTAACATAATCCAGTTTTACAGTTCCTACAAAAGAGAAAATAAAAAGGAACAAGGAAAATCACATAAAGATCAAGGATAAGAGGCTGGAGCCATAGCACAGCGGGTAGGGCATTTGCCTTGCACGTGGCCAACCTGGGTTTGATCCCTGGCATCCCATATGGTCGCCCGAGCACCACCAGGAGTAATTCCTGAGTGCAGAGCCAGGAGGAACCCCTGAACGAGTAGAACCCCCTTCTCCTCTGGAATTCCAGTTCGCCACCCTCCTTAGTAAGCCCAATTGTTGCCTGCTCTTTGGCAGTCAGAACCTGTGTGTGACCTGCAAGCCAGCTGTAGTCAGTATGCGTCCACTGATCTTTTCAATGTACATATTTACACCCATCATCAAAACATTGTAAACACCCCCCCATGCAATTAAATACTGATATTCTGAGGGCGTTCAATCAGTGATGAAATTAAATAAGTCCTTAGCAATGTGATTCTTGCAGTAACCTCAATAAGTCTTAAAAGTAGAAGACAGAGACTTTTTGTTCCTAACATCTGTTTCAAAGCTATATTACTTAATAGATGAAATGTTAACAGGCCTTGTTAAATGACAATTGTTACTAAAGCAATTAACCTTGTGCTGGGACTATGCTGGGATTGTCATCTTTATATGATTCTGTATATGAACAAACCCAAAGTAAGTATGATTCAGGCCTGGGAAAGAGCTTAACATATGTGAGGTTCGCAGGCTTACTCCTTGGCACTGCACACCACCCAGTTTTCCACTATTTTGTTGGGACTGACCCTGCCCACACCACCAAAGAAATGCTGATTATGATTCCGATATTTTAATTATTTCCCTAATCATTTATTTCCATTTTATAGATGCAGAAGGCAAAAATTATCAACCAAAGAATGATCAGATAACAGTATGAAAAAATATGAGAGTGAGATTTTCTTGTTCTAGTCTAATTCTTTTATATTTTCCAGCCCAATTCTTATTCCACTTTTGTCTTACTTTTTCTCTTTACAAGATAAAAAATTGTTTGCTATATGTGAAACTGAGATTGATGAGCTTTCTTTATCAGTTAGCAGTTTTGTGAGCTCAAGTGCCTAATGAAGTATATGCTACTCTTATTTAATTTTAATATTATAACAAATTTTGCCTTGATGTCAGGCTCTCCTTGATAATTTAAACTCAGGACATTTTTTTCTTAAATGATACAAATTTACATTTCTTTTCACTCTCAAACAGTACAACTATAAATTTTTAAAATAATATATCAGCTTCCTTTGGAAATCTCTTCTGTCTTATTAAGAACAGTAGTATTTTTCTATCTGGTTTCACAGAAGCAGGGAAATTCAATATTTTGAGTCAAAGACTTGATAATGGCTTAAGGACTAGTATATTGAAAAGGGGAGAGTGGTACACAGTGAATGGGACCAGTAAACTGGGGATAGAGATGTCTAGATCAAAACTAAGTGATGTTTATTCAGGACACAAACATTTCATGTTTTCCCTGATGTCAGCCTGTAGGGAGGGTCCCAGCAGCTTCTGTTAATCATGTTCCCAGCCCAGCAAACACTTCCCTTTAAGCAACGAGATGCAAAATGTATTTATCCTCAGAGGCAGAGGAAAATGGGCCCTCTGGGCTTCTGACTCCACTCCAAACTTGGGAAGATCCAGGATAGGTCCTCCTTCACATTCTCCCAGACTGGGTCAATTTTTGTTTCATTTTGGGCTACACCCCGCTATGCTCAGGGATTACTTCTAGCTCTGCATTCAGGAATTATTCCTGGCAGTGCTCGGGGGACCGTATGGGATGGTAGTGGTCTAACCTGGATCCGCCACATGCAAGGCAAATGCCCTATCTGTTGTACTATTGTTCCCACTGGACTGGGTCAATTTTTAAAAGTTAATTTCTTATGAAGGTACTGTGATTCACAAAGTGATTTCCTAGTTGAGTTTCAGGTATACAATGTTTCAACACCAATCTCACCACCAGTGTCAACTTCCCTCTATCAATGTCCCCAGGTTCCCTAAGGTTGGATGCATCTTTCTCTTCAAACCTTAACCTAAGATCAAGATTTCCTGGTGTCCAGGAGTTCATGGTAGAGATTACATAGAGAGTGTCCCTGTCTCCCCCATATTTCCCATGGAAGAACCTTTCTTTCAAGCTGTCTCTTCCTTGCTGTGGGGCTTGGGAATGGCTCCTTCTCTTTCTGAAGTAGGGGAACCAATTATCTCTGTTCTTAAGAGGTAAATGAGATGGCAGAACAAAAATCTTCACATCTGATTTCAAGCAAACACATCTTTGTTGTTATGGGTTCAGTCCTTGTGATTTGCTTTGAGATTTACACCCCATTGTTGCTACCATCTTGTTATCACATCATAGGGAAACTCATCCATCTTCAGGAGTCACTTTCTTCATATTTCAAATAATACTGGTGTTGGGACGGCATATGCTTGGAAGCCAACCATGAATAACTGTAAATAAGGATGGAAATGGCTGTGCTTGATGAGCACTAAACAAGACTGTGCCTATAAAGCAGGTAGCATGGTTTCTCACATGGGAAGCACTCAGTTTATGTCATTCTTGTTCTTTTCCAGGATCCCACTTTACCTCTCTCCTCCCTTTTGAAGCCATTGTTGTAATGACTTCAGGGTGGTTGCATGCTTTGTTATGCTGCTTCCACATTTGGTTGACCCAATGTGGGATCTCACACTTAAGCTGCAGTGCTTGGGTACATCTATCTGGGTGTGTTTCTGCAGAATTCTGAACTTAGTTCCTGATCGCTGCATGGGTCAGGGTTCCAACACAGCAGAGCTGCCAGTTTGGGTTTGTTGCATGCA
Source organism: Sorex fumeus (assembly GCF_029834395.1). NCBI lineage: Eukaryota > Metazoa > Chordata > Mammalia > Eulipotyphla > Soricidae > Sorex > Sorex fumeus. The sequence continues at coordinate 933,255 of NW_026606134.1, read as the reverse complement.
GTGGCATCAATGACCCAAGGCAAGGCCTGATAGTTGCAAGGCAATAGCTTTTGCCACTATGCCATCCACAGGTCCTAGATTCTCTTAACACATGTCTCTTCAAACAGATAAAACCTATGTCATTTTGTTCCTCTCATAACAAGCCCCATTTAACCATATCTGAGATTGTTCATGAGTGACTTTTGGGAAGAGCATGATGATGGCCAAATAGTTGCCAGGAAATCCAACCATGCAATTAGGAGTTTGGAAATTTCAGTCTCCCTCCCAACTTTATAGGAGGATGGCAGTGGGGGAAGGGAAGAATAGAGATAAATTTGACCAGTGAAGGACACGGGACAGAGGATGACTTGACCAGTGATGGCCAACAGTCGGTCAGACCTGCATGCTGAAGCTGCCATAAAAGTCCCTGAACTAGGGGCTGGAGTGATAGCACAGTGGGTGGGGCGTTTGCCTTCCATGTGGCCGAACTGGGTTTGATTCCCAGCATTCCACATAGTCCCCTGAGCACCGCCAGAAATAATTCCTGAATGCAGAGTTAGGAGTAACCCCTGTGCATCATCGGTGTGACCCCAAAAGAACAACAACAACAAAAAATCCCTGAACTAAAAGGGTTCTGAGAGTTTTGAGATTGGTAGAAATGTCTGTGGTCTAGGAACTGATGTGCCTTAAACTTCAGAGACAGACATTTCTATTTATCTGGTTCCATGATGGAAGGCCTGGAGTTTATACCTGGCACCTAAAAAAAAAAGAGTTGGGGACCCTAATAGATGAACTTGCCTTCTGTCACTCTTCACTTGACAATCCGTTCGTATCTTTTTATTTCTTGGGTAATAAAGGAGTAATCTAGTAAAAATGAATTAAAAACCCAGCCCGAACTCATTCCTGCCGGGCATACTGCTCCCCTGGGGCAGACCACCAACCTCATCCTGTACTCCCACCGCTACCCTCCCTGGCCGTGGGCTACCAGCAGAGGCTAGCCCGAGTGTGGTCCTCGCTTGGGAAGGTGCAAACTGCAGCTTGATCATTACCAGTTTCCCCAGAGATTTCTGTGGCCAGTAAGTTTTGTTCCTTGACAGGCAGGCTAGGAAATGCTAACCGTTGAAGGAGGAGGAGGCACAAGGTATTCAGGCCTGGGCTGCCGCCTCACCAGAGGAGAGGGGGATGCAGTCGGCTTGAGACATGCAGGCTTCCCCTCGCCTTCCTCTGCCCTGGCCAGTGAGTGGCTGCTTGTGGGTGAGGATAAGGGACTCAGGCACCGTCCTCGGTGCTTGCTGAGACTCAGTCAGCTCCATGTGGCTAATTCACCTGGATGTGGGCACCGATCAAGAGAACAACAGATACCAGTGGAAACCAGGGTGGAAGCCACAGCCCGAGAGGCTGAAAATCAGGTTGATGTGTGTGTGAGGGGTGAGGATGATGAGATGCCTGGAATTCTTTGTTTGCTTTTAAGTCACATGCAGGGGCTGCTTTGGGCTTTCTCCTGGTGCTCAGGGCTCACTCTGACAGTGCTCCTCTCCCCTTCCCTTCTCCTACTCTTTCCCTCTCCCTACTCCCTTCTTCCCTTAACTTGCCTTCTTGTCTTTTCTTCCTTCCCTACTTCTTTCCTTTTTGGGAGCATGGTTTAGGGCTACCCCCAGCAGTCTTCAGGGCTTACTGCTCGCTCTGTGCTCAGGGCTCACTCCTGGGAGTGCTCAGGGGACTGGGTTTAGTGCCAAGGATTGAACATGGGTCAGAGGCTTGCCAAGTAGCATGTTACCTACTGTTCTCTCTCTGGTACTGATTTTCTTTTCTTTAGAGAATAGGTCATGCTGTTCTCATTCTTCTGTTGACTGATTTTGGATTGTAGCCCAGGTATTTTATATATTTTATTCTGAGAAAAAAAATCACTCCCATGTAGAGGTATACAAATAATAATACAAGCTGAATCTGAGGGGGAAATGAGTGCTAAACATTAAAAAATAAACAGCAGTCAAGGCTGGAGAGAAAGTACAGGAGTAAGGGCTCACCCTGCATGCAGCCGACCCTGATTCAATATCTGCATCTCATTTTGTCTCCGGTGCACCATCAGGAGTGATCCCTGAGCACAGAGCCAGGAATAGCCCCTGAGCACTGGTGAATGTGTCCTTCTGCTGAGTGTGGTGGCCCAATAAAAAAAAAATGAATTGTATTAAATACTGAATTTAAGTTCTTAATTAATAAAATGTTACCATTCGTCAGTCCAAAGCAGAATTCAAAAAATCACATTTCAATGCACTAAAGGAATGCTGAAGCAAGTTTATAAATAGAAACTGATCTGTTCTAGGAGCAGTAATCAACCTTCCACATCACAGGGCGCAAGCACAGACAAGAGGCATTTCCATTAGGATCAGCTCTCTACAATCTCCTGAGCAGTTGGGGCTAAAGATAAGATCCTGTGGCGATAACTCAGATGGACAGGAAACACCTGAATCTTTTTTTCTGCCATACCTAAGTCTCCCACCATTTTCCTGGTCCACAAAAACTCTGTGCCTCTTCTTCTGAAACCTTCTTCCTTTCCAACTTCTCCCACTATATGAACCCAGGAGAGTCCATTGAATTTCCCTCTGTGCCTGAATCATTTCATTTTAATTTGCTCATATGCCGGGCACCTGTATATGACAGCATTTTCACAATGCAAGGTCCTGAGGAAATAATTCATGCTATATGAAGTAATGGCGCAGATTTGTCATAAAAACTCAGGAAGCCCAGTTAAATTCGAACACTTCAAAACCAAACCAAACCAAACCCTATTCTCTCCATGCAACTGTGTCTCAATCATGGCCTGTATTTAATCGCCTACATTTAAATTTTTTCTACCATCCTGCGCTTTAGTTGACATACTCACCTATAAGCCAAATGTTATGTCAGTGCTACAGAGGGTCAAGGTAAGAATCCAGAAGAGAAGATGGAGAGAAAGTGTAGGGGTTAAGTGCCTTACATGCATCTGACCCTGTTTTGATCCGTGGCAATGTGCAGTCCCCCAAGCACCCTGGGCCGCTGCCAAGTGCCCCTGGTTGTCCCTGGCACTGAAGATTTTGAGCAACTGCACCCTGAGGCCTGAGTCTTGAACCTGAAGATGCAGTGAATTGGCCAAGAATTGCTGCAATTGGCCGAGAATTGTTTTGTTTCATCACAGATTTCCTGCGGAGGTACAAGGAGGGATCAAGTTTCATCAGTCCAGGGTTTGGCTTTCAGGCTGGCAGCCTCCAGAAGTGCCAGGATGGAAAAAGCTGGGGAGGGAAGTGAGGGAGGAAGGGGAGAGAGGGGACTGTGCCATGGAGTGGACATGTCCTTCCTCTGCTTGGCTCCTTCGTGCTGAGCTCTGACTCAGGTTTGATTGGGGAGAAGAAAGTGGCCCGAGTTAGGCCACCGGAATGGCTGTGGGCCAACAGAGAGAGGACTGACTTTTCTAGGCTGTCTCCCTTGGACTTCAGGGCACTGAGGATGCCCCAGGCACCATGTCAAGTGGTTGGAGATTTATAGAACACCACTAATTGGGCGCCCCCTTCTGGAGCCTCCAGATCACTGTAGGATTCATTTCTTGATACTGCACATTCCTTTTCTTTTCTTCAGTGTCTTTATGCTGCAGACAGTAGAAATTGCATCTTCTGATGGCTTTAAAAGGCAGAATGTCCATACCTTGAGAGGGAAAACAGTTCTGCTTCCTAAGTCGGACAGAGAAGGAAAAGTGTATAGGAACTATCCCGTGTTGCGCGGGTGAAGGGTCATTCGGGGGCAGTTCTCTCTTTTTAAGAATTTAGGCTGAGGAAGGGACCTCAGGTAGGTGATGGGAGGAGAGGGAGCTGGTTATGTTGATGTTTTAAGTAGAGATTTTTTTATCAAAAAATTTTGGAAGATGGCAATCAGCAGCCACTAAGGTGTTTGTGAAACTGCATAGTAGTCCATGGTCGATTTTAATGCTGTTTCCTTCTCATTTTTGTCTCTGTTTCTTATTCCTTATAACTTTTTGTCCCGGATTATTTGGCATTCAACATCCTTTTCCTTATTTCCAAAATAAAAAAACCCCTATACTCTCCACTTATCTGTGTCTCAATCATGGCTGGGGACATACGTCTATATTTAATTGCCTACGTTCAAATTTAATCTACTATCCTGTGTTTTAGTTGACATCCTCACCTATAAACCAAATGTTGCATCAGTGCTACAGAGGGTCAAGGTAAGACTCCAGAAGAGAAGATGGATAGAAAGTGTAGGGGTTAAGTGCCTTACATGTATCTGATCCTGTTTTGATCCCTGGCAACTTGCAGTTTTTTTTTTTCTTTCGATTTTAGGCATTCTTGCTGGTAAACCTTACTCTATCTTCTCTAGTAGTTTGATCTGAAGCAAGTGACCTAAAATGAAAACTGGAAAATCCTCAAAAAGTCGCAGTTAGGGTGCTGTAGCAAGATATTGTATCAACCACACATTCTTCTGCTTAGACATGCTGAGTTCTCACAAAATAACCCTGGGTGTAGGAAGCATTATCAATCCCATTTTATAGCTAATGAGATTGAGGCAAAATTAAATAAAATCGCTTGCTTGAGACTGTATAGCTTTTAAGTGTTAATGCTAATATGTGAACAGGCTGTGTGGCTCCTGAGACTGCGTTATTAATCATGATGCTCAGAGCCTGCCTAATAAATGTTAGCTATTATTAGTAGTCATACTGGTGCTACTTTTATTCCAAACTCTTCTGGAGCATATTACAGCCCAAGAGAATGTACCAGCCATTCACTTTCTTTGTCAGATTAATTATACTTAGTCTCAGCATATTAATGCGTCAGAGAGTAGAGACACCATATAATTTTTTAACGTGCACTTTAAAAAAATTTTAGCACTGTGGATTCACAAAGTTTTTTCATAATGCAGTTGTTCCAGGCATTCAATGTTTCAATATCAGTCCCACCGTCAATGTGGCCCTCTCTACCAATATCCACAATTTCTCACTCCTGTCCCCTAAGCTTGCCCACTTGAGAGGAACAAACAAATTTCCTTCATATCTCTTGTTACAATAAAATGGTAAAAAGTGGAATTATCCAAAAAATCAATCAATAAAAGTCAACTTATGATCATCGTTATATCTCAAAATGATGCTAGCAGAGCCATTGTCTGAGGTTTCATCCAGCCAGTTGGTGCTTGTTGAGTCTCCTGTGCCATGGTCTCGCTCATGGAGTCCATGAACTTCTACACAACTCTTGATAAAAGTTGTGCTCCAAGTGGGCTGTCAGGACTGTAAAATACATGCAGTCACGCTCCAGGAGCTGTGGCTAAGATGATCTGGTGGCTTGGCAGCTTGGTGATGTTCAGTTTGGCTGGGTGGATGTTGCTGGAGGATGTTGGGTAGAACGTAGGCCATAGTTTCCTTAGAAGTTGTAAAGGTAGTGCAGAGAATCCCCAATGTTCTGTGTCCAGTATCACCTGCTGGAAGATTCTCAGTTACATTAGTTGTTTACATTTGTCTCAACTAACAAACCAACACGCATGCATCATGATTACTGAAGAGTCAACACAGTGTTCAGATTTCTTGAGTTTTCACTTAATGTCGATTTCTGTTTCCCTCTCACCCCCCACCCCCATCCTAGATTCCTTATTACACTCAGGCATCGTTGAGCTACTCTTGCTGGGCCATTTTCTCAATCTCTTCTTGTTTGGGATGATTCAGATAGTTTGGAAGAATGCAATCATGGATTTTCCAGAATGCCTTTACATCAGGCTGGCCTGTTTTCCTTGTGCTACACAAGGTCTTTGGCAGCATGAAGTGAGAGGCGGAGTGCCTGCTTATCACTTATATCAAAGGCTTATCGATCCACATGACTTAGTGATATATTAGTGGTATATTTTAGTGATATTAGTGGAATCAGCTGGCCAAAGTATTATTTGTCAAGTTTTCTACACCATCAGACTGCATTTGTTTTTCTTCTCTTTCCAGACTCTTTTAAGGTACTAAGTGCAAAGTATAAATATATATATTATATATATAATATATATATAGCAAAGCTTTTTGTGATTGGGCTTCAGTCATACAATGTTCCAACGCCCATCCCTCCGCCTGTACATTTCCCAGCCCCAATGTCCCCATCATTTGATATTTTCAAGAAACTTTCCTGAAGTTCTTTGAATATGCCCCATGATGTCTCAAACATTGACTAAAATTTCTCGGAATATTAGTATTCCAGTAAATTCAACTTACCATGTAATACTTTAGCCATGATCGTTGTGTACCTGATTTTCAACAACCAATATTAACAATTCCTACAATACTGCCTCTAATTAATTTACTGGCTTTTCTGTACCAACCATTGCTGATCACTGAGCCATGGATGGGCTGGGACACGTAGATCCCTGTTCTCAACAGATTGATAGTGGTGGGAGATCAACAATTAAAAATCATCACTAGGTCTGGGAGGTAATTCAAAGAGCTGGAGTAGATGCTTCATATCTAGGTGCCCGAGGTTTAACTCCTGGCACTGCCTGGGCCTCTGGGCACAGCTAGGAATGACCCCCAAATACTGAGCAAGAAGTTCCTCCAAGCACTGTGGGCTGTGGCTCCAAAACCATGAAAAAGAATTTAGTCTCTAGTGATAGGCCCCATTTATACCACCCCCCCCAACCCTCCCACCCCCACCCCACCCCCCCACCCCCCCACCCCCGCCGCTAAAGAGCACTGCCCTGGCTTTCGTTTTCCCCTGCTTGCTTCAGTCAGTTGAGTAGAGCCAAAGTGAAGCATCTGAAGTGTTCTCTCCTTTGGAAATCCCTTTAAGGGTTTCCTGTTGGCATCAGGATAAAGCCCACAGAGGTGGGACTAGACGGAAGCAAGTGAGGTGCTGAAGGTGGGCATGAAGGAGGCACTTGCTCCCGTAGGTCCTCTGTGCAGCTCTGAGCCTGACAGTTAGTGTCTCCTGAAATGATGGCAGGTGGTTGGTGAACCCATCACTTTCATGCAGTTGAGCCAGATGGTCCTTTGTTTTTGAGAGGGCTGGAAAGGAGCCTTGAGTCTCACACAAGGGCTTTCCTGGTTAGAACAACCGTCGTGTAGTTTCCAAAGAGCTCGGGTAGCTGTGAAGTGAGAGTAGGGCCCCTGGAGCCACTTAGAGCCGAGCTTTCTCAGTCTCCAGTTTGGACACGTGCTTCTGAGGTGCCAAAGTTTACACAGAAGCTCCACATGGCCTCACTCCAAATTAAACCACGTGGCGTTGGCTGTTCCCCGAAGAAACTTTGCGAGTTCCTAAGTCATCACTTGTACATCAGGGACTTAAAGGATTTAGGTCTGTTCAAGGTGTTTTTATTCCCATGAATGAAACATTTTCCTTTTCTTTTTGATGTGTGTAAATGTCTGCTTCCCAGACAGAAAAATAAAAATCCCTTTAAATTGAGTGAAAATATCTCTTGGGTAAACAGCCATTGATTAGAAGCAAGAAATGTGAAATGACAACCCTAGGAATTGATGTCTTGGGCTTCAGATGGAATTCCACTCCAAAATATAACCACATATAATTAAGCTTTAATCGCTACTGAAGAAACATGGAGTATTTGATGTAACCCTCCAAAGCCAGAACTTCAGGAATGGGGCGCCCTGGGGAGAGGGTACTTTGATACTATTCTGACCCTGGGGGCAGGAGCTGCCTGTAATCTCCTAAACCTCCAGGACTAGGAAAGGGGGCACAAAAGCTTGAATTACAGGCAACACAAATGCCAATTTTCAGCCGCTTTCCTTTTGTCAGAGGAAGGAAACTTATGAATTCTATTGAGTACAGTTAGAAATGAAGTTTCCTGATTTGGAAAATCAAATGCTTGAGCTGTACCAAGAAAATAGCTACTTTCAATCTCTACTTATAGAACCTGAAGATGGGTGACAATTCAGTCTTTACCCAAAGGGCCCTATTCCTCTGGGACCAAATCCTTTCCTTTAGGGTGCGGGGGAAGCTCGTTATTTGCTGAGGAAAGTCTGGACCTTCTCTACTGGAGGTTTTTCTCCCTTGCAAATATGTGGGGAAAAAATAAATATTTGCTCTTTTTGGAGGGAACAAAATGGGCCAGAATAGATTTCTTGGGTGGATATCAGTTCAGCTCAGCAAATCCATAAAACAGAAACAATAGGTCCTCCTAAGGCTTGGCGGGGGAAGAGTGGGGTCTTTTGGCTTTTTCAGTGTGCACCTTATTGATACAGCAGCAGGTTGCCATGGAAAGATAAAATAGGTTAATGGGAAGGAGGAGAAAGCCAACATCAGGAGAGTGCCGTGATAGTCCGTTGCACTTATATTATATCACATTATCCAATTTGACCTAATTTTCATAAAAATCTATGGAGCAGATTCCTCTCTGGAGAAGGTGACAGTTCAGGGAAGTTCCGCAAGTTAGTCATGTCACCAGTATGGGTCAGAGCTGGAAGGTGCACCCCCGCTTCTTTATTTCTACCGTAATACATGGAAACACATATCTCTAGAACATTCAGAGAATATATCATAATGTGCTTTCTCTCCATCCTCCTGAACCAGAATCTTCCTAATTTCTGTCTGCCAGGCACCATACAAAGAGTTGTTTCATTGCAGACATGGTGAATTCAAATGGAGGGGGCAGTGGCTTGGGATAATCGAAAAGCAAGGCAGGTTTTCACATTTGTCTGCCCAGTCTGGCAGTGCAGTGTCTATGTGGTAACCCCCATCCCGCCTCCCCTATCCCATATCGTGATATGGTTTTGGAAGGACAGTGAGAAGTTACTCAGAAGGAATGATGAGGCCGTTGTTTCTGGGAAAGGGGCACATCAACTCAGACACTTTTCTTTGGCTTTAAAATGTGAAATGGAACATTGGAACATTGGATGACTGAAACCCAATCATGAACAGCTTTGCCACTGTGTATCTAAGAAAGAAAGAAAATAGTTGCATCATCCCACCTCACCCTACACCGCTCTCACCCTCTGCAAATCAAAAGTGAAAATGCATCTTACAACAGCATCCTGTGTCATGCAATTTTTCCTTCTTACTGCAATACAGAGAAATAAAATCTCCAGCCTAATACTCAAATCAATCAAGTATGAATACCAATTCAAATGGGGTGAGGGGGCAAATCAGTATCTATTTTATTGGGTTCTTTTGAAGAGCAAATATCTTTAATGTCCTTACCTGGGAGCCTGGCACAGAGAAGGAGAATAAAAATTGCTCCATAAAATTCAGCGAATTCTTTTTTCTATGATGCCCTGGGTTTGATCCCTGGCACCACACACATAAAATTTTAATGGGTTCCCTTGATTTTCCCAGAGCACTTTCTACACATATCTCATATTTCTATCACATAACTAATGTGACAATAAACTCAGGGTAATTAGAATGATAAAAATGACATGAAATGCTTGTTCTTATTAAATGGAATACTATGCAGCTATTAGGAAAGATGAGGACATGAAATTTACTTATAAGTAGTTGGAGAGTATTATGCTACGTGAAATGAGTCAGAAAGAGAGAGACAGACATAGAATGACTGCCTTTATTTATGGAATACAAAATAACACAATGTGAGACTGATACCCAATGATAGTAGCCATAAGGGTCAGAAATATTGCTCCATGGTTGGAAACCTGACTCATGGACCGGGAGAGAAGGAAGCTGGGATAGAGAAGGGATCACTAAATCAATTATGGTTGGAAGGATCATTCGGGATGGGAGATGTGTGCTGAAAGTAGACAAAGGACCAAAACGCGATAGCCTCTCAGCATCTGTTTTGCAAACCATAATGCCCCAAAGTAGAGAAAGAGTACGGGGTAAATTGTCTGCCATAGAGGGGGGGGCAGGGTAGAGGGGAGGATACTGGGGACATTGGTGGTGGAAAATGTGCACTGGTGGAGGGATGAGTGTTTGATCATTGTATGACTGAAACTCAGGCACAAAATCTTTGTATGTGTTGCTTTCAGTGATTCAATTAGAAAAAAAATGTTGGGAAGATCAAAAATTTCAAAATCAAGATTAGAATTGCTCATCTCACAAACTGGGATTCCTCTATGTCTCTAAAGATCTGAGTTATTAGGAGGGAATATGAGCGCATAAAAATAGGTCTGGTCTTCAAGTTTTGTTTTCCGGCTTGGGGACCACGTTCAGCAGTGCTCAGTGGCTCATCTGCTGGTCCCTGAGATAACATATGCAATTTGAGAGATGAATCTAAGCCTCTCACAGAGTAGGTGTTCCACCCCACTGAGCTATCTCTTCGCCTTTGTAACTTCAAGTTTTGTCCACATCCATGCATAGCACTTCATATGGCTACAGATGTGCTTGAGTCAGTTGGGGAAATGGAGGAATAGAAGTTTCCATGCTTCTGGGTGAAAGGAGATGGGTTAACGTGACATGATACCTGAAGGGTCTGTTTGTAATCTTCAATACAGTATTGGACTATCCTTCTGAAGCTGCTACCCAGATTTGCACCAGTGAGAGGAAGTTAGTACAACAAATGACTCGATTAGTTATCTTTCATAATTAAATTGTTTCTGATCTGGACCACGGTGGGTAGGGTGTTTGCCTTGCACATGGCCCACCCGGTTGGCCCAGGTTCGATTTCTCTACCTCTCTTGGAGAGTATCTCGCCCACACGACAAGGCCTGGCAAGTAACCCGTGACATATTTGATATGCCAAACACAATAACAACAAGTCTCACAATGGAGATGTTACTGGGCTCTCTCAAGCAAATCGATGAACAACGAAAGGACAGTACTACAGTGCTGATCTAGAAGCTGTCAAAAAATATTGAAGGCCTCGGGAGGATTGCAGTGTTTATGAAAATCAAAAGCAACTGCTTCTGTTTGTAATGGCATTTGTTTGAAAAAAAAAACCATCTTGACAAACCCCCTTTCATGTTTGGGGTCATTACAAATGTGAAAAAGAAATTGGCAACCTATTAAAAAACAAAGAGCAGGTTTTAGCATGAAAAGTCTACAGTGCCTTCGCTGTGGCAGTGGTGCAAGGTGTTGGCTTGATTCTCCATCCAGAAAGTCAAACAGCAGTTGATAGTCACAGGTGGTTATGTAAATTCATCTGGAGTCATGCAGTTGGGCTTAGATAGAAAGGATGCTGAAAAAAGCTTGATATGTAACTTGGATTGATTGATTCTGTATGTAGGAGGAGCCTCACAAAAAACTTCTTTCCTATCAGCGAGTGAGCGATATCTCTAGGGAGAGTACCTTGAGATTTAGTAAGGTCTCTTGTAGAGTAGCTACGATTTGGCTGCTTGGCAATTTTTGTTTTCAGTGCTTCTTTCCTATAAGTAACTTTGCAAGAGTGTTTCTCTCCTTACTGGGACCTACAATTTAACTAACTATTCAGGGGACCCACATTCCCTGTGTTCCCCACCAACCAGCCTCCAGGACATTCTGATATCTGAAATTTACCCCTAAGGATAAATGTATTTTCTTCTGGGTCCTGCTGCTTCTGCTGCTAACTTTCCCCCTTACTAGTTTTCTTTTCATGCCCATTAAACCCATCAACTCTCTTTCTCAGTTGTAAAATGCAACTAAGTACAACTGAGACTCTTTCGGAGACTCCTACCTGTAACAGCACAGCCCAGGCTTCCCAGGATGGCCCCTCTCGCTTCACTCCTGATTCTGGGCATCAGAAAGCTTCATGGTTCTCTTTGCTTACACCTTCTCCCTCTGCCTCTGGAATACAGGTTCATGCAGCCAGGAAACCTTGTGGGCCCACTGCCCATCAGTTTGCCCAATTTGATGTCAGACACACCCTGGACAACAGTGACTATTTGTTATTAAACAAGTTCAGCACATTCAATAGTGAATGACCAAAGAGGGACTTTATGTAAAATACCACTTCAACTGGCTCTTGGTCCCCGGCCCCCAGAGTGTATAACCGCTCTGCAGAGTTTGCCTGGTGCCTGCCCTGACATCGTCCCATGGCAGGATTCTCCCCACCTCCTGGCATCTTCTCAGGCCACTGCCTTCCTCTGCCTGCTCCCCTCCCCCAAGCAGTGTGTGCTCAGGGAATGCAAACTAATTTAACCAAAGCCAAACATAATTAGGAGAGTAAATCTGCTGCTCCTGCTGGAGCTACAGCAAGGAAAAAAAAATCCCAAGTGCTTTCCAAAATAAAATCCGGTCTGAAGGCTCTCTGGACCCCCTGCGGGGAGGATAATGCAGTTGCCTCTGCAGACTGCCCCTTCCTAGCTACTCTGGAAAGCAAAGAGTTAAGGGCACCGTGGTCCCCCTTTTGCTGTCAGTAGTATCAGGGCGCTCACCCTACAGCTCTGCAGATTCTGAGAGTGGCTGTTGGTGCCACATGAGCCCAGGCAGTTGCAAACCCCAGCTCTTTCTCTCCCGGCTCCTTTTGTTCCTCAGTTCCTGTGTTCCTTCATCCATCATTCATGCACCTCCCAATGCTTATTCAGCTTCTGTGATGGGGCCTGGTACAGGGTGGAATGTTGCAGTCTCAGCAAGAGCAGAAGCTATGGGCAAGGGGCGGGGGATTCATCTTCAGAAGAGGTCGGTGGCTTGGGGACATCCAATTGGGGTAAAACAAGCCTAAGCTCTAAAGCGTCTCTTTCTTTCTCTTGGTTTCTGGTTACAGAACGTAATACATCCACCAGGGACAGGAAAGCCCAGCAATGGAAGACAGAGGAGAGTGAATCTTCTTTTTCACCTTCTTTTTCTTTATTTTGATTTCTATGATTATTTGAGTGGGTTGAGGTGGAGAAGCTCAATGTGGATTACATGGGCATCCCCTTGCTTGAAGACCCCCTTCAGCCAGTCCTTGACGTCCCATCTAGCCCCTAGATATGACAGTTTCTTGTTAACAGACTGATCGGCAGCTCCTCTACCACTTGTGCCCTCGGTGAAGGTCCTTGGTGATTGTTAAAGCCAGATGCCACACATCTGTCAGCTCTGGTGCTCAACCCCTTACCCCAGTGCCCAACTTGTATACTATGCAGTGAGCAACTATTGACCACAGAGCTATGGGGGTGATAAAGTAGTTTTCTCCTGATGTTAGTTTCTTTCCACCCAAGTCATGGAGAGCCCTTCTGCCTCTGGGTGCTGCTCATGCCCTTTCTAACAAAGTCATTGCATGATGTGGTAAGTGCATGCTCAGGCTGTGGGATTTGGGAAGGCCCTGGGAGAGGAGAATAGGGATGTGCTGGAGTGCCATTTCCTCAAGGAACAAAATGAAGGTTCAACAAGAGAAGGAGACTTGGCACCCCAACAGACCATCCAGGGCTGAACTGGACATTAGACAAGGGATTCTCCATAGTTTGCAGCTCTGGCACACGGGCACACGGGTTCAAGCTTTACTTCATCACATTGCTCTTCATTGCCGTTGTAGGATTCCGTGCTCTCTCTAAGAGCCAAACAGTTCATGTACCTGTCCCTTGTGTGCCCCCCCCATCCAGAACACAATCCCTGTCATAGGATATCTCTCCAGGCCACGCTTTCTTTCTTATTTATTTATTTTGCTTTTTGGGTCACACCTGACGATGCATAGGATTACTAACATAGGATACTTCTGGTGGTGCTCAGGGGACCATATGGGATGCTGGGAATCGAACCTGGGTTTACTGTGTGCAAGGCAATTGCCCTACCCCGCTGTCCTATCGCTCCAACCCCCCCCCCCCCCCACCGGACACTCTTTCTTTGCATGCAGAAGGAATAAATAAGTGGATGCCTCTCTAGCACCTGGCACTTCCCCCCTCCTTTATAACAGCTCATGCAAGTTAAAAATTCCAGCTTCTTCCTGGGAAGAATTTTCATTTCTGTTCTGTAACTTCTTACCTTAAATGTCAACAGTGAGTCCCCATCCCTTCCAGGTCCTTCAGACACCTCTACTTCTGAGGTAGGATGACAGAGAGCAAAAAGGTAGCTGAGCCCCCTTCTCAGCCGGAGCGTCTATGTATTCATGAGTCCTCCAGGCTCCCAGTTTTCTAAAGACTACTGTCAACACTGAGATGGAGAACAGAAACAACCAGAGCACCCCCAAATCCTGAGATTATGGTTCCACTCCCTTTTTAAGCACTCACTTTGATGTCTGGTTTATCTTTTTGGCTCACAGAATAATGCAAGCTTAAATTACCTGTATGAATGTGTGTTGATGTATGCTTATCCCTACCGAAGGAGGAAGATCAATATCTCATCTATGCTGAGACTTCCATGTCTCCCCAGCCTCTAACTTCTCTGCACAGAAGAGATTCATATCACTGTAGCACTGTCCTCCCCTTGTTCATCAATTTGTTCAAGCGGGCCCAATAACGTCTCTGTTGTGAGACTTGTTGTTACTGTGTTTGTTATATTGAATATGTCACGGATAGCCTGCCAGGCTTTACCATGCAGGCGAGATACTCTTGGTAGCTTGCCAGGCTCTCTGAGAGGGGCGAAGGAATTGAACCCGGCTTGGCCCGGCCAGCCATGTGCATGGCAAAAGCCCTACCGCTATGCTACCGCTCCAGGCCATACCACCCTGAATGCTCCCGATCTTGTCTGAGAAAACAGTAGGCACTTAATAAATGAATTTCAAGTCAGTGTGAATGAATAATCCAACTTTACTGGTTACTCAAGGATTTTGTTCTCTACAAACATATGCTGATATCAGAAAATATTAAGTTGCTGTGCCACTCACCAGTAAAGTTTTTGGTTCAGAAACAAGTTCCAAACCCTAGATAGGCCTTTTTTGGGCAGACATTAGGGTCCGAAATTTTGATTTCAGACTTTTCAGATCTCATAAAGTCCTTTTTGGACTGTAGCTTCTATTTCCATTTGAAATGGTGACATCGATGATAATGGTGAATGGTTATTACTCACCAAATAACTCTGATGTGTCAAACAGTCATTGCATGCATTTGCTCATGTCATCTTCCCAAAGCTCTTCCTAAGCAGGCACTATTAATGTTTGCATTGTGTAGATGATGAGATGCAGTCTTAGAAAGATTCAATATCTTATCCAGATCCTGGAAATAAGTCTAAAGTGGTCTATCTAGCAGATCCCAGAACCATCAAAAGGAAAGATGCAATGTCTTTTTTCCCTTGGAAAATGAGGAAGACTTTGGCCTCCAGTAGTTTTTGAATCTGATCTGATGATCAAAACTGAAGATGAATAATAATACAGTTCCCTCATTCCTGCCCTCAGAGATTGTGTTATTCAGCAAATCTCAGTGGGGCCCAGCTATCTATATTTTCTCTGAACTCACAGGGTGACTATGGTGACTTCTAGAATTGAGATGCTCTGGGCCTATATGTTCCCATCTGCCCAGAGTACCAGAAAGTAACCATTCTGGGTGTCAGATGAAAGACCTCTATACCCACCAAGAGAGAGTTGGAAAATGGTTGGTATGCTGACCCTGTCCCCATTCTGCCCACACATACATACTGACAAATGCATTCTGTTTAACCTTTACTAAATATTAGAGCCACCAAGAATTTTTACAAACATACATATTTCCAGGAAAATAAGAAAAGCAAAGGAAGAAGAGGGGACCAGGATGCCCGTGACCTTTTCTAAACACTTCCCTGGTGATTCTAATGTGTCCCTTTTAGGATTTACCTTGTCCCTTTTAGGATCGAAACACCGACGAGTCAAGGTTGGTTTTTGAAAGCTCCTGCCTCATGTAAACAAAATGAACTGGGATGTTCCTTCATAGCTCTAGCTTATTTTAAGGCTAATAACACACAAACGTTTTAATATTCTCACTAGCTCACTTTAACCTTGTTAGGAAGACTAAATAAAACAAAGCATATGTTCCATGTACACAAACTGAGCAAGTCGAGAGATGGCAAAGTCAACAGGTTGCCTGGGAGATGGCAACCCTGTCGTCATCATCCTGTAAGTCCATTTAGCACTGTGTGAGTGGGTCACAGGGCATAAAAGGTCAGGAACAATGTGCTCCAGGGGGGACAAGTGACTTTCCTGGAACATACTTGAAACAGGAGGATGTGAACCCAGTTCCACATCCCTGAAGGCAATGGCCAGCAGCAATTAGCCAGAATGGCTTTCACACACGACTATTTCACTTTCCAAATGCCAGGGCAGAAGTGAATCATGTCATTGATGAGTCCATGTGAAATTAAGACATTTAATTAATTAATTAATTAAGACATTTAACTGTTCAATTAAAAAATTTAAGGGATACCTAGCTCTAACCATAATATGAATGTTTTATTTCCTTGTGAAAGAAACATGCGATTCTCCCCCCCCCCTTCCTGGTGCTTCTTAAGAGTGTGTGCACATGTGTGTCCATGCATGCATTTATATGAGTGCACATGAACACATTCTCATGTGTGCATGTTTATAGCAAGGGTTGTAGTGCTGCCACAACTTTCATATATACAACTGTTAGAAATACACACAGATATCACGCATAATTCTCTGAAGATATCTAGAGAAATATTAAAATATAAAAGATGGAATCTATACAATGTGAATCTAAATGCCCTACCCGCTCTAATAAAGAGATTATAGCCTACATATTTAGACCAAACAGAGGGGGAAAACCAAAGGCTCTCTAATATGTCACCGGAATGGTTTCAGTGTCAAAATATCATGCACAAGCTTCTTTGCATGTCTCAGTGGTGGAGAAAATAAGTGCCTGGTGTTCAAATTCTATAGAGAAAATTTCTTAGTAGTTCTCCCCTTTGCCTTTCCTCTGGGGATGGAGATTCATATTAATAGGGAGGAAAAGGTTTTTTCTCCTCTTGCCATTTTTGGTTCTCTTTCTGGAACCTATAATTTAGACGGGCAAAAGACAGGTTTACATGAGTATTACTGTAGTGTAAAGCAAGAGAGTATTAACGCAGGCATTGCTCAAACACAAGGAGTCATCATATGAGTAACTCAAAAATGTTGCTACACTTTGGACTTAACCATAGGAACTTCACTTCTTAACTTTATAAACTTAGTATATTTGTAGAGAAGTAGTAAAACAAATGAAAAGAACTTTTAAGCTTCCATAGTTGGTACTTGTGGGAAGGTACATATCTGAGGATGCAATGAAAGAAAGTCAGCAAAGTTTGGTAGGGAGATACTTCTGAGCTAGCAAAGGAAAGGTCTAAAGCTATCTGCTGTGATTAACTTCTGTCCTTGCTGGCAGAGAGAAGCTAGGGGTCACCTTTACAAATGGTATCCTCTGTTTAGGCAAATGGGGGGGCAGATTCTAATGACTTCCTTAGAATCATTGCTTCTCGGGGCCAGAGTAATGGTTCATGGGTAGGGCATTTGCCTTGCGTGTGACTCACCTAGGTTTAATCCTTGGCATTCCATACACTGCCAGTTAGGAGTGGTTCCTGAATGCAAAACCAAGAGTAACCTCTGAGCATTGTCAGGTGTGCCCCACACCCATCCATATATATGCATATATATATATATGTATGTATAATCACTTCTCATTTATCTTTAATTTAAAATAAAGTCCAGGCCAAAGTGGTGATAAGGGGATGGGGTGGGGGATAGTGGTTGTAATTTTGTTCCCTTGAATAGTCACCAAATACATAGTAGGGATACCCAAATTTCAGGTAATGAGCACAACAGAGAAAGAATGCTGCCCCATGAGGTCTTATTCTAATTGGGATAAGTCAAATAAAGAGAAGAGGAAGTGATCACAGTTTTTGTGGTTGATAACGATGCCAACTACAGCATTTGTCAGTTCTGCTAATGAGTGTCCCTGGAGACTTGAGGTTGATAAGAGGATTAAGAGTCTAGAAAAGTCATACCTGTAGATCAGCTGACTTAGGAGTTACAGTAGCCCATTGATCAGGACGGATGCCAAAGTCGTTCAATTCCATTCTAGTGGGGAAGAAATAAAATTAAAATGTCTATGTTTAAACTTTCTTCTTAAGGTATTTGTTCCAGAAATCAGAACTCCCTTTTAGTGGTTGTTAATATCAGGAAATGAATATCTGATTACATTTTTCTAAGGCAAGTCCCTGAACAGCAGGTGGAATCTCATCTTATCCTATCTTCTGCATAATTCATTTTGGGCAAGTCCCTTGAATTTTGCTTTCAGAACTTGAGAAGAAAAATGGAGCTGGTTCAGGGGTCATACGAATTTTTAACCTTTCTGGATAAGCAAAAATACCTAATGTGATTCCAGGAACAGACCCTGAGATGTGGATTTCTTGAGAAATGAAAGAAGAGCTGGGTTCTTTTCTCATCTGATGTGGGTGTGAAGGAAAGAGGGAGGGGGTAGACTTGCAACTCAATGAATCTGAAAGTCAGTTCAAAGCATGTTCTTCTTAATGCCTGGTTTATCCATCATGCGTTTCTCAGAGCTCATGTCCCATGTTGGACTAGCACCTTTCATCACAGGAGCATAATGGAGCTTTGCTTTTTCTACTTTGGCCCCATGGAGGACTGTCCTGTTCTGCCATTGAAGCCGCTATAGGCGATGGATGTGCACTGTTTGTTACTTGTGCATATAGCCGGGGCTGGTGCTTGCCTCTGTGCCCGATAGTCATTCACTGTTTTATTCTCAGTGTTCTTGTATCTCGGTAGGGCATTGCCTATCTCTGCACTCACCCCATCTTCTGTTCTGGCCTGGCCTTTGGTGGAACTGGGGCCCTGGAAGTGTCCAGGAAAAGATAGGAAAAGATAATTTATTTGTACATTTTTTCCCCGATCCCTACTCTTGCTAAACACAGGGGGAATTGTGGCCTGGGGTATTTAAGACTCCTGGGTAATCATGTTTATCATGCCAGAAGACATTATCTTGATCTTATGCTTGGTTGATGGAGTCACCCAGAGAAATTTTCTTAAGATTTCAAAAAGATTAATGCACTTTTACATAAATGAATCATTAAATATACCAATCTGTGCTATGCAAAACTTTGTTTGTGCTACTTTCATTCACTTGCATATAATAAGCATCTTCCCATTAACATTATAAACAACTGAAAATAACTCCCCCCACCCTCCGCCATCAAATATAGAGTCAACCAATTGTCTTAGTCTTTTTGAACTGCATTAACAAAATACCATGCCCATGGTGGCTTTAAAATTTATTCCTCACTTTTCTGGATGTTGAAAGTACAAGATCAGGGATAGCAACATGATTGAGCTCTGATGAGGGTTTTCTCCCACTTATAGATTGTCCTTTTCTTGTTGTAAACTCAGCTGGTGGGGGCAGGGGTGTCAGGAAGAAAAAAATTAACCTATGAAGTACACTCAGCTTATTGATATCAGGGGCTCCTCATGAACTCATCACCTCTTAAGACCCCACCTCCTTAAAATATCACTCGGTTTCAACATGTGAATTTAGAAGGAATAAGAGCATTCAGTTCATGGCATGTCTGCTATAGAAAAATAGACACTGTGCATGAATGCAGGGTACATGAGGGTGTCAGGTAAAAGGGGCAGTCAACAGCCAGGGCCTGGATCATCAGCACAGTCCATGCAGTTGTTTAGTTAGTCTCTGCCATTATTTTAGACAGAAAAAAAGATACAGAAGTACCTAGGCTATGTAATAAAGCATGGATGCCTACTAAGGAAGGTTGGAACTAGACCTCAGAGAAGTTTGAGTAGCAAGATGAAAGGTTTGAATTTTATTCTAAGTAGATGCATTTGTTCATTACTTTGCCAGGGATTGGAAGAGACTGATGAGCAATTCCGGAAACAAAGCACTCTTGGTTCACACAGATGTTGATCTCCTCTGGCTCTGAAGCAATGGCTGGGTCACGCACCCTTCCTTGCCAAAGAAAATAAGATAATCATTTCAGGTTGTTATTGGGGAACCCCTAGATCTGAGGTCAGCCTCTGAGATGCTGACCAGTGACAGTGCACGTTGTCTCCCTCTAAAGTCTGGTTGTCACATGCAAGCTCTTATGTAATTTGATCCATTAATCATGTATTCCTGGAAAAGTTACCTGGTCTGATACCTGCCCCCATAATCATGCATACTCAGGTCTAGGGAGTCAAGAAACTTAGTGTCAAAGCAATGGCTATACAAACTCTTTTTTTAGGGGCCTAGAGGGTGTTGCCTATTTTTCAGGGCTTCTGAGTCTTCTTCTGTAATATGGGAGATGAGTACTTGCTTGCAGTCTTGGTGATGGGGTGAAATGCCACAGAGCACGGGATGGCTTTTTCATGGGTGCTTGGCACATGTAACAGTGGCAGTCGCCTCCTCATTATCCTTGTTCTTATCTTTGCTGTAGAAGTAGTGTGGTATTAGCAATATTGATTCAGCTTTAGTGTGACAGACTGATAAAGGCATATTTCCAATCATCATTTTCATGAGCCTTGGCCCAAAAAATAAGGCCTGGCCTTTGGTCTATCTGCCTGCTTGCTCATAATCTTACTAATTTAACATTTTCCCATGGAAAGTCCTTGAAGACAGAGAGTTGCTATAAAATGATTTTGGACTTTTGGTTTCACACTTGTTATAGAAAAGGCCATGGACAGTTTATCATTGGGATAAGATGATGTACTTGCTCCTGCCTGACCTCTCTGAGGTTGTAGTAGATTTATACTATTGATTCTTTCATCCCCAGGTAGAGAAACATAGGACTTCCTTTGTGCATGGCCATGGTTCATGTAGAATCAGGGTATGGGCTTTTGTGTGTGTGGGGTTTTTTTTTTTTGATTATTGGACCACACCTGGAAATATTCAGGAGTCACTTGTAGCTCTGTATGCAGAAATTAAGTACTGCGTCCATATGGGATGGTGAGGATTAAACCTGGTTGGCCACATGCAAGGCAAGCTCCCTACCTGCTGTACTAGGGCTCCCACCCCAAGGCTTCTTGAATACGTTTCTAGCCAGTTCTGTCTCTAAACATACCAAATCTCTCTTTGGCTGTCCATCTACCTGGTCACCAGAGTGGCTGACAAAACAGGTCCTATGCAGAGACCACCCCAAATACCAGGCAATTGCTTTGGATTTTCAGATTCCTCCCAATGAGCTTTTGGGAGGGCTTTTAACACAAAGGTACAGTGTATTACTGTACCTGTGTCAGATGAATTGGAAGCTGTAGACACTAAGCCAGGGAGGAAAGAAAATGGGTGTGATCTAAGCTTCACAGAGAAATGCAGTTCTCTTCCTGAGATGCCCTCATTCCTCATTCCAGCCAATCAGGTGTTGATGAAAGTTGTGGGTGGGTGGGAATTAACTCTCTGAAGACCCATTTTCAGGCATTCACCCATTCCTTGCTTGTGAGAAGGCCACAAGTCAATATGAATAGCAAAGGGGCTGAGTCCCAGCCCTCTTGGGGTGGGGTCTGCTCACTCGGTCATAGGAAAGCAGGAGACTTCTCTAGCACACATCGACCTGTTGGCACTGAGAAGGTATGAGGCCCCCTTTCAACACTCAGGGGCCCAAGGGACTATGCACATACAGACATACAGATATCCCCAGTGACTTCATATGTTAGTGATTTTGGAACATAAAGTTGAAATGAACTTTTTTTTTTCTTTTTGGGTCACACCTGGCGACGCACAGGGGTTACTCCTGGCTCTAAACTCAGGAATTACTCCTGGAGGTGCTCGGGGGACCATATGGAATGCTGGGAATCAAACCCGGGTCAGCTGTGTGCAAGGCAAACACCCTACCCACTGTGTTATCATTCCGGCCCCTGAAATGAATATATTTGGCAGATAAAAGGCAGGTGAAAAGATAAGTGCATTCCATCTACTTAAAGATGGACAACATTATTATTATCATCCAAGGATCAGGGAATTGGGACTAGTCAGTTTTAGCCAGTTTCTCCTGGTAAGTTTATCACCAAGTGTTCCCTTGTTTCAGGGTCAAAAGTAGGCTTGATCTAAGTCATTTCTACAGGTTCATCCAGGTCTAAAATTAGACCTAAAAAACCTGACTCCCAGGCCAATCTCATTGTCTCCTGGTAACTCAGAGGAGGGTAATTGTAGAATAAGAACATGGTTTTCACAAAGCTGACTATTTCATTATTGTGTCCCCTTTTCAGGATAAAAAACAATGGAAGGAATTGTATTAGCCAGATCATTTCACTGTGGGGCTGGAGGGTGTGAACTGGAGGGCTATCTCTTTGCAGAACTTGGCTTAGGAGTCCTAGGGACTTGAACTTGTGCTCTACTGGCAGGGCTTCTACCACTGCTTAGGTGAGTAATGGTTATGCAATTTGCTTTCCCTCCCCAAGCACACCATGGGGTGCCTGACCTTCTTGAAATCGCTCTCATTTAAAACTCTGCCTTTTTTGAAACAAATGTGTCATCCAAAACCTTTATGGCTTTATGGAAATCTAAATGCACTTTCTAAGCACAGATGGCCTGGGTGTATCTGCCTGTCTGTTTTGCTCACCCTCAGTTATCTATGTGGGCAAAGACCCGGGTGGCAAGTTAAATGCTTCTGTGAGTGTAGCCCCAGTGATGTGGATGATGAGAGAATAAGAAAACCTGCCCTTTGAGAAAGAGCAGAAAGACCCAGGGATGATTCCATTGGAGAAAAGATTTGAGGGGCTATGACTGTGTTGGCAAATATCTGAAGGTCATTGATTACAAAGGGGTTAATATACAGTGGCCCCTTCATGGGTGAACCAGCCCCAGTGCTGGGTAGTGAAGAAAAAAGGATGAGCAGAACAAAATAGTTTTTTCTTCTGTTCTGAAAGTTCCCTTCCTATGTTCAATTGAGTTGAATGGACACAATGACAATGACGGAGAACTTGAGGCATCAGTTGGGTGTTTATTCTGTTATGTATGAGATCCCTTTCATTCTAAACTCATGATTATAATTCCACTAGTATAAATTAAATTGCATAGTATGCTCAATCTTTTGATATTTTCTTCAAGATGCACTATCCTCTTCCTATTGCTATAGCTGGAAGTAATCCCAAAAATTCTCACGAAGTTTTTCTATGGAAGTCATTTTATTTGATCATTCTGTTAGCCATTTAACAGTTACAAGCAATATAAAATAAATTATTGTGGGTCTGCTATGGGGCTAGATTTGAGAGGTGATTGGGAAAATGAAGACAGTGATGAAGGGAAGATGACAGTGGTGGGGGTATTTGCATTGGGATATTGAATGTCTGTAACAAATCATCCCAAAGATCTAGTTAAACTATGGTGTTCAAATAAAGTGAATTAATAACAAAAATATTACAGTGATGAAAATATGGCTACATTTCCATTTGATAAAACATAAAGGAGAACTTAGACTTGGAGTCAGAACACTTTTGATTATGATATTTATCATTCTTCCCCTGAGCCCCATGGACATCCTGGACATCTCTCAGGTTCAGGGATCCCTCTCAGTAATGAGATTACATATACTGATGGAGTCCATTAGGTCTCTTAAAGACTCTAGATCTCTACTTGGGCTTCAAAGATGTCTGTTCCAACCAATGAAACACACTAACCCAATGAGCTAGAAGGAAGCTTGGGCAGAAGAGACTAAGATTAGAGAAGCAGTACTCCAGGACTCAAGTGGATGGGCAGCAGACCATGATTTTCAGGGTCATACAAAATATCTACAATTTGTGGAAGTCTATTAAGGACGCTGAATGTTGCAGAATGAGTGGTGTAATGCTCTCTTCATTGGGAGCTCTTCTAAGGGAGGTGTCCTGGTTTGAACCCAGACCAGAGTGTTAAGTCAGAGAACAAAATCATGGCAGCTGAGACTGAGTTTCCAGTTGATGGAAGTAAAAAGGGAAAGACCCCAGAAGTGAACGGTAGGCTCAGTAAGGAGTCACTGTCCTACTTTGTCCCCCCTTCTTTGTCGTAGATGGACTTGATCTGGGGGAAAGAAGATGTAGGTCAGACCTCTCACATTGGCAAATCCATGAGTTCAGTGAAGAGTAAAATCTGTCACACCAAATCCATCATACAACCAGTACTCATAGCAGAAAATATATTTTCCAGAATCAAAGATGAAAATGTAATTAATTTTTATTGTATTTAACTCTCCCTATGCTTAGAATCTCAGAATATGATCTTGCTTGAAAAAAGAATCTTTGCAGATGCTATTAGTCAAGATAAGCTTATGCTGGATTGGAATAGCCTCAAATCCAATGTCTAGCATCCTTTTGAAATAAGACATAAGACAGATGCATGCAGGGAAAAGTCCATGTATGACAGAGACTGATTGTGGGATGATGCAACTATATACAAAAGGAGGTCAAGAATTTCTGAACTATAAGATTTGAAACAAGGAGGGTAGGATAGGAGATGCACAAAATAGATTTTTCCTCCCAGCTCTCAAAAAAAAAAAAAACTAACTCTGCTGACTGCTTGATCCCAGACTTCTCAATTCCAGAACAATGAGAGATTATTTTCTGCTGTTTTAAAATACAGGAGACCCCCACCTATTTAATAGTGACGACCTTTGATATTCCGACTCTGACCCAGGTAGCATTACCAACTGCTGAGTGCCTTGTTCTTCACCTTCCATTTTACTGGAGCAGGTTGCTTTCCTCTCCTCTCGACCTTGAGTGCTGAATACTTTTGGACAGAGACCACACTTAATCCATTATTGTAGCCTCAGCTGCTGGAACCTACTTAACGCTCAACAAATGCTAGAAGAATGAGTAAAAAAAATGGAGATATTGCTTGGTTAAAATAGACTCAAAGACTCAGACTTCCTAAACAATTCCCCATTTTACACATTTATTCTCTTGTTAACACGTATATATTTGTGCCAGGAAATGTGATAAAAATAAGGACCGTAGTGGTAGGAACAAGGGGATAAAAACTCAATATTTATACTTTACTTATTACAGTTGTCTCTTGCTTTTTGAAATTTCAAGTTACTGCACTTTGCTTTTACAAAAAAAACCTACATCTACATGTATTTTTACTAACTGAAAGAAATCCAAATATTCCATTTTTACAACCAAAGGTGCAAAGTGAAATAGTTCTCAGGGTTTGTTTCACAACAGCAGCTAGAAAGAGTAGCACCCAAACCATAAGGGTGGCCCCATCAAGCTTTTTCCACAGAAACTATTTTATATAGGTTGTGGATTTATTATAGCATCCCTGCTTTGCTATAAGTGTGATTTTTTAGGTTCTATCTGTGGTTTGAAGTGGTGCTATAGTCTACATTTTTATTAGGGGTATGGGTTATAGAAAATCTCAAAAAGGTTTCTGCCTAACTTAATCATAATTACATCTTCACTTTACATCATATTGTCTTCCAGAGGGTATCGTAAAATGTTCTACTTTGGGATAGCAGTGTAAACCTGTATGTTTATTATATATAGTGGATGATCATTACTGCAGGATCATTTTCGTCTTCAGTTAGGAATACTGGGAAAGAGGAATGACTTAGGGGTGGAGAGGAGGAGGTTGAAATAAATCAGAGAGTAGACACATACATATACACGAGGAAGAGTTGGTCACTTTGGACCATGATGAACTCTCAGAAGAAAATCTAACATGATCATTTGTAGAGTAACTAGAACTTTCTCAGTTAGATGGTTGGAGAAGTAGGAATTCCTTCACCTCTCGCTGAGCGGTTTTACTTGAGCTGAGACCCAAATAATAAGGGGGATTCAAATCTTGCAATATGCAGAAGCCAAGATTTACATACATGGAAAACAGCAAGTGCCAAGCCCAGGATACAGCAATTAATCAGTGATATTTGAAGAACAGAGATTAAAGGACAGGAGTATGATGTGTGAGGGGTAGAGGATGACATCAGCGACAAATTTGTCTCCGGCTCATAAGGGAACAACTTCAGTGTTCTGAGTTAGGGGACATTGTTTAAAATCAAAGCATATCCAATGTTTATAATAGCTGGCAAAGTGGAGCTCCAAGACTGGTCAAATCCTGCATAAGTAACTGGACTTGATTTTTCACCAAGGTCAGCAAGGATGAGCCAGAACTTGCATTTCCCCCTTAGAGATGACTGGTCTGCTGCCACCCGTGGAGGCTGTCCTCACTCTGTGAGCCTGCACTCTGCTCTGCTTAAAGCAGGCTTCCTTTATGCTCTCACAAAAGACGAGGCAGACTTGACTTTTGGGGACCATCTCTTGTGCTGATATTAGCTGTATGTCAGGGGTACACCTTCTTCAGCCATTCTATGTCCTGAGTTCGGCGGTAGGGATATGGGAAATGGCCTCTTGTTACACAGTTGTTTTGTTTGTTCTTGGCTTTTGCATTTTCATTAAATCATAGATGTCTCTAATTGCTTCCATGTGGCCAAAATGCTCCTTGATTGGAATTCTATGGAACATAGAGTTTGCTTTATTAAATAGTGTTTCTTGAGGGATTTGAGTGGTCTTTGGTTTCCTTCCTTTTCCCCCCTCCCCTTTGAGTTTTTAATTTGTTGCAATGCATAATCGCTTGCTTCTGTGCTGGAATTGCTCTCTGAGCTTACACAACTGTGTATTATAATTCCCTTTATTACTCAAGAATAATTTTTAGCTTTCAGTTAAGATGACTGGACAAGAATCAGATTAAACAGAGTTAGTATCTATTTTGCAGGGTACATTGTTCCTAAAGCCAGTGCCTTCCCTTGCTTTCTAACATTTTGGTGGTTTTTAAAAGGATAAAATTAAAAATAACAAACATCCGATCTCATTTACACTTTGTAGGACTCTGAGGCACATAGGTGTAAGAAATCCGTATTATATTTCTTTTAAGATGACTTATCCAAGGTCATCCACATATTGTATGCGATAGGTATAATGCCAACCAAGTACCTGGGCATCCAAGCCATCTCTTCAACCTCTTCCATAGTATGACTTTGTAAATTTAAGTTTTTAGGGAGACAACACAGCTTCTAAAACACTGGAACAAAACAATCATATCTTAGTATCAGAGAGAGAGTATAGCATGTAGGTTGCTTGCCTTTCATGTGTCAGATCTGGGTTCAGTCCTTGGTACCCTATTTGGTCCCCTAGTCCAACTAGTATTGATCCCTGAGCACTAGGTGAGAGCCAGGAATAAGGCTTGAGCACCATCAAGTGTAACTCCCAAACAAAAACAAACACAAAAGCAATTGTATCCAGTGAACTGTTTTGGTGACTTCTTTGCTGCCTAGTGTTGATAATGTGCTTACTCCTCTGTGAATAAGAGAGACTCTGTTTGTGCTTAATGCTGAGAATGGGGACGTATTAGAGTTTGCGCGCATGCTCCCCTATTGCTCAGGGTTCCACAGAGAAACAATAAGATATATCAATATATCTATATACGTATATGTACATAGATATATACACACATATGTACATAGATATATTAATAAGACTTATTTTAAAGAAGTGACTTATTTAGCTAAGGAGTTGGAATAACTGACAAAACATGTGGGGACTTTTTGGCTGTCACAATTGAGGGAAGTGCTTTTGGCTTCTAGTGGGGACAAACATTCTAGGATACACAGGACAGACCCTCAAGATAAAGAATCGTCCAGATCCAAATGTGAGTGTGGCTGATCTCTAAACAAAGCCCTGCTCTAATGAGACATTTCCAGCAAAGTTGCATGCTAACTTCATGGCCCTTTCATACGCCCTGAAACTTCCCATCTTTATTTCTCTCTTTATTGGTTTTCTCCTCCCTGCCTTTTTTTAAAAAAAATTTGATAGCACAGCAGGTATGGTGTTTGCCTTGTATGCAGTTGACATAGCTGACCTGGATTCAATTCCCCCACCCCTTTCGGAGAGCCTGGCAAGCTACAGAGAGTATCTCGCCCACACGGCAAAGCCTGGCAAGCTACCCGTGACATATTCAATCACGGTCACGATCTTCCCGTTGTTCATCAATTTGCTCGAGCGGGCCCAATAACGTCTCTATCATGCGACTTGTTACTGTGTTTGGCATATCGAATACGTCACGGGCAGCTTGCCAGGCTCTGCCGTGCGGGCGAGATACTCTCGGTAGCTTGCCGGGCTCTCCGAGAGGGGCGGAGGAATCGAACTTGGGTCGGCCATGTTGGCCGCTTGTAAGACAAACGCCCTACTGCTGTGCTGGAGCGATAGCACATATTCAATATGTTACTGCAAAAAACAGTAACAACAAGTCTCACAATTTGTTGTGAGACGTTACTGGTGCCCGCTCGAGCATATCAATGAACAATGGGAGGACAGTGCTATTAGTGAAACACCATTAGGTACAGTTGTGGACATTACACGTTTTTGTGCTTGGGTTTCAGTTAAACAATGATCGAGGATCCATCCCTCTACCAGTGCCCATTCTCCACCCCCAATGATTTCAGTATCCCTCCCAACCACACCCTATCACCCCTATCCCATCTCGCCTCTGTGACAGGGCATTCCCTTTTGTTGTCTCTCTTCTTTTGGTTGCTGAGGTTTGCAAAAGAGGTATTGAGTGACAATCATGTTTGGTCTACAGTCTACTTTCAGCATGCGTCTCCCATCCTGGGAGGATCCTCACAACACCCTTTACTTGGTGTTCCCTTCTCTATCTGAGCTTCCCTTTCCCCTAGCATGTGTGGCTGGCCTTCAAGCCATGGAGTGAAACTCCTGGTACTTATCTCGATTATTCTTGGATGTTAGTCTCCTATTCTGTTACTTTATATTCCCCAGATAAATGCAATCTTTCTATATCTGTCCCTCTCTTTCTGACTCATTTCACTTAGCATGATCTCCTCTTATGCCTTTGTGATAAATGTTATATTTTACTTAAATACTGTGACTATTGCTTGTTGTCTGTTAGTATGTATGCACCAGGGGAAAGAGATTTGTCCTTTTTATTTACAGCTTTATAATCAATATCACTTTGTAGTAGTCCATAGTAGGTGCTCAATAAATATTTGTGACATGTACTCAGTGTCATAGCTTCTCTGATCAGAGTTAACCAGAACCCAGGTTTCTGCCTCCCATGGAAAATTAAAATGGGGAGAAAATGGGAATGTGAGGAATCCTACAAGACCAAATATGGGAGCTGACAGGCAAGCCAGTTTTCTCCGGCTCTCTTCTGCCTTATAAGTTGTAATCGCTAGTTGACAAGGAAGCAAACGGAGTAGTTAAACACAGAACTTCCTGAGATGCTGAGATGCAAATGAGCCTGAACCAAATGCAACTGTAGATTTGAGGTTGGCATGCAAGATAGAGACTTAGCTGCCACCGGACTGCATCGAAAACTCCCTCTGAGAGACAGTGCACTCACTCTTGTTCCTTTCCAGGCAGGCACTTTGCAAAGTACAAAAGATAGCATGAAAAATAAAACACCAAGCCTTCCCTGGAAGAACCTGTGTCTGAAGAGGAAGACAGACAGGGCAGGGGTCCTTGGTTTAGAATCCAGTGTACTGGCTTATTTCGGAGATGGGGTGTGCCGTGTATATCAGTGTTAATGCTGATCACACTTTTTGAGAGAGTAGATAATGCTATCTTAGGTGACTATGACACCTAACGCCAGTGGCCAGAATGACGAAGGATAATAATTAACCCGTGGATGTGACTATTAGCAGCACCAAGCACTGTGCTACACACTTTAATATATCACTTCATTTCATCCACTTTGCACCACCTCTTAACTATCCTATTATTTCTGTTTCACAGCAAAGGCAACTCGGATTGAATAACTTCCCTTTGGTCACAGAGCAAAGTGCTGCCACCAGCATGGACTAGGCAGTAAGACTCCTGATTGATCAATATCATTTAATATCCACAGCAACCATGGAGACTTTCTCCACCACCCAAGAAGTGAGCCCTTTGGTGACCGTTGTCTCTGTTCCAGTCACCATTTCTTTGTTCCTGGTGAAAGATGAGATACCACCAATTTTACATACAATGAACCAAAGACACAGACAGCTTAAGCTGTTGCCTGAGAACACACAGCTGGTATTTGGTGGAGCAGAAACTGACTACTTCCTATTTATAGAATCGCACACTACATCTCACCCTGTGACTGGCTTACTTCAGTTTGTATTCTGCATTCGAATATGCCTGCAGTCACGTCTATCAATATTTTATTCCATTCACTACTGATCGTATTCCATTACATGGATCCACACATTTTGGGGTTCATCAGTGATGGAAATTTTGGACTGTTTGCATTTTTTATGATGTATTAAGGTATATACATTCATGGGCAGTTATTGTATATGATTTCTTACTAATCCTTCCCCACCGTATTCTCTATCTCTATTTCTTTCTCTCTTTCTTCTAATCAGTTCAAGGAAATACATTCTGGAAGAAGATGGTGAGGTAATAGAGCTTTGGAAACTATTGCCAACAGGCACAGACTGTGTGACTAGGAAGAATAAGTAACTTCTCTGAACTTTGCTAGATTTTTTCACCAGTGAAATAAGGATAATAATAGTAGCTGCCTTATAAAGTTTAAGATCCTAAAATAGCTAATGCTTAGTGTTAAATTCATATAAACAACAAAAAAACTCATGTGTAAGGTCTACTACAGAAATACGAAGAAAGGCAAAGAAGAAAATATCTCCACTCATAGTGAGAAGACAGAGAAATAACCAGACCTAGTGGAACATGCAATAAAAATATTGCACTCCAGAATTCAACGTGAATTTTGGATTGATTGAAAATAAATGTAGGGACCCAGGAGATGGCTGGAAGATCTGGAGCCAGGCCTGGCATCCACAGTCCCCAGGTGCAATCCCTGGCATTGCCCCACTTGTGGGCTCTCCCAAATAGTCCTGGACACTATCCTGGTCACCCCCAGTACTGAGAGGGAAGCCGTCATATAAAAATAAAAAATCATAATTACGTATTGCAGTTCAGGAAGTGGCTTCCCCTCCCTCCCCTGGCACCCCAACCCCTCCCACCCACCCCCGGCCCCGTGGCTTAGAAGGCTGAGGGAACTGTCAGGCTAGGAGGCCAGGGTGTGTGCAGTTCTGAAAGAGCAGTGGAGAGTGGTGGGAAAGAGAAAGCTGCTTGTGAAGTGTGTGTGGCTGAGACATCATCCAGCAGGGGGGCAGGTGAGAGAGGGCACCTGTGTTGCTGTGGCCCCTTGGTGCAGGGCCCTTTGGAGTAGGAGAAATGCAGTGGAGGGTGCCTGTTTCCCCACCTCCTGCAGCCAGAGGCTTTGTCCACACAGCCACATGGATGCACAGTGTCTTCAGTTTATTTACCTGTACTTAATTGTACTTGATTACGAGCAAGAAAGAACACCTTCTTCTCTTTGACTGACCATCTTGGAGGAATAGGTTGGGACCCCTCCTTGACTCTTCTCTAGTTTGCCTATCAAGTAGATATTGATAGTGATTTGTTTATCTAGCAGTTCACTGCCTTTCCCAGCTGGTGATTTCTATGGTAGCACTGTTTAGAATGTCTTGTGTCCAATGAGAAGCATCCATTCCCTGCTTGCAGTAGATCACTGCTTACAACATATTCCAAGATCTTATGAAACAGCCTATCGGTTCTCTTAAGAGTTTGAGAGTTTTGTGTTTCTTCTTCTATCTATGAAATCTTTCTGGGATCTAAGTTTGGTTGTCTGATGTAGAATGAAACTTATTTTAGCCATATGAAAAGTTGATTTCTTCCAACATTACTCATCAGAGAGTCCCTCCTTTCTCACTCCCTGGCAAGGCATTTCTGGCTGGTGCTCAGTTCTCTTTTCCACCATATACTCTACCCTACTGCCTGTTTGTCATTCTTGCTTTCTTCATCTTTGAAAGCATGCCTCTGTGTTTTATAAACCATGAGTACATGTTACATTAAAAACTCCTGTATTTTGTTTTAAATTTTTGGTAGTCAACTCCTAAATTATTCCTCTCCTGGAGGATAGCACATTGTTACTAGTCCCCCCCCCCCTTTTTGTATCATTATGATTGCTCCTATGGTGACTAATTTTGCTTATAAAGCATTTACGTATTTTTGGATTATGTTCTTTGGATGGATTCCCAGAAATAGAATTACTGAGTCAAAGGGCATGAATATTTTTAATAATTTTAATCCATGGCATATATTTATTTTTAAAATTAAAGTGAATAAAGATTCTGGTAAGTTCCTGGTTGTGATCAACTGGGCTGTGACAGTATGGAGCAGGGTCTGGCTGCCTTTTAGACGTTCAAGATTAATTTTATGTCTTGAACATTTTCATATTTCTATATTTTGGTGTTTGTGGGATATATTTGTTATATACACGTTTATTCTGGCAGCCATTGATTAAGCCTCTACCGGGTGGCTTGCTCCATACTACTGCACTCAGCAAGATCTGGTGTGCTTAATGAACTCACCTGCCCTAGCTGGTAGAAAGTCATTAAACTGATAAACAGAATCCAATGACAAGTGCTTCCTTCCGTGAAGAAAAACATAGATCAGATCAATAGGATTAGTTGTTTGACTGATCCTATTGTTTTTTTTAAGAAGTTTTTATTGGATCACCCTGAGATGCAATTACAAACTTGCATGATTACGTTTCATTCACACAATGCTCAAGCACCCAGAGCACATTTCCTACCACCATTGTTCCTAGTGTCCCACCTGCCACTCGCCACCCCCACCCCACCCCACTCCCTGCCTCTGTGGCAGGTACAATCCCTCTTTCTCTCTCTAATTATGGGCATCATGATTTGCAATACAGATACTAAGAGGTCATCGTGTTTGGTCCTTGGTCTACTTTCAGCATACATCTCCCATTCCGTGCGATCCCTCCAATCATCATTTACTAAGTGGTTCCTTCTCCATTCCAATTGTCTGTTCCCCCAGCATGTGGGGCTGGCTTCCAAACCGTGGCATGATCCTCCTGGTCCTTATCTTTACTGTTCTTAGGTACTAGTCTCATATTGTAGCACTGTAGCACTGTCCTCCCATTGTTCATCAATTTGCTCGAGTGGGCACCAGTAATGTCTCCATTGTGAGACTTGTTGTTACTATGTTTGGCATATTGAATATACCATGGGGAGCTTGCCAGGCTCTGCCATGCAGGCTGGATACTCTTGGTAGCTTGCCGGGCTCTCCAAGAGGGATGGAGGAATCGAACCCAGCTCGGCTGCATGAAAAGCAGACGCCTTCCCACTGTGCTATCTCTCCAGCCCAGTCTTATATTATGCTACTTTATATTGACTGATCATATTGACTGAAAAATGATACAGAAGCAGAGATCTGAAAGGCAAGGAACAGCAAGCTGCACCAAACAGAGGGAAGGCATCTAATTGCAAGTGGACAAGCTAATGAATACCAGGTGGGAAAGAAGGTGGACTGGGGAAAAGGGCAGGTCTGTGTCAAGAGCTCAAATCTCTGAATGGTGCTGAGTAGTGAACCGAGGCTTATACATGGGGAGACCAAATCTCAACACCTAGTAGGGCTGGTGACTCACAATTTTCCAAGCCATGAAGCCATGGAATGGCTTGAGAGAAGCAAAAACTGGAAGAATACTACTGAGATGTCTTTCCCAGCCCATGAGAAGATCAGGCAGGTGCTCTGCTGTGCAAAGACTCTGGAAATGTGGTGATGAGTTTAGGATTAGGCACTGCTGGAGTTATGGGAGCCCATACAAAAGGGACTGAGGTAACAAAGGTCGGAATGAGGGGATGGAGAGATGAGTGGGTACTAACACATGTAGCAAGGGGGTTCCCAGGGATTGCTGATGTGGTGGAGGGCTGATGAGAAAAAGAGGAATTAAGAATTTGTCCTAAGCAAAGTAACTTCCCATCAACTGGTCAATGGAGAAATAAGCTGTGGTCTAGCTCTATTGAACAGAATATTTGTCCACCCATATGAAAGATGAATGTGTGCTCTCTGGGATAAAACGTGTGGATCTGGAGGTGATTATGCCACCTGAAAGAAATTAGAAAGTAAAAACAGTTATTGGATGTATCACTCCTATGTGGAATATGAAAAACTTCAGAAAACCAACTGGCAATAAAACAACAAAAATGACTCCTAGACCCGGAGAAAACTGTGGTGGTGCCCAGAGAGACAGAGATGGGTTGGGAGGCATGGGGTGGGGGTGAGGGTTGCTCGGGGAAGAAAATATCACTGAAACTTTTATGGTGAGAGTGGTGAGAACAGCACGTGGAGATAGACAGCTAATGCTGTGAGATGCTGCAAACCAGCAATACATTTCAAAATTTACGAAGAAGAAGTTGAGACTGTAGTAATAACAAAAAGAATGTTCAACATCCTTCTTCCAAAAAAAATAGTATGTCCTAAATGCTGGCCCAAGAAAACAAGAGGCTGAAATTATGTGACTGAGATGGAAAATGCTGAAAAGAATTGTTGAGGGTGGGGTGGAAACAGGAGTGATCTTAGGCAGCCAAGATGTCTGTGGTTAGCAGTGGAGAACAGTGAGGCCCTGGGAACCACAGTCTGGGGTCCAGAGAGCCCCGGTACAGATGTGGATGTGATATCAGGGAGAGTGTGTGTGGCCAGCAAAACAGACACGGAAGCAAAGAGAGTGAAAGCCTCTGACATTGTCAAGATAAATCTGCTTATTTCCTTTCAGAGTTTTGAAATAGGCTGGCTTTCTCATACTTGACTTTGGGAACAAATTTCTTTCCCGTCCCACTCCCAGAGAAGATTGATGGAAAAGAACTTGAGTATTCTCAGTGACTTGTCAATGCCTGGCTCAGTTCAAACTCCATCTTCCAGTTCTTACTGAAGACAAAGAATTATTCCTGTCATTAGCTTCAGATGCAAGTGGGTAGCTCATGAATACAAGCATTCACATCTTGCAAACTCTTCCAGAAACCTCTCTTGTCTGCTGTGTGTATGTTAGAATAGGACATGCACATCTGCTTCTGCTGTGAAATTTTCTCCAGCAAGTTCCTGCCTCATCCCATTTGCCTGCACTGCAGGACCCCTCACATCAAGATGGGCTGATGTAATGTGAGGTATGGTGCTCAGGGCCATAGAGCTGTCACGATTGAGACCTGTGCTTCCAGAGTAATGCCTTGCAAGGTCATCTCCAACGTGGAGTTACAAAGGGTCTCTTGTTGTTGGAGCATCAAATGGCAAATTTCATTCCAAAGAGAACATTTTCCCTCCTTCACACCAGAATGATCTGAAAGAGAATACTTGGGAAAGCTCTGTGGAGTCATACATCTCCACAAAGGATGTGGAGGATGAAAGGTTGATTTCCTCACACGTATGGCCTCCCAGGCACTGACATGGGTCATTCCTCGGCACAGGAGCAAGAGTTGTCCTGTAGTAATGCCATGTGTCACCACACCACCCTCTCCCACCCCAAAACACACACAAAGAAAGAAGCAAACATTCAGGAACCAAATCTAATATTCAAATGCCATTTATTATCTCTTAATGGGTCTGTGATCTTGGGTATATTTTGTTTTGAAAAGATTTTTTTTAGTCACTGATGTTTGCAACTTTGTAATTCTGCCAAATATATGCTTTCTTGAATACAAAGGTCCCAGACCACAGTCCCCACCAGAGTTTCAACTTCCTTCACTCCTGTTAAGGTGTCTCAGCACTCTCCTTCTTTTCTCCACATCTCATTGTTGTGGTAAGCACAGTCCTTAGATTCCTGCTCATGGCAGCATTTGGGAACTTGACTTGACCTCCTCCAGCCTGAGTTTTCTCCATTTAATGAGGATGAACACTAAAGGTACAGGCCGGAGAGGGATACCAAAGGACTAAGAAATAATTCATCCATGCACTGTTAGCACTCACATGCACTCACTCATTAAATATTTACCTGGTTGGCAGACAGGTAAAGAGAGAAGAGTATGAAAGTATTCAACCAACCATGAACACAAAGTTCTTCAGGATTTGGAGCCAATTCAGGTTTTAATTAAATCCATATTTTGTTGTCAGTTGTTAGATGTTATGTATGTGAACTGTACCAGCATTGGTATTGTTCTTACCCTTATAAAACATATGGGAATCCAAACTTTAAAAATATCATTAAACCATGATAGTGATATAATCATGTTAAATTCAGTGGTTAAAAAGTTTGATTTGGGCAGATAAACATGTATATCTTGGTTGTTATCTTTACTTCCCAAGAAATACCATTTCTCATTGGATGGCCACCATTAGTTGCTAATTTAGTAGGTTAAGGATGGTGATTTAAATATATGAATCTTTCTGGGTGTTCTTAGGCAGAGACACTGACGGATTTCCTGCCAAAGAACTGTTTCTCTTAGATGCTGAGTCTTGCCTCGCTGCCTGTTTGAACACACTTCTTTCCAAAGGTAGTGTTGGCACCGGGAATGCAATATAGTAAGGCCTTTCTAGGATAGAAGTCTTGAACTGTGACTGGGAGCCTGAGATGGTCTTTCTAGACTCAAAATTTACTGTCATGCTAGCACTGCAGCACTGTCCTGTAGCACTGTCCTCCCGTTGTTCATTGATTTGCTCGAACAGGCCCAGTAACAACTCCATTGTGAGACTTTGTTGTTACTGTGTTTGGCATATAGAATACGTCATGGGTAGCTTGCTAGGCTTTGCTGTGCGGATGGGATACTCTCAGTAGCTTGCCAGGCTCTCCAAGAAGGGTGGAGAAATCAAACTCGGGTCGATTGGCATGCAAGGCAGACGCCTCACCCACTGTGCTATGGTAAATGCCAGTTCTGAATTTTTCTGGAAAAAATATAACTAAAGCTTACTGTTCAAAAAAATACAACTTAGCCAAGAATGAACAAAACCATAATGGAGAATAAGAAAAGAAATGCAATTCCTGATACATAAGATTATTTTAGTGCCCAGTAAGTTTCTGACACTTGCCAGTTGGGAGGAGTTAATGATCTCTCCTTACAGCTTTGCTGACTGGATCTCTCTATAGACCTCCACAGATTGGGGATGGGGAAATTTTACTTTTGGACTGTCCTGAAGGGGAGAGTCCTAAATTTTCTGTGCACTTGCATTAATTAAATATTGAAACAACAAGAAGACTATAGATATTTTGAATAACATTTTTCTTTCAAAAGGAACACTAGTATAGAGAGCTTATAAGAGTTTTAACTCAAAAATTAGAGTTCCTTGGTTTGAACTCTTTCTGACTTGATAGCTAATTTTAAGCATATGTTTAACTTCTCCATGCTCAGTTCTCTCATCCATGCAATGACATAAATAATAGACACCCCAAAGGTTGAAGTGAACCCCATAGGATTGTCATGAGAATTCAAAAGGTTTATATTAACTCAATGAAGTCAGAATGGCGGCCAGCTCCTAGCTCTGTAACTATTATTAAAAGCAGTGGATTAGGAATAAATGTGTTTCTATGCGACTCCCAGTTTTGAATAAAGCCTGATCAGAGAAGGTTCTTTGGAGAAATAAAGCAAACTGCTCTTCCTTCAGTAAGAAGCGGACCATATGAAAGGAGGAGAGAGAGAAAGAGAGGGGAGATTTTGGTTCTTCAATTTAGGAGAATTTAGGAGAGCAGGTAACAGCAGGCAGTCTGGATCGCTGAAGAACACAAATTATTCCTTCAGGAATAATTCCTTCTGAGAGAGCTTAGCTAGTATGGAAAATGGAGATGGCTGAAATGGTGGTAGTATTCAAAGTATTTGAGTGCTGTGTGTGTGTGTGTGCCTATGTGTCTGTGTGTGTGAGTGTGCACACGTGTACGTACACATGTTTGTGCATACACATGCAATAAGGTAGGATTATAAAGTGAGATGTCACAATTTTCTAGAACAGCAGATACTGAGCATTGTCAAGGCCCTCCTCATTGTCCTGTCCTCGGGGCCCTTTAGACACCTTCTCCACTCTGGCCTGTTTATTTGAGTTAAAAAATAAACTCCACAGTTTTCAAGACCTAGATGCTTTATGTGTGGTTCATTCTTTGGAGGGGGTGTATAAGTGCCACGTGACAAGTGGTTACCATGGTAATTTCTCATTATTGTTGAATTGAAAAATAATTACTCTGGCAAAAATCCCACATAACCTGTCAGTGCTGAAGTTAAAGATGCCGAGGGGCAGTCCTGGCCCTGGGATCCTGTTTTTGGTGAAGAGGGACAGAGCAGGGAGCAGGAAGAGAATCCAGGTCGGAAGCAAAGTGCTTTTGTGGATTTTAAAATATAATTAAGACTCTCTTCCGTTGTTGGACCTGAGCACATCTCTCATCCTGAGAGATGATTTAGCTGACGGTAGTGCCGGGGCTCACCTGTGAGATGGGACAGAAGGACCAAGGAATTTAATTGCAGAAATGCAGAGAGGGTACTCTTCAGAGTGGGAAAGTGTCCGCGGTATTTTCACCTAATTAAAATACATGAGAATTGTCAGCACCACTCCCTCTGCCTGTGTTCAGCCCGAGTTCGTTTGGTCTTTATTTGCCTGTTGGCTACACTAGTGCTATTGTGATTTTCAGCTTTGGGAACCCACATTCTGCTCACTAATGTTCACTGAAAGCTAACCGTGCACCTTCCAGACACCAGACAACAGGGCTGCCAATGTACCTGTCTGTTTGGGAAAGGGGAGAGACCTTGATAAGGAGTCTTGGGGTAGAGGTGCCCAGATGGATTTCACCCTCCAATCACCTTCAATTTGGGGCTCTTGGGCACCAGTCATTCTGCCCCAAAAGTCATTTTGGAAGACAACAAAGCTCCCAGGCTTCCTTCTTGTGTGTGTGGAGTGGGGTGGGGAGGTTAGTCTTAAGAAATCATTCTCCTTGAGGCCAGAGCAATAGTATAGCCAGTAGGGCACATTCTTGCATGCAGTTAACCCAGGTTCAATCCTTGGCATCTCGTATGATACCTGAATACTGCCAGGAGTAATTTCTGAGTGCAAAAGCAGGAGTAACCCCCAAGCACACTGGGTATGGCTGACTCCAAAAACAAAAGGGAGGGGGGAGGGAAAGAGGGCGAGAGGAAGGGAGGGAGGGAAGAAAGGCATAAGGGGGAGAGAGAGGGAAGGGAGAGAGAAAGGGAAGTAGGAATGGGGGGCATCATCTTCTATTTGGTTACTGAAATCCTCAAGAAATTCTCTGCCTTTCAAGGAGAGATTGACAAACTGTTATGATGATGATGATGATGATGACGATGATGATGATGATGATGATGATGATGATGATGATGATGATGATGATGCCATGATTGTCACTGTGAGTTTCTAGGGGCTCACCTTTCTCCTGGCAGAGCTGGGCTCTGTTTTGTAATGATCCTGTTCCTGCTACAAGAGCCTTAGAAACAGTCTGAGTTCATCTGTCTCCAAGCTATCAGTACACCTGAAGTCTTGGATCTGAAAGCACAAAGGTCTTCCAATGGAAGAGTGAAACTGTATCCATACCTACATCTAGTCCTGACTCTGCTGCCCTATTTCTAGTGGTAAAAACTGAGTTTTCCTGGAGAGAATGCTTTACTGATACACACACTACATATGGTAGCTCTCACATCACCAGCATTTGGTGCTGCATGGCCGCCCCATGCGCCGGACCTCAAGTTCTTGGTTTGCTTTTATATACACTTACTTTAACCTAAACCTGTTGGTCCCTAAAAAGTCAATTATGTTTGCTTGTCAGTCTGTTTTTAAGTTACTTGAAGTAACTCCCTAAACAGAGTGACCTCTCCTTACTCACCCTACCAACATAGGCACTTGCTCTCAGTGACTTTTCTTTGGGATTCTTGCTTTCACATCATCTTTGAAACTTTCCTCCTATGGCCTTCTGCTGGCCTACGGATCAACCCCGTCATGTTTCTAGCCCAGAAGTGAAGACTGAGAATTCTGTGGTTCTTCATTTGACAATGATCAAGGTGATACATTTACAATCCCAAGGCAGAAGCTCTGAGCTGCAAAACTTTCCAATCCACTTTATGTTTTATTTCCTTGGCTTCTTTTCTCTTTCTCTTCACATGTGGTCAGGCAAAGCGTTTATAGACTTTGTCTCTGGGGCTGATTCAGTTCTAAATGACCCACAACTGGAAATTCCATCACCGAGGGACTAATTTTGCTATTGTTCAGTGCATCTCACAAGAATGTGGCTGAGTACTAATCACATATCATCTAAGATCTGCTGGGTTTTCTGCCAGAAGAGTTCTTACTTGGCTCAACAGAGGTCATTTCAGCTGCATTTCAATGGCTTCCTGGACTCCAAACTACATATTTCCTCCACAGAATTTCCTTCATAAAATTACCTCCCTTCTCTCAGGCACTTCAGCAGGCAGCAGGCAAGTGATGTTCAGAGAGAAACTGCATGGCAGTGGAGAAAGTGTACCAACTCTAAAGAGGTTCTAGAAAGCTGCTTGAACAGACTTCTTTGACTCTTGTGCCCTTCCTTTCTGCAAGCACTTTGTAAGCAGGATTAAGCCTGAACTGTAGGCTCAATGATGGAAAAGTTAATAATGGGGGAGCTAATATTCAAAGTTAATCATGTGTGAGGGTGGAAAGTAAAGGGGGAAATCTTGGTCTCTTCCTCTTGGTTTTTCTATAAACCTGAAACTGCTCTACAAAGGAAAGCCTGTTTTCAGAACTTGTTTGAGATCATGCTGACTCGTCTGCGAACATTGCTTTTAACAATCCCAAGCCATCTGGGGCCAGAATTTCCACCCCGTCCCTTCCTTCTTTCTGATTTCTCACCCGGACCTCCCCAAAGACAATCAGAGAAATGAACCAGGCTGAGGTCAAGACTGGTCTCAGGTGTCCTGGGAATCTGGTTTCAATTGCACTCCCATCTTTGGTTAGAAATATACATTTGGTTTTTGGTTTTTGGTTTCTTTTTGGTTCACACCTGGCAATACTCAGGGATTACTCCTAGTGGTGCTCTGGGGACCATGTGGGACTCAGGTATTGAACCCAGGTTGACTGCATGCAAGGCAAACACCCTCCCTGCTGTGCTATTGCTCTGGACCCAGCGAAATGTAGTAGGACAAGACTAATCCACCACCAAAGCTTCTGCATGTGTTTCTGCATGTACAAACAGGGGCCCAGCATGAGTGCTTTTATTCGTTCAAGCAACACCTTTTGTTAAATGATGGTGTTCAGAGGCTACACACTGTTTAGGGTCCCCCATAACAGGCAGGGCCACCAGCCGCCAGAGCCCCAGCCCCTGCTCAGTTGTGCTGGAGAGAAGAAACAGAGAAAAAGCAAAGGCAAGGAGCAAGGCAGAAGTGGAGTAACTAGTGAACTGAACATGAGGTCCTTCAAAACACGACCCCGTGTGCTGAGCATTCAAAAGACGTTTGCTCTTACTCCTTTTCCATCTGGATGGTAGTGTGAAGTCCAATAGACCCATGTGTCCAGGCTCCCAAATAGGCTTTCTTTCTCCTACTTGCTGTTTCTAGATATTTCCTCAAGGCTCTGATAGCCCCTGAAGCACCCATCCTCAGGCCTTTGTGCCAGGTGAAACCAGGCTGCCTGGTCCTTTCTCCCCTGACTATGTCCTGTTGGTGGTCTTGAGGGTGGAGACCAATTTCCCTGTGTACTTAAGGACCTGAACATAATAACAGCTCAATGAACATTTCTTTTTGAAAGGAGGAGGGGCATGGTCTGTGTATAGCTAGGATCTCCTGGGATGGTTTTCTGTGTGTAGGAGTCTTACTGAAAATAGAATAGGCTTTGGCTGTGTTGATTGGGAGGATACAGAAAAAGAGATTGAAAGTTTTCTTTGTCTGGAGTTGCTTCTTTTCTGAAGAAGATGGTTTTGATCTTCACTGGCTCCTCAATTATTCTTTTGCTTTTTGGGTCACATCCGGTGATGCTCAGGTAACTCCTGGCTCATGCACTCAGGAATCACTCCTGGTGGTGCTTGGGGGACCATATGGGATCCTGGAAATTGAACCCAGGTTGGCTGCATGCAAGACAAATGCCCTACCCGCTATCACTCCAGCCCCATCCTCAGTTATTCTTGCCAGGGATGAAGGTGCCTTCTGAGGCCCCAGAGTGATGAGGACTTTAATGTGATAATAGCAGAGCAACTGGACAGAAGAGAGATGAGAGATGTCTCCACCAGGGCCAGGAAATGGGGTTGATTAAATCCCAGCTGCCCCTACCCCCAGTTTTCATGCCCCCCATTTCATGCCCTCTACCCCGCAGCCCCCAAACTGACAATCAGTTGCAAAATCCTCTGGGGAAAGAGTTGGCTGAAAAATCAGAACATTTGTGGGTCAATTGACCACTCTCTGGAGTTTGAAGTGAAATTTACCAAAACAGTCCTAATTCAGTGTTAGGAGGTCTTTGTCAGCCCTTGGAAATGAGCAACGATTTTTTTTAAAATTTTAGTAATGTAATTTTTAAAAAATTTTTATTAGTGAAACACCATGAGGTACAGTTTTAGACTTACAAATTTTTGTGCTTCGGTTTCAATTATACAATGATCAAATACCCATCCCTTCACCAGTGCCCATTTTCCACCACCATGGATCCCAGTATCCCTCCCACCCCCATCCTCCCCATCCAACCCTGCATCTGTGGCAGGGTATTCCCT
Source organism: Sorex fumeus (assembly GCF_029834395.1). Classification (NCBI taxonomy): domain Eukaryota; kingdom Metazoa; phylum Chordata; class Mammalia; order Eulipotyphla; family Soricidae; genus Sorex; species Sorex fumeus. The sequence goes on along the minus strand of NW_026606134.1, from coordinate 891,122 downwards.
TTTGTTCTCTCTCTCCTTTTGGGTGTTGTGGTCTGCAAAAGAGGCATTGAGTGGCAATCATGTTCGGTCCATAGTCTACTTTCAACACGCATCTCCCCTCCTGGGAGGATCCTCCAAACACCCTTTATTTGGTGCTCCCTTCTCTATCTGGGCTGCCCTTTCCCCATCGATTTTAACCACTGTAAAATGGATATGTTTTGAAGTGATTTGGGGGTGAGGAAGGGAAACACGGGTCCCAACTCAAACAGATTCCTGCAGATGGTTTGTGTTCTGCTATTTTTTTTATTAAAAAAATTTTTAATAGTGAGACATCATGAGGCACAATTGCAGACTTACACATTTTTGTGCTTGGGTTTAAATTATACAATGATCAAATACCCATCCCTCCACCAGTGTCTGCTATATTTTTAATAATTGTTTTAATAACAAGCAAGTGCTTGTTTAAAATTCTACAACAGTCCTTAGAATAATCCATGTGCCTGGGATGGTTGTTCATGCCTGAGCTTCTCTAACTAGAATGTTCTACACAGCAGAACCCCGCGCTCACAGTGAAATAGCTAATACAGGGCTACAGGCACCTCTGTTTGCATTCATCATCTTAGAATTTTACTCTCCTCATTCTGATTGTCATGTTGAGGGTTCTGTCTGAAAAAAGTGGGCTATGGGGGTGTGGGGAGAGAGTGGAATGCACTTGTATTGAAATACAAATCCTTTAGTTAAAAGGATTTGTTCAAAAGGTTGAATTGTGTTCCAAAAATACAATTCATTATATCCCCCCTCATATGTCTTGCAGAATTTATTTCATTTGGTTTGTATGAATTTATCAGCTGAATTGGGATTCCATCCCCACTTGAGGCAATTAACTTGAAGAGTGACCACAAGCCCGGGCTCCCGCCCTTTCCCCAACACCCACACACATATGCTAAATAACAAGCAAGCTGCGAAGGGGATTTTTCTTTCATTTCCCTTCCCTTGTCCTCTCTGAGCTTCTCCTCCACACTGGCCTGTGAAATAAATGATCTGTCTCTTTGCAGGACAGCGACAACCTCTGGTGGGACGCATTCGCCACTGAGTTTTTTGAAGACGACGCCACGTTAACCCTTTCATTTTGTTTGGAAGATGGACCAAAGCGATACAGTAAGAAAGCAGTTTATTTTTCTAACATTCCCTCTTCAGGGGCTTCTGAGAAGCCTGGTGTGTGTGTGGGGGGGTGGGGGGACGGGGGTGGTTGGGGTGGGTGGGTGTGGTCATAGCTTGGAGCTGATAGGCTGATGATGAGGTTTCTGCACCTTATACACTGCCCACTGAGGTGTGGGCATCGGTGTGGACTCAGCCTACCAGAGTTGAGTTGGCAGTGAGAGATTTCCTTTCAGGCTGAGAAGGTTGAACACTTGACTGTTTAGAGAGCAAGGGAAAAAACAGACGAGGCACCCTGTGATATATGGAAGCTACGTTGCAGACACTTTCCATCTATCTCTTCTCTGTGCCCCACCCTCCCTTTTATTCTTGGCAGCTCTCACTTGCTACCGGAAATTCTACTTCTGAAGTTTTCTGTAAAAAATAGGAATTATCCTAGGCACTGTGTCAGTCTCATTCTTTCCTCTTATCAGTGATCTCAGGTATTCGTTTGACAAGTGCCATTTTTTTTTTCTGGAGGGTTGCTTTGAATGTACAGTTTAGGATTCGTGTTGACTGTTGACAGAATTATAGTGCCATGTCTTTCCTCTGAGGGATGGCTTCATAAAGGTTCTCAAATTATAGCCCATTGGCATCTTGGGAAACAACCTATCCTGATTAGGTTCAGCCAACTTGTCAGAGAACAAATCCGCCGGTTATGCTCTAGACTAAGTGCCAACGACACAACAGTACAAAGGCAAGTCATGTCCAGTTCCATCACAGAGAACTGTGTTATCAGAAATCAGAGTTGCATGGATAGAATGCCATGTTGGAAGGGAAAAGTGTCCAGTTGTCACTAATAGTGGGATGAGGATGGAGTCAATTCAGAGCTTTTGCCAATGGCAAGACCACAGATTCTACCTGATGCCTGCTAAATGTACTTCACTCACTAGAGTGTAACTATTGGTTTTGTTTGGGGGGACAAGACTGTAGACAACTGTAGCATTTGGATTTATTGCACGACAGTTGATTATTTATGCTAATACATGCATGGTGATTTTGCAATGTTGGCAAACTAGGGAGAACAGGACATTTTGGACTTTTTACCCAGCTGGGACTCATGGTTGGGAAGATTTCTTGATTCGCTGATAAGGGCATGGGGCATTTTTCGTCTATATTTTGGGGGATGGAGGCAGTAACCATGGTGCCACGGATTGTTTTGAACTGTCTGTATATTAAACCTAGCAATTTTTGTCACAAACTCTGGTGAATGCACTTTCTGGAGGTTCGGATGACTTAACTTGTTTTCCAGGTGTGAGGATATATCCCCAAGCCCTACTGCAAGTCGCAAGTCAAGCTGGGCTCAGAAGCTGTATTTTAGGAGTCTCTAGGAAATAAACACACAAATCTATCAATTATTCTCTCATCCAAAGCTTGCTTGATCAATGATGAATAATTTTGAACCAAGCAGTCATCCATTCTTGGAGTCTTACATTTTTCTGAGCCATAAACTCAAATAATTCCAAGTTATTCCTGCTTTTTGTTCTGGTGCTTTTTAATGTTTATTATTAATTATTATTATTATTATTATTATTATTATTTTGGTTCATGAATCCATTAGCTGCTGCTCAGTGTATGAGAATTATGGGTTGAAAGCCTGCACTAATAAAAAGGATTCTCCGCCTTCCCTCTGTCCACCCCCCACCCTTCCTCCTCTGGAGATGGGCTCGTGAGAGGCTTTTGAGAGCTCGCCACATCCAGGAGTGTAAGCCTGATCTGCCATTGTTGCCCAGGTTTCTTTGTTTCTCAGAGCCAAAATATTTCCTGAGCACAGACGAGAAACCAAGCTGATTGACAGTGTACAGCCCAGTCTCCTCAGCTGCTGCGCTGACAGCCCTGTGACGTGCCCGCGCTGCTGATGTGCTGGCGAGTGACAGTTGATTGACAGCCCAGGACTGGGAGAGGGGGCAGCCGGGCAGCTCTGTGCGGCTGTTTATGCAGCGCTCCAAGGACGCTGCTGCCACCTTAACCCCTTCGCGGGTACAGCTCCCAGTGCCAGGCTATAGTGAAACACCTGCTGGCGCGGGGGGTGGGGGTGGGGGGGTTAGGGGCCGCTGCTCTTCCTGCCTACCTCCCAGGGAACCCAGAGCTTGGCATTTGGAGGGGGAAAAACGGTTATTAGATGTGTCTATATTAAAAATGCGTACTGATTTACCAAGAAATATTTCAAATGAGGATTATTTAACCCTTTCTAGGGGGAAAAAATCCTACCTCTTCCCCCGTTTTAGTGTCTTTAAGGGACCTGCTAGTTCTGACCAATCTCGATCTCTAGGCTACCGTAAATCCTGTAATAGGCATTTGTTATCGATCTGTGTCCATGAGCCCCTACTCTAATGCTAGCCGCATCTGCATGTGCTCAGGTTTCTTTTTTCTCTTATTTATCACTTGATTTTCAGATTAATACAGAGATTGGCACTTAACAAGAACATAGTCACTTTGCTGAGTGAGTAAGTAAATATATGGAAGATATTCAGGGAAGAGGCGTTGATCACCAAATACAGTGTTGGCAAAACAGCTCTTTTATTAAGAGCTTTGGACTTATTTCAAACTGGAAGAACTTAGTGGTTAGGGCTCTCCTGGCATTTTAAACTCTGAGGCTCTGGCATAGGGTCTGATGTGCTCAAAGCCGGGGTTAGAATGGGGAGCCACACCATCCTCGGGAGATACGGTGCTATTCCTTTAGAAAGTTCCTCTGTGTTGATAAAGGTGCTCTACCCAACTGACTCCCTAACGCAGGTGGAGGCAGCCCCTCCAGTGGAATAGGACTGGGTCCCATGGAGACTGTAATATCTCCCCAACGAGAGGAGGATGTGGTTGTATAGAGTGGTTCCAAATGGACGTGCTAGAAGTTGGCTTTCTTTTGAGTCATCCTTACCAGTAGGTCACTGGTTAAAGACTATGAGAGCTGAAAACATCTTTTCAGAAATCAGAAAGTTGGTCCAGAGAGCCCCAGCTAGTGAGCTCTGCTCTAAGATCTACCATCTGCAAACTCAATAGGTATGAGCTCTGTACAACCATCAGCCCTGTGCCATCCTCTGTCTACAAGATCCTAAAGAAAACTAGTGAATTCTTCAGTTCACGCATCTCCAGGGATTTAAGTGACAAGTGTTGCCTGTGCCTTAGGTGACAGAGAAGGCCCAGGAGGTGGAGAAGCAGTGTCCTCAACATTATCTGCATGCCCACTCTGCGGTTTGACCCATATGGTCTCTTACTTTCTCTCTCAATCTGGCACAGAAGTGGGATGACAGCCTACTTGAGCATCAACCAAGCATTGATTTTTCCCCATTCCTTTCTGGGGAAGTGTGACAGAAGTGGGCCTCCATCTCTAATGTCCAACACTTTTCCTTATCCTTGCAGCTATCATAAATGCCCTTTGAGTCAAGGTGCTAGGAATCCCTCCAGGAGTCTTGGGCGATGTTCTCCAATGATAGAGCCCACAATGTTCCTGGTTCATTCTGGAAATTTTGCTTTGTTTAGGGGCCACTCCTGCTGGTGCTCAGGGCTAACTCTTGGCTCTTCTCTGAGATATCACTTCTGGTGGTGGTTGGGGAACCACATGGAGTGCTGGAGATTGAACTGAGGTCAGCCATATGATAACTGTACTATCACTCTGGCTCCTGGAAATATTTCTTTGTGGGGACAAGTGCAGGTTTTCCAGAGAACTATGCAGTGGTAGGCAGGGAGTCTGTACCATACGGCAGAAATGAGGGCTCACCAGGAATACTCCTGACTTTCGTCATCCTTTATGCCTTTATTTGCTTATCTTTGAAGTGAGCATGATGCTATCACCAGTTGACTGTGCTGAAAAGAAAATGAGATAAATCAAAGCACCCACAGTCACATGGAGCACTGAGTCAGGATTGACTATGAGTACTGATAACAGTACACTTAGCCTTGGCTTGTTTGGGGCTGCTCCCATTTGGCACATGCATGCTGATCAAGAGAGCACTGGGTGGAGAGCTTGCTGCCGCAGTTTGCTGGTTGGTGCAAATTGGTGAGACTTTTCTACTAGACAGCTCCTACTGAAAGGCAACATGGAAGAGCCACACTTCTCTCAGCTCTGACAAATTCTCTAGAACAGAAGTGGTGTGCTGGAGGAAGGAACTAGAAGGGAGAAGGCAACTGCAAATGTGGTCTGTTCTTAGAGGGGGGTCTGTCGGTCAAAAACCTCCAAACATATCCAGCTTGGCATTGCATGGAAATTAGGGGGAAGTGATGTCAGTACTACAACGCACCTTCTTATTTTGGGTACTTCCTCAGGGTGTATAAATGTTTTAGGACAGGTTGTGTCGTTCTGATAGAGGTTCTGGGTCTGGTCATGATCACGATCACGATCATCCTGTTGTTTGTCGATTTCCTCGAGCAGGCACCAGTAACGTCTCCTTCTTCCTAGCCCTGAGATTTTAAAAGAGCCATTTCAATGCTCTTTCAGGGTTAGGAGAATGAGACCCATCATTGTTACTGGTATTTGGCATATTGAGTACGACACGGGGAGTTTGCCAGACTCTGCCATGTGGGCAGGATACTTTTGGTAGCCTGCGAGGTTCTCCAAAGGAAAAATGAGATAATAATATGTCACGCAGCCTAATGCAGCTGCGCGTTTCCGGGAGCTGGGTTTTATAGTCTTGGCCGTTGATAGGACCAACCTGGCGCTGGCAGCAGCTGGTGTGTGTGATGCCTACCTACTAGAAGATGGGGGGTCTGGGTGGAGAAGGCCCAGTCACAATCCGAGCAGGCTTGGAGATCTCAGCCCCAGGATCCACATGCCTGGGTTCCTCTGCCAGTTCTTTCATGCATGAGGCTTGCCCGGACGTGTATAGAGAGGTCCCAGCATGGCCGTGGCTGGCTCCAGAGTTCCTCAGCTGCTGGGGCTCTGCTTGGTGGGAGGGGAGGGAAACTCAACCCGCCCCGCCTCCAAGGGGCCCCAGTGAAGACAGCCAGGCGCGGGGGCAGGAGACTCTGGGTACTAGGATTCAAATCCTGCTTCATCTGTTGCTGCCTGTTTGGGGATCAGTCATTTTGTCAATATGTCAGCAGCCTGATCTGAAAAGCAAGGATTGGATGTGTTGACTCATGTCAAATTCCCAGTAGAGTTTCCAACTCCTTGAAAATGGCCCACATGATCTGCTGTGAGGTGCTGGAACTCCAGTGAACACATGGTTGCCCTAGGTTGAGACACAGGAAAACTTTGATGTGATTATCATTATCCTTTTAACGACTTTTTGTCATTTGGGAATTGGTGAATTCTAATCATTTTCTGTTACGCGTTTTTAATCACATTTATTTCCATTACATTCTTCCTGTTTAAAATCAGAATTTCTGGGGTGGCCAGACACCTTCTTAGTCATGGAAGCCTAAGAATTATTTTCCCCTCTGTGGCTGCTGGTGTGGAAGGGGGATGAGGATCTGGGAAGGGGTGTGTGTGGCAGTTTTCTCTCCTTACAAAAGAAAATTGTCTTCAGAGATGCCATCCCTCCTCAAGTGCTATTCTCTTCCATTTCCTTGGTCATCGGTCTCATTAAATAGTTTGAAGAATCCCAAATCAGCCCTCAGTGGAGTCATTTCTGCACCCCGTGTCTGTTTTACGTTTTCTCCCTTGCCTCCTCCCCATCTGGAAACCTTGATAGCATTGCAATATTGGCTAAGTTCTTCAATCCCATCTTTTAATATGTGATTTTATGTGTTGTGTATTTGGATGTGTTCCCTTAAGGTAGAGAAATTCTATGAGGCCCAAGCAACTGCCCTGTCTCTGGTTACTGTTCTATTGCTTTTATTGGTTCACCTCTCCCAGCTGTGTTTTTATTGTGCTTGCTTATATAAGAGTTCTGAGAGCATCCCCCCACTCACTCTTTCTCTCTCTCTAGTATCGTATTACATGATTAAAAATATATTTCTGGGAAAATCATTCCTTGAATATATGCAGAAGGCATTTTAAGCCCATGCTTAATAACTACTGTGGCATCAACGTAGTCCTTTGAAAAGTTACAGTGAAGGAGCTTGCAGAGTAGCATGCAAGGAGAATGGATTTCCAAGGCCAGAATGGGATTTTCTATAAATAACACCTCTCAGAGTCCACGTGAGTAATGGAGAGACGTAAGTTCTTATCACTGTTAGTTTCCCTAAGAGACACATGCCAGGTCCTGAGGGTCTTTCTCTGGAACTTTGCGTCTTTGAAAATCCTTCATTCCTTGTCTTTTTTATTTTATGGAAGTGTGGATAAAACTTCTGGCTATTAGGTCCACCTAGACTAATTCAGAGCCAAAATCTTACCATAGCCACACAGCACTGGAGCATATGACACGCAGTTACAGGTGTTACTGGAACTATCTTAAATCAGCCGTTTCACATGCAGCATCAAGGTAATAAAAATGCCAACATCATAGGGCATTTATGAAGATAAAATAAGATTAAGCTACATGTAATCTTAGCTTAGTTGTGCCCATGGAAGTAGCTCGATAAATATGAATTGCATGAGTAAAGGAAGAGATGAATGAATAAGTGGGTTATGACTTGGATACCCAATTACTTCAAATTAGATGATAGTTTTCATTGCTTATTTAGTTGTTTGGACATAGCAGGAAAATAATCTGACTTTGGGTAAAGCCATATCATACCTGTCTTCTTACGAATTTTATGACTGATTGGGGGGAAAAACTGATATTAAGGGAAGATGAAACTTAAACAAACCAGTATCAAACTATTAGGCTTCTGATAACTGTGGATGAGGGATGAGGTATTTCATTGTTGCTGTGTCCTATCCGCTTAGAAAGTCAGGAACTGTGAATATTTATTAAGTGCCAGTTATTGTGCTGGGCTTACTCCTCAGTAGGTGAAAAGACATGAACCATGATTGTGTCAGAAAATGTTTATAAAGGTCAGAGAGTTAGTACAAATGTTAAAGCACTTGCCTTGTATGTGCTGTCCTCATTTAATCCGTGGTACCATATATGTTTCCCTTAGCACAGCCAGGGTCGGCTCCTGAACAGTGTTGTGTGTGCTCCCTGCCTCCTCATTTATTGTTAGAGGGGGGAAAATGCCCCCTCAGAAGTCCTTGATGGTTTGTTGCTGGGTTATTGTGGCATTTTTAGTTAATAGAGATCTTTGCATCAAAGATTCTCGAAAATGCTTTCGCTAGCATGGCAGTTTCACTAAATGATTTGTGAATGATTTAAGTCTCCCTAGTTGTAATTTTAGTGAGTGACCCTTTTCAACAGTAGTCTTCCTTGGTGGCAAAGTTTGGGGCGAATTAGTTAGATCTAAAGCGGAGGTTGCTTTGAAGTTTATTTGTTCCTTCACTCAGTCACTGATCCATTCATTCAGAGCTCTGTAAGTCCTACAATTTGTCAGATGTCATCATGGAGCAGATAGTTCTTAAGGCGAAGGCTCTGAACAGATTTAAAGAATTTACTTTTTATTTCATTTTGTTTTAAATTCTCTCCTTAAATGAACACCGCCAACTGTCTCAAAAAATACTTTTGAAAGTTAGTAGAAAATCTCAGACTAGTTGAAAAAAGAAGGAAAACTTGAGAGCTAGCTACTAGTGTGAGATGAACTGACGGAATTCCATGGGGAGATAGGAGAGTGACTCTTCCCATTTGTGGTTTCAAATTGATGACATCAAGAGTTGCAAATTGACCCTAGCAATAGATTGAACAGACATGCTATTCTCTTGTAACTAATAATGACCACACTAATGGCCTCATGATATAATGAGCAGAAAAGTACTTTGAATAAATTTAAAGTACAATACATATAGAAGGTACTGATTATCATTATAGTTATAGTTGATCTTTGGGATTTAGGGTTTTTCCATTGGCCCTTTGTAAGTCAAGCTGTTTGTAAGACATCTGTTTGATCTTTTCTCATGGAGTTGAAACTCATTATTAAATAAATAGGCTTGAGCAAGTCACACATACTCTTAAGGACTTAGGATGGCTTGAGTGAGGCACTAACAACTGAATGGACATTGTGTGTTGCTTTGAGACTCAGTGATGAGACATCCTTGGAATTCAGCTATGTACATATGCTTCATGGTTTCATAGCACTGTAGCACTGTCCTCCCATTGTTCATCGATTGTCTCAAGTGGGCACCAGTAACGTCTCCATTGTGAGAGTTCTTACTGTTTTTGGCATATCGAATATGTCATGGGGAGCTTGCCAGGTCTTTGCTGTGTGAGTAGGATACTCTTGGTAGCTTGCTGGGCTCTCCTAGAAGGATGGAGGAATCGAATCCAGCTGGCTGCGTGCAAGGCAAACACCCTACCCACTATGCTAATGCTCCGGCCCTCATGGTTTCATAGAATGAATATATGCCTACTCCTAATCCTCCCTATGGCTCTCAAACCAAGATGGCTCTCTCCCATAGCAGACAATAGGTATGTATGCCAAGCTTCATCAGAATCTCTATGACAGATGATACTGCAGGAATTAAGGGAATGGAAGAAAACAAACTCTCCACAACAACAAAAATTTACTGAGAAACTTCTCACTGGAGCCTCAAATCCATTTTGCTCATCATCTTGCAGATAGGATTTTCAGAATTTGGACAGACTTATACTAAACTATTATTGGTTGCTTACCTAAAATTCAAAGTTACCTGGGGGGCACAGTGCACTTTCTATCTTAAATCTGATGCTTCTCTTTGAAAAACCCCAGATCTTACTCATTTATGAAACCTTGACAATTCCCGAGAAGCTAAAATAGCAGATTTATATGTACACACATCTAAGATTAGTCTTGTCCTCTTATTTACAGAAGTCTTGTCTCAGTTTATATTCAGAGACCATATTCATAAGTCCCACCCAATGAATGAAGCACCTCAGCAGAGGGACGGAGTCAAAGAGCAGGATGAAACCTGCTCAATTTGAGTCCTGGCACCATTTTTTGTGGGCAAAGCACCTGTTTCAGACTTCCATACTTGACTACGCCAACATTTGAACAGGTGTTTAACACATATACAGGAAAATGATTTATTGCCTGGCTGGAAGGAGCTTACAGCTTACATAAGAGACAGACATATAAACAAGTGACCTCTATACAATAGGGTCAATTATGGGAGAGCTGGACTAGCAAGAACTTGCAAGACATTCATAGAGTGGGTGGGATCACTTTTGCTTCTAGTGGATAAAGATTCAGACTGGTCAAGATGCGTTTATAATTTTCTAAAACCCTTCATTTTCTAAAACTGTGACAGAAAATACTCTACCACAAAACCTTGCAAATAAAAGGCTTCGAATAAATATTTGTGGAATGAGTAAATCTATTCCCACTGGTAAAGAATACAAATTTGAACTAGGAAATCTCATTATTTATCCCACAGATACATCATTCTATGTATGGTTTTTCCATCTTTTAATAATTTCCCATCATCATAATCTCAAGTTGTGTAAGTAATTTTGTACCACAGAGTAACAGAATCAGAAAATAGAGTTGTTTGGATATTTATCCACAAATTTAACCAGAGTTTGAGACATATTTTTAACACCAAACTAAAATCACTTTGAACCAGCATATAATTTTAGTACTAACTTTTTTCTTATGATTTGAGCCATGGTTGGTATGTTGACAAATACAATTATGTTACCAAACTCTAGTGGTTAACGAGGCACATAAATGTAGTTAGTAAATGGTCTTACTAAACATTCATTATTTCAGTGGAGATACCTATTTATTTATTTACCCATTCTCAAAGACTTTAAAAAGTGCTACATTTCTCATGAGAAGGAGCAGAAGCTCCTTTTTCTGTCATGAGAAGAAGGAGTAAAAAGTCTAAATTTGATGGGGCAGGAAGCATAGTACAATGGTAAGGCGCCTGGCTTGCATGCAGCTGACTGGGGTCCAATTCCTGGTGCCTCGTGTAGTCCCTGGAACCCAGTCCTCAGCACAGAGCCAGGAGTAAACTCTGAGCATCACTGGGTGTGCCCCCCAAAACAAACAGATAAAAATTAAATAACTTTTGACCCATCTACCAGCAGGTCTTAGGCAGAGCTTATCACATAGAAGCCCACCACTTCTTTTTATGAACCTGGTTTTAATAGTGTGCATTGCCCTATTTTGAAGATCTACATCCAATTGTGACATTAGTACCATTTTTTTTGTTTTTTTGGGTCACACCTGGCGATGCAAAGGTGTTCCTCCTGGCTCTGCACTCAGGAGTTACTCCTGGCGGTGCTCAGGGGACCATATGGGATGCTGGGAATCAAACCCCAGTTGGCTGCGTGCAAAGCAAACGCTCTACCCGCTGTACTATCTCTCCAGCCCCGACATTAGTACCATATTTGAGTGCTTTGAAAAATTAGTGTTAAGTAGAGATGGGTACAGTATTTAATTTGGACTGTGATACTGTTTAATGGGGTGAACTTATTTTAGCATTCTCCCCACAAAGTAATGTATGGTTTAATTTTCAGTTTTAATCATGTTTTCTTGTTGTGACAGTACCTTGTTTTGCAAACATGGTAATTCTAAGAATTTGTTCAAGTCAGGTTAAAATAGCATCCTTCTACTCCTAGATTAGACAATGTTCAGGTAAATTTCATTGAATGTAGAAGTTTCCATGACAGAAACACTCGTAAAGATATGTTTAATTATTTATTATTTAATCAGGGTTGTCATATTGGAGTATTTGAATTCTGAATTTACAGAATCGACACCTTTATGTGTTTTGGTTTAATGATTTGTTCCATCAGCTTCATACAAACATTAAGGTGTGCTTGTTTATTTTTATGATGTTGGTGCTTTCCCAATTGGTGCTAACAGCTAACTTCAATATATTCATTTATGGGAACTTCTCTGACAGAACTGGTAACTGGCTTTTTAGGACAGGAGAACTTGAAATTGAAAACAAATCATCATTTTAAAGATCGTTAGAAGGAAAGAGGAAGATTAGCTGGGATCATGGTAATTGATCCTTCCCTTTTTATGAGACCAGTTATTATTTTTTATGATACTAGTTATTATAGTATCCAGAGCAAAAGGAGCACTATATTATTTTACAGATTAAAAAAGAATAGATATGTCCTAGGCCTACCTTTGAATAATATGACTTGCAATTTGATTGTCTTTATTTTACTTTGAAAAAAATCATCATTGACTGGGTGAAAATGGGTTAGTTAATGGAAGAACAACGGGAAAACAAATCTGTTCCTTTAGAGTCTAATTGAAAGGAAAAGCTAGTCAGAAAAGTTTGGGAAGGCATTTCCTCTCAGACCACATGATTATCTTCATGTGACTTGCATATTCCAGATAAAAACAACCATGTGAGATGCTTCTCGATAAAAGATGAACATTTGTGTATGCCTTTCAGAATTACACAAGCTTTGGAAACTGCTCTCCCTTGCTGAGTTTAAAATCCTAAGACCTACTGGTAAACTACCAAACAATGCATTCATTCCTATAAAATTTCCCGAGAATGTTTGCCGTGTCTTTTATGTGAAGCAGTACTAGCATTTGATAAAGTCAACCACATTTCCTCCTTTTCTAATTGAGGCATTTAGGAAAGTTCAACTTTCAAGCTTTAAGAAAAATGAGTAATAATCCACTTCTTCAAGGTTCTATGCATAAAATAATGTGACATTTCCAGGCTTCTTTGCTTCTCTTCAATAGGACCATTTGAGGGATGATAAATGGGGTTTAACAGATTGTGTAAATAAACAGCGAATTATATCTTTCCTAGTACCCCCCTCTTCCAGGCTCTGTACTTGAATGCATTTTCTATAAAACGCATAATTTATTAGAGATTTATGATTTTTTTAAAAGATGAGCCTAAAATCAGTAATTATGAGAGTTATTATTCAGGTTCACAGCAGTGCGGCAGCTATTTTTCACTTGATAATTACCTTGTTAAACTAATGTCAGACCAGCACCATGCCTTATTTAAGAAAATGGTCTACCAGCCCCATGCAAGCAGACCAGCAGTGGAAATATTTAAAGATTTATTAAATCTAGGCTCATCTTCAGCATTATCACACTGACAGTTCTGGAAGTTCTAAGAAGTCATCAATTTCTTTTTGAGTGTTTGTAGTCTTCTTCTTAGGTCCTCTGTCGACAGCTGGGATTTCTACTGTGTCCTTCCGATTTTAGCTCTGGGCTTTGATGCCAACTGGGCACCGTTTAATTAGTGAGATCTCCATTCCAAGCCTTCAAGAGAAGTGGGGAGAGAGCCTATCCCGGGAAACAAAGACTGCATCTCATACCTTTCTCTCTACCTGGTTTTGTACTGCACTTTTATCTCTGACTTCCATCCCTTTGAACGGGAGAAAGGAATTAAGACTTTTTCATATGAGTTGTGACTTTGGCTAAACAACAAAACAAACACACACACAAAGCACAGTATTAAATTCTAAGTTTTAGTCCAAAATAAGTAATAATCTATAAGAGCATAATTTACAACAAAGAAAATAAAAGGAGCCAAATGCTCGGATTTGTGGCACTTTTCAAATTTGCCCAATAAGGCTCTTCTGGGTTCACCCATGAGCTAAAATGACAAGCATTCTGCTATTACCTTGCAGTCAGTAAAATTCTTTCATAAACTTGGACCATCTGTAAGCGCCTGGAGAGGGAAAGCCATCTGAATCTTCTGGAGGCTTCTGTGCCCAGCGTGGTAAGAACCAGAGAGAAGGAGAAGAGGCCTGAGGTTCATTTTCAGAGCAGGACTGGACGGCAGCTTCTCATTCCCTCTTTGCCTGGAGATGGGGAACAAGTGTTAGAATGACCATCTGCATTGTAGCGAAGACAAAAGTGAGATCCCCCAGAAACTCTGAAGCAGCTCCTGGGTTTGACTTATCCTCAACAAGGCTCATTACTATCCCACTTGTCAGTAACTGTTTAAAAAAACACTTCCTGGTGTTACCTGTTTGGATAGAAACAGTCTTGCTTGGGTGTCTTCCCCTCACTGCTTCCTTCCTGAAAACAGACAGATTCTGAATAATTAGTTGTTAATGGCAAATAGGTGGCCTCGGCACGGCAGATTTTTCTCACCATCATTCCGGGTGGATGGTTTCAGTCACTCCAGAATTGCTGCTACAAAGCTGACATTTATAAATTTTCTTTTTCGGCACAGCATGGGGTCCTCCATATGTCTCCCACAATAACTATCTATGTTTTCGGGGAATCTAAAGATTTATTTCCTTCCAAGTCCTTGTTGCTAGCATTTTCTCCAAGCCTCCCAAACTGCCAAGAGATGAACTTCAATTCTGGAGGAGCTGTTACATTTGTCATTGTGAATTTGCTAAACTTTGGGTACAGTTGAAGATTTGTGCAGATTCCCGAATGGGCCAGAGAGTGTCTTGGAAGCTCAGGAAGTTCATGCTTGACCTCCTTCTTGCTCCTCCAAGTAAATGAGTTTTTCTACCCACATGGTCTCCTTGCCTGGCTCTAGGGCACTGTCACTGCCTCTTCCTGGACACTAGGACCCAAACACCGACTTTGAGCTCACTCACTTTTGAGGTGTAAGGAGCATGTGTCCACCTTGTACTGTGGAAATCTCACTTTTCTTTTGTATTTCCTGGATGATCCTATCCATCTAGGGCAGATCTAATAGCAGCCCTCTCATTTATCTATCTTTTGTGAGGGGCACACCCAGTAATTTTCACACTCCTGACTCTCTTCTCGGAGGCCCCCTCCTGGTGGTGCTGGGTGGGGTCATATATTGTGTTGGGGATCAAATCGGTTTTGGCTACTCACAAGCCAAGTGCTGTAACCCTGTACTTGGTCTCTGGCCTCAGCAATCTCTCGCTTTACAGACCTGTGAGACACATCACCTCAGTTCCTAGCTTGTCTTAGAGTTGCCCTTAGCTATTAAATCTAATCTCTCTGATTCTCACTATTTTCATCTGCAAAATGAACAAATAGTCTATTAGTGGTTTTTGCAAATACTAAAAAGTACAGTCCCTCACACCTAGGAATTTATCAGCAGGTTGCAAGTATTCTAATGATTATTTATAGGTAATATACTAGGAAATTGACTTGCATTTGACCTGTTTGAAGCAATCCAGTTAATGATAAAACTGAGATTTGAGTTTATTTCTCCTGGTTCATTATAAACTCAGGATCTACTTAGCAATGAGAAGTTCTTAAACTCATTTAATTGGCTATAATCTAAAAGAAACATGACTTATAGGAATATAGATTTTATAGGAATATAGATTTTTGAATACTGATTTATAGGAATATATATATTTTGAATTGTCTTAAAAATCTGAGCTAAGAGCAGGAGGAAATGTCAATAAATTAATGGTATTGATGGTATGCAAAAAAATGGAGGATACCTATTTGAAAGGTCTTTTCATTTTCTCTTGCAGCTTGTTAAGTTGCCTTCAATTTAGTAGTTTAGTACAAAACAGTTAGCATTGCATATCTCCTGCGAGTCAGAAGTCCAGGCTCTGGTTAACTGCATCTTCTGCCCAGCACAGAAATCAAAATGTCTTTTGATTCTGAGGCTCCACCTGATGCTCAGGGTTGTGGACAGAATTTGTTTTTTTGTTTTTTTTTTTTTTTTTTGCTATTGCAGAGAGGAAGCACCTAGACTCTTGCTTGCTATTAGCTGAGATTGTTTTCAACACAAGGCCTCCCTTTTTCCGTGGTACATGACCCCCAGCACAAGATGGCAGCTTGGCCTTTTCAGATGAGCAGTTAGACCCTCTCCCTTCAAATCTCTCCACCACTAAGAGCTCACCCAATTAGGGCTGACCCACCCAGGACCATTTTTCTCTAGAAGAACTTAGTTATCTATGTGAAGACTTTCATTATATTTGCACGAGCCTTCTACCTTCTAATGTAAGATGATCATGGAATGGTATTCTAGGCTGACCCCAAGTTTTGTTCACACTCAAGAGGAATCGACAGGAAATATATACACCAGGAAATATGTCTTGGGATTAATCCTAGAACATGTTATGAGAGAAGACTGCCTGATAGATCATATTTGGTCAGATAACAACAACAACAGCAACAATAATAATAACAATGGCAATAACAATACTAACAGAGTTTCAAAAACAGTTGAAAATGTGCTGTCAAGTCCAAGAAGAGAGGTGATTTCTGCTTAAGGGATTCAGAAGCATGCCAGATAAGGAGCAGAATGTGGGCAGGCAGAGGTAGAGTGGGGAGGAGGCAAAAAGGAGGCATGAAGTGGAAAAACACCTTCCAAAGGGGCAAAGAAGGGATTCTGAGGAAATGGTTATGATTTGTTTTGACTGACACTTATTTTAAAGAAGCATCCATTGTTTTGTAAAAACCCTTTTGGTTGAAGCTAATGAAACCTAGAGGCAATTTGATGAGCACTCTATTCCATCACTTGTATGCAGTGCCAAGGATTAGACAAGGTTGGCCATGTGCAAAACGAGTGCCCTAACCACTGTACTATCTCTTCGACTCCAGCCCTGACCTTGCTTTTTAAGATGCTATTGATAAAGAAGGCATAAGGCTAGCTTGGCCTTCTTGTAAACCCTACTCTGAATCTATGCTTGGGGCACACTTCAAGACTTGAGAAAAGTTGCTTCATTTCCACCCTTCCTGAGAGAAAGACCCCCTAATCAAAGGGTATATGTGTGTTTTACAGAAAGGCTCCTTATAGAATTGTAGGGTGGACAAATCTGGAGCCAGGAGCTCTGTTCTGTGACCTATAGTCACAGTGGGGCTTACAGTCAGTAAAAGAACACTCCAGTGTGCTTATTGTGTAAGAAATGCACCCCTACTCCTTGAAGTGTCATTGGACAGGGATCATGTTCCCCTGGGTCTTCCATGGTTTCTGGATTTGGAGACCGGAAGAGAGGTAGCCACAGTCCTGGCCCCTGTGAGCTACATTATCAGGACCCTGAATTCCAGAAAAGTTGTCATCATCTAAGCTTTAGATTTTTGAGGGAAAGAGTACCAACATTAATGTGTACAGTCATTAATTAATTTCAGTTGTCATTACATTATGAATAAGCCATATGGGGTTGTCATCAGAACCAATCAGGGCTAATGCCCATTTCTGATCATGTAGCATTAGAGGTGGAGGCCGTATTCACTGGGACTCCTGTGAGGAAATCATTAAGGGTTTTTAAAAAAGAAGGAAAATAAATGCCCCTGAGTAAAGAAATACATTCAATTGAACACAAGGGTTGGTTGGGTGTTTACCAGACCAAAAGGATAGAGATGTTTCAGATATGGGATAGACTGAATCTGCTGATGCTTTTCTTCCCACCTCACACTCCATGCCCCTGCCAGTCCTCTCCAAAGGATTAACTACCCCTCCTCTTCTGCCTGGGATGTGTGACACAGGCATCTATAAAGATCTATAACTGGAGAGCTCTCCGCCTTCATGGCTATTTGTACAAGACTCAGCTGGGATTTCATTCACAATTCTCTCTGACAGTGATTAGAGCTGCTTAATCTTTTTTTATCTCCAATACCTAATACTTCACCAGACACTACTACAGTTGGCACAGGATACTGTTTGTAGAATGAATAAATGAGAATGAGTTGGGAGTGACTGCAATACCATGTTGATCGGCTGCCGTGATTTAGAAGGAAGATCTTTGGGAGGCAAAAAACAGTTTCCTAACAGGCAATGTTCTGCTTCAGAAGGAAAGGAAGGACTTCGCCCCTGAGGTGATCAAAGTCCCAGAATTCTGTGTATCTCAATCAGAACTAAAATAGAATTTGAAAATCTTGATTACAGCTCCTGTCAATTATCAAATTATGGTTTTGATCTTGATTACTTCAGAAAGTTAATGCATCTCTGAATAGGCTTGCTTGATTCTGGTCCACAAGAAATAGAGGGGATTTGTCTAGCTATATAGCCATGCATTTCTGCACCAAACTCTACATTTGGGTCTCATTATTGCATGTTACACTGACAATCTGGAGGATAAGATTTTTTTTATTTAAATAAGATATGTGGAATATATTAAAATGATACTCCAAGTCATCATTAGAACTGGAAAGTGTCAACCCATGACTGGAAATAAGCCTGTAGGACAGAGAAAGGCTCCAAGATAGACAGGGTAATTGTGCCAGCTCCGGAGAAGAATGCGTATTTGGAGACATCAATCTGCGAGTTATCCAGCTCACGGTTCTCCAAAGGCAGGGAGAAGCCTAAGGAGTGGATATACCCCCAAGTCTATAAATTATAATAGACAAGGACCACATTAGCCTCGAATGAAACCAAACTGATGCAGAAGTTCTTGAGTTAGTACCTGGCATGCTGATTTTAGCAGCAGGAAGGGCAAAGGATACAGAGGGACAATCAAAAGAACAGCTCCCACTATTGAAGACCTGGTGGGATTGATCCATGGGCCAGGAACAAAAGATCTGCAGTGTATCTAAGCAACTGTTAGCAGAGAATGCAACATGTAACCTATAACCACTCCCAGACTCCAAAGCCAGTGCAGGGCAGTGTTAGCTGGGAATGTAACCAAATGCTCCTAGATGAAAGAAGAAGTTAAGCAGCTGGGTATCTGCCAGGAGAAGAAATAACGGAAAGTGTCTGTTAGAGAACAGAAAATAAAGCTTGATTTCTTTCAAATGGAAGATGTCATAGTGTAGTGCAAATGAAACAAAAACAAGAGCTATTTATTGAGGTCTTCTCAGAATAAAATCGGAAAGTTTTTCCTGCCCCAAATCCAAATTTAACATTTTTTTATTGTTTACTTCCATTAATCATAGGCACTGGAATATGTTATTGCATGATTCCTTTATTTCATTTTTTCAAGAACGGCTCTCACTTCATTCAGCTAATGAACCCCAGATTTAACCATGCAATTTTTAGAAGTATGAAAATTAGAATTTAGATGGAAAATGTAGTGTTCTCCATTGAAAATCAGTTGTTTTTGTATATTTCAAATCGACATCAACCTGTGCTCCTCTGTTTTTGGCTTTGCATTTGTTTTCCAATCCTCTTCCAAGGATTATCTGCACAGGAAAAATGTAAACATTTTAACTCATTGAAAGGAGTTTCAGAATTGGATAGAAAGGTTAAGATTCATGATTCAGAAGGAAGGTTAGATGGGAGTTTCCTCTCTCTTCGGTTCTTGTTTGTTTGGACATCCACACCCAGCTGTGCTAAGCTCTCAGTCCTGGCTCTGCACTCAGGATTCAGGATAGGGCTCAGGGAAGCATTTTGTATGCTGGACTTTTATACCTGAGTAAGTCAGCTACATGTAAGGCAAGCACCTTCCCCTTTGGACTTTTGCTCTGAGTCTTTAATCTTTTTTAAGGGTCCATGCAGAAGTTCCTGGGAGCCACTTTCAATGATACCGAAACTGACAGTGCTGGCCTCATGACACAGCCTTGCAGTGCTCAGGGATCGAACTCGGGACATCACACATACCAGCCATCTGCCACCTTTGAGCAACTTATTTCATTCTTATTTTACTTTTTTTTAAATGAAATTTTTTAAAAATCTGTCACAAAAATGTTTGGACATATAATCCAAGCTCATTTTACTTTTCTAAAATTAACTTTTTTTTTTCTGTCACTAATGTTTTGGAACAGATAATCCAAACTGCCATACTGCAAATTTTACAATTTAGAAGAATTAGACCCATGGTATTTAATTGCTCACTCCACCAAAGGACCCTCAGTTACCAGAAATATTCTAGCTTGCACTGAGAAGATTTGCATAGAGTGTCGATAAACAATCCGTGATAAGAATTTATTCAATATGGGACTGCAAATGTTATCTCATCTATTCGCATATTCATTCATTCTACACTTAACAGTGCTAACAGTTCTTAATTTGCCAAATGTTCCCTTTCTTCTCATACTAATACATAGGAACCAGATTTTTGTTTTTCCATCCACAAACACCTGAATAGCCTTCAAAGTCTTCTTCAAGAGAATGAATAAAAAAGCATGGTGACATAGATAAGCATGAATTTGTAGAGCAACATGCAAATTAATCTTATATACCGTAGGGAAAAGGTGCCAGGAATTGTAAAGGCTAGGTGATAGTATCTAGTCTTGAGTGATACATAGTATGAAGATTACAGAAAAATAATTTCCAGAGTTTAAAGCCCCATGCACGATTTATCACTAAGTATGCCTCACTACTTCATTTTAAAAAACAGAATGTAACAAATTGTCATCTTTGTTGGCCTCAGGGTGATGAAAATTATATTGTCCGTTTTGGTAATGGAAAGGTGAGGAGTATTAAACTCTCTAATGACAAAACTTGTCACATTTCTAAATGTGGTTTTCCTGCTTTTCTGAGGTATTCACCCCATTTACAGATCCTTCTGAAACAAGTGACTACATCCAATATTTATACTACTGGTTGGATATCCCAAATGGTGTCCATAAATCCCTTTAATTCAATGGACATCACTTTAACTACCAAACTTAATTGGCAAAATAAATTAAGTGTGATCTACGATCGAAGCAAACTTACATAAATATTTTACAAGTGGTCTCGATGTTTTTGAATCATCATAAAAAGTAAATCTTTGTTCTACACACCCTTCCTCGAGAAATAGAAGCTGTTAAAAATTGCAAGCAATATATGCTATGAAAAATAATACTTTAAGACATAGGAAAGAAGGAAAATTATATAAGGAATACAAATGAACAAAAGAAAACAAAAAGAAACTAGAATTTATCCATAGTTGTATTGCTCAGGACAAACCAATTAATATTTTGGGTCATTTATTTCTAGACTTTGTATGCAGGGTTGACGTGTTTTTCTTAACAAAACTGGAACCATACTTTATGCATTCTTTAAAATTTGGCCTTTTCTTCCCTCAATATATAATCAGCATTATTATTTTTACTCTCATACTCTCTGTAGGAATTAATTATTTTATAGGTAAAGGTAGGTAGGTAAAGGCCCTCCCGTTGATCGTCGATTTGCTCGAACGGGCCCAGTAACGTCTCCATTGGAGACTTTGTTGTTACTGTGTCTGGCATATCGAATACTCTCGGTAGCAGCGGGTAGGGCGTTTGTCTTGCACGCAGCCAATTATTTTATAATATGAACATTTTCCCTATGGAATGATATATGTATATCATGGACATTTTAATTAATCACACTCATTCTAATATATATTGCTTTTTTATTTGTAACTTGCTGGAGCGATAGCACAGCGGTAGGGCCTTTGCCTTGGGCTCGGCCAGCCGGGCTGAACCGGATTCGATTCCTCCGCCCCTCTCGGCGGGTCCAGCAAGCTACTGATAATATCTTGCCCACACTGCAAAGCCTGGCAAGTCCCCAGTGACATATTCGATATGTCAAACACAGTAACAACAAGTCTCACAATGGAGACGTTACTGGGCCCCTCGAGCAACTTGATGACCAACGGGAGGACAGTGCTACAGACAGTGCTATTTATAACTTACTGAAGTTTACTAAAAAAATTGTGCCCATCACTAATTGTAAATTTTATTTAGTTACTAAGCTATAAAATTAAAAAAACACTAAATACATTTTTCTTTCCCAAAAGCCGAAGAAGAGAAAGCTTATTATAAGTTTAAACTCTCTTTATTTGCTGATTCCTATTCTTTTTTATTTTTAATACACTTTCATAGAGGTGATAGTGCTGATACAATGTTTACACCTTAAGAGATATGTCTTAATTATAATTACATTATAATTCAGCATATGCATACTGTACATCATCATCATCATCAAAAGCCTATTTTTCATTTAAGACCAGATAATTTATCCCATTACCAATCAACCCCCTCCTCCTTTTCTTCTGGTAACCACTGTTCTATTCTCTGTGCCTGGGAGTTATTTTTTGGTTTATTTGTTCATTTGCCTTGTTTCTTTGTATTCCACACATGACTGAGATCATTTATTTGTCTTTCCCCTTTTGCTTTATCATGTAGCATATGTCCTCCACTTTGTGATGTTAGGAATGGCAAGAATTCATATTTTTAATAGAGGAGTAGTAATCAGCACATTTTACTGTATATATATCCTCTAAATGCCCATCTACTATTTCATGAGTAGGCTTTATTTAACTGACCTCCTTTCATTGAGTTATTCTGCTATTGTTTATTGCATCCCAATGAACACTTTATCATGAAATCTTTGTGAACAAGTCCAATTTTCTCACAGAATAAATTAATAAAAGAAAAAATGTTGAACTAAAAGGTAAAGGTAAGGGCCCTCCCATTGTTCGTCGATTTGCTCGAGCGGGCCCAGTAACGTCTCCATTGGAGACTTTGTTGTTACTGTGTTTGGCATATCGAATACGTCACGGGGAGCTTGCCAGGCTCTGCCGTGTGGGCGAGATCCTCTCGGTAGCTTGCCGGGGAGGGGCGGAGGAATCGAACTCGGGTCGGCCATGTTGGCTGCGTGCAAGGCAAATGCCCTACCGCTGTGCTATCGCTCCAGCCCTGTTGAGCTAAAGTAATACATTATAAAGACACATGATTTTTAAAAGAATTTTTAAAGATGTGAGCTAATTTGATTCTAATAATTTGTGTCAATTTAAATGTCTATCAGCAATGTCTGCTAGTTCATTTTTCAGTATTGCTACCAGCACTAGTTATTAATACAAAAAATTCATCTTAAATTTCTATTCTTATTGTTTTCATAAATATCTATGTTGACGAACACACACAAAAGATTCATTTACAAGTACAGTTTCACACTTCTGAATAGTACTTTTGCATCTGAATTTGCCAGACTTCAGACTTAAAACTAGCTCCAATCATAAATTGATTAGCATAACTATTTTCATTATTGACTTTAAGAGATTAGTTATTTTCATTCTTGACTTTAAGAGATTAAATAAAAATGAAGACCTCAACAATTATTGTGATTTGGGGCATTATTTAAATTTTAATTTTTGACAGTACATTCTTTTGAGTCGAAGTGTCTGTCAGTAGGAATTTCTGCCACAATTTATTTTACTCCTGAAAACAAAAGCAGGGAGTTTCTAAAGGCTATTGTAGCCTTTTAAGTAGACTGAATAAGAAAACGTGGCCACGTTGGAATTCAAAGATATGGTATATAGATTGTGTTTCCAAATGTGTATCACTAGACAGTCCATGTGCAGCATTCTCTGCCTTGCCTGGCTTTCCTTCTACTTAACTCAGTGTTTCTCCTTCCTGTTGTTTTCAATGAAAGCTATTCGCATTTTCTGCAGGCTGCAGAAATGTGACCTCAAATTAGATGTTAGACAAGAGTCAAGACAAAATAGATTTTCATAGTACGGTTTTCTACATGTAGAGTGTCTGGTCAAATTTGAGACTGCAGAGAAAGTTTAAAAAAAATGTATGGTGGGGTACTGGAGCAATAGCACAATGGGTAGGATGTTTGCTTTGCAAGCTGCCGACCTGGGTTCTATTCTCAGCATCCCATATGGTTCCCCAAGCACCACCAGGAGTAATTCCTGAGTGCATGAGCCTTTGCATTGCCGGGTGTGATCTAAAAAGAAAAAAAGAAACAAAACCTGTAGACAGGGATCAGAGCTATAGTATAGCGGATAGGGAGTTTCCCTTGCATGTAGCTGATCAGAGTTCGATCTCTCACACCCCATATGGCCCCTAAGACCCATGGAAGTGATCTCTGAACAGTCAGGAGTAAACCCTGAGAAACCCTTAGTGTGGCTTCCCCCAAAACAAAATAACACTCTCCCTCCTTCCCCCTGCCCCGCCCCTGCAAACTCCACTAGAGACAAATAGGTCATTTAAAGATTTGGAGGTTTGAAGGAACAAAGTCGGGAGCATATTTTTTTTTATTTGTCAAAGTAATTTATTATCTTGCCACTCTTATTTTTTCACACCTAGCAGTGCTTAAGGATCACTCTGAGCAGTGTTCAGGGGACCAGATGTGGTCCCCAGATCTAACTTGGGTTGGTTGCATGCAAGACAAGTGCCTGAACTGCTGTATTATCTCTCTGGCCCTTAATCTTGCAGTTTTTTTCTCTGTTCTCTGAGATGGTCAGAAGCTTAGAGGAAAATTCACACAGGTAAATAAGGCAGGTGTGGTAAAGCCTGTGCAATATGTGTTCCTGAGAACAAGTGGGAGCAGAGCAATAGAGAGAATGGACCCTTCTTTCCTAGGGTTTAGTTTCCTGGGTGATGAGTTGTGGGGAAGGAGGTGTTGGCAATGACCTCAGAACTGTAAGTGAGAAGCGAGAGTTTGGGGCTGACTGTGGGGACTGGTGAGGCTAGACTCACCCGCCAGCTGCCTGGAGGCTGACCACCATGTTTGAATCCTCTCATGGGTCTTGCCCCAAGGAGGCTTCCGTTTCTGAACCAAGCAAATAAAAAGAGAATTTTAGAGAAAAGGAGCTTACCTGCAAGAGTAAAAGATCAGTGCAGGTTCTTCAGCCAAAGGGGGAGCCAGGAAGTCTTCCTGCAGTCCTTCCTGCCCCACCTCAGCAGATCATGGGCAGGGTAAGCAAGGGTGACTGTCTGGAACTTGGAAGCCGCATCTTCTTAGGAGCGCAGAGGGAACCTGATGTCCCTCGAGATGCATGATAGATGGACTCCTAAATTTGAGGAGTGATGATTGCTCTTATTCCTTTCTAGCCCAATGTCAACAAGTTCCTTCACAGCCCACGTCTTAGTAATTTGGGAGTTGTATCTTCCTCAGCTTGGGATGTTGTTGACAATATTGACAAAGAATAAAACTGATTGGTTCAGCACCTCCATGATTGTGTGAGGAATGCAGAGAGAGAGAGAGAGAGAGAGAGAGAGAGAGGGAGGGAGAGAGAGCGAGCCACAAAAAGATGTCTGTCTTCAAAAACTCTTGAGTTCATTCGCCAACGTAGCTTGGCGTGAGCCTCAGGTAACCACAAGCAAACGTCCGAGCTTGTATAGCAGTGCAGAAAAGCGATAAAGGAAAACCTCAAGGAGAGAAGAGCATCAGTGCTGGCCAATGCATCAGAAGCCGGGAAAAGCATTCACAACACCCGACTGTCCTTCGCCAACTACAAGACCAAGACGACTGCCCTCCAATGTCCCAATGTATATATCACATCTTCCAGAAGGAAAATGGAGAAGATTATCCATGACTTCTACTCGGATCTCTTCAATAGCCACGTCCACCTGCCCACATACCAAATTCCGCAGGATGGATATGTCCTTCCCAGCATTCTCCCTTCTGAAACCTGACACTCCATTCCATTGGAATAAAGAAGCGAACAGCACCCAGCCCAGACAAGGTCAGACCAAAACGCCTGAAGAACCTGCCATCAGTACTCATCAATACACTGGCTCAGCTTTTCACATGCTACCTGTCTGAATGCAGTTTCCATCTCAATGGAAAACCAGCAGGACTGTTCTACTATACAAGAAGGGAGACATCCATGACACTGGCAACTATCGGCCAATCTGCCTGTTGTCTTTTGTCTACAAGCTGTTCACTCGAGTCATCCTGAATAGGATTGGCAGAACACTAGATGAAGGACAACCATGAGAGCAAGCCGGGTTCTGAAAAGGATTCAGCACGATTGACCATATCCACACAATAACCAAACTCATTGAGGTTTCTCAGGAGTTCAAGATGCCACTCTGTCTAACGTTCATTGATTTAAAGAAGGTCTTTGATTCTGTTGAGACTGAAGCGGTCATCGAAGCCCTAGCCAAACAGGGCGTTTAAACTCATTACATCAGGATCCTCCGTGAGCTGTATTATGAATTCACTACCAGGATCTCACCATTCTACAAGGAAGTGATCATCGAGGGTTCGGCAAGGTGATACCATTTCACCCAAACTTTTTAATGTGACGTCGAGAACATCATGCAATGACTGGAATGGGAAGGAATGGGAGTGAAGATAGATGGCCAACAACACCACCTTCACTTCACTAATGACATTATTCTAATAACACCAAACTTTAGCCAAGGGGCACAAATGCTGGCTGACTTCGACCATGAGTGTGGAAGGTAGGACTGAAGCTGAATATCATGAAGACAACATTCATTAAAAAAAAAAAAGGACTCCTTCCTGATGTTCCATTCACTCTCAATGGAACGAACACTTCCAAATGCAACAGTTATGTGTACCTATGTTGAGAACTCAACATGATGAATGATTTGGCACCTGAGCTGCTCAGGAGGAAGAGAGCGACTTGGTATGCCTTCAAGAGCATTGAAGAAATAGCTAAGAGGACGAAGAACTTCCATCCCAGCCACACTTTTTCGACTCTACGATTCTTCCTGCATTAACATATGCCTCAGAGAGCTGGGCCCTACTAAAACAGGATGAGTACGCTATTTGGGTCTCCCAAAGAGGAATTGAAAGTGCTATGCTTGGAGTAGCACGCTTCACTCAAGTGAGACAAAGATTCCAGAGTTCTGACCTCTATCGACTATTGAGAATCAGGGACACTGTCACATTTTCCAAGGTGTCAAAAATCAGATGAGCTGGACACGATTTGGAGACGACCACTGGACTAGAGCCATTACGGACTGGATTCCACGGGATGTCAAAAGATTGCATGGCCACTCACCTACAACATGGTCAGACTTCTTTGTCAAGACCCTGAATGAATGATTTTGAGCCTCTTCGTGTTACTGGAGCGAGCAGACACCGTTGGGCTACACTAGCATGCGACAGGGATGAATGGAGATGTTACTGATGCCCACTTGAGCAAATCGATGAGTAACAGGATATCAAGTGATCAAGTGAACATCTTGGGCTAAAAATGATGCAAAGAATATGGCATCTCATGCAGGCAGTCAGAGACTAGGAGTCGGGGGGTTTCTTGTTGGCTGCAGGATAGGGCCTGGGCCAGGAGAGGGCTGTAAGCAGATGAACCTTTCTTCATAGGATGTTTTTATTTAATATCTGGTTGTGTTTGGGTTACACCCAGTTGTGGTCAGAGCTTACTCCTAGTTCTGCACTCAGGGATCTCTCCTGGCAGTCTTGGGGGACCACATTAGGTGCTAGAGACTGAATCCAACCCAGCTGCATGGAAGGAAAACTCTTTACCTGCTGAAACTCTTTACCTGCTGTACTATCTCTCAGGCCTTAGGAAATAGTTGAACTCCAGTTTCATGTTGTTCACCACAACAAATTCTAAGCACCAGAGACTGTTGCAGGGAACCAAGAGTCAACTTCTCTAAGTTTGATTATTTTATTTAATTAATTAATAATTTCTTTGCTTTTTGGGTCATACCTGGCAATGCACAGGGGTTACTCCTTGCTCTACACTCAGGAATTACTCCTGGTGGTGCTCAGGGGACAATGTGGGATGCTGGGAATCGAACCCATGTTGGCCTTATGTAAGGCAATGCCCTACTCGCTGTGCTATCACTCCAGTCCCAAGTTTGATTATTTTAGTTGCTGTTTATCTTCTATCATTTTCTTTTATTCATTGCAACCATTCATTCATTCTTTCATTTATTCACTTAGCAACAGAGTTATATATTCACTTACCAGGGCCCAGGAGACAAATCAGGGGTTTGGGAGCATGTTTTTCATATGTATTACCCCAGTTTCATCCCTGGGACTACATGGCCTCAGAGTATAGCAGGGTGTTATCCTGATGGCTCCCAAGAATTGCCAAGCACTGAAATGCCCAAACATGCCCCCAGTCTTGGGTCATAGCATTCCATGCTCTAATCTGGTTGCCTGAGAACCACTGGGAGTGCCTTTCATGCTCCTTGAGTACTGTTTGGAAGACACCCCAGGAAACAAACCAGAAATTGAACTTCCTGGGTACTTTGCCTCTCTGGATGTTTTTTCCAAAGATCTGACATATCCTCCCATTTGAGGTAACTGCCATCTCCACTACTGGTTGTACTCTATTGCAGGAAAACATACAATGTGCCATGAAATCCAGGACTGTTTCTTGATTCATGTCATCCAACAACCCTAAAAAGGTGTTATTCACCTTTGTCAGATGAGAGTACTAGGGCCAAGTGAAACTTTGAACTGAGATTATTTTGTTTTACTCACCCTGCTGCCCCCTCCAAAACCTAGTCTCTTCACTGTTATCAGACTATATATATATATATATATATATAAATATATATATATGTATAAAGGTAAAAGGTAAAGGCCCTCCCGTTGATCATCGATTTGCTCGAGCGGGCCCAGTAACGTCTCCATTGGAGACTTTGTTGTTACTGTGTTTGGCATATCAAATACTCTCGGTAGCTTGCCGGGCTCTCCGAGAGGGGCGGAGGAATCGAACTCGGGTCGGCCATGTTGGCTGCGTGCAAGGCAAACGCCGTACCGCTGTGCTATCGCTCCAGCCCCTATATATGTATATATATATATAAAATAGCATATATATAGTAGCTTCAGCACTTGGATTTTATTTATTTTATCTGTTATCACTAATAACAATATTTTAAAAAAATAAGCTGATATGTGATGATAGTGTGAAAAGAAAACACGGTAATTAGGCAACATCTAAGTGAAGTTAAGTATTGCCTTGATGACTAGAGTGATCTATGTACAATGGCTCAGACAGTGTTGAATGTCGTTCCTCAGAAGGCTTCCCCCCATGCCTGCCCTCTGCAGGACAATACACAACTGACCCGTGGATAGCCAGAAAATATGCTGACCTTGTGTTCACAGAGCCACACCCCTCACGTGATTTCGCACTGTCATTTCAATGGGTCTTCCTCTTCCATTGTTTTATTACATACTAAGCTTCGCTTTAAGGCAGATGCATTAAGCCAATTTGAGAGGTTTGGTCTTATAACCCAGAGTCATTTGCCCGCTCTGTCAGTCTCTAGATTCCTGATTCCAAAACCATTCTGGATCAAAGCTATCCACATGGTGTCTGTAACAGAACTCTCAGAGATGCTGCAGAACCAGATGCCAAGTACTCTCCAACAGAAAATCTATGTTTGTTCAGATTCACCTGACTTTTGTCATTCATTGTCTTTCTTAGGTTTAAATTTCTTAGTATGCTAAGCTACACTAAAATATTGAGTAGTAAAGTTAGATCTCTATTTAGTGCTTTCCCCATCCCACCTTTATTATTCTAGGGAGGAGTGGCATCTTTGGATTTTCCACCAAGTCTTTGGTTGTGCTGTAACATTTCATTGGCATATTGCTTTGAAGAAGATTCCTGCCTTGCCCATGAGGATTGGCCTAACTCAGGATGCCATTCTCTTTGTTCTGGTGTTTTTTTTAAATTGTGTTTCTGGTTCAAGTCAACATTGGTTTCCCCAACTCGGGTTTGTGTCCTCTCAGCAGCCAACCCAGAAATTGTTCTGCTCCACACCCATGCCTTTCTACCCTACATTAAGAAGTCAGTCAACACAGAGGAGTGAACTAGGCAGAAAGTGAGCTGACTTGCATAATTTGGTCTTGTAAGTGCAACGAGTTCATTTTTAACTTACATTGGGTTTGTTCTCTTGCCAAATCTCCTTTCAGAGAAAAATGGATCCCACTTTTATTTTCCCCATCTTGGCTCCTAACAGCTGATAGTATAAATGAGTGTGTGTGTGCTTGTTTATCCAAACAGATGAGAAACCATCTCAGCCTTTTCCTCTCAAAATACAACTTTCTGTATTAGGCAATTTCTCACATTTTCCAATTTGACTTCTATATAGAACTATAGCTGGAGATGGTAATGAGTTTGCCATGGCAATTTCAGGTTCCTGCACTATATAAATCCTATTCTACTCTGCATAATAATTAAGGTTATTAATGAGGGATTGAATTAGTAGGAAATCAGTATACTGAGCCACAGTGATTTACTTGATGTAGGCTAATAATCATACATTATATGGCATTTGCTGCTTCCTCGGGCTTGGAATAGAAGCTATAGTGGCAAAGAGCATTGTGATCCAATACAAACTAATGAAGTAACATTTGGAGCCCAGCAGAGAATAAAAAGGAAGGTATTGTTATTGTACGTACCCTGGTATTGTCCTTTACCATTTTTGGATGCATTGAAATGCTTAAGTAATAATTGTATATGCTGTTATAAAAGAAAGCTCCAGCTAGGTTCCAAGCTCCCTGAAAAGACTGGAGGATGAAAATCATCCATCAAGGTATTGTGAAGCAAGCTCTTTTAGGAGGGAGATTTTCTTTGTGCGGCAGTTCGAATCCATAATAAGACAAATCGGAATCTAAACAACTTGAGATTGATAGGTTAAATTGTTTTCACAAAATTGCTTTGAAGAAACAGATCTGCTTTCCAGGGCAAGGTCTCTGAATTCCTGGTGGGACATTCTCTGGATTTTACCTACAGTTTGAAAGGCCAATAGGGAGATTTTGATGAGGGGGTTGGTTAGATTTGCTTGCCATTGTTTTGTATTTACATTAGTTTGCTTTGTTGAAAGGGACTGATTTAGAGAGAAATAGACAGCTCTGATGGGAAAAAACAGTTTTCAGAGGAAGTTATAAGCTAAAGATATCTAGGCCAGTTCCAGGAATTTGAAAACTGAAGCAATCTGAGAAGATCCCAAAGGCATTTTAAGGAAGTAGAACTCTATTAGTTAACTCGAGCTACTGTAGTATGTACTGTAGACTGGAGTATCTGGAGTAGACTGGAGGCAGCAAAGTCTGAGCTAAAGAGTTTGGTGATTGGATTCTGGGGAAAACTTTTCTTCCTGCTTTGTTGGTGGATATTATCTTGTTGAGTGGACACATACCTTTGCCTTGTGTGCACATGGTGGAGATGGGGAACACACAAACCATCTGGCACTGCTTCTCACAAGGGCTCCAGTTCTATTATGAGCACCCCATCCTTATGATATCTTCTCCATTGAGTTGCCTCCCAAAGATCCTGTCTAGAGATGCTATTATGTGAGGAATATGGTTAGAGCTTCCAGAACAAGAGTTTTTGGAGAGGAGAACAATAATTCAGTCCACAGCAATAAGCAAACCCACCTGGCAAACTTTGAAATAGGCCAACTGCAAAGTTGACCATGTGTTTCCAACCCATTCCATTCAATTCCATCCCATTCTATTCCAATATGCTTCATCCTAGTCTTTGACTCTCCAGTACATTCTATTCTATTTTAGTTTAACAGATGATAAGCTCCTTGATCCCCACCTGTGTAATCCAAGTATTCTGGAGAGATAATGTAGATAGCTAACAATTCATGGTTGTTGTATGTATTTCCTATACAATCAAACTTGTCTCAGAACAAGCTAGGTAACTGGCATGTGGACTTACAAGGTTGCCTGGATCCTAACTATCTTATCTTAATGAATCCTTATCCCACTGTGGGAAGAATCTACAAGAGAAGATAAGTAATTGGGTCAACCCTTGAATTCTGAAGCTGGCCTCTGAAAATTTAGATTGTGATTCTATCCCCTGCTTTAATTCCTGGCAAATAACTTAGTTTTAAGTTCCCATTTCTTTATAAAGTAAGACAATGATGCTAGTAGCCAACTCAAAAGGTCTGAGGGAGAAATAAATGATAGTGTGCCCATGAAGTGTGAGATTGTAGCATATACTATAGTCACTAATGCTATTATTGTCAAATATAAATCTGTAATGTAGTAAGAATGGTACAATAATTGAGCCTTTCTCCTGCTTAACTCACTGGGCTGGCTGGGCATGGAGGACTGAAACATAAATCGCTACTGTGTCCTCTTGAGATTTAGGTGAGGTGGGCATTAATCAAAGGTTAGGCCAGAGTCACACGGAACTGTGATAGCTACAGGCAAATAGCTATTTCTGCTGCCGTGGGGCTATAGGAATGGGACACTGGGATTTGGGCTGAGGGTCTATGAAGTCGAGTTTTGAAAGAAAATCCCATTGGGTCCTCAGGGCTCCTCTAACAAGACAATCATCAGGAGAAAGATCAGGAGCCCACAAAGCAAGGCTGGTTGTGTTCCTTTCTGACAGTTCTGACCAGAATGGCAAGTTCATGATGAACACAACCAAACGAAAGCAAAGCACAATGGAAGAGACTTCAAGTGTCTGGTTGAGGCAGGGGTGTGACTATTTTCGGGACAAGAAAAACCGGACCATGAGAGCAGAAGAGGCAGTTGATGCAATTCCAAATGTGAGACAGTCCTGCTACTGGTGCTCACGTCCCTCCCAACATGTGAAAACATTGGTGCTAATGGGAACCTCTTCAAGTGCTGATTTTAGAAAATCCTCATTCCGAACAAATGCAAGCAGGCAAGTTCCAGCGTTGTGTACAGTATGGCTTAGAAAGACATGCTATTCCCTGGGGAGAAGGGAGATTCAGAATTGATAACCACTTTTTAAATACATTAGCTTGCTCATGTGTCAGGGTGGCTTTTTTTTTAATCAGCTTTTCAGCCTAAGCTTCGTTTGTTTTGTGCAGGGAGGTGTATAATAGGAGAGGTCAGCCAGCTGATTTTTATAGAGTTCATTTGTAGCTTAAACAAATGAGTGGGGGGGGGGGGTTGGGATTTGAAGGATCAAGCTGCCTGAAATATAACAGATTATGGAGCTTTTTTTCTTCCAGAGATTTACTAATTCCCCTCCTGCCTTCACTCCTCCCTGATTAAGTTGGTGTGTTTATATATACATACATATATACACACATATATGTGTGTGTGTATACATATTAGTTGCCATTAGAAAAGAAAATGGTAAGTTTTCAACTTGAATTTTGAACAGAATTTCACATAACCAAACTTTGTCCTCTGTGAACAAATAAGGTTAGCCTAAATCAATATCGTCTTAGGATAAATAATAGGGTAAATAAAAACTGAACTTGTAAAGCCTCCTTTAATATGAAACATCATTCACAGCTTGTGTAGGAAGGACTAGAGGGTTTGTACTTTTAGCATGAGAAATGGTTTGCTTTGAAATCTGAAATAATAAGAGAAAACATTAAGGAAAGGGAAGCCCTTAAATTATCTGTGATGCAGACTTCTTCCTTCTCTGAGTCCTTCAGGGACCTGTCGTCATTCTCAGGAACTAGATGAAAATGACATGGACCATCTTTCATGCATTAGCCAACCATACATCCGTATCCAAGTTCTTCCAATAAAAAGGGATCTCATTTGATTTTGAAATCGTGGCTTTCATTTCTTAAGGAGCAAGGTTATACTTTATTTGCATGCAAACTGCTGGGGCAAAAAAGTCCTGCAGAGTCTCATGTCTGAACTCTTTCTCTTCGATGTGTTAGTGAAAGCGTCACGTCACTTTCTCTGCGTCATTGCATGATATTTTTTGTGTTCTCATCTGGCCAGGGAGAATTGTTGATGCCTGTGCAGCTTCTTGATACCAAATAAGCACTTGTTGGAAAGTATTGTGTTTCTATTAAGCAGCTATTGCATTACTGAGTCAAGGGTTACACAAAGATGAACGGGTTAGTAGGTAAGAAAGACGAATGAATTACAGACATGGGCTGTAATGGCAGTTCAAATCAGGAATTAAAACACTGTTCAGTGAGTTGCATGATTTCATCAATCCCTGCATTCAGTTTGCTATAACTTGGGTGGAATGGGAGGATGTCAGATTAAGTGAAGGAAGTCAGAGGAAGGACAAATACTAGAGGATCTCACAGGACAAGGGAATGCAAAGAGGGGATGCCTAGCTTACCAGGGATCTGAGATTGTAGAAATGAGAAGGAAAGGAAAGCAAGGTGATCATAGGAATAAAGTAAGAGGAGGTGGATGGGAGGTAAGGGGGCGGGGGCTGGGGCAGGCAATAAGCACCTTGGTGGTGTAGAGTGTGTTATACGTACCTGTCTAAACCACAGAGCTAACAGCACTGTAAGCAGGAGACCCAAAGAACAATAACTAAACTTAAAAGTATGACTGTTAGGGAGACAAGGTGGAGGGGGGAGGGAGCCCAAGGACATTAATGGACAGAAGGTCACATTGGTGGTGAGATTGGTGCTGAAACGTTGTATGTCTGAAACTCTGAAATATACTTTTAAACCACAGTGCCTTAAATTAAAAAATAAATATTTAAGGTGAAAAAAAAAACACTATTTACTCCCTTTGAATATACTGGTAATGAGAGGGCTGGGAACCATCTATTGTGATATAGGGGCCTTAGGGGTGACATGAGGGTACAGAGGTGATTGATATCTTTTTATCTAGATTTTGAAGGATGAACACTTCAACTGGGACTCAGGTCCATCTAACAAAGTTTTCTCTGTTGCAGAATCACTGAGCTGAGGAAGCCTAAGAGAACACCTAGTTCAACCTTCAAGTATTCTAGCTGACAGGTCACATAACACAGCTATTAAGAGTAGGAATTAGGATCTACTCTGGACAAGTTTCTAGGTCTTAATTTTGTCCTCCATAAAATGGGATTGTACATGTTGCTCAGTTCATATGGCAGTTGGGAGGATTCTGTGAGTTAAAGTCAATTTCGTCCATTGCCTCTAGCAGGCCCCAGTAACATCTCCTTCATCCTGGCCCTGAGATTATATTCAAGGCTCTTTAGGAGAATGAGACTCATCATTGTTACTGGTATTTGGCATATTGGGTACGCCAAGGGGAGTTTGCCAGACTCTGCCCTGTGGGCAGGCTACATTCGATAGCCTGCAAGTTTGTCCAAAGTAGGAATGAGATAATAAGATGTCATAATAAGATGTCATAATAAGGTTCCAGGAGCTGGTTTTTATAGTCTCTGAGACTTGGCCGCTGATGGGATTACACGGTGCCAGGAGGCCAGTTGGTGGGTGTGACCCCCGCCTACTGGAATTTGGAGGATCTGGGTGGAGGATGCTCGGCCCAAATCTGAGTAGGCGTGGAGATCTCGCCCCGGAACCCGCGTGACTTTGTCCCTCTGCCAGTACCTTCATGTGTGTGGAGAGTGGTCTCAGCATGGTGGTGGCTGGTCCTGGACGTCTTTGGCTGCCCTGGTCGGGGCGGGGAGGAAAGCTCAACCCGCTCCCCTCCAAGGGGTCCCGGCGAGCGAGGACAGTCAGGCGCGGGGGCAGAAGACTGCACTCTTCTCTTCCGGGATCTGGTTTTTATAGTCTCTGAGTCTTGGCCGCTGATGGGATTACACAGCACCAGGGGGCCAGTTGGTGGGTGTGACCCCCACCTGAGTTAAAGTAAGGACAGGTATTTAGGAAAGAGATCAAGATATAGTAAGAATACTTTCATCTAGTAGTAGCTGTTGCTGTGATAAGAAAACTGAGACCTAGAGAATGAATTGATTTGCCTTTAATTCACCAGTGAGTGTGGAAAGACTTGGAATCAGAAAGAAGTCTGCTTTCCTGTCTGGGGGGGGGGGGGGGGGGGAGGGTCTCTCCGGGATACAAAAATTCACTATGTCTTTAACTAGCATATGGTGCTTTAATGCTTTGTGTCAGAAAAACAGGAAGGTACTAGAAGCTTTTCCTCATTTCTTGAGTTATCGTTCACTGGCTGGGGAAACAACTGTGGCTCGTTCATGCTTTTTCTCTCCTGGAGCTCTTTGAAACTACCTAAAAAGGTTGTATTACTTTCCCTCTTGAGGCTACTGGCTCAGACCATTGAATACTAAGTGACCCTCGCCCATCCAGAGGACAAGGGGAAGGGGAAGGCTGGCAGGTCAGATCAGAGAAGAATCCACTCTGGGTAAGGGTTTTCTTTGCTTGTTTGTTTGGGGTTTGGAGCCGCACCCAGCACTGCTCAGGGCTGCTCCTGTCTCTGCATTCATGAATTACTCCTTGCAGTGCCCAGGGGACCTATAGGATGCCGGGGATCGAGCCTGGGTTGACTGTGCGCAAGGTGAATGGCCAGACCCTGTGGACTATGGCTGCAGTGGCGCTGTGGGTGGGTTTAGTGTGTGCTGCCTATAATGCACAAGATACTCTTCCTTTGTGACTAAGCAATCAGCCCCACAGCTCACGTTTGCTAGTCCATGTTCCATGAAGACATTTGTGTGTAATAATTTTGCCCTTTTCCACCACATTTTTTAGTTCAATGAAATTTTTTAAAAATAATCCTGATTCTTGACTTCATCTTTTCTAAGAGCTACATAGTTTTCCATTGTGTAGATGTACCAAAATTTCTTTAACCAGTCCTCTGTTCTTGGGCATTCAGGTTTTTTTTTTCCAGTTTCTAGCTATTGTAAACAGTCACTTTTCCTATGCTTTTTTGCCTCTCTGGGATATATTCCCAGGAGTGGTTTGGAGGCCAGCCGCACACGCTAGGGGAAAAGACAGCTCAGATAGAGAAGGGAGGACCAAATAAAGGGTGCTGGGAGGATCCTCCCAGGATGGGAGATGCGTGCTGAGAGTAGACTTTAGACCGAACATGATTGCCACTCAATGCCTCTTTTGCAAACCACAGCACCCAAAAGGAGAGAGAGAACAAAGGGGAATGCCCTGCCACAGAGGTAGGGTGGGATAGGGGGGATGGGGTTTGGGAGAGATACTGGGGTCAGTGGTGGTGGAGAACGGGCACTGGTGGAGGGATGGGTATTCGATCATTGTATAACTGAAATCCAAGCACAAAAATTTGTAAATCTACAACTGTACCTCATGGTGTTTCACTAATAAAAATCTAAAAAAAAAAAAAATCCTGATTCTTACTTTAATTACAACTTTAGGTAAAAGTAATTTAAAGACTTTTTAAAGAGATAAGGGCTGGAGCGATAGCACAGCGGGTAGGGCGTTCGCCTTACAAGCGGCCAACATGGCCTACCCGAGTTCGATTCCTCCGCCCCTCTCGGAGAGCCCGGCAAGCTACCGAGAGTATTCGATATGCCAGACACAGTAACAACCAAGTCTCCAATGGAGACGTTACTGGGCCCGCTCGAGCAAATCGACGATCAACGGGAGGGCCTTTTTAAGGGTAAAAAAGAAATGAGAAATCACAAGAAAATGCTTGCTTCTTCAGCCAAAAATACTTGATAGTAGAGAAAGTGCAAAATTTTAAAGATTAAATTGAAAATATTTTGGTCTTTATCTATTATTTTGAATTATTCACCTATTTGCACCAACTATCAATGTGGATAATTGAGAATTAGCTTAAACAGCTTGCCTGTTTTTCTTCAGTACATGCCTGTGAATCTTGGTACTCACCCTAATGGAATGTCAGCCAAGAATAAGGTTAATAAATTTGTTTCTTGTTTTGTGGAAAAAATCCAGTAATGCACATACTTAGTCATTTGAGGGATATTGTATCTACACAATGATATGCCACAGACTATGTATATAAACTGTTCTGGTTTTGTACTGGGAGAGTTTATAGAATGTGTCATTTTTACAACCAGTCAAATTTTAGCCTGACTCTCAGGTTGAATGACTGAATTCAGACCTGCATGTCTTAACTTTCTGTTTCTTGCAACTCATTAATTCAGCTGCTCTTCTGTTTAGGAAGTTCTTTCTTGGAAGAGAAGAATCTTACCTTTTATAGCTTATGCCTATTAATAGGAATGATGAATTGAAAGATCTAGGTCTTTGACCGGGCCATGGTAAATCCTCAGGAAATGTTTATTACTAGCAATGTCATTAGTGTATTAAAAGTAAGTAGAAGAAAGATATATTATAACAAATAGCAGAATGTTTGCATCGCTTTCTCATGGTATGTCTGATTAATTCTGTTTAAGTAAGCCAGTGGTGACTTAGATTTTTGTTTGTTTCTGTTTTGTTTTAGAGTGGGTCTGGGTCCCACACAGCCGGAGCTCAGGACTTCCTTCTGGTCCTGTGCTCCAGTATCACTCCTTGTGGTAGAGCTAAGACCTATCTGACTGGAATGAATTCACTTGTGATGGTCGTCACGATGTCAGAAGCTCAGAGCTCAACTCTTACTTAACACAGACTAGAGCTTGAATGCACATGTCTCTGTTTAGATTTCATCAGAAATAACCAATAAGTGACATACATTAGGAAATAATTATCTTACCTGATCGTGGGAGTTTTCTACGCAAATCCAAAAACTATAGAGCAGATCCCCTGGGATGGGCAAGCTGGAAGGTAGGCACTAGCTGATGCTACAGTCCACTGATGCAATTTCTTCATCCTTAAGGGGAGCATTATTGTGGCTTTTAAGACGTTCAACTAATGGAATAAGATCCATCACATTATTCAGGATAATTGTCTTAAGTTAAAGTCAACAGATTATAGACTTATTCACACCTGTCCAATACCTTTCCAGGGACAGCTAGATAAGTGATCAATTGAATTGCTAACGGTTAGATCCTAATTTAACAGACACTTACCATTGACCATCATGCAGGTTCTAGCAGTAACCCTATGTGATCCTAACTGAGCTATTGAACCTCTTGGATTAACTTTTCTCATTTGTAAAAGGAGAATTACAATACTTGGGTACATACATTGATATAAATTTGATTCCAGTATGTATTTTACTTTTATTTATGTATCATATTTTATTTATATGTTTATGCAAGCATTTTATTTTCAGGCAAGAAACCACTTTATTGAGATATAAATTTTTGGCAAAAAAACTTCATAATTAATGTATGTAATTTGAGGACTTTAAGATAAGTTTTACCTATGAAGCCATCTCTACATTTTATGCCATAAGCATACCTGTCCTTTCGAGATTTCCCCCTGCCTTTTAACTATTTTTGTTACGTATGATATGAACACTTAGCGTAAGATCTCCATCTTGATCTGTGAGAGTCCCAGCACTGTTTGGCTATATCTAGCTCTGCTGGGCACAAGCTTCATAGACTGCTTGGCTCTTTGGTAGAGCCACCAGCCCAATTGGCTGAGGATCACCAGTGGACCAGATTTCCTGAGAAACCTTGGGAGTCCCTTGTCTCCCGCCAATAAAATCTACATTCGTAACAAAGCTTTAAGTGTACAGTGCAGTACTATAACTAATTCATCTCGTATTATTTAAGTCTAGAACCCTTTACAAGTTAGCTGTGCGTTTATAAGGAAGGGACCATTATGACAAAGATAATGGGAAATGATCATTCTGGATAAGAACTGTGTACTGAAAGTAGCTAAGAGAACAAACACGATAACCTCTCAGTATCTGTATTACAACCCATAAAGTCCGAGAGTAGAGAGAGAGAGAGAGAGAGAGAGAGAGATAGAGAGAGAGAAAGTGACTGCCATAGAGCCATAGAGGCAGGTTGGGAGAATAGGGGTGGTAGGAAGGAACTGGAATCATTGGTGATGGGAAATGGACACTGGTGGAGGGATGGGCATTGGATCATAAAGAGCTTTGTAACTGTTTATCTCACAGTGATCTGTAGCACTTCACTGTCCTCCCATTGTTCATCGATTTTCTTGAGCAGGCCCAGTAACATTTCCGTTGTGAGACTTGTTGTTACTGTTTTTGGCATATCAAATATGTCACAGGTAGCTTGCCAGGCTTTGCCGTGCGGGCGGGATACTCTCGGTAGCTTGCTGGGCTCTAAATAACATAAATAAAAGTAAATAAAATGCTACAGAAAACCTTTCTCTGTAGAGCAAACATGATAGAAATAAAAATGATTTTTACTTACTCCACTATGTTTTGAATACTTACTACCAGGCTACTGAATTCCCCAAAACTCTTTGTAGACACTTTCTTTATAGCCAGAAAATCATGACTGTTCAACTGACCATGTTTTTGCTCTATTAGTTTAGCCTTCTCTGAAAAAATAATCCACAACTTGAGGCTAACAAAGTGACCGTGTAAAAATTGATTCCAACAATTGGATTATATTTATGTCTGAAAAAATGAAAGAAGAAAAACCACCAGATTATAAATGTTGTTAAATAAGAGATTGGCAGCTCTATATAACACTTCTTTTTGTGTTCAGCCATAACCTTTCATATTATAGGATATTTTTCTTTCGTACCTACTTATTTTGAGTTTCAGTGTGCTCAATTTGCTTCAATATATAAACATTCGGGTCTAGAAATGTGAACAGCAAGGTTTTGCAGTTCAATCTCTGTAAAGCCTGGGGTCACTAGTATAAGTCATCTACCACATATTCTTTAAAGAACAATAGATGTGGGATTGTTGTTTATTATATTACTGCAGCATTTTCAAAAAGAATATCCCAGGAAATGCTCGTTCCATGAGATGACAATAGAAGCAACCAAAAACTCATTCTATGATCAAGAAATTTGGGAAAGATGATTGTCATAAATTAATCATGCAGTATGTCAGAAAAATATATATTTTTTGCTTTTTGGGTCACACCCAGCGATGCTCAGGGGTTACTCCTGGCTCTGCAGTCAGGAATTACTCCTGGCAGTGCTCGGGGGACCATATGGGATGCTGGGAATCGAACCTGGGTTGGCCGTGTGCAAGGCAAACGCCCTAACTGCTGTGCTATTGCTCCAGCCCCAGAAAAATCTTAAAGTGTGATGCTTTGTTATGAATCTCTGTGATGGAGAGGAAATATGTATAAAACCCAAATTACATTGATATGCTCCCCTTCCCTTTCAATCCCTGATATTTTCTCAAGTGATGATGAGTCACAAACTATACTTTGAGAAAGGATAGAGTGACCACGAGGTCAATGGATACACATACAAATGAATTTGCATCTCAAGTCTTTCCTATGTGTCTTATATGTAAGGATAGCGGCAAAAGTAGTTAGAGAACAGCATTTAGTGTAAAGTCTCTAAAACTCATATTGTTCATCTTGAAAATTCCCTTAAACCACTTTTGTGTGTGTTTCTCTTCCATTATATTTGACTCAGGTAATTAAGTGAATTGATTTTAAACACAGTCACATATACATATATGCGATGCATAACACACAAATATGTAATTCTGTAAATAAGTTTTTTATTTCATTTCTAGATTGGTAGTTCTTTGAGGACAGGACTCATGTCTATTTCCTTACATTATCCTATTTCTCTGGTACCTAGCACCGTGCCCAGTGTCCAGAAGAAAATGAATAGTTGTGATGGGTGAATGAATATATACCTTCTCTCCCCAACAAAAACTCATCTTTATCAGCCCCCTGCTCTAACTGGGAACACTCTTCCATCACCCTGACCACATTTGAAAGACTTTTGTCTAGTATATTTAATATCTATTATTTATCTATTACATTAATTATTACTGACTTGTTTTCCCATTGTTTGCTATTGAAAAATTGAACTTTTGATTATAGGAGATAACATTATCACATTGAACTTAAAAATCTTCTTCCTAAAGCGAAGATGCTTGCTATTTTAATTACTATCGTCATCCACACTTTGGGGGAAAATAGCATGCTTTAAGTTCTTTGAGTCATCAAGTCTTTTATTTCCTGTTTCCAAACCACTTGCAAGGACAGAGGTATGTGGAAAATCACTGATTATGTTACTTTGGGCAAAATGCCAAGCAACATAATCATCCATAGGGGATGGTGTTTATCAAATAAAACATTTGAGTGTGAAAAAAAGCATGGTTGTAAGTGAATACAAAATTATCTGATAGATTTATTGTTCATTTATAGGGCTGAGGTTTAGCTAAATGACTGTGCTTTGAGAAATAGAGAGATTTGTTTTTAAAAAATGATCATTACAATTCTGAAAGTATGACTTTTAATCATAGTTTAGGGTAGTTTTTCTTCCTCTGGGAAAACTTCACTGCCAGAATAAGCAAGTCAATGAATAATGACTCAATAGGCAATTCTGTGCATTGCTCAGGATTTCTCTAGAACACCTTACAATGCATTGGGAGGCAAGGAGAGGAGAGGCTTTGTATTCTAAGTAGCAATCCACAACATTAACCAGGCCTGCCTTTTCAATTCTATTAAAAAAATCAGAGTTATTGCGGCTATGGAATCATCTCTTGTTCACCTATTTCTAACTCTCTAGGAGAGGAGCAAGGGGAAGAGTGAAGGAAAGGTAGTTACCATCATCACCACTATCACCTTTGCTCTTTGCTATCAGCTTTAGCAAAAAAAATGGAAAAAGTAAAATTATTATGATTTGATTTTATTATTATCTTTCCTTTTCTACACACTACACTAACCATCTATTACTTTGGATAATTCGAATAATTGAGAAATGTCTAGCACTGCTTTTACAAAGAGGTAGAGAGCAGATAACTTTGTGCTTGCTTCTTCTCAGTTGCCTTCAGCTTGAAACAATCTCTATATGTAAATGACATCTGAAGAGTTATATTGTTACTCTTCAGTGTTGCTACTACAGGAAGTGGAGGTCCCAATCATTTCCACCTTAGCTTTGCACCTTTCCCTGTTAACTGACTTATCCTATTATTAGCAGACGGTTTTGTACCAATAAACAGTGGACAAGGCAGCAGGAAGAATGAAAAATTAAACCAGAGAAAATCTTGGCATAATGATAAACTTCAGTCTGAAAGTTGCTTCAGGATAAATGCAGAGTCTCCTGTCTTAAGGTAAATCAATTGTGTATCCTTGGAGTCACACCCCGCACCGCCTTTAAAAAGAAACCCTCTGGAAAATTTTCCCGTCAACTGCTAGAGAGAGGTTTTCTGAAGTTGCTTTGTATGTGTGGAGTCTATTTTACCCCATATCAATAGCTGCTATTTGTCTTTTGTGTCACCTTCTAGAGTTCTGCCCGTAAATAAATAAGTCCAGATTTCTCAGGGAGCCTGGATTCTTGGTAGCTTCTGCAACCTCTTGTCATTTGCACTTCATTATGTAACTGATTAGGCTAACCCAAGGGAGAATGATTTGACTGCCAGATGCCAGATTCTGAATGAATCTACTCTGCTTTCTAAAGGTGCCACTTGATCTGAGTTTCAAACAAGGCATTCTTCTAGTATTTTCCAGACTGGGCTTATTCATGACCCTTACTTCTCACAGGCTAGCAGGGAACATGAGGAGAATATGTTACCTAAATCCTCCTGCTGATTTCAGATAGCCTGGCTGAAATTTGGGGAAATTGGGGTGAATTGATTTGGGGGAACTAGGGTTTTATATATAAAGGCAGGAAGATTTTGAAAGTTGTCTTTCTTCCCATCTCATTACTCCACATTTTAAATTTCTGTTAAAAATAGGCAGAAGATCTCAGCTACAAATTGCTGGAAATGAAAGAGAACTTTGGAATCCTGACTTCAAATAATACCGCTTGTTTCTTCTTAATATGCTTATGTAGATCAGGGTCACAAAGGTAACCATCCACGGGGATATTTGGGGGTACAAAATTGGCCAGGCAAAGACTATAATGAGTTGGAGAATCCATGTTGAATATTTAGCCCCACAATGCTCCAGATGCATTCCAACTGTTATCATTCCTATTTACATTGCTTCTGAAGTGTCTAATATTCAAAGAAAGATAAAGAGTCAGAATTTCTAAATATCACCTGTTTTATATTACATTTTCTTCCATTGATAAAAAAATAGGAAATTGGACAAAACAATGTGAAGATCAAATCAAACACTTTTTACAGTCTACTGGTCAGTACATTCTTGAATTAGAATATTTCTAACAAGCAATTTTTTTGTGAATCAAAAGTTTAGTATATCTATTTAATATATTTGAGAAATATTAACTAACCAATTTTTATGCTAACCTACGGTATTAGACTAGGGACCCAATAGGGAACTGTTGATTCTAATCAGGTGTATGGGAATTAACCCCATTTTTATAGTCTCATTCATAAGGAACAGTTTTCTACTGGACCTTAAAGAAGCCATATGATAGTTTTGCACTTTTTAAAAGTGAAGAAAAATAGTTTTGTTAAAAGGAATCCACTTAGATAAATGTGAAGGAAGGTGTGTGTGTGTGTGTGTGTGTGTGTGTGTGAGACAGAGAGAGAGAGAGAGAGAGAGAGAGAAATGAGAAG
Source organism: Sorex fumeus (assembly GCF_029834395.1). Lineage (NCBI taxonomy): Eukaryota > Metazoa > Chordata > Mammalia > Eulipotyphla > Soricidae > Sorex > Sorex fumeus. Next base: position 847,474 of record NW_026606134.1, on the reverse strand, counting down.
CACTCAATAGTGAATACAGGCTTCTCTAGAGGAGGGTAGGATGGTTTTTGAAATTCCTTTTATTATTACTTTCTATAGAATGATTTTACAAAATCACAACTATCTACTCAAACAGTAGCCACCACGTTTGAGTATATCATTTATTAAATATAATTCATTAATTTACATATACTTATTAATTTAATTTACTCACTTACTCAAGAATCATTTTCTGGGCACTTACCCTAAAGGAGACACTGGGCAAATACACATGAGGTTGATGGATGAGAACAAAAGGTAGCTCCCAGTTCCTGGAGAGCTTTCCATTGAACTCAGTCCTTTCAGCTCTAACTCCACCATTGAATCAGTTCCTGAGCTTGGGAGTCAGGAAGGAATCAGTCAGTTCTTGACTCCCAAGCATCAGAGGCTCCAGGGAAGGAAGAAGTGGTTTATGAAGGGAGGGTTTGCAGAGTGAAAAACACGTTACCGCTGTCACCTTTCCCCCTCCTTAATCACTTAATTTCCAGTTAGTCGTCAATTTGCTCGAGCGGGCGCCAGTAACGTCTCCATTTGTCCCTGTCTCGTGCTAGTGTAGCCCAATGGCATCTCTTCGCTCTGAGAACATGAAGGGCCTCAAACCGATCGTTCATGATCTTGACGAAGAAGTCTGACCATCTGGTAGGTGGGCGGCCACGCGGTCTTTTGACATCCCGTGGAATCCAGTCAGTAACAGCTCTAGTCCAGCGGTCATCTTTAAATCTCATTACGTGACCAGCCCATCTGATTTTCGACACCTTGGCAAATGAGACAGCATCCCTGATTCTTGATCGTCGACGGATGTCAGAACTCCGGATTCTTTCTCTCATTTGAGTGAAACGTGATATTCCAAGCATAGCTCTTTCTCTTCTTCTTTGGGAGACCTGAATAGCGTTCTCATCTTGTTTGCATAGGGCCCAGGTCTCTGAGGCATATGTTAATGCAGGAAGAACAGTGGAATCAAAGAGATGTGCCCGGAGCCGGAGGTTCTTCGTCCTCTTAGCTATTTCTTCGACGTTCTTGAAGGAGTTCCAAGCCGCTCTCTTCCTCCTGCGCAGCTCGGGTGCCAGGTCATTTGTCATGTTGACCTCTCGACCTAGGTACACATAGCTGTTGCATTCAGAGAGGGTCGTTCCGTTGAGAGTGAATGGGGCGTCAGGAACAAGGCTGTTTCTCATAAACATTGTCTTCGTAAGATTCAGCTGTAGTCCTACCTTTCCACACTCACGGTCAAAGTCGGCCAGCATTTGTGCCGCTTGGCTGATGTTTGGTGTTATTAAAACAATGTCATCAGCAAAGCGGAGGTGGTGTAGTTGCCAACCATCTATCTTCACTCCCATTCCTTCCCATTCCAGTCGTCGCATGATGTTCTCGAGGGCGGCACTGAAGAGTTTCGGTGAAATGGTATCACCGTGCCGCACCCCTCTCTTGACATCAACGATCACTTCTTTGTAGAATGGTGAGATCCTGGTAGTGAATCCGCAATACAGCTCGCGGAGGATCCTGATGTATTGGGCTTGAATGCCCTGATTGGCTAGGGCTTCAATGACCGCTTCCGTCTCAACAGAATCAAAGGCCTTCTTTAAATCAATGAACGTTAAACAGAGCGGCATCTTGAACTCCTGAGAAACCTCAATGAGCTTGGTTATCGTGTGGATATGGTCAATGGTGCTGAATCCTTTGCGGAACCCGGCTTGCTCGCATGGTTGTCCTTCATCTAGTGTTCTGCCAATCCTATTTAGGATGACTCGAGTGAACAACTTGTAGATGACAGACAATAGGCAGATCAGGCGATAGTTGCCAATGTCATGGATGTCTCCCTTCTTGAACAGTAGTACGGTCCTGCTGGTTTTCCATTGGGACGGAACCTTGCATTCAGACAGGTAGCGAGTGAAGAGCGGCGCCAGTGTATTGATGAGTACTGACGCAGGTTCTTCAGGTGTTCAGGTCTGACCTTGTCTGGGCCGGGTGCTGTTTGTTTCTTTACCAAGGAAATGGCGTGTCGGATTTCGGAAGGGAGAACATTGGGAACAACATATCCATCCTGTGGAATTTGGTATGTCGGCAAGTGGACATGGCTATCGAAGAGATTTGAGTAGAAGTCATGGATAATCTCCATTGCCGTTCTGGAGGATGTGATGGATCCATCAGGACATCGGAGGGCAGTCATCTTGGTCTTGTAGTAGGCGAAGGACAGGCGGGCATTAGGAATACTTTTCCCAGCTTCTGCCGCATCTACCAGTACTTCTGCTCTTCTCTCTTTGAGGTCTTCCTTGATCGCATCTCTGCACTGCTTTGCGAGCTCGGACGTTAGCTTGCGGTTGCCTGAGGCAAACCACGCTGGCGAATTAGCTCAAGAGTTTTCGAAGATAGGCGATTTTTTGTGGCTATCTCTCTCTTGGCGTTCCTCGCACTTTCATGGAGGTGCTGAACCAGTCGATCGTATTCCTCGTCAATGTTGTCAACAATGGCATCTTCCCATGTTGCCGCAATAGTACCAAAGAGTTCCCAGTTGGTGGTCATTCTGGGAGTTCTCTTTTTGAACTTTGCAGCCCTTTCTCCCTGCTCTGTGAAGTAGAATTTTGCACGGAGACGGTGGTCGAAATTTTGGGACAACAGCGACATCGGTCAGGCAAAACCGTCGATTGAATATGATGTGGTCTATTTCGTTGTGGAATCGTCCACCGGGAGACTCCCATGTCCATCGTTTAGATTCTGCCTTCTGGAGTTTTCCCCCTCCAAAACTCTTTATTCCATTGGCTGTCATACTTCACATTGGAGAAAAGCAGATTTGGAATGGGGTGCGGTGGGGGATGGTGAAGGAGAGAGAACACTTAGAATTTTAGCAAGAAGTTGGGAGAAGAGGTGCTTCGGTTCCTATAGGTGTCTGTGTTATCCCAAATACACCATCTCTCTGGTTTGACCGCAATGACTTACTGATTCTAGGACTTGGAGAAGTGGAGCCTGTTTCTACCTGGTCCCATGATGCACCTCAGAACCAGGCTACATGGGCAAGGGCCTAGATGGTGCAGAATAAATCTTACTCACTCAGAAAGCAGTTTTCCTCTAGGGCGTCATTTGAAGAGGAGAGAATGGCCGGCGGTAAACGATAGTTGGATGCATTTCCACCAGACTAAGTTAACGCTGAATCAGAGGGAGAGAATCTGAGGTGGAAGCATGAGGGTCCCCAGGCAGAGCTGGTGCAGGGGTCCTGGAGAAGTGGGTTTATGGGTGGGTGATGCCGTTGAAGAGAAAAGCAAGTTCTGGAGTGGCAAACCAGTCTGTGAACAGACTTTCTGTCCGAAGCTGGGGTTGAGTCAAGAGGCTCTGTGGTAGGTTTCCCGGTGGAGGCTGAGTTAAGGCTAAATGAATGGAGTACCTAAATCACAAAAACTTGGTTATGCACAAATGTTCCGGGAGTCATCGAAGGTCAACACAAGTCACATCACACATAGGGAACCACTCATTTGAGGGGCGCACTTGGATCTTCCTGAGTCTGTCTACGTTACGTGAGTTGGCATTAGGGCTCGCTGCTTTCCAGCCCCGAGTCACTCGACAGCTAAAGGTCAGTGAATAATGATACAACATCTTGCGTGATGACATTTTTCAGGATGTGTTTTTCTACCAAAGAGTTCTGAAAATCAATCATCCAGTTTTCACGTTCTTTTTTTTCCTTTGAGCTAAAACTGAGCAGCTGGAAGCTGGAATTTGCCATGAAACCGTTCACCCATCCCTAACCTTTAAATGTTTGGAGAGGCAAATAAAAAAAAGGACTGGTGTAAAATAATTTAGTAACCCACAAAATTCATTTAGTTTAATTTATGCTAATCATGGTGTATTGGTGTACTGACAGATAAAAATAAAGTCAGTAGAGAAGATGCATTGAATAAATGGCAACAATTAACACTGGAAATTATCATGTGAAATTATTTTAGCTTCCTACTGAAAATAAGAGACCCAACCAATTGTCTTAACTAGTGATGATTAAAAAGCTCATTATACCCCAGGATTTATTTATCACCTCACATCCGTGTGGTCATTTTATGTAACATTTTAATTATGGGGTTTCCCTTCTGCTGAAAGGTTACAAAAGAAAACTGAGATTATGTTTCATTCTTATGCTCTGTTGTTTGCCAAAAATCTACATAATAGAAGATAGCAGTCATGTTATATGTAACTGGTATTAATGTGGACTTCTCAATGACAGAAAAAGACCTGAAACATTGTCTTTTGAGTTGCGAGATGATTTGTGAATTGTCAGGTTGTTGTTGTTTTTTTCTATAGCTTCCCAAATTATTCTCAGCAGCATCTGTCTCTCACGTGAAGTATCATGAGATTATTATTAATGATATTTGAGAAACATAACATCAGTGAAGATTTTGTCCAAGTAGGAAATATATATATATATATGTATATATATATATATATATATTTTGAGATTTGGGTGGAGTAGGGAAACACGGGATGGGGTTAGTATGGCAAGCTCGCCACTAATAAGATACTTGGCTTTGTATTTAGAAGCTGCTTCTGAAATCATGATGTTCTCACTATCCTCTCTTCCTTCATGTCTCTGAGGATGAGTCCGGATATTATTAATTTTTCTCCGGTTTATTATCGACTCAGCTAGCTCTGACTCTGCATTTTCAATGCAGCCACATACGAGCCGCTGGAAGAAATCTCCTCTGATTTCTCCCAGGTCTGAGTTAGGGTCTCCTGCCATGCTAGGAAGAACCCTCTTTCTATCCTAATGCCAGATGGAATTGTGTCCCCCAGTGTAGCCTACACAGCCTAATGCCAAGAACCCTGACATTATTAGGGTTTCCGTTTCTCAAGAGAGGGGCTTAGCACAGCGTAGGCTAACAAAAATGCCCATGGCATGGATGAAGAAATACAAAAATTCAAAGTTGCTTTTACTGACCTTTTATAACTAGGGTGAAAGCACAGCGGGTAGGGCATTTGCCTTGCACATGGCCAACCTAGGTTCGATTCCTCTGCCCCTCTCAGAGAGCCCGGCGAGCTACCAAGAGTAACCCACCTGCATGGCAGAGCCTGGCAATCTCCCCGTGGCGTAAAATCTCACAATGGGGATGTTACTGGTGCCTGCTCGAGCAAATCAATGTACAATGTGAGGACAGTGCTACAGTGCTTTATGGCACTCTCGCCATTCAAAGAAACTGTTTTTTTCCCATAATTTAAAAAGTGACACTGGATTGATTGGAAACAGATTTTCCTGTCTATTTTGTTTATTTAGAAATTGATCAGATAGTTATGAGGGAAAGTAAAGGTAATCAATTCACATGTAATCTGTGCCTATCATTCTTAAAATAGGGCTTCTCTTAAATTCATATCTGAGGAGTCAACGACATCCAGACCAGTATACGATTTTTGAGCTCAAGTTCTAGATTGAAATAGACTATCCAATATTGTGGTATAAACTTTCTCAAATTATTGTAGGCAGGGTGGGGGGACGTGGCAGGCAGTGGACTAGGCGCTAGTCGCTGACTTTACAGTTTCAAATCAGAGGAGGGTACAGAGCCTGCTGAAGTCTCGTAGATTGCTCAGTTCTGTCAGCATTGCTGCACAAGACCAAATGGACTGAGTTACAGTGATAAGCCTTACTTGGCTTCCTGGTTCTCTGGCAGACTGGGCCAGCTCCCTGGCAGACTTAGCTCCTACCCACAATTGAGTTGATATATCTCATTTTCCTTGGAAGAGCAGCTTTAGATCCTCTGTTCTCTTAGGGACCAGCAGGCTGGGAAAGAGAGTGAAAACTCTCTCTCTCTGAAGACTGAGGCTCAGAACAGGTGCACTGTCACTTTTGTCCACTTTTCCATGGGTCAGAGGGCATCACATGGCCACACCCTGCCTTTATGGGTGAGAAAACGCACCTGTCCCTGTAATAGAGCAATGAATGGCAAAGTCAGATATCTGGATAGTGGAGTGATGGAAGGTAACATTGTGGTTCCTGATTCAATCGACTAAGATGAAGCAGGAAAGACACAGAGTTTAATTTCACAACCCCTTCATAAACTATAAGTGATGGTGTCTGTATAAACTGTGAAAAGAGCTCTTAAAATTATTTTTCAGTTCAATTATAGAAGCCATTTTATTTCTATTGTTGAAGATAAGAACTTGTGCAGGGTAAACATAGTAGGAGAAGCAGGTAAAATTTCCTCTTACACCACTAATCCTCATGCACTCAAAGATAATAAAAACCAACACTGTCATAGACCCTCAGAGTTCTATGACACACATGCCTGCTCTAGTTCCCCTGGAGTCTCCCTGTCCATCACAGCCAGTTCCTCCACAGTTTCATTCACGTCATTTGTGAGAAAATTCTCTATGGCTTCCACAAGGAAGGGAGATTTGAATCTTTGTGCCTTTCCCGCAGAGAGCTCAGTCTACTAAGCATTATTATCTAGGAATACTCGACCAGTTTCTTTGTGTCACTTTATCACCGACATTGGAAGCAGATAGTCAGTAATGGCCTATCATTTGTAAATTTGTTCTTGGTGTGAACATCTTTTATGACATCTTATTATCTCATTCCTACTTTGGACAAACTTGCAGGCTATCAGGCTATCGAATGTAGCCTGCCCACTGGGCAGAGTCTGGCAAACTCCCCGTGGCGTGGCGTACCAAATATGCCAAATACCAGTAACAATGATGGGTCTCATTCTCCTAAAGAGCCTTGAATATAATCTCAGGGCTAGGATGAAAGAGACGTTACTGGGGCCTGCTCGAGGCAATCGACGAATAACAGGATGATGAAATGAAAATGAAAAGATAGAGAGAACAAACTGTGCAAATAGGTATGATAAAGAACAGGTAGGAGCCTACATGAAAATGGGAGCAACTTGGTTTTTTATGCAACTTGTTTCCGGTTTTATTATCTACTGCTAATTTAAGTGAAAGGGGCAGGTGGAATGCTTGGTGCTGACTTTTACAAATGAAGATCAGGGCGTCAGGAGAGACAGCACTTGCCTTGCATACAGCAGGTCTTAATTTGATTCCTGGCATCACACCATCAGCAGTGATTCCTGATCACATAGGAATAATCCCTGAACACTGCAGGGTGTGGCCCAACCATTTCTTTCCATTGTCCCCAGCCCCCCCCCCCCACCCCCCACCAATAAAAACGAAAATCTAAAACCAATGCTCAGGGACTGATCCTATTGGGGGAAAGACGCTCAGCTTAAATTTTTCATTTTATGAATATTTCAGAACCTTTCAAACTCATGCAAACTGTTGGTACTTGAATGTTGCAAACTAAATAAGAGTTTTAAATGCAAAGATTTAGACATTTCAGACCTTTTTCCCTTTTGATCCTTCTCAGCAGTCCTCCACAAGGATGCTTCTCATGAAGGAACTTAGTTAGGCCTTTGGTTTATTTTTTTTCCTACTCTAACTTTTAGATTTCTAAAACTTCAAGAATGACAGTTCCTTCAATACATAAAACTTCCCTTTACAAAAAAAAGACAGCAACAGTCTGCTGAAATAGAAAGGGCATAAATAGTCAGGGGAATAAAAATATTAATAACCAGCTGGTGTGAGTTAGCACTAGTAGTAGTACTAACCAGCTGGTGTGAATGTTGGCTGAGTAATAATGATCATTTTTCATGTATTCTAGGTATGCTGCTTGTATTGACTTGTTTAATTGTTTAATTGCTAGCGCCAAGTTTCAGAAAGATTATATGGTTTACCCAATATCACATGCCAGATAATGATATTAATAATAATAATAATAGTAAGTGTAGGTAGCATGAATGCATCTGCATTCAGCCACAGGCAGCACCTGCTCCCAGCCAATGAAAGGCTTGATACAAGTTGTGGCTTTGGTTTTTATAAATTGCTTAATCTCCTCATCTACAGAGCAGAGACACCCATGGGAGTAATGATGGCTTTGCTGCTGTATGTGCTAAGTGCCTGGCCTGATGCTTGACATGAGCAAGGAACTTGCTAAAAGATGGCTGCCATCATTATTTTGTTGCTTTCAGTGCCAATGAGGAAACCTCTTCGATGTTCAGGCTGAGGATCTACCCAAAGTTCCCAGACACCCAATCCAACCTGCCCTGCTGCCCCCATTCTGATCCACCTCTTTGGAGCTTGGGGGTGGGAAGGTTGGTCAGCAGACTAACACCGGGCTGGTAGCTAAATGCTTCTGAGTGTTGAGACTGAAATTGCCTGGGAAGTTTCTGGTAGAACCAGGATGGACCCTTTGGAAAGGCCCCTACACTTGCTCTCACGGCTATTGAAAAAAATCTCTTTTACCTTTTGCTTCTCAGATAATCTGCGGAACAAGTGACAGCATAGAAAAGGACCATCTCTCCTGCCTTGATGTGAATTCCTTTCTGGCTTCTTTCTATTGCTGTAACTTAGACTCATTTCTGAGTTCTTCTGAGCTTTAGATTTCTCAATAATACTAAGTGGAGAAAATAAGAAATTCTCCCTTGGGGCCGGAGAGATAGTACAGTTGGTAGGCACTTGCCTTGCATGTGTCCAACCTGGATTTGATCCCTGGAATTCCATATGATCCCCTGAGCACCTCCAAGTGTGATTCGTGAGTGCAGATCCTGGAATAACCCTGAGCATCATTTGGTGTGTCCCCCACAAGAATTCCTCTCTTCTAATACTGCTCTGAGTAACAGATGTGTGTGCATGTGTGCACAAAACACACTGTGAAATAAGAACTATTTGTTTGTATGCTTTAAAAATTATGATTTCTACCTTTTATTGAGGGAATATTCTTTCCAATATTGTTAATGATAGTTTCATGCATACAGCTTTTCGATGTGATATCCTTTACCAGAGTACCGGATTTCCTCCACCATGATCCCATAGCTCCTCCCATTCATCCCCCCACCCCTCTGCATGCCCCATTCTCTCCACCCCACCCTCACCCCCTATAAGCTTAATTCTGTGGACTGACTTTCCAGTTCTGTTGCTTTGGGCCATTTTTTGCTCCCTTACTAAGTTTCTTGATATCTGATGTGACAGCGACCATTCTGTCTGTCCCTTCATGACAAATCTCAGTGTAATGCTCCTGAGCTCTATCCATATAGCACGAATTGCATGATTTTATCTCTCCTTATTGCTGAATAGAACGCTATTATGCTATTATGGCATAATGTGCACAATTTTGTTTTGTCCAGTCAGCTGTTCTAGGGAGCTTGGGTTGTTTCCAGATGTTGGCTAACGTGAATAGTGATACATAGGTGCACAAGTGTCGTTTTGAAATCGTAGTTTTGGGGCCTTGGGATAGATGCTGAGAAGTGGAATCGCTGGGTTGAACAGAAGCTCGATTCTTATGTTTTTATGAAGTAACCATATGTTCCATATTGTTTTCCAAAGAGATTGGATCAGTTAATATTCCCACCAATAGTGAATGAGGGATCCTCTTCCCCACATCTATGCCAGCACTAATTATTTTTATTTGAAATAAACTGAATTTGGTTCACTCATCTATTCTTTCACTTGTGTTAGCTCTTAAAACCTTCTTATCTACTCAGCAGGAAGATTTAACTTTCTTAAATCATCATTACACAAACTTTAATGACATGTCAGAATGGATCATTTTTACTTATAATCCAGTAACATTTTGTTTTCATCGTGAGTCTTTCTACGTTGTATGTTTACAAGGAGAGCCTGATAAGATGACTCCATGGGTTCTCATTGCATAATCTGGCATCTTCCCAACATAGCTGTCTCACTCCCATTCAGGTCCGTCTCTGCAGGTATGAGGTATGATGTGATGGATATGAAATGAAACACTCCTTGAAAAAAAATTACAGTATTTTAAAAATGCACTGATTCTTTCCAGTGGGAAAGCAAGTAATAATTCTTTCTCAGATCAAAACGTGTTTATGTGTAAGTGAAATAGATGTTTGTTTTTCCTACAATGTTCGAAAGTGTGAGGTAAAGGGTATCTTTTTTTTTCATGGCAACCATATATATTTAACGCATATCTAAAGCTCATATATTTTGAGTTATCTCAAAGGTCATCTTGATGGAGTTTGAATTTCAAAAGAGGAAATGAGAAGTTGACTGTTTGTCAGGTTTGCCAGATAAAATGCAGGTCATCTGTGTAATATTTTAAATATATACCAAACAATGATCTATACAAATTTATACAAATTTATATTTACATTTTTATTTGCTGACTCTGCCATTCTCACCTTCTAAGTAAGCTGCCATCTTGGAACAAAATGCCTCATGGGAATTCTAGTTTCTCTCTCTCTTTCTCTCACTCTCTATCTCTCCCCCCACTTCTCTAGTTTCCTCCCAGACCATGAAGTGAAAAGAGACATGAACAATGAAAGACTGATATTTTTTCCTCTGAGCTGAGTTATAAACCTGTCTTTGGACATTTCTTCCTTGTTCGTCTTCTCTGTAGTTTTTCTTTTCTCCCAATTTTTCATGCAGTTTATTTGTATTTCTGTATATTCTATATACCGCTCTATCTCAAATACTTTCCTTTGGAGCATATCTGCACTGCATAATGGATCTTGATATAAATACCTAATTACATAATAAAACTCAGTGAGAAATAGTATTGATATACAGAACTTACTTTACATCCACACTCACAGTACATCCTAGTCCCTTGAACCGGAAATAAATACTTATTTCTTGATAATATCACCAGAGAGGTGAAATATGTGCCATGATTTAATGAGTTACTATGTAATTAGTTAGTGATGATCCTTATCATGTAGTATTAACTTGGTTTTTGTAGGATGGATTGAAAAAAACTAAAGGAATTATTTATTTCAAATTTATTTGCTTTATTACAGCCATAAGAAACCCTAGGTGAGAATCATTTGGCTCCATATGAAGAGAAACTCATTTACATTAGAAGTGAAGAACTTGCAGTCTCTTTGGGTGCCGTTAGACAATGTCACAGGCTGCCCCTTAAAATGGAGGTTAAAGGCGATACTAATTCACAACTGCCAGAAATATGGAAGACATTTTGTCATTGTTAGGAATGCTTTTTCTGTCTTTCTTTAAGAACCTCTCTATTGCCAAGATCCTAAGAATTCTGTCATAGCTGCAAGAGACTGAATGTTGGCACCACTTTCCAAATTCCTGCGTGGAAAGCTAATCCCTAATGCAGTGATATTTTCAGTGCCTCCTATGGGAGGTGATTAAGTCTTAAGTGTGGGATCTTCTTGAATGGGGTTAGTGCCTTCTGGAAAACAGAAGAGAGCTCTCTTGTGCCTTCCACAGTGGTGGGCGATGGTGACACAGTAGAAGATAGTGATCTATGAACATTAAAGGGAAAGCTCATCAGACACTAAGTTGGGAATTTGGAAACTTGATTTTATTAGACTTCTCAGTGTCCAGAACCTTGCCTAATTTGTCCACCAGTCTAACCCCGTTACTGGTCTGGATTTCTAGGAATATCTCGGTGAAAGTACAATCAGGGATGAGAATTAAACAGGGAATTTCAAGCAGAGGGAAGATAGGCACTATTTTCTTTTGGTTTGTTTTTATCCCTTTGGGGTGGAGGGACGGGGGGATCATGCCTACAGTGCTCAGGGTTAATTTCTGGTTCTGTATTCAGGGATCACTCCTGATGGTCCTCAGGGAACAATATGGGGTTATGGGAATTGAACCCAGGTTGGCCACATGCAAGGCAAGTACCCTATCCACTGTACTATCCCTTCAGCCTTGCAAGCACAGTACATAAAAGTGGAAAACAGATTTGAGAAGAAGAGTAGGAAGGCCAGAGAGTGGAGAGGAGGGAAAGCACAAAAGATGGAAACTGGAATCAGATGAGTGAACGAGGGCCGGATCTCATGAACCATTAGAAACCATAGTGGATGGCCAAGTTCTTTCTTTAGTTAATAGAGAATCATAAAAAACTATGAGCAGAGAATGATTTGATCTGATTTATAGTTTGCAAACATTCTTCCAGCTGTAGGGTGAAGCACATATGGAGGGAACACGAGGTACAGAGTGCATGAGAAGTCATGGCATTGAACCAGGTGGAAGAAATGGGGGGCTTGGGAAATCTCCCCAACCATGCCATGTACTAATGGATTAGGAAGGAGAGATAATAGTGGTGAGTAATATGCATGTGAAGAAATTCAAATAGGGATGGAGGGACACTAGCCTTGAGGAACAGAGAAACTCAGTGATCTATTAAAGAAGCTAAATTCAGGGATAAGATGCTTTTCACTGAACATATCTTCAGAGCAAGTGGGTGACACAGTGGATTTAAGAAAGACAAGATTTTTGAAGAATCCACTATTCAGGACAATGAAAGACCGGGACAGAGCACTTGACAGTTCTGGAAACTCAGCCTGTGCTTGGTCATTGTGAGATCCATGGATACTCCAAGCAACTGTTTCTCCTCCATTTCTTCCTCCCCACAATCAGCTTACCTGGTCACTTGACTAGAGACATAAACCCATACCTGAGTTGCTTTCCCTGTGAGTCACAGGCAGCCCAGCATCCCAGACCTACCAAGTGGTCTAGGCCCTGGGCCTGGAGCCAGGGGAAACTGTAAGGACTGTTCGGGGTAACAGTCACTTACCCATCCTATCAAGGACTTGATAGCTTCTCGTTTAAAAAATTATTTTTTCTGTACCACAGATTGCACAATATAACATCCTGATGTGCAGAGAAAGGTAACACACCTCTTCAGTGGCCAATTTGCCATAGTGATAGTAAAGGCAACATTTAGCAAATGGGCAACTTAGAGCAGTGTGGGGTCGAATGTTTCAGCCCATTGCTGAGTTCTCAAATCTCCATAGAGCTGCAGCAATGACTCCTAGCCAGCCTGTGCAAAGACAGTTGATTCTGATTCTCTGGGAAACATCCTAAACCCGCCCTCCATCCCCCCTGCCCCAGTACCTTAACTCCTTTGAAACAAGTTTCCTAATGTAACTGCAAGTTTGAGGACTTTTGTTTAACTTAATCAAAAGCAGTTTTTCATTACTGAAACAAGCTTGTTTCTTTGTAGAGCATAAGCTGCTCTAACCGAAAGTACAGGAAACCTTTTTCTAGGTTGTTCTACCAAGTCTAGAACCTATTCTTCATATCAGAGACACTCATTGCTCTCTTGGGGCCAGTGATGGACCACGAGGTCTTGAAAGGTCTAGAACCTGACCACTGAGTGTACACTTGCCATGCAGGGACATGGGGTGATCCGTCTGCCCTAGGCTAGTTCCAGTCTTCTTTCCTTCCTGTCTCCATCAAGGTTTTTGCTACCTCCAGCGTCACCCTCCAACTGGCTGACCATCAAATGAGGAACTCCTTTGCTCAAATGTCACCATATTGGTGATTCAGTCTCTGCTAGCCAAGGGCCCATTCAGGCCCAAGATTGTGTGTGTGTGTGTGTGTGTGTGTGTGTGTGTGTGTGTGTATCTGTCTGTCTGTCTGTCCTGCACACTAAGAATGGTTTCCATGCTTGGTAAAAAGATACCAAAAGAATAATATTTTATAACAAGTGACAATTACATGAAACTCAAATTTCAGTGTCTACAATTGTTTTCGGGCATGACCTGGTTGGTCATTCACATGTTGTCTAAGACTTCAGTTTTTAAAAATCTTTTTATTGAATCACCATGAGATATAGCACAGCGGGTAGGGCGTTCGCCTTACAAGCGGCTAACGTGGCCAACCCGAGTTCGATTCCTCCGCCCCTCTCGGAGAGCCCAGCAAGCTACCGAGAGTATTCATATGCCAAACACAGTAACAACAAAGTCTCCAATGGAGACGTTACTGGGCCCGCTCGAGCAAATCGACGATCAACGGGAGGGCCTTTACCTTTACCATTACCACCATGAGATACAATTACAAAACTTTTATAACTGGATTTCAGTTGTATAATTATCGAACGCCCATCCCTCCACCAGTGCACATTTTCCACCACCAATGTAAAAATAACTCAGATTCATTTTAAAGCATTGCAGTTTTTAGATAATTTATTCTTTTACGTGTTTCATAAAGTCCTAGTTCTTGTTTTTGAGAGAACTTGTTTTTAAGATTTTGTGCCTCACCCAGTGCTGTTCAGGGGTCACTCGTAGTAGTATTTGAGAGACTAAATAAGGTGTCAGGGACTGAACTGGATCATGTGCAAGCCAAGTGCCTTACCCCCTGAACTGGGTCTCTGGACCTAGGATATTCATTATTTAAAGGGCCTTTCTAACTTTTTTCTTGCCAAATCCGATGACCTTTCATGATTGTCTCATGATTGTCTCTCGCTCTATGACAATCTGCTGTCACTATCGGGAGATTGGAGAAGATCCTGGTACTGTTGAGGCAGGAACTACACAAAGTAAGTGCTCATACCTGCTTAGAACAGGAAGCAGCAGGTCTTATAAGTGCATATTTTTCTGATTGCTGAGGAATATGTTACCACGTTGAAATTAGCCACAATAAGACATAAATAGAGACCTGGCCTATTCTCTCTTCTCAAGGAGTTAACTGAGATGCAGGTGCACAAGGGGAAGCGTCACTCATGTCACCAGTTCTACAGATGCATCATTCGATGTTTAAACAACATCGTCCTTCTGTCAGCGTGCCTCTCCGCTGGTCACTTCACACCACTGAGGCTAAGCAAACACTGTAATCTGATCCTAAGGGCCACTCCTGGAGCTTCTGTGCCAATCTCTGTCTGATTTGACTTTTTTCTCTCGAAAAGGAAGTGTTTCGCTGAATACCCCCTCTGGAAGGAAGCAGCTTTAGCTGGGTTTTGCTCTGCACATTTGGGATAACTTCCTGGAAGGATTTTAATGGATTCTTGACCCTGATAGTTGCTTGTGAAAACAGCATTTTACAAACACGTTGCCGTATTTACTTGTGCTTTCACACTTTCCTCCCATGTTGAGAAGACACTCAGAAGAGGATCTCGCTCCGTCCTCCCTCCCTACACCCAGCCCACACTTCCTCTCACTCTATTTGAAGAACTGCCTGAGCGTGGCTGGAGACGGGGCCTGTGCCAGGGAGAATACTCCCCGCGGGAGAGAGAAGCACCATTGTAGCTCATGTTTATTTTAAGGAAGGGTATTTCCATGGAAAACACTCAAAGCACAAAACTAGGCCTTATTCCCAAGTTAGCCACAACTGCGGGAAGATGCGCCAAGTTGGCATATGCGCTTCCTTCTGCATGTCACTCTCCCCTCTTAACTCTTAGCAGGGTGCGGCAGATTAAAACTTTCAGCGAGGTGTGTGCTCTGGGTCTGTCCTGAAGACAATGCCCTGTGGGAAAATGGGTTATAACTCACTTAGCAGGAGTTTCTGGTATTACATGGTCTTCACTCATGGCTCTAGTTTCTCTGTGCCTTAAGTTAGTTGTCTGCTCCACATGTTCTTGACCCTTTGCAGTTTTAAATGACTGACACAATGATATGTTTGGGGCTGTACCAGACATAGGAGCTTCATGTAACCAATGTTAGGGAGTTACTTAGCTTTCTAAGTGCAAGAAATTCACCGCTTGGGACCAGAGTGATAGTACAGGAGATAGTTTGATCCCTGGCATCCCATATGATCCCCGAGTGCCACCAGAAGTAATTCTTGAGTTCAGAGCCAGGAGTAACCTCTGAATATCACTGGGTGTGACCCAAAAAGCAGGAAGGAAGGAAGGAAGGAAGGAAGGGAGGGAGGGAGGGAGGGAGGAAGGAAGGAAGGAAGGAAGGAAGGAAGGAAGGAAGGAAGGAAGGAAGGAAGGAACCTAGTTTTTTTCTTGACTCGGGGGTCACCAGTATAGACGTGGGGAGCAAAAGTTGGTAGGAATCTCTGTCCTTACCATTTTTCTTTCCCTTTTTAACTTCTCACTATTACTGCTCTAGTTGTTCAGTTGGAACCCCCCGCCCCAAAGCAAGTCAGAGGAATTTTTTGATTTCTCAGTGCAGGAAACATACCACTGCATGGGGCTGGGAATATGCCAGGGAGGGGCAACATCTGTGTGGGAGGGAAACGTTCAGCTGGGAGGAGGGAGGTGCTGAAGGGTGATAAAGTGCTATGTACGGAACCCTGTTAGTAACGGTACCAAAAACCACAGTGCAAAAATGTACATGTTGAAAGGGAAGAACGGCCTCTTAAAGAGGTAGACTAGTGCAAGGGAGGCAAGGGAGGGGTGGGGTGGGGCCAGAGTGGACAAGGGTGAAGGGATCTGTGTTGTAAAATTGTTTGCCTGAAACCTAATCATGAACTTTGTGATTTCACAATGAGTAAAAGAAATAAATTTATTTAAAAAATTACAGACACATGGGGTGGTAGCCATATATATTCATTGCCTTGCACATGGCTGGCCAGTGTCCCATCCCAGGACCTCACCAGTCCCTCAAGCCCAGCCAGGAGTGATCCTAATTACAGAGCTGGCATTAAGCCCGAACCATAGTTGAATGTGGTCCCAAACATGCAAAAATTGCAGGTACACTCCAACATTGCCTCTAAGTGTGTACTCTTACTTTTTCTAAAAAACAAATCTATAAAAAGCACAATACTCAGGGTGGGATAATGATGGGTGCTGGAACATTGGATGACAAAATGCAATCATGAACAATTTTGTAATGCACTATCTCACAGTGATTCATCAAAAAATATTTTTTAAAAAAGTAAAAAAATCGTTTAAATGCAAACTCTGGTACATGATAATGAATAAACAATTTAATGATTAAAAAATAAAATACAAAGCGCAATACTTTGAGTGGGATAATAAAGCCCAGTGAAGCAAGATGCGCCTATGCCCCATAGGTTTGTCCAGCACGAATTCATAATGTGAAATTTAAGCCTCCAGAAATCTATCAGTAACTGGAAATCAAACAATTTTTAATCTCTATATTTGTGCATTTTTGTTCAGTGCCATTGAACTTTCTAGAGTCCCAAAGGAATATCAATCACAGAAAGTGTAAGAATAGTTGCCCCCAAGAGCAGCTGCCCAACTAGCACAAGGACTCAGTTCTGCCCACAGGAGGTTGAGCATTAATTGTAGACTGGTTTCTTGTCAATCGAGATTTTTAGGTACCAAAACTCATGAGACTCAAATAAAATCATGATCTAGAAATATTCTGGCCAGAGATTCAAATCGTTTTCTCGTTCTCTGGGACTCACTCCCTCGTGTCTCATGACACTCTGTCCTCGCTGCCAATATTCTACGTCAAGCCAAGTACCCTGAATCTCATTTTATTTGCTGGATTTTTATGTGAATGACAGGGGGTCTGGTCCAGATAATTACCTAATTCTCACTCTAAAAATAAATGGGGCTTGGAGGGAGAAGAGGAAAGTTGGGGATGAAAAACTTGCTTTTACTCATTTCTATCCCCAAGAGGACCAGTGTTAGTGCAAAGGCTCACGGTTTGGAACACATTGCTCTGAGTTTCTATAGCAGACGTCACTGCCATGTTTGGCGTGCCTACAAATGGGTACGATATGAATCCATGAGACAGGCAGAAGTGAATCAGATGTAACCTGTGCTAAGTTGGTGACTACATCTGATTCACTTCTGCCTGGCTCTGGGTCTCCTGCTAGGCTTGCCTAAGTAGCCTGATAGGTACAATGGAAAATTCCAAACAGAAGAGTTTCTTTTTTCCCTTTCTCCTGTAGTGCTGAGCTTTACCAAAAAATAGCAGGGGAAAATGTGTTCTTTTTCTCCACCGCAAAGAAGAAAAAAATTAAAGTTGTATGATTGTTATAAATATTATATGCCCAGGGCATCAGTACCTGTATATCTCCACATTCCAAGACCAGGCTATTCTTACTGCTGCTCAGATTTTAGGCTAACTCTGAGAACAAGATTGCTCTTATTTTTTTCTCTATTTTGTAAGAGACTTTCCAAGATGACATCAACTATGCTGATTTTGAAAACCTCTACAATTAATTAAAGATCGTTCCCTGCTTTCTCATTCTTATATAAGTATGGCATGAGACATGAATTTATATTCAACCTCCATTTTTTTCAAGTTGAGATAGATAACTATATAATTTCATATGTCTTTATGTGTTAATGCTTTGGTGTTCATATGATACATCTTTCATAGACAATTTCTCTCTCCAAACATATAGTTTGGTCACTCATAAGAAAGCAAATGGTGCTACTTTCATATTATATATGTGGCACTACATATGTGATACTATATACGTGATACAGTACTGTGATTTTCAAAATGCCACCAATAACACAGTAAAGCAACCAGAGTCTCAAGGAGGAAGAATCAGGAGGTCAATTTTATTTAATCACAAACATTGCTGACCAGTTCAGCAGAAAAGGGTTCCCTGACAGACGCAAAAACCTATATTTTTCTAATATCTGAACTCTTTTTAATCATCCTCTTCACAAGAAGTATATGAGTTAACTTATCCCTTTTGCTTTAGATGGGGCGACTTAAAGAATCAGTTAGAAGATGCTGAACTGTCTCTATTCCCCCAAAGAGGGCCTGAAACAAAAGCTGCCAAAGCCAATTGTCCAAGTTGAGATGAATCTCAGACATGCTAGCCAGAGTTCTCATTCCCACAATGAGATCCTGCATTGCCTCCGTGCAAAAAAGCAATGATGTTTGTCTTTTTATACCTGATTCCATCTCCTTTCTATCTTGTGGTTAGTGAGTCTCCTCTGCCTGATGGGCCACATCATATAAATGCTCATAATAGCACACAGAGTTCTTATTTACAAAATAGCTGATTTCTCTTCGAGGCACATAACTACTTACATTTGTGAAAACTTGCAAGGCTGCTCTGCATCACACTTATTACCATACTTTCAGAAAACCTGCTAGAGTTACACACTCCAGGTAAGCTCTCATGAACTATTTGTTCAGTGAATAATTGAGTAATGTTTTCTCACATAAGAGAGCTTGCATCGTCGAGTTGAAAAAAAAAAGACTTTAGTGCGTTAGGGGCATGCTGCATGCGTTGGAAACACATCCCTGGTATGTAGGAGCCATCTGACCTTGGTGACCCACCTTATTTGTCTCATCTTAGTTTACCTATCATTTCAATAATGACACATTCCCTACAGTAATGCAGCAAGAGTTTGAAATCATTAACAACAGTGCTTAGTAAATTATAGTGGGTGTGCTTATTTTTAAGAAGTATAAGACCAAATAAAAGTTGTGGGCTATGGCCTTGGAAAGTAATATAGTGGGTAGGGGAAGCTCTCCTTGCATTTGGGAATTTGACCAGGTTTGACCCCTAGCATCCCATATAGTCTCTCAAGTAGGAAGAAATCTGGGATGACAATTTTGCAGCCTCGTGAAACCAACCTTCTGTGTAACTTATTCCGTTTAAGTCGACTGCTAACTTTACCTATAAATTTCTCAAGATGAACTTCAAATAAACTTAATTGATAGTGTTTACTCTTTTTTTCATTGGGGAGGGTCACTTATGTTTAGGGATAACTGCTGGTTCTGTGTTCAGCAATCAATCCTAGCAATACTCCAGGGATCATATGCGATTCTGGGGACTGAACATTTGTTGGACTCATGCAAGGTGAGTGCTTTACTTGCTGTACTACCTCAGCAATCCAGGATTTATATTTTGGTTTTCTCTCTTTCCTCTGAACTTAGAGACTGGTTTTCATAAAGTCTACCATTTGCAGTTCGAACAATGATAATAGCAGGTGTAAAGAAGTTGTAGATGTCTTTACTGTATGTTGGTACTTGGTTAGAAAATCTTGGCAATAGTTAGCATGACACTGTTTATGTCTCACATCCTCTTGGTAAACACCCTCATGAATCAGAGAGTGAGGAGAGGACAGTGTGTTCTCTTTGTGAAAGTATTGTGGCCAGTGAAGATTAGTCCAACCATCTTTGTTTATTTGATTGGCAAGCTGAGATTGATTAAGTGGACCCATGGATTTCAGCCAATTTGGGCCGATCCTTTCTACAGTCTCCTTCCAGAGCTGCGTTCTAAGAGTGCAAAAAAGATGAAGTGCTGAAAATAGGTTTTCCACATTTACAGCTCAAGACCTAACTCTTCTTAGAACTTTTTTTTAAAAAACCCAGTCAATTCTACTAGGTTTTATAGTATACCATGAGTGATGTTCAAATTGAAGCCATTAGCTTTCCAAATGTATCATAATTCATCTGCAACCCAGGCAAGATTCAATTGTTATAAAAGATACTCAATTCCTGACTCAGGGAGTTGAGGTATTATTTCATTTAATCCTCACACTGGTTCCAAGTAAATGAGTTCATTTACCCATAATATAGATGGGAAGACAGAGGCAAATTTTCTAATAAAGCAAAAGTTGAAAATCGTGTAAGTGGGAAATCCAGGGAGGAGTTTTGGTTCTGGGTGTGGAGTTGCTGTTGTTGTTGGGGTGGAGGGGGGGCGGGGGGAAGCAAGAATAGGATTGGTTTGAGCCATGCCTGGTGGTACTCAGGAATTCAGGAATTACTTTATGACTGGAGCTGTACTCAGGGATCACTGTTGGCAGTGCTCAGGAAATGACCAAATGCTGGCGATCCAACCAGGGTTGGCCATGTGCAAAGCAAATGCTTAAGCTTTGAACTAGTTCTCTAGCCTGAGAGCCAGTCTTTGAATCCAGGTCTGTCAAACTTGTATCTATTCCACGGCCTCAATGATACCCTAGAGATTCCTTTCTTTAGGAAACCCCCCGATTTTATTCATCAGCAATAATAACATATGATGAATGAGACAATGTGGGGAAGTTTATATATTTAAAGGGGGAATCCAACAATGAGGATTATTGGAGTAAGAAGTGATAAATAAAGGAGTCAGCAGATATATCCCAATTTTGTTTGTCCTTCAGTACCAGGAAAGTTCCTCCAAGGGGAACTTTGGAGGGATAATAATGGGATAAAATTAGAGAGATATTAGAGTGAAGATAAGAATATAAAGCAAGGGGCTGGAGTGATAGTATAGTGGGTAGGGCTTTTGCCTGCACGTGGCTGACCTGGGTTCAATTCCCAACACCCCATATAGTCCCTCGAGCACTGCCAGGAATAATTCCTGAGTGCATAGCCGGGAGTAACCCCTGAGCATCGCAGGGTGTGACCCCAAAAGCAAAAAAAAAAAAAAAAGAATATAGAGCAAGACTGGATGTGAGATACATCCTGAAAGTAGACTATAGACCGAACACGATCACCACTCAATACCTCTATTGCAAACCACAACACCCTAAAGGAAAGAGAGAGCAAAAGGGAATACCCTGCCACCGATGTGGGGCGGGGTGGGGTGAATGGGGTGGGGGTAAGAGGGCTACTGGGTTCATTGGTGGTGGAGAATGGGCACTGGTGAAGGGATGGGTACTCAATCATTGTATAATTGAAACCCAAGCATGAAAGTTTGTAAGTCTACAACTGTACTTCATGGTGTTTCAATAATAAAAAAAAATTTAAAAGTAATAAAAAATAAGAATATAGAGCAAGAAAGGGACAGTTTCTTCAATAAATGGTACAGGAAAAAACAGGCAGCTATGTGCAAATTAGGATATAGTCACTATCAAAATTAAAATTTAAAGAGATGAAAGCTTTAGCATAATACTTGAAACCCTAAAGCGCCCTAAAAATACATAAGTTGGGCCAGAAAGATAGTAAGGTTCTTACTTTACATAGAGCTCACCCCATTTGGAAGACAAGCACGACCCGCAATGATTCCTGAGCACAGTCCAGAGTAAGCTCTGAGAACTACCATGTGTGACTGCCCCTCCCCCCCAAAGAAAAATATAGGTGAAAGCTCCTTAACATTTGTTTTGTTGGTTATTTGCACATCAAAAGCAGAAATAACAAAAGCCAAAAGTCTAAATCTTCTGCAGGGTAAAGAAAATCAAACAGAGGGAATGGCAACCTACTGAGTGGAAATATAGTTGCAAAAAATAGTTGTACATCATATACCTGATATGGACCTAATATCCAAAATGTGTAAAAAATTCATACAATTAGAAAGCAAAGAAACAAATTTATCCAATTTAAAAGATGACATGTATATAGATATTTTCCCCCAAAAAATTATATACAGCCCACAAGTAGAGGAAAGATGTTCAAAATTATTAGTTATTAGAGAAATATAAATTAAAAGCACAATGGGATATTTCTCAAACCTGTTGACTATCACAAACAGGGAAAGAAAGAACAAGAGTTGTTGAGGATGAGGAGAAAAGAGTACTCTTGTTTACTCTTCATGGGAATGTAAATTGGTACTAGTACTATGGGAAATGATGTTTCTCCAAAAATAATAAGTAGATTTACCCACCTGTAGATGTGGCTTAGTGGGAGAAGACATGCCTCACACATGAGAGGATAGATAGATAGATAGATAGATAGATAGATAGATAGACAGATAGATAGCTAGATAGACAGATAGATATACTAGATAGATATTTAAGATATATGTGGTAAATTAGGTATATATATATATATGTGGTAGATATATAATTTGGGGGAGAAAAGTATATATCTACTATATATATACTTTTCCACTTCTGTATATTTATCTGAATAAAAAATTAATCCAAAAAATAAACCTGCCTTCCATGTTCATAGCATCATTATTTTCAATAGTCAAATATGAAAAACTCTTAAGTGTCAATTGATGAGTCACTGTAAATGTACTATGGGTTTCAACTCTCAGCCTTTAAAAAGAAAGAAACCTTGTCTCTGAAAGCAACATTGATGGACCTAGAGATCATTATGCTAGATGAAATAAACTAGGGAAATACAAACATCATGTGATCTCACAAGTGGAATCTCTCTCTCTCTCTCTCTCTCTCTCTCTCTCTCACACACACACACACACACACACACACACAAGCTCAGAGATATGAAGACAAGATTCGATTAGAAGGTGCAAACTTCCAGTTACAAAATAACATGAATCCCAGGCATTATGAGGTACTGCATGGTGGGTGTTGCACTGTGTTACACTGTTGAAAGTTGTTTAGAAAGTTGATGTTAAAGTTCCTCATTTTCAGGGAAAAATGTTTGTAATTCTATGTGGAGATGGATGTTAGAAAGATATATTAGAGTGATTGTTTTGCAATATCTACAAATATCCAATGATTATGTTACTCACATAATATTAACACAATGTTGTATATCCATTAGAATCTAAATTTTAAAAAGAAAAGAGAAAACTGGATGAGAAGGAAGGCAAAATTTAACGCACCACATGTCATCATAAAAGCACCATAAAAAGAACCATAGATGTTAATTCCCCCATTGTTTTTTTTTTTGCAGAAAAGAGGGGTGAAACCATCATGGAAAGCTTTTCTGAAAAGGTTGTAAGCTAATTGTTGAGCTGAAAAAGAAAAGCAAAATTGATGATTATCTGGTGAAATGTGATATTCCCTTTCCTCTTTTTGAATATTGTCTCCTGCAAAGGTGCTTCAAAGCTCCACACTCATGAGCCAGTCTTTCTCCCTACATCCCAGCTTCCATCACCTGATCTTGGCTTCTGAGTTCCAGTGTTCCCCTTCAGCTTCTAAACTCAAAGCAGCTTCCTGCTGTAGATAATTTCTACCTTGCTCACTCTACCCTGTGTTTTAGTCTCAGCTTCTCCATCATTTGAGAAAATAATTCCCTGTAGTCTTCCCTAATTGAAACACAT
Organism: Sorex fumeus; assembly: GCF_029834395.1. Classification (NCBI taxonomy): domain Eukaryota; kingdom Metazoa; phylum Chordata; class Mammalia; order Eulipotyphla; family Soricidae; genus Sorex; species Sorex fumeus. The sequence continues at coordinate 823,945 of NW_026606134.1, read as the reverse complement.
AAATTGGATTTTGACTAGACTCTAATATAAAATATGTACTTATATTTCCTTGGCTAAACAGGGCCATGTGATGATCTGTCTCTAGGTGAATTTTAGCTTGGAACTGAGGAAGTTGCCACCTTTCAGGGTTCTGCATTTTGAGGAGTGCAGGTGGTGGGAGTGGGCAGTAAATACTGAACAGGCAACAAGACATCACTAGCTCAGTGGGAGAAACTCTGTCTCAAATTCTGTCTAGAGCAAAACAAAAGTAACTCCCACTTTGTAATGCAGTTCCAACTTTTCATGAAAATCAATAGGCAATGACGAGGATAACAGAAAATAAATATGTACAATGTGCTTTAGGCATAAACTTTGTTGAAGTGATTTTGTATGAAAATTGTTCTTCTTTTGACCACTTGAATTAAATGTATGGAAGCCTTTGGTGGCCCAAATATTATAGCCTGCTTTTAAATTTGACCCATAAAGTGATTGTGACGCTAAAATTTATTATTAAAAGAATGTAAGCAGACATTAGGCAAGTATGATACTATTCCTTAGCATTTATAGCTGTGATGTATATTGAACTGAATGAGAATTCTATCACAGTGGATTACTCTTCACAGGGGTGGGGGATCGGGCTATTCCTGGCCACTGGCACAACAGTCATAAGCCTTTATCGTGCATTCTGCAGTCCTCTCTTCTAATGTTAGTTAGAGGCTTGGTCTGTGATAAAAGAACAGCCTTGAGGAAGGAGACCATTAGACTATACTAGTGTATCTGGTGGGAGGAATTTGGGTAAGTCTGTTCCTGGCCACTTTGCTTGGAGCTTCCTGTCCCTTGATGACTGAATTCCTGAGACTCTGTAGTTGTTCCACTATTTATATATTTTTAATTGACTTTTGCTGCCTTTTATTTTTATTATGATTATTACTTGCTCAAACATCCTTCTGAATTCTCCAGGAGATGGGGATCTTTGATCATGATTGAAGGTGCGTTGGATGGCTCCTGTACACAGCTCATGGAATCCACAGTTGAATTGGTCTCACCTTGGGCTGTCAGATCACTTCTGAACTCCCGTCCCTCACTTTTATGTTCATCACTGTCACTGTCACTGTCCTCCCGTTGTTCATCGATTTGCTCGAGCGGGCCTAATAACATCTCCATTGTAGCAATTGTTACTGTGTTTGGCATATTGAATAGGACACGGGTAACTTGCCAGGCTTTGCCCTGTGGGTGAGATACTCTTGGCAGCTTGCTGGGCTCTCCGAGAGGGGCAGAGGAATCGAACTTGGGTTGGCCATATTGGCCGCTTGCCAGGCAAACGCCCTACCCGTTGCACTATCGCTCCAGTCCTTATGTTCATCACATCATTTTATCCTTTCAGGTAAGAGGCATCGATTAGGTCCATTCAACAGCTGAGAACATGGAAACTTACAGAGTTTTAGAAACTTATCCAAGGTGGTAAACTTTGCAAGCTGTAGGGTTGTAGCCTTTCAGTTCAAGTGTTTGCTTTTTTGCCTCCAGCACATGTAGCTTCCCTGTTTAAAATAGAACTTGAGGGAAGTAAAGGATGTTGAAGGTAATCTCTCCTAACTCTCCAATCTTTAGGAACTAAAAACAAAGGTCGATTGAAATGAAATGAGGCAAGCAAGATCACATTCTCTCTATGGAAAGAACCGGAATTAGAACTTGCTCTCCAGGGTCTCCAATTTTGTTCATTAGCAGCTGGTAAATATCCTTTCCCTTCATCACCTGGTTTTAGTGGAAACCCATTTATCTTATCCAAGATGTTCTAAATAAACTTGGATGATCTAGCCCCTTAAAGGAAAGAATAGACTCTCCCCCAGCCAACAGTGAGGAAATTTTCCATTTCAGGTTTTCTGCCATCTTGTCTCTAATTAAAGGATCAGCCTATGGGCACACTCCAGCTAGTGACCTTTTTAAAAAATAAATAAATAAAGTTTTATTGAAGTACAGCCATGCCCATTTGTTTACACATCATCTTTGATTGCTTTCTGCTTTTCTTCTATAAAGGCAAAGTTGGGTAGTGGAAGCAGCAAGTAGATGGCACACAAAAAATAAACTATTTATTGTTGGCCTTTTAAGGAAAAAGTTTCCCAAATTTTCCTTTAACTGGTACTTATTGTTGGCCTAGAGGACTTATTATATATTTTTAATAATGTTTTTACTCAGATAATAATGTTTCGTGAAGATGTTATCAGATCCCAAATCAGAGATCCAAATGTTTCTGCTCTGCACAAAGTTGCATTTATTAAATCTACACTTTCTTTTGCCTTAGAGTGAAAATTTAAAACAAGGTCCAGGCATCTATATAATAATAACAACACTTTTTTAGTGTTTTCTTTCCTACAGAAGAAGAAATACAATTCTTCCAGAAGCTAAATAAGCCAAAATAAGATAAATGAGTTATCAAGGACTACCTGCCTATTTTATATAATTTGATAAGTTGAATTCAACCCGAATCCAACTATTCTTCATGTGTTTGTTCTTTGTGTAGTTTGATAAAATAACTGCAGCCGTGTTTTCTTCACATACAGTCATCTGGCTTGAGTTTCTGCTTGCACACACCATACACCAAAACAAAAATGTGCTCAGAGCAAAACACACATTAGCTTGCAGGTGATGTTGGCTGACTTTAGTTGTGAATGGCAGTGCTTTCCTTGGCATTCTGTGTCACATAATTAATACCAGAAATTAGTTGCTAATATAAAAATTGTCATGGGGAGGTGCAAACTTTGAATCTGTGAGAACCATAAGTCACTAACTGTAAAGATGTGCTGATTGCTCTCCCACGGTTGAGCCCCATTTTCTATCCAGGAAAGTTATTACAGCTAACCAGAGCACACCCCGGAATGACTGCCTGGACACTCACTTTCTTACACCTTTATATCTAGGCATGACTTTGTGACCTGCGACTGTAGGTGAGAAGGGAGAGGAGTGATGTATGCTGCTTTCTAGATGAGTCCTTTAGAAACATGTGTGTCTTCCTTGCTCTGTTTCTCCCATCCAAATGCAACATTGAAGGATTTCAGGTCTAGAGGTGATGGGACCACAAAATAGGGTTGGGGTACTCAGATCACTGCTGAGCCTTAAAACCCATCAGTGGGTCAATGAATAAGATACTTTGTTGCATTCAACCAATGATATTTGGAAGTTTAGTCTGTCAGTCTAGGCAGCTAATACTAGTCTGATTGATAACTAATCCGTAATAGCACTGTCCTGTAGCACTGTCCTCCCGTTGTTCATCTATTTGCTCAAGTGGGCACAGTAACATCTTCATTGTGAGATTTGTTGTTCCTGTCTTTGGCATATCGAATATGCCATGGGGAGCTTGCCAGGCTCTGCCTTGCAGGAGGGATACTCTCAGTTGCTTGCCGGGCTCTCCGAGAGGAATAGAGGAATCGAACCCGGTCAGCTGCGTGCAAGGCAAACACCCTACCTGCTCTGCTATCACTCCAGCCCAATCCATAATACTGATATTTTTTATCACAGTATCTCTCCCCCACTCCCCAACACAGATGGACACACAAACACACACACACACACACTCACAAAACAGTATCTCACAGTAGTGCTACTCACCCAATATAATTTTTCTTTTGGATGGACACTTTCCAGCATTTCTTATTTATTCTGCCCCTGTATTTTTTAATCATTGGCTTTACATGACAAATTTTCAGAGCTGAAAGGAATTTTGAAGATTATAGTTCGTAGAACTTCTTTTATAGGTTCATTAACTAAAGTCGATCAATTAACTTGTTTAGAATTCTATTGCTCATCAATAGCAGCACTAGCGCTAGTTCTCAGGTATCTCAATGACCAAATAATGCAAGTTTCTGTAACTTCCCTCTCCTATATCTTACATGTTTAAAATTATCCTAGTTGTAAGAGATAGGGGAAGCCTAGTTATAAAGATAGAAAGTAGGTCTGCATGAAGTGGAATTTACCAAACATGAATATATTCGTAGATAAATACTCTTCTTGGTTTTGAATTGGATCACTTAAAGTAACATATTATTATCTCCTGGGTTGCATAAGCATTTATTCAAGTTTATTGTTCTTTTACCTCTGGATATATGAGAGCTCCCAGGATAGGTGAGTTTGCCTGCCTGAAAACGCTGCTTAATATAATTTGTCTGAGGGATTTGTAAATAAGGAAGGACATCCCACTGAGGGACATGTCCTTGGATCAGAAGCTCTGTTCTTCATAACTCAATCATGCTCCTCAAAATAGAACTGAGGTGACTGGTAGTTTCTCAAGGATGTTGCTAGGAATTCAAATTAGGAATCCCTAATTAATACCACCCCATTTGCCATCTTGATTCTGTCCTAGTAGAAATATGAAACACAACATTAGATATTAGCCTGAACAATTACCTCATGTATGGAGAGGCCAGTTTAAGAAAAGTTAACATGCAATCTGTTTGCCAAGTGGGATCCTCATCTGAACCCTAGAAGCTAATGCAGACAAAACTAGATTTCAACAACCCTCCTCCTACAGGAAGAAACACAGGCATGTCTAGGAGAATAACTGATTTCCAAAAGAACACAGAGAGGGGCTGAGATGAGCCCTAAGGGGTTGATCTCCTGTCAAAGGAAGGAAACATTGATAGTGCAGGAGCAACGTGCTCAACTAGCCAGTGTGCAGTTTGGAGGGACACACGTGCATAGTTGTTGGGTATCTACCAATGCCCATAATTTTACATGCTTTACTAAACAACACTTGTTGTCCCTATAGACATCTGTGAGGACGCTCATGGTTGGTGAGCAAGCATAGAATTCATGAAGGAAAGATCAGCCGGCTCTGCCTGGTCCTTTCCTTCTCCGAATAGGCATTAATAAATGTATCTTTTCATACTTATTTTAATCTTCACAGAGATGAAAGAATTTTCTTTTCAAGTCTGGAAGACTCTTAATTGGGATCAGCTTTTTTCCTATTTTTCTCTTTTGACTTGTTTTTATGGCTTTACTTTTTACAAGATCTATTAAACTATTAGATGATGAGAATATACACTTTTTTAAAGACTCAAATATTGTCAATGATCTTACACAATTACATTCTCTGACCATGCAAAAAAAAAAACATGTTGATTAGCAATGTTCAGGATTACATTAAAACATTTTCAGTGGGACAAATTAGCCCAGAGAACAGAAAGTTCTTCATATTACTTCATCTTAAAGTTCTTACATCTTAAAAATCTTCATTTTTAAATAGATTCCCTTCTCTTGTGTCTCTGAATAGTTAAACAAAATGGCACAAAAAGTAAGAAAGACTTACCAGGCTCTCAAGTTTGAAGAAATGGATGCATGCATTTTTTTTTTCCCCTTTATTTTATTTTATTTTTTTTAAAGTTGTAGATTTACAATTTTTTGTGCTTTGGTTTCAATTATACAATGATCAGATACCCATCCCTCCACCAGTGCCCATTTTCCACCACCATGGATAATATCCCTCCCACCCCCATCCCCCCATCCCCCCTGTCTCTGTGGCAGGGCAATCCCCTGTGTTCTCTCTCTCCTTTTGGGTGTTGTGGTCTGCAAAAGAGGCATTGAGTGGCAAACATGTTCAGTCCATAGTCTACTTTCGACATGCATCTCCCCTCCTGGGAGGATCCTCCAAACATCCTTTATTTGGTGCTCCCTTCTCTATCTGAACTGCCCTTTCCTCTAGGATACCCGGCTGGCCTCTAAGTTATGGAGTAATCCTCCTGGTGCTGATCTCAGCTATTCTTGGGTATTAATCTCATATTTTGTTACTTTATATCCCCCAGATGAATGCAATCTTTCTATGTCTATCCCTCTCTTTCTGACTCATTTCACTTAGCATGATACTTTCCATATTGTACCACTTGTATGTAAATTTCATGACTTCATCTTTTCTAAGAGCTACATAGTACTCCATTGTGTAGATGTACCAAAGTTTCTTTAACCAGTCATCTGTTCTTGGGCATTCAGGTTTCTTCCAGTTTCTGGCTATTGTAAAGAGGGCTGCAATGAACAAACAAGTGCAGATGTCACTTCGACTATACATTTTTGCCTCTCTGGGATATATTCCCAGGAGTGGTATTGCTGGGTCAAATGGGAGCTCAATTTCTAATTTTTTGAGAATCGTCCATACTGTTTTCCAGAAGGGCTGAACCAGTGGACATTCCCACCAACAGTGAAGGAGTGTCCCTTTCTCGCCACATCCATGCCAGCATCGGTTGCTTTTGTTCTTTTGAATGTGGGCCAGTCTCTGAGGTGTGAGATGGTATCTCATTGTGGTTTTGATCTGCATCTCCCTGATGATTAATGATGTAGAGCATTTTCTCATGTGCTTTTTTGCCATTCGGATTTCTTCTTTGAGAAAGTTTCTGTTCATTTCATTGCCCCATTTTTGGATGGGGTTGGATGTTTTCTTCTTGTGGAGTTTAACCAGTATTTTGTATATCCTGGATATCAACCCCTTGTCAGATGTGTATTCGGTGAATATCCTTTCCCATTCTGTAGACTGTCTTTGTATTTTGGTCACTGTTTCTTTGGAGGTGCAGAAGCTTCTTAGTTTAAGATAGTCCCATTTATCTATCTCTGTTTTCACTTGCTCGGCCAGTGGCGTGGCATCTTTGAAGATACCATTAGCTTCAATGTCATGGAGGGTTTTGCCAACTTTATCTTCAATGTACCTTATGGTTTCTGGTCTGATGTTGTGGTCTTTAATCCATTTTGATCTTACTTTTGTACATGGTGTTAGGCAGAGTTCTGAGCCTATTTTTTTGCATGTAGCCATCCAGTGATGCCAACACAATTTATTAAAGAGGCTTTCCTTACTCCACTTCACATTACTTGCACCTTTATCAAAGATTAGATGAGCATATGATTGAGGAGAGATGTCAGTGTATTCAACCCTGTTCCATTGGTCTGCAGTTCTGCCTTTGTTCCAGTACCATGCTGTTTTAATTATTACTGCTTTGTAGTACAGTTTGAAGTTCGGGAGGTTGATTCCTCCCATTTTCTTTTTCCCAAGAATTGCTTTAGCTATTCGTGGGGGCTTATTGTTCCATATAAATTTCAAGAGTGTTTGCTCCATTTCTTTGAAGAATGTCATGGGTATCCTTATAGGGATTGCATTGAATTTATACAATGCTTTCGGTAGTATTGCCATTTTGACAATGTTAAGTCTCCCGACCCATGAGCAGGGGATATCTTTCCATTTCCTCATGTCCTCTTTTATTTCCTGAAGTAGCGTTTTGTAGTTTTCTTTGTACAGGTCCTTTACTTCCTTAGTTAAGCTGATTCCTAGGTACTTGATTTTCTGGGGCACAATTGTGAATGGGATTGTTTTTTTCATGTTGCTTTCTTCTCTCTCACTGTTTGCATATAGGAAAGCCATGGACTTTTGAGTATTGATTTTATAACCTGCAACTTTACTATACGAGTCTATTGTTTCTAAGAGTTTTTTGGTGGAAGTTATTGGGTTCTCTAAGTAGAGTATCATATCATCTGCGAATAGTGAGAGCTTGATTTCTTCCTTTCCTACCTGAATGCCCTTAATATCTTTTTCCTGCCTAATCGCTATTGCAAGTACTTCCAGTACTATATTGAACAGCAGTGGAGAGAGTGGGCATCCCTGTCTCGTCCCTGATCTTAGAGGGAAGGCTCTCAGTTTTTCCCCATTGAGGATGATGCTTGCTGTAGGCTTGTGGTAGATGGCTTTAATTATGTTGAGGAAGGTCCCCTCTATACCCATTTTGGCTAGGGTTTTCATCATAAAGGGGTGCTGGATCTTATCAAATGCTTTCTCTGCATCTATTGATATGATCATATGCTTTTTATCTTTTCTTTTGTTGATATGGTGTATTATGTTGATTGATTTCCGAATGTTGAACCATCCTTGCATCCCTGGGATGAATCCTACTTGGTCATGGTGTATGATCTTTTTGATGAGTAGTTGGATTCTATTTGCTAGTAGTTTGTTGAGGATCTTTGCATCTGTGTTCATCAGGGATATCGGCCTGTAATTCTCTTTCTTTGTGGTATCTCTGTCTGCTTTTGGTATCAGTGTGATATTTGCTTCGTAGAAACTGTTTGGAAGTGTTTTTGATATTTCAATTTCGTGGAAAAGCTTAAAGAGTATTGGGAGTAAATCCTCTTTAAAGATTTGGAAGAATTCACTAGTGAATCCATCCGGGCCAGGACTTTTGTGCTTGGGGAGACTTTTTATTACCATTTCAATTTCCTTGATGGTGATAGGTCTGTTCAGGTATTCCAGGTCTTCTTGGTTCAGCCTTGGGAGTCTGTAGGAGTCTAGGAATTTATCCATTTCCTCGAGGTTTTGATGTTCCGTGGCATAAAGCTTCTCAAAGTACTCCCTGAGGATCCTCTGAATTTCTGTGGTTTCTGTTGTAATGACCCCCTTTTCATTTCTGATTCGGTTTATTAGGGTTTTCTCTCTCCCTTTCTTTGTGAGTTTTGCTAGAGGCTTATCGATCTTGTTAATTTTCTCAAAGAACCAGCTCTTGGTTTCATTGATCTTTCGGATTGTTTTTTGGGTTTCCATCTCGTTAATCTCTGCTCTGAGTTTTATTATTTCCTTTCTCCTGTTCGGGTTGTGCTCCTTTTTTTGGTCCTTCTCCAAGCTCTTAAGCTGTGAGGTTAGGTTACTTATGTGTGCTCGCTCCTCCTTCCTGAGGAATGCTTGTAGAGCTATAAACTTTCCTCTTAACACAGCCTTTGCTGTGTCCCATAAGTTTTGGTAACTCGTGTTCTCATTTTCATTCGTTTCTAGGAATCTTTTGATTTCCTCTTTGATTTCCTGTCTAATCCACTCGTTGTTCAATAGTGCACTGTTTAATTTCCAGGTGTTTGATTTAGTTTTCTGTTTTTGTGTGTGATTTACTTCTAATTTCAGCGCATTATGGTCAGAGAAGATTGTTGATACAATCTCTACCTTCTTAATTTTATGGAGGCATGTTTTGTGGCTCAGCATGTGGTCTATCTTGGAGAATGTTCCATGTACGCTTGAGAAGAATGTGTATTCAGCTTTTTGTGGATGAAGTGTCCTGTATATATCTACTAAGTCCCTTTCTTCCATTGTTTCCCTCAAATGAAGTATGTCCTTGCTAAGCTTGAGTCTGGTTGATCTATCAAGAGGTGACAAAGCAGTGTTGAAGTCTCCCACTAATATTGTGTTGCTATTGATGTCTTTTTCCAAATCTATGAGTAGTTGTTTTAAGTACTTTGCTGGTCTCTCATTAGGTGCATATACATTTATTATTGTAAGTTCTTCCTGTTGTACAGATCCTCTGATCAATAAGTAATGGCCTTCACTGTCTCTTATGACCTTCCTCACTCTGAAATCAATGTGGTCTGATATAAGGATGGCTACCCCAGCTTTTTTATGGGAGCTGTTTGCCTGTAGGATTGTTTTCCAGCCTTTGACTCTGAGTCTGTGTTTGCTTTGACTATTGAGATGCGTTTCTTGCAGGCAGCAGAATGTTGGGTTCAATTTTCTAATCCATCCTGCCACTCTATGTCTTTTAATTGGTGCATTTAGCCCATTGACATTGAGAGAGATTATTGTTATGGGATTTTGTCCCATTGTTATGTTAAAATTGGGTGTATTTGAGGGGCCTTTCTTGCCTTAAAGTAGCCCATTTAGTTGTTCTTGTAACCATGGTTTTGAGTCTATGAAGTTCCTGAGCTGTTGTTTGTCTGTGAAACTGTGTGTTGTTCCTTCTATTATGAATGAGAGTCTTGCTGGGAAAAGTATTTTGGGGGAGGCATTTATTTCATTGAGTTTTTTTACTATGTCCCACCACTGTTTTCGGGCCATGAGGGTTTCATCAGAAAAATCAGCTGTGAATTTTAAGGATGCTCCTTTGTAAGAGATTTCTTTCTTCGATCTTGCTGCTTTCAGAATTTTGTCTCTGTCTAAGGTTTTGGTCATTTTGATCAGAATGTGTCTTGGGGTATTTTTATTCGGATTTCTTCTAGCTGGTACCCTTCGGGCCTCCTGAATGTGGTCACAAGTTTTCTTCAGCTCTGGAAATGTTGTAGCAATGATGTCTTTGACAGTTTCTTCTTCATCGAGGTTTTCTTCCTGTACCTCTGGGACTCCAATAATTCTTATGTTACCCCTCTTGGCTTCATCACGATCTTCTCTTGCCATCTGTTCCCGAATTGTGAGTCTCTTTTCCATTTTCTGCTCTTTTCGGGAGAGTCTCTGAACTTCATCTTCGAGCTCACTGATTCTGTTCTCAGCCGCTGTTACTCTGCTGCTGAGGCCTTCCACTGAGCTTTTCAATTCGCCTACGAGATTTTTCAGGTCTGACATTTCTGATTGCATTTTCCTCATTTCTGCCTTCAGATCCTCTTGTCTTCTATTGGCATTGGTTTCCATTGTTTCTTTTAATTCCCTAAGCATCCTAAGTAGCTCCCTTCTGAATTCCTTGTCAGAGAGGTTGTCTAACACTACAGTACTGTTGGTGTCATCTGGGCTAGACTCTTCAATATGAATGCTTGGTGGGCTTTTGCGTTGCTTTACCATTGTGAGAGGTGTGGTTTAGTCCTTCACGTTCAGTGTTACTATTCTGCTTGATATGCAGTGTGAGTTAAGATAGGCTTATGAGTTTTTGGCAACTGTATTTCTAGTGGCTGAGCTAAAATAGAGAAGTTTCCATCTAAGAAGTTAGCTTATGGTTCCTATGGCATATGTAGTTGGAAAATATTTCGCGGCCGCGTTAGCGGCCGCGGCTCCGGAAAGAGTCCCTGGCACTGGGCGAGGAGTTGGGAATGTCTCCTGTTTGGAATTGGAGCCGTTCAGCTTTGTTGCCCAGAGCTGGGCCTCTGTGCCCGTCCCACGCGGCTCAGGGGTTGAAAACCGGCTGTCTCGGGGCTGTTTCTAGCTGCGCGTGCCCAGAGAGGAACCCGGGCCCTTGGGGGCGGGCTGTACCTGTTGGAATTGGAGCCGTTCAGCTTTGTTGCCCAGAGCTGGGCCTCTGTGCCCGTCCCACGCGGCTCAGGGGTTGAAAACCGGCTGTCTCGGGGCTGTTTCTAGCTGCGCGTGCCCAGAGAGGAACCCGGGCCCTTGGGGGCGGGCTGTACCTGTTGGAATTGGAGCCGTTCAGCTTTGTTGCCCAGAGCTGGGCCTCTGTGCCCGTCCCACGCGGCTCAGGGGTTGAAAACCGGCTGTCTCGGGGCTGTTTCTAGCTGCGTGTGCCCAGAGAGGAACCCGGGCCCTTGGGGGCGGGCTGTACCTGTTGGAATTGGAGCCGTTCAGCTTTGTTGCCCAGAGCTGGGCCTCTGTGCCTGTCCCACGCGGCTCAGGGGTTGAAAACCGGCTCGGATGCATGCATTTTATTAAAATAAAGAATAGAGTATATTTTAGTAATTAATTCATATTTTCATAACTGAAAATCTCATATTAAACTCTGTCTAACAAATTACAACAAATCCAATATGATATACATTTGAATAAGTCTAATAAACAGAATATTCCTCTTTATACTTTTGAAAATAAAGAGTATGCAAGCAGATAGAAATAAAAATTTATTTTTATAAAGATATAAATCAGGTTTGAAAATATGCTCCTGGGATCAATCTCTCTGTTTTTCCTACGAGACCCCTAATAAAACACATTTCTGGGTCAGTGCTCAATCTCTAATCCTTATATCTCCTTCTAAACCATGCCCTGGATACCAGAGTGGGTCTTTCTGTTTCTCACTAGAAGAAAGGATGAGGCCAAAGTGGATTTTCTAAGTGTACCGACAACTCTTTGCACATGTTTTGAAGAGAGGCCCAGAGTGCCACTCTGCCAAAGCCTTCTCTCCTTGGCAATCTCAATTCTGGAACAAGAAGTCCCTGGTCCCCTATGTTTCTACCACAGCCCAACATAATTTCTTGCACAACATCATAGAGCGAGCATAGATTGGTCACTTGATGACCACATGAGAGTAAGAATGACTATCCTAAGCACCAATAATATGTCCCTTTTCTTCTGTCAAGTTATACTACAGGGGTTGTTCTGCAGTAAAGTAAATTATTTACTGAAAAGAATTCAATAAACATACACTATTGGGTGAACTATGTTGCTATGCAAAAGATAAACATGGCCTAGCCTTAAAGATGCCCCAGGTGACTGGAGAGATAGTATAGCATGCCTCGTATGTGCAAATCATTACCCAAAACCCCCAAAGGTTTCACCAAGCCCTGCCAGGAGTGATCCCTGAGTGCAGATCCAGGAGTAAACTCTGACCACTGCAGGGTGTTGGCCAAAACCAGAAACAGAAAGAAAAAAAGATGCCCCCAGAAGGTGAGGGATGTGGCTCAGTGGTCCTTGCATGGGACCTAGTTCCATACCTGGCCTGGCAAATAAACTCATAGAAAAAGGCCCAGGCTTGAGGGACTTTCCAGCCCCTAAGAGTTACTGATGGTGTGGCCATCATGCTCTGGGGACTTTAGATTTGAGACTCAGCCCTAAAATTGCTGGTTTTTCCATCCCTGCTGTTTTCTGCTGTTCCTAATCCCATGGCGTATCCTAATTATTAATTCCCAGGACCATAATCAGTGTCAGATGCTGTGACTCCTGCATCAACACTAAGCACACTTTCTACCATATCAAGTGTCCTTCCCTTCTGGTTTCTCATTTTCTTCTTTTCCTGTTGTTATTTTTATAATGTTTTAACCATATGGCTTTTGTTGCTTTTCTTAATAAAGTATATTTTACTATCACCCATGAGCACTTCTAAGTTCTAGGTTTTTAGGTAGAGTAGACAATTCTCAAAGTTAGCACTGATTTTCTACAACTATTGTTCTCTCTTAAATTTAGCACTGTGCGGTCTCTCTCCTTTTTACTTCCTCACTCTCTCATTCTTCCTCTCCCATACACACAGAAAGAGAGAGCACAGTGCTCATGAATAATACTTACAGGTTGATAAGTTCTCCTCTGCTGATATATCCCCCATAGCTTCTGCTATTTTGCATTGCACAAGTCAGGTGTGTTAAGTGTTAAGCAAGATGAGGTGGATGTGCATGCGTGCATGTATATATATATATATGTGTGTGTGTGTGTGTGTGTGTGTGTGTGTGTGTGTGTGTGTAGTGAACCTGGCCTGGAAGTATTGACCTCAAATATTTCATATTTAAATGTGATTAGGTTAATTCTTTGTGGCAAGGATAAGGATGGAGTAGATATAGACGATAAAGGGCTCCGAGTTTTGTATTATTCTGTATCGCAACCTCTGTGATTTTCCTATGGGTCATGGACACTGTTGGAAGCATACTGCAGGAGAGGCTGGCCAGGCTTAGCAACAAAGCAAAAAAACAAATGCACTTAGATTCAGTCATAGGATTTAATACTCCAACATATACCCCAGTGTGTCCACATATGTACACCCTCTCCGCGGAAAACTGAGGGTATCAGATATACAGACATGAAGCTACTTTCCTCGAGCTTATATTAATTGTATAAGCTTTTCCTCAAGCTTCTTCCGAAACAGAATTTGCTGTGGCTATGGAACACTATTCTTTATCAGACCTTTAAGAGAAACTATCACTGCCAAACTTGCCCTTCTCATCTGACAAGCATCTTTGTTTAATCATGCACAGATATGTGTATTTTATAGAACTCTAAATAATGTATGATAAAGAAATGAGGAAAGTGGTGCATGGATAAATCAAATCTGGAGCTGATTTATTTTTAAGTTTCAACATATTGAATTAAATTGCTGCAATAGGAAAAGATAAACAGATACCATATTGATAGGTCAGTAGAGATCATATTTTAAAACTTTAAACATATGTTGAATGAGCATTATTAATATATTAAGATATATAAAGTGTTAGAGGCTTAAGTTTGGGATCAAGGCTAAGATAAAAACTATGAAACTATGTAACTCTATTCAACTCAAATTGTTTTGGATCTAATTAGTAAGTTTCTTTCATTTGACACTTACTTGGCTCTGTAAACAATGACATCGCTATCTTTTAAGGCCTCAAGTCCCACAACATGTAGAAAAAATTCTTTCTTCCCAAGTCTATTTCTATCGGGTACAGAGATATCCTCTGTGTCTGGAACATTGAATTATTTTCAAGGAATCAATTGAACTACCCTACTTACCATAGAAATTATTCAGAAATGAATCTTCTGGGCCAGAATGATGGTATAGCAGGTATAGCACTTGCCTTACAAGCTGCCAACCCGGGTTCCATCCACATCACCCTATATGGTCCATTGAGCCCTGCCAGGAGTGATCCCTTAGCCAAGAGTAAGCCCTGAGCACTGCCAGGAGTGGCCCCCAAACAAAAGAAAACAATGACAAAAAGAAACGGGCCCCTTCACTGTCTTATATCATCTGATTTGTATTGGGGTTGCTGTTTTTATCATGCCATAAAATAAGGGTACATGTGATAAATCTGGGTGAAACTAAACATACACAAGTACATGAGTGCACATAAAGGTAATGAGATTTGAGTAAAGCATGGTGACTGTACCCATAGCAATTCCAATTCCTGGTGTCATATTGTGCTTAAGTTGCAAGAAAATGCCATTGGGGAAAACTAAGTGAAGAAAGACTCTTAGGGTTCATGTCTCCCGACATTATTTTTTACAATGGCATGTGAGTTTGCAAGTATTCCAAAAGAAATGGGTTAAAAACCGAGTGCATCCAAAGGTTAGAGGAAGTATAGGCAGTATTTAGAATTGTTGATGCAACTTAATTATTATTTAAGGCAATCACAACATTCATACATATGACCATGAAAATATCTCAGGGAATCTTTAGACTCTTAGATAACAAATGAAATATTTTGTTATCCTAGCACTGTACAAGACATATGCCATATGCTACTTCTTAACTGCTAATGAGAAGTTCACCATAGAAGCTTGCACAGTCAATAGATGAGATTTTTATTTTTTCTTTCATTTTCTCCAGCACGATGATTTGCTCGAGGTCTGAAATGCCCTAAATTAGACTGTCACCGTCACCGTCCTCCCGTTGTTCGTCGATTTGCTCGAACGGGCCCAGTAAAGTCTCCATTGTGACAACTGTTACTGTGTTTGGCATATCGAATACATCACGGGTAGCTTGCCAGGCTTTGCCACGCAGGAGAGGTACTCTTGGTAGCTTGCCGGGCTCTCCGAAGGGGCAGAGGAATCAAACTGGGGTCGGCCATGTTGGCCACTTGCAAGGCAAACGCCCTAGCCGCTGCACTATCACTCCAGCCCCAGTACAATGATGATAAGTGCAAATTTTCACTCTGTACTCCCATGTGTCCAGCATTTTCACGTGTCAAACTGAAATCATAGATTATATCTATGGTCAAAGACAGACAGACCTGGGTTCAAATCGAACCTTGCTGATTGTTCTTGCCAGTGTGTGGTAGTATGCTTTCTCAGTTCCCTTCTCTATCAAATGCAAGTGAGTGACTCTTGGGAATGACTCAGTACAGCCAATACAATGGTTCTCAATAAATCAGAAGGGCTCCTAAATTATCTCTGGGAACTTTCAGGTCCCTTTACCCTCCCCACCTCCTCCCCAACCCTTGCTGCTGCCTCTGCAGCTACTGCCATCATCCTGGTATCTCAGAGACTAAGAGCAAACTCTCTGCGCAGCTGTACATTCAGTGGCCAAAGCCAGTAGCATCACAACCAGCATTGGTCTCGGAAACAGAAATCTGTGATGGATTATTACAATTTCCTATCATGTAATTGCCTTTCAGTTTGACCAAAGGTACTTCGTTTAATCTATTTCTAATTTGTTTTAAGCCATTAATTCTGCAAGTGCATAAAATGGGAAATATTCTTAAGGAAATCTTCCCAAATCCCCTCCCCAGAATTGCTCCAGTGGACTTAATATATGGGAGTGTGCTCAGTAAATAGGAAAGCGATATACTAATGTGCATAGATGCTGTTTTTATTATAATTATTGATTTTTGTTCTCTATGCTCTGGGCACAGATATCCCTCAGAATTTAAGGGGGTTCTTAAAAGACGGAAGACAAGCAAGTAAGGAGGAATGCCTCACGTTTGATATTCATGGTTTGCTTCTTTTTCAAGAAAAGCCTCTTGTCAACACCCATTTTCTCAACCTAAACACTCACAGTGTTCTGGGTTGGATAATTTTATGATGCAAGGTGAGCAATGGGAGCTGTCCTCAGTATGGTCAGCAGCACCCCTGGCTCTATCTACTAGATGCGAGCCTGCAGTGTCACCACCTGTGGCAACTGAGCCTGGTCTCCAAACATTTCTTAATCTTCCCACAAACAAGCTCACTGTGGGAATTATTTATTGACATAACAACAAAGAGTAGACTTAGCAGCCTAAGGATTTGCAAAAACCCTAAGATTTGCAAAAATATGACAGTTCTAAAAAAACAAATAGGATTTTTTTTTTTTGCTTTTTGGGGTCACACCCAGCGTCGCACAGGGGTTACTCCTGGCTCTTGCACTTAGGAATTACACTTGGTGGCACTCGGGGGACCATATGGGATGCTGGGAATCGAACTTGGGTCAGCTGCATGCAAGGCAAACGCCCTACCCTCTGTGCTCAAGACCCGGATATTATTTTTTGAAACTGGCCAAAAATGTTCTAGAGTGTGTTGAGCACAAGAGGTACATTGGCCAACCTTGAGGCATTCCCATCGCTATTTTAACAGACACAGAGTCTGGCTCCAGGATCAAACCCTGGGGTCAGCCACAGGCAAAGCCCTGATTCCGAGGATTCTCCTACTTCATTTGAGGGAAAGGTGTTCCGTGTGCTGTGTAGCGCATGTCCCAGGGCCTCCTGGTGATTCTCAGTCAACAGGACTGTCACACTTCCATGCAGGGACCTTGGCTGCAGCGCTGCTCAAGCTGTGTGGTGCCAGGGATTGATCTGGCCATTTTGGGGGTCCTCAGGGGCCTCCGAGGCTGCACAGGGCAATTCTTTAGGGTAAACCAAGTGGTTTTGGAATCTAACCAGGGCTGGTTGCATGCAAAGCATATGCCTTACCCCCCTATACTATCACTCTGACCTCAATTTTCCTACTGCTAATAACCATTAATTCATCAGTTATTTATTGAGTACAGTTCATCCTCTATCTCCAGCTTCCAAATCTGGTCCATCCTACCAACCACATGTCAAAACTCTCACAAGTCAGCTGACCTCTATCCCAAGTTCCATTTATGGTGCCTGAGCACAGAGCCAGGAGGAAGCTCTACAGGTGTGCTTGTCCCAACCCTCCAAAAATCCCAAAGCAACAAACACAAAAGTTAGACCTCTGATAGTTGTATTTGTGCTGAAGACATATAGACTATTTTCCCTGTGTCATTGTTTCCTAAACAATACAGTATCCTAGACAATACAGTACAGAAAATATTTGTATCTTCTTTGCACTGTGTTAGGTCTTGTAAATGATTTTAGTGACAAGAAGTAGCTTGAGAAGATTTTTATACCATTTTTATACCAAGCTGTGTATGAGCTATGAGCAAGTATCATGTTGTGTTATAAAGAAACTTAAGCAGATTGAAGCATCTGAAGGGGGGAAAGAAAGCCTGGGTCCAGTTCCCCCAAAGGCACTTGCGGCACGATTACTGTATCTGCAATGTTTGCACAACGTTTGCTTAGGGAGTAGAAGTATGATGGTGCTCAGGGCATCTGGACCCCCACAACTCGAAGAAATGACACCCTGCTAGGGATGTCACATCAAATAAAAACTCAATATTTCTAGATTTGCAGCACAGGTAACAGT
The DNA here is from genome assembly GCF_029834395.1 of Sorex fumeus. Classification (NCBI taxonomy): domain Eukaryota; kingdom Metazoa; phylum Chordata; class Mammalia; order Eulipotyphla; family Soricidae; genus Sorex; species Sorex fumeus. The sequence goes on along the minus strand of NW_026606134.1, from coordinate 806,241 downwards.
GAAAAAGTGACAGAAGGCTATTTCTCAGAAAGGTAAAATGGTAATTATTCCATCATCCTTTGGAAACACAATTCCCGTGTCTAGAGCTATAGTAGAGTGGGTAGGGCATTTGCTTTGCTCGCTACTGAGCCCTGTTTGATACCTAGCATCCCATATTGTCCTCTGGAGTGATCCCTGAGTGCAGAATCCTGAGCACTCGCCACCCCATCCCCCCAGAAAAGATTAAATCACAATTGCCCTGGGATCCAAGCAGAATCTCCAAAGATGAGCTGAAAGGGGAGGGATGCGTAAAGGGAAGCAGCGTCTCCTTTCTTCACTTGCAGGAAGCATTCTCTCCGTGCTGCTGTCAGGCATGAAGATTGCAATCCATCCTTATTTTCCTACCCCCGAGAGAGACATGACTTCAAACGGGGCATCCTTGGGGCTGTGGATGGGCAGTTACCAAAGCCTGTTTCCACTGTGGTAACCTGCCTGTCACTTAGTTCCTGTTTTCTCATAAAATTTTCCCTCTCTCTTTGTGTTTGGGCTGCTGTCTACACAGATTTTCTACATTTAATACAGAGCAGAAAAGTCTTGTAGTCCTTTGCAGTAGTATAGTTGGAAAAAAAACCCTAGAACACAGCTAAGTATTCAGTCTCAGCCACAGTCACAGGTAAACATACTCTCTCTCTCTCTCTCTCTCACTGTCTCTCTCTCCCCCTTACCTCTTGCCTCTCTAGTAATGGATCTAGGGCTCAGTCTCCTGCCAGACAACTGGTGACACAGACAGGATGACTGAATGTTCAGAAAGCCCCACCTTTCTATCCTGTTCTTCTGATCTGGCCATAGAGAAAGGTTGGAGGCACCTTTTCCTGGAAGTCACTGGAGTTTCTGATTGGTCTTGCAGATTTTGAATATAATCTTATTAGGGCTTCAAACTAGTCATTTGCTCTGTCACCTCAAGCTCATTAGTTAACCACTCTGATTCTTGATTTTCTATGCTATACAGTAGCCATGATCATGGTAACTTCCTCATAGGAGCTGAACCTGAGTAAATGAATAAATAGCTTTAGGTGGCTGCAACAATGACTGCATTGGAATCTTGGTCTTCTTGGCCAGGGGTTAGGGCAACAGTAGACACCAGGCTGTATCTTTCTGGAATAGACTATGAAAACAATGAATCAGCAAAATGAAGGCAGATAGGCAGAAAGCAGTTCTTAGATCATGAGCCTGGTTTGTGTGATTTAAACATCCTTCCAAACACTACTTGCTTATAGAAGAGCTTCACAAAGCTGACTTAAGGGTTGCAGTAGTATTTCTTTACTTCGCTCAATGCCCTGTGTTATCAGTGGGATATCCAAGCCTGCAGTGGGAAAGGGGACAGATTGGATTTCATGATTCCTTTATCAGACACTTTTCATTCTTAAAAGTCTAAGATTCTCACCATCCATGTTCCAAAACAATTTTGGCATGTCTTGCTTTGATTTGCTATATGCTAACCCAGAATTGTAATTATAGGTTTCATTTCTTTTCTGGGCATGGGTCAAGCCACTCCCAGGAGGATGTACTTGGGCTTTGGCTATGGAGGAAGTTCAAGCATGACTGGACAATGCAGGTGACCGCAGCTCATTGCCCATACTCAGGCAGCTTAATGCAGAATTGACATAGAGTGTTTTATTTCTCCCTCCTTGAAAACCTGAGAATCTGCCTCTTTATAAATAAACTCATGACGGACCAAAAGGAAAAATCCAATTCTTAGTACTCCTGTTAAAAGATTCAAAAGAATTTTTCTTCAAAGATACCCTTTAATGAATGATATCCCATGGTTCAGTTAATCTTAAGAGTCTGCCCATGATTTTAATAAACCCTACTCTAATATTTTAAGAGGGTGTTAAGAAAATTGGGTTTAGGTTCAAAGCTCTTGTTTCTATGTATGTCTTATTTTCAAAATAATTTTCCAAGCATCTGAGTAATGATGTCATCCAGCTGAAGATCTATTTCTGAATATGGCATTGATAACATAGGCTGTGGGTGGTTCACAGTCCCTACACACCAGCTGTAACCAATTCCTTCCTTCTCATATCATAAATCAGGTGGCAGTGGCAGTTACAGGTTCAAGATATTCCATGCAAAACTCCTAGCACATATTGTGTGTTGTAAAGGCTCAGTGAATAACAACAGGTAATCTACAGATTATACTATTATACAGATTATACAGTTATACTAGAAGCTGAGCATTCTCCTATTGGCACAACATATATTTTAATGAATTTAAGCTCCATAAAACTCTGTTTCAGATAAGCCCTATTATTGTTATCCAATTTTATGAATGAGTGTCATGGTATAACTAGGCAATTTTCTCAAAGCCAGGCAGATAGGAAGAAGTAGGGATGGGATTTAAATTAAGGCAGATTTTGATTTAGCTCAGGGTCTGCAGTCTATAGTTGTTTTAATAAATCGCATCATATTTTAGGGGATGACGAGGTAGTGCAAAGGGATAGAGAGCCTGCTTCACATGTGAGAAGCCTGGTTTTGACCCCCCAGAATCACATAGTCCCTTAGTGACCACTGGAGAGCAGCTGCTTAGCACTAAGCCAGAAGCAGGCCCTTTGAGCATCACTGGGTGTGACCTGCAAACCAAAAATTAATATTTATTTAAGTTACCACATTTCTTACTAGCTTTAATGGATTGTTTTTTTGTTTTGTGTTCAATGCATTCCTCAACTTTAAGATGCCAACTACCATTACTGAATTTTTTTTAAGTTTTGGGAATCTTGGGGTCTCAACCAGCAGCATTCAGGTGCTTCTCTTGACTCTGTGCTCAAGGATCAAAGAGGTGTCCAGGACTGAACCCGGGGTGATTGCATGCAAAGTCAGTGACTAAACCTCTGTACTCGCTACCTCCCTGGTTTCTCGACTATGAAAAATTGTTGGCCATACCCAGTGCTCTTCAGGGGCATCTCCTGACTGCTAAGGCGACCATCTGTGGTGCTGACGATTGGAACAGACTTGGTTACAAACTCAACTGCTGTAATTAGCAAGTTAATGGTGAATATTTCACAGGTCACTGTGGGGGTCAATTTGCTGTGATCTCATCCAGAAGACTTGCTGGAGAAGCCTTGAAAGACCACAGTGATTGGGACTTAAGGAGTAAATGTAAATGTGTGAGTGAACATAGCAGCCAACCTCTGAAAGGGGAGATTTGCATAACTGAAGAGAGAAATGTCTTCTGAAACAGAAGAAGGCAGGAAGATATTTGGATATTCTGCTCCAGGCTTAGAGCTGCTTCCATTAGCAGAGGATGAATGTGCTGGGGGGCGGGGTGGCTTGGGCTTGCTTTAATTTGACTTGCCACTTTGCTTAGACTACTTGTACCAGCCAACCATTCTTGTACTGGCTCTAGATAGGCACAGACTATATGGGGTGCTGATGACTAGCTGACACCTTTCCAGTGTCTGGCAGCAGAAATCTAGTTTAGCATCTTTATGAATCATTTACGATTAGGAGTTAGCAAACTTTTCTGTGAAGGGCCGAATAGCATGTAGTTTAGATTTTGTAGACATCTCAGTGGCAGTGCTATGTAAGTCATCAATGATACTTTCATGAATGATCATAATTATGTTTAAATAAAATTTTATTTCTAAGAACAGGCAATGGGCCGATCCAGTGAGATGCACTTCAGGGTATAGTTGTGGACACTTGATTTAGATCAGGCCACAGAAAGCACAGTTATTACATGGGTAACATTAAAAACCCAGGAAAGAGAACTGGCTAAAAGGTGAGTGAGGAAAATGAAGATTCATAAAACTATCAATGGCCTAGGACAATGGCAGGCATGAAATATTAGAATATATGTGAATAGCTGCATTAGAATTATGAGTCTCATTAATTAGGTCTATTACTGACAAAGTCTGTCTAACTTTGACAAATCATCAAGTCACTTAACATTTCTGATTTCACATGTCTTCTGCTAAAAGTGAAAAAAAGAATATCTCTAACCTTTCTCTATGGATCTATATAAAATCACTATATCAACCATTTAAAAATACATCTCTAATTACAAAATGTGTATGTCCCTCCATTTATCTTTTTGAAATTATCAACAATAAGAACTGGAAGAAATTGATTTGAAATCTAGGTCCAAATTGAGCTGATTGGAAACAAACGGTGTTGTCACCATGAAGTCAGGTCTTCCAAAAGTAGCTATAAGTCTGTGTGCATATTTGAGAGCGGAGAGGAAGTGAAACACGACTTTATATTCTAGACAGCCTGGCTTTGCAGTCAAAGAAGCAGAGTCTGGATCAAAGAACAAGAGCTGAGAAGTTGGGCCATAAACCTAGTCGTCTGTTACCTGTTTGTTGGCTCTGAGATCTTAGATAAATTACATGTTGTTTTCACCTTCAGTTGCTTATCTATGAATTGTGGGTCCCTAGTGATGACTCTTGCATTGGTTTGCATCTATCCTCCTTTTGGTGATATTTCTTCCCTCTTCTTAGTTTCCCTCTGAACTAAGACCAATCTTAGTCTATGAGACCCTGGGAAATTGATCAGGTTTCCTGATTCAGGGTTGAGCATGTGACCTAAGCAAAACCAGTGAGAACCATATTGAGGATTTTAAGTGGAGAAGCAATCTTTCTGTTTCCACTGAGGGGCTAGGATGCAGGACCGGCTAACAGTCACTGTTAGGAGGTCAAAGAAAGCAGAGCAGAGGTGATGCTGGCAATGGAAATAGAGTTAGAACAATTTCATTAGAATCTAATGGCCCCAAATTCCTTGAGTTTTTAGTTACATGAGTAAATAGTTGATTTTTTCCCCCTCAAGCTGTTTAGATTTGTTTTTCTTCCACTTGCACTGAAGGATACACCCTAGTAGAAAGTGTAAAACAATTAATACAGCATCTGTCATGTAGCACAGTCTCGGAAATAATTTTGTATTGATGCATCTTCTTTGTGAAGGTACTTTGCAAAAAGATGCTGAGGGAAATTAAAAATCAGTATTGATTCCAGTGGCATGTCAACAGGAAAGTAGTGTTCTAGAAATTTCACTGGAATGACAACTGGCTGAACTGGAGGAAGGAGAAGGATTGAAGGTCCAAAGCAATATCATGTGAAGAAGGGTTTCCTTGGAGTCTGTCTCCACTGGGCAGAACCCAGGACAGAAAAGAGCTATAGTTCTGTTGGCAAGTCCCTCAGCCAGGAATGCACAGGCATGTTCAGAAGTAGAGTTCATCTTTTCTGAGGGCAAGACCTTCCTGATGGCACCAGCACTTTCCCACCAAAGTTTTGTGAATCCATTAAAACATGACTCACAATAAAACGCATATTTTGCCAGTAAGCCAGATATTAATACATCTATGTGAAAGTTATATTTTGTATAGATGAAAAATATTTCACATATGTAAATTTTTGAATTTTGTTTTATGATATTAATGTGTTTTTATAAATTCCTGTTCTACTCTTATTTGTTCTATTTCATTTCATCTTTCTAAATCATGCTGATCTTGGTCCAGTAACTTGATCAAAAGAAACCTAATGAATTTTAACATGTGTTTAAATAATAAAGTAGGTAAAATAATATAATGTGACATAATATATGATATGGGATATTCTTATCTGAGGTAATGATGATAGTTATGATAATTATGGCTCATGATTAATACTATCATTATTGCTGCTATGATGCTACCATTGCTACTACTATTACTATAGCTTCTAATACTACTGACAGTGCATTGATAATTTTCTATATGACAAGGTCTGTTCCAAGCAATTTACACATGAACAGTATTTTGTCAACTACTCTGAGCCTGTGTGATTTTCCATTTCTGTCTTTGTTAAAGCTCATGATGCCTTAGCATTTGTAATCATAGCTGAGAATTACCTTAACCAAATTCATGTGCCTTTTGGTCTTATTAAGTGCAACCTACTCTTACAATGTGCCACAGGCCAAGTAGCTTATAAACAGCAGCCATGTAATTCTTCCAGTTCTGGAAGCTGCAAGTGTCAGTTGATTTGGTGTCTGAAGAGGACTGTTGTCTGTTGTAAACCCCTCCTCTCTCTTCATGTGGTCTGCATCCCCTTATGAGACCTTAAAGAAGGCCTGCATCCTCTAAGGAGGGTACTAGTTCATATTCCTAATGGCTCCACCCTGAAGATCTGATCACCTCCCGAAAGCTCTCCTCTGTTATACTGTTTTAAGTATTATTGACCATGCTCTCAATTGGGCAATATCTGATGATATTCTTGCAATGATGATTAGGGTGTAAGAAAGGAAACTCTCAGCTAAGGATCTTATTGGATCTCATTGGTCACAGAGAGCCATGGGGCTGCAGGGAGAATGTCCAGGGGTAACTCAAGAGAAGGGGAAGGAAGGCTAGACTGGGATTTCAGTCTCAGTGCTAGCCCTTACTCTCAGTTGCTGCAGGACAGAGAAGGTGTCATCCTTTTGAGTATTCTTTATAGATGTAAGGTATCTTGGACAAAGTGATTTGCTGAGATGTTCTAACGATAAGGTTTCTAGATATTTGGAGTATTAATCATCTGCAAATGCAGAGCCCCGTACTCCTTGTCTTCTGCAGATGCTCTTCCTACAGACCTATGTAGCTTGTGTTCAGTTTTTTGTTTGTTTGTTTGTTTCGGGATTTTTTGCTTACAATGTGAGTGGAATGTTGTAAGTACGGGCTTCTTTCTGTTTTCCAGTGCCAAAGCTCATATCTGATAATCTTTCTGTCTCCAGTTCCTCTTTCAAAAAGTCTCTGTTTAAATAGGATATTATTTATACAGAGACTATGAAGCTATGAACTTCAACAAATGGGAGTTCTAATTTTTGCAGATTGAAAGAACAATGAAATAGTTGCAGGTGATCTTTTGACACCTACTATATACTATATGCCATATAGAAATTCAACTCCATCCCTTTCTATTTTCTGCATTTGACAAACCAGAAAGGAGTAGTCACTTGCCAATAATGACTCAGCCAGATTGTTGTCATTCAGTTCCTACACCTAGCTTTCAGTCCATATTTCTCCCCTCCACTAACTTCATTCTTTCTACCAAGCCAGGCAAGACCCCCTGCCTTCTAGACATGTTGCACTCAACCTACTGGCCCTGATTTAAGTGGAAATAAATCTACCTGGGCTCACACTCAAAGGGTAACTTGATAAATTTTCTCATCTGTAAAGTGAACATAATAATATATATTCCTAAACTATGGGGCCATTGACAATTCAGTAGGTTAAATGTCTAAAATACTTTAAAATTTTATCTAGCACAAGAAATACTGATTTATGAAACTGTCATTATTCTCAAATTTTAACCAAGTGTGATAGGGATTCAAATTTGAGGGTTAAAGAATTTTTTTAAAAAATCCATCCAGGGGCTGGAGAGATAGCACAGCAGGGAGGGCATTTGCCTTGCATGTGGCCAACCTGGGTTCGATTCCCAGCATCGCCTATGGTCCCCTGAGCACCGCCAGGAGTAACTCCTGAGTGCAGAGCCAGGAGTAACCCCTGTGCATTGCCAGGTGTGACCCAAAAAGAAAAAAAAATCATCCAAACCCATGTTAGAGATGTGTCCAGGGTTCGAGGGAGGACAAGACTCTGTGTGGGGCTGAGAACAATCCCTAGGCATAGCACAGAGGTCCAGGATAACTAACTATCCTAGGGAATGCTCCGGACTTGGTTTGTTTTTCCAACTCACACCTTTATTTTATAAACTGAAATCATTAACCTATAACACCATATTTGCTTTCAGTCATGCAATATCATGCTTTGGTCTGTGTATATATTGATAAAAGATCTCACTCCATTGTTAGAACCCCCACAATAGAAAATAAGGGTTTCCTCATTCAGTATTTTTTCAACCTGAGGATAATTTCCCCCACTCGATTTCATTTTATGTGTGTTTTCCATTGAGAGAGATTCTGCAATAATGGTTAAACACTATTCATAGGACTGTCCCTTAATACTACACACCATAAGTCTTCAACCCTCAGTCCACCTAGACATTTTACTCTGCTGCTGATACCCACCTGCTTCCAGCCCTGAATGATTTTGTTACCATATTTTGCAAAGTGATTTAAAATGCCCTCTAGGAAGGACACACAGTCACTGCGTAAAACTCTTGAGCACTGACATTGTGTGAGACGATATGTAAAGTGGGTAGCTCCTGAACCTTTGCTCTGTCATCTAAAGAAACTAGCATGGTGTTTATCATCACCCCACTTACAGGAGACAAAAGCATACTCTCCGAGGTTAGGAGATGCCCCTTGGTCTCACGGCACTTTCATAAAAATGCAAGATTCATGCCCAGATCTGTGTGGGGACAAAGTTCCTTCTGCTGCAACATTTATATAAACCCATATGGAAGAAGCCAGAAATAGCCAGAAACACAAGACATATCATATGGTTGGAGAAGGCGGATTGGCAGATGCAAGGAATAGGGCAGAATGCAAGGAATAGGGCAGAGTTCCCGAGGAGAGTGATGCTAGGGTGGCAAATCCATCCAATCCTTGAATGGATTTGCAAAGCACTGAAAAACCTGCAAGGAGGGAAACAGAGGCAAGGCACATGGATGTGGAATGTGAGATGCTAAAATGTTGGAATCCTTTTGGAAAGAGCAAAGAGACCAAATTCTCTTGGCACTGTGTGTTTATCTTCATGTCTGAATGATGAGCCCCAAATGAGGGACAGAATCACTCTTTTCCTCCCAAGTTTCCTGGATTATCATCCTCCACATCCACAAAAGGCAAGTCCCTGGTTTGCAATGTGCTCCTGGAAATAAAATACACACTGGACCCAGAGTCCGGAGGACAGTCCAGGGACAGCTATGTGTGAGTCAGTAGTCCCTTCACTCCCTCCAGGAAGGCACTCAAGCTTTTTTCGCGGGCCTGGGTTTGACCTCCCTAAGTCCTTCTCAGCCTCTCTTCTAGAGAAGAAATGACACAAGCCAGCATAAATAGATGAAGGAAACGCAGTCCCTGTGAGCGGCCTGAAGCCAGCACCCTGCCCGAGACTTGCCGACTCACCTCTGGCTGGTCCCAGAGTCTTCCTTCCCTTGATCACTTCTGCCTCCTACCTTTGTGCAGGAGAAAGTGGCAGGGGCCACAGAAAGCAGCCCAGTGAAGAAGGAGGAGACCCAACAAGATAGATCATTTATGTCTAGACCACAGAGTTCTTAGCCCTGAAGTGGGAGTGATACTGGGCATTATCTCATGTCAGGTTGCTCGTGCTTCCTCTGGTTTCTAAAACAAATTAACACAAGTTCAATTGCTTAAAACAACAGCAATTTACACTCTTAGAATAGAGACTCAAAGTCTAATTCAAGGTGGCTGAAAGGCTAGTGAGGCTCTTAGAGAAAATCTGTCCTAGACTTTTCTCCAGCATACAGTGGCTTCTGCAGTACTTGACATTCCTTAGTTTAGAGTCACTTTCTGCCTCTATATTCACAAGGCTCTATTCCTTGTCACCATGCGTAATTTTCTTTACAATCCATTGCTGTTGGCTGAAGAGCTCCCCATCGCATGATAAACTCATACCCAGAGTCTTGGCTCATACCTGCAACTATACCTTTTTCCATATGAGGTCGTATTTACAGATTCTGGTCGAACATTCCATTGCAGGGAGCTAGTGTTCAACTTACTTTAGCAGATTATGTCCCATTCCCTAAAGAATTCTAATGACATCTTTTTTCAACATTTTCAGGTAAGATCTATTGTTTCAAAAAGGGCATTGATTTGGTTGCTAGACTATTGCTGAGTCCAAGGGTTGTATTTAGCTATCTCCTCTGTGTCTCATACCTGATTCACACAGGAAGGCTTCAATGGGAAGCAATGGGTGCTTATAATTCTCCTCCTTCTCTTCCCACCTCTCATAGATCTACAGTTTTGCCCTTTTTCAGGGTTGAGTGAGCAGACTACAAGTGCTCGGATGGTTCCAACTTAGCTGAACCTAGCCTAGAAATTGTTATAAGGAGGAGATCCTGGGTAGGTGAGTAAAAGAAGAGAACAGATGTATTCATTCATGGGAAGTCGTGGGGATTTCTTCTGTATTCCTCACATAGGTTTCTTTTCTCCCACAGTTCCCTGCAAGCAGGTAAACACAGAGCCTATGTAGCAGCACCTCAACCCCTGTGTTTACTCTCTCCTGGCATGCCTGGCTCATTGGAAGCATGTGTGGAATATTGTGCTTCCAGCCTCAAAGATCCAGACTCAGTCCTGACTAGTCAGTAGGCACTTAGCTTCTTCTGCCCCTTCTTAGACTCATACCCCAACCCCTGGTCTTCTATAACTTTAATGGGAACAGAGCAGCCCTGGGAGTGGGTAATCAGCTTTTTCTCAAGTCCTCTGCATCTTCCAATGGCTAAGGTCCAAAATCAACAATCTCTGCCAAGCCTCCCTCTGGAAGTGCAGGGACAGCAGGAGACACACCCAAGCTCCAGGGAATGTTGGGAACTTTCTTGAGCCCACATTCATGTTCCCTTGCCATTGCCTTGATCTAGTCACCCTCCCGGTGCACATGGTCCTGAGTCTCTCTCTCTCTCTCCATGGCTTATTGCATTCGTCCCTCAGTTGCACTGGAAAAGATAAAAATCTATTTTAGTTATATGGGTTATTGTTTGTATTGTTGAATAACCAAATCACCGTGAGATACGGATACAAAACTTTCATGATTGAGTTTTAGTCATACAATGATCAAGCACCCATCCTTCCACCAGTGCACATTTTCCACCACCAATGCCCCTAGTATCCCTCCCGTCACCTCCTCTCCAACTCACACCATGCCTTTATGGCAGACAATTTCCTTCTTACACTCTCTCTACTTTGGGGTCTATGTAATTTGCAATACGATAGTGAGAGGCCATCATGTTTGGTCCTTTATCTACATTCAGCATGCATCTTCCATCCCGAGCCATTCCTCCAACTATCATTGACTTATGTGAATTCTTTGGGGGCACTCCTAAATGGAAACCCTCCCTCCCATTTTTAACTGAACCTGTTGAAGGTAATGAGAGCATAATAGTGTCCACAGATGGGAGTCTCTGCCATAAAGCTCATCTAATGTTTCTGGAGCGATAGCACAGTGGGTAGGGTGTTTGCCTTGCACACAGCCAACCCTGCTGACCCGAGTTCGATTCCTCCGCCTCTCTCATAGAGCCCAGCAAGCTACCGAGAGTATCTCACCCACACAGCAAAGCCTGGCAAGTTACCCATGTCATATTCGATATACCAAACACAGTAACAGCAAGTCTCACAATGGAGACGTTACTGGGCCTGCTTGAGCAAATCGATGAACAACGGGAGGACAATGCTACAGTGCTGATGTTTCTGGAATTCATACCTGTGAGATACGTGTGTGTGCCTAAAAAGCATTCATAATTAAGCAGAGTCTGAAGGGTGGGGGAAAAGTGAAGGTAGAATTGAACACTTTTTCATGCTTTTCAATACATGCTTGAGATTGTTTTATGCCTCCTGGCAAGAACTAGCACTTTGCCTGCAAACCTCAATAGCCAAGATTTGGAAAAAGCGTGTCCCTGAAAGTGGAGATGTATTGGACAGTCTCTCTTCAAACCTTTTGGTCTCTGATGAAATAAAAATGTAAGACACTTGTAATCCAATGGGCCCTGCAGGGTCTTGGTTTTCTGCAGACCATCTACCCTTCTTGATTCCCTCCAATGTCCCTCCACGCCCCATGATCTATGCTACTCTTGCCCCCATTTACTGCTCACACCCTCTCCACTTCCCATTTTCTCTCTCTCTCTCTCTCTCTCTCTCTCTCTCTCTCTCTCTCTCTCTCTCTCTCTCTCTCATAAAACTGGGATTGCTTCATCCCCCAGCCTCTCCTGGTCTGTCACATGGCTGGGAGTCAGTTGTTAATAGTTTGTCATCATCTGTGCTAATCTGGGGATCATTAGCTGGACTGTCTTCCCCTGGGTGACAGTTGTCAGGGGGAAGTGTGGCATCCTTAAGGAAAGATTTCCCTCCCTGGAATTGCCTGAGAACACACTTGTGTCAACCTGACAGTCTGGGTGCTTTTAGATCATCTCTCAGGGCAAAATCAGGTAAATGTGAACATATGTAAGCAGGCCTAATAATGAGAGAGCCTATCCTTGCAGGGCAAGCCTCATTCTAATGGCTCTTACATAGCAAACACCAATCTTCCTCAGAAGCAGTTTCTCATTGACCAATGTCTGGCACAGGGGCTGACAGGTTGACCTGTTGCGTTCCAGGGAGATCATGGACACGAGCACTGGGTTTGGAAATAGAACAATGTCCAATACTGTGTTTGTCCCGACTGGGGAAGTCACCCAAAAGAGTGGATGTCACTCCCCTCTGTTACCTAGGAAAGAGATGTGATGTGAGCCCACTGGGAACAATCCGATGCAGACCACTGGGCCTGTCTGCGGCTCTGCACTCAGCCAGGTCCAGTCTGGGGCTGGTTTCCACTGAAATCAGCAAGCTTTGATTTCAAAGAGCCCGTGGTTCAATATTTGCCCAAGTCAGCATGGTGCTTTCTTCTGGCTTTGTGCTGGGACTTGTCATTTACTTCAGAGCAAACCACCTGGCATCTCTGTGTTTTCAAGAGAAGAATCACACAAACTTTTAGCGAAACTGGGAGAACCAGAGAGCATATGCCAGAGGAAGTTGTATTTCCTAGAAGAAAGGTTTGATTTCTTTTTTCTTTAACTCTAGGAAGCACATACTCGAGAGGGCTCCATTTCTCTTCCAGGGTGCAGAGAGTATGAGGCAGATCTCAGGAGGAGAAGGGAGTGAGGGATTCTCTTTATTCTTTGTTACAATAAACTTCCAATTCATCCTCTCATTCGAGGAAAATGAAACTATTAGCTTAAAGTAGAATCTTAAAATATTCCTCACTGTTATGATTAGATGTCATTTTTATTATTTATTTAAGCAAGGTGCTACATGGGATATGGTGGGATTTACAAAAAGCTGGACAATAGAGCAGAGGATAGAGAGGGGATGATAGCAAACTACTAAATAGAGTAGAAGTTTATGCCCAAATTTGTGTTCAATAAGATTACGTTGCTTTTTGAGCTGATAGCTATACTATATTTTGCGTGGACTCATTTTGTCCTTCAACAAATGAGTACTGCACACCTTTGGTGCTGGTTTGGGACAAAGTCAATAAGATATTAGATATGATAAGGGCTGGCTCTCGGTGTGAGTGTATTTACTGAATGATGGTACCCAAGAATCTGGATTGAGTGTGACCAATATATAATTCCAGGTCATTAATAATATCTTAAAATATAATTTCTGGTATTTTACAAAGAGGATTTAGATTAGAGTGAACCATTCATTGCCTAGGGGTTGTTTACCTTCTTCCTTTCTACTGTGTCTTATGAAAGGATGGATCAGAAGTTAAAAGACTAGAAGGAAACCAGGAGTTCACCCAGGGCTCTCTTTGGCTCCAGATTAGACTGCGTATAGGAACCTTCTAGAAAAGAGTTTTACATGCCCCAGGAATGAACATTACCTGCACCATTAATCAGAGCCCCCACGTGTCTTCCTGCTCTCCACTAATGTTCTACATTGCAGGGCTTGTTACAGGCAAGAGCTCCCTCTGGCTCTCATTCTTTCTCAACTCACTTGTTTCTCTTCTGTGTCGTCTGGTTTTATTTCTTTCAACCATTCACTGATTCTTTAATCATTGTGGAGTGCCTACCATGTACCTACAGGGTGTGTAGTTTCATCCTGGGGGAGCACTTCTAAAAAATACTGGTGTCTGGGTCCTAATTCTTTGAAACTGATGGAATACCCATGGTCTTGGGCGAAGGTAGTGAAGATAATGATGAAGATGGCAGCAATAGCAGAACGGCTTCATCAACCACATTAGGTGCAGGGTATTGTTCTCTTTTCCTGAAGTTCCCTCACTTCATTCTCACGACAGTGTTGTGAGGGAGTTAATTTTATCATCCCCATCAAGGATGAGAAAGCTGCCGCAGGGAGAGGTGAAGTAACTTGCCTACAGACCCTACCTATTAGGTGGAAGCTGGGACTTCACCGCTGTGCTGTGCAGTTTACTAATTCTGGGATGCTTCCCCAAAAGGTACTTTTGAGGTTGACTTGGCAGTAGTGTTTGAGTAGAGGGCCATGCGTTCAGAATTATTTGCGCTTTTCTTTTTGTTGCTTGATGTCACTATCTAGGAATGCAGACAGATACATTAATATGCAAACTGCACATACACATACTCACCATGTATAAAGGGACAAATCAGATGCAAAGTATTATGATGAACATTAGGATGTTAGCAAAGCAGACTAATTCCTCCTGAGTATTGAGAAAGGTTCAAAGGAACAGAGTGTGATTTAGCATTAGAATCAGCTAAGTATTTGCAATTCTCAAGAGAATTCATTCTGGAACCCACCCTCCTCCCCAAAACCTCACTTTCATTAGACCTATTACCCATAATCTTATGTGGGGCAATGACTGTCTTCTGTATTCATCTGGAAAGGGGTGAACAGATGACTGGATCACCCCGGGTTGAAATTCTGATTTGAGCAACCCAATCCCCAGCCCAGTCCAATCCATATCCCGGCCATTTCTAACCTCAACTGTGTCCTTCTCAGAGGTCCACTGACTCTGAAATAAGAAGTGCAGGAGTCATCTCTATTACCTATCCACAAACTTATTTCTTTTACTCTATCTAGCAGCTATTAGAAGATAATAGAGTAGGAATCCATGCACTAAGGATTTTAAGTTCTCCTGAATGATATTGGTGATGATGTTCTTAATAGATGTGATTTTATTTAATTGTTTTTATGTCCTGTGAGATCATATGGGCTGGTATCTGCATCGTCTTTGATGATTATGATGGTGGTGGTGGTGGTGGTGGTGGTGGTGGTAATGGTTTATAAAGGTATTCATAGTTGAGTTTAAGGCATACAATGTTCCTGCACCAATCAGTGTCAACTTCCCTTTCCCAGTGTTTCCAGGCTTCCTGTGTCTCCCAGCCCTCTCCAAGTCTGCCTCCTTGGCAGACATAACTTTGTTGTGTGGTTGTAGTTTGGATATCCTGCTTTCCTTGTTGTTGACTCTGTGGATATATAGATATACCTATCTCTCACCCCAGATAATGTGCCCAAGGCCTCGGTTCCCCTGCCTACCACTTCTTTTGGCTACCCCACCTTGATTCCTTTTCCTGTCTGTCATTTTCCCTCCTATACTCTGAGGTCAAGAGCGATCAAGTTATTTCCCACCTTTACTCCCTTGTCCAGTTATTCATATGCAACAGATAAGATCATCCGATGTTTGTCCTTCTTCTGGCTTATTTTATTTAATGTAATATTCTCTAGTATCATCCCAGTGAAAGCTAATTGCAGAATTTTGTTGTTTCTTTCAGTTGCATAGTATTCCTTCATGTATATGCATGCTTAGGGACCATTTGGTGGCCTCTTCAAAATTAGTATTGAGTTCAGTCCTTCCAAATCCTATGCTTTCACTACGACTATGGAACTTTTGGCCAAGATCCAACTGTACAGATTTCTGCATCAGAGAATCAGAAGAAATAAGCTCTTTCTTTCCCCTCTGGGATGGAAGTTGACTGCATGATCTCTTTATCTTCAAGGAAACTCTTAGAGCATATCTTCTCTGGGTATCTGTATGTGTCTATATACTAGATGCTCCATCTACCTCTCCAGTCATGTCAACCAGATGCCCCCAGACATGTTCATTTGTTCTCTGGAAAAGGAAAACTGTTCCTGTTTTATCTATTTGACCATTTTATCCAGTCTAACCAATCTAACCATCCTAACCATTTCATCCAAGCATTAATTTACGTGAATTCTAGTGTTGTTCTTTGTTTTTCAAAAATTAAAAAGTATTGCATAATACAGTTACTCTAATCTGGCAAGAATTTCAAAGCAAGATATTGGGAATCAGAAAATAAAATTTAAATGTAATCACGGGTCACATCCTCACCATAACGTGATTCCATTTTTTTTGTTTCGATTTTGGGGTCATATCTGGTGATGCTCAGAGACTTTTCATGACTAGATTCTAGGGGAATCACTGCTTGTCATGTTTAGGGAATTGAATCCATTGATCCTCTAGGTAAAGCATGTACTCCATCCCTTTAAGCAACCTTACTGGCCCCTGTTTTCTTTCTTATATTAAACTCTGAACTTCTGTCCTCTGACTTTTCTTAAGAGACAGATTACAGGGAAGGTTTTTTTTGAAACATGTACTTATATATGTAACACCTTTTAAAAATTTTTTTCTTTAAAAGTAATCATAACACTCCTGCCTATGTTAAATTAAAATTCACCAAATAAATTAATTTAACATGAAGTTAAGTTAGGAAACATTAGTCTGTGAGTCTGGAACATCATTTATTGTCTACTGACAGATGAACATAAGAAATTCAAAAAAGTATGGAATTAAAGCCTAATAAAACATTATATAAATTCTTAAGTCATGTTGACTTAAGTGGTGAGATCATGCCAAGAAAGTTAATGGAGCTGACTCCAGGGACGCCAGTGCCGTGATTTACCCACCTCTGCACATTTCTAAGCAAAAACACATGTCTGCAGAATCCTCTGCAAATCAGACACAGAGAGGTCCAACTACCAACTGCATCTGGATGGACCCTTCTCCATACATGCAGCGTCTATTTTTAAAGGCAGCCTGGATCTTTCTACCCAGAAATCACCTTCATATCCTTCCAAACATGTCTTTCTTTCTTTGAGGAGCATTTCAAAGTTGGCACCCAGTTTGTGTGGAGAAACCCACCGCCACCCACTAAGAGAATTGGCTTAGGTTCTATTTTTTTTCTTCTATTTAATAATTTGGTATTTTTCTATAATACCCAGACTGTCTTATACACTATATAGATCATGGTTTTGACTCACTTCCTACCACACAAATGCGTTGTGTGGCAGAACCTTGGGCAATCAACTTCACTCTCCTAGGAGTCCCACTGTTTTTGCCTGTAAGTGCAGCTAACAACATTCACTAACTCAGAAAGAGTGAAATATGAGAATAAGGTGAATGGTGACCACTCCATGGAGAGTTAGTTTGGAGATGTACATTAAAGACAGAGAGCTAGTATAGGGATTAAGGGACTTGCATTGCATGTAACTATCCCCAGTTAATCCCTGCTTCTACATATGGTCCCCCCAAGCACTATCAGAAGTGACCCTTGAGCATGAGTTAGGATAGGCTCCCGAGTACCTCCAGGTGTGGCCTCAAAACCCAATTTCCCAATTATGTGCATTCCTGTCCACCTCTCTTGCTTTCCTTTCTAAATATATGAAATTCTTCCATCAATTGATCTTTTCCTTCCTTTCCCTTGCCTTCCTTTGCCTCCCCTCCCCTCCCCTCCCCTCCCCTCCCCTCCCTTCCCCTTCCCTCCCCTCCCCTTCCCCTCCCCTCCCCTTCCCCTCACCTCCCCTCCCCTCCCCTCCCTTCCCCTTCCCTCCCCTCCCCTTCCCCTCACCTCCCCTCCCCTCCCCTCCCTTCCCCTTCCCTCCCCTCCCCTCCCTTCCCTTTGTATTGTTATGTCTGATGTATCCATTTGGTTTCAATGTTTCCATCTACGTTGTTGTGGTGCACTGGGGGTCAAGGGGTGGGGGCATGGGGGGGTTGTCCACTAAGGGAGGTTGCACCAGCTGTGCTAGGGGTCATGCCTGAAAGAAGTGGAATGGTGCCAAAGATAAAATTCCCACGTTCAGCTTGCATGCTCTCGCACTCTGTAATTGCAACATTTTCTCTGCACCCTGTGCCTGCCCCCTTCTTTCATTCCATCACTCCCCCCAGCTCCCCAGAGGGCCAAATGTGAACTGAATGTCTATTTGTCCAGTACTATGTTATCAAACATTTTGAATGAATGCCACTCCTTGAAAAAACAGAGATTTCAAATAAAAATCAAAAGGGCGGGATTGGGCAGGGCGGGTGGGGGATGACATGGCTGGGTGGTGAACAGAAGGTCTGGCAGCACTGATAAGGACCCATGCGCCCAGTCTCCCAATTCACTCCACTCTCCAATGCCTCACTCCTGGCCCATTCATGCATCTGTGTCACACACCTGATATGGTTGAGATGGAAGGTCTTAGCCACATTGCACAATGATAGAGAGAGATTCTGGTATGTCAGGGGCCTCAAGGAAGCAAAAGCTTACCTCCACAAACCCAGGCTTCAAGGAATTCAGTCTTATTAAGGGCTTATTGTAAATGATGATTTCAATTTAGCAAGAATTTATTGAATTCTTACCACAGACCTGGCACCGAGAAAACAAAACTTAATAAGATAGAGCCCTGCCCAAGAGGAGGCTACTCTACTGACCTCTTCATCCTATTGATTGGATTGGACTTCCTGTTCTCTCTTTCCCACCCGGATCAAGACTCATAACATCATTAACTTTTCATATTCTGCTTACTACATCCTCAAGTCCTACATTTTGTTGCCTTTTCCATTTTTTCAATATACCAATACCATGAAATCATTGCAATACTTTGCTGTAGACTAATTTAGTCTCCCTAGAAGAGCATAGAACAGAAAACATGTAGAGAAGCCATTTTTCCTTTAGTTGCTTATCAAGAGAACTCATCCAAAATCAGTCTAGTGCCTAGCTGATAGTGGGAACCAGCTTATATTCACGTGCAGAAATGAATACATAAGTGGATGGAACACTGATTAGAAGGATAGAATTTGAATGGGTAATCCAGATTACTTCCCCCTATATATCCATTGTGTCATTAGCAAACATAGATAAAGCTGGGGATGCCATGGTCCAGACACAGGGGACAGAGCATCCAAAGATCATTATGGGATTTCAGCTGGACATAGTCTAGGAAACAAAAAGGAAGCCAGAGTGGGCACACAAGGGAGAGAGGACTTAGAAATACCCACAGCAGCACATGCATGCTGCAGCTGTTGCACTACTTGCAGGCTTTTATGGTGAGATGAGAAATCTGATTTTTATTTTGTAAAGCTACCATTGGTCTCTTTGTAAAAAAATGGGTTATAAGGAGGTGAGAGTCAAGCCAGAAAACTGGATAGATAGTAACCAGCCTAGAGCTTGCAAGAGATGATGGGTGATGCAGGGTTCACCACACAGTCAGGAACTGACTGGGAACAGGCTGTGAATTTGAAGATCCAATAGCTCCTGACACAGCCCAGTGATGCTCCCTGAGAAGGATATGTATGTATTATATATATGTAATATATACATATATGCACATTTGTGTATATACAAGTATATATGTACACACATATGTATACATATACTTGGAACGATAGCACAGCGGTGGGGCGTTTGCCTCACAAGCGGCCAACATGGCCGACCCGAGTTCGATTGCTCCACCCCTCTCGGAGAGCCCAGCAAGCTACTGAGAGTATCTCGCCCACATAGCAGAGCCTGGCAAGCTACCCATGACGTATTCGATATGCCAAACACAGTAACAACAAGTCTCATGATGGAAACGTTACTGGGCCCGCTCAAGCAAATCGATGAACAATGGGAGGACCCTGACCGTGACTTGTATATACACATACGTATATATACATATATTCACACATGCATATATATATATATACTATATATGTATAATATATACACACAACTAGCACTGTAGCACTGTCCTCTCATTGTTCATTGATTTTGCTTGAGCGGGCCCAGTAATGTCTCCATTGTGAGACTTATTGTTACTGTGTTTGGCATATTGAATATGTCACGGGTCGCTTGTCAGGTTTTGCCATGTGGGTGAGATACTCTTGGTAGCTTGCCGGGCTCTCCAAGAGGGGCAGAAGAATCGAACCCGGGTTGGCCATGTCGGCTATGTGCAAGGCAAATGCCTACCTGCTGTGCTATCACTCCAGCCCAAGTATTATATATATATTTATTTATCATTGACTAAATATTATTTTACTTATAATCTATATTTATAATGCAAACCACACATGTGATTCACAACATTCTAAGAACTACTCACTGGGAATCACAGTTTCTAATAGCAAAATTTTGGTTTTTATACTGGAATGGGCAGAGACTTCTGAAATTTACTGTTTTTGCTATAAAACACCCTTTTATACCTTCTGCATTATTACCTTTAAGCTGTTTTAGTGTCGCACATGGGTTTGTTTTTTTTTTCTGCTGTAGCAAATTGCAGTCAACATTTAGCTGAAAGGTGTGATATTCCTGTTATTTGGCTCACTAATCCGTTCTTCTAACCCTTTTCTTAATGCTTCCTGTGTTAGAATTGACTTGTGATTCTCTCCAGGAACTTGTACTATCCTTTTAGATTTTAAAATTTGTTATTCTTACTTGTTTTATTGAGAACTGCTTCTACAAATGAACAATTGGAACAATTATCATTATTTATTGAGGTATGGTTGACTAACTAGTGACTAATTAGTTGCAGTATACAACATAATGATTTGATATTTTTCTGTATTGCAATATAATTACAACACATCCAGCTAATATTTGTCTTTAAACATAGAAAATACTTGGTCTTATGATGAGCATTTTTAGGAGCGATAGAATAGCGGGTAAGGCATTTACCTTGCACATGGCCGACCCGGGTTCGATTCCTCCACCCCTCTCGGAGAGCCTGGCAAGCTACTAAGAGTATTTCACCCACAAGGCAAAGCCTGGCAAGCTCCCCGTGACGTATTCAATATGCCAAAAACAGTAACAACATGTCTCACAATGGAGATGATACTGGTGCCCAGTCAAGCAAATAGATGAACAACGGGAGGACAGGGCTACAGGGCTATTCTCAACAAAATTTAAATATGTAATACCAACCAACCATCATTAACTACAGTCTTTGCACTATCCATTATATTCCCAACCATCATTAACTAGTCTTTGTGCTATACATTATATGCCATGCCTTATATTTTACTGGTTTGTACTGTGTTGTCCCCTTTACCTATTTCATTCATACCCTCTCCTCTGTCTGTCTGGCAACAAATGCCTCCCCTGTATCTATGTGCTCATTGTTTTTTTCTCCTATTCTACTTCTTTGAATTATTTTGGTGGGAGGGTGGTTTGGGACATGCCCCATGCAGCTCAGTGCTGGAGAGTTACTCTCCGTGGAGCTCAGGGTAACGGGCAGTGCTAGGAATCAAACTTGGCCCACAAAGCAAGCACCTTAATTCCTCTATGATCTCTCCAGTCCTGTTTCCTACTTCCAAGAGACCATGCTATTTGTCTTTTATGTCTGACTTATTTCACTTAGCCTACACCTTGAGGTCCATTCAGGCTGCCACATATGGCAAGATTTTCATCATTTTTATGACTAAATAATATTCTATCTAACATTTTTCTTCACCCAGTTATTCATCAATGGATACTTAAGTTATCATTAGGATAAGTTTAATTGACTGCCAATTATGATCTATGGAGGTATCTTTATAACTTGACTGTCAGCATAAAATACTCAAATAAACACATTACAGTGGTATCTGGTTTAAAGAAAAACATACCATTTAAGTTGAATCAATGTGTTGACAGAAACTAGCTTACATTGCCACATTGCATTTATGCGTTGTAATAGAAACTATTTATGCACCTGATGCCTTTCAGTATAAAGTGACAATATCAGTGTGACAAAGTCGTTCAATGGAAATGTAATCTAAACACTGTGAACTTATGTTTAACTTTGAACAGCTTCAGTTCTTAAATTTAAGTCCACTTCAGTTAAAAATTAAATAAAAATTCTCTTCCTCTGTCATACTGACCATAGTTCTGGGTTGTTGAGCCGCCAATTTTGGCTGGTGGCTGCCATCATGGACAGTCCCTTGCAGTGAAATTCTAAGTGGAGGGACTCCGCCTCTGCCTCCTGGGGCCTGTTCCTGAGCAGAGAAGGGGCAGGGCAACAGGAGGTCTGAAGGCTGAATTAGGTTGCTTGCTTTCTGCTCTCTGCTCTTTGTCCTGTAGTATGCAAACCTGAACAATCAGCACGTGCTGATGCATTCACTTAAACCGCTAGTCAAGGTAATAGAAACCCAGGCCCTCAAAGCCCAGATTACATGATCTAAAGCTGTTTCCTCTAAGAACAATGAACATTTTCTATTTGACCTAGAAAATCTGAATCTTGCAAACACACAAGTGATTTTTGGAAACTGTTACATTTGAAATATGCACCGTCCACAGATCCGGTGGGACTGAGTATTCCAAGACTGGCGACCAGCCCTGATGGACGGCATCCACATTGTGGCATTGAGGAGCTGCTGCCAAAGTTGGCTGAATTTGTGCATTTTTGTTAAATGCCAAAGATGGGGCTGTTTGACAGCTGTCATACTCCATCAAAAAAATAAAGCCAATAAATCCCATGGGTATTCAATAGACTGGAACACTTGTGAAGTCTTTTTGAATAAATTACATTCATTTCAAAATTTGTCCAACTGTGGGCTGACACTCATGTGGTTTTGTGATAGCTCGAGTCACTGCTGGTTGTCATATACACATAGTCTTACCCTCATCTACATCCATAAGCAGTTTTGTTCTCCAGAAACACAATCCTGCTTAAACTTTGATCCCACCAGAGCCCCCTATGGCATCTCTGGACCTGCCATCAATGTGCCTTGTCTTTGGATAGGACTTTGAAGCAAGAACAGACCCCTTAATGTCTGTGAGCATCTGGATTTCAAGAAGGATCAACTTTGACTTCCTGCTGCTGTTGCAAGACCCTCTCTGCCCCTCATTCCCCATGGCTAGTGTTGCAAATATTAATGCCACGTTTGCACATGCTGGGCTCAGAATGGCCCCTTTTAATTAAAATATGGATCTATTTTTCAAATGCGTTTTCAGATTTCTGCATGGGGAGAAGCGCTTCTCCTCCCGCCGAGCGCAATTTCAGATTGGGCAAAATAGGTGCCGATTTCATTGAATCTCTTTGAAGTTGCAGAACGTCCTTAAACCCTAGGATGATTTTTTGCTGCTTTTATATTCTCAATGGTTTCCTGGACATTAGGGAAGAGCTTTCATGTATTCACATCTTTGAGATTCTGAAACATTATTGGATAAATATTAAAGAGAATCAAATTGAATCAAAGTTAAAGTGAATCAAATAGGCCCTAAATAAAAATTTTAAAGCAACACTTAAAATACATTGTTATTAATCAAGACTTTTGGGAGAGTTATAGACTAAATGTGATTCTCATAGCAATGAATCGGTGCTTCTTACGGGAGAAAAAAAGACTCTGTACTTACATATATATAGCAATATATCCTCATAGAATCAGAGCTTAGGATTTATCTCTTTAGATAGCTAGGGACAAATCTTGAGGCAAGGACCTACATAAGGTAAATTTCTAGTAAATCTTTCTTTCTTTGGGGTCCCAACACAGACTCTGATGTTCTTTTTGGCCTTTGAATCATGATTTGTTGCCATTTATATAATTTTTCATGCTTCTCCCACTGGATTAGTAAAGTTCAAGACAATAAGATGATATTGAGTATTATTATCCCAGGGCCTTTCTTGTATACTTTTCATCATCTATCCTTTCACTTTTTCAGTTTCTCATGATTTACGGGTGGGGGAGTGCTGGGGCAGCTTGCAGTGACCTGAAGGGCTAGCACACAATGAGCCAGGGATTTGGATGGGGGGAGCTGTGTTCCTCAAGTCTTCTTGTTTGAACTAATGTACAAACCCTCAGAGAGAGCCCACACATCCTGTTTCTTCTGTCACCATAACTTTGTTCTTTTTAAAAAATATTTTTTAATTTAATATAAAAAATGTGCTTTTTCAAAAAATTTTTTTAACATATCCTTGTGATTTACAACGTTGTGAATAACTTTGAACAGTTTGGACATACAATGCTCCATCACCAGTCCTGCCACCAGTGTCGACTTCCCTCCACCAGTGTTCCCAAGTTCCCTCTCCTGCCTGCCATCTTGACAGCCATTTATTTTAAGTTTGGTTGCTAAAGTTTGGGTCTCATGATTTTAGTGCTGTTGGCTCTGGTTTGGACGTTTAACTGTCATTCCTTAATACCACTGATGTACCTGAATCCCCTTGACCCTTAGCCCCTCTTACTCCTTATCTATCTCTTCTCCCCTCACCTCTCCCCTCCACCCCCTGTTTCTTTCTTTCTTTCTCTTCCCTACATGCTGTGGCCAAGGACGATCTAGGCATTCCCCCTTTAAACCATTATGTTTGTTTCCTGAATGAGGAGAAATTTCCCTTTCAGTCAATATTTCCACCTCCAATTGCTTATCTTCTTTATAGCTCATGCAATCCTGTTGCTTCAACATTTGGTCTCCTGAAAGTTAAACTTGATCATAGACTTGCAGTTTTATTCTCTTCGTGGATTCAGAATCTGCAAAGCCCAATTGCAATGGCATCACCCAACACGTGGTGATGGGATTCTTTTGCTTTCTTAGGACTTTTCCAAAATTACACTGTGAAGTTCAGAAAAGAACTCTAAATTTCAATTCTTCCAATCAGGTTAATCTTCCAATAAACTAAACCTGAGATATAATCACATCACCTCTGAGCTCACTGACAAAAAATGATCAGCTCTGAGAATGAACTCTAAGTACATAATCATAGGCTCCTAATGCATCACCAGCCACCTGGCTTACAAAGCAGCCTTAACTTCAACCACTAAAATGAACCCAAATCCCCCATGGCTCGTGTATGTCAGCACTCTTTTTTTTTTTTTTTTTTTTTTTTGCTTTTTGGGTCACACCCAGCCATGCTCAGGGATTACTCCTGGCTCATGCACTCAGGAATTACTACCAGTGGTGTTCGGGGGACCATATGGGATGCTGGGAATGGAACCCGGGTTGGTGGCGTGCAAGGCAAACGCCATAGCCACTGTGCTATTGCTCCAGCCCCACTATCAGCACTCTTGATGTGAACTGATATTATTGTTTGATTTTATTTGCTTTCCCTGCTAAATGTGTTCTCTGCAAAATCTCTGATGCCTACTCCCTACGGATTTCTCCACATCCCAGTCCCACAACACCCCCTTCATCTGCTTGGTTACCTTGAACCATCCTGTCCTGATGCTTAGTTTTTTGAGAAGAAAGGAGTTTGGGTCTTTGGGAGGGGCCCTCATTAGCAAAGACAGATGAAGAACTTTCTACAGCTCCCTCTTCATTTAGAGTCATTCGCCCTTGACTTTGGCCGTTGTGCTTTCTCAGGCTTCCAGGAAAGAATGGCGTCTTACTTTGCTTTGCTTTGGTTTTGAAATCACCAAACACCTTTGGTCAAAGCAGCATTCCTATACCTACACTCCTCAGAGCTCATCTCTTCCCTCCCATGTACAACTTGTGTTCAATGTTGGAGAGAAAGTGCGGTACCTGGGTACAGATGAGCAGAAACCAAAACCGGAAGGAAAGAGGATGTGAATCAGAAAAGGAGAGGCCAGGCTCCAGCTGGGACTTCTCTTTCCCGGGGTAGGGCTGTCTGTAGGACGTGGCATTTCCCCATCCGCTGCAGGGCCCCAATGCTGCGTGCTCAAGCTGTGTCCCACAGCCACTCACAACAGTTAACTTCAAGCACATTTTCACACTGTTTGGCTCAAGCTCCTGGCAGCGTTCCTAAACACTCTGAGGAAATAATTCCACAAAGTGGCATAAATTAATGTGACTAATTAACATGATGTTAATTATTTGTAAATTGTATGTTTGGATACACATTACTTGAGAGGCATATGTTACATTCAATGTTTACTGAAACAAGTGACTGCTAATAGCTCCTCCTGAGTCTTCCCTTCACAACAGTCAGCAAATGGAGGCTCTTCTAAAAATAAAAAAACATGTCCTCAGGGATGCTGCCGGAGCCACTGAATAGAATCAATGAGGCCTCCCACTTCCCACCTGCTTTGTTATGGATATGGCTTCATCAATCCTTTCCTTCCTTCCCGATGCCCACGGACAAGGAGAGCTTTGGGACCTCCTGCAGAGATTCCCGGGTCCAGCAGGGCTGACCGCAGCATCTCAGCATCCCCTTGGGTATTTACTTTTGTGCACTTCAAACCCATCTTCCCAGGTCCATGATTCATCAAAGCCTCTAAAACCAGCACAGGTTGAAAAGTCTCTGCCCAGCAATTGTTGTTCAGGGTACCTCGCTCAGCAAGGATGGCACTCAGTATCTTTAGGTTGAAATTTAATAGTTTAGTTCTGGGTCCTGGACCAGTGACTTAAACCAGTGACTGGTTTAAGGTGACTTTATGTTCTAAATGTGTATTTTTTTAAATAAAGTTATTCATATTGGGTACTGTGGGTGTATACTGCTAACTTGCAAAATAAATTGTTCTTTCTACATGCAAAAAAAATGCATAGCTTTGATAGTATCTTTTGGAAATATTCACCAATTAGGAAGGGTCTAGAGTAACAAGTATGCTAATGATAACATTTTTGGTAATGGCATCCTATCTCCAAGTGGAATCAGGCCCAGTGTTTTGTTACTATTCCTTTTATCAGAATTGAATCACCAAATAAATCTGTTGGAGAAAGTTGAATCCCTTGGGCAAGAGAAAGAAAACAACAAGTCATCTCGAGTGCCAAGCATAGGCAAGAGTAGGCTGAATTCTTATTCGAGATCCTATTATTTAAATAAATAGCTACGAGTTTACACTTTATCATAGGACTCACATTAGGGCATGTGCAAACAATAAAGTGCTCCAGAAAGATCAACTGAGTGAGCCAAGCAGTTCAGCCTTGTACTCTTTTTTTTTCAATACATTCAGAGCTTTTGTTTTTATTTATTTATTTTAATTTTTATTAGTGAAATACCATGAGGTATAGTTGTAGACTTACAATTTTTTTTGCTTGGGTTTCAGTTCTACAGTAATCCAGTACCCATCCCTCCAAAAATGCCCATTTTCCACCACCACGGATCCCAGTGTCCCTCCCACCCCCCACCTCCCACCCAACCCTGCCTCTGTGGCAGGGCATTCCCTCCTGTTCTCTCTCTTCTTTGGGGTACTGTGGTTTGCAAAAGAGGCATTGAGTGGCAATCATGTTTAATCTATAGTCTGCTTCCAGCATGCTTCTCCCATCCTGGGAAGATCCTCCCAATACCCTTTATTTGGTGCTCCCTTCTCTACAGCCTTGTACTCTTGTATTAAAATTTATTGTGGTCTTACTGTGCCTCTTCTTAAAAAGTAATAAAACAACTTTTGTTGATCTTAGGATAGGAGAGACATTTTATTTTATTGAGTTAACTTGGTTTGTTATTGTATTAATATTTTTGCTTTGTTATACAATGTTACTTCACCACCACCACCCACCCAAACATACTTCACTCCCTGTATAAGAGAAATCTGTCAAATGCTTAATTTTTGTTTTTGTTTTGGGGCCACACCCAGGAATGTTCACAGGACCATCTGTGGTGCTGGAATAAAACAGGGGCCTCCTCAGTACACAAACAAGCATCTTAATCCCTTACTATCTCTCTGGTTCTTTTGATTATTTTTTCAAGTATGTCTATAAATCTATGTGTTTGGAATCCTAGGGAAAGGGTAAATTATGTAAGACATTAGAGTGATTAGACTTTAGTCTTCTATTTCACAGGGAACATTTTGAGCAATCTTATACTTGGCCATGATGAACGCAGGTTTTTCATTTTCGGTACAAACATGGTTAGACCTGCAATTCTTACTTCAGCTCACACTGAAAGCCAGATACAAGAATCATCTCGCAACAATGAAACGTTCTGGATAGCATTCCTTCTAGGGTTATGTTGAGAGAAGTTATAAAGAAATGAAGTCTGAAGCTAAGATTTGGCTTCTTGCCATAGTCTAGTAAACACAGTATTGATACTTTGCTTTTCCACACGTTAAAAAAATCCGTTTTCTAAGGCATCATAAATTTTTTAAGCCAGAGATTGTCTGTGAGTTCTGATTATTTTTTATAAATTCAAATTATTAGCTTCAACTACCATTTTTAAACTCTGCCCTGCTTTGTACTGACTCAGAACATTCAAACTTCAGAGCCTTTCATCTGTGAATTAATCATGTGCATGGTATATGCAGTTGGAATTTAGCTATAAATATAAATGAAAGTTCTCCAGCCATAGCTGGGTTTTAAAGAAAACAGAAGAAAAAAAAGAATGTCTTGAAGTTTGGACTTAAGGAAAATAGAAATTTTAAGAGAAAAAAAGAGTTGAGAGGCATAATTAAATATGACATAGTCTTTCTGCACGAAAATGTTGGCTTGTATTACATACGTTCTGTATTCTTAAGACTGCAAATTGACTTAGAAGCTCTACTATGAAGGGGAGGAGAGCTGAGTGATGTTTACCAGACTTTAGACTGTCCTTCTCACTTGTCCTGCAGACACGGGAAAGGATTCTGCAGATATTAATGACGTGAAGGATGAACACGTGACCATGTAAATGGCTCTTCTCTGGGACCAGTTGGCAGAGAGTTGGCCCAGCTGGGTTACCGATGCAGATGAGAACAGGGACGAATGGAGATGAATGAGCTGAGGCTTCGCCTTCAGGAACATGCCTTAGAGGATGTTTTCCTCTTGGAAGTCTGAAGTTCATTCTCCTAATGCTGCTCAGCATTTTCTGTTGAAATATCTTCATGTCTGACGAGAGAGTAAAAAGCTAAAATTTGGACTTGTGCCTCAGTTCCAGTCATAGCACTTACTATCTGTGGGGCTCCCACAAGTTAACTAACCCCTTTCTGAAACTCGTATTCTCTCTCTCTCTCTCTCTCCTCTCTCCCTCTCTTCCTCCCTCCCTCCCTCCCTCCCTCTTCCTCCCTCCCTCCCTCCCTCTCTTCCTCCCTCCCTCCCTCCCTCTCTTCCTCCCTCCCTCCCTCCCTCTCTTCCTCCCTCCCTCCCTCCCTCTCTTCCTCCCTCCCTCCCTCTCTTCCTCCCTCCCTCCCTCCCTCTCTTCCTCCCTCCCTCCCTCCATCCCTCCCTCTCTTCCTCCCTCCCTCCCTCTCTTCCTTCCTCCCTCCCTCTCTTCCTCCCTCCCTCCCTCTCTTCCTCCCTCTCTCCCTCCCTCCCTCTCTTCCTCCCTCCCTCCCTCCCTCCCTCCCCCTTTTCTATACCCGTCTCTCCACTCTCACTTCTCTCTCTCTCTCTCTCTCTCTCTCCCTGTCTCTACCCCCTCTTTTTTTCCCTCTCTTGCCCCCCAACCCCCGCCCAGAAAGGCTTTCAAGCAGTGTCCATGAGGTCATAAAGGTAACTTCTGCTGATACTTGACCAACACAGTTCAGTGCTTCCTGGACCCCGTGGAGGTACCCCAAGGACCTCCAGAGCCACACCA
This sequence comes from Sorex fumeus, assembly GCF_029834395.1. Classification (NCBI taxonomy): domain Eukaryota; kingdom Metazoa; phylum Chordata; class Mammalia; order Eulipotyphla; family Soricidae; genus Sorex; species Sorex fumeus. The sequence goes on along the minus strand of NW_026606134.1, from coordinate 777,063 downwards.
GCAGTGCTTGGGTTGGAAGGAAGGGGAGGATGCCATATAGTACTGAGGTTTGAACTTGGATGTTTGGGGCCAGGGAGATGGTACAGGAGTTAAGGGTCTTGCTTTGAACTTGGATCCTGAGTTCAGGAATGATGTCCCCTCTCTTTAGCTGTTAGGGGCTACACTTGGTGGTGCTTTGGGGGACCCCCCAATATGTACCCTAAGAACTACTTGGTGCTGGTGATCTAACCAGCGTCAGTTTCATGCACACACAAGACAAAGGCCTTAACCTGGGTGCCATCTCTCCAGCTCTGAGTACATGTTTTGTAAGTTTGTTGTGAAAAGGCTGTTGCAGGCAGCTGCTTTATTAACACAGACACATCTTAAACACCTGCTAAGGACCAGTTTACCCAGGACGAAGTCACAGTGCGTCTTCACTGAAACTTCTTGGTAGGATTTAGACTGTGGCTTTTAGTGAATGAAATTATTCGAGGACCTGCTATACTTCTCTCAAGGAATGCAACTTTCAACTAGGGAGTTCAGAGGAATGCACAATAATAGAACATGCAGTGAGAAATAAAGCAGATACCGGTTTGGAGGAGAGGATTAGTGTGGGAGCAATGTGTGTAGAGTGGTGAGTGTACTCATTCTGGAGGGAGAATACTAATCACTCAAATTTTCCCCTCTCTTTCAGGGAGGATCTACAAGTTAGGGGTGGTCACCCAGTGAGAACCTGAACCCAGGAATAGGCTGAGGAACATGTCAGAGAGAGGACTAGAGCACAGAACCCTATCGGGGACCCCTGCTTGCCTTCCATAAATAGTGGAAAGCAAGAGCATCCTGAATGCCCTGAGCAAAGGAGGTGTGGGGTCCGGCAGCAGGGCTGTCCAGTGTGAAATTCTGAATTCCACAGCTCTGATGAGGGGCTTATCCATCAAACTACATGTACTATGCTCACTAGTTAGAGATGAGTTTTCTCGTTTCTTTAATTTTTTCTGGTAGACCACCTGTACAGAAACACAGATCACTTAGTCTACCACTTTACCTACATCTTATTTAAAATTTTATTGACTTTTCACTGGATTACCATATTAGATAAATTTGCTGCATGCCATCCTAGGTTTACAAATCCATTGATTTAAAATACACAGTTCAATGAAGTTGATTTCTTCGTAGGATACTCTGGGAGCTGTTAAACCGTCCCTATTATCAATTTGAAAACACTTTATCTTCCTCTAAAAAAGAAGCTCGTGTCCTTCAACAATCACTCCTTACACTCCCTTCCCTCAGTGCTCAGCAGCCAGGAATCTACTTTGTTTCTGCAGCTCAGTCTGTTCTGTATGTTCCGTGGATGGAATCATCATCCACAGTGGCCCTTCGACTGTCTCTATACACTTAGCATAACCCTTAATGTTTCCTCTGGATTCCAGTGTGAGCCAGTCTCCTGCCAGGGAGGACCAAATATTCCTCTGCAGAGACATGTTGTACTTTGTTTATCACTCACTGATGGCTACCGGAGACGTCTCCCATGTGTGTCTGTCACAGTCTCTGCTGCTGTCCACACAGCGTGATGGGTCCGTGTGTGGACACCACTTCCCTCGTGTAGTGTACCTTTGTTTAACTTTGGTGGGAGTCAAGTGCTTTCCCCAAGTGCTTGCATCATTTCTGCCTTATTTTCTTCATGCCAGATGGCTCATCTGTTGTTTAAAACTGCATAAGCTCACAGAGAAAACCAGAAGGCGTTAATAGTTCAATTCTGTCGACTTTGCCTGATAGTCCAACCACCAGGCTAATTATTAATGGTGGGTGATTATTCAATATAACAAACTCCGTATTTCATAGGCTTAAAAAGCAGATGTTTATTTCTTGATCTTAGGCTAGCCAGGCAGTGGACACTGCTGAGTTCTGCTAGGATTGATATGGTTTTGCTACCATCCTCAGATTGCATTCACTCAAGGGCTGATCCCCATTAACATTATATAAACTTATTATGATAAGGCCATGTCAGCCCGCTAACACCCCTTCAGTCAAAGCAGGCCATACAGCTAAGCTCCAAAACTAATAGCCTAGGGAAGGTTCTATACTTACTTTTCTGGAAGGTTCTGCAGAATCACCTAATTATCCATTTATGGAGCGATAGCACAGCGGGCGGGTAGGGTGTTTGCCTTGCATGCAGCCAACAGGGCCGACCCAAGTTCGATTCCTCCACCCCTCTTGGAGAGCCCGGCAAGCTACCAAGAGTATCTCGCCCGCACGGCAGAGCCTGGCAAGCTACCCGTGACATATTTGATATGCCAAACACAGTAACAACAAGTCTCACGATGGAGACGTTACTGGGCCCGCTTGAGCAAATTGATGAACAACGGGAGGACCGTGCTAATCTTGTTAGAAGGGTAGAAGAGACCCACTCTATTCTGGAGTTCCTTGCTGTCCAGATCAGGGTGTATACTAACTTTACTTTATGGGTTTCTCTTTTCCCTCTTCTCTTGGATTTCTCAGATAATGTTGTTTTCATTTTAAGATAAAAAAAAATAATGTGGTATAGTGGATGGAAAGATGGCTCAAAGGGCTGGAATGTATACTTTGCCTGTGGGAATCCTGGATTTGATTTCTGATACTATATGATCCCTTGAACAATGCAGAGAACTTGAGCACTGTCATTACGGTTTCTTCCCCTGCTCCAAAAATAAGTGGAGAGAAGGATTGGGGAAAATGAACTCATATTATACTGTCAATATGAATTCATTATTTTTTAAACAGAGGATTTTTCTTTCAGTAAATGGTAAACAGGGATACAGTCAAAAGAACAGGCAAAAGAGATTTTTCAGAATATATTACATACAAGGATTATAAATATGAGAATGTTATAATTTAGAGGTTAGTCATTGTATATGTGTCTTAATACAAAAAGGAAGGTATTTGTCATTAGCCTATTGGCTTCACTTATTCATTGTGCTGAACGTGCCTTAAAATTATTGGCAACTTCATAACAAAATTGGGATGGAAAGAGTCTTAAAAGAAATCTCATTCTGAGTTCAGATCATTCAAAAGTGATGGAAGAGCCCCTGGTTTCTGACTTAATGTGGCCAGCTTGGTGCTCCAGGAGTGATCTCATAGCAATTAAGGACATTTTCAGAGTGTCTCGTAGAAGTAGGTTATAATCACTAGACTGTTCAAAAATAAATAAATAAATAAATAAAGGACATTGATACTCTGGCCAATTTCACTGCATGGATAGAAGTCTAAACTTGGAGCAGACTCCTAAACCCTCATGATCAACTACAGCCAATGATGTTTCTGGATAGAGAAATGACTAACCAGGCTAACCAGGCAGTGGACACTGCTGAGTTCTGCTAGGATTGATATGGTTTTGCAACAGTCCACTTCTGGATTCAGAATTGGTCTGTCTTTTAGTTTCTTTTGGGTAGTTTTCCTGTGGTTCTGGCTCTGCACTCAGGGATCACTCCTGGCAGGATCGAAAGTGGGTGCCATGGTTCTAACCCTGGTCAGTTTCATGTAAGACAAGCGCTTTAACTGCTATGCTAGTATGCTGTCCTACAGAATATGCCTGTCTCAACTAGATTTAAGTACTTTCACTTTTTCATCTTTTTTTTTATTTTTTGGTTTTTAAGTAGGGAAAGTATTCCTCTTTCAGTCTTGCCTATGCTTTGAAACCACCAAACCAATCAAATTTCTTCTTAAAAATCACAGTTATTATGAAAAGAAATCTTTCCTCCCATGGGAATTGGCTTAGGTTCTGAATGGATGGAGTTTGAAGCCTAAATTCTAATCTATTATCCAAAAATTTTGTATCTTGGGTCATAGAGACAGTACTGGGATTAAGACACTTGCCTTTCCTGCAGCCAATCTTTGGTTCAATCTACAGTACCACATATGGTCCCCTGTGTATTGCCAGATGAGCACACACACACACACCCGCCAATAATGTTTAAATTTTCATGGGCTTGCATGCTCTGCTTCACCCTTTACCAAGATGTTTAATGAACACAACTGATGCGTTATACAGAAAGTTTTTTTAGTTTAGTCGAACATCAATAAGGACATTTCCCAAATTAAGAGATCCTACTTAGGTCTGTTATGTCACGTGGTCCACTGACAAACAAATGAGATAATTATCTAATACAATAGTAACAGAGTGTTGGTGAGGATGGAATAAAGGAAAAGGCAAGGTGAACAGGTGATTCTTTTTAAGAGAGGAAAACGGAGATCTAAAAAGTAGAGTTATGAGAGAGAAATAAGCCTTATGGGGAAGAATGAAGCATTTTTGTTATGAAATATGGGTACTTGACTTGAGTAGAAGCTAGTGACATTGAAGCCACACTTCCTTAAGGAAACTATTGGGGTTTAGAATGAAATGTGGAGGCAAACACCATTCACTGCGTGTCTCTCTAGTGGTTGGCATTCTATATTCCAAGAACTTCTGTCAAAATCGAAATTTGCTCAAATGGTGGTAATAAATCTCCTGTGACTCCCTCATCCTATCAGTAGACCAAGCTTAGTCAAACGGGACCACCATATTCGATAGCTTTCCAAAGGAATGTCAGACTGCAGACAGCTGTGCTCTGTTAAGTGTTCAGAAATTGTCTGTGAACAATTGACAGGTTGACAAAACATTGACAAAAAACAATTCCTCAAGATGCATCCCTCAGTTGTTTGCTGTTTAGGAGAGTCAAAGAAATGAGGTGTGGGCTGAGGGGGATCTAGGGGGGGAAGGTGCTATTTCATTTCAAAATAAATCCCAAGACTCTCTGTAAACTAAAGGCAGTAGGACAAATAATATACCACAAGATACAATATTTATTTTAATGCTTTATGAATCAGAATTAGCTAATGAGACAATCTTAAATTAATGTCACTACTAAATATCACTACTAATATCACTATCCTTACTAAAGACCAAATTAAAGAAGTTATTTTAAAAATGTCACTATAGCAAAAACTTGGAAGAGACAAAATATTTTGTAGTGTTCAAAATACAATATATATCTTATTAGTTTGAAATAATTATTGTATTCTCTGTGGTGTGAGATGATATCTCATTGTTTTGATCTGCATCTCCCTGATGATTAGTGATGCAGAGCATTTTTTCATGTGCCTTTGACCATTCAGATCTCTTCTTTGAGGCAGTTTCTGTTCATTTCTTCTCCTCAGTTTTTTAATGGGGTTGGGTGCTTTTTTCTTTTAACATTCTACCAGTGCGTTGTATATCTTTGATATTAATACCTTCTCAGATGGGTATTGGGTGAATAGTTTTTCCAATTCGACAGACTGTCTTTGTATATTGGCCACTGTTTCTTTTGAGGTGCAGAAAATTCTAGTTTATGTGGTCCCATTTGTTAATGTAGTTAATATTTGATTCCATTTGCTTGGTCAGTGGTGTTTCATCTTTGAAGATGCCTATGGAGGTTTTTGCCTATGTTTTCTTCCATGTACCTTATGGATTCAGGTCTGTGATATGCCAGTTTTTGTCTTTTCACAGAGCATAGCAGGTAGGGCTTTTGCCTTGTACGTGGCCAACCCAGGTTCGATTGTTCTGCCCCTCTCGGAGAGCCCGGAAAGCTACCGAGAGTATCCCGCCCGCACGGCAAAGCCTGGAAAGCTATACCTGTGGCTTATTTGCTATGCCAAAAACAGTAACAACAAGTCTCGCAATGAAGACGTTACTGGTGCCCACTCGAGCAAATCGATAAACAATGGGAGGACAGTGACAGTGACAGTGATTTTCAAGCAAAAGCTATGTGATCTATTTTAAGAAAAACTTGCCTACTTGACTTAGAAAATGCAAAGAAATTAGAGCTTTACCACTACCTAACAATAATGATAGTGATGATGATAATACAAGAATAGTAATGATATCAATTTACCTTAAGGTCTTATTTTTTGTCGATTTGCATGCTAACTTTAAGACATGGAATCTTAGTGATTTTTTATACTGATCTATGAAAAAAAGGAACTTGTATTGACTTTATAAATAGATAATGAAACCAAATTTGAAGAAATTGTTTTGCTTTTCTGAGATCTAAAGGCAAAATGCAACCAGTGGAATTAGGAGTAAAGGTATGTCTGAATTCCTGCATTGGGCATTGCAGTTAGTACATATGGAATCTCCATGGGAGTTAGGGAAAAGTGCCTCCCCCTTGAGATACTTTTATCTCCATCTGTTAGAAAATTGTTGTAATAAACCGATTGTGTTGATCAAGACAGCTTACTGCCATCTACCGGAAATTTGTTGTAATAAGTAGACAAATCTATGATGTCCAAGATATGAAAGAAGTCCTTTTACAGGTAGCTCTGCCAGAATCCTCACCTGTTTTGCTTTGTTTTGCTTTTAATCAAAAAGGATAACAATCTCTGTTTTCTCCAACTTTTAATTTTTTTTCACTCTGAAGCTTAAGTGAGATATAATATTGATCTGATACCAACAATCTGCTTATTCCACAATTATTTATTAATCATCTAATATTTACACTCACCACTGCAGAAATGATGAATCGTAAAAGAGAATGTCTACTTTCCAGGAGTTCATAGTCTCTGTAGAAAAATAATTTAGCAATAAAATTACAACATGGAATAAATATCTACAGGTTTCCTGATAAGCCCCAAGTCTGTGGTCAGGCCCACTCTGCAGGGTTTGTGGCCCTACAGATATAAACACTGAATCTAGATCCATGTGCCCCAATGGACTGTCATTAGTGTATCAATTAGCCTATTTTATTCTTTAATATATATTTACTTTCCTCAAAGATTTTTTTAAATTTTAGTGCCATACCCAGCAGTACTCAGAGCTTACTCCAGGCTCTGTGCTCATTCCTGGCAGGGCTCAGGGGATGATAAAGGGTGCCAGGGATTGAACCTGGGTCACCATGTGCAAGGCAAGCTCCCTACCTGCTTTGGGTCCCTTTTTTAAAACTATGGATTAATCTCCTTCTGGTATCATTTTAAAAATCTCTGATGTTTTACTTTACCAAACTCATTTCTTAACACGTTATTCTATCTCATGAATATTTTATAGGGCATTTCCTGTTTATTTGATTTTTTTCCTTTTTTAGTATTTTTATAAACATTTTATGTCTTTTAATGCAGGATAGGTAAAGGCCCTCCCGTTGATCATCGATTTGCTCGAGCGGGCCCAGTAACGTCTCCATTGGAGACTTTGTTGTTACTGTGTCTGGCATATCGAATACTCTCGGTAGCTTGCCAGGCTCTCTGAGAGGGGCGGAGGAATCGAACTCGGGTAGGCCATGTTGGCCGCGTGTAAGGCGAACGCCCTACCCGCTGTGATAGGGCTGGAGGGATAGCACAGCGAGTAGGGCGAGTAGGGCATTCGCCTTACAAGCGGCCAACATGGCCTACCCGAGTTCGATTCCTCTGCCCCTCTCAGAGAGCCCGGCAAGCTACCGAGAGTATTCGATATGCCAAACACAGTAACAACAAAGTCTCCAATGGAGACGTTACTGGGCCCGCTCGAGCAAATCGACGATCAACGGGAGGGCCTTTACCTTTACCTTAATGCAGGATAAAAATGCCAAACTGTTGATACAATTCTAGAATTAAAATTTATTAGATAACAAGCTCCAATATGAAAATCAGTTTGTATGAAAATTGTCATATCTGATCGCGAGGTTGTTGAAAGTCCTTGTCGAAAAATTTATTAAGCTGTTTGTTGCTGGTTGAGTCATCTGTGTTACTGTTTTTGCTTTCTGAGCTTCGTTGGCTTCTATGTTACTTTCCGTCTAATTTGTTATGCTCCTTCTAGAATTGCAGTATTGAGTTAAGAGGCAGATGTGGCCCAGAGGCTTCAGAATCTATGGTATGAGCAAATGAGTCAACCTGCTGGTGGCCGCGGGAACTGGGTGTGGCTCTCATTATTTTCCTTAGATGAAGAATTTTTTTATTATTGTTCCTATCCCTTATCTTCTATTTTCCTGACATCGTCCACGTTTCCTTCCCCTATAGTAGATTCCCACAGTCACTCTGCACTTCGTTGTCAAATTACCCATGTTCCACTGTTCAAACCTCATAGCTGACCTGATAATGTAGGTGTGACCTCCTCGTTCTTGTCCAATCTGCAATGACAATGACATCCTCTCTAAGTGAATCTCTTCTCTGAGGCAATTTGATTTCTGGGAGACGAGACTGGATTTGAAAGTCAAGCGACATTAAAACTCTCCTTCTTGCTTCTGAACTGCCTGTTTCTTTTCTTGGCTACCAGTTCTTAAATTCCATGACAGACATCCCTCCATTTCTTTGGTTACTCTTAGTAATTGTTCTTTGCTGCTATTTGTATTCTTAGTTAATGCGATTTCATACTAAACATGACTCCCATTTCCTGGCCCTAACACGCCACCTACCATTTCCCCTGGGACTGTATATGTCCTCTTTGTTTTAAACTACCTAATTTCCCATTGCATTACCCCCTGACCCTGGGGTCTCATAGTATACATTTTATTAAATGCATTTTTAAATTCATTTCCTGCTCCCTTCACAGCTATTAAAAGGCACATCTCTTTATTTGAGAGCTTTGGACTGTTCTAGATGCTCCCCCAGGTAGTAATATCCCATTTACTACCTGTGTCCTCCTGAAATAAAGTCTGTTTCTCTTGCTCTTCTTTCTCTTTAAATGCTTTTCATCCCTCAGAGAAGTACTGTTGTGAGAAAATTTGCCTGATTATTCAAACTAGAACCATCTTTAGGCAAGAAATAAATAAAAGATATTTAATTATATAATATCAAGACAGACCTCAACTGGGCAACCATCTGAAATTGTGACCCAAAGAAGGAGTTTAGAGCACTTCTATAGGAGTTTTCCTGGTAATATACCAAATTGTGGGTCAAAGAGAAGAGTTTAAAAAATGGAGTTTCTTGATTAGTTGTATCATCACAATACACTGAGGTGCACTGAGATAGGAGGGGCTCAACATGGGACTTGAAGGGGGCCCCTGTTGCTGGGAATCTTTGTGGTGGACACATTCTGGTTTAGGTCCTGTGGATACATGTACTAATTTAGTCATTGTTTCGGTAGCCGCTCTCCCCTTTCTGCCTAGGAAGCAGGTAACAGGTGGGTTTGGGTCCTTCTGTTCTGTTCTGAATCACAGCTTAAGATTTATGACCCATTCGTCTCTGCCTGGTCCCCAGGATGGACCACTCAGAACTCCCGCCTCGGCTGCCTCTCTGGAAACCTGTGCCTCCTTACCGTCTCATGCTCCTCCAGCTTTCCCGTCACTAAAACAATGCATCAAAATGAGGCTTTAATCCAAGGGTGTAGGGAGAGCAGAGCAAAAACTGCAATTAACCCTTACATTTCACAACCAATCCCACTCTTCCCTAACACCAACCCCCAAGGCCAAACCTGAACCCAACAGTTTAGTCTTGGGCTTGGGTTTTCTCTTCCTTCTGCTTTCAACAGCCTGCTAGCATCTGGAACTGCTGATCTAGAAATGTGTAATCCTGGAATAAGAAGGGACCTCAGGTCCGGGGCAATAGGATAGCAGGTAGGGGGGTTGCCTTGCAAGTGGCTAACCCAGGTCCAATCCTCAGTGTTTCGTATTGTTTCCTGTGCATTGCCAGGAGTACTTCCTGACTTCCTGAGTGCAGAGCCACAAGTAACCCCTGAGCATCACCGGGTGTGACCCATAAAGGAAAAAAAAGTAACCTCATTACACAAGTGCACACACGTGCATATAACACACACACTCACACACATACACACACATATTTTGAGTCACTAGTGTATTAGCAGAAGTGAGAACTAAAGCTGGGCTCTATCCTCCAGAACACTTAAGCGTTCATGCATACCATCGTGATTATTTCTGTTCTGTCCTGATTATTATTTCTGCCCACAGGACTGAGGCTCTGAGCTTTAAGTGAAAACAGAGCCCATTTCATTGAAATGGAATTTTTTTTCTAAAACTCATGGCTGAATGTGAATTTAAGATGTGGTCATGTTGGAGCTAGAGCCATAGAACAGAGGTTAGATGCTTGCCCTGTAGGCCGCCAACCTAGATTATATTCTCAGCATGCCAGGAGTGATCCCTGAGCACAGAACCTGTACAAAACCCTGAGCACCACTGAGTGCTGGCCCAAACCAAACTCCCAAAGACAATATTTTCTAAAAGTCACGATCACGGTCATGGTCCTCCCGTTGTTCATCGATTTGCTCGAGCGGGCCCAGTAACGTCTCCATCATGAGACTTGTTGTTACTGTGTTTGGCATATCGAATACATCATGGGTAGCTTGCCAGGCTCTGCCATGCGGGCGAGATACTCTCCGTAGCTTGCCGGGCTCTCCGAGAGGGGCGGAGGACCTGGTACAAATGTGAATTTTATATTAGATATGAAATATCAAAGAAATGTCATCATCAGAATTCTACCATTAAATCTGCACTTTCTTAGAGAAGTATGAGGCAAAGTCATCTCGGTCTGATTCAATGGGTCAGTTGCTGTCTGTGGGTCAGTTTGCTTTGCCAGGAACTCTCTGGTTCCCTCACATCTATGTTGAGAGTAATAGTAATGTTGCTCCCAGTATGGGCCCTTATAATTTAGAGAATCATAAATTAACAAGTAACAAGTGGTTTTGATAGTACTTGTCTGGAAAATGGTCAAAATCATTAGCTACTGATATTATTGTCCTGTATCTATGGGTCTGAGAAACAATAAGGAGATAGAAGGGAGGATCTACATCCTAACATTGCCTCATGACTTACTCCTTCAATAGGAGGTGGCACTGGCAGTCCAGAACAAAGCATAGCTTTCACATTTGAGCTAACCATCAATGGTCCATCAGCCATTTAAAGAGCTTCATCATTAAACTTGCCAGTCTCAACTGCAGTTCTGTCTACCCACTTCTTTCCTTAATAGTCTGTCCATTTATTCCCTGTTTATTCTGCAATTTTGGGGGGAAGTCGGGGGCACATGGTCAAAGAGTTACCCTCATAGTCCTTATAGAACAGAGAGCGTTAGCACACTAAGGTCGGGAACCCCCAAGCAAGTAACTTAATTGAAATAAGCAAAATAAGGGAGAAATTGAGGATGCAATAAGAATGTATAAAATGGAATGATGACCAGGAAGTATATAGCAAATGGTGAATGAATAAATGGATTAAAAATTGGGGACTTGGGGCTGGAGCAATAGCACAGCGGGTAGGGCGTTTGCCTTGCACGCAGCCAACATGGCCGACCCGGGTTCGGTTCCCAGCATCTCATATGGTCCCCCGAACACCGCCAGGAGTAATTCCTGAGTGCATGAGCCAGGAGTAAACCCCTGAGCATCGCCGGGTGTGACCCAAAAAGCAAAAAAATAAATAAAATAAAATAAAAATTTAAAAAAAAAATGGGGACTTAACTAAGGCCAGCAAAGTTAGAAAATGACAAAGTTGTTTTGGGAAAAGGTGGATGATGAATTCCGGTTTTCAGCTTTTGCCTGGCATAACTGCAGGAGCCTGAAAAACTCTGCACCCTGCAGGAGAGACCGCTCTGCCCCCTGCTTCCTGACCCAGTTTGGTCTCCAGTTGAATATCCGCTGAAGCAAAGGATAGAATGTAAAGTGGGTATAAAGAATGTATAGTGGCTAAGCCACTATTTGAAAAAACTAATTTCTTTTGCTCAAGTCCCCTCCGTATTTTTTTCCTAATCGTTCTCCTTTTCTTAGTAAGAGGCTCGATGTTGACAGCCTTCTGTTCAGAATCTTGGGCCTCTCTTTGGGTTTGTTTCTCAGCTCTCTCTCAAGTCAAATCCTGCCCGTGCTGAATTTCTATAGACCCAATTTAGCACAATTAACTTTTTAACCTTTACACGATTGCACATAGCAACAGATTCTGGAGTCTATTTTCTTGCCAAATAATGTTAGAAATATTTTGCCCAGCATTAATTTTGCGTGCAATTATTCACAGGGAGAAATGAGAAATCAAGTAAGGATTAGAGTTCTTATTTAAGTTATTTTCTTCCTGCTGCAGAATTTATCCGATTTCCCCCCAAAATTTCTCAAACTCTTCTCTAAAACTCTGTTTCAACAATGAAGAACATGGTCTTCTCATGTATCACGAAGGAATGAGGCTTTTATAATGGCTCAAAAATTTCAAGCTGGAGATGGAGTTTTTTGTACCTTAACAAAGCCAGGCGCTGACTTCCCTCACCAAGCTATGCTCTGTCTTCTTGTAATAATATTCCCTTGCTTGCTGGTAACAAGTGTGCATGTGGGGAATGCAAGGTGCCTCCCTTTCCCCCCTGACACCAGAACAGTACTTGGCAGGTAGAAATAATTCACAAGATGAATGTTGGCTGAGTAAACGAATTGATAAAAGAAGATGAGGACTTTTCATCTACGGGAAGGATCCAACGTGCAACATAGAAAAAGTTCACCAACAAGCAGAAGCAAACAAATACCCAAAGGCACCAGAAAATGAGTACTCATCTTTAGCAGTGAGCATGTCACTGTGGACAAGGGAAAGAGAATGCTGGAGGGGAGATCAGGTATGGGGTGACACGGGACATTGTTGAGAGAAGCTGACACGAGTGTGGGTGGTGTGGTGGCGTCACTTGTCACTTGTCCTCCCGTTGTTCATCGATTTGCTCGAGCGGGCCCAGTAACGTCACCACTGTGAGACTTGTTACTGTTTGGCATATTGAATACATCACAAGTAGGCTTGCCAGGCTTTGCCGTGAGGGCGAGATACTCTCAGTAGCTTGCCTGGCTCTCCAAGAGGGGCAGAGGAATAGAACCTGGGTCTGCAGGGTTGGCCTCATGCAAGGCAAACGCCCTACCGCTGTGCTATTATACATGAAACCCTGCCATTATCAATAATGTAAATTAATGTGCCTAATGTTTTAAAAAAAGGGAAAAAAGTAATTAAGGTTTATTTGAAACAAAGAGGAAAGATTTTGAATTGAATTGAAACATAGAATACCTGTAAAGTGCCCATCTCCATTTCATTTAGGAAGACCTTTAAGGTTTAAGGTGAAGTTTTTAAAATTAAAAATAGAAATTGTACACAATATTTTACTGGAAAAATACAGAACCACCAATTTGGAAAAATGTTTGCACCCCCTTGTTAGTGGCAGCATTTTTATATTAAGCTAAAGTTGGAAACAACCTAAGTGCCCATGGATAGATGGATGGCTAAGAAAGACGGTCTATGGACTCGATGGAATGAAATACAGAATTTAGCTATTAAGGAAGGATGAGGTTTGGCCATTTGCAACAGCACTGATGGACCTCTTGGATATTATGTTCAGTGAAGTAAAGCAGGAGAAAAAGACAAACAACACTGAATTTAACTCATGGGGCATAAAGACACAAAATAAATAATGAAAAAAGTACAATAAAAACAGACTTTTGGACTGTAAACTCAAACTTGTGACTCTGAAAAGAGAGGGGGGTGGCAGGATAAATGGGGTAAAAGGGTTAATTGTATGTGAAAGACCTGATTAGACTTTTAGTGGAGAATACAAGCCTGTTACAATGCATACCTAAAACATATGGCATGTTATGATACAGTTATTAAATTTAACACGTGGAAGAAATAAAAGTCACAGGACTTACTTGTGATTCTCTCACTGACCCTCCACCTGCCTTCCCCTTTGGTCAGATGCACACACACACACACACACACACACACACACACACACACACACACGCATGGCTCATACTGTGATTTTTATTTTTTTAATGGAATCAACATGATATACACAGTTACAAAGTTGTTTATGATTGAGCTACAGTATTCCAATACCCATCCCTTCACAGTGCATATTTCTATGGCAGACTCTTCTTAACCCCCCCCCCACCCCCCACCCAATTTCCTTTTAGGTACTGTAGTCCTGGTTTGTAATACTGTTACTGAAAGGGTATTAAAATGTTGCTTTTAAAAATAAGATGTAGACCCCACAAAAAGTTGCCATTCCATTCTGGAGCAGAGTGGTAGTACAGCGGGTAGGGAGCTTGCCTCCTGCACCATCCAGCCAGGTTTGATCTCTGGCATCCTCTCGAATCCCACCAGGAGTGACTCCTTGTTCAGAGCCAGGATTAATCCCTGAGCACCACCAGATGTTACCTCTTTTTTAAAGATAAAAGAGGAAATGGAGAGAAGTGACATCACTCACCATGCTATCTGGCTGGTAAGTGGTAGAGCCAAGAGTTGAACCTGGACCCAAGCTCCAGGGTCCAGTATGGTTGACGCCTCACCTTTGACACAGGATAAGCTTCTTCAATTTTTGTTTTGTGTTTTTAGGCCACAGCTGGCTCTGCTCAGGAGCAGAGTCTGCTGGTGCCCAGGGCCCATACACGGTGGACAGATTTCAACTAGTCAATCTATATCCTAATAATAGGCAAGTGCTCTGACCTTCTTGTTATTCTCTGGCTTTGGCTTCTTCCATTTTTATTTCAATCATCTGCCATGGTTATTGTCTCTTGGCAAACTCAGAATAATGGAAGAAAAAGCTCTATACTAAAGATATTGAAAAATAATTTGTTCTCACGCTGTTGATTACATTAGGTAATTTCCAGACTTCTTTTAATGGCCCATCCTGACCGGCCTCCCGCCCCCAGCCCCACCTCCTCATTAGGTCTTCCCATTACATTCTCACACAGCACCCAGAGCACTGGAGTTTTTATCACAGTTTGTTAATGTATATTCATTTGAGCAGTAATCTGCCTATTGTCTAGTAGATTTTAAACTCCATGAGGACAGATGGGTACCTTAATAGTCTGCCTGCACCCGGCTCAGAATACGCACTTCATAAATATTTGTGGAATTAATGAGCCCGTCTTCATTAGCTTTATAGAGTGGTCACTTTATAACATTTGAACACCCACATAACAGCATACATAAGAAGTTCTCTTCCCATCAGATGCCAACCTCTGCGGAATTGAAGGAGATGAGAAAAGAGTAATCAGCTCAGGAAAAGAACTTTCACAGAGCGTTCAAGCGTCCTGCACAGAACAGGAACATTCCTTATGAGAGGTTGGGAAAAAGAAAATATTTTGCTGATTAAATCCTCCTTCAGTTTGTCTGTGTAAGTGTAGAATCTCTGAATTTTCTACCTGGGTAGAGCAGACTCTACCAAATGGAATTCCCAAAGCCAGTATTTCACATTAAGACAGCACTTTTGCTTGTCCTAGAGCAAAATAGTTAGGGGAAGTCTCAGCAAAATAGTACACAATGTGACTACACATGTGTTCCCAGTTTCAAGTAGAGTCAACTGGAACTCCAAGGGAGTGTAACATCCCGGGTAAATGTTCAAGGAAACACAATGCTTCCTAAAATCTTCAGGTGATTGTGATGCTTTTCCTTCTACACATGCTCTTTTTACAATCTGTGTGCAAACTTCTTTGACGTAGTGAGTTTTGATAATCCCAGCTGCTTTAGAGCTTTTGATTCTTCTCTTTTAACTGGCATATAAATTATAAATTTCAAAACCATGTCATTTCTCTAAAATTATTTTATGGTTTTGGTTTCTCACCAATTCAAAGTGCCCTTCTTGTTCCCACCTTCCTTGTCCAAATGTAAGGGGATTACTGTAATAAAACTATTCCTATTATTAACCTCAAGAATAAAGATGCAGAGTTGAAAACAAAAGCATAAATGGAGTTTGTCATAAAGCTGGAAGGATTCTCTCGTAAATTACACAATCTTCCTGTCGAGAGAGCACCTTGTCTCCTAAAAATCTGAATCCATCTGAAATACTCAGACTCAGGCGGCCTAAATCTGCTCCCAGTGACTGGCCTCGTGGTATGATCCTTGAGTCTATTTCCTATTAAATAAGACCTCTGAATCCTTCCTGCTCAGGTTTTCTTAAGTCTGATGAATTTGGAGGAAGAGCACAGGCAAGGTAGCTATCGCAGCCAAAAGTGATCCAAGTCTTCTCTGTGAGTGCAGTCTCCTCAGGGTACAGGTGAACTGCAATCTGAATGTGCTTCTGATTCAGTGGCAGGGCTCTAAATGAATCACCTCAGATCCGTGAATTCTTGTCTGCGAAATGGCGGTGTAAGCTTGACTTTCTTGATCTTCTTCATGTAGCTCAGTTGAATCATTTGTGACTTGTGATGGTAGTTTACACTGTTTGTACCTCGTATACAATAATCTCAACACTTGAAAAGATTCCAGATGCAATGCCTGGGTGGAGGAGGACACTTTCTTCTTTCTTCCCCTCATCCTCCTCTTCCACTCCTCTTGGTCCTTCCCTTCCACTTCCTCCTCCTCCTCTTCCTTCTCTTCTTTCTTCTTCTTTCTGCTTCTGCTGCTTCTGCTTCTTCTACTGCTGCAGCTACTGCTGCTTCTGCTTCTTTTTCTGCTTCTTCACTTCCTCTTCCTCCTCCTTCACCTCCTATTCTCCTTATGTTTCTCTGTGGTACCAGGGAGCAAATAGGGGACATGCCTTAGTGAGAGTTTTGGCTTTCCTAGTACTATGACTTGAAGACAGGACCCCTGACACTGGGATGATAAAGCCCATGAAGCAAAGCTCTTGCATTTCCCTCAGATCTGAACCCAAAGCTCTGATTTGGAATCACATTCACTATTTTTACACATTTTGTAAAAATGGTTAAAACTCTCCAATACTAACATCCCAGTAGGAGCACACTATGTTGGATGTGATGTGATGTAAAAGCAACTAATCTTGACTAACAAACATTAACGCAGGAGGCTTAACTTGCAACAACAGCTTCGTAAGTGCACCCTCAGATAAGGACTTAGTGTCCCCATGGTGAGGGACAACAATTTTCACAAATTTTCTTTTACTGAATCATTTTTTGATCATTCCATTAGACATTTCATGGTAACAAGCAATGTACAATGAATTATTGTGGGCTTGCTATGAGGGAAGGCATGAAGGGTAGTTGGGAAAATAGAGACAATGGTGGAGGGAAGGTGACAATGGTGGTGGGATTGGTGTTGAAATATTGAATGCCTGTAACAAATCATCATGAACAACTTTGTAAACCTCAGTCTTTAAATAAAGTGGGGAAGATTTTTTAAATAATGGTTACCTGGCTTTCTAATCGATGGGAGATTGGAAATAACAAAGAACAGAGTGGATTGAAAACATTATTGAATCAATAAAAATAGGTGATGATGTAGCAAAGTTGGGGACACAGAGTCTAATTTTTTCCCTTCCTCCTCCTTCCAACACAAAACTTAAAAACACATAAACTCTTGGCTTGGATATAAACATTCTCACCTTTGAATCACCCTCAAGCATGATTTCATCACAGTACAAATCAAGGGCAAGAAGCACCTGGCAGGCATGCCATCACTCCCTCCCACTTGTGTCCAGAGCAGATAGGAAAAGTAAACTTGCCACCCTTTTAATTGATTCTAATGTCTAAAACTTTCATTGTATTAGCTCCACAATAATCTGCAATATAGTACTTACCTTAGGTGCAAACTCCCATTTCTTTGAACTGAATCTATGAACTGAAATTTATTTTCTATTTTCATGTAAGGGATGAGTCACTGTTTAAAATGACAAGAATGCAAATAGCTGTAATGCTATCCAGATATCCCTTTACAGCCATCCAAATGGGTCTTTGTTCTGCAGTACTTTGTCCAGGCATTGTAATCACCTCATGTTAGAGAACAGACAAGCTTTCCTACAGAAGGTCATACATGTTGGAAGCAAGGCCAGTTGACCTTGGAGTCATTTACAAAAGCTGTCCCATCTGTAATTCACAAGAGTCAGTGAATTTATCAGTGAAATATTATCCCATGTTAAAGATGAGGAAGCAGAAAGACACAACAAGGCTGAAAAACTTTCCCAAGATCCCAGAATGAGCAAATAAAATATTGGTGATAATGATCAGCAGTAAAATGACGCTTGGCCCAGAATGCGGCCACAGAAGAGAAGTACATGCTGTCCTGCCAGAGTTTTGGCTGTGGGCCAGGAGAGTTGTGCAGTGTTTGGGATTGACATGAATTACCAGTAAGACTTAGAAATTAGTTCGTCTTAAAGTTGTCAATATAGGGTCACTCAGAACTAGTTCTATACTTTGCACTTTTTATATACCCTGTATCTGTCTTGGGAGCTCAAATTACTGATGAAGGCTAAATCTCTAGGCCCCACAGTAACTGACATGTGTTCTGATCGGAATGCAAAGGTTCCTTGTACTGGATAGAACACTAAACGTTTCAGCTAGTCTGTGTGACTTTAGACAAAGTCCCACCTCCCTCATTTCTAGAAAGGGTAGCTCCTAGGTCACAAAAGAGTATGCAAATAAATTCAGATAACTCATGAAAGTTTTCTTCAAATATCCACTAGACACAGACATACATATGAAATATAGAACACTATACCAACTTCTTTATGCATGTGTGACTTATGATCATATTTTTTCAGTTCAGTATTTTCAAATATTCTTTAAATTTCTGGCACTTGATAATCATTTCAGGCATGTTTAAAAGCAATAAAATAACATTTCTTTGAACTAATTTGTCTTTTATGTATTTTTTATATATACCTACACACACTTGCTGTCAATGAATGTCAGTTTGATAAAGTCATAAGTCATCACTTATATATTTATTCAACAAACATTTGTTGAGTGTATTCTCTGCACCAGAAAATAAATTTAAAAAGCAAGGACACTCCTTGAAATGCCATCTTAACCAAAGATTTAATTTTGGGACAGAATATTGGTTACCTTTGGGCATTGATCAATAGAGTCTAGAGATAGTTATAGAAAAATGACAATTTTGGACATTGCTGGGGTTGTGTTAATCATAACTGTAACCACTATACAGGATCACAAGCATTATGTCAATAGCTATTTTATGACTTTTTGCAGCGGTTTTTATTAAGTCTGTGATATGATAAAAATGGCTTTTTTGCACATATAACTTTGGACATTTTCCCAGTAACATATGCCTTCATCCCATACTAGATACATAAAAATTTCTTTTTGGTTTTAGTGATTTGATATGAATATTAAGAGGAAAAACTGGGCAATGCTGGGCTACTACCAAAAATAATAGCATTTAAAGCTGAGAAACATTTAAATCCAGACCTGTTCTTGCCTTAATAACTCCATCTGTAGGGTAGAGGCTGAATTCCAAATATTTTCTTTCAAACCTGCCAAATGAAGTTAGTCAATGACTATTATTCTTCTTGATATCTTCTCTTTAATCCCTAAGGCATACTGAAGACTGAGGGGAATTTGGGTGTGGAGGGAAAATGACATAAACGCTATTACCCATAACTTGAATCACTGCCTTGTGTCTGATTTGTGATATGTACCCTTTGTGGCTTTATTTTTCTAACTGTGTGTCTGGTTCATTTATATCATTCAACCAGTACTTATTGAATGCCTCCTATGTGTCAGACATTCATAGTTTCTGTTTTTCTCTTCATTTGTTCCCCTTGAAATACATAATCCAATCTGTGGGCCTCTGAGTTTAAATAAGCATTCACTGTTGGTTCTTCGACTGGTACCTGGCCCACTCATCTAGAAAATCAAAGTAGCCTTCCCAATCAAAAAGCAAGTTTCACTGTTCCACTGATTATTTCCTGGCTGTATGAGCAAGGACTCATTGAAGGGAGAAACAGGAGTCTCTTTGTATAGATTATATTTTTATTCACCAACCGAGCAGTCTTCATCTGTCTTTATTTCAAAGTGCTTTCACTTATACCATAAAAATATGGCTCTGAGTCTAGGAAAACTCTTCAGCATAGTAGTTTTAAATTTGAGTAGTAGAGTAGTCTATAAAATTTGCATAATTAATTTAGAAATTTATCTGTTAGGATAGCACAAACCTTCTCCATAATCACTCCACATGGAGGTGAGTCTTCTTAGAAAATTTACTAATATCTCTCTAAATTTTCTTTTGCTTTTTATTGGACTAACATTTATTATAACATTTTATAAGTTTTAGGTATGCGTCATGAGAAATTACCATGTGTATGCATATCCTACATTAATTTCACTACCATATGGGCTGGGCGATAGCACAGCCAGTAGGGCGTTTGCCTTGCACGCAGCCAACATGGCCTACCCGCGTTTGATTCCTCCGCCCCTCTCGGAGAGCCCGGCAAGCTACCGAGAGTATTCGATATGCCAGACACAGTAGCAACAAAGTCTCCAATGGAGACGTTACTGGGCCCGCTCGAGCAAATCGATGATCAACGGGAGGGCCTTTACTTTACTTTACTTTACCATATGGGCTGGAGCGATAGCACAGCAGGAAGAGCTGTGCACATGGCCGAACCAGGTTCAATTCCTCCGTCCCTCTAGGAGAGCCTGGCAATCTACCAAGACTATTCTGCCTGCATGGCAGAGCCCAGCAAGCTCCTCATGGCATATTCTATATGCCTAAAACAGTTAACAACAAGTCTCACAATGGAGATGTTACTGGTGCCCACTGAAGCAAATCGATGAACAACAGGAGAACAGTGCTACAGTGCAGTGCTACTATATGTGGAGGTGATTTTTTTCTTGTCAACATATACTCCTACATACAGCAGACTAATCCTTTCATCCTTCTAGCCAACCAGCCCATTATGAGGCTTTTTTATTTGCTTGTTTGTTTGTTTGTTGTTGTTGTTGTTGTTTTGCTTTTTGGGTCACACCCAGCGATGCACAGGGGTTATTCCTGGCTCTGTACTCAGGAATTACTCCTGGCAGTGCTCAGGGGAACATATGGGATGCTGGAAATCGAACTCGGGTAGGCCGCATGCAAGACAAACGACCTACCCGCTGTGCTATGACTCCAGCCCCATATGAGGCTTTTTGAAATTTTGTTTTAAACTAGGATTAAGATGAAAGCAGAATTTGCACACGGAATTTGCACACTGGAGGTGATGTGCTATTACAAGATGTGATGTGCACATTAGAAGAAGCAATTCTTTATTTACAAATAAAGGATTTAGACATCTAAACTTAAACCCTGGCTGTTGGCTTATTTCACTGAATCAATTGCCATATTATCAAAGACATGCTTTCTGTCTGAAGCCTAGAATATAGCTATTCTTTCTTGAAAATTTATCTTAGTGACTTCTATCATGCATGAGGATTGGGTTAAAACTTGTTTGCTAGCACCCAACAATTTAATTTGATTTGCCAGTTTGATTAATTGACAACCAACAAGTCATACCCTTTTCAGCCCTTACCTAGCAGGTAAGAGATTAGCAGGTGTAGAAGACATCATCAGTTTTGGGAGAACTTGGTTTATATCAGCTGGCAAATGGTTTTCCTTATATTTAAATTCAAGAACGAACAGCCTATTTTTTGAGTCAGTTGTGTCACTTGCTCACTCTGCAGGATGGAGCATAACCCTGGAGAAATTTAATAGGACATTCTCTGCGGGTCTTGCATCCAAGAAAAAAGGAGAGAAGGAGGCCAGACTGCACAGAACCAATGTATCTTTTTCAACTCTCAGATCTCTGGAAAGATTTCATCACTCTTCTTGCCTCCTTCCCACATGGAAGGAAGAGGTATAGAGTGACAAGGAGTAAGAGCTTGGTGGGAATTCCTTAGCAGAAGAAGCTCCAAGAGTCTGGAGGAAAAAAATCCTTGCAATATCAATTTTCCTGTTGATTTCACTTTCTTTGACTAGTCCCTGCCTTTGCTGTTCCTACTGGTCTTAGCCTGATGTTGGTTTTGCTTTCTTCTCCTGAATCCGTTCCTTGTAGCAACTCAAAACTAAACCATTTCTTGCTTGGTTTCTCTTGCCTTTACCTTCCACATAAAATGATCCCTTTTACTGGCTCATCATTTATTTAATCCCAGTCTAACTCATCATCTCTATGTTCCAGTTATAGAGATTCAATGTAATGAGTAATAAATTGATTTTTATGGCAACTCTGTCAGGCACAGTTCTGGAAATTTAAGATATACAAGTGATTGAGGTAGATAACTTGCCTCTCCTTATGGAACTTTTGTTTAGCCAGAGACTCTATGTAAGTATTTTTGACATATGCAACAGCCTTCTCACAATGGCTAAGACTTGCATTTAAATCTTTCCAGTGGTCAACAGAGGTGGATGAAGTGATTATTCAAAATGGTTTTTGTCTACTATCTTGATTTTTTTATAAATTTTCTCCACCTTTGACTTCTGACTAGTCAAGGTAAAATGAACAAAATCTCTCCAAAGTTCTATGCAATGGGGGAAAAAAAACAAAGATATTCACTAGCAGCTTGCAAAAACAATAGGGAGTTCCGGGACTTATAAAACATGTGCTTGACAACTGATATTATCCATTAGCGAGATATTGTTCATATCTTAACAGCCTGAAATTGCACGAATGATCACCTCAGTTATCAGTTCATACATGTTCACAGTGGCCTGGTGACTCTGTGAATTTTATGCTTGGATTTCAGCAAATCCCTCACCTACAACAAATTGATCATGCAAAACCCCCTCTATAATGAACCTTGGGTAAAGTTTAGCAGTCAATCATGTTATAAGATGTTAAATGGGTTATGGGTAGTCTCCGAAATATAATCATAATAATGTTGGAAAAGAGATGTTACCTTTCAAACCTCTTTCCAACCATTATCTCACCATGGTGTCCACCATAATCTTGATTGTTTGAAACGTAAGTATCTTTTCTTTTGGCAAAAATGCCACAAAGACTGGCTCCTGTTTCCCGGTGCCCTTGTTTCTTGTGCAGAGTCTGCACCCTGGCATAGCAAGCCGGAAAAACCATGCAGAGTTTCTGGCAGGATGGAGGAAGTTGTAACACTAACGAGGTGATGGTTAAATACAATGTTTGTGCTTTGTTTTCTGGGAACCCCATTCATTATGATGCCACCCACCATGGAAATACTCTATATGATAGCTGGAGACTGCGAGAGGTGCCATCCTGGTACTGGAGTCTCATCTCAGTTGAACACAATAGACTTTAACCCACCCAACATTACTTCAAGTCCCCTTCACTTGGCACTGCTGAATGTGTGTATGTACATATGCATTTGTAAGCACATACACATACAAATGCATACCTATACACATGACTATGCACACATACATGACTGGCTGGCGGCTGTTACTGGGGACTGGATACTCTGATATGGCCTATGGTTACACCCGTGAAACAGAGCTGATATAGGATTTATCTTCATTGAACTTAGAGAACATAGCGATAGCACAATAAACCAGAGTCAGAAAAATAACACAGTGGTGAGGCGCTTACCTTGCACCCTACTGAGCCACATACAATCCCCCAAGCCTCACCAGTAGTGATCCTTGAGTGTAGATCCAGGAATAAGTCCTGAACACCACCAGTTGTGGCCCCCAAAACCCAAAATAAATAAATCCAAGTTTTTTTTTTTCAGTAGCAGAGTATCTTTGGATATGGTCTCAATATCCTTGGCATCCAAAACACCTGGAATTACTAAAAGCATTATTCAAAGTGGCAGTAACTTCTCTCATTCCAGTCCTCCTGAAACAGGGTTTTGGGACACAATGCTTGGAAGCCTCTAGCTCAATACATTTTCCCAATGTAAAGAATCATTGTGAGCGTGATAAATACACTAACAGAGAAGAGAAATTTGTCCATGGAATTGCAGAGCAATTGCAGCCTAACTCACAGAGGGAAATCAAAAAGTTAGTTATACAGAAAATAAAGGCACAAAAAAAAAAAAGAGTCTGAAAGAATATCCAGGGAAGGAAAGCCAGAGAGCCAATGGGAAGAACTTTCAAAATCCACCACTGATATTAAGCAAGGGACACCCGCAAATGCTGCTGTGGAGCTCCCACCATTTCTAAAGCTTCTAATTATAGAAAACATTTCCCACTTTCTGATAAACTGATAGATTACTTCCACTCCCTCCTCCTACACTTAATTCTTTCCAACAATGCAGTGCCATGGAGCCTGACTTGGTGAACGAACACACTGAAGGCTCCAGCCCTTAGATCAGGAACCATGATTACTACCGGTGGAGCAATGAGTCCAGGTTCCCTCCAAGAAGCAAGCATGTACTGAGTGTGAAGCTTTAAGCACACAAACGCTGGTGGCCCACTTCTCCACTGTATCTACCAACCTCTTATTTTAGGTTTGTCCAGAATCCAACTTACTGAGGTCAATTAAAGTCAGGAAAAGATGCTGTCTTGATTTAAGAAAATTGGATTCTTTGTCTGCTTTGGGTTTATCTCCCTGAACTGGCTTGTCATTTGAATTTTATGTTTTTGTCCTTATTTCTTCCGACCTTTCTCTCCCCACCCCTCCCCCACCCCCAAAGGGTTTTTCGGTGTTACATTCTATCTATCTGTTTGCAAGGAAGGTGTTTGTTTCTGTAAAGTGCCTGTCCTGTCTGATCTCCATCATCTTTATGGTCTTGCATCCTGTCACTGCGGCTTATGTCTGGTTGTGGTTTGTTATGTTTTGACAGGAGTTTGTTATAAAACTGGGAATCATGTCTCTGGCTTTGCCTTTCAAAGTTTTTTCTTTACGGTAGCCATAAAAACATACTGCTAAAATGTTCCCTCTGAGAAGGGGTGAAAATTTCATAGGAACGATCTTGAGGGAAAGGGAAACAAGCAATGGTAAAGAAGAGAAAGAGAGAAAGAGGGAGGGAGGGAGAGAGAGAGAAATCTAGGTGGAATAATTTTGGAGATGTTGTTGACAGTATCAAGGTACATACTAGAAGTCATTACAAATACAAATTATAAAAATTATTTATATACAAATACAAAAATATAATAAAATAAAATATATTATTATATTATATTATATATTATATAATAAAATAAAATAATAAAATAAAATAAATATAAAAAATTTAAAAAATACAAAATATAAAAATATTTATAGAGTTGCCAACACTTTGACAAAAGAAATTGAACCAGATTACTTTGCTCTCTTGCTTTCTCATCTTTGAAATCTTGAACAAATAAATTGCAAAGCAGTGAAGAATTCATCTTCAGTTTTCTAGAAAAGGAGAAAACCCTGAGTAGGCAGGGTCTAAGAATAGTGCCTTCTTTGAGTTCTCTAAAGCACTATATTGCAAGATTGTTCATGCAAAAGAATTGTTGTGCATGTTTGGGGTATGGGGTAGTTGTAGAAGACAAGGCACACACGATTTATGTGATCCTTGACATGGTGTATGTATTTGTTCCTTTGTTCTTGCAAGTACTCAATAACAATGAGCAGTTATTGAGTACTTGCTGGATGCGAGATCAGCATCCCTAGTTGCTAAGGTCTATTGCTTTTGTGTCCTGGGAACTTGGTTAGACATTTAATGTGCTTAATCAATTTGAGTTCATCCTTAAAGTCAGAGGCAAAGAAGTTAATATTAACCCCATGTAACTAGCATAAGACCAGCTATGTAGATCACAATGCACATGAAGTTGAGGAAAGATGACAGACAGATAAAAGAATAAGTGGATTCATTCATTTCTCTGTCTTTACATGGCTTCCTGGTGCTGCAAACATGGAATTTAGCCATGTATGTCTAGTGCCATAACCCATGTTTCTTACACTCCTCCTGGCATGATTTTTTTCCTCCAGCCACTTGCCCAGAGTCAGACAACTGCTGGGAGGCAGAACTAGAAAGGCAGTGCAGAAAACAGGGCCCCAGGTGCCTGCTTTTGACCACTTGGTCAGCTCTGACAAGGCCTGGGAGGAGCAAGACCAGGGAAGTCCCTGTACCTTCTGATTATATCTTAATTTTTTGGCATAGAGAAAAGTAGAGAAAGATCAGAAGGGTGCCCCTCTGGACTCTGTGACCCTGCACCCCATTTCTGAGGGCCAGGAGATATCCAGAAGTCACTTCTCATCCTCTAGTAAGAGGATCACAGACCCTTCTGGATGGAAAAGGATGCAGCTAAAGGGCACAGGTGTTCTTTTGTCTTGAGGTTAAACTACAGTCCTTCATTAAAAGGAGGTGGGGGACAGGGGTGCTCCACTGTTGAAACCTGGAGGGATGAGAACTGTTACGTGAAAGCATGGTGATTTAGCATTAATCTTCAGGCATGCCAGATCCATTCTAGAACTGTCTCATCATCCCATTCCAAAACCCAAATCTTCCACAACCTAGTCACGAACCCATTCCAGAACCAATTCCAGAATCTGTTCTTGATCTCACTCCAGAACTAGTCCCCAAACCCTTTTCTAAACCTCATTCTAAGAGCCTGTCCAAGACCCCATTCCAAAACCTGGTAGAAGACTTCGTACATTCTTCTCCAAATGATATTACTTCTGCAGTTGTATCAAATTTCGGTGATGTCATCCATCCATTAAGTTACTGTCAGAATCTTCATTCCTTTTCTTGTAGACACAACCCAAGGGTCAGAGCACAGGCCCCCGGGGGGTTCTACAGAATGTGATTTTTCTACCTCTGCTCATTTCTGAGGATTTTTCTTCCATACAAAGTGACCCTGGAATGCTGACTTAGCCTGCAGAAGGGGACTTAATTTTGTTCTTTGTTCCCACTTCCCTCCTTCTTTTCCTTCTTTCCTCTCATCCCCCATCCCCCACCCCCCCCCCCCCACACACACTGTCTCTCTGTCTGTCTCTCTCTTTCTATGTCTCCCTCAGCTTTGTTTTACCATTTTTGGGACAGTTATGGCAAAGGAGAAGCCCCTTCAATCTATAGACTCGCATGAGATTATGCTTTTTTTTCTAAACTGCAAAACATAAAATTCAATTTAATCCCATAATTAAACTTTTGAAATTAGTAGTCTCTAATCAGCCATTCTCTAGATTAGAACACCGATGGTGAAAATCCCATATATGAAGCCCTAAAACCTTTTTTCTTCCTCTGGGTTTTGCTTCTCTAGCCCTGAACTGTGAACATGCCTTCACCTCTCCTCAAAACCATGTGTATGCATGACCAGTGTGATGCTGGCAGCTGTCACGATGGGCACGCCAAGTCCATTTGCCAAATATCTCTTAAGTAACTATTTTCATCATGAATGTGCTGTGATGCCGAAATGATAAAAAAAAAATAGTCACTGCCTTCAGGGAACTGCAGTCACTGAAGAAAAGACAATAAAATTGATGATTACAATGCAGCAGAATAAGTCACAGAGTCTGTTTACAGACATATTGGGAGGCAAGACATGCATTCAACTTTCAGCAGTTACACTCTATGTTAACCAACGACACACACACAGTATTATCAGTGCTTGAAGCTGCCCCCTGAATCAGCATATATATAAATCCTATAAAAGGGTGAAGAAAACAATGAGGTAGGGAAAAGCATAAGTCATTTTCTCTCACTGAGCATCAGGGAAGGAGCTCAGGGATAGCACATTTGCTTTTCATGTGTGTTCCCTAGGTTATTGCCTGTTATTGAAGTAAATAAATAATGAAATGAAGGGCTGGAGCGATAGCACAGCGGGTATGGCATTTGCCTTCCACGAGGCTGACCCAGGTTCCATTCCTCCGCCACTCTCAGAGATCCTGGCAAGTTACCGAGAGTATCCCCCCTGCACAGCAAAGCCTGGCAAGCTGCCTGTTACATATTTGATATGCCAAAAACAGTAACAAGTCTCACAATGGAGACGTTACTGATGCCCGCTCAAGGGAATAGAGGAACAACGGGAGGACAGTGCAATGAAATGAAATGACTTGGAAGAGTCTTGGGGGAAAGGTGGATGTGATACTGGACACCTCAGCAAGTCCAAGACTTAGATAAAACTTAAAGGGTGAGATGAAGGCACCCCTGCTGAGCACGATGTATGGGAAACCCCCAAAAGTGGTTGAATGGGGAAAGGGTGTTTCGACAAGCAGGTTGTTACTTGAATCTACACACCCCAAGAATTCAAAATCTGCTTTAAAGATTATGTTTTATTAGCTTCTATTTTGGAGCGCTTTTGTACAATATGCAGCCCAGCGGGTGGCCCCATTTACTCAAGGGCAGCCCTCTCTTCAGGAAGGAAATCATTTCTTCTACTGCTCTTGGCATTACTAGAGGTAGCCAAGTCCTGGTTTCTATTAAGTGTAAAATCACACACATATGTCGGTTTTCTTGGGTAACATTCTGTAGCCTAGTTGAATCAGGCAGATATTAAAACTCAAAATTGAGTGACTTGTGGTATCCCCATGGGTTTGAGAAAGCCCATATTGAAATAATTCTTAAAGTTTGGCACCTTTGAAAAATCAAGAAATGGAATTTTCTTATTTCTCTAGGTTAGAGTAGTTTTTTCCCCTTTAGCCAAGTAAACTGGTCTCGGTTAAAAAAAAAAAAACACCAGAAAATAACAACCTATCTGAAAGAATCAAATGTGAATAATCCGTATTGAACAATAACTATATGATATAGGTATTTGTAATTAATACTTAAATCTATCATTTGTGTGTAGCATGAGCTTGGAGTACTTGCAGCTAATCTTTGTAAGGGAATATAAACTTGTAATTTAAACTAATAATCTAAACTTCAGGAAATAAAAATATTTACGATATTAAGTACTGGTGAAGTTGAGGAGGAACATATGCTATCAAGGACAGTAAGAGAGTTTATTGGCCACAGATCTTTGAAGAACAATTACACATGAAATAAAATTAAGTTTTTCCTCTTTGAGTGTCTTGCTTGTTGGAAGATAAAACAATCCCTATGCCATAACAACATGGAAATATCTTTTACTTTTTTTAAATTACTTTTTATTGAGTCACTGTGAGAATACAAAGTTACAAAGCTGATCATGGTCAGGTTTCAGTCATATAGTGTTCCAACACCCACCCCTCTACCAGTGTCCATTTCCCACCACCAGTGACCCCAGGTTCCCTCCCATCACCACCCCCCCACAGCCTGTCTTTATGGCAGGCACTCACCCCCCCCTCCACCCCCATCTTTGGGATATTAAAACATGGGAATTTCTAAGTAACTTGTGAAGCAGCTCTTTAGTCTGGAATGCTTAGCAGGATGCTTTTTTTTTTCTTAAAATTTTATTAGTGAAACACCATGAGGTACAGTTGCAGACTTACAAATTTTTGTGCTTGGGTTTCAGTTATACAATGATCGAATACCCATCCTTCCACCAGTACCCATTCTCCGCCACCACCATTCCCAGTATCCCTCCCTCCCCCCATCCCCCTATCCCACCCTACCTCTGTGGCAGGGCATTCCCTTTTGTTATCTTTCTCGTTTTGAGTGCTGTGGTTTGCAAAAGAGACATTTAGTGGCAGTCTTGTTCAGTCTATAGTCTACTCTCATCATGCATTTCCCATCCTGAGAGGAACCTTCCATCACCCTTTATTTGGTGCTCCCTTCTCTATCTGAGCTGCCTTTTCCCCTAGCGTGTGCGGCTGTCCTCAAAGCAATGGAGTAATCCTCCTGGTACTTATCTCAGCTATTCTAGGGTGTTAGTCTCCTATTTTGTTACTTTATGTTCCCCAGATGAATGCAATCTTTCTATGTCTGTTCCTTTCTTTCTGACTCATTTCGCTTAGCATGATACTTTCCATGTATGCCACTTGTATAAGAATTTCATGACTTCTTCTTTTCTAACAGCTGCATAGTACTCCATTGTGTAGATGTACCAAAGTTTCTTTAACCAGTCATCAGTTCTTGGGCATTCAGGTTTTTTCCCAGATTCTAGCTAAAGAGTAAAGAGTGCTGCAATGAACAAACAAGTGCAGATGTCACTTCGACTATAATTTTTGCCTCTCTGGGATATATTCCCAGGAGTGGTATTTCTGGGTCAAATGGGAGCTCAATTTCTAATTTTTTGAGGATCGTCCATATTGTTTTTCAAAAGGGCTGAACCAGTGGGCATTCCCACCAGCAGTGAAGGAGAGTCCCTTTCTCGCCACATCCGCACCAACACCGGTTGCTTTTGGTCTTTTGGATGTGGGCCAGTCTCTGTGGTGTGAAATGATATCTCATTGTTGTTTTGATCTGCATCTCCCTGATTGATTAATGATGTAGAGCATTTTCTCATGTGCCTTTTAGCCATTCAGATTTCTTCTTTGAGAAAGTTTCTGTTCATTTCATCGCCCCATTTTTTGATGGGGTTGGTTGTTTTCTTCTTGTGGAGTTCAACCAGTATTTTGTATATCCTTGATATCAACCCCTTGTCAGATATGTATCCGGAGAATATCCTTTCCCATTTTGTAGACTGTCTTTGTATTTTGGTCACTGTTTCTTTTGAGGTGCAGAAGCTTCTTAGTTTAAGATAGTCCCATTTATCTCTGTTTTCACTTGCTCGGCCAGTGGCGTGACATCTTTGAATATACCATTAGCTTCAGTGTCATGGAGGATTTTGCCAACTTTGTCTTCAGTGTACCTTATGGATTCCTGTCTGATGTTGAGGTCTTTAATCCATTTTGATCTTACTTTTGTACTTGGTGTTAGGGATAGATCTGAGCCCACTTTTTTGCATGTAGCCATCCAGTTTTGCCAGCACAATTTGTTAAAGAGGCTTTCCTTGCTCCACTTCACATTTCTTGCCCCCTTATCGAAGATTAGATGATCATATGCTTGGGGGAGCAGGACGCATTTTATATAAAAAATAAACCAAAGTGGGAGAGAAGGTACACACTATGAAGGTAAAATTAATCACTTAATCACTTAATCCCCGTTATTCATCGATTTATTCGAGCGGGTGCCAGTAACGTCTCCATTCATCCCGGTTGCGTGCTAGCGTAGCCCAATGGTATCTGTTCGTTTGAGGAACATGTAGAGCCTCAAACCGATCATTTAGGGTCTTGACGAAGAAGTCTGACCATCTTATAGGTGGGCGTCCACGTGATCTTTTGATGTCTCGTGGAATCCAATCAGTAATGGCTCTAGTCCAGCGGTTGTCTGTAAACCTCATTACGTGTCCAGCCCATCTGATTTTTGATGTCTTGGCAAATGAGACAGCGTCCCTGATTCTTGAGCATTGACGAACATCAGAACTCTGGATTCTATCTCTCATTTGAGTGAATCGTGATATTCCAAGCATAGTTCTTTCGATTCCTCTTTGAGAGACCCGAATAGTGTTCTCATCCTGTTTTCGTAGGGTCCAGGTCTCTGAGGCATATGTTAATGCAGGAAGAATAGTGGAATCAAAGAGATGTGCTCGTAGCTGGAGGTTCTTTGTCCTTTTAGTTATTTCTTCAATGCTCTTGAAGGCATTCCAAGCCGCTCTCTTCCTCCTGCGCAACTCAGGTGCCAGGTCATTCATCATGTTGATTTCTCGACCTAGGTATATATAACTGTTGCATTCGGAGATGGTGGTTCCGTTGAGAGCGAATGGAGCGTCAGGAACAAGGCTGTTTCTCATAAACATTGTCTTCGCAAGATTCAGCTGTAGTCCGACCTTTCCACATTCACGGTCAAAGTCGTTCAGCATTTGTGCCGCTTGGTTGATGTTTGGTGTTATTAGAATGATGTCATCAGCAAAGCGGAGGTGGTGTAGTTGCCGACCATCTATCTTAACTCCCATGTTTTCCCATTCCAGTCGTCGCATGTTGTTCTCGAGGGTGGCACTGAAGAGTTTTGGTGAAATGGTATCACCCTGCCGAACCCCTCTCTTCATATGGATGATTACTTCTTTGTAGAATGGTGAGATCTTGGTAGTGAATCCGCAATAGAGCTCACGAAGGATCCTGATGTATTGAGTTTGTACGCCCTGATTGGCTAGGGCTTCTATGACCGCTTCCGTCTCAACAGAATCAAAGGCCTTCTTTAAATCAATGAACGTTAGACAGAGTGGCATCTTTAACTCCCGAGATACCTCAATGAGCTTGGTTATTGTGTGGATATGGTCGATGGTACTGAATCCTTTTCGGAATCCAGCTTGTTCACATGGTTGTCCTTCATCTAGTGTTCTGCTAATCCTATTCAGGATGACTCGAGTGAATAGTTTGTAGATGACAGACAACAGGCAGATTGGGCAATAGTTGCCAATGTCGTGGATGTCTCCTTTCTTGTATAGTAGTACAGTCTTGCTGGTTTTCCATTGGGATGGAACCTTGCATTCAGACAGGTAGCGTGTGAAGAGTCGAGCCAATGTATTGATGAGTACTGATGGTAAGTTCTTCAGGTGTTCAGGTCTGATCTTGTCTGGGCCAGGTGCTCTTTGTTTCTTTACCGACAAGATGGCATGTTGGATTTCGGAAGGGAGAACATTGGGAACGACATATCCATCATGTGGTATGTGGTATGTGGGCAAGTGGATGTGGCTATTAAAGAGATCTGAGTAGAAGTCATGAATAATCTTCTCCATTGCCCTTCTGGAAGATGTGATAGATCCATCATGATGTCAGAGGGCAGTCATCTTGGTTTTGTAGTTGGTGAAGGACAGGCGGGCATTACGAATGTTTTTCCCAGCTTCTGCTGCATCTACCAGTACTGCTGCTCTCCTGTTTTTGAGGACATCCTTGATGGCTTCTCTGCACTGTTTTGCCAGTTCGGACGTTTGCTTGTGGTTGCCTGAGGCACGTGCCAAGCCACGTTGGCGAATAAGTTCAATAGTGTTCGAAGAAAGCCGGTTTTTTGTGATTATCTCTCTCTTGGCATTCCTTGCACAATCATGGAGGTGCTGAATCATTCGATCGTATTCCTCATCAATGTTGTCAATGACGGCATCTTCCCATGTTGCTGCAACAGAGCCAAAGAGTTCCCAGTTGGTGGTTGTTCTGGGAGTCCTCTTCTTAAACCTTGCATTCTTTTCTCCTCGTTCTGTGAGGTAGAATTTTGCACGAAGAAGACGGTGGTCTGATCCCGTTTGGAATTTTGGGACAACAGCGACATCGGTTAGGCAAAACCGCCGATTGAATATGATGTGGTCTATTTCATTGTGGAACCGTCCATCGGGAGACTCCCATGTCCAACGTTTAGATTCAGCCTTTTGGAATTGTGAGTTACCATGGAAGGTTTTGGTTGACATGATGAACTCAGACAGTCTGTCACCCTGTTCGTTCCATTCCAGGCCATGGGTTCCGATGTGGAGTTCATCGACTGATCTTCTTGGTCCTATCTTGGCATTAAAATCACCGACAATGATCTTGTAGAAGGTGTGATCTTCTTTATAGAATTTCTCCAGCTCCATGTAGAATTTCTCAGTTTCTCTTTCACCATAACTGGATGTTGGTGCATAGACAACAAAGATAGAAGCTGCCGGTAGTGAGCCACATTTATTCAAGTGTAATCATCCGATTCGGGTTGTTAGGCATTCAAATGAATCAATGCTCGTGACTAAGTTTGTGTTGACATGGATACCGACACCACCGACGCCTCTTTTATCACATGTTCCAAGGAACAGTTCTTCTCCAGTGTCAAAAACAGCATGATGGGATTGATGTCTTCTCGTTTCGGTCAGACCAATGATGTCGTACTTGATCTTTCGTGCTTGTACCATAAGGTCTTCAATGGATGCAGCAGATGCAGCGTACGAGCATTAAAAGTACAGACAATCATTTTTGTTTTTCTGCGTTTTGGTAGCCTATGTCTGCCTTGGTGTTTTATCAGCCTCTCCTTCCATATCCTTCTCGACTCTGCATATTCAGGGTTAGGGAAATGAGATCCATTTATTACTGGATTTGGCATATCAATTTGGTCTATTTGGCATAGACCACGGATAGCTTGCCAGGCTCTGCCGTGCGGGTTGGATATTTAAGGATATTTAAGGTACCCTGAAAATTTAGAGAAAAGTAAATAAATAGTCGCGCGGCCTGTGGCCGCGCGCTCCCGGGAGCTTGTTGTGATAATCTCTGGATCCTGGCCTTTGTTGGGGTTACACAGCAGTTGGAGGGTGTAACTGTCTAGCTACTGACAGGTCCAGTCCCAAACCGTGCAGGCTTGGAGATCTCAGCCCCGGGTCCCACACACCTGGGTTCCTCTGCCAGTTCTGTTATGTCTGAGGCTTATCCAAGTGTGTGGAGAGTGGCCCCAATAAGGCCTTGGTTGGAGCCTGCAGGTCTTCAGCTGTTGGGCCCTGGCGAGGATAGTCAGACACAGGGTAGGAGACTCTGCCTTGTGCTCTCCCAGGAGCTTGTTGTGATAATCTCTGGATCCTGGTCTTTGTTGGGGTTACACGGCAGTTGGAGGGTGTAACTGTCTAGCTACTGACAGGTCCAGTCCCAAACCGTGCAGGCTTGGAGATCTCAGCCCCGGGTCCCACACACCTGGGTTCCTCTGCCAGTTCTGTTATGTCTGAGGCTTATCCAAGTGTGTGGAGAGTGGCCCCAGTAAGGCCTTGGTTGGGGCCTGCAGGTCTTCAGCTGTTGGGCCCTGGCGAGGATAGTCAGACACAGGGTAGGAGAAGGTAAAATTAAAATTATAAAATTATAAGAGGTACATAACTTTTTTGTTGTCACTGGTGGGGGTTGGAAGGTCATAACTGTGATCTTTGACAGTATTGTATAATTGTAAGTACAGTGACATAAAAGATAAAATAAAATAAAAAAATTTAACAATATATTGTCAAAGTTGTCTTTGGTAAGGCATCAGCATTAAAGGGAACAAGGTAGACGGGGGAACTTGAGACATATTAATAATCATATTCATTCACTAACCCTGTTTATTTTAATAAATAAACCTCACAAATTTAACAATCCACAGATGAACTATTTTGCTCCAAAGTTTCAAATTGTCCTCCCCGCCCGAGGCCCCCCGTAGCTGGCAGTAATTACCCTCCTTACCTCAGGAGGGTAATTATGGTTCAGGCTCCTCCCGTCTTCTAGAACAGGGTAGGGTCCAGTGGAAACCCTGCTGGCTCTTAAGATTCTAAGAGGTGGGAATGACCATGTCAATTACACATAAAACTATTTTACTTGTCATGTGTCTGAAAGTCAAATTCATTCTTGATATCAACTTGACTGAAAACTAGGGCCATGTTTGTGGGACATCTGTGAGCGCTCCTTTGCACAGCTGAGATGGAGTTTAGGAAACGAGTCATAGTGTGTGCCTAGAAAAAAAAATCTGATCTGGTGGCACTGAGTCTCTGCAACCAGAATGCAATAATAAGGTTTTATGTATGTATAACATATAATTAAACATGAATAAAAATTAAGTTTGGGCACAGAAATTAATCAACATTGGTTGATAGTAAACACATTTTCCTTCTACTTTATCTCACACTAACTCCAAGAAACTAAGTTTTACATCTTTGGACATCATTTCTTGAGTCTGTAAAGTAAGAGTATGGAATGTAATCAGGATAATCTAATTGCATTTATTAAATAATTGTTAGCATTTGTATTATATTTTTCCCCACAATGTTAAGTGCTTCTCATAATCACTAATCAGGAGCTAATCAGTATCACCAAGAACTAAGCTCATCCCTGTTCAAATCAGAAAATGTGCTCAGCACATTATTTTCATTCCCTTTTTTCTTTTCCTTTTTTGGGAGTAGGATTTGGGGCTACACCTGGTGGTGCTTGGGAACTGCTTCCTGCAGTGCTTAAGGGACCACGTGGTGCCAGGGATCAAACCAAATCTTCTACTTTGTGACTTAATCTCTTTCTCTCTTCAGCTCACAAAGTTCATTTTTCAATTGAATTGTTTATTTTTATCTAGAATTCCCCATGAAAATTTAAGCTGATTTTATTTCCATTGTTTTAATTTCTTATAATGCCATATTTTTCATAAATCAAACAGTAAGTATTGTTTATTTCAGTCCTGGGGACATCTCCACTAATAGTAGAATGTAGTTAATGATTTCTGAATATAGGTATATCTAAAATTTAGCAGATCTTTATGTTGTACCCTATACTCAGAATGTGGATTTCTGAGGTAATGGATCTTAAGTTTTAACTATCTAAACTTTTAACTATCTAAAAGTTTCATATTTTGGAAAACAATTTACCCATTATCTTGTTCATAAGTTGTACACAAAAATTATAATCATTGTATTATAATTAGTTTTACATCTTTAGAAACATCAATGTGTAGTTATTGTGGTTTTGCTAATGAAGACACTGTTAAATGACATTGATGCATTATTAGATACAACCTTGTTTTTATGCCACATTTAATCAACACTCTCAATCGTTCATTTTCTTGAAGTGAACTGACTTTGAAATATTATAACAACAAGTATTTAGAATGGTAACTGATGGTCCCAGTTCAAAAGATCTTAATTAAAGTCAACAGTTTCTCGAAGGAATTGAAGAATTTTAGAGCACTTTCAGATCTGAAAAGTCCAGTTTGTTAGGGGTATTTAGCTATAGCTCAGAGTTGTGCTTAATGAATTATCGCAAATATAAGTTCTCAGGATTTAGAGTGATTGCTTCATTGACTTCTCTGGAATGATTTGGATATGTTTGCTCTACCACAGTCTCACTAGGTTTTATTTAAGCATTAACTTTTTTTGTTATTTCAATGTGTATCTTGATTACTAGTTTGAATATTTCTCACACGATAATTTTCTCCTTGCAATTTTGTTCCTGTGAATTACTGATAAGCAACCTTAAGAATTTAAGAAAGGCATTTCATTAATATTAATAGATGTGAAGTGCTCAAAATGGCAAACGCACAGTACTGTACAGCGAGTGGAGTTTCCAAAATGTACTGCTTGGTTTCTAAATGATTCAGTTGATATCAGTAGGCATTCTATAGACATTCAAATATAGTATACGTGTAAGAGCTGCAAGAAAAGATATGACCTAGATTCTACTTAACCAGCACTATCAGCCAACCAATTCCCATAGCAAGAATTCTGGAAATTGGGAGAGAGTGGCTGGAAGCAGAGCAAAACACCAGTGAATAAAATGAATGAAGTAATAAAGGAAACGTTCATAGATAGAATACAGAGTACAAGTTCAAATTAGTATAAATAATATTTCAGCTATATATGTACTAAAACCTATCTATCAGGCAAAGTATTTTTTAGATATTCTTTATCCACATTTTAGTCTCCTGAATAACTTTCTGTGATTTTCTTTTCTCTTTAATAAATGCGCACATAAATAATACATACTATATTCCACTCACCAAACATCACAGAAAATCCTCTTATTCTTTCTTGCTTACCCTATGTCTACCTTCACAACTTTTAGAGTTTTGACCTAAATATGTTAGAAAAAATATGTAGTCTCTTCTATAACCTGTGAGTCTTTTCAAGAATATTTGAAATATAGAAGCCTTCTCATAGGAATACAATATAGATATATAGATGATTCCAGATGATTTATTATTAACCAAACTATAATGCATAGCATATGAATGTGACAACATAAATTTTAAATAAATTTAGAAATGGATATGGGTGATGAGTTAGGGAATTACCAAATTTAAATCTGAAATATTCACTCATTTGAAATCACTTACATTTGATTTTGCAGTATAGTTTCAGGACTTTCTAAATTAAAAGAATGTTTTGATCTTCTTTGAATGCAAAAATAATAAAATCATATTGAATTCAAAAATCAGAAGAAACCGGCAAAGAGTTTAAGAAAAAAATATTTTTAATTTAGCATATACACTTTGACACATTGACAACCACGTTGGAAATAAGTTCAAAAGACAGGGGTGAAGATATGCCTTTGAGACAGTCTTCCTCCCATGGGTATTACACCCACTCTTGAGTTCAGTGCATGTTTACAGACTAAGTCAGTGAAGAAACTATAAAGTGATTTCCCAAAACATGTGCAATTTACTTTTGGTTTTATCTCCCATTCACTGCACATTATCTCTTTGTTGCTCACGTCTCCTGTGTGTATGTGTGTTTATGATTATTCTTTGTTTGTTTATTTTGTTTTTCTCCCTTGCAAAAAAGAATCTCCTTGTCAAAGGCAATCTCCTTGGCAGGGAGGATACTTGTCCCCTCCTCTCCAGAGCCATCTAGTCCTAATCCCTTGTACCTGTGGATATATTACTAAAAAGGAATTCTGCAAATCGGATTAAGTTAAGAAAGTAGAGATGGGAGATTATCCTGGATTATTTGAGTGACTTTAACATAATCATGAGGCTTTAAAAGAGAATGAGAGAGGCAAGAGAAAAAAGTGGGGGTGATGGAGGATATGAGAACTCCATCCACCATTTCTGGCTTTGCAAGTAGATGTGGTCTTAGACAAGCACTGAGCAATCTCCAGGGTCTGTAAAAAATGGATTCTCCCCTAGAGCTCCTAGAAAGGAGTGATCCCTACTGATACCTTTATTCTAATTAAATTTTTATAAGTGCCATTTGTCAGTGCTTGGGGGCTGCCACCATCACACACAGTGGGGTTGTGCTGGAATGACCAGGCTGAGGCCTTCCACCACATAAGTAGGATGTGCAAACTCAAGACCTTGTATGGGATGTGTCTGTGCTCCGCCACTTGAACTATTTCCCCAGCTCTGGCACCCTGAGTTTCAGTTCATGTCAGAACTATTAGATGATAGAGAGAGAGAGATGGGGGAGAGAGAGAGAGAGAGAGAGAGAGAGAGAGAGAGAGAGAGAGATGTGGGTGAAACTAGAGGCAGGTGATAGAGATGAATGACAGATTAAGCAACTCAGTGGTAACTTGCCCCAGCAGTAATGATAATTATCTGTGCAATAATTTTTAATTATAATCATCACTCTTATATAATTTCAATAATAAAGCCTGTGATGCCTCTTTGGACCCATTAGCTGCGAAGACAGCATGTTGCACAGAACACAGATACCTCTTGCTCTTGGCCATTTCTTTACTTCTACTGTGTTTTGCTACCCCATTCCACAGCTGAAACAGGACACTGTCAGAAAAGATGCTTCTGTTTGCAAATGACAGAAATGATACAAACTTGCTGGAGAAAAATTGAAAAACCAAAAGGAAGAAGATACATCTCCCTTAAGCTGTCTGAGGAGTAGGTCTGCATCCATCCCCAGTGACCCAAGCTCTCATTGCTTTCCTCTGATGCAGACTTCCTAGGTTTCTATTTTAGTGGGAAACTGTTCTTTCTTTAAAGAAATCGTTTTTGATTTGCTATTTTTTAGCCTATGAAGCTGAATCCCACTATGAGTGTCTATTTCCATACATCTATATTTTTAAAATTCTCTTAAACACGTTGGCTTAAAATGCAAGCATTTATGTACTCATGATTCTGAGATTTAAAAGCATAGGGGAGGAGAGTTCATCTCTGACCCATGGGAAGTCAGCTTGCAGCAGGTCAGTTGGTTCTCAAGGATGCACTTCCGAGATGGTCTCATTCATAGGAATTGGTATAGGCTAGAGTTTTCAAGAACCTCTGGGGTTCTGCGAACTGGAAAAATTAACTAATCTTCCTGGGATGTTCTACATGATTGGCTGGGCTTCTAGAAGTGTGTAAATTTTTGTTTCTTTACTTTCAAGTAGCTAAAGCCAGAGAGCATAACATGGCATCTTTTATGTTTGCATACAAACTGTGGGATTTTTTTTGTCTTATTCCTATAAAGAATGCCGCTGTACTTTAATAAAGATGATATTTAATCTTTACATTGCTTTAGGTCAAGGGCTCTCGTAGCAATGCTAATCTACCAATCCATAGGCAAGGGATAACTTTCTATTTCTTTTTGTCTCCTTTTATTTCTTTGAATGATGTCTTAAGAGTTTTCAGTGCACTAGCCTTTCAGTTCCTTGATTAAATTTATTCTTAAGTATTTTATTCTTTTTGATGAATTATAAAGTAAAGTAATAAATGACTGTTTTCTTATTTTCCTGTAGTTTTTTGCTTATAGAAACAGTTTTGTATATTAATGTCGTAGTCTGCCATTTTACTGTATTCATTCATTATGTCCAATATTTTGGTGAAACTTTAAAGTGCCTGTGCATTATTTAATGCCATCCACAAAAGAGGCAGTTTTACTTCTTCCATTCCAATGTGGATGCCTTTTATATCTTTTTCTTGCTTTGTTTTGACCAGGGTTTTCAATTGTATTGGGTAATCCTGGTTAGAATATGTTGTGTATGGTTGGTTAGTGACCAGGTAACCCAGTTTCCAACAGAGAAATGACAACTAAGTCTTCTCCATACCAACAAACCATTTTCAGGAACCAAAATAATAATAATAATAATAATAATAATAATAATAATAATAATGGCCTCAATTAATAATAATAATAATACATTCTTGGAATGCATGTAACAATACGAGTTTATCCATTTCTTCTAGAGTTTTCTTTTTTGGCTGCATTGATCCCAGTGTAGTCTCATGACCTTTGTCTTTTTCATAATGTCTCTTTCATTTCATTTATTAGACTTCTATCTCTCAAGACTCAAGTTTCTGTTTCTTGCTAATTATTATTATTATTATTATTATTATTATATTCCTGTTATTCGTCGATTGCCTCGAGCAGGCTCCAGTAACGTCTCCTTCATCCTAGCCCTGAGATTATATTCAAGGCTCTTTAGGAGAATGAGACCCATCATTGTTACTGGTATTTGGCATTTTGGGTACGCCACGGGGAGTTTGCCAGACTCTGCCGTGTGGGCAGGCTATTTTCAGTAGCCTGCCAGTTTGTCCAAAGTAGGAATGAGATGTCATAATAAGACATAATAAACCGGGAGCTGGTTTTTATAGTCTCTGAATCTTGGCCGCTGATGGGATTACACAGTGCCAGGGGGCCAGTTGGTGGGTGTGACCCCCGCCTACTGGAATTTGGAGGATCTGGGTGGAGGATGCTCGGCCCCAATCCTAGTAGGCTTGGAGATCTCGGCCCCGGAACCCGCGTGGCTTTGTCCCTCTGCCGGTACCTTCAGGTGTGTGGAGAGTGGTCTCAGCATGGTGGTGTCTGGTCCTGGAGGTCTTCGGCTGCCGGAGCCCTGGTCAGGGTGGGGAGGAAAGCTCAACCCGCTCCCCTCCAACGGGCCCCAGCGAGGACAGCCAGGCGCGGGGGCAGGAGACTGCACTCTTCTCTTCCGGGAGCTGGTTTTTATAGTCTCTGAGTCTTGGCCACTGATGGGATTACACGGCGCCAGGGGGCCAGTTGGTGGGTGTGGATCTGGGTGAGGATGCTAATAATGTCTGTAAGTCTTATCTTTCTATGAACCAGTTCTTTTATCAAACTTTTTTTTTCTTCTCCCCAACCTCAAATCTTATCAGCCTTTTGTATTGTCATTTTTGTCTTTGTTCCACTTATTTCTGTCCTAATTTTCATTACTTTCCTGCTTCTATGACTTTGGACTTGGTTCTTAGAAAATATATTCTTTTAGATATATGGCTAGTTTATTTTAGCTGTTTCTTGTTTTCTACCATGAAATTTCCTCTTAGTACCACTTTTGCTGCACCCCGTAGATTCTATATGTTGTTGGCTTTTCTTTAGACTTTTATTTTTATTTATTTATTTATTTTTGTTTGGGTGGCCACACCTAGAAATAGTCAGGGCTTACTTCTGGCTCTGCACTCACGAATCACTCCTTATAGGTTTGATTGGACCTTTATGTTGTTGTTGTTACCTATGCTTGTGGTCCAAAGAGTTGCTTGATTTTGAAGGCACAAATATGGTTATAGTGGGTAGAGCATTTTTTCATGTGTTCAACCGAGGCTAGACAACTGGCACCCCATATGGTGCCCCAAGCCCACCAGGAGTCCTGAGTGCAGAGCCAGGAGTAATCTCTGAGCACTGCTGAATGACTCCCAAAAACCAAAAATAAAAGATTTGCTTGATTTTTACTTCAATATTTATAAACTTGGGCTGGAGCGATAGCACAGCGGTAGGGCATTTGCCTTGCACACAGCCAACATGGCCGACCCGAGTTCGATTCCTCTGTCCCTCTCAGAGAGCCCGGCAAGCTACCGAGAGTATCTCGCCCACATGGCAAAGCCTGGCAAGCTACCCGTGGCATATTCAATATGACAAACACAGTAACAATAAGTCTCATGATGGAGACGTTACTGGGTCCACTTGAGCAAATCGATGAACAATGGAAAGACTGTGGACTGTGGATTTATAAACTTATTGAGACATCTGTCTTATATAATCTTAGGAATTTTCCATGTTCACTTGAGAAGAATGTATAGTATCTTGTTGCAATGAAATAAATATTCTCTATGTTTTAAGTCAATCTGGTCTAATTCATTATTTTTTTTAGAAGTTTTTAATATCATCAATCAGATTTGTTTTCTGTTAGTGAATTTGTTTTGGGCCCCACCTGAGAATGTTCAAGGTTTTTTCCCTGACTCTGATTCAGAAATTACTCCTGGTGGTCCTCCTGGTGGACCATATGGGATGCCAGGTATCGAACCTGGGTCGGCAGTGTGCAAGGAAAGCTCTCACTTGCTGTACTATTGCTCTATCCCTTTATGTATTAGTTAAAGCTATTGTTACCTAGTTGTTCCTCTATCTGAATGTCTTGTCCATTGATGTGTGCAAAATACTGAATTCCACTGCTATTAGTGTATTGTGACATTTCTTTCTTTAGGTCTGTTGATATTTTCTTTGCATATTTTGGCGCTCCTATGTTAGAGCATATTATGAAGTGTTGTGTGTTCTTGGTGACTTGTTCTTTTAACTTTATATAATGTCATTTTCCCCCTCATAGTCCTCATTTGACTGGAAGTTTATTTTATGGAGAATAAATTTAACTGACACTAAACTTTTTCACCGTTAGTTTAGAATATATATTTTTACCTTCTTCACTTTGAGCCTGTTTGTTTCTACAATCATAATGAGTCTATTGAAAGAACCATGTATTTTGACTTTGAGTTTTAAATCCATTCATTTACTCTTTACTTTTTCTGGGACTTCTATGAGCTTAGTTTACTTATATTTGGGATGATTATTGATTCAATATACTTCTTCCTTTTTTTTTTTTTGCTTTTTGGGTCACACCCAGCAATGCACAGGGCTTACTTACTCCTGGCTTTGCACTCAGGAATCACTCCTGGTGGTGCTCAGGGGACCATATGGGATGCTGGGAATCGAACCCCGGTTGGCCGTGGGCAGGGCAAATGCCCTACCCTCTGTACTATTGCTCCAACCCTTCAATAAACTTCTTAATGTAACACATTATTGGGTAGAGTAGTACTACCCAATTTTTACTCTCAATATAATTTTTTATGATTTATATTTGTGCTCCATAGCACAAATCCCCAAAAGTCAAACTACTAGAGCTGATTTATGGTAAGCCTTAAGTTAGAATATTTGAAATGCGCTGTTAATTTTATCTGTTTAACAAGTACAATAAGGATTTTTGCATTAGTAAGACTTTCTTATATTAATCACTGCATATGTTTAAGAATATGGCAGACTCTCCTCTCCTAACTGCCCTCTTCCCCCTACACATTTGCGGTAGCTTCCAATCATTGACCAGTGAGGATAAAAGGCAGTCAGAAGAGACTAGTGACCAGGATGACAATAAAAGTTGGAAATGATCACACCAGACAAGAACTGAGAGTTGAAAGTAGGTAAAGGAATATACACGATAATTTTTCAGTATCTGTACTGTAAAACATATTGCAGAGAGAGAGAGGGAGAGGGAGAGCAGAAAAGTCCCTGCCATAGAGGTGGTGGGGAGGAGACTGGGGACATTCGTCTTGAGAAATGTACACTGGTGAAGGGACAGGTGTTGAACACAATATGAGTGAAATCCAATCATGAACAACTCTATAGTGTTGTTCATATCTCACTATGATTCAATAATAAATAAATGAACACAGTGTCAAATTTAACAAATAAAGACTTCCATTCAGTTATTATATGATGCTCAAAGAACTAAAGGCAAAGACAGAAAGTAACAGAATATTTGTAGCAATAATATATATGTATTATACATATATATGCATAGTATCATTAAAACCCAGATACTGGCTTAAAAAACTAAAAATCATAAATATATCAAGTATAATAACTAAGGAAATTCTAGAAGAGTCCAAAAATGAATTTGGACTGGAGAAAACAAAAGAAAAAGAATATGACAGACTCAAATTAGTTTTATTTAAATTTTATATTTAGAAAATGAGTATGCATTATTGAGGATTGGACGGTATTTTGAAAATATATGTATCAAGATTGTTTAGAATGGGATTGCCAGAGAACTGGGAGTATTTAATACACACTTGTTGATTGATTTTACTGCTGTAAATATGAAGCAATAACAACTATATAAATTATTCAGGAACTAGTCATCCACAACAGATTTCTTCAGAGATCACTTCAGAAAATGGTTTCGCAGTGTATTTTTTATGGTTATTCTAATTTTTCAAATCCACAGACAAAAAAGATATGGAATGGATTAGCACTGATTCTTTTTAAATGAAATTAAATATTTTTAAAATTCAAGTGAAGATTGTATGATCTTTCCTACTAAAGCTCTCTTTAATAATGCATTTATCTTAAATATTATTTTTGTCTTTCAGGAGGTATTTTATAGTGAATGTAAGAGATTTATTAAAAACCTTAGATTGCTTGAGAGTGCTTTAGTACTTTGTTGCAAAATCTGCACATAGGCAAAATTCCTAATATTATGAGTTGGGATTTCAGTGTAAGAGGATTTAAATTTTCTGCTAATGCAAGGGCTTGTTAGCTCTTCCTAAGCCTCAGATATAAGAGAGACCCAGCTACTTACCAATAGCTTAAGCTAAAATGGGTAGGGCAGGGCATGTGGAAGGAAAGAAACCAATTTAGACCAAGAAGAAGGTTATAAGTCCCCCTGTAGTGGGTCTTTATGGTAGAAAAATATGCACCTACAGAAAAAGATAAAATAATGAGCATTTACATGGATAGGAACTTCTTTGTATATGGAGATAGGGATCAGTTTTTAAGGATTTCGACTTATTAAGGCAGTTTGAGACTTAGTGTTGGAATGTGCTTTCCAAACACTGATGAGAAGAGTGTTTGCAGATTTTGAGTTAGGCCCCAATTA
This sequence comes from Sorex fumeus, assembly GCF_029834395.1. Taxonomy (NCBI): domain Eukaryota; kingdom Metazoa; phylum Chordata; class Mammalia; order Eulipotyphla; family Soricidae; genus Sorex; species Sorex fumeus. The sequence continues at coordinate 732,465 of NW_026606134.1, read as the reverse complement.
TCTACTATCAAGTTACATCATTTAGAAAGTTTCACAATAATTTATTATTTTTCACAACAACATGTTTTGTATTTCAGTCCCTTTCTTAGTGTTCTGAAGATCTGATAAAAGTAAGGAGAAATATTTCATATGATACAAATCATGACTACCAATAACAGTATTAAGAGACTGATGAACAACTGACCTATAAACACATTGTTCAAGCATCTAATTTGTTTTTTTAAAAAAAAAAACTTGCAGTTTGTTCGTTGAGCCAGTACTAAAAAGATCCAATATCCACTTAGTGTTCTTTTCTATTATTTTTAGAGGACTAACCAGTACTTTAGTGACTTCCAATGAACACAAACTCTGGAGAAAGACTACACTAAGTTTTCCTGAATAGTTCGGTATTTCTATTAACTAACGTGCAGAAGAATTACAGTTGTTTATAAAGAGAAATTTGGGGGTCTGGAGTGATAGCACAGTGGGTAGGGCATTTGCCTTACATATGGCCCACCGGGTTAGATTCCCAGTATCCCATATGGTCCCCCGAGCACCACAAGGAGTAATTCCTGAGTGCATGAGCCAGGAGTAACTCCTGTGCATTGTCAAGTGTGACCCAAAAAGCGCGCGCGCGCGAGAGAGAGAGAGAGAGAGAGAGAGAGAGAGAGAGAGAGAGAGAAATTTGGGTGCCAGCGTCATAGTACAAGTGGTCAGGTGCTTGCCTTGCATAAGACTGACACTTTGGCATCACATATGATGCCCTAAGCACTGCCAGGGGACATCCCTGAGCATGTTGCCAAGAACAGACCCCGAGGAGCCAAGGCATGTCCCAATTGTCCTCTACCCTCCAAAGGGAAATTTGCTCCTTGGCAAGGTTTGTTTCTTCAGGTGGTTTGCAATGCAGTTGGCCATCTACCGTCAGTGTCAGGTATGTGTAGCCTGGAGAGTACTTTATAATGCTTCTAACAATGCTTGTTTCTTTGTCTTCCTCTCCCAGCTATTGGCAGGACCCTCATCCCCCGCTATTTTAGTACTGTGTTCGAAGGTGGGGTGACCGACCTGTATTACATCCTCAAGCACTCGAAAGAATCATACCACAACTCCTCCATCACGGTGGACTGCGACCAGTGTGCGATGGTCACCCAGCACGGGAAGCCCATGTTCACCAAGGTATGGTTGGGGGCTGCAAAACCACTCATCCTCCTGGGTGCTTTCCAGGTCAATAAGCACGGATGTTGTCCAGAATTTTGAGATGATTTCTTACATCTTATTGTTTGTAGGATTATCTTTTTTACTTCTTGGTTTTTGGGGTCACACATGGCAATGAACACAGGAATTATTCCTGGCGGTGCTCGGGGGACCATATGGGAATAGAACCCAGGTCAGCTGCGTGCAAGGCAAACGCCTTACCCGCTGTGCTTTCGCTCCAGCCTGATCATCATTTTTTTCTTTCTGACCTCACTGAGCTGATGGATTCAAGTGATATAGAACACATGGAAATCATATGTGACAGAATCTGAAAGTCAAAATTAAAGTTCAATTGTCTAATAAATTTAGGATGCTAAATTAAAGGTATGGATATTATACAAAGGGCCTTCTACAGTAAAAAGAATAGATTTTTATTGTTATGTGGTCAGTATTTGATTGCCATAATACTTTTTAAGAGTTACATTAAAAAAAAAAAGAGTTTCGTTAAAAAATGAGCCTAAGGTGATTTAAGCCTAAGGTGAGCCTAAGCTTTATGGTGACTCTGATAACCTAATTTCTGAAGGCCCTATGAAGGATCGGGTATAAAGAGCGAAGAGATGGAGTGTTAACTTTCTATTTACTTTAGAAAGTAAATAGAAAGTTACTTTACTTTCTATTTCTCTTATCCTCCCATACACATATAATTGACATATTTCCGCCCAAATGCCCTTTCTGAAACACTATACACACTTCTCTTATGCCTTCTCGCAAACAGAAAAATTAATAAGAACAAATATTTAGTCATAAAATCTTGCTTGCAAGTGGGAGTTTATTCTTAATGAACGCTGCTTCATTGCATTTGAATGGAGACTCGATGTGAAACTAATTTGTAATCTCTTTGGAGAACAGCAACCCTCTCTTTATAGTTAAGAAAAGTTGAATTATTAGGGTTAATTGCAAAATCCCAGATTATAAAATCAATGTTTGTTATTTTTGCACAATTTTATTGAAAGGATTAAAATTAAAATACATGTTATTTAGCTTTGTTTTGTTTTGATTTAAATCTTGGTGCAATATAATATTTCAAGTGCCTATGATAAAAATGAATAAAGGTTGGGTAAATGGTTATAAAATTCAAAAGCGAATCATCAACTGCCATTGTTTTTATGGTATCTTTGTCTTGTTCATAGACATTTTAAGTGTAGGAGGGAAGCTGGTATTTGTCTCTTTTTTCCCTTCCTCACTCTTGAATGGAAGAGACAGCTGTCATTCAGGGACTAAGGAGACTCTCTTGAAGGTTGAAGCTCATGTTAGAGAATCTTCTCTGTGAAAAGTGGAACACTCCGACATATCTATTCAATCCCCCCGGGACATACTTCATTTTGGAGACACAGTTACATAATCTTGTATATCCGATGAAGACATGATCCATGTCCAGGGCAATAAAGCCTGAGTGCTATGGAATGCTTTCTTAACTGCTTATCTTTTCTTTGCTCTTGGTTGAGGTTTAGCATTACTTCTAGGTAATTAAAAAAAAATTCTTCTGTTTTAAGGGGGAAAATTTTATGATAATAAGCATAACTTTGTCCTGATAAAGTAGCTACACTTCTACAAAGCCAAAGTATTTTTGCAAAGCTTACAGCCATTGAGAATTAAAAAGAAACATTTTGTTGTAGCCTGTTTTTTCATTTCTTTTCTTTCGTAGAACAGAAACTTTCCATAAGTAAGCAGTGTTTCTCTAAAGATGTAATTCTGAATAATAAGCAGCAGCTTTAAATAAAGAAGAATCCCATTCTCTGAGTCACTGATAAATGCTTTCTTCATTCAGTTTAAGAAATTATTTTCCTTTCTTTCAGTCTTCCTTGTCCTGGAATGTTCCACTTTCAAATGACTGAGGTTTTATCTAAACCATCTAGGTTATCTCTGTGAGACCTCAACACTCTCCTGAAACTCAGCCCCCTGGTCTCAAGCTTCAAATATTTAGATCATCCATCTAACTGTATTCTTGGCAGTGCATTTGCCACCTCTTGGAATGAACATTTCCATACTGTGATTTAAAAAATCACTTTATGGGAAATGTAGCTTAGCTATGTGCAAACTTAGTCCAAATGATAATTATGTACCTTTATTTTTAGAAACTTCAAATGGACTGTTTGGTTTTTTTCTTCTTTATTGATAATGATACCAGCTCCCCCCACCCTCAATCTTTCTGATTTTTTTGTTCTTGTATTAAGTAAAATAACAATTTATCCTGTATAAGAAAATAATATGTCTAGCAGAAAACAGTGCGCTCATCTCCCTTCAGTATCACAGAGAAACTAGTTTGGAAGTGGATGCTTTATTAATTTTATTTTATATTTTTTAGGTTTTGGGGTTATGCCTGGTGATGCTCAGAGGTTACTCTTCGCTATGCACTCAGGCATTAGTCTTAGCAAACTAGAAAGCTCTGGGGACCATATGGGATGCCAGGGATTGAACCCAGGACAGCTCATGCAGGACAAACACTTTATCAGCTGTACTATTGCTCCAGTCCTGGTGCTTCGTTTTTAAAGGGATGTCTGCCAGTAGTGCGTGACCTGATTTTGAATATCCCATGTGTCCAGCACCCTTTGGTATTAATTTGGTCCATCGATAAATGTTAAGCTCTCTCTCCAAATAGCATTTAAGCCAGTGGATCTGAGTTGCTTTTATAAAAATTTGGTCAACTGGTGAACCAAAGAATCAGCCGCAGTCCTAATCAACAGTAATATTTAATATTCCTCAGGAGTGCAGTGCACAGTTTGCAATTTCCTGATGCTAGGAACATTATAGATTATGGATAAATATGTAATTAGAGTTTTAAAACACACATTATCAAGCCTTTCTTTTCTGTGTTCAATTTCAAATCAAATTGAAAACAAAGCTTAATAATCAGAAGAGCAATCACCAAGGTTTTCAGAATCAAAGACCCTCAAATATAATTTGAGGGTGCTAAGACCAAAGAGTGGCATTTGCAGAGAAGGGCCCTCTCTGAGGTACCTGCAGTTATTTTTAGATTTTACAAACTGGAATAATAATTGCAGCTATTACTAGATACACTTATCACTTCTGTAAGCATAGGTTAACTTTTTTTGGCCTCAGTTATTTATGAGGACACATTTAGTACTGCAGAAGAAAATTATGGAATTGTTCTACCAGTTTTCCTACCCTCATCCTTGTCTTTCAAAACTAGTTCTTCATTTTTATCTTAGCCTGTATATACCATGCCATACAAAAAGGTTTGTACATTTATATTCTAATGCTGACCCTACCCAAATTATTTTAATTTCAATGGCAGTATCACTCTAGTATATGACACATTTATGTACAGTGCATATATAGCATCTCTAAGTAAATACTATGAGCTTTCTGCAACTATTCACTAAGCGTACTATTTCATATGTGCTGTACAAGCATAATAAACAATAAAATAGAATGAATACTCTGCTTTTTAAAAAATCATATTTTATTTCGCAAAAGCCTTGTGAAAAGCATCGAATTGTCCAACTATATGGTCAATACTACTTTACAATCAGGCAGAGAAAGAAAAGGGTTAAAATGCTACCGGTTAGTTTGAGAAATGTTCTTTTTTAGTTCTCTTGTTCCTGGCCTAGTCTCAAGCTAGCACGTGATCGCTGAATGCCTGCCAGCCTCTTTCTTGTTGATCCTCCGGAGACCATCTGTGCTGGGGGCATTGATTAGAGTGTGTCTGCTGGGATTACATCTTTTCTGTTGCCATGCCAACTAATCAGCTGATTTTGGTTACCACAGAAACAAAATGTCAGAGCTCACAGTACGGTAACATGAATTCTGCACAACAGAAAATGTTTTCTTAATTGGGGACCCTTTTGATTTTGGATTCCAAGTGAAAAGCAGCTTTTCAAAAAAGGCCAACTTTAGATAAAAGCTACATTAATTGTATTGATTAAGAGGAAGGCACAGAAATTTTTCTGAAAAGAGAAAACATCAATTCCCTTTCATAAGGTATGTCTTTTTTTACCATTACTAAACAAGGAATATATATGTATATATATATGCACATACTTTCCTAAGCACCTCTCTTCCATTTGCTGATTGTTGCATATGAAATATAAAATAAATCACAAAGTATTAAGTTTTCTTTAAGTGTCAGGGTGAGGTCAGAGGTGAGAGAGGCTGCACAGGGCTTGTGAAGAGGTTGTAGATGTAATTGCTTGGGAAGACCAACAGAGACCAAATTCTTCATCCTTTCATTCAAACAAGTCATTTAGTTTTCCTTTAAGAGAACACCCAACATAACCAGTGACTCAGATGCTATTCAAAGGGTTCTTCTCTAGCTCGTGAGGTCCCCTGGATAAAATTGCTTCTTAGGTTTTGATGGAGAAAGAGAAACTCAACGCTGGCTGTAACTTTCCTCTTTGAAGACCCACAGCAGTTTTCAGTGAGTCCTACTGCTCTGCTACTTAAGAGGAAACAACAAAATGTGACTTGGTCACTAGAAGCTCCACTTATCATCGAAGTCCATGTCCAGGATACTGACACTCTGAAATGCTATTCTAGTAGAAGTAAACCAGAACCTTCATTTACTCTGTGTTTGTGGCTCGTACACCCAATACAAGTTGATTGCATCATTAAAAGCATAGTATTTAACTAAGCTACTATTTATTGAAACAGCCAATGATCCTCTCTCCTTAATAACAAAGAAATAATTGTCAGTACACAGACACTCTGACCTAAATTATCCAGTGACTTTACAGTCGCTGACTGTCTGTATTTTATTTCTTTTGTGAAATTATCTTTGTAGGTGGCTTCTGTGTTGTCTACACCACAGGGGAAATTGTGTTTGCTTCATCCAACTCTTTTGGAAATGTTGGGACAATGAAGTTCAAGGCTGAAAATGCTCCAGAGTGGTGGATAGTGAAGTTTTCCTTTATTTCAGCAGTCTAACTCTTTCAGCTAATATGCCAAAAATGTGGACCTGAAGATCATGCAGCTCAGGAGTTTGGCGCAAGATGCCCAAATACCTGAAATTGCCCACAGATTCTGTTAATTAGATTCGAGTTAGAGGTCTTCACCCAAATTATCAATAATTATCTTACTTTGGTTCTGAGACCTTTGATCAAACAAAAATGGCAGACCTTAAGAACATCTTTCTAAGTGCACCCTGCCAGCCCAGGGGATTTGTCCTCTTATGCAGGACTTGACTTGTGTAAAGGAAATATTACCTTAAATTCAAGTGAAAACAAAACACTAAAGCCAGTGCTTAGGACATAGATAGAACTCAATAAATTTTGGGCTTTGATGTTAAATGTGTATTCGATTCAAATAGGAAAGTAATTATTGGTATTAAAAGGCAAATACAAATGATTAATTATATTCTTGGACTATAGTTTTAGAAATGACTATATCTCCTAATTAGGTCCATTGATATACCTTTTTAAAACATGTACAGTGCTGCTGTTCCCAAAGTTTTGCAGATTGGTTTTCAGTCTAGGGAGTGAAAACAAAAACAAAAAATCTTGATCAGAAGCCCAAATAAAGGTGAAGCTATAGGGTCTGAATCCAGAAAGTGGGTGAGACAGCAACCATTTCCCTCCCACAAGAGCAGAGGCCCTGGGATGCCTCTCCCGAGCCCCCAAGTCTCAGCATATAGTGACAAAGAGGGTTCTAGCATTCTAAGTGATGTTTGAGTGGCATTTTTTAACCTGTAGAGCTAGCATTGACTCTCATACTACAATGCACCAGTTATAATATGACAGAGTCTGAGCACACAACTTCCTTTAGAATATTTTTTATCAACCTGCCTAAGGCTATTGCTATACTCATTTTTATAGACAAGAAAAACAGAACTTAGAGAATTTATATGATTTCCCGTAAATGAGTAAAATGCATTCAGAATTTAAATTCAGTACAATCTGATTGAAAACCTTCATCCACTGTTGTGTACTGCTTTTCTAAGGCAAACATGAACCATTTCATATGTTGAAATTATTTAAACTGGACCAATATGTTATCACCACATCCTAACCTATATCTGAAAAAGGCCTAGTCATGTGACTGCCTGGCACTCTCTTCTTTTTGAAGATAACAATTGAAAGTAAAAATAAATAAAATATGAACTAGATGTAAAAATAATCCAAGTCTCAGCAAAGTGTTAAAAAGTTGGGGCCAGAGAGACAGTACAAGGTAGTACATGGCAGGGTTCTTTCTCTGTACATGGCTAACACAGGTTTGAGCCTCAGCACCCTATATGGTTTCCTGAGCACGGAATCATGAGTTTGCCCTGATCACCACTGGG